>NC_087437.1:91167802-101042802 GCF_036321535.1 Camelus dromedarius
ATTGTATGCATACATAACACATTTTCTTTATCCACCCATCCATTCATGGACACATAGGTTGCTTCCATGTTTTGGCCACTGTAAATAATGCTGCAATCAACATGGGTGTGTGTATGTCTTTTTGAATTATTTTTTCCATTTTTTTGGATACTCAGAAGTAGAATTGCTGAATCATTTAGTAGTTCTATTTTTAATTTTTTGAAGAACTTTTATTTTTCTCACCACTTCCTCACCAATATTTGTTATTCCTTGTCTTTTTAATAATAGTCATTCTAACAGATAAGAAGTGATGAATAAAGAGAATGGATCTCTGATTGCCAGAGGCAGGGTGTTGGGGTTGGACAAACTAGGTAATGGTGGTTGAAAGGTACAAACTTCCAGTTATGAAATAAATAACTCATAGGTATGAAATGTACAGCATTGCAACTATAATTAACAGTGCTCTATTGCATATTTGCAAATTTCTAAGACAGTAGATTTTAAACGTTCTCATCAGAAGAAAAAATTTATAAATATATATGGTAACTGATGTTAACTAGACTTATTGTGAGGATCACTATGAAATATATACAAATATGAAATGACTATGTTGTACAACTGAAACTGCTGTAATGTTATATATCAATTATACCTGATTAAAAAGTAAAGAAGTGTATTGAAAAACTATGACTCAATTACATTTAGAACCACCAAGTGAATGTCCACATTTCACCACAACTCAGAGAAATATTTTTATGTGAAAGAATGAATGTAGAATGCCACCATGTAGCCGTGTCATTTAAAAAGATCAACCCATAAATAACTATTTGTTTTCACTTAAATGTGGAATCTGAAAATAGAACAAATGAATGACTATAATAAAACAGAAACAAGCTCACAGATACAGACTAGTGATAACCAGTGCAGAGGAGTCAGAGGAGGGGCAAGATAGGTGAAGGGGATTAAGAGGTACAAACTATTAGCTATAAAATAAATAAGATACAAAGATGTAATGTACAGCAGGGAAATACAGCCAATATTTTATAGCTTTATATGGAGTATAATCTATAAAAATATTTAATCACTGTGTTGTACACCAGAAACTAATATAATATTGTAAGTCAACTATACTTCACTAAAAATAGCAACACAAATCTGTTTGAATAATTAGTTAAGCCAACAGTATATGGAAATCAGTATTCAGGGGGCTGTTAATATACTATGAAATTATTAAGCTTGATATTAAACCAATATTAAAATTGATATTAATTATAATCAGGATAGTAATAATATATGTAGTAATTATTTACTATGTGCCGGGAGATGACCACAGTGCTTTACATACCACAAATCTCTTGACTCTCACAGTAAGTTTATTATGAAGTTATATGAAATAATGCACTTGATTCCACACTTCACAGCCTCACCAGTTTATTCCTATCTGTGACTCTTGTGTCCCATCAAAAGACTTTATACCCATTTAGTTTCTAGAGGTGAAACCTGAGTCCCTTGTAATTTCTTCCTTCAATCATGCTATTCTCCATCAAATCCATTATTAATTACAATTGATTCTGCCTCCAACTTGTATTTCAAATCTGTTTTATTTTTTTTTCCATGGCCCCAACTCCACCACAAGTCAACATCATATCTGGCCTGGAATACTGCATTTGCCTTCTCAATGATTATTCTTCATAGAATACGTCAGTTATGTTTTATAATATAAAAATATTCCTCTGCCTTTCATCTATATAAATCCTCAACATATTCCCACTGAATTTCCAATAAAATTTAAATTCTATAATAACACCTTCCAAATCTTACTGAATGGAGTCTATAAATTCCTTTATAAATATAGGAATATAGGCAGAGACTCCATATATTTTATACAAATATCCCACTTAGTTCAGTGTCACTGGCGTTCCTCCTATTCCTCTTTAAAATAACAACTTTTCCCACTACTTTGCATTTGCTGGTTCCTCACCTGGAAAGCTGTCCCCAAGATGTTTCAATTGGCCAACACATTCCCATTTTTCAAATATCTGTTCAAATGTCACTTGCACAGAAAAGTTTTCCCCAAGTATTTCATCTAAAGTAATGCTTCATTACAAACTATCATATACTTCAATATATTCATAAGCTGAAATGATTTTTATTTATTTTATAAATGTATTTGCTTATTTATTATCTCTTTCCAAATAGGACTAGGATCCTATTGACATTGCCTATCTTTATTTTACTATGGCCTGAGCTTAAAACATTGCCTCACATATAGAAAACAATAAATATGTAAAATGACATTTTGTGTCAAAATTATATAAATGGTGAAGTTGCATCTTCCACAGAGTAGGATTCTAATTTAAAACAGGAAAGTAAAATTACATACAGCCAATGGTAATGTCAAGTATACTTTTAATCATCAATAATTACAGGGTGGATATTTTGTGTGTAGTATAACACTCTGTAGATGACATTAGTAGTTCCTCTCTTTATTAGCCATGTTTTCTTCATAGCAGGTAATTACATAATTGATCATTTTTTCCTGGTCTTCTACTAATTTTCTCCAACTGGTATTGGTAATTTAATTTTATAGTAACCTATAATTAAAAAGAATATGAAAATGAATATATGTATGCATATGTATGACTGAAACATTATACTGTACACCAGAGACTGATAAAACATTGTAAACTGACTATACACCAATAAAAAAGGAAGAAAAAGAAAATATGAAGTTTACTTATAAGCCATTTTGCTATGCTTTCTTGTTCTTCTCCCCCTCCCTCTCAGTCCCTCCTTCCCCATCCTTTCTTTTTTTTAATTGAGAGAAAGGGATTATCATTTCCAAATGAGTATGAGTATTTTGCAAATTATCACCTTACTTATGATATGTAAAGTTAAGGGAATTGGAAACTTTTATCAATATCTCCCAAAGGAAATCATGCCTACTCATTTTCTGACAATGTTGCAATAATACAAAACATACGCTTAAGACAAGATTAAAGAATCGAAATCTTAGGTGTTTAAAAATTCTGACTGATTCTTGAGTCACAGAGGAATGATTTGGATGGAGCAACTGAATCAGGGTTGGTCTTACTTATGGGTGTGGGGGAGGAGCAGGTAATGGGTAATAACAACAAAATAGTTTCCATTTTGGACAGGTTAGATTTAAAATTCCTTAAGGAAACCAAGTAGAATGCTGCAAATACAATTCTGTGTCTAAGTGTAAAATCTAGGAGAGAAGTTTGGCCAGATAGTAAAATTTCATCGTCATCTCTTTAGAGGCAGTATGTGAATGTGGACATGGATGAAATAACTAAGGGTTTGAGTACAGAGAAAAATGAGAATTGACACTACACGCTGGACAATTCACAATTCAATATTTTGTGCATGAGAAAAGCTAGTAAAAGAGAATGAGAAATGGTGGAAAACCAGGAGCATGTGATATTTCAACATAATTTCTAATGTAATACTATACTTCTGGAGCTTTCCTTGATGTACATAATGAAACTAAGTAACTTCTCTCTCCTTCTCTCTCTCTCTTTCTCTCCATATGTGTCTGTGTATCTGAGTATGTTTGCATGTGCTGAATAATGATATAATGGTTAGTGTGTCACAGTCAAAATGTTTCATAATTACTCTATAGTGCTTATTTCCTAAATCTTTTTCTTTCAACATGAAAACTTTCAAAGCAGTCTTTAATGAGCTAAATGCATTCTTTTAAAATTGTTTTTTGCTCAATTTTTCTCTTACTAGATCCTAGAGTAAGTGAACATTCTTGGATACATTTGATGCAGTGTGACTCTCTTATTTTCATTTAATAAATGGGCATAAACATAACTAAAGAATAAATTTATTTTTATGATTTTCTTCTTCACTTGTTTATGCCACAGGCCAATGTCCTTCAAAGTACGCTTTCCCTTTTCCTTTTGTGTACCATGGAGTAAATGTCATATTTTTGCCACTTTTGTGTCTAGGTTGATTTCATTTCCAGAAAAGGCAATTTAAGTTTGAAAGTCATTTTAATGTTTTTATACATAAAATGTGCTATTGTGTTTTGGAGAGCAAGAAACTATATTCATATTTTATTTAATTTATATAATATATTCACAGACTCTTCTTCAAGATTGAGCATTTGGAGTAATTTATAATATAAAAATATGCAAGATCCTCTAAAAATAATTTAAGAGCCTTCCCAGATTATGCTATACTCATGCACGTGACAACTAATATTCTCAGCTTATCAGTATTTCTCAAATAGCATCATAAAATTACTTTTAGCCAAAATCAACAAGAGAAAATGTATGCTTCAAGGAAAACATTATCTTGTGACAGTTTCTTTTCAGCAGTTTAGTGATTTTGCTCCAAAGAAAATATGACTTACATAGTCTTACTAATTTTTTGAGTAATCTGTGAGTATATTAGTATAATTAAGATTGAATTAAATTTTGACCTGGAAAATTTTGCCTATGTGCATAATTTTATTTTTCATTGTGATGTTTATAAGTATGGGTATCTCCTTTAAACATTTAATATTAAAATATTTTATATAAGTAGTAGGGTTAATACCAAATTGAAATTTGAAGGTAAATGGTCACTAAGATCAGCAATCACCAGTTCCTAATTTTTTTTATGGTCACTGATGCTTCTATCTATGTGCCTATATATGTGCATGTACATTATTTCATAAAATTTCAGATATTGTTTTTTGGAGTAGGATAAGAAAACAGATTAGTTATTAAAATAAATCACAAACATATGGATGCTTTGACTATTATTTTTCTAATGAAATTGCCATTCAAGCAATTATTGAATATATATTACGCATAAGCCCCAATATTTTTTTCTAGGAATACATATACAAGTGAAATATGGTCCCTAATCTCAAGGACCTCAAAATTTGTGAAACAATGAATTTATGTAACCAATCAAATTTCATAACTATTGGGGCTGTGTCAGTGATATGGACAAAATGTTATGGGAATCCAGAGGACAAAAATAGTTAGCTCTTTTTTTTTTTGACATTGGAAATGCCTTCCAAGAAAACGCAGATTATGAAAAATGAGTGTCCTTTCACTAGTGTGAATGAGGCAGAAGAGAAATGTAGCACACCAGGAGTCAAGCAGATACAGGAATAGAGATTATGTCTTACTTATTATATTTGTATTATTATGGACCAGTATAGTTTGAGGCATAAAACAAATATTAAATGAAAGTTCAATATATTAAGATTGTAGACTCACTAAAACAGACATAGAAGAAAGAGATTGGAAGCAGAGTTGGTAGAGAGAGTGTTGAAGTGACAGAAGGCTTAAGAGAGTAAGTTAGGGAGAGGATTTTATTGTCACTGAATTGTATTATGGAACATTTTCCTGTAAGCAATATGAAGTTCTACAAAGTTCTTAAACTGTCCTTTAAAATGTTTAAATCTATGAAAAATTTAGGAAAAGAAAGTGGCAAATGGCTTGTATATTACAAAAGAAAGAACTTGATGTGTGAAGGAAGTTATTAGTATTTTCTATAGAAGATTAGGACAGAGTAGAGGAGAGAAAGATGAGGAAAGTAGAGTCAATACATATATTTTGAAAGAAGAATAATACATTTTTGCTCAAAGCATTGAGTTCACTTATTTAACAAATGATTTGCAAGTCATATTTATAAAATAAAATGCAAGAAATTATAGTCTAGAGTGAACTTCTAAGATTCAACCACTATCTTCAAGGAACTGACAATATATTACAAATTTATAATTGGTAATCTCAAATTATACCCTAGTTTAACTTCAATCAGCTATATTTTGAACTTCTAATTCTAGGTATTTCCATTTTAATGCCTTTTAGAATGCAAATACTTCTTTGTATCATTTCCTTTATGTACCTGATTTTTAAATTATATATGCAATCCTTTACATATGCAGAAGCATAATAAATATTTCCTTATCCTTGTAGCATATAAAGTAGTATACAATAAAATGCTGAGTGCATCCATAAAATAGTGGAAAATACATAATCAGTCCACTAGTCACAAGGAAGTAAATCAAGTAATGACTTTTGAGAGTTTTTCTTCTTTATGCACAAATAAAGTGGTTAACTTTAGTGAATGTCCTTGCTGATTTTGAAACAATGTATAAGATTGACATCACTTATATGCAAGAGGTTAGAACACTTAAAAAAAGTTTTGTATATATGTGTGTATATATATAGCCTATATGTGTATATGTCTTTTCATATGTTTATATACATATTCACCATAATATTATAATATGCTTGTTTTTCTTTCAGTAGTATTTTTAGCTCTCTATGACCAAGCAAATGTGGACTTCCAAATAGAGAAGTTGGAGAATTTCTAGTTTTGTTTGAAAATCGATATCCAGATAATTTTCTTCATAAACCACTTCTTTATATAATGAATAAGGTGTTGGCATTTCTACTTTTTTAACATGTTAGCTATTTTTGTTTCTAGTGTAGTCTCCTTGTAAGGATTTCTCAGGACCCGTTGTTTAACATGCAAAGAAAATCATTAAAATTTGATTATATGGAAATTGAATGTTATATTTTTATTGTATATCAGCTAAATCTAAAACTAGATAAAACACGAAAATAGTACTTCATTATATTCTCTTCTACACAAAACTGTCAGCAATTTTTGTCTTTGTAAGGATTTGCATTGCAATGATTCTATAAATCTTCCTTAACTCCTGCAAGGATGGTTGATCTTTAGAATGCCATTGAAAATGAACTTGTGGGACAGGTAATTCCTATGTGGCAAACCTATTTGCACACTGCCATCAGCATGCAATGACGAGATATAAAAACTGTCAGAGCAATTCATGTGAAGAACATCACAGCAAATAACATCACAGAGAACCCGTGTAAACCAGTGATAACACATTTTCTCCTGATCTTGTTAATGCAATACATGTAAATTATTCACTTGATTGCTTATTATAAAATCTACATTTTATTCAGACTATCTTATTTGTTCCTATAAACAATGAACACACACACACACACACACACATGTTTCCAGTGCATTAAGTTCCAATGAGGAAATACGAGACACAGGCAGAACCGGAGAGCCCTTGATAGAAGTAAACCTTTATTAACCCATGGCACCACTGTAGTAGTTCTAGGCAGCAATTCCACAGACACTTAAATCTAAATTAGTTAATGGTCCTTGTCAGCAGCCTGTAGTTCTAGGAAGGCTGCAAAGTATTTCTTTCTTCCAGTCACAAAGAGCCTTGACTAGAGTGAAGGATATTGAGGAAGTAGGGCATGTGTCATCAATGAAATATATTGGATCTCTAATGTTCATCTCCTAGAAACTGTTATTAATCCCAAGTTTCTCAGACTGAAAGTCTAGTAGCTGCCAAAAGGAAATAGTGGTAGTGGCAGTTAGAGCATCCGAGGCTTAAAAGGTAAATGGCTTCCAGGCATGGACAATTCATTGCTAGAGCTCAAACAAAAACTTCTGCTACTGAATATAAACCTATTTTAAAACAAAACTAAATTTCAAAATATGCAATGACTTTATTACATTGGAGAATGTAGTTACATGTGTCCATATATTGAAAAAGTATTTATATGCTGAACGTTTTTGGCTCCAGTTTCCTCTTCTCTAAAACGAAGATAACAATGCATAACTTGTAGGATTGCTATGAGTAAATATTTTTTTTCTACTTTTAAAGCCCTTAGGGCAGTGCTTGGCACATGGTGGGCATGATATAAGTGCATGGTAAATAAAGCAAAGAGAGAGTTGAGAAAACTAATTACAGAAAGTTCAGATCCAATGACTGACTGTTTAACTACGGAGATGGCATGAGGCAGATCCCAGCTCTGCCATTTACAAGCTCAAGGTTCTTGAACAAATTGCTTAACCTTGCTAAACCTCATCTGTGAAATGGAAATACCACTTGTTTCCTAGCAATAACTCAGAATCAAGGGAGCAAGTACCTGTAACCTAGTAGATTGAACAAAATAGAAGTTCAGCATGGAAGAGGTAATATTATCCAGCTTCTCTTGTCACTAATAAGTGCTGGGCTTATCTGTGGGTTACTTGCACTTGTCATCCTTGTGACCTATGCTGAACCCGAGTCAAGCTTCTATCAACACTTTGATAGCATAAGCATTTCTAGGCAGTGCTTCTGTAGTGCAGGACTAATGGAAATGAAATTATTAAAAAGAAAAACCTCAGGGTGCTATAGCCAAAGGCATGTCTAAAAGTATAATCTAGAATATTACTTGAAATCAATGACTTTTGAAAAGTGGAGAAGACTTGCTCTGGTGGAAATCAACTTAGAAGTTACTATTTTTCTACCAAAAGCAGGAGCCAAAGAAGATTTAGCTTATTCATTAGAATGAATAAAGTATAGTTCTATACAGCACAGAGGAACAGTTGATAAAGTTTCTACATTTGAGTGTGAAGAGAGTGACTGCAAACAGAGTGAAGTTGGTATCCAGCCAGCAATGTAAGAAAATGACCATTTTGACTCAGATTGGTTTGCAATAGAGAAAAAGATCAGTTGATGACAGAGAACATGGATGAAAAATAAAATATTCTGCAGAAGACTAGGTAAAAACGTGGATCTTAACAACATCTAACTGAAGGGTATCAATTTTTTTTTTTTAATGTAAAGAGCCACATCCTAACATGATAGCCATGCTGGATATTATGTAATGTTGTTAGAATGAAAATATTTATACTGTGTAAATATGTGTTGTATGCATGTGAACTACATGAAACTAATATAGAGGCAAAAGAAGATGAAGTAATACATAAATGGAAATATATTTGAAGTGTTAATGAGGAAAAGAAAAAATCAACTAATCGGAGGGATTTTTTTTTCAGATATATCATGGGAAAAGGAAAAATGAAAGAAAGTATGACAACTATAGGAGAGTTAATTAATTTTCCTATTGTCCTTTAGTGGATTACAGGATATAAGTTTGAAAATAAGCAAAATTAAAATCTGGATAAATAGAAGTAGAGTCATACATCCACAGACAACTACAATAGCAACCATAATTGAGTATAGCATAATCCTGCAGAGTCCTACTTAAGAACACAATTTGCTATTGGAAAAATATCAGTCTTGGCATTAGCAGATTAACCTTGGGGAACCCGTCTGATCCCAGAGTAGTCCTTGGATATATAAACACCTATACAGGTCTTTAACTTCAAATATATGATTATGTGTCTAAATACACAAACTTGAGATAATCTTAGGTTACCAATAAAATGAGAGACACATAATTTCAAATACCATAGTGTAATTATCCAACGACCTTATTATAGTAAAAAAAAAAAAAAAAAAAAAAAAAAGAGGGGGGTGGCTTTAGAATCTGATGAAACTGAATTCAAAATATGACAATACATTCTATTTTTTCTTACCTCAAGCATTTTAACCCTGTTAAATTAATTCATTTATTTAAGAAAAAATATATTCAATGCTTACCATCTGTTAAGACATTTGATAAAGACTTAAAAGCCACAGTACCTGTTCTTACAGAAATCTCTGCTAGTGAGGTGAGAGAATAGTGAACAGATACTTACATGGGAGTATTGTAAATGCTAGAGGGGGCGGATAGAAAGGGCTATGCTCAGGGTAGGGTGTAGAGGATGTGGTTAGGTATTTAGAAGGAAATGAAATTTTAGCTAGGCTAGGAAGGCTAATAAAAAATGGAACTGTGAATGAAAAATATTACCTGCCATGTCAGTAAACAAAAGAGGTTGCATCACATTGCAGCCACCTCCAACAGTGCCCCCCAGAGGAGACTCGGGACGGGAAGCACAGGATACTGGCCTTAGATAGTTAAGGTGTCTATCAAAGAAATGGTTTCAGTGAGCCCAGTTTGCATCGTCCTATACATAGAAAAGCAGCAAATTTATTAACTTGAGATATCTGGTTTTCTTTAATAAACAGTCTTTTTTTTTTTTTTTTGAGTAAAGGCAGATTTATATAGAGTTATACATCGAAAGGCAAGAGAAAGGCCACGAGGTTTGGGGGTTGGGTGCTCAAATTAGAGTAAAAGTAGGTACATACACAGAGTGGGCCCTCTCCAAAGGGGGAGAGATAAACAGTCATCTTTTAATGTTCTGACTACCTGATCTTTATTGCAAAAGCTACTATATCTCCTAACTCCTCTCCTTTTGGCGTAGTCTCTTAGAGCAGTCTGAGAGGCTGCCTCCCAGGCTTGAAGTCCTTAGAGTATCCACCGAATAAAACATACCTCTCAACTTTTATGTTGTGCACAGAGCCATTTCTCGAAAAAGGATACAAATATATGTCAAAGATAGCATTTTAAAAATCAAAAAAGATCCATATGGATAGAGTGTAAAGATGGATAAATTGAAAGCGAACAAAAGCATGCAATGTTATGTCATTTGGAGTTAAATTTGAAGCCTGTAGGAAGCGACTGAGGGATTGTAAACAGAGGAGTAACAGGGTTGTAGAAATCACTTGGATGATGTAATGGATGTGGTTGGCTCTCTTCCTAGATAGCTTTTTCTGAGAAGTTGAACCTATTTCTTTTCCCAAACTGCTGTTGCTCCTGCTGCTGTGGCTCTCTGTTGCTCCCCTTTAGAGAACTGTCCTCAGCCATGGTGACCTGCTATACCCAGTATGTTTTGCTCCCTCATCTCTAGAGGGCTCCACAGGCAAAATCACTGACTGTACAAGCACTCCTCCAGATCACCGCAATAAATGATTATCACAATAAAGTGAGTCACACAATATTTTTTTTTGGTTTCCTAGTGCATATAAAAATTATGTTTAGACTATACTATGGCCTATCAAATGTGCAACAGCATCATGTCTGAAAAACAATGTACATACCTTAATTAGAAAATATTTTATTGCTAAAAAGTGCTAACCATCGTCTGAGCCTTCAGCAAGTAGCAATCTTTTTGCTGAGAGAAGGTCTTGCTTCAGCGTTGATGGCTGCTGACTGGTCAGGGTGTTGGTTGCTGAAGGTCGGGGTGACTATGGCAATTTAAAATAAGGCAACAGTGAAGTTTGTTGCATTGACTGACACTTTCTGCATAACAGGCAACGCTCTCTGATGGCATCTTAAACAAACACGAAGTTCATGAAATTTCAAATTGTAATCAAGATAAAGGACTAGCAAATTGTACATATGAGTTGTGGACTGATTAATTTCTATATGTCACACATAGTCACAGGGTTAACTATTCTTGATCATATATAATACTCAAGCCTATATGCTGAAATAAAGGTCATATTTCAGAAAAAGCAGAGACCCATTATTTTCAGCTTCCTTTTATTAATAAAGCTTAATACCAAAGATGTGTAAATTCTCCATTTAGTGTGTTTTCCTCCCAAATAAAAAGGATTACCTTCACGACTGCTCAGATGACTAATCCACTTATGCTACGTTTTGCTGCTAATCTTTTGCTTATTTTCTTGCATGTTCTGAAAAGAATGCTACTTTATAGAATTAAACTAACAGAAAAGACTCTAATAAGTCATAGAGTGATTTCCTTTGCCTTCAGTCAAGACTGAACACATATCCTAAAACATAGTTATTTGTCAAAATTATTAAAATATACAGAATATATGAAAATTTATAATTCATTAACTATGCTAGTAACTATGCTTACTATCTAAACATAAGAATAGTTGAAAGATGAATGCCATCTCTGTAGCCCCTTTATATTTTTCAATATTTTTACCAATTTATTAAATTAGTAAAATTTCTAAGTAAATTTGGTGCTAAGCCTCTAATATTTTTTCTTTTTTTAACATAATGTTTTACCTAAAACTATGAATTGAAAATGTACATATTTTATTCTTTGTGTTGTGTCACGTAGGATAAATTCATGGCTTGTAACATCCTCCGAAAATAAAAAGCTTACAAGTACACACGTGAGAACACATCATTGAGAATCCATACACAGAATTCCAAAAGTTCACATCTAAGCGAGTTGTGAGATAGAGATTTCTTTATTAGATTGTGTGGTAAGGAAAGGCAATACTGAGAAGGTCACAATTTGAATAATGAATTGATGTTAAGGAAGAAACAAAATAGCAGACATTTGGGGCATTCCAAGCAAGAAAAAAAGCAACCACCAGTGGTCTGAGATGGTAGCATGACTGGGGTGCAAGGCCAAGGTTGCTGGAGTGAGAGAGAGAGAGAGAGGTGAGAACAGAGAGGTAACTATGGGCCATTTGTGTGATCTTTGGCTTTTATTCTGAGTAAGGAGGGAAATCACTGGAGGACTTTTAACAAAGTAACATGAATTGACTTATGTTTTATCATGACTACTGTGACTATTTTATTAAGAAAAGATTGAAATTCATAAGGTAAGATACCAGTGGGATCCCACTGAGGCTCCCAAATCATTGAAAGGCATCATTGGAAAGTTAGAGTTTTAATTCTATAATATTCAGCTTTTGTTTCCTGTTTTTTTAATTTAAAATTCATCCATTTATTAAATTAGATTGTTTAAAATAATCATCTATATTTTGCTATGCATATACCTCTGAGCAGAATGAACAGGGTCACTAACCTCAGTGACATTAGAGATTAGAAAAAAGAAAGACTAACAAATATATTCAAAATATGTAACAGGCAGGGAACAAATTATGTGTTCAGGAAATCCTCTTTGTGCAAGTAACTTGAATTAAAGATGAGTAAGGGAATGTCAAACTAACAGTGGAGGCAAAAAAAAAAAAAAAAAATCAGGAAATGAAAAGAATGTGAGAATTCAGAGAGGGGAAAGATCTTGGTATATTCCAGAAATTTAAAGAAGTCAAAATGACTGTGAGCAAAAGTAGAATTACTGAAAAGCTCAAGATGAAGGCAGGAAGAAGACATGGAAGAATTTTTAGATTATTGTGTTTAGTATTTTATCCTAAAAAAAAGAGGACTCATTGAAAGATTTAAGCTAAAGAAGTTGTATTATTTAATTCATTTTTTAAAAGAATTCTTCTTAGAGCTCTCTCAGGAATGGAACTGAGGTAGAAAGATAAGAGTAGAAAAGAGAAAATGAATAAAATATCATCGCAGAGGACTGTCACTACCTGACTTCAAGACTTACTATAAAGCTACAGTAATCAAAACAGTGTGATAATGGTAAAGAAGAGACAAACAGATCAATGGAGAAGCGTAGAGTCCAGAAATAAACCCACATAAATACAGTCAACTAATCTTGACAAAGGAGCAAAGGCAACACAATGGAGAAACAGAATTTCAACAAGTGGTGCTAGAATACTGTACACACACATGTAATAATAATAATGATAATAATATAGACAGGCCTATGTAAAATGTCATAAACACAATTTTAAGAATTTTTAATAAGGTCTACATGCTTAAACTTACAAGACATGAAAGAATAAATCATAAGGTTTACATTTTTAAGTCTACTTTCATTATCCATGTAACGTAAGAATCCCAAGTAACAAAATAAAGATGAAAGTGTTCTATGTGAAACTCCAAACACCAAATCAAAATCAAAATAGTGCCAAAGTAGTGAAGTGTTGCAATTCTGAGTTTATATGATGCCTATAGGAAAAACAAAATAGATTAAAAATAATTATTAACATAACAAAAATGTCAGAATAAGAAATTATTTTAAAAATTACTTACTATGAAACACAAAATACATCAGAGAGGAAAATTATCTCCCAAAGAAGTTGAAATTCTATTAAATTCTGAATAAGTTATAAAATTTTTTTTAAGTAAGTGATTAAAATAATTATGAAAGTTAGGAAGTTAAAATAAATTTATGAAAATTGAATAGATTTAATTTAAATGAGATGCAATATATTAGAAGATACAATTTTAAAGGGTTAAACTTAGACAGGGAGGTGGGTGTAGCTGGCAGTGCACATGCTTAGCATATGTGAGGTCCTGGGTTGAATCCCCAGTACCTCCATTAAACAAATAAAAGATTACACTTACAATAAATTTAATATATATCTAGTAATAAATATAAGATGTAGTTGTAAAAGACATGCAAGCATGAAATTATAAAGTATTAAAGGATACTGAAAAATAAGAAGAAAGGGAAATTGTATTCATATTTTGGGAGGCTCTTCAATTTGATCTGTAGCTTTAATCCATCTAGTTTTGTTTGTTCATTTGGTTTTTGAGGGAACTTGACATACTGCATTTTAAAAAATGCAGAAAAGCCAAAGCCAAGAATAGCTAGGAACTCCTGAAAGAGATATAAAGAGAATGTACCTACCAAAGACAGATAATGATTAGAAAGTTAGTTGCTAAGACAATGTGTTATTTACCAAGTATGGGAAAATAGAGAACCATGAAATAGAGCCACTTGATCTATGGACACTTTTTTTATGAAAAATGGGAATTTAGAAATTAATATTTTCTAATGAAGATACATAATCTGCGAAGAGATACTCTACAGATAGGAACATTCATGGAAAATAAATATTTGAAATATGTTTACTTTAATTAGTTAGCTACAAAACATGAATTAAAACTGTAATCTTATACCTCTTCATGAACCACAAGCCTATCCACAAATTCTAAAAGTATGGTAATACCAATGATGTTTCCGGAGGTGGAAGAGCAATGCATTTATACAGTTTTGGTGATGTTGTAAATTTTTTAAACTACTGTTACACTTTTGAATAACAATTACAACAAACATATCCTAAGACGTAGAAATTTCACTAACCCATATATACGCTGGTAAACTTTTTGCAGTTATGCACCTGATGACCATAGTAGAATTATTTGTAATAATAAAAAATTATACACAGCTCAAATATCCATGAGCATTTGAATGCATAATTTTGTTTTGGTGTATTTTTGCAATATAATGTTACAAAACAAAAATGGATAAATTGTAAATGTTTTTCAAAATATATATTTTAGTGAAAAACATGAGTCATAGACAGATATATTTATTCTGAATCAATATGTTTATAGTTTAAGACAAAAAAATTAAATACAGCATTAGGCATGAAAAATTATTGTATTAAAACTATAAAGAAAAGTAAGCAGAAAATTTTTAATAATCATTACATCTTGTTTGAAATATATTTTATATATCACAAACTTCCTTAATTTTAATGTATTTTTATCAGTTTATTAAATTTACACAATTATGCAACATTACCTCAAACCAGCTTTAAAACTCTTGCATAACTCCTAAAATTTCCTTTATGTTCTCTACAGTCAAACCATGTCTCCAATTACAGCCTCAGGAAACCAATGATATTTGTTCTATATTTATAGTTTTCCCTTTTTGGAAATTACATATAAATCACATATAATTGAGCTACATGATATGTTGAATTTTATGTCTGGCTTCTGTCACTTAAAATTATTTGGAGATCCATACATATTATTGTACTTACCGGTGGTCCATTCTTTTTATCGCTCTGTTGTATTACATTTTAATAGTGGTTGCATTGACTCTATAAATCAATTTTGAGATAATTGTCTTCTTAACAATAATGGAGGTCCCAATTCATAAATACGGTGTATCTCTACATTTGTTTAGTTTTTTTTTTCTCTCAGTAATGCTTCCTAGACTTTATTGTAGAGATCTTACATGTTAGTTGTTCAATTTATTCTTATATATATTTTTGTAATGACATTGTCATGTTACTTTTAATTTCATTTTTTGATTGTTACTATATATATTTAAATACAATTAATTTACTTATTTATTTGGTATCCTGTCATCTTGCTTAACTCTTATATTAGTTCTAATATATTTTATTGTAGAGTCTTTAGAACTTTCCACATAGAAGATAGTGCCATTTGGAAATTTAAAAATGTTTTACTTCTTCATTTTCAGTCTTTGTGCTTTAAGGTTTGTTTTGCCTTACCGTAATGGTTTAGGTAGTTTAGTACAATGTTGAATAGAAGTGATGAGAGCATAAACCCTAGTCTTGTTCTCAATTTTGGGGGGAAAATATTCAGTCTTTCACCATTAAGTATAATGTTAGCTTTAGCCTTTGATGAGATCAAGGAAATTCCCTTCTTCTACAAGTTTTCAGAGAGCTTTTATCATGAATGTGTTTTTGTTTTATTAAATGCTCTATATTGACATGATCACATACTTTATCTCCTTTTCTCACTCAGTATGGCCCATTATATTGAATTGATTATTAATTTAGTTTTTTGATGTTAACTCTCTCTTTCATTCTGTTCAGTTTGAGTATATTATTATTTTTATTGCTATTAACTTTGTGAATATTTTATTAAGAATTTCTGTATCTATGTTCATGAAGAATATTGGTATGTAGTTTTCTTCTGCAGTAGTTGTCTGGCTTTAGTGTCACAGTAATACTAACCTTGGGTTGTGTATGAAGTATCAAAAAATTGTTAAATTTTATTATACTTTTTTCTATATTTAATTTTTAAAATAAACTATTATACAAAATGTGAGCTGTGGTGAGAAAAGATACTTGAAAACATATACGTAAATCAAATAAGCCTTGACTATTATTAAAAAAGAATGACTATTTTGAATTGGATATTACAAAAGCAAAGGAATTAAACTATTAGAAAATCATAACATAGATCAATAAATGAGAATATTTGATATTAAAACACTCTAAAGTCCTTGGAATATTCAAGAGAAAGGTTTCACTTCCTGGCTGCACACCTTTTCTCAGCAGATTCTCGCGGTGCAGAGTGATTCTCTAGCTCCTGCGTGAACAGCTTCTGCAGTGTCCTGCCTGGCCAGCAGTACTCAGTGATCAGCAGCTTCCCCCATCACCCTAATTTGGGTGGTTTATTGGTTTCCTAGAGTCACCATAACAAAGTACCACAAACTGGCTGGCTTAAGACAACAGAAGTTTCCAGTTCTGGAAGTTAGAATCTTGAAATCAAGAGGCCAGCAAGCCATACTCCCTCTGAAACCTCTGAAAGTGACTCCTTCTTTTCCTTCTCTAGCTTTTCATGTTCGCTGGCAATCCATGGTGTTCTTTGATTTTAGTCATCCCTCTAATCTTTATCCCCATTGTCCTATGGTCATCATTTCCCTCTGTGCCTCTGTGTATTCATTTGACATTTTTCTCTTTGTGTCTCTCTCCTCTTATAAGGACACCAATCATATCAAATTGAGGGCTCACTCTTCTCAGCATGGTCTCATTTTAACTAATGATATCTGCAGGGACCTGATTTCCAAATAAGTTCACATTCACCAGCTCCAAGTGTTAGGTTTTTAACATATTCTTTTGGAGAACACAATTCAACTTACAGCAAGTAGTGCCTTAAATGAGAAACTGCCCATAAATGACTTTTTCTAGTACCTTCAAGATCAGATTTCTGACAAGTTTCAAAAGTACAACTTGCAGCAAATTTCATCACTGTGGTACTGCATTAACTTCTTTGCCTTAATTTGAGTTTTGTGCCCTTTCCAACAAGTTCTAAATCCCAGGTCTAGAGTGGAGTCTCTTCCCTGGATACTCCATCTCAGCCTTAATGACAGTGGCTACTGTATATTAGAATAGATTGTATACGATATGATTGATATGATTTATAATATGATATATTTGCTATTTCTGTATTATTTAGAGTTTTGTTCACTTTCTACTAGCCAATCTCTTATAATCTTAACTCCCTATTATCATTATTTACATTAAACTATTCCTGTTCAAACTACATTGTGTTTTCTCTCTTCAGATTGCAACCAAACTTGTATAAAACTAAAAAACATAAAGGAACATATAATTTCTAAAAAATAAAAGGGAAAATAGAAATGCATAAATACTATCTTTAGCACATTTAGCAGCAAGACACAGGAAAGAAAACAAATAAAGAAGTGAAACAAATAAACACCCAACTGGGGATGTTTAGGATGGTAGAAATAAAATCAAGGAAGCCAGTAATGGCAGTAGATATAAATATTAAAGTCTCCTAATAGATATATATATATATTTTATTGGAAATTAAAAATCAAATTAAATCAATACCAACCTGGTACTGTCTTTCTATTTAAAAAAAAAACCTCAAAAAATTCAAACTAGTAGGATAAGAAAATATATCTCAGGAAAAAAGTCTCTAAACAAAAGATAGTGTAGTAAATTTAATTCTCTTATTACCAAGATAAAATAAAAATTGCATCACATGTATGAAACACGATATAACCTCAGAATTATATAATTCATATCCTATAATCAAAGGAAGAAATTGTCAAGTCCATAAACAGATTAGTACTCCATTCACATCAACTGACACATCAAGCAAGACAGAATTTGTTAAGGACTTATTTTATTAAAATATAATATATACCAAGAATGCTTTAATTTGTGTAAGTGAGCAGCTAGTCTTTTCCTATTTTTCTACTAATTCATCTAATTTTTTCTCCTTAAATTATATAGGTTCTTTAAAAATTCTTCATACAAGAACTCTGAATTATGTACTTAATAGTGTCTTTTGATGAATAGAAGTTGTTAATTTTAATATAGTTCACCTTATCTTTGTTTTACCTTTATGTTTAACTTTTTAGTTTCATATTTGACAAAACTTTGACTACTCCAAGACCACTATAATGTATTTTCTATGTCTTCTAAAACTCTTAATGTTTATTATTTTGCCTTTTCACATTTATATCTATAGCTTATGTGTAATTTTTATATTGTGAATTAGGAGTCTATATATGTATATAAAAGTATATACAGATATATGACTACTGAGTTGATACAGTTTCATTTATTGAAAATACCATGCACAACCCCTCTTAATAGTAGTGTTATTATTTTTGTAATTCAGGCTCCCTTGGGTCAATTTCTATAATCTCTTTATTTCCATTGCTCAGGTTTTACACCTCTGCACCAATACCATCTTACCTATCTTCATTTCTATAGCTTCATAGTCAGTCTTGGTACATGGTACAGTTGGATATAGAAGATTTGACCCACACATTCGATAAGCTTGATGAAATGAGTGTATGCTCATCTCTACATCTGAACTTTAAAGAGTTTGTGTTAACTCTAAGGTTCCACGGAAAACTATTTTTTAAATCATTAAGTGATAGCCTAACAACAATTTACCAGGAATTCCAACAAATTGTACTGTACAGAACATTTCACTGAACATAGTTCAATAAAGTTCTAAAGTAGTAACAAAAGGAAACCTAGATTTCATTTTAGACTTCCAACTGTAAGATTAAATAATTTATGATATAAAATATATCTTAAGGGGAATATTAAAATTTGTGGAGCCGAATAACAAAGAAAAGAATAAACACACCATGTGTAGCATGCATCTAAAGCAGTACTATTATTGAGAGATAAATATAAATACTATGTGAATAAAATGTAAAAAAAAGATGAATTTAATTTAAATGAGCTAAGCATTGAAATAGGCAAATTAGAAAACCAAAAAATGTAAACCCAAATAAAAGAAAGGACAAACTAAAGCTAAAAGCAGCTCTAACACTATGGAAAACCAATAATCATCAGAGAAGATAAAAGGAATCAGAAACAGATTTGTTGATTCAAGGATTCTTTGCAAATCCCTGTGTAGTGTGTGCTATTAGCTCCACTTTACAGAATAAAAATTTGACTCTCAGAAAGTGTATTAAAACCACTTCATTCAAATAGTAAGTGTAGGTGCTGGAATAAAAACCCAGCTCTGGAACAAAAGCTCTTATCACTAAGTAGAATTTCTAAAAAATAAAAAAAAGCAAATGAAGTCTACAGTAATGTATTAAACAAGCAAATATATACAAGATAGTCAAGTACTGTTTGTCTGAGATATACAAGGATGATTTAATATCTTTGATATTAATGAAATTGACCTATCCTTAGTTTATAATATGATGAGATGAACATTATTCATTTAATCATAACTATAACCTTGTGAGATAAACAGACCAGATGATACCACTCCAAAGTCAACTATATGCTTATCATAAGTCGCAAAAAATTCAAATGAAAGCAACTATATTAATGAAGGAAATTAATTTTCAAGCATAAATGAAAAGCGTGCAGGAATACATATGTTAAAATAAAGACTAGTGTAATCTTTTGCTTAATGTCTCCAACTAGATTTCTCTCTTTGTCTCTGTTCTGCCTTTCACTTTTATTTTTGCTTCACCATCTGGCTTCAAAATGTTTGTTCCCCTGACAATACCAGGCTTTCTTTTCTGGAAAGGAAAATGCCTTTTACTTTCCAGAATTTGAGACTGCAAATTCTCCTACCAGGCTATTGAATGAGAAAGAGAGAGAGATGTGATAAGCTGATGAAATTTCGTTTTTCAAGGGTGAACTTCATGGTGTAGAGGTTGAATATTCTAAATATTCTACATGTGTGAGCAGTAATTAGGGTGAATTCTCTTTCCCCTTTGCTGCAAAAGATGAGTCTACTCTTTGGATGGCATTGTTAGGATTATGTATGCTTAGAAGCACTCAACAAAATTAGCTGCATATAATGCACTTCCTAAATAGAAAAGTAAGTATTACTATTTTGCTCTAAACAACTAAACAAATTTCCATCATACAGAACCTGATTGGAGGATTTTTGGAGAAAGAAATGCTTATTTTAAAATTTGATGGATTAAAATATGTATTTACTGAAGTATTTATTTTTATAACTTCTAACTTAATGTGGTATTCTTTATAAGTAGCTGTTTTTAGATTTTTCATGTTTTGTATGCATATTTATGAATATATAAAGTACTGCTAGTAGCAAATATCTTTGAATTTATATAAAATAAGCTTTAAAACCAAGTGGATGACCAGTGAAAAATTAAAATAGAACATTAAAAGAATGAAAAGTTGTAACTAAATGTTAGCAGTCTTAGTTACCCAATTCACTATTATTTATTGCATTGACAATTTTAATATCTGACAATATAACAAGGTATTTTACAAGTCATTTATAAAATATAGGGAGAACCCTTATAAATGTGCTGTATATAAAGTGTATCACAGATTAAATGAAAACACGTTAAGATTGTAATTGAATATTGTTTTAAAAATATAACTGATCACTTTGTTTACATTTGTGAATCATGGATGATATTTCAATTCTATTATAAATTATAAAATAGTTTGTAGAGGTGTTATATATATGCATATACATATATACTTGCTTAAGGAGAATATTTAACTGGAAATTGCCATCAGTCTCATTATCTTTTGACAAGCTCACATCACCAATGTTTAACAAGTCTAATTTTGGGGGATGAGGGTTAGAAAGAAAAAGTAATACTAAGATTCCTTAGATGTTAGAATTAAGTCAGATCAGCTTTAAAATATTGCTTACAAGAAAACAATGGTAGTGGAGTAAAGGAATACATCATGAGGTTTTACTCAGGAGGGTAGATACAGAACAACAACAACAAAAGGCAGAAAAGCTATTACCTTTTAGGGACACAGAATGATAAAGCAACTAGGGATAGACAAAATGGTATGCTTAAGAAAAGAGAGGACCCAGAATGCATTGAGGCAGAAAGACTATTTGTGTGTGCTAAGAAGAAAAGAGAGAAGCTGGCTTAATAATGATGCAACTGAAAATAAGAGCGAGCCATACAGGATCTACTGTTTTAGAGGAAAGTGTTTTCCTTTCCACTACCATTTCTGAAACTTTTTCTACAAGAGCCATATGTAACAGATCCTTAGGAAAACTGCCCATTGTGATTATCCTCACTTTTCACCTTCAAAACCTAAATTATTTTCATACCACCCCTCACTTTTTTGTTAAGTAGGGTTAGCAAAGTCAAGACATATGGCCCTTCTCCCCCTCTCTACCCATGTGAACATTCCTAATTGGACTGATTTTAGCATTCTTTAGTAATGCACGTGATAACGATCCCAGAACCCTCAACACAGGGTTCTGGCCAACCAGCCCATATGAGTTGATGGGCAAGGCCGTGTAGGCACTTACCATAAGTGGCTTCATGTTGCTACTCAGTCACTCTGCCTCTCCAGCTATACTGTGTGCTCTGAGTCCTCAGTTCATATCACTTCTTTGTAGTGCAAGTCTTCCCTTTTAATAAATGTGCAGTAAAAATTTTTCATAGTAAAGATTATAGAAGACATGGGCTAGTGCTCAACCACAATTGTATTTTCCTCATATTTTAACTCATGAGTATTCACTATTACTGGCCACCAAATGTTCCTGATTCTCTTTGGAGCTCTGGTAAGACAGTACTCCCCCATTCCTTGAATTTAGATTTAGACAAGGTTTGTCTAATTCAGTGGCTTTCAGCCTTAATTGTGCATCAGATTCTTCAGAATCTGCTGAAGGGCTGTGAAAACGGTTTGCTAGTCTTCAATTCAGTATATAGGTGACTAAGTGAATCTATCATCTTCCTCACCTAAGAACTTGTTAGAAATACTCTAGGTATTAGAGTTAGAGTAATACCTAGTAATACCGTGAGTATTTCTAACCCAGCATTTAACTACCCAGATTATTTAAACCCAGTGTTTAACTCTGAGGGCAGAACAAGAAACCTTGCATTTCTAGCAAATTCCTAGGAGATACTGATATTGCTGGGCCAAGGAACACATGTTTAAAAACACCAGTTTAATAAAATGTAAGTGGAAAAGGCAGAAATTCTGAGACAGTGAGTGATTTCCTCTCTTTCTCTCTCTCTCCCTCTCTCTCCCTCTCCTCCTCCTCCCTCTCTCTTTCCTTGTCTCTCTCTCTCCCATCTGCCATGGAAACCTGCAACATTCACATTCTGGCTTCTCCATTAGTCTGGATCCCAGATTAAGGAGACATGGAGAACTCAGGTCAGACATGGAGAACACAGAACATGTATAACAGGAGTAAGAACTAAACCTTGTCACTTCACATAACTAAGATGTTCATGTTGTTGGTTTCCATAGTATTCATAACCTAACCCAATCTCACTGGAAAAAAATATGCTTTGCAGTTTTTTTAAACATCAACATGTTTTCTTTTAAATGAATATCTGATTATTAGCAGGAGAAAATCATTCCTGTATCTCTTTCCTTTCTTGATTAAGTGTCTCAGAATTAAATTTGCACTGATTTCTTTATATTAGCCAGATTAAACCACTTTCTACCATAATTTCAAAGTATATAAGAAATATTAAGTAGGTAATTATGGAAATTAAAATGAAGTATACATTTTTACAGATCGAGTTTAATAAAATTGTCTCTAGTAGTATTTGGTGAAAATCTGATTTTGGAATACCAAAAAAGTTCACTGACTGGTTGTTTTAGTTAAGATAATAATTGATTTACAGAAAAAATAATGCAAAGCAAAACTATATCAAATACACGACTTGCAGAATCTAGGAAATTAATAGCATTGTAGTATTCAAATAAGTGAATTTCAAATGATGAGTGAAATTCAATACTGAGGCTAGAGAAAATTATTTGATGATTTCTCAAAGTCATCATCTACAAGGTGGGGAGAATATTTCTTATAAATAAAATATGTACCAAAAAACAGGTAGTATTTTAAAGTGACTCCAGAGGACTAGTTATTTTTTTTCCTCAAGCCACAGATCTTTTCACTTTAGAAATACAGAGTTGAAGAATCCATCATATCTCATATTCCGTGTATTGTCATTCAGATAGTAGTACTGGAAACATTTGAATTACTGTATAGAAAACAATTTTTAAACCAATTTTATTTGGCATACCTTGAAAAATCAAATTACACATATGAATCAGATTAATGTGTCTTAAATATTCTCCAGTTTCTTATAAGATTATATCAGCACTGTGAGATCATTCAATACTAAAAGATTAAAGTACAAAGGACTACAAATTGAAAAGATAAGACAATTATTCATTGTTAGATCTACCTGATTAAAGCACAACAACCTGCGTATCAAATGGCTGTTGAAGGAAAGAACACTTTTGCTTTCCTCTCAGTAATTTAGTCAATCACTTTATATTTATTAAACCACTGCTTAAGATAATTTCTGTACATAAAATTTTTTCTTGGGCTATTTCAATTAAAAATTCTGGTTTTATAATCGTATTGCTTAACTTGTGTGAAATAAGGTTTGGACATACATGTGCATAGTGTGCACTATGTGATATAATATTTATCACTTATCTAATAATTGTGTCAGGATAAAAACACTTCCATTATGAAATAGATTCCTTGACATGAGATAGGATCTTCAAATAACTAAGAAGAATTCAAGTACCTTCGAAAATCTTCGAGTCTCCTGGAGACTCATGTTCATATCATTTAATTCTGGAGAAAGTTAAAGTGACCACCCTGAACAATTTTTAAGAATTTAGGATTTTTCTTTACAATTTAGAGATTGAGAAAGTACTCAGGAGATTTTCTATATCATTTTCTGTTGTGGATTTTCTATAAATCAATTAATTATTTGTTATAAAGTACTATCTTAAAATAAAAATTTTACTTTTAAAACTGTGTGATCTATATTCTATTCACAATTCTCACACAGGACTATGTGTGAATACAGTTTGTGTATATTTACATACACATGTACACATACATATTCATATATAAATAGTATACATAAAGTATATATGTATGTCCATATATACACACATATACACATATACAAGAGTATATATATTTGAATATATATATACACACACACACATATACACAAAGATACATGATTTTACTTCGCCATTATTTGGCCTTTGAAGTACATAAATTCTAATTTTCATATACTTTTTTATAAAATGATAGAAAGGAGGACTAAATAACAAGTTTTCTCTGTATCATGTTGAATTATGCCCTGAGATTTTGCAATCTAAAATGCCGGGATTTCACTGGAAGAAACAATGTGATATTCTTTTAATCCTAGTTCAGTTAATAAGCAGCGTATATGAAAGAGAATGAAATAGAAATGAAATAGAATTGAGAGGGAAATTTCCCCCATTAAAAGGGAAAAATGAACATTTAACAATAATACCATAAGCTCATTTAACTTACCAAATCAAGTATTTTATTATGCTTTCTCTGAGATTTGTCATAGTTCATTGCTACTAATTCTACCTAAATAGTCAATGGTCAAGAGTAGATCCGGGGAAATACTAAGCAATTGGGTTCTCTCCCTCTCTGTTTCTCCCCTGACCCCCTCATTTTTCTCTTCCATGTATCTGTCGGTCTATCTTTCTATCTAAATATTACTAAATGCATGTAATTAACAATACTAAACAAAATTTAATTATTTAAGATAAACTTTTTATCATAAGTCAATATTCCAGACTCAATTATTTATAAAACCATTTTAAACCATTCATTTCATTCCCTTTAAAGTAATATTGCTTATAAAATATTCTTACTATGTTTTCAAGGTTTGGTATTTTATAAATTTCTTATATAAGTTTCAAGAAAATGATTTATTTGTGAATCAGTTTAAAATACTTGTGTAGATGGTTGCTTTGATATTTAATACCATTTTTAATTAAAGAGTGAACTTTATTCAGAAGTAAATTGCAATTTATACATTACTTGACACCAAAGACATCAGTATTTTTTAAAATTTTACTTTATATATGGCAGTAAATATTTTATGTGTAATGAATCTGTTACTATTATTACTGTTTCATTAGTATATCTATGCATTCTATGAAAATGAGCCTAATTTTCTAGTAGCAATTATATAAGCTCAGAATTGTAAACCCACATGCCTTTAGGGACAATGTAGGTACATGAATTAATGAAGTTGAGTGATTTGCATATTAAACAGGTAAGGAATTTTTTATTTCCACAAAATACTTGACTGCATAGGCTCACAGTTTATCTTTCATTTTCCATTAATATTAAAAATGTAAATAAATACTAGAAATATTTAACTTTCCCTTTGAATCATTATTCTAAAGCACCACCACAAGGGCAACAACAAAAGCAAATGACACATTGCGGACCCTTTTGAGTTGGTCCCCAACAAGTGTCCTGCTCTGTGTCAATCATGCCAATAAAACGAGACTGAGTCTGGGTGAAAAGCAAAGGAAAGATTTATTCTCTGATCAGAGAATGGAGAGGTGTGAGCTCTGGCTCTAGAGCACGGGCTCTCCTGACAGGCTGTGGGCAGGGCTGCTTTATAGGGATCTCCCCAGCGGGGGTGGGGATGGAGTTCTCGTGGGACCTGTGAGCTGTGTTGCTCATTCTTCAGATCCATTTGGACAGAGAGCCTCTGCTCACGCCCACCGCCGCCATCTTGAAATGTCCCGGCCCCTCTTCTGCACACATCCCCTGAGCTGAAGTGTTGGTGCAGCAGTTCGGCCTCTGCATGTGGCATCCTATGAATAAGTGAAACTAGACTAAGCACAAAGGAAAAAAAAAAAAAGGTTAGACTTTGTTTTATTACCCTAATTCCTCAAGGAATTGTTAATGAGATTTGCTGATTATACTTAAACATACCTCTGGGAGAAAATAGGAAGTGGTGGGAAGCAGCCTTACTTATTTCTAATTGTTTGCTTTGTTTTGGTATGTGTGCCCAGTTTTTCCAGGTCTTTCAATACGGAAGAGAGTCTAGCAATCTGGATTTTTTTGATGGAGGCAATATTGTTAAATTTCTTGATTTTTACATAGCTGCAAATTGTTTAACATACATCATTATTAATATCACATGGGTCAAGATTGCAGATCACCTCAATATATCTGTAGGCAGAATACTGCAGAGTAAGCAGTTTGAGTTCCCCTAAACTACACTTTTTGGTATTTTTATATATGATACTATTATGAAGTTTAAACAAATGATGTTATTAAGTAGTTGGCCCACAATTCAGTTCAATTATTGAAATTTTAATCATTTTATTCATTAATTTGTCTCATCTACATTTTGTATTTACTCAGTGAAATTGATTTCTGAAAGTTGTATTACAAGCTGTAGAAGAACAAGGATATGAGTTATCTGCTCTAATCTCATAATCAACATTATTTACTTTCTGAGTAGCTACAAAATACTAATAACATACCAATATTTATGCTTTTTCTTATTTATAGTATTTTTATATATTATCTTGTTAGTTTATCCTAATAAATGCTATACTTGTAGTAGTAAAAATACTTGATCTATATTACTATCGATATATTTCCAAAATTTAATGTGAATAATATGGAAGAATAAAAGATATAGGCTGGTGATTGTTGAGATTACACATTTCCAGTTAATGGAGAAAAAAAGGTATATATATATTTTTTGCAATTAAATGAAAGCTTCCCCAAGGATATTTTCACTGACTTTTAACATAAGGCTAGTGTGTCTTACTCACTGAGCAAAGTATGTCAAAATAAGTTCTGTATTCTTCATCCTATGCAAGCACAGAGATCATTCTATACAGAGGATCAAAATGTTTATGAAAATGCTTTTTTTATAATTGTGGATTTTTAAATTTCTAAAAGAATAAATGAGGCTAAGTACCACTTTAAATGCCTGTAAGTAAATCAATTCTAATTTTACAAGTTCATAAACAGACCACCATCTTTTCTGTTTATATTTAATTCTTTACTCTTATTAATTCTGTGTATAATTACTAAGAAAAGCATAGTTATTAAGTCTTTATTTTATGTACATCTTCATTATCAGAATTTATACACTCAAGGCTATTTCCCTGTTAAATAATGTATTATGTCTTAGGATATTATATTTTTTGGCTTAAAATATTTTTAAGAAACACAGTTGCATATTTTACTCTGCAAATGTTGCTGTTTTATGAGAACTTTTATAGCATCTAATTCTGCTTTTCTTTTATTTTAATGGCTTTTCTGCTATGCTAAATTTGTGATGTATGATGAGACAAACAAATAAATATATATGTTAATTCTGTAAAATTAATTTAAAATCCTTTAGAAACACTGTCACAACCTTGTCGATTAGTTTATAGTTCATGCCACATTGAGAAGAAGGGGCGTTCTTAGCACTGTAACAAATCAGTTAATTAGGGCTCAGGTAAATATCTGAAGAAAATAGGACTTTTTCAATACAGCATTATATAATACTCTGTTAGACCATAAAAAGAAATAATGAGGCAAGGAGAAATTAGCACTAGGAAGGAAAAGGGTAGATTTTTACACACTATATAAAGTTGTGAGATTAGATCAGCTTCTCTTAAATTATTGTAGTTATTTACTTTAAATAATTTTCCAGGTGAGACACTTCGGTCACTTACTTGTTACCTCTAGGTATGTAGGGGAAAGAGAGAGAGAGAAAAAGCCTTTCTGCAAATCTTTCAGTGATTCATTGTGCTATTCACTTTTCAGTCACCGAAGGATTTATCTGTATTTCCTGAATAAATTATTACTTAAATTAATATTCTTCAAGATTCTAAATAATATTAAGCACATATTTTAAAAATGACTAATTAGAAAAAGTGTGTTTTTGAAAATAGACACTTATATCTTGGTATTGAAATGCATTCCTTTGTATAAAAGTGTCATCAGGCATCAGGTATATTTGTTGGCAGTATAGACTGTATAATCACTTTGAAAAACAATTTTCTTATTTAAAAAACATTTTCTTAAAAATTAATTTCTCATATAATGAAAATACACACAGTCCGTAACCTACAATTCTACCTCTAGATATTTCCCCAAGAGTAATGAAATTATTTTTATTGATATGAATTGTATAAAATATTTATAACAGCTCTTTGGCCAATAGACTAAAACTGGAACTAATTTAGTTTCCCATCCAGTTAATGAATGGATAAATAAATTTTTGTATATTCATATACTTTATATAATTCATAAAAAATAAAGAGTGAAATAATAATACATACAACACAATGAATAAAATAATTTTGTTCAGAACAGAAACAAAACAAACACAAAGAAATACATACTCTTTTATTAACCAACCAAAATGTGTGTTTATGAGTTTATGAGTACATTGCCTATTTCTCTTCTTGGCTCATTTTTCTATTGGGATTGCTATCTTGTGTTGTTGATTTACAGTTATCAATATATTTTAATATGATTTCTATATGGTAATTATTATTCCTTATCAGTTTTATGCATTATTTCATGGTTTATATTTTTCATCTGTTTTTATTTAACATCATAAATCTTTCATCTTTTGTTTGTTTTCCTTCATGGTTAGTGCTTTCAAAATCTTTGAGAAATTCTTCATAGTATCTTAGTAACAATGAGAGTCTTTAACAGTTTTGTTTATTTACTTTATAGTTTTCTTTTCATTAAGTTTTTAAACTGTCTGGAGTCCACCTTTCTACACAGAATTAGGTAGAGATCCAAGTTTATTTTTCTCCATATAATGAGCCAATTTCCCCAACACTATCTAATAAACAATCTGTTCTTTGTACATATATTTGTGATGCCCTTCTTATCATGAATTAGGTTTTCATATATTTGTAAGCATGACTCTGAGAAACATTAGGAGAAGGCAGTTGGCAAGTTTTGTGGTCCAGCAAGAGGAGGTTGAAAATAAATGTCTGTGAATGACTGGTCAGGCTACACAAGATTTCATCAATTTCACTTCTGTATAAGGCACTTATCCTGCCCTTGCGTTACTTCTGTTCCCTCAGTTTGTTATGTAAAGACTTGACAAATAAAAATACAATGGGATTTAAAATATTTCTTTGGAAGTATTATCTCTCTGCTTTGCCTAGTCAAGTTCTGCAGGCCTTAGTCTCCCACATACACTGACTTTCGAGAGACTTGAGTCTCCCCACACATTTCTCAGTTTGATGGCATCTGTTGCTGCTGTTTGTTACCAGAATCCACATTTCCCTTTAGCTCTTGTAGCTACTCTAGGCTTGTTTCTCTAAGCAGACTGAGTTTGCTGTTATCTTGGCATGAACCATCATCTACTCAATGCCGTCTTTGTTTGCCCCGCTTTTCCTGAAGTCTCCCAAACTGTGTTATCATCCTCTCTTTTATTCTACAGCCAAGGAGTTTCTCTTCTTAATTTATAGAAAACCATTTTTTTTTTTTCTGTCTTCCTTCTTCTTTGGTAGGCTTAAGCTTTGGAAACATATGTCTTCTAGGATCATTCTTTGAGATAAGGAATCACAGAACCTGGCACCTGGTTAAGTGGGAAATAGGAAAGGGGAATAAAAGGGGGAAAATATTAACATTTTAAAAAGATACTATTAATGGTAATTAAGAAGAATCTGTGTACCATATTATGACAACTTCCAAATCAATATGTATTTATATAATGTTTTATAATTGACAGAGTGCTTTTAAATCCATGGATTCACAGAAAGGTAGGCACCTCACCAACGTGCATATGTATGAAGTCCAGTCAGCATCTCACAACGCAGGACCAGTTATATTGATTCTCTAGTTTTTAACACACCGTAAGCTTTCTTTATTATCAACAATTTTCAACTAACTCTCCACGTATGACTGTATTGCTTAAGGAATTTTTCATGTTAACTAACAAAAGTGCCTGGCTTTTCCTTATCACACATTATTTTACTGAGCTACCAATTATTATGCCCTGAGGAAAGAAAAACTAATTTTATTATTAGCTTAGGTACAACACAACTAGGTAGTTAAATCTACTACAGAAAATCACTTCATATAAATTCTTTTAAAATTAACTGCACTTTTAGATTATTCATGCCACTGCTTCTCTCCAATAGCATGGATAAGTGAAAGTTGATGAAATTGCTAAATTGAGTTCTTCAGAACAGCAAACTGGAAAGTTTCCAGGAAGTTAACACTTTTCTTGATTGAAGATCAAATCATTTATTTTAAGGAATAGTCTCTTCACAGTATCACCCCAGAGCATTTGAACTGGGGGTTTCAAAATCACAGTTTGAAGTTTCTCATCTCACAACTCCCACATCGAAGCTAGGGTCAAATATGTTGAAGTTATGAAACAATATACTCTAAACTAGAACCAAAGAATAAAGAAAAAAAGTGGAAGTTGTAGAAAGTGCAATCCCTTTTTTCCCTACTTGCAGACTTCTAAACTTAAAGAGGAATGTCTTCTGAAATCTTTGCCTTGTTACGTAATCACCATTTTTAAAAAAGGCATGTCTAATGCCCTGTTTAGAGGATATATTTATATGATCATTTTGATGAAATTACATGACTAATTTAAAAATATGGTTTGGCAGTACTTAAATGACTGGTTTGTTGATTGGCTAGAAAAATTGATTACTTATTTTAAGGTTATAGAAGGCAATCAGATTATATTACTCTGTATTGGCTCTCTTGGTATTTCATGATATAACAAAGTTTATTACATTTTCTTTCCTCTTTAGTTTTTTCAAGATCTTAATTTCCAAAGAGTTTCGATAACCTAAACAATTAGTGTATCCCACTGCCTTCTTGATAATAAAGCCCAAATGCAACTTCCCTTTTCTTGGTTTCCTAATGGAGTCCTTCTGATGATACATCTCTCTGTGACGAACTTTCATTAGTAAATTCTGGAGGACACTTTTCCAGCAATTTCTGCTAGTGGCACCCCAGTGACTTCTCTGCCACTCAGGGGCCTAGGCTGTGCTTCTCTACAAGGTCTGATCTAGCTCTGGGTGTTCTGGAAGTGCTCTAACTCAGCTCTAGGGGTAGTAGCTACACTTACATATGCATATATATTCTTATGTTCTCTAGAGTTCCCTTTACTTCTTACTAACTAATTCTCATTACTCTAATCCCCTAGTACAGTTAATAATTCTTTATATTAAGCTCTTCGAATTACTGTGTGGTTTCTACCTCCTGACTGAACCCTGATTAACATACAGGAGATGATGGCAAAGTGAGGTTGAACAGATTTTCACTTCCTGTTCACTGTTCACAGATAGAGATTGACTTTAAAAATAATAAATGCTAATAGAGTTTATCCTCATGGAAAATACACCTCCACAGAAAAATAGTGAAATTTAAAGTGGAGAGGGAAAAGGACAGATGCCAATGTCTTTGATCAATATGATGGGGTAAACAGGTGGTTAGAAAATGACAATGATCATCAAGAACACAGGGAAATTCATATGGTAAACACTAGTCATTTATTTTAAGATATACTTTTTTCACCGTCTTACCTCAGGATATTTAAACTGTATATCAAGAGCCAAAAGAATGTGGATTTTATACATGTGTGAGACAAACTTTGAAACTAAAAGTATGGAGTTGAGAAAATACAGGTTACTAATTTTCCCCTTTTCTACCTGTACTATATTAAATATACATGAATGTGAGACTTTTCATTAAAAACAATTTCAGAGAAGTTTGTCTCCGTTATGAAAAGCCTAGGTTCATTTACTGGGTTTTTTTGTTTTGTTTTGTTTTGTTTTGTTTACTTGTTTTTTTGTATGTGCTCTGAAAGAGTACTCTATTTTTAATCATTGTTTAATTTGTAAAAGAATGCAGCTAGAAATTTTTTTTTAGGTCAATAATAGTTACACATTTTTGGATAATGTCCAGTAACCTTGGATATGTAATTAGAACAGATGGCAATGTAAACAGAAAGAAACATTCCTAGCTTCTTAAGGACAATCTTTAATTAATTAACATATATTTAGATAACTTTGAGATTTCAATTGAGAGCAGTTATGGAAAATATTTTGATCACATTAAAAACTGCATAGTGGACTACAAATATATAGCACTACCAAGTATAGCTTTTACATGTTTTCAAAAATTTGTATTGAACTGCTAAGCCATATGAATAGACAGTTTACAAATAAAGTGCCAGATCACCATGAGAAATATTTTATTTAGGGGACTCCAAATTTAAGAAAAAAATCCAGGGTAACATTTAATTTACTTGAATTTTTAAAAATCAGATAATTTAGCTAATACCAAACAAAAGTCTCATAAGTAATTGAAAATCACAATCCCAATGATTTCTCATATTATAAAAATCACAACTCCTAAAATTTTTTTAAACAGGTACTCTTCTTAAACAGTTTATTGCATAATTTCTAGGTTAAAGATTTCCAAAAATATTTTAAGACAATAAAATCTAAAAAACTCATTGTGAATTATAATCTCATTACCTTTAAACATACACTTTACTTAAATAAGCTTATTTACTATTTCACCTTAAATTGTTTCCTGACAATTAATATAAAATCTTTAAAACAGAATTTAATAAGCAACAGAGCTGTCAATTTTGGTTCAAGCAATTACAATTTGATTGTAAACACATAAAAAAGAAACAAATACATTGAAGTATTTCTTACTATTCAGGCCTTGTCTGGTACTTTAATTTTGTCCAGTCGCTCTTTGCAGGGTGCTGTTTGACCCACACATGTGGAATGCCTAATTTTAGCTTTTGGTCCTACTTTTTTATCTTGGGAAACATCGTGGAATTTAATAGCAGGAACGCTTCTTACTGATCTAACTGAAGTAGACTCCTGATTTTGATAAGTGTGCTTTTATTTTGTTTCCAATATGAACTTTTGGTGATTCCTTTTCAGTAAACTGACATCTACTTTTTGCTTTTCTTCACAAGGATGAGTGGTCAGTTTTCTTTCTCAGAAAACATTTTCTTTGCTCATCTCCTGCTGCCTGCTCATATGCTGCAAATACCATACTGTGCCATCTTTGAAACTCCCAATGGTAACTCCTTTCCTTTGTCCCTTCTGTGGTACATTGAGTTACTGCCTTCATGCCTACCATGCTCAGTCTACTGGCTGGGCCTTCCTCCGAACAGGAAACAGCATAACTATACCTTTTTATATGTTTCATTCTGGTTTGCTCCGCTGTTGGCATTGACATGTGTTAGCCACCTTAAAGGGTTAGTAAATTATGTAAGTATGACCCATTCAAGTATCATATCACATTTACAGGTATTTAGGCATAAGGCATAAAATTGGGTACATTAGGTAAAATTTTATGACTTCATGACAATAAAATTACTAACAGCATTGGTTGAGTTGGTAAATTATTTATGTGTGACTTCTGAATATTGGCAGTACTAGCTTTTAAAGCATTCCAATACTTTTCTTTTGAAAAGTCTGAGATGCCATTTTACATTGGTTTTGTATATGATCAGTACAGTTACTCATAAAAAATTGTATAACATTATGTCAGATTAACATATTCATCATCTATCAGGAATTTCATTTCATGTTTTTATTTTATGTGACTACAAACTTAATGTGTGCAGTTACTAAGGAGGGAATAATAAATAGGGCATAATATCACACATTTTTAGTAAGGATAATGTTTCCTAATAACTTTAGTTCTTGGGTATTATCTTTCTAAGTATTTATGATTTCATTCTGAAACTATCTACTAAGATATCAAAAAATAGCTAAAGAAAGTAAGCAAATGATGAAGCATATAGACGTCATTGAGATTATTTCAGTTATTCCCTTGGGATATATATGCTTTTTAATACTCTCTCATTATTTTTGTTTGACACTAAAAATATATCCTTCATTTCATTTGCTGGTTTCCATGTGTGAATTAGTTTTTCCTTAGAATTGAAAAAACTGAAGTATAAAATATATTTAAGAAAAGTTGTCAAAAAGAAAAGTTGTCACAGAAAATATTAACCTAACAATTTTTCTACTTACTAATTCAATTAATTCTTAGATGTATATGACACATTCTTTACTGCAAATGCACTATAATGAAACAGTGAAATTTCTGATTAGGATGATCAGGAACTATTCTATTTAGTAGTGTAGCTCCTGGAATCTTATCATAACCAGAGTGAAAATTATAGAAAACTGGTTTAGTCCAAAGATATCTATGATCTGAAACCAACACAGAACCATGGGCTATACGGGATTTCTCATCTCGTATTTGCCATGGATCAGGAGTCCAGCACATTTTAGCTAGGTCCTCTGTTTAGGATCTGAGAAGGCATTGGCTGGATGTGTTTTCAACTAGAGTTTTGATTAGAGAAAAGTCTACTTCCAGACTCCATCATGTTGTTGGCAGAAATGTATTTCCCTGCAGTTAGATAATTGGCATTCCTATTTTCTTCATAGTGAGTAGGGGACCTCTCTAAATTCCTAGAGCTCACACTCAGATCTTTGTCACATAGTCCCCTCCATAGGCCCTCTCACATTTCAAATATCTTCCCTCAGGAAGGGTTTAAGTTCCTTTTAAGGGCTCACCTGACTTAATCAAGCCTATCCAGGATAATTTTCTTATTTGATTGACTCAAAGTCAACTGATATGGGATTTTAACTGTATCTATAAAATTCCTCAATTCTGCCCACATTCAGAGGGAGAAAATACTACTAATTGTGTACATTAAGAGATAAGAATCTTGGGAGCCATTGCAAAATTTTGCCTACCATGGTGGTTTTGCTGATAGAATAAGAATGCCTAAGGGAATCCAAAAGGAAAGCTGAACAAAATGCAGATACTCTTACTTTTCTTATAAAGAACTGTATCAGTAATTTTGGAACACTAAAACAGATGAAGTATTTTAAATTATATTTCTCTTTGGTCCTGTTTAATGCAGTAAATTAGCCTTAGTGTTTTAAAATACACAGATATCTGAAAGTCTTAATTCATGCCCAGTAAGCCTTTTACTTGATATAGGTTATATTATAATGTCCTTGATCACTGAAATAAAAATTCACCATTAGAGAACCAAAAAATGTTTCTTTACTTTGTTCTGATCTTCTTCTGAAAAGAAGCATATATTTAGCTATGATAATATTTATAATAAATTATGTAGTTTTATATCCCTTGACTTTACCTATAGAAATTCTACCTTTTAATACTCCTTATCTGTTAAATCTCCAATAGCATCTGATGAGGTATTTATTTTTTACCCATATATCTACTATTTATGTAATGTCCAGAGCAACAGACTTATAGGAAGTTTAATAATTTACTAGTATAGAGATGGTTATTATTCCCCATTTAATGCATACTATCTTCTTTCCCGAAGATGTCTACTGCAAACTGTAGATAACTATGTCATATGCCTATGTCTGACACACATGTGATTTTACCAGCAATAAAATCATAATACATATTTGATTTTTTAAATTAATAATATAGTCAATTATTAAAAACACATTCTATTCGAAGCACTACTCTAACTATTGGGTATATAGTAGTGAACACACCGAAAAGGTTTCGAAAAGGTTTCGAAAAGGTTTCGAAAAGGTTTCAAGCAGCATGAATCTTACTTTACACTGGGGTGGGAAGAAAGGAAACAACTAAACAAATATCTGAGAAAAATAATCATCAAGAGTAGCAGGGAAAATAAAGGAAATAAAATCAATTGTGTAATCAGTCTCCCTAATTTATTAGATACAAATAGGAAAGTCTAGTCTTTTATTTAAATTTTGTTCCAAAATCTGAATAATTTAAATAATTGAACTATTGACCTCTTTTAAGTTAAAAGGAATTAACTATATAAAACACTGGTCCAACAATATTAATTTAATAGCATTAAAATGTTTTCTATATTAATTGTTCTATGTATATTCCTACTTCTTCTTGTATATGTTTTGCAAGCTTATATTTTGTTAGGAAATAACAAATTTCTAAAACTGGGCTTTTGAATTTGTCACCTGTAGTAGGCACCCTCTCAGAATAGCTCCTAATGATCCTACCTCCTGCTATTCATCTTTTTAAATATAATCACCTCCCCTTGAATGTTGGCAAGCCCTAATGCCTTCCTTCTACATGGTAGAATAAGACAAAAGTGATTGGATGTCATCACTTTGGACGTTAGATTATATAAAGACTGTGTCTTCAGTCTTGTTCCTCATCTCTTTTTTTCTGGCTGTTCTTGCTTGCTCATTCTAATGAAGCAAGCTTCCATGTTGTGAGCTGCCCCAAGGAGAGTCCCATGTGGTAAAAAGCTGAGTATGGCCACTGATTGACAGCCAGCAAGGAATTAAGGGCCTCATTCTAACCTGGGAGGGTCTGTATCCTAACAAGTGATTGAGCAGAGAAGTAAGTTCAGTTGAACCTTCAGATAATTGCAGCCCTAGCTGAAGGCTTAACTGCAGCCTTGTGATAGACCCTAAGCCAGAGAACCCTGAGAGGTTATACCTGGACTCCTGAGGCACTGAAAATGTGAGATAATAAATGTTGTTTTGAAGCACCAAGTTTTGGGTTAATTTGTTATACAAGAATAAATATCACCAGAGAGTTGTATATAGCATTCTTCTGCTGTTTTAATCGCTACTGATTGCACGTTTTTATTCCCTCTCTAGTTATTAATGTGGATGCTCTTGTTTCTCTTCTTTTCCCTTGAACAAGCTTCAAGGGGGTGTTCCTAGTCTTTACATTTTTCTTTCTTCTTTTTTTTTAATCACCTTCAAAGAACCAGATATCAGATTTATTAGTCTTTATGTATATATATCACTTACTGATTTATTATATCTTATAAAAATGTAAGACATAGAACAAATTTCTATTTCTTTGAAATTTTAAGATTTACTTGTGACAAAGTTCAGAGATTATTTTTGTATTTGTCCCGTGGATATAAATACAAAAGATATATCCTTTAAACTTTCAGGGAAAAGTTCTAAATATATCTAACTAAACTGAAGTTCTTTAACTAAATTATCTATAACCTCACTATCTACTAAATATTTCTTATTTGTAAAGAGACAACTCCCTGCCATAATTTCATTCATACAGAATTCTCTTTGCATTTTTATTAAATGTATCTTTATGTAATTAGTTGCTGTTAAGTTTGATGCTGTTAGTATATTTACCTTTTATTACTACCTAATGTCATTCTTTGTCTTACTTGTAATGTTAATCATAAATTTCATCCTATCTAGTATATATTTTATCAGTATTTTACTTTTGTATTAGCTGGCTCAGGCTGCCATAATTAAATACAATCAGCTGAGTGGCTTAAACAACAGAAATTTACGTCTTACAATTCTGGAGGCTGAGAAGTTTAAGATCAAGATGTTGGCAGATTTGGTTTTCGGTGAGAGCTTTCTCACTGACTTACAGTCTTTCTTGTGCTTCCAAGCAGAGAGGAAGAGATCTCTTTTTTTCTCTTCTTATAAAGCCACTAATCCCATCATGAAAACTCTACCTTTATCACCTAACCTAACTCATTATCTCTCCTAAAGGCCTTATCTCCAAATACCAGCACACTTGGCCTACAGGGTGGGAAGGGGGGTATTGGAAAGGGAAAGGTTAGGGCTGCAATATATGAATTTGGGGGGAATGCAAAGATTCAGTCCATAACAATTTGCAAGCTTTTTTTGAAATCACATGGTTTTAAACAGACATCTAATAAGCAGCCTGAGTAAAGTTCTTAAATCAGTCTGTTCCTTTTTAAAATGTTTGTCCATTCATTCTTAAAAGAAAATATGATTTAATAGTCACATATTATATTTTTCAGAAAAGTTGATAAGATCTGTAATAAAAAGAGTATAACAACAACAGGGAAATGAAAAGGCAAGTGGCAATAATCTTGCACAAGCTGTTTAGTACCACGTGGTCAGAAAATACAACGGAATGAATCCTACTTTCTAGTTCTTTAAGTAATATTCTCTGCATCTGTTGACCCTTGGAGCAGAAATATTTCCCCTGAGTATCCATACTTGGGAAAACTTTATAAAACTTTTCAAATTCTGCTTTGACATCATCTTTTCTATGAAAATTGTATTATAATTAATAAAAAATATTTCAGCTGTTTTTATTATTAATGCTAATTTTATTGCTGTAAAACTAAATGATATATTCCATTTTATTTCTGCTTTAAAAATCATGGAGCTGTCATTATGATTTACTAAATTGTTAATATTTTCTCAAAAATATTTTATGCAAAGTTTTAAACTTAAAGATTCAGAATAATATAAGGAATCTAATATTGAATAATTTATTAATAATTTCTATGTCTGCTTTATCTATTTATATCTAGATTTTAAAATATAAAATATATATATGTACAAAGACAAATACAATAGCAATCATATATATATATAAGTACTGCTATTTGAAATTTATTTGAAAACAATTTGAAAAAATCTAAATACTTCACCATTAAGTATGCATCTATTTTTAAAATGTACATTATCCTCCATCACATTATCAAGTTTAAAACAACTTAATTACTTTTTAAAATTATTTAATATCCAGTTTATATTTAAGTGTCCCCAAATGTACCAGTGAGATACAAATATCAATTATATACATGTGTTTTCAAACAGGTTCACTTATTACACCTGTTGGTATATTTTATTAACCTCATTTTTCTAAAAACTAACATTGAAGTAAAGAGACCCATCTGGTTTAACTGATTGAAAAGTGGCACATGTTGTCCATTTGTATGATTATTTTCTCACAATATTATTTAACATCTTTTTCCATTCCCTGTATTTTCTGTAGACTGGAAGTCACATTGGTCTAATCTAAAAGACTGAATGGATACAGGGTAAATATTTCTGGTGAGAGGACTTCATAGATGATGATAGGCACTTTGTGTTGAATCATATCAGAGGAGAATTGATACCAGGTCATCTCATTTTTAGTAATGCTATTTTGAACACCACTTTTTAAAGGATATAACTGCCAGATCTCAAAAATATAAAAAAACACAATTCCCTTTAGATTAGCAAGTACTCTGGGACTTTGCAAACTGGCTGTGCCCAGATGACTTTTCACTGATGGCTTTATGGTCTTTTGACCATCTTTATGTGAATCAATTATTTCATCATGGGTTGAAAACTTGACTTTCTAGTTTACATTGTTTCCATATTTATTTGCCATTCCTTTGAAGTTCTGTTTGAACTACTGTTCTCCCTTTAAAAAGGCAAGGTAAATGTGTTTAATTACCAGTTTTTTAGAGGATGAAACTGGCATGGCCAGTTTTCCACCATTGGTGGAAAAGACATTTAAAAATTTTTTGAGTGTCTTTATGAGAAAAATGATTACTATTCAAAAATACGAAATAATTAAAAGCTTAATAGATTCATTATAAACAACTTTGAAAGTAAGTAGTTATATAATATTCTCCACCATTGATATTAAATGAATTTTTTTGAATGTCATTATGATTTAAAGATGGTTATTTATTCAATTTTTGATAGTAAACTATAGTCATTATATTTCCCTATGTTTAAATTATTCCAATTGTGGCATTGGAACACCTTCAAATTGGATTTTTTTACCCATTTTACAAGCCCCTCCTCATAAGTCTTCATGTGCTACCTTACTTTTTGACATAAAAATTGTTCATGATTATTATATACTTTGTTCTCTCCAGACCCAGAGTCAATCATTCTTTCCAAGGAGCCTTGGGTTCAGTTGTCATGTATATGTTATTTTGAAAACAAAAACTGGATACAAGTTGTGTTCATTACTGTTGAAGTGTCATTACACTTGGCCAAATCAATGAATGGTGCTAGAAAATACATTTTGTTTAAAATAATTTTGAGTTTATTTTTATATTGTCATTCAACAATAAAAAGTTGTTTTTCTAATATATTTGATTTTATATTTGATTATATTTTTAAATGTCAATTCCTAATAATGCCATATAGCTGCATTTATGTTTCATTATTTTCTATATATGAATAAATACAATATTTGAATAATATGATAAAATCACTGAGATCAGCTTATGATAAAATCACTGAGATCAGCTTAAGATTTATTTATGTTTGTTTCTTAATATTACCATGAGGAGGGGGAGGAAAATAGAGGGGTAGAAGCTAAAAGGACGGGGTTTTATTTTAAGGTGATAAAAATATTCAAAAATTGACTGTTGTGATGATTGCACATATCTATGAATATAATAAAAATCATTGAATTTTACATTTTAAATGGGAAAATTGTCTGTAAATTATATCTTAATAATGCTGTTAAAAAGTGTATCCTTTTATAAATGTTTATTTTAGATACTTTGTCCTTTTAAATTATGTTGTCACTTTATTATTGATTTGTGAGTATTCTTTATATACTCTAGATACAAGTTCTTTATTTGATATGCTATTTGCAAATGCTTCTCTCCCATTTTGCGCATTATATTTTCACTTTCTTGATGGTATCCTTGCTTTTTCAATATTGGTGAAATCCAATTATGTTTTTCCTGTAGTCATTGTGCTTTGGGCTGTGGTATATAAAACAACATTCCCTAACCCAAGATCACAGAGATTTAATCCTACTTCTTTTCCTTGGAGTTTTATAGATTCACCTGATAACATTAGGATACACTTGGAATTAATTTTTGTATATGGTGTGAAGTGAGTGTCCAACTTTATTATTTCGCACATGTATATCTGTACACCAGTTGTTGAAAAGACTGTTCTTTCTTACTGAATTGCCTTGCCTCCCTTGTCAAAAATCAATTGACAATTCATCTAAGGTAACTACTGAGCTCTCAGTTTCATCCCATTTATCAACATGTCTATCTTTAGGCTCCTTTTGTACTGTGTTGATCACAGCTTTGTAGTAAACTTTGAAATTCGGAATTGTGAATCCTTTAACATTGTTCTTCATTATCTAGATTGTTTGTCTATTCTAGGTCCTTTACATCTCCATATGAATTTTAGAATTAGCTTATTATTTTCTGCAAAAAAAGAAAAAACAGCTGGGATTTTAAAAGGCATTATTTTGGCTCTATTGATCAATTTGGAACATATCTCTGTCTTAACAACATTAAGTCTTTTTATCCATGAACATGTGATATCTTGCATTTACTTACATCATTTTTCATTTCTTTCAACAATAGTCTTTTCAGTTTTCCATGTATAAGTCCTGTACTTAATTGTTAAAAATTTTTCTAAGTATTTAATTTTTGATAACTGTTTTAAATGGAATTGACTTCTCAAATCCTTCAGATTTTTCATTGTTTGGTGATAGGTTAACAATTTATTTTTTGAATATTAATCTTATATCATACAAATTTGACTTACTAGTTTAATAACTAGAATAGTTTTTAATTAATTTATTAAGATTTTCTATATAAAAGATTACGTTCTTTGTAAATTGAGATAGTTTTACTTTTATTCCAACCTGGATGCTTTTATTTGTTTTTCTTTCTTACCACAGTGGTTAGAACAGCAAGTACAAGTTTCAATTGTTTAACCAAAGTTGTAAAAGCCACTTAGATTCTTCCCTGACCTTTGATGGAAAACACTCAGTCTTTCATCATTAAATATGATGATAGTTGTGTGGGAATTTTTTTACTGTACTTCATCAGGTTGAGGCAATCCCCTTCTATTCCTAGTTTGCTGAACATTTTCTATCATTGAAAGAGTTGGATTTTGTAAAAAGTGTTTTTGCATCTATGGAGAATATGTGTTTTTTGTCTTCACTATTTTAGTATTTTGTATTACACTAATTAATTTTTGGAGGTTAAACTAACCTTGCAATCATGCAATTAATCCCATTGGTTATCATGTATAACCCTTTCTTTGTGTTGTTGGTTTTAGTTTGCTAGTATTTTCTTGATGATTTTTGCACCTATTTTATAACAGTTCTTGGTCTGTGATTTTCATGTTATGTGGTATCTTTGCCTGCTTTTGGTTTCAGGGTAATGTAACCAATTTTCATAGAATGAATAGAGATTAAATGTCAGCAGGATGGTGGGCTAGGAGGGCCCAGCACTCTCCTACCCCTCAAAAATGATAAAAACAAACAACTACAAATGGATGAAAATAGTCTGGGAAAGCCCAGGACTACAACAAAGTAGAAGCAGAAACCTTGTGAAGCTCAAGTCTGAGTATTTCTACACAGAAAAACATATGAAGCATTTTATCTACTGTCACCACATTCCCTGTCCAGAGCAACTCAGTGCCAAAAGGGATCCTCTCAGAGGAATTTCACCCCACAGGGAAAAGGAGAGCTGGCGAACCCCAGCAACACCTGTCAGTGCCATGAATGTTGGCTGCCTTTACTACTGAGGATCATTTCAGACTTCACCAATGCTAAACCTGGCTGACAGAGCTGTCCAAAGCCTCTGCCACAGTGTCTCCTCCCTGGGGCTGGAGCTGTTGCTACGTTGAGACTATTCTTTTCCTGTTTGTAACTAATTTCTACTTTTATAATTATTTCAATGCTTCTACTTTATTTTTATCCTTTAATAACCCTTACTTTTAGACATTTATTTATCCATTCCTTTACTTGATATACTTAATTAGGCTGTGAATTTTTCACTAACATGAATTGAATTGTGTCAAGTATCTTCCCCTCCCTTTATTTTTAGACTTTAAAAATATTTTAAGGCATGTTTTTTATTTACATGATAAATTGGGTTTTGCTTTATTAAACAATCTGAAATATTTTTCCTTTAAATGATTTAAATCCATATTACTTTATGTTTAAAATGTTTCTTTCTTAGTATATATTCAATTTTCTTTAATGTTTAAAATTTCTTCTGTTTATTATGTTTTTAAACATATGTTTTGTTTTTATTTTTCTTTAGATATTTAGTGAGGTTTTGGTAAGAACTTTATATAGCAGAATGCCATTAGGCCCCCCTTTTTTCCTCTTATTTGGTTTGTAGTTATAAATAATAAATATCCCTTTACTTCCATCTTTGTGTGTATGTTAATCAGTACTTATTTGACTTTTCTCATTTTCTCTCCTATTTTCTCCCCTGTTTTCTAAGTTCTGGTATTTCTATCTGAACAGAGTATTTACATGTTATTCTTTTATATTTTCTCCACCCTTGTTTCAGTCTCAGATGTTAATTAAATATAGAGTGATCACCAGGAATCTTTTGTCAAAATATTTTCATTAATCTCTGAGGTGTATAAAGCCATCCCCTGGCAGACTGATCAAGAATGGTTCATAAATACAGTATTATCTGAGCGTTGGTGTATCAGATAATGGGTGTTTTCTTTAGCTCTCATAGTGGAAGGATAGGCAAGATGGATGAAAATATCTTCAGTTCACCCTTTTTATCTTTGAATTTCTTGAAAATGTTGCTTCAAGATATTCTTGCTTTGTGTGGTGCTCTAGAAAATTATATCACCGTTTTTCTGCTTTTATGTTGGTTGTTTTTCATAGAGGCCTGGACTTTTTTTTTCCTTTAAAGCATAAATATTTCATAGAATAGATTTCAAAATTGACTGTATGGGACATTTTCATTCCAGGTATCTGGGGTTGCCTTTTAAAAGGTAGTTCAGTTCTTTTATTTTCCTCTTTTTTTTTCCTGCAATTGTTGCTTTAAATATTAGGTCTTCTGTGTTTTATTTTCCTTTGTTGGTAACTCCAAACATTGATTTCTTTGGACCCACTTTTCCTGTCCTCTATCATTTCCAGATGTACAGTTTTGTTTCTTTAGGAAGTTTGGTTTAATTTTCTGGGCCTTTTTAATTTTTTAATTTATGTCTCTAAACTTTTAGTATCTATTCTCTCTTGGGTACCTTGTAATTTATTCTTGTTTGTGAAATTATTTTACTTTTTCTATGCTGCATTCAGTTAACTCTTATTTCGTATCTTCATGTTGATTTTCCTTCTTTATACTGGGTTTTTGAATTCAGATTTGTGGTAGTGTTTCATATCTGACATGTGGGGAACTATATTAAACTTACATAGATATGTTTGTTAGTTTTATTCCTCTTCACACTGTTACTCAGGGAAAAGTGTTTTCGTCAATGTTTATTTTTTTTGCTTGAAGTAACTGCTTGTATGATTGTGTTGTAAAAATAATAAAAATTATTGATGATTACTTTTTTGCTGTTTTTCCCTAGAGTAACAAAAGCAGCCAAATCTGTGAAAGATGAGGTAGATGGCTTACTAGATTTCTTAGATTTAAAACTCACCTAAAAGTGAAGTTAAGTTTTAAAAATAAGTTGTGCCCTTGATGCCTTCTTTTTTAAAGTTCAGAATGAACTATACTGTGTTTCTGTCTTTTTTCCCTTAAATCACCAAGCCTTCACTGGAAACCTGTCCTTAATGTTTTCCTTTAATCCAGAAACAGTTCCTTCCATGAGACTTGAACTTTTTGGTCATTTACACTTCCCAAGTCTCTTCCTTTCAACTCTGTTGTAGCTTGTGCTCTGACCCAGGAGGCCCTCGAACTATTCTTAGTATTTCTTCTCTCAAAATAGAATCCTCTCCATCTGGGAGTGACTTTAGTTGATGGTACTTATGTTCTTCAATATAACCACACTCTCCTTTCTTTGACACTATGCTTGCCTCTCTGCTTTGTTGTGAACCAAATTTGTTAGTCTTTGATTTTTTTTCCTAATGCATACATAAATTAAAGCTTATAGTTTTCATTGTCTGTTACTTATGTTGTAGGTTTCCTTTTTAGAATTATTCTAATTTGGAGAATATATGGAATGATTTGAATTTTAATAGCTACCTTTTCTTAACAGAAACCCCTTCATAGTAAAATATATTTAAATTTGGGAGGTCAAGGGGAAAATTTTAGATCGATAAAGAGTTATAATCAATCAAGAAAGTAACAGTATAAAAGTCAAATTTTACATACCTACTAACTGCAATGCATAGAAGCAGCAAGAATAATAATAATTAACAGACTTTGACAAATCTGAAAATTTTTTAAATGTCATCTTCTCATCATAGGTTAGTTTATGTAGATAAGATTAAGGAAGGATTTGGAGAAGCAAAACAGTAATGTTTGGAAATCTAGGGTTTCAATATATAATGAAAACACATCCATGATTTATCTCATATAAACTTTGTGACTTTGATATCTATTTTGTCTAATTATAATATCATTCCTTTCTCTTAAAATATATTTGTCTGGTATGCCTTTATTATCTTTTAATATCCCTTATTTTCAGGCTTTCTTTATCTTTTTCATCAGATTTTTTATCTTCATTGTTAGACAAATAGATTTATTTTTTCAACAAAATCTTAACCTCTACCTTTTAATTGAGGAATTTAAATTATTTTTGTTTGTTGCAATTGTGATGTATTTCGTGGAATTCTTTATTTTACACAATTATTTTTGTTTGCTGTCTTTGTTGTTTCTCTCTCCCCTTTTTAATTACACTTATCAAAGTTTCCTTTATCTCTTTCTTTTTCATTTAGTAATATGAGACATTATATAGATTCTATATTTTTCTGTTAGTTGTTACCAAAAAAAAAAAAAAAGTAAATAAATAAACTGAAGGAGTTCTACCTTATTTGTTCACTTAATTTGTAATCATTTCCCAAGATGACTATAGTGATCCACTCCATTCTGCAGACTCTGTGGTTTTTTATTTCATTGAAATTCTAGTATTCTGCTAGTGAACTTACATTTTGGAGGTTTTTCCCTAGCATAGAGTTGTAGGTTCTCAGTTTGCATAAAATCTTCCAGAAATTATTTACTCTCTCGGAGTAATCATGAGACCCTTTTAGAATTTTCAATGCTGCTTTAATCGCATTTTTATACTTTATATTTCTCATGAACTTTTAGTGTGAGTTGATGTGGAAACTTTTAGTGTGAGTTGATGTGAGTTGAATGCACAGTCTATCATAATAAACTGGAATGTTCTTTTTATTTCAAGATTTTTCTCAAATGTTACCTCTTTTGTTAACTTTCTACAGATCCGACCCAAAGTGTATACATTTTTGATATACAGTTTAACTTTGTATAGCTCTGTATTCATACTTGTATTATTCTATTTTATGATGTAATAATTGCATATATTCATGACTATTTCTCCTGCTTAGAAAACTGAGATAATGTCTTAATTACTTTTGGTCCTTATAACACAGTGTGGTTTAAAAATGTAAGTTTAAATAATGTATGTTAATCTTATGTTTAATGCCCTGAATAACATATGACTCTATATAGAAAAATACTGGTAAATATTCACAGAACATGCAGCTTTTAATTCTGAAAGATTATATGAACATATTGGTAAATATAAAATAAATGCATTTAATTGGTATTTATCTACATCAAATTAAGTAATGTAAAATACCAGAAATCACTTGTCTCCGTTAGAGCTTTGCACTTACTCATTGTACAATAATCACTTAAACTCTCTGATACTTAATGTATCCATAATCTGAGAATAACGTCTACCTTATTTCATGTATTGACATGCATTTACTCATCATTAGTAGAGTGGAAATTATGCTTGGTTATTTAACACTGACGAGATAATGGAGCAAGACAGCATCACTACACTCAGGAGCAAAAATCTGTAAATCAAATGGCATAAAGCATGTGAAACCAAACAGTAAACTCGGACTAATATGCAAGTGTAGGGCATTATTATTTCATGCATACCTTTTCAAAAATAAGTTAAAATATAAAGACAAACTAAGTGATATCCTGCAAGCGTAGTCTGATAAAATCAGAGCGAATAGAGCCTAATACCAATAGACACCAATAGTATGTATTTGGTTATTTTTGTTGTTTAGGTGTAAAATTAAATTGGAATGAAGACAGTATCTTCTCATCAGAAAAGCACCAATGTACTGTAAATTAGATATAATTTGTCTTACAGTATTCAGACGTAAATGAAACACTTAAGGGAAAAAATGATTCCTTAGGACAAGGGTTGGCAAACTAAGGCCTCTGGGAGAAATTTGTCCTGTTGCCTGTTTTTGTAGGGCCTGAGAGCTAACAAAGTTTTTTTTACGACTGTAAAAGTTTGAAAAACAATACAAAGAAGAATACTCTTTCAGGACCCTTAAAAATTATATGAATTCAAGTTTCAGTGTTGTTATGAGCTGAATTGTGTGTGTCCCTGCAAATTTGTACATTGGAGTTTTAACCCCCAGTATCTCAGAATTTGACTGTCTTTGGCTAGGGCCTTTAAAGAAGAAATTAGATTAAAATGAGGTGCTTAGGGTGGGCCCTAATCCAATCTGGCTAGAGTTCTTAAAAGAAGAGAAAATACAGACACAAAAAAAGACACCAAGGATGTGGCACACCGAGGAAAGACTGTACAAGGGTGCAGGGCTAAGGCAGTTGTCTGCAAGCCAGGGAGGGAGACAGAGCAAATCAAACTGCCAACACCTTGATTTTGGACTTGCAGACTTCACAACTGTGAGAAAATAAATTTCTGGTGTTTAAGCCACCCAGTATGTGGTGTTTTATTATGGCAGCCCTAGCAAACCCATACAAGTGTCCAGAAATAAAACAAAATAAACAGCCATGCTCATTTGTTTATGTTTCGTCTCTGTGGCAGCTTTCACACTCCAAAGGCAGAGTTGTTGTTGTGACAGAAATGATTTGGCCTGCAAGCCTAAAATATTCACTATCTGGACTTTTGCAGAAAATGTTTGCCAATTCATGGTGTAGGGACTGGGGAAGATATGTGCTTCAGCAGAGAAACTTATATAATGCTGTGAGTTTGAAAAGACTTTCAACAATGTTTTAAATATTAACTGGGGAAATGCTACATAGTAGTAATTTTTTCCTTTTCCCCTATCATGAGAGGTAGATAAAGAGAGGTTCTAAATAAGCTAGAATTGCAATACGTTTGCAGCCCATGGGTAGAATAATTTCTTAATCAAAAGTACCATTATGAGAAACTGATTTTTACTTCCATGGTAAAACTGTAAAATTTTGAAAGATTCAGGATAAAGATACAGGAAATAAATTTTATCCTGACATATCTGGAATCAGGAATCCAGGTACCATACTGAGAATTATTATCAAAGAAAGATTCAGATGAATCTGAAAGAAATATTTTAATAGAAGGATAAGAATAAGATGACAAGTTAGATAAGTTAAAGTGGTGTTAATTATAGCAAAGAGTTAATAACAAAAGCAGCAGTAGCACTGGTGTTGCAATCAAGTGGTTCTTATTTTCCTGAGAGTTGGAAAAAGTGTGAAAAAATAATGTGAGACAATGTCAATCCAACTCTTCTGTTGAAATTTGGGAAAATAATGTATCTCAAGGGACACAGTAGGTGTAAAGAGTTGCAAATGCCTGAGCCTTCCGGGGAGAGAAGACTCTCTAAGTCCCAAGGGAGGGAGGTGCATGATGAAAGGGAGCTTCTTTGCCAAAAACCGTTGGGTTGGGTTTCTGCAGCTTTTTTCAGTACAAAAACAAATTGTAGGCAGTAACCTAGGTCTCCCAGCAACACAGACACACAAGAGAATGTGAGGTTCCATTCCATGAATTCACACAATTAAATGCCCTGAACAGTTGTTCTTATTCAGTATGCAAAGTACAAAGGAAAACAAATGGACAGGTATAGTACCATTGTATTCTTGCGCTCTATAACCCATGGATGCCCCTACTATGTGCCAGGTGCTCTCACTGGATCTGAGATAGAAGTATGAAGCAGGATCCTTGCACTCTTATAGGTAATAGACTCAGGGAGGCAATAAAGTTGTCTTGAGCAATAAATTTGCTAATGTAGTCATTTCTTTAAAGATCATAAAATTTTAGCTTGATAAAAATACAATGTATAAGATAAACTGCTTAATATTTTTTCAAGAGTTATAGGAAAGTGAACAAAATATGTCTAACCTATTAAAACACTCTTCTTTGGAAGAGTCCTAATACTCACTTGATAACTACCAGGGATATAGCTATTTAAAGAACAGCCAAGAGGTAGATAAAAGTTAAAATAATACCAAATCACTTATTCAACCAATGTCAGATGCTCCAGATTTTCAACAGATATTCAGCATGCATGTAGGTGGAGAGGAGTGCTATATGCATCATATTTCAATTTTTTTTTCACTTAGAAGAATTATAATTTGATAGGCACACTGCATGCAATTTTGTTTTTCATAACTGTGCTCCCTATAGATCCATAAGCTAGCAGCTAGAATGTGTGAGACATACACACTATACAAAATGGAAAGCTGGGACTTGAATAGTGATGATTTTTTAAATGTGTCAATAGTGGCCAAAATTAGCTTCTCAATTTCAATATCATGAATTCAGAGAATTTTAAAACCTCTATCTATTCAAAATAAATTATGTTTTAAGGCTGAAGTAATTCCCTTCAGATTTCAGTCTTTAGAATTAAACAAATTGAATATATTTATAGAAAACTGTCTTGAGAATTTATGGCTCGGGTGCTGTAGTAGATGCAGAAATTCTGTACATTTTCATTCCTGGCTGGGATACGGTTCACTGTGCTCTAATCCCATGCTCTTGTTTTAATTATGATAATTTGGTCTTTGGTGTTTTTTGTTTGTGGGTTTTGTTTTTTGGTTTTTTTGGCAAATCATAACATTTTCCAGTAGTTTTGACCCAGGCTATTTGTTGGTTGTTTTCATAGAAAGATTGTGTCAAATTTACCTGAAACAGAACCTATCCTCATTCCTTAAGGTAATTCCTTCTATAAGGTTTATATTCAGATGGAAGAGCTCCATCCCATCTGCACTGCTGTTGCATTCCCTAAGGCAATGGAATTTACCAGCCCATCATCTTTTCAGGCACTAAAGCCAATAGCGATTAGTAAAAAATAAGAGCTGTTTAATTTACCTGCTCTTTATTTCAAACTGTTTTTCAGCTAATTTCATTTATCTATTTAGTTATCTGCCACTATTTAGGCATTTTAAATCATTTTGCTTCTTTTTACCTTGTTAATATAGATGATAATGACAAAACTTTTAATAATAATCCTAGTAACACTTTCAGGTGGAAAACCTGAAATCTCATCCAGTATGTACTGCATGTAATTAAAAAGAAGGAAGATAAAATAAGGAAGGCAGGAAAGAAATCAGGTTAAAAGAAAGACTAAAGAAGTAAAATGGAAGGAAAGTAAGAAGGAGGAAGGGAAGGAGAGAAAGAAAAAGGAAAAAAAAGAGTAAGAGTTTAACATTAGAGAAAATTAACAGCTCTCATAGGAGTCAGGTTCACCTGCATCAAGGCTTAGGAAGAATAAACAATGTTAAATGGGTAGAATGAGCAGGGCTGATGTAGATTAAGCTAACAAAAATATTCACTGGAACAAATTTATGTTTACTTACATAACACCTAGAAATATATATTTGTTTCAGATGGATATTCTAACATTTTAAATGTGGCTGACTCTTAGGAAGTGTAAAATACTAGTTATCCATTATAATACTTATACACATGTATTTTCTAATTTGTTACCAATATATAATCATATATCTTATATTGTAAAGTCAGTCTTTTTCTCCTTCCCTCCCTTCCTCCTTTCCTTTCTTCCCTCCTTCTTTCCTCCCTTCCTTTTCTTTTTTCTATTTTTTTCACTTTCTCTTTCTTTAAATCCATTTCTCTTTTATACTCCCCTACGTAAGATCATAAGATTCAGAGTGGGACCTACAGAAATTGCTTAGAGAACTATTAGCAGTAAGAACGAAAATATTTACTGATATATTTCTTTAAAATGTCCCTTGTAATTATGAATTCAAATTTAATGGTTTATATTATAGATGCAATGAGAATATTACAAAATTTCCAAACATTAAACAGAAATATGGGTAGACAGTTAAAAAAATCATTACTATTTGCTATATAATATAAACAGAGTTCTAGATGTTGCTCTTGATATAGGGAATTCTGAATCCTTCCCTAGGCACAGATGGAAAATGTTTTTCTCATATTCTTTTATCATCCAGATTTATACCTAAGGGAAATTGATACATTACTAGTCACTGCCATGCCCCATTCACCCAACTGTGTGGTAGAAGAAAGAGTCGAGCCTTTTCCAGGACATTTTGTAGTCTACTGGCCTTTCCTTTGCTCTAGGTCTACATAGTAGAATAGATATTTTTTTTCTTTTCCTCAGGCACTATATTTCATGAAAAATTCATTTCTTCCATCTTCCACCTCTAAGTAACTCTTTGTAAGAAACACAGACAAAAGGAAGTGACCTTGAGTCTATCTGAATGACTAGTCTTGAACTGTTGGCTTGCTGTTTTCTGCTTTCACTGTGAGTGTCATACTTCTTATACCGACTCTTGCATACAAATTAAGCTGCTATCTGCCACTGCACTTCACACATACCAATTAGGGCCTTCAGACAGACCCCGGTCTGTGGGCTATTATTGAAGCAGGTTGGGTTCAAAGTTCCTCAGAAGAGTAGAGAATAAAAGTCTCAGTTTTTCAAACCTGTTAAATAGAAATATTGGAATAAGCAAAATGCTGTTGTTCTTAAAAATTAAAGGAAAAGTAATAAGCCAGAAAATTTTAATTTAGGAAGATATCATCATGAGGCATTACTCTGCATCTACCAGTGATTATTACAATTATGAGTTCAAGGATGGTTAACTATTCAATGGCTCAATAGAACAAAACCCCCCAAAGCTAAAAAGCAAAGACACTTTAGCAAAGTATTTGTGAATGAAATCTAATAAATTTGAAATAATATTGAAATAATGCTAATGTAAATTCCTAACATTTTCTATCACTTCTTACTTAGCATTCCTAAATCACCACTAGAAAATACAAATGCTTATGATCATGTCAATTCTTTTCAAAGAATAAACCTACATTTCAAAAAAAAAAAAAAAACACATACAATCTATTAATCAAAAATTATCAACATGGTATATCAGAGACACAAATATTTAAGGAACCCCCATCAAAGGTTGTAGTCAGGCATCAGGGGAAAGAGTTGGAAAGAGAGATGAACAATAGTTCTTAAAATCCTGAGGTGAAAGGGAAAACTCTTTCGTTCTGTATTTTACCATCCTCTCATAACAGAATGAGACTAGTTGATCATTCTTAGCTTAAAATAATCACTCCTAATATCCTTTTCTTTTCTTCTTAAGATTTGATGTATCAGTATTATAAACCATAAAGACGGAAGGTGTATCATCTTGTTTCAGAATTCTTTTTCAATATTATGATGTAGAACTAGCAGAATGGTTATTCTTTGTTTTTCTAGCTGTTCAAAGAGTTACACACGTGGGCTTCCTGGTTTCACTATCAGATCATGACATGACCTTGATGTCTCATTGGACACATATAAATCATAAACTTCCAGGAAGATATTTATTTTGTGCCTATAATCTTCCATGACCTGAATGTAAGTAAAAGTAGGGGGATTTCACTGTCATCCCTTTGCTTAAGGATAAGTCCAAGTACCTCAACCTGGTTCATGAGGACCATCATGATCTTCCATCTACACTTACGGAAAAAAATGTGTATTATACCACTGTTGCTTGCACTGCTCTATAAATATTAATTAGGACAAATTGTTCCAATCTTTTGTATCCTTACTGGTTTTCTGCTTTATTTTTGGATTAACTATTATTGTGAGAAAAATTCTGTTTGAGTTTTCCATCTCTTCACTGAGGCCTTAAAACTACCTTCAGGCAGTGACTAAAGGTGTTAACAGTTACAAGACTTTTTTGTCCCTCCTATCAGGGATTCACAGATTTGTGCTGCTTATTGTCTAATATCTGAAAACAGATTTTCAGATGTCATCTAGATTTCTATTTGTTTAAGTCAGAATGGTAAATCTGGTTCCTATTACTCCATCATAGTCAGAAAATGAAAAGAATTATTTATTTGGTTAAAAATTTCTCTTTTCTTTTTTCTCTGGTATGATATATATATGTGTGTGTGTATGTGTGTGTATATATATATATAGTTAACACTGGTTTCCAAAGGAGGAAAAGATTACAAGAAACTTTTCACTTTTCTTCTTTTCTCATAGGCTATAGCATTTTTTTTTTTTTGCAATCTGATAACATTCAGATAAATGCAGTCTATTTTATATGTAATAGGTCATTTCATACTTTTAAATTCAGCTCTAAGAACAAAAGGACAAAATTGATATAAACTGTCTTATTTTTCAGAAGAAGAACCTGAACCTGAAAGTTTATTTAAATTATTTAAAACCATATCATTTTTATTTATAGTTGTAGGATTAAACTCCACTTCTATGGATCCTTAATACTGTTATCTCCAAGAATGCACACGTCGTTTTTTGCATTATTTATTTTTATCGGAAACTTATTCAACTATGCATTTTCTTTCTCAAAAATCAGATTCACTCTCAAAGGAAGAATAACTGATAAGGTCAGTTATTTAAACCAATTTTTAAAAATCCATACCTTGATATAGTGTCTGTAAATGACAAGGATATCAGTGGCTTTAAAGCTTCCCAAGGTGATTGCTTTGAAGGCTATTGTTCTTTCCTGTGTATTTGTTTAATGATAAACAATATAGCAATTATTTCATCATTCATATTCAGGGACATTAAAATAATATTTAAATCACAAATATAACTTACAAATATAACCATCATTTCAATGCATAAAAGAATCCGAAATCAAAATACACCCTTATATTTTCCTCCATCGTCTAGTGAAGTTAACAGAAGAATTTTCCAGAGGTAGAGAGTGTAATTAGCAAATCAATGGGTTAATTTAAAAATATGCAATTTTCAATAATAATGAGAGTTAATATTTCTTATGGGAACTGGCTTAAACTGGGTTATGAGGAAATATGAATAGTTGAAATAGATTAATTATCTTTCAAATTTGGGATATTAAGGTTGAATAAAACACTTTTAAAAACTATTAAAATGGTATCTTTGCGTGAGCAATTCAGGTCATAGATACCATTTCTTTTCCTTTCTTTTTCCTCTTAAATTCGTATTTTAAACCTTTTTACTGTAAACCATTGAATGGTAATGATAGTTTATGGGATTCTTACCAGTGACACTGAAAATATATTAATAATTTTATATACCTTGATACAGATTGATTGAAAATTCTTGAACAAGTAAAGGTTCTTCAGAAGCAGTCCCATTTTTTGAATAAACATATTTTTCATTCTCAGTTATTTTGTAGATCCAAATTTTAAATATTTTGTAGATCCAAATTCGAAACTTATATGTCTGTTCTAGCATAAAACTTAATTAATACACAGGCTACTTTGTTCAAAAAAGCCTTAAAATTAGGCTCCCGATTTGAAAATTTTATCAATTCTCAATTCTTTCAGTACTAACTCTAAGAAATGAATAGTAATTCACTTTTATTTTTCATGGTTTCTACTTTTCTGTACCTACCTACTGCTGTAACATCTGTAGCTGTACAATTTGTACTTGGAAAGCTGGCAAATGGCTGACTTCCAAAACTTCCTGCCAATATAAATTAATATGTACCATCAGAGGTACCCATGTGGTATAAGAAAGCAGTCTCCTGGGTTGTTTTTAGGGAAGAAGCTTGAAGCAAAACTGAATAGCTCTGGCTCTCATACAGCAGACATGAAAACACTTGTGCCTTTAGTGTTGTCCCTGATGGTATGTACTAATTCACTCTAAACCATTCTAGTTTCTATTTTAAAAAGAATGAGAAAAAAGGTATGTAATGTATGGGTACATTTATATGTATTCTGACTACATAAATGTAGTAATGTAGTCAGAATGTTTCTATCTACTTATCTTTCTCTACATAAAAAGCCTTAATGATATTTTTAAACTCTTCTATTAAGACCACTTTTATATACCAGCTCTTCACTTGAAGGAAAATTTTAATAAAAATTCAGAGTCATATGTTCAAATATAATTTTAAAATTATAAATGTTTTTCTTAAAATGGCAAGTTTTCTTCTCACATGACAAATCATTATATTTATGTTGATTTTCTCATAGCTGATAGAATTTTGTGCTTTAGGAAAATAAATATTTATCTATAAATATTTTTCCTGGACTGGTAAAGACATAATAAGATATATTTCAAGATCAGGAGTGAATTTTCTATGTTAAAATCATTCTTAAAATATTTTTAACAAAACAACAAGTAGTCACCATTCCCCCAAACCCCACATCATGCAGAGGCCCAGAGGGCACACACATACTTAAAACTTTTTAAAACAGTTTTTCAAAAGTGATTTCTTAAAAAAGGATATTGGGGGGATTCATACATGGACATTTCAAAAAACAAGACTTTTTTAAAGTGTCTTTGAGAACCTCCTGGAAAATGGCTGTATTGTCAAAATACAATTTTAATTGTTTACATACAATTTTTTAGTTTAATAGTGCATTCCTAGTAATGCAGTTTACATATTACTAGAGGTAGAGGAAAATATTATAGGCTTTATCCTTACTATTTAAATTCTTTCTTAAGTTCCACAAAATTTTGCTAAGCTAATATAATATCAACTTCCTGATTTAAATTTCAGGCTCCTTAAATGAGCTATGATGCACAGAACAGAATAAAAGACACGGACAATGTTATTATTGATTAATCCAACTATACATAAGGATATTTGCCAGAGTTGTTTCAGGATATTTATTTTTTTAGAGGCCCATCACTTTAGCATAGGCATCTTAATCCTCTTTATTGTATTATACACCTGCCAAAGATGCCTGCCTGTGCCTACTCAGTAATGCTTATTCATATTGTTTTCTCAAAAGACTCTTCTACTGATGCCTTATTTTCAGGGTTTCAGAAGCTTCTTGGCTGGTAATTTTCTTTTCTCTGTACTCTTCCTCTTCATATCCGTACTTTGCCAAGTCATGTCTCAAGACCATTACTAGTGTCAGGACTGAGCTGGCAAATCAATGAGGATTGAAAATAAAGGGTTACATAAATATTGTGAGCCACATGTCATTGATATGAGTAAATTTATTCTGTGTAGATATTTAAGTGGAAAAATAAATAGCTGATTTGTTTTACAAAATTAGCTTATTTTGTATATAAAAATCTATGTGTTGTATATTTTAAAAAGTATATATTAGCCTAAACTCAGTATTTCTTCTAAACAACAAACGGAAGAAACTGCTGCTTGGAAAGTGAAAAGCTATAAAGTGTAGGTAAATGGTAAAGTGTTCTTACCTCCCTTTCCATTCCGTATTATTGATGATACCTTCTCTAACATCATAAAGAATAAATTGAAATGAAATTATGAAACTCATGACTTGTCTTTTCTAGTGATAGAAATAAGACTAATTAGAAGCACAAAATGTAAAGGTCAGTTTATTGTTTTCAGTTTTGTTCATTGGTTTAATAAATACTTATTAGTTCCTAATTAGTTGCAATAGATAAATCAAATATTTATTGTGTGCCTAATCTAATGGAGACACCTTCCAAGAGATGATGATAATGAAGTCTCAGTTCTTATGAATCTATTTAAGTGAGATATGCAGATACAAAATAACAAAGAGATATGTGAAAATTGTAGTGGAAAAAAAAAAAAAAAAACACCTCTGAGACCTGAATGTACTTCTGCAGCAATATTTGTAGCAAATGTATAAGATACATTTGTTCTCAGGGAAGGGAAGAGCTAATGCAGAGGCTCTGTATTCACTTCCTGAGGCTGCTGAAATGCATTCCTACAAACTGGATGACTTTAAACAATAGGAATTTGTTATCTCATAGTTTTAGATACCAGGACTCAGAAGATGTTCAGTGGAGTCACACTTCCTCTGGAGTCGCTAGGGGAGAATCCTGTGCCCCTTTCAGTCTGTGGTGGCACCAGGCATTCCTTGGTTTATGACTGCATAATTCCAATCTCTCCCCTCTGTCTGCACATGGCTTTCTCTGTCTGTCTTCTCCTGTGTGTCTCTTATAAGGACACTTTGATTGGCATTAGGGCCCACCGATATAATCCAGGACTATCTCATCTTGAGACCCTTTAAATCATTAAATCTGCAAAGACCCTTTTTCCAAATAAGGTCACGTTTACAGGTTCTAAGAATTAGAGGCTAGTTATTATCTTTTGGAGGGTCACCATTTAACTTACTCTAAAGCAAAGACACAGGCAGGATATTCAACAAAGAATGACATCATATTGAACTTGTGTGAAGATAGGTTAAAACGTTACATGGAACATGATCTCTGTCCCTATAAGATAGCTGCCAAGTTTAAATGACACTCTCCCATTCCAAAATACTGAAATGAGGAAAGACCGAAGACAAAATAGGAGTGCCGACTGAACCTGCTATCTATCCTGAAACTACCATAAACATTTCTGCTTACATCTTTTAGACCTCCATCTTATCTCTCTCTGTAAGGCAAGATAGGAAGTGAATTTTTGGAGATAATCACAGTTTCAATCCAGAATTCAATTAGTGAAGAAGTAGAATGAGCAAAAATGGAAATTGGGTAGCCTCCATAGTACTATGAGAATTTGGAATTTTATGCTGATAAACATTAGAAAACCACTGCAGATGATTTTGAACAAAGGATGCCAAAAACTGACCTATATTTTAAAAGATTATCTCTGGCTGCACTGTTTGCCATGGACTATAGAAGAATAAGAGTAGGAAAAAGGAAACCAGTTAGGACATTTACACAAGAGGTAATGGTGGCTTAGACAAAGATGCCAGCAGTATAGGTGGGGAAAAGTGGTGATTTTTAGATATATTTCAAAGTTAAAGTTGACTAGATTTTATCAAGGTTTGAATTTGGGGTATTTGCTAAAAAGAGGAGTCAAGGATCACTACAAGGTATCTGTCCATAAAGACTAGAAGACTGAAGTTGCCACATCCTGGGATGGAAGATGTTGAGGGGGAAACAAGTTTGATGACTGAAATAGAATTTTGTTTTGTAATGTTAAGTTTGAAATGCCCATTACACTTATTAACATAAATATCCATATAAACAAGAGTTTATGAGTTGGAAGTTCACAGTTGGAGATCTATACTTAGGAATCATCATCAAATAATAGATTTTTAAATTTGTTTTGTAGAAATATCAGTATGATAAAACAAACATCAACTTACAAAAATACAAATGTACAAGTTGAAGCTACTCACATATTGTCATTAGTATTTTAGTAATAATTATCTAGACATTCTCTATGCATTGATTTATACATATAAAATAGATTAATGTGTCGTATACATAATTTTTTTTAAATATGTAACTTACTGTTGTTATAAAACAATGATTCTTAAGGGATATACTGTGCAATAGAAAGTGCTAAACTCTCTTTGAAAGACAGATCAGAAAAACCTTATGAGATGAAAACTTTTATTTACTATAATGTGCTTAAATCTGATATTGTAAAAGCCAGGTCATATGGAAGATATTTATTTATTTGAAAATAAGATTATTGTTCTTCCCACTCATTTGCATGACTACTGCTCTCTATTACTTTCCATTTTGAATTGTGTTTGGTAGTTGGTTTTCCTTGTTTAATTGGCTGTAGTTCTCTTCCTGACATTTTCATATGATGTCCTGTACAGGACAAATTTTCAAGCAGTTAAAGCCTTCACAAGTTATCTTAGGAACTACAAAAATCTCCTCTGCCATTTTGGGTTTTCTTCTTAGCAGGAGGATTGAAGGTTGTGATTTTTTTTGCAGCTCAAGGCAGTTGATCCTCAGTAGGAGCCAATGCTCACAGCAACCATAAAACTTGAAAAGATTATTGTCTGTACTCAGATATGCCTTTTCATATGAAAACAAAGATTCTGAATGCTACAGACAGCTGCAGGGATTTAAGTGTGTTTTTTTTTTTTTTTTTTTTTTTTGAAACAGACCTAATGCAGTAGCCACAAGCTATGAAGCTATATAGGGAGTATCATTAAGGAAAGTCCTTCATGAACATTTCATTTTTAATTCACTTCATATGAAATAAGGCTTATATCAGCAATCAATCAAAAAAGTAAATACACATCAATGTTGTATTATATACTGCACCATTGCAAAAACATCATTTTTTTATACCTGAATAGTTTTGGGTCATTATATTTAAATAAAATTTTAAATAGGTAAATTATTTTTACCACATTTATTTTAAAATTTGGCTAAGCCTCAGAAATTCTATATAAGCTAGCTCTGGCTTTAAACAAACATGAGTGTTCATTCTGTACATAATGGAATATTTTTCTATCGTCGTATAATGACAACATCATTTCAAAATAATAATTTGAAGATATATGCCTTAGGATAGTGATTTAGTATGTTGATTGGTATCATGCAGTAAAAATGGGAAAGAAGTCATGTGACCCTTAGATTAGTCTGTACTCCTACATGTGCATATGAGTAAGTTATTTCACCCCCTTTGTTTCCCAGTTTATAAAATAAAAAAAGTTATTCATATTCATAATAATTAGAGATCTTCAGAGGAAAGTTTACAGTAGTCCTCAAAATGTTACATTGACTTTTCAGGTATGTCAAAGGAACATTTAGGAGAGATATTAATAGTTTTGTATGGTGAATCTAATTTTATTTTGGGATGGTTAAAATCATGACTTTCAAATGTGTCATTTGAAAATATTCTGGAAAGCTTTTATGGTTTAAATACAGAAACTACAGTTACTGTCAAAAACTTAGCTGATTATTATTATTATCATTATCATTATTATTATTAATATTACTAGGTAATTTGTTGGTTATGTGGAAAGCATTCTTTTGCAGGTAAAACATAACAAAGTCAGCAAAGTCAGTGACCAATTGTTAATTGATTGGGCAATTAACAAGATATCGATAGGATTGCTAGAACTAGATCAAAAACATTGTAAGTCACAGTAGATCTGAAATTACATTTATAGATAACCTTAGGCCTATGAAACGGATAGTTTCCTTTCACACATTAATAGATATAATTATATTTTTATTTATCTTTAAAATTGTTCTATGTAGGTTTTAGTGACAAATTGTGATCATAATAGCTTTAAATTTGTAAGAAAGAATAAGACAAAATTTGGAAGGAGGAAAGGAAAAATCATATAGAAGAAACTGACCATTTTAGAATTGGCAGGCCCAAATCCCAATGATCATTTTAAGGATCATTTAACCAGGCCAAAAATTTCAATAATTTTCTGCCCAAGAGATCACTATACTATAAAAAGGGCTTAGAATGTACACCTTAATTACACATTTAGATCTTAGCTTGCTCATCCCATTCTTTTTTTTTAAGATTTTTTACAATGACATTATTTTCTCTATATCTTAAAGTTTAGATCTGTGAAATGTCCCTTCAGTTAAATTTTTTCTTAACTTCATTCCATATCACGTAAATATTTAATGTGTCTAAATAACCTTTATGTTTGAATCTAGCATATTATATCAACAATTTGCAGAAAATCAGCATCTGAATTGTTCCTGTTGAGAATGAACCACAAAGTCCACAATGTAATATCACTTCTTCCCTGGGACAACTTTGCTGTGCCAAAGGCACAGATACTTGCTTCATAGGTCAGGAGAAAAATAATTTCTAAGAAACTAAAATGTTATTGTCTGATACAGATTTTATTGGTGAATACTGCATAGTTCTGTAATTTCTTTAATATATTTCATTAACATAGACTTCCCAGTCTCTCTCACAGTTTAAATATCACCAATACATCTGTAGGTAATGTGAGATAATAAGGGTTATGTTACGGGCAAAATTGTGTCCCTCCACCACTCCCCAGATTAATATTTTGAAGTCCTAAACCCTAGGGCCTCAAAATGTGACTCTATTTGGACACAGGGTTGTTAAAGATACAATTAGGGTAAACTGAATAGGTCCTCTGGTAATATGAATGGGCCGTAATCCAATATGACTGGTGTCCTTATAAGAAGAGTGCCTTTACACACAGACTTGCACATACATGGAGAAAAGACCACTGAAGACAAAGGGAGAAGATGGCTACTTAGAAGGCAAGGAAGGAGACCTCCGAATGAACCTAGCCTGATGACACTTGATCTTGGACCTCTAGCTTCCATAACTGTGAGAAAATAAATTCCTGTTGCTTAAGTCACCAAGTCTGTGGTATTTGTTACAAAAGCCCTAGCAAATTAATACAAATATATTCAATTATCTTAAGTAAAGGAAGGTAACTAACAACTGCTTATCATACAAAGTTCACGATGGAAAACAAAAGAATTAGTAGTAGAGTTCTTGAAGAATAAGGACAAAAGGGTGATATAATTTCCTAATATTCTTTAGCTATGCTAATGTATTACTATGTGTTCTCAATATAATATTATCTCTAATTCTTCATCTGTGCTATGTGAGTTACAGTTAAAAAACAATTGTAGGCACTGTCAAGCACCATAGTGAAAAACCCTTTAACTTCTCCAAAGATTAGTGCTGTTTTTAGATATTAATTCTACTCTTACTAGTTGCAATATAAGGCATTCATATTTATCATATATTTTTAAGAATTTAATAGTTAATATTTTAAATTAACTGTCTGTGATTCAGGCAAGATCCTGTTATGATAAAATATTTGCAATCTGCTGAGTACTTATTTTTATCAAAGGTTGACTTTCTTTAACGTTTATATAGTAAATGGCCATATTTACAGATTTTGAAAAGTAGATGTAAGTACAGAAATGTGAAAATGAAGAGGCTAGCATTCTCATCTTCAGTTAGAGTAGCCAAATACATTTAATTAGGCCAGTTATTCAGTGCTTTAATTCAATTCTGTCTCCTCATTTGCAAATTGAAAATGAAATGTACATTTTATTTCCTACTAGTTCTAAATCCTATATAACCTATGATCTATGACAGGGGTCAGTATAGGACCAGACAGTAATTATTTTAGGTGCTTTAGTCCACACAGTCTCTGTTGTAAGTACTGAGCTCTGCTCAGTTCAGTTGTTGAAGTGCAAAATCAGCTAAAGATAATACAGATAGAAATGAATGTGACTGTATTTCAGTAAACTTTATGTATGAAAATAAGAAGTGGGTCTGATATGGGCCATATGCTGATTCCTGTTCAGTAAGATTTATCACCATCCACAACCTCCTCAGATCTAAACAAACAAATATACATACATATTTCCCCTTAGTAGAGATATACATATATTGCTACTAAAGAGAAACAAAACCCAAGATCTATGTCTCATTGACAACATAAATATGCATAATAGAAAATTGTGCAAAGATGTATGAATAAGCAAGTTGTAAAAGAATAAATTCAAAATAGCAATAAATGTAAGTAGCCACAAGTACTACCTAAATACAATTAGCGGCATTATTATAAATTAAAATAACAATGAGAGAATGCTTTCACAACATCCGTTCAGTAAATACTAAAAGACGTGATTACTTCCTTAGCATGGCAGGGAAAACAAAATTCTCATATACTGCTTTTGAAAGAGTGAAGTATAATAGCCTTTTTGAAAAGCACTGTGGTAACTACATATTAAAGTTTAAAATACATGTTAACATCAGTGCCAGTCACTCAAGAGGAAACTGATAATCAACTGTCCTGTAAATATCAAATGAATTGAATTCACAGTTAAAATTCTCCCATTAAAGAAAACATCTTAACCAGATATGGGATGTTTATGAGGGTTATTGATCTATAATTTCATTTCTGGTAATAGCTTTCTCTGATTTTGGTATTAAAATAATGCTATCTCTTAAAATCATTTGGGAAGTATTTCTTCCTCTTCTACTTTCTGAAAAATATTGTATAGTATAGGTGTTATATTTTGACTATTAAATAAGAATAGCCTCTGAGAATAGCTATGGGCACTGAAAGGAAACACAAGAATGCCAACAATATTTAAACTCCTTTTAAAGAAAAAAACATTGGCTTAAAATATTTCACTCTGCATCAATCTATCCGCAGTCAATGAAAGAATGCCACTAACATACTATGAGCACCTTTCACAATGTAAATCCACGGTGTATATGCCAAATAAAATTTACATCATACCAAACATACCCGTCTTTGGGAAACCTGTCATCCTTCCACATTGATCTCAGTGCCTTTTCTCATAGGTGCTTTTCTATATCATCAAGCTTATCCTCAGCTTCACCTTCAGCTTCTCCTTGGGCTCTCGTTCTGCCTCAGTCCTTGCAATGTTGATTTTGTTTCTGGAGCAGCAATAGCGGCAGGGTCTACAGCACCTGTCGCAGAATCAGCCAGAGTATGTTCTTTCTTTTTTCTTTCTTGTGCTAGTGTGTGTGACACACGGGACAGGCATGGAGACTGCCGTGGACCGGGAGATCCTGAGACAAATATGGAGCATTAGACCCTCCTTACAGACTGAGGGATTGTAGACGCTGCCTTTTGTTTTGTTGTCTTTTTTGAACTCTGGATCCCTGGCTGTAGGGCTGGGGATGTGGACTGCCTCTTTATATGCTGCTTCTATTACTCCTCTTAAGACGGGGGTGAGTGGGGAAGAGTGTTGAGAGAGGCTGGAGGTAGTCTGAAGAGCTCCAGGCGTTAGTGAGGGCAAATGCTATTTGGTGGCGCTGATGGTGCCTCTCGGGTAAATGGTATCAGGGAAGACCCTTTCTCACGCTTTGACGATAATGAAGGTAAATGTCTCTCGGTGACTGGGAAGCTTCTTTGGGAGATGAAGAATGGGAGTCCCTGCGTTTCTCCTGTTCAGATGGTGATGTGGAGGCTGTTCTACTCTTTGGGCGTGAAGAAGAAAATCCTTGTATTCTAGAAGAATGTCTTCTTGGAAAGGTTAGCACAGATGTGGGAAAGGAGCAGGGAGAGGACGGAGAGGAGGAGGGTGGGGGAAGAGGAGGAGGAAAAAGAACTCGCCCTCGCAGGCGCAGTGCGAGCAACTTCTCTGTCTACAGTGGAGGAAGTCTCTTTCTGGCACTTTCGTGGCAAAGTACGCCTGGAATGGGAATGTGGGAATGCGTCCACAGCCTGACCACCCATTATAATTCTCACAAAAACTCCTGAGTCGACGGTTATTGAAGAGAGGAGCCATATTCATACAAAGACAGCTGGTTTCGTTGGCCATATTGGCATCCCTGCTGTACCGAATCTGCTGCTCTCGTTCTGACACTTTCTCCTTTGTCGGTTTGGATGCTTCTAGTTTTGTAGGTTCTCGTGCTGGTGTGGGGCAACCTCTTTTCTCAGTGCATTTCCGTTTTGCCATTTTACCTGAACTTCCCCCTGGAGAGACAGAAGCACGTCTTCTTCTTGTACGGCTGGACTGCATAGGGTCGAAAAATGACAAGTTTTTGGCAGACGAGTTGCTGGAGGTGACAGTACCTTCGCCTTGGACTTGCTGAAGGAGTTAACTTGCTCATTTTTCGTAGAGAACCTTAGGAGGCTTCTTCGGTGGTGACCTTTGGTGAGGACAATGAGCTAAGGTGGCTGATGAACATCTTTTTGACTCACTGGAAATCTCCTTTTATGCTTTGGCGGAGAGACACCTGTCTTTGGGGGCGTTATTTGAGGAATGGCCACCTTCTTGGGGCAGGGCCGCTTCGTGGCTGTGATCTGGCGCTGGATCTACTGAGTGTGAGGATAGCTACAATGCGTTTGGGACCTCAATTTGGAACGTGACCCGGTGAGTCTTTTGGACTTTTTGTTTGTTTGTCTCCTTGTTTGTTTTTCTCAGAGAAGTTTTCTCTAGACTTTGTTACAGACAGGTTCAGATTTGAGAAATTTTAGGCCGTCACCTGTAGAGCTGGCCTCTCACACTGAAAGTTCATTTACTTTCACTTAAGGTTTGGGGAGCTTTAGAGTTTCTCCTTCATTTTTGGAATGAGGATGGACTCCCCAGTTCTTGATTCTGTGTAGATGAAATGGGCAATGACTGCCCTGTCTCACTTTCCTGACAGGGGAAGTTCCTCTTCTAGGGGGAGGCCATCTGGATTAGCATCTTCTTGGGCTTTTGAGGCTTTCTGTTTTTCAATTCTTTTTCCTCCTTATCCCTCTTTATCTTCAGCTTGCTTTCTTATAGATGGCAAATTTCTTGTGTAATCTATGTCTGTTATATTTATTCTTTGAGTTCTAGGAAAGCAGAATGGAGTAGAGCCATGCTTTCCTGTGCCTGGAGCAGCAGAGGCCATAGTTTATAAGTTTTCTAGCTTTTTATTATTATTATTATTTTCTTTTAAAAAAAAAACAATCAAGTTGATATGATATTTTGGAGTCCCAGAGTCTTCACTTCCAGCTAGTTAAATATAAACTCAATCATAGTATCATTTTTTAAAACCCAAGGATTTCTGATGTTTGTTTCGCTATCCAAGGCTTTATAACCTCCAAATTTACTTGGCTCATGGTTTCTCCTGAGGCCTCTCTCCTTGACTTGCAGATAGCCGCTTCTTGCTGTAGGTCCACATGACTTTTTCCTCTGTGCAAGCACACTAGGGGTCTCTTCCTCTTCTCATAAGCACAATACTCTTAGGGGTTAGGGCCCCATCCTTATGATCTCTTTTAACCTTAATTACCTCCATAGAGGCCCTATTCCAAATACAGGCACATTGGGGGTTAGGCTTCAACCTATGAATTTGGGAGAGTATAATTCTTTTCAGACAGAGGGGAACTGAAAGCAGAATATAAGCAGTTATAAACTTTATATTTCAAATTGATAATTTTACAGTGAAGAAGGTGGCGATGAAAAGAACTAACTCATGTAGCTTTGGAAAATAGTATTTTGGCTGAGTATTGTAAGACTAAAGACAGAAGGAACTGTAGGTACATGAATACTATATTCTATCAGTAATATTTAGTAATTATTTTCAATAGGTGTATGAGTTGCAATTCTAGAACTCTTTTGTCTGTATTTGGTTTTAACAAATCAGTAAATGCAATTTTGCATCTTAGATTGGACTCTTGAGCAGAAAAAGAATATTAGTTGAAAACTGTTCTGGTGAAATCTATTAGTTATCAGCATTGTGTTAATATTAATTTCTCTAGTTTTAATAATGATTGTTCAGGATACTAATATTAGGGGAAATGGGTGATGGGTGCAAAGGAAACATCTGTACTGTTTTTGTACATACAAGATTATTTCAAAAGAAAAAAGAAAGGTCATGTGAATCATAAATTTAAGTCTAATTTTCAGCTCTGGAATTTACATACAATTACAATGTGATGTTTTCTTGCTCTTAGTGACGCTATAGTTTATATCTAGGTATATAGTGACTAAATTGTTCATGTTTAATTTTTCAGTTGCAGTTATGTTTTAGCTATATACTGTGATTTCCTTCTAAAGTTCTCAAAGTTGTAAGATAAATTTTATTTAAAACTTAAATGCAATTTATGAAAGTATTTTTTAGGAAAAAATTTTAAGATCTCAGAAGATGCAACAATATTGAAGAGGGTATACTGGGGTATTGTATTAGATGACTTTTTCTATTTCTTTTCAAATATAGTAAATATAAGGAAGTTTAAGCTTGATGACTTGGTGAAATGACTTGAGACCTTGTTAGCAATGCATTCTTCAGAAGAGGCAAGAGGAGTAACTGTCTAACTGGCATTGTTTCTCAAGAAGTCATTATGTACACAGCATCGCATGTGTTATTTCAAAATGACAGTAATTAAATCACCTCAACCAGTGCATAGAAGTGTGAGTTACACCGTTGATGAATATCTAAGTTTTACAATTCTAGGGAATGTTACTTGAGGTATGCTTTGAATAGGTGATTTTAATACATACTAATTTGATATATTTCCCACTTCCTCTGGCTCATAAATTTTTAAAAGGAGTTTATATTTTAAATTAAAGTTTAAAAATGTAATTAAAATTCAGTACAAAATTTTCTTTCTCAAACAGTCTCTTCCTTATCAAACAAAGGATGACTTAGACTTTTTTTATTATGGTAATGGTGGCAGTAGTTCTGAACAAGCAAATAATACGGAGTACTCAACTAGATATAACAAATCTAGCCAACTTCGTAAAGTAGCATGATTAAGAAACACTTTTAGGAAATACAGTGGAGTCCTCTTCTAACTCAGGATGTCAGTATTCAAAATAAGAATAGGTTCAATTATCATTTCACCTAATGTTTAATACACTTACAGGATCATTTTTAAAAGCCACTTGTATTAATCAGATATGAAGATAACTAGGGAAGAAATAGCTGCATAGATGTATTGTTTTGATTAACAAAATGTAATTAAGTGAAGGTAAATGAGATTTTTCTAGTGAATATTAGTAACAGGAGGAAAGTAAATTTAAAGAAGCAAATTAACACTGTTAGTATCTCCTCAGCATACATTCAAAAGAACACAATTTGAAAACTACAGGCACAGGATTCATATTGGTTGTATTCCTTTTTAATTATTCCTTCAATAATCAAGTCAAAATATAGTAGACTTCATTAAGCCATCTTGAGATGACCAAGAGATTATGAGATTTAGTTTTTGAAATTTTCAGGTGAATAGGGTTTATAATATATTATTGTCATACATATTATGAAAGAAGATCTGAATTCTACTATTTTAGAATGACTCAAATAAAATAATACATTTAATATTTGGACTCACATGGACAAACTTTCTAAAAATGTTGATAAAATTATTTTAAACTTCTGTGGACTAAAAAGACTTCTAATCCTCCTGAAGTCTTAAGTCTTCAAATATACTGTAGAAAAATGACATCTAGGTAATTAGAGTAGGCTTAATACGCAGAACCAAATACCAAAACTATACTGTCTTCCTACATCAATAAGTGTTTCTAAATATCTGTCTTAAAAATAATTTAAGCTAATGATCAACACATCTGTAAATTTTAATAAAGTTAACATCAATGGCACAATAGTAAACTAGCAGTTTCAGAAGAAAGAAATCACAAATTTCACATGGTACTGTTTGCTCTTATCAGAAAACACACATTGTGTTAGACTTTCACATGATATTCGAGTGATGTTTTATTGACAAAGGTGCTCTGAGGCCTTGCTTCTCAAGGTGAAGTCCAAGGACCTGCAGCAACTGCATCACTTCGGAGTTTGTTAGAAATGTAGAATCTTGGGCCTGTCTCAGACTTCTTGGATTACAAATTACATTTTAAATTTGACAGATACTATTCTGAAAAACTAATTCTCTAATTTGGCTAAGATTTAGAAACACTGAAAATTAAAAAGAAAGAAATGAAAAGCACTGATGCCATTTCAACCCCGCAACTTCTAATTTAGTAGGCATGAAGTGTAACTTAGACATGGATTTTTAAAAGCTCCCAGGTGGTTCTAATAAGCAGCACAGTTTGTGAACCACTGTACTAAAATACATAATCAGCCACCAGTAGGTAACTTGTTGACACCTGCTACTCACCCAGCCAAAGTCAATTACATTGATAGTTTTATTTCTTCTGTTAAAGAGGAATTAACTAATTCCAGGTGTTTCTTTCAAAAACTGTGTCCTTGAAAAGTTGTATATGATTCAGAGGATTATAAATTAGATAATAGGGTTACTTCATGAAGTTTTCTCTTTAAAGGGATGGTTGTGAATACATTAGTAATTAAGAATTCCATTTTAGTTACTTACTGACATGCTTTGTATCTATCTATAATTTTATAATTTTCTTAATCATGTTTTAAACTCTGCTCTAGTCCAATTTCCAAATATAAATTTTTTTGAAATTAAGAAAAACAGCATTTATTAATTTTTGATTATTTAAATATTTGCTTATGCAAATATTAGTGTTTAATTCCAGTATGAAATAGCAAATTACTAAGAAGGCCATATATTGTTCTTTATCACCCTTCAGAGTACACTTAAACTTCTGTGCCACTGAAAAGTGTGCATTTTAATCTATAGTAGGCATTTCTTAATAGAGTTCTATTTGTCTCAAATATTATGCCCTTAGGGTACAGGTATCACTCCTGAAACCTGTTTTATATCATTTTGGATAATATCAGTATATAAATGGCTATTTAAAAAGTACCAGTGCTGATGATTATTGTACAGTGCTTTTCCTAAGGCAATAAAAACATGCGTTATGTGTAATAATACGGTTTTCATCTCAGTTGAACTGTCTGAAGTTAATAATTCCATATCATAATTTAGAGTTCACCCTGATGACCCTTCCAATAAGTATGTAAATGGTATGTCTCTGGTTTTGTTCTAGTAAGAACTGTGCAGCAGTAATTCTTTTTAAAAATTTCCTTCACTGTACTCTTTAACTTACATTTGTCCTTGTGTAGAATATGCATTTTCTAAAGATTGTGATCATAAAAGGTAAATAAAAGAGGAAATGTTAAATGTAGAAAAGTAGAGAATATTTTCAATTACCTGTTACTAATTAACATCTTAATTAAAAGTCTAAATATACCAATTTTAACCAGTTTTAAGTAATAAATTGTGTCAAATTACAGTGTCAGAATGACAAATTATTTAATCACTTTTAATCTGATAAAAGTCATTCTTCCTATTATCCATACACATTCTAATTGCTATATAATCATTAATATAGTTTTATAATATTTTAAATGTTTAAGTGCACAAGAAAATGTACAAAGAGAATTATATATCTTTGGCTCTTCACTGTTTTTATTGAGCTGTAGTCAGGTTTCAGCGTGGTATCAATTTCTGGTGTACAGCACAATTCTTCAGTCATACATGAAAATGCATATATTCATTTTCATATAGCTCTTCACAGTTTTAAAGAGAGCAAAAGTCACCATTTCCACAATCCAGTCCACACTGTTAGCTTTAGATTTTTGAGACCAGAACTCCTGATGCCTAGATTAACATCCAGTCAGTTTTGACTGGGTGTTAATCAGTCAGCCAACACTGACTTGCCATTAATCTAGGCATCAGGGGTTCTGAGTTTTTCTGATAAACACATTTGGAAATCCTCAATTTTAGATCTTGATTAATACATATACTTGTAATCAAAGTTGTGGATGGCATTTGATGCTTTTAAATAAAAAAAGATATTTTGGAAGTTACACATTATTTTGTGATATATAAGCTTTTGTCTTTGTCCCATTTTAAAAATAAAATTGATGTAATAAGTTATGTGTACTACATACCTGTAGAATTCCTACATGAACTGTTTTCCATAAGAGAAAAATAAATAAAACAAGCACCCCTGTCCCCAAAAAAGACTTTGTCCCAAAGCACTGAATGAAGAACTGTCTCATGCCAGTAATATGAAAAATTAGATTAAAAATAGGGTAAAAATGGCCTTATAATACTTAGATAATGGCTGAATTTCAAGGAGAATACAGAGCATGATAATAAGTACTGAGGAATTTGAATTCCTTCCATACATAAAATACCAGCGGAATTAGTTGTAGAGATAACTATTGAAATTTTAGTTTCTACTACTTGGAATTTAGTATAACCGCTCTCATCCATTTCTTAAGACTGTTATGCACTAATTAAAGACTATAAAGCATCTTGGAAATAAAATGCTACATACATGCCTAATAAGGCTAATAACGTTTATAATGATACCAGCTGTTGAAATCCAACAGATATACATAATTAATGGCAGTTGAAGTTTACCTACAGCTTTTCCATCTGCTTCATTAGAATACAATTTCCAGAATTAAAAATGATACTTTTTCTTCAGAAGTCAAGGTTTTTCTTCACATTCACTCTAAAATATGTAAAGGTTTTATATATGGCCTAAATATACACTTAATTTCTTGTTTCAAGAACATACCCAAAGTAAGCTTTATGAAAAACACACTTGGAAATACCATCTCTTTCTCTAATCTTATTTGTATATATGTTAAGTTTCAATATCTTTTTTTGGAAATTAATAATAACTGTAGTTTAGTGATTTATGTCACCAAATTTGTACAAGGCTGCATACCAAACACTGCACGTTCCATTCCTTGGGCAATATTCAAAAGAGGGCTGTAGGATAAGTATTGCTAATACCTCCGTGTTACAGTTTATGAGGTGTTGATAGATAACTTTCAAAAATTAGAGAAAACACCTTCAACATTTAACAAAGTTCAAAGAGAAACAGAAAAAGAAGTCTAAAGTGTGCTGTCAACGATAAAAAGAGAAAATGGATATAAACATACATTATGTGCTTTGAAAAAAATCAACTCTTTAGTTCAAGATGAGTTGGAGGATGCTCCTTATAACACTATGGTTTCCTGACGTAGAGAGGTTGAGTTGGCAGAGTATTGAATATCCTCAAATATATGTTTCATATTGGAAAGAATAACAGATAAGTTAAGTAGATGTTGTTAAACTATTAACAGCTTCAAAAATCAAATATACCTTTGACTATATGGAATGGATTCCAGAAGACATGTATTAGGACCCAAGAGAGTACATAAGTCAGAACCAATACACAGAGGGACACTCTTTTCAATTTCTTCCCAATCTCTCTTACCTTTGTAGCCCAGAAAAGTAGAAGTCAACACTTAGCCTTCAAACTCAAGCTTAGCATTGAAAAATAGATTGATCTTAATCAAGTGGGATGAATGTTAAGAATTTAATCATACTAAATCAGAGGAAAGGGGGAAGTTCTGGACAGATCTATCAACAAAACTTAAGCATAAAGAAGATAATAAACATTGTATCCAGAATTAAGATAAAGAACTCTGTAAGAAAGCATAACTACACATAATAAGTATGTATCACAATACAACACATACCACAGGAAACAGTATGTACAAACTTAATAAAAATGTAGAGACAATAGAACCAGAGCACAGATCTCAGATAAAACAAACAAATAATTAAATGAAAAGTGTGATTTTTATAGTAGAGGAAAGCAATTCAGAAATATAAGCAATGCTAATGTAGTAAATAAATAAGAAACATCCAGAGACATAAATAGCTGAAAAATGCAACTGTGCCATAGAGAAATAAATTGAAATAATCGTATTGAATAGAAAGAGAAAAGGCAGAGAATAAAACATTTACAGAGAGGATAACAGTTCTGAATGGTAAGGATAATGTAACACAAGACTGTCATTGTTGAAATAAAATAACTGAAGAAAGGAGAAAGAACACGTGTTGAGAGTTAGAATTCAAAAATCCGTAAGTCCCAGTAATCAAAGGAAGAATAAAATACATGGACTGAAAGGGCATAGTATCTATAAGAGAAAACATTAAATCAATTACCATCAAAACAATCTGTTTCAGTTATTGAATTTCTAACATGAATTTTTCAGACAACCTATACAAAAATCAAAAATGTAAGTCGCCCTTCAGGGGAAAGATGAGGTAAAATTTCTCCATCTATGCTATTGTAGAAAAAATGTGGAAGTTGGGGTTTTGGGTGAAATTTGCTTCTGTACTTTTACATTTTGAATTACTTGTTCAGTATTTTAAGAGGATTATAATTTATATAAATATTGTAGGTTCATAACTATGAAATCTTCATGTATACCAAAAATCCTTATTTCAAAAGTAAAACCGTTACATACATTTTTGCATCACACTGTAAATATTGTATTAATCTGAATGTATTGCTGTAAGTAATCTGCAGTAACCTGCTTTCTCTTATACATTTAAAGATTCTATTATTGGCTTTTATCTTTAGGTTCTCTTCTAGGTTATGAAGTTATAGCAGTGAATAGAATGTCATATCCTCAAGAAGCTTTCATTAGAAGGGAAAGAGAGAAAACAAACATAATGCACAAGTTACAAGCATATTAGAATTTGCTATGTTTTATGGAGGAAATAAAATAGGAAAGAATACAAGAGATGTAGGGTGGTGATGATGGGCTTGTGGCTTGGCATTTTAAATGAGGCTGTTGGATAGGTATCTCTGAAAATACATAATTTAAGCAAAGACTTGAATGAAGCTCTAGGAGTAGCCGTATGAACATCTAAGGGAAGTGCTCTGGGCTGAGAGAGAACATAGGTGAAAAATATCATGAAGCAGAACATGCCTGGCATTTGGAATGAAGAACAAAGAAGCCATGTGTCTAGTGCAAAGTGCGAAAACAGAAAAATATTAGGAAATAAGGGCAGAGAGAAAGGTGGATAAGGGGTGGACTCTGAGCAGAAAAGTCACATGATCTGAGTTGCATTTTATATATATTTTTTTTTTAATTGAAGTATAGTCAGTTTACAATGTTGTGTCAACTTCTGGTGTACAGCATAATGCTTCAGTTATACGTATACATACATATATTCGTTTTTATATTCTTTTTCACCATAAGTTACTACAAGATAATGAATATAGCTCCCTGTACTATACAGTGTGAACTTGTTGTTTATCTATTTTATATGTATTAATATCTGTAAATATCGACAGGATTGCTGGAATTGTGTTGAGAATATGCTTTAGGGGGACAAAGGTAGGGGAGGCAGAGCAGATGTAGGCTAAAACAATCTGGATTAGAGAAATGATTGTTAGACTGGAAAGTAGTATAGATGGCAGTGAAATATTCAAATTCAAGGTCTTGATCAACTTTATTCAGGTATAATTTACACACATATGGCTACACACAGTCACCATAAGTGTGATGTTCAATGAGCTTCAAAAATATATACATTGTGTAGTCAAAAAAATCAAAATATAGAACATTTCCACCACCTCCAAAATTTCTATTAAGCTCTTTTGTAGTCAATCTGCCCTTCCATATGCAAACACTAATTTGTTTAATTTGTTTTCTGGCACAAGTTTGTTCTGTAATTTCATGTTAATGAGAGTATACAGTATGCCATTTTGAGATCTTATTTCTTTTGTTCTGCATAACATTTTGGGGTCCGTCTACCTTGTTGCTGTGTGTATCAGTAGATTATTTTTATTGCTGAATGATACCATATTTCTGTATACTATAACTTATTTATTCATTCACTAATTGATAGAAATTTGTGTTATTTCTAATTTTAGTTTATTAAGAATAAAGCTGCTATGAATATTCAAATATAAATAGTTTTATGGGCATATATTTTCATTTTTCTTGCATAAATGTCTGGGAATGGAATGACTGGATTGTATGTTAGGTGTATCTTTTACTTTTTAGAGAAATTGTTCTCCAGAGTGCTTGTACCATTTTGCTTTCTTATCAGCAATGTAGGAGAATCCCAGTCTCTGAAAATCCTTCCTAAAACTTGTTATTGTCTATCTTTTTTCTAGTGGGCATATAGTGGAATCTAATGATTTTAATTGTTATTTCTTGATGACTAATGGTGTTGGATATCATTTCCTGTGCTTATTAGCTATATATATATGTATGTATGTATATAAAAATATTTATATTTAAATTGTATAAATTTTTTTGGTCTAGTCATTTGTCGTAACGTTGAGAGTTAGGAATCCTTCATATATTCTGGATTCCATTACTTATCATGAACATGTTAAGTAAGAGGTGTTTGTTAGTCATCCAAATGAAGAGGCTAAAAATGAAGAATTTCAGAGAAAAGACCCATGCTGGAAATCTAAATTAAATATATGATATTTAAATCCATGAGACTAGATGCAGTAACAACCATAAGCATATTATCAATAAAAAGAAGAGGATATCTAAGGACTGAGAAATGCTGGAAATAACGTTTGGAAAAAAGGGAACCAACAGAGAACACAGAATGAGTGGTCTGGTTAGTAGGAGGAAAACCAGGGGAGAGTGTGGTTTCCTGGGAGGGCAGTGATAAAAGCCTATTAAGGAGAAGGACTCAACAACTGTGTCAAATTTTGCCAGTGGGTCAAAGTAGGTTGTGGACAGAACATTTACCATGGTGCTTAGTAATAGATGTCTCTGGTGACTTCAGCGAGAATGGTTTGGATGTAGTTGTGAGGTCAAAAACGTAATTGGTGTAAAATTAAAGAGAGAAAGGATGACTAATGAATTAATAAAACTAAGCAGTGAGCACCGCTTTGCAGTTATTATAAAACAAATCCAGTCACAAATTATGAACCTCATAACAGATGTTCACAACACCATCTGTAAAGTAGTCCTGCAAAAAATGAAACCTAAATCGAGAAAGTGTTAAGTACCACCATACAGCTGATGTATATAAAAACCAGACAGTAGAAAAAAATAATGTGATTTTGAAAATAAATGGAAAAAAACAATATGATGAAGGCAGAACATATAGACTAAAATAGATGTAACTTTACAATCAATTACAAGGTAATTACTTTCTTGGATATTGATAAGTCAAACAGACTAGAAAGAAACACATTTGTGAGAAATTTGGGTAACTTTGAATACTGACTGCTTTTTAATATTAAAGAAATATTTTTTCTTTGTTTTGAAATGCTGATTTGGAGTTTTTTAAAAAAAGTCTTTATCTTTTAGAGAGACATCCTGGAATGTTTATGAATAATTATATCTAGAAATTACTTGAATAACTTAAAATGAGGAAAAAGAGTAGGGGTACAGACAAAATAATATTGTCTGTGAATTAATCAGTGAAACTGGGTGATGTATATGTGTGAGTTTATTGTCTCATTCTCTCAAAAATTTTATATATTTGGTAATTTTCATATTAAAAGGTTAAAAATAAAGAGCTCAACTAATTTATTTAATATTAAAATAAAAGAGAGAATGAATAGGAGGAGAGGTATCAAAGAAAGCAAGTGTCAGTGACTTCTAAGAAATTATTCTATATTTTTAAAAACAGTGAAACCTCAAGAGGGTTGTTGGAAGATGAGAGACAGAGCATCTTGCTTGTAAGCTGACAGAAATGATTCAGCAGAGTTGAAAAGCTGATGAATAGGGCAGAGAGAAGACGCTTGATGAACTAAAGTCCTTGGATAGGCAACAGTGACTTCTCAAATAGAATCTGGTAAACAGTGGAGTAGTTGTCTTTAGCCTAAATCACAAACTGTTCATCTTTAATATAAAGAGAGAAGGTGGATAATACGGGTGCATGTGCCGGGGAGCAAGTTATGTGGTAGCGGGAGTTTGAGCAAGTTCTCTTCTGCTTGAAAATGAAATAAGAAGCAAGGTCACCAGCTGAAAATTAAGTTAGCATAGGGGATGTTGCAGGTTTGAGAAGAAGGGAGAAATCTTAAAAGAGTCATCTAGAAGAGTGGAATAGGAATAGGCAGTAGCTAGAGACATGTAGTGTGCATGCCCGGAAACATCAAAGGCTCTCTTGAGATTTATGGTCAGGAATTTGAGATGAAATCAGTTAGCATAATTTTGAACCATTTTGTTCACGGGAATCAATATAGATCTATCGGCATCCAGTTTTTATACATGTAATTGGTTTTGTGGACTATAATGAGTCTTATTATTAGAAATATATATATTTCATCATCTTCTCTCCACAATTAATGGTTTTCTGTTGTTCTTAGGATAATCATGAGAAATAAGATCATACATAATCTTGTCTTTACCTAACTCTCTAGCCTTACTTTATCTTCTCCTTTGCCCAAGTAAGTTTGCCAACAATATGTGTAATTAAATGAATAAAGGGCATAATTAAATAATGGATAGTTAGTACCCAGCTGTTAGTCATTTAGATTGTATAAAGTAGTTTCCTAGACAAAATTTCTGGAAATACTATATATTTTAGGCAAGAGACCATAATTTATTTATTTTTGTACTCCCTAGATCTAATAAGATGCCTGAATTAGGCATGTCAGAAGATTCCTAAGTGTTAAGTACTTAATAACTGTTTGAAAACATTTCATACATCTTCTCAACATTTTTATACGTTACACTTATGTAGAGAAACTATCTTAAAACTTACTTTTTAAAATAAAACAATAAAATACTCATAAATTTTCTAGAGAGTTGGTCTTACTATAGATCTTAGCATATATGTGATCATAAAAATATAGAAAATATATAAATTAATTTAATTTTACCTTCATATATATTACAGGTATATGTCCATATTTAACTAAAATCATCTATATGCCCACTGACTAGAACAGTCTTGGCACATAATAGTGTTTGTGGGGTGAAGAAATTTTTCCTCTGCCTTTTCAGGGTCCATGGCTGGGTCTGAAAATTAGACTGACAACAATTAATAGAACAAAAGCAAACAAATTTTATAAAATTGTTATACGCACATAGGAGACTTCATAGGAGAATGAAGATCTGAAGAAGTGACCAGTGCAGGAAGTTTTTATACCTTTTAGACCAAAAAAAAAAAAAAAATGTATAAAGAATTGGCAATACAAAAGGATTTAGGCCAGGGCTAGCAAATGATGAAGAAGTAACTGAGAAGACAAAGGTTAGTTTAATAAGTTTTGTCTGTACAGAGTTATATAAAATGAAAATTCATAGTTTTATTATCCCTCTGATGGATAGAAATGGCACTCTGATAGGTCTGAAGGCTGGGAGCATATGGAGATGTGTGGTAGAGGAAATTAAGTGAAACTTGATTAATAAATTGTACAGTTGCACTGTAGAAATTAGTCTGTGGTCACATAGACTACCTGAGTGAATAATTTGGGTGGATATTGTATGTGAATGGGTCATGTTTCCCTGACCTGAAATTTCCATAGACCAGTCTGGTTCTTCAAGCAGTTAATTGGTCAAACTAAACATTCGACTTGTCCCATCTCTCCTGTACAACAAACGTTAAGCAATACAGTATTCCTGGAGGGGAGTGAGCAATCACTATTATGATTAAGGGAGTGTTTGAAGGGGTATTTTTAATTCCCCTTGAAGTCCTTTTATCAGTCTTGTGTGGTCAGTATGCAAAACAGAAGGCTCTAGGAGGTTGGCAATAGACTAACAGAATTAAGCAAGGTGATTGATTCCTTTGGTTCATCTGTACTTCATATGGGGTGGGCACCGTAGGAAGTACAATGAGCCAGGGGGGCGGCAGGTCACAGGCTAATGCCTTTATTCCCATTCAAATTTAGAGTCCATCTAGGCACAACAGTAAGGTTGCCAGATTTCACATATAAAATGTAGGAGCCCAGTTAAATGTGAACTTCAGATTTTTTTAAAGGCTTTTTTTTTTCAAAATATAAGTATGCCCTGGATATTGCATGGTACAAATAATGCATTTTATCTGGTGACTCTATGTGGCATTCTTCTAGATTGAAATTTAGTATACAGTTATTGTTTTGCTATAGTGATATTTGAATTGCCATTATCTAGTGAGACAGGGTTTGGACCTGGTAACCATTTAAAGTATTTTAATGCACTACATGGATGACATAATTAGTTGCCTCCTCTGAGGAAGAAGCACAGGAAGAGTTAAGGACTGTAGTCACTACAAATAGAGACCAACTGATAAATCCAACTAAAATTGAAGTGTCAGTCCAGTCTGTGAAATTCCCGGGAGTTCTGTACTCAAAGGCAGCCTGTGCAGCTGCTTTTCACAGCCCATTAAATAGACACTCACTACCTTGTTATGGGATGTTTGTGTAAACTGCCTTAACCATAAAAGAACATCAGATAATCTGGGAGCCAGAAATACTGATCATGAAAAGGGTGCTATAGATAAGACAGATATTCAAATATAGAAGGAGAAGCCCAGCAAAGATTACTCGTAAGATGGAAATGTATTCTTAGGCATACTAACCAGGGAGAGTTCAAAGGAATCCACCTTGTTCAGGAGAAGATTAATTCACTGCCTGTAAGACTGAGTATATAGCACTCCAAGGACTTTCCTGCCCTCATTGGTACACAGGCTGAACAATATCATTCTCCTTAACTGAGGCAAAACAGACTTCCAGGTTCCCAACTGAGGGTTTCATTGTTGATTGGAAATCATCTGCAATATACCCTGCAGATGGTAAAATCTTAGTGACAGAAGGTCAGAGCTGAGAGTTGTTTATTTCCTGGTAGAAGAGAAATTAGGCTTGGGTGCTTAGGGCACTGTTTGAATATTTACAGACTGTTGGGCATTAGCTAATGGCCTTGCAATATGGACAGGCAAACAGAATCCTAGATGGCTAGACAATAAAAACACCATTCTATGGGATTCTCACTAATGGAAGCTTCTGTAGGAATATACAGAAAGAATGAAAGTGGTTCATGTAGACAGCCTTGTGTGTGTGTGGTTGTGTGTATATGGTTGTGTGTGTTCGTGTGCACACAACCAACACACACACAACACAACAGACAAATGATCAAAAACAGAAATCAGTTGCCATCTCAGAAAGGGATGAGAATGCTAAGGGAGATGTCTTTGTCAGGCCTCCAAGGCTTTCTCCCTAGGTATATGAAATGTTCAGAAATTCAGATACTCACACCATGCACTGATGGACAGAGAAAACACACATTATCCCGACATCCTATGAAACTGCTATGAGGAAAAGAAATTATACCATTTTCAGTGGGAGAGAAATTTGAAAATAGCTTGAGGAGTAACTCCGCAGAGTCAAGAGTTCTACCATATCTAACAGGTGGATTATATTGGCCCTATACCAGTAGCCCCATGGACCTATGGCAATAGTCTCTGAATATTGTTATTAACTGGGATTGACACATATTCTACTTTATGCTTTACTTATCTTGTAACAGAAGTAAAAGTTTGAGAGAGCAAATTTTCTATCAATTCAGACTACCTGAACATATTTCTTCTAATCATATTTGTACATGTCATTGCTACTAATGTACCAAAATACAACAAAAAAGGAAAGGGAACAGTATAGAGAACCATATTCCTACCACACCCTCAGAGCACTGATCTCATTTAAAATTAAAGTGAGTGACTGAAGCACCTGTTACTCAAAATGTTTGATCAAAACTTTTAAAAGTATGGATTAGTTATTTAAATGATTGTGTTCTCATGTCACATGTGAAAGTAAGTAAGCTGGGGCCTTTACTGAAAGATTTCAAAGACCAAACATGAGAATGAAGAATGGAGGAGGATGAAAGCACAGAACTTTCTATCTTTCCCACCTCAACATTTTTTTCTTTGATTTTGATTTTTGTAGTCTCAGGCCCTGGTGGACTTGTGTATATCCCAGAGTTGATATAAATGCACAAGACATGCTACTTTGCCATTCCATTTGACAGCTCCTATTCCTAAATGTACTGCAGAATGTATCATCAATTCACCCCATGTAGCCAAATTGTGTGACTGCAACTCCATCACTGTCAACAGAGACAGTTCTATGACTTTTTTTTAACCAGACATACCAGTTGGCATCCATCTCAAGTGGGTCAGTTTTTCATAGTTTCTGCCCTATTGTAAATAGTACAGCTGAACCAAGAGAAAGCCTGAGTAAGGAGAGTGGTGTGGATCAAAGAGATGATACATGGGAACAGAGGAGTATTGCAAAAAGGAGTAATGCCTATAAGTGGGTCAGAGTGCTAGGAATGAAGTCAATCATACCATTTTCTTGAAGGTATCTCAGACCTAGAGAATAATCCTGTCCACTATTTCTTTCAGATCTGGTACTGATGTTGGGAGAAAACCCTTATAGAAACCTATGAAATTTTCACAGAAGGATAATTAGATTTCTCCTGATTCATGAGGTCTGCCTAAATACTACCCTTGGATAATCTGGGGGAATAAAATGATGTTTTGTGTCCTAGTGACTCAACTTCAGGGTAGCCAGAAACAGTTAACCATCAGATTGTGCTTTACAGGGTTTATCACCATTGTGACTAATTTTCAGATAACTTGATGCTGGGTGGAGAATTCTGACTAGCAGAGCTTCTGCATCCTTTGGAGACACAATCCATGATGATACCTTAATATGATGAGAAAAAAGATTACTGCCATGTGACTAATATCACAGCTTAGTTTACTCCTCTGATTATACTAAATGTGAATTTAGATAGAAACTATTTAAGGAGAGTGGAAATTAAATTAAGATGGCATTAAGAGATAAGAATTTGTATATTATTTGGTTGCTGTATATTACCAAAATCACCGCTATTAAGGTTGACAAAGAAAGTTTATAGGAAGTTTATATGGGAATTGTATTTGATGGCAGAAGATATAGTATAATGGGCTCATGGGACACACAATATTTTTGGGTGCATAAATACCAGTAATATGTAATGACAACATGTGTGATGGCTTGATCAACCCTGACCCTGCTATGCGTGCTATGCTATGCTCTGAAAGGATTTTAGGAGCTGCTCTGAGGGTCTGAATCAATCTAAAATAACATTCTGAGAGGCTCTTCATAATCATGAAATAGACTTGCAGATCCAAATAAAGATCCTAGCAGGAATTCTCTCCCAAGAAACCCTGGAGGCATTAAACTTTAGAGGAAAATTAAGTCATAGGTAATTGAACTAATAAAATAATTGTTCTAAGGTAACAATGCTGAGATGACATGGAATCTCACCCAAGAAAGACTGCTGGATATTTTAGTCATCATGGAATCTGATGTATGTTAAGATCAGTGGCCAGGATCTCTAGAAGGCCAAGTTAGGTAGGTACATCTGTGGGTACCTTATTCATCAGAAGCTTATGGTGTATGTTATGATCAGGCCCCACTTGGCTGATGATTTGATGCCATTTTTAACATCTAGAGATGGTACATAAAAGGCAACTTTTCTTCTTTGTGTTGTGACTCATCTGGGACAGGATAGATAGAAGAACACTTCAATGGGAAGTAGATAGGCTATATTACATGATGATATCTGGAAGCTAATATATTAATAATCTGTTGCTATGTAATGACCAAGATAGCCTTCATGTTCCCTTCAATTTTACCAAACTTTAGACAGGTTTCTTACTGCCTAGAGGCCTTTGACGGCCTCCCTTTTCTTAGAGCACTTACTTTAGAAAAGTTGGCAATTGAAAATTCTTTCTTTACCCTTTAAGTATAAATCTTCTACACCCAGGAATGTCTTTTTCAAAGACCTGAGAGCCATCCCTTTGAAATGTAATCATTAAGAAAGATAGCACCTCTATTACCTAGTCTCTGTTGAAGGTAGGAGCCTCACTTCCATAAATGCCAGTCAGCAAACATATGGCAGATGGCCTTATCACCTTGATCAACCTTCCTCCTAATGTTTTTCCATGCTTTTCCATCAGCTAACTCTGGAGTTTAAATAACTTCTTGTCTCTTATTTCAGCAGAATTGAGTTCAGTCTCTTTCTTCTATTGCAGTAGTCTTGAATAAGATCTTCCTTATTTTTAACAGATGTCTTTTACAATTGCTCTTTGACAGTAACAGTATTACTGTAAACTCAGTGACTTGAAACACCACGTATTTGCTATAAGAATAGACATGAGGGTACTATCTATATGGGAATTTAAGTGAGAGCACTAATTAGCTAGTTTTCCTTTGAGCTACTGAAATATACTACTAGTCATTTGTTGATAGGGTATCTAGCTTCTTTGACTAATGTAACCATCTAACTCTCTTATCTCTCTCTCTTGCCTTACATTGTTTTGCTTTACTTCATCCACAGACCACCGTCTGTAATGTTATGTATTTATTTATGCATTTTCCTATCTTCATCCAATAAAATGTAAGCTCCATGAGTGGTAGGACTTTGAATTTTGTATATTCATGCATCCTCAGCAACTAGAACAATATTAGGTATGTCATATATCCTCAATATATTTTGATTAAATGAATGAATGATTATTATCATGCTAGGATGTTTCATTGCTGATTCTTTCAAAAAATATATATAAATAAAATCCTTTAAAGTCTGTATTTATTTTGTAACTGTTAACATTAGGTTTTTTCACTGTTGAGAAATCTGGAGGAAATCAAATTTGATCTTCTACTTTATAAATCTCTGGGAAAAAAAATCTGTCTTCTCAGTGTCTGCTAAAAGAGGAACAGCTAAAATGTATTTGCATAGAATTGCAAGTTTAATGTTCCCTGGGAGCATTCAGTTCTAGAGCTTTCAATCATTTCCTCATCCTTGCTCTAAAATGCCTGAGTCTTTTTAGGCATTTGGTAATTTCTGAAACATTTTTCTCCATCTGAAAATTCTTACATGGATAGAGTGCTTTTCTTCATGATCTTTAAAAATCAATTTTACTTTTTTTACTTTAGCTTTATAGTTTTATCTATTTCAGTGAATGATGGTTGATTCTTCCCATTAAAGCCTTCTGAAAGCTAAAAACCTTCTAGTTCAAAGCCCTGGATAATAATTTGACAATATTTTTTAAGTCTGCCAAAATTCTTGAAATACTAGGATGCTCTAGTATTGAGTTACTTTTTCATTTTGCCGACTCTTACTACTTCTACATATACCCAGAGTTTCTTGAATTTTAGTTGAACATTTCTTGTAATAGAACAATCTTCTCAGATGTGTGAATGTGTGTGTGTGTGTGTGTATGTGTTTGTGTAAGGTTACAGGAAATCAGATCAACTAAGAGATGCAAAGACAAAAACCCCTTTGGGGTTAAAAAATCTAAAAGATAAGATGAATAGAAATCAGACTCCAGACCAAGATGGCGACATAGGAGGTTCTTCAGTTTCTCTCTTCCTCCAAGACATACTGAACATACAGCTACACACAAAGCAGTTCCTTCTAAGAAAAACCCAGAAATCAGCTGAGTGATACCTGCACATTGCATGAGTAAGAAACCACCCACATCAAAATCAATAGAAAGGTTGAGACAAACTTTTGCCATAAACCCACCACCAGCATAGGACCATAAAATAGGAAGGGAACCCCCAACTCACAGATTTTCCTGAGGAGCAAATGGTTTGGACTGCACATCTGGTGCCCCAACTTTTAAGGCTCCACCTGAGGGATAGGTTCCCTAAATCACCTGGCTCTGAAAGCTAATGGGGCTTGCATTCATGAGTCCCACAGGAATATCACAAACAGGTAGTCGTTAATGGGCACAGATAAAGCTCTCCTTCCAGGGCTCAAAGCAGAAGGAACAGGCAAAAATGCCCATATCTCAGTATTTCCTGAAAGAGATTTGACCTTTCAATTAACATGCATCGAGGTGCTGGCTGTAATTCTCCCTAGATCCCAGGGGTGCTGATGAGTGCTTCCATCACCTTCTCCTCCAGTTCACTCCAACAATAAAACTGAGTCATCAGCATCTCCCTAGAAAGAACTTGTACACATGTCTTGTACACCCCAACTTTTATAGCTGCTATCTGAGGTATGGGCCCCCAAATGCCTGCTGTGATGCCCAAAAGAACTTGCGTTCGTGAGTCCCACAGGATTGTAGCAGACAAACAAGTAGTTGTTAAATAGGTGCAAACATAAGCACTCTCCAACACTGTACTCTTAGGGCCCAGTGCAGAGAGGACAGACAAACATGCCCATATCCCAGTCTTTTCATGGAAGGGGTCTGACTGCATACTTCACAAACAAGTCTGAATAAATTTAAGAAGACTGAAATCATACGAAGCATCTTTTTGAAACAGATGATAGGAAACTAGAAATTAATTACAAAAAGAAAACCAGAAAATTCACAAATAATGTGGAGTTTAAACAACATGCTTCTGAATAACCAGTATGTCAAGGGAGAAATCAAAAGGGAGATTAAAAAAATCTCAAAGCAAATGGAAATTGAAACATAACATACCAAAACTTATGAGATGCAGGAAAAGTAATTCTATCAGGAAAGTTTATAGCAAAAAATATCTATATTAAGGGAAAAAAAAAAACCCTCAAATAACCTAACTTTACACCTCAAGGAACGAGAAAAAGAACAAACTAAGCTCAAAGTTTGTAGAAGAAAGGACATAAAAAGCAGAACAGAAATAAATAGAGCCTGAAAAGACAACAGAAAAGACCAATGAAACTAGGAGCTTTTTTTTTTTTTAACATCAAACTTGGAGCTAGACTAAGAAAAGAAGAGAGGAGACTCTAATAAATAAAATTAAAAATGAAGAGGAGACTTTACAACTGAAAACACAGAAATAGGAAGGATCATAAGAACCTGGTATGAACAAATATTAGATACCTAGAAGAAATAAATGCATTCCTAGAAACATACAACCCACTTAGACTAAATCTTGAAAACATAGAAAACCAGAACAGACAAATTACTGGTGAGGAACTTGAATTGGTAATCAAAAAACCATTTAGCAAGTAAAAGTTCATGACCAGATGGCTTCACTGGTGAAACTCTACCAAACATTTAAATAAGAATTAATACCAATCCTTCTCAAATTCTTCTAAAAGGTAAAAGAGGGGAGTATACCCATTTTATGAGGCCTGTATTATTCTGATACCAAAACTAAGCAAGAGCAATGCAAGAAAAGAAAATTACATGCCAAATCCTTAATGAACATAGATGTAAAAGTCCTCAACAAAATATTAGCCAACTGAATTCAAGAGCACATTAAAAGGATTATACACCATTTTCAAGTGGGATTTATTCCAGGGATGCAAGGATGTTTCAGCGTCTGCAGGTCAGTAACCACATTATGATACACCACACTAACAGAATGCAGGATAAAAACCATGATCATCTCAATAGATGTAGAAAATGCATTTGGCAGATTTCAACATCTTTTCATAATAAATACTTTCAATGAACTGGGTATAGTGGGGACATACCTCAACATAAAAGGCCGTATATGACAGTCCCTCAACTAACATCATACTCAAGGATGAAAAGCTGAAAGCTTTCCCTTTGAGATCAGGGATAAGACCAAGATTACCACTCTTGCCACTTTTTTCTAGCATAGTACTGGAGGTACTAGCCAGAGCAATTAGCCAAGAAAAAGAAATAAAAACATCTAAATAAGAAACAGGAAGTAAAATTGTCTCTGCTCATGATTAACTAAAATACACAGAAAACCCTAAAGACTCCACGAAAAACTGTTAGAACTTATAACAAATTAAATAAAGTTGCAGGATACAAGATTAACATGCAAAAGTCAATAGTGTTTCTGTACACTAACAACAAACTATCAGAAAGAGAAATCAAGAAAACAATCACATTTACAATAGGGTCGAAGAGAAAAGTAATCAGGAATAAATTTAACCAAGGAGATAAAAGATCTGTGCACTGAAAACTGTCAAACATTGATGAAATTGAAAGCACAAATGTAAAGGTATTCATGTTCATGGATTGGAAGAATTAATATTGTTAAAAGTTCATATTACCCAGAGCAATCTAAAGATTCAATGTTATCCCTATCAAAATTCCAATGGCATTTTTTACAAAAATAGAAAAAAAATGATCCTCAAATTCACACAAAACAACAAAGGACCATGAATATCCAAATGAATCTTGAGGACAAAACTGGAGCCATTACACTTCTTGATTTCAAACTATATTGCAAAACTGTAGTAATCAAAACTATACTATTAGCATGAAACATACACATAGAACAATACAAAGCTCAGAAATAAACCCATGCATGTATGGTCATTTAATTTTTGATTAAGGAACCAAGTATATACAATTGGGAATGGGAAGTACGGTCAATAAATGGTGTTGGAAAAAACTGGATATTCACATGTCAGAGAATGAAACTGGATCCTTATCTTACACCATACACAGAAAACAACTCAAAATTGATTAAAGACTTGAATGTGAGACCTGAAACTGTGAAACTCCTAGGAGAAAATATAGGTGTTAAGTTTTTTAACATTAACTTTTGCAATACGTTTTTGTATTAGACATCAAAAACACAGGTGACAAAAGCAAAAATAAATAGGCGGCACTACATTAAACTAAAAATCTTCTGCACAGCATGAGAAACAATCACCAGAATGAAAAGGCAGCCTATGGGATGGGAGAAAATATTTGTAAACCATATAACCTCTAAGGGGTTAATATCCAAAATATACAAGGAACTCATCCAACTCAATAGCAAAATATACAAATAACTCAGTTAAAAATGGTCAAAGAACATAAATAGACACTTTTCTAAGGAAGGTGTGCATATGGTCCATAGGTACATGAAAAGGTGCTCAACATCCTAATCAGGGAAATGCAAATCAAAACTACAATGAGGTATCACCTCATAGCCATTAGAATGGCTATAATTTAAAAAATCAAAAGATAACATGTTGCTGAGGATTTGAGAAAAGGGAACCCTTGTACACTGCTGGTAGGAATGTAAATTGATGCAATCACTAGGGAAATCAGCATGGAGGTTCATCAAAAAGTTATAAAAAGAACTAACATATTATCCAGCAATTCTACTTCTGGATGTATATATATATATCCAAAGGAAATAAACCACTAACTCTAAGAGATATCTGTACTCCCATTGTCATTGGCACATTACTGACAATAGCCATAATGGAAACAACATGAATGTCTATTGATGGATGAATAGATAAAGAAAAGGTAATATGTCTCTCTCTCTCTCTCTCTCTCTATATATATATATATATTTATGTATATATATGTATGTAAGCATATATATGAATATTTCTCAGGTTTAGGCTTAAAAAAAATCCTGCTATTTGCCACAGCATGGATAAACTGGATGACATTAAGCTAAGTGAAAAAAGCCAAAGACAAATACTGCACGATATCACTTATATAAGAAACTTTAAAAAAAAATGTTATACTCTTAGAAACAGAGAGTAGTATGGTGGTTGCCAGGGACTTGGTTGCTGGGGAAATTGGGAGAGGTTGGTAAAAGGGCACAAACTTTCAGTTATAAGGTGAATAAAGTCTAAGTATTGAATGCATAGCTTGGAGACTATAATAGATAGTATTGAATTACATAACTGAAATTTGCTAAGAGAGTAAAACTTAAGTGTTCTCATCAAAAGAAAAAAGGTAAACATGTGAGATGATGGATATTTTAATTAACTCAGTGGTGGGAACCCTTTCATAGTGTGTATGTACGTGAAATCATGTTGTATACTTTAGATTTATTATAATTTTATTTGTCAATTATACCTCAAAAAGTCTGAAAGTATGCATTCACCATAAATTACATTGTTGGTATAAACTATCTGGGCAAACTGGCACACTGTGGTTCCAGGCTTCATGCATGCTTAAATGTGGTCATCAGACAGAACATTCCAGGATCTTAGTTTCCAGGAGACAACCAATGACCAGTCCAGAAAATAGGCCTTTCTTTGGAAAATGTGCAGGTTTGAGCAACCCAGATCTTTTGATCCACCCTTTCCTGACTAGTACCCTTTTCTGTATCAGTAAGAATAGGCCAGAAGTAAAATTTGGAAGCCAAGAAGTAAAATAAAATGTCAGTAGCTTAATATAAAGGTCTAATTCTTACTTTTACAACAAGAACTTGTTGTGTTAGATGGGGACTATACTGTATTTCATTCTTATTTAGGGACTTGAAAAATTTATAAAGTAAATTGTGATCTGGCTTTTAAATTTTCAGCCTGGAAATGACACACAGCATTTCCTCTCACATTTCAATGACAAAAATAAGTCACATGCCTAACTTTTTCAGAGGGCTTAGAATTAAACTTTTAGCATATGTACAGAGGGCAGAAAGCAATGGGGATTTGATTAATGCTACTAATGACATATATTTATATTATAATATTTGTATCTTATTTATATATATAATGCATGCACAAGTTATAACTATATTATATATTTGTATGTTATTATATTATTATACTTATTAATTGTTATCAACAGTAGTCTCAAAGAGAATTCTCATTGTTTATTATCACCTCTCAAGTTAGCCGTTAAAGATGCCCTTCTCATTAAATGAATGTGTGAAAAACTCCCATTGCTTACAAACCCGTAGGTTCTCCATTTAGGACTCAACATTCCTAAAAGATGCTTTGCAGTTTGTTTCTGACTGTATCATTCTTTCTATTGGCAACTTGTTCCTATTAGGAATTTAGTAATTTGAGGATGTCATGAAAATTTTACTTTCATATATGTATAATTATATAAATACATAAATATATGAAAAATTTTACTTACAGAATGTTAATTTTTCTTAAGCACCTGCCAGGTATAAAATCATCCATCATACAATTTAGTACTTATTTCTGTTGTAACTTCTATTATTCTTCACTATATATTTATTACATTCATTCCCCCTATCTCAACCTTTGGCCATATTTTAACTGCCCTTAATTTAAGGACACTATTTTTCCTAATTTTTTTCTAATTATATTTAATTGTTCTTACATTTTCATTTGGAGAGAGTTGAATATGGATATTTCCATTTCTTATTTTGACACTTAGGCTGAATTTCTTTTAAGGGAAGAAAAAAGAGCAACTCTATTTATCTGAGTCCCAGTAAAATTGTTTTTGTGGATCTTTCACTAATTTAAGGAAGAAATTCTTTGATTTTTAGTTTGCTTTTGTTGTTGCTTTAATTTTCTTAATATACCAAGCAAGACTGAATATAAAGATCTGGAAAATTTAAAAAAATTTTTGATCCTCATGCTCATGTGCGTATTCTTGAATGTTTTAAGGATCATGCTTTCCAATGCTACTATATTTAAAATAACATAATATGCTTTTAACATATAATATAAAATGCTATTAATAAGGAATTATTTTACTAAGTCTGTGGAAAACAAAATATTTCTAAAAGTTGCACTGGAAATGAAAAACTAAAAATAAAGTGAAATTTAAACTTAAATTTCAATTAAAAAATTAAACTATGAAACATTTTCTAAGTACAATAACATGTTTTTCAGGGACTTTTATCTCCAAATCTGACTCCACTATTTATTTTCTGTTCCTACATTTGTGCACTTCATTTTTCTTAGCCTAAGAGAAGTTTAGAAGCTGCTGTTTTAAGCAAGGTGATGGTTCCTATCCATTAGATTTCAAGGTTACTAGTCAGCTATATTTTTGTTTATTCATAGTAAATCTCATAATAGGATAGTTTAAATACTGGCTTTAAATCAGGGCATGAACTTTATTTCTATTCCCTTTTCTTATTTTTTTTGAATGCTTTAATTTATTGAGTTTGCTAAAGAGTACCTTTGAACCACTTTTTTTTTTGGTAAATTGTATTTTTATTGAAGTACAGTCAGTTTACAATGTTGTGTCAATTTCTGGTGTACGGTGCAATGCTTCAGTCATACATGAATATACATATATTCATTTTCATATTCTTTTTCACCATAAGCTACTACAAAATGTTGAATTGGGTTCCCTGTGCTATAAAGTATAAACTTGTTTATCTATTTTATATATACCAGTCAGTATCTGCAAATCTCAAACCCCTTTGAACCACTGAACTGGATGGCATTTTAAATCACAGCATGCTTGTCAAGAAGCAGGTTGCTTGTTAAAACTCTAAATGCACATGTAAATAATAGTAATGAAATTAATGAATTATTCCAATGTTTCACATAACAGTGTTTTAGTGGTTTTGATATTAAATTGCTTTTAATGATAATGAAATAATTCGGTATTCTAGAGTAACTTGGAGACTATTTATATTCTTTACATAAATATTAAGACTGTATTTACTTCATAAGAGTTATAATCTCTCTGTTTTAATCCCTTCTGTCATTCTCATTCTATTGAGTATCTGTTCTTCAGGTTTTTTCTCCCAGGAATCTCTCTCTTGGCATTGCCTGTAGCATTCCATCACCATTGACACTCTAACCTTGGATTCTGTGGATCAATATTTACCTCACCTTTCCTTTTGAAATTCTGCTCATACTTGGTTTCAGTGATCCTACTTTCTCTTCTTTCTCCTTCTAGCTCTAAAAGTGTATAATATTTCTCACCATATCTTCTATCTGTAGTATTTTATTTGTTTTAAATAGCATGGGAAATATACGTGGATGGAGAGTATTCAATACTTGGAGATTTAGGATCCATGATTCTAATCATTAGAAATTGACATGGTTTTTTTATGAAATTTAATAATTTATCATTTTGATGAGATATAACAGGTATTTATCAGTACTGCTTTACTTTCTTGAAGATACTATTTTCCTAGATCTCTTTCCCTTCCTGGCCCTTTCAAAGCCTGTTCTACAACCAGTTTCTGGAAAATGTATTTATTCATCCTCCAGAAATTTTCATTTGTCTTTTGCCTGAACTTGAGCTCCAATTTTTATTAATTTGCTGCCTTTTAAAAATATGGTCTGTGGTCTGTACTTTTGAAATTTTTCATTAATCTCATTTTCTTTAAGCATACCCTTAAGCAATTTCTTAAGAAAGGATATATGCATAAGAGATAATTTCTTAGAAAGATATGTCTAAAAGTCTATTTATTCTACTGCATTCCTGGTTTTTAATTTATCTAACAATACAATTTTCTGCTGTTTTTCTCAAAACTTTGCCATTTTAAAAATTCTTATACCTTTTATTATTAATATAGGAAACCTGCTACTTTCTTATTCTTAATCCTTTTAGTTTATCTCAGATTACATTTATAATTTTTCTCTAATTACAGGGAGATGTTAACATTTTTTAGTCCTTTTTAACAAATTCTTTTGTAAGTGCTCAATTCAGTAAACATTTTCTCTCTGTTGATCAATTCTGAAAAATGTACTATTTTTCAATTCTAATTAACATCACTTTTTATTCTGTTCACTTCTATTGGAAGTTTTGTGTTTAGTCTGTTGAATGTGATGTATTTTTTCTAAATTAATTTTGTTTTCTCCTAATTTCCATTTTTGTCTATTCAAGTTTTTGAGAGATTTTTACCAACATTCCTTTTAACTCTAATTATTTTGTTAACTAGCATTATATATATTTTTTTACTTCTCAGAAATACTGTTCTTGTTTTCTGAATGTCATGGTTTTATAATAAGTTTTTTTTTTTTTTCTTGGATGCAAGTGTCTCTCATCTCTGTGGATTGTATAGGCTTCTCTTGCACACTCCATACTTAAGAATAAGGAGCTCATTTCTGGCAGAGGGCTCCAAGTGTGTTTCAGAACAAATTTTTATTGACAATTAGAAGAAGAAAAAAACCTTAAAAAACATTCAAAACCCTTAGTTTGAATGTATTAGAAATAAGTGAGTAACTAGTAATTATAGAGCCAACACCTAGAGAATGATGAACTCAGAGTGATGGGTCTGGAAAATATTACCTCTTTTCCTCTTAAGGTGACTGATGATTTTGAAAGTGATTTTAACTAGCTGAACAGTGCTTTTAACCATCTCAGGAAGCTGAAGGATCAAATATTAAATAAAGAGCACAGTCTGCCAGAGAGTTTCCTGTATCCACTTAGGTTTAATATTGAGATTCCAAAGGCCTACATCTTGGGAGGAAGGGCATGTAGGAAGTGCATAAATTCCATGGATTTCAACTCCAACATGAATTTTTTAAGTCCCTGAGTAGAATAAGTAGATTTGGAATTTCTAGGACCTTTAGCCTACCTAATTACAAAAGTAAATTTTGTCTGAGGAAGATAATGTTACCTGTAAGTATATTACATAAGCTCTTCAATTTTTCATGTATAAGGTATAGATTCAGTTAAAAAAAAAAACACCTAAATGAAACATCACATTAGTAAAAGAAGAAAAGATAATTGGAATAACATCGGAGTTTAAGTAGCAGATGCTAATCTTTACATTTACTACTAAAATAATATTATAGAACACAGAATTACATTTGATAACAGGGAAATTTTTATAGATCAAAATTTTGTTGTAATTATTTAAGAAATCATGTGTTTGTTTAAAAACTCACAAAGAGGGGGAGGGTATAGCTCAGTGGTAGTGTACACACTTAGCATGCACCAGGTCCTGGGTTCAGTCCCCAATACCTCCATTAAAATAAATAAATAAACCTAATTACCACCCTCCCAAAATAAATCTTAAAAATACAAAGAAAACTTCAGGCCTAGATGGACCCACCACTGAAATTATACTAAACAATTATGCTATAATGCCAATGTTATGAAAATTCTCCAGAGAATGGAAAATGAAAGCATTTTTCCCATTGCATTTTATGAGGTCTCTATAACATTAATACTGAAATTTAACAAATATTACTAGAAATTTTCTTGGTCATATATGTAAAAATAAATAGGTATTATAAACTGAATCTAATGTAACCAAGTATTATCAAATATATGTTCTACTTGGTTAATGGCTGAAAGAGGAAAAACATTTTTTCCATATATTATAGACTTTCATCCTGGAATATATCTAACAGCCTACTATTTGGAGGAAATATCAGAAAGATTAAGATATCTAGACATAGACTTTGCAGTAACCATTCTGTAGGCTGTGTTACTGATTGTACTTCTCTCAGTCCTAACAAAATGTCTTTCCTTAATAAAAAGCATGTATCTAACAGATGGCATTCTTATAGCCAAGACAGATGGCTAGAACTATATAAGAATGGGAGAGAGATCATCTGATTAGTTTTCTCAACTTACCTGATTGTCCTGATTTGTTCTTTTGTTTCAGAAATCTGTCTTTTCTATGGCATTTTTACCTTTTCCCAAATGAAAGAAAACTGAACTTCAGCTGTGGAGATATCTGAGAAAAACAAGAAAACAATACAACTAACATGACATACTTTTATGGCTGGTTCTGTAATTTGGAGGTGCAGAGACTGCAAGGTAAGGAAAAGATTTGCTTATGAGGTTAAACCAAAATGAGATAATGTACAAATGCATTTTCCAGTAACACACCCCTTTGGAACATATAATTTAGCTAGAGCAAGATCTAGATCTGTAGAGAAATTGATATGAAATCAAATTCAGTGTATATGGGAAAACTCTTAAGAATTTGCTTGCAGTGTCACCAAGGAGTACTCTGGGGCTACCTTGAACACTGGGATGGAGAAAAATTTCACAGGATATCACTAATTTCTCAGAAATTATGCAAGGATAACACCTCTTCATGAGATCTTTAAATGGTAGATTCACTGGAAAGTGTCTGTGCAGCATGAATAGGTTTCAAGTATAATACAAACATTAGTATTTTAACTGTAGATTTTTCGGTGGGACTTTTACATTTGAATTGTATTTAAGAGTTGGAATAAAAAGTAGACCTATAATTCCATGTTAGCCATTATGTATTGAATCTGTCACATATTCTTTGTACTATTCCTGGCTCTCAGTATTGTAGAACAGATTACAATTGATGGTATCTGCTCTTGAAAGGCTATACTTTAATTCTGGAGTTAAAAAAAATTAAAACTTTAAAGAAAATCTACTCTACATTTTTTTCCTACTGACTAGAACTTAAAAATCATTTGCAATCATTGTCATTCCTTCCTTTGCCATAGTTCTAATTTTCTTGTTTCTTTAATCTTCAGTTTATTATTACATCCACCATCCTAGTTTCAATCTTCATTCCTTACACCTGAATGGTCAAAATTGCTTTCTAACTGTTGGGCTGTCCTTAATCTGCATGTCTTCCAATTTATTATTCACACAGTTACTAAATGAATCTTCTGAAACACTGATCTAATAAATAATCTATTGTGGAACATCTCTGCTGAATTCCCCTTGCCTACAGAATAAGACTAAAAAAATTGACATGTTTTTCAGGCACTCAAATATTGGCTCCAAATCACCTTTCTGATTTTGCTTTTCACTGCTTCCTTTCATGAGCCCTATAATCCTGCCCACAGTCTTTACATATGTTTAACCATTTGCTCCCATTTTTCTAATATCAAATCTCTATCATTCCCAGTGGCTCCTCTTTCAACAATCCTTCCCTGATACTTTCAGCAGAATATATTTTCTCTCTTTTTAACTTCCATCATATTTTACCTATATATTCCTTTTTTTCTCTAAAAATATTTTATTATTTATAAAACATAACAAGGGCAATAGTGATGTATGAGAAACAATATAAAGGCAAAATTACCAAAACAATATTTTGTGTCATACTTTAAGTATAAAAAAAATTATAGTGTCTTATTAATGCAGTATCTTGATTGACTATGTTTCTGGCTTTCCTTTCTACAAATTCATTTTTTAGGTCATCCAACTATATAATTTATCAGCTTTATTTTCAGTTAATTTAATATGAATGAAAATATTGGTTGCTCTTGGCAAATACAGCACTACAAATAATTTTTGATAATTTTTTAATATTGAGAAGGATATTTCTGCTGATACAATCAAATTGAATTGTTTGATTTTTAATAAAACTTGAATTTTGAAAACTTTCCATATGTTCTAGATTCAAGTGTTTTATCATGCATTTGGTTTGAAAATATTTTCTTTCAATATGTACATTTTGTTTTCATACTTTCAGCAGAGGCTTTCATTGAGAAAATTTTATATTTTTAATGAAATCCAATTTATCATTTTTTTTATAAATTGTATTTTTGTTGTCACATTTAGTAACTTTTCACCAAATACTGGTCATTAAGCTTTTCTTCTATATTTTCTGTTAAATTTTTATATTTTTATGTTTTACATTTAAATCTATAGTTCATTTTGAGTTCAGTTTTGTGAATGTGTATTTAGGTTGAAGTGAGTTTTTCTTTTTTTTCTCTCTTCCCCTCCATTCCCTCTTCTCTTCTTTTTCTTTTTTATTTTCTTTTCTGAATATGGATATCCTGTTGTTTCAGTACCATTTGTTGAAAAGATGATCCTTCTTTCTTTGAATTGCTTTTGCACCATAGTATAAAATCATTTGGTCGTTCTGCTATGTGTCTATTTCTGGATTCTTTATTTTGTTTCATTGATATGTGTGCCTTTTCATCTACCAATACCACACCTTCTTAATTATTGTAGCTATACAATAAGTCTTAAAATTAGATAGTGTGATTCCTCCCATTTTATCTTTCTCTTTCAAAGTTGTTTTAGTACTTGAGTTCCTTTACCTTTCCACAATTTTAGTTTTATTTTAGTTTTAGAATAATTTTATCAGTGTAGAATATTGCTGGAATTTTGATGGGGGAGAATTAACATCTTTACTCTGTAGATATTGTCAATTGATAAATATAATATATCTATCCATTTATTTAAATCATATTATATTTCTTTCAACTGTGTTTTGTAAATGTCAACATACAGCATTTCTGGTACATGGTTAATTAGATTTTGTGTAAATAGTTCCTTGTGTTTGAATTGAGTAAGTAGTATCGTGTATTCAATTTTTGTTTATATGTGTTCATTGCAGAATATGTAAATACAATTGATTTTGTATGTTGATATTATACCCAGCACATTGATGAACTTTATTAGTCCTAGGAATTATTTGCAGGTTCTTTGGAATTATGTACATAGACAATCATGTCATTTGCAAATATTTTACCTATAGATATATGTTAATAGTTATATATCTCTATGTTGTATTATAGGTTTTAAGAATTGTGTTTTATAGCTTCTCCATTACTTTCAAAGATGAGTCAGAACTGAATTTCAGTACTGTGCATTAGTAGTCCCCAACAAATAATTTTGAATGATTCGGGTGAAATTTCCTAGTTATTTTTTCATATAAGTCAGTAGAGTGAATTATGAATTAAACTATGCTTTTATTATATTGCATGTAAAACCCCAGTATTTGGGAATTTTCCCAGCAGTATGTGAAATGATATCTGCAACAGATTCTGTGGATTCCTAATATTATATAGCTCTCCAATATATTATGAATTAGTCTTACTTATTAGACCCTTGATTGTGTCATTTGCCGGTAATCCTGGAGGTATCTATACTAAGTGAACTGCTGAAGGTCTTTAACAACTTTTGAAAATGTGAATGAAGTCCATGCTTTAATTTCAGATCTACTGAATCAATATGTCTTGATTTTGAGGCACTGGAATTCTATTTTTTAAAAGCTCTTTAGTTTTTAAAAGTATGCATATTGCATGATTCTATTTACAAAACAGTTATGAAATAGCGTAATTTAAGATATGGAGGATAGATTAGTAATTCCTAAGGTTTAAAGCTAGACAGTAGAGGAAGAAAATATGGCTATAAAGGAGTAGCATGAGTGAGTATTGTCATGGTACAGTTAGTATCTTGATTGTGCTAAGGGTTACATGATGCTTTATGTATGAAAAAATTGCAAGACAGGGTCATACACACACATACACACACACACAAAGTAAGGCACGTATGTATAACAGGTGAAATTGGATTAAGCTTTCTGGATTGTACCAATCTCAGTTTCCTTGTTTTGATGATACTGAAGTGATGCAAGGTATTAATATTGGGGGGAGACTGGGTAAAGGGTTCATGACCCCTCCCTATATATTTCTTTAAAACTTCTTGTGAGTCTATGATTATTTCAAGTAATAAAACTTAAAAACAAACAAACAAAAATCTTTTCGGGTAGCTTTTATGCAGCCTCTTGATTCTGCCCTGACTGGCATTTAGGGATGACAGTGTAGGAAGCTTTTGGGGTAAGTCATTAGAAAGTTGCATAAACAGTTCTTTTAGTGGTAAAAAAAATACTGTTATTAAAAATGTGCTTTTTAGTTTTAGTGTTTGAGTAACACAGAATCACTTTCAGGCACATGTTAGAACCATACTGCTTAATTTAAAATTAATCCACCCATCTCTTTCTGCTCTACATTGGCTGCCCGGATCTTTTATTATAGTGATAGAAGATAACATGAATCTCAGACTCCCACACTGGTGGATAATATGTCCAGGGTAAGTTATAATTGATAGTCATTTCATTATTGAGGAAGGTCACTGGATTTGCATGATTATTCTTTTATTGTGAATGTGTAATTCACATTTGATCCTATGAAGTGACATCGTTGGTTTTCTAGTTCATAATCCCAGTGGGAGCTATTCATTAGCAGTGGGTAACAAGATGAACTAACAAGATGAACATGAGTGCACAGTGTCATTCCTTAGTTATAAAAACAGTGCAATCCTGGAATTCATGGTGAGAAGAAGAATGTGTTGATACCAAGAGATAAATCTCCCGTTATACTCAGCATCCCAGCGTGCTTAAAGCCTTTCATGGATACCACATTTAGTTTTGCCTCTGCAACTTAAAAGGGAATTTACAGAGGATTAAAAGAGAGTTCCTAAATGATTAAAGGATTAAGAATATGACCTCTAAAAGAAGGTTAAAGGGACTGTAATTATTTAGCCTGAAGCCTAGGAAACCAAGAGATAAGTTAGAATTATCTCTTAAGAATATGACAGACAATTATACAGACAATGCTATACTGAATTTTCTAATTCTTCTGAATATGTCTAGAAAAGCTGAAAAAAGTTACAGCGTAAGGAATTTAGATTATATCTTAAATAAAATTTTAAGAAAATTAGGTCTTTTAGATATTTAAGATTACTGTTTATGGATATTGTAGTGATTCCATTGTGAAATCAAATAAAAAGAATATTCAAACAAAATGTATCCAATTGACTTTACCTTCTTAAAGGAACACTGGGAACTGAGTGATATTTATGTCATAGAAACCTCTCAGGTAAGAGTTGATTTAAATGATTTCAGTCATATTAAACAAGCATTAACAATACATTCAAAACTTACTTACATATACTTACATAAATCATAAAGCAGCTGTACTTCTTTTTGCAATGATGGAAAAAATACTTCCTGGCACCAGATTAAGGTGAAGAGAGTCAGTTTAAGCAAAATTATTCTCTGTTTGCAGTTTCTTATCTTCCCTTGACCTTCTGTAAGGCGTATTTTTTTCTCTTTATACTTTAGGAGTCCAATGCCTTCCTATTCTCCCGGTCTATTCTCCTGTCCCTGTGGAATTGTTCATTTATTTAGTCTAAAAATATTTACTGACATGCTACAGACATTATTTTAGCTGATGAGGATACAGTGGACAATAAATAAAACAGAAACAACCACTGTCATCAAGGAACTAACAGTCTAGGGGGCATACAGAGAAGTAAACAAGCAATATAATATAAATAAGCAATATAATATGCTATGTGGCCATGTAGGACAGTTAACTAATTTTGATAGTGTGGCAGTTTGATAACGTAAGATTCCAGTAATCAAAGAAATGTAGATCCCTTGTTGGATAGCAGAGTAACTTAATCTTGCCTGCTAATAATATCTCAGTTGTTTCTGAGATGTATCATTTTTGATCAGTTTACAATAGTTACTTTAAGGCAGCTGATCAGTCTTCCTGAATATTAATGTTTACATCTGTTTCTTTGCCACATGGAAAGTGCTCATTGTATCCTCTTGACACAGAGCACAGGATTTTGCATCTGTGTGAGACTTTGTGCTGGTTCTTGGGCCCTGGAGGGATTCTGAAGTGAGGATTTCCTTTGGCCACCTGATCACTGTTCCGGGAAATCAAATCTGCAGCTAATAAACAAGGGGGCTAAACTCTTTCAGTTTGGTCATAACTTTAGGTACTCCTTGATGGCTCAATCTCACTTCAGCTTTAATTTATTCCCCTTATATCTGGCTGTGATTTCCATTTGATCCCTGACCCTGCTGAGGTTCCACCTGACTGCACTCATAAGTCTCGCTAGTCCAAGGCAAACTTAGGAAACACTGACCAGATAACTTCATTAACTACATTTTTCTCTTGCCAGAGGTTATTCACAATTTCACTGGCTGTCTCCTTACTCCAGTGAATCAACAGCTAAAGAAGTGCGTTGCTGTATTTGCTGGGATGAATTATTTTGATTATTAAGAGAAAATTAGATTGCTTTTACACAATGAGAGTGAGAAGGAATGTCTCTTGAGTGCAGAAATACCCTGAGGCATCTCTTAGTACTGCCCTACCCTGTGATTTATACCATAAAATTACAACAGCCCAATATGAGCACATCTGATAGTGACCCACATAGTTCAGGGATGAAGTTTTGGGTTAATCTAAGCTATAAGGAACCAAACAACCTAAGATGCTCTCTGAGGATAAAGGGAATGCAGAGTGAGTAGGAGAAGAAAGTAGTTATAAATACTAGTTGCAACCATTGGCTATATCTATTTCTTCCTCATTTTGATATAAAATATTTATATAAAATAATTTTCTTTTAACTTTATATCATTTATATAGAGTATATAAATTATATTTACATATTAATGTCCTTGTTATATATTTATATATTATTTATTTGTATATAAAATAAGAGCTTTGTTATAGAAATTTAAATTTATGCAATTATGGGAGCTGAATAAGCAGTCTGCGTGAGGCTGCTCCAGTTTCCATTTGTTTATCCAAACCTTGAGTAATATATGTGGATAATAATGCAATAGTAAGTAAAATGTGGATAATAATAGTAACTATGGACAATCATTATATTTAATCATATATTTAATCATATATTTAAATATGTTAGAGCCTATCTCATAGAATTGATGTGACAGTTAAACTATAACATTAAAAAGCCCTTAGAAAACTCCTGGCTTATAATAAACAATTTGTGGTTTTTTATTACTATTATTATTATTATCCCCATTTTCATAAGCTTTCCATTCTTTCTTAAAGTTTAACCATCTCTGTTTGTCCCTAACTTGTATATTGTTTCATTCCACCTGCTTTTGAAATTTATATAAGTTGAATATACTATAACTTGTAAATGTAACTTTTTGTAACTACTTTTTTCTAATATAACAGGGGATAGAGAGAATGAAGGGGGTGGAACAAGCAAAAGAGAGATCTATGGTACTTTAAGGAAATGTTTAAAAACTTTAAATGGATTATAACCTGTAAAAATATTGAATCACTGTGTTATATTCCTGAAACTAATATAGCATTGTAAATCAGCTAGAAGTCAATAAAAGATAAAAAAAATAAAGCAACAGCTTCCCTCAAGGCACTGCTGAAGCTGTATTATATAACTCTTGATATGTTTTGTTTTCATAATAGTTTAGTACAGAATATTTTCTAACTTCTATTTTAATTTTTTTCTTTGACTAATATATTTTTGTAGGTGTGTAGTTTTATTTCCAGATATCTGAAGCTTTCTAGCTACTTCCTTTTTGCTGATAAACAATTATAGTTCTTTTCATTCAGGGAACTAATTACATAAGATTTCCTTTTTAAATGTTTTAACACTTGTTTTGGACCGATCATAGATTTATATTTGTGAACAATCCGTATATATATGAAGGGAATATGTATTCTGTGGTTTTTAGAGGTAGTGTTTCATAAATATCACTTAAGTTAAGGAACTTGTTACTACTTCAGATTTTATATTACAACAGAGGTGCATTAAAGCCTCCACCTGTGATTGTGTGTTTCTCTATTTTTCCCTTTAGTTCTGTTAATATTCACATATTTGAAAGTCCTATTATATACACACATATATATAGACATATTTATATAAACATTTATCATATAGACTTATGTGTATATATTATATCTATATGTATATGTATTTTTTCCCTGTTTTATCTCCTTCATGTATTTCCCCTTTTTATCATTATTTTGGAGACTTTCTTTTCTGATATTAACATAGAAACTCTGGCTTTCTTATGTCTACTGTTTGTATAGTGTATCGTTTTCCATCCTTTCACTTTCAGCCTCTTTAAGTTTGTAATTAAGTATGCCCCTTTTGAATAGAATTTAGTAGATTCTTGCTTTTGTATGCCATCTGTTAACATAGAAATTACTACATGCAAACCTAACATTTCAAAGTGTAAATTTACTGAATCTAGTTATACTCCTATAAGATAATACATCTTACAAAATATTAACTCCTTTAATGACTTTCTGACTTATACATTACTGTAGTTATTTGGCATAATTTGTCTTGTTGCTACTGTCATTTTAGCTTCATACGAAATTATTATCATTGATTTATACTCTAAATATGTTTAGATTTACTCATATTTTTTCCACTTTCCTTGGTCTTCATTTAGTTAAAATTAAACATCTCAGATATTCATCCTGAAGTTATATTCTTTTTGCTTGAAGTATATACTCTTTAGAATTTCCATTACTGATCTTTAAACTCTCTCCATTTCATTTAAAAAAAATTTCCTGGAAGTATCTTTCAAAATCTTCTTTGTAGCATATTATTTTTGCCTTTGAATGTAGCATTTTAAGTGGTGGTAAATATTGTTGATTCGCACCAAGTTTTTTTTTTTTCCTTCAGGCATATAAAAGCCTTTACTACTCAGCTTCCCTTATATTTGTGCAGGGCCATATTACTGTGACTCTGGATAAGGAATTAGGAGCATCATATCACTGTATTGTAAGAAAACCTGAAAAACATTTGGGCAACGGACAGTGACAAAACTTACACCAAGTCCAGAAAGATCCTGATTTCTCTTTGTGGTGGCAAAATATTTAGTAAATATTTACCCATAAGAGGATGATAGGGAAAGAGTTTGAATGATAGAATATGAATAGTGAATGTGTGCATTTTGTTTACTGCTTTTGGCAATTATTACAGGAAAGTGAGGAGCTTGGTAAAGAGTAAACAGTTTTTTGCATATAGAAAGGAGAAGGAATATTGAGGTTCCATAAATTTGGAGCCTTTCCAGGTATGGAAGAATCAACTGGTGCATAAAATAAAGTTGAAAATTCTTTTGAGAGGAAGGGATCCAGTAAATCCCTTCAATTGTACAAGTTGCCTATGGGCAAGAATTGTTAATCCTTATAAGCTATTGTTTCCAAAGTCATGTTTCTTTGAAGTAGTGGTTTAGCGCTGCAGTATCTTACTTTTCTCGTTGTTTCTTGATTTTCTAGTTGTTAGATTCCCTGTGAACTACTTCTTTACTAGATGAGGAAATTCTCTCTTGAAAAAAAAAAATTAGTTGTTCTGTTAAAGATCCATTGAGTCAAGAATGAAAACTCCTGTGACTGTTTAAGTTTTCAAATAATTTTTGGCGCCCCTTCAATAAGCAAGAAGTGGGCTGAGAAGACCATGTAGCTTCCAAGGAAGAAGGAATATTACCCAATACTCAGTTTAGCTAAAGCAAAGGACAGTAGAATTCTCTTAGAGCAGAGATGAGTAAACTTCTTTTGTAAAGGGCCTGATATGACTGTTTTAGACTTTGTAGACCATACGGTTTCTGTTGCAGCTACTTAATTCTGACACAAAAGCAGCCATAAAGAATATTTATATCAGTGATTCTGGCTGTGTTCCAGTAAAGCTATATTTAAAAATAAATTTGGCCAAGGCTGGATTTGACCCTAAAGCTGCAGTTTGGTGACTTCTGCTCTAGAAGTTGAGCCAGAGATCAGGGGAAAATGTGTGCAAGGAATTACTTCCTAAATAGTAAAAACAGGACCTAGTAATAAGTCATGTTAGGAGGACCATGACTGCTCGAGGAGATTCCAGGATAGATCTTTACCTGTGGTTTTGCATGTCTTCCATTCTTCCCCTTTCTGAATGGGAGTATTTATTTTTCCTATTGGGTCGTTTTATGTCACAGCTTAGTGGGAGGATAGGAGTGCAGTTAACCTTGTTTTCTTTAAATCATGACAACATAGCCTAGTCTGTCCTAGCTAACAGCCTGTTGACAGGGTTTTCCTCTGTAATTTTGCATTGCTTATTGTGATTAAGAACCTTTTTTACCCCAAATCTAAAGTTTTTACCTTGGAATGTGATCTCTCTCTTATCTTGGGCTAATGTTAAGATCTGGTGATTTTCCATGATAGGTGATGATTTCTATTTTAATTTAAGCTGATTGGGATTTGTTGTTTTCCCTGAATCTTTCGCTGCTTGCTTGTCTTTTGTCAGTCTGCAGTATTCTCGCAATTATCTTTTCCTCTGGGCTGTCCTGTGTCTCCTGCGGCAGTCATGAAGAGACTGTATGGGATCTTGGCATAGTATCCTACCTGTCTCTTAACCTACTTTTCAGATCTAATATCTCTTGCCTTACTAGGCTGTGCCCTGGAAAATGTCTTCCAATCTTTCTAATCTTTAAACCTAGCCATTGAATTTTTTATTACTTTAATTACTCTGCTATCATTTTGTTATTATAATATGAATTACTCTTTCTAAAATACTCATTTTTTAAAATCTTCCTAGTAATTTTCCATACTTATGTTTCCTATGAACAAATTCAAGTTTTTCTTTTTTTTTTTCCCTTGGAACTTTTTAAACACAATGAATAAGTATTATGTCTGATTTTTAAGTTTATGTCTCATAATAGCAATATTTAAAATATTTTTGGACCCTGTCTGTTATTTATTGCTGGTTCTCACTTACTAGTGACCTGATTACTTGTGTTTTTTTGGTCTGTGAGCTGCTTAGTTTTTTCAACACAGCTTAATCTGTGACCATTTTTAGGCATTCTTTGACCTGAGTTTTCCCAGACAGGATTTGCATTTGTTGCTGTCTCCTACCTGAGCCCAATACTAACTAGGGCCACTTTAAATTTTAATTCCCTCTTTGATATTTGATGTTTTACAGAGACCACAGGTATCATGTTGGGATGAAAAATCAGTGCTAGAGCCATTTTAGGATTTTGAATTTTCAAGAGATTTTTGTTTATTCTGCCGAAGTTGAAGTAGTCAAACTTCATTCTGTGTCCACCTCAGTGCAGCGTATTTCTTGTTGAATGTTACCCTGAAGGCGTACTCCTTTTGAATGTGAAATTTTATAACAGGTTTCTTTAGATTTTCTACCTTGTCTCTGCTTCCCTGTGTTCAAATGTCAATTCAGAAGCCCTTGGTCCTAGAGAACAGCAAACAACCCCAGGGTGAAAGCCACCTTCAACTCTCACCTTTTTTTTTTTTTTTTTTTTAAATAAAAACAGGATTCTTGTTCTCACTTCACTTGGGACTTTCTTTCAGTGCACTTTGGCAGTGTTTACAAGCTTATCTGGGTTTGTTTATTTCTATGTGTCATTTTAGTTGTTTCCTTAGGGGACCATCAGCATATATAAGCTGCCTTACTGCAAGAACTGTAGTTTATTCTAACCACTTTCCCAATTTGTAAAGTGTTTTAACAGTCTATTTTGTGTTTGCCTCCCACACGATTCATGATAGAAGGAACCATGTCCCTCTTACCGACACATCTCAGCACTTAGCAGCCAGCCTGGTGTGTAGCAGCTAGGTAGGAATCATTTGTGGAACAGAGGTACTTGGGTAGAGGAGACTTTCTTCAGCGTCACCAGATTCTTTCTGACCCCAAAGGCTGCTGCCCCAGAGCAAGTTTCTGTGCCCATCTCTTCAGTCCTCCCATTGTTCCTTCTTTGAATTCTCATGAGTAGGTTTTCTTCACTAAATCGTGAAAGAGATAACCTGCACTGCAGAAGAACAGTGTGTGGCACATGATTAAAACTTAATACATATTAGTCATAACCTGCTCTGTCTTAAGCCCTGTTCCACCCATGTTCCAGTTCTGTTTCACAAACTGAAATATACATTGATCTTTTGTTTATGATTTAATTTTGGTTGGCTTTTAATAATTCTTTTGCATTATAAACCATATAAACACCACCCACATTTCAGGCAGTAAAATTGTATTAAGCAATTACATTATTTTTACCTGTGGTTATGTAATGTCTGATGAAAGATGTGTGTGATTAAAATCAGTCTTGTAAATATATTATCATGACCTATCAATGTCTTTTCCAGATCTTTGATCCTGTTATCTTTGAGTATATTAGTAACATGTGAGGGATATTAAAATAATATATTTTGTTTGGACAATACTGAACTTATAATGAAAAAATTAAATATTTTAAAAGCTCATTTCTGTTTCAGTAAACACTAATATCTCTTGCTCTTAATGTTATAAAAAATGTATTTAATTGTTCTGGAAAGTGCAACAATAATTGAGACTTGAAAACTTTTCTCTATCCAAAAATTCTCATTTAGTAAGCATTGTTGTAGTAATGTTGACCTTTAATTCTGCTTGTTTTCATCTTAAATATTCTTTGGAATTTCCCTCATCTGGGAACTTTTCACTCGGTTTCACTGAGCCCACAGCATTTGCCCTTTTTGGGATACTTTTCCCATGATTGTAAACACATCTATATGAGGTATAGTTGTTAGTTTGCTTGACAGGATTAATCCACTGAAAACCAAATGGCATTTTACAAAATAAAGGTTTAGATTCACTCATGTTACACTGAACCAATAAATGCAATTCCAGATTTTACTTGTTCCTATGATACCGTTTCCTTGACTTCAGATGCATTCAAGAAAGTTAAATATATCAGACAAAAAACAATGACAGAAAAGAAGTTGAAGCACTTCTTCTTAAAATAATTTATCAGAAAAGTAAGATACTGGGAAAGTATATCTGTGGGGTGAAATTTCACAGCAATAAACAGTTTTCATTTAACCTACCAGAACTCAGTCTATGTAATGAAACAAGTAAACTTTATTGAGAAGGAGTAATACAATTTTTAGCAAAATAGATTATCCATAAGGTTTCTAGTAATCTGTGTTAAAGAGAAAGGCAGAAAATTTCTATGCTGTCTGGCAAATGTAAATGTTGTCCTAGAAGACACCAATCTGGTGTTCGGGAATCTAGAATTCTGTTCTAGTGGTAGTCTTCTAATTTAAAACAAAAAATGAGTTCACCATCAGGAATCTGAATTATGGTCTGTTAGCAGTGAGCCACTGACCACAGAGAACAAAGGTAAGCTTCTCTGTGGAGAAGAGTGTTGACAGATGGGCAGGGAATGAGTCCCAAATAATCAGAAGATTTTATAGAGGTCACTACAGTGCTGAGGGGGAACACAACGTAAGGGAACCCACCCACGCACAAGCCCAGACACACAGACTTAGCTGTCGCAGTGAGGGGATTCTGTCATTTGCAAATTTTTGAACATTAGTCATCTTGCATTTGGTTTACTGCCCATGTTCTAATTTTGTATCTTATCCTTGGTAACTCGAATACTCCCAGTTTGGTTTCCCTCCTATCCCCCACATACTTTTCTGCATGTTATACCTTCTCAACGGAAACTTTTAATGTGAGCGCTTTTTATATTTTAAGCTAGGACAATATATTTCTCTTTGTTATAAAGACAGGAGGTTCTGTTTTTTTCCATGTATTAATATATACTGATTTTCCCAAATATGTGTGTTTTATATTATATAGCTTTATATATAATGCATAATTATCTACTTATAAGTGTATAAATATATTATATATTTATTTATATATAACTTAAGTATATGTATATGTATTTTAATTATGTGTCCCGGATGACTTTTCCCACACCAGTGTAGCATGTGAGCTCCATAAAGGCGTGGGCTTTGTCGGCCTTGTTCTTCATGTCTCCCTAGCAAATAGTGTACAGCATACATGCACCAGGCTCTTAATAAATATTACAGAATTAAAAGATGTGTAAATAGTTAATGCAATATAGTAAATCAAAAGAAATCTTTTTGACAGGGATTGCAGATGGGTATCATTTTTGATCTTTGTTCCTTAATTTAAAAATTCTGTCTCCTCTTGAAAATATGAATTCCATTTTATTTTGTCAACAAACATCCATTGTAAGCCTAATATGTGATAATTATTGCTTTAGGAGATGGAAATTTCATCGAAATGTGGCTTTCCGTCTGGGTGTTCTAATAAAAAAGGCAAGGGATATTTAAATTATCAACAAATTTAAATCTTCAACATTTGTAATGATTGTAAAGGGGTATAGAAAGTGTCAGGTGAGTTTTAATATGAAGAAAAATTAGAAGTTAAATATGTGAGTTAGAAATACAAAAAGTGTTTCTGGCAGATATAAATGTGTGTGAAAGCCCAGAAACTTGCCTAGATTTGTATTTTCTTTTTATAAAGAGATAACTTTCACTTCCATTTAAAGTCTGAGATAAGAGAGATCCAAAGCAAATGAGAAGAAATCTGTGGGCTAATGCAGGAGCCCAAGAGAGGAATGTCGTACTTTGGATAAGGATGACAGCAGTGGAGATGAAGATAATTAAAGGATTTGAGAGAAATTCAACATGCAGGATTTAAAAGCTGTTCAGAAGTCAACTTCTCAGAATGACCATCCTTTATTATCCAATAAAATAGCCAATCATTATTCACTATCAAATATAACCTGCTTTATTTTTCTACATAGCAGCTATCATAGACTGATGGATTCGCTCTTTCATTATTTCTTAACTGCTTTCCTTTCCCACTTCCCTACTCTCACAATACTCCATGATGACACAAATTTTTTTTTTTCTTGCTGTATCCCTAGAATACAGATCAGTACCTGGCCACGAGCAAACACACAGCAAATATTAATCAGATGAAAGGCTGAATTTGGGAGCAAGGGAAAAATAAGCAGCAAAAAAAGCTCGCAGATTTCCAATTTGTGCAACTAGGATGGTTGGATGGTAATATAATTCACTGATGTTGGGGATACTGGGAGAATACCAGCTGTGGAGTGGAGGGGAGGGAAAGTCATAAGTATGGTTTAGGACATTTTGAGTTTGAGGGGATCAGGTAGATACACAGTTTGAAATAACTAATAGTCGAATAAAAATACACAGGTAATAGAACAGAAAATGTCGACTGAAAATATAAACTTTGGAATTATTTGAATATAATTCTTACATTTCTGTGGGTAGGGAGGAGATTGACTAGAAATCAAAGCCTTTGATTCAGTCTACAGTCTAGACTTGAGAAAACTCAACTTTTAATCGCTAGTTAAAGGATCACATTATTTAAACACAAACCAATAAGCAAACAAAAATAAACAAGACAAAAATGAATGGTTGGGAATGTAGGGAAAAAGTATTAGAGAATAATTTCATGGAAACAAGAGAAAAGAGTTCTAACAAAGAGGAACATTTATATCTGATCAGTGTTTTGGAGATAAAAATGACCTAATGATTGTAAATGTACATTGCGTCTAGCAATATGGCTTCTACTGATGTCTTTAGCTATTTTTATTTTTTTGATGGAAGGAGGGAGACAGAAGATAGATTGAGTAAGTGAGTGGAAAATGCAGAGATGTGGAATGATGGTATTCTCTGATGCTTTTAAAGAGATTATCTATAAAAAGAAGGTAGTCTGAGAGAGATGTGGAGTATAGGAATTTTTTTTAGATGTGAGAGAAAATAATGTTTAAATGGTGAATAATATTGAGAAGAAAAATTGATTAAAATAGCTAATTGGTCGTGTAATATTCCTAAGAGGGTGGGAGGTATAACACCCAAAACTTAGATGACAATACTGATTTTTGATAAGAGATGCTTCCTCTATTAAAACAAGTTGGGGAAAAATAAATGGGTAGCATTTGAAGACGTTCCAGTTGAATGATTTATATTTAACCTGTGATTTAGGTGGCAATCTCATCTGATAAAAAGTGAGAAAGTTTTGGTGGAGCGAAAAAAACTTGTAGGCTATTAGAAAACTTTAGAACTAGCAATTCTGGGAAAGAGGAAATTAACTAAGAATTACTGTAAGATGGACAGAAAGCATTAGTGAACGCGGTTCAGACTTTTTTTTTAAATCACGCATTTTTAGTGATAATAATAATAGCAAATACTTACATAAAATTTACTATGAGCCAGGCATTGTTCTATGTTCTTTATATGTTTTAAGTCATATCATTAAAGATAGTATGTGATTTGTTTAAGGTCAGACAGCTAGTGTTGAAGCTGGATTAACAGTTTGTACTGTGTTGTTAATTAGGTGCTACCGGTGTGTAATACTACAACCAATTGAAATTTCACCCTGCCTTTGCTGGTTATATACCAACTAATTTTTCCAAAGCCGACAACCAGAGGGAGAAATCATGACTCCATAAATACTCCATTCAGCGATGGGAAACATTTTTACCCTCCATTACAAACTTCCCAAGATATTTTTTTCCATTTTCTTTAGATACTCCTTGTGTTCTCAGTTTGCTTCCAGGAGAAACACTGCCAATTTTCAGATGTCCTAAAGTTCCCTCCCTAGAAAATTCTTTTTCTTTTAAGAGAAAGGTCAAACCCAGAATGAATCTGCATCTTACTTGTTTCCACCTTGCTTGATAGAAGGGAGCAAAATCAGATTCTAATACAATTAGGGCACCTACTCCTCATATAAACCTTAAATACCGTAGGAGATATGTACACACATTTAAGCATTGCATGAGTTTTCTCATCCCATGCAAATAGTCCTGCCTTCCTGGATCAGCTGAATTACAAATAAATGTGTTATTAGCCACTGTGATGCATCATTAATCTTCTGAGAATTGAGTATTTCAGAAGCAACTTATATCATGCTTTCTCTTATTCATAGATTCTTCAATGAAAGCTGTTGAATAAATGTCAAAAGAAAATCTATTAGCATACAATAAAATTAAATTGCCTTTTCTGTGGTGTGTGAATTAGCTATGAAAACAATTTTTTTTCTATTTTTGCTAGAAATTTATCTTTTAAGTTATTGTTATTTATGAAAGAAAATTGTGCATTGCATTGGGCAAGGACCCAGTAGGACACACATGGACTAGTCAAAAAGGAGAAATGGAAGAGAGTTTTAGTGAAAAGCCTATATGCAAATGTTTGGCTAAGGGAAAGAGCAGCCAGTGAGGGATGGTGGATTCCTGTGGGGATACCCTGAGATTGATGGAGGAAAGGTGGTGACACATATTGAGCACATATATTGGATTTAAGGTATCTATTGATACGGAATATGATTCAGCCTTAAAAAAGAAGAAAATGTTGCCATTTTCGACAGCATGGATGAACCTGGAGGACATTATGCTTAGTGAAATATACCAAACACAGAAAAACAAATACTGCATCATCTCACTGATGTGTGGAATGTAAAATAATCATACTCAAAGAAACAGAAAGTAGAATGGTGTTTGCCAGAAACTAGAGTAAGGGGAAAATGAGAGATGTTGGTCAAAAAGTACACATTTTTAGTTGTACAGGGTGGATAAATTCTGAAATCTAATGTAAAGCATAGTGACTGTAGTTAATGAAAATCTATTTTATATTTGAAATTTGCTAAGAGGATAGAGCTAAAATGTTCTCACCACAAAACACAAAACAATGCATGGTAACTGTGTGAGATGCTGGATATTTTCAGTAGCTTGATTGTGGTGATTATTTCACAACGTATAGTATATCAGAACGTCAAGTTGTACATCTTAAATGATTTTACTTAAAAATTTTATTTGTCAATTACACCACAGTAAAGCTGGAAAAAGGGAAAGAAGCCCACTGATCCATACACATGGAGATGGAGAGGAGTTGGTCCTCTCAGTCAAGAGAAATCTGTATCTTTCACACAAAAACACTCGAGTAAAGAAGTGAAAAGGAGTCTTTTGGACTACTGTGGTTTTTTGTTACCTGTCATTTTCTTAACAGGACCAGCGATTTGATTTTCAGACTTGGCAACAACAATCCATTTCTTTGGCTCAACGGCGTGAAATATGTATAGTTTCTGAACTAGTAAAGTAACAGCCAGTTCTTACTTTTCTCCCCCATCCACAAGAACTATTATTCTATATTTGAAAGTACAATGTCAATTTTGTAAGGTTCTCTGCAATGAATTTTGCCATTTCTTTTAAATTCTAGAGAAACTGATAAAGGGAGGAAATGGGCGGGGGCGGGGGTTGGGGGTGGATCAGAGCCACTGCAGAGTTCCACCCAGTTTGCTGTTTGTCACTGCCAAAATGCATCATGGAGATGGGTTTATGAAAGGGACCTGCTGAAAGAATAAGGATTTTACTGGAACATTTCAGAATTATATTAAAGTGAGATTTATACTGATACTTAAGATGAAATGTTAATGCTTATTCTGTTAGCCGCTGTGATGGGAGGAAATGTACAGTATTGAGAGACATTATCCTCCCAGCCAGAGCAAGTTATATAAGGTGAAACAAGAAATAGAGAGAACAAAGCAGGTGGAGCAAGCAAAAGAGAAATCTATGGTGTTTAAGGAAATGTAGAAAAAAGAGGAAGGGAAAAACAGAGAAAAGGCAGCAAGGACGATAACATAAATTTGGGAGGTAGGGACATTAAACCAAAAGAACAATGATGCTAATTCCATATCTCAAAAAGCACAGAAAAATAAAAGTTGGATGAATAAGGATAAAATAGACACCAACATGAAAATATTCTTGTTAACTTCTTCATTTTTATTATGCCTTATTCAACCTATACTTTTGACTGACAGCATGCATTGTTTACTCTGAAATTACGCTTACTTGTTTTTTAACTCCATGTCTCAAAGTTTAATAATTTAATTGTACACCTTTTCAGTCCAAATATGAGCTTAATGCAGTCTTTATTGAGTCTGCACACTTTGCTTCAAGGGAAAGGCTATGCAGCAGGGTGAACAAAAACTTGGGCTTCCCCTGGCTTCAAAGTAATATTGGGTAAAGTATTCAGTCTCTCTGTGCCTCAGTTTCCTCAAATATAAACTCTAGTTGGTTGCAGCAGTACTTACAACATGCTGTGGCCATAAATATTATATGAATTAATTCATAAAAACACTAAAATTAATGATCACTAGGTAGTATATGGTTAATAATATTACCATTATTTTACCACCTGCAATGGATTAGTTTGTGCCCATGCATAGTTTTAATAAATTTACTAGATTACACATTTTTTAAACTGTTCATTTTTTATTAATTTAAGACACACATAAAAGTTACCAGAATCACACGAAATGTTTCCTTATTCTTTTATTCTGCTTTCCCTGTGTCAGCATTTTTACATAACCATAGGACAATTGTCAAAGTCAGGAAATTAATACCAGTACAATATTATTAAACATTTTATAGGCCTAATTTCCTTTTATCAGGTTTTCCACTAATGTCCTTCTTCTGTTTCAGGATTCTGTCCAAGATCCATATTACTTATAGTTGTTATTTCCCTTCAGTATCTTCTAAGCCTGTAAGATTTTCTCAGCCTTTCTCATCTTTTGTCACGTTGACACTTGAAGAGCTATGATCAATTGTTTTGTCAGATGTCTCTGAACTGGCATTTGTCTGATGATTTCTCATCATAACAAACAGGTGATGCAGTTTTTGAAAGAATATCATCGAAATAATGCTGTATTCTTTTCAGTGAATCATATCAAGTGGTTTGTAATGTTAGTATATTTCACTACAGATGTTAAACGTGATCGCTCGGTCAAGGTGGCTTCTTTCAGGTTTCTCCATGGTAAAGTTACTGTCTTTCCTTTTGTACTTTATCAATATATTGGGGAGATACTTTGAGATTATGAAATCCTGATTCTCCTCATAGTTTTACCTAATAATTTTAGCATTCCATCAGTGGATCTTGTCTTTAAGATTTCCTATTATGGTGTTTGCCTAATGTTAATTTTCTATTTTCCTTCTACCTTCTTTATCAATTTGAATTGTACTGTAAGAAAGAAAAGTCTGTCATGCCCCATATATTTACTTAACAGACAATTTTAACAATGTGAATTTATAAATACTAATTTTCTTCTATGGGTTAAAATCTAATACTGTTATTTATTTTGTTGTTCAAATTTATTTTCCTGCTTTTGCCATTAGGAGAGTCTTCAGATTGATTGGTTTTGTGTTCTTTCAACTAGCCCTTATCTTTTTTTTTTTCACTTCTTTACTTTCTGAGATCATGAGATGTTCCATCTCTTATTGTATTTCCTCTGTCCTGAGTCATTCAAGGAATATAGTTCCTTTTGCTGTTTAGAAGGCAAAAATGGAACCCAGATATGCCGGTTATGCTGTATATATAAACACACACAGATAGATGCATTTGTATATTAAAATCATGGGTTTATAGTGCTATTTTATAACAGCTATCTCAATATGAAGTTAAAAATCTGAGTACATTTTGAACACATATTCATAAAAATAGCCACTGGATACCCAGCCAACGTAGCAGTTGTAGGGAACTCTAGGACAGCTGCAGGACTGCATAAACACATATGTGATAAAATCATCACAGGCGTAGTAGAGGAGCAGACTTAACAATGGATGAGGAAGAGGAGACAAGTGAAGAAGAAATCAAAAAGATCAGGAAGGAGCTGACCAAATTGAATAGGGCAGTGTGGTAAGAGTGATTAAGAGTTGGATTCCGATTCAACTGTTTAATATGAGAGACCTCTCTGGAAATAAAAAGAAAAAGAGAGAGAATTGGAGAAAGGGAGATTGAAAGAAAAACTCCAGATAAATTCATTTCTGATCTCAAATTTCAATAGGAAAAAGAAAATTGAAACTGTGATAGCTTTCTCAAAATACCAGTTAGGATGAGCAGAGTATAGAGATAGTCAAATAATATTTTTAATAGTAATCCAGAGATATGGAATATCAGATCTAAAACCTGTTAAATATTAGCTATGAAGTAAAACCTGAGAATTATCCTTTAAATTGGGTCTAATTTGGAACATGTAGCAAGTATGCTAATGGTTTAGTTTAGAATATAATAAATATATTTAAACTTTACCACTCTAATTGTGACCAGAAACAAGTGAGGTTAAGATAAGGTAGTAAATCATCATAAGTGATAAATTACAGGGCATCGTCAAACAGGAATGAATTGTAGGTGATACGGAGAAGGAAAACCAAAGGAAATTTTCAGTGGCCACTTGCATCCAATACTGTGAGTCAGCATTATTACTTAACATATTATTTGGATAGAAAAACATGTCCATCTGTTGGTAGCCCTTCTGGGAAATTCTTAGACAGGATTAACTTCTAATAATCAGGCCTGGCATAGTAGAAACTGTGTACTTTTTCAAATATAACGTGTCTAAAACACAAGTCCCATGACATGTCCCCACATAGGGTGTGTATGACAGAATAATGGCCCCCTCAATGATGTCCAAGTTCTCTAATCCCTGGAAACTGTCAGCATGTTACTGAACACTGCAAAAGGGAATTTGAATTTGTGATTAAGGTTATAAATCTTGAGATTATACAGGTGAGCCTAATCTAATCACATTAGTCCTTAAAATCTGAGAAGATGAGAAATGAGGATTTGACCTGACATTATTGGCATTGAAGAAGGATGGGAGGAGCACACAAACCAAGGGATGAGGTTGCTTTCAAAGGCTGGGACTTGCCCACACTTACAGACCGTAAGCCACGGAGCCTCTGGTTCTACAATTACAAGGAACAACATAAGTGAGTCTAACAACAGAGGCTACCCTAGAACTCCCAGAAAGGAATATAATACTCTAACACTTTGATCTTACTGCACCGAGTCCTGTGTTAGTCCTGTGTTAGACTTCTGACCTAAAGAATTGTAAGATAATACATTTCTGTTGTTTTAAGCCACCAAACTTGTTTGTTATGGCAGCAATAAAAATTGGTTCTCTGGGTTTTGCCGTAATTCTGAATACAAAGAAGAGCTTGGGAAAGTTCAGTAAGTTGAAATGATTAAAGTGAAAGCAGGATGATACAAAATGGTAAATGGGAAATGAATCTTTGCTGAGCTCTGATTATATATTAAATGTTTAGCATCTTAAAAAATTATCATATATACGCACCTCAATAACCCAGTGAGATAAGTATCTTTTTGCTAATTCTATACATGTGGAAACTGATGCTTAGTTGGAGAGGTTGAATAATATTCTGAAGAATATATAATTATGAAGGAGTGAGACTGCAGCTTCAACCTAATGCAGGTCAGGCTTCAGAGCCATATTCATAAGAGGCCATGTTTCTTAAAACGTATCTGTCAAGTCCCATGATATGTGCTTTACATGCATTATCTTATTTGCTACTTAAAACAAATAATTTTGCTCATACTGAGTATAAGGACACACTTTAAAGGAAGGAAATACCAGTCACTAGAAAAGTTTTTTTTAAAGGGTGAAACTGGAACGAAGACTCAACCTCAAATGGGAGTTGAGTTAAGAATGGTATGTCGGTCCCTTGAGAGAAGGAAAGAGGTGAGAAGCTCAAAAGGACCATTTATGTTTAGTGGTTTGTTTTTTTTTTTTAATATCAAGAACAGAGAAGCACTAAGAGTTCTCAGTATGTATATGACGTAAAATGTATGTATACCTATATGCATTTTATAATACTGGCATCGTTTTTTTTTGATGTACTGTTTATGTTGACTGTTTTGTCCCATCTGACCAAACTGATGTGTTTATTCATTAAGGGACAGAACACAAAAATTCACTACATTGTTAAAGAAAACTGTAAGAAAATGTTATCAGACATTTATGTAGCTAAGGGACATTTTGTCTCATATTTATAATTTTGGAAATACAGACTATAATTTATAACCTATAACATACTTATAGTGTATAATCTATAATTGTTTAAGCTATATTCAGGAAGTACAGCCTAGAAGTAACTTTAATGATACAGCTTAAGAACATAAGCAACCTTTGCTATTTTATAGCAAGTACTTCACTATGCGGTTAAAATTCTAGCTAAAGTTTGACTGCCACATCTGAAGCAATGAGACAATTTTACTCAATTTCCTTTCATTTTTTTCCCTGATTTTGTCACCAGAATGAAGTATTGGCATTTGCATGCTCCATTTATTCTGTGAAGTATAGTAATATGCTGTACTATTTTGACCTTTTTGAAAGTCTGAAATTTAATTAGTTGACTATTTTCCACTAGTCATCATCTCAACCTCATTGAGTTGTGAGAAAGGATAGACTGGCCACAAAATGTGTGAAAAATGATTAAGGATTTCACATTTCGTATATCTTTCATCCTCATGATCCTCTCAATTCTGTTTCAGGAATCTTAGATGTATAACCAGCATTTGATCATATTGAAGTCATGATAAAACAGCAAAGTGCTCATTACAACATACATATTTAGCTCATTTTCACATATCTAAGAAATGATGTCCTTTCAAAGTGAATGTATAGTATACTAAAAAGAGAGAAATTTGGTGTGTAGGAAAATTACTTATTACTTTGACATCTAGAGATTGTGCTCTTTATTGCTACTGAAGTGAAGGGCAGTCATGTAGATGAAGAGGTGTCATAAATTACATGAAATAGTTAATCTAGTCGTGTTGCCTTTTTAAAAATGATCTACTATTAGCGTTAAGTAACTTTCTCCTAATTTGTATTAATTAGTACAGGAGATCTGTGCTTCCACAAAATAATGAATAAAACAAGCGTCATTTTTTTGGAATGATGCATCGATAATAAGAATTGGATATGCAGTACTTTAGTTACAGAACTGCATTTCTGGCTAATGAGTTTCCTATTCTGAAAATAACTCTGAACACGTATATGGTATTGGTCGTAATTACTTATACTTTGTAGTCAAATTTGTATTTTTTGTGAAATGCTGAACTATAGTTATCATTAAAGCAAGCAGTCTTTTAAGGTTAAGGTGATATTCCAGCTTTGCAATTCTTATCCAAGGAAGATCTTTAGAAAAAAAAGGGTCATTTTTCTTTGTCACTTCCTGGTGGTCATATACTTCCTACATTCTGTACACAAATTTATTTAAAGATAAAAAATGGTATTTTTTTAACAAAACTACATTACCATAAGTATGAGCATGTGGAATGATCTACAATGGCATATCAAGCCTAGTAAGATTTTTAAATCTAGGATGTCATTATAAGCCTGGTGTTTGCATGTTGAGGATTCTTCACTTAGGATCACTGTGACTTGTTTGTTGTACAACAAACAAACAAACACCCCACCCCCAAAAAATGAAAAACAACTGGAAGACAGCACTATTCTGTCCCTAATAACTTGGGAAGTGTGCTTAAAGTCAGAAAGAATTTTCTTTTTATATCTTCATAATTTCACCTTCCCCAACATTTTCATTGGTTCTCAGAGCTCTATTGCCCACAGCTAAATCCATTTCTCTGTGCCACTAAATCAAATGCTAATTAGACTCTTTCCCCCAAAATGGCATATTTTAAAATAATTCTACCACTTATGCACTTTGTAAGAATGGGAACACTTTAATTAAGCCTAGTGAGCAGGCTTTGAATTGTTACAAAGTAATTCACACCAAGGGAATAGTTATAAACAGTATAATAATTCAAGTCCATGAGTATATTTTTATTATCACAAAGTGATATTTTAGAAACTCTCATTTGTTTGAGAAATCACATGAGGACACATTGCACTTAACAATACCAGTTTCCTGAAATGAAAATGATTCTGCAAAATATAGCAGCTAAGGCCAAAGGAGGAATCTCTAGATGCCAAATTTGTTAATCTCCCCTAAAAGAGTTAGTGTGTTTCATAAGGATTCTGTTGGCTTCTCTCTTGCAATGGCAGAACATAGGAGAAAAAAAAAAACTTATTTATATGTGTATATTTTGATAGGTTTTCAAACATAAAAGAATTCAGTATATTAATTGTAGCACATTTGAAACATTATTTGCCAACCACATATAATGTCTAGTTTTATTTGTAGTGATACCAGCAAAGATCTGTCATCTTCTAGAGTCCAGATTGTGACATCCATGAGTGCCTGATAAAATATGTGGAACATTGCAGTTGTATTATTGTTTACCATGGCAGGTATGTATTTATATTATTATTATTATCATTGTCAGGCATTTGTGATTCTTCTGACACAACTTAGAGCATCCCATGCATGATCACTTTTCTTTAACATCTTTTTGGCTAAAATCACATTCCAGGTAGTTCTGAAGATGCTCTCATGTTTCCCTCTTTCACTAAGATTCTGCCTAAGGAGTCAGAGATGAGGTGACAGCAGAAATAATATATTATCCAAAACAAATTCCAGAGGTTACTTATTACTATCATTATTGTTCATTATTAGTATTTTCTTTGGCATTTGGGGGACTACCTGGGAACCATTTTATATTAACTGAACTTCCCTTTTATTAGATATGCATAATACTTATCACAGTGCTATGACTATTCTAGACCCTAAATAAAAATAAATTTTAAATTAATTTAAAATAGAATCTCTTAATGATCACCAACATGTCTGGTTCTTTCTTTTGCTACATTTTTCCATCTCTTTGAGATTATAGAAGGTGTAGTGAATTGCTTTTTAAGCAGAATTCAATATGTTTCACCTTTATGTGGAAACATTTAGTATTTAAAAGCCACTTGGTGATTCTCCATGCTCTTTTCCCCAGAACACCGTGATAAAGGATATGGACATTCCACAAACTTAGAGTATTTTGGAATGAGAAGTCACCACCTGAGGGTCATTCTCTTAGAGAATTGCCTCGACTCACAGTGACCATTACATCTTGGCTGTTTTAAGTCACTGTTATTTTTTGGATTGTTGCTGAAGGACTGAAGGACCACTTAAATCTTTATCCTGAATAATAGCAATGCTAATTTCTAGGTAGAAATTTACCAGTACTATAAATAGAAGGGTGCATGTGTGCGTGTGTGCGTGTGTGCGTGTGTGTTGTATAAACATAAACAGATACGTGATCCAAAGAACTGTGGATGAGCAAATTGAGTAACACCATCAAGTGAATGCAAACAGGAAAAGTAAAGGGAGATTACTGACGACATTTCTTTGTGAAGAGGCTCCACAAAAAGAAAAAAAAAGCTACTGATGTCAGAAATCCCCTCTTGTGACAGTTTTCCCGGAAGCTTCAGATTTATGTAAATATGGTTTGGTCACCATTACCAATGCTGTTTACAGAAGCACCTCATATTCTGTACTTCCAAATCCTAACTAACTCATCATTTCTCTCTCAAAAGATTGTGTAGTTTGATTCCATCAGAAAATCCCTCACTTTCCCAGTCACTTAATCCGGAAACCGTGAAGTGACTGATCTCTTTTTCTCCCCTTATCTGTTCATCTGGACACAGATCCTCTGGATTCCAGTTCCTGCACATAGTTCGCTTGTTCTTCTCACACTTTTCTGCTCTTGTGCTGTTTCATTATTCCTTGCTAGGTCGAGCCAATTAACTGGCCTTCCCTTATCCATTTATTTAGCCATTAATCAAGCCCCTACAAAATTCCTCAGAGAACTATTTCTAAATTACAAATCTGGTCTTGTTACTTCCACTTACAAAATCTTCAATGTTTCCTATACTTTCTAGGAGAATTTTTGATGTAATCCTCCTCCTGTGAGATACTTCTTGTAAAAAATTACCTTCAACAAATGAGTTTAGGAAACAGTTGTGTTTGGTAATTAACCAAAGCACAGAGAGATATTTTTAAAAAATTGAAGAATGCCTGATTAATCTTATTTAATTGGTATTTTTCAAATTTACTTAACAATGAGCCCCTTTTATTCATATGTAATATCTACCTCCCTGTAGATCCACTTTTCCAGATGGACCCCAGAATAAATGTCAGGTCTCTTAGCAAGTCATTCTAGCTCCTGTTTGCTTCTCCAGATCTATCTCTAGCCATTAATCTTATGCTCTGAGGATTATAAAATGCTCTAATTGCTGCATATTCCTAGTTATTTCTCATTTTCCTGTATTTGCTTTCAGATTGTGTCTAGAATGCCTTCTAGAACATTATCTTCCTAATTGTTTTTAAATCTTTATGTTTCAGTTTAGACGTAAACTGTTCCTAAAGGCCCTCCTCATATTTACTCATTTCTATTATTGTGATTTCCGTAATAAACACTTAATTCCCTATTTATGTGTCTTTTCTCCTTAAAAATAAAAACCTTTGAGGGCAAGGATCATCTCTTTTTTCCTTGCATTTCAGTGCCTGGGAGATGTTTTGTGTGCAGTAAATATTTATAGAATGAATGAACAATAAACATATAAAAGCATATATAAAATAATGGATTAAATGGTAATTACATGAATGACTGTATATTATACATCAGTGTGAATAGTCTTTCAATGTTTAATTCCTATGTTAGTGCATTATAGGTCATTTCAGCCTCTCCTTTTGACCTTGATGGGCTTTTTCAAAAACACAAATCAGGAGTGTAAAGTTTTCACAGTACATTCATAATATATAAATGTATTATGACCAGTTAGCACTGTCAGCCTCAGATATTTGCAGTTTTTTCTGTTGACTTTTAATCATCTTTATGAAGTGTGTTTTCACGTGATGAATTTAGGTTGAGTACAAAAGTTGCTACTGTCTTGGATTCACCATAATCTAGAAGTTATTGGATTATGCTTAAACATATCAGTTTCCCTCTGTGAGGTAGGCTTACTCTCAGAATCATGGACAACATTTGGTTTTTGCCTTAAAGGTTTTGCTTCTGTTTCCCTGGATGGCAAGACATAGTTATTTCTTCTGCGGACTCCTTAACTTCTGGATTTTGCCTTAATGCTGTGCGTCCATCTCCAGATTCCTCTGGTTCCTTTCAACCAGATTTAGTCTGCATTTAAATGACACATCTACAGAAATCCCCAGAGTCTGTATTTGTAGAAACTGTCCTAAGAAAACGACTCCTTGATTCTAGCTCTTTGCTTAATGTCTCCACCTTAGGGTGTCCTACAAGTGTCACACAGTTGAGAATTTGTCCTTTTCTCTTCCCCATTCCATCACTACCAGTCTCCTTCCTTTTTACTGTTCCTCCAAGGGCAACATCATTCTCACAATCACCTATATATGAAAAATCTGATATTCTTAGCCTTCGTTTTCTACCTAGAAACCCAAGTTCTTGTAGTTTCTATCTTTGCGTTATGAATAGAATCTTTGACATCCAATATTTTTCGATTTCTAACTCTTTTGTGAGCCATTACAAAAGAATCCACACTTTTTCTCCCTGTATCAATTATTTTTACTTTTCAATATCTTGAATAAACTGACAGTTTAGTTTATACTAAATCTAAAATCATAATTTTCAGTAGGAGTCTCATGATATTTTAACTGGCTCATAGCTATACTCTTATATAAAACAACCCCAAAAAAGCAATGCAAAACACCTCATTCTGCTGTCTAGGAATAAATTTTGCCCTGCGTAATCTTAAATGGTTCACTGGAATTTATATTTCTCAAAATTAGGCAATATGTGATTGCTTGCTTTTTCAAGTTGGGAATTTAGTTCCTATGGCTGTGATATAAACCTTTGGTTCTTAATGAATAATATATCTTTGTGCTGAAGCAGACAAAAGCATATATCCTTATAATACATTCTAAAATTATATCTCTCTATTTATCTGTGTATTGATACATGTTTTCTTCCAAAGCATCATAGATTAGCTGCATTCTAATTCCTTATCTATATATTTTCTGTATCTTATTTTAGTGCAGTACTCATCAAAACTTTCATTGAGAGAAAAAACAATTTATTGATAATTGTCTGAAGGTTACGTAGTCTATTCATTCTTAACTCTAAAGTCTATTTCTGGATTTAGTAAATCCACAAAAACAATGTGTGCCTAGGTCATATTATTTTGGTCTGCCATGACAGGACTGCCAAGTATTTAATGGCTCAGTAGAACACAGTTGTGCACAGATAGGGATTTTTTCATGTCTTGAGGGGACAGTACAGGGCCTGAGCTGGCTGAATCCCTTAGATTGGTTGCTCTGTCTGTAAGCAGTAAGGGACAAAGGTCCAGCACACAAATACAGAGGCTATCATTCACTATGTATGCTTTGTTTTGGAACCAGATGTAAAACACTCTACAAAGTTTTTAAATAAAATTGTTCTGTGATATTAAGGCATGTATTTATATTGAGATATGTAACAGATGCTACTCTAATTATGGCAAGTGTCTTTAAGAATCTGACTTACTGAAGGTTAACCAGAGAAAATTTTGGTCAATTTTATGTATATACGTGCAGCAAGGACTTGGCTTACATGACTGTGGAGGAAAAAACCAAGTTTTGAACCCACAGGGCAGACCATCAGTAATGGTAAGATTTAGACATGAACTGAAGGTGCTGTCTCTAGGGAGAATTTCTTCTTCCTCAGGGAAGCCTTGGTTCTACTCATAAAGCCTTTGAAATGATCTAATCAGGCCTATCCAGATTATCTAGGATAATCTACCTTACTTAGAGTTAACTGATTAGGGTCTTTTATCACATATGCAAATTACCTTCACAGCAACACTGAAATTAAAGTTTGACTGAATAATTGGCAAAAATATCCTAGCCAAGTTGATGTATAATACTGGACAACCTAACTACAGTAGCTCATGTAATCATTTTTGTTTTTAAATCAAAGTTTAGGTGATTTACAATGTTGTGTTGGTTTCCAGCGTACAGCATAGTGCTTCCGTTATGCACATACATATAATCTTAATGAAATGCCAAAGTAGACTTTTTCACCAGTCTTCAGAACTAGGAATGTATGACGCACATACAAAAGTTATTTTCGTTTGTTTGCTTGCTTTGAGTCTGTTTATTGTGTCTTATTGATAACTTGAATCAGGTAACTGACCATAAATTCTGTGATAGACATACTTTTAAGGGGACCTTATTGAGTCTTACCCTTGTATATCACCTTCCTCTTGAGTCTGGGCAGAACTTGTGATTTGCTTCTAACAAATTGATTATAGCAAAGGTGATGAGATATCACTCCTCTAATTGCAAAAGATTATGGAAGACTGATTTAAACTGGAATGAGAGATTTTTCTATTGGTCTTAAAGAAGCAAATAGTCATATTGTGAATTTGTTATGGAGATGACTGAGAAACGGGAAACTGCACCAACTCTAAGACTTGGCAGCAGCCTCTAGTCAACAGCCAGTAAGAACCTGTGACCTGCAGTCATGAGCCTATAAGAAAATAAATGCTGTCAACAGCATGAATGAGCTAGGAAGCAGATTCTTCCCGAGCCAGGCCTCCAGTTGAAAATGCAGCATGGCTGACAGCCTAAGGACCTGGAGCAGGGGCGTCAGCTAAGCGATGACTGATTCCTGATCTTTAGAAACTGTGATGTAATAAATGTCTGCCGCTTTAAGCTGCTGTTTCTCATAATTTTATGTGGAAATAGAATATTAATGTAATTCCCTTTCTTTATTTCTGACTTGAGAGTCCTAACTGTTGGTTGGTTTCTGTTAGTAAGACCTTTTAGCAGTCTCATTAAGCGTCATCCCTCACCCTAGATCGTATCAGCGAAAAAGGTGATATTTTGATTTCTATGTGTCTTACTTCTTGTCTTATTGGTTACATTAAGTTGACAGATTGCTTTAATTAGGCTCTATAAGACACTCCATGGTCTGGCTCCTGATCTAGGAATATTGGGAAATAAAGCAGGGAGTGGAATATGCAGACCCAAATAATAAATGGTGGGGGTTTCGATGGAGCCCCTGGGCTCCACAACCTTTGAACTTAATTATTTTGTATGAGTTCATTGTAAGGCTGAGTTTAGGGCAAATGCTCTTCACAACCTTTACAGGCATTGGTAGATTTAACATTTTTACTCAGTCTAATGGTTTTTCTGTAAAGTCTTGATCATGAGGAAATTTTAGTCTTGGAACTGTAAGCATTGACCTTTATCCAATGCCCAGGCAATGGTCCAGAAATTTTGTGTCTTGTCTGCCTTGGCATCATCCTGAGGCCTTCCTAATCCACCCTTTGTTAATTATCCTTGTGAGTATCTGAGATCAATATTACGACTTTACGCTCAGAAACATATTACTTAAAAATAAAAGGTAACAGGTGATGCTACCAGTTGGAGACGGAATGTCCACTGAAAGAGACAGAGAAAGCTAGCTGACTTCATAACAATCTCATGGCCAGTATATTTACAGAATACTTCTTTTGTAACTTGTAATTAAGCATGGCGCAAAGAAGTAGAGCAAAATATAGAGAGATTATACGATACTTGAGATAAATCAAGAGTAGCAGCTAAGGAAATAGTTTTAAAACTAAAGTGGCACAGGCAAGGACAAATGGAGATATAAAAGAGCACAGGGGCATACTTCAAAGGAGATTTGAAGCTTCAAAGGATAAATTAGATCTATAATCGAATAGAAATTAGAAAAGAGGAAGTATATCTAAGAAAACTCTGTATCAATTCTCTGTAAAGATTAGGTTACAAAGGAGGAAGTTTGACTGATTACTTGGTAAAAGAACATAGTTAGGGACCAAAGAGATCTAATTTTTACAAAAGGGATCAATTTAGGGAGAAGACTGGAATGGCAACCTTAGAGAGAGGTAGGATCCAAGAAATTAAAAATCAGAATCCTTAACCCTTAGTTCTGATATTTGAAGTGTGCTGAAAACAGCTGTCTTTAATTCAACCTGAAAGATGACCTCACCTGAACTAAACTGGGAGAAAAGTTGACTTGAAGTTATTTAGTTTATGTGAGTATTCATATATTTGCAGCAGAAATGCTAATGTGCTCTGGTATGGAATACTCCCCAGCTCCCTATGGGCCTTTCATAACATACAGTATACAAACAATATCACATTTCCATAATCCCCAAATTTTCAAATATACTTAATTCCAAGCGTGTGGAATAGGGATTATGGAACTCTTTCAAGAAGCACCCCTTCAGATCTAAGGATGGAGAAGTCATTACACAAATAATGGGAAAACTACTTCTTACAGTTTAGGGAAACAGAAAATGTGAACAGACTCTGAGTGGTAGGGTGCGTGTTACCTGTCTCCTGAGAAAAATAGTTATGATAATTTAGGAAACCAGGATTCTATGGGATTAGAAAAACTCTGATAAGCTATGTCAAAGAGGAGCCATACTAGACAATTAAAAACTGAATCTAGGTCTAGCATGAATTTTGGTCCTGTAGGAGAGTATCACTGGAATAAGATTACCTAATCAAGGAGATTATGGTAGCCTCCACAGAGACCATTAGAGTTACTAGAAATCCTGTAGCAAAGGTCTGGGAAGGGAGCTCCTGATGCATATTCTGCAAGCTGATTTTCTACTGGCTTAATCTCATTTTCCCTCCATTTTCTTTCCCATATATTTTATCTTTCACTTTATCTTGTATGTATTTTACCAGTTCCTCTTTACTCATAAATGAAATGATATACAACACAAATATATCTGTATCATGGTGACAGATTCATGTTTCTAAGGAATAGATTCAATAACATCACTGTTCTGCTAAGAAATCTTTGATTGGGTACCAGTTGCTTATTCAACAAAAAAGGTATTACAAATTTCAGTTTTTCTATTCCACAACCTCCTGAATTCACTTGAGAACCTCAGGTACTACTTTTGAAGAACACGTTGAACCTTGCTAATAGCTTTAATAATAAGTGTTGATTCATTTATTTTTTTCATTATCAATCTGTGTAAGAAACTGCTCTAATATTTGGTGACTTAAGCCAGTGGACTGTTATTTCTCATAATTATGGATTAGGATTTGGGGCAGGGCTTCTCTGGGTGGTTATTCTGCTCCTGTGGAATCAGCTGGGAGACTAATTTGGCTTCATTCAACTGGCAGTTGGGTTAGACTTGAAGGTCCAAGAAAGCTTCACCACCGTGTTCCTCCACGTGGTCATCTTCTTTCCTCGTGGTGTCTTATTCTCTTGACCTTCTTCTTGTCTCTCTTCCCTGCATAAACAGCCTGAGTTTGCTTACAGTATGGTGGTGATTTTACAAAACAGGAGAAATGAAAGCTACCAGTCTTCTTTAAGCCTAGATTTGAAAGATACATAATACCCTTGTGCTGCTTTCTACTGCTTAGTGCGAGTCAGAATGCATGCACAGAGAAGAAGGGATTGTTAGTAGCCTTATTTAGTGGCTACCTTTTATTCAAAAATACTTACTCACATATTTAATATGTTAGGCAAAAACAAATCAGTATTGGTGATATGGTACTGGGGACATAACGTTTGTTCAAAAATATCTATTTACATCTCTAATATGTCAGACAAACACAGCCCTTATTTCATTGAGCAATGTGTCTAATAATGAAGATTGATATTAATCAAATAAAATCTTTAAAACATTATTCTAAATTGTTACATTAGTTATAAAGAAATACTTCAGGGAGCTCTGTGCAGCTACAACGTGGGGGCATCATTTAACTGGGGGAAAATCAGTGAGTAATTTATGGACTGTTAATGATGGTTAAATACAAGTAACAAGATGAAGTAGTAGAAAGTGCGTGGTGAAACTGCAGACAGAGATAATATGTGCAAACACAGGTATAATAGTATATCGACATTCAGGTTGGCTAGGGCTGCTGAATTGGAAGGATTAAGAGGAGTGCCTTGAAATGAGGTTAGAGACAGTTCAGTTAGACCCAGACAGACAGTTCTGGGTCTTGCAACCCATAGCCAGGGTCTTAGTCTTTTTCTTACAGTCATGAGCTCTTAGTGGTAAAGATTGATACGATTGTCTATGTTTAAAGTTTATACTTACTTCATAGTGCATGATGCATTGGGAGAAAGAAATGCATATGAGGAGAATATTTGTTTAAATGGATATTGCAGTAATTCAGGCAAGAGATGCTGGTGGCTCTGTCTGGTAGTTGAAAATAACGATGGATATGGGCTCACAGATGAGAGTTTTGTTTGTTTTTTTTTAAAGTAAAATCAACGAAACTTGGTGAAGTATTGGACAGAGTAATTAGTGAAGGAGATATATCAAGGATATCACTTTCTCAGAGTCTGAAATTTTCTTTCCTGGTTTCTGGCTTGGGAAGCTGAGTGAGTTTTTGACATATGGTTCTTCAATGCCTTTGACATTTCCAGGTTGAAATGTTAAGTAGGCTCTTGGAGATATGCGATATGCAAGGTAGACACTTTTCTGCTTTGAATTTTATTTATTTGACAGTTTATCTTATAAATTTGGTTCTGGATACATTATTGTATCTGCATATATATTTGTCACGTCAAGTTATTTTTGTGACACCTTAACCGTATTGCATCTTCCTAAGTACATTTTAAATTGAATTAACACAACTCCTAAAAATTACCCACAGTTTTAGCTTTCTCCTGGAATTAAGTTTTATTTATATATATATAATTCTGATCTATTTCAACACAATACTTCTTCAGAATCATACTCTACAACTTTCTCGGAGTGTGGCATTTTCTCTTCTCCAGGTTCTTCCTACATAGAAACATACTTAAAAGTTATAATCGTACCATATGGAATTTATTTAAGATGTTATCTGCTCTGAGAATACAAAAAATACAAATAATATTTGTATTTGAAATGAGGGAGAAAAGGAGAATTCCTTTTCTCATCTTCAAGGAATGTTGTTCTAAGGGTGGAATTTCAAAATCTATGTTACGTAAGTGAGGTGATACATAGCTTAGCATCTGTTCCATCTGAAAGCACACTTCTCAGGTATCAGTCTCTGATGTCTGTACTTAAAATCAGGACTTAATATAATAGTAGCAGCAAAGACATTATTCTGTGCTGTAGAAGGACAGATACATTTTGTTCCTCACAGTAACTTAAAAAGTCAAAGGAAGATTTCCTAATTACAATGTGAACATACTTCCCAGTTTGACTCTCCTGGTTTACACTTGTGTCTGTATACTTTTTTCTAACCATTCTTTTATTCTCAGCACCACCCCTATTTAGATAATAAACTAAATGGTCACTTTACTTAAACATCATGAATTCTCTTATATGCTTCTATTCGTGAACTTTCCAAAACCTGTCTTAAAACCATACCTCTCCTTGAATTTTCAATAATGTAAGAAATTTCATATTTTGTTAAGTGCTATGTAATGTACTCATCTGCTCTTATTAATTTATATCCTTACATCTTTTTTATTTGCCTCTTAAATGATTTTTAATTTGCCTTAAATTATTGTATTTTTAATTGTGCCTTACTCCTTTTTTTGTTGGTTTGCTTTTTCTCCCCATCACCAGGGTAGCATTCTGTTCAGTCAGCTTCTATATCCTTTCACTACTTGCTTTTTCTTCTCTGGACCTTCTCCAGTACTCATTCTTCAAATGTGATGACCAAAAGTGCCTGCAGTATTCAAGGTACAGGTGCACTAAGGTTTTCTACAAGAATAGGATAAAATGGGCTCTTTTGGGTTTGCTTTTGCTTTTATGTTTGCTGGCTTCCAAGAGCTCTCCTGAGGGTGTTAAGTATTGTGTTGGCTCCTTTGTCTGCTTCCACACATTGGCTTGATGTCCACGGGGAGGAACTCCAGCTTCCCACATTGATCCTCATCATATTGTCTTAAGGGTGCCCTCAGCTGCCGTTCGAAATTGGCAATTCAAATATCCCTTTTGCTGTTGCCTGAACGAAGCCCACTCTGATGCCAGGAATGTGAATGAATGAAGATGGCCAGCTTTCTTTGAAAGTTCCTACCTTTATTCTAGCCATAAGTATTTTGGAAACTAACATTTTCTACCCTAATAATTGCAATATTCAGGTGAAATGTTAATTTAATAAAAGGGAGGAAATATGTTTCAGAAAAAGTGCAGAAAGATTTCTTTGGAATTCATCCATATATATCAAACAAATCTCTCAGTCGTTTCCTCCACTAAACCCAAATGTTTTATATTTTATTCATAGTTCAGATATATTTTTCAAAGCATTATGTATTAAACAGAGACTTAAAAATTGTTTTCAGAAATGAAATTCACTGTTTTACTTCTTAGGCAAAAATTGCTATAGTTTGAAGGAGCATTACCTCTATGAGGTTTTTTGGTTTTTTTTTTTCCTCCCTCTTAATAATGGGAGGTTTTAAAGTTCTGTTTGAGGAGATTTTGTCAGTGTTTTACAGGCTGAAATTGCTAAGGAATAGTCTGGAGTCATTTTCTTTCAAGAGATAGGGACAAAAAAAAAAAAAAAAAAAAAAAAAAACCCAGTCTGTGTGTCTTCAGTTACTAACTCAGTTTTCTGTCCAACTTTAGGAAAAGATTTTGTACAGGTAACTGAGAATAAAGACATTAGCATTTATTGCTCTTATGTGAGATTCTTCATAAGCTAAGCAAAACTCTTCAAGAATGGTCACTTTTCATTTTAAGGTTACAGAAAGCATGGAAACTAGGTCTTAAAAATTCAGAGAAAAATATGGGTAAATAAAAATAATGTATCCAGATTACAGTGTAATATCTACGCACAGAAATGTATAAAATTAGTAGTGATCTTTTTTTTTACAGTTGAGGATCGGTAGACACACAAGCAGGGGGCAGGGAATCTTGAGGCAAGGGGTTCAAAGAGTCTTAAGATGCAAACTCTCGTTTGAGTCTATTTACTGAAGAGTTGAGCAGTTTGACGTTCCTTTTAAAATGATTCTTTCAGGAAGCACCCTGGGTTCTCCAGAGGAGAAGTTAGACTGTCAGAGTGAGAAAATTCTTCTGGTCCAAAACTCTCCTATTTTATAGATGGAAACACTTAGTTCTGTGCTTTTATCATCACCCACAAAGCACCAGTGGCCAGGAAGGATGCTAGGATGGGCCATACTGTGGTGAAGGAGAAGGGGGCGCTGTTCTTTGGGGGAGGGGACTTTATAGCTTACAGACTAGCCGTGGAGACAGACACTAGAAGAGAAAGATTACTTCAGTGTTGAACTGACATTATCTTTATTTTAAATATGAAAAAACTCAACAAAAAGGTAAAATTACTTGCCCAATGTCACAAAATCATGAAGTGGCTCTGCTTAGAGTGTTAAGAGTATTGAACTCCAGCTAACTGAGTCCGGAGCTCTCTGGGTCAATGTAATATGAGAAGGTACATCCAAGAAAATTAAAATAGAAATGTTCAAAGAGAAATCCAAATATCCCAAAGAAGAACACTGTGCAGAGCCTTTAGGAAATGTTCACAAGTCCTAGTCAGTATTGTTGGATGATGAGAAATGTTCACTTTGCCCCATACTGGCCATGGGTCATTTAACATATGTTGTAGAACTGGACGAAGCTTAAAACTATGACATTTACTTGACATAGGTGATTTAGGAAATAGCATTTTCTAAGAGGAAAAAATACAAGAAACCACAATGTTTTTAAAAGCCTGCTTTGTTTTGATTATATTATGTTTTACCTCTTGTAAAAGTAAGATGTGAGATGTACATATGACCTTTAAAAACATAAAGATAAAAAAAATTCTTTTGTTTTATCAGTTTTGGGCTAGAAAACAGAGTAATTTTTACTCTTCTGTATTTCACAGAATTCAGTTATTCCCAAATCTGTAGTTTGTCATTTGAGCCATCTGATTATCTTAGGTATTTAGCGAATGTGATATATATGAATAAATTGTAGTGTCTTCCTGATGTTTGTAGTGTGAAAGGGAGAGGATGGCGAACCTTAGAAAAAAGAATCACATATTTTTGCTATTTTCCTGAGAATCAGTCAAGTACAGAAGAAGCTTTTGCATAGTCACAGGTTTCTTAAATATGTCCATATCTCAAACAGGACTGCCAATGTTGTGATTCATCTGAACAAAGAAATACGTTTGACCAATGAAAACCTTAGAACACTTATGAAAGAAATTTTAGGGAACCACTGAGAGAAACTACTGTGCTATTTTTAAAATTATAAATATATTATTTAATTAGCAAATGGAAAAGAAAATGCAGCCTACATCCACACCATGCAGATAACTACTTATTATTGTTTGCATATTTCCTATCAGATTTAAGCATGTTTATTAACTAAATAGATTATATAAACTACTTTCCTCTTTCCAGAATATGGTAATGCTTTTTTCTTCAAGCATAATTTTACACTAAGCACTTGTCTTACAGTTTTCACTAAGTACTTTTTAGTAGACAAAAGTCAGAGATCATCATTTTACTTGAATTTACTGATTTTATTAAGAAAAAGCATTTTTCTATAGGAAAAGAAGCATTTCTTAAGAAATTTTTTATATAGGTCCTTCACTCACTTTTTTTTTCTATTGGACTTTGTATATTTTTATTCAAATATTATTTTACATATTTTACATTATAACATTTTGTCTCTTTTATATGCTGATATTATTTCCACTATTTTAAAAAATTTTTCCAGGTTTGTCATCCTTCCGTTTTTGATATATGTATTTTTTTTAATTATGTAACTTTACCTCAGCTAGATGAATGAAATTTCTCCATAATTGTAGTATAATTTACTTATTTACAAAATTACAAAATTGTATAGGTAGGGAAATCATAATATCATGGATGTAGATCATTTAAATGATTGACTCTGACTCAGCTAGCCCTCTTCCTATTTAACAAAAAGCATGATTATTTTATTCTCAAGTTGTTTATAAAAAATTATAAGCACCTAACATTATATCGACATAAAACAAAAATTTATTGAAATCTCAAATAGAAAATATTACAAAAGAAGCAGAATTTTATTATGTTAATAAAAGAGATGTTAAAGAACCTCTCAAACCATACGAAATTTTTAATTTCATCAATTGAAATTTCAATTTCCATTTTCAAATAACAAAATATTGTGTGTTTGAATACAGAACAACTTAAGCATCAAAAAATAATAACGGTCCTTAGAAAAAGTAAGGACCATTATATATATAGCAGCTCAGAATCCTCCAGTTCAAAAAAAAACAACAATTAAAAGAAATAAATGAATCAATGGGACTGTTAACTGAATGTGAAAGCAAATAGATTCCCTCTGCTCATAATGATCTCTTTATACTGAACTCATTTCTTACTGTTATTTTTGAGTAACACAAGATGTGAACACCACATTATTGCTATGTAAAATAAATACATTGTGTATAAAACTGAAATGCTTCTTATCTACAAATCTTAGTCCTGTACAAGTCACTATAGCTATGAGTCATATACATATTAATATATATGGTATAAACATAACATATAAATATGCTATAATGTATAAATATAGTTTAATTATTATGCCTATTTATATTAATATACATACATAAACATATACATATGTGTATACATTTCTGGGACAATGGTTGGATTTTACATGTAAACATATGATATAATATGGAATAGTATGCAGTCATAAAAGTGAGTAAGATAGGTACGTGTGAGTTTTGAGATATCAACTATATGTTAAATAAAAAAGAAAAACAATTTGCAAGATGTTATGTAAAGTGCATTTTGTAAAAATTTTTATTAAAAATTGTGTGTGGGGGAGGTAATTAGGTTTATTTATTTGTTTATTTAGTGGAGGTACTGGGGATTGAACCCAGGACCTCATGCATGCTATGCATGTACCCTACACTGAGCTATACCCACCCCCTCAACATTTTGTAAAAATTTTTAATTAAATATACCTATACTGGCTGTGAATATGTATGCCGAGAGAAGATCTGGGAGCTGCATACTTAACTGTTAATTATGACTTTTCAGTTTTAACTGGACCATAATGAGATATTAATAAAGAGTAGATATATTTTGAGAGAGTGATTAGCTGGTAAATAAAGTGTCTATTTCTATATCCCCATCTACACAACAGTTTTGATTTTTATAACAATCCTATTATTTTCATAATAGCCCATAAAATACAATTATTTTAAAAATATAAAAATTACTTGATTCTCTTTTAGCAGGTCATGTGCACTTAATTTTTTCAACAGGGGGCTTTTTTAGATAGAAATTCCTAACTTTGATTTGGTTTTTGGTTTTGGAATTGTGAATATCTGGGTCATATACATTATCTTTTATTGACTTTATTAAATTTTATTAAATTTATCTTTGATTAACGTTCATTAATTGCATTAATTCTAACTTCTACCTTTCCTTTTTCATCCATATGGAGTCTATCTTTATATATATATTACTAGCTGAAAATTCAGTTTTACGCTTCTGTGTATAATTTGTGAGTTTCCTGAAACCATTTTCTGCTCTGTCTGTGTCTTTATCTCTCTGTCTTTCTCTCTCCCCTGCCTTTGTCTTCACTTTGTGGTATTTTGTAGTATCCAGTAAGCAAGTTGTCTATCTTTGGTCCTTTTTTTTTTTTGTCTTTTCCTTCATGTTGGCATACCTCTTCATGGTAATGTATTCTTTTAAATGAATATCAAAATGCTTGAACTGTCTCACTAAGTGAAGTAAGCCAGAAAGAGAAAGAAAAATACCGTAAAATATCACTTATATGTGGAATCTAAAAAAGTGATGCAAATGAACTTATTTACAAAACAGAAACAGACATGGAAAACAAACTTATGGTTGCCAGGGTAAGGCAGGGGACTAGATGATAAATTGGGAGTTTGAGATTTGCAGATACTAACTACTATATATGAAACAGATAAACAACAAGGCCCTACTGTATAGAACAGGGAATTATATTCAATACCTTGTAATAGCCAAAATGAAAAATAATATGAAAAGGAATATATGTATATATATAAATGGATCACTGTGCTGTATACCAGAAATTAACACATTGTAAACTGACTATACTTCAATTTAAAAAAATGCTTGAACTGAGTTATTCAGAAGTATAACTGAAATATTTATTTGAATTGCAATGAATTTATGGAAATTGGGGAGAATGGATATCTTCATAATTTTAAATCCTCTTTTCCTTAGAGTGTGGCTGGAATGTTTCTCTTATTATTAAATTTTTTTTAAAAAATAAAAAGTTTTCACCATAGACATAGTTTTAACTTCATTTAAAATTGTGTATTATTTTTAAATAGTTTAGTTTTTGCTGCTTTTGATATTGGTACATTACTTTTAATTAAATGCTATTTTTTTGTTGCTCTTTGGGAGAAATGTTACTGATTTTTGTAGCTTGTATTATATTGAAAAAGATGTTGAAGTTGATTTCACATTGAAATGCTGAAATCATTTTACAAATTTCATATTATATTTTTACATAACTATTTATATAATATCTGAATAATAGTAGCATATTTGTTTCCTTCTTATATGTATATATTATTTATTTTGCTTTTCTTACTTATGTTCCTGATATTTAAAGGGAATGTTTGCAAAGTATCTCCATTGAGGATAATAATTGCTACAGATTTTTAAAGTTCTGCCTGTCCTAAATAATTTCCCTCTGATTCTTAATTTGCCAGGATTTTTAAAAGCCATAATTGAGGTTTTTAACATCATCAAATATTAATATTTTTTCTATTGAGTTGGTTCATGTAAGTTTTTTCCATTAGCCTATTAATTTAGTTAAATGTAGAGCATCGTTTTAATACATCATTTCATTTAGTTAGCTAATATTTTATTTAGGATTCTCATGTCTAGTTATAACTGAAATAGACTCCTTTACTGCCTCTTTTTCAACTTTATAATCAAGGTTTTATTTGATTTTTAAATTGAAATAAAGAACTTCTGATTTATATTTTATGTAGAAGAATAGTCTATTCCTTATAGGTTCACAAGACTATATATAAAAATATGGAACATTTTTTTCATTTCTTTATCTTTAAAAGGTGATATAATTTCCACTTATTTAATATTCATTGAAATGTCTACATTTTCTGCTTCTTAATTTTCCAATTTTGATATAGTGCACCTTGATAAAATTTTATATCTAATAGCTATTTAAAATATATCATATTTTAAAATATTTTAAATACCTTTAGCATCAAAAGATTCTCCCCCTGTTTATTTTTGAATTTTGTTGATTTTTTTATCTCTACTATTCATTTATCAATCTGCAAAAACCAACATAAATAGTATTTCCAAATAAGCAAATTTAGGGTTATATTTGTCATTTACTATTGCTGTTCTTATTTCATTGATATCTCTCTTTATCTTTTTTATTCTCATTTTTATTTGAGATTGCTCTCATGCTCTTTTATTCTCAAAATGAAGACTTTATCTGTTCTTTTTTTCTGTTTTCTAATTGATTTATTTAGTACTTTGAAAAAGGTTGATAAACACAACACAGCTTTCTTTCGGTTCTAAATGATGTGATACAATTTCCCTGACGAATTTATTTTAAAGGAAATTTCTAGACTCACGACATTTAAAAAACATTTGTGTTGATTTTTGTTGGATTTTAATTAATAATCAATATATTCAATATAGCTGTGAAAGTTACTAAAGATGGTTTCTGCAAGTATACTCTTTACTAATATATTCATTTCTTTTGACTTGTGCCATTTGTTACTTTACACATATACTTAAAATAAATATTTGTGATTCATTGTTCTAGAAGCATAAAACTTTCCTTTTTTTAGCTGAATTCTAGTTTATCAAATATTAAGTGTGCTATGCTCTTTTATTGTTATTTTTTGCTCATATTCATACTTAGCTTCTTTTTCATCATTTTGACTTCAACCATTTTTAGTCACTGCTTTGTAGTAAAAACCACGTTATTTGTGCTCTAAAATAGCTATATTCTACAGGTTGATTGCTTCTTAATGATGTAATTTAACTTGTCTTTGTATTTCGTACATTTTTCAGGAATTGGTATTTTGATCTGGAGTGTTGTTTAGAGTCAAGGTAATTTTGTTTTAGGAGGGATATTTTATAGATTACTTGACATTGCATATTACCATAAGAAGATACTATCTAGTTTTCTTGTTTTTGTGTGTCTGAGATTGATTTGTTACTTCAGAAGGTGCTCTCCATTGGGAGGAATTTATTTCTATTCTGGTTTTATTTCCTTCTCTAAGAATATTTTTATTACGAACTCCCTGTGGCGACACTTCTGAAGCCTTGAATGCCCCCAAATATTTCTACTACACATACTCATGTAAATCACAGTTTTGCAGGATGAAATTTTGCAGGATGTGTATTCAAACGTCATTTATTTTTATATTTAGACATTATTTTTATGTTAGACCTAGGATTGCTGTTTAGGCCTCTGTTATCATTCTTAATTTTTGTTACTTGTGGTGATCTGAATTTTCTCTCTGAAGGTTTTAGAATTCCTTGCCTCTCTTGATTTCTTAAATTTCACTGAAGTTAGTCTTGCTATATACTTATATTTTCTATCCTGTTTGGCATTCATAGAGCACTTTTTATCTTATGTCTTCATCTTGATTTGATTCTGTAAAAGTTTTATTCATTGTTTCTTTATTTTTTCCTTGTTTTTTCCCTTTCTACTGAAACTTCTATTATTTATATGATAATATATTTCCTGTTATTGTAACTCTTAGCTGTTTTCTTATATTTTCTGTCTTTTTAGCCTAACTTGATATCTTCTGGAAGAATTAATCTGTTCTTTCAGATTATGTATTTAAATTTTCCTTTGGTTCCATCCATCCTATATATCATCCCTTTCCCAGTTGTGGACATTATTTCGTTTTATAAAATAAATGTCTCCCCTGAGGCATGTGTGTATGTTTGTGTGTGTGTGTGTGTATGTGTGTGTTTGTGTATGTATATATATAATATATAAATTTATGGATGTCATTATAAAATAGTATATATGTTACCCTTGATATCTATGTTCTACTGTTCTGTTGCTGATATTCTGCTTTTGTTTACTATTTATTTTTGTTGTGGTCAGATGCCATTCCAGATGTCTAATTGTTTTTGACCCATGAGCTCATGTTCCCCAGAAATTTTAGCTACCTTGTCTCTTGTGTAGTGGAGTAGGAGCTGGATCTCAGGCCCCAATTTTGTTCCCACTGGGGATGTTACGAAGATGGTAGGGACTGTGGGTAGATGATTCTGTGGGTATCACAGATTAACTATTGACCATCCCATTTTGCTACCACAGCCTCATTTAACTATTTTAATCAAATAATCTCACTTAAACTTTTTGAAATGAGTATCACTAGAAAATAGTTATACTGCCTAGTTTGTAATCCTCAATATTTGAAGATTTGGGAGAACAGAAGTTAGTGGACAGTTCTTAGCCCAGATTTATTTCCATATGCTATTTTCCTCAGGAGAACCTTCACAGTGTTTGATATTTATAGATCTTATTCCCCATGATATGGGATATTGCTGCTTATTCCCATGTTGTAGTGAAAGTAAGAAAGGTGACATCATTTCCAATAATAAAAATTTAATCTCTTCCAATAAATTCTTCAGATAAGTCTATCACCAAATATCCTTACCTGCTGGTACATACCCCTCCTTTTATATCATTTCAAAGAAACTTAATCTTTTTTTTTAACATTTTTTATTGATTTATAATCATTTTACAATGTTGTGTCAAATTCCAGTGTAGAGCACAATCTTTCAGTTATACATAAACATACACACATTCATTGTCGCATTTTTTTCTCTGTGAGCTACCACAAGATCCCGTATATATTTCCCTGTGCTATACAGTATAATCTTGTTTATCTATTCTACAATTTTGAAATCCCAGTCTATCTCTTCCCACCCCCCGCCCCCTTGGCAACCACAAGTTTGTATTCTATGTCTGTGAGTCTATTTCTGTTTTGTATTCATACTCCTTTTTTTTTTTTTTAGATTCCACATATGAGAGATCTCATATGGTATTTTTCTTTCTCTTTCTGACTTACTTCACTTAGAATGACATTCTCCAGGAGCATCCATGTTGCTGCAAATGGCATTATGGTGTCGGTTTTTATGGCTGAGTAGTATTCAAAGAAACTTAATCTTTGCAAGTAGTCTCACAGTTATTTGTAGTCCCCTAGGTTCATGCTTAAGCTACCTTTTGTATAGTTTCTACAGAGTAAATTATGGGGAAAAGAGCCGTCAGTCTACCAGTTCACTGTCTCCTTAGAAAATGAGAGTACCACCTTAAATTGAATTTCACAGTGCTCTCTTTATCAGCCTCTTTTGTAGTTCACATTTTTGAGAGTATATGGAAGAGCTGTTTCCTTTAACTGCATAAAATGTGTATTTTTTAAGTGTTAGGAAGGTTTACTTTAAACTTTGTCAGCTGTAGCTTGTAAATTAATTCAGGAAACAACCATCTTTGAAGACATTAATAAATAATAATATCCTAGTTAAATGTGTACCTACATGTGTCTATAAAACTTGCAGTAACATGTGAATACAAACATAATGTCAACTGAATCATGCACTAATGATAAAGTTAAGAAATTTTTCTTGTTTAAAAAAACCCCACTCTGTTGGGTTAATCTGGTAAAGCATTTCCCAAGCAATTGGAATAGATTCTTGTAATTATCTGATGAAGAAGAAGGAAAGTGGAATAGATAGCTCTTCAGATAAGTATCTAGTCAGCCTTAGTCTTAATTATATCTATAAATCCAAGTTACTTTTGCCTTGTATCATTATTCTCCTTTACTTTATAAATCACAATATTGGGTGAAGTGATACAGATTATAAAAGGTAAATGCAATGGGCCCTCATATATTTGAAGTTTATGGCCTTTATGTAACGGAAAATTTTATTCTATTTGATGTAAAGAATTAATCTTGATTTTTAAATATTTTATTCACTATATTACACAGATTAAACAGGAAAAATGTATAAATTTACAGATGCACTGCAGTTTATCAGTACCTTCAAACCACAAGCCATTTATTTACCATTTTATACTATTTCTTTCACCTTATCTGTAAGTTAACAAAGAAACACCCACTTTCACAATATTGTCAGCGACAAAGAGACGCAGTCATGTAAAAATTTGCCAAAGCTGCAATTAAAACCTGACCAATTTGTTCATTTAATTTTTCTTTGCTCTCTTTCTCCATCCTTATATACTTTTAGGTGATTTATACAGTAAGTGGCAAAATGTAGACTTTAAATTATTATAAATAGCATAATCATGTATTAGAAAGAGGACTGTTAGTGTTGAATTTGTACTCATTAGAAGAATGGCTCACCTATATAACTGTCAAGTCAAAATGAGCTATCCACTCTATGGGGAATCTGATCATATGTACCTCACAGTAGTCTAAAAGTGAAGCAATATCAAAACAATGTGCAAGGAAGGCTGTGAATATTAACATCTGAATCTGTATAACCTTTTTTATGTCTCCTATTGCTCAGCACCATCCCAATTCTGAGAGACACATGTTATATATAATAGTAAAGAAAGCCAATAGCAAGTATACTGTTTCTCATATCAAGTGACAGCTAGAAGATGAAAGGGTAATACTAACATTTATTACATTCTGAGTGTTCTATATGTATTAAATGTATGTGTATATTGATATATATTAAATAATATACATTAATATATCATTAAATCCATATATCATTATCTCTGTTTTAGAAGCAGTCCAACTCCAAAGATCATACCCTTAACCACCAGAGTATGCTAAAGATGTTGTTCTGTGAGAATTGAACATCATAATTAGTAAGCACCATCTAAGATGAGCAGTAGCTAGTTTTCTCTCCAGGATTTGTTGGTCTATCACTCATATCCTAGTTTTTAACTCTCAGTTTCTCTTTGCTGATCTTACCTAGCCATTTTTATGTATATATATGTATGTGTCTCTATCTCTGTGGTATGCAGCCAAGACACTGACTGTCTGCCTTCCATTGTTAGATATCAGAAGCTGCTAATAAAGAACTATTGTCATTTTCTAATCTTAAGAGACTATGTTCCAGCTTGTCCAATACTAAGAAAGTTCCCATGATGCAAGACTCAGTTTTAAAACTGGGGAAAAAAAGTCCAAGGAAAACCGAGATTTATGTTTGTTGTGCATAGTTAGAAGTAGAAGCAGTGGACCTTCCTAACCCAGTCATCTTCCACACACATTTTAATAGTTTTGGTTTTTTTTTAAGTTGTGGAATAACCTAATGTATCCTCTAATATGTATGGAGATGATTTACACTGGTATCTGAAACCCCTGGAATAAATAAAGCTACTCTTTGTTTAAAAATTTACAGAAAATAAATCCAGTGGTTTAGATGCATTCACGAGTTACCATACAGAGGCTTCAATAATAAGGGTTTTGTTCTTAAGAGACTTTAAGGAAATACCTGAAACCTGTCAGATTACCAATGTTAACCCTTTTCCCATAGAGGCATCTGTTCTTATAAGCTGCTGTATATTATCCTTAATTTCCATTTAAGAAGTTGTAAATTTCAAGCAACACTCTTCTCCAGAGCTGGAAAATTGCACTAGCTCATTGCTTTCTGGTGTTCAACTGGAGAGCCATATATCTTGCATTTTGATGGCTGCATGCTGAATGGCCATCAGGTAATAATAATGTTGTGAAATGAATAAGAGTGTGTTTTCAGTGATACACAGGGTGAAATATGGGTAAAATTCCTCCTACCAATAATAGCACTTCTACTTGAAATGTATAGAGTATAGAGAATAGATCTTTATAATATTTAATTCTAAATCATTAGATGGTGGGCTCTCAATCCTGACAGCACTCATGTCCAATAGAGAGATCATCTTTTTGATAAGACTATCTTGGGCAAACTACACAGCTAAGGAACATTTCAAACCCCCTAATGATTAGAACTACAGTCATCACCTGTGATTTATACGTATGTGTATATGTACCTGCATAACACTTTTATAACTAGTATGTTATTTAGGCATGTGTTTGGTGGCAGGACTTGCATTCCAATTTCCTCAAGGCCATATTACTGAAAAAAATCAGTGCAATGAAACACTATGGTAATCACATGTGTATTACACTCTCAGCACATAAACATATATTATATAACTTTTCCAGACAAGGCTCTCCTACAGATTCTTAAGAGACCTCCTATGCAAGTATATAATAAATGGGAGGTAAATTTCAAACAAATAGTTTATTTTTATTTCCAATTCAGTTATCCATTATGTCGGTCCATTATGTTTTGGCTCCCGTGGAGCTGGGCACTGCAGGAACAATGAGTTGAGCAGTGCTGACTACTGTTCTGATTAGACCAGAAGCTGAGACAGGGTAATTTAAATAGAATAGACTGGCCAATGGCTGGATGGAGGGAGTTGAATGGAGTGTGGAAGTCATTTACAGAATTGGACAGCATCACAAAAGCGAGATTATCCAGGCTCAATCCCTCATCCATAGCTCATGTGGTTCTCCTTGGAATTCTGTGGCCATCTCCAGCTGTTAAAACGCACTTTGTTCTCTTGCAGGTTAGCAAATGACATCTATTTGGAACTATTAGGATTTGCTGTGGTTTCACTACGGAAAAACCCCACAGAGCTTTAAATAAGAAACTGCACCCGCACTTACCTAATTCTATCTTCATATTAATCTGCACTCTGGTAATTGAAAATCAAACAACAAATGTGAAAAATGAAGGTTATTTAGGTCCGAGAGTTTAGAACAAATAACAATAAAACCGTGATTCACGTTGCTGATAGAAGCACAGATAATTATAGCAGATATTGGACAACTTGCTTTGCCTTTAGAAAAACTGGGCAATGAGCGAGAACTTGGAGGACAAAATTTGAAGGTGAATCTTTGATAGCAAGTTTAAACATTTGTAGATTTAATGATCCTACTGATTCATTACAAATAATTGTAGTTCCTGTTGCTGAGACATGAATTTGAAACACAAAGTAAATGTCAAGATGTTGAAGGGAGTCATGTGGTGAGGGTTCAAGCCTGGATTGCTGCTCCTTCTCAGAGCAGCCTTGTCAGTCTCATTTAATGCAGTATTTTATTGAATTCACACAATAATGCAGTGAAATTGGTATTACCAGCCATATTATACAGGTACAGAATGAGGAAATGATGCGCTATTGTGCATTTCATGGATTGTTAACAATTAGTGATGTCTTTGAAAATGTGTTTTGTTAATATAATCAGAAAGCATGTAAAAAATTACAAAATGTATCTCATCCTGGGAGTCAGATCTATGTGAGTGCAATATTTTGAAATTAATTTGTTTATCACCATAGAACTAATGACCAGTGCACTTCTCATTGAATGAATAGCACTATCACATGTATTGTGCAAAATTTCATTTACTGGTCTTATTATTGATCTTTATTTTAAGAAGCATTTAAAATCGGAAAATTTATGGAACATTGTGACTATAATCAGAACCATTTCAAAAGCTTTCCTTCATCATTTAAATATGCAATTAATGCTAATACCTGTCTTAGGAAATGCTGTGAAGCAAGTGCTTTTCTACTCTTGTCTTTTAGTTTACAGGATACGGAGCCCTTTAGGATATTTTCTTTCTGAAATTAATACCTTCTTTAGTATGGAAGGTAAGTCCGTAAGATCAAGTATGGCATGTATAGGTAGAATTCAGCCCTTAAGACAGAGCTTGCCTAAATCCTGCTTTCAAAAAGCTGAAGGCAAAATGATCTTGTGCAAAATATTGCAAAGTAGTTGGCAATTTCCTCATCTAGTGCAGAGCATTATTCTAAACCTTAGGGTAAAACTGTCAGATCATCATTAATCCTGTTTGTGCCCCCCAGTGCAAATTGAAAACATAAAATTTGGTGGGTGTGAATTAAATTAATGATAGGAAAAACACACAGGCCTATTTTATACTGTGAGTTACAAACATGAAGTTGACAATTACTACCAGAGTCTACTCTAGGGCCCTTTTACCATCAGTTGATTTATTTCATCTACTTTTTCTAGTATGAAAGACATAGCCAATCTACAGGATACCACACATTTGGAGATAGTTGCAGCCAAAATATACACAATATTTTGGAAGGAGCAAATGCCTATCTGCTAGGTTGTCTTACACTCTAATCCTATTACTGGGGATGGGGGAAGGGAGGACAAAGATGTTTTTAAAAGGGCAGGTGCACACAGTAATCCAGCCAAAAGTAGGAGTACCTCGAGCAGTAATGTATTTTACTAGGACTTTACGTCTCTAAATCTCTGAGTAGAGGACTCCAAGTTCCCGAGCTACCACGTAACACAGGGTCTGAGTCATAAATTACTGTTGACATTTTTTGTGACTTCTCTTACTGTGTAGATTTCCAAATAGTTGGTCCTAAAGTCCGCTTTCCATCTCTTGTGTCTTACTAAAGGAAAAAGAAATCCATATAAGGAACAAAACTCCTTTCCCTGGGCAACATGTGTATTTTTTCTTTGTAATGGGAATATTAAAGTCAACCTTCATATGTGTTCTACTGTCTAATTACATGTGGAAACAAGCATAATTCACAACTGTGCAATAAAATGTAAATTGTATATGATTTAAATTTGTGTGCAGTATACACTTTATTTCAGGCAGTATACTTTTGTTATGTTACTCTCCTGTCACAGACATAAATCAACAGGGAATGTCTTTCCCTGGAGAAGAATTTTCTGCTGCCTTTTCCCCTATGTAAACAAAACATGGTTTTCCTCTACAAACATTTCATTCATCTTTAGAGCAAAGTTCAAATGACTGTATTGGTCCTGTAAGGTTGCTTTGATTCCAAAGACCAGCCCCAAACTTAAAAACAGAACAAAACCAAACAAAAGCAGTCAGGTAAAAAAAAATGATGACTTCATGAGAATTTTATAAACACCAAGTCATATAGGAGCCTTTTCTTCAGGAATACCTTTTTTAAAAAACTCTGTATTTGAGAAAAAATTAGCAATTGACTTGGTTTAATATGAAAACATAATAGACTACGGCCTTTATTAAATAAGCCAAATTTCTGATTCCATGGCCTCAAATCATGCCAATTAATTCTATCTTAAGTCCAGTCAGTTCATTGATTCTCACATGGCCAAGAGCCAATTCCTTGGGTAAAGAAATTTCTGCCATACTGCTTTAATTTTATTTGAAAATTAATTGTTTCAAATAAATTATATATTCTATAATGGGATTTGTATTGGGATAGTAGAAAATCAGATAATCAGATAATAATCTTGTCTATATAGTAAGTGCTATATACATGTGAATGAAATGGATAAATTGAACTGAAAAAATGCATAGCTGCCATCCATTTCACCCTGCCTCTCCCATTTTCACTCTCATTGCTTTGTGCCCTGAGTTGTTTTATAAAGATGACTAATAACTATACTTTCCTGATCCAAGATTACTCCTCCAACATATTTTCTATAGGGCTCTGAAACTGATCATTCCCAACTACAATTTTTGTGTGATTAACTTTATTTTTGTTGGTGCTTCAATGCTTGCAAATTACATTCAGATCCTACACTTTGGATTAAGGCATAATGTAGATCCCTACCTTATCTATATTCTCTTTCTAATTCTGGGAAATGTTTTAGTCATCAAAAAGTGACCCTATGTAATATTCTACTTGGTCTTAACCCCAAACTTTTTCTGCTTTCTCTTATCAAACCTCATCTCTGCTATTCTCACTTTCTAACTGACCTTTCATAGTATATTTTTAGACTGAGGCTATTTAAAAAAAAATACCATCCTCTAATCTCTACATGCCCGTTTCTTTTCTACTCCCCTCTGGGTTCAGAGGGATACCTTTTAGTCTTATTTACCAAAGCTAACCTGCCTACGGAGGCTGTGATTCTTTCCTCTTATCCTGTATGACTTTTCTCTCTTTGAAAATCTCTCTCTTCACGGGATCTTCCAGTCCACTGGAAATGTGTTCAAGAGAACTTCATTCAAAAAATTAATAACAAGAAAAAATAAAGGTGTCTAACTTCAAATCATGTATCCATCAAGGTCAATAAACTTACCGCGTTACTGCTGTAATTACTGGACAGGTTAGTATTTATTGCTTCTGTATAATAATTACACCCACATCCTAAATCTCTTGCAGTTAGGCTTGATTCTCATCACTCTTCACAACTGCTCTTATAAATATAATCAAATCATTATTCTTAAGCTAAAATTTATTGAAGACTTTTTATTCCAGCCAAAGCCTAAAGCATCTACATGGATTACATACTCAAACCTGCACAGAGATGAGAAATTGGAAGTTAGAAATTACCCTAGGGTTACAACAGAGCTATCAAAGCTTGGGATTGGATTTAGGTTTTCCAGTTCCAGAGCTTATATACTACCTGATCTCTTCTTATTTGAAGGCAAATTATTATCATAGAATTATTTTAGCTGTTATGTTGAATTTTCTGTATCATTCATTACTATTGACTGTCACATTATTAATTCATTTTTCTACTTCCTTGGTGTCTGACATTGCAGTTTTTCTGTTTTTATCTTAATTTCCTACCTGCTTTTTCTAGTGTCTTTACTGCTGAATTTTATTCCTCCTTCATTCCATCAATGCAGATGTTACCCAATGAATATTACCGTGACCCTTTCCTCTCTCAACAGTCTCTCCCGTCACAACTGTTAAACCTTTTGAACTATTACCACTATGTAGCTGATTCCCCATTTTATAAATTTTGCCCTAATCTTCCTCCTGAGATATAAATCTGCATTTTAATTGACTCTAGATCATTCCTTACTTCTTGTTGAGGCTGAATATAATAACTTCAACTCAAAATAAAAGCATAAGGTTAAATATTGTTACCATGCTGTCATCACAGACATTAATTTTTCTGGCCTCACAGCTACCAATACTGCAAATCCAAGGAAGATTGAGGAACCGGTTTAAAGGAGGAGATGTACTGCTAAAGATTATAGAAAAAGGGATATTAAAAAAGTGGAGCAAGAAGACATTTTATTAAGTAATAAAATAAAACCTATAATTCGTATATAGAACTCAGTATTTTAACCATTTGAAATAACGTGCTATATTTTGGAACATTTCTTAGGTGATAAGGTTCCTATGGTTTTATTTGTCAGCTCTCTTTCTTGAAACCAAAATATGGACCTGACCGTAGTCTTATCTTCTCCAGTTAATTCTCTGACAATATAGTCATTTTTTTTCCTCTTTCAGGTCCTCATTGGTTGTGGTTTTATGCTGAAGAGTACATTTGGAAATTTGTTTTAGACAGTTTGATGATCTCTGTAATGCTAATGGAGCTCAGATTCTGTGATCAGTTTTCAGATGAGAGGGATTTGCATGCCATTCACAGAGGTAGTACATATGTATTTTTCATATGATTTTTTTGTCCGCACCACAATTTCATATGACACATGACACTGTTCTTGACAATTCACCGTGGTCTTTTATCAGTAATCTTAAGCAATCGATTGCTCCTCTAGCTTTTACTGGATTCTAGTGCTGGAAAGTGCAAGGAAATAGGATAAAAAACAAACATTGTGTTATTTCTGAGAGTTTGTGAAAGTTTGATGATGGCCAGAAGAATGTTAATGGCCAGAACATTACCTGTGGCATGACACTATTAGGCGTGTGTTGGCAACTGCAGCTTGAGAAATATCAACTCTCAGGCTGACAAAAGAGATCAGAGAGAGGTTGGCAATTCAAAGGGAGAAAACAATTACCATGTGATAAGCTGAAATCAGGTGGGTGATAGGTAAGTCCTTATTATCAAGAGAAAGCAAATGTGTTTAACCTTAATAATTTATGAGCTTATGTGTAGACAGACAATATGCATTTTTGTGTTACTGTAGCATAGCTGTTCCAGAATTATTTAATGGAGTTAAAACATTTGAGATGCCTTTATAACTTTCATTCTGAAGTTGGAGGATACTGAGTACAGATACAGAGAATTTTGAGCAACAGCCAGTTAAAATAATATGTACACTAAGACCCATGATCAGGTTTTTTGTTATAAAAGGAACTTTCATTATTGAATAGGGTATTAGTTGCTGGAGTGAATGGGTGACAGGTAGAGCTATAATGTACTATTATGATTAGACCACCTTTTATCTTTGAGGTGATAGGAAAGCTATGGGATAGGATGAATTCGAAATTAAATTTATTGTGTAGGAATCCAAATGTTCATAAAAGTTGGAGGGTTTTCAGCAATCTCTTGTACTTCCCATGTGAATCCTTGTTCTAGGCCCATGTATCATAGATTTTTATGTATTTAAGATTACTTTTTCAGATCAATGGCCACCTCAAATTCCTGGAGACATGTTATGAATGGTTCATGGAAAATTATTTAGGAAATGGACAAATAAACCTGTAGAAAATCGGGGTGGGTCTTTCTGATTAATGTATGCAAATGGTCTTTCTGGTAGAATAGAGCCTCTGAGCTCTGATCTATATGCACATCAAAAAATAACCTTTACTTTTTAATGGGTATAATTAATTTGTATAAGAAAATAGGGCTTCTTCAAATCAATCTAACTTTCTAGTATTTGGATCTCCTTCGAGAGATAACATAAAAAATAACTATTGCTTTCTCTTAAACTCAAAAGGAATTTTTCCATCAGTTTCCCATGCTACAAAAAGATTAACAACTTTGAAAAATTTCTTTTAAAACAATGACTTGACTACTGACAAACGGAAGTCAGATTACTAACCACAGTAATTCTGTGAGACAAATCATATGCTAATCATCTATGTCATTATTTGTCATCATATTTTAAGGGAAACTCATACAAAAGAACTGTCTTATTCTATGTTCTACACTAAAAACAAAACAAGCAAACAAAAACAAACAAAAAATATAGATGTTAAAGAAGGGAAAGTGAGAGTTTTGTTGAAGATTTAAGAGGCATATCAAATTGGTCCAATGAATGATGGGCATATGTTTCTGAAAATCAGTAAATATAACTTTTTTGGAAACTAGAAGAGTTTAAATCATGGGTTTGAATGAGATCACTTAGGATTTGTGAGTGAGAAGGAAACAACTGTCGTTAGTAAGAATTATTCTAGTAAAAATAGCTTCTTTGAGTAATTAAAAAAGAGAGAAAAGTTTATTAGGAGAAAATTGGGAGATTTTACTAATACATGGAGTCCATCACACCGGGAGAGTTGGGCAATGTCCCAGAATAGACTTACAATAAGAGTGGCATACAGTCACAAATTACTATCTGTTCTCTCATTTGTATATCCTAATGCACCATCAATTAATATGGGAAGCCAGAAATGAACCATTCACCTGTCTGTTCTTCTTGCTATTCCACTTAAGGTATCTATGGTATGAAATGCAACTGCCAACTGAAAAGTTTTAAGTTCAACGTTGTATATGTGATCATGTAAAATCAATAAAATTTCCATGTTTGAGGGAATATGTTTCTATCAGAAATCTATTAAAAACATAACAAACAAATAACATTCTAAATTAACTGGTGGCATGATTGGAAGAAAAATATTAAAATGTTTCTATACACAAATGCTAGGCCATACAATTCTATTTCACCATGAGAAATTGAACCCAGACCTTTGCATAGGACTGAAAAGAAAATTTAATTATGCCTGTCCACCAGAGTAATCCCAGTTTGATCATATTTTGCCTTGCTTGTAATTGATGTTTGGCTTCTATAAGACCAGGCAACTGCAGTATTAACCAAGTTATTTTCCATAGTGCAACTCAGAAAACTAAGGCAGTACCTTGGAGAGCATGACAGAATCTGAACAGATAACCCAGAAAGGAACCTAGACTACATATTCAAGAATTAAAAATGACATCGTAGTAGCCTTTGAAGTAGGATTTCTGAGAACAGTCCGTGAATTCAGAAAAACTTATACTGAGATTCCAACAATGAAACTTATTACTTGTGTGACTTTAAGCTTGTCATTTATTCTCCTGAAACCTCAGCTTCCTCATCTATATAACTGAAGTCTAATGAACACTTTATTCTGAGGAATAAAGAGATGGTACTCATGAGGACCCTGAAAGGTGGATGATATTAAATGTTAGCCACCCAACTCTTCCTAAGAAAGTTACTCTTAGTAAACTGAATACACTAACATAAACTGAAGGCACTGAATATTGTGGATTTGTATGTGTGTCTGTGTGTTTGTGTGTAAACAATCATTTTCTCACCCATCAGGGAAAAAAAATGCTATTTGAAATGTATCAAAAGCATTTGCCTCCAATATATTCATTCAGTATTTACAGTTAGGTAAGACACTTCTAAAGAAATTACTTCAGCTTGATATATGATTTCACATTTTTAACTATCTATCATGACCAAATGTAGAAGGAAGATTTTTTTAAAAACTCAAAATCTTATTTGATCAGTAAGACAGAATTATTCTTTCTGAAAAGCACTGTTTTTGGCACATGAGAACATCTTAAATGATGTGCAAGAGGCTTAATGTTTTGAAAGGCCCTTGGATATCTGCCATATCACATTTTTCAGTGGCGTTGGAAATAAATCAATTTATGATTCTCACGGATGAACACTCTAGTTTACTTTAGCATATATGCAATTAATTCTTTAAACAAAGGTTATTTGACATATTCCTTTCTTTTTCTTTCTTTTAATGATATTTAAGAACTGATAGCAGTCCCTCCTTCTACAAGGGCACTGCCCTGTGTCTTTCCATATTGACAGGCAGCTTCGCAATACTACTGATGTAACATAAGGGTCACTAAAATACCATCTGGCAACCTGGAGGAATTGACCTTGTTCAACACAAATTTTATCTGAGAATCAGTTAATTCTCCAGTGTGTGTCTGCAGTGTCCTCCCGTCTATCCAAACAAACACAGGACAGTGAAGTCTTACTTGAAATTAAAGGTGAGAGAATATTGTTGGGAAGTCATGGTAAAGCTTGAAAAAACACTAAAAACTACTTATTGCGAGTAATATGAAACACATTTAAAAGAAAGGGAACTATATTATGCGTTGAGAATGGAAGAGAGTTTATTATTTATCAAGCACTGTGACTTAATCAGTGCTGTTAGTAATATGCACCTCTTTTGCTCCATAACATTAAATGAAACCAAACTCATATATCCTTACTGTATTCTAGCCAAAAAAAAAAAAAAAAAATACAATAGATGAGACAAAAGCTTTTTATCTACTTGATTTGTCTTTTTCTATCTCGGTAAGTACATGATTTGCTTGTAAGAAATACACTGCATTGGATCATTGAAGTGAGAATTCATTTTGTTAATATGGGAGGCAACATTATAGTGTGGTCTTAGGCAAAATTCTTTGTTAAGTATCGGGAACTCTATTAACCACCTGCAGAGTGGTGAATATACCCAGCATTTATCATCAAAGCCTATCACATCACAAATGAACACATGACAGGAAACCCCTCAAATCCCTAACAGCACATAGATTAAATGCTAGTAAGAAAATAAAAGTTGTTACTGTCATACAAAATCACCCCAAAATAAGAAGTAGCACAAACTGCCATGTTACTTTTTGGTATATATATATATATTTTTTCAAAGTTACTTTTTATGTGCTTTTCTTATGACAGTTCCTGCCATAGAACCACATGTCTATACTTTAATCACTGTAAATTTTTTTTGTTTCATCATTCATTTTATTTCAATGTTAAGAATTCTGGGATCTGAAGCTTTTATTCCTGAAAAACTCCACTATTACCTGCCTCTACTTGTGCACCAACATCACCTATATCATGTGGTTCATTATTCTTCAGACTTGCAGATCCTTCTTCTAAACAAACCTCACATCACCTTGGCTCTGCTACTGCCATCGTTATTGCTGATGGCACACCTGGTAGGGTTTTAATCACTTGGAAATGCTCCAGTCTTTTCATCCCCAAATTATTCTTGTGCAAAATGTGCTGTCTCTGACCCGTAATGTGTGCATGGAGATATCTCTGCTTCTACAGGTCCCATGCATTTATTGGGTGAGTACATGTGGAGCCCTTCTTTTGTTGGTCAGTAACAGTGTAAAGTACCTAACGTGTAGAGGAAGCAGCCTCTTCCCTCAGGGAGCTCACAGTTGATCGAGATGACACATAGAATCATGTATGCTCGGCCTTTCACTTTCTGAAAAATATGCCGATAATCTGGTCTCTGTCCCATTTTCTCCTGAAAGTAGACATGCTAAGTAGTATACTTTAGAATTGTGGACGTTGATATACACAATTATAAATACCAGAGTTGATAAGGCACATTGTATTTCTTTCCTTCCACCTGTATAATTCCTCTCTATTCTTTATGTCTATATTTAAATAATGTGTCCCTATGAAAATGTGGAGAATGTAACATATGCTTTATCCTTATGCTTACATAGGTTAGGGAAGACCCAGCATTTATCATCTACCTTTGTAAGTTTAAATTGTTAAATTGATTTAGAGACATTTTATCACTCCAGTCCTCAGCGCAGAAGCTGTGAAAATTAATAAGGGGAACCTCATTTAAAGTAGAATCAGAAAGCCCTGAAAGGAGGAACTCTCACACAGGTACCTTCCCTTGAAGCTTACTTTACATTCCCAGGTAGGAAGCAGCTTTTTTACTACCTCAGAAGGAAGAAGGCAGATTTTCGCCTTGCCCAGCAACAGAACAGCCAATGAGAAAATGCAACAAATCAGTCAGTGAGAAACCATCACCATTCTAAACTCCTGCTTTCTTTCAATGGAATTTCCTTCAAAACAACTCCTCCAGTCTTCCTCCTTTTATCTATAAAGCAACATTTCTCTCCTTTGTCCCCTAGACTTGCCTATGTTTTTGCCATAGTTTACATGTCCATAATTGCAACTCCTCTGTCATTCTCAGATAAACTCATTTTGCTAGTAAAATAACTGGCCATTTTATTTTAAGGTTGACAGATCAATAGTCTAAAGTCTGTATTTTCTCATAATTTTAAACATTAAATTTTCACATAAAGTGTGTACTCTATTAACTTCTGTTTTATAACAGGAAAATTGTGACTCTGAAAGCAAAAATAACAGTTGCTTAAAGGCACAGGTTATGATGGTCTGGATCTTGGTGTACTAGGTAGAAGCTCCTTCCAACTCACAATATTTTTTTAATTCTTTTTTTATTGAAGTATAGTTAGTTTACAATGTATGTTTATTTCTGGCATATAGAATAGTGATTCAGTTTTCTCTGTTTGTATTCTTTTTATTATAGGCTGTTAAGAGATGGTGAGTATAGTTCCCTGGGGTATATAGTAGGATCTTGTTGTATATTTTATATATAATAGATAGTATCTGCAAATTACAAGCTCCCAATTTATCCCTCCACCCCTGGTAACCATAATTTTATTTTGTATGTCTGTGAGCCTGTTTTCTGTTTTGTAAATAAGTTCATTTGTGTCATTTTTTTTTAGATTCCACATGTAAGTGATATCATATGGCATTTTTCTTTCTCTTTCTAACTTAGGTCACTTAGTATGACAATCTTCAAGTCCATCCATGTAGCTGCAAATGTCATTATTTTTTCTTTTATGGCTGAGTAGTATTCCATTGACAGTATTGTTGTTTTGAAGATGATATAAATATATATCATTTGAACTTTTACAGAGGTAATGTACCCTCTTCTAATACTAGCATAAAAACTAAGAAATGATGAATTATGATGCAGAAAAATCCTGTTATTAACATGCTTTGTTATTGCATTTTTGGGAAGTATTGTAAATCAAATTGTATCTTGTTTCATAGTGGGTATAAATGATTTAACAGCACAATGCCACGTGGTTGCCCCAAGGAAGACATAGAGGAGTAACTCATAGGAAGTGCCCCAAAATTTAATAATGTCTGCAAAATAAAGAGGCTTTTCTCTCACTGGACTCAATCAGGAAAAAAATTGCTTTTTTAATGCTAAAAACCAAAAACAGATAAAACTTCTGCACCTTTGTTGCATAAGAAATGTGAGAAAAAGGTAAAGCAATATACTCATAGCAAAGTCATTCTTGGGACAGAACAGGTGCCTGGCATTTTTCTATGTAAAAGATACCACTGCATATTAAAAATGCAAAGATATATAGAACCATAGGAATGCAAATCATGAAAATAATTATACATTAACAAACTACATATTTCTTATTTTAGTAGTACAATATACCAAGAATTTTAGCCATCCTTTCCCAAAAACTTGTTAGGTAATACCTCGTTCACTTTCATTATCCAAAAACATTTGGATAATAATTTGACCAGTTCAGTATTCAAGTCTCTAAAGAAATGATTAAACTGCCTGGTGTAGGGAGAATTTTCTGACCCCTTGTCATTAGATGCAGGGCTGCTGGGTCGATGGTTGCATCTTGCTGCTATGTGTTCTCTGCTGTGGGCGAAGTTTTATTCCTCCTGAGTTATGCTCCAGCTTAGGTCTGCTGAGGAATATTCTCATTCCTGTGCATCTTCCTGGCATCTGCTACCAAAATCTGTGACTAGTCATTTCTGTCCTGTTTCTCTTGACTCAGGGCCTAGTGGTGTCCCTTTATGGCTGTTTAGCTGAGGTACACAATACAAAATTATGTTCTCTGAGACACAGGAACTGCATAAGTAGATTCAGTTTAACAGGTTTAGCTGAGTTGTCCATATGTATAGGATAACCCTCATGTTTCTGATTTAATGGAATATTTTTTGTACAATAAAAGAATCCTGGGTGTATATATATATGTATTAAATCTGTGTGTGTATGCTAAATGATTTTCATATATATTCTTATAAAAATTTATATATAAGTATTCACAAATCGGGAGAAAACTTTTAAATTCTTTTGTTCTTACTTTTTAAATTTATTGCTGAATACCACAGTAAACAGTGTTAAATTAATCCTGCTGGATATCTTTTTGCACCAGTGCATTGCATCACGTCATGAAAAGCATTTATTTTCATGCGTCAGTTTTATCTAAATAGGGATGATTTCAGTCATTTTTTCTCAGGAAAATCTTCATAACAGTGGCAAATGCTTTAATATACTAAATGCCCAACAATATTAATGTTGTAATTATCGAAGACTTGTAGAGGTAATGAGCTAAAGTGTTGGCAAAATTTGTGAAATGAAAGCCTGATTTTTGGACATGGGATCCATCTCCCCACAGAAACACATATCGAAAAGCTCAGTTGTTGTAAATCCCTGTTAGTAGGGCATCCAGCAACATTTCCCCTTGGCTGGCAGTTTATGTGGGATTCAGCTGTATGTCCTGAATGCTTTGAGTCCTCATAATCATATTATGTCTGCTCTTGCTCGTTCTGGAACTGGCAGCCTCAGACATGGTGAATTGATTTTCAGTTGGCTGTTCACTATTTTATTTCTGGAAGGGAAGTTAGTTGACTAGCCCTTGATAATAGAAAACATACCCTCCCCAATTTTAAAGTCAGGTTCTTTACTTTCAGTTCCTTATGGGGAATTTTCTTACAAGGAAATATTTTTTAAAATTAAAATACTTTTTAAAAGTATTTTACCTTTAAAATCACATTACAAATTCGTATTAATCATGAGCTCTGTTTTGAAGATTCGAGGGTTAATTAGAAGCCTAGAAGCCTTAAAAATAAAATAATAACAATATCATACTCAGTTGATATTTTAAAATAGAAAATTTGCACTTAAAATATCTTTTATGAGGTTTTTAAAATATTTAATTATTTATTCTCACAGCTCTCTAGACGCTATATACAGTGCTATGAAAACAAACAAAATTGATAGTAGACAATATTAAAGTTTAGTACTTTCCTCTTCATTATATCTTGATCTTCATTCCTCTCAGTCTCGACTTGAGCCAACTTTAAAGAACACCTTCTTTTCACCAACCAGGCCATTGCCAGAAGATACTTATTAAGGTGTTAGACAATAAGGAGAAGTCCAAGAGTAATAGGAAAGTAAATATGTTTTCGGTCTCACTGTACCACTAACGGTCCTTGAGATCAAGGAAATATATATGTATATGCTAGCGTGTAATATATTAGGTACTCTAATATAGGTCTTCCTTAAAAGTAGGACTACCCAAGACAGTCACAGAACCTAGCTTGTGGAGCCAAGCAAGGTTAACAGTGGAAATGCTATTTGAGCTGAGTCTTCAGGAGTCCATGGGGAAATTACACATAAACAGAAGTAAAATTTTAGGCTGTGGTAAGATGGAAATAACCTTTATGTTTTTCACTTAAGAATTTTGATTTTTTTCAAAAAATCAGCAGACAAATAACTACTTAAAATGACATGGAATGATCAGTTTTGATCTTTTATACCTCTGGAAGTGGTATAGAGAATGAGTAGAAGGTAAAAATTATCAAGGAGACACTTTCTATGTTGCTTCAATGATCTAAGTAAAAAAGGATTATAAGATTATGCTTCATCTTATGTTAATACATTTTTAGCAAATGTTTTCTGTTTTCATGACAGTGGTGTTTTAACTTCTTCATGAAGACTTCTCTAGTCTTTCTGCCAGTAAAGGTATTACAGATTTTGAATCCTAATACAGATTCCTGTAATTGGTACTGCTCTGATTACACGTTAGCTTTTTGTATGCTGTTTGATCTCTGTAACTTGACGATACATATATCCCTTATACCACATAGCAGAATGTCAAGTACATATTTTATATTCAATAGTAAACATATAGATTACTGAGAATTAATTATTGAACGTTTGTCACCAAAGTATAGTTTTAGTGTGATGTATTCTGTGTTTTAGTAAAAACACTGATAAAACTACAACTGAAAGAAAAATATGTTCAAAAGCAAAAGACAAATTTAATGGCCCTTTAATCTATTTTCTAATGGACTCAAGATTTTTGATTTGTACAAAAACATATCCCATCAGGAGAATTAATAATTATAGTATCACGACAACATCATAATCATTATCAAAATAAGAAACTCAGACAACCACGAATCATAAAAAGTCTGGTCATTGTAAATTTATGAACAAAAAATTTTCATAAGTTGTTACGTAAGAGTCTACTTTAATTTTTTTTTTAATTTCTCTCTATCAGGGGAAAAATAGTAAATGATGGAATTGCTTACATCAGGATATAGCTATTATTTTTTTCTTTTACTCATTTAAAACTTGAATAAACTATGTTTTTATTGATGGAAATTTTATTTGTGCAATAACTAGAAATCACACTTCACAGTCAAACTGGGAGTGATTAAATCATAAAGCTCGAATGGAGGGAGAACAGTAGAGTTAGCCTTGGACAAAATAAAAATCCCACTATTCATTTATTCTGTCTGGAAAATTAAAAATTTGTGATTTTGTTTCCTGTGATTTGTGGTAACACCAAGCAATTGGGAGGAAAATAAATTTTAAAACATTTTCACTCCTCAAAGCTGATTTTATGTCACTTTAAAGGAGGTTCCCGTATTTTATTTAGAGAGTGATTCAAACCACCAAAATCTTGTCTACAGAAAACTCAATTAGCCTTAATACATGAGTTCAGAAAGAAAAATTGGGCAATGTATCAAACTGTGAAACACTGAAATCTCCATATATGGTATCCAGTAACTGATGTTTTAAAATGAAGATGAAAGCAAATGAGAATTTGGAACCACTTAAATGCTGCTTTAAAATAAATATGTACTTTTTGGCAGTATTTCTCATGCTATTTTTTTTTTTCCTTTTTTTCTTTCTTTCTTTCTTTTTTTTTTTTTTTTTAACATACTACCCACTCTACAGGTTGGTATATGCTTCCCTAGATCAAATTTTATCTGATGAATAATGTTCATTCAACTAGAGACTCAAATGCATAAAAATGAGATTAGCATAATGCAAATTATCTCTTACAATGATCCCCCAAATGTGCAACTTAGAGAATTTTAACATAGTGATGTGTGGGACCAGAGAGGAGAAGACTACCTTCCAACATCAGCAAAGCTCATCACATATCTCAGTCCTGAGTATACAGTAGAGAATGTCTAAAGTGAGCAAAAATATTAGTTGGTCTGATGAGTAACTAGAAAACTCCTTTATATAACAACATCCCTGGAGTCCAGTCTTTTATATATGCTTAAAGATGCATAAATCAGTATATCCTCTTGGTAGTTTTCTTCAGGAATTGATTTATTAAATCATTCAATTTTACAGTTTATAGGCTTTTACATTCAAGACAGGGTAATGAAATCCTCTTCCCACATTTGAAAAGCTATTAGGTTTTTTTAATGCTGTTGAACCAACATCAGTCTAGAAATATACTAGAACAAGTTTCACTTTGAACACTTTATACAACAGATAGTAGGGGTAATCTGATCGTTATGACTTATCATTTCCCATGTATGCTGACCTCCTAATGAAACAGACTATTAGGTGGAGAATTCTATATGGAATCTGCTTTTGATTTGGTGTATATATTTTAAATAGCTAATTGCTAAAGCATATGTTTACCTATTTTTATATAGAAGGATAATAATTCATTTTTCATTGCAGTTTGACATATTTTAATGTTTTATTCTCATAGAATTTTAGATAAAATTAAAATGTAAGATAGAGTACTGTATTTCAAATGGCTTTATCAGGCCAGCCTGTCATCATTCCAACTAAAAATTAAGCCAACAAAGAGGATTTATCAGCAGTGTACCCCATAACTCTTGATAATGTGATATACATGAGATAATTATTTTAATAGATACACTATAATTAATTCGATGGGAATATTTTCATGAGCAAATTATACATGGAACTTTGCAGAAAAGAAGAAATGATGAAAAAAGAAGAGGGAATAAGAACAAAATGTGAAGAGAAGCAAAGAAAAAAGGAAGCTATAAGACCATAATGTTATAATTCTACTTCCTTCCTTCTATAAAGGGAAAAATATTCCTTTAGGAACTGTTTTTCTACATTGTATTTAAAAATGATTGCCTCAGTTTTTAAAACAATTATTTCATATATTATATTCAATATACTCATTATTACATGAAAATCCACCTTAGACTAAAAAAGCAGGTTCAAAAGTGTAAGGTGAAAATGCATCATGCAGTGCTTCAGTTAAAATCATCCAAGTGATAATGAATTATATCTTCCATTGGAAAAGGTTTGTTCTCAAATGTTTGTTTCTATGGTATAAAGATGTAGCCTACATTCTGTTTTTCCCAAAAAGTAAGTCCAAAATATTTCCGATCTGCTGACCAAAGATTTGCTTTAATCCTGATTTTAGTGAGTACCGCCAAGGGGAGGGGTTTTAGGGGATGGTATAGGGTAGCCATAGAGTAGGAGTCTGAAATACTGTGTGCAAGGACTCTGGCCTGCTTTATTTAAGGTACCCTGGCAGCACCATTTCAGTAAACATTTATGACAGGGCTGTTGTAAAGAATGATGGTTTCATTTGATCATCTCTATATGGTGTAGGTGGTGTAGGCTTGAAGCAATGAAGCTTGGTAAACATGTTTTATTACCTGGAAATGTTTCTGTACTTTTAAAGTAAAACTAACAATGTTTAAAATGAGAATGATCTTTCTAACCTGTCCTGAAGAGCAAATGAAATATAATCACTAAGATGATTTTGATCTTGGACTGCTCAGAAGAAATGCTGCTACCTAATGGGTCATTTTTTTTAACATAGCTTATGCCTGAAATTAAGTTTGCAAGCTATACTGCAAAGAAATCTAGTTGGATGACAATCACATGTTGAAAAGCTTCATTTTGCAGCATGTGATTAAATTTAATAATACAGAAAGTAGATTAATCAGGGTAGTTACGGTGATAGATCAGAAATATCTGTGCAGAGTAGCATTTTCCTATATTAAATATACTACCAGTAGAATAAACCTGTGTCCCATATGAAACTCTCATATAATAGAAAATCAACATTGGGTATGTGTCAAATACCTGCAATAATATACATACCCACTTCATTTTTTATTTAAATACAGTTGAATGAGCTATTCTTATGAAAATTTTATGTGAAATTCTAAGTATTTTTGTCATTATATATACTTATATTTCAGAAAATTTACCATACAGAGTAAGGTCTCTTCTGAAAGAAGATACGCAAATCAAGGCTCTAGGTGCAAAGGGATAAAATGGACAATAATGTGAGATTGAAATATCTGCATTTTCTTTGCCAAATGACTTCAAGTAACACACTGACCACATTGTTCCTGTGGTCAGTATCAGTGCTTTGTGTATGTGTTTTTCTTTTATATAATCTTCCTTTTTACCAAAAACATGCAGCTATTACTCAATCTTTGCTTCAAAGACAATGTTGAAATCTATTTCTACATTTCTTCCTGATTCTGATACGGATCACTGCCTACTGGAAGGGTCTACACATAAACAGTTTGCAGCAGGCAACATCATAATCCCTGCCTTCTTGGTTTTACCTCCATCTCATACACATATCAGGTTAATTATGTATCCCCCAAACATCAGAATGTAATCGAGGTTGCAGAAAAGCAGCAGCAGCAAAATGAGTCTCACTCTGTCTTCTAGTATGTGTACCAGCCAAAAAAGCAAGCCTTACATTCAATTTCACTTTAAGTGGGCAGGTTCCCTTTGAAATAACTACACAATAAGGAGTAAATTACAAAGTGACCCCCCAAAATGGACACAGAAATGTTGACTTTCAGTTGTACAATATAGTGATTCACAGTTTTTAAAGGTTATATTCCATTTATAGTTATTAGAAAATAGTGGCTTGTATTCCCTGTGTTGTACTGTATATCCTGTAGCATATTTATTTTATACATAGTGGTTTGTGGGATCTCTTGTTTTTAATTTTCCATTTTACCATTTTAAAGATGGTCCTACATCTTCGTATTAGATTAACTTTTAGAGAGTTCTTCTAACTTCCTCAGACTTCAACTTTACATCTGTAAAATGAGGATGATCAGATATTTTAGCTTTACTCAAATATTCCTTGCTGAATTGATGGAGGCCCTTGACTCTGTCCCTCATAATATCCATGCTTATGTTTATCTTGGAATAGTTAACTCCAGGGTTACCTCACATGAGCTCAGCAGCTATAGGATACCTTTTGGAAAAACACTCACTCATCTATTCAGGGATGAAATTTTTCACAAATGGACTCTGAAACAGTCTCCTTTACATTGTTTAAATAGCTTTTATAGTCTTGTAAACAGCAAAAAGAGCTCTAGATTTCTATAGATTATAAAACAATCTAGACCTAGGAGATAGCTTTTGGTAAGCTGATTTTCATTATCACAGACTGTTTTTTATAATATCTGAGTTATAGTCTTTCAGGCAGGGTATATACAACCTGATGATATCAAGCAAATCTTACTCATATCTGTTTTTACCTTGTGTCTGTTTTATGATGTACAGAATGTAACAATTAAATAATACCTGGATATAATATATTAATAAATAATCATAGTTACCTAATGGGACTATGGTTTCAAAAGCTTTTTCTGATTGAGGTGTATCATTACAAACAGTTGAAATGCCACTTTGCTGAAAGTTTATTTGTTTCAAAGCTATTGTGCTTATTTATTCACACTTCAGCTTATTTTAAAATTTTATGGAATGTCATAAAAATTTGTCAAAAATTGATTTGTCATAAATAGTTTTTCTTAGTTGTATAAAGTTCTTAAATAGTTAATGTCTTTAAAGACTGAATGGTATTATTAAAATTCATATTTTCTCATCAACTAATATCTAATTATTATTATTATGACTTACATCCCAAAGTAATTTTCACATTATGAAATAAATTCTCTGTACTTTTCTTTTAAAACTTCTTTAAGTGATGTTTAGATCTGTGAAACTATACATTTCCACACAGCAGGACAAAGCTCATCTTTCTCCATGATTTCCTTCACTATAATTAAAATAATTACTGCTCCGGGTTTTGTTTTCCTTTGTTTTTGTAACTGACATCAGTGCAAACCATAAGATTTAAGTAACTCCTATAATATGCTCACAAGCCTCAAAATTTTCAAGATTTATCATTTCAAAGAAGTTAAGGTCATGAACCATTGACATTTGATTCAGATATAAAGAGACCTATGTACTATTTGAAAGTCTATTTCAGGTTTATCGATGTGAAATTTTCTGTATACTGCAACCATTTGGTTTCATCAGGGAAAGCCTTGCATTCACCAAGAAAAATATTTTTTGGTAGCTTGATTCTTTTAAAAGACTAACATCTATAAGGGCAACACAGAATAGTGACAAAAACTCAGGACAATAAAAAGAGATGATTGTTTTATTCTTTTTTTCTTCACTTCTTGTTTTACTTTGAACACATCATTCAAATATAATAAAGCTCTACTGATTTTTCTAAAAAATGCAGAACATACAATTTTTCAAAATTTCCTGTACAGGAAGTGATATATAAATCATATATTAATATATGTAGTATATTTATTATTTCCACTAATCAGTCCCCTTGACCTCAAACCATCCCCTTCAGAAAACTTTTTGGACTAGTATTTGAAAATTAGAGGAGTGATAAAAGCACATCATTTTATTCAATGATAGTAATATGTGAATTTCTGAAATTTTGACTTTTTTCTTTAGTTTTCTATATTTAAATGCATGAATAAGTATACAGTTTGCTAAAGTTATTTTGAAGTGGAGACAGAAATTGATGTGTGGGTTGTAAGTTTATCTACAGGTTAAATATTTTAGGTATATCTGCCTTTGGTCAATCATAGATACTCTGCAATTGGTAATGCCTCCTGAGGTGTCCAAAGTAGGCAAGTGAAATAAAATGCTACAGGGAACTGTAATAATCTCTGCTCAGGAGGGTTCTCTTTGTTTTCAGGGGTAGGCAAGGTTTATGATTCTGTCAATGGAAATTTATTATGTAGTTAATAAGGATAAATAAGCAATTTATCAAATTGGTGGAATTTATTTTACCATTAAGGCCAATTTTCAGTAGTCTCAAGTCTGAATTGTTTTTAAATTCAGGAAACGTCTTTTGTCACCTCACAGATGTGTATTTATATCATTTCACTTGACTGTTGTGTGCTTCTCTGCATTCCTAACTACCCAACTGGAGCATGAGCTCACTGAGGGCAAGTCTTAATTTTTCACACTTATAAGGATCTTGACAAATATTTAGAACTCAGAAAATAGGAAAAGAAATAGGAAAGAAATTAAAGAAATAGGAAAGAAGATAATAAATTTCGGATGACCTAGTAAAAGTCCCTGAAGATTCTTATGGAACAAAGAGAACAAGTTTTCATGGATGGAAAGAGAGCAGACTTTTTAGAAATGGATTGTTAACACTGTCGAATTCTGCAGTCTAAGTACAGTGATAAAATAGCTATCAAATTTGGCAATTTGGAGATCATTGTTAACCTTTTAGAAAACAATTTCATCAGGAATGGGTTTTAAAGTAAAAGAACAATGGCTTGAGAAGAACTGAAAAGGCAGAAGGGAAGCAGCAATTGCGGATGCTTTTTTTTAATTTTATTTTGCAGAGTTACAGGTGAAGAGAGGTTAAAAAATAGAGTCAGAGTGGAGGAAATAAAGCAATAATAGTGGGAGTCTGGGGACACAAGGCCAGCAGAGAAAGGTACTTAGTAGTGTATTTAAGAATACAATCTGCTTTAGATGGAGCCTGCCTATAGTTGATATTAATGTCCAATGAATTGTGTTCTGTGATTATATGAGTGTTTTTCACTTACATTTTCTCAGAGGTCCTAACATTTCCACCAATTCCCTAAAGGCTAATTGTTCTTTCTTTTCTTCCCTATAAGTCTTCTCTATGGCTTGCACATTATTATACTGTTTCTCTCTTCTCTGGGCCTTTACTATAAGAAGCTTTTATTCATATTGTGAAATTCAATGTATAATAGTTCCATGAAGGAATGTCCTTTATAAATGAATTAAATTGGGGTCAGCAAATATGCATGCTACTATTGCTATATCTGGAGTACATGGCAGGCATTGCTAATTGATCTGTGTACTTTTTGTGTTAATTACTAAAATGGCTTAAACAAAGAATCTTAGTGAGCTGATCCCAATCAACCAAGCATACAAATATGACACTTTTGCCATTCCTGAGATAGCAGTCTTGGTTAACTTAGGGTCATATTTTAACCTGCCACTTCGCAAAGAAAAACTTTATCTTAAGAAGAGTTCATTTTTGAATCCTAGATAGTTATACTGAGGGTTTATCCTTTTAGTCACAGAGATAATACATACTCATTTATTTCTTACATTTCCAGCAAGTTTATTAATTTCACTATGCTAGATACTCTGAGGGATCCAAAGGTACATATAAAGGTACTTTTTGCTTTTGTGTAGTCAATTTGCAAAACAGTATAAAATGTGCTAGCAATATAGAACTCATGCATATTATAGATTTAGATGGGTAACTTAAAACTTACCAATATTTAATTCATAAAGACAGATGCATACATACTCCCATACACATATAACACACACAGTTAGACAGCTGAGGAGGAAGAATCCATTCATTTTGGAAACACTAAAATATTCAACCTTTTTTTTCCTAGTAAGTGAACTTCTAAATGCTAGCCCATTATTAGACTTTGAAAAGGAGAATGAAAAAAATAAGCACTTTATTTCTGGTTTCTTTATACTGTGTAAGTTCACAAGGTGATATATACATTTTTATTCTAAGTATAGTTGATTTCCAATGTTATATTAGTTTCAGGTGTACAAGATAGTGATTCAATATTTTTATAGATTATACTCCATTTAAAGTTATTATAAACTATTGACTACATTCCCTCTGCTGTACAATTCTATTTCTGCTCTACTTTCCATTTGTGTTTCTCTTGTCTTCAGTCAGAATTTCAACTAGAAGTTAAATAAAAATTTGGGACTTTGTCCACATAGCTTAGGAAATCAGAGGGAGGATAGGAAGAGAGAGTGATTGAGAGAGAGATTGAAAAAAATGCATGATAAATAGCTACATATCATATTCCAAAAGGCGAGTTGATCTGTTAGAGCACAGAGGTCACGTCTGGGTAAGTACTGATAACTCATGCCTGTTAAAGTGCCCCCGTGAACACAGCTTGAAGATGTGTATTGTTATCCTACGCTTCTGTTGGGCTTCTCAGACACCGTATAAATAGTTAATGCCAGTGTGTAACAAGCATCCCTTGTCAATGAGGGCTGAGCAGTTCTACAGGTTCCAAATTTCAGCTTCAGGATTAGGAATCTTTAGCCACTTACTTGGATATAATACTTTATGATTATATATTTATACTTATTCATGAAAACCCTACCTTCAACCTCTAGCCATCTCTGAGTTTTTATTCCTTCATCCCTAGATCCAATCTTCTATGTAAATTTACTTTTCCTTTTTAAAATATCTTTCATGAGTACTTTTTCCTTTCTATTCACTTTAATATCTCACTGCCTAGAACTATATGACAGGAAACTGTAATAATTTCTCTGGTGGTCACTCTATCCACCTTCTCCCACTCTCTCCCACACATTTAGATAGAGAAATGTCCCAGTTTTACTTAATCATTAACTGAAAATATAAGCAAGGCCATTTCTTTGTTTCTCATGATCCTATCATGTGCAGATTCCCAAGGAATCTAAGAAAGAGTGATATGCTCCAGTATATATCTACAAATATACCTTCTATTTCTTTGTGATATGAATCCTTCACTTTGAACAAGCAATTTATTCTTTGAAGAGTCTCTCACAATTTTTCTTAATGCTTTGCAGACTCTGCTGTCTCCTGACTGTGTGATTTAGAATGTCACACCTCTTTCTCTTCAAAGTCCCTATAAATGCCCTTTCTCCAGATAAGGTGTGGAATGGTGTGTCATCACTCAGACCAGAAGTTTCCAGTGGGTGGGAGGTATGGGTGAATTTCATACTACATATTTTTCTGTGAGTTATATTTTCTTCAATAAAGGTAACTGGCTGATCCCTCTCTCTACAACATTAAATATGAAAACATTTAATATATTATAATGTCTTAGCAATGCTCATAAAATGGAACTGGCCAGATAAATTATGGTGAGTCAAAAAATTTATTGATAGCCATTGGAATAGCATATTTATGGAGAACAACATATCTTACACTTAGATCCCTTTATACCTGGCATAACATATTTTATTAAAAGAGGTGTAAGTAGTAGTAATATATTAGAAATACCACCCAAGGAATCAATATACACTCTATGTTCAGATAATGTCTAAATGTGTGCTTTTAAAAATTGATATATTTTATGATTTTAAGAATTGATGATAATTATGACTTGCCACTATACAAAGAATTTATATAATGTTAATAAGATAGGCTGTTTTAAAATTAGTTCATGGGTTCAGGATTGATTAATTATTCAAGACTGTTATGAACTATTAAGATTCTGTGACAAAATAGTCCTTAATGCAAAGATAGTTTTAGATCACTAGTGAGGTTTATAAAAGAAGTATAAATAATTCTTGCTAAATTTATTATTAATAGAAAATACACCTATGACTATTAAGTTCATCTGAAAACAGAAAGGATAATAATAAATGAGTAGAAATGTTGTTTTCAAGGAATTTGAAGAGATTCACTCCCTACTTTATTCCAGGCACAGGGAAAAGACAGTGTAAAGTGTAAGCTGGAGGCATGCCTGCTTTGATTGAAGAAGAGCAAAGAGACCAACATGCTTTAGAAGAGTGATGGTGAGGTTGCTTAATGAGAGATGAGTTCCAAGAGTTTATAGATCAAGTAGGCCATTTTAGAGATTTGACTTTTATGAAGAAACTTTTGTAGGGTTGATCTGATCTAACTTGACATTTTAATAGTATCATTCTGGCAACTGTGTGGAAAATAGACTGGGGTCAAAGGTGGAAGCTAGGAGATCAGCCACAAAGATACTACAATAATCCAGGTGAGAGATGATGGTGTCACAGAATGAATTGTTAGCAGTGATGATGATGGGTACTGGTTGGAAAAATAGCATGTCCTGACAGAATTTACAGATAGAGTATGATGGAAAGAGAAGTGTCAGGATTGACTACAAAAGTTTTAATGATAGAATCTGAGAGGAGCTGAATGACCATTAATTGAGATGGGGAGGATTTCAAAGGAAGAGTTTGAGGCAGTATTCAGGGTTTCTATTAATACAAGGAAGATAGAGATAATGGATACTGAGAGGCAATTAACCACAAAATTGTAATGATAATTTGGGAGAAATAATTTGTTACACATGTGGCAGATAAAGGGCTAATTCAAAAAGAGTTCATACAAATGAATAAGACAAAAAATTCTGTTACTCAGTCAAAATCTGTGCAAATGACATCAATATACAATTCACAGAACCAGGAAAGTAAATGGTAAAAAATGTTAAAAATTTATTTTAAAGACTGTTGTGTAGATGTATTGTAAAAGGAAGAAAATGCTTGCCTAATTTTCATTATGGGGGGTGTGTGTGTGTATGTGTGTATTAATGATTATAGCCAATGCCGGGAGAACATGATGAAATGAAAGGAGCACACTTATATCCTCTAAGGATATTGAGGATGTAAGTTCATTTAACCATCTTTTATTAACTAAGAGACTTGAAACATTAACTTTTACCCAGAAATTTCAATAAGAATCCAAAATAGAGGGAAAAATTAAGAAAATGAATGTTATCATAATTTCTTTATAATAATGAGAAAAAGGAGAACAATATAAAGCCCAACAATAGAGATTGCATTAATTTAAAACAGCCAAAGATATGTACAGTGTAATGTTATATATATTCTCTGACTTGATTCACCTTTAAATAGCATAATTCTGTGTAATTTGTTTCCCTTTATATGTTTAAGTATTTTTCATATACTTTTTAATAATAAACAACTTTTATTTTTATAATCAGAAGATAAAACAAAGTAATATTAAATGCATCAGATTATTATTACACAATAATGTAATACATCTATGAAGAAGTATAATAAATATATTTATAAATCTTAGCATTAAAAATGTTCATACCAAAAGAAACAAAACCATATAAACCAAGCTGTCTGTCTGTCTTCCTACATTCTATCCTCATTATCTGAGGATTCCATATTTGTGAATTTGTTTCACTCACTAAAATGTAAATCCCACATCAACATTCATGTCGTTTTCCCACTCATTCTCAGATATTTTGCTAAGACCTGCAAAAAATCTGAGTCACCAATGCACAAGCTTCTGGCCAATAGAAAAAGCAACCCTCTGCGTTCTTTCAGCTGTCCCATGCAAAACAGTTGTCTTTTTCACAACCTGTTTGGTAACACATATCTTGGACTTTTGTGCTTTTGTTAATGACTTTGCTATTTAAAATGGACCCCAAGCATAGTACTGCAGTGTTATCGAGTGTTCCTGGTGGAAGAAGGCTGTTATGTGCCTTACAAAGGAAATACACATCTTCTATAAGCTGTGTTCAGATATGAGTAGTAGTGCTGCTGGCCTTGAGTTTAATGCTGATGAATCAACATTATACACTAAATATAAAGTATCTTTCAAAGGCAACAGGCCTAAAACAAGTTATCTACTCATAAGCTGATGAAAATGTTGTGAGCAAATGTTCACAGGAACCTAACCCTGTATTTCTTCTGGGAGTGGTTCTTTAGTATTTGCTAAATCAAGTCTGTGGTAATTTTCTTATAGAACATAACGACTTGCAAGTAACAAGAAATGATGATACCTATTTGGCTGTCTATCTGCTACCTGAATTTCCTAACGACAGAAAGGTTTTGTGAATCATTGGAAACTTCAGGCGTTTTTCAATAAATGCTATTGGAGTAACAACTTGATGACAAGATGGGAGCAATCAGATGTGACCTTATGCTTTTTTATGTATGCACATTTACAAGCGTTTTTACACTGGAGACTACCTTGATGGATTAGGAGCCAGTATGATTTCCATGAAGAGATACCAGTTTTCTTGAAGGGACCATTATGAAGAGTAACAGGAAACAGGAACTTTCTGCCACAGGTGAAGAACATACATATGAATGTCTAGCCTGGGATGTGCAGCCAGCCCTTAGTGTACTGCAGCCTTTGCCATCATTGTTCCTGTTTTGATAAATAAAAAAGCCTGCCTGGAGTCCCTGGTACATTTGTGCTTCAGATTCTGGAAAACTGTCTTCTGGAATGGGACAGCCCAGATTATGTGGAAAAATAAACAAATACACAACCAACTTAGATACTGAATTCTAAATGCAGTTACTTTCATTTGTAAAACTGCCACTTTCATAAGCTCTGAGTATCCATATTGTAAAATTACTTTGAATTGAATATGCAGAAGAAAAATTTTGATAAGTTTGCAATGTGATAAAGTCTTTGAACTAATATATATGATAGAAATTAAACTCTATGGAGTGAAAAGTGTATTGACACAGGGAAGATTAATTTGTATATTGTATGAATTACTGAATGTTCTGATTTATATTATTAGAATAGTCCTATAGAGAAAAGAAAGCTAATCTGATCCAAATTGGCATTTTTTTAATTGTAATTCAGTTTGGTTTGAAGAACTGAATTAAGCCTAAAGACCAACAAACATAACCACATCAGATCACACAATCAATTGATGATGTTGGTTTGTTGTTTCTTATGAATTTGCCTTAATTTTCTTTGCTTATTTTCCAGCATTCGTAATTTATCTGGAACTTAAAACTTCATTAACATATGGTACTAATATTTAGTTTCCTAAAGATAATAAAGCCATCCCTTCTGGGTTCATTTATCCCATTTAAAAAGTTACTGAGAGGATGGGAAAAAAATATCTAAAGTGGTATTCTATAAAACATTGCTTTTATTTTAAGATGTCCATTCTAATAAAATGTAATAAAAATGCCTGTACTTTTAAAATCAGATAATAGACAGCCTAAGGGACTGTGAGGAAGAATTAATGCTCAGGTTTCCAAAACAGGAGTCCAAGGACATGGTTTTTTATTCTCATCTTTTCAACTCTGAAAAAAAAAAAAAAAAGAAAGAAAGAAACTTGGCTCTCTGGCCAAGAAAAAAGACTTCATTCAGATTATGCCACAATTTATTTGAAGAAATGAAAATCTTTTATTAATTTACAATTATTACTCAAAACAATAATTGTATTGAGCACAAGCAGAGTGCAAAAAAAACAATAGCTTTGTATAAAACAAAGTTAGTAATGCCCCCTCAATCGGTAAGACTGTAATACAAGAAAATAAATGAAATGCTGCTTTCTTCTAAACAACAAATGTCACTGTAATCCATATAGGTTTTTAATAGTACACTGAAATGACACATTGCCTTGGTGTTCTTACAAAGGAATTTGAAAAGTCAAAATAATCTTTCTGAATACCTACTTTTCTTTTTAAATTCAGAAATAAAAGGAACTGTTTAAAACAGATTATTTAACTGCATGTTGTTCAGGGTGAGGTTACAAAGAAGACAGTATAAAACTATTGAATAAATGTTTAATCAGCCTTGGAAATTAGAGAAATGTGCAAGCCTGTTTTGTGGACCAAAAAGGTCAAATTACGAACAAAAGCACATTTTCTTTTTTTGGTGCTTCAGAACTATAACATGACTTTTATTTCAATTTTTGGAAACAAAAATAATAATAATACAGTAAGTTTTTTCAAATACCTAATGTCAAGTTAAAATCCCAATGCTGCAAGACCCCACTGTTAAGCTGTGAGAGTGGACTGCCTATAATTATTTCCACCATTTAGCTCTCTGAGGCTTGCCTTCCTTGAATCACACGCAAGGAGATAAGGATTTAACTCGATCGCCTTTTGCAGTATCAAGTGAAACTGTATTTCCCACACATACAGTTGGAAAGCAGGGAATTGAAAACTTTCATCTCAATCTAATATGACTGTACTTGTGGAAAATGAGGTCCAAGAACAGGTCAATGCTAGTATTATTTTGTTCATTTTTCTTAAAGGAGATTCATATGATTTCTTTCGTAATGTAAAATTTGTCGAAGGTTTTGAAATTGTGCATGGCTTTCCGACAGCCTAAACTACCTTTTCCTAGGATAAATAATCTTGTTTTCAGTATTCCTACTGAATATTTCAGAAAGAATCTGAAAGCAGGATATAAAAATAAGAAGAAAATATGCTACTTTATCTACAATTGTAAAGAAATTTTGGAGTGATCATAAATTCAAATTACAGTGTTAATGTATGAGGGAAAAGTACTTGCCAATGTGAGTGACAAAAAATCTTGATGAACAGTAGTTTAACCAAGTTCAGAGTTAGACAACTGGGGCATTGAATGAGTTGCTCTCAACAAACATCTTCATCTTTCCACTTCACTGTATCCAGAGTATAGGGTGCGTCCTCATACTTGTGTTTTCATGGTTGAAAGATGATTGCTTCAGTTCCAATCATCTCATCCAAAATTGATACTAACAGAAAGGGGAAGGGAAGAGAGAACATGTTTCTTTGTTTTGTCTCTTTTTTATCAAAACAGCGAACACTTTCCTCTAAACTACTCCTTTCCAGTAGATAAATATTTATAGGTTATTGGTAAATACGCTGTCAGATGGTTGAAAGAGAAGCTGTGAATCTGAGTAGTGAGGTTTGTCATTATATGTATTGGGGACAGAAAAATAGAGAAAGGATTTGGGCCCTTGAATAGTCAGTGTGTGTTACAGTTAATTTTGAGAGTTTGAGTTTTCTCAGATATGTCTAGAAAAGAAAAAAATAACCACTCAGTAACCTTGCTGTTACAAGTCTTTCAGTGTGATATTCCACTGTACTAAATGATCTTGAATTTGTTCCATTTTGATCAATAGGTGTGATTCAGATGGATTATTTTAGTCCAGTAATTCTGAATTGAATGATACAATAATATACTCAAATTCTCATTTATTCTAGTTTTTTTTAATCAAATACTATGTGCCCAATTATATCATAGATACCATAGTTTATTTGAAGAACCATTGACTTTCAACCTTCAACTTCAACAGAGAGATTTTTACATGAATGAGAAATAAAACTACTGTGTATATAAAATAATACATTTATTGAAGTTATGATAAGATGGAGAAACAAGAAAATACAATATAACTAATAACTACTATGGAATTCTAAAATGATAGAAGCAAATATTTATCAATATGATTGTGACAAGCTGTAAAGATCAGGAAGTATTTGTGGAGAGAGTGGGGATGGTGGCTGGGTATTGTGTGATTCCACAGTTGATTTTGTAGCACAGGGTTCACACTGCCTTAGCAAACAGTTTAAATTTGGCAAACGAGAGGAGGATGCTCATCCAAATCATCTGTAGGGATTTTCAGGGTATTTTATCCTCTCTTTCTGAGTTGAGATTCACTGTTTAAATGAGATGTTATTTAGTGTGTGAGCTTGGCCACCTTTCAAGTCTGTCCAGGAATAAAGCAATAATTACTTTTCTAGGTCATGGGAAATACTGATGTTTTGCAACAACAGCAGTCTTTTTAAGGGTTAGAATAGAGATTGAAGTACTCTCTTAACAAGTAGATATATACAGAGGCATGATGAACATATGGGAAATAACGGAGATAATTCCAGATTAAATGAATGTCTATCTGATACAGTTTTTGAAAATTGAAAAAGAAGTGAAACACTAGAAATCTTTTCATATAACTGCATTTTAGGATTTTTACAATGTGGTGGTATTTGGGCTTTACTATTAGGCATTCTGTAGTAGAAACTTTAAAAAAGGTTTTAAACTGTTTTAAATGGCAAACCCATTTCTTGGACTGGTTTCGTTACTGTTCTGTAAAAATTGGGGTGTAATTACAGATACATATACCTTTTTTCTTTCATGAATCAGATGTCTCTTCAAACCACAATCATCTCCAGAATCCAAATGGCACATCAACTAGAATTTAATAGTTCCTATTTTTAAAAATTAGTAGATGATAGTCAGATAGTAGAAATAATAGAAGTCAATAATGGCTTTTAGTTCTGTATCAAAATTTAGATACTTTCTACCACACATTGCATATCTTGTGAATAACTGTGACAGACTTGACTGTGAGTTTCTTCTATTATAGAATAAGCTTCCTAGATAGAATATGCAGACATTGGGTCTACTAGAAACACTCGATAATCACTGCAAAAGAATATTTCGTATGTTTAAACTTAGTCTTTTAATTGAGTACATCCATCCAATTCTGTTTCTGAAATAAACTGAATCTCCAAATGCCTTAAAAAACAGAAACCTACTTTTTCTGTTGGTAATTGTAAAATAGGTAATTCTAGTGATTCTGCCTTTTAGAAACTTGATAAATTATAGTTATGAAAAAACAAAACAAAGCACAACCTTTTGACACTTGTGTTTTCATCTTAACTCTAAATAAATAAAAGGCAAGGGATTAATTACTTAAAGGCAGGATTTAAATCAGTAGGAAGAGAATAGGTTTTAACAAATATGTTAAATTATGGCCATGCAAAATAAGAAAAAAAACTATTGAATGTAAAAATTTTTGGTGTATTTATTCTAAGGCATTTCAGTTCAATTCTGTGCTTAGCAACTAGGGATCTTTTTCATTGCATAGCTAAGCAAAGCATGGGAAACAAAACATAGGGGAAAAAAAAGTTTGGGAAAATTCCTACCTTGTATTTAGCTTGGTAGAATGAATGGATAGTCATCCAACATATATATTTTTATTCTAGGTGCTGTTTATGTATAAGTAAACATTCTAGGTGTTGGGGATGTAGAAGGGAATAAAATAGAAGTTCTTGTGCTGAACAAGTTTCCAATCTGAACAGGGTAATTTGATTAGACAGTTTTTTGCCTTCCTACAGCAAATGAGAAGGCTATAGTCCCATTCAATTTGACTGAAAGGATTACTTCTACTGAGGCCAACATTTAGAATAAGTTCCTTTTTGGGTAAAAATTAATAATAATAGATTCCTGTGTAACGATATTAAACAGTTTCCCTGACTGCAGCAGCTAGGGATATGTGATTGGGTAAGAATTTTATATGCTTTCCTTAAGTAGTCCATCTTATTCACTAACTTCTGGTTTCCAGACATTTGTGGTTAGAAGTGTAGAGATGTTATACTGGAACACATTCATTCACTCATTTAATCATTAGCTTGTTCAGACTTTCAACAAGTTTTTAAGAAGTGGCCAGTAGATGCCAGTGAGCATTCATCAAAAAGAAACCAATCCTTTTGTGAGACTTCATGCAAAAAGTCAGGTGTTGTTTGGAGTCAGATATAGTGGGTTCAAGCCACAGATCCACAGTTTACAAGCTGGTATATATAATTCAGGGTAAACTAGCTAATGTTAGGTGTTAGCTAGTTTTCTCAAATCTGTTCTATATTATATTCACAAAATTATTAGAAGCCTTAAATGATTAAAGGTCTGCAGAGTGTGTGACCGAACTCTTACTATATGATAGGTTTTCAAGAAAGGTCTGAAATAGTCCATATTGGTAAGATTTATTTACAGAGACAATTTTATATAATGAAAAACTACTAAGGAAAAATCACATTTAATTGCAGGCTCTGCTGATTGTGATGTAACTTTGGTCATGTCACTTAAAATTTCTAGTCTTAATCTCTCACCTGTTAAATAAAAAGTGTAACACCTATCTCACAAACTCATATAGTTATTGCAAGATCAACCTAGAAAAGGATGTTGAAAATGATTTACAAATAATAAAATAATATACAATTTTAGAAGCATTATATATTTTGTTTTTTCTCAATGCAACATTTCAACATTACATATTTCAAAGTTAAAACCATTTTTATTTATTTATTGATATTGAGTCTCCCTTTTAGTTTTTCTTCTTGTTAACTTTGTCTTAATTCACATTCTCATTCTTTTATTCTTTGTTCTATTTCACATTGCTTTGTAATCTTTTAAATCTTTCTTCTTAAACAGGCGCATTCCTTCTAGGTATCTCCCTCTATTTCCTCAAGGAGCAGAACATACACATACATAATCCCATAAATGTATAATAAACCAACCAACATTCTCTTTCCTCTTCTGTCACAGGAAGTTTAAACTTCTCATACAGAGAATGATAGCTGTTCATCACATTGATAATAATGGCTAACATTTCTTGATCTCATAATGTGACAAGCAGTTTGCTAAATGCTCTTATATGCACAAATTAGTTTAATTCTCATGACAACCTTGTGAGGTTGAAATTTTGTCATTTAAATAACTTGCGTAGTAATTAGAGTCCAATTCTAGTGATTCCAGAGTAGGATGCTTGAATATTACATGATACTTATTTTTCTTTTCTTTTTTTTTTTAACATTTTTTGTTGGTTTATAATCATTTTACAATGTTGTGTCAAATTCCAGTGTAGAGCACAATTTTTCAGTTACACATGAACATACATATATTCATTGTCACATTTTTTTCTCTGTGAGCTACCATATGATCTTGTATATATTTCCCTGTGCTATACAGTATAATCTTGTTTATCTATTCTACAATTTTGAAATCCCAGTCTATCCCTACCCACCCCCCGCCCCCTTGGCAACCACAAGTTTGTATTCTATGTCTGTGACTCTATTTCTGTTTTGTATTTATGCTTATTTTGTTTGTTTGTTTTTTAGATTCCACATATGAGCAATCTCATATGGTATTTTTCTTTCTCTTTCTGACTCACTTCACTTAGAATGACATTCTCCAGGATCATCCATGTTGCTGCAGATGGTGTTACGTTGTCAGGTTTTATGGCTGAGTAGTATTCCATTGTATAAATATACCACCTCTTCTTTATCCAGTCATCTGTTGATGGACATTTAGGCTGTTTCCATGTCTTGGCTATTGTAAATAGTGCTGCTATGAACATTGGGGTGCAGGTGTCATTTTGAAGTAGGGTTCCTTCTGAAAATATGCCCAGGAGCAGGATTCCTGGGTCATATGGTAAGTCTATTCCTAGTCTTCTGAGGAATCTCCATACTGTTTTCCACAGTGGCTGCACCAAACTGCATTCCCACCAGCAGTGTAGGAGGGTTCCCTTTTCTCCACAGCCTCTCCAGCATTTGTCATTTGTGGATTTTTGAATGATGGCCATTCTGACTGGTGTGATGTGATACCTCATTGTTGTTTTGTTTTGCACTTCTCTGTTAATTAGTGATATTGAGCATTTTTTCATGTGTCTATTGATCGTTTGTATGTCTTCTTTGGAGAATTGCTTGTTTAGGTCTTTTGCCCATTTTTGGATTGGGTTGTTTGGTTGTTTCTTATTGAGTCGTATGAGCTGCTTATATATTCTGGAGATCAAGCGTTTGTCGGTTTCATTTGCAAAATTTTTTTCCCATTCCGTAGGTTGTCTTTTTGTTTTACTTATGGTTTCCTTTGCTGTGCAGAAGCTTGTAAGTTTCACTAGGTCCCATTTGTTTATTCTTGCTTTTATTTCTTCTAGGAGAAAATTTTTGAGATATATGTCAGATAATGTTTTGCCTATATTGTCTTCTAGGAGGTTTATTGTATCTTGTCTTATGTTTAATTAAGTCTTTGGTCCATTTTGAGTTTATTTTTGTCTATGGTGTAAGGGAGTGTTCTAGCTTCACTGCTTTACATTGCTGCTGTCCAGTTTTCCCAACACCATTTGCTAAAGAGACTGTCTTTATTCCATTGTATATTCTTGCCTCCTTTGTCGAAGATTAGTTGACCAAAAGTTTGTGGGTTCATTTCTGGGCTCTCTATTCTGTTCCACTGGTCTGTATGTCTGTTTTTGTACCAATACCATGCTGTCTTGATGACTGTAGCTCTATAGTATTGTCTGAAGTCTGGGAGAGTTATTCCTCCAGCCTCTTTCTTTCTCTTCAGTAATGCTTTGGCAATTCTAGGTCTTTGATGGTTCCATATAAATTTTATTATGATTTGTTCTAGTCCTGTGAAATATGTCCTGGGTAATTTGATAGGGATTGCATTAAATCTGTAGATTGCCTTGGACAGTGTGACCATTTTAACAATATTGAGTCTTCCAGTCCAAGAGCATGGGATATTTTTCCATTTTTTAAAGTCTTCTTTAATTTCCATCTTTAATTTAAGTGGTTTATAGTTTTCTGTGTATAATTCTTTCACCTCCTTGGTTAGATTTATTCCTAGGTATTTTATTACTCTGGGTGCTATTTTAAAGGGGATTGTTTCTTTACTTTCTTTTTCTGTTGATTCATCATTAGCGTAAAGAAATGCAACTAATTTTTGAACGTTAATCTTGTAACCTGCTACCTTGCTGAATTCTTCAATCAGCTCTAGCAGTTTTTCTGTGGACCTTTTAGGGTTTTTATATATAGTAACATGTTGTCGGCATATAGTGACACTTTTACCTCTTCTTTTCCAGTTTGGATCCCTTTTATTTCTCTCTCTTATCTGATTGCTGTGGCTAGGACTTCCAAGAATATGTTAAATAGGAATGGTGATAGTGGGCATCCTTGTCTTATCCCAGATTTTAGTGGGAAGCTTTTGAGTTTTTCACCATTGAGTACTATGCTGGCTGTAGGTTTGTCATATATAGCTTTCGTTATGTTGAGATATGTTCCCTCTATACCCACTTTGATGAGAGTTTTTATCATAAATGGGTGTTGAATTTTATCAAATGCTTTTTCTGCATCTGTTGAGATGATCATGTGGTTTTTGTCCTTTCTCTTGTTGATGTGATGTATTACATTGATTGATTTGCTTATGTTGAACCACCCTTATGTCCCTGGGATGAACCCCACTTGGTCATGATGTATATAATCTTTTTTATGTGTTGTTGGATTCTGTTTGCTAATATTTTGGTGAGGATTTTGGCGTCTATGTTCATCAGTGATATTGGCCTATAATTCTCTTTTTTTGTAGTGTCTTTACCTGGTTTTGGTATCAGAGTGATAGTGGCTTCATAGAATGAGTTTGGGAGTAATCCCTCCTTTTCAATCTTCTGGAATAGTTTGAGAAGGACTGGTATGAGTTTTTCTCTATATGTTTGGCAGAATTCCCCGGTGAAGCCATCCGGTCCTGGACTTTTATTTGTAGGGAGGTTTTTAATTGCTATTTCTATTTCATTTCTAGTGATCGGTTTATTCAAGTGGTCAGTTTCTTCTTGATTCAGTCTTGGTGGACAGTATGTTTCCAGAAACTTGTCCGTCTCCTCTAGGTTATCCAGTTTGGTTCCATACAGTTTTTCATAATATTCTCATATGATATTCTGTCTTTCTATTTGTTGTAATTTCTCCATTTTCCTTTCTTATTTTGCTAATTTTTGCTCTCTCTTTTTTCTTCTTTGTGAGTTTGGCCAGAGGTTTGTTGATTTTATTTACTTTTACAAAAAAACAGCTTTTGGTTTAATTGATTTTTTTCTATGGTCTTTTTAATCAGTATTTTATTTATTTCCTCCCTAATCTTTATAATTTCCTTCCTTATGCTGCCTTTTGGGGTTTTTTGTTCTTTTTTTTCTAGTTCATTCAGCTGGTGGGTTAAGTTGTTTATTTGAGATTGTTCCTTTTTGAGGAAGGCCTGTATCGCTATAAACTTCCCTCTTAGCACTGCCTTTGCTGTGTCCCATAAATTTTGTGTGGTTGTGCTTTCATTTTCATTTGTCTTAGGTATTTTTTAATTTCAGCTTTGATTTCCTCATTGACCCATTGGTTTTTTAATAGCATATTGTTTAATCTCCATGCTTTCCTTTTTTTGTCCTTTGTTTCTGTGTTGTTGATTTCTAGTTTCATGGCATTGTGGTCAGTAAAGATGCTTGAGATAATTTCTATCTTAAAATTGTTGAGGTTTCTTTTGTGCCCAAGTCCATGATCAATCCTAGAAAATGTTCCATGTGCACTTGAAAAGAATATATATCCTATTTTTGGGGGGTGTAATGCTCTGAAAATACCCACCAAATCTAATTTTTCTATTGTATTATTTAATTTCTCTGTTGCTTTATTTATTTTTTGTCTGGAAGATCTGTCTAGTGATGTTAATGCAGTGTCAAAGTCTCCAACTATGATTGTATTCCCATCAATATCCCCCTTTATATCTGTTAGTAACTGTTTTATGTACTTAGGTTCTCCTATATTGGGTGCATATATATTAACAAGTGTAATATCCTATACTTATTTTTCATTAGAGAAAAAATTCCAAAATCATAATTGTCTTTCTGGCAAGTGAAATTACAATAAAAAGGACAGTTTAGTGGTATTTATTATTTTAACATTAGTCATTTTTACAAATGCATATGCATAATATTCATGTTATGTTCCACATGTTTTTATTTCTTCTTTATATTTACTCTTACTTCCCTGTATCCTCATAATCATGATGTTAGTTTTTTCTAAAAATAACTTTACCATTGTGGATACCGCTGTATACATGATTTTTCATTCACTGTTTATCAGCACACCAGAATAATTAACCTGGAAAACATTTTTAGTTACATTTCTATAAGTATAAGAAAGATGCTTTGGATAAAATACAGATAAAAAATTACATTGTATCCAGATGACAATTGATTGGGTGTTTCTCTGTAAATATTTATCAGATCACAAAATTACCTAAATATTCAATAATATAAAGCAGTTTCTAGGACAGGATAGCTACCATCAGTAAACCTGTTTTATTAATAAGAATTGCAAGACTCTCATTTGATTTTCACTCACAGCAAACAAAACCTTTGTTTTAAAAGGTTTCATTCAAAAGTTCCCTGCACAGCAAAGTGCATGGCACTCAATTTATCTACCGACAGAAGATGAAGGGCTTACCTGGCCCTATGTGATAAGAAACTCTGGCTTTGGGAAGTCTCCCAGAAATACAGCCTGGTAAGCCACCCCTCTAACTCTCACATTGCTATTATATAAATGGTATGTTTTTTTTTTTCCTAAAGAAAGACTGAAATTGGCTATTTTTACCTTGAGACAAAGCACTTTAGATGGGAACAATATTATTTTTTCTGTCAGAAAACATTTTATCTAAGCACATTGAATACACTTCACTAAATCAGCACAAATGGCTACGAGAGCAAAGTCAAACATGTCCAAGTCTAGATTTTATTAAAAATAGGGCATGCTCCAGGAAGTGGAAATGTTATGTAGGCATATATGAGGGGGGAAGAATTTTGACAAAAAAATAATAAAATTGCCTAATACTTATTTTTCCAATATAGGAAGCATGTAATTTTAAGAAGTATGGGTAATTATGGGTAATAGAGCACTGACTAGCAGGTGTTTTGTTTTGTTTTGTTTTGTTTTAACTACTATATGTATATATACACATACAATAGGAGCACTTATACGTCACAAAATGACACAAACAGGCAATTTGCAGAAAAATGTCATACCATCAATAAACAGACAGAAAGGTTTAATTTTGCTTATAATTATAGCAATGAAAATTGACACTACAACAAGACACCTTTCAGATTAGAATGCCAAAAATTAAATCCTTTTTATAATCATCAGTGCATTGTAAATGAACTTTCATGCCTTATTGGGAAGGGATTAAAATCTGTGGAATATTTTTTAAGAGTGATTTATCACTAGCTTGCAACAGTTAAAATGCAAAAACCTTTGGTTTTTATGGGTGGTAGAAACTGAAGTAAAAATGTTTATTTTTACATTCTTAAAATGTTAAGTTCAAAAGTGTAAATATTTATAAATGTAAATATTTATAAATGAAAAGATGGTTAAATACAGTATTTTATAATGGTAAAATGTATTAATAAGTTGCTATTAAAACAATTAGACCTATAAGTTCTAATATGGGAAGATGGCCGACGTATGTGGAAAGTTCAATGAAATACAGAGCATTGGGGATATTGTGATTTTTTTATGAGAAAGAAAAGAGAAAAATTACCTGTGTTGATAGTCTGAATGCTTCTGGTGAGGTGTTCAAGTATCTGATCAGGAAAAAAGATTTATTTTAATGTATATATACATTTGTCTTTGTTGTCATTGTTACTGTTCTTTATTTTATCATATGTGTATATAACTATATATAATATTGAGAACAAATATTTGAAAACTGTTAACTCACCTTTGATGGGTAGAATTGAAAAGTGGAGATTTGAAAGACGAGTTTAACTTTTCATATTGTTCCGTTTGGTGTACTCTTCCAAGAATAATTTTAAAATCAACAATTATAACATTTAAAGTAATTTAGGATACATTTAATTATTCCAGAATCTGAAATAGAGATAGTCCTAGTCAACCAAATTGATAAATACATGTATTTTTATTTTAAATTTTATATAATGGAGGAATCATCAATTTTATATAGTCACCAGCATTTTTATTAAAAAATAATAAATATTCTCAATTCGGTTTCTAGGAAAGAGTCATTATAGAACTTTTTACAAAATACACCCTGCTGGTTAGACTACATATTTACTATACAAATCTCTGAGCATATGGCCTGTGCATCTGTCTTTTTATCTAGCTCCTTAGATCAATTTTAAGAAGGAATTTAAACAGCGGTCAGTGGATAGTCATTTAAAGTGTCTTAATAAGGAATATTTCAGTTATTCTCCAGCCCTGTAAGTCTGAAACTACTTTGGTAATTTACTTAATATACAGAATCAGTGGCCAACCTCATACATAATGATTTAATTTTTCTGTTATGGATCATTAGAATCTTTTTTTTTAAATAATTACATAGGTATATAAATTGATTCTTATGTAGAATATTTGATTTGAGGTATACCATCTAGCAGAAAGTTAAATCATCAAATTTTTGCTAAGAAAATCAGTTACATATTTGAGAATAGAATAACAGATTCTCATTTATACAACTTTCAACATGGCCAGTATATATTTTTTCTTTTATATGCTAAAATTTACCATAGTATAAATAAAAACATATGAATGATTTTGATTTGTACTGAAGTTGCAGAGTAACTCATCAATCACATGATAAAAACAATGGTGCTGTCATAGGATGGAGACTAAATCATTGCATCTCCATTTCTGTAAACCAGTTGAAGTTCTTCATAGAAGACAAGAAAGTGGGTCCTTGCAGTACTGAGAAGGAACAAGATAATTTTTTACAACACATGCTGTATATAATTTGATTAATAATATCCTACCATCTAAGTTTCTTAAAACCGACCAAATTATGTTGGCATTTATCTTTCTTATAGGTTGATATCAATATGGCAAAGAAGAACTGAGAGTTTTCCCTATGACCAAGATAATTAGGTTTTAATATATTTTAATTTTAATATATATCCTAGAATATTCTTTATCTATGCAAATATAGACTATAGTATCCATATTAAATATATTGTTAAATATCAATATCATTGATATTATATTATGTATCATTACAAGCATAATTTTGGTTATTTTCTTAAATAGTCGATGTGAACATCTCACCTGTTTATAGTTTGTGGATGTCTGAGAATCAACAACTGGCTATCTATTTAAATAAAGAAAGTATAGGGAAACAGCATTTTGATGTTGGCCTTGGCAAAAACTTTTGGATTTAACATCAAAAGCAAAAGTAACAAACACAAAAGTCAGCAAGTGGGACTACACCAAATTAGCTTCTGCACTGTAAAGAAGATAGCAAAATGAGAAGGCAGCCTCCAGAATGAAAGAAAATATTTGTAAATCATATATCCTAGAAGTAGTTAATATACAAACTAGATAAGGAACTCAAACTGCTCAATAGAACACACAAAGAAAAAGAAAGCTCAATTACAAAATTGGCAAAGGATCTGAATAAACAGTCTTCCAAAGAAAACATACAAATGTTCAACAAATACGTGAAGAAGTGTTCAGCATCACTAGTGAGTAAGAAAACACAAATCAAAATCACAATGAGGCCTTACCTCATGCTTAGTGCTCTTTACTTTTGTTGCCTTTGCTTTTGGTGTCAAATCCAAAGTTACACCAGTGTCAGTTTTCTTCTAGGAGTTTTATAGTTTCACTCTTAATTTTTGGTGCTCATATATTTGCAATGGTTATATCCTCTTGCTTAATTGACCCTTCTATCATTTTACAAAGACCTTCTTTCTTTCTTCTTACAGTTTTTGACTTAAAGTCTACTTTGGTATAAGAATAGCTACCCCCTGTCTCTTTTGGTTTCTGTTTGCATGGGACTTCTTTTTTCTTACTTTTATTTTCAGTCTGTGTGTCTTCAAACCGGAAGCAAGTCTCTTGTCGGCAGCATGTCACTCAGTCTTATTTCTTTATTCATTCAGCCATTCTTTGTCTTTTGGCTGGAAAATTTAATTTCATTTACATTTATTTATTGCTAGGCAAGGGTTTACTATTGCTGTTTTGTTAATTGATTTCTAGCTGTTTTGTAGGTCGTTTGTTTCTTTCTTCCTCTGGTGATCATCTACTTATTACTCTTGGGTGGATGGTGGGTATTTATTTTCTTTCAGATGGGAGATGAAGAATTGTGATAATCTTTTCTCGGGGGGCAAATTTGACTTTTTCAATATTTTAAGCCAAATGATAAGTTAGTTTTCACAGATGCTAGCAAAATTCTTCATTACTTAGTAATGTAACACATGTAAATCTATATATTTCATCAAGTCGTAGCTCTTTCCCAGAAGATGTTAAAAACTACAATCACAGAGTGAATTGCTAAGGTTTCTCTTTGCTCTTTTACCACCTATTATGATTTGCATTGTGTCACACAAAAAGTTGTTGAAGTCCTAACTACCAATAGCTAATTAATGTGACCTTACTTAGAAATAGAGGTAATCAAGCTAAAATGAGCTCATAAATGTGGACCCTGAAAATATGACCATGTCCTTATAAAAGGAGTAAATTTAGACACAGAGAGATGCATAAGGGGAATATGATGTAAAGACACAGGGAGACTGCCATCTACAAAACAAGGAATGACTGAGGTGCCTAGAAGCTAGGAGAGAGACATGCAACAGATTTTCCCTCACAGCCCTCAGAAGGAACCACCAATGCCAGTGCCTTGGTTTCACTCTTCTAGCCTCCATAACTGTGAGAAATAAATGTCTGTTGTTTTCTAAGCCACCTAGTTTGTGATACTGTATTAAGGGAGCCCCAGAAACTAAGACACCACATGTAGTTATCTTCTTTTTACAGAATGATGCCTGGATTCTCATCCATCTTCTGCCTTGGAAGTGTGCAGTACAGAGAACAGTCTCCAAACTGACATTGAATGGGAGATAGTGATGGAAAAAAAGAAGGTAATATTGTTTTTTCTTATCTGTAAAGCAGCTTCCAACTTGTAGCTATTTTATTTGCTTTCTTTCAGCAGTTAGAGCATGAATGGAAAAGATTTATAATCACTACATTATAAATCAGACAGTCAATATTTTAATTTGATTAATACAATATGATGGTTTATCAGAGAGACTTGGAAATTGTGGTCCTGTTGTCTAAACAGTACTCTGGTCTTCTCAGAGATGCGGTATGATCTGATTTCATTTCTAAAATTCAATGTCTGGTAAACTTTGCTGAGGGGAAAAAAAAAGTCTATTCTTGGGTTATGATGAATGACTGATTATTACAAAGCAGAATGTACCCTTGGAACATGTCCTATAAATTTCCATGCCACTGAATGTTACACAAAAGTGGCTGCCTGTGGATCTTGAAATTGCTCCATACAAAGGAACATGTTAATTAAGGCAGTCTCAATTCAATACACAAATGCATGTAAATTATAACTCAATACAAGGTCAATAAAAGGCTATTTTCTTGTTTTATTATAATAATTCTACCAAAAAAAACCAACAACAACAAAATCAAATACACAAAACTACTCTTCAGTAATTATAAGGTATGAATATGGCCTACAAATGTGAGAACATTCAATTGGAATGTGGTTGTCTACACTGAAAAATAAGAGCATTTTATTTCTTCCCCTAAGGCCCAACATGCCACAAAGCAAATGTTTATATTGAATATACACTGATTATAAGGTGGGGTCTAAATGATGCTTGTATAAGTTATAGTACTATTTAAAGGACAAAAGAGACCACTCCATGGAGAAAAGTAGTCTCTCACAGCCTTGTAACATTTTTCTTTGTAAGAATGCAATATATTTAGTATCAGAATTTACTAATACAACTTTGAGCTACAAATAATTGGTATATTTTTCTCTTCCTTATGTCCAAGGTATTATTTTAAACCTTACGTATTATCCTGTTTTACTGTGAAGTATTATACAGTCTAACGAATGAAAAAGACCCAAGATAAAGATACTAATATGTACCAAGAAATAAAGAAACCAAGTCATTGCCATAAAATAGGCAATTTTGTAACTTGGCTCCACTCCTATAATTTGATTCTAATTGTAGGAAGATGTCTATAGGCTATCTATATTTTGCTATAATTACACCTTTGATTTTTAAAAAATCTAGGGAGCCAATGATATGTACATTATGGAGTGATAAAATTGAAAATTAAATATACAACAAGCTTAATTTTGATGATTTTCCTTTACTCTTATAGATATTCTTAAAATTAAAAAGCCTTGAGTATATATTTGAAAAACTGGAATAGGTGAAATTCATGGCAGATCTTGAGACATGTTGATGAGAAGTAACAGTTAAATGTAGCCAACATGGAAAGAAACAAAGGAAGGACTTCACTTCAGTGACAAAACATTCTGTTTGAGTTATTTATGTACAGCATGGTGCTAGTGGGGTCAGATTTTTAGTAGGGTTAAAGTTTAAATGAATGTGGGAGAAGAAACATCCTACCATTGGGCAAAGCATCCAGTCTATCACATACAAATGCAAAGGTTGACTCTTATCACATGGAGAAGGAAGCCCCTAGATCTAATAAAGGACTAGGTGGAAATGCTTTTAACAAAACAGGAAATAGGGAATCAAAGAAGAAGGCAGATAGACTGGAGCTTAAATTAAATGAGAATTGGATTATTGGATTGAGAGAAAAAAATAGTGATGCTAAGGGGGAAAAAAAAGTATTCTGATACTTGTTAAAATAGTAAGGAAGACATTATTCCATATTATTTCAATAAGATTATTCTAATTGGGGAGAGAGCCGAGAGTCAACTCTGAATACAGTAAAGATACCTAGAGATTTATAGCCAAAAGCAGAGTGGGGGGCAGTGGGTGGAAAATTACTTCAGAGGAGACATCAAGAGTGGGGGGATTCTTTTAAGCCAACTTAGCAGGATTCTTGATGAAAGTAGGCCAAGATGATGAGATATCAAGGGTGCGGATGAAGAATTTATCAGATATCGAGGGTGATCAAGTATCAAGGTAGGGGGAATTCTCACTGTACTGATTTAGCAACACTCTTGGTAAAGGTGGTCTTGGCCAGGGTAGACACAGAAACCAACTGTCAAGGCCTACTTGAGAAAAGGGTTCAGAGGAGCCTAACACAAGTTTGGCCAAAGAGAAAATCTTTGTCAGTGGGTAGGGTACTTGAGAGTAAGGTCTAGATTCAGTAACATAATAATAGATAATATTTATTGAATAGTTTGTTTGTTTAAGATACTGTTAAAAGCATCTTAGTTATTACTCAATTATAATTATAGCAAATTAAAAATAAAATAATAAAGAATAATTACATAACTATGTAATTTAAGAGTTCAGCATTTCTAGGAGGTAGAGAGTAACAGCACACTTATTTTATCTTGAGGAATGCAATGTTTAGATAAAAGAAACTTCTGCTTTCAGCCGACACAGAGCAACAGGATCAGAGTTACTATCATGCTCAAAACACAACAAAGCAAAGACCAAAACAAAAACACAAAAAACACAAAACAAAACAAATAGACAAAATATGTGGAACAGTGTTTTTTTGAGGACACAAAATACCAGGCTATGAAAGAAAATGAGCCGTGAGAGACTGGAAACAACATAAGTGAACCATACTAGTGCCCCAGTTTACTACTTTGAGGAGTTTCTAAACCAGTACTTGACACTATTGAAAAGCCATCCATAAGGATTGGAGAGCACAGTACCTGGTGCCAAGGCCAAGAAGAGTGCTTGTCATTAGGCTGTTCCCATCTCACCTGTTTTGTCCCAATTACCAAGCAGGCTCAACTCCTTCCTCTTCACTGAGGGCATGGACATATACAAGCTTCACCATGAAATTCAAATATTTAGTAATATTTTAGGGAGAGTTAACGTATGATGGATAATTGTTTCTTTCTCCAATACAAAAATCCATTTATCCTTTGCATATATTTTTAACATTTAGTTTTGAACAATGTAAATAATAAATATAAAACTAACATACTTAAATGTATTACATGATAAATTTCATAGAGACAAATTGCAGCCCCTGCATACCATCTGTATGGGAGTCCATGGAATGAATTTAGTGAATGAATATCATCCCACTAAATATCTTAATTTTAAATCAAATGAAGTCTTTGTCTTATGTTTAATTTATATTTGATTTTATTTATCTTAATATAATAGGATACTTTCTGTTGATTTTTCTAATCCATCATCCAGGAAAGAATGTTTTCTCTCCTTAGGGAGCTTTGAATTTAGTACTCTTGAAAGACCTCCTCACAGTGGAGATAATGCCATTGGCAAAGAAAATATAGAGGAAAAAAGAGGGACACACACATACAGAGAGAATATGTAATAACATTGGAGAGAAAGATTATGAGAGAAAGAGATAAAGAGACAAAATTCACAAAGGTCTTAGAGTTTAAAGAGTAACGGTTCCTTCTTGGGACTTTGGATTTGTTCAGACCTCACAAAGGTTCTCTGGCCCACATTGGGAGGTAGACCTCCGAGGCCAAGCTTGACTTGAAAGGAGTAGAACATAATGTTAGCAACCCTGAAGCAGGAACAATGAGAGTATAGTCAATGAAAATGCCTTTAATCCAGACAGTCCTCTTCTAACATTCTATATGATTTTGAGGCTAGGTATCTGATTTTTAACAAGTAAGATTTTATTGAATAAGACTTTCTTCCTTGTTATATCAGTATGTGTGTGCATGTGTGCATGCGTGTAGAGCTGAAAGATTGATATGAGATTAGCAAAGACCAACTTTGATGAATGGTTGAATATTTTATTTTCTTTTATAAAAATCCTTTCCAGTAGTTTGTAAATAATAATAGCAAGAGTAATAATAAGCCTACTGCTATTAATAATAGTAGATTAAAATGAATTATTTGCAGGAATGTGTTCTGCCATAGATATTTTGTTTCATATTCATAAATTCATTCAAAAATTTTCCAACAGATATTTTTTGAGAACCTACTACATGCCAAACACTGTCCTAAGAATTAGATATTAAGAAATGAGCAACAGAAGGAAATATTCTTCCTTCAGGAAGTTTACAGTCAGGTGAAAGACAACATATTTGTTTGTATTTGTCCTTCAAAGATTATATAGGTTTTCACAGATTCTGAACAAAGCCATCAAATGAATATACTTCTTTTTCTTTTCCTTTTTTAATTTGCTACATTCACCCCCACAAATTAGTTTTTATCAACTTTGTAATGGAGTATCTGATTTCACTTTCTTAACTTTCAAAATTTTCACAATAACTGGTCATTTTTTAATATCTTCTTTGAATTAATATGTACTTGAAACTTTATCCTCAATCATTTATTTTTTTGTCCCATGCCCTTGAAGTTCTGAAAATAACTGGACTCCTTTTGAAATTGAAAATAGCTTACATTCTGTAAAAACAATCCAAATAAAACAAACAATAAATGTTGCTTAAAAAACATGTCTTAACCCAGTATTTTCACCAGATCCAGTACTGTCAGTGTTTTTCTAACTCATGATGCTCTTCCAGGTTTCCAAAATTCACTGATACCATTTATGTAGATCAGGGGAAGTTTTGTAACATGGCTCTAGGAATGCCTTGTGGTATATCTTTGGTAAAATTTTCTAGACAAAAAGAAAAAAAAAGTTTCTTCCTTGTCCTGCATATATATTTGTGTGTATTACTTTAAAGCCTATGTGGAGATCTCTCTCAGGAACACAGTAATATAGTTGAATAATGAACTCTCGTTCTTGGGTACATTCTAAGTCCTCTTGAATCAAAGACAAAGAAGACATAACAGTAAGTTTAGTCCTCAGACATGATTTCCACCTTACAAATCCTGTGGAGTCACCGAAGTCAAATGTCTTAGGGTATACAGAAAATGATGCTTTCTCATACTGAAGTTATCTATTATACATAAAGGGGAAAAACATGGCTGGTTTCGGAAAATCCAATTGTAGAAAGTCAAGTCAGGATGCTTTGGGTATTACTTTTCTGTTTATGATATTCTACAATCAATATAAATAGATTTTGCTTTGTTATATGTAGGCAGGAATTCCAGCAATGGTGCAATGGGTTAGATACACCAATGCAGTTGATCTATTCCATCACAGAAGAAACCTTAAAAATGGATATGTGGCATGTGTGACATGTCATTGACACTCATGTTATTTTCTGTATCTGAAGAGGACATAATCCTCCAAAGTTGGCAAAATTTTTTGCTTTTTTGCTTTTAATTGCCTACTTGAGTGTCATAGTTCCCAAAAGTCACTATACAGTGTTACTTATTATGGAAAATGGAAAATGACCACAAATCCTTTGACATTACTCCAATTGAGAAATAGGATCTATGCCACTTCACTTTGAAATCAAGCAAATTTCCTGACTGCAAAGTGCAACAGAATGTTAAGATGTGATCATATACATGTATCTAGGCCCAGTCCTTAAGAGAGTGGCAGCTGAGTGTCCCTTGGAATACTTAATTTGTGAGAATTCCTTTTAAAACAGCTGCTGTATTTTAAGTAGCCAGATCCCATGGAGAGGTTGTACAGGTGCTCTAGTAGTCAGCACCGTAAGAGTTTCCAGACAGTAGCATCAGTTGCCACCATATGGGAAGTCCTCTTCATTGTCCACTCCTGAGACCGCTTCAGATGACTGCAGTATCTGGCTGCAACCACTTGACATAACCCAAAGGAGACCACATAGTTGAATAACCCACGGAAGGATGGAAGATAACAAAGTATGGTTTTATGCCACTGGATTTAATGTAATTCCTTTGCAGAAGTAGATAACCAAAACTAATCTCTTCATATTTATAAATCTTCCCAGTCAGAATCTCTGTTGTGTTGGCGAAGGTATTAAATTGTCACAATAAAGCAAGAGATTGGAAAGTTTTTCTTCTTTTCTGGTGCTATCTAATTTCATTTTTCCAAGGATCTGGGGGCAGTATTTGTGCCATGTGTCACTTTTTCAAATATGAGAAAAATTTGTTACTGCCCATTTAATTCATTCAGAATAACAAAAGGCAGTTGATCTTTTCTCAAAATCTTCAGTGCTATGGCTCTATTTTCCCAAGGTTAAATAAAAAATAATAATAGGCAACATCTTGAATTTCATTCATTAAATTTTGTAATAACATCAAATTATTCACATTTTCAGTTTGAATATCCAGCCTATGTCATAGAATATTTACCAGATTGTCTTTGCTCTGCTAACAGTACTTTGGAGCTAATTTGCTGTACTCATGGATTATTTTTTATCAACATTGAATCATGGAAAGTTGGACCTTTTTCATTACCTCTAAAGTTTCATTATGTTTGCTCACCTTGTAAAAAAGTCTTTTTCTAAAACCACAGTCCACATGTTCCAAAGGCATTTATCCTTTAGTCATTGCTTTTGTTGTTCTCTTTTTTTCTCCAAGCTGTGAACATTACTGGAGACCTTTTCGCCTTCATTTGGATTAGTAGTTAGAAATTTGATATGGAAATCTTCCATACTCTCCACTCTCCCCACACAGTGAATGAAAGCCTCAAGCTATCATGTACTGTGGCCAAAGAATGATCACATCTTGAACCACAGGGCACATCAAATGTTTGGCCCTTGAGACCATCCAGCAGCTGCCTCTGTCTCTCTGTATTGACATTGTTATAGCTGTAATATATCAGAGGATTAATTTAGCCAGTTTTTAAATGTTTCTCCATTGATTTGGGGAAAAGAACCATACAAAAAATTATTTTCAGTATTAGCATTTTATACTCTTTAAACGTGTACAAAACAGGAATTTGCATACTAGGGGACATCATACTCTAGGAAATGAGAAGCACCTTCATCCTCTATAAAGCTCTCGAAAATCTAACATCATTCTCCTTTCTTTCTGGAATGGAAAATACATTTTAAAATTTATGTATTCAACTTTCAGGCAAATGATCTAGACTTATGGTTTCTAGAGTGTGGAGCACCATTCATTCATCTAATCAACAAATAACTGATGGACATGTGTTGGCGTACCATGTACCATCTGGGTCAGGACCTACAGAGGCTGCAAAACTCGTGCCATTATCAAGAGCCAGGCAATAAGCAAGTAAACACAGAAACAAACGAAGTAAGTTTGTGTTATGAAAAGAGCTATCCAGGAAGTAAACAAGCAGTTTTAGATATAACTCACCAATTAGGGGTGAGCAGAGAATCCTAAGTGTTGGGAAGGAGGCGGACATGAGGGGTAAGAGGAAGTGCATTTTAGGCAGCACAAAAACAAGCTTTACCCGTTTGAGCACTGAAATGTTGGCTAGTGCGAGTAGAGTTTAGTGTAAAAAGGGATGAGTGTTGTGAAAGTTGGAGAAGTGCAAAGAAGTTCAACTGGGTCAGGGATTATATTTCTTAGGGACATATATTTTGTTCTCCAGGCATCTTCATAATTTAAGCAAACAGACACTGTTTTTAAAAAACAAGCCTCACAAGTACATCTAGGTCTTATTGCACATATAAGTAGAAGCAGCATTCCTTTTACTTCCTTTATATAGCTAGTGGACAGAGATGATAATGATAGATGATAGATATTTAGATACATAGATACATAGATAGAGAACCAGTGTTACCCTTTTTATAGTCAGTAAGATTGCAAGATTGCTTAGAGAAGAGTCAAACTGCATACTGCTGATATCGCCCCTACAGTACTAGCATAGTGCTGAATATCTTATTGGTACTTAATATTATTGACCAGTTGACTACATTGTGTACATTTTTGGCAGTTTTATAGGCATCATCATTTTTGAAAAAAAAATTTTTGACCATCAGGCATTCCACTCTTCTTCTGCTTAACTGAAGCTCTATTTTGTGGGAAATCACCTGTTGACACACCCTTGGAAGATGCTACCTTTTCCCGTGTAGGTAGAAACAGCTTATAGTCATGTGATTTGGGCTCAGCCAACTAGATAATTCCTTTAAGGTCTTTAAGGACTCCAGTATGTGAAACAGCAAATAGGAACAGCGAGGCTCAGACTCATAACATGAACAGCTCTAGCACACTGGCCATTTTCCCCCTTCATTCTGGTTTACAGTCACTCCTGAGCATGCTACATGTCCTTCCCATAGCACTGATTTTGCAGTATTGTGAGTCTTCCATATCTTAACAATAAATATCTTCATTGCTTAAGAAAACAAGTTGTTTTCTATGATATACTGGTTTACCTCCATAAATAGACTAAATGTATCTATATTTATCTATAACACTGTATATTATATTAACATTTACATACTAATCTATAAAATACTACATATTGCATTTCCGCAGGAAATACTTACCAATATTTTCTGAGAAAAAAATGCCAATTTCAATATTGCAGTATATTGACAAAATAGGTTAATTAATGGCTCTTAGTATATTTTTAATCTGTGGTTCTAAAATTCTGTAGTTCTAAAAAGATACTATGTTAATTTTAGAAAAGAAGAAACAAACTGTTGAATAGGTATTTAAGCTAAAATTTACTTAAATAGATATTTAAGAAGTTTAAAGAAACAAACCTTGATCCTATACTAATAAAATACATATTTCTAGTTAAATGTTTATATACATTTTGTTTTCATTTATACTTAAAGTGAAGTACATAGGAGCCATCAGTTTTTAGCCATCAAAAAGACCAGATGTCAATGGTGAGATAGAGAAAGCATGGGACTTTCATTCCATTCACACTGATTGGTTCCTTTTCTCTGACATACCTTATATTTTTCACCCTATAAATTTCTTCATGCAAATTTCAACCTCTCCTGTCTGTACAGTTCCTCTTAAACCAGCTAGGAGCGGATGAATTCTCATCTCCTGTAGAATTTCTCTGACAGCTAGAATTGAGCACTCCAAAGTCAGAGCTCATTTGGCACTTTTAATTTTCATGTCTATTTGCAAGTAAGACAAGGCTGGTGTTTCTGAGTCACTAGATAGAATCCAGGCCCTGTTGAGGGAGACACTCTGCCTTATTTTTGTTTGTTTATTTGTTTTCTAGTTGTGCAGTTTTTCCAAAGATTTAACATGATTGTTGATAAGATGTACGTAGACCTAGAAAAACAGTAAGACATAAGACTGGGTGAAAAATAGGAGATTTATTAGGTGATGTTTTATTCCAAAACAGAATACAACAGTCACAAAACCCATTTTCTCTGACCTTCAAGTCTCCACAGATTTTCCCAGTGCTTCTAATAATCCCTGAACAGAAAAAGGATCTTGTTATGTCCATTGCTTTTATTCTCCTCTCAGGAATTTTTATACAGTTCTCTGCCTCTCCTTACTGTTTTGAAAACTGACAACACACTTGCCCATTTCCAAGTGCAAGTAACAGATCACAGGCCCTGTCCAATCCTGAGCATTTACTTAAAAACTAAGTGAGTCAAAGGTAATTTCACAGGCTTTCTAGCCTTCAGTAGGCCTAAGTTTCATCCTTGCCTGAGGCCATTTCTAGAACAGAAAAATTTAGCACAGTATCTTTTCCATATTAGGAGCTGAAATATTTGTAGTTCAGTTCAAAGACACCATGCATTGGCAGTGATTTCTGTAAGTTTGTTTCCCAGTGTATTACTGCAGACTTTCTTATTTACCTTATAATTCTCCCTTGGCAATATCAAGTTGGTTGTCCCCAACGTATAAGAGGCAGACTGCAAAATAAGGTTCCCATTTTCACTTTCTGCCTTCTTCCATGTCTAAGCAGAACTTAACTCTCTCTTGTTAGGCTCTGAATTTTTATTTCAGATAATAACAGTAAAAATGTGTATGTATATGGAGGTGACAAGGGCCTGACTATTGTGGGAGACTAGATAATAAATAACTTGAAAGATGCTAAAAATATGTGTATTAGTTTCCTAGGACTGCTGTAACAAATCCCCATACACTGGCTGGCTTAGAACAACACAGATTTTTTTCACGGTTCAGGAAAGCTCTAGTAAGGCTTCTTCCTTGCCTCTTCTCAGCTTCCGGTGATCGCCAACAACCTGGCATTTCTTAGTTTACAGACAGAGCACTCCAGTTTCTATCTTCCTTGTCACGTGGTATTCTCCCTGTGCATCTCTTCGACTCTCTTTGTGAGGACATAGTCATATTTAAGGCACACCCTAATCCAGTATGACCTCATCTTAACTAAATCCATTTGCAAAGACTCTGTGTTCAAATAAGGTCATATTCACAGGTACAGGGATTTAGGATTTAAGACATTTTGGGGGGGCACAATTCAATAACAAATGATAAGAAGGAAGGAAAGGAAAGAAAGAAAGGAAAAAAAAAAAAAAAGAGAAGGAAAGAGGAAGAAAGAAAAAGAAGGAAGGGAGAAAAATCCTGTAGAAGAAAAATGTAATAGCCTTATAGCTTGAGTTGTTGGGAATAGTTTTTCATTTGAATTGGTTTTGTTTGATTTTTTGGAGAAGAAGAAGCCTTTTTAAGCAGTGAGGGTGTATTACAGGTTAAGAAAGAGGAGGATGTAAATTCCTATCCTGGATGGTGCTAGAGAAGAGGAACTCGAGTTCTTGCTTAATCCCTCAGAATATTGAATATCACCAAGTTCATACTTAGAATTCAGAAAATAAATTTCAAATGACAAAAATTCATGATTTAATTAATACACAGTTTATGAATACCTGCTATGTGTTATAAATGGTATTCTTCTCTGAGTAAAATTGGGTTAGCTTTCTTTCTTTTAAAATTTTTATAGCCAAACTATTCTTTAGTTAATTTTGTAAAATATTAGATTGGAAGAGGCCTAGAATTTTTTAAAAGCTATATTAGATAGTACTAGAGATAATTGACAAAATAGAGAATTAAAACAATACCATCTGTATTGCTGTAACTTGAACACAAATATTATCTCCATTATGTGATATTTGGTGTCATTTTATAAAATATGCATATATTTTAAAGTAGTAGTCTCAAGCTTATTATTTTATTATTTTCTGAGCATAACTATACATTTTAAATTAAATCCTAGATTATGGCTATAAATGTAATTTTATATTTTATAACTACTATTGAAGCTTAGGAAAAAACAGAGTAGACTTCATATTTATTTATTTTGTTTTTATTCTGTTTTTTAAAGTTTCCTATTTCAAGATTTCCTTTATATCATGTAACAATGTATTTATGTTGTAGTCATCAAATGGAAGAATGACATTTGTAACTAATTTGGAATTCTGATATTTTTTTCACCCTTAACAGTTCATTTCCACAACAAAGACATTTAATTTATTTAACCATATGGCATTCTGTGTTTTATCTTCCAATGTAAAACAAGTAAGCTAAGGATGCTCAACTTATCTAATTTTCATATTTTAAAAATATTTCTTCCTTTGTAGTTTTCAATAGATAACATTCTTACTTTGTATGTTAAACATGCAGTTGTTTAAGTTAAACTGAGTATTTGAGATAATAGATCATCATGCAGTTTTAAGAAATAATACAGTGATCCCTTGTACTCTTTACTTAGTTCTCTCTGATGGTACTATCTTGTAAAATTATTGTACAGTATCACAAACAGGATAATGATACTGGGATAAATCGAGATGCAAAATATTTCCATCAACACAAGGATCCCCTCATGTTGCTTTTATAACCACCTTCTCTTCCTCCCACCTCTGCTCACTCTTTAAACTCTGGAAACCACTAATAAGTTTTCCATTTTTATATTTTTTCAGGTCAAGCATATTATATAAATGGAATTATAAAAAATGAAATCTCTAGGGACCATCTTTTTTCATTCAGTAAAATTCTCATCTTTCAGGTTATTAAAACACAAACTATATTTTTCCCATGGAAGGGGAAAGCCATTTGCAAATCATTTAGTTGATAAGGATTGCTATCCAGAAAATATAAACAACTTCTATAAAAAAGGCAAATCCCCATTAAAAATAGACAAATGATTTGAATAGACATTTCTACAAAGAAGACATATAAATGGCCAATAAGCACATGGAAGGATGCTCAGCATCACTGATCATTAGGGGAATGCAAATCAAAACCACAAAGAGATACCCTTAACATCCATTAGGATGGTTATTATTATTTGAAAAATAAAACAAAATGGAAAAAATACTAAGTGTTGGTGAGAGTGTGGAGAAATTGGAACTCTTGTGTCTTGTTGATAGGAAGAGAAAATAATGCAGCACCTACGGAAACCAATATGGCAGTTCCTCAAAAAGTCAAAATGAAAGTCTTCAAATGATCACATAGTTCCATATACTGGGTGTATACTCAAAAGAATTGAGATCAGGGACCCAAACAAATGTGTATACCCATGTTTATACCAGCATTATTCACATTAGCCAAAGAGTGAAAGCAACTCAAGTCGCTTCCATCCAGTGATGGATGAATAGATAAAAGGTGTTATATATGTGTAATGGAATATCATTCAGTCTTTAAAAGGAAGGAAATTCTGACATATGCTACATATGACATGGATGAACCTTGAAGAAGTTATGCTAAGAGAAATAAGACAGATATAAAGGAGAAATTTCATATGATTCTACTTACGTGATGTATTAGTCAGGGTTTTCCAGAAACACAGAACAATAGGATGTCCAGTAGTCTGAAGAGTCAGGGAAGAGTGGATATTGCAGCTCAACTCAAAAGGCAGTCTGGAAGTCAGAATTCCCTCTCCCTGGGAAGACCTCAGTCTTTTTTCCTTTAAGGCCTTCAAATGATTGGATGAGACTCATCCACATTAGGAAGAGTAATCAGCTCAAAGTCTAATGATTTAAATGTTAGTCTAGTCTTAAAATGTACCTTCACAGAGACATTTAGACTGTTGTTTGTTCTGGATACTGTGCCTTAGCCATGTTGACCACAAAAAAAAAAAAAAAATTAACCATAACAAGGTCATCTCTTGTCACTATGGCACCCATATACCGCTCCTTAAATAATACCTAATCTCCAAATATAGACAGTAACAAAGTCATGCTTCCACCTAACATGATAGAACTATCCTGCATATAACCAAAACACATTAAGTCTTTCCCTAGAAGAGAATGCAAAGAGTGATTTTTCACTCTCTCCCTTGATGTCTAGTAATCTAAATGCTATGAAGTAAAATTAACAATATTTAACACTGTCATGTAAAGTAGTGGTTCATTACCTGATCTGACCCAAACCCTCATTCCTGAAGGGTCTAGACCATTAGTAGTTCTGCCTGAATTGGATTGTTTTATTTTTCTATTGCCTTTATTCACAGGGAATAGTGATACTAAGAGACAGCCTAAGGGATCTTCTGTATCCATGTAAACTTTTTTCCTATCTTCATTGTGGAATAGCAGTCTATTTTCCAGTGGTAATCAGGATCAAGCACCCTAGCCAGCATAGTAATTCTCATATTTGCCTGTTGTTTCAGAGTAACTAAGAGCCCAAAGTAACCTGGTAGCAATCTTAAAGTACAGTTCAATAGGATTTTTGTTGCATCTCTAGCCGGAAGTGCCCTTCCCTTTGAAACTAAGATGTTCAGGCCAGTAGAGCATAAAGTCATGAAAACAGGAGGCAAATTTTTTTCTAGGACGTTTCTCCCATTTCTACTTCTTGATTTACTTAGAGCATCTACCTGGAGAACTTTGCCCCAGCCTTGCAAGATTTGCCACCTAGCTGGCACTGTAGTTGAGTCTTCAAAAGGTCATTCCATGATTCTATCAAGCCAACTGCTTCAGGATAGTTGGGAACATGGTAGGGCCAGTTAATTCCATGAACATGGGTGCATTTTTGCATTTCATTTGCTATGAACAGAATTGCTTGATCAGAAGCATGGCTGGGTAGAATACCATGACAGTGGATAAGGCATTCTGTAAGTATACAATGGTAGCTTTTGCAGAAGCATTGGATGCAGAAAATTCAAATCTGTATCCAGAGTAAGTGTTTATTCCAGTAAAAACAAAATTCTGCCCCTTTCATGATGAAAGCAGTTCAGTGTAATCAACCTGCTTAGGTTCTTGAATCTGTAGCCTTATGTCTCTTGTCAAAATGCAAAGTTCTCAGTCATTATTTCTTCAAATACCTTTTATCCCACCATCTTTTTCTCTTCTGAGACTTGACCTTTTTGCATGTTCTATATTTTTGTTTGTTTGTTGTCATTATAATCCTACAGAGTCTTGAATCTCTGTTCATTATTTAAAATTTATTTTTCTCTCTGTTTGCATTGGTTAATTTCTGTTTTTCTATCTTCCAGTTTATTGATTCTTTCCTCTTTCTCCTTCATTCTCCTGTTAAGGCCATTCACTGAATTTTTCATCTTATTTTATTTTTCAATTCTAAAATATGCATTTGATTCTTCTTTGTATCTTCTTTTTCTTTGATGATGCTTTCTAAGTTTACATTTGTTTCAAGAATGTTCATAATTACTCACTGAAGCATTTTTGTCTGGCTGCTTTAAACTAGTGGTCACGTAATCCTAGCATTTCTGTCATCTCGACGGTGGGATCTATTGATTGTCTTTTTGCATTCAGTCTAAGATCTTCCTGTTTTTTTGATATGACAGGGTTTTTTTAATTGAAATTATGAGATTTTTGGATAAGATAAGACTGGATATTATCTAAAATATTTATTTGTTTTATGTAGCTATTTGACAGTAGTTCAGCAGGAGGGAGGGGAACACCACCTTGATACTTCTAGGTAGACATAGAAGTCCACTGCTTGGCTTCTGTTGATTCCTCAAGTGGTAGATCTACTTCTTGCTCCTTGGCAGGAATTCTCCACTGATGTATTCTCCACTGATACCACATTGGAATTGTCTTTGTTGCCTCTGGATAGTGGTGAAAGAGCAGACTCTCACTGAGCCTCTCGGATGCTGTCCTGATGCGGATGCTCAGATACCTCATTATATTCTTGTAAAGGTGAAAATCTAAGCTCCCCATTTGGCCTTTGCTGGCATGGGTGGTAGGGGTACCCGTTTTTATGGTGTTCAGCAGGAGGAGACTGTTTATTGTCTGAAAGTTTTCTTTCTTACTGAGCTGCCCTTTTCTTGGTCCTTTGGCTATGAGAACAGGCTTTTGTTGGGGATCTTCTTCCTAGATCCTTTAGCATTTCTAGACTGCTGGCTTCTTCAGTTCCATGTCTGGGGTATATGAGGCAAAAAGAACATCCAAGGAACTCATTACTATGTTGTTCTTCTGGCCTCAGAATCCTTAGTTGATCTGACTGCTTTTCTTCACTTTCAGAATCTTCTTATGTTTGTTTTGTATATAATATTAAGGGTTTTTAGTTGTACTTGTTGGGAAAAATAGAGGAAAGTGTGTCTACTCCGTCTTTTTAGAAGCAGAAGTCCTCCAGCTGATTTAAGCTTTTGCATTTAATAGTATCCTCAAGATATATTATAAATATTTCTTTGAAAATTTATTTGTTTTCCTTGTAATAGCTTGCTATATAAATAACAGTCCCACTTTCTTTAACAAGTTATAATCTTATTTGCAAATATTAGATATTTCAAAGTCATGATGATGTATATGCACAAATTTAATTCATTTTAACAAATGGATTCTCATAACATCACATTAATGAGTTTTTATTTCTACCAAAATAGCCAGCTTAACAGTTGGAGTAATTAAACTTAAAATTTAAATATAAGTAATACACTTGTTTATTTGTTATAATTGGGCCAACTAAACTATTTTTAGTTAGGCTGATTTCTATTTGATTTAATTAACAGGCCATTTTGATTTTTAAAAATTTTACAGTCTACCAGAAAAAGTTCTAGTTTTTGTCTTTTATAAGAGACCTTCTAGCCATTTTACGCTGTATGTTTGCTGTGAAATTTTAAAACAAGGGGCACAAGAACAGGCCAAAGCCTACTCACTTTCTACATGGATATTGGTGACAAGATGAAGATTATCAATCTATACTTATTTTCCAAACCCAAAAACTAACAAGGAGAAATTCACATTTGATTATGGTCTTACTATTCTCAACTTTGTCATGAAATCTAAGGTTTTAAAGACAAACTTTTCTTGGACCATAGTTAGGAATTATATTCCCAGTGATCACATCTCAGGAAGGTTGTAGGCTCTTTTAAAAGCCACATTTTACAACGAAAAGGAGCATAAAAAAATCTGTTTGAAGGGATAAAAAAGGGAGGATGTGTCAAGAGTATCGAAGTGATGGTTAAGTGCTGCTATACAGATAGGCATAGAATTGGAGAGTGAAACTTCCAGGTATTACATGTTGGAAACAACAGTGTTTATGAAGTATTACGGTGTTTGAGCTTTGACATTTTAAACAGCAGGTTTGTTGGTCCCATCTTTTTCTTAGTCTATGACCTAAAGTTTCAGGGGACCTTTAGATGTCTGTTATTTCTAAAAGAATTGAGTCTGAGATGATCATCTCCTTTGCATGCACAGTATCTGCTATGTAGTTTGTGCTTGAGGCAGATGCTAGGAAAAATATGAATGAGAATGACATTGTATTCTTTTTTTCATTGTTTTATCCCATTATGGCTACCCTTATCTATTTCTTAATTAACTCTTAACTGAGTTATTGTTAAATTGTTTTATTTACTGTTGCCAAATTTATCTTGTAAAAACCCCAATTTTTGTTGTCTCATATCTATTGAAAACACTTTAATGCCTCCCCGTAACCTTTAAAAGAGAAACTAAATAATTTGTTATTCCAGTTTTTCCATTAGTTTAAAATATATCTTCTGATTTTACTTTCACAAATTATCTATTTGTAATAATCATGGTGATGATGATGATGATGATTATAGTAATAATAATGTCCAGCCATATATAACAGATAACATTTGTCAGGCATTATTCTTTTTTCCTTACACATAGTAAAATTTTAGTCTTCATTTAAATTTAATCTTCATTCAAATTTAACTTAATTTAATCCTCATTTAATTTAATCCCATTCAAACCAGCAGATGTTTTTTATATTCTCCACTTCATGCAAGAGGAAACTGAGGCAAAAATTAAGTTAAGCAACTTGCTCAAAGTCACAGAGATAGAAGTTAGCTGAGCTGCATTTGAAGAGACTCTCTAGAATCTGTGTTACTAACTTCTACGTTCAGTTGTCTCTCTAAACTAAGCATTTGTTGTATTCTATCACTATATTAAAATTTACTAATTTTTACTATGGATTCTCAATCTTTAATGTTTTAAAGTGAAAAATCCTATGAAATTTTCAAAGTCCTGTCAAGTTTCATCTTTTCCACAAAACCTTCCATGGTTCAAGTTTGAAGTAATCTCTCCTTCCCAGTGATCATATATCTTTTACCTTATGGGACATACTGCTTTCTGCCTTGTATTTTAGTGATTTATAATCTTATATTTAATAGACTGTAAGCTATTTAAAAGTTGAGACATTGTTTGCACATTAACTTTCGCAACACTACACAACCAGCAGTTACTAAGTATCCATCCCCATCCTAAATCTCCCCTTTTTATCTTATTGATGGGTTAACCCATTATTATGGTAAAATGTTTTCTCTGCTTTTAATATACTATTTTGCCTTTGTTACATGTTTTCCATATTCTATAAATTATGTTATTTATTAATAAATTTTTTCATGTTAGTAGGAATGAAGTTAATTTGATGATGAGACTATAAATTGGTAACAGTTACTAGGAAATTATTTTAGCGATATGCATAGGCCCCTCTGATGTATTATGTTCTTTAGCTTGCTAATTTTAAGTTTTGGCAATTTTCTTAATTCTGTTTCAGAACATTAACACAAAGAAATGGGAAATGCAAAAGAATTTATGCATAGACATATATAAATCATATATATTTTTTATTTCTTAGTGGAAAGTTAAAAATAATCAGAATATTGAGCTGAAAAGAAATAAGGTACTCCTCATTCTTGTTAATATTCTGCCAGTAAACATTGCAAACAATGGGTCTTTAATATCATGCAAAAATTAACTATACATCCTAAGTGAAATTATGCAAAAACATGATAGGTACTCAATAAATATTTTTCAACTGTTCAAAATGTTTATGCAACAATTATTAAAGCCAAACATCAATAAATTGTGTTTTCTTCAGAATTATAGCTCTTGACTTGAATCTTGACTTGATTCTCTATGAGTGAGGTGAATTGTCTTTTCCATGTGGATGCATGTTATAGTATTTATAGAAATATACTTTTTTTTTTAATTCATCTCTTAAAGTTTCTTTTAAATAAGTATATGTGATACTGGGGGTGGGGTGAAGGAAGCATTGTTTTTCATCGGTATCATCAGATCCCAATAAAATTTGATCATACAGAAGTTGTCAAATGGATATATTTGAGTGAAATTAATTTTGTCATCTGCTATAGGACTTCAATAAATACCTATGGGCTGCCTCAGGCTTCTAAAAAGTGTTAAAGATTCCTTATGATAACTAATCTAATAACCACCAACAATAGAATGAAAGATTTCTTCACAAACTATTAGCCCTTCTTCTTTTTCACAGCTTTATTCTGGTCACAATTATCAAAGGGTAACTGTCAGATAGGTATATCTCTCAAAAATAACAGTAAATACAACATACAAGACAATGTAAAATGCCGACTACACTTGTTACTTTTAAATGTATATTATTACAACAAATAGCAGAAAAATACCTACTTCTAAAAACATGAGAAGAAATTTCATCTCAGAAACAGTATGTTCATCATCCACATGTTTATTCTTATTTTTTGTGGATGAAAAGACACAACTGTGTTTGTAATAAACTCTGACCCTTCCCCTTTTTATTTTCTAACAGAGTTATATAAAATGTGAACTATTTCTTCCTTAAAATGTGATATAGTTTATAACCATCTGGATCTGTTGTTTTCTTAGTGGGAAGAATTTGGTTATGAATTCTTTTTTTTAATATATAGCTATTCAGATTTTCTGTTTTTTCAATTTCAGTAAACTGTATTTTTCTAGGAATTATCTATTGTCTTCAAGTTAGTAAATTTATTTGCAAAAAGATGTTCATAATAGTTCTCATTGTATTCTTTTAATGTCTGTAGGGTCTATGGTAAATATCTACCCCCTCACACATTTTCTATTTCCTTTTCTCTCTCTATTTCATTTTTTCTGAGTGTAACAGGTTATTTTTGCTAAACTCTGAAAGTACTGCAGTTTTTGTTCTTACACATTCTTTTTAACACTTGGTGTCATCAGTTTTTAAAAATAATTTAGCCATACTAGTGAGTAATAATAACCAATATTGAACAATTTTTATGTTTGTTTACAATCTGTACTTCTTATTAGCAACAAATAATATTCAGTGAGAACATAACAGAAGTACACAAGCATGCTGATTTATTTAATCAGAAGAAATTATTTATTAAAAAAGCCAAAGAACAGATATTTAATGCAAAAATATTAATTTTAAAAAATTCTCTACAGTAAAAGCAATGTAATATTATTTGAGAAAGGGAGAGAGAGTGGGAGAGATGTAGAGAAATATTGGACATATAAAAGATTTGTTGCTTTATTTAAATGCTAAACAGAGGCTGCCTAAATTACCTTGATAGGTTTTATTTGTATATTTCTATGCTAAGATGTGTTTTGTTGATGGTTTTATACATTTGCATGACAAATTTACTATTTTTCTGCCTTCTTTTCAGAATATTTCATCTGTGAAAACTTGACTATAATGAGTCTACACTGGTCTTGTTAATTTTGTCTCTCCCATTCTAAATTATTTCTTGTGCATGTCTGTTTCTTTATAAATTACTTCCCTAAAACTCTTAATTCATTTATTTCTAAAATATCAGATATTCTGCAACTGAAGTGAATTTCAGATGCTTATAACTTAAGAACACTAGTATTTGTGTGTGTGAAAGAAAATGTTAATTAAGGCATTTTTTCCTCTTCAGCCAGGATTGATTTCAGCCCAACTACTTTTAGAGTTTTACCTTAAAATAGACCTTTTCAGGACCACTGATAATTGCATTCCCTGTGGAGATAAGAAGTAAGTCCCAGAATCCAGATATGGCTTCATATCTGAACTGTGCTTCTGAGCCAAGGTGAGGAAGATGGGCAACTGATTGGCCATGTGCCACGTTGATAGCAAGACTCGCTTGCTTTTCCATTGTTCTCTGCTGAGCTCTGAAATCTCATTTACTCTGAAGGACTGCGGAAAAGGGATTGTACCTGAATGACAGTAGCAGTGATAGTCAAAGGGCAAGAGGGAAAAGTCATATATTCTTGCATTATTGGCACCTATTCCTGAAATATTGATAAATTGACTTTAATTGACTAATGAATATATTTTCTTATGTCTTTAGTCTTTCTACATCCTGATACATTTTCTCATGTAGTTCACTGTCTGCTCAGTTCCTAGGCTGTCCCCAGATCTAATTAGCTCTTACATACTAGGCTAACCTCTCCTTTCTCTAAACTGTAATTGTCTATTGATATTAATGGGTCATCTATTACCTCTGATGCAACAGAAAAATAAATCTAGTCTCTTATTCATGTTGAAAACCCTAAATAATATCAATGCAATGATCAAATTGCCTTCTAGGTCTTCTTTTCAGATTAAGTTTGACCAATTCCTTTAAATCTGCTTACCTGGACAAGATTTTCTGCAATCAGGGTTACCTTACCTGAGACTGTGTCACTTGGACACTGTCTTAAGGTCTATATGAAGGGTCCCTTTTCTCCACATCCTTGCCAACACCTGTTAGCTCTTGTCTTTTTGATGATAGCCATTTTAACAGGTGTGAAGTAATATTTCACTGTGGTTTTGATTTGCATTTCCCAAGTGATTAATGATGTTGAGCATCTTTTCATAGGCTTTTTGGCCATCTGTATGTCTTCTTTGGAAAAATGTTTATTCAGTTCTTCTGCCATTTTTTTAAATGATCCGATTGTTTGAATTCTTTTATTGATTTCTATGAGTTCTTTGTATATTTTGGATATTAGCCCCTTATCAAAATACACACTTTGCAATTATTTCCACTATTCTATAGTTTCCTATTCATTGTGTTAATTGTTTCTTTTGCTGTGTAGAAGTATTTTGATGTGTCCCACTTACTGAGTTTTGCTTCTGTTGCTTGTGTTTTTGATGTCATATCCAAAAAAATCATTGCCAATACCAATGTCAAGGAGATTTTTCCCTGTGATTTTTTTTCCCTCAGGGGTTTTACAGTTTCACATTTCATTTTTAAGTCTTTCATCTATTTTGAGTTAATTTTTGTGAGTGGTGTAAGATAAGTGTCCAGTTAGGAGTCCAATATCATTTTTGTGCATGCAGTTACCCAGTTTTCCCAATACCAAACATTGATAAGACTGCCCTTTCCCCATTGAGCATTCTTGGCTTTGTCAAATGTAAGTTAACCATAGATGTGAGGGTTTATTTCTGGGCTCCCTGTTCTGTTCCAGTGATCGTTGTTTCTGTTTGTATACCAGTCCCATACTCTTTTGATTACTATAAATTTGTAATATAGTTAGAAATCAGTAAGTGTGGTGCTTCCAGCTTTATTCTTCTTTCTCAGGGTCTTTTGTGGTTCCATACAAATTTTAGTGCACTGCTTGTTGGAATGTAAATTGGTACAGTCACTAAGGAAAACAGTATGGAGGTTTCTCAAAACATTAAAAATAGAACTACTTTTGATTCAATAATTTCACTTTTGGGTATATATACAAAGGAAATGAAAACAGGATCTTAAAAATTTTAATATCTGCACTTCTATGTTTATTGCACTATAGTTTACCATAGCCAAGGGATGGAAATTACCTAAGTGACTATGTGGATAAAGATGTGTGTGTGTGTGTGTGTGTGTGTGTATGTGTGTGTGGCAAGCTCTGTATGCACACACACACATATACATACATACACATACATACATATTGGAATATTACTCAGCCATGAAAAATAAGGAAATCTAGCCATTTGCAAGAACATGGATGAACCTTGAGGGCATTGTGTTAAATGAAATAAGTCAGGGGAAGAAAAATACTCTATGATATCACTTATGTGTAAGTATTTAAAAAGCTGAATTTGGACAGAGAGTAGAATGATGGTTACCAGGGGCTAGAGAGTGGAGGAGATGAACAGATATTGGTCTATTGATCAAAGGGTACAAATTTACAATTAGAAGACTAATAAGTTCTGGGGATTGAATTAATGCACAGGATGATGACTGTAGTTAATAATACTGTATTATATACTTGAAAGCCACTGACAGAGTAGATCTTAAATATTCTCACTATGGAAAAAAATGGTAATTATATGATGAGATGAAGGCACTAGCAAAGCCTGAGGTAGTAATCATTTTGCAGTGTATGTGTGGCTCAAATCAACATCTTCTACACCTTAAATGTACACAATATATGTCAATTATATCTCAGTAAAGCTGGAAAAAAGTTTATACAAAGTAGTCAAGAAATACTTCAGATAAGTTCTTCAAAATGCCAGGTAAAAAGAAGAGATAATGAAGATGTAGCACCACCAAAGAGTCAACATTTTAGGATTAAACAACTTAAAAAAAGACACCTAAGGACGATTAAGGATTGGCACATTTGGAGGGCTGACTGATTTTTGAAAACATTGCATTTGTGAGAATGGAACCTTGAATAGAGATTATCAATATCTGGGAATTCTTCAACAGGACAGTGGGAGATGAGCTAGACCTAGAGATATGAGTAGGTTTTTATAGATGATTTTAAGTGCTGCCTAAGTCACAAGGACATTTATTTATTCTAAATGAAATCATCCTACTCAATGTCCCTTCTGTTTGATGTTTTTGCAAGTGAAGGGTGATGAGGAGAGCAGGGATTGGCATGTGGCAGTACAGCAGGTGCTAAACAAACACAGCACATTGTGCTCTTGCACGAAATGCCACGAGAAAAACACCTTCTCCTACTTTCCATATGCACATAAATGCATTATAGATTCCCCGTCCTTAAACAATACAATCCATTCAGTTCTTCATTTACTAGTATAAGTATACTTACATATCTACATTCATGTATAGGTTTATATTTTTAATGAAATGATCAGCATGGAATTTCACAGGCTTGTAGGAAATTTTATAGTAGGTTTTATAGTAGTTAGGCAATTAGACAAATGAATCTCCCTCAGAATTATTGTATGCCACAGTTCCTTGAGATATAAAAAGTAAAAGAAGATATATCAATGAATAATTGAATTTTCAGAGAGTGGATGCAGGATATACAATATATTAAAATGCTAGTACCATTTTACTTAAAAAAAAATCAGTGAATCCAAGGAAACCTAATTACAAAATATAAAAATAGTTTTCACTATTCTAGAATTAGGACAAAAGTGTCAGAGACATAACATATTGGTTAAGTGGTAAGGAAACTCAGGCTTATTGGGGGAAAACTTGTAAAGCAAGGAATATTCAACACATAATACAAGCAGTCATCTGTTGTCTACAGAGATGCTGAGTGATATTCTTAACCTGTAAGGTCGAATTACTCACATAGAAACTATCAGAACAATCAAAGAAAACTCTTTAAATTATTCCTTTGAATTAATGCTGGAGTTTATTTTGTGTAAGACACTACTTGCAGCACATTGGGGATTTCATACCTCTGGAATATAAAGAAGCTGGTGGCATTTTTGTCCTTGATTTCTGCTTCACGTGTGCACACACTTCCAGAAGAAAAGTGCCAAAATCTAGTCAAGTGGCCGAAAGTGATGGAGACAAGAATGAAAGTGCATGATCACTATCCCAAAGAGAGTAAAGTCTCTTCCTCACTGACATTTTGGCAATATGAACTGCAATATACTCTATGGGGGAAAAAATGACAATTTCTTGATTGATGAAGAATGTGGTGATGTGGAAATAACTGTGGCAAGCTCTGTCCAATAATTCCACTATATTTCTATCACAGTTAATAAAACTTCAAAACCTGAGATGTTGTAGTAAAGTAATTGTAGCATGCTTCTTGGGTGATGGGAAGAACTTTAGTGAATATCTTTTAATATGTACATTTTCTTGCCAAATTTCTTTAACAGTCTTTAACTTACATATATTTGCTAAGTAAAATGCTATATCCCTTCATTCTTTAATGATTTATGTATTGACTCATAGCCCTACTAGCTAGATTTCAATGATCTATGTTATTTGTTGTTAGTGATATTTTCAGTAAATTAAATCTCTCGGTCATAGGAAAAATCTGGTTAAATTGTTTGTTTCAGATTTCCCCCTTTAATATTTTAGCCAATATCCATACAGTTATATTTGATGTATTTCACTCTTCCTGTGTTTTTAAAACAGGGAGTAATCAGAAATTAAAAGCAGCTGTAAACACTCAGGCTCAGTAATTTTCTCAGTCACTGAATTCAGTGCACTTAAAGCTAACAAATAGTTTATTGCATTGTGGTCAACATTATGGTAAAAAAAATCTAATTATTGGATATAAATTTTGAAATATTCCCCGACTTACATTTTTGTTATATTCCAAAAGCTGCAGGCTAAGCGGTTTAGTGCTTTTAAATGCAGATTTTTTTTTTTTTTCATTCCTCTTAACCACCATAAAAGGTGATTAGTTGTCCAGGCTATTCACAAATACTGTTTACCATGATGTTAAAAAGAATATTATTGATTGCAGCATTTTCATTATTATTAACAACCGCTCATGAACTGGTTTCCATAGAAAGTATACTATGAATCCTATCAGAGATTGTAAGTCTGTTTTCCACAATGAAGCAGTGGGAATGGGAATTCCATGGGTTGCTTTGGCAGAAGAAAAGGGATTCCAAAATGAGCTTCCCCAAGGTGACTTCTTTAGGTGAACAGAGATTGGCCACCAGAGTACTGGGACTATAAGAAGCTAGTATAGCTTATCCATTAATTACCCTTGTAAAAAAGAAAATAAACCTCTAAGTGAGAAATTCTTAAAGGTTAATATGTATTCATACCTCCTGCTGCTCTCTGGCTCCCTGGAACCCACACTGATGGGACCCAGCCTATTCTAGAGAGTGCCTCACAGTCAAAATATTACTCCTTATTCATCTTACTACGATAAAAACTGCCATTCTTTTAGAGAAGATACTTCAGGATAATGTTTTGAGAAGAGATTGGTAAAATAAATTTACAAAAATATTTGAAGGCTACTAGTATTTCACTGTATTCATACACTTTAGGCTGTATCTGCATTATAATTTCACAGTAGCTTTCTTACTTGTAGAAGGACTTTATGAGCACCGCTAATATTATATCATTAATATATGTAGCTTGGTTACATACAAGGTACACTTTGATCCCAAAGTAATATAGGGTTATGCCTTATAAAATAATGAGAAAGAATTCAACGCTAATTATTATTTTAATGGCAATTGATAGAAATCTGTATGTCTTGAAACACAGTGCCTTTAGTTCAGAATACCATTGTAGTTTGGTTATCTTGAGTAAGAATACAACCAATTAAATGATATAAATAAAATTACTTATGTTTATTTTCTAACAAGATGATGGAATTGATAAAAGATAAAAATTTAATTTTTTTAGTTTAGTGTATTTATAGCATGTAATCATTATTGAAATAGAGTATTTAAATTTTTTTTAAAACAATTCTGCATTTAGAATTTCATCATATCCTCCAGATTTTGGGGGGTAAAGTAATTTTTAATCACTTAATTGAATAATCATTTTGAGTTTATTCCTGAGTTAACTTATTAATTGTGAACATATTCATTAACTTACAGTAATTTAGCATAAACTCTGAGAAGTAATATCTTAGGTAATGATGAGTAAAAACATTTTTGGTTTTGATATAGCACTTAAGAAATAAGAGTTAATATTGATATAGTGCTTAATGTGCCTCTGGCACTAATCTGTATGCTTTAACATGTTATTGTATGCAATCTTCACATGGAGTATATGTGATAAATTCTACTGTTATCTCCATTTAACAAATGAGAAAATTGAGGTACAGAGTGTTTAACTTGACCAAGATTACACAGCTAAGTAAGTGTAGAGACAGGACTATGTAATATATTTTCCCTACCAAAGATGTTTTCCAGTGTTCAGGCATAGGAAAATATCCAGGATACTTTTGAAGTCATCTACCTTAAGAGGATAATCTATCTTAAGGGATGATGTTCTCAAATACCTAAACACAGAGAAAAAAGACATGCATTGACAATATTTTTTATAACTTATGTGGTGAATTAAATAAGATGTCACTGGAGCAAATGAGAGAAATATGGTGATTTGGTTAAAATGATATTGCTGAATATTTTCAAGGAGGGGGAATGACATGATTCAACCAAAGAGTGGAGAACAGCGACTTGTCAGGCAACAGTGATAACTCACAGAAATTCAGAGAAAGTTAATGAAATAATGATCAAATTGTGGCAAATGGTAGGAGAACAAATTGGAGACATTTAGAAAATAGAATCCATTTGTGGTTTGTGGGAGTGAGGAAAGGAATGGGCCAGTGAATAATGACACATAGGTTCTAGACGGGGCAGTAGAGTAATTGCTGTTGATAATTACTCATTTAGCCAAACTGATGGGAAAACCATGAGTCCTGGCAAATTTCAGTTGACCTTAGATAAAGGCACACTGTTTTGAGCTATAATATAGGGGATTTTGTATATGTGAGGGCATGGAGGTAAGTTGGGTTTCACTATGAATACTATACTGTAATTCGATTTTGCATTAACCTAGAATTTTTTAAAATCTGGATTTAAATCAAAGTATTATAGGTATAGGCAATTTTGTAAAATCTCATGACATACATAACAAAATGATGGCTTATTGATTATGTACTTCAAAGGTAAGTCCGCTTTTAAAACATTTTTTAAAATGAATGTGTAGTTTGTGACATTTTTAAAAACAAAAATACTTCTATTTATTTAACTATAATAAGGAGTCATATTTGTATAAAATAATCATGCAAATAAATTAATATATTAGAAAATAAATAAAGATTAGAATTAGAAATTAGAAAATAAAGCATTTTCTCCTGCTGTGTTACTCACTGATTACTTACTGCTAATGAGAATTTTTCCTGCTATCGAATCAGCCTGATTTTGCCTGTACAGAGTTTATACAAACAAATACATTTGTGCCCTTTCCATCTGAAAAATAAGAATAAAAATCTCTGAGATGACGAACGTGCTGTTTCCACTTAAATCAAATTTCTCATGGTGTTAAAATGATGTACTTCCCTGATATGGTGCAGCACATGTAAAAGCATCAACTGTGGCCTGCATTTACTTTGGCCTGTATTTTGTATTTACTGTTAGCTTAAGAAAGTATTGAAAGATGCACGTATTTGATGGCTATCCCTTGATAACTGTGAGCAGAATGGATTGTGAAAAAGGAAGAGGAAGTAATAGGTTATGATGAAATCTTTCATTCTATTATTGGGGTGGTTATTAGATTAGTTATCATGAGAAATGTTTAACACTTTCCAGAAGCCTGAAGCTGCTCGTAGATATCTCTTTATGGAAGTTCTATAACATATATCTAAATTAATTTTATTCGAAATGTATTTGTTAGACACCTTTTTTTACAACCAGTTTTTACTAGGAGCTGAAAATATCCTTGAAAAAGAGTGATTCCCTCCTTCTGAGATAGATTTTCAACACAATACTTTTTTAAAAATATACTTTTGGCTTAATAATCAGAAATCATAGCTTATGAGTTTAACCAAAGAATTTGCGTAATATTAGCTCCTCCGAGACTTTTTATGAGACATCTCTGAAAAATAAATGTAGTTTTAATGGACATTCAATGTACAAAATAGACAATCTAAAATAAAGTGTGCATTATTTACTATGAATCTGTTAATAGAAAATGGGAAAGTTGATTAATGACACTATAAACATGACCTTAATGGAGCTGGTATTAAAAAAATTTCCAATTAGTTGGATTTCATTAGCTTGCCAAAAGAAATTCTCTTGTGTGCTATAGAAAATGTTGCAGAATATTAGAAACCTTTGAATGATATATTATGTTCTGTTGTAGGTTTAAAATTTTAGTGGTGGAAGACAGAGAGAGAATAATCTGATTTGTGTGTTTGGTCAGATCACTCTATTGATCTTGTACATGATAACATTCTACTTGGCAGATGAAATTGAAAATGAATGTCCAAAAATGATGCATTTTATTTTCAGTGCAAGTCGTGATTAAAGCTAGAAGTCAGAATGCCAGCAGTTACTATGTCCTAATAGCTGTATTACAAATATTGAAAGGTAATTCCACGTTACCACGTTCTGCATAGTCCAAAACAAGCAAAATATTTGATTTATGCATGTTCATACCGTAATACAAACAGGCGTATTTCTCCATTGTTACATGGAGTTTACCATGTTTAGTTCAGCATAGTAAACTTATTTAAAAGTAGATTCACTTTTTAATTTCAACTCATAAAGCCAGGAAACAAATATTTATATAAGGCATTGCAAATTGTGCCTGAACAGCTTAGCTACTCTACACTATGCATTCTCTACTGTGTCATTTTTGTACCTTGTGTTGACTACAAAGTAAGGGTTTATACTTGTCCTTTACTACATTTTTTAATATCTTGTTAATAAGAGTTTTATTCATAATTAGGTAAATTTTTACTTACCCCAAACAAGAAATTGCGGGATACTTTGTTGTTACTGAATTTTAGGTTATATCTTTCTTAGAAATCTCTTGCATCCATGACAGGAGGGGAATAAATTATAATAATCATTTTGAGTATATCTTCCTTACCAAAGTTATTTTCCATTTTTCAAGTGCAGAAAAATACACAGGATACTTTTGAAGTCATGTAACAATAATTTGAAATGGATTTTAAGTGCACCATTTAGAGACGTAACATATTTGGATAAGATGGAATGTACAACTAGATATATTTTTGTGTTTATCATTAGTTATAGTACTATATCCTTTAATATATATCTGAAAAGTGTTTTTTTTTTTTGCTACCTTCCATATTTATTGATCATAAAAAGCTCAATCAAGATAAATCTTAGCTAGTGTATTTAACCTTACTCAAAAAGAGTTCTGGAAAAAAAAAAAACCCTCATTTTTCTGGGAGATAATCTCCAATCCTTTGGAATTTCCTACCTGATAAAATTACTTTGTTTACTGGTGACCTTGAAACTGCCTGATAGTCTGTACTGACAATAATTTTTGGTAGGACGTTTGAACCAGAAGGTATCAGTCAGACCTCTGGAGAGGTTAGAGGCTAAAGTAGCCGCATGGGCAGTCAGGCGTGTTTACATGACCAAACCCCACTAAGATTCTAGTTATAGAGCTTCGGTGACTTTCTTGTTGGCCATACTCTATGTGTATTGCTACTGCTGGGCACTGTGCTGTTCACAGCTCCACTGGAAGAGTACTACTGGAAGCTTCAAACTTGGAACTCCTCTAGACTCTACCCTATGCACCTGTTCCCATGGCTGATTTTAACTTTAACTTTTCATTCCATGAAGCAGTGACTGTGATATAACAGCTTTCAGTGCGTTCTGTGAGTCCGAGTGAATTACTGAACGGGAGGACCTTTGGACATGTAGTTTGTGTGCAGAGTGAGTATAGTCTTGGGGACCTCCAAAGGTTGCAGAAATCAATATTTTTCTCTTTAAAATTTGGTTTTGTGGTAGAATTGGAGTTAAGAACAGGTTTCTAGGACAGTTAACGTGGGTCTGTGGATATAGAGAAGCTGTCAAAATTTTGTGAAGATTACATCAGTTAATGTTTTAAAGCACTTAGAACAGTGCCTAAAGTAGATTAATCGCTATATAAACATGAGCTCTTATTGTCATCTTTCTTTGACATATAATGTCCTTTAAGAATGACTTGAATTTAGCAAGTACTAGTTAAAATGTATGTACAGTCATTGTTGTGATCAAGTGATTTTTGGCCAGTCTTCATAGAGTCTCCACTCATCAGGTTTCACTCATGATCTTAATGAAAGGATTGAGTTTTCAGCATAGGGGTCTTTATTCTAGGATTTCCTTTCCTGTTGATGTGATAAAGTTTCTGTCCTTGAACCTGCCAGTCACAGATCTGAATTCATCAATTTTCCCCAATCTTTTTCTGAGATACTTAGCTGAATATTAATTTCTTTAATAGTTATTTCTGTCCTACTTTTGAACAGTCTCAGAACTTTTTATTCTCTATTCATATAAAATGATATATTGATTTAATTTGTAATCAATTTGTATATAATAAATGCATTGGATTGTCTCTCCAGTCTATCAATACATTTAAAATGATTGATAATCTTTATTTGATGATTAAATTTAGTACCTAGAAATCTAATGATATCTCCTAAATTCTTAAAATTCTTATTTATAAGAATATCTTATGTATATTCACTTTGATTTATTTTAAATGAATTGCTTGCATAATTTTTAATGATGGGATTATTAATGCCCTTTAGCTATTTGAGAAAAGTATTTTTATTATTTGTATAAATCTTCAATATATTTTACCATATAACTGAAATTAATTTTTAATTTTTTAAGTGCATTAGCCAGATAATAGACAAGTGAAAAATAGTAGTATATTTCCTGACTTCTTGTCAAATTACTTTAAAATATATGTTTCTTCCTTAGGCAATAGTTAGTACATATGGATTTCACTAGGCTAATTTTCAACTAATTACTATGTCATTTAATATCAGTGATGATTTTCCTTTTATAAATGAAAAAACTGTTTCTAATGTTTTGTATTCAAAATCACATAATGAATGTACTTCTCAGGGGGGACTCTTTATTCATTAAATATGTGTTTAATGAATTATCCACATATAATTCTCAGAAAAATGTTTATAATTTGCTTCTAGTAATGCTTACTATTTTAGTAACCTCGTTCATTTAAGGGTATTTTGGTATATTTTGATTTTCAATTGTCTATACTCTAGATTAGGCACTCTCAAACTTACTCTTTAAAGGTCCAGATAGTAATATTTTAGGCATCTGGTTCTTCTGATCTCTGTTGCAAATATTTAACTCTGGCATTGTAGTACAAAAACATAGAAAATAGATAAATAAAAGGATATACCTGTAAATCGGTACAAATTTGTTTAGAAAAACAGATGGCCAGCCCGTGGGCCACAGTTTACAGCCTCTGTTGTAGATTATTGATACATAAATGGGTAAATCAGTAAACAGAGTGAAGCTGTCTGAATATGATAACACACTGTAACAAACTTCACCATTTCAATTGCTAAAACTTAATGTTTACATCATAATATTACCCCATCAAAAGCAATGTTTGATTCTTTAATATTCACTTAGAAACCCTAGACTAATAAAGTTGTTTTTTTTTTTTCCTGTACAAATTTAAGAACAGAGGAAAGTTTGAAAAATAAATGAACAGATATTTAGGGTCACATGGAACAATATCAAAAATCTAAGATATCTGTAATTGGAGTCTCAAAAAGAGACATAATATTTGAAGAAATAATAGCTGAAATTTTTGCAAAAGTAGTGACAGATACAAATTTATACATTCAAGAAGCCCAGCAAAACCCACATATAATAAAAACAAAGAAAATTATGTAGGCTTCTCATCAAGCTACTGAAAACCAAGATAAAAAGAAAATCAAGATGAATCTTATGTGCAGCCAGGGGAAGCAGCATATTAAACACAGAGGAATAATGCTTTGAATAGTTATTGACTTTTTTCCAGAAACAGTGGAGTCCTGAAGACAGTGGAACAACATATTTTTTTAAGTGCCACCTAAATTGATTTCTACATCCACTGAGAATATCTTTTAAAAATGAAATTGATATAAAAATGTTTTCAAATAAAAAAACAAAGAAAATCTCTTGTCAGAAAACCTGAACTTTAAGAAATGCTAAAAGAAGTTCTTTAAGATGAAGTATAATGATATGAAATGGTATTAAATTATATTAAATCTGGAAGAAGACTCAAAGAACAAAATAATGAAGAAGGATATATTTTTCCTTTTAGTATTTTTAACAATGTATTATTATTTTAAAGTAAAATTATATCATTGTCTTTTAGGATTTAAAACACATGTAGACATAGCATGTGTATCTATAGTATAAAGGACCTGAAGTGGGCAAATAGTTACATGCAGTAACAGGGTTTCCACATTTTATGTCACGTGTAAATATGTTACTTCTAGCAGACTATGAAAACTTACAGAGGTCTGTTTTAATCCCAAGAACAAGCACTGAAAATGTGTACAAATAGTTTTATCTGAAATGTCATTAAATAAACTAAAATAAAAGTCTACAAATATTCCAGTAATACAAAAGAAGCAAGAAATGAGGGTCTTAAAATTTATATTAGAAAAAAATTGAAGTTAAAATTATATCCTTACACAAAAGACTCTTCATTGTATGATTCATTTCAGTGAATTTCTAGAAAAAGCCAGATTAACAAGTGCTAGAAAATAATCAGAATTGTTTTCTCTGGGTAAATGAGTACAGGAATTGAAACAGAAGGAGCCACGAAGGAAATTTCTGTAGAGATGACGTTCTCTCTTGTTTGGGTTTGTGATTCCAAACTGCGTATTCATGAAGCTTGACTATCCCTTGGGCAACCGAAAAGATCCATAGTAACAAGTTAAAAAATACTAGAAAGAGCATTCTTGGACCAAACTACAATAAAATTAGAACTCCATGACAAAAGAAAAAATCAAAAACAAACTCTTCTTGAAATTTCAAACATTTTTATTAATCAACTATTGGGTCTAATGTAAAATACCGACTGAAATTGCAGAACATCTTGGAAATAATAATGAAAAACAAGCAACTAGAGTTTATGGAATAGCAGTTATAAGAAAAAATAATAATAAATAAATTTATATTAAAAAGGTCAATTCAAACACAAAATATGATTTATACATGATTTTGTTTATGCTTATATGTTTGAATCATATTAAAGAGATAAATAACAAAACAGTGACATAAAAAAAATACATAATGATAAAAGCTAGAAAAAGCAAGTTTAAACCAATAGTGAAAGACTTGTATTTAATCCAGATATCCTTCAATAAGGAATTAATTGAATAAACTATAATACATGCACCCAGTGTGAGACTGCGGAGCTTGAAAAGAAATGAAGACGTGTTTTATACACTGATATTAATAGCTTCCTTGGATATGTTAAGTAAAAATAAATTACACAATATTATGAATAGTATGCTTCCATTTATCTAAGAAAGAATGGATTATACATGAACAAATGCATGTATATAGTTTATATCAAACAACAAACACACAAACATGAAATAAACCAGTAAGTTAAAGTAGTATGGTTATCTATTATGCACATATAGAGAGAGAGAACAGGGTAGAGAGCACATGAAAGAAAGTCATAGTTCTCTGTTTGTGCAATTAGCTTTGGATGCATAGACATGTTTTCCATAATAATAAAGCAAAATTATATTAGAAGAGCAAATCCTGAAAAATAAAACTAAGGTAAAACAAATGAATTTAGTTATATCTAGCTGTTTGCATGGCTCAGATAGAGCGAATATGTCAAGTGATTTTTAAAATGCAGTAATCTGACTGATGGGATATGTCCCAAAGAGAAAAGGAACTGCAAAGAAAAATATAAACTGTTTGCACTATTTATATTGTTGATAGTAATATTGGTATTTTTATTCTGAAAATGTCTTGTAGGAAAAAGCAAGTTATTAATTATGACAATGAAATTATGAAGCCAATTTTTAAGATAAGGAACACATAATCATAAAATCAAAGAAGTAAAGATCCAGAACCCTGGATATGATCTGGAAATATCAGAATGAACTTACAACTTATTTTCTTATTAAGATATATATGTATGTGTATGTGTATTTGTACTTTCTAGCTTTATCCCTGGAAAAGGAAAAGATACAATGACCAATGAATATCACTGTTGAAAGATTATGACCTCTTAATATCATTCCCACTAGTGTGAATGAGGAGAACTGATTCCAATTCTATGGCAAGAAATTCCCAAATATTTTGTCATACCAAGAAAGAAGGAAATTATTAGAGATTAGAGGTCATGTCAAGAAGATGTAGAAGCTGTCCCAAATTTGCTCCCATTGGCCATAGATGGGGCAGCTTTGAGCATCACTAAACATAATAATTTTCAAGTATTGAAACATGTTAATTTGAATCTAGGGTATCGTGTTACTCAAAAACGTATAGTAATAGCACATAGATCACCTTTGAATTATTCTGGAAAGCAACTTCAAATTGTGAATATTTGCAAATGAAGAGAAATAAACTTTAAATTTGCCTCCCAGGGCAAACTCTGCCTCAGGGCAGCAAAGAACCTCGAAGGGAAAATTGCTCTTTATAGTGTCGCAGCTAGACGTGAAGAAGGGCTGACAGAGTGTGCGCTCTGTAAGGAAATAATGGAACTGAGGAGCTAAATTCATCACTAATTATGGAATAGGAAAAATAATTATCATCATGTATGTGTTTTCCTGATGGAAGACTACACATCTTTTGAAGTATTCTTGGAAAAAACAAAACAAACAAGCAAATAAACAAAACAGAATCAGACCAGGATTATAGAGTTAGCACTCATTTTAAGGAAAGTGCAGGTGACACGGCACTATGGTCAATGATATTGCATGGAGATATTTAGCAAAATCACGAAACAAGATAAGTGGCCCAGTTTCTTCAACGTTTTTGTGAAGTAATCAATATAGAGGTAGGGATATTATAAGCTAAGGGAATTTCAAGAGAAATACATATGGCAAGTACTGACCTTTTTGTCGTGGTTCCTGATTGAAACAAATTGTAAAACCAGTTATAAGGCATCAGACAATTGAGGAAATGCAAACACTGGCAGATTATTTAATATTAGAATTACTGTAAATTTTTTAGGTGTGAATGGTGTGGGGCATATGTATAATTTAATTAAAGAGCTTCTGTCTTAAAAATAAAGTACTAACTGATAAGCACTAACTGACCATAATATTGACAGATTCCAGAGTCAGGCCTTTTATTTATGCAAATTTTCAACTTAAATTGGAAATCAGTTTTGATTTATTAACCAAAGTTTTGGATTGTGTTGTACTGAAATAATGATTTCCAGATTAGATAGATATATAGACAGATTAGATGGATAATTAAATAGATGATAGATATACTCGTACATATATACATACATACATTCCTGTGGTGATGGATGGATGGATGAATGGGTGGATGGAATAGGGGAGAAAGAGTGTGACAGGTGAGGTGGAGTAGAGGAAGGCAGGGGGAAGGAGAAAAGGGAAATGGAAGGGAGAGGAAGGCAGAGGATCTTAGGGGAGGAATGTGCTGTATGTACATGCAAATGCACACACTGTCTCATAAACTTACTCATCATCCCAAATTTTCCTCTTTTACTGTGATTTAATTTCCTCAACCCCTTTTTTCCTTTCCAACGTTTCTCCCAAAGGGGAAATGGGAAAAACTTAGGTCTCTAGTAAAATTGTTCTTGCTTTATTGTCTAGGTTAAATGATTATAGCAGCTTGATAAATAATTAGGTGTAAATTTATTTGACAGGCAAATAAAATGATCTTTATTAAACTTGGAAAAATGCACAGATGCATAGCGTGAAATTTAACATAGAAATTTTAAAAAAGTGTTCCATGTAGGGTATTGATAACTGAATGATGGGGAATCATGAAAAAATATTATCTATATAAATAAGAACTAGAAAATTAATGTAATGAGAACATAGCTATTGTGTGCTTTGAGGGGACTGTCTGGTTTCTTCAAATGAGGAAATCTAACTTAATTGACAAATAAAAAGATAGCAGAATTATCATTATTTACTTCTTTATTTGGTTTATTATATGAATTATATTATGTAGAACAACATAGTTCAACCAAGAATTCCTTAAGTAAGATGATTTACGCAACATATCATTTATGTGATCATTTTGTACAGCTAAATATTAAGTCTGGCAGGAAATTCTGCCTTGGTTATTAGCAAAAGAATTATGCAAAATAAACTAGTCCTTAAAAGTGAAACCTGAAAAGCATTTAATAACAGCAGTAAAAGGAGTGTGCATTACTTTGCTGTATTAAAAATTACTCTTTGTGGAAGTGTGATGATATGATTAAAGAATAGATACAAAGTTCAAGAATAAACTCTACTTTCTTCCTATTTTTGTTCTTCAGCTATGCTGCATGTGTTCCAGCTTACAAAAAAATATGTGTCCACCAAGTATATAGCTGTAAAATTCTACAATCCTGTTTAACAAATTAAAACAATAAGTGCAAATTCAATGAAAATACCATTCATTGATTTTTTTCAATATCAAACACTGTAATACCCTTTCTTTTGTTTAGATACAGTGTCCTACTTCCTTCTAAAAATGCATAATAATGTATTATTGTTTTCAATTAAAATGAATTGTATTTCGAGAATTTTTGTCATCTTTATGACACTTCATAGCTAACTATTCATGTGGAGTGAAAGCCATAGACCAATTTATTATTCCTTTTATAATTCTTACTGCCATTTTCTCTGAAGACAACTTAATTGAACCTCAATGAGTTAATTCTACTATTCATCCACTACACAATGTAAATAAATGTCTATAATTTTTCCCTCTTTAAATCTGAAAGGTGTTCAAACTGTAATTAGAGTCATGTATTAAGATTCAGTCAGTTTTATTTTGTACAACATTTCCAGTATGAAATATGGAATCTATGCATTTAATATTTATCTTTATATTATTTATCTGTTGTGGAAAATAGCATTTTTTTAAGGTTTACAGAAGTTAGTACTCTAAACTCAAGATTTCATTACAAAATAAATAGTAACTCTTACTGAAAAATATACTACCTTAGTTTTATTGAATATTCGTGACAAAACATTACTTATGGACTGGATAAATTAGAGATTTAAATCAGTCACTCTTAAAATAGTAAAATATGCCTGTAAGATCAATTTGGAAAAATATAAGAATACCTCTTAAATTTTATACTATAAATATCCCTTTTGAAGTGTATGGATTTTATTTACACAGAATCTGCCATATTGCTTTCTGCTTATCACAGGATGCCATATTAATCTCTGATAATATTCCTCACTCTCCCCTCCCCACACACAGGTTCAATTTTGATGCTAAGTGTTAATCTTTAAGTTTTTAACAATGGAAAGTCTGTAAATTTAGAAAAGGATGCATTATTATATACTTCTTAAAGTAGAGACAGACAACATTCCCTCGAGTTTTACTAAATTTTCTCTTCTTGGCATGTCTGTCTGTATCCACCTACATTAAAATAGGTCTGTTTTCAAAAATTCCCTAGTGGTTCCCAGTCTGGATTTTTTAAATAAATGGATCATACAGTTTAGATATTTCAATCTTGTTTTACTTTTTGTTCCTTTAGTGTTGCAAAGTCGAGTTTGTTTTTGTTTTTGTTTTCCATTTTTCTAGGTTTCATGAGTTTCAAGGCTTGTTAGGCCTGGGAAAGGAGCAAGATATTTATCAATTTAGAAAGAGCTTATTACTATTTTGTAGTTTCAAGAGTGTGGTTTGCCTTTCTATTCTATACAGTATTACTATGTAGCTCTGATTATGAAATAAATCTTGGTATAGCTATAAGAGCATTCCTCAGCCTCAGTAGTTTTGTTTTTTTCTGGAAGACTTAGCTTAATGCAACTTCCCTCTGCTTAGCTATTTAAACATCAGTGTTCTAACAAAAATTCCAAGGTGGTAAGTTGGGTCAGCGTGCAGTAGAGAGATCTTTCGGGCTGTGTTTTCTTTTATCTCTTTGTTTTATGAACACTTCCACATTTGGCTGTCTTATGCCCTCTGGGAGATCAACCAACCTCAGAGTATTTTCTTAAAGCCTTTTCTGAACTTCCTCTACCTTTATTATGAGAATCATGAAGTCTTTTCTCTGAACCTTTTCCAGTTGATTAATGTGGTCAGTGCTGTGTCTTTGTGTGAGCCACTTTGATTCCTCTCCCTGGGACTGTATTCACAGTTTTTTATGCTTTTTTGTTCCTTATTGATTCTCCTGCTAAGAACTTCTCTTTTTTTCCCTAGGACGTTGAGATTCCACATTGCACATCCAATTCCTTTAGCTTTAAGGTTCTTACTGCATTGTGCATTCTACAGCAGGCCTGGGAGAAACCGTTAGAGCAGAGAGGATTCCATGTCTTCAGGTACTCTCAAGAGGAAATCAAAACTAAAATAAAAATCAATAAACAAATGAACCCCAGTAAATTATTTAAACCCAAGTATGGAATGTTGAGAGAAAGCTTCTATAAATTTTGTACTATGGAATATTGAAGACATACATGTTTGCAAATATCATCTACTCCAACACTTCATTTTACAGAAGAAACTGAGATAAAAGGCCAAGCAATGTGTTAAATATGATCTGAAACAGGAAGGGAATTATGGTAACAAAGTCAAAGGATAGATCTCAATCTCTTCTTTCCAAACTTTTGCAAACTTTCAAACTTCAAAAGGAATTGCTGGAGTCTGTGATATGGTTAATGGTTAACTATTCCAACTCATTCAACAAATGTGTATCAAATGCCTACTACATATTGTTTGCAATGAATATACAATGATGAGTAAGACATGTTCCTGCCATTTAATGAACCACAGTGAAAGGTATGGGGTACATATAAAAGATATAACACACAGTTGTACATGCAGTAATTCAGGAATGAGTGATCTATTGCTTGAATATTAGTGCCAGCGAATGTCTTTATTGATAAAGTTAATAATAAAATATTATTTTAATTGCTATCGTGTTCTAAACTTTAGATTTTCTTTTGGCAGACACCAAAACTTCCTGTAAAGTAGACAAAAGAAATCCTATTTAAATGAGCTATGATTTTTTATATTAATTTTGTAAAATATTCAGCTCATCACATATTTAAAAGCATTATATATTTTTTTCACATACATAGAATATATAGAAATCCTTGGGATGTCTGCTTAAAGCAACAGATAAGAATTTTTGATTTGTATATTCAATACACCTTGTGCATAGACCATGTAAAATCTTTGAAGAGATTTGAGAACAGTTTACTTTAATTAACTTAACTACTTTCCCTTACATGCTCTGAAACAGTAGACAGTATCTTAGTGAATGTCCAATTAACACCTTTTCTGGATTAGCTAATGTTCTTCTTTCCTACTGTAAGTTATACATTGATGTCTAGGACAACCTAAATGCTTGGCATGAGGAAGCTCCTCTCACATGTACTTTGATTCTTACCAGGTGAAAAGCTTGTTCTCAAACCCTGCCTTGAGTTCCTGAACCCAATTCCAACATGTGTGCGTTGGGAAGAAGGGCTCCCCTTACTAAAAAGCCATTCTTGAACCCCAGCAGAGTGTCTGAGAATTCAAATCAATTATGACACTGTCTACCCAGAGAAGGTATCGGATTCTACATGTGTAGGGTCCAGTCCTGCAAGATGACACACACACACACACACACAAAGTGAAATAAATAAAATGTTGAAGTGTGCATGTACTATGGTTTTGCTTGAAGACTGTTGTTCCACATATATAATGTGTGTTAAATTTACTTGCAACCAATGACTATATTATTTTCATTTCTATTTGTTTAAATTCATTTGTTGATCTAGGGATAATAGCAAAGAATATGTTGCTATTGCTAAGAGCAAGAAACTTGGCTTTATTTCCTGTAATTTTTTAAAAACTTAAATTGTTTTTGAAATTCACTATCACTCTTGTCCCAATAGTTATTATTTTAACAAATTTTTGTGGAACCTAAAGCAAAGGGTAAAAAAAAAATTATACTGTTGTCTCTACTTTTACTAGGAAGATCAGTCTCTTTTCTTCAGTTCATTTATTTTGTGGAATGCAAGCTAATTTTACATTAACTATTGATAGTGCCAAATGCAGTCAGAAAAGTAATATTCTCACACACATACAAATAAAAGCCATAAAGAAATAAGAAGTGCCAAAGACATCTTTTTTTTTATATTTCAAAATTTGAATAATGTTTACAGTGGCCAAGAAAAAACTCTCCTATATTTTAGTGACAACATCCTTGAAGGGAAAATCTCTGATATTTTTCTTTCTTATTTTCCCTTTTTTATAATATAGGTTTATATATTTATGTTTCAAAAAGAGAGGAAAATGATGTGAGTCAAAATAAAAGAGCCATGACCCCTGATTATCATTAACTCAGAAAATATCAAAGATTAACGATGATGGATGAGTGTGAGGGCAGAATAATACTCAAATACATTATCATCTGTTTTAATGTTACATTGAACAGATAGGTTAAGTCAGGAAATTAGAAGTATAATTATGTATATATGTATAACTATATGAAACGTGTTAACCATAGGTTGGAAGAAAGGTGAAAATAATTTCACATTAAAAGATTCTAAATTCTTACTAATTTTAAGCTACCTTTATTAACTACACCTACTACAGGTCAAATGCAGTTCTGGATACTGAAAATGCAAAGGCATAAATGTCATGGACTTTCAGTGAGCTTCCAAATTAATAGGGAAGACAGACCTGTTATGGTCTTCCTTGCACAAATAAAAGAGAGTGACTTCTAAACTGAGCTGTGAGTAATAAATCAGAACATCCACAGTGTTTGGAGGAGGAGTGGGACAATAAAATAAGGGTAACAGCAGTGGGTATGCTAATCTGACAGAACTCATGAGCTAAGTCTCCGAGGCAAAAGACAGAATATCACATTAGGAGAAATGAAATAATTGTAGTTGGAGGTTAGGGTGAAAGTGTATCTGCATGTGCGCACACAGAGGTGCACCCCCGTTTGTACTGGAGGTCTCACAGGATGGACAGGTTTAGGAGCAGCAATCTGTTTGGAAAAAGAAGCTTGAAAATGCGGTTGCTTCACCCTTTTCATAAAATGAGTAAATGCCAATTTTCTATACCAGAGTGATGGCTGGGTCAAGCCATTGAGGTAGAGCCTTTCCAGCCTGCCGTCTCCCAAATCTCTATGGATAAATGGGCTGGGCCAAGGCACTGAGGAGCCTTCTAATCCTTGTTAAGGAGGTTGGACTTTGTTTTGAAGGCAGAATGGTGTCGTTGGAGGGTTATAAGCAGAGAAATGGGCATGACCGCAATGTGTTTTTAAAATCACAGTAAAAACTGTGTGAGAAAAAAGTAAGATTAACAGCAGAAAACAGATTAGGAGACTGACATTGGAGAGGGACATATAAATTGAGAGAAATTGTCCCTGACATCTGGGACCTGTCGTCTAGGTCTTGGTATTCTCCTGTTGAACATAAACAATTTCATAGAATGTCAGCATCAGTAAAGTCACTCTGACCATAATGGTTCAAAACAAAAACAAGACCACTTTGTACTCAGGTCTGAACACAGAAAATTAATATTGTCCAAACCATAAAGATGATCAGACTGAAATGAAGGACAGCTGCCTCTTTACCAATTAAGTTTTACCCTCCCTCTAGACTTTTAAATAAGAAGATACACAGACACAGAATCTCTGCCCCTGCCCCCATTTTCTGACAGTAAAACCAATCTAATCTAAGAGCAAAACCCCACCTATTAAACTCTACCCAAAATCACAGAACACAAGTCTAAAATGTGTAAGAAGTCCTTTCTAATGCCCTCTTACTGGATGCCCAACAGTCTCTTCTACTATGTGTATAGTCTTTCCTTACTACAATGCAAGTACGTTCCTAGTTGTCTTTGCTAAAGACATTGGTCAGATAATATAGCTAAGAAAATATTCGGTCACTTGTTTGATTTTTAAATTAAGATTTAATAAATTGAATGAGTATCTTACTTGAACTTTCTCAGAGCAAAAGTAAAGGGAAAAATTTTGAAACATGGATTATTAGAGAGAGGAAATTCTTTACTTGAGTTATTGGTCTCTCTCTCTCTCTGCTGGTCCTAGAAGAATGCATCTTCAGATTTCTTTTAAAATGATTGCATCCCAAAATAGCAGATATTTTATTAAAAAGCAATATGATTTTTATTATGTTAACCACCATTAATGCTATAGTACTATAAGTACTTTCCACTTATCTTACTCATTAGGTTATTTCAAGAACATCTTCTAAAAGAATAGATTTTTCTTTCAACATATTTGGTTATGTATATTGTGACTCCTATTAAATTTCCATAGCAGTGTTACTGAACCAAACTTGGGTCTATTTGCCCATGCTCAGTAAAGCCAATTTACTGACACCCGATTGTGCTGAAGTGTTTATTGCAGGACATCAAGCAAGTTCTCGCCTTTTAAGCAGTACCTGCCCTGGACTCCTTTCTTGGCGCTCTGTACTAAACACTGAACTTTCCTTCACCAGAACTGGATGTCAGTAGACAGAACCAAGTTTGGTTCAATAACAATAGAACTAAGAAACATAATTTTTGAAAATTATTCTTTGTTTATTCTTTAATACCAATATTTTCTATGCCTTAAATAGTAAAAAGATACATCTCTCTATCAAATTGTGATCGAGACTAGGTAACTAGTGTGAAATAGAATTTTAATTTTTTTTTCATATTTATTAAATCAAATTCAGATTTATCCATTGATAGCTAATACTAACATATTTTTTGCAGTTCATCATAGATAAATAACCACAATATTATATTTTTTGAAATATAAAGATAGAAATATTCATGCAGTTTTTAACCAGTTCTGAATTTATGAATGTATCTGTTAATATTCTTGTACTTCAAAAAAAATCTGAGAAAACCTGGACTCCTATGGCTGAATATTCATTATTTTATGTATATTTTTATAGTGAAGTATATGGATGTTGTGTCACATAAAATGAAGTAATATACAACAGTTTGATATAGAATATCTTAAAATATTTAAGCCATAGGATACATAACTGATATGAAGAATAATCATAGGAAAATTTTTGAGTGTATCATTTGAAATGTTTTTCTAGTCCCCTGATTATTATTTTACTATTTTTTGACTTTTTGAATTGGCTGCATTTTGAATTTACTGGGTGAGTTTATTGGGCATAATATGCAAGAGTATTCATCTGTTAGTCAGAGTTCTTCAGAGAAACAGAACCAATAGAAAATGTGTCTAAAAATAAAAAGATTTATTTTAAGGAATCGACTCACATGAATATGGTGGCTGCAAATTCAAAATCTCCAAGGTAAGACGGCAGACTGGAGATGCAAAGAAGACTTGGTATTGCCGCTCAAGTCTGCAGGCAGTTTGGAGGCAAAATTGCCTCGTCCCCAGAGGACCTCATTCTTCTCAGCTGATTGGCTGAGACCCACCCCTATGGAAAGGAATCTGCTTTACTCAAAGTATATCGATTTAAACATTAATCTTATCTAAAAATTACTTCTCAGCAACACCTAGACTGCTGTTTGAAATACATGGGTATTGTGGCCAGGTGAAATTGACGTATAAACTATTCACAATTTGTAATATCATTTACATATCATTGGTTTGTTGAATATTTATTCCTCACACTATGAGTAGAGCTGCACTGCATTCATCATCCTTTCCCACCAAACTTCACTAGCTTTAGGAAAAAAGGAAATATTGTTGTGAGCTGGTCTTGAGATGAGTTAAGGCTGTGGGACCCAAGGCCACGATCGGAGCATTGAGATGAGTTACAGCCGTGGGACCCAAGGCCACGATCAGAGCATGTTTGTAGTATGCAGTAAATAATTGCTCCATGCATGCGTCAATTACATATGATTTAGAACAAAGAAAATAGAAGTACGCATGTGCTAGAGATATTCTGTAAGCCTAATGAACAAAGAAACTCAGACTGCGCATGTGTTGACAAAAAACAGATAAAAGCAGGACAGGTGCATCATAGGTGCACACCTCCCTGTGGCAATAAAGTGTTGTTAACCCCATGGTGTCTCCGGTTGAAGTCTGTCCGGTTGAAGTCTGTCTGGTGAAGTCCGTGCATTTTTTCATTTGGGCCGCTCACCTCCTAGAACCCCACATCAGCCTCCCTCGGCTGACAGTTGTCTCCCATCTTGAGATGAACCCAGACTAATTACACTGGAGTGTTTACACTAGAGCAAAATATGAATTTCTTCTGAAAAGGGTGTGACAGTAATATGTTTTTACCATAAATATTTGTTAGTGGGGCTGATTGTGTCACTGTGTGTTAAGGAGGTAAGTATTTAAAAAATGCTGAGGTAATTCAACCTTAAATATCTGATTATAGGCCAGATAGTTAAAAGATTAAGCTGTTCTCAAGCTAACACCTGTTTTCTTGAATGAATAAAAATTTTAAAGTGAAAAATGTAAAAAAGATGTGGAAAAATAAAAAATGTTTTCTTCATGAATCTCTATTATAGCAAAAACACAAATACTTGTTTTCATAATAGTTATATATTTATAAAATGAACCATTAATTTTGAGGAAAAACCTAAACATCCTGAATCTTTGAATGGATTGTTCTTTCATGGATCAACTAACTGGCAGAATTACAGCCTACTCTCTCTTGCCCCTCTTTCTTCTTCCTTTTTCCTTTGTCCCTCCCTCCCTTCTTTTCTTCTCCCTTCCTGTCTACTTTTTCCTTTTGTAAGCATTCTGCATTCATTTTTATTTACAGAGTTACAGAAAGTTAAGTTTAAAAAGAATGCTCAAAATTTTAGAAGAGGATCTTTTTTCTTCATTACACCTATGCAGAGTATCTAGTACTTACTTTTAACAAGGTTTGATTGCATCCACAGTGAGTGAAGTATTTAAGCACTTTTCATTGTTTTAAAGGCATGATCACTTTAGATCTGCATCTTTTTTTATTCTAAATGCTTACAAGAGGAAGAATGAAAACAATGCAAACAATTGTTTAAATGTTTATGTGACTTTGTATTCAGAGTTTAATTAGTTAGAAATAGCTCTGATTGCCATGACACATAAAATTAGTAGCACAGCATACATATAAAAAAGTTCCAGTTCTGCTATCTTTAACTCAGTAAGTATCTGTTCTGTTATTGCTGATGTCGGTTAAGTCCAACACAGAAAATAGCACAACAGAAGCTTCAAACACAAGGTAATGGCACTTCCATAACTCATTACATTTAATGGGAAGTGTGCACACAAGTAACGAAGAGCAGAAAGTTTAGCTAATAAATCTCCAAGACATTCACTTTTTTCTCTTTTTTTTTTTTTACTTTTTTTTACACTACACAGACATTATTCTGTGTTTCATCATCTTAGATGGTTAATAGATAGTTGGAATATTTGGAGAAAAGAACCTGCAAAAGTTATCAAAAACACTACATACATGCAAAAACAATGTGGGAAGGGGACCATAGCTCATTAAAATGACTTATTAAAAAGCTTTTGCTATTTTTCCCAGCAGTATTGGCAATATGAAAAAAATCTTGCTAAGAATTACATAAGTCTTTCAATGTTCTAGAGGAACATTGGATGTTTTATGAAAGTTTCATACTTTAGATTGGCTTTGGCATGTATATTAGGGTTTGAAGGTATAAAAAAGTAACAAACAGAAGCTTATTTGCAGTAATATAAAAAAGTTGATTTAAAAATAGTGAAGAGAGATATACTACTTTATTTCTCAGAGTCTCTATTTCTAGATAGACCTATAATACTGACTCTTACCTTGAGGTCCGTACATAAACATCAAGATTATTTGGATTCGCTGAAGTTATGTAGAAAGTTTTGTTTTATTTTGATACATATTTTTACTTTTATTCTAGTGTTTAAGGAAAAAATACTGATATTTGGACAAGGCACACTAATTTGGTGAAGGTTTTTACATATGTCAAATATCACCCTGACATTTCCAGCATCCTTAGTTCTGACTACATTCTTATAGAGAGGTCAAGTTTCTCTCAAAAAGCTATCACTAATTCTTTTGGGATTTTCTTGACAATGTCTTATTTTAATTTTTTTGAGATATGCAAATTGCTGGCATTTATATCAATTACAGAAAAATATAGAAGACTGAGTAGTAATCTAAATCATCCCAGGTGCTTAATATAACATTTCAACACAGGACAGTGGCACCTCCTGTAATTCAATTCTTGAAGTCTAGGTTTTGAATAAAACAAAAAATCTTTTTGATAGATAAACAATATTGTTTCCTTCCTTCTCTCCTTCCTTCCATCCTTCTTTCTTTCCTTCTTTGATGCAGAATTAAAGTAGATCAATGTGTCACTTTAAATAAACATACAAAAGTGGCCATCCTATTCCATTATGCTAAGACAAAAATATCATCATGACAAGCTGAATAAAACATGTCTCAACCATAGGGGAAGAGAAACTATATTAAACATCATTAATTGTTTTCCAAAATCCTCAAGTACCCGGGACATTACAGTGAAGCATCATACTAAGAATTTGAAGTTGTAGACTGAGCTTCTAACTTGGTTTTAATGAGGACTACTAAATCTTGACAGACAACTTTGCCCAGGCACCTTCACAAGAAATTGAATGCAAGGAATGTGCAATATGAAAAATGTGTAATATATTCTAATAAAATAGAGGTTCAAATGATCAAGGAGCATGTGTCATTGTAAAGTGATCTCTATTTTTTTTAATTAAGATTCGACTGCCTCTCTTGATCTAGGATAAAATATTCACAGAGGCTATCTACAAACAACTCAAGAACCAAAACTTAGTTAATTAGAGCCACAGTCCATGGTGGGAATAGAGGAAGAATGGCATATTAGTACCTCATTGCCTTTGTGATCATGTGAGAGAAGAGACATGAAATATATTGACTCTTTAGTAGCATCACAGAATAGAAGACTGGAGATGGAGTGATCTTTGAATTTTCTATAAAAAAGATGGGGAGTTTGGTTTTTCCCTCCACTTTTTATTACATGACTCTATGCCTTCTTACAAGACTTGTTCTTCTGTTATATTTTTATATTTCCTCACAGACATTTTCCTGATTTCCCCACCAAGTCATTATAAATTTAACAGACAGTTTTCCTTTTTTTTTTTTCTCTGTCTGCTCTGAAGTCTCTAACTCAGTCTTTCTCATAAAATCAACAATAGAAGTGACTAGACAGTGTAGAGAATCAGAAAGTTAAAAAAAATTAAATAAGCAGGGAGCAAGTAGCATCTGTTCTCTCAGAGATTATTCTAAGACTCATTCCAAAACTCAGAATCACACTGTTACTTTAGTCTCTCTGTGTGTCCAGGAAATAATGCGAGAAAGGCCTACATTTGCCAAGTTGTGGGGTATCGGGTAGGCAGTGTTCCCTACGCTGCATCTGCTGATGCCACTTGAAGTTTCACTCCCTCTTCTGGACTAAAGTTTGTGTCCCCTCAAAATTCATATGTTGATGCGCTTACCCAGCTGTGTGGCTCTATTTAGAGACGTGTAAGGAAGTAATGAAGGTTAAATAAGGTCACAATGGGGGACTCTGATCCCATAGGATTAGTGTTTTTATGAGACACCAGGGAGCTGCTCGCTCTCTCCATGTGCCTGCACCTCGGAAGGACCATGTGGGATTAAACAGCCATCTGCACGCCAGGAAGAGAGCCTTTTCCAGAAGCCAAATCCTGCTGGAACTTTGATCTTTGACTTTCCAGCCTCTAGAACTTGAGAAAATAAATTTCATTTGTTTAAGCCACCCAGTCTATGGGATTTTATTATGGCAGCCCAAGCTGACTAGTATACATTCCCCCTACTCCATACCACAAGTCTCAAAACTCCTTTAGTATTTAGATTTACTCTAGCCTACTGATTTTCCTAACTTTTGTTACTATCAAGACAGCCCTTCTACATCAGAGCATTCACAGTTCTGTTTCTGTTTCTTCAATGGTCAGGTTAAAACGGCCCGCTCCATATGCCTACTACCACCATGAACTGTTATATCCAAAAAGGGAAATATAAAAGCTGGGGACTTAACTTTGGTGATATAGTAAAAATTCTTGCCCCACAAAGATAGGTTAGGAGAACAATGAGCAGAGATAAGAAACAGTAGAGCGTTCTTGGGCTGCAGGACACCTGGATATTCAGAGCCTGAAGGCAACACCACCAGGATCTCGAAGGTAGGAGAGGCTAGATCTGTTCTCATCTTTCATTAAAGCTGTTGTCTGGAGAAAAAAAAAAAAAAAAGAAAGAGAGAGAGAGAGAGTGAGATTAGAGCCCTTTTATTCTGTGGGGCAGTAGGCAAAAGAGAAGGCTGAGGGAGAGCTAGCACCTCCTTTATATGTATACGTATGAATCCTACATATGCTTTTTTTTTTTTTTTTTTTGCTCTTTCTGTGAATCTTTTCTCTCTTGCAGTTAGTCTGACAGTATTTAATAGAGTTTGGTTATCCCTTTTACCTTGTGAGCAATGAAGCCCTGAAGAAAGCAGATCTATTTTAATTCTAAATATCTGGTGCTACTTAAAACATCAGTGGACTTTGATAGTTTTTATGTTAAAGCACTCTGAATCCTGACCCAATTCTGTCACTTGGTTGTTTTTCATTTCGCGTGTTTGCTGTATATTTGCAATTTTATATATTTGGAGATTGTCTCAAAGTTTTCTTTGGTTCCTTTAACATATTTATCATATTACAAATATAAATTGTTGTCATCAAAATTAAACTGTTCATGAGATTCCTCTTAAACTGATCTTGGAGAAGCACAAAACAAAGACTGATAATTTCAGTGATGGTTATTTACTTTGAAATGTAATGAACGGTTGAATGACATATGAAGGATAAGATACATAATGTGTAGGTTTTATGAAGTGGAAAATTACAATAGAAGTTTCTCCTTTAGTTTTGTTTTAACTCTGACTTTGGCAGCAGGCACTCCTCTACTTTTCTATATGCAGTTGTATAGGTGACAAGTGCCTGGACATTATAAACCTTTAATATAATTGATCACATTCAATTAGTTTGCATTACTACTTCAAACGAGTTTTCACAGTTAACAAACAAAGAAAAAATAACAGCTGACAGATCTAGCCTGTCTCAGGATCAAGGTCAATCTGTCTGGTTGCACCTATAACCACTTTTTTTCAGGACCAAAATAATCTGATAAATTTAGGATTTAGGAAAGTAGAGAGTGTGGTAATTTGATAGGGATTACACGGAATCTGTATATTGTTTTGAGGAGTATGACCGTTTTAACAATATGGATTCTTCCAATCCAAGACTATGGCATATCTTTCCATCTGTTGAACTGCACTTTCTGATATTATCTTTCAGTTTGCTTTTCAAGTCACTTTTACCAAAGAAAGTAGTACAACTAATGCAGTAAAAAATAGGAATCTATTATGAGTCTGAAAGGACTGTGAAATTTCACTTTTTACATATGCCACCCTGTTTTACACAGTGATTGCGGGATGGGGCATACTTGTTGAACTAAATGTATTTACCCCATTCCCCAAGAAATTGCATCATACCAAATCCAGGTTTATATTACATTTTAGAAAAGAGTACCTATGTAGTTTATTCTTGTTTAATGGCTGTAAGACCTGAAGATACAAAGAAACTAAAGCAGTGATCTATCTGACATCTATAAAGGTGAATGGCATTTTTCCCAAATGTAGTCACTGAAGATGTCTGGGACTCTTTGCTGTTTCCTAGTCCTGAGATGTCCATATATGCCTTTGCAGAGTTGTCCATGCCATTCTTTATTAAAAATGCAGTTTTAATTTTTTTCCCAGTGTGCAAGAGAATAACCATTCTGTTCTATATTCTTAAATTCACTTGAGTACTTATCATACTATTATTTTCCTCTGTTTCTGCTTTGCTGAAGACTTATAATTCTACTTTATCTTTTCAGACCATTTTTCATCACATACTTTACAAGCACATAAAGTATAAAAAGAGGCATCATTCACCATTATTAAAAACAGTTCTTGCCAGTCTCCTATGTATCTCTTAACTGTGAATCACTTGGGCTCCTAACAATATTTCAAGTTCTTTCCTTTAGAGAATCTCACCCCATTTTTAATTGTGATGAATCAATGTCCAGATAAGTCATTTTTTAACAGCTGAGATGAAATTTGCCAGCATCACAATTGACATATTTTGGCCTTCTGAAACCACACAGATGTATCACAGAAGTGAACAAAAAATTTGCCTTAATTATAGGATAATTTTCAATTCAAAGGAAAAACAAAAGTAATTTGAAGTCAATAGGCCTGTGTGTTTATAAATTTAACAAAAATATTTTATAAGGAGAAAAATCAATTCTATTCATTTGAAAAAATTAAGATAAACAAAATGTCTTGGGTTTCATAGCATTTTAGACTAAGAACAATAACATGAGTTAATAACTTATGAATATTCTAGATAATAGACATTTTTATAAAGCAATATTGATTATAATAAACTTCCACAAATGGACTAAGTTAGATAACCTACTTTTTTTCTTTAGGATGCGAATGAATTTTTAAATATTTCTCCGGTACTTCGCCTTGGGCTTTCTTCCTGAAAGAAAGCTAAGCAGACGTTTCCTGAAGAGGTTTATAGGGAGATGGAAGAATGGAAGCGACACTGAATAAAGCTAATGCAAACAGAACTTTGATTCGGTATTTAAAGCTTCATGAAATCTAACCTTTTAAACTTGTATTTTGCCAGCACACAAATGACCTTTAAAACTAAGTGGTAAAGTCTGTTGTTAGATTCATTGTAGTTTGCTAGTGGTGGTGGGTGTTGGATATTTTTTCTTGACATATCTTTAGAAATGCTTCTGTGTTCCAATAAATGGTGATGGTTAAATAGCATAAAAAGAAAAAGAAAAGCTGGTCAGAGGAAAATTTTCTGTCTATGCACATCTTAATTTAAGCAGAAAATTGAAGGAATTTTCCAGTGATGCATTAACAAAATCATGTCCTACAATATTTAGAGGCATTGATTCAATGCATGCCTTTTAGGCTTTTCAGCATAGAAGTTAAGGGTGCAGAATCTAAATTCTGAGATTATATGTGCCTCTTTCTCAACATGTGGCCTTGAAAATTTCAATTAGCTTTTCTAATCTTTTTTTGTAATCTGGAAAGTTAAACTAAGACTTTACATTCCTCATTGTGTTTTGTTGAGGATCCAATAAAGCAGTGTTTGTAAATCAATTATTTTGGTACCTGGTTTATGCTCAGAATTCAGTATATTTGAGTAATAATTATGGTATTACTCAGAAAAACATTTGTATAGATTGTTTTTGTAATTTAAATTTTTATAATTTCTGAAATTTTTGTAATTATTGACTTATTTTTATGTTTCTATATTTTCTTCAACTATGTTGTAAGCGTTGCCTTTGGATTGATGTCCTTTTGAGGAGAAGACTGACGCAGTGCACATAGTAGTATATATTCAGTGTTTGCCAAGTACCATAACTTTGATAATAGTGAAAATCTTTACTATTAAACAATTCAATTAATGGCTACAAACAACATGAATTTCCAAGTACTCTTCTTGATGGATTTCTTTGTCTGTTTTTCTCATAGCTTAGTTATTCACGAGAAAAAGCTGAGCTTTTGATGTCTGCCTTGCAATTCATGAGGTAAGTAGCTTCTCAGAAGCTTTTATCTCTACTGCTATTTCTCCTTCATTTCTAGAAGCCAACTTTCTCCCCAAAGAAATACTTTTACTTTTTTTCCTTCTTTACTGATTTTCTGGGATGATTATACCATTTCTACTCTTTGTTCTGTGCTTAAACCCAGTGACCTTCTCCCACAGAAACAGAAGCTATTTTCGAAGAAAAGGTATATGAGGTGCATTTCCAAATTACATAGTGTATTTTATTTGGATTCGACCTCTTGAAACGGAGCTCCTACATAGTGTAACTTATTAAGCTCTGGAACTTCAAAGAAATGATACATAATCATTCTTCTCTCTCTATTGTCAGATGTTACTCATCCATGATCATAACAACATTTCTGTGGGATTATCAGGTTTTGTATATTTTAGTCATATACTATATCTTCTAAAGACTGTTACATAAAGCAGTATATAAATATGTGTATGCACATATATAGTGTGTGTGTGGATACATGTATGCATGTGTATATAGGTAAAATAATGTTTTGAATGAATGTTCTTGAAAGATTCAGATAGAGTTTAAAAGATCTAATGTGAGGAAGCCATATTGGACACTCATATGTGTATTTAGGGACTGGTAGATGTAAAATTTCTGAAAAGAACTATTTATTTTAGTGATGGAAGTGAATGCTTCTCACATTATGAATCACAGGACAATGATAAGAAGTATCACTGATTTCCACTTTAATATGATCTCTGCTTTGCCAGGAAATTGAAAAACAATGGAACCAGGCAAAGTATCAAAGGTAGGGGGACTAATTATAGTAATGGTTGGGAAGGATCTTCCGATGTTGCAGCTCAAGAATGACGAGAGAGGAAGTTAACATGGAAGAACACAAACCTGTGCCTTGGGATCTCCAGGAAGAAGAGGTCAGGAGAACTGAAAAAAAAAAAAAAAAAATAGGTTAACATTAGCAAGCAAAACCTGAAGATTCACAGAGAAAAGTTTAGATGTATTATATGAATACTGAATGGAGGAACAAGGTAAGTCTATAACACAGCTGTGGCATAATTTTGAGACGTAGGCCCTAATACTGAAGTCTTTGACTTTGTCTTCACTGGGGGTAGAGAGTTCTGAATAAAAACAAATTAATTATAGCTGAAATGAATCATAAACATGTTAGTGTGTTCTTCTGGATAAAGAAAGTTAGAGCTTCTTCCTGTGCCTCACGTGTTTCTACAGGGACAAAAGATCATGGGTTAGAAATTGTCAGCCACAGCACACAAGATGTATTTCTCATGGGCATGTCCATAACAAGAATATCCCAGATCAGGCTGTGAAGTGAAGGGTTAGGCTAAGACCTGAATTATACACTTGACGAGAAACAGGAAGGAATACAGAAACTCTTCAGCAGAGATACTGTGTTTCCCACATACAAATCTACTGAAAAGGCAGAATAGCTTAAGGCTATTTTATCACCAAAGCTATTTGTTTCTTCAGGAGTTATTTGAACTGCAGACGATATATAACTCCAAAGTTCATTAGAAAGTTTGGACTCAAAGGAAAGGAGAAAAAGTAAGATTGTGTCAAGGTTACAGATAACAGAGCATTTATTTATAAAGCATATTTAATATTATACGGGGCCTTACTTGGGGAGAATATTGGCAAGAATGTATACATAATATTAATGGTACTCTTTTTAAGCAAAAGGCCATTATAATTACTTTTAAAATATTCTAAAATGTTCTGTTTCATTTTGAAATATTTTGAGAAAATATTTTTTAAAAGATAAGAATTGAAATTTTCTTATACAGTGATTTAATGATTATGATAAACCATTATCCACCTGTGGCAAAATATGAATTAATGGAGGAACTTCGTCAACTTTTGAAGGGATACTAAGGCTTATGAGTCCAGTCCCACCCAGGTCCTCTCAGGCTCAACACCGCTTGGAAACTTAATAGAAATGCAAATTCTTGAGCTTCTCCCCAGATTTAGGGAATCAGGTACTCTAGGGGTGGGTATCAGCCATCTGTGTTTTCTCAAGCTCTCCAAGTCATTCTTATGCATGCTAAACTTGCCTAGCCTACTACTATTATACTTGAATCAGAGTTACCAGAAAAAAATAATAACCAAGGACAATAGCAACAACACTAACAAAAAACCCTTAAGTTAGATTTTCAGAACAATAACAAATAAATGTTTAGTATAAATATGTCCCTTATAGTGCAAAGGTCATGCTAATACTAAAGGCCATAAATTACTTATCTGAAATTCATATTTAGCTGAATGTCTTATGTTTTATCTGTCAACCCTCATTTGAATGGATAAGACGAGTGATCAGTTGGTTAATGTAACCCTCTCATTTTAAACAGGGAAATATTCAGGTTTAAAACGATACAACAAATGACCATATTCCAGAGTCGGTTTATTTCCAAGGGTGGTCCCTGTGCCAAAGTATGTTGAGTCCTTTCTCAGTGCTCTTTTCACTACTTCTTTTATATACCCTAAACCCAGTGAAAGTTTGTTGTCTGATTGGATTGCCATTAAAGCATACCATAAGCTGGGTGACTTAAAGGACAGAAGTTGGTTTGCTCACAATTCTGGAGACAAAGTCTGAGATCAGGGTGCCAACACGGTCAGTTTCTGATGAGCGGTGGTTTCTGGGCTGGCACAAGTTCTTCCTGCTGTGTCCTCACATGGCAGAGATGGGGGCGGGGAGAAGAGAGAACAGTCTCTCTGGAGTCTCACCAATAAGGGCACTTGTCCCATCACAAGGGTCTCGCCCTCACGATCCCCAAAGCCCCATCTCCAAGCATCATCTCACTGAGGGTTGAGGCTTCAACATATGAATTTGGGGGGACACAATGTAGCCCACAAGTGTAAACTGTATCTTATAAATGTAAAAAAGAATTGCACTTTGCTTTGAAAAAAAGTATTTTTGAAAATTTGATTTAAAGAAAATAAAGGCTGAAATACCTAATAAAATATAGTATCTCTGAGAAAAACTCAGCAGTGTTTTTAATCTGAATTGCCAATATTCATGAAGTTCTAAGCTGGGCAAGTCATTTGCTACAATTGATAAGCCAATATTGATACATTATTATTAACTAAAATCCCTGGTTTATTAATGTTCATTCTTTGTATTTTATAGTCTATGAGTTTTGGCAAATGTATAATGCCAACATATCCATCATTACATCATTGCTCTAAACTCCCCTGTGCTCAAGGATTCATTTCTAAACCAGATGTTTTCAGTGATTGCAAAGTGAAGTCTTTACTGCAGATATCTAAAAGAGTTATTTGAATAAAGGAACAGAAACGTCTTTAGTTCTTATTCCCACAGAAGCAATTTCTGTAGTTGTACATTTGCTATCACATTCTTATTTCCTTTTTTTCAGTTAAGTGCAAGGCCCTAAATTATATGAACTTTAGAGATGAAATTTTTCATCTCCCAAAATTCACCCTTATCACTGCCAAATAAAATGAAATAAAACACAGAAAATAAGAATGATGAGAAAGGACCCAAGGAAAATCCGAATCTTCCTCTGTGAGTCTCTTGGCTGTACTAAGTGACATGAGGGAGAAATTTATGCTACCTTTCTAATAGCAAAGCAATCTTTTTTATTTGCTGTATTCAAGCACTAGCATCTGGTTGGTTACATTTCAGCTAGATTTCATGTTGTTAATAGTCTGTTCAAAACAGCCACTTCAAAGATTTCTTTCTGTAGCTGTGTTTGATATTGGTATTTGTTCTTAGTCCTTTGTGGGGTGCATTAATTGGATCATTTTCCACTAATCGAAACTGTTTGCCAAACAGTTACTTTGGCAATTTGCAATGGAGTTTCTATTTTTGCCTTGCATCCAGGCTCAGTCTGGATCAGGGGAGATGCAAGAAAGCTGATAGCTGTGCGTTTTCCTCTTACCACACTCCTCAGCATTTTAACTTCAGGCTTAATAATGCTCAATGTGCTTGCCTTACAGATAATGGGAAATTTTAGTTACAAACTTCCTTTTATTTTTGTACCTCTCTCGTTCTGCTGGCTAGAAAACTACACCCATTTGGGGGACTATACTTTTTTCTTTTAGTATTATTGGTTATTTAAGCTCTAACAGAAAAAAAAAAAAGTCATTTCTTTTGTCTAATAAAAACATTGTCAAGTAAAACTGAGCTGACCTTAGGAGACACTCATTACTTTTCAACCGTTGAAATCGAACATGTATTTTCCCAGGTAAATTTGAGCTGTGATTTGGATTATTAAAAAGCATTATTAAGCTACAAATTGAAATTCAGTAAACAATTCATGGACATTCAACAAAGAAGAAATACATAATAATGCAATAGTAAATATTATAGAATATAACATCTTAAAAATTCACTAGGGTTGCTTTTAGGCAAGTACATTGTGAAATTTGAGACTTCAGGATATTAGCAATGAAAGGAAGTAGCATTATTATTTTCAAATGACACTCTCTTAAATGACATTAGTTTTTACTCACCAATATACAGTTAGTGTTATATAAAGGTTACTTGGCAAATGAGGCTAACCTCTGACAAAATTAACAAGGGGATTTGTCAGTACCAGTTGCATGTGATTTTTAGTTAGGTTTTAGACTTATATTTTGAATATTTCCTTTTGCTTATCACCAGCGCTCTCATTTCTTCTGTCTGACTAATTTTAATCAATGTAGAATGGTTATAATACACAGGCATTTTCTCAAATAACTTCTCAGTATGGCTCATATGGTGGAGTCCGCGTTCTTCTCTCTCACCACACAGAAATTATATATTCCTATACCATCAAGGTTCACAACCTAATCCAGAAATTAGACCATTATGGCTATGCTGTCTTCAATTTTCACTCTCACCTTTTTTATGTACTTACTTTTAAATCTAGGATGGATTTGTTCATTTCCAATTCAGAATCTTTTCTGCTTTCTTTTGAAGATTGTGAATACCACATTTATTTCTTCAAACAAAAGAAGAATTGAGTCTATACATTTCTTTATAACAGCATGTCCTAAGCGTATTCAATAGAACATAGTCAAACATATGATGGGAACACTGCATGTGTTTCTCCTCTCTTCCATGTCCATTGGTAACATAGTAAAGATTCCGATAAAGATGTCAAAAAGAAACTGTGATTAGTACATAATTCACTGAACACATTAACTTTCCAACATTCCTCTCTCCCATCTCTTTGAGACCTATTAACATCATGCAGCATCCACTGGAACTGCTTTCTAACTGAATGTTGATGTTCTTAAGTCATTAACCTACTTAGCTAATGGGAATCATTGTGTACTCATTCTTAGAATGCTCTGCAAAACCAAGGTATGTCTATTTGCTTGGTAGGTAAATAATTCTGAAAAGCATTTTATAAAAAACATGAGATAAGCTCAGCGTCTTTGGGACAGCCAGTGCTCCCCACCCTAAAATTTACTTAAACACTTACATGTTGCTTTCATAAAGATAGAAACACTTTTCCTAAAGCCCTTAATATTGAAAATGAAGCAATAACTAAATGAAACACTAAGAACATAAGAGAAAAATTACTCTTAGATACAAAGATTTCTACTAGAAAATAAGAAAGATGAGTACATATACCCAGTTCCCACAAAAAGTGTGAATTTCTTAAAAGTAGTTCACTCAGAAATAAGTAAATAATAGCTAGCAAACTGGCAGGAGAAATCCTGAATCCAAAAATCCAGCTCTGCAACTTGATATTTGTGCATCCATTCGATAATTACTGGGCACCTCTAAATTTGAGCTGTAAAATGGGTATACAAATAGAAATCAAATCATTAGTTAATTTGGACTTTAGATGAGATTATTGATGTAATCATGGTAAGCACATGGTAAACACATTTTATTAGTAGTTATCATCATGAAAATCCATTTTGACAGTATGTCAGCAATATAACTATTCTGTGCTCACAGGGAGGCAGAGGTGTCCAGGACTCTTTCTGGCAAGAAAGCAAAGAAATTGGAAGAGAGGAATGATCCTCTGAAATACTTGAGAAGTCTTTCTGCGTATTTGCTGTTTGCAATTGGAGGCTTGGGTAAAGTTGATAAGCAATAATTTGCTAATAATGAAATGATTGTGCTACATCCTACGTTAAAGATAATTCTTCAGAGTGGGAAATAGGTACTCAAGGAGCATCTCTTTAGAACCACGTCAACATAAACCTAGGTTGGTTTCTGAGGTGTTTATTAAAATGAAGTTACCAAGGGAAGTGCAAAGAGCCAGCTGTTGGCTTCATTTTCACACTCTATCTAAGAGCTATGGGGGTCACTTTGGTACTAAAAGATGTTTGTAATTCCTGGCTTCCAGAGAGAAATAAGAAGTTATGAATTCTCATAATTAATATATTCTCTGTGCTCCCACAGAATGTGAGAAGGGCTTCAGACACATCACTCTGTAATATCTTTTACCAGGGAGTTTGTAAAGTGTTGCAAAACAGAATGAAAAAAAAAAAAAATGAACCAGTACCGTAAGTCATAATATATTAATAAAGTATACAATTATAAAAATTATGGATAAATTACCGATCAGAGAGGAGAAAGAAATATGAAATAGTTAAAATTTACAGTAATTGTAAGCATGAAGAATATTTCAAGTCCTTTGAATCAGTGGTGATATAGCCAAAGAGAATCACAGCCATGAATTGGTGACTAGTGTGTGTAACAGAGAAAGGAGCAAATAGAAAACAGTCATGGGCCCCTAGAGACACGTGGATGTTCCAGTGCCTCATAGTAAAGGACTAGGCCCTTCTTGGGGCAAAACACTGAACAATGAGTAGAAATTAAATTCTAGTTGGTTAAAAACTCATGGAAATGACTTTAGGAAGAAAAAAAAAAGTGAAGCTAGCCATATCCTTCTGGAATATGATGGTATGTAGTTTTAACCCATTCCATTGGGAAGGAAATTTTTGATAACTTAGTAAGTCTGTGCCCATGTCCCAGTTATATTCCACATTCTACCAGTAACTCATTAAAGACATATAAAGTACACTCAGGATTGTTTCCACACTATACATTTCATACCTGTGACTCATTTATTTTGCAACTGGAATTTTGTATCTCTTCATCTCCTCACCTATTTCTTCTCTTCTCCTACCCCCATGCCTTCTGGCAACCACCTGTTTGTTCTCTGTATCTATAACTCTGTTTCTGTTTTGCTGTGTTTGTTCATTTGTTTTGTTTTTTTCAGATTCCACGTGTAAGTGAGGTCATACAGTATTTCTTTCTCTGATGTATTTTCACTAATTCACTAACATAATTCCCTCTAGATCCATCCTAGTTGCAGATGGCAAGATTTCATTCTTCTTATGGCTGAGTAATATTCCATTGTGCATGTGTGTGTGTGTGTGTGTTTCTTTATCTATTCATCTGTTGACTGACACTTAGGTTACTTCCATATCTTGGCTATTGTAAATAATGCTGTAATGAATGCAGGGGTACTTATATATTTCCTAATTAGTGTTTTCATTTTATTTGGATAAATACCCAGGGGTGGAATTGCTGAGGCATATGGTTCTATTTTTAATTTTTTGAGGACTCTCTGTACCATTTTCCACAGTGGCTATGCAATTTACATTCTCACTAACGGTGCACAAAGGTTCTTTTTTCTCAACACTTGTTATTTGTTGCCTTTCTGATAATAGCCGTTCTGACAAGTGTTAGGTGAATCTCATTGTGGTTTTGATTTGCATTTCCCTGATGATTAGTGATGTTGAGCATCTTTTCATGTGCCTGTTGGCCATCTGTATGTCTTCTTTAGAAAAATGTCTATTCAGATCCTCTATTTCTTAATTGGGTTTTTTGGTTTTTAGATGCTGAGTTGTATGAGTTCTTTGTGTGTTTTGGATATTAACCCCTTATCAGTTATATCATTTGCAGATATCTTCTCCCATTCAGTAGGTGGTCTTTTTGTTTTGTAGATAGTTTCCTTCACTCTGCAAAAGCTTTTTAATTTGATGTAGTCCCACTTCTTTATTTTGCTTTTACTTCCCTTGCCTAAGGGGGCATATCCAAAAAAATATTGCTAGGACCAATGTCAAAGAGCTTACTACCTATGTTTCCTTCTAGAAGTTTTATGGTTTCACATCTTAAATTTAAGTCTTTAATCCATTTTGAATTTATTTTGGTTCATGGCATGAGAAGGTGGTCCATTTTGATTGCTTTGCATGGAGCTGTTCATTTTTCCAAGCACCATTTATTGAAGAAGTTGCCCTTTCTCCATTGTATATTCTTGCCTCTTTTCTTGTAAATGAATCTCCCGTATAATTAATTTGGCTCTTAATTCTTTTCCATTATCTATGTGTCTGTTTCGGTGACAGTACCATATTCTTTTCGATTACTGTCACTTTCTAGTATAGTTTGAAATCAAGGACTGTGATACCTCCAGCTTTGTTCTTCTTTCTAAAGATTGTTTTGGCTGTTCAGGGTCTTAAGTGTTTCCATACATATTTTAGAATTCTTTGTTTCAGTTCTGTGAAGAATGCCATTAGCATTTTTGAATTGTGTTAATCAAGAATGAGAGAAATGTATTAATATCAGTACCAGTAACGAGAAAGATTATAATCTATTAGAAACAACAGTCAGAATATTACAAGATTAAATTTTTAAAAAGATAAAGATAATTTTTCCAACTTTAGGAGGTGGGAAGCTGTTCTTCATTTACAGTAGCTATTTAGGAAGCATGCAACAAACTTTTAATTAATCATAAATTTTATGTGATCTAAAAGTGAAATATAACCATTAAATAAGCTATTTTTATCTACCTTACCAGTTATATCCAGAGCGAGAAAGCTGATAGGCCAGCCTTCTTAGAATGCTAGCTACTAACCTTCTCTGAAGCATAATGTTATGTTTTTGGCAGGGACTTTTCAAAAAAATGTAGACAATTGAAAAGTATTCACACAATAACAAATGTGGTAATACAACTCAAAAGCATTCTTGTTAATAACAATAAACTAAAGATAAGATTTGGGGAAGGAAAATGATCACAGGAATACTCAGATATTGAGGAATTTCAAGCAAAATTAGCACATTTGTTTTCCTTTACCAAAGATGAGAAATAGAAACAATAAATGGAAGATAGAAACAAATTTTCACTCAACCTCAAAAGTAGTTCTCTAATACAGTTGTGTAAATGGAGAATTTGCTACTTAGAAGCTACTCAAGAGTCATTTGTAAAACCATTCTGCAGTTAAATACAGAAAGTAGGAGGGTGGTGGGAGAAGATAATCTGCATTTTCCTTTCTTGTCCTAAAATCCTGTGGTTCTGTGCTAACCTGATAAAGTAGACCAAAAGATGCTGAAAGATTTAGCCCAGGATGTTGATCTAGGGAGGTAAACCCTGAAGAAAGATAATATAAAATGACTGCCCGGAAAGCAATAACCTATGTCTAAGAGTATCAGCAATGAATTAGTATGATTTCCAAGAAGAAATATTTGTGATTCTAAATCAAAACTTCTAATAGGTGTGAAAGAATATACACTGAGTGAATGTTACTAAGTTCAGTCGGTATGGAGATACTAAAATCACAACCCTTTATATCCAAAGTAAACACTGCATATCCATAGTGGCCTTTTTAAATTTACACTATGAGTTGATGATCTCTGAGGGCCCTGCCATTTCTAATGTTTTATGCTTCTGTGATCGGTTGTCATTCTATGGTGCAGTGATTTAAAATACAGTTCATCAAGAAGAACTCTTTTCTCAATTATGATCTATAGAAGACTTGCTTGTCCACTACCTGTTACCACTGACCCAACAAAACAACTAGTTGAACATTTTGACTTTCCGTGTTTCAAGCAAATATTTGACATCATATTGGTAAAGTTTTAATCCCTTTGAATTTGTTTTCTTATCTCTAAGATTGCTGTTACCTATATGCCTTTTGGAAAGGTTCTAAGTAATAACAAAAATATCTCTTATTGAAGGCTTTTGGAACAAGGAAGAATATAGAAGATTCTATTAATGACTTTTTTGTTAATCCTCATACTTCTGTGAGAAGTATATCCTTGATGTGCAGGTGAAAGAGGATTATATAGCCAAGCAGTGAGCAAGAGTGTTTCAATATAGCTTAGCAAGCTACAGCAAGAGTTTCTTTTCTGATTAGGTTTACTATTTGCTAAGAAATGCTCTTGTTAGAAATAATCTCACAAACAGATTTAAGAATTATTTTGGGGAAATATAAAAATAAAAAATACAATAAAATAAAAGTAAAAATAAAGCAATTCTTGCCACAGCCTATGACCCAAGTTATAGTGAATCAACATCCATGTAATAAACTAGCCTTAAATAGTATCTGATTGGAAAAAATGATGTATAAATAATTTAAACTTTTGAATGATTAATTTTAGTTTGATGTACATATTATGAATATTGGCTAAAATATTCTAGGTAGTCATATGTCTTTTTAATATAAAGTCAATATAAATTTACTATTAGATACTTGCAGTTGCCTTTTGAAGATAATTTTTCATTCAAGTATTTATTTTTCTGTATATTTATTTGACATAAATGATGTGTATAAAATTTCTAGAATTTTGAGACCAGCACAAAATGTAGTGTTTACCCTCAAGGCACTTAATACTTATTGAGAGGTACATTTGAACTCTGAAATACTTAAAATCAAGGAACTGATTATGTTCACAGTGCCTGAAATACATAGTTAAGTGTTCAGTTTAAACATCATACATTAACAGTAATTTGATAAGGATATCAATTTTCCTTGTTAAGCGACCTTATTTAAAATAGAATTGATAAATAGAATAATATCTTTAGCAAACAATACATTTTATTTTATTGTTTTATTTGACATCAGTGAATGATACTACGAGATACCTCATTTAAATTTAAAAACAGAAAATCACTTTAAAATAATTTAAGGGACATGCCAGAAATCACATAGGTAAAATAAATACCCAGCTCAGTATTTCTGATTCCAAACACACGTGTTCCTTCCTCACATCTAACTCTCTATGCTTTCCTCTTTGCTATAGCAGAGCTGAGTTCAGTCATAACATCTCTACAGTCTTACGAACAGGCACAAAAGCGGGTCCAGGCAGATGAATGATGGTGGAAAACTGCAGACTACCATGAATTATGAAAGTAAGTCAATAGTTATGCCTTAATGATGATGGTCACTGATGTATTTCTTCAAATAATTTTTGGCCTCTTAGATTATATTTCTTAATCTCATTTCTTCTCTAGCTTTCATTCACATTTTTAAATTGGAAAGCCATCCTTGAAGAAGTTGCCTTGAGCTTGATGGGGGGGAAAAGCTGCCTAGATTTAGTTTACCATGCATGCATTTCATCTGAGCCCCTTAAATAATTATCCCATAAAATATGAAAATAATTTTAAACACTAAACAAAAATAAATATTTAAATAAATTTCTTGCTACATGTTTAATGCAGGTATATCACAGTAAATATAAATCCTTAACTATAGATTGATTTCATGATATAACACAGATATTTCTGCATTGTTAATGCTTGCTGTCTGAATTGTTTTATAATTCTCTTTTTACGAGTTCTTCTAGAGATCTCTCTCCCTGTATATTCCATCCAGATTCAGAACACCAAACTTTCTGCTTCAATACATTTGGCACGTGACTATCAGACTGTCTAATTATCACACATCAAGAACCTGCACAGTTTCAATATTGCTTTTAGAGGAAGTCTTGGTCCTTATTTCAGATCCCTTTAGCAATCTGAGTACTGTTCTCCACAGTACGTGGTCCTGTGGGAGAAAGAGGACTAACTTCTGATGCATACCTACCATTTCAGAGTAGTATCTTAGGAACATTTCCTTAAATTAATTAAGTATTCTCAATGTTACAAGTTAGGTAAGTTTAAGAATCATACTTTGTGTATTAGAAAAAAAAGTTGAGGCTTTTTTTTTTTTCTTACCAGTTCCTCACTCTCAATAATATTACGGCCTTCTTTATCTTTCCACTCTTTTTTTTTCTATTTTGCTTGTAGCCAGGATGCTTTAATAAGTCTTCTAAATATTCAAATCACATCCCTACTTCAAAGTTTAGCTTTATCCCATTTGCTGCATGAGATTTTAATAATACAAAAAAGAGTGAATTTATTATCTGAAATTATATTGCCCTTAAAATTAAAACCTTATAAAATATAAGTAAGGTGTTTTGTTTCTGGAAGTGGCAAATTATGCTCAGAGACTGCGATTGTCTTTGTCAATTAATCTACTTAACACAGTGAGAATTATAATAATTACACAAGCCAATAGCATACAGGATCATGTCTTTTATAAGCCAATAAAGAAATAACGTACTCCAAACCATTAATAGATTAATCATTCCATTATTCCAGGCAAGGAGGAGATGAAATGAATAAAGTCCAGATTTAGTTGAGGTAAACCTTTCTGTCAGTTGGTTGTCCTGGAGATTTGCATAGCCAACCACAAGCTGATGTCTAGCTGCTGGACAAAAGCAAAAGTCCCTTGTTGCTAGAGCATGTTGCAAGCGAAGAGGATGTGGTGTTGGCCAGCAAGATGATTCTCTGGGCAGTTGCATGGTTTTCACCACTGCCTTGCAAAGAGTCGCTTATCCTGGGCAGGAGCTAGTGCCTCAGTTTCTTTGAAGAGCTATTTAGGTCAACAAAGAGTCTCCTTGCCCAGACCCAACACTCTTAAGTTGCAGGTCAAGCCTCTTGATATTTAAAGCTTAAACATCCTCCAACCAGAGTCACCCCTCCACACGTTCTTATCGTTCTCATCGATAACCCCAGCAGTGCTTGTCAATAGCTGAGCTGAGCGTTTATCGACAACCACGGATACAGATGACAGTATCGTGACATAGCTCCCTCAAGATGAACACTCACTCTTAGAACAAAACAACTTCATTCCTAGATTAAAACAATGGCAACCATAAATGAGTTTGAAATCATATTAAACCAATACACAACATAAGGTAAGGGAATGGAAATTGTTCTTGTCTTTATTGGATCCCTCAGACCTAGTATATATATCTGGTAAGCAAAGAATGGATGATGCACATGTGCTCATGAAAGCATTAATGTGTTTATATCATTCTGGTGTTCCTATAAGTGTTAATAATCTTTGCAAAACATATATCATATATCATGATAATATGTTTTGGTATCATGTTTCTAAATATCCTATAATAAATCTAATTTAGGAAGCAGCCAAAGTGCTGAAAGATTATGAACAGAATGTGACATTTGTGGTAAATCAACCTTTTCTTCCCTCAGAAGTACATCTTTAAGAAATCCTAGGAAAGACATAGACGTTTCCTTTTTTAATATTTTGTTTCTAGTTTCTGTTTTTGTTGTTATTTTTCTAAAAGTAACCTATACCTTCTGACTCAGAACTTGGAGGAAGGACCATTTAAGGCAGGGAAGACACCATTGCTTTATCTATTCTTGAATAAAGTATCCCATTAGTTTATTGGTGAGAACTGAAATTTTATATCAGAATTTTCTAATTATTGAATATGTGTACAATGAAAAAGTGCTTCTGATGCATATGTGCTTAGATTAATGCACAGATACATGTAATAAGTTTAGTTATTCCTTACAAATTCTTCATGCAAGTTCATAAGAACCTGAGTTAAAGAATCCTTGGAAGATAACATTTTAAATGAATGTCTGAATTGACTGGACCTTCATAAATAATGTTTTTAAAATTCTCATATTATTCTCCTGACAAAATTCTGTAAAAAGTATGGTTTATTTTTGTTTAGTTGAACTGTATAATGATATTATCCCTGTTTCTTGCCTTTCAAATGTCCTCACAGGTATAATTTTTCTTACTCAACTATGAAATTTCTTTTCATTTCTAAAAGCCAGGAACTTCTACAGTTTTGTAGGAATCAGGCTGTAACAAACTCAGAAAATTATACTGAGTCATTAGAGCCAAATGGTAAAGGTCATGAGTTTTGGGTTCAAGTAGATCAGGTTTGAGGTGATTTCACAATGTATCAACAGTGTAACCCTGGACAAATTAACAAGTTAACCTTTCTGATGATCAGGTTTGGTACAATTATTTTAAAATGCATTTTTGTTAAAAAAAAATATTGAGTCAAGTACCTTAAATCCTATTATAGAGATTAAAAGAGGTAATTAATTTAAAAGTGACTAGAGCCCATTCAGTGTTTATTGATATTAGATTTAGTATATTATTTGCTATTAAATCTTGTTGAAGAAAAGATTTTAATATATGCAAATTTGAGGCCACTGCATTTATTTTCAATTATATCATAATTGTTGCTATTTCTTTAGAATATTATATTACCACTGGTACAAAAGTCAAAATTCTTCCCCTTTATTTACATTTCTATTTGAAATTCTTTTAAGCATTATTATTATTTTGACATTCAAAATATATTCAAAGCCTAGATTCTTAAATAGAAGTTTTTAATATTTTTAAAAAATAAAGTTCTAACTAGTTTTTCAGAGAAGAACATACCAAGTGATAGAAAAATAGTGGGAAAACAAGATCTTATATTTGGAAATTGGTTTTGCAAAAATATTTTAGATATATATGAAGTTGAAACACATCTCAAGTGAGACAGTACAACTGGTGGGAAAATAAGGTTCTATATTCTAAGATTGATTTTACAAAAATATTTTGGGGATATATCAGTTTTATAAAATAATATTCAATTCTATCAAAGAAATGCAAACACATAAAAGTCTAGGCAGAATATCCAATTTTGTGAGATTTAATGTTCTCAAAAATTTAAAATACACAGATGGCCAAAGTACACATGATCTTTGGGAAGTCTTGCTCCCTAATGCCTCTGGGTGTGCCGTGCTTTGTTTGTCAAAATGGTGTCAAGTCTGTTAGAACAGCTTGGCCAGTTTTGACAGAATTCCTTCCTAAATTAAAGACAGCAAAATGAAGCTTGTAGTTTAATGGGGGAGACCTGAGTTCTGTCACCAGCTCTCCATGAACTAAAGTTACTTCTCACTTCATAATTTATACTTCCTTTTTTTATTTGAAAGAATGTAATTATATTCAGTGTTTCATTTAAAACCATAACTGCATTTTGTTTAATTTTTTAAAAAATTGCATCATATGTATTATATTAAAACAATGTGATCAAATTTAATATTTCATCAGACATAGGCTTGACATCAGAGGAAAGCAGACGTGAATTCTGTTTGTCACTTCACACCTGCATGACTGTGTTTTTTGAAAACCATTTTTAATTAATCTCAAAATATTAACAGATTTTGCCGAATTTGCAGAACACAACTAAAAATATTTACCAGAGTTCTTAGCAAGTGCTTAAGAACAAATTGTGCCTATGTTTGTATAAGTTGTTGTTTCTGTTATTGTCATGGATAAGCTGAAGTCTTGAGTGAGGATCCTACTGTATTTGGTTCATAGAGAGCTGATGATGACCTGTTTCAATACATCACTGAAAAAAAAATATAATGCTAAACTGATACTAAAAGAAAATCTACCATGTGTTAAGCATTGTGCACATATGACATCATCAAAATGGTTGCCATTTTACAGCTGGGAACCATAGGCCAAAAGATTAAATATCTTGTTGAATTTTTATACTTGTAGAAGATAGTTGACCCAACATTTAAACCTACATCTGTTTGTGTCCAGAGCCTTTGCTCGAGCTCTTGTATTTGGATGCCTCTGATGTCCCTTTGTGTTTAGACTCAAAATTATACTAAGACTTCTGTATTTGGGGAAATTTTACTCCCTCTAAGATCAAATTAGATGTGATTAATTTATAGGCAAAATTAATTTTTTGAAAATAAGTCAATAGTTGACGTTTTTGTTCTCATGTCAATACTAGAGGAGAGATTAATTCTACTAGCATTAATGAATTTGGTGCTATGATTGTTTACTTATAATTTTTTTCTCTCATATAACCTTTTCTGAGACAATTATTTTTCACATATTGTTAATCATTTTACCAAATTAGTTTCAAAATTAAACATAAACATATACATTTAAAACTCTGCTTTTATGATAAATGACACTTTGAATAATTCCCAAACATATAAATTACTAAAAATACAACTAATTAATAATACAATCACTAAGATAATATACAATGGACACTAGTGATTTCAACTAGTGAAATAGTTGATTTCCTACATCTGATACTTAATAAAAAGTGTTGCTTTATGTCTAATAACATGACACTAGGTATAATAAAGCAAGTCACATTAGTTTCCTGTTTTATATCCATTAATGAGAATTAGGAATAAAAATTATGCTATGAAAAATTCCATACCATGCTGTATCCTTATCTTATGAATAACTGATCCATAGATGAGATAAGATAAAAATTTAAGTTAATTAACTTTTGGAGTCCTCAGTTAATTAAGCTAGGTAATGAAGAACTACATGCATAGCAAAGAAATCATTGACCCAGAGTCAAAGAATAAAATAGGGCTTGAAGTATTTGTTCGGTATTTTATATTTCTCTGGTATCTTAAGGGACACTTTTATTTTTTAGCTTTTGTGTGTGTGTGTGTGTGTGCAGTTGTAGATAGATATGAATATCCCTATACTCTCATTACTAATACTACTTCATATTCATTTTTATATGGTCTTTGCAATCCATCCAAAATATCCAGAGACATGCAGGAGTTGTACAACATTAAAAGTTAACGTGCAACCGTGAAAATATATTTTATCTTTGATGAACTCACACTGTAAGTGAATATTTCTGGATTTCCCTGTAAGGAAAATTATCTACATGGTGTCCTAGATTTTTTACAAACCGAAAGACGCTTTAAATGAATAGGGGAGAGAGGGAGGAAATGCTTAAGCTTTTACTGCCTTAACTGAAGTTGCTCCACACTGACTGGGAGTTCCCTGGTCCTTCTTTGCACCCAGCTGTGAACAGTTAGGAAAACAGAGGCAGGACATGAAGCAAAGGTTGATATAAGTACACATCCTTATTTTGCCTTGTTTGAAATTCGTAACATTTAAGTCACTTGAGGTCTAACTATAACCCCCTAGAAAAATCTTGGTTCAATTCAACTAACGTGATCACATTGAGTTATGATCATATTAAAGACAACCCAGGAGTAGGAATCAAGAAACCTCCCAACCACACACAAGGCTTCAGTCAAGTTGAAGGATTTGTTTCCTTTAAAAGAAAAGAACAAGAAAGAGAAACAGAGAGAAAGTGGCATAGAAACAGGCACCAGAAAGAAGATGGCATTGAAATTTTCGGATCTCTTATATTGACTCTCACCTCTTTCGTGGTTCTTTTCTAAGGCTGGTCCTGGTTATAACACCACTTATGACTTTGATCGATGTAGGAAGAAAATGATGAATTTTTCAGACAGATTTTTGTTTAACCTAGCTGACACATGCTTTTGTATTCTTTTATAAATGATCTGTTGATTTGAAGATAATTTTTTTTCCATTCCCCAGTGGTTTCAGTAACAATTTTGTTCAAACACCTCATATTAGACTTGTAAGTAAGATGAAGAAATACAGTTTTTTGTTCTTTGCCAGAAAGAACAGGAACTTCATATTCTTTCTTTTTTTAAATGAAAGGGAGACTTAAATAGGATTGAAGTAATTGAAAAATGGTCTTTGTGTGTAGAATGAGCATACTGAGAAAGGAGATGATACTTGGATCATAAAAGAATGGCCTATTAGAACTTTCAACCAGATAATTCTATCATTAAAGAATAAGCCTGTCTGAATGCTTTGTATGTGTGTGTGTGTGTGTGTGTGTGTGTGTGTGTGTGTGTGTGTGTGTGTGTGTCTGTGTGTGTTTTCCAGCCGAAATCATACTATTGAAGTTTTTGCAACAGTTGACAGTTTTCTAAAGTAAAACCTACTGCCTTTGGCAAAGGACTGAAGCTCTGGCATAACCATTTGGCCACTTTTTTCAAATCCTTTCGTGGGAGGGACGTCCTAAATGACTGAAGGACTAATGTAGTAATGAATGGTGCAAAAACAATGTTCCTGTGCAGTTGAAGGCAGTTATTAATTTGTTTCAGTTGGATGCATATGCCAGAAAGCTCAATTTATGCAGGCCATTCAAGGCAAGAGGGAAAGAGATCGCTCAGCCTGAGGGAACGTAATAGTGAAACATTTCTTAAACAAGATCTGTTCTTGCGTACAACACAATGTCACTTTCACAAGCCAATATTCAGGGGGGAAAAAGGAAAACTAACAAATTTCTTTAAGCTTTTCTCCAAATATCTTAAATTAAAAAATAGCAGTTAGAGTTTCCACCTTCCCACCTTATTTCCCCTCATGTCCAGCGGAGTAAGTACTTGGAAATATGTTCTCACTGCTACACAAGGTGGCATTCTTATACTTACAGGCTGGGGTGGCTTATATGCCTTTAAGATTTTTAAGTACTAAATAATTAAAATATGCATTGCCAGTTTTTGACATTTAAATGTCTATTTAAAACTCACAGCTTTATCTGTGTTGAACTGTCTAGACAAGAATCATCCCTGATTAATATTTCTACACTGATCTACTTTATTTCACCCTAATTTGAATATAGGGAAACTTATTTTCTAGGCTATAAACTGTTTTCATGCAAAATTACATATTTAGAAGAACATTTCAGGAAAGTACTGCACGTTTCCAGTAACTGAATAATGAATCACACCTAAATCTGTGTCTTAACCATGCCAGCTTTATAGTCTCATGCTGTTTCGGCTTTTTGTTTTATTTTGTTTTGTTTTGAAGTATTCACAGTGAATTTAGGCAAAATTCTCAGAGGTGTTACAATATCATGTATCAGCATTTTTATTTCCATGTTGGTTATATTCCAAGTTGGATATATACCTGTTTTCTCTAACTGGGAGATGATGGTGATATTTTCAATAAAAATTGAAAATTGCATAAGTTTTTTAGAATATTCTTCAGAAGAATTGTGTTTCATTCTGCATTACTAAATATTCTTAATTATTTCATATTAAGTTCCATAGAATTAATAGCCATAAAATTCTGTTGCAGTCAAATCTATATGAGCAAACCTACCCATGTGTTAAGATGATTACTAAAAAAATCAAACTTACCCTATTTACATTAGAAAACCACTGAGTCATTTAAAAATCAACTGAAAGTCAGTGTTTTTTCAAAGTCCTGGATCTAATAAAATGTGGAAATATTAGTTTCATCTCACAGTAAGTTGTAATCATCTAAAAACCATGAAATCATTTTTATAGTTTTGCTTTAAATAATTAGAACTAACTAGAAAAAAAAAAAAAAACCCAGTCTCTACTTGAACCAAAACATTTGTATTCTAGCTATTGGAGCAATGTCATATGTTTTTAATGATATGTAATTTCTACATGTGGGTCAAAACATAAATAATGTTAAAATTTTACATAAAGCTCTAAATACTTGATGTAGCTAATTGAAATTCAACAGAGTTGTCCTAGGGCAGATGGTTTGCTTTGTGATGAGCAAGAACATCCTCTGAAATTGGTCCAGGTAAGAGAATTTGTCCCCTAATAAAGTTATCTGAAATGTGAGCCAAGTGAAATGATTTGTCAATTCATTGTAATTTGATTTGAAAAGGCAAACTTTTTTTTCAAAATTGATAACTAACAGAAAGTTAATTAAAATACTAATTTTAAAGACTTCCTAAAATCAACAAGAACAAAATGATCTGTGAAAATTAAGGACCATAATGTCAAAGAAAGGGGAAATGGAAGGAATGACGTGAAGAATACATGAACAAAGAGAAAAATTGAACCCAGAGAGGATAAGGTAGCAAATAAAGCAGTGTGTTAAGGAAGAGACAGGTATTCATGCCCTCTAAAACCTGCATGTAATTTTCTCATTTTTCTTCAATCTTTGAAGCTTAAGTGCTTCCTTCTGGACCATTTTACCAGTAAATCAAACTCTTGGTGACTTTAAAAAATCTTTGAGGGCATTCCTGTGGGAAAGTGAGGGACTTGGAGGCAGAAAAAGCTCTGCTGGTAACAACATTGTGCCTGGAGTTTTTACCATGGAATAGGTTCCTAGTTATTGCAGGAAAGAATTGAAGAGAGAACCATAGTAAAGTGAAAGTAGACTTATTCAGGGAGATACACACTCCATAGACTGAATGTGGTCCATCTCACTCAGAAGGGTGAATAGCCCCAAAGTGAAGGGATGGTTAGTTTTTATGGGCCAGGTAATTTCATGTGCTAATGAGTGAGAGGATTATTCCAACTATGTTAGGGAAGGGGCAGGGATTTCCAAGAATTGGGTTGCCGCCCACTTTTGACCTTTTAAGGTCAGCCTGGGAAGGGCCATGGCACCTGTGGGAGTGCCATTTAGCAGACTAATGTATTACAATGAGCGTATAATGAAGTTCAAGGTCTTTTGGAAGTTAAATCTTCCACCTTCTTGGTGGAAGTGGAACCTTTCACCATCTTGGCCCTGGTCAGGTTTTAACCAGTTTCTGTCCTGTCCTCAATTGCTGTGTCATTCTTTTAATAGTTGTGCCCTGCCTCCTTCCCTCCTATCTCAAAGTCAGAAAAGGAGGGGCAAGGGAAGTTGAGAGAGCACAAAACCCAGCAGAGCCTAGAAGGAGAGGTATTTGCATGATCTTCCCAGTTAGCTTCCCATTTTAGAGTGAACGTATCACGAGGCAACCAGAGTCTCTAACTGGATACAGTGAGGAGACATTTCGAAGTCCCTGTGTTTCCTGAAGCCATAGTGCGATTATTTTACTCAAAATTAAGAGGTTCATTCAGGTGAGTAGCAGTGTAGGAAAGGTGCTGAGGAGTTGATCCTAAGAGGAAAAAGAAAAATCGGCATGACTGAAACTGAGGCTGTGGCTGACCACGCTACTGCTGTGGATGTCGTGGGGATTATGTCCCCTCTGTCGCAGGTAATGGAATTTGATATATTGAAAGATCAAACATAAGGCACTGCTTTACAATTTGTCTTTAGGAAGGACTTTATTTCCAAGTTACATGCTGAAATGACTCCATTGGCAAGGCAGAACAGAATATAAGATTCAAAAATCTTAAGTCACATTTCTATTTGCATTTTTTCCCCAACAAAGCAATGTGAAACACTCTGTGAAGCCCTCCTGCATCAACTCAGCAAGGAATTAAGAAAAAACTGAATATACAGAAAATACCATGGATTGAAATGCTTTTTTTTTTTTTTTGCGGCTGGTGTACAAATGGAATGAATACAAAAATTACAAAGCCAAGATAACGCTTGTAGTTTCTCTCAGAATGTGAGAAGGCAAGTTTCTAAAAAAATACTTTTATTCTAATCCTACTCAATCAGGTCAGGTCAAGGTGAGATAAAAATTAATGCAACTTTCTTTTTTACCTTTAATTTTAATGTACTCCTTTATTTCTGTGTTTTTTTTTTTTTTCTTCTTTGTCCTTGTCGGAGGTCTTCTTGGTCAGGTAATGAATTTTTAGTATTAGTATTTTCACGAAGGTATAAAGTTCTTTGCTTTGTTCCCTCTGAACTCTGAATGCTCACCTTGCATTAAGAATCTGCTCTATTTATTTGGAGTCAATAATGCAACTCCATGAGTTGTGAGCACTAGAATATTACCTTTGTGCACTAATTAATTGAATATGGTAATGAGGGCATCCCTACAAAGTCAAAGTAGGAGAAAATGAGAAATAAGGCAATTTATTTACCAATGCAGAAACAGTGAAAGCAGGTTTTACTGTCCCTAAAGCAGCAGTTTTTAAAAGTTATATTTTACACATGTAGTTCTGTGTTCATATTTGAACAGATATAAGAGTCCATTTTATTTTAGCTTTTTAAAATTTAAAAATAGTGACAATGCCTTAAACCTAAGATGTCAAGTTAAACTATTAATACTACTATATTAATTCTTTCAAATTACTGTTAAAAATAATTTGTTTCTTCCTTATATTTTTAAGCTTAAAATTTATTTCTTAAACATATATTTTTGTATGTTTTATAGCCAAATCTTTATATTATAGCTATAGTAAATTTTCTTGGTCACCCTCACTGTAATTTAAGAGCAAAAATAAAATTGTATCATTAAGAAATAGTTAATAATTACATAATCAATTTTTCGAAGAAAATGCTAATAATCAATAGTCAATCACAAATTAAACATTCTATTTTTACTTTTCATGAAGTAGTTTTGGCTGCTTAACTGAAAGGTTACTACTCACCCAACCCACAGAAATAAAATTGGTGACCTCTTAATTAAAAACAAAGAAATAAAATTTAACTTTTCTTTGTTTCATGCTTAATAATTGCCCTCATATTTTAGGACAGTTTTCATGGAAAGTTGAAGTAGGTCCATAAGATATGTAAACTATATGTGTGTGTGTGTGTGTGTATATATATATACATATATATATACATATATATATATAAATATATATATATTTATTTGTACATGTAACTGTACTGACAAAATATGTATCATTAGTGTCTCTGAACATAGTAGATTAAGAAAGAAGGAGATTGGAATTCATGGAGTTCAGAGGTCACTACTAGCATCACATCTTAAAAAACTGCTATTGTTTTCAAAGATGTGGTCATGGAGGGTATTACCATGCTTGTTCACAAAATGTCATTTTAGGCACTGTCAAAGAAGGAATATTACATTAGTTGGAAAACTGAACTGAGAAAGTATGACATTTTCTCTGGGGTATTATTGTTAATACTATATATATATATATATATATATATATATATATTTGGCATCTGCATGTCAGTTGGTAGAGCTCTATCTAGTTTTAAAAATTTCTAAGTAAGTGTTATTTCACCAATAGTAGCTGTTTCCAACATAAGGAGGGAAAGGTGAATACATTTATGCTTAAATTTAGACTTAATCTCTTAATAATTCTTGGTTAGATGATAATAGGAGCAGTGGTTAAATCTGAAACTATTCCTGTGAGAGGTAAATATAGTATCTCATTTTGTTTTCTCACCAAATGTATTTGTTATATAAGGACAAATCTGTCTATCTATCCATCCCCTTTACAATACCACACAATCAATTAAATTCTCTGCTTTCAAAACCACAGCTATTTTTGAAAATAATCCCTTAGGTAATTTAAGTTTCTCTAAGTACCTTGATTAATATGACTCATTTTCTCTAGTCCCTTATTTTTCTCTCAAATATTGGCCAACTCAGGTTACTTTCCATTTCTAAATTCATCTGTGATTATTTTCAATCTCATTGTTGTGATTTAAAATACAAGTGGCAACCACTGTGGCATTCATTTTTGTTTTAGTAACTGATATCTTTTCAAAAATTTAGCTCTTACTTTCTCCTAACTTGAACATTCTTGCTGTTGAGAAGAAATCATCTAAGAATGTGTTCTTTCTGAATTTTTCTACTTAGGCAAATATGTGTAAACTGACTTTTCAGAAAGGATTCATAGAACATTAATATTTCAGAGCAAGCTTAGCCTTAATGCAGTAACTTGGGGCTTCTCCATCTAAAGCAATGATTCATAAAATATAATGTACATCTGAATCATCTGGGGGTGCTTGTTAGACATGCAGATTCTTGGACCACCTCCACATCCACTGAAGCAGAATTTCTAGGGGGAACTTTTTATGCAGATAAACACAGATCATGCTCTGGCAAAGACTTAGCTAGCTGAATGAAACTAGCTAACGTTTTAAAAACTACAGATTTAAACTCCTTCTGTGTCCTTTGAAGCTCATCTTAAAATTCACAGAGTGCAACAAAATTAGCCAGTTTTCTTTTCTATAAAAAGAGAACTAACATTTGTCAAAGAGCTGGAAATTGGAAGAGTAAGGTTCAAACGCAGATCCGTCTGGCTCCCAAATTTGTACACTTTCTGCAACAATATGGACATCAATTCTAGTTTAAGAGTTTCTTGCATGAATATATGAATCACTTTGGTATCTTTTTTGTATAATCAAGTAAGGGAAAAGCAAAAAATGTGGAGTTAGAGTTTGCCTGTGTTTACGTTGCAGCTCTCGCAGTAACATTGGTTTACAACTTTGAAAATAATATGGATGAAAATCTCACTTTCTTAACCTCCAAAACCTCTGTGACCGTTCTATTTCAATTTTCTTTACATAATATTTTCCAATAATTCAATTCCCATTTTTCTTAATGCTTTATTTTTAAAACTCATTTTGGGCTTTAAATGTTGTATTGATTTTGCATGCCTTTGTTCTCAAACTTTAATCTCTTATCTCAATTACCATAGGGCTTCAAAAAAATGAATAGAAACAGATGAGTGAAAAAATATTGCAATGAGCTTTTAAAATTTTTATTTTGAAGTACATTATTTACAGAACAGTTAAAAAAAGGATATGAAAATGGGTTATAAAAAAAGTTACCAAAAAAAATGACCTTTACCTACATTTCACATGTTAGCATTTTTATAACATTTCCTGTAACCTTCTGTTTCTCTCTTTGTCTCTCTTTCTCCATCTCTCCAGATGAGTAAGTTACGCATGCCTTATACAGTCACAATGTAATTATCAAATCAGAAAATTTATATTAGTACAATATAATTATGTAATCTATTGATAATTTCATCAATTGTCCCAATATAACTAATTTACTAGAACTCAGTCATGGATTTCATGACGTATTAGTTATTGTGTATTTTTAAGCTACCTAATTTGGAAATATTTCTTGTTTTTTCTTTGTCTTTTAGGACCTTGGTATTTCAAAAAGGAAAAGATAATTATTGTATAGAATGTGCCATAATGTGTATTTGTCTTGTAATTCATCATGATTTTGTATTTCAGCTTATGCTTTTCTGGCAGGAATTCCATAAACTAGCTGTTTAGCTTCCAATGATTGATTAAAAAAAAATGTGATGAAGATGTGCCCCATTACTGATGATGTTAACCTTTATGACTTGGGTTAGGTAGATTTCTGCTAGATTTCTCCATCGTATTTTTCTAAGTATGTTCTTGGGAGATAATTTGTGACAGTATATTCTCATGTTTATCATTCTTTTGCCAACAATGTGAATGATTAATGCCTGAAATATTTATGACTATTCATTAATGATATTGTCTGAAAAATTATTGTGATAGTTGTCAAATGGTGATTTAGTAATTCCATCTTTCTTTTACTATTGTTACTTGGAAATTAGTCATGAGTCAAAGTCTTTTCTTGTCTTCTACCTATTCATCTATTTATCAGCTATTTTTATTCATAATGATATGATTGAATTTATTCTTATTTTATTCAGTGAGTTATAATATGTTTTGAGTATTAGACTAAGACTATATAAGAACTCATTGGATTTTTTCTTTATTTATTACATTTAGTATTTCATTTTCTACATTAGACACCTGATGCATTGGAATGTATTCTTACCTATGGTGAGATACATGGTTCTGATAATTATTTTTTATTTGTCCAAACATTGTCTGGTTGTCCCAGCACTGATATTTAAAAGTTTATCTTTCCCATGGTGATTAGATTTCCATTTTTAAGATAAATTCTCTGTTATAAAACTTAAATATTGTATATATATTCATAAGACTTTACATTATTTATGTTGTGTATATCTTCTATATTTTGTTTATATTTTGTCTACTTAAGCAGTCTTGTAGTGCAAGTCCTTGAATTTCCTTTTGCCTAGCAGAGGTGGATACTTTGTCACTTGGTGAAAGGATATTTATCTAAATTGTGAATTGTCACTTTTAGCCTTAAAAGAAGTGTCCTTTGCATGAGTAAAGCTATTTCCATTTGAATTACACTTTGTCTGGTACAAGATAACTAACCCTGCATCTTTATTGTTTCAATCCTCCTATTGTATCTTTGGCAGTCTCTTTATTCTTAGCCTTCTCTTAATCACTTTAAGTGTATATCTTGTATAAAGCAGATAGTTGACATATATTTTATATGATTTTATTGGGTTTTTTTCTTATTTTTCTCTATTGTTTTTAGAGTTTATATGGGTACAGATCGCTTTAGGTAGTCATCATTTTCTCAGCTATGTGGAAGATCTTGGTGCTGCATTTTTACTCCCTAATCTTTATCTTGGTTATGGTGCTTGAAATGATCCACAACTCCTCTTTTAGCCTGAGCAATCATCCATGGCCCGATTTTATATAGTTTTATTATTTTAATCACTTTGTTTCATTTTAAAATATTTTATAGAATGATGTTTTATAGTGGCTTATGAGACATTTTCATGAGAGACAGTGATTCAAATATACAAATAAGCATTTGAAGAAGTAAAATATTACATCTGAATGAACATATTTTTTCAAGTCATTTAATATGTATTTTCTACTAAAGTAATAAAATATTATGAGTACATATTTGACTATTTTATCTCTGAATGTTTAAATAATTGTTAGCTAAAGATGTCTTTCAGTGGATATTCACCTTAGTAAAATAGAATATTATCTTCTATTCAGTCTTTTATAGTATTTTTACTATGTATGATACATAGGATTTTCACATATTGCTAAAAAAACTGACATGGTACATAAGTTGCAATCCTACTATAACAATTCTTGCTTTATAAAGGACTTGTAAAAAAAGTATAAAAAGATGAAAAGATTATTACATTCTTTCTAATATATTTTTGCTTTATTATCAATGTCTGTATTTGAATGCATGATGTTTTTTAGTAAGTGAGAATTTATGTAAGAAAAAGGCAATCCATTCCAGTAGTTGAGAATTTCAGAAATATGACACTGGAGTGAATAATTCTTGAGTGAAATGGGAGAGTTGCTTAATAGTTTTATGCCAACTATTTAGAATAAATAAAAAGAGAATGGATAGATACACACAGAAGACAACAGATAAAATGTTGAAGGGAATTACAGCCCTGTGATTGGAAGTAAAGGATCTAAGGGGAGATCACAGCTGATAACTACACAGCTATGTCTATATACCCATAAGATTGTCATGTTGAACGTTAGATTAGGTCTGTATGGGACTAAAGGTTAAAGCAAAGTTAATTGATGAAGACTTATAAGAACATCATTTGTCTAATAAAAATTTTTTTTCAAAATGTAATAGATTAAAAACAAAGCTACAGTATCCTATAGCTCCTTGTGAAGTGTTGGCATCTATTCCCCATGCTTTGAAACTACGTTGGCCTTGTGATTTGCAGTGACCATAACATATGGTAGAATTTATGCTGTGTAAGTTCCAGATCTTGGGTCTAAAGAGGCCTTAGAACTTCCACACCTGACTTTCATGGGCGATTGTCTTTAGACTGACATGTCAAGAGTTAGTCTTGTTACTGCAGATTAAGAGGTCACTAGTGTGGATTAGAAACAGCATGGCACAGCTGACCGCCACCTTCCCTGCACACTCATGAGTAGGGCCATCTTGGATATTCTAGGCCAGCTGTTCCTCTCACTAACTGCAGCCACATGAGTGAGTCTTAGCACACTCAGTAGCAGATCCAGCCAGCCAACACACAGAATTTTGATAAATATTACACTGTTGTTGTTTTAAGATACCAGTTTGGGGGTAATCTGTATGTCTGCAATAGTTAATTCATGCACAAAATCTAAGATATTCACAGACAAAAATGAATCATTAAACATTGAAATAATCCTCTCAAGATATTCTTAAATTAGATGCATGCATAGAGAAAATGGTTGGATTAAATTACTTTAAGATCACTTCCACATCTGTAATCCTGTCATGTTGTGAACAATAACTTCAAATCATAAGGATTTCTTTTTCTGAGTATAAGCATCAGCTGAAACTGAAAACATTAAGATTTTACCCCAAATAGTATCTTTCTTTGCTCCCAAACACCTCACTTGCCAAAGGGACATCTACCTTAGTCATCTGAGTAGTGGCCAGTATGGAGAGTGGCAACCTGTGAAGTAATCAAAACCCTGTGTTACTCAGACCAGACCTTTTCTGTAAATACTGTTTCTTTGAGAGGATTTGTCTCTCGTGCATAAACTACAGACTAAAATGCTCTATCTCTTGATTTCCAGTTTAGGTTTCTTTTAAGTGGAGGTGGGTCTTCATGATTCTTGACACTTTCAAAGCAAATTTAGTGGAAAATAAATCTGAATTATAATACTTACCTTCCCAGACTCAGTATTTTCACCCACACTATGTCAGGAAATTATCCAGCTTCTCAATTTTGTAGATCATTTCTAAAAACTCAACTGTTTGCATAATATCAGTGTTCTCTTCCTTTTCACATTCATATTTAATGGATTTACATAATATTTATTTGAACTAAATAATTGCTATAAAAATATGCCTGATAAAATAATTTTTGTGGAATAGACACAACTATGATATGTAACAACTAATAGGTGTAAATAGAATGTGGATTATAATAGAGAGGAGTCAAATATCCATTAGTGTGTTTAGCTTACATTTCAGTTAGTAGTTTAAAGAGGGAATTTAATCATCAGTTAATAGGGCAAGACACTTAAGTGGAAGCCATGTAAGAAATCTCCTTTTGCATTTTTGTGAAATATAGTAATATAATTTTTAAAATACAATGTTACTACATACAAAAGTATAATGCTAAGAACCAAAAAAACTGGGAGAGGAATTTACTTAGTGTAAATAGTAATTACTTAGTAACAAGATACTTATATTGACTTAAACTATAAGAAAATTTAAAAACTGACTCCAAATCAACAGAACACTTTATTTTAATAAAGGAAGCTATTATATATGTAGTTAAATAGTCATTGAAAAAACAGTATGTAAAATATTTGACAGATTGATCAAAGGGAGTTAGTCATAGACACAGATTAAGTTATTAATTCAGTAACTTCTTAATATTAATTTAGGAAAATTATTTGAAAATTAATTTGCATTATTCTAAAAATTGCCTTGGCATATGCATGTGAACTAACGATAGATATATGTCTAAACAATAGGGTCAGATCATTTATGGGTGATATTGTATTAACACTTTACTAATGATATGGTTTAAAAGCTAAATAGATGTTACTGAAATGTATAGTTGTAACAAAGCCTAGAAAATATGTTTTACTTTAAAAAGAGGAATTAATTCCAATATAATTGAAAAAAGCAAAATTACTTTCTTGGAAGAAAAAAATGAAAACCATTAAAAAATATAATCAAAGTAGATGTGTTTAATCATGTGGGGAGTTTAGATTGAGAGTAAAGCACAAATCAAGGCAGTATTTACAATTCTTTTCTTTGATGAGACCCACCACCACAATTCTACACACACACACACATCAAAGTATTTGTTGCAACAGATTTCCATTTAACATACTGGCATTAGGACATTTAAAGATAATCCCAATTAGCTGCATTACTACAGTTTCCTAAACTTAGGAACACTTATATTCTACTTTTTCTTTTTCAAATTTTTTGTTATCTTGCACCCTTAAATATATTACCCCAAAATCCTTGAAGAGAGTATTTTTATTTTAATTACAGCAATTAAGAGATTATGTAAAATGTGAAATGCATACTAATTATGCCATCTATGATTAGAAGGAAACATAAAAAACTCAGTAATACACCTAAATAGTGTAGAAATAGAAAAGATAACTGACATGATGATGGGTGTAGGAAGAAATCTAAGAGATATGAAATGAAATGGAAAGAATAAAATTAAAAGCAAAGTATCAAAGAGCATTAAAACTTATCACTAATCTATTGTTACTGAAGCTTCTCCTTTGAGAAGAAATAGAACTTTTATTACTGGCTAGATAGCTAAAGTTTGACAGGTATTAAGAATTGTGCTGAAGGGAATAGCTTGTCTTTGGTCCAATCATTTGCAATAAAAAGGGAGCTTTATAATCTGAAACATATTATGCATTTCTAACTTGGGCAATCATTTGATATCAATGACTTGATTACAATTTTCATATAAAATGTAATGTGATATATGAATGCAGGCATGCTGTGACAAAGTGTCTTAAGTATCTGAATACGTCAGAAGGTAGGCTGAATATTTTGTGAGAAAAGAATTCCACATTATGCATCTCTTAAAATCAAGTATTAAAAAATGTATAGGACTTCTGATTAGTATACTCTCTTACTTATATATTACCATAAGGTATATTATTTGTATTCAGTTTAATATAAATACAAACTCAAAGAATGGAAACATTGCAAATTCAGGTAATAAAAAAAATCCAGCTTGAACAAAAAGTTATCCTCAAAGGAATGATACAAATTAATTTACCTGAAAGATCATAGTGAGTAAATAAAGAACTTAGCCTTTAGTGTATAAATTATAAAGTTTCTATAGAGAAAAAGAACAAAAGTCTGAATGAAAATTACAGAGTTAAAAAATCAGAAACAGTGCTCTAAAATTGAACCAGTGATGCTTTATAAAAAAAAGAATATTGAACAAGGACACTCTGTGAAGATGTTACCTCTTTAGAAGTCATATTTGTTTTACCGTATTCAAGTATTAATTAAAGTACTTTAAGGAATGAAACAGAAGATAAAAACTTCATCAAAACATCCAAAATATAGCCCATTAATCAATCTATTTGAAATATTGATGATGAATTTTTATCAATAAAAGTAAATTGAAATGTGAATCTCCTGTGGCATCCGACATCAAAGGATGATGATCCTTTCTAACAACTGACTCCTGTTTTTGTTGTTTACCTTATGTAGTTCTATGACCCTGAATCTAATCATTTATTGACCTGGTCAGGCTATTCAGCCTTTTGGATATACCACTTTGTACTCTTCCTCGTCTCGTCAAATCCCAGTTTTTTTCTTAGCTGGCTTAGATTCCACTGTCCACCATGATAATCACCCAATCAACAGCTTCTTTGTCTCTTACCCCAACCATTTTACTTTGGCAAAAATGCAGCCGAATTTAATAGATTACTCCTCTTCACCCAGATCAAGAGAAAAAATATAAATCTATACTGACTGTCTACTAAAAATTTATGTCCGTACACATTCAAGTGGGCTAAGAGATCAGAAGCTTATACATATTTCTTAGTTCTTGGGTAGTTTTACTCTTTTATCTGACTCTTGAAAACCTTTCTCATTCTCCAGCCTCCTACATATATATATCCTCCCTAATTACTCTTAAGTATTCACCTTTATTCTTGATTCACTAAAAGACTAAAGACAATAAACCTGAAAACTGTAGAAACAATCTTTTTTCCCATATTCTCATCATTAAGTCTACCAACAGAACTGTGCCTGCCATCCATTTACTTTGTCTTCTGTTAAAGTAATGAACCTTCCCTATTTTTAACCAAAGCCTACTCCTTAACATTTCCCTCTTTTCTGTATTATTTCCATGAGCTTATACAACATAATATCAGTCATGTTTAAACCAAAACATTTCTTGAAACTACTTCCTCCCCTAAAATCTGTCCTATTCCTTTATTCACCTTAGCACTAAAATTCTGCGAAAGGATGGTATTAACAGGTGATTGTTCTCTCCATTTTCTTTAATCTCACTTTTATACATCTATGCCCATCAGGCTTTCATCTCACCATTCTATCAAAACAGTTCTTGCCAATATCACAAATTACCTTCACAAGCTAAATTTATGATAAATTCTTACTCAATTTGTCTGCAGCATTTGATACTGCTAACATACCTTTAAAAAAAAAACGTCTTCTTTGAATGCTGAGATGTCACTCAATCTTTTATCTCCTTCAAACTATACTTGCCTCCTCTTCTCAAATATATGTGCTTATTCATAGTCAGATTTTTCTAAACTGTTATATGTTCCATGGATCAATACTTGGTTCTCTACTGTGTCTAGATACACTCTTAATTATGTGACTTAGCCTTTTGGCATGAAACGCACTCTGTCTATGGATGACTCTTGAATTTTTATCTCCAGCTCAGACTTCTCTGAACTCCTGTCTCATATATTCAAACTCCTACTCAACACTTAATCTAGATGTTGTTTTAGTTTGAGTAAAGACCAAACTGTTGTAATAGGGATACCTCAAAATGCAGTTGTGTAAGTATATACAACTTTATTGTTTGCTCACATTGCAGTCTAAAGCTGAACAAGCAGACTGTGCTCCACGAGGTCAAATAAGGACACTGCTTCTAATTTTTTTCTTCAGAATCATCTTTTTTTCTTCAGTGTCATCCCCATGTGCATAGTCAAATCTGTGTCTCTGTCCTGTATAATTGCCAGTATGTAAGATATAAAAAAGAGGAGTACAATGAGAACATTTGTATTTTAATACATAGGCTGGAAGTCACATATACCATTTCTTCATACATCTCTTAGTTATGTGATATCACCTATACTGAAAAGAGTATGGGCAAATTACCTGAAATATGGGTGTTTCAGGGATTATGATACCTACTAATAGTTAATTTGATTCAAAACTCCCACTGACAACAACTGGAAAAGCTGATCAAGATTTTTTTTTTAATTGAGGCATAATCAGTTTATAATGTTTTGTCAGTTTCTGGTGTATAGCACAATTTTTCAGTCACACATGAATATAGATATATTCATTTTCATATCTTGATCAAGATTTTAAAAATATCTAACCAAAGGAATCAGAGTTAAGAGGGCAATAAAGAATGTGATGACAGGATTCAGGAAGAATATATATAGATTCACAAAGGTGACTCTATAGCATTGAATATATATTTCTTCTGTGGGAGTCTTACAATTTCAAAATCAGATGCTAAGAATCAGATGCTAAGAAGCTAATTGAAACTTTTGAGAATCTTGTAGGAATACAAGAAATACAAATAATTGGAGTCTAGTAACTTCAAATATGGGAAAATTATGAAATTCATTATGTCTAGTAGAGAATTTAAGGATCCAAAACTTAGTATTCAGTGGGAAGTAGTAGAGTTCATGGAGAGACTGATATCTAGTTTTAATTAATTTCAATCCTGAATCTGCTTTCAGGTGATCTTGTATACCAGTGCTTAAGCAGCTTGCAACTAAAAAAATGTAAAGTCTCAAAAGAAAAATATCACACAAACCTCAGTTTTTGTCTATAATTTTAACTCCATATTTGAGAAAGACTCAAACCTGGTCCAAGAAGAAGAGGACCATATGAATGAAAAACAGAGATAATTCACAGATAAAAGAGATTCAGAAAGAGTTTTTTTATAAATAGCATTAATATGTTCCAGGATATAAAAGACTGAGAAAGTTGGTAGAGACTAGAAGCTATGAAACAGTAAATCAAAATTCTAGAACTGACAAAATAAAAATTCAGTGAATGTGTTCAGCAGCCAGGTACAGCTAGCTGAAGAGAGTATTGGTGAACTTGAAAATAGCAGAAGGAAATACTCATAATAAAATCTAGAAACACAAATAAATGAAAAATACAAATTGAAATACAATAAATAGAAAATAGGTGAATAATAGATTCAGACAATGCGTAGAATAAAAGGAAGAAGAGAATAAAATTTTTCAGAGATAATAGTTGAGAATTCTTTAAAAATATAAAGAACATAAAGCCATAAACTCATGGACAGTGAAGAAATAATGAGAATTAGAAAATATTTTGGCCTAATGATAATTAAATATTTTCTTAAAGGCTGATGGCACCTTTTAAAAACAATCTTAGAGGAAAATTGATAGTCTAAAATGTACACATTAAAAAATTTGAAAGAATGAAAATAATAAGTTAATTATTCTCCTCAGAAGTTAGTAATTAAAGGCAAATTTAACTCAAAGAAAGAATAACAGAATAATAGAAGAAAGAGAATGATAAAAAATTAATGAAAGATTATGGCAATAAAGAATCAAAAAACTGGAAGTTAGTACTTTCAAAAGACTAATAAAATAGTGAGACTGCCAACAAGAGCGAGTATAACAGAAAAATATCAAAAACAAATAGGGAAACATTACTACACATTTTTTTCTGATATTAAAAAGACCACAAGAGAATATTAAAGGAAAGTTGTGCAAATATCATTGATAATTTAGATTAAATGAATGTATTCCCGGAAAAATACCAACATCAACACAAAAATATAAAGAATCCTATGTATGACAAAATGAAATATTAAATCCAAAATCAACCTCAAAGAAAACATAAGACCCAGATGGCTTCACAGATAAATTCTATAAACAATAAAAATTCATTATTGTCAATACTATGCAATATATCTAAATAAAGGTAAAAATATGGAACTTTCCCCAGTTTCTTTTATGATGCCAGAACAACCTGGATTCTAAAATTTTAGAAGAATATTTTGAGAAAGGAGAATTATATATATGAGTTTTATTCATAAAAATATTAGATAATATTTAAAATATTATATTTAATAATATATTTTATAAGTAATATCTTATGACCAGATTGGATTTATTCCATCATTAAAATATTTTAAAATATCAATAGATCTAATTTGCCATATTTACAGAGTAAAGCAAGTATAGCATATATTCATATGTTTATATTCAAAAATTATGTACAGGAAAGATGGACCAGGACTGGGATTGAATAGGGACAAACTGGAACCTTTGGGGAAAAACTGGAACTCACCATGGTCTCTTACCACATCTAAATTTCCAGCTTTGAAGGTATGGGTAGGCTCCAGCAGAAATTGGTCATTATCATGGGACTGAAAATGCACTGAAGAGTCAGGCTGTTGGTGCAAATTTGCACCTGGGATCAACATCCACATACTAGAGATGTCATTGACTGTTGCCCACTTTGGAATTCATATACACCATTTTTATTTTCTCTAATGTCGCTTGATCCCAGACTCATCCTATTCCCTAGTTTCCCACACTAAATTGGATCATCAAAGCATTCTTGATTTATAGAAGAACTTATTGAAGATTAGAAGGGTATATTGGGAGGATATATGTGGAACAAATTGGTTTTTAGTCACGCCCTTTTTTTATATAATTTTAAGATAATAGAATTAAATGGTAAAACCTGCCTGGAAAAGAAAACAGAACAAATGTTAACAAACTGATGTAAGTTAGAATGTCAGAGGGGTAGGTAAAAGTTGAAAAAGGACTGAGAAATCTACAGCTCAGCATATATGGTGATAAAAATACTGTAAAATACGAAGTTATTCTGATTGATAGATCTGAGCTAAAATACCAACTATAAGTAATAACACATGAGAATGAGAAAAAATAGGATTATTAAAATTTGTCTTAATTTATCAGTCATGTCCCAAACTGATTTTCCCTCTCTACACACAGCAACTATATATATTTTTTTCCAAGCTAGAACATTTTAAAATTTTTATTTGTCCAAGAGAAAAGTCTACACTATGCTGAAACCCAGGGGCTCTCCAGTGTTAAGAATAATTCCCTATCTGGTCACTTAAACGAGATTTCAGAACAAGGTGAAGGCTAGAGTAGGGCAATGAAGCACCTAAGGTATAAAATTTAATAAGATAATCATTTTCATGTTTGCACAAGTGCAACTTTCCTATGGTTAGTATTTATATAATGTTACTTTTTACATCCTTTTATTTATACACCATATGCTTGGGTCTTGGTTATTTATTCAGCCTAAATGTCTCTCCCTTTTAATTGCAGTATTTATTATGTAATTATTGATGGTTGGCTTTAATTTACAATTGTGTTCTTTTCCTCTTCTGTCTGTAGTTGCTTTTTTTGTCTTTTCCCTCCCTCTTTTGGCTAATTGAATATTTTTTAAAATATCTCCAATATACATTCACTGGTTGTTAAAAATGTGACAGGCTTTTTCTGGATACTTAAAAAGGAAAACATAAGCAAAATATGGTTTCCACGATTGCGAAGTTTTCAGAGTATATCAGCAGTATAATGCATTGAGTGTCATGCCGCTAGAGGAGGCAGGTTTGCATGGAAGGAGTGAAAAGTTAAAAAAAAACAAAAAACAAAAAAAAACCCAAAAGCCCACTTCTTTTCTGAGTGATGTCTAAAGGGAATCTTGAAGGTTTAATAATAATAGAAGATCCTTAAAAGTATAACAACCAACATGAGCGAGCATATTTTTGGGTTTGTTTTTGTTTTGTTTTGTTTTGTTTTTTGTCTCTCTCTATGCTTTCAGAAGATCGCATTTTTTCTGAATGAGATTGCATGGTTTTATATGTTCCGGTCTCAAGCACACAATCCATGCATCTTTTAATTTATCTTTGATTATTCTCTTACACTTTCTAATTATTAAAATCAAATAGATCATTCTCTATCTTTTCATTGTTGGAACTCTGTGCCCATTTAGACTTATGTTGCAGAGCAGTTTTAAGTTCACAGCAAAACTGAGCAGAAGGTACTGAGATTTCCCATATGCCCTCTGCCTCCACACATGCATAACTTTCTCTGATATCCACATTCCCCACCCGAGTGGTTCATTTGTTACAATTCATGAAGTTACATTGTAATAATATTTTCTGAGTGCTTATGCTATACATATACTGAGTTCTAGCATATAGTACATCCTACTCTTACATCTTAAATATCTGTTCTTGAAAAGATTTGCAATATGATGACATTCTAAAAAAGCTATCTGAATATATAAGTACATAAGAAAATATTTCTCAGGAGCTGTACACCATACTATTCCAGTGTTCCACAACGAAAGATATTTCCAGTCATTATCATATATTTACACAAATTTCAGCTTCATGAAGTGATAATGAAGCACTGACTCATCACCACAGAACGTATCGGAGGGATTTACTCTCCTCCTCACTGTAAGCTACTGTATATTAAAGCACAGGGAATCAACGTGTTCCTTGACAGACTGTTTTAAAACCTATTTTTAGAAATGCAAGAAAGGTTAGAGAAAATTTTTATTCAGTTATGTAAGTTTGTGAACCACCATTAAAAAAAATCTTTCTCACTAGATAGGTGTTTTCTATTTCTCATAACTTTAATTAAAAGGTAACTTCTAAGCACCATTTTCTTTGCAACACTCTAAAGAGATGTTTTTAATGACACATTAATTAGAAAAGTATTCACTTAAATTTGGAGATAAAATGTAGTATCATCAAAGAAGATATTTTGAAAATATTTGGCATGTATACTCTTACATACATTCTGTACTCATACAACCATTCTTTTTCACTCTCAGTACAGTACTTAATAAATGACATGAGACATTCAACACTTTGTATAAAATAGGCTTTGTGTTAGATGACTTTGCCCAACTATAGACTCATGTCAGTGTTCTCTGAGCACATTTAAGGTGGGCAAGGCTAAACTATAATGTTTTGTAGGGGAGAAGATTTTTCAAGAAGGGGAGGAAGCTTAGATGCAGAAAAAAATTTGTGTCACACAAAATTGGGAGAGTCACCATTGCCAGTTTCTAGTGGCACTTGTTAAAAGTGTCTTAGGCTCTTGACAATTCTATCAAAGCCATACAAATAACTCTAACTATATTAACCACTGAAATGTGGAAACAAAGATTTCCTATGTTAATCACATTAGTGGTCTCTCTTTTAGGCAGTCACGGTTAGTAAAGCAGAGGCTCATCTATTGATCTCCCTAAAGAGCCAAATCAGAGAAATAATCTCAGAAATGTCTTTTTGAATTCTCAGCAAACAAAATTAATTCTGCTACATTTAGTATTTGGAGATGTAAATATTGATTAGTATTCACATTACCTTGAAATTACTCATTGATGTGAAGTTGGACCATGAATATACAAGGCTCTGAGAAGAGATTATGTGTTGTTCATAGAGGAAGTTCTAAGCTTCTACTGGGCAAAGATTTCCAAGTTAAAATCTATGTGGACTCCAAATTTTCAAATCATAAATCAACCCATTCTTAAAAATTGGATTGAATTCTTGCTGGGACAAGGGAGAGAGACAAGCAAAATTACAGCCTCTCACCAAACAAAGGAAGAAACAGGGCTTTGGCCTTGGGAGAAAGGGGGAGTCTAAGTAGAACATAAATGAAGCGGTGTTTTGATTGGCTCAAAGTAAAGCAGGACTGTGTGTAAAGAGGGTAGTCTGAGGCCTGGGCTAGGAATTGGATCAGAATTCTAAGCCTTGGAAACCATGGAGTTAACATAAATGTGGGTCCATGTTGAGTTTTAAAATTTCTTACCCCAATCTTTTCACCTGTTTGAATTTTGTGTCCCATCCCTGTAGACAAAGTGATTTTAGATCAGAAGGTTTTTAGGAGTCTGTCCATGATGTGAATTAATCAAAGCAATTTTTACTGGTTGACATATGTTAGTCTAAGTTCAATTTCTGGAACTATATTCATCAAAGTCTTTGTATTTTGGTAGGTTTTTTTGTTTTTTTTTTTTTTGTTTGGTTGGTTTTTTTTGCTGTTATCACTTGATACAGACCTCTTGCTATGGGTTTGAACATTCCTGTAACATCTGCAGAAATCTGAGGGCACTTGTGCTTAGTGGCACAATGTCATTTAGACTGCCATTAGGTAGTTAAGGAACTTACCTACCTGTGTGTGCACAGGCGCGCACATGTTTTAATGGAGGTGCTGGGGATTGTACCCAGGACCTTCAGCATGCCTGAGTACGCACTCTACCACCTAGCTACACCACCCCTATCTTGTGTTTTTTTCCTCCACAAAGACACATCTCAAGCAAAATTGAATACAAGTAAGATTTTAATGGTTTAGATTTATTTACACTGCAGCAGTGATCACCGTGGGTCTGAACAGTGCAGTGTCATGTTCCACAGGAGCTCAGGTTTGTAGGTATACTATTTTTTTTTAATCTATTTGACCATGATTTTATTTAAGTGTGCTCAGCAGGTAAACAATCCTTTCTCTTCCTCCCTCTCTCTGCCTTTTTTTAATCACACTTTCCCCCGCTCTTTTTGCTCTTGAAAACTCCACCTTATTTAGTATTAGCTCTTTGTAGAGAGGGCTCCTTCATTAAAATTTTTTATCACAGTGGAAAGCTTTTCATTGATGGAACATGATAAAATTTGCTTACAGCATCAATGAAATAGAAATATTTGAATTCAGTTGGTTTAGTGTCTGCTCTATCCCAGAGAGACACCAAAGAAATGATCAATTATAATCCTGCTGTTTTTCATCAATGAAAGAATGTAGACGTAAGTCAAAAGAGAGCTATAACAATTCATTATTGAGAAATGACCCATTGTTTATTTCTTCAAAGTCTTACTATTTTACATACTCATTTTCACAGATCTTTATCATCATCTTCATTACACACATTTGTCTTCCTCACTGAGTCCCTTCCATTTATTTCCATTTTCAACTGGCTTTTTATTCATTTTGTATTCATCAATTTCTGTCTCTTTGTTTACTGCTATATGCTGAGAGTCTCAGATCATTTGAGAAACATGGTAGGTGTATGATATTCAATAAACAGCTATGTATTTCAATAAAACCAATAAGGAATATCTCATAAATAAAGGAAAGAGGAAAGTTCCAGAGACAAAGAGTAGAAAAAACACAGATTTTGAAGCTAGATAGTGTCATTAAAATCTTCAATCCTTCTGTTCCTCATTTGAAAAACAGAATGATATATGTATCAGGCATGGATATAATGAAAATCAAATGAAATGGTATACAAAAAATAGCTGACAAACTGGTATACTTTGCTTAGTTAATCTGGTAATGAACAACACAATAAATACAATAACAGCAAAATATAATATAATTTACCCATAATGCCAGTACTTAGATACGACATTTTAAAGTTTCCATCTCTCTTAATTTTCCTGTAAGTATGTATTTTTGGTTGGCAGAAAGCATTCTCTAAGCAAAATATTCTTCACTTAAAATTGTAAGTGTTGGGGGAGGGTATAGCTCAAGTGATAGAGTGCATGCTTAGCATGCATGAGGTCCTAGGTTCAATCCCCAGTACCTCCTCTGAAAATAAATAATAAAACCTATTTACCTCCCCCTGTCAAAAAACAAGTGATAATAAAATAATACAGTAATGAATAAATTTTAAAAATTAAAAAAATAAAATTTTAAGTGTATACTTAAGATATTTTTTAATATTCAAGATATATACTATAAAAACTTACTGGAAATTAGGAAATGCATAATTTTTATCATAAAATAAGTATTATTTTATGAAATGTTTTCTTCTGACAAAAGAGCATAAGAACGTCTATTTTTTGCAATGTGTACGTTTTAAATATAAGTTGCAGAAATTTTCCTAATGAGAAAACTTGCATTACTCATTTTTTAGTATTTTGGAAATATTTCAAATATTATTGCATATCTGTATTGCATTTGTGAATAGTCTGTATCTTTTGCCAAAAAGTTTTTCCATATATTTGTATGTGCCCAGTACATTAAAAATAGTAACCTTTTATCATAGTTTGATTAAAATAATTTTAGTTTATTGACTATATTGTAATTAAATTTTCAATATTTAGAAAATTACATTATATGCAGTTGCATCTATTTATAACTCTTATTCTTTGTTATGTATCCCATGCATTTAAATATCCACAGCTCATACCCAAAGTTCAGGTTTTCTAAAATTTAACTTTATACTTTACTTTAAATATATTTTGATGCATAACATGAAGAGAAGATTTGATTTGTTTGCTTTTAACTACAAAATATTTTCATGTCCATATTGAAGCATAATATGTCAAATGCCATTTCTTTTATTACAGTTTTCTGTAGTGGTTTTAAGTTTAATTTCACACTGCAATTAAATTTTAATCATAGGATTTATTTTGATTGTTAGAATGAGAGGAGGGCTTATTTTTGTTATCTTTACAATTACTATTTTTCCACATCACCTATGCCATCCATGCATTCTTTATTTTTTTACAATCATATATGTAAAAGGATACCAATATTTAATGCATTTTATATTCACTTTTTAGTGCAGTATTCAGAAATTGTAACAGTAATAATTAAAATAGCTAAGTAGTGTAGGATAATAATAGTTTTGCCTACTTCAACTGGGAAGCTGCCTAATTAGACTCCCTATAAAATACACTACCATTATCCTAATCAGAAAGTCTCCAAATGTAGGAGACATTTTTGACTCATATTTTTTGCTCGTTATCTAAACTCACACAGTCTTAAAAAATTGAAAGTTCTTCAAAAGTAATATTTCTCAAACTGATCAATAAATTCTACCCATTCTCTTTGTCATCCCTGATTTAGATTTCCTTGTGTCTCACCACAATAGGGATGGTACAGCTTTCTACTTTTTTCCTGGTATCTTTTCTCTCCTTTCTTCAGTATGTCCTTCTCAACACTGCTAATTTTTTGCTTTTAATGTAGATTTCTGATTATATTTTTTCTTCATTTAAATGTATGTACCAGTACTGTGTTGCTCACTGAATTTGTTTCAAGTTTTAAAAGTTGGACCAAACACACCTCAATCCCCATTCCCAGATGGCCACATACTATGGATCCAGTTTTACCTTCCATTGTGACCTAAGTCAAACTGATTTTTTTCTCTTTATTCTTCATTGTTTAAAAACTTTTATACCTTTCCATTTTCCTCTTCTATGAAATCCCTTTCCAAATACTCATTACCTGTTTAATCCTAGTATATCATCTCCTAAACATTTTTTCTAACCCAGTTATAATAATCTCTTTTAGGTTTCTCCATAGCATATTTTTAAAAATTTTATTGTAACACTGTTGCTTCAGCTTGTTTTACGGGCACTTGATTTCTTTTCCTTTTTCTTCAGTTGTAAGTAATTTAACACTGAACATTAGATTTTACAGTAAAACTTCTTTATAATTTCATTATATGTTCATTAACAAAATTAATATTTAAATGTATGCATTCCAAAATCATATTTTCTTGTTTCAGTTTAATTAAAATCTTTATTTTTCTTAAAATGCAAAATGTTGAAAATTTCATTATACTCTATAGTGTTCTAATTTTAAGAATAAATATCAAATAAATGAAATAGAATTTGCAACAATTATAAAATTTTAAAAATTCTAATAATGTAGCAAAAATATTTACATAAATAACTAAGAAAAGGTAAACAATAGTTTGAAATACTCTAATATATTTAATAAAATGTGTAGGCTATCTGAGGAATATTTGGACTCATAGTATAAAAACTTTATGTACATTTTCAGAATAAAGAACAAAGCATTGATATTATTACTTTAGCCCTTAGTAGTAGTAGTAAAGCATATTGAAGTGATTTTAAAAAAGCCATTTTAATAAGGAAAATGAAGAAAATAAATAAAGAACAATAAAGGACTTTTAGAAGTATTACAAGGGAAAGGAGGGATAAACCAGCAGTACACAGAGGATTTTTAGGGCAGTGAACACACTCTGCATGAGGGATGGATGTATGTTGTTATACATTTGTCCAAACCTATAGAATGTACAACACTAAGAGTGAACTCTAAGGTAAACTATGGACATTGAGTGATTATGATGTGCCAATGTAGGTTCATCCTTGGTTTAAAAAAAAAGAAAAAAAACCTACTAATTCTGTTGAGTGATGCCAATGAAGGAGGAAGTTACGTATGTACAGGGGCAGGAAGTATATGGGAAATTTCTGTACCTCTCTCTCAGTTTTGTTTGTTGTAAGCCTAAAACTGCTTAAAAAAAGAAAAACTTTACTGGAAAAAAAATGTGTTAAAATAAAGCATCTCAAAAGCCAAGTAGATCTTAAGTTTTCTTAGTAAAATATTTTTAATGATACCTCTGAATCAAGAGAAAACATTCCATTTTAAAAATGTAAACATTACAAAATGCATTTGAACTTTAATTAATAAAACTCATTTTTTATAATTTAGAGATGTGATCAAATATATTTTTGAAATTTCCTGTTGTGAATATTATAATTCTGATAGTCCAGAAAATTGAGTACAGAGTCTGGAGGAAGAAATCATGCAAAGTAGGATAGATATAAAGGTAAGTAAGTGAAGACAAACTGAATCAAACAACCTCTTCAATCCTCATCTAGTCTTTTACCCTTAAGCTCACATATATATCTAATGACAACTTCCAAAAATAATTCATCAATATTCCTCAAAAGGGTCAACATTTCCACTGTTTGCTAGTATCCTAGGGTTCAGGAGTTCCTTATTTAGCCTTTTATTTCTCAACACAACCTGAAGTCTGCTCATCAGTATTGCCTAATTTGTGGCACAGATACCACCGCAATTCAGTGGAAAAGTATTGCCCTTGAAATATGTGATGCTGTATCATTTGAATGTATGTATATGTGTGTGTATATTAAAAAAAACACAAAAACACATGACCCCTACATTAAATTTCACGTGCAAATTAATGCAAATAAATAGTTGAAATTACTGATAGATCTATTGTAAATATTAAGATAATAAAGCTAACAGAAAGGAAAGTAGAATATCTGTATGACTTGCGTCTTCAACAGGACACAAAAATCACTTAACCACAAAATAAGAGATTGATTCATTGACGTTTATTACAGTTGTGGAATTCTGTTGATCAAAAGATACGATTAAGAGTGAAACTATAAGCAGTACACTGGGAGAAGGTATTTATAATAATAGCCAACCAAAACTCACATCCAGAATACACACTGTATACATGCTTCTTTATATTAGGCCAAAAATACATTGTCTTAATTGCTGTATCTTTATATTATGTATTGATCTCTAATACCATGATTTTTCACATTTGTTCTTAAGACTGTTTAAGCTATGATGGGTCTTTTGCATTTTCCACCTAAGTTTTAGAATCAACATTTTCATTTCTTAAAAAAAACATCCTGAGATTCTACTTGGACTTATACTGACTCTGCATAACAATCTGAGATGAGATGAGTCTTAGGATACATTTTCTGATTTGATTCTGGGGTTTCTGGAATTGATTCTCTAATCTGGTTTGATATAATACTATTTCCAGTATTAAGGAGAGCACTGATAGTCCTTGGTGTCATGTGCAATAGAAAAATGCAAAATACTACCACTAGACACTCCTAATCACATCTTCTAAGAGGGAATTCTCTGCCATCAGATGTGATCTGTGACATCAGCTCTTCCTCAGGTCTCTAGCCTACCGACCTGCTCTGCAGATTTCAGACTTGCCAATCCCCACAATCATATGAGTCAATTGCTTTAAACTTCCTCTGTCTCTTTCCCTCTCTCTCTCCTTTTTTCTCAAATTACATATAATATATAAAAATATATATCTCATTGGTTCTATTTCTCTGCAGAACCCTGATGAATACAGATTTTTAAACTTCCAACCACAAATAAATAAATCCAACATCTTTCCTTTTCTGTAGATCTTCCTTAATGTTTTTCCACTATACAGCTTTAATGTAGAGACCCAGCATATCTTTGTTAGTTTTTTAAGCTAATGAAACCTTTCTAATTATTAGCTCTTAATATAGAGACAGATGTTTTTGTATATTGCCCAGTACTTAGCTAAATTGACATTAATTTTAAAATTTTATAGATTCTTTTGAATTATTTTATTTCACTATCATGTCACTTATAATGAAACCTTAAATACTCATTCTTCTTTTTCAGTTTTTGTACATTTTTTTTTCTTGCTTTCATGACAGTGTAATTTGAATAGAAGTAATGATAACATCTTGTCTTGTTCGTGAATTCAGGGGGAGAGGGTTCCGTATTTCACAACTAAGTATAAATTTGCTGTGGGCTACTTTTATATTTATTCTCTTTATTAAATTAAGGATATACCATTCCATTCCTATATTTTTGTAATTTATTTTATGAACATGTGTTTACTTTGGTCAACTATTTCTTCTGCCTCTATTAAAATGTGCATAAATGTTCATTTGTCTATTGATGGAATTGACTGCCTTGATTAATTTTATTGTTATTCTCTATGTCTGATTTGATTTTTTAATTACTTTCTTTTGTATTTTTGTGACTAGTTGATGGGAGATGTTGTCCTATAACTTTACTTTTCATAATGCTCTTTTTCAAGTTTGTTTTATAAGGCCTGGATTTTGCCTTGCCTCATAAAATGAGGGGAAAGCTACTTTCTTTTTATTTATTATCTAGAAGAGATTGTGTAAAATTGATCTTATTTAGTCCTCAGATGTTAGGGAAAAAATTGAACCTTCTGGGCCTGTAATTGCCTTGCAGAAAGTTTTTAAATGTACATAAAAATATTACAAAAGATATGTAACAACTTAGCTCATCTGTTTCTTTATATGCTATTTTGAAAAGTTGGATTTCTAAGGACTTGGATCTTTTTGTGTGAAATTTATTGGACGGAGTTGCTTATTAGATACTCTTACCGTCTTTTAACACAAGACTTTTACTTTGATGGCTTTTTTTTTTCATTCCTGATATTGACAGTTTATGTTGTTATTGTTGTTGTTTTTGACTTGAGCACTCTTCTAGGGCTTTATTATTTTATTAACTTTTTTAAGAACAAATTTTTTTATTTCTGAGCTTTTTCTTATAGGTTTACTTTTCTTCTTCCTACCTCCTTTGATTTTAATGTGCTATTTCATTTTAGCTTTTTATATTGATTTTTCTGCCTATTCTTATTCCTAATACAGGTATCAAAGCTCTAAGTTTACTTATGAATACTCCATTAGCTACATTACTCCAGTTCAAACTATCTTGTAATTTTCATTGAAAATCCTTCTTTATCCTTATAGTATTTAGATTCCCAGGAAACAAATATTAAATAATTACTGGACAATGTTTGCATTTTTATACACTCACATTTAAATATGGTGCTGTTGCTTAGGAATTTGAAGTTTTAGAACCATCAGAATCATATCCTGGATTACTTCCACAGAGTAAACAAACACATATGTTTACATTTAAACTTGCATTATAGGAAAATAGAATTATATGTCTATTGAGTGGATGGTGCAATAGATACTAAAAACACTTTTATAACATTTTTATAACAATCAATTTGCATAACAATCAATTATTTTTAATACTTAATTCACACTAAAAGAAATGTACTTTTTCTCCCCATTTAAAAGATGTAGAAACAAATATTAGGAACAGTTGTGTCTTTAAAAAAAAACCTGCGTAATAAGGGATCTAAAATACTGTTTTACCGTTGGCTGGAATTGTCAATCACTTTTGATATATTGCGACAACATAGTTGTTTTCTCCTCTCCCCTGTCTTTGTTTTCTGGATATTTAGAAGCCAGACCTGATTGACAGGTGTGCATGTGTACTGACAAACACTGTGATCTTTGTGCAGTAAGTTTTTGCAACCCAAGAGATACGACTATGCAAATGATAGCAGATGGCTATGTAAATGTAAATGTAGATCTTCTACTAAAGCTTGACATAGTGACACATTTAAAATTTTAAATATATTAATAATTTTTCCAGAAAATTTATATTAAATATTTTAGAGACTTTTCATCGATTGCAGAATTCTTCTTACCTGTTAGTTGGGTTGATGGGCATTGTGAAATCTTGGCAGAACATTTTATAGTTGAAAGATTTCAATCTCTGAGACAATTACATGGCAGATGGCAATGTAAAGGAACAACTCAACTATCTGAGTGCTATGTTTGCTTAGCCATCTGCCGGGTATTCCTTCCCCAGGGCTTCACAATTCACTTGAAGGCTAGGAGTATGCCTACAGATTAATAAAAGTTTTTTAGGGTCCAAGTACTAATAGGTATATATGAAAAAAAAGTATATATTAAATATTTAGGAAGGTTTTTTTGCTGCCATGTAGCTGATTCCTAATTTTAAACTGGAATGTTTAAACGTGTGAGACATTTTATTGAGTATTCTAAACAGATACACATCCAATGTCTTGTTTAGTCGTTTAACTGAAAGACTTGAACTAGAATCTACCGGTATTTAGTCTTAGTCCAATAAATTTTCCTGCAATGTATTTAAGATTATAATGTTTTATAGATGAATATATTATTAGATGCATATTTTGTGGAGGAGTCTAAATAATTAGTAAAATAATAAAAACAATTTACAAGGAGAAATCAATCTGATAGGTTAAAACGTAATTCAAATATTGCTTCATGATTTTTTTGATTTGCTACATTTTTGTTTTACTTTACCTCCTTCCTTTATTGAGTTATTTTTAGTAAAATATAAATTCAGTTATCAACCACTTGAATGACAACTTATTTTTATTGGAAAGTATTTATTCAAATGCACATATTCTGGGAAATAAACAAATCTATATTTGTATGTTGACCTTTATACTTAAATAATACTCTAAAATACCTGTGACCTTCGTTAAAAGTACGCAAACTCTAATTTGTGTTGAGTTAACATTTCTTTCATTGCTCTAGTGATTGAAAATTTTCAATATATAATTTTGCCTTCTTTATGACTGAGAAGTTTCTGCTATTAATGAAATACTGGGAAAATGATTTCAAACTATAAAAATTACTTTATAAGTTATATGTCTCAAATTATTATATAACTAAAGTAAAATAGGATTTTGTGAGATATATTTTGAGATAGACATTTTCAACAATGATAATTATGGAGAACAACAAACACTCACTGAAGAAAAGATGTATATGTTTTGTTAAGTTCAAATGATAATTCTTCCAGATCGCCAGGATCATGGTCAATTGAGATGCCCAGGGAATTAGTCCAGCTTTATTTCCAAGGCAACAGATGAGTTATTTAAAGGGTCTGAAGTGAGTTATACATCACGCTTTTTCTGAATACAGTGAACACTTGAGGTTGATAGTTTATAACTTAATTTGTAGAATGCACAAGTGGCCTGCTCCTCTGTAGACCAGTTTGAGTAACCCTATAGTGGAAAAATTTTACTTGTATACTTTGTATGAATGATTATTGATGTACTCAATGTCTAAGGTTATTTTCTGATAGAAAATCATCTTACTGAAGCTCCTGGAATGCTTTCAGGGGTTAATTTCCAGGACATCTCTGAATATCCAAACCCTCTAGTTTAGCCATTTGTGCCAAATAATTAATACTCTTCTGATCTTTGGCAAAGAATTAGTCCCAGTTACTAGCTTGAGGAATCCAATGGGAATTTGTCTTAATATTAAGCTGTCCAATCTCATAACATAATGCTAGTTGGGGAAATAGGATTGTTATAAGGAAAAAAAGTACATATGTTAACAAGTAGCAAATGTAAGTAGTTTTCTTTATTCTTGCTGTGCTTGAAATCCTGGTAATGAATGTGCTTTAAAATAGAATAAATTGTCTAATTGTTCATTAAGTTGTGAAATAAAAAAAGACGTGAAGATAACATTCTTAAGTAGATACCTACTGTGTTCATTTAAAAAACACTGTTGGTCTTCAGCATTCCTTGATCAGTGTATATGATCAATGATTCAGAAATATTTTCTAGGAAATTTATTTTCTTCTCATCTTTTTTCTTTTTTAAAAAATTTTTGTGGGGAGGGGAGGTAATTTATTTATTTAATAATTTATTTTGTTTTTAGAGGAGGTACTAGGGATTGAACCTAGGACCTTGTGCATGCTAAGCCTGTGTTCTACCATTTGAGCTATACTCTCCCCTCCTTCTCATCTTACAGAAGCTGCAGTGTATTTAAATAGTTTTGTAATACATTTTATGCAGTATTATTTATGGATATCATAATCAACACAAGTGACTTGTTTGGTTATTCCGTTGGAAAGCTGCAACTAGAAATCAGCAATAGTTAATCCTAGTTAATTTCCCTGCAAATGCATTAAATGTTTGAGTGAATTTTGAAAAAAAGTATTTCAGAGACGAATATATGTTTGTATATTAATTTAGAAGATAACATTAAGCCAGAAAAAATGAAGCATATACTATCATCTCAACTTTTTTTTTTCACTTATTTACTTTTTTGTTTCTTTTTATTTTGCTCCATCTTGGGTTGAGTTTTTTCCCAGTAACTCAAAATTTTGTTGTCATCTACTCAGAAGCTGACTACATTATTAATATTGTATATATCTGTGTTATTAGTATTGTGTGTTAATATCTTACTATTTTATATATAGTATCATTAATATTAATATGCCTCTTTCTTGGCTATAGGAAAAACTTCTAGAGAAGCCTAATCAATCTTTTTTCTCAATCTTCACTATACATCTGGAGATATTGTGTGTGTTCAATAAAGTGTTTATTGAGTTGAATTGTTTGAGATGGTGAGTAATACAAGGTTTCTCCATTAGCAGTTAAATCAAGGAAGAAAACAACCACCACCATGTTGAACAGCACAGTCATAATTGTGGCTAATCTCAGGCAGGGGGATGTTCAAAACCCCAGGTACTCTAAGCAGTTCACATTGTGCCAGTGGCATCCATGACTTGGAAAGTTCCTATATCCCTATCCATTCTATTTATTTCCTTCGAATATTGAAATACCCAGGGACTCTATAGAGATCTCCTTCTGTATTTTGTTTTGGTAATTATTTTGGCTAATTTGAATATATAGGGGTTTCTGAGTATCAAAATAACTTTTAATTGAAAGATGATACTCTAAACACACAAATGCTTTGAGAAGACAAGTAAGCCAAAGGAACTAAATTACTGAGCACCCACAGACATCAGAAGCTACCTCCTTAGTTTCTAAGACTCCATTTGAGGATGCAAAAGAGACCCGTGATTGAGGTGAACAAACAATTCATTAATTTCCTAACATCTTAACTCAATATTGAAACAGAAAGATGCTTACAGTTGATTGTAGAATCCTTAGATAAACAATGACTGATGATTTGGTCTTAATCTGAAATTCAAATTGTTGTCTAGTCAGTCATTTTTATACTTGTTTTTAATCAAAAGTATAATTGAAGAAGGAGAAACATGTCCACTTATTTTCAATGATGATTCTCTTGAATAAATTGATCCCATATTCCTGAATTCTATGTATTGTCTGTTATTCTTCTGAAATTTATACAGTATTATATGCCTTTTCAGTGGTGATTTAAAAACCAGAACTGTTTATAATTCTATTATGTGAATTTCACTACTATAAATTGCCCATTTATAGAATCTCTTTTCAGATATAATTGAACCTAACTTTGATATTTGACATTTTCATTTCCAAGAGGATATAACCTTTATCCTTTACGCTAAGGCAGGTTGAAGGTGATATATATGACAGCCCTATTCCTTATCTTAGATGAAATAGGAAACTACAGGTTCAATTTCAAGGTGACTGTGATTTAAGAGATACTGCATTCTTTTGGAGAACAGAGAGATTAAAAAGTTATTGACTAAAATATAATAGTTGTCCATCTGGCCTTCTTTATTGAAATTTGAGTTGTGTTAACAAAAAAGTTTTAAAAAAGCAAATTTGAAACAATTTTAGCTATAGATGAACTAAAATGATTATCTTTAAAACTCCTTGATAACATGGAAAATCAGGTTTGGGGGGATTTCTTTAAGAAAAACATAGAATGTAAATTACCAAATTAGATATAAATATGAATATTTAAAATGAGATGATATACCATGATAAATTACAAATGGTAAAAAGGTAGCAAATACTACAAACCTCACAATATCCATAAAAATAAGATATATGGATTATTTAATAGCTTTCTATATCTCTAAAATACTTTTTTACTATTTTGATTAAATATTATTAGATATGATATTATAATCTATAGAGAAAAGAGAAATATGACTTATTTTCCTTCAGCATGGTTGATCAAAATATGTTTTCTATTATTAGTAAATCAGAAAAATATTTTTAGTCTCACAACACATTAATAATTTAACACAAATTTTTAGAGTTTATGCAAATTTGGAAAAATTTTATAAAGTTTCTTTCATACATAGGCTGTAACATTTGGACAAAATTTCCATATTCTGTTTTCTTGCTGCTTCTGTTTCAAACCTCATCTATGTTTCACAACCTATATTCTTTGTATCCTGGATAGTAACATCTACGGATTTTGTGTTTTACTGAGTGATAAGGATTAATTTGTCTAAAATTCATTCTTTGTAGTCTAGACTCTAAGAAATAAGTCTCTCAGGAAGCTCCAAGGAAACCCATTTAGCCCTTGTCAACCATGGCACTTAAATATAGGTACCTCCACCTCACAATGCCAGGAGATAAGGAGATGCGGCAAACTCTACCACTACCTTGCTAGAACGTCCACAAGGAACCAGCCCCTGATCACAACACTAGAGCAATGCTATTGCCAAACACAGATGGAGTAGGCAGGTTGAGGGGAAACCAGGTTTCCACCAAGGCATATTGCTCTTGCATTCTTACCCATGCTCTCGTCAGGAAGAAAGGCCAGTACTTCCCAATCATGCCTCTTAAAATGCATGAAACCCAGTGCTTGAAATCACTCTCCCAGAGTCGGATTTTTGATTTGCCAGGTTGTTATAGTCAAGAGTGGGTAAATGGCTACCCGTAAGTTTTCTCCACCCCTGGTGAACACCACCCCTGGCGGTCCGGTTCATGTGCTGCTTGGCCCTCTGTTCATATTTGGATCATGCCCGTTATTTCAACATTGTCTTTGATGACTTGGAAAGAGAAAAGAATCTTCAAAGTTGGAAGAAAATAATAGTTTTACATAAAAAATCAACTTTAAAAATAGCTCATTTTTGTACAAAAATACTGTACTATGAAATAATTGTCAAGTAATTCTTCTAAATACTGACTTCTGAATGAACTGCTTCAACTAGAGGATTCATTTGTTCATTCAAATATTATTTCCAGGGCATCAGGGTATACACAGTAGTTATCAACAAATTTTCTACTTTTTTGAGCTTTTATTTTGTTGGAGGGATTCAGAAAATAAACAAAGACACATATAAGGTGTTGGTATGAAGTTACATGGAGCAGGATAACGGAGATAGAGTAGGGTAGAATAAATAATGGAGTTTATATTAACTGACAATGATATTGAAAGTTAACTCATATTTTAAAGCAAATAGTCAAACAGTAAATATAAAATTACAGTTCTAGTCAAAGTTGCCAGTTTTTCACTGGCAAAATTCGAGTGTTTCATGAGATAAACCTTTGATTTCCTAAATTGTTTGTTTCGTTTTGCATGCCTTCTTTTTTATTTTTTATTGAGGTACAATTGACAAATAACATTACATTAGCTTCAATTGTACACCATAATGATATGATCACCATAAAATGTCTAGTTAACAATAGTCTAATAGTTAACAATAAGTCTAGTTAACATCTGTCAATGAACATATTTACCATTTGGGGCCTAAATTGTTTTTCATTGTACATTCAGACCAATAGCTTTGGAAGATAGAAATGTACCTTGGAAAATGTACCTTTAATATTAAGAATAAGAAGTATGATTCAATATACATTTGTTTTCTATACACACAGCTTTCAATAATAATTCATATATAATTTTGAAATATCAATAAAGAAGCAGTAAAAATATCAGAATACTTTTGAAAGGTATTTCCAAGTCTGTAATAGAAAAGTTCTATTATTTGGTCTTTTTTCCTATTTTATCCCAAAGTGGCTTAATGCATTCAAATAGTTTCTGCATACTCTGTGTCTTTCTCACATCATTAGTCTAGAGCTACTGCTGAGAAGTAGCATTACAATATCAGCTTCCACTGAGAGGCTATTTACAACACTGGAAATTATGGAAATTTGGAAGTAGTGACAGGTGTTTCTAAAAACTCGTCTGAATTATGTTTACCTGCTTGGTGATGTCGTCCAAAGTTAGTGCCTTTAGTGTTCATAATATGTTCAAAACTGTTTTTATTGGTTCATCAAACCCATGGCATCAGTTAAAATACAGTCTATCAAATGTCAAATAATAACTGAGATAAGAGCTGAGGGACAAGTATTGGGAGAAAGCGTGGGTGCAGGAGAATGACTTTATAGCACATTAAAATTGCAATTTCAGAAATGAGGTTGATGGAGGAAACAGTGAGGGTAATAACCTAGGAATTCCTATAAAATATTTTTTGTTTAAAAAAAGCATAACAAAAACTAGGCTTTAAAAAACAAGAAGTGCCCAATAACCCGGAAACACTGCTTTTTCTGTGTACACCTGGTTTCATAATTATAAAACTCTTGTATGTATCAGTGAGTGCTATGGCACCATTTTAATTGGAAAATGGTCTGTTTACTTCACTGTAGATTATTAATTTCAAGTCCCAATATGTCTATTGTAGAAGAACAGAAATAGCAATAATTATAACTGAATAAAAGTAATTTTTAGAAGCAACTGTCAACCTATTATCACAAAGATAAAATCCCCTTGAGAGAAATGAATGAGGGCACTGTGTGAGATATCAATCTATTGAAAGGCCCCTGGGAGGTGACTGAACGAAGACTGCACCCTAATGGTTTCTGTTGTGTCTAAATAAAGAGAATATAAAAACATGACCAGGAGATATAAAGTCAAAACCACTGATAAGTTTATTACAACATGTGGATCACAAACACATCTAAGATCTTACTTCACTAAGAATTACAATATTTGATACATTGTCCAATATGGAAGGAGAATTTATAAAAAGCTGCAAGAGAATGAGTGGCTTAAATTTCACAAATACAGTCTTATACAAGTGGGGGTATTGCCACATATGTTATAGTCCTCTGCAATTTGTGATATTTAAAATTCCATCATGAAATGAGTAATATGTAGAATACTAGGCAGAACCTTATAACAAGCAATACCTAGTTGTCCAAATGTGCCATTTTCACTGCTGCCTGAATTGAAGCAGAAGCCCTTAAAGTTTCTGAGATCATGAGATTTATTCAGTGAGTAAACCGAGTTAGCATTTCCTAGATGCTCAGTACAGAAATGATGCAGCTCAGTTTAGATATCAAGCTCAAAAGGGCCAGGTCACCATCAACCCGTATTTTCCCAGATTCATAGATGCTCTAGATTCAAAAAGAGGACAAACGACCTTGCATGACTGGGCGGTTCCAAATCGATTAGGATGAAGTCCAGGAATTATTGTAAAAGTTCTTAGGCTCTGACACCTGGTGTGCTTGAGTACTCACCTCCAGGACGATGAGATTGTTAAATTGGTTTTGAAAATTAGAAAATTAATCAGATAAATCTAGACTAGTGGTAGTTTATCTATTTTCCTGTGTTGTTTGGTTTGGTTCAGGGAGGTATTGGCTTTTTGACCTCAACAAACTTTCTTGTATTTCATCACATGCTTGTCAGAAAAAATTTGTCAGGCTCTGCAACTGTTTATCTTTCTCTCAGGCTGTATTGCAGGTACCCTAATTCCCTATCATTTCTTTTCTGCTATCAATTTTATGTCTAACAAATGCTGTATTTCTAGAAGATGCTATGCTGGACATTTTGTGACTTGCATTTGGCATGAAGCAATGTTAATACACTGTTCAGAACACTGTCCTTTGCCCACTTTGGCAAAAAAACAAAAAAACAAAAAACAAAAAAAATAATTACTTGAAACCCTAAGTGTGTTAGATCCCTTAGTAGAAGAACTTTTCCAAAATCAACAACAGCATGGTTAAAATAGAGTGAGAAAAACTGCTTAAATGCCTGAAAATATAAAAAACTTCAGAGTTGTTTTCTTTAAGGAAATCTTGAATTAAACTGAAATTTTTATTTTAAGTGTTTATTCTTTTAGAAAGCCAAAATTGACTGACTAGTCCTACATTTCACAATGAATACCTTAGGGATGTACATTCTTCTATTAGTTACGAGATTTTATTTTTAAACCGTGACAGTGCTCACTCCCTTGTTTATCCAGAGTTACATTACCTCTATTTGTATCAGCAAACTTCCCTCTCATCAGCTTTATACTTCACTCTTTCCCAGTCTGATCGCTGTCTATCTAATCATACAATGCTACAAAGACCTGTGAGAATATCCTTATACTTTGTGTCTTAAGATATTGGTCAATTGGTTTATTATTATCCCTTTGAACTAGGAATGGAATGGATTATATGAAGACCTGAGTTAAAATACGTTTTCTGGTCATCCATACTTCACTTGAAATGACTATGAAAATCTCCCTTCTTTACAGTGGCAGATAATATACACGAAGTCGACGGTGACCTGACCTTTATGCCATTATATTTAAGCTTTTTTTCTTTAAAAAATATCCAAAGACCTATAATTAATATCTCTTACTTTTATACCTGTCAACTGAGATAAATGCACAGCCTAAAACTTGAGAGTAATGTTTTATTTGGCGGACATTTCTGAGGACTCGAACTCCTTCGAGCCCAGGATGACAGCCTCTCAGATCGCTCTGAGGGACTGCTCTGAAGAGGTGGGGAGGAGCTAGGATATATAGGAGCTTTACAACAAAGACCAGGTAGTTGGAACAGTACTTGTTAACTAAAGAAAACCAGGCATCTCAAGTTAAAGAATTCAGTGCTTTTCTCTGTATGGGAGGAAGCAAACATTTGGGCTCACTGAATTCATTCCTTAGACAAGCACCTAGCTACCTAGGGCCTGTATCCTGTCCTTTCTTATTCTGAGTCCCCTCAGGGTGCACCATTGTGAGTGGCTGCAGTGGTTGGGCTGCAGGCTTGTCTTCACTGGAGGGTGGTGGCAGCCACTGATGACTTGATGTTTTCAGCATTCTTTGTTTGCTGATATGGTTTGCAGTATTTTTTGCTCACATACTTCACCATTGGAAAGTTCTCTAGCATGAAACAGAAACAACTTTGAAAAATGGTTTGTTTCAGTGCTCAGACTGATGAGAAAGATGAATTCAACTGTTGCCAATAGATGCAACCAGTGTTCCAGGTTCTTGTCCCGTCCCAGAAAGAATTCAGAGACAAGACATAGTGGTTAAAAAGGTAAAGTGAGGATTTATTAAAGGATGGATAGTACACTCTCAGGGGAGAGCGGGCAGGCTCAGGTGAGTGGCTGCCCTGAGTTTCTTTGGCAAGTTAGCTACATAGGGTGTAAAAATGAATAGACAGAATATTCATTGGGGAGGGAATGGTTTGGGGTCGTATTCCCTGATTATCATCCCAACTCCACCTTCCCAAAGGGAGGAGGGATTTTTGTCCTTATTTAGTCTGGGTCGGAAGTGTCATGGCGTCGGTGCATGATGGATACTTCTGATCTGCAAGGCTAATTTTATTGAAATGAGGGCATAATAAGCAAAAGGTTAGATACGGAACTGGAAATTCCTGCCTTTTCTCACCTTTCTTTGTTCTTCTCCAGGCCACTTGTCATCCCAAAATGCATGATCCCTTTTCAGCACAAAGGTTCCTGCTTTTCTTTCTTTGCCCAGGGACCCCTAGTGCTTACATTGATGTGTGGTTTCCTGCATTTGGCCTGTGCCCCTCCTTTCTGCCCAATTCCTGCCATTTGGTCTGTGTCCCCCTTTCTCTGCTCATATCTAGCTATCTGCCTGCTCTAACATTAGGACTAACTTGCAAGGACTACCTTCTAAATACAGTTATCTGCTCCCCATGCTCAAGCCTTTATAATAGCATCACAAACTTAAATGGCTCTTTTTTTCCCCAAAGAATGCAAGGAGTTTTTGCAAAGATTATTGAGATGATTATTATTCAGTCTCTGAGCATCTCTATGGATGCGTTCCCTTATTATTCCTATTTTGAAAATAGCTAAGGTGGTTGTAGTCTGTATGTTTAAAGTCCTTCTCTGAGCTTTTAGGAATGCTTGAGGGATAATTATATAATAGAGGCCTTAGAGGTTAGTTTCCTGGGGTCTTGCCCTTCCTATACATTCCTCATTTCTTTTTGAAGAACTGAGTAGATCTTGTTACAAAAACATTCAAAAATAGAATGTTTCTACTACAATACAACCTTCTTGAGCGCAATGCATTATTTAACCTTATTCAATAATATGCAACGTAATGTGGGACTTCTATGAACCAGTAACTGCCAAGAATAGCTTTTAGGAAAAAAAAAGAGAGAGAGACAAATTATTCCTAAACTTAAGCCTGTTTAAAAATAACAATCAAAACAAACTCAACAACCTTGAAAGCTAGTGTCAAAGCCTGGGTTTAAGAAACTAAAAGGCAACTTATTTCATTGATAAAGAACAATATGGGGGATAGATTAGGAGTTTGGAATTAACAGATACACATTAGTATAGATAAAATAGATAAATAACAAGGACCTACTGTACAGCACAGGGAACTATATCCTATTTCTTGTAATGAGCTATAATGGAAGAGAATATATGTTACTGAATCACTTTGCTGTACACCTGAACTAACATTGTAAATCGACTGCACTTCCATAAAAAATAAGGATTAAATAAATAACAATAGCAGTTTATCTGTCCCCCAGCATTCAGTAGACAGGAAGATTGGCTTCCAAACAGTGGAGTTAAAGATTTAGCAACATAGTCACATAAAGTCGTATAAAGCTGTGACTGCTGTCAACTCTACAAAAGATGCACAGATTCTCTCAGATACAAGTGGCTTTTTAGTAACATTGACATATTTTTATTCACCTCTTTGACAAAGATGGTAACTTGGTTAGTGTGGTGCAGAGCACAGTATACCCAGTGCTACCACATTCCTGTTATTCTTTACAAGTAATTTCACGAGGAAATAAAGCAGTTTAAGTGAAGAAAAGTAAGCTCAGACTGTGGTGGTGGAACCAAGCTTGTCCATCCTGATGAAAAATTTCAAGCTGGTCAAAAACAGTGTATTACCTGAGGAAAATACATAATAAGTCTAATATATTCATTTTAAACCTAGGATTTTCACACAAAAAAGTGAAATTGTTTTTGCTTTTCCCTACCTAATGAAGGGATTCTGACTCATATAACGTTCAAGTGAGAAATGGCGATAAACACAAATACACAGGCTCATGAAGTTGAAATATGTATTTTCTGCAATTTGCAAAACATAACAATGTGTAATATCTGAAAAACAATTAAAATTTAATACAAATCAGATAATTTTAGTTAATTTAACCAAGTTAAACATATATTTTGAATTAAGGTCAGGTGTGAGGAAGAGAGAGAGAAACATTATACACACATACACTCGTGCACATATTCACAGGCACACACATGTAAACATACACAGAAAAATCTTTAAGAACTAGAATAAAAATACTGACAAAGTAAATAAAGCTACAGATTGAAAGAAGCCCGTCACATCAATTGCACAGGAGTAGGGACTTCGTTCTGTTCTTTGCTATATGCCAGAGTCTACAACAAGCACATATTTAATATATACTTGATGAATGAAAGAATGAGTGTAGAAAGCAGTAATCATCCTGTATTTCTGTACAATGAAATACTGCCTATAATGGGCTAAGTGTCAGGCATGGTCCATGTTATTCTTGTTTTGAGAAATCATAGAAAATACTACAGTTTTTCAGAAAGAAAAAAGGAATGCATAGGAAATGCAGTACCTCAGAAAACTAAACTATGAAATTTCCATGCTATGCAGTTCTGAAAACCTTGAAAAAGATTTTATTTAAATACAACAACTGTAACCATTTGCCAAACAAAATAACCAACAGTATTCCAATTTTTAATGAAATAAATAGTGAATATTTCATTAAGTTTATTTTGTTTTCCAGCAAACAGGCAACCAAAAGGTTTTCATTTATCAGGTTTAATAATGTCCTCTCTATACATATGACATTATAACACTGACAAACATTATTAGGGCATTTTTAAGTATGAAACTATGTCATTAGATTCAATGGTTAATGGTTAATATTTTGCTAAATTAAGTTGGAGGAAAAGTTTATATATATATATATATATATATATTCTGTTCTTATGTTTGTTCTTATAAAACATTTCCTTGATTATTTGTTTTATAAAAATTCCTACTTGTATGAAGTGATTAAAGCAAATATTCAAATCTGTACAAATTTTTTTTGTATTTGAGATGTCCCATGTTGACTGAATTGGTGACCCATAACTTTGTTGTGTTCTCTCACTCTGGCTCCAGGTTTAATTTTGAGGCTTGCTTTGGAAATTGAATATTTGCGGATTCAGTGCTTGAAAAAGCTTGGGGGAGTACCTGCAAGTTCCTGCTTGTTCTCTTGTCGCCTTTGCCATTGCTTTGCAATCACACTCAGGCTTGTCTGCTGACAGGTAAGAGTTGGAAATACCAGGGTCAGGTTGCCCCAGTTGCCCCAGCCACTGCCAGCTCAGATCCACCGACGGCTATACTTGTGAACCCACAGCCAAGAGTAGCACCTAGATAACTGCCCCAGGTAAGTAGATCATTTACTATTTATGCCACTGATACAGGAAAACAGATGTGGGGCATGAGGAGGGCCGTGTCCCAGGTCTCAGTTGAGCCCCAGGGACATGCCCCACCAAGTATGGGTCCTTGGCTTCGCGCAGGAAAGAATTCAAGAGCGAGCCACAGTTGAGTGAAAGTAGATTTATTCACAGAGATACATTGAAAAGCAAGAGAAAGGCCGCGAGGCGTCGGTATTGGGTGCTCAGATTAAAAGTAGGTACACACTCCATAGACAGAATGTGGGCCATCTCCAAAGAGGGAGAGAGAGGGGCAGCTGCAAGGCACTCTGTTGCTGGTTTTTATGGGCTTGGTGGCTTCATATGCTAATAAGTGGAAGGACCAGTCTAAGTAGCCTGGGGAAGGGGCTGGGATTCCCAGAAAGCTGGCCGTTTCCCACTCTTTGACCTTTTGTGGCTAGCCTTGGGACTGCCATGGTGCCTATGGGTGTGTTATTCACCAAGTTAATATAGTACAATGAGCGTATAATGAAGCTCAGGATCTGCTAGAAGTTAAATCTCTCATCTTCTTGAGCCTCAAGGCCTAGTGGGGGTTGAATCTTTCACCATTTTAATGTTAATTGCTGTAGCATTCCTTGAATGGCTGTGCCCTGCCCTCTTCCTGTCTCACCACTGTGGTCTGAGGAGGGCTTAATTCTCTTGTTGTTCTTGTTATGAAACTCTATAGTGTCAGCAGATAGTGGATATCAAAGTAGTCACGCAGAAAACGTTCCATGTTGATTTCATTTTATTTGTATGTGTATTCCTTCTTTCAACAACTTGCTAACCTTATACTATTAAATTATGAATACAGCCTTTTTTTCTAAAGAACTTGGCAATAACTAATTCAAGCTTGATCCATCTTGTCGACTGAAATAAATGCACAGCCTAAAACTTGAGAGTCATGTTTTATTTGGCAGACATTTCTGAGGGCTCTAACCCCTTCAAGCCCAGGATGACAGCCTCTCAGATCGCTCTGAGGGACTGCTCTGAAGAGGTGGGGAGGAGCTAGGATATATAGGAGCTTTACAACAAAGACCAGGTAGTTGGAACAGTAGAAGATTACTTGTTAACTAAAGAAAACCAGGCATCTCAAGTTAAAGAATTCAGTGCTTTTCTCTGTATGGGAGGAAGCAAACATTTGGGCTCACTGAATTCATTCCTTAGACAAGCACCTAGCTACCTAGGGCCTGTATCCTGTCCTTTCTTATTCTGAGTCCCCTCAGGGTGCACCATTGTGAGTGGCTGCAGTGGTTGGGCTGCAGGCTTGTCTTCACTGGGGGGGGGGGGGGGGGTGGCAGCCACTGATGACTTGATGTTTTCAGCATTCTTTGTTTGCTGATACGGTTTGCAGTATTTTTCATTCATAATCTCGATTAAAATATCTGGAAAAAACCACACTAGCTGTGAAAGAATTGGTAGTGTCCTTTCTGTGTCCTCCTGGCAACCAGAATTTGACCTCATCAACTGTTCTGTTGATATCTCAGGTGAATTCTCTGCAGTTTCCTCCCTAAGGCTTTCTCTTTGTTTGTTCTCTAAGAGTGTTTAGGAATTCATTAGCAAAGAATAGAGAAAAATCTGCCTTTTTTCCCCTTGTGGTACCTGACTTTATCCTGGTAATTCCTGACCCCTCAAACCTGAAATTCATTGGAAAAAAAAAAAAGATATAAATAAAAGCTTCCCCTACTCCTTTTCCAAGGTTGTATAATTTTAAAAAGTATCTTGGAGCCGTACCGTAGGTCACTATAATTCCCTCCTAAAATGTATACATATCTTTCTGAATTTCATGATTAATGCCATTTTCTAACCTTGAAATTTTGAAAATTTGTGCATTTCCCCCAAAAAAGTCGGATTCAGTGCAATGGCTTAGTATGTGATATAGCTAAATTTGAAAAAATTGGCAACAAGTTATTAAAAAAATATGAACTTCAGAATTTGCTTTCAATATATTTATACCTGTTATATATACTGGGGTGTTGGAGGCTGAAAAATGGCCACAAATTATGTCCACACCATAATTCCTTGAACCTGTGTCATCATACATGAAATGACAAGAACTTTGCAGATGTGACTGTCAAGGATCTTGAAATGGAGAGATAATCTATTACCTCAGTGGGTCTGATGTAACCACAAGAGTCCATTGAGGAGGGAGGCACGAAGGTCAGAGTCAGAGGTGAAAGGATGCAACATCAGAAGCAGAGATTGGACTGACGCACCTAAAGATGGAAGGAGCCACCACAAGCTAAGGAATTCAGACAGCCACTAGCAGCTAAAAAAAGCAAGGAAACAGCTTCTCTCATCAGAGCCTCCAGAAGAAACCAGCCTTGTTGACACTTGGGTTTTACCCCAGTGAAAACATTGGGGCACTTCTGACCTTCAGAGCAATAAGAGAATGCATCTGTAATGTTTTAATCCATTCAGTTTGTAGTCATTTAATTTGTTGCCACATCAGTAAGAAACTAATACATGGAGCTGGTGAGTTGCTGAGTCTATCACTTGCTATTTTAAGGTAGTGTTTAATTTTGTTTCTTTATTATTCTTGCAGGTCTTGTTTGCCTCTGCTTCTAACATTCCAGCACTGAGTTCACAAATGTCTGAACTTGAAATCCATTTCTTTTTTAGTCCTTATAATTATGAACTGATAAACACAATTTAGCAGCTCCTCACATGGCTGGATCATGGAGTCATATCAGTGAAGTCTGATCCAAATATGGTGTTTGAAGCTACAAATAATGCTATCTGGAGTTCTCCAAAGGAGCAGGGTGAGAGACCTTAGTTAGCTTCCCTGGGAGTAAGCTTAAGGTTTAGGCTTGTTATAATAAAAAGATCATTGTCCTATTATTCATAGTTTTGTTCCCATTCTTTATGTACAAGGAAATTTCCTGTCTGCCCACTTTTGCCATGAATTTGTTATGAATTTTACAAACTTTCCTACACATTTTTTGAAGCAACATTTTATTTTGTGTTTAATGTACTTAAATCTTTCTTCCAATCACTCCCCTTGATCTTACTATGCTGTTATTTAGCAAAGAAGCCTCTACAATATAAAATATTTTATGCATTTTGACCATTTGTCTTCTCATCCTTTTCTTTACTAAACCAAGCTTAAAAGTTTTCTGACTGAACACATAAGCCCGTGTCTTCCCTTACTTTTGTAGAGCCCTTTTGTTTGTTACAAAACTTACTGACTTGATTGTTTCCTTTTTGGGAGCAGAGGAAATTTTGGACAAAACCGTTTATTGGGCAATATGTGCTCTTACTGCTTTTATGCTTTCTAGTCAGTAAGGCATCGTTGTTTTCCTTCCTAAAACTTAGGTTTCCTTTCTTTGACACATATCCTTGACTTCATTCCAGAGTTACCTTATGTTTTTATCAGCCTTCCAGCAAGATATGTGTTAATCTTCTAATAAACTATGCTGTTGGCAGAAAACCAGAAGGTATCTCCCAGGGAGTCATTAGAGTTTCAAAAGAAACATTTAGTCATAAACTTTTTTCAAAATTGAAACTATAAAACTTCACAACTAATCACATGTGATAAAGAGATCATTTTGGATACATTTTCCCAGTCTCAAAACCTTAAACCTCTCCAACCTCTCCAAAAGTTTGCCTAACTGAACTTGTTCTCTTTTTGTGAGGGAACCTAAAATAATTTGGATGCATGGGAATTTTCTAAGAATTAGCTGCAAGTATACAGTAAAAAAAGATTTTCACTGCACATAATGATTAATTCGAAGTCACTGCATGAAAATGCCTTTAGGTGAAAACAAAATATTGTTCTTTATTTTATGTGTAATACTAAATATGCATGCAGAAAGAAGTGGCCTGTTTATACACTTATTTTATATGGTTTCCCTTGAATTATCTTTTAGTGCTTTGTTAATTTTCTAATTCAATGAATGCAGATAAATCCTAATATTCTCATTAATCACAAATAAATATTCCAGATAAAGGTTAAAATTAATAACCAGTATTGCCACTTTGCAACTTTAAAGTGTTTTATAATTTCTAACAAGGCACTATGGCACCTTGGTTACCAAGAATATCAATATCACCACATTGCAAGTTTGCTGATAGAGTAGGGAAAACTTCTTGACACATTCTAGCTTTTAAAACAAAGATACTGTGACTCATAATTTCCTGAGATTAGTTAACTGCCCTTTGCTGCCAGTCAAATCACATAGATGGTGCCATCAACAGTAACAGTTCTCAGAGATGCTACGTTTGCAACCTTGGCAAAGTAAAAAATATTGTTCCGAATCAAAGAAAATTTTCAATGGTTGGAAATCAATAGTCAAATTTAATAACAAAACCAGAGTTTAGGGACTGTGTATAACACGTTGTAAGTTGCATTTGAAGTTTACTCAGAAGATATATCCATGACATGAATATGTGTATGTATTCATGATATGTCTTGTTCCAACACAAGTATTACCCTAATGTAAGCATTTGTGTTTAGGTAAATTGTATGCAGGGTTGACATTTCATGAGGCTTGGAATATTCTCATACATGTACTGACACCCTATAACTTCTGGTTTACAATTCCTTTAAGCCTCTGTTTTGCTTAAACAAGTATAATCTATTAACAGTTTGTTTGCAATATCATTATTTGGAGCGTAAGTCCTTACAACAAGGATTGTTTTTCAAAAAGGTGAGGAAGAAAGGGGAAATTATAGATAAATCAAGGATCTAGTTTTTGTTGTTGCTGTTCCTGTTATTCCTTTGCTATTGTTAAAGAAGTATCAAGTTGATTTGAGAGAGTAGGGAGAAAAGATTTATGAATGAAAATAAAATCAAGAGATCTCCTAGCCCATCCCTCTTCTGCTCTCTCTTGGCCAAAATTCCTACAGGATGTGATCTGGCTGGTCAGAGCTCTTCCTGCTTAATGTGGAGTTAGGAGAAACTGGTTCTGAATAAATTGAGGATTAACTCTAAGGGTGAGTTAAAGGGGAAGTATATTGTTATGGGTGGAAATGACTGAGAAGGAGACTTGGAACTGTTTTCCTTGTTGCAGAATAATATTTCTGAATTTAGCAAATGTGTAATCCTTCTTCCATGTTAAATAATTCTAAAATGGATACACTTTCAAACATACATCAAAATGTATGTGTGTGATCAGGGCACTCACCCATTCAAGTAGTGGCTTGATATTGAAGTGACCAAATAAAGAGTGAAATGTCTGTAGAAATATTTATACAAACTGAAAGATGTTGCTACAATGAGTTATCAATTAAATTATAATAATTTTTGACTTCTTGCACATTAGCTACTTCCGAAATTCTAAGTTCCTATAGTGATTTAATATCTCAAAGGATGTCATTTATACAAAAGATTTAGGTGCCATTTCTCCAGTCCGTGGTGTGCGGATGTGATTGTGCTTCTTAAAGCAACTGCAAAGTAACTCTACATGCAACAGACAAACACATGCAGACTTATTACTATAAATGTATTAGGAGACAAAAACACAGACATACAGGAAGTTAGGTGGAAAGGTAAGTATGGGTGGTGCTTTGTTATCTTAGAAAGCACAATGCTATAAGGCATTCACCTTGCTCTGTATGTATTGGTGGACAAAAAAAAAAAAAAAGGATATTGCTATGTGTGTATTAAGGAATTACAGTTAAAAAGAAAAAAAAAAGGGCTGAGGACATTCTCCAGCTAAGGTGAAGAGATACAATCATCAATTGAAATATGTCAGGGCCTAACTGTCATGTGAAAATAGAAGAAATGGTCATTTGTTTTGCTTTTAAATGAGTAAATGAATCTGACTGTGATTTCATAGTTTATAAATAAGTATGTAGGAAGAAGCAGAATCTGGTAGTTTTATGTTAGATTCTCTGTTACACCCCAAACATACATACACACGTGCAAACAAAAAGACAAACAAACAAACAAAAAACTCCACAAACACATATATACAACTATATAAAGAGCTTCTAAGCTTTGAGACCAGAAAGAGTTGGAAGGAAAAGTGGAAAAGATCCTGGTAAGGATCATTGTGAAATTGGCTTACAATCATTAAATTTACCAAGATTAAAATTCACCAAGATTATTAAATAACTCTCCAGAAAGTTTGGAGATTCAAGGGCAGAAGAGAATTGTACCCTATTTCCTTTCTGGAATTCTGAACAAAGGCATTCTCGCAGGCCTTCCTCACATCACAGTGGGAGGGGATCAACAGAGTAGGTTTGGCTTTGTAACGGGTAATTGTGCCAAAGTGGCATTTCATCATTCTGAGGAAGCACTAGTGAGTTTCTGCTGTTTCTCTAAGGAGAGCAGAGAGTGACCGTATGTTCGGTGCTACCGTGGGTGACACCCAGAAGTATTTAGGAGAGATAGCAGGCAGATTTGACAGGTATCCAGATCATGCAAGCATGTGCTGCCAGGAGATGCAGAATGGAAGGTAAAAATTGATGGGAAGATGAGGGTAAGAGCATCTCAGGGCTTGATTGTGCAGTGAGGTGAGGACAGGTAAGAATTAGATACAACCTTGTGTTCACATTGGGTGATGTAAGTTTGAAAAGTTGTTGACTTGCCAAGACCAGACACATCTGCCTGATGTTATAATACCAACTCACACAAAAGAATGAGAAGGAAAAAACCTAAGTGCTTTAAACTTTGGATTAAATGTTTTACATTGAAGGAAAGTTCTATTGTTTCTATTTAAGGAACAGTGTCTAGAGGAATCAAATTGAATTTTAAAATATAGAAGAGAAACCAAAACATGTTCTTTAAAGAAAAACTAAATTATGGAGAACTGCAATTGGGAGAAAAATCAGAATACCAATATTATTGATATTTAAGAATATGTGTGCTTGGACAATGCATATACCCCAAGACACCAAGATGAGTAACTCTGGAGGCCAAACAAAGAATCAGGTGGTTACAATCAAGATGGAAACATAATTTGGAAGCATTTACTTCTTTGAACATTAAAGAGAATGTAGTACCCTGGCCATCATGAGAAAACCCTTTACTGCCAGCAAGGGGCAAGGAGAGAAAGTTAGAGAGCAAGATGGTATCTGTTGGACTGCTTTATTCAAGTAAGGGATCTGTTACAAGATTCTTCACTTTAGCAGTGGTAGAGTATTTAAAGGATGAAAAAGTGAAGGTTTCAGTGTTTCATGTTGTGTGATTTAGAACTACCATACTTTACAACTTCAAGTTTAAAAAGTTAATTGGTAAGAGTATATATCTGCTTGTTTTAGAAATAATTATACATCTGTTGAAAATAAAGCATACACACATAATAATCAGGCTTGTTGCCATAGTAAATACAGTTAAAATGACAGTTGCTTTTAGAAACAGTTCATATTCTTTTAATAGAGGATAAAATAAAGTTTTTTCCTCCAAATACTTAGAAATAAGTTATTATATTGAAGATAGTGTCATAAATAAAATTTAGATTATCACAAATAACAATTATTTACAATTCTAATAAAAGAAGCTATTATAAATATTTTATTGGCATGATTATAAAAATCAAAGTTATTAAAACATGGTCGCTAATAGGAATATAATATTCCTGATATACATTAAGCATAATTTATCTAATTAGAGAATTACTTTTTGGACAATCACTAAACCTAGTTGAAGTAAATTAAGATTGCATTTCATTATGCTTATTTTATCTTGAACCCAGGTTTTGATTACTTGTTTTAAAAATATAATTACATTTTAAAATATCTTATTTCCAATCTTTACATTTTTATTTATTGAATACATAAATATGACATTAGCTTGAACATTTTATATAATATTAATCTATAATATAAAATCATTTTATTAACTTAAAATAATTCAGTATTATATAATGTGATGATTAATGAGTCACAATGTAAGTTTAAATAAAATTAAAACACATGTTTTCTATAGTTTCAAGTAATTCTTTTGATTAAAAATTTGTTTTAATTGAAGCATTACATTTTAAGAGTGAACGTATAATTCTTCCTCTTTTTTTCTTTTTCCTTTACAGAAAAGCACTGTCCTTTCTGTTCTCAGAATTTAGGACTCTCTGAGCTCACCATTAGGGACTGAATGTTGTGTCTCCCTCAAAATTCATGCTGAGCTTTCAGCCCACCTTGTGATGGCATTAGGGGGTGGAGTCTCTAGGGAGTAATTGGGTCATGAGGGTGGAGCCCTCATGAATAAGATGAGTGCCCTTATAAGAGGAGACCAGAGAGTTTGCTCTGCCTCTTTCTTGCTCTCTGCCATCTAAGGACACGACTAACAGTGAGTTGATTGTAAACCAGGAAGAGTAGCTTCATCAAAAGACTATATTTGCCGTAGCCTTGATCTTGGACTTCCCAGCCCTTAGGACTGTGTGAAATAAATTTCTTTTTTTTTTTTAGCCACCCATCTATGGTATTCTGAACTGACTTAGACAACAAACATAATAAAAATTACACTTATATAGATCAATGGGGTGGAAAAAGTTTTTTTCTGTCCTCTAGAATATCTTGAATTTGGGCATATAAAAGAGAATGTTACTATTTTTTCATCACATGCAATCACATCACATAAAACCTATCCCTTTTAAGTTGTACTCAGCTTAAACACTATCAAAATCACTAATCAGGCATATGACACTGAACATTTTCTTACATAAAGTGAAAGTTTACATTTGATGTATATTGGACAGATGGATCTTTATAATTAGGAGTTAAAACTTGTATGTGTGTATGTGTCCGTGTGTTGGTGAGGGTTGGTTTCTAGATTGCTTTGATACAGCAGAAGTTCTCAACCCTACTTACATCTTAGAACCACCTGGTAGTCTTACCCAAAAATCACCTTTGCTGGCCACCTGTCTCCAGGGATTTAATGGGGAAGGGTAGGAGCTGAGAATTGATATAATTTTCTAGGACTGAAAAATAGTCTATTGCACAGTGAGGGTTAAGAGCCACTTGCCTACATACGAGTCGATAGCAGCGCAGGATTTTTCAGTAATTCCTGCTGTCTCTGGTGGCAGAGAGAGAGAGAGAGAGAGAGAGTAGCTGGGATTAGCTGGGGAGAGCTGATCTCTCCCCTCTGGCCAAATGGCAAAAACATACTTGTTTTTTGCCCTAGTCAGGAAACAGATGTTGAGAGTGAGGGAAATCATTTGGGAACCAAAATCTATTTTGGGCCATTCCCCTTCTGCCTATCTGGGTAAAACCTTGTGACCTATCACTTCCAATAGCTCTGGGTAACTTTGAGGTGCGTTAGACAACAGACTGCCACGCTTGCTTTATACATTCTCCTTTTCCAGTATGTGCACATTTAGATTTACTCTTCAACTCTTTCTGCCGTTAGCCTGAAAAGTAATAAAGATTTGGCATCTGCAATAAATTGTGTTTGTCTTTACAGGGAGCATTAACATCTCTGTTTTAAGGTATCATAACAGTTGTTGAGCTGTTTTATGTCATGTGAAATTCGTGACCATGTAATGCCAGGACAAAAGTGAACAATCAGAAATATGCCGTTTTTACATCTGCCACAGTGAGGCTGCATGTATTTTTTTATACAACTGCTCTATATTTATTACTTTATGCAGATGATCTGGCAAGACCCATTGGTATTTTCATATACAATTCTAGCTTCAAATTTGTATACACTGAGTTTGAAAGGGTGAAAATGCACTTGATGGAATTATCAACAAATACCATCAGTACCAACTATATATCAAACCAAAAAGGATCATTAAAAACAAAGTCCAAGTAACTATTTTTAAGAATTCATCTTGCTTCTAGTTGGAGAATGTGTGATTCTTATTTTGATTTAATACATCTTAATTTTAAGGAGATGATGTGTATAAATTGTGACCCTTAAGAATAACTGCAGCAGACTGGGCTGTCATGTCTCCTTTTTGTAAGTTTTCCCTTAGGAAAACAAGACAGCTGGAATTCTGTAGGAGCTGCCTTTCAAACATATTTAGAGAAACAGAGCTGAGCAGTGCCACATGTGGCACGTGGTAGACATGGAGTTGCATCTTCCAAATCGTTTTTCCAGGAGAGGTTAGTTGCCCTATTATGTGTGTGCTTGTGAGAGGGGTGCTCAGCACACAGCCTCCAACATCTCCACCTCCTCCCCTGCTGACCCTGGCAGAGTCCTAAACTGTATCTAATAAGGGGGAGGAGGAAAAACAGTTGATATGAGAAAAAGAGAAATGGTAATGACAGTGATTTTGATCTGCCAAAGTCCTTATTTATGGAAGGGACACGATGCTAGTGCCTGTCCTCAGATGGTTTATTGGTACAATTCTGAGCTTCAATGTCATTTCTGTGGGTAAGGAGAAGTTTTACAAACTGAATACGATAGAAATGTTGAATAGAAAAATGAAGCGCTCTAATCGAAATAATCTTGTAAACTTACATTTAAATGACTACCAAAAAAAGTCAAGCAACTGAGGAACTTTTTATCTAGTTAAAGGGGGAAGAAACACTCCATACTGTATATATTTTAAAAGGATGATGGGAAAGAAAATACATGTGTGCTTTGATTATGTTATTAATCATGCTTCAATATATTCATTATTTGTATTATAAATATTATATATAAAGGTAAACTTTATATATGAACATATGTTATCTTTTGGTAATTGTAAAGTTTCGCATAAATGTCAAGTGTAGAAACAGCAAGAAGGCTAGGGCTGTCACTGTTTCATTCAGTGATATAACGCCATTGTCTGAAAAAATGTTGAACACATAGTAGACATTTAATAACTATTTTTTGAGTGACTGAATGAATGAACCAAATAATTATTATTGGCAGGCTACTTAGTGTATCTTTCTACCTAAGGTCAAAATAGTATTCTCCATCCAGTATGTTCTTTTTGTTTTTGCAAAACATGCTATAATATGTATAATCCTACTTTTTAAAATTTTGCTTTTATTATTTTCTCTATTTTAACAAATCTTTCTTCTCCTTGCCTATCCAAACTTTTTGCAAGTGTATAGATCTTCAACTCAACCAGCCCCAAACACATTGCCTACTAGCTCTATTTTAAAAATATTTTTTTGCAATAATGTATATTTGTTCCAAACCATGTAATTTTATTTTGGTTTATGGTGGGAATGTTACAGTAACACTAGGAAACTACTGTAAATATCATTGAGTTGTCTTATCTAGATAATAGTAAGTGATCTGCATTAAGTCAAAAACAAGGATATCATGTACCCTTATTTATATTATTATCTTTATAATATTGCCCTTCCATATAATGTAAAATTGTTATGTTCCCTCCTCTAAATGATAAGTTAATACTTAAAGGTTGTTTCCAAGATGGTGTCCTACTACTGTGACTGAACATTTGTTTGGGCATTGTTTCCTCAGTCTATTAAAGTGGAAAGCTACATTTTTTGTTTCCCTGGTCCTTCACTCCATGGGACTGACATGTGCTTTATAGTTCAGAGATGTGTGAATTGCCAGGCCTACAGTGATTCTGCACTTAGGTTATTTAACTAAGCTGTGGGAGCTTCACAACTAATGATTTGAGTATCTTCCCATTATAATGCATTTATTACATGTCTCTAATCTCTTGACAAATAGGACACTTATTTAATATGTTTTCTTGTCTCCCAGTGGACATAGAACATCCTTGATCTCCAGAGTAAAAAACAAAATAAAACCAACAAAGAAGACACAGAAATCTCAACCTGAAATATCCAGGTTGCCACATGGCAACCAATGGCTGTCTGTTCATCACCATCGTGCTTTCTATCATGCACGAAGCTTCCTACTTTTTCCTAGCAGCAGAAGCTCAGATTTGTGTATTTTATTAATAGCAAGCAGCCCCATGTTGCTGTTTTATGGATCTGTATTGTAAATTCAGATGTTTTAATTCTTTTAAATGAACTTGTATGTATTTTCCCATCTTTATAATTGATTTTGGATAGTATGTTTTTACTTATATTTTATACTATTTTTCTTTAATCCAAAATTTTAGCTTACTATATACTACATGTAGCTGATCGCAAAGTGTCATGATTACTATAAACCCCAAATATTTTGTATAAATAAGATCTCTGAAGGACAGAGCAGATTCTGAGGGCTAAATGTGGATGGGAAAACACACAGTCCATTCGATTATCTGGTTTCAAGGATTAATGACTAAAAACATGCCTCATGATTGATACTCCTCAAATTATCAATAAATCAAGGTGTACATTCAATCATATATTCTACAAATATTTATTGACTAGCTAGGGACTGAAAGTACCATGTTAATATCTAGAATACAGCACAAACAAAACAGGCATGGTTTTGCATTCATAAAGCAATCTGGTAAAGCACAGATAATAAAAAAAAACTTAAATCATGGTGCATTCTCTAAAAGAAAATGATAGTAGGGTTCTGGAGAAAAAAATGGAGGGAGATATACTTTTTTATGTAGATCAAACATCTTAGAGGGATGTGGCATATGAATTGGGAGTGATAACTGAAGAAATTGAACGATCAAGCCTGATGGAGAAAGCAAGAAGCAGCCTCCTAGAGAGAGGGCACGCCATACATAACTTCCCTCACTTAGGAAAATGTGTGTTCACAAAACAAAAGTAAACTAGGACAATATATAGGGAGAATGGGGAGAGTAGGATTAGATAAATTGTGACAAGCTGTGGCTAGAACTTGCACATTTTTTTGAAGTTGCCATAAAGAGTCTAGATTCTCTTACCATGTAGAAGAAGGTCCTTGAATGGAGGTGATGGCCAGTTGCCCCACAAACTGGACCTAGAGAATCAAAGGCTCCTCACCTCCTTCCTGGTCTTTGGAATATACTTTCTGCCAATCACTCCCACAGTGGGAGCCATTTTCAAGAATGCAGCCTTGAGAGAGCAATGTGTTTGACACCATCTAGATGGTAAATGTGACTGAAACCAGGTTAAGACCTCTGCATAGACTTTCAAGATTCTGGCAGGTAGGTGCAGAGATCTACTTGCCTTAAGGTTGCCCGAGACAAGCCTTATGTAAGTTCCCTTGCTCATTAAAACTGCTGCCTACCAATCGGGAGTGGTCAGCCTCCTCAGTTTCTCCTTGCCCTGCTTGAGTACGCGGCCAGTTTGTGACCCAACAAACTTTTGCAATGTGATGTAATTTTCTAATAGGGGAAGAAGCAACCTAATTTATTTTCTTAGACACCATCTTCACAACTATGGAAAAATAGATTTTAGCCCAGGTGTTCCCATTTTAGTGCCAAAAAAAGCACTGATCTTGCCATTGTCATTCCTACAGTCAGTAAAGTTGATAATTTAAATGTTAAGCCTGTAACTGTTTTCCATGGAATCCATAAAGTTTTGGGGTTTTTTTCCAAATTGGGTGATAATAACAAATATTTTTATTTGTCTGCAATTGACTTTTTTTCTCCATAAAATGTTACTTAACCCCAAACAGTGAAAGCATGTAAAACATAATTTCTCAATTACCCTGTTTCCCCTCTTAGGAAGGTTGTGTGGCTACTATCAATATAGAATATTCTCAGTAGAGATTACTTTCTTTTTCTCTTTCATATTTTTCCTTTTTCAAAATTCTTCTTTTGGCCTTGGTCTTAAATTGATGCTTTTTTTTTTTTTTTTTTAATGGGTAGTATGATTCTTAACAAAAGAAGGGATCAGATTTTGGACTCTTTAGCTACTATGTCGCCCCACCCTCATCACATGAATTTGACCCTAAATACATTAAAATACATAAATATGATTCTTCTTTAATTAAAATGTTAACTCTATCCACATCTAATATGAAGACTGTAAACAGCTAGATATAAGTGGATAATAGATCTAGACAATAGATGTCTCCAATACAATGATTGGATTTTGCCAAAGACCTGATTAAGATAATGAACATCACCCTGTTGGTATAAATGAATAATCAAAAGCCAGCCAGCAAGTTATCCTCAAACAAGGATCGATATACTCAACACAGATAAAGATATAACGTGAATTGTTTGCTGACACTGCGGTAACGTAATTACAGTACCTCCAGCAGCAACAGCTCTAATGTGAAGAGCAGCAGCAGCATGGAGAGGAGGAAGAGGATGATGCAGAAAAGGAAAAGGCAGATGGGCACGAATGGGAATAATAGCATCAGAAGCATTGTTAATAGTTCAAGTGAAATATGAGCATGAATGGAATTCTAGCCAAAAGTCATAGCTGATTGGTCGTAATTAGCTAGGATACTACATGGGTAATTTCTTTAATTCCTTTTATTGGCTTCACTTTGGTTTCATCAATTTGGATAATTCAAAATAGGTATTGCTAAGAAGGCATGTACTAGCTACTTGTAAATTCAGTCAAAATTACTCTTGGTGACAGCTTCAGTGGTTTTATTCGGGTTGGAGGCAGCGAAGTTTAAATGAATAATTAATTCATTAAAAATTATATCACGAGAAATACAGTAACAGGCTGAATACATTTCTCACCTATAAAATTAATTAATCTGAACTAGATTTGTCTTGTAAACACTTGTCATAAAATAGAATTGACTTAAAGAATGAAAGCAGATGGTATTTTTGTTTGCCTAATAATCTTTTTAGTGGAATGACTTATTAATGGAGGACCATGAAACACAGTTGCAACAAAACTTTGTTGTGTTTTCATAAAGTGGTATGGAGATTTGTGTAAATTATCTTCACCGAGTTGAATAGACTCTCTTTTGCTAAAAATGTTAGGTAACCATGGACATAATACAATTTTTCTTTGCATTAATTGGGTAAATGTTATATAAAGATGCAGACTTAATTATTTAAGGAAGTAAGCAGATGGTATCCCTATTTTGCAGAGTTCTTCCAAGAAACCATGTACTGTTGCTCAAAGTATTAATTTCAGGTATGAAAGCTAAACAAATATCAGTATAACAGTCTTGTAGTTTCTTTAATATTCATTAGGGTCTATCAAAATATAATTTTATGTTTAGTTTTCTTTTAGTTGCCTGGCATTAATTTAAGAGTGCTACTCTTGCAATTTTCAAATTGATTTTCATTACCAGAATAAAAGGATGTTTTTATGGTTGTCTCCTCTTCTTGCATTTGTTGCTAGAAATCACAACACTTTAATTACATCTTTGTGTTAATGTGCTTAGGACTAGTTCCTACCTCAATAAATCAGAACTACCAAATCTGTTCAGTTTACTCAAACAGCAATCAATGCTAATTTCCTTTTGGTTCAGCAATTTCATTTACTTGTGTATTGGAAGTTCAATTATTTGCAATTACAGTTTCAATGTATTAAGATAAATGTGATATAACATCTAAATTGTAAATTACAGATGCTCAATTTTTATTATTTTGTGTATTGGAACCTATTTAGAAATAATCTTAGGAAGTGTAAATGTTATTAATTCTAATACTTGTGCATTTTTCCTGGACATGATTTATACAAATATACATATAAACACATTCGCTGTCAATGTATACATTTTAAATGATAAAATAGCAAAATGATCTAGCAAAAGTTGGAGTAATTCCAACCATCCAGGCACTCTTCTGTAGCATGAATATTATAACATAGTTTTTATTCTGTGCTCCCTTTCCAAGGAACTAATTAAAGTTGAAGGATGATAAGCAACTTTATTTAATACCTGTACATTTTCCACAATTGTACACGATTGACTCACATCTTGGCTATTTATCTAAAGTAAATTTGATTTTCACATTTTCATAAGAGAAAGCAGTGATTTTGAGTCATATTTATTAAACAAAAAAGTGCTTCTGTGTAAGAAAAAAATTTAAAATTCCAACTTTTTTGAAAAAATGAAAATGATACAGAGTAAGAGTAACAAATCTTTAGAGTGCTATTATGGTAAATATTTTAAATATTGTATATCTATATGTTCTACCATAAGGTATATTATTTGTGAGAAGCAACTGACTGAATATTTTGAATAATTTAATACTAAAAAATGAGTTATATTTTCTTGTATATGCAGTGAAAAAGATGTGCTGGTCTTACCTTTAAAATCAGTGAAACCTTTTTTTAGATTTGTGTTTAATATTCTGATGAAATTTTTAAGCACTCCTAAAATAATGTGATTAAGAAATTTCTGCCATAAAGAGAAGGGAAATTTTAAAAACTATCTTCTAAGAAACAAGTTATCTTTGTTTCTTATATTTATGAGGGAAAAAATTTCAATCTCAAGATTTTGGTTAAAAAAAAACATAAAATTTAGAGTTCTGTTAAGAAACCAGATCTGTGATATGGGAAGTATAGCCTGTTATGAAAGTAATACTTACGAAGATTTTTATATTCTGATGCTCCAGATAGCCTTCTAATATTTTCACATTCATTTTAATATTTTCAAACTTGTTAATGCTTCTAACATTCAAAAATTTGACCAAGTTTTTATATTCTCACAATGTTTCACAATTTTAACCCTGTGAGATTTCTGTTACCCATATAATAAGTGGTTAAAGTAATAAATACATGACTTCAAGGTTATATGACTATGAATTCTAGTTTCTATGCCAATTCTTTCTTTAAAAACTCACTATATCCCACATTGAATTGAAAGCCAGAGAACTCAAAAGGAAAATTCTTAATAATGCTTTTTCTAAGGGAATTGCAACAATTGGGTACTTTTACTACTGGCCAACTGAAATTTCACTGGTTAATAATAATTAATGTATTTACCATAAAGCTCTAACTTGGCCTATGTTTAAATGCACATTTATATGCATTAATACTCTATCTAATGTTACAAAAAATTAACTCAGATTTTTGTTTTCCTTCAAGTCAGTTTTTCACACAACATCAGTTTAGAGAGTGAAAAAAAAATACTGGAAAATCTAAATACAGCATGGAGTTTACAGTTGTTACTAGTTTTTAGGTGTAATATTTATAGAGAATTAAGATATTTAATTTATTCATCTTAATGTTTTCTGAACAGAGAAAAACTTTCTTTTTGTGTTATAAGGGACATTTAAAAAATTCCTAGACATTTTATAAGTACTCAACTTAAAGATAAACTTATTTTGAAGGAAATATGCATTAGTAATTATCTAAGAGATTATGATTCCACTTGAAAATATTCAGCAAGATAGCTAGATGTAATGTAAAGCATAAATGAAGAATGCCCATGGTTAATTAAATTGCATTTCTTGAGAAAACAAAGTATGCAATCAGATATGAGGTTCCTACTCTATCTCCCTGCTAAGCATTTAAGACTTTGAAAAAAATAAAAGAATAAGTTGGATTTAACATTATTATAGATGTGAGCCACATCACTAGGAGATAATACCATATTATTTTTCTGGAATGACAATGAGGACATTCACCTTAAGAGCTTCCCTTAGATGCCGTCTTTAAAATCGCAAGTGAGGGATGTGTTAGAAATAAAATAGAACCACAGGTGGTGTTTTGGTTCTCAAGTCCCTAGTGCTTCAAATAGAAAGGGTGAATTAACAGATGAAATACAGAATCTGTATGAAGTCTGGAAGAAACTGTTCAAATATTTAATTTGCCTGTTTAGATCTTATTAATAACAACAAAACACTTCAACACAAAAGCAAGCAGGGCTCAAATAATTACCAGTTAGTGAATCATTATCATTTGTGTGCTATTATTTTAAATCTGAGTTGTGTTTTTGAGGATGAATTAATTTTTTTTGGAGAATTTACCAGTGAAAGCATTTAATCACACTTTCTTTAGATTGTTTTGTTTTTAAATCACCAAGTCCTTCCTTCTAAAGGAACACTCAACTAGAAGAGGGATATTTTTGTTTCTTTTTTTCTCACTGTATTTGCTAATGTAGCTCCGGTAGCTAAAAAGAGCTGTAGATAGTTTCCCATAACTTCCAGAAAAGTGCCTCACAGTCAATCATGTGTTTAGTGTAGTGGCTGATGGGGACTCCCACTTTGACTGTTTTAGCACAACTGCTAAGGTGCTAACATCCTGTTACTACACTACTGGTGCTTAGAAATTATGAAAGTACGTATGATTGTAAGCTGATTATTTTTAGTGAATAACGGGAACACCTTCAGGTTTTTTTCTGGGAGACAGTAATGATATATCATTCAAGGGATAAGTAAAAGAAATAAAAAGGAACACTCTGGAGCACCAGAGAAAAATATTGTTATTCCAAAAAGAAATAAAATTCTTATAAACTTAAAAAATATGAACATAAAAATTGTAACACATTCTAGGCAACTGTTCAAAAGATTGGAAAAGGCATTATGAAAATGCATACACTTGAGGGCTGTTTTTCATAAATGTGTAATAGATTTTTGTGTGTGTGATAAAACTCATTAAAATCAGGAACATTATGGTTTATTAAGACTTTTGTAAACTCACACACGTGTCCTCTGAGACAAAGATTTTAGAGATGATTTTTCACTATTTCTTCAGTAAATTAATGCTAAAAACCTTATGAAACTACTGTGCCTTTACTTTATTAAAACATCTAAGTAGTTGATGACATCATTAGATTCTTGTCTATCTTGTGACTCTTTCTCCAGTCCTTTAGCAAGTATGTTAAACATAATCTTTTGAATATTTAAAGGACCTAATCTGTGTGCTTCATTAAAACTTAAGTGACTTTTAAATAAGAACAGGTATTATAAAACATATCACTTAATTTTTTAAATGTATTTTTACTCCTTCTGTAAACGAAACCCATAGCAGAGATGAGGATTCAGGAGAGTAGGTAAATTAGAGAAATGAGCTAACGGGTCAACAGGTGAGCCCTCATTCTAAATGGGGGACCCTGAAGTCAGATACTTCTTGTCATTGTCCTGTGAATGTGATGCCTGTGTTACCAAATCTAATTTTGAGAGAGAACAGAAATTCAGGTTCTGTATCAATTTTTTTGAGAGTTAAATATAAGCAACAAATTCAGATGTTTTTGAACATTCTGTGCAAACCAAGAAATCATGAGTGAGGTCTCTTATTTGGCATTCACACCTCCCACTCTTCATGTCAAGGTATTAGGACAGAGAGATAAAATGATTATGTCACTCTCTTCACTGAGTTTTTTTGTTCATGCATGCAATTGATTCAACATTTTAAAATTTTGTGTTACATACAAAAAAAGCTATTGTTCAGTTTCCTAAGATTTGCAAAAACACATCATTTTTTTAATAGATCACCTTGCCTTTGAATGGGACACTGATTATTTGTACATGATAAATACCATAATTTATTATTTTTTTAAAGTGGTTTGAGAGTTTAGAAGAGAGATCATCTGTTCAGTGGACACTGAAAAGTTTCCCTGGAAGAGGCAGAACTTGGATTTGAACTTGAATATTCAACTTGAATATAGCATTTGAACTTGAATATTCCCTTTTATTTGAGATAAACAATTTAGTCTTAACTAATACAATGGAACAAAATTGAAGCAAATGGTTTGATGCTAATAATATTTGGAGCAATAGTCATAGTTTTATTATTTAGTTAATGGTAAGACTATTAGAGTATGCACATTTATAAATTATTATTTTGAGTTATACTAGTTTGAGCACTGATTATTCTATTAAGTGCTTATACTCATTCAAATTTCTCACATGCTGCTTCGATTTACTAAATGTTATCCTGGCCTCGCAAATTCTAATGAATTTTTAATTGTGAAGTGATGATATGGCTTTCTGCTAACACTCAAAAGCCATCCATCATTTAATATATTTTACAACCCGATTCCCTTCATCTCCTGATCACCTGAAGCTTACCTACTCCTTTGACAACTTATCATTTGACTTGTTTGAAATAAAACAAGAAATACATTACTTTGCTTTTGGATTTCTTCCTTATTATGGTAACTTAAATTGCAATTTCTCATTTACATACAGTAACACCTTAATTGGATTGTTATCTTCGTTTCTCCTGGGAAATTCTCTCTGCATACGAAACTCTGCAGTTTAGACTTGCTCGTGTTGATCCTCTTTATTTGCAAACATATATCTATTTATTATTCATTGAAAAACTGCCTGTTCATATTTTTGCATATTCTCATCTTTTAAGCTAAGAGCATCTTTACAAATCATTTAAATATGTTTAAGATTTTGTCATTTTCCCAATTAAAAAGTCCTTTTAGCTTACCTGAGAGATACCATAAGATTAGTTATGAATATAATTTTAGCACTTCTGCATTTGAATAGTCCGCTTTATAAATGAGCGTAGCTATCAGTGAGAACTGCTTTGACAGTTGGAGAATATATGCACTGTATACCTAAGATCAAAGTTTTTCTTAATATGGTGTTTTGGATCACATGATTTTCAGATTTTAATTTGGAACGTTATTAGAGTAAAAGAAAAAAGGGTGATTTAAGAAAAAGTAAAAGGTGAGAGAAATACTAAAATGAGAGTGGTTTCAAGGCATTGAAAGAGGCATGAGTAGAGATTTCTAAATTCAATAAATTGCTCTGCATCTTGGAGTTAGGTGACTCGGCCTTTTAATGTAAATTTTAGTGTAACAAATACCTACTACTTAGATTTAACTCTAAAAATGTATTGAATTTCAAATATATAACTAAAGTGGATAACAGAGTTTTCGTATTTTTATATGGTTGCTTATTAATCTCTTACTTTGGTTGGATAAGATTCTTACTCAAGTATTGCACTAGGGACAGGAAGTACTCCACAGAGCAGTAACTCTGAAAATAGGTGCACACAGCACTAAATAAGAAAAACAGTCCCACACTTTTATTTTAGCTACACTTTCAGTTCTTGTTTCAAAACTGATCTTGTGGACATCTGAACCACTGCTTTCCAATAAAAGCTTCTTCATCAGTTGACACCATGATCCATCCCAAATAGTCAATTATAGCCTCCAGACCAAAGCTAGACTTCTGATTAGTTGGCTTTTGAGTCTCCATAATTTTTCTGCCATATGCCTGTCAAAGTGCTGGAAATTCTAACAATCCAATATCCAGTTCTCTGAGTTAAGGCTTTGCCTACTGTTAGAAAGCAAATTAAGCCATGTTAGTCATTAGCCTGAGTGCCCATTCCTACAGCTTCAGTTATGATTCCCAAACATGTGTCTGATCCACTATCATTTCAAAGAATAATGAGGGGAGAAGGATGTATTTAACTACCAGGTTTCCTGTTTATGTGTAGTTTACTTACCTGTCTAACCATCAGTGACCTATCTGTAAATCTAGGAGTGCTGCAGCACTTTGCAGAGGACTGTGGAACTGAAACGAAACAGTATCACCAATGTGGGATCTGCCCTAAATCAGTGGTCCCTCTGATGATGGATGTTGAGGTTTAGGCCCTGCGGAGTTGAACAACAGACATTTGTGGACATGAAGGGAGGTATAAATACAGGCAAAGAGAGAGCCAAATCGAACAAGAAAAACAGGCAACATGTAAGATAAGCATGTAGAGCTATGATCATTTCTGTCTTTTTCTACTTTTAATAGTCTGTTGCACTGCCAATGAAAATCTATCTTCCATTCTCTGATATTCTTCAGCAATGTGTCTATGCTTTCCTTATAAAAGTAATACTGTCTGAAATCATAAATATTTGTAAAATAAAAAAGAGAGAAGACACGTTACTAATTTCCCAAGTATCGATTTTCAGAGAGAATGAAGGCCGAAAGCCCACATGAACAAATTACTTTGGAGATGTCATAATGTGTTTTTATTTCACTGCCCAAAGTTTCCGTATATTAATAAAACTCCAGAGTTCCTGTATATTAATAAAACCAGTAAGTTTCCCAAAGAAGAAGGAGAGAAAAACTTACTGGATTCTAAACCACAAAATTCATAGTATTCAAGGGAAGAAGCTATTTTTTTTTTTTTAAGAAGAACAGTTCTTTTCTGTCTTGGACCTATCAGTCAATTATTTACAGTCCGTGAACATCAGTAAACTCAGTAGCTCAAAGAATGGTTTAAAAGTGATACTATTATAAAATACTTATGTTAGAGTTGAGCATAGGATAAGCACTTAATAAAGTAGTTTATGTTAACTGAGTGTTTATACCACTCATGTTTTAAGTACTTACATGGATTAGCCCATTCAATCTCCTACCAATTCTATGAAGAATTCTTTCTATTTATATTCAATTTTCATATTAAAATATTATGGGATAGGCAGATAAAATCACTTTCCTAAGTTCTCAAAGATAGGAAGGGGTGAACAAATGATTTAAATCTGGGTGGTCTAATTTCAGATCATATGTTCTTAATGATTTCACTATACCTTTTATTACTCAGGAAGCTATAAGGGCTTCTTAGAATTATCAGTAATATTTATTTTAATCACAATATGATTTTTATATAGAAGAAGTGTTTTGACATTACTAATATACATCAGTTTAGACACAAATAAAAATGCATGCTTATTCAAGTTTACTGAATGACATCTGGCCTGGGACAAAATTCAGCATACAAAAAGATGTTCTACTTCGTATTTGTTTAAGTGCATAAGTTTGTGATTAATTTTTCCAGTAATATTTCAACAAAATGAAGTTGTGCTTTTTCAAGTTAAAACATACATAGTTGAATACCTGAAGCCCTGTCTGTTGTTAAGATCCGAGATCTGTTCATACGAAAATGTGAACAAACAGATTCTTCTAAATTTAACAAATGAATAGATCCTCTGGATTTTCCATTGAGTGAGATTTCCCATTGAGTTAACAGGCTCTCTGCTTATGCACGGATTGGTTGTTTACAAAGAAGCTTTCCATTGTTTTCACTCAACCAACTCCAGGTGGCTTTTGCCCAACATTTTAGTAAGAATGACTTTTATGTCTCTTAGACACAACAGAGATATTTTAGTCATTATTTTATTTAACCACTGGGAACACAAAAATGGACTGTGCTTTGCATCACTGAAGTTTTCTCTTCGTTTGGAGTCACTCTGTTACTCTCTCTATCCCCTCTCTGCTTCTGTTGCCAGTCCATCCTCCCCTGTCTGCCTTGACATATTTCACTTCATCAAAGCGAGACTCTTGGCTATTTTCCCTGTTCAGCATCTCTCTCTCGGCAAGATTTCATTCATGCCTAGTTTCAGAAGTTATTGAATGGTCTGTATACTTCCATCTGCATGTCTAAAAAGTACTAAAAGATCATGGCAAAAACCAGTTTCCTTATCTTTTCTTTTTTCAGTTGGGTTATCCCAAAAGCAGAGCCTCTGGGATTCGGAAGCAAGTAGTGTATTGGGAGGTGGTTTCGGAAGCAGAATGAAGAACTAGAGAGAGTGAAATGGAGAACAAAAGACACTGAAGCATCTGCAACTGGGCTGGTCCCGAGTGTGCACTCAGGGCTCAGTTCCCATGGTGACCTTGCTAGGAACTTGTAGAAGGCATCAGAATAGTCCCTGCACAGGATGAGGTAGTGAAAAAGGATAAAAAATATTTATGAAATGAAGTTATAATTCTGTCTTTTTAGAAAACTGAAAAGAGAAAAAAAATTAAGGATTAAATAATTGGTTATTTTTTTCATCAGGTTGGCCTGTGAAGGATTACACTATTTCTGGGGCAAATTTCTGCTTGATTTCTGCTTGTGGCCCCATAGAGGCTGAAGCTCCTTTCCATCTTGAAAATACAACCTTATGGCAATTTATCTCTCTAAACACTGGGTGATAATGTGCTTGCCACAATGGCTGTGACAAATGACTGTCTGCTTCCCTTGAACTTGGTCAGTGAATCATAAAACGTTGAAGGTTAGACTATGACCCTCTGCATCATGTAATAATTTGCTCGTGCTTTTATTATGAGAGGGAAATACTATATTTTTTCATATCTCTCTTTTGTAAACCCATTAATAAATTAAAAATGAAACAGAGTTATATTTATTTAGCTATAGAAGAGGTTTCTTAAAACCTCTTTTTGATTCAATAGTTCCCTAAAAAAATGCTACTCCAAAAAATAAAGAAGTAAATATTATCTTCTCTATGGTTAATTCATATTTATGTACATTATGAATGTCAAAATAAGCAGAATGTAAAAAAATAGTCAAAAATTTTATCATTTAATCTGAAACAAAAAAAATCTGATGGGACTAGATTCAAACTTATTAAAATAAATTAGAGCAAATGTACTAGTTCCTACTGCTTTTATCTTTTTTAACATGTCACCAATTTAAAACAAAAGAGGGGAAAAATCCTTTTAACTTGGTGGGGAAAATTCAGTATCTTTGACATCAAAAATTATAGAAATGGGTTTTTAAGCTACATATGCATAGCTTTCTCTTAACCAATATCCACATATTATAGAATGCTACAAGTACCCCTGATGAAATTAAAACAAACAAAAATAGTCCATGCCAATTCATCTTCTCAGCTACTACATATAATAATGGTGATGATAATGATAATAATAAAAGACACAGAGAAATCTTAGATTCTTAATAAAGAAAAGTAGGGAGTGTATACTGAAGCAAAACAAAAAGTCTCAGCAGGAATATTTTTCAACATAGAAATGGTTTTCTTAATGCAGTATTTACTTGTATTCATTTACAGACATATCATTAACAAAACTTACCAAAACAAAGCAGCACCAGGCATTTGTGTGTATTACTAGGATGAATACATAATGTTGCATGAACAAGTATGTGTGATCATTACTGGTCACACATTTGAACTGTGTTATGTTTTCTCTCTAACTTATTTTCCATGCAGGAGTGATTTGACCAAAGAAGATCACAATAGCACTTATGGGTATATGTCCAAAATAACAGAAGTCAGGAGCTTGAAGAAATACCTGCACTCTCATGTTTACTGGCACATTATTCAGAATAGCCAAGGTATAGGAATAACCCAGATGTCTAACAATTGATAAATGGGTAAAGATTACATAATATATACATATAAATATTTTTTTCAGCCTCAACAAAGCAGGAATTGCTGTCATTAGAGACAACATGGATGAGCCTGAAGGACACTATGCTAAGTGAAACAATCTAGTCATAAACACAAATACAGCCTGATTCTACTTACATAAGATATCTAAAATAGTCAAACTCATAGAAGCTGAAAATATGATAATGGTTGCCAGGGGCAAGGGAGTGGGGAAATGGAATGTTGTTATTTAATGGGTAAAAAGTTTCAGTTACACTAGAGATTTTCTGTACAACATAGTGTCTATAGTTAACAGTACTATATAGTCCACTTAAAAATGTTTTGAGAGGGTAGGTCTCATGGTAAGTGATCATGTAACATACAACAAACATACAAAAAAAAGGCAGGAAACTCTGGAAGGTGTTGATTGGAGCATTTAGTCCATTGACGTTTATGGTTATTGATAGATGTGTGTTTATTGCCATTTTGAACTTTGTTTTCCAGTTGATTTCGTACTTCGTCTTTGTTCTTTTTCTTTTTGCTTTTCTTTTGGTGGTTTGATAATTTTCCTTTGTATTAGCTTGGTTGCTTTTTGGTTTTTGTGACTCAATTGTATGCTATTATTTGTGGTTACCCTGTTTTTCAAGTGTGTTAACCCATTGCGATCTCTGTTTGCTTTAGACTGGTAGTCATATAGGCTCAAACACATCCTAAGAAGAACAAAAAGAAAATCTACATTTTCTTGCCCCTCTCGCCCACATTCTGTAATTTTGATGTCCTCTTTTGCATCTTCACGTTTATTCTCTTGCAGCTCATTGTAGTTATTGCATTGCCAATTATAGTTTTCTCTTTTCTGTAACTTCCTACTTCTTTTCTGTTTAGAGAAGACCTTTCAATATTTCTTTTAGGATAGGTTTACTATTGCTGAATTCTTACTCGACCTAGACCTGGAAGGTGTTGGATATGTCTCTTACATTGACTGTGGTGACCAATAAATGCCTCTATGCAAATTGTTGTAAATAATATCTTTTATGTGAATAAGCAATAAGAACTTATAAACTGAACTAGTTAAATGGAGATAATATGAATTATATCTATTTTGAGAGACTACAAGTTTGTAACTTTTTTAGAAAATAGAAATATTAAGACACCCTAACAAAATACTTGCTGAAAGAGATAGTTTACCATATTTTATAAAGGATGAGACTAGATTCATTATTTATAGAAAATTATATTTCCCTAGTCTTTAAGATTGATTGTTAGATGAAATTCTCATGTCTACTAAAATATTTTCTATTAATCATTTTCTTAGAAAATAGTTTCATGAGAGAGCTATTACTTTGGCAACTTTACACTGAATTTTAAACAAGAAAATCAAAAATACAATTTTAATAGACAAGAACAAATCTGACTCCTTGTTAAATCTGTTCTTTTGACTTTAACCCTGTGCTGTTTCCTAGGCTTAATCTTGCTGGTTCTGCACCTTTTGTAAAAAGAATGTTGCTTATAGCCTGAAATATACAGGAGAGTCTATTCTCAAGGTTCTAACCTTTAAGGATATTAACACATTTCCATTCATATAAAGATAAGAAGTTGCAGAATAGAAAGTAACATTTGTTTTGTTGGAGGTTTTACAGGGATACCATAACCTGACCCACGTGGACAGCTGCAAGAACAAAGCATTCCAAGAAAAAAGAATTCCTACACCAAGAAGTTTGCAACAACCAAGCATACCCCCTCCACTTTTTAGTATAAAAGGAGCCTGAATTCTGACTTGGGGAAGATGGTTCTCCAAGGCATTAGTCTGCCATTTTCTCAGTTTGCCAGCTTTCTGAATAAAGTTGCTATTCCTTGCCCCAACCCCTCATCTCTTGATTTATTGGCCTGTCGTGTGGGGAGCAGAATGAGTTGGACTTGGACTTGGTAACATAATGACAATAATTAACAATACTGTATTGTATATTTGAAAATTATTTAGAGAGTAGATCTTGAAAGTTTTCATCAGAAGGGAAAAATAACTGTAACTATGTGAGCTGATGGATGTTAACTAAACTTACTGTGGTAATCATTTGGCAATATATGCTTATGTCAAATCATATGTTGTACACTTTAAACTTTACAATGCAATACGTCAATAAAACTAGAAAAAGGTAAGAACTCATACTAGAAAAAGATAAGGTTTTAAACTCATTCTGTTGTCACTAAGTGTTAACAATAAATGAAATACATCTTTCAACAATATCTACTTTTAAAATTTGGGATCACTATTATTTGAGAAATTTGTATGACATGATTATGTTTTTCTTCTTTTTATTGTTTTATTCACAGTATAGTTAATCTGGTAAGAGCTTAGATGTCATCATGATTAATAATTTGAAGCCTACTTTGTTATATTTTAGGTTAATAGTCAGTTAAAATGTTATAAGCTCTCTTGAAGAAATTATTTTATCCTGGGAGCCACAGCATATGTGAAACTATATCTACATCTGGTCTCCTGTTTAAAATAAGATTCATCTTATTTTATTATATATTCTTGTAACAATGTGATGATTAAATCAAAGGGCATTAAATTTGCATAACAACATACTGATGCATTAAATGTTTTAGGAAATCTGAAATGACAAGATAAAAGGAGGTGCCACTTTGAGCATAGTCCATCTTCCCAGTTCAATTAAAATTAAAAATAATTCTGCATGTAGTACTACTGATGATGCATAGGAGTACTTCTCCATTTTTTTTTCTTAACAATTTCTTGGATCTCCAGTTATTCATTTTTATAACTGTAAATATGATGCCTGACAAGATGCAATTTCTAATGCCCATCTGTGTCTGGAGCCATAAAGTGTTTACTTTTTTTGTTTGCTTTTTAAGTTCTTATATTTTCCTTTTCTTCCAGTATAATACCTGGATTTTATAGTTTTTTTTTATTTAGCTACTATAAAAATACATATTACTGATATTTTGTAGTTCCTTCTGACAAATGGAACTTTGTAATGAAAATATAAATTAACTTATTAACTGAGGGTTCTGAGTGATTTCTCAACTGACATTGAGGTGACAATGTCAAAGGAAATGTGGCATGTTGGAAATAATAGTGGACTGGCAAGTAATTCTAACATCACAATATACAAGATATGTGAGATTTAGGGAGCTATTAAAATTCCAGAGTCTAGTTTATCACCCATAAAATGGAGATAATTGTCACTATGCCTATTTTATAGGATTGTTGTGAGGACCATAAATATGAGTGCAGAAAAATTTTTCTATATTGTAAAGTATGTTGAAAATGTAAGGAAGTCACAAATATAAGAAAATTTCACTTCACTGAGATTCAATGTGCTCATTAAAAGTATTGAATTTAATATTCATATTTAACAATTATTATCTTACAAGAATATTGCTAATCATGTAACTAAACTTATTACTATTAAAATTACTTGATCAAACTATTAAGGTATACTGTTTAATATTATTAAACTATTAATTGATATCACATTAATTAATATTGAAACATCAATGTTAATAAATAATAACTTACCATTAAATATCTTAATTAAACTAGTCACTATTGATAACCTGAGAATAAAATACTAGGAATCTTATTATTCATGTAAATGCAAAATGGGTAAAAGTATTAATATATTAACTGTCAATCTAAACAAAACAATTTAACATTTAAAATACAAGGAACACTTCATTATTGAACAGATGGCTAAGGTATAGGATCATGGAAAGACAAATTAGAATGGATGCATTTATTTTACAGATATTACAAAGCCTGAATTTCAACCAGTGTCATCTATATAAACTTTTGAATACATATACACATATATATAATACAATTTTAAAAAAAGATTTTATTGAAATTTTAGTAGTGGCATTAACTTTCTTTAATGTTATTTTAAGGTTTTCAATTTTGTTTCTATTGATTATTTTAGTCACAATTTGATGGTTTAAATTCTATATTCAAATATCCTAGATTGCAATTATTAGAATTAAATCATAGAGTTAGGGCTTTTAATTCACATAGACACATAAACTTTCTTGAGGCTGAACATGTTCTCAGTAGTTTGCTCTCCCTCAGTAAAACCAAGTATGAGAAGAAGATTAAGGAAAAGCAGAGCAATCAATCCAACCTCGTGGGCAAATTTAGGATTAGTGGAAAATTCTGCTTTAAGATATTCTGGGAAATAAAGTAGATACTAGTATATATTTCCAAGACTCTGTAAGGTAAAGCATATTACAAAATATCATTGAAACCTTATGGAGTTAATCACAACATATGTTTTAATATATCATGCAACAAATGAAAATTTGCATTCAACTGTTGTTTTTGTTAGTAAGTATGGTTCTTCCACAAGTAGTATTTAAATCATAATATGCCTTCTTTTTCCCTTCTTGATTCTTTTTAAACTACTTTTCTTCTCCCAAGTAATGATTTTTATTATGTTATTAATATCTCTTCTCTTTTCTTGGGAATCCCCCGTTGGATTCTACTTTATATAAATGGAATATACAATAGACATCATTTAAGTCTGATTTTTTAGATTAATTTAACATTCTCTGAGACTCATTCATGTTACTGAAATATGTTAATTTGTTATTTTATATTGCTGTAAGGTATTCCATATGTGTATAAACCACCACATTCTACTGTTGATGAGAATTTGGGTTCCAGGATTACAATATTATAAATAATGCTGTTACGTTGTTGTATAAGTCTCTTAGAGTAAATGTTCACTTATTTCAGATGGACGTATATCAAGGAGTGGAGCTGTAGCATCAAAAGTTTGCCTAAATTCAGTTCTACAAGATACCATAAAAGAATTTACAAAATCTGTATAACCAATTTACATTCCTACCGGCAATGTATGAGGGCTCCTCATTATGGTATTAATTTACATTTGTGTAAAGACTGAAAATAAATGTAAAGATATTCTTTTTTTCACAAAGTGACTCCCTACTTTGTCACTGACTAGAATAAGCAGTTCAAGGACCAAATGTTCCAAGGGCCACATTTTAAGTTGAAGTGTTCTAGGGAATGAATGATCTCAAATTCTGGGCACTCTTCTTTCCTTTCTTTTCTCTCAGGTACTCTCTCATTCTCCCCTGCTTTGTAATTTCTCTGACACCATTAAAAAAATAGTTTGCCAAGTTTTTCTAATTCTTAGGAGGAGTGTTAGTCCAACTTACCTAGGACTCCTTTAATAGAAATAGAACATACAATTCACTTTTCAAAAATGTCAAGTATTTTTGTTATTTCTAGAATCAATTACCTAGCCTAAAATTTTCACTCGTCAACTTGCATGACTTGGCAGGGAAGAAAAATGTCTTAGAAATTTTTTTTAATCTTCAAATTTCAGAATTCTTGATCTAATATCACCCCTATTTTATTCATACAATAGAATAAAGTAATGCTTCTCCATCATCCTCAAATTTGTATTTTGTGTTTATCCATTAGAGGAAGATAGAATTAAATCAAAATTTAATTTATTAAAATAGTTTTATTTAATGTTAACTTAGACATTTCAATGCTTTCAGCCTAAATCCAACAACTAGAAAAGTTAATCAGGTGAGTAGTATAAATAAGAACAAAAACAAAATGAAAAGCTGGTTATTGATTGGGCTAGAATTTTATCAGGTAAATTAGCTGTGACAACAAACCATATTCTGTGCTAAGCAGAAAGTATCAGTCTAGGCAATTATGGATACTCATTTTTACACAAGAGTAGTACAAAATTAGTCTCACTACACTATCATCATTGAATATTGTTGAATAAAGAGTGGATTAATTATTTAGAATGAGCATATACATTGTTCGCAAGAAAGACCTCTGAATAACTTCTATGTTCAAATATCAAAAAGACTATCAGAAAATGACGGAATGCATTTTTAACTAAAGTAAATTAGTAGTAGGCTCTTTTAGAGACTATAGGAGTAATTAATTGTTATAAATACTTAATATATATGAGATTTCTTAAAATCTCATAACTAATAAAATACTAGCCTAATTGATATAAGTAATATGAGCAACAGAGTAGTAATTAACTGTTTGCTACTTTTGTTGCAGAAGTTCTCGTTCGATTATGCATGGTTTGAGAGTTCTTTGATTTAGTGTTTGCATCTTGTTCATAATCTATGTCATAACATTATTCTCTATACTTTCAACACTGTTTTAAAAATTTATTTTCTAAATGGGACATCATCTTTCTATCAATTGAAAGTTCAGTTTGAACTTTTGTTTTAACTATGGTTGTGTAATTTAAGAGGTTATAAGATCTGATCCACAGAGCATATTATTTAGTATATTTTCCCCTATTATTTCTTAAGCACAGACTGATTTGTAAATTTTTATCATTTACTTTATTAATATAATACTTCATTACAGTACTTTATAAAAGCATCTTTCACACATTATTAGCAGATTTCATCCATTATAAAAATAATTTAAACTATAATGAACATATAAATTTTTCAAACATTTTCATCTTTGGCAAAAATTCGTAAAATATCTGTTTTAAAAACACCTAAATATATTGGCATTTTTCAGGCCTCTAGTTTTTTCTGCTTTGAACTGTCCAATTTATGTGACCTTCCCTTAGCCTTTGAAAATACGCTATTGACACTCAGTTCACCACTGAGTTCCAATTTGTGATACACAGAGCAAACTTCAGGAGTCCGTTTAGATGATGGATAGAAACATGTTCTTTTTCTTTCACTGAATGTCACTTTAAGAACCTAATAGGTGAAATGTAGTTTTTCACAATGTCCCTGGGTTCTTAAGAATTCTGTGTTCAGTTAAATCTATCAAAAATCAGAGGTCGGTAGATGACAGATTTCTCCAACTTTACTCAAATGCACCAAGTAAATTCTGCATATTACATTTCTTCATCAATTGCTAGCTTTCTGAAGTGTGCTGTTATTCAGTGCATGTGTTTTTAGATCACCTGTAATTAATCTCTTTAAGATCCTATTTTCTTATGTTTACTTCCATAATATTCTACTGAAATAAATTCTATAGTTAGAGAGTTTGTTAACATATCCAAAATAATTAAGAAGTAAACAGATTTATACATGCTATATTCTTCAAGTACCAACTGTATGTTGAAATAACTTTTGCCGAGAACATATTTTAAATAATCCTCATGCCTTCTATAACAAGGAAGTTAATTGAACCTCTGTTCTCCAGTTTGAACCAGTTTGGAATCTCTTTGGATTTAAAACAGCCTTCTGTAATCAAGCACTTTATAGTATCAGACCTAAGGCATCTTTGCGAATAAAATGCCTGCAAACAACAGTTTGGGGATTACATCTGGTCAATATGCAATGTTTGTAGCACTATGAGAAAAGTTCTTCCTCAGCAGTGAACTGGTGAGGTGAATAATTCAAGTAAGAGTTGACATTGCTGGAGGCCAAATTGCTGAAATATTTCTCGATTAGAATTATAAGAACATGAGAGATTTTTGGAGAGAGAATAAAGGTCATTTGGTCCATCAAGGCATATCCTTTTTAGTACTCCCATTTCCCCAAGGATAGCATCTAATTGTTTCTTGAATGACATTCCTGCTTTTTGCCTCAACAACTTTGCCTGCAGGCTCTTCTAAGCATTTATTATTCTCTACATGAAAAGGTACTTTCTGAAATATGTGCTGAATTTATTTTTTTAATTTCCATTTATGTCTTCCTGTCCTATAATCTGTGTTGAAATGGAAATAATAATTTGGGTTGACATTATCTGTGGCAGTTAAGACTTTATATGCTTCAAATCAGACAGCTCCAACCCTGTCCTCAATATTACATGCCTGGATTTATGGTCCTTACAACCAGCACTGCATAGCAAACAGCGGTAGGGGTTCCAGTTAGAACATTTAATATTTCTAAAAGTCATAATCCCTCAAGTATATATATTTTCTCTGCAAAATAGAGACTGACACTTACTGAAAAATGACTAAAAATTAAATGAATTCATTGGTGTGTATTCCCGGTCACTTGCATATATATTATATATATACACACATATCTATTAATAAGTATATGCATATATACATATATATGCATACCTACACAATACATATATTTTGTGTGTATATGTGTGCATGATATACACATACATATAATGTATATATATACAAAATTGTATATATATGTATATTTATATATACATTCTATTTCTCTTGGAAGGAGAATAATGAGAAAAGCAATTAGAAGTTTAGTGCTATTATCTAAACAGACATTTTATTCTGTATTTTTTTATCCAAGGTCAAACAATGAATTGATTGCCTTTACCTACATATTTAAAAAATATAAATTATAATAATTAAAACTTCCATAATTTTAGAAATATACATGTAAAATACATTATATCTTGAAGTAAACTGAATAAAAATTATGGTAACTATTTTATAGACATGAAGAAATTAAGTCTGAAAACTCACATTTAGTGTGTTTCTAAACATCAACTAAAACCCCTTTTGCTTTTGATTTTGTAAATGTCAAGAAGAGAAAATCATTGCTTACCCAATAGACATCTCCCTTCTTAACATTAACCAAACTTTAGAAAATCAATCATTCTGTTGCAATGATACTATTTGGCATATTAGTTGGGCCAAACATTATAATCAAACTTCCATTACAATGATGGCTATGTCTCCAGTGAGCTATAATCCAGGTTAAGCCAATTAATTAAACCAATCGTTTTCTGATATTACACTGGCATCAGTGATTGATTTTGGTTGATCCAATAAAATCAAGGCTCAGGATTTCGTTCTGACTTGTAGAAAATGATTATTTGTTTTCTCTTAGGTATGAAGGAGGAAGCATGTAGCTTGTAACAGGTGACAGCATATTGCCAGTCATGAAAGAACCTGGGACACAGCTTATGCCAATGTAAGCGAGTCAGAGACCCTCTCAAAGTGGAAACTGAAGCCCTGAAGCCAGTATGTCCATTTTTCAGTTACATGACCAGTAAAACTTTACATTGTTTAAACAAGTTTGAGTTTTGTTAACTGAGAAGGAATGCATTCCGCTGAAAATTTAAATTTTATTTTTAAACTCGGCCACTTTTGCCCTTCTGGTTTTTACATATTTTTTGTGTATTTTGTATCTGTGTGAGTCTGGGTATCATTACATGCCATCGTTCTGCCTCACAAACTGCTCTTAAAGATCACCATAAATAAAATCAGTAAGAATAATTAAGATACTACACTGACAACAATATAGGTAGGCAAAACACATACACACACACACACACACACACACACACACACACACACCATGCACCAAAAAAAGAGCTAATTGGCCAAAGGAGGCAATGAGCATGGTCTGCTGGCTGGGCCTGGCAGCACATTGATCTCAACAATAGCTAATAGAAACATCAAATCCAATCTTGGGTAATTTTTAAAAAAATTATACAGGAGGGTCAATATCAGCCCTGTTACCCCCAAATAAGCTTATCCATGGAATTAACCAATCTTTTTAGAATATACTGAAACAGAATATTGGTTCAGACTTTTGACCTATGTGTTACTTCTTAAAATGGACATAGGTGAAGAAAATTTCTCTTTTTATGATCAGGGATCTTGTCATTCGTTTTTATTGTCACAAGAGTAGGAGAAACTTTTCTATGATCATAAGAGATACTTTAATCACAAAGGAAGAGAAAAGATATGAAAAGTATTTTTTTCTTTTATCACAAGAGCAGCAGGACTCTCCCTTTATCACGAGCAAAGTGAATCTCTTTTCCCATATCTCCTTTTGAAACCACTTTTGGAATAAGAAGGTCATAAAGTTTAGGAAGGAAGACTGATTCTGAAAACAGTTACAATTTCTAGGCCAATTTTCTAAGATGGAAAACTGGTTTGAATCTCCAAGATTCTTTTCTTCCAACTGCAAAAATCTTCCTAATGTTTTAACCTCCAATGATCAAGGCATTAAAAAAAAAGATGGTGATTCAAAAATTTATTTATCCACTCTTGTTATTTCCAGGGTTCAGCAGGATATTCTAAAGGGACTTGGGTACTGGAGCCAGGACATTATAAAACTTTAAAGTATATGATATGTGCAATGTAAATTAATGGAGGGCCTCAGAGTTAGAAGAGGTGCTTTTGAAATTTAGTCAATGGTCATTAGTCCGAAATGACAAGCAAAGATTGACTTCCCAGTAGATAAACTATACTTTACAATTTGTCTTGCACTATACACACTATGCAAACTCTCCAACTGTGGTTAATTTTATGCTGCCCTTTGATATGAGGCATCAGTGAATTTTTTTGAAAGTAAAAAAGAAATAATAGTAATACCACTTGTGTGAGTTCACTGTGAAACTTACATACTCCATCTTTTCATGACAAATTCTGCTATTTTTCTAAATTAATTTAATAAGAGAAAAGAACTGTGAATTTAATGAATTTGCATCATGTCAATTATTCTAATACATACTTGCATTGACCTTCAACTTTCAAAATATTTTAAAACACATTTTTGCAATAGAAATAAAGCATGGAGTAGAAATTAACACGCACACTTCTAAAGGTTTGAATAATACATATATTAGTCAGCCATCTTCCAATAGCTAACAATTTCATACAGTTAATAGAGTATCACCAGAAAGGCACTTTTATTTGTTAATGTTTTGGGAAAAGCCTGAAATTATGTGTGATTAGAGAATTATATAAATTGCCTCTTTTAATAATTCAATCTAGACAGTCAGTTTATATTATTTGAAGTAAATGAAGACATATTTGCTCTTCAGGTGTTAATTAGCCCAGTCCAGTAAAAATTCCTAATTTACAATGAAAGATAAAGAACACTGCTATAACACAAGGTTCCTGCATCTCCACATACCACAATTATTCTTATAAATGACACCAGATTTCTAAAGCAAATCATTATCTGTGAGTAAATTGCACGCTGGCCTGACACGGCCTCCCAGAGAAGCTGGTGTATCTCTGGCCAATCTCTTTCTTTTCCCTGGTCTGTCCCTTTTCAACAAACACATTTAACAGCTGTGGATACAAACAAGGCACATTTGGCAAAAGTAGGAACCAGATGCCAAAGTCTGAATGTACGTTCTATTGAAAGCCTCAGGGCCTGTGGCTAACTCCTTGGTGTCACCTCTGTTGGCCTCCTTTCTCAGTTGACTACTGGCAGGGATCAGAGGTACATCTGGAGATACTGTCAAGGTCATGCAGCTGTGGCCTGGTCTTGGCTCTCAGGGGATTGCAATCATTTTGAGGTGGTTTCCTAGTTCTAAGAATGTGTTTGTAGAAAGTCATTTTCAGCTCACTATATATACTGTTCTGAAATATTACCAGTGCTCACTGAAAATAAAATCCCCAAATTTAAGAATTTCAAAACTTTGCTGAGAACAAAACATTACTGTCTGAAACAGTTCAAACACATCATTAGAAAGGGTGTTTTGAGCAAGCGTAAGGTACACATTAATATTAGATTCTGCATGATCCATTATTTCACCTACCTAGGCAGGAGTTTAGCAGCTTGTCATACCTCAGATTCTCTCATGCCTAAGGCCAGCTTGCATATAGAGAGTTCATGTGGAGGTCATTTTCAGAGAGCAGTAGGGAGGAGGAGAGAGGTGTGGGTGTTGGGGGCGGTGGGTAGTAAAATAGAGAAGATGGGAAATCCAACAACAGGGTAGGTTGATTAGTGCTAGATTTTACAACAACTTCTGGGGACTCTTCTGAAATATTTTTCAGAGGTGCATATCTGAGGAGGGAAAGCGAGAAGAATTGGTTTTCATTCCCTTGCAACCAAAAGTTATCTCCCATCCTCCCGTAGCATCCAGGTTCTTAGAGGTTGTGCATATGAGAGCATTGGCCAGATTCCTATGGTCTTCTCTACTCTGTGAAATAAGAAAAGAAAGCATGGGCTTGCATCAAGTTACTGTCAAATCACCACCAAAAGAAAAGTAGCTGGATTCTGGAGTCAAAGGTGAGGCTTACGAGATTTAAAGTGGTAAATAAATAGGAAAAAAACACAGAGCTACTATTTTTCACAGTGCTTCTATTTGATGGCCATTTGAGAAAAAACAGAGGAACCAGAAATCCACACAGAAATAATTGTGGATAAAAGTGTTTCTCTGAAGAGGCTATTAATCCAAGCACATTTAGATTGTCTTAAGTGATTGAAGACTGTGTACCAAGAATTCATCTTAGCTCTTTACATGTATTATCACACTATTTCTCACAATAACTCTGACAGTATTCTTATCATTATTGTTCCATTTTTCAGTTGAGGAAACTAAGAACATGGAAAAGACACTTTTCCCGAGATCATTCTGATAGAAAATCCCCAAAATAGAATATGACCTTCCTTCTAATGAGCCCTAATCCATCAGTGACCTAAATATCTGTTACTCAGCCCAGATAAATGCCTTGTTTATTTCAGTGGCTAGGTGGTCCACCAGAGTTGCTCCACTCACAGGCAACTCCCTCATGCTAGCCGTAGATGGTGAGCATGCCTCACCCTTACCTACCCTTTCCCCTCTGCAGGTGGCCTTCAAGTAGCATCTCCCAGCTCCTCCCCCTCTGCCCTGCACCTATCCACTCACATGGTCACCTTCTTATGGGTTTTCAGAGAAGACTTAGAAAATAAACCACAACAAAACCAAACAAACAGAAAAGAAGATTAAATATTTATTTTACATTACTGATATGAAATCTTACTACTCTTCAAAGAAATGGTGGGTGCTGCTCACTCACTGGAACATGAAGAGTGAAGAGAAAAAACAGACAAAAATAAAAGAACTAAATCATCAATTTTACAACCTGCCATAGTTTTATATGTAGAAGAATATCAGTTTCTACAAACTATATGATTAAAGTTTCCTTAAATGTAAGTTTGGAAGCAAGAAAATAACTGGAGTGAATGAAATGTGTACTGGTGTAGCATAGATAATTTGATTTATCATTAGAGTATATGGAGGAGAGCTAATGGTTATCTTGAGTCCAAGAGAAAGAAGAATTTGCATTTGATAGGCAGAGGGGAAATCAATCTGGCTCCTCAAAGGGAAGTGAGGGAATATATAATACAGCATTTGAAAAAGAAAATCCTAGCCAGTTTTGTTAGGATTTGGTATGAATTGAAAAAAAAAAAGAAACAAGATAGTTGATGTCAAATATGAGTTGGTGAGGGATCTAGAAGATTTACCAAAGACATATTTGCTAAGATTTATTGATGGAAGAACTTATGAAATATATGACCATATATGATTCTAAGACATATCTTAGATAGATAGCCAAGGCTTATTTAGAGTTACAGGGACATTATATAAGAGTGAAAATTTCAAAGAAAATGTGTGATACACACTATTTTTATTATTTTAAATTTATGTTGCTACAATTCAACCCATTTTGGATTTGTAAATGAATGAATAAGTGAATCAACAAAACTGTTAATGGGTTAAAAAAAAAGAATGAAAAGACAGGAGAGGATACTGTGTATTAACTAAGCCCCCTGCCCCCTGCAAAAAAGAAAGAAAAAGAAAAAGAGTTTAAGATAATGTTCATCATAATACAAGCCTTCTGATGTTTTTCAAGCTAATGATTAAAGAAAAAATAGTAATGGTGGAGACCATAAGTAGCCCCAAATAGCATAGAAGAATCAGAGATTTTATAGATACAGAAAAAAATAGTGGCACTCGCATCCAATTCTGCAGAAAACATCCAAAAAATTATGGAAAAATATTCCTGGTGTGAAGAAACTTGACATCAGAAAATGATTCTAGTGACACAGAAGGAAGTAATGCAAGATATGAAGCAGACGTATTGACAAATACAATGGAATGCTATGTCAAGTTGATTGTAGACTAACTTAGGGAAGGTGTTTTCCTTGATTCATCTTCACATCTCTCCAAATGCATTGCAGGGATACTTGAATAAAGCAAATCCTTAAAGCAAAATACTTTAACTGCAACATTATAAAGTGAGCAAAATAAATGAAACATTTAGTTGTACTTCTGAGAGATGACGATAAACTATTAATGCACTGAAACAAAGATTATACCACAGTAAGAATCATGTACTAACATATGCAACAATAAATATACTAAGGAATAAAAGAAGTTTGCCAGATAAAACAAGCAAAGTCCTTTAGTTGTGACTTCAGAAATTTTAACTTCTACATCAAAGAAGATGAGACACAATCACTCATGTAGTCCATTCTGCTAGGTAACGTGATTACATGCATTTCAGTTGAGTTTTATTCAGTAAAAAGTTTAAAAAGGTGGCAGCTATGCTGTTGGAAAAATGATTTTGATGTTCCAAGACATATATTTTTTGTTGTTCAGTCAGAACATACTAAGGATTCCAAGCCCCTGAGAAGTGTTGATACTATTTTAACAGGAGAATACTATTTCAACATTTGGAACAAACTAATAAAAATATCTACTCTAAACTTATTTTCAGGTTCATTAATATGCTGATAATAGCAAATATGTCATCATTTCTACTTTATGATCATGAAGGAATTATTTTGAATACAAGGCTACATTTTATTGATTGAGAAAGTTAATATATGAACATCAAAGGTGTTGTTGCATGTGAAAAATAAGATGTTTATCCATTCAAACTAATAATTCTTGTAATATGATTAAAATTTTATTATATTATACATGTAGGTAATATATTTAAGAAGCATGGCATTCAGAAAATGTTTATACATCAAATAGCTTATTTAAGATTTGAGTTATAACCGTGAAATGCCTTTGGTATTTTAAAAAGTAAAGTTATTTGAACACAAGTGCACAATCGAGCAATGTCTGCTGGTTGAACAGTATTTTTGTATTTTAATGATAAAGTTGTAGGTGGTTGCAAGCACTACTTTGGCAATTTTAAAATAGGAAACTTTTACCTTATGAATACTAAATGGTCAGGAACTAAACACGAAGGGATAAAAACAAGGAGCAGCAGATGGGGAGGCTGTGGAGCCAACCATCTTTAAGGAGCTGAAACCAATTAGAAAGGTATCACTGAAAGCTATTCCACAGCAGACCTAAAATGGAAAGCAAGTATAATGAGAAAACACCATGGCTGATAGCTCCTGAGGCCCCTGGCATGTCAAGAATCAGTAAAAGTGTAATGTTAGCACCTTAATAAGCAATTTATGAGTAATTCAATGCAAGGCTGTTTCTGTTTTTGGAATCTAGATTGAACAGTGGATGAAATGGAAAACAGTTGGGCAATGCTATTAATCTGTGCACTAACCACATGTACAGATAGCTTCTGTGGGGTTGATAATTGGCAACAGGTTAAAAATGGAAGATCATTACATGTTAAGGATTTAGAAAATGTAATGGTGTGTTCCTCCAGGGAAAGGAAAAAATGAACCTGTGGAAAAATGAAGGATTGCTGAACAAGTAGCGAGTCGTTTCCACACCTTCATTATCAGTTTACCGTGGGAGACTTCAGATTTGTATTAAAAATTAAAGAATCAAATACATAGCTGCGTACTTTACAAGAAAATTTGGAGCAAAGGAAATATTCTTCATCTAATAAAAACCTCAAAAACCCATTCCAAATAATTTCTCAGTATTTATCATTGATGGAAAATAGTTCACATATTGTCTGGGTTTTAAACTATGTATAATGTGATTTGCTTTCAATCTGTGTTCTAGTGTATTTTTTTAAAACGATATGGTAGCATATATGATAATTTCAGTTATATGATATGGCTGATCACATTGTTTAAGATAATCAATCTTTGAAAAGAAGTAAAGTAACAATTAAAATATTTCTCTTTGTTAATTATTTGAAATAATTTTAGTATATTTAATATAACAGTATTCACTTTAAGTTCTTCTGGGAAAAATCACTCTAAAGTCATACATTATTCAAATTGGTTGCACATCAGATGCTTTGAAGTATATTTTTTCAAGCTATCTAAAATACTGTTGCACATTCATATTCATCTACATAGATTGAACATTCATATATGGAAATAAAACAATGTAATTGAAATTTAAACATCATGATTGAAATAAACTTTGGGGAAAGTCAATTAGGAAAACATGTTCTGCCTCCTCTGACTTAATTCATACTAAACCTGCAATATGTTAATTAAAGATCCTCTTGAAGTGCGAAACTTGTCTGCATATGAAGATTTAAAACCCGAGTTTACCTGTCTCTTCATTTTATGTTGGGAACAAAAGTAAATTAGTCACAAGTGAATGTCAATTTTAAACCTGGAAACTGGTCAATACTTTTAGGTTAATTGGAAAATTGTATATTATTTTTAAACATTCTAGATTATAAGGAGAATAAAATGATCACTATCCCCTAAGTAAATATTGGTATGTGTGATCATCTATGTTTCTGAAACCTGTATTGAATGTTATCTATGAATTATGAAATTTTTCTTGTTTCTCATAAATTTCTTAAGATACAGAATTGTAATTAAATTTTGCAAAATATCTATGTAAGGCCTGGAAGGTCATGAATGCTATTATCTTCACCTTATTAATCCAAACATTATTAATTCTTTCAATTTAAGAAAAAATATTTGCAAATAACAAGAGTTGCATATTTAGTCTTTCCATTCCTCTGTGAGGAAAAAATAAGACAAGAAAGCCCATTATTCATCTTGGTTCTGTTAATAATTATGCATATGTGCATATGATAATATACATAGCCTCATTTGGTCTCACATTTCCCTTTAGACTATCTACATTTTTCAAAAATTTGTAAAACATGGACAAAGTCGTGACAATGGCACCAATCTTAAAGGGGCACTTTAGTGTCATAGGAATTTAAATGAGATAGAGGAAGTTCTTTTTACTTAAACTCTCAGGGAAAGTGGAACTTGTAGCTATGATCCCTCGGAGGACATATACAAATAACACCACTAGCTTGCTCCACTGCTTCTAAGAAGGTTGAATTTTGACACCTTTGAGACATTTTTTGAGTGAGTGTAGTGTACATGTCTGGGGCTACAATTTATTTATTTAGAACAATATACTGGAGGCTGGGTACTGCTACCAGGAGCTCTTTTTCTTTGTTCTTTCTCTCAAACCCATGGTGCTTAGATTATTTTCTCTGTAGTTGAAATGAATTCTTAATGAGCGCCACTTACACACAAACCGCTGTTGGCTTGCTTGGGTGTGTAGGTACTTTGAATGGGCTCTGAATCATCTCTAAAATGCTATGGGTTGAAGATGTAATAAGTGTGTCAACTACCTACTGTTCTTCATTTAAGAAAGCATCCACAATTGCCACAAAATTTTTAGACACCTGGAAGATTCTGCCCTGTGCTAATATTTTATTACTAAATGACCAGATCAGTCAAGTCCTTCTGTGAGGGGTAGGGCCAGCCCCACTGTGTTCTTCAAATCTCCACTCCCACCTTAACACAATACCTCAGGGGAAGAGAAAAAAAAAAAAACAAACATAAAATTTCCTGTGATCGTTGGTAGTTTCATGCTCTGATTTCCTGAGCCAGTTCTGTCCTGGTGTTTGAGTTGTCAGTGCAGCATACCACTAGCAGTTGGCATTTTTACCTCCTTCAGGATAAGTCTAAGGAGAAATGCAAGCTTCTGACTGTTAATATATCTTGCAGTAGTTGTGTTTGAACACCTACATATTGACACATGTTATTTAATATAAATTATTTCCTTTTATTTGTCCATATTACACCTAGGATATTGCATTGATTTTTTGAAGTGTTTAAGTTGTTTATATTTTCTATGAATTTCATTTCACAGTATGAAGCAGTGTTACACAGTATTGGTTATAAAATGAGACTTTGATACTGATACGCATTCTGGGAAACACCGCCCTTAATTGGTTCCATTCTCATTTCTCCCAACTTCCAGTTTGTTCCACTGTGTCATTTCTAAATAAACTCTCCTGCGGCCACACCATGATATGTTTGTTCTAATTTAAATCTAGTTCTCCCTGAATATGCTATTTCTTCTACAGAGTTCTTAAGTAGAAACTATTAATTTCTTCCCCTCATGGTGCATGTACCAAATGGCATCAAGGAAATATAAGTAAAACCCTTGTTTCAAGTTGCAGCTTGCCAGTTGCCTCACCTCCTTCCTTCTTAATGTACAGTCCATATGAAGTGAAGGTCATCAGAATTCACTGCACTTCATCCCTCTATGTTGTCATTTACTGACATTTGCTGATGAGTTCACTGCCTTGCTCACCTTATCCCTTTCCTCCTCTACTCTTCTCAGTACCGTTGATGATTTAAGCCATCACACTGATGATGCAACTAACCTCTTAACTTCCTGTTTCTTTATCTCCTTATCCAGGACAATGATCTTTCTTTAATGAGATCACAGGTCCCTGAAACACTTGTTCATATTTATGCTTCACCATTACCAATGAATGTCCAAAATTATCAATTTCAAATATTTCCTTTCTAACCATAGTAGTCAAAAATGGAAATAGCCCAAATATCCACCAACTAGTAGATGGATAAACACAATTAAGTACATCCATACAATGGAATATTCTTTGACATATAAAAGAAATAAAATACTGATACAGGCTACAACATGGGGGAACTTTGAAAGCATTATGTTAAGTTAAAGAAGCCAGACCCCAAAGACCACAGATTATATTATGTCATTTATAAGAAAAGTTTAAAACAAGTAAATCTTTAGACATGAAGATCAGATTAGTGGTTGCCTGGAGAAGGAGGTAGGAATGGGGATTAACTGTAAAGGGGCAGGTAGAATCTTATTGGAGTTTTAGGAATGTTGTAAAACTGGTGGTCATGGTTGCCCAAATTGGTAAATTTCCAAAAATATTATTGAATTGTACACTTAAAATGGATGAATCTGTGTTATGTAAATTATACTTTACCAGCCTTATGTGTCCTTTTCTTCTTAACCCAGCATAGATCTAATTATCATTCTCTATAGCTGACTCGAAAATACAGTTAACTCCATTACCTCTCCCCTCTCTGATGTATTACTCTGTCTTAAAGCCACTGAATGTTCTTGGAGACAATCATACAGAACATTAAGTATTTCAAAATGATGATAAAAAATTCAAATAGTGATCACTACTGCCAGACAACCATACCATACTTCTTTTGTAGAATCACTTTCTGAACTTTTGTTTTATAACATCCCCTGTTGTGTCACATCTCTGCCAAGCCAGCTCCCCTGTTACTCTCTGGTGTTATTCGCATCCTTTCACTCACATTCCTGTACCTGCAATCACACACTATGCTTTCACTCCTGGTAGAATGGAATAATAAATGCTTGTCCCAAACTAAAGATAACCTCTCTCTTAATACCCTAGATCCCACCCCAAATTACCAGTAAAAGGAAAAGACAACAAAAACAAACAAAAAAATTCCTCAGTCCTGCACTTGTATCAAATATTTCCTTTGATATCACTTTCTTCCCTTCTACAGAATTACCATTATTATTGTCATAAAATTAACATTGTCATATACTTTTGTGATCTTCACCCACTTAGAGAAAATCCTATAACTCCACATGCTCATTCTGTTTCTATTCCTCTTCGCAGGGCTCAAAGAGTCATGCCTGCACTCTTTCTCCATTTCATTCCGTACGTTTTTTTCAGCACTCTATAATTAGGTACCAGTACATTCTAAATCATCCAACATTGAAATGTATAGCTTTTATTAAGGCCAATATTAACCCTCCCCCCTTTTTTTGGTCAAAATCAATGGCAAAAAGTAGATGGGAATTTGGGGAATTTTTTTAACAGGACACTCAATTTTTTGAATTCCCTCAATTTTATGACAAAAGTCATATCATAGCCAATATTTAAAAAAACTTTTGATCATTTTTTGCTAATACATTTAGATATTATTTTTAACTTCACTGAAATTAGAGAATCAGGAACCAAATAAATCACAAAATATTTGAAAAAATTCAATCATTTAAGTCATTCACTTTCACAGTTTCTGGGAAGGATAACAAAAAAGGCTTTACATATCAAGTGACTATTAATTTTATCTGTTACTCTTTCATTTATAGACACATTTTTAAAGCTGTCATACTCAAAAAGATTTCTGAAAATTGAAAAAATTGTTAATTTAAAAATATCTTTAATAATATCATGTTTGATGAAAATATTTTTATCTTTTTATGTTCTTTCCATATATTTTTGACTTAGAAATGCAGGTGTAGCCTCTCAAGCTATGGGAATTGTTTGTCATATAACCCAATTTGCAGTAATAATTAAACAAACCAGACTTATTTTTGTAATTTTCCCCCTTGAAATTCATCTCTCTAGCTTTAGTTAGGGAGATGATCAGATCACACATTACATTATATAAAACTGAAAGGACATTTCTAGATTACTAAAACTTCCGATTCCTTCTTTTACATTATGCAAGATAACTTGTTTACTTTGTTTGTTTGTTTTTGATCTTGTTTTATTGAGAAACAAAAGGCCAGGTGAGCATCTTAGCTTCCAATTTAATAGAAACTTTCTTATGCCCCCTGGTGGAGGGATTACTCCTTTGGTTACCGGTAAGATCTCTTAAAGCAGCAGAGCTCAGATTTGAGGTCAGATTTCTTAAACCCACAGATCCTCTTAAATCAGTAGAGTCCAGTTTTGAGGGTCAGAGAATGAACATTTTAATAGTAGTGTTTGGTTGTAATAGTGATATATTCCACCTCCAATTCCACTCTTTAGTTTCTGGACTCATGTATTCTGGCTCAGGATGAAACAACATGATATATCATCCACTGGTTCATACCATACAGGACTGAAAACACACTCTTAAGCCTATGCTCACAGTAAGCACAGTAACTGAGCATTGAATATGCTGTTGAAATAGTCTACGACACAATTGCTCGGGAAATGGCCCAGCGAAATCACCATACCACTAGATGTAATCCTGGACACACCAGTTATGCTGTTATTTCTAATGCACAACATTGCTCCCTGCTGCTGTCAAGAAAGGCACCCAGCTGTGGTGGTAGCCATGGCAGACGTGGTGAAAGGAGGCCGTGTTCTTGAAGTCCTGCTTACCCTATACTCTTGTCACCATGGCCACTTAGTCCATGAATTCATGGCTGCAGGTTCTGAGCTAATTTGTGTCCCTCCAAAGCAGATGTTGAAGTCCTAACTCCCCATTATCCTCAGAATGTGGCTTTATTTGGAGACAGGACTGACAAAGAGGTAATTAAGATAAAATGAGGTCATATAGGCAGACCTTAACCTAATATGACTGATGTCCTTGTAAGAAAAGGAGATTTGAATATAGATAAGCACAGAGAGAAACCACATGAAATCAGAGGGAGAAGAGAGCTGTCTCCAAGCCAAGTGGAAGCTTTGGGAAGAAGTGAACCCTGCTGACATCTTAATCTTGGATCACGCCTCTAGACCTGAAAGAAAATAAATTTCTATTGTTTAATCCTCCCAGTCTGTGGTACTTTGTCATAGCAGCCCTACCTGACTAATATGCGGGGGAAGAGGTGACTGGTACCCACAGTTGAGTCATATTGAGTATTTGATATTAAAAGCCTTCTCCTCAGGGGTCCTGTCTTGTATGTCACCACATTCTCACACCCTGGGCCTATTTTCAAATGTCTGTCTTTGTATCTAAACCTCTAATTACATAAACAGGCAATTGCTTCTTTGTCTGTTTCCTCTTATAAAGCACAGTCGTGAGTCAAAGTTTACTTGACATAAAAGGGAGTGCTTTGCTCCGTATTCCTACGGAACATGACTCCAACTTTCCAACTCAAGTTTTTGACAGTCAACATTTATATTGGTTAGACAGATAAACTACACATCTGATTCATTCCTAGGCAACAGATGAGCAATATGCCACTGAATCAGACTTTTTGAATACCAGTGTAACTTGCTACTTTATTACAGTTACCTTGCCCTTCTTGCTCTTTTTGTTAAATACTTCTAATTAGTTTCTGCCTCCATAAGAACCTATTTCAATAGCAGCATCTCTCATTTTATTACTAATATATGAAAAAGAACCACTGCAGTGATTTTTCAGAAAAACTAGCACAATCCTCAACCACATATTTCTCCAGGATATTTCTCTTAATGAAACAAAGTATTTTTTGGAGCTTTTATTTGAATTCATGTGTGATATTATACATTTTATGGAATAAAAGCTTGATGACTTTTCCACTGCCCTAAGTTTTTATTTATTTATTTATTTATTTATTTATTTATTTATTTATTTATTTATTTAAAAAGGTAAAGTGAGGATTTATTAAAGGATGGATAGTGCACTCTCAGGGGAGAGCGGGCAGGCTCAGGTGAGCAGCTGCCTGCCCTAAGTTTTTAAAACCTCTTCTTCTACATCACACTAAGACAGGATGAGTGTCAGGAACACTCAGCCTGTGTTATCACACATGGACATGACCTCAGAAGCCCCCACAATTGGCTTAATGTTCTGTTGCCCAAGAGACAATCCAGCATGCACATATGCAAAGGATATATGAATAAGATTTGTATTCTCTGTTCCTTGTCTCCCCATTTGCATATAGTATTTGTGATGGCCTATGAGCACAGAATTCCAGGTGACCCTCAATCCATGGGATTCAACAAGACTCAAAGTAAGTATAAGCTAAGCTTGCTACATCTGTGATTAAGTAAGCAGCAGTGCAGACAGCCCTGAGTGACCATGCTTTCTGTTCAAACTGGAACTCAACTCAAAGGCAGAAAGAATCCAATGGCTTTCTAAAAAATTGGAATCACCAAAGAGCTTTCTCCCTTTCTCTCTTGTGTTATTTCCCTGTGTTTCCCAACCACTCACATTAAAGATGATGTTATAAAAGAAAAGGGAAATACAATGCCATTCAGTCTTTCCTTACCCATCAGTAATCCAAAGATAGAGAGTGTTGATAGAATGTGCAAGTATTTAGCAATGAAATAACAGCAGCTGAGTTAGACTTGTAGAGTATCCATTCTTTTGGGAAAAGAAATGCATAGGCATGATGAGCTATGAAATACAAATTTCAATGATTCTGCATGAGTTACGTACTCTTATATTTGCATTTGAAGCTGGCATTCCACAATATAAAAATAAACTGTAAAATTCATGTTAATAATGTAATATTTAAAATAGAAAAATTAAAAAATACGACAAGTTAACAGAGAGCCCAGGGAGAAAGGGAAACGCTTTATATTTTAGTGCCTTTAACAGGATAATTTTCCCACTTTCTGAAGAAGGGGATGTCACATTTTCATCTTGCACCAAAAACAGGTTCATGTGTCTGACACGTTGTGAGGCCAAACAAACTGAAACGTCAGAGTTTGGAACAGAGAAAGATTTATTGCAGGGCCAAGCAAGGAGAATGGGTGGCTCATGCTAGAAAAACCCAAAATCCTTGATTGTTTTCAGGAAAAAGTTTTTATCGGCAAAATTTGGGATGAGGGCAGCAGGATGTGTGATTTTCTTCTGGTTGGTTGGTGGTGAGGTAACAGGGTGGTTTTCCAGGAATCATGTGCTCAGCCTGAAGTTACCTTCCTCCACCTGGGTGGAGGCCCTGGTTCCTGCAGAAGAACTCAAAGATACTGTTAGGTATATTTCTTGAGGGGGAACCAGGACCCTGCCCCAAGGCTGCACAATTGTTTCTTGACTGCTCCTCCTTTATCTCTGCATTCCCTACCTTCTCTGATTAGCAACTGTTTGAATCTGCACTTTGGAACTCAGGGAAGGTCACAGTGACTGAATGAAGCCACTGTCCTACTAACAAGAAATGGCGGACACAGAAAGGATTCATACCAGAGAAGACCCACATGGACCTGCTCTATTTCAGTTCCACAAATTACATAGCAGCAGGCCCTGCATCAAGGCATTGCTCGGATTTCAACCTCAATAGGCCATTATTGAATCCAGCTTTTAGTCAACCAAAAAGAAAATGATTAGACACACACTCAGGCAGTTGAAAAGGCAGGTGAAGGGATTCAGAGCATGACATCCTAAAATGGGTCACTCTGATGTAATTATTTTGAGCTGAAGGTAGATGAGGAGAAGCAGACACATGATGAACTTTCTGCCCTCCTTTTATCTGCCTGAACTCAGAACATAAATTCTCTTGGGAAGGTGTCCCTCCCCCATTTCCTGTATCAGGATCGAGATAATAACCTTATCACCAGAGACAAGATGCAACTGAGGAAAAAAAATCTACATAAACAAACAAATCTCTCTAACAAGCCCTTGTCTTCTGATATAGGAAAATGTGAGGTGTAAGAGGTTAGCCGGGTCCCAGGTCTAGGTTAAGTCCCTAGGATACACCCTGCATAGTGAGGGCCTTGACTTCACACAGGAAAGAATTCAAGAGTGAGTCATAGTAGAGTGAAGGTAGATTTATTCAGAGAGATACATACTCCGTGCACAGAATGCTGGCCTTCTCAAGAGGCAGGAGAAAAGGCCAGGAGGTACGGGGTGGTTAGTTTTTATGGGTTCTGTAACTTCGTATGCTAACAAGTGGTAGTATTATTCCAACTACTTTGGGGAAGGGATGAGGACTTCAAGGAATTGGGACACTGCCCACTTTTTGACCTTTTGTGACCTCCTGTCTCACTACCATTGATTTCCCATATATTTAACTTCCCACAGTTTCCTGTGCCTAAAGCCTAAAACCTTTTTACTTTGTCTTGTCCCTTTTATGCAAATATATTGCCCTTTGCAGAGATGCTATTATAAGCCTGTGTTATAACAATCCTTTTTAGTTATCATCATTGAGACCTCCCCACCAATGTGTACTGCATGAACTAATAAATTGTTCCTATTTTGTTAATCTGTCTCCTGTCAGTCTAATTTGTAGGGTCCCATATGGAGAACCTAGGAGAGAAGAGGGGGAAAGTATTTCCTCCCTTACACATGTGAGTTAAGATCAACTGTTAAACATGTCTCAGTGATAATTTCAGCACAGTCATGTTTTCCTTTCTTCATATAAAGAGTTAGTATTTATTCTCACATATATTTCCTAGAATTTTATTGATGACTATATGATAGAGATATTGATACCTATAAGGGTATCTGTATATCATATCACATATATTTGTCTGTTAAGTTTTTGATGCAGTTTTTCTGGGTTTGATTTTGTGATCAACTATTCAAACAATGATAAAATCTGGCCTTAATTCTAAATCTGAAAACTTTAGTAGGTCATTACAGTGTGTTTCCCCTAAAAGACAAAAAGAACATACGACAGAAAGGAACTTCTCCATCCAACATGAGGGACATTTGGGATATTAGCGTCATTTGGATCTTTCCTATTTCAGCATTCCAATTCTACTGTCTATTTTTAGGTCAGTACTCTGCTTCTAATGCCGTCACATTTTGGCCTCCGCATTCAGGAGGCTGGCAGAGAGTTATCATACTGGCGTGAGTTATTAATCCTGACAATCATGAGGGTGTAGGGTGACCACTACATAATAGAGGCAGGAAAGAATATGTTTTACATACGGGTAACCTACTGGAGTTTCTCTTAACAGTTGTAATTGTAAATGGTCATACAGTAGCCATGGCCTGCTGAAAATACAGGAAGCAGTGGAGGGTAGGTATGGAGCTGTGGCACCCAGTTCTCCCTTTGAAGAAGGCTGTTCTCCCTGGTTTTAGGAAGTGTAGTCAACAGACAGCCTTCAGAAGCTGTCAGATCCTAGTGCTGGCTCATCTGGGTAGTAACTTCTCCCACGGTTCTACTCATCCAGGGGAAGCCTTCATCTGATGGCTGAGTGGGGCACAGGTATGGAGGCCTGGCCATTTTGTCCTGACATCAGGTAATTCCAACAGGCAACCTCTGCCCCAGAACTCACTGCTGGATTGGCCAAGACTCTATCAGGCCTAGATAGTGTTCTTTGTTTTCCTAATCCTGCTTCTTCTTCCTTCTTTCACAAATATCGATCCTTAATATAAATCCTGGATCCCAGACGTCTTAACATTGTTTCTGAAGAACTCAACCTGTGACAGAGAATCCCTGATCCTTTGTCACCTCCACAGGAAAGCTACTTAGAGCAGAGGCATTACTAGCTGGGGGCCTAGAATGGGTGGTTTAGGGAGGCAAAGATGAAGCTCACTTACGGCCTTGTGACCAACTGCAGCATTAAAAGGACTGTAGATCATCTTACTGACACTCCTATTATGCTGTTTGATTATTTTCTACTATTATAAAAAAGGTAGATAGTGATACTCCTTTTCTACATATTCCCTCATGTAATTATTGATGAGAAAAAAAGAATCCAAGAAAGAAAAATTAGTGGGTCAACTTGAAAAGTATTTATAATAGCTTTGTATTATGGGAGGAGAAGTTGATGGGTTATTCACTGTACTTAGACTGTCATTTTTTTTTGTGGTTTATAAATATTTAGTTTCATTTTATAGTAGATTTATTAAATCAGTTTTTTTTTTTATAAGTTAGTACAATTTGAATGGCTCTGGGAACTAAAGTTTACAAACGGTGCCCCAAGCAGTTTATAGCCCTAGGGAAAAGTAAAAGTCTGTGAAATGTTTGGCAAATTAATAGAAGTCTTGATAGCAGTGTTCTCGGGGACTATGCTCAAATTAGTAAAGTATTTCAAACTTTATGCTAAGAAGTAATTTTCATTTTTTTAAAGTGTTAGGAAAAAACAAAACAGATGTAACAGGTGCATTTGTTTCTGAAAATAAAACGCATTCAGTAATTTCCTAGTGCAACACACGTCTAGAGAAAACATTGATTATCTTTCAAAGGGTGTTACACGTCAAATGACATGACCTTTAGCCTGCAAACTGAAATGATCACTCTTTTGAGCAGCATGAGCGCTGATATCATGCTCTCTCACTCGGAGGCATATTAGCCAGAATGATGCACCCATTTATTCTGTTGTTATTTATGCATGCATGGAATTCAAGCATCTGTCAATGGTTTGTTTTCCACTGACTATGACCCAGGCAATGATGATAGTGTGGAAATATTTTGGTGACTAGAACAAAGCAAAATACGATCATTTTGTTCCTGCTTAAAGTAAAGTCTTTTTGGATGTCATTTTGCTATTTTATTAATAAAAAAAATTACTTGAATATGCAATTTACAAAAAGAAATTTGATCTAATATCTTCACGGGGGTATTCTGTACAGGAGTGCATCTTAGCTTCAACCCCTGCTTACCCAAATATTAAACTCTAAATCTCTGATCTTATCACTATGAATCATGAAATTATTTCATACTATAAACATCAACAGGATGAAGCCAGAAAACAACAGGTGGCAGTGGAAGTGCACGTGTGCATCTAGTACACAGCCAGGGCAGCAAAGCCAGATACAGACGTTGCCTGGTGGAAGCAAAGGGCGACCAAAGACGAAGACAGAAAGCAAGCACCTGGCAGACAGACTTTAAGCCGGTCCCATGATCTCTACCTCTTGGTGCTGATGCTCTTGCATAATCATCACCTCCTCCAATACCCCCCTGACCCTCAGTTTGGGCAAGACTATGACTTACTTCTAACCAACACTATGGCAAAAGTGATGGGATATGCTTTCATAATTAGGTTACATTAAGATTCTGTCTTGCTAGTAGGCTCTTTCTAGTCCCCCCTCCCCTCTCTTCTTTTGTTGGCAAAAATAAAACTTCCATGAATCTTAAAATCACAACAAATGGAATGTTGCCAACAGCCACAGGTGTAGCAAAGCAGAAGTTTTCCTAGTCAACCCTCCAGGCGAGAAGCCTGACCCTGGCAGCACCTAGATCGCAGTCACAGGAGGTCCTCTGCAGGGAACACAGCTAAGCTATGCCTAGCTTTCTGACCCTAAGAAACTGGTAAGATAATTCATATGTGTTATCTAAGCTGCTAATGTGATAGTTTATTACACAGTATAGAAAACTAACATAACTTGCATGACAATGTCTGGGCTCTTACCACACTAACCACAAGGAAGCGAGAAAGGAGAGAATAAATGAGAAAGGAGAGAATAAATCCATGCACTGAAATCTGAAATGTAAGTAATGGTTGGTGATGGGGAGTAAAGACGTTCCCACTCTCTGGGTCAAGGGTTTTCCCAAGTAGGCAGTATCTCACCATTATGCACTTAAGTACGCCAATCAAATTACTTCAAATACTTAGATGGTTTTCATTTTTTTTTTTTTTACAACAGAATCATCAGGAAGTTTAATAAAACCTGTATGGCGCTGGCATTCCACCTTATCAAACACCCTTTGTGCTTCAGCCACATTTCTGAGAAGAAAATGTTACTCGTCTCTCCACAAGACCTCGTACTTCTAACATCTTGAATTGGGTTCTTTGCCTTTATAACTTTGCCTAGTAAACGTTGTATTTCTTTATAACCAACCATGGCTTTCTCATGGATACCTTTTACAACTCTTAAGAAGAGGCCAGATCCTCTACTTTAACTCTTAGAGAATCATATATCTTTCTGATATCTCTACATGATCTCTCACTCCATAAAATTTATATCTCATCACAGATCATAGAAGGTGAGGAAGTGAGTGGAGGAGCTTGAAAAACAAACAAAATAAAGAAGCAAGGGCTTGAAGACTCCTTGCTTGTGGAATTTAAATATCCAAGTATGATTGACTCTATTGGCCAAAAATTCATTCTCAAGGACTAAATCATGACAAGGAGACTGCTTTTCGGAGTGACAAACATGTCTGAAGTCATTGGGAGATTTGAAAGATGTAAACTTCCGAAGACTCCTGATGGCACCTCAAATATATGGATGTTCTGTAATCCATTTAATGCGGCAATCAATACAGTCATGTCTGCAGAAACACTTCTTATGTAAGTCATCCAGAATATTTAGGGTTGTTTTAACATATGTCAAGGACATTAAATTCAAGGAGATGTGAAACACATATCACAATAGTCTGGTTTTCTTCCAGTACAGTGAATTGCATGCTTAAAATACAACATTTTTAGATTGTTGCAGATTAGAATGATTCAATGAAGAAATTTTTCTCTGAGATTTCTGTTTTTCTTTTTTTTTCTTAATTGTGTCTAAAAAACTGATCGCTTCTTCATTTCATGAATATATTTCAATCATGTGCTATATTCTAAGAATTATGCTTTTAGTTTGATTTTGGGTAATGTTTTCACAATAATAGCATACCCAATGTGGTGAATGCCAAGTGTTAAAAAGCCTCGTTGAGAATTGTGACCTGAGTATATCACCACTGACAAGTCCTATTTCTCTGGACAATGTATTATTTTTATAAAACCAATTGACCAGCTACTGTTTGTGATCTTTTTCTGTTGGAAAGAGTAGCTCTTCCAACAGCTGTGCCTTAAATAGTTCTCTTCCCTTTTATACTCAGTTTAGTCTGAAATGTATGGGTCTTCCTGACTTGATCTTGAAATATGCTGAAATAGCAGAAGTCAGCATTTATTGACCATTTTCTGATCTCACCATGCAATAAAAGCATTCTTTTTAAATGGACTGCTGTATATATTATTTATTTTTATAGTTTTATGCTGCCTTTCCAGGAAAAACCTTAAACATTTGTATATGAAATTTTAAACATGTAAAATACACAAACAGCAAATAAAAATGGAGATGGGAAGGTGAATAAGAAAAAAGGTATGAATTGAGGGAAAAAGATGGAGAAAAAAATTGGATAAAAAGGTGAAAAAAGTGGTCTTGAAAAAGTGAGTAAATAATGCTTTGATTTGGTTCAAAAATATTTGTTACTTTAGCACAAAATTTGGCATTTTAACAGAGTAAGTGTACAACTATTCTTAGATAATATACAAATTAAAATTCCAAAATAATCAGCATTTTATATGATATTCAACAATCCTTCCAAGGCTTTGTAATACTTTTTTCTTCAAGATTTATATTCTCCACATTTGAAAAATGTGTGTACCATTTTCCAAAGTTCATAATCAGGTATGCTGTCCTGAGCAGTCAGAGATTCCTACAATCTCTGAAGCTTAAAGTTCATGATAAGAAAACAGAGATTAAGAATCTTATAATTGTATTTATAAGTGCTATAAAAATATGTGGATTTGAATCTAAAAGATGTTCTCTATTGCTGCCGTAACAAAGTACCACAAGCTTAGTGGCTTAAACAGCGCCCTTTTAGTTAATATCTGACAGTTTCTGTAAGTTCAGAGAACTCAACCTGGGACTCGGCTTAGAGTCTCCCAAGGATAAAATCAAGGCATCCGTGGAGCTGTGTTCCTTTCTGGAGGGTCTGGGGAAGAAAACGTTTCCAGGTTAATGCAGGTTGTTGACAGATTTCAGTTCTATGCAGTTGTAGTCCTGAGGTCCCATTTCCTTACTGGCCTTTGGCTGTGTGTTCTCAGTTTCTGGAGGCTGCTTGCATTCCCTGGCTGAGAAGCCTCTTCGTCTCAGAACTGCAAAAGCGTGTCAGGTCCTTCTGTACTTCACATTTCACTGACCTCTCTTTCTGCTTCACCTGTCCTCTGCCTCTTTTGTGGAATCTCTCAGACTGACTCGTCTGCCTGTCTCTTCCATCTTTTAAGGACCCTTGTGGTTACAAGGGGCCATGGAAAATCTGAGATAACCTGTTTAAAGGCTGATTTGCAAATTTAATTCCAAAAGCAAAATCCCTTTTGTCATGTAATTAACTTGTTTCAGGAATTAGGGTGCAAACATCTTTCAGGTGGGACATTATTTGGCCTACACCCACAAACACATAAACTTATATATATATCATATGTGTGTGTGTGTGTATATATAATATTTTACACATCAGGCAAACTTAATCAACCTTATTAGGCTTTTTTTTTTTTAAACAATGAGCTGGTGTCACTGCCTTTAATGAAAACATTTAAAAATAAAAATAGTTGCCATTTTTAAACATTATATAGCCATTATGAATTATAGTTTACTCATGATCTTAAATCTAATTCCAGTAGAGTTCTTTCCTCATCACCTATATGTAAAAAGAACTTATTTGTCACTGAGATCAAGATTATTTGATTTAAACTCTTTGATTCGCCTAACTTCCAGTAGAATTTAACTTTGTTATTCTCTAATCGTTCTATACATTTAATTGTTTCGATCCCATAACATTGTAATTTCTACTCATCTAGAGCTGCACTTGAATTCATTGCAACTCAGTTTTGAACAATAAGCTAAGGCCAAAGATTCATCTGATAGAAAATACCTTTGCCTAAGCCGCTGAGCACAGTAGAGTTTGTAGGTGTGAAATTGCCTACAAAGGAGGCTTGCAAGTGGGGGCCAGTGACTGCAATTTGTGATGCAACAATTAGGCATTTCACCAGCTTGGCAATTAACAGTGTACTTGATAAATGTTTAATGATGATGAAGAATATTGGATCTAGAATTTTTTTTCACTATTCAACACTTCTCTGAATTGTTTGAGAATGAAGCATTTTTTTTTCACGAATGGAAAAAAAAAAACAATTGGAAAACAGTAACATTTCTGTTTTCAAAGAAGCCTTTTCTGACTAACCAGACTTTATTTTTACTAGATTATTTCATAGTCAGGTGGCTGTTGTGCACAGGAAGGTATGCTTATAATTACTTTTACTTTGTTTTTTGGTGAACATATTAACCTTATGAATCAATTCCATACCAAGTAACCAGTCATGAGATAATTTTTTTAATATAGTTTCACTTTTATATCAAGGGTTTATGATTATCTCCAACTTTCTTACGGATTTTAATTTCTAAAACATAGATCTTTGCTGGAATTGAGCTGTACTTTATATTTGCATTCACAGTAGTACCTGACCTATTGTGCTATATTTATGATATATTAACCTGATCTGTTCTTTTTTAATTCTTTACTATAATTAGAAATGTCATCTAGGCTCTCCTAAGGAATTGGGGTTTACCAGTAGAGTTATCTTTCTTCTAGGCACTTGGTTATTTTATCATTTTTTTTAACTGATTATTAGATTCTTTCTGGTTCTTTCCGCATAGATCATGATATGTGGTCACCAAAGTCAATGGAAGATGCAGGTCTTGACGCATTACCTTTTTATTTAAGAGATAACTAGGTTTGCTAATATTTAACATGGTTCCTCTTTCCTGTTTGCAAAGACTAAAATACAGATATATATTTAAGCAGGTTCTTCAGTCATTTAGAACTTTCTCTTAATCTCCTTAAAAGGATACTTGCTTTCTGGCAACAAGATGTCCCAGATACATCTAATGTGTTTTCTGCCTCAAGTTACGGAATTACTCTTCACAAATTAGCAATAGTGTTTTATAAATTGACTTGACTGTTTTTTTATTAAAGGTTATATTCCTAGCTCATAGAGCAGAAATAATGCTTGACAACTTATATAATAATAATTACAGTAATAGACAAGAAAAAATATAAATATTCCCTTTAGAGCTCTTATTGTGTGTTAGGCACAATCTAAATGCTTTTAAGACCCATTCACATTTAGATCTCAGAACAAGCAATGAGGTAGTTTAAAAAGGAAGCTCAAGGACTGCCTGAAAAAATTTAGCAGGTTAAATAATGAAGAAACATTGCAATACTTATTAAGCAGAGTTTCTGAAATTCCTAACTAGTTTAGGAAGTACTAAAGTTAGTAATTACATCTTTCTATTTTAACACTGATTTAAAAACTGAATTAAAAATTCTGCATTGGTTATATTTGTACAATATTGAAGAAGCTGATTCATTTGAAGCCTGAAATTAATTAAAGGTTGATATTTGAAAAGTAAATGACATGCACCGAATCTCTGAATATGTCCTTCCTTTTACAAGTCAATAGAATACCCCCCAAGTGAGCAATACTTCATCAACTAAATTAGTAATTTTACCTGAATGTCATTCATATGTTTCAAAATACGAGCTATTGTTGGCAATTTTGGTCAACACACACACAACTCAAACACATCTACACACACAAGATTCTAAATTTTACTCATCCTTTATACTGAGAAGAAAAAAAAAATACTAGATTCAGAAAGAAATGAAAGAGGGAGGGCCAGAATTTGACATTAACATTAACTGTGGGAGAAAAAAGGACAAAGTAGTTAGATGTAGTGAAACATATACTCCAGATACTGTAATTAATCAATTCACCAAGAAAAGCTTTTGGATGACTTTGTAACAAGCCAAAACGGATGAGCAAAAATGAGGGGGAGAGAGAAAATTGAGGGGGTTGGGGAGAAGGGAGGGGAAGGGGGGAAAAAAGAAAAGGAGGACAAATATTACATTTTTTATAAAAGAGGCGGAAAGCTAGAGATAATTAACAAGATAAAAAGAAAGAATAAAAGGTAGCTGCGATGTTGGCAGCAGCCAAGATTATTAGTGACAGTGGAATGAGAAGCAGCAGACACAGTGACGGAGTAGAAGACTGCTCAGAATGATGAGACAGTATTCAGTTTCTCAGCCTGAGGACAGGGACACAATGCTGAATTCTCAGCTGCACCCAGAGCCCATTCTGTGACTCAGAAGAAGGGATGAAGGAGAGATCAGCAGTTACTTGAGTCTTGTCTAGTGATGCTCAGCCAGGAGGATGGGAGTCAATTCCTTTGCAAATTATTGCAATGGCCAGCTGATTATTTAATTCTGTATTACATACCATCTTTGTCTACCTTAGTATTATATTGACAAATATGGAAATATGGCACAAGACAAAATGAGGACAATGTGATATAGTGTTGTTTAATATTTCTGTATGAAATATTAAAGCATTTTAAAAGTTTTAGAAAATAATTCAAAGTTACCAAGTTTAAACATTTTGTAATAGTCAAAATTCTTTCTTTTTTAAAGAAAACTTTTTTTTTATTATATAAGTTTCAGGTGTACAGCATTATATAATTCAACATCTGTCTATACTATAAAATGATCATTGCCACAATTCTAGTTACCACCCACCACCATACAGTGGACTGGCTTCACCAGTTTCTCCTGTCCCCCAACCAGCTTCCCCTCTGGGAAACACAAAGGTGATCTCTTTATCTAGGATATGGTTTTCATTTTATTTTGTTTATATGTTTTGTTTTTTTTTAAGATTCCATGTATGAGTGAAATCATATACTTCTCTTTCTCCATCTGATATATTGCACTTAACTTAATACCTTCAAGGTCCATCTATGTTGTTGCAGATGGCATGATTTCATTCTTTTTTTTATAGCTGGGCAGTATTCCATTGTATATTTATACCACATCTTTATTCACTCATCCATTGACAGATGAATCTTTTTAAACTGGTGTTTTTATAGTTTCTGAATAAATACCCAGGAGTGGAATTACTGGATCATATAGTAGTCCTATTGTTGGTTTTTAGAGGAATCTTCATTCTGTTTTCCAAAGTGGCTGCACCAATTTAAAGTCTACCAACAGTGCACAAGGGTTCCCTTTTCTTCACATCCTCCCTTTTTTTAAAACTACACAGCACTAAGAAGTTTTACAAAGTTAAATGGCACTTGTAACTTCTCCCATACACTGTGCCCCTGAAGGTAAAAACCATCCCAACTTCTAAAACCATAGGTTAGTTTGAATTGCTTATGAATATTAAAAATATGCAATCACATAGTGTAGACAATTTTCTGTCTGTCTTGCTTTGCTTGACATTATGTTTGAAGGATTACCCTGCAGTTGAGCATATCAATACTTTGCCCATTTTTATGATTGTATTGAAATTTGAGAGTCTTGTTTAAATTTCCACATATCTGATGATAGTAATTGAATCTGGTACCCCAGATGTGGTTTTATAATGTGAAAGTATACGTTACGCTGTTACCCACTGTCATATTCATAGAATTCATTTATTAGTCAAATGCACGATTTTGGACATATTCCTACGTATTTCATGTATTTTAAAATAACTGTTGGGTCCTGTACTATGGAGTGTATATTTGATATATCTTTGACATAAAAATTGTGTACAATTTTTGAAATGGGAAACAGATAAGCAATAATTGATAGAACTTACTTTTTATGAATAAGATACTTGGATCTGAAATCAACCCAGTGAATGTGTGTTCTATGACGCATCTTTGGAATGATTGCTGTAAAAAAGTGGACACCATAGACGAGGGATTACAGAGAATGGACTACAGAACATAGACTGGCCTGATGAGCCTGGACAGACCAGGCGGTTTAGCAATTTATGATTGTTAAAAAGAGTAGAATTTAATTGACTGTGGTGTCTGGTTGATAAATCTGAAACTACAATGGAATCAGGAAGCATGAAGCTATCAGAGGCTGAAGTCATAATACATAGATGCACATAGTAAACTTTTTGAAGTTAGAGATGGATAACTAAAACAAAATAGCTCCTAAATAGTGCAGTCGTCCAAGGTCTCTGAAATGGTGTCAGAGGACATATACATACATGCACAAATACACACACACACGCATATGAGCACACAGGAATACATACACACACACACTCATACATGCATAGAGAATGGTGCTCAAGGAAGTGAGACCAGGAATTGGAATGGGGTGGGGTTAGACCCCAGCACAGCCACTTCAGCAACAATAGTTCTAAACACGTCCAGCTTTATCTGCTTAGAACATAATAAACAGTCAATAAGTGGTTAACAATTATTGCTTTTGTTATCACTTATTATTTCATCATTAGCATAATTATTAATTAGATCAAGGAATGTTGATTCTAGGATATTTAAAAAAATGAAATCCTTGATGCTAATGCTGTTAGTAATGACAGCCTGGGTGAGGGTGAAGACTAAAATTCATCTGATAACCATGGGAAGTTAAAATCCTTGGCCACACAAATGCAGTCCAGAACCAGAGGCATGGGTATCGTGTAGGAGCTTGCTAGGAATACAAAATCTCAGTACTACACCAGATTTAGTGACTCAGAATATTTGCATTATGACAAGAATTCCAAGTAATTCTTATGCACATTGGACTGAGAAATACTGGTTTAGGTTACTGAGTGTATTTAATTTCATAACAGGTAAAGTTTCCTAAAAAAAACTTATAAAGCATAGAATTTATAATTAAAAAGATCCATCAAGATCTTTAATTCAGATGCACATTGTGAGAAAACTGAGACCCAAAAGTGTTAAGTTATTGCTCCAAGGCCACATAGTTATTTTTATTTAGTTATAACTGCTTTAATAATAATGGACTGTCCCAAGGTAATTTCAGATTTCTAACTTTTAACATTTGAAAAGCATTGTAATATTCAGCATGGAACTTAGTCTTACATTAATACTATTATATTTCTTCTGGCTTATATGTAAATGGAAAAGGGAAGCAATGTTACATTTATAATATAGAGGAAATCAGAAGATTGACTAATATTTTTAAAACATACATAAGTGTATTAAAGATTTATAACACATGAATTCATTTCCTAGGGCTGCCATAACAAAGCAGATAGAATAAATAGAGAAATGTATTGTCTCACAGTTCTGGGGACTAGAAGCCTGTAATCAAGGTGCTAGCAGGGTTGGTTCATTCTGAGGGCTCTGGGGAAGACTGGGTTCCATGCTTCTCTGCCAGCCCACAGTGGTTTGCTGGCAGTCTTTTGTGTTCCTTGGCTTGTAGAAGGTCAGCTTGATCTCTGGCTTCATCTTTGCGTGCCTCTGTCTCCAAATTCCCCCTTTTTATAAGGACATCTGTCACATGGATTATGACCCACCTCAATGACCTCATCTTAACTAATTACATCTGCATCAACGTTATTTCCTAATGAGGTCTCATTCTGTGCTATTTGGGATTAGGACGTCAACATGTAAATTTTGAAGAGACTCAATTCAACCCATAGCACCAGGTTTTAAATCTCCTTAAGAAAAGTAGAGTATCTGTAATTGAACTTAAATTTTGTAATAGTTTCTCTCAGTGGCTGCTAAAATGAGCTGGAATCATGAGGTTTTTTAAGTGAGTATCTTTCATTCTCATTTAAAAATAAATATATTCAGAATAAGAAAATGATTATTACAGAGCCTTTTGAAATATGTCTCTTAATTTATCCTTATATTTATGTATGTAAAAGAACAATATATAATCAAGCAAGTGAAAAGCAATTGTTGCATAATTATTTAAAATTCAAGTTTTTATAACACTTTTAGCATATTTTTAAAATCTGAAGCCTTAAAATTGATTACTTTAAAATGTCCTCTTTCTACAATAATTATAAGAACATAATTTCTCTGGCTAATACCTTACTAAATCAAAGTTCACATATTTTGAGGAGAACAGAGAAAACACCTGCTAACTAATAATGAATGAATAGATGGTATTACTATGTATAGACTTTCTGAAGAGATTTTAAGAGGCCAAACCCATTCTCTTCACACCTTCTCTCCACCAATATCTAAATCCATATTCATTCTACTTCTTTCTATCTGTCCACACTTCTACCCTAGACCTTTCATAATTATTTCAGCCATCTTGTAACTCTTCTCTCTATATCAATTCTTCAACCCTCATATTTTTTTTCTACAACAGAACCAGATTCACATTCCAAGACGTATGTGATTGTGTCACCTTCCTGATAAAAATCCTTCAAAAGCCTCTGGAGTACCATTTAAGAATGTGGGCTATGACTTCCACACAGCATTGGAGTTTTGGCTGTAATGTTAATTAGTTCAGTGAATTTGACTTCAGAAAAACTAATGAATATGTAACATGTATCAACTTCCTCGCCTGTGATGCAGTGATAATCAAAAGTATTCCCTTCTTTATGGGATTATTGTGGGGAATAAAACATGTAATATGTACAATGAACATTAAAGAACTATGTAAGTGTCATCAATCATTTGTTTTCCATCTAGAAACATCAAGTTTACTAAAAGGATGTGGTAAAGGAATTTTTGGCTCTTAAAGCAGCAAATTTAACATCAAACCTGGTTCTGAGAGCACAATTTACCTGTTTATTGAAGACAGTCTTAGTGTCACCATTCTTTAACTTTAATTATTACTAACACCCACTTTCACTGTGAAGTATTCCAGTTTGGGTAGTAAGTGTATAGTGACCTAATTTATACACCCAATTGCTCATCCCACAAGGATTTAATACTACATGTATTTAAGTATTTAAACACAAAACTCATTAGCTAGGGATGGCATATGATAAATAATTTTAAAATGAGTCCACCTAATGTACTCTATTCATCCTCAGATTCAGAAATAATAGTAGCACCTAAAACTCAACTTAAAAGTTGAGTCTGTTGCTCCTGTACTCCACATACCATTTAGTGTTTTTACAGATGTCAATTTAATTATCATAATAATTAATTATTATAAATTAGTAATTTACTCAGTCATCTGTTGATGGACATTTAAGTTGCTTTCATGTCTTGGCTATTGTATATAGCGCTGCTATGAACAGTATGGAGATTCCTCAAAAAATTAAAAATAGACTTACTGTATGATCCAGCAGTCCCACTCCTGGGCATATATCTGGAGGAACTCTAATTCAAAAAGATACAAGGCTTATTCTAATTCATTATCTGTCATACAGAACTACATGACCAATGATCGCTATATTTTTTAAGTTATTTGTACACAACAACACAGCATAATAATAATCAATGGAAAAAAAGATATTCAAGTAAAATTTGCAGTTAAAATAAAATACAATATAAATTTAAGCTAAAATATCACCATAGAAATGATTAGTAGTTGCCTCATGATGGTCATGTGAACATAAACAGGGGTGAGAGCTGCTACTTTCATTCAGCCATAGAAAGGGGAGAAGGCAGCTGATTAAGAGGATGCTCTGAAGGTGTCTGGTTTGCTTATTCTCTCTCATGAGTTCTCCTCCAATCTGAAGCTGCCAGTTTGTTTGGCCTACTCTTAAGGCAATCCAAAAAGTGGCACTGAAGAAAAGAAGTAAGTATCACATTATTCTAAATCCAGGAAGAATTAGAAAAGAAAGCAGAGATTTAGGGACAGCAGGGAATAGCTCAAGAGTCAGCCTCTTGTGGTATCTGTGCTTTCGTCCAGTTTTAATTTTAATCCATAAGTGAACCTTCAGAGAATTGGAGTAGATAGAAAGAAAGAAAAAGTAACACTTTTACTTTTGGACAAAACTAATTCATATAATAAGAATGACAAATTGACAGTAAGTAATGTATGTTTGAAAAATATAATATAATAAAATATACTCCTATACTTCTTAATTTTATATAGCTTGGGAAGTATGTGTTTAGATAATTAGTTTGAAAATCATTATAGAATAATAACATTATCATTAATTATACATAACTCTACTGGTTATGCATCAATATCAACATTAATAAGGGTTTTCATATTCTGTGAGATTATCTACTCATTTCAGTCTTAAAAAGAATATAGTCCTTGGTGTTGAAGTCAATCCCTGGGCAGACTTGGAAACAGATAATAACCATTACCTATATGTTTTATTCTTATTAGTTTTACCTTTTAAAATTATGAGTATTCTGAGGCTTAGTGTGATTATGTGAAAGGTTAAAAAAAAAAAAAAAAGAACAGCTAGTACAGTCAAGATTTAAACCCAATTCTCTTTGTCTCTTAACTATTAAACAAAACTGTCTCTTCTTAGAATTATAAGGTGTTTGGAATTTTTCAAAACTGAATACAAAAATGAATGCATAAATACTTTGTTTTAGCACATTTCTAACTAACAAGGCTTTCCATTTTACTTACCACAATAAGTATAGATTATACCACATTTTTTCTCTTAATTTCAGTAACTTGGCTTACTTTACATTCTTTCCAGTATAAAATATTAATGGCAAAGACAACATATAAGGCCTATCAGACAGTATTGAAATAATTTAGCTTATCAAGATAAAATTAAATAATGCTGTGACATAGAAGCATAGCAAGATTAAATATCTGGGACTGTAATTTTTAGCAATTGTTTAAAATGTGACAACTACTTTTGAAAGATTAAAAAAAAAATAGTTCAATATGTCAGGTTACAACAATGCTCCACACCCAACCATGACAAGAGGATAAAGGGGAAATCCTCTGTGGCTACTTTATTTTCTTAAAGAAACTGTCAAGTTTCCAAAAACAAATAAAAATTAAATGAAAATAAATGACTACTGGATCAATTTTTAATAAATGCTTACACAAAGATACCCTTTTCTTTCAGACTTCAAGTTTAGTGATAAGCATATTTGATGCACTGTAGAAAATTCAACCGGTTTTTATTAATACTTAGGTAATTTTTGATGACTGCAACTTCACTGGTGAGTTCCCAACCAATAGAAATATTTAATAATGGTTTTGGTATTTAAATTCAAATGCTTCCAAAATAAGAATCTTAGCCACTGGCGCAAAATTAAATTATTTTAACATTAGTTAATTACAGATTACACATATCCCCAGCCCCCATCTCACTTTCCTCCAGAATGTTATGTAAAGAAAGATTTACCTTACAAACTCCTAGCTCAGTTGTAGTGAAACCGATTGGTTTCCATTGTGAGAATATCCTCAAGCAAGTTTCTTTGGATAGTCTCTCTAAAGAAATAGCTGTGGGACAACATCAGCCCAGAGGAGCACAACCCCCTAGGGCTTACAATCACTCCTGCCAATTTGCTCTACCTCTGAGTTTTCAATTATATAGACATTGATTGTCACAAATTAACTTGCAAAGCCAGAAAAAAAAAAAAAATAGAAAGAGAGGAAACAATAAGAATACATGTATCCATTTTCACTTTATTTTTTTCTGTCTCCCTTCTCCCTTCCTTCTTTCTTTTCTCTTTTTCTTTTGATTCTTTTTTTTTTTTTCCATTTTAACTTTTCTCCTTTCATTTTCCCTTTTCTGTTTCTCTTTCTCTTACATATAACTTTGGCCTGTAAGTGGCCAATTTCTCTTGCTATTTTGCATTGGATGGTCAGAAATCTGATTATGAACTTCAATTCTGTCAGCTACCAGATCATGGGAGGAGAAAGGAACCAGAGACTTGAACTGAAACATGCACACACAGACATGGTCCCTGTATTTGGAATTTCTTTTCATTTCTTTTCCACTTATGTATCCCCATACTGCAAACAGTCCCAAAATCAATGTTTTAGTTATGAGACATATAAGGACTGTATTAATTTTTCTACCATAGTAATCACAGAACTGACTCTGAGACCACAACATTTTTGGGTACCTGACCCCCAAAACTACAAAAGATAGTATTGTTGACCTTCTAGGCTTTGTGACCAGGATGTGTATTGTTATTTTTAAATTATTTGAAATTGGCAGATGAAGTTCAATTTACACATGGCAATAAAGATGGGATTTCTGAATCACGGGTTACAAGCAACAATAAAATAGATATTAAATGAACTTCTATAGAACATGTCTTTTATTTCAATTCATCAGTTAATAAGATGATGCATAGGCTTTCCAATCATATTTTGTTATCATTAAGCTGAAAAGTGCATTTCTTTATAAAATAGTGTCTTTTTTTTCTAGTAAGTGTATTGAGATTAATATAATGTACTCTGGGAGAAGCCTTATAAAAATCTATTTCTTAGAAAAACACTCAAGTTACACTGCAAAAGGATGTTTTTCAGTGAAGAAATCATATAGCAAATGTGTTCCTGTACCTGGCTGAAAATAGATTTATTTTGTTATTGTTGTTTGGTTTTAATGTAGTCCTTACTCTCATTAAAAAAAAAAAAATCTTGAGAAAGAGAGAAAGAGAGCACATAATATTTAAAAAATACTCATTACACAAAGACATTGGCTTTTAATTCACACAGGAGACTACATTTTTGCCAAATAAAAGAGTAAAATCAAATATCTTTGTAGCTCTATTCAGAAATTTCTTCTGCCAGACTATTGGAACAAAATATTCATAATGGCAAAGTTAAATTGAATGTAGATGGATCTTTATAAGAATTAGAAGATAAATACAATCTCTTTTAGAGGGTTATCAAAAATATGTAGTATGTCCTATTTGAGAAAATTTGGAGATAATTTTTTATTAATACCTTTCTAAAGACTACATACATATTGTAAATTTTGAAAATACTGTTAGTTTTTTTTAAAGACTAGCCTGCCTGAAATTAGAATTATATATGAATGTCCCTATCATTTTAACTTGATAAAAAGTAAATCTCTCTTTCTGGTTTTAAACTTGGTAAAATCAATTTGCCCTAGTATTGACTGACTCAGTTTTAAAAAAAATTACTTTGTTTTGTTAGCTTAATTTTTCAAATAATTTTATTATTTTTTCCATATGATAACAAAGTCATCTTTTAAAAGCTATGGATTTATTCTACTGACTCCTAAAGAAGCATACATTTGTTCTCTTCTTGGAAAAAAAATTACAAAAATCAAATTGATTTTCTATTTTAACAATACTAGCTTAGTCAAGATTACTTAACAAACTGGTAGTGTTTTAGGAGGTTATGGTCTAAAATTTGGAATGAACTGAGATTTTGTTGCAGGTATTAAATTTTATTGCTTTGGTAGTTAGGCTTTTTTGTGAAGTTATTATATGTATACGATATGATATATGTGCTGTATAACCACTATATGTATGTATATTATACTCTCAGATCTTACTCATCTTATTGTTGAAAATTTGTGCTCTTTTGCCAACTTTTCCTTATTTCTCAAGTGCCCCTGGCAACCACTTTTGCAATATTGAAAAGCATTTGTCCTTTAGGTTCTGATAATTCCATATGGTTCACTCAGCCCTAGGATGGTAAATGCTTCCTACAGTTATCTTTCTGTTACCCTAGTGTCCCAAGTTAATGTTACTCTTCTAACACCTAAAATTTAAGGAATTTAACCAATTTTTTATAAATAACATCCCTCAGTTAAAATAGGTGTAGCTTGTTTTCCTGAGTAACTGAGTGATACAGTCAATGGCTTTTAAGTTAGATTCTACTATTGTCTATTTGTATGAAATGTTTAGTAATGAATTAAAGATAAACATTTCTAAATTAATATTGTATTTTTTTGCTATAAACATATCAGAGAAAATACTTAAAGCAATTATGTCACAACAATAGTGATACTTTAAATTGTAAAAGAACACCTTAGAGGTCTTGTCCTATAATTACTTAGAATTATAGTGCCGAACGATCACTTATTACATTAGACTTTAGAGTTGCATTAAACTTATGCTTTGGGAAGGTTTCACTAAATACTCTTTTAACTATTGAAGGGGAAAACATCTTTTAGTTCCATGGTCTCTGTTTTCTACAGCACCAGAATACAAGATTAGGGAGACATCTACACTGCTATGATATGTTAAATACGGACTGAACTAAATGCCTTTAGTTTCTCTTTCTGTAAGTTATTTGCATTTATGCCACTAAAATGAATCTTCACCATGTCATTTTCTATTCCCAAATCCAATTAATAGATATAGTTCAAAGGGTATTCACTTACGTATTTCTAGGGGCCATGAGAGTCATCTTAGTTTGCTAGAGGTGCCATAATAAAATATCACAGACTGGCTATCTTAAACACAGAAACTTTTTTTCTCACACTTCTAGAGGCAAGAATTACAAGATCAAGGTGTCAGCAAGTATGATTTCTTCCAGATCCTCTCTCCTTAGCTTCCAGGTGCTCTCTTCTTTCTGTGTGTTCACAAATTTGTCTTTCTGCCTACATGTGTCTGGAATCTCTCTCTCTCTCTCTTCCTCCTAGTCTCCTCTTCTTATAAAGAAACCAGTCAAATCAGATTAGGATTTACTCTAACGACTTATTTTAACTTAACTCTTTAAATGCCTTGTCTCAAATACAGTCACACTCTGAAGTACTGAGGGTTTGGGCATGCACGTATGAATTTTAAGGGAACCAAATTTAGATTGTAACAAGAGAGAAACCATCCAAGAAAAGATTTGACCAATTTTTATAGATGAACTACCTATGAGATTAAATGACTTGCTCAAGTTCATTGAGATCGTTAGTGACAGAGTTCAGCCCATAGCACAACATCTTCACACACCAATTTCAAGATCTTTCCATCGCACCACTCTTCAGCCATCATTGTATGAAATGCACTGCTATAAAGTAAGAGATTGTCCATAATATACATGACTGGCATCCTAAAACTATTTTGTCTTTTTCTATTATTTTATTTGTTAATTGCTTGCTATTATTGTCAACTTTATAAAATGCCACTCTTATTGGAGATTTATTGAACAGGTATAAAACTTATGATGACTTTGACGTATTGATGTTTAGTAAACATTTTATCCTCCATGATTCCTAAAGATTGCTGTGTATTCTAAAAGAATTCCAGAGGTATTCTGGAAACTTTCACATTTAAATATTGCCCAAAGTCTCTAGAACTGTATCTACAATCAGGTAACATGAAAAATAAGAAAATATTTTTATATTTTGCAAGCAAATTTGTAAACCATTTACATTTCAAACTAGATTTGTAATATTGTGAGAGTAAGCATGGAGTGGAAAACAAGGAAAGACAGTGTAATTTCTAAAAAAAAAAAATGGAGGGGTTATATGAGATAGACTCTAAACCATGCTATTTTCCAAAGGAATATAAATTCCTAGTAAATCATGCAAATGACAAACTGCTTAAACATAAATACAATCAAGAGTAAATTAGAAATGCTTAAAACCAAATTGGAGGGAGCCAATAAAAATGAATCCAAATTAACTATGTATGTTTTAGGTCTTGAGTTGGAAATGGTAAGCATACTGTGATTTGGAATATTTATAAATAATGTCATCCCACATCATAATATATTATGCCAGTCATGTTTCTAGTTGTCCTTTCTTTCAATCACAAATGTCATTTTAATATCCTAGTAATCTCTACAACACAGACTTCCTTGTCTACAAACACAACTCTTGCCAGTTTAATGTCACCAGATCTGTGATGCTATTATTCTGTAAATGGGTAAGTAGTCCTCTCAGTGAACACAAGCTGAAACAAAGATATATAAACAAATTACTTGCCTAGTTTTCTACAGATTCTTGATCTTTCATAAAATGTTTGTCTCTTCGCTTGGAACAAGCCTCTTGAATTAATAAACATTAGGGAACCATATGCCAGATCTGCTTGAATATAAAGCTTAGTGCTTTATGGCAGTTGGCATAGAACTAAAACAAGAATAAATAAATATCCAGGGGTCTGATTTGGGAATAAGGTCAAGGCTTTAGAGGCAGGACAGAGGAGCATGTTTCCAAATAGAATTTTGGGACTAAAACATGATTACAGGTATTAAAAACAGTCTGGACATTATTACCATAAGTGAAAGTTCCAAATCCAAATCAAATACCCATATGCCTATATGGCCAGGGCCATGGAAGGCAAGCCAGAAAAGTCTAAAAGGCTGAGCAATTATTATAGAATGGCAATTAGCATCACAGAAGTCAGAGAGTCAGTTTAGTGGTGCAGTTAAAGTGAGAATGAAATTTCAATGGAGAAAACTAAACAGTAAATTAAGTTTAAACAGTAAAACTTAAAGACAGATAAATGTTTTATCAGGACTTGCACGCAAAGACAGAAGAGCTCAGTTACAATCAGACGTATGATGTTCATTTACTATCTGACAATGTGAATAGACTTGTGTCTCATTGGATACATAAGATTTTGTTGCGCACATTCTTGGGCACTCTGCTGACTGAGATGTCACAGATTCTGTAAAGGTTCAAAAGCTTGACCATGGACATTGATTTTTTAATATGTTATTTTGATCTTATCACAATGAAGGGAACCAAATAAATCATCATAAACCAAGATGTTACAAGGGCAGAAATTTCTTTCCAACAAGGAGTAGTCAGAAGGTGTACAATCTTTTGGATTGTCTTAACCTTGCAAAGGTGACAAAAGAGCATATGAGAACGATGTAGGACAGTGGCCAGCCACTTCCAGTTGCTGTATCTGGGTATGCCTATTTCCTACATAATCCTGATCACATGACTATATCTCTTTGTTGCAGATTGCACAGCTGGGCAACCAAGTCTTCCCAGTGGTCCTCTAAGTTAAATTCTTATGCTGACAACTCCTGATACCACACATGATTTTCCCAGTGCCTACACATCTAGATAACTCCACTAAATGCTCAGTTCCGATCTGTAATTTCTCAAGATTCCTAACTATGAACATTGTTAAGACTTCTGTAGACTATAAAATAGGAATAAAGCAAAGTCCTTGATTTCACAGTTTAGGCTCTAATGAATAAAATAGGCTTTCTTCACAGGGAAACTAAGGAAACAAGACAGGGATTCAAGCATAGAGGAAAATAAACTCGTGAGATTTCAGAGTTATTCCTAGCTTATTCTCATCACCTTCTACTTAATCCTTTTTTTTTTTTCAATTCCATCTATATATTTTCTTTGACCAATTTGTGTCAGAGTTTTAGCAAAATGGGATGAATCAGAGATTTAAAACTTAATTTTGAGCTCTTCCTAGATAACTTTACCTAAATGAAATCGATATAACTTAGTGTGTCCCAAACTGAATTCATCACTGTCTTCTTACCACTCCTTACACCAGTTTTTCTTCTTAAATTCCCCCATCTCATTTCAACGGTTCAATGTTTTCCCCCAACAGGAAACCTTAGAGACATCCCAGATCTACCTAGTTTCCTCATTCTCCAAATCTTGCCACCTCGGTTTTTTCCCATTTAAAATATTGTTCTGTTCATTCACATTTTTCTGTGTCTCTATTGCTCTCGTTTTCTAGAATTGCTGTTTTCAACTGGTTTCATAATGTTCTCCTTGTCTTATTTCATTTTATTCTAATCAGGGCTAAACTTAACAACCACAACCACAGTTTTGTTCTTTTTTTCTAAAGTGCAAACTAATCATTTCAATTTTGACTCCAAGTTCCTCCAGAGTTTCTCATTTATAAACATATAAAGCCCTTCATGTATGATTCATTGTGATAAAGCTTAGTCCAGCTGTTCAGTCGGATCTATCCCTATACATCTAGTGTATTTATTTAGCAATATTTAACCACAAATTTGTCCTGAGCTTATTCATTGTCAGGCCTTTGCGTATTTCCTTTGTCTAGAATATGCTCATACTTTGTGTTCAGTCACCAAAGTATTCATCTCTGCAAAGTTTTCCTGAACCCTCTCAGGCAGGGATGTGATTACTTTCTGTCTGCTTTCACTCTTTTTTTCATACATTTCCATGAACTCAGTGATCACACTGTATTGAACCAATTCATTAGTATTTTGTCTGCCTTGTCTCTAGAATATATACTCTGGGTGAAGAAGGACTGATCTTATTATTATGAGTAAATAACTTGGCAGTAAGCCTGTTAATTAAATGGTGTTTACCAAAGCACTAAAGGCAGCTGGACTTTTCTGATAGATTTTAAATTAGTGTCCTTTATATCTTTTCTCTATAGAAATAGGATAATTTAAAGCATGTGAAGTTAGTAGAGTGGACTAGGAGTCACATCACCCAGTTGTGGGAATTGGGAAGAGAAAATTCTATGAATCAGGAAAAGCTAGGTTACACCATGAGGACAAAAACCCCCAAATCGCTGTAGTTTAATAATTAATGTTTACCTTTTACTCGTCAAACCAGCTGTGAATATGTGTCCTTCCAGGGCGTCTCTCCTCTGAGACATCTCAGCAACACATATTGATGGAGTCTGCACGATACAGACTTCCCTGTTTCCACAGTCAGCATGACAAAGAAACAGAGCATGGAGAATTGCCTGTTAATTCTTTTGTATTTCTGCCAGGAGCTGATTCACTTTTCACTGACTTATTTTTCATTGGCAAAAGTAAGTCCTATAGCTGTACTGAACTTCAAGGGTACAAAGAAGCATGATGCCCGGGAAGAGAGAACATAAGAAACATGGCTTTCTATAATAATGATACAGGAGCTAAATAACAACAATTATTTTTAAAAAGGCTTTAATATTAAATATTTTCAAGCCAGTTTAATGCATTACAGTGATACCATTTTATAACAGATCAAATATCAATTGATACAAGTGATAAAATTTTTTAAAATATATGGTTGACTCTTTTGTGTTTCTGATTAGATAATGTCTTCTAAGGCTAGCTTATATTAAAAAAATAAATCATGTGATTTAATGTGGTGGGAAAGCTACCTATTTGAAGACTGTGGTAAAAATATGTGGCTGTGTACCCTGAAACAACTGAGCATTAGGAAAACTATGTTTGAACACTATAAAATGTATTAAATGTTTGTATCAGTTTATATCATCATTAAATATACATTAAAGAAAACTAATTTCCAATTTCTAAAATAGTTTGAATATGTACTTGTATGATTGGATTATATAATTGTTGTTTAGAAAGGAGAGGGTTAAAATTAACCACTATATATAAAAATAAATAAAAAACAAATTTCTTCTGTATAGCACAGGGAACTATATTCAATATCTTGTAATAACCATTAATAAAAAAATGAAAATGAATATATGTATATATACGCATGACTGGGACATTATGCTGTACACCAGAAATTGACACAATGTAACTAACTACAATTTAGTTAAAAAAAAAAAAAAAGAAAAAACAAGCCACAGCACTGCTACTAACACAAAAGGGTAAAAAAAGCAAGAGTTTAATCGCTGTAAAATGTTAAGCCTTGCCAGCACCACTTTATTCCATAAACTTTACATGGATGTTTTTCTACTTAAGATGCTGTATTTTAAAGCAGTTATTATTGCTACATAAATTATATGCAAATAGTGTATAATTTCTTAATTTCTCTTAGGTGGAGTTCTTTCTGTCATCTATGTTTTTGTGTGTGCTCTTAGTGATTATGTCTCAAGAATTGCTTCAACCCTCTTTGTGACTATAATGAAACTGCCCTTTTGTATTACAAAAAAAGCAAAAACAAACAAACAAACTTCTTTTTGTCAATATCTCTCTAGATTGCACAGCAGTCAATCTTTTGGTGATTTTATACTTGGTATTAATTCATTTGAATAACTACTAAACCATCCCACGTCCCCACATAATTTGATTTGTTAGGATGACAGCAGATGTTATGTTGAGTACAAAATCCCTCCAGTTTTGTTTCTGCCTCTCCTCCCTGTTCCTGTCACACATCAAATACTCATGACAGTTAACTTTCTTTCTCAGAAGGTGATTTGAGTTTTCTTTCCCAGCTGCTTTTAAACAATCTTTATTTCTTCCTAAAATTATGGGGGATTAACAACGTTCCCTTTCTCTGTCCTCTACCTTCTGTTCCAGGATATTCATAGGTAAGGGCCATCACACATCATAATACAACCGTGCATTTCAAGCGGAGGGAGAACTGAAGTCAGAGTAGGAAGAATCTCTCCTTTAGGACTACCGAGAATTTGGAGACTCTCGACTTGAGGAAACACAAGGTCATAAAATTATTTTAAAGGGATTCTAGGCATGTTTATATCATGCTCCTTTTCTGCCTATTATTTATTTATCTTTTGCAATTTTCTCCTTACCTAGCATTGAATTTTGAACATGTTACTAGGTAACAAAATTATAACTTTATAGGCCCCTAGCCAGGCCCAAATTTAGGAAATCTTTAATGTGTGGTAACCCCAGCTCCTATCTAATATTGGTGGAATCTACTGACACCTGGGAGACCTCTGAGGGAGATGGGCGATGTGGACTTCTATCAGACTCCATCAATGTACTTCCCCATGTCATTGTAGAAGGATCTTGTTTTGAAACATTGTCATATGTATATGAATGTATGTATAAAGCCCTAGAATCATAAAATATCTGCTTGGAGGTTTATTTAATTTGTAATAATTTTCCTTTTATTTCATGTGTTGCCTAAGCATGTATTAGATATAAGTTGCTTATTCTTAAATTGGCCCTGACACCTTAAAAGGGAATGCTGTAATATTTTTGGATGCTCACTTTTTCTTTAATTAAATCATTTAACATATGTATTAGAAGATATAGAGCAGAGATAGATTTTATTTGCAAAGAAAGTAGTATGAGTACATTACACATGCCTACATGCACCTTAATATTCATAGCAGCACTATTTACAATAGCCAAGACATGGTAGCAACCTAAATGTACATCAACAGATGACTGGATAAAGAAGCTGTGGTATATGTATATAGTGGAATACTACTCAGCCATAAAAAGAATAAAATAATGCCACTTTCAGCAACATGGTTGGACCTGGAAATCACCATTCTCAGTGAAGTAAGCCAGCAAGAGAAAGAAAAGTACCATATAACACCACTCATATGTGGAATCTAAAAAAAGAAAAAGGACTAATGAACTTATCTACAAAACAGAAACAGACTCACAGACATAGTAAACAATCTTATGGTTACTGGGGAGAAATGGGGTGGGAAGGGATAAATTGAGAGTTTGAGATTTGCAAATACTACATATATATAAAATAGATAAACAACAAGTCTTTTCTGTATAGCACAGGGAACTATAGTCAATATCTAGTAGTAAAACATAATGAAAAAGAATATGAAAACAAATATATGTATGTATATGTATGACTAACACATTATGCTGTACACCAGAAATTGACACAACACCGTAAACTGAGTATAATAGTTCAATTAAAGAAAAAAATAAAATCTTCCAAATTCCCACTTTAAGACTATTAAGGTGACCTGGATTATATTTTACACCAGTGATTTATGTTCACTATCAAAAGTTCATATCCCACTGCAACCTATTTAACTAGTGAAAGAAAATATTCATTTTAATGAATTTTAATGACAATTTAAAAAATAATAAACAATAATTACCATCTATTCAACATTTACTATGAACCACAAAATATGCTAACACTTTATTTACATTAACTCTATGAAATAATTACTGTTGTACACAATTCTTACATACAGAAATAGTTTAAAAAAATAATTTCACACTGCCTGCCTGAAAAGGGCTATGAACACTTCAGTATAGAGAAAAGTCATTAGTTAAACCTCCACTGACAGCAGAGGTGGGGATGCATTATCTTCCATAAGAATGTCTTTCTTTTATCATAACAGCACACTAGTAGTTAGCATGCCCAGTGTGAGTAGTCTAACATTTTGCGATTTTCAATTCTGAAATATTTCATGCTTACTAGAGAATCAAATTTACATTTTGATTTTCTATTTTCTTCATGGTTAACTTTGTAAACTTTTGAAGTATTATCATTTCAATTAATGTTTTCTACTTTATTCTTCTTCTGGGTGATAAGGTCAGACTACAGATAATACACTTCTTGTGATGAATGCTTGTTCTATTTTTGTAGTTTGTTCATTTTCCTAAGAAAACATTATGACATGGCTGGCAACAATTGCAAATAAGATTTTCTTATAATTACTTCAAAGCAAGAAACATTTCACAAGGCATCCACAGCATGTCTCTGCTGTTGTTGATCTTTTGACTTTTATTGTGATCTCCTTAAATTTATTTAGGAAATCCAAAGATCTAATATACCATGGGCTTTAATTTATTAAACTCACTTATTTATTCTGACACTTGCTACTATTCCCAGAGACACTGCTTCTAGATAGACCACTGGCTTGACTGGTATAACTGAATTTAGCTAATAATTGTTCAATAACTCAGAATATTTGTATCATTTGCATGTGTGCAAATTAAGCTACTATGCACTATAGTCTTTCGCCAAAAAAAGTTTGATAAATAATTATGTTTGAATGGATGAAATCCAATTTCCCAGAGATTATGAGATTTTTGTGGTCTGAAAGCTGCCAAATGGCACACATGGTTCTAGAAAGGGCACTCGTTTTGTGATTCCTAGTCTATACCATTTATATTATTTCAACAGAAATATTATGAAGGAAAAAGAAGAAAGGAATATACACTTTTCTTCCTAAAATAAAAATGGGCTGAATTTGGAGTTTTTAAACACAATTCCAACTGGATCTGAATCAGCATTAGGCAACTTCCCCGCAGTCTGGCACAGGCCGGCAGAGTTGGCACCCGGTGCTCTGCTAAGGCCCAGGACTTGACAAGTGCTTTTGGACGGAGGTGTAGTGGCACAGCTGTCTTGGGGACCTGATGGGAAATGTGTCTAAAATATTTTTGTAGCCAATATTAGCTACTACTTCTCTTTTTCTTTTTCATACGCATTTATCAAATTAGAAACAAACATAAAAAAGTGATATTGCTAGAATTAAGGACATTTATTATGATTACAATTAAAAAAGAATATTATAAATATCAATATCAGAAAAAAAAGAGTAAAAATAACATCAATAAGAAATCATGTAAAATAAAAGGAAGGGGTATGTGTATGTGTGTGTGTGTGTGTGTGTGTGGAACATTAGTTACATTTTCTAGCATTCAATTTTTCCCCTGTGGTTCTGGTTAAAGTTAAGGTCACTCTTAAAATATTTCTGTTCACTTTGTAAAAAAACAAAGGAAAGCGGGCAAAGTAATGCTTGCTCTACACTCATTGTTCCAGAGTTATTAAATAAGTTGAAAAAATAATCAAACCAGTTACAGCATGTTAATCATTTATAAACAGGAGCATCAGGTAATTGAACATATTAGTTCTACAACAGGTACATGTTTAAATGGGTATATGTGAGCAAAAATACTTCATAGTGTTTCAATTTATTTCCCAAAGTGTCTTGGAAAAATAAGTTGAAGGATGATAAAAATATAAACTGAAAAGAAAAAATTCTTATTAATAATTTTATCCAGCTTCTTTGAACATAATCATATAGCAGTTAGTGCCGCCTTACTGAAACTTTAAATGGTAGTTAAATGTTTTCAACTTTGACTTTTTTTTTTCACCGTCTATTGAAATGAGAATAAAAGTACATAAACCTATCTGCAAAAAGAAAAACAAATTGTATTACTTTTGTTTAAAATCACTTGAAATAAAAATATTAATATTGGTTTTTAGTGTATTTGTAGAATGTATAGTGTAGCAATGTATAATCTGGATAATAGTTGGATTACCATATTTTGAAAACGCACTGTCCAAAGTTCTACGTTAGTCCCCAGAGATATAAAGATGACAAGGACTGCATCTTTGCCCCCCCCCCCACTGAATTTACAGTCTAGTGAGGACCTTTGAAATTTAAATTTGGGGATAACTGATATAACAATGAAAATAAAGTTGTCCTACAGTAGTATAACAAAACATCTAAACATTAAGAAAGGGCAATATCCGAAAATAAAGAGGAATTAGCCAGAGATTGATTCAAAGATAATAAGCAAGAAAAAAATAAACCTATGGATGGTGGACTGCAAAAATGGCCTCAGTCCTTCATTTTACCCCAAATCCACATCCTTTGGTGTGCAAACTTGCAGTGCTGTCTCACTCTGACAGTGGGCCACTCAGTCACATGATTTACTTTTGGCAATAGGCTATCAGCAACCAGATGTAGGCAGAGACTTGTAAAGGCCCTGGCCTTTCTTCATTTTGCTTTTGTTTTCTGAAATTGCCATGGGGAGAGTGAGGAGAAGCACAATGACAGAATGCAATAGGGTGAGAGAAGCATGCAGAAAACAGATAATGAATTAGTGTATTAGTTTCCCAAGTGGCTTAAAACAGCAGAGATTTAGTCTCTGACAATTCTGGTGGCCAGATGTCTGAAATCAGTGTCACTGGGCCAAAATCAAGGTGTTGGCAGGGTCACACATCCCCCAAGTGCTGTAAGGAAGAATTTTTTCCAGCTTCTGGTGGCTGCCAGCATTCCTTGGCCTGTAGACACATTGTTCTAATCTCCACCTCCAAGGTCATACTGTCTTCTCTTCTCTGTGTTCTCTCTATAATCTCCTCCTGCCTCTCTCTTACAACGACACTTGTGGTTTCACTTAGGACCCAGCCACATAATCCAAGATAATCTCCCCATCTCAAAACCCTTAACTCAATCAAATCTGCAAAGACTTTTTTCCCACGTAAGGCAATATTTACAAATTCTAGGGATTAGTATCACATTTTTTTTTTTTAGCACATTTAATGTACCACAGTCTTTCCTCTGGTCTTTCATCCATGGCACATGCAAAATACATTTGCCACATTCCAACATTCCCAAATGTCTTAATTGATTATTGCATCAGCTCAGTTCCAAGATCTCACCAAAATATTACCAGATCAAAAGTCTCAAACCTCATGATCTAAATCACTTAAATCAGATATGTGTGAGACTGTGCGACTCATCCTAGAACAAAATCCGCCCCCGTCTGTGGACATGTGAAACTAGGAAACAAGTTAGATGCTTCCAAAATACAATGAAGGCAGATGGGGCAGGCACAGGATAAGAGACATTCCTATTCCAAAAGGAAGAAAATGGAAGGAAGAAAATCACCAATTCCAAGCAACTAAAATTTGCCAGTAGGGCAAATTCCATTAAGTTTCAAGGCTAAGAAACTTCTGTGGGTTGAAGTCTCCAGACTCTGGGCTCATTCGCTTTTATAAGGACTCGTAAGATTACATTTTATGCCTATCCTGATAATCCAGGATAATTTCCCCATCTCAAGATCCTTAGTCATATCAAGATCCTTAACTTAGTAATATCTGCAAAGACTCTTTCCTAATACGGTGATTTACAAGCGTCAAGGATTAGGACCTGACATTTGGGGGGGGGGGGGCATTTTTCAACCCACCATATGCAGTCATCCCAGCCAAGGCCAATATAGATCAGTAGGTGCAACCAACTAAGACCAGCCCAAATCACAGACTCAGAGACGCAAACACTAAAGAAATGTTTAGCGTGGAGACTGTAAAGAGTTGGTTTCTCAGTTACTATACCAGCTGTTCAGAAAGAAAAGTTAAAACACTATGATAAGTTGTGCAGTGTGGAGTTCTCAGTCTGCAAACTACCGTCCCTCAGTTACCACCCTGTGACTTCTCTACTCGACATAACAAGGATACCAAGTACCAGTTTTTCCAGTGGTATAGTCTGTGAGATTTGGCTAATGGTGCATCCAATCTGGTTTTTGAAAGGACGTCTGAATGCTTCTTCTGCTTCAAATGCCTCAGTGCTTTTCCATTGTCCTTGTAATAATTATAAATTTTAAATAGGCTCAATGTGGCTCAACTGAGAAATGAGTTTCCTTCAGAAAGCAGTGCTTTTGTGGAGGGAAGAAATCTTTTCATACTTGAACATTTTCTAATTAATTATTTATTGTATACTGAGGTTGGCGTGAGTACAAGGAAGCTATCATCTCAAAAGGCAGTTAAAATTTTTTTTTCTCTTCAGCATCATGAGGAAAAATATGTTTCCAACTTTTGTGAGAAGGCCAAGGTGTCCTATATGATATATATGATAAACTTTGAGTTGGATCTATAGGGGGTCTGGAAAGTGTTAACTGGAAGGAGGGCAGAGCTTGTGTGGCTGGCCACGGCTGGTGTGGCACCAACATGCCAGATTGTTTACATGTGTATTTCATGACTACTTGTCTGAAGAGAAGGGTGTATTTCTGGATCATTTTTGAGTTTTTTTTTCACTTATGTTATTCCAACAGTTTAATGATGATCTAAAAAAATAATAGGTTATAACTTAGAAAAAAAAGTTGGGAGGAAAAAAAGACAAGTTAGGGAGCCAATTTGCAGGATTATGAAATAATACAGGTCAGGAATATGGGAGGTCATAAAGAAGGGCTTATTAGATGAATTCAAGTATCACTTAGGCTCTAAAGTTGACAACATTTAATAATTAAGAAAACAGGAAATTATAGAGATTTATTTTCACTTAAACATGAAAAAAAAAACAATCTATGGAATGAATGCAGTATTAAAGATCAGAGGGACACATTTTTCAAAACAAGACAAAAGTGAAAACAAAGAGCTGAATTTTGTTTTTGCTGGGTTTGTGGCACCTGTGAGATTTCTGTCAGAGATGACCAAGAGACTATTAGTTATATGGCCATGTATTTAAGAAAGAGACATGGGATGCAAAAAGAGTTTGGAGATTCATCAGTATATGGAGGGTAAGTGATGTACAGGAAAAATGTACCTATTCAGGAAAAGGTGTGAAGTGAGTCAGGATGGATTCTGATAAACATGTAAATGGATAAAGATAAGAAAAAAAAAATCACAGTGAAAAGGTGTACGAGACAGGTGGAAGGAAAGCCATAAATGTTTGTTTCCGAAATAGCTGAGAGAAGATATTTTTAAAGGAAGAAGTGTCTGCAGTCGTCTTGACCTATGACCCTAATTTGGTTACTAAGACAGCCCAGCAATTCTTCTGTTTCCTTATACTATTCTTAGCCCCGTTTTTTTCTAACAACCAATTCAAACATTTACAACCCACTTTGAACATACCATTTCTACATCTATATGCATCTCATAACTCATTCTCAAGAAGGCTTTGTCTCCTAACTCACAGGGAAAAAAAATGATCAGAGAACTGTTTTCAGTTTTCTGTCATCTATTAGGATCTTGGTGACAGTTTGTCCTGCTGGGTATTTATTAGCCATCAACATCTGTTGAAAGAAGAGGAAGAAAGAGGGACTGGGAAGAGAGTTAGAGTTGTGATCTTAGACCTCCCACGGAGAACTCTGGAACATATATACCCCATCAGAGTGGTCCTATGTTGACGGGATGTACCTCAGCCTCCATCAGGCATTGACATGGGCTGTCCTGGGAAGGCCATTCCATTGAGCAAGATGGCTCTCTGTAGCTGAGACCAATTCAGAACCAGAGAGCTGTGTCAATCAGTGCTTCCTTGAAGACAGTTCTGAACATCTCCATGAGCATCTTAACAAACAAACCTGAACACTTACAGAAGCATCACTCTTCCTTTCTTCCAGTTATATAGAAGAGCTCACCTCTCCTAGGCTAATTTCCTTTCCATCAACTTTGTACTTTCAAGTTGTTTAAGCTTTCCTTTGGTATCATCCTTTCCTAAACATATTTAATCAGTGTCATTTATGAAAAACTTTAAAAGAAAACCTCATTTTTCTACATTTCCCATCTGAGACATACCCCTTTTTCACTTAGAACCAAATACAAAACCCTTACATGACCTGCGAAGTTGTGTGTGATCATTTTTCATGGTTATGTCTCCAATCCCATGCTCCCTTTTTACCTAGTGCTCATTTCTGCTCCAGTCGTATTGGTACCTTTGTTTGTTGTCATTTGTTTACCTTTCTCTTTAAGAGTTTGTCTTTCTTGTTTTCTTCCCTGGAATGTTCTTCCCCCAGGCACTTATATATGACCTAGTTTTTTATTTTCTCAAGGTTGAAAAAGAACCTCATCACTCCCTACCCCAAGGGGATTCTGGATCCCTCTACTGTGTTTTATTTTTCTTCAAAGAATTAATATCTATCTAAAATTATGTATTCTTTATTTTATTATGTATAATTTTTCTTGCCTCTCATTGAATGCAGGCTCCTTGAGAGAACAACAATCTCATTCAACAAGGTATCACCAACAATAATACATTCAACCAATTCCTAATACATGTTTCTACTTAAATTGACTTCTTAATTTGGTCCTTTTAACACCAGCATCTCATATTTTAAATATAGAAAGAAAAATTAATAAATAAAATGTATTTATCCAACAACCATATATATTAGATATATACCCTGTGGCAAGATTCTGAATTACAAAGACACATACAATGTAGATTTCATTAGAGAATTCATCTCATGGATATAGATATATAAAATGCACCGTAGCTTTTCTGTTTAAAAATATATACAACTTTACAGTAGATACAGTAGTCAAAGAAATTAACTCTACTGTACTAATAATCTACAGTATTTTAATATGTCTTAAAATCAAACTTATAACCAAGTAGCTTTGTAGCATTAACACTACAAAAAATAAGGCAAAAATGTTGAGACATAAATATTTTTCCTAAAGTCCAGTCTCTAACCTACCTGTACTTTAAACTAATTTAGACACATTGAATTGTTTAGCCTGTAACTCCTACAACATGAAGGTGCATCCTTCAAACAAAAAGCACACAGCTGAAAGGGAGAATCAGACCATGGAGTTTGCATCTCTTGACAAGAACGTGTAACCACCTGGTGCCAAACTAAGTACCTGAAGATAACAATGCATGTCCTGACTTCATGTCTGTGGCCTCCCTGATGGAGGTCCTAATGAGAATGACCACGAGGATTGATAACATTTAATAAAGGAGTAGTGGCCAGATCCACCAGCAAAGAGGAGCCAAAGTGATGCTGCCAACAGAACAGTAGAACAGTAATACAGACAATTATCACAAGATATAGATGGCAGGTAATGCAGCATCTCACAGCTTTAAGATAGGAAGAGAGATTGACTCTACTAGCTAACATAATTAGAGAGCTAAAAAAAGGAACGTTTGTTTTCTTTCCCCTTCTCCTCCATACAACTCACACCAACACTTCTGGGAAACAGGGTAAATTAGGGGGAATTAAATTCCAATATGTATTTCAGAAGGAAGACATTTGTTTTGAAATCCTGAAATTATGGTCTCATTTCAGGAAAGTGGTGAGAAATATATATGACATGAAATCATCCTTATTCCCAGCCCACATCCAAAGAGAAGGTAGTAATTAGAATAGTTGTTTCCAAAGCTGGCTTTTGAAGAAAGTATTAAAGATTAACTAGCCCACGTCAATCATACTAATGATACTTTTTGACTATGGAGTATGTAACTATGCAGTTTTAAAAACTTTCATGGTGATTTAACTGATCAAGAAAATCTGGACCTTGAAAGGTATTGATGGAACCAGAGGATATTATAGAGATTATTAGCAAGTAGTAGTCTAATGCTGAATAAGAAAAAAGCCTAATTAGGACCATTACTATATAGCCAAGCAGTTCAAGATAACTTATTATTTCTTGATAGTATCAGTTCTTCATGTTTCATTAAAAGAATGCTCAAAATGATACGAGCATTCAGCTAGGCAAGGGATATAAGATACACAAATATTTTGGGTAAGAATGCAAACCATTGCATCTTACAGGCATTATATTTTAGAAGCACTTCCATAACTCTTCCAGCAGAAGAGTTGTTGGAAGTCTGAAGAGTTAATTACAAAATATGCATCAGTAAAAGCTCTATTTTTCCTGAAAACTCCAAATAAATTATTCTACTCTTTAACTATCTTGCCCAATAATTACAATTATCTTATTTGTAAAACATTTAATCTCTATGTGCTTCAAAATGATGTCCTTATTACTAAATTTTGTTTGGATGATAATATGTATTAAAATTTATTGAAAAAACATTTCCATTTCATTTTAAAACATTTGCCACAAAGCTAAAACATGTTGATTAGCAACTGTTACAGATATTTGCTCAAGCCTCAGCCATTTGGGCAAATGAATTAGTCCCTCTTGGAAGTGTGAACTTTTCTAATAAAGCTGCTTTTCTCATTCTCCCCTGGTTTCTTAAGAATCATTCTTATAACTTGATCTCCAAGATCACAGAAGAGCATTTCTTTATAAATTCATATAAATTTACTCACAAGAATGATTTTAATTTTCCATTTAATGTTAGAAATAATTTAAAAGGGAAACACAAGAAGAAATCACATTTTATAAAAATTCAGAATTAGGTATAATAATTCCTCCATCCTATCTTCCATAGTTCAAGTCATAACAATCTATAGTAACTGGCAATTATAACCGTTTGTGGTATTTAAAAATTAGGTAACAAAATTGACCGTGGAAAACACTTACTTTTAAAAACCTGTCTTGAGGAATGTTAGGAACCTTTGAAAAATGAAAACTAAAAGTTTGAAGAAAGAGAAATTGAACAGCTGGGAGCAGGCCAGAGAACAGGATATGGAATGAACAGCATGGAGAAACATTTGCCCAGGCAGCAGCCCAGAATTGCCTAGAGGGTCAGTTGTCACAATGCAAATGACTGATTGTGGTGAATATTTCTGAGGAAAATGAGGGAAAACAATTTATCAATCTATAGCAGTATAATTTTAAACGGCATGTATTTGAAAAACATGATTTTTCCTTCCATCCCATATCTGGCTCCAGGTATACCTACACCCAAATAGAAGAGCAGCAGAGTAAAAACAGCAAAGCAAAACAAACAAATAAAATAACACATTTTAAAGGGTCAAAGTTCTTAAACATCGGGACACATTTTCTTGAGCTATGTTTCTACTTTTCAAGGCATTTTGATTCAAAAGTTGTCATACTTTCTTTCATCTTTTTCAGGAAAATCTTTTTCAAATGAATCTTAGCAGGTGTGATAAAAGGGAAAAAAAAAAGAGCTTGCTACATGTTGGTTTTCTGTGAAAGATTTTCACTCTGTTCTTGATCTGAAAGAACAATTTTGAATAACCCAGGGTTCATTAAAAAAAAAGGTGAAAAAAAAATCTTGGAACTATCAGTATGGCTCTATATTCAAATATGTGAAAGGAAAGAAAAGCATATGGCCATGACTGAGAGATCTCAGAGTAGAGCACTTAAGGAAATCAGCATGAAAAATAAAGTGCCCATTACCTAGTGATGATTTACTATATAATTTATGGGAGGGTAGAGTAGGCTTGAAACTGCACTTAGCACCTGGATGCCATGAAATATAAATTGAGATGAAATGTGTTCATGAAATTCCATTAATAAGAGCTATGATGTTGGTTTTCTTTCCATTTTGTTTCCAGTTTAACAGAGAGCAGTGGTAAGCCTAGGCAAATTCAATAGCTTCTACTTGATTGTTTCTTAGTCTCATAGGATCTTGGTTTATCTGCTGTAAGCCCTCTCTTTCCCTTTTTTTTTTTCTGTGTGAATCTTTGTCTCTATTTCTGTCTCTGTCTGTGTGTCTGTCTGTCTCATTCAACATTCCTAACAGATGCAAACCTCATGCAACAAACTGTATATTCTAGAAAGATTGCTGCTTATTTATTTCACAGTTCTATACTGTTTACCCACTATGTGCTGGGCATAATGTTTGACACTTGGGATACATCAGTAACTGACCCAAAGCCTTCCTTCATGGAATTTACATTCCAAAATGGCAAGTTGTAGGGTAGTTGGTTCAGTGTATTAATCAAGGTTCTCCAGGAAAAGAGAATCAATAGGATGTATATATGCAAAAAGATATTTATTTTATGGAATGGGCTCACCTGCTCATGGAGGCTGGCAAGCTGAAAATCAGCAGAGTATGTTGGCACTGGAAACCCTGGGCAGAGTGCTGCAGTTCAAATCTGAAGGCCATCTATTAACAGAATTCCTCTTTGCTTGGGACTAAGGTCAGTCTTTGTTCTGTTAAAGTCTTCAACTAACTGGATGAGGCCACCACATTATAGAGGGTGATTTGCTTTACTTGAGGTTCACCAATTTAAATTTTAACCTCATCCATAAAACACCCTCACAGAAATATCCAAAATAATATTTGACCAAATATCCAGGCACTGTGGACCAGCCAAGTTGACACATAAAGTCACCCATCATACTCAAAAAGCAGGGGAATTTGGGATAAGAATACTGTGGAAATAAATGAAGACCAACCGAATGAGAACAATCAAAGACTATTTAATAAGAGCTTCCTGATAGCAAGGAGGTCAGCTACTGTCACTTGTGTTTTACCAGAAGCTCAATGATAAGCAGAAGAGTGGGGAAGCATTCTAGTGAGAAAAAGGGAAGGCTTCACACATGCCCTGACTTGAGCCTGTTGGCATCTGGAAGCTGTCTGTGGGCGAAGCAGAAGCAGAGCATCCTATGTAATTGGTTAGGGCTGCATACTTGGCTTTCTCTAGTTGGTCTTAAATTGGAAACAAGGACAAAAATTAGGGAAACTATGTTCTCAACCCCAGTTTCTCCATGGGTTTTAAAAACCCAGTTCCTATGATCTAGAACTCCTAGTAGCTTATGCTTACTTAACCAGTAGCAGTTTCCTTTTTATTTATGAAATACAGTAATTTTCCATCTTTGTACAAAATAAAACAGTCTGGTATCCTGGGAAAGGAGGTCATGTTTTATCAGAATATTGTAAAAATTTTTAATTTTCTCCTCAGGCCAAAGATAGGCAGAAGATTAAAACTCTTTACGAATCTATCTTCTGTTAATGCAAACCTTCCAAGTTTGAATTCCATCTTTTCAGTGACAAAGTAACCTCACCTTACATCACACATAACATTCCATCAATGGCAGCCTTATCACACTGTGAAAGCCATTTTCCAAAATTAATTCCAAAATGACATTTCCAAAATTAAGATTCTGATTCTTTCAATCTTCCTGAGTCCAGTGGAGAGTATTAGCAAAGTGTTTACTGAAAGAATCCCTTCATTATAATAAGTGAATATTTTTTTATAATGCAGGTTCACGGGGCTCCAGTCCAGGTCTAACAAATGAGTTATTACATTTTCTGTGTCAAAATCAGTGGGGTTTTAGCTGAAATTTTCCTGTGTTCTTGTGCTGCACTCTTAGAGAGTCTAATTTAATAGATCTGACTAAGAGCCTGAAAATCTGCATTTTAACAATCAAGACAGGAAATTTTGATAAAAGTAGAGCTAATGTCCACTCTTTGAGAAATATTGTGAATATTGTTTCTCATATTCATTTATATATTTTTCTTTCACTTCTCACCATTGATTCTTTAAAAGTATTTATTATTTTTATTTTTAGATTTTTCTTTTCTGTTTGTTGAGTTTGCTTCTATATGGCTTCCGTGATTGTGATAGAAGGTACAATATGGTCATGAGGAAAAAGTAGAAGGAAAGGAGGTAGCAACGATGATTATGGATTTATGGGTAGAGATATTTGTAAATCATTTTTTATAGGTCAGAAGCAGTTATGTAATATTTTTGTGAAAATATCATTAAAATGAGTATAGTATAACATTGCAAAACTAGTCTAAAGTAAATAGGAATATAAACAATAGCAGACTTTTATAATTGTCTCTAATTAACCACTAAATGCTAACCTTCTTATAAATCTTGACATTAAGAAAACTGAAATCAGGATTGGGAGTGTTGAGATGTTTCAGGCAGAAATGAAGGTTTCTGACTGCAGTTTGGGGTTGGAAATATCTGTCAATTTATAAAGGCAATTATGCTTCAGTGCATGGCATGTACATCACATCATTGTAAGAAAACTTACCTATTTGATAGGAGCCATGAGTCCATCGCAGCAAATTTGATGTGATGTTGTTAAAGAGACATATGCATTTGTTTTTCTTTTATCTTATCCATATAAATTTGTTTATGGCCCTCATAAAGAGAGAGAAAAAGATTTATATTCTAGTTAAGAGAATGTGTAATGCTTCTTTCCAGAGAAACAGTCAGAAAAAATAATAGAAGGATACATACTGTCCACATACAAAATTTTTTAAAATACATTTGAATTCCTTCATATGGGTAAATCTTAGGGAAAATTGTAGTGTAAGAAAACAGTGAACATTTTGATGTGCTTATAATTTTTATATGAAATATAATGAAATTCTTAATAATATGAATTTTGATAGTGGATAGTCTGCAATGGTATTTTGAGATTCCAAATAACTGATAAATAAAATTGGATTTCTCTTTGCTTATTATATTGAGAAGAAGATAGAATTTGGAATGCAGAATTGTCATTTAAAGCTGGCACAATTATAGTTTCAGCTATCTGTGGGTAACCTAGAAAGCTTCAACTTTTCATAGTAGTTTGTGATTTTGCTGAGGTGAGGTAAAAAATTTAATTGCTTGTGTTTCAAAGCTGATGTACAGGAGAAAACCATGTAGGAAGTGAATGAATGTATTCTGCAGGGTATATCACCATCTCAAACAGCTCTTTTGGCCTCTATTAATTATGAAGTACACATTACATTGAGGTAATGAGTTTGGATAGTCTCAAAGGTTTTAAGAATATATTCTGGTTAATATTTCCTCCATTTTGTAAGACTCTGTCTGAGACTCCGTTTACTATTATAAAACAATCTGAATATTAAAAAAACCTAATCTCAGGAGACTCATGTCAGATGAAAAAGATAATTCATGAAAAATAACTCAGAACCTCTAATTGCTTTACAAATCCCTATAACTACACTATGATTTAGAAACATCATAATGACATCAGTAATGCAAATGTAAAATATATTTTAAATTCTTTTTAAACTATAAATAAATGTCAATTCTAAGTAACAGAAAAATAGATTTTAATTAATCAAAATGTCCTGATAGAATACCAATACAGTATCGAGGTGGGAAATTGAAAGTAGATAAAAATAAGACTGTATAATAAAATGTTATTTTATTAAAGCTAGATTTCATTATAAATATAAATGATAACAAGTGCTTTAGAAATATTTCTTCCATATAAGCCTGATGTAAGATGCCAGTAGCAAGAATGCCTCAATTATCTTACAAACACATTTATAATTTTATAAAAAATTTTTTAACTAAAGTCCTAGCTACAAATACAATCTTAGAGTAGCAAACACTTTTTAACATGTTTTTCACCTTCTTTTTTATTTCTTAAGACTTATTGTTGACATCTGGAACAAAGTATTTTCAAAACCTTCAGATTAAAATATGTCGATACTTTTCTGAGTAAAAGTCAACATTTTTGAAGTACCTACTATGTGTTAAATGTTAAATAGATAATGGGAATATTGTATACAAGTCCACCGAATACACTTAGATGAAAATAATACACATTCATCAAAAAACACAATTTATTAAAGCTTACACAAGAATAAATGGAAATTCAGTATAATCTATACCCAATATAGAGAAAAAACTTCAGTTGAAAAGTTTCCCACAAAGAAACTTCCCTTCAAGCCCAGATGGTTTTGCTGGTTGAATTTATTCTTTCATTTAGGAAAGAAAGTATACTTTTTAAAAGTAATTCTTCCATATATTAACATTTCTCAACTGTCTTATGAGGCCAGTATAATCTTGATACCAGGGCCCTAGTAAGAGAACAACAGGGAAGGATGATTGCAGGACCATCTCTTTCATCGACACAAAATCTGAAATTTAAAGAACAGTAATAACTTAAAGATTCGAATCCCAAATATTACAAGATGTTCAGTACTTCTTAAATAAGTTGGAATTACTTGAGAAAGGCAATATTATTTTCAATAAAATCATGAAATAATCAACATATCCATAGAATAAATGAAAAACTATGTCTTTCTCAATAGATGCTGCAAAAGCATTTTATAAAATTCAACATACATTCAAAGACAAGCATAGTGTATATGCAAACTATGAAGAGAAAGGGGCATTCTTTATCTGATAAAATCTATTTTAGCCTTCCTCCTAGGAATAGGAATGAGACAAAGATACCTGCTATCATTATTTCAATTCAAAATTACACTTGAGATCTTAAAGGAACCAAAGGTAAAAAAAAAAAAAAATCCATAAGACTGGAAAGAAGGTAATACATTTATCATTATTTATTGTCAAATGATTGTGCACTTATACAATCCAGAAAAACCCAGAAGAAATATTAGAATAAATATTAGAATTAAAAAGCAAATTCAACTTCACTTGATATAATTTTAAGTCAATAGCATTCAATTTTTTTTAATGATAAAATTTAAAGTAACAGCAGAAATAGACTTTTCATTTCTTGCTATAATAGAGCGAAGAGTTGGCAAATTGTTTCCCCTAAATACAGGAATAGAAGTCAAAAGCTGGAAACTATGCCCTCTCAAATCCCATCATTTCCCATCTCTGGAAATTGAACAAGGGCAAACTACAAATTGGTAAATGTTTATTCAAGAAAAACTATTAAATACTGTGTGAAAACAGTGGGACTCTGTAGCCTTCTTTCCTGGAGCCATTCTTGTGTTCCCTCCCTCCATTCCAACTTCTGCCCTGTCAAACTTGGTTTTGTAAATTATATCTGGGCTGGAAAAGAAAAACAACACAACAGCAACAGCAACAACAACAACAACAACAACAACAGCAACAACTTCACTGTCCAGGAGCAGACTTGATTTGGAGCAGAAGGCTGGTACCCAAGCCTGACTGTATCATTATTAAATGTAGCAAACCCTGTAGGGAATAATGGGAGAATCCCATGACTTGGTTACTCTGGGATTAGCATCCCAGTTGAGTCAGTGAAAAATCTAGCCAGAAAATTAGGGGGAATCTTTGAAATCAGAGGGACATAGAGGCTATATACTGTTTCACATATCATCCCTGGATGAGTGGGAAGCTATGTACATGCGCAAGGGAGACCAAGTTTAATAAAATTAAAATAAATCATAATTCCTGAGGCTACAAGGTACAAATTAAGTTTTCTATTTCCAATAATATTTTGCTCATCAAAGAGTATCTTTCAAGCAATCTGAATAAAATAAATTGAGTTTCAACAATTACACAAGATTATCACCGTAATCCAGATAAATTATATGAATGAGGATGATGTGATTGTATTACACACAGAGTATAGAAACGATGAGGAGCATATTTCAATGGATATTATGACTATCACACTCAAATACAGGAAGCTGAATGGCATTTTAGAATGAGCAAAGATTTGGGTGATCAATGGAAAATAATATCAAACATTTACTGAGGCATTGCGAAACACTGCAGATTTTTCTAAGCAGTTAATAGAGATATCTTATTTGAATCTTAAAATTTTGTCATGTGGACACAACCCATGTCTTTGCAGTTGAAGAAATTAAGGCACAAAAAATTTGTAAAACTTGTCCAAGTTCTCATGGCTAGGAAGAAGTCAAAACAAATTTTGAAACCACATCATAGGATCCCAGAATCCACATTTTTCATCACTGTTTTAATTGCTGCTTCATTTCAGATTACCATATTTTTATTTACCCCATAACTAACTACTTATTTACTAGATGACTGAAGGTCCATGATTTAAACTCCACAATATATGTGATGCTTTGGGAAATTAAATGAAAATATGTGTTAAAGGCACCTGACATGATATCTGATTTATCAGAAACACAGAATTCTTAGTCCCCTCTCCTCTTTCTTAAATTCAAGGATGAGAGCTCCTGTTATTTCACATTCTGTTTCTGTCTGGATCAAGTTTCCTGTGGGCTGTCAGAGATGCTAAATCAGATATCTCTTCATACATGCCACTTAGGAGAGGCAGGAACACTGTCTTCCTGCAGCTCTTGGGCCCTTTAAATACAGAGTGAGAGCCTCTCGCTGGTCTCTGTGCAGCAGCTAACTGTCCGCATTTCAAGGCGGTCTGCCTGGTCTGCCCGGCTCAGGAGCCTGGAGCTCATTGATAATACAAAGAGAAATGTCTGCTCCCTGACAGACACTGATGTCGGGGGCTGCCACTCCCAGCGGGCTGTGACTTGGGCCACAACCAAACACAGCATGCCACAGGCTGAATCCACCTTGATGAAATAGGATTCTTGCCTCTCTAGGAGGGTTCATTGGACTCATTTAAATTAGGTTGTAATTCTCATGGGAACAGACAGACCTTGGTAACTAACAATAATTTACATTATTCCTTTGAAATGCAGGGGGTTATATAGGAATTTTACCCACAACTGTGATTGCAATGTGACTTCAGTCAGAACTGCATTCTGCAATATTTTATTCTGGTTTCTAAAACCACTGTGCCACCTAGGATCTTATTGTTAATTAAAAGAAGTATTTCACAGTCTCAGTCTCTTCCTCGTCTTAGTGTTTCCTACTTCTCTATACTGAGCTTTCTTAAAGAAACTTTGGTTTCACCAACATGTGATTGTATTGAATTTTTTTTTCTTTTTTGTTCCCCCAGAAGCTCTAGGTTGGTTTAGGGATACATAGCACAGATGGAGAAGAAAGAGACAATATCTGATGCGATAGTTCATTTCATAGATGAGAAAATGCAGAGTAGCCAGTTAGTCCTCTTTGTCAGTTAAGGGTAAAAACAAGGATTTAAGAGTCCTTTGCTCCAGCCTAGCATACTTTGAAATTTGTCACACACTCACATACAAGTGAAACAAAAGGCACAGTTTCTGATGTTAAATTTGCATAATAAACTCTATTTATCTAGTATCATACACATTCCTCTAATCATAACTTTTAAAAATATACTGGTCAGGTTTTATAATAATTGAAAATGAATATTAACTCAGCTTTGTGGAACAGGAATTTAGTGTTATTCATTAAAGGAAATGTTGAATTATGGAGCCAAAGAAAAATAGGGTTAGAATTGTGTTATCAATACCTCTCATTTCAATTTCAATTTTTTTTTTTTTTACTTTCAAATATGTAATGGAACTCATGAAATGCTCTCTGTTTTAACATAACAAGATATAAGTTAATATTATAAGTTGGAGGTAGTTTCTCAGGTAAGCAAAGCAGAATTTCCAAAGTAAATGTATTACTTTCCATGCAGTGAAGAGACACTGATCAATCAATGACTTCATGTAGTGCTATAACAAAAACAGGTTCAACCGTCTATATTTGCCTCTAAAACTTTGTGTCTAAATTTACTTATTACATATGCCTTTTAATCAATGAGCCAACTTCACATGACACACTGTTACTTATCTGAGGATCTTGGAATAGACCTCAAGTCATTATAAACCTTATAATATTGGCTTTTCCACTATGGTATTTAAACTAAGAATTACGATTCCTGCCATTATATTCAGGAAGAAAATTATGTAAAAGGCAGTGTGGTATTATAATATTTGAAAAACTGGAGACATGGAAAGTTGTTAGATGCCTTTTATTCTTTAGGTTCAAGTGAATTCCCCCTTATTTTCACTAAAACTTCTTCTAGGTACCTGCCATAAATCTCTAAAATTAGATTTGGTTGATAAAAAGAAAATAATGGAGACAGCGTTTAAAATATGAAAATCATGACAACAAAAATGTGGTTTATATATATGTTTAAGACTCTTTCTAAGGAGTCAGGTGAGAATTATTAAAATAACTACTCTCTAGGAAGTCTGTGAAGTAAAGTCAGATCTTAGAATTTAAATTTGGCCATGTCATTATTTAAATTTCAAACAATTCATATAAACTTAGCAAAACCCAAAACTTTTTATTTATAGCAGAAGCTCTCCAACATGACATGATCATGATTTCAGTACACATTACTTCAAAATTTGGCTGAAGAATAATATTATAAAAAAGATACCAAAAAAGAGTCCAGCACAAAAGGGATGGTTATTTCAAATCCTGCCATATGCTGTTTGCTGTAAATCCACATAAATAAAAATACTTTGTTAGGTTAAAAAAACCTCAAACACCAATGTAAACCAGAGAAAACTAACACCACCAGAAACAAAAACAAAAACAAAAACAAATAGAGGAAAACAAACAGAAATATCATGGGGACAGTGGTATTGAAGCCAGAAGGGAGCTCAAGGTGTTGAAGCAGGCACTGGGGCCTGGGACTTCAGCTCTTTTTTAATATTGGGAATGAAATGTGTTTCATGAAAGATGGATTACTGAAGCCAGGCTTGAATCTTAGAGCCTGATTAAGGGGTAAGACTTTCCTGCTTATGAAAGGAGGGAGGGCTACAGCTTGTAGGAAACTACTGGCCCAAACAAGAGGAAGCAGAAAGTGAGGCTCCTTTCAAGAAGCTGAGCCACAATGCCCTCTGCTATAGTGTCCCAATGCTACATCTCAGTATTCCTGCAGAGGACGGGGACTCCAACTAGAAGACATCATGCACAGAGGACGTGGAGGAGATGGAAGCCTGGGGCACAGGGAGTCTCAAAATTACAGAGAGGCTGGAGTGAGAGAAGCAAAGGGAGATTTGAAACAAACCCTAAACACAAAATAACAGAGGGCATAAAAATTTCCCTTTGAAATGAACTTAAAATTTCCAAATACAGGGAGGAGTTGATTCATTCATTGCTGAATGAATGCTTAAGGTGTCATAAAAAAAAATAAAATTGGGCACATGAATTTTCCCTAGATATAAACATATGAAATATTTAAAATAATCACTAAAAATAATCACTAAAATATACTTTGAAAAGATCAAAAAGTAAATTATTAAAGAGTACATATAATACAGATCACATTTTCTGACTAGGATACCATTACATTTAATTAATGACAAATACAGTGTTGAGGAAAATTTCTATATTTGAGAATTTAGCAGAAAATAGCAGTGTTTTGCTATTTCTGGGTTGCAAAACACATTTCAGGTAAAAGACTGACTATGCAACATATCAAAAATTGTGGGATGTAGCTAAATCTGTACTTACCAGAAAATTTAGAGACATAAAGACTCTAAAAAGCACACGTGGACACACAAGAAATATTGGTATTGATTTAGTTAAGTATTCCACTAAAAAAGGTTAATAGGAGTAACACAACTAATTGTAGTAGAAGTGGAGACTAATAAAGATGTAGCCTAAATAAATAAAATGAACATATCACAAAGAAGTAGATTGGACCAATAGGATGTATAACACTGTTCTTAGATGTCTGTAAAATTATGTGAGGTGTTTTGTTTTTAGTGTCAACCACATCTGGTATGGAACTCCTTCCTCTCCATTAATAAAAGTAGAAATAGGTTGAATTTCCTCTTTATCCCTAAGGATTCTCTATCGAATACATTGTTCTAATAGCTGTGGGAAAATATGTTTTAGAGTTTCATTTAACACAACATCTTACAATTTTATAGTATTTATAAATTATTCTCTCATTTAAACTCAATAGGTTTTTTTCTTGAAAGTCAGATGTTCCTTTGAAAATACATTAACCTCAAATGTTGAATGTTTCCTAAAATATGGCTAAAAGCTAGTAAAACATCTATGTGTCAATAATAAAGGATTATATTAAGATTATAAAAATATTATCTTCAAAATTGTAAAATTACTGTAACATATAGTAACAGATACATATTTTGTAACAAGACTCTTAACATAGTAAGACCTAAGAGATACACCCCTTTGTTAACAGTTGGCAAAATTTTCAAAATATCTGATTCCTACTAATTATATTTAAAACATAATTTGAAATTTTTCTTACATATTATTTTATTAAAATTTTGTACTGTATTTTTGTGAATGTAGATACCACATACATTTTTTTTCTTATGTAAACAATGGTGAAAACACATTGTATAGATAATGGTCTATTATTCTCAGATTTCCTTTCAATTAGACTATCTATACACTGGAATTTTGCTTTAGAATTCAAAATGCTATTGAATATATTATTCACTAGTTCTGCAAGATGAATTAGTTCTAGAAATCTGCTGTATAATATAGTGACTCTAGTCAACAATACTATATTATGTGCTTATAAATGTATTAAAAGGTTAGAGCTTATGTTAAGTGTTGTTTTCTCTCTCTCTCTCTCTCTCTCACACACACACACACACACAGAGGATCACAAAGACACAATGAAATTTTGGAGATGATGGATATGTCTCTTATCCTGACTGAAGTGATGGTTTCACCAAATTGTATACATTAAATATGCACATTTTTGGGGTGTCAGTTATATCCCAGTGAAGCAGTTTTTTAAAAAAAAGGCTTAGGAAAAACTGTATATGAATGAGTGTTTTAGGTTTTTCATTAAGAGAGTTTTTAATAACATTTAAAAAATTTAGAACATGCACAAACTTTGTGTGATACTTTGTACCTCGAGTAAAGTAAGAATATATATTATTTAACAGTTTATCTTCATTATTAAAATTAGAAAAACATTTGGTTACAGTAAGCAGCAATAAAGTCAACTTCTTTAAATTCATATAAAGTACTTAAATTCCCATCCATTTAATTATATTTAACCAAATGACTAGGCTTTTAAAAAGTATGTGTTATATCCTTGGTGCAGTGCTAAGTTCTCTAAATAGTTTATTTTAATCCACACAACATCCATATGAATTAATACTGCAACCATTGTCATTTTACAGATAAAGAAAATGGGATTTAGAGATGCTTATATCTTGCCCAAGTGCACACAGTCAACAAATTCAACAGCCATTTTTGCCACGAAACACTCTGACTGCTCTGCCTGAGCTTCAGCCACCAGGCTGCATCTTTACTGGGGATTGACCAGGTGGAAGAGATCTGCTGTTTCACATCGTTATTAAGAAATAATGTGTGTCATACAACACCTATGAAAATTCTGGGGGAAAAAAAAAAGCCCTTGAAACATTATATTTATTTCCACCATTTTACAAAGCCAGCTAAAAAGCAAATGGCATGTAAATTTAGAAATACAGCATTGACAATCTGTAAAAAATATACAATATTTTTGTAGATTATTAGCATGAATGAGCAGAGAACTTTGGTATTGATAACACTTACAAAGTCCTTTTAAACAAAGGCAAAAAAAAAAAAAAAAAAAGAAACTGAAGCATTTCATCCATAACCAGATGGCCAGGCATAGCAAATCAGTAGTATGTAAATAACTGCCTTGCAAGGACACATAAAGAATGACTAGCTACTCGACATCTACTTTATCCATAGATGATCCCCATGTAGACAAGACAAAAATATGTACTTTTTATTGTGACTAATGCAGTATCCGGAGTTGCTAGTATCATTGTGAAGTTCATTTATATAAAGGTATGAAAACAGATGTGTCAGGAACATCTGGATCCTGTGCTAAAATCGACTATGAAATATAGTGCATATGCTATTCAAAATGCACGTAAAATAAAATGGGAAAATATGGTCAGCTGTTAAGTTACTGAAAAGTCAGCACCGTTTTTCTCCATCTTAATGCCTATAGCAAATACCTTTTCCTGTAGTACTGTGTTAGCAAACATTATGTAGAAAGTAATTTACATCCTCCAAGTCAGCCAATGTCATTATAACAACAAGCAAATAATTTTGGAAAGGATACAAGGACATATTTTGATATGGACATAAGTTTATTAGTGACAGTCATATCTATCCTAACAAAAATTTGATCAAAATATTTGCTTCAAAATAACATTTCTGATGTATTGCTGAGAGGTTACCAGCCAAAACAGGTCATCCACAGCTAATTATATGGCTTTTGTCTTTATGCATACATTATGACTGGCAGGCTGCCAGTGGACATGTGTAAATAGTGAACAAACTGATGAATTTAAAAATTCTAAACCACTGGACCAGGCTGCAGTCTTAACAGCAGAATATTAACTTCCACACCTGGTCCCCATTCTGATAATCCTGAAGTATCTTCATCACATTTATTTGCATTATCTGCTCTCAAATATTAACACTGATAGTATAAAAGAGGATTATAATCCTTCAGAAAAAATAAAAAGATTACTTTGGTTGAAGAGTTATTTGCTTTAATAAAGTTCTGCTTTTTAAAAATTACTTCCAATATTATTCACTTTAGCCTACTTATTAAAATCATTTTCTCAGCCCTCACTCAAACTATCTATGCCTAGTCTATTTCCACTGGTTTAACCTACCTTTAACTCCTCCATTTTTAAAGTTAGATGTCATGTTGTTACTTCCTTTGTATCACCCCTAAAACCAGCTAGCTTAGTGGGATGCTAGCAGTGAGTATTCAAATTTTTCTTTTAATGGATCAACTGGTTGTGTCATAACTTAAGACAGAACAACTGTTCAATTCTGCGTCTGTAATAACATTTCCTGCATTTTTAAGCCATTAATTCACTCTGTAGAATTCTTTTTTTCTAAGACAAATAATTCTGCTCCAACTAGTTGTGCTTTTAAAAACTTATTTAAATACAGGTGTAGTTGCGTTTTGCCAACATTTATTAATTCAAGGAGTTAATTCCTTGCCCCAAACAGTCACATTTCTTCTTTTTTTTTTCCTATTAAAAAGAATACCTAAATACTGAAGGAATTTAATTTTCCTAGTTTCTTATATTGTTCAAGAAAATACCTCCCATTATTTAACCTTTATTATACACTTGATCTTTTTCTTCTTATGTATAATAAAACTTTAGATACATTTGACATTTATAGAATATTTGGTTTAGCTTTTGCTATAAATGTTCACAATAGATTTCAAACTTTTTAAGATTTACTTTTAAGTAAACTTTAAAAACTTAAAGGACAAATAGTATCCAGTTAAAGGAGCATATTGCAGATATGAATCTTATATACCTTTAAAGCTTTTAACAAGGATGGCACATTTACCGTATCTGCTTTGGTTGTAAATTTCAATGTCCACAGTAGGGTCTGGCTGATCACGTACAGTACTTTCAAATTAGAGTTAAGTTTGGCCTTAAATCCTTCCTATAATGTAAATAAAATCAAACTATCAATGAATTGAATTTTGTGTTTTAAACTAGCTGTTTATACATCGCTTTTCTTAAGAATCATTCAGGGAATTTTATCATAATAGACACTGCTGGATCTATTCTTTGCACATTTTGATTTCAATATATCTGGGATGTGCAGTTTGATAAAAATCCTCAATTAATTCTTAAGGATCTTGATTGACATGCATTTAAGGTCAACATTTAGGAATAGATGGTCTGAAACATTCAAATCAATGATACTCTTTTTTTGTTACTTATTTGTTTATATATGTATACATTTATTTGGCTTATTATTTGTTTTTTATTTCCTTAAGTTACACTATAGACTGAATGTTTGTTTACACGAAATTCATATGTATGCAAGTACAAATTAGATAATAATTCCTATTATTCTTTGTTTTTTAATCATCCTATTTACAGTAAATCTTTTCCTTATTTCTAAAAGGAAGGCTTCCCTTTTTCCTTCATTTAGTAATCTGGAGAAGTGAAACATAAAAAGATGAAAAAAAAAATCACTCAGATGTCAACCAGGAAAATAGTTATTGAGAGAAGGTGGCCAAAAGGTACAAACTTCTAGTTCTAAATCAGCACTGGGTATGTAATTACACCATGATGACTATTGTTAACAATGCTGTATGATGTATTTAAAGCTGCTGAATGGATAGAGTTTAACAGTTCTCGTCATAAGGGAAAAAAGATTGTAACTATCTGAGGTGATAGATGTTGACAAACACTGTGGTGATCATTTCACAATAGAATGTCAAGTCATTAAGTTGTATACCTTAAATTTATAGCATTGTATGTGTATGTCAATTTTATCTCAATAAAACTGGAAGAAAAAAAGAGAAAAAATTTATTAAGCAGTATGGGAATCAGAGATTTTTTATATGAATTAGACCTCATCCAAATGAACAGTGGTTGAGAGAGAGTTTGAGGGAAAAAGGCTCTGGGAATGGGGAAGTCGGTGAGTCAAAGAAAAAGTGTACTGGTGCACAAGTCAGAGCTGCAGGAAAATCCAAGAAGTCAAGCGCATCTGGCAACTGAAGAATAATGGGGAAGAGGAATTTCTGAGCAAGCTCTATGGAAACTTCCAGCTCTTGGGAAGCATTTTTTTTTAACCGTCCAAATCTCATGTAAGTTTTACTTTTACCCATCTATAATCCAAAGCCCTGGGAAGGGGTTTCACAGAAACAATACCCAGCCTTTATTAAGTCGACAAAACACAAACCAGCACAGGAACAAACAAAGAAAAATGCAATTCAGTATTCTCTCCAGGTACAGGTTAATTTTCTCCTCTGACTCTTCACAGAAAAATAGAGTGTAATAATAAAGCACTGACTTAGGAGTAAGAAAAATGGAGGATAATGCTATTTACTCCTTGAATAGCTGTATACCACAATGCAAGTCTTTCAACATTTCCAGATTAAACATTTCCTTATACGAAATGAGGTTATTAAATTAATGATGGCTGAGGTTCTTTCCTGGCCTAAAATTGTATTATTCTCTTTATTATTGTTCTTTGTCTATTTGTTTACCATAGAAAAGAAAATCTAAAAATACGGCTAGCTGTTGGAGTCTTCAATATATTAAGTAGGCCTGAGTCAATCAAATGCAATGTGCATTGTTTATCCTTGGCCCTTGCATATTACATGCCTTTCAAAGCCTTACATTATCCTGCTTTATCCCAGAGAAGATTTGCTTTACTAACTCATTCAGGCTTGTGCTTCTTCCTCTGCAATGTCTAGATCATTCCTGATTGTGCTATTTCATCAATATGCACCCAATTTTAAAAGCCACATTTGTAAAAGATGTTACAGAGTATGAGAATTTAGAAAGTTGTCTTTTGATTATCAAGATTATTCCAATAGAATAAAATGAAAAATAGTATACTTTCTTATATGTCATATTATGTTAAAAATGCTTTTTTGGTTATTATTTATTTAAAGATATTATTATTAAAATTTTATTGTTATGAGGGAGACTAGGTAAATCTCTTATAGATGAATGTCAGATGATGTATGAAGATACCCCACCCTCAGTGAGGTGGACTGGCTCTTTCCTCTCTTGAGTGTTGGTTCTGCTTTGTGACTTCTTTTTAAAGTGTAGATTATACAAAGAGAGCAGGGGTAACCTGACAGTGGAAAACACTGGCAAACACTGCTGCAGGCAAGTAATCTTTAACATCCTCAATGAAGAGCCCCGTTGTTAGTATGTACTTCCAGCTAAAGTGATGAGCATAGTACTTTACCTCTGTTGTCTTCCTCCCAATCATAGAACCCTAGTTTACACCCCAGTGGAAAACAACAGATGAACCTCAATTAAATCACATTGTATACTTCACCAGTGCTCCTTAAAACTCTTGAGTTATAAAAATCAGGAAAATTCTGAGAAATGTCACAGCCAAAAGAAGTCTAAGGAGCCATAACAATTAAATATAATCTGTCCTGGATGGGATTCTGGAACAAAATAAGAACATTAGGAAAAAGCTAGTGAATTCTGAATTAGTTGCAGAGTTTAGATAAGAGTAATAGACTAAATTTGGCTCCAGAGTTGTAACAAATAGATTATGAAAATATAAGATGTTAAAAATAAAAATAATGAAGAGCATATGGGAACTCTGCTATCTTTGCAATTTAAAGGATCTAAAACTAGTCTAAAGTAAAGTTTATGAAAAACATAGATTATTAGATCAGATTTCTAATTATGTTATTTTCATTCACTGAACAAACCTTAATGCCTTCATTTATACCTCCACACACATCTACATTTTATTCTTCTCTTCAAACAAACAAACAAAAATCATCACTTGTAAATATTAGGCACATATTCTTTTATAGTAATAGTTAACTGGAGAGGACTGTGTTTTCTTTTCAACAGGACATGGGCCAACCAGTTCACCAAACTATCCTTCCAACCTATCCATCCCATTTATTTTGTCTTCCTAGTCCTTCAGGCATTTACATTTGTAACCATCATCAGGGAAGAGATGGTATGTTAAATCGAAGTTGTAGTCTCATAAATACTGTGAAAGTGTTTCATACCACGTGAAGAAAGAAGTAATTCACTTCTTCAGATTCCAATTTCTGGGTTGTGCTAAATTACGCTTCAAAGAAATACCATTGTTAGATATAAACGAGAATGTGGCAGGAACAGATGTGGGAATAGGGCGGGACAGGCTGAGATGGTAGCAGGCATGAAATAGTCTAGGTAGAGCTCAATCCTATAACAATGCTTCCTGATCTTGGCTAATCATGAAAATCACCCAGAAACTGTTAAAAACACAGATTCCCTAGTGTTTCTCAAAATGAGGTTCTGTTAATAGCAATATTAGCACCATTGGGGATTTCTGAGTAATTCAAATTCTTGAGCTCTACCCCAAGTCGACTGAGTCACTGTCTCTGGAGATGGAGCTCAGAAATCTGCTTTCCTAGGCCTTTCAGGCAGTTCTGGTTTCAGGCTACGATTTGAGACCCACTTCCCAAAAATTTGATTTAGTTATTTAGTTTAGGCAGGGCTACATTTATCTAGGATAATTCAGATGAAGATTGGGGGAAATACTGCCTACATAAAGATGCAAATGTCATGAAGAGAGAGAGATATGGATCCGCCACCCTATTGGTTAACTCATGAAATACAATGCATTTACTTTGATACAGAATAGTGAAAGAGTAATAATCAAAGAATGAGAGAATATATCCACATATAGTGCTCATCAGTTGATAGTCAATCTGGATTACTCTAGTCAGCAGCTACTTCTATATCTCTTTTTAAAAACTACCTATGAGCCATTATATAATAAGTATGAAGAAGTATCTGTCCATTTCTTATGTCACCTCAAGAGTGAACAGAAAATAAATATATTTGTGCAAATTTACATGGAAGTTTTGGATCATCTGTATTGAAATTATGTCCTGGTATTAACATGCACCTTTTAAATTTACAGATGTATAGCTTCTGTATTTATGGCAAGAAAACTGATATATATATTAAGCCAATAATTATGATTGGGAAACTTGGCCTTTGAGCAATTATACAAAGTTAATTTCTCTTCTTAATGAGTATGATTTCAATAATTTAAAATTTCATTAACAAATTATGATAGAGTACAATTTACATGTATCCTAAATTTAAATATAATTGGTGTTGTAATTTTAAAAATGAAAATTAAGAATCATTTATGTTCTTTAGAAACTTCATAATAAGAACAGACGAGGATTTTTAAAAACTACATATTAATTTGAATAAAGTAAATCATGTTAAATGTTAAATGTTAGATTTTTCTAGAATAATTTAACTTACATGGTGGTTTGATTTACTCATTTTTTTTTTTCTCTATTAAGAGATGATAATAGGCCTTTGAGATACTACCATTAGCAGTTGTAACTGGAAGCTGCTCACAAGGAATCTGCTTGAGAAGCAATAGTTGCATTTGCTTTCTATGCTGTCTCCTCCCTGGTCTTTGAAAGGAGAATTAAACCACTTTAGAATAGACTACACAGGAGACACAAGCCACGATGCTTTGGGCAAAACTGTGAGAGGACAGGGAAGACGAGACAACTTTCTGCTAATGAGGATAGAGGTCTAGTGTATTTCCTTAGTAAAAGTGAAAAGACAGAGGGGTGACTGTATCTTTCACTTAAAACTAAACAAAAGAGTTATTCTGGTTGTAATTCTACCACGCAAATGCTGTTTGCTCAACATGGAACTTAGGGTACCAAGTGGGTTTTTACTAGTTTTTTTTTTTTTTTAAATAATACCTCCCCCCTGCCATACACACACACAGACATACACACTGAATTTAAGATCAAAACATAATTAAATGAGTAGCACTCTCTGTATTGGCTTGTATCTTTTTTGTTGGTTGAATCTTGGTATATTTATTTTCCAATCAGAAAAAACTCTTAAAAAGTAATCTGAAAAGTATCCTGTCCATAAATTTTTATTTGGAGAATACTAATGATTCCTGTTTTCAAAATAAGAAAAGCGGTTTAATTGACCACATAACCATTCATGGGAGGCAAACAACATCAGACAATATCATGCAGGGATTCCCAATCATTTCATATTTCGTATCCTTACTATCTTCTTTAACTCTCAATTTTTAAAGTTTTTTATATCTCTGAGTTTTTCTCTATTTCTCTCAGACCAGTATTACATTTGCTTTCATCCTCCTTGTGTTGATAAACATTTTCCCTCTTTTCTTTTTTTCTTTTCTTTTCTTCGGAGGTTCTAAAGATTGTCTCGTTACAATGTTTAACGGCAGTGGAGGTTTTTTGCATTCATCTTTGCCTTTGTGTCATTGTGAAGGTCAAAATCTGTCGGGCGGCAGCACATGTACTCCTAATAAGGCTGTCTTTCTTTTGCTTCCTTCACCCTCGGGCACAGCGCATAATTCCTCATGAGTGTCTTCTGTCACAAAGAAATACCAGGACTCAAAAGTACTTGAACTGAGGGGTTTGGTGGCTTAGTGGATAAAACCCCTGACCCTTTACCTCAGAGAACATGGCTTAAATTCAAACTTTCAATGTAAGTGAAAAGAGATTTATGGAGTTACTGATATTACCTGTGCAGAATGTTCTAGAGTAAGACACAAAACACCTCTAACAAAACATCTCAAGACTAAATTTAATTGAAACACCGCTTATCTCCAGAACACATAGCAGTGGAATTTAAAATTAGGGTTGCTTTGTAATTCGGAGTTATTTATTATCAATTCTACTTTTCAAACAGAGTCTTCGTCTCTGAGCCCTTGTCAATTTCTTCGGTGTCCCTAGAAAATACGAGATCTGTAATTAAAATAAAGGCCTCTATATGTTTTTAAAAGAAAATCACCAAGTGTCAAGTGTGCCACTCTTAGAGCGTTCTCCTTTATCTGAGGTGAAAAGGTGTATTCTTCACAGGAACTGGGCATCAGCCAACAAACAATGTAAAAGTTTTCCTCTGCAAGAAGAGTCTATAATTGATTTCTTTGGTGGTTCCTGGGTTTTCTCAACTTCATCGAGGCTACACATGTGTTCTGATAGAGATGAAAAATAATTATATTACAGTATAATGCATAGTGCAACCTCTTCAGCTCTGTGAGAGAGGATCTATGCATTAGCACTTGCAGATCCTGAACATAATACAGCAAAGATGACATTTGCATATACAATCTGTAGTGCAGCCTTGAAAATAGGTCAGCCCTCTCTTTGCAGGAGAATGATAACAAAGAAGTCTGGAACGATGTTGAAAGGTAGGTTAAAATGGTGCTGTTATGCACTGAATTCAAAAATAAGGATTAAACACTTTTTTTCCTCTGTGATTATATTAACACTATTATACTAGTATTATATGTTGGCTACAAGTGAAGTAAATACATTCTATTACTAAGTAACTGGTGTAAAATTTCATGTGACATAATTTTAAGAATCAAGTTCTCACATATCTTAGCGCCACTTCCATGAGATTAAGCAAAATATTTTGGTCTTATAATTTCTCACTTAAAGCTTCCTGTTTTAGCATAAAAAGAGCAAGACATAGTCATGGAAATGGAACTTTGTATTTTTTCTGCCTTTTTTTGAGGCATAAATATTATATTTATCCAGAAAATATTTAGTTAAAAATGGGAGACTCAGTAAAGAGGGTGAATAATGAAAATACAGAATGTTTTTAATGTGCAATGTTGCAAGAAACCATTGTTTTTATGGGTTAATAAATTAATAACATTAAAAAATGTATTTCAAATTGGAAGAATACATTCACTGAAAAAAAGTCACTCAGGTAAATTGAAGGTTAGTTGATGCAACTCATCCCAAATTAGAAATCTGTTATAATCAATTCTACAGCTGTCTATTAAAAGCAACAAACATCATCCTTTGAAACATCCACTCTTTTTTACAGTTGCAAGCATAATGTTTGCTTTGTATGTATGTTTCACTAATAGTGTGCCGGAGCTGGCTAACATTTTCTCAGAAATTTGCCTTCTGTGATGTTACACTACTATATGAAACAACCTTTGTGGCAGATTTTACTCCATGGAAATTGGCAAAAATTTCCAATCAGTCCCTCTGCCTTCTTTGGACAGCTGGCTATTAAATATTTATCAGCACACCATCTCTTTGACTTCAACATCTGTGTCAAATTTTTTTATCTGTCTGTTATTTTCTGAGAACTGCAGACTTTTTAGAATGAATATACATTTTACACATTGAAATATTCTGAATAAGGTGGGGAGTGTAGATGGAGGATATATATGTGTGTGTGTGTGTGTGTGTCTGTATGTATACACACACATATAAGAAACTGGGTCACATGATTCTGGAACCTGAGAAGTCTCAAGATCTCTACTCAAAAAGACCTAGAGAACCAGGAAAGCCTGTGGTATAATTTCTGTCCAAGTTGAGGAGAGCTGATGGTGTAAGCTCTAGACCGAGGGCAGGATGTCCTAGTTCAAGCACTTGGGCGGAAGGAGTTCCCTCTTACTCATCCTTTTTGTTCCTGGATCCAGGTCCTCACTTGGTTGAAGGAGACTCATTGACATTTAGGAGGGCCAGCTGCTTGACTGTCTACCTATTCAAATGTGAGTCTCACCTGGAAACACCCTCACCAACATACCCAGAATAATATCTATAAAAATGATCATCCAATGGCTCAGTCGAGTTGACACTGAAAATTTAAGTAAGCATCAGAAGGATTTAAAACTAATAATACTTCCCTCACAATTCTGATTTGGTAATTATGAATGAATTTTCACTATGAGATAATGAATGGCTTTCCTCAGGTTCAAATGCCTTTTTCTCAGAGATCTATTTATTCTTTCCCCACAGTTTAGCTTAAATTTAGAGCCAATAAAAATAGGATGTAGTTTTTGGTATTGGCAAATATCAATGCAGACAGGTTTTCTCCTCATATGGATAAACATGAATTAGTATCTCAACCTCTTTAAGATTCATTGAAAAAAACCAACCAACCCAAATATTTATTATGAACAGACAGTGAAGTAAAAAAATAGTCCATAAAATTGACAATGTGTTGTTCCAAAGCTAACCCCTTTTCTGACATTTAGATCCATAACTTTTAAAAATGATTTAATGTATTATAATTTTTGAGATTTTGATTATGTGTAAGTCATGTGTCTGGATAAGTGTCTGGATAGCAGCTGCCTCAGCACAACTAGTGTCTGTTTCCACGATGTTCCTATAGATCTTCTCAGTGCATTTTTCACATGGAATAACAATGGATTGTTTTCTCATTTAAGCCATAGCTTTGAGTGAGCTTCATGCCATATTTTCCCTTTGATGTCTTATATCAAGTAGAGTGCTGAAAACTAGAAAGCTCTTAATTGACATTTGAAGAAAAAATAGAAAGTATGAGTTTTTAAACCTGAAAAATGATTTTTACATTAATTCAGTAGTTAACAAATTCTTTTCAAAATAACACTGCTGCTTTATCAATTAATAAGTAGTATATCTCTGCTGAAATTAAGTAATTGAGATCTGTAACATGTATAGGAAAAAAATAAGCTGCCTCATAGAATATTTTTAGTTTTTTCTTTCTTTGTGTTTGTTATAACATTGTGTTTAAGTTTATGTACACCTGAAAAATGATTGCAGTTTTCTACCAAAAAACTACTTCTTATTTATGTGGTGGAATTAATTATATATTATAAATTCAAAGTATTCTGAAAGGTGACTTGATTCTCAGAGAACACTGGCCCCACAGTATTTTCCCTACTCTAAATTAAGTCCAGAGTTTCCTACACAAGGCCATTTCCCACAATAGCTGAATCGCAACATTCTAGTACCATATTTCACCACTTGAGATTCTAATTCTTACATCTTTTTAAAAAATGATTTGCTGTCCATTGTTGTGTACCAATGTTTTTTAGATTATTTCTCCCTATCTCTGTCTCTATGTTTTGGTGCTTTTTCATAACATCAGGCTGAATCCCAAATATTGATTCTTCCCTGAACATTTCTTTACAGATTCCTAATGGTTCTTAAGATCAATGTCAAGATGCACTGCCCAGGTTCTCCTTTCAGGATCAAGGAACCCATTTTCCCAGCTGCTGAAAGTGCGCTTGCTGATAATGACCATCAAGAACTACAATGGGTCTGAGATTTTACTCCACCAAGTTAGCCCAAGATTTCATGGATACTAGTAGAAGACACAAGACTCCTGATTCAGATGCAAAGGCCACTATATTACTCAGCACAATTGTAGTAATCAATATATCAGCACCATTTCCCAAAGCATGGCATACAGAGTGAAATATATGTATACATGTGTTGAGTTGCATCACATAAGAGGGACCCTTAACTAAGTGAATTTGAATCTTTTCTGATAAGCATGCCCTTGGCTCTAGATAGAGGTATTATCTTTATTCTACTGAACAGTAAGCATTCCTTTGCTCCAGAAGGAGATACCATCTTTATCTTCCAAGGGTGTTCACCATAGAAACATCCTTTAGAAGATAGTCAGGAACAAACTGGAATTAGTGTGTTATTCACAAAGGTAAGCAGAAACATCAAAGACCAATAGAGTGTTGAATTGCACATGGAGGGAAATAGCTGCCTGACCAAACCTTACACTCTTCTCCAGGGGCAGCGTGCATCCAGTGTGGTGATGTGGAAATTCAAAGACACAGCTCTCCCTCACTCCAGTTGGAGGAACTCTGCGGTGATTCCAAGAGGATTTTCTGAACCCTCAGTTGCTATTATAGCAAGTTAAACCTTTTCCCTGCCTAATCCTGATTCCATTAACCCCTAAAACATTTTTTTCCCCCAGAGAACACTCCTCCCATTAACTTCCTGCATATAAATCTCCATTTCAAAATATTTTTTCCTAAGATAGTTTCTCACTTTGTGGTCCATGAACTATCCCCACTGTACTCATGCAAAGGTATGGAGCCATGGCTCCTAGAATCACAGCTAGAAGAGTGGGTTCAACTTCCCCAGAACTGATGTGTGAACAGAATTATTTCAGAAAAATTTTTTTTGTTTAAGAATAGTTTTAAGCGTGGAAGGTACAGAGATTTTCCGTATACCTTGTGCCCACATGTGCATATTCTTCCTTAACTATTGATATCCCTACCAGAGTGATATTTTTTACAATTAATGAACCTATATTGACACATTATTGTCACCCAAAGTCCATAGATTAAATTAGGTTTTGCTCTTAGTGTTGTACATTCTGTGGGTTTGGGCAAATTTATAATGGCATGTATCCTTTATTATTGTATCATACAGAGTATTCACTGCCTTAAAAATCCTTTGTACTCTGTCAATTCATCCTTTCCTTTTCTACCTCTTGGCAACCACTGATATTTTTAGTGTCTCTATAATTTTGCCTTTTACAGAGTACTGTATAGTTGGAATCACACAGTATGTAGCCTTTTCAGATTGGCTTCTTTCATTTAGTAACATGCATTATGAGTCCTCTATGCCTTTTTATAGCTTGAACTCATTTCCTGAATAATATTCCATTATCTGGGTGTACTACAATTTCTTTATCCATTCACATACTGAAGAACATCATGGTTGCTTCCAAGTTTTGATATAGGAAAAAATTTGTTATAAACATCCATGTGCAGATTTTTGTGTGGACATGTTCTCAGCCCTCCTGGGTAAATACCAAGAAGCATGATTGCTGGATCTTATGGAAAGAGTATATTTGGTTTTGTAAGAAACCACCAACCAACCTGACTTCCAAAGTGTCTGTACCATTTTACACTCCCACCAGTAGTGAAAAAGAGTTTCCATTGTTCCATGTCCTCTCCAACATTTGTTGTTGTCACTGTTCTGGATTTTGATCATTCTAATAGGTGTGTAGTGGTATCTCACTGTTGTTTTAATCTATTTAACTTAATGATGCATGATGTGGAATATCTTTTTATAGGCTTATTTGCCGTCTGTATATCTTACTAGCTGAGGCATCAAGTTCTTAGGCTCATTTTTAATCAAGTTGTTTGTTTTCCTATTGTTGTGTTAGGATGAAGTTGAATAGGAGTGGTGAAAGGGGACATTCTTGCTGTGTCCTAATCTTAGTGGGAAATTTTAGAGTGTCTTACCATAAAGAATGATATTAACTATTAGTTTTTGTAAATATTCTTAACAAGTTGAGAAGTTTTCACACTATTCCTTGCTTACTGAGTCTTTATTACAAACGGTTGTTGGATTTTGTCAAATGCTTTTTTAGATTCTGTTATATGATTATGTGATTATTCATCTTTACCCTGTTGATTTGGTGGGTTCCATTAATTAATTTTTGAATGTTGAACCAATCTTGCTTACCTGGGATAAAAATCCCATTTTGTCATATTCTTGCTTGCCTACTTTCTGAGGGCAAGTCATGTAATTCTTATCCTTGTTTTTCTGTAGGTGTTCCTCCCTTTTCCCTGGGTCCTTTTAGATTTTTTTTCCTATAGTTTGAAAATAGTACACCTAGGTAAAATTTTTTTTTTTTTTTTTTTTTTTTTTTTTTTTTTGCATTTATACTGCTTGGTGCCTTCTGAGTTTTCTGGATCTGTGATTTCATGGCTGACATTAATTTGGGAAATTTTTAAGTCATTGTTATTTCAAATTTTTTGGTTTCTTTTCTTTCTGGTATTTCCATTATGTGTGTGTTATATGTTTTGTAGTTATACTACAGTTCTTGGATATTCTTTTCTTTTATTCCCCCCGTCCTTGTGGTCTTTGTTTTTTCAGTGTTGGGGGTTTCTATTGCTATACCCTCAAGTTCAGAAGTTAAAATGAAGCTTTTAAAAAATCTCCTTTCAAGCCTGTAATAAAGTGGTAGATTATTTGAGATATTCCACCACCACTACTTTTCCTCCCCTATGAAATATTTTTCCTTCTTAAGAAGATATTCTTGTGACTATGGATCATAAATCATGAAATTCTATAAAATAAATTCATTTTAATTTTTAGGAAAAGAAGTATAAAAGATATATTATTCTGAAGAAAAATATTTGATTTTCAAAAATAGTTATTGTTTTATAAACTCTAAAGCATTTTTATAGGAAAATCACACCTAATTATAATTATGTGATATCTCTAATGCATAGTTGATTAACTTTTGTTTATTTTACCTTATATACTTAAATAATTCATTTCATAAGATGTTATTTTAAAGTAACTTTTCAATTAAGATCTAAAGAGGTATATATGTGTGTATATACATATTTAATAATTAATTGCTTAAAAAGATTTAACCCAAGCTTGTATATTTGTAAACTGCTTCTGAAATTTTATTAAACATACAAAGATAAAACAGAAGATTTATTGTTTTAACTTGATTTTGACTGATAGAAGATATAAGATGTGCATATGAAAAGTGAAGGTTTTTATCTCAGTAAAGGAGCTACAAGGAAAAAATAATGAGATAAAGTGCAGAACTTTTCCACTCTCCACAAATTTATAGCATGTCATGTTTATCAAGTAAGAGAATATTGGAACCACCATATTTCAATGAAATCACATCTTATATTTCATCATCAGAGGAAAATCTAGGGAGTAGGAAGTTGCTAGTAAAACTGTTTATATTTAATGACTTTACAGATAGTACTGGACACATTTCTAACTTAAAAAATGTTTTGGCTGATATTGCCAAATATCACTGTCTCCATGGCAATAGTCACTTTAAAAAATGATTTAAAATAAGAAAGGCAAAGGAGAAAGCAAGCCTCCAACATGCAAAATATAAATTGCATAAAATTTTTTGCTGAATTATTGAGGAAAAAAGAATTTGCAGATAAAAACAGTTTTTTAAAATTAGACCTAACAGAATCTTGAGCATTTTAAATTCAGTTTAATCAAATATGTGACAATTTTAACACTTGGTGTGCAGACGCATGTTGTTTAAGTGTTTGTAAAATTATCTTCAAGTGTGGGAGGAGCTTTATTCATGCAGTAATTTTTAGATGAAATTCTTCATATTGCTAATCTAAAACTACAGAGTAGAAGGCATATTTCTTTTACTTAAAAAAGTATTTTGTCTTTTGGAGACTTGCAAATGTTGGACAGAAGAGATGTCACAAGTGGAAAAGAAAATAATTTTCTTGAAATGTAGGATTTATTACTTCCATTCTATTGGAAAAAAATGGAGAAAGACTTGCTCAGCTAGTTAGCCAGGAGTTGCAACTTTCAGCAATTACATTCAAATGAGGTGGTCAGTGCTCACTCTTGTGGTTTGTGATCTCTTGTCCACAGAATGAAGTTTTAGGCTTGAGATGATGAGGATGGAAGATTCTACAACAAACTTCCTCCAGTTAAGTGTCAGGTGAAACCCTTAAACTTGTTTTCCCATATTTTATTGAATCTCTAGGAACCTTGAGCATTTGTACATTGCACAATATGAATGAATAAAAGGAAATCCAATCCAACAACAGCAGTACAAGATAGTAAACTGAGTTTCTTTGTGTCATTTCAGAAATCAAAAATCTGCATAAATGTATAATAATGATCAGTTAATTCCAAGAATTGTCTCTATTGGTTTCCTTTGTTTGCACATTTCATTAAACACAAATGCATGGTCTTTGAGGTCTGAGGGTATCCCTACTTTATTAATGCCCGCTAACTACTATCAGGTAAATTCCTTTCTTTTATTTCTTTGTTATTAATATTTCTACTGAAAATTAAAAGTTTTGTACTTATATATTTGTTTTATGTATCAAGATTTTATTTTTATAGCTAGATTTTAGGATGTTTATGAGAAAATTTATAATTTCTATTTATTAGGTACTGACAAGTTCTCAGCATAACATTTGGGATATAATAGATGATTAGTAAATATCTATTGGAACATTTATTTGGGTTTCATCCTGTATCCTGCGTATTTTTCCAAAGTAGATAATCACTAAAGCTCAATAAGCTAGGGTTTACTCTTGTAGATTTTAAAATCTTGTTACTTAAAATGTGTATATAGTTAACCTAGCATTTCAATAATATGTACTATAAATAAACTTTCAGATCTTTGGTGTCATTTAAGAATATTAAACACTAAAATACATAATTTAAAATGTGCTTTTAAAAAAGGCTATGGGGCAAAATATACACATGTGATGTTAGATAAAGAATTATACTACTTCTGATGTCACATGATCAGAATCAAAATTACAATTTTAGTCACAGATTTTCTATTGAAAATGAGAGCTAAGTTAAATGACAATTTCACAAGCTTTTTATCATTACAAATTTGCTTTAAATTAATTTATATTTTTAAATTGGCATTTGTTAAAAAATGATTTAAAAAAACAATTTAGGTGATACAAATAAACACTATTTAACACTTCATGATGGGGGCAGTCTCCTTTGAGAAAATTTCAAAATGAGGCAGAAGTCAAGAAGCTTCTTTGGGGTGAAAAAAGAGGAAAAAAATACAGGACCCTGAACTGCCTTGGAGTTTTAGGACTGGCTCACCGAATATACTGCATTTCTGGTTAAGCAGAGCATTCAGAGGGACAGGAATGTTTTCTCAGTTTCTGTTTGTTGATGTGGCATCCAGGGAAAAGCAACTCCATCTTGTACCTAGAAATTATTTCAACATATTTGTTTAAAAGAAAGGTTCATTCTGTACCTCATTATATATTTTAAAAAGTATTTTTGAAAGTCTTTTCCTAAAGCAAAATGGGTACATGTAAAGTTAAGCAATACATTGCTGTGACAAATACGGAAACATTTATGAAACTATATAATTATTTAATGTTAGATATAACAATAGAACAGAAATAAACCAACAATTTTTTTCAACCAAAAAAATAACATTTTATTGAAAAAGTAACATTTATCCAAGAAACATAGAAAAAAATTTCTTTCAGAATATGAGATTGTATCTCTGCCTAATAATTGTCCTCTTCATGGTCATTAGAAAGCTTACATTAGATTTGATTTGTTTTTATTTTTTCCAGTTTTATTCTTATTTTTAAATTTTGCTAATACATTTACATTACAATTTTACTTGTGTGCTCCCTATACAATTGAAAATATACTTACATATTCTTCTTTTTTCATTTTAAATGTATTTGTAAAACATTTCCTGTGGTTTTTCTTAATTATACCTGATACAAAATGTTGTAATTGAGATAAATTAACATTCTTCTAATATAGAGTATATAATGAAGTTTAATAGGTATGTTATTTAAAATTTTTCTATATGTTTTCATTTTCCCTTCTATATGAATGAGAAAGATATTCAGGTTTGGAGTTAATTAGTTTGGATAATTAAGACACAATGGAATAAAATGTTAATTACATTTAACTAGTCTTCAAGTTTCAATTATGTTCCCTGTGTTTCATGGTTTTGGTTTTTATGCTCCATGTTGAAACAGAGATGAATATTATTTATGGTTATTCAGCATCCCTTCACACTACCTTTTATATTCCTTCCCTTCAGCAGGACAAGTATATTAAACACATCTGATAGCCCCCTATGATGCTAACAGTAATCTAAGTTAAATTTGGTTCTGAAAATAAGAAGCACTCATGTGAATTATGAAAAGTGAGAGTGGCGTTAGAGACCGCCTTTCTGTGACTGTGGAGGAGGGAATGAAAGATCTCAAGATTTAGTTGTTTGTGGCCCCAGACTCCATATTCCAGGACCTGGTTTCCAACTTCATGGCTATCAGGCAGCTGAAGGTGAAAGAAGTGGTTGCAAAAAGTAATGATATATGCTTTCTGACCTTTGGAATTCAGCTATAGTAGATTTATCTAGAAATTAATAGTCACATATTACTTTACAGATTTCCATTCCCAAGGATGTCCTCAGTGCCTGGGCTTGGCCCACATTCCTGGTCACACATTCTTCACTATAAACAGCTCCCACAGCAGTAGCTGATTCCTCCAGGGCCAGAAGGAAAACAAGAGAGATTGCAGGGTGAGGATGCTTTAAATTTAATTTTCCCTAAGCTTCTTATTTTTAGGCGAAATATTTTTATTCTTATATGTTATGAGTAATTCTGTTTGATAAAGATCCTTCAAACACAGTCAGATACAATAACGAAAACACTAATGAAATAAAATTCTACCTGTGTATTCACTGACAGTGTGGACATATACCAATATTTTAAATATTTTCTCCTAAATCCTGAAATTTATATCTTTCATATAAAAATTACTTCACAAATACTTATTAGATAAAAATCACTCAGTTATTCTCTATTTCATGTGTGCTATTTTATTTAATTCTTACGGCTACCCTAGGATTTTAGGTCTTTTTAATTTTTTTTTCGTTTAGAACACATTAGAAAAGAGACTCAAGGTGCTGATTAAATTACATAAGAACAAAGCTCTTGGTAAGTGAAAGATCTTGGATTTAAATTCACATGCTGCTTTCTGTGGTTTATTCTTGTAATGACTCTGTGACAGTTCTCTTCTTTCTCAATAAATATTTAAACAATTATTTTTTATCAAAAAGTCTTTTATTGAATAAATATTTGCTTAGGCCTTGTCTAACAATTCTTGCAATTTCTCTTGCTTCAACTTGCCTCAAAATCAGGAATGGTGTTTAAACATTACTTTAAATTCTACTCTACCCCACCACACACCGAATAACAACACATCTTTCCCATTATTGTTGCCACCACAATGAGGAGCAGAAATGCTGAATTCTGGACTTGTGGTTTTGTTAACAGAATCACTGATATATGAGCCTTTTCTTAGTGCTCAACACTCTATCAACCTTACTGAGCATATCCAGTAGCTAGGCTTTGCTATTCTCTTTTGCCAGAAGAAAAACAAGTATCAATTTTTAATAATGGGCATAACAACTAAAGGGGATGAGAAAAATTCCTAACACCGGAAGCTCAAGTACTGTGCACTGACACAGCAACATGGTGTCTAAGTACAGATTATCCTATCTTTTCCCACAGTGCTGAAATGTCCTGAAAACCTTGCCTTTCAGTTTTCTTTTCCTAACAGTTTATTCTCTTTGACACCAGAAATCCATTTCCAAATTTATGACAGGTAAACTCAATAGTAAAATTCAAAGTTGACATGGGTATTATTATTGCCCTGTGTTGAATCTGGGAGAAGATGAGCTTTCTGATACAACTTCTTATCCATACTGGAAAATAGTTCTCAATTGATGAGCAAACAGGGAGAAATGCTAGTATAAGAGAAATGTTTATAAAACCTAAGACAAAGACTTTGAAGTAGTCAAGCTATATTAATGAATGAGGAAATATTTTTGCTGTCACTAATTGAAAAATTTCCTTTTCTCTTTTCTTCTCCTCCTGAATATATTCTTTGACAGACTGATAAAGATATTTGTGTGCATACACAAATATAAAGTTTGAATATTTTTATTTATAGAACACAGAAAAATTTTTTCCAAACCATTATTACATTTATTCTAACTAGAAGAGCACATGTTCTTTGAAAGAAAAATAAATTATTAGCTATATTTTTTAAATATGATGCTTATTATTTAAAATCTCACAGGCACATTGATTCTTGTAAAGCACAGAAGATTCTTAAAGCAGTTATAAATAGTTTTCCTTTCCCCAAAAGCACCTATGCATGCAAACATAATTTTCACTCAATAATTGTATTTAGTAAAAGTTAGTATTTTAGAATATGTACTATGGGAGAAGGAAATAGAATATGTATTATATTTCAGAAACATTACAAATTGTTTTATAAATTGTATCTGTAAATATATATTTCAGTAAACAACAAATATTCTTTATGGGTACCAATCAATATTTATTCAAAAATAAATACCTAAGCCTCAATTTTTATTGTTGTTGCTGTTTACATTTTAGTTTCACATTAGTCCTATATGAGATATCCTCTTACCTTAGCCAAATCTTTTTTGTTTAACTAAATGCCACAGATGTTTTTCTAGTAAGCATGTGCATATGAGAAATGAGTTGTTCACAGTGTAGTTACTTGTAATACAAACAGCTATTTATAAATTATGTTTGATCACAGTCCTCTTTATATTGAAGGAAATATTGCAACCGTTTAGCATCGCTAGTGTTTGGTTACAAAAGATTCCCTATATTATTCATTCTGGTAATATTCTTAAGCAAGCTGAAACTGTTGATGAAGATGGAAATTGGCTGATAAATATAATGGTCTCTTTAGAAGCATGTTCAAATCTATCTTCTTGCTATCCTAATGAATATGGAAGTCTGCCCAGTGTGATTGGACTAAAAGGTCAGAGGCTTTGTAAAGTACAAATCTTCTTGCAAGGGCAGTAGCAGCAACTAGAATATAGATTGGAAAAAAAATACAATAAAACACTGTGAATATGTATGTATGTGTGTATGTATGTGCATATGGTCTGTATATACATACATTTATATGAAAAATTCAAAATAGTTAATAAAATATTGCAATATCATGTTCAAAACTAAACATGAGCTGCCTCTATGCATTATCTTTCGCTATACATAACGTAAGAATTGTAAATTAGATGGCTGTGTTACATGTAGGAATTGTTAGGTTGTAATAAGCTCTTAGATTTTACAAAAGCTTGCATTGTCATTATGTAAGCAATTCTTTCAAATTAAAGTACTTACAAAGTATTTATCCATTAAACACAAACAGGAGAAATGTTCTGCTCCAAATTATTTTGATGCCTTCCCTAAAAAGTACTAGTACTGGATAAACAAATCTGTTTAAAAGAAAAAAACTCACCAAATTAAAAATGAGGGATTAGTAGTTAAGCCCTTTTTCATCCAATGGGCCATGCTAAGCTATAGAAAATTAAGAACTATATATATAAATAAAATTTCCCAAAAGAATTTGACTTATTATTTAACTGTTTCTTCACTAATATGTAAGGAAAACAAACAAAAAAGAAAAGAAAGGTTAAATTTGAAAACCACAAGTTTATTCTAAATTTTATGATTTAGGAAAGAAGTCATTCACTGAGAATTCAACAAGACAAATTAGCTATGCTGTTTTATTTAGTTTTAGTTCATTGCTCTACTACATTAATTCTTTAAGAAGCTTGCATCTTAATTTCCTTGATGCTATTTACATTAAGAAAATGAGTAGGTGTTTAATGAAAAGAAGACAAATCAGTGTTAAATAGTAATTATCTAATTACTAGAGTAAGAGCACTTGATAGTTGCTTTCTGTGTATAGTGTTGAATGGAAATAACAGTTTAAATGACAAACAAAACTGGATCTTTAACATTAGAATAATACAAAAGGAACTTCTGTAAAATAATAGTCTAATATTTTATAATTAAGTATGGAATAGATAGCATATCCAGAAAATAATCTTGATCCATGATATCCAGTCACTATATATTACTTTTAATTTTATTTAAAAGTAGTTTTTAAATAAAATGATTATTCAGCCCCCATTTTTTATCCCAAATCCTTTTAATATATAATATTCTGGAGAGCTGCATATCTGCAACTAAAAAAAATCAGATGTAAATCTATATTTAAATAATGAAAAAAACTATTAAACTATATAAGACATGAAAAAGAAGACAACCCAGCCCTTCAGACTTTAATTTTATTCATTAAGTGGTTGTTTATGACTATTGAATGCATGTTTGGCATTTCCATTCAACATCATGTTTATATGTAACTACTAAAACTTGTTCCCAAAGTATTAAGCATGAATACAAGCTTCTCTTTCAAACATTTGGCAAAATGGATAAAAACTAACATGCATAAGGGGGAAATATCACACATGCATCAGCCCTGAAATGATGGGTGGAAGCCAAACTCATGACATAAACTTTGAAGAACTCTCACCAGGAAAAAAAAAGAAAAAAAATTAGATGAAATTTGGTTGAAGGAGGCATCCCAGTGAAGGCAGCAGAAAATACCCTTGCAAAACCTTCACAAAAACCTTTAATTTAGAGGGAAAGGAGTTGGAAGCTAAGTTAGCCCATGAAACAGAAAGGAACCCAGTCAAGAAGAGTCATTTTTGCCTCAATGGTCAACTTCATTACTGGTGGCAGAAAAAAAAATTGGGAGAGCCGATAGAGACACATCAAAAATGGAGGCTATAGAGTGCTCTTCTCCCTTAAAATCTTACCTATAGAGCAGATTTTACATTAATACATTTGCACAGAGGGTGAAATGGGTCATGTGTAAACTAATACCTTATGAAATTGATCAACCAAAGTAGAATTGAACCTTGGGAATACTGGTTAAAAAAAAATATATATATATATATAAGCGTTCAGTCTGTTACTGTAGAGATTTTCTTTTAACATTTCACACCAGAGTATACCCTAATTTTATACGACATCTTATCCATCTTAAAAGAGCAAACGTTCAGTTCAAAAATATATAGAGAGTAGTTCAAATAATAGTTTCATTTATTTTATGGTTATATTATAAATTATGTTTTTGCTATTTAAATTCAATAGTTCAATTAAAGAATAACTTTACATGTCCTGTAAGGGAGAAATCTAACAGCACGAAGATTTTTTTTTTTTAATTAGGAAACAAAATTAATGGCATATTAAGATTACCACTAGTGGAAACTATAACAATAAAAGGTGATGCTTCAAATCAATAAGTGAAAGGATGTATTTTGCAATAAATGATTTACGAAAAATTGACTTATTAAAATGCAAAATAAAATTGGTTAATTTCCTAAACTTAATAATATCAAAGTATATTCCAAATGTATTTAACATATAATTATCAAAGAATCCCTAAAATATCAAATACAAGGTAAATGTGCATAATTTAGTTTGGGTGAAATTTTTCTAAGAAAAATATCACAAGCAAAATATTTAAAGGAAAATATTGATCTTCTACTGTAACAAAGTAATAAATCCAGTTGCCAATAAAAATAATAAAATTTAAATGATAAACTAAGATATTCTGAGCCCATAGAAACAAGTATGATTTGATTGACTTGAATAAGTGTCATAAATGGTAAATCTGCGAAACATATAGTACAATTGATTAGTTTGAAATCAATGAATCAACCTCATTATTTGAATCAAATAATATAATAGATTTTTTTGATTTTAAAACATTGTTTGATGGTAAAAATAATTTACATATATTAATTCTTTCATTCTTGTGCAAATGAGGAAACCAAAACACAAGGACTTCAATTCTATATATTTAAACAATGGAACAACGAAATGGAGCAGAATATTATAGATTCTGGCAAGACATCCCTTCCTCTAAAAAAAAAAAAAAAAGCTATTTTTATGTGAAAGATAAATCTGGACGTGGGATGCCCTGCAAACCTGTTCCAGAACATTTGTTCACAGTCCTCTTCTCTTTATATCTTTGGATTTCTTCATCTCTTATTCAGTTTCACAGTTTCCCACTTGTTTCTTCCAAAAATAAAAAAGAAAAAAATGGTCTTATTTACCCTGAAATACAAATATTCTTTATTCTACCCCTGATGAAAATAACACTAATGTTTCTTTCTGAATGCACGAACCAGATTTATTTTTATCAAAACCATTTTTTGTTGAATTCTGGAGAAGTTAGTAGCTCCTTCTGTAAAACTTAGGGGATCTGGTAAGATAATTTTCTAAACATTAAAATAGTAAATGCTCTTTTGGAAAGTCAAAACCCAGTGTGAAAATACTGGAAATAAATAGTGTTAAAAAAGGGAAACTAAACAACAGAAGATCATAATGTTCTTCCAACTTTGTAAATTTAGGGTGAGCATGTAAGTCAACCAGAGCCTATAGAAATAAAGAGTTGTTTGCTGGAATCTCTGATAAATTTGCTTGATACCTGAGCCTCTTTCTCTTTACAGCACATTCTATAGCTTGCTCAGATCAAAATCTGTTTTATAAACATCTTCCTACCTAGTGTGTTCAGTAGTTGTAGTATTTTACTGTTGAGTCACTGTTTGCGCATCCGTGAAAGATACTACAGTTGACCACTATTGCTCTAAACTGTAAATTAGCTTTGAAATGTTTGCTCTGGAGTGTGTCCCTCAAACTGGGAAGTATTTCACCAATATTGTGAATTAGTGTATAATATCTTTTGGAATGTTTTCATTTAAAAGTTATTTCTTTTCCTCCCATATTTATGCAATGATACAAATTGAGTTCATAGTGAAAATTAATGTCATGTTCTCTAATCTTCCATGATCTGTAATCTAGGGATGTTAGAAATTTACCTGGAGGAAGTGACAGTAATAAGAAAAAATGTTTAATGTAAATGAATGAAAACAATAATCCAAACACATTTGATTTCATTTGTAATTATGCTTTATGTCCTTATTAGTGGAAAAGACATTGAAACATTATCATTAAAAGGAAAAATAAATACTCCCATCTGTTCTTTCTCACAGCAAGTATCGTGATCTTGCACATGGTAGGGGGAGCCGGATTTATGTGTGGGGCACATATTAGCTTCACTATCCCAGGTTATTTCAATACTCACATCTCATTTTAAATTATAAGGATAAAGTAGAACATCAGGCTTTTTAACTTACAAATAGAAAATTTAGGGACTTGGATTTTTTACCTCTAACTCCAAATAATAGCAAAAAGTCTGTTAATATTAAAGAGATGGCCCTTTATGTTTAACTCATAAACTATCTCCCATTAGAAAAATGAAATAATTTTGACAGCCAAACACAGTTTTTACAATAAGAAAAGTTAGACATTATTGTTTAATTTGCATAAGTCTTTCTACTTTGCTGATGTCAATCTAAAAAACAAGAGTGCAGTTCAAAAGGCTAGGCATTATTTGGGATCACAGAAGTGAAATTCGGAATACACAGATTTAGGTAGAAACCAAATAGTGTCTCAATAATAGGAGAAGGGGCTCAGAGTTTTGTGGGAAAAAGAGAGGAAGTTGAGATAAGTCGTTTTTTTTAGAAGAGTTAATTGCTGCAAGATGAGGTGATCCATCAGGCGAAGTGTCCATTTGTAAAAGATGAGGTAAAGCCAGCTTTGTATTTCCCTGATTGGCTGGGTGAAGTGGTCACTAGGTATGAATTCATTTATTAGTCCTTTCAGTAAGATGTTCTCGTTTCTTTACTGACTTCTTGGAATGTAGGTGGTTTGGTCCAGTTTGGAGAAGGACATGCAAGGCAGTTCCTCTGGAATGGCTGCTCCAGCGGTTTTATTTGGCTCCACTCATGTTGTTACACCAAAAGGGGAGGCCCTTGCTTCTTGTCTCACCCAAAAGAGAATTCAGGTGAGAGATAAAAGCCTTGTGTAGTTAAAGATTTTAAAGATTTTATTAGCAAAGCAAAAGTACAATTCCAAGAGCAGAAGGCAGGCTGATTGAAGAGAGGATGGCAGCCCTGGTCTTTGTTTGCCCCTTTTCTTGTACCCGTGTTTAGAGGTGGTCTCATGATTGATTGACAGCTCTTGCACCTGGAGCGCTTAGTCATGGTCGTCCCCTTTTGTACATGTTCTTACCTATGATATACACAGAAAAACTCATGGTGGAGGGCCCTAAACCACAATGCTAATTATATTACAATGAGCATTGGGTCATGTCGGGTTATGTCCTTGTCACTACCCCAGTCTCACCCATCCGGTTCCAACCAGTTTCTTGCTGATATTCATTTAGAGGAAGTAAAGCCCCTTATGCTGAAGGTGGGATAATGCCATCTTCTAAACCATCCTCCATCTCCTCCACCTTATCAGACTGGTGCCCCCACTTATCTAACTGCCTAACAATGTCACCTTTTCACATTTGAATTTATCTTTTCTTCCCTATTTCATTTAAATTCTAGATAAATGAAGATAAAATTTTAATAAGCATCTAGCTGTATCTGCTTTTGATTTTATTTAATTCTTAGAGGCACTTAAAACACATCTTACAAGGGAAACAGGGAGAATAAAATTCTCGTTAATTTCTGCACATTTTCATAAGGAAGCAAAGGGGATTCTCAAAAGAATGCATTATTTCTTTATTGCACCCAAGACTTGTAAATAATTGTGGAATAGCACTGAAGGTAACTTTGTCCTAGATTGTTGTGGCTTGATTTGTACTATATTATTAACATCGTTGTTAATTTTTAGGTTTTTTAGGAATAGATTAATATTTCTACTTATGTGGCAATAGTATCACAGGAATGTAAATACCCAGATGTACCATAATCTGTGGCAGAATAATCCCAACAATGGATTTGAGTTGAAAAGGAGCCTCACCAACTTCTTCCCAATTTTAGCAGCTCCCCTTACACTCTTTTTTTTTTTTAACTAAAGTATAGTTGATTTACAATATTATATTAGTTTTAGGAATGCAAAATATTGACTCAGTATTTAAAGTTATTACAAAATAATAATGGCTCTAGTTCCCTGTGCTGTACAATATATCCTTATTGCTTTTTTATTTTATACATAATAGTTTGTATCTTTTAATCCCATATCCCTATCTCATCCCTCCCCCCTTCTTTTTCCCACTAGTGTCCACTAGTTCTCTGTATCTGTGAGTCTCTTTCTGTTTGTTATACACATTCGTTTTATTTTTTAGAGCCCACATATAAGTAATAACATAGATTCTTGATAAGAGCCATTGACAATAGCTCTCAATAGTTCATAAAATGCTCGGCAAACTCAGGTAACACCCTTTTCCTCATTTGCAACTTGATTACTTCCTCTAAATTCTACTTTAAAAAAGTTGTCAACCACCCCAAATACTTTTTTCCTTGAGTTATGCACTATAGTCTAGGCAAAGTCTTTTGACATTTACAGATGCAAAGGGTATTCTGAATATAATCACATGGATTCACTAAAAGGACAGTTTTAATTTTCATATATTTATATGTGTTTTATTTTCGCTGTCAATTGAGAAAAAATAGTCACAGTTACCTCAGTAAAAACTATGTAATTAATGTAGTATTTTTATTGCCAGAAGAAGCAATCATCATAAATTGACAGACTTTAAAATAATTTTATGTAGTGCATGAACCTAGCCAACAGAAAATTAACAGTCAAAAACGCTATTCATAAGATTTACTATATTTTCATGATTTTAAGAAGCTAAGTTTATAAGGAATATCATTGATTTGATAACAGTTTTTATTAGCCTTATTAACACAAGGTTTGAAGATGGTAATGCTAACACAGTAAAGCGATTTTAATTAAACACATTGATTGCACAATGCCTTCCAATTCTTGAGAAATTAATAATTGAAAAAATATATATGTATGTGAGAGGAAATATATTATTTCAAACTCAAAGTACAAGCTCAGCATAATCGTTCTAAAAAAAATTCATCTGTCATTAAAAGAAACATTGAAGTAAATATTTGTATGAATATGAGAACACAATGAAGAAGTGATAATAAAGATAAATTAATAATAAACTTATTTCCCCTTAGCAGAGAGTGTTTCATTTTTATGATTAATATTCATTGTTACTAATAATTAACAGTGCATGCTATTCTAAATGTGGCCTAGTCATTGATCAAGGCAAAGAATGTGAATTATAAAGCTGGACTTTCAGCTCTAGACAGTTTGATGCAAGTACTTGAGGAAGTCATTTTCATTTTCTCATCCTTAGTCTCCAGGTCTCCAAAATTAGTATAACTATACCTGTAAAATCTATCTGAGGTCGTTGTTAATGTTAAATAATAAATGACAAACATGCTTTGCAATGTAAAATCTTTATCCAAACAATGTTTTATGCTATCACTATACCATTAACAAAAGAAATAATAATACATACTTCAAGTTATTCAAACATAAAAAGGAGGCAATACTTGTGAAATTTATAGCATGACTCACATAATAAATATTCCATGAATAAAAGTGACTCTTTTGCCCCTTTCCTGTTTGCCCATTTCTGTTTCCTTCTAACCTTGGAAGAATCTATTAACCTGTTGATTGTTTTCCTAGATAAAAAAGATGTAAGAGTAGAGTTAAGTAGTTAAAGAATGACTAACTGTCTACCCACAACAGCCCCCTTAGCAATCCTGCAGGCAGATAATGCAGGCAATATAACATTGGAAGAGAGAGTAAGCCAGCCTGCATGCAATGGAGAATGACGCAGAACTGAACTTCCTGACTCAACGATTCACTAAGATTCTCCCCCTTCCCACCTTTTCCCTTTAAAACTATCATGGTTGAGCAAAATCTTCAGAGTTGGTCTCAGGACGAGTCTACCTTCTTCCTAGACTGCTGGCTTTTCTGATTAAAGCATCTTTCCATTCTACTGACACTTGCCTCTTGATTATTGGCTTCTAAGCAGCAAGCAGACGAATCTGAATTTGGTAACATAAGTTTCCTAAAGCACATATGTTTGTGTATTTGTTGTGATTTTAAGTACTGAAAACCTTTATATATTGTACTATTTGATGTGTAAATACATTTCTAGATAAAAGCAATATTTTATTATCCTTTTTAAAAAAGCATTTTGCAGTGCCTTAGTATTTAATTGCTTAGATTTTAGTTACCGTGTTGACCCTGTGCTCTCCATTTTGCAAACAAATCAATTATAAAATTATCAAGTAATGTATTAACTTTGTATAATAAAATATCATTTACTTAATATTTGTAAAGTTGGCATAATTTTTGAGCTTTGAATGAATAACTTCAAATTTTAGCTCAAATATTTTTAAGTTTCAGGCTGCTAGAGGACATTTTAAAAACTGCTACGTTCTAAATTGCAATTAATTTTTCTACCCCTTTGAGCACATTTAAGTCTGAATTTGTTACTTTAATTAAACTGAATAATTCAAATATTAAATGAAACTCTGTAACCTCAACTAATTGAAAAATGAGTGGGCTGATTACTGAATCTGATGACAGACTTCAAAGTGTATAGTTCCTATTAAATTCATATTTATTTCTAAACATATTTAAAAATTACATTCTTATGAACCTGAATTAAAAGGACAATTCTCACTTTTGGGTAAGTGTGTGTGCGTGTCTGTGTGTGTTAAAGTTAGACCATTCTATTAGGTTTTCTGCTTGATATTCATCACTTTCATGGATCCTCAATAAAAATGCTCCTCAGATAAATTCCACCCTTCTTGATCAAAATGTGTAAGTTTCAGTCTTGAAAAGCATCATTGATTAAAATTATTTTAATAGTAAAGTTGAATTTGATTAAGTTAAGACTTTCATGTTTGAAAAATCTTAACTGAATTGATAAATGTATATGATGGATGGAAATGTCAGGAAAATATCTCTGTTGCTTTTGTTTTTAATTTCAGTGGTATTCAAATAGCTTGCCTAAATATGAACATGGCTGATTGAGAAACTGTTGTCTAAAGTATATATATATATATATATATAGAGAGAGAGAGAGAGAGAGAGAGGTGGATAATTATTATGGTTCTGTTACCCTAAAAGGTAAAGACCCTGATTCTTTTCATACCTGAAAGGCAAGTTTACAGTTGGGAGATGGTGGGTTGTGTAGCTAAAGATTTTAAAAGATTTATTTAAAAGGAAAGGAAAAGTACACCCCCAATAACGGGAGGCAGGCTGGTCCAAGGGAGGAAAAGTGGTGGCTTTTGTCGCCCCTTTCTCTTTTACCCTTGCTTTGAGGTGGTCTTTTGATTGACTGACTGCTCTTGTCCCTGGAATGCTTAGTCATGTTTGGCCTCTTTGCAAATGTCCTTACCCATGATGTACACAGAAAAAAAACTATGTGGGGGGTGACTAAACTGAAACGTTAATTCTAATAAAATGAGCATTGTGTCTGTTTAAGTCCTTTCTGCTACTGCGCAGTCATGGCTGTTGGGTTTTAACCAGTTTTTTCGCTGGCACTCACTTAGAAGAAGTCAGGTCCCTTTATGCTGGAGGCGGGCATAAGACCATCTTCCAGACCATCCTCCCTCTCCTCCACCTATCTGCCTGGTGCCCCCACTTATCTAACTACCTAACAGTTCCAGTAATATGAAAATATTAAATAATACAAAGCATTTGTCTTTTAACCTTCTTAATAAGAAAATCAATATATGTTAATTATTTACAATTTCATTAACATTAACAACAATATAATTTAAGTTCTGATCCTCACAGTGAAATAAAAAAGTTGTTAGATTTCTTTTTTCAATTTAGTAAATGGCCTAGTAAATCTTGTTCTCCATAAAAGGAGACTTTACCTTAGATTTCTTTTTTATTGCCTTTAACCAAAAATATATCACCTTAGCTAGTTCTATTTCCTTGTTCCTTTGTTAGAGTTAAATGATTTGTTTTACTATAAATACATATGTAAATGACCAAATACATTCCAAAAATAGCTGAGAATTTTTAAGTTCCTTTTTGTTCCCTTATGTTTTTAATTTCATGTTACTAATTAGATCAGAGGGAAAAAATATCAATGTACTATACCTATATGTAGAACTACTATAGGTCTTATAAAGTTCAGTTTTATTTACTACTTTTACATTTTGATGATTCAAATCTAATTATAAATGCAAGCCAGCTGTTCCTGAGTATTGACTTTTGAGTACTGGATGTATTTCTTTGTGCATACCAGAGTTGCCTTGTAATCACCAGAACCATTCACCCAAGGTCTTACGAGGTTTTCTTAGTTATTGGTACAATATTAATGGGTAGTCAAATGTCAACTCTTCCTTCTGGTCCCATAATCAATGAAAGCCATTCAGTCCTTAATAGTAATCTGGCAACTATTTTTCATGCTCTACTGAAAAAGAAAACAGAAAAATTAAATGACCTGAATAAAATTCATATGCTCTATTAATCTGAGTCTTTAATAAAGCAGTTGGATAGGAGATTATTGAAGACACTTTTAAACAATGGGAAGATACATTTTTTATCCAGATTAATGAAATCCATTAATTAGCACCTCAATGTTAGTTTTTAAAATTTTATTTAGCACTTTGCAAAAATTTTCACATTTATTTTCTTAACTAGAAAATCTTGACTCTATCTTGATATAGATAAAAATAGATATTATTGGCATAGAGATTAGGAAACTAAGAAGATATGCTTAAGATTAGTAAATAGTGTCTAACAGAGGAAAAGTCATTTTGTTTCCAGACCTAAAATTGAAACTTTTCTGACTTATGCACATGACAATTAAAATTCTCCCCAATGCATTAATAAAATACAGAGCTTTTCATTGTTACACTAAGACATGATATGAATTATTAGTAATACCTACAGGTCTGATATATACAAAGAGACAGGATCTCATCCTACGGAATTATTTTTGTGTGAACACCTATCCAGTCTCTGGTCTTTAGCTTTTCACGTGTAAAAAAGAAAATCAACATTGTGAGTAAAATTAGACACATATTATGAGTCTGTTATATCCTCAGCCATACTTAATGAAGTTATAGTTACACTGAGTGGGTATGCATTAATTTCCAGTGTAAGAAACATCTCTAAAGCAAAGAGTACAGTTTTCACTCTTCTGCATCTTTCCCCCTTTAAAATAATTGAAAGCAATGTAAATTTATATTTAGGAGGTTTGTTGATTAGTACTGAACTACATCCAGGAAAATCAGTTGGATGATGTCAGTGTCTAGTGGAATACAATTATGTTAAATTCATGTAACCATCTATAATATACAGAAAACTTTGTAAAGTATTAAGATCTTTCTTTAAGGAACTATCTTTCTGGTCTGTGTGGTGAAACACAGGTACATTCTGCTTCTCCATGTTTTCTCTTAGTAACTCTATCATCTTCCTATTAGCAATTTCTTTAATCATTGAACAATAAAGTTGCTTGATTTACAACTCTGCTTAGATTCTGTCTTCATGAAATTTCATCTCAGCTACTTTCACTGAACTTTTCAATATATGCATTACAAGTTTATACATATTGTCTTGGTCTGCTCATACAGTGAACTAATAGATTTAGCCATATTTTGTTGGATTTTTTAGGATACCAGAATATTAGTTGTTCCTACCATAAAGGAGAAATCAGTTATTTCATTAATCTTTCCTCTTCAGTTTCTGGAAATGGGTTGCAATATTACAAAAATGAAGTAATAAATTGGTACCCAAAAGAAATAGCAAAGCATTGTGATGGTATATGTTGAAATAGTAATGATTAAAGGATTACAGCACTTTGCTTTTTTAAATAATGTAATTCATTTTATATGTCTATTTAAATTTTTTCATATTTTAGAGTCAACCAATATACCTATTGGAATTTTTTTTACTATTGTTCTACATAATAGTTAGAATCAGATAGTGATCATTTACACTGGCTGAGAGTCTCAGAAGTCTCCAGAGATGAAATCTTAATGTCATTGGGTTTGCATATTTTAATCGCCTACAAGTTAAATTCTGACTGTGATAAAACACAATGAATGCCTGTTTTTGTGAACAAAAATGACTGAGTTCACCATGTGAACAGCACTAAAGTCAAAGCAACAAATTAGAGAGAAAACTGCTTTGAAGGAGTTTAGAATATAAGAGAAAGTTGACATTTGAAGATAAAATTCAATGTTATTTATAACCATTTTAGTTTGACTTGACTAAAAGCTAGTGATGTAAAGTTTATTTCATAAAATCTTTCTTTGAAGGTTTATGAAAACAATATTAGAAATGCAAAGTTCCAACAGCCCTAAAAATAAGAATTTTATCTATCTATCTGCTTGTCAATATGTGCACTCACTGGGGGGAAATCAGTATGCAATTTTTGACAATTTATGCATTTCTTCTTGTGAAGAGTACCTCACAGAAAGGATAAAATTTGAGAAAGAAAACATCCTTCTAACTTCTTTCCAAGTACTTGGGAACATTTCACTCTCAAATTTGGCAATATCTTTTTACTTAAGCAAATTCTTAAGCTATATTTCAGTCTATTCAATGAATATTATAGCAAAAGTGATTTTAAAAAAGTTCCATTTCTGAAGAGATACAGTCTGAGAAATGTTGGGTCTAGAAGAGCCATGGATAGAACTTACTGGCTAAAACAATTTATTCAGATTTCCTCACAAAGTATTGTTTGACATATTCTCAGCATATCCTCATAAAGCTATACGTAGCAATAACACTTCTGATTTAAAAGCAATGAAGTCCCTAGTAGCAATCAGGAACCCAGAAAATAAAAACAAGAGCAATCTAAATTTCATGTGTTTCCCATTTACAAAAATATGGAGTATTTAGTCATCTTCTCATTTAAGAATGAATAAACAGTAAAAAATAAACAGTAAAATAATTGCCATAAAGCAACTATAAAGGTATTCCATAACACAAGAAAACAAGCATAATACTGAGGATGCAAAGAAAAATATGCTTTAAATAATCTACAAGACATAGAAGTTAATTTTAGAAAGAACTACTCTATGATCAAAATAATAAAATAATGCCATTTGCAGCAACATGGATGGACCTAGAGAAAATTATTCTAAATGAAGTAAGCCAGAAAGAGAAAGAAAAGTACCATATAATATCACTCACATGTGGAATCTAATAAAAAGAAAAAAGAGGAAGCTAATGAACTCATCTACAAAACAGAAACTGACTTGCAGACATAGTAAACAATCTTATGGTTACCAGGGGAAAGGGAGTGGAAAGGGATAAATCTGGGAGTTTGAGATTTGCAAATGTTAGTCACTATATATAAAAATAGATTAAAAAAACAAAGTTCTTCTGTATAGTGCAGGGAACTATATTCTATATCTTATAATACTCTTTAATGAAAAAGAATATGAAAATGAATATATGTATGTATATGCATCACTAGGACATTGTGCTGTATACCAGAAATTGACAGATTGTAACTGATTATACTCAATTAAAAAACAACAACAACAAAACTAATATTGTGAGGACTTTCCAATTAAAAATATATATTTAAGATTAACAGATACTCACTTTTTAAAAAGACATAAGATATGACTCAAAGAAACAACAAGAAGAAAAGAGCTAGTGGAGATTATAATTTTCCTGGACAAAAAAAAAGCCAAAAACAAAAAACCACTAAGTAGACATAAAAAAAAGGCCCATCACGTTTCAGGTAAAACTTGACTAAAGATTTACCTCTATCTATACAAGGATGAAATTTTTAATTTTAAGTTTAAAGAATAAATTTTGTACCCATTGGGGAGATACAAAAAGTATCAGTCTATACACAAAATAGCCAATAAATATTCTTTACTTCTTGCCTTTAATTATTATTTCATTACACATAAGAGGAATTAAACCCCAGAGATTAGTAATTTACCCACAGTCATTAGGCAAGCGAATGACAGGGCTGAGTTTCAAATTCATTCAGTCTGACTCCAGAAGTATGTTCTGAACCAGAACCTCAAATCTGTTTATTTATAAAGTTGCTTTGACATATCACTGTACGAATATCAAAGGCTCTTATTTTTGTCTGACTCTTTGAAGGTCATGGCTAGTGTCATAGTACAACTTAGGAGCCTCAAGTATATAATGGAGAAGCAGCTGGGATTTTTGTTGAATGACAAGGTAACTTCTCCCTCATTTTAATGGCATTGCCCCATAAGTTCTTTATTCATACTCATTCTTTATACCATAAGCAGTGCTTGTTTCCTGTTTCAGTAATAAACCAAATCTCAAGCAACTCAAGTCTGATGGTTATTTGTGCCAGTTTGTAAACTCAAAAACTCCATGATTGAGTCCAGATGACCCCCTTGTAATTCATTTCAACTCCATTTGTGCCCAGCTCCACTTTGTGTGAAGTCTGTTTTAAATAAAAATTAATGGGATTTGTGCTCATTAGCCTATAATTTTATTATAGAGAATCCCACAATCGAAAAAATAACTTGAGAAGAGTACCAAGCAGCTTATCTCCAAAACTAATAATTTGCCTAAGACCCAATCCTGTAAGTCCAACTGTCTATCAGAACTTTCTATTTGGATGGCGCAACTTAACTAAGTCAGGCCCATATTCAAAATTATACTCAGCATTTCTATTTCTTTCCTCCCACCACTCCATTATTTTGGTTTTTTTAAACATTCATTTATTTAGTTAATTTATTGTTCCCACAACATTTGAAATATTAGGCACTTAAAATTCTCTTTCATCTTTGATCACAGAATCATAGAATTTTATAAAATTCAAAGATTATAGAGATAATCTAGTCCAAAATGAAGTCCAGGGAAATCAAGCTTTTAAGTATCTAATTAATTATTAATTTTACAATATCTGCATTAATAAGGTATTTTATATTTTCTTCTCCCAGTCTATACCTGCTGCCACTATCATAAAACCATCACTTTATTTCTCACATAGAACTTCCATTCTCTAACTTTTAGATTATTAATATACAGGCATCCACTGTGTCCATCTTCTTAATAATGTTGTTTAAATCTTCCCTGTTTTTATTAATCTTTTTGCTTGATATATTGACCTTAGACATCACTTTTTAGTCCAGTATTCTAAAATTAATATGTATGATTATCATTTTTTTCTGGTAATTCTGACAATTATTGTTTCACATATGTTTAGACTATTTTGCTGAATGCATTTAGGTTCAGTTCCCTTCTTGTCATTATGATGGAATCTTTATCCTAAGTCATGCTTTTAGACCTTACAATCTTCTTTTTTTTGAGGTTAACATAGCTATAAAATTTTATCTTCATTATTAATTGCCTGAAATTTATATCCTTCACTTTACATTCAAGCTGACTCTTTCATATTTTACTATGAGAAGATGTTCTTAAATAACTATAAGTGCTATTTAATTTCATTCGGATGTTCTAATAAGCACAGGGAATGGGAATGGGTGATAGGAGTACATAAGCAATAAATTAAATCGATTCCACTGATTTGGAAACGCAATTAAGGATAAATCAGTGATCTTTAATTTTTCATCCACATGAACAACTTTAACAAATAAAAAGAGTCGATAGCTGCTATAAAAAAAAAAATTACCACAAATTGGGTGGCTTAAAGAAAGAGATATTTTCCTTTGCAGTTTTAGAGCTGAGAAGTTCAAATTCAGTGTCTCAACAGCCATACTTCTACAGGAGGCTTTGGAGGAGAATGATTTTCATATTTTTTTCCTAGCTTCTGGTGGTTGTGGGCAGTCCTTGGTGTTTCTTAGCTGGTAGGTGCATGACTCCAATCTCTACGTCTTGTTTCATATCCCCATCTCCTGTATGTGCCCTTTCCTCTAATCTCCTTCTGCCTCACTCTTACAAGGACACATATAATTGGATATGAGTCCACTCACATCATTCAGGATTATCTCATTGTCTCAAAATTCTTAACTAATTACATAAACAAATACTTACTTTCACATAAGTTAACATTCATAGGTTCCAGATAGGAGGACTTGGATATAACTTTTGGGGCCCACCAACTTACTGCAAAGTTTGTGTCATAAATCCATGAAAGTGCTAGTTTGTTTTTTGTTAAGAAAGTTTATGATGTTATTCTTTTTAGAAATTTGAAAGTAATGTTTCAGTAGGAATTACACAGAAACTTAAAGTAGAGTAACTCTTACTGAGAAATATTACAAAAAGATTTCATGGGAAAAATTAGCTAGCAATATCTCTATGGAATTCTCTTTCTAAAAATAGTCAATTTTTGTTGAAGTTGTTTATTTAAGTAATTTAATAAATTCTGCTTAAACTATTCTTCATATGAACTCTAGATCTATGAGGATTACTACTTAATTCATATATAACTTGATAGATAAGTATTTCATATTTCACTATATTCTTTAAGCAACATAAATAGTAAGATCAACTGCACTTCTTTTGCTGAAAATCCAGGTCTACCACCCAATGCTAAACTTCTGCAGATAAACTGTCTCTGGAACTTAACCAGTTTCTTGATAAAGTGAGCATTATATCAGAATGGCCTTTTACTGTTGTTTTCTTGTCTACTGTTTCCATATATGCCATTCCTGTAAGTATTTATTTCTCTTATTTAGGTGCTACATTCAGTTTAAGCATTGTAATTTATGTTCTGTACATTGTGCTACTGGCTTTGGGCAATGTGTACATTTTAAATAAACTAAATGAATAAATTAGTTTTGCTGTTCTAACTGCTTCTTACCTCCAGTATTTCTCTGAAAACATATTTCCTAAAGGAATATCTGAAGCCCTATTTAGCTGGCAATTTTTAGTAAACAATGAGAAGCAAGTGCAAAATATTTATGAAATATAAATATTTAGATTGAAAATATTTCTCATAATTTATTTTACATTTAATGACATTTCAAATATATATAAAGCTGAGGGACTATATAAGGGGGGGAAAAAGAATCCAACTGTAAAAGCCAGCATACCTGGAACAGGAGTTAAGACAAAATGGAATAATATTGTGGATAAAAAAATCTCCTTCCTTTATATTTTGTGTCACTACTACTATTGGAGTTACAGCTATGGAGAGTCAAGGAGTCAAAATAAGGTATCAGCAATAATTGCAGCTAAAAAGCTTATAGTATTTTATGTAATGTTTTCAATTTATAATAAAAATTAAGCTAATTTTTATAAAAGTTAATTTATATGTTAATAGCATTCAAGTAACATATTATTCCCAAAACATTATTTTCTGATGTCTTATGAATTGTTATTTTCCTCATATTTGATTATAATTGAGTTTTAAGGCAATTATCAATTTGTTAACCAAATGTTTATTGCTGATTTCTAAAATGAAAGACACTGAATGCTCTCATTTCAGTTACATAACATATTTAAGAATACAGAAAAGTCCACAAAGTTTTTTTTTTTCCTTTGGTGGGGGGATTATTTTGTTTTGTTGATTATTAAACATAGAGGTGAACATAATAAATTCTGAACTGAATATTACAGACATTTTCAAAGGGAATGTATCATCTCTCTTGAGTCACCAAGAATTTGTTTTCTGAGTCTGTAAGCAAAAACAATGACTTGAAAGCTGTTATGATGTGGCAAATGGACATAAATATTATGGTAGTGAAATATGAGATTATTTTTGTTTTAGGAGGTATTACTTATTTCCTAAAAATTCAGGCAAATCTGTCAAAAGAGAGGCCAGTAGGAATTTGACACTTGGATTCATCATTATTTACAAAAAGTAGAAGATTGAATAATACCAAGTACTGCAGAAGTATAGGAAAGAAACTCTTATGACCTTCTGGTAGTAAAGTAAAACACACACACAGCTACTTAGTTTCAAAGCAGTATGTATAAAAATAAACACTTAAAAATTTAATAAATATAATTTCATGAAAATCCATTTAAGGAAAGATTTCAAGATATGCAGGATGTGACTATATCTCTGAATGGCTGGACCATGAGCAACTTTTCCTCTAGCACACATTTTATAAACTTCTGTGATACAAGCATTATACTAAAAAGTTTTTTTTAATAAAATTGTTTATCAATGCAAAATGCTGTTTAAAAGATACTTTAGAAAATGTAGTAATTACAACAACAATATTCAAAAGTATATTTTAAATAGAGGGCTGAGAGTAGAATAAGATTTTAATAAAAGTGTGAGTCTTAGAAATTTAAATAATGGAATGAAAATTTCTATATAAGTAAAAGTATGCTGAACTATGCTGCTATAATACACAACCTGAACTTATTAGTGGCTTTACAAAATACAAGTTTATATCATACTTACAATGTCCATTTTGTTCTCTTCCCAAATGTTTCTCCAGGGCATTGATTATTAATGCATTGCCACATTTCAGCATTATAATGGCAGAAATAGAGAATATGGAAAATCACAAAGCAACTAACTGTTCAATACTTCCATCCAGAAGTGACATATTCCTTTTCATTTCACATTTTATTGGCCTAAGCAAGTCATATGTTCATGCTCAATTTCCAGAGGGTAGGGTTGTGTAATCTTCCAGTTTGCCAGAAAGTTTGGACTGAATTTCAAATATTAGTTGGTAGCTATACAATTTATCTCAAATTTCTTTTCAAGAGCTTGAGTTGTAGAAAAAAATGGAAAAATGAAACTCATAACTGAAATTATGTCACACTGTGCATTCTATAGAATACAAACATCTTGGAGCTTTATACACACACACACACATATGTTTGCATATATTAAAGTTTACCTCTTATGATGTTCATTTGTCTGGGTTATGACAAATGCATAAACCCACAATTCTGCCAGTCCAATACCATCCAGAATAGTTCCAGTACTCTAAAATTTCCCGTGTGTGTGCCATTTGTAGGAGATACTCTCCCTCCTCCAACCCTTAACAACTACTTCTATGTCTTTGTCCCTATAATTTCATCTTTTCCAGAATGTTGAATGTATGGAATCTTGCTATATGTAACCTCTAGGGTCTAGCTCCTGTTATTTAGTGAAATGTGTTTAACTTTCATTGCATTGCATGAATCAATAGTACATTCTTTTTCATTGCTGAATAGCTTTTTATTTTATAAATGTACCACAGTTTATTAACCTAATCTCTCATTGAAGTACACTTTATAATAGTTATGAATAAAGCTTCTATATTCATCCAGCTACGGGATTTAGTGTGAACATATATTTTGAGTTCACTTGGGTACCTACATAAAAAATGCTATTTCTGGGCCATATATGAAATCTGTATTTAACTTTAAGAAGAAATGATAAATTCCTTTCCTAAGTGCCTTTTCCATCAGGAATGTCACACTTTCACACTAGCCCAGCAATTTGCCAAATTACTGGCCTAATATTGTATCAGATTATATTGTGTCTGGTGACATTTGCCTCATGTAAGTGAACGTTCAGGTTCTATGCCTCTAGATTTTAGTATGATTCTGTCCTGGACCCTGAGTTTTTGATGAGTTCATGAAAAACCATAATGTGTACTTTTCTACTTTTTTCCCCGTAGGGATGGGAAATACCTCTTTCTAGTTTTTTCATCTGTGAACTGAAACTAGAAGTCATGTTTTTGTTTGTTTTGTTGAGTTTTTATTTTTTAAAATGCTGAGTCAATATTTTGTATATTTGCACATTCCTGGAATCTAGTAAAAAGGTTCACAAAATCGGATGCACATCAGAGCAGGTGATGTACATTGTATGTTCAGTGAGGTGGACTAAAATAATGCCCGAATCTAATGAAATTATAAGTTCTGTCTTTTGATGCATGAAAAGACACAGCTGAGTGGATCACTGTGTAAGTAACAATAAGAAAGGATATCTGTTAAAATAAATGATGATTGCTGCTATAACTTTAAGACCAGTGTGTGCTATGCAAGGGTGGTGTAAGGCAAGAGCTATAACACCGACATTATTTCTGATTTCTTTTCATGTAAATTCAGGGAAAATGCTACCGTTCTAAAGGTCTTCATTTCTCCTTGGCAGTATGAGAATTATAAATAGCAAGGGATTGTAGAACTAGTTCATGGTTTTTAGATTCTAATCCCTTAGATCTACTTGTGAATAGAGTTTAGATACCAGGATGAAGAAATAGTAAAAGTATTGGCAAAATGTGGATTGAAGTGTGATGATTTTAAAATCCCATTTATCTTTCTTCTCCTAGTAATTTTTAGTCTGTTGCTTTACTATATCAAGATTGCATATTTTAGAGTAAATAAAAGCTACTACTGGCTTGATTAACTTTTAAGTAAAAAAGTATTTGAATCATTATGTTAACTAACCATTTCCTTCTGTATAAAGAGTTGGTTTTGAAAACAATCATCCAGAAACCTGTCATTTATAAGGATAATCAATAAATTATGGCTATAATGCTCTCTGGTTTATGTAAGTGCCTCCCAATATTCTTCTTACACGATCCACAATTGTAACAATCTTTTGAGCTCAAAAGGATTAGGTACAAGAACACTTTAGACAATTTGATGTATCTAATTCATAAAGAATTTCTATATCGGTCTTTTGTTGAAATATTATCAGAAACTCTGACCTACATGCATTTGTATTTGTATGTCTGTTTGTTAAAATGAGAAGCATTATCAGCAGTTTCTAGTATTCGTTAAAATCTTTCTATGTTGTTTATAATGCAAAAACATTGCAAATATCTGTTTGAAAATAAGAACCTACCAAAAGATCAAGATAAAGTGTTGAACGCTTGACTTACTTTATTCTTGTTGCTGTTAATACCAGATAATGTTTTAAACAAAGATATCATTTTTTTTTTGTATATTTTCTTAGGACATTTCTTTGGTTTCAAAGAGAATTATTCTTTATTCCTTTATACACTTTAACGTTTAACTTTTGATTATAAGATAGTACCAAAAATAAAAACTCCAAAATTCCAATCCAGGAACATAAAAAAAATCATCTTCAAAGCCAACATTTGTGAAGCAGATTTGAAAACAAAGTATCATCCCTTTGGAGCCATTAAACAATGTCTCTTTTTTTTTTTTTTTTTTTTTTCATGCTTAAAGAGCAAAGAAAATCTCTTCCATGGTAGGTACTATTGAGAGTTATGACCGTCTGGCAGCTTATTTCATTAAAAATATCTGTAATTCATTTTGCTTTATTTCTACAGATTCCCCAGCAGCTTCAGTGAACTATAGCACTTATATGTGTTGATGTGAGAAATTAAGGTTTATTTTTAATGTCAAAAATATAAAAGACACCTTTATTTTAATTTTAGGAAGCAGAGATTTCTTTTTCTCTTCCTTTTATGCAGTTCCATTTCGTGGTCAAACTTAGGCCCAAGTCACTATCCTTTGTGAATTAAAACTAGTAGATGGAGGGATGCAATTTTAAATTATTCTCTTTTGTGTTCACTGGATTTTCTGCATTTGCTGCTTTTGCCTCATTTGTACAATAACAAATATGAAAGAATTTCTCATTCTTAAATTTTACATTTCCATTACATAATTTTAAACCCTGTATATCAACTTGCTTTTAAATTTAAAAATAATGCTTATTTCTCACATAATGTATATGTGTATTTGTACATAAATTATATATACAAACATATAAATGCATATGCAATCAATATTTATATTCATAAATGTATATACGCACACATATAGAATCATACTGAAAGAGTGACTTCAGTTGCCACTGTTAACTCTTTAAAGTCATTAAAATATTTGGCAATGCCTTATGAACCTTCTAAACAACTCTGATATTAAAAAACACTTTTTACTAGCTAGTTAGAATAAATCTCTTTTTATGAAGGAAATGTCCTTATTTTCAAAAGCCAATTGTGTGTTTTTGTTAGGATTTTAAAAAAAAGACTATAAAAGAACTAAAACATTTATTTACACGCCTTCATTTAAAGACATAAAGAGTTGTTAAAGTCAAGGAAGTGATTAATTCAATTCAATGAAAACAAATACATGAATGCATAAGCATAACACTAAAATCACTTTAAAACACATTTTTAACAGATAATTATTTTTGTAAAATATTTCCAGTTTGCTGTATTTGTTTTTTCCAAAACAGTTTGGAATGTCCAAAATTCAGAAGAAGAATATATGCTTAAAACTTATAGCAAAACATTCAGTTAATGTGGCTAATGAGTGCACTTTGTTAAAAATTAGTCTAGACAGAAAAGAAAAATCCTGGGTTATTATATTCCTCATGCACTTCATTTACTAACTGTCTCACTCTGTCTCTGTCCAGGGCTTTTCTGAGAAAGCAGGGTTTTCAGTCTCTTCTCTGTTCAAGCTTGAAGTGCTTTGTTCTCCTTGAAGCAGACCCCATTGTCCACAAACATGCATTTCTAGTGTACCTGCATTGCTATTGGTCTCTTCTCCTTGTCTACCATTGGCTCTCATATGGCTCACAGCTAATTCCAGGTGGCCAGTATTTATCTACAATGAGGGCTAACATGTCCCAAGGTCAAAATCATGTGAAATATGGCAAAATGAGAGAAGTGGTATTTATCTAAAACTATTCCAGAATATGAAGAGATATATTGGAAACCCTTTGGAATAGAGTGTAAGAATAATTTCTAAACCCCACCAATTTCTAAACCCAAGTCTAGGCTTCAGTTCAGTTAGATGGTCTCTAAAATGCCTTCCAAACAGAAAGGAATGGTAATGGTAAATTTATGATTATCCGAGTGTGATAGTTAATTTGGGATCTGCACTGACACCGGTCATTTTCTGTCTCTAAGTGTCCTCCACATAGCATTAATTTTTTCTCTGAAGAATAAACAAATATATAAAGAATGCATTTGTGAAGGTGAGAAAATTACACATATTGTACACTAGAATGTTCTGGCCTGAGCATGCTCCCAAGAACCCCTGGAAAAAAGAGCATGAATACTCATAATCTCTTCCAAGGAGATATTTACTCTCAGGTTTCCTTTCTCACAGTACCTACTGAAGGAGATAAAATGACTTCAAATTCATATGTGATGGTAGTACTAAAGAACTTAACTGACTCTATGGACTGATGCGATGCATCCTACATTAGATGTACATATGCCAGTTGGCTCCATGATTACACAAATGGAAGAGAGCACAGAGGAAAAAAAGTATATGTTATATACGTATATGTTTTATAGTTCTATGTATTAAGTGCTTTTTTCTGAAATAAATGTATTGCTACTAAGGAGCCAGAATTTACCTTGGTTATGAATATATTTATAATTAAATATTTCTCTTTTTGTTAATGTGACTGCTACTTTGGTTCTATTCTTCACTTTAAATTATGGACTTTGTTAATTTTACTTCTCATTTTATACAAAGTTTTTAATGTTAACATTTTGATAATTTAAAAAAATGTCTGGAAGAACTGTTTTCATGGCATTTATTATTTGTACAGTATAATTAATACTATGTAGAATTAACAGCTCTCAGTGTTAAATTTGAAAAAACAGTCTAAAGAAATTTTTAAAAGGTAAATGCTATGACTCATTCAGATTTAAATTATATTTTTGTTCCTCTGTAAAACACTAAATGTTGAATGTCTTTTTTCCCTACTGTTTAATTGTGTTCTATATTTATTCTTTTAAAATCCAATAGCATAAATATTTACTTAGCTAAATGTCTGACACATATTCTATTAATGAATATGAGCTATTATTTAAATATAATTACGATCATTATTAACTATGATTAAATATTATTCATAATATTATAAGCATATTTCAAACACAGCTTACATTTATATTAATATTGTACTTAGTATTATATTTTAAACATTGCTTATTAATCTTATCTAATTATAACATTTTATTGGATACAGACATTCGATTGTATTGACATACACTATATTGTGTACTCTATGGACAGTTACTTTTAAAAATATGTTAAAATTGAAGAACTGATTTTTATTTTATGTGACAAAAGGAAATATAAATACCTATATACATATATGTAAAAGATAGTTTGGCAGAATTATCTTTGGAATTCCCTCTTGTTTCATGAATATTTCTACAAACTATTATTTACTCACAAGCATTCAGATAGTTCTCTCTTGGTCCATGTAAATTTTCATGCTTGTTTTGGTGGAACTCAACTGAATTCTCTGACAATTATGTAAGCATTAGCACTACATTATTTCCTTCAACTATGAGACCTGAAAAACACCTTTTAATGAATATCAGCAGAATGTGAATATAGGAAAGAAATTTCCAAGCACATAGGCATTGTTTCCAGTTTCACTTCTCCTTCTGTATTCTTTGTAAAATATAAGTAGGGCAAATTTGAAAAATGCATAGCAAACTTAATTTTGAAGGAGTGATGGTATTTGAATTGTACACTAACCTACCACTTAATAGCTTCCATGAAGCTACAGGACTTACTGGAATTTTTAAAGAGGTCATATTATACTTTTAGATTACAATTTGTTTGATATGGATCCCAGAAACCCAAACTATCAAGTAAGAAATTTTGGATACTTGCAAGATCTTTAAGAATATTAGATACAAAATATAGCACATGACATACCAAATCGCCAAGTAAGATCACCATCATTAGCATTTTTTATTTACTTCCTAACTTTCCTTTGAATTAACCTTACCAGTCAGTAGATTTTAGGCTATTATTTCTTCACTCTGCCGAATAATATTTTTTTCAATATTGTAAGAATGTTGAGTTGCATGATAGTTTGGTAAAAGTAAGGTATTTTAAAATGTCCATTTTAGATATTATACTATGAAAGTACAGAACTAAATTCTTCCTAAAGTTCTGTTGATTATTTTTGCTTCATGACTGAGGAGTGCAATTAATTTATTTATTTGTACATTTAATAAACATTAACAAACCACTTATAATTTGCCCATCACACTAGGGATTCTTTAGCAAAATGATCTTCGGTTTCTTTCCTTATAGCAATGTGATTAAATAAACATAAGCAGAACAACACAACCGCTGATGTAAGAAATCTATGATATGCTCTAGGGAAAAAATAGGGGCATCAGGTCTGGAATGGGGATGAGTTGTCAGGGAGAAGTGACTCAAAGAGGAAATAACATTTCAGATTAAAAGGAGGTAGGATCAGTAGGAGTTACCAGATTTGGGTAATTACTATTGACTGTGATTTGATAATTCAGCTTCCCCTTCTAGCAGAGATGGTGATGGTACTTTCCTGTGTTATGGCCAGTGAATTTTGAGAAGAGTTATGTATTTCTTTCTAGTACACTTATAAAAAAGGGTAGGATGCAACTCTATGCTTTTCTTCTCCTGCTCCAGCAATTGTGGCAGCACATGTTGATGTGAAGACAGTCATCTCAGGGAGTCTGGCTTTCCTGGGGAGTTTTCTCAACCAGCAGCATAATTTTCATGAGAACATATTAAACCTCTGGTGTTTTAAGATGCTTTAATTGGAGAGTTGTCTGTTGCTGCAGTATAACTCAGAAAGTCCTAAATAATATACCATGCAAATGTAATATAAGGTATTGTACAAAGAGGAGACAGGAATAAGAGAAAACTTTATGTTCAAATGTCAAGGATGAAAGAGGAAACATGGTATTTTGTTGGAAAAGAGAGAAGCTCAGTATGGCTTGATTTTATAGAAAATATGAAGGTGGAGTTGAAAAATTAGGTTTAAGTGTCTTGTATACCACCTTAAGAAATGAAAGTTGTTAAGAGAGTAAATCTTAGGAGTTCTTATCACAAGGAAACATTTTTTCTTTTGCTTTGTACCTATATGAGATGACGGATGTCTGCTAAACTTACTGTAACGAATCTTTACTAATATTTCATGATGTATGTAAATCAAATCATTATGCTATATATTTTAAGTTATACAGTGCTATATGTCAATTATATCTCAATGAAACTGAAAGAAAAAAGAAATAATATGTTTAGGGTTTATCCTCAGAAAAAAATGGCAGCTAATGAATAATTAGAAGCAGTGATGTCATATGAATATATTTACATGTTAGAAAGCATTTTTTCCCCATAGACACACCAAATCCACAGCTGTATATAGAACAGTTTCCTCTGAAAAAACAAACAAATAAACAAAAAACCCCTTTAAGTTGTCAGAGACACTCCCTTGTATCTGACAAATGAGAGAAGTGGGTATCACAGGATGGGCCACGATCTCCCAGAAACCCCACCCCTACGGTTGGGAAGATAATTCAAAACCCAGAGTTTCTTCCTGAGGAGCAAAGGGTTTGAACTCCATAGCAGGCACCCCCAACTTTGAAGACCTGTACCTGAGAGATGAGTCTCTAAAACTTCTAGCTTTGAAAACCAATGGGTTTCGCACCCACAGAACCCACAGGATTATCAGATCTGAGAAACGGCTTTTAAAAGGCTCCTGTTCTGACTCACCTGCTCCAGAGCCCAGTGAGGAAGCAGCCCATCAAGGGGCACCTGGATTTGATGTGGGAGGGACTCATTTCCCTGCCTTGAAACGTCAGCCTGAGGGGCCGGCATCTGATTTGACAAGCATTTGGGGAAGTGCTAAGATGCTCTGCTGGGACGGAGACTGGCGGGCGCCATCTTTTTTCCCTTTTTTTCCCCTTCGTGGCCGCTGTCTTCACGCTGTACCTCAGCTTCGCTGCAGCTCGCTTGTATCTTCCCCATAGAAGCTTAAACACTAGTCTGGAGCCTGAAGTTTTACAATTGCCACCCAGGAGGCACCTGAAGATCACCGGGCCCCTGGTGGTCAGAAGGGCATTCACTTGTGGTGCCGCCAGACTGTATATATTCGCGTACTTTAAACGGGTCTGAGGGTCCGACTTCGGATCAGTCTGAATCTAGGTGCTGACTGAATTCCTCGTCTTTGGGACACTGAGAAGCTAGGCAAATCCTCAACTATTGGGAGCCATTAAAAATAAAATAGGCTACTTGTAGAATAGCAAAAGTTTGAGTGACAACGAAGAGCCAGGGCAGGGTTGAAAAATAATGAGGTTAATTTCCTAGGTCACCCTTCAAGACTGGGAGAGGCAGCTGCTTTATCTAATGCATAAAAACCAACACAGATTGTCAAGCAAAATGAAGAAACAGAGGAGTATGTTCCAAAAAAAAAAAAAAGAAGATCGGAAAAATCAATGTCGTGTTCAAACTTGTCATCAAAAGGGCCTTGCCAAGTAGCATGTACGTATTTGTTACTCTTTCTTCTATAAAATTGTATTGTGGTTTTGTTGATTTAAAAAAGTCATCTTGGCTGTAGTATGAAAAATATATTGGACTAATTCATTAAGTACATGAGGGGATGGGTAAGGAATTTGTGTTGATGGAAGAGAGTGTTTTATTTTGTTTTCCCTCTTGAGCATTTAAAAACTGTAAATCCAGTATCTCTACCCTCCCTTGTCTTTGATGAATAGTCAGCCACTCTTTGTATATTTTGTTCCCTCTCTAGTGATATCTTGTCACTGTGACAGCTTTTAATATTTTTTATCTTTGGTTTTTATAAATTTGATAGTGATTTGACAAGGTATGGTTATCTTTTCATTTATCCTGCTAAAGGACAACTAAATTTCTTGAATCTGTATATTAGTGATTTTTCTCCCTAATTTTAGAAAAAATCAGCTATTTTATCTTTAAATAGTTTTTCTGCTTTACTCTCATTTTATTCTAAGATTCCAGTTACAGATATTTTGGACATATGTTATTAGGTCACAGTTTCCCCGAGTCTCTGCTAATTTTCTTCATGTTTTCCCCTCCGTTCCTCAGATTTGATCTTTCCTATTGTTAGCATCTCAAATTTACTAAGTCTGTATTCTGTCAATATTCATCCAGTGAATTGTTCATTTATTTCTATTACTATTCCCTTCAATTATAGAATTCCCATTTGGCTCTTTACTTATTGTATCTGCTCCTTTGCTGAGTTTACCTATCTGTTCATTCATTAAGATCCTATTTTTAAAGGTTGTGAACACATTTACAAACAGCTGCTTTTAAATTATTGTGTGCTAGTTTCAAGGTTCAATATTTGTGTCATCTAATGCCTTTTTGTTCACTGCTGAAATTTTTTTTTCCTGGACATTTCTTCATGAATTATATTCAGAATACATACTATGCTGTACACCTGAAATTAACACAGTATTGTAAATGAACTCTACTTCAATTTAAGAAAATTGACTGCTTGACTTCTTGGTTTTGGATCACATTTTAAGGTTTCTTTGCCTGTCTAATAATTTGTAATTGTATGCTTTATATTACAGATTAGTTATAGTAGAGACTCTGGGTTCTGCTATCTTCCCGTGACATGTGTTGTGTTGATTTTTATTCTGGCAGGTAATTGAATTACTGGCTAATCATCTTGATCTTGTGTTTACTTAAATTTAAGATGTGTTAGGGCAGATTCATAAAAACACCGAAGGTGTTTCCAAAGCCCTTCTAGCTTGGCATGACTTAAACTCTAATGTCTGTATCTGTGAAGATCTTGTAAAGCCTTGGTTTTTGGTTTTATTAGAGCAGTTCTAGAAGCTAAATTCCTCTCATGTGTGGTCATTGTGATTCTTACATGCAATCCTGGTGTCCCAGCCAGATGCCTTTTATGATGAACATATAATTCTATTCTGGATGAATTAAGAATCTAAAATTTCCCAGTACTGATTTACTTGCCTCTCTAGTAGCAGGTTTGATAAATGGACACATTCTCTGACAAATCTTGAGTTTTGGCTCTGTGCACATGCAGCCCCACTTTCATCTAAGGATTCATGGGGGAAACTCACAATGACTTCTGAGGTGCCCCTCCCCCCCAGCTACTTTCTCTCTAAGAACTTGTTCTGTAGATTCCAAATGCTTCCATTGATCTGATCATTTTGCTCAGTGGACCACCATGACTTTTTGGACTCTAGCTCAGTGCAGCTTGTAGCAGGGCTGATTGTGTCATTCACCTCATGAATTTCCTTTCTATCATGAATTATAGACTTGAACTTTCTGTTGTCCAATGCCTGAAAAGAACTGCCTCATATATTTTGTCTTTTTTAAACATTGTTTCCAGTAGTAGAACTCATCAAATAGCACTTAACCAGTTATAGCTGTAAGTGGAATTCTACATATTTTATTTTTGAAAAACCAACAGATTAAGGGAGAGAACAATACTCTAAGTAGCCTACTGATTTCCCCCTTAATTAACCCATCACTATTCTATTTTAGCAATGCCTCTCTGTATGTCCAGACAGTTCACAGATGGGATTGAAACAACTAAGGTCCATTTATAGGAAGAGGAACTCATAATGAATTTTGTTAACAGCCTCTAAGCTTTCCCTAGGGTTCCTACTCTTTTTTTTTTTTTTTTTTTTTTGAGCACAGCACTGTTCTCTGTTAGCTTAGCTGGACTTCTAACCTAGCTGAGTTTTGCTCACTCTTGTCTCAGCATCATTTTGTTCTGCTCCAAAGATCACCCAGCTCACTTTATTTCCTTTAGTGCTCTCCAGGCTTAGCTCTCTTCCCTGACCTTTCCAAATTTGTGCATTTATGCTAAAGACATGATTTGATATTTCTTCAGTAGATTTTGTTTAAGGTACTTAAGCTGACCTGGAAAATGGTTTAGTTCCCCAGATTTTAAAGAGACAAATGTATTTGTCAAAATAATGAATTGTGGCAAATGTACAAAGTTAATTTTTATAATTTTTTAATGATCTTTACACTGATAATTTAGATTTAGAAATATGATACTGAATGGAATATGAAACTATATGATTTCAACAGTGTGAGGACTAATTATGATTTAGGTGAACATTATGGAAATGTAAATTCTAAGCAATTGCTGTGAGCTACTTTGAATATAAATTCACAAAATTATTTTTGTACATTTTACTTTCTAAATACTACTTTACAGTGAAATATTTTGTTCTGGTCAGTTTTATTGATGCAGAAGGGGTTATAAAGATGAGGGATTTGGGGTTGATTAGAATCATCAGCTCATTCATGATATCCTGGCAACAGATGATAATCCCCACAGCAGGAATTTGATCCTAGCAAAAAAGCATACGGAGAACAGTAGGTCCAAAAGAAAATCTGTATGCAGGCTGCCTATTCACACTGTTCAGGCTCAATAAAAGGCTCTCAGACGCAAATTCTCACTTGAGGTTATTTAGATCAAACTGGTAATTCTGATTCGAGCAAGAAACTATGGAGAATCAAGAATGTACACTGTTACTCCTATATGTTTTTGGTAACTAACTTCAAAGACATTCTGCTTACTTATTTGAAGTAAAGGAATACTTAATGCATATAATAATGAAATGAAGTTTACCATGTTCACATTAATATTCTAGCTTTTCAAAAATATTTATGAGCAAAATGAAAATATTTATAAACATTTTGAAACACACTTTTATACTGTGCCAAACAATTCTTTCACTTCAAACAGTAAAGTCTTACACATTATAAATTTCTCAATCATAGACTTTCAAAAGTACTTTTTCCCTCTATTCCAGGTGATAAACCAAGTTCAAGGTAAATAAAGTCTCAATTTATTCCTCAGTTCACTTTAGAAATACTTTCTTTGTATTTAAAATCAGCATCTGTCCTGGATTTTCAGGGCTAACCAAGCCCATAACACAGGTTGTAACAGGTATAAGACTACAAATTGGTATGTTGCTGGGTGGCATAATGAAGAAGATGAACACTAGAAATGAAAGAAATACGAATTCTGTCACTAATTAGATTATATTAAATTATTTTCTTATTTGCAAAAATTGAGTATATGACTGTATGTTAAAATTCTTTCTATAAATAATATAGTATCACTAAATATTGGCCCAATATGACACAAAAATATATGTTACAATTATGCAGCATTTGAAGAATTTGTCATTTCAGATGATAGTGGTGAATTCTCTACCACTGGGATTATTCAATCAGGGAAACACAGTGGTATCCGTTTATTAGAAATATTATAAAGGAGTTTCCTACATCGTATAGAATCCCTGCCAATCACAAACTTTATTAATTAAACCAAATGTGTATATTTCTCTGAATAAATTCATTATGAATGATCTTTATTATTGTCAAATCCTAAAGTATTATAAATTCCCTTTATTAGTTTATCTCTAAATATAATAATCAGTCTGATTTCTGAAGTGCTATCATGGACCCACTATTAACATCATTTTCTTCTTAATCCTAAAGCTACAAGAATGAAAACTCTCAGGAGAGGGGAGAAAGAATAACTAAAATTAAATTGTTTTCCATCTAGACATAAATATTTTGTGTTTTAAGAAAAAAACTAGGATTTAAAAATTTTCCAAAAGTGGACTGTTCATTAGGATAACATGTTCAGTAAGGCATAATTAGCAATAACAATGTTGAATTAAAATCATATCTAATTTGGGAGCATCTGCATTTTCATAAGAAAAAAAATCAACAAAAAAATTCTCAATATAAATAATTTCAATTCTCACATTTAGAACAGTTATTTTTATGTATATTTAAGTTTATAATCTGGACATTTAATCCATAAGCATTGTAAGTACTGATTTCACAACATAGTTTATCTTACTTAAAATGTTTGTCAATCCAATGTATAACTGAGAATTGTCAATCTGTATTTAGGATTAAAATACATAAAGTTTTTAATGTAACATAATATTCTATCATAATTTCAATATCAATTATAAAGATTACTTAATAAAATATATTGAATAACCATCTCTACTCTTGTTGTTAGCCTCTTATCACCATAAATGTAAGGTATAATTTAAACAGTGTATACATTTTAGAAAAATTATTGTTCTGAATTTTTTCTTAATAATGCATTTTATAATTAACTTATGAATTGAAGTTAATTAATAAATTACTATGTATATCTGCTTGATATCCAAGGCTATGACAAGAATCCCCATTGTAACTCTCATTGGCACAATGAGAATTTATATATATGTATAATTTTACTCATGGTTATACCTTTTCAGTGTTCTTGTCAAACATAAATGGATGGATTAATAGTTTTTTGTGTGTATGTGTTGTTGGGAGATAACTGACCATGGATCTCTTATGTTTCTACATGAAAAATTCTTAAATGTACTTCCCTCATGTTATACACCTTCTTCTCTTGCTGGAGCTGTAAGTCTAGGAACTATGTTTCCCAGACTCCCTTGCCCACAGAACCATTTTATTTTTGTTCCATCAATGAGATGGAATCATGTGATATCTTAAAGTTGGAAGAGAGATTAAAGAAATATTCTTCTTCTTCCAGCATCATCAGACAGACAGATGAGCTTGGGAATTTATGCAATGCTTTCTAAGCATTCTCTTCTGATTCACCTGCCTGAATATGGCAGGAAGTTATACATACCAGTAGTGAAATCCTGTAATTTCTTACCTGAATGAGAGGAGGAGCTTTTTGATTCTCTGCAAGCTATAGACAAAGCTGAGAGTTAGTGGCATCCATGTTTGACTTTGCTCTTCCAGTTTATTCAGTAATTTTGAAGCATCTAATTCCTGTGCTTAATCTCACACTCATTAGAAAGAGAGGGATTGTAGAATGGTTTCTGTGTTCCTCATGAAAACATAACTAAAGTAAATGAATTTTTATCTGATCTATGTCCACGATCAAAAATAATTTATAATAATTGTTTATGCTCACTAATTATTAAAAATTATTAAATTTTATTAAATTATTTAAAAATATTTAAAAAATGAAATATACAATAACCCTGAAAAATGTTGATATGATAAATACTGAATTATACTAATACCATTAGAGAACATGACAGTATGTTACAGCTCACATTCCAGATAGTCTTTTAATAGGAATGTTCTTTATCAGGAACCATCATTAGCGAAACATTCCTGAGGAAGTCAGACTTGAAGAAATGCTTAATTAGGCTAGACAGAGAACAGTACATTGTACAAAGTAGAGTTAGCTTCTACATTTGAGCAATGAAAAATAAATGAACAAAACTAGTTAAGTTGTAATAGCAATTTCACTTTGGGTTTTAGTGGGAGATACAGTTGGGCATATAAAATAATACCAGATTTTGAAAAAAAACATATAAACCTCATAATGTAATTTATAGTGTTTTTTTTTTTTAAATTGAAATATAGCCAGGTTACAATGTTGTGGCAATTTCTGGTGTACAGCATAATGTTTCAGTCATACATATACATACATATATTCATTTTCACATTCTTTTAAATTATAGGTTTGTATAAGATGTTGAATATAGTTCCCTGTGCTACACAGTATAAACTTCTTGTTTATCTATTTTATGTATAGTAGTTAGAATCTGCAGATCCTGAACTCCCAAGCATAATGTAATTTAGATTTAAGGCATCACTTAAGTTTCTGAAGTGCTATTTCTGCACTGTGGTGGAACAGCATCACTGCAGGAGGACTCCCCAGTAATTACACTGAATCACTGGAATGTGGGAATTATACTTTATTAAGTTGTATACTTATTATCTTCCTCTGATGTTTTAAATTTCTACCATTTGGTTGACCACCTTTCCCTCAATCATTCCTTGTCTTGTTATCTACTACTAAGGATAGCTACTTTTTTGAAAAATATTTTTCAAATACCCAGAGAAAATTATGGCAGAATATATCAGGATCATAGATTCTACCTTTACTAATACCTGCCATAATTAACACCAACTAAAGTATTGAAATAAACAAACTGAATAGTCACATGCATTAACAGCGTTGTGAGACACAGCTCTCAACAAAAATTCCTCCTTTTCAAACAGTATTGATTTGTGTGTTGGAAGACAGCTTGGTTTTCATCCAAGTGTTATTTTTACAGTGTTTGTTTATTTCTTGAAGTACAGCAGACCAAAGGATGCAGCAGTGGGGCTTCCAACCTAGATTGTCAACTCTAACTTCCCATTGACTCCACTTTCTCTCTTAGCTATCTGTACTTCATGGGGAATGACCACTCAGGTCCTTTGTTTATATTTCTTGTCACAGTTAGAAACCTTTCTCTTTTTTAGTGGCCTCTCCCCACTGATATCCCACCACTGATTTTTCCACCAGTCGTTTGCTGCTGTAACTCTTGTGTACCAGATGGTTTAAATGGCTAAGCATGTATTTGCTGAGTGAACATAAGGAAAGCTGTCACTTGGCTTATTTCTCTTTCATTTCTAATTTTTTGCCATTAGTGATTAAATGAGACAATGCTTGATGGAAATAACAAGTCCTGAACTTTTTGTGTTTTCTAATATAAAGTAATTAAGGTTTGATTCCCCTTATTGTGGAAGACTTTTTAATGAAATCAGTCATTTGGGAATAGGGACATCTTTGCATTCTATTTTTAATTTTTTTTATTAGACTAGTAATACTCAGGTCTATTTTGTTTTTCAGATTTGCCTGTCTTCCTTCCTTCCTTCCTTCCTTCCTTCCTTCCTTCCTTTTTCCCTTTCTGATTTTGTGCATAGTGGCTACACAATTTTAGTGATCATTATCTCAACAAAATGCTTTGGCAATTTCCTAGTTGTCTTTGGTATAATCGGTGAAGGAAATGTCTCTGTCTTGTCAATAAATAACATGTCAGGATGCTGTGTCAGAATTTAAAAAGTGAGGAGCAAATGTGATTTTCAAAAATCTCCCCTGGGTAAATGGATTATTGCTTCCTACAACCAAACCTCCTACATTTAAGTGTCAACCAGAATACTATAGAGGCTCTGTTTTAATTCCATAAAAAGCCGGAGATAGTATACATACTTCTTTACCAGCAAATTGTGAATTCATGTGTTCTCTAATTGGCTGCACTTGTTTCTCAGAGCTGCTGTTATTAGAAAAGTTTATGTTTGACATGATTTCCTATGTATCTTGTTCTTTTTTCATATCATTTTGTTCAGAGAATTAGTTTTGTTTTTTTTTTAATGTTTTAGCTCCTCATCATACTGGTCAACCAGAAAAAAAACATTCTACAGTTTAATTTGTGTGAAAATCAACAAGAGGGAAAGTAAACTAAATGTTATATTACAGGAACATAGTGATAGTATACTGAGGTGGCTGAAGTACATCAAATATTGTAGTGGGAGAAATGTTTAAATAAAATATGAGTACAACATGAATATGCAATAATTTTTCCTAAAAAACATTTTCTTTAGATACTATGTGCTGAATGGAAATAAATAGTTGTTTTACATGAACAGTTGGAAGAGAAAAGAAAATATAGATTTAGTGCTTCCTTAGAACTTTTGAGCTGAATTATCATCTCATTATTTTTAAAATGACCTATATTTAAATTCTTCAAAGTGAAAATTGTTTAAAATTATCTTTTGTTCTTTTAGTGCATTGGCACTTAAGGAAGGGTTGTGTCTAAAGATAGTAGTGTGCTTTTTCATTGCTTTGTCTCAACTCTGCCTTGTAACACTGAAACTAATAGAAACTTCCCAAAGGTTCTCTGTCATCTTTGATTCAGTGAACTGACTTCTTTTGCTAGTCCAGCATTTGTATTAACTATTGTCAGTTCCATCTCTAAGGAAGGTGCTCTTTCCAACTTCTGGGTCCATTCCCTCTGCCTTTGGGCAGGTCCCCTCCTCTACTGTTAAACCACTGAATTGATTCTGATGACACTCTTCCACAACTCATTCTTGTCAGTTATCAATAACTTGGGCTAAATATTTTGTTTTGCATGTTTTTTTGTTGAATTTAGTTGTTGAGGATGACATTTTAAAGTTATTATAATCTTAAATGTAAAGCAAATGTTTTTAACCCTCTTAAAACCTGTGACTATAAATACTAGGTTTTAATTCTACATCACACTCACATTTTATCAAACACATATAAATAATTTGGGAAATGTGTTGCAATTTAATAGCTTGTTAATTATAATTGACTGACTTTATTTAAGGTATGTGCTCCTGCTTAGGAGTGAAAAGAAGAATACTAAAAAAATACAAATTGTTTATGGCATATTCCAAGATAAATACACAATAGTATCAATGCTGTACTTATAAAATTAAATAAGTAAGAAACATATTTACCTTGCATATATTTAAGCCATTAAAGAAGAGTTGATCGTAAAAATTTAAAAAAATTTAAAAATGTAAACTGACTATATTTCAATAAAAAAAGAAGAGTTGATCATATTAGTAATTGTTGAAAAACAAACAAAATTAGTAATATGATATTAGAGATACTGTCATTCTGCATATAATTTAAAAAATTTTTCTGCTTCATCTTGGCTTTTATTGCTTTTACTCATGTCTTCCTATTATATTTTTGTGCCCAGTGTTCATTGCACTAAATTTATTTGCTATCATAAGGCTGTTAGTTGACATAACCAGTATGATTAGAAAATATATTTCTTCAGTTACTGTTTTTCCTTCAGTTGCTGTTTTTTCTTCCAGTTTTATTAAGACATAATTGACATACAGCACTGTATAAATTTAAGGTGTACAACATAATGATTTGATTTACATGCATCATGAAATGATTATCACAATAAGTTTAGTGAAAATTCAACATCTCAGATAGATATAAAGTGAAAGAAAATTCAAAAAAGTAATTTCATTCTGATGAGAACACTTAGAATTTACTCTCTTAACTTTCATATATAACGCACAGCAGTGTTAATTATATTCATCATGTACATTATATCCTAGGACTTATTTATCCTATTACTTATGGGTAATATTACTATATATATATACCACATCTACTTTATTCATTCATCTATTGATGTCCACTTAGATTACTTCCGTATTTTAGCTATTGTAAATAATGCTTCAGTGAACATGAGGTACATATATTTTTTTCTAATTAGTTTTTTTGTTTCCTAAGGATAAATGCCCAGGAGTGGAATATGGATCATATGATAGTTCAGTTTCCTCATTTTTGGACATATCTTCATACTGTTTTCCATAGTGGCTCTATCATTTTGCATTGCCACCAACAGTGCATAAGGGTTCTCTTTTCTCCACATCCTCACTGACACTTGCTACATGTTATATTTTTGATAATAGCTATTGTGACAGGTGTGAAGTGATATCTCATTGTGGTTTTGATTTGCATTTTCCTGATGGTTAGTGTTGTTGAACATCTTTTCATATGCCTGTTGGTAATCTGTATATCTTCTTTGGAAAAATATCTATTCAGATTCTCTGCCCAGTTTTGAATCTGGTTGTTTATTTATTTTTGATGTGGAGTTGTATGAGTGCTTTGTACACTTTGTATATTAATGCCCTATCAGAACGATCCTTTGTAAATAATCTCCCATTCAGTAGGTAGCCTTTTTGTTTTGTTGATAAGTTTCCTTTGCTGTTTTAAACCTTTTAGTTTGATTTAGTTCTATTTGTTTATCTTCTCTTTTGTTTCCCTTGCCTGAGGAGACATATCAAAAAAATATATTACTAAGATAGATGTCAAAGAGATTACTGCCTATGTTTTCTCCTGAAACTTTATGGTTTTGATCTTTAATTCATTTTTAATTTATTCTTGTGTATGATATGAGAATAGTCCAATTTGATTCTTTTGCATGTAGCTATCCAGTTTTCCCAATACCAGTTATTGAAGAGGCCATCTTTTCCTTGTACATTTTGGCCCTCTTTGTCATAGATTAATTGCCCATATAAGTTTGGGTTCATTTCTGAGCTCTCTACTCTGTTCCATTGATCTATGTGTCTGTTTTTCTACCAGTTTCATACTTTTGTCTCATAACCTTCCTACTAGCTTTGTGCATAGATGATTCCCTACCTTTCCTATATGTTTGTCTTTACCAAAAAGCTTTTTCCTTTTGTGATTTTCATTTTCTAATTGTGGCCTTTCTTTTTTATGTAGAGAAGTCCCTTTAACATTTTATGTAAAGCTGGTTTGGTGGTGCTGAACTCTTTTAGCTTTTGCTTGTCTGTAAAGTTTTCAATCTTTCCATCAAATTTGAACAAGAGCCTTTCTGGGTAAAGTATTCTTGGCTACAGGTGTTTCCCTTTCGTCACTTGAAATATATCATGCTGCTCCCTACTGGCCTACAGGGTTTCTGCTGAAAAGTCAGCTGTTAGTCTTATAGGAGTTCCATTGTACATAACTTGATGCCATTCCCTCGCTGCTTTTCATATTCTCTCTTTATTTTTAATCTTTGTCATTTTAATTATAATGTGTTTTGGCATGATCCCCTTTGGGTTAATCCTGTTTGGGACACTCCTGTGCTTCCTAGAACCTGGATGTCTGTTTCCTTTCCCAGGTTAGGGAAGTTCTTAGCTATTATGTCTTTAAATGTATTTCCTGCCCCTTTTTGTGTCTCTTCTCCTTCTGGGACCCTAAAATTCAAATGTTAGTACGCTTGATGTTGTCTCAAAGGTCTCTTAACCTGTCCTCATTTCTTCTTGTTCTTTTATTCTTTTCTCTATGCAATTTCAGTGATTTCCATACTCTGTTTTCCAGATTACGGATCCATTCCTCTGTATCTTCTAATTTACCGTTGATTCTTTCTAGCGTATTTTTAAAAATAATTTTGGTTATTATTTTCTTCATCTCTGTTTGACTCTTCTTTATATTTTTTAACTCTTTGTTAAGAACTTCTAACTTCTCACTCTATTCATCCAATCTTCTCTCAAGTTTTTTGAGCATATTTACACTCATTACCTTGAACCCTTTCCTGGGCAGGTTGCTTATCTCAGGCAGTTTTTCTTCTGGGGTTTTATCTTGTGTCTTCATTTGAAACATATTCCTCTGCTGCCTCATTTTGCTTAATTTGCTATTTCTAAACCTATGCATTTGGTAGGTTGGTTATATTTCCCAACCTGGAGAAGTAGCCTTTTGTAGGAGATGTCCTGTGCATTCCAGCAGTCCACCCTCCTCTGGTCACCAGTGCTATATGCTCTAGGGATGCCCCCTATGTAGGCTGTGTGGTTCATCAGTTGAGATGGACTGACTACGGTGGGTGGCCTGGTAGATTTGGCGAGGCCCCCACAATATTAGTTATCAAGCCCTGTCTTGTGCAGAGGCTGCTGGCTACTGGTGGTTGGGGTCATGTTATGAGGCAGATGGCCAAGATGTACCAAGGGGTCCTGAGGTAGTACTGGCCCACTGGTGGCTGGAATCAGGTTCTGAGATGGGTGGTTGAGGGGCTAGAAATCCCAGATCTAGTGTCAGAGTCCATAGTTTATAATTTAAAAATATTAGGTATAATAGCTAATATTTTCTGAGTATTTAGAGTCTGTTATTAAGTGTTTTATATATGTTTTCCAACTTTTTCTTATAAAAAACTTCATGAGATGGAAAATATGTGTTTATTTTACAGATGAGTAAGTTGAGGCTTAGAAAGTTCACCTAAGAAAGGACCTGTAATCATAACTAGTATGATACGCTGTTTTTTTGTTTTTTTTTTTTTTACTTCAATCAAATAGAAAATAGTGTATTTCCAAAACAGGTAAGGCTGAAAGTGCTAAGAATATTGTCTGATAACTAAAGCCCATATTCAACAGTCATGGTAATCTTATTTACCAACTACAGATAATGTTATGTACAGTTTCCCATAATGACTAACAAAGTCATATGTATGTCTACAGTCAAAACAAGCATTGTTATAACAAAAAAAATTGTCAACAGTATACTATCTCTATGAGACAAAATAATTTTCTTCCACTTGTTTGTTATTTTCCAAAGTGAATCACTGGGATGCAGTCAGTTCGTATAACAGTTAAACTTCCTTCAGATGCCAAGACCTCATGAGGAAAGTGAACACAAAATCGTGTCAGTGAAACTTCTTTGTTTGAAAGCTGTAGGTCTTTCATGAAGGTTTGAAGACACTGAATTCTTCCGGTGGCTTAGAGCAAGAGAGAACCACTGAAGGGATGGTAGGACCACTGGTGGAGAGGCAGGCTGTAGTCTCTGAAATTACTTTACCTTGTATACTATTTTGCTTAGGTCTGTGATCAAGATGGCATGATTGAAATAAGATTAGGACTCTACATTTATCTTCTCTTCTTTAGAGTATAACCAGCACATAAACAGTTTCAAACTTCTGCTGACGGTATGTTAGGGAAGATTTTTTCCCCTGAATATTGTCCTCAATATAGCAGAACAGACTGGTTCAAAGCAAAGTTTTGATGAAATGTTTTCTCAGGAAAATCTGTTTCTGCTGCTAAGAGACTGCCACCTACAACCATCTGTGGTTTTGTGTTTCTTGCCAGACTTTTCTGTTGTCTTTATGTAGATATTGCCTTTGTCATTTTTGTGGTATCCAAACATGGCAAGCACTTCTATCAGCTGCATTCTTTTGTTAAAAGTGTTTTACTGCCCTACTAAATATTATAATGCACACTCACACACATATAGACACATTACATACTTTAATATATTAGTCATTGTATCTCTCTAGCTGACTTATCCAAATAGAAGCATAAAACTGTCTTAAAGATTCTTATTCCCAACATTTCAACAGTGATTTATATAAGGCTTATGGACCATCAAAGAAATTAAGAAGCATAAATAAGACACAGAAGAACTATATAATTGGTCCAAATTATATAGCATAATAATGCATAGCATGACCGATAAATATTGGAAATGATAATTACTTTTTCCAAAACTGAAGACATGTGTTCTTCAGTAAAAAGTGCATGCTGATTTCCAAGAAAGATAAATAAAAATAAATTCTCAGCTTGATACAACATAGTGAAAAGATAGTACATCTAGAAAAAGTGACAAAATCCCATTAGTCATGAGGAAGGAAGTAAAGATTGCCTAAAGAAGAAAAATAAATCACTATTTTCAGCTATAATAGAGTAGCTTACATAAAAGTAATCCTTCTACTCAGAACAGCTAAAAAACTAGATTATTATTGTTATCATTATTATTATTTACAACAACAACAAGAAAAACCCTCTCTGAGGTATTGTAGGGCAACCAAATCAGAGAGAACATAAGGGACCAAAATATAAGGAAAATTAAATGATTGAGCCTTACATTTTTCTGCTGAATTTTTTCTTTTTTGAGTTTGCTGATTATTGGTCTAGACCACACTTTCTAAAGAAAAAACAACAACCTAAAATTTAGGGCACTTACAATGGCCTAGGGAGACATAAATTGCAATTTAGGACTTTCAGGATGGCCAGGGATTGGAGGACCTAGATCCTAGAGGAAAGCGAGTTGCAGGCCAACAGATCCATCATTCAGAACCCAATTTTCCTGAGGCATTTGTCACCTCCAAGGCTGTATCTGTTTGTGTGTGTGTGTGTGTGTGTGTGTGTGTGTGTGTGTGTGTGTGTGTTTTGGGGGAGGGGGGGTGGCAGTGCTAAAAGAAACCCAAATAAAGAAGCAGTTGTAAATCAAGAAGAGAGACAGAGGAGAAAGACTATTCTAGTAGTTTTTTCCTTGTCAGGAAGACAACAATTAGCTAGGAATAATAAGCCTTAAGAAAAATCTATAGCTTTCAGGTAAGATTCTGAAGAAATATATCTTAAAAGTACAAGCAAATCAGGCTGGATTGAAGCAATATATCCACTCTCTATCAACCTTCCAAAAGAAATGTAAATACTCTGTAGAAAAGGATAACAGGAGTTGCTGGTTTTTTTTCCTTACATATGCTTGCTGCAATACTCAGTTACTGCTACAACAAGATTGTGTACTAAAACACACCAAAATTTAATGCTTGAAACAAGCATTTATTTTTATATCTATAGATTTCAGTGTTTATACTTTTGTCCTATGTGGGCTTGGTCCAACTGGGCCTGACTCCAACTATTGGTTGAATTCAAGTCTGGTCCTCATTCTTTTGTGGCTAGTGGCCTTTTAAGGGTGTATTTATAATAATGATAGAATCAAAAGACAGTAAATTACACACCAAATGACTTAAAACTTGCACTTATACCAAATTCACTAATGTTTATCAGCCAAATTAGTAACATGATCAATTTTTTTTTTGTATGTATGGTGAAGGAAAGTATAGTGTTTATTGTAGGTGCCAAACAAGGAGTCCAGGAGAGCTAAAGCCCCCAAAATTCAAGCTCTTTGAACATGATCAATTTTAATTTCATTATGTCAGAGAAATATGCTCTACCTCTAGTGGGAAGAACTAAAAGCCAGTTACATATGCTGAAAAATAGTGCAAGTTATCAATTCTCACATTCACTTAACACTTTCAAAACATGCAGGAAAATGGAACCATATATTAGAAAACCAAAAACAAGGGCTATAAAAAATATATGTAAGTGGTCCAAAGTATAGGGTCAACAGATATTGTTATGTTTTTATATATAATTATGTAACAAGAAGTAATTATGATAAATATTTTGAGAAAATGAAAGAAAAAAAAGAAGAATATTGCAGGGATATCCTAGCAATGACTACAAAAGTGAAATTAATATTTAGATAGTATTAACAATATATTGGACAAAGCAAGAGGGAAGATAGGTGAATATACTGTATTCAAATAGAGACAAAAAGAAAAAGAAAGAGGTACAAATAGAAATAATAATGGAAGGCTCATGTAGGACATGGCCTAACATATGTTTAATTAGAACACAGGAAACAAACAAAATGTGAGAATGTGCAGAAGTATAATTTGAAGACATAATGACTGCAAAACTTAAAAAAATTATGAAAGATATAAAGCCACAAATACAGGAATATCAACCATCTCTAATGAATAAATACAAAGAAAATTAATCATAGGCACATCGCAGTAACATACTAAAATTTAAAGACAAAGAGAAACCTTACAATCAGAGTTATTCTGTTTAGAGTTTATAGAGCTTGAAAGGGTGATGCTTCCACCATTATAAAAGAAAAATATAGATAAAAAGTCATAACTTGTCTTGAACCTATCCAAATTTCAGGGCAATAAACTAGACTGAAATCTAAGGAATAACAAGCCCCTCTATAAGAGATAGAATGGGGGGAAGAGGTGCTCAGTGCCAAAAATGTGGATCAAAAGAATCCAGTTAAAAATTTTATAAATTGCTGAAGACCAAATGTAGGCTAGCATAAGGGTATAGAGTCACCTGGAACCAGAGATACAGTAATGCGTCTTCTCCATGAACTTCCATGTGGTGCTCACAAAAAGGATTGGAGAACAGGGTGTAGACTGGGGAGGAGTCACAAGGTAGTGCAATCCTTACAGGGTGGTTTTACATTATGTTGTTTTTCTACAGTTCATGTGTATAAACAATTAGTCTCCCCAAGTGGATTATAACTTATTTTTAATAATGGAGATAGTTTCAGATAAAAATTCATTTATTTTTAGTTAAGTTTTCATGAGGAACACAGAAACCATTCTACAGTTCCTCTCTTAATGAACATGAGATTTAGCACAGGAATTCGATGCTTCAAAATTATTGAATAGGCTGGAGGAGCAAAGTCAAACATGGATGTCACTAACTCCCAGCTTTACCTATAGTTTGCAGAGAATCAGAAAGGTGTTCCTCTCTCATTCAGATAAGAAATTACAGGATTTCACTATTGTTTTTAGCTTCCTGTCATATTTAGGCAGGTGAATTAGAAGGGAACATGTAGAAACCATTGCAAAAATTCCCAAGCTCATTCCTCTGATGATGCTAGCAGAATAAGAATATTTCCTTGATCTCTTTTCTAACTTCAAGATCTTATAATCCTAAATGCAGTCCTAAAAGAAAGAATCAGCTTTTACTACAGGAAACACACAGAGCCCCACACGGATCCTTACCCCTTACGAATCAAAAGCCTTTTGTCACTGGAAAAGGGGAAGAAATGCTGTCACTGCCAGGGTCAGAATGAAGACCAAATGTAGCTGAGAGAAAGTTCAAGGAAAACAAACTGCTCATAGAAGTGCAATGGAACAGAATACTGGACCACAGATCCTATGCTAATAGCATTAGAAGTCTTCTACCTCTGTGGGAAGAGCAGGAAATACTTTTTCTTATAATAAGTTCCAAGGTACAAATTAGATGTTAGCTGCCAGTGGAAAAAAAGGCAGGACCATTGATAATGGCCCTATCCTGAGACCTGAGTACAAGTTTGGACCCATTGCACAGAGAATTATCTCTAACCATCACCACTAGGCTAGAAAGTATCAAGTAACAGCAAAACTGTTACGATACTTGGGAAGAAACAAATGTGTGGAAAGTGACCACCTCTGTGGCATGAGCACAGCCTAATATTAAGAGTCAGAGCAATCAATAAACTCAGACACTGAACCAAGCTCCTAAATGTCACTGATGTTGACATTACCATATATAAATTTTACATGACTGTGATTAATATATTAAATTCTCTAATGGAAAAGGTAGACAATATGCATTAACAGATGGTGAATTTAAACCAACAAATAGAAACTATAGGACTCAAATGGAAATGCTAGGAAACAAACCAACAAACCAGCAACATAGGAACAACAATAAAACATGCCTTAGACAAGCTCATCAGTAGACCTAATTTGCATTTATAGAAGTCTTTACCCACCAGTAGCAAAATACACATTTTCTTTAAGTGTGCACCTAGGTAGATCATGTTCTTTATGACAAACACATCTCGACAAATTTAATAGACTTTAAATTATACGTAGAATGGTCCTTGTCCATATAGAATTAAGCTAGAAAACAATGTTAAAAAGATAACCTAGATAATCACAAATATTTGGAATTTAATTACACTATCAAATAACCTATAGGTCAAATACAAAGTTACAAATAAAATGTAAAATTATTTTCAATGGAATGAAAAATGAAAAAAAAAAGCAAAATTTGGGAGACATGTAATAAACCAGTAGATACAGAAAAAGCACTTGCAAGATTCAGCATTTGTTAATCATATTAAAAAAGACTCAGCAAATTCAGAATTAAATGAAATTTTAACACAATGAGGCATTTACAAACAGTCTCTGTAGATAACATTATATTTAATGATGAAAGACTAATTATTTGCCCCTACAATTAGAAACAAAGCCAGAATGTCCACTGTCAGCTCTCCCAATCTGTAGCTTTAGATCCTCATGAATACAATGAGGCAAAAAAAGGAAGAAAGCAAGCAAGAAAAAAAAGATGTGGGGATTAAAAAAGAGCAAAGGAAAACTGCAACAGGAGGAACATCTACATGTAAATTTGCCAACAAATATGCAAGAAAAAATTTTAGTAAGTGAATTTAGCAATGTCAGAGAATATAAGTTAATACATAAAAAATGATTGTATTTCTCAATACTAATAATGAAAAATTGGGAATTATAATTGAAAGAATATCATTTACTAAAGCACACAAAATCATTTAAAATCTAGATATAAGTCTATCAAACATATGCAAGTTCTGTATGCTGAAAAGTAGAAAAAAATGATGAGAGTAATCAAAGAAGATATAAATTAATGGAACTTAGAGTTTTTAAAATGTCATTCTCTCCAAACATATTTGCAAATTAGATACAATATTAATCAAAATTCCAGCAAGATATTTTGCAGAAAACAAATTAAGGTATTAGGTCAATTGTAAACTAATTCAAAGAAATGAACTCAAAATAAATTAGAAAAGAAACAGTTATTTCTTATTATGCCATTTATCTCTGATTTACTTATCCTGAAAAAAAAAATCCACCTATGCTCATGTAAATACACTATACATGTAGATTTTAATATTTTTGTATATTTAATACATTTTAGGAGAATATAACATCCTTATACACTTCCTAAATCTTTACTTATATTTTAAGATTCTAAAATTGTATATGTTGTTTCTTAAATAGAATTTTTAGACATCAATAAGTCTTAATAATTAGGTAATATCTTTGAGGACTGTGTTTTAGGAGAGGCTAGTGAGTACAGTTGCTTTATGTTAGAAATCTTTTTCTTGATAATTCATGAAGAAAATATGTTCACTTAGGATGAACATAATATTGAAGTACAGTGGGTAAAATACAGTAAATTAAATGCATATATGCATATAAGCCAGGGAAAACCTGACCAAAGGGCTAAATGTTAGATGATTCTTCTTGCTTTTAGTACATTAGGTGTTTCATAAAGCCCAAAGATGAAAGAGAAACATTTCATTTCCTCCACTGGGTTTACTGAAGATATGTATCTTCTTCACTTTACAGGGAAGTTTATAAAGTAGACGAGTAATGAATCAATGGCCAACAGGCTTTGGCTGTATACTGCAGCATAGTACCGTCCCAGCAGCCACAATTTAATAGTATTGTTGGCAATTCTGAAAGCGGGAGTAGGAAAAATCTGTGGAACCAAAACCACTCCTGTTTAATGTTTAAAATGATAGCAGTATGTCACCAATTTATGCTTACATTTATGTTAAAAATTATTTATTTAATTGTATATTACATTAAAAGCAATAGGTATGATTTTTGTATCTATATGTATAAAAATCAACTGGTTGTTTAGGACAGTTTCTCAATTGGTCTGAGGTTTATGGGGAGCCTCTACACAATGGAATTAACAGCATGTGTGGAGGTGTCTGAGGACGCAAAATGCTTGCCAGATGATTTTAGAGATATATGAGTGACATCTGCAAAAGACTGAGAAAATGTAGTGCTTATGGTCGAAACTATAGGAACTATAGGCTTAATAAATCCATTTCAAAATAACATATTTCTTGAGCTCTAGAAATATCTTAAATATATTAAATATAAAGAATGTGAGATTTGATGTCAGGAGGCATGGGAGTGAACTGTTGTCTTGCGAATTTACAAAAAATGATAAGCAATTAATCACATAAGTGTGATTTGCTGTTGTGATTTTAATATGTTCATACTGATTTTTTAATTTAAAGATATTTGTTATTTTTTTGTTCTCTCGCAATTCTCTCTTAAGTCAAAAGTCCTACTTTAGCACCTCATAAAGAATGGTAACCATCTGCCTGAAACTGAGGATCTAAGAACAGAATGAAAGACTCTTTATGACAAATGACATATCATCTATATTTTGTTTCCACAGCAAAAAGGTATAAATATTACCATCAACATGAGCCTCAGTCAAAAGAGGCAGAGTCTTTCTTTATAAAAGATATTTATTTCTCATCAGTTGATTCTAAGCCTGGCAAAACAAAGCACTGAGGTCTTAGTGGCAGAAACGTTTTATGCCATAATAATTATATAATTGTGACAAGCCAACCTGAGCGATTGAGCAGTTAGTATAATGTGACTGTAGATATAGATCAACTTTTCTTAAACATATTTATTACAGAAGTATATGTATTAAAAATATAATATAATAGTAAAAATGGTAAAAGATTAATTAACCTGTCTTAATAATATGTTTGTATATATGATGGAAAAGAAATAGCTATATCATATTTATGACATTTCTATAACAATAAAAATAAGTGTGCTCATAAAAAATAATGAAATAATTAAAAAGAAATTATATACGACACATAAACAGCAAAAATTATAACTAATTTTTATCAAAGAAGGTAAGGTGAAAAGCCTTTTAAAGACTACAAATATTATTTCAAAAATTAGTTTAAAGACCCAAAAATATAAAACTCCTAGAGGAGAATATAGGCAAAACACTCTTTGACAAAATTTGTAGCAATATTTTTTGGGGTCTCTTTCCTAAGGCAAAGAAACAAAAGCAAAAATAAGCAAATGGGATTTAATTAAAAGCTTTTGCACAGCAAAATAATAATAACAATAATAATAATGATAATAATAATTGATAAAATGAAAGGGCAACCTATTGAATGGGAGAAAATATTTGCAAATGATATGAGCAATAAGGATTAATATCCAAAATATATAAACAACTCATAAATTCAGTATCAAAAAAACAAACAACCCAATTAAAAAATGTGCAGAAGACCTGAATAGACATTTTCCCAAAGAAGGTATACAGATGGCTTAGAGACATATGAAAAAATGTTCAGTATCACTAATCACCAGACAAATTGCAAATCAAAACCACAAGGAGATATTACCTCACACCTGTCAAAATGACTATCATCAAAAAGTCTACAAGTAACAAGTGTTAGTAAAGATGTGGAAAAAGAGAACCTTAGTACACTGTTGGTGGGATTGTAAATTGGTGTAGCCACTATGGAAAACAGTATGGAGTTTCCTCTATAAACTAAAAATAGAACTACCATATGATCTAGCAATTCCACTGCTGGGTACATATAGAAAGAAGATGAAAGCACTAATTTGAAAAGATACATGTGCCACAATGTTCATAGAAGCATTATTTACAATAGCCAAGATATGAAAGCGACATAAATGTCTATCAACAGATGAATGAGTAAAGAAGATGTGATATATGTATAAATATAACATTATGGAATATTACTCAGCTGTAAAGCAGAGTGAAATTCTGCCACTTGCAACAATGTGTATGGATCTAGAGAGTATTGTGTTTAGGGACATAAGTCAGCAAAAGACAAGTACTGTATGTCTTCATTTATATGTAGAATCTGAAAGAAAAAAAATGAATGTATATAACAGAGATTCACAGATATAGAGAACAAACTAGTCATTATCAGTGGGGACAGGGAAGGAGGGAGGGTCAAATCAGGGGTACAGGATTAAGAGATACAGGCTACTATGTATAAAGTAAATAAGCAACATGGATTTATGTATGTAGAGCACAGGAAAATACAGCCATTATTTTGTAATATTTTTAAATGAAGTATAGTCCACAAAAATAGTGAATCACTCTATTGTACACCTGAAACTAATATAATATTATAAATTAACTATACTTTAATAAAAGTTATTTTAAATCAGTGTAACAGTTTTATGAAAATACAGGAAATAGGACATTCTACTACTATGAAAAAAATTAGACAAAACTTTATGTTGTAAATTTGGTGGAAAAAATAGCAATAGTTTGAAGCATTAACCCAGTCAAGTAGTGTCCAGTTTGAAACAACTTTGAATTCCAGGGATAAATCTCACTTGAGCATGGTATATGATTCTTTTAATAGGCTATTGATTTCAGTTTGCTAGTATTTTGTTGAGAATTTTTGCATCTACATTCATCAGGAATTTTTGCCTGTAATTTTTTTTTTTTTTTTTAGTGTCCTTGTATGACTTTGATAATGTTGGCCTTGTTAAATGAGTTTAGGATGTTCCACCCCCTTCGATTACGGTTTTTTTGAAAAATTTGAGAAGTTTGGTATTAATTCTTTAAATGTTTGGGAGAATTCACCAGCTGATCCTGGACGTTTATTTTTGAGAAGGTTTTTGATTATTAATTCAATATTCTTCCTTGTTATTTGTCTGTTCAGATTTTCTTTTTCTTCATGTTTCAGTTTCGGCAGGTTGTGTTTTTCCAGAAATTTATCCATTTCTCATAGGTTATCAAATTAGTTGGCATATAATTGTTCATAGTAGTCTCTTAATGATTTTCTTGTATTTCTGTTACTAATTGTAATGTCTATTCTTTCATTTCTGATTTTGAGTCTCCTCTGTTCTAAATGTTTGTCAATTTTTTACCTTTTCAAAAAACTCTTAGTTTTGTTCATCTTATCTATCCCTTTTCTAGCCTCTTTTTCTGTTCTAATCTTTGTTATTTCCTTCCTTCTGCTAACTTTGAGTTTAGTTTATTCTTCCTTTTTGTAGTTCCTTTATGTGTGAAAGTAGGTTATTTGAGATATTTTTCTTTTCTTAACATTGCTGTTTATTACTATAAACTTTCCTCTTAGAACAATTTTCCTTTATCCTATGAGTTTTGGTATCTTGTTCTTCCTTTTTTGTTTCAAATTTTTTTAAATTTCCATTTTGACTGCTTTCTTTCTTTCTTTTTTTTTCATGAGGAAAAGCTTTACTAAGCCATAAAACTATTACACTTTTAAAAAACTTTTATGTGAAATTCCCAAACATTTAAAAATGACTCAGGAAATAACTAGCATGTCTTTACTAAGTTCCACTTCCATAATTTTCTCTGCCTTCACCTTCAATTATCAGCTGTAAAATATTAATTTTTATCTCATTTCATATACTTATCTCACAGTCATTTATCAAAACTTTTATTGTGAGAACACAGTTCTTAACAATTATATACACAGTGAAAAAATATGATTAGACATTTATAAGACTTGAAATATTTAAAAATAATACACAATAAGAGGATTACAAGAAGGGTAGTGGCATCTTTCAATTTATTTTCATATTTCATTGTCCTTGTCAGACATTTTCTCTAAAGTCTGTCCAAGTCTTATTCTTTAAATGCACTATGCACCTTTTTTTCCTTCTCAAATGTCATTGTTTTAACAATGTGTATTCTCTTGCCTGGGAAACAAAGTTATTAACTTCTAAGGAACATTTATTTACATCTAGTTGTATAACCTAAACCATAGCACAGGCTGGTTATGTACAGGTGACGCCTTTCACTGGGATTGGTCCGTGTTTTTTGCACACCGTAGGAAATGAAGGTTGGGCTCCTAATGTCCAGGGATAATGCCCGTGCCAAGCAGGTTGTTGTCAGTCTTAGGCATCGGGAATTTCTTCTGGGAAGACAAGGCAGTTGGCAGTCTTCTTCTTCTTGTGGTTCAGCATATGGAGCAGCTCCTGCAAACTGATACCAGTTTTGGCAAATGTCTTCATGAAGGTGCAATTCTGCTCCATTGCATGAACAGCACTATCCCTCACTGCCAGCTCTCAGTGGCCCTCATCACACCTGTTGCTCACCTGAATGATACCGTACTTATATGCAGGTTGTTGCCTTTGATCTCACAAATTAGATGGACTTCAGACCCTTCAGGGTGTGCTTCTTGGTGACTGAGTAGACCAGAATAAAGGTGTGACCCCTAGCAAAGTTGAGATGCTGCAGGCCTGGGTAATTGTGGCTGCCAATGATGTCAGTGATTGCTGGGCACCCAGGCTGTGGTTGCAGTTCATCATGTGGCGGTGGATATCTTCAATTGTTAGCAGGTTCACAATCACAGAAAGTACCAGTGTACCCACCTCTGACCCTATACACTACTGTCCATGCCATTGCACTTGAGCATCATCATGAGGTAATCTCTGCTCCTCTTCTGGACCATGAAGGCACAGATGACAAGCAAGGTGGGCATAGGCTACAGCCCCTGCATCAACTGTCCCCTAAAGTTGGAGCAGGAGTTGCCCATTGTTGGGAGTTGACAGGGATACATGTGCACAACTCTCTGGCACTTAGCCAGCAGTAAGGGAAGCCTCATGAAGAAAGAAGCCCCTGCCCCCCACCCTCCTGATAAAATTCCGACAGCTTCTGGTCCACATACACATCCTGCAGGGTTTTCTCTTTTTGTCATCATCAGCAATTAATTTCTTTCTGTCTGTGCTTCAAATATGTGGGCACAGAAAACCACATTAATATGATGTATCTTATTGAAGAATGTGTTTTATTTCATTGGTTAACAACTATGTTGTCAGTTGTTTCAGGTGCTGAAAATACAATTTATAAACAAAATAGACATCTACCCCTGCTCCCTCTTAGAACTTAAATTTCAATGTTATGAGCTATAAGATTAAAAAAAAACAGCTAAACTATATATAGCACCATCAGATGCTATGAAGAAAGATAAAGCAGGGAGGCAGAATAGGAAATGCAAAGTATGGAAAGACGTATGATTTGAAAGAAATCGCTGAAAAATGTAATATTTCAGTACTAACGTTGGGGAGGTCAGGGAGGGAGCATAGCACAGCTGTCTTTGAGAAAAGTGTTCTAAATAGAGAAGAGACAAAGGCCTACAATTCCTTGGTGTGTTGCAGGAAGAACAGGAAGAAGAGTGTGGCAAAACAGAGAGAAAGAGAGGTGTTGAAGATAAACTAAAAGAGAGAGTAAGATATAAATGACAAATGATATAGGATGTAATGAGCCTTTTTCAGAATTTTACTTTCATTCTGAGTGAGATGAGAAACTATCAGATGCTGTTGAAGAGATAGCACAGCCTTACTTGAGAAAATCAAAGATCATTCACTTCATTCACTTTGTGCAAAATATCCAAGATGCAAACGTAGAAGCAGATAGACCAATTAAGGAGTTATTATAATAAATCAGATGGAAGAAGATGGGGATTAAATAAATGTTACAGTAGTTGGAGTGATTTGGATACATTTTGAGTTTGGATATATTTTGCAGGCAGAAGAAATGAGATTTAATGGTGGAGAGGGAATAAACTATGTATAAGAGAAAGAGGAGTGGCCAGGATGAATAATAAGGATTTTGACCTAAGTGACTTAGGACAAGAGAATGAATCTGAGGCAAGTCATTAGATAATTCTACACATTTTTATGTTAAACTGAATGACAACACATTGTGAAGTAGGCTTAAATGGCATACACATTGTTTTAATTGAAACATGAGATTTGCGGGATGCTTTGAGTTATATAATAGCAATTTGGGACAGATGTAAATCTCCCATAGATTTGCAAGCATCTTCTACCTCTTTACTTAAAAAAAAAAAAGTTTTAGAAGCTGCTCTATGTAACACTTTTGTGGAACAAAGTGTTCTGTTGTATCATACTACTTTGATGTGTTAGAATTTCCTGTATAAGCCATTCCGTCATTAGGGGATAACTTACTCCATATCATCTTCTAAGTTGTATGTTTAAAATCATCTAATTTATAATTCAAACAGATTGAAATAATTGTTTTATATATAAATATCCAAGTGAATTCACATACATTCCTAGTATTTTGATAATGACCAGATTTACAGACAATGAGGCATAATTAACCTTGGGCAGTATAAGGCCTATATATATATGTATATATATATTTAATATATATATTTATATATATATTTAAAAGTCAAGGATATTTCAAATATTAGGAAGGTTTTATAATCAAACATTTTTCCATTAGGGAAAAAAAAACACTCAAAGCAACAAGAAAAATGAAAATAAATCATAACAAAACAAAAATCCTGTGTAAAATCCATTTGCAATAAACTCTAGAGCAGATGTAAACATTTGTAGTGGCTATGGTGTTGTGCCACTCAAATGAAAGGTAGATACTCATTGCTCTAGCTTCTGAGAGTGTTGGCTGCTCACAGCTCAGCTTTCCTGGAATTGATCTGTGCCGAAGGGAGTTGCCTTGCCTACGTTTACATCACTTTATGGCAGTTCAACTTTTCTGTCTGCCAAATCCTACCACTCTCACTTCCTTACAGATCTAATTTCCCAAAGCACTTTCTAATAAACTTTCTGCATACAATCTAGATTTCAGAGTGTGCTTCCCAGAGAACAAAATGAAGACAGTTGGAACAAAAAGTAGCCCTATGACGCAGGTTCTAAAAATGAGATTCAGGAACTTCATTGTATATTTTTTGCTTGGCAGTGGAGCAGGACCTCCCCACTGATGGAAGGTAGAATCTTGACAGCTATGGTGCTATGTAGCAGCTGGGAGTGACCAGAGACAGCACACTGGTGCAAGGAAATGCTCTGGAAGAGACAATATCTCAGGCATTTGAGAGGTTCATGGGAAGAAATAATAATAATTGTGAAACTAGATGACTACTGCTGAAGGTTACTGAATCATTGGTAAAGTAAAATATAAGGCTGAGGGCGATTTAACACATGTTTTATGTAAAATATGAAAACCAGAGGATTTCCTTGGTGGCATAAAAAGGATCATTCCTCTCCAGCAGAAGGAAGGCTGTTCATGTGATTGTCAGGATTGAGATTTAATTGTTTTGAAGAAAAGCTCCGGAGAAAGTTGAATTCTCAGTCTCAGCAAATGTGCTATGCTGATTGGGGAGGAATGGGACACTGAAATTTAGGACTGGTTTCTTCTGAAGTCTATGAGAGAAAACTTGTTCAGTGTTGTTCACTGAGCTTCCAGTAGTCTGCTGGAAATCTTTGGCATTCCTCAGTTTGTAGAAGCTTGACCCAGATCTCTACCTTCTTCTTTACATGTTATTCCTGTTGTGTGCAGGTCTGTCTCCAAATTTCTCTTTTTTATGGGGATACCAGTTATATTGAATTAGAGGGCCACCCTTCTCCAGTGTGACCTCATTTTGACTTAAATAATTACATGTGCAAAACTTAACTAATTGCATATGTCATTTTAAATAAAGTCACATTCTGAGATACCTGGGGTGAGGAATTCAACATATGCATTTTGGGGGGCATAATTCAACACATAACACCTACTCTCTGACTGTAAACTGTGGGAGGACCTGAAGAACCATTTTCCAGTGTGATAAGAGAGATCCTATTACAGAACAGGGCTTCCCTTATTCAATGGAGATTTATTCTCAATATAATAAAAATCAAGCAGAAGCACTCAACCATTAGAAGCCAGGTAGGCACAAATATTGTACTGAATTGCAAGGTCAGAGTGTTAACCAAGGCACCCTAATTCTGAGAGCTTTGTAGCTATTTAACATACCCATACTTTTTAGGTACAATATTGATGGACGGTCAACAAGTCTATTGCTTTATTTATTTACCTAATCAAGGGCAGAGTACCAGAAGGCTGTGGGAAGCATCCCCAATTCAATAGTTCACAATCCTTGGCCTAATTTTAGGACCTGAGAGAATTTTCAGACTTGAAATTCCTTGAAAGAGATGCTCGTTGTCCATGGAGAAAGACCTTAGCAAGTCTTTCTCCACAGTAAGTTTATACATTTCCTCAAAGGACTCTAAAGACATTGATTACACAGATATTTTAGGATAATTAAACAATTAAAATTGACATCAAGTCTCAGGGACTTAAAGTGACACCTTGGCTGCTCTGGGAGAACACAGAGTTCTAGTCAAGTTGCAGTTTATAAAGCACAGATCTACCCAGTGATCACTTCCTTTTCCCATGAAACACAATTAGAATGGATATACTTAGTAGTTGGCAGAACACCCATGTTTGTTCCTTATCTTGTAGGATAAGAAAACAATCTACAGAGAAAGCTAACTATAAGGCTTGAACACTTGCCTCACCTCCAAACCCACCCAAGAGAACGCATCAAAAACAATGCCATACACAAGGGAAAATGGCAGAGCTTTGTTAAAAACCTAAAGAATGCCAGGGTGGTGGTCTCCATCATACCCCAAATAATTTACCAGACTGGCCCTTGTAAAACCTAGTGGATCCTAGATTGTGAGAGTAGACTATTGCAAACCCAACCAAGTAGTAGCCCCAGTTGAAACTTGTGATGTCTCACCCAATTGGAACAGATATGATATCTTACAAAAATCTTACAAAACAGATTGTGGTATTTTACTAGAGAATATTAACATGAATCCAAGTACAATATAGATTTTACTTTTTAGTCCTCTTATGAAAGAGTATCATTTCTAATTGCATTTATGTGGGATGGACAGCAGTGTACATTTAGGGTTTTGCACTAGGGCAATGTTCACCTTCATGCCCTCTGCTATAATATAGCTCTGAAGAAAGTGGAGCATCCTTTCATCCCACAGAACATCACACTGGCTAACTATGCTGATAGCATCATGCTGATCATACTGACAGAGCAAAGATTGGGAAGTATTTTGAGGACCTTAGTAAAGTAACTTCCAGAGAGTTCCAGAGGAATATCACTTTGGGGACATTTTAAGGGAACCAGTCTAGATCATGCTTGGACTGTCTAAGGTAAAAGGCAAATTACTGCCTCTTGCAATTTCCATTACTAAAAGGGAGGCACGTTGCCTGGTAGGCCTCTAAGTTCTAGAAGCAGCATATCCATATTTGATACCTGTCAAGAGTTTAGCTAAGCTATTCCTTGGTATTACTGCCTCGGCCTCCATTTTGCTTGGCCAAACAGACTACACATTGACCTTAGGCTGACACTAGTCCCATCATGCAAATTCAGTGCCCTACAGGGCAGCCCACTGGCACAAGCAAATGCTGAGTTCCTCATATGACTTCCTCAACAATTCTTGTGATCAAAAGTCCCTTCTGCTTCCCAGTTCCTTCCCATTATGTTCCCTCTCTAATGTATAGCCCTTCTGGGGCTTAACAAAACTCTGCTCTTTTGGTTTGAATTGCCCAATCCACTTGGTCTGAGAACCCTAAAGCAATCCACCAACAGACTCTCATAAAGGCATGGAGCCCAAGGGCCTGTCTCTGACTGAGCTCTGTCTTGACCTCTCCTATGTGGTCCCTCAAGTCATACCATGTATTTCATCCAGGACCTGTGAGTAACAACCTCCTCTATTTCAGTTTCTCTTTTGGTCTGTTGTTGAACCATGACTCACCATCTGGCACCTTGTGCTCCACTTGATAAGTATTAATTTGACCAATTCATAACAGTAATACTGCTCAGTCCTATTTACTGAATGGCATAGAAGACTATCAGAGTTGAGTGGAATCAAAAGTAGGAAAGAGCTCTGCATCAGGTGTAGCCCTGCCAGTGGAGCTGTGTGACCCAACAAACCACATTTTACCAGAGATGTCTATCATGGCAAACAGACAGAGTTTTTGACAAACAAACTGGGCAGGGTTTTTGACAAGCCCAAGAGAAGAATCACAAGGCAGGCCCCTAGAGGTCTAGAGAAAAGCCATGCTATGTATAACAGGACAATATACATCTTTCCAAATTCAGTGGCTAGCACGCTACTGGGCCTGGTAGACATGGCACCTAAACATGAGACACGAAAGGCCCACGTGGCCAGGGCTGCCCTCATGAGCTAGGTCTTCTGAGTCCCTCTGTTAGAAAGCTAAGATTTTTTCAATATTAATCCATATGAAAGTTATACATCCAGATTCAGGCATGGACAGAATGAGAGATCATAGATAAATTTCTTATTTATGTCTCTCCCACTACCAAGGAAAGATGTCGAAGCTTGATCAGAATTATGAGTTGAGAAAGATTCAGTGAGAGCCACGATAATATGAATTTTGAAGTTAAACTGATTGAATAAATTCCTGGTAACATCAAGCTTTGTGAATTACTTGGTTTGTTATGTTGTCTAATTTAAACTTTATTTCTTCATGTATAAAATGTATATTTAAATTGCCAACTCACGTATTATGAAGATAAAATAACATAACCCAAGCAAAATATGGTGCCTAGCATAAAATAATCACTATTTAAATACTGTTAGTAGTTTATAATAGTAAATTATTTAAACACTAAAGAGGAAATAAAATCACATTTGCTTTAATTAGACTTCCCAACTCTTAAGAATTCTAGATAATTGGGTAATTAGGGAGAAAAAATTAAGGAAAACAAAACTTTCAAGTAGCTAGAATGTTGCTGATGTAATAAAGTGTATTCTCCCTCTTTTTCTACAAAGCAATATTTAGCAAGGATAGTGTCTCTAATCTTTTCATGAAATATTTACTTCATGAAAAGAAGTTAAGAAAGTGCTCTCATTTATTAAAATTTTCAGACACACACAATTCCATAAATCTTAAGTATTAATTTATGTATGACTCTCACTCTTTATTTTTATATTTTATATATTCATTTTGTTTTCATTAATTAATTTTGTATTTATTTTATAATATAACTTACACTCATGAACCTACCATCCAGAACATTGCCAAAATCCTTCAGTTCTCAATTTCTGTGTTCCTCTCCAACTTACCTTCCTGCCTCCCTTCCAGAGGTAACCACAAGCCTGGATTAGAAGTGTTCTATTTCTATGAATTCTAAAGTGTGTTCCTTATTTGGTTGCTTGCTTTTTTGTTGTTGTTTTGAATGTCTCTGATGTGATTGTTTTCTTCCTGCTTCAAGGATGTTTGAAGGAAGTTAACCCCTAGTCAAATTTCTTATGGAATCATCTAAAGGTATGTATCTATTAAACGAATTTAGCTGGGGTTTCTATGTACTAATGAATAAGTACTGAAACACATCTCAGGATGCAGTGTTGGGATTATTTATTGTACAATTGTGAACTTTAGGTACAGTGAAAAATGGGAGCACAGCACACACCCCTGCGGGGTTGGTGACCTACAAGTTCAGCGGAGGCAATCCATACTTTTTAGCTTCCTTGTGCACATCACTTAGGTGTCATCTCTTGTCTTCATCCTGCACAAAAAGTCCATTTCATATGTTTGGAGACATCATAAGTTACATCTGGGCAATCAAAGCTTCTGAGAGCCTGCTGCTGTGAATGATGCTACATCCCTTCCTTAAGATAAGTAAACATTGTGCTGGATTCCCCTGCTGTGTCTAGTGAGTTTGATTAACAATCCAGTGTAGAAACTCACTCTAGTGACTATAATTCCTTACAACAATAGTAATAATACTAATGATTTTGATTGCTGCTAAACATTAGAAAAGTCATTTGCATTGTTCTTTCAGAATTGTATTGCTACAACTTACATAGGTTGCATAGGTGAATGCATATTCTACAATGCATTTATTTGTATTGTTTTATAAGACTGTTGTGGGTGTGTGTAAATAATTAATGTATATATGTATATACATACATATGGGTACATGATATATATGTATTACATTTTTACCACAACTGTATGAGAGTTACAATTCCTCAAATCCTTGCTAATAGAACAATCAGTGGTTCTTTTTTCTTTTCTTTTCTTTTTTATTTAAGACATTCTAATAGATAAAAAGTAGTATCTCATTGTCTGTTTAATCTGTTTTTCTAATTACTGTATTGAGCATATTTTCTTGTAAATATTCACATCCATGTATATTCTATGGGAATGTGTTTATTTAAACCTTTGTTCAGTTTTCAATTGGATGATTTAGTTCTTTTTACTGAGAAGTAACAGGTGTTTGTATATTTTAAGTGCATGTTCTTTATCAGATATGTAATTTACAAATACATCCTTCCAGCTTGTGGCTTGCTTTTCATTGTCTTAGCAGTTTTTCAAAGGGTAAAAGTTTTATTTTTTTACAAAGTGCATTTTATCTGTTTGATCTCTTATAAATCATGCTTTCAGTATCATATCTGAGAAAGCTTTGCCTAGCCAAAAATCACAAAGCTTTTCCTCTATGTTTTGTTCTAGATGTTTTATAGTTTTAAGTTTACCTTTATGTATATGATAAAACTTGAGGAAATATCTATAAATGCTACAACACGTGGATCCAGGCTTCTTTTATTTTGCATGTGAATATCCAATTGTCCCAAAACCATCTGCTAAAAAAAATTATCCAATCTCCACTGAATGGTGTTTGCACCTTGTTTAAAATTGGTTTTCCATTATATGTTTTTCTATTACCTAACTTTGTTCTATTCCATTGGACTATTTGTCTAACTTGACATCAATAACACAGTATTTTGATTACTTCAGTTTTACAATAAACCTTAAAATTAGATAGTGTTGGTACTCCAACTTTGTCAAATCAGTGAGTAATAAGAGGTGTGTACCTATAATAGTCAAAACTGCATTTATTGTGTTGCTGCTTTTAAATGATGCTTGGCCTTTAACTTTTAAGCACTTGACTCAAATTTTAAGCTGGCATAACTTTAAAAAATTTTATTTTTTGTATTTTTGAACTTCTAAATATATACTTTATACCTTACATTACATTAGTTAATTTTTCAGTATGTAATAAACTATTATCTTCCCTAGTCTCTTTTTTCTTTTCTTCTAAAACTCTGATAACATTTGTTAGACTCTCATAATATCCCACACTTCTGTGATTCTGATTGTATTTTTCAATTTTTTTCTCTATTTCTCAGATTGGATAGCATCTGTTGAGCTATCGTTAAGTTCACCAGCTATCTTCCAACATCACAAGGCTGTTGTTAAGTCTATGTAATACATTTTTTCATATTTTTATTTCAAGAATTTTCATTCGGTTAATTTTATAGTTTTAGTTTTCTGTTGAGAGATCCTTGAGAGAAAATTTAAAAAATATTTTTATTTTACATTCTACTCCTTACTTAGATCATCATGGGGTTGCTCACACTAACCATCTTTTCTCTTTAGGAAGGATTCCATTTACCTCATTCTTTGAATGTCAGATTATTTTGAATTGTGTTTCCCACATTTAAAATTGTATGTTTTGAGATACCAAAATTTTTTTTCTAATTAGTAATTTTTGTTCAGCAGGCAATTAACTTTGTTGGACATGAACTACAAACTGTTTATTGTGAAGCATCACCAAGCTTCAGATCTTTTTACCTTTAGCTGAGGTTTATTGAGTCTTCTCTTCACATGTGTGCTTCAGGGATCAGTCAACGTGTGTCAGACAGTACACAAGACCTCCTCTCTAACTCTTTCTATTTTTGTCTGCTCTTTCATTGCCAGTGGCCATCGTTGCTCCAGATCAGTACTCTGATTCACATGGACAGGAAGCTTGCAGTTTTTCTATCCCTTCACTCTGCAACTTCTGTAACTTCTTCCATCTTACAATGGAAAGGGACACTTCTTTTTTATATGCCTTCTTCCCTGAAAGTGAAATCCCTACAAAATACAACTCCTCCTCTTTATTCTCTACTGCCGTCAGATGGTTACTTTTTCTATTATGTCCAGACATTATAGATGATATTTATGGAGGAGTCGGTCCTCCATAAGAGGAAAGTCACAATACCTATTATGGATAATTAACTTATGAAAGTGACTCTGCTCCAGTCTTTCATACAGACACACACACACACACACACACACACACATACACATAGTTGAATCTTTTGATTCTGACCTTGTTTCTTTTTTAACCATCAACAGATTGCCTTCATCAGTTAGTTACTAACTTCTAATACAATTTAAAAGCAAAAATCAAAAGCAAACAGAAATTGACCAAACAAATACATTTAAAATTATATCCTTTTGTATCTTACACCATTTGGGGAATATGTCCTTTTTCTTGATGTATGTCCTTTAGCAGTCCATTTATAGCAGAAATCCTCAGTGGTAGTATGTATTATAAATGTTTTATATTGCATATATTTTCTTTGTGGTAAGAACACTTAACATGAATTTTATTGACTTATCTAAAATTTAAGTGTACAGTACAGTATTGTTAACTCTAGCCACGATGTTGCACAGCTGGTTTCTAGATCTTATTCATCTTATATAACTGAATCTTCCCATCTATCCACAATAAATTGCATTTATATATGAAAGATAATTTTGCTGGCTAAATAATTATAAGTTAATTTTTTATGTCCTCACTTTGTAAATCTTATTCCACTACTTTTGGCTTCCATTTGTTGTTGTTACTGCTCCACATTTTGTCACTGTAATGATCAACTTTGTAACTAATTAAGTCTTTCCCTCTGATTTCAAAATCTTCTCTGTCTCAAATGACTTTTAGTTTCAGAAGACTCAGAAAACAGAGATGTGCGAATATTATTTATTCTATTCTGCCTTTGATATGATACTTTCCTTGGATCTGTAGAACCATGTTTTTAATCAGTTCTGGATAATCCATACTATTTCTTCTTTGGGATTTCTCACCATTTTATCACTATTTTCTTTTACTTTTTGTCCCCCAGTTGGATGTATGATGACCCTTCTGATTCATTCTTCTTTATTTTTAACCTCTCTTTTTATTTTTGATATTCTTGTATGTTTAGGCCACTTTAAGAATGAATTTTTTATATATTTATTCCATATCATTAATTCTCTCTTCAGATTTTTCACCCATCCATTGACTTTTATCAACAATTATATAATGGGCTTCTAGAAGTCTATTTGTTTGCTTTTTCAAATCTGACTCATCACTGGAGATAGTTTATAAACTTAGATTTGTAGTTTCATTCATTAATTTTATAAATAATAATTCTACTTTCTGAAACTGACACATACAGCATCCATCTGCTATCTTTGGAGTTTAAATTTCTTCTTCCTGCTTTCTGTGTCTCTTATTTGTAGTGTCTTGATTTCACTAAAGTTTGGCAAGTTATAGTTGGTGGATTGTTTTTTTTATACCAAATCTTTCCCTGTATTTAGGTTATTTTTCATGTGATTAAAGTGCCTTTTAATAAGACAGATAATGTATATCCTTATATTTGTGATATAAGGATTGGCCATTTGACTTATTTCGTCCAGTTGCTTGTGAGTGAAGTGACAGATTGTTAGTTCTGAAACTATGCCTTTAAAGAGCATTGTATGTTCCTATTTGTTTCTTAAACTTTAACATAGACATGGTAAGAACATTTCTCATATGTTGTACTGATTCCAGAGAGTGAGGGTCACACAGAACAAGGATGTCCCAACTTATTATCAAAACTGATGTTCAAGGCAAAGCCATGCTGGTGAACACATGCACCCAAAATCTGAAACAGAGGTTTACCAGTTGTTCTACTTTCAAGTGCTCATTAAAACAAAACAACAACATCTATTGTTATGCTGAGTTTTGGACAGCTTTTGCTTAAATGATACTCATATTACCCAAAATCGTGTTGTCTCTATTGTGACCTCAATCTTTTTTCCTAAAACAGTAGCCACCAAATGTATAATAAAGATTACCAGGTACACTTGAGGTGGTCTCTGATATGTGATATGCTTCTCATAGGCAGTGGTGGATTGAAAATATTTTTCCCCATATCTAATGTAATTCAGTAACTAAACTCATCTAATCTCTCACCTCTTTGATATTTAGGAAATACTGCTTTCTCCTGGAGATAATTTATTAATTCACAGGCTATTTTTAATACAAGAGTAAATTTGAGGGTCATTTGTCTTTTTAGCATGTAGTTTTCTTTCTCTTTAAGTTTTCTGGAGGGATTTCGTTTCATCCATCACTCCTCATCCTTTTTAGTGCTCCTTACTGCATGTTAAGCAGAAATGAGAGAGCTAGGAAAAATGTAAATAAGCATCTCCACTGAATTTTCCGTCTTCCTCGGGTGTTGCTCAGTAACACTATTTCATAAGAACTTTGTAATTTGAATAAAAATATAACTCTGAAATATTTGACAAAAAATGTTTTCAGTTGTTACAGATATATAAACACAAAGATATATAATTTTATTTTCTTCTTATTTACATACTCTTTCATAATTATTTACTTAAAAGCTTACATGAATGAAAATTATTTACTTTATCTTAATATAAATGGTAGTTTAAGGTCTTTGTAATCTCTTGAATCCTCAGAGTTTTACGTTTGATAGCGTGTTTTTATCTGTGTACATCAACTTTAATTTCAAGATATTATTCTGATATGAGTACTCTAATTTCAGTCTGCATGTTGGGGAAGTCAATCTTTATCATAGCAGGAATCATCTCAGTTTTATCATTTATTTATATTTAATTTAGTATCATCTTCCAAGAGTCATGATTTTATTTCAACATTTACAAATGTAACAATACTAAGTACCACAGCTAATTATTTGAAATGGATGGAACTTTATCTTTCTTATACATGATTTGAAGGCAACTCAGTGACCTAAGACAGAATTTCTTTATGAAAAGAAAATGCCACAATAAAAAGTTTGTAGAAAGTGTTTTAGTTTTCTTCACTAAAATTAATTTTAATATTCAGAGTCCCCTGATACAATTGTAAATAATGAGAAGAAATAATAAAAAGAAAGCTGCATTGTGTTTTACTTAACTATAACAATGGGACAATCAAATTGTAAGGGTTTCTCTGTGGTTAATGGTAAAAATCTAAATGCCCCATTTAAAAATTAGGCATGTACAATAATCTAATGAGCTTAAGGTAACGGCAAACATACCTAGTTGTATGTAGATCCTCCTAATTACCTAGGAGGAGATTGTCTTCATCATGAACATAAACATCTAGAATCCACAAATTATAATACTGATGCCATTTAAATATACGTGTCTCTGTAACGTGCCTATGGGTTAATTTTTGCTGATGAGTTTACTACTCTGATTTCATTTCATTGCAATGAATTCCTATAGGCAAGCACCTGGAAGTAATTACCTGAAAACTTAACTATATGCACAGGTATGGCTTAGGAGAGCAAAAATATGCTTTAGCTCATGCAAAATTCAGTAGCTTGCCTACTGTGTTACATTTCTGAGTTAAATGAAAATCATCACACTGAACTTTTAGGATCTAACTAAAGCAAATCTATAAAAATTCAAGCTGGCTTCCTTGCCCATGTCTTAATCTTCATGGCTCTGTCTACATAAATAAGACCAGTTTAGAAGATGAAGCATTATTTTAGAAAGGGAGACAAAGGACCTCTACTCATCTCTTGTGGAATTAAATCCTGGCAAGGCTTTATGGTTTTTTGGCCTGTACTTAAGTTCTCCAAAAAATTGATTTCCACCTTGTAGCATTTTTATAATAATTAAATAAAATTAAATACATAAACGACATAGTAGAATTCAGGCACGTTGTAAAAATCGTCAGTAATTTTAACAAAGATCATCATGGCCATCAATCTGTTTATTATATCCATAATAAACCTTATTATTACCATCAAAGGCTAGTTACTTCAAGATAGGTTTCTATTCATGAAAAGCATTCCCTCAATTAAACCTACATATACACTCTATTTTCCAGTTTTGCTTAGAATGCAAGAACCTTAATTCAATAAAAAATGCTATTGAAATAATTCAGATTGTAGATCATCAGGCGGTTCTTTTAAGCATTATATACCAACATTATGTTTATTTGACAAAAATTGATTTTATGAGATAATCTTAATGTGATGAAGCCAATACCAATATTTCAACATTAGTATGGCATATTGATAAATACATGTCAATGGTTTATTCATTATTAACCACAGTTTTTGAGCTCTGATTTAGCTTACTTTGAAATCAGGTATAAAAATGGTATACATAGATATAAATATAATTTATTAAAATTATAATAAAAGATGCCTGCAATTTCAGTTAATATTTTAACTGTATAAATTTCTTGCTATTCTTGAGCCTTTACTGTGATTCTATTGTTTATTAATCCTATTTACTCATCAATAAAAATATAATATTAAATCTATTTTTTACTTTTGGGAAAATCTGTATTTTATTTTTCCTTATTACTTTTCTCCTTAGTTTTATGTTCCCACGATTCTTCAATCTCAGACAACAAAAATATCTGCCTACTAAATGAAACAAAAATAAGTAGTTTATCAAGAGGACATTGAATAACAAAGAGACTGAATAAAGTTCTGGTATATCTCATCTCAGGAAAAGTCTGAAGTAAGCCATGACCATTGATCTCAGCCAATAATATGTGTGGAAAGTCTTGTTAGTGCTCTGCCATTAGACAACCCAGTTTTAGTTGCCTTCTGTTTCTGAAGTCTCAACTCACGGTTAAATTTTTCAGGAAAGAGAATGTAATTGTACTCTCTTGTATCACATTCTACTTCCCATGGTCAGTGAATTAAAGATATTCAGATAAGATTTGGGACTCAAAGTTGATGCTGGGATGCGTAAGACCTTTGTTGATGTTGGGATGAGGGAAATGCACTTTGGACATGGGAAGAACATAGGGGCAGAGGGAAGATTCCAACCAGTTAAATTGTGTCCTCCCAGGATTATATGTTGATGTCCTGCCCCACCCCCCACCCCACCCCAGTTCCTTTGACTGTGACCTTCTTTAGAAATAGTGTCATTTTGTGTTTAGTTATTTAGGATAGGATCATACTGGAGTAGAGTGAGCTCCTAATCCAATATAACTAATGTCGTTATACAAAGCAGAAATTTGGATGAAGACGTGCACCCAGGGAGAATGTCATGTGAAAATGAAAGTAGAGATGGGGATGATGCTTTTGTATAACAAAGAACAGCAAAGATTGACAAAAAATAAGATAAGCTACATGAAAAGCATGGAAAAGTTTCTCTCTCAATGCCCTCAGAATTAGCCAACACCTTCATGTGGCACCTCTAACCTCCAGAACTCTGAGACGACAGACTTCTCTTGTATAAGCCACCCAGTTTGCAGTAGTTTTGTTACAGAAGTCATAGCATCTACTACAGGTATGGCTTTGCCTGTTAGAAAATAATTCTATTAGCAATTCAGAAAATCTCATCCTTGAGTATGATGTTAGCTGTGTTTTTTTTTTTTTTTCCAATTATACCTTTGTTATGTTCTGGAAGATCCATTCCATTTTTAGTTTACTGAGTATTTTTATCCTGAAAATGAATTTTGTCAAATTTTTTGTGCATCAACTGTAAGGTTCCCTTTTGTTATTTTCTATTAATATGGTGCATTATATTGATTGATTTCTTATGTTGAACTGCTATTGTATTTCTGTAATAAATTTCACCTTATAATGGTGGAATATCCTTTTAATATACTGTTGGACTCAATATGATGAATTTGGTAGATTTTTACATCTATATTCATTAAGAAAATTGGTCTGAAATTTCTTTCTTGTGTTGTTTTTCCTCACAGAATGTGTTAGGATGTGTTTTCTCCTCTTCAATCTTTTTGGAAGAGTTTGAGATCTATTGGGATTAGCTAATCATTAACTTTTGAAAGGATTCACATTGAGGACATCTGATACTGGACTATTCTTTGTTGAGAGTTTTTTGTTTACTAGTCCATTCTCTTTGTTGTTCTTCTGTTGAGACATTATATTTCTTCTTGAGTTGCTTTAGGTAACTTGTGTTTCAAAGGATTTGTACATTGCTCATAGACTAATTTGCTAGTGTACAATTGTTCATTGTATTCTATTATAAAGTTTTTACTTCTGTAAGATCAGTAGTAATGTCCCCATTTTTATTTCAGATTTTAGTTATGACTTCTTTTTTCTTTGTCAGTATGTTAATTACAAAATCTTTTTCAATAACCAACTTTTGGTTTTATTAAATCTCTCCATTGTTTCTCTAATCTTTATTTCATTTACCTCTGCTCATATTTTTATTATTTCCATCCTACTGCTAGCTTTGGGTTTAGTCTGCTCTTTTTTCCCCTTATTTCTTCTAAGTATAAAGCTAGGTTATTGATTTGAGACCCTTCTTCTTTTTTTAATGAAGGTGTTTCCCACTATAAGCATTTCTCTGAGCACTGATTCTACTCCATTCCATAAGTTTTGGTATGGTGTGTTTTTGTTTTCACCTGTCTAGAAGTATTTTCTAATTTTTGTTGTAATCATTATTTGGCTTTTTGATTAAGAGTTTGTGGCTTAATTTCCATTTATTTGTGAATTTTAGCATTTTCCTTCCATTGTTCATTTGTAAGTCCATTCCATTGTAGTAGGAGAAGATACTTTGTATAATTGCAATCTTTTTAACTTTAATGAGACATGATTTATCCTGGATAATGCTTCATATGCACCTGAGAAGAATGGATGGAATGTTCTATATATGTTTATTAGATCTAGTTGGTTTAGAGAGTTATTCAGTCCTCTATTTTTATTGATATTCTGTGTGGATCTTCTATCCATTATTGAAAGTGTTGAATTGAAGTTTCCAACTGTTAATGTAGAACTGTTTTTTTTCTCTCTTTACCTTTTTGTAAATGTTTGCTTCATATATTTTGAGACTCTTGTCTGCTACATAAATGTTTATAATTGTTTTTTCCTATTCTTGAATTGAATCTTTTTTCTCCTATTCTTGAATTGAGTCTTTAATCATATGTAATGTCCTTCTTTATTTCTTTTAACAGCTTTTGACATACAGTCTCTTGTGTCTGATATTATTACAGCTATCAGCTTTCTTTTGGTTACTATTTGCATGGAGTATCTTTTTCCATCTTTCACCTTCATCCTACTTGTGTCTTTGAATCTACAGTGAATCCTATGTAGATAGCATATAGTTGAATCATGTTATTTTTATGCTTTCTTCCAATTTCAACCTTTTGATTGGAGATTTCAATCCTTTTACATTAAAAGGAATAACTAACAAAATTTTTATATTTTTGTGTGTGTGTGTTTATAATGCCTCTTTTGTTACTAATTTCCTCCATTAATGTCTTTTTTCTGTCTGTGTTTAGTTGCTTCTGGGTTTTTTTTTTTTTTAAGTGAAACTTTTTGATTCTCTTTTGTTTCCTTTTGTATATATGTCAACCTAAGTACAGAATTTTTTCCAATTCCAAGACCATATACTCTTTCTTATTAAGATTTTTATGTTTGTAAAGAAGTTTTAAATTGGCAGCAAAATTAAAGGAAAGGTGCAGAGATTTCCTATACTGCCACAACACATACATAGCCTCCCTCATTATGAACATCACCCACCAGAGTATATTTGTTACGACTGATGAACTTACACTGACACATCGTAATCATCTGAAGTCCATATATTACATTATTATTTACTATTGGTGTTGTACATTCTGTGGGTGTGAACAAATGACATGTATCCATTATTATGGTATCATGGAGAGTACTTTAACTAGCCCCAAAATACTCTGTGCTCCCCTTTTATGTGTATATTTTTAAAATATTTTCTTAAGGTTTCTGTGGAGTTTACATTTAACATCCTAAATTTACAACTATCTAATTTGATTTGATACCCAGTTACTTTTAATAAAATATAAAAACTGCTTTTAAACAGATATTCCCCCTACTTATGTCATTATTGTCATGAATTACATCTTTTACACTGTGTTCCATAAAAGAGATTTATGAAAATATTTAGCCATTTTTACAGCATGTAGGAAATAAAAAGTAGAGTTACAAACCAAAAATTAAAAGTTATTATTAGGTTTTGTATTCATCCAAGTAGTAACCTTTACCAGAGATCTTCATTTCTTTTAGGGCATGTGTAGTGATAATAGCATCCTTCAGCTTTTTTTTTTTTTTTCTTTTTTAAAATATGGGAATGTCTTAATAGCACCATCATTTGTGAAGGAGAGTTTTTACCAGATATGTAATTTTCTGTTGGCTGTTTATTTTTCTTTCGACATTTAAATATGCCATCCCACTGCCTTCTAGCATCTGTGGTTTCTTACAAGAAATTGGGTGTTAATGTTATAGAGGATCTTTTGTATATAATGAGACACTTCTCTCTTGCTGCTTTAAAGATTCTCTCTTTGTCTCTTCCTTTCAACAGTTTGATTATAATATGTTTCAGTGTGGATTCCTTTGATTAACCTTTCGGTTTATTGAAATTCTTGGAGTATAGATTCATATTTTACAGCAAATTTGGGAAGTTTGGGGCCTTTAGTCTTCAAATATGCTTTTTGGCCTTTTCTCTCTCTTCTCTTTCTGGGACTCCCATGATGCATAAATTGGTTTGCTTGATGTCTTGCAGCACCTGAGGCTATGATCATATCTATTCATTGTTTTTTTCTTCTCAGAGAAATGTCAAGTGTTCTATCTTCCAGTTTTCTGATTCTGCCTTCTGTTTGATCAAATCTGATGTTGAACCTCTCTAGTGAATCCTTTATTTCAGTTAATACACTCTTTAACTCCAGAATTTCTATTTGTTTTCTTTTTATAATCTATTTCTCATTTTTAATATTTTCTATTGTTTATGCATTGTACTCCTGGTTTCCTTTAGCTCTTTCCCCATGATTTATATTAATGCTTTGAGCATATGTGAAACAGCTGATCTAAAGTCTTTTCTAGTAAGTGTATTTTCTGGGCTTCCTCAGAATAATTTTTATATAATTTATTTTTCCTGTGAGTGGAACATGTATTCTTGTTTATTAATATACTATTTGATATTTTGTTGAAAACTAGTCACTATTATAGTGGGTATCTATGGAAGTCAGATTTTCCCCTTCCCAGCTTTGCTATTTTTTAAATTTGGTTGTTGAAGGCTAGAGTTGTCCATTTATTTAGTGGCTTCTCTATTTTATCAGAGATTATATTTCTTATTGAATGGGCTCACTTGAAGTGTCTGTTCCTTAGCTTGTGTTCAGTTAGTGTTTTGACAGAGATTTCCTTGAACACCAGGGGCTAAACAAACAAACAAACTTTTCTCAGTCTTTGCAGATTGAATCTGCACTGGAAGCCTCCTTCAGCATTTAACCAGACTTGCCTTGAGCCTAGGGATCAGCCTAAGGTAAAAAACTTAGGGTCTTCTCAGGATTTTTCTGACCTTGTGTGTTGCTCTGAGAAAGTGTGTGGATTTCAACATTCTTCTGTAGACATGGGTTCTTTTGAATGCCCTAAATTCCCAAACAAACTCTGTCTAGCTTTTCCTTCCAGGTCATAGATTATCTATTGTATGTCTCAACTGTGATCTGTTAACCCCAGGTTTCTTCATGTTATTCATATGCCTTGTGTTGTATGCCTTCTGTGGACTGAGTGAGTTCTACGTTAATCAAAACAGAAATGAGCATCTTATAAGTCCTTCAGGCAGATCCTAAATAGGTTAGAACAGGCATACATAATAATCTGGGAGTAAGGTTTACTTGTTGTCTCCAGAAGCAGGGACTAGGTTCCCATACTGGAAACATGGGTTGCCATCTTCCAGACTTCCAATAAGCCAAGGAAATGGGTGGGAATAGGGCATACAATGTGCTGCAAAGCTTTCTTATGATATTTAAGATGCCTTTTTCTTGATGAGCTATAATCTTTCCCATAAATCTTTGATTGTTTTCCAAATTTCTGATAAAATTGGTTTCAATAGTTTACACTAGTTTTTCAGTGTTTTTATGGAGGAAGATAAACTTGTTGCAGCATGGATGTTACTCCTAGCTATAGTCATTTTTGAAGGTCATTGCCTGTTTGAAAGTAAAAATTGGTAGCTTTAAAATTTTTCTTATACTGTATTTAAGTTTTTTTGTATCTTCTTCTTAACTTGATTAGTGCTTATTTCCTAAATATTGTGCTCCATCATCTCATAGTTTAAGCTGTATTAAACAATCCACATTTTCTTGAACTTATTGGTGCAAATATTGTCAAAAACATACTTCAAAAATTGAGAAAATTTGTTATTATACTTTTTCTCTAAATTATGAATAGAAATTTAATGTGATATTTGAGCTTAAAACTTTATGTAAGCTTAGATTGTAGTGGATTTAAAGGAGCTCCATTAATAAGCAAATATATATTGTGGTTCTTTTATATCTTAGGTTTTGTGATACATGCTGCTTATTATTAAATCAACTATCACAACAATAACATAATATTTTCTATTATTTTAATTTTGTATATTAAAACTATAAGAAACTTTGAGTATTTGGATGGTCATGCTCAGCAACAGTGTGACCATGCTGGAACACAACCCAAGCCTATATTTCAAAATCAAATCTGATTAAACAAGAAGCTGTACTGACTCTCAATATTTTTGTTTCTATTTCTTTACTTATCTTTGAATGAATATTGGTTTATTCATTTGTGACATTTGCTCAAAAATCCTATGCATATATATTTCTTGTCTTCCAATATAGTACTTAAATCCTTTTTTCTGGAACATAAATTGGATGGCTGGTTCATGTAAGTTTATATTAACAATTTAGTGATCTGTACGCCTAAGGGAAAAAAATAGTCATAGACAAACCCAGTTTTTTGTGGAGTTTCTGTAGATTTCAGAAAGTCAACATACTCAAAGCTAAATTTCTGTATTCAGTATTATGTTTGACTCTCAGTCCAGTACTTCTTAGATCTGTGTCAATTTTCCTTTCCATCCATAGCTGCCATTAATTGATTCATGACTGAGTCCTCTCCTAAAAGCAGAAGTTCTACAGATTTCACTTCTATGGTGGATGTACTGGTCCCTACTGGTGCTTCTTGAATCACTTCAGGAATGCACTGCCACATGGAATGTTCAGTTGCGTGGTCACCCTTGATTCTAGAGTTTGCTCTTTGGTTCTGCTACTTGTATCATTGCAACACTGAGTTACTTACTTTGGAGGGAGAATTGCTGTGGACCTTCCACATTATATCTAGCAACAAAGTTTTAAAATATCCCTATTGTGATAGACATATTTCCCTAATTTCTATCAGGGATGCATGTCTCCACATTTTTATATTACTTTGGTGTTTTCAGCAAAGTTCTATTGGAAGATGGTGGTCAAATTTGTCTTATAACCCATAATTCTACATTTCAATTAAATTAAATAACTTAGTAGAATGAACTATTTGCATAGATGTGGCTGGTGTTTCCCCATATTTCAGAGTTAAACACAGCCCCAGCTACTTTATGTATATACTTTCTAAGAAATTTTATCTATCTATAGACTTTAATAAGCTATGAATATTCAGTTCCTTTCCAATATATTTCTTGTGATATTTATCTGTTCACCATTATAAATTAAACTGATATTCTCTAGATTGTTAATTTCTTTCAGACATGATGCAGATGTGAGAAGAGCATCTCTTTTCAAAGGTTTCACAGATTAATAGAAAAACATACAAATATATATGTATAAAACATACATGTATGATGCAAAGTAAGATATACCTTTAATAAAATGGTCACAATTCTGTCAATGATGATCAAAAAAGTTAAATTTCCCTTTATAATTAGTGTTCCTCATTGTCTGAGACAAATTTTGCAGATACAGATTGTAAAGTTTAATTTTTTTCAGAAAGTGTATCAGCAACCATTGAGAAAATCAGTGGCCTTTGTGGTAGACAATTCATTTTAATCAAACTAACTCTCTGAACTTTACTTGATTCATTCATCCAATACAGTTAGCCAATATGGTTATTTGACCCTGGCTGAGCTGACTGGAGGTTTTGAACCATTCAGTCCCAGTTAAAATCAGCCTGCTTTATAGTATGTTGGACTTTTGTGACATAGAGATATGCATCATTTTAAGAATAAAATCTTTTAAATTAAAATTCTTAAGGTAAAACCTGTAATAATAATAAATAGTATGATAAAATAATTTTTAAATAATTTATAATGGTAAATGGAATTTGACTTTAATAAGAAGTTTTAAAGTATCTAGAGTGAAAATTATTTATTGCATTTGAGGAGGAAAAAAAACCTAAGCATTAGTTTTATTGTAAAATTAAGAATATTTTATGTGATGTACTTCTGTTTGAATAATTTAATCCTTTAAAATACATTCTTAGTAATACATGTAGTTTAGCCATTGTGAGTGGACCTATTAGGGATTTTTCATTTAGATAAATGCTGTGGTCAGATTAAGGTTAATTTTTAATGTTTTTCTTTGGTGCTCCCTCAAATGAAGGTTCTAGGTTTCTAATTGCAGTGTATGAAGGTTAGAAAATATATAGAAATAAATTTTTGTATTCAGTAGTAATAAGCATGAGTACACTTTCAAATGCATGATCATATAACACCTAAAGATCATGGTGAGTTTATATATGACTGATACTAAATTACATTATTAGAACCTTTATTTTAACCAATAGCTATTTTCATGAAATAATTCAGGATTTTTTTTTAAGAATATCACCAGAAAACAGTATAAAACTCCAATGATTACATGACTTTATGTGAATAATTGAATCTCTAAGAAAAATGTATATGTACATACATATTCATATATATCCTATAATTGTACCATAAAGCAACCCTATTTCAAATATACATGTATATATGATTCATTCACTCATATATTATTCATTCAGTCACATATATATTGTGATTTAAAATTTGGAAAATTTAAGAAATAACAGTAATAACTAATCAGCGTTGAAAAACAAAATGGTATCTTTCTTTAACCATTTAGCTCTAAATTAACATCTGTCCCAATTATATATTTTAACTTACACATTTTACTTGTTATTGATATGGCATCCTTTAGCTCATATATTACTTTAAAATCATTAATTTTATTATATACACTTAAGATGGGATATATCCTAATATCAAAATATATTTGAACTTAAGATTTAATCATGTTAGTTGGGAAAAACCTACAATTTAATATTTAAAATAAATCCATGTATAAGTTGTTATAAATTTTTTGTAAACTTATCATAATGTTTGGCACATCATAGGAATCCAGTATACACTTTTTGGATGCATGAATATGTACATTATAGATGAATGTATTTATTTACAAAGAATAAATAGGATGGTTAAACTGCTATTATTGGCCATGTTTCACATTGTCCTGTTGCTTTAAGAGTTGAAATCAATTCCCTAGACCTTGAGTAGTCATATGATCTATACTACTATCACTTGCTATTTCTAGCCTCAATCTGTTTCTCCTCTGTGGCAAAATGATTTAAATTACCTTTTAAACTCATTGTAGGAAAGCTTTTCTCCTGCTCCAAACTTTTATTAGTAACTAGGCACCAGAATTTTCAGGATTAAACAACTTTGTTATCCAACGTCAACAAAGTACACATAACATTACCTGCTAATGAATTTCTAAGATTTAATAACCACTTGATTTTTCCCATGTACACAAGTACCCTGTAAATACATACCTACTAAAAACAAAAGAAACTTTACAATATTATTAGTATATTACAAAATAGTCCTTTTAGAGTTCTTTATTCTATATTAAAACCAATTATTTTTTCTTCTAGAAGCTACCATCATTGAGTATAGTTAAAATGGTTTCATGTTATTTATATACATTAATATGCGTGTGCCAAAGTATTTTTAGTTGATACAAATGCATTTATTCTCTACATACTTTTTGCATCATTTTAACAGTATTTCTACTGTTAGTATTATAGATATTCACCATTATTTAACCTGATGCAAAATACATCATGGTACCAGTATATCATACTAAAACATATGAACAATTTCTCATTTTTTACCATTACAAATATTATGTATTGAATGTATTTTGATATATTACTTATTTGCACAGATAAGCATATAGAACTGCAGTTGTTCACTAAGAAGCTTATCTACTAAGTTTATTTAGGAAATTTAAATCTTATGTGGTAATTCAGGTTTTGTTTTCACAATATAGAGTTTTAGATTACATGTGTTTTTGGTGGTAGAGAATAATAATGTTTATAGTTCTATATTAGGCAAAAGCCTTACAAATATTTAATTCAAACTTGAAGCAACAACAAAAACTATTTATATAAATATTATGTAAAACCATCATTTGGTCTGAATGGAATTTTATATTTTCAAATATCCAGATATCTCAATAATTTTTCTTTGATTTTTTTAATTTATATCTGATGATTAAAATGTTTTAAGTTTAAAAATGTTATAGATAAAAGCAAAATGATATTCAAAGTAGGTGTTTTCTTTTTAAGAATTATATAACTAATTTCATTTAATCTCTCATTTTAAAGGTAAAATGAATTTACCTTTTGTGATTATACAAAGTTGCAAACTTGATGTATTTTCTACAACAGGTTGTTAAATATTAAAGTGAATATTAGTTTTATATAATTGAAAATTCTAATGATTTCAGATACACACTGATGGTAACAATAACCAATAGTTTATATTGTACTATTGAGCTATAAAAGATGAAAATCATGACTACAAATCTGTCTTATATAAAGTAAAATTATTTTCTAATTATTTCCGATATGACAAAATTTATCAGTATCAACTCATATCAGCTTTGCAGTGATAGATACTCGCAAAAACAATGACAGTTTAAATCAATAAATAAAGCATACAATACTCTGTAAATAAGAATTTTACCCCTAATCTCTTTGGCTTATATGATCTGACAATATTTGGCGTATATGAATATTGCCTACCACCACATTTCTAGTGACCAATTAGAAAAACCAGAGCACCATTATGAGACAAAGATTAGGAAAAACAAACAAAAATGAACCAAACGGGCTGTGTATGAACAATAATACTCTTACTGCCTAATAGGAAATGCATATTCTGTCTGAAAGCTGTGCTAGTCATTGCTTTTTGCACTTGTGAAAATAACATCGTTTTCTACTCCATTTACAGTCTTCTCTGAATCTAAGATCAGGCTATTGTGGTTTAATGAGAAGGAATTTGGGGAGGTGTCCATATGCAAACAGATATTATTTGAAAATGTGCACATATGTCATCTGGAAAAGGTCAGGTTACAGCTTGAGAAGGATTCACTTTTAGACTAAGGAAAAGAGAAAATCTGCTTTCAGATGTATAATCATGAATGGGAGAAAAGTGAAGTTTGTTAGTTTTTTCTTTCCTTTATGGCCAATACCTCTCAGAATAAAGACTGCCTAATGGAATTTCTTAATTGTCAGTTGCATCTTTGCATTACTTCACAATCACCTTCATATATAATTAGGGTTATTAATGTTTTGTGGAATTATTCTCTAATTACACTAAAAATAAGATGAAATATTATAATCTTGATTAGGAAAAGGGACTATTGTGTCATATCCACAAGAGATCTTGCAAATGCTTTCAAAAAGACTGGCTTAGTATACAGCAAATAATGAGCTTTCATACCAGTTGGATGCTGAATTGTTCCGAAGGCATTGAACTGATGCATCATCTTCATTTCCACACATTAAAGCCAGACATCTTGCAAGCAATTAATCATATACTTGTTTATTGTTTTGGATTAAATGTATTTTATACTCTTTTGTTTGGAATTTAATTTAATTACAAATCATCTCTATGTGGGTCAGTCATTAATTTACCAAGTTTAAAAAAAGTAAGAGAGAACAAAAAGAGAAAAGGAATAGTTTCCTATTAAAATGAGAATGGCACTTTGGATGTCTGGTTATCTTTGATGAAAGAAATAGGACATTATTGTTAACTTTATCTGAAACTGAATGGTATTGACAAAAGTTACATTTATTCTTTTATGCTTTAGATAATACAGAACTTTCAAATAGCCGTATTCATATTGCTATTTGAAAATCACTGGCAGACCCATTTTAAGAATGACCATGGTGAAAGACTGTAGTTAAATTATCAAGTTTTGAAAAAAGAATTTATGTGATTAAAATCTGAAATATAGGAAAAATATTTTAAAAAATTTTTAACAAACTGATAGCTAAATATTGAGATACTGTAGTTCATTGATTATTTCTAATAAAACTTCAAAAATAAAGATTATTCATGAGTTTTTATTATTTGTTAGTCTGATATGGCTAATTTTAGACAATTTGCTTTAGTTGTTCTTTTAGATACACTTTCACAAATATAACTTAATTTTCAAGCTAAAAAGACAAGTGATTTTAGACCATTCTGTTTTTTCTATCATTTTATATAAACTTTATATAAGCTTATTATATAAATATCTTATTATGAAATGCAAAGAACTAGTCTATTTATAGAACTCTATTTATTGTAACTTGAATTCCACGACTAAGTAATGCTTTTCAAGTTAAGTATTCAAATAAGAATGTTAATTAAATCTTCAAATTTTAGTGATCCAGTAAACTTACAGAAGAGATCAGTGTTTTCTCTAGCATAAGTGATTGAGTAATTGTGAATTCTTAAGACATTTCACAGTAGCTGTTTGCAGATTTAATAGGAATTTTGTTTTTCTATTAATAGTGACTTTTCATTGGTTTAGTTGCTCCAGGGCCATTATAACCATTGTCTCTAGGGATCCAAGGGATGGTAGGGGAGGATTTACAACATGTCTTGTCCACTGGGGAAACTAAAGAATAGGACAGATGGAGAAGCCAATCCTGTTTTGTGGCTTTGCTAATACACATCAGTATTGTAGGATTTTCTTGACTAACTAATGTTTTTTGTCCTTTTTATACACGTGATTCATTCATCTCTTTGAATTGTGGTGCTTAATTTAATAAGTTATCATTTCCCAAATTATCCCTTCTTTGTCACTATATTCATTAAATATTTTATTCCTGGAATGTTAAAATAAAGCAGCTGTATATATTGCTATATATATACATTTATAAATATAAATATTTATAAATATTTATATATTTATATTCGTATCAGTATGAAATCAGTAATTTTCCAATTTTTAAGCCCTAAAATTTCTGAAATCTAAACTCTAATGAGAAAAGTATGATATTACCTTGTACTTTCAATCTAGTTTTAACATTGTCAGTGGGGTGTAGAACTTTGAAATGCCATACTATGCTAAGATTATGCTACCTAATGATTATTATAGAATTATATTTGATTAATGTAAGTGTCACGAACTACTTTAATAATAAAGTTTAACCATTGTAACCATAGGAATTGTTCTTGCCATTAGATCTTTTTACTGATTTCAATTAATTCATTTGATTGTCTGTATTAATTTAATTAAATTGTCAGATTGACATTTTATTTTCATTATTTTTCTATGATTCTATGTGTGCTTTCCACTGCAGTAGACTTAAATAAATTAAATCAGATGAGTGAGCAAGATGATGATGGAGGAAAGACAGGAAAAAGAAATTGGAAAGAATAAGAGGTAAATTGACAGCCTTCTAAAAGTTACATTTTCTTTTATTCTGGGCTTGTGCATAGTTTATTAAACTCCAGTGAAGCTTAAATATGTACTGAGTACTGAAACTGAAGTGTTACTTTTAATGAAAATAGTAGAGACTTCAATTATATAGTACTTTCATACATATCTTTGACATCTTGTCTGAAATTCCTTCAAAAAATAAAAATAATTAATCATAGATAGTAATTATCAGATGACTCAATTAAATGTGATGATAAATTCTAGCTTTTACAGTGCAATTAAAGTTTCTATTTTATAGATTTAAAAAATTCCTTTTTATTTTGTAAATTAGCACAAAATGCTCCAAATTTGTAAGTCATCACAGACACCACTTAATTCAGCATACTAAGGGAAAAAAAGGTATTTTAAAGGATAACAGTGTTAAAATATATACTTAAAACTCTAGAATTTATAAATACTGCCCTATTGGTACTATATCCTTTGAGAATAAACATTACAATAATTCAGATGACAATAATGAATATTTAATTGACTCAGGGTCATATTACTTGATTTTAATAGGGGTTTTGAAGTAAAATAATACATAAATGAATGTGTATGGGTGTGTGTAAACCTTATTATAACATTATGGAATGATATATGTTTAGGAAAGTATATCAAATAAAATATTAAATTTCAATTAGACATACAAAGGGATTCAACTATTTTATTCTCTTTTCTTAATATTCTTCTAAAGATGTACACATTTTTTAAACTTTATTTTGAAGTATTTAGTCACTGTGTTCAGAGAGAACAATATAGCTTTGATTTCCCTAAAGAACTTTCTCAGAATGATGGTAAATTTCCAGATATTTTTGTAATCATTTTAATTTCATAGTTTTCAAACTTAAATTATTCTTGAAAATCATCAGTATTTTAGGAGTATCTCAACTTTTCTGAATGACTTTCTCTTCCAGCCTCACTTCAATTCTCTCTCTTTTTTTTCCCCAAATTCTCTTTCTTTTTGCATCTTCATTTTGGAAGGTTATGTGAGAGGAGGTATAAAATGATTTCAGCCTCTGATTTCTACAATTGTCAGAACAGAAGCATATGTTTATCAGTCTTTTTTACTTTCTTGGGTTATTTTTTCTACAAATATAAAAGATGGGCTTAAAAATATTGTCAAATTTCCATTGTCTGAAAGAGAGGGAATTGTTGATGAAGTTTCTGATTAAGACAAACAATACTGAGAAAAGCCTTGGAATTGGTGGGAAATTGGACTATGCTGCTCAAGGCCCTATCAGTGACAGGCACTGCCTACATTTTGGGATGGAAAGTTTTAATAAATATAATTAGATAATATTAAACATTTATATACAAGGACTGGAATTTTAAACAAAATTAAAAGACAAGACACAGACTGAGAGAAGCTATTTACATCACACACAACAGGAAAAGCATTCATAGTCAGAATGAACAGGATATTCTCCATATGTGCAGTTAAATGAATAACTTGTTTCTCCACATGTGAAAAAAATAATTTATTGAATAATATGGACACAAGCATACAAACTAGACAGATTTTTTTTCTCTTCACATATTTTACACATGCTCCACTGAGTATTCATAATCTCTTCCACCAGTGACAACATGAGACGATCCCACGTTTTGTCAGTTATTCTCAACTAAAAGGGTGGTTTCTGTTTAAAATTTCAGTCAAAACTAATGAAAACTTCAAACAAAAGTACAATTCAAAGCTCATGCCCTGCCCCAGGCTAGGTCTTACCAGTGAAGTGAGGACATATATTTTTCTGTTTCTTTTCTCTACCCACAAAGCTATTTGCCAATGGAACGTTTGAGCACTGGGAAACAGCCCCTCTAAACACGATCTCAGGGCTGTTATTTATTGGGTAAATATTGGCACTGTTGTTTCCATTCTGATTGGCCATTGTCTTGTCAATATTTGTTAATTATTTTAAAATTTATCCCATCAGTGTCCCTTTTAAGTAGTGTAAGACCGGGTGCCTTTTCTGCAAATGGTCCTTAAGAAAAATCAGTTAACATTGCCACACCCAATATTGGGTGGGCAGCTTGTCTACCGAACAGCATTACACGTTCCATGCTTGCCTTTTCAGGCTGCTTCCATTACTCACCAAATTTAAGGTGTCTGAGGTGAGGACCCAGGAACATCTAGGTTGACAGAGGTGGCCTTCACTGAGCAGGGAGCTAGACTATTGAAATTACATTTAAATATCAAATACTTTAAAATCTATATACCTGTGCAGAAAAAGTATTTCATATTTAACTTTTAGAAAATTACTATATGGAGAGATGTTACTGCAGTAAAACATTGTTAATATTCATCAGATATGTAATTTTAAATGACCTTAAAATTCTGTTCTTAAAAGTGTTTGTATGTTACATACTTATCATGAAATATAAAATAAAATGATAAATATTACTAATATTGAGATGTGATTCTAATCATGAAGAGGTCTAATAATTCAATTATAATAGCTGTGACAGATTAAATCTCCAACTTATATTCTTTGAAAAATACCAAAGAATTTCTCCTCCAATCCAAGTAGTTGCAATACTGACACAACAGAATTTGTGTTACTTCTTTCAATTCACTACAGCTATTTAAAAATATCCCTACTAGTTATCAAGTTCCTTTAGAAGGGATTTACCTTAGTGCTTTGTAAAGTGTCTCTAAAGCACAATTTAAAATTTAAGAGTAGAGTTTTAAATCCTTATGTTTTGATGTAGAAGACAAGGTCTCTGAGCAGATTTATATCATAAACTTTCCTCACGAGCTCTTAGGACTTGCTGTGATGACTGGGATGCAGTAACAGTTTTATTTTAGCATGAAAGAGCTTTGTGACTGTTTCTTCCTTTTGTTGGGTTTAATTTGAGACATGGTCATACATGATGAATTACATAATATTTAAAAAAAAGGACAAGTAAATTTTTAAACCAATCATTCTCCACCTTGTATAAGTAAAACATGAAGCCAAAGATGATGAAAGATTATATACATGTATTTTAATAAAATGTTGACTTTATCCTTACAGCAATTTTGTAAGAATAGAATCCTTTTATATTTTAATCTAAGTGTGCTCAACTGTCAGTATTTCACCAACCTGTTATAATGTTAAAAGCTTTCTGTTAAAACAGAATTTGGAAAACACTACTTCACACTACTCCAGACTCATGAAATATTTAGAAAAGAATATTCTTTTCTCATTTTTACCAACCACTCTTTTTCTGCTTTGTTTTAAAAAACTAGTTTCTCCAAATCTTTTTGAAAGGTTCGCTCTTCTGTCTTAATGTACTGTTTATTATGTCATTAGAATTTCATAGCATTAAGCATCTATTCTATGTTGTTAATTTACCCTAGATTTAATCATTTCCAGAGGTCATTTTTCTGAACTGCTCCTGATTAATTTACTACATGCTTGCATTCTGTTATCTATCTACCTACCTACCTACCTACTTACTTACCTATCTTTATTTCTATATTGCTTTCCTAAAAAATAATGGAATTTTTTTGGAGGCAGGGGAAATGTCTCCATCTTAATGTGAAAGCTAAATGCTTATTCTTATAAAGATTTACCAAGTAAAGTCGTAATAATATTGATTGAGAGACAGAAAGAATACATACTAATTACAGTATAAGAATTAAAATAACATAAAGTCATAAAAATATAATATATCTCTAAGCATATAGAAGAGTGCTAGATACAGAGTGGAAAAAGAGCAAAACTGTTCAACTCAGTTCATAAGGCTTTTAAAATATTAAGAGTAACATTGCACAGTACATTATAAGAAACATAAAGATATAAGCTAATTTTCCTTAAAAATATAGAAAGAAATTCTGAAATCAGTATTAAAAATTAATTCACTTACATGCTAAAATTTTTAAACTGTTATAACCAAGAAGAACTTATTCCAAGTAAGCAAGATAGCTCAGTTTTGAAAACTCAATTTATTTACGTACATTGACTTATTTAAGAAGAAACATGACTATTTTAATAGATGTAGAAAACAGTCAGTAAAATTCAAAATCAGTACATGGTAATATAAATTAAAAAATTAATAAAGGATGAGAAAATCTTTGATATTTAAAAATTAATTATGGATAAGGAATTCTTTGAACATCAACAAATAATATAATTAATATTCTTTATTCCTCTGCATTTCACAATCATCATGTATGTTTAAGTCAAATTGTAGACTATATTTATTCTGTTTCATTGATCTATCTATTCTAGGACCTAATTGTATGTAGGCATTTGATATGTGGGATGGGTTAGACAAATAGATTATTTACAACTTACAATAGAATAAATTGCTAATGAATGAGAGACCAATAATTAAATTGGAAGTTGAAAAATAATTTGAAGTACATAATATTTTTAGACAATAAAAACCTTCAGAACTCATAAAACAATATAGTAATCTTATTACATTAGAGCATAGAACATACAAATGACAAAAATATAAATTATATTCAAAGAAAATATACAAAGTGGATGGAGATATTTTCAGCATTATAATAAGACAATAGCATCTATAATATATAAAAATAAATTTCTATAAATTAGCTAAAAATATGAAGTAAAGAATAATCAAAAATCATTTATATAAAATTCGGAGAATAGGAAATTGAAAATGTTAGAAGGTATCAACTTCCAATTTTCATAGAAAATTCAATTAAATAAAACTTAAATATCATTGCACATGCATCAGGATGGTTAAAATATAAAAATATATTCAAGGGCTGGTGATGTGATAGGAAAATAGAAATTTGTATACTATTACTACTGATAATATTTGTTAGTGCAATCACTTAGTAAAGATATTTGGCATTTTAAAAAAATACATGGTGTATGACATACATCTAGCAATTTCTAGAGAGATGCATGAGAGATTAGAGAGATGCATGAGAATCAGTATCAGGTATGTACTGAACATCGAATACTGATTAAGTATATAAATTCCAGAGTGAGACTGTCTATATTTAGATCTTGAGACTGTAAGTTACAATTCTATGATCTTAAGGAAGTATTTTTGAACATTCTGCACCTAAATTTTCAAGTTTCCTCATCTTTAAAATGTGTGAGTCTGTTTGGGTGCATAAATGTGTATATATGAGTGCTTGAGTACACATATAAGTGTGTGTATGTGTGTGTGTGTGTTTGTGTGCATATATAAATTTTAAGAATATGCCCTAGTACTTGACTAATTTATGATAGTAGTTGGTGTTGGAGAAATAGGTGAGCAGTGGGGTCTTGGAAAGAAAACAAAGATGTTTTATGACAAATGCTAAAGAGGGTGTAGAGAAAAGGGAAAACTCCCACATTGTTGGTGAGAATGTAGTTTGGTGCTAATGTAGTTTGGTGCAACCATTATGGAAAACAGTACGGAGATTCCTTAAAAAACTAAAAATAAACTTAGCATATGATCCAGCAATCTCAATCCTGGTCATATATCTGGAGGGAACTCTAATTTGAAAAGATACATGCACCCCAATGTTCACAGCAGTGCTATTTACAATAGCCAAAACTTGGAAGCAATGTAAATGTCCATCAACAGATGACTGAATAAAGAAGTTAAATTTTACCCACTTGTTTTTCTTGTTTTCTTTGGTTCAGTTAGTAATCCAGTCACCAACATCTTGAAATTTATGTTTTAAAAGCTGTGAGTCCAAAATGTTGAGAAAAATAAGTGGACTGTTTGATGAAATGGTCTCTGATATATGAAAACAAACAAAATATTTTAAGTACCACACATACATATACAAAACAGTTCCAAAAATATGCTGGTTCTCTTGTTCTTTCCATCATAAAAGTCACTCAATACAAAGTCATTTGTTTTTATTTCTTTGTAAATTGCAAAATTAAAACAGTTAACCTGCAGCATTTTAGGCAATAAGCCAGACTAAAAGAGACCCTTGTGTATATGATAAATTAAACATGGTTTCACCCAGAAATATTGCTTTTATCTTTCAATAACAGATGCAACATACTTTTTTAATTGCATGCAACAACCAGACACAAGACGACGCTAAGGGAACTGATCAAACCTTCTAATGCTAAATCATATTTCAATGTGTCTTCTTCCATATTTGACCACTTCAGGGGAAATTATATTTCAGTGTCAGTGATACAAATATGGCAGTAAAATCCTATATTAAAGTTTATAAAAATAGTAAATATAGAAGTTTAAGACAGAGTGAGACATTGGTTATTTTTAATATGATCAATTTGTAATATTCTCCTTTTTTTCTAGATTTCTTTCACTCTGGCTAAGAAGTCTATTTAAAAAAATCAGTATTTTCTCACCTGTATCTTATTTTTTTAACCTTAACTTAATTCATATTTAAGATAAACTATTATACCTAGGTTTACTGTTTCAACTAACTAAAAGTATCAATCTTTCATTATTCTCTGCAAATGCAAATTTCAGAAATCGCTTTGAAGAATTGAATGAAGTGTTTTCAGGGATCATTGAAGTAATCAATAATGATACAGTTTTTAATCCATTAATTCAAATATTGTGTATACATTAATGTAATTATGATTTGCACAGTATTTAAAGTCATGCTTTTAAAATATTTTAGAAATTGTAAGTATTTTAGAGTATACCTGCTTAGAAATGGATAAACATTAATCTCTGTGCACATTTTTCAGAATTTTTAATTTGATATTAAAGTTAATGATACAAAGCAATTTTTATTTTTAAAACATTTTTTCTTAAGGCTTCATTGTGCTAAGTGAAATTATAACATTTGAGATCCAAAGATACTGCTTTGAAAGGGTACTCTTTATTTACAATATTTTTCAGTGGTCATCCCATGGTTTCGTATAGATTAACCAAATGGCATCCTTCTTTAAGTCATTTTTATGTTTCACACAAGAAAAACAAACAAGATAATCTTACCAAAGCTTGAAACATGTAAATATAATTTAGTTAATTATATTACTGACTTTAATTCAAATACAAAACCCAAAATTTAGAAGTACAAATGCATTTTTCATGTTTGGACTGGACTTTTGATGTTTCTAAATTATATTTCAAAGTAATTAAGTTAGGAAACTATAGTCTCATAATTAAATATAATAGCCAGGCAAATATGCAGAATGCCCCAAGGATGGGAGAAAAACTGGATTAGTGTTTTTAATAAGCATGTGCTCCCACAGAAACATCATTATGGGTTATTTTCATGGATTGTAACCATGCTTCTAGAAAATGTTTTAAATAAGATGGTAGAGAAATTGCTTTCTGTAGCACCACATTATCTTCCATTTGTTATGGTTTCCTTTACCACTTAGAAAATAATGTCAGCATCATTATTTCATCTTGGTACAGATGATCAGCATGTGTAATCAATGTCCAGGAATAACTTGGGAAATATTCAAGTATTCAAGAAGTTACACGGTTATGCCAAAGAAGCCTTTCTCTCTCTTTCTGTCTCTGTCTCTCCAACGCTAGGTAAAGCACCATCCTCTCAATGTATTTAATCAATTAATATTTTGTAATGTGATAATGCCTGCCTTGAAATATAGCATGAAAATATTTTGCAAAAAAATACAATGTTTTCCTGATTTTCAACTTAGATGTGGCTTTTGGCTAAAGGGCAATTTCTTGAGTAGGACAAATTTAATATTCCTTTCTTAAAAATTGCTGAGTTCAAATAGTGTTCTAAGCCACTATTGGCATTTCATGACAACTACAAATAAGCTTCCTAGCATGACAAAGTTGTTTCCTACATTGAAGATCACCTTTGATCTTACTTACAGACCTTTGCTATAATGTGCATAGAATTATGAAAAGGAGCTTAAAATGTCACCTTCTTTAATCAAATAATTGTTATAGAAAGGTACACGGTACAGAGGGCTTTTAGAAAATTATGCAGACTCATTTTACTAAATGTTAGATGGTCACCCGCATTTTTTACCAGACCATATCTTTTTCTGATTTTTTAAAACAATCACCGATTTATGGAAACAGGCAAACAATACTTTAACAATTATGCTTTCTATAGAGTGAAATAATAATAAGCTCATAGATAAACTAAATGCACCTAAAAATGGCTGGAGAGATATGACAAGAGGCAAATACCCTGTCTACACAATGTGTGCATGGACTCTCATAGACCACATCTAGAAACATAAGTGATCATTTCCAAAATATAGATGGAATCTAAAAATTATGTCTAAAATTTTGAAAGAGTACAAACCATCAATCCAAAGGCCAAAGATCTTAATGAAATATTATGCCTAGTAATTTATAAATGCATAAATATTCAATAGATGACAGAAAATCGGGATACACTATGACCTGAAATTATACAAATTCTTTATATACTACTAAAGCAAACATTTTAATAGGATTTGGTAACAAACTATCAGAATGCTTAATAGAAGATATTCTCATCTTTGATAAAACTTTGTGCATGGGTTTAGAGTTTTCAGAAAAGTTGTCACTTGCCCAAAAATATAGTATGAACAGAGTGTTTCAGTATCTGTATCAATGTCTGTTTCCTCTGTTTTTCATCTGTTTTGGAGATGTACCTTCTATAAAAAATGTTCCATTTTTTTGAAATTAATATATATTTATGTCATATGCTCAGATAATTTTCAGAGTAAAATAGCCTTTGCATTTTTTAATCAATCAGCTTGATCAAAGTATTATTCATTTAGTCAAAACTCACCAAATCAGTTGATTAACCCAAGCAGCAAATACATATTTATCATACTCAGTCTCAAATGGGGACATGAAGCTCCCTAGCTTCTGCTATATTTCTTGGGTAAATTATTTCTTCCATACTAATTAGATTCAATAAGTTTTCTTTTCATCTAAAATCTTTTACAATTATCTACAGACTTCCTACTTTAAATCCCATGGATCAGTAATAACAGTAATAATAATAAGTTGCTACTTTGCACTAGGAAAACCCTAAGCAGTCCACCAAAAGTAATCTCATTTATCCTCACAACAACACTATGAGATAGGGTCTGTGTTCCTCACCGTTCACCTTATGAGGAAACTGAAGCACTCAGCGATTCAGAGACTCAGTGTCAGAATAAGTGGCAGTGGTGATATTTGAATTCAAGCAATCTATGTGCAAAGCCTGTACATTTAATCACTACACTTAAATGTCTCCTATTTCCTATGCAATAGAAGCCTTACATTTGAAATCCTTCTGTTTCCTGCCACCATACAATAAATTCTTACTATCTGTATTTAACTTTTCCTCATTTTTCTTGTTTGAATGGACAAGATGTTGATCTTCTAAAGCTAATTTTTCTCACTTACCATCCAGAACTTATCCTCTCCATCCTTCTCATGTCATCCTCTATCCACTATTTTTATTCTTCCCTGATCAGTGAATGTCTTCCTCATTACTAGCTTCTTTTCATAGGAATTTAACCATGCTCAGATCTCTCTCAGCTTAAAACAAAGAGCAAAGAAGCACAATCCACAGCTTAAGATCTCCCTCCAGCTACTACTCTTCTCTTCTAGCCAACAAAGCTTACTATTATACAATAATGATCAAAAGTGACTCTTTTCAATTTGCCTTCCACTTTCTCTGAAGGCCATTGTTCTATTCACTATCTCCTGAAAATGGTTTGTCTTCCACACTCTGTATAAAATCTGTAAGACAATTTTAATTTCTTTTCATTTGTTTATTTTGCAATTTTTGACTTTGCCATTCATTACTTCCTTCTTGAAATACTCTTTCAAATGTGTTCATGTTGCACACTCTCTGATTTTCCAATAACTATTTCTTATATACCCTCTCATTGAGCACATCTTTTTTCCCTCCCCATGCTCTCCTCCATATAGTCATTCCTTAGGGAGCACTCCTCACCTCTCTTTCCTAGCTATATGTTATCCCTAACCAAGCATATCATGTTCTATCTTTTTGGCCATTAAGTTACCCTAATATTTGTACATGGAATCATTATCTAGATATGCTGAATGTCTTTAATAGTTAACATCAATTTTCCCCACAGCTAACCAGTTGTGATATCCTTTCAAGAAGATTTCCTAATGGTTCCTACTGTTTATTGTCTATTCATTACCCCATTCACTGTTATCATTTAAATAAAGGCCACATCATTTTTTTGTTTGAATTATAAATGACTATTTTTAAATTTATACTCTTGTAAATCCTGGCCTTTTCCAATTCCTTTATTCACATACAGGTAGAGTGATCTTTCTATAGCTTAAATCTAATTAGAATTACTTCTCTGATCAAAACATCTCGCTGAGTCTCCTTTACATTTAAAAGCAAGTTCACACTCATTAACATGACTCCTGAGTTTTCTGTTGGCCTGGTTCTTGTGCATTCTCTAGTCATTTCCCACCTTGCTTTACAAATGCTAAGCCATTCTTAATGAACTTTTACTAATACCCAGAGACAGTGTAGTACATTATAATCAACATCTTTTTTTTTTTTTTAATATGCTGTTGCTTCTGCCAGGAGCACCTTTTTCTCCCTTTACCTAACTCACTTTTGTATACATATCTAAGCTTTATCTGGAAAGCTTGACTCAAGTCTTCAAGACTGGGTTAGGTGTTTATCTTGCATGTTTCTCGCGTGTTCTCTTTGCACTTTAGAGTATGTTGTGTAATTTCTTGTTTGCTTTTCTCTCTTACTTACTATATTTAAGTTTCATAAGGCAAAGATGATATCTGACTTACTGCACCCTCTATTATTAACATTTGGTAATTTCTCAATAAATAAGAGTTCAATTAATCAATACATTGTTACAAATATACCTTATTTTTCTCAAAATAATAAAATTTTTGTGTATCTATTTTTTATTTTGACATACCTCACCTTTTACTCTAGATTTTGTGCACATCGTCTTCTTTCACACATGTTCAGTTGTCTCCCCAAAATTATAATATTGCCGGAATTTAATCCTAGGTGGTTGAGGGAGTGATGGTGATGTTTATAGAAACCTGAAAGTTGAAGGGAATAAGGATTGAAACAAATGTTAGAGATGACTGAAATTGTCTTACAATTTTGAGTTTGTGGAACTAGCAAAGTATTTGGAATGCAATTTCTGGTAGGTAATAGAATTTGAAAGCCTGGAGCTTAGGAGAGATGCTAGGGCTGAAGATTTGAAATTAATCTGCATAGAGTTATTATGTAAACCTGGGGTTTTGATGATATGGTTAAGTAAGGTGATTGAGGACTGTGAACTATAACCTAAGTTTTTTCCCCATATTTAAGGTATGAAAACAAGAATAGCAGCAATAGAAGCAGAGAAAAAGAAGTCATAAAATTCAGGGGAGAACTGGAAATACAGAAAAACAGAAAGTAAAATTTTAAAGAAGAGTGATTTTTTTTTCCAGTATTATGCTGAAGAAATGTCAGAATGGTAGCATCTGAAACATAACTTTTGGATTCCTTTATCAGGAGGACATCAGTGACTTTTTGGCCAGAAAATTCAGTTTGCAAAACAATAATTTATCTTAAATAAATATATATTTTTTTATTGAGCAATGACTGTGTGAAAAAGCCTATTGAAACACAATAAGGAAGGTTAAAAGGAAGATTAAAGACTTTTAAGACGTATTTCCTAACTTCTAAGGGCTTCAAATCTACTGAGAAATGTAAGCATAATAATGCTAAGGTTTATTGAACCATACCATATATTAGGTATTGTACTGAGCATATCCTGCATCATGCATCCTCATAACAAGCCTAGGATGTAGGTTTTATATTATCCACACTTTACAGAAATAGAAACTTCATAATACCTTCCCCAAAGTCAGAAAGGTAATTAATGATAAGAGGCTCTATTTAAAAATTTATCTCAATTCAACTCTATTCTTTCCATCCCACTTAAGAGTTACAGAAACTATAGTGTATGATAGATTGCAATAGGTATTATAATGGAGGCCTCTTCTATATGAAACAATTTGTCTAAGAGAGTTTCTAAGTGTATTTGGAAAAAAAAATAGTACGTGAGTATTCTGAGTATTTAAGAGGTTAAATATCGTAACCATCTACTGGCTGTCAACCTGGTATGAAACAATGTCCTACCAAACACAACTATGCATGTGTTATAGAGATGACTTGTAGCCAAGCTAAAAAATAACAGTCTTTTTTTAGACCTTTGTCTATAGAGATAATATTATCTAATCTAAGTTAATGATATCATTCCTTACAAATTTTGTCTTGGGGCTAACCAATCTCTTTCTAATCCTGTTTCATTAACAGTTGCTATGTAAACTTCAGTGCTCTGAATTGTAATTTTATTCCACATGAATTGTGAAGTAGAGAAAGCTCATTTATAGTAAGAAAAATGAAGCAGATATTCAGAGAGGAGAAAATGAGAGTCCTGACTATATGCTCCTTTGAAGTTCCACTCTATTTCTTCATTATGAAGCACTCCAGGTATTTCATTATATGAAACAACTTATAACTTTGAGGAAATTTACCCTACCTACTTACATTAATGCCAATGTGTTTGCCACATATAAATTGTCCTAACTACTATAGATTTAGCTGTGAAAAATACTGCAAAGAAAAAACAACAATATTTGAAGATTTGTTGGCATTTGAGACTGTGAGAGACAGATAATATTTTGATTTTAGAGATTTTAATCAGGTCAAGGTAGGAGACAATAATGAAATGAATAAAATACGAGTATGGAATTGGGAAAGGGATAATGATTTTGGAACCAGTGTGTTGTGTTTGATTTTCTGTTAGACTAAATAAGTGGAAATTTTCAAAAAAAAAAAAAAACCCTAGATACTAGGTCCAGGAACTTCTGAGCATATCAAGGCTGAAGATAGATTTATATATGTGATTTAATAAATGAGTTATATCTGCATAAAGAGATAATATAAGAAGGGAAGACAAGAAGAGTGAAGAAAAAAGATTAACCAAAATTTAATGTATGATATCTGATTTCTGCAAGGACGAAGTAGGAAGCATCAGCTCATACTACAAATAATTATACAACTGGACAGACTACATTAAATAAATTTTTAATATATTAGACAACAAAAAATGAGGATGCTACCCTTGAAATAAGGGAAACACATAAAGTTAGCTCCACAATTACTATGGCTTTCCACCTATGGTCATTTTTTCAAACCATAATACAGAGAAGTCAGTTTAAAACAGAACAAGATAAAACAGGAGAGAGCTGCATTTCTAGACTGCTGATGTATCTGGAATTTGCAGGGAAATGTTAGCTATCTTTACCTTGGTGGTAGTTTCATTGGTGTATACATCTATCAAAATTCATCAAACTATACATCTGAAATATTTGTAATTGACAATACAGGAGCCATACCACAATAAAGGTGTTTAAAAAAAAAAAGAAGAAGAACAGGAGACCTGCATTAGCTATTAAATGTTTCATTTCTCAGCAAAATAAATAAATAAATAAATAAATAAATAAATAAATAAAAGAAATTGGTATAATCAGTTAAAAAAAAAGCTGAGTATTCAGGAAAATCGAGGTGCTCTATAGACAAAATAAACATAATGCCATTCAGACTGCATTACACTTTTTTTTTTCAGAAGCACGTGGAACATTCCATGTAAGTCCGTGGGTCATAAGGAAGTCCAAATAGATTTCAAAGGATTGAAATTATACAGTGAATAATCTCTGACAACAATGAGATTAAACTGAAGATCAATTACAAAAATATATATAGAACATCTCCATATACTGGAGATTACACAAATTATTTTAAATAACTGAGTTAAAGAGAATTTGCAAAGAAAGAAAATCACAAATTAATGTTGCACATGGAATAATTATGAAAACACAGAATGTCAAATCCTATAAATTACTCTTTCTCTTCTCTTCTGAAATTGAACAATTTAATGTAAAGCAATTGGAAGTTATACATCAAGGTAGGTATCCATGATGGAGACTGTAGGGGGAGTTAGCGTGGCCAAGAGTGTCGTGTTGGAGCACGAGCAAAGTGAGAAGGGTGACTGTAGAATGGCTGCCTCTCATGGGGTGTCAGAAAATGATCAAGATTAGGTGGGTATCTGAATGATCAAGTAGGTTTAGAAGAGTGTCTATCATAAATTCATCTTGGTGATTGGTGTCAGAGCCCACAAGGTAGTATTTAATCCTCATTTCAACCCTTGAATTACTTTCTCTGTTTTGTGGTGAAGAAAGTAAGAACCTGAAAGTTTAAATAGTTTTTCCAAGTTTATACAATTAATAAATGGGGGAGTTGAACTATATGATCAATAAACTATATGTACATTAACAATACATTAATATTTGTAGAAGATGTCCTAAAATCATTGTTTGCAAAATGAGGGAAAACTTCCTTTTTTGTTGACATCAGAAGAGAAAATGCCATTGTAATTCAGAAAATATGCATATTTCCATGTCTAGAATTCCTTTTAAAAATGTTTTTAAGAGAAGAAAGGATATTATTAAAATATAAAATGGTAAGTCATCCAAATAAATCCATGAGGCTGAAACAATGTGTTGGAAGAAATTAAAGAAAAACATTTATTTCAAAGCTTCTGCCAGTTCTTTGTGTTTCTAATGGCAAAGACTAAAGGTAGATGACTCTTTTGTTTAATACAATAGATTAACCACCCTTTGGTTATTATAGGAAAGGCATTGTCTGCAATGCAAAGTTTTAGATAAAAAGGAACTGGACTACTTTGCATTAAAAATGGTGGGTGCAAGATTATTAAAAACTTACATGATTGTTAGACTTCCTATAGTTAGTTTCAGAATTTTTTTTTAAGGTTCTGAGACTCAAAAGGGAAGCGAGCTTGGGGATATATTGGGTAAAGAGTCAATCTTGCATCAGAAGAAAGAGACAGGAAGAAAGAAATGTCAAAAAAAACCCAAACAAACCAAAAAACCCAAATTACTAAATTTTGATTTCAATAGTCTAATTTTAATAGGCTAACATTGATTTTAATTCATTTTTTATTCTAAAATCGTTATATTAAACGAGGGTGCCTCCTCCTCACTGCCACCACCATACTCCATCGTCTTTTTCCCCTCCCATATTAAATAAAGCTTTAGTTAATCATTGTCTTTACCTGCATTTGTCTTAGTGCTGCACTGGGAAATAAAAAGATGGTCATGTCCTTCTGGAGAAAAAGAATAGAAGCAAGCAGGAAGATGAGAATATGGACACAGATTACTACAATTTGAATCATGAATATAACTTAGTTTTTTTGAATAAGTAATAAGTAATAAGTAATAATAATAATAATAATATAAAGCTTAGGAAAGGCTTAGAATTTAAAAAAGACAAGAAAGATACAATGAAAAATGTCCTTCCTAATTCTGATTGGTCTTGCCATTATTCTACACAAGGGAACCATTCATATTTTCAGGTGTATCACCCTAGAGTTTTTCATGTGTATTTAAAGATATACAAAGTTATATATTTCTAATATCCTGCAATTAAAAAATTCCTATGCACACTGTTCTAATGTATACTTTTAAAATCTACAGATACAATTTACAGAACATTCTAGAATGGTATAAACAGCTTTTCTCAGAGCTGCATAATATTTGTGTATATATATTATCATTTAAATATTAATATTTAAACTATCTCCAATCATTTGCTTTATAAGAAATGATGCAATGAATGATACTATAAACATATCTAAATATACATTTGCAAATACTTCAGTTGGATAAACACCCAGAAGTAGAATTGCTGGGTCAAATATGTGCATATTGCTATAATGCTTTTCATAGGGTTTGTACCAGTTTATACTTCTATCAGCAAAGTATGAGTTGCTCCTTCCCCTTAGCCTTGCCAAGTGTGATCAAAGATAAAAGATACTCAGATTTACCAACCAGATAGATGAAAGAGTATTTTTTATGAGAGAGGTTAAGCATCTTTTCACCTGTTTAAATGATCTTAAAAAAATTTTCATCACTGTTTATGTACTTTCCAATTTTTTGTTGTATTTTGGTTACTAAGATTCTTCATATATTAGAAAGTATAGACCTTAATCTGAGGTATGAGATGCAATTTTTCCCTTGTTTTTTTTTTGTATCATGACTTTGATTATGATGTGTATGTCTGTGTATGTGTTAATATAGAAGTTTTTTATTAAAATTAATTTCATCAATCTTTTATTTTATCATATATTTAGTTTTATTTTTGAAATCAGTTAGAAAGGCCTTCTTTTGTCCATGTTTTCAAAGAAATATTTCAATCTTTTATGTATATTTATTGTTTTCTTTTTTAAACTTACATCTTTAAACCAGTTTGCAGTTTATCTTGGCATATAGTATATTGTATACATCCAAGTTTACTTTTTGTCTATGGCTAGAAAGAATATGTTATGTCTATTCAACGTTCCATCTCCTCTTTTGAGTTTATAGTAGTATTTTTTTAAGGATTTTTTGTTTATTATTACATATGTCTTTAACATTTCTCTTTAAATATATTCATAAGAATATTACATTTATGATTGTGATATTTCCTACATATTGCTCTTTATATGTCTGAAAATAATTATCATGTATACATTGACTTGTTACAGTTTCCTCATAGTTTAATAGTTCTTAGCTTTTTCCTTTCAGGTACACTGGTGTATTATTTACGTGAATGATATATTTATCTTCTCCCTTCATTTTTTATAACTATTGTTTCCGTCTCTTCTACTATTGCTTTGGCCAATGCATTTGTTTTGTTTTTAGCTTTAGTAAAAAGTCCAGTGTATTTTTCCATTAAGTAGGATACTCATTTTAGAATTGAGGTAGTGCTGTATTGTCATATAAAGAATATTTGTGTCCAATCAAATAATTCTGATTAGTGGTTTTCAATTACTTTGAATATATTTTTCAACATCTATGTAGATTATCAGGTGTATTTTTATCTGTTTATCTTTTAAAATAATGTGTTCAGCTTGCAAATATTTATGAAGCACATATGATTTATATCAATAGTTTTCCAAATATTTACCTACATTTGCATTCCTATATAAATATATTTTACTTTGATGTGTTTGTATCATTAATTTACTAGCTACAGTAGTCAATAATGATGTTCATCAAATATTTTTGGCTTTCTTTTTTCTGGACACATTGTATAAATGTACTTTCCTAAACCTTTTGAAATTAGTTATCTTAACAGAGCTTGAGAAATGGGTTTACACATAGATAATTTTACTTGGGGAAGTAATTTCAGGGAATAGGAATGAGGAGACTGGGGAGAATAAAACAAAAATGGAGGGAAAGTAAATCTAAAGATAAATTATTGAGCTATTTTTCCAGTGGAAACTTGAACTCAATGTGTCTGCAAATCCTCTGAGAAATCATACAGCACCAAACATGGCATTGACTATCCTGAAGAAGAGGGTTATTTTAATCCCCTGGGGTCAGTGATCCAGGAGATATTACATTTTTGCAGGCATGTGTTTTTCATACCCCTGCATGGCTGCATGTTCTCTCCTACAAATTCATTTCAATGACTTGGTAGGAAACTTTTATGCAGAAAGATATGTATCATGTCACTAAGCTATGGTTCTGTAAGGCCATACCTATATAATTGGTTTGATACAGCAAAGTCAAAGCCAGAAGGAGAGCTGAGATGTTTTGAGATGAGACATAAAATTTGTCCAACACTTTAAGTGTGGTCAAGTGACTTTCTTTTGATAATAAAATGAGGGGAGGTGAAGTATGCCACTTTTAGGTGGAAACATTAACAGCCACTGTACATTTTTTATATTTCATTCCTTCTCTCAATGACTAACAATATTCTCAATGATAACTTATTCTATAACTTGGGTTTACTAATGAAACAAACTTGAAAAAAATAACTGTTCCTTGATGATCATGCAGAATAAATTAAAAAAATAAAATTTTGTGTAGTAAACTATTAAATTTGGAGGATTTATTTATCTATTTTTATTTTTACCTCAAGATTGTTTATTTTAGAAGCATGATCCTACTCTGTTTTTCAGTGTAATCACTTTCTAACAACACGTTTATTACAGTGATGGACAAGATTTCCTTTGCTATGAAGGAAAAATACATATGAAAAATTCAATGGGTAAAAGAGAGGAGAAATATAGAACTGTTAGAGCAGGCAGATAGCTAGATATGAACAGAGAAAGGGGGGCATGGGCCATTTGGCAGAAAACCATACGTTTTGTGAACAATAGGGGTCCTTGGGCAGACAGAGAAAAGAAGGAACCTCTGGATTGAAAAGAAATCACACATTTTGGGATGATAACTGTCCTGGAGGCAGGCAAAGAAAGGTGGGGAAAGGAAGGAATCTCCTGTGTCTGAATGTAACCTTTTGCTCATTATGACCTCATTACAATAAAATTAGCCTTGCAGATTAGAAGTCCCCATCATGCACTGACAATACGACACTTTCAGACAAAAGAGACAAAAACCCCTCTCCCCTCGGGAGGTGGAGCTGGGATGAAAATCAGGGAATATGATCCCAAATCCTTTCCTCTCCAGTGAATAGTCTACTCATTCATTTTTTACACCTGCCAAAAAAGCTTAGCAAGGCTGTTCACCTGACTCTGCCTGCTCTCCCCTTGAGAGCATACTATCTATAGCTTAATAAAACCTCACTTTACTTTCCTGACCTCTGCGTCTCATCTCTGAATTCTTTCTGGGACAAGAACCTAATTGCTGCCAACAGAACCACTACATGCTTGAAGAAAGAAGACTTCTGGCCATATCAAAAACTGCCATGGTTTAGATTTTACAGTGTGGCCTTGGACCAGTATTATCATCACCTGAAAACTCATTAGAAATCAAATTCTTAGACCTCATTGAGACCTGGGAATCACAAACTCCGGTGGTGGGGCCCAGCAATCTGGTTTAACAAGCCCTCCAGGTGGTTCTGATGAACAGTCAAGTTTGAAAACATCTGTGACTCTCCCATTTTATAAAAGCTCAACCCTCAGACGCCAGAGATAATGCTGCAGATGCACCGAAACGGCTGGATTTTGCTGTTCCAAGAGGTTACTTCCAGACAGTAAGTCTGTGATTCTAAGATTCTACCTCATTGTGTATATTTTTCCTTGCGTTTCTGTGTCAATTTAACTCTTACTTCCCATGGATATCAAACATTGGTTTAGTTTTCAGAACGCAGCCCTGCCAAACAAACAAAACGAAACCAAACAACTTCCAGCGGTAATACCAACCTGGGGCTTTAGTTTTAAAGTTTAAATACTGTGAGTATTTAGTGAGTTTCATCACTGAAAAATGAATGTTCATGTGACTGTTGCTGAAAAATAGTTAAAGACAGTTTAGGTGATACGAACTTATTTACCACTTCATGAAGTAGACAGAGACCTCTGGGAGAACTGCAAAATGGGGCAGAAAGCAGGATGCTTTCGTGGGATAAGGAACAAGAAAGAGAAAAACAAAGTATCTGAGTGGCTAGGGCCACACAGTCAACCTTGTTTGGGGTGAAAAGAATCAGAAAAGAAGTGCAGAGCCTAGAATTGGATGGCATTTGTTCTTTAGGTACTATCAACTTCTGGTAGTCTTGGGTTTCTCTGGTCTCATCACTATGGCGGCAGTATTGCGGACTGGTGAATTTAAAAAAACGCAGCATAGTTTATCCTTTCCTATTCACTCATACTGTACTTAAGATTTTTCTGAACATACTAATGAGTGAATTTGTTCTGTGTGTGTGTATGTGTGTGTGTGTGCGCGAGTGTGAGAGCAAGGCACGTGCGAGCAAGACAGAAAACTAGAGAGAGCAGTATCAAGGTTGGGATTCAGGGAGGGGGTGGAGGAAACAAGATGGAGTTTTTTTATTTACAACGTTCTTCTTTTTCTCATACTGTAAATCAATTAGATTTATCTTTAATCACTTGGTAGTATTAATGTGCAAAAACATCTAAATCTGCTGTTGCTTTAATTTAATCTTTGACAGATTCTGTATTCCATCCATAGAAAGTTCTTTGGAGTCGGTTTCTCTGTTTTGAAATCTGCTTAGTATTTTCCTAGAACATGATATTTTAGGTTTCCAAAGTTTTTTCAGAGCATTAGAAATGTTAACTGCATTAGAAATGAGTGAGTAAGTCTCATAATTCTGTTCTTTGCCTATTTAAACTTACCATTTTTATTTGCATTTTTGCATTTTACCATTAATTTATTTTATGAAATAATTTACCATTTAAAGATTTTTAAAAAGTCAAATTTTTGGAATTCTTTCTTTTTCTTTTTGAATTCTTCATTTAGATTTCTAGTGTTTTCTAGATAACATAATTTATAATTTTCCTCTTACTGACTATATGTTTGATTTTCCTACTGTTTATTTTGATTTTCCTCAACTTTAATTAGGTGCTTAATTTAGTTGTTGTAGTTCATTCTTTTATAAATCCAGATATTAATCCTATCACTTTTTTTCTGTTTACCTCTGAGAAGCACTTTATCTTATCACATAGTTTTTGGTACATACTGTTTCTGTTTGTGATTTGTAACATCAACTCCTTTTATCTTTGATATAGGGAGTTTTTAGCAATACTTTTTAGTTAGCAGAAGTTAAAGCCTTTTTTATTTTTCGAATTCAAGTTTCACTGAAATGGAAGCGTGTAATAATGTCTATATCTCACCTATGTTTATAAAATTTCTGAATATGGTAGGATTAGCTTTATGGCATAGTTTATACAATTATTGTAATAGTCTGGCAACACTTAAAAAGATGATGCATTAACTATTTTAAAAAGACAGAAATTCAAAGAAATCTGAATTAATAATTTTAAGTCTTCTGTATATTTAAATATTTCTCATTGATTTGTTCAGTTAAGTATAGAGAAAGGAAAACTAAAATCTCATATTTACCCCAAAATGGAAACAGCCCAAATTTCCACCATCTGATGGATGGACAAATAAAATGTGGTACTTCCAAATAGGGATATATTACTCAGCAACTAAAATATGAATTATGGATTATGCTACTACATGGATAAATCTTGAAAAACTCTTAAGTGAAAGAAATCAATTAAAAAAGACCACATACTGTGTGATTTCATTTATGAAAAATGTCAAGAATAAGCAACTTCATAGAGACAGAAATTAGAGTAGTAATTTCCCGAGTCATTTCCCTAGAGTGAGGAGAGAGGAGTGACTACTAATGGGTGCAGAGTTTCTTTTGGGGGTAATATAAATGTTAAAAAATTGAATATGGTGATGACTACATAACTTTGTGAATATGCAAAAAGCCATTGATCTTCATAATTTAAGTCCACTGTACAGTATGTCAAGTATATCTCAATGAAAGTGGTAAGAAAAATATCTTCTATAATTCTATTGTATCTTTTTTTAATGTATAACAACGTATTATTGTACAAATTTCAGGTGTATGACATGTTGCTTTGATGTATTCATACATTGCAATGTGATTGCAGTTATACCAATAATTAACACTTCTATCATATCACATAATTAGCATTTGTTTCTAGTGGATGGAATCATTAAAATCTAGCAAGTTTGATGTTTATAATATTGTTGTCTACATTCACTAAACTGCATTATATCTCTAGGGCTGATTTATTACTTGTTGCAAGTTTGTATCCTTAAACATCTTTCCTAGCCCCTCACGCCCCATCCCTTGGTAACCATCATTGTACTCTGATTTTAGAAGTTTTCCTTTTTTATATTTCCCATATAAGTGATATCATACACTATTTGTCTTTCTCTGTCTGACTTGCTTCATAAGCATATGTCCTCAAGTTCATCTATATTGTTGCAAATGACAGAATGTCCTTGTTTCTCATGATTGTATATTTCATTATATATGTGTGTATGTGTGAGTGTGTGTATATATATATGTATATTATCACAACACATCTTCTTTATCCATAGATCTGTTTATGGGTACTTAGATTGTCTCCATATCTTGGCTATTATGAATAATGATGCAATCAACATGGGAGTGCATATGTCTCTTTAATATCCTGTTTCATTTCCTTTGTGTATATACCCATAAGTGGAATTGCTGAAACATATGGTAGATCAACCTTCATTTTTTTGAAGAACCTCCATTTTGTTTTCCATAGTGGCTGAACCAATTTACATTAATTTCAACACTGCACAAGTATTTCTTTTTCTCCACATTCTTGCCAGTACTTGTTATTTACGATCTTCTCAATGATAGCCATTCTAACAGATTTGAGGTAATATCTCATTGTGATTTTGAATTGAATTTTTCTAATGATTAATGATGTTGAACAATATTTCATATACCTGTTGGCCACCTGTATGTCTTCTTTGGAAAAATGTCTATTTCCTCTGCCCATTTTTTAATTGGATTGTTTTTATGTTAATTGAGTTGCATGAATTCTTTATATATTTTGTATTTTAACTCCTTATCTGTTACATGGTTTGCACATATTTCTCCCATTCTGTTGATTGCCTTTTTATTTTACTGATTTTTTTTCTTTTGCTGTGTAGAAGATTTTAAGTTGGATGTAATCCTATTTATTTGTGCTTTTGTTCCTTGTGCTTTAGGTGTAAGATCCAAAATATCATTATGATACCAATGTTGAGGACTTTATGTTTTTTTCTTAGAGTTTTATGGTAACAGGCCTCCTGTTTAAATTTTTTATATATTTTGAGGTAAATTTTGTAATCGTGTAAGATTGGGGTACAGTTTCTTCTGCATGTGCTTTTCAGTTTTTCCAATATCATTTCTTGTCTCCCTTGTCCAATATTGGTTGACTGTACGTGTAGAGGTTTATTTCTGGACTCTCTGTTCCATTGATTTCTGTGTCTGTATTTATGCCAATACCATACTGTTTTAATTGCTATAGTTTTATAGTATAAATATTATATGTATATGTGTGTGTGTGTGTTTATGTATATATATATATAGTATAGTTTGAAATTGGGACATATAATAGTTCCAGCTTTGTTCTTTCTCAAGGATGTTTTGGCTATTAAGTGTCCTTAGAATTCCATATGAATTCTAGGATTGTTTTCTCTTTTTGTAAGGAATGGCATTGGAATTTTGACTAAATTGAATCTATAGATCGCTTTAGGTAATATGGACATTTTAACAATATTTTTCCAATCCATGTGCAAAAGATGTCACTCAATTTGTCTGTATATCCTTCAACTTCTTTCACCAAAGTCATAGAGTTTTCACTGCCAGGTTTTTCTCTACGGATCTCTCACTGTACAGATGTTTCACTGTCCCGGTTAAATTTATTCATATGAATTTTATTGTTTTTATGCTATTATAAATAATATCGTTTTCTTTATTTTTTTATTTACATGTTTCATCATTGATGTGTAGAAATGCAACTGATTTTTGTATGTTGATTTTGTATCCTGCAAAATCATATAATCTCTCAATAATAAATTTAACTTCTTTTTTAAAAAAAGAAAACTTCTTTCTTTCCAATTTGGATGCTTTATATTTCATTTTCTTACCTAATTGTTCTATCTAGGACGTCCAATATTATATTGAATAAGAGTTGTGAGAGTGAGCATTCTTTTTTTGTTTCTAATCTCAGGAAAATTTTCAATTTTTCACCATTGAGTGTAATGTTAGCTGTGGGTTTGTCCTGTAAGACCTATTTACTATACTGAGGTATGTTTCTTCTATACCTGGACTGTTAAGATTTTTTATCATGGAAGGATGTTGTATTTTGTGAAAGGCATTTTCTGCATCTTTTGAGATAATACTGTAATTTAAATTTTTGTCTATATTAATGTGAAGTAATACATTTATTCATTTGTGTATGTTGAACCATACTTGCATCCCAAGAATAAATCCCACTTGCTCATGATGTACAATCCTTTTAATGTGTCCTTGAATTCAGGTTGATAATAATTTTGTTAATTTTTGCATCTGTATTCATCGGGGATATTGGTCTATAGTTTTCTTTTCTTGCAGTGTTCTTGTATAACTTTGGTATCACGGTAAGTCTGGCTTTGTAAAATTGAGTTTGGAAGTCTTTCCTCCAAAGACTCATTAATGCTTCTTTAAATGGTAGAATTCTTCCATGAAGCCATGTGGTCCTGTAGTTTTCTGTGTTGGTAGGTTTTTGATTACTGATTCAATATCTTTACTCATTATTGATCTGTTTAGATTTTCTAACTCTTCCTTATTCAGTCTTGGGGTGTTGTTTGTTTCTAGGAATTTATTCATTTCTTCTGGGCTATTTGATTTTTGGCATATAATTTTTTTGTAGTAGTCTCTCATGATCCTATGTATTTCTGTAGAATCAGTCACAAAGTCTCCTCTTTAATTTCTAATTTTATTGAGTCTTTTTTTCATTAGTCGAGCTAAAGTCTTGTCAATTTTGTTTCTTTTTAAAATATCAGCTCTTATTTACTTTTTAACTCTATTGCTTTTTTAGTCTTTTTCATTTACTTCCACTCTGATCTTTATTATTTGCTTCCTTCTGTTAATTTTGGGCTTAATTTATTCTTTTTCTAGTTCCTTCAGGTATAAATTTAGGTTATTTGAGATCTTTTTAATTCTTAATGTATGCATTTTTTTTGCTGTAAACTTTCCTCTCAGAACTGCTTTTTCAACGTCCTATAGGTTTTATGCTGTTTCCAGTTTTATTTTTGAGATATTTAAAATTTTTCTTTTGATTTTTTTTGATGCATAGATTGTTCAGAAGTGTATTGTTTAGTTTCCACATATTTGTAGTTTCTCTACCCTTTTTCTTACTGATTTCAAGTGTCATACCCTTGTGATCAGAAAAGCCAATTTGTATGATTTCATCTTCTTACATTTGTTGTGACTTTATTTGTGTACTATCATATAAAAAATATGTATTCTTGAGTTCTTGGGTGTAATATTTTATATATATGTTTTATATTGTTTTATATATATGTGTGTGTATATATATATTTTACATATATATATATATATATATATATATATATATGTTATATATATGTATATGACAGGTTGTGTGTGTATATATATAATCTGTTAAGTCAATTTGGCCTAAAGTGTGATTAAAATCCATTGTTTCCTTGCTGCTTTTTTGTCTGGATGATCTGTCTATTGCTGAATGTTGGGTATTGAAATCCCCTACTATTCTTGTCTTCCTTCAGATCTGTTAGTATTTTCTTAATATTTAGGTGCTCCAATGTTATGTGTGTATATATTTACAATTATTGTATCTTCTGGATTTATTGACCCCTTTATCACTATGTAATAGTCTTCTTTTTCTCTTGTTACCACTTTTGGCTTAAAGTCTATTTATCTGATATCAGTATGGCTAACCCTACTTAATTTTGATTTCCGCTTGCATTGAATATCTTCTTCCATCCCTTCACTTTAAGTGTGTATGTCCTTAGAGCTGAAATGAATCTCCTGCAGGCAGTGTATAGTTGGCTCTTGTGTGTGTGTGTGTGTGTGTGTGTGTGTGTGTGTGTGCACGTGCATGTGTGTGTGATTTAATACAGTTAGCTACTCTGCCTTTTAATGGTGAATTTAATTCATTTACATTTAGAATGATTATTGATTTGTAAGGGCTTACTGCCATCTTATCATTTGCCTTCTAGTTGTTTTGTATCTCCATGACTTCTTTTTAGCTATGTTTCTGCCTACCTTTGTAAATTAGTGGCTTTCCATTGTAGTATGCTCTGTCTCTCCTTTTTTATGCTTTATGAATCTACTCTAGATTTTTGTTTTGTGGTTCTGATGAAGGTTACATATAACATCTCATAGAAAAAAGATCCATTTTATGCTGAAAATAACTTATTCATTTGCCTATAATGCCCCACCCTTTTATTCTTCTCCTTTTATATTTTTGATGTCACAATTTACCTCTTTTTATGTCATGTATTTACTAATAAATTATAATCGCTATAATTATTTTTAATATTATTTTCCTTAAACCATTATACTCTGATTAAGTGGTTAACACACCATCCTATATAGAGTTACAGTTTTCTAATTCTGTTATCTATTTTTACCAGTGTGTTGTGTACATTCATTTATTTTTATGTCACTTAGTAGTGTATTTTTCATTTCATCTTGGAGAATTCCTTTCAGTATTTTTTGCAAGGCTGGTCTAGTGTTGGTGAACTCCCTCAGCTTTTGTTTGTCTGGGAATGCTTTTATTTCCCCTTCATGTCTGAAGGGTCACTTTGTCAGATAAATATTCTTGGTTGGAAATTTTTATTTTTCAACACTTTGAGTGTGTAATTCCACACCCTCCTGGCCTGTATAGTTTCTGCTGAGAAATTTGCTGATAGTTTAATGGAGGTTTCTTTTGTAAGTAACCTTCTTTGTTCCCCCTGGCTGCCTTTAAGATTTTCTTTATCATTGATTTTTAATAGTTTCATTGTATTGTGTCTTGGAGAAACCATTTGGCATTAAGATAATAGGGTATTCTATTAAATTCATGAACTTTTATGTACAAGTCCTTGCTTAGGTTTGGGAAGTTCTCAACTATTATTCTTTAAATAGACTTTCTGCCCTCTTCCCTCTTTTCTGAAATCCCAAACATTCTGATATTTGTCTTTCTGATTGAACCCAATAACTCTCATAGGCTTTCCTAATTTTTAAAAATCTTAGTTTTCTATCCTTTTCTAACTGTATTATTTTCATTTTCTTATTCTCCTAGTTACTTATTCTTTCTTCCATCCAGTCTGTACTGTTACTGATGTTCTCTGTTGCATTTTTTAAATCTCATTCATTGAATTCTTCAGTTTCAGAATTTGGGTTTTTTAAAATAAAAATTGCAGTCTCTTTGGTAACAAAATCCTCTGTTTATTAATTTTATTCCTGATTGTATTGAATTGCCTTTGAGTTTTCTTGTAGCTTGTTGAATTTCTTTATAACAGCTTTTCCAAATTCTTTGAGTTAAATCAAGACTATTCCATTCCTCTGAGTTCAGTTGCTAGAGAATTCTCATTTCCTTTTCATAATAAAAATTGTGTACCTTATCTTTTTGTACTGTTTGTAGGTATGTTCTTGTGCTTTCACATTTGAAGTAGCAGATACTTATTTAGCTAAGCATTTATGGCTTATTTGGTTCTTAAAATTCAACAAGTTGGCTATTAGAAACCTATCTATTGTATTCCAGAAAATGGCATTATAACTTAAGTTTATGGTTTTTTCCTTCCCCACTGACCTTGGCCGTTTTCTGACCATGCTCCCTGTCTACCTTAACTTGCTCTTGCAGATGCACTGGGGAGGGGACACATGCAGTCAACAGTAAAGTGGACAAGGTGTGGGTTTAGCACTTGGGGGCTTGGGGGCTTAGCACTATGGGCCCAGTGGAGTGATCTTCTAGTGGGGTATTCCCAGAGGCTTGTAAGTGGACTTCTGCTGAAGTGGTGAAGCAGACAGCAGAAAACACATTCCTTTAATGCTGCTGGGTAATCTTATCTCCCCTTCCCTTTCTCTTCCCTCCACCCAGTCATGGATGTCCCTCCTTAAAAATGCGGGTACTACTGGAGAGAAATGAATTTCTCCAATTGCAGCCCACACAACTGGTATAGCTGGGCAGTCACTCACCACTTTCTCTTTCTACCTTCTTAATGGGACAGGTCACAGCTGCTGCTGTCAGATAGTTTAATCCCAGTGCAGTGTTCTTATGGGCAGGAATACCTCTGATGAGTTCCTCCCTCTCCTCTATATCCAAATTCATCTCTACCTTACTTCAGTGAAGTGCTGGAATCTGCCCTCAGGCAGGCTTGACTTCTGCAAACCCTCTCTCACCCATAGGGTGCTTGGTTTTGCACTCTAAACTTTTTCTTTTTTCTCCAAGGATCTGGAATCCTTGGATCTGAAGTCTTTACTAAGATATTGTTTGTTTATTTCTGGATGCATAGGTGGGCTAAAATGCTTCCAAGTCCCTTAGTGTAAGTTGCAGAGGCATTTGTTTGCTTATAGATGTCTAATTAGTTTGGGAGAAAGTGAGACAAAAGAGAAATTACTTATACTGCCATGGGTACTGATGTCACTCTCCCCTATTGTATTTATGTAGCATTGTGTTTCTTCTATAAATTTTGTTGTTTTATATGATACATACATATTATAAATGTAATGTATTGATATGGCATATGTTTGCATTTTGTTCTTCAGTTTATTTAACTAATTTTCTCTATTTTAATATTTTAAATTCTTTTATGTGTTATATTTTCTTCAATTTTATTGATTGAAATAGTTTCCACATATTTGTAGTTTCTTTGTAGTTATTTTGACACTTAGGATAGTTTCAACTTTAACTGTACCTTTTATGAAAATTACAACTTTATGTAATGTCTTTGGTAATCTATAATTTGATAATATTTATTATTTCCTCCACAAAAAGAAAACTGAAGGGTGGAGTAAACAATACAATAAGCATTTTTTTTTCTTCTTTGCACATTTAAATTCTCTCCTCCAATAACAATAGCCAAAGCAATTAAATTTTCAGTGTTTGTATAATCAAAATTTTCACTGAACTTTTCACTTGACTTCTTTGACCTTCAGGTGTTATACATAAAGAAATAATTAGTAAATTTACTTTATTCCCAAACTTTAATTTTTAAGCTACTACTAATTTTCCTTAAGGATATTATTTTGTACATTGTAAAGGCTGAAAATACTTAGGCTCTCTTTGCTCGCTTTAAGCTTCACATTTGTTTCTGTTTTAGTTTTATGATTAAACATATGCAGTATTTCCTAACAATTTTTATTATAATTTCCTCAGAGCCTCTTAATTATTTGTTATTTAGTAGTTTCCATTAAAAACAGATCATAGAGCATTATTTCTTGAGGTTTGTATGTTAAAAACCCATTTTTGTAACTTATATAATTTAATTTTTTGTTTGCTGTGTGTAGAGATGCTTTTTATTAAGAATTATGCCAAAGTGTTTCTAGTGGTCTGAAGTTTAATGTTTTTGCATGATCTTTTTCCATCACTATTCTCAATTTTGTCTTTAAATTTCATTAATTTTTAAGAATATATCACAGTTTAATTAAATCTTGGATCAGTTTAATCTACATATAGTGGATTCTTGACTACCTCTTTATTTCATCAGAATTCTGGACTTTCAAGTGTTTCACAGTTTTCTTTAATTACAGCTTGAAGTAGTTTTATTTGATTTTTAAATTTTATTTGTTTATTTTTAATATCTCAAAACTTACCAACTCCTTTTTTGTTTCCATTTCATCTTTCTTTTTTTCTTGGTATCCTGTTGCTCCAACTTACTTTGTTTCTACAGCAGGAAATTTCCCTTTCTGATTTTGTCTTAATTTCCATGATTTTTCTTCTACAATTTTTCTGAATCTTTCAATTAATAAATCATCTCCTTTCATTGTCTTTCCATTTATTTGTGTTCTTTCATTTTCTAGTGTTTGTTCTTTCTATGTAGAAGTAAGACTTTATTCATCAGTTACATGGGGCACAATTTCTAACTAAACTGGTGTCAGTATCTTTGTGATGAATATCTTTACCAATTTTATAATTTATTTTTATTTTCAATATTTTAACATTTTATTTCTTGGCCAGTTTTGTTCTATAGTCATTCTCTTTGAAATGAGTTAAATTCTTTGGAATGAGGAGACACATTTGAACCTAAAATATTCTCCTGCTGTATTTTTACAGTAACAGATTTTTTTTCCCCTATAGTCATGGTTTTTATGTGGGTTTTTTTGTGTGGCCCTAGCTATTCTGCTTCTCTGATCCAAAACTGATCCAGAAAGGCATCAGTCAACAAGCCTTCTCAATCTTTGTTCTAGCAAGCTTTATTGCAGTGACAGGATAGTTTTGCATTTTATAATAGGCTGCTCTCCTTGTCAAGAATAGTTAGGCTATTGTTTTCTGGGAATTTCAGTGGTCGATCTTTCTTATCATTGGTGAACTTTTTCTAATTTCTTCTTTCAAAGCATCTACACAATTTTAATTCAAAAAACAATTCTGCTCAATTTGCTTTTACAAGTACTGCATAAAATATGAAATCTAGATAATATCTGTCAGATTTTTGTGCTGATCATATAACCTGGGTTTCTCTCCCTGATTCATTTTGAATTTCTATGATTTTCAAAAGAAAGGGAAAGATGATATCATGCAGTTATGCTTGTACATTTGAAAAAAGACTTGGATCAAGATGTTTAATTCTCCTCACCCTGTAATCCAAATTGAACATTAGAGAGATTTTTAGAGTTACAACTACTAAATTAGATATTATCTACTGTAACTATTTGTAATCTAAAATAAAAGAGAGACAAATAAAATCAACAAAACTTAGATATGTTTACATTACAGGAATTTGGCTGAGGCAAAACAAATGATATATGTTACACTAAACAATAAAGATATGGATTCCAAAACGTGCAGATTTATTATGTAAATGTTTACTGCTGCAAAATTTTAGAACAGATAAAATAGATGATGTGGTAGCACTTTGGAAGGAAAATAATGACATCTAGAAAGCGAACAGTGCATTTAAATTCACATAATGCTAAGATGATTTTATTTCATTTATATGTTTATTATATTGTGTGATCCAGGAAGTATTTTATAATATAATTTCATTCTAGCAGGGCAGGAGATAGTTCATTTATGTATTGTAGTTACTGGTTGAATAATTATACCTAGAAGGCTGATAAATGAATTGTTTTAAACCTAGAGAGAGGACGCTGAGGTTATGATACTGGATTTCATTATTAATTTTATACCATTTAACATGTTTATTAATGATTTGGTGAAATATAATGAAAGTGTACTTATTTAATTTATAGAGAACAAGATATTCTGTACAGTAAATACTGTTATTTGTTAAAATTAGAATTCCATATTGTTTAAGTTAGGAAAAGCCAACTCATGCAAGATATGTTTTAAAGTAATACATAATAAACTACAACATTAAAGGGTTTAAAATTCATTCCAATTTTTACAGAACTGAAAAACTGGTTTGAAAAAATTCATTTTGCCCAAAATACCTGGAAATCTTACTTGCACCTAAGCTCCTTAGTAAATGAGATGATTTAAGAATGATGCTTATCTGAGAGTTGTTGTGAGAGTTAAACTAAATAATAACAAAAGAAATTAGACTAGTCTCTTATATCATTTAGTGAATGCTTAGTAAACATTAGCTGTATTAATATCTTGGTATATCATATTTATGAGATTTTAAATCAGGAAGAATAAATATAAAGCTAATTGGTTTGGTGAGAAATCTATAAATGTCCTCATGTAGTAACCAAATACTACTAATCTAAGAAGTCTAATTTTATGTTTAGTGTTCCATTTCTCTGATAATTTTAATAATGCTAGTGAGAATTACAACATAAATCCATATATTCTAAAAATGTGAATTATAAAATTCTAAGTGAAAAGACAGTTATACAATATCTATATCATTGGAGAAGTTAATCTCTTTGGAATAAACATGAAATTACACGTAGGTCATGCTACACTGAAAATAAATATGTAGATACTTTGTAATAAGTAAACTATTATCAGTATATTAGCTTGCAATGTCCTATAAAGAAGCGATGGGCAAAATTTTGACATTCCTTAAATTATGTATCTATAGAAATCTGACTTCCCCTGTCTCCACTTACTCCATTTATTCACTTATGGATTTTGGTTTCCTTCTGTATTTTCTTTCTTTATTAGCTAGGTAAAAGGTTGGGGATCGGGGTATAGTTATCTTAGTTAAGGAAAGGAGTTCGGGCAGAATTTTTTTTTTCTGTTCAGTTAAGCTGTTTAATTTTCCATTATATTTTATGCCCTAAGGAGTTCAAATTTCTTGTAACTTTTATTGTAATGTTTAATGTACACAGTCAGCCCTCTGTGTCTGCAGGTTCTACACTCACAGAACTACTCCATTTTATATAAGAAACTTGAGCATCCACAGAGTTTGGTATCCACTAGGTGTCATAGAACCAATCCCCCGTGGAAACCAAAGAAAGACTATTTTTCATATTTAGGTTATCATTAACTATTTTTTGTGCCTACAGTTGTGTTTTTTCCTTCTACTTCCATGAACAAGCATTTGTCACACTGCCACCAAACAGAATTAAAAATTATTCAGACATTGATTTATAGAATATGTTGTAAAGCAACATCATATTTGATGAAGTATTTTGTCCCCCTTAAAAATATTTGTTTCACATACAATTTGTTGTAATATTTTTGACCCATTTTACAAGTAAAAAATATTTATTCACAAAGGAAGATTTTGCCAAGGTTTAGACACATTTCCTTGCTTTTAATAAACAGATGGTGGCTATTAATTGTTGTTAAGTCATGCTAATATAGCACCATTTATTATTCAGGTGCCAGATATCTCTCTGACAGATGGAACATCAGTGTAGCTAATGTTGGATGATATGAGCATTGCAAGCATGATACTAATGTGTTAGCTGTGGCATTGGCATTTGGAACCATAGAAGTCATCTTGGCAACACCAGAGGTGCAGTAGTAACTGGCTGGATAACTATGGCCAACGAAGCACATAGCTGTCAGTCACACCATTTGGAAGGAAGGTATATTCAAAACTTTAAAACAAGGCCACTGTATATTTCTATTTAAACCCAACTCTGCATTTTGTCAAGTCCATATGCTTTATTCTGTTTGCCTTGTTGTTCATGTAACATTTAAGATAAGAGGACATCTGCTAACTTTGGCTCAGAATGCTACATGGCCTTATTCTCTCCCAGTCATTCTGCTCTTGAAACAATTTTCTACTAACAACAAAAAAGTTTCTCAGGAAGCTGCAGGCCTAGGCAGTCATTTCATATAATTCAATGTGTCTAAAAGATCCTTTTTTTTCAAAAAATGGTTTTTAGCGGGCTTTTCAGAATTATAATTGCAGGCTGTTTCCTCTCTGAAATCTCTGAACAAAATGGCCTTAAGCATGCTCCAAGAACAAGCTGCTCTTTGGCACAAGCCATTTGACATTCATCCTACTTTCTGAAACTTGATTCATCTGGACTGTGACATCTCACTGACTTTAGCCAGAAGCTAGAGAATTTGCCTTCTAGCATTTTTTATGCACCTCCTGGACCTAGATATAGGTTTCTTTACATTCCGACCTTCACCCTCTGCTGAGCTCTTGTAGACTTTCTGTTCCTGAGGCATATAAAAGTCTTCTAACATTGTGCTGTCAAATATGCTTTGTGCTTAAGTAATATTGATTCCAACTGACATTCATAGAAGAATATCAAATCATGCATGCTTTATTCTGTTTAGTATGTTCATTCTATCTTTGTAAGATAAAAAGTTCAGATTACAAAAGTGGATCTGGTATTTAAAGTTGGGAACCAGGCAAAACAAGTCCTATTTCAGCTACCACACTGAATTTCACTGAATTTTGTGCCCTAAAGTGAATGGATAAATACGTGTATTTTCATTGTCACATGGGGAAAGCTTCTTCTCAAATGTATGCTAGTCCTTTACCAGTTTCTTGTTTAGACTTCAATCAATGTGCTGAAAAACCCAAAGGAAAGTAGAAAATACACACAGTGTTTAAGATGTCAGACTCAATATTATGGTGAAATTATCTTTTTATTATAGGAATGAAAATCCAGCAAAACACAATGGTAGTTTAATTTTCAAGAATAAATCACTGTTTTAAACACTTTTTAATTATAAAAGATTAAAATTTTTGCCAAATTGGATTGGGTATATGTGTCTGTGTGTGTATATATATATAATTTTATATATATATATTATTTTACAGCTTCTTGAGAAATTTGTTTAATTTATATTCCTAGAAATATCTGAATTAAAATTAATTAGCAAATATAATTTATATCCACCCTTACTTTGAATGCATGATAATCTGTTTTGTTCAATCTAAGTTTTCTGGAAAAGCATCCCTGACAATTGTTATTTTTGGTAAACATTTGCTTGAAATAGCACAGTATCTGATTTGAGTTAGGTGAAGCAGCTGTTCTAGCTTCACAGAAAATGTTGCCAGAAAGAAATTGTGTCCCTAAGGCATGGGCTGAGTTACAGCTTTAAAAAATTAAATTAGCCCAGCACAAGTTTTGGCTTCTCCATAACTTGGCTTCCTTGTACCGTGGCCCTCCACCATGGCTTCCTATTTGTTTGGCCCATACTCTTCTGTAGTTTATTGACAGTAACATGATAAATCACAGATTCCACTGGGCACCATACCTGCTCACATGGTCTTAGGCTCTGTAAGGGGGCCAATAGTCATGCCTTCTCATGCAGGATTGTGAAATTGCTCTTTTAAAGGCTTAGGAATCAATGTTCTATGAAACAAACTGTTCTTAATCCAAGCAGTGATTCCTAGGGAGTTGTGACTCTTCTCTCAAAAATGACTACAGTTCTGAATTTGGGGTTGCATCTGTTCATCTTCTTGTGAGACTCACATGGTCATAAATATTTCATACATAGAGATGATGATAAATATAACTATGGAATGGGGGAGATATAATTTTCTGATTTTTAATTATTAAAAATATTTTAGGTGAATGTTAATTTCTTAGACATGTATCAGTTCTTAAATGACAAGTATAGAAAATATCTTTTGAATCTGAAGCAATGTAATTAAATCCCATTTGATTTTCATTTATGCCATGAATTTATCTCATTTGCGGGGGGCAAGTATGTTACTTGAATTATATGTCCTAATCCTTTTACTTACCTTAGGCTACTGTCCAATTAAATTTTAATTGTAACATGTGTCTTGAATTTATGGATAACCAGAGAACCTCTATTATATGAGACATAAAACCATAGAATAAAATTAAAATCACTGGCTATTTGGAGAGGAATGTCACTATATCACAATGGAATATTAATAAAAAATTGACACAAAGCTGAAGGAGAAAATGAATAATGAGATGTCTCTAGATTGGATTTATTGAAAAACCTGTGCTATGATAAAAATCATTATTCTATACTAACTAACTAGAGAATACCATGTGTATTTAATATCTTACCTATTACTTAGAAGAAAAAGAGAATTCACCTTTGACTTCTCAAAGCATTGGTTAAGAATTGGATGCTCAAATTACATAAGCTGGGTTGCTTAAGAACAGGAATTTTTCTACTAGTTTGTGTCATATTATTGATTCAGCCTTGTTTTTAGCAAGTAAAATAGAATTACATTTCATAGTAACATATATATGATAAATACACTAAATGAAATTTTTTAGAAGAGGTCGAATGAATTGAGTGAGGTTCATAGGTACTTTCAATATACTTTGTGCCTCATGGTTTTACCCAGACTAATAATGTTATTCAAAGGACATTTGTAGAGTGCACTTTTTGCTACTTCTTGGGTAGTTGATTTGTTTCTTCAGTGCTGTCACTAACATAGTAAATCAATGTTACATGACATTTTCCCAGTGATATATAACATAACTCTTCTTATTTTGTCTGGATTCAGAAGGAAGCTTATAGTGGATGAATCTCTTGCAGCCTGATTCATTTCTAGTATCGATTTCCAAAAGTCTAGCATAGGATGGCAGCATTTCAAGTTATTGAACAGTTAAAGGATATGCTTCAATTATTTCTTATTCACCCTAAAACTTAATACTAAGCAGAACATACTGATTTTAGATTATAAAAGATTTGTAAAAGCAATAATTAAATGTGTTTTCTTTCTAATATTTTTGTCCTTTTATCAGTTTCCTTAAGAACTAATAATAATTTCCTGCCTTTTGTGTGGATATGGATAATGAAAATATAATTGTGTACCTAATGTCACAAAATATACCTCAAAAAAACCTATATTGAATAAATCAAAACCCCTTAAGCCCCTTTTATTTCATTTTTCAATGGGAGGGAATTTTTAAACCACTTTACTTCGTGCTGTGTAATTTCTTTTAGTTTTAAAAAAAATTAATGGCATCCTTCACTTCAGTTGTATTTAATGAATATTAAAATGCAGTAGATATTCTTAGAATTTTAGTTTTGATAAGGGGGTTTTCTATATATAATTTAAGACCCAAAGGAAAAATTACAAGACTAACAACTGAGATTAGAAATATTTTTTTCAGGTTTCTTTCTGTACCATGTTTACTTTACTGAATGTATTGCTTAGATTGATACTGTATTTTGAAACTATAGATCAAACGATATTATAGCAAGGTAGTTGTGTTAAGCATTGCATGTAATTCTTAAGATAAGCAATTTTTCTGACCTCTTAGAGCAAATAATAAATTCAAAGCTTCACCCCACCCCAGGAAAGCTTTTTGTTTAAAGATCAGTTTGGAGTATAATGTCACTGACATTTATCGAATGCTCACAATGGGCCAGTCTCTGTTTAGGTATCCCGAATTCTAATTTCATTCAATCCTTAATAATACTGCAAAGGGAGTATTATTACTGTCATTGTGCAGATGAAGAAATAGAAGCCCAAGCCCAGCAAGTTTAACTCATTTACCTAAAAGCAGTGTTACACAGTTAGAGGAAGAACTAGAACTTAAATCCTGATGTTTAGGACACTAAGTTCTGAACTCTTTCTGTGTTACCCAACAAGGGAAAAAATATATTTTCCAATTATTTTATTGCTGTTTTTACTTTCAAACTTTGTTGCTTATGCTCAAACATATATGCCTGCAGTCATCTCCATGTGTGTATATTGTCTGAAACAACACTGCCAGCAATGCTGTAGCGGTAATATAAGATTTGTAAGTTGTATTCTGTTTTGTTTCCCCCCCAATAATCTATGCAATGGAAAATAAGATATTTCACTAATGTAACTAATCATAAAATTATTAACATTAAATTAAAACAAGACTTTTGATGGCAGATGAAGAATCCATTTCTTGTAATCACTTTAAAAAATGCCATTTGGGTATTAGGTGACCTGTAATACAAATTAAGGTAGTGGCCAGCAACGTGGCACCTGGAACCGAATTCCTCAGGTTTGAATCTCAGCTTCTTTATGTAATCCTTGACATTGGGCATGTGGTTTACATTTTCTATGCCTCAGTTCTCTTATTTGTAAAGTGCGGATTAAAATGGAATTTCTCTCATAGGTTTGTTGGTTTGTTTGAGTACTAAATACCTTTATAGAATTTATGTATGAAAAACACCTTTTCATAGTGCCTGCCTGACTCAATAAGTGATAGCTATTCTTAATTATCAATGGTATTCTCAGGTCAACTGATCCAACTGAAATGATTGTGTATATGTATCAATGTGTCCAGATGGTTTTATATTAGATGCACCATACTTACACAAAAGAGTGAATCATATAAATATGTTACTATTTGATTTCATTTTAAGAAATGAAAATATTTAAAATAACAGAATACCATTTTATTCTTTGGAGAAATTTAGTTTCCATGCACCTATGACTACATGTATCTTCAGGAATATGAAACATATTTATTCAGATAATCAGATACAGCTAAAGCAAACCAAGGAACAAAACAAGAGTAAGACTAAAATGTTTCATACTCTGAGGTCTCAACAGACAACATCCATAGTTCACTATGTCCTCATACAAATAAATAATTTTGCTTGACAATACTCTCGTCTTTCAAGAATGTAGAATACAAATATAATATATTAAGAAAATGCATTATCCCAGTTTCAAATGTCTGGGACACTTAAATATTTCTCAGTGCAAACCAATTAATTGATGACTTCTTTTATACAACTGTCTCGAGGTTTGCATGAATCCGACCATTCTCTCGAGGACCCAAAGGAGATCAGGTTGAGCAGAGTAACAGTGCTTTGTAATGGTGTGCAGCTAAGTTACTCATAACTCTACTTGGAATTTCCACTCTACTTTCCACTACAAATATCAGCATGTTCTCTCTGGTTCTGTTCTCTTATTTTTTCCTATAAACACCTAACTATTAGTCTTTTGCAAATAAATTATATCTCATTTCTCCTACTTGTTATAATCAACTGCAGATATCAGAGTTACTCAACCTTTTAATTAAAATATTCCTGTCACAATATTTGATAATTTCAATATTTATGTTGACATACCTCTATCTCAAAGCTTCTTGGGAATTGTTCAGGGAGCTTTTCCTCTGTAGTGCCTCACCAGTAATTTTTGTCATTACCAAGATTTGTTACCTGTAGAATAGCATCAGTTTCAAGCATCCCACTTCCCAAGTAACTACTTTTCCATTTCTCTCCCACAAACACTCTAATTGCTAATTTTTTAGAACTTACAAGATATGAAAACCTATTGATCCTAACCAAATTTGCATTGTTTACCTGATTGACAAGCTCAATTCTCCTTCTCTCTCCTTCTGAAATACATGTTAAAAAAAAAAATCACCCTTCTTAAATTCATTTTTTCTACCTCTTCAATGGCTGAAATTGTGGCACTAAATATAGCCAGAGAAGAAGCCAGCACTACATTAACTCATCTGTAAATCCATTACTACCAGTAACTGCTGGTCCTTATTGCTACCTGGTAATCCTACTATATATTTTTTAAAGACCTTGATAAACTTACATATTCTACTATTTTTTTAAAAAAGTTTAAAGACATTGAGTCTTTTGGATTTCTTATGCAGACAGTCTTTCCATCTCTAAATGAAGGCATATTTATTTTTACTTATTTCTGTATTACACCTTCTGGTTAATTTACTGTACTGGCTAGGATCTCTAGCTCACTGTTGCATAGAAATGGTGAGAGAGGACATTCTTGCTTTGTACCCAAACTTGGGATCTCATCCATTATTTAACTATTATCTTTCCCCCATACCACTGCACTCAAACTGCTCACCAAGATAGATCATGAACCCCATTGTCCTAATTCTAATGGTCAGTACTCCAACCTTTTACTTGACCTATTTGTAGACTTGAATCCTTGAGGCACCCCTTCCTCCTTTGGCTTCAGCAATATCACACAATTCAGATGTTATTCCATCCCTACAAGCTGCTGCTTTTTAATTCCCTTTAGTTTTTCCTTCTTATCCCTTCAAGTTTAAAGTTTGATTTGTTTCAGTGCTCAGGCCTTGGGAGTTTTCTGTTCTATCTGGACCAGTTCTATTCATTTTCTTGTCTGGTTACATGGCTATTTATATCATGTAAATGCCATCAAACTGTATTTTCCTAATTTATAGATCTATGGAAGATCAATCTTTTAGTGCCTGGATTAATATATTTAACTGAATTTTCTTTGATTTCTAATAGGTATGTCAAACTTAAGAAACTGAATTTAATCTCATAATCTTCCCTCTAAAACTGGCAATTTTGCTTTCTTCTCTTCCTAATAGATAGCAACTCCACTCTTCTAGTTGCTCAGACCAACAACCTTGAAGTCATTCTTGAATTTTTTTCCTATCATACCTCATAGTAAATTCATCAACAAATCCTGTTTACTTTATCTTCAAAACATACCAGAATCCAGTACTCCTCAACACATCTGTCTTAATAAGCTGGTCCAGGCTACCACTAACTCTTACCCCAATTTTTCTATAGCCTGAAATTGCTGTCCATTCTTCTGCCTTTGATTTTCCTACCCAATCCATTCCAAACATGGCAGCTAAGGAGATGCTTCTCAGCATTCTCTAATCATATTTTCCAGATGGCTTCCTATTTCTTCAAATTGACATTACATTTTTCACATAAGGTTTTCAAGTATTCTGGCCTCCCTGTCAAGTCTCTGGCTTCATTTCCTATTACTTCTCTCTTTGCTCACTCCATCCAGATACATGAGTGTCCTCTCTATTCCCCTAACGTGACAAATATACCACAGCTTCAGTCCTTTGTACTTGGTGTATCTAAGCTTGGAATAATCTTCCCCCTGATATCCACATAGTTCAAATTCTCATCTTTTTTTTGGGCATTTCATCAAATGTTAGCTTATGTTTGAGGCTTTTTCCTGATTATCCTCTTTAAATAGAATCACTTTATCCTAGCACTTTTCTTTATTCTGTTTAATATTCTCCAAATATATATCATCATCTAAAGTGGTAATTTTTAAAATTGTCAAAGAACAAAATTCTACTGAGTAAATGTTAAAGATCTTACTGGCTGTGCTCAGTAATTCATGCATCAGGCAGCATCCAATCTAGCAGGTAGAAAGGCGCTCCAAAGAGCTTTACAAGACAAGAAATCTTGTAGGCAGAAGGGAGCAGGAACAGGAAGTTGTACTAGGCAAAAGCGGATTGGTTATTGCAAAATTTCTTGATTGCTGATGGCAAGGGGGTTGGTTACTAGACAGATAACCTAACTAGTGCTAATCAGATGATTCCTGGTTGGCTGGTTAAGATTCCATTTCTAAGAGAGCCAAAAACTTTAAATAAGTTAAGTTTTGTATTGGTGACCAGGGGGTTAGCATAAGCAACTCCATTTTGGGTCTGTCTTCTTGTCTTTAACAATGATCTTTCTTTATGAGAATTGCAGCTAAGTAGGATAGCTTTTTGCTTATTTGCTCAGTATAGTGCTCAAAGTGTATAGAGGTTTTAATGGCACAAAGAAAGCACCTAATAAATATTTTTGAATGTGTGGATGACTGAAAGAGAAATGATTTCCATTTTATTTTACAGACCTTTTCTCTGTTATCTGAATTGTCTTGTTTGCAACAGATCAATGACCAGCCCAAACTGTAAACAATTCCAACAGAATCTAAAGAAGTTTGAGAAAACCTTTTACTGTGTGAGACATCATCATATTTTCCTTCTATGTCTAATGGGAAATAAATTTTCAAATGTATAAAAAAGATGACTCAGAAAATAATTATAAAATAATAAAATTGAGTCATTAGTTAAGAAATACATGAATGTATAAGTGTACAATCATTTAATGTTTCAAGTTTAAAAAAATACATTTGAAATTATATTGTCTTACTACCAAAGAAAATTATAAGTCATTGTGCTTCTATATTAATATTCATTTGGTCAAACTTTTTTATGGATGATGGCATATGTGGCTAAACAATTTTATTTAGACATCTTTTAACTTTTATTGCAAGTCTTTACTGCCAGAAACCACTCCCTCAAGGTGTATAAGCCAAAATGTTACTCACAATTGTTGCTAAAAGTATGTATCCTACTGATAAGTTACTTCTCATTTTTACTGATCTAACCCTTAATGTACTTGGGTTGTTAGTTATAAAATAATGGTCTCAATAAAAAATGGAAACCAGAAGATAGTTGAGAATATAAATTATCAAATTAAAAAAGCCAGTGAAAATATAAATGCTTCCATACCCAAGGTATATAGTACTTGAACATAATCTGAAGATCTTGAATACTTCACTTAATAATAAACTATTTAAAATATAGAAAATACTATTGTATTTTTATCTTTTTCTTAAAATATATTTATAAAGCACTGGGATCTATATTTTCTGCTTTATTTGCCAATCAAATGTGTTTACCTCATAAAAATTTCTACATGTTACCTTTTAGATCTAAATTACCATATTTACCAAAACCAAAACCAACTTATAAACAGTAGGCAAAATAATTTCTAGTGTTTTTTAGGTCCTATCTTTTAAGTAGCTTTCCATTTCTGGAATAGTAATAATGTATCAGCTGAACTGTTTTCCAGCATAGGCTAGTGCCATGTTGCTAACCCCATATAAAATATTACAGAAAGCCTAGCAATGTAATTTAAGAATTTTAAAATTTACTGTCAACATTAGAGACATTAGTAAGCAAGCCCACAGATAGTCTTTTATAGTGACTTGTAAAAGATTTAACAATTTCATTGTAGCAAAATATAAAATCTCTTATAAGTTACTTGATTTAATTGTATTTGGATTCTTGGGTTGAGTGCCATTATATGACTTACTAAAATGCTTTTCTTATCCATCATTAGTGATAGACTCACAGCATCTATTTGCTGCTCAGTGTAGAAAAAAGCACCCCAGGATATGGCACCTGTTATGTTGAATAGTATTTCTTACTTCTCAGTAATTACATATGCACATCATATTTGCATAAGTGTCTTGATGACTTTTTCAGTAATCATCACGTTTGTTGTCCTGTTTAATTGTTTTTCATCTTTTACCTGGAAAGCTGAAACATCACTCACAAAATAAACTTTAAGGAAAAAACAATGGGATACTTGTTTCTGTGCTGATCGACCAACTGTTGTGTCATTTCCCCAAATATTTTTAGAAACCACTTGAAAAATTTTAAATCTTATAAATAAATGAATGCATAATAGATATAGTTCTATTTATTTCCCCTTTTGGTTATTGTTTGGAATATCACCAAATGACACTTTGTTCCTATGAAATACAATTTGTGGTATTGGTATTGGTAGTTTGAACACACTTCACTCAAATATAATATGTTCTTTTGTCTCAAGAAAAAATAAAAAATTCTTACATGGAATATAATTTTAGCCTAGCATCTCTCATGCAATCTCAGTATGCTTTTACTTCCCTATTATATTATGGAAAATAAAAGCACATTAAGATATACCATCAGATATAATGATAGTTCAATAGGTATTGATAAGGAGAGTAGTGTCTAAGTGAGTCTTTAGGGTATGTCCATTTTTGGTGTGCTATCTCTTACCATATTATTAACTATTCTTGAAAAATCAGAAATTGAAGTCTTCAAGTGGTGTTTCAATGGTTGGAAGTCTTCTGATTTTCAGTTCTAATAAGATAATGGTCATTTTTTAATCTTTTACTTGTAAAATAATTATAATATTTGTAACTATCTTGCATTAGGTAACTTGCAAATGGTGCCTCATTTAAATCTTAGAGCATAATGTTTTATAGTCATATTCATGATAAAGATTCTAAGAGAGTCTTAGTAACTTTTGCAAGGTCAGAGAGCTCAATTCAGAATATTTGAACTGTTTAAATCACCAAAGTTGTTACATCCAATATTACACTGAATTGCTCATTCTTGCAAAATTAGAATGGCAGAATAACATGTGAAGTACTTTTATCTGTGTAATATATTGTGTTTAGTCACAATAAACCTGAAAACTAGGAATTATTCTTACATTTTAAATTGCATAAAGTGATATTCCAGGATGCTATGCAAATTGCACAGGATCACATTTTGATAAATGGTTGACCCAGAAATAGAATTTAGTTATTTCTGATCCCACAACAAAAGCTGTTTTTCCTGTCCCCTCCTTGTGGTCAAAACGTGGATCACAAGTGTGAAGTTATTTCCTGATCTGTGACGTGCTGGTGCTTGAAATGGTTACACAGTAATGTTTTCAAGACATAAAAGATGCCTATACTCTTCTATCTCCAGTGATTAAATGGTGAAAATTTAGCAATTTACCTTAATCATTGTTTACAGAGGTTACTGTAATGTAATGTAATTTTATAGAGGCTTTGTGCTCCCTTCATGAACTATCTTTGAAGCCCAAAATAGCTTAAAGAAGAACAAAAAAACTTCTGAGCTCTCTACTATGTCATTGCTAAATTACTGGGATATATTTTAATTCTAAATTTTGACTATTCACAAGACTCATTCAGAGTGAGCAAGTTAATAAAAATAATAAAGTGAGTTTTATCAGTGTAAATTATCTGCATTTATAATAATGCTGAAAATTAGAGATTGGTGTTGGTGTAGGTTTTATCATATTAATAACCATTGTGACATAGGTAATGAATGTTTTTCTAAGTTTCTTCCATATTTTAATGATGATTAATACATCAAATAGGTTTTTAAGGTCAAGTCAAAAAGAAATGGCTATTTTGGATGCCTAAATTTGAAAGATCTGTTCTTAAAGGCAATAGGTTATAAACAGAAATAATACATTTTTTTCACAATTATATTAATCGTATATGTAATTGTGTATATATATAATTTCCTCATATCTATATCTATAATGCTTCTCAAAATATTCTGAATATATTTCATTATAAAATTTAAAATTATCTTGAAGTTTAAATCATTTCTCAACTCCTGTATTACAGCATTAAAATTAAACACTTTTAGTTAATTATAGTTAATTAAGGGTGACAGATCAAAAACAAAGCATCTGTTTCCTAAATAATGTGTTTTCATTAGTTTTATTTTTATATGTCATTATCAAGAAGTGGTTACATGGAAAAATGACTTAATTTAATTAGCTGTAAACATTATTTAAACAAATTCAATAATTGTAAACTATAGAAGAAAATATTCTAATTTATATTAACATTGAACTTTAAAGTTGATTTTATAGTATTCCCCCAACAAATGTTTTCAATATGGCATTCATTTTTATGATACTGTAAACTTGCTGCCGGACAGCTTGCCTTTTTTTTTTTTTTTAATATTTTTATTTTATCTTACATTTTTTTTTTTTTAATTTATGAGGGGAGGTAATTAGGTTTGTTTATTTATTTATTTATTTAATGGAGTTACTTACTGGGAATTGAACCCACGATCTCATGCATGCTAGGCACGCACGCTACCACCGAGCTATACCCTCCCCCCTGGACAGCTTGCCTCTTATGGAGCCAATCTGTGAACCTTTGGGCTTTGGATGACCTAGAACATCAAAACATACCTTACATAAAAAGCAGGTTTTCATATGTCAGAGTAGATAATATTTTTATTGTAGTATTTTGAATGCAAATTACTTTTGTATACTGGCAAAACACAATATTTGGGAATATCTTGTTACCCCAGTTAGGATGATTTTTTTGGTTTGTTATTCAGTGTATGTTGGCAGGGGGATGGATATTTTTGCTTGCTTGTGAAATCTTCTGATAGTTGATAAAGGGCAGTAAAGAGGTTAATATAGAGAAGTGAGTATCTTTGTATTTGTAACAAATTGGAACTTTGTCAATGGCAACATTGATAATCATTATTTGATAGCCCAAATTTGACAGCATGTTTTAATGCCCTTGATTTTTAATGGCCTCACTGATTTATGGAAATGAAGTAGAGAGTGTGTTGCTTATCTAATCTTCTCTGATCCCATTCCAGACTACTATTCCTTAAGGAAATGGTATTTTTAACTTTAGAATGAGCAGATCTCAATTATCTACTCCCATTAAGGAAGCATTGAGTGGAATATGATGATTTTTGTTTGATTTAAATCTTTATAACTTCTATGATGTAACATTTTTATTCACTAGCATATTCTGTGAAATTATATTATAGTTAAGTACTGGAGTGTGCTTAACAAGATCCTTCAAATGTTCTTCTATATTCTTAAAGACAAGTATGAAAAAAATCATTTCAATTAATATGTAAGAGATGAAGGTGACCTTAATAAGTTGTAAAAATTCCACTTCAAACTTTTAGATGGTGTTATTTTTGAATAATTAAAATGAGGACTTCCTGCCTGCACCCCATTCTTTTCGATGATGCAGCCCATCAAATTTTGGTATTCAGATGGAATTTTCTCTAGGGACAGAGGTATTATTGGTTTCCTAAGAGACACATGTCCTTCATATATTTCGTGTTAATGAGTAGGGTGAGTTGAGTGGAATCATTTTAGAAAGGGGATCAATTTTGATAAAAATTGAAGCATTATCATAAAAGTGATGTTTCCCTGACTGCAATGTGAAATATCCTTATTTGAAGTACATATTTGATTTAGCTGGCAGTTGCTTCTTGCCTTCAAATATGAATGACTCAAACTTAAAGGTTAAACCAAATTTTAAACATATTAAAATACCATATGTTACATCATGAAGAAAATATTGGTCAGATTCCATTAAATAATTTTATAACAAAATTAATTAGTCATTTACAGCAGAAAAAAACTAATCTAGCTTTATGTAATCCTTCCCTGTATGATATATGCTGTATTCACACATTTTTCATTTATGGTCAAACATACTATAATTTATAAGCAAGATAAATAGTCAATATGAATCAGTCATTATTTTAAAAGATAGAAAGTAATTATGTACAGTTAGTAGCAAAACTCAGAAGCTCAGAATTTGTATATTATGGATTAGAGTAAAAACAAGAGTGAAATAATATAAACTGGTACAATAATACAAAATAGACATTGTAAGAAATTCAAGGCCAGTATTGGTAAATGTGTAGAATGTTTGGCAAAACAGTTTGTTAAAAGAAAACAAATTGGTTACAGAAACATTAAAAGCTTGACATACAGATAGTTACATTTGACTACTAATCTTTCTGTGAAATGTATTTTCTCTTGAATGAGTCTGAGAGATAAGTAAACTAGTGAAAACTTAGTTTATGGACACAATTATCAAATTATAGTACACTAACTCTTCAGCAATTTCATGGACAAAATAATTAAAACATGATAAAAGTAATTTCCAAGCTGTAGCCTATATAAAATAGAGCTGGGAAAGAGTATTCATATATTGTTAATAAATTTTCCACTCACTCACACACTTCTGTACACATCATTTTGGTACTACTGGAAGAAACATGAGATTCACCTCTTTAATACAGAGAGGAAGATTAATTTGATAATATAGCCTCATTTTAATAGAATGATGGCTTTATAAGTTAAATGACTGTACAGTGGAACCAGTCCTAGGAATAGCAAATAAATTGATATAATATTAATTAGCCAGTTTATAGTCATTATTTTTAAAAATTAAGCAGTCTAATCATATCTGATTAAAATTATCCAAGACAAAGAATTCAATTCCAAACATTTTAGTTATAAAGCTCGGCTTTTTTTTTGTTTTTATTCACTAATAATTAACTTTTAAAAATCCTTAATTTGTGCCAATCACTGTTAAAAATATTTCAGTAAATTACCTCAACCTGTCTCAATATTCCTATAGATAAGTTGACTAATATCTCACAATCAAGAAATAAAAGAGCTGGAATTTAATTTTGGTCTTTATTTTCAACCATTCCATTGAATACTATGTAATTACAAGTTATATCATATTTCCTGGTCAGGTTGACAACAAAAGTGTTTATAAACATCAGGATCTACTTTATCTGTGTACCAGGAAAGAGGCTGGATATTTAGAATGCCTATTCTCATTAGTATGAATAGAGTGCCTGGCACTAAGTTTCCCAAAGAAAATAGCCTGAAACACTCCAAGGATTTTTCTACATAGTTGAAACACTATTTAGGGTCATAGTATAAATATTTAACTACTAAATATAAAATAGCTCCCAAATATAGTATGTAAAGAACTCCATGTTGTAAATCATATTTTTGAAATTAGCATACTAAATTAACCTGCTTTGCAACTTACCATAAAATAATTATATTTAAAAACATATTATCACTGACTATGCACCAAATTATCAATAAATCAGCATATTTTTGTAGAGGAAGAATTTTTCACTAACTTATTGTTAAATAAAGAATTATTTAGTGCCTGATGTACTTGTCATTTACTAGATATTGCAGATATATCTAGTACCCCCAAACTCCCACGTTTCCCCATATTCCTTCAGCCTCTTTAAAGTTTGGCAGGGCCAGGTATCATTTCTGAATGAAATTACCTACAGTCACAACCTGACAGCTCTTTCATTATATGATATTAATTATAATTAATTATTGGGCCATCTAAAAGCAACCATTGATATTACAAGGATGCAAAATGGGAGAAATCTAGATTTGTGAGCAATTGAAGTAACATAGTTCTAAAGGTCCTTCTAATCTTGAGAAGACCTTCATGAATATAAAACATTTCTGTTATATTTAACCACTGAGATTTTACAGTCAATTTGATGCTATAGCATGTTGACTAACACATTAAGTGGTAGAGATAAATATTTGGTAAGGGAAGAGAAAGATATGGTTTCTCACTACATGGATCTTGTAATTGGCTATAGAAGAAAGACAGTAGTGAAAAAAAAGTTAATCTTGCCCTGTTATGATATCAATCAACTTTTGGCCAAAAAAAATGATAAACTACATATAAGCTATATGTATCTGTATAGATATTATATGTGCCTGTGTGTGTACATGTATATATGAGCATGTACAGTTCTTTATTGGGGAGCTATTCTATATTTAATAGTTAAACATTTATACTATGACCTTAAATAGTGTCCCAGCTATGTAGAAAATATGTCTATAATCCATAAATTTTAATAATTACAAGGATTGGCTTATATAATTGTGGGGCCTGGCTAAGCAAGTCTGAAATCTGTAGGTCAAGTAGTCAGAGATCGCAGGCAGGTCCAGACTCCACAGTCATGAGCTGAAGCTGTTGTATACAGAAATTTTTGTCTCTCAGGGTAGCCTCCACTGTACTTTTAATGCCTTCCAACTGATTAAGCCAGGTCCACTCAGATTATTTTGGATAATCTCTTACTTAAATTCAACTCATTAGGGGTTTTAATTACATCTGAAAAGTCCCTTCACAGCGACACCTAGATTTGTGTTTGATTGAGTAAATGGGGAATAAAGCCTATCCAAGTTGACAAATCAAGAGTTGTCACAGTGATTGTGAAATTGACAGTGATTGAACTTTTCAGAGGATTTCCTTTACTAGGCTATTCAGGAAACGCCTTTTTGATACGGTAATCTTTTATTATAGATCCCAAAACATGGTTAAATCGTAAGGCCCTGGAAATCTGCTAATGGTCAAAAGCTCATTATATACACGTTCCTGTGTTCTTACTTGCAGTGGGTAACATGCTTCATGAAATAACAAAAAGCCCAGTCTAGCTAGAGTACAGTGAATGATGTGAGAATGGAAGATATATTTGGAAAGGTGGTTGGGTAGAAGAAGCAGTTTTCTTCAAACCAAATGCAACAGGTAAACAAATAATTTCTCATGTCCTGGGAAAGACTGGCCAAGTCCTTGTCCTTATGGAGTTCATATTATAATAGAATTAAACTTTGACATTGATGTTTAACGCTGTCTTATTCCTCATTCTATGACTAACACATGCTGGTATGTTGCAATAACAATCATAGAAAGAGATGAAATTAAAGGGTTTTAAGTAAATCCCTTTTTAAAAAATATATGAACAATATTAGTTTCTAAGTTTGGGGAAGGTATCTATTGAGTAATGTATAAAACACACCACAGGATTTTGTACTCTTTAATCAATGTGTATCACACAGTGTATGATTTTCAGTGATCAAGCTTCTGTTACAGACCACATGATTTCTGCACATGACTTATCTTCCCAAAATCCTTAACAAAATCATTGTTGTCTTCAGTTTACTAAAGGGGTAACTCCAGAGATCAGTCATTTGTTAAGAATCACCAGCCAGTCAGAAAGGCTAAATAATGTCAGGCCTGAGTGTCAGTAAGATCTTGTGCTCTTTAGCGATATCTCTGGATAATCATTATTAAGGTGTTGGCTTAAAACTCCTTCTTACCAGAGACACTGCAAAAAGTTTAACTTTGACTTTTTTCTTATGATTTTTTAATCTGTTTTCTTAGTACTCCTAAGTTACAATTTTTCTAATACTGTTTTTCACCCCACACCCCACCTTGGGAAGGTTAAGAGAGGATAGTGTGCTTTGTGGTGTATACTCCTCAGTGTATTTGGTAATGAGCATACTTGGTAGGAGACTTAATTTAAAAATACATAGAAATGGTAACCATTTTGTTGAATAGATACTTGGAAATAACTAGGAAATGCACAAGCTTACCTTTTTGAATGTGATCATGTAAAATTCAGTGTCTGCCAATTTAAACTTTAATAAGTATGTTAATTAACTAGGGTAGGGCTGGATATTCTACATTTCTATTTTTTAATCGAAATATAGTTGGCATAAAATGCATAATTATGAATGTATAATTTTTAAAGGTTGTACTCAATTTATAGTTATGAAATATTGACTATATTCCCTATGTTATACAATATATCCTTGTAGCTTATTTTATACATAATAGTTCATACCTCTTAATCCCCTAACCCTATATTATCCCTTCCCACTTCCATCTCCCCACTGGCATCCGCTAGTTTGTCCTCTATATCTGTGTCTGCCTCTTTTTTTTGTTACCTTCACTAGTTTGTTGTAATTTAAAAATCCACATATAAGTGATATCACACTTGTATTTGTCTTACTTTGCATGATTTATTTTACTTAGCATAGTACCTTTCAAGCCCATCTGTGTTGCTGCAAATGGCAACATTTCATTCTTTTTAATGGCTGTGTAGTATTCCATTGTGTGTGTGTGTATGTGTGAGTTCCACTGGCCTTCACAGTCAAATGCTCTGGGGGCTTGTCTTCCCAGTGCAGGATGCCTCCTGCCTGGGCTGGGGAACCCAGCAGCATGGGGTGAAGAACTCTCACTCCTGTGAGAGAAACTCTGCAGTATAATTATTCTCATTTGTGGGTCACCCACCAGGGGTTGTGGGGCTTGACTATATCATGAGTCTGTCCTTACCTATTTTCTGTGATTCCTTCTTTATGTCTTTAGTTGTAAAAGATCTTTTCTGGTAGGTTTCGATCATTTTCATCGATGGTTGTTCTGCAGATAGTTGTGATTTTGGTTTGCTAGTGATAGGAGGTGAGCTAGCGGTCTTTCTACTCCATCTTAGCCAATCTTGGTAATCTTACTAACAAAACTGCTTCCCTTCCAAGTCTCATCTCTCCATGCTGAAGATTCTACATTTCTAATTCCCAGGTAATGCTGTAAATCTGGTCTCGGAACAATACTGAGTAGTAAGACATAGATTTTAAGTTTTATAAGGACAGAGCTGTAACTGCTTTAATTTTATGTTGGAGTGCATACTCGTGCTTGGCTTCTCTTGTTGGTTTATTTCATTAGGCTTTTGATATTGTTTGACAGCTATGTGGAAGTAACTGATACTATATTTATAATAAAATCACTGAATATATATGAGCTGAGTGAACTGATTAGCAAAAATGCTAGAGAGTAAGCATTAATTAGGATCAGAAATTGAAATGTGTATAGTCTTTTAGAGAACAAAATATTGATATTAACGATTTGGCATAGCTTACTATCTCTCCCTTTCTCCTTTGCCAACAGTTGATCGGGCTTTTAGAAAATTTTAATTTCTTTAATTTTCTTAATGATCAAAGGTCAATGGTTAACAAAATTTTAAGAAAATTGATTTGGTTTTGTTTACTTAATATCAGTGATTTCCAACATTACTGGCCAGACCAGGAGAAAGAATGGTTAAGAAAATACCAGAACCTCATGAAAAACAATAACAAAACCAAACCAAGATTTAAATAAAATGAAGGTTTTCTGACACTTTTGTCCTTATACTGATAAGGCTATCATTATTCTACAGCACACATGATTTTACTAGGCTAAGTTTAAAAAAAAATGATGTACAACAGGAATTATCTGCAGTATAAGAATCATAAGGAATAGGCTCACATAGATTTAAACTGTTAGTATTGGAAGCCTAATCTGGAAATCTGGACACTCATAAGTCGACCTCATTAAATGGCTTTGACCATCAAATAAGATGATTTGTGCTGGTGCCATGTAAACTGTGAAGCACGTACAGCTCTGGGCTATCATGACAAGGGATCTGGAGGGAAATGGAGGTACTACAGTGATCATAGCCTGGAATCTTACATCCTGGTTTATCTTTTCTTTGCCTGATATCAAATAAATCCTGTAATAGAGATGATGTCATAATAATTATAGAATTTCTTCAAGTGCAGTCATATTGCAGTCATATTATTTATGAGCAAGTTTGAAATCAAAGGATTAATCAGGTGTTTGTTGTATCTGGCAGATTTAGCAGATACCTGAACCTGAAAGTACCTGCTGCAGGTGATGTACATCAGCTTCTAGAGAAATAAGGTTTTACAACTTATATCTAAGCAATGAGATAAGAGCAGAACCATTAGTAGAAGAACTTTCCTGTTGTAGGATAATTATTTAATTTTGGGGGGAGGCAGCATGAGTTTTTTAAAGTTGGTAAAATTGAAATAGTGTTATTTATTAAAATGTTAAGGGATAAATTAATCTAGTTTATTTAATATATTTAATTTAGAATTAATAGATTACCACTAAAAGAGTACCCTACCATTTTCTCTCCTCTCCCCCCTCACTCCAGGCTGTTAACTACCTAGGTATGTGTTTTCAAAATGATTAATTAAAGGTTTCTTCTAGAAACAAAGTCATAAAATGTATTATCCTAATTAAATGAAGAACACATAAATATATACAGATTTTTTTTTCTGAACTCCAAATTGCAAGTAACGTTACTTATTTATAAATAAAAATGCATTTTTATTTTTCCAATATAGAAATAACTAAATTTTTGTTATTCTTTTGCTTTACTAAAAATAAGATGGGATTCAGAGTAAAGAGAACATTTTTAAAGTCCTATGAATAGAAGATTAATTATGTTTTACTAAGAATCATCCACTAAAAATGGATAGACTTGCAAATAAATAGAAGCAATGCAACTTTTTTACCATAGGGAAAAATATGATCAAAGGGAGATAAATGACCAAAAAATGACTGCATTAGAGTAAGGGTAAGACTTAATGCAGCCTGGAAGAGAAACACCCAGAACCAAAAGGTAATTCCTATAAATCCCTGGACTAGTATTTACTTGTTTTGAGGACATGTCCTTATAAATATTGGTATATATGTGGTTAGCATAAAGTACTCAAGTTTCATTATTAAATTAGAAAATTTGTTACATCTAAATTTTATTGAATGTAAACATCCATAAATACAGTAGAAAAATGTTATTTAATAAAGTGAATAAATGATTCATTGTACATTGCAAATAGGAAAAATAATGAAGTTTACATCAATAGTCAGTTTATTTTGTCATCTAAATATAGTGAGCAATTACAGTGACTATAAGCACTGATGAAAAAAGTTTTATTTGCTAAATGCTTATTTGCCTAATGTGTTTTTTAAATGTACGCTGTTTATATATACAGACGGATTATACAGTGAAGACTAATTGGCAAAAGAAAATAGTAACTAAAACAGTTCCTTAAAATCAGCTCATACCAAGACACACTCCCTAAATGGCTCTTTACCTTAAAACATATCTTGAAAGTTCAGTGCAGGCATGGTATCAACTAGGGCATACTTTAAAAGCTGTGATTGGACTTTATCCCAGAAAAGGCTAAATAAATTGAAATATGTTTTGTATCATTATGCATATTCTTCTGTGATAAAAATAGCCTTAAATTTCTTAGCAGCATGAAAAATTGTCCAACAAGGGAATAATCAAAAAAGAAGGAAAAGAAGCAATCAAAAGAGAAAGGGAAAGAATTTTAGCATTCTTTAGCAAATAAAGCAATAAATGACTTGTGTGAATAATTTCAAAGCCTTGAATAAGCTGCTTTACCTCCCAGAAGACTTGTGAAAAAAATTAAAGAAATGTTTTAAACCCTTGAAGAGAACATATAAGACAATTTTCATGTTTTTTAAATCTATAACATAAAAATGTGAAAAGTACAATATTTACCGTACAAAGTCTTATCTGAGAAACCATTAAAAGAATATGGTAATAGCTTAATATCACAAGTCTATAGACCATGAAATTCCTCCAGTAAACAAAAGATCCTCCCTATCGTGTAAATTCATTTTGGTGGTGTTCCATGAAGAAATTACCTTATTATTTCTATAAAAATTTTGTAAAGGACTATATTTATATATTACAAAGGAGCTGGGATCTACAATTTAGCATTGTCGTCACGTTTGTTGAAGGTGAAATTTGGGGTTCTGCCACAATTACAGGCTTTCAATTCCTGGCTTTAAATTTTAAATGCTTAACCATTAGGAAAGAAAATAATGTAAATATACCATTACTGGAATCTAGATGATTTTTATATCTTGCAGTATTCCTGTATATATGCTTAAAATATCAAACTGTAATCAAATGGATCCCACACTTCCAACACAAATACCTAGGTGAGAATATTTACTCAATTATGTATGGACAGTTTATATGTTTTAAAGTAATTTTAACATTTTGAATACTTTAAAACTTCACTATTGTAAGGTAAGCTTAATATTACAAATCATATTCCACTTTTTACCTTTTGATTTTCTAAGCCCATTTCTTATCATTCAAACTCCAAAAGTGTGAAACTACCTTTCTTGAGTGGATTACAGTTTGAGTCAAGCAAAAGAATAGCTAAGAGTAATTCTCTTAATCTTAGAAAAGACTGAGTCAAAAGATTATAGAATAACATTGAAAAATAGATCTTCCTTCCATTATGAAGATCTCTTCAGATCTACTCCAGCTGCATAAGTTTATTATCTTCAGATCACTTGTGTTTTGCTAAATCCTTGATTTCTCTGGTCACTGAGTAATACTTTCCCCCTGGCCTTTTTTATTTCTTTGATTTTTCTTTTTATAGTCATTGAATGGGTTTATCATTATACCTAATGTTGAATTATTAGAGCAGTATTTTTGTTTTGTTTTGTTTTTTTCCTTTATGTGTGTGTGGTAGTGGTCCTTGCCTCGAAGATTTTGTTACAATAGTTACTTCACACAAATACAAAACTTGTTTTATGCAAACACTATACAGACATTTACATTATTCTTCAGCTCAAGAACATGTAATATCTCCTTGCTGCCAATAATTTCATAGCAAACTTTTCCACCTACTAAGCATGTAAATTTGGTTATAACATATGAGTATACCACTTACTAACAAAGATACAAGTAATTTACAATAATTTTCTTTAAAAACAAGACTTCATACCAATGAACTTTGTGAAAATTAAATTTAATTGTTTCCCAAAATTTAGTTTAAAAATAACATAGATTTTATTAAATAGCAAAGGTTGCCGTAGAAAGTAAAGCAGATGATTTGAAGAGTTTTTTAAAGATATTTCTAAATAAAATTTACAGAGAAATTTTCATATTATGGAAATGTCCCTTCTCAGCCACTTTCTAGAGAGTCATTGTAATTCCTGGAAGGCTACAGAGTCAAAGTGCATATGAATTAATGGTGATGTTCATTATCAAAGCAGGTTGCTTGACACACCCCAGATATTTTCATTTTTAATAACTGTGTTTCTGACAACATTGTTTTATATTTTGCATTTTCTGAAATTTTATTATAGATGCTAACAAGTTTATGACTTTGTAAATGAGTAAGTCTAATTATTCCCCTTCTCGCTGTTGATAGGAGTTAGAGATTCCTTTGGACAAAAGATCAGGAGGATGATTCTCCTTCATAATTTCCTATGTGTTAAATCTTAGCAGAAATACTAGCTGATCTTGATTCAAGTGGCCCTAATTCATCATAGCAGATACAATGTTGATATAACATGCTTCATAGATACAATACTCATAAGATGATTATATGAGTTATACACACTTGTATCTTTATATTCAAATTATTAGAAGTTATGGGGTTTGTGTATTATTAAGAGCCACAAACTGAATTAAAAGTGTATAAAATCTGAACATTCCATTCTCTGGCTTATACTGACCTAGTGTTATACAAAAAAAAAAAAAAAAAAAAAAAGCAAGTAAAACAAATATGGTCTCTTGCATATAAGAAGATTGCATATAATCGATTATATGCATTTTTCTTGAACTTACTATTTTGCTTCATGTAATTCTGACAGTTCATAGTATAAGAATTAATATAATGATAAAAACCCTGTACTTTTATTTTTATTAGAACCGGACTCAATGGGTCTTTAGCTTGGCTCTCCAAGTGGTTTCACATGCATCTGTTACTTTCACTTCCCTAATCTGTTTTCTCATTCCCTTGGGTAGTGAGGACTTAACCAATATTTTATCAAATTTTTTTTCAGGCAACCCAAAGGCATGCCAGATAATATTCATTAATGGATGATTATTGAAGATAGTATATGCTATACATTCCTTACTCAAAATAACTTAAATGTCATAACTGGAATAGAAAATATATTTTGAGAGAGGAAAAACAAAAAGAAAAAGAAATAAGCAACACTGACTACTTTCTGCAAGTTTCCCCTCATTTGTAGAAAATAAAATAATTTTTGCTTTGATGGCGATTGAGACCACATTCAGTAGTCTGGCCTGGACTTTCTTACAGCATTGCAGCCAGGATTTAGGAGAAAAGAATCGGAAGCTTCCAATCCTCGTAAGACCTACACACAAAAGTCCCAGATGATTGCAGCAAAATAAGTTTACTACCTAAAGCAAGTTGTGGTGGCCCCAGACGTAAGAATAGTAGGAAGAGTCCCCAGTTCTTGATATAAGCAGCAGTGTGCAGGAGTAAGAATAAGAGGAATTGCTGTTGTACTTTTTGAAGATTGTATACTACTTCAGTCCTATAAAATTAACCACACACACATGGGAATTTATGATCAAAATTTGGAAACTATTTTACATTAAAGGCCTGTAATAGCTATATATGTCTCTCTATATAAGTAGATATAGATAAACTTCTTTTTATTTTTACTTAAGGTAATGTTTTCCAGTCTTAGTTGATCAAGGTGAATTGTGGTTAAAATAACAATTAACAGCTTACAAAACTTTATCAATCACTTGGTAGATGCATGGTTTTGCTGTCCTAAAAATCATAATGGATTTATTAGTTATTCCCACTTCTATTATTTTAATTAACCATTGTATATTCATGAAATTTTAGCTTGAATTCAGATGGATGTAAATTCTTGACTGTTTATAATGTGAAGGAAAAGAAGAAAAAGCTTGAGAGGACTCAGGAAATGTCACCAATTGTTTGATTTAGATGATAGAGAATAGTTACATTGGAAGCTATGAGAAGAGGACATTTATTCATGTATTTTTTCTTCAATGAGTACTGAGATCCAAGTAGGTATCAGACTCTGTATAAGACAAACAAAACCATATAAGTAAACAAGACATTTTTTCTTATCTATATCCACAAAGTTGACAATCTAAGTATAAAAAAAAGTTAAGTACATAAAACTGAAAAAGGCTATCACAGAGTTTTAAGGTGGAGGTGTCCCCATGGAGTTGAGGGAAGATGAAGGAGAGGTATAGAGGGCACTTGAGATAAAGGATAATAAAAACTAAAACTTGGAAGATGAATGTGAATTAACTAGCCAAAGAACTGCTAAGGAATGACCTAAGAGGAATAATTAATGCAGAGGTCTTGGAGTCTAGAGAAAGCATTAGAAGTAAGTCCATGCTAATTTACAAAGTTTGAGAAAAGAGAGACTCAGAGATGATATTGCAGAACTAATTAATCATATTTTTATTACATGCAAATTTTCCCTTTAGTGTTAGGTTCATAAGAAAGCATGACACACATTTTCTTGTGTGCTTGCTTGTTTATGTTAAACTGGAGGCCACAACGTTGAAATCATATTTTTTAAGATAAATCAATAAATTGTACTATAACAGAATGCAAAAGTTATTGGTATAGTTAGATTCCATATTACAACTAATCTTCAAGAAACAACCACTTTTTGAGTTTGAATGTAATATCAAAGGAGAATATTCATGAATAGTCTATTTAAACTTGTTTTCCTTTCAACCTAATCATTGTGCAAGGCTGGATTTCCTTCATATATTTTATCCAAAACAGTATATTGTAAGATGAAATCATATTTTTGAATAATCCTCTGTGATGCTGTAGTGGATGGGCTGGAGAGATTCAGGTCAATCCTGGGCACAGATTATGTATTTAGTTGTTTGCAATATATTCATGGACTGACAGTTAATCCTGCCATAGTACCATGCAACAATATCCTTAGGGGTAACAGCAAAGATACACGTAAACCTCACCTTTATATTCAACTGTGGTCTGGTTGTTGACCTCTAAATTGTGGCTTAGGATCAGGCTGCAGATCATCTGCAGGTACGTCCGTGTGTTTTCTTCAATATATGATCTAGGCTGAAATTGCAGCCCACATTTAGGACAGTCAATTTGTAGAAGAAGGAAAAGTGCAATAGTGCTGGTGGAATTTTGTGATATTCTTGAAGCTTCTGGTTAGCCCCTTCCACTTATGCTTCATTGTCCAGAGAAAGTCCATGGCCAAGCATAAATTCAATAAGCAAGGAATTACTCTTCCTCGGAAAGAACCTTCGAATTCCATGATAGTGAGTAAGGCTGTATAATCCTTTTACAGAGCAAAAGGAAAAAAAAAAGTAATTGGTCAAAATGTACATGGTCATTGAAAATATGGCTGTAGGTGAGATTGCCCAGGGATAGGTGGCAAGTAGAATAAAGGGGAATATGACCTTGAAGAAATCCTGAAATGACACGAAGATATAAGAGGATAGAAACAGGAAACGGGAGACTTGAAAGAAACTGACAGTAAGTGGCCAAAGGTTTGGGAGGAAACTCAAGAAATCATGGCATATCAGGAGCCAACAAAACACAAACACATGGAAGTTTTCAATAGTGTCAAATTCTGCTGAGTGTAGGATTAGAGAAGAATTGAGTATTTATTAAATTAGGCCTATTTGGGCTTTATGGGAATAAATGGTTGTGACTGTTACAAAGAGGAAGGATATTATAGTTTAATGCCTGAAGTCCAGTGGGAAAAGCTTCCAAGAGAGTTACTGAAAAATACTTGGAGAGCTTGCCTAAAGAGAAAGTAGTCCCTAAACCCCAGTTAATGAGCCCTAGTTAATGTTTGCATTGTCAGTGGGCTTACTGATGTCTTCCCATACCTACTGAGCAAGTGAAAAGCAAACTTGGGGAGATGTTATGGTGGAGAAATGAGAGTGTAATGATGGAGCAGACTGCACACTCACCATCTAAAGTAAAGACATGCAAGTTTTCTAAGAATTACAATATTATTTCAGAAAATACTGGGATTTAAATTATCCTCCTTTTATTTCACCAGGGTAAAAAAGGGATCCCTCATAATAGGGAAAGACAAATGGAAAAAATTGTGAACAATTTTGAACTTGAGGCTTGTCTGCATATCAGAGTACATAAATGTTATGATCCACATGAGAAGGCAGCCCCTCTGGGACACTGTCATAGACAGCACTGACTGCTGGCACTGGCTATGAAAATAGTGAATAGTCATAGATGGGGGAACCACCACGGCAGAAACTTGAGGAAAGAGTTATGTGTCCTTTTTTCTCTTCTTTTCGCTAATTCTAACACTGGAAGAACCAGATCTAGAAAAGAAAAAGAATCAGAGCCTGATTAAATTCCCCAAATTTTATAGCATGAAGGAAGGCAACTGTTACTAAAATTCAGAGTAAGAATTTCAAGCAGCAGTTTATGATATTTTTATAATACAAAGTAAGTATAAATGTATGGAATCTCCCACAAATGTCATGAAGAATTTTAAAGCATAGAGTGCAGGTAAGAACAGTACAAATGATTTCATGTCTATGACCCACTGCTTAGTAGCAATTACATTTGTAACTCCATGGGCCTTCAGTAATGGAAACTCAATGTTGTCAGGAGATTGGAGGACCTGTGACATTACCAAAAGGACCCCAACAACCCACCATTTGAGAGACAAACACAAAAAGATTTACTAGGACACCCATTCTAGAGGCAGGGGAAGTGAGGCCCTGCTATAGTAACAATGAAGCAGACAAACGTTAGTACTTTTGGACTTTGATAGGAGTGCATGATGATCTCAAGTACAAAATTATCACAGAAGTCTGCTTGTGTTAAACCACCTTAGATAAAACTCAGGTCCTGACCACCTGTTGTTTTTCTGCTTAGTTGATGATAGGGTGGTTATGCTATAATGTGTTGTGTCTTGGGGCAAGTATAAAAGATTTTACAAAATTATTGTTTTTTTTTAATTAAGGAAGGTTTATAGTTAAGTTCTCAAAGATGTTGTATCTAACTTAATTGGAGAACTTTAAAATTCTTGAGACAAGATAGAACTGAGGTGATATTTTATATCAGGACGTTAGACCTGAACTTACAAATTATTCTTTGCATCCCAAATCTGGGTAACGTCTTTACACTACTTTCATATTGCTCTATTTGGACAAAGATTATGGCACTTTCAAATACATATATCTTTTGGAATTTACAGAAGAAGTAAGATGAGCTGGAGGAACTTACAGCATTAGTGGAAGATAAAAGGATTATTACAAGTAAAACTTTAGAAAATCTATGTATGTAAATATGTAACTTTGCTTTAGAGGATAAGTGGGATAAAATTATATTTAATATAATTAGGCTAATGACCTTTATAAGGGATCAGTTGTAAATATTAAAGCTCACAGTATTAGATGAATGATTATGTATTTTAGATCATTAACTCACATTGAAATGAACTTGAAATATATAAATACACAATTAACTTTTATGTTCTGTTTATTATACTTTTCTGTCACTGTTTTGAATTCTCTATAAAAGGCACATGAATGTTTTGACAGAACTACAGAAATCCTCTGATGGCAATATTATTTTCTATAAAAGTATAATAAATATTTTAGTCAACTATTAATAACCTAATTTGAATATTGCAACAAAAAGTCCTTAAAGCATAAGATGACAAAATAATTGTCAAAGTACTGTCTGCGAATATTTCAGAAATAGTCTCCCCAGCATGTAATGAACCTTAAAAATCAACACATCATACAAATATCAAAGGTCACATTTTAAGACATTGTGACTTTCTTACTATTAAATAAATTTTTGACATTGCTGAATCCTTATAAATTATTTTTTTTAACCCAGATGATGTCCAGATTGAGGGGAACCATATTGGAATATTGTAGCTGAAATGTCCTGTGGGTGACTAGCAGTTACATCATACAGAAGAAATGATTAAAAGAAAAAAAAAATGCCACCTCCAGGCATGAGGCAATTTCCACAAGAAAATACGTGGGATGCAATTACTCTCTGGTACCAGGCCTGAAAAGAACCGACAGCTAGACATTAGTGCTGTAATTGTAGTCCAGAATCTTCCAATGAAGAGGGTTGATTAAGTTGCTTTGAATCAGAGGTGTTCAAATAGTGAAATATCCTTTATTCATTTATTGCCATAGGGATCAGTGCACATGGGAAAAGAAATGATCAGAAATCTAGATTAGGCATTCAGTAGCCAAATTAAATCTATACCAAATTTAGCAAACTAGATGCTTAACTGATACTGTGCAAAGACCAGGAAATAAATCTAAATTTTAGCCTTGAGATGCTGCAGTCTGAGAATTTTACTTGGTATGCTATAGATGGAATGCATTCAGTATAAGATTTGCATAATTAGGATTATTTTAATAATATATTCTCTTCTTATACATTGAGATAACTGAAACATTTTCTGAGACAGTTGCTTAAACAAATAAACATATTGCTTGTACCCTAGCATGGGTATTTATTTTGCTTTTAATATGCAATTTCAAATATTTTTTTCTTTGATTTCATAGCAAGTATATTGAGATATAATTGTCAGACAATAAAATTCAATTAAGTGTATAGATTAGGAATTTTGACCTTCAGAAATAGCTTTGTAACTATCTCTAAAATCAAGATGTAAATATTTACATCTTTCCAAAAATCTCACGCTGCTTTGCAGTCAGTTTGTTCCCCAGCTCTGGGAAGCACTGATCTGTTTTTTGTCTCTAAATTTATGTTATTGAATTTCAAATAAATAGAATGATAGAAGATACATACTTTAGAATTTTACATCTCTAATGTATCATGATCACTGATGCTTGCCCATGTTTTTGTCCCTGTCAGTAATTCATTCGTTTTATTACACCTTAATTTGGTTATCTGTTGACTAGGTGATGGACATTAGGGTTGTTTTCAGTTTTGTTTATTATGTGTTACGAACAGCACCTTTCTGTGTAGAATTTAGTTTTATGTCTCTTGGTTGAATACCTAGGACTGGGATTGTTGAGTTATGTGGTATGTTTATATCCTACTTTATAAAACACTACCAACTTGTTTCTAAAGTTTGTAGCATTTTTCATTCCCATCAGCAATGTATGAGAGAACTCGTACCGTATACTCACCAACATGTGGTATTTCAGTCTTCTCAATTTTAGCCATTCTAGTGTCAATAATATCTCTGAGATTTAAATTTCCATTTTTTAATCATTAATGATATTGCAACTTTTCATGTGCTTACTCTCCATTCATATATCTTTGAAGTGTCAGTTTAGTCTTTCCCATTTTAAATGATTTTTGTTTTCAAAAAGACCTTTGTATATTCTGTATACAAACACTTCATCAGATATATGAATTCCAAATAATTTTCCCATCTGTTATTTACACTTTCATTCACTTATTTTTGCATCTTTGAAAGAGCAAAAGCAGATACCCAGTTGTTCCAGCACTTTGTATCGAAAGACTATACTTTAGTCCATTGAATTATACTGCTGATTTTAACGTTAATTGGCCAAATAACTTTTGGTTTATTTCTGAATTCTTTTGGTTCCATTGACTTATATGGCTATTATAATTTCAGTGCTAGTCTCTTGATTACTCTAACTAAAAAATAGTCATTTTAAAAATGGGATCTTCTAAGTAGTCTTGATTTTCATTTTATTTTTTGATACTATAAATCCATTATTTCCATATAAATTTTAGAAAAATCTTGTGTAGTTTTTCAAAATGGCTCCTAGGAATATGATTGGACTGGTTTCAATATATAGATACAGTTGGGAAGAATTACAATCTTAGCAATATTGGATCTTCTAATGCATAGACATAGTATATATCTCCATTAATTTAGGTGTTTGTTAATTTCCATCAGCAATGTTTTGTAACTTACAAAGGTCTTTCAAATCTTCTCTTAAATTTATACTATTAAAATAGCCATTAAAATTTTTCAAAATTCTGAAATTTTAAAGTTTTCATAACTAATGTTAAAGGAAAAATCTGATCTGGCCTGAACTAATTGGGTAAAAATTCTGACATGAAGTGATGTGAGACTATTTAGGGTTATTATTTATATCATGTAGAATTAATATTTTTTGCTATAGAAATTTTAATTAGTCTCATTGCAAAGTTTTGCCCTTGACCATACTGGGGATGAGTGTTGTAATACAGAATATATCTGTAATATTTCCTTAATAATTCTAAAAATTTCAGAATTTTTGAACACATTTGACCTCAAAAGAATGAATAATGAATTGGGGAAGAAAACTGGAAAGGGAAAGTTAATTTTATTGACATTAAATTTTTCCTCAGGAATAATAATAATTGAAGCAGATCCAAGGATAAATGGAAACTTGATATTTGCCAACTATTTACAACTCAATGATTAAACGACTAGCTGTTCATAAATAGTCCTGGGACATTCAGTTATTGTTATGCAATAAAATTAACAGTAGGCAGCTGTGTTATATCATCTATAAAAAATAAAGGCCTAAATGTATTGGATAAAATGTTTAAATGTTTATAAGAAATATTAGACAATAATATTATAAACTTGGTGTTTTGTATGATTGCTTAAATGAGACACTGAAACTGTACATCATAAAGGAAAATATTGATAAATTTGGCTTTACTAAAATTAAATTAATATTTAACACAATAAAAGAGCATAACCTAAGTTACAATGAGATACTTCCAAATTATTCAACCAATAGTAAGTTGATATCCAGAGTACATAAATAACTCTCCAAGGCAATGTGTAAAAAGACTATATAAATGAAGATGACAAAGGAAACCGATTTATAAAAGATGAGTCTAGAAGAGAAAACATAGAAATAGATGTTCCCCCTCACTTGGAATCTAAAAATTAAAATATCAGTAAGGAAAAATTTCTATAGATGGAGAAAGTACCATTCTTTCATTGTAGGCTTGCAAATATTTTGAAAAGCAATTTAGAACTGTCTACGAATTTTTATTGGTGATTTCCTGTGAATAGCAATTTACTATGTAAAGATGCATAGCGTGGAAATGGCTATGTTGTCTGTTCAGCCACATTAAAATAACATAAATTGTTTAAAAAGTGTGTGATAAGTTAACTTTAACATATACCTTCTGGCTGGCTAGTTAGCATTACAAGTGCTTCAATTATTGTTATATCCTCCAAAAAGCTTTTATTCTAGCATTATATATGTAAGAAGTATTTTCCATTGATGATTAAGGTTTGTAGGATTGGCAAAAAGATCTTAGTAATTATGTTCCCTTTACATGAATGAGGCAAAACATCTGGCCAGCCCAATAGTCAAACACATCTTGATGTGTAGTTTACAGTATTATTTAGTAATCTGTTCCTCTATTTAATAGTGAACTTTTTGGCCTTAGCCAGAAAGAATATAATTTGATACTGCTCTCAGAATATTATTGCATCCACTTAAAAATGACCTTTGTCTACAAGGTTTATTTTAGAGTATCCAAGATTAGATAATGGTTTCATAGAGTTTACTGCAATGAATGTGTTTCATGTGATTGCCAAGAATGAACATGTATCTTTATTAAAACAAACCAAATGAAACCAAACAAAAGATGTAAAGTGAGTAAACAGAATGTTAGGATTTTCATAAATTAATAGGGAGGTACACTGTTCTTCATTATATAATTATCTAATCTTTTACTCTATATGAAAAATATTTCAAAATTAAAACACAAAAGTGTTTGCTCCAGTTTCCATTTCCACATGGAAGGAGCTTGAATGTCATCAAGCCAGGAACAAGTACAAAATTAAACAGACTAAAAAACAATTCTTCTTGGATTTGTAAGAGAAGGGACGACACAGGGTGAACTGCTTCCCCAAAATTGGAGAGACAGAAGACTATAGGGAAGCATGACTTATCTTGTAGAAAACCATAAATAGAAACCTCTGTGGGAACCAGTGCTGAAGTAGGAAACTATAAACTGTAATTGACAAATTGCTGTTTAAGTACAGTATGAGCAGTGTGAGAGCTAAAAAGTCCAGAAAGACCTAGTCATAGGGGGGCTCCCACAGTGTTAGGAGATTTAGCTACAGGAGATCTACCAGCTTCCCACAGTAAATATCAGAGAAAAACCCCCTCTACCTCCTGGCAGGAAATGCAATGGGAATCACTTCAAAATAAAAGTCAGAGAACTCAGTTCTTAACAAGGACTGCCCTCAAGATAAACTAGTTAACCACAGCCTAGCTTGCAGAGATGTTATCAGAGCCAAACTCATCTGGGGAAAGAAAAATATCCAACTCTAGGTACTCTAACCATTCTGTCTGACTTATGGGGAAAGATAAATAAAAGTTATTGTAGTGCTCACAGTCCAGAGGCATAAGTTCACTAAAAGACTGAGACTTAATCATAGTAATATAGAACAGTTCCCCCTTACCTCACACCTCACCATTGCTTTACTGAAAGCCTGTTCATTGCAATTCCTTTTACCTGGTATATTTTTTGTTTTGTTTTGCTTTTTTTTTTTTAACCTTTTCCTTGCTTTATTTATTTTTTATATTGAAACATATTTGATTTACAATGTTGTTAATTTCTGGTGTACAACATAGTTACTCAATTATATAGATATCATATATATTAATTATATATACAGTTAGTATCTGCAAATCCTGAAGTTCCAATTTATCCTCCCCTTCTTCTATAGTAACCATAAGTTTTCTATGTCACCCTGTTCCTGTTTTATAAATAAGTTAATTTGTGTAACTTTTTAGATTCCACATAAAAGTGTTGTCATATGGTATTTTTATTTCTCTTTCTGGCTTACTTCATTTGGTGCAACAATCTCCAAGTCATCTATGTTTCTGCCAATGGCATTATATCATTTTTTATGGCTGAGTAGTATTCTACTGTGTGTGTGTGTGTGTGTGTATACCATAACTTCTTTATTCAATCTTCTGCCGATAGACATTTAGTTGGCTTCCACATCTTGGCTATTGTAAATAGTGCCCCTATGAACATTGAGGTGCATGTATCTTTTTGAATTAGAGTTCCTTCCAAATATATGCCCAGGAGTGGGATTGCTGAATCATATGGTAGGTCTATTTTTAGTTTTTAAAGGAATCTCCATACTGCTTTCCATAATGGCTGCACCAAACTATATTCTCACCAACAGTGTAGGAAGGTTCCCTTTCTTCCACACCTTCTCCAGCATTTATCATTCATGGACTTCTGAATGATGGCCATTCTGACTGGGGTGAGGTGATACCTCGTTGTAGTTTTGATTTGCATTTCTCTGATAATTAGTGATATTGAGCAATTTTTGTGTGCCTATTGGCCGCTTGTATGTCTTCATTGGAGAATTGCTTGTTTAGATCTTCTGCCCATTTTTGGATTGGTTTGTTTGTTTTTTTATTACTGAGTTGTATGAGCTGTTTTTACATTCTGGAAATTAAGGCCTTGTCAGTTGCATCATTTGCAAATATTTTCTCCCATTTTTATATTATACCTCACTATGAAGAAATACTTATAAGGCATACCAAAAGAAATTTGGTCTGCTTTTGAAGAGACAGAGTAAGCACTAAAACCAGATATGACAGGTATGCTGGATTTATTAGACTGGGAATTGAAGCGACTATAATTAATATGTTAAGGGCTCTAATGAATAAGGTAGACAGCATGTAAAAACAGATGGTCAGTGTAAGCAGAGACATGGAAATTCTAAAAAAGAACAGAAATGCTAGAGATTAAAGATTAAAAACACTGTAACAGAAAATTAGGACTGTCTTTTATGGGCTTATTGTTGGACTGGAAAAGGCTAAGGAAAGAATTTGTGAACTAGATAATATATCAATAGAATCCTTCAAAATTGAAAGGCAAAGATAACAAAGAATGAAACAGAAAAGAATGTGTAAGGATTGTGAAACAACTACAAAAGATAGAACATGCAGTTAGAAATACCAGAAGGAGAAAAAAGAACAGATATGGTTTCATGTTTCAAGCATGAAACAAAGGCTGATAAATTTCCCAAATTCATGTCATACACCAAAGCACAGACCCAGGAAGCTCAGAGACCACCAAATTTGACAAAAACCAAGAAATCTACATATAGGAATATTATTTTCAAAGTACAGAAAATCAAAAATATAGAAAAAATTCCTGTAAAAAAAAGATGGGAAAAACTCCTTATTATAGAGGAACAAAGGTAAGAATTGTACCCAACTTTCTCTGAAGCCATGCAAAACAGAGTGAGGAGCGAAATATTAAGAAGTATTAAGTGGAAAAAAAAAGAACCTAGAAATTTTGTAACAAGCAACATTATCTTCAAAAGTAAAGGACAAATGGACTGTTTTAGACAAAAACTGAGGGAGTTTGTTGCCAGTAGATGTGCCTTGCAAGAAATGTTAAAAGGATTTCTTCAGTGAGAACAAGCACTCATGATAAAAATTATCAACAAATTAGGAATAGAGGGAGATTTCCTTAGTTTAATACAGAATATCTTTAAAGCCCTAAAGTTAACAGCATAGTTAATGGTGAAATACTTGAAGTTTTCCCACTAAAACCAGGTACAAAACAAAGAAGTCTCTTTATTCCATTCCTTTTCAACATGTTACTGGAAGTTTTACTAAATGCAATTAGGCAAGAAAAGGAAATAACAGATATACAGATGAGAAGGAAGAAATAGAACTGTCTTACTTAGAAATGACGTGATCATCTGCATAGAAAGTCTGACAGAAGAAACAAAAAATCCAGAGCTAACAAGTGATTATAGCAATGTTGTAGGATACAAGATTAATATCCAAAAGTCCATCACTTTGCTATAAAGCAATGATCAAGTGGAATTTGAAATTAAAGAAAAACAATACTATTTACATTAGCAACTCCACCAAATAAAATACATCCAAATCTAACAAATTATTTACAAGATAAATATGAAGGAATCTACAAAATTCTGATTAACAAGGTCAAAGAACTAAATAATCGAGAGATATCCCATGTTTATGGACAGGAAAACTCAAAATTCTCAAGTTGTCATTTCTTCCAAAATTGATGTATAGATTCAATGAAATCTGAGTCAAAATCCCAGCAAGTTATTTTGAGTTAAGTCCGCAGTCTTGATTCTAAAGTTTATATGGAGAGGCTAAAGACCGTGAAAAACCAAAACAATACTGAAGGGAAGAACAAAGGAGGAAGATTTATACTACCTGACTTTAAGACTTAATATAAATATAAAGCTACAATAATCAGAATGCTGTGATACTGAGAGAATAGACAAAAATATAATGGGATAGAATAGAAAGCCCAGAAATAGGCCCACATAAATACAGTCCACTGATCTTTGACAAAAAAGCAAAGGCAGTACAATGGAACAAAGATAGTCTGTTCAACAAATAGTGCTGGAACAACCGAGCATCCACATGCAAAAGCACAAATACAGACACATATCTTAGAAGTCAAAATAGGTCACAGATCCGAAAGTAAAATGAAAAAATATGAAGCTCCTAGATAAGAAGAGAGAAAACCTAGATGACCTTCTGAATAGCCACAAATTTTCAAATACAATACCAAAAGCATTGTTCATAAAATAAATAAGTGATAAGGTAGACTTCATTAAAATTAGAAATTTATGCTCTGTAAAAGACAATGTGACAAGAACAAGACAAAATATAGACTAGGAGAAAATCTTACAAAAGACACATCTGATAAATGACTTAATTCAAAATATACAAAAAAGCTTTTCATCTCAACAGTAAAAATACATACAAAGTGATGAAAAAATGGGCCTAAAACCTTAACAGATACCTCATCAAAGAAGAAATACAAATGTCACATAAACATATGAAAAGATGCTCTATGTCATATGTCATCAGAGAAATGTAAATGAAAACAACAATAGGATATCACTATACACCTATTAGAATGGCCCAAATCCAGACAATGGGCAGTACCAAGCCCTGGTAAGATGTGGAACAACAGAAACTCTCACACGTTTCTGGTATATGGGCAAAACGGTATAGTGACTTTAGAGGACAGTGTGCTGGTTACTTAGAAAACTAAACATAATCTTATCATAGAATCCAGCAATGACATTTTTCGTTAATCCCCAAAGGAACTGAAAACATGATCACACAAAAACCTGTACATGGATATGTAAATCAGCTTTAGTCATCATTACTAAAATTTGGAAGTAACCAAGACAGTCTTCAGTAGGTAAGTGAAAAAATAAATTGTGGTACATTCAAACAGTAGAATATTATTCAACACTAAAAATAAATGTGCTACCAAAGCATCAGAAGACATGTAGAAACCTAAATCCATACTGCTTAGTGAAAGAAGCTAGTCTGAAAAGACTATGTGCTATTTAATCCAACTATATGACGTTCTGGAAAAGGCAAAACTGTGGCGACGGTGAAAAGATAAAAGATCAGTAATTCCCAGGGCTTAACGGGTGAAGGATGAATAGACAGAACTGAAGAACTTTTAGAACAGTAAAGATACCCTGTATGATGCTATACTGATAGATACATGCCATTATAGGTTTATTCAAATCTGTAGAACGTACAACACAATGAATCATAGTGTAAACTATGGACATCAGGTGATTTCGATATGTCAGTGTAAGTTCATCAGTTGTAACAAATGCACAACTCTGTGGTGGTTTGTTGATAATATGGGAGCTATGCATATGTGTGGCAGGAGATATATGGGAAATAACTGTATGTATTTTTCTCTCAGTTTTGCTTAAAATTTGAAAAAAATAGTTAAAATTTTTTTAGAGAACAGTATAATTAAACAAACTACATTAAATCAATAATTACCACTGGTCTAAGAATGGCTACAATTAAGAATCTGGCTCCTAAATCACTGAACTTTTGGAAATACTAAGTTATGGAAATACTTTATAAGTTATAGTTTTTATCAATTAGTTTAAGTAGTTGTATTGCACTTGAAACATACAAGGAAATTTAAATGGTAAAGTAAGATTTCTAAAGTTCCTCTTTCACAATGTAGCATTTCTATTCTACACACTTATTAAGCATTTCTTGAGAGATGGGATGTGGTTCTTGAGAGGAAGATAAAGACAAGAAAATCTGTTGTTTAAACTTAACAGGAAATATAACGCCAGGTTTTGAAGGCCTTTAGAATCCTACTCTGTCATAGAAATGAAACTTTTAACAATTTATTGCTTTTCTGAGACCAAATCTCTTTCTTTCCATTCAGGGAGAAAGGAATCTCAAGGTCTGTTTCATAAAGCAAGTTTGAAATGTTACTCTTAGATCCTTTCTTGTCAGCTCCCACATGTTCACTTGCAGTTCTTAGAAATGCGAGATTGTCTAAGGTTTCTAGGGGTAAAACAGAAGAAATTGTATTCACACGTCTTCGAACTCCCCAACTCTTTCGTACATTTAAAGGGCTTGCAACATTTACTGACAGCATTGTTGCCTTATTTCAACAAAAGCATATTCACTCTGGGGATATTTGGGAGGTCTTAAACCGTCTCTGATTTCCACAGGTGCTGTCAACAGAAACATGAATTCATTACCATCATAGAAAAATGTTTTTTCCTATTCTATCCAGAAAGGCCTGCAGAAGTCAAACATATATGAAACTGATTAGTCAATAGAGAAAGATGATTGTCCGTAAGGAAACAGGACTGTATTTCCTGTGGGAGACTAGTCATGGCTGTATATTTTAATCTGTTGCCTTTAGTCTCATACTGTCCCTTTATCCATGTCATTGGATATCCCCGGCCTTTACACCAAGGGCATTTGAAAATATGTATGGGCATTTTTGATGGTCACAAAAAATTAAGGAGAATTACTGTGTTTAATTAAAATAAAGTTGGTTCACCAGGATGTCAGTAGTCCTCCCAGTGAGAAATTTATTCACAAAGTTAATTTATGAACTTCATGAAATTTCCATTTCCTTTTTAATCTTCTATACAGTTTACATGTATAAATGTCATATTGACATTCATTAATCTTTTTATTATTAACCCCAGCAGACTATAAAAGTTACAGAAAAAATGAGATAATGTGGCCTTCTGTTTTATTGAGGTGTAATTGACATATAGCACTTTATAAAGTTAAGGTGTACAGCATAATGTTGACACACATTTATCATAAAATGATTACCACAATAGGTTTAGTTAATATCCATCACATCATATAGTTAGTTTTTTCCTTGTAATGAGAACTTTAGAATTTACTCTTACAGCAAATTTCAAGTATATCATATAGAAGTATTAACTGTAGTCATCAAGTTGTCTATTATATCCCCAGTACTTATTTATCTTATAACTGTTGTCTTGTACCTTTTTACCACCTTCCTCTAATTCTACCAACCCCTACCACCTCCTGCCTCTGGTAACCACAAATATAATCTCTTTTGCTATGAGTTTGGGGTTTTTTTTGTTTATTTGGGTTTTCAGATCCCACAAATAAGTGGTATTATATAGTATTTATCTTTCTCTGTATATTTACTTTACTTGGCACAATGCCTTCAAGGGCTGAATAATATTCCTTTATATATGTATATACTCATAAATACACACATGGGTGTGTGTAGACATCCATTCTTTATCCATTCATCTATTGATAAACACAAGTTTGTTTTCATGTCTTGACAATTGTAAATAATGCTGCTGTGAACATGGGGTGCGGATATAATTTCAACATAGTATTTTCTTTTCTTTGGCTGTGTTCCCAGAAGTGGAACTGCTGGATCACATGATAGTTCTCTTTTTAAATTGTTGAAGATCCCCCATACTATTTTCCATAGTGGTTGTACCAATTTACAATCCCACCAACACTGTACAAGTGTTCCCTTTTTCCCATATCCTTGCTGGTGGGTCTTGTATCTTGAAATTTTATTGATAGCCATTCTGAGAGGCCTGTATGGTTTGATTGTGGTTTTGTTTTATTCATCTTTTCAAAGAACCAGTTTAGTTTGGTTACTGTTGCTTTTGATTTCCTATTCTTTATTTCATTTATTTCTACTCACATGTTTATTATTTCCTTCCTTCTGCTAACTTTAGGATGTTTGTTATTCTTTTTCTAGGTTTTTAAGGCATAGGGTTAGGTTGTCTATTTGGAATCTTTGTTTTTTTTTTTTAATAAAGTTTATTACTATGATTTCTCACTTAGAACTGTCTTGCTGCATCCTATAAGTTTTGGTATGTTGTGTTTTCATTTTTGTTCATTCCAAGATACTTTTTGATTCCACCTTTAATTTCTTCTTTGATCTATTGTTTTTTTCAGGAGAGTGTTGTTTTATTTCCATATATTCATGAATTTTCCAGTTTTCCTCCTTTTTGATTTTTAGTTTCATACAGTTGTGGTCAGTGTTAAGATACTTGGTATGATTTCAGTATTCATGGATTTGCTAAGACTTGTTTTGTGCCCTAACATATTGTCTATCCTAGACAATACTCCCTATCCTAGAAAATGTCCGCTGTGTGACTGAGAGGGATATGTATTTGCTGTTTTCAGATAGAACGTTTTATATTTGTCTGTAGTTCCATTTGGTCTGTATTATTGTTTAAATCTACCATTTCTTTATTGACTCTCTGGGGATGATTTATTTATTATTGAGAATGGGGCATTAAAGTCCCCAACTATTAATTACTGTTATCTTCTCCTTTAGCTCTATGAATTTTTGCTTTATATATTTGGTGCTCTGATGTGAGGCATATAAATATTTACAAATTTGGGGTGCTATAATCTAAAGATGTTTATGTAAGCCTCATGGTAACCACAAGGGAAAAACTTATAACACCCTACTTTAAGCTGATAAAAACTTTAATAAAATCTCTAAATTTTACACTTCTGCATGCCTCCTTCCCCTCACATTTTAGGTTACAGCTTTATATTTTTATATTATGTAACTAATAACAGATTATCACAGTTATTGTCATTTTTACTGTATTTTTAGACTTTCAAACTAGAGTTTGAAAGTAAATTATTCATCACCATTACTGTATCACAGAAATTAACTTTGACTATATATTTACTATTACCAACAACTTTTACACTACCTTCTTACATTTTTATGGTGGTAATTAGTGTCCTTTTACTTCTATTAAAAAAACTGTATTATTTCTTGTAAGTCAAGTCTAGTGATGGTGAACCTCCTCAGCTTTTGTTTGTTCAAGAAAGTCTTTATTCCTCCTTCATTTCTGAAAGAGATTTGCTGGGTATAGAATTCTTGCTTAACAGCTTTTTTCTTTAACCATTTGTCTGTATCATGACATTCTCCATTGGTCTGAAAAGTCTCTTTTGAGAAATTCACCATTAGTATAATGGGGATTCCCTTGTATGTTATTTCTCTCTTTTCTTTTGCTGCTCTAAAAATTATTTCTTTGTCTTTGTCTTTTGACAGTTTAATTATAATGTGTCTCAGACTAGCCCTATTCAGGCTCAAACTATTTGGGGGTCTTTGGGCCTCATGAGTATGTGTGTCTGTTTCTTTCTCCAGACTTGGGAAGTTTTCAGCCAGTATTACTGTAACTATACTTTTTGTTCCTTTCTTTTTTGCTTTTGGAATTCCCTTAATGTAAATGCTCTTTCTTTCAATTGTGTCTCATAAGTCTCATAGGCTTTCTTAACTCTTTTTTCATTCTTTTTTCTTTCTTCTCCACTGACTGTATAACTTCAAATGTCCTATCTTTCTGGTCACTGATTCTTCTGCATGGTCAAGTATGCTTTTGAAGCTCTTTATTAAAATCTTCTGTTTATTGTATTTTTCAGCTCTAGGATTTCTGTTCATTTGTTTGTTTTTTGATGGTTTCTCTCTGTTGAACTTCACATTTTGTTTATGCATTGCTTTCCTCATTTTGTTAAATATCTCTATGTTCTTCTAGTTTACTAAACTTTTTGAAGAGGATTGTTCTGAATTCTTTGACTGACATTTCATAGATGCCCATTTCTTTAGTGTCAATTTAGGGCATCATATTTACCTGACTTTTCATGATCCTTGAATCCTTCCATTGTTATCTTTCCATTTGAGTGTGTGGTCTCCTCTTCCAGACTTTATAGGTTTGCTTCAGCAGGTGGTTCTTCACTGGTCAGCTCAATTTGGGTTTCTGGATGTGCCTGCTGGTAATGTTCTTGGGCAGGTGGGGTCTGTTATCAGGGTATACTTTGGGGAAAGGCAACAGTCCACACTCTAAGATCAGGGTGGAGGGTTGCACTGACTGAAAACTGTTAGATGGGCCTGCTGGCTTTGTTCCCTGTCCAGCTAAGAGTGTAGAATGGGCTCCACAGTTTCCTGGATTTTCTGGTCATGCTTACTAGATGGTCAGAACCGGGTACTACACCCAGCAGTAGGTGGGACTATGAAGTATCTTCCCTGCCCTGGTAAAGCAGAAGGATAGGACCTAAAGCCTGCACAGCTCATTGTTAGGGTAATTGAATCAGGCAAGATTGTGCACCAAATTCCCTGGAGATGTGAGGCCAGCAGTGTTGCTCTGCAGATGAGGAAAGCCACAGGTTGTGTTCTCTGTTTAACTGCCACAGTAAGCAGGACTACTGGATGCAGTCCAACAGCTTCTTGTGTACTCTGTTTAGGGTCCTTGGTCACGTGGGCTGAAGGCTGTATTCAGTGATAAACAAGGATATGAATTAATTTTCCTGCCCAGGCCCAGCATTAGAAGCAGCTCTGAGGCCAGTGGTGGTGTTGACTCAAGTTGACCCATGCCCCATATTCCCTGCCTGAACAGAGCCACTGGCTTTGCTTTGTGGACTATTAGTTATTCCTTTTTAACCTTTCTGCTCAAACTTGCTGGGCAATGCAGTCTCCAGGAATTCCTGCCAGTCCCTATGGCCAGGAGTTACACATACAACTGGGCAAGGCTTTGACTCAGCTCCCCTTCTGGGTGGGATGGGAAGACCTCCTCCAGTCACCTCTCAAATTTTCCCAAATAAATGTTTGGATCAGTAGGAGCTGGGAGGTACATTCAGCAGCATGAATTAACTTTCCTGCTTAGGTGTCGCTGGGGACCCTCCATGCCCAGTACTGGCTTTGCACTGGAGGTTATCAACATTGTTTACCCTTCTATCAGCCTGAGCGTTGCTGGGCTATGCCGTTTCCAGGTATACTTTCCAGGCCTTCTGGTCAAAAAGAACCAGGAACCACATTTATTAGTTGACGGAGTTAAGACTCAGCTCTCCTGTACAGACAGCTGGGGCAGACAGGGCTCCAGAACCAGTGCATCTTCTTGTTTGACAGCCCATATCAGGCAGACCTGCACTCTGCAGTTTCCTTGGTTAGACTGCACCACTAACTTGGTTCTGCAAAGCCTTTGGTTTTGATTACTGCTTGTGATCTGCAGGTAGGAATGATGTCTGCTAAGATCTAAGTGCTAGTTGTTGCAAGCCCTTCTCCCCTTCTCCATCACAACCAGATTCTCAGTGGTCAAGATCTACGGATTTCCCTGCAGTCCCCATGGGAGCAAGACCAGAGTAGGGAACCACACAAAATGACTCACAATGCTGGGCATCTGTATGGCCTCCATGGGCTCTTTTCTCACTGGAGGAATCACAGGCTCAGAGAAGATTTCTCTATGTGATGCTGTGTCACCCTGGGGAAGGGGCCATGTGATCACCATGGAGCTGCTTGTCTTACCCTTCTAATACAATCTGTCTTACTTTCTGTGGTATAGGGAGTGCTTCAGCCCCACTCCCATGTCCTTAGATTCTCTCAGTGGTGTCTTGTCCATGAATAGTTATCAGTTATTTTTTTAATGGGGAGCAGATCAGGAATGAACTATGTTGCCATCTTGGTGACATCCTCTGTGTAGGAGTTAAATGAATCTCAACACTTAGAACATACCTAAAGAGACGATATTGACCAAATGCCCTGACCTATTAAAAACACATATATGTAATACATATATATATTTGTATGTATATAATATATATGTGTCTGTCTATATATGATTAAATTTATAGGCATATTGAAATACACTAATCCCAATGTTACGGATCATCTTAAATAAAAAAATGTTTTTTTAAGGACACTATTACTGTGAAAATTTCTAATAAAAGTAATTTGTCATATATTTTAAAGTAAAAACATATGACTGGAAGTAAAAATATGTTGGAAAATTATAAATTGGAAAATATGGTTTTGGGCTTCTTATTTCCAGTAACTTGTCTTACTATGTTATTGTGTTTTAGTTATAAATAATTATTTTAACACTATTAAAATAGCTTAAACTCTGAAGGATAAATTTGTTTTTTAAGAAAGACACAGAATTAATCTTCATTGGGAATTTAAATAATTTGCTAAGAGCAGATTTTGGTGTAGGAATGGTTAACAGATTTTTAAATGCATCTCAATATTACATATTATCTTTACTTGTTTAGAAGTGTTTTTTTTTTCCATCTGTTATATTTTCACTCCAGGTAGTGTACTAAAGTACAGTTCTGATACTAATGGTATTAGTTTTCTGTGGCTGCTGTAATAGTATACCACACACTGGGTGGCTTAAACAATAAAATTTTATCTTCTCTTTTTTCTGGAGACTGGAAATCCAAGATCAAGGTGGTGGCAAAGGTGGGTTTCTCTGAGGCCTCTCCTTGGCTTTCAGATTGTTGTCTTCTTCTTCCTCTTTAAATGGTATTTCTTCTGTGCATACATGCCTTGGGTGTCTCTTCTTCTAAGAACATTAGTCATATTGAATTAGAGCATCACTTTAAAGAGTTCATTTTAACTTAACAACCTCTTTATAGGTCTTATTTCCAAGAATGGTTACATTCTAAGGTACTGTGGATTGGAATTTCAACATGTGAATTTTGTGGGGATACAATTCATCCCATAATATTCCACCCTTTGGAACTCAAAGATTCATCTACTTATTACATGCGAAGTACGTTCCCCGCCATCCCAACAGCCCAGAGATTTCCTTTCAATCACTTTCAATAACAACTCTTTAAGTCCAAAATATCATCCAAATCAGTAGTGGGTAGGACTCAGGTGCGATTCATCCTGAGGAAAAATTCCTCTCCAGCTGTGAACTTGTAAAATGAGACAAGTTATATACTTCAAGAATGTTACTGTGGAAAAAGCATAAGACAGACATTCCTATCCAAAAAGGGAAAAATAGGAAAGAAGAAAGGGTTGTGGGCAGGACAAACTTCATTAGAATGTAAATGCTGAGAATTATTCTCTCTGGCTTGATGCTTTGTCCTAGGATCCTCTTGGTTGATGCTCCCACTGCATCAGCCCCAACTGTGACAACCTGGTCTCCTGAAAACAAGGTGTCCTTACTCTCTGAAACCAAGAGAAGAGACAGTCTTGCCCTTCAGACCTGTGGTAGCTCTGGTACTGCTTTTGAGGGTCATTTTTTCCTTTTCTTGAAGGATAACACCTATTCACAACCAGATGGCTCTATTGACTTCTCTTGTAAAATTCCAAGCCTCCCTTCATTTAGTTCCATCTCTCCCCTTTTTCCCAAGGTAATATCACTGCTGGTATAACCCTGTTTTTATGCTTGGTTTCATCTGAGATGGCTGATTAAATCTGTGTGTGCTCTCTCTGTGGAGTGATTGTTCAGCCATGCCTTTGGTGTTCTCTTCAGAACGTGCTTTCTCATTTTCTGTGGTGTGGATAGGCTGAGAATTTTCCAGATCTTCATTTGTGGGTTTTTTTGCTTAGCAGTTCCTTCACTCTCTCTCTCTCTCTTTTTGTATTTTACTATAAAAGTAAGGAGAAATCAGGCCATGCCTTCAACATGTTGCTTAGAAATCTGCTAAATACTCAAGATAGTCGTTCACAAGTTCTACCTTCTGTGAAATACTACAACACAATTTAGCCAAGTACTTTGCCTTTCTATAACAGGGATTATCTTTTCTCTAGTTTCCAATAATATGCTCCTCATTTCTGTCTGAGACCAGAAGCACCTTTAATATTCCCATTTCTATGAGCATTCAGTTCATTATGATACATATATTCTCTAAGATGATAATTTCTTTACAGTTCTTCTCTTTTCTCTGTAAACCCTTCCCAGCATTATCTTTACCATCCATATTTCTACCAACAGTCCCTTCAAGGCAGTCTGAACTTGTCTAGCATGTACCTCATAACTCTTCCAGTTCTACCCATCACCCACTTCCAAAGTCATTTCTACATTTTGGGATATTTGTTACAGCAGCATCCCACTCCATGGTACCAAAATCTGTATTTGTCAGCTTAAGCTATGATACCAAAACACCACACACTGGTTAGCTTAAACAACAGAAATTTAAATTCTCACAGTTCTGAAGACTAAAAAGTGCAGGGTCAGTGTGCCAATAGGGTTGGTTTCAACCGAGTTCTTCTCAGTCTGCAGACAATGCCTTCTTGATCTGTCATCCCTAACACCAGTCTGATCTAATTAGAGCCCCATTATTATGATGTCACATAACCTTAATTAATTCATTAAAGACCCTGTCTCCAAATAAAATCACATTGGGGTTAGAGCCTTCAATATATGAATTTTGGAAGGGAAACAGTTCATTCCATAACAGTCAGATACAGTGTATTAAAAACAGCACTTGGCGTATAGTTATTCTTCAAAAAATGGCAGCCACTATTGCAGGTGCTGATCGTGTTGTGTGAGTAAAGGGAGTGGCATTCTGTTATTAAAAGAAAAGAATGAGTCAGCAACAATTATCAATAGAAAATTATCAGTTGCTTTTTCTATAAATTACTTTGAACATTGACTATTTTTGAGAAAAAAAAATATTGTATTAGTTTGCTATGGCTGCTATAACGAAGTACTACAGGTTGAGTGGATTAAAGAATAAACATTTATTTTTTTCACAATTCTGGTACCTAGAAGTCCAAGACCAATTTGTTAGCAGGTTTGGTTTCTTCTGAGGCCACTCTTGGCTTGTAGATGACTGCCTTCTTGCTATGTCCTCAATGCATTTTCCATTGTGCCTATGAATCCCTGGTGTCTCTCCATGGGTCCAATTCTTTTGTTCTTATAAAGATACCAGTCACATTTTATTAGAACCCTCCCATATGGCCTTTTAATTATCTTTTTAAAGACCTTATCTCTAAATATAGTCATATTTTGAGGTACTGAGGGTAAAGGCTTCAACATATGAATTTTGGGGATGCACAATTCAGACCAAAACAATTATTATATTTTACTGTACTGTGTTGAAAGGAAATGTTACAACTTTTAAGAAAACTATAATATCTACCTGCTTAAAGTTATGTATAGAGTTTTAGGCAAAAATAGTCTTGAGAAATTTGTTGTCAGAGCTTTATATTTACCTAAAAAACTCTTACTTAAAAACTTAGTAATACATGATAAATTTATAATTAACTTCTCAATGTTGAGGTGAATTAACCATTAACAAAAATGTTAATCATCAAAGGATGGGGTGTTGGCATAAACAGCTAGGGAAAATAAAGCTAGTTGAGAACAGTATCTTTTCCATTTTGTATGGGGAAGTTGGAGAGATGCCATTATTATTACTCTAAATTTCAGAGATGAAAAACAGAAGAAATAGCTGAAGAAGGTTTTAGTGATCATTACATCTATCCAGATATTGTCTTAGGTTGTATTCATGTACTTAAATATTCACTCAATGTTAGTCTTGTTAGTTTCTGCTAATTTCTCCAGTAACTAATCAGGAGCAAGACTTTAGGCTTTAATTTTCAACAAAATGGGACCTGAAACTTAGAACAGAATTCATGCTTGGGGAGACTTGGACCACAGAACATTTATCTGCATAAATATTGCCATTGCTTCATTAATTCAAGCAATATTTATCAAGTGCCTTTTGCTAGGCACTACTGCAGACTCTTGGAATCCACTCATTAATTTTAAAATATTGCCTTTTACCCTCAAAGATGTTACTTTCTAGCTTGAGAGGGCTGTCATACAAATAATATGAAAAATAAGAAATATAATAAATATGTTAAAGGGAGAGAAGTACAGGGCAAGAGTGATAAGGAATGATCATTGGGGAAGGAGGGAGTGACAGATTATAGTATAAAATTTTGTAGTTAGGAAAGGCGACCCTGAGAAGATGTCTGGGCAAGGATTTGAATTAGCAAAGGAGGTAACAAAAAGAAGATTTGGAGAAAAGACCCTAAAATGAGAGTTTATCCAGCTTCCTGAAAATCCTCAAGTCCATCAACCAGGAATAAGATGGTGCACATATACATGGAGTAAGATCTTGAGCTCAAAATGTGTCAATGTTATACTGGACCAGAGATTAAAACTATGATTCCCTGAAGACATCCACCCAAACTATTAGTATCAAATAAACAAAGACTTGAACAGAGTCAGCCATTATCACTTGCGTTTTAGCAGACAAACAAAGGCAGGCAGAAAAGTGGGAAAGCTTTATAGTGGAAACAAATGAAGACTTCATGCATGCCCTGATTCTCCTTTGTTGGCATAGGGAAGCTGTAGACAGTCAGACTAGAATCAGAACAGCCTATATGATTGGTTATGGGTGAATATTTGGTTTTCTCTGGTGGCCATGGGACAAAAATTGGAGAAGCTGTTGGTTATCCATTGAGTGCTGGCCATTTGGGGCCAATTATTACAAGTGTTATTGTTTGGCTTTCTGAATTGTTACTGTGAATTCTAATAAGTCTGACATACAGCAAGCTGGCTTCCTGGGCTATTTATTGTAGATAAGGACATTTGTTTTCTAGAGAAGTTGCTGCAGGTTGTGAAGTAGAATTCTATGTTTTATATAGAGTCTGTCCGTTATCCATTTGTACTTCCAGTTTCTCAGTGACAACTAAAACCTACGCCTTCCAATCACCTCATATTTAAACCTTTGTCACACTATCTGCCTTTAATCTACTGGAATCAGTACCATTACGACTTTCATGCACGATTATGGCAGACATACCAGAACACCTAAGGTCCAAGTCAACTCTCATCTCATAGACTATAAGACCTTGTACATTCTTTCCCCTTCTCTTGTTTCTCCCCAGTCCTACTGTATTCTAAAATTTATGATCCATTGTCAGTAAAGTCCCACATATATTTAATGTTTCTCCATACATTTATTTCATCTTTACCTTCTTGTTCTAATGAGGGCAGTAATTCCCCTAAAGCTTTTTACAGTGGCAGCTCCAATCAGCTCTTTTCAGGCCATTTTTTTTTTCTCTCTTGGAAAAACATGGACACACACACAAATAAACACACAACTAGTTTTAAATCTCAAGTAAGATTATATTAATCACTAACTCTTGTTGTTGCATTAATCCATCTACCAGTGCATATTTCTCAATTTCTTTTCATTATTTTAAACTTCTAGATCAATCTACTCTTTCCAATACTACTACTGCCTTAATTCTTGGTGACTTGGTAGTATAATATTTGTGTGTATGATCCTTCCAAAGTCCAGCCTCTTAGTACCTCAAATTTTTTTCTTCCAAAGGTCTTGTACTTCAGCCTTACTTAGTCATATACTTGCAGATACACAACACAGAAATTATTGGTATTAATCATAGCAACTCCTTGATAATTGCAACTTTATATGCCCAACTCCCTGACCACTACCTTTCATCATTCTGGATCATTCATATTAACTCCCTGAAAATCCTTTTACCTTGCTGACCATCAATCCATTTACCTCCTCACCATTTCAGTGTCTCTCACTTCCTATATGTCTGCAGTCAACTAGTTTAAATTTCATGGTCAGTAATTATAAACACTCCCTTATTTATACACTCAACTCCCTTGTCTTTCTGCAGTGTCATTATACTGGGTTAGCAAATCAGAATTTTGGCTGAGTCTAACTTTCATCTAATCTGCATCTGCTCTAGAGACTGAAAAGATGTCAGATTCTTGTATTTTCAAACTAGAACATATATGTTGCATAATGGCTCTTAAATGTCCTTTTATTTGATTTAGATTTTATCCTTCCAAACATGCAAATTTGTTATCAATTTCTCTTCTTTCCAGTCTGTTACCTGTTATTAATGAGTTATCTGTATGCTGCCTAAATCATCTTTTGAAAAATATGAGATTTCAGGAAAACAATTTATCAGTAATAGTCACTGCTTCTGCCAATACTTCGTGGCATTGGGGAAGTTATTTAATCTTTGTCCATAAAATGAATATAACAGTAGTTGATGTAATATATATACATACATACATACAGTACCAGGTATTAACAAACGTTGAGTTTACTACTAATTCTATGACTTTTTACCATTCTTGTAATTATTATTGCTTTGTCGTTACCATCATTATCAACAAAAAGATCTGGACTATTCATCAAACTTAGGGAAATAGTTTGTATTTTAGTTTGATTGGGCTGATGTAATAGAATACCACAGACTGAGTGACTTAAACAGCAGAAATTTATTTTCACACGATTCAGAAGGTCAGGAGTCTGAGATCAGGTGTTGGCAGGTTTGGTTGCTCTTTGACTTGTAGATGACCGTCTTCTCACTGTGTCCTCACATGGTCTTTCCTTTGTGCACGTGCATCACTGGAGTCCCTTTGTGTATCCAAATTTCCCCTTCTTATAAAGACAGCACCATACTGAATCAGGGCACATCTAACAGCCTCATTGTAACTTAATTACCTCTTTAAAGTCTATCTCTGAAAACAGTGATATTCTACTGTGCTTGGGATTAGGGCTTCAACCTATGAATTTCCAAGGAGTGGAGGGAGGAGTACAACTCAGTCATAACAGTTTGTATCATGCATCTCCTCAGGGTGTTGTCTTCTTTAAAATTCCCAAGTACAGTGCACACTTACGACCTTAAGCCTGATTCTTCATAAAGAATCTGTTTTTCCTAAATGGTACCCTCTTTCAAGGATATTAAGAGAGATCTCTGTCCTCTGCCCAAACAAATTCTAAAGTCCTATTTGCCTGCTCTACCTCTGTCAACCCCAAAACTGTGCCATTTCCACCCTTTGTTTTTAAACATGTGTCCTACCTTATTCTTCAGATCAGAACATCTCTGGATCTAGGCTGATTGTGCAGGGTCTCCACTGGGCTCTTCTCTGACTATCACCACATGCAGCTTGTGCTAACACGTTCATTCAACTTTTCCCATCATGTGGTCATTCTCATTATTTTGTGCTCTGCAGTATCATGGCATTTGATATAATCTTGCTCTCTGGTGGCATTATGAAATCGAGGGTGATAACCTCCCAGTGAGACTTCTTAGAGTACTATATAAAATTAGAGAATGCTAATCTTTGTTTCCCCCAAAAGCAATAACTATTTTTATTAAAATTATGACAATACTTTTTAGAGCCCATAAAGTATTCAAAGGAGATAGGATTCACAAATGTAACACAAAGTAAATGTATGTCTGTGATATGCGGACTTACCATTTCAGACCCTTCTTGATAAATTATTTTTGAAGCAATCTGTCAGGTATATACATGTTGCTGACCTCTGAATGTTCCTCTTCTTTAGAGTTACTTAACCTGATATTCCTTCTATTCAGAGGAGAGACTGACCTTCTTCCTAAGGCTTTGTCACATTGTTCTTGGCCTTATTTGGTCTCCAGTGCTGTTCTTCCTGCCTGTTCAGTTTCTCCCTCCTCGTGTGTGTGTGTGTGTGTGTGTGTGTGTGTGTGTGTTTGTTTGTGTGTGTGCTTTTCTTAATCAACCCACATATTATTCTTTCCTACGTGAAAGAAATAAATAAAAAGAAAACAAAAAAAGAAAATCCTCCCTTTGAAATGATCTTATCCACAGTGTCATGTCCTATTTCTTTCCTTTCGTGATAAAATTCATTGACTGAAATGGTTCACGTCAATGTCTCTATTTTCCCCTCATTCCCCAATGCATTAAATCTGGTCCCTATCTCTATGACTACGTTGAAAGAGCTTTTGCTACAATTACTAATGAATTCCTCATCAATAAATTCAATCCCTGGGTTTTGTCCTCATCCCACTTAATCCTGCTACAGTATTTGGCACTGTTAAATACACTCTTCTTCAAATCTTCTCTTTCACTTCAGAGAATTAAATTTCTACGATTCTTTTTTCTTTGTACTTTTTCTTTTAATATGGATTATGTTTTTCTACTTCACTGAAACTATTTCCCATGGACATGTTTTGATTTTTAGATATTTTACTATACATCCTTCTCACCAGGTAATCTCATTTATTACAAAGACTATCATAATTAGAAAGAAACTCTCAATATAAGTTCAATAGGGACATAGTCTGGCTATATTTATTCACTTCTACACTCTTGGTAACTAATTTGAGCCTGTTGAATGGAATATTTTATCCAATAAATTATATGTTATTTAAATTTAAAATCTCTATGAATTCCATATTTATATTTCTAGGTATGCACTGCACATGTCTATTTTCATGTTCTGGAAGTAGCTCAAAGTTAATAATAAAATCATGTTTTTCCTAGATTTTTTTTCTTACACTGAATACTATATGTGTCTTCACACATTATTTATTTCTTAAATATTTACTAAGCTTGTACTTTGAATCAGACACACGTTACCACAGCAGTGAATAGACAAAACATGTCTAACCTAATGGAATTTATATTATAGTAAACAGAAGATAAATATCTAAAGAATTGAGTATTCATGAGTATGAAGAAAAATATAAAGCAGAGATAAGAGATATTATGTATGTAAAATAAATTAATTTATATAAAACTCTTAAGTAAAAACCTGATAGCTCTCTTACTTCCTTTAACTCCAATGTAAGCCCTGAGATTAGAATTTGCCTGTCTGTATTTGATGAAGATCAAAGAGGCCGGTGGGGCAGGAACAAACACACCTAGAGAAAATGTAACAGAAGTTGAGGTCAGAAAGGTAACAAAAAGGACAGTACACAGAGGGCTTTATAAACCCCAGAGTAAGTAATCAAGGATGAAATGGACATTTTTGGTCTCCACACCTAAAAAATTTTAAGTAGAATTCACTTTAATGATAATGGAGGAGACTGTGGAAGAAGTGAATTTTCTGTTAATTATCAAATGCTCAGTTTTAACGCATTAAGTACAATGCATCTACCTAGTTATATATATTGGTCTTAAATATGAGTTAGGGGTTTGCACTGAGTGATTTTCTAAGGCCTCAGTAAATATATGGCATTTAAAAACATTAAAATAGATGATACTCCCAAGGGAGCAAGTAAAGAAATAAAAGATTTGTCTGAGTACAGAATCTTAGATTCCTCAAAAATTGAAGGATAGTAATGACTGGGAGGGGTCAATGAAAGGGAATGAGAGAGAGTACCAGAGTAGTAAGGGGAAAACTTGGCAAGTGTAGCTTCTCAGAATCAAAGAGACAAAGAATTTCAAGAAACAGGGATTGACTGGGACAACTGTTACAGTTTGTTGAAGTAAGATGAAGACTGGGAAATGATGAATTTAATTCTACTATCATTTCCTACATAGCAAAATGATCTGTGGTCTTTGGCAAGGTTATGAAAAACATATGTCTGGTTGTGTGTGTGTGTGTGTTTCCTTCTAACTGCCATAAGTAATGTCTATATGTATTAATTCAATAGATCTGGCAAAAGTGATATTCTGGTTCTATAAATGTTTCACGTATTACTTGAGAAATGAAATAAACATACTGATATGGACTGAAAGTTTACATTCCCTCAAAATTCATGTTAAAACCCTAATCTCCAACATGTTAGTATTTGGAGATAAGGCATTTGGGAGATAACTAGGTCTTGAAGGTGAAGCCTTCATCATATAATTAGTACTTTTATAAGAAGATGCAAAACCTTGCCATCTTCTCTTCCTTTCTCTCTCTCCTTCTCTCTCCCTCCTGCCTGCCCGCACCCATCTCTCTCCCTCTCTCTACCTCCAGCTTTACTATGTAAGGATACAAAAAGAAGATACTTGCAAACCAGGAAGAGCACCCTTACCAAGGATGCAACCAGGCTGGCACCCTGGTTTAAGACTTCTAGCCTCCAGAACTATGAAAAATAAATGTTTGTTGTTTAAGCCACCTAATCTATGGTTATGTTACAGCAACCTGCACTAAAACAAAAACACTTTTTCTCTTTACCTTATGATTATGTAGTTGTCTAGTTCATCTAGGAAAATCAACATAAATGCTTGATTCTTTCCTTTTTTGACCAATCTTTAAGATAAATAATTTGAATCCTATATACTTCTGACAGCAAACATGTCTTTTTTTCATAATATTTAGTGTTATAATAAACATTGATTTGAATTATTTCATGGGCTTCAATACACTACAATTATTATCACTATTGAAACATAATTTTTCCCATCTTTGGCTAGTGGTAGTTTCTTCAAGTTGGCTTCAAAGACCTTTCAACACAAACTGTACAGTTTTTCTGGATACCTTACATGAAAAGAAGTATCTTGTCTAGATTCATCCAAAAACCCTTTGTGGTAAATGGTATTAGAAGACCACAGTTGGCTACTTGGGTTCTCATTGTTCCATTGTTTTGTCATGTTTAGTAGATACTGTTTAGAGGATAAAAGTACATGTGTGCATGTGTTTGAATTGGAATTATCATATATGTGTATGTATATATCATATATTCAATGTTTTATATTGATTATTTTAATCAAATTCAAGAATACATTCTTACTTAAGTTTCTTTACTACATTTTTACCTCCTTTCTTCCACAGTGAGAATTATGGTGGTCAGGAACATTGGATGTGATAGAATTCAAATACCCCAAATTTCTCATTCACTCTGTCCTGCTGTACTCACATAAGTCTCAGAATAACAATAGTACACTGTCACCAATATGACCTCCACTTTATTGATATCAGCTTTGGCATCTGAGGGAAACTTTGGGAACTCAAAGAAGTATTAGAAGTAACTTGCATTTTCAATTCATATTCATATTTTAAAGCAGCACATTTAAAATCTAGATTAATGCATTTAATATCTCAAAAATCTTGGCATTTTAGATAGTAACCTAATAATTTTATATAAAATAGAAGTAATTGTTTTCTTAGGGAATTTTATTTATGTTGCTTATAGATAAAACATAAAGACTTGTCCTTAAATTGTTTGATTTTCAATCTTAGTAAAATTCCCTTAAACAGGTGGAACTAGATATACAGAATTTTATATTAATAGATTTCTTGTTAATACTATAGATATCTAGATGAGCAATCTTATATCCAAATAGCCTACCTACACAAATACTTAACAACTCATACATTTCATAGGGAGATTTATTAAATCAAATAAATCTAATTAATTTATATATAGAAAGATTACAAAAATGTTCAGAGGTACTTTAGAAAACTTAAATTATCTCATATATCTCTACTTAAAATCCAAGTTTAAAATATACTATACTTTTTTCTTTTTTTTAATCCTACAAATTTCTATCTTAATTTAATCAATGCCAACATTCCTAACTGTAGCCTCCATTCGGACTTCATCAGTAGGTTTCTGCTTTACAATACTAGGTGAGATAAGTAGTTCCCCAGCCAGACATAATTTTCATTCCCAGAAAACATTCAGGTAACAATACAACTTTCATAATCCAATTAACTCTTACCCTTTTATGTTCTTTCAATTGAACTGTAGCCCAAGAAAGTATACTTTTTCAACTACAATCAAAATATGTATTTATTTTTCATATATCTAATATGCCAAATTCCCTTTAAAATTATAATCATTTTCATACTAAATATATTCCTAATTTTAAAACAAAATTATAAATATTAACAGATTTAATTTTTATTCATCTGTTAATTATAAGTCATTATAAAGTTGGAAATGTAGATTTCCATTAGGGTAAAGACCAAAATTTGGTGACTTAAAGTTTGATTATCAAGTCAATAATTCATGACCACAAAATCTCAGGTAGGTTGAGGATTTGTATGTATCAGAATTTTAGACTGTAATTATCAGAATTTGAACTATGATCTATCCTGACTGGAAATACTGAGTAATTTTTGTAGTCATTATGGCAAAAACACATTTGTAGACTGTTAACAAAGTTAGTTTCATACCTGAGGTCTTCTGAGTTCTGGTTATAACTGTATACTATTCTCTCTTCTGATTTAAGTCAAAGGAAACCATTCATCCATCTAGATCGCAGCTAACTACTCTACTTATAACTTTAATACAATTCCTATCCCTTTTAGTAATCTTAAAAATATTTAGTATTTTTTCATTGTTTTTTCTTTCTCAACTTCAGTTTGGTATAATTTGCATTACTAAATGTGTATATATAAATGTGTGTACACACACACACACACACATATCTGTGGAACCACAGTTATCGTCCAGATAAAAAAATGTTTCAACCATGCACAGATGTCCCCTCACGCCACTTCAGTCAGTTTCTTCCTCTAGGTCAGAGCCAGGCAACAACTGATCTGCTTTCTGTCATTATATATGTTTAATTTTTTTAAATTATTTTCTGTAAGTCATATCACACAGAATATGTTCTTCTGTATTTGCATGTTTACAAAAGCTATCTCATAGAATGTACCATTAGTTCATTCTTCTTGATCACTGTGTAGTGTCCCATTATATACATACAACACAAGGGAATTATCTATTTAAGTGATCATGGACACTTCAATTCTTTACAGTTTTGGTCTCTTATAAATAAGGTTCTTATGAATATTCATGTACACATCCTTATGTGGATATATATTTTCCTTTCTTTTGGGTAAATACATAGAAGTGAATTGTTGCATAGTAGGTGATACTTTGTTGCATAGTAAATGTCTCTTATACATTATGACTAAGATGACTAAGTGGTTACAAGTTATATAAATTGTGCTAATGATTCAGCTTCTTAGATGAGTAGCCCAGTATCTGTTATCATTGGGACAATATATGTTCTGCTTTTTGAGTGCTGCCAAAAAGTGACCTTTGCTGTCAGGTTACTTTTGTTTGACTAGTAAAACATACATACCTTCAAAAATAAATGGTTAGGCTTCCTTTAAAATGTTGGGGTTTGGGATGAAGCGTTTTACTTATTTTTATATTCTGTAGCTTATGAAAACAAACCATAAAATATCTCAAAGTTTTTCATGTCAACTGCATAAAGCGTAACAGAAAATATGGTTTGATAAAAGTTATTAAATAGTGGTATGCCTAAATTTAAACTTCTATCGTGAAGTAAAATAAAGTCTGAATTACAATGTATCTGAAAATGGAAGCTTGCAGGTGTTTCCCTAAAGACAAAAATGACAGAAGAGTCAGTGGCCTGATAATTGCACCCCATGAAGATCAAAGACCTGAAAGATAAAAAGGGATCCTCTCACAGAGCCTAAACCGGTCCTTTAGGACAATGATTGACAAAATCATTCTTCACCTCAGACACATATTGGGAAGATAATGAGGTCACCAGAGAGGACAGGGCATGCTTCTTGGATTTTGTATAAAGGTTCCGAGAATAGAATTTTCTGGGAACACTTAATCCAAACCCTTACTTAAACTGTAGTGGCCGACCATGTCAATAATAAAGCACTTCTGGAATGAATATAGTTATTTTAAGATGTCTAAGCAAGTTATTTGTATACGAATAAGATCAAATATATTGCTAACTGAAAGTCCTTGTTTTGCTGTTGAGCCTTCATCCTCTGATGAAGAAACTGCCGTGTATCACTAAGAAATGAATCCAAGATAATGAGTTTAATGGGGTGAATGGATAGGGAATTGGATTGTTTTAAGTGGTGAGATGATGTGTGTGTGAAAGAACAGTGAACCAAATATTTTATGATGAGAAGCATGAAACAAAGCCATTAGTGCTTTCACCAAAACTTTCGAAATCTCCCCAGACACTTTAAGGATTAAACTACTCTGATCCTTGAAGTTGTGTGTGATGTGTTGACTTTCTTTGCACAGTACAACATGAGCATAAATAATGTACATTATTTCCAGGCAGAAGTTAGAATAGGCAGCTTGTGATTTGTACCATTTAGAATGGAGATTGTAGAAGGCTTTTACTTCCCATTGAAATACTGAGAAAAAGAAAATCACAGCAGGTCAGCCTGCTACCAACCAATTTAACATCAAATTATAGCAGTATGGTGTGAAATCCAGAAGCCCTCTGAGGCGGCATTTAAAGACAACTTCAACTCCTGGAGGGCACGGTGTGCTAAAACATTAGCATAAGATCTGATTATAAGAATAGTGAAATTCACACCCTGGCCAAGTCTTTGGGGGAAAAAAAAAGGCGGTATTCTATTAGAGAAGAAGTAAAATTCTCAAATACAGCATGCAGACATTTAGGTAGATGCTCCTGAAAACTCCTAACATGCAGATCACCTGTACTGTCTGGGCTGGAAGAGGTGCCTACATCCCTCTTGTTGTAGGTGAATAGATACTCTTGTAAATCATGAAAATAACTCACTTGAGGAAGATACCATTAAAATTATCACTTGCCTCCTCCACACCTGCACCCACTTTCTCTCATTGCTTTCACTCAGGCAATTCATAAAGTAGACCAGCAACATCAGATTTATGTGGACATATACTGGAAGTGGGGCCCGTTCCAAAGCTAATGATGGGGGAAGGACCATCAATGTATATTTTCATAAGCCTTCCGGGTCTTTTTGTTGCATGACACAGTTTGAGAAACTGTTCTAAATAGAGTTGTATTTTCCTTGTTTTGGTGGGGAAGGCAGTATCCCTTAAAGAATATTCAGGACCTGGCTAATATGGCCTGGCAGCAAATGGGAGAAATGCCTGGGAGTGAATCTTTATGGTGCTGAACTGAAATTGGGGTACAGAATATAAAGCTGGATAGGAGAGAGTTTTTGATCTGAGAACCCCTGAAATGAGTCCTAATATACTGAAATTGTCCCTAACAACTTGAAAAACTAGCTTATAGTAAACGAAATATAGAAAATTTTGGACCTGTCTTTAAAAAAAACAAACAAACAAACAAACAAAAAAACCTAAGGGAAGGTCTAAATATACATGTAACAGACAGTTTTTAGATAAAACTGGATAATCTACTACCTATTTTCCACAGGTGAGATCTGTCAAAAAGTACCAGAGTGGATGTTAGTTAAAGCACCAAAGACAGATTTTATTTAGTAATTATTGTAATAGAGGGAAGAGATTTCAGGGCAGCATTGAGCTCAAATACAGCGAAGACTGCTGGGGGTTTATAGCCAAGGAGCAGGGTAATGGCATTAATGGATGGAAAATCACTAAGAGAAGACAGAAGAGTAGGAGGATTTGTATTAAACGAGCTTAATAGGATTCTTTCTGAAAAAGAGTCCAAGGTGATCATATAGCAAGAGTGAGGGAATGACTAACAGGATTCTTTCTAAGACTGGTCTGGGCAGGTCAAAGATAGGACAGAGGCTGAGGTTGAGATCTAGTAGAGAATAGAGCTCAGAGAAATTTGAATCAAGTTTGTTCAGGGAGAAAGTCTTTGTTACTCTAGAGGATCTCCTTTACCTGAGTGATAAAGAATTTAAAGGTAGCTGTCTCTTATAGATTAGGTTGATGGAACTGGGAATGCAATCATGGAGTTGGACTCTTTCTGGCAATGGAATGGCAGGATTCTATAATTACAGTGGTCATATGGTGGCACTGAACTCTTAGATGCAAGACAGAAATAATTATCATACTAGGCAGCAAGACTAGAAGAGCAATCAAGAGAGATCTGTAGTGATGGTTAATATGTCATAGTACACCAAGGGATGAAATAAATATTCGACATTAAGAACATTTCTTGCCTTCTATAACTTAAAAAAGATTCAAAACCAGCACTCTGGTATAGACTGATACAAGTTACTACAAGGGGAAAAAACGACTCACTCAGTTTCCAAACACGAGCCAGTTCTTAGCCACTGGCTTTCACTGTGATATTATTGATCCAAAAAATATGTCTTCTTTAATCTTCATCAGAGATGAGCATCAGAAGCAGCTCTCATGAATTTGGATGGACAGCAGTATACACAATTTTGCCAGGACTTTATTATCCCCTGATTTCTATCATAATATAGCATGAAGGAACATTTATTGTCTGGAAATCCTGAAGAACCTCATGCTAAGTCATTATACTGATTATATCATATTGAGCAGACCTAAAAAACAGTGAGTTTAATGTCCTCTCGCTGGATGCCATGATTAGACATAGAGATATCACAGGGTGAGAGAAACATCTGACAAATACTCAGGGGCTTACTACAATGGTACAATTTACAGGAGTCAGTTGTAATGCATTATACTGAAATATCCTTCCTAAGGTAAAAGAAAAAGTATTGCATCTTGACCTATCACTATGAAAGAAGCAGTGCAATTGGTATGCTTTCTTCCACTTGCTCAGGGTTTGTGTGGGCCAAGCAGGAATTACCAGAGAGTTAATGTTCACAGAAACAGCTCTCAACAAATGACAAATATTGATTTGGTTGATAAATATCCCAGTTTCCTTGCCTTTTTGGTGGAACAACTCAAAGCAGGTTCTATTCTCTTTCCCCACAACTGTACAGTGGAATTAAGCTTTATTTTCCCATATTGGTAACTTGCTTGATTTATTCCTTTTGGACTTTCCTTCCCCATTCACCCATCTTACTTCCCCAACTGCCCATCAGTGTTTCCTAGGATTACAACCCAAGTAAATTGCTTGTACTCTGATCTTTGTTTCAGCGACTGCTTTTGTGGAATCCTGTATTAGACAAACTTTAGCACAGAATTTTACCCCAGAATGTAGGAAAAAAAATAGCTATATAGGGACACTAGAATTTTTAGCATTGCCTTTAGTAAAATTTGTAAAGGAACTTTGCTAAAGTTGTATTGATCAATTGCTGGCATCCCTTCTCCACCCCTACCTGAAAGCTAGATACAATTTAAATCTCCTTGCATCCTTTCTTACTGTGTCTCTCTTAGATCTCCTATTATTTCCTTTTGTACTTATATCCATCTTCTGCCTGATAATACACTTCCTGAAGACAAGGACACTTTTGTTATTGTCTTTATATATGTATATTACTTAGAACAATGTCTTACACATTCTGGGGCTCTGTCGATTGGTTAAATTAAAATAAATACCTTGATTTTAATGTTTGTATATCAATAGTGCTAACAAATATATTTAATATTTTTTCCAAAAGTCATCTCTTATTTTTATGAACATGTAATGGGAAGAAAGCAATTAGTTTACAAATGACCCTATGATTGTTTCCATGTCCAGTGCTTAGAAAAGTGATCTTGCTTTAGATAAAAGCAAAGAAAGGACACAGTTAATATGAAAAGATGATGACTCTGACCAAGCATTTGGAAATTGGGAGCATGACATAGTGTTGGGTCATGGATATGACCAAATCTGGAATGTTGGGAGTGTTTTGGAGACATACTAAAAATAAAAATATAGAGACAGGGTTATTATAATCAATTAGAATATAGAATTTGAACTAAAATTGCCTGATCCTGTCATTTACTTTCTGGAGGCCATGAACAAGCCACTTAGCATTTCTAAGCTCAATTTCTTTATTTGCAATGATGATAATAATGATAACTACTTGAGGTAATTTTTAGGAATAAAATAAATCATTTAAGTTATTGGAAAAGAACAATTTAGGTCAAGATTTGGGAAATAAATTTTAATTATTTTAATTTAGAATTCGGTAATCACTTAAATTATTTCATGTCCTTTTCAAAATTGTTCAGAATTCGCTGTGATAGGCTCTTAATTATTTTTTATTATTATGTGAATATTCTTCTAACAGAAGTTACTACCACTAAAGGAGACCTTTCCCCTATGTATTTCTGTCTTACTTATAAGCCTGATAGGTAAATTTTATAATGAATAACCATTACATTAAACCTTAAATCATTACATTATTTATAATTTATATTATATGACATTTTATTGATATAATTGTAAGATAGTATTTTTTAAATAATTGTAATATCTAAAGCAAATGTTATATATTTTGGCGGTCTGTTTTTTCCCCAATGCCTTTATTCCCTTCCTATTTTTTCTTTTATACATTTAAATATATTTGAAGTTATAACTGTGTTCTTAACTGAGCAAAACTGAAAAATACAATGCTTTTACAATATGTATGTGATGTCAAGAATAAATTAATGGTACCTTTGGTAGTAATTTGGTAGACAAAATTTGCCTCTTAGAACCTTAAAGAGATAAAGGACACTTATTAAACATAATAAGTCTTAAGTTTAAATTTGAATTATCACTCCTTTCTTGTTCCACCTGAATGTTATATTTTAGAAATACGGCATAACATACATGTAGAAAATGCAGATTTTTAAAAAATTATTCTATAAACAACTTAATAAATTTACACATAGTCATAATTGCTAAAAATTAAGAACAATAAAACGTTCATTAACACTAAAATAGATAAAATGTGTTATGTTTATATGGACTCCTTAATAATAGTAATACTGAAGTACTAGAAGCTTAAAAACCCAGACTAAGATGGATAAAAGTATAAGTGGAAAAAACACATCAAATACTACATAATGTATGATTTTGTTTATTGATGAAGTTCAAGTTCAGGTAAAATTTTTTTTATGTTCATAAAAATCAGAATAGCTGTTAGCTTTACATAGGGATAATTAACTGGAAAGTGGCATGATAACTTCATATTATATGAATAGAACTATTTATAGTGCAATTCTATAGCTAATTAGATAATTCTTATTTAAATACATATCCTCCAATATGGATCTCAATACACATATTTGCAATGGTTATCTTTGTATCAATTAATTTTATATACAAAATAAAAAATTTCAATAGATGTTTTTAAAAACATGGCCAAATCATAAATTATTGCAGTCTTATTTGTAAAATTGGGTATCTTTATTCCTAGGTTTACTAATAATACTAGAAAATTACACTGTTGATTCTAAAAATATATCAAAATGTTTGTTGTATCCCATTTTATTGACAGAATTTTAGATTACATGTCTTAGTGGAAATGAATGAATAACTCTGCTTAGAGGAGGTAAAGGCGTTTTTACTATTTTCCCAAATTCTATTTCTAGAATCATAGGGCTGTGATTATTCAGAGAAGTTAAGATATACTGTCTTAGTTTTAAAGCCAACCAGGGGGCTAGAGACAGCTGAAAGTAACAGCACAATTCACAAACAAATGCTTGTGAAATTCAGAGAAAAATAGAATACAGATAAGATTTTGTAGGACATAAGTTTGGTTCAGTGTTGAAAAGGCATGAAAAATATTTCAGGTAGTTCAATCAATATGAACAAAAACACAGAAGCAAAAATTCTAATGACATTAATAGATCTTCTTAACTAGCTTAGTTACAGTTGCAGATTAGGTTATGCACATTATTAGACCCTCATATTTTCATTCAAAATACTCCTTCAGTCTAAAATTCCAAACAACACATGCATGCTTGTACAAGATACTGTGTTTTTGGCAGGTGACAATGCAAATTAATATAAGAATATAAATCAAAGTATGATATATTCAGAAATAATAAATCAAGAAAACAGTCAGCTGCAAGATAAATATATAAAATAAGGATTTGCTTATTATATATCAGCAATAAATCACTTATAAAATGAAACAGAATAATTCATTCATATAAGCAACTAACATAAAATTTAAAATTCTCAACTGCCTACAAATAAAGTTCATAAGAACTAACAAAAACACTGGCAGAGTGATATTTAGATGAAAAATAAAGAGTCATACATGGGAGTAGCATATGTAAGAGGAAAAGATAATATTGTAAAAATATCCTTTTCCCAAAATATCCTAAAAAAGGGAATACAAAATATATTAAATAAATAAATGAGAATTTTTTAAAAACATCCACAAGCTGAAAAATATCCTATTTTAAATAAAAAAAAAATGAGATTGGTTTTCAAGCATATTGAAATATGTTATAAAGTTACAGCAGTTAAAAATGTGATGTGGTCCTTGTAAGACAGAGACTGAAGAATAAAAATAAGTGAGCATAACTAAATGCATAGATTACATACAGGGATTCAGTATATAATATAGGCAGCATTTCTAATGAATAGCTAATGGATAGGCAATGTATAAGGATAAAATACTTTATAATTTATTTGGAGCAAGAAAAAATCAAACTAAATTCCAAAATCATATATAAAAATAAATTTCAGATTCAGGTTGATTAAAATATAGGAAATATAGACATTATAGAAGAAAACAAAAGACAATTTTATATTATTTAAATAAAAATGCCTTCCTAAACATAAAAAACAAGAGCCTATCAAGAAAAAGTGTATATGAATACATAATAACTAATAAAATTTTCCAATTATTGCCAATAATTGTACTTCATAGACTTTTTGATGATAGCCATTCTGACAAGTATGAGGTGATATGTCATTGTTTTGATTTGCATTTCTCCAGTAATTGATGATGTTGAGAATTTTTTCATGTGCCTATTAGCCATTTTTATGTCTTCTTTGGAAAAATGACTATTCAAGTCTTCTGCCCATTTTTTGATTGGGTTGCTTTTGTTTTTCCATATTGAATTATGTGAGCTGGTTGTATATTTTCCTGGTCATGTCATTTGTAGATATTTTCTACCATTCAATAGCAGAAACTGAAAACTGGAAATAATCTTTCAGTAATTTGGGCATTATTAAAGATGATTCAGCATTACAGTGTTCTGTGGAATACTATACACTGTGACAAACTGTGAGGGGAAATCGATAGAAAAATACAATGAGAGTGATAAAAGGAGAGGGAAATTTCTGATACATTTTGTTAAATATATTGTGAAAAATAGCAAGTCACAAATATAAAATATAGACTATGATCCTATTTACATAAAAAGCAACATATTTACTCTGTTTATGTAAAATACTCAGAAAGAAGATTATGTATATATTGTAGGCACTCTACTGGGGAAGAATTTGACTACGAGAATGTTTCTGATGTGGTCTTTTGCTTGTTACTTACACACTAACATACAGCTATAGTTGTAAAATGTGTGGGAAATAAGGAAGGAAAGAAAGAGAAGAAATGAGCATAGGAAGAAAGAAAAAAGCCTATTGTGAGATGATCTTACTTTCCCCTTGGAATAGACAAATGTAGATAAGACTGTCTTGAGACTATGACTACTACTGTACCATAACTTGATTCCACTAGATTCTTGTCAAGGTTCCTGGAAGTTAAAACTGATTGAGCTGACAAACTCAATGGTGTTACAAACTCAGACTCACATGAGTCAGCTTAGTCAATATCAAGTTTTACTAATAATTTCAAGAAGACAAACAATGAAGAAGCAGAGGAGAAGCAGAGAGAATGTCTAGGGTAGTGAAGGCAACTCTCAAAGCCCCTTGTTCTTGCCCCAAACACACATCTCTAGACCAAAGTGACAGCAGGGAAGATTTAGATTATAAAAATCTCCATTTTGTACATCAAATAGTAACATAGTGTATGTGACATTTTCCAGGGAATCGTATCTCATAAGTCAATATTCTAGGTTTATTTCCAATAACTAATGCTAAATTCGGACAAAAAGCATTACATATGAAAGGATCCTTTCTTGCATATATCATTAGTCTACTTTTCAGAAGTTCCAGTTATCATGTTTACAAGAAAATGAGATCAAATCTTCTCCTCATCTTCCTCCTGAAGCTCCAATATTGACAGAGATAAATTGATCACAGTTCAGTTGCTTTATCTTCTTTTTTCCCACTGGGTATAGGGCATGATCCAAATAAGATCCATGTCCTTGGAGTAGAATGAGAAGAGCATCTCTTTTTCTGACATTCTGACAACGTTTCGTAGAAAAGTAGCATTCATGCGCTGTATGATATACTATGGTGTAGCATAGTAATTTAAATACTTTCAAACTTCAAAATCTAATAAATGATTGTTCTATTATCTTAGAATGATGCAAATGCATGCATTATCATTGGGCCATGTCAAACCTTATTAGTCTATTAATATAAGTATGTCAAAATTGACAGAAAGATAAGTCCTATCAATTATGCCTTTTTTTTGTGTGTCACCGCAAAACTAAGTCAAACAAGAATGCTTGTGTTCTCGGATGCTAGGAGAGCATTCATATTAATTCAAATACAATTTCAATCTTTAGGTGTTTATAAGAATCATATTTGAATAAATTTCATGATAAGAATTTATATTTACATCTTCAGTGTGACACAGATAAGATTGTTTGATGCATGAAATAGCAATAATTCACAACTCATGTCCTAAAAATATTTCTAATACAAATATGCAAATAACACAGAGGACATAATTTAAAAGATAACCCTGTGGAAAGTCATAATTTACTTGAACAAGATCAAATGAATCTTTTATAATCACATTAAATTCTCTGGAATAAATAAAAAGAACAAATAATTAATTCAGTACGAGAGCTTACATGGTGTTAGAAGTGAATGCAATAAATGAAAACACTCTATGAACTACAATCAAATAATAAGAATAATATTTAAAACTATAGTAGAATCAAACTCACCAATTTCTTTGTCAATTCTCTCAAAATTGGGTCCTGAACTAATAAATTTGAAGCTACTTTATGAGCAGCCTATGTAATATTCATAAAACATATTATTAGAGAGTGTAGAAAAACAAACTTTAAATTTAGTAACATTTTTCTGAGTGCTACTTTAAGATTATAATAAAGGTAGCACGAAAATTCACGGATATAGAACAAAAGACTGGAAAACACTGATAAATCTGAATATAGACTTGTCTTTTAAAACTAGGCTAAGAAGGACCTAGTTGAAAGAAAGAATTAAAAATCCAGCAGTTTCTCTTTTAAATTCATCAACTTATACAGCATTTACTGAGCACCTATTATGGACCAGGCTCTAGTCTAGGTACTAGGGTATAGTGAGAAATGAGACAGAAATGTTTCCACTCTTTTTTTTTTCTTGTAAATTCTGTTAGGGGACCATGGAAAACTGGAAAAACAAAACAAAACAAAAACAACATAAACAAAGCAAAACCCAAACACTCTCAAAAAGAAAAAAGAAATCACTGAAAATGTTTATGCAGAGATGTCACAGAGAATGATGTAGTAGACATTAATTTTAGGACTATTTTGGAAAAAGAGAGGAGAAAGCCCTTCTGAGATGGTGACTTAAATTGAGATTTGAATGCCATGAAGCTGGCAACATAAGACATTCTAACCAGAGGGAATACAATCACCCTGAGGGAAGAACACGTTTAACATGTTCAAGGTGCTGAAATAAAGCTAGTGTAGTAGGAAGGAGCAAGGAAGGCAACCTTAAAGGGAGAAGAGATGAGCCCAGAAAAGTCAGCATGGTCTTCATAACATGGAAAGAGATTACTATTTAATTATATTCTTCAAGTGCAGGAATCAAATGTTTAGAGAGGAAGTGACAGATTTTTTTTTTAATAAAATTAACTTCAAAATTATTTTTCCTGAATTATTCCTCCTGTCTCACTCTCCTTTCTCTTCTATGTATGTCTATATGATTACCTATCTTGCTTTATAGCTGTGATGTGTACTTTTTAGACTGGAAGGTTTAAATTGTTTTTATTTTTAAGATATGAATATACTATTTGCATATAGTGGGAAGCAAAAGATAAAACACAATTAAAATTACATTGAGTGCCTACAAGCCATGATCAGGAAATACATTTTCTAAAGTAATTATATTATATCTATTTTCTATTACTGTGTAACAAATTACCACATATTCAGCAGCTTAAGACTTCACATTTTTTATCATTTATTTTGGAAGGTCAGAAGTGGGTCAGAGTTGATCTGGGTTTGCTACTCAAGGTTACAGAAGGCTCTGAAGAATTGTTGGTTGGGCTGTGTTTTCACCTAGTCCTGACTGGGGAAGGATACCCTTTCAGGCTCCGTCAGAGTGTTGGCAGAATTCATTTCCTTATCATTGTATGACTGAGTACACTTTTCTTTCTGGATTTTAGATGGAGGGCATTTTTGGCTCCTTGAGGACACATACACAGCCCTTTTCTGTATGACCTTCTCACCATATAGCAGCTTACTTCTTCAGAAATGGAAAGAATCCCTTGATTCTCTCTTCTAAGATAGAGTCTTATATAACAATCATGCTAGAAACATCCCATCACAATTGTCTTATAATGTAACCTAATTGAGGGAGTAATGACTCATTTGCCTCTGCCATGAACATAGCTTAATCAAAGGAGTGACATCCATTACTGTCATATATTATTGATTAGAAGCAAGTCACAGATCCCATCCATATTTAAGGATTATATAGGGTATAATACAAGGGTGCAATCATGGGACCATCTTAGAAATCTGTGTAGCATACTTGTTTGATACTCTCAACGTTTATATGTAATAGGCTCTAATATTTTTAAGGTACTGAGGATTCAAAATCAGTATTGCTACTCTGTTATATAAACTATAGTACATAGCATGTTATAGGTTATCTAAAGAAAAATGTTTTTTATTAGTTACTGAGAGAAATATGTTAATACCAACTCTGGATTTACCTATTTATTCCTTTTTAATTTTGTTAAATTTTAATTTATATATTTTGAAATTATATTAGGTACCTACAAATTTAGAATTATTTCATCATCTCATTGAATTGATGTCACTCCTCTCTGGTAACATTTCTTGCCTTAAGACCTAATTTGTCTGATATTGAGGAACCCACACAAACATCTTAGGATTAGTATATTCATGTTGTATGTTCCTCCATATTTTTAAATTTAATCCTTTTGTGTCTTTATATTGGAAGTGTTTCAGATAAAAACAACACAAAGCTGCTGCATTGTTATTTTATCACAGTTGATAGTCTTTGCTTTCAATTGGAGTGTTTAGTCTATTTACATTTAATATGATTTCTGATGTAGATTGACTTAAAACTATCATGTTTCTATCTTCTGTCATCTATTATTTATTCTTTAATTCTCTTTTATTCTATTATTTTGGCATAATTAGGCATTTCTAATTCTCCCATTATTTTAAATTACATTTTGAATTTTATATTCTTGTGTGGTTCCTAAATGGTCACACCACATACTGAATATTCATTTTGACTTATTACAGTCAATCTTCAATTAGTAGTTAAATTACTTCCCCAAAGTGTAAGAACTTTCAAACAGTTTTAAAAACCAATTCTGTTTCATCCCAATCATGAGTTTGGTTCTTCTTTGACAATTATTTGACTTATACATTACTTATACATCTCACAAGCTATTTTTATTATATTTAATTCTTTACTTTTTAAATTAAATTAGAGTCAGTTATAATGTCAGTTTCTGGTGTAAAGCACAATGTCGCAGTCATGCATATACACATATATACACATTTTCACTGAAGGTTATTATAAGATATTGAATGTAGTTCCCTGTGCCATACATAGGAAAATTTTTTAAATGATTTATATATAGAGAGTCAAACATTTGCAAATCTCAGATTCCCAAATTTATCCCTTCCCACCCCCTTTCCCCCCGTAACCATAAGATTGTTTACTATGTCTGAGAATCTTTTTCTGTTTCGTAAATGAGTTCATTAGTTTTCTCTTTTTCATTTATTTTAGATTCCACATATGAGTGATATCATATGGTACTTTTCTTTCTCTTTCTGACCTACTTCACTTAGAACGATGATCTCCAGGTCCATTTAATTTGTAGCAAATGGCATTCTTTTTTTATGGCTGAGTAGTATTCCATTATATAAACATCACAACTTCTTTATCCAGTTGTCTGTCGATGGACATTTATGTTGTTGCCATGTTTTGGCTATTATAAATAGTGCTGCTATGAACATTAAGGTGCATATGTCTGTTTGAATTAGAGTTCCCTCCAGATATATGCCCAGAAGTGGGATTGCTGGGTCATAGGGTAAGTCTATTTTTAGTTTTTTAATGAATTTCCATACTGATTTCTATACTGATTTCCATAATGGCTGCATCAAACTGCATTCCCACCAACAGTGTAGGAGGGTTCCCTTTTCTCCACAGCCTCTCCAGCATTTATCATTCATGGACTTCTGAATGATGGCCATTCTGACTGGGGTGAGGTGATACCTCATTATAGTTTTGATTTGCATTTCTCTGATAATTAGTGATGTTTAACATTTTTTCATGTGCCTATAAGCCATTTGTGTGTCTTCATTGGAGAATTGCTTGTTTAGATTTTCTGCCTATTTTTGGATTGTGTTGTTTGTTTATTTGTTATTGAGTTGTATGAGCTGTTTATATATACTGAAATTTAAGCCCTTGTCAGTTGTATCATTTGCAAATATTTTCTCCCATTCTGTAGGTTTTTGTCTTGTTTTGCTCATGGTTTCCTTTGCTGTGCAAAAGCTTATAGATTTAATTAGGTCCCATTTGTTTATTTTTGCTTTTATTTCTATTGCCTGGGTAGACTGCCCTGGGAGAACATTGCTAAAATTTATGTTAGAAAATGTTTTTCCTCTGTTTTCTTCTAGGAGGTTTATACTGTCTTGTCTTATGTTTAAGTCTTTAAGCCATTTTGAGTTTATGTTTGTGTATGGTGTGAGGGAGTATTCTAACTTCATTGGTTTTCCTGTGACTATCCAGTTTTCCCAACACCACTTGCTGAAGAAATTGTCTTTTCTTCATTGTATATTCTTGTCTCCTTTGTTGACGATTAATTTACCACAAGTCTGTGGGTTTATTTCTGGGCTCTCTATTCTGTTCCATTGAGCCATATATATGTTTTTGTGTAAGTACCATGCTGTTTTGATTACTGTAGCTCTGTAGTATTGTTTGAAGTCTGGGAGGGTTATTCCTCCAGCTTTGTTCTTTTTCTTCAGTTATTCCTTTGGCAATTCTGGGCCTTTTGTGATTCCATATAAATTTTAGGATTATTTGTTCTAGTTTTGTGACAAATGTGCTGGGTAAGTTGATAGAGATCACATTAAATCTGTAGATAGCTTTGGGTAGTATCACCATTTTAACAATATTAATTCTTCCAAGAACATGGGATATCTTCCTATTTCTTTAAATCATTTTTAATTTCCCTAATCAATGTTTTGTAATTCTTCATGTATAAGTCTTTCACCTCCTTGGTCAGATTTATTTTTAAATATTTTATTGTTTTGGATGCAATTTTAAAAGATTTTTTTTTACTTTCTTTTTCTGATATTTCATTGGTAATGTAAAGAAGTGCCACAGATTTCTGTAATGTTAATCTTGTATCCTGCTACCTTGCTGAATTCTTTTATCAACTCTAATAGTTTTTGTGTAGAGCCTTTAGGGTTTTCTAGATACAATATTGTCATCTGCATATAGGGACAATTTACCTCTTCTCTTCCAGTTTGGATCCCTATTAATAGTTATTTTTTCTTGTGTAATTGGCTTACCTTTTTTCTTGATAGTGTACTTTGGCACGCAAAATTTTAATTGTAATAAAGTTCAATTTAGCAATTTTTTTGTTACTTGTAATTTTTCCATATTTAAGAAACAACTGCCTACTCCAAGGTCATGAAGGTTTACACCTATGTTCATTTTGAGTAATTTTATAGTTTTAGCTCTTAAATTTAGGTATTTGATCTATTTTGACTTAATTTTTTTTATGTGGTGTAAACTAGGGGTCTGTCTTCATTACTTGGCATGTGACATGTAGTTGTCACATTACCATTGCTGAAAATAATTTTCTTTCCCAGTTAAATAATTTTGACACCTTACACAAAAAGCAATTGACTAGAGATTAGGTTATTTTGAAACTCTGAATTCTATTCCATTGATCAATATGTCTGTCTTTCTGCCAACCACACGTTTGTGATTACTGTAACTTTGTAGTAAGTTTGGAAATTGTGAATTCTCCAACTCTCTTTTGTTTCAAGATCATTTTTGGCTTTTTGGAGTCCTTTATACGTTTGTGAAAAACAGGCATCTGGGATTTTGATAGGAATTAAATATACTAGGTATATCAGTTTGAGAATATTGCCATCCTCACAACATTAAGTTTTCCAATTCAAGAACATAGGGTATCTTTTCATTTTTAGGTCATCTTTAATTTCTTTCAACATTGTATTACGATTTTCAATGTGCAAGCCATGCATTCCCTTGGTTATTTTTGTTCCCAAGTATTGTATTTTCTGATGTTATTATAAGTGGAATTAATATCTCAATTTCATTTTGAATCACACATTGTTTCTGTATAGAAATAAAAATGATTTTCTGTACATTCTTCTTGAATTCATTTGTTGACTCATTCAACATTTATTGAACTCATTTGTTATCTAAAAAAATATTTTGGGGATTCATTCCTGTATATATGATTTTTTTCAACAGTGACCAGAGATACTTTTCCTTCTTCCTTTCTTTTCTTGTTTTCTTGCTCTCATTAGAAATTCTAGTATGATGAAAAATAGAAGTTACAAGAGTGGTATTCTTGTCCTGTTCCTGATTTAAGGGGGACATTTTTCAGTCTTGCATCATTGAGTATAATGTTAACTGTGAGTTTATTATAGATGTCCTTTATTGGGTTAAGCAATTTCTCTTCTACTCCAAGAGTGATTTTATTATGACAAGATTTTGGATTGGGTCAAAAGCTTTTTCTTCTATGGAGATTATCATATGTTTTTTTCCCCCATTCTATTATGATGGTACATTATATTTACTGAGCTTTGTGTGTAAACTAACCTGCATTCCTGGGATAAATGTCACTTGGTCATAATGTATAATCTTTTAAATGGGCTAGTGATTTAGTTTTCTAATATATACTTAAGATTTTTGTATCAATATTCATAAAAGCTTTGGTCTGTATTTGTTTTCTTGTGGTATCTTTATCAGACTTTTGCTTCAGGATAATACTGGAATCACAGAGAATGGCTAGAAAGTGTTTCTTTTGTATTTTTTGAAAAAGTTTTAGAAGATTCAGATGGGTATTATTAATTCTTCTTTAAGTGCTTAGTACAATTCATCAGTGAAGCCATCTTGGCCTGGATTTTTCTTTGTTGGAAGATTTTGATTATCAAATTTTTACAGGTCTCTTCAGATTTTCTATTTCTTCTTGGATCAGTTTTGGCAGTTGCTATGTTTAAGAATTTTTTCATTTCACCTAGATTATCCAGTTTGTGGCACACAATTTCACATGATAATCTCTTAGAATCCTTTGTATTTCTGCAGCATGGCTGCTTTCTCTCTTAATTTTAGAAATTGAGTTTTTTTTTTTCATTTTTTAATCAGGCAAGTAAAGTTTTGTCAGTTTTGTTCATGTTTCCCCCCAAAACCCAACTCTTTGTTTTTTTTTTTCTATTCTATATTTCATTCATTTCCACAATAATCTTTATTATTTTCTTCTTTCTGATTGCTCTGTTTTTTTTTCTAGTTTCTTAAAATTTTAGATTATTGGTTTGAGATCTTTTTTCTTTTCAAATTCAACCTATATATTCCTTCGTATCTAATGTATAACTTATGTAGGCAGGACACAGTTGGATCAAGTTTTATTTTAATCCAGTCTGTCAATCCCTGTCTTTTAAATGGAGATTTTATTCTAGTCACATGTAATTACTAATAAAGAAGGACTTACTTCTGACTTTTTATTTGTTTTCCAAATGTTGTATATCATTTTGTTCTTCAATTCCTCTGTTACTTCCTTCTCTTGTGTTAGAAAATTTTTTTTTTACCATACCACTTTTTGTCATAACCATATGATAATTGCTTATTTGCCTGTTTTTAAGAGTTTCTCTGTCCTTGGTTTCTGAGAGTTTGATAATATCTTGCTGTGGATTTCTGAGTTTAACCTACTTTGAATATGTTGAGTTTCTTTATGTGTAGGTTAATACTAGTCATCAAACTTGAAAAATTTTAGTTATTATTTCTTTAGATAATTCTATTACCTTCTCACCTTTTTATTCTTCTTACACTCTGAAAATGTATATGTTTGTATGTTTAATTCATTTTCCTATCTGCTCTTCTACCTAAATAATCTCAGTTGACCTATGTTCATGGTTGCTAATTCTTTCTTCTGATGCTCAAGTCTGCTTTGGAACTCTTCTGGTAAAATATTCATTTTAGTTCTTGTATTTTTAAACTAAATTTTCTATTTGGATTTATTTAATTATTTCTATATCTTTATTGATAATTTATATTTGGTGAGACGGTTTTCATGGTTTCTTTTAGTTATTTGAATATTATTTCCTCCAGTTCTTTGAACATATTTACATAGCTGATTTAAATCTTTTTTTAGTATACCTAGCCTCTTGACTGCCTCAAGGATAGTTACTATAAATTGCATTTCCCCTTTGTGTAGGGTATACATCCTTATTTTCTTGTATACCTCACAATTTTTTGTTGAAATTTGGACATTTTAAATAATATAATGCATCAACTGTGGAAAAGAAGAGTCTCTCTTCTCTCAGGGTTTGTTTTTTCTGCTGGCTGTTAAAATCATTATATTTCTTTGGTGAATTATTAAAACTAGTTTTATAAAGTTTTTATTTTTTGTCCTTTGGCCATTGAAGTCTCTGCTACCTTAGCTTACTGGTCAGCTAATGATTAGACAGAGATCTTTTATTTAAATAGCTGTAGCTAAAAAGTTCTCCTGGGTTTTGCCGAGGGGTCCTGTGTGTTTCATGCCCCCAACACTCATTCAGGCAATTTAAACATTATCTTATCCTTTACTCCTGTTTAACAGTTCCTGAGGGTCAACCAGAGGTGAGAGCTTAGAGTCTTCTCATGTCATTCCTGAGCCTTCCCTGCTTATTCTCTATTTACAAACTGGATCCAGAGAAATTCTAGGAGACAGTCCATAAAATGTATTTCAGCTGTTGCAAAGGAGGTTGCTTCTGACAAGTGGGTCTTCTCACTTTGAGCCCCACTGGCAAGGGCGTACTCTCTCTCCCTTTGTAGCATCTGCCATCAACTTCCCTTTAATCTCCCATTATAAAAAATGTTTTCTGGAGAAATCCATAGAAAAAAATAAATGAAAGATCTTTTATAAATACCAACATAGTATTTATAGAACAAACAAATAAGGGAAATGTAAAAGGTAGAGAATCTATACAAATAAAATGAGTTGTCAATTACAAGTCCTTAAAATATATATAACAGGTGAAACTATGTTAGCTTAAATTATTCCTAAAAATGAAAAAATATATATATTTTATGTTTAGAAAAAAATCTTGAGATATTTTGATATAAAAAATTAATTTTGAGGGAAGGTTTTAGAGATTCATTTTTTTTAGTATGACAATTTGAGCTTTTATGAATTGGTAAATGACAGGCCTCAAGAAGATAAACAAAAGACTAAGGTTTAAAAGAATAACCATTGAGAAAGTCTCTGGTATATTAATACTCTGGAATAATTACAAAATCAGTCAGAATTATTATTTATCTTTATGTTATTTGTGGTGTTTTGTCCCTATGTTACTCACAGAATTTTCATAAAAGTTTGTGACATACATACACACTCTAGCAGTGGTACTTGGGGAAATTAGTAAATAAAAAGGACTCAAAAAAGGGAAAACAAAGGCTAGAATCAGGCAACAATGAAAATTTGTCTAGTAATTGACTGACTGAAAAATGAGACGAATACATCTGCTTTAGGGAAAATTTAGGTGAACCCACTAACTTGGAAATTGGAGTCATTTTGTTTACATAATGAATAAATATTTCCTTATGAGGCTGGAGATTGAAAACTCACAGGCCGTGGCGTCACGAGTTTACTTGGGCTTGCTATAGGCAAAGATTCTCAAAAAGATTAATCAGTATCACTTACGAGTTAAGATAAATTTTGTAGCAATGAATTGATGAAACCATGCATAATGAATAAAACTCCATTGAACTGAATGTTATCAGACAATTGAAAATAAGTTTCTCAAACATTTATTGCATGGTGAGCTGAAGAAGTAAAATTGAGAGAACGTTGGAAAGAGTATAAATTTAAGTATGCAAGAAAGTACAATTTTATGTAATACAGCAAATTTGTGGACTGCTGGGAAATTAGTTGCAATAATCAATATACAAATAAAACAATAAACAAACAGATTATTCTTTGTAAGTGAACATATTGAATGTATTGTGAGTATTAGAGACATTCCTGCAAACAGTGACAGACATACCACTTTATTTTTAAACTAAAATCAGTCATATTATGTATTGAACTTTCTAATTCAAGACCCACCTGTGATTCTTCTGTGAAAGAAAATATGTTAGGGTTAAGAAATAACAATTTACCAATAAAAAATTGTGTTTCTGGAAAATATTTGAGGAAGAAAAGATCCTGCTAAGAAATGTAATAACCAATTTAAATAAAGTAAAGAATTTAAGAGTTTAATCTATTAAATTTTCCCTGTATTTTTGTTATTTTTAAAGCATCTGAGCAAGGTTATTAGTTAAACACCTCACTGGGGGATATATTTGCATTCTGAGAGACCAATCATCATTCATAAAATAATATTTTATCATGAGCAAGAATGACAGTTGTATACCAATCATTATTGTTGTTTGAAATGCTTGAATTTGGGGCCATTTGGAAAGGCATAGAAGATAATTACCAACGTTAGTATCTGTCCATCAAGAACTAACTTGACCATGATGACTTAGAAAGCAAATTATCAAGGACCAGTCAGTGTTTTTCAGTCATTATTTTCTAAGTTAAGAGAGGACCTATAATCTTTGTAAATAAATACTGCATTACTCTGACTGTTATAATCAGTATTCCTGTCTATATTAAAACTTTTCAGGAGATTAAATTTGTCAGATACTTATTTTTATGAAATAAACAAAGGAAAGGTTATGTTGAGCTTATATTTATCTTAAGTTCAATGCAAATATTTTATAAGAAGTATCTATTTTGTTGGTTGCTTAGTAACCCTGCAGTATGAAAAGCTAGGGAGTGTTTCCCTAATTTACTTTGTATATAATATTTTGAGAATTTTAATAATCTATTGTTGTCTGTTAGGTACAATCTGCTGCATTCTGTTATTGCTGTGTGGCCTCTGAGCAGTACTTGGATTATATTTTCTTTAAATATCCCTGACTTGAGCATTACTGGCAACACATCTATTCAGATTGCTGTCTGTGGCTAGAGCTAAAGTATTTTATTGCTATTTCTCTATATGAAGAAAAACAAGGGCAAATATGCATTTTATATACTACTTTAGTTGCCAAGGATACTTATAATTTGTTTCCAAGGTAAAAAGTATTGAGCTTTTCTGATATATGAAGTTACACAAAAATTAAAAACAATAAAATTCAACTATTTTTATTACCTATCTACTAATTTCCATATATACATTTGACTCAATGTGCATTTATACAAGTGTGTGTCTATTTATACACTGAATATGTACAAATTGTTACAGCTTTCTTTAAGGGAGTTAATAAATTTATCTATCCATTTATATAATGAAGAAAGCATAGAGAACAACATCTAATATAAAAATACAGTTCAAAAGCCCAAATTTCAAGGAACATAATTTTTTTCAAAAGACTAAATGAGCACAGCAAATATATAAAAAGATGAGAAGTAAATAAAAATAAATATTAAGACAGAGGCTGAGTCAGTAAAGCCTAAGGAAATGCTACAGTAACATTCAATCTCAAAGTTCTGTGGCTTAACCTAGCAAAAATTAATTTCTCCACCACACTACATGTACAAAGCAGAGCAGGAATGTCACCAAAGTTGTGTTAGGTGATGCTCATACTATAGGCACGAAAATAATAATGTTCTGATAACTTATTGTTTATATAAATATTCACCATATTACAGTTGTAATCTCAGCAATAATTCCATGCAAGGAAAAAATATATAACATGACTGATAAAATAATCTTCATTCATGATGAATTCACCTTGTGTTATTCTGTTAGGATACTGTAATATATGCTGTAGTATTAAACAGTTTCAACGGCTCAGTGGCTAAACACAGTGAAACCTCCTCATTCATTTATTTCACCTGAGGGAGTGCTAGGGTCGTATTTATTATAGTCACTCAAGAACCCATATTGATGATAGCTTCATCACAACCTATGTTTTCATGAATACCAAAGTACATAAAGAACAAAATAAAATTACGTATTGGTTCTTAAACCCTTAAATGACCATATTATCTGCTGTAAGTTATTTGGCTAAAATGAGTCACTTGGTCAGTGCTTAACAGGACTGACAAGAGAGAAAATGAAGAATTTTGGGGAATTCTGATGATTATCACAAAGACTCAAGTAAACAACATAACTGTTTTACCCATTACCCCTTCCAGTTTGGTGAGCACTGGTTTATTCTCTTTATCTGTAAGTCTATTTCTGTTTTGCTGTATTTTTTTCTTTGTTTTTTAGATTCCAGATGTAAGTGAAAATTTACAGTATTTGGATTTCTCTGTCTGACATTTCACTAAGCATAACACCTTCCAGGTTTATCCATGTTGTCACTCACAAATGGCGAGATTTTATTATTTTGATGGCTGAGTAACATCCATTACATACATATATATACACACACACACACACACACACACATATATACATGTATATATATACACATACATGTGTATATATATAAATATACACATATATATTTTTATGTATAAGTATGTAATCTTTATCAGTCTGTCAACACTTAGGTGAAGGTGTTTAAGAGACCCAAACTACTAGTTATAAAGTAAATAATTCATGGGGATGTAAAGTACTGCAAAGGGAATATAGTCAATAGTATTATTATAAATTTATGTGGTACATAGTCTATAGAAAGATCAAGTCACTATGTTGTACACCTAAAACTTACATATTATTTAAGTCAACTATAATGACAAAAATGAAAAAGAACTCTAATGAATGTACATTTTAAGATAATTTTGTTTAACTTTTATTATTCACATTATTATATACAACTATATATGTGTGGGCATATACACATATAAGATGAATAATTTAGTGTTAATGGCATTAAGATATATTATCACATATATGTTCAAATTCAATTTTAGCTTACTTTTAGGGTAATTTTAAGTAAGAATGTCTTGATTGATATACCTATATTACATGTCACATCTATTCTCACCTGGGAATATTTTATAAATTTTGTCATATGAGAACAGCTATTGTTGTTAGTGAAATACACAGAACAACCCTGACAGTGATTGAGAAAAATCAATTCCATCAGAAGTTAATACTCTAGAGAAAACACAAAATTGTTCTAAAGAAATACTGTCATTGATTTTTTTTATCATGACTCAAGCAAAATGTACAGTTCCATACACATTCTTCCATCTCATTCATTTTCATTCACTCTATTCTTATGTTCTTATGTAACAATTTAGATTACTGATTTGGGACTTCTTTTCTAATGTAAGCATTTAGTGCTCTAACTTTTCCTCTAGGCACCACTTTATTGTATCTTACAATTTTTGCTATTTTTCATTTTTATTCAGTTCTATGTGTTTTTATTCCATTCTATGTATTTTATTTTTATATTTTTAATCCATAGATTATTTAAAAATTGTTTAAGTGTTTGGGATTTATCTGTTGCCTTTATGTCACTGATCTCTGGTTTTGTTCCATTTTGTTAGATCATATACACTGTATGATTTCTATTATGTTAAATACATTAAGATTTGTTATATGACACAGATTATTATCAGTTTTGCTCAATATTCCATGGGCACTAGGAAAGAATATGTATTTTGCTGATGGATAGTGTAATTTATAATATCTGTTAGATCCTGTTGTCTGATGATACTCAGTTCTATATCCTTATTGATTTTGTATATTTCTAGCAAAATCTGAGAGTGTGTTGTTGAAGTTCTCAACTCTAAATATGATATTGTATATACTTCAAGTCTATCGGTTTTTATTTTATGTGTTTTGAAATTCTAGTCTTTGATATGTACGTATTTAGACTTACTGTATCTTTTTAATACATAGATGCTTTTATTATTATGTAATGTCCCACTTCGTTTCTAGTAGTTTTTCATTTGAACTTTTCATTAGCTGATATTATAGTTACTCTTACTCTTCTTAATTTTTGCATGCTATAGCTTATTACATTCTTTTACTTCCAATATACATTGTTAAGTTTGAAATACGTTTTTTATACCCAGAAAATAATTGCCTGTTTTCTGTACTCTGCTCATCTCTGTCTTCTGTTTGGTGTCTTTAAACATTTACATTTAGACTAATTATTCTATTAGAGTTTCAGAGAAACTCTTTATTATTAGTTTTTTGTTTTTTTCTAAGTTTCTAATTTTTGTTTCATTTCTCTTTGCTTTCTGTAGATGACTTGAATATTTTCATTTTATTTATAATGTTTCTAGTATTTTGTTTTGTATCATTTTCTTAGGGGTTGATATAGATATTACTATATATATATATATATATATATATACACACACATACATACATACATACACACACACACACACACACACCTATCTTATCACAGCCTGTTGGTGTTAATGTCTTACCACTTTGGGTGAAGTGTAGAAATCCCACTTTTATTTAGGTCTCTTTACTATCAGATCTTTTAAAATGTTCTATAACTATTTCCTCTACATACATTGAGAAGTACATCTGATGGTGTTTAAATTTGGCTTCAATTACAAATTATAAGTTTAAAAATTAATAATGATATTCTACTTTGTTACTTCTATTTTTATCTATCTATTGTTCTACTTTGCATTCTGAAGAGCCCAGACTCATTCTGCTATCATTTTCTTTCTGTTATGAAAGCTCTTTTTAGGTATTCTTTATGTTTAATCTGGTAAGAAAAGATTCATTTAGCTTTACTTTGCTTGACAATGCCTTTATTTATATTTTGTTCCTAAAGGATAGTTTTGAGTTTGACAATTTCTCTCTTTCATCATTTGAAAATACCGCAAGAGTAGATACGAAAATTTCTCACCATTAGCAAAAAAAAAAAAAAAAAAAGTTTGTAACTATGGTAAAAGATGTTAACTGGTTAAATAAAAAACTTGGGGGTCAAAAAAGGAATATGTTATGCTACTGTCTTCTTGTCTCCATGGACTCACACAGAAATCTGTTGTCATTCTAACCGGTATTCTTTATAAAGAATGGATTATTTCTCTTGGCTGCTTTTAGGATTTTTTCTTTAGTTTTACAAAATTTACTTATGATTTTTCTTGGTGTGGATTTATTTGGAATTTTCCTAATTATGGTTTATTCTGCTTCTCAATTTTCAGCTGATTTTGCAGCAGTTTTACGAAAGTCACTTTAAAAACTTTGTCAGATAATTCCAATATCTGATTTATCTCTACATTGGCATTAGTTAATCTTTTTTACCTTAAATTCTGGCTTTTCTGGGTGTTGCTATATTGAGTGATTTTCAGTTGTGTCTTGGATTTTTTTTATTACCTTGGGAAACTTTTAATCCTATTTACTTCTATTTTGTCATTCATTTATTTTGTTCAGATTTGGCATAGACACACTTTTCTACTTTGCTGGGCTCTAGTTCCAGGACAGTTGAGTTTTCTGAGTCCTTGCAAGGATATTCTGGTCTACTTCACTCTTCTAGTAGTACAGACACTTTTTTCCTGAGTCCTTTTAATGATGTTTACAGAGGCAGAAGGTGCTCCCCTGGACCATTTACTTTTACTGGGCAACTTTCAAGGGGATTTAGGGCAAACCCACTGAGGTGGGGTCTCTTTATTCTGCTGGATGGACTGCCAGGAGACACAGGGCATCACTGCCAATGTTGCTGTGGACAGGTTGGGGCATTTACCAGTGTAACAGTTGTGGTGCAGGGATTCGCCTGAGTTTTTACTGCTGTCATTGTTACCAGTGACCAGGACCACCTGATGGAACCTTAGTTCAGAGTGAGTTTGGGGGCTCCCCATTAGGTCTCTGTTAGGCGTCCTGTTTCTAAATCCTTTTGCCGGAAAGAGAATGCTTTTTGGAGGTGTTTTATTTATACCTGCTGCATTTACCAGGTGGCAGGCCCCTCTGACACACAATTGGAAATTTTATGGGAAACAGAAAACTCAGGAAATAGCACGTTTTTCTTACTCAAGTCTTTGTCTCTAGTCAGTCTACCTTCTTTTCAGATCTCAGAGTCCTCTACTATGATCTGCTGAATAATTTCCAGAGTATTTAGAGGGAAAAGCTGGGAACAGTAATTTTATGCCATTTTGTTCTAGAACCAGAATTCATATTGATGGTTTTTAAACAATATCTTTAGTCTTGTCTATATTTTGATACTATCTATTCCATACTCTGAGCAATACTACAACTATATGGTAAATAATTCTATACAACTCCCCTTGCTGTCTTCTCCAAACGACCCAATACTCCCTTGTATTATGGTAGTGTAATGTTTTTTTTACTTCTGTATGGTTTCAAATCCCTGTCTTTGATTCATCAGTTTTAATTGATTATCAGCAAGTAGCTAGGGGTCAAATGTACAGATTTTATCAGGCTTTCAATGTCTTCCTTTTTCTCATGTTTACATTAGTTGTAATATTTCTTCATTGCTAGACATGTAATATACATACTATTAGAGTCCTTATCCTTGTTTCCTTTTTCTTCAGTCTATAGTTAAATATATTTAATGTTCAAAGTCAGTCATTTTTACCATAGTATATTGCTACTCCTAGTTTGACCTATAGAAGATGTCAGTCAAGAAACACCTTTTTTAATCAGTTTAAAATGAGATAAGTATAGGAAGTGAGTGTATTTGTAAAATTTTATAGAAATACAATGTCATCAGGAAACTCTAGGGTTTTATTTCATACTTTGCTTAAATACTGGATCTCGAAGGATTGTGAAAAGAAACCTCTCTAATTCCTCCACATCACACCTAGGTAGTTGCCTTAACAGGATGCCACCTTGGTTCACAGAAAAGTAATAGTCAGGTGTAGGCTTCTTATCTCTATGAGGCATTCAGTTTCAGGGGCAGAATGTGTCTCAAGACCACAAAAGAACCAACGTAAGAATATGACTAAAAAGCATAATTCTAATCTATTATAATAAAGTTGTGTTCTCAAGAGTTGTTTGTTGATTTCATTGATTTAAATCACCTACATATAGACCTTCAACAAATCTTATATTTTGGCTTCAATTCTGTTCTTCTTCTCGGGGGTAAAAATAACAACAACAACAATAAACAAAAATGGTTGCATGGAAAGGTTTTTTCACAGCTGAAAAGATCTAGGAGGATTATTATTGTTGTTGTTGTTATTATTTTCTGAGATATTTTCTCAGAAAAAAAATGATGGCACCCTTTCCCTTTATTATTACCCATATATATACCCTCTACTCAACCACAATTTTTTAATTTCTTTCTCTGTGTTAACTGTTTCTTTTCAGGCTTGACTTCCCCAGGTAGGATTTTTTTGTTTCAGCCGTTAATACCCACCCACAGAAGACAGCACAAATAGACTTGCCAGAGCCTACATTTTTATCATTTCCTGGAAGAAGTCAGGTTAAAAAAGAAAAGAATAATGAGACTGTTTCTACAATTAGGCAGTGCAGCAGATATTATAATAAGTCCTATTTTAACCACATGAAATAAATTCCCGAACAAGCCTATTGTTCCTTTAGGAATATGCAGAGAAAAATTCAAAGGAATTGAAATTCTTTACTAAGAAATAATGTCCCCTTTGGCCTGGATATGTGAATATAACTGTATACTTGTACAAGACTTTGCGATAAGATAATGGGTTTATTACATGATATGTAAAAATAGTTTTGTGTGATTGCATCATTTCCAACATTCACTTCAGAAACCTTTCCAAGAATTATCAATTTACAGTCCTTCATATTCAGATGATGTATTCAGCCAAGAATGTCTTTATCACCACCTTTCTCCATTTTTATTAACACTTTACTTTGTAATTAGTGGTTATAATTTTTAATCAAATAATAACTTTTGAGTTTAAGGGATATGTTAAGTCTGAAATACAGGGTACTTTTAGCTCATTTATATAATTGCCATAATAAAAGGAATAATCTGATTCATTATGGAACAAACATAATAAATTCATGTTTCAAAGAAATTAATATTTTTCAGTCAAAATGGAATAATTATCTTAATAGCCAGGATCATTTCAAATCCTTAAAGGTACTCCTAGCAGTCTATGGTAGACCCACATGTATGCAGGCCTTTGTTCTTGGGAAGTCTTATTCAAAGTAATTTTCTGTTTGCTTTCCATAAATTTTATCAAAGTAACAGAATCCATAGGCAACATATTAGCGTGCAGTTTTTTAACCAATATTGAATAGTTTGAGCATCATACTACTGCCTCTTTTCATGTACTATGTTAGAGTAGAGAATAGTTTATAAATCAACTATACTTCAACCAAAAAAAAAAAAAAAAAAGAGGAAGAGAGAAAAAGAGCATGGCAATCTTTGATTTCCAGTCTCCTTCAAAGTAAACAATTTTCCTAAACAAGGTACCCATTGGCAGGTGACTACATGGCACAACGTATTTTTAAATGACTTTACATTTGGGAGGAAAGTTTTAGGTTTGCAGTAAAATTGAGAAGGTATAAAGATTTCCCGTGAAGTCCCCTGTCCCCATACATGCATAGCCTTCCCTGGTGTCAACATCTCCCACCAGAGTGATACGTTGTTTACAATTGATGAGCTTATATTAACACATCGTAGTCATCCAAAGTCCACAGTTTAAATTAGAATTCATTCTTGGTGTTGTATATTCTGTGCATTTTGACAAATGTGAAATGACGGGTATTCATAATTATAGTCTCATACAGAATATTTTCATTGCCCTAAAACTACTCTGCTCTCCCTTTTCAACAGCCACCCCCTCTGACATTCACACATTCATGGCAACTTCTGATCTTTTAATCGTCTCCATAATTTTGCCTTTTATAGAATGTGATATAGTTAGAATCATACAGTATATATATAGCCTTCTCAGACAGGCTTCTTTCACTTTGAAATATGCATTTAAAATTTCTCCATGTCTTTTTAAGGCTTGATTGCTTGTTCTTTTTAGTGCTAAAAATAGTCCATTATCTAGGTGTACCACAGACATCTGTTCACCTTCTGAAGGCTATCTTAGTTGCTTCCAAGTTTTGACAGTCTTGAATAAAGCCATTGTAAAACTTCCACTTTCAGGTCTTCATGTTGACGTACGTTTTCAGCTCCTTTTGGTTAAACTAAGGAGAAAGATTGCTAGATTGTGTGGTAAGAATGTGTTTACATTTGTAAGAAACCAGGAAGCTGTCTTGCAAAGTGGCTATTCCATTTTGCATTCTCATCAGCAATAAATGAGAGTTTTATGAGTCTACATGAAATAAGCATTTGGTGGTGTCAATGTTCTGGATTTTGGCCATTGTAATAGGAGTGTAGTTGTATTTCATTCTTGTTTTAATTTGCATTCCTCTGATGACATATAACATAAAACATCTTTTCATATACATATTTGCTATGTGGAAATCTCCTTTAGCGTGGTGTCTGCAAAGGTATTTGGCCATTTTTTTACTGAGGTTGGTTGTTTTCTTACTGAATTTTAAGAGCTCTTTGTATGTTTTGTATAACAAGCCTTTATCAGATGAATCTTTTAAAAATATTTTCTCCCAGTCTGTGGCTTATCTTTTCATTCTCTTGACATTGTCTTTCACAGAGTAGAAGTTTTAATGAGGTCTAATTTATTAATTCTTTATTTCATGAAACCTGTCTTTGTTACTATACCTAAAAACGTAGTCATACCCAACGTCACCTAGGTTTTCTCTTTTGTTAAATTTAGGAATTTATTAATTTTGTTTTTTACATTTTGCTCTGTGATACATATTTTGAGTTAATTTTTGTTGGAAAGTGTAAGATCTGTGTCTACATTCTTTTTTTTTTTTTAATGTGGGTGACCACTTCTCATGACCATTTGTTGAAAGACTGTCAGTGCTCCATTATATTGCCTTTGCTTCTTTGTCACAGATCAGTGGACTATACTTAGTATAGGTCTGTTTCTGGGCTCTCTACTCCGTTTAGCTCAGCTATATTTCTGTGCTTTCTCTGACACTACACTGTCTTCATTGCTGTGGCTTTATAGTAAACTTGATAGTGTTGGTATCCCAACACTGTTCCTCTTAAATATTGTATTGACTCTTCTTAATATTTGCCTCTATAGACTTTAGAAACAGTTTGTCAGTACCGACACAAATTAACTTGCTGGGATTTTGCTTGTTATTGCTTTGGGTCTGTAAGTTAAATTTGGAGAATTTACGTCTTGACGTTATTTTTCAATCTATGAACATGGACTATCCCTCCCTTGTTTAGTTCTTTTTTGATGTTCAGCAGAGTTTTGTATTTTCCTTCATGTAGATATTGTACATAAATGTGAGATTTGTACCTACGTGTTTCATTTGTGAGTGCTAATGTAAATCGTATTAGTAATTTCAAATTCCACTTGTTTATTGTGGATATACAAAAAAGCAATTGGCTTTTTTGTATTAACCTTGTATTCTGCAACATGCTACAATCAGTTACTAGTTCCAGGAGTGCTTTGCTTATTCATTTCTTTCAGAATTTCTACGTAGATTATCATATAATCTATAAATAAAAGGCAGTTTCATTTCTTTCTTCCCAATTGGTATACCTTTTATCTGCCTTTCTTACTGCATTAGGTACAACTTCTAGGATAGTGTTGAAAAGGAGTGGTGAAAGGAGATAGCCTATCCTTATACCTGATCTTAGGGAAAAAGCTTCAAGTTTCTAATCATCATGTATAATGTTAGCTACAGTTGTTGGTAGATATTCTTGATCAAGTTGTGGAAGTTTCCCTCTATTACTGGTTTATTGAAAGCTATTATCATGAATGCTGTATTTTGTCCAACAAAACATTTTTTCTTTGTGTCTATTGATATGATCATGTTTAGCCTACTGATGTGATTACATTAATCGATTTTAAATGTTGAGCAAGTCTTGCATTCCTGGTACAAATCCGAATTGGAGAGTTTTATAAGTATTTGTATATTGTTGGATTCAATTTATTATTATTTTGTTGAAAAAATGTGTGTTTATGTTCATGAGAGATACTGGTCTATAGGTTTTTTTTTGGGGGGGGGAGGGCAGAATGTTTGCTGTGTTTCATGACAGTAATGATGACCTCATAGAATCAGTTAGGAAGTATCCCTTCCCTTCTAGCTTCTGAAGGAGGTTGAACAGAACTGGTACAATTTCTTCCTTAAATGTTTGGTAGAATTCTCCAGTTTACCCATCTGGGCCTGATGCTTTTGGATTTGGAAGGCAACTAATTAGTGATTAAGTATTTTAATAGATACATGCCCATTCAGATTGTTTCTTCTTGTATGAGTTTTGGGAGATTGTGTCTTTCAAAGAATTGATTGTTTTCATCCAGGTTATCAAATTCATGGGCACTGAGTTCTTCATAATACTTTGTATTTATGCTTTTAATGTTTTGGGATCTGTATTGTTCCCTATTCCAAAACTGATATTATTAATTTGTATTTTCTCTTTTCTTCTTGGTTAGCAGGGCTAGAGGCTTATCATTTTATTAATCTCTAAAAAGAATTAGTTTGGGTATCATTGATTTTTCTCTATTGATTTCCTATTTCCAATTTAATTTTTTCTGTTTTAATTTGTACTTTTTATTCCTTCTGCTTACTTTGCACTTAATTTGCTCTTGTTTCTCTAGTCTCATAAGGTGGAAATTTAGATTATTGATTTTAGGGCTTTTCCTTTTCTAATAAATGCATTCAATATTATAAACTTCCCATTAAGCACTGCTTTCACTTTTTCCCGCACCTTTCGAAAGTCGTGTTTTCATTTTCACCTTTAAATACTTTTTCATAAAAGCTTTATTGATGAGTAGCTGATGTACATGTATGAATACATATGTAAAACTATCACCTCAATGAAAATAATGATTGTATTCATCACCTTAAAAGCTTTATCCTCATCCTTTGTAATTATTTCCTTTCAACCCCTCTCACCCAATCTCCAGGCAACCACTACTTCTTCTCACTGTAGATTATTTTGCATGTATCTGAGTTTTATGTAAATGGAGTCATTTTACATAAATGGAACCATTTTTCTTTTAACTGAATTTTTCATTGAAGTATAGTTTACATACAATATTATATTAGTTTCAGGTATACAACATAGTGATTCAACATTTATATTTATCATTGAAAATATCACCACAATAAGTCTAGTAACTATCTGTGACCATGCAAAGCTATTGCAATATTATTGACTATATTCCCTATGCTATACTATAACTCTGACTTATTTATTTTGTAACTGGAAGTTTGTACCTCTTAATCCCCTTTATCTGCTTTGACATCCCTCACCTACCCTCCCCTCTGCTGAACAATTGTTGTATCTAAAAGTCTTTTTCTATTTGTTTTTGTGTTTGTTTTACTTTTAAATTTACACATATAAGTGATATCATATGACATTTGTCTTTCTGGTCTGGCTTATTTCACTTACATAATAACATCTAGGTTCATTCATGTTGTAAATGGCAAGACTGCATTCTTTTAATGGCTGAGTAACATTCCATCGTATATTTATTTGTTCATCTATCTATAGACACTTAGTTTGCTTCCAAATATGGCTGTTGTAAATAATGAAGCAATAAATATTGAAGTGTATGTATCTTTTCAAATTAGTGTTTTTGTATTGTTTGGAAAGCATACCAGAAGTGGCATTGTTGGATTGTATGGTAGTTGTATTTTTAATTTTTTGAGAAACCTCCATACTGTTTTCCATAGTGGCTACGCCTATTTACATACCCACCAAAAGTGCACAAGTGTTCCCTTTCCTCCATGTTTTACCAGCATTTGTTATTTGTTGTCTTTTAGATAAAAGACATTCTGACAGTTGTGATGTGATAACTCATTATGGCTTCAATTTGCATTTCCCTGATAATTAGTGTTGTTGAGTATCTTTTCAAGGGTCTCTTGGCCATCTGTATGTCTTCCTTGGAAAACTGTCTTTTCAGGTCTTCTGCCCATTTTTAAGTCAAATTCTTTATTTTCTGATATTAAGTTGTGAGTGGTTTATATATTTCAGATATTAACTACTTATTGGATATATCATTTACAAATATCTTCTTCCACTCAGTAAGTTGCCTTTTTGTTCTGTTAATAGTTTCCTTTACTGTGCGTAGTTTTTAATTTGATGTAGAGATGTTTTGTTGCCTTGCCTGAGGAGGTAACTGAAGAAAAAATAATGCTAAGACCAATGTAAAAGAGTGTTCTGAATAAGTTTCCTTCTAGGAGATTTATGCTTTTTGATCTTACATTTAGTGTTTATTCCATTTTGAGTTTATTTTAGTATATGGTGTAAGAAAAGTTTTCCTATTTTATTCTTTAGCATGTAGCTGGCCAGTTTTCTTGATACCACTTATTAAAGAGACTGTCTTTCCCTCACTGTGTATTCTTGGCTCCTTTGACATAAATTAATTAAATAAGTAAGCATAGGTTTTTTCTGCTCTCCAAATTCTGTTCTATTGATCTATGTCTCTGTTTTGTGCCACTACCATACAGTTTTGATTATTATAGTCTTGTAGTATACTTTGAAATCAGGAAGCATGAGACCTCCAGTTTTGTTCTCTTAAGGTTGCTTTGGCTCTTCAGGGTCTTTCATGGTTCCAGACAAATTTTAGGACTTTGTTCTAGTTTTGTGGAAAATGCCATTAGTATTAAGATATAGAATATATTGAATTTGCAGATTGCTTTGGGTAGTTAAAATTGACATTTTAACAAAATTAATTTTCTGGTCTATAAGCATAATATACATTTTTATTTACTTATGTCTTCAATTTCTTTGCATTTCTTATAGTTATCAGAGTACAGGTTTTTCATTTCCTTGGTTAAATTTATCCCTAGGTATTTTATTCTTTTTTATTCAATTGTAAATGAGATTGTTTGATTGATTTTTCTTTCTGATAGTTTGCTATTACTGTATAGAACTGCAATAGATATCAGTTTATTCTTTGTATCCTTCAACTTTACTGAATGCATTTATGAGTTCTAATGGTTTTTTGATGGAGTTTTTAGGGGTTTATTTATGTAGTATCATGTCATCTGCAAATTGCGACAGTTTTATTTCTTTCCATTTTGGACATTTAAAATCTCTTATTTCTTTTATGACTGCTGTGACTAAGACTTCCAATACTATGTTGAGTAAAAATGATGTTAGTAGGCATCTTTGTCTTGTCCTAGTCTTAGAGGAAAGTCTAGCTTTTCACTATTATGTATGTTGTTTAGCTGTTTTAGCTGTGGTTTGGTCATATATGGCCTTTATTATGTCAAGGTATGATCCCTCTATACCCACTTTTTGAGAACTTTTGGTCATAAATGGATATTGACTTTTGTCAAATACTTTTTTTGCATCTATTGAGATGGTTATTTAAATTTGATCCTTCATTTTGTTAATATTGTTTATCACATTGATTAATTTGTGACTATTGAACCAGTCCTCTACCTTGGAATAAATCCTGCTTGGTCATGGTGTCTGGTCCTTGTAAAGTATTATTGAACTCAGTTTGGTAATACTTTATAGAGGAGTTTTGCATCTATGTTCATCAGGGATTGTGGCTTTATTGGCCTTGGTTTCAGGGTTTTGGAAGCATTCCTTTCTCTTTAATCTTTTTTTTTTTTTGGAATAATTTGAGGATAGGCAACTTTTTATATTTAACTCATTAATTCTTCAAATATGTGGTAGAACTCATCTGTAAAGTCATCTGGTCCTAAGTTTTTATCTGTTGGGAGTTTTTTGATTATTGACTTACTTAATTACTAGTCTATTAAGATTTTCTAATTCTTCATAATTCAGTCTTGAAAGATTGTGGTTTTATGAGTTTATTTGTTTCTTCCAGGTTGTCCAAGTTGTTGGCTTATAATTGTTAATAGTAATACCTTATGGTCCTTTGTATTTCTGTGGTGTCAGTTGTAACTTTTCCTCTTTAATTTTAAATTGTTTGGGACTTCTTTTTTCTTGATGAATCTGGCTAGAGTTTTATCAATTTTGTTTATCTTTTCAAAGAAATAGCTCTTAGTTTCACTGATCTTTTCTATTTTTTTGGCTCTATTTAATACGTTTCCACTCTGATCTTTATTATTTCCTTCTTTTATCAACTTTGGGCTTTGTGTTTTTGTTTTTGTTTTCCTGTTTGTATTTGGTGTAATGTTAGATTGTTTATCTGAGTTTTTTTTTTTCCCTGAGGTAGGCCTGTATAGATAGTTGTTATGTTTGTAGTTGTAGTTATGGTGTGTCTGTGGGAGGAGGTAAGTTTAGGATCTTCCTACTCCTATGTTGATCCAGGCCACTGTTTTTATTTTCATTTCATTAAAAATATTGAAAAAAATTTTAGTGGTTCATTTTTGACATGTGTGATTTAGAAAAGTTGTTTAATCTCCACAATTTTTGAAATTTTCCTTTACCCTTATTATTGATATCTAGTTTAATTACATTTTGTTATGATAGCAGACCTTATGTAATTTATATATTTTTTTTAATATGTAAGATGTGTTTTGTGGCCCAGAATTTGGTCCATTTTGGTGCATGTTCCATGTGAGATTGAGAGGAATGTGTATTGTGCTGTAATGGATTCATCTATTTCTCCTGGCATTTCTACCAGTTTTGTCTCACATAGGTCGATGCTCTGTTGGTAGGTATATGCAAGTTAAGAATTGTGATATTTCTTGGTTAACTGATACCTTTATCTTTATGTAATACCCAACTTTATGTTATCCCTGATAACTTACCTTAATTTGAAGTCTGTTCTGTCTCAAATTAACGTAGTTCCTCCTGCTTTATTTTAATTAGTGTTAACATGGTATATTTTCCTCCATCCTTTTATTTTTAATCTTTATGTATCTTTATATCCAAAGTGGGTCTTGTTTTTGGATCCACTCCAGCAATCTCTGCCTTGTATTTAATTTTTAAATTTTTTTAAGTTTATTTATTTTTTGGTGGGGGGAGGTAATTAAGTTTATTTGGTATTTATTTATTCTTAGAGGAGGTAGTAGGGATTGAACACAGGACCTCATGCGTGCTAAGCATGTGCTCTACCACTTGAGCTATACTCTCCTCCTCTGCCTTTTAATACATCTTTAGATATTTGATATTATAACCAATTCTTTATGTAGTGGAATTCAGACCTACCAATTTGTTACTGTTTTCTATTTTTTGCCCTTGTTCTTTTTTCCTTTTCATATATATTTTTGCCTTTGTTTTCTAAATTAAGCTTTTTATATTATTCCATTTTCTTTCCTCTCTTAGTATACCAGCTGTATTTCTGTTTTTTTAACTTTTTTAATGGTTGTCCTAGACTTGCAAAATACATTTATTACTGATTAAAGCCCACTTTAAAATAGCACTATACCTCTTGAAGGGGAGTATGAGTATGTAAAAAATAACAAAATAATCCTGCTTCCATCCTTCCTTCCCTTGTATTATTGCTGTCAGCCATTTTACTTATATATTGGTAATACATAAGTATGTATGTATATGAATGTTGTGTGTTGTGTATAAACAGGATATATTACTGTGAATATTATATTGAATAAATGGTTATCAGTTAGATAAATTAAGAATAAGAAAAATAAGATTTTATTTACTTTTACTTATTTTTTTCATGATTTTCTTTATTTTTTAAATAAGTGTGAGTTTCTGACCCATATTATTTTCTTTCTCTCTAAAAAAAAGTTTTAAGTTTTTTTTTTTTTTTTCCGAAGGCAGGCCTACTGGCAACAAGTTCCCTCAATTTTTGTGTGTCTGATAGGCTATTTTATTTCTTTTTTACCTTTGAAGGATAATTTCATGAGTTACAGAATTCTATATTGGTGTTTTTTTCTGTCTCAACAGTTCAAATATCTCCTTCCATTCTCTTCTTACTGGTATGGTTTCCAAAGAGAAGTTGGATATAATTCTTTGTTCCTCTATAGTAAGATATTTTTTTTCTTCTGGTTTATTTAAGGATTTTATCTTTATTTTTAATTTTTGTAGTTTGAAAATGATATACATGCATTTTGTTTTCCTGGCATTTACCTTCTTGGGGTTCTCTGATCTCCTCAATCTATTGTTTGATTTCTAGCCTTAATCTGAGAAAATTCCCATTTTTGCTTCAGTATTTCTTTTTTTCTCTTATTTCTCCTGATTGATATTCCCGTACACATAATGTTATACCTTTTGTAGCTGTCCTACAGTCTTCAAGTGTTCTGTTCTCTGTTTTTTCAGTCTTTATTCTCTTTGCTTTTCAAGTTTGTAGATTTCTATTGTGATATCCTCCGTTTCAGAGATCCTTTTCTCAGCAATGTCCAGTCTACTAATTAGCTCATCAAAGGCATTCTTCATTTTTGTTACAGTGTTTTTTAATTTCTAGCATTTCCTTCTGTTTCTTTCTTAAAATTGTTACCTCTGCTTACATTGCCTGTCTCTTGTTGCATGCTGTCTACTTTATAGATTGGAGTCTTTAGCTTATTAATCACAGTTGTTTTAAAATTTTGTCAGATTATTTCAGCATCCCTGTCATTTCTGGTTCTGATGCTTGCTCTGTCTCTTCAAACGGTGTTTCGGTATTTTCACACTTTGTAATTTTTTTTTTAATAGGCAGACATGATGTACCAGGTAAAAGTGTCTTCTATAAATAAGCCATTTGTAATGCGGTTGTAAGGTATGGTGGAGGGGATGTTCTCTGTAGTCTTGTGATTAGGTTTCAGTCTTTAAATGAGCCTATGCCTCTGGACTGTGAACTTTACAGTGTTTCCCTTTTTTTCCCTCCCCCTTAGATGTGACAGGATGGCTTGAGTTGACTGGAATTAGGTATTTCCCTTCTCCCACTTGGAAGGCTAGAGATGAGTGGAGTTGGGTATTTCTGTTTTCCTAGGTAATTTAGTTTCTGATAATATCTCAGCAAGTTACGGTCTAGTTAATTAGTTATTCCTGATGGAAGTTCTTGTGAAGAACAGAATACTATGGTATAATTTAAATTTGTCCCTTTTCCTCTGGCCCTTTCAGACAGAAGATGATTTTTCTCTATTTGCTATAATAACGTGGTTGAGCTCATGGTGGTAAAACTTACAAAACTGTGGGGGCTCCCTTATGACTAGGTTCCCCTGGAACTTTTAACTCTTAAAATTTTCCATACTGAGCATCCAGCAGTTCATCAATTACAGTGCCAATTTTCCTACTTCAGTACCTGTTCCCATGGAGGTTTCCGCTTGTGAGTCTCTGCTCCAGTAAACTGTGACTCTCTGCATTCACTTGTCTATGTCTCCAAAGATGGGAAAAGTGGTTTGCCTTGTATTCTCATCTCTCTCACGCATCCAAGATTTGTTGATTTTTCATTATGTTCAGATATTAATTGTTGTTTAGACAGAGAGAACCAAACCACATATTTCTAAACAATGAATGCAAGTATAATAATATTTTTTTTTCTGAAGCAACAAAAGAAGATTCTTGTAGTGTAAAGCTACGTGTATTAGTAAGTAAGTTACTGTAAGGGAGATCATAGATTTGTTACTAGTCTGTAACTGCAAGGGTGGTAGGTGTCTCTTAGAGGTGAGGAGCATGTCTGGGATGATCTGTAGAGATGTGAAAGAGCTGCTGAAGGGAATAGGAGAGAGATCTGAACCTGTGTAAACGAGGGATCTCAGTGAGAACACAATAGGTTTTGCATAATAAGAGTTTATCATGGTAACAATCTGTAGTCTTCCCTCAGTATCCATGTGGGATCTTTTTCTAGGACCCTCAGTGGATATCAGAATGTACTGATATTCATGTCCATTTATATAAAATGGTGTGATATTTTCATGTAACCTATGCACATCCTCCTGTACACTTTTAATCATCTCTAGAATACTTATAATACTTAATGGAATGTCAATGCTCTGTAAATAGTTGTTGGTTTGAGGAGTGAGTTTTTGGTTTTTTGAAACTTAATGGAAATTTTTTCAAATATTTTTGACCTGTGGTTGGTTGAATCTACGGATGCATAATTCATGGATGTGGACGGCTGACTGTACAATGTTTTATGGCTATCATTATTATCTGGTTTAGAAGCTTTCAATGTGAATGGCTTGAGCAGGCAATTTTTCATAATCCGTATTGTCCATCATTAGTTGAATATGGTGGAAAAGCAAGGAAATAAGGGTATCCAGAAAATGTGATGTAGTGGAATAGCTTGTTTTTCTTTCATAATTTTTAATGTAGACTAATTAGTAAAGAAATTCACCAATGAGAGAAATGATGAAAAGATCTAATATTTTTTAGTGTACATTCTAGAAGTGGGTACAGTTAGTGTGATAATACAATGTATTACAAAGTAAGTCATTTTTTAGGAATGTTAAAACAATTGATAATTTTAAGAGCATAAAGGAGATACATTAAAAAATAATTTCAAGACAAGAGTCATAGAGTAGGACACTCCTGATCAAACATTAAATGTATAGTCTTCCTAGTAATGTCATAAACACTTCAAGAAGGTTATTAGGCTAAATCATGAACACAGACCTTGATGATCTTCATCATGACAAGATACAAAGTGGAAAAATGTGTAACTAAGATCAGATATAATGTGAAATCAACAGAGACAGGTAAATTCACAGTGTAAAATATATCATTTACTTAAAAGAATGAAACAACAAGAAAAACACAGTATGTCCATCCATCTATTTGTGTCATATACAATTTATTTCATCAGTGGCACTATACTATACTATATTCATGAATTGGAAGAATTAATATTTTTTAAATGACCAAACTACCCAAGGCAATTTATGGATTCATTGCAATTCCTATAAAAACACCAAGGACATTTTTCACAGAAATAGAACAAATAATCCTAAAATTTGTATGGGTTCATAATAGACCTTAAATAGCCAAAACATTCTTGAGAAAGAACAGACCTGGAGAAATTATGCTCTCTGACTTCAGATATTACAAAGCTATAGTCATCAAAAGAGCATAATACTGGCACAAAAATAAACAAATAGATCAAAGGAACAGAATAGAGGGCCCAGAAAAAAATGCCCTTGGGGTCAATTAATCTATGACAAAGGAAGCAGGAATATACAATGGAGAAAAGATAGTCACTTCAATAATTGATGCTGGAAAATCTGGGCATCTACGTGTAAAAGAATGAAATTAGAACCATATACAAAAATAAACTCAAAATGGATTAAAGACCTAAATGTAAGACCAGAAACCATAAAACTCCTAAAAGAAAATATAGATGGAACATTCTTTGACATAAATTGTAGCAATATATTTTTGGATTTATCTCCTTAAACAAAGGAAATAAAAGCAAAAATAAATAAATGGGACCTAATCAAAGTTAACCTTTATACAGCAAAGAAAACCATCAACAAAATGAATAGACAACTTACTGAATGGGAAAAAATATTTTCAAATGATATGACAGATAAGGGGTTCATTTCCAAAATATATAACAGCTCGCAAAACTCAAAGGCACAAATCCAAAACCCCAATTAAGAAGTGGGCAGAAGACCTGAATAGACATTTTTCCAAAGGAGAGATACAGATGACCAACAGGCACATGAAAAGATACTCAGCATCCTTAATCATCAGAGAAATGCAAATCAGAACCACAATGAGGTATCACCCCACACCTGTCAGAATGGCTATCATCAAAAAGAACACAAATAACAAATGTTGGTGAGGATGTAGAGAAAAGGGAACCCTTGTACACTGTTGGTGGAAATGTAAGTTGGTGCAGCCATTATGGAAAACAGCATGGAGATTCCTCAAAAAACTAAAAGTAGAACTGCCATATGACCTAGCAGTTTCACTCCTAGGTGTATATCTGAAAAAAGCAAAAAGATTACTTAAGAAAGATACATTCACCTTAATGTTCATGGCAGCCAATACAATTGCCAAGATATGGAAGCAACCCAAGTGTCTATCAACGGACAAATGGATAAAGAAGATGTTATACAGACACACACACACACACACACACACACACTATAGAATACTACTCAGCAATAACAAAGAATGAAATTTTGCCATTTGCAGCGTGGATGGACTTGGAGGCTCTTTTACTAAGTGAAATAAGTCAGACAGAGAAAAACAAATACTGCATGATATAACTTATATCTGGAATGTAAAAAATAAAACAAACCAGTGGATACAACAAAAAAGAAATAGATTCACAGATACAGAAAACAAACTGATGGTGGGGAGAGAGAAGGTGGGAGGGTCAAGATAGGGATAGGTGATTAAGAGTTGCAAACTACTATGTATAAAATAAATAATCTACAAGGATATATTGTATAACACAGAGAATATAGTCAATATTTTACAAATATTATATATTTTATAGTAACTATAAATAGAATATAATCTTTAAAAATTGTGAAACACAGTGACATACACCTGAAACGTATATAATATTGTACATCAACTATACTTCAGTTAAAAAAAACAACTATAGTTGCTGTTTAGAATCATAAAATCTTGTTATTGAAAGAAGGCACAAGATAGTTATAACTAAGTAGCATAAAGAAATTATGAAGGGTCCGAAGGGTCTTCTACACAGCGAGTTTTAGGAGCACTGTAATTATTATCCACAATGGGAAATTTTCATGATGAGTTTGAAATTATAACATTTTCAATTCAAATACATTTTTCACTCATATTAAGTTGACTTTGCCAATATATACAAAATGAATTCTTATACATAGTGCATCACATTTGGAGAATTATACAGTGATCATTAATTTATTCACCCTATGTCGTCATTTATAATAATAGTTTTGTATGTCTTCGTTAACAATGAATTCCATATTTAGATTCAATGGATTAATGACTTAAACAACTAATTAGATTTTTTTTTTACTTGAGGACCAAAACAGTGTTTTATAATTTAACTAGATATAAGAAGTAAACAAATTTGATGAATACACCAAATTCTTTAAAGAAGTCAAAACTGTGGGTGCTTACTCAAATCCTTATCACAAAATATAGCACAACATGAAATAACATAAATAATTGAGAGTAGGGAAGTAATAAAAATATTTAGAAATAAAGGAAACAGTCTTACTGACAATAGAAAACATATTTCTGCTCAATTTTTATATACCATATAACCTACCAAAGAGGAAAATTACAGGCAAAGTTTTTACATAGATGCAAAAATCTCAAATGAAATGTAGAGAATGAAATCTCATAATCATTAAACAGTCTATATATATAGTGAAGTTTTATCCTGCACAAAAATAAGATGGGTTTAATGTTTGCAAATCAGGCAATGTAATTTCTCACATTAACAAAATATAAAAGAAAAAAAAAAGAGTAAGATCATCTCAAAGGATGCAGCAAAAAACTTTTGATAAAATTCAACGATAAAATTTTTAACCATTTATGAATTATGAATATGAAATGGAAACTTCCTTAATATGATAAAGAATATCTACCTTAAAATCAATTGTAAAGAGGAGATATTGAAAACTTTTTCCTTAAGATTAAAATGAGATAAGAATGTATGTTCTACTTGCTGCTATTCAACTAGGCACTAAAGGATTTATGTAATATAATAAGAAAGAAAAAAGCGATAAAATATATAAATATTGGAAAGAAAAACTTTTACAGGTAACACAATTATGTAACAGAAAAAGTGAAAGAAATTGACAGGTAAATTTGCAGCTAGGAAGTAAATTCAGCAATGTTGTGGTATACACAGTCAGTATAGAAAAATAATTATTTCAATATCTGGCAACATGAAATTAGAAAATGGCTTTTCAAAAAGACTTCATTCTCATTAGCATTACGTACTAGGTAATTGGGAGTAATCCCAATGAAATAGTTCCCTCTACATCCATACCTGCCAATAAAGCATACCAAATATTACTGGAAAGATGTTCAAAGACTTAAAATAATTAGAGGAATATACCATGTATATAGCTATAAGACTCATTATTTCAAAGATCGTCATTCTCCCCAAACTGATATAGATTGGAAGCAATACTAATAGAATTTCCAGGTAATGTTTTCTACTAAAAGTGGACAAGCATGTACAAATATATATTAGCATATATATATATATATATATAGAGAGAGAGAGAGAGAGAGAGAGAGAGAGAAAGAGAGAGAGAGAGAGAGATTGAAATGCAAAAGTACAAGAAGAGTCAAGGACATGTTAAAGAAGATGAGTAAGTTAGAGGTCTTACATTATAGAATATAAAGAATACACTAGTCCAGTATTTGCACAAGGATACATAAATTGACCATCAAAAATGAATAGAAAGTTTAGAAATTTATGCGCATCTGTGTTGTGATATGCATGCCACTGAAGTGCCCTGAGGAAATGAAGAAATTATTAATAGTGCTTAGTTATTTGAAAAATAATATAAAACTAAACTTGAACTCCTACCTCATAGCTTACGTGAAAATCAAGCTCAGAAACACCAGAGTTAAATGTAAAAAGTTAAAAGAAAAAAAAAGGAAGAGATAAAGGGGAATATATACATGACTTGGGATAGAAAATGATTTCTTCAAAAGAGAAGAAAACTACTAATCAAAAAGAAAACGATTGACACAGTAAACTTCACTAAAAACAATCTTTAGTTTCTCAAAACAAATTGTGGGTTTGAAAGAAGACATTTATAATATCTGTATATGAGAAAGGAATTACTTCAGAATATATAAAGAACATGATTCAATAAGTAAAAAAGCAAAAACCTCATAATAAACATAGTCAAATGACTTGCATGGCACACACACACACACACCCCTATCTATAGATTTATTACTTTTCTTATCCAAAATTTAAAACACAAAAATATAAACTCAAAACTGTTGGAAACATAACATTTTAAAATGAAAAGACTAGTATGTTTTTGGTTTAAAATTGTTAAAATTATTAACAAGCTTTGCTAATGAAAATAAATTTTAGAAATTTTATGTTCAGAGTAAGATCATTTATCCAATTTACATATATCACTTATACGTTAGATCTAAAACCTAACTAATAATCTAAAAACTAATAATGATCTAATAATCTAAAGCAATTGAACTAAGAACCAGAGAATAGAATGGTGGTTGCCGGGGCGTGGGAGGTGGAAGAAATGGGGAGAGAAAGGGTTCAAACATTCAGTTAGAAGTGAAATAAGTTCTAGGGATCTAACGTACAGCATGGTGATCATCCTTAACAATACTGTATACCTGAAATTTGCTAAGAGATTATATCTTAAGTGTTCTCAGGGCGCACGCGCGCGCACACACACACACACAGAATTCCATGTTCTTATTTAAAAAAACAAAACCCTGCATAGCCTAGGAAACAAAGTGTTTACATAATACTGTGGAAGGTCAGAAGCTCAAATCCTATGATATGCCTGTATTCTGAGGGTATTTAAATTTTTTACAGTGTCAAGTGAATCATAGCCATCTCATCCCTTAACTATTTACCATCTAAAATTTTGGCATTAACATTTTTTTAAAAAATGAATTCATGTAGCAGTATAACCTAATGTAAGTTTGAAATCATCCCTGATATTTTACATGCAAGAAACTTACCACATAAACTGGGGCTTTCAGTTGATATTTTTATATTCCTGAAGTTGAGTTCATATATTTCATTTATTATAAATTAAATTTTATTGCATTCTGAGAAAAAGCAAGGGTTAGAAGTTTTATAAAATTTTGCTTCAGTGACCTTGGTCAAATCATCCTATGAGTAATTTATTACTAGTGTGTGCTATTGTTCTAATCATCAAGAGTTAAGAAAATACTTTTCTTCCCATTAAACCAAAATCAGAATACCTACAAAGACTTAAAAGAAACCTTTATAGTTCATATTTTCTGTGGAATAAAAATAAATACTGCTTTCAGTATACATATTAAAATTACCTTAAAATTTAATATAAGAATTTTAGCACTGCTAACAAGAATAATAGAAAAAAATTTTAAAAAATCAGAACTATTAGATGATGATGATTTTTTTTTTTAACATCAGAGTTGTAGTTGACTTTTTCCATTCATTCTTTTGCTGAGGGTCAAAATAATCCATGGTTGGTGTTTTTCTAATTCAATTAATTTTTTAAAGTGTTTTATTATATTATTTGATTACTATACCTAACATAGAAGCCTTGGTAATATAAAAATAATTTTTGAATAAATGTTTTATATCACATTACATAATACTTTCTATAAATAACTAATTTATGAAATTAGGACTGGAACCACATGGTTCAAGTGATATATACAATTAAAACTAAGACAGAAATGGGACATAATTATTACTATAAAATGAATCTGTAGTTAAAAACATCATTAAAAAATATGTTTAAAAGCCTTAAAAATTGGCAGTTAGTACGCAGAACAGGCAGAATACATCCCACAGAAAGTTGTTTTTATTTTTGATTTTTTGAACTAGCAGAGACTCAGCTTTGAGAACCACTGATGTCACCAGGTCTTCAAGGTATTTTGGTTTGCAGTCTTTTCTAAAGTGAATCAATCAACTCAGTTACAGGAAGTGAAAATGTATAATACATCTCTTGAAGAAAAGACCTACCACCATAGCTAACTTAGGCCTTTTAAAATTCAGTTTTCCTGTATAACTAAAAATCATCTATATAACCCGAAACCATTCTGTTTACCCATTTGTAAACCTACCATTGTCCATTTAAAGCCAAGTCTAGGACTTAAAACTTAAAATACACACAGATCCAAATACACACGCACACACACACTTTCAGAACAGTATAAAATAAAACCTAAAATTTTAGAATAACCAACATGTTGTCAGAAAAACATGCAAGGAGCAAAAATGTTCCAAACTTATTTTTTTTCACATGTCTGACTGATTAATTGATTATACCTTTGAAACATTCCATATCAGAAAGGTATCTATTTTTATCTAGCATAATGATTTAAAAAACTATTTTGACAGCACACAAATAGGGCACATTGCAAAAAAAAGTTAAAATCTTCTTAGATTTCAAGTTGCTGGATATGTGAAGCTTATCTTACTATACTTTTTACAGCTTACCTTTTTTCTGGAGAGATTGGGGGCGTCTCAACAATGTGAACTATTGTATTTTTCTGACAGAGTGTAGATGATTAAGCATGTAGTAGTAATTTTAAATTCATTGCTCATTTTATTGCAAGCATTTTTATATGCAATTTGGTCATGCATTTGGTCATGAAGAAAACATCATGAGGAAGCCCAGTGTTTCAGCACATGGAATAGATGTGTCCAGGCTAGTTTGGGAGGTTCACTGAAAGGCAGGTACACCATGGGCTCCAGAAGAGAGGAATCATTCAGGCAAACTTTGCTGAGTCATGCAATCTTATTTAGAGGGAAATGTGATTATTAGTAAAACATTTTTTTTTACTCAAATTTTCTCCATCGATTAGCCCCATATAATAACACTCAAATTCCATAGCAATGGTTCTTAACTAGTGATTCTCAGTTTTGACACTCAGGAAATAAATGACAATGTCTGGAGATATCTTTGTTATATATGGCGAGAATGTTATTTGCAACTAGACAGTAGTAGTCAGGGATGTTGCTAAACATCTACACGCACCAGAAGCCCCTCGCGCCCCAACAGGAACAGTGCCTAGAATATCAATAGTACCAACTTCAGGAAATCCTATTCTAGAGAGATCCAGGCTTCAAAGACATATAATTAGAGCTTTTAGCATGAAGTAGTCTATCTTACTATGCTTCTATTTCTCTCTAAGACCTTTAAATGCAGATAGAGGTAGAGACATTCCATTTCTTATCATGCATTACAAATTTCAAAGGGCACAAAGCATTTTTGGCTTCATGAAACATCAAGAAAGATGCTTGATGGTCTGTCATGTCAGAATTCTACTTGATTATAAGGCTTCCTTTGGTTGTAGATATAATCCAAGTTGAGTTGGACCAACTCGGTATATGTGGCAGATAAGCTATGCGGGGAAGGGAAGAATAGCAGCAGAAATGGCAGCAGTGACTTTTAGAAACAATCCTTAGCACCGATTTCAACATTCTCAAACAGGTAGATATTGTAAAATAATAATTTTTAAATGTTTTGGATTAAATATGTATGTCAAGGAAATAAGGAAGCCCTACCAAAATGGGAGGAAGGTAATTAGATTTGCCAGTGAGCTGGAATAGGATATGAAGAAGGTGGTTGGTAACGCCAAAAATAAAGTTTTCTTTTTGTTAACAGTTACAGTCACGCACTGGTGAACAAAAGCTTACTATTTGGAAATTGTCTTTCTATTTTAGCAGAGGTGACTCAGAGGCTTTTTTATAACTAGACTACGCGAAAACCAGATGACTGTCTACTTAACATTTGACAGTTATTTTTGCTGTTTTCTACTGAAGGGGCACATTGCACTTTCAGAAAGCTATTCCTGGTAATGCTGAGCTACAGATTGTGAGAAGGCTGTCATTGTCCGAAGTGTGTAAAAGCCATGCCCTTAACCCGTTTCACCGTCTTTTCTTGTCAGAGTGGTGTTGACTCAATGTCTGTGACAAATTATCATGCTGGGGAGAGAGGAGAACACACCAACTGCTTTTACTCTTCATCTTGGATCCTATGAAGACTTTAAGTTTTGTTAACCATTTATGGAAAGAGATCTATGTGTGCCATTATCTCTTTGGTGATAGCGACAATCTTCTTTGCTCTTAAGCTGGAGGAAGATGTGGTACAAAGATAACAGGTCATTTTATCATGGAATAGTACTGAATCATAAAAAGACGCTAAACTCTTGCTTTACTGAAAGCGTGGGGTTTAAAATATCAATCTGTGCCTAAGGTCACACAAAGGCTCAGAACCTTCTTTTATGCCTGCATTTCAAGAAAGAGATTCAGCTGCAAAGAGAACATGACTAAATCAACTGCCAGCTCTGCTTTTTCACTAATGGGAAGTTACAAGAAGGCATCCTCAGGGACAGTAGCCACCAGTGTCCTCACCTCTTCTACTTGGGAAAAAAAAAAAAAAAGAAGCATCTTCTAGCCTTGAAATACTACCATCTAAATGTATCATTTCAGTTGTTGTTGAAGAACAGTTGCTTAATCTGATAAAACAATTTTCTCCAGAATAGAGCAGTTGGTATTAGCATTCTCATGATAGATCAGGCCCTTGAACTGAGGAAAGGAAAACAAAGATAATTGGAAGAGTTTCTACTCATTGGCAATAGCAACTCATGGAGAAGGAGCCATAGACTTTGTAAAATGTTGGTGTTACAATGATCTGGGGACCACAATGGAAAGTTCATTTTTCACTAGGAGAGGATAAGGTCCTTGTTTTCCCAATGTGGAATCTCTTAGCTTGTACCCTTTGGGAATCTTAAATGAATAAGTGAGGTCCCCCAAATCTACACAAAACTACTCTCCTTTTTGAAGCTGGACAAGTTCTGTGATGTTGCTCAAGGACATTGGAAATCTCCACATGTGTGACAGTCAAATCCTATCAGAAGAATCCTAATCAGACCTGTTTACATATCAGAGCACTTCTGGTGCTGAATATTCTGTCTCTAAGAATGGGCAACAAACCATTCAGAAATGTTATAGTCAATATACCAAGTACATTAATTCATTAAGTAGGCATTCTTAGTTTTATTTATTTCAATCAAAGACATATGCAAAATTTTATGTTTTAAGTTTATAATACAACTTTTAATAAATTAACATAAAAACCTCCAAACCTCCCTGTAATTGCTCAATTGGAATTATGATTAGGTAAAATAAATCCTATCATTTAGTCAAGGGTATTTATTAATATCTCATTTTATCTCATTAAAATAAAGAAATCCTTATTTTAACACATGTTATGAGAAATAAATTCAGGTCTTAATGGAAGACAATAACAGATATGTTTTTTTCATGGTGTGAAGTTATTAAGAGTATCCAAACTTTTTTTTCTAAATTAGCCATAGTTTGTCTATAGTATTTCCAGAAGTTTTCTAGGATCACCTAGAGGTACCAACTTACAAAATGATAACCTTGAATTCCACAAAGGATAGGATCTAGGTAATCTGCTATTGTGTCCTCATAATTAACGATTTAACTTATTTATTTTTTAAAGATTGTGGGTTTGTAGCCATCTTTTCCTAATTGATAACCCCCTTGGGCTTGAAGCAGGGCATTTGACTACGTCTCTTACTTGCACTTTTCATTGGAAAAAACTAAGACATCAGTGTGCAAGTCTGAATTAAAGAGTTAACTCTACCTAAAGTTGCTTGGCTGGCCTGTTAGACTTTGTCCACTTTACATGCTAGAAATAAAATCTAATATCTAACAAACTGGCCAAGTAGCAGTAGTGGTTTAGTAACTCTCAGTTTTTTTCCCTTAAACACAGAGTCAGTGGAGAAGTAACCAGATGTTAGTATTAAAAATCAAAATTTAATTCTGTTGCACATTCAGGTTCCTGTTAGCAGTGAGATTCTAGCCTCTCACTATACATTAGACTGTTCAACTCTGGCTACAAATCTTGTCTGATGATCTTTATCTTGTAATAATCAAAGAAACAAATAAGAATTGTGTAACTTTTCTTTGAGGTAAATATCTCCTAAATATATTTTCTAATCTCCTACTAGACAGCAGGCTCTTTAAGGAAAGTGATGGTGTGTTTGTACTTTCATTACCCAGAATGAATCTTTGCAAGTAGCAGTGACATAGTAATTACTTCTGAAACCGAATTGACTGATTTCATCACTAAACTTTTTGACAGATTGCGCTACACAACTTGTTTATATTTTCATACTGACTTTATCTCTTATAAAATTGCTTCAATTCTAAAAACCCCTTAGAAATTTATTTTTAAGTGTTCAAAGTCCTTGTAATTGGCTAACCCATACTATTATCTTACACTTTCCACTTCCTCATGGTATGCAACTATCTTCTTAAAATATATCTCCCTTTCAGGGTGAAGGTCTGAAATGATTATTTTCTGTCTCCATTTTCTTCTACTGATTCTATTTGATTATTCTGTATCTTATCAATATTAAATATAAAAAGATATCAAGTAAAATGATTTGTTCTTTCAGATCAATTGCTTTGGATAAATCTGTATTATCTAGTTTAAAATATATTATGAAACATGTCCAGTTATTTCTGTCAGTTATCTTTGGGTTATAACAAAAAACCCTAAAGCATAGAAGCTTTTTAAAAAATCATTAATTTATCTCAAGATTCTGTGGGTTGAGTTATTGATTCTTCAAGTTTGAATTGGCTCAGCCAAACTTGTTTGAACTTGCTGAAGTAGCTTAAATCATCTATTATGTCAGCAGAAAGCTAGATAATTTAGGATGGTTTTAATCATTTATCTGGATGTTGGCAGGCCATTGTTGGATTACACAATGGCTGAAATTGAGTTACATTATCTCTTATCATACATCAGACTATTTGAGAATTCTACGTATAGCAGTTACATGATACCAAGAATAGCAAAAGTAGGCGAGCCCAAATATATAAATATTTAAGAAGTCTCTGCAGGCTTGACTTTCTTTTCTTGTGTTCCATTGGCCAAAGAAGTCTGAAGACATACTGTATCAGTGCCAATGTGAAAGGAAACTATCAAAGTACATGCTCATAAAGAGGAGTGAAAATATTAATGAGAACAATCTACGGTAATTTCCTTCCATTGATTTATGCCCCTCCACCAACATAAAAAATGCACAAATTAATTCACAACACTTCTAAATGTCTCATCCAACCATGACATTGGATACCAGGATCCCATGATTTAGAATTGTATGCAGAGATAGCTTCTCAGATGTGGCTCCCATTGATTTATAGTGCAACCAATATACAATGATTATTTAAGGACAGAGTAACAGTCATAGTCACTCACATTTAAAACTGGGAAAAATTAGAGGTGCATGGCAATCACTGTTCTATAGCAATGTGGCAGCCACATAGTCCTCTCAATTCTGAGGTCATGAAATACTTTTTTGTATATATACACTTTTTATTGAAGTATAGTCAGTTTAAAATGTGTCAATTTCTGGTGCACTGCATAATGCTTTAGTCATACATGAACATACATATATTTGTTTTCATGTTCTTTTCACCATAAGTTATTACAAGATATTAAATGTAGTTCCCTGTGCTATAAAGTATAAACTTGATGTTTATCTATTTTATGTATATTAGTTAGGATCTGCAAATCTTGAACTCCCAGTTTATCCCACCCCACCCCCTTCCCCAACTGGTAACCATAAGTTTATTTTCTATGTCTTTGAGTCTATTTCTGTTTTGCAAATAAGTTTGTTTGTCTTTTTTTTTCTTAGGTTCCACATATAAGTGATATCATATGGTATTTTTCTTTCTCTTTCTGTCTTACTTCACTTAGAATGACAATCTCCAGGTCCATCCATGTTGTGCAAATTGCATTATTTTATTTTTTTATGGCTGAGTAGTATTCAATTGTATAAATATACCACAGCTTCTTTATCCAGTCATCTGTCAGTGAACATTTAGATTTTTTCCATTTCTTGGCTATTGTAAATAGTACTTCTATGAACGTTGGGGTGCATGTGTCCTTTTGAATCAAGGTTCCCCCTGGGTATATGCCCATGAGTGGGATTGCCGGATCATACAGTGAGTCCATTTTTAGTCTTTTGAGGAATTTCCATACTGTTTTCCATAATGGCTACACAAAACTACATTACCACCAACAGTATAGGAGGGTTCCCTTTTCTCTATAGCCTCTCCAGCATTTATCATTTGTGGACTTTTTAATGATGACCATTGAAGTCATAAAATATTTTTTGATTCAACATATGTTCTGCCCCAAAGAAGCTTCTGGTCCATTGTTGTCTGTGGATCTCTGCCCTATGATCAAAACTTTTTTTTTTTTCCCCGTAAAAAATAAGTCATGTGTTTAGCTTAGTATTTTTCTCAACCTCCTTCCTGTTCATAGCATGCTAGGGGCTGAAAGTCAATTTTTTAAAATTTTTCATTAGAACCCTTTTAGTCCAAGCTTGCATTACTTTCACCAATATAACTTTCTTAAATTTCTTCTGGATTTCTTCTAAACCTGATTGGTTCCTTTGTATTCCCCAATCACCACACATAATTTGGACAGTTGTCTATAAACTTTGGGAATTTCAGGCTGCTGTAAAGCAATGTTCTTAAGATTCTTAGGAGAACTTTTTCTATTGAGTGAGTATACTAGGCATCAACTTAAGTCATTTAGTAGGCGTAATCATTGGTTTTTACCTACATTTTTTACTTTCTTTTGACTTTGAGGCTATTCTTGGTCTAAAAATCTTTTGAAACTTGAGAGCCTGGAATTGATAACATGTTTTGTTTTCTAAATCAGAAAGTACTGGATCATCTATATTCTCTCTAAATTATTTTTTGTAAATTGTAATGTTCCAGTTTAGTTTATATCTTTCTTGTATAATATTATTGACAGTTAAAGGAAGCCAATGATACTTCCAAATTTTTACATGTAAATAATCTGTCAATGTTCACAAGATCATTATATGCATTTTTTTATGTTCCAAGTTATCACAGTCAACATTCATCATTAATTATTTCACTATTAGAAATGTAAGTAGCCCTTTTCCATGCTTTTCTAACAGTTTCCCCATTGCATTGCCAATCTCAGCTTATTGCTTCCTGTTAAATTTAACCCACATAGTTTAAAGTTTGGTTATGGCAGCAACCCATTTCTACATTATTTCATCTATTTCTGCAGCAATTATCTGTTACTTCATAACAAGCTATCTCAAAAAATGTTTTATTTTTCTCACAATTCTATGAGTTGGCTACCATATTATTTATTTTAACTAATTGAGTACACATTCAATTAAAATTTAAGAGAAAGTTCAAGCAAAAAAATGTTATACAATGAATTAAAAAAGACATTAAGTTATGATTTAATCATTTTAATATTATTAAAATTCATCAAAGTATTTGGGAATGAGTATAATGGAAATTTGGGGATAATCCATAGAAATATAGGTAGCCAAAAATTTGGCACCAGGCAAGTCTTTCAGCTAATACCAAGGCACCAAGTACAGGTTTTCAGATTAAATATGACTGTTTTTTAGAAGATAATAAGGGGAAATAGTAGAAGAATAGGCTGGTCCTATTATATGAAATAAATTTATCAATAACTCAAGCATGTGATTAAAAGTGATATTTTTAAAATTGAGAACCACAGGTGACTTAACACTTAGCTCTAGTATTCTTAGTTTAAAAGAACATCAACCTTAGAAACTAGGTCCAGGACTTCACAAAATCTGGAGGTTGGAGGCAGATAGCATCAACTTTAGGAAGAAGTTTAGATTCCATAAACCAAAAACAATATGGTAGTTCATATTAGATTAAGGTAAATCAGAGAGAGATGGCTGTCCTCTATATACTCAAATTGTAATCCACATGTTATAATTTTTGACCAGGAGCATTAAGAACTATCACTCATTGTCTGCTTCCAGTAATCTTGATTTCTTATGAGAGGTTTTCTACTGTCTCTTTACTTGAAAATATTAAGACTGTAAGTCTAAATGTGGCCCTTTCTTTTCCTCATGGGTTTCTTTATAGTATTTGCTTGATTAAGTGTTTTTCAATACTCCTTGACTTCTTGGATTCTAGCAGCTGTTTGCTATATCTTGCTTCTCTTCTCAGTTGAGGACTTAAGTCATCCAAGTCTGGAGATATTTTGTACCAATTAAAAAATCTCACTCATAAATGCCCATTGATTCTTCCAGTTACTCAATAATTCATAACTTCAAGACAAAGGCTACTTATATTTATAGAATGGAAAGTCTTGTTACTTAGCTAAATTAATCATTTTACATTTCCTAAACAAATGAGTGAAGTGACTCACATTTATGCAACTCTCCTTCCCATCCATAGCATCATGAAAACTGCAGAAGCGTGTCTGTGAAGGTTTCAGAACATCTTAGGGTTATTTTCAGCCATTTAGCACTTTTATCAACTACTGCTGAGTTCTATTTCCTCCTATAAGACTCATCAAATCTGATCAGATCTCATCCTCACCCCATTTGTTTTTATCAGCATGAAATATTGATAAATCCAGTGGGGATACGGGTTGAACTTGAAAAGGATGGGACACATCTGTGATATTTTCTTCTGGGATATGTTGACAAACCTTGCCTATGTTATTTCTTCCTAGTCCTAGGCAACATGAATTACTTGAGAGAGAAAGAGTACTATTAACAGCTGTAGTCAGAGAGAGTATTCTTATGAATACAAACAACTGACACTTTCTACACCCCTAGGGATTTATTCTTACCACAAAACTGTTGTTTAAAGGGGAAAAAAATGACTACCAGCCTTCCTGAGAAATTGGTGCTTGCCATATAATGACCAGAGAAATTTTGAAAGTCCCTGTGGATCCACATTAAAGATGTATCCATTAATCTATGTCCAAATGACTCTCCATTCTTCTCTTAGTTTCTCAGCAGTTCTAAAGAAGAAAAACTCCAGGCATTTAGAAATCAATAATCACAGCACCAGTTTTTCTACTTCTTATGGGAGGACATCAACAGAGAGAATTATTAAAACCAATATTAAGTTAGCAACACTAATATCCTATACCTATTCCTTTCATGTATCTGATGCATGGCATGATAAATATCTTTTTTTTTCCTTCAAAGATTACTGGAAGCTTGAAAGCAGAACCTGTGCTTATGTATACTTTTATCTTCAGAGCTTACTACAGGATCTGGTGTTCAGTAGATTCCTGTTAATTCTTGCATAGAATAAATAGTTGGATAAATAAATAAACGATTAAAGTATTAATTGAAGAGATATATTACTCCAGCATCATAAAAACACTGATTTTACAATTCTGTAATATTATTAGAGCAAAAGGATTATAATGGCTTTAACTTTACTCCATTTTTTTAAAACAAAATCATAAGTAAGCAGAGTTAGGAAAAAAAATCTGTTTAAATGTGACAAAGGTCTTAAGCTATTTGATATTTTGTCTAAATAACTGAGAAAGTTCTAGGATTCTACTACAATGTGTCAATATATCATGTAGATCATTGATTTGTAAATTCATCTGAAATATTCTGAGTATTTCCTTAATTAATGGAAATGAAATATGTTTATAATTAATTGGAAAGTCATGCCAGATAATTGGTAGTATGGAAAAAAATCATTGAAAAAAATTTTGCTAGGCAATGAGTCAGTGGGCCATTCTATGTAGGTAAAAAGATTTGTATAGAACATAGAAGGCACATTGTGATCAGCCACCAGAGTTTATCTAAAACAAGTGTATTATTTACCTGATAGTAATAAAAAGCCTATTATAATAGTGACTTAATCAACATATAAACATCTGTCTTCCTCAAGCAAATTGAATCTGACAACAGTCTAAAGCTTTCTAATATAGGAAGCCATCTTACTACTATCTACCTGGTCTTCCATACTTAGAATGTTAATTTACTCCAGATTAAATTTAGATAAAAGGAACCTGAAGAATACACCCCTTCCCATTAAAGATACTTCTTGGAAAAGGCATAAATGTTCTTTCATTCCATTGGCTAGATCTTAGCCACATGACTATAACAATTTTCAAGTAAGTCTTGGAAATATAGTGCTTATTCCAAATAGCCATGTAACCAGATAAATCCAGGATTCTATTTCTAAGAAAGAGGGGAGAAAATATTCTGGGGGAAAACTGGAGATTTTGGCTGTAAAATGAGTTAAATGTAAAATGTCTGTCTGATTTAACAGAGGGTTTTGATAGTACTAGGTCTCAAGTTTCTTGTCTGTAGGCAGATGAAATAATATACACAGTTGTTATGGTTAAACTTAGTCGTCAGCCTGGCTCCTCACTGTACTCAGATATTTGGTCAAACGTTATTATAGATATTTCTGTGAAGTATTTTTTAGATGAGATTAACATTTAATTCAGTAGACTTTGGATAAAGCAGATTACTCTCTGCAAAGTGAGTAGACCTTATCAAATCCTTAAGTAGAAGTCCTTAGTAGAAAAAGACTGACCTCTTCTGAAGGAGAGAGGATTCTGCCAGCATACTTCTTTCCAACTCAAACTGTAGCATCAACTCTTCTCTGGGTCCCTGGCCAACTAGCCTACACTGTAGATTCTGAACTTCCCAAACTCCAAAATAGCATAAACCAATTTCTTAAACTATCGCTCTTTCTCTGTCCCTCCTACCCCTACAAAGGCTAATAGAACAGTTTAAAGTCTAGCTGCTGCTTTATGACAAGAATGTAAATCAGCAAACCAACAATGAATGTTAGTTACCAAGTGGTTACTCTGTTCCTTCAAGTCTCTAAATCTTCTAATAATCTCATTTGAGAATCTACCCTAACTGGAAACATACAGAAATGGAATCCTGGGAAATACAGTTAAACCTAGCCAAATTGAGACTAAAAATCGACACCCCCATCCAACAGAAAAATAGGCAAATGACAAGAATTGATAATTCATAAAAGCAAAGACAACTGGGCAAATAAAAACAAAAAAAAATGTTGTTCAAAATCTCTATTATCAGAGATTTTGCAAAGTAGATAAATTAAAATTTAGGTAAGGTTGCTAAATTGTTTGGCCAACATCAGACTTTTCACAGACATGTAGGGTGGTTTTATTCATTGTTGAGGCAAAAGAAAATTGTAACACAGTATCAAAATTTAGAGATGCATATGCGTTTTTATTCATCAAGCCTGTTTCTGTGATTTAAAAAAAAAGAAATAGAAGCATTAATATATATGCATGTGTGTTGGAACACAAGGCAAAGGAAGGCTACAATGTGAATTGAGAAAAATTGGGGCATAATTTTGTGTAATTTATAGAAGAATTAAAAAGAAGCAATTAAAACTATGTCAAATGACTTTAAAGTATTTACATAATGATTGAGTGCAAAAAAAAGTTGAAGTTTCTATAATATAAACACATTTCTGAAAGCAAGTAATAATCTTATTTTATAATATTTTATAATTTTCTATAAGTTTATAATGTATAAAGATGAAAGAGTGTTATGGCTATTGAGTGTATGTGAGGTGTAGGATGATATTTTAGGAGAATAAAAAAATGAAATATAAAATCAAACAGAAGGGAAAAGAAAAGGAACTTCTCAGAAACCTCCTATATGTATCTATTATGTCATTTATGTGAAATTGTATGTGTGTACATTTGCTTGTGTGATAAGTAAATTAGGAAAATAGTTTATATTAAAAATATCCATACTACCCAAAGCAATCTACAGATTTAATTCAATCCTTGTCAAAATACCCATGGCATTTTTCACAGAACTAGAACAAATAATTCTAAAATTTATATGGGACCACAAAAGACCCCAAATAGAAAAAGCAATCTTGAGGAAGAAGAACAAGTACAGAGGTGTCTAGCTCCCTGACTTCAGACTATACTACAAAGCTACAGTAATTAAACAGCATAGTATTGGCCAAAAACAAAAACAAAATATAAATTTTCTATATATCAGAAAAGAGATACATAGATCAATGGAACAGAATAGAAAGCCCATAAATAAAAACATGCACCAATGACAAAGGAGGCAGGAATATACGATGGAGAAGACAGTCTTCAATAAGTGGTGCTGGGAAAACAGGACAGCTACATGTCAAAGAATGAAGTTAGAACATTTCCTCACACCATACACAAAAATAAGCTCAAAATGGATCAAAGACCTAGAAGTAAGATTTGAAACCTTAAGACCCCTAGAAGAGAACATAGGCAGAACACTCTTTGATATAAATCACTAATTATTTGTTGGGTCTGTCTTCTAAGGCAAAAGAAATAACAGCAAAAATAAACAAATAGGACCTAATCAAAGTTAAAAGCTTTGGCACAGCAAAAGAAACCACTGAAAAAATGAAAAGGCAACTTACTGAATGGGAGAAAATATTTGCAAATGATATGACTGATAAGGGATTAGTATCCAAAACATATAAACAGCTCATAGAACTCAATATAAAAAAAAAACAACAATTAAAAAATGAGCAGAAGACCTGAATAAACATTTTTCCAAAGAAGATATACAGATGGCCAACAGGCACATGAAAAGATGGTTAACATCATTAATCATCAGAGAAATGCAAATCAAAACCACAGTGAGACATCACCTCATATCTATCAGAATGGCTATCATCAAAAAGTCTATAAATAACAAATGTTGGCTAGGATGTAGAGAAAAGGGAACCCTTGTACACTGCTGGTGGGTATGTAAATTGGTATAGCCACTATAGAAAACAGTATGGCAGTTCCTCAAAAAACCAGAAACAGAATTATTATACAATCTAGCAATTCTATTGCTGTGTATATAGACAAAAAATGAAAACTTTAATTTGAAAAGATACATGCACCCCAGTTTTCACAGCAACATTATTTTCAGTAGCCAAGATATGGTAGCAAACTAAATGTCCATCGACAGATGAATGGATAAAGAAGATGTGTTATATATGTATATATAAACATATATGCATTTATCTTATATATAAATAAATAATAGAATATTACTCAGCCATAAAAAAGAATGAAATTCTGCCATTTGCAACAAATTGGGTGGACCTAGAGAGTATTATGCTTAGCAAAATAAGTCAAGTAGGGGAAGAAAAATACTCTATGTTATCACTTATATGTGGAACCTAAAAAATAAACAAATATATATAACAAAACAGAAACAGACTCAGACATAGGGAATAAACTAATGGTTACCAGTGGGGAGAGAGAAGTGGGGAGGGACAAGATAGGAATATGGGATTAAGTGGTACAAACTACTATGTATAAAATAGATAAGCAAGTAAGGTATTATACAGTATAGGTAAATATAGCCATTGTTTTGTAGTAACTTTAAGTGAAGTATAATCTATAGGTATATTGAATCACAAATTTATACACCTGAAACTAGTAATATAAATGTACTATTTTTAATAAAAATAAACATTTTTGAACAAAATTAAAAATAAGATAGTGTTGGATCTCTATAGTTCCAGATTTGTAGGTATATCCATGATTTATAAAAAGAAAGGAAAATCAAAGTTGAAGATTATATTTATAGTATTTTTTCTTTAGGAATTAAAGCTATGAAAGAAAGCTTTATAAAGCTTTCTATATGTAAGTGCATGAACAAAGGAAAATTAAACACAACAATTTGTTTATGCTAGTCTAAAGAGTATGTTAAAGTGTGAGTGAAATATTAGAAAATTGTGAAAAAATAACTTTAATATTTCAATGCATTTTGGGAGTGTCATTATTTCTAATTTTCAGCCAAGTGTTTTAGTGCATATTTTAATCTTATGTAACTTGTTTAGTGGTGTTTAATAACCAAAGTTTCCATTAATTTAATTAGATATTTAAGGACAGAAAATGTACACTAATAGCTCAGGTACCAGATCTTCAGAAACTCAGTTTGGTGAAGAAAATGAATTGTAAAAATAATGAAAAATTATATAACAATTTCATACAAACTACAGTATATATTACTTTAGGAAAGAGAGAGAAAATGCTTAACTATCCAGGAGAACAGACAGTGGTTTACCAAGCAGATGATATTTGATCAGAATCCTGAAGAATGAGTAGGAGTTCAGTTATTAAGGGACAACTGGGATACATTAGGGTCAGAATTGAAGCTGCTCATGGAAGTTTGTGGAAGATTAGTTCAAAAATGTAGTCCAAGGTCTCAAATATCAAGGGTTTTGTATAACTTACTAATGATAATGAAAACAGTTACCATTTTGGGGCAGTTATATGCCAGTCACTAGCCTAAGGGGTTGATAGCAATTGTCATTTAATTTTATACTTTGAATGACATTAAAACATTGGTATTCAGTATCTTGTAATTATAACAAAAAAAAAGAAATGTTTTTTTCTCATTCTCTGATTTCTCTTTTCCTTTCTTTTTTTCTTATAGATTTCTACCTTTTTTTTTTAATTGTAAAAGAATCATTGGTAGATCAACATTTTACATATGAAAGTGAAGTTAAACATCTTAGTTATGGGTTTTATTTTCAGGCCATGCTAGCAGAAACATTTAGGAAATCAGAATTATGTCAACAGTAACATGATCATTATTTTAGAGTGTCAAGGTGATACTATTATAGACATTCAGGAAAGAAATATTAAAAATATAAAGCAGGTGCATAAGAAAACGGAGATAGTGGACATGATTTAAGTGATACTGGGATAGTTGGCAATCTGCTGAATCTTCAAAATTGGGAAAACATGCAGTCACATTTGACCTAATGTGTAGGTGCCTGAATAAACAAAAATTCTATAAACTAAAATCGTGAGAGTAGTAAAAAGAACGTGACTTATTCTTACTCTGGGGAGATCATAAGTTCAAATTTAAACTTAAAAAAACCTGAGTTGGCTCTGGGAAATTCAGTTGAAGAATATCCAAGAAAAATTGGAAATATATTTTTGATTTTGTACAGAGGTGTGGCAGGTCTTGAAGGTCATCATCTTGTAGACAGAAATTGAGATCATGCATGTGGATATTACTTCCTTAATTAACAATGAATTCTGATTGAGTCACTCATACTGCAGTGATGTGATAACTCCCAATTATCAGTCAATTCTAAACACTAGAATCAAGACAGGAAGTATAGTCTCTGAGAGGTCACTCTGTCCTCTTTTCTTAGCTTAAATGCAAGTTGATTATCTGCCTTTATTTCTTTTTCCCTGGATATCATCCAGGGAATCCTAGAGATACCTTCCTAAAAAAATATCTTGAGGGGTGGGAAGGGACAGACTGGAAGTTTGAGATTTCTAGATATTGACAGGTATATATACAGTAGATAAACAAGTTCAAACTGTATAGCACAGGGAACTATAAACAAGATCTTGTAGTAGCTCATGGTGGAAAATAATATGAAAATGAATATATGTTTATTCATGTATGACTGAAAAATTGTGCTGTACACCAGAAATTGAAACATTGTAAACTGAATATAACTCAATAAAAAAAGAAAAAAATCTTAAGAACTCAGAAATAGATACACATAAATATAACCATTTAATTTTTGACGAAGGAGCAAAAACAATTTGAGGAAGGTTAGCTTTTTTAACACATGATGCTGGATTAATTAAGCATTCTTAGGCAAAGAAGTGAACCTTAAACTAAACCTTACCTTGTATACAAATTTCAACTCAAATGGATCTTGAATTTAAATGTATAACACAAAACTATAACATTTTAGGAAACAATAGAAAATGAGAAATATGACTAAGAAAAGAATGCTTAGACTTGACACCAAGAATATAATACATGCAAAAACTTGGTAAGTTTGATCTCACAAATTAAAAACATTTGCTCTGTGAAAGATCCTGTTAAGAGGATGAAGAGACAAATTATAGACTGGAAGAAAATATTTGCAAAAAAAGGAAGACACAAATGCAAAAACCTCAACAGCGGTACAATTAGAAAGTGGCCAAGGGGCATAAACAGAAATTTTACTAAAGAGGATAAACAGATAACAGATAAGCAAATGAGAAAAGGTCAACATCTAGAAATGCAAATTAGAAATACCATGAGTTATCACTACATACCTAACAGAATGGCTAAATATAAAATCAGTGATCCCACCAAATGCTGATGAGGATGCAGAGAAACTGGACCACTCACACATTGTTGATGCAAATATTAAAGTGTAAAGCCACTCTGGAAAATAGGCTGACAGTTTCTTTTAAAACTAAAAGAATGGACTTACCATATGTCCTGGCAATTGCAGTCTTGAGGAAATATCCTAGAGAAATGGAAATGTATTTTTATATTAAAATTTATAAATGAATATTCATAGCAGTGTTATTATTAATAGTCATAAAATGGAAGCTACCTAAATATCCTTCAGTGGTGAATGGTTAAGCAGTCTGTGGTACATCCATATGATGGGATACTCATCAACAGTACAAGGTAACAGACATACAACAGCTTGTGTGAATCTCATATCATACTGAATGGAAAAACTTATCTAAAAATATCTACTGCATTCTGCTTATATAACATTTGTGAATCTATATATATATACACACACACACACACACACACACACACACTTATAATATTTGTGAATGTATATAACATCATTATGAAGATGAAAACCAGATTAGTGGTTGTAGGGCTTTGCCATGGGGAAGGGTAAGATAAGGCTCTGCAGGGGTAGCATGTTGGGAGTCTTGTGATCAAGATGCAGTAAGTAATCTGATTTTGGTGGTGAAGCCTCCATCGTAGGAAGGCTCAATTGTGAGAAAATTGCACAAAGCTACACACACCCAAAACTATGTGCAAAGTTATATGTATAAATTTGTGCAGGTATAACTAGTGAAATCTGAATGGTAGCTATGGTTTGTATCAATGTGTATCCCCTGGTTTGGACATGGCACTATAGTTATGCAAGATGTTAACACTGGGTTAAGCTGGAAGAAGGCTGCAAGAGATAATACTCTATGAAATCTAAATTATCTAAAACTAAAAGGTCTTAATTTTTTTTCTCTTGAATCCTTAAAATATTACTGAATTACTGAATTCTTATGTAGTATTGAATAACTCTCAAGAAAATCTGTATTTGTTTTGTCAGTCTCCTGTAAATTTCCACAATATAGATATTAAGTTTTTAATACTTACATGTATTAATATTATCATGAATGCCAACACAAGGTATATGGAGAGGGACAAAGCGAATACTATTTACATACAGAAAATAATAAACATGCCTTTTGCCTTTGCCTCAGTTCTTCACCCTAGGGTAAAACTAGAACTAGAAGATGTCATCTTATAGATATCATAGTCTACTGTAAAGGAGAAATCCAAAAAAAAAGTGAATGTGGACATCTATATAGATAAGAGAGAGAAATTTTTCGAGTTAAAGATGATATGAGTTTCTGCAAATTTTTAATCCAGGGGTATCCCCACAGAAAGGGTGATTTATCTACTCTTGAAATGCAAACATTTAATTCTAGCGACATTTATCTCACTAGCTAATGAGTCATAATTTAACTTTTAGGCTTTTAGTTTAGAGTGGGTGACAAGTTTTAGTAAAATTTACTCCGAAAGCTCTAACTGTGAAGTAGTATATTCTTTTTCTTCCAGCCTCACAGAATATAGAATTTCCTGTTCTTCTATCTTTTCTATAAATAATTTCTGTTATACTTCTTTACTATCATGTTAAGTTCAATATCCATAAATCATCATTTTCAGTGAACTTGACAAGTTACTAAAATTATTTATAGACAGTATTTTGTCCCACAGGTGGATCTTTACAATGGGGATGAGAACTTCAGGATTTTACTTCTCTTACCCCAAGGAACTGAAAGAGAATTAGAAATATTATCTGGGCCACTTTTCCAACTGTGAAGCTGATTAGTTTTGAAAATAAGTGACCTAAGCGAATTTGTCTCCTCTCTTTCCAAAGTGCTTTTCTAAATTGTGTAAGAGTGTGTTTTCTCTTCTTATGCTGCCTCTATACAAATTTGTGACTTATTCTCAATTATTATTATTTTTCACATATATTTGAATATTCCTCATTATGTCTATTTTTAATTAGCATTAAGATAAAAATGTATCCATGTATGGATTTAAACTTGTTGATAAATATTTGTTTAAGATTTTAGGGGTATAAAGGATATCAGCCACTAGTTTACATTTCAACTTCAAAAACCCTTAAGAAATTTGAGTCCCATTGTAGGTCTCAGTAAATATTAGAAAAGTCTTACTGAGTGTGTCATTGGCTTACCAAAGTTCACTGAAGCATTCCTTTGTGCAATGCATGCAGACTTTAAGTGTGATTAATGGTAACAGACTTTGGTTAGAAAAGTTTTCTAATGATTCTAAAACAGAATTTTTAGAATGCTTATTTTATTTTTCAATATCTACCTTAAGTTCAAAAGGAAAAAAAAAAAAGATAGATACCTGTAGCTTTGGATTTGAAGGGTTCTTTTTGTCAGGGCTTTTTTTTTTTTTTTTTTTTTTTCCGGGTGGAAGAGGTAGATTTTAAGCAGAAATGCTATTCAGAACCACTTGTAAAGTAACTGAAATGGCCAACATTAATATTTCGGGCAGGTGACATGTACATTGACAATCACCCTATGAATTCAAGATCTAAAATTTTGAGTATTTGTGTAAGATTATAAATCTTTCCTTGTGAGGTTTTACAGTATCGGCCGAATGTCAGTGACTACACATCTAGAACCTGAGATTTCTTTGTGTGAAGTGAAACAATCATGGAAAGTTTGTTAAATGATTTATATAGCCTAAAATTTGCATGCACATTATTGAATATGCATAAAGCTCCTTTTGCAACAGTTGCTGATGACAAAACCCAAGGAAGGCAACATAAATACACCTAAGATGTCTCTTAAACAGCATCTCCAAAAAGGAAAAGAAAAAAATTACATGAGGAAAATAAATATGTCTTACATTTTTTAAAATTTTCTAAGTTATCATTCATGTTGCAAAAGAAGGAAAAGCTGTTTGTACTGGTGCCAGATTCATCTGAGCATCAATATAGTAAAAATTTAGAAAAACAACTGTGATACACACTATAAATGACTAGAAAGGATTTAGGTAATTGATTTCAAGTGCTTTTTTTTGTTTTACAACTTCTTTATTATGATGATCAGATAATTACTTTTTAAAAAATGAAGTTTTCTAAGCTTACACAAATATGGAAGGAATAGCATCATGAACTTCTTTGAACCCATTATGCAACTTAAACAATCATACCTATATTAAAACATTATTTCTTGTATAAGTTTGCTAGTGTCCACCTACAAATTATTTAAAAATAATCACAGACACCATATCAGCTTTTCAATAGAAGTCCCACTATGTAACAAGAACATAAACACATCTTTTAATATAACCAATTTTCTAACAATGTCCAATATCTGGTTTCTGTTCAAATTTCTCTGCTAATCTGAAAGTATGTTTAAGTTAATTCATTCATTTCATTCATAATTGAATATTAATGAGTCTCACCTATTACTCTTGGTATATACATACTTAATATTATTGGTTTTGTGTCCCTTAACTCTTTTTATCTATAATTTGTTTGTTGTTCCCACCTTGTCACCTTTTTTAATGCTAGCTTTTGAAAAAAAGCAAAAAAAATCCATATGTATTATACTGTAACAAATTTGAACTATTAAAGATAACCAACACTTCTGCCTAAAATGAACTTCTTAAAAAGAATGCTATTCTTTATTTTCGGTAAGGCTTTTTATTCAAATCTTTTTTTTTTTAGATTTTTTTCAACTTGCAATCATACAGTGAAGCACTTAAGAACAAACCCAGCGGATATCTTTGTCCAGTAAGTACATTTTCCATAGCAGAGTAAGTACATATTAATGATAGTTTGAGGTAGGCATGCAACGTTTCACAATATTTTTGGAATGAGCTATATTTAACATTAGGTTATAATATTAATTTTGAAAAGTATAAATAAATTAGAATTCCTCATATATTTATGTGTAATCTTTAAATATATTTCAAAGACATTTCTCACTTTTGGAAGGTATGTGTCAATAAGAGGAACTGAAGTTTATTTTCTTTTTATTTTATAGATTAGATTTTAATAAAAATTTTATCAGCATATTTCATAGGTTCAATACACATAACACAAAACACTGAGTATAAATTTTAGTAATGTGTTTTTAGAGGACCACATTAGGCTACATGAAAATAAAAAGTGGTTCAGTTCAACAGAAGTTTGCACTGGTATGTTAATATAATCCATTTGTAAATTCCAGGACACTCTTCTGCAGTATTTTTGCCTATAGACCACTACCTGACATTTCTGTACACTATTATAAAACTATACAAACAATTTAATGCTGTCTGAAACTGCATCTCAGACTTTAATATATTTTTTCTATGTACAGAATCATAAAACATTAGAAGCTAGAAAAGCAAAAGACTTCTAGGTCATCTTGTCTCTCTGTTCCAATATGAGATTGTTCCAGGCAATGTGTGCTTAAATATTCTAAGAAAGATTTTTAAATGATTCCAGTGAGAGAGCTTCTACCTCTTCCCATGGGATCCCACTCTGCAATCTAACGGACTTCAGTAGAAACCTATTTCACATTCTAACTTAGGTTTTTATCTCTTTCCTTTGCCACACTTTGTTGAGTTTGGTGTTGGAATGCTGCTTTGTCAGGTTGTCCTTCAGATCTCATAAGCATCTCCGCAGCCACACCACTTTTTAAGTGCATGGGAAGGAAAAACATTAGGATAATAAAGGAATCTTACTGTATCACAATGTGTTTAATAATACTGTAGAAAAAACTTTAAAATATAATTGCAATTTAACTTCAACAGAGAAGTTAAGTGCTTTAGTGACACTTCTCATATGTATTTCCTAATCTAATGGAACACATATTCATTTAGAGAAATGATATGAAAAGCATGCTGAGCCAATCTAACTTCTTAAACCAGAGCAGTAGGTTATCCAAAATCATTTGAAACCAATATTCCATTGATTTCATACTCAACATTCCTAAATCTCTGAAAAATAAAAACAGTGGTAGAAATAAACAATGAAAGAGAGCTCACTGAACAAGACTCCTTTTGTTGAGAAAAATCTGGACTAATTCTGACTGTATAGTAGAAGTACAACGTTGAGTGTTTTATACATACATACAAACATTCCAAATATCAAATTATTCTTTAAACTGAGCCGAAAGTGACCTTTTGCATTAGTAAATATTTTCTCTTAAGGAGAAGCCATTATAATCTAGTCAACTATAACCAACATATATATTACAAGCTAATCAGGAGAAAGATGTAGTTCTATTATTTTTAAATTAAATACTGTGGATACAAAACATTAGATATATCTTCATTAGAATTTAGGCTACTCAGAGTTTTTTTTTTTTTTTAAGATTATCACCCCATTTCAAACATTTAAATGTCCTGATCCTAGAAGACTTCAGTGAAAAAGCAATTTGCTCCTTGTCCCTTTTTTAATGAAAAAGTTTAATATCTATATTTCAAAGCTTTTCTTTCCTTTTTTTTCCTTGGCGTGCAGTACCCAGTTCCATCTAATAAACATCTGGGGGAGACAGAGGGGATGACGCGGTGGGAGAAGAGAGAATGTCACAAATACATTTTATTGCAACACATTTTTTAAGGAAAAAAATCTCAATCCCTTTTCATAATATCATTGATGATATTGTGTGGTTTTAAATATTAGAATTTTAATTGTTTTATCTCCTAGTCTATCTAAATTTAAATGTATTTTGCCAAGAAAATATTGAATTGGAAGCTGGAATGACCAGGGACCAGGTTTAAGTTCTAATTCAGCTGGTAAATAGCAGGTAACCAAGTTCAAGATACTTGTTGCTCTGTGACTTTATTTTCAGAACAAGTGCTTAAATTAAGTATCTATGAACTTTTCTGTAACCCGAATTGTCTTTTTAAAAATATTTTTTGTTTTTATTGTTTTTCAAATATACAGTTTTGGTGGGTGTTTCAGTAACTGATTTTTAGATTTAGACGTATTGGAGATATTTTATTATTTTTACCATTCTCCATGTTTGTAACGTAATTTCTGTTAATAACTGTTGACTTCATGTTCATTGACTGATCTGTAGCAATCCATCTCTTAGTCCAATATTTGCATTTGTATAACACCCCTTGTTCACAATTTAAAGTGCTTAATTTGGATTTAAATTGTGACAGGGACTACGAGAATTTAATCCTGAGAGCAATAAAACGAGGGAAAATGAATACTAGCATACAGGCAGTGATTATACAAACAGTCCATTTTACAGCTAAACGGTTTCTAAACATGAGGCATTTAAAATGAAAATAAAGAAAAAATAGACAATTATATGTTAAACATGCAACTTTATTCTGTGGAACTGAAAACATACCAATTTCTCAGTCACACTGTGAATATTGCAGAAGGAAGTATTGTCAAATGAAAAATTTGAGGCATGGCAGGCAAAACTCTAGAATCATGTAACAAATTATAATAGTATCAACATTGAAATAAGGATTTCTGCTGTCATTATTATATCAAATCTCTGTAAAGTACATCCTTTGCTAAACACAGCAACATGGTCTGAAAACTTGTAGATAGTGTTTAGCTTTTTTTCACACATGTAGATTTTCTTTATGGCAGGCTGTGAGGTTTGGTAGTTCTGTCAGTGGAGTTGAGAGGGAAAAAACATTACAGAAAGTGATAATAAAATAGCATATATCTACATTTGTAGAAACTTATAAAGTACAGCCTATAAGAGAATCTGAATCAGTAATGCTAATAACGTAGCACTGCATTTTGAATTTGTGTCATTTTGCATTCTTACTGATAACTATGTTGCTATCCTATGTTGGTTATTAAGGTACTCAATGAAAAATACTCATTTAAACTGTCTAACTTAGAAATAATACATGCGATCTTTTGAAAGCAAATAAGTAAATTAAAATTGCATAATCAAAAACTGAGGGAAAAAATACCATGAACCAGACTTTTTGTTTGTTCATTCTTTTCTGCTCATCTCCTTGTCTACAGCAGACAGTTCATCACTTGTTAACTTATGAAAGGTAGCAAAGATGGCACCATATACTGTTCACTGATCTGCCTCTATTTCTGTGCTATGGTAACCAAACATGTTCCTTTGTCATTGAATCTTCTTTTGTAGCATTGTTATAACTCTTAATGGCTTCATACAATTCTGTTACAAGCAGATATACTAAAATAATAAATTATTTTCTATCACAGGTCATATATTCCATATTATCTTTTCTAAAATTATGAATTGATGACCAGCTTTTAGAATATATTTACTTATGTGGCATAAATTCCTAGAAAAGGAAATTGTTGCAAATATTTTAAATATATTTAAGATTAAATGAATAAAATGTATTTCCAAAGAAAATGCTGACACATGTAGGTAAATGGAACCAATATATATTTAGAATGCTTTCAATTTTATTGTAGTTCTCCTATGAGCAGATGATGTGATAAATTATATTAAAATATTTTATGATCTTAAACAATTCTATTGCTATAGTAAACTCTTTCTGACCATGGTACACATTAATCAATAGTTATTGATTAATTAAATCTATTTTATTTCTCATTTGTATTCATATTTATATTTGAAACAGATCAAAGAATTTTTTTCAGAATAGCACAGAAATCTAGCTTATTACTCCATCATCGTATATTTTATGCACTTTTCTTCTAAAAAGTTTTTCAAAACATAGGACAGAATTTATCAGAAGTATTTGAAATCAAATAAATGGAACACAATAGGAAAATTGTCTTGATTACACTGAAAGCTTTATTCTAGGTCTTTGATAATTTTTGCCCTACTCTAGTTTTTACCATTCTTTTTACAGTCAATTTTAACTTACATTTTTCAGGAAAATAATTTGTTTTATAAAATTTTAAACTTTATTATAAAGTTGCATAAATATGTATTTTAAAAAAACTATAGACAAAAATAAACACAAACAAAACCTTTTCTACCTTTTTCTTAAATTCCATTTTTCCTTTTCAAGTTTGTGTTTGTAATTTCTCTTATTGATTATCAAACTTACCAGTTTTTTGGTATTAATTGTTATTTTTATTCCCCTAGAGTCATATTTGGATTTATTAAGAGGCAGATTCTAAGATTGGTTTCCTAATTTCTTAATTTTATTTTAATCTTAACTTACTCAATTTCCTTCTTAGTTTTATAATCTTTTTTTCCAGTTTTTTACTTAACAGAAATTTCTACATTAATTCTTTTAGTTTACAATCCAAGTGTTTTAGGCTATGTATATGGTTCTAATTGCAGGTTTGACTGCTATCAGTTTGATTTGATGCATATGTTTCATAATCAATTTTCTTCACAAGTTATGACTCTTATTAGGAATACCACTTTAACTTCATGAATGATAAAAAGATTTTCTCCCTTCAAAGTTTGTTAGTCTGTTTATCTATATGATCTCTTTAAAACATATTGTTTTGATTATTTTATTAAAACGAATGAATGTAAGCAGAATACTTTTTAAAATTTTTTGGACACAAATGGGCTTTTTGTTGTCCTAGTTGTAATGAATTTTCTGTAGATAAGGCAGAATATTTTATATACATTATCAAAATTTTAAGTATATATTTAAGTATAGAATCATTTTGTTTATTATTTGATTTGTCAAAGATACATCCAGTAAAATCTGCAATATAAGATTTTGCTGTCAGTTTCCTCTTATATTTAATTTTTTATGTATTTATGTGCATAGAAATACTTGACTCTTTTATTCTTGTCAATAGAAACTCTTGCTAATATAAAATTGCCCTTACATTGTTTAGGTGTTTTTGTTCTGATATTAAGCTTTCTTTATGTTGCCTTTTTAAAAAAACTTGCATGTTATCTGTTCATTTGTCACACATTCTAAACGGTATTTTATTAGCAGAAGGACAGTGTGTTTAAAATTTTGTGTAAAGAAAGTCTCTGATTTATATTTTTTGGATCAGGAGTGTTTTATAGCTAAAATAGATGTCTATGTTATATTAAGGAGTAATAGCTACATTCAAGAGAGTAAGAAATATTTTGATATTACTGCCCACATTGCTATCCCATTGCACTGGGATCAAAATAGGACACACATTCCTGAGGTCATAAACACTCCTATCTGCAGAATTCCTTACTGGAAATGGAAGGAATTCTTTGTGTCTGACCAAAAACAGAGAATGTACTTTTCTACTATAAAGAGTGTCTAAATGATTGTTTAGTTCTTAGGCTCGTAAGTGACATTTCAAATGGAAAGAGAGACAAATGTCTGAGACAGAGAAAAGGAAGAATTTAATAGACTTTGAAATTTATGGGCAAAAGGAAGACTCAGAGAAGGGAAGAGAAAAACGATGTTTATTTATCCAGTGTTTCAATCTTGAAAACCCAAGATAAAGGCAAAGCCAGTTTTCTAAAATTTGAGGTATCTTTTAAATAATCTAATTTTACTTTTTTAATGAATGAAGTGTGGTGGGGCAATTTTTTTTCTTATATATTAGTAGATTAGGCAGAATGTTCCAACAGATCCTGAAATTTACTTTAGGATACATCAAATGTTATTCAACCCATGAATAAATAGACTTTCATAAATGCATACAATGGAATACCATTTGGCAATATAAAAAAACAAAGTGCTGATACATTCCTTGGCATGGGTAAACTTAAAAAAAGAAAAAATACTCCATTCTAAGTGAAAAGGTAGATGAAAAACATTAAATATTCTATGAGCCCACTTTGTTTGAAATGTCTAGAAAAGACACATTTATAGAGATCAGTGTTTGCCTGCAACTGGGAGGATGTGATTGGGGATTGATTAAAAATGAATTTGAGAGACATTTTGTGGATAATAAAAATGTTCTTAAACTGGAGTATATTTGCATATCTATAAACTTACTTTAAAAAACACTAAATTGTATACTAACAATGGTTAAACTTTATGATATATAAATTATAACACAACAAACTATAAAATATTTTAAAATCTTACATTTTTTTCTCTGACTCATTGGCCAAGTGTTATTGGATTGTCATTCTTTATCTTTTAAAAAGTTTACATTTGGCATCATTTTTGTTGATCAGCTTTTCTAGATATAAAACATTAATAAACTTTAGTGTTTTATGTTTTCAAATGAGAGAGTTACAAAGAGAAACTTATCCTTTTTATCTACTTGGCCAGAAGTAGTTGTTTTTGAGAGACTTTATGGGAGATTCTGTCTATTCCTATGGTTTCCATATGCTTAATATGTTGATAATTCAAAAAAATCCTATTTAACTCTCCTCAAATTCCGTGTAGTTATACCTTCCTCCTAGATAGATTTATTTAAATAAGTAGTGGGTTTCTTAAATTCATCATTTACAAAACTGAGCTCAGAATCTTTCAACCAAATTATTCTTCCATTTCCTACTTAATGGCGTTATTCACTAAGACCTTAATACAGGAACTTGGATCTTATGATTGACTAAACTACTTAATGGCAGTGATGCCTTAGATAATCTATGTCAACTAAAGTAGCCAATAGATGGAGACCCTATTACAACTTTCAGTGATAAGCTTTTGAAACAAAAGTTTTGATGTTTCAGAATATAGTATGTTTTATTCTCTATAATATTAATTAGGTAGCAATGATTTCCAAACATAAATATTTCAATCCATAAGTTAGAATCCTATATAAAGTTGATAGATTAACATAATGAATGCTTTTCAGATACCAAACCCATAGTATGATTTATAATTCATCTAAATCACCTTCTTAAAATTTTCTCAAAGTATATATGGATATAAGCAGCCCCAAATTTGATAAGGTTTTATTAAAACTCAATACTACACTTCTTAAATATTTAAAGGGAGATGGGTTTTCTTCTTATATTCCTATATATCTCTTCAGTTATTAAAGTATTAAAATATTTTGAATAATATATGCACTTTTTCTAATCAATGAAATATTCCTGTTTGTTAAATACTAGAAAGTACAGAAAAGAAGTTTGCAAAACACACTTACTATATGTCTGTAATAACCCAGGTATGATAAATAAAGAACTAAAAACTGTTGTCTAGGCTCAAAAGATTACTGACAGTATTGTAAGCTATAGCCACCATGCTGTACGTTACATCCCCAGAAATGATTCATCTTGTAAATGGCAGTTTGTATCCTCTGACCACCTTCATCCATTTCCCTCACACTTCTACTCTCCACCCCTGGCGAAGAACAATCTGCTCTCTGTTTCTATGAGTTTGCTTTTTTGTTTTTAGATTTCACATAAAAGTGAGACCATACAGTATTTGTCTTTCTCTGACTTATTTTAATTAGTCTAATGCCCTCAAGGTTAATCCTTTTTTTTTCAAACAGCAGATTTCCATCTTTTATGGCTGAATAATATTCCATTATATGTATATCTTATTATATTTTCTATATATATGCATCCGCTGATGGATACTTAGGTTGTTTCCATGTCTTGGTCTTTGAATGTAATGCTTCAGTGAACATGGGAGTGTAGGTATCTCCTTAAATAGCAATTTAATTTCCTTCAGACATATGTCCAGAAGTGAAATTGCTGGATCATATGGTAGTTCTAGTTTTAATGTTTTACAGAACTGCATACTGTTTTCCATAGTGCCTGCACCAATTTACATTATACCAATAATGCACAAGGATTTCATATTTCCTTTTCTCCACCTTCTCTCCAGCACTTGTTATCTTGTCTTTCTGATTATAGCCATTTTAACAGGTGAAGGTGATTTCTCATTATGGTCTTGATTTGTATTTCCCTTATGATCTATGATGTTGAGCATCTTTTCCTGTACTTATCGCCCATTTGAATATTTTCTTTGGAAAGATGTCAATTCAGATACTTCACTCATTTTTTAATCAGAATTTTTTTGTTATTGAGTTGTATGGGTTTCTTATATAACTTGGATATTAACACCTTATCAGATACGTGGTTTGCAAGTGTTGTCTCTCATTCTGTATGTTGCCTTTTCATTTTGTTGATATTTCTTTTGCTGTGCAGAGGCTTTTAAGTTTGAGATAGTCCCATTTGTTTATTTTTGCTCTTGTTGCTTGTGTTTTTGGTATCATATCCATAAAATCCTTGTCACTTGCCTTTTCAGTCTCTATCTTATCCCCAGTTGTCAAGCCCTGCAAATTAACCCAGTAACTCTTGTGAGGCAAGACCTGAGTGGGACTCTGGAAAGCATCTTGAAACACGGAGAATGCTAAATGTTCACCTTCAGGTCTCTTTTTTCGCACTGGAGAATCCTTCAGCCCAGGGAGGTCTTTTCAGTGCAGCATTGTGACTGCCTAAGGGAGGAGTGATGCAGTCAGAGCAGAGCCACTTTTTTTACCCTTCTAATGTGGTCCTCCTTCTTCATCTCTGTGGTCCATAGGAATGCTTTAGCCCACTCCACCAGGTTCTAGGATTTTCACAATGGTGTCTTGTCTGTGGATACTTGATAGATGGTCGTCTTGTGAAGGAGGACTAAAGTTGAGAATGACCTATATCACTGTCTTGATAGATCTACTTTTTTAAAGAAAGAAATGCAGCCCATCTCTCTTCAGAATTATATAGTATGTATAACTTCAACTCTTTTTCTTAAATGTCATATTATCTCTTTCTAATGCTTCCTTTGATTTACTTCATTATATGATCTGTGTTTATTTTGGTATCATGGGGGTGAATATACTTAGAATCTTTCTATCTGTTCTGTGGTCCGATAGGATTTGATTTTATTATTTTGATAGCTAAACAGAATGTCCATTGATTCTCAATAATGAAATGGTACTTCTATTTTCATACCTTTTTATACCATCCACTTTTGTATATTTTAGTTATATTATTAATTTTATACGATGAACAGTCATAGAATTTGCAGTCTACAGGCATAACTTGATGTATTACACTTTGCTTTATTGCACTTTACAAATATTACATTTTTCACCAATTGAAATTTGTGGCAACCTGCATCAAGCAAGTCAATTGACAATATTTTCCCAACAGCAATTGCTCACTCCCTCCTTGTCTCTGTTACATTTTGGTAATTCTCTCAATATTTCAAACTTTTCCATATTATTGCATTTGCCATGGTCATCTGTGATTACTAATTTTTGATATTACTATTGTAATTATCTTCAGTGCTACATATTGTGCCCTTATGAGATGGCAGATTTAATTGCTAGATGGTGTGTGTATTCTGACTGCTCTACCAACCCACCATTCCTTCATATTTCTCCTTCTCCTCAGGCCTCCCTATTCCCTGAAACACAATGATATTGATATTAGGCCAAATAATAACCCTCCAGTGGACTCTAGGTGTTCAAGTGAAGGGAAGAATGCCATGTCTCTCACTTTAAACCCAAAGCTAGAAATGAGTATTCTTAGAAAGGAAGGCATGTTGTAAGCTAAGACAGGCAGAAAGCTAGGCCTCCTGAGCCAGTTAGCTAAGCCATGAATGCAGAGGGAAAGTTCTTGAAGAAATGTAAAAGTGTTACTTCAGTGAACAATAATAAGATTGACAAAAAGTGATAAGAAAGTGAAACAGGCTTATTGCTGATATGGAGAAAGTTCTAGTGGTCTGCGTATAAGATCAATCCAGACACAATATTCCCTTAAACTAAAATCTAATTCAGAGCAAGACTGTAACTCTTCGATTCTATGAAAACTGAGAGAGGTGAGGAAGCTGCAGAAGAAAAGTCTGAAGCTCCTAGAGGATGGGTCACAAGTTGTTAGGAAAGAAGTCATCTCCATAACATAAAAGTGCACGGAGAAGCATCAAGTGCTGATGTAGAAGCTGCAACTAGTTATCCAGAAGATCTAGTCAAGATCATTAATGAAGGTGGCTACGCTAAACAACAGGTTTTCAGTGGCAATAGAATAGCCTTATTTTGGAAGAACATACCATTTAGGACTTTAATAGTCAGAGAGGAAAAGTCAATGTCTGGCTCTAAGGTCTCAAAGAACAGATTGACATTCTTGTTAGGGGCTAATTCAGCTGGTAACTTTAAGTTGAAGCTTATGCTCCTTTATTATTCTAAAAAGCCTAAGGCCCTTAAGAATCATGCTAAATTGACACTGTCTGTTCTATAAATGGAATAACAAAGTCCAGATGACAGCACGTCTGTTTACAACATGGTTCACTGAATATGTTAAGCCCACTGTGGAGACCTATTTCTCAGAAAATAAAAGATTCCTTTCAAAACATGACTGCTCATTGACAATGCTCCTGGTCACCCAAGAGCTGTGATGGAGATGTACAATGAGCTGAATGTTGTTTTCATGCCTCCTATCACAACATCCATTCTGCAGCCCATAGATCAAGAAGTAATTTTGACTTTTGAGTGTTACTAACTGGAAAATAAATTTCTTAAGGCTATAGCTGTCATAGTTATTCGTCTGATGAATCTGGGCAAAGAAAATTGAAAACCTTCTGGAAAGGATTCATCATTCTAGATGCCATTAAAAACCTCTGTGATTCATGGGAAGAGGTCAAAATATCAACATTAGCTAGAGTTTCGAAAAAGTTGATTCCAACCCTCATCAGTGACTTTCAGGGGTTTAAGACTTCAGTGGAGGCAATAAATACAAATGTGATGTAAATAGCAAGAGAACCAGATTTAGTAATGGAGCTTGAAGATGTGACTGAATTGCTGCAATTTCATGATATAACTTGAAAGGATGAGGAGTTGCTTCTTATGGAAGAGCAAAGAAAATGGCTTCCTGAGGTGGAATCTACTCCTGGTGAAGATGCTATACAGATTGTTGAAATGACAACAAAGGATTTAGAATATTATGTAAACTTAGTTGATAAAGCTAAGGCTTTGAGAGGATTGGCTCCAATTTTGAAAGAAGTTTATAGCTCATACAACTTAATAACAAAAAAACAGCCCAATCCAAAAATGGGCAGAAGACATAAATAAGCAATTCTCCAATGAAGACATACAAATGGCCAATAGGCACATGAAAAAAATGCTCAATATTGCTAAATATCAGATAAAAGCAAATCAAAACTACAATGAGGTATCGCCTCACACCAGTCAGAATGGCCATAATTAAAAAGTCCACAAATACCATATGATAAATGCTGGAGAGGGTGCAGAGAAAAGGAAACCTTCCTACACTGTTGGTGGGAATGTAGTTTGGTGCAGCCACTGTGGAAAACAGTATGGAGATTTCTTTAAAAACTAAAAATAGACTTACCATATGACCCAGCAATCCCACCCTTGAGCATATATCTAGAGGGAACCCTAATTCTAAAAGACACATGCACCTCTATTTATAGCAGCACTATTTACAATAGTCAAGACATGGAAACAACCTAAATGTCCATCGATAGATGACTGGATAAAGCAGCAGCAGTATATTTATACAGTGGACTACTACTCAGCCATAAAAAAGAATAAAATAATGCCATTTGCAGCAACATGAATGAACCTGGAGATCGTCATTCTAAGTGAAGTAAGCCAGAAAGAGAAAGAAAAATACCATATGACATCACTTATATGTGGAATCTCAAAAAAAAAAAAAAAAGACACAAATGAACTTATCTACAAAACAGAAACAGACTCACAGATACAGAAAACAGACTTATGGTTACTGGGGAGGAGTTGGGGAGAGATAAATTGGGAGTTCGAGATTTGCATATACTAACTACTATATATAAAACAGATAAACAACAGATTTTTTCTGTATAGCACAGGGAACTATATTCAATATCTTACAGTAACCCATAATGAGAAAGAATATGAAAATGAATATATGTATGTATATATGTGACTGAAACATGCTGTACACTAGAAGTTGACACAGCATTGTAAACTGACTATACTTCAACTAAAAATTTTAAGTTTTAAAAAGTTATACTGTTAAGATTTATCCATTAAAAAAACACTATCAAACAGCATTACATGCTATAGAGAAGTTGTCCATGAAAGGAAGATTCAACTGATAAGGCAGATTTTATTGTTTTATTTAAAAAATTGCCACAGCCACCCAACCTTCAGCAACCACCATCCTGATCAATCAGCAGCCATCAACATTAAGGCAGATTCTCCACCAGCAAAAAGGTGAAGGCACACTCACTGACATTTCAAATGATGGTTATCATGTTTTAGCAATTAATTACTTTTTAATTGTTTTTGTATACATAATTCTATTGCATAGTCAATAGTGTAGTCTACAACCAAATTTTATATGCACTGGGAAGCCAAGCAATTCATGTGATTTGTTTGATTGAGAAGCTTGCTTTATTACAGTGGTCTGGAATCATACAATATCTCTGAGATATGCCCATATTCTTAATAAGAATTCTCAAAATGTATTAATTCATATTTTATTTGATTTAATTCTTATATTTAGACTTTTAAAATTTGATTTTTACTGAATATAATTTATTGTTCATCAAGTTTTTACTTTATTATTGTTAAAGTTTTGAGAAATACTGTATTCCATATCACCTCACACTTTCAGACATTACTATGTAGAATCAAAGATTCTTGAATTAGCTTTGTCTTGTCTCATACTTTTAAGCACTTAGATTATTATGTATGATAATTACTTCTATTGTTTTTGATACAAAGCTATAATCTTTAATCAATGTATTTCACTGTTATAGAGATAGTCTCTTGCTCTACTTATTCCTTTAGATATATTTACCTCATATAATAGATTGTTGGTTGAGTTTGTTAGGTATTTGTTAATTTAAATAGAGGGATTGAAATTATGTGCTTTGTCTAAAGACGTGAGTACCAACTCCATGATTAGTATTCTCCCTCATTATCATATATTTTCTGTGTGTCTTTAAAATACATATAAATCTGTGGTTTATGGTTGTAGCCATTACTTTGAATACAGATGGAGTTCTCTTAGCCATTTCACTAAAATTTTCAATAGATAATTCAGGTTTCAGGGTAAAATTAAAATAGCTGTACTGTATTCATTTCTATTATAAATTATATAAATGTGTTTGAACACTTTGACAAAATTTGAAAAATAAAAATAAAAGCCAGATTAAAAAACTGGTTTCTAATCTTTACATATGGACAGAAAAGAAAATGAAGTTAAATGTTTTAATGCACATATGTTCCTAGAGCAAATATTTAAGACTGTGCAAATGTTCTCAGTTTGCAAATACTGAAAATATGATTTCCTGTTTTGCAGGTTTTAACTTTACAAAATTTCTAGGTTAGCTTATTCTCAATTGAGCATAATTATGTTAACATTTATTAAGACTTAGAAATTTGAAATCTGTTATTAAAAATTTAAAGGCATACAAGATAATGAAATAGTCTACAAAAATAAGCTAAAGAGAAATATGAAAAATTCAAGCCAAATCAATATCTTTAGAAAGAATATAGGCAAGTAGCCTGAGAATTAAGGAAAAGAAAATGATTTTAACTACTCAGGAAATACCAAATTTTTATTGTTCAGCTATGTGAATCATCTGCTCCCAATGATTCAGATCACTGGATAACTTCCTATAAGTTTCTTTGATTTTACCTGAGAAGAAGTAGTTTTTCTCTACATTCAAGCAAATTCCTATCTAAGCAAGCAAAATAAGGCAAAAGAGGTATTTTAAAAAGTAGTGTCATGAACTATTCATTTGAAGAGGCACCCAACTGAGAACACATTTTTTTAATTTGAAGTTTCAGATATGTGCTGTCTTAAAGACAAGTATATGGATTTTTCTTGTCTAAAAATTTCAGTTGCTTTTGAATTTTCTAAAAGTCTTAGATTTTTTAAAGAACAATGCTTTGTTTTGTTTTGTTTTGTTTTGTTTTGTTTTGTTTTGTTTTGTTTTTTACCACTCTAGATTTCCATAATGTGAAACAAATTTTTCAGTGTGACAAATAATATCCACCACCATGGACTAGAAGACTATTTCTTATTTGTAAGAACAAAATAGCATGAAGAGTTATTTCTTCAATTTCTTTCAGAACAGGGAAATAATTTGCAGCCTAACTTTATTTCTTTGTCTTTGTGGAAGTGTTAGTAATTCAGTTGATTTCCAACAGCCTTTCTTGAGCAGCTACAGCATTCCGGGGGGAAGTTTCATTAAAAGAAAGTAGAATGGCAACTGGCTTCTTTTTAACTATACAAATTCTGAATTGAACTATTCACAATTACTATATAGCATTTATCCCCTTTCTATGAGAGTTTGAAATAAAAATTTAGTTTGAAAACATGCAATTATTTTAATACTTTGTCTTATTTCTTATGACTACTTCATTGCCTGCTACTAATTATGCTTGAAAATAATATATTTTAAAACTTAGAATATTAATTAGTGTATATGTTTAAATTCTCTTAATCAGTACTTTTAAGTAATGTCACATGATTTAAAATGTGTGATACAGTTATTACCAATTCAAGTTATAATATGAAGTTTACATTTTTAAAAAATCCCCCCAAAAACTTGCCAGAAAAAGAATATTTAGGAGAACATATTGCTTATAAGTGATTATCATTATTCCACTGATTAGGTGTTTTGTGTAATTTTACTGTTTTTTTTTTCCTCAAAAGTCAGACTTTCTACATTCCAACCTCCCTGATCCAAGGAGGTGAATGGAACATGTTGATTCTAGAAAAGTGTTTTATAACTGGAAATTCATTACTTGGGTTTTCTTAATTCCTTGAATAACTTAATTTGACTGTTATGATTTTAAATCTCTATAATTGTCTCACTTCCATATGCTGAAAGCCTAGATTCTGTAAATTGCTTGAATCTAGAAAAGAAATAATAGTGATAACATATGTTCTTCACTGGCCTCTGAGGTTCACTATGGGTATTGGTGATAGTTACTCAATAATGGCTGAAATCTAGGCAAAAAATTATTTATGAAAGTATTGAACTATAGGTAATTGAAAGTGGAAAATTAGAAGCCATTTAGTTTATTAGAAAAATTGAAAAGGAAATTGTGCCACATTACATTTTAGTTGCAAAAACATACAAAATAAGTTAAAATATTTTTATATTTGTGTTTTGTTTTTATGAAGTAATATTTTATAGTAGATTATTTGTAAATACATATAGCTATAACAAAGTTAAAACCTGTTAATCATTCTACCACAAAAAAAAACACTCCTAAAATTCTGATATATGAAACTGGAATCTTATTGTACATACAGGTCCTTTAAAAAAATTATTACACTGTGACAATTACATATTACTTAAAAACATGATTTTAATAATTCCATATTAAGTATACATGTTTTCAATACCCTCAATTTATTTAGGCATTATTTTTATACTGAGTTACTACTATTTAGTCATTTATTAGTTGATTTTCAATTTACTTAGACAATAAGCCAAATAATATATTAACACAGATGACTTGCACATTTCTTTTTTTTTAAATTTTGCCCTGAAAACTTGAACATTTTAACAAACTCGAGGCATTTAATATATATTAGTGTTACGTATTGCATTTCAAAAATTTCAAATTGTGAAATTTAAAATTTTTCTTTCTTTTCAGTATCTTCATTTGATTATATATTTTATGTTATATCTATAGTAATCTCAATTTGTTCTTTTCTATTTCCATAAAGTTAAAGCTTAACCTCAAATAAACAGTTGAACTATCAAGACTTCTCTACGACTTTGAAATGCAAATTTCACTAATGAATGAAATACTGACACAGATTTGAAACTTTTCTTAGATCTTTGCAAACTGTACATTGATTGACTTATGTTCTCTAGTACTACATACTGTTTTTAGCTTTAGATTATTTAAATGAACAGTGCTTAATCAAGCACTACTCTTAGTGTAGTGCTTAACAATACTCTACTAGTGTCATTTATAGTTAGACATTTTAAAAAATCATCTCAGTAATATGATTGGAACTAAATTAAACCTATCAGCAAATTGGGCATTGTTGCATTGTATTAAACAGTGTCCTTCAATAATGCTGTCTAACCAACAATCAACCTCAAAGACCAACAATACCAAAAACAACACTTCTTTGTCTTTATTTTCAACATTTATGAAATTTCACTTCTATATACATTTTTTAACTGGTTTGTTTGCTTTTTCTTTCTTTAACTCACCAAAGGTATTTTTTAAAATTTTGTTTTTCTTTCTTTCTTTCTTTCTTTAGTAATTGTTTCCCTATTCTTGAGGAATGATATATCTATTAGGTGAGCCATTTATAGGTCCTTCTTAAAATATTGTAGGTTCAGATAAAAGGAACAAAAAGAGCTAAGGTAAAATTTTTAACAGCTCTACTCTACCAGTTCAGGAATATAGTAAATTGGCAGTATTAAAGACAGAGAAAAATTAGTAACAGAAGATATTATTCCTTTATCCTGAAGAGTATCATCCTTACTGCATCGCCCCTTTGAGAAAATGTTTATATTTAAGGTGTACAACATGCTGCTTTGATATACACATGCTTTGTGAAATGATTACTACAGCCAACCTAATTAACGTATCCATATCCTCACATAGTTATGTTTTTGTGTATGGGTGGAAAGAAAACTTAAGATCTACTCTCAGCAAATTTCAAGTATATGACACAATGTCATTAACTATAGTAACCACTAGATATGTAGAATTTATTCATCATACATAACTGGAACTTTGTATCATTTGACCAATATCTCACCATTTCTCTCACCCTGTACCCCTGGAAAACCACCATTCTGATCTCTGCTTATATTAATTTGATAGAATCTATGCATTTTTTAGATTGCACATTTTTTATTTCTGTGTCTGGCCTATTTCACTTATCATAATTACCTCCAAGTTTATACATATTGTTGTAAATGGCAGATCTCCTTTTTTAAAACTGAGTAACATTTTGTTGTGCATACACATACACATATGTGTGTGCATATATGTGTGTGTGTGTGTATATTTCCATTCATCTGTCAACAGAAACTTAGGTTATTTCCATATTATGGCTACTATAAATAATGCAGTGTACATGGGAGTGCAGATCTCTCTTTCAGATTCTGATTTCTCTTCCTTTGGATGTATACTCAGTAGTGGAATTGCTGGGTCATATGATAATTTTAGTTTTAATTTTTCAAGAAGCCTCCATACTCTTTTCCATAATGGCTATACCAATTGACATGCCCACCAACTGTGTACAATGGGTTTTCTTTACTTCACCTCCTTGTCAACATTTGTAAACTTTTATCTTCTTGGTAGTGGCCATCCTAACAGGTGTGATTTGATATCTCATTGTGGTTTTGATTACATTTCCCTGATAATCAGTGGTGCTAAGCACCTTTTCAAATATCTGGAAGCTGTATGTCTTTGGAAACTGTCTGTTCAGGTCCTCTGCCTATTTTTTTAAATCTGGTTACTGTGTTATTTGAGTTCCTCATATGTTTTGGATATTGACTCCTTATCAGATTTGCAAGTATTTTCTCCCATTTAATATATTGCCTTTTTACTTAATTGACTTTTTTCCTTTGCTTTGTAGAAGCTTTTTAGTTTGATGTAGTTACATTTGTTTATTTTCCGTTTTGTTGCCTCAATTTTTGGTGCCATTTTCGTAAAATCATTGCCAAGACCAATGTCAAAGAGGTTTTCCCTTGTTTTCTTCTAGGAATTTTATGTTTTCAGGCCTTATGTTTAAGTTGTCAATTTATTTCAAATTTTTCTGTATGCTCTGATAGAAGAGCTAATGTCAATCTTTTGCATGTGGATATCCAATTTTCCCAACAACATTAATTGAAGAGTCTCTCCCCATTGTGTAGTCTTGGAACCCTTGCCGAAGATTAGCTGAAAATATATGTATGGTTTATTTTTTTAACTCTTGTTTTTTATTGAAGTGTAGTCTATTTACAGTGCTAGTTTCAGGTATACAGCAAAGCAATTCAGCTATACATAAACATACATAATTATATATTTTTTCAGTTTCTTTTCCATTACTGCTCATTGCAAGAAATGTATAGTTCCCTTTGTTATACAGTAGGTCCTTGTTGTTTATCTATTTTGTATATAGTAATATATATCTGTTAATCCCAAACTCCTAATCTATCCCTCAACCCTCTTCCCCCTGGTAATCAGTTTGTTTTCTATGTCCATGAATCTATTTCTGGTTTATAAATAATTATTTTTAGATTCCATATATGTGACATCATATAATATTAGTCTTTCTTTGCCTGACTTACTTCACTTAATATGATAATCTCTAGATCCATCCATGTTTTCTGCAAATGGCATTATTTTATTCTTTTTTACAGCTGAGTAATATTCCTCTGTGAGTGTGTGTGTGTGTGTGTGTGTGTGTGTGTGTTTGTGTGTGTGTGTGTGTATCATATCTTCTTTACTTATTCAACTGTTGATGGATATATGTATGGTTTATTTCTGGGCCCTCTATTCTGTTCCTTAGGTCTATGTGTCTTTTTTATGGCAAAACCATACTTCTTTAATTAAATAGTTTTATAATATAATTTGAAATTGTGATGCCTCAAACTTTATTCCTCTTTCTCAAGATCACTTTGGCTGTTTAGGGTCTTTTGTGGTTCCATACAAATTTTAGTACTGTTTTATCTATCTATTTGAAAAATGTCATGGGATATTGACAGGAATTGTACCAAATTCATATAGGATATTTGGATAGTGTGGAAATTTTAACAATATTAATTCTCCCAATGTAAGAACACATAACAGCTTTCCATTTATTTGTGTCAGTTTCTTTCATCACTCTTTTATAGTTTTCAGTGTACAAATATTTTACTTCCTTGGTTAAATTTATTTTTAAATATTTGATTGTTTTTAATGATATTATAGATGGAACTGTTTTTGATTTCTTTTTTTTCTTAATTTCTTTGTTGATGTAAAATGCTACTGAGTTTTGTATATTGATTTTTTAATTTGCAACTTTACTGAATTTATTAGTTTGAAGTTTTTTTTTAATGGAATCTTTAGGGTTTTTTACATATAAGATCATGTCATTTACAAACAGATAATTTTACTTCTTTCTTTCAGTTTTGGATTACTTTATTATTTTTTTCTTGTCTACATAATTGTTCTGGCTAGGAATTAGAGGACTATGTTAAATAGAAGTGGTGAGAGTGGGCAATCTTACTGGATCTTAGTTTTTCCCAATTGATTATGATGTTATCTGTGGGTTTTTTTAAATGGCATTTGTGTGTTGAGGTAAGTTCCTTCTGTACCTATTTTGTTGAGAGTTTTTAATATGAATGGTTTTTGAATTTTGTCAAATGTTTTTTGCATCTATTGAGATGATCATTTTGTTTTCTTTCCTTCTTTTAACGTTGTGTATCACATTGATTTATTTGCATATGTTGAATCAACCTTGCAACCTAGGGATAAATTCCACTTGGTCATGGTGTATAAGCTTTAAATGTGAACTTGAATTTATTTTGTTGAGGATTTTTGCATCTATGTTCAGCAGAGAGATTGGCCTGTAATTTTTATTCTTGTTTCTTTACCTGCTTTCATATCAGGATGATAATAACCTCATAAAATAAATTAGTAAGTGTTGTCTCTTCTTATAGTTTTGAAAGAGTTTAACAAGGATATTTATTAATCCTTCTTTGAATGTTTGGTAAAATTTACCTGTAAAGCCAATTGTCTCTGGACTTTTTTGAGGGGGTGAGGAGCATATTTTTTGATTACTGAATCAATATCTTTACTTTTTATTGGTGTGCTCAGGATTTCTATTTTTTTAATTTAGTTTTGGTAGGTCATATAGTTCTATGAATGTATCAATTTCTTCTAGGTTACCTTATGTGTTGCTTTATAATTGTTCATAAAAATCTATTACAATTCTTTTATTTCTGAGGTATACTTTGTAATGTTTCCTCTTTCATTTCTGATTTTGTTCAAGTCTTTCTCTTTTTTTCTTGGTTTATCTAAGGGCTTGTAAATTTTGTTTTTTCAAGAATAAAACCAGCTTTGGTTTCTTGATTTTTTTTTTCTATTCCCTATTTATTTCTGTTCTATTCTTTCTATTCCTTTCTTTCTACTAAACCTAGGTTTACTTTGTTCTTACTTTTCTAGTTCCTTGAAGTATAAAGTTAGGCTGCTTATTTGAAATCTTTCTCTTTTTTTAAATGTAGGTGCTAATTGCTATAATCTGCCTTCTTAATACTGTTTTTGCTGCATTCTGTAAATTTTGTTATGTTATATTTTTGTTTTCATTTATCTTGAGATATTTTAAAATCCCCTATTTCCTCTTTGACTCAATGTTTATTCAAAGATGTGCTTTTCATTTTTCATGTATTTGTTATTTTTCTCACTTTCTCACTATTTATTAACTCCTAGATTCATTACACTGTGGTCTGAATAAACACTTGAAATGATTTTGATCTTAAATTGTGAAGACTTGTTTTGTTACTTAATATAAGATCTATTCTGGAAAGTATTCTGTGTGCACTTGAGAATAATATGTATTCTGTTGTATGGAAAGTTCTAAATATATCTGTTAGGTCTGTTTGGCTTTTAGTGTTGTTCAAGACTACTGTTTCTTTATTGATTTTCTGTCTTGATGTTCTGTTATTGCAAGGGGTGGGTATTGAAGTCTCCTATTATTACTATTAATTTCTCTCCTTAGATCTGTCAATATTGCTATATATATATATATATGTGTTTTGATGTTGTGTGTGTGTGTGTGTGTGTATAATTGTTATATCATCCTGTTGAATTGCCTCTTTTATTATTATATGACCTCCTTCATTTTTAGAGACAGTTTTTGACTTAAAGTCTATCTTGTCTCATGTAAGTATAGCTACCTCTGGTTTCTTTTGTACAGAATCTCTTTTTTCCATTCTTTCAGTTTTAGCCTAAGTGTGTCCTTAAATCTAAAGTGAGTCTCTTCCAGACAACAAATTACTGTATCTTGTTTTCTTTAAAATCTATTCAGCTACCCTAATTCTTTTGACTAGAGAGTTAAATCTTTTTACATTAATTATTGATATGTGAAGATTAACTACTGCCATTTTATTAATAATTTTTTGTCTGTTTTGCTGTTGTTAAGTTCCCTTTTGCCTCTCTTGCTGTATTCCTTTGTTATGTGACAATTTTTGTAATAATTTCCTTTGATTCTGTTCTTTTTATTTTTTTTGGTATCTACTATAGTTTTTTTCTTTGTAGTTACTATGAGCCTTGCATAAAATATCTTGTATTTAAAATTGTCTCTTTTAAGTTGATAACTTGACTTCAGTTGCATACAAAATCTCTACACTTTTACTCCCTACACACAGACACACTTTACTTTTAGTCAGTTTACTTCTTTTTATATTGTATCCATTAATAAACTTTTGTGATTATAGTTATTCTTAATATGTTTGTCTTATAATTTTTATAGCAGGATTAAAATAATTTATGCACCATCATTAAAGTACTGCATTACTATATTTTGATTATGTATTTACTTTTACACTTATATCTTGGCATGCTTCCATGCTGCTGATTAGCTTATTTTTTATTTCAATTTGAGTAAGTCTCTTACTATTTCTTGTTAGACAGGCCTGTTGGTTACAAACACTTTGTTTTTGTTTCTCTGGGAAAGACTTTAACTTTCCTTAATTTTTAAAGGATAATTCATTTCAGGTATATAATTTTTGATTGGCAGGCTTTTCCTTTCGGAACTTTGAATGTATCATCCCACTTTCTTCTGTCCTACAAAGTTTCTGCTATGAAATCTGCTTAAGATCTTATAGAGCTTCCCTTATATGTCACTTCTCTGTTTCTTTGTTCAAAATTCTCTTTGTCCTTGACTTTCAACAACTTGATTATAATGTGTCTTGGTGTCGTCTTATTGGGTTGATACTGTTTAGGGATTTTTAAACTTTATGGAACTGGATGTTGATTTCCTTTCACAGTTTTGGGGAGATTTTAGCTATTATTTCTTTAAATCAGCTTTCTTTCCCTTTCTCTTTTTCCTGTCCTTCTGGGGCCTCATGAAGTGTTTATTGATTTTCTTGTCAGTATTCCATAAATCATGTAGGCTTTCTATATTCTTTTCATTTTTTTTCTCCTTTGTATGGATAATTTCAAATGGTTTGTCTTTGAATTCACCTATTTATTCCACTTGATCAAGTCTGTTATTGAAGCTCTTTATTGTATTTTTCATTTCAAATAGATCTTTTCAGCTCTAGTGTTTCTCTTTGGTTCTTTTTTATAATTTTGGCCTCTGTTCATTTTGCTGATTTTTGTTGAGATGTCTAGCTCTGTTCTCTTGTAGTAACAAGTAGTTTCTTTAAAACTGTTATTTTGAAATCTTTGGCACTTTATACATTTCCATTTCTTTAGGATTGGTTACTGGAACACTATTGTGTTCCTTTGGAGGTGTCATGTTCCCTGATTTTTCATGTTCCCTTTTGCCTTGTGCCATTGTGTTTTCATTTGAAGGAGCAGTTACCTCTTTCAAATATCACAAACTGGTCTAGGTAGAAAAAGAATTCCTCATATGCATGGACATAAGGACATCACTGGGTAAGGTATGCTGTGGCTCCAGTCAGATCCATGTTAAGGAACTTAGAAAGACATGGTTCTTGAGTTGTGTGGTGCTACTGTCTTGGTGGGGGGGGGCATACATGGGTTTGTCTAGTGGGCAGTGGCTGTACTTTTGGCAGGCACTTGACCTCATAACTGTGCTCTGTGGCAGACTCTGGTCCCAACGCATGAGAATACCCAGTACAACTGGGACCTGTACAAGGTTGTGCCCTTGGTGGTGATCAGGGTTCATGGGCTCAGGCACACTTAGTCTCACCAGGGATACGGGGGTGCTATGCTTCCAAATTCAGGATGGGGAGAGGCAGTGCTTGTTGGTTCCAGCTCCAAGGAATATAGGAGTTGTGGCTCTGGGCAACTCCAGCAGCTGGAGTCTATATTAGTGAAGACTTTGGGAGACCTCTGTGGTAGTAGCTAGGGCATTTGGGAATCCTCTATGGCAAAGGCTGCTGAAGTCCATCGTCTCCATCTTCCCCTGGGGGAACTCATAGCCAATAGAATTCTTCACAGTGCTGCCCAGTGTTAGAAATGGTAAAATATAGGTGGAATATTTCCTATTGACTTCTGTGCAGCTGTCCTTAATCTCTGCATTCCTCTGAGTTGCTGCTGCCCCTAACTGCACTCCAGATTCTCTCAGAACTATAATCATTAACAGATAGTTGAATTGTTTTTATTTGAGAATGAGGGCTGAGGTATCATTGCTTTCTTGCTGACATCACTTCTCTTACTGCACTCACTCTTAACTCACACTTGCCTGCCATAAGGATTCAAGCTATGTTAAAATAGATACAAATTTTATCATAGACTCAGGTTGGAGGCAGTCTTTACCACATGTTTCTCAGACAATTGCTGGCATCTTCAGGTGCTTTTCAGATATGACTCCAAATGTTACTCACAAGTCATGGTCTGAATTTATCTTCTCTTTTATTACATGTTACCTGAAGTCTGTATGAAACAACAATTTTCTGTATTCTAGTACAATTTTAGGTTTCATTTTTTCCTTCTCTTTTATTACTTCCCCCTTTTAGTGGGAATATTGGTGTTTTGGCAGTTTCCTTGTGTGTACAGAAATCTTCATTTTATTTCAGAAATTCAGGGGGCATTAAAAAGATTGAGGAAAATATCTGACATTCTTGGTAGTATTAAATTGGCAAATTATTAATAAAGTTGTCATTCTTTTTAAAAAAATTGTGACTCTGATTTTTAGCATCTCTGATCTACTGATTTCAAGGAAGATATTGACCCCAACCAAAATAAATTTAAGGGGCTCTCTGTTAACCTTCTTTACTGAGCATGTTTAATGTTAATGTTTCTTGGTCTGAGCCAGCACATTTAACTGCCATATTTGGCCTGCCTCCTTCTAAAGTGAAGGTGACTGCCTCAAAGATTCCGTTTCTTTGCAGTGGTCACAGCTGGCTGCAAGTCTCCTAGTATGTACTTTCTTCAGTACTGAAACGGATTATGCTTAGATAATTGACAGAAAATAATATCAACCCATGTATGTCACAGTCATTTTAAGAAACTGAAGTAATACATTATAACTATTATTGTAATAGTATTTTTATTGAAACTCAAATCTTACCACCACTATCACCACCAGAAAAGAAACTGTCAATTATATGCCTTACAACAGATTTTTGTAATGATTTTCTATTGTTTATAGCACTTTGGAACTTCAAAATACAATTTCATTGGCTATTGATTTTATACTTTGCTATATAACAAGCAGTGAGATACATGTAGATTTATACAACTAACTTTTCATGCAGTGAGATGAGAAAATACAAAATTCTGCCATTCTGTTGTTTATAATCCAAAAGTAAAATATAAGTCAGTTCCTTGCATTTGTTTCTTAAATTATTTATTGGGATTCTTCATATATTAGTGTTGATTATTTTATAAATTGGGGGTTTTATGAGCAAGTGAAAATAAGCAGGTATATGCTCTCACCACCAAACACTGATTCTTAAACGCATCTAAATTAGTAAGCATAATTATTATCAACTCAAATATAGATTGAGTAAGTTACAAGAAAAAGACACAAACATATACTCACAAAAATAATGAACTCCAGCCATCAGTGATTCTGAGAACACATTATTCTCTTTTTCTCTAACACACATGTATTTTTAAAGCTTTTTATAACATGTACACGTGTACAACAAATACCAACATTGGGAAGGCTTGCTTAATCTAAGTAATTATGTTCACTCCTCTTTGAATGGCAATACTTCCTGCAGCATACAATTTAGAATATCACTTATGCCCTCCACAACTGAATAGTGAAGGTTATACAGGAATAAAAAAAAAAGTGCCTATAATCAGCCTGTAACTTCCCTGCAACAATGCAAAGAATTACCAGAATTGGGTCTTAAAGTATCCTTCTATGTTCTTTTGAATGAACAGGGTTTTCCAAAGCCTGTATGTACCCTTGAAGTTTCCTGGATGGAATCAGTGAGGGAGACATTTGCCCCAACATGCAAGAGCTGAAGCATTCATTTATTCCTGAATAAACACAGTGGAGATGAACTGGAGTTTTCTTCACTGGCAATCTATGACATAACAATTTATGACACAATAAAACAGATACAGTGGTTTAATATTCACAATTCTGATCCAGCCTAAAAAATCAAAGTAGACTTACTCATTAACAGATTTTAGAAAAGAAAATCATTCCTGTCAATGAATGATACACTAGTCACAATGCTATATGATGTGGAAAGGGTGAAACATGAGTTGGATACAGTTACACAGAATTTTCTTACAATTCTAAACTTGTAATGAAACAGTATTAATTAATCTGTTGGCAGATTCATGGCTTAGAGGCATTTAATAGTCAAAAACAAACAAATAAAAATCAGCAAATTGTTATTAACAAAGGAATACTTGTGAAATGAGGAAAAGAAATGAAAACCTAATAATAAAGGAAGTAAGGGTATTAGATCATAATCTGGAGAAAGGTAAAATGTTTTTAATCACAGATTTATAACACTTTAGAGAAAAACAAATATTACCATATTTCTTAATATTCTAAAAAGCAAATCAAGGGGCACTGCCGCATTTTATGTTGTATTATGGGTTGAGTTACATTTTTTTCAAAATTCATTTGTTGAATTTCTAATGCTCAATACCTCAAAATATGACTTCATTCTTATTGTACTCACTCTTGCCTAGAATCACCATCCAGGTGATTATTCAGAAATAAAGTTGTGCACAGGTAATTAGTTAAGTCTTGAAACAGAAAATAAAAGCAAAACATAAAACAAGGTTACATAGTGATCAGTAAATGAAAATGTGACCAGAAGTCCTCAGGAACTTAATTCTGTATTTCCTCCATAAGCAATTGTTCTATATTCAGTAAGTAAGTGTTCATAGTGACTACAGAACATAACTAGCACAAATAACAGGAGTCTATTGTAGTTCTTTGTTTATAATCATTTGGTGGCAATTTCAGTATATGTCAGGACGTTATTTATGTCAGGTCATGAATTAAATAATTTGAAGAAAATACCAGATATCTAGAACATTTACTTTAAATTATCACTGTACTTACATTGTAAAGTATTATATTTATGGTAGCTCTATAAATTTTATTTTTTTGTATGATAAAAATATTCAACAGACTTGGTAATAACCACAAAAATCTAAGTTTAATGACGATATATGAGAAGACATTCAAATGTCAAGTAGCAACCATATGTAGGGGATCAGTGCAGAAAGATCTGACAAAAGATGTAACTTTCAGTATATATTTGAGGAAGCTAAGGGAGCCCACTTAGTTCCTCGGTGGTAGGAAGATGTTCTCAGTGGGGGATATAATGAAAATGAAGACTATTTTCCTGAATAGAATGAGGACATAATAGGAGTTGTTAAATATGATTTAGAGAAAACAATTCTGTAGAATTATAATGGAAAGTGATGTTCTGGAACAAGTGTGAAAGATGGGAAAAAAATCTCCAAAGAAATATAAACGAGAATATTCACAAGTAGTAGATAAGAAAGCCATGATCTAGAGGGCTCTAGTTAAAAGTTAAAGTAGTTGGGAAGGAATAGCAAAAGAAGATCTCTAGTGTTTCCACCTTTGGATTAAATCCATAATAATAGCATTTGGTTATTCTTATTAAATTGGTAAATAGATTAGTGAAATTAAAGAGGAAATGTATACTTGTTGAGTATCACTTGGGGATGAAACAAAGGTGAGAAAAGACTTTATATTGGAAGTAGAAGAAAGAAATAGGTATAGACTTTCTACAACATATGGCTATAAGCTTTTTGTCTAGAATCATGTCTCAAAACATTTCCTGTTATGACAGACTAAAAACAGTCTATTTGTGCCAGTGGAGGGTATAGGCTTCTTTCCAAGAGATATGAAGTGAGCTGGAGAGTGGCAGAGAAGACCACAAAGAGGGCACCCACCAGCTGAAGTGAGGCAGAGGGGGAGCAGGACGGTGCCCCCCCAACCTCCATCCTCAGAATGTACCCCAGGAGGCCCCAGATGTGTGTTAAATTTGATGTCTAACCCTCAGGCTAACACCTTAAGGAAAAGTAAGTTCTTTTACCTAAAGTCTGGGTGCCTCTCAGTTTATCGCCTCTGTTCTGGTCCCAGGGTCAGGTGAGTTTTAGCATGCGAGCCCTGTAAGAGCTGTTTCTCAGTTTACTATGAACTTGTGGTTTTGGTGGATGTCAGCCCCATTGACTTTCAAAGGTAGAAATTTGGGTGACTTGTCTTTCAAGTGCAGGTCTTAAAAGATGAGGTGCTAGAACTGGGGGTCAAATCCTTCATTCCTCAGAGAGAAGCTCCAGGTTTTGGGTTATCTTCCAACTGTGGGTCACCTTGCCAAGGATTGGGTTTGTGGTGAGGTTGTATTTCAGTCTCTCCTACTTTGATGTGAGTTGATTTTTTCTCATTTTCCTGATGGGTAGGAGTTGCTCAGCTAGTTTTTTGGAGATTTTTAGAGGAAATTGTTACATATGCAGCTGAAGATTCAGTGTGTCCATTGGAGGAGGTAGGTTCAGGATTTCTTATATTACCATTTTGAACCAGAAACCTGGAAGCTTTAATTTTTGAAGGCTGAGCAAAGCTTAAGTACATTGAAGATTGTTGAGATACAGAAACAGGAGCAGTACTAAGGGTCTGTAAAACCTAAGACTAATTATACTTACAGTGTTTCTATGGACTGAATGTTTGTGTCCCATCTGAATCCATATATTGAAACTTAATCCTCAATGTCATATTGGAGGCGGGGCCTTTGGGAGATAATTAGATCATGAGGGAATTATAATCATGAGGCCCTTATGATAGAATTAGATTTAGTGCAATTACAGGCATACCTCAGAGAGATTGCATGTTTGATTCCAGACTACTGCCACAAAGTGGATATCACAATAAAGCGATCCACAAAATGTTTTGGTTTCCCAGTGCATATAAAAGTTTTATTTACACTATACTGTAGCCCATTAAGTGTGCAGTAGCATTATATCTAAAACTAAATGTACATACCTCAATTAAAAATATTTTATTGCTAATAAGTGCTAACCATTTTCTGAGCATTCAGCAGGTCATAATCTTGCTGCAACAGTAATATCAAAGATTACTGATCACAAAGCACCATAACAATTATAATAATAATAGAAATTTTTAAATATTATAAGAATTACCAAAATGTGACACAGAGACATGAAGTGAGCAAATGCAGTTGGAAAAATGATACCAATAGAATTGCTCAATGCAGAGTTGTCACAAACCTTCAATTTTTAAAAAATGAAGTACTGGTGAACCTCAATAAAAGTATACATGCCTATATATGAAAAGAAAATGAGAAAGATTGCTTCCTCTTTCTCTGCCCTTTGTCATGTGCAGTCACAGGAGGATGGCCGACTGCAGATCAGGAAGAGGTTTCTCATTCGAACACAGCCATATTAATACCCTGATCTCAAACTTTCTAAGCACCAAAACTAATAATTTCAGTTGTTTAAACCGAATAGTCTATGGTAACTTTTCTAGCATCTTGAACTGATTAAAACAAATGTATATTAATATCCATTTATTAATGGATACTAAGTTCCTACTGTATGTTGTTCCTACTATAAAATGCTGAGATAAAATGTTAGAGAGAAAAACAGCAAGAACCCCCATCAAGTAACCAAACAAATGAAAAAGCCACCAATTCAAACCACAATCCCTTTACTTAGAAAACTTACAATTTAGTGGCAGTAATAAACATTGAATAAATCTTACAAATTTAAATTTCCAGTGCAATATGTCTGCAAAAATAAACACATATCAAAAATAGAACATGACAGAAGGTAATGTGATGTGCAGAAAAAACCCAGAGGATGCTGGTGTGGCTAGGATGCTGAGAAGAGTTTCCTGTGGTGAAAAATACAGCTGGAGAAAAATACTGAATTAGAGAAAGGAGGACCCTAAAGGGTTTTACTCAATAAGAAGTATGATCTGATTGATATTTTCACAGATTATCCCAATGACTTCTGGTCAAGGTAGCAGTACAATTCACACTCTCCTTTAGCAATGGCGAGTAATATGTAGAAAAATAATTTAAATCATCAAATGTGGCAGTGGTATAAATAATATAAGTAACTACACTGAATATTAAAATAATGGGAACACTACTTAGAAGAACTCTTACAAAACAAAAGGAATTATCTGAAATGCAAGCATTTGGAGCAAGGATTGTGAAAGGATGTTTGAAAATTTTATATGCCTGTTATTGAGTTTCATATCAGTGAAATCCAGAATGTAGTCTGTCTTTCATGACTGTCTTCTTTCTCCCAGCAGAATAGCTTATAGTGTAAATAATTATGCTGCATACATGAATAATTGGATCTTTTTATTGCATAAAGTATTCTATTGTGTACATACTACAGAATGTGTTCATTTTCTTCTTAGTGAACACTTGAATTGTTTCCAGTGTGGGTTATGTTCTATAAATCATTACTGAACATTCTTGAACAAGTCAATTTTATAGACATAGGTATACATTTCTCTTATAAAAACTTAAAGTAGAGTCACTGGATCATAGGGAAAGTATATAGTTACCTATAACAAATTTTAGCAAATAATTTCCAACTTCATTGTAGAGTTTTACAATTACACTGTAGTGAGTAAAAGGCCAGCCCCTGCATATTCTCAATAACATGTATTTCCTTAGTTTTAGCCATTTTAGTCAACGTGTATATACAACCCCTTGTGATTTTAATTTGAAGAGAGTAATAATGCAGAGCATTAAATTTCTTTTATGGTAAGATTACTCAAGTTTGACTGATACTGAACTATTTGGATCACCTGTTTCTTCTTGTATCTTTCTATAAGCTGCATTTTTCAAAGAATGTTTCAACTTCCTCAATGTTGTCCAATTTATTTGCATGAATTTTTTCAAAATATTCTCTTCATTGTATTGTCTGTATGCTATCTGGTGATTTTTATTTTGTTTCTGACATTGATAAATTTTTTTTTCCTGGATCAGTTTTGCTTGGGATTTACCAGATCTTTTTATTTTTAATAAAAGATGACTGCATCTACTTAGCATTTGTGATATCCACAATGGAAAAAGAGAAAGAGAGAGGCAGAAATAGGCAGTGTTTCTCACACGTGGATATAAAAGGACTAATTTCTTTTTAAGCATCATTTTACCTACAGCGTACAAGCTTTGCCATTTTATTTTTATAATCATTCAGTTCAAATGTTTTATTTTATTTTTGATAGTCTGCTTTGTGAGCTATTTTGAGGTGTATGATTTAATTTCTAATTATTTTGCTATTTTTTGTTTTCTATTTTATTTATAATTTTATTTTATTGTAGTAGACAGCATGCTGTCTATGATTTTAATCTTTTGAAATTTGTTGAAATTGGTTCTACACACTACATATGGTCTTTGGGGGTGCATTTTCCATTTGCACTTGAAAAGAATTTCAGTTTCAGTGTTCTAGAACAGACAGGAAACACTTGAGGGCTGTTAATAATGCAGTTAGCTGTAATGCAGAACACACACAGGAGAAACAGAAGATCACAATATGACGTGTAATCATACCATTAGGGTTGAGGAGGATTGATTAATTTTAGAAATACGAAACTTCTATGTCTTTTTAAAATAACTTTCAATGTATTGTTTTCTCAGTCAGGATCCTGTTATTTTGAAATGCCCTCATTCTCATGGAGAGGAATTTTATATGCATAACAATGTTAGTCAAACAGTTACTATGTAAGACAATCTTACTTATCTTGTATTGGTTGTATCCCATATTCTTCATCTCTTCATCTCAGTCTCACATAGGCCTTCCTCAAATTTTGCAGCCATTGCTTATTACCACAGTCATCTCATGATAGCATCCATATGGCTTCTGCAATTTGATGACTTTTAAGTAGGGCAATTTACTCTGCAATATCTAACTGCAGTGTCATTGCAATACACAATATCTTTCTTTTATATTGAAGGCAAGAAACCAGGGGAAATTGTTTTTTTCTCAAAGACATGAAAAGAAACAAAAACTATGATTAATATTTTCCCCAGACAATACACAAAAACTTAGATGTAGACAAATTAAAATTTTGTTTTAACATTGTAATAGAATATTTAAAATATTGTGTTGGAGCCTACTATCAAATGTTAATATTTTGTGTGTGTAAATTTAGCAAATTGATTAGTATTTTGACTATATTCTGTGTTTCATAATTAGATTTTCCTTTCTTCAGTGAAATATTTGCCATTGTAATTCTCATGTGATGGTACAAATGCACTCATTCACTTACTCATTAACTACTTATTATGTGCAAAGCATCCTAATATGCACATTTATTAGTGACTCCTGACTTATAATTAGGGAAGGCAAATTATATTTAAATACAATGTTCACTGCTCTTGTAAATGAGTGAAAAACATATACGACTAGAAGTCTCTTGAACTTTTTTTTATTATTTATCTAATACTGTGTTACAAAGTACCCCCAAACTTAGCATCACAAAACAACAAACATTTATTATTTCATAGTTTCCTTACATCAAGAACTCAACAGCAGCTTAGATGAATGATTCTGGCTTAGGGTCTCTCATAGACTGCAGTCAGGGCATCAGGCAGGGCTGCAGCTATCTGAATGTCTAAACAGAGCTGAAGGAGCAGCCCTTCCCAGGATGGCTTGCTAACATGGTTGTTGGCTACTTGCCTGCTTGTCATTAGTTATTGGCAGGAAGCTTTAGTTTCTCATCAAGTGGACTCTTCTCGGGGATTCTTTGGTTTCCTTTCTACATGGCAGCTGGTGTCTCCCAGAGTGAGTGTTCGAACATACAGCAGTGTCCTTTAGGACCTAGCCTTTACGACCTATCATCTTTTGTGCCATAATTGATTAATCATGGAAAACAACTCTGATATAAATGGGAGAGAAGATAAAGTAAGAGCATAAAAGCCAGGAAATAGAGTCATTGAGAACCGTCTTGGTTGCTGCCTTTTACAGACTTAATCATTCTTACTTGTACATATGATTCTCAGCTCCCTCCTCCCAAAGAATTCCATGATTTTCCAAGGTTAAATGATAAAATCCAAATTATTTTGCAAGCTGTAAAAGGCTATTCTCGATCAGGACCCTTTATAATGGGTCTCATTTCCTTCCCCATAGATGGTTAACCGAGTTCCTACTCCATCATCTGACCAGTTTCTTGCCAAGATGATGATGATGATATTTTTTCATATAACTTAATAATTGTCTGGAACTTTGTGTCAGACAATGATATAATCACTTTTTCTACATTAACTCATTACTACATTCAGAAAATATGATATTTGCACTATGATTCCCATTTTAAAGTTGAAAAAGCTAACACTTAATGGTTAGGTTCACCTAGCTGGTATGTATTAGAAGAAAATTAAGGAGGTTAAATAAATTATATTTAGTTGCAGTTTTATTCAGCTGATCATGCCAACCATTCTCTGTCCTTTCCATGAGCCACTTCTTATTTCTGGAATGATCATGTGAGTTTCTCACCACTTGGAAAGCTCTAATAACTTGGACATGTTCTATTCATTTACTCATCAAAGTTCAACTTAAACATTATTTTCTGTGATTCCCAAATATAGGCTTATATTCCCTATTATGTCTTTCTTAATTTCATGAATATCTAATCAAAATACTGAATTTTGTTTTTACTTATAAGCTTTAACACAAGATTATAAGTTCCTTTCACTTATTTATAGGAGAGGAAACATATCCATGATTAATAAATATTTGTTGAATAATTAGAATTATTAGTGGAGGAATTGACGTTGTTGGTTTATAAGACTGATAGTCCGTGAAAAGATTCAGATATAATACAGTAACACATATATGGAAACAGAAAGGCATTTGGAATGATTATACTACTACTACTAGGTAATATGTTTTGAATACTTACAAGTAATAAGCATAGTTCCGAATGGTTTTCAAATATATCATTAAAAATTTTTCCTTATCATTCTATGGAATATATAATGTTACTGTCACTATTTTACAGATGGCAAAAATGAGACACATATCTAATAAGTGGTAGAAAAGGATTTGAAACCAGGACTCTAATTCAAAATCTGTACTCTTAGATCAGTGATTTGACAAGTCTTACCATAGTTTTGGTCTAGACCTCATTCGATAGAGAGCAAGAGGCCGTAGAAGACATTTTAACATGGGAGCAACGTGTTCAAATGATGTATTATGAAATTTATTATTTTTGCTGTGAAGAATTAATTGAGTTAAGAAGAATCTTGAGATCCAGAGAGAATACAGTTTATAAACCATAAACTTCTTATGTTGTTATTAGTATGTATAATAAGGAAAGACCATTTTAAATTCTATTTTTCTCAAGGGACTTATGCTTCACTGCTTTCTGAATCAAGAAGCATACATAAAGATAATAGACTGAAATATAAAACAATAATATGAATTCATGTAGTTCAAAAAAGTTGAGAAAATTGAGGCCCGGATTTTGCTTGAGATTGTATGGCAATTTTAATGACAAAGCTTACATAAGGAGAACCCAGTTTTCTCAATTCTGCTATATTTCTCCCAATCAAAACACCGTTAGTCATTAGTAAGAAATATCTTGCTATAGTAAGAAAAGTTTAACTTCCAGGTCTATGAAAACATGAAATAATCAAGAAAAGTTGGTGTTTGGAAACTATTCCCAGTGAGTAATTACACCATATAATTTAAATATCACTCTTTAGACTAAAAAATAAGTGTCAGTGCATATTAAATATGCACATTCATGGAAAGTAAACAGGTGATCTTCAAGTATTTTGTTTTACTTTTGGTTTTAGCATTTGGTCAGTATTTCTTATATTGAGTTTCTAAGTTTTAAAAGCTTTTAAAATTGTTTTTATTATCCTTATACTTTCCAGAGTAGACAGTTATGCATTTCATATATTTAAGTGTAAAATACTTCAAATCCATCATGCTAAAATTGCAGTACAATGTCAGATAAGGAATATCTTAATAATTTTCTAACATATATTCTAGCAACCCATTTATTATAATAATGAATCTTATGCAGGAAACTTCAAGTCCCAAGTGTGAGCAAGATTAAATCTGCTTTCTCTTCCTCAAGATGCAGCAAATGAATGTTATTAGTGACATTTGAACTCCTATGCTGTCTCTCATTTCTAAGGTATATGCCAGTAATACTAAAAAATCCTATGTCATAAAAATAAGTTTTTCACAAGATTCATGGACTTTGCTAGTGATCCTTTCACCTTTCAGACTCTTTCAAATGTAGTTTATATCGATTGTGACACAAAATCATTATGGAATAACCTTGCTTCATGGAAAGTGAACGGGTGGTCTCTGTTAAGTGTCCCCACATAGCTGACTATATAATAAGTAACGCCATGGCTTGTTTCAACACTGAAGTCAAAGGTTGAGTCTGGATACAAATGAAATTCTATTACATAACTTTGAGGGAAAATCAAATTCCCCAAGTTGGAAGTATTATCTTCTTCATCAGAGCTTTCACAATAATAATAATTTACCTGCCTAGCTTTTTTGGTGCCTCTCACTTCCTACCTTGTATTTTAGCTATTCATAAACAAATTTTCACTCAAATCTCTTGAGAGTAGGATTTTTGTCATATTTACCTTTGCATTGCTCTGAGCAAATAACATAGTAGACCAAAAACATATTTATAACTCAACCAAACTTTGTTAAACATGTAAGTGAATCAATTTTATTGAAATGGATTTTTGCCATTAGAGACAGAAAGAGGATAATTTCAAATATTCCATATGGCCTTTTGCTTAAAATAAAATGATTGTTTTACAATTTGTCATCAGGGATCAATGAGAGAAACAGAATCATGGGAGATACATGTTAAGAGAATCATTGTAAGAAACTAATATATGCAAATGTGAAAGTAGGCAAGGTAAGTCCAAAATCAGTAATGCCACAACATCAGTGATCACAGAGTGGAACTCCCAAACTACAAGCTGGAGCTACTATCCACAGGGAGAATATTTTCTTCTCCAGGGAGGCCTTCAGTTCTGCTTTTAAGGGCTTTGAACTAACTGAATAAGACCCATCCAGATTACCTGGGATAATCTCCCTTAAAGTCATCTGACTATGAAGTTTAATCACATCAATGACATCCCTTCACTGCAAAACCCGGATTAGTTTTTTTAAAATATGTTTTCATTGAAGTATAGTCAGTTTATAATGTGTCAATTTCTGGTGTACAGCATAGTACTTCAAGTTATATAGTAACATACATATATTCATTTTCTTGTTCTTTTTAACCATAAGTTACTACGAGATACTGAGTATAGTTCCCTGTGCTATATACAGTATTAACTTGTTGTTTATCTATTTAAATATGGTACTTAGCAACTGCAAATCTCAAACTCTCAATTTATCTCTTCCCACCCTCTTTCCTCACTGATAACCATGTTTGTTTTCTATTTCTGTGCCAACCTGTTTCTGTTTTGTAAATAAGTTTGCTTTTTTTTTTTTAAGATTCCACATATAAGAGAAATCATATGGTATTTTTCTTTCTCTTTCTGGCTTACTTCATTTAGTATGACATTCTCCAGGTGCATCCATGTTGCTTGACATGATTTTATTATTTTTCATGGCTGAGTAGTATTCCATTGTATAAATATACCACAGCTTCTTTATCCAGTCATCTGTCAGCGGACATTTAGGTTATTTTCATGTCTTGGCTACTGTAAATAGTGCTTCTGTGAACACTGGAGTGCATGTATCTTTTTGAATTAAGGTTCCCTCTGGATATGTGCCAAGGAGTGGGATTGCTGGATCATATGTTAAGTCTATTTTTAGTATTTTGAGGAATCTCCATATTGTTTTCCATAATGGCTTCACCAAGCTACATTCCATCAACAGTGTAGGAGGGTTCCCTTTTCTCCACGCCCTTTCCAGCATTTATCATTTGTAGACTTTTGAATGATGGCCATTCTGACTGGTATGAGGTGATACCTCATTATAGTTTTTATTTGCATTTCTCTGATAATTAGTGATATTGAGCATTTTTTCATGTGCCTATTGGCCATTTGCATGTTTTCTTTGGACAATTGCTTGTGTAGGTCTTCTGTGCATTTTTGGATTGTGTTTGTTTTTTGTTATTAAGTTGTATAAGCTGTTTATATATTCTGGAAATTAAGCCCTTGTCAGTCTCATCTTTTGCAAATATTTCCTCCCTTTCTGTAGGTGGTCTTTTTGTTTTGCTTGTGGTTTCCTTTGCTGTGCAAAAGCTTGTAAGTTTAATTAGGTCCCATTTGTTTATTTTTGCTTTTATTTCTATTGGTTGGGTAGATTGTCCTAGGAGAACACTGGCTGAGATTTATGTTGGATAATGTTTTGCCTGTTTTCTTCTAAGAGGTTTATAGTGTCTTGTATTATGTTTAAGTCTTTAAGCCATTTTGAGTTTACTTTCCATATTTGTATATGGTGTGAGGGAGTATTCTAATTTCATTGATCTACATACAGCTGTCCAGCTTTCCCAACACCATTTGCTGAAGAGACTGTCTTTACTCCATTGTATGTTCTTGCCTCCTTTGTCAAAGATTAATTGACCGAAAGTTTGTGGGTTTATTTCTGGGCTCTTTATTCTGTTCTACTGATTGATTGATATATCTGGTTTTGTATCAATAACATGCTTTTTGATTACTGTAGCTCTGTAATATTGTCTGAAGTCTGGGTTATTTCTCCAGCTTCATTCTTTTTCTTCAATATTGCTTTGGCAATTCTGGGTGATTTTGTGATTCCATATAAATTTTAGGATTACTTGTTCTAATTCTGTGAAAAATGTCCTGGGTAATTTGATAGGGATCACATTAAATCTGTAGATTGCTTTGGGTGTATGACTATTCTAACAATATTAATTCTTGCAGATTAGTTTTTGATTGAATAACTGAAGATTATAGCTTAGCCAAGTTGACAATGACCATTACATAGGTTGATGACTCATGTCAAATAGTACATGCTGATCAGGAAATGTAAACCAGCTATTTGTCTGACATGACTAATCAGAATACCAAATCACATATAGAACTACCAGATAAATCTCTCTTGCACCTAAGATATTATCAAGGTTTAGTCAAACTCCAAGTTAAATTTTCATTTTTGCCAGACTGCCAAGTCTGCCTAAGACTTCTGACACCAACTGCAAGTTGAAAGGTCCATAGGGTCATCCTAACTTTGGAACAACATATTATTGAGATTTGGTTTTCTTCACCCTTATGTCAGCAATACATTTCCCACTTGACTTCCTGACCTGTGATGACATCCAGCTGGAAGCCCCTAATTCTGTCCTAGACTACTTGGGCATGTGAACATAAAATTTTACCTGATGCCTCAGGGTGTCTCCAAGTTTTGTTTTGAAACTTTCAGTGAGGAATTTCTAACCAAGCAATACTGAACATTTCTGTTTGTCAATAAGAAGGTCTTTTTTGAATTAACCTATTTTTGAAAATTCTGAAAACTGTCTTTCTCAACTATGGACATATTACTGTCTTTAATCATTTTGATTTATCCAGCCTTGGTGACCTTTAAACAGGATCAAGTGACTACAAATCTTGTAATTGTTTTCTACTAGGAATTGACTAGACCATTTCCATAGCAGAAAATAATTTGTAGTAGAAGTTGAACAAGAGTGCTATTCCTTTCTCTACCATTAATTTAAAAAGTAGGATTTGCATATTAATCAGCACAGTATGGCAGCAAACAATTACTACAATGATCATTAATTCTGTATTATCCCAACTGAACTTTCAGATCTGGTTACTGAACCTCATGTATAAGATGAAAAATATTCAGTACTGAAGGCTGTATAAGGCTGATGTACTTAGGAAATGATGGACCTGTGAAATTATTATTTTTCTATGCTTCTTTCTGTACAAATTCACAGATATTATAAAATATACTACTTTGACTTTATTATTAAGTATTTGAAAAGACTAAAAATTCCAGAGCTTAGGTCTGCTTTCACATACCACACAGCATTATCATCTTAGGGTGAAAAGTCATAGCTTGTGAAAATCTTTCTAAATATTCTGCATATTGTGTTTGTCTAACCTTTCATAATTGACATTTTCCTATTTGACCCCAGTGGGAAATTATGTTTTCAGCCCTTATTCATTGATGTACCTGGAATTAATGTGCTTTGTCAATGATGGAACTGTGTAGTTGGTGATCAGTGTTTGCAAACATAGGCAACATTAAGAATGTAATTTTTACAAAATATAATGCTGCTTTATTCCTGGGTGAAGGAGTGTAGTAAAGAAGTATAGAGGATAACAACTGGTATTGCTTACAGAATATAATATACATTTTCATCTTACAGGAAGTAGCAATTACTTATATTGAACAAAATTACCCAATACATAATTGAAACTACAGTAAGAAAGGAAAAGAATGTTCATATTAAGATAGTGAATTGTTAGAGACCACAAGATAATTACAAGACAATGAAAAGTACATGTCCCATATTCATTTTTTAAGAAGGACAAATAAAAACAATCCTGCTTTGTGTCCACAGTGCTAATTTTAAAATCCTGTGTCCTGCTTGACAGTAACCAAGAAGATTCCATTGCTCAGAGTCCACAATTCTATCCCTTCTATTAATGACACATAGTAAAACAAACCCAGAAAAAGTAAAAAGTAGATGATGATCTGCATTATGCTACTGCTACTGTTGCAGAAAAGGTAGGCAATATTTATCACAATTACACTTGTTCTGATGAAATGGCAAATGGCAACTTTCATGAAAATATCAATCTTATTCTTCATTTTAGTGTGAGTGTACATAATCTGCTGTTTTCTATTTTTTACAATTGTTATCTTGTTCTCCAGGACTTGGATTTTCATCCTGCTAACAATGCCTTTCAATGAATAGAAATCTAGTATGTTAATTATTTTCTGTTCTTCATACTTTTTGTATTCCATCCAAGGAAACCATGCCCACCCCAAGTTTAGCAAGATTTTTTCACAGGTATTTTAGAGTTTTAGCCCTTACATGAAGATACTTTATCAAGATTTAGTTCATTGCTGTGCAGAGCTTCTGTTAAGGATCAAAATGTACCTTTGTCTATTGAGAACTCTAGTTGTTTCAACACCGTTTGTTGAAAAGACTTTTATTCTCCCACAGAGTCACATCAGTAACTTTGTCAAAGTCCATCAATCATATATGCATGGGTCTAATTTTGAACTTTGTTATTTCATTGATCTAAATATCTGCCCTTAAATTAAGCCTTGTAATCAGATAGTGAAATCTCACATCTTTTTCTTAGTTATCAGTGTAGCTTCTCCTATTACAGGTTACTTATATTTTCATAAATATTTTTGAGTCAGTCATCAATTTCTTCAAGTCCCTGTTGGAAATCAACTGGGAGTACGTTGAATCTACAAATCTACTATAAAGGATTGATATCTTAATCATATTGAGTGTTCTGTTCTTTGAAAATTGTGTTTCTATTTATTTGGGTCCTCTAACTTTAAGTCTGAATTTGTAGTTTTAGTATTAAGTTTTAAAACATATCTTTTCAATTTAATCTTAAATATTAAACATTACTTTTTTATACATCATTTTCCAAGAATCTAAAAATTATTTATAGCTTTAATTAGTTTTGGTAAATTGGCCTTGTAGCTTACAAGCATGATAATTTAAAATAATAGCTCATGGAGTTTTCCTGAAGAATTTTTGGATTTTCTTCTACACACATAACCATATTACCTGTGAATTGAAACATATTTACTTCTTTACAATCTGTATACATTTTATTTGGTATTTTTGTCTTACTGAAATGGCAAGGATTTCCAAATTACTTTGAATAGAACAAAGAATGTGGAAATTCATGGCTTAGTCATTATCTTAGAGGGAACATTAAAGTTGTTTTTTTAAAACTGTGTTATAAAGCCTTTTTACCTACCTATCCATTCATCCAGCCACCCACCCTTCAATCCATCCGTCGAGGAACATACCTCCCTATCCACCCACCTTTCTTTCTCTCCCTCCCATCCCATCCACATACCTATCTAGCTAGCTGTCTTTTAGCCTTCCTATCCACCCACCCACCTATCTTTTTACCCACCTAACCATTCGCCCAGCCACTCACCTTTGATCCACCCACCTACGAACCTACGTCCCTATCACACATTTTCCTTCTTTCATTCCTTTCTTTCTCTTTCTCTCTCCCCCACCCTCTGTCCCCATTCACCCATCTATCAGTAAATCGATCCATCTATGTATTTAAATTTTAGCATATCTAGCTACTCACCCATCTATGTATGTTTCTTTTTACCTACCTATCCATTGATCTAGCCACCCACCCATCTTGATTGATTGCTTTCTTTCTCCCCACCCCTCCTCCCCATCTACCCACCTCTCTGTCTTTTAACATACCTAGCCACCCACCCATATTTCTTTTTTCCTTCCTTTCTCTCTCTCCCTCACTCCATCCCTCCTCATACACTCATCCACCTATCTATGAACCTACCTCCTTATCCAACCATCTTCCTCCCTCTGTCCCTCACCTGATACACCCATCTATCTATATTTTAGCCTACCTATCCACCAACCCACCTGTCTATCTTTTTAACTACCTCTCCATTCATCTAGTCACCCACTGATGAATATACCTATTTACCCATCCATCTTTTTTTCTCTCTCCCTTCATCCCTCCCCATTCCCCCACCTATCAGCCTACTTATCCACCCACCCATCTTTTTACCTACCTATCCATTGGTCTAGCCACCTACCCTTTGATCCATCCATCTACCAACCTACCTTTCTATCCAACCACCCACCTTTCTTTGTTTCTCTCTCTCTCCCTCCTTCCCCATCCACCTTTTTTGCCTAACTATTCATTCATCCAGCCACCCACCCTTCCATTCATCCACTAACCCACGTCCCTATCCACCCACCCGTCAGTCTTTCTTTCTCACTTTCCCTGTTTCTCTCTCTACCCACGCTTCCCAAACCACCCTATCTTTTTACCTACCTATCCACCCACCAATCTATCTATCTTTTTTCCTTTCTCTCTCTCCACCCCCCTCATTCTCACTCTCACTCTTTCTATTAGCATATTTATCCAGCCACCCAACTTTTGACCCATCCATCCAAGAAACTACCTCCCTATCCACCCACCTTCTTTCTTTCTTTCTCTTTTCCCTCTTTCTTCCTCCCTCTGCATCCACCCATCTCTCTATCAGTCTTTTAGCCTACCTATCCATTCGTCCAGCCAAAAGCCCTTTGATCCATCCAACTAGAACCTTCCTCCTTATCCACTCACTTTCCTTCCTTCCTCTCTCTCTCCCGGACTCCCTCTCCATTCATATACCTATCTATCAGCATATCTAGCCACCCACCCATTTTTACCTACCTATCAATTTGTCAAGCCACCCACCCTTCAATCCATCAGTCTATCTTTCTCCCTCTCCTTCCCTTCACTCCTCCCCATCCCCCATCTATCTGTTTTTTTTTTTACCTACCTATCCATTCGTCCAGTCATTCACTCTTCGTTCCATCCATGTATGAACCTACCTCCCTATCCAGACACTCACCCACCTAGCTTGCATGCTTGCTTGCTTTCTCTGTTGCTCTTTCTCTCTCTCACTTCCCATCCACCCATCTTTTTATCTACATATCCGTTGGTCTAGTCACCCACCCTTCAATCCATCCATCTGCGAACTACCTCCTTATCCACCACCCACCTTTCTTTCTTCTTTCCTTCATTCCTTCTCTCTCTCTCTGCCTCTGTCCCTCCCCATGCACCCTCCTATATCTATTAGACTACCTATCCCCCCACCCACCCATCTTTTTCTATCTCTCTCCACCTCACCCCTCCCTCCCCATCCACCTATCTAGCTAGCTAGCTCTCAGCCTACCTATCCACTCACCCATGTATTTTTACCTACCTATCCATACGTCCAGCCACCCACCTTTTGATCCATCCATTTGTGAAACTCCCTCCCTATCTACCCGTCCATCTTTCTCTCTCTCCCCCTCCCTCCCCATCTCCCACCTATCTACCTGTCTACCCTACCTATCCACCCACCAACCTAGCTATCTGTCTTTTTACCTACGTATCTATACGTCCAGTCACCTACTCTTCGATCCATCCAAGAAGCTACCTCCCTATCCAGACACCCACTCACCCAGCTTGCTTGATTGCTTGCTTCCTTTCTCTCTCTCCCCCTCCCTCTGTCCCTCTTCATCCCACTATCTGTCTGTCTTTCTGCCTGCCTATCTATCTGCATGTCTAGCCACCCACCCATCTATCTACCTTCCTTCCTTCCTTTCTCTCTCTCTTTCTCCCTTCCTCCCCATCCACCCACCTATCTTTCAGCCTTCTTATCCACCCATCTGTGACTGGTGCTTTCTGTCTTAGGACTATATCCAATAAAGAAACTTAATCAATATTTAATAACCTTTTCAGATTGTGTATTTATTTCTTCTCATATGAGTTTTGGTAAATTTTGTCTTTCAAGGAATTGGTTTATTTCATCTTGGTTATCAAATTTTTGGAAATAGTTTATCATAGGACATCTTTTATTATCCTTAAATGGCCATATTATCTGTGCTGATGTAGCCTTTCTCCTTTCTGTTATTTTGATAATTTATGTACTTTTTTTTTTATAATCAATTTGGCTAGAGGCTTATTGATTCCATTGATCTTTTTAGGGAGCCTGCTTTATTCACGAACATCTGTATTGATTCCTGTTTTTAATTTCATTGACTTCTCTAATTCTTGTTATTTCTTTCTCTGTTCAATTTGGATTTAATTTACTCTCTTTTATCTAGTTTTCTAAGATGAAAAATTAGTTTTATTAAGACATTTCTTCTTTTCTAACATATTCATTCAATCTATAATTTTCTCTATATGCATTGCTTTTGCAGCATCCCACAAATTTTGGTAAGTTGTGTCTTCACTTAGTTCAAAATATTTTAATTTCTTTTGGGATTTCTTCTTTGACCCATGTGTTATTTAAAAATATGTTTTTAATCTCCATGTATTTTGAGATTTTTCCAGTTATCCTTTTGTTATTGGTGTATGCTTTCATTCCATGATGGCCTGAGAACAGATATTGTATGATTCATATTCTTCTAAATTTGTTAAGAATGTTTTGTGGAACAGAACATTGTCTATTTTGTTGAATGTTCCTGGTGAGCTTAAAACGAACATGTGTTCTCCTGGCTGAATATACTAGTCTATAGATGTCAGTTATACCTAGTTTCTTAGTGGTAGTTTTGAATTCTAGTTTATAAATACATTCTTTTACACTGAAATATATCTTACTTCATTTCCATGAACTTTTTTTTTTGTGACAAAGAAAATCCATATTCATTTAATGTGTGTGCACACACATATACTTTTTCTTGATTTATTATACTGGCTTAGGACCTACATGTTTAAAGTGCAATATTGACTAGAAGTAACTCTGTCAGTCATCATTGCCTCATTCCCATTTTATGACAAATATTATCAATATTTCACTCTTAAGTATGTTGTTAATCTAATATCCCCTGTAAAAAGTTTCTTCTCTTCCTCATTTGCCAGAGTTTTTATTCTTTTATAAATGCATTTTGTATATTATTATATTTCCAGAAAAATGCTGTTTTGTTTTAATAGCCAAAGAAATAACCACTAGAGTAAGTTTTAATCTGTCAAAGAAGACATCCCTAAATTTAACTAATCAGTGATATACTTACTTCAGTACATGTGGATCTAAAAGGCAACCAATCAATGCCAGGCTCAAAATTTTGAAGGCAAACCAATCATACTCATTCCTGTGAAATGCCTTCTAAAACCAGTCAATCAATAATATGCTCATCAAACAATTCTCCAGAAGCTAACATCAATTTCCTCCTGCCACTGTACAACTAGCCCCAAAACAACTGTTCAACCAAAATATCCCTTTAAAAAATTAATAATCTACTCTATTTTAAACACTGTGCTTAACCATTATGGCTTTCCTTTATTTTAAATAATATATTAATCTTATTGTTTCAAGTATTGTGTAGTAATCTCTGTTTATAGCTATTTTTCCTTGATTGATTTTCAAATGCTAATTTTCCATTCCTTTGCCATCACTGTAACCAGAAGTTTATCCAATTTTTGCTTTATGTGGCTTCTACCTTTAGCCACACCCCTCCAGTCTGTTATTTACTTAGACTCCAGAGTATCCTTTCTCTTCACCTTGTCTTGCCTCACTTTACCTCTTTCTCGCTTAATAACTTACACCAAAGGTAAACTGAGCTATTACAATGTAATTCAGATATGAATTTCCATAATACCCCAAAGGCAATGATAAGTATATAGATATAACTTAATGCCTACACATTTCATAACATAAATACAAATTTACATTAATAAATCTGAAACAATTAGGCAGAAGTAACTTATTGTTTCAAAGAAAATGCTCCAGCAGCTTCCCAAACTGAAACATTGTAAAATGTATGAGTTAACATTTATATCAACATTATTTATATATAAGAAATGCTGAAATATATTAAATCACAAGGGCTTCCAGACTGTTTTTGGCAAAAAATTAGCAATATTACATGATATGTATCTTACGTTCAGTGTTTGCACTTCTTTTATTTTACATTTTATGAGGGCTTTTTGAATATTCATTTCTGAGGTTTTAAAATAGGGCTTTAGAAGGTATTCTTATCAAACACACATTCTTATGCTGAAATATAGCTTGTTTGATGTGTACTTGGTTTTTTTATGACAAAGAGAATCCATATCCATTGAATGTGTGTACTACTTTAAAACTTTACTTTTTCTCATTTTTCATTATGATTTATCAAATATGGGAAAGATGTGGGTTTTTTAGCAATTTATATTAGCATTCTCCTTTTGGAGGATATTAAAGAAAGCATGTAGAATGATTGTATCAGCTCAGCAAACAAAATTACCTTGTAGACCATGGCATTATGTACAGGAAAACATCTAATATTTACCATGTGGACTAAAGTGAAGGTGTAATGAACATACCTGATAACCCGATATTAAAGGACAACACGGCCAAAGAAAAATAAATACTATGGATACAAAAGACAATTGATAGTATCACTTCATTACAAATTGTGTGTTTTTTTTTAATGGACATGGGAAAAGTTCTTACATTAGCATATTGATAAAAAATATGTGGTTGGTTTCATCAAAAAGGAAGGCAGAGTAACTAAATTCTGTTATGTCTGCCAACAATGGGACAGCATAGGTTTTCAAAAAGGCTTCTTGGTAGGATTGATTAATTTATACATGTATTTTAATTCTTCCCAGATTTATACATTACCTGCATAAAGCACTTTCTTATTAAAAAAAAAACTTTTAAACAGAAATGAATCATATATTGTATTATGTTAGGGAATATCAATCTATTGTTTCTCTAGATATTGGGCCCATGTTAATCATTTTTATGGTCAAGCATTTCTTCCCACATTGTAGTTATAACTTACAGTCGGGTTACTACTAAAAGCTCCAATTTGCCAGTGCTATGTGAGTCCCCATGATTATTTAGTTGATAAATATAGAGGAGTAGAGAACTCCTCTCATCCAAACAGGGGGGGTTAACACAAAATTAACCTTTAAAATTAATAAGCATGTGATTTGAGATCAGATCACCTATAGCACATCTCCCTCAGCTCCTGAGCATCAGAGAGGGGCTTCATCCTCATGGATCCTGTACTTAAGGCTACAACATTAGAAATGAAAGTATAGTTTGAAAATTTTATATCCCTACTAAGTGTGTTATAGTTATGTCTTATAGTACGTTTTTAAAGATGTAATTTAATATATATAAGATTTAACATCATTATATTGGTATTAATCAGTTTCTAATGTCTCTAAGCATTACTTTGATAAATTATATCTACAAGTCAAGATGATTTTTTAAAAGACTAGTGAACTTATAGCAGTAGACTTATATAGATTTGTATATTCTATACAACATGGGGCTTAAGTAAAGGAATAGAAATCACATATATATTCTATGTTGGGGGAATAATAGTGTTCCTCAAAGTACTGTGACATCCACATATTTCAAAGTAGAGATACTGCAGCCATTGGAATGCTGAGACACAAGTCGTCTTCTTCCCAAAGAGAATTATAATCATGCACAGTCCACATTGCTTTGAGCAAAGAATATGCATTATTGAGGACGAGAGCTATTCCCTTTGTCAAACTACTTAACAGATCATCAAATTCTTAGCTAAAATAATGGCAAATTGATATCAGAAATCATTAACTATACTATAGAATTGGTTGCATTTAAGAGTACGTTATAATCTATATATTACACAATATATAATGGGGCTCTTAAAAAGTCAGCATTAATCTTCTACTGTCTTATACAGTCCTAAGTTAAAGGATTTTTTCCAAATGGAATCATAGATGGAGACTAAAACTCTGTAAACCATGACCTAGTTCTCATGTCAAGATTCCTTTGCTTAAACTGGGAAAAAAAGTAGATTTACAAAATGTTAACAAATACTTATACAATACTTACCATGCAGCATGTATTGTTCAAAACATGAGATGGCTACTATTATTTCCCTGACCATTTGAGAATGGAAGAGTCTAAGCTCGAGTCATAAAAGCTAATTACCCAAGGCCACTGAGTTTATAAGCAGCAGAGTTAGGAGGTGAATCCCAGCATTCTACCTCAGAATTTGTGGTCATAATCAATCATTACACGAAGCAAATGGCATTTCAACGAAGCAAATTTATATCTTGTGGACATTAAATGGGCAGAGAGTGAGGAGGTGAAGATTCTCTGACAGGTGATAAGGATCCTTAGCTATAAAAATCGACCTATGGAAAAGAATGTTTTCTATGCAACCACAAGCTTGTTTCTCATGAGGGGAAGCGAGCTATATACTTGGGCAAGGAAGGTCAAAGCATCTTGAAGGGAGCTATAGTTGCTAAGAGTTCAGAGAACCCTACAACCTAGTTTACAACATTTATAGGAATAATAATCCTGGTTCTATAACTAGAATTTAATGCATTATGCAAAATGTAGAGAAATGTATATGAGTATCAAATCTAAAAAATAAGGCAATGCAATTATAGATGGTACTGTATCTTCCTCCAGGTGTGTTCCTCAGATGAGCAGCAACAAAATTAATTCTGGTTTGTTAAAAATGTAAAATTTCAGCCCTCTGCAAACCTGCGGAATCAGAATCTTAGGGTATGACCAAGCAATCTGTGGTTTCAGAAGCTTTCCAAGTGACTTTATGCAGTTTTAAGCAAAAGTGTTGCTTTGAAGCAAAGTAAGGTCTTCCTCAAATAGGAAGCACTTTATATATTTCTCTGGGGTGAAAAACAGACGCTGCCTTACATGAGAGTTCTTCACAGGTGTTATAAGCAAGAATTTCTCCATTAACTTGTGAAATATCTAAAAACCTGCATAGACACAGACACACACATACAAATGAATGCCAATCATCTTGGATATAAAAGTTTCAAAGGGAAATGTTTATAACAACTACTAGACATTAAGAGAGTTCTTATGAAACCTCAGATTGTCTCCAAACTATAAAAGACACTCTGTAGTTTGCTTATTTCACGTTACTGCTCACTAAATAGGATCTCCTGATAAAGTCATATGCCGCATGTAAGCAGAAGTTTAAAAACTCAAAAGCATAGTCTGAGTGATGCCTGGTTGCCTTTGTGTTTTTGTGTCATATATAAATGATAATACAGAAACACCTAGAAGCAATGAAGCTTTTAATGAAGATTAAATATTTATTTGAAGTAAATTAATTCAGATACCGAAAAGAAATTTTAATATGCTTTAAACCTTCATGTTCTTTGTTTTATCATTATGTTTATGAAAAGTTCTGGGCTACTACAAGTGAACTCAATATATCTTTACAGGAAATAGTTTGTGTACTTTAAAATATTGATGTAAAGCCAATACAGGTGATAGTGAAAATCATGTCAGGGTTTATCAAGTGTGACTGGAACCAAATCAGAACAATTCTTCATATCAAAAAAATTTCAGCTGCCCAAATATGAATAAGGGCTCCTCACCAATGTCTTACTTATGTGGTCCAATAGATAGATATACAAAGAACATGTAAAATGGAATGACTCAGATAAACATATAACTAAACCAGGTAAACTGATTATTAGCCTGAATCTAAAGTGAAATAATTATTTGTTTAATTAAATGTAATAAAATATTTTCAGATTAGGTTTCCCTTTTCAGTCAATGGTCAGTTTAGGTATAAAACATTAAGAGTTTGAGAAATTAAATTTTGAAATTGCCAAAATCATATGCCTTTAAATATTAACCTCCCTAAAATGAATAAGACACTTTATTAGCCACAGTAGTTTTCTACAACATGGCTTATATTTTACTTCATTAAAAGGCAAATGCTGCTTTGAAAATAATCACATCTGTTCATAGTTCTAATACTGCTAAAATAGAAATTAGAAATTTTCATTTTTTCTATAGTGTCTTTCATAATGTATGTTATTCTACTCTAAGTGAGACATTTTATGAAAAATTCTTTGTTAGTGTTTAGTACGATAGTCTATGATAACATCATCCACATTCTTTGCCCATAACTAGTAGAGATGGGGAAAGTTTTCTTCTTGAATGAATAGTTTGATACTTTTGAAGACACATGCCCCATGACTTCTTAACTTTATCTTTTTAAGCATACTGTTAAATGGAATGAAAAGTAGACATTTGAGTATTTTTCTTTTTGGAAAATTTATCCAATGATTGTTAACTACTTTTTTAAAGTATGAAAATAACTACTAAGGATTTTGCATTACTTTCACTTCTTGTTACAGGAGGGTCTGAAAAAATACATAGGTGGGCACTACCCAGATTTGACTTATTTTCTGAAATCAGAAATATTTATTTATAAACATGCAGGTGCAGTGGCAGGTGTTATATTATTCTCTTTAGACTTTTCGATTTATTGTACACCTATGTAGAAGTTTCCTCAGCAGTAAAGGCTGTCATTGTCGTATGTCATTGTCGTCAAAACACCAATATTATTAGGTTGAAATTTGTTTAAATGAATAGCTTCTTGGCACATTTATTTATTTAGATACTGTAAATATAATATGCATTTTTAAAATAACAAATTATCAAAAAAAAACCCGAATAATTCATCTATCAAGTGGCCAGTGACAAATCCTTGAATCTATCCATGTTCCAAAAGTATAGTGGCTATTTCTAATAATGTGTTTTGGATGTGAATAGGTGGATTGGTCTGGACCTCAGCAAGAAAGCAGAAGAAACGCTATAGTTTGGGATCACCTGAGAGTATCAGCCATTCAGCTCACTGTAAGTGCTCACTGAAGCACAACATCTGACAATATGGGACAGTCACCCACTGCTGAGAATCAACAAAAGCAGCAATGTCAGAACTCACCAGTGCGGCTGGCAAATCTTTCAGATTGTCATACTCTTTTCCCCTAAGGGAGGGCCCTTAGAGATGGTATATGTTGTCACTTGTAAAATTAGAATTTTCTTATAGAAGTTCATCCTGATGCCATGCTTTAAGCCAGTGTAGGAAAAAAAGAAACCAGAAAAAAAAAAAACTAATACAAGAACATATGGTTTTACAGAACAGCTATGAGACAGATACAAATTAAACAAATATAAAAAGATTGCACTGATCTGAGGAAAGACATGACTATGCGCCCAAAGGACTAAGTTTCAAGATAGATTGATAAGAAAAGACCTATCTAGGCATTTCTGTTAAGATTTTATGAACTCTGAATATAAAGAGTAAATCACATGTTTCTAGAGATTTTTTAGCAAAGTAAAAGATTTCTTTTATCATTAGACTTCCATTTGCAACCTTGGGAAGCAAAATAAAGGGAAATCATTTCTATATTCTAAGATACAATAACTTGTCTTAAAAAAGCATATGCCTAGCTAATGTACTGTTATTCTGATAGGAAGAAATAGAACCATCATAGACAAAAATTCAGATCTTCTGTCACTCCAAGTACCTGATCTGAGCCATACATTTGTTCTCAAAAAGGAGATTTCAAACACAGATTAAATGAAGAAAATAACCAAGAATAGTAATAAGTGAATTTTGCTACACATGTATTTGCACATCTTTATCTAGCTATAAGATAGATACAGATATGGGTGAATTTAAAGATATGTCAGAATTATATAAATAGAAGGGACATAGTAAAAATAAAACTAACTTAGCAAAATTTAGGAGTCAAGGAGGAAGGGTTACAGGAAACCTTCCAAGAACTTTACTGAAGACACAATAAAGGAGGGAAACAGAGGAGGAGAGGGTAATGCTATCTAATCTTTCTATGTTTACATACGTGTGGGAGCTTGAAAAGTAGTGTGTGAAGCAAGGCACCTGTAAGGATGAAATAGTGCAATCTTGTTTACAAATAGTATTAGAATCATGTATCTGCTCAAGAGCTCAGAGAAAATCATTGTATTCATGAAGAAACAAGGTACAAGGCTGGAGAAACAGCAGGAAAATACATCTAAGATTTCACAGATTTCATGGTTATTCTAAATATAACTAGGTTTTTCTGTTGAAGGAATAAGGACACGCCTAAGGGTACTGGTCATGAATTCAAAGGAAAGCTACCCAGCAGGGCTGCCTTCCTCTAGTTACAGTCAGCTACAGAGATACAGGTGTGGACTAGGCAAACTGTAGAATTTACCAAAGGCCAAACTGCCAGGAAAAAAAAATCAGTCAAAGGAGCTAAAGATATATGCATGGGAGACATTATAGTAGGTTGGCTATAAAACAAGAGATTTAAAGGGTGAGAAAGAATGAAAAAGTGGTCAAATCATTGAGTTTTAAGTCCTGGTAAAGTGCAAGTATTAATGGTGCTAAGATACTGAAGGAAAAAAAAAAATCTAGAATATGGCCATTAGAAAGACCTGAGGCAGATTTTTGAGAGTACTGCTGTTGGGCGTAAACACAGATTTGCAGATGACCATAAGGGGCAATGACTAAGGAAGGATGGAAAAGGTGGTTAAAGAAGAGAAGTTCAGTAAAGTCAAAGTGGATGACTGTAAGCTTTAACTTCATGGATGCTGAAGTAACCAGAACATAAGAAAACAAACACACGTTTGAAATTAATAGCAGAAATTAACATATACTAGAATTTTTAAAAGGCAAAAGAACTCGGACATACAAAACTAGCTAGAAATTCATATTAAGAAGCTATTTTAAACCAGATACATCCAATATACAAAGTTATTACCAAGTAAATAGAGGAACTGGATAATAGTCATTAAATTTAATTTATACCTATATTAACTTACTAATATAGCTCATAGAATATATACACAGTTTTTGTATGTTGATAGATTATTACAAAAATGATTACAAAACAGTGACTATTGAATGTTTTTTATAAAAAAAATAGTTTTTCAGTATTGAGGATTTTCAAAAGACAGTAACTTGTTCTGGGGAAATTTTTTAATTACTGCATGTTAAGATGTATACGTTTTAAACTTTTTTCTTGCCTACTTCTATTGTTCACCACTTCTAAAACAAAGCCAAATAAGAGTTGTAGAAATGAGTACCCTTGCTTTATACCTGATTTAATGGGTATGCTCTTATATTTTAAAATGTAGGAAAGTGTGGCAGTTTTATAAAAATGTGCATTGTAATTTTATTTCCTCAATCTAGTCTATTAAAATTATTAGTAAATATTAATATCTAACTTTTTGAAATGATTTTTGTCACATATAGCTTTTAAATTTTTCATTTTCTTGGTGTGATATATGGAATAATATGACTATAGTTCTCATTATTGATCTCAATCAGGGAAGACATATTTCTTTTTAACATATGGTTATTATTTACTGATTATTAGGAGTTGTGTTCTATAATCATTAAGATTCTCTTACTCTTTTGAGTGGTCAGAAGCAGCTACAGAGGGCAGTTCATACGGGAAATCTAGAAATGAATTAGCCTTTATAGTCTAATTATAGTATAGGATGAAGGAAATGCATCAAGCTTTAAAATAAGTAGAAATAAAGAAACTTAGAAATAAAGGTAATTTTGATACTGTTTGAATGGATGTACAGATCAAAAAACTCTAGAAGAAACTGGCAGAAGTTTGGTAAGTTTAAAAATTTTATGACCACAAAGGTGAGATGTCTTGTACAAGAAGGCATAAGATTTAATAAAAGGCTCACAGGTAACAGCCTCTAGTTGCCCTAGTAAGGAGACCCAAATTACAATAATGATCTTTGAATAAGGACAAACTTAATGATATCAGCAGTAACTAAAGTAAAGCAGAAGCACACCTGGGAATCCATATTAAAGACAGTTGGGGAGACATGAATAGAGGATTTTTAAAGTGGACTTATGTATGAAACCATTGATTTTAGTCTCTGGTTTTGAAAGATACTGGTGCTACTTTAAACCTGTTATTTCTACAACCTAGCACAGTTTTCATTAACACCAAAAATCAAGTAGGCTGCCTTCCATTTTAAATTGCTTGTTTTACCTACTGCTGTAATTGTATAAAAATTTGAGGGGTGAAAAATAATTGTGCTCCATACGCTCTGTAACACACTCTGCTGTCCACTTGTCCTGATGTCTAATTTGCTCTACCTTTCAGCGGTCCAGGACTTCCTAGGGGTGGGACTTGGGGGATATAAAACAAGCTCAGTAGTTTTCTTCCCTATCCTAACTGTCCTATGTGTTCAGGTCAAGATAAGACCAATAGGATGTTGGAAATAAAACAGACATTAGATTTACACTAATTGATAAATGCAGATTTGTTTTTTAGAGAAGTCTAATGTTCAGAAGATTATTTATTATATTTTAAAACAACATGGACTTTGAATCAATGAGTAAAAAATGGCATGACATTGTAACAGACAACAAAAATGGACTCTTTTAGAGCTACAGGAGGAATCTGGGGATGTACATGTTATCTGTACAGAATTAAAAATTGCAGCTATAAATTTCCATTTTCTTTATATCTCTTATATCATCTGCACTCACTTTACCTTTCCATGCTTTCCCACCTAATCCAGAGTAACTTTCTCCAGCCACCTGGCTTCTCTTTTTACTTTGTATATAAACTATTAAAGTCCTTTATATTGGTTTATTAACTGTTTCTTCTAATGTAAATAATTTACTTTGTAATGTCATGTCTCTGATGATTTGTGTCTGTCCTTGTATTTTGTAGTTCTTGATAGCTTGTTCAAATTTAAAATTAAGATTTCACCCCAGAAGTGGCTGCCTAGACTCATTATGTGTTCTTGAAATAAAACAGCACTGGAGCGCTAGATTACAGTCTCCTCCAAATACTGCTGTTTTAACTATTAAGCAACAATACAATCAGGAAATAGATATACTATTGATGGTGAGAATTGTAAATAAAAAATTTACCGTTTTCTTTTATGACTTATACATAAAAAATTGTTGCAGTTTCTTTCTTCATTTTTCCTGATTTTTCTGAATTTCATGAGTGGTTCTGTTGCCTATAGATGCAACCGGTGTACCAGGTTCCTGTCCTGTCCCAGAAAGAATTCAGAGACAAGACTAGTGGTTAAAAAAAGTGAGGATTTGTCAGACTCCTGCTGCTTACATGATGTGTGGTTTCCTGCATTTGGCCTGTGCCCCTCCTTTCTGCCCAATGCCTGCCATTTGGTCTGTGTTCCCCTTTCTCTGCTCATATCTAGCTATCTGCCTGCTCTAACAGTTCTCCCTCATCTTTTCTCTCTCTACCTAGTATATATTGTTGTGTTAGCTTTTAATTCCCTGTATTATGTATCTCTTTCTTCTAGAATACCTAAGAGTATTTTCTGTTCTATTGAGCAAATCCTTATTAGTGTGGTATTTAAGTCATCTCATTTTAGCTTACACCCATCTAATCACCTTCTTTTATCCTAAGTACATGTCACTTAAAGCTCATATTCTCCCTTGTCATTAAAAGATATGACATTGTAAGGGATATTAATAATACATGGTTGTTCTTGGACCAAAAGGAAGAGAAAGTTAATCCATCTAGACATGGAACAATCTAAACTGGCTCAAAGACAAAAAAGGTTACCAGGTTACAAAAATCACAAAATACTTTATATATGAACCTTTTATTTGAACTGATGTGTGAAAAATATCTTTGATGACCTAATGTACTTATGTGCTTAATAAATGTATTCCTTGCTACTTAATTATAATCATTTCTAAGGCACCAGCTAAAAACACTATCCTGGATAATGTAAATTATAATAAACAAACCTTAATCCAAGCTGGGCGTGATGCCCAGAGAGCCAGCTTAGTGAAAATGGTCAATGAGCTCCAAAACAGGGAAGCTGGTGAAAAAGGGCTGCTAAATATGAAATAACTACAGGTATCCACACAGTCTTTCCATTTTAATAATAATCTGGAAGCATTTTTGCATACTATGGAGCCCAGCAATTACTTGAATAAAACTAGCTTTGTCCTTGCCTCAGTTTGTAATCCCCTTTTAAGAATGAAAGCTAAAAATTGAAATTATTATAAATCTGGGGAGATAAAAGTGCCATTTTATAAAAACTGCAGTTTCTATTGAAAGCTTATAATAGTAAAATACAGGCCTTTGTACGGAACCAGAGCTAGCACTGTTAGCAACGAATAGCAAAGAGTATTGTAGAGAAATTTAATTTCCCGCCAGAATCTTAAGGTATCAGTGCAATCTTGTCATTGCTTTTCTTTCCTTACACACTTTGAGTAATAGTAGCCTTATTATCAATGAAATATCTCCCAGAAACCACTTGAGTACAAAGGTTAACCTGAAATATAATATAAATAGAGAAATTAAAAGAAAGAAACATGAAGTAACTATTATTCATTCTACATAGAGCTGAATACATTCATATCAAAAATAATGTTTTTAACCTTAGCTACATTGTGAAAATTATGACAAATCTGATGTAATGCACAAATTAAGGCTTTTTTTTTTGATATAAGTCTTTGTTTGCAATATGCAGAAAAATAGAGAAGGAGAGAGAAGAGAATGGGCAGGGCTAGGGAGAATGGCAAAGTAGAAAGAAAAAAGGAGAAAGGAGGGAGGTAAGGGGAGAGAGAGAAAAATTATTGCATATATAGGGTTAGATCCTTGTAGATATTAATGTAAACTACTTATAGAAAATATAATGTGCATAATTTTAAATGTTTTTATTCTCATTCATTTTATTAGTAAAACAATGATTTTCTTATAAAATTAGTCATTTTTATTATATTTTCACTAAAAGCAAACATCATGACAAGTAAAAGTTTGAAAAATAAAAGCACACCAACCAAATTATGAAGTGTTTATATGTGAGATTGTTCTAATGATGACATATTCAGCATCTCATAGTGATGTAGGAAAATATGCCAGCATTCCACTGAATCTTTCAGGCTTCATCAGCTTCTATTCCATAGACACTAGTGCTAGACCACTTTGTGTCCACTGTCCTGTATAATCTCACAGAACATGAATAGCTATGCAAATTGAAGAATTATCTTCCTGAAATGGCTGCAGGTATTGACTAAACTAATGAAAATCCAGTATTTTAGATTAAATGAGCATATTATGAGATTGCAACTAAGAAAAATATATTGCTAAAATCATCAATACAAGATAAAATCATTTTTAAACAAAATTTAACTACGTGTAAAATCAGTGACACCTAAGTTCTTTTGTTGTAAATTGAATTAGAGTTGATTTACAACACTGTATCAGTTTCAGGTGCACAACATAGCAACTCAACATTTCTGTAGGTTATATTCCATTTAAAGTCATCATACAACAATAGCTGTATTTCCCTGGGAGGTTGAATACATTCCTGTAGCCTATCCATTTTATACACAAGAGTTTATACCTCTCAATTCCCTACCATCACTCTGTATATCCCCTTCTCCTTTTCTTCACTGGTAACCACCAGTCTGTTCTCTATACCTGTGAGTCTGTTTATATTTTGCTATATTCACTTGTATATTTTTCAGATCTCTCATATAAGTGATTATATATAGTAATTGTCTTTCTCTGCCGGACATTTCATAAGAATAGTACCCTCTAGGTCCATCCATATTTTTGCAAATGGTAGAATTTCTTTTTATGACTGAGTAATATACCACTGTGTATGTGTGTGTGTATATATACACAAATTTTCTTTCCATTAATCTGTTGATGGACACTTGGCTGTTTTAAAAGATGCTGCTATGAGTATTGGGGTGCATGTATCTTTTTGAAATTAGTGTTTTTAGTTTCTTTGTATATTTATCCAGGAGTGAAATTACTGGATCATATATAGTAGTTCTATTTTTAGTTTTTTGAGGAACCTCCATACAGTTTTCCAATTGTTGCAGTAGCTGCAACAATTTACATTCCCATCAACAGTGTTTAAGGGTTCCCTTTTCTCTACATCCTAGGCAACATTTGTTATTTATAGGCTTTTTATGATAGCTATTCCAATAGGTTTGAGGTGATATATCTCACTGTAGTTTTGATTTGCATTTCTCTGATAATTAGCAATGTTGAGCATCTTTTCATGTGCCTTTTGGCCATCTGCATACATTTTTGGGAAAAACATCTACTCAGGTATTTGCCCATTTTTAATATTTGCTTTTTGATATTGAGCTGTATATACTTTTATATATTTTGGATAGTAACCTCTTATCAGGCATGTCATTTGCAGCACCGAAGTTCTTTATTTATTCTTGTATCAAATCTGTAAATGCTTTAAGCTTTTTAAACATTGCTTCTTATCAGTGGCTTTTTCTGAATAAAATTAGTTGTATATTTTAATTTTAGAATAATATTATGAAGGTGATAAACATATATTTAGTGAATTAATAGTAAATCCTAAAGGACATCTTATATAGTTTTTCTGAAAAATTAGGAAAAAACATACCCGAATTGCTAACATTTTTTCAGAATTATTCTCCTCCAAAAATTAAAAACTTCAATTGGAAATGTATAGAAATTTTTGATAAATAAATTGTGTCCAAATTACATTTGAAATATATTCTTCAGAAAATAAATAGACTGATTATTTCTTCTACCTTCTAGAGAGGCAATATATTGAATTGGTTACAAGAGTGAGTGGCAAAATCTTATTTCTTGGGTTCAGCTCTCAGCATTGCCATTTATTAACCATGGAAATTTAAACAAGTGATTTATCCACCTTAAACCTCATTTTCTTCATCTGTAAAATGGGACTAATAACAATGCATACCTCATGAAATTATTGTGAGTATTAAGTCAGAAAACTCTTAATCAGTTTTTACCAAACCACAGAACATGATGAAACATTCTCCTACTGTTTGCTAGCTATCCTCATAATCCATATTTATCAGTAATATTAGTTACAGCTTAAGTATTACTTTTTAAAACACTAGACATTTTAAAAAACACAGAAACTTCAAGTTTGCAAACCGATTTTGACAAACCATTTGAATCCCAAATGATTTGACTAATCATTTGATAGAACTTCCTATCTTAACCTTCATGAGCTCACCTATCATCACTAAAGTTGCACACCGATGTATTGGCCAACACTTTTTTAAACTAACTACATAGTTTTCTTCAGACTATCCCTTTCTGAGTTTAGAGATTTTTTTTTAAATGTTCCACCCTATGGACTGGGAGAAAATATCTGCAAACAATGAGACCCACAAGGGCTCAAATTCCAGAATATACAAATAGCTCATACAACTCAATAAAAACAACAGCAACAAAAATGCAATCAAATCTAAACAGACATTTCTCCAATGAAGACATGCAGATGGCCAAGAGGCTCATGAAAAGATGCTCAATATTGCTAATTATACAAAGAGAAATACAAATCAAAACTACAATGATGTATCACCCCTCACACCACTCAGAATAGCCATCATTAACAAGTCCACAAATGATAAATGCTGGAGAGGGTGTGGAGAAAAGGAAAAGGGAGCCCTCTTACAACTGTTGGTGGAAATGTAATTTGGTACAGAAACTATGGAAAACAGTATGGAGATTCCTTAAAAAAAAAAAACAAAAAACTAAAAGTAGACTTACCCTATGACTCAGCAATCCCACTTTTGGTCATATATCCAGAGGACACTTTAGTTCAAAAAGATACATGCACCCTCAAGTTCATAGCAGCACTATTTACAATAGCCAAAACATGGAAGCAACCTAAATGTCCGTCAGCTGATGACTGAATAAAGAAGATGTGATCTATATACAACAGAATACTACTCAACCATAAAAAAGAATAAAATTCTACCATTTGCAATAACATGGATGGACCTAGAGATTATCGTACTAAGAAAAGTAAGTCAAACAGAGAAAGACAAATATCATATGATATCACATATTTGGAATGTAAAAAAATGATACAAATGAACTTATTTACAAAACAGACATAGATGCACATGGGAAAAAAACTTATGGTGACTAGAGGGCGAAGGGGGAGGGAGGGATAAATTAGGAGTCTGAGATCTGCAGATACTAATGACCAAATAGAAAATAGAAAAACAAGGTTTTACTGTTTAGCGCAGGGAACTATATTCAAAATATTGTAATAACCTACAATGATAAAGAATATGTAAATACATGTATGTATAGTTGAATCAATATGCTGTACACTAGAAACTAATACAACATTGTAAATCATTTATACTTCAATAAATTTTTTTTTAAATTTTAAAAATGTTCCACTGAATCTACAGTGCATGAACAATACATTACAATAAAAGGACAAGTTGCTTCAAAAATCTTATTCTTTCTCACAATGTAATTAAATTTAAAAAGTGACATAATATTCCTGTCTCACCCAAAATTTTATTGCAGCTATATCAAATTTTTCATGAGTTTCAGCTTTATCTTATACAAATCAAAGGAGATTCTATGCAGGGAATTTTTTGAAATGCTGGTTAAATTAGACTTAGTTCTGCTTTAAATATCAAAGAAAACGAAGAATCTATTTTAAATTTAGATAACTGTCTAAGTTGTCTGTTCTTTAATTGCCTTTGCACATGCAAAGTTTACCACTGCCAATGTGACAAATTACCACAAATTTAGTGGCTTAAACATAAATTTATTACCATATAGTATCAGCATTTAGAAGTCAGAAATTAGTCTCACTGGGCTAAAATCAAGGTTTCATCATGATGTGTTTCTTCAAATGCTCTAGTGAAAAAACCCTTTCCCTTGCCTCTTCCATCCTGTGCAGGCTGCTGTATTCATTGGCTTATGTCCCCCTCCCATTTCCAAGCCAGCAATTACATCACTCCATCCTCTGCTCCCCTGACTCTAATCCTCCTGCCTTCCACTTCCACCTCTAAGGACTCTTGTGATTATACTGGACCCACCCAGGTCATCCAGGATAATCTCTCCATCTCAAATTCCTTAATTTAACCACATCTGCACAGTTTCTTTTTCCATGTAGGTTAAAATATTAACAGTATTACAATGTTAGGATATGGAGACCTTTGGTGGGGGTATTCTGTCTAACAAATTTGTTTTCCAGCTATTCAATTAAACTTTGTAACTATTGATGCAAATTAATTTATAATATTGATTCCTGAAAGATATATTATCCTTTATGTTCTGATTTCAAACTGCTCTATTTTTTTCATAAGAAGTAAAATTGATTAACCCAGTCTTATTAACAGAAAATAGTGCCTTATAAGAAATTTTAAAACTTAATTTGGTATTATCTATGAATTTAATATTTTAACTCATTTCAAATAAGCAAACTCATTAGCCAATTCACTGGAAAGTCAATATTCACAACACAGTGTCAATTATTTAAAATGCCATTTTTTTCTTTCTGAATTTTACCAGAGATTTTTTTTTGTAAATAGAAATTTCTTGACCTATTAAAGAGTCTTTTCCATAACTAAACTTTGATTTACACACCTTCCATAAATTCAAATGTTTCACACACACATATATATATATATATAAAATATATATTTTATCTACATATATTTTATATACTTAGAAGACTGATACTGTTTGCTAACCAGTCACTTATATTCACAAATTAAGAAAGGGTTAGTATTCTGGCTTTGAACTGTATCATATGCTAAATCTAAATTGAGAAATAAAAATATACTAATTTTTGATTATAAAAAAATTTAGTTTCTGCATTCAGATACCATAATGTTTAGTAAACTCATGGGCATTCTGCAAAAATACATCATAACAAATGTTTATTATAACATAATTTTAAATGACTATTGTTATCAATGCAATGGAAACATTAATAATATGAGAAGTAAGAAATGACTAAAATAAAAGTAGTAATTTTAGTATCATCAAATAATAAATAGATTGCTATGGTCTGAATGTTTGTGTCCCCCAAAATTCACATGTTGAAACCCTAATATTCAATGTGATGTTTTTTAGGAGGTGGATACTTTGTGGGGTGAGTATGTGGAGCCTTCATGAATGGGATTTGTACTCTTCTAAGAAAGAACCCACAAAGCTCCCTGGCCCCTTCTGTCACATAAGGATACAATGAGGAGTCTGCAACCAGGAACAGGTCCTTCACACAACCATGCTGGCACCCTGATCTCGGACTTCCAGCTTCCAGAACCGTGAGAAATAAATCTAAGTTTTTTTTATAAGCTACCCAGTTTGTGCTATTTTGTTACAGCAGCCTGAATGAATTAAGACAGATGTACATGAACAAACGAGACAGTCAGAAGAGGAGGCAAAACAATATCAAGCAAATATATCATAAATAAACTGTTCCTTTCCAGTAAGTTATACCAGTGTACTCAGAGTTTTCTTTATATTTTGAAGTTCTGTATTTGAAAGCTTGCTATATTTACCTCATTACATGTCAAGAATTATGGCTTATATTTCCCAATTTACATAAATGATTTCATACATTCTTTGACAATTCTACTGCATTACATTTCTTGGCACAGGGCATTTCCTCCTATTTGGGAAATGAGAGGCACAATGCCTTCTGTTCCTACACTAAGACTATAGACATGGTGATGTGTTGTATAAATGCATTTTAAATCCCAAAGCACTGGACAATTGTCAGAGCCTGAAGGATATGGTCCTCACAAGACAACATAACCATACATATGAAATCAGCTCATAGCCACAGGTACTGAGAGGACACTTAGCTGATTCAACAGTAGCCCCAGTGCAGAACTGCCCAATAAGCATGAAAAACCCAGAGGGAAACCAGATTTCTGGCCAGAGCCCTAGGGAAAGCAGCTTGTGTAAGCAAGACAGTATAAGGGGAAACCCCTCCTTTAAAATTTTTTTTCTTTTTCTCTTCTATCCACGTATATTGAAAGAATTATAAAACCATCTCAAGTGTTCAGCCATGCAATTGACATGCTTGTATTTCTCCAGTCTATGTGATTGACTAAAGTAATGAGTAGATTATTTGACATAATCCTTCACAGTGTCAACTCTGCAAACAACTGGAAGATGTAACATGGATTCTGTCAGTTAGCTGTTGCTGTGTAACAAACCTGCCCATAACTAGATGACTGCCTTAAAGCAACACTGGTTTTATTTTAATCACTCTTAAGTCCGCATTTTGGCTGAGGAATAGCTGAAGGGGAGTGAGTGGCTGGGTTGCTGTGCTTCAATCTGTGGATCAGACTGGGTGCAGTTCCTCACCTAGAGTGAGCTCAGCTCTGCTCCACATGTGCCTCCATGAGGCATTCATCATGGAGTTGTCAGAGCCAGAAAAGGAGAAGCAGAAATGTGAAGCCTTTTAAGGCTGAAGGTTTGCAAAGGCACACGTGCTCGTCCACATCATTCACTTGGCAAAAGTTAGAGGGCCAAACCCAAATTCCAAGAGTTAAGAAAGCATGCCCTGTTTTCAGTGGGAAGGCACTGCAAAACTACGTAATACATGTATGTGAGGTTGCCATTCTCTTTCAAATTTCTGATCATCGTGCTACATTTCTGTAGAAATTCTGCTGGATTGAAAATCTGGCATCTCCCTCTTCTATTAAAAAAATAGTCTCTCCTTTACAATATTTATAATTTTAAAACTGATATTAAATTTAGAAGACTAATCTCTTCTGCTATCTAAATAATTGGTTTGCTACTTTTCTCACATTACTTCATTTTAACTAAGATGCATATGTGTCCTTATATATATGTATTTATCATTCATTCATTTCTTTTTGCTTTTAATGTTCAAAATATGCATCTGTTATATACACTTTTAGTGAATTTGTACTATTGCAGCTATCCTAAAAGGACTGGAAGAGAGATAAGGGATAACATAAAAAAAAATTACATGGGAAAAATAATGAAGTATCTCTGGTAGGGCCATCTAACAGCATCCATTATTGCCATTTTCTCGTTCTACCTAGGCATTTGGTCAGACAACATTGCTCAGCCTCCCTTTATGTTAGGTATGATTCTGTGTATACACTCTTGCACAGGAGAATTTTTAGGAATGAGGACTGTGGTGGTGGATGTCCAACTGTATGCCTTTGTTAAAACTATACACCAAAAAGAGTAAACATTTTTATGTAAATTAAAAAAAAAAAACAAGAGTAGCAAGGGATCCCAGAATGGAATACAGACTCAGATGAAACTAACTACAAATTCCTTACTGAAGAGAGTATGGAAAAATGTGCTAAGTAAACCTGGAAATCAGTGTTTTGAGAGTATATTTTAAACCAAAGCAAAAAAGAAAAACTATGTACACACACTGTACTCTACTTGGGAAAATTTGTTCCTTACAGCAGTATAGGTTTTCAATTCTGAAATTATTTCACATGTATCTTAGAGTTGGATAAATAAGTATATTGCAGGTAATGAGAGCCAGGTCCCTCACTGCCGGAGAAAGCAGTTACAAACAAGCAAGGGAGTAGGAGGAGGGAGACCATGATAAAATGTTACCGTGGTGAGATTAAAGTGGGAGATAGCATGAATTTATATAAATATACACGTAACATGTGAATAAATACACAGATAGATAGGAACACATAAAAGTATATGTGTGTAAAGACACTAGGAGAAATTCATAATTTCTAGCTTTGTTATGTTGAAAGGACCTAGACACAATGATAATTCAGGAGCAATGAGCACACCCAGTATCCAAATTTTAGTTTCTAATGCCATTCTCCAATAAAAGGAGCCAAGGTGACTTGGTGACATGGCTGATTCTGGAACTGGACGTGAAAAATGCAAGATAAGCCTTGTGTGTTTTAAAGTGCCAGAAGGAAAGAGAGTGAGAAAAGGGAAAAAAAAAAAAAAGCATATCAAAAGGACAGAGTCAACATATAAGAGTTGCCAATGGCCAAACTTGGAATAAGTTCAACAAGAATAAAATGATAGTTGTATTAAAATCTAATCTAAAAAGAAAAATAAGAATCTGTGACCCCGTGCTGATAGATTATGATTACTTATATGCATGGATATCCTCAGTATTCCAAAGGGGAGTATACTAAAGTGGAGTATTTTGTGTAATTTATTTTTTCCTTCTTGTTATGTATTTTTTTTTTTGAGAAAATGTACACCAGGAGAGAGAACAGCTGCTATAAATAATTAAAGTGTGATTCTTCTGGGCCAAGATAGCAAAAGTTGTTAAAGCTAAATGTGACATCTCTGCTCCATGATTTTAATAGGAAACATTATTTCCAAGTGCAGCTTCTTAAGGTACTGTTCAAATCAGCACAGATCTAAAATCATGCTTGGAACTTTTGCAAACAGACTTATAAAGTGGGAATTTATGAAACATACTCTGGCTTCTGTCTCCTCTGTCCCTATGTCAAGTCTTACCCACTAGTGGCTGTCATACTTATACACTTGTATGGGCATCATGGAAAAAAAAAATCCTGTTTATGGGTTTCCTGCCTACACTGATTCATATCAAGTTAGAGAATTTGAAAGTCAGTTGCTAAATGAATTACTTCAATTTGCAGGGAAAACTGATTTACAATGAGACCCCAAAACCAGAGAGATTTAACAGAACCGTGTTACACATGCTAAGAACTCTGCACTCTGAGTGAAAGAGGCAATATGACCAACAAAATTTCTTTCTGATCCACATCTAAAATGCCTCCAGGAATAATGACCTGGGTTTCTTTTTATTTTACTTTTTTTCACAAAGAAGTGACATATACATATGGCCAAAAGGTCATTTTTATCTTTATTTTATACTTTTCTGAGAGTAAGGGAAAAATACTAAAACTATTCCTCTTTATCCTCTAGCCCTTTCCCTAAATATACCTCTGTTAACAGATTTTTTTAAGATTCTTCCTACAATATGTATATACACATACACATATACGTGTGTGTGTGACTAGTTAAATATAAACATACTTTAAATATGGTTCTTCATATTCTTAATTTTTTACTTTTTAATATATCTTAGAGATTTTCCATATGAACACATACATATTCATTGACAGAGTGTAATTTTGAATGTCCAAAACTAACTGACACCCTCACAGATTTTTTGGCATACATTTGTGGTCACACCCCCATAAATAGAACATTGGCAGTTCAGCTGCAGTATCAAGGGCAAGCATGGAGCTCCATGGTAGAGATAATGGTACAAATCAGCATATTGGATCTGTAAATCATGTCAAAGCAACAAAGAGTATAAGAAGCAAAAATTAAAACTTCATTATAAGAAAAACATGTGGCAGTCAAACCTTAGAAGATAAAATAGGCAGAAGCATTTCTGAAAGGAATAGAGATTGAACAATTGTGTCTTGGAAGCAGTGGGTAGAAGTTTCTTTGCCTCTGGATCTCAGAAAGATCCTACAGAGTCCATCTCTTTAGCTAAAAATCACAACCTGTAGTGCAATCCTTAGATCTCACGTTAGTAACAGGGGGAATGAGACACATGACCAGCCATTGGGGCTTTCCTAGGCCTGCCTTGGCTCTGACAACAGAAGAGGAGTTAAATGAGGAATCGTAAGAACAAAGCACATATTCAGAAACAGTATTTCTCTGTAGTGGTAGGAAAAGAGAATTTTGCATGGGAAACCTTTCAACTGCTTGTCCCTATTTGCTGGGAAAAAATGAAAGCAAAGGAGCTCAAATATGAAATCCTGGCTTATAAGAAAATATCTTACTTAGCCACCTTGACTCTCTCTATAAAGTTTCTTGAGGTAGGCAGAAAAAAATGGCCATCCAAAAATATCCGTACCCCAGGACCTGTGAATATATTACTTTACATGGCAACAAGAATGTTGCATATGTGATTAAGGTTATAGATATCGAGATGGGAAGATATGAATTAACCAGAGTGGGCCCAGTTTAGACACATGAGCTCTTTAAAATGGAGACCATTTCCTTCAGGGAGAGATGTGACACAGCAGAAGCACCCCAAAAAATGTGATGATAGAGGACTCGACCAGCTGTTTCTAGCTTTGAAGGTGGATGAAAGAAAACATGTCTAAGAATACGGTGACCTCTAGTACTAGGAAAACGCAAGGAAGCACATTTCCCATTTAAGCCTCTAAAAGGAATAGACTCCTGCTGACGCTATGATTTTAAGTCTAGCAAGACCCATGTTGGACTTCTAAATTATGAATCTATACGAAAAGAAAGAAATTTGCATTCTTTTAAGCCACTAAGTTTTGTGGACATTTGTCACATCAGCAATAGAAAACTAAACAGTCTGCAAGAACTGAATCATACTGACCCTATTGGCCCCCGCAGATCACTGCTTCCTTTCCCAGTTATTCACAATTAATTCCATAGGTCTTTAGAATTTTGGAACAAAACTATGCCATCTTCTACAGGTGATTAGCCTAATTTTGAGAAACAGCTTTGAGCTAGTAATTGAAGGTTAATAGACTGAATATGTGGCCATTAACTCCCAAGTTACTATACAACTTTAGTTTTCCATCATAAACTGCATGTGCATAGATCTACTAAGTCATAAAGATGGGCATGCAGAGCAATCATGCAGAATAAACTTCCATGAAGTGGAAGTGGTGTACACAAAGTCAGGCTTTAGCAGGTCCCAACATCATGAATAAGTAACTTGAACAAGTGGTACTAATGCCCATGACACTGATTCCTAATATCTCATTGTTTTTCTTTCTCAACCTGAATGGCCTCAATGGGAACTGAATATAAACAAATGATGGAAGAAGAAATAGTTTAAACCTAATTTTTTTTAACATTTTTCATTGATTTATAATCATTTTACAATGTAAACCTAATTTCTTGATGATCCTGCATGATATGATGACACTACCAAAAATATCCACCATAGCACTGCAATCTTACTCCATGGTGACCCTTAAGGCAGTATTGAAGGAAAATCTACTTCATGGGCAGGTGTTTTTCCATTTAACCTGAAGATTCAGATCTCTAATTACTTACAAACAGTGGCTAATTTTCTGGCTGAATGAGGAACTTTAAAGGAAACAGACTGGAAATTTGGTGGGAAGACATATATGGTTAGACTGCAAAAAGTTTTAAGAAAAATGTGAAATATAGATGCCCCAAAGTATTTATTTAATATTAGGTAAGTGGTTAACAAAAAGCACCCGAGCAGAAGAGAATCTAAAGAGCCAGGTAGACTAAATGATCTAGTATGTGGTTATCAATCTACATTTCCCCCTAATTACTCCATCCTTGGCAGTAGATTCATCAAAAAATGGCAGAAATGGCCATGCCTGAGCTCAAAATCATGTCAGTCTATTCATTTAGGACTATATTCTGGCTACAGTCACTCCTGAATGCCCATTACTGATTATCCGATATGCACCGTTCTCCAGTGAGATCAACCAACCACCTGGAAGCAATTGTATTACATTAAGATTACACTGAAGTAATATTATCAGTTTTGATTTTTAAAAGGATTACTCTAACACCAGTAAGAAGATGAACTGAAGGTGAGTAAGATTTTCAGAGATAAAACTGTAATATACGCTACATGTTTATTATCATTTGGTCATAACCAAGTTCTACAACAAACACTTTCACCCTTTGTTCATTCATAAAGTTGAATTTTATAATTAAAATTCAAATGTGTATTTTCATTCTAACTAATTCAGTAGTTTACACTTGTTTGATTTTGGAGTCAATTTACTATTGACAACTTAAAGGAATTAATGGCAATAATTTAGTCAACACTATTTCCAAAGAATCCCTCATTTTATAATTTTCACTGAATTTGCTTTCTCTAATCCTCTTCTATTCTACCTTCTATGAATATTTTAACAAAGTGAAAAATGGTCAGCAGTTAAAAATTAAGCACCAAAGGATATCCATCATCTGGAAGACAATGTGAAATAGATAAATCAAAATGAAGGACTAGATAAATGGGAATGGTAAGGCAGATTAATAAAGTATAAGCAGGGGAGTAAAAAAAAAAAAATCAAAGCTACTCAATTTGAACAATAAACAAAGATCCAGTCTAGCAGTAGGTAGTTATAAGAAAGACTTGCTTAGGTTTGATTTAAAGGCGGAGAATAGAAATCACTAAAGAATAATAGCAGAGGACTGACATGCGGAGCAAAATAGTGTAGAAAGACAAGGTTATGTATTCTTATCTAAAGACTGTGTCACATAAGGGAAGGGGGGAGGTGTTAACATTATTTTCTTAACAGAGAGTAGTCTAACAACATGACAGTAAAGTATTAGAAGAGAAAGCATGCACACTGTAATTTATAATGTATTTCCTTGATATTTGAACTTCAGAATTTCTCTTTCAATTGAACAACAATCATAAAGATGTGACAGTCACATGCCCTTGTACATATTCACAGGACAAATCATCAGAATGATCAATCCTAGAATTTCCTAGTTTTGGTAATTTTATGTATGAATTTCTTATGTTTCCTTTTCCATTATTTTCTTCCACAATTTTGCATTATTTGGGATAGAGAATGGATTTATTTCTCTTCATTAAGTAGGTACCTATTCGCTTGAATAGCTATTAGTGAATAGTTTTTCATCACAATTGAAAAACTGATCTGAGGTATCAATGCTTTGTGCTTCTGCTAACATTACAACATAAATGGTTATTCTGGTTAGAGTACGTTCCCTGCTATGGGGGGCCTAGATATTTTTCTTAGACAAACCAAGACAAATTTTAAAATTCTTTAAATCAAGTTTTCAGGCTTCCTACAGGGAAAGCAAGGACTTGTGAAAGAATGTTGTTTGAAGTTTTTACACTTTTTCATGTGAATATGTTAGCTACAATTTAAAGCTACATTTTATAGATTGCTTAGAAGAGAAATTAAACTCAGCTATCATAAAGGCTGTGTTATGAAACACATTTATTTTCAGAGAAAAAAATGGTTAGTCTCAAAAGCTAAATTATAATGCAGCATTCTATTTCTTGACCTGAGTGAGGGTTTTATGGGGGTTCAATTCAAAATAATTCATTAAGCAGGAGGGTGCCAAGATGGCAGAGTAGGATGCTCTTAGTTCACCCTCTCCCATGAATACACCAAGACAGACATCACAGACCCACCCATTCACTCAGCACACCTGATGAACTTTGATAGAAAATCACCTTCTTCAAAAGACAAAATTCCTCACAAAATCTGGTAGGAGAACAACAACAACAACAAAAAGAAGCAAAAATTAATTCAGGACCTGTCCCACAGGGATGGAGTGGCAAAGGAGGAATAGAGCTTTTATGCTGGGATGCCTCCTCTCCAATGGAGAGGTCAGTGAGGATGGAGGGGGCACCTCTGAGGCTCAGAGGAGTGCACAGCAGCCTCTTGGCTAGCAGAACTGAGAGAAACTAGCACAAAAGGTCCCTGTGATCCCCAGCCCTAGACACAAGCCAGTGGGAGTGGGCTAGGACTGGCTGCCCGAGCCAGGTGGAGGGTTAGGGCCAACTGCACAGAGGCAGCTTCAGGAGGCCAGAAGTACTATGGGCTGTGGCTGGGAGTGTATTTAGAACAGAATAGCCTGGGTCCCTCATTTAAAAAAAAAAAAAAGAAAGAAAGCAGGAAAGAAAGAAAGCAACACCGCCAGTACGCATTGTAAGGAGGGACGAAAGGCAGCTGAGCCATAGCCACTGTCTCCATAGCCCACGACACAATTGCTGGCGTGTTCTCCTAGAAGAGAGGCAGGGCTGAGCAATAGCTACCATATTCCCTGGTGAGCAGCTCCCAGGTGTAGAGGGGTTGAAACCTAAATCCGTAAGCAGGAGCTCAGCAACTTCACAGGCAGGACTGAGCTTTGTTTACAGCCCGAGGCAGAGGGGACCAATTTGCTCCACAGGTGCCTTTGTGGACCCAGGCCTCTAAGACAAATGAGCAAGGACTGGAGTTCTGGCACACAGTGGAGGCAAGTACAGGTGCAGAGTTTTCAGTGGACCTGCCAACCTTACTCAGACACAGTGCTAGGGATAGTGCTGACCTGATAGCGTGCCATGATCCAAAAGTGTGACCCAGATGTTGGCAGAACTGCACTGGTAGCTCTGAGGGCAGAGAACCTGGGGGACACCAAAACAGAGTATCTGACTGTGGCCAAAGCAAGGACAAGGGCAATATCAACAAAGAGTACTTGAAGGGCTCCAACCCCGCCTGCAACAAACCACAAGTCAGAAACAGTTCTGCAAGCTTCCATTCCAACAAAAGGGGAACAGACCTGGCCCCTGTTAGGGCCGTGACAACCACAGAACAAAAAGGAGGCCCTGCTGAACAACCAGGGGCAGGCTCTGATCACCACAACACTGGCCACACCCCCACTCAAATATATAACAGCCAACACACAGAAGAAAGATGTGGCAACTATCAACATTAAAAAAAAAAAATACTTTGTGACAAAATTATTAGAGGCACACAGTCTACACAGAAATGTGTCCTATTGAAATAAAAAAAAAAGCCCTTCAAGACCACAGTAGATAACTGATATTTCATAATCTGTAGTGCCAGAGAGTTATAAATAGAATGAAGAAGCAGAGAAACTCCTCCCAATTAAAAGAACAATGGAAGTCCCCTGAAAGAACAATTAATGAAATAGACCTTGAGGTCTACTAGATTATGACTTCAAAAAGGAAATGATAAAACTATTGAATGAAATACGAGAGACTATGAATAAACATGCAGAATACTATAAAAAGGAAATAGAAAATACAAAGAGGAGCCAATTAAAAACAGAAAACTCAATGGCTGAGATAAGAGCCAAGTTAAAGGCAGTCAAAAGCAGACTAAATAATGTAAAGGGACAAGTAAGTGACTTAGAAGACAGGATAACAGAAATCACCCAATCAGAACAACAGAAAGAAAAGCAAGTAAAAACTAATGAAACCAATATAAGGGACCTATGAGATAATATAAAGCACCCCAATCTTTGCATAATAGGGGTCCCAGAAGGAAAAGAAAGAGAATAGGGGATTGAAAAGGTATTTGAAGAAATCGTGATCAAAAACTTCCCAAACCTAAAGGTACAGTACAGGAAGCACAGAGGGTCCCTAATAAGAAGAACCCAAATAGACCTACAACAAGACATATAATTAAGATGGCCACGGTTAAAAATAAAGAAATGATTCTAAAGGCAACAAGAGAAAAACTGTTTCAGGGGAACCCCCATAAGGCTTTCAGCTGATTTTTCAACACAAACATTGTAGGCCAGAAGGCAGAGGTAAAATATGTTCAAAGTCTTGAATGAGAAAAAGCTGCAAACTAGGATACTCTTTCCGGCAAGACTATCATTTAAAATAGAAGGAGAGAAAAAGAATTTCACAGACAAGCAAAAACTAAAAGAATTCAGCAATACTAAACCTATGCTAAAAGAAATATTGAAAGGTCTACTCTGAATAGAAAATAAGAGAGGAGAAAACCATAATTGGAAATGAGACAACTACAATGAGTCACAATAGAACAAACATGAAAATGTAAAAGAGGACATCAAAATCATTAAAGATAGAAGAGGGGAGCAAGAAAATACAAATTTTTTCTCTTTTTTTCATTATTTTTAGGATGTCTTTGAGCTTATATGACTATCAGTTTAAAGCACAGATATAGTAATGGGTTAATATATTTGAAAAACAGGGTAACCACAAATCAAAAGCATACAATAGAGTCCCAAAGACCTAAAAAGAAACCAAGATAATACAAAAGAAAATAATCAAACCACAAAAAGGAAAAGAAAAAGAAAAAGGAGCAAAGAGGAAATTCTAACTCAACTGGAAAACTAAGTTCAAAATGGCAGTAAACACAAATCTATCAATAATTGCCATAAATGTCCATAGACTAAATGCTCCAATCAAAAGAAAGAGTGACAGCTTGGATAATAAAACAAGAATCTACAATATACTGCATACGTACAAGAGACCTACTTTATTGTGAAGGATACACATAGATTGAAAGTCAGAGGATGGAAAGATATTTCATACAAATAGAAATGACAAGAAAGCAAGAGTAGCAATAATGATTTCAAACAAAATAGACTTTAAAACAAAGGCCATATAGAAAGATAAAGAAGGATACTATATAATGATTATAGGAGAAATACAAGATGAGGATATGACACTTGCTAACATATATGCACTCAATATGGGAGCACCTAAATACATAAAGCAAATACTAATGGACAGGGAGAAAGTGATGGGAATAAATCATAGGAGGAGACTTTAACACCCCATTCACATCATTAGACAGATCTTCCAGACAGAAAATCAATAAGGCAACACAGATACTAAATGACACAATAGAATAGTTGATATTTTTAGGACATTACATCCCCCCAAAACAGAATATACTTTTTTTCAAGTGCACAAGGAACATTCTATAAGATGGATCATATACTTGGGCACAAAAGAAGCCTCAACAAATTAAAGGGATAGAAATTATTTCAAACATCTTTTCTGACCACAATGCCATGAAACTAGAAATCAACCACAGAAAAACAAAGGAGAAAAAAAAATGACAGCATGGATATTAAACAACTTGCTATTAAAAAACCAATGGGTCAATGATGAAATCAAAGAATTAATTAAAAAATACTTTGAGACAAATGATAATGAAAATACAACCACACAAAACTAATGGGATGCAGCAAAAGCATTCCTAAGTTCATAGTGATCCAGGCCTTTCTCAAAATGTAAGAACAATCTCAAATAAACAACCAAATCCACAATCTAAAAGAATCAGAAAAAGAAGAACAAACAAAACCTAAAGTCAGCAGAAGGAAGGGAATAATAAAGATCAGGTAGGAAATAGAGAAAAAAAAAAAAAACAATGGAAAAAAATCAATCAAACCAAGAGCCCTGAAAGAGTAAACAACATTGACAAACCTCTGGGAAGGCTCACCAAGAATAAGAGAGATATGAAATAAACAAAATAAGAAAGAAAAATTGAGAAATTACAACCAATATCACAGAAATACAAAAAAATCCTTAAGAGAATACTAAGAACAACTATATGGAAACAAATTGGACAACCCAGAAGAACTGCACAAGTTTCTGGAAACATGCAGTCCACTAAGACTGAATCAAGAAGAAACATCTCTTGAACAGAAAGATCACTAGAAATGAAATAGAATACGCAATTAAAAAGCCTCCCTACAAACAAAAGTCCAAGACCAGAAGGCTTCTCTGGAGAATTCTACCAAACATACAAAGAACTCATACTGATCCTTCTCGAACTCTCTCAAAAGACTGAAAAGAAGGGAGAACTACCAAACTCATTCTATGAAGCCACCATCACCTTGATACCAAAACCAAAGACACTACCAAAAAAGAAAATTACAGTCCAATTATCATTGATGTAAGATCATGTAAGAAAAAACAAACCAACAAAAAAACTCAAGAAAATACTAGCAAACTGGTCCCAATAGCACATAAAAAATGTTATACACCATGATCAAGTTGGATTCATCTCAGGAACACAAGGATGGTTCAATATATGCAAATCCATCAATGTGATACACTACATCCACAAAAAGAAAGGACAAAAACCACATGATCATCTCAATAGATGCAAAAAAAAAAAAAAAGCATTTGATGAAATTAAGCACCCATTTATGACAAAAACTCTTACCAAAATGGGTATAGAAGGAACATATCTCAATATAATAAAAGCTATTTAGGTCAAACCCACAGCCAGCATAATACTCAGTGGTGAAAAACTGAAAGCCTTCCTACTAAGATCTGGAACAAGACAAGGATGCCCACTCTCACCACTTCTATTCAACATAGTATTGGAAGTCCTAGCCACAGCAATCAGGCAAGAGAAAGCAATAAAAAAGATCCAAATTGGAAGAGAAGAGGTAAAATTGTCACTGTATGTGGATGACATGATACTATATATAGAAAATCCTAAAAGCTCCACACAAAAACTATTAGAGCTGATAAAAGAATTCTGCAAGATTGCTGGATACAAGATTAACATACAGAAATCAGGTGCATTTCTTTACACTAACAATGAAATAGCAGGAAAAGAAAGTGAAGAAACAACCCCTTTTAAAATTGTATCCAAAACAATAAAATACTTAGGAATAAATCTGACCAAGGAGGTGAAAGTCATATATGTGGAGAACTACAAAACATTGCTTAAGGAAATTAAAGATGGCTTGAAGAGATGGAAAGATATCCCATGATCTTGGATTGGAAGAATCGATATTGTTAAAATGGCCTTATTACCCAAGGCAATCTACAGATTTAATGTGATCCCTATCAAATTACCCATGATGTTTTTCACAGAACTCAAACAGATAATACTAAAATTTGTATGGAATCACAAAAGACCCAGAATTGCCAATGCAATACTGAAGAAAAGAACGAAGCGGAAGGAATAACCTTCCCAGACTTCAGATAATACTACAGAGCTACAGTAATCAAAACACCATGGTATTGGCATAAAAACAGATATATGGATCAATAGAACAGAATAGAGAGCCCAGAAATAAACCCACAGACATATGGTCAATTAATCCTCAACAAAGGAGGCAAGAATATATAATGGAGACAAGACAGTCTTTTCAGCAAGTGGTGTTGGGAAAATTGGACAGCAGCATGTAAATAAATGAAGTTAGAACACTCCATCACACCATACACAAAAATTAACTCAAAATGGCTTAAAGACTTAAATATAAGACAAGACACAATAAACCTCCTAGAAGAAAACTTAGGCAAAACATTCTCTGACATAAATCTCAGCAGTGTTCTCCAGGGGCAGTGTACCCAGGCAATAGAAATAAAGGCAAAAATTAACAAATGGGACCTAATTAAACTTATAAGCTTCTGCACAGCAAAGGAAGTCATAAGCAAAACAAAATGACAGTCTATGGAATGGGAGAACATATTTGCAAATGATGTGACTGACAAAGGTTTAATTTCCAAATATATAAATAGCTCATACAACTTAACAACAAAACACAAACAACCCAACCTAAAAATGGGCAGACGACCCAAACCAGCAATTCTCCAATGAAGACACAGAAATGGCCAAAAGACACATAAAAAATGTTCAATATCACTAATTATTAGAGAAATGAAAATCAAAACTACAACAAGGTATTACCTCACAACAGGCAGAATGGCCATCATTAAAAAGTCTATGAAGGATAAATCCTGGAAAGGGTGTGGAGAGACTGCTGGTAAGAATGTAGTTTGGGAGAGAAGCAAGATGGCGGAGTAGAAGAACGCTTGTAGCTCACCCTCTCCCACAAATACACCAAAACTCACATCTATGGACCCACTCAGCCAACCAGAGCACCTGCCGAACTCCAACAGAACATCGCCCTCTTGGAAAGACAAAGACGCCAAAACTCTGGTAGGAAAAAAGGAAAAAAGAAAGAAGAAAAAGCAAAACAGTGCAGGACTGATCCCGCGGGGATGGAGCAGCAAAGGACTGGCGCTCGTTCACTGGGTCTCCCCTCTCCAATGGAGAGGCCAGCGGGACAGAGAGGGAGCCTCTGAGGCTCAGATCTACCCCGAGCACCCCTTGACTGACAGAACTGAGTTAAATGGGCACGAAGGGTCCCCACAACACCCAGCCCAAGATGCGAGCCAGCAGCTGGGGCCGGGACAGGCCTCCTGTACCGGGTGGAGGACTGAGGCGGCTGCACTGAGGCAGCCCCTGGGGACTGCAGGGGGCTGTGCGCCATGGCTGGGAGGGGATACAGAGCAGAACAACCTCAGTCTCCCATAGATTGCGAAGAAAGCAAAGCAACACGGCTGGTGTGCCCTGGGGGGAGGGGTGCCTTAACCTTTGTCTCCTCAGACCTGCACTGCCATTACTGGGGCTTCTCATGAGAAGAGAGGCGGGGCTCAGCCACAGCTACCATATTCTCCTGTGCACAGCACCTGGGCGGGGGTGGGGCCGAGGCCTGAATCCACACCCAGGGGCTCTGCAACCTCCTAGGCAGGACTGAGACTTGTTTACGGCTGGAGGCAGATAGGATCTTTCTGCCCTGGCACCTCAGAGAACTTGCACCACCAAGACAAATAAGGAGCTGAGGTTTGGCATGGAGCAGAGGTGGGGCCGTTCTGCGGTCTTCCATGAGCCCACCTTCGGAACACCGACCCGAGGGGGAGAGGGCAGCTGCACAGAGTAGCGGAGCGACCGGCGCCAGGAAAGGGCGGGAGGCAACCCACTTTGCTGGCAGGATCACGGCACCTGACCACGGTGCTGGGAGGGGGCATGATCCGCCCACCTGCCTCCCCCGAGCACAGCATCTGACTGCTGCATTGGGAAGGGGAGTGACCCATCCGCCCACTGGATAAGAGCTCAGCACCTGACCCAGTGTTGGGAGGGGGTGTGATCTGCTAGCCAACAGCCACTGGGAGCAACACAGATGAGGGTGCCAACAGAGGGCCTCTGGAAACAGCAAGCTGAGTTTGCGAAACAGGGTGAAGACACAAAGACCTCTCGATGAAATCATTAAGAGCACACTGTCTCCAAGAGAACTAGATAACTGATACTCTTAAGCCACAGTGCTAGAGAGATATGAGCAATATGAAGAAGCAGAGGAACCACTACCAAATAAAAGATCAAGAAATCCCCTGAAAGCATGATCAAGGAAATAGACATTGATGGCCTACTAGATCAAGACTTCGAAAAAAGGAGTGATCGAAGTACTGAAGGAGCTAAAAGAAATAGTGTTTAGAGATACAAAATCTGTCAAAAATGAAACAGAAGCTATAAAGAACCAAGTAGAATTAGTAAACTCATTTGCTGAGATGAGAGTTGACCTAAAGGCTGTACAAAGCAGGCTAGATAATGCAGAAGAACGAGTAAGTGACCCAGAAGACAGGACAACAGAAAGCACCCAATCAGAACATCTGAGAGAAAAACAAATAAAAAACAATGAAAACAATTTAAGGGACCTATGGGATAATCTAAAGTGTGCCAATCTATGCATGATAGGGGTTCCAGAAGGGGAAGAAAGAACAAAGGGAATTGAAAAGGTATTTGAAGAAATTGTAACTGAAAACTTCCCAAACCTAAAGGAATCAGATATCCAAGTACAGGAGGCTCAGAAGGTCCCAAACAGGAAGAACCCAAACAGACCCACACCAAGACATATTATAATCAAGATGGCCAGAGTCAAGGAGAAATAAATGATCCTAAAGGCAGCAAGAGAAAAACAAAGAGTGAGTTACAAGGGAACCCCCATAAGGCTCTCAGCTAATTTCTCTACACAAATACTACGGGCCAGAAGGGAGTGGCAAGCTATATTCAAAGTCCTTAATGAAAAAAAGATGCAGCCTAGGATACTCTATCCAGCAAGGCTATCCTTTAGAATCAAAGGAGAGATAAAGAACTTCACAGACAAGCAAAAACTGAAAGAGTTTAGCAACACTAAACCCATGCTAAAAGAAATATTGACAGGTCTACTCTAAATAGAAAAGAAGCAGGATGCTACAAAAATGAGAAACTCATAACTAGAAAGGAGATAACTGCCATGAATTACAAAAAGAATAAACACAAAATTGTAAAATAAGACATCTAAATCATTAAGAGTGCGAGAGGGAAGCAAGGAAAGCCATTGTGGAAAACAGTATGGAGACTCCTCAAAAGACTAGGAATAGACTTACCATGTGACCCAGGAATCCCGCTACTGGGCATAAATCCAGAAGTAACCCTACTTCAAAATGACACCTGCACTCTCCCCCAATGTTCACAGCAGCACTATTTACAATACCCAAGACATGGAAACAGCTTAAATGTCCATCAACAGATGACTGAATAAAGAAGAGGTGGTATATTTATACGATGGAATACTATTCAGCCATAAAAACGGACAACATAACGCCATTTGCAGGAACATGGATGTTCCTGGAGAATGCCATTCTAAGTGAAGTAAGCCAGAAAGAGAAAGAAAAATACCATATGAGATCACTCATATGAGGAATCTAAAAACAAAACAAAACATAAATACAAAACAGAAACAGACTCATAGACATAGAATACAAACTTGTGGTTGCCAAGGGGGTGGGGGGTGGGAAGGGACAGACTGGGATTTTAAAATGCAGAGTAGATAAACAAGATTATACTGTATAGCACAGGGAAATATAAACAAGATCTTGTGGTAGCTCATAGCAGAAAAAAAAATGTGACAATGAATATATATATGTTCATATATAACTGAAAAACTGTGCCCTACACTAGAATTTGAAACAACATTGTACAGTGACTATTACTCAATAAAATAATGTTAAAAAAATGTAGTTTGGTGCAGCCATTATGGAAAACAGTATGAAGATTCCTCAAAAAACTAAAATCTAGCAATCCCACTCCTGGGCATATACCCAAAGGGAAATCCAACTTGAAAAGGTACATGAACCCCAAAGTTCTGTCTATCAACTGAAGACTAGATAAAGATGTTGTGGTACATTTATACAATGGAATACTTTTCAGCCATAAAAAATAATAAAATAATGCCATTTGCAGCAACATGGATGGACCTATATATCATCATTCTAAGTGAAGTAGGCGAGAAAGAGAAACTATCATATATCACCATATTTGGAGTCTAAAAAAAGAACAAAAGAGGACACTAATGAACCCAACTACAAAACAGAAACAGACTCACAGACATAGTTAACAATTTTATGTTTACCAGGGGAAAAGGGGTGAGAAGGGGTAAATTTGGGAGTTTGAGATTTGCAAATGTCAGCCACTATATATAAAAACAGATTTTAAAAAATTTCTTCTATATAGCACAGGGAACTATATTCAATATTTTGTAATAACCTTTAATGAAAAAGAATATGAAAATGAATATATGTATTTATATGCATGAATGGGACATTGTGTTTTACCCCATAAATTGACATATTATAACTGACTATACTTTAATAAAAAAATTCATTAAGCTATTTATCTATTTTAGGAAAACTTCTGCATGCTTGTTACACTATATAGTAATTTAAAGTATGTTATAGCATTACTTGCTTATAACATGGTATTTAAATGTACAAATTATTTAAACTTCCCATTGTTAGTGATGTTTCCAACTTGGATATAAATAATACATTCTAAAGACACTTGATCATGACTAAATGCAGACAGAAATCAATTTGAAGGAACATAAAGAAGTGTAGATACATACTGAAAAATGTCTTTATATTAAAATATTTTAGCAACATTCTTCTTTTTCAGTATTGTATTTTGCTTACTAAATTATGAAAGAAATTCACATAAGCATTCAATTGACCATGATTTTAAAAGTGTATGAGAATGTAGTTTACATATTTAATACACAAAAGTAAAATATGTATTTTACATATTTAATACACAAATAAATATACAAGTAAGCAAAAGAACATAAAATAACTTAATGCTTCATTTTATAGAATCCAAAGTTTTTAAAATATACACATTTACAAGTTTGAATGATCTCCCTTTCATACAAAAACAGGATAAATTTGGATCTTTTGAAGTTTTATTTGTGAAAAATGAGAGTCAAGACAAATATAAAAGCAGAGAAATCAGTTTTAAAGACAAATGAGTATTCATATTGAGGGACAGCTAATAAAAGAATAATTTGGATATGTTGATTGTAATGGAACAAAGTTTTCAAAACAACAGACCAAGGATTGGAGATATATCTCTAGGGTTCTTCATTTTTTTCCCATTCTTTTGATTTATAAATCAATGGTTTAAGTAAATAGTGACATCTATGACATTATTCACTTCCTTTTGAAACTTTGTAAACATATTAACCCCCCCATTTTTTTTAAAAAGGATAATTCAAATTGCCCAGTCTCCTAAGTTTAAGTCCTTCACCACAAAATGTTTTTTGGAGAAATTTGGATCACATAATTGAAAAAGACAGAGTTGACCTGACATCACCATATATTTTCCTAATTTCTATAAGGAGTCAAGTAAAATGCTTCTGCATAGCAAAGAAAACTATGAACAAAGTAAAAAGGCAATTGGCCAAATGGGAAAAAATATCTACAAATCATATATATGATAAGTGATTAATATAAAAATATAGAAGCAGCTTATACAACTCAATAGCAAAAAAAAAAAAAAATCTGATAAAAAATGGACAGAGGATCTAAGTAGACATTTTCCCAAAGAATACATACACAGATAGCTAGCAGGTACATGAAAAGATTCTCAACATCATTAATCATCTGGGAAATGCAAATCAAATCCACAACAAGATAGCACCTTACACCTGTTAGAATGGCTATTATCAAGACAATAAGAAATAAGTATTGGCGAGGATATAGAGAAAAGGGAACCTGATACACTTTGGTGTAGCCACTATGGAAAACAATGTGGAGTTTCCCCCCCAAATTATAAATAGAACTATTATACGAACCAGCAATTTCATTTCTGGGCATTTATCAAAAGAATGCGAAAACACTGATATATCCACCCTCATGTTAACTGCAGCATTGTTTACAATAGCCAACACTGGAAAGCAAGCTAACTGTGCACTGATGCGTGTATACATATATCACATATGTACATACATACAAACAGTGGAATATTATTCAGCCATAAAAAATAATGAATCTTGCCATTCGTGACAACACAAATGGATCTTGAGAGAATTATGCTAAGTGAAATAAATCAGACAGAAAAAGACAAATACCTTATAATCACATTTATATGTGGAATCCAGAAGAAAACAAAAACAAAAACAAAACAAATATGCCCATAAATATAGAGAACAGATTGGTGGTTGCCAGAAGTGACAGTCAAGGATGAGGGGTGAGCAAAAAGCGATCAAAAGGTACAAACTTCCAATTATAAAATAAATAAATCATGGGGATATAATGTACAGCATGGTGACTATAGTTAATAATACTATTTCATATTTCAAAGTTTTAAGAGAGTAGATCTTAAATGTTCTCATCACAAGAAAAAAATTGCAACTAAATTAAAAAAATGAGTCATCCCCCCTTTAGCATTCTTTTTAGATGGAAGATGAGGGCCCCCCAATTTTTTACTTCATATTCATTTATTTAAAACATCAAAAATATTAAGCAGTTGGGTTTCTGACTGAAGCAATAATGCCAAAATATCTTATACCTCTCATTCAAATCCCCCATCCATGCTATATTTCTAAAAAAAATCAAAACACGATGAAATATATGTATATATGGAATTTAAATCATCTATTACTTATTAAAATCAGAAATACTAGCTTAGGAGCCTATAGACTACTGATCTATCTGCCAGGTTTGACACCACAAAACATAAAGTACTGGATTCAGCCAGGCTGAGCACATGATAAGGAATTATATCTGAAAGAATTGAGTGTAAATCTTTAGTACTGTAGCACCAAATATTCTCTAGATAGAAGTAGTTATTACATCAAATGATTTATCTAAGATTTAATTATGATCAGTAGTCTTTAGAGCAAAAATTATAAATGCAATGGCTCAATGTCTGATGTGTAATAATTTTTTTCAATATTATTTTTACCTTAAAGTCACCATAGGTAAGAAAATTCACAAACTGAAAAACTAAAGTACAAAGGAAAATATTTTTACATACTTTTCCCCAACACACAACCACTATCAATAAGATGTCACAATAATGTCAGAAATTGTGAACAAATTATGAATAGAGATTTTTTTCAACCTTGAATTAAAATGCAAGGATGACTAATATTAATAAGAAAAATAATAACTTTTGAGCCATGATTTATATTTGGTAATAAAATTATGTTTATTGATTACTTATTTTCCCTTTTGTTCTCTACTCAGTTTCTATAGACCTAAGAAAGTAAAACTTCTGCATTTCTTGCCTCTTAGGACATGTAGGGGAGAAAGTCAAGCTAGTTTTCCTTTTCAAAATCTTACACACACCAATAAGGACAGTTTAAGGAGAAAGGAATTTAATATATTAGATGGGGACTGAGTGTGCTTAAGATAAATTTTCCTTAAATTAGAAAGATTTCCCTGGGTTTGGAGTCAGACAAGTAATCCTTGGGTCCTAAAGGTGGATACCCTGAGTCCTGCTCTCAGGCAGAATCACCCTGCTTGGTATCAGGAATGCTGGAATCAGCTACAAAAGATTCTTGTGACCCATGCATGGCTCAAAACAAAGAGACACTCGTATTAAATAAACTCAGGTAATGATGAGAAGCCTGTTGACTTAACAAGGCCAAAGTCTAGGGCACTTGGAAGAAAGCTTGCTACACAGCTTGAGGCTGAATTTCTGATAAAGGTTACATGAAAGAAGCTCAAAGTGAACGTTACAATAGGTTTATTTGTAAGAAATAAAGGCAAACTCATTCACTCCTAATATTCTGGACTGAGATTCAAGCACTTACAAAAATGCTGTTTCAGAATAAATAAATATTTGTCAGTCAGATGTTCTGGATTACCCAGCGCCTCTGATTTGCCATGATTCCAAGAGGCAAACATACTTAGTAAAATTCATTTTTTCCAATCTTAGAACACCTTTCTGATAATTTCTGACTCAGTACAATTGACACTGTGGGATTTGCTACGTACCAAAAATAAACTTTAGGCAGCAATTATTTTCCTTAATTGCATTTTCCTTGATTATTCTGAGATGCAAGATGTCAAATTTCAGGAATTTGTGATTATGTTACCATTAAAAATTCACAAAATGTTATTAAAATTAATTTATAAACTTGTAACTATTTTCTGATGAAACTATACACGGAATTTTATAACCAAAAGTTGTTAAATATTTTCAGATTCCCTAACCTGTCACTGAAGAGCTTTAAATGCTTTCTAAAGTAATTGTCATATCTTCCTTTTAATTTCTCCCTAAATTTCTTCTTTTACAGAAAAAGTAAAAAAAAAAAAAAAAAAACTTTTTATACTATCACTTTTTTTCTATTTTCCTGCTTTTCAGTAATGGAAGTGTATTTGTCCCATCAGATTGCCATAACAAAATATCAGAGACTTTAACAGTAGTGCTTTATTTTCTCACTGTTCTGGATGCTTGAAGTACATGATCAAGGCACAAACAAGGTTGGTGTCTAGTGAGAACAAATGATAATTTGTTACACATGAACAGAAAACTAATTTGTATAAAGCCTTCCTCTACTAAATTCACTCTCAGAAGTTGGCATTGCATCTTTAGTCTCTACCTAAAAATCTTTCTTTGGGCTTATTCTCTCATTTGTTCATTTATTCTATCCTTGAGAAAAAAATACATAAACACCATTTTTGTAAATAAGTATACTCTCTACTTACACATTCAATCCTATTTTCACTTTATATTAGTTGCTACTTGTCTTTTGGCAAGCTCATGTACTCAAAAACGTCAGTTATCATCTATACTATAATACTTTTGCAGACCCATTTTTCAGGCTCTGGAATTAAGCAGCGTAGTGGTTAAGATATTTTGGAACTTGGTTGCCTAATTTCAAATCCTAGTTTTGCTCCATACTAACTACATAATCTTTGGCACTTATCCTTCTCTATATCATATATAGGTACTATGAGATTGTACCTATCTTACAGAGTTGCTATGAGAATTAGATGACTTACTAGTTATCTGATTATTAGAACATAGCACACCTGAGTAGAAAAAGCCTTATGTATGTTTTTTAAAGTAAATAATACTTAGCTACTGGACCTCTTATCCTAAGTGCTTATGTGGCATATCAAACAAAACCGAAACCAATTTCATTATTTGTTCACAAATTAGGTACATTATTTAGGAGTCTTGATTTCAACTATTTTTATACCTTTTGCTTTTACCAATCACTGTAAGTTCTTTATAAAAGCCAAAGTGGACCTAACACTGTTTAATATTCAACCAATTTCTACTTTTATGCTTTTGAACATGAAATTTCCTTGTCCAAAATCATACTGAAACCATGTACATCCAAAACTTTATGAAAAGATATTTCTACTTTTAAGTCTGTCCTAGATTCAACACTTAGAGGAACAGATTTGCTCACTTGGAAACCCAATTATGCTTTGCTTAATTATTAAAATAAAACATATTATAGAATTTTTGTTATTATACATAGGCTTAGTTAAGGAAGTTTAAGAATACTTAAAAGCATAAGAAAATAAATAAAAGCCATCTTCATTCCAATCACACAGATTTAATCACTGTTAATATTTTATTTCTTTATATACTTTTGTATGCATGTAAATATTTTGGCAGGAGTGTAATGCACACCAAGTATTCCTCTCATTACCCTTTATTTCCTGGCCCCTCACAATTATGCAAGGCCATGTAACTAGCCCTGACTGATGATATACAATGAGGGAGGGGGAAGATGGGAAGATGTTACTCAAGGGTTCAAAATTTCAGTTATATAAGAGCAATACGTTCTGGAGATCTAATGTAGCTATAGTTAATGCTATATTGTATACTTGAAATTTGCTAACTAAAAACATAGATCTTAAATTAAGTATTATCACCACACACACACACAAAATAAAAAATGGTAACTATGGAAAGTTATGGATATTTTAATTAGCTTGATTATAGAGATTATTTCAAGCTGTATATGTATATCCAAACATCTAGTTGTACAACATACTTACATACAATATTCATTTGTCAATTATACCTCAGTAAAACTGTGTAAGAAAATATAATGTGTAATCACTGGGCTGAGAAATTATAAAGCCCATGAGAGTTTATCCAGTGTATTCCTGTGTTATATGCAAAGACTTTGTCTTCCAGAGTATGTAAATACATAGATACTTTATGAGTTTCTGTGTGAGGTGAATCTTCCCAAATCATGTTCAATGTACCAATAGTAAAAAAAAATATATATTTACTGCAGAATTCTTAGGATACTTTGTTCTAGTGTGTGTGCATGTAGTTTTATGATATATTTGTTTTAACAGTTTATTTAAAATTTCTGCCCTGAAGTATTTCATAAAATCATACTTTCATGAATTCTACTGCCAATACTACAAACTGAATTAAAGTGAATTTATTCAAAGCTAAATATGATTACATGTTTCATCAAGTCATTCTCTCATGAATGAAAATATATCTAAAGTAAGAACATACAGGAAGTCTATTTTGTATCTACTCATTTCTTGTGTGAGAGGGAGAACTACATTGCACTTATGCATAGATACGGAGCTCTATGTTCCAATTAGTTTTACTTATGTCCTTCATAAGTAAAACGCTTTTCAAACTTCTTGATATATAGTAGCAAATTTGACAGTACTTTTACATTTAAATGTATATGTGTATTTATATATTTTTCCCCCACATTAAAAATAATAAGGAATTGATCCTTCAACTTTACTAAATTCATTGATGAGCTCCAGTAGTTTTCTGGTAGAGTCTTTAAGAGTTTCTATATATAGTACCATGTTATCTGCAAACAGTGACGGTTTTACTTCTTTTTTTCCAATTTGGACTCCTTTTATTTCTTTTTCTTCTCCGATTGCTGTGGCTAGGACTTCCAAAACTATACTGAATAAAAGTAACAAGGGTCAGCATTCTTGTCTTGTTGCTGATCTTAGAGTAAATGCTTTCAGCTATTCACCATTAAGTATGATGTTAGCTGTGGGTTCATTATATATAGTTTTATTATGTTGGGGTATGGACCCTCTATGCCCACTTTCTGGACAGTTTTTATCATAAATACATGTTGAATTTTGTCAAAAGCTTTTTCTGTATCTATTGAGATGATCATGTTTTTTATTCTTCAATTTTTTAATGTTGTGTATTACATTGATTGATTTGCAGATATTGAAAAATCATGCATCCCTGGGATATATCCCACTTGATCATGCACTAAGATCCTTTCAATGTATTGTTGGATATAGTTTGTTAGTATTTTGTTGAAGATTTTTACGCCCATGTTAACCAGTGAAATTGGCCTATAATTTTCTTTTTTTGTGATATCTTTTCTGGTTTTGGTATCAGGGTAATGCTGGCCTCATAGAATGAGTTTGGAAGTGTTCCTTCATCTGCAATTTTTTGGAGTACTTTTAGAATAGGTGTTAACTTTTGTCTAAATGTTTAGTAGAATTCACCTATGAAGCCATCTGGTTCTGGACTTTTATCTGTTGAGAGTTTTTAATTACTCATTCAATTTCATTACTGGTAATTGGTCTGTTCATATTTTCTGTCTCTTTCTGGTTCAGCCTTGGAAGTTTGTACCTTTTTAGGAGTTTGTTCATTTCTTCTAGGTTGTCTATTTTATTGTCATATATTAGTTTATAGTAGCCTCTTTTGATCCTTTGTATTTCTGTGGTGTCAATTGTAACTTCTTTCTCATTTCCAATTTTATTGCTTTGGGGCCTCTCTGTTTTTTTCTTGATGAGTCTGGTCAAGGGTTTATCAATTTGGTTTATGTTTTCAAAGAACCAGCTTTTAGTTTCATTGATCTTTTCTATTGTTTTACTCTCTGTTTCATTTATTTTTCTAAGTTTTTTATTTTCAGTTTAGTTGTTTTTGTTTCGCTTTGTTTTGGTTTTGGCAGGGGGAGGTAATTAGGTTTATTTATTTACATTTTTTTTAATGGAGGTACTGGGAATTGAACCCAGGACCTGGTGTATGCTAAGCATGTGATCTACTACTTGAGCTATACCTTCCCCTTCATTTATTTTTAATAAATGTGATCTATGTGATTTCTTTCATTCTACTAACTTTGGGCTTTGTTTGTTTCTCTTTTTCTAGTCACTTTAGGTGTAAAGTTAGATTATTTACTTAAGATTTTTCTTGTTTCCTGAGGTAAGCTTATATCACTATTAACTTCCCACTTAAAACTGCTTTCGTTGAGCCCCATAGGTTATGGATCATCTTGTTTTCATTTTTATTTGTAGGATTTTATTTTTTTCATCTTTAATTTCTTCAGTGACCCATTGTTGTTTACTAGCATATTGTTTAGCCTCCACGTATTTGTGTTTTTTGCAGTTTTTTTTTTTTTTTTTTTTTTGGTAGTTGATTTCTAGTCTTATAGTGTTGTGGCTAGAAAAGATGCTTGATATTATTTCAGTGTTCTTAAATTTACCTGGGCTTGCTTTGAGGCCTAGCATGTAATTCATTTAGGAGAATGTTCCACATGCACTTGAAAAGAATGTGTATTCTACTTTTTTTGGATAGACTGATATATATATATATATATATCAATTAAGACACAGAAATTGATTGCATGTCTATACACTAACAATGAAGTATCAGAAAGAGAAATTAAGGAAACAATCCCATTTACCGTGGCATCTAAAAGAATAAAATACCTAGGAATAAACCAACCTGAGGAGTCAAAAGACTTGTGCTTTGAAAACTATAAAACACTGATGAAAACATTGAAGACAATATAAAGAGATGAAAAAAATATACCATGTTCTTGAATTGGACGAATATTATTAAAATGACCATACTACTGAAGGCAATCTACATAGTCAACATAATCCCTATCAATATACCAATGGCATCTTTCACAAAACTAGAATAATTAAAAAATTTGTATGGAAATACAAAGCAAAAACAATTTTGAAAAAGAAGAAAAGAGCTAGAGGAATCATGGTCTCTGGCTTCAGACTATACTGCAAAGCCACACTTATCAAAACAGCATGGTACTGGGATAAAAGCAAACTCATAGAGCCGTGGACAGGATAGAGATCTCAGAAATAAATCCATGCACTTATGGCCAATTAATGTATTATAAAGGAGGCAAGAATGTACAATGGGGAATAGACAGTTTCTTCAATAAGTGGTGCTGGGAAAATTGGGCATCTACATGTAAAAGATTGAAATTAAAACATTCTTTAACACTATATATAAAAATAAACCCAAGAATGATTAAAGAACTAAATGTAAGACTGTATACTATAAAACTCCTAAAGGAAAACATAGGCAGAACACTCTCTGAAATAATTCACAGTAAAATTTTTTTGATTTGTCTCCTTTAGAAAATAAATGCAAAAATATACAAATGAGACTTAATTAAACTTAAAAGCTTTTGAACAGTAAAAGAAATAACAGACAAAAACAAAATGACAACTAACTGAATGGGAGAAAATACTTGCAAATGATATGACTGATAAGGGATTAATATCCAACATAACATATATAAACATATAAGTTATATATAAATAGCTCATACAGCTCAACATAAAAAAAGCAAACAACTGTATTAAATTATGGGCAGAAAAACTGAAAACAAATTTTTTCAAAGAGGAAATGCAGATGGTCAACAGGCATATGAAAAGATGCTCAACATTGCTAAGCATCAGGGAAATGTAAATCAAAGACCACAATGACATATCACCTTATGCCTGTCAGAATGGCTATCATCAAAAAAAAAAAAAAAAATACAAATAACAAATGCTGGTGAGAAGGTGAAGAAAAGGGAACCTACGTAAAATGTTGGTGGGAATATAAATTGCTGAAGCCTCTGTGGAAAACAGTATGGAAGTCTCTTAGAAGACTACAAATAGAATTATCATATGAACCAGCAATTCCACTCCTGGGTATATATTTGAAAAAAAGCAAAAACACTAATTCGAAAAGATACATGCACCCCAGTGTTCATAGCCACATTATTTACAATTGCAAAGCTACAACAGTATCCATCAGTAGAAGAATGGATAAAGAACTATATATATATATATATATATATTCTATACATTCCACAAGCGAATACTACTCAGCTATTAAAAAAAAGAATAAAATTTTGCCATTTGCAACAATATTGATGGAGTTAGAAGGCATTATTCTAAGTGAAATAAGTCAAAGAAAAATACTGTATGATATCACATATATGAGGAATCTAAAAAATAAAACAGACTAGTGAATACAACAAAAAAGAAGCAGATGTACAGATATAGAGAACAAACTAGCAGTTACCAGTTGGGGGGTAATAAAGGGGTGGGGGGATGGGAGACACAAACTATTGAGTGTAAAATAGGCCACAAGGATATATTATATCACATGGGGTCAATATTTTATAATAACTGTAAATTGAGTGTAATTTTAAAATTATGTAAAAATAAAGTAAAATTTAAAAATCACAGGAAAATCACAGAATTTAATAAAATAATAATAGAATTTCCAGGCAGACAATGCAACTATAATTGGTAAAGGTATGTAGAATCCTATATTAAAGAATACTAACTAGCTTTCTCTCTTACTGAGTACGTTCAGTCTTCCTAGGAAACAAGAAAGATGAGAGATTTGTGTGTTTAACTGCCTTGGGATTTATAAAGACTAGGAGATGAAATCAAACAGGAGTAGTTCTCATATGTCAGGAGAGAGTGGGAGAGAGGGAGGGCATTGTGGGGAAATGGGTGATGGTGGAGAGGTAGCTATTGAAAATATCTCTATGGATGAAAAAGAGTTCATTAATTTGCTCTTAAAATAAACCTTTGGTTTTGAAAGAAATAAGGAACTGAATAACTGTCAGTAGGTATACAGGTTTTGGAAGTAACGAAAAATTGTTTTGAAGTTTGGCATTTTACTGAGTTCTAGAATTCAAACTGTAGACCCCAAAGACTGAACATATATAATAGATATCTCCATATGTTAGAAATTTGAACTCTGATACATCTCTTGAGGACAAGTGTCATTATAACATTAAGTCCTTTTTTCTCTGTCATACTTTTCAAAATAGGAAAATCAACGTTGTGAGGTGGACATAATTATTTAATACACAATTTACCACATACCAAAATCATTTCTACAATGCCAGCATATTTTTTAGTGTGGATGGAGACATAATCTCAAGTTTTACCCTGAAATGGTCCTCGTCCAAGATAATTTTACTTCGACAAAATCTCTGAAACTTGTTTAGGCCTCAAAAAATAATTATATTTATAGCAATGAATTTGTTCTTTATCTTTTCTATTGAGATTAACAAACGTCCAGTGGAACATTCTCTATATTCTTGTCATTTTGTAAGACTCTAGCTGTAGATTATATCTGGACTAGGCATTATTATGTTGCTACTGTAATTATTACTGAGGTTTTTTTTCCAATGAAATAGCCACTTTTTCAAGTACAAGAAGGCCTGTTGTCACATGGTTAGTTTCGGAAAAATTTTAGTAATGTGCCCAAGTTCTAATTTCAGTGGCCTATTAATAATACAATCACCATTATCATGAATATCTTTATTAATATCACTTATTGACTAGATATTTTGTGTAACTTAGGGATAAGTAATGTAAAGCAAGGCCATGACTTGAAAGCCTTTACAATCTAATAAAAGAATTAGGAATAATTAAAAAAGAATACGATCAATTTCTGCACATTTGTTAGTAAATATTGTCATATATATAAGAAATAAAAGGATATATTTTTATGTTATATCAACTGACTTGTAATCATATTAACTCACTTATAATATTTTAATTGTCTAAGGTTTGTTTTTTCACAACTTGAATTCAGAGATTACAACTTTACTCATCTTTTTTATAATTGAAAAGTATTGTTATTCATGATACAGAGAAATATTGATAATTCTCCAGTATCAGCAAGTAAATATTGCCTTATGTCCAGAATAATAATTATATTCATTAACAAAGCAAAGTCTACATAAGTTATCTAAAAACTATCAGAAAAATCTGAAAGCAAACAATATTATACTTCAAAGAACTACTCTGGATAATACAATCCATTTCCCTTATGAAGGTATTTTTAATAGCTATAAAGTCAAAATTCAAATAATGAGAATCTTTCCCTGCACTTGGCAATTCTTCAAGGCTGTGAGTCAGAATATATTATATGTCTTTATTACCATTACATTAAGTCACTGCAACTGCACAATAGTTATAACTGGCTGTATCATATAGGTAGAACAGCTGGTTGCCTCAGGCAGCAAAATATTAGAAGAGTAAAGTGTTTTGTGACTGTTTATTATGTGAGTGATTACTTGCCAGAAGGAGGAGACATTTTTCATATTGCCTGGGGCGGTAAAAATCCTCAAGTTGACATTAGTCTTGTTCTTTTAGTAAGAGACACAAGGCATTCAATACATAAATGAACATCTCAATTTGAGATTAACTGTTAGTATGTATGTTAACTTTAGGTCTTTCTGGACATGATAAATGGCCACAGAGTAGTTTAATTTTTTAGTTTAACTAGGTACTGCATGATTAGTTGATGATACTGTAAGAAGTATTACTCTAAAATGTGGGACTTCCATTATGTCATACAGGGTCACATTACTTAATAAGTTGATGCACAGTGATGTCACTTTTGAAACTCTAATATACTATAAAACCTGTATAGTAACATGAATTTAAAATTTGTCCATAAAGGCACTACAAAAGGAATATGTTTGAGACTGATTTTTATGCATGTTCTACACAAGAATTAATCTTCATACTTATAATTTCCCCGAACAGTGCCCAGATTTGCTGCTTATATTGAAATATGCTGACTCATGAGTGAAAAATCATTGGCATCAAAGCCTGTTTCAAAAGGTAGAAATAACTGCAAGTGAATGTGTTTTGATTACTACTTTGGAGCAAAAAGATTCACTTTCCTACAAAAACAAGATGCTTGGACAAGAAATGTTCCCTGAGTATAACTCACAGTAAGAAAAAGATGCCTTTGTTCACAAAATGAAATGCAACAGGAATGCGTAGTTCAGGCCATGACTCTCTTAACATAGAATGAATTTAAATCTCCAGAGGAAGGATATTATTTAAATGTAAGGTGTTCACATCAAATTAATAACCATGAAAACTGTTGAGAAATTATATTTGTAGAAAGGAGTTTGCTACTTTAAAGAATTTAGTTTCACTTTTCATTATATATAAAAGTAGTTACATCAATGCCAATATTGATAACTAAACAACAAAGAAAATTTAGGTTTTATTTTGAAAAAATGTGTTTTGGCACCCATCAAAAAAAAAGTGCTATATATGTGATAGACATATGCAGAAGACATTAACATATATATATAGAACTATAATTTTAACTATTTTAGTGAGTGCCATGTATAAAATATTTTACCTATTCAACAGAATGTATAATTAATAAGAAAAAGTACAAATTATCTTTCAAATATGCATTATAAAAACACAGACTGATGAGAAAACTGACAATAATTTGCATCAATAGGTAAACAAAAATTGAAGAAAACAACCATTGAAATTCCTACTATGATGAATGCTGGCCTGACTGTATGTTCTGTTTCTGATGAGTGCCATGCTGATGTTGGGTGTTGATAGACAATCAATTCTGTCGGTCATCATGGAAGTGATTGCTGATGGATTTTATTGTCTTGGACTCAGGGACATCATCCTGGGAAAAAACCTTCTCTCCAGACTGAAATTCTTGACATGCAATCAAAGTTGTGGGAGCACAGAAGACTACTGAAAGAACTGTCACTAAAGAACAATTGCTACAGAATGATCCGTAGGATCAGGTCAAGGATTTGTGAAATGTTTACATGAGATGAAATGTCAGGTTCTAAAAGTATTTAGATGTACTGAGAAATTTTATTTCCAAAGTACCATTTATGTTTCTGTTGAGATAAAAATCAAAATTCTGAATTTTGTTTGTCAATATCTGTCATATAAATAAAACATTAAGTGAAACACATTAAATGAAATAAATGCAAGATTGTACAGTGCTATGACATATTAATTACTACTTATTTAATAAATATGACTGGTATTTTAGTGGAAAAATAAGTATGGCATAATAAACAAATTCAAATTGACTAATTATTTAATTACAGAGAAATGACAATATATAAATATATAATATACATAAATATAAGTGTAAAAGAATATACACAAACATTCCTGAAGCCCTTGACAATGTGCTGGATATGCTACTAGATAATTGGAATATGGTTGTAAATAACCTATCATTCATAACCATATGTCCTATCATTCAAAAACTGATGTTATAGATTATAGATATTTAATAGAAAACTTTTAATATATCATTATAAAGAATTGATAATTAACTGAAGATATATACTGAGACAATTGATCTCATACCTTAGAGACATGAGGGATCATGGCTAACAAAGATTTCTGGGTCATATTCAAGAAATCTTGATTTAGCACACATGTTGTAGGGACAGGAGCCATCATTTTTTTCAAGTATCTCATGTTAATCTGATCCAATTGATTCCTACAATGAATTTGCCAAACTTAAGGTTAAGGGTATCGTCTTCCACAAGACTGCCCTCACCTCGAATACCAGCTACATGTTTGAGTGTCCCTAGGACCACTCTCAATTCTGACCAGCTGGCTACAAATTTGAGGGCTCCCATGTACTATCTCAAGTTCAGTAATTCACTAGAACAACTCATAGAACTCAGGAAAATGCCTATAATTTTGACTGTAGTTATAGCAATGGATACACATCAAATCCAGTCAAAGTGAGATACATAGGGTGAATTCTGGAGGGGTTTCAAATGCAAAGTGTCCATCCTCCTAAGAGATGTTATCCTCACAGTATAATGATATGTGATAACACACAAGTGTTGCCAAACAGGAAACTCACCCAAGTTTCATCATCAGAATTTTTATTGGGGTTTCATCACTAGGCGTGATTGACTGAATCATCACTATGTGGTTGAGTTCAATCTCTAGTGCCCTCACATGGTTCAGAGCTCCAACCCTCTATTAACATGAATGGTCTTTCTAAAGTGTCCTGTCCTATCCTTGGTCATCTCTTTATCATATCCTATCTTATGGCCAACATAAGTCACCTCTTTGTTGTAAACTATCTTTTGTGGTTTTGTCCAAGGGGGCCCACCATGAACAATAAAGACACTCTTATTACTGTGTGAATTCAAAGGGTTTAGAGGCCAGATAATTTCCTTATTACACCATCTACAAACTAAATTTTGAGAGGCAGAGGCCCCATTTTATGGATGACATAAACAAAGTGATTGATGACCTCTCTTATAGAGGGATTAATATAGGCAATATCTGAGTAAGAATTCAATAGTTGTATTTAGAGGAATTCCCATGAATTAAAAGTAATTTGGATGGAGATAAAGTGTTTCTGTTTGTGTACAGAACAGAAACAAAAGAGGAGGAATAGTGAAAAATAACAGAATGTTATGTAGGTCCCAATTCATGTACAATTCTACAAGACATAATAAAAATGAAGGGTTGTAGAAATATACTTACATAAAAAATCTGCTTTAACCATTTTTACTATGTTGCCTTGAAAACCATTCTAGGCCATATGCTTTGATTTTTACAAAAGAAGGCTAACTAATAGGTTTTACATTTGTATGTTTTTCTTCTTTATGATTAATAGTATGAGCTTTTCTTATTTTGATTTGGTTTTATTTGTTTTATATTTTTCACTGGAAGACTCACAGAGGCTCAGATATTCCAAAAATAATCTGTCATTCAACAGGAGTTATTTCAGTCTCTAAATTCTGAAACAACTGTTACCTCCTAAACTTCCTAGAAAACAGAGATTCTAAGTTTAGGCAGGAAAGCACCATTAACAAGTTGGAGGGAGATTAAATGTGTTAAATATTTTGAAACCAATCTTTCAGAGTCAAAAGCAGATCAAATAATTTTTTAAAAAGGAACAGGAAAAATAATATGCATATATTAAACATGACTAGGGTAGGAGATAAAAAAAAAGAGGCAAAAAAGTGACAGTAGTAGATAGGCAAAAAGTTTGGAATTGATGTGACTCACTGTTTATGGAAGGAAAGGGACATGAAGTTTCACTATTTTGCTAGAAATATCAGAGAAACATATTTTGGGAAGATACTGGTTCAGACTTGAATATCATCTTATAAAGATTTTGTATAATATCACAGTAGAGAGACCAAGTAAGACAGTAAAGCACGATGACTATGGATGGAGTTAGTAAGAGTGAGAATTATCTGAAATTAAAGTCTGCTTGCATTTACTTAGTGGCTATGTGACCTCAAATAAATTACTGCTTTTCTACATCCTCCATGATCTTGTCTAGAAAATGGGAATTTTAATAGTATTTTTGGGTCATTTTAAGGAAAAATATTCAAACCATGTACAATAAATACTTAGCAGAGTACACTGGATCTCCAAAATGCTAATACCGTTCCAGAAGTAAACATTTTAAGAGTAGGATATGATAACAGTGTCAAATGTACCATAAATTCAAGTTCTTTGAATTGGTCTTAGTTTGGAATTTGGAGCAAGACTTATTTCAGGAAACTGTCTCTGGAAGAGGTGTGTTGGAGTCCAGCCTAGAGTATGTTAAAATGTGAATAGATCATATTAGAGAAAGATTAATAATGAGGGTTGAAGAAATAGCATGGTGATTGCATCCACATGAAGGTCAAGAAGACCGTAGTCTCTGATACTATTCACTGTGTATTTCTGATATATTTAGAAAGTCACTATATTTGAAATCCCCAATATAAGAATTGATATAAACAGGGAGCATCAATGGATGTTAAAATAAAAAGGGTGAAAGATTGTTGAAGAACAAGATATTCAGGAAATATTAAAGTATTATTATGTAGATTATCATCCTCTTTAGAAAGTGAAAAAATGTATTCTTATACTGAAGGGTTGGTGTGTGCCATTTAACCAAATGATCAGACTTAGAATTACCAGTACTGGAGCATCCTGGCATCACGTGTGTCCTGATTAATGTGAAGCTTGCGGCATCACCTGTAAAGCACTCTTGCCAAAACTAAGTTAAGGTACAGAATGAAGGAAGTTCCAGAAAGTGAAATATTCTACAAGACCATTGGTTTAGATTCATAAAGTGTCGGTGTACTAAAATATGTAAGGAAGGAGAATGTTCTAGATTAAAAGCACCTAGAGAGACATTACCCAGAAAATGCAACTCATGAAACTTGACTAAGTTCTGAATTAGGGGAAATAAATGCTACAAGAACCTCTGGGGGAAAAGAATTGCTGAAATTTAATATGAAATGGCTATTATATAATATTGTATAATTATTTTAAATTGTCTTAAGTGTGAAATTGGCAGGGCAGATATGTATTCTTGTTCTTAGGGGTGCATGCAGAAACATCTGGTGGTCTCTACAACTCACTTTCAAATAATTCAGAAAAACAAAAGGAAAAACAAACATGGCAAATATTAACATTTGTTGAATCTATTAGTGTTTGTTTTACTATTCTTAATTTCAATCACCTATATTTTTGAAAAAAAATGAATTTCAGAAAAAAATTATATCCAGAATCCCTAAAATTAATGTAAAAACATTGGATAGAAAGGGGCGTTTAAGGAAGAATGATCAGGACCAAACTCTGGGTCATTCTTACCTTCCTGACATTTAAGATTGAAGGAGAGGATGAGAAATCACCAAAAAAGAAAAAATTAATAATAATAATAAATAAATGAAGAGAAAGTGGACAGACAGTGAGGAATGTGATGACACATAGACCAAGCGAAGAAAGTATCTAATACTACCGAGAGGATAAGAAGGGAAACAGTAAAAGGAATATAATTTTAGGATTTTTGAAGAGTGCCCTGCTAAAGTATCTGTTAAATATACAGCTTATAATTATCAGCCAAATTACGAAGACATTCTGATTTACTAGGTTTAGTCTAAAACCTAAAAAGCCATGTGTTTTAGAAAACTGCAGGCAATTCTCATCTTCAGGGAAACCTGGGAGACTTTTAAGATGGTGGTTTTCAATGTAGGTTCCCTGGACCCGAGAGAGCACTGTCAAATAAAAACTGTGGGATATGAACTCTATATGGTCAGAACAATTTGGCAAGTGATATTCATGGACGCTGAACTTTAAGAACCTAAGAGTTTTCAAGGAAAAATGTTAAAGTCAAATTTGGATTAAAACTTATAGGAAGACAAAAATCATTTAAGTAGGAAGCACAAGAAAAACACATGTGTCTGCAAGAATGGGCCAGAATCCAGATGCCGAAGCAGAAATCACCCTTATTAGATCAATCTCATTCAAACCAGTCTAATTTAATCTTCTCTTTCTCTGAAGTTCTAAAAGATTTGCAGTCTGTGTCACACCCCTTGCATGTAGTCTGCATTACATATGCCTGCATTATCCCACTGTCAACCACCTTACCCCACCACACACATGTACAGATACACAAAGACATAGACACACATATTCTTTACAAAGGCTGTGGTAGGTTGCTATCCCTTTTGTCAAAGCAGCACCTGGGACCAACTATTAAATTCATAGTAGTCCCATAAAACTATGAGTGTTTTCAGTGTTGTAATGTGTCTTGTTCACCGATCCCATCCCAACACATAGCAGAGTGCCTAATGCATAATGATATTCAATAAAAGCTTGATGAAAGAATAGATAACATATAATTTATCAATTAAGTGTATTCTGATTTGAATGACAATTTGTAATATTTATTCCTCTCCACTCTTCGATCATTGCTGGATAATGTGAGGGTTTTTGATTAGATGGATACTAAGTAAAAATAAATTTATTTACCTTTAACTATTTAATTCCTCACCCTATAATCTACCAAGAAAGTATAAATGGACAGAATAGATTTCAGCTCTTAATTCCCTGGTTGAGCTCTTGAACTTCAATTAAACATAGCATGACCTATAAAGACTAAGAAAGTCATTGAAGAAAACAATAATTTTTAGTATATCAAAATTTAAGTTGTTACTTTTTCATCAAGTTCCAAAGTCATATGTTTGGCTCTGATTGAGGTGATATGTCATAGAGGCAGGAGAAAAACTCATGCTAGAGGCAGTATGGTCAAGGAAGGAGATTGCCAAATATTCACTTTGTAAATTGATTCTATCTTACCTTTTCTCAGATCACAGTTAAATTTCATTAATGGTAGTGGTAGTGGTAGGGAAAGAGTTTAGAATGGAGAATGCTAGGGCTAACATTCTTTTCTTCCATGCCTTGAAGGGATCAATTAGTGACTCAGTGACTGCAGAGAGAAAACTAAAACCCTTGGGATAGTTGGACACTTCTGAATATCTAACTTAAATTCATGTAGTTCAATCAATCTACTGAAGCAATTTGTTTAGTTTAGAGAAACTGCATGAAGCATTCAAATTAAACCCTTGAATGACTTATATGGGCTATGCCTGATTCAAAATTCTATGCATTGTAAGGGTTTTTTGTCCTTTTCTGCTATTTTTTTTTATGTCCTTGATTGACCGAAACTAAAAATTAGACTACTAGAATGCTTTCATTTGACTGGAATCACAGAAATTATTATTCTGCAATTTTAAAACAAAGACATATTTTGAGTTTAACATTTTATATTTAAGGTCAACTTTATTGTCCTTTAAGTAAGAAATTATTAGAAAAAATTATAAAATTCAAGCTAGCAAAATCCTTTGTCAAATTTTACATTGTACTAGAGTTCTTCTATTTTGAGATGCTTATAACATATTATTCTAGTGTTACTGAAAGTAGGATGGAAGGGATCCTCAATGTTTCTTCAAATTTTCATAGAACAGAGGAAGTTGTCATTAAGCACTTAGAATATATTCAATTTCAAGTATTTAAAATCTGTTTTACATTTTTAGAAGAGCCTATTTGAATCATCATTATGAAGAGGGAAATACTGAAAGTCAGCCAAATGAAAATTAACATAAATTTTATAAATTTATTCAAACTTTTGTATGTGATACTAACTGCCATTTATAAATGCTTTACAATAATTATTAATCTAAAGAATAAACAGAGATATAACTAGAATCATAAAACTTGAAAGTTAAACTACATTGTGAAAATTAATAAACAAGTATGATATTTGTAAACATTTTATGGGTTTTTTTTAAATGAAAAATATAAATAATAATAATAATGATTTTTCAGTACCTCTCCTTGGACTTTTTGTCTTGGACATTAAATGGGAGAGAAATGAGCCACAGATTATATTTTGTACTACATCAACTGTTTTATTGCTAAATCTCATTTTTGCTATATTGCCCTCATTTTATCATGGATAGAAACACTAACTCCTTTAAAGACTATGAGCAAAAAAAAAAAAAAGCTCAAAATATGCTGACCTCTTTCTGTTATACTGTTCCAATTATACATCAAGGATGTTTCCCATTGACAGGGACTCTCTCCCAGATCAAACTTTAAAGGCTCTTCTGAACCCTCCTCTGTACTAGAACTTGTCCTTGGCTGCTGAGTCCTGCTTCAGCAAGAATTCTGCTAAGCCAGTTTAGGGAGAACCAACCTACCCTTAATATCAAATCAAGTTTCTCAGCACCCACCTTACTTTTGCATCTAAACAAGTTCCTCAGTAATTTTCCATCCACTGATCCCCTCATTCAGTCCACTGGCTACAAACCCCGACTTGCTCTGGCAATATTCAGAGTGAACCATTCTATACTGAAGTATCTCTCCCTCACTGCAGTATCTCATAAGATCTGTCTTGATCTTTTTAACAAGTGTCTGGTGCAATTTCTCTTTGACTTCAACTAATTTAGCTTTGAACAATGTATTATTTTCTCTTTTAATCCACACAGATTAAATTCCATAGAAATATTTTAAATCTCCATTAGCATTCAGCTTTATAAAGAGATAGTACAATTATTTAAGAATCAAGTTTAAACACGGAAACATCAGTCTATGATCCAGATGGACGAAATGAAGGAGGTTCATCAGTTACTCTGATTAGTCTGTAAAGACATGGTGTAGAAAGTGGCATCACAGTAATAATTTAAGAAGAAGAAAGAATTCATTAAATACAGCAGATAAATGCTGTCACTTAATGTGGCTGAACATTTGTATGGTTCTCTGAAATGACCCATATAGCAGCTTCATGTAGTTTTTATCCTGACTCAAGTTAGATCACATAATTATCACTTGCAATTAGTTTTAGGCTTAAAAGAAGATATCACTTAATTCACTTGAATGAAAGATATAAACACAAAATTCTGGGAGAAACTTGATTTTAAACTTCTAAGACACCATTTAAAAACAGTTCTGATATACTATTTTTAAGATAAAATATCTTTAAAAATGTTTTCCAGTAAATTCCTTACTTTCTATTTTTTCTTTCCTGTTTTGATGGTTCATTAAGATATTTACTTTTTCTCTCAGTTTGGTTGCTTTTTACTTTCTAATTTTTGCTCCTCTACACACCTGTCTCCTTTCTTTTACTAAACAAAACTTCAAGCCACAAAAGAAGCTGCTGCAGTGCAAATGGAGAAAATGTTCTAGGCAGGTGTTTTTATTTATCCCATTAACTGCATTGAATGTCTTAGAAGGAAAAAAAAAATGCCACCTTGTATCCTAGATACAGTGATGTTATGCAATGTGTAATGCTACTTGCAATTTGAAAGAAACTGCCCAGCTATTATGTAGTAAGTCATTTTGAAATTGGGGTAATTATGAAGTATAGGAGCTTTTTCTATTACCGCATTATAAAAGGCAGATTTACCACAGTATACTTAAATAACAGTTGTCATATACTTACCTGTGTAGTCATGTTTACCCTTATGAGATAATAGTGATTACTGAAAATGTTTACATCAAAATTAGTCTAATTTTTCTATAACTTTATGTCTTTTTTCAGAACCATGTGCTGAAGATCTCCATGTAATGAACATATGTGGATATGGCAAAACTACTGGAAACACTTTATTTTGAAATTATAAATTATAATATCAAAATTACTCATAAAATACACCAGATCAACATTTATATTCAGACTTAATAAGAATATGGACAAAGATGCTATTACATTTCTTAACTACTATCTTCTCCATTCTCTCACCTTGTATTAACCTCCTCTGCTGAGTTTTTACTCTACTCTCATTATAAACATAGGAGACTTTGAGGACTCAGTCTTGGGTCTCCCTTTTTCTTTCCCCTATATCCCTTCCTAAATGACTTTCATTCATTCCATTGACCTCAATTATCATGCATATGGTCATCACTCCCAAATCGTAATTGTTGGTTCAGGCTTATTATAGCTCCATTGTTGTATATCCTATTACCTTGCTACATCACGACTCAGTTTTACAGGCACCTCATCTTACCAAATTCAAAACTAAATGATGGATAGATTGTTTCCCCTGCATACTCTTGTTTCCTATGCCTCTCATCTCGGTAAAGAAGGTGTTAGCTGAAGGTGTTACACAGTAGATAGATATTCAGTAAATATCTGTAGGTTGGATAAGTTATTGCATTGGACTTAATTCCCATTATGCAAAGGTTGACTGACTTGAAATCATTCCTATTTAAAAAATGGTCTTATTGTGGTTAGATAAGAGGAGATAAATAGCTTTTCAAAGAGTCAGGCAGCATCTATAAGAAGCAAGAGTGTTAGAATTTTTGTGTGTGTGTATTTTTCTACAAGAAGCAAACTCCTATGACACTTATCGTTTGAAGTGGTAAAGACCATTTTTCCTCTTTTACACACTTTCCTGCTCATGTATCTGAGTCTGCTGGTCTCAGCGTAAAAATTTGGGGCATGGAATATATTAGAAAACATAGATGAGACATGGTTTCCTATTCCAGCCTAGTGAGAAATTGATAGACTTTGGAATCAGATAAATCTTTCTCCGAATTTGTTTTCATATTTGTAGTTGTATTATCTCCAACAAATAACTATGCTTCTGAACATTACTTTTCCTATTTCAAAAACTAAGCAGAACAACTCCTACTTCATAGCTTAATTGGGAGGTACCATAAGATTTCAATAAATAATTTTACAAACATAAATATAACATTACAAAAAATGTGATCAATGAGAGTACCTCTGGCAGCCCAAATATATTTACAACAATAGCAAGTAATTTTAGGGTAGAGAATCACTAAGAACCATCCTTTGTCATTAAAATTGGTTTCAAAGTTTCTGTCAACTTTACACTTTGCAGAGTTGTTTATGGAAATTATGAAAGTAAGGTACCACACTCAGCAGAACATTATTCATAAAAAGCACAAAGTAAAGTGAACCAGAATTACAAAATGTGTTTTTAAAAATCAAAATGGTGTAGTCAAACTGAAAAAGCTGAGTGTCTGGATTTTCAGTGACTGAGTGACCAATGGGGCCTCAGATTTAGTAGGATTCACTCAAAGCACATTTCATAGTCTGTTCCTGGTCTAAAAAATTTCATACAGACTAAGTGGAAAGCATATAAAATAGTTATGCAAACTGCTCAGGTAATCTGGACATATCACATCAGTGTTACCATACCCTGTTACTTTGCTTGAAAAAAGAAAAAACAGAGTACAATGGAGTAAGTTACACAAAGGTCTTATATTTTTTAAAAAAGCTATTTTCACATTTTGTTTTAGTTGAGCTTTTGATTATTTTTGACTTTGGTTTGTTTCATTTTTAATTCTCTCTCTCTTTCTTTGAATAACTTGCTGTATTTATGACCTTTTCCCACACAAGGTATTAAAAAAAAGCAAACTACGTTTTGAAACTGTCACTACTAGAAACATTATTCAGAAGAGCAGAGTGAGAGGTTTTGCTTTTTAAACAAAACAAAACCCCATGGGCAGTCCCAGGCATGTAACCAATTACTTATCCACTTGTCCATATATCTTTTGTTATATGAATAGTTTTCACAGTATGAATATCTTTAAGACTTACAAAGATGCTTTTGGCAGATCGTCAAATATCTGTTCCATTTATAAAAAAAAATGTGATAGCTACTTATAATGGGGCACTGCAATGTCGATCACTGTGCAGGAACCACTGTGCCGCACAAAAGGGGACAGGCGGGTATCTACAGCAATTATTCCTGCTCTAAGTATAATAAACTTTAGGATAATATGGTGAGAGCATGTGCAGAGTGCATTTGAGGTTTCTCATTTTAGACATGTACTCTGTAAACTGAGCAGGAAGGAGAGGTCCCAAGTGGCAAGGAACAAAAAGAATTTACTTCGGTTATCAGAGAGAAAGTCTTGAAATTAAAAGTAAAGAACAAAAAAGCATCATACTATTTCTTTGATTAATATGAGTGACTTATTTTTATCTTGATTGTACCCAAATCTAGTTGTTTAAGATCTGTACTTCGCCACACAGTTTCTGTCAAGGTTATGTTTTATTTGAATGAATTCATGTATTTTCTTTTTCTTCCTTATAGAGCTTCTCTCTCTCTCAATACACACACACACACACACACACACACACACACACACACACACACACACACACAAAGAAGTCATTTGACAGGCTGATAAAATCCTCTCTGATTTTAATGTCTACAAAAGAGATAAGTCTTTAAAAATATGACTATTTGTGAAGCCTTCAGATTCTCCTGCATAGATTGGGTCTTATTTCCCTCTGGTCATTTATCATAGTAGAATTAGCACTTTTAAAAATAATAATGGGGTCGCTGGAGCATTTCCCAATAGCTTAATAGAATCACATTCTCTCCCTTTCCCTTCTTTTAGCAAATAATTTAGACCTAATACTCATTTCTTGAGTTTTACCTGTACATGATCCTTTCTAAAATATGCAAATAATCCTTTCTCCAAAAGCAGGTTGTCTGATTATGCTGTATTGCCAAGGGCAAAATAAGAAAGAAAGGCTTAAGTAGTTTAAGGGAATTTTAACTAATTCTATAACTTTTACTCAGGTTGAAATTATTCAGTTTTCTCAAATTACTGAGATAGCTTAACTGTTTTTTCATGGGGAACTAATTCAGGAAAGAATTTTCTTAGCCGGCATAACTTTACAATCAAAGAAGCTGATGGTAAATACCCTTCCTTGGCTCTGATGCCAGGTCATGGTTTCCTGCAGTGCATCAGAGTGGAGTGAAATGCCAATCTCCAGAGGCTCTTTAAAATCTTAGTCTGTTTTTTTTTAATCCTTTTTTATTATGGTAAAATAGATGTAACATATAATTTACTGTTTTAACACTTGTTAAGTGTGCAGTTTAGTGGTATTAAGTACATTCCATTGTTGTGCAACCATAACTACCATCCATCTTCAGAACTTTTTTCATCTTCCCAAACTGCAGCTACATATTCTTCAGAAAATAAATCCTCCATGACTGCCTCCTCCTCGTCCCTGGTGATCCCCACTCTAATTTCTGTCTCTTTGAATTTGGCTACTCCAGGTACTTCACATAAGTGGAGTCATACAGTATTAGTCCTTTTGTGACTGGCTTATTTCACTTAGCAAAATGTCCTCAAGTTTCATTCATGTTGTATTTGTTATAATTTCCTTTTTAAAGCTACGTAATAATCTATTGCAGTTATAGAGTACATTTGGTTTACACATTCATCTGTCAAAGGATATGCTACTGAATTTTAAACTAAACTTCTGAATCCTAAATTTGAATATCTGGCAAAATGTATAGCATCCCTATTCCTCACATATACTGTGGCCATATTGTTTCAACTCCAAAGCATTTCTAATTTTTTAAAGTATACTTTTTGCATAATAAGGATGTAAGTAGATAATTAGAAATTACTAGTCCTATTACTTTGTAATAAGAACAATCAGGAATCGTACATATATCAGCAAGATTCATGTGGCAGCAAATGATATTTATTAAATGAACATCTGGTTCTTGTTTTCATTAGATAAATTAAACTGACTTGTCCCTCCTCTGTAGAAATTTTATATTGCAGCAGAATTTACACACTATATTCAGATGTGTAAAATTGTCTAAAAGGTGATGTGGGTTGCCTCTTGAAACCTCAATCAAACTAGAGGCACAGAGCAGAAGGGTGAATTCAGTTCAGTTGGTAAATTCAGACCATACTAACAATTTGTATGGAGTCCTTTTAGAGAGTACCTTCTCTTTTAACTTCAAACTGTCTCTTTTGTACGTGTCTCTACTCCTCCCTCTCCCTTCCAGATGTTGACAGGATATATAGGACAGATGAACCAATTCTAATGGAGCAGAGGACAGAGGTTTTGAATCCACCCTTGATATCCTTCTGGTGTCTGTAGCAGGCCTCTCTATGTCTGTCTAGTTTATAGGAGACGTGTTGGTACCCAAAGTCTGCCAATAATCCAATTGTGATCTACTATCCTTGTCTAAGGCAAAGATAGAAAGTCCACCAGAAGGATTTCCAGCACAAGTCAGTCAGTAGCTAGAATGACCCCCTTTACGGAGGTCTCCTGCCAACATTCAGCCAGCTTCTGAGCTTCCTCTTGGAACATATAGTAACTTTTCAACCCATTCTTTATCCTACTCCTTTGATCTAACTATACCATATTTCTGATTTTTCTCTGGTTGAATTCTCTTTAGAAACCCAACTAGAAAGTTAGACAAAGACTCTATGATCTTGTTATTCCTTTCAATCTATATATTACTGTTTGGCCTGCAAAAGGGAGATTAAAGTACACACTGTTCTTACTCTGTTTATATAAGCTTTTTGACTCCTCTGTTCCACGGTCACCTGGTTGGAAGAAAGATGGAGGGGGAATGTGATGAAGGTGGTCCAAAGGTACAAATTTTCTCTTTTAAGATAAGTAAGTTCTACAGATGTAATGATTAATATGGTTAATGCTGCTGTATGTTATACATGAAAGTTGTTAAGAGAGTAAATCCTAAGAGTTCTCATCATGAGGAAAAATATTTTTTTCTTTCTCTTTTATTTTCTATTTATATGAGATGATAAATGTTCATTAAACTTACTGTAGTTACTAATGTATGTAAGTCAAATCATTATGCTGTATGCCTTAAACATATACAGGGCTATATGTGAAGTATATCCCAATAAAACTGGAAGAAAAAAAAATCTCCAGTACAATATTAAATGGGCCCCAACAACATTAATAGACTAGTCAAATAAACATAAAGCTAAGTATACATCAATCCAAGAAGTTACATGGAAATACATCTGCCTAGTGTAATTTTTAAGGTTGATGCTTATTAATTAAAAATGTAGCATCAAATTTTTAAAAGCAAACAACTACAGCTTGTATTTAAAGCCATTTTTCTGGCTTTGGATGAGCTAGTCAGTTATAGTAATAAAATGAAACAAAATATATTAATACTTATATTTTATGAATGAAAATATAGACTCATTTTACACACTACTTTTGATTATCAGAAAATAAACACTCATCCTTTAAAATTAAATAAAATAACATAAAGCAAATTGTGATAAACTACTGTTGCCTGAAATGCTGCTGACAATCCTCTATTCATTTAACCTAAGGTTTGATATTTGGATGGACCCAACACTCTTTTGAGATTAAAAACCATTATCAGCCAATGGGGCTTCAGTATAAATGAGCTTTCAGTTCTCAAATGTAAGGATGTGCATTAGAGCAACAGAAAAAGATAAACCATTGTCATACTTTTTAAAATATTGGTTGATTTAAGCAGATTAGTGATTAAAAAAGTATTATTTTTTAAAATAATTTTGATCAAATAAAATGTCAGTTGTACTTTAAACAAAGTTTATTTGTTTTGCTTTATTTTTCCAAAAGCAAGCACCACATGTGAACTATAAATGTATATAAGAAAGTATCTGGTGATCATCTTGCATTTCTCAAGCCAGATAACTATCGTTTTGTTTTATTTGCTGGCATTTTTATGTAATGGTCCTGAGATATTATGCTGTTAAGCCAGGATAGCTCTACTAAGTGAATTTTGGTTTTATCATTTTCTTTTTGCTTTAGTTCAATACTTCATATTTAGAGACTATTCCAAGAACTTTGTGCAGTGAGCCTTCTGATTCATTTGTTAAAATTTATTTTATATATATTCTACACAATATACTCAGAGGCAGCTACAATGGACTTTTGCCATATATCTCCTCCAAGTGCAAGGCATATTGATATGATAACAAAGCATTTCAATTACCCTAGATAATCAGTACCAATGGAAAGAAGTCTTTTGTGTCAGACACTAAAACATACCCACTCGCAAGCACACCAAAAGCCTTTCCTTGTAGATTTGTTCTTAGCAAAGTATATAGCAGTATTCAAATTAGTATGGTAGCACTTTTGCACTTTTCAGAAGAAAATATGCAAAACTCTAAAAATCAATAAAATTTATCTAGAAGTGCAGATATGTGGTTGATAGTATTTTATATGAATCGAAAAAAGTGCAGATTGAATCATTTATGTAGCAACTCAAAATATATTATTATTATGGGTTAAAATATTGCCTTGTTAAAAAATTGCTAAAAATCACAAACCTTCTCTAGGTTCCATATGCATTACATAGATACTTAAAGTTGCTAAAAATTATGCTTGTTCCTCCCAGCCATCTTTAATCATTAGGGAATACATGTCCAGTAATTGGGTTGATGCTGGTAATACAATAAGGCAACAGGAGGGCATGTAGGAAACCATTAGACTTAACAACTATAGATTTGCTAAACCTGGGAAGTTCTGCTATACACAAATTCACAGGCCCTCTTTGCAATCTAGAACTCAGAGCAATTACATCTTAGAGAAAAACTTAAATTGGAAAAAGGCAAAAAAAATTTTTTGTCCTGGGTGGCAAGCATTCAGGCAACCCTAAAGAGGATATTAAATATGAGTGCAAAATACAGAGAGCTATTGCTTCTTCTCTTTCTTTCCCAATTCTTATGTTTCAGGGGTACCATTATGTGGTAAGTTATTCATTATAGTTAGTTTTCACAAATTAGTGGAATGATGGAGATTTGTAATTTGTAAGTCAACCTGTAGGTTTTTCAGAAATAAAACCACTTGAGAATTATCTGATTCCAGCAGGTACACCTTCCCCAGTAGCCTTCTCAGGTATTTTTTCAGGCTCTGTGTGTGTGTGTGTTTTGATGTATTTTTTATATGTTAGGGTTAGGCTATTAGCTCAATGACCTCATTGCTCCCCAATGACATCTCCAGATCATATCTTCTGTTCCCTTTATAAATACCCTTCTTTGGGAAAGAGTCTTCTATCTATTTTCATCATCCTCTTCTTCCTCTTTTATGCTGTCAATTATTGAAGTCTCATTGTAGACATTACTTTTACTCCATTTCTCTTACTCCAGGCTTATTCCTGTCATTCTTGTCTGAGTTTGTTCTAGCTTCTGATTTCCTATTTTGTAGCAAAAGTTTTCATGATGGTGATCCTTGTCTTTCAAATTACACTGACAACTGAGGTATGGCCACGAGTTTGTGACTGATGAGCTTTGTGGTGGTCTTGTCAGCAATGGTCTTTCCTCTTTTTATAAGAGGACTGTATCATGTCAGAACATTCCACTGGGGGCATTTCACTTAGGCAAACAATCCTCCCTTTGTTGGAACAGCATGTATCTGGATGCCAATACATTAGAGGTTGAGTAGAGGAAACTGAAAGTTTGACTTTGGCATGCATCTCTTATTGGGTCTTCCAACTCCCTCACCTGACCTCAGCTCTGCCTAGCTGTCTCATTCAAAAGCCTCTCTGGATCTATGTTAATGAAGATCTACCTCAGGTTTTCTTGAGGAGGATAAGAAGCTTCAATTTTGCGGCTTCACATCCTAAAGAAGGAAATTTGGTGGTACAGTGACTTTATATTTGGATTGATGTAAATGTAACTCAAGCTCCTTGTTTCAGCCCCATGAGTCATCCCAATTTTCCCTGATGATTGGTGATTTCAGCCTCTCAGGGCTCTATGAGGTGAGTTCTCACACTTATTTCAGCAAGTACTTTGTGTTTTAGCTCTTCTGTTGCTTCCAATCAGTTAGAGCTTCTTGGCTTTTCTTCCTTGAAATACTTTTTGTTGTAGTTTACCCACAATCCCTTTTTGTTCATATATATTTAAAGAAATTCTATTCATATGTGATTTATTTAGTTTGGTTGAGGAGATGAGAATATTTGATTAATCTGCCATGTTGATCAAGAGTCTAGCCAATGGCTGGCCAATAGTTCAGTAAGTTTTGAATCTGAGGAAATAAAATAGTTCTACACTTTCTAGTACATTATGCTTATCACTAAGCAAGTCCAATATATGAGTCATCAAGCAGTATTTATGGAAATATTGATGTATTAATAATGTTATTATTAAGGAAAATGTCTCCACATTAATAATTCTTGGGACTTTTAATATACAATTTGGCTTTCTGTAATTTTGAGTCTTTTTGTTATTTGCTGAAAAATTTCCCCCAAATTCTGAAGCAGATATTTATGTATTGTTTCCCTGCTTCAAAAATTAAAAAAAAAAAAAATGGTGGGAGGAAGAAAGCACCATTACTTTGGATTAAATTAATGAATAACTATTATTTATCACTGAATACTTATCACTAAAATACTTCCTATAAATAGTGATTTAAATAAGTCTAGTTTTGAATTTATTTTTTACTAAAATCATGACTCAGCTCTTATACTTTAAGACACTCTCTATCAAATGAAGCATTATGTCACTTACTCACCAATTCTAGAGTTAAAGATGCCACTGGTAATGAAAAAAAAAAAACTTTATTATCCTGATCACCATTCTTTCATTTCATAAAACAGACATCATCTGAAACCCTAGGCTATATGTATATTTTATAAAGGATCATATAAAGTATATTTTCTGCAGCCAAACAATCTAAATTATTCTCTTAGGACATATTTCTCCCTAAAATGATTTCAATATAAACTGCTTATGTGAAAGATACCAGGATTATCTCACTTTAAAATTTTGTAGGACAGGAAAGTAAAAACTTCCAAATCTGACACATGGATTTTTAAGGATTATATTGCTGCATTTGTTCTCAGGCCCCCTCAACATTTAGCTTTAGGATCTATAATTTTGTATCCAAAAGCCAACTTTAGCAATGAATCAAGTTTAAAATCCAGCAGCCCTCAAAACAATTCCAAATGACAAATGCATCAGAAAGAAAAGATCAAGATACAGTTTTGTTACTGCCATGGTGAAGAAGAGAAAAGCAAGTTCTCAAGCCCAGGAGAGAGATAAAGCAACGTGTTTGCCATGGATTCTTTCAGGTTCCCTTAGGAAAGAATAATGACTGTAAGCTACCCCTTTCCGGTAAGTTTTTATGGGAAGAAGTACAAATAGAGTCTACCCAGGAAAGGCCTGTACAAAATGACAGAAATTGAACTTATGTTACACTTAGGGCACTCTCATTCCTCACCTAGGGCACTTCAGGTGAAAAACTGACAGGTAAGAGCACATCTTTGTTAGGAAATAAAAATCGAGCATAATGACAAAAAAAGATACTTGCAGTATTTGCCTTCCTTGACACAGAAATTCTTGAACATAAAATATGAAAATTCTAGCAAATATCTGGATTCTTCACTATTCTTGGAGATTGTAAAATGTGAGATAAAGTTATTCCATGCAGTGACTAGCTTAATGAAACAAAGAGCTTCTAAAGAAACTTTAAGAACAGTAAAGCATTTGCAAATTAATAATCTCCCAGATGTCAGTTTAGGTAATGGTCTAAGGTTTTAATGATATTAGAGAATGTAATACAAAGATTGTCAAGCATTGATAATAATTTTAAAAACTTAGGGTAGACCTTCCCTTAGGTTAGGTTAGGATTACGAAAGATAATCACAGAGAATATATTTTCCAGTAAATATATTTCATATATTAGACATATAAGCAGTGTGTAAGAGCAGGTATCACAGATAGCTGTGTGGGCAGGGAGTGAGAAGAGGGCAGGTATACACCGTTGAGTCCAAATCCTGTGTCTTAGATGAAAAGTATCCCAAGATAATAGAATGAATCCCTTGAGTAGATCAGTTTTCTGTCTGTCCTTGTTTTAAGCCCCATGAGTCATCCCAAATCTTCCTGTTCACGTAGTAGAAAAGAGGGGACTTTACTGTCAACATTTATAAGACCCAAAACTTCTGAATCTTGACAGTTAGTTTAAAAACAAAAAAGTTAAATTCTTACATCACATTCATAACATTTTTGTTTCTAAGGCAAAATAGCTCCCTCAGTTAGGAATGGTTTTGTAAGCAAGGAGAGATTAGGCAATTTAGAAAATTCTTAGTTAGGCATATTAGCGAAGGTATCCTACTCATTTAGTATTTTTATAGTGTTACAGAAGGAAATACTCAAGAACTAGACATTCAGATTTTACCTTAACAATAACCTGATGATACAGGCAATGTTACTATGATTAAATTAAATGAAAATTTAACCATTTATAATAAAACCTGAATATTATATAAAGCTGTCCCAAAAGATAATTGAGCATTTTTTTCAGGAGGTAATCAGGCAATAATTTAATGATTAAATTAATGAAGAAACGATGAAAGGGCAATGGCAGGAATCTTATTTAATTCCACATGCTTATGAGTAAAAGAAAATAAACAAATTTCTTTATGCCCTTGCATGAGACGACTGCCATATGTTGAAAAGGTAAATTACTTGCTTGGATATTATTGAGCCCATCCTCAGGTAGCATTCAATTAATACATAATAAAGCCAAGTCTATGTATGTGTACACAATTTTACAGATTATATTTACAGTCAGATAACATCTGAATAACAAATTACCCTAAATTATTTACTGGGTAATATATAGCTCCATGAGTCAAAAAGGTAATGGTTTCACACCCAAGAGAATTTGTTTATAAATAGATTATCTTTACTCAATTTCTATTGGTTCCTATACCTTTTCCCCCCCATATCTTCTTTATATTAATTCAGGCCTCTGGGGACCCAGCCCCAGGCAAGAAATAGCCAACTTTTTCTATCCTTCGTTAAGCTCCCTATTTCTCAGCACAGTTTTCCAAATTTGGCTCAGTATCAGTCAGGTCTCTTCCACTTACTGATGAATTCTGCCTGTTTCCTCCATCTCTGAGGGGAAAAGACATTTCTGTCATCGTTGGGGAAAACAGTTCACAATGCAGGAGACAAAACCACTGGGAAAAGGCCAGAGTGACTTTCAACAGGCCAGTGGAATTTTACTTCGCTCATACTTTACAATATAGAAAAAAATAAAGCTCCAATTTGAATTTGAAAATAAATATAGGCCCTATGAGAACATTTAGAATAACAGAGTGGTAAAATACTTGTGATGATTTTAAGCATTTTAACTTCCAGCTCTTAGAAGGCATGAATATACCCTTATTTCATCCATTGTATTGATTTGCTCTATGGCAGGGGATATAAGGGTTAATAAAAGAAATAGCCTCATTGACTACGGTGCAGGACCTTCCGTGGTTGGACTTGCCATCAGTGATGATAATTTTCTACACTAGTACCTTTGTACACTAGTAATTATACTACATTAGCAATTATTCTAACTCTAGTACTCAGTATGTTTAGAGGAAACACACTACAGAATTTGCAGACTCAAATTCTGCATCATAAAATGTAACTCACTAAATTCTACCATAGGTTTATTCTGATTATTTATGGTCTGAATAAAGGTTTGAGACTAATTGTATACACTGGGGCAGCAGCATGGATTTAATAACATGTGTGCCATGTGACTCTAGTTACTGCCATGAATTTGGTGTGACCAGTGCTCCTATAAATGTTGGTCATGAATGGAGGAAAGGTTGAATCCATTTAAATCATTCCTAAAGTCTGAAATGTCAATGGATAAAGAAAATTATTTTACATATAAATGCATATCAAGTGCTTATTATTTTTAAATATCACTTTACTGAACTAAGGCAAATGCTTCTAATACCCCTTTTGAATTAAATAATACATTTGCATGGAGGATTATGTACATAATTGTTTATATTTTTATAGAATTTATTGCCAGTGGCAACCATGCAAAATACCTAAAAACATTTTTTATATCATAGTTTGAGTTATCTTTATGATTTAAGTCAAAAAACTGCAGAAGAGATTTGTTAAAAATCCAACAAGTGCCTGATTACTTAACATGCATTATTTTATATAATCTTCATAACACAGTATTGAGGTGGGTAATATTATTTTTTATTTTGACTATCAGTAAATAGAGGCTCACAGATATTAAGCAATATGATTATTTGTACAGAGCTTACATGGGACCCTCAGAATTCAAACCAATAACAGTCTGTTAGAACTACTGTCAAACTGAACTGTTTACACTCATTTACACACACTGTCATTACTCAATCAACGTCATCAAACCTTTCCTCCTTCTCAAGGAGATAGAAATGTTCTTGCAGCAGCTAGAGAATATTTGTCTTAAAATAGAAAGTCAATTTATTAATCATAAACTATTCCACTGACCTAGATATTGTCACGTTGATACTTAAGACAGCAACTTCAGGTTATTTAGGTATTGTTGAGAGCAGCCCTTAAATCCAAATGCATTCTTACTGGCTGCCATTCTCAGGACAGATCAGGGAAATCTGTACTTAGCAGGCCCCTACTGTTACTTCCTCTTTTGCCATTCCTCTTGGGCTGAGTCTTTCTGTGGCCTTTGAGGATCACCTCTAAGTGTTTTCCCCATTCAGCACCCTTTAACCCAGCATCTGCGCCTAAGATGTAGATGGTTTACTGATCCGAAGCATTTTTCTTTTTTTTTTTAAGTCTTTCATAGAGTGGTTTCTCTGTTTTTCAATTGCTTCTTGAGTATATTTCATATCACAGATATAATACCACCTTTTAACCGAACTCTGATAAGGCCATTTTGAAAATCCCTCAACTTAATAATGAGCTCTAATTTCAGCCTGACCACGTCAGCCTCAGATAGCTGCAAAGAGGCTCACTGAGAAACTATGTTATTTCTTCCACTAGTGAATTAAATTGTTTCAGACGGTCATTTTATTTCCCTTTGTTTGGTAATGCCTGTGCTATTGTAGTATTGATGGGGAAGATGGCAATTCAAAGGGGCAGCAAAAGGTAGTTCAGCAAAAGGGCTATTTACCAAAGGATAGAGGCAAAGATAAAGGAATGGGGAGGCATGCAAAGAATGAGCAAGAGTGGAAAGCCATTACAAACCCTAGGCTGAAGGGAAAATGGGAAATAATGGTGTCATCAGATCCTTAAAAAACTGGAACCACAGAAGTGGAGTGCTCCAAAAGGGGCTTTGGCTGTAAAGGCTGGAAGCCAGGCTGAGAAATGTCCAGGCTGTCTGCCATTCTGAAAGCCTCTGCTTTCCATTAGCTGAAGGAAACGATGTTGTCTACAAATGTCAGTCTCCTATGGTACAGATCAGGATGGCAAAATGAGAATACAGATAGGAAGACAGGAAAAGAGGGTGGTAAATGTAAAATAGCCAACATAATGTTCAACTCTGTATCTCCAACTCAGATCTCTCCTCTGAATTTCATATCTCTATATTTAATTATTTACTTGATGGTCCCCCTCAGATACCAGATAAGCATCTGTGGTGTGTGGAATTCTAAGATGGTCCCCAAATTTCCCGCTTTCTGGTATACAGGACCTGAACAATCCTCATGCCTTGACTGTGAAGGGTCCTAGGAATGTGATGTGACAATGCTCCACTGATGATGTTATATTATCAAGATAATGGAGTAGTCACTCCATGATTATGTTACTTCACGTAAGATTGCTTGGTAGCTGACATAGAGGATTCTCCTACTGGTCTTGAACAAGCTACTGTGCTGTCATGGAGAGGACCACCTGGCATGAGATGGTATGTAGATTCTAGAAACTGAGAATGGCCTCAGGTTTATAGCCAGCAAGAAAGCAGAGCATGAGGCCTGCAGTTTCAAGGACTAGAATTCTGCCAACAACCTGAATAAACATTTAAGAGAATGCTGTGCTCCAGATGAGAACTCCAGAGTGATGGACACCTTGATTTCAGCCTTGTGAGACCCTGAGCAGGACATTCTGTTAAGTCAAGCCCAGACTTAACAGACCTACAGAAACTGTGGGATAATGAATGCTTGGTCTCCTTAGCTGCCAAGTTCGCAGCAATTTGTTACACTGTGCTAAAAAGCCAATAATGTGTAAAAGGTTGAATTTCAACTCCTGACTCTTCACCTTTAAATGCCAAATCTGCTCCTACCCTATTTGTCCTCAGGAAATGGTGACTCCATATTTCACCACACTAAGGTCCCAAAATCTTTATCCATTTTTGATATTACTCAATATTTCATATTTTACAAAGTTCATCAGTAAGCTCTGTTGGCTCTATCTTCTAAATGTGTCCATAATTCCAACTTAACCTCCCTCTTTGATCACTACTTGGGTTACTGTTGCCTTCTTTGGAGTATTTTAACAACTTCCAAACTGGTTTGGCTGCTTTCATATCTGCCCATCAAAATCTATTCTCTACAAAGTAGTCAGAATAATACTTATAAAACATAAATTGAAAACCTCTCTGTTCAAAACCTTACAGTGGCTTCCAGTATCACTCAGAAAAAACAAAGTTTCTTAAATGGTCCATAGACATCAGACCAGTTCAAAGTGGTGTCTGTGGTCCACAAACTATTGTTTCCTGTTCATGCCATTTTAATGAACAGAATATGATTTTTATAACTTCTTTTCTTTTTTCCCTAAGTTCGTTATGCTTATATGTATTGAAATATATTTTTATGTTGACTCAAAAATTTGGGTTGGTTTTATAGCTCTACATTTGCTTTAAATTTGTGTTTAATGGAGGAAATACATTCATTTGTTCAACAAAGTTCAGACACTGTGCTAGTACAGCAGAACAACCATGAATCAAAACAGACAAATACTTTGTTTTTATGGAGCTTATGTCCAAGTAGGGCAGACACCATAAACAGGAAATATGCCTATGTCAAGTAGGGATAATTGCTATGAGGAAGAACAAAGGAGGTTAAAAGAACAAAGTGATGGTGATGGAGAATTTTCTTCCAAATAAAAAGGAAAAAATCTGTTTTAGAAAGTACACTGTAAGCAGAGGTCAGAAAGGAGTGAGATGCTGCACAGGTGTTTGGACAAACAGCTTTCCAGCAGCAGAAAATCAGAAAGTTTGCAGAAGGATAATAAGATAATTTTCCATCTTCATGTTTTAATTTCTGGAAAAAAAGTATTTCTCCAGAATAAATGAAACTAGGAATATTTGTGATAATATATAGTGAGTATACCAAAATAATTTTTACAGAGGTACATCCCTGATGATAGGTTGCAACAGAAATGAACTTTCTGGGCAAAGATCATCCTTCACTGAATATCCACTAAGGCTTGCTGGAGGAAAGTCAGAGAACTTGGGTTGAGACCTTGGGTATGTTCTCAAAGAGTTTTCCAAACAGGACATACATGAACACTAAAGCTGCATTAGTCTCTAACTATTTCTCAGACCCTTTATTGCCCCCCTTTCCCAAGTGCACTGGAATACACGTCCAAGTCTGTTAATGCAGGATGAAGTTCTTACACATTTTCCTTTAAAAGTGCTAGGATATTTTCTTGATTTATTTTCCTTATGCCCACTTCAAGAATCTGATTATTAGTGGTACAACTTCTTTATTTTATATAGCAAGACAAGTTTGTTAAATCAGACTCATTCTCCCGAGTCAGGTCATGCTCCTCAGGACAATGCTACCCCTGATTTAATATATTTTTTAAATTTGAATACATTCAATTCCTATAGCTCTCCATTTGCTTTTTCCTCTTCTAAAGAAAAAAAATGAAAATTTCCAGCTTGTTGACAGGCATATCATTCTCTTGTTTCCTGTCTCCTTACTTTTAAATAAACATCTTAGAGTTACATTCAGTTTAATAGAATTAATTATCTTTATCCTCAGATTATGTTTCAATCCATTCAACAAATTGTCTGGAAATCAACACATGTATTAACATGTAATTAGCACATATTCAAGGCACTTTGGTGGGCACATACTCTAAAGCATGAATTATACAGCAATACTGAGCATCATCATCCTGCCTGTTGCTGAACATTGGAAGTCAATTAAATGTTTCTGCTGGCCTATTTCTAGGGTTCAAATAAAAATGTACAGATCATTATTACAAGGAATTACATGTAGATTTAATGTTGATCATGGGATCCTGGACTTCAAGACTAGAATTATGAGAAAGTCATATTTGGGGGCAAATTCAAGATGGCAGGATACAGAGATCTTGAGCTCACCTCCTGCAGACACACTGAGTCTACTGCTACATATGAAACGATTTCCTTTGGAAAAAAAAAACACACAATCAACTAGCTGAGTGAATCCTATACATCAAGAGAACATGGGGCGGGGGAACTATACTGAAATGATTAGAAAAGACTGAGACATAATATCATCATAAACCCCGCCCTCAACTTGGTGACCCACAATTAGGAAGGTACTCAAAATGTGAAGCTCCTCCCTGAATAGAAAAGGGTTTGAACCCCATACTAGGTGACCAGCTTTTAAGATCTGCCCTGAGAGATAAGTACCCAAAACATCTACCTTAGAAAATCAGTGGGGCTCACGAGACCCACACAGCTATAGTGAACTGAGTTGTAATTCTTAATCCACCCCAGGTCCCAGTGCAGAAACAACCATCTGAAAAGCATCGACTCCATAAAAAAGGTGCACTTGCTTACCTTAAAGCATCAGCCCAAGGGATAGGCATCTAATTTAACACAAATCTAGAGGACTGCTGTGGTACTATCCAGCATTAGAGGCTGGCAGGAGCCATTTTTGCATTCTCTGTCTACCTCACTCCAGCAGTGGGTACCACTTTTTTTTTTTTTTTAAGTCATAGGCTCTTTCTTCCTTGGGGTGCACCATCTTTACACACTATCTCTGTCATGCTCCAGAACCCCAGTATCTCCCGAGGGGTGCCTTAACAAGTGTCTGATGCCTTGTTTTTATGGCTGCCATGTATGGGAGACCCATTGACCACCTGGCTTTGGGAGCTAGCCTGGCCTGCAATCCAGGGTCCCAGTGGACTGTAACAATTGGAGAGACAATTGTTGGCTAGCTACCAAAACCAGGGCACTGCACAGACAGCACACTGAAACACAGCTCCAGTGTCTCTATGAAAAGGGCCTATTGACTTGTCTTGGACCTCCAGTCTGAGACAAAGTTTTGGATTTCACACATACCAAGGAGTCTACGGAAGGGCTCTCAAGGAACAGGAGCCAGTGGACATCATCTCTGTGCTTTTCATCTGCCTCACTCCAGCTTGCTGTTATCTACCAGAATGAAGTTTATACCTTTGTCATGTATCTTGATTATTGTGGCTGCTGCCATGGGACACCTCTAGATTGTCTGGATATGCTGGCCACTGGAGCATACGCTCCTGTGGGTCCCATAGGACTTTAGCCAAAAACAAAAAGTAAGAAGCAACAGCCTGAGGAGCCCAGTCTTTCTGTGTAAGAGGCCTATTAGCTTATTTATATAGCTTTAGCCTTAGGGGTAACCTTTTAATAAAACACATATCAAAGGGCTGACTGTCATCTGTTTCAGACACCACAGAGAGCAGGTCCTATCTTTTCAGTCTCCCTCTGCCATACTCAGAAGTGCCAATAACTCCCAGAATAAAGTTTTTACATGTATCTTAAGTCCTGGTTTTTATGTCTGGTGCTCTTGTTTTTTATGGATGCCTCCCAGGGGAGACCCCTTGATCACCTGGTTCTGGTGGTCAGCTGGGCTTGTGATCAGGAGCCCCATGGGACTATAACAAATGGAGATATAACTCTTAGCTGGCTACCAACCCAATATCTAGCACAGGCAGCAGGCTGTAACACACCTCCAGCCTTTCTATAAAAGAGGTTTATTTGCCTTTCCTGGAATTTCCACCTGAGGGGGAATGCTTTTGGTTTGCACACATCTAGAAAGGGGCCTACTAAGATACTCTGTGGGGACAAAGGCAGGTAGACACCATTTTTGCGGTCTCCATCTGCTTCACTCCAGGTCACCAGTATCTCCTAGGAAGTAGTGTACACACTTTGTCTGGTACCCTGATTTTTGTAAATTCCATGCAGGGGACACTTTTAGGTCCTCTGCCTCTACTGGCCAGTGAGGCTTGTGCTTGCAGTCACACAAGACTGTATATGTTTGTATTCTTTAAAAGGTGCTGCCTAGGGATATGGCTTCCAATCAGGCTGAATCTAGGTTGAGATCCTTCTCTTTGGGACGCTGACGGGTTATAGCAGATCCTCAACTATGGGGAGGTACTAAAAATAAAATCTATTACTTAGACAATCACAAATGTTTTAGAGACAACCAAGAGCTAGGGCAGGGTTGAACAACAGGTTTCATCTCATACACATGGCCACTTCCTTATGGCTAGGAGAGGTGACTCTTATCTTATGCAAATGAATCAACACAGAGAGTCAAGGAAAATGAGGAAACATAAGAATACATTTCAAACCAAAGAACAAGATAATACCTCAGAAATAGTTCTTAATGAAATGGAGATAAGTAATTTAACTGATAAATTAAAGCAAACAGTCACAAAGGGCTCATCCAGTTTGGGAGAATAATGGATGAACACGGTGAGAACATCAATAAAGAGAGAGAAAATATTAAAAAGTAACAAATAGAAATCACAGAGCTGAAGAATTCAGTATCTGAACTGAAAAGCACACTAGAGGGGTTCAACAATGAACTAGATAAAGCAGAAAAAAGAATCAGTGAACTTGAAGACAAGGCAGTAGATTTCACCCATTCAGAGCAGCAAAAAGAAAGAAAAAGAATAAAGAGATTAATATAGCTTAAGAGAATTATGGGATATCATCAAGTGGACCAGCATTAGCATTACTGGAGTCTCAGAAGAAGAGGGGAAAGAAAAAGGGACAGACAATTATTTGAATAAATAATGGCTGAAAAATTCCCTAACTTGGGAAAGGAAACAGATATCCAGATCCAAGAAATCCAGAGTGCTTCAAAAAAGAGAAATCCAAAGAGACCCACATCAAGACATATTATAATTAAAATGTAGAAAACTTAAAGAGAGAATCTTAGAAGCAGCAAGAGAAAAGCAACTTGTTATGTACAAGGAAACACTCAAGACTATCAGCAGGTTTTTCAGCAGAAACACAGCAGACCAGAAGGAAGTGGCATGCTACAGTCAAAATGCTAGAAGAAAAAGACTTCCAACCAAGAATATTCTACCCTGCAAAGCTGTCATTCAAAAGTGAGGGGGAGAGAGAATCTGTCAAACAAGCAAAAGCTAAAGAAGTTCATCACCACTAGACTGGCCTCACAAGAAATGTTAAAGGGACTTGTTTAAGCTGAAATGATAGGGTACTAATTAGTAACAGGAAAACATAAAAATAAATCTCACTGATAGAGGTAAATATACAGTAAAATTCAGAATAATCTAATGTGGTAAAGGAGGTAGATTAATCACTTAAAAAGCTAGTATGAAGATTAAAAAACAAAAGTAGCAAATTAAAATTGTAAAAATTTGTTAAGGGATATATAAGATAAAAAGATATAAACTGTGACATAAGAAACACAAAATGCTGAGGGGAGAGAGTAAAAATGTAAAGCTTTAGAATGTGATCAAACTTAAGCCATTATCAACTAAAACAGACTTTTAAATATAAGTTGTTATATGTAAATCTTATGGTAACCACAAAGAAAAAACCTACAGCAGATACACAAAATATGAAGAAAGAAATCAAAGCACACTAGAACAGAAAATCATCAAATCAGAAGAGAAAAAGAAAATAAAAAAAGAACTACAAAACACCCAGAAAATAATTGACAAAATGTACCTATCAATAATTCCTTTAAATGTAAATGGGCTAAAGTCTTCAGTCAAAAGACAGTGTGGCTTAATGAATAAAAAACAAGGTACATCTATATGCTGCCTAGAAGACACTCACTTCATATGTAAGGGCACATACAGACTGAAAGTGAAAAACTAGAAAAATATAGTCCAAGCAAACAGAAACCAAAATAAAGCCAGGTGGCTATATTTATAACCTTATCAGACAAAATGACTTTAAAATTTTTAATAAGAGAAAAACAAGATCATTACATAATAGTAAAGAGGTCAATCCAACAAGCATATATAATATTTGTAAATATTAATGTACCCAACATAGGATAACCTAAATACACAAAGTAAATATTAATAGACCTAAAGGGAGAAACAGAAAACAATAAAATGGTAGTAGGAGACGTTAATAGCCCATTTTCATCAATGTATAGATCATTCAGACATAAATCAATAAGGAAACATTGGCCCTAATAAGATAATCAATCAGATAGATTTAACAGATATACATAGAATAGTCTATCCAAAATCAACAGAATACACATTCTTCTCAAGTACATATAAAACATCCTGCGGGCTACCTCATGCTTTAGACCACAAAATAAGTCTTAATATATTTAAAAGATTGAAATCCTATCAAGCATCTTTTTCTAAGCATAATGAGAAATGAGAAATAAATTACAAAAAGAAAACTGGAAAATTCACAAATATGTGGATACAAACAACATGCTACTGAATAGCCAATGGGTCAAAGAAGAATTCAAAAGAGATAAAACATATGTTAAATGAAAATTGAAATAGAGTATATCAAAACTTATGGGAGGCAGCAAAATCAGGGCTAGGCGGGCTAATAGTACTGGTAAAGGACGACTTTAAGGAACAAGAAAAACCTCAAAACAACCTAACTTTACACATCAAGGAACTAGAAAAAGTACAAACAAAGCCCTAATTTAGTAGAAGAAAGGAAATAACAAAGATCAGAGCAGAAATAAGTGAAACAGAGACTAAAAAGACAATTGAAAAGATCAATAAAACTAAGATATGAATGATCATTAAGACACCACTATGAAAAATTATCCATCAACATTTTGGACAATCTATAAGAAACTTATAAATTCCTATAATTATACAACCTATCAAGACTGAATTATGAAAAAATAGAAAATCTGAACAGAAAAATTACTGGTAGGGTATTTGAATCAGTAATCATAAACCTCTAAACAAATGAAACTACAGGAGCAGAAGGCTTCCCTGTGAGTTCCACCAAATGATTAAAGGATACCAATTCTTTTCAAATTATTTTAAAGAACTGAAGAGGAAGGAACACTTTCAAACTCATTTCATGAAGCCAGCATTCCCCTGATACCAAAACCAGACAAGGATGCCACGAGAAAAGAAAACTATAGGCCAATATCCCCCATGAACATAGACACAAAATCCAAATACAGTATTAGCAAACTAAATTCAACAATAACTTCAAATGCATCATACAAAAAAGCCAAAAATAAACAAGTGGGACTACATTAAATTAGAAAGCTTTTGCATGACAAAGAAAACTATCAAAAATTAAAAGGCAACCACCAAATGGAAGAAAATATTTGCAAACCATATATCTGATAAGGGGTTAATATCCAAAATATATGAAAACTCATATAACTCAACAGCAAAAAACTTCAATTAAAAATCAGTATAGAATATGAAAAGACATGTTTCCAGAGAAAACATACAATTGGCCAACATGAAAAGATGTTCAATATCACTAAAATCATGGAAATGTAAATCAAAATCACAATGAAATATCACCTCACATCTGTTAAAATGGCTATTTTCAAATAAAAAAGAAATACAATTGTTGGTGAGAATGTGAAGAAAAAGGAACTTTTGTGTACCATTGTTGAGAATGTAAATTTGTGTAACCACTATGGAAAAGAGCATGAAGGTTTCTCAAGATAGTAAAAATGCAACCACCATATGTTCCAGCAATTCCTTTTCTGGGTATTTATCCAAGAAAAAGAAAAACACTAACTCAAAAAGATATATACACCCCTATGTTTATAGTAGCCCTATTTTATAACAGCAAAGATATGGAAGCAACCTAAGTGTCCATTGATAGATAAACAGAAAGAGAAACTGGTATTCACAATGAAATATTCTTCAGTCTTAAAAAAGAAGGCAATCTTACCATTTATAACAACATGGATGGACTTTGAAGGCATTATGCTGAGTGAAATAAGTCAGACAGAGAATGACATACTAACTTATCTCACTTATATAGGAAATCTAAAAATAAACACACACACACACACAAGTAAACTCATAGATACAGAGAACAGACTAATAGTTGCCAAAGGCACGGGAATTGGAGGGATGGGTAAAACTGGTAAAGGAGGTTAAAAAGTACAAACTTCCAGCTATAAAATAAATGTCATAGGATGTAATATACAGCATGGTGACTACAGTTAACAATATTTTAGGTATATATTTGAAATATCTTATGAGAGCAGATCGTAAAAATTTTCATCACAAGAAAAAAATTTTGTAACTATACATGGTGATGGATGTTAACTAAACTTACTGTGGGGATCATTTCACCATACATACAAATATAAAATCACTGTGTTATACATCTGAAACTAACATAATGTATATGTCAGTTATATCCCAACAAACAAAGACTAATATTTTGGTTGGATGACAACTTTGAGAGTTCTTGAGAAGAGGCTGCTGTATTCTGTATATATGAGAGATGTGACCAAGTGTAATGAAGAGGGCAGACTGCGGAAAATAAAATTATTGTCCTCAAATATTCATTTATTATTAACCTATACTGTGTGCCATATGAGTTTACAATTTATCTTATTTGAGGCAGAGTATGCTTCCTCACACTTGACTTTTCTGTTAGGCATATGATTTTTTTTGGGCAGATGGGTGATCAGTGGACTTTGCTAATAAAAAGGGACTTTGGCATAAGATGAACTTGAGAGCACTGTCTGAAAAATGGGGCAAAATAGATTCAAGAAATGTTTTTCTCACCTAGACAGCTACACAATGTAAACTATATGTATACATACCATATATTATAGATAGAAAATATAAATTTATATTTACATATATGTAATATGTAAATATGTATTTTAAGCAGAGGCTTAAAACGTGCATGTGTAATTGGACTCATCATCTTGCACTTTTGCTATCACATTGAAAAGAACAAAAAACATTGCTTTGCCTGGCCTGCTGGTCCAAAGAAAATGAGAGACGTGTGAAGACCTAGACTGAACCTGTAGCTTGGAGCCAGCATAGCCAACTCTACCCAAAATTTACCAGACTTCACATGCATGAATAAGAACAATCTTAGCCCCTTTTTGGCCACTAAGTTTTGAGATGGTTAGTTAAGCAGAATTATTGGTATAATAATCTGATGGAAAATACGTAGAATGATTTGGAACATAGTAGAAGCCCAACAAATGCTTCTTTTGTATTTTGTAATATTCATTGCTTAAGCAAAGTTACCTAATTGTAACCATATGACATAAATAAAAAAGTAAATATTCCCTAAAAATCAATACATTGATTCAGCAAAATTTGGGTTGCTAGTTGTTTTGTAAACTACATTTATTTTCTACAAAATATTTTGCTTTTATATTTTATCCATTGTTATATACTGGAATAGCTGAGTATCTTTTTTTTTATATAACAGGATTTAGAAAAATGCAATAGAATATTGTGTGGCTGGTGAGAAAAAATTATCTTCAGTGAACTCTGTTTCAGTATGTCTCATTCCAAAGCCTGTATTCATTGCCAAAGTCTAAAATGAGTAAAGTTTACCCTTTAAGATTCCAGAGAGAATTTTAGATACCTGCTCATTTATGCAATTCAATATTTGAGATCTTACCATCTTAAATATATTATATATGATTTATGTTTATGCATGTATTTACTATTTACATCATGCCTCATTCTAGTAGAGGATTTGAGGCAGCCTCTAGCTATGTGCGTGCAAAAATATATTAAAAAATAAATGTGAGAAAAACAAGACAGAGGGCCACTAAAAATAGAAAATTTAATTTAAGCCATATAGTAAGTTTATTAAACATGCATATGTTAAGTACTGTATCATTGAGATAAGCCACGGATTTGTCTTAAACTTCTTAGTAGCCAGAATGAAGATAAATTATTGAATGTTATATGATTGACAGAAGGATTTATAATATCCATCAATTTTATTAGTAAAAGAACAGCTTTCCTGGTAATGAAGAGTGAGAAGGGTCTCCTGTGAGCCCTTTTAAATAGGTCATTCTACACTAATGTGAACAATAGTCTCAAAATTATCCTTATTACAAATGCAATAGTGATTTCTTATGGCTGTGTGCTATCACAAGCCATAAGGCAAATTTAAGGAATGATGTGATGCAAAAGCAATAGTCAATACATCTGATTCTGTTAGAAATTAATTTGGTTTGAATATAGAAATTTCTTGATTTCTGGATACATCAAATTATAAAACAAAGAATGGATAGAATGCACCAATTTTGGGTGACTATCATGGATATTATTTTTCATGACTGCAGTTTTACTGAAAATTGATTCACACACAAAAAAAGTGATTTAAGTTCTTTGTTCAAACCTGAGGTGAGAGAAACACATATTGCTGATCTGTTCATTCAACAAATATTTATTAAATATTGTATTAAAATCTTGGAAAACAAATACTTGTCTTTGAATGTATTGTCCCTGTGATACTAATGTATGTGTCCAGTTGCTATACTATTAAAGTGTTAAATAGTTTATGTACATTTTAAGTATACTGATCATTTATCAAAAATATTCACATTTGAAATGCATACCTTTATATGTATTATTTACTTTCCTTCCACATACACACAGAATTGTTTTTCATCTTTCAGAAGTACTCACTTCTTACATAGAACAAACATCAACAGCAAGGAAAATAACTACCTCTTCCTATTCCTAGCTTTGTGGGCAAGTGGATTGTGTTTAATTGTGTTTTTTAGCTCAACCACTAGAAACAAAGCCAGGTTGTTAGACACGGAAGATTGCTTAGTATCAGTTTTGTCCCCAACAGGGGTCTCGGAAGACCTTGTTGCCAGGAAACACAGAGCCAAGGGAAGCGCAAAAGGAACGGAACGGGTATGGTTGCTTTCAATGCAACTCTCCACATCTCTAATTGCTCCAAGAAGTCTATGTTCCACGTTTATCTATTCCCACCTATGCAGCCTTCACTTGTTTTCTCTTTATCTTCATAGATACATAATGCATTTTACTGCTCTGCCGGGTGTTTTATAATCAATTCTATCATTTTTATTGTCCTATATTAATTCATATATTGTAATTAATTAATCTGCACCTTACCAAAATATCTTGAAATAAAGCTTTCATTCACATGGAAATTTGTTTTTTCTAATCTATTATTTAGAGATGCTATATACATTATAAATACATTTTAATGCCTGAGTCTAAATAAATAGATTCCTTTGACCAAATCTTCTCTTCCACAGTAACTGAAATACTGCATAGTGAAGTCATCTACAGATTTTTGACAGCTTGAGTATATTTGCAGATGGTGTGGAATCACCATTCCTTTTAAAATGTGGTTTTATAATGATGATAACCAAGAATTATTTTCCTAGCTTTAAAGAGTATATATAGTAACTTCAGATTAGTCAAGAAAATGAAGGCAGAGAAAGGTGAGGATGATCCATTTACATCTGTAAGACAGTGACAAGAAAAAATTACCTACAGCAGTAAAGGTATCACATTAATTGGTTGTTTTTGAAAATAAATTTGACTTAGATGTATCTTTGAGGAAAAGAGACTATGTCTTTCTGTGTTCAAGTAAATCATTTATTAGACCAACTGCTACATCTGCCAAAATGCTATTTCAACAACAAAGTGACCCACATTGTATGTAGGAAACTATACAATGAACTATATAAAAGCCTCTCAAAATTATTTTAAATAAACTTTTTTATGGTCTTGAGGATTACTGTACTCAAGAAAATTAGAGCTGTAACAGAAAACAATGCTTTAAACAGTTTTCACCATATGCATTTATTTTGCTCTACAACTATCAATTTTATATTGATATAATTAAACAATAAATCCAAAATATTCTACTACCAAAAACCAATTAAAATTCAGGTTTCATTAAAAAATTAGAGCTTATTGTCTAAAGATTAAATTATCTTAAATGCTATTCATTACATTTATATGAACTAAGGGCACTATCATACAAAAAATAAAACATACTATCTATTTAGAAACTGATCATTATTAAATACAACATGAACTTCATCTTATAAAATCCAATGGTTACCATAGAAAGATTCAATAAAAACATTTTAGAAGTAAAATATTTGTATATTTGGTTTACTTTTGCAGGCTAATGACCAGAATGAATTATTTCTTTCATGAAAAAAGCCTTCAATTACTACCTGTCTATCCTGATAATGCATCCTTATCAAACTATATGAGCTGAAAAAATATCTTATTTTTATTGCATTATTTTATAAAGTTAATCAGTTTGGTAAGTTCACTGGGAAATGGTACATGTACTGAGTTGATATAGACAGCATGGCAATCCTTCAAATGATGTAATGGCTTTTGATAGTTAAAATTTTTTAATTAAAATGAATGTTGTCATGTGTTCCAGTAAATAAATCTTTGTTACTAAGGAAATGTAAATTTACCCAATATGTGATAGATTAGGTACATGAAACACAATAAATAACAAGCTTTGGACAAGAAATTCCAGTTGTATAATGTGATTTATCTGACATTAGGATATGGGATGACTAGAGCTAGTTCTATGTAAGTGTTTGTTGTCATTAGTATACAGGTAGGCCTTCACAGAGCCACACAGATCATTACATGACGCCTTTGCCCAATCAATTTATTAATCAGTAATCACACACACACACACACACACACACACACACACACTCAGAGTCAGACTGAGTGAAAAAAAAAAAATCTGTGAAACAGAGGCACAAAAAGTTGAGTTGTGTCATACCATCTGTTCTGCTGGAAGAGCATCTTTTCATGAAAGCTAGTATGTAACAGACATTGATCTTTATTCTGAGCCAAGTGTGTGTCACCTTGTTGGCCCTGGCCCAGCCTTATGTCAAATGGGTCTCTGCTCATCAGAAGTCAAAATTGTGGCTAAAAATATTTCTGTGTAAAAACGGAAGTTTCACATTTATGCCACCTATTTTACACATTAGCAGATGGATCTCCGTGGCTTGAAAATCTGGTAAAGATCCTTTATACAGTTCCAGGATGTGGCTGGTTATTGCTTCCTGCTTGTATAAACTAGGGTATTGACTGGGAAGCAAAGGTCACACTTCACTGTGTAGGAAGAACCCTGCTGTCACTCTTATTGAATGACCAGTTTATTCATGCTATGACAGCACTGATCTGTACCTTGTTTCTTAGTAATTCAAGATTTTTTTTCCTTCGGACAATGTAAACTTCTTTATATTTTCTAATTATTTTATTATTTTCTTAGATCACAGCTTCCTGATATATGCAGTATGCATACCTGCAATTCTGCAATGTCACACCATTTGGGGTCTGTCATTCAGCAAGAAAATCTTCTTTAGCCTCTTGGCTTGTGATAGAGGAACAGATGGCTTAGAATCAGAAAAAAAATACCACATACACATGCATACAATAGAATAAAGAAGACACAAAAGTAGACAAAAATGTTAAGTACATGTTGAAATCCTGGCCCTTTAAGGAAGCCTACTGTCAAGTTCATGACTGCCTAAATCTCCAGCTGTTTATTATTAGGGTAGAAATCTCAAATTTAAATGTTTGTAGCTGAGCTTGGAGAAGTTAAGTTTTAGATAAACAATCACTTAAATTTCTGCATTTCTCTGTTGTTACTCATCCCTGCCATTCTCTCATGCTGTGGTCCTAAACGTCATGAATGAAGAAGTCTTTAAAGGCATTCCTTGAATCCAGCAAAATTGGACAAATTAAAATTTATGGTAATGAGTGAAATATAAAGGAGTTTTGGGAAGCCTTTGATTACTTTTGCTTCTAGAGACAAAGAGGGGTTTGATAAAATTAGATACAGAGATTTTAAAACTCCTACATAGGTATTCCTTATATTAAATAAATTGATTTGCATAGTTCTTAACCTGAAACATTGAAAACATAGCCATTAAATCTTTGTCCCTACATTTATTGGGTGATTCTGTTGGAGTTAGAGTGAAACTGATTTGGATAAAGTGTTATGATTTATTGTAACCCTACTAGAAAATGCAGAAGTTGAGAGCATTCAAATAAGATAAGTGAAAAAAATCACCATATTCTTTAAAGATATCAAAACTTCAGATGATTCCCAGGCACAGTCTAAATTGCATTAAAGCATAATGGCCTCTGGCAAAAGAAAAGTGCAGAAGGAGATGCCAAGTTTTGGAAGAGCTGCAAAGTCAGGGAAAGACCTTGATCATGATCCCATTACATCCAAAGGGAAGCACCAAGTCTACCATGTCAAACCACAGATTGATTAATTGGCATTGCTTTTCAGACCTTGGGATCTGCAGATGTCTCACCTGGGCTATCTTTTCTTACTTAAAATACTACACCAAGAATTGAGTGTCTAGAAATTTAGCCCTTAACTATAAGGAGTTTTCTCTTGTATAGCCTGCTAAAACCTAAAACTCCAATAAACCCAAATATTGTGATTAATTCATCTCTTTAATTATCATCGGGATAAAAGTATGTACTATTGGTGGACACCTCCCTGTACCATCTTTCCACATGTCCTTTTAAACCCGTGACAACCCTATGAACAGTAACATAAGCTATAATTTCCCCTAAAATGAGTTTTCCACTAAACAAAACATTAATGGCATTCTTGGTTTTAAGATAAAACCCATAAGCCAGGTATAAGACAAAGAGATTTGGGCAGAATGTCTTTTTAAGAAAATCCATTTCTCCTTCCCCCAGTCCATTTTGCTTAAGTAAGCACCTCTTTTTTCTCCATCCTAGACACTGACCTTTTTTTGTTGGAGGAAGAGAAACAAAGTTTCATGTTGAGAAGGGTCTCAAAATGTTCTCTATCTTGTCCACATACCTACCTATACCACGTTGGATCCAAAAGTGTGGAGAACATCTGGATACAATTAGTAATGTGAGAGTGATGTGACCAGTAATGAACTTCCCAGATGGTACTCTGAGAAGTTTGCTCCCAGATTTCCCCACAGTAATATGGCACGGGGCAGCAGAACAGGCATAGCTGAGGGGAACATCAGGGACAGAGCAGCCATACTTCCATTGGCTTGGGAATATTCTATCAGACCTGACAGAGATAGAAAGGCAGAAGACCCAAAGGGGTCCTGCATTCAAGCCTAGGGGTAAATTCTGATTTGTCAGTTTAAATCTGAAGTGGCTGAGGAAACAACAGAGTTGCTCATAAGAATACTTATTACCAACAGGCAAAGGAGAGTTCAGAATAGATCTGAAAACCAAAATAAATTACATTAAAAATGAATTTCACATCTGAATATGTGATTTAAAATTATAAATGGTAGTTAATCTCACTGTGTTTTTGATGCTGCTGCTTATGTTAAGTGAGTCTTCTCCTACTCTATTGTTTAACTATTGTTGGTGGTTTATTTACACAGGAGGTATGAAGAAGTAATACTAGTGGGTCAGTTAAGAGAATGGCTTAGTCCTCAAAGAAGGCTAGTTGGGTATGCATTGGTTTCCATGCATTTCAAAGTTTATCTCCTATCACACATTAAATTATGTGATCAACACCTTCACTGAGAAGGAAACAGTATAATATAAAGAGTATATATTACTTACCTTGGAAGCTCTGGAAAACCAAAAGTTAAATTGGCTTCTCAGAAATAACAGGAATGATCCAAGAAATAGTTCAGGGAAATCAATGGAAAAAAATAATTGTGCTTATAAAATAATTTATAGATTTTTCAGTGGAAGATGAAGTAAAACTTTTATTTCAATTATATAACCGTATTATATTATCCAATTTCCCTGAACTACCAAAAAAAAAAAAAAAAAAAACCAGGATATACATGATAAAATTTGTCAATGACAGGTTCTTCACAGTAATTTAATATTGCAAATGATAGAAAAGGTAATTTTGAATATGCTTTTAAGTTTTTGCTTTTTAACTATATGACACACAGAAGGATATTTTTGACCTGCCTCCACAATAATAAAAGGTAAGCTGCATCATTGTTTTTTTCTCTTTTTTCTCTTTTAAACTGAAGTATAGTTGATGTACACTACTGTGTTAGTTTCAGGTGTAGAGCAAAGTGATTCAGTTATATATATATTTTTTTCAGATTATTTTCCATTATAGTTTATTATAAGACATTGAGTATATTTCCCTTTACTATATAGTAAATCCTGCTTGCTTATCTGTTTTATGCATTGTAGTCTGTATCTCTTAATCTCATACTCCTAATTTATCCCTCCCTTTCTCCTTTGGTAACCGTAAATTTGTTTATGTCTGTGAGTCTGTTCTTGTTTTACATATAGATTAGTTTGTATTATTTTTTAGATCCCACATATTCATTTACTTTTAAATACAAAAAGAGAAGGAATATTACTGATATTTCATTAATAATTTCCTTACTTTTACTGATACTAAGAAAGTGTGTGATTATTTTGAGTTTACAGATATGATTTACCTTGATTTACCATCTTCTTAATCAACAATATTATCTCCATCAAGCAACATATTAATGTTCATATAAGAGAATGTGCTAATTATCAACCTTTGTTTATAACTTCCCTAGAACTATGCAAATGATTTCAGGGATGAATCTCAAAGTTCAGTTCTATCTAAAGTTTTGTGTACATTTACCATTTTAATCCTTATGATAAGCCAGTGTAATACAGTATATATACTGTATAAGGTTTAGAAATAAGATGAATAAAACAAGCAAATACCATCTGCCCACAACTCTATGTGACTGTATTTCTCTTGTTCACTGGCGTATCTCCTTTCTTAGCACATAGCCTAGCCTAGTACAAATAAGATATTCAATAAAACATTTTGAATTATAGAACTAAAACTGCATTTAATGAATTATAAGCTGTACATTTTATTTTACATTTTAGTAACTTGAAATCACTGCATCATTAGTATCCTTGAAAGTATAGAGCTCTCTTAATGAACACTGATAACTGAGAAGTGATGTTACAGACTAAGACTCTAACTTTTAAAAATTTGAGGTTTATTCAAACCTATTTATTTATTTTACTTATGTTATCATTTCTATGTATATATTCCTCTGTATACATGCATACATGATTAAGACAATCTATAAAATATGTGTAAAAGTTATCTTTCAATAACAATAAAACTAAAAATTCTAAATGAAAAAAAAAACAGGACTTTACTCTTAAGAAAATGTAGCCCCTTATAGATTCATTAAGCAACACTTATAAAAAAATTGTACTATATTGTAATATAGAGTACCAAAGAGGGATAATGACTGAACTAAAACCAGAAATTAAATATAAATTTAAAATGTGGTAAAACTGAATAAAAATTTTCACCAAAGCATTATCATTGTAGCTAAATTATGATGTTTTTCCTGTTAGCCCTAGAACAATGGTGGACCTCACAAGGGGAACACTGAGTCAGTGCCCTTATCTGTTTCTAGCTCCGGGAAAAAATGATATACCAGAGACCATCACCCAACTCTGAATCACTCATCACTGAACTCAAAGCCAGTCAGAGCCACAGCTGTACTTTTCTTTTTCCTTTGGTGTGTACTCAGACACTATGATTTTCATACTTCAAATTACAAGAAGAAAAAGAGCATGTAACATTTTAAAATGCTTTCTTATATAAATAACTGCAAAATAAAAAGTTTGGCATTTTCACTATAGGTAGAAATAAAAAGTATGACAACAAAAGCATGAAAACCTAGAGGAAATCATTAAGACTACTCTAAGATTTGTACACAATGCTTGAAATAGATGTGATAAGTAAAAGATTTACACAACAGCCAAAAGCTAATACAAAAATAACAAAACAATGTTATAACTAATAACCTACAAGAAAGTTAAACTGAATTACAAAATATAGTAAATTAATCCAAAAGAAGTCAGAAAAATATGCAAAAAGGGACAAAGAATAAATGGAAGTATTAGAAACTAGAAAGAAGTATTTAATATTTAGACATAGTTGTATCAATAATCACAGTAAGTAAATGATAACAGCACTGCATCAAATTCCAGAGATTAACAGATTGAATAAAAAAATAAAACCCAACCATAACTATTTACATATAAAGAATAACCTAAGTTAAATGTAAAACAGTGAGGAAGGATACACTAACACTAATCAAAAGAAATGTAGAGTAGCTGTACTTAGCCTAGAAAAATTAGATTTCAGAGCAAAGTGTAATAACAGTGATAAGACTGATCATTTTATGATGAGAAAAGATAAAATTATGATGAGAACATAACAATCTAAAATATGTGTGCACCTATTAACAGAGCCTCAAAATACACAAAGCAAAAGCAGGCAGTACTTCAAATAGAAAACTTTACAAATGTAGTTAAGGATTTCAGTACTCTTCTTTAAATAGTTGATATGACAAATAGAAAATTGGTAAGAATACAGAAGACTTCAACAACATTCTCAACCAGTTCACATAACTGATGTAACAAATTTATGTCTAATGGACTAAACTATAAAGAAAGCAAAGTCCATCAAGATGTGAAAGGATAAAGACATGTTGGTACGTTTTCCAATGGAATACTACTTAACAACAAAAAGGCATGTGCTATTTGTACATATGATAGCATGTTGAATCTCAAAATATTTACTCTGAATGAAAGAAATTAGACCAAAATAAAGAGTAAATACTAGATTTATATAAAACCCTATAATATACAATCTAATATGTAGAGACAGAAAGCAAATAAATGATTGTCTAGAGATAGATGTATGGGAAATGTCAACAGAGAAATTACAGAGAGGCATGAGGGTGATGGACAAGTCTGTTATTCTGATTGTGGTGATACTTCATGACGCATACATAAACTGACATTTATCACATATTGTACATTAAATATATGTAGTTTATTGTAAGTTAATTACATTTTAATACAGTTATTAAATTGTTATTTTAATTACTAGAGGGTTCACATGGATATTGACAATCTTGATAAAATATTTCTTAGAATGATGACAAGTTTCTGGATTTGGCTTTGGAAATTGATGTGTTAACAATAAAATTGTGAGATCAAGGGGCTTTGAAGCTCATATTTTGATTATGCTATGTTATGAACATTAAAGTCATGTGAAATGATCATGAGACTTTTAGTAACACAGAGGAGTATGTTGCCAAAAACTTCACTGAGTATGTGGTTGAGAATGAAGAGGGCATCATGGCATGACAGCCACAAAGAGAGAAGAGAATGATATACTGAAGTTCCATGAACTTTGACTAAATAAAAATCTGTATGAAATTATACAAGTAACTATCTGGGAATGGTAACAGGGAAGAAACATACTTATAAAATGTTATGGCTTGGTATGGTAGGGAAAAATGAGAAACCGCCACTTCAGGGAATTTCAAGTAAAACAATGTCTTTGTTAGAGATAATAAGACAAAAGAGTACATTCTGAAGATATCTGAGAATATAGGGAGTCCTTTGCTTCTAGCCCTGTAAGCAAGTTTTACCTGTAAGCAAGGTGTCATCCTATACCAAGGATTTGCAGTCTCACTCAGGAATTCTGGACTTATCCAATACTCTCTCACTTTAGTTGGCAACTTAACTCCGGATATTGAACTTCAAAAGCTTCCCTCAAGCACCCATGTTCTGAAATTTCTACTATATATGTGTGTTGATGTAACACATACAACAACTTACTCTAGTGTAACCATGTAAGACTGCTTTCCCCATTCTGAATCTGCTTTGATCTCATTATGTATGTTTGATTACTGGTAGCCTTCCTATCTATTAGTTTTCTTTCTGATGACTGCAAGACACCCCTGAAAAATGCCTGTTTGGTCAAATCACCTGGAATAACATCTGCCATCAGATCTGTTTATAATCTGTCCCACCCAGCTGGCTACATGCAGAATATATAAGAAGTCTTTTCTACTAGCGCAGACACTGCCTGGGAGGCCCAGCTGTCGTGTCTCATTCTAGTTCACGTTGCTCTGTCAATGTCCCTAGCACTACGATGCCCTTGACTTTAAGACTCTGGTGACCTTATTTTTTCTCATCCTGTTTCAGGATGAAGCCATCTACTTCCTCTAAAAATATTTTAAAGGAGACTGTAAAAAGAACAATCCTGGAAATAGCTTTGAAAAGAATTAAACTATTCTTCAGATCATCTTTCTTCATTATCGGAGCAATATACAGGTTTGAGGAATTAATCAATGTTATAGGTCATTGAGTAAAAGGAAATCAAAAACTCTAAAGAAATATAAATAAGATAGAAGATATTTTTATAAAGCTTTAAATGAATGCTTATTTCTTGTGCATGAAAATCAACGTAATTCCCATGGAAATTAAAAAAAAAAAAAAGATCAATCCAACAGAGTTAAGGGGTGTTAAAACTTTGGTTGGTTGTTTGTTTTTTTAAAAATTACGCAGCAAAACCAAAAATAGAGAAAGGATAATTTAGTAGCTGCACTCATACAGTGAATTAGTGGTAAAGCAGGAAATAGAACATGGTTTTCTGATTCCTACTACATCTGTGAACAAGTTTATAAAGTTCATATTTAACAGTACAGGGGAGACTGATTATCAATGTATACATTTATTTAAGAACATCATTCTTCTAATCCTAGCTTTCCTGTCTCCTAGATCTTCTCATATCACTGATTTAGAAACCAAAGCTAGGTTAAAATGGCTTATATTTTCAGATAAATTTAGGGAAGTGTGAAGACTCAGACTTCACACCAGGACTATTATCCTTAAAAAGAAGAATATTAAGGCAGGTCAGGGATCAAGAATACCTTGAAAAAACAGTAACTGAAATATAAATGTCTCATCCCATATTCTACTTCTATTTCTGCTTTTTTTTTTTTTTTTTTTTGCTAAATGTCATTTGTCTATTGGCTAAGTGACATTTGTTTGTTCATTTTATCCTCACTCTAATCCTATGAGGTAATTTTATATCCTCCATTTTAATGAATAGAAAACTGAGATCTGAGATTTAGACTGAAAGTTAATTTTCAGAGATTCTAATCTTTTTTTTTTTTCTCACCAGAGCCCATATTCTTTCTGTCACATTCTGCTATACCTAAAATACACCTTAAAAAAGAAAAGAAAAAAACCTCTTTGTTGATATCAGTCCACTTACTTAGAGTATCATTTCTTACCTCAGTTATGCTTAAGATGTCTTTAAGCAAATTCTGATTACCTTTGAATTTGAGGATGGGTTCCTTGGTCAGTCGGTAAGGTCCACAATTATAGTCAGCTCTGCAGGTTTTTATAAGTGACTATGGTCAAGTTCCTTAACATCCGAGAATCTCAGTTCATGTATCTGAAAAACAGAAAATTAAACAAGAATTTGACACACACACATACATACACATGCACAAATGCGTACCTCAGGTTTTTGCAGTAAATGATAATAGTTTCCTTTGCTCAATCTTACTTAAATGTGCTTTGCTTAACATATCAATGCCCATATCTTCATAGGTGTTTAGAAATATCATTAATCATAATGTTAGCAATAACTTCACACTCCTGAGAAAGGTTCTAAATAAAGGATTGTAATATGATAAAAAGAATCTCCTCACCAGATGGCTGTTCTCTCAGGGAGCAAAGACCTGTCTACGAAATTAGCAAGGCTGACAATTTCTCTTTTCTTTGACCTCACTTAATATACTCTCACTCCAACCTACTTTAAAAGATAAAAAGTCTCCCAAATACTTCCCTTCCATTACTCTTCAATCCACAGAGTCTATTTATACTAAATTAGATTCTTTCATCTAATTGTAAGAATAAGCTTATTTGCTTGCCCCAGTTTTATTGCTACAATTTCAATAGCTTTAATCTCTTGAAATATACAAAATTCAATGCACACTTCTCCTCCTCCTGATTGCCATCTCCCATGGCGTTAGACACAGATGCCTTGAAACTCCTACTTATTGGCCAGAATCTTAGAAATGTATTTGTCTAATATGTTAACACTTTTCACTTTAACAAAGGTCATATTTTTGGCCTGTAATTACATTGAGAATTTTAACCAAATTTCCCTTAGGACCAGCATGTGTTACATACAAATATTTTCATAAATTTACAAGTAAAAATTTGGGGAAACATTTTTCAATATTTTTCTTAAAAAGAGAAATTTTTTAAATAGAGAAAAATTAAAAACAATAACAAAAAAAAGTCTATTTCATCATTTATAAATTATCCTTATTAATTTGTCTATTTTCTTTGTACCTATGAAATAAAATATTCAGTTAAATTTAAAGTTTCTTTTGTCAGTCATCCCAGGACCATTCCCAAATTCATCTACAAAAGTCAGGTAACCAGGATAATATTTATTTTATTTTACACCTATAAATATTGTAATTAACTATTAAAAAATTTACATAAATTGTATGTTCATTCAGTAACTGCCTTTCAGTAAACTGCATTGGAAGATGTTTCCATGTTGACATACATAAATTTAAGCCATAAGTTTTTATCTCCAATGTGGTATTTCATTATATGAACAAATATAAATATGAATGAAACAAATATGAAAATAACATTTCAGTTATTCATTTACTGAAGGATGGCCACTAATTTTCTAAAATTTAAGGAAATTACTGATACAAATGGTCAGTAAATTTTGTTTAATTTTTAAACTTGGTAAAATTTGGGGTTTCTTGGCTTTTGAGCAAGTATACAAACATCAATAGCCAATATCTAAGTCTGGCCATGTACTTGAATGTGAAATATATTACCGATATATACTTATACATAAATTATCTTTTTATTCACTTCATTTTATTCAGTGAAAATATTTTTACATTCAGTTATTTGACTAGATATTTCTTGAGACATGTAAATTAAAGAGGAAAGAAGCACTTCAACATCCAGGAAAATTCCATTAAAATTCATATGTAATCAATCATAGTGGCAATACAATTATGGATGAAAACAGTGACAACAAAAATCAAACAATGACTCACACTCTCTGTGTATGCCCCAGATATAATAAGGATCAAGTTTGCAAAATGTAGCAGACTCTTTTAGAGTTGTATTGCTCTAATTCATTCATTCTTCCCAAATAAGACTATTATACCTTGGACAACTTAGGTTTTGCTATGTGTGGCCAGATTAACACATTGCCTACTAAGTGGACTTTCAGAAGATTCTTTATATCTAAGCTATCTATGATCATTTTTTTCTCCCTATATTTCAGCTATATTTGTGTTGCATAGTTGAATCACTAATATTTGTATAGTGACCAGTATTTCAAATTGGTCGAGGATACAAATACCAAATAATTGGAGGTATGTGAAATAATTATTCCCTTCTTATTGTGATAACAATGTGTGTAAAAGAAATGTTTACAAATTGATGGTACTTTTCAAACTTACCCAAACATTACGTTGCAGTGGAAATACTGTGTCTCAAATCTGTGTTATATTTATCTTTCTGGATACACAAGAAGATATTCCCCAGCCCCACTTTTACTAGGATTAAAGTCATGTGTCTGGGTTCCAAGTTCTGGCCTCCAGTGTGACTGGAGGAAATTAAATTTGTGGCTTCACCACAAAACGCTGCAAGACTGTCTGTACCTTGCTTTTTCTTCTTCTTTTCTTCTTATTTTTTTTTTAATGGCAGTGTCACAAGATAAAACCTGGATGACTGAGTGAACTTTTAGAGGGCATCATGACTCATATCTTATTTTGCTGTAATGAAGAAATGAATTTCATGTTCATCGACTGAAATAATGTCTTATTTATTATCACAATAATAGAACATCCTAGCTTATTCTGACTAGTATAAATTTGAAGTTGATTAGCCCTTATTGTTAGAGTTAAAATACCTAAATTAAAATTTATTTTATTGTGTAAGGTGGGAAAAAACTTCCTCAATAATCAATATTGAATATCTAACTCTTAATAATATATGACCACTTTACCTAAGAATTTGTATTTTAAAGTTACCATTAAAATTACTTAGTAGTAGTAAAAAATATGTTTTTAATGTTTTTAGACTCAAAGGGATTAAATTTCAAATATTTTCTTATAAAATAAAAAAAATTTGTAAAGTTGAGTAATTTAATTTTTACTTATCCTCACAAGGAACAAGGTAACTGTTCAACAGCAGTAGAAACTACAACATAATGAAGTGGTTAAGAGCATGGGGTCTGGAATGAGACAGACCTGGTTTCCCTCTTTGCTCAGCAATTTACTAAATGTATAATTTGGGAAGATTTATTTATAATCTGTAGGGCTTAGTTACTTTTTATCATTATTTTATTAATTTCTGTCTAGTCCGTTACAAAGGTGACTTTACTAGGGCAGAGACCAGGTCAGTTTTTGCTCACTGTTGCATTACTACTCCTAATACAGAGTCTGGACCATTCAAAGCACACAGCAAAGTCTTCAAATACATTGGTTAAAATTGGAGACTGAAATATCTTTAACAATATGTCTGGTATATAGTATTACATCAGAAACATGGCATTTAAAAACAAATGTTGCAAATAGAGAATCCCACATATACACATGGTGGTATGCATAGTTACTGCCTTCTAAACGTAAAGTGCTTGCATGATTGCATGTTCTATGATGGTCCAACTTGAATTTTTAAGAGTTTCTTTAGAATTTCCATAGTTGTGATACTACAGTCTTAAAAATTAGCATTAAAATGCATCAGTTAATCCAGTCAATCATAAATATATCTATCACCAATATTAAACTAACAGAAGCCCTTTGTACAGTTCCCAAATCTTTAATTTAGAGGGATCTAGACTAGATTGCCACTGTGTAAAAAGGCCAGGGATAGAACATGAGTATTTTTGACCAGATCGGTTAGTGATCTTATGTCTTATAACACCCTATCTCACTATGCTGTGGTCTTCACAGAGAAAAATGCTGCCAGTGAAGAGCTTATGGTAGTTATTAATGGATTTCTCACATCTAGCTGCCCTCTTTTATTTGTGCTTTGCATAGAATTTTATATAAAGCTACAACTGTGCTGCATCTCTTTGTTTGGTAGAGTTGGTTTATGATACTCCAGTCATGCTGAACTTGCCTCTAACTACTGCAACCAATATCATATTAGCTCATGTTCACAATGAAGAAAAAAATGTGCACCACCCACTCTTCCAATAAGTTTCACCATTTTTACTCTATTTTGTAGTTTTCTGAGCATTTGGGTAAACAGCCTCATTAATTTTGGCAAGTAACACCAACACAGAAGACTCTCAACGCCTGTAGCCTTTACATCTAAATACTAAAAGGCCTAAATTTATCACAAGTGTAAATTTTTTATTCCTTGATATAAACTGCAAAAGCTGTATCTTCTTCCCTAAAATAAAACAGTCCTAATATGATATAACAGAATAGTTTATGATTTGTCCAGTAGTTCTATTCTTAAAAACAGTTGAAGAGGAGGTATGGAAATGATTAAGAAATGACGCATGAATAAAACTGCTTCAGTTTGAAGTAATCTTAATTTTATTCACAAGCCTTGTGGAGCTTGATTCCTTCAGTGTTCAACTTGACACAGAAACTATATACTAAAGATGGGAAGGAAGTTTCACTACCCATTTATTATTTTTACAGTCCAATATTTCTGTCGAGTGCCTCACTTCCATAGTGAGAGGCACTGCAGAGAAACATAGATCAGTGCCACAGACAGGAATATGACCCAAGACTACCAACCAGATTTGCTCTGTTTTGTTTTTATAATTTTTACCTGGGTAAGGCACTCTTTCTCCATACAAAATATTATTTTTTTGATTTATTTAAGAGATAAATAAATCTTGCTTATTACTGGGTGTAATTCATAATTTTATGCATGATGAAAATGGAACTTGTGAAAGACAGTTAAAGAGAACTGGAACTTGACAAATGACACTGTTAGGTTTATATTTTTGTCACCATTGCTAATTACAATAAAGAAGTCATAAAGCAAGTTGCCAGTTGCCAGCCTCCTAAAAAATATCCAATAAAAAAGGTGCCTATCAAGCTTGAAAACGATTCCTTCTGCCACACAGCAAAAAAGGAAAAGATATATATATAAATGAGTTTAACAATATTAAATATAAAAATAAATTACAAGAAGAATTCATAGTGAAACAGTTAGCAATATATTATGTGGAATTATAAATAACAAATCTGATTTCATAACTAATGTTTTGTTTTCCTTTTCTCTCCAGTCTGCTGAGAGAATAATGCTAATTCTGGAGATCATGAGGATCTGAAAAAGCAAGATGATTATTTCTAGTTCTCATCCTATTGGATAAAATTTTGACACAGTTGATATCACATTTTTATTGGACCTCTCTTAATACTTGGTCCCCAGGACATTTTCTCTTGGTTATCACCAACTTTATTGCTTAAGACACTCCTAGGTCTCCTTTAATTTTTCTTCCACATCTTACAACCATTGAATTTTGGAAAGTGTAATGATTTAGACTTATGTATCCTTTATGCACACTTACTTCTATGATGATCTATAAAATCAGTCTTTTTTGTCAAATTGCAGATCTCCTCGCATTAGTGGATTGTAAAATCAGTTTAATGAATTAAGACAATCTTTAATAAAATTGAAAAAAAGAAAAAAATCAGAAAAATGGAGAAATTGGACTTCATCAAAATTAAAACTGTACCACAAAGAACAAAAAAGAGAAGCTCACAAAATAGGAGAATATATTTGAAAATCGTATTTCTGATAAAGGACTAATATCCAGAATATATATAAAGAACACTCACAACAAAAACAAGAAAAATCAAGTAATCAAATTAAAAATGAGCAGGGAGATGTCAGCATCAGAAGGCATGAGTTCCTTTTTATCTCTCCTGCAGTGTACAGATAATTGGACATCCATAACTGAAAGAAAGCAGCTCTGTTTAGCAAACCAGGACACTAGAGAGATCCACTCATCTGTGCACCCAAAAAAGGGTGGATTAAAACCCACAGGAGCTGTTGAGGGAGGGGATTGGTGACAGAGTCCAAGTGGCAGAAGCATCTTCAGCATAGGAGGTGGAGGCAGGTCTACCAGCTGGTCAGCAAGACCTTTCTGACAGAGGAGGGGAGTGAGTGGGGAAAGCAGGGGTCTGCCTGGCCACACATGCTGCACCTGGAGGGACCCACTGCTCTCTCTGAGGGCAAACTGTGGTGACTGGGTGGAAGAAGAGGAAAGGCAATTAAGTAGACAAAGAAAACTGGAGGAAAGAGTTTTCTGTTCTCTGGCCCTGGATTCTGACAAGAGGACCACCAAAGACCTCTGGAATTCCCCTCTATGGGCACTCCTAAAGTTCCAAATGCTAAATACACACTTACCCTGACTCTACCACTACCTGCCCTTTTTTTTCCTTCAACTTTTTCTGTTTTATGCACATGCTTCAAACCTTAGCAACAAGTCAGCTCCATTAAGATCAACCCAAAACATGCACTATATCACCACCTTCCGGAAAAGCTCCTAATTGCCAACCTGTTGAACTTTTAGAATCAAAGTAAAGAAAGCCTTGTCTAAATAAAAAAAAAGGGTTTATTACTTTAAATGTGGCAATAGAAGCACTTTATATCAAACATTATGAAAAAGTCAGTCACAGAGTATCAAGAAAAAGAAAATAATTTTCCAGCAACAAAATCCAAAGACACAGAATACTGTCATTTAACTGACAAATAATTAAAAATAGCTGTTTAAAGAAATTCAGCAAGCTATAAGAAAACTCAGAAAGGTAATTCAATTATCTCAGAAATAAAATAAACAAACAGAATGAGTACCAAAGAAATGAAATTCTAAAAACAGAACCAAGCACATATTCTGGAGTTAAAGAACTCAGTAAATGAAGTGAAGTCTGCATTAGAATGCATTGAAAATAGAGCATGTCAGATGAAAGAGAAAATAAGCCAGCTTGAGGATAGAAATATAGAAATGATTCAGGTATAAGAGAAGAAAAAACTAAGATTTTAAAAAACAAAGAAACTCTACAAGTTCTAACTGACTCCACTAGAAAAGCCAAAATAAGTTAATGGGTATAGCAGAAGAAGAGGGAGAGAAGGAAAGAGAGCATATTTAAAGAAATTATAGCTGAAAACTCCCCAAACCTGAAAAAAGAACTAGATATACAAACATACAAAGCGATAGAACACGCTATTATTTCAATGCAAAAGACCTTCTCCAAGACACGTTATATTAAAAAACAGATTTTTTTTAAAAAGTCAATGATAAATAAAGAATTTTAAAGATAGCCAGGGAGAAAAGGACAGTAATGTACAAAGGAACTCCCCTTGGGCTCTCAGCAGATTTCTCAACAGAAACTCTACAAGCCAGGAGAAAAACTGCCAGCCAAGAATTCTCTATAAGGCAACATTATCCTTCAGATATAAAAGAGAAATAAAGGCTTTCTCAGACAAACAAAAACTGAGGGAGTTCAACACCACTAGCCCTGCCTTATTAGAAATGTTGGAAGGAGTTCTTGAAGCTGAAACAAAAAGATGAAATTATGCAAATCTTCAATTAAATTGGTAAATAGAATTTAATGATTTTAAATATGTAACTTTTTTAGAATTGTATAATTATTTCTTAATTCTTAATTACAGCATAACGTTTAAAGGAAAAGAACATTAAAAATAACTATAACTACTACAAAATCACAGTATGAAGAGAAAATTTGTGGCATCAATAGTATAAAACGGGAGGAATAAAAAGGTAGAACCTTATGAGCAAATGAAGATAAACTGCTCTCAGTACAAAAAGGACTACATTATCTATGAGATGTTTTATGGAAATCTTATGATAACCGTAAAGCAAAATTCTACGGCAGAAACACAAACCAAAAAAAGGGAAGACTAAGAAAATCATTAGGGAAAACCATCAAGTTACAAAGGTAGACAGAAACAGAAGGGGAAAAAAAACAAACAATGGAGAGAGAAAATAATCAGAAGGCAAAAGGTAAAATGGCAGTAATAAGTCACTATGTAACAATAATCACCCTGAATGTAAATTAATTGTAAATGACCAGTCAAAAGGCACAGAGTAGCTGAATGGATGAAAAAATAAGACACAAGTATACACTGCCTAAGGAGACTTGTTTAAGCTCTAATGACACACACACAGGCACAAAGTAAAAGGATGGAAAATGATATTCCAAGTAAACAGAAACCAAAAGAAGGTGGGTGTAACCATACTTAGACCAAATAGACTTCAAGCAAAAAGGTAACAAGAGACAAAAAAGTCATTATATACTGATAAAAGGGTTAGTACATCAAGAATATACAGCAACTGCAAATATATATGTTCCCCAAACTTGAGCATTAAAATATATTAATCAAGTAATAAAATATCTTAAGAGAGAATAGACAACAATAGAATAATTGTGGGGACTTAAATATCTCACTGTCAGCAATGGACAGATTGACCAGACAGAAAATCAACAAGGCAAATTTGGAACTTAACCACAGTTTAGAACAAATGGACTTAACAGACATATACAGAGCTTTCCACCCAACAGCAGCAGAATACACATTCTCCTCAAGTGACAGGGAATATTCTTCAGGATACATTATGTGATAGGCCACAAAACAAATCTTAGCAAATTTAAGAAGACTGAAATCATGCCAACTACTTTTTTTGACCACAGTGGCATGAAACTAGAAATCAACAAGAGTGAAGTGAGATCTATGAATATTCGGAAAATAAACAACATGCTTCTATACAATCATTCAGTCAAAGAAGAAATAAAAAAACTTTCCAAATATCAAGACAGTGAAATGAAAATAAAATAGAAATATTACATATCAAATATTATGGGATGCAGGAAATGCAGTTCAAAGAGGAAAGTTTATAGCAAATATCTCATATATCAAGAAATTAGAAAGATCTCAGACAACCTAACTTTACACCTCACGGATCTAAAAGAATAAGAAAAAAAAAAGTCTAAATTAGCAAAATGGATGGAAATGATAAAGTTCAGAGTGAGAAAGAGACAAATACAGAACAGGAAAATAATAGAAAGGATCAGCATAACTAAGAGCTGCTTCTTTGAAAAGATAAACAAAATTGACAAAAACTTTAGTAAGACTAATTAAGAAAAAGAGAAAAGACTCAAATAAATAAAATGAGAAATGAAAGTGGTAACATTACAACTGATACCACAGAAATACATAGAATCATAAAGACTGAACAATTACATGTCAACAAATTACATAATCTAGAATAAATGGATACACTTTTAGAAACACACAACCTGCCAAGACTGAATCAGTAATAAATAGAAAATCTGATCAGACCAATAAGGAGTAAAGAAATTGAATCCATAATTAAAAATCTCCCAACACAGGAAACTCCAGAACTGTATAGCTTGACTGGAAAATTCTACCAAACATTTAAAGAAGAATTAAGACCAATCCTCCTCAAGCTCTTCCAAAACATTGACAAGGGAACACTTTTAAACTAATTTTACTAAGTCAGCATTACTTCGATACTAAAGCCAGATAATGATGCCCCCAACACAAACTATAAACATATATCCCTGATAAGCATAGATGCAAAAATTCTCGACAAAAATTAGTAAATCAAATCCAAGAACACTTTAAAAGGATTATAGACCATGACCAAGTGGGATTTATCTCTGAGCTATAAGGATGGTTTACTATAAGCAAATCAATGAATATAATACAGTACATCAATAAAATTAAAGATACAAATTGCATGATTATTTTAACAGATGCAGGAAAAAAAATGACAAACTACAACACCCTTTTGTGATAAAAACCCTTAGTAGATTGGGTATAGAAGGAACATACCCTGACATAATAATGACCCTATATGACAAATCTATAGCCAACATATTAAATAAAGAAAAATAAAAAAGGTTTCCTCTAAGATCATAAGTAAGACAGAGATGGCACTCTCAATGACTCCTATTCAATATAGTACTGACTAGAGAAACTAGATAAGATGAAGAAATAAAAGGTATCTGAGGCAGAAAAGAAGAGGCAAAATTGTCACCCTTTGCTGATAATGTGATCTTATACACAGAAAATCCCAAAGTCAGTCAAAAACTTGGAATTAATCAACAATTGCAGTAAAGTGGCAGGATATAAAATCAACATACAGAAATCAACTGCATTCCTTTAAACTAATGATGAAGAAACTTAAAAAGAAATAGAGAACTGTCCCATTTAAAATAGCATCAACAATAAAATACTTAGGAATAAATTTAACCAAGGAAGTGAAAGTTCTATAAAATGAAAACTACAGGATTTTGCTGAAAGAAATGGAAGACAAACAAATGGAAAGATGTTCTTAGATTGGAAGAATTAATATTGTTAAAATGGCTCTATTACCCAAAGCCATCTACAGATTCAATGCTATCTCCATCAAAATGCCAAAAGCATTCTTAACAGAAATAAACAAAATAATTTTATTATTTGTGTGGAACTGCAAAAGACCCTGTACAGCCAAAGCAATCCTGAGAAGTAAGAATAAATTCAGAGGGTATCATGCTTCAAGATTTCAAACTATACTACAAAGCTATAGTAATAAACAGTATAGCACTGGTGCAAAAATATACATGCCGACCAGTGGAACAGAATAGATAACCCAGAATTTAATCCCAGTGTATACAGTCAACAATATTTGACAAGAGAGCAGGGAAAGAATGGTCTCTTCAACAAATGATGCTGGAAAAACTGGAGAAACCCATGCAGAACAATGAAATTGGACCCCTATTTCACATCAGTCATAAAAATTAACTCAAAATATATAAAAGACTTAAACATAGGACATGATACCTAAAGTTTCAATAAAAACACAGGGATGAAGCTCATTGATACTGGTCTTTGTAATGATTTTTGCACATTGTGCCAAAAGCACAAACAACAAAAGAAAAATTAATAAATAAAACTATTTCAAACTCAAGTTTTCTGCATAGCAAAAGAAATAATTAGTAAAATAAAAAGACAACCAATAGAATGGGAGAACAATTTTGTAAATCATATATCAGATAAGAGACTTATATCCAAAATATATAAAGAACTCAGTCAACCTAGTAACAACAACAACAGAACCCCAACAATCCAATTAAAAAGTAAGCAAAAGGAGTTAACAGATATTTCTCCAAAGAGGACATCAATATGGCCAACACACACATGAAAAGATGCTCAACATCATTAATCATCAGGGAAATGCAAATCAAAACCACAGGAAGGTATCACTTCACAATTGTTACAATGGCTAGTTTCAAGATCAGACAACAGACACTGGTGAGGACATAGTAAAAGAGGAGCCCTTATACATTATAGGTAGAAATATAAATTGGTCCAATTATTCTAGAAAACAAAACGGAGATTTCACAAAAAATAAAAATCAGTGATTTTTCACTTCTGGGAATATGCCCAAAGGAAATGAAAACAGGATTTTGTTGAGATATATGCACTCCCACATTTATTGAAGGATTATTCACAATAGCCAAGATATGTAAACAACCCAAATACCCATCAGCATATAAGCAGATTAAAAAAAATAGATGTGGTACGTATACATAATAAATATTATTCAGTTATGAGAAAGGAGGCTATCATTCCAGTTGTGACAACACGAACGGATCTTGAGTACCTTATGCTAAGTAAGATATGTCAGACTGAGAAAGGCAAATATGGTACAATATCACTCACATATAAAATCTAAAAAAGTTAAACCTGTTAAAAAAAAAAAACCAAAACAGAGTAAAATGGTGGTTACCAGGAGACATAAGGGAGTGGATAAGGGTGATGGTATTTAAGGATACAAACTTGTGATGAGTAGAAAATAAGCCATAGAGATCTAATGTACAATATAATGAATGTAGACAATAATATTGTACTATAACTATATACTGTAGTAAATATCATATAAACAATCATATTCAATATATAAATGTATCAAAGTAACATGCTTTATACCTTAAACTTACACAATATTTCATGCTGTTTATTTAATTCAGAAATGGGCAAGTAAATGCAATAAATGTTTTTATACATACACATATATGATAATTAACAAGTGTATAATATATTGTACATGTTAATATAATTAGTTTATATATGTAAATGGACAAAAAGTACAAAAGTTGCCCAACATAAATATCATTAGACTAATGCAAGTTAAAAACCACAATGAGACAGAATTTAACACACAGCAGGATGGACAGAAAATAGAAAGTGTTGGAAACCGGTGGGAATTGGAACCCTCATATATTATTGGTTGGAATATGAAATGATTCAGCTGCTTTGGAAAATAGTTGAGTAGTTCCTCAAAAAGATAAACATAAAGTATCATATGGCGCAGCAATTCCACTTCTAGGTATATACCCAGGAGAACTAAAAATGTAAGTCCATGCAAAAACTTGTACACAAATATTTATAGAAGCATTATTCATAATAGCCAAAGAGTAAAAATTGATTAATGGATAAACAAATGTAATATATTCATACAACAGAATATATATTTCAGATATAAAAAAGAACCAACACCTACGGGACCATGGACAAATATTAAAAATGTTATACTAAGTGAAATAATCCATATTCACAAAAACATATTGTATGATTACATTAATATGAAATGTCCAGAACAGGCAAATCTAGAGACAGACAGTAGATTGTTACGGAAGAAAGACTGAGAAAGGAAGGTTAAAATAGACAGTGATTGCTAATAGGTATTGAGTCTCCTTATTTGTCTGAGAAAAGTGTTCTGGAATTAGATAACAGTGATGGTTGCACAACTTTGTGAAAACACTGAAAATCATTGAATTTATAGATTTTAAAAGGTGAATTTATAGAATGCCAATTATTTTTCAATTAAAATAAATGGATAAATAAAATAACTATCAAATTCACCTACTTGTCAATCCACTTGATTAACAGATCAAATTTAGTTTTTGAAACTGTTTTTTGTCCACAAAAATAAATATACAAGTAAATACCAACAATAACAATATAATACTTCTTCCAATTTTTTCTAAGTTAAGTAAGTAACAAGTTTTTTTGCCAGTTGTTCAAGTTAAAATCCTGAAGTATTTTTTTTTATCTCTATTATATTCTGGCAGCAAGTTCCAGAAAGTTTAATTTTCAGGTATAACCATTTTAAAAATTAATACATAATCCACATATCATAAAATTCATCTTTTCCAAATTATACAATGTAATGGTATCCAGCATATTCACAAAGTTGTACAACCCTAATCACTACCTAATTACAAAACATTTCATCAGCAAAATAAACAAAAACAAAACAAACTCAGTACCAAAGATAACACGTTTGTCTTGTTCTTGAATTATAAGAAAAACTTCACTCTTGCACCATTAAGTTTATCTTAGCTGTTTTTCTTGAATGTCCTTTTTCAGCTTGAAGAAATTTCTTTTAATTTCTAGTGTGTCTGGTGTTTTTGTCAAGAAATAGTGTTGTGTTTTATCAAACATTTTGACATCTATGAAGATGATCATTTGCTTTTCCCCAAAATATTAATATTCTAACTACTACTAACTACCTCTCAGGAACTCCAAAATTACTACCTGGATAAAACTATAGTCATTTCTACATGGGTTGATGATATCCCACTAAATAAAATTCCTTCTATTCTCCTGCCCAACTACAGTGAATTCTTCAAGCCACTCCAGTGTTTTTCTAAAACATAAATCACACTATGTTCCTCTTTTGCTTCAAATTTTTAATGGCTTCCTTTTCCCAAGGGGTAAAATCCAAATCTCTTACCATAACCAGAAAGATCTTTCATATCTTACCTCTCTCAACCTCATACATTATGTCATACAAAACTCTTCATTTCTTAAACATTGTTTTATAAACATAATTGTTGCTTTGTCATTTGAACATGTAATAACTGTCAAGCATTCATGATAACTATTATTAAAGATATAAAAGTTAAGAAGTCCCAGACTCTAAGCTTAAAGTAGCTTAGGTTTTCAAAGAAAATAAGTGGATATACAAATAATTGCAATTAACAAAAATAAATGATACAAATAAACCAAAGATAAAATAACACCCTAGGAGTTCAATATAGTGAGATATTTCCCTAATGGAGAAAATCTGGAAAATGTTGATAGGTAATATGGAATTTTCATCTGGTCAGGAAGAACAGTCTGGACAAAGACAAAAACAAAAATGAAAACAAAAAAAGAACAACACAAATGGATGAAAAACAAGAGGTGGATTTTTCTTTCACACACACACACACACATATATATAACATATATATTTCATATATAATATATCCCAGAAATTCATAGGGATACAAGAGATCTCCCTGGTGTACTTTTAAGTATTGTTTTAAACAATAAGATTTTATATATGCTTTTGGAAAATCAATTAAATGAATAAGAGAAATTTAACAGAATACAAAAACAAAGTGATGCTGAGAACATATTATTTGTTATTATGATTCTCCACATGGCTACTACAAAAGCTATAGAAATAAATTAGGTAAAATCAATTAGGTAAGAATATCACTAATGAGAAAAACAGACTTGCATAAAATTATTTAATATATACTGTTATATAGACAAATCAAAGAGCACTGGTGATATTATTAACTGACTACTCTTGTATGTGTTATATGGGATAAGGACAAAATTTTAGCACAATGATGAAATGCATCTATACTGTAATTTCAGAGTAATATTTTAGTATTTAACAAATGTTCATATTTTGGTTTAATATATTATAATGGGCAGAGTTATAGTGGCAGCATAAATGAAAGGGAACATTCATTTATATGTAACACCTACACTGTAATTTTGGCTAATATGAATGTTACTTGAGATGAATTAAAATGTGGATTGAAATTTATTAACTGATCTAATAAATACAAATTATTCTAGTGAAACATTAGTAAAGATGTCTTGAATAAGAAAATTTGAGAAAATTTGTCAAGTATTAGCTGTGAATTTTAAACAAAGTACTATAGTCAACAAAAAGGTCATTCTTAAGATTACACATAGTTAGGGAGAAATTATTAAGACAATCAAAATGGATTTTAGATGACTCCACCAAGGTTTTTTGTTTATTTGCACATGAATTGGCCTTTTTTTCTGAACTTACCTCGGCAAAATAAAGTTGATTCTTATCAATAAAAATGAGGGTATAGGGCCGGTTCAGGTAATAGAGTTTATAGAATGCAGATGGGCATTGCCATGTTGATGAACAATGAAGGGTTGACTTCATAAGTATCATTGCAATGATCTCCTCTACAGCCATCTGGCATTGTTTATTTCAGATATACCTCGAAGGACTCATCAGAACCTTAAAGCAGTAACTCTTTTTTTTTTTTTTTTTACTATTCCAACTACTGTAATAGAATCTGCTGTTATTTTCAACCAATAGTTTTTAGAAATTTTCCCTTTAAAATTATGTTTTCTAGAGATTGATTTGAGATACTGTTAGCATTTTATTTTTTTCCCTTAATTCTCATGATATATTTGGGAAATTAATGATGAGATGGAAAAACCAGTAATAAAGAAGTTATCTAGGTATTGTGTGGGCAAATGTATATGTTTTTAGTGTGTGTATGCATGTGAGTACATATATACATGCAATATACATCATATTCTTAGAGCAATAGAAATTGTATTAGAAATTTCCATTGTTAAGGGCAACTCAGCTGATTCCTTGAAGAAAAATGTAGTCTAATTGCTAACTTTGAAATCTCACAAAATATAAGCAATGTATGATAATTTTTAAATAGCTGGATAAAAATACATCAAATTAAATCATTCAAATAAAATAAAGTTGAAAAGATCAGGATGGCACAACTACCCTCTATAAAAAGTGACAGTATAACCTTATAGGTCTAACATTAAATTGTTATCATAGAGTTTTAAAAGCTTACATTTGAAAATCAGTTTGTAGAATCTTTAGGTATAATCAGTTTTGAGAAATATATAACTATACTTCTGAGAGACACTAAATGTCCTGGCTGTCAAGGTAACAAAATGCAAAAAAATCAACATATCATTACCTGATCTTAGCCTTGAATAGTCATTTTTTTTTTTCCTGGCTGTTAGATGAAGTATTTACAACACTTTAAATGATAAATAATGATGAACATAAGTTACTTAAATTAGACAATTCTGGGATTACCTAGATCAAAATATCTTGTCGAGAAAAATCTACTTCACTGTGTTTTATACATACATGGAAAAAAGTTTAAGCACAAAAAGAACTAGAAAATGACAACTCCTAAATTAAGACCTTAGGAGCTTTTTGAAGAGAGTTGAAAACAAAATAACTCAGACTCTTAGATCATGTCAATACCATCTGGAATGAAACATTTGTTTGTTTACATTTTTAAAGAAAAATAAAGATTCAAAAATAAAAACAGAGAAAGACAAATCATTTTTCTTGTGAAAAAGTCTATATAAAGAAAATCATTTTTAAAAAGTGATAGCAGCATCCAAACACAAAAACATGTAAAAGATATTGCATTGACTGTTCTGAAAGGATTGGAATTAAAACTCTAAAGTAATGTTTAGTGAAACAATTAGTGATTTTAAATAAACAGTTATTAAACTCATAATTGAAAAACAACTTTCTGGATATGAGATTTTTTAAATGTCCTAAAATTGTTTTAAAAGAAATAAAACAATCTTGAGAAAGAAGAGCATAGAGGTAACGTGCTCCCTAATTTCAAATTATACTACAAAGCAATAGTAATCAGAACAGTATGATACAGATACAAAAACAAACATTTAAATCAATGGAACAGAAAAGAGCCCAGAAATGAACCAACACATATATGGCCAACTGATCTATAATAAAGGAGGAATGAATATTGCAATGGAGAAAAGACTACTTCTTCAATAAATGGTGTTTGGAAAAGTGGACAACTACATGCAAAAGAATCAAAATAGACTACTTTCTCATAACACATACAGAAATAAACTTAAAATGGATTGAAGAATTTACTGTAAGACCCGAAACCATAGAACCCCCAGAAGAAAACCTAGGCAGTAATCTCTTTGACATAGGTCTTAGCAATATTTTTTGGATGTGTTTCCTCAGATAAACAACAACAGAAAAACAGATACAGAAACAAAAATAGAGAAACTCAAACTAAAAAGCATTTGCACAGCAAAGGAAACTACCAACAAAAACACTACCTACTGAATGGGAAAAGATATTGCAAACAGTATAGCTGATAAGGCCTTAGTATCCCAAATAAACAAAGAATTCATAAAATTCAATCTCAAAAAAAAAAAAAAACAACAAAAACTGTCTGATTACAAAATAAGCAGAGGACCTGAATAGACATTTTTCCAAAGACATACAGATGGCCAACAGACACATGAAAAGAGGCTAAACATCACTAATTATCAGGGAAATACAAATGAAAACCACAATGAGATACAACTTTATACCTGTCAGAATGGCTATTATCTAAAGACAAAACATAACAAATGTTAGCAAGGATATGGAGAAAAGAGGATCTTCATGCACTGTTGGTAGGAATGTAAATTGATCCAGACACTATGGAAAACACTATAGAATGTCTTCAAAAATTTAATATAGAACTACCATATGATGAAGCATGTTTTGGGATCCAGGGCAGGAGCAGTAAGTTAAAAGGAGCCTAAGTCAGAGCTACCTGCAGATCTTGGAGATTCTCTAGAGAGGCAGGAGGCAACTGGAGCTCACCCTGAGAACACCTACACTGGCAGCAGCTGTTTTGGGGAGCTTGTTCTACTACAAAGACACTGATGCTAGAAAGTGCCATTTTGGAATCCTCCCTCTAGCTTATTAGCAAAGAAACCCATCCCCATACACCACCCTGTCTGTAACAGTAGTGGGATACTTCAGGCCAAGCAAGAATCTGGGTGATGACAAATCACCACTCACCAACAGGCATGCTGCCCCTTGAGCCCAGAGATGCCCTGGGACATGACAATGTCCATAAGAGGGTCCAGGACCTGACCCCACAGACCACTAAGTAGGTACTTTTGCCCTGAAACCCTCAGGATCCAACAGCCAGAGACGCTGCAACCCAACTCTGCCTACCAGTGGGCAGGTACCAGAAACAGGAACACTTGAGCCCCAGCCCCACCTAATAGTAGGCAAACACACAAAATCCAGATCCCCCCAGGGCCTTGCAGTCAGACACCTGGGACAGAGTTCCACCCACTGGTGAGACAGCACTAGTGCCAGGATGCCCTGAGCCTTGACCTTACCTACCAGCAGTGTAACATCAGTTCTGGGAACCCTAGGATCTGCAGCCAGAGACCCCAGGATATGGCTTTGCCTGCACTGAGCTGGCACTAGCCCCAAAGCCCAACTTCATACACTAGCAGACAGGCAAAAACACTGGGATCCCCTGCACCTTCACCTCACACACCAGGAGGTGGACTCCAGCCCCAGGACCATGACAGCCTCACAGCCAGTTTTGTCAGGACCCAGCCAACACAACAGCAGGCTGGCAGCAGCCCTGGGACTCCCTGGGCCCAGACCCTGCCCACCAGCAGGCCAAGACATCTCGGGGTCACCTTGGGCCTCTGAGCCAGTGGCCCTGACATGCAACCCCACTCACCAGTGGACTAAAACCAGCTTCAGGACCCCTAGAGGTCCCAAGGCTAAAGCAGGAAGAAATAGAAAATATGAACTTAACAATTGCCAGTAATGAAATTGTATCAGTAATAAAAACAGTTCCTAATGAACAAAAGTCCAGGACCAGATGGCTTCACTGGTGATTTCTACCAAACATTTAGAGAAGAGTTAATGCCTGTCCTTCTCAAAGTATTCCAAAAAATTGCAGAGAAAGGAAAACTTAAGAACTCACTCTGCAAGGCCAGAATCACCCTGATACCTAAAGCAGATAAAGATACCACAAAAAAGAAAATTACAGGCCAGTATGATTTGTGGACATAGATACAAAAATCATGAACAAATTACTAGCAAATTGAATCCAACAACACATTAAAAGTTTCATATACCATGATCAAGTGGGATTTATCCCAGGGAAGCAAGGATGGTTCAATGCCTGCAAATCAATGTGATACATCCCATTAAACAAACTGAGGAATAAAAATCATAAGACCATCCCAATAGATGCAAAATTCAACATCCATTTATGATTAAAAACTCTTCTGAAAGTAGGCATAGAGGGAACACCCTTCAATATAATAAAGGCTATATAAGACAAATCCACAGCTAACACCATGCTCAATGGTGAAAAGCTGAAGGCATTTACTCTCAGACCAGAAACACGACAAGGATGCCCACTCTAATCACTTTCATTGATGGGTTTTGAAGGTTCTAGTCACAGCAATCAAACAATACAAATAAATAAAAGTAATTGGAAAGAAGGAAGTAAAACTGTCACTGTTTGCAGATGACATGATACTATACATAGACAATCCTAAAGATGCCTCCCCCAAAGCTACTAGAGCTCCTGAATGAATTTGGTGAAGTTGCAGAACACAAAATTAATATATAGAGATCTGTTCCATTTCTATATGCTAACAACAAACTCTGAGAAAGAAAAATTAAGAATAAAACCCATTTATCGTCTCATTATAAAGAATAAAACATCTGGGAATAAATTTAACTAAGAAGGTAAAATATCTGTACTTGGAAAAATATAAGACAACATTGAAAGAAATTGAAGACAACATAACAGATGAAAAGATATACTACGTTCATGAATTGGAAGAATTAATATTATTAAAATAACCATACTACCCAAGGCAATCTACAAATTCCATGCAATCCCTATCATAATAGCAAACGTGTTTTTCACACAAATAGAACAAATAATTCTAAAAATTGTACGGAAACTCAAAATACCACTAATAACCAAGGCAATACTGAGGAAAAAAACAGAGCTGGAATTATCACACCCCTTGACTTTATACTATAAAACTAATGTGATCAAAACAGTATGATAATGGCACCTAAAAAGACACATAGATCAATGAAATAGAATAGAGAGCCCAGAAATAAACCTATGAGCTTATGATCAATTATGAAAAATGGAGCAAGAATATGCAATGGGGAAGAGACAGTCTCTTGAATAACCGGCATAGGGCAAACTGGATGGTTACTTGTAAAATAATGAAATTAGACTATTTTCTTACATCATACCCAAAAATGAACTTAAAATGGATTAAAGACCTAAATATAAGACCAAAAGCTACAAAATTCTAGAAGAATACATAGGCAGAACACGCTTTGACAGAAATGGTAGCAATACTTTTATTTGTATCTATCTTCTGAGGCAAATGAAACAAAAGAAAAAATAAACAAATGGGAGTTAAGTTTTTTTCACAGCAAAGGAAACCATCAGCAAGCAAAAAGAAAACCTACTGAATCAGAGAAAATATTTGCAAATGACATGAACAAAATGTATCAACAACTCACACAATTCAGTATCAAATAAAAAATCCAATCAAAAATAGGTAGGAGACCTCAATAGACATTATTCCAAAGAAGACATACAGATGGCCAAAAATCACATGATAATATGTTCAACATCACTAATCATCAGAGAAATGCAAATCAAAACCACAATGAGATATTACCTCACACCTGTAAGAATGGCTATCAACAAAAAGACAAAGAATAAGAAGTGTTGGCAAGGATGTAGAGAAGATGGAATTCCTGTACGTTGTTGTGCACTGATTACGGAAAGCAGGATGGAGGTTCATTAAAAAACTACAACTAAAAATAAGATCCAACAATTCAACTCCTGATTATATATCTGAAGAATAGGAAAACACTAATTTGAAAAGATACATGCGCCCCAATATTGGTTCATAGCAGCATTATTTACAACAGGCAAGATACAAGCAAAAAAATGTCCATTAACAGATTGAGTGAATAAAGAAAATGGGATATACACACACACGCACAATGGAATATTACCCAGTCAAAAAACGGAAGAAATTCTGCCATTTGCAGCAACATGGATGGCCCCAGAGTGTATTACACTTAGTAAAAGTCAGACAAAAGACAACAGTATGTTCTCACTTAATATGTGAATTTAAAAAAATAAAATGAATAAATATAACAAACAGAAACAGACTTACAGATATAGAGAACAAATTATTGGTTATCAGTGGGGAAAGGGATAGGGGAGTGGCAAGATAGAGGTGAGGGTTTTAACAGACATCATTTATTCATGATTTATGAATCATCAGTGATTCCTGTTTGTTTCAAATATCTGACGTGATGTATACCTGTTTTTCTCATCAAGTAACCACCATAACACTCAATTTCCCAGGGAATGGAAATGACAATGTAACAAAGTTTATTTCTTACTATAAAATTATAAAAATATAATTTGTACATATACACACTGCCAATATAATATGTAGATTTGTATGTGTGTGGTTTTGTGTCTCAGTTGTATACAGAGAATAAGATAGAGAAGACTGAAATACTTAGAAAAAAATATAAGCTGTGTGCAGGTTTATTTCTAGCCTTTTAAACTTAATAACATGCAGTGAGTATTTTACCATGTACTTAAATATATCATTTATCATTTAGTTTATTTTCAATTTTTCATGAATATGTAGAAATAACTTTTCTAAGATAAATTAGAATATAAAATGTTTATATTTTATGAAAGAAAATGGCTTTGAACTAGAAGTTGAAGCAGACAAATGGATTGAAAAAATGGTATAACAAAAGAACTTCCATTTGGTAAAAAGATAATTAGATTTTCATAAGGAAATGTTCTTAACAGAGACTCCTACGCTAAGGAGTAATGGAAGAAAAATTAGTAAGTGAGATCAAATTAGCTAAGGCAATAAAAGAAAGAGAAACTTAGACTATTCAGGGAAGTGTCAGTAAAAATGTGTTTATTTGTATAAAGTGGGTTGCTCTGGTTATAAGAGGAATGATTGGAAGTTAATATGAGGTGTGATGGTTCTGAAAACTAGAGGAGCAAGCGACAGTTTTGAAGGTATTGTTTTTCTGTAGATGGAGATAAAGGAATAGAGTTTTGCAGTGTTAAAGTTGGGTGTTTATAGCCACAAGTTTAGCACTAACACACACACACACACACACACACACACACACACACACACACACACACACACACACAGAGAAAACTATACCAGGGACAAAAATGTGAAGAGTCAGTAATGTTAACTGGTAGAAAAATACAGTCACATCTTTTAAGTGTCCACTCCACAAGGCCATTACCTTCTTCAACCAACTAATACAAGAGTGATAACAACCCCATGTATTCAGCTTGGTTGGACAGAAGGCCAAATCATAAACTCAATTATAACCATGTTTATGCAAACAAATAACAGCAACAGTAACAATAAACAGCCAGTGTGTGCAGAATCCAGAAGCTGAAATTCTCCTGTGCAGAGAAAAGCAGATCTAAGAGAAACTGAAGAAAAGAGGCTCCCTGGATCCTGAAAACCTTAAGATCTAGCTAAATTACCTCCTTTTAAGTTGGATCATGGTGTAACCTCTGATAAATGTTCATCTCTGCTTGAGGTTATCTGAAGTGAGCTTATGACACTTCCAACCAAAAGAATCTTTATTCAAACTTTTAATTAGTACAGAGAAGATATGTCTGGGTTGTCTTAATTTGAGGATAAAAAGGAATTTACCCTAAATCTAGATTGTAGAATAATAAATTTTAGTATTCCTAAGTCCATCCAATTAGCCAGAACACAACAGAATTATAATTTGAAAGTATAGACAGTGAATATGTTTTACAGTGAAGCTGAGAAAACTGATTAATAAACAGAACAAATGACTTGTTCTAACAGCCATACACAGAACGATACCTGACATTAAATCTCAAAGCAGGGGTTGCTCAACACCTCTTTCTTGTGTTTTCCCTAGTGTTGTTTGGATAAAAATAAGTAGCAACAAATCTTTTTTCTTAGCATAAAGTACAATTCTGCAAGTGCAGGTGATTTCAGTAAGTCTCAGATCCTCTCAGGACTCTGTGCAGTTTTTAAAATAACTTCTGGAGGCACTGCAATGACAACAGGAGCCATTACTGAACCACTTGATATTATGTTACAATACATATGAGTTTTGCATATAGTTAATTTAACTCTCATAAAAATCTACACATCAATTTTTATTATTAGTCACCTTCAGCAGATGACTCTGAGGCCCAGGGAAGTTAGATGAATTGCTCAGCTAAACAGAGGTAGCAAATCATTCAGTGTGAGTTCAAAATTAGATACCCTGCCTCCCAAGTCTATCTTTTAAAACCCTTAAGCTGTATCTCCTCTCTTATTTAGAACACGGTGTGACAGAAAGATCACTGAGCCTGGAGTTAGAATACTTAATTTCTGTTCTTAATTCTGCTAATTACTATCTCTTGATCTTTAACAGATCACTTAATCTCTCTGCTTCAATTTTCTTTATCTGTACACTAGGAGCAAGACTTGGTCTCTTGAGGAACAAAATGTGATGATAAGTGTTAAGTGTTTTGTAAAAAGCAAAGCTTTATAAAATCAGTCTCGTGTTTCCTTCGGATCATCCTAGGTTGTGCCATAGTGTTCGAAAAATACAATCTTAAAAAATACTGGTGAACTGATTATAAAGATTGTGTTGAAGCAGAGAAAATATTATACAGTTTTAGCCCAGGAGGCAGGAAAAAATCTTGTGCCATTAGAAGAAAGAGAGAAAACTAAAAGCCACTTTTATGAGACAAGATGAAGACTTGCTATACTGAACAGTTTAAAATACAAGGCACACATATATAATTTAAAGAAACTTTAATTTGAGATGCTGGCAAAATATGACTGGAGCTTCTTGGAGAGGTTGAAATTGGAGGTGGATATTAAGGCATCAGTGTATAACTAGAATATATTTTCCAAATCCTTCATTTGCTTTCTATTGCTATGGAATACATTACCACAAGCTTTATGGTATATTAAAAAAAAAAAAAAGGCAGGTATCATTTCAAAGTTTCCTGGATCAGGATTATGAATATGGGTTAGTTGGGTCCTGTGCTCAGGGTATCACCATGCTGAACTAAAAGTTCAGGATGGCCAGGGCTGCAAATCTGAACTGAGGCTGGAGTCCTTTTCCATGCTTAGTGGATTTTCACTGTTTTAGACATGGAACTAAAACAGATTTTTCACTTTTAAATGGAGACCTTTTTTAACCAAAAGAAGGAATTATCTTCAGATTGAAATAACTGATGGAATCTATTTAATACCACACAAAATTATTCAGCTTTAAACATAGTAAAAGATAATGTTGATTCAGGTCATGACAGAGTAAATAATACTAAAGTAAACAATAGTCATTGCATATAAACTATTATCATAATTATGTGAGACAACGTTTCCTAGATATTGGTGGTTAGTACAAGACTAAGATTTCTGAAATAAGTGCCTTAAGACAGCTCAGTACTCTGTCATCAGGCAATTTTCTAACTGCAGCAGAGGGAAGTGGAATACAAGTGGAACACTGCTAGTTTTTTTTTTTTTTTTTTAAACTAGAGTCAGAGATCAGAATATGGGAGTTCCAAACCAACTGGAATTTGTGGGGCAGGCCCTAAAGGAAACCTAATAAATGTGGGCTCTACAAGTCTGTGTGCCAGGAACTTAGGGGTCTCTGGCTAAGAGTTTAGTTGTGAATGCAAATGTCAAGACATCATGAGGCAAATCAGATGCAGGTGTAATGGCCTGAGAGGAAACAGAGATGCTAGAGTGTTGAAAGTACACAAACCAAAATGAGAAATTGACAAAATTATAATTATAGATTTTGAGAACTTGTTGAGAGCAAATGAAATATAAATAAATAAAATTATTAATGCTATAAAGAGTCCAAGTGATGCCATCACATAATGTCTATATAATTTACAGAGTAACAGTATAGACAACTTCAGATTGTGCATTCTTTTCAAGTACACATGGAATTTTAACCAATATAGACCATTTTCAGGACCATAAAAATCCAATACAAATTTTAAAAGACTGAAGTTATGCAAAGCATACTGTCTACCACAGAAAATTCAACCTAGTGTTATTAAGGTATTTTTAAAGCTGTCAGATTTTTTTGGAAGTTAAAAAATATATACTCCTAAATAACCGAACGTCAAAGAATAAATCACAGTAGACATACATTGTAAATTGAATGGTATTATAACATATCAAAACTTGTGAGAGAGTTAATTAGGAAAAAAGCACATTTACAGCTTTAAACACTTATATGAAAAAGAAGAGAAAATTCTTACTTCAATTAAGAATGAAGTGAAATGAAAAGTTTTACTTCAAGTTCCGGCAATACTGCTGTAACTTTTACTAATTATTTTCCCCATATCATAAACACTAGAAAATTTGAAGAGATACATGAAATTGTTATTGTTTTACTTAAACTGCAGGCAGAGTGTGAATGTGATGTGTGGAAGAAAGGAAGCAAATGAGATGAGCCCAGTGATTCCCTAGTATTTTCCTGAAGGTTTTTTTTTTCCCCTCAGAACTGAGCACAGGAGAAGGTAACTCAAGAAAAGAACAGTAGTCTTGCCGAGTTGAGAAGTGAGGAAATAGACCGTGTAAAGGCTTAGTTAGCTGCAACTGGTGGAGCAGAATAGCAACAGGAGGAAGTTATGCAGAAACATAGCTCCAAAAACAAGCATGAAATATCCTTGTGCCTTTGCCAAATACAAACTGTTCATGGGCTTGGTGAGACTCCATAAGACTTTGCAGGGATGAACCAAGAAATTATAAAATAAGCAATTTCCAGATTTTACACAATGCAATCAAGATTCAAGTTCCAATTACGAGAGTCATGAGACCTGATTTAACATTCAGGATATTCAGTAGAAACTCCAGAATTTTCATGCTTCAATAATTGGGCTAAACTAGCTTTACAGGACAATAAAGTGACACATTAACAAAACTTTTAAAAGGAAATTGAAAGTATAAAGCTGATGTGCAAGTTTCTTATATACCTGCCCCCAAACAAATTCCAACATTTCATTAAAGGAAGACAACAAAATCCAACACTCAACAATAACAGCCTTAATATTCAGCAACAAGTCAAAAATTACTTGGCATGCAAAGAACCTAAAAAATCTCATCCACAGGCAGTAGAAATATCTATCATTAAGAAAAAATAGACCTAGAAATGACAGGAAAGTCTGATTTCTTTGACACAGATTTTTAAAGTTATTATTATACATAGCTGAATGATTTAAGAGAAAACATGAACAAAATATGGAGAGAAGTGGAAGTCATAAAAATGGAAATTCCAGAGGTGAAAATCAATTTTATGATTTTTAAAATAATTATTAAATGGGCCTCACACCAGATTAGTCGCTGCAGAAGAGAAGATCAGTGCTCCAAATAAACTGAAGTGCATACAAAAAAAAAAAAAAAAAAAGGGAAAAACATGTCTCAGTAACCTTCGAGAAGTACACGTAATTGGAGTGGCAGAAAGTGAAAGTAAGAAAAATATGTTGAACAGATCTAGATAATGACAGATTTTTGCCCAATTTCATAAAAACTGAAAACCCAGAAATTAAGGAAGTTCAATAAAAACCAAGCAAGATAACCACAAGAAATATGACATCAAGGCACATAATGATAAAATTACTGAAGATAAGTACCCTAAAGAAAGAAAAACTCTTAGAAACAACAGGATAGGACACATAATATAAAGGAAACAAAAGAAAAGAGTAAGAGCAGATTTCTCATAAGAAATAATATATTCCAAAGAATAACAAAAAAAGAAAAAGCAAAAAACAATAAACACATATGATCAACGCTGGAGATAGAACTTGTAGAACGTGGGGTGATGAAAGAAAGTTTAAGAACTGGCTTCTTATAGATAGAGACAATATATTCATTTTGAAATTTCAATGTAAAAATTATTCTTTCAGATTATGGTTTCATAATTATTTTAAATGTTATAATATTCTAATGTAGAGTATTTTAATAAATATGATGTTATTTTTATAATTTAAGTTAAATGACATTTATTTTTTGTAACCCAGTATATATGCATTGTATTCATATAAAACCATTTCATCTGTCTGCCTGTCTAGTCCTCTTACTAGAGCAGGCAGATAGCTAGATATGAGCAGAGAAAGGGGGACACAGACCAAATGGCAGGAACTGGGCAGAAAGGAGGGGCACAGGCCAAATGCAGGAAACCACACATTGTGTAAGCAGCAGGGGTCCCTGGGCTGAGAAAGAAAAGCAGGAACCTTTGGGCTGATAAGGGATCATGCTTTTTGGGGTGACAAGTCGCCTGGAGAACATAGAAAGGTGAGAAAAGGCAGGAATTTCCAGTGTCCAAATGTAACCTTTTGCTCATTATGCCCTCATTTCAATAAAATTAGCCTTGCAGATCAGAAGTACCCATCATGCACCGACGTCATGACACTTCCAAACCAGACTAAATAAGGACAAAAATCCCTCCTCCCTTTGGGAAAGTGGAGTTGGGATGATAATCAGGGAATACGACCCCAAACCCTTCCTCCGCAACGAATATTCTGCCCATTCATTTTTACACCCTATGTAGCTAACTTGCCGAAGAAACTCAGGGCAGCCTCTCACCTGAGCCTGTCCGCTCTCCCCTTGAGAGTGTACTATCCATCCTTTAATAAATCCTCATTTTACCTTTTTTAACCACTATGTCTTGTCTCTGAATTTTTTCTGGGATGGGACAAGAACCTGGAACGCCGGTTGCATCTATCGGCAACATTCTTTTTCTCTATATATCCATTCATCTTCTGTTTGTTTTTCTATAACTTCCACTCATTCATCCACCCTTCCATTCATTCTTCTAGTTTTATATCCATTCAAATATAAAAAGATTATATATACATATGAATATGTAATGATGTTTTTCTGATGATAAAATGTTTACATCTGTGTAGTAATATTCTGGAGATTACATTTTTTGCAAAATAATTTTCATTTTTTTAAATTACTTTTACTTAAGTATATGTAGTCTTATTCAAATTATGGTATTATTAAAATGATTAGACATTAAATCATAAAAGGAAAACATTAAATATATTCATTTCCAAGCACAATTTTTATTGCCATTGGTGCATGCCTCACAGAGAAGGGTTACCGTCTGCTTTGAAATGGAACAGCAGGTATCAATATTCCTGTTATGCACATAGTAATTCCTTGCTAAATGGGAAGTGTGTTTTTAGAAAATGTCGCTCAGAGGAAAAATACATTAAGCAAACACAGTAAGAGGCTAGAAGAAATAGCTGCGATGAGATAGTGCTTCAGAATTTTTCTGCAATCACTCCTCGTATGCTTAGCATCCCATGCTGTTCACCATCTTGGCTTAGATGGTACTTTATTTTCATCTGCTCTGGAATTACAAACAAATGAACTTATTCAGCTGCCTGCAATAAATGCTTTTATATTCTGAGATGTTTTAATTCTACACTGTAGAGAAAAATTAAAGAATGCTACTACTGATAAATATGCCTCATGCTTGCTGTTTATTGATATGTAAATTGAGTTTGGTCAGTAAGACTTTTTTTTCCCCTAAGGAATTAAATCTGCTTAAACCCTATCAAGCTTAGGATGTTCAAGTATGCTATTTAGGAGAAGCTAGCATTGCCATTTCTTGTAATTATGCTATTTTGTCCAGGTAACTCTCAACTTAGAGCAAGGTCGCTTATGTGAAAGTTTAGACTGGAGCTCTATTTGGTTTCTAGGAGTATTTACAATATTGTAAATATGAGGAAGGGCTATACCACATGTCAAGGTTCTCAGCATAATTTCCCACTGGCTGAGGGCCTTATGCAGGGCGGCTTGATATAGACCTTATATTGTCTTCATAAATGGTTTTTAGTTAAGGATTCTTACAACCTTCCCCCAATGACTTGTAGTGCTCATATTTTCATCAAACTACAGTAATTTGCAGCCCTAAACTCATTATTTTCAGCATGTGCTTTGCCTGGCACTGTAATTTTAGACAATGTGTGTGGATTTCATAGGTTTTTCTAGGGTATTTAAGGACATCGTTGAAAGAAGTCTCATCTATCCTGTCAGGAGGAAATTATATTCCCAGGAAAATAACACCCTAAACAGATTACTGATGGAGACAAGACAACATGACTAGAGATTTCTTACTTCTCAGCACATTATTCGTGATTAGCAACAGTATTAATTTGTTTAACTTATAAATGAAGTGAGCATGCCATTAATTTTCTACTCAGGCTTAATGAGAACCACTTCAATGTAGTTCAATGAATGCAGGCATTGTAATCAAACTGACTGGTTTTGGAATCTGACTTCTGATCTTTCTCTTGTGGCTTTAGAAACCTAACAGCTTTTTTTTTTAAATTTTTTTTTAATGTTTCAGTTTCCTCATCCTTAAACTGGACGTAAATGTCTTAACTTTTAGGTATATACTGTGGTGACTAGATACATTAATTCATTTTAAAGTGCCTAGGTCTATATATCTCTGTATTAACAAAAATAAGTTATTCTGATTATCTGGTACTTATTTTTACTAAATATGGTAACCTATGCTAGAAATTACAAAACTAAACTAAGATTTATTCCCTATAATTAAACAAATAAGGGTTAGTGCTCAAATGTAAATTCACTCTTATAATCCCTTGTGAATAAATAGACATTTCTTGCATAACACGTGACATATATAGAACTGTCGACTGAAATAAATGCACAGACTAGACGTTGAGTTATGTTCTATTTGGTGGGAAGACTAGAGTCTAGCCAGGATGACAGCCTCTCAGATCGCTCTGAGGGACTGCTCCGAAGAGGTAGGGGAGGAGCTAGGATATATAGGCGCTTTACAACAAAGACCAGTTAGTTGGAACATTAAAAGATTACCTGTTAATTTAGAAAACCAGGCATCTCAAGTTAGAGAATTTAGTGCTTTTCTATGTATGGGAGGAAGCAAACATTTGGGCTCATGGAATTCATTCCTTTGACAAGCACCTAGCTATCTAGGGCCAGTATCCTGTCCTTTCTTATTCTGAGTCCCCTCAGGGTGCACCATTGTGAGTGGCTGCAGAGGCTGGCCTGCAGGCTTGTCTTCACTGGTGGGTGGCGGCAGAGGCTGATGATCTGATGGTTTCATCATTCTTTGTTTACTGATACGGTTTGCAGTATTTTTCGTTCACAGAAGCATGAGACATACCTCTTTAGAACTCACTGAAAATTATTTGAACTTGTGAAGATGACTCTACAGTTATTTCAATATCCACTGGCATAACTCAAATAACTTTGAAAAATTATATTCTTCGCAGTTAAATATATGGGAGAAATAAAGAAATTTTTTTATTTGTAAAACTTTGTTTTGTTTTGTTTGGTGTTTTTCCCCCCCCTCCTTTTGATGCTCTGTAACTGTGTGCCTGCAGTAATTTAGAAAACTGTGTTTATACAAATGTTGCAGAAAGCCTACACATTCTCAATATGTTTACTGACTTTTGACAAAAGTAGCATCTAATTCCTAGAAACTGACACATTTTAGAGGGATATTAAGGCAATCCTGAAGACCTTTATGCCAATTTTATACCTTGAAACTTACAAGAATTAAATATTTCCTATGAAAGAAAATTTATAAAAATAACTCAAAAATCATATTAATTTAGTTCAGTAAGACTATTATTTATCTTCACAAGACATATATTTAAGTAAATTGTAAAAATGTATTTTGTAAACATCCGATTTCCAAATAATCTTATCCAAACTCACTGCCTCTGCAAAAAAACATTTAGCATACTCTTCGAGTAACACACTCAATGGTAAACGTCAAAATTCTAATTTTTAAGTACCTTCTAGCTTGTTGACTTATTAAAGCTCTTTGTTGTAATTAGTAGTGATCATACATAACTATACATTGTTTTAATCAACTGTACAAACTAAATATTTTAGATGCACTAATCTGACATGATTTGTAATAAATCAAATAATCATGACAAAAGGTATACGCATACTTTAAATATCTAATTTTACCGTAAAATTTGCATTTATTAGTGAATTTTCCACTGTGAAAGGATACTATTTTTTCCTAATGTGGATGCCCTATATTTGATTTTGCCATTTTTGTCTAGACCAATAGCAACATAAGCAACATACAGACATGTCTACTTCATGTTTCTTTCAAATGGAGAAAAACATACAGAAATTTGTGAGCCTTTTGAATGCAATTATATTTTATACTTTTAACATTCAATTATCATTTAAAGTTGTTTCTTATATCATTTCTAATTTAATAGTTCTTTAAAAACTATTTTTTCACATTCCAAAAGGCTCTATGTGATTTCTAGAAAAATCAGTATGATCTACATCATTCGAAAGCTCTCTTTATGATTTCTATAAAAATGGTCACATATCTTGTTTATTTGTATAATATTTAATGGAACTATATAATGATAACAACTGTATCAGGAATAAATAGATTTTGAAATAAACACAAATAACTCTTGGTAAGCATGCAATTCAGCTAGTGGGATCAGAATTTAGCAAGTGTAATCAGAGACACAATAATCTACCAGGTCCAATCATTCATCCTGACATAGACATTAGGCTACTTGTTTTACAAGGCAAAGTGCAAAGATGTAGTTTATCTGACATATACTTCATGTGGAAATGAGTTTTTTGCTATATTTATGTTTAATGTAGGTATTCTGAAAGAATTTCCATATAATTTTTACTCATATGGAACTATTTCTATCTATAAAATATTTGTTTTAAATTTTCACAGTAATTGTTTAAAAAATTTAAGATAAAGCAAATTTTATGGATGTTTTGACACTAATAAGTTACAACTAATATTTCATTTACCCATGTGTAGAGACTGATGACTAGAAATAATTTAGTTTCAACAAGATTAGACATACATAAATTTATCCACAATATTAAAACCTAACAGTACATTCTCTGTGCAGAGATATAATAGAGAAATCATAATACTACCATAATTAGATGGTACATTACACTTATTAATTTAAAGATGCTAAAACAGCTTGCATTCCTGAAATAAACTCCAATTTTTCATGATTTATTATCATTATATGTTGTTGGATTCCATTTTGCCTCTATATTAACATAAAATGTTAGTTTGTAGTTTTCATTCTCATGACAACTTTCTCTGATTTTGCAATTAGGGTAACTATTTTCTGAAAGGCTGTGAAACAGTATTTTTTCCTGAAATGTCTGACAGACATAATTATTTAAGACATCTGAGCCTAGAGTTTTCTTTATAGAAAGGCTTTTAATTTTAATTATAACGTCATTATTTGATATGAAGTTGTTTTTTTTTCCCTGTCTCCAGAGAGAAGTTAAATTCTTTATGTTTTTCTAAAAACAAATTCTATTTCATCAAGGTCGTCAAATTTATTGGCATAAATACTTCATAATTTTCTCTTATTATTTTATTTTATGAAAAATCTATAGTGATGTCCTCTATGTCATTTCTAATTTTGGTAATCTGTGTCTTCTCTTTTTTTCTTAGTAAGTCTGAAAAGAGCTATAGGTATTTTCATTATTTTTCCCCAAATAATCAGCTTTTGTTTTGGTTTTTTTTTCCTATTGATATTCTGTTTCTATTTAATTTATTTCTGCCCCTCCAATTTTGCATTTTTCTCCCTTTGGTTTGTTTTTTTTCTTTAAATTGTTCTTTTTCTTTTTAATTATTATATTGGACAGGTATAGAGAACTCCATTTCCAGTAAGAGTTCTGACAACTATGTATTTCTCTCTATTCATAGGTTTGGCTGCTTCCTAAATTTTTTGATATATTTAGTTCAAAATTTATTTTAATTTTACTTGTTACTTCCCATCTCCCATCCAATATAATTATTTATAGTATAGATCTATACACATTATAAACTGCACAATAATTATTATTTTTAAACAATTATATGGTTAATAAATAAATTAAAGGGAGAAAGGCAAAAAAATTGCACTAATACAGATATTTATCTATTTCTGATGTTCTTCATTCTTTTCTGAGGGTATGAGTTTTCATCTGTCATTACATTTGAGTGTGAAGAATTGCCTTACTTTACCTGTAGTGAAGGTCGGCTCTTGGCTAATTCTCTTAGTTTCCTTTTATCTATTTCACCTTTATTCTTGAATAAAATTTTTTCTGGATGTTATTCTTGTATATTTTTGTTTTTTGAAATTGTTTTTCCATTCCCTTCTGCCTCCATGTTTTTTTATACGTCAGCCATTAACTGGATCATTGTTGCTTTGTTTGTATATGTTTCTCTTGCCTCTTTCAAGCTTTGTTATATATTTTTTAGCTTTTAACAGTTTGAATATGATGTATCTTAGCCTGAGCTTATTTGTATTTACTCTGCTTGGTGTTCATCTTGCATCTGAAATTCTCTTTCAACAAATTTAGGGAAATAATGACCATTTTTACCCCCAATTTTTCCCATTCTTGTTGTCTCCCACTCTGCTATTCCAACTAGAAATTTGCCTGGCCATTTGATATCAAGATGCTGTTTATATTTTCAGTATGTCTATCTACATTCTTCACCTTGGATTATGTCTATTGATATACATTCAGTTTACAATTTCCCTTGTCATGTCCATTGCAGTAAGTCAATCTAGGAAATTATTTTTCAGAAATTGCAATTTCCAGCTCTAGAATCTATTCAATTATTTTTATGGTTTCTATACATTGTTTAAAGTTCTTTTTTTACTGAGATTTCATACATTAAAAATATATGTTGCTTTAATTAACTGAAGATAGTTATAATAGTCGATTTGAATCTCTTAGATCTAAGGCAGATCTTCTCATGGCCAGTCTTGATCACTCTTCCTTTCATCTTAGTCTGTGTTCCATACTCTTGGATCTTCATATCTTGAGTAATTTTGGATTTCATATTTGACATTATGAATGACCATTATTTCTTCTTTTTAGGTGTAAAGATTGTATTAATTATCAATATTATTTTATTTAATGAATATTATTTATTTTAACATATAATTTTGTTGACTAGGTTTGAACAGTGTACTCTTTTTTTTTTATAAGCTGTCTCCACTGCCATTCATACCTTTTGTCTTTAATTGGGTTGACTGGCTTTGAAAACTACACAACTCCTGGGTTATACAGACATGTGTGTCAACAGCGCTTGAAGTTCTCTGCTTTTTTTTTTCTCTTTAAGCATTTTTCTCATTCTATTCAGTGTCACAATTTTTCTTGCCCCTCATTCTCCAAGCCAAAATAAAAATGTGAGCTTTTGACAAGTGCCCTCATTTGAAGCGTATGAGATGTGTGTACTGTTTACGGTTACAGGCTAAAAGCCAAGAAGATGGGAACTTTCATCTACAGCTCCCTGCCTCCCTCCTTCAAACAAGTATGCACTCCCACTGGAGTCTGCTTTTGCTCACTCTCCAGTACCTTTAGATAGTCACTTTTTGCCCTGCAGGTAGAGGGGTCTGTTAGTAAAGTCTTGGCCTGTCAGATAGAGAAACAGAATCTACCTCTTACATTATTTTGTCTGTACTTATGTACAGTTAGCTGACAGTTAGCTTTAAATAATTAAAATCTAGCTCACAAGTTTTTAATGTCAACAAATTTAACTGACCATGCATTCACACTGTAGAAAAATGTACAATACCATAAGGAAAAAAAAGAGATAATAGTCACTAATCATCATAACATATGATCATAACTATTTTGAGATTCTGATGTGCAATTTTTTGTTCTAGCCATTCTTATGAGTTATGTCTTGTATTTTCCATTTATTGTATTATTTTAATAATACAAATATCCTGCTTTCCTCAGAACTCTAAATTATAGCAAACATCAAATTATGCTTAAATATTAATGCTAATTTCAACTGCAATGCATTACTTCATTTACCATAAATACATATATGTATATATACATATGTTTCATAAGATATGCAGAAGTGCCAAATTCCCATCTTTGACATTAAATACTCAAGCTGATTAGCATGAAATTTGTTGTGCTAAATAGCCTGAGAAGAGGGGAGCATGAAATTGACTTGACATGTTAATATCATATTTTACAGTGAGTCACATTATGATTAAATGGGAATTTTATTGTAACTACACATGATGCCTTGCCTTCACAAAATACTCTTACTCTGAACAATTCTGTGGGAATATTACTGGTCCCCAAAGGAGATATGCTTATTTGAAACCTGCTCAAGTTTCTGAGATTTACATATGTCCAAATTTAGAGAAGACCATTAGTGTTTAAGTATTCAAAGTGTGAATTATAAACAAACTAATGAGAAAATCAGAAGACTTCTAGTATTTAAACAAACAAATGATACCTTTGTTTTTTTAACCGATGCTGGTAAATATTTTATGCCTGATCCAGAAAACTTACCTGTGTCAAACTAAATGCTAAAATTATATTTAAAGTCAGTGTCCAAACTGAAACAACCAGCCCTTAATGGAAAGAAAAACATAATTAAGTTTGCACTATTTTAACAATGAGAGGATTGTCCAATTTCCTAGAAATACTATCTATACATTTGCTTCCTCTCTAGTCAAATTTTAATCGACATTTTTCAGTGTTTGCAGAAATAGGTTTACTGTCTCATTTGTATAGGACTATGTTATATACATATTTTTTATGTAAGAACTGGATGACACTTTTTAGTTACAGTCTGGATCACCATAAAATGGGTTACATTTATTACAACAATTCCTCTGCTCATAATTAGAAGCATGCAAATAATGTTGACAGCTGGGTTTAATGCCTTTTTATTTGATTTTAATGGGTTTATCCCTAAGAACAAAGTGACGGTCAAAGAAGTTCTAATTTGGTCAAGGTCACAAATTGATTAGCACATGGTTTTGATGCCAAGCCATAAGTTCAATCCCAACTTTTCTTATACTTCTCCCTAAACCCTTAAAAAAGAAAAAAACTTTACTTGTAACTGTGCCCAGTAAAATTACATCTCCAAAATCCATAAAAAGTTTGGCTGATTTCTTCAGTATCAATGCCATATTAGAGTAACATATTTAAATTGAATATTTTCATAACAGAATTTACAACAGTTGGCCATAAGTTCAACATAAACAAATAGTAGCTGCATATTTCTGTTTTTGCAAAGTTGGCTAATGGCTAGTTTATTGTGGTGGAACAATATAACGTAGTGGTTAGAGGATGGTCTCTGGAGCAGAATTATCTGAATTTAAAGCTTGGGTCTGTGAATTACTACCAGCTTGACATCAGGCAAGTTACTTCATCCTCAATTTCCCTATCTTTAAAATGTGCAATATATTCGTAACATGTATGCTTTAAAAAGTTATGTAAGTTTCTGGTGAATTAATACTTAGAAAACATACAGAATGGTAACTGGTGTTATTCCTATTATTAAGTAAACATTGTGAGACAAATATGAAAATAGCAGTAGCTGTCTTGTTTGCTCTTTTAGTTAACCCTTGCAGATGCCCAGAGTATTTACAAAATCTCCCATGAGCAAATTGCCATTTACATTAATAAATTATTTGTTTAAAGCACACATCACTGGCTAAATATTAGATGATTCTATTCTGTTTTTATATCCAAAAGTCTCTGTTCCCTAATGTGCTTTTTAAATAAATATCACACTCAAATTTGACAGATGAAATAGCTTAATTCAGTAGATTCTGAATAATAGAAGTCAGAAAATTGAAAACATTGTACCAAAGAAATGTGAGGGGGAAAAAAAGGACTATCTTTCAACACTATCAGATAGGACTCTGTGGATGTGTCTGTGGGTGTGGAAAGCTAGTCAATACTTCTGTCTTCATTCAGGATCTCAGGGTCTCTGGCACTATAATGGCTGCATGCCTGGATAACAATGTCTGGGAACAGGTGGGCTTAAAGCTTCAAGGCTACATCTTGTTAGAAATAAACTGAATGTACCAAAAACAAAACAGAAAAACATCAACAAAAGAACTGGTTTAGCAAAAACACAATAACAAGGCAAAGAAAGTATGCAGATAGAATATAGACACTGTATGGATCAAACTACTAAATTCAAAACAGGATTTTGTGCCTAGTTATTATCTTTGATTTCTTATCTAGGTGTCAAAAATAGTCATTCAGTAATTTTAAGGATCTGCAGAGTCAAAAATTTCAAAAGTTGATTTAAAAGAGATGCTTGAAAAATATCCTACTGAGCAAAACCTGGGGAGTACACCTTTCTGTCTCTTAAGAGACTATTAAATATTACTCATCAAATGGAGAATGAAGATGCAGTATAAACACCAATTTGAACATTGAAGATACTTGTTCTTCAGTCACAGCAAAGAGCTACTGCTTTGATGAAAGGTCTATTTAATTAATGAAATAATTCTGCTGCTTTGAAATTTTTTAGCCATTTGAAGTTCTGGTTGAATTTCTGTGTTGGAAGTTTTAAAGACATGAATGTAAACTTAAAATAGGCTTCTAAAATTATATTTGGCATTTGAAGATCTCCAGTTTGTAGGCTTACATTTATATTTTCCAAAGAAAAATATTATCTTAAAATTATTAACCAACTTCTCTATAAATCAGAAACTTTTGGAATATACATTTTAGAAATTTATTAAAATTAACTCATTATTGTTTATGATAAATTCTGTACACAATGCATAGTTGTCAGCATTAGTATTAAACAGAAAGTTTCAGATTCAGTTCTGTGGATCTTGCCATATGTAACACGGAGAGTTTCACAATGTGGAGAGCATATAAGCTCTCTCTATATTTTTGAAAATTCTGAATTCATTATTTTAAAAGTTGAGTCAAGATTTTTGTTTCTGAATTTAAGTTCTTTCTACCTGAATTACGAATAATATTTTATTCATAATATTGTAGAAATGCCAAAACTATATCTGCTTAGAAAGGGATTAAATTTATTACAAATAAAGTCTGTTTTTTGAACAAATGATAGCCAATTTACAATGTTGTGCTAATTTCTGGTACAGGATAGTGATTCATATATATATATTCTCTTTTATTGTAGACCATTACAAAATATTGAATAGGTCCCTGCTCTATACAGTAGTACCTTGATGTTTATCTATGTTATATATAGTAGTTAGTATCTACAAATCCTGAACTCCCAATGTATCCATGCTAAGGAAACTATTTAAATAAACTGAACTGACCACTGGCTTATATTTCAAGCTAGAGTAAAAAATGATCACAACTAACTAGAAGCATGTCCAAAATGGGAGCTTAGTACAATAAAATAAAGGAAGCAGCAGAAAACATTATAGAATAAGGAATAAAAAGTGAAATGAGGAGACCCTTGGATCACTCTTCATTCAGTTACTTATATATTCATTCAACAAATATTTATGAAGGGCTAATTGCATGCCAAAAGCTTTGCTAGGCCCAGAGACATGGGATGAAGAATATATGTGCATGTTTGCCTCTCCATGAAATGCACTGCCCGCCTAATGGAAAAGGGATTAGAGAATGGCAAAAACATTTGACAGAAAGAGATGCCATGTTTTATACTTAAGTGGTTATGTTTCATTCACTGACTAGTATTTTGATTTTAAATGGACAGAATTTTGTTCAGTAACTGCAAAAATCCCTTGCAGCATAGAAAATATGTAACTCAAGTTTGGAATCAGAGAAAACTTTGCTTCCCCAGAGAAAATTGTTTCCTTTTTCCTTAAGATCAATAGTACTTATAACTCTTTTTATCAAATTAGTTTGCTTAATTTGGATTGGCCTTTAGTAAGTTTGAAGTCAATTATATTGAATAATTTTCCAGGACTCCTTTGTAGCATGTATTTTCTACATACAAACTCCCTGGATTCATCTTACTATCATTTCTTTCTTTTTTTTTTTTTTCTTATTTATATACTCTACTTAAAAGTTCTTCTATTGTACATATACATTTATTTTAATTTTTAGAGTAGTTTTAAACTTAGAGAAAAATTGTGTGGCTAATGCAGAGAATTCCCATATACTCTATATCCAGTTTCTCCTGCTTGTAATATCTCACAGTAGTACAATGTATTTCTCACAATTGATAAGCCAATATTGGCACCTTATTAGTTTATAAAGTCCATGATTTATTTAAATTTTCTTAGTTTTTATCTATTACATTTTATCTGTTCCAGAATCTCATGCAGGATATCACACTGCATTTAGCCATATCATCTCCTTAATGTCCTTTTGGCTTTGACAATTTTTCAGACATTCCTCGTTTTGATGTCCTCGATAGTTTTGAGGTATTTTGTTCAGGTTTTTAGAATGTCCCTCAGTTGGGATTTATCTCATATTTTTCTCATGATTAAACTGGGATTTTTGTGAGGAAGGCCATGGAGAGATAAAGCACCACTCTTGTGACATCCTATCAAGGGTGCATGCTGTCTACATGAATGATTACTGTTGATGTTAAATGTGGTCACATGGCTTAGGTAGTACTTGTTATATTTCCCCACGCTAAACTTCCCCTATTTTCACACTTTGGAAAGAAAACACTATGAGCACCTCAAACTTAAGAAATGTAGGGTTATACTTCACCTCCTTAAGAATGGAATATTTACATAAATCATTTGGAAGTCATTTGCACAGGAAATATGTCAGTTCCTTTTAATTTATTTATGTATTCAATCATTTATTCATATTAGTATAGACTTTTGATATTCATTTTATGCTTTGGGCTATAATCCAATTTAGTTTTTCTCTTCTCTCTCTCCTCTCTCTCTCTCTTTCAAATTGTTTCATCTTTAGCCATTGCAACTCTTTCATGCAATGTTACTGTATGCTTTTAAAATGTCCTTCCCCCTTCTTTTTATTTGAATACTTTCTTACTTTCTGGCACCAGATGATCTAGTTTTATCTTGCATATTTGCTGCCCCAGTCCTAGAATTAGCTGTTGTTCTAAGGAGCTCTGGTTGCTTTAATGAGAGAATAGCACTAGAAACCAATAGTTGAATATACATTGTGCTCATTACTACTGGAGTGTGATTATCTTTATGTCCTCTCAACCAGCAAATCAAGAAGATACATGTATGAAATCTAACTAGTTCATATACACATATACATAAAATTTCTATACATAATTATTAGTGTCTATATTAAGCTAAACCTAAATTCATATTGGTCTCTAATCCTAATTCATTACCATGTGGATCATTCTAGACTTCTTCCTTTGCTTATCTATAACTTCCCAATTCAACAGTGATACATGTGGCTCCAGTCATTCATGAGTCATTTACTTAAGTGTTCAATTCCAGAATACATGTACAGTAGCTTCAGAACCTGTTAACCTGTGCCCGATTGAACAGAGCTTCATCAACTAGAATACAGTACTTATGTACAGTTCCTTTTGCATTTACTCTTATAGACTCTATTCATTCCCCAAGTCCAAAAATTCAGCACCTTATTCCACTGCTCCCTTCACTTAGGGTGTTTCATGTAATTCTAATAAACATAGATGCTTGTGTCACATTTTGAAATCTATTCTTGGATCTTCTCACTTCCTAAATATTTTTCTCAAATTTGCATTTATGAATGATTACTATTTGTGCTATAAAGTTCTATGGATTTTGACAGCTCCATGTCTTGCAATCACTATTACACTATTAAAAAGTACAATCCTACTGCACTAATAAAATCCTCTGTACTTCACCTATTCCATTCTCCTCTCTACACAACCAGCGCCCACTATGTGCACGCACACAAACACACAAACGCGCGCGCAACAACCACTGACCCTAACATTCTATCACTATGCCTTTTTCAGAATTTTATATAATAGGACTCACACAGTATGTAGATTTTTCAGAATTGATTCACTTACTTAGCAATATGCATTTTAGATTCATCTGTACATTTTCGTGGCTTGATAACTCATTTATTTTTGTCATTCATTAATTTTTCATTCTCTGTTTCATAGCTTATCCATTCATTTGTTGAAGAAAATGTTACTTTTTTCCATTTTTGGGCAATTATGAATAACCTGCTGTGAATCTGTGTGCATTTTTTTATGGACAGTTGTAGAGGGGAAATTAGAATGGCAGAGTAGAAGGTCACTGACCTCACTATTCCCAAGAAATATATTAAAAATACATCCACATGCAAAACAACTCTCACTGAAAACAACTTAGAGACTGGCAGAAAGTCTCTTCTACAATCAAGACTGTAAAGAAAGATTCACATGAGTCAGGGAAGAAGGGAGTAAAAGCAATGGGGTCAGGACCTGTAGCCTAGCTGGGGACACAGATGAGGAGGGGGTGCCATGGACTCAAGGATACCTCCCTGGAGAGTGACAGGTTGAGCCACATACTGGGTACACCAGCCTGGGGTATGACATTAAGAAGTTGAGCTCCCTTAGGTGGTTTGAAAACAGTGTGACTTCCCAAAAGGCCATAAGAAACAGAGAGTCCACTTGTGAAGAGTGCTTGCACACACTTACTTGCTTCCAGGAACAGCATGGAGAAAGTATATTGAAAACTGCAGGGGAGTCTAATCAGTTTCCCCTGAAAATCCCAGCAAGAACCCCAGCCTGCACCAGGTGCCTATCCAGCCGCTTTGCTCTGGTGCTGCTCTCCACTAGGGCAGTGATGTCATTGCCAAGGAGAGTGTGCACAATGAAAGGGAAGTGAACTCAATTGGATGCAACCCTGCCTCTGAACAAGACAAAGGTAGGCATTACCAGTGTGTGCAGGGGCAGCAATTTGAAACAAGCCTGCAGCTCTGACCGAATTGGTGGCCTTCCAGCACATACCCTATCCCACACTGAGCCCTGCTCCAGCCTTTTTTGCTGCAACTCTGTTTTCCATTAAGGTGGAGGGTGCTGTTGCCAAGGAGAGTGTGTACACTTAGAGGGAGCAAAACTAGCTCACTCAAAAACCTCAGAGCTTCTGCTCCAACACCTTGAGTTCTGACCTCACACTCACTATGGTGGTGACTGATAATGAGCACAGGAGAAGCCCCAGATCACACCTGGCTCTGGCTCTAGAATCTTTGTCTCCTACCTCCCTCAAAGGATGGTATCTGCAGCACACCCCAGGGGAAGATGTGACCCATGCTCACTTCTGTTTCAGCTGTCCCACCAAAACCACTGGGAATATACATACTGCACTGGAACACTCGCATACAAGGATATCCCTTCATGACTAGGAATAGTAACTGTTTCACCTCATTTCAGAAAGACAAAGTTAAACAAAAATAGAAGACAGAGGAGTATGTTTCAAATGAAAGAACAACAACAAAAAAAAACCCCAAAACCCTAATAAAATAGATATAAATGACTTATCAGATAAAGAGTTCAATGCAATGGTAATAAGAATGCTAACTAAACTTGGGAAAAGAATAGATGAACACAGTGAGAATTTTAACAAGAAATAAGAGGAACTAAAAATTAAAGCAGAGCTGAAAATATAATAACTGAGATAAAAAATAAACTGGAAGGTATTAACAGCAGAATAAGTGACTTAGAGGAATGAATAACTGATCTGGAAAACAGAATAATGAAAACCATCCAATCAGAATAGCAAAAATACAAACAAATTTAAAAAATATAGTTTAAGGGTACTCTGAGACAACATTAAATGTACTAATATTGGCATTATTGGGTCCCAGAAGAAGAGAAGGAAAAAGGGATTGCAAATGTATTTGATAAAATTATGGCCAAAATCTTCCTAAAGCTGAAGAAAGAAACATCTTTCCAGGTACAGGAAAGATGGAGAGTCCCAAACAAGATGAACCTAAAGACAGACACATGAAGATGTATCACAATTAAGATGGTGAAAGTTAAAAATAAAGCGAGAATTTTAATAGCAGCAAGAGAAAAAGTCACATATAAAGGAAACCCTCAGAAGGCTATCAACTCATTTTTCTGCAGAAAATGTACCAGAAGAGAGTGGCATGATATATTTAAAGTGTCAAAAGGGAAAAACCTACAGCCTAGCATGCTCTACTCAGCAAATTTATTATTCAGAATTGAAGGAGAAATAAAGAACTTCTCTGATAAGAAAAAAAATAAAAGATCTTTATCAATACCAAATTGATCTAAGAAGCAGTGTTAAAGGGTCTTCATTAAGTGGAAAAGAAAAGGCTATAACAAAAGTTAGAACTTACAGGAAAGGAAAAAATCCTACTAGCAAAGGCAAATACATATTAAAGGATCAACCACTTAAATAAGCTAGTGTGAAGATTAAAAGACAAAACATGTAAAAATCAACTATAAATACAATAAACTGTTAAGGGATAAACATGAAGATGTTAAATATTTCAAACATGTGGGGAAACAAAATATTTCAAAATGGGAAAGAAGTAAAAAATGTAGATCATTTAGAATGTGTTTGAACTTAAATGAGTATCAGTTTAAAACAAATAAGATTATAGGTTGACATATATGTACGTTAGGGTAAACATAAATTAAGAACCTATAACTGATACACAAAAACTATAGAAAAAGGAACATGAACATAACATTAAAAAAAAATCATCAGCACAGATCCCAGCCCTGCCTCCAAACCTCAAGGGAAGAAACTAAAATTAAATAACAGAGAAGAACTATAAAAACAACCAGAAAAATAACTTTTAAAATTTCAGTAAGTATATAGCTACCAACAATCAATGAAATTTCCAAATGTCCATTGATTTTAAATGTCAATGGACTTTCCAAACAAAAGACATAGGATGGCTGATTGGATTAAAAAAAGATCCATCTATATGCTGCTTATAAGAGTCTCACTTCAGAGCTAAAGACACACACAGACCAAAAGTTAGAGGATCAAAAAAATATATTCCTTGAAATGAAAAAGGAAAGAAAACTGGGGTAGCAATACTCACATAGACATTAAAACAAAGTTTATAATAAAAGACAAAGAAGGGCATTATATAATGATAAAGTTATTAACACAAAAAGAGGCTATAATATTTGTTAACATACATAAACCTAAAATAGGAGCATCTAAATGCTATTACTAACATTAAGAACCCCCTTACACAATGGACAGGTCGTCAAGACAGAAAATCAACAAAAGCTATAGTCATCATAACAGTATGGTACTGGCACAGAAACAGAAACACAGATCAATGGAACAGAAGAGAAAGCTGAGAAATAAACCTACACACATATGGTCAATTAATCTATGCCAAAGGAGGTAAAAACATGCAATGGGGAAAAGACAGTCTCTTCAGTAACTGGTGCTGGGAAAACTGGAAAGCTACATATAAAATAATGAAATTAGAACATTTTCTCATAGTGTATACAAAAATAAACTCAAAATGGATTAAAGACCTAAATGTTAGACATAAAACCATAAAACTCCTAGAAGAAAATATAGGTAGAGCACTCTTTGACATAAGTCACAGCATTTTTTTTGTGGAACTGATTTAAATTAAAAACTTTGGCACAGCAAAGGAAATCACTGGCAAAATGAAAATAAAATTTACTGAATGGGAGAAAATATTTGCAAGTGATATATCCAATAAGGGGTTAATATCCAAAAATAAACAACTCATTATAAAACAAACAAACCATCCAATTAAAAAATGGGCAGAAGACCTGAATAGACATTTTCTCACAGAGACTTACAGATGGCCAATGGACACAAGAAAACATGTTCAACATCACTAATCACCAGGGAAAGGCGAACAAAATCATAATGAAGTATCACTTCATATCTATCAAAATGGTTATTGCCAAAAAGACCACAGATAACAAATATTCAGGAGGATGTGGAGAAAAGGGAACCTTAGTACACTATTGGTGGGAAAGTAAATTGGTGCAGCCACCATGGAAATCAGTATGGAACTTCACAAAAATTAAAACTAGAGTTACTGTATGATTCAGAAATTCCACTCCTGGGAATATAACTGAAGAAAATGAAAACACTAATTTGAAAAGAGATATATACTTCAGTGTTCATAGCAGCATTATCAATAGCTAAGATATGGAAGCAATCTAAATGTCCAATAACAGATGAATGGATAAAAAACAAGTGGCATATATATATATATATATATATATATACACACACACATACATATATATATATACTTTTATACTTTAAAAAGTTAAAAACAAAATACAGTGGGTATCTTGTAGACAACATACAGTTGGGCTTGCTCTTTTACCCATGGTGACAATCACTTTTTTTTTTTTTCAGTTTGATATGTGCAGGTGGGTCACATTTAAAGTGATTATTAATATAGTTGGATTAATGTCTACCATGGTTGTAACTATTTTCTATTTGTGAAATTATTTTCCTTTTTGTTCTCTTTTTCTGCCTTAAATTACTCTAAATGAATACTTCATGTGATCTCATTTTATCTACTTAGTGCATGAATTATACTTTTTAAAATTCTTTTGTGCTGTTTTCTCTAATATTTTCAATATATATTTTTAACTAATGTAAATCTTCTTTCATATAACACTATTTTACTTTATATGTAGTGCAGGACCTCACAAGTCTTCCAAATTTCTTCTTCCCATCCCTTTTGACATTTCTACCATTCATTTCACTTACCCAATATAATGTTAATATTACTACTTGAAAAATATTTTTCTTTGACTTCAATTGCAAATAAAAATAAAATATATTTTACTACTAATGTGCTTTCTTTCTTTATGTAAATATAAGTTTCTGACATATATCACTGTATGGTTTATCTTCTACCTGAATTTCGTGTAGAAAAGAATCACCAGCAATGAATTCCCTCAGTGTTTGATAATAACTTAATTTCCCTTCACTTTTGAAGAATCATATTGCTGAATATAGAATTCTAACTTGGTCAATTTTATTTTTTCAATGCTAAATGCTTCCCTCAGGATGTTGGCTTGCCTTAAGATATAATTTCTCTGAGGAGCCCAGGAAAAGTCATTGATTTTCAGTTTGTTCAGAATGTTCTTATTTTAAGATGTAGTAATAAGTTCTAATCTATACATGTTGGAATGGAATAAAAGTCACAGATATCTTTTTAAAGAATCTAGTATTGCCGTCTCTAGTCATAAAATTGATTGCACTAACTGAAGTAAAATGATAATCAAATCACATGAGACCTTGTCTGTCTAATTATAACCAGTAGTGATACCAGTGGGATTTAGCTGCAGTTTCATTGGCTTCTTATGCCTGAGTATATCCATGACCCAATCTCATATTTTTCTCCATCTTTGGAGACATCCTTTATACTTTTTGTCATTTTTACCGTTATTATTTTTAAAAGTTCTTATATGGTCTGATCAGGAACTCACAATCTGTTACCTGCAAAATTCCCTGTAACCTTTATCTGAAACCTAACTTTCCCCGAGGACTCTGCTTCTTCTGTACCTATTTCAATTGTGACTGTTTTCTTGATTTTATTTGTCTACCTTTGGTGTCTAGGTGAGGAAGATGTACTTATTTCTTATTGCTGCTTCCAGATTGATATTCATTCTTCCCATCAAAATACCACTCTTTCTATGAAGTTTGTAACATTAGAGTATACTTTCTCTTACTCTTTCCAATTGTTGTCATCTATAGAACTCTCTGCCATTCCTTGAAGAGTCATTCTTGTCTCCAACATTATCCTGATCTACATCTTGGTGACTTTAATATACCCCTATTCAGTCCCTTAAGTGCAATGGCTTTTCATTTCTTTAATGCTATCATCTACAATGCTCTACTCTTTACCCTTCTTCAATCATGCACCTTATCCTTCTTCAGCATCCTGACTTTGCCATTAAGCATTAAACATCATCTATAATGTCAATTATAATTTCACTTTTTGATATCCATTTATCTTTACTTTCTCTTTTTCTTTAATGTTGTCAACCTAACAATTTTTGACTTCTAATTTATTGACCATAACACTCTTACACTTTTTCCTCATTTCTTTAATAATCTTGCTTTCTTCTTAGCCAGGTTAGATTGCTGTCATCTGATGGACATGCCCTCAAAATTTATGACCTCACCAATTGTATCACACTTGGCCTGGCAAAAACACAAAGATGGTCTGCAATCTATCACATTATTAGAGACTGAGGAAAGTGAAAGTGCAGGAAAAAGAGAAAACAAGTTCACAATGTTCTGAGTGGGTGAAAGTTAATGCCAATGCATGGTATAAATAATTGGAAGTGATGTCTTTACCAAAAAAAAAAAAACAGTTAATATAGACTAATAGGAGGGGAGGAGGAATATATGAGCATAAAATCAGAGACTGAAGGAAAAGAATATTTCATATAATTTGTGAGAAATATGATTTGGTGGTAAATTTCTAATGTTTAGGGTTTAAAGAGTACATTTATAGAGTGGAGCTATTTGACATTGCTATGTACAAATTATCCATAATGTTTGATGACCTGGGAACAGAAAACTTCAAATTGTTGAGACTACCTGGAGTTTGTGGATCAGGAATAAATATGACAAAAATTACAAAATGTAAGCATTATAGAATATTGGTAAAAACAAACAAACACAAAAAACACTCTATAATTTAACCCATGAAATTCAATCATAATTGGGAGAAAAGTGAAATTGAACATTGATAATTTGACAGAAATAATAACAAAAATTAAGTAACAGCATTCAGAACACTAAAGGTCAAGAGAGTGTGTTATTGCAATGATCTAAATGAATTTTGCCTCCACCCCTCACTATAATACATTTACCTAAGCTCTGTCAAACCTTTGTCTTATGGCAGCTGCACTCTCAACCAATGATTGACAAGAATCAGTTTCAATTTGCTGCTTTCCTAGCAAACTAGATTTGTGAATTACTTGAATGGAGACCATATTTTATACAATGATGTAAAAAATTCACAATTTTTCTGTCTGGCAATATTGACACTGTATAGAAAGAAAATCACATGGTTCATAATTTGACCTTAAAGTATCTCAAAGCCTAAGTTTAGAATTGGAAAAAGGATGATTCATCCGCATACCTTACTTAATAAAGTCTGTATGTAGCTGGCACATGAAAAGATGTGCAACATCACTAATCATCAGGGAAATGCAAATCAAAACCACAGTGAGATCCTGCCTCACACCTATCAGAATGGCTATCATCCAAAAGAACAAAATGACAAATGCTGGTGAGGATGAAGAGAAAAGGGACACTTGTACATTGCTGGTGGGAATGTAACTTGGTATGACTACTATAGGAAACTGTGGAGTTTCCTCAAAAAAACTAAAAATAGAGTCACCATATGACCCAGGAATTCCACTCCTGTGTATATGTATCTGGAAAAAAACCCACTAATTTGAAAAGATACCAGCACCCCAATGTTCATAGCAGCATTATTTACAATTGCCAAGATATGGAAGCAACCTAACTGTCCATCCACAGACGAATGGATAAAGAAGATGTGGAATATATATGTCATATGTATATATGTAATATATAAATATTTTATTTTATATATATCATATATATATATATAATGAAATATTACTCAGCCATAAGAAGTATGAAATTTGACCATTTGCAGCAACATGGATGGATGGACTTTGAGAGTATTATGCTAAATAGAATAAATCAGACAGAAAAACAAATACCATATGATATTACTTATATGTGGAATCTAAAAAATATACAAAAAAACTAATGAATATTACAAAAAAGAGGCAGACTCACAGATAGAAAGAACAAACTAGTTAGTGGTTACCAGTGGAGAGAGGGAAGGGGGAGGAGCACAAGGGTAAGGGTAGAGGATTACGAGGTATAAACTATTATGTATAAAATAAGCTACAAGGATATATTATACAACACAGAAAATATAACCAATATTTTATAATAAGTATACACAGAGTATAACCTTTAAAAATTGTGAATCACTGTATTTTACACCTGTAACATGTAATATTGTACATCAACTATACTTCAATAAAAAGACTTTATGGATATTATTGAGTATATTCAATATTATAATGTCACCCATTATGAACTACCAAATTCATCATGAACCTAGTTGAATTCACTTAGCATGTTTGGGCTAACAATAACTTTAAAGAGAGACAAAGTTCACAAAAGCACTCATAAAACTTTTTCAAAAGTCATGTTTTCTAACAAGTTATATTTTTTACCTTGAGCACACTTGAAAATTTAGCACACTGAAATGTAGCCTTCATCAAAGGCAGCTTCCCTGGTTCTGATCTACATTAGTCCAAGTTCCAGTGGTAATTATTAGAGATGGGTCATTTAACTGGCCTGTAATTAGAATACCAATGAGCCAGTTCTCTTCGAAAATTTCCCTCTTGTAGATAGACACCTCTTCAGTTTGAATATTTTAGCCATAAAAAGCTGCTCTCTACACAAGATCTATTATTTGCCAGCTTGAAAAAGGAAAATGCGTATGCAGGCTTTCCTTAATAGCCCCACAGGAAAACCGCCCAAGGTATTCTAATGCATTTACTCTAGCCATTAGATAGAACTGATACCCTGAGCTTACATGGTTGATGGGCCAAACTTTTCTGAGCAAAGAGTTTGATTTTAAGGAGTGAGGAGGAGGGTGATTATGATACACGGTATCATTATGCATTGGAGCTAGAATCTAGGGTAGATGTTATGTTGGAATGGTAGTTCTTGTGGGATTGGTGGGAAAAGAAGTTTAGCGAGCAATAATTAAGAGAATCTACCTCATAAATCAGATTTGAGAAATATTTGAGTCAAATCTCAATAAATTTATTTTCTCTAAATATTCAATACTATAGAGTTATGAGCTCTTGAAGAAAAAATATATTGAAAGGAAAGTGTATATATATATTGCTCAGAATGATTTTTCACAATAATAGTTTCCAGGCTAAATTCTCTACACATTCTCTTTCTCTCCTTCCTTTTTTCTCTCCCTCCCTCCCTCCTCGTGTGTGTGTGTGTGTGTGTGTGTGTGTGTGTGTGTGTGTGTGTGTGTGTGTGTGTGTGTGTGTTTTGCTCTTTTGCTTCAGTCTTAAACACAGTGAAGCGGGGACAAAAGAAAAATGGTTGGAGTCCACTCATTCTAAAGGTGGCATCTAATTCAATTTATACAGACTATGTTGTAGCCTCATCCCTGTCATGTCCAAATCCAGGTTTTACCCTTCTAGTTGGTCCTGTGACCCTCTCATACCAACACCACCACCACCACCTCATCATCTTTCATAGATTTCCCTGTTGCATAAGTTAACTGGAGCCATACTCTTTCTTTCTAACAAACCGAATAGTCTCAGTGACAGCTTAGTCTCTGACTGGCTGGTTATATATCTTTTTTTTTTTTAATTGAATGTGTCAATTTCTGGTGTATAGCACAATGTCCCAGTCATGCATATGCATACAAATAATCACTTTCACATTCTTTTTCATCAAAGGTCATTACAAGATATTGAATATAGTTCCCTGTGCTATACAAAAGAAATTTGTTTTTTATTTATTTTTATATATAGTGGCTAACATTTGCAAATCTCAAAGTCTCAAATTTACTCCTTTCCTGGTAACCATGAGATTGTTTACTATTACTGTTTACTGTGAGTCTGTTTCTGTTTTTAATGAGTTCATTAGTGTCCTCTTTTTTTCTTTTTTTTTTTAGATTCCACATATGAGTGATATCACATGGTATTTTTCTTTCTCTTTCTGGCTTACTTCACTTAGAATGACGAGCTCTAGGTCCATCCATGCTGCTGCAAATGGAATTATTTTACATACATTTTTAATACCATGTAAAATGAATACCTATGTCCACCTTTGGGGCATTAGTGGAGTAGATCTTTTCTCAAAAAATCTTTCTGTAATTTGAATGGCTATAGACAGAATGAGACATTACCTAGCATAAGGGTAGGTTGTATAACAAAATCAACATCTTACTTTTCTATTATGGTTCTAACATAATTGTGGTAACTCAGTTTATTTGCTGCACATAATATAACACTTGCTACTCCATTTGCTTAAGAATTTATCATGGCCTTTGAAAAACTGATCAAGATGGCTTAATTTATTCAATTTAACCTTCAGTCTAAAATACATTTTTTACAAAAAGAGATTTAAGATTTTCTAATTGAAAAGAGTGAAAAAATACATTATTTTGAAGTATTCCAGAAATCAGAAAGCAAAAAAAAAAAAAAAATCTAACTGTATAAACCAAAGCAACAGTTCTAGGAACAGCTAAAGGGAGTGGGGGGGGGGGGTGGATTTGAGCTAGATTTATAAAGATGCATTCCTAATAAAATCCTGCATAATTATTATCTATTTCAATGAGTTATTCTATCTTTCCCCCTAAAGGCTATTTTGCAAGCACATATAAAATTCTGAAAGGATATCCTTTCTTCCCGTATACTACCTAGTTCTTCTGATGACAACTCAGAAAAGGTGACTGCAGGGATTCTCTTGGCAATACACTCTGTTTGAAAGTTTTACTTTATCTAAGTCAAATCCCTCATGGTGAATGTCAGGCATATGCCCTCATTTTGTCTCCAGTAGGAGGAAAATTCTTAAAATACACTTTTTCAAAAACAGTTGTAATACTATAATGGTTAAGAGCACCTGTTTCTTGAGTCAGAACCTTACGTCTGTCTCATGTTATCTTTATATTTTGTGCAATCTGTTTCACTGATTGAAGCATCCATTTCTCATATATAAGGCACAAATACTAAAGGCATCTACTACATTCAAGAATTGCTGTTACTATCAATTGATAAAATACACGTAAAATTGTCAGCACACTGCCTGGCATCAGTATGTACTACTCAGTAAGTGTTTGCTGTAAGTTAATTGTATTTCTGTAACTTATAAATAAAACAGATGAATTGGCATACTTTTCGATATTCTAAAAATCATACTCATCTTAAAAAAACAATCTAGAAAATAATGTGTTATTCTGTCAACAACATGTATATTTATTAAGTGCCTCCTATGTGATAAACACTGTTAGAACTAATAAAATTTCATAGAGGAAGCATAGATCATGGGTGAAATATCTAAATGACAAGTGCTTGCTCTGTAAATATTAAGAGGAATATCTTTTAATATCTGCTAGATCTATTGGTTTTCAATTCTCAAATTTTGAAGAGATAGTAATTTTACAAGAACAGCATAAATTCCTAACCCAATATTCTCTTCTAAACCAAGGGACATCCCACATTTTAGCTGCTGTTAACACTACAAAGCCTTTCTGAACACAAAAGCCCCGAGTGCATGAGATGATTGATGATGATACTTCTGATGTTGTAAAGTTGTAATCTGTCTCTTGTTCAAATGGGATGCCAAGACAGCTAATACATTTCCCAACACTGAGAGCAGGGCCTATGGCACGTAGAGGGTCAGCTGAAAGAGAATAGCTTCCTTCTCTGAGATTGCTCGAGTACAGGTCCAAAATCCCTAATCTACAATGTGTTTTTCTTAAATTTGTTGCAATCTCATCTGGCAGCCAAACCTGATGTGAGTGATGGGAGAAAGTGATCGTCTTTGGTCTATAGTCCTTGTGGTGAATAGCATATTGATATTTTTCTGTTAGAGTGTGCTGCTGTAGACCCCCATGAGAGCGTTACACAATATCCAGTCTACACACTGCATTGCCCTTAAAAAGTGAAAAATGCTTAACTCTGAAGTATCACTGAACTTGGGGGTTCTAAACAAGTAACTGTGGACTTGTTTTGAGAAACTGGAAGAGCTGTTTTCTTCTAAATTTTACTTTCCTCATATTCATCAGTCACTACGTGAGTATGCTGATTTAAATATATTTCATATATATATACACACATATGTATGTTTTACATATTTTAATAAGTTGTCATTTAAAATGAGTTAAAATAGATAATTTTATGGTTCAAGAAACCCAATAATAAACTCCTTTTTTGAAAATTCATATTATTATTTTCTTCTGACTATTATAAATGTGATTGATACATTAAAAAATTTATTTCTAGGATTTTTAGTAAAATAGAACTATTTTTTTTATACCCTGATAGTTTATACTTTGTCTTTTGTGACTAATTTACTAATATAATTTGCCCTGCTTTGGGTAAATAGCCATTTCTCAGTCTTTTTATTTTACAGTTACATTACCTTAGTATTTATGTTACTATTCTAAAATAGTATTTTTGAATACTGCTATTCACTATAAATAGAAAAAAAAGACTTTAAAAATGTTTGTTAATTCTTCCTATAAAGTTATATTTTCAAGTTTCTACACAAATTTCAGCTAGTCACAAATAGTTTTCCTACTTTACAGGGTAAAAATTGCCAACTTTAGCTATTTTAACAACATTGATGTTTACTCTTGTGTAAACCATGAAATGAAAGAATTATATTTTTCCCCAAATAATTAATTTCCCAGGAGTCTTTACTTAGTCTTCATTTAGAGTATTTATTTAATTAAATCACAATATTTATTAAATTAGGACAGACGGTGCTGATGGGCTTTATCCTGGATGCCAATTTTGATCAAAAGGCAATGACTCTGAATATGCAATATTGAGAGAGCAGCTGAAGTTCATGTAAAGACTCAGTGGCAGAAAGTGCCAGGATGGATTATCCAAACCTCCATTGATGAAGGATCAGAAAATACTGGCACATTTATGTGTATCTAAGCACATAAAGAAGGGTTTTATTTCTGCCTCATTTCTCCTGAACTTTTGATTAGTCTCAAATCTCCTGCCAGCACTACATTAAATTTTCTGTTTTATTTTAATATCTAGTATTAAAATTATCACATTGTTTTTTCTTTTCCTCAAACTTTCCATTCAGGTCTCACATTTCATAGTTTTAAGTAAACCTGAGAATAATAATATGTGTTGTAATATGTTATTAATAATGTATAATAGAAAATTCAATTGAAATACCTTTGAATCTGTTAATTCCTGGAAAACTGCCATCCCTACAAGATTTAGTATACAAATATTCATAATATTTTGTTTCTCAGCAAATTGTAGGTGTTGTACAGATGCTATTAATTTTACTTCACTTATACTTCTCATAATTTATAAGATCTTTTAAGTTATTTTTAAACTAATTAACACAGAGAAGTTATGATTTTTTTCCTACCAGTATACATAGGAAAACTACAAAGTCTATTGTTTGGTCATTTTCCGTCTAGTAAATTTACTAAATGTTTTATATTTCAGTTGAATGTATTTAGTTTACAAAGTAAATATTCATATTTTTTGTAAGATGTCATTTTGCCACTTTCTGTCCATTTTTCTCCATATTCTCAATTATTAGGACTAAAAAATCCTAATTATTTTTGTTAAAATAATAATACCAATAATGATAGCTTTGTTTACCTTCCTCCTTATTTAAATTGAGAAGACCAGAATGATTTATGGCAAAACATACTAATCTGAAGGACATATTTTATTCTATTACAAATTTCAGTTTGAGAAGCTTTAGTAGATTATATCAAAAGATGTTAAGAATTACACATCATGATGCTGTGTCATTTTTCCTCCTTAGCTTAATAATTTAGTACTGTTCTTTCTATATATCTACTACTGTTTATATAAACCAACACACGATAGTCAAGTAAAAACTATATATGTTTTATATATATTTCTAAATATATATATCTGCTACCTGCTTTTTAGTTAACCACCTCTTCCTTCCATGCTCTGCCAAACTAGAAATAATCTGTGTGTTCTGTCTCTCCTCAGAGGTGTTGGATATTCCCTGGAATTCAGTCCTTTTAGTTGCATGGTGTCCTTAACTCTCTGATGGGTTCAAATAAGTTATGATTCTGTAGATTATTTGGATCTTGCCTCATTATTAGAATAGGCACAATATTGTGTTTTCTGTATCTGAAGCAGAACTATACACAATTATGATCTCTCATTTTTCATTAAAATTTAGTTCAAATTATTCTCTAATTTTCATTGGGATTTGTTATTACCCATGGTTGAGCTATTTAGGAAATTGTTATTTAATTCTAAAATATATGAAGATTTTAAAATTGTATTTGAGTTTGTTTTCATTTCTGAATTAATTCCACCATGCATTTCAATGCTTTTATATTTGTTGAGACTGTTTTTTAAGAGTATATGACTAAATTTTGTAATTATTTGCTGTGTGCTTAATCATTATATATGTGTTTGTATACATTGATATACACACATATATATACTTACATGTATATATACATATATATACACACATACACACATATGTTCAATTACATACACAAAGAGGAGAGAAAGAGATTGGGAAGGATTGCCATCGTAATCCAACAAACAGGCAAAATTTTGTATGTGAATAATTACTACGTTACATGGCTTTTACTTTCTAGACAATGCAGTCAAGATGTCATGCCATTTAATGAATTAAACTACCAAACTGCTTTTTATGATATGTGAGTACACTTATACACTGAGTAAAACAATGTCATAATTATTATTTGTAAGATCTCTGACAAAAGTTGAAAATAAAACTGACAATGGAATTTGTTTATACTTGGAACACAAATTTAAAAAATAGCACAATATGGATTACTCCCTATAACTAATTGTATTCTTTGGTTTCCTATGGTTTAGTAAGAGTTAATAAATCTTTTTCCTAAGCTAATTCAAGTTGAGTTTTTGTTTGTTTGTTTCCTTTTTTTAATTGAAGTATAGTCAGTTGCACTGTATCAGTTCCTTGTGGACAGCATAATATTTCAGTTATATATATATACATACATATATTTGTTTTCATATTCTTTTTCATTATAGGATACTACAAGGTTATTGAATATATTTTCCAGTGCTATACGGGAGAAGTTTGTTTTTTATCTATTTTACATGTAGCAGTTAATATTTGCAAATCTCGATTGGCAACCAAAATGAAAGGGAGTGCTATTGCTAATTTATACTCAGAAATAGGCATAATCCCAAACTGTTCAGGGGAAACTAGAATGACTTTCCATTTTACCTGTAATCAAACTTACAGATAACTCTATTAGTGGCAATGACATATTTTGCCACCAGTTTGAATAATACTCCTGCATGTACTAAAGAAACATCCATATGTACAAATAGAAGTTGCCTAACTTAATAAATCTTACTTCAAATGAACTCACAAATGAGACATTTGTCTTTTCTGCTTCCTATTTCCTCTTCTTCTGTCTTTAAAATTCATGTCAGCATTCTTTCTAGTAAATTCCTTTGATTACTATAATTCAAGAAGACCAAAACTATCTAGGAACACTATTATTCAAGCAGACTCTTGCTATGTATGGAGGTAGGATAAGAGACTATTAAGATCCATTCCAATTCCAAAAATCTTAATAAAATTTTCATTAAGGTGATTAACAGGCATTCTGAAATTATACATTAGAAACTAAACAACAGAATCAACAATGTACTAGCTAATTACATGCACAGTCAAATCAAATACCACATGTCTTTAAACTCAGCAGGAAGTAACAAAATAACTGAATAATTGAAAGTCTGCAATGTGCCAGTTGCCGTTTTTAGCACTTAACGTATGACTCAGAAAGTCTCAGGGTCACCATATTTCAAAGGTCCTGGGGACATCATTTACATAAATACATGTGAATAGCACTTTTAGAGTTATGCAATTGTGTGGTCTTACTTAAGCTTCCTAAAAATCCTGTAAATTGGTCCTCCTATCATTTTCACCTTATGAATTAGTGCAATGAAAAAAAAATTAAGTAACTTGTTCCAAGTATTTCAGCTACTACCTATAGGAGTTGGTTTCAAACCTTACACTGTAACCACATTCATTCATCAAAAATTATTGAGTACATCCTCCAGTCAAGGCACTATCTAAGCACTGAGAATATGATTAGGATTTGTTGTTAGAATGGGATCTCTCCCTCTCCTCTTTCCTCTTCTCTCTGTTCCAGCAAACAAAGTATTGCTAGTATAAAAAAGGAATTTTCTTGAATATGTTTAAAAATCTCATTTAAATATATTCACTATACTGAGTCTCTGACTGTAACTCAAAATATAAATACATGATATTTTAGAATTTTATATAGGAAGGATATAGAATTTACATAGGCATAAGCAGTCTCTCAGTTTTTTCACTTCTGAAATTTCTACTTTAATGTAAAATATTAAATATTACTTAGAGAAAAAATTATATCCTGAGAAACTATCAGTGTAATTGAGGGGAGAAGAAGTAATGCATGTAAATTTGGTTTTAGTTTATGCTAAGGGATTTGGTAATGGCTTTATTGGAATGTAAAGTGGGATTCCAAGATCATTTATTTAGTAAGAAGAGATGTCATACAAATCATTATTTGTTATAAATGATACACTATGCTGGAAAAAAACTTGTTTCTTGAAACTGTAATTTGAACAAGTCAGTAACTTCTAAATAATGAATCGTTCAAGGGAACAACTGCTAGATATTTCCACTCTGTGATGCCATAGCCATAATTTTTCTAATTTACATGGTGTTTTTCTATAAAAAATACGAGAAAACAGGCTTTTCTATTTTTTGTAATCATTGCAAGACTGCTTTGGTAGTGTTTAATAGACACTAGTAGATAACATTATCCTTTTCTTCCTCAAAATCTTTACATAATAAGAATTTATTTGATTCAAAGTGTGATAAATTGTCTGAAACAATATGCTACATTATTGCTGGTATTTGAAAATCTTCCCATAAAATCCATAAAGGTTTTCTGCAGTCTCTTAAGCATGTATTATTAACCTTTGTATGATTCAGTGCCTGGAAGTTTGTTAGCCACAATACAGACCAACTGCAATTCATTTTTAGATACATTCAATAACTCAGCTCATTTTTCTTTTCTAATACAAATTAGAAACAGATTATTGGCAATTTACAGTTATTGCACTTTGTCAAATCCCTCATTGACTATAATTTGTTAAATTTTCACTTAAATGCAGACAGAGTCTGCCTGGAGAAAGTATACCAATGTTTATTTTTCAGGAAGATTATGGAAAAAGTGTAATTTAAGGAAATGCAGTGCCTTGATAGTCTACATCCTTGTACAGAAATATTACTTTGGGTAATTTATTAAATACCAATTTAGAAAAAAATACTAGGTGTGCGATGTATAACTTAAAGTATTTCCTCATACTCTCAATAATTTATTCAGTATTTTTCACTATATTCATTTTAGAGAGATATAAATACATAAAAGCTTCCAAAAATTGTTCTTGTCATTACTATGTGGGATGCATGTTCATACTTTACTTTTCTACCCTCAGCTGTTCCATTTTGTTACATGCTACTTATGACAAATTCATTTCATTGTAAATGCCTGTAACAGTTACAGTTATTACTAAAAATATAAACTAGGCCCTTGATAAATACATGTTGAATTGAATTGAATTGAATCATGGATGTTAAAATTTTTTTTCATTCCCCAGAACAAGAATGTTAATAGTATGCTGCTTCTCAACCCCATAACTTTTTATTCATCTATTAGCCCCAAGTGTTTATTAAACATCTATTATCTAGAGAGAAGTCAGATAGAAATTTAGAACACTTGTGAGAATATATAAGATTAGTACATTACTCAAAATGAGTTAGTAACTTTAAAAGAGGAAAAGGGACATAAGGCATAAAAAGAAAAATGACAACAAAAGGAAATATGCTTGAAAAGTTTATTTCCTATGAGTTTATGGGCTATTGCAGAATATGATTAAAATGTTTTTAACTCCAGGGAGAGAAATTAGTTAAATTTGTTGTCATAAAAATAGTTACAGCTGAAAAATGGTAGGTGCCAGAGCCATTCAACATTCAACAAATATTTACTGATATTCACTCACCACCTAATAAAAGCTTATAATAACCATCATGTTGATTCACTTCACTAATTCTACTTAAACAGCCAAATGTTGGTTAGTGAGTCTATTTACTCCACTGTTACCATATACTTCTTTTTTTTTTTTTCCTTTAGGTAAATGCTCTTCATGTAGGTTAATTTAGCTTCCTAATTATTGAAAAGACTGGTAATGTTTCTGCAATCTATGAATGACATTAATGTTGAAAACTTCTATACATTTAACAACTAAATTTTTAAAGTTAAAAATATTACTCAAATACAAAATAAGATATATTTTATATTGTTTTATTATTTTACACAATTAATTTTACCTTTGAACTCAAATTCTGAATTTTTTAATGAAGCCAGTAGCCTTATAGATTATAACATAGTGCTGCAATTTCATTACTATAAGAGGATACAAAATTCTTAGGTCATCAACACATTCAGTGAATAATATAATAGGCTTATTTCTAAGGTCATTCGTTCCATGGATGATTTAATCTCAAATCTCAAACTCTCTGTGGAAGTTCCAGTCATATTGTATAATCTAATTGTTCTCGTGTTAATTTAGTTTCTAAATTATTTTCCTATTTTTCTTCCTGTTTAGTTTTGAACAATTTCCCCTTTGAAAATATTTAAAGCAGCTTGAAGATACATGCTTCCTGTGTACCTTCTGGCCGTTTGCTTTTCTTGCACAACATTTTCTAAAGAGATTGATTTGTGTAGCTTTATGTGTGGCTCATTCATTATCTTTGTTGTGTTGCATTCCCTTGTGAGAATATGGCACATTTCATTTTCTATTCTCATACAGTTGGATTGTTCTACTTTGAGGCTACTGTAAACTTTGCTCTGATGAATATTCTTATATGTATATGGGCATAATTAAGACACTTTTCTTTGTCAGATACACACACACAAAAATCAGCTCCTTTCAGAAGTTGCAAAGGAACAATACTGAAAAGGAGAACAAAATTAGAGAACAGACACTACCTGACTTCAAGACTTATTGTAAAGATATAGTAATCAAGACATGTGGTATTGGAGAAAGAGTAATCAAACATATCAGTGGAACACAACAGAGAACCCAGAAATAGACTCTCATAAATATAATCAAATCATCTTTGACAAATGAGCAAAGGCAATACAATGGAGCAAAGATTTTCTTTTCAACAAGTGGTGCTGGAAGAACTGGACATCTACTTGCAAAATCATGAATCTCATTGCAAAACTTGCACCCTTCACAGCACTTAACAAATTGGATCACAACCTAAATGTAAAATGGATAACTATAAAACCCCCAGGAGACAACATAGGAGAAAATTTAGATGTCCTTGGATATGGTGATGATGTTTAGATAAAACAGCAAAGGCACAACCCATGAAAGAAATAACTGATAAGCTAGACTTCATTAACAATAAAATTTTCTGTTCTATAAAAGACACTCTTAAGAGAGTGAAAAAACAAATCACGGGCTAAGAGCAACTATTAAGGAAATTTTCTCATATCTGATCAGAGACTATTATCCAAAATACATGAAGAACTCTTAAAACCCCAAAATAAGAAAACAATCAAATTTTTAAAAAATAGGTCAAAGAACTTAAATACCTCACCAAATAAAATATACAGATGGGACATAAGTATACAAAAAGATGCCCCACATCACACGTCATCAGAGAAATGAAAATTAAAACCACAATGCAACACCACTACATAAATATCAGAATGGCCAAAATCCAGAACACTGACATCAAATGCTGGTGAGGATAAGGTGTAACAGGACCTCTCATTCATTTACAGTGGGAATGCAAAATGCTATAGCCTCTTTGTAAGACTCTTTGGAGGTTGCTTATAAAATTAAAAATACTCTCACCATATGATTCAGCAATCTTGCTCCTTGGTATTTTCCCAAAGGAGGTGAAAAAACTATGTCCACAATAAAACGTACACACAAATGTCTATAGCAGCTTTATTCATAATTGTTAAAACTGTAAGCAACCCAGATGTTCTTCAGCATGATAATGGATAAATAAACTGCAATACATTCAAACTGTGGCATATTACTCAGCACTAAAAAGAAATGAGCTATTAAACCATGAGAAGACACAGAGAAACCTCAAATATGTATTATTCAGTGAAAGAAGCTAATATGAAAAGATTACATACTGTATGATTCCAATTATACATTTCAGAAAAGGCAAAACTACCTAGACAATAAAAATATCAGTGGTTTCCAGGTGTTATGGGTGGAGGGAGAAATAATTAGGTAGAGCACAGAGGATTTTTTGGACAGTGAAACTATTTTGTATAATACTATAATGGTGGACACATGTCATTGTATGTTTGTCCAGACCCATAGAATGTACAACACCTAGAATGAACCCTAATGTGCACCATACATTTTGAGTGATAATTATGTGTCAATGTAGATTCATCTAAAATGTACATTTCTGGTGGGGATGTTGACAATGGGGGAGGCTGTGCATGTACAGAGGTAGGGGATAGATGGAAATCTCTGTACCTTTTGCTCAATACTAAAAATAAATTCTATTTTTAAAGAAGTTGCAAAGGGTTCATACTATTTCAATTTTTTGAGGGTACTAATGTACAGAAAATTTTAAAAAATACCAAAGCAAGATTTTAAAAATAGGCACACCCTACATTGAGAGATAATATTCCTTTCTTTTAAACCTCAGTGTAATGTGTAATGTTTTGGTCAACAGAATGTGGTGGAAGATGAGGCAATAGAAAGTGATCTAAATTTTACATGGCTTTCTCTCAGAACACATGCTTTGGGAGCTTTGATCCTACATATGAGAATTCTGACCACCCTAACCCTGATGGCCAGATCACAAGGAGGGAAAGAGATTCCTGAAGAACTGTAGATGTCCCAGCTCCAATCTGGTCAATCCCAATTACCAGATATGTACATGTAGAAGCTTTTATTGAAATAACCCAAGCCCTAGACTTCACTGTACCGCAACCGCTTGATTGACCCTAATGTAGAATGAGCCAGCAGAGTCACTCCAATTCTTGATCCACAGATATTATGAGAGATAATAATTAATGTTGCTTTAAGTCACTTAAAATTCACTTAATTTGGGGATAATATTAAACAAAAATAGTAACTGATAGAGAAATAGCTTATTAGCTTGAAATTGTTCTTACTATCTTTATTTTTAATAATCAGTTTAGATTTACATTTAATTCAAGCTTAAAGTTGATATTTTAATGCTTTCAACAAAAACTTAGAGCAATTTGATTCTATTTACCATCTCCTGCACACACAAATCACACACATTTATAATTTTTAGCATGCAAATACTCATTGTAATTGTTTTTAAAGGCCAGTGTCTGTTGACATTAACCCATACACTTACTGTTTCAGGAGAAACAAAAAAAATTAACCATTATAGCTTTTAATATTTCTCAGGGTATATTCTGTCTATGTATGTTTCTGTCTCTGTCTCTCTTAAAATTCTGAACCCCCCAAATTTATTGATTAAAATATATGGCTCTCTCCTTCACATCTCAAACTTTTTTATGTATTACATCTTTTTATTCCTCTTTATTAAGTCTTGCATAATTTCTTCTAAACTTTATGATAGTTGATTAATTTCCTCTCAACTCTGCCTAAACCCTTGTTTAAAATCATTATGTTGCTATGTATTTTATATATATGATTTTTTCTTTAGAGTTCTATAAGTTTTATTTGCTTCTAAAACTATCAAAATATATAATTTAGAATTTCACTCCAAGTTTTGTTCTAAAAATAATAATCCACATGTTTTAGAAACAAATTATTAGAAATCAATATTTGATGTATTTTATATATTTTAAAATGTATAAAAGTTTTCATTTAATAAAAATAGCATGAATTAGGATTTATTGAGCATTGGTATACTAAGAATAAATAATACTTATATAAATGCTTGCAGAATTTTTGCTGTACTATAAAAGAAAGGCAAAAGGAAACAAATTTATTTCAATGATAAGTTTCATGGACTCCAAACTAAATCTGTTAAGAAGTACTAAGCTTGCATCAGTATTAGCTCTAAAATACATTGTAAACGCTTCAACAGTTTGATTGATGTTTAGATTAGTTTTGTCAATAATTTTTAATAATACATGATCTTCAGGGTATACATTCTTAATTAAAAATATGTAGTATTGAATAAATTATAAGGTATACTCTGGGGCATGTATTTAGGACCCATTTGTCTTCTTGCCCACTTGTATAAGTTACTTATATATATTTGAGAGGAATATTAGGTAGATTATTTCATGGCCAAGTGTGTTTCATTGTCCAATGTCCAAGTATTGGTGAATTACTCTTCATGGCCAAGTGTGTTTCACTGCCCAATTCTTGAGTTAAACATAGCATTAATGTTAAACGGTATCTACATGTAACTGGAATAACAGAACAAGCAAATAAAAGACTAGTACTGAGTACAGGGAAAAGTGGTTCCTGTTGCTCAGGATAGCCAAGAGGAGGATAGCTCTTAGGGACCAGCCTGTCACTGCCCCATCCCCCAGATGTCAAGGGAGCATCTGGCACTAGATCCTGGATGAGGTGCTTACTCAGCTACTCCTGACTCTTTTCACCCAAGTGATGTTAAAATGTTTGTTAATTAGGGGTAAATTTTTGAATTTAATATTCTCCCTTTGATGTGTGATAATATTATATGACATAATATAATATATTGTATTTCACATGCCTCCTACAGAAACTGCCTTCTCCTTAAAACATTCCTAGAAAACTTTCAGGAACTTTTCTGAATTTTGTACACTAGAATGGAACATTGAGAGGAATAAATTATTTTCAAGGGAAAATGAAGGGAAAAATAGCCATTATAGGCAGTGAATCAGAGGGAAGAGAAGGCTGAAATTAAATGTATGTTTAGAATGTATTCCAAATGTCTGTGTAAAAAAATTAATACAATATTATAAAATAAACATACATATTTCTAAAAACTCAGAGGTATCTAAAACATCATGGTCTCATTTAAATTAACTGCTGCTTCCAACATTTCCCTTGTGGTTCATAATCTATGTTTTGATTTTACAAGCATACTTTTCTCAAGCTGATAAACTTGGCTTCAGATTCCTAATTTTATATTAACCACTAGGCAATTAATTCTCTTATATATACATTTCTTCTTTCAGTGAGATTTTTCTTTACCCTCATCAGAGATAGTCAGCATATATTTATGTGACCTAAAGTGTAATATATTCAGCCTTATTACTGCCAGGATGACATGTATTTTTGCAATGGGATAGTGTTATAGAAAACTAAATCTTTCTTAATAGTGATCATTATATAGTTATAAGCCTGACCAAGAAGTATCATTAAGTGCTATTGACCTACATATTTTCTGAATCATAATGTCCCTGGGTTTTAGTAATCAACTACATGCTAACTAGAAAAATAATGTCTTTAAACATTTAAATAAACAGTTTTAAAAGGGTATGTATTTTCAAGACTGATGAAAAAAACAGTGAAACTGTCATATTTCTAGTATTAGAACTAAGCAGTAGAAATCTTTAGAAATCAATATACGTATCCATAAAAATGATTATATTTGTACTTATCTCTAGTAAGTTGTCATTGGACAATAATGAAAAATATGCATAAATATGTTTGTCAGATTTTAGGAATATATAATGGTTGTATATATGTATTCTATACTAGTATAATTTTTTAAAGCCCATATTTTAAAAGAAGAGAAGATATATAACAAAGAGAAAAAGGATATCTAGTATATATTCTTTAAAAAATTGTTGTAATATGGCTTTATTTAATATTAAGTACAAATAATCTGCAGAAATAATGATGTTAGGTGAGAAAGCAGACGTTTACATAAATACGAATTTATATACGGAGTCAGAAGATATGAGAGTAATATATGTTAGTGTATTAGAATTTTGTAATGTTCTCTACTTATTTCCAAATATTCTGAAAATAATTAAAGTAATTAAAATTGAACTGAATTTTGAACTACTTTAAATGTCCCAAATTCTTAAAATAAAGGAAATTAATATGATAAAATGGATAAGTTTCTTACTGTTTGGGTTACCTTCAAATGAATGGTTTAAAAGTAAGTTATCTCACAATTCTGGAGATTGGAAGCCCCAAATCAAGGTGTTAGCAGGGTTGGTTTCTTCTAAAAGATACTAGAAAAAGATCTGTTTCAAGCCTCTCTCTTTGGCTTATAGGTAGGATTATCTATCTTCTCACCACCTTCCCTCTAGTCATGCCTGTGTCTGAATTCAAACCTCCTCTTTTACAAGAAATCATATTGGGATTAGGGTCCACACTAGTGACCTCATCTTAATTACATTTGCAATGATACATTTCCAAATAATCTCACATTCTAAGGTACTGGGGATTAGGACTTCAGCTTATGAATCTGGGGTAAGATATTATTCACGCTATAGCACTATGCCTTTTTGCCCCCAAATAGTCATGTCCTTTTAACATGCAAAATGCATTCACCTCATTCCAACATTCTCCGAAGTCTTAACCCATTCTAGATCAACTCTAAGTGCAAAATCTAATCTAAATAGCATCTGAATCAGGTATGGATGACACTCGAGATATTAATCATATTGAGGCTAAATTCTATTCCCTCTGAACATGTGAAACCAAATGAGTTATCTGCTTTGAAATACAAAGGTGAGACAGGCATAGGATAGATATTCCAATTCCAAAAGGGGGAAATCAGGAGAAAGAAAGAGGTCACAGTCCCTAAGCAAGTCTAAAATCTATCAGGCACATTCCATTTAATCATAAGTTGTGAAACTTATCTTTTTTGGCTTGATGCTCTGTTCTCCAGGTCCAACAGCATGGCAGTCCTACTTTCCAGGTCCACCAGGGTCCCTCAGCCCTGGGCAGTGGGCTAAGACCACTTAAACTTGGAGGGAGATGGCCCAGTCCTCCAGGCCTTTCTTCAGGCCCCCTGGACCGCTGGTGGCAGTAGTCACCTCTCCCCACACTGGTTTCTTAGTTACCTTTGGAATCATTCTTCCCTTTTCTTGAAGGATAACACATGTTCATGACCAAATAGCTCCGTTTAGTCCATTTTCTATCTACAGAACACCAGACAGCAAATGCCCTTCTTTCATTTTGTTCTATCTTGGTTCCCTTGTGTCCAAGCTAGAAGCAATGATGCTAAGATGGTTGCTTAGATCCACAAGTCATGCACCAAACCTCTTTAACAAATTCACCAAGGCACACCTTTGGCATTCTCCTCCTAAAACATACTCTCTCATTTGTGGCAATCTGGGTAGGCTAAGAATTTATAATTCTTCAGGTTCTAATTCCTTTCTATTTAATAATTTCTTCTTTAATCTGTCTCTGTCCTCTCGTGTTTTACTACAAGTAGCATAAAGAAATAAGGCTTTACCTTTTAACATTTTGCTTAGAAATTTTCTTAGCTAGATAGGTAAGTTTACTGCTTACAAATTTTTTATTTTCCATCCAGCAGAACACTATTCATACAAGTCTGCTGTCACCTTATGACAACATTTATTTAAGAAAATATTGTTTTCCAAGGAAGGTAAAAACAAGTCATATAATATATTCTATAAGTGCACTGAAGTTCCAACTGTTTTTTATTTTTTCTTCAGGAGCTCCAAACATTCTCCAATGAAAGATATACTAAAGGAAAATGCACTAATAGGTCAGAGGCAGAAAACTATTGGTTTTACAAGTAACACTGAGTCACAAGACATCTTTCAAACCAAAAGATAGACTGGATACAAGATCATTTAGGGAGTAAGGTTTGGATACCATTACTAAATATCATGGAGTATAGTCTTGGCTAGATTCTTATATCAGATTCATGAAACTTTGGACATGCTCTAAAACATTCTGGTCAATCCACAAATTATGAATATTCAATGACTTCTAATATTCATTATAATAATCATTGAGTCATTAATTTTAATTTTACCAATACCCACACATTACAGACATTCAGTAAATTAATTAACTAATATCTCATTTGATCAGAATTAAAGGAAGTTGAAGTGCTTATAGTATCAATGTCTAAACTGTATCCTTTTTGATAAAATGCTAGATGGCATCCCCTGATGCTCAAATATAGATTCTTGCACCCGGGCATAATTTTAAGTAACACCCATACATGTATGATATCACACTATGTTGAGAGATTTTTAAATAAGTTATTGTCATAATAAAACATAATAAATCCATAACATAATAAAATCCATAAAATTTTGAGTAATAATGTAAGGGTAGGTGGTGTTCAGAAAAAATATACTGAAAGGAATACATTTTATCAGAAAGGAATAGAGCAATAACAACCACAAAATATGGAGAAGACAAATCTACAATAAAATTTAGCAGATGATTTATTAGTCTCCATATATGTACACCCTGGGATAACACTTGACAGCTAGCCACAAAATAAACTTTTACAACATTTTATAAGATTCAACTCCTTCATTAAAGCTTTGATGTACCACTTTCGGCAGCAGAGACTGGTTGTTCTGAGGAGGTAGTACAACCTTCCACCCACTATGACATTTCATTATGTCCTGTCTTCTACAAAGCTAAGCCTCAACTTCTGAAGATGAGTGTAATATAGTACTGAGATAGGGGCCAACTTCAAACTTTCTTTTTAAAGCGTAAAGTGTGTCATACTTCAAACCAGTGCTTCCCTAAATATTGGCATGCTTTTGCTTGTAGACCTAAAGTTTACTTTGTAGCATTCTGAAACTATTTTTTTCTGGAAGCAAAATCATTATTAATAAAATCTTCTGTATTTTTCCTTCTATCTTTTGCTTGTTTCTTTGATCCCCACATTATGGAAATGAGCATTTTATCCATAAATATGATGTATTTCAAAACAACTTGAATAAATGTCATTTTATTCAATTAAGATTAAACTATTCTTTTAGAAGACTTGAAAATGTATGGAATATATTAACAAAGGGAGTTTTATATAAATTATTCTATGTATCTATAGTCTTCTATGAATCTCACAACAGTAAATGAAAAAATACATCTAAATTGATTAAACATATCCTTACAAAAATCAGTATTAGCTTTGTATTTTTATGACTAGCAATCATATTATAAGATGACTAGAATCTAATAATACACTTTGATCCTCACAATTGCTTAACTTTAATAAAACAGTAAATGTGGCATGTGATTGTTGACTGAAATCATTATAGTTACAGAAGCTAGTCTAGGCTTGTATTAATAAATTCTCAAGTATGCAGAACAATATGACCAAATTGCTTTGTGGTATTCAGGATAAAAGTATTCTTTGTTAAAATGATATTCTGAAAAGAGAGTTGACTTGAACTTGAAGAGTTGGCTAGAAATGTAGAATTCATTCTTCAAATTTTTTGCATTATGTAAATATATTTTATCTTAACTTGTACAAATACTAGGTTCAACTATATTTTTGATTTTATATCTCTAATAAAGTGGTTGCCATCTACTTCAAATGTCATTTCTTCGGAAAAATATTTATCTATCTATCTATCTATCATTTATCTATCTATCATCTATCTGTCCATCCATCCATCAGTAATGTATGTTGTTACAAATGATGTATTGATATTAAAATTATAATTTGGATTTTAAGTAGAGAAAGGAGTAGAAGCAAATTAAAGTACTGCAGTTTGGAGCTGACCTTTCTTTAGCAAACAAAACTTTCAGGATGTAAACCACCCCTACTACATTCTTTATGAAACAGAACTTAAACTATTTAATTTAGTGTATTTATGAGATCACTTACAAAATTCAATATTGTTGTAATTACTTTAGAGCATTTCTGCAAAATTAAAAGACTAAAATCTGTATTGCATATTATTTGATTTGAGATGACTACATGAGAAAATCCTGATTATGTCTCAGAATTCCTTTGGGAGATTTAGTTGTATGCTAGTTTGCATTGGCTTACTTTTTTAGTACATTACATTAGAGCTATACTCTCATCCAATGCAGGCTGAGAATTCAAAAAAAAAAAAAAAATCCCTAGATGCCAGTTTCCTGATTACAAGGAAGCAATTAGTAATAGAATCTAAATTTGCATTCCTGCCATGGAGAGATGAAAACCTCGTGAGAGTAACTCAGTGAGCTGCATTTCTAAGAGGCATACCTAGAAGAACAAAATACATGCCTGGGAAGAAAAAGTGCAACACCATCAGTCTATTTAGATTATTTATTTAAATTTATCTCTTAACTTTATTTTTCCACAATAGTCTAATATAACACATCAGAAAAATTAAGATTGAGTTTGAGTCTAAAGCATAGTACAGATGATTTTAATATATATATTCCATTATTTTGAAGGATTTTCTATCTTTGTGAAGTGTTACCCTTTTCATGTTTCTTTTCAAGTGAGTAAAGAATTTTTACTAAAAAGAAGAGAATATCTGGAAAACAGAAAGAAAGACACAAAGGAACAAAGTAAGAAAATCTAATCAATCCTCTAATTAAAGAATATTCATTTGCTCACACACACTTTATTAATTGTGTATTAAGGATTTAATTCAAAAGAATTAAAAAAAATAAAAAACATTTTACAAGATCAGTGTGATACATACGTATCATACCTCACTAAATATATCACTATATTATGTAATGTATATTTAGGTAATGACAAATTAATTTCATGGAAAAATGGTAATACACATTCTGACTATCTTTTAGGACTTTTTGTGAGTACTAGTTTACAATAAGAAATGTCTAATTGATTAGTCCAATGTAAGTTAGTGTCCATAGGCTGAGGAGACATTTTATCTCTAGACTCATAAAGTTGCCTACCTTATAAACATAAATAAAACATCCTTTCAGATTATATTATCATGACAGTTTTGTAGGTGAGCAAATAAGATTGTTTAACTAATTATTCAGTCATTAAGGGGCATAATGGGATTCAACAATTTGCACAAAAATGGTTAAGGCTGAGAGTCTGCTTTGCTCCATCTCTTTACTGGGTCTCATCAATAAACGCCTAAAATATTGGCCTCTATTTGATGTCCTCCTTTTTCAACCACTGTGAGATGAATTTTCACAATCACACCTCTGAAACTATTTGCAATGGAATTATTTAACTGCTCAAATACTGATCACCCAACCAATAAACTACAGTTTCAGCTGTTAAGTTACTTGATTTCATTATTGAATTTTAATACTTTTGGCCACGCTTACTTTATTAAGGAAAGAAAAAACCTCCTCTGATGTTTCTGTAGTATCTCTCTTAGTTCTCAATTTACATTTTCAGCTAAGTCTCCCTTGTGGACTATATTCTTTAATGTCAAATGCTTAAGTGGTTGGCTGTTTCCTACAGTTTTCTGCCCAGTTCTGGCACTTACAGCAGTGAAATATTCCCAGAAAAGCCACAATTAATCATTTATATTACAATAACTCCTCATTTTTATGGTCAATGTAGAATATCTCATTGGGACCCACATACATGTATCTGTCTATCAATATATAGATTAACTACATGGCTGAGAGGAGACTCAGTTTCACACACCAAATTGAATTGAATTGAATAATTTGTCCCGATAAGTTGAGATTATATTATCACATGCATATTTATTGTGGCAGATATTTATCATCCAGAAATCTTGAAACATCCTTCTAATAGTTATATAGCTTTCAATTAATTACTGTCATAATATCCATGTATACATTTGGCATTGTATACAACCTATAAAAGATTCAAATAAAACTAAAATTTAGTGAACTACATTATTAGAAAATAAATTCTGGCTTTATTATTGTATTTGCAAGATAGGAATGCATAGACTATAAATTTATTTAAGTAAAACAATTCTATAACACAGAATGTACTATTAATTGGTGAAAATGTATTCATATTACTTTAGCCTTTGTACAAAATCTTGCCTCTTACCTAAAACATAGTGAATTAAGAAATATATCAAATTGACATAATGGCTAGGGCAGTCAGTTTTTTGTAGATGTGAACACTGCTGCAAAAATGCTGCTTTTGTATCCCTGAAAAGTCATATTTTTGACAAGCTTGACATTCCTTATTGTAGGCTTTGCCTTTCTTCAGACAGTATCAAATACTCAAAGATTTGATATAAATCTACTTGCATATCTTTAAACCAAGTTTAATTCAAGTGGCTGAAAATGACAATCCCTAAAGAATAAATGCTTCTCTCGCTTTTGGCATTTGATGAAAAGAGATTGTGCATATCTCAAATAAATGTACACAAAGAGACAAACTTTAAAATGAATTGATCAATGGCATCAGGACATGTGACATCAATTTCTACTTAGAGAAAGCCATGTGTAGAGATTAAATGATCGTGTTCATGAAAAGTTAGATAGGGAGTAATGTCCCTTTCTCATGGCTACCTCACAAGTCTTCTCTTAGCGAAAGCTCCAAGAGGATAGCAGATGAGATCAAACTTATTATCCAATGTACTGTTCAAGCCACAGAAGTAGCAGTCATGTTTTATAGTTGATTTTCCTAACTGTCCCTATCTAATCCATCAATAAGTTTGATTTTCTCTACCTGCAAAGCAACTACAAAGCTTCCCCCTTCTCATCAGCTTCACCATTACCTCCCTAGTTCAAGCCATCACTATCCCTCCTTTGAACTGCTGATGGAAAGCCCTGCTTCTACTATCAAATCCCTGAAGTCCCTTCTTCACACAGCAGCCTGCATGATCTCAGAAATAATCAGATACTGTCACTCTCCGGTCGTGGCTTCTACCAAGACCAACATGAACAATGTAGGGTTCAGGGCAAGATCATAAATGGTGGCAAATATATCATATATTGAAATACACCTGACTATTTTAAAGTTATATGTAATGCTAATAAAATGTTAAATAAGTTATACTGTCTGCCTGGTTTGACAATATGTCATTGAAAAATTTGAATTTGGAGCTTGTGGATTCCTCAGATCTCAGAATGTGATCTCATAGGGCAGTCTGCTCACCAGGTACCAAGACACTGACTGAAATCCTACCCCACCTCTCCCTCAAACCATAACTTCAGATCAAATCTCAAGGAACACCCTGTGCATGCATCTGGACATTCAAGTTCTGTCCATACTCTGAAAATAGCCAAGGGGCTACTATTTTGGTCACTCATAGAGACAAGTAAGCACACTGTGTGGTATTCCTTGTGGAGAATGGACCTTAGTAGTACTCTGAAGCCAACTTAGAGTTACGCAGACAGAAAATCCTGGAGTTTCAGTTACCTAAAGCATCTGGTGGGCAGGGAGGGAAGAGTGCCTGGGGGCGGGGATCACGCCTTTGCTCAAATGTATGTCTCACCTTATAAATAACAATCCTTGTTATTTATAAAGGTCCCTCCTGCCTCCCCAGGCTGTACCACTCACTAAAAGGTGAGAGACACCTAGAATAAAACTCAAACTCTATCATGGTCTACACCACCATACTTGTTATGACTCTTCTCCATCTCTCAAAGCTCACTTTCTATCATTTTTTAAAATTGTTTACTTGCTTATGGTATCTGTGACTCAGGAGTCTGAACATAGCTAAGCTGAGTAATTTGCTTAAATTTCACAAGACTGTAAACAGTGTATCAGTCAGGCTCCACTTTCACATAGAGGAATTTCTGAATTTGATGGGGTAAATGGACAACATGACAAGGAACTGTGGGAAGCCTGTAAGATGTATGGGCAGTTTCTGGTTGAAAGCTAGCCAAGAAATTAAGTCAGTCAATAACCTGAATGAACTTGTAGGTGGATCCCTTTCAAATCGAGCCTCCTGACGAGAATGCAGTTTGGCCAACATCTTGATTGTAGTCTCATGAGCCTGAGCAAGGACTCTGCTGAGGGGCCAGAGTACTTCCCCAAGGATTGTAAAACAATAAACGTATTTATTTTAAACTTCTAACTTTGTAGTAGTTTATTATGAAGGAAGAGAAATCAAACTCAGTGTTATAGTTTCTCTCTTCTTTTCTGTGTGCCTTCATTCCTTACTTCATTCCTTCTCTTCTTCCCCAAAATACTATTAAGTATTCTTTATGTGCCTGCCTGTATTTTAGGGCCTGGAGGTACTCATAGTTGGACCAGGTGTTGGGAATTTTGTAACAAATTTGGGCTCAGTAATCTATTTATACTCTACCAACTTTTAAAAGGATTTAAGAAAATTAACAGTAGAACTGCATACTTCAGTGTGAGTAAAATAACCACAATGAAAATAATAGGTAAGTCAGGAATATTACTGAGAAGTATTAGTTATTAATCTAGTTAGAGAGATTTACTGAATGAGTAGTATGGGTTTGAAAATTCTACAGCCATATGGATTTTTAGGTTTCCAAGACTTTGGAAAGTTATCCTTTTATGCAACTTTAACTTGACTTTGTTTTTCTTCTTTGGTACTAAATTTCAAACATCTTGATGTAAGAAATTTTTGTAAGTTTGTACCATTCTAGGCCTTAAAACAAAATGTGGGTAATTTCTTCTCAATAATGAATCAATAATCCTCTTACTGAGTTTTAGTCAAAACAAAAAATTTCCCTCAGGGATATTCCAATTCATGTGGTATTCTAAACTGAGCTTAAAACCCACTGAGTTTATATAATTCAAAAAGGCAGCATGGAATACTACAAAGGGTAGGAGATTCATTGTCATAGAGTTTGCATCGTCTCCGTATCTGTCACTTACTAGTATTGTAACTTTCGACAAGTATTTTAATTCACTAGAGTCTTGATTTTTCATCTATAAGAGATTAAATATAACATGTCAACAACATAGCTTTAAATTTGTACATAAATTCAAAATGTAAGTAATAAAATACTGAACTAACCATATTACCTATAAATCAGGATTTTGTTCAAAAATTCTATCAAAATACCTCCAAATCTGTCACCTTTTTAGAAGTAAAAGAATTAGTGTAAATCTTACTCTGGCTACTTAAGAAATAACAATAGGAATGAAATTAGGAAATGCTTAAAGCCTGCCTAATGGTGCACATCCATGGATCTAGGAAAAAGGAAGTGATTCTTCTTTTATTTAATCTGCTGACCAATTACTCAGCATGGAAATTTGGACTGACAAGAGGACTAGGCTGTTCAAATTGGAGGACTGAACTCTTGAGAGATAATAGACTTAGAACTTGGGGTTTGATGGGGTTACTAGAAAAAACAGATACGGCAATTCTCAAAGCTACTAGCAATTTCAATGATTTTTCTGGTTGAAAGACTCTCACTGATGACCACAAATCAATTACAGTTAACTTATTTTTCCCCACTGTTCAAAGATTAGACTTGAACAGCAAGGGGCTTGTTTCTATGAACAGAGGGTATCACGAACAATTGGGAAAATTACTCTCTCAGTAGGGAGCACTGGTAAATTGAAACAGGGGAAAAAAGCCTTAAAAAAAAAAAACTTGAGGATAATTCTGGACATTTTATTTCAAGAAATATCCAAGCATTTGTCTGGAATTATTTGTGGAAGAAATCTCAGTAAATAAATCAGTCTCAAATTCTATCTCTTTCACTATCTATCCATCTGAATGTATAATGAGTAAGAAAGTCACATTTTTAAAACTTATGCCACTGTAAGAAAATAGCTTGTTTACCAAATATTTCTAAAATACTCTAGTCATAGAACGGCATACTTAGAATTTAAAATATAGTGCTTTCAGACATTGGATAACAAGTTATTAGGCAAATGTTAAAAGTAAAATATTTGATATTTCATTTATTCCTGTGTTTGGAAATTTTTTTAAATGAAATATTAGAATTATTTTGAGATCTGACTTCAAAGTTCATACATGCATATAATAGAATGTGGATGCAAATTTGGAAGAAAAAGAGTTAAAGTAAAAAGATTTAGGTAAGTGGTATTCCTCTTATTCAGAATTTGCCTATGTGATGGCCATTTTACATTTCCAAATCTCAGCTATCTATAAGATAAAGATGCTGACAATTACCTTCCAATAGAATTATAACATTGCAATGGTAATATAAGGTCACTGTTAACTAGAAAGTGTTATCGTAAATACCAATATTCAAAGGTTTTATATTTTATATAAGCATTTATGAAGTGGTTAATACTTTTAAGAAGTGGTTTATACAAAGTGATTTTCTTTAAGTTTTTAATCTAGGTATGATAATTCATAATTGGGATTTTCAGGTTCTTTGTGCCTTTAGTGTACATTTTTCTGATCATTTCATTGGTCATTATAATCTATCAGAATAATCAGTGTTCAGAAAAGGAGAGTCACCATTTATAAAGCATTTATATAACTTTGGTAACTGTAGTAACAAACTTTCATATGAGGCTTGAGAATAACCAAAGGTGTTTATGTAGTCCATTAGATCAGTAATCTGAATAACACTATGATTGTGCTTCTAATGAAAAGAGAGGCATTTTACCTTTTCTCGTGTTGGCAAAATACAATCTTAAAAAAATCTACTGCTAAGGGAATGAAAACAAACAATATTATCTGTATAAATGTTTTTAGAAGACTCTTTGATGTGTAACTGGAATTTATGTATTTTTGTCATTGTTGTTGTTCAGAACATTACTTGGCCATTAGGGAATATATGAAGAGAACTTTTTTTTACATATTGGATTTTATAAGACAACATTTAGATATTTAGTTGTGTCTACATGTATTTTGGTATTGCATTTTTTTTTAATGATTGGAGATATAAATGAACTGTAAACATACACATTTTCTCTACATTTTAAATATTCCCAGAAGTAACAAGATAGCACTTCAGGTAAGTTTCACAAGAGTAAAAATTGAGAAAAAGAAGTTTCTCTCAAAATTGATGATTACTCCTCTACTGATACGTTGTAATACTTCAAGTGGTAATTCTTTTTTTTTTAAAGTGGCAATTCTTAGTAGACAACTGATACAATATTATCTTAGCAAATGCACCTAAAATATGCAATTTGAAGGATTTGTTTCTATAACAGAGCGTTATTGCTAGCAGAATAACAAATCTAAATAATTATATTAATAGATTGAATCTACATCTGCCTTAAATCCTCATCCCTGCTACCCTCACATTCGAATAATATATCCCTGATGCAAGAATATAACATGATGATTTATAACTGATTACCACATCTGTGAGAAATTGGTCAAAACAAACTGTTAACAACAAACTTAATACTTTTAAATTAACCATTTATAATTGCAGGGTAAGATAAATATAAATGCAGATACAGATGACAGAGTTAAAGAAGAGACAGATACACTGTTCCTCAGAATTTTTTACATGTTAATACATTTCTGGTGAAGTAATATGGCCAGAGTAGCCTCTGACTGATAGACACAACTAAAAAATATGTAGCTAAGTATATGGGTTTTTGACATTCTGAAGAAATAATATGTAATATTATACATTTAATTGTTTATAAACTACTTGTGTAAGGTCCTTTCACTGAATATAACTCACTTATAAAACAATGTGGGAATTTGTAGTTTTAAGATATGACATATTTGAAAGACTTAAGGAATCAATATTTAATAGTTTTTTGAGGTGGATAATGCAAGACATTAAAAATGTTGATAAAATCTACTGTACTATTATCGATTAAAAAAATGCCATTTTAAAAAAGTCTTAATATATTTCTCAGTGCTTTCAAATAAACTCATTATTACTTTTATATTTAAGTTTCTGTCATTTCAGATTACAGTAGAAAAAGCTCTGGAAAAGAACAGTGATCTAGAAAGTGAAAGATCTTGTTTATAACTAAGAAAATTAGTTGCACCTGGTAGATGTATTTAGCATGCATGACAGTTAGTAGAGGACCCTGGTATTTTGATAACAAAGAATATAAAAAATGGACAGTATTCTATTTGAATGTCAAGGGTGAAGACGGTTAATTAAGCTGTTCAGATGTCTACAAAGCAGATTAAGTGAAATAAAAATGAATAGATGCAAATAATAAAACATACAAATGGAGCAGTTCACATCATTACTATTCATAAATGCAGGCCAAGGGTAGTATTTGTCCATTATTCCTTTGGGGAATGATGTTAAAAAATAACACCATTAAGAAGTTAAAAAAAATAGATATCTATTCATTAAATCTATAGTAAAGATCTCAAGGAACATTTATTGATGCTCTGAAATCTGAAGGAATGTGTGATAACAATATTAATAATAAAACAGTAAAATCTTTAAAACTCATTTTCTAATACAGAAACCATTTTACAGAATTATTGTATCATATGTCTAAGAATCATTAATTCCAAAGTAAGGGTTTAAGAAACTAATAATTACCAAAGGGGATATGTGCAAAGCACTTTATTTTTTAAAAACTAGCAATAACACAAACACTTATCATGTTTAGAATAAGCAAAGAAATTATAGGGAAATGGCATTAACTATTGTAACAGGATATACTTAGGATTAATGTACACTTTTATAACAGCTCTTTAAAGTTAGAGTTGGGAAGACTCTGTAGCTAGGCAAATCTGAGAATAAGAAAAGAACCAACTTACTCAAAATCACGGCTAGTCAATTATAGAACCAAGGAAGAAATGCGTATTAGAAATTCATTAAAGAACCTTAACATTTACTGAGTACCTACTGAAAACACAGCACTAGAGACTTGGGACAGAAAGATTACTAGGATATAAAATGTCCTCCAGAATTACTCTGGCAAGTGTAAATAGCATCCAACAAAGTATTATAAGATGATATGCAAATAGACTTCCAGTTCTGAAAAGACAATAGAGGCTAAATTTTTCCTATTCCTCACACCAAGTACAACTTAAAACTGAAAATTATACACAAACACATAGCTACAAACAAAAAGACTGCAAAGTGGAGAAAAGATGATAGAGTGACTAGGGACTTAAGAATAAAAAGAAAAGCATGCTTTTTTTTTTTTTTTTAGTTATCTACTTTTTTTTTTTTTTTGCATCATTTATCCCAAGATGGGTACTTGAGGCCAGAAAACTAGAAATAGAAATACCAATGAGCACAGACCCCCAAAAAGCCACAAAAGTCTGTTCTCTCAAGTCAAAGGACCAAAAAGGAGACCTTAGCAATGAGACAGTATTTCATTCTGGCTTTGATTTGTATTTCCCTGATGGCTAGTGATGTTGAGCAACTTTTTATTTGCTTAATGGTCAGTTGTATATCTCTGGAAAATTTTCTATTCAAGTTCTTTGCTTATTTTTAATTGGATTATTTTTTGTTGTTGAGTGGTAAGAGTTCTTTATATACTCTGAATATAAAACCCCTTAAATTTACGGTTTGCAAATATTTTCTCCCATTTTGTTGGTTGCCTTTTCACTCTACTGATAGTTTCTTTTGCTGTACAGCAGTTTTAAAATTTTGTGTACTCCCATTTGTCTACTACTTTTTTCTTTCATTGACTGTGTTTTTGGTATCATAACCAAGAAATCTTCCCTGGTTAAGATTTAGTCCTAAGTATTTTATTATTTTTGATGTGAAATGGGGTTGTTTTATTAATTTTCTGAGTGTTCACTATTAGTGTGTAGAAACAGAACTGATTTACTTGTATTGATTCTGTACCCTGCAACTTCCCTAAATTTGTTTATTAGTTCTACTAGGTTTGGGTGGAATCCTTAGGATTTTCCCCATTTAAGATCATGTCATCTGTGGATAGAGATCATCTTATTTCCTTTTTTCCAGTTTGATACCTTTCGCTTCTTTTTCTTGCATAATTGCTCTGGTTAGAAATCCCAATACTATATTGCAAAGTGTTGAGTGTGGGCATTCTTTCCTTGTTCCTGATCTAAGAGAGAAAGCTTTCATTGAATATGATCTTGGCTGTGGGCTTTTCTTGGTGACCTTTATTATGTTGAATTAATTTCCTTTTACTTCTAGTTTGTTTAATCAAGAAAGGACATTGAATTTGTCAAGCACTTTTTATTTATTGAGATGATCATGTCATCTTGTCCTTTCTCTGTTAATGCCATGTATTATACTGTATTATATTAATTTTCACATGTTGAAATTTGCATTCCAAATAAATCTTACTTGGTTACAATAATCTTTTTAATGTATCATTGAATTTCTTTTGCTAGTGTTTTGTCAAGGATTTTGCATTAATATTCATCAGGGGCATTGGTCTGTGGTATTCGTCTAATATTTTTGTCTAGTTTTGGCATCTGGGCAATGCTGGGCTAATAAAGTTTGGAGGTATTCCTTTTTCTTCAGTTTTTTGGAAGAATCTGAGGAAGTTTGGTGTTTATTCTTTAAATTTTTGGTAGAATTCCCCAAGTGCAGTCATCTACCCAGGGCTTTTTGTTTTTTTAATTGGGAGATTTTTGTATTTGATTACTGATTCAATTTCCTACTGATTCAACCTCCTACTGATTCAACCTTGGTCACAATGCGTCTCTATGTGGGCCACTTTGTGTTTATACTGATTGGAATCCTCTAAGGTTCTTGAATTTGTGAGTCTATTTCCTTTCTGAGATTTAGATTGTTTTTGGCCAGTATTTCTTTCAGTATTCTCTCTGCCCCTTTTTCTCTCCCTTCTCCTTGGATTTCCATAATAGTTATTTGGTACACATGATGAGGTCCTACAATACCCTCAGGCTATCTTCACTTTTCTTCATTTTTTTTTTTTCCTCTGATTCTAATTTCAAATAACTTACCTTTGAGTTCATTGATTTTTTTCTCTTTTTATTTCAATTGTTGAATCCCTCTAATGAATTTTTCAATTCAGTTACAGTAATTTGCAGATCCAGAATTTCTCTTTGGTGAGGCGTTGGTGGTATAGTGGTGAGCATAGCTGCTTTCCACAATCTGTCTTCGGCTCTTTTTATAGTTTCTATCTCTTTGTTGATGTTCTCATTTTGTTCATGCCTAAGTTTCCAGATTTCACTTAATCGTGTATCTGCATTCTCTTGTGGCACATTGAGACTCTTTAACACAATTGTTTTGAATTCTTTATCATATAATGCATATATGTTTATTTCTTTAGAGCTAGTTTCTACAAATTTACTGTATTTTTTTTTTATTGTGCCATGATTTCCTGTTTCTTTCTATGCCTTGCTTTATTTGTGGTGATTTGTGCATTTGAAACCAAACAAACAAACAAAAACAGTTATGTCTCCCAGGTTTTACTGGCTGTCTTCATACAGAGAAACAACTTCACCATCCATGTCAGCTAGAGATTCTGGCAGCTTCTCAAACCTTTTATTCAGATGGAGCTTTTCTTGGCTTATGTATCTAACTTCCCAACTAAAGAAATTTGCCAGTTTTTTTGTTTGTTTGTCTTATGTGCTTGTCATCTCTAGCTCTAATAAGCAAGGTCTCTGGCCGCACTAAGCCGTTGAGGTCCTCTTTTGTTCTCAGCAGCCCCAAGGCATCCAAAGTATGCTGATTCCCTATCAGTGCTGTGAGTCATGCAAGATAGAAGATACCAGTCCTTCTGGGAGCTCCCTGAAAAGCTGGAATATTTGATATACATTAATACTCTTCTTTTTGTCTCCTAAGGTAGAAGCCACAAACTGGATACTTTCTCCTAACTGCTCTGAGCTGTGCCAGTGTAGGAGAATGGCTGACATGGTTGAAATGAAACAGCTTTTCTTACCCACTTAATTGTGGATGTTCTTGGTTTTGAACTTTACTGGGGCACTGTTACTTCTTAAAAGTTTTCTGGAGTTCTTGCAACAGCTTTTTTGATCATATAGTGTTAAGTCAGTGTCTCTTTGGGGAAATGAGGTCTGAGTCTTCCTGTCCCACCATCTTGCTGACATTACTTTACACTTACATCTGATTTTTGACACAGGCAAAATTAATTCAAGGGAAGAAAGAGGACCCTTTTAACAAATGGTGCTGGAGCAACTGGACATCTTCAAAACTGTAAACCGAAACTTAAATCTGATACCATATACAAAAATAAATCATTGTCATGGATTAAATGCTTATGTCCCTCCAAAATTCATGTTTTGAAATCCTGCCACAGAAGTAATGGTATTAAGAAGTGGTGTCTTTGAGAGGTAGTCAGAATTAGATGAGGTCACAAGGGCACATCTCTCATGAATACAATTAGTGCCCAAGTAAGAATCATGAGAAAACCTGCCGCCCTCTGTTTTGCGCCATGTGAGGCTATAATGAGAATTGAGCAGTTTGCAACCTGGAAGAGGACGTTCACCAGAATTAGACCTTGCTGATTACTGATTTTGGAATACCAGACTCCAGAACTGTGAGAAATAATTTTAGTTGTTTATATGCCACCCAATTTATGTCACTTCTGATACAGCAGCTCAAACAGATGGAGACAATCATATAATCAAAAAAAATGTAAAATAAAAACTTTGAAAAAATTATAGGAGAAAATCTTCCACATCAAGGACTAGGCAAAGAATTCTTAGAGTGGAGTCAAAAACATAATTAATTAAAAAAAAAGTGATAATTTGAACTTTCCCCAAATTAAAGAAAAAAGCTTTGCTCTGAGAAAAACTCTAAATAAGAGGAAAATAAAGTTACCTATTGAGAGAGAAAACCTGCAAACTATATATCTGACAATGGCCAAGTATCTTGAATAGATCAATAACTATCAAACTCAACAGTAAAAACAAAACTAATAATCCAATTAGAAAGTGAGTAAAAGATAAGAAGGGATTTCTACAGAAGAGGATGTATAGATGGCAAATAAGCACATGAAAAGATATGCAGTAATATTTGCTGTTAGGGAAATGCAAATATAAACCACAATGAAATATCATTGCACACTTAACAGAATGGCTAAAATAAAAAATAGTGACAATACCAACTACTGAAAAGAACGTGGAGAAACTGGATTATTTCATTCATTGCTGTTGGGAATGTAAAATGCTACAGCTACTTTGTAAAAATGTGGCAACTATAAAGTTTTTCCAGTATCATTTGTTGTAATGATTCTCCCTTCCTCATTGGTTGTTTGGAAAATTTATTGAAAACTGGTTGACTACCTAGTCATGGGTCTTAGTCCTATACCATGAATTCTGTTCTCTTGATTTGTATGGGTATACTCTTCTTAATGATACACTATCTTGATTACTTTAAATTTAGAGTAAAATTTCAAATTGAATTGTATTATTTTCTCCAATTTTGCTCCTCTTTGAATTGTTTTTCCTAGGATGACTGCATTTGAATTCAATGCTAGAATTTTTATTGGATTTTTTGAATCTACATATCTACTTGTGGAAAACTGACATGTTAACACTGAGTCTCCCATTTCATTACAAGAAGCATTTCTTCATTTACAAAATTATTTTCTCTTAATAGTATTTTGTATTTTTTAATATGGAGGAAATGCACCTCCATTTTTTTTCAAATTTATTGCTTCTTATATCATTATAAGTCGAATTGTTTTTGTGTTTACAATTGTGTCTTTTTTAATTTATTAACCAATAAATCTACTACTTCCAAACCTTTTTACGTCTTTCTGTGTTTTGCCATTGGTACTCTATGTCATATCCCTTCAGCCAGAGAAAACTGGCTTTTCTTGTAGGACAGGGCAGGACTACTGGCAGCAAATTCTCCAAATTATGTTTACATAAAACCAGCATCCTTTTGCTCTTATTTTAATAGATAATTTTACCAGATATAGAAATTCTGGTTGGCAGTAATTATTATTACCATTATTACCTATTGTTATTTTCAGCACATTGAATATGTCATTTTTATGTTTTCTGGCCTCACTAATTTCTGATGTAAACTCAGTCATTAATTGTAATACTGTTCCCCAATTTACATAGAAAAATGTATTATGTATTTTTCCATAACTGTTTACAAAACTTTCTCTTTGTCTTAGGCTTTTAGTAGATTTGTTATCATGGGTTAGATATTATATTTTTGTGTTTTATCCTGCTTGTGATTTATTGAGCTTCTTGAATTTGTAAATCATGTACTCTGACAAATTTACAAAAATTTTGGCCATTGTTTATTCAAATACTTTTTTATACTTTTTCCCTTTCCTCCCTTTTTGGGACTCCAGTTATACACATTGGATACATATTTCCTCACATATCTCTAATGTTCTGCCATCTTTTTCTTTAACCATTTTTCTCTCTATTCTTTAGATTGTATACTTTTTCTTGATCTATTTTTAAGTTTGCTGACTCTTTATTAACCCAAATCTAATATTAAGCCAATCTTGTTATTTTTCCCTTCATGGTTACTATTACTTTTTAGCACTCGATTTATTTCTGCATAGTTTCCATTTCTCTGTTGAGATTTCCCATCTAGTCACACATTAAGGTCAGTTTCCATTAATTTCACACATGTCTATAATTATTTGAACATATTTATATAATAGTTGCCCTAAATTTTTGTCTTAAAATGAATTTATTCTGGGTCTACTCAGTTTTTATTGGTTGTCTTTTTAACTTGTTATGAATGACGCTTTTCTTCAATGTAGCTATTTTTGGTTAAAAACTGGACATTACAGATCGTTTGTTGCTGTGGCTCTCAGTTCTGTTTTATGCTCTCAGTGGTTTTCTTGCCTTTAGGGGATTTATCCTTGATTCTCAGTTGTTTGACCCACCTCAAAATCTGTCCTCTGACATCTCAAACTAGTGAAGTCTACTACAACCAGTTGCATGGATGGTGCAAAATTGGGAATTGCACTCAGGTTAAAAAAAAAAAAGACAAAATAGCAAAATCTCAGATTTCACTCCATGCAAGTCTGTCTTTAAAAAGTGGAATCTTCATTATCTTTTGGCCAAATGTTTACTTTCCCTCCTGCTGTCTTTCCCATGATGCTGAAGTTTAGATGACAGCCAGGAATATGGGCAAAGGCATATATCAATTTTGGTTCTTACTCTTACTGCCATTCTCTAGCTGCCACATTTTATCTTCCAAATTCTCAGTTACTCTTTTAACACTAAACTCTGTATACTGGAATCTTCAGTTGATAAAAATGAAGTTTTCTCTGCTTATTTTTTTTTTTTAAAGCCTTGGGGTTTGGGTAGAGCACTCAGGCCAGAAAGCCCTAGACTTACAATTCCCACTTCTAGTTGCAGTATTTTAAAGAATAAACTCTCCTCTAACTTTATTTTAATTTTGACTCTTTTCTAGTTTTTTTTTTTTTTAAGTTTTATGTGGGAGGAATCACACTATCAGTTACTAGTTCTCCGAGTGTAAATTTTTATGCCAAGAATCTTTTAAAATCTTCATTTACTTTGATTAAGCAGACATTAGGAGAATTTTCACCCAATAATAGTCTTCCAGAAATGAAAAGAAGGGAAAATGGTTATGATCTAGAAGAATTTATCATTAAAATTTACTGAGAAAATAAGAAGAATGTACATACTACATAAAAACCAGTACAATGAGTTTTTAGTTGCCCCGCCTGAAAGACACAGTGCAAGGGGGAGTCTGTGAGGGCCTCCCTGGAGCTACACTGGGGCAATAGCCACTCTTCTCCCTGTGTTTCTGTAAGGCAGAGTCTGAAATGGTAACTTATGCCTATTACTGCTGACACCTCAAGATCTGCAGAGAAAGCTGTTATACTGAAGTAAGCATATAGATAAGAGAAGAAAAGGAGATAAAACATTTAGACACTCTTCTGTAATGCTGCCACCCAAGCCCCACTATCCCTTTCCTGAGCCTATTGGTTATCTTTCCACAGGTGCCCCTGGCCCTCTTCACATGCTAAGTTTGCAGTGCTTAGACCGCTCTTTCCTCAAAATATCTTGTAGAAGTCATAAGAATGCACACCTCAGACTTCTAACTTCAGACTGTGCAACTGAGTGATGGCTTCAGGAAATGCACTTTGATAACCCTCATCATGTTCACATAGAAGCCATGCTTCCTGTGGCCTACTTTTAGCCAATGATTTAGCATAGAAGAGATGTTCACGTAGACTCAGTCCTAGGAAACCCACGGCTTCACTGATGGGTAGCTTTGGAGGACTCTCTAATTTGCTGAGTTTTCTTAGGCCTACACTGCAGGCTAGGATATTGGGTCCCCTTCCTTCCTCCCTCCCTTCCTTCCTTCCTATTCTCCTTCATACAAAGTCAGACATGTATCATAGTCTAGTGGCTCTCATAGCCTCTCCTGGCGCCCACCATATTGTCTCTGATACATACCTTGCACACCTAACCCTGTCTTGGTGTCTGTTTCTTGAAGGATTCAAAATAATACAGATCTTGATCTATACCACGTGCCCTGGAAAAATTCCCCTGATGAGGTATATTTTATTTTTTATGTTAACTCTTTTCCTTCCCTCATCCCCCACATACAGGAAAAAAAAAATAGACTATAGAGAAAAGAACTGATGGGGTGACTAACTTGAAGGGAAAACATTCTAGATTTTGTTTACATTTCCAAAATACTGACAGTAAACCTCTCCGAATGCAGTGTAGTTGTTTAATTTTAGAAAAGCAATAGGACAATTACAGAAAAAAAATCTGTTTGGCAATTAATGAAATATACAGAAAATTAGTTCCTGAAATCTAAATATTAACAAAGGGGATGCTTGGAACACTTGCAATGAACTAAGATATACCTTATTCCTTTGATATTAAAGGGCACAATTATGTAATTTCTTCCTTAGGTATTTATTTTGAGGAAACAGTCTTGACTATTTCCTTAGTAACTTGTCAAAAAAATACCATCAAAAACCAACATGACTTTAAATGATGATATAAACATAGCACCCAAACTCTTTCTGTTTGGTTAAAAAGTGGTCATTCCTAGATTATCCAGACTTACTAGTATATTTTAAGGGTACAATAATTTTATAGATAACTCAAGATAAACAAGAATATATTTGTAGATCTATAGGTACACATGGACCATAATTTGAAACAAATGTCTTAAACTGAGGACATTTTAAAATTCAAGCTCTTCATGATCTGGCTATCACTTCCTTTTTTTAACCTAATGTTCTATCTGAATGAGTGGGATGTTTAAAAAATAATAATACATGAGCCATTATATAGCCACTGAATATACATTATGAAAATTTTTATGGCACGAATGTAATTTTTGCTGAAAAGAACTAAAACCTTATTTAGTTATCTTAACATAACTAAAAATATTTAAACAGTGGTAACCACTGTTGATGGGATTAAGAGATTTATACCTAGGTATTTTGTTCTTTTTGATGTGATTTTTAAATGGGATTTTTTAACTTACTTTTTATGATAGTTCATTATTAGTGTATTGAAAAGCAATGTATTTCTGTATATTAATTTTGTATTCTGCAACATTGTTGAATTCATTTATTCTAGTAGTTTTTGGGTGGAGACTTTAGGGTTTTCTATATAAAGTGTCAAGACATCTGCAAATAGTGATAGTTTTAATTCTTGCCTTCCAATTTGGATGCCTTTTATTTCATTCTCATCTGATTGCTGTGGCTAGGACTTCCAATACTATATTAAATAGAAGTGGCAAGAGTGGGCATCCCTGTCTTGTTCCTGATTTTAGAGGAAAGAATTTTAGTTTTTCACTTTTGAGTATGATGTTAGCTGTGGGTTTGTCTTAACTGGCCTTTATTATGTTGAGACATGTTCCCTCTATACACACTTTGTTGAGAATTTTTATTGTGAATGGATGTTGAATATTGTCAAATGCTTTTTCTATATGTATTGAGATAATAGTGTGATTTTTATCCCTCCCTTTGTTAATGTGGTATACCACATTGTTTGATTTGCTAAATCAATCACACTTATGACCCTGAAATAAATCCAACTTGACCATGGTATATGGCCCTTTTTATATATTGTTGAATTTGGTTTGCTAATGTATTGTTGAGGATTTTTGCATCTACGTTCATCAAATGTATTGGCCTATAAGTTTTTGTTTTTTTTTTTTTGTAATGTCTGTTTTTTTGTATCAGGGTAAAGATGGCCTTGCAGAATAAATTTGGGAGTGTGCCATCATTCTCAGTTTTTTTGGAATAGTTAGAGAAAGGTAGGTATTTGTTTTTCTTTATATGTTTGGTAGAATTTCTCTGTGAAGGCATCAAGTCCTGGACTTTTGCTTGGAATTTTTTTTATTATTACAAACTTAATTTCATTACTAGTGCTTGATCTTTTCAAGTTGTCTGGTTCTTCATAATCAAGTCTTGGCAGGTTATATGTTTCTAGAAATTTGTCCATTTATTCCAAATTTTCCAATTTGAGGACATATAACTGATCATAGTATTCTCTTATGATTTTTTTTTCTGTGTATTGGTTGTTATTTCTTCTCTTTCATTTATTCTGTTGTTAGTTTGGAACCTCTCTCTTTTCTTCTTGAGCATGGCTAAAGGTTTATCAATTTTGTTTATCTTTTCAAAAAAACAGCTCTTGGTTTCATTGATCTATTGTTTTTCTTGATCTCTATATTATTTATTTCCTCTCTGATCTTTATTACTTCCTTTCTTCTGCTGACTTTGGACTTTGTTCTACTTTTTCTAATTCTTTTAGGTGGTATATTAGGTTGTTTACTTGAGATTTTTCTTGATTCTTGAGGAGGGCTTGTATCTCTGTATACTTCCCTCTTAGAACTGTTTTTACTGTAGCCCATAGATTTTGGAGTACTGTGTTTTCATTTTCACTTGTCTTGAGGTATTTTCTGATTTACTCTTTGATTTATTTATTGACACATTGGTTTTTTAGTAGCATATTGTTTATTCTCCACATGCTTGCTCTTTTCTCATTTTTCTTTCTATAGTTGATTTCTACTTTCTTACTATTATTGTCTGAATGAAAATTGATATAATCTAGCCTCTTAAACTTGTGGAGGGTTGTTTTGAGGCCTAGCATGTGATCTATCCTTGAGAACATTTCATGTGCACTTGAAAAAAGAGTTTGTGTTCTGCTGTTTTGGGATATAATGGCCTATAGATATTTATTAAGTCCAACTGATCTATTGTGTCACTTAAGACATTTTCTTATATTTTAAATTGTTTTCCAATTTTTCTAAAAATTTGTGCTGAAAATAATTTAAATTTATATTTTATTCAATTTATCAAATGTCTGTCCCTCCAGAAATGTTAAAGAACAGGATACCAGTGATGTACTCAAGCATTTTGTAATCCAGTGATCACATTTCAAGAAAATTTAAGTAATTCATGTTATTATTCAATAGGAAAATATGTATATTATGAGAATAAAAATGGTTGGGATTTTATAAGACAAGTTAATTGTGAACACATTTGCACGTTACCACACAAATTTCTTTCACTGTGAACAATGTAAAGACAGAGAAATTTAATATCTCACAGGAAAACAAACATTTCTTTTCTCAAACATAAATAGCATTTTTTACTGTTACAACAGAGTAGAAAGGAGGAAAACATGTGAGGCAAAATAACTATTCACAAAACATTATATTATCAGACCCCAGAAACTAATTATCTTATGAAAAATGTATTAAATTATATATTGTCTTGGTGGCAATTCACAAATGGCAGTATCCAAGAAGGCCAATAAAAATTCAGATACCTATTATTGGCATTTACTATATTTCACTTAACACTGTTGCTATAAAACAAAAGTCTTGCTTTGGTTTGGTTTGGTTTGTTTGTATCTAGCTATTTGAGGATATTTTAACTAAGAGGAAAAATGTATTTTGATATTTGGACAGATAATCTTGTAAGTACTCCTGAGCAATTTACACTTTGCATATGTGAATCACTGAGCAAGGAAAGAAATAGCTAAGACATTAATAAAAATAATTGGATGAATTTTCTTGAAGTCTTATTCAGCTGTAGATACGACAGCTCAGCTCACTTGATGCAAACATAGCCTGCAGTGGTAGCTATATTACAAGGTCTGATTCAGACTGATAACTCAAAAAATCTCAGACAGTTCAACATTTACTTTAGAAATATCAAAAGCAATTAGGTCAAGAGTTTAGCATTTCATTAAAGAATAGTCTATTTGAACTTTTTACACACAGAAGAAAAAGATATGCAATCAATAGATATCTATTTTATTAAGCTCTGGAAATTCCTACTGAGTTTCTTTGAGAAATAATCAGAAAAGAAGAGAAATTAGAAAGTAAAAAATAATAAAATTATAATAAGAACATATTTTAGGATACAGTTATCTACTCATTTCACTTTTATTTTCTTTTCTGCGAAGAAGTGAGTCACAAGCATGGGATAAAATTGGATATAGGAAGGTATGTTTCTACAACACAAAGTGTTATCTTAGCACATCCTACTCTGAAGTACCTAAAAAAGTTAAGTCCTATGACTTAGAGGATTAAAAGAACTGGAAAACTGTCTTTCTATCAAAAGGGAAGCTAGAGCAGAGTTCCAAGATATGGTCATGTAGAATGCCATGACAGAAACATGCAAGATCCTAGCAAAATGGAGCAAATTCAAAGGAAGGAAGAGGGTAAGAAAAAGTTAGGACAACCACTAGACTAGAAAAATATGTAGAACAAACTCCCAAAGCCACTAAAAACTAAAGTCCACTGAATGGATAAAGCAAATGTTCTATATTATGCACTCATTATCAACTATGTTTATTTCCAGCTACAAGTTAGATGTGACATTTATGGTAAATGCCCTCGAGATTACACAGAGCACAAGAACCAGGTTATATGTGTAGAGTATAATCCCATCCTGCAAGGTGATTGACTAAGCCTGAACGGAAATAAGTCAGTCTTGCTCTACTATGTCATGTGAGCTTAGCATAAAAGCACAGAGGAATAGAATTAGATCCAAAATGAGCAATCATAATAGAGCTCACTTACCAGGAGACAGTCCTGGAGATATTGGTACAGTAAAAAGTTAAAGAAGTTTCTTTCATCAGAAGCCTGGAACTACCCTTTCTTAGTGGAGATACTGTGCCCTTACCCTCGTATGCACTTCTACTGAATTATTAAGGAAAGTGTGACTGGTTGTTTAAAAAGTAAAGAAGTCTGGTAAGAAATAGCTGGAATGGAAAGGTGGGTACAGATAGTGCGAGTTTCAGCTACACTTACTCTGCAACATTCAGTTAAGGTCTGGAAGCAGCATATGAATGATTATCCCTTCAGGCTGAGTTATACAGGTCAGGCATAAAATGGAGGAACTAGTCCAGGGGATGGATGGGCAGGGGAGTAGAAAAAGAAAGAGGGTTACTCCAGTTTAGAGTAGAGCACTGGATTCTCCTCCAAAACCTACCTGGTGTGGTCTAAGAGAAATAACTATTACTATAAATATTACTGTCAGTGTCAGGACTTGAACCTAGGCAACCTGATTCCAGAGGCTTAGTCACTACTCTCTCCTGACCAGAAATGTTTATCTCAAAACTTTGCTTTTTTGGTAGCACTACTTTCTAAAAATCAAGCCCTAGACAATTTGAACATTTAAGTAATACACCTCTGAGTAAAGGGTATTTTCAGTTTCCTTTCTGGCCAGGGCAGGAACAGGTACTGGACATTTGGAAATCTTCAGCCTAGAGCTTCAGTCATCTGAAGTAGTGGCAGTACCACGGAAAGCCTGGAGATGCAGTAGCATCCCCAGTTATCAAAGAGGCTTTGGATTTCAAGGTGTTGCCCAAATTATAGATTATCAGTGTGCATGTAGTTTCTGAATAGTTCCGCACCTCCTACCACCAGGACATTGAGCTCAGGAGTTATAACCCTAAGCTAGACAAAGATTTGGAAAACACAGAATTCAACTGCATACCATCTTAACATTCCTAAGACTTAAATAGATAGGTAAAACGAAAAAAAAAAAAAAAAAAAGATCAAGGGTAAACAGATTATTTAAATCCAGTGAGGTACTAGAGACAATAGAGTTGGATTTTCAGACTCTAATTTGATTTGGAAATCAAATAATAATGGCTCAAATATGGGGCTATTACCACCCATTTGCTTTTGTATTACAGTCCATAATATGATGAATGTACCATTCTCAGCAAGGAAATTAGGGTCAGAGAAAAATTGTGTTGATCAAAATTACAAATTATGGTACAGACTGAATCTGAGCAATAGACAACCTAAGGAACTTCCAAATTTTGCTTGAGGAGGCCAATCATTTTTAGGATCATAATTTTTTTTTATGAGTCAGTATTATTAACTCCTGGGATATTGAGAATTTAGTGCGGAAATGCATTAAAACAAATTTATACTACTAGTATTTTTGTGTTAAGTTTATAAATCATGTATATTTACTGTTTAAGCACCTGTGATTTATTTTATAATTTTTGAAATTTTAGCAAACTAATTTTATAATTCCAATTTTAATAACTGAGAAATTAATATAGATTTCCTAATATTATATTCAGAATTATAACATTTAAGAGAACTTATGCTTTAGCTTACCATATTAAATTTATATGAGTTATTTGAGTACTCAGTAAGGTTTTATTTGTTAATTAGACAATTGGAATACTTAAGAAGAAATTGAATATATTAAATTTATGGATGTAGTTTAAACTGTTGAAGGTATTTAATTAACCAGGTTTGTAAATGGGGCCAAACACTATTCAAAGCCCCATTAAAATGGGTGGTAAGATTTTACTAGACTTAGAAATATATTTTTCATAAAAGCTTAAGGAAGAACTAGTTTGGGAATTTGTAACTTTAATAAATTGAACATTAGTCTTTGAAAACTAAGTAAACTCTAAATAATCTTCTGAATATAAAAACCTCCTTTGAGAACATAATGAATTTTGTAATGATATTTAATTTTGCAGTGTTTTGGGGTAATGCATGACATGGTAGCTTTGCCTTATAGCTAACATTTCCCTCTGGTTCCTAATATGAACTCCTATTCAATTAATGCAAAAAATACTGAGCTAAAACTCAGCACTTGGCTTCAAACCCTATGTCAACCTTCTAACCATCATTCTTGGAGGACCTGATGGCTCCTGTAATCTTCAGAAGTTCACTGACTTCCTGCTTCAAAGTGAACAAACCACGTGGGACCAGAACTTTTCCACCTGTTTATTAACTCCTTAAATTCTACATGCATGAAGGCATACCCTGTATAATTTCTGTGCCTGGATTCAAGAGAATTAATCCATCTCCAGTGTCACCAGCCTAGTCTAGTCATCTCTACCTTGACTGAGAATATACTAATGGTCACTTAGTTAGACTTAACTGGTTTTCTCAAACTTGTTTTTGATTAATTCAACACAAAATTAATTCTTCATATAGCTGAAGTATACTTTTTAATAACCCTTTTCTGTTCAAGATAGCCTCACATTTTACATTATTTAATTATTGCCTTATTTTTTAAATAGTAATTCCAAAATCTTTTGAGGACCTAAAGTGGCCTACAGTATTTGGCACACATCAACACCTCTAACCTCAATGCTTATTATCACATTTCTCCCCTCCCCGTTACTTTTGAAAAGCTCGAAAAACTATGCCTCCTAATCCTTTGACTAAATCCTCAATTTTTTTTTTGCACCTCTCCACCAACCATTTATACAAGTGTGCCTTCAGAGCTCTAACTTTGTGAATGTCTCCATGGTTGCATGTCTAACAAGGTTTACCAGTTGATTTTCTATTGGGAGTCAATTTTCCATAAATTACTCACATCCCTGAACAGTTCAGGCCTTCTAAGTAAAGGATGTATTTCAGTAGCAAACAGCCTTGGAACCTAGAGAGAGTATTACCCCTCAGACAGACATAGAGATATACCAACCAAGGATGTACTAAACCATTGTACTAAAATTAATCATCTTCTCCTTTTTCGAAAGACAGTTGCTTTCATTCTAGGATAATAAACCTACATGGGCTCCCTTCTCTCCTTCAGAGGTGATTGTTCTCTCCCCCTCTGTTTCTCTCCATTATCAATGGAAAAGAAGGTGGGCAGACGTGCCAGCAGACCCATAAAACTCATAGTCTCATAAAAATCCCATCCTGTGTTGCACCTTGATGCACATATAGAAAATATCTGGCCCTCACAGCATCATCCTACAATAACTGGGGCATGAAAGTGGACACAAGATGCTGCTGTAGCTGCTGATTTCTCTGTGAGAAATAAACTATGTACTTGACCCAGAGGCCTGTGTTCTGTGCATGCGTAAAAAAAAATGTATATATATATATATACACACACACACAACACACATTATATATTAACATATTATATATATGTCTGATATATTTCCTATTATATTCTAATCACTTTGAGCATCTTACATTATTTTGATTTTAATCCCTGGTTTTATGCAATGTCCCAAGAAAAGTTGCTCAAGGCATGCATGGATAACTATATGTGTCTTCACAGGTATTAGGAATTCTTACCTAATCTATCACAGAGTACAGACATCCATAAAGACACAGCGTGTATAAAACTCAGTCCACAAATTCAGGTATGCAAACAATATGACTTCATTTCTTCTCAGTCAAAATAATTCTGACTCAAAACTCACTTATCTGCTAGATTTTTGAAAAAATTTTTTTGGTTTTATGATGAGATCACCTTCATTCTCCCAGGGCCACATCAGAATGCTATGAAAATTGGGTCCAGAATTCTGCTATCTTGTCAACCAAAGTTTTCCCTGACAAGTTCATTGCCTCAGCTCTCCATGGAGTCGGATAGCTTTTGGACTCCATGCCACATTGGGATCTCATAATTTTTGTAGGGCTCGGAAACCCCTCTGTCTAGGTCCCACACAGCCACTGCTTTGAAGTTTGCTGCCTCCTTTCCACCTCACTCTCAAAGAGTGACGGAGTCCAATACACCTAATACAACTTCATCTGTGGGCTCAAAATTTTAGAAACAAATTCAGAAAGCTCTGTGACAATGTGGGAAAGGTAGCTCAGTGATTGTGATATCTGCTAGAATGGGAGAAGATACTGGAAAAAATTATATATGTGTGTGTTTGTGTGTATACATATATATACATACACACATGTAGATAAATTGAAGACTAGGGAAAGAGACAGAGATGGAGACCAGGTGGCCAGGTCCCTGCTGCTTGCACCCTCTCCTCAGCTCCACATATGTGCACTTCAGGCCCTGTAGACTCTGGCCATTTAACACCTTGTCTCGACCTTCATCCTATGCAGTGGCCTGGATCCACCCCAGCCCAAGCTGCACATACAAGTGTGCTAGGTTCATACAGAGTGAGGTCATTCAGTCCCCCAGTTTCAGCACCACCTGTAGCAGTGCCCTGACACCCTCATCCTGCCCATCCACCAGTCTCAGCTGGCATGTGCCCTGGGGTGTTGTTCCTTATGGTCGCTCAATGTCGTCACCCTGTGCTCTGGGTCAGAACCCTCAGTGGCACCCTCACTCCGTCTGAATACTGCCCACTGGCCTTGGTTCACCTGAGCCCTGGAGGCTTTTTCCTGGTTGCCCAGTAGCTCCAAACCAGCTCCTCAGTGAGCATCTCCTCCAGCCAGAGGGCAGTAACCACACCTTCTTCCGTGAGATCTGAAACCCCTTCTGAATTTGTTCTTCTTAAGGAACTATTCCCTTAGATCTAGAATATCCTTGAGCCTCTTTCCATCTTCGTATTCTCTTATCATAGCTTAATAATCTGTACATTAAATTTCCCAGGTTTAAATTAGTGATTGAACACAGAATGGCATACTAGTCTTCTGAGATGGTTCCCCAAAAGCTAAATAACTGAATAACTACCCTCCCCTCCATCACTGACCATAAATTCTGCAGGTATACTAGCACCTAAAAGAAACATCTCCTGCTAAGAATCCGGCCACAGTCATCTCCTGGGATGTCGTCTGATGACTTCCCTGAGAGAAGGTATAAGATGTATATTCAGACAGAAGGGACATGACAGATAGTCCTCCCTCTGGATGACTTCCCAGGTCTTAGAAATACTCCTTCTTCCAGGAGGCAAGTTGAATGTCATCTTACACATTTCTACATACAAAACACAGAAAAAGTGTAATACCAACACCTATGGGAAAATTAAGTGATCCAAAGGAAAGAAATGAGGGAAAGGTGATTTTCAGACCTACTGTCATCTACTTTTCAATAGATAAAAATGTATCAGCATTATCCATTAACCTTCAAATGGGTGACATAGTAAGAATAAGAATTATACTTCATACAAATACTTTAAAAAATTAGTGTGATCAAATAAACCTATTTTTAATATGTTATCTTGGTTTCAGAAACATATTTGCCCTCTAAATACTGAAATTTAAAGATTAGCCTAGCTAGTAGATAACTTTGGGATAACATACATAAGTAAGAGACATATACAGATATAGATATATTTCTAGATTATTTAAAATGAAGAAAATAAAGATTATTTTCTGATTTAAATGGAAACTGAACTTTGTAGTTAAAACTATTTTCCTGCAAGTCATCAGAAACCTCATTATGAACTAGGAATTATTTAATCTATTGTAAATTTATTTAGATTTATTTTCATCTAGCGATCAATCTCTGGGTAAATTTGCATAATTTAATGATAGGAGTGATTTCATTAAAAAGTACATTGAACTAAAATCATAGGACTAGGATAAATCCCCAATTGATTTGGATTTCATAAATTAAAGATAGGTGATAATATAACCAGTTTGAATATGTATAATTAAAAATAAACTGTGCTTTAAAAATTAATGTATATGATGTAGCAGGAGAAATAAACTAGGAATGGGACAGTTTTCTAGTTCTTGGTAATATTCATTTGTATATGAATAGTATGTAAATATTTAGTGTTCACTAAAGTTGGATATCTGGCAGAACATCCTTATGTCAAGAAGCTATTAGTCATTTATTTGCTCTTGTTATTTGAAATAAAGAAACAATACTACTTTTAATGCATTGCATACTTCAAACTTATGTTTACCCCAATTAACCTAAATTGGCTGTGAGATTTAATTACTGGCCTGATGATATTCGCACTGAATGCCACTTAACGCTTTACTTCAAGAAAAAGTCCCAGTTACACAGCACCAGTAAAATCTCATAGACATAAATTCATTTATCTGTAAAACACTGATACTATTTAAGACTTGTCTGAATTCAAAAATGTATTAATAATGTTAAATTGTATAAATACAATTTTAATACACTTTATGTTAAATGTGCTTTATTTTTAAATGTGGTGTTTCAGGTTTGTTTATCTTCCTTACCACTTGCAGTCCTCCCTCAGTATTCCTCCTCCTATACCAAATCTGTGGGGCTCAAGACCCTTATCTAAAATGGTGTAGCAGTCTGCCCTCTGTATTCACGGGTTTCGCATGTGCAGATTCAATAAACTGCAGATAGAAATTTCAATCTGTAGTTGGTTGAATATGCAGATGTGAAACCCAAGAACAGAGTGCTGACTGTAGACAAATTGAAAAACAACAACAACAACAGAAACAAGTATCAATGGATCCATGTAGTTCAAGGGTCAACTGGATTTGAGTTTACTATCAAGAAAATAAGAAATTGGCATAAGAATTAATTCTTTATTTTATAGAAAAAATTAGAGAAGAAATTATGTTTTAAAAGTTTCTTTAGGAAATGGGTTCCTGCAAAATACTCATGCATCTCTAAATTACCTCTGCCAAATATACTAAGATCTAATCCATATTATGGTATTTTCCAAGAGCTTCCATGACTATATCTTGCTGAGAAATAGAGCAGGTAAGGGCAAGTTGTTAAAATTATCTTTAAAATTAAATTGTTGTCAGTTTAACTCCTAATTACCGTATGTTTGGGGAAAAAAATGAATTCTGAGTAAATTAGAATTTATAGAGTATCATTTTCAACTAAAAAACACACACAACTAATGCTAAGAAATGTCCATAGTGAATGAAGATAGTGAATATGCTAATTGTAGCATATTAAATAAATTATTTAGGTTTAACCTTTAAATGTGAAAATGAGTTGTTCATTTTTGGAAATTTTTTACGATAGTGAAAGAGTTTAAAAATGAATACAAATATGTTGGGAATATTAATGTGCTTTAACTGCACAACAATTCATTTTACATGTACTTAACTCTGATATTTCAGTAGTAGTCAACATGACCATAGAAACTAAATAGGTATATTTTATATATTCAATAATCAAGGAAGAACTCCTTTGAGGATTATTTTCCAGAAACAGACTAGTTTACCAAAACAGTTAACAAGTTTAATAATTTATTTTTCATTTTGATTCACTTAACATCCATATTAACTAATATTTATTATCCTGAATTAATTTTTTCAATTTCCTGAATTGTTTTAAACTGCTTTGTTGAAGTATAAACTATATAAAACCAATTACACCCATTTAAAAATACACCTCAGTGTGTATTTTAACAAATCTATACATCCATGTAGCCACCACCAATAACATACAATATTTCACCACCCCAAGATGTTCTCCTGTACCCCTTTTCAGGAAGCTCTCATCCTTTCTCTCCTAATCCAGGAAAAATCTACTTTTGTTCACTAGAGATTAGATTTTCCTGTCTGGTATTTTATATAAATTGAATTTCACAGTAAATTCTCTTTTGCTCGGCATGATATACTTCAGATGAATTCATGGTATTGCATGTATTGGTAGTTCATTTCTTTTCATTGTTGAGTACTTACCTCCCTACCTCACCCTCCCCTTTTTTAAACCATTTTCCCTATGAATGTACTCCTGTGCTGGTTCTGTTATTTGACTATTATGAATAAAGCTACTATAAACTTTTCTGTACAAAATTTTTGCAGATACATGTTTTCATTTATCTGGTAAATACTAGGAGTCGAACTTCTGGGTTGTATGGTAGGTGTATCTCTAACTTTAGAAGAAACTGCCAAATATGCCGTATTCTGCTGAGATCCAAAGTTAGGCAGCCCTAGGAAGCTCAGGGTAGCCTAGAATAAATGCTGGGGACTAATGAAGGCCACAAAATAAAATTTACTTACAGAAAGAAGAAATCTATTCCAAGAAAAAAAAAAGTTCAATATATGGCTTTCATAGGAGAAGGCTGGTTCTAGCAGCATGTGACTAAGGCTGAATCACATCAGAACACAGATATTTGGTTATATGTTGTTTGAACAAATGCTTCAACTGATCTAATTAGTGGGCCCACTGCGGATGCGTGATAACCTAATCTAGTATTGATTTAGAGAAGACAATCATTCACAAGAACATAGCAGCCTGAGCTTAAGAACTTATACTGTGTGTCAGTAAGAAACAAAACAATGTGGAACAACACAGTGTAAGAGAAAACAAAAAACAAACAAAAAAGCATGGATGTAGTGAATTAGTTAAACCCTAATATTCCCCAGGTCTGGCATCTCTAGAGGCTATGTCTGATTTTGGATTTAGTATACCCCTAGGGTGTTCGAATAATTAAGACTGGTCTATATGAGAAAGAATCCCAAGAAAGAATTATTGGAATTCTTAATAAGAATCAAAATAAAAGATTTTAATCTTGCTTATACCTGGTATTTATGGACATTTTACGATTTATTAGAATAGAATTAACACTTGCATAAGTATAATCAACAAAACATAACATTTATAGGAAATGGAAAGCAAAATCTTTGAGAATGATTTTATCTGGGCTCAAATCACTACCACATAGTGTGGGCAAATTACTTAATCTAAAGAATTGCCTTTTGATAAATAAACTGTATTAGTATAATGGATCAGGAATGATCTTAAGACAAAAAATTCTATGCCAATCTCTGTATATGGAAATATTTAAAAAAAAAGATTCACTTCTCAAAGAGGTGGAGCAGAAATGGAAACAGAAAAACAAAACAAAACAAAGCAGACAAACAAAAAACCTGAGTCAGGGGGAAACACATTGACAGTGTCCAGCCAGTGTTTGATAAGTCCAGCCCAGAGTAATGTGTTCATTCTAACTGTACATATTAGTCATGTAAACTTGATGCTTTAACATGTACCCTACATGCATAATGTGTACATAACTTCTTCTGAACAACCTAGTAATACACCTGAGTTGCCTTGTCTTGGTGTCATATAACCCTTGTCACTCCCTTCCCCAGAAGTGTCCTTCCTTTTGGGAAATGCTTTTCAAATACAAACCAATCAATCCAGGGTCTGTACCTCTTCCCATATCCCTTGTTGGGCTCTCACACTCTGGGCCACTATACTATACCTGCCCTGATCATCCCAAGGCCGGGTACCAGACCACTAGGGACAGCTCCTTGCCCCAGAGTTCACGACATTATTCACCTTAGCCAATCCTAAACTTGTTTACTCTGCCTAACCTATTCATTCCTATAAAGACACAATAAACACTCTTGCCCACAGTCCCCCCACCCTCTGCCTGCTATCGACCTCTGTGTTTTCCTAAGCAGCCCTGCTTACTGTGGTGTGCCCTCTCTATGCGGGATCTCTGAGTAATAAACTGTCTTTTCAATGGCAAATGTCTTTTGATCTCAATTTTTGCTACCTCAAATTTTCTATGAATACACTAGCTTTTAAAACGATGCATTTTTATCTGTTGCTCTACATCAAAAGTTATAAAGAACATGAAACCAACTCTCATAATCTGAGTATTTAGTTTAACTTTGTTTTTCATTTAATCCCTCAGATGACAGAGGAAGAACAAACTAGATTTCTAGTCTTCCAATATTCTTTTTTTCTTATAATATATTAGTTTATTAGCTTTCAGTTTTTTAATTGGTCTGTATGAGTTAAGCTATGTGTAAGCCTGCCCACAGGAGACTGACTTACCCTCATAATTAAGAGTTCATCTTGGCTTAGGGTAATTTGGACAGAGGCAAATTAACCAGTATTGTCACTTTGGGGGACCTGTCTGGCAGCCAGCATCATTTCTCTTGCTTTGCTGCAAGACCTTCATCTATTCCAACCGTTTTAGAAATAACTGAGATAAAATTGGTATTGTCATTGCCCAGAATAAGCATTCAATACTATGATTATCACTATTATTATTGTTATGATCTATGTGAAATAACATCATTGATCATTACATCAGTTTTTGTCTTCCTTTAATTCTGATTGGTGTATGTGATTATTTACCAAGTAATTTCTGTACAATCAGAGTAATTATTCTGCCCTATATTGTCATTATCCCTAAATACTTTAGGCTAATTGCTTTTCCAATACATTCCACTATATATTTCTTACATTTGAATAGAATGCATATTGATTTATTTATATTATTTATTATAATATGTATAACTGCAAGTAATAACCAATACAAGATAGTATTAGTATTGTGGGCTTTAATGTTAAAGTATCACATGAAATCTGGTGATCCTCAGTAGTAGAAACTATAACATCTGAAGTGATTTAACATGGTTTTCATTGAAAGTTAACCTCTGAAAATCTAAAGATGACAATTGAGTAAGTTTTTCAAGCATAAAGATCTGCAGATGTTGTAAAATTCATTATATATCATGTATCTAAAATCATTATATAAATTATGTTGATAAGGACAGAATTTATGAGAAACAGGCACATAATATGACCATCAGTATTGGCTTGTGCTCTTTTATTTAATACATTAAATATGTAAAGCTGTATTTTTAAAAATATGTATTTTTATGAGAACACTATACTGGAGCATGTTACAGATATAAGTAGTTCATTTTACTAGAAAACAGTGAAGTGTTACATGTAAAATGATACTATGCAGATATTACCTTAGAAAGTACATGTTTTAGGCCTTTTTACATGACATTTTTAAAAGTAACATATACATTACTTGTATAATAAATCTTGAGGATGTTCATCCTACTCTGGTTAAGAGGCCTAAAGAGCAAGGTGCTCTAATATTGGAATAACATTCTTTAATTACCTGTGGTTGAATTTATTATTTTATCTTTTTTTTATTTCCTACCTTATCCCCTCAAGTCCCCTTGTTTTCATATGTACTTTTTTCCTAATATGCTTATGGTTCCCCTTCAATGAAAAAAAATTTTTTCAATCGTGAAACATATCACCCTTATCAAAAATGTACAAAACAAATATGTAGAGCTTGATATGTATTTACAAATCCATTTAACTACTACTCAGATGAAGAAACAAAACTTTTGTTTTCATCAGATGCCCCCTTCTATGAAATTTATAACATGCAGCTAATTTGGTGCTTCCAAAATTAACACTGAACTAACAACTCCTTGGTATAGCAGTTGTAGCCCCAAAGCTACCTCTCTTATCTATTCAGACAGTTGGAATTTTGACTTAATGTGACTATCTCCAAATTGAAACAGTCAGAGTGAAACAAACCATAATCTCCTTAATGACTCTAAAATCTATATCCACTAATACATATGAGTATTACAGTGTTAAACTGCCTGTTCTCTCAGGTGTTCTGCCCTAATATCAAATTGGATTCACAATGTAGTAAAAACTCACTATGGAGAGTATCTCCCATTTTGAACTAAAAACTTCACAAAGTCATGCACAATTCTGACAAAATTAGGCTAATGCACACCACATTGAATGATGGAAGCAATGTCAAACTCATTGAGCAGATTTATTGAAGATCCTTCCCTAGACTTGAGATAAGAGTAAAGGAGTCTCACCACACTTTAAGAGTTTACTAATAAGAAGTGCATATCTAAGTAGTGTGATATGAGAGAAGAAAAATTTTAGACTGCAGTAGGACTCTGCCCTTGGACCTTTTAGTTTGACAAATCTCTCACTTCACTTTAATGTGTTAATACTAAAATGCTAGCAGAATGTAAATCATGAACATATAATTAGTTCAATAAATACTACTAACAATGTGATTTTAATGAATAAATTATAATCATATATAATTATTTTTTTATCAAAAGTAATATAAATAATAAGATTATAAATAATGGTAGAAATAAAACATTTATTCGTTTCTCATTTTTACTTCATAGGAGTGATTCCTATAAATTGGAGAATCACTGTGTCATAGAATATACACTTTTTAAAGTACTTGATCTGTATTGCCAAATTGCTTTTTAGAAAGGCTGTACCAATTTAAAGTTACAATATAAAATCTTCCATCTATTTTGTTATACCACAAGGACATCAAATATTGACATGTATGAAACTTAACATATGTACTTCCTTACCCATTGAATGAATGAAAATTTTATGAGCTATTTAAATTTCTCCCAAGAAGTATCCTGTGTTTATTTCTGTGCTTGACTTTACTATTTTTGCTCTTGATTTATTATTGGATTTTAAGACTATCTAAACTTTGTTGTAACTGCTGAAAATTTAGAGAATGCTTTTAATATGATTTTCAGATAATTTAAAAGAGAATTAAACATAAAATTTAACAATAAATAAGAATAAAGAAAATGGCTTTTTAAAATGAGTATGAATTAAATTATTAGGTTTCTTTATGCTAGCAGTGAAATATTAGAAATCATTATGGAAAATGATTCCCTGAACAACAGCAATAACTACAAAAATAAAATAATATATATGTTAATAAATGAGCAGAAATTACCAGACTCATTGTGGAAATTGGAAAAGTATTGACAATTAATTTTTTAATATTTTGAGAAAATTTAAACATAAAAAAGAAAAGGATAAACAGACCTCCCTAATACTCAATGTCTAGATTTAATAATTGCACCTGTATCTCACTAAACAGCTTTAGTTTGGTCTGGAGGTCTCTGTTGTTAAATTGAAAGCTACTAAATGCACCCTCCCCCCCAAAAAAAAAAAAAAACCAGAAAAATGTTAACTTTAATTGAAAAAAATTATGAGTACTATCCCTACTATGATATCCAAACAATATAACACAATGAAAGTAGAATTAAATAATATATTCCACATGTAAGTAGTAAGCAACAATTGGAAAGTAAAGTAAAACATCTTATAGATGAAATATAATGTAATAAAGGTTCAATTTACTCACCAGAGGAAACAAAGACTAGATAATCAGTGATAGTGAGTGGAGAAAGGTTTCAAGGCATTATTTAAAAGATAAGATTATTTTAATACCATCATTTTCTCAATTGATTTTTTAGCCAAATGGGGACTCATGGTTGCTTTGCACTTAAAACAAAGAGTAAAGATTAGCACATAAAAACTACCTTTGGGGCAAAATCAAGGCTGAATGACAAGACTACCTTGTAATGCACGGAAATGATACATAAGAAAATGGACTGGAATTTCATAAAAAACGCCATCTGTCCATTCCTTTTAATTGGTGTATGTATGCAAAGGAGAACACTTTGTCTTCATGTTAATACAGTGCACAATTCAAATTTGTTCCAAGTCATATCCTCTGACAAGAAACTGCTATGTTGAGTAAACTGGAGTGTGTGTCTTTCAAAAGCTGAACTACTGAAATACGACTCCTTTATTATGTTTTGAGTAAAAAAATACATTAGTCATAAAAAAATACATTAGTCTCAAAAAAGAAAATGAAAGGAATTTCTGTCCAACAGTAGAAGAGTTTTTGATAAGGAAACAAGTTTTATCCTATTGTACTGATTATTTATAAGCAACTAGCACATATTATGACACTTCACCACTAAGTAGGTTGCCAAGCATCTCTAACAAAGGAGAAATATTCTTATATAAACAAAATACAAATAATATCCTTAAAATTTTGAAAAAACACACTGTTATCTAATAAACTGTAAAGTTTTCCCCAATTACCCCTAAAATATCTTTTTAACCATTAATTTCAGTGGTAATTTTTTGACTGTTATTAGAACATATGTCTACTAGAAATGGATTAGACTTTACTGGAATTCCACATGTCAGATCTAAGACCAGTGAGCAAAAGTTATAGGCAGACATACTCCCACATATTTTTAGGAGTTTTCCAGCATTACAATGATCTGTCTTGTGAATAATAAGTTTGTAAACATTGCAATATTTAAGCAAAAGCTGGCTGGCCACATGCAAGGGATAAAGTAGTGAACATTAATACACTGAGTGAGAGACTGAACAAGATTTCCTTTACTTCCACTCTAAGAGTCAATGATTTCATGGAAAATGGGATTGCTGTTTCATTAAAAACTTCATGATTGACAACTCTTTAAAATATCTAAGATGTGTGAGCTGAGGTTTACAATTTTGAGTAAATGTTATAGGAAATAAACATCATGTTATTGTTTCACTTATTCTTCACTAGTTTACTCTCCTTCACTGAATTTTTTCTTATATCAGTTCTGTAAAATTCCTTTAGAAAAACACTTCTAGCATAAATTTGCCCAAACATACACACAAAAGGAATCCTTATCAAAAGGAATTACTGAGTCATTTCAATGTACAGGTCAGAATATCTATTCAAACTGAGAATTATTTGACCACTGGTGATCTAGATATATTGCCATTATGAGTTCCCTGAAATTTCTTCATCTAAACTTTATTCTTTTTTAAAAAATTAAGATTTGTAATATAAGTTCATTGAATAAGATTACAATAGCTATATTTAACTGTAAAGAGAAGTGAACTAAAGAAATATATAAGACCTCTATTTCAGGCCAAGATGGAAAAACAGGGAAATATTTACCCTCTGGCCTGAAACCACCAGAATGAACAAGCAATGTTTTTTGGTCCTAGTAGACCAAGGTAGTGGCTAATATTGAAATAACAAATTATCAGAAAAAAAAAAGAGTGATACAGATACAGAACTCTTGATATTAGCAAAGCGTCACCTTCACACATCCATCTGAGTCCTGATTAACAAACATGTGAATAAAATACTAAGTAAAGATTCATGTGAATAATTACAAATTAACGATCAACACTCACACAGGGATGGAATTAGTTCTTGTCCCCATCATCCAGACTGAAAATCCTAATGATTCAACAGGCATGGGAGAGAGTACACAAAAGAGTTGCCTTAATATTAGGGAACAAGTAAACCTAGGAAGAGAATTGTTCCAGTCCTTCCTAAATTATCTGAAAAGCAAGATCTCACAGGCTCAAACATTTCAAGAAACTTAAATTGTACAGGAATAAAGCCAAAAATTGTTAGAATATAAAAACACCCAGCATCTAACAAGGTAAAATTCACATTATTCACAGTACAATAATACTTTAGCAAGAATATTATGGAGCATAAAAATACAATATATACTGAAGATGTAAATTACTCAGATGAACCTATTCAAAACTAACAAAAATGTTAGAATTTACAGAGAAAGTTAGACTAAAATTATAGTACTTTTTAATATGTGTTTAAACAGTTGAGAGACATGAACTGTGTAAAAGAACTAAATTGAACTTGAGAAGACAACTACAATGCATAAGATAAAGAATACTCTGAATAGAATAATCAACTAATTAGAATAAATTGAAAAAAAATAATTAGCTTGAAGACCTAGAAATATTTTTTCAAATTGAAACAGAGACAAAAGAGACTCAAAATCCATGAACAAAATACCAGTGAACTTTTGGAATATTAAAGTGGCCTAATGTATATATAATTGGAATCCATGAAGAGAGGAAAGAGAAGTAGAGGTAAAATAAATATTTTGAAAAAATAGGGACTGACTTTCTTTTCCAAATCTCAATGAACTCAAGTCACAATAATCACGAAGAAAACTATAAGGCATATCTTAATCAAATTACTTAAAGCCAGCGAGAAAGACAAAAAGAAAAAAAAATTTTTTTAAAACCAGTAGATAGTATGTACCAAGGAAAAATATAGGAATGATACATTTTTTTCATTGAAAAAAAAAAAAAATGTAACCAAGAGAAAGTTAGATTGAAAAGTTTAAATGCTGAAAGAAAACAGAAGCCAATCTGAAATTCTATATTCAGCAAAAATATCTTTCCCAATTGAAGGTTAAAAAAGTATATTTTTCAGACATACAAAAGTTAAAAAATATATATATATATATAAAACAAGACTCACACTATAATATTAAAGGAAGTCCTTCAGGCAGAAGGAAAATATCAGAAAAGAATCTGTATCAATACAAAGGAAAGAAGAACACTGGAAAAAGTAATTATTTAAATCTCATTAGATATAATTGACAGTTTAAATGCAAGTAATAAGAGTATATATACTATAAACTTATAAAATATATAAACAATAAATGGATGACAACAAAAGGTCAAAATTCAAGAGAGAAGTAGAAGCATACTATTATAAATACACTAATGTTTTTACACATCACATGGAGTGGAATAATATAACATAAATGTAGACTAAGGTAAGGTAAGGCTTCATACTGTTTACCACAAACCATAAAACAATCATTAAAAAATTAACAAATAGCTAATAAGTCAACAGAATAAATAAAATGTTATTAATTCTGCATAACTAAATAAGGCAGAAAATAGGAATTAAAAAAGAAAGGACCAAAAGAAAACAAACAAAAAAATAGAATAAAATTTAACCATCTGAATAATTACATTTAGTGTAGTAGTTTAAACCCCCAATTAAATGGTAGAGAATGCCAGATCTGATTATTTTAGAAAGCAAGATACAACTATATGCTACCCAAGGGAAGACACAAATAAGTTGAAAGTGAAAGGATGGGGAAACAAGTATCATACTAATCAAAAGAAAGCTAGAATGAATATATCAATAAGAGAAAAAATAGATTTCTGAGCAAAGAATATTACCAGTGACAATCATTTCATACTGATAAAGGGATCAATGAATTTAGTGGAAATAATCCTAAATATGTATCTACCTAAGAAAAGCTCCAAAATACATGAAGCAAAACTGATGAAATGGCAAGGAGAAATATGTAAATCCACACTGTAGCTGGACATTTCAGTAGCCCTCTCTCTCTCAATTAACCAAACAGGTAGAACATATATCATTGAGGTTATAGAAGATGTAGAAATTTGGACAACATTATCAAACTGAGCTAAATAACATACTTAACAGCAAAAAACACATTCTTTTCAAAAATATCACATTTTGAACCCAAAGAAATTGCATTAAATTTTAAAGGATTCAACTCTTAAGAATGTTCTATGGCCACAGTGGCATTAAATTAGACATCAATAATAGAAATACTACATTTTTAATTTCCCCATATATCTGGGAACTTGGTAATATAATTCATAATCACATGAATTAAAGAAGAAATTTTTTAAAAACATGAAATTAAAGTACAATTTAGGAGATGTCTTTAAAATATAGCAAACAAATATAACAAAATAACTAAAAAAAAAAGGTCTCTAATCAATGGATGTTATTTTAATTTAAGAATCTGAATAAGAACAAATGCAATAAAAAGAAAGAAGAAAAACTAAAGACCAGAGTAAAAAATCAATGAAATAGAGCACAGAGTAACAGTTTTTTAAAAAAAATTAACAAAATCAACACCTACTTTGTTGAAAATATCAGTAAAATTCTTATACATCTAGGCAGACTATTAGAGGCAAGAAAACAACACAAATCAATACCATAAGGAATAAAACAGGTTACATCGCTGAGACATCTACAGTTATTGAAAGGACAGTAAAGGCACATTATAAACAAATTCATGCCAATAAATTCAGTAACTTAGATTAAATAGACACATTTCACAAAAGGAAAAAAGCTCATTAAAGAGAAATTATCCTGAATAGACCTTTATCTACAAAAGCATTTGAATATGTAGATAAAACCATTCTCACATCAAAAATTCCAGGTTTAGATGGTTTCACTTTCAAAATATACCAAATGTTTAAAGAAAATAATGTTAAAAATTCCACAAAAACTTGTCCAGAATATAGAAGTGGAATAAGTAATTTCAAACTAGTTTATTATTACCATGATACTAAAACTATAGACAGTACAAGAAAAGAAAAAACAGACAAGTATTTTTCATGAACATAAATGCAATAACTTACGAAAATAACAGATCAAGTGCAAAATGCAAAAAAAAAAAAAAAGTTAATAGATCATGACCAAGTGGGATCATGACCAAGAGGATGCAAGTTACTAATTTTAGAAATGGAGACATCACTACAGATCTGAAGAACATTAAAAATATAACAAGGAAATACTATGAATAACTCTGTGCCCTCAAATTTGATAGCCTAGGTGAAATAAACCACTTCCTTGGAAAACAATCTAGTGAAACTCTCACAAGAAGAAACAGATAAGCTGAACAAGCCACTCTTTATTAAAGAAATTGAATCCACTGTTAATAACTTTCCCAAACAGAGAACTTCATGCCCAGATTTGTTCAGAGAATTTCAACAAACAATTAGGGGAAGAAATATGCCAATTCATTATAATCATTTTCAGAGGATAAAAGCAGAGGGATTATTTCCTGACTCATTTAAAGAGGCCAGCATTATTCTAGTACCAATAACAGGAAGACCGTATAAGAAAACTACAACTCAGTATCTCTATGGAACATAGATACACACATTTTCAACAAAATATTAGCAAACTGAATCCAAGAAAGTATAAAAGGATTTATATACTACAATCGAGTGGGATATCCCATATGAAAGGATGTTTTAACATTCAAAAATCAATTAATGTAATTCATCACATCAACAGACTAAAAGGAAAATTCACACTATCATATCAATAGACACTAAAAAATGAAAAATTCTAACATCCATTTATGCTAAAAGCTCTCAGAAAACTAGAATTAGAAAGGAACTTTCTCAATTTGTTAAAGATTATCTAAGAACAACCTGCAGCTAACATTATAGTTAATAGTGAGAAACTTGAGACATTTCCACTAAGATCAGGTACAAGGCAAGGATGTCACTACTCCTTTTCAATATCATACTGGAAGTCCCTACTAATGCAATAAGGCAATAAACAAGCATAATAAGGTATACAGATTGGAAAGGAAGATACAAAACATCTCTTTGTTTTGCAGATGACACGATCGTCTATGTAAAAAAATTTGAAAAAATTAACAAAAAAATTCCTGGAACTAATAAGTGCTCTAAGTGACTAGCAAGGTTGCAGAATACAAAGTTAATATACTTAAGTCAATTGCATTCCTATATACCAGCAATCAACAAGTTGAATTTGGAATTAAAAACAGTAACATTTACATGAGCACTCCCCAAAATAAAAGTTAGGTATAAATCTAACAAAATATGGAAAAATCTATATGAGGAAAACTACGTAACACTGACAAATGAAATAAATGAATAAATAGGGAGATGTTTATTGATAGAAAGACTCAATAGTCCCAAAATTTTAGTTTTTTCCTAAATTGATCTATAGATTCAATGCAATCTCAATCAAAATTCCAGAAAGCTTCTATATGGACATAGTGACTCTAGAGTTTATATGAAGAGACAAAAAACCAGACTGGACACCGTAGTATTGAAGGAGAAAATTCTAATTGGAAGACTGATGCTCACTGACATCAAGACTTACTACAAACCACAGTAATCAAGACAGCATAGTATTAAACAAAGTAAGCAATGGAAAACAGAGACTCCAGAAATATATCCTATAAATATAGTCATCTGATCTTTGACCAAGAAGCAAAAGCAATACAATGGAGTAAATATATTCTCTGCCACAAATGGTACTGGAACAATCAGACATCTACATGCCAAAAAAAAACCCACATAATTCATAAAAAACAAATTATTAAATTGGAACTCAAATTTAAAAATTGTGCTATTTGAAAGACACTGAAAAGACTACAGAAAGTCCACTGAAATCTACCAAAAAAATCTAATAAAGTGAATTTAACATGGTCGCTAAGCACAAGATCAATATGCAAAAAACAGTTGTATATCTTTATACCAGTGAACAAACAATTGGAAATTGAAATTTTAGAAAATGCCATTATAATACATGAAGATAAAGCCAAACACTGACAGAAAATATTTGCAAAGCACTTATCTGAAGGTCTTCTATTCACAATATTAAATTATACTTTGAATTAATAATAAAAGGCAAATAAATTGTAAAAATTGCCAAAATACCTGACCAGTTATTTTATTATAGGCAATTGACAGATGGCAAACATGTACGTGAAGTATGTGAAAAGAAGCTCAGTATCATTAGTCACTAGATATATGAAAACTTACTTTATACTGTGATACTGCTGCAGATCTATTAGAACAGCTAAAATTGAAGCCTAATCTACCGTCAGGCATAATGTGGAGGAACTGGCATTACTGTGCAGAGTGGCAATACTGGAGCAGATAGCCAGATATGAGTAGAGAAAGGGGACATAGGCCAAATGGCTGGAAACCATACATCTTTTGAACAGTGGGGGTCCTTGGGCAGATAGAGAAAAGCAGGAACCTCCAGACTGGCAAGAAACCACACATTTTGGGGTGACAAGTGGCCTGGAGGCAGACAGAGAAAGGTGGGAAAAGGCAGGAATCTCCAGTGTCCAAATGTAACCTTTTGCTCATTGTGTCCTCATTATAATAAAATTAGCCTTGCAGATAAGAAGTACCCAGCATTCACCTACACAATGACAATTCCAATCAAGACCAAATAAGGACAAAAATCCCTCCTCCCCTTGGGAAGGTGGAGGTGGCATGAAAACCAGGGAATACAACTCCAAACTCCTTCTCCAATAAATATTCCATCCATTTACTTTTACACCCTATGTAACCAGCTAGTCAAAGAAACTCAGCACAGGTGCCCACCTGAGCCAGCCTGCTCTCCCCTTGAGAGCATCCTATTACTTAATAAATTCTCACTTTACTTTGTTGAATTCTGTGTCTTGTCTCTGAATTATTTGTGACGAGACAAGAAACTACTCCCCAGTAACAGTAGGAATGTAAAACAATGCAACCACTTTGAAAAATTGTTTGATGATATCTTAAAAGTCATACACTTACCTATCGTATGATCCAGACAATCCACTCCTAGGTATCACCCACTGAAAATGAAGGCAGGTGTCCACACAAAAACTTGAACATGAATGTTCAATCCAGCTTGTTTATAAAATCTGGAAAAAATTCAGATATCTTTCATCAAGTAAATGAATAAACCAATGTGATGAAACCAGAGAATGTATTACAACTCATAAAAAAATGTCATGAACTACTGATACACACTACAATGTAGAAGAATTACAAACTAATTTTATTCGTAAAAGAGACAAAAAAGTACATGTTTTAATTCAATTTACATACACTTCTAATATATACTGATAAAAATATCAGTGTGTGCCTGGAGGAGCTCTGCACTACAGCCTCAGGTGTTCCCTGTACTTAAACTAGAGTAGAAGCAGCTGCAGAGAATTGCTACTATCTGAAAGCTTCTGGAGACTCAGTTTAAGATTAGATTTTTTTGCTTTCTTTTCCATCACCACCATGAAAGACAGAAATAGCTTTCACTATTGTTTGAATTGCCACTACTTCCATGACCTTCAAACCTTATCTAACCACAAAGAATCTGGCAAGCTGTAATCCAAATAAGCAATAAAACAAAACAAGCTTGAGCTCTTACAGAGACACAGTAACTGGAGAACAGGAGCTGAAGCTAAGCTGACTGGGTTGGAGTGGTCTATCATTATCATGACTTTGCTGATTTAAACTCATCCCTCCCTCAAACCCATTAGAAAATAATACAGAAAGGAAATTCAGAATCTATTTAGATATTATTTAAATATCTTTATGATAAGAGTCCTGGCCAAAAATGAAAAATAAATAAATAAAAAGAGAAATTAGAAAATAATCAAATTCAATCAGGAATTATTTCACTGTGATTTTTTTAAACCAATAAAATAATACAAGCCAAAAAAATGGAGAAATGGTAATGACGAATAGATAAAACAGAACAGCAGTGTATCTGTTGTTGAAACTGGGTGTTGCATGTGTGATTTTTAAAAGTAACATTCATGTTAAGCATTTTTTTTTAAATAATTGAAGTGGTAATTAAGAGTTAAGTGAAGGAATTAGTCATGATTTGGGATTTAGGTTTCAGATAAATTGGAAGAAACAGGTAATTATACAAACTGTATTCAGAAAGTAGATTTTGAAACCAATCCTTCTCAAAGATCTCTGCTTGATACACCCATGCTCATGTAGAAAAATAACTGAGAAAATATGTATTTTTAAGGCCCAACATGTATATCTCAGCTTTCTGATCTGTTAGCTAATTAACAAACTCCTTTGTTTAGGCTGACAAGTTCTACTCCCTTGAAATAATTAAGCTCTTTTCTTAAGTACTTTTTTTAAATAAAAAAAATTAATTTTAATCTCAGGAAGATTTATTATTAAATAGGATAACAAAATAAATCATGCCCATGGTATTAGCAATTTTGTATTCAATTAAATCTGTTTAAATGTCATGTAACATTTTAGCAACTTAGTAAATTTGGAGGATCTAATACACTAGGTTTCAAATTTTCATTTAACATGTGGAATTTTGTATTTTTTAAGATTTTAATTAGGAATGTATATGATAATTTATTTGATTTAGTCTATAAACAGCATTGGACTGAGCAAACTTTAATTTCACTGTATTAATAAATTAATATATTAAATTTAAGAGACATTTAATTGCTTCAAAAGTTTACTTAGTATGTCATATACAAAATTGAACTGTTTGAAAGAAAATGGAATATACTAAATTTTAAAGTTTGAACTATGAGGAAATTTAAGTTTTAAATTAAAATTATATGAGAATATAATCTGCTTAACTTGAGGTAAACAAACATGAATAAAATAAAATGTAATTTTCTTTACTAGATTTATAAATATAACAGCATTATTTATAAGCTGAATTTAAATGCTTAAAGAATACTAGATTCTAAAGTTATTTTAATAACTTAATATCAATTTAAAACTTGAATGGCTTTAATAAATTCTAATCTGTGCAGAAAGTTCACCTAAGAATTAAAAACATCTCACAGTAAAATTGGCCACTCTGTGAAAACAATGCATCTCCAAAGGGGAAAAATATATATTTTATTTATTTATTCTGTATTTATCAACATATTGACATAGGACCAAGCTTAATTTCTCAATCAAGAAATGTTTTATTAAACCAGGGAAGATTCAAGTCGAAGGAGATAATAGTGGATGAAATTAGGAAAGAAAAATTATGGAATTAGAGAGGTGAGTAAAAATGAGAGATCATTAGGAAGAAAATCAATAGTCTGAGTGTTAGGCAGTTAGATAGAAATGAGCACCGATTAACAGGAGAGGAAGGGGGAAAGAGCAACCAGAAAATAACAGTACGCCTTTACTCAGAATAAGGGGCTCCAAAAACTTACTTTCTCTAAAATGAGGGCCAGCGAAGAAGCTGGTTAGGATTGAACACTGCAGCCGCTCAATAGAGAGAAGATTCTGGCTTAACCTGACACAATGCTCATTATAACGTAACTAACATTGCAGTTTGAGCCCCCTCCCATAGGTTTCTCTGCGTGCATTGTGGATAAGAACCTGCACAAAAGGGATGAGCACGAGGAACGTGATCTGTAAATCAGCCTTAGCACTCAAAGAACCTGAGCTGTCAATCAGCCTGAGCACTCAAAGAACCTGAGCCATCAATCAATCAATCAGGAAAACGCCCCCTAACGCTAAGCCAGGATATAAAAACAGAAAAAACAAAGGAAAGGTACCATTTTTTCTTGGATTGGCCGGCTCCCAATTCTCAGGAGTGTAGTTTGGTTTTTTACCTTTTTATTTTACTAATAAAATCTTGTTTATACCACGCTTTCTGTCTCTTGTTAAAAATTCATTTTTTTCTGCTAAGAACCAAGGTAATTCTTATTTCCCTCCTGCTGGTAGCATAAGTGATGGATTAGATATAAAGTTGAAGATTAAATTGTGATTCCTTGGTCTCTGGCCCCTTGGAACAGTTCAGGCATGTTGTCATTCACTGGAATAAGGAACTCTAGAGGAGGCCATTTTAAGGGATTGAGGTGCATGGGTTGGATTTAGTTTCTCAATATTAAGTTTGGGGTTAATACATGTTTAGGACTCAGAGAAGATACCAGAGCTAGAGATATAAATTTGGGAGTCACTTAGATATAAATATTTAACCAACCTACTCAGAAAAAGTTATATAGACTGAGAAGAAGAAAGTTCAAGATGAAGTGTCAAGAACCCCAACACTAATGCTTAATTAAGTAAATGAAAATGTGATGGCAGGTAAAAAAAAAAAAAAAAAAAAAAAGGACAGAGTGACCAAAGTGGTAGAAGAAAAACCAGCAAAGTTTTGTCAGGGAATACAACAGATGAGAGATTTTTCAGTCCAAATGTTCCTAAGAAGTTAAGCAAGACAAAATATAAAATATCCAATAAACGTAAAGACATAGAGGTACGGGTCATTGGTAACCTTAGTAAGACTAGGAGTGTAAGTAAGGTTGAAGTCGGATGTAGAGGTGTCAGAAAGTTAGTGAAAGAAATTCATCCATAATGGAAGGAGGCTGATTAGGCAACAGGAGGACCATGTGTGGTCAACATTGTATGTTTAGTATTTTCTCTTAAAACAGGAGATACTGTAAAGTGGCAGAATGTGGATATTGAATGTACAAGAGAAAGTAGTTGGATTTTCAGTTCTTGAGATGGCAAAAGGAACCATAATCTACGGCACAATTTAATCACCTAAAATATTTGGAGGAACAGCCCCTGCATTGTACCAGGAAATAAACTGCGGACACAGGAAGATTGGTAGGAGGCTTTCCCATCTTAAACCTTCTGCGTGGAGAGGATTTAGTGGAAGATCAGATGTGTGTAAATAATGGAAAAGTTTTAAAGTTACTGTCTTAGCAAATTAGGGCACTGAATTTGAACACAGAATTTTAGTAGCATGCATCAATTGAAATGTCAAACTCCATTGCAATCATCCTTAAGGTTCTTGGTTCTGTGTCTTTCATATCTGCAACATGCCCTTATTACAACTAACAAAGCACAGAAATAACTTACAAATTCTTTCACTGTTTGTGTTTTTGTCATGCCAGGTAAGGAAATTCAGGTTGTTAATGAATGAATGTGATATGAACTTTTTGCTGGATAGAACACAAATGAAGAAAGAACTGACAGGAAAAAAAAAGGATATGGATTGGGTGTTTTAATGAAAAGAAATTATTTATAGTTTTCCTTATGACTAAGGAAGTCAGTTTTTTTTTTTTTTTTTTTTTTTTTTTCTAGACAGGCATATGCTTTGTTAACTTTAGAGATTAGAGTCAAGGCTATCAAAAGTTCCTCTTGCGGAGGAGGCATTTAAAAAATAATGGTAAAAAAGTCTTTATAAATCAGGAGGTTAAGAAATTATGGGTCAAAATCATCAGAAGGAAAGTTATCCATGCAATGTATGAAACCATTCAAAGAACTGAACAATGTCTTTTGTGAAAGAGTCAGTTTTTAAGAATTTAATGTGTGTCAACTATTAGGAGTGAGGAAAGATCGTTGGGGAGGGGTTTTAAACAATGACAGGGACCACAAAGCCTTATACATATTTTACTTTGGTGGTGTGTTGACTTGTTTTCCTAGAAGGTGGTGAGGAAATGGGCTAGAAGCAATAATTAAGAATATCACGTGGGGCGGGGTGGAAGGGGAGAGGTACTTTTCAGGGAAGAAAAGGTTCAGTCACAAAAGGAGCAGAAGCTATAATTAGGAGTATCACCTGGGGCCGGGTGCGGGGGGAGGGGAGAGGTACTGAAGAGGAAACTCTTCAGGGAAGAAAAGTTTCAGTCGCAAAAGAAGGCACAGGAAATTATTTCATGAAAGAGTGATAAAGCCACCGAAAATATGTAAATTCCTTTAAGGAAGAATTTGGGAGGTAGAGGATGAACAGAGGTCATAACTGAGATACAGGATAGTTGGGAGAGATTTGACCTAGGAACTGAAGTTTCATGTATTAATTTCTGAAAACACGTAACAGGCCTGGGGATCTGGTTTAAAGAATATTTGAGGTCTATATTCATTTTCTATGTCTGAGTAACAAATTACCACTAATTTAGTGGCTTAAAATAATGCCCATTTAGTAACTCACATTTTTGTAGGTCAGAAGTCCAGGCAGGCGTGAGGGTTCTCTGCTTAGAATCTCTTAAGACCAAAATCAAGATTTCAACCAGTTTGGGTTCTTAACTGGAGTGTCCGGAGAAGAATTTGCTTCCAAACTCATTCAAGTTGTTTGTAGAATCCTGTTCCTCCAGGCTGACTGAGGGCCCTATTTTCTTACTGGCTCTCAATCAGGAGGTGCTCTTAATTCAGAGAATTTGCTTCCAAACTCATTCAGGTTGTTTGTAGGATCCAGTTTCTCAGGGCTGACTGAGGGCCCCATTTTCTTACTGGCTCTTGATCAGGAGGTGCTCTTAGCTTCTGAAGGCTATCAGTCCCTTTTCTTTTTCATGGAGCCTCCTCCATCTTCAAAGCCAACAGCAGCCACTGCTGTGCCTTGTGCCTTGAATCCCTGATTTTACTTCTGCCAACAGGTGGGGATAGTTCTCTGCGTTTAAGAGCTCACGTGATTTGAGCAAGCCTACCAGGGACTCTACTTTCCTTAAAGTCAAACATGCCATATAACGTAACAATCACCAAAGTAATGTCTGCTTATATTGTCAGTTTCTGGAGAATTCGGGTTTGGTATCTTTGGGAGACATTTTACAAATTCTGCCTACCATAAGGTCTTCAAGGAACGTACGAATAGTCAACCTGGAGTACACGTTAGAATCAATCGCAATTCAAATTGGGCTCTTTCCCAGGACAATCAAATTAGAATTTCTGAGGGTGGAGACGAGGGATCAGTATAAAGCTTCCCAGTCACCTTAGTGTGATGATGGTCTTAGCAGTTGCTAAGACTTAGGACAGTTTCAGCTAACTAACACCAGATTTTTCCAGTCTCACTTGACTCTAATTGGTGATACCCCAGTGTCTCTTTCTAATTTGAAAGATTCTGAGAGTTCTAATTAAGTTGAATATTTGTGTGCACATTATGGCCCACATGTGAACAATGCACATTTGCACATAGGAAACAATCTACAGATGGACAAGTAGGTCTTGCCAGATTTAGAGAATCATTTAAAAACATTCAAAACCTGCTGAAGCATTAAATCACTTTCAGAGGTGGTTTATGCAATAGGAATATCAGATCTCTGAAACAGTGGACAACATTAAAGATACTGATAAAGCATGTAAGCATTAGGAATATTATTTGATATTTTGTAAAGGTATAAACAAGCCTTTGTAAAACTGAAAGACTTTCTAGTTTAAATTTTTCTGGAATTATGTTAACATCAAGTCAGAGCTTATTACTGTAATTACTGAATAACTCCAAATTATTCCCTAAATTTGATTTAAATCCATCTGATCACAGATAATGTGTTTATTTCAAAATGACAAATGATCATAATATCAAAAATTAAATATGCTGAAAATATTAAAAATGTTTTCATTCTGATTATATTTGAATCTGGATGTATGTCCCATACAACACATATATAGCTGACCTGTTTAAATTGGGAAATATTATTCTAAGATTCTGAAAAATGAACAGACAATTATAGTTCTCAAGGACCTCAACAATCCAGTATGTGAAGTAGAAATACTATTTTTATTCTAAATACATATTAATACTAAATACTAAAACAATAACAGTAGTATTAATACTAAATATTAAAAACAATAACAATAATGGTAAGAACACTTACTGAGTAAACTTGGTTGAAAGGTTAACAGATTAACTAATTTAGTCCTCATACCCACTATGGCACTGGTACTTTTGTTTTTTAAACCACATTTTCCAGAAGAGAAAATGAAGCCCAGAGAGTTCCAATAACTTGGCTAAGATTACACAGCTTTTTAGTCCCATTGGGACTAGATTTTAATTCAGGCAGTAAAGCTGCAGAAGGCATACTTTTAGCCACTTTGCTCTACAGACTCCTGCAGTGGCAGAACCAGTTTTCACAAAACTGCAATGTGGAAGAAAATGTTTGAAGGCTATATGCAAATATAAATTATTTATTTAGATTTGAGAAGTGATATTGAATTGAAGGTAGAATTTCACCAGGTGAAAATTTGAAGGTACAGAGTATTCAGGACATTGGCAATATCATGAAGTTCTGATGAATAGACTGAAACACTGAGAATACATTATTATCTTTCTTTTATAAATCTCAAAGGGATGTATTTAATATGATCCCTTCATTATATCATCTCTTACCTATTCTTAAAACACTTTAATTTGGCTTTTAACTATTCCACAGAAGTATTTTCTCTGCATTATCTTTCTCTACTTTTTTGAAATTATTGGATCAATTTATATAAAAATTTTTGTCAAAGTATTTGACACAAAATTTGTATATATTTGCATATCTACCATAAGCATACAAGGAAAACAAACACCAGCATTTAAAACATATTTTATTATTTAGAGTTATTAATTATTACCTCATTTTGATGACTTTTCTTATAGAATGGAAATTTCTCAATGTAACAAGGACATTTACATAAACTACAAGTAACAACATACCTAGTGGTGAACTAGTGAACACTTCCCATTATAACTGGAAACAATATGCTAACTTTTACCACTCTTACTCAAAATTTTTCTGGAGTATGTATACAGTGTAATGACAAAAATGCATAAAGATTCAAAAGCTAGAAGTAAAATTACCTTTATTGACAAAGATATAACTATTTACATACATTGCTCTGACAAATCTCAGGATGCATAAGTAGAACTAATTAGTAAATTCATCAGTCTTGTAATAAAAGGTCAATATACAAAAATCAGTGGCACTTATTGTATTTCAATATTAAACTATCAGATAGTATGATATAATTAAAAATAACAAATTCATATATTATTAAACAACATAAAATACTCAGCATGTGGGTTAAATTATGGCCCTCAAAAGATATGCCTATGTTCTAATCTCTAGAACCTGTGAATGTTACCCTATTTGTCAAGAGTGTTTGCAGGTACAAGTGAATTAGGGATCTCAAAATGAGATTATCCTGGACTATTCAGATGATACCTAAACCTACCTAAACCCACTGGTAAGTGTTCTAAGAGAAGAACTGAGGAAAAGGCAATGTGAACATGGAAGCAGAGATTGTAGTGACATTGCCAAAAGCCAAAAAATGCTGACAGTCAGCAGAAGATAAAAGAGGCAAGAAATAGAATCTCTCCTAGAGTCTGCAGAGAGAATGCAGATCTGCAGACAAACAGATTTTAGAGTTCTGGCCTCCAGAGCTGTGAAAGAAAACTTTCTTATTTTAAGATATCACATTTGCAGTAATTTGTTGCAGCAACTCTAAGAAACCAATATATTTAGTAACACATTTAACAAAGTGCATGTAAGATATATATTGAAAACTATAAGTATTGCTAAAGGAACTTTTAAAAATAACCAGAGAGAAACATAATACTAAAACATGTAATATTGTTAAGTGATCTTTGTCCTCAACTCGATCTACAGATTTAATTCACTCAAGTAAAAATCCCCAAAGACTTCTTTCCCTACAAATTTACAAGTTTTGTTTACAATCTGCATGGAATTGATGAATATCCAAGTTATTCCATTTTCCCCAATAGGCTTGTCTGAGCTCCAGGTTAGACAGAACAAAGGCCAATCCTTTAGGCAGCCCCAGACAAATTAGAATATTACAAAAAGGTATTTTCTGGCCCATCCCGTTCAAAAGAGTGTATTTTGAACTGAGTTCTTGCCTCCTCTAGAACAAGACTGCACCTTGAAGAGCAGGGGGTGGGCCAAGGGTGAGTAAAAATGATAAATTTTCCTACCATTTTGAATGTGGCTTTTTTGAGTGGATGTTCACTTGGTTGTTGTAGACTTTTGAGTGTTTTCCAGAGTTTGTATAAAGTTACTTTAGCTAGTGTCTAGTAGTTTTTGTTTATTTGTTTTGTTTTGTTTTTAATATTTCTGTAGATGATGAGGGCTTGGAGTTTCCTAATTGACCATTTTGTTAATGTAACTCTGAAAATTTGATATTTAATATTTCAGATATTACCCAGAACTTCTTGATGTGATTTGTTTCTCAGGAAATGTTGAAATAATCTCAATGAATTAATAGTAATCATCATTTATTTAATATATGTCAGGACCTGTAGAAAACATTTTCATAATGTTTTTTAACCTTTCGATTCTCAGATAAAAAATACTAGAGGTACCAATGGTTAAAGCAACGTTTTTTCTAACATTACTTTCTCTATTACTAACTTTGCAACATTGGGATTGTTCTTTATGTATATTTTATAGGATTGTTATATTAATGCCATGATTCTTAAGATTGATTTTAAGTTCCGTGCATACGATATCAGAACTGTTTAATAATTTGAACTTTCTATTGTTATCTTTATGTGGCTATATACTAAAAGGTCCAGATTTTAAAGTTGATTGGCTCCAAATTATGGGTTTTTTACTACCTATATTTTGGGTGAATATTTAATATAACATTGAAACATCTATTATTACTCTCTCTGATAGTAAAGCAATACTAATGTAGTATGATGCAGCAGCCCTGTTGATGCCAAACACTGGTAAACATAACTCTCAATTTTTATTTCTACTTGTATAGCTTTAACAAGAAATTACAATGAATGAAGTTTCAAAAGCACTTTTTTTAGTAGGGGGAAGCTAGAAAGAAGGGTAGAAATTTATTTAGAATATTATGATTTCTACAGGTATATTTTCTGAGAACATCCTAGCAATGGAAAGAAATATTATGATCAACATTGTCATTTTAATTTTTTCTAAGCCACAGTTCTTCCTGTAAGCAAGCTATAATTCTGTCAGACAGAACAGGAAATATGTTGAATAGTTTTATTATGTTTTGCATGCATATACTCCATGCTTTTTCTCTCTGTGCATTTTAAATGTTACAATTTTTAAAAGGTAAAACAGACAAATACAAACATATTTAATTCATACACTCTTGAAATGCAAATAGACTGAATAAATGAGCAAACTATACTGCATGCTACTGCTATCATCTATTTTAGGATATTTTGAAGTTCTAAAATTAGATGTTTTCTATATTCTAGAATATAAATATTTGAGCCAAATAAATATACAAACACAAATCTTAAAATCTACCTTTATATGTATTACTACACGTTGTCATTTAAAACTAAAATAAGTATAATTCAAATTAATCAAGTTCTAATTAAACTATGTAGTACCTCTATTTCTATCTGAAACATCTGTTAAATAAATGGTTGCTTAAAATTGTTCAGATAAACAGAGAACACCATTTGTATGTTGGCTAAACTTTACGGATGCTACTAAAGTTAATTCAGATAACTAAATTGAACTGAGTATAAAACTGAGTCATGATTTTTTTCTTTTGTTAGATGGCAGATAAAAGGTGTTTTTAATTATAGGGAAGTGGAAAACTGGATAGTAATTATTAAGAGTTAGAAGTGGTGTTTAAGACTATCGTCCAATTTTCTCTGTGCTCAAAAGTTTTAAGTGACTTCCCTTTACTTCTCAAGTTGTCATCAAATACTGGATAGGAGTTCAGAATGTGAGTCCTCCAGTAAATTTTTTCCCCCTCTACCAAAATACTCTATCTTTAGATGATATATTTCTTTTATTTCCCCAAAATATTTTGATGAAATTATCAGGGAATTTGATATGTAAGCAAGTAGCAAATAGATTAACAACTAACCAGCTTTACTTCATTTTTCCTCCTGTCTTAAATCCAGCTAAAGAAGAATTTATCCCCATTGGTCTCTTTAGTCTGTATACACCAAAGTTACAAAATATCCCTAAGTGACAATGATCAATTCTAGATTTTTATTTTACCATCCGACTTGCTTTTCAGTGGTATTTGAAACAACTGCTCACTCCTGCTTTCCTTAAATTCTTTTTCACTTGGCTTTCAGTACCCATATTCTACTGATTTCCTTTTACTTAACTGGTCATTTTTTATGTTTTTAATTTTCTGGATCTTCCTCCTTGTCTCAAACTTTGAATATTAAAATATTTCAAGACTTATCTTTTTGCCACTTTTCTTTTTCATCTATAGTCTACTAAAGCATTCACTTCAAGATTCCTGGCTCTCATAAGCTTGTATTCACTAATTCTCAAATCCTTTTCTCAACTCTCAGTTACCAGTTATAGGTGTGTTTGTGTAGCCACCTGTGAAGCACAGCTTAGGTCCATAATGCCTGTGGCTCCATGCTTAGAATATAACGTGGATGTAACTATGCATCACCAGGTACAGGAATAATCCCTGCCCACCCTCATCTCCTTTCATCTGAAGCCCTTGTCCCCTTTTATTTATGCAATGACTTCCTGACTGGTCCCCTTGCTTACACTAATAATTCCATGTAGGCTATTCTCCATTAATCATCTAGAATATTATAGATCAGCAAAGCATACTCATTATTTTCCTACTTAATGTGTTCTAGTGGTTTCCACAAAGTTAGAACAAAAATCAAAGTATACTATCAGGCTCTAAATGATATGATCTCATACTTTCCTATTACTGCTGTATCCAAATGCTACAAACTTAGTGGCTTAAAACAATACAAATTTACCACCTTATAGTCCTGAAGATTAGAAGTCCTAAATGGGTCACACTGGGCTAAAATCAAGGTGTCAGGAGCACTGTGTTCCTTCTGGACGCTCTAAGGGAGAATTCATATTTTTGTTTTTACCACATTCTCTCAGCGTCCCACACTCCTTGGCTTGTAGCCTCCTTCTATTTTTAAGTCAGCAATGGCTATCTGAGTACTTCTTATTTGTTTTACTCTGACACTGATGCTCCTGTCTCACTCTTTCACTAACAACGACCTTTGTGATTACAGTGTGCCAACCCAGCTAATCCAGCATAATTATCTCACCTCAGAGTTAGCTGACAAGTAATCACAATTTCATCTGTAATTTTAGTTCTCCTTTGCCATGTAACATAACATATTCATAGATTCTAGGAATTGGGATGTGGACAGTTTTGTGGGGCCATTATTTTGACCCGCCCACGGCTCTTGGCTACATCTTTAAGCGCCTATCTTAATATACCCCTCCTGTTTATTTCATGCATTTATACTAGTGACCTTAATTTTCTTTCAATGTGTCAGGTTTGTTTCCATGTCAGGGAATCTACATATCTGCTTCTTTCTACTTGGAATAATCTTCTTATAGGTTTTCAAATGACTTTTTTCTTCTCTCATTCAGATTCTCTCCAAATTTACATCTCAAAAGTTTTCCTTCATCATTCTATTTAAAATTCTCTTCCATCCCTTCAACTTTTTAAATTAACTTTCTTTTCTATGTACATAGCCAGTACTACCTACCAGTATCTATCAATCATTACATTTTACTTTTATGTAATACTGTATCTATATGTGTGTGTGTGTGTGTGTGTGTTTGTGTGTGTAAATGTTTCTGAGTTCCAAATTAGAATATAAACTCACTGAAGTGGAAAAATAGTTCTGTATTATTTATCAACATATTCTCAGAAATTGATACAGTGCTTGATATTTGCTAGGTGCTCCATAAACATTTATTGAATAAAGAAAAATATCTTTAAAAATACATTGTAGTTACAGACTGCTTTCTGTTAATCTACATTGTCCTTTTTAGGTCCTTTGAGAAAAAAAATTCAAAGAGAAAATATGACAAGTTTATTGAACCACTAGAATTGGGAGACTAATACTTCGAATTGTTGTTCAAATTTATATCAGTTTATTTCTAGGATAAAACTCAAATTCTCCACTTTGGCATCTCAGAAAATTTTAAATATAATACATATTATAATTGGAGCATTACTAATGCTGACTTCTATTCAATATGGCAGAGTCAAGACTGTGAGAGGCTCTCACTTCTCATTTTGTCTCTCAAAAATATAGCAATTAATATACAATAATTTAAGAAAAAACTTAGCTCAAACCAAAAAACATTACAAATCAGACAAAAAAATCAAAAACAAATCAGAGTATCATAGTCAAGATTTGTGAGTAGGACTTTAGTGTAGAGAAATCACGGGTTAATCAGAATAACGTAAGTATTTTAACAACTAGAAATTAGAGAAATAGCCAGGGAGGGGGAAAACAGTAAAACCTGGGAAAGGAGCAGAGCATTCTAATTTCCAGAGTTATCACATTATTTGATTTAAATGTCCAGTTTTTAACAACAACGTCAGCAAAAATCACAAGGCATACAAAGAAATAGGAAACATATTGCATTCAAAAGAAAAAAAAAATTAGACAGAAACTGCCTCTGAAGAAGACTTAATAATGTATCTCCTAGACAAAACTTTAAAGTAACTATCTTAAAGAAGCTGAAAGAACTAAAGGAAAATGAAGAGAAAGTCAAGAAAACAGTGTGTGAATAAAATGAAAGTATCAATAAGGAAATAGTAAACCTAAAAAAGAAAACAAAAAGAAATTCTGGAGCTGAAAATTACAATAAATGAAACAAAAAATTCATTAAAGGAATTCAAAGACTCAGTTGGGCAGCAAAAAAAAAAAAGAAAGAAAGGAATTCACAAACTTGAAGATAGTACAATGGAAATTATTGAGCTGAGGAATAGAAAGAAAAAAGATTATAGAAAATGAACAGAGAATAAAACATCTGTAGGACACCGGCAAGAAAATAAGCATGTGCTTATTAGATGGAAGAAAGAAAGAGGCAGAGAAAATATCAGAAAAAATTGTGGCTGAAAACTATGAGTTCAACAAACTTCAAGTAAGATGAACTTAAAAAGACTCACATTGAGATACATTATAATCAAACTTTTGAAATCCAAAAAGAAATAGAGAATATTGAAGGAGCAATTTATCACACTACATACAAAAAGCTCCTCAGTAAGATCACCAGAAGATTTCTCATTAGTAACTTTGAAGGCCAGAATACAGTCGGCTGATACAATCCAAGTGTTAAAAGGAAATAAATAAATAAACCGTTAATCACAAATCCTATATCCAGCAAAACTACCCTTCAAAAATGAGGGAAAAATTAAGATATTTCCAGATAAACAAAAACTGAGGGAGTTTATTACTACTGGACCTGCTCGGCAAAAATTGCCCAAGGAAGCACTGCAGCATGAAATGAAAGGTTACTAGTTAGTAATCTGAAGAATTATGAAAAAGTAAATATTTCAATATTGGTAAATAGATGGGCAATTATACAAGTTAATATTATTGTAACAACAGTTTGTAACTCCACTATTTTTTCTATGTGATTTAAGAGACTAATATATTTTTAAAAAACTATTTATACAGAAGCTAGTATTACTATCATTTTGTTTGATAATTCCACATTTTGTTTTGTATATAATTAAAGAGTCTAATGAATTTAAAATAATTATTAGTTTATGTTTTGGGGCACACAATGTAGAAAGATGTAATTTTGTGACATCAATAACCAGTAGGAGTAGGGACAGAGCTGTTAAAGGAGTAGACTTTTATATGTTACTGAAGTTAAGCTGCTATAATTTTGAGTGTTACAACTTTAGGAAGTTAAATCTATCCCATGATAACCAGAAAGAAAATAGCTACAGAATATATACAAACAGAAATGAGAAAATAATTTAAACATTTCAATATAAAAAAATCAACTAAACACAAAAAAGACAGTAGCATAGGAAATGAGGGACAAATATAAGCCATATACAAACAAATAACAAAATGACAGATGTAAGTTCCTTTTTATCTGTGATTATGTTAATATACATCCTTCAAAAGATATGCATCATTTTAAACTTTTTTTTTTTTTGGCAGGGGTTGGGGAGAGGTAATTAGGTTTTTATTTATTTATCTTTAATGGCAGTACTGAGGATTGAACCCAGGACCTTGTGCATGCTAGGCAGGCACTCTACCACTGAGCTATCCCCTCTCCCTTACATTATTTTAATTTTCATGAAGTCCAACTTGTCTATTTTTCTTTTGTTGCCTTCAAGGGATAATAAGATGATGTCAATAGAGTAAAAAAGGTAATTAACAAAGTGGTAGAAAATATTTAAAAATCATATATCTGATAAGGAATTACTATAAAACCTGTATCAAGAAGCCCTAAAACTCAACTACAACAAAAACCTAATTCAAAAATGAACAAAGGACTTGAATAGATATTTCTCCAAAGAAGAAATACAAATGACCCATAAGCATGTCAAGAGATGCTCAACATCATTATTCATTAGGGAAATGCAAATTAAAACTATAGTGAGTGCCATTTCATTCCTATTAGGATGGCTACTGTAAAACAAACAAATGAACAGGAAATAACAAGTGTTGGTGAGGATGTAGAGAAATTGGAACCCTTGTGCACTGTTGGTGGAAATGCAAAATGATACAACTACTGTGGAAAACAGTATGGCAGCTCCTCAAAAAAATTTTTTTTAATGGAATTAGCAAATGACCCAACATTTCCAATTCTGGGTATATAACCAAAAGAATTGAAAGCAAAGTCTAGAAGAGATATTTGTACACTCATGTTTATAGCAGAGTTATTCACAATAGCTACAGTGGGATGGTAACCAAGTGTTCATCAATGGATGAATGGATAAGCAAAATGTGATATATACATACAATGGAATATTGTTCAGTCTTAACAAAAAAAAGGAAATTCTGACATATGCTGTTTATTACATGGGTGAACCCTGAGGACACGCTAAGTGAAATAAGCCAGTCACAAAAAGATACTGTTTGATTCTACCTATTTGAAGTATTTAGAGTGGTCAAAAACATGGAGACAGAAAGTAGAATGGTGGTTGCTCGGGTCTGGAGTGAGGCAGAAATGGGGAGTTACTGTTCTATGGTTTCAGTTTTACAGTCTGAGGTTTTGCAACGTGAAAAAAGTTATGGAGATGAATGGTGGTGATGGTTACACAACATTTTGAATGTATTTAATACTACTGAATTGTACGCTTAAAAATGTTTAACATGGTAAACTTTATATTATATGTATTTTACCACAGGTTAAAAAATACATATATATTCATTAATATTAAAAAGTCACTGGAAAAATTATAACATAAAAAAGTAAATAAATATTTATACTTCCCTTGCTAACCAAAACTTCCTTACCTGCCATAGATAATAAGACATCTGTTACCTTGATTAATGGCTCGGGGAGGGCTTACCTCAGGAAGTTGTATATCAAGAGAAAGCCAAACCTCAAGCCCCACTTTGGTTTTCCCTCAGATTACAGCTAGAGTCATATCCCAGCATGCATCAGGGGGCCGATAAAGCCAGAGGAGCTATAGACCACCAAAAAAATTGCAAGACATGACTAATTTATATTAGCACTTTAACAGAGAATATACGTAGATATGTATTCTGACCATGCTTTACCACAGGGTAAAAAAATAGTTATTGGTTGAATGTATTGGTTTCATTTAATAATTCTTATTCTGAGGTGATTTTTCCCTTAAGAAGACATTTAGCAAAGTCTCCAGGCATTTTGTTTGTTTGTTTGTTTGTTTGGCATCTGATGGGAAGAGGCCAATATCTTACAATAAACAAGGGTTTATTGTACAATAAAGCATTTCTAGCCCCCAATGGCAAATGTGCCCAGATTAAGGAACCATGATACAGATGCATTTACCAGACAGTCTAGATTTAATGTGTTTACCTAAGCAGGTAGTTCTAAGTGTTTATTTGGTTGGCTCAATGTGAGGAGATGAAACAGGATGAATTTTCATGGAATCCTTAGAATGTGGTGGCAAATACCAATAAACGATTACTGGAATAGATTATAATATATAGCATAACTATTTCACTACTGTTCACTTTAGAGACTGAAAAAGTTATTTTTCCACTGAGGCTTAAAAAATTAAACATGTTGTTGTGGTAGTTTCTTCTAGGGTAAGGACATGAGTAGATGTGGCATTAGAAATGGAAGATAGTTCAATGGAAATGGCTTGATCCCATAGTGGCAGAGACATAACAGAACATTTATCTGACAGAGTTAAGATATTGGACAGCAAGGTTAAAATAATGATTAAATAGTCTAACCTATAAGGAGGCTTAATATGAGGAAATTGACCAGAGTGCCCCAAAGACCAAAATACATGGATATCCGGTTTAAGTTCCTACTTTAATTTCTATAGCCAAAAGAATACTCTAGAGTCCAGTGATTAAAGATGGCAGGTTTGAATCACCAAGGCTTTGGAAATGATTTTACCCAAATTCCAGATCTGAGTCGTTTCACAGCCTCAGGGTCATTCAAGTGAAAGGGGAAAGAAGTATTGAAAGAGAAACCTGCAGTGATATCACTGGTACGTATAATGCATTTTCAACCTAGTTCATGTCTGCAGAAGAGACCTGCAGCAATTTAGCAGTTTGCATGGCGAAACAAAAGAATGATTTTGTCCTTTTTGAAATAAAATGCCTGCTGTGTGGAGCAGATTTGTAATATTTCTGAGAATAAAATGATTTATCTAAGGATGTCAGTCATCCAACTTCCCCTAAAGCCTCAATGCTTGCTGAGATTTTTGAGACAAATAAACAAAATGACCATGACAACACAAAGGAGGCTATTCAGTAACTGATCAAAAGAGACTTTACCTCACCAAGCCTGATCTAACTACCTCCACTGTTGAGGGCCCAAAGTACCTCATCTTCAGGTCCCTACAATGGAACATAACCCAGGATTTGGTGACAGAAGACTATATTTGACCCAGTTTTTAAATCACACAAGAAATTCATTTATGGATTCAGCAAATATTTATTAAGCCCCTACTACGTGTAAAAGACAATTCAGGCTTGGGGTACATTACAGAAAAAAAAAAAAAAAACAATATAAAGAATCAAAGGTCTTTCCTTTGTAGAACTTACATTCCCATTAGGAGCAAGGCAAAAATAAGCAAAGACTATCATAAGAAAGTAAGTGATATAATACACTGTAAGCTGATAAGTAGGATGCAGGACATAAGTAAAACTGAGTAAGAGAAACCATGGACATAGCATGGTTAGGGGAGTGCACGCTGAGATCATATTTGATTAAAGATTTGATGGAGACTGGTATTTAGGTGGATAACTGGGAAAACCTTGTTTCAAGCAGGAACTTTGTACTCAGTCAATTCAATGAGTAAGAACAAGGAGGCCAGTGTGACAGGTGAGGGTGAGGAGACAAGGGGGACAGTAACAGAAGTTGGAGAGGTAAAATAAGCATGTGGCAAGGACCTGCATTCCTACTATGTTCCTGAAATGATGGATGCCAGAAATATTCAGCAAGCAATATTAATAGCTACCACTGCGTGGTCTGCAGTTCTCGCAAGACTTAACTCACTCTTTTCCTCCATGTTACATAATCTTGCCTCCTCACAAAGGAATAATCCTAGAAGTTATAGCTAGTTGTGGCATCGAAGTCCATGATCTATATGTTCTGTGCGGTAGTCTTGCTACCCAATCTAGGGGTAGCTCTGATCCTGTGACCATGAATGGAAAGGACAAGCGATGCTTCCATACATTCCAAACACAACGGTCGAACAAGGACAATATAGCCACCGTATGCAGTCCCCTTCATCAAGAGGAGGAGAAGACACAGCCAATGATGTGCTAGTGTCACAATATACTGCCTTGCAAGTCCCAATTATTGAATTTTCAGGAAATCTGTAAGTCAGTTAACATCATAGTGGTGGTTTGAAATTGGCGATGGTGGGGATACTTCTACCAGGGAAATCAAATAGGGCAAATCAGGATTATTTTTCCCCAGGGGGCTGGCAGTCAAACATTCATGGATAAAATACGGAGGCATACCACAGTTACTTAAAAAAACTTAACAGGACAGATGGTGGGAGGGTTCATTATCCTGTGGGTGGGAATGATCGTTTGTTAATCTTTGAATTTGCTTCTGGACATTGGAGGAGACCAAGCTCTCCTTGACAGCAGAATAGTCAGCCTGCTCTCTGGACATCCAAGGTTAGGGCCACAAGGGGTCATTTTTGGCTTCACTGTCCAGGTTACTGCTTCTTTTGAGAGCACAATGCTTTCAAAACTCCGAAAGTATTATCATTCTCTAATTCAGATATATTCAACATGCCAGAAACAATACACAGTATTAATTTTGAGATACAGATCTCACACTCCTATATTTCTTTGATTGCTAACTCATGTATCTTTTTCTCTGTTTCTTTCCAGTTATCTTGAAACTCTTACGATTTAGTGGGAAAGTCACATACTTATTCTTTTTTCCCTGAGGCATTTTGTACATTTGAAAGGATATAAATTCAAGTAGGCTCTACATTCTTAACTTGATCTTTGCTCTGAGACACTTTAATCCATTCATTGGTTTTAAAAGTGACAGAAAGCAGGTCAGCAGTTGCCTGGCGAGGCAGCAGAGGAGGGCTGGATTACAAAAAGCACAAGGAAACTTTACAGGGTGGTGGCCCTGTTCCTATTCTTGTTTGCGGCAGTGGTTTCTTGGATTGTGTACATATGTCAAACCTGATCTTCATATATGCTTTGAAAATACGCAGGTCATTGTATTTCATAATAAGTGTGAAGTCCATACCTTGCTTTGATCTTTACAAAAAGGCCTTTACAGTTTTATCTTTTTCCAGTCGAGGGAGGGGTGGGAGGGGAGGGAGGGAAAAATGGTCACTTCTTAGTGTGCTTGTTCCCTTTCTACTTAGTAGTGAATGAGCTAATCTTCTGAAGTTCTCTCTCTCTGGTCAGTGCCAAGAGTAAGCAATCCACACTATTAACATTCTCCTTTTTAAAATCTGCACCTAAAGCTACATTTCATTAAGTCAAATATTTAACTACTGACTAACATCCTATAAGCCTCTAATATCTTCACAGTCTGTCACCAGGCCTTTAACCACAGCCACATGTGTTAAGATTTTTGTTTTTCTACATCACATTTCACTTCTAGGAGGTGATTCATCTTTCAGTCAAAATAGCCTTGGCTATGCAGTGTAGCAAATAACACCCCAAATGTCAATTGTTTTAAACATCACAAAATAATATCTTACTAACTTTTGCAATTAGTGCAATGACCCTAGAGTGGGAATTTGCTTAGCAGATATCAAAACAACAGAGAGTACCCGCATACACATCAGTGGGTTGGCAAAGTCTTAACCACTTGTCCTTACCCTGAGATTCAAGTTACCAGAGCAACTGATCTGGAGCTATGTTGTAGCTCCTTGTGCAGGAAAGTAGTTGAGATAGGTTTGCTATAGAGAAAGTGATCAAGAAATAATAGATGGTGTTTGGGGAGTAGAATGCTTGTAACTGAGATTATGAAAGGTGTATGGATATCGGTAATTCCAAGGTCTACAGTATGACCATGGGATTGAGTGGCTGATGGATATTAGAGCAATTGCAGGGCACGATCATTAATCAAGAGTGTTTCAAACAACTGAGAAGCCAAGGCATTGCATTTACCATGAAGGCATATATTGAAATTGCTCAAAATTAATACTGGAGTAAAATTGGGGAGAATAACATAAACCAGAAGGTAAAATTATGGAGAAATGAAGTGAAGGGAATTGAGTTAATAAATATTCACTGTTGCCTAGAGAAAAAAAGTAGTAAGGACAACATGGGTTAGCTATCTGTAATTTTTATCTATGGTGTGTTACTACTATCTAAAAATTTTTACATTTATATTAAAATATTCTCTGTTATCTCCACTAATTTTTACAAAACTTAGGTGGTGGATAAATTTACATTTTAGTTCATAGATAACAATATAGTAACATAAGATCCTAAAGTGATGTGAGGGAGAATGGAGAATTGGCTTGGAAATAACTGATAACCTTTAAAGTTGAGGAAAGAGTGCATTTTTGTTGGTACTAGGTAATGGTATATTATATTTTAAATATTTCTGGAAGAAAAATTTCTAAAGTGTTGAATTATAGTGACTCTTTTATTACTCAGGGACCTGAAGATCTGAAACTACTTTTCATTAAGAAATTTTCCACACTACTGGAATCTGTTGTACGTAAAATCTATATTCCACTATCAACACGAAAAAGGACAGATAACTACTTTCTTATCCTTTCTTGAAGTTAGGGCATGGATATACCTTGCACCTCTTAGACATGGCCAGACATATTCACCTTGGACAATATGGGGTATATGTTTCCATTAAGAAGGAACAATGAAGCATCTTTTCAGACAGGCACAGCAATATCCAGCCTCTAGAATCCAGCAGAAGTGGTCATAAAGCCAGTATCTAACGTCCAGGATTACTGGCGGCGACCATGCAGTTGCCAGATGTTATGCTCAGCAATGGTGGCAGTGTTCTCTCTGGGCTCCCTTTGTGGCATGCTCTTGTCTGCGCTGGTTGCTTTGCCTCCCTGTGATTATATTCATTTACTGATTTCCATTCTTCTGTCTCCTAGAGTCAGGATTTGTTTTCTACTTAAGTCAGGTAGCTTACTGGTTTTGCTTGCAATTAAGAATGCTGACTGTTAGGAAATATATAGAATGGGAAGAAGAAAATCTTCACAGAAATAAAGTCTGAGCACTGTCTCGAATAGGGGAAAGATTTGAGTTTTCAAATTAAAAGATTACACCAAGTTCCAAGCTGGAAATACAAAAACAATTTCACCTGAGATGCATCAGACTGAAATTATAGAATATTAAAAACCAAAAAAAAAGGTAAAGACTTCTTTAAAAATACTGAAAGAATGAGAGATTTCTCATTTATAACAATAGATTCCAGAAATGATAGAATAATGCATTCAAAATAATATATTCAAAATAACTGTCAATCTAGAATTTGATTCCCATTTTAACAGCCATTCAAGAATGAGAGGAATTATAGCCTTTTTTTAAGACCAAAATTATAATGTTACTCCTCATAGGCCTTTATCAAGAAAATCACTATAATACAAACTTCAGAAAGAAGAAAATTAATACAGAAAGAGTGATGATTTAAAAAATTATGATAGACAAAAACTAACATAATGTGGTAAATAAGTATTCACTGCAAAAATTAAAAAAAAATGGTAATCCGTGTCTACTTTAAAAATGTTTAAAAATAATATACATTCTAGAGTGCATCTAACTTAAGTGTATTTTGATGCATTTTTAAAAACTTATAATGGTCCATACCAACCAGAACAATCAAGACAAAGTCCCTTTGTGTCCCTTCCTCGTCAGGTCCTGTGTAGTGACAAAATATGCTGCCTAGCTCCTTCAGGAGAACAAGTTACAGGGAGCACGGCTGTCTCCTCTCTAGATCCATACCTCTACTCATGGCTGTAGCCTCCAGATTCGTACATGCATTCATGACAAGACTGTGCTTCCAGCAGGCTACTCCCAGCAAAGCATCAAGCACTGCAGACGTGCTAATGTTGGCCCTTATTGAAGGCTGTGGGACTCCTCCAGCGATGTTCACAACAGCCTGGCCACAAATGAGCTCAGAGCTGCAGTCATCTGAGACTCTTCCTACCTACGCTGCCTACAACTTCTCCCTACCCTTAGTTTTTGCAGGCATTTCACCATAAATCTCTAGCATATTGAATCTCACTTGGTGTGTGCTGCTCAGAGGATTCAAACTGACCCAGGTCCTAAGGACAGTGGCCCAAGAAAGTTTATAAAACATGGTTTTGAGCCATGTTTAGATTTGCTTTCTATCATTTTAGACTTTCATATAGATATAAAATTTATATTATTGAATATGCTTTTTTAAAATGATGCATGCTACGTAATCCCAACATCTCAGATACTGATAAACCCACATACTGCTCCCCAACACACCTGGAGGGGGTCTCTTCCCCCAATGCACTTGACGGTTAAGAATGATTCCAGTTGAGACATTTCCTTCAATGAAAGTAGTGACTAAGTAAATAAATGCCACTTTTAGTGTAACAGTAACACCTGAAATAATTTTATGACAATTAATTTTAAATGACAGAACTACATTTTCGTTTTATTTTTTTTCCCACTTGGTTTTTAAAAGCCAGATCATTTTGTCTTGCTTTTTCTCTGCTATTATTGGTTACTGTTGCAATGGACAATGAATCACCAGAGAAGAAAACACTGTGAACTCATGTTCAAAGCTGGATGCATATGTAGATTTTACATAAGCTGTTGATTTGGTATTAGTATCTAATAATTCTGGAAAGCAATTTATTCAACAGTTTGTTTTTTTTTTTTTTGACAGTCTATATTGACACTTGAGTTTTAGGGTTTTATTATTCTTTTGTTTAAGGCTTTTTTTTTTTTTTTTTTTTTGTATATAAGAAGTAAACTGGAAGTCAAAGCATTGTAAGTCATTCTAAAAATTTATACCCCAGAACAAAGTAGAAGCCTGGAGAGAACAAAAGAGCACTATTTGTTGAGCAAGAAGGAGCTTAAATAAGGTGGGTAAAGGAGTTTAGAAGTGAGGCAACAATGAAACAATATTAACAGCAATAATAGAAATATCATTAGTTTGTTTAGTACTGGCCCTTTTTGTCCTTTATGTTATCAAAAGTAAATTTGCAGCTTCTAAAAAAATGTTTTGAAGATTGCTATTGTTTTATAAGAATAACTTTGTTTCCATTTAAGCATTTTTTTTTTTTTTGGTTGAAAAGCATGTCTTTTTAGTTACTGAAAAAAAATTTACTGAAAGAAAATGTCTCTACTTCTTAAATTGTTTTAAGTTCAAAATGTACTCTAAAACAGCTAATAAATACCGATATTCATTTTATAGTTAGACACAGTATATTGCTTTTCATAAAAGAGTTGGGGTCTCTGATGATAAATGCTGCAAAAATAGTTCATGTTCAGGCTAGAGCAAACTTGGCAGTAAAGATTAAACTCACATTATACTAGAAAGCAAGGGATTTCAACTTGAGCCTCAAGCAACTGGAAGTTCTAGTTAGAAATGTGTCAGTAAGATTAAATAGTTCAGGTTTTCCTCTGGGTAACGTGGACAAGACTGAATTTTCAAACATACTTTATTGTGAAAGAACAGTAGTTGATATTGGAAAGTAGCTTTCATTCAATAAATACTAATAAGGCTATTTTTATGTGCCAGGAACAGTTCTAGGTTCTAGGCTTAGAGCAGTAAACAAAAACAAAAAAGCCTTTCCACTATGAAGCTTATATTCTAGCAAGTCAACTTCTAAGTCAAGATTTACAAATTTCCAGTGTACGGAACTTCAAACATAAATTTAAATTTGGGTAAATTTAAAACCTATTCTCGAGGCCTTGGTGAAAATATGACTCTTGTATTTTTCATTTTAAAACCAAAAAGTTCCTTCATTTTTAAACAGAATTAGGTATCACTCAAACAAAAAATAAAACTTCTTCAGAAATGTTTTATCATCTGTGTTTCACTGTAATTGACTAAATTATAACTTAGTATTTTTTAAAAAGTACTGTAAAATGCAGAACTAAAAAGGAATTCAATAAGAACAATATATAATTCAAAATTCCTGTATCACCTAGTGAATATTTTGAGATTATCAGTTCATTTTTATTTCTTCAATATTATTATTATTCTAAATTGCTATAATTTTTCTGAACAATCAACTGCTATGTTCCATGCAAATCATCTAAATTAGTACTAAAACCTAGTAATTTTAAAAGAGTCCATTTACAGAGCAGATTGTCAATGAGTAATAGTAAAATTTATAATTAAATCACTGCATTGGTGGCAGATTTTTTTTCAAAAAAATATTAAGCCTCATAGTTTTAATAAACTTTACTTATAGACCTTAGGGTAATTTTCCATTCTAGGTAACTCTGTAGTGTCTGAGTTCATATACTGGACTTTGACAGGACTTTACTTGGACAAGGGATATGGACTGTTCAATTCATGAGAGGAAAAACTATATTATTTGCAACTGTCATTATTAGTTTCTGATTAATAATGGGTTATATTTATTTAAATATCAGTTTATGAAAGTAAATAAGTGAATATTTAAAAAATAATTTGAAACTATAGAAATAGAGGCAAAGAATGAATGAGTATATTTCACTGCAGAAATATTGTTCCAGTGTAGTCTGATTTTGAGATCATTTATACACTATACCTAAAAGCCTTTCTAAGTCAGCTGGTATGGTTAATGATGGAGTTTAGACTTAACTCTATGCGTCCTTGCTTCTCTGGTTTTCATTTAGACCTTTAACATCATTTCAGCACAATTGTTTTGGTTCAGCACCTTCTTACTAAGCAGCTCAGAATTTCCACCAGGGTCCCTGTGGGCTCAGTGCTGGACCTACTCAAATTTCTTTGATGAATAACCTTCTGGTAAGTGTGACTTGTATAGCAAACGCACACTTATTTATGGCTGACATAGTCTTGTGTCAAAAGAACATGAAATTGAAGTTATAGTTAATAACCTGCCACTTGGTATTATACCTGAATTTTTGCTCTTTTGCAGCTAAGGTTGTACGAGTATTTCCATTAAAAATTGATTTTCAGTGGTTTGTAACTTAACTGCAAATGACCTGTCCACGAGAGATGAAAACTGATATATGAGTGCATCCCTTAGGAGCCAATGCATAATTAAATTTGCATGGTTGTTTTAAAGTTAAATCACAGTAGGTTAAGGGTGATATAAAAAAGCCATGAGTTTAGGGGAATATTGTAAATTAAATTTAGGCTGGATTCCTTTCATTTTTAATTAGCAAATACTATTAATTTAAATAATCATTTTGATTTCATAGAGATTATAAAAATATCAAAGTGCCTAACATTTTTGCCTTTAAGAATGTATAAATTCAACCACTTGTTAACTCCCAAAATTAGGAACATTCTACAAAAAAAATGCTTTGGATTTTGTTGTTAACATTCACTTTAAATAAATGCATCGTATTATTTATAACTTTAAAAAGCATTTTGTTATAGAGCCAATAATCATCAATTACTTTCTCTTCACAAGATGCTGTACATTGAGAGTTCAAAAATAAATGATACTGTGTCTGCCTGGAGGCACTAACAGTCTATCACGGTAGGAAAGAAAAGAGCACATACCAGTATATAAATGGCAAAGGCAGAAAGAAGTGGTCTCAGAAGAGGAAAGAAGGGCTAGAAGTTGAGGGTAGAGGATTTCAACTATTTGTCCATGAAACAAGTGAATTTGGAGAGAATAGCATTAGCAAAGCCATAGAAGGGGGTGTGAAGCATGTTTTCAAATTATCCAGGGACATATTACAGGAAAGGGAGAATCAGGATAAAAACCAGGCTTAGGGCTACAACTTTATCTCTAGGCAGTAAGATACCACTGACTGCTTTTAACCTGAACACTGTCAATGTAGGAAGACTATCTGAAGAAGATTAATCTGGAAAATAATGTAAACTGGCATGACTGCGTTTTGTCTGAGAGTGTTGACTCAGGTCGGACTCCTGGGCTTCCATCCCAGCAGCAATATTCCCTTTCTCTCTGAGATTGGGAAAGCCTTTTATCTCTCTGCTCTGCAAGTGGTTTAACACTGAACTGCACATAAAAGATGGTAAAATACAGTACCTCTCTTGTGAAGTTGTAAGCATTAAATGAGGGAACACACATAAGCACGTGGCATTGTGCTTAAATACATGATAAATACCAGCTGTTATCAAGGTGAATAAAGAGAAAAAAAAAGTAAGACAAACAATTTGGAAATAAACATAATTGTTCAAGATAGAATTTCCAATGAGCTTGAATGAGAGTTTTAATCAGCAGGAATCAAAATAAAATTATGCATTAAATATATAAAGTGTGAAGGTGAAATAAGCAAGGCTGGGAAGTAGGGTGGATTTGAGTGATGAGAGAATTGTGAGCAAAATAATTATTTCCAGATTTCAAGCCTGGATGACTGGGAGTGTGAAGGTAGTTTTATGGTCATAAAAGGGACACCATTAATCATAATGTTATGGTTAAAGGATGAGCTTAAACATAAATGTTAAAGCTCCATGTGTTCATTGGATATATAACTATCCAGAAGGTGGTTGTAAATATGATGAGGAACTTTAGCATAAAGCGTCCTTTAAAATATGTAAGAACAAAATTTAAATTTACAACTGCAATATATGGAAATGCACAACCACCATTTTAATTCTTCATTGCTCATGTTCATAATCCTTACGTTATAACACACATAAATAAAAGTGGTAGGCAAATCTTAAAAACTGTTTTAAAATATATATGTATAATACCAAAGATTACCATGTAAATCATCATATTTTTAGTCAATTGGAAATATATAAATAACTCACAAAATTTGGGAGGATGACAATATAACGTATAAAGATGAAATACAGTTTAAACAACACATAGCCAAAAAAAGAAATCTTTGAATTCCTAGACACACAAAAAAATGCAAAGCAATGTGATATGTTTACATATGCAAAACTTAAAAATGATCATCTTCAATAAATAATATCTAGAATTATCAAGATTATAGGGAAATCAATATTCTTCTCCAGGTGGTCTAGGGGCTACGTGCTCATGGCCATCATTGAGTTAGCTTCTTTCATTTGGTGGGGATTTTACTATCTGTAAAATAACTCAGGAGTATGCACTGGATACTGTTATCTATGCAATTCAGGGAAGAATTAAAGATTCTGTGATTGCCACAGGGATGATTTATTGTTTAAATTGTTACCAGTTCTCCTGGCAAACTGTTATTTTTGTCACTAAATTTCCAAATCCTTTCAATCGTTAATTCTTGAGCCAAGTTTTTGTGATTCAAGGGAGATCTGGGAGACTACAGCTTTTCTATAAACAAGAAGCAGGCAGGGAACATGAGGGGGAGGAGTCTGTCCTGGGAAGACCCCCTAGGGTCAGGCTGGATTACATTGCTATCTTGCTTTATGCAGCAAATGTGAGTCCTCTAAATTATTTTCTGTAAGCTTAATTTATTTCCCAGCACCAGTTTTTGAAGAATATTTTCTTTAAGACATATCTTGAATTCATCCCTTATTTCCCATTATGAGTCTTACCACCAAATTTAGGTGTTCTTAACTAATGATGATTGCAAGTATTTTTAAGCTTTTCTTCACCTCTCTAAAATGTCCCTTATCCAACATATTCCTCATTCTTTTCCAAGAACAATATTTCAAAAAATTCACAATGCTTAAATAATGCATTCTTCTTAATAACATGTGTGTTGTTAAGGGAGGAACCAAGAAGTATCAAAAAAGGGAAGATTCATTCTTTGGTTTATTTATTACCTTAAGAGACTAATAATTATAAGAATAGTGGTGATATTTTTAATAATAATATTATTATTACTGAAAGAGTTATTTAGCCCTTTCTTCCTGTAGAAATTAACAATGAGTAAGAAGTAGCCACTGACCAAAAAATTATGGCTAACAAACCCAAACACATAGATAAGTTTCCTTTGCTATAATCAACTGCAATCTTGCAGTACATATTGACTAAGCTAAATCTAGTCACTTTCTTTGATGGCAGATAGTGGTGAAGCAGGGAGAAAAGCCAGCCAATCATTAACGAGAGAACAAGTACAAAGAATAAAACTTCAATGAACAGAACAAATAAAAACAATGAACAACCACCAATCACACACACACACACACAGATGAATTAAATGAAACTCAACGTGGAATGAATTCCACATCAATGTTTAGTAACTATTGCCCATCTAACAAAATATAGTGTAGTGGGATGCCTGCAGAAAGTGAAATATGCAGGAAGTGTATGTAGTAAAATGCATTAAGAAATAAGATAATTGAGAGATAAGAAATATATATGGAATTGCTATAATTTTCTTGTAGAAATTGTAGTGAATGGACATTAAATAAATGCATGGGGGTTAATGAACCATGATTATACCAATGGATGCCAGAAAATAGAATAAGTCACAGTGACAGAATAGAGATGAATGGTATAGAAAGCAGACAAGTTGAGAAACAAGAAAACCTGAGTTCTGCTTCACTGCATAGTCACTGCATGACCCTGGGGAATTACCATTCCCTCTTTGAATATCTACTTACACACCTGTAAGGTAGAATATTAAAAAAAAAAAGTTTTACCTATCCACAAGGTAAATTCGGGAGTATGGAATTAACTCCAAGCCTAATTCCAAGCCCCACAGCGATGTCACAGCCAGGACAGGGTCTAGGTTGTTCTTACTCCACAGTCTATGCTCTTTCTATTACTGTAAACCACAGTGACTGAAGCAGCAAGAAGGAAAAGTTTAAGTGGACTTTACTGATTGATCACCTGGCCATTGGCCAAGGTGTCCGGGTATTCACTTCAAATGTTTTAGATATGAAAGCTCAAACATCTCATACTTCCTTATTATCCCCTATAAACTTGTTACTGTTTTTGTTTTTGTACTGCTTACCATGGTATTTTGGTGTCTCTGTGTGTGTGTGTGTTTGTGTGTGCACGCGCATGACTAGTCTTTTCAATGTACTCAGGAAATTTGCATGCAACTAAACTTTACATGGAGTGAAAATCATGTGTGAAATTACTTGACTTTAATCAGTTGGGTTTAGCTGTAAGTCTCATTTTAATTATTTGCATTTTCTTTCAGTACTAAACCTGCCAATTGTAAGACCTGGCTTGTTATATTATACTTCTGGATAGTTAACTCTTATTCCAGATTTCAATTTTATTATTAACCTGTCAATATCAATAATTGGTTCTTTGTATTTTAAGCGTGTTATTTGACATGTGGCATAAAATAGTGTCAACGTATTTCCCTTCACACCATCATAGCTACCATCTCTCTATTTTAAGTTAAAAAATTACAATTATTCTATGGCCAACTCTTTGCACTAAGCCCTATAACTAGGATGCTCCAATAATTAAAATATTCTAGAAACAAAATCTATAGTGTATCCCTGATATGTTTTCTGTTATTACTGTATCTAAAAAGAAACAATATCAAGTCACTTTATTTTCCACCCTAAGAGCATTTTGTTTCTTCCCTCTATCAGTTCCTCATTGTATTATCTGTCTAGTCATTTGCCCTTTAGACTTAACCTGATGTGGCTAAAATATCTCCAACTGGTAAAAAAATATTTTGCTTTGGGATAATCTTCAAATCTTCCTATATATTGATTTATCTTCTTTTGAAATAGATAATAATACTTGACTAACTTGCGTGGCCAGCAGGCTTCTTTGACTTTACTAAGGTCTTGGAGGCAATGGAATGCAAAAAGAAGTTGAAATCCAGGACATTATTACTGTTGTTATGCAGAAAAATGATATTAAAATACAACTGTATCTTTACGCTTCCCCTGGGCCATTGTCCTTTATGTTTTCACTTTATTCACTCTTCTCTGTGTTAGGCTGCCATGAATATAAATTTCATAGGAGATCAAAGGCTACTAAGCACAATGTGTGTGCTTGAAACACCCCCTGTAAGGCAAGAATTAGTTAAGCTTTTTGGTCTCCTCCTCCTAAATTTATATAAAAGTCTAATCCTTTGGTAACTATATTTTATTTTCATGGGAATAGGACTTGGTCGGCATATGTATAACTACATGAAGATACTGAATGTGTTGGAAAGATAAAATATGTTAGCTTAAAATCTAATTTTTCACATGAATTATTTGCCTTAGTAGAGTGGACGGTGCTTTCTTAAATCATGCATGACAGAATTTTATTTTCTCTTTTCAGCCATTTACAATAAATGTTTTGTCTTGTAATGGTTTCAATGTCTTTCTAAGTGTAAAATGCAATTTAAAAAATACATCTGAGAAAGGAAAGTTTATGGACGTGCATATTTTTAGGTTACATTTTGACCCACATTTTCCAGAGATAGTACATGACATTTTGTTATTCCCTTGGTTTCCTTTCAGAGCAATGGGTCTTGATTACTTGGAACAAAGTGATACGATTTTGTGGAAAATCAGTTGCCATGTTGCTTGGATAAGGACAGCAATCTCTTCAGCCTCCTGAGACTTTCCAATGAGGTTAAAATGTGCCTACAGATGTCAGAAGCATGTATACAAATTAGTTAGGGAAGGAAGACAGTGAGAAAAATGTGCAAAGAGCCATATGGTCATAGACTCTAGAATTTAACATTAGCAATTGTTTTGCATGCTACAAGTTTTATAAATTTCACACGGATTAATATAACGATGTATACTATAAATGAACACAAAGGCATGCAGTTAGTAATTGATTTCCTTTTGTGTTTGACATTCAATAATTTGAGGTCAGAAAGAAGTGTTTATCCTTTCAGGAAGAGAAAAAAAGCAATTGCTGTAAATTTACTGTTTTTTTTTTTCTCTTATGTATTATTTTGACATGATTTCAAATTTATAGAAAATTTCAAGAATAGTTCAAAGCATTGCATTAATTTCCTCCCCCCAGTGTTAATATTTTACTATATTTGAGACTAAGTTGCAGGTATAGTGTTCCTTTACCCCCAAATATTTCAGTATATATTTTCTAAGAGCCAGGATTAATAACATAAAGCTCTGACACATTATCACAGCACAAGCAACAATTTCCGGAAATTAACCTCAATATGGTGCTATTATCTAATATACAGATATTATTCACATTTCACCAGTTGTCCTAATAATGCGCTTTTGGAGCCAAATAAAATGCAGGATCATGTATTGCCCTCAACAGTCATGTCTCTTTAGTCTTTTAATCTGGAATAATTACTCAATTGTTAATTCTATCCCATGGCATTGACACTTTTGAAGTGCACGGACCATACATTTTATAGTGTCCCTTAATTTGGGTTTGTCTATTTTATCATAATTCGATTCAGGATAAATAGTTTTGTCAGGAATACTTAAAAACAGTATTGTGCTCCTCTCTCAGGAAGCATATGAGGTTAACTTGTTCCATTTCTGGTCACTGGGTTAAGATGGTACCAGGTTTCTCTGACATAAAGTTAACTGTAAAGGTCTCTGCACATGGATTGTTTGGGTGTAAATTTTGCCCTATCCTCCCTCCCTGCTGCTAAAGTCTTACCTGGTTTTATACAAAGTATGTGTAAAAGTAAGGTACAACAAATATATATTTTTCAGAGTAATAGTGTGCTGAGGTACAGAAAAAAAGAAAAAAAAATGAGAGAAGGAAGGAAGGAAGAGAGGGAGAAAGAAAAGGAGAAAGAAAAAAATTGGCTTTGGCTTCAAGTAAATTTGTGCTTAGAATTTTGTTTTGTTATTTATTCTGAGCTTGTTTTGTCTTCTGATACATGAGGATAAGATTTTTTTTCCATTCCTTGATTGTCTGTAGATTAAAAAAGCAATGCTCATGGTCATATATTAGCTATCATAACTATTGTGAGCTTTGATCACTAACCAAAAATAATTAGGTGAAATTAGTACAAATTTATATTTGAATCCAGAGGAGGCAAAGCGACTTGCAAATTTGATATCTATTTAAGATCATATTAGTTGTGACATCATTGGCTCTAATAATTCAAGCTGGAAAACATACGTGTCTTGAGCAGAGTCTACTGACCATTACTTAAAAAACTCTCTTCTGCTGATCTGACCTGTTGAAATACACCAAAATCTGTAATTCTTTCCATACTTCATGTTATTGAATTGTCAAATTTCATGAGAAATATCTTGCAGCCATGAAAGATAGTAACGTTCAATATCTTCCTTCACTTTATAATTTTCATGTTAGCACTTCAGAAAAAGAGAGATGGTACACTGCTTTTAAAGTAATCTCATCTTCAATTATAAAAATACTAAAAACATAAATATTATTTCAAAAGTAATAGAATAGAAGCCCAAAGTAACAAAATTGAAAAATATGCAGGTGGACCCTATTTTAGATTTCAAAGAAAAAGGTATAGAACATGTGCATTGTTAAGTGATAATAAGTAAGAGAGATACATTCAGTTCCCAAGAAATCTTTTTTATTATCTTAACTAAAATTAGCAAATGCATCACACCTCTTCATTACAGTTTAGATCATCCAATATTTTAATTTTGGTGCATTTAATTTTGTGGATTCTCCTGTACAAATTAATTTTTTAAAAATTTAAAAAAAATTAATTTGTACAAAAGAATTTAAAGAAATAGAATATATGATTATTGTAGTGGTGTTTATTCTAGAATTCCTCTGGTGGAGAAAAGGGAACCCTCCTATACTGTTGGTGGGAATGTAGTTTGGTGAAGTCACTATGGAGAATAAATGGTGATTCCTCAAAAAACTAAAAATAGACTTACCATATAACCCAGCAATTCTACTCCTGGGCATATATCCTCAAAAAGCTACATGTACCCCAATGTTCATAGCGGCACTATTTACAATAGCCAAGACATGGAAACAATCTAAATGTCCAATGACAGATGACTGGATAAAGAAGCTGTGGTGTATTTTATAATGGAATATTACTCAGCTATAAAAAAAGAATAAAATAATGCCATTTGCAGCAATATTGATGGACCTGGAGATTATCATTCTAAGTGAAGTAAGCCAAAAAGAGAAAGAAAAATACCATGTGATATCACTTACATGTGGAATCTAAAAAAAAAAAAAAATACACAGATGAGCTTGTTTACAAAACAGAAACATATTCATAGACATAGAAAACAAACATGGTTATCGGCGGGGGAAGAGGGTGGGAAGGGATAAATTGGGAGTTCCAGATTTGCAGATACTAAGTACTATATATAAACTAGATAAACAACAACTTTCTTCTGTATAGCACAGGGAACTACATTCAGTATTTTTTTTAATTGATGTATAGTCTTGTAGTAGCCTATAATAAAAAGAATACGAAAACAAATATATGTATGTATATGTATGACTGAAACATTATGCTTTCCACCACAAATTGACACAACATTGTAAACTAACTATACATCAATTAAAAAAAAATAGAATTCCTCTGAAGCAAAAGACAACTCTCTGTTGAATTACGTGCAGAGTAAAAGTTATTGTAAAATGTATCAAAATGCCAGAATTTCACATATATTTTTCAACGCTTACTTGAGGACACTGTGGCACACATTGTCACTAGCTTTCCAAGCATCCTTCATCTTCTTTCTTTCTCGTTAACAAAAATTTATTTTATATATCAGATAGCCATATCTTTCAAGGAAATCTTCTTGACTGAGGAAGTAAATTTTATCAAGCTAAACTAAAACAGATAAATTAGGAATAGGAATATGCCACAAGAATGAGGTTGTGGTGCATTTCTAGACAGTGGATCAGGAGGAGACATCTGCTATGGCCTTCTGGAAAACAGATAAAGGAATGATCTTTGTTTATGACCCTAACTCAGCTGTTGACATTTTTGTGATGACAAGAAAGCAAACTAGATCATATAATCTACATGCTGAGGATGACAGAGCAGAAAGATTAGAAAGAAAAGAAAAGAAAAAAAATCTGAGTACTTGATAACATTGTAAAACTGGTCAATGAACCAATCCTAAAATTGCAGAATTTTGTTACATGAGAAATAATGCAGCTATTTTAAATCATTTATGGTTTGTATTTACGTTGACTGCAGCCCAAACTGTCCTATTTCAGGTGCTTTGACAGGGAAGTAAAGAGATAAATAACATTATTCATTAAAAAAAAAAAAGATTCTGAGCATGTACTCTAACTGCAAATCACTGCTCTGGGTGCTAAGAATGCATTTAGATCACGACATGTCTCTGGCCATCAGCTGATTTCACAATAATCAAAACAAAAATATCTTAAGAAATAATAAGGACTATGCATTAAAGATTTAAAAACCACACACACTTCAATGAATGAATATTTCATTAACTGCACATTGTCTTAACTAATTCTAAAAGGAATCGAATGAGATAATCCTGCAAAATTCCAGACAGATCTTGGCCCATGGTAAGCCCTAATGACTTAACTAAGAATAGTAATATTTAACTGTAAAGGTTACTAGAATAAAACGTTGTAATATGATGACATATTCTAAATTGTAATAAGAGAGCTTTTTCAAATGTAAGAAAAAGTCATATAAAACTGTAAATAATTGTTTAACCTTTCAAATCAAACGTTACTTTTTGAGTGAAAAGGACTATCACCCTGAACTGCACTTAAAGTACCTATTTAAAACTTGAGCACTGTAATAAAAATGTACAACTTCTTAAATTAGGGTGGTGTTATTGTGCTTGTACATGAAGTTCCGGGAATCTGAAGATTATAGAACTCTAAATACGCCTTTACAAAAGAACCCATGCGTCTGTGGTTACTCCCAGAGAGCCCTGCTTTGAATAAGCAACACATCAGCCTTCTTCAAAATATTCCAAAATCTTGCTTAAGCAAGTGAAATTAAGGCACTCTCTGATCCCAGCAAAAGAAAAGCAGTGTCATGAAAATGGTAATATCAATGAATATTAATGAAATGTTAATAAATCACTAGCCCATGGGTGGAAAGGTAATCCTACCACATACTCTTAAATCCTTCATCAGAACGACCCAAACATCAGAATTTGCATTTCTGTTTACATTTCCCTCCATCATAATTGGTAGTTTGTCACTATTTCTCTACTTGCTTGAGGCATTATTCTAACTGAATACGTTCTGTATATAGAGAGAAGAATCCTCACTCATCAAGACTGTCAACTTCACCACTTCTCCTTTTTAGTTATTCTTGTTAGTTACTCTCCTTCTGCTTTTACTTGCTTAAGACTTGTCACTCATTCAGCAGATGCACTGACAGATACTTGACTGACATGTAAATTTATTCACAGAAAAGAAAAGGACATTTTTGTTCTGACGTTTTATTTTTATCTCTGCATGCCATCTTTATTTGACAGATTATAAAGCCATATTCGTATTAAAAAGCATCTTTAAATAAAGAGCAATTTGCCGTATCAATATTGTCTTCCCACTTCTTTTATCTCCATGGCCTTAGAAGGCTTACTGAAAATAACATTTCTCACATTCAGAGATAGTAATCCAAGTAATGGTGAATGGCCACACTTCCTCTCTCTTTTTTATTATTATTTCTGGCTTATTCAGTGTACACAGGGAAGAATGTATCATCTTTCTATATCATGGAGACAAGTGGATTGGCATATATTCTGCTTGTCCTTTTCTGAAATGCTTGAAGAAATTATAACTTTCGGGCAATAGGAAAAAATAGTCAAATTCAACAACCTAGGAACAGGAATCAAGAAGAAAATCTACATTATATTTTATTTCAGAAAGATTACATATAAAAACAACAAATTCTCCTTCGCATGTCAGTGAAATGAGAAAAAGGATTTCTTATAATTAAAATGTATTCATTCTCTTTAACAGTTTAGGTATTGAAATCTAATAATTCTTTTGTAAAATGGAGTTTGAAAATATATTTTTTCTCTATATTGACAAGTATGTATATCTAGTGTAATTATTTGAGAAGAAAAATAACACAGACCAAAATACCCATAGAATCAGTCACCCCAGATGTTAGAAATGAACTCACTGAACACATGTCAAATCAAAAGCAACCACACTGCACTCCCGGACAGCCTAGTAGTTTTGGACGTAAGTGGAGTAGATAATATGAATGTCCATCAGATGCTGTACACGACACTTTATCCCACTGAGCTAGTTCTTTCTGTGACTTAATACTGCTCAAGATGTCCTCAAAAGCTAGAAGGTCTCCATTTGCAAGGTCATTTGATTGTTTCTAAATAACTTAGGGGATACTCATGTCAATATGACAACTGGGAAGAGTAAATGAGAACTCTCCCTTCCTGATACACGCTATTAGTACTTGTGAGATATGTCACAATAGTTCACTGCTTATAAAATCCTTCACAGAGATATTTATTGCAGCATATTAATTTCATACTGTTGTAAATCCAGAATCTATACCCTAGATTCAGAAGTTGTTCAAAATTTCAAAGAAATACTACATATTAAATGTGGATTTTTGGAGAGAAGAGTCCAAAAGAAAAATATGTGAGGACAATTGATTTGAATAAATGAAAGAGTTTGGAATTAAATAAGAAGAATAATGGACTGTTTTCTTATAAACTGGTTAAAAGTCAGTGTTTTGCTTAACATTTGGGCTTGTGTCTGCTGCGGCTGTTGCTAGCACGCAGTGAGTACTTAATGACTGCTAAGTGAATGAACGAATAAATGAAGGAATATCCAAGAGCTACATTTTTAAAAGAACTGTATGAGCCACTACTTAGGCTAAATTCTTAACACTTTCACCTTTTCAATTTGTAACAATGCATTGCTCTTAAACATAAGTAAAAAAAAAAAATCATTAATTTATTACTTTCAACTGGGTGTTCCAATAGCAAGAAAATGTATACTCTTTTCAGTGGTCTCTTATCTCTGGCACTCTTAAGACAAATTTAAAAATCACTGCTCCGATAACTACTCATTCACATTTTGTATACCTCATTAACCAGTTTTTGAGAATTCCTGAAAACAAAGGATCGAGCAAACAACAAGCATAATGGCTTGGATCTTAGTCTTTGAATATATGTTGAGTTATTGAAATCAGTCTTCAGAGGGCCCAAATAAAAACACAAACTTGCAGCAAGGAAAACGCGTTGTTAGTGATACACAAAGTTAGCTTTTCTAGCTCTGAGGTGGTAAAAGAATTTACATTTCAGCTTTTAACTGAATCTTTTTTTCTACTACCTGGGAGATACCATTATGAGCCAACACCTGTTGGAAGTTTTCCTGATCCTTTCAGCTCATTCTTCTGTTGTCTTTGTACCCATTCACCAGATGTGCCCATTGAACAACTGATTCCCTGGGCATGGCCATAAATGCTTCATGATATACTTGGATATGAGCTTTACATGCAAAATGCTGAGGCAGTCATTTCTTTGGCATTAAAAATGGGACCAAAACCTCACTGCTTCATGATAAACCAAGATGACTAATGATGAACCATAATTTCTCAGAAAAGCTGACTTGAAAAACATAAATGTACTTCAGGACACCAATGTATTTCCAGTTCCTTGGTATTTAGAGCCTTTCTGTCCCAAATGTCTGGGATGAATCCATCTTATTTGTGGCCATTTCCATAAACAAGAGCCCTAGATAGAGCCGAACTTCCTTTCATCAACATTGTTTTGATACTATTTGTTCACCGTGACTTCAGTATTGACACCTCTGTTTAATGTTTCTACAACTGTTCTTCCTCAGGAAGCTATTCTCTGAATAATTTGAAAAATATTAAAAAACAAAACAAAACTCATGGCCTGACAGAGAAAGAAAACATTGTTTTATAAAGGAGTTGAATGATTTATCCACAGAAATTAATATGACTTTTTAACTTTTATTACAGAATATTTATTCATTTTCGAATATGAGAATAATGAAAAAGAGTAAGAAAAAAATCTGCTCAAGATATTTGCTCTGTTTATTTTCCTTCTATGTACAGATTTCTTACAATATAGCGCTAATTATAATGTGTAAGTGGGTATGTCTCACGTGAAATGTATTATCATTTTCCATGTTATAACATACTTCTATTTGTGCCTATTTTAAACACTTTATAGTAGCTTTGTTATGCATCCTACATTTTTCTAGCTTTACTTCCTGCTTAGTAACTTATCTATTTCTTTTGTAATCAAAACTATGATGTTTTTCTTATATTTTGTATCACTCTTACTCCCAGAAATTCCACTCTTTTCAGCTACATTTTGTCTTATTTTTGTGATAACTGAAAATATTTAATTAGTAAATGCACATGAAATGTACTTAATTACATGGTATCAATACAAATTCTAGGGGAGTTAATATATTTAACATGCATTTTCCTTTTTTCTTACACTGGATTGTGTAGTCCACTGCTATTCTGAAAATGATGTTTAGCATAGCATCTTCTTGGTGGCAGTCTAACATATGTAGAAATTCATTTGTTTTGTGTTTATTATTTTTGATTTTATCTTAACTAGATTCATATTTCACTTGATTATTACGGATATATTGGACATAAAGTCACATAATGTGCAAATAATATTACACTTCTTCCTTTTTTATACAATACTTATCAGCATTCAAAAGACAAGCCTATAGCTTTTACTGCATAAATTCACACTTAATATTATTCCCATATTTTGTGGCTGTTTATTTTGTGAATAATTTCATTGGGAATTTGAATTAATTCTGTGCTTGGAATGTGAGTATTCTGCCTCTCAAAATTGAGAATTGAAGTGTAATTTAATGAGCAAAAACACCCATCTTTGTAGATAAGCTTGTAAAATGAAGTAGGAATGAGAGCATTTAGTCATCAGGGTGGGTATACTAACCCTTCGCGTAGTGGAGAAGTGTCATTTCACCAGCCCAGCCATCATGCCTTTACCCTTTTCTTGCATCTACATCACTATATTCCTTCAGGAGCTGTTATAAACATGCTCCATCACAAACAACCCTGTCTTGATTTCCAGTAAAGGTCCTCATCTCATTGGCAAAATGATGGGCACAGGACACAGGCAAGAACAGTGTCTCTCGACCCTGAGAACTGGGATTTTCCAGCTACATAAGGCTGGAAAATGATGGGCTTGTTTAATTTATGTGGGAGGTTCCTGCTACCAATAGTCCCTTTCCTGAACCTCACTGTTCAAAAGATGTTTTTGAATTCTCTGAGCTATTTCTTACTTTCTAAGATTTTTCTTTTTCTTTTTTCTTATTTTTTACTTCTTTTCTTTTTTTTTTTTAATGTTTATGTCAAACTTAGCCAGACATGGGATCTGGTGCTTAAACACAGAGAACCCTGAGACAACCCTGAGACACTTTTTCAGAAAAAAAGTTTAGAAAAAAATGTAATAATCCTAATTTTTCAAAGTTAACTCCATACATACTTGTGTGTATGTGTGTGTGTATATGTATAGATAGACCTGCTCTGTGAGATGTTCTTAATAGTATTGAATAATAATGCTAAATGTAATTCTATACATTTTATAAATAATATACCATATAATTTTTATATATTATACACTATTACATATTATATATTGTATGTATATACACATAATATATTATTGTACATGCAACTTTGTGACCTATTCCTTGAACAACATGCAACTTTGTAACCCATTCTTTTTATTTGACAACATATTGTGTAATTTAACCTTTTAATATTTTTATAGCTACATATTGTTCAAGGTTATTACGTGTATTATAATGTAATTAACTATTTCCTAACTAGGAACACTTAGAATATTTAAAATCATACTTACCTTTCATTTCCTACCAATACTGTAATTAATATTAAGTGGTGAAAATCAATACTAAATGTCTTATAATTTTACTTTGAGCATTTATTAGGAAGTGAACTGTTTAATTTATGAGAAAATATTTGTTTTTTATTTAAATAACAAGTGTTAAAATCTGATCCCACACAAGAAGGAGCAATGCTTGGTAATCTGTAGATAAATTATTTTACATTTCTGTATATTGGGAAAAACAAAATAGAGGCACAGAGGAGGCAAATATTATTTATATTTTTAAAGTCTCTTTAGAAAATTATTCAGACCATCCAATCCTTTGAAGAACTTTAAAACAGATTTGTGTAAACAAACATGCTTTTAATTTGTGATTTTACACTATGTATATAAAATAAACTTTTTGAGGAAGAATTCAATTCAAACAGACTTTTCCATCAGTCCAGAGGAGCTAAAACATCAGTTTTGACTTTGCCAATTATTTTCCAACTGCTCCATATGTGGTTCTTTGCATTTTTACCAAATCATATCATTTTAAAATTAGTTTAATTAAATATATATTTTAGACATACTGTCTGTAAATTTAAATTATAGGGTATCCCCAATAATACTGAATGTTTCACACAACTAGTGAAAAAAAACCAGAAATTAGTTTTTAGAAAAAGAGGTGAATAATACATACCAGCAGGTAAATCATAAGCTGTCTTCAACTAGTGCCTCAGGCTATACAGACTTTAGAAAACATTTACTTCAGATTCTTTTCAGAAATTTTGCATTTGGATTCCATAGTTAGCCTCCATATATGCATTCATATTCTTTTCTATGGGCCTCAAATCTCTATATATGGAAATATCTTCTTCAGAAAGCATAATTTTTTTTAAGGAATATGTTGCAAGTTTTGTGTTCCTGTCTGTCTGGTGGGTCTGCCTGAGGGCTGCCTATTAAACCACCAATTTCTACACTGAAAAGGCTTTCCCCTGATGAAATGTTATTGTTTCAAGTATGCTAATGACTTTTCTTGAAGAGTAACATGTGAAAATAAAAATGAGCTACCCATTCCCAGTATTTATATACACGTATAAAGGCTTCCCAGTATATGTCTTTTCCAAATGACTGCTGTGTAATTTACTGAAGCCATATTTTTTGATCAGTTTCAACTTTTACATTGTCTTGATTCCTCAATATGAAATAAAATTAGCCTTTGACCAAACCAAAACTTGAAGAAAATCAGAAGAGGTCTATAATCCACTAGCCAAGAGTATGTGTCTCTACAAAGGTCTGACAAAAGATTGATACTGTCAGTCAACTTTCTAATTAAGGAATAGAACAATGTAGGGGGGAAATTTTTTTCTAAGTTGTTTTTTTTTTCTTTCAAAGTTTTTGATGTTGCTTCTTGTTATGGAGTAATGTGAAAGACAGAGAAAGAGATGATTATGAAAAAATCATTCAACCTTTCCACCAGCATTTCAAGTCTATGGACTACAGCTGTCAGTTAAAATCCATATACTTACATTTGAGTCTTGAAAATCCTTTCACAAGGAAGTATCAATTATTTTTCATTTTATAGAAAATATTGAATTATATTAATCTAGTATCTGATAACATACTTGATTAAAATAAAATTTTATGAATGTACCAAGCAGGCTCATTACTGTGAGATGCAGTGTTTTTCTTTTTCCTCCATTTTAGCATGTTGTTTTAAATTATGAGGATACACTTCTAATATCTTCTTATCTATCACCGTAAAACAGTCTGAAAAAAGAGAAATAACTCTTTCCTTAATATTAAGGAGAATGTAAGTAAGATTTCTAAAAGTCACTGCTATTGTAATACATTTACTATGCAAGAATGTTTAGTTTTGAAATTTGTATTATAAAACTACTGTTTGTGTACTGTTGTGAGTAAATAGGGAAAACACATATGTTGCCTATTAGTAAGTCACTAATATAAGGTTAACTTAATTATTATTGTATCTGATAAATTACAATAAAAATTTTTAAATATGATTTCAGTGCTTGTTTAAGATTCTGTTACCAATGTCTAAATATATTTTGCTGTTGCTGATATCAGGACACCAGGTGAACCTAGCTAAACTAGGTTCTTTTCAGAAACCACTCACTTCTTTAGAAAATGTTAATTGGACACTATATTTATCAGTGACTGTCTAGGCTCTGGAAATATAGGAATGTATGGAATAAACATAGCAGGAAGCACACAGAGTTAATTTTCTTCTAAGATAATATAGAGAATAAAAGAAACAAGCAAAAATGTGGCAATTTTAGATAATAAGAATAATATTAAAGAAATACATTTAAAAGATAGATCTATCTTTAGGATAGATTCTTTAGGAGTTGTAGGATGAGAGCTAATTTACAGAGCTTGGTAACAAAACCCCTGTCTGAACAGAATTGAAACTTAAGTGATAAAAGATAAATAAGAGGTAAAAATTATTCTAGCAGAAAGAATTGCAAGTTCAAAGGCCCTGAGGTAGATTTATGTGCAGTATCTTTAAGGCACAGGCACAATAAAAGTTTGTCTGGCATTTCATGAACAAGGGAGAAGAATGACAGGAACTAACTAACATTGGAGATAGAGTCAGGGATCAAAGCAGTTGACACATTTTAGGCTTTGGTCTGGGGTTTGGATTTGCTCCATAAGCCCAAGAGGAAAGGAGAGCTTTAAGCCAAGCTTTAAGTGGTTTTGAACTTGGGTATTTTACATTGGAGCTGATGAAACTCTAGATCAAGTTTAAAGATATTAGCATTTGATGTAGAGACAAATATGACCATAAGTAGTGTTGGCAAATTTAGCAAACAAAAATAGAGGGTTCCAAATAATACTTCTAGTTTAATTATGTACTATACTTGGAACATATGTGTATCAACATATTATTTATTTATCTGAATTTCCATTCTGTCTAGGTACCCTAAATTTTATCTGGCAAACCTAAGATTCCTGACATTCTTTGGAGCACCAAGGGAAAGGACAGTACCACGGACTTAGAAGGGGAAGACTAGAAAAGAGCATTTTTATAGGACTGGGGAGATGGGAGGGAGAACAAACAAGTCTATGTTGAAGGTGGTCAATTTTGAGAAGTTGATCAGACATGCAAATGGAGATGCTTGAGAAAAGCTCCAAAAAGAAAAGAAGGTTGGAGCTACATTAGTCATCTGCATACAGATGCTATGTAAAGTTGTAGGAATACCTTAACAGTGCTGGAGAAGGAAGCAAGAGAGACAGGAGGCAGAAGAAAACAGGAGAGTGTGATTTCACAGAAATGTAGAGAAAATGGTCAACAGCTAAGTGGGGAGGGAAAATTTAGTAAGAAAAAGACTATTGGGCTCCACAAAAGAAGATCGTTAGCGTTTAAGTGGACGGATAAGGATGAAAGCCCCAGGTGAAGGTTAAGGATGGGGATTGGGGGTGGAATAAAAGGAATATTAACCATGCTGTGAAATTGTGTCATGAATGGAGAGTAAGAGAATGGGGTCCACGTGGAATGTAGGGGATCACGGGATCAAGAAAAGTTCTTTTTTTTTCAAGGTAGTAGGATTAACACACATTTCCATGTAGATGAGAATTTTTTGTTAGCAACAGAAAGTGAAGCAGGTTATACACAATGTTTCCAGACTAGCCAGTGTGAAATCCAGATCTCAGGTGGACAGTGTGCCCTTAAGGGGGATCAGAAAACTGCTTTTGTTGTATTAGTAGGAAGTGCAGAGGAGTTAGCTGTAAGCCAGCAAGATAGTGACTTCAGTGGTCAGAAGATGAGTAGTCCTCATCTCATCAATATTTATCTTCTAACGGACAACATTTGAGGATTGCAGATGTGAATTATAAAAAAAATAAACATTTTAGGAAAAAAACACACACACATACATTCAATAAAGCCTGTTTCTTAATCTTTGGTCTGGTTCAAAGAACTCTCCTTGGAGCTTTCAGAACACTTCTATCCCAATGCAAACTATGTGGCACTTTAATTGTCATTCTATTTATGGAGAGTAAGTGTTATTTAGTATTCTTTTGTATCCCTAGTTAAGCTGTTAGCCTTGGAAATTTTAGTGTGCAATAAATATGTGATGAATGAAGAGTCAAAAATTTAGCAAAGAAACAACAAGTGCGTGTCTCTGGAATTTTGGACGAACCACTGTTTACCCTACAGCTTATAAATAGTTTTTTTTTCATAACTCACATGGAAAAAAATAAATAGCATGTATGTTTTGTATATTTGGCAAGTCACCACACTTTTCTAGGTTTCCCTATGTTTGACAAACTTTAAAAAGAATTTAAGAAAGTAATCTAGTTGATTAAAATTACAATATCTTATGCCATTTGTGGAGTTTTAACATCCAATGTTTCTTTTGATTTGTCACTTATATACAAAAATTGTCTTGATTTTCAAATAATATTGTTCAAATTTATGGTGATAGAAAATCAGAATCTAAGGTGTTACGTTCCACTGGGTGACATTATGGTGTTCAAACACTGATTTTAATTAATGAATGACAGATTCTATTGAAGTTTAATTTTTTAGTACATATCTTATAGAGATATGTATTGTTCAATGGTGATTTAAATTGAAGAGGTTTGTAAGTCACCACATAATGTTTTTCTTAATTATTCTGAAATACATTAGGGGCCCTCTGAAATGAAAGCCATATTTATACATACAAAGATGTTTATAGAATATCTACTTTACATGACTTTAACCTACACCTACTAAAATCCATATGATACTGAGAAAAAGGAGATATAGGCTTACTGCATATCACACAAGACTGTCATGATTTATTCAGATTTTAAGGAAGTTACAAAAGCCATGTTGGTGGCAAAAGCCTGAGAAAATTCATGATGCTGAATTTTTCTTTTCTATTTGATATAAATAAGATATATAATTTTTCTTGATATGCCAATAAGAATGATTCAGAATATTTAAATATTAAAATTAATTTAGCAGTGTTATGATTATGTGTATCACTGCTAATATTTCAGAGAAATGAGACTTTTCTTAATCTGGTATTTTGAAAAATTAAACTTATTCTCGAAGTATGGTTTTTTTCAAAAATACTTTCCTATTAGCATGAATTAATGATGTAGTGTTCATGTTATCCAGTCCTATAAGGGAAGTAAATTAAGGAATATATGTGCTTTTAATAGTCATCTATAGTTAAAATTACCATTTATTTAACTTCAGTACATTAATGTGAATGAAAATGTAAGTATGTGACCTGCCAACTTACCCCTCCTGGTTATGAGTGGTGGTTTTGTTCTATCATTTGTGGCTGTAGATGCAGGCAGTCTCTCAATGTACACGTCCTACTTTTCTAAGATATCCCACTGGAAAAACTTAATGACCAGATAAGTTCTGCTGCCCAGAAGTCACTGGATATTTCGCAGCACCACTTGGAATATTTCTTATATTCACTTTGTTCATGTTCAACTTACGCTGTCAGTTTAGACAGGCGTTCTTGGGTACCACATGCCTCTGCAGCTTTTGACTTGGTTCTACTTGGTTCTACCTACCTTGGTTCTAACTCAGAAACAGAGTTCTGGCAAGAATTGCTGTGTGATATTATTAGACAAATATTTGGGAGGTCTTGCTTTAATTTATCTTTTCCCATAATTGATTTTGAAAAGGTATAGTAGATGGTAGAAACCATTTAAATGTCTAAAAATAACTTTTACGCCAGATTAAAATATCACAGATATAATGTATATTTATAGGAGTTTTCTAACTTTCCCCTTGGTACATCAACATATGGAAAGAAATATATTCTTTCTTCAACCATTTTCTCATTAGCATCTCAGAATTTTACTCATTGAAACCATGCAGCAAAGTTAGGTGGTCTACCGGCAGGACCTTGCTACAAAATCAACTCCAAGCGCAGGGCTTTCAGAGAGTTCTAAATTATTAATTATATACTGTATTCTTCACTCCTATGCTGATGAAAATTTAGTCTCTGTACCCTCTGTGGGTTGTGCCTTATTGCTACTGTGTTATTATTATTTAGAAAGCATTTTGTGTGGGATCATCTTTCAAATATTTTTCAAGTCATGTCAGGTAAAACACAACTGGTTTATTAGCTTAATATGAAAAATAATCAGGCCTTTTCTAATTTTATATGATAATTATTTAATGTAGTATTTACGACTTGTATATAACTGATGATAAAATCAATGTTGATCAGTTGTTTGATCGGTTTAATTTGGCAAATCCTCTAATACCTATTTTTTCTCATTTGTGATATTTTATGTACTTTAAAAGAATATTTTCTCATCTACAGGGAGAATCTATAGATTTACATATACATCTAATTTAATGCATTTTTATATGAAGCAAAAACATCTCATTTACTGTTACATATTCAAATTAAACTCCAGTAATAATTCTAGTGCTATAATTTTTTTAAATCTGTATTTTTCCATGGTTGAGTTAATCCAAATGTATGGTTATGAATAGGGCTATGACTAAGTTTGTTCAAGGATTTTTCTTATATTTTCCTTAACATAAAATTATTAAGTAACTTTTATAGGTCAATTATTTAAAAAAAAATCTAGACTCTAAAATTAAGAAAAAAGGATAACAATTTTATATTTACTTCATCAAAAATTTACGATTACAGATGATAAAGAAACTTACCAGAATAGTTATAAAGAATAGACTATATGGATTTAACGTATGTATCTTTTCCATTCTTGCTCAAGAATGCAGCTATTTATACCCAAGCAATTTCATCAAGTAGTTCATATGGCTAAATGTTTTTAATCATTTAGTTCTCTTGTTTGGGCATAAAAATTATACAATAAATTCTTAACTGGCACTCATTAATGGTAATAGAGTTTGAGATACAGGAATAAAAACAGCTTAGAAAGCAAATATTTTCACCTGAACAAGGGAAAAAAGTATTATTTTTTCCCCCAGAAACTTATCCTAAGTTTCTAAGGACAATAATACTGTGCTTGAACTTTTGAGTAATTTCCTGTTCAGAGAAAAGCATAATTCTCTTCATCCTAGATATATACGTAAGAAAATCAGCTGGTGGCATTTTAGGCAAGTAAAGTGACTAGGAGGAGGAATCACAGAGTGGCTATTCAGAAGGAACAGAGTCTCAGTGAAAAGAGTCTGCACCTAGAACTGAGATAATTCCTCTCTTTCCCAAAGAAATAATAGAGAAATTTGACTTTTGAAAAGGGAGAGGATCAATACCTGGATTAGAACTTATATTATAATCATATCTAGACAATCACTTTGTTTATATCATTATTTTACAGAAATGATATTGGTATCATTTATGTTAGTTGAATTCCCAATGCTAATTTAGAAGAACATCTAACCCATAATTCCAGTTTCATCACTGTGCATCATGGGAGTTTGGTGTCTCACCTTTGAGGTGTGGTTTCTGGTTTAGTCAGCATTACCACAGGGTTCTCATTAGGAGCAAATGAGACAAGGGAGGTATATATACCTTGAAAACTATAACAGGAATAGTTGAAGGAATATACTGTAGTATTACATCATGCTCTCTGGAGAGATATCAATGGTTTGAAATTTCAGTAGAATCTAAACCTTGATCATTATACTTCCCCTTATTGCTGTTTTTATTAGCATTTAATTGTTCCATTTATTGGCATAACTCCTTTCATTTTGTGTAAAAATATTCAATCTAGATCAGAATTGAATTCTATTAGAATTTTTATGATCTTTTCTTTCTTATCATTAATCATTAATGTTCAACACATTCTAGTTAGTCTAATTAACATAATTCCACATAATTACAGGTGTGGAACTGACACAAGTTATTTCCAAGTTACTTTACTCATAACATATCAAAGGAAATTCTAAAATAATGTCATATCTCAATTTAAATATAAGAAAACTTGAATTTTTAAGCTGATTTTTTGATGATATATTTTTCTTATAGTCAAGAAACTGAAACACTCATTTTACATATGAAAATAAATATTAAATAGTTTTTCTCAAATTTTAATTAGTCAATTTTTATATAAGACATAAGGAAAATAACTTCTCTTCTAGTCATCCAGATACAATTTTTTTCCCACAAATATATACAGCATTTTGTCTGTCAGTTAAAATTTCAAAGTATAAGGTCATATCATAAATGGCTTAGTGCAACCTACTGCAATTCCATTCGCGCTCTGATATTTGGGAGGAATTGAATGGGGATTTCCAATGGTAATCATTCTTTCAAACCATTATGTCCAGACCATTAAATGAAAGAAAAGAAAAAAGAAAAAGAGACAATTGCAACTTTGTAGACATGGTACAGACTGGAAAAGAAAAAACCAAAAGGTTATTTGCTGATTTTATTTTAGGCTAACGATACTTGTTTATATTAATGGACTGAAAGCATTATAGTCTTTTTTAAAAGGTTTTCTCCCTGAAATAGCCCATCACCCAAAAAGAAACAATGCACCAAGTAACTTAATTATAAAATGTCAAAGCTTAAGAGCAAGCTTTCACAAAGCACCATTATGAGATTTCAATAGCACTGAGACCTGCTCAGGTTAACCTGCCAACTATGTCCTATTTGCAAGTAAAATTTGCCCTCTTTCCTAATCAACTGCTCTAGAGCTGATTATTTCCCATTTATTTAATGTTATCTGCCAGGCCTCCCAAATGTTTTAGTCCTTATTTTAGGACCATCTCAGACTCATTAGCCTTTTGCCTGACAGTGCCAATGTGACTGTCTGACAGCCTGAAACTTGGAGATGTTATGCCACTGAGTGTCAAGATCTTTCCAGGAAAAATTGTTTTTAAAAAATGAACATATATTTAAATAATGCAGAAAGGTAAAAAGCCAAATATTTTAAATTATGTCTGATATGCCAGAATATTATTTTTTTCAAATGCAATGAGAATAAAATGATGTTTGTTTTCCATGATTCTGGAAGCAGTATCCCTTCTGAAATTTTTCATCACCAAGTGTTTCTTTTGCAATAAGTTATATGTTACAAATAGTTTGTAGAATTACTTATCTTTGATTATAATTAATTATATTTGATTATATTTAGTTAAACATTAAAATACTATATTTGATCTTTGCCAAATAGAATAAAATAATAGCACTCTTACATGGTTTAATTTATTATAGAAAAGGTCCTGTATTATGGAAACACATTTTTCACATTTATAGATACATTTTAAGTTCACAAGGTCCAATTTAAATTTCCTATTTGCTAACTAAAGATTTTACATTTCTCAAAGAATCAAAAGAAATCCATCAGTGTTTAAACTAACCAGAACTAAACTAGTACAACAGGAAAAAAGGAGGGCTTCTCTGGCTAATTGTGAAAACATACTAAGTAACAAAATATTAATTTTAATAATGATCCAAGCCTGTAGAAATTAGTGATATGTTTACTTCTTTTAGATTAAGTTTTCATGTTATTTTGGGTGCCACCAGTATTTAGCTTTGATTGGTAATCTAAATTGGCCAGATCATCTTAGGGAAAACCTAAACCTTCCAACTATACTCTGATCTAGAGGAAAACAAAACAACTGAAGGAAGATAATAAGAATCTAATGTCATAAATCCATGTTAAAGGACCATAAAAAGCCCACTGTCTTATAACTTTGTGCCAGGTATTTGAACACAATTATGTAAAGGTTGTGTTCAGTAAAGAACCTATCAGAGGTCACACAGGTAATCCTGACAACTGAAACAAGAACCAGGTGTTCCCAAAGCCTTGGATTTCTCCTTTATTTCACTGTTTACTCAAAATCCTATTGTGTGCATCTGTCCAGTCTTTAGCTAAACTACTCCCTGGTCATGTCCATTTTGTTTAACCAATGGCCTTGTAGGGATCGTAGCCTGACTCTAGCCCCCTCATGCAAGCTAATGCCCTAGATGCAAATATAAGCTTCTGAGATGACTTCCCCCACAGCCCTTTTGGTCAACAGTGTCTCCTGCCTCCCAGAACCTACATGCCCTATGTGCCCTTTAGATAAGGCCCTTGCAGGATTTACCAAAACCCCACTCTTTTGGTTTGAATTGACCAATCAGACCACAGCCAAGGAACCCTAATGCCCTCATCTACTGGATACTAATAAAGACTTATGTCGCCAGTCCTGTCTGCATTCTGCCTTGACCTTGCTGTGTGGCCCCTCAAGGCATGCCAATTAATTCTTCCAGAACTTAAGAACTGTGAGTTAAATAAACTTCTCTATTTCAATCTCTCTTTTGGTCTTCTGATGAACTGTGGTTTACCATCTGACACCCTGTGCTCCACTCAACAAATGTTAATAAAGTCATAACAGCATCCTATTATTATTATTATACATAAAAGGGGAAAATAAAAACTCAACTAACCTGACAACAACTATTTATATAAACATAATTAAAATCATTTCAAACACAGGACACAAAAAGCACTTTACATATTAGATTGTGAATTCCCAAGATTCATTTTATAAGGCTTTTCAAATGAAGCTTACTTATACTCTTATCTTTAGTGTATTAGTTAAATAAATTTAGACTAAGATTTTTGCTTGCTGTATAAATTGTAGATCATGTGCCAATGACCTATCAGTATATAATTTCAGTAACTAGATAAAAGTCACTGGTTAAATCATGTTCCCAAAAAATCACTTTATATAGGGAAATAAATTTCAAATGGAAAACTTATGAATTATCAGCTAACTAGAACAAAAATAAATCTTCATACACAACAAGGAGACAAAGCAACACTAGTATAAATTCAAGATGCCATAGTTAACAGTGTTAAAAGCTTATAAGAGAATGATCCCGAAACAGCTGTTCCAATATGGTTCCAAGATGGCTGACACGTAAATGTCACCATACACCACGGAGAACACTTTTGTGATCTTTAACAGCAGAGAAGTTAAACTTTAACTTATGAATGAGATAAAATGCTAAAATAGGTAAAACAAGCTTAAGGAAATGAAGAAAGTAGTCAAGGTTACTATCAAAAGTTTTTAAACAATAAAACTCATCACCGATTTGAAACAAAGTAGTTCATAAATGGAGTATGAACAAGTGAAAAATGTCAACATATTTCAAACGGTTTTCAATACACACATGTATGTATATTCATCTATTCATGTATATAGATATCTGCATATTACTATCTATCTATATAAATCTGTATCTGTATATTTATATATAATCTATAAACTAAAGTGGAAGATAACGATCAAAACTCATTTTAAAGACTGATCAATACCCAAGAATCCTTCTAAGAGAAAGCCATCCAATGCCATTCAACACATACATGGATTGCACAAACATAAATCAGTGTTATATAAGTAGTTTTGGCAATATATTATATTTACAGCATCTAAACTATAAAACTACCCAAAAAAGTCACAGACCTCAACTTTAACATGTTTCAGAGGCAATAATCCAGAGAAATTGGCTCCTGCATTATAGACTCTTAAAAATATGGCCGTTTTTCTACAAGTTTTTTGCATTCTATTTCATTTTCCTTTCCCCTCACGTTTCATGCCGTTGTTTAGAATTGTGTCATGGTTTTATTTTCCTTATGTGAAAATTATATACCAATTCAGGGTTGGTTTTTTGGTGTCCCCTGTCCTTCATCCTGTCTTTTGGAAAGGAAAAGAAGCTGGACTTATGTTATAAGGTCAGGAGGGGTGAAAAAAGGCTATGGCCAAACTGACCTTTCTGCTCTCTGCATAGGCATTACGGAGGGGCTTACAGCAAGTTCAGCCTAGAGAGCTGTGACCACCCTGCTCTCACACTGAGAACAAAGACACCTTCACAGTATGCAGAAAACTTCTGCCACTCTTCCTTCCCTTCCCTGTGGGGAGAAACCTCTCTAGTGAGCCTTCTGAACATGACCTTCCAGCATGACAAGACAATCTTCAGGATACCATGCTGCTCAGATGGCTAAAGCCACTGCTTCACACTGTTTGGAATTTCACCCTTTGACATACTACATTATCTTTATAGTTTAGAAATTCCATCTTACAAGGGTCTTGGCTTTCTTCAAATTAGTTAAAGTTATGTCTTTTGCCTTTCTTAACTTTAGTGGTAGCCAAAATATTTCACATCTCAGCAGCATGGTTCTCAACCTACTTGCGCATAAGAAGGTATATGACTGTGGCAAATAACATATTTCCTTATCCTTCTTCCCTTATCACTTACTTGAATTCTTTTTTTTTTTTAACATTTTTTATTGATTTATAATCATTTTACAATGTTGTGTCAAATTCCAGTGTTCAGCACAATTTTTCAGTCATTCATGGACATATACACACTCATTGTCACATTTTTTTCTCTCTGAGTTATCATAACATTTTGTGTATATTTCCCTGTGCTATACAGTGTAGTCTATTCTACAATTTTGAGATCCCAGTCTATCCCTTCCCACCCTCCACCCCCCTGGCAACCACAAGTCTATATTCTCTGTCTGTGAGTCTATTTCTGTCCTGTATTTACGCTTTGTTTTTGTTTGTTTGTTTTTGTTTCTGTTTTTTAGATTCCACATATGAGCGATCTCATATGGTATTTTTCTTTCTCTTTCTGGCTTACACCATATACAAAAATCAACTCAAAATGGATTAAAGTCTTAAACATAAGACAAGATACAATAAACCTCCTAGAGGAAAACATAGGCAAAACATTATCTGACATACATTTCAAAAATTTTCTCCTAGAAGAAATAAAAGCAAGAATAAACAAATGGGACCTAATGAAACTTACAAGCTTCTGCACAGCAAAGGAAACCAGAAGTAAAACAAGAAGAAAACCTACGGAATGGGAGAAAATTTTTGCAAGTGAAACCGACAAAGGCTTGATCTCCAGAATATATAAGCAGCTCATACGACTCAGTAAGAAAAAAATAAACAACCCAATCCAAAAATGGGCAGAAGACCTAAACAAGCAATTCTCCAAGGAAGACATACAAATGATCAAAAAGCACATGAAAAAATGCTCAATATCACTTGAATTCTTAAAATGAAAAAAATGCTATTAAAAAGACTTCTGATTCCAATGCAGATGGAGTAATAAGGGTCATATTTACGCTTCTTCCTATAACAAACAAAAACAGAAACAATAAAAGAGACAAAACTATATCATTCAGTGGTTTTCAAAACAATGGCCATCAAGCAACAAAAGACATTAAATCCTTGGATACTAGAGAGAAGTGAAGTAGTCTTAATATTAATTTCTGTCTCGGGAGAGTTTTAGAAATGGCACCAGGAAAAGGTGCCTAAGCAAAATCAGAGATCATAGTATTTGAAGAGAGAGAGTTAAGGGTGCAGCAAACTGAAGTAGAGTTTCAAGACAGAGTACCAATTATTAAAAAGTGGTACAGGGAAAGAGATCCAGAAAACTGCAGACATCCAGCAGAATATACCTCTTGAGTATTCAGCAGAATGTTGATCATTGTATTGCATATAATAAAATTACCTAAAACATAATTATGACTATTTATATCTCCCAGATAATCATGTTGAAATTTAATCCCCAATGTCATGATGGCATCCTTTTAAGAGATGGCACCTTTGGGGGGTAATTAGGCCATGAAGGTGGAGTCCTCATGAATGGGATTAGTGTTCCCATAAGAAGAGACCAGAGAGCTAACTTGCTCTTTTCCCTCCATGTAAGAATATAAAAATCTGTAGTCTTCAACCTGGAAGGCAGTCCTCACCAAAATCATATCATTCCAGCACTCTGCTTTTGGACTTCCAGTCTCCAGAACTGTAAGAAATAAATGTCTGTTGCTTAAGCCATCCAGACTATGGTAATTTGTTACTGCAGTTCAAACTACCTAAGACAAAAATTGATAATGAGAAGTGGGGTGTTGATGTAACAAATACTTAAAAATGTGGAAGCACTATTCCAGCCATAAAAAACGACAACATAACGCCATTTGCAGCAACATGGATGTTCCTGGGGAATGTCATTCTAAGTGAAGTAAGCCAGAAAGAGAAAGAAAAATACCATATGAGACCGCTCATATGTGGAATCTTAAAAAAAAAAAAAGAACATAAATACAAAACAGAAACGATTCATAGACATATAGACAGAATACAAACTTGTGGTTGCCAAGGGGGAGGGGTGGGAAGGGATAGACTGGGAGTTCAAAATTTGTAGATACTGACAGGCATATTGCAGAATAGATAAACAAGATTATACTGTGTAGCACGGGGAAAAATATATACAAGATCTTGTGATAGCTCACAGCGAAAAAAAATGTGACAATGAATATATGTATGTTCATGTATAACTGAAAAATTGTGCTCTACACTGGAATTTGATACAATATTGTAAAATGACTATAACTCAATAAAAAAATGTTAAAAAAAGAAAAGAAAAAATGTGGAAGCAGCTCTGGAACTGGGTAGTGGCAAGAGGTTAGAAGAGTATTGAAAAGCAGGTAGAAGAAGCCAAGATAGGTGTGCAAGGATTTTTAAAGGCAAACCTACTGAAGTCTCAGAAATCTAAAGAAAGTTTTGTTTTCTTAGAGAATATAGAAATAATCATGTACAGTGTGCTGGTAGAAATGTGGACAGTAAAGGCCATTTTAGTGAGGTCTCAGGCAGAAATGAGGAACTGTTACTGGACAACAAAAAACAGATGATCCTTATTATACAGTGGCAAAAAATTGGTCAAACTGGATTCCTGTTCTAGTGTTTTGTGGAAGGGAAGACTCACAAGCAATGGGACCAGACATATAGGCCAGGAGAATACTTGTAAAGGAGCACTTTGTCCTCCTGACTGCTTAGAGTAAAATGTAAGAGTAGAGAGAAATGACTTGAAGATTGAATTATTAAGCAAAAAGGAACTAGAAATTAAATTTGGAAAATTCTCAGCCCATCCATATTGCTTAAAAATGAGAAAGCATGTTCAGAAGAGAATACTAAGTGTATAGCTAAGTAGCCACTGGATAAGGAGACTAGCATGCATATGAACCCTGGACTTAATCAACTACCCCAACAAGAAAACTGCAGTTTGAACTGAAGAAGAAGGAGACAGGACAGACTTAAGAAAGATTGTCAGGCTTTATAGATTTACAGGATGGGATTATAAAGCTATTTGGCTGTGAACATCATCTATTTACTAACATAAAGGAAGGCGATTCAGAGATTATCAGGGCTGCTTCCTCAGTTTCAAAAGTGGGGGCCATTGCCTCATTTTCAGTAAGGCAGTCAACCTCCTCCCAAAGCCATGGGGGCTTGATCTCTGGCCTGCAGAACTGTTAGGCATGAACCTCTCCCACTCCCCTGTGGCAGCAGGACCACTACCCTAGTGAGCCTGAGGGGCAGAGCAATGAGCTGAAGAGTTTATAGCCAATACTTAAGATCTCATGCCTCACCAGGTTTTGGACTTGTTTGGGACTTACCATCATTTTCTTCTTCCCTTTTCCTCCCTTTGGAATGGGAATGCCTAACCTATTCCTGTCCCATTATTATATTTTAGAAGCATGTAACTTGTTTGGTTTTGCAAGTTGACAGCTGGGGAGAAATTCTGCCTTAGGATGAATCATACCTTGAGTCCCTCCCATGTCTCATTTAGATTATATTTAGGTGAGACTTTAGATTTTAGAGTTAATGCTGGAAAAAGTCAAGACTTTTGTGAGTGTTGGGATGGAATAAATGTAATTTTTATGAAAGAAGGACATGAATTTTGGTGGTCAGGGGCAGAATGTTATGGGCTGAATGCTTATGTACCTTCAAAATTCATTTTTGAAATTTAATTCCCAATATGATGCTATTTATTAGGTGAAGCCTTTGAAAGGTAATTCAGTCATGATGGTAGAGTCCTCATGAATGAGATAAATGCCCTTATAAGAAGAGACCAGAGAACTAGCTTTCTCTCTTTCTGCCTTGTGAAAATACAAGGATAAATCTGCAATTTGCAGAGTGTAAAGGAGAGTTCTCACCAGAACCTGACCATGCTGACACCCTGATTTCACACTTCCAGCCTCCGAAACCATGAGAAACAAATTTCTGACTTTTTTTTTTTAATGAGCCACCCACTCTCTGCTACTTTTTTATTGCAGCTCAGGCTGACTAAGACACAAGGAAAGAACTATCCAAAAGGTTTAAAGGGAACAGTGTCTGGCGCTCACAAAGGAAAGCTTCATAATTCACAAGATATTGGGAGAACTATCCAGAATGGTCTTGCCTCAGAAAGGGGTGTAATAACTAACCCTAGATTAAGTTCTCTTCTGGTCCCACTTAACAATTGCTAAAAGCAAGAAACAAAATAGTTAAGCATAATTACATTTTAGAGCAAAGCTCAATAATAGGTGTAGAACTATAAAATATCCATCACAAAAAAAGTAAAATATACATCTAGTGTATTAGTTAAGGCTCTCCAGAGAAACAGAAAAGGATGTGTGTACATCTGTCTGTGTATCTATGTATGTATGTATCTATCAAGAGATTTTAAGGAACTGGCTCAAGTGATAGTAGATGGGCTTGGTAAATCCAAAATCTATAGGATAGGCTGGCAGTATGGAATTCTGCAGGCACTCCTTCCTGCAACTTGAATGAAAGGCATTTTCCTGGCAGAATTTCTTTTTGTTTGAGGGAAATCAGTGTTTGTTCTACTAAAGCCTTCAAATGATTGGATGAGACTCAGCCATGTAACAGGGTAATCTACTCAAAATCCATTCATTTAAATGTTAACCTCACCCCCCAAAAATCTTCACAAAGACATTCAGAATAATGTATGTTCAAATATCTGGACACTGTTTCATAGCTAATTTGACACATAAAATACACCTTTACATCAGGCACTCCATGAAAGGATATTCAGAACGCAAAGAAACAGGAAAATATGATCCCATAAGGCAGAAAAATTAATCAATTTAAATCAATTCAAAACTGACACAGGCATTAAAGTCAACCATCAAGAACATTAAGAGTTGATGTATCTATTGTATATTTTTAAAAAGTAGATTTCTGAAACAATAATAAAATTCATAAGCCTCTAGTTGGGCTAAGAAAAAAAGAGAGAGGAATCAAATTGCTAATATCAGAAAATGAGAGGTCACCATCACAGATCCCATGGACATTAAAAGAAGACAGGAATACTATGAAAAATTCTATGCTCATAAATTTGATAACACAGATGAAACAAATTCCTTGAAAGACACAATCCACCAAAACTCACACAAGAACAAATAGACACTATGAATATGAGTTATCCTTGATTCACTGAAGAAACTGAAGCAATAGTTAGTCACCTTCCAAAACAGAAAGCACCTTCCAAAACCCATATGAGTTTATCAGTGAATTCTACCAACCATTTAGGAAGGAAATCACATCAATTCTCTACACTTTCTTTCAGAAGACAGAAACAGACTGAATTCTTCCCAATTCATTCAATGAGTCCAGAATAATTATAATACTAAAATAAAAAAAATACTTAACTAGAAAAGAAATATACAGACCAATATCTGTCATGAACATAGATGCAGAAATCCTGAACAAACTAGTAGGGAGTTGAATCTAACAGTAAATAAAAAGATTTATAAACCATGGCTGAGTGGGATTTATCCCAGATATGCAAGGCTCATTCAACATACAAAAATTAATGTATCCATCATATTAATAGTCTAAAAAAGAAAAATCACATGATCATATCACTAGACACAGAAAAAAGTATTTGACAATATCCAACAACCATTCGTGATAAAATCTCACATAAACTAAGAATTAATGGAAACTACCTCAACTTGATTTAAAAAAATTCCAAAAAACTCACAGTTAACTTAATACTTAAATGTGAGAAACTAGAAACTTTCCCACTAAGATCAGGAACAAGGCAAGTATATATTCTCTCAACACCACATTTCAACATTGTACTGGAAGTCCTAGGTTATGTAATAAGGCAAAGGAACACAATAAAGGTATACAGATTGGAAAGGAATAAATAAAACTATCTTTGTTTGCAGGTAGTGTGATTATCTATGTAGAAAATCAGACAGAATTGACATAAACACTTCCAGAATAAGAAGCAATTATATCAAGGTTGAAGGACACAAAGTTAATAAACAAAATCAATTCTGTACAGGTTGCTATAATGACAATTACAAACTCTGATGAACAAAATCAAATAACTAAATAAATAGAAAGATATTACATATTCAGGGGTAGAAAGACTCAATACTGTCAGAATGTCAGTTCTTCTCAACTTGATGCATAGATTCAATGCAATCCTAATCAAAATTACGACAAGTTATTTTATGGATATCTATAATTTTTCCCCTAAATTTTATATAAAGTGGAAAAAGACTCAGTATAGCCAAGATAATACTGAAGGAGATAGACAAATTTGGCAAAGAGACACTACCTGACTTTAAGATGGTAAAGCTACAGTTATCACAATAGTGTGGTACACAAATAGATCAGTGAAACAAAATAGAGAGTCCAGAAATAAACTTTCATAAATCTAGTCAATTCTAGAAGCAAAGGCAATACCATGGAGCAAAGAATGTATTTCCAACAAATTGTGCTTAACATCTGTATATTCACATGCAAAAGAAGTGTATCTAGACACGTCTTAAAGCCTTCATAAAAATTAACTCAAAATGGATGAAATGACTAAATGTAAAAGGCAAAACTATAAAACTCCTAGAATATAACATAGGAAAAAATCCTAAATGACCTTGTATATGGTGATAGCTTTTTAGATACCAAAAAAAAGGCATGTTCCATGAAAGAAATAATTGATAATCTGGACTTCATTAAAATAAAAAAATTTTGCTCTGTAAAAGATAATGACAAGGGAATGAAAAAATAAGCAACAGAATGAGAAAGTATTTGCAAAATATATACATATTATAAAGGACTATTATCTAAAACACACAAAGAGATCTTAAAAATCAAAAAATAGGAAAACAAATATCTGGATTAAAAATAGGCAAAAGATTTGAATAGACACCTGATCAAATAAGACATAAAAATGGCAAATAAGCATATGAAAAAATATATCATACATCATCAGGGAAATGCAAATTAAAACAAAGGTGAAAACCACTACATACCTGTTAGAATGACCAAAATTCCGAACTCTGGCAACATCAAATGCTGATAAGGATGTGGAGCCAAAGGAACTCTCACTCCTTCCTGAAAATAATAAAAAAAAAATGGCACAGTCATTTTGAAAGACCGTTTGACACTTCCTTACAAAATTAAACACAGTCTTAAACCATGTGGTCCTTCTTGGTATTTACCCAAAACAGTTGAAAGCTTATGTCCACACAAAAAATGGCACAAGAATGTTTATGATGGCTTTATTCATAATTGCCCTTACTCAGAAGGTGTTTTCTGTAAGTGAATCGATAGATAAACTATGGTATGTCCAGACAATGGAACCCTATTCAGAACTAAAAAGAGATGAGCTCTCAAGCCATGAAAAGACATGAAAGAACCTTAAGCACATATTGTTAAGTTCAAGAAGCCAATCTGAAAAGGCCGTGTACTACGTGATTCCAACTACAGGACATTCTGAAGAAGGTAAAACTGATGAGAAAGTAAAAAGATCAGTGGTTGTCACAGGTTGGAGCAAGGCAGGATGAATAGATGGAACACAAGATCTTTAGGTCACTGAAAATACTGTGTGATATTGTAATAATGGCTACATGTCATCATACAGTATTCCAACCCCACAGAATGTACAGCACCAAGAATGAGCCCTCATGTAAACTATGGACTTTTTTTGATTATGCTGTGTTAGTGTAGGTTCAAAGTTATAACAAATGTAACTCTCTGGTGGGGGATGTTGAAAATGGGGCGAGCTATGCACATGTAGGGGCAGAGGCTATATGGGAAAACTCCGTAATTACCCCTCAATTTTGCTTTGAGCCTAAAACTACTGTAAAAAAATCATCTGAAATAAAAGTTACTCATATGCAGTCATTCATAGATAAAGAAGGAACTTCTTTCACCTGAAAAAAATGCTATTGATGAAAATAACAGAGAACACCATATTTCATAATGAATGTGTGAAGACATTCTAAGTTCTATAACAAAATAAATGTGGCTGTTCCCATCACTTATATCCAACCTCTATTGCCAATACTAACCAGTGCAATAAATCAAGAGAATAAATGAAAGCCTACATATTTGAAAGTAAAAAGTAATTTCCCCTATTTGCAGGTGATGTGGTCAATGAAATATACAAAAAAGCTCTAGAATCAAATTCAGCATGGATGCAGTATACCAGACCAACCTAAAATAATCAAATGTATTTCTATATGCTTATTAGCAAAAAGTTATTGCAAACTGGCTAACAATCTATTTATAATAGCATGTAAAACAAAATAATTTGGGGAAAATCAGACTAAATATTTTAGGATCTGTATAATGAAAACTATAAAATATTGCTGACCGAAGAAGACCTAGATAAAAGGAGATACATACTGGCTTTATTGGTCAGAATACTCAAAGTTGTTAGGATTTCAATTCCTCCTTAAATTGATCTATAGATTAATATATATCCCAATCAAAATTCTAGTAGGCTGTTTGTGGAAACAGAAAAGTTGATTGATTCTAAAATTCAAGAACAGGTAAAAAACAACAACACTGAAAAAGAAGAACAAAGTTGGAGGGTTAATGGCATTTAATTTTGTTTTCTTATAAAGCTGCAGTAATGAAGTATGTGTGTTATTGGCATAAAGAGAAAAAATATTCATCAATGGAACAGAATAGAGAATCCAGATGTATATCCAAATATAAATGGACAACAAAACTTGTAACCTTTTATTTAGAAACTATTATGAACTTATAGTAAATTGCAAAAATAGAGTACCTTGAACTCTTCACCTAGCTCCCCACACCATGACATTTTATACAACTGCAGTACAATGTCATAACAACAAAAATTGACATAGATTCAATTAGAACACACACCTTATTCAGTTTTTACCAGATCAGTTTTAGACAATTTTTTACAAAAATACAAAGGTAACTTAGTGGAGAAAAAAATTAATATTTTCAACATTTATTGCAAGAACAACTGGATATCCTTATACAAGTAAATGAACTTGCACCATATACAAAAACTAACTAAAATGGATGATGGACCTAAAAATGCAACCTAAAACTATAAAGCTTCTAGGAAAAAAAAAAACGAAAAATCATTGTGATCTTAGTTTCTTTCAATTAGGTTGTATCTATTTCCTTCATAAAACAATAAACATTCCATAAAAAGTGAACTTTATCTTTTGAAGATACTATTAACAAAATTAAAACACAAGCCATGAAGTGAATTAAAATATTTGCAAAGCATGCATCTAATGAAAACTTACTGTCCAGTATTTCCTATCCAAACTTGCTAATAAAAAAAACCCAAAATATTTAAAAACATTAGCAAATTAATTGAACACCTCTTTTTTCAAAGAATATATACAGGTGGCATAATTTTTGTGAAAAGATGCTCAATATCATTAGTCATTAGGGAAATAAAAAATTAAGGCAGAATGATATACCATTGAACATCTATTAAAATGACTATACATTGAAGATAACTAGAACTGTCAAGGTTGTGGAAGAATTGGAACTATTATACACTTAGTAGGAATATTCCCTGGGACAAACAAAAAACAGTTTGACAGTTTCTTAAAAATTAAACATATACCTAAAAATAGAAGAGATTCATTCTATTCCTAGGTATTTACTCAAGGGAAAAAAAGTGTATCTCCTCACAAAGCCTTCCACACAAATGTCTACAGCAACTTCACTGTGATAGTCGAAGCTGGAAACAATTCAAATGCCATCAACAGGCAGATGAAAATTAACTTTTGATAAATCCACATAATGGAAACTACTCTGCAATGTAAATTAATGAGCTACTAAAACATGCAACATGGAAGAATCTCAGAGAATTCTGTTGAGTATAGAAGCCAGTCCCAAAAAATTACATTTGGTTTGATTTTATTAATGTATATAATATATATAGTATATCTGAAAAGGCAAATTAACCTATAGTGACAAAGAGCAGATCAATTATTGTTTGGAGAGAAGAACAAGGAAGATGAGAGTGATTACAAAGATTATGAGAAAATGTCTGGGGGTGAAGGTAAGTTCCCTCTATTGATTGTGACGATGGTTTCATCACATGTGTCAAAACTTACAATCTGTACAATTTTTAAATATGTATTTTTTTAAATGTTAATAATACCTCACAAAATATCATTTAATGAATTGAGCACTTGTTTGCAGAAAGATTCACTTACATTGCTATTTGACTTTCCCCAACAAACTATTTAACTTCTTTATTTTATACAAAATCATTTATATGTTATTATCAATCATTCTTCTATGTCTTAAGACTTTTTAAGTCTTGTCAAGATATTAAAATAATATATGCCAAGCCACAGTTTCACTAAGAATCGACTGCATAGTCTAAAGGGAAAATGACTATTATAGTAAATTTGGAAGGCATTTTCTTTTAAAGAGCAATATATAAGGAATACCTTTAGTAATAGCTGCATGATTTCTATTGTTTAAATAAAATACTGAATAAATTATTAGCTTTCTTTGGTGTCTGTATTTTAACATAATAAATGAAAGGCTTGAAAATCTGGCTGCAACAATATCTACCATAAAACACAACCAACCAACACAACAAAGTCGAGATTCATGAGAAATTATTCAATTTACTGAACAATCAATGGAATAGTGAGTCTTTAAATATACACACCTTCATAATTCACTGATTCATTGCAAGTTTATGATTTAAAATTTTAATGCCTAAGATATTCCATGAACAAATGAAATCAAGTAGGATAAAGCACTCAGATACGTTAGACAAAGACAGCAAGGGTGCGGCCACTATTTCTTTGTTATTAAACAATAAAAAACACAGTGTGAAACATAGGTTCATTGACCAAAGTACTACTTGCAAATTAAAGAAAAACCTCACTAAGGGGAAAAAAGTCAACTTTCTCGAAGATTAAATATACACACAGAGATACATAAACACATGCACATACATTTCTGTTAAATTTAAGTGTTTTGTAGGAATTAACATGTAAATAGTATTATAACACAAATATAAACACATTTCAGGATTGTCAGTTTCTGTCACTTTATGTAAAAGGATAACTATGTTCACTTTATATATTTTTCAAGTTTATATACTCACTAGGCTATATTAATACAACATTAAACATTTAGTTATTTTAGTGACTCTTGCATATATTTTGTCTATAACAAGCCAAACAAAATTAACTTTTGGGGAGATCGGACCATTTTGTGTTGAAAATTGACATCTTCAGTGATACTTAAAAACAAATGATTCCTTTTCTCTCCATGTTGCATGCATTTCCTCAAATACTTATTATTATTGTCCTCACCTAACATTTTCAGTTGCCTAATTCCAAATACAATAATAATGTTCTCACTTGTCATTGTAATACTTTCATTTTTTTTTTACAATGTTTGAACGAATAACATTGTATTTGGGGCACCAAAATTTTAATTTTTATGATCAGAAAGTCTAACCTGGGAGGATGAGATACCAGGAATATTTTTAAGGAAGAGGAGAAATGTTCCAATATGAACTAGCAACTAAATATTACATGTGTTTGTGAGTGTGTGTCTTTATAATTTCTAATTCCTTCAGAGGTCTGAGTTAAATAATAATTGCTTGATATTTCTGTAAATATTTTATTGTAGCCCTAGTTTTAGGCCTTCATTAAAATTTACAAAATCTTTGAAGTTTTACAGTGAAAATAATGAAATGTAACAAATAATTTCCTTGACTATGAGGCCAAGTTTATGGATATGCAACTAAAGTTTATATTTAAAATAGAATTAATGGATAATTTTAGAAGACAAGAGGAAATATGTATCGTTTTGTCAATTCTGCACTGGACTTTTTGATCTATGAATCAATACTTGGGTTGATACTTGGGTATTTATTGAAGAATTCAAAGCAAAAGATTTGAAACTATTCTCAAGAGTTCTGTATGAAGCACTAAAATGATCCTGTTAGAGCATCATCCACCATGACCCAGAAACTAAAAAACAGAAAGAAAATAAAATCATTTTATTGACATGTGCTTCACATTATCTGATATGCAATCTGAATCCCATATTGAGATACCATATGTGTGACATTTTCTGCTTTTTGTCCTTTTATAAAGTATTCAAAACGCTAATCAAAATATCAGGATTATGTAAAGGATTGTCAGCTGTAAGAAAATGCATTTCAGTTGAGTTCATCTTCCCTTGGGGAAAAATAATCATCTGAATCACATTATGTATATTTGTAACCAAAGCCAGGAGGAGGATTTCTACTGTGGTGATTATTAACACCCTAACATGAGTTGAAAACCAAAGCAATTGATAGAATTTTTTTCCCCTAGATCCACAACTGTCAGATGTTTAAAAAGAAATAATTTATAATGTTTTTGAATATGTTTCTTCAGATTTTTAAAATAAGTCCATATCCATTGGGACAGTTTACATTTTTTTTAAAAGTTTTCTGCTTAAATAGGACAATTTATACTTTAACATGAAGCTTCTAAAGTTAAACGTTTGGAATCAAAGTTTCCATTTGAAGTTAGCTTGTTTGCCTTTTCTTTAGCATCCACACTCTGCCTTTCAACTCCTCTAGGCCCAGAGAAAGTGGGAAGCAAATGTGAAAGAGTTCGTCTCTTTTCTTGTCTTTCTTCAATTTCTGAGTGACTTGGCATAGTCCATATTAAAGGAGAAGTCACAAACTATATAACCAAATAAATGGAAATAGTGATGATTCAATAATGCTGATGGGCTAATAAGTGAGGAGTCTGGTTCTTGGCTAAATACCATATGTGTTATGCAGTACACCAGAAATGAACAACCAGTAAATCAACTATACTTCAATTAAAAAATAAAAAGTCGTGTGTGATTTTTTCAGGCCCGACCAAAGGCAATTTCAAAGGCTATTCCTGGCAGGTTTCAGAGGGCAAAGCTACCCTCCTACACCAGACTTGCACCCAGCCTGTGCACTGCAGTCTCTGAAAGGAGTTGCAGTCAAGGATTCAGGGTCCGCAGTTGGCCATGCATTTTCTGCTTTTTGTTTTTTGTTTTTCGTACCTGTGCTCCTCTCCCAAGTCCTTCTGCTGAGAACTTTTTCTAGAGGGGACCTGGGAGAACTTAAAGACATTTTTCTCCACTCTGACTCAGTATGCAGCACTTTTCCAGTCCTAGCCCTTACTTACCAGTATCCTTCCCCGCGGGCCATCAGCTGGCAGTAGAAAGAGCCCTCTGTGCTGACCCTGGCCTGGCTCTGTGACATGGTGAAAAGTGGACAGTGGGGGAGCCAGCATGTCCACATCAGTAAGTGATTAAAGACTGGAGGGTTATTTTCATTTTGGTTTGTTGTTTGAACTGACTATACCTACACTTGGCAGCTCAGTTCTAAAATTTCTATTTGAGTCTTCATTATGTATTCTATCTTTTTGCAGACTTTCTGTGTTTTTTCTGAGACGGGATATTTTTTCATTCATTTCAGGCAGGCTCAGAATTGCTGGTCAAAGCATCTTTTTAAAAGTCCTGTCAGATAATTTTAACATCTCTGTCATTTTGGTGTAGGCAACTATTGATTGTCTTTTTGTGTTCAGTTTGAGATCTTCCTGGTTCATAGTATGATGAGTGATTTTTCTATTGAAACCAAAACCTTTATTATGTCATGTGACTCTGGGTCTTATTTAAGCCTTTTACTTTAGGTGGCTTCCTCTGACCCTGCACAGGAGTGGCATCTAGTGACAGCCCAATGGGGATAGAAGCCCAAGTTTCCCACTCAGTCTCCAGCCAGTGGAGGGGGAACTCCTCATCACTGCTGGGTGGAAATAGGAATTTCAGTTCCCCAGTAGCCAACCACTGATACTTCCCTGACTGGAAGAGCCAGGAGTGCCTTGTTACTACGACTCCCCAGTACGGCCTTCTGACACCAGTATGAGGGAGAGGTGTGCCAGGTGGGGGTGAGAGTCCAGTTCTTTATTTAGTCCTCTCTGGTCCCACTCTGGTGGGATGAGAGGTGGGCAGGCGGTACGGGTAGTTCTTTATTGCCTAGCAAAAGTAGAGTTCTGCGCCCTCCACTTAGCCATTAATGACTTAGGTCAGTGTGGCCCACAGGTGGTTTTGCTTGTTTGTTAGTATCTGCTTGCAATAGAGACGTTATTTTCTAAATGCTTTCAGTCTTGCTAAGTTCCCCACTTCCTGGTCACTTGGCTATAAAAAGTAGGCTTTTGTTGGGACTCAGTGTCTGTGTCAACTGGCATTTCCAGATTATTGGATTCTCTAGCATTCATTTGGGTTAAATGAGGCAAAAAGAAAAGCTAGAAAATATAAAACCATGTTGGTCTTTGTGTCCAGAATTCAGTAGTTTTTCTGCCTACTTCTCTCCAACATGTCCAACTTTCTGAGTCCTCTTATGTTTATGTCATACATAATATCATAATATTCAAGGTTTTTACACTAACAGGCAGTTTTTTAAATTTTGTTTTGTTTTGTTTTGTTTTGTTTTGTTTTTACTAACAGGCAGAATAGAGCAAATATATCTCATCTTGGAAGTAAGGAGTCAACATATGTTACTTTTTGGTCAAGACTATTGAAACAGTGCAATTGTATTTAAATATAATAGTTTACTCTTTTGAATGTAAAGTTCAATATCATTTCATGCATGTCTGAAACTTTAAAGTCTTTAGGACATTTCCAAATGAATGTAATAAAAACTAACAATTTTCAAAAGTGTTTAATTTCTGATATGATATATATAATAGATAATTATATATATTTTTATATAACTTCAGAGAATATTTTAAATTCCTTTATTAGCTCTGTATACTTCACATGAGAGAAGAAAATAAAATACTTTTTTTTTTTCTTATCTGCATTGATATTGGTAATGAGAACAAAGGATTTCATCAGCATTTTCTGGTCTATTTTAGAAGGCGAAGCACTCCTTGCTTCTGCTTAGAATTATCTCACAACTAATCAGGTAAAAAATTGGAAATCTATTATGGAACTGAGCCAGATTTTTCTGTTCATAGTTTCTCTCTTACTTGAGACTACGTAAATCTTCTCCCTACTTTCTGCTGCCACTATTCAATTATAAATGTAGTGACTTTCACCTTTGGAAATAAGAAATAAGGCAAACACTGCCACTTTAACAAAAAAAAGTTACTATTGCTTTAATTCAGCACCATAATATAAATAACAGGTGCATCTAATTTGGTTTAATAATAACTACAACAACATTGAAAAATAAACTAAAGTTTCAGAAATCAAATTCAAATGTAATGATAATTTATGGAAAACCATTTTACCCTTTATGTACGAACACATAATTTCCACTTTTGTTTGGTATTTATTTGATTCTTCAGTTCTTTGATCAGAACACAGAACTGTGTTTAACTTGATCACACATTTGAAAATCATTTCCAACTTGTTTTATGTGTCGCTGGTGAAGTTTATTATGTACTTCTGAATGTGAATCAAAGTCTTTAAAACTAATAACTATAATAACAATTATTATGCCTTTGACTTATTATAGTAATCATCTGTATTTTTGGCATCACCAGCATACAATATAAAGTAGGAAAAATATACAAACACATAAAGACCTACTGTAGTGAAACATCTGATTGTAGAATCTAGGGCAGGAGTACATGTTATACATAACTCCAACTAGGCACCTCTTCCTTACCCCAGGCCCTCATCAGTGAAACATGTTCCTGATCTACATGGCTTACTTAGGTCTAAATTGAAAACTCTTTCAATTCAGAGATAGTTTCTACTCCCATCATTACCCTAATTTTTATGTCACCATTGGAAAGGAAGTTAATCTTTCTAGGATTCAGAGTTCTCTATAACTGAGAAGGGTTTTAGGCAACAGGTGATCTCTTCTTAGTGTAAGAGTCTGTGCTTTGGAACTCAATAAAGAACTTTTGATCTCTTCACAGTTAGCATTTTTCAACCTTGTAAGACCTTTCACTCCTTTTGTATAATAAATATTTTGTAACATCCCTTTCCTATCCTGAAATGATAGTCATAGATACCATAACCAACGTGTGCAAGTCATTTCAAAACAACTCACATCAATCTAACACTCTACCAGTAAAAAAAGATATAGAAGGTTACTGAAAGTAAAACAACATAAATGCCAATAAGCAAATGCTCAGTGTTATTACCATAGGAAATATGATGATATAGTGAAATGCTTACCCCTAATTCTATAGCCGATACAGAGATGTGCTGTTCTGATGATTCAAATATCATACACATTGTTGATCTTAACGCCCTGACTCTACAAGATAGTGATAAACTCAATAAACAATCTGAACAAAATCTGATACAAGCTATCCTTGATTTTAGTTCCAATTTGGAAAATTCATTTACTTATTAAAATTGTGCAAAAATATTTGACTATTAAGTATAAATGATTATTTTCTAGTCTTAGTAATATTTAACACATGTGATTGACAATCTTTTGTTAAGATAGCCCACCATGATCATTGAAAGGTGTCCAGTAATATGCCTTCCAAATGATGATAATCAAAAATATGCTCACAAAAGTCTAAAATGTCCTTAGGTAGCTGTCCTAGGCCCTTCTGAAGCTATTGTTCTAAAGGGACAATCTGCAATTTAGAGAGATTCTGGACATGTATGGAAAAAAAAAAAAACTAGAGAGGTCAGAAACTTCTAAATGTGACTGAAAATTCTGGAAAGCAGTGTTTTTATATTCCACCATGTCTGTGTTATCTATTCATTTTGGGGTAGACTTCTGTGCATCAGTACTTCCTAAATTGAATATCTAAAGCCTTCACTATATATGGTAGTTGTTTATATAGTGTTAAATGATTCTCTGGCCATCCAAGTGTTGAAATCCCTTACAAGATTTCTCCAAACCATTAAGGACTCTTCTGCATTGGTCATGCCTCTAGCGTGGAATTTGAAATAGCCCATTTATCCAAAAAGCTCGTCTATTCTCCAACACAAGAGGACCATCTACTTTGAAACACACTGCTTGGGAAACATTAAATAAAACGGAGAATAGGAAGGAGAAAGAAGGAGGAGAAGAAAAGGAGGAGGAAGAGGAGTCATCATTAAAAGAGAGGAATTATAGGAGAAATAACATGTGTGTGTGTATATATATGTTAGAATACATATATATATGTCTTGTTACTATTTTTGAAATTATTTCTGCAAAACACTGATAATGAAAGGTTTCTCTTCCCTCTAAAGACTTATAAACAGACAAGCTTAAGAATTGCAGAATATTAAATGATTTCTTCGGTGCCATACCAAGTTTATAATCGTGAATCTGAATACTCTCATGTTCAGCCCACACTCAGATTTCTCCCTTACTCCCTTTCGATCAACTGGCTGCCTCAGGTTTACACGTGCCTGTTTGCAGCCCTTTGTCACACCACCACATCAGGCCAATGACGATGTGATTCATCTTACTCATACACCAGCCCATGGGATGTTGTTTTATATTTGGCAAGTAAGTAATACATGTTAGATTTAAAGTGATTCTGAAAAATGTCAAATTCAGTGTCTTTTACTTTGCTAAGAATATCGGAGCCCTGTGCCAACTGTTTCCTCTCACCACTCCTGACAACAGTCAAGCTGAAACTTAATACCTCGGAGGCCAACATATCTGATGAACTAAGCTCCTAATCTATGCATCCTGAACTTTTAAAGCATCCCTATTTTAAATATTTTAACCAGATCAAGTTACTTAGCATACAGTTCATTAATCATATTTTGCCTTATATAAATAAAGTAGTTGAGGGACAGAGTAAGCCTGTTTAAAAAAATTCTTATAAAAAGCATGGGAAGAAAGTAGTGGGATATGTTAAATTTCTGCAGCAAATGTTAGAAAATACTCCATTTGAAAGAGACTGCAGATCCGCTACATTAAGTACAGAGATACTCTCAATAAAATTGGACTTTTTCTCCACTCTCTTACATACGTTTATAAGCAGAATTAGGCTTGGCCACATAACTGATTCAATATAGAAGACTTGGCCTTAGCCATTTCAGTTAACTACTACTACCCAAGTGAGCTTGCCTTTCCAAGTCTTCTATAGAGGTGCCTGCCTTATTAAATTTCCAGGGAAAGTCCATATGCCTGGGTGAAGGACTGATTTTTTTTTTTTGCATAGTTCACTCCTATGTGTGCATTGATTTATTTATATTATTGCTTGCAGAAAACAAGATACTGGTGATCTAAAAAGCCTCTTGAATGGGGGTACCCCTTTTGCCAAGTAAGCACAAGGAATTCATTTTTATCAATCACATTAAAAGCCACATTGGCATTTACAAAGTTTACTTATTGGTTTCTTTCTCATACATTCTCTTTGTGTAAGGTTTTGAGTCTCTGGCCCCCTTTTTCAACAACATCCTACTAATTCACTCAGTTTTGTCAAATCTTCTCGTATCAGTGTTGCTTATTCATACAATTTCTGATTATAAACATAAATACTTTTCTTCATTATTTCTGTCCTAGGGCAATTCACACACTAAGAAATAATAATGACACCTGAATAGAGAAAAGGGTAAAGACATACACAAATTGCTTTAAGGGCTGTGTGAAAGTTCAGAGTTACTCAGATTTAGTGACAGTTAACTACACACACAGACTTAAAAATGTACAATATGACGTGAGTAAACATTTTGTAATGGAAGTCTGTTCCCTATTTGATATTAGTATTTAATTGCATAGCTTTCTATGTCCCTCCAGACAAAGAAGTTTGGGGAATGCAGACTACTGGTCAGTTTATCTGACATCAATATTTTGAAAAAAATCGTGTAGTTAATTCGACAGACCTTATAGCATCAGCTAAGTGGAGTCTAGTGTATAAGTAGTCAGTTATGTAGCATAGTGATTAAATATAAGTGGAAAAGAAAACCAGATATGGTTTCATTTGCATTGTGTGCTCTTAACTTGACTTTGGTTTACTGCAGTGGGAAAAGGGAATAAAACTCCAGATAAGACCTGATGACATTTGAGTTTTTTTCTTTCAGTCGTAAGTCTCATACTACTCCAAATAACAAAACAATTTTCAAAAACTAAACTGTACAAAATTCAGAATTTTATTTGTGTGTACAGCACATGAATGTGTCTGTAGTTCTCTTAGCTTTAATGCAGGGATGGACCATCTTCATCTGACACCCTCTGATACTTTAGTGTGTTTGATGTAATATGAAAAATGGCAATCTTATAAATGTATAAAAATAATCCGACAACTTTGGTTCTCTTTCCTAGTTCTTCCGTAGTAGCACACAGCCATGGCTGTCCTAAATTACTATGATCTCTTATGAATAGAAAGGTGTTTCTAGTGGGCGATCCAGGTCAAAGGTCAAGGCTGCTTGGTGATGTAAAACAGCATGAAAGTGTTTAGACAAGCATTACATTTACTAAACACAGAAAATACAAATGGATAAAAGTGGGGGAAAGGGAAAGCAAGGCATAGTATACCTGGTACCCCAAAGGAAACATGGGTTTAGTGTCCATTGTTCCTTAAAATAGTCCCCACTGAGATCCAGCCCTTTGGTCCTGAGTGCCCCATACTGTGACGATGCCATGTAAGTAGCAATGGACACAATCAATGGCAGCTCCTGGCGTATGATTTATGCCCACATACAATTGTTTTAAGGCACAGGGTATGCTAATTTCAAAATGCACTTTTAAGATTCATGAAAGATAGGCATTGGAAATTAATGTTAAAGGAGACTTTATTTTCAAGAAAAAGTAAGTGTTTGAGCCAAAACCTAAGAGCATATAAAAAGTTAGGCTTTTAAGCACAAACAAGAAAATTGCTTGTGAATTGGTTTCCTACAGAGAATGATATAGCTGAAGAAAATGTGGAGTATACAGTTAGTATCTGCTAAATGCTGTAATAGCTGTATTATTTAGATAAATGGAACACTAAGATAAATAGCCTGGCAGTGCACAAAGGATATATCTTGTGTGTGTGTGTGTGTGTGTGTGTGTGTGTGTGTGTGTGTGTGTGTGTGTGTAAGGATATCCTGTACAAACAGTTATCAAAGCCCACTGAGCTGCATCTTCCAACACTGACCAATTTAAAATACCCCAGGAGTCACACTGATAGCACCTAATCTGCCAATGGTCAGAACAATTTTCAATTCATTGATTCCTTGCCTAAGAAGGAAAAGTCAAAGTATCTACTTTCCTACATAGAACAAAATAAAAATCAAAGAACTCTGCAGGGGGAAACTTTTTATGTTGACAGTTCTAGGACATGCTTGATTTTCTTTCAACCTTTAATAAGAAGAGATCCAGTAATGTCTGACAGCTGTAACTCAGTTAACTAAATGATTTAATCCTACCATTTCATAAATCAATATTCAGGAAATGTTAGATTATATTTGAGGAATCTATTCATAAGGTCAACTTCTATTTTGCTTGCAAAGTAAAATTAACCGATATTTCTTTCTCTGTGTTGAAAAACTGTGTGCTAGAAATTGATGGTGTTTTGTCCAAAATCATCAAAGGTAATCACATTTAGATGGTTTAAATACTTTCTTGGATAGTAGGAAGGTGCATTTATTTTGTCTGCAGAAAACTGAATAAGAACTACTGTAATATGTTACACAGAAATATTGAAAAACCCTAGACCAAGGGCAGGCAAGCATTTTCTGTAAATGACCCGATAATAAACTCTTTAGAATTTGCAGGCCAAGAAGAGAAGTCGAAGCTCTGATATAGGCATTTACATAACAAGAGATTCAAAAACAATTTTTTTTCAAAAAGTATTTTCACTACTTATTCTGAAAAATTAGCATTCACAGGTTTGAATTGCCCTTTACCACGACTGTCAAATACCCACCCCCCACAATATAGCTGACTTTGTCCATATACAATTCTGTGGTTTGTCTTCACACATGAGAACTGAAGAAAAAAAAATCAATATTTTGATTTACAGATTGTAGCCATTTTCCTCTGATTTCAGTTACTAGTGCCAGGATTCCTTCCATCGTCTTCTGATAGACCATAAGAGAGCAATCAGCAGAAGTAAATGCTATTTTAATACTTGACATTATTAGAAAACATTTTATGAAATTTTACAATAATCACTTAAGATTTAATTTTCAAGATATATTTTGTAATCAATATTAAAAAAAAAAGACCTCAGTACGTAAATGATCTACATTTAATTTGCTCAGATATTTTGGATACTTTGAAACTCACCTAATCTTTAGCAAGTATCATTTCATCATGGATGAAGTTAGATACACTTCTCGTTCACTTAAGTAACACATGAAAGATTTATAATGGATTTATTCTATGATCCACATTCAAAATCACTCAGATTTGCCAGCTGAACGATCTTCAATGTTTTGATGTGATTTATTCCATGCAGGTATCTCAATTAAACTTGAAATTATGCATTAAGTGAAAAGATAAATGTAAGCATTCAATTTATTTTTAGAAATTGACATTGTAAGATTAATTGCTTGGGTGCCATTATGGACAATTGGCCTTTGTTAACAACAGGTTTTCTTTCCAGAAACATTTTTTTTTTTAATTCCTGGAATAAACTTCTTGAAGCTTTGGGTTGAAAATAATTTAATTAAAATTATAATTCAAAAAATAAGCTTTGTTTTGGTCAAACAGCATCTAAGCACAAGGAGGAAAAGTATTTATGACTAGATTTCTCCTAGCTCAGAACCTTACACATTCTATTTCCCTTTTATAGTATGTGTTCTTTCTACCTTTTGAAAAATTTTTTACACAGTGCCTAGAATGTATGGACCTAGGTTGTTAAGTGGACATAGGTAAATACAAACAGAAATCATACATTTTAAGTCCCCACTCAGTGACTGGTGATCGTAATAAAAGCTAATATTACATATTTCCAAGAAAAAATATTTTTTAAGGTTTATTTTAAAATACTGCCTTCCTCAAGTTTTAGGTTAAATAAATTAATCCTCTCTAGTCCTTGCAATTCCAAACATCTTTTATATTTTCTAATAGACAATGTTTTTTTTTTATAAACATGTGTATGCATTTGTTTCTTCCTGTTTTTGACTGGTTTTCCAGAAAGCACAGTACCTCCTCCTCTCTAGCCTTTTCTTCCTTCCTGGTATATGAGGAGGGACTCAGTCTCACAATTTCTGAAAAAGCAGGCTTTTTGTTGGTGTCTGGGCCCCTAGTCCTGCTAGGGCTTGTAAAAAGGAATGCCTAACACATTGAAAGGGTTTAGTACATTATTGTGGGGGCAGGAAGCTGAATGAATGAATGATAAAAAATTAAATTTCAAAGTAAGGTAAAAACGGTACAGAGAGGAGGCAATAATTGGCAAAAAAATAAAAAAGATGTTGTGGTAGAAAATACTGTATCCTTTGTTGATTTATTTGGGCAACTCAGCATCTTCTCAGGAAAATGGGAAGAGGAGGTGATAAAGATATAGATTGTTCTTTTAGGCTCCAGGGAGAGAAAACTTCAGGGTGTATTGTTGTGAATTCCTTGGCCTACACTCCAGGACTTTCTCTGTACGCTGATCACACCTACACCTCGCTCCCAGGCTTAACTCCCATCACAGCTGGGCTCATGAAATTACACCATCACTAGCATGGATATTTCTGAGACCTCTTGTGTATATCGTTGTCTGTTTGACATCTTCACCTGGATACCCAGAAGGCATCTCAAATATTATAATTAAGTTCTTGCTACCCTCCCCAGACTGCAAAGTCCTCCTTCCTGTGCTGCCACATCTCAGTTGTTAGCAGTTCCATTTTCCAGCTGTTGGATCGACAACATCACATCTATCTTTGACACTGAGTACCTATTCTATCAGCAAATCTTCTATTTGCTCTAATATTTACCTTAGATCAAATTTACCATTCCCAGCACCCTCTGAGGTGACAGTATTTCTATAAACTGAACTGTGTCCTCTCCTAATTCCTATGTTGAAGCCTGAACCCCAAGTACCTCAGAGTGTGACTCTATTTGGAAACAGACCCTTTAAAGATTTGGTAAAAGTCAATGGAGACCATTAGGGTGGGCTCTGATTCAATTGGTCCGGTGTCCCTACAAGAAGAGGAGATGAGGACACACGAACAAGAAACCAGGGATGTGCGAGCACAGAGAAAAGACCACAGGAAAACACAGTGAAAAGGTGGCTGTCTGCAAGCCAAGGAGAAAGGTTTCAGAAGAAACCAAACCCACCGACACCTTGATCTTGGACTTCTAGCCTTTGGAACTGTGAGAAAATACATTTTTGTCATGTAAGCCAATCAATCTGTGGTATTCTGTTATGGCAGCCCTAGCAAACTAACACAGACAGCATCATCTCCCACCCACACTGCTACAGTGGTCCTTGATTTTTCTGTTTTTACCTGAACTCTCTATATTGTTCACCACACAATATCTCAAGTTACTCTTTCAAAACAAATTTCAATACATGACTTTTCTACTCAAGGGAGTCCAATTATTTCCCATCTTGCTCAAAATAAAACCCACAATTTATTCCTTTGAACTGCTGGATGTACGATCTTTCCCAGAGCTACTTCTCTGACCTCTGCTCCTTCCAGGACACCCCTCCTTTCCCAACTCTAACGACGGTAGATCCTTAGCTGTTCTTTTGACACATCTAGCATGCTTCTGCCCCAGGGCCTTTGCACATATGGTTCAATCTGCTTTTCACTCTTTCCCCAGTTTTCCGTATCTTGAACCTTCTTTCATATTTCTTTTGTAATACAAACTTATCAGAGAGCCTTTCATGACAACTCTCTTTAAAATAATGACTACCTTCCTGTGCCTTCATATTAATATTCTTTTTCCCTACTTCATTCCCTTCATAGCACAAATATTTACATATTTACATGTGTCTGGACTCTCTTCCATCATCAAACTTAAGCTTCCTAGAGCAGGGACCCTGTTTATTTCACTCATGGTGCATTCCCAATGTTTAGAATAGTTTATAGCACATTATTTGATAAGAAATATTATGAAATATATGAATTACCTAAATCATTTCTTAAGAATAGGTATCAATATAGATCACCTTGTTTATCAGTTGTTTGGCCTGCCTGTTAATAGTCTGATTAGGTCACGTTTGCCCCTCCTATTTCTGATCTACCTTTTTCTAGAGTTGAGTTTCATGTTTTTGCCTTTTTTTTTTGGCTTCTGTCTCAATTTAGAATCTGTTCCAGGTATGGCTCATCTCTTCAGTTACAGTGATTTGTCATTATAAAATATAATCTTAATTTCCATGAATTTAGTTATACTAAATTTATTTTGTGACAGTGTTTAATATCAAAATAGTTTTTGGTGTTGTTTTTTTTTTTTGTTTTTTTGCTCTTTTAGCTGTTGCTGTTGTTGCCTATTTGTTTTCTTTTCTTCAAAAGATACCAAGTATTTGCTTGGAAAGAAAATGTAGAGAGACTGGAGATAGCTAACTAAAACAATATATCCCTTTTCTCTCTCTTCATCGATATAACCTGCCTTTCAAACATTTCAATTTCCTCATGCTGTTTCCCAGCTCAAGATTGCTTCCAACATCAATCACTTTTGGCCCCTGTCCTCTCAAGCATATTTAGTATCCTTAAAAGGAAATATAAGAGTGTTGCACATACAAAAGTTGTGTCTAGTCCTAAGGAAAACTCAGAGAGATGATTATTTAGTTTAAAGATAACAACTATGAAATACTGGGTGTAAATAAGTAAACCGAGAGATGCAGGCCTGACCTGAGGCTGACACCTACTTCCTGTTTACATTTCACTGTCTCCTGGAATTGAGATTTTATTACAAAACAAAAGTGAAACTTGGGAATGTACTTTCGCTGAGAATTAAATTCTTAGCCTGTCAGAAGTGGCAAATATTTTGCCAGTATTACTATAGTCTGATCTCTTGCTCTCATAATAACAGGTATGAATCATTTTTATCTAATTTATTTGGTTTCACATTTCAAATAATGGTGCATCCTTGTAGCTGCATTATGTCACTGAGTTTTACACTGGATGAGAAAAGAAAAGATAGCTTACACAAGTGGCATGTTAAAATTATCAGCCAAAAGTTAAAATTTAAATTTTCAGATTGAAAGTTCAGCCACATCAAACACAAGATGACAAACAAGGTCCAGAATTAATCATCCACAAAATTATGACAACAGTAGCAGCCAAAATATTTAAATGGCTCCTCAGAAAAGATGCCTTAAGTAATACAGGGCACACCTGACTTTATGTATTGTGTTAGTTCCCAATTGCTACCGTAACAAATTACCTCAAGCTTAATGACTTAAAACAATACAAATGTATTTCCTTACATTTCTGAAGGTTAGAAGTCTATCATCGTGGTGTTAATTGGGCTGCACTGTTTCTTGAGGCTTCAGGGAAAAACTGTTTCTTTGTCTTTCTCAGCTCTGCGTGGCTGCCTGGATTCCTTGGCTCAGAGCTTCTTCCTCACATTACTATGACCTTGAGTCCTAGCTCCTACTGTTGACTGAACTGCCTGCCCTCCTCTTATAAGAATGCTAGTGATTACATTGGGTCCACCTGGGTAATCCAGGAAGACCTCTTTAAATCAAAACAAGGGGGGTGGGGGGGGGTGGGAAGGGACAGACTGGGATTTCAAAATGTAGAATAGATAAACAAGATTATACTGTATAGCACAGGGAAATATATACAAGATCTTGTGGTAGCCCACAGCAAAAAAGAATGTGACAATGAATATTTGTATGTTCATGTATAACTGAAAAATTGTGCTCTACACTGGAAATTGACACAACATTGTAAACTGACTATAACTCAAAAAAATTATTTTTTAATTTTAAAAAAATTAAAAGAAAAAAAAAATCCTTACCTAATTCACACCTTTACCACTGAGGTAAGCGATGCATTGGCTCCCTGCAGTGGGATTAGCCATCCCTGGGAGGGGTATATTCAGTCTGGAACACATGAACAAATAACATTTGAATACACACACATATACGCATACGTGTAATTGTTTATGTATACATATCAAATTTCTCAAATAAAACATTGAATACATTTGGTTGATTCAGTTGCATTATGTAGTACTAGAGGATAAAAATGCCAAATACAGATAATCTCTTGGGGGAATTTTGTACTAAACATTCTGTACTCTTCTCAGAATCAGCTAGTCTGCAACTGATTTTGTTTTCCTCTTTTTTGCCCCTGACAAGCTACTTGAGGCTTTTCTTATTTGTACCGGGAGAATTTTCTTGCTGCCTGCTAGGCACATTGGGTAGTCAGACACATTGGTCACTGTCTGATATTGATTTAATTTCACTGTATCAAAACTCACAGTATCTCTCAGCCCCTAGATTTCAGCACATCACCATGTTAAAGCTACTTCAACAGTCCTGTCATTTCAATTTTTCACACTTTTCTGTTTGTTTATTATTTTGACAATCATATACCACAATACATACCAATAGGCAATACTGTAGAAAAATATGAAAACCTCTGTGTCATAAAGTCACTTTAAAATAATGGTGATCCAGGAGTACTTCAAAATCAAATATTTGATAAACTTATTATACCAACTCTATTTTTAGTGGAGAGGGGCATTTTAAACCCCAATATCAATGTTTCTTACTTCCAGTTCACCTGATGTTTATTTAAAGATTTTACCATTTGGCAAACTGCAGCCAGGACAATGCTGTTCATGACCAGGTGTTTCATATCAACCATGTCTGCTTCTAAGTAATTGCCTCCTCACACTTCAGTCTCTCCCTGTTCACTGCGGTCAAAGGACACTGTCCATCTATTATTTCCCAGAACGATCTGATCTCCTTTTCTCGTTAGTTTTTTTCACCTAGTACTTCAGATCCCAGCTTAAATTTCAGTGAGGAAAAAGTGCTTTCTTTTATTGCCCAAAATACATTAAATCATTCCATCGATTTTTCTCATAGCATTTTATTATTTTCCTTCAAAGCACTTAAGATAACTTATAATATTGTTTATATGTGTGTGTTTCTTTCTTTAATGCCAATATTCCCCAGTAGATACCCCCCAGTAAACTATAAAGTTAAAAAGGAAAGAAGCTAAGTCTGGTCTAGTTTACCCCTCAGTCCATGCCAAGACCTTTCATAAGCACAACAGCTGGCTAGCGTTCAATAAATAATTCTTAAATATGTCTCTGACTTGGCGTAGTTATCTAGAGTTTTTCTGGTTTTACTACATTATGCTTGATATTTTGGAAAACACTTTCATTCCCCAGCAAAGTTCTCCTTTCTGTGCCTGGAATGTGTCTTCTGCTTGGCTTTCAGCACAGCCTTCTCATCCTACGTGAACCGCTGACTGCCTTGGAAACTCTTCCCCCTGTTTGGTTACCTGCACCTGTATTTGTCAGACGACCTAGTGCTAATTAGTTTGAAAGAAATCTAACAGAGATGTATCATGGATTAAAAGATATATTTCCACCTTCCTCTCCCTGAAGCAATTGAAATCATCCAAAGAGCACAACTGAAATTATGTTTCAATTGACTTGTTGAAAGAAAGACAAAAATAAAAAATAGGTAATCTATTAGACTCAAGAACAACAGACGTATGAGACATTTTTCATTCTGGTTCATCCACTGAGCAGACATTGCACAAATTTGCTAGTCATTTATAGGGGAGAAGAAAGATGAGAAAGAAGGGCAGGCATCTCAGTGGACCCACTAACTTTGCTATAACCACTCAGACCAAAAAGTTGTTACTCTAACTAATACCTGTAATTATGGACAACGTACATTTAATAATTGCAACACTCCAAAATAGTTCACTCTGGTTAACAAATAATACAGCATATGTTTTAAAAATTTCCATGTAACAAGTAATGGAATGCTATGATTCATTCTTATTTACTTGATGCCAGAGAGCAAGCTCTACTAAAGGAAGGATTTTTATTTTGTATACTCTTATACCCATGGTCAGTGGAACAATAACTGGTACATACCGGATATTCAACAAGTTCTTATTGCATTATTGAATTAATATTAATTTTGTCACATTTAATATTTTATGTTTCATAGGAGAAATCTTTTTCTGGCTAGGAGAAAAATCAAACCTCACAGAAGTCAACAAATAAATAAATCCCTTTTTTCATAACTGTTCATCACATTTTTTTGTCATACAAATTAGCTATAATTTTAGGGAAGCTTGAAACAAGCTGAAAATGTGATTTAAGAGCCTATGACACTTAGGAAAAGTTCCTTTAATTTCATAAAGTAAAATGTTCCTGAAATCTATCAGTATGAATCAAAGTTTCAATAATCTAAAAAGAATGCCAACTTTTCTAGAAACTATAAATTTTGAGGCGATTTTTTACCCCCTCCCTCCTTTCTACTGAGCTCTGGTGTCTTCATCTAGATTGGGGGGACCTGAGGACAAATAGGAGGCTTTCTCACATCTTCTATTTAAAATGTTTCCCTGTATCTCTGAAGCAATGGCATTTCAAGTGAAATTCTTACCCACACAAGTCCTATAAATACACTCTGCCTATAAAGTGCCAATATGACTTGTTGAACAGTAAAAAGATGATTTTTTTTTTTTGCTATGACTCCTATCTCACCAGTTTTTCAAAGTGGAAAAAAAAATGCTTTGCTGTCCTCAGACTTAATTATTAATTCTCCATGAATAATCCAGAAAGCACTCAAATGATAGAATCCACTAAAAAGATGGCCTCTTTTTGCCATGGTGGGGATAGGAGAGAATTTGAACAGTCAAACATGAACAAAGAAAGTGTATATGAAAATATCGCGAGAGAAAGCTCTCCCAGACCTGAGAGTAAGTGCACTGAGATGAGTGTGTGGAACAGGCGCTCCTGGGCTTCTGCCCTTGATGCCAGAGTGAGACAAAAATCCACGGGAACAGTCACATGGGCTTCTGCTTATCAGCCAAATTTGGAAGTCAGAAACTGGGCAGTTAACTCTCCTTCTAGCAGGAAATTCTGTTACTAATTCTTTTAAGAACTGTGCTACAAGGTAATCCACCAATCGTGTTATACTCGATCTAGGTGCATCTTCAGATTTACTTCTCTCTTTATATATTTACATTTCGAATACAAACTGAAACAATTCCATGTGTGGGACTTTGTAGTACTTTGTAAGGATTCAAAATTAAGTAGTTTTGGGGTTTTTTTCTGAAGGAGAAAGAAATACCAGCTGGTTGGGAATGGAGAAGTGAGACAGGGAAGGTCCAGCAGCAAACACAGCGTGCAGCCACCACTGGGGGCGCCTGCAGCTTAGATCCCTGAGGACACTGGAGGTGATGGGAGAGAACTCACTCCTCTGCTACATCGCCAGGGGAAAAAAAGCATAGTAGGTATTTATACTCCACCTCCCACCAATAGTTGGTCCAGCATTGCTCCTAGAGGGTAATTTCCCACCCCTCTGGCCTAACCCCTAGAGGCAAAGGGAGACTCTCTCTGGCTTCAGGCCGTGATGTAGATGCTGGTGGTAGAAAACTGATGAAGTCTGAGGAGTGTGTCTGCTCTATCATTATTAGATATTCTTTTAGAAAAGGATGTTTTAGTGAATGCATAGTATTTCTTTATTTGATTAAACTCTAAGTATATTAAACCTATGCCTTATTTCATTTCTGAAAGGCCAAGAATATCTGTAAAAGTGTTAATATTCAGTTTTGTCTAAGATAAAAAGATCTTACATCAGAATTAATGAACCAATAATTAAAAGAAACAGCTATTCTTAAACATTTTGATATATACTGCAAAATTACCTTCCAGAATATGTGCACCAGTCTCTACATATCCACTTGTAGCATAAGAGAATACAGCCCTTCTAATGCACATAGTGAGCTACTATTTATTTTATCCTTGCCAAACTGAGAAAATTTATCCAATGAATGTTTTAATTTGATTTCATTCATTGGTTTTGATTTTGTTTCTTTTTTTTCTAATTTGATTTCATTTCATTATTAATGTTTTCTATTGCTGCTGTTAACAGATGACCACAAACCTGGTAACTTAATAGAAATGTATTATCTTCTAATTCTGGGAGCCAGAATTTTGAAATGGGCCTCATTAGGCTTAAATCAAGGTGTTATAGAGCTGCATTCCTTCTGGAGGGTCTAGGTAGAGGAGAATCCATTTCTATGACTTTTCCAACTTCTGGGGGTCCCCACTTTTCTGGCCTCATGTCCACATCCACCTTCAAAGTCCTTTTAGTTTTCTCACAGCACGTCATTCTGACTCTGCCTTTCTCTTCCATCTTTGAAAGATCCTCGGGGTTGTACTGGGCTCACCCACAGAATCCAGGACTATCTCCTTATTTTAAGGCCAATTAGAATCCTTAATTCCATCAGCAATCTTAATATCCCCTTACCTTTGTAGGGGAGACATAAAGGTACCTCTACCTTTTTAACATCTTCAGCTGGGCCTGAGAATTCAATTGACATAATACAAGTCACCAGAAGGAAAGTATGCAAATACATTTAATAGAAGTTTCACATGACATGGGAGCCTTCCTAAGGAAATAAAGACGCAAAGGAATGGCAAAACCCAAGTGCTTATATATTAGGTTGAACAAAGAGGCAACTGCCGGGAAGTAATTAAACATGTCAGGAGACTGAAGCAAGATAAAAGTTATTTTAACAATGTACATTAGTACAGAATTTTCTGGGCCTCAACTCCCGAGCTCTGGTGATAAGAATGTTTCTTTCTTTTTGGTATCAAGAGGGCATCATTCTCACAAGAATTTTATCTCCTGCTTTTAGGAAGGAAAAAGAGAAGTCAAGCACCCTTCTTGCACCTGCTGTTTTCTAAGTGCCTTTAGCTCCAAGTAATTCTCATGCCAAAGGGGCATATTTTAGGGTGGCAAATTCTGTCACCCTTTACCCCAAAGCACAACATAATCGCAGGTCCCAGAGATGGCAATGTGGACATCTTTGGGGAGGGACATTGTTTTCCTTCCTAATACCAGTAAAGTTGAATATTCAGCATATTTTACTCCCAATTTGTACTTTTTCCGTGAATGCTTTATGGTTTTTTTTTACTGTTTTGTTAGAGAGTTGATATTTTTCTTCTTGACTTCTAAACATATCTTTTTTATATATGTTAGCCCTGTTATACCTTTTTCTCCAAGCTCTGCATTTCCCTTTTAATTCTTTACATTCTTTAAATTCTTTAATTCCCATTTTTATTCTTGTAAATATGATTCTTTATTTTGATGTCCAGTGCTTTTAATTATACTTTTGTTTAGCTGTCTTTACTTTTATCTTTATTTCCACACATATCACAATAATTCTTATTTTCATCCTATTTTTTTTATCATTCCCTTCTTATTTCTGTTAATCCTATCTGTAAAGTCTTCATCCAGAACACATACTTACCGTATGTTCTGATAAAAGAAAATTTCACATATTGAGGTACAGAGAAGTCATTCTGGTGTATACCTGAGTTAACTTGAATTTCATGCTAAGTAAAGCAGCCTGTTTGTGGTCTATTGAACATACCTTGTACATCTGCTTTAATTATTAAAGAAAAGGGCACATTGACCAGAAGTAAAGAATGTCCATGTCCAAATGTCTCTCTTCCTGGGATGCCAATGCTGGTACACCTTTGATGATAAGACTTCCTTCTGGGGTGCCAAGGCCATACTGACTCGCTGGGTATGTGCTAGTCTGTTTTTTTGAAACCTTGAAGAAATGTATTCATGAGTTTTTTTTTTTTTAATATTCTTTGTTCTGACAACATATAAAACTGTGCTGAAAACTATGCTTCTCCAGAGAAGTTTCTCAGAGTAATCTGAGAAAAGTTTCCCAGAGTAATCTTTACAGTTTCTCAGAGTAATCTGGGAAACTGGCTTCTGAGCCATAATCCTCAGCTTGGGTCAAATAAAACTCTTTTATTTTTCTTATTGATTGTTTATTGATTATTTTTGTCGACAGTTCCCAGAGGTTGCACAACAATGTTTTCTTCATTGAACAAAGCATTTGTAGATGTAGATCATGTTCATTCTGAGAATATATTGCTTCAATTTTTGTGTTCTTTTGTCTCATACACAATTTTATTCTCCTTTCAATTAGTTTCAAGTTCATTAAGCATATATGATATGTCTTCCATTTTGTTTTTATTCCTTCTTCTATTTGATAAACAGTGATCACATTGAAATTGTATTGACAAGCTGAAAAATATTAGCAGATTCGCAGAAATTTTTAGCTAAAAGGTGGCAACATTTCAGAGCTACTGTCAGAAGTAATAGCAAATCACACAGAAAAAATGTGGTGTGATATCTTTGTGTCTGTCATGATTATGTAAAGAAGACACAGAGAGTAAATGTGAATAACATTTATTTAAGGTTTAAGCTGAGAGACTGAAATGCAAATGAATTATACATTTTCAAAAGTAGGCGGTCTTTTGAAGGGAGCATTGTAATTCTTCCCTGATTTTTATTATAGTTTGGAATTAATTTATCTCCATAAGAACTTATTTTAGGAATTATGAAGGCTAGCAAATGAATTGAATACATACGCATTTTCAGTTTAGAATTCAGTTGTGTAAAGAGCAGTCGTATTAAAAATGCAACGTTGTTGAAATCACATCACTTTGCAAACTTACATGTTATTAGTCTAGCTTTGCCCCAGTTGTTTCCAGAATGACTCATAACTTCATTAATTAAATTGCTCAGGTTCTATTCATGGCTAGTTAGTATCATCAGTTAGACTGGTCAAGAGTATAAAGCTACACGACAGCTATCCTCTAGTTTTCAACACTTCTTGAGTTCATGTTTAACCTTGTTAATGTCAGTGTATTTGTTCTCGGTGTGGTTTAAAGGAATAGTCATGATTACCCTCTGACTTGAAAATGAAGAGATGGGAGAATTCTTTTCGGCCCAAAGGACTAAATTTCCATGAGTACTGTGGAATGCTTAAAACACAATCTATACAATATTTATTATATCTGGAATATGAAAATGGCAGATGTTTCAGAAAATTTCCCTGAATGAGAAGTTAAATATGATTTTAATCAGATTGATGTGTATGTATATGTGTGCATACAAAAATCTATGTACAGATATAATGCATTTTTGTGATAAATTTGAAACCATGAATGAATAAATAATTAAATTCATTTAATAAGCATTTACTTATGGTACCAATGACACAGTTTGCATCCTAGTGAAAAGAGCAACCTAAAATTTTAGACTCTATTTGGAAAAGATAGAATAGAGTTACATACAAAATTCTATGAGTAGAAGGACTTTTTGATTTGGAAATTAATAAAGACTTTTGTATCAGTCTGGGATCTCAATGAAGTAAACATCAAGAAGGACTTAAATTAGAAAGGCAGGAGATTTCTTGAGGAAGACACCAGTGAAAGCTAGGGTAGAGGGAGTAGGAATTGTCAGAGGGAGTTTCAGACTGTGAAGATCTGACCACTGTTCAGTAAAGGAGGAAGGAAGGAAGATTGAATGAGAAGACCTTCAGACTTGACTGTATCCCTGAGAAAGCCCCAACCATCCTAATAAGTTGCTCCATTGCAAAGACTGTCCATGAGTGCCCTGTGATGGGGAAAAACGGCCAGACACTAGAACCTCTGCTGTGTGCAGTCACTGAGCAGAAACTGTTTAGGGAGAGGGTGACTTCACCCCAAATGCTGTGGTGAGTCCCCAGAGCACTGCAACTGAAGGCTGTTGGCTAATTGCACTTTGTGCAGCAGGTTATCTCTTGAAGAGAGTTCTGTGCAATGCATCTCCATGGCTGCCAGAGATTTACAGAAATTATGGCTTAAAACTTAATCTTCCCATATCAGTAATTATTTGTTGAATGTCTACCTTGTGTCAGATAAGAAGAATATTTTCCAAATAGTTCTTCATCTGGTCTACAAGGAGTGGAAAAGTGCTTTTGAAAAGGAAATAAATGCATCATTAGTTTTATTGAAGGCCTCTTGCATATCGTGTGGTCTACAACATAGTGAGGCTGGAGAAAGCACGGGATAAGAAGTTACAAAGGTAGGTTAGCTCTTGATGATGGGAGATCTCATATTCTGGGCTAAGAACTTTGGTTTTTACTCCAAAGGCAATTGGAGCAGAGAGAGAGGAAAAGCAGAGTTGTCTTAACATCAAACATAAGGCATTATTTCAGGAACAAGGAAGACAGCTCATTACTAAAGAAATATCTGGGGAGAAAAAAAAGAGAAGGCAAGGACTAGAGAAATTCACATGACTTAGCAAATTGTCTTAACGGTAACACTGCTAATTGAAGAGGAGACAGAGAAGGAGTAGCACGTTTGTTTTGAATCTTTGTCAATCAGCATCTACATCTTCATCATCATTATCATCAATAATGTTTGGCTGAGGAATTGGCAAGATGGAACAACTGGTCTTCTCATGCACTGAATTTGAATGACCAGCTATAAGTTTAGGTGGAGATGCAAGTAGACAGTTGAAAATACAGTCCATATCCTAAAGCAGGCTCTAATAATATATTTGGCAGACTTTTGTGTATAATAATAATTGCATAACACTTTGCGGATAGGTATAATTATGCAGAAAATCTAGAGAGAAGAAATGAGTGTTAGAAAACAGAACTATTAAGAGCTTTTAAGTACGTAGAGAATGAATAGTGGGGTGGTAATTGAGGAAATGATTGGTGAACCCTTTCTGAGTACTCTCATTACAGTCGGTGGTAGGTGTTGTACATTAGCAACCGAAATATGAAGAAAACAAAGGATATGATCCCTTTTGAAATGTAACATCAAGAGTTTAAAAATCATGTTAGTTTGTTGTATTCTAGTGTAGAGAAAAAGTAGTGTTATTATTATGATTGTTATTGTTGTTGTTAAGGATAAAAGTTTCTTGAGTATAAAAGTAACTTGAGAAGAAGAAATAACTGGAGGACAGATTGTAGATACCAAAGCGAGAGGGATGATAATAAATCAAGCTTCAGAAGAGAGAGCCTTGAAGGGATCAAAATTTATCATCCAGTTTCACAAATATAAATAAAATTGGTCCTCACATTTTGAACACTTCTTTTTTTCTCCCAGTGATCATTTCATGTAAAGAAAATATTTGGATTTCTATTCTCAATAAAAACCAATATTACACTGTATCATAGCATTTTGAAATTTCACTATGTGTGTTTACACTATAGTAATCAATGAATAACAACATGCATTTCTATGAATTAACTGTGTTCCAGACTCCTCAGGTAAAAAATGGGGATAAGAATATAATAGATAAATTATTAAAATAGCTTATAACTTTTCCATATATATGTGTATATTAAATGTCCATTTCAAGTCATTTCTATTAGGATTCTGTGCCCCAGGTTGTGTGAGGATTATATGAATTAGTACACATAAAGAGATTAAAATAATGCTTGGTACATAGTAAATAGCAAATAGTTTTTGTTACTGTATTATGTTGTATTGACAAGTATACTTATCATAGAATCCAACAATTATACTCTTAAGTATTTACCAAGAGAAATGAAAACATATTTCCACACAAAATCTTGCATACAAATGTTCAGGGAAGATTTATTTGTAAAATTCCAAACTAAAACCAACCCAAATGTTCAACAAGAGAGTGGATAAACAAATGTGATATGTACCCATCAATGTAACACTACTGTTTACCAACAAAAAGCAACAGACTGGCAACGTACAGGATATGGGTGAATCTCAAACACATTATCCTGAACAAAAGAAGCTGGAAACAAAATAGTACTTCCTCTATGATGTGACACATATGTCATTTTAGAAAATACAAATCAGTCTATAATGTAAGACAGAAGATCAGTGATTGCCTGGAGCAAAGTGAGCGTGTGACCTAGGGAAATATTTTGTGAAATATTCCATAACATTTATATAACACCTCTACTGAGGTATAGCTTTCATCTCATACAGGTCACATGTGTAAAGTGTATAATCCAAAATAAAATAAAGTATATAATCCAATAGTTTTTAGTGTATCACAGATATGAGCAATTGTGTTTGTAGTCAGTTTTATAGGGAGGGAGGGTGCAGTCTTGGTTTAGAAAACATAACAGTTCCTCTTGAGTTTTAGTAGATTTTCTTGAATAGATTTTTTTCTTCATTTGCTGTGTGCCTTTAGGGCCATTTCCAGAGACTTTTTTAAATGATTTTTTTTTTTTAATTTCACCAGTTTTTCTAGTGAGCATGTTAGCAAAGTCATTACGTTCTCATGGGGTTAGTCATTCTCCATATCTTGAATGTAAATGTGGTTATGTCAGTGTATAAATTAGTCAAAAATCATGGAAATATACTCTTAAATATGGGATCATTATATTTTATCTAATTTATGCTTTAACAAAGTTTATTTAAAATATTTTAATTGCCAATTTAAGAGGAAAAGGCATGATGTTATTCAGAAAGTACTGAAGTAGCACTGTATGAGTAATTTAAATACCAACATAATTTAAGGATTTCAAATCATTTTATTATGAGGTTGAATGGATGAGCTTTAATGCCTTTTTTATTACCAAGACTGTATGATGTTGTTGGTATATTACTGGAACATTTTATTTTCATATCCTAGATTATATGTCAAGGAATCAAGTGTGGAACCAGAATTTGAGGGGCTAGATTTTGTACAACTTGAGGGTACTACTTAAGAAAACAATCTAAAATATCATACATTGTAAATTTTGCAAATGTACTTTTGCCAGATATCTGTTAGCAATATATGATCATGTAAACACACACAGAGATTGAGCTTTGTTAACTCCACGTCATATCTGCCACTGCCAGGGATCATTTCCATTGTTATCATATATATATATATATATATATACACACACACACACACACACACATACACACATAATTAAAGTGTAGTCAGTTTACAATGTTGTGTCAATTTCTGGTGTACAGCATAATGCTTCAGTCATAATGAACATACTGATACTCGTTTTCATATTCTTTTTCACCATAAGTTACTACAAGATATTGAATATAGTTTCCTGTGCTATACAGTATGAACTTTGGTTTATCTAGTTTATATATATTAGTTAGTATCTGCAAATCTAAAACTCCCAATTTATTCCTTCCCACCCTCCCCCCCCCCACCAGTAACCATAAGTTTGTTTTCTATGTCTGTGAGTCTGTTTCTGTTTTGTAAATAAGTTCATTTGGCTTTTTTTTTTCTTTCAGATTCCACATATAAGTGATTCTTTCTCTTTCTGGCTTACTTCACTTAGAATGGCAATCTCCAGGTCCATCCCTGTTGCTGCAGGTGGCATTATTTTATTATTTTTTATGGCTGAGAATAACCAAGACTTCCATGGTTATCTTTTATGCAGGACTCCTTTTCTCAGGCTATGAATTTTCCCAAAATTCTGAACACTTGGGAGAAGATTATATTGTAATTTTCAGTGTTGCTCTTGGTAAAGATAGAAACAAGGAACATAATTCTGTGACATCTTTAATTTACTACTCTTCCAGTGTTGAGTTTGATAAGGATATAAATGAGGAACTTATTTATGTGACATCTTTGATTTATCACCATTTGAGTTCATTTGGAGAATATTATTAGTATGTATAGAGTAAATAATTTTCTATTTTGTCAAGGTGGTAGGGATGTCATTTAACTTGACTTCTTTTAGGCTAACCTGGTATGTCATTTTTTTCCAGGGGAAATAAAACTTTTATTAGACATTTAGTTTTTCAGTGTGATATATCCTTTTCAATAGAGAGAAAATGACATATAAGAATATTAAGCATTTAAACACATTAAGAGTTATCAGACTAAGACCAAAACATAAGACTATTACAGGAACGGGAGGTAATAATAGATAACCTTCCAAAAGAGGAAGAGTTACTGGTAGAACACAAGAGTTACATGAGTGCAAAAGAACTGTGAAGAATCCTAAAGAGAAAAAATAGGGTATATTGTTTTTCCATGTCCCAGGGAAACAGAGAAAAGAAAATTGATAAATGGATACTTTCTTCATTTTCAATGACACACAAAAATTGGATGCTGTCAAGCAAATGCCATATATCACCTGAGACGTTAAATAAACAAAGACATGAAATAAAGTAAATCTCTCCTTACAAATATATTGCTACTTCTTTTCTGCCAGATTCTCTGCTTGCTGTGGTGTGCCTGCAGTAAAATCCTATGAGGTAAGAGTTAACCTTTTCCTTTGATGGGAACATTAGGCTATAGTTCCCTTCTGAAAGTTTCATGTGTGATTTCTTAAAAAAAACATGATGGATGACTTCTACAGAAATACCAGTAGGCAATTATATTGTTACTAGATTTTTTATTTCTGTTTCAACTTTTGCCTTTTTTCACTGAGGAGCATAAAATAAAACAGCAATGGTTTTCCATTATAAAAATCATAGATCATATTTTTCCACTGGATCTGCTATTAGGTTATTAAATCTATACACTCTGTAGGGCAAGGTAGTTTAAATAGATAATTTGATTACACTTTCCCTTGTCTTTTTTTAATCAAATGCCCCCAGCAGGAGAGAGAGATTTAAATAGTGTGTGTATTATAAATTATAATATTCACTGTTAGATATGTTTAAATTACTTTCATATTTTCATTTAAGTTTTGCCAGTCACTTGCTGTGTGGCCTTAGGCAAGATACTTTTTCTTTAAATAAGAAAAAAATATATATTTGCCGATGTATTCAAGCATCTTTTCTTTATGGGAAGCAAGAGCTTAAGTGTAAATGGTATTCTCATTTCTGTTGACCGATGGAGTTGCACTATTACATAAGATCTTGGGTGACTAGATAGCGTGGTAATGAGTACAGGCTTTTATTTTAAGTTGCCTTGGGTTTGAAATTTAGCTTCAATATTTATTAAATCTGTAATTTTATTAAAGTTAATTAACCTCAATGAAGAATATGTTTTCTATAAAATATGGGCATAATTACAAGTGTTGTAAGAATTAAATAAGCTTAAGTATGAGAGCTCAGTTCAGTTCAAAGTCATTTAGGTCTTACTGTTATGAAATCCTATACTCTATATAAAACATGCTTTATAAAGAAAAATTATTGATTTTTTTTCTTTGATTTTAAACTATGTTGATTATAGAAAAGAACAAAGAATTAGAGGATGAAAAGGTCATTTTTTTCCCAAAAGTTTCTATCTTATCTTTCTCACCTAGAAGATTTTGCATGGGATATCTTCTTGGTACAACAAACAAGCCTGCTAAGACACCCCAGAGTTTATTTATAGGCTCACAGATTCAGTATCTTTTTGGGAGCAAAAATGACAGAATATAATCACCTATTATTTAAGAGAGAGATACTACATAGATTTTTTTCCTCTCCCTGTTTTTTTTTTTTTCTATAAGACATTTTATAAAAACTCATCTTTTTCCTGCAAGTAAATACTATTAGAAATAATAAAATGCAATCTATAGGGTCACTGACTTATTTAAAGATAAGTGCTAAAAATTAGAACGTATTTGTCATCATTAACTTAATAGTATCTGCCTCTGTAATTCCTCAGTGTTCACCATGGAAATTTACTAGCTTGGAACCATAGGAAACCACTTTTTAGCCTTGGAAATATAATAACTATTCTTAGAATTTTAAAGAAAGATGTCACTCAATTCTGTATGTCATATTTGTTCTCAAGCACAGAATTCTTTAGTAACTTGAATCTGGCTTATACTGTTTCTACTTCACATCTTGCATATTTGCTTTAATTTTAAACTCCAATGCAAAGCAATGTTACAACAATATTTAGAGTGCTGATGACTGGCGATGGCCGTAACTCAGTTTTATGTCAAGAAGATATGGCATTTGATGGGGACCAATTAAGATCCATGTCAACATTTGGCTTTTCAGCAAATGACATGGTAAATCCTTGGCAGTATAATATGTAAGGCTTCCCATTCATCACTGAAAAGACATGTATTTCCTTGCAAGCTGTTTTGGATGCAAATCTAATAATGTGTTGTCTAAGTCCATTTTTAGTTAATTGTTAGCCAATGACAAGAGAGAGAGTTAAAGAGAATGTGGTATTTCCTGACTTGGATGAGAAACTAACTTAGTTTCCATATTCTAAACTAATTTGAACTCCTAAGGAAACGTAATTTGTATGTTTTAAAAAAATAAGCTCTTTGAACTAATCTGCCATATTTATGAACACAATTATGGGAAAGCAGCGAGGAGATACTGAGATTAAAGAAAGTTTCACTGAGCAGGGAAATGCATGGATATTTCACAGGAATGGTAGCTGAAGACTGTTATGAAAGTGAAAGGAAAAGGAAGAGATCTTTCTGAAAATAAGGCCAGGGAACCAATTCCATTTTACTAGGAATCCCTTTCTTCATTCAATCCAATATTCATGTAACAGACTTGTACCCTCATTCCTTTTATAACCCATATCTAAGGTTCCAATTGGAGCGGTAAAAAGAAATGAGATGTATGAAAATGCATATAGAAATAAGGAGTGCAAGAGGATAAAGAAATTAAATCATTTAAAGGCTTATCCCATTTTTAAAGCCAGGTAAAATCACTTCTCTGGACTCTATTTCTGCTCGTTGCCTTTCCTACTGAAAGGCCAAAAGTTTTCATAGCAATTTAAAATTACTATGAAATATTTTTCCTTAACATTAAAAATATACTATTCATTAAAATGGATTTTTCTCTAAATATTCCTCTCATATTTATTCTCTTTAATTCTGCAATGTATGTTTAATTTCATCTTTTATATTCAGGATTATTTTCTCCACAATCCAGGGACAGCTATACTACTGTTGAAAATAGTAGCAGTATCATTGTACTATTAGTAGACTTTAATTTTTAAGTGAATGTATTAAGGAAACAAAAATACCTGTGCATTTCTGCTACCATTTAAAGTTGTGTAATAAAAATTTAATTTTCCAAAAGTAAGTAAGAGAGTTACTATTACATGACACTATTTTGAGATATATTTCTATGTTAATATACTGTCCTCAAAAATATTTCTCTCTCATACAAAGATAAATCCATGTTAAGATAAAATTTCAGCAAAAGGAGCAGTGAATAGAGTAGGCTAGTTTGGTAAGTGGGTTAGTAGAGGAGCCAAAGTATCACGCTACTTGCCTTAAGATCAGAACCAGACTTCTGTGCTTTGCTTTCACAAAATTATCTCTGATGTGAAGATAGTATTGAGAAACCCAAAATAGATTTGTGCTGAAAATTTAAGGTCTGGTGAATATGAAATAATTATATGACATTGGGACACAAGTCACTTTTGTCACATATAAGAAGTTTTATTACAATAGTGTACATAAAATATGATTAAGTGATTTGTGAACCAGGCATTTGATATATTAAAAAATTATTAAGGTGAATTACTTATTTGGTTGTCTGATAATTATGGCACAGTTTTTTTCTGCAGGGATTCAGTAGGTCCTTATCTAAGCATGTTTTCAATAGAGCAGTGTATTTTGATATGCAGCCCACACTCTAATTAGCACTTTGTAATTTCTAGTTTAAAAGAAAACCTTGAGTAGCATATGGATTAAAACATTTTATTGTTAACTACTAAACTGTATGCCTCACTGTAAGATGAAAATTAAATATTTTTTTGCTTTTATTGAGCTTTGCTCCCTGACTTTTTATTTTTATAGGATAATTAAATGACTAAACAAGATGAAATGAGTTATTTAATTTTGTTAGGAAGAGGTAATTTACCTTTGAGAAACCACTTTTCTGAGTATTGGAATGTTTTCCTCATGTCAACTCTCCTGAACTTGCTGGTACCTAATTTCTTTTCATTTCTGACATTTATATCAAATATATATTACAGTGAATATGTTTATAATAAATGAACATATTTGTTTTTATATTGTCTCTTAAAAATATCTTCAATATCTTAGGTCTGTCTCACTTTTAAAAAATCAAATATGAAGAATAACCTGCAAGATACTTCATTTTTAGAGAATGCCTTATGAAAAACAAAAACAGTTTCAAAACGGTAATTTTACATATTGGTGTTGCATGAGTACAGGCAAGCCATGAGGCCCTGAAGTCATCGAGAGATTGTGCTGATGCAGGTGCAATCTATGACCTGAAAAAAACAAGCTGTACAGAAAGCCAATCATGAAACCACGGAAGTCCCTTTTCACTTAGTTTCTCTCCCATTTCCTCTTCTACTTTCCTGTACTCTGCCTAGATGACTACATTTTCAGTCTGTCACTTTCCATTCAGACCATGGAGAGATAAACCTATTCCTTCTTCCAATTGCAGAGGGCAGTGTTGGGCTGTTCCATCATCTCAGATGGGAGCATCTAGAAGAATAACCAACTTTTCACCTGCTAATCTTGATCACCAGTCCTTATATTATTACGAGAGAAGTCTTCTTCCCACCAGAACTGAAGGAGCTGAGGAAAAAGAGTACAAAAAGAATTTTTTTCACCACTCTTTCTCCTTGGTGGAATAATTTGAACCATACCAAAGGAGAGTGATGCTTCCTACCTTCCTTTTGAATACAGAATTCAGGAATATGAAACTGCTGTGGTCGCCACACAAGGCCATGTTTAGCTACATAGCTGTGACTTCTCTGGGCACAGTAGATTTTAGGTAGAGGTGAACCTCATGGAATCTCCAACTGCTTCTGCATGAGTAGTGCTCTGTGGTCGTGGTTTGTACACCAATGTTCTACTTCCACTCATACCATTACCTTGTAAAATCTGAGGTTTTTCTGATTAAGGTTAAGGGAGAGGCACTGACACCCCATCCAGTATAAAAGCAGAAGTGACCCAAATCTCATAAACTAGGAGAACAGGGTCATTGTGCTCATCCCTTGCCCCCTTGTCTTTCCATTAAACATGGTGTGCTCATCCTTCTGTCATCCAGTGCTTAGGTGGATTCTATTTTTTCCTTTAATTCTCCAAGGAAAAGGTTGTTGCGATGCAATATCTTATCAGCTGTGTATGGCTGGGCCTTCTAAACTGACAATAGATACTGTGCTTACTTCCAATAAGCCATTATCATATATCTACTTATTGTCTCGAGCCTGAGTCTACTGCAAAGATTCTTCCTCTGTCAATATAACTGAAATGTTTTTCACAGAATGTTTTTCTCTGTGCTCTTGTGCCAAGCTGTTAGAGCCATCATCTAATAAAGATGGACCTTCGTTTCACTGAAGGTCATTAAGTAAACTCCCTCAAGTCTGCATACTTAATACTAACAGCAAAAAGTGAGGTTAGTAAGCAACCCAGAATTCTTCTCTAGCATTAAATATCATGGATGAAAGACTTCTGTTACCAGAAGTGAAAAACTAGAATACTTGAGCTACCTCTTCTACTGAAAACAATGCAAAATGCTGGATAAAATATTTTCTAAATTCTTTAAGAATATTTAAGAAATAAAGGATATAAAGGAACTGTTTGTCAACCATATAAGAGAAGTGTAAGTGTGGAGACTGGTATTTAAAGACCAGAATTATTTATTAAATGATTTTGCATTGACAGCATTTGTTGAACAAGCTATCTTGAGCTTAATATGATGCCTATATAAGAAAAGTAGGTGGAATAAAGGCTGTTCAACTTCCCAAAGAGGTGAGTCTAATAGAAGACTACAGCATATTAAAATGGGATCTTAATGTATAATATTATCATGGTAAGGATAAAAAGAAGCAAACCTGATCTCTGATACCTAAACAAAAATTTGCCTTGCCCCTGAGACAAGCAGAGGCCATAAAATGAAAGGACAAAGGATTCTGAGATGCTGTGACCAATAATTGACTTTGCCACATATTAGCAGCTTTGATTCTCTTCACCAAGGGAGTCCAAGTGACGTTATGCTATAAGCCTGGTTGGAGACTCAACTGAATTGGTAGCACCAAGTTGCTTGGTGACAGCGAGTAAAAATCTACTCTAGAGAAAAGTACTTCTGACATAGGTTTCAAATTACTGTTGAAAGGTAATAAGTGTACCACAACAAAAAATAACATATCATACGTGGAAACAAAGTGCCAGGAATCAAAATAAACAGAAATAGAGAGAAAGACTTCAGATATTACAACTGTCAGGTACATCTTCTAAACTATTATACTGAATATGACAAATTAAACAAGATGAAAACTGAAAAATATCAACAAGTAACTAAAATGATAAAAGGCAATAGTAGAACAAAGAATCCAATAGACTTTGTAGAAATGAAAAATGAAAGTTGTAAAATTAAACATTTAAAAGTTAGATTTAACAAGGGGTTAGATGCATTGAAGAAGAAAATTTACTATAGAGTTTACACAGACAAAAGGTAGCACACAAAAGATGGAGGATATTTTTAATGGATTTTCCAGAAAATGAGAGAGATAATGAGGAAAGAAGCAATAAATAGTTGAAATGATAATGGCTGAGTTTTTCCATAACTATTAAAAATGCCAATCTGCAGTCTGAGAATTCAAGTCAATCCCAAGAAGACAAGTAAAAAGAAACCCACATGTGTCTGTATTATAATAAAAATGATAAAAGCCAAAGCTGAAGGGAATATCTTGGGAGCAGGCGAGAAAAAAATGATAGATTACCTTCTCTTCAAAGGAGACACAAGCAGACTGACAACTCATCCTCAAGATCAACAAAAAAAAGAAGTGAATTAAAAAAAAAGAAAATGAGTACTCAAAAATGAACTAACTGCCTACTTAGAATGCTTTACTCCAGAAAAGTGTCTTTCAATGAATTAAAGCAAAATAGAAAGTTCACTGAGAAAATCTGAGATTTCTCCACAGAGAAAATTTGAGATTTCTCCACAAACAAATTTCCATGAGAACAAATTCTGATAGACTGATCTTAGACAAAAGGCAATGATTAAGATAAAAAATTTAAGATGAAAGAGAAAAAAAATTATTAGAATGAATGCAAAATAATGAAGTTAGACTTCTACTTTATACCATATACAAAAAGTAACTCAAAATGAATGAGAGACCTAAATGTGAGAGCAAAGGAAATACAATGTGGAGCAAAAATAGTCTCTTCAACAAATGGACATACAGATGCAAAAAAATAAATTAAAAATAAAATCTAGATATAGACATTATATCCTTCACAAAAAGTAACTCAAAATGGATCATAGACCTAAATGTAAAATGCCAAACTGTAAAACTTCCAGAAGATAATATTGGATAAAATCTATATGACCTTGGGTATGAGAATGACTTTTTAAATACAATGTACCATGAAAGAAATAACTGATAACCTGGACTTCATTAAAATTAACAATGTCTGTGATACATCAAGACAATGAAATATTATTCAGCATTGAAAAATGAGCTATTACAATGTCAAAATACATAGGGTAAACTTAAATGCATATTACTAAGTCAAAGAAGTCAATCTGAAAAGTCTACATACCTTATGATTCCAACTATATGATATACTGGAAAAGGCAAAACTATAGAAGCAATAAAAGAATCAATGGTTGCCAAGAGTTGGTGTTGTGGGGAGAAAAAGATTAATTGTCATTCAGAGCACAGAGGATTTTTAAGACAAGGAATCTATTCTGTTTCAAACTATAGTGGGTAATACATGTCATTACACATTTGTCCAAACCCATAGAATATACAAAACTAAGAGTGAACCTGGGAATAAACTATAGACTTTGAGTGATAAAGATGTATCACTGTAGGTTGATCAGTTGTAAGAAATGTCCCACTATGGTGTGGGATATCAAGACTGAGGGAGATTGTGCATATGTTGAGCTAGTATATGGAAGGGGATATGAAAATTCTCTGTACTTTTTGCTCAAATTTGCTGTGAATATAAAACTACCATAAAAATAAAATTTATTAATTTTTTTTAAAAAATGAGCTCCTTGTATATAAAACAACACGTATGAATCTTAAAATAACTGCTGAGTGGAAGAACTCAGACAAAAAAGAATGCACACATGTGATTTCACTTCTGTACAGCTCTAGAAAAACAATTTAGTCCATTGCTTAGATGGATGAGGGAGGCAGGAAGAAGTGCATTCCTACATGCACTTTATAGACATTTTGCCAATTTTTCCAATATGCCTGCTGGAATTTTAATTAGAATTGAATTTTCCCTAGAGTCCTATTTTTTAAAATATTTAACATTTTAATAATATCGACTTTAAGTTTATTAAAATTTGAAAAAGAATTACTGTAATTCTTTAAATTAGCAGATTAAAATAATGAAATTATTATATTGGTAGCATCAGATAAGAGATAAATTCAATATATTTAAGATAAAAATCCACAAAGAATTTAGAAGAGAAAATTATCTGCTTAAGGATATCTACGGAAAACATAGCGAATGTCATACTTGTGATGGATCAGTGAAAGAGTCAGGATTGTAACAAGATCTACTTCCACTACTTCTATTTGAAACTTCACTGGAGACCCTAGGCAGTAAAGTAAAGCAAGAAAATAAAATAGGAAGCGTAAGAAACAGCAGGAAATAAATAAAACTGTCATTACTTGCAGATGATATAATTGTGTACAGAGAAAAATCCAAAGATCTGTGGATAAATTATTGGAATAAAAAGAAAGTTTATCAAGGATGCTGGATACAAAATCAATATAGAGATCTATTTATTTTCTACCTACAAGCAATAAGCAGTTAAATGGAATTTTGAAAGATACTATTTAGAATATTACAGAAAATACAAAATATCTGGAAAGAAATCTCACAATGTATGTGAGAGTCCTGTTTGGGAAAAATCATAAAACTTTATTGAGAAACATTTTAAAAGATCTAATTAAATAAACAAACACAACATGTTTATGGACTGTAAAGTATAATATCATGAAGATAAAATTCTTTCCAAATTGACTTTAGGTTCAATGCAATACCAGGCAAAATCTAAAGAGTTTTTTTTTTTTTTTTAGAATATCCAATATTCTATCTTGAAAAACAACATAGGGCACTCACTTTCTTTACTAGCTAAAAGATTTAACATTAAGCTAAAATAATTAAAATACCATGGTGTTGGTTTAGGGAAAAATAAACAGAAAAGAATAGATTTAAAAGCTTAGATATAGACATACAGGAATATGAAAACAACATATGACAGAGATGACACCACAAACCAATGAAGAAATGACAAATTCTCAACGAATGAAAGGATGGAATTGGTTCTACTTACGTGATAATATGTAATTTGAATACCACCTTACATCACAAACAGCAGCAACAAAAACAATTATATAAAGACAATTATCGCTTGCAGCATTCCTCGAGTTAAGAGTTGGTCCATGTTCTGTTCTGTTTTGTTTTCTATTTCAAGACCATGAACAAACATTGGATTTTTAATCCATTATGGTGGTTTCACAGGTGTATACATCTATCAAAATCCATCAAATTGTACATCTAAAGTATGAGTAGTTTACTGTACAGAAATTATACCACAATAAATTTATTTAAAAAAAACTAATAGGATTTGAAATGTAAATAGAAAAAAACCATAAAAGCAAAACCAAAAATAAACAAAAAACAAAGTAGTTAACTCTACACAGTCCTTGGAGAGATACTGCATAATTCAATACCTTACCTTCCTCTAGTACCTAATCCCAATCCATCGTATGTGAGAATTTTCATTTTTTTTATTCTACTACTATTGGATGCTAGGAATTATCACTGTCTTAGTCCATTTAGGCTGCTGTAATAAAATACCACAGATTGGGTGGTTTATTTATTTCTCACAGTTCTCGAGGCTGGAAGTCTGAGATCAGGATGGAGGTATGGTCAGATGAGGACTCTCTTTCAGGCTGCAGATTTCTTACATCCTAACATGACAGAAGGTGAGAGGGATCTCTCTGGGGCCTCTTTTATAAGGGCACTGATCCCACTCGTGAGAGTTCGACCTCATGACCTGACTTCCCATAGACGTCACCTTGGGCACTAGGTTATCAGCATATGAATTTTAGAGGAAAACACAAAAATGTTCAGTTGCTGCTTCCCAGTGAGCTATCTAGTTCTAGAATCCCATCCTGAGGGTGTCTTTTCTATAGGTTTTGTGGTTGCTCTCAAAATAAACACACTCTGTGTGCTGTTACCTTATTTTGAGAACTGATCGCTAGATAAGGGAATGAGAAACTGGCCAGCATAAAGCAAGAAAGAAGGGAAGCCCATCGAAAGCTGGGCTATCAAGTCAGTCATGGCTATGGGCACATGGGGCTCTACCCCCGCTGGGGCTACTCTGAGGAGCCATTTAGAATGCCTTAGAATTGCCCTCTTAAGCAGGATTGAGAGATAAAATATGGAACACACGGTTACATTTGAATTTCAGACAAACAACAATAAATTTTAACATAAATCCCAAATATTGCATGGGATTTTTTATCGTAAAATTTCCTATTTATATAAAATTCAAATTTAATTGGTGTCTGGTATTTTTATTTGCTACATCTGGCAACCTTGCTTGCAAGAAACACAAAATAGTATTTATACATCAGCTTTTTCTCTCAATTGGTCAGTGGTTACCCCTTAATGTGCAAATTCCCTGGAATTTCCAGGCTTACAAATGAGTTGGAATGCTTGCTTAGGTCCTCACAGACAAGTCCCAGAGCAGAAAGCAAGCACCATCTAACACAGCTGAGGCCAAGTGCAATCAAATTCCACCTAAATACAATGGACACCACTCCCCTGGTAGTAAGAATGGGAACCAAACCCATGTGAGCTTAAGCACGAGGCTTTACCATTCCCAGGTATTTAAAATTCAAACCATTCATTGCAAACAGCATAGTTATGTGAGTCAGACTTCTAGCAAGAGGCTTTTTCTTCTCCTGGCTCAGTCAGGTGGCATACTGCTGTGATATATTCCCAGATACAGGCAGAGTTTTCTAGGTCCACTGATGGACTCTACAACCATTCACAGTCCCCAGCTTTATAAAGGGACCTTTGTTCTAACTCCCTAAGCATCTGGGACTGCTTTCTGAACTCCCAACGACCTGTAACACTGAGGTCATAGTTAGATGATCAGTTCTGTGTGCCTGTGTGGATTTCAGTTCTCCCCGACTGTTATGACCTGGAGTGAACTTTTTGTCTCGTTCTTTCAACTGGGATTTTTATTTCTTGCTATGGAGATTGACTAAATATTGGTGTGTATATAGTGTTTTCCTGATAGTGAATTTTTTTTTCCCTACCAATTCTGTGTGGTTGAAATGGGAAGGTGGCCTTTCCATTTTAGCTCATATTTCACACAAACAAAACCACTCATCTTTATTCCTAGTCTATCTTTTTGTGATCCAAGGCTCGAACAGAAAGTCCTTGAGTTGCCAGGTGGGGCTTTGTTGGAGTAGTTTTGGCAACAGGCATGAATTGAGACAGCCGTGTCTGATGACCCAGCTGCCTCGATCCTGCAGCTCACGCCCACTTCCTGATAGCTCTAGCCTCTAGCCCACTCTGTTTTCTCTCAACCTTACAGAGGGATCTCTAATGACAGAGTAGATCCCTGTTGCCTCTTCTGGCTATAGATAGGTGCAATTTGCCAAGGACAGTCACTCCACCTATAAGTGTCAGAACAAGGAAAAGAAGTGCCTTTATGTGAGAAAGTTCAGAAAACAATGAAATACACCTTTCACTTCACAGAGAAAGCCTCATATGGGGCCCCTGAAATTTCTTTTCCCTGGGCCTCCTTCCCTGCTGCCTTTACTCTCACCTTTTTTTTTTTTTTTAAGGATTTGATTATTTTCTTTCATTGAAGTGTAATTAAAATGTAACATTATTAGTTTTCATTGTATAGCATGATGATTTGATAATCTGTATATATCACAAAATAATCACCTGAGTCTAATATCCATCACCACATGTAGTTACAAAAAATTTGTTTTCTTGTGATAAGGACTTTTAAGATCTATTCTCATAACTTTCAAATATGCAGTACAGTATTATTAACTATAGTCACCATGTTGTATATTACATCCACATGACTTTTTAATTTTATAACAGGAAGTCTGTACCTCTCACCTTTCAGAGTGTCATAGTTATTCTTGTTATAGCCCATTTGGATAGGTAACTGGATCATTACCTTTTTAGGGTGACTACCCAAAGACGGTGAGATTTATCTTGCCAATACTAGTGATCTTTCATGATATAATGTTGGTGACTATCTTGCTAAAATCCACGCTCTGCCAAAGGATATTGGTAAGGCACAAAAGCTCTAACAGGGACAAGTGTGACATACTACTCTGTGTAAGCACATGCTGATGTATGTGTCTGTATGTAGTTAATGCATGTATAAATGATATAGAGACAGCCTTTTGCAATGTATTATCTTAGCACTTTGAATTTTCCATCTGTGTCATTTGTTTCAGTTCAGAAATAATATCTAAAATTCTCCTTAATTGCTTTTTTTATCATAAAATCCTATTTTACCCAAATTATTGCTGAACTTTAGAAATTCTAGGACTGTATCATCATGCGTAATGTAGTTTTAAGGTGGGAAAAAGTTCGAAGAACCTAATACCTAAAAAGAAAGAAGAGTATTCTCTCCTCTAGCACTTGTCCTAGGACTTGTACCAGGAACCTGACTGATGCTAGTGGCTGGACTGATACTTGAAATTAGAGTTGCAGAGAGTAGAGGTGATTTTTATAATCCTTATTGTGTCATAATTGTTAATCACTCAGGTTTTTCAGAATCAAGGAATGGCAGCCCTCATGGGACATTACAGCTGAGATATAGCAAGAGCTTCTATTTTTGCACGTGCATCGTGCATGAAGTTGGGAATCTGTTTATGTTGTTTCCCTTTAGTCTCAAACACACATGCACACCCTCTAGAGGAGGGAAATTAGATGGCTTTCTCCATATTTCAAGCTATAGAAAATAACGCCTGAAACATAGGAGTGGAGGTAGGATTGGGTCTCAAAGTGTGGGGTTTAGAGTTGGAATTGAAAAGATTGTTAACAGATTGGATATCATTTTAAGGGCAGAAGAAGAGTTGATGATAAATTCTGTATTTTGAGTTTGGGAAAGATGCAATCTAGTGATGCTTTTGTCCATGTGTATCAAAGGAAAGATGCTGGGGGAATTTTAACAAGCTTAGTTTTGAATAAGCTATATAAAAAGTGACTCAGAAATAAAAACAAGTACTATAAAAGCCAGCACAAAAACGTGGGCAGTTAGAAGAAACACTGCTCCCATTTGGTCACTGATCTGAGACTATATATTTATACTTAAAATATATATATGTGTAAAACACAATTATGTTGTTTCTAGTACAAGTAAATTTTTAGGAGGTGGATGTACTGCTAAATATACAAAATCAAAATTAGTAATAACTAATTCATTAATAGTTATAAATAGCAGGTTTAGCCAATACTAGAGATTTATTGAGTGTTTAATATAAAACTACACTGATCGAAGTGCTTACATATATTAATTAATTTAATTCCTACACATCTATGAAATAGTTAACCATATCTCCATTTCACAAGTAGGGAAACTGAGGTAAAGAGATGCTAAATAGTTTGGTTTAATTTTTATAGATAAGACATAATGTTTAATGCCTTGCTTTAAACACAGAACAAATCCAAAAATACCTAAAATAAAAATTACAGATTTTTTGTTCTAATACCTGTAGTAGCTTTTGAAAGAATTGCAATTCTATAAAAGATAAACATTAATATGCATAATAATAAACTCGTAAATGATTTTTGTGTTAGAATATTCTTAATAAGTGAAAAATAAAATCATAACTATTAGAGACTAAACAAACTAAAATGATACTGCCATAAAGGAGAACCACTAATTCAGGAAGATCTAGCAACCGAGGGCCACGGCATGGGGACCAACAGCTCTATCAACATTTACAGTCACTGCCAAGCCATTATCTTTGCAGAATACAAAAGCAAAGTTGCTAAAGTTTGTCCAGAGTTAAGGAAATCATCTAAATTATATTCATAATATTCTATTTAAGAAAATAGAGGCACGGTTTATATATTCACTACCTATTTAATGAAAACCCCTGCCACTCACTTTCAATGTGGGGGTAAAAAAATCCTAAGTATTTGGGCATTTCCTAGGGTTGCTGTAAGCATCACAATTTTGGTGGCTTAAAATAACAGAAATGTACTGTTTCATGGTTCTGCAAGGCAGAAGTTCAAAAATCAGGTTGTCAGCAGAGCTGCACTCACTTCAAAGGCTCTAGGGGAGAATCTTGCCTCTTCCAGGTTCTGGCTGACTCAACACATTTCTTGCACCTGCATCACTCTGATCTCTGCCTCTGTCTCCACACAGCGTCCTCCTGGGTCTGTGTCTTCCTTCCTGTCTCTCATAAAAACGCCTGTCATTGGATTCGGGGCCCAATAGGATAATGCAGGATGATCTCATCTTGAGATCTCTAACTTCATTCATCTGCAAAGACCCTTCTTCCAAAGAAGGTCACATGCACAGTTTCCATGACAAATCTTTTTTGGGGGCCACTACCCAAGCTACTACATAGTTAAAAGTATAGTTTAGACAAAACCTTTTTGGCTGTAAAACACAGAGACCAGTCACACTAAACCAGGTAGGAGGATATTATTATAATGATACATGTGAAGCTATGAGAGTACTTCCATGAAGATTTATGAAAACAGAAAACATAATAAGTCAGACCAAAGAGGGTCCAGAGCAGGAGGGTAGTTCTAGATTCACACAGGTTCAAGGCACCTGAGAGAGAGTTCACCACTCTTTGCTCTAGTCCTTTGCAGATAATACGTTTCTTCTGACAATGCGTATGTCTGCTTTACTCATCCCACTGTGATTGGCTTCTGCTCACTCACAAGCTCTGTTTTCCCATTAGTTTGTTTTCTACATGACATCACAGTCTACCCAATCATGTGTCTCTCTACATACTGTTTTCTCCTCTTACTTCTAATCAGACAATTCTTTCTTAGATTATGAATTTAAATTTCTGAATTAGAGAATTTGATTGCCTCAGCTTACCTTTACTTGTCAAGTGACCCAGAGATGACTAGAGGATAGGTCACCCTCTGGTCCAGTTAGTTGTGGCTGGGAGTGAAGAGGTGGCAGTCGATGCCTTCAGGGTACACAGCCTTTCTATTGCAGAAGGAAGACTCATGGATCAGGAATTGGAATACAGCCAGGGCAGGTAGAGTGCTTTGACATCTATAATAGAAAAGATAGCAATCAGTTCTTTGAACATTATATGGAACTTAAAGTTTCTTTATGACATTACATAGATATTAATTCATTTTGGCATTTTGGAAAAGATATTTTCCACCATAACAATAATAACTTTAACCTTTTAAAGATTTGACATAGGAAAGAAAAAATGAAATTTCTAATACACGACTCTAAATTTCAAATCTTTAAAAACAAGTTAAAATGCGTATATTATAGACCATTAGGAAACTATCCAACACATATTTTTAAGAGTTTGAACTTATTTTATAGGAATAATAATAACAGCCAAACAAATTTGGTCTTAAGATTATGTCTAAAATTGAAAGTAATATTAAAACATATGCTAGTGCTTACATTTAGCTTTTAAGTTATAAAAAAGAAGTATTTTAACCATTTTGATTAATGTTATTGCTAAAACTTCATTTCCAATGCAATATTGATAGTTGCTTTGACCATTTAATAAAAATTAACAAAAAGTTTCATACAGAGCATGTTGATAGAGATTTAAGAAAAGACAGTATAAGATATTTAATCCCCAAAATGTATAAATTCTTTTGGAGAAAAGCATAGAATATTCCATATGATTTCCTTGCTATGGAATTTAGGCTTACACTATTTTTTCCCCATATGGTTGTATTTTTACATACTTGATATAAGTGTAAAACTTTATAATTATATAAAGCTATATAATTATAATTTTAAATTTTAAAATTTATATTTTATCTTATATTAATGTACTCCAAATCATGTAGCTGACACATAGCAAATGCTCAATAAATTTCTTATGAATCACTGTTATTCTTTACCATTTTATGAAGATCTGTGTCTTATTTCTATTTCCTAATTTTCTTAACCATTATTGTTCTTCTCAACTAGCTCTCTTTATACATCAGATATTTCCAAAAATTAGAATAAAAATTATACAACTAAATATAGGCCAGTTGGAATATTCTGACACTGCTTTTGCTATATGAATTTTCCCTATATACCATGGATTCTCTTACTATTGCATTTTTCCCTTCTCTATTATAATTGAGAGTATTACACAAATAATTCAATGTGTTTAGTTTTTACCATTAGTTCTTTTATACCTCTTATGTTTTCCAACCCTGTTAAACAAATGATTTTATTTGAGGTCTACAAGTCCTAAAATCTCTGAGAATGTGGATAATAAAATCAACTTTTACTGGATCATATCAAATCATTGCCAAACCATCTTAAAAAAATGGAATTCTTTCACATAATAGCTAACTCTGTGGTGCTAACATGAAAAATACTGATTTAAAAAAATAGATATTCCATCAAAGAGAAAGGAGAATAAGAGAGAAAAATCTGGAAGGGGACTTCTAGAACTCATTGGTTAAAAAGCACATTGACTCCTCCAGTGGAACAATCAGGCTCCTAAAGACATAATACGGTCGAAGGATGCTTTGTTTGACTTCCTGTCCCGTGGTGTTTACAAATTTCCACCTCCCTTCTCCCTGTCCAGTTCTTTCAAAGTAACTTTCCATTCAATAATTCTTTCTCTCAAATAAGTTAGTTTAATTCAAATAAAAAAGCTTGTCCTAAGAGCTTACTTTGAGCCTAGTACTGTTCAAGGCAGCACTGTTAACATCCTTGCCTTCGTGCAATTTATATTCTAGCATGAGACTATAGGTAATAAATAGTTAATTAAACATTTTAGTTAAGTATAAGCTATTTAGAAAATTAGTGTTATGGAAAAATTAGATCAGAATGAAGGAAAATCTGGGGTATGGGGTAAGGAAGTGCATGTTAAAATCAGCCCAGCAGGGTAGTCTCATTCAGGGTTCATTTTAAGTCCTAGAGGAGGAGATAAAAAAAGCATATACTGAATCATATCAAATAATTGTGTGGATATCGAAAGGAAGAGCTTTTGGGCAAAACAAGGTTGGGGATCAAGAGAATGTTTATCAGGAGAGTGTCTGGTGTGTTCTATGAACAGCAGGGAAGCCAAGGCAGCAGGAGAGGAAGTGGTGAGGGTGAATAGGGAGTCTTACTTAGCAGATGAGGTCAGGATGATGAAGGAGAGGCAGGTCATACAGAGCCTCAGATGCCATCAGGAGACTGGGTTTTACTCTGAAAGGAACAGGAGGCTACAGAGGGCTTAAAGCAGAAAAGTGATGTATTCTACATGAGGTTTTAATTATTGAGAATGAGGGTGGCCAATTGCATAGCGTTCTGGATTCTCATACTAGTCTTGTTGGCTTAATTAAATTTAAGTCAGTATTTCTAGGTCATCAAAATCTCTAAGGTCACTGACAAGACCAAGTTTTTGTAAGTGAAATTTTGAGAGTCAGACTGGACTCTAGACAGCGCTGATCTGCATTGCTCCTTAAAGTGTGGTAAGTGGGATTTCAGCCTGGGCGATGTGTTGGAGTTTATTAGAAATGTAGAATTTCAGCAGCTACCCTAGGCGTTCTGAATCAAATCCTGTTTTTTATCAAGATCCCCAGGGGATTCATTTGCACACTGCATTTCAGGAGTCCTACTCTGAGGTAGTGCTACTCTGTGGAATCTTTTGGCACGCACCCAGCTCTTTGTGGACAGTCAACTTAGCTTTATCACCAAACTCTCAAAGCATGGAACTGGTTCATTCAGGTATCTCAGCACCAGACCATGCTCTGATCCTCCCATAATGTATTATTAAAATTTTTCTAATCATGCTTGAGCCAGGTGGCAGTGTCAGAATAAAACTGAATGTTCTGTCACTCCACAAACAGCCAGCCAGGAAACAAGATGCCTGCCTCTCACCTAGGTCACCGTATTTAGCCAATTAAAATTCAGGGTGCTGACATAAACTTGAATTGCAGATGAATAATAACTACCACTTATTATAAGCATGTCCCAAATATTGCATAGGACGTGTGTGCAATTCAAAAAATGTTGTTGTTTATCTGAAAGTCATATTCAGCTAGACTCTCAATTTTATCTGACTACCATCTTTTTCTCCAAGCCTGTCTAACTTTTGCAAATGATGTTTTTGGATCTTCCCTCACTTGACTCTGGATAGGAAAAAAAAACACATGAGAGATGGGAATAACATGTATAATAATATGCATTGTGGGATATCTGCGTTCTCCAAAAAACAACCATATGATCTGTTTTCACTCCTTATTTCCTGGGGAGAGCTTAAGGATCTGGCTAATAATAGGGCTATTTCTGTCAATTCTCAATAAAGCCCCTAAGAGGGTAACTGACTCCAACTGTCGGTGTTTTGTTTTGTTTTTTCATGGGTTGTTTTTTTTTTTTTTTGGATAAAGGGTCCTTCAAGATTTCTGTCCCCAGTATTGTGCTTTAGTTGCTATTACTGGACAACATACACACATATACCGCTGGATACACAATATCTCCCCATCCTGAAACATTCATTATTTTAGAAAATATTTCCAACCCCTAATTCAGACAGACAACAGCTAATTCATTTCTTGTATAAAGCTTTTTACAAACTCATAATCAATGATATTTCTACTCAGTAAGAAGGCAAGTGAATATTACTGTCTTTCCTTTAACTTTCAGACCATCTCCAAGTCTTGCTAAAACTCCTCCCTTAACTTTTCACAGAACTGCCAGTAGTCTACATGGCTTTAGCCATAAGCCAGAACTCTTGTTCTGTTCAGCCGAACTCAGCCTGAATCTAAATGTCTATAAAGTGCTTCCTTTCTAACATCTCAAGCACTGGCTTCTGCTACTCTAATCTATTACACCCTGTAGCACCAGAATAATCTTCTGAAAGTGTCATTTTGATAATGTCACTCTTTCACTAAGATGCTGAAGTACATACATCAGGCCAGATTTTGAGGTAAAGGAGCATCACTCTGAACTATGATAAGCTCTGTAAATTGTGTCTGCTGCACTAAAATGTCTTGTTGGCGTACAATCCAGAAGGATCTTTTGATCAATTATTGGTCACCAAGAGCCATTAGTCAGTCCCAAGGCTTCCAGTGAGAATCCATAATCAGCTCCACAAGCACTGTGGGTAACTACTAGAGACATCTTCACGAGGGAAATGCGAGTTACCTTTTCCACAGTGGTTTTAAACAAACACCTACACAGTGTGGTCACAATGCAAGCATTTGTTCTTCTGCCACTTTCATAAAGAATAATGGATGATTCTGTCACTAACAATCAAACAGTTGTTCATGTACCTAAAAGAAACTCTATCATCAGGAACTATTCCGGTGCTGTGTTTTCACTCACTGAGAAGAAGGAAGGAAGCTATTAACCATTTCCAATTTGATGCATATAGTCAAGATGTTGGGAAACTTATCTGATATATAACATATAGCATTACCTGGGTAAGAAAAATATTTCTTTTAATGTGGCTGCTGCTTGTTATAATTATACATTATACTAGACAGTTCATAGATAAAATATGCAGAAAATGGTTCACCTACTGAGAACACTGGTGGACTGAGGAATTCTATGTAAGTGACTTTCCAAGTAATAGAAGTTGACTGACTGAAGTCCCAATTTGTTTTTGTGTTCAATGTATTAAGTATAGGGGTTGCTCTAAAATACATTAGATACATCCCTGCTTTCTTACATTTGATTTATACAGATATGGTTCTGTGTTTTTGTATTTTCATGACTCGAGCTGGTAATTACATAACTCAATGATTACATTCTATGGAAATACATAAATCACTGCAGAGTCTACACAATAGATAAGACAAGACTTGGAGTCCCTTTACTAAAAGTTGACAGACTGGCATGACTTTTTGGTATTTGCAAGAGATTATGTTTCCCCAGTCTTCTCTTTTTTTTTCAGCTTTTACGCATTTTGCTAACACATCTACTTCATGAATTATTACCATCAATCTTTTTATCTTGCTGTTGTACATGTAAAGTGAATAAACTCTGATTCTAATTTTTGGCCTGAGGAGATACCTAGTGATTAAGTCTGCCCGACAAATGAATTCATAATACTCTCTGACGGCTTTTTTAGGGGTTAGTAGAGAGAGTCTACCTTCTCTAGGTTTTTCCTTAAAATTATATGAAGAACTTCTGGTTTCAGCTACAACATGTAAAGTCATCTTGAAAGTCATCACTCTTGTCCTTACAACAACAACAAAAGTCACAAACTATAAATCAACTACTTTTCTTGGATCTGCCAAACTGCCAAAGGCCACCCCAAAATCTGAAGTGTCAGCTGACTACAGAGAATCACTACTGAGATCTGTTTACCTGGAGCAGAAGCTGCTGAAACAGCTTCAATGGTAGGAACACTTACATGCTAATTTTCACAATTTGCTGGAGGCACATATTCAGTAGCAATGATCTGAGTTTTGGGTGACCAAGCACCCAAATCTTGGTTTTTGTTACCATTTGGCCATGAAAGGAACAAGGCTCCTTGAAGAAATGGCTGATTCTATGGCAGATGTAGGAAATAACACAAGCTAAGCCTCGATATCTTATAATGCCAAAAAATCAAAAAGTGCCTGAAACAAACAAACAAAAACCCAACCATACACACATACATACAATAACTCCCAATAATGGGAGTATGTCTAAGTAGACCAGGCTCCAACTGAAAGCTCCCAATGGTCAAAGCTGGAACAATTTGAACAATCAAATAAAGTAGTAATGGATTACAACTTACAGTAATATAAATATCTATGAGTCCACAGTGATATAAATAAATGATTAAATAAATGAACAAGTGAGGGAGAAGAGGCAAATCTTCCAATGGGAAGAATTCCAAATAATTTATACAGACAATATGCCCCAAAGAAGGAGCATAACTCCCTACATCTTAAGTGTGAGATGCATAGAATTAATTTCTTACCCAAAAGCACAGTATGAAAAGGTGGGGGTGAACTTTTAGTGGCGGAGCCTGGCAAACACTACCTCAGCCAGGCGATCAAGGTCAACATCAATGGTCATAAATCATGTTGACAATATTTACCCTTGATAGCAGGTAAGGAGATGGTGCCTTACCTCTCTGATCTTCCTCCCAATAACCCACAGCCCTAGTCTGATTGTGGGAAAAAGACCAGACAAATTCAAATAGTGGAGCAGCCTGAAAAATACCAGTTGGTACCATCAATGTCACAAAAACAATAAAATTCTGAAAAACTGCTCCAGTTAAGAGAAGCCTAAGGAGACATGACTAAACTAAATGTAATATGGTATTTTGGGTGGGATTTTAAAACATAAAAAGAAAATTGGGTAAAAGCTAAGGAAATCTAAACTGTCAACTTTAATAATAATATATTAATCCTGGTTCATTAATTGTAACAAGTTTACTAAAGGAAGATATTAATAATAAGGTAAAATGGGTTTTCTGTTTATGAGAACTCTAATTTTCTGTATTTTCCTGTAAATTTAAAACTGTACTAAACAAAGTTTACCAAAAAGATGAAGATTTCTTTTGGCTAAAGGCTTCATAAAGTAGTGAAAAGATTAAATTCACACTGAGAATGAACTATATATGGTTTATCAGAATGTTAGCTAAAGGAAAAATTCTATGATTGTATATACATATGTATGTATATATGTATATGTTCTATATGTATACATACATATATGTATTTGTATGTGTGTGTATATGTGTGTGTATGTATTCAAGTGAATATTCTAAGGTCTGCTTGGTAGCATGAAGGATTCATCTAACTTAATATACTATTGAAAGCAGTCAATAGATACATTGAAAGAGTGCATATAAGATATTTCGGGAACAACTGGAAGGGGCACTTGACTCCATTTGGATGGAGGTTGGGGAGTCAGGATATCAGAGCTCAGAAATGACCCCAGTCTGAGTAGAAGTTCATCAGACAGAAGATTATGGAAGCAGGACAGAAAGATAGATCCATACAAAGATGGGGAAGATGTAAAGACTTTTAGTTTGATGAAAGAAAACTGAAGGCTTTTCTGTTTGATTACTTCCTTACTATCTTTGAATTAAGAATACAAATCATTGGCTGAGAATCAATCAGGATATCATAGGGTCAGAAGTTTAAAAAAGTGAAAAATGATTTAATAAGATAGCATTGCTGTCAAGGGATTAGATATGATTATTAGGTAGAAGAAAAGAAGACAATAACTGAGTTAAGGGATCCAAAAGGATGTGAAATTCTAGAGTAGGAAGGATAATATGATTCTGACACCAATTCCAATGTGTGAGTTCCCCCACCACACACACACACCAAGAAATTCCCAGACACCAGCTGGCTGCCCTATAATTCAACTCAATTCTGACACTACCCACCTGGAGAGAGTGTGAGATCCCACAGTTTAAGTCCTCAGTACCACAAGACCTGCCCCTTCATTCCCACTTCAGACACCACTCTCAAGTCTAGGTTGTCACTTGTGCTGACTGACTAGCTATAGATTGGAGGTTCCCAAAATCTCCTCCTTGGGCTTGATTAATTTGCTAGAGTGGTTCACAGAACTGAGAACATGTTTTCTAAATTATCAATATTATAAAAGGATAGAACTCAGGAACAGCCAGATAGAAAAGATGCATAGGGCATAGTAAGGGGAAAGCTCAAGGAGCTTCTATGTCTTCTTCAAAGGCACCCCTCTCCCAAAATCATGATATGCTCACCAACCAGGTTCCCTGAACACTGTCCTTTTGGGTTTTTATGGAGGCTTCATTACACTGACATTATTAATTAAATAATTAGCCACTGGTGACTGAACTTAATCTTCACCTCCTCTCCTCTCTTTGGATGGTGTGCGGGTGGGGGTGGGAATGAAAGGTTCATCTGTCTAATGTCATGATTCATCCAGTGACTTCACTGACAACCAGCCCTCATCCTTAGGTGTGATCCCAAAGCCATCTCCCTAACTAACAAGAGACACCTTAATCACTGTCATCACAGAAAATTCCAAGGTTTTAGAAACTCTGTGCCAGAAATGGGGACAAAGACCAAATATATACACTAGACCCTCTTATCCACTGTTTTGCTTTCTGTGGTTTCGGTTACCTGCAGACAACAGAGGTCTGAAAAATCTTAAGTGGAAAATTCCAGAAATAAATATTTCTTAAGTTTTAAATTGTGTGCTGTACTGAATAGCTTGAGGAAATCTCAGGCTAGCCTGCTCCATTCCACCCAGGACATGAATTGTCCCTGTGTCCAGAATAGCCACTGTTAGTCACTTAGTAGCCTCCTCGGTTATCAGATCAACTGTCCCAGTATTGTGTTTGTATTCAAGTAAGCATATGTACTTAAAAATGGCAGCAAAATGCAAGCATAGTGATGCTGGCAATTCAGATATGCCAAGAAGAAACCAGAAAATGCCTTCCTTAAGTGAAAAAGGTGAAAGTCAATGAGAAAAAATCATATGCTGAGGCTTTATACATTCTATAGTAAGAACAAAGTCTTTCAGCTGTGAAACTTTGAAGAAGGTCAAAGAAATTTGTGCTAGTTTTGCTGCTGCAACTCAAACTGCAAAAGTTGCCACCACAGTGTATCTTAAATGCTTAGTTAAGATGGAGAAGGCATTAAATTTGTACCGTAGATATTTTCCAGTGAGCAAGACCACATTCATATAACATTTATTATATCATATTGTCATAATTGTTCTATTTTATTGGTATTGTTGTTTATCTCTTACTTTGCCTAAATTAAAAATTATAAACTTATAATCTATATTATAGATAATTTATATTATGTATGTATAGGGAAAAAATCATTGTGTATATAGGTTTCAGTACTACCAGGATCCAGTGGGAATCCTGAAACAGATCCCCTGTACATAAGAGGGGACTACTATATTTCTTATTATAAATCATAATATCACAGATAAGTTTATCATTTCAGAGGTGGAATAGTTTGAGGAAAATGACACAATCCTAGTTTGTGGGAATAGAAAGATACGGCAGAAATACAGTGGAGGGTTTTTGTCAAGTGGATGACTACGGTGCTGTGTGGGTCACCCACATGGAGAATGATGTCACCCAGGTGGCGCAGGCATCAAGATAACAGGAAGACAGGCAGTGCAGCTCTAAACCTGAAAGGGAGGACTAGGAGGTCAGCACATTACACTCAGCAGGAGAGGGAGGGTGCAGAGTTGTAGAGCTGGAGTTAAGACTCCGAAGAATCTAGGCTTTATATATAAAGATGGTGTCAACTGAAAAAAATGCCCAGTGTGAAAGTTGTGAGTGAAGATTTATTGGGGGCAAAATGAGGACTATAGCCCAGGAGACAGCATCTCAGATAACTCTAAGGAACCAAAGAGGCAGAGGAGAATGTCAGTATTACGTATGATTTTAGTGAAGGAGGGGTACATGCAATTAAGCACACATTTAGGCAGAGGCTTGCTGCTAGTCATGAGGAGCAGATGTCACCACTAATGATTTTAGTACCTTTCTAGATATGAGGAGACATAAGAATTTGGGCTCAAAAATTTTTCTCCTGAAGATATCTAACTATCTGAAGGCCTGTTCTGCCAGTTTTTCCCAGAGCCCAGAGAGCCTCATTCCTCCTCTCCAGCCTGAACTCCTTTCAGGTTGTGTTGATGGTCAGTGACTGCCTTGGCTAGAAACTTAATCCTTGTAGAGGCAGATGACAAATGCCAAAGTCTAGCTGGCAATAGTAAAAGAATAAAAAGGAAGGGAAAATTGGAGGAATACCCAATTCAAAATACGTGGATTTACAAGAATATACATCCCTTATCACTCCAGAGGAAGTGATGGTTCCCAGGGAAAACTAGGGAGATGGAGAAAATATTTTGGAAACGTAGAGGGGCTACAATGTGGATACTTTTTGTGGGTTTGTGTGGATGTGTGTGTGGTGAGGGGGTCCAGCTAGCTATCTTTTGTATCTGTTTCACAAAGACATTAATTATGTGTAAAATACTTTAAAAATCATGATGTAATGTATTTTTTAATATTCTAGGTATTTAATATTCCTGAGAGGTAATAAGGAAACCTGGGGAAACATTATATTTTGTGTTTATCTTCAGCACAACATCAAATATGCTAAAGCCAAATTACGTAAATAAGCTGCTTCTGCCATGCTTATGGAAGTTGATATGAAGTTGTAATTTGGGTGGGTTTATATTGTGATTAAATGATTTTCAAAACTTTCTTTAAATAAGTTGGAAATGGCCAGAGGCTATGTTTCTAAGCAAAAATTCCAGCTGTCCAGTTGCATAAAGGATGTCATTGAAAGCAAAGTTGGAGATGCCTCATCAGAAAGGATTGCTGCTTCCAGTCTTATCCATCATAGATTCAGTGTGACTTTTAAAGTGATATTAAATTTTTTAGCAGTGGTGAACAAAGATCACCAGATTAAAAAACATTAAAAAGATGCCTTTGGGTAATTAGAAATTCAATAAGTAGGTGAATACCTATGGAGTTGCCAAACCCTTTCTATTCTTGTTTTACCATACTTCATAGACAAGTTCTCAAGATGTTTTAAGCTATTACCTTAGTTCCTGACTGGGTAAACTGGCATGTCAACTGGATTTAAAAATAAATCTCTCACACTCTCCTCTTTGACTTACCTCGCCTTGTTTCTTGAGCATTTTGACTTTTCTGGTGGTTAATAATTCTTCAAAGTTAAACCAGCTTGTCTTCATTGATTCTTTTCCCCATCAGATGCTCTCGTGGCTCCCCTGTGCTTTTTGGGTTGTTTCCGTGAACCATTACAGCCTTAAGGTGATCAACTTGAAAGGAAGGGGAAATGAAAATGCTTGAATTTTCTACGAAATAAAAATGAATCTGGCTTTTCTACTGTGCTGTGCCTGCCTTTTGTTTTCCACAGGGTTTTATTACTTTCCTGGGTCTTTCATCCTTTTCCAGGATTCAGTTTTTTTTTATTTTTTCTTCTCCTCCTATATGCTTTATCCATTCCAGGAAGAACTGTACCATGATCTGACTGACATGCGTAGCTTTCCTTCACTGCAATGCTGAGCCAGGTCAAACATTTATTTTATGTTTGTCTTTTTGCTTTCAATAGCTTGCAGCCAGTGCAGCCTTGTTTGATTTGACAACTGCTTTCAGAAGTATGTCTAGCAGAGAGCAATTTTGCAAAATCAGCCCAGACCCCAGACTCTTGAGCGCTCCATGTTGTTGAATCCCATTTAGTCACTGAAAGAGTCACTTTGCAACGAAAGCTTTGCAAGCTGAAGCTGAAAAATCAGGTATATGATATCTGAACATTTTAAAAATCCGTCCAGAAACTGCCATCATTTCCAGAACAAAGAAACTCTTCCTTGTTAATGCATAGATATCAGGTTTCCTTCTTTGTCAGTTCTTTTCTTTTCTTTTTTTTATGGCTGTTACTGATGTTAATTTTAACTAGATTTTACTCATATTGAATAGGCAGGTTAGGAGGAAGGCTTAGGAAAGAGTCACAGTGTGATTTGCTTCAGTTGCTGCCATTCTTTGAGCTATTTCTTTCCTGTGAGTTAAGTATTTTTTGTATTTTCTCTATTTCCACGGTTAGTACTTCAGTACGTAACATCATCACCTTTAACATAAATAGACACAACAAATTCATAGCTAGTTTCTCCAACCCCAATTTCAATTCTCATCATTGCTAGACTATTTTTTAAAAGGCAGAACAATTTAGAAAAATTCATACATAATTTCATTGTTCAAAAGCTTTTATTTAATTTGTATTTCCCATCCCACTAATTTCAGTACACCTTTACTTTTAAAATCGTGTCTAATCTAATTTCATCTTACCTAACTAAAGATATTTCAAACACTTAATAGCTTAATATCCTTCTTGCCCTAGACGTATGCCTTCTCATTATACATTCATGAATGTTACTCTATTTACCTGTGAGTGTTTCTGCCCAACCCTCTGCCTATCTAAATCCTATATATTCCCAAGCCTCCCAGAAAATCTCTATGTAACCCTTCCTACTACTGCAGCTTTTTTTTTAGCTTTAACCTCCCTGAATACCTAGTTGTAGTAAGTGAGCCACAAAATTTAGCAAATTTACACTATTCAAGAAAAGAATACACAGATGTAAATGGTTGTTGGATCTACAATTGTATTTTATGTTCTTTAATAACATCCTAATGTCTTACATTTTTGTCTCAAGATGTGTCTGTATGCATTCTACAGATCTTGCTGAGGGTGAAAGATACACCAATTATAATACAGTCTACTCATTTAAGACATGTTTTCCTGTATATTATTTCAATTACTGTTCACAGAATTCAGCTCAGGCTAGCATTATCAGTTCCATTTTACAACTTAGACGAAGGAGTTTGAAAGAAGTTGAGTGAATTACCCAAAGCCCAGGGTTAGTACTTAGCCAATAAGTAATTAAATTCCAATTATCTTGGAAAGGTAAGATCACTGTATTCACTGGAATGAGAAAATAAACCGTGGCTAGTTTTACTTAGGACTTAATTTTAGGCACACTAGCCATTAATATCAGTTTCTTAAAAATTTGAATGTATCAAGTCTAGAACACATTATTCCTTTTACTCTTTATCCCCTACCCTAAGGCAAATTCTGAAGCCTTTTTTTTTTTTGTCTTTGTTTTCTACAGTGGCTGACCTAATAAAATGAAATGACAAATGTGAAATATTAAAGAAAGACAGCCTCCCAGGAAGACTTAGACATTTCATGTTTTCCAGTTGTCTGCTATTTGTGCTGGGATTTTAACCATGGGCGCAGGCAGTGAGAACACACCAAGTAGCAGCATCTCAGCATCAGTGAGCAAAGTAGCGATGAAAGTTAGAGGGAAACTTGAGGAGCTGTTCCGCTGACACGGAGTTCAACGGGAGCTTGACATTGAACTGAAAAGGTATGTGTATCAACTCAGCTGGAGAGAGCTGTGGAGGAAGAGCTTTTGCTAGCCTACAGCTCCTCTAGGGAAGGACACAGGGATCATCCACTTTTACAGTATAAAGCTACGAAAGCAGGAGATTTCCTGTACCCTGTATCTTCTGACAAAAAAATGTACACAGTTGAGTTTCTGAAAGATAACTGTGAATGTTATGGGAATGCTTAAGTTGGGAAGACATGATCTCAACAGTTCTCAGCTACTCAGACAGTGTCTTACTTATTTGTACTTCATAGTATGCATTTTTAACAACAGTATGCTGCCTTTGTCTACAGCTTCATGGTCTACCAAGTGTTTTCATATACACTCTCCTCTGTGACATAGGTAGGGGAGGGAGTCTAAGTCATGTTTTTTATGTATTAAAACAGAGTAAGAAGGTGATTAAATGTGTTTCAGTATCACAAAGATAAACAATTTAACCCATACCTTCTGGTTTCCAAGTCCAATGCTTCTGTCCCCATGCATGGAATATTTCTGATGAAATTCTGCCTGCCACTAACTCTTGCCTGGGCAATATTCTAGCTTGACTATAATAAAAAGTATTTAAAGATTTCACTTACTGGGAATTCATTTTGATGAGAAATCCCATTGTATCACTAAATTGAATGTGAAAATATGCCTAGAAACTCAATAATTGTTGATATAAAAACTCTGTATAAAACAGAATTCAAGGTCAGGTGAAAAAGATGAAAATTCTAATTAGTAGACTTATGTAGGTTTAATGTATGAAGGTCAGAAATAGAGAGGAAATGCACCTAACACAGTTCATAAAAATTACTTGCCTTTACAAAAAAAAAAAAGTTCGTGAATATATTGGGCAAAAGGGAAGAATCAGAGGAAATTACCTTACTTTGACAGATAAGGAGAAACACTGGTGATGGCCAGCAATAAAACTTTTAATGTTGGAAGAAACCTGTTACCTGGAGCATGGAATGAGAATCAAGCTGAAATGAGAAAATATCTCTTGGAAAAATTGGAAGAATTCAAATCAGAACATCCTCATGTCATATGTCCTGAGGGTAATTAAGGAAATGTCAGATGTCATTGATGAACCATTTGCCATTATCTTGAGGAAATCATGCAGGACAAGGGGTCCCTCAGGACTGGAGAAAGGAAAACGTTGTGTCCATTCTTATTGTTCTTTAATGACCTTGTTATATATTGGTCAGGTGAAGATCCATTCTTGAATAAATCATTAATCCCAAAGAGTCACAGTCAAACCTTCAGACCTTCCTAGGAAACCATGTAATATGTCTAACTTAAGATAAATGTTTAAAAAATTATTATTTGATATCTTGTGCAAAAGCATGGTTTGCAAAAGAAATGTTTTTAAAATTAATTTTGAAAACAACTTGAGAGACACATCTGCAGTAAGTGTTCTGACTTTAAAATGACTTGAACTTTAAAACAAAATATATAAAATGCATCAAAAGATTTTATAGGTCGATTAATAAGCAATGTTTATATCATGGAAAACCTTTTAAAATCACTTTTAAGTAACATGTTTTAGTCACAAATTGCATTAACTAAAATCCAACTGCGAATGAAAGGATAATACATATAAACTAAGAAACATGTCTGAACCTAATTGCCACAATAATTAAAATAAATTTACAGGAGTTGCTAAACATAACTAAATACATTTACCTAAGGGAAATCAAAATGAAACTTGACCTATGAATCCCTACATTACCTAAGTATGTGTGTACAGATATACATACAATGGAAGTAATTTAAATGTGTTATATTTTCATGTGTCTTCACATTAGACACTGTGCAGCAAAATAATACAGGTGTGGAAAATACATATCATACAAAATAAATGTTTCTTTAAGTTGGATATAGAAATCAAAAAGAATCCAGAAGACGAAACTAAATTTAGGTAATACTGATAGAGTCAGTATCTAATTGACACTTAAAAGAACTACAAGTATAGCTTAACTTTTTAAGTTAAAAAGCAATTTATTTATTGTAATCATTATTTTCATTATTAAATTAAATAATATATGTAAAAGCCCTAAAGATTTTATTGAACGCCATACAGGCATACCTTGGAGTTATCACGGGTTTGGTTCCTGACCACCACAAAAATGCAAATACTATAATAAATCGAGTCACAAAAATTTTTAGTTTCTCAGTGCACATAAAAGTTATTTTTACACTATACTGTAGTCTATTAAGTGTGCAATTGCATTATGTCTAAAAAGAATTCTACTTTAATTAAAAATTCCTTTATTGCTGAAAAAATGCTGACTATCATCTGAGACTTCAGTGAATCATAATCTCTTTGCAATAGTAACATCCAAGATCACTGATCACAGATCACCATAACAAATATAGTAATAATAAAAAAGTTTGAAATACTGTGAGAATTACCAAAATGTGTCACAGAGACATGAAGTGAGCAAATGCTGTGGGAAAATGGTGCCAATTGACTTACTCAAGGCACAGTTGCCACAAACCTTCAGTTTGTAAAAAAAAAAAACACAGTATCTGTAAATCACAATAAAGTGAAGTGCTACAAAATGAGTTAGGCTTGTACCTAAAAAATGGTGGTAACTTTTATTATTCATTTTCCTTTATGATAACTGTCAGATAACATAGACAAAAGCAAAGGAATCAGTTTAACTGAAATTCTAAAAATCTGAATAGGTGCTTTCTTTGATGCTCTTAGTAGTTTTCATATTAACTTTTGTTTCCAGTTGTATCTATTTTATTAGCAGGCTTTTGTCCTAGCTCCTAAATCTGTTCACAAAGGAATTGCAGACACTTGATGATGAATATGATGTATTCTTGCCTCTCAGATCGCTCTGACACATACTCTTACACTTCCTTCATAAAGAGAAAGGGAATCATACACCTACACACACCATTCAATTTCACACTTAAAGTTCTCGGGCTCTGTTAGGATTCCCATGTTGTTTTAGTTCCTTACTTGGAAGGCTACTAGGATTTCTGTATGGCTAGTATGAAATCAGGCTGTTCCAGCTGGAGCTGGCTAGCCTTCAGCCTACTCCTTCAGCAACAGGGACTGTGCCTTTGGAACTGTGCCAGTTCAGCCTTCAGCTCAGTTTCCTTTGGATTAGGACAGGTTCTGTTGAAACTGTACTGAGAAGTTTTTAGCCTGGCTTCTTTGGAACCAGACTGTTCCCTTCAAACTCACTGGTAGTAGACCTACAGCGTACTTGGGCTATTTGAACTATTTGAGCTGTTTACATTGTTTCAAAAAAATATTCTCTTACTGTAGAAAAACAAAAACAGAAAGAAAAAAAACCCCACTAAGAAACTGATTCCAATAATCTAAATATTTAGAGGGCTTCCCCTCTCCAGGGACCACAGAATTTATGTTTGAAAACCACAGTCCTTCCTCTTGTGCATTTCTAACTAAACGGACTGACCTGATAAAAGGCAATTTAGAATATCAATGGCTTTTATAGAGAACCTTTGAAATTCCTTGACTTTTCTTCATACTGAATTGGACAACCCTAGCTCTAAAGTTTCCCAAACTTAATGGGATGCCTATTTCAATTGGTATTTTGAGGCTTCCAAACATTACCAGGAGCTTAAAAAATTGCTTCACTGCAAAATAAGATTTTAAGATTAACTGAGTCAAACTAAGAATTAAAGAAAGGTAAAATGGCTTCCAAAGCCTTGTGTTCTTTCCTGGCTTCTTTGTCTCAGGCCTCACCTCCAGAGCCATCTTTCTACTTTCTTTCTATGCTACCTACACCTCTTCTATACCCTCAGTTCCCCATACTAATTCTCTTATTGAACTTCCCTTTTCCTCTGAAACTCTCTCCACTCTTTTTTCCTCTGAATTTATAAGAGCCTGTCCCTTAAACTTAAGCCTTCCAAGGATCCATAGACTAAACTCTTAATTATTTATACTGCCTGAACTAAAGCTGCACGCAAGCCACAAAGATTTTCCAAAAAGAACCAAAGATCCTCACAGATTTAGTGATGTATCAATCTGGCTTCTCTGACTTATATCAGCGAGCTCATATACTTGTTGGTGAAGACCCACTGGGTGACAACTGCTAATTAGTAAAATCCTGAAAAATCTCCAGAATTACAACAAGGAGACCCACCCAGCTAAGTTATATGATTAGGTTCAGGTGGTCAATAGGCAACTACATAGAGCAAATATTAGGGCTTTTCCAAAGCCTGTTGACTGAAACAGAATTCAGGCTTGCACACAAAAATCTGATGAACCTGTTCATGACTATTATAACTGACTTCAGGTTATTTTTAAAGAAAATTTTAGTAATCCCTTAGGTGTTGATTTCACCCAAGTGGCTTTTAACTCTATGTTTATTAATGGGTTGAACCAGGACCTTTCCCTTCTAGTGAAAAGAACCAGGATGGGATGTGAAACTGTGTCCACTGCAGATACAGTTAATCTGGCAATCCAGCTCTCTCACACGCTAGATGAGTCACCTAAAAGGAAGACTAACAAAATTCTTAATCTTCAATTGCAGAAATTAAGGGCCCCTAAACAAGAGCAAAACCCACCTAGTTTCTGCTGTTATTGCAAAAAACCCAGGACATCAGGAAAGAGATTGTTATAAATTTAAGCACTTTTAGTTTCCTTCAGCCCTCTAACCAGCCTTTCCAATGTCCTGTCCTCCCAATTCTCAGTGATGGGCCTCTGAGGTACTATAGGGGCTCTTCCCAATCCTCCCTTTTAACTGGTTTGGAGATACATTTCTCTAGATAGAGGATGAATCTCTTCCAGTCCTAACTGACACTGAGACCCATACTCTCAGTGCTCAACCCCAGTACTATAAAACATCTCCTGCCTCAAAGTATTAAAACAGTTTAAATAGTAGGGATCTACTATTTAATAGTAAGCCACTTTCTTCTTGGTTTTTCTTCCCTCATCCATTTATTAGGCAGAAACTTCTTAGAGAAGTATCATAGTGGAATCTCTCTCTCCCTAAAGGGGGAAATTATTCTGGAAATTGACAGTAGTCATCAAAATAACCAAGTGAATTAAATGACCCTTTGACATCTTTTATTTGCTTTGCTTCTGAAAGTACTGGAGCTGATTCTGGAAACACTAATTATTTGTCCCTATTGAATCAGCTACCACACTCCTTACAGGAAACAACTCCAATGGATATCTGCAAAGTTTAACATAGCTCCCATCAAGATTCAAATAGATCTTTCAAAACCTCTTTCTAGAATTAATCAATATCTTATAAGAAACCTTTCAAGTCATAAAGCCCATAATAGAAAATTACAAGGCTCATGGCTTCATTTCCCTTGTATTATTCCCTGTAATACTCCTATGTAACCAGTGAGAAAATCAACGGGCTGAGGGTGGAGGTTGGTTCAAGACCTCTGAGAAATGAACAACACTGTTATCCCTTAACACCCTCTTGTTTCTAATTCTCATCTGTTACTAGCATCCATTTCTATTAGAAGCAAATTCTTTATTGCAATTGATTTATGTAATTCCTTATTTAATATTCAAGTTGATGAAGCTTAGCTAATATTTTTTACTTTCACTTGGGAAGAAAAACAATTTATCTGGACAGTTATGCCTCAGGGATTTACTGAGAGTCCTTCCTATTTCTCCCAAATCCTAAGAACTGATCTGGTTGACACAAAGTTCCCAAGAGTTTCTACTTTGTCACAATAGGTGGATGATTTGCTTCTTTGCTCTCCTTCTCAAGCCTCCTCAGAGGAAGACAGCATCCACTTGCTAAAGCTTTTAGCCTTAAAGAGACTTAAGGTCACCAAGGAAAAAAGCAGTTCTGATATGAGAACAAGGGCTATGCCTAGATCCAGACAGGCTTTGTGGTGTTGTAAAGTTTCCCCAAACCCAAAACTAAGTACCAACTGCAGGATTTTCTCAGCTAATTCATTGTTGTCAAAATTGGACTCCAAATTTTTTCTTAAGGCCAAGCCTTTTTGCTAAAGAATAACCTGATCTAATTTTACAAGAACTGAATGACATAGTTTTTAGAGACCTTAAAGTCATTGATCTGAGACCTTCCTTATTTTATAATATAGAACTTTTGTTCTATTTCCCTTCAAGTATTACTCTAGCACATTTCCATATATTTTCAGATGTTCAGTTATTATTTACATTCAGTAGAAAATACTTCCTAATTTTCATTTTAATTTCATCTTTGTTATATAGGAGTGTACTACTTAGTTTCCAAATATTTGGAGATTTTCCAGATATAATTATTTTATGGAATTCCAATTTAATTTCATTGGCATTAGAGAGCATACTTTGTATAATGAATAACATTACATTTACATAGACTTTTTTTTTATGTCCCAGAATATGGTCTATCTTTGTAAATGTTCCATGTGTCATTGAAAAGAACATATATTCTCCTGTGTTAAGTGGAGTGTTCTATACATTTCAATTAGGGTAAGTTGGTTGGTATTGTCTTCTATATTCTTACAGATTTTCTCTTTACTTTTTCTACCAATTATTCAAGGAGAAATACTGAATTCTCTGACTATAGTTTTGGATATTTCTGTTTCCTTTTGATTCTATTTTGAATATCTGTTATGGGTAACATTTTTTTTTAAGATTTGTATGTCCTCTTGATGTATTTAATCCTTTATTATTGTAAACCGAACTTCTTTACTATTAGTAATATGCTTTGTCTGAAATCTACTTTATCTGATATTAATATACTCATTCTTAGCCTCTTTTGATTAGTGTTAGCATTGTATATTGTTCTGCATTCTTTTGCTTATATTTTTCTTTGTATTTAAAGCATATTTTTTACTGGCAGCATGCAGTCAAGTATTGCTTTTTTAATTCTGTCTGATAATCTCAGATTTTAGATCAGAGTGTTTAGATCATTTAATGTGATTATTGATTTAACTGAATTAAAATATATCATCTTGTTAATTCTGTTCTGTTTGTACCATCTATTCTTTGTTCCATGTTTCACTTTTCCTACCTTGTTCATATTAATTGGATTATTATTTTTATTATTTATCATTCCATTTTATATTCTTTGTTGGATTATCAACTATAAATTTTATTTTTATTTTCAGTAGTTGCTTTAGATTTCAAACCATAGATTTTTTAACATATCACAGTCCATTCTTAAGTAATGTTATATATAAGTATATATAGCTTAAAAATTACAAAGCTGTTACCCATTTTTCTTCCCCTGGCCTTTGTACAACTGTTTTTATATATTTTACTTCTATGTATGCTAAATAATACTTGGCTAACATTTGTATTTGAATAGTTATCTTTTAAAAATACATCTTTTACTGCTGTTCTGATGTTATTAATTCTTTGTGTAGATACAGATTTCCCTGTGCATCATGTTTCTTCTGTCTGAAGGATTATCATTAACATTTTTTGTATGGCAGGTCAGTCAGTGATCAATTCTTTCAGCTTTTATGTCTTTAAGCATTTATTCCATCTATGTTTTTGAGGAATAGTTTCTCTACGTATAGAACTCTGAGTTATCTTTCTTTTTTCTTCCAGTTCTTTAAAGATGTTTCTCCATGGGTAGCATTGCTTTCAGTGATAAAAAGTTGCTGTCATTCTTATCTTCATTTTTATGTATGTGATTTATATTTTTTCCTGTGGATAATTTTAAGATTTTCTATAAATTATTGTTTTAAGCAATTTGGTTATGATATGCCTACATGTTTCTTTATGTTCCTTGCACCTGGAGTTCATTGAGTTACTTGACATTGAGAACATACAGTTTCTATAAAATCTGGATAATTTTTGGCCAGTATATCTCTCTTCTTCTTTCATAATTCCATTTATATAGATGGTCCCCAATTTATGATGATTTAACTCACAATTTTTCAACTTTATAAAGGTGTGAAAGTGATTTGCATTCAGTGAAACCAACTTCAAATTTTGATCTTTTATTAGGCTAGCAATATAAGTACAATATTCTCTTTTCTCCTTTTTTTAATTGAACTATTGTCAGTTACAATGTGTCAGTTTCTGGTGTACAGCATAATGTTTCAACCCTGGGCATATATCCAGAGGGAACTCTGGATGGAAAAGATATGCACTCCAATGTTTGTAGAAGCACTATATGCAATAGCCAAGACATGGAAACAACCTAAATGTCCATTGACAGAGGACTGGATAAAGAAGCTGTGGTATATTTATACAATGGAATAGTACTTAGCCATAAAAAAGAATAAAATAATGTCATTGGCAGAAACATGAATGGATCTGGAAATCATCATTCTAAGTGAAGTAGGCCAGAAAGAGGAAGAAAAATACAACACTCTCTTGTGCTCCTGGGCATTGGCAGAGAGCCTCAGCTCCCAGTCAGTTATGTAATCATGAGGGTAAACAAGCCGTACACTTATAACCATTCTGTACCCACACAACTATTCTGTTTTTCACTTTCAGTACAATATTCTAAGATTACCTGAGCTCTTCAACTCTTTATTATGAAATAGGCTTGGTATTAGATGATTTTGACCAGCTGTAGGATAATGTAAGTATTCTAAGAACATTTAAGGTACGTAAAGCTAAGCTATGATGTTTGGCAGTTTAGATTTATTAAATGCATTTATGTCTTACGATATTTTCAACTATGATGGGTTTATTGGTACATAACCCCATTATAAATCAAAGAAGACTCATACTAAGATGCTTGAAGTTATCTCATAATACACTCTTGCTCTGTTTTTTCAAGTCTTATTTTTTTGAATTTTTATTTAAAAGTTTCTATTTCTGCATTTTTATGTTCATTGATCTGTTTTTTTTCCCAGTGGCTATTATGTTGTTAGTTATATTTAGTATATAGTATATTTTATATCAGATATTTTATTAAATTTTAAATCTGGTTTATTAGTATATCATACTTATTATGTTATATATCTTTGATATAATATATATGTGGCTATATAATGTAAGTGTTTGCACTTAATCAACTCAAACCTTTTTCACCTTCTTATATGGAATGTAATTGTATTAACTATTTTAATGCTCTCATCTGCTGATTCTTTTATATGCGTCCTCTGGGTCTGTGTCTGTTGTTTGTTTTTGTCTTCATTATGGGTTATAAATCCTGCTTCTCTTCATACCCAGTAATTTTTGACTGGTTATCAGATATTGTCATTTTTAACCTTGCTGGGTATTGAGTATTTTTATATTGCTATACATCCCTTTGAGCTTTGTTCTGGAATGCAACTGGGTTTGATATCTTTGAAGCTTCCTTTTATAGTTTTGTTAGACTGGATCAGAATAACTTTAGTCTAGGGTTCAGCTCGCCCTATGACTTAGGCAATACATCTAAGTAGTCTGTACAGTGTGTTGTGAATTATAAGAATGGTGAGCATGAACTGTTCCTGGTCCCGCGTGAGCCAGGTGATTCTATCTGCTGCTTTTGGGTGCTTATTTCCCCAGCACTGGGTCATGTCCTTACCTACATGTGGTGTTACTATTCAGCTGAATACTTGGAGAGGATGCTTGCAGATCTCTTGAACTCATTTTTACACTACTCTTTGGTTCACTGTCTTACAAACTTATCTGTGTGTCCTTCCTGAATTTTTCAGTTCTATTCCCTCAACACATAAATCCTGACAGGTTCCTCCTGGCTTTCCCCTCCCTGTGCTGTGACCTGGAATTCTCTCCAGTTTCTGGGATAATCACAGCACTCATTTTATTTGTTTTAGCCTCCGTCATGGTTTAGAGCCCCACACTGCATGAAAAACAGTATCCAAAATTCAGTTCCCTAAAATTTTCCAAATTTTAAGTTGCTTCATGCAGAAGGTAAAGGTGGTTCCTGTTACTCACTCTATCTTGGCCAGAAGAAGAAGTCAAACAATAGTGAATTTTACCATAGGTAAATCATAACTCAATAGATGTAACTTTCAAAGATAAATAAGTAAATCAGTTTTTAACTGAAAGGAGGGAAATATTTGTTCCTTTAACTGTTGCTATAAAGAAGAATTTCTGGGTAAAAACTCTGGAAATAAGAAAATGTATAGATTTCATTAAGAAGAGATGTGTGTGAAAAAAGACCCTTATGAATTAGACAGCTTGACTCAGCTGTCCTTAGCTTTCAAAAATGAATTTTAATAGCACAAAAGAAAAGTAGATAGAGAGGACTCTCAGGGACACAGGAAATTACCCAGATTCAATAAAAGATTATCTGGGCCAGAAATAATAAGTTTCTCTTTAAATAAGCAAACACATCCCAGACGTTTAAAACTGTCACTTATTATCACTTAGTAGTAATTATTTACTTCACATAAAAATATTGACTGTTTTGCAAATTAACTTACTGTAGTACTAAGTGAAGTGAGTTTTGTCAAGAAGAAAAGCAATGAACAGTGGGCTGTCTTTGTAAGCAGCCAAAGTGGTGGGCTTGGGCAGGTAAGGGGAAAATTAGGTGAGACAGAGATGCACTAAGGGAGTTAAAGACTGTTTTAAACCCTTGCAAAATTTCCAGGAGCTTTGACAGGAAGACCATGTCTACTGAGTTATATTTCTCAAACAATCCACGGCATTATTCACAAATTGTTTACCAGAACAAGGTTCTGAACTCCTGGAGTCAGTATCTGTGCCCTGACCCTCTTATTTATCTCCTTTTAAAAATTTAGTAGATCACAGCTGCAGTCCCTTACCCCTGGGTATACAAGGAAGGCATGCTTGTTGTTAATAATGTATCATAAGAAGTGTATAAATAAAAAAAAGAATGAAAGTCACTGGCAATCTCCTCTCTTTGCCGGGACAGAAATAGCTGTTACTGTGTCTCTCCACTCTAGCATAAATAATTGTTACACTTATACTATACATTCGGTTTATATCCTGATTTTTACAATGATTATAACAATTTCTTATAGTATGTATACATTTCATAAGCATTTTAATGACTGAAAATCTGCCATCCTCTACTTCTGGACATTTAGATTGTTTTTAATTTTCAATGTCATTAATAAGTCCATGATAACCTATAAATATTTCTTTCTTTTTTTTCTTAATAGGAAAATTTGTACATGCTGTTTCAAAGTTAGAACCTAATAAAATTTCTGAGGTAATTTCCAGGTTATCATTACACTATCGTTAAGTATTTTAATCATTTTTGATTACATGTGAGTTTACCTTTGTATACTTAATGAGCTTATTTTAAAAATCATTTGCATGGAACTTTCATATAGCTGTAAAAAATCTATAGCACTAAGTAATAATTTGCCTTTTTTGTCTTGGATTACTTAATATCACTTCTCTAGAGATTTTCAACAATCATTTACAATGAACAGCAGGGAGGATTTCTGACCCACACTAGTAAACCGTCTCATAAGTTTAAAGACACTGTTTTTAAATTGGAATAGGACCTGTAGATTTTGGTAAGCACTCTTAGGTATTTCAGAAAGTGAACATTACCTTTCAAATACAAAGAGCTGGTGGTAAAAAATAAACTCTAGTAGCTGGTAGGTTCTGGTAAAAATTTTTTTCTTTCAAAAAAACTTAAACAAAAGGAAAATAAAAAAAAAATCTCCAAAGACCAGTTTCAAAAATATTTTGATATTGTTATCACACTTATAGCTTACACAGCAATTACTTGAAGGGGAAAAAAAGTTTTACATGAACATGTGGAATTTTGTGTTTATGCCATTCTAATTTATGTTTAGCAATATTACACACTAGAAGAATTAATGTGACTTAAGTTAGGTACATTTGACTCAATCTCTTGAAAACTGTAGTGGTCTGATTAAGTAGAAAAGGCAGATACTTGCAATATTCTAAACTACTTGAGAGCCTATTTGCTGAAATGTTTTCCCTGGACCTCACTACACAAATTGCTGTTTTTTAGCCTACTTGTTGTTTCCGGATGCTTACCCAGCTACGTTTGGAGAGATGACTCCCAGAGAAAGCAGGACAATCGTGTAGCTCAGTGCGTGGTGAGCATAAGTAACTCCCAGTGAATCATTTTGCACAGCATCCTTACACATCTCTAATTTGGCTACAGGAGAAGGAACACAACCATGTTTGATATCTAGTTTTCCCCACTCTTATTTTGTTGAATTTTTGTTTGTTTTTGTTTTTCCTAAAATATAAATATCAACATATTGAGATATCTTAATAAAATACATCAATATACTTAATGTAGTCTGCTTTACAAAATTCTCATAAATCTTATAAACCCAGGGAAAACTTTTCCAACATAATTAGAAACAAGGAATGTGGGGGAAAAAAGACTGTGGCACCCACTTTTCAGCATGTGAAATGGTTCTTTTCCCATTATTTTAAAAAATGGGAATAGATATTGATCAATCATTTATAGGTATAAAATCAATATATGTGCATATTTCTAGCAAGAAAAAGAGACAGACTTGCTTCTGCAGATTTGTCTGTAGGTGATTATCTATTATTCCATATTTAAATTCATTAAATATTATTTTCCACTTTTATATCTAAATTGTAAAGTCCTGTGAGTATTGTGCAGTTGACATTTGTTACATCTAGTAACAATAACTTCATGTTGAAATTGTGTCAAGAGAAGGTTTCTCATGTATAGAAAAGTTACATGTTCATATGCTCTCCTTACCATAAAATCTTACCCCTATCACCTCCTCAAATCTGAGGACCTAGAGTAGTACCACTTCAGAAAGCTTCAGAGAAATTAGAAATGGTCTTCATAGCATTCTAGTTGATGGTTTAAACCTGCAAAGTGATTCTATTTCATCTGGGTAATTTCCTTCTGTCCTTTAATAATAAATCAAAATATAATCATGCCTAAAATAGAAATACTGTCATATCAACAAATATTTTGGTATAACATGGAGTAACATAAAAATAAGTATTTACAAAATAAAAACTTACATACACAAACTTACATATGAATGAAGTATTTTCTGTAGATTAAACCCAACTGCTCCTTTAAAACCCTGTTCCCAATTCATACTACTTCTCCAGGCTGGAGTCACCTATTAATTTACTTGCTTGTCTATTTTAAAACTACTCTGTGACTTGCTCTTCCCAAAGAAACTGAAAAATAGTGGCAGAGTTTTGGTTTAACCCTCATCTCCTGAGACATTTCTGTCCCCCACCTTCGATAACAAATGATTAGTGTGAAATATGGAGTCTTCTCTTCATTTATTTGATCTGCATTTTTGCTCCTGTCAACATGTTTGATGCATCATGATGTAACTGAAAGAGGTGGGTGATTGGACCCTGGCTCCAACATTAGCAATGGCTTTGGGTGTGTTTATCTGCACTGCAGCTGTAACTTCCTCATCTACAACGGGACAGAATGCAATGCATGTTTCCTTAGCTTCCTCTCAGTTCTTGTATTCTAAAATATGTTCTTTTCTCCCATAAAACCATGGAAATTTCTATGGAACTTCAGGAAGCTGCAGTTACAATTGTTTCCCAGATCATACTGTCCGTGTAATGGGACACATTTTAGCACAGGAACACACGCTTCTTTCATTTGATAGCCTTTTATAAGGACTAGCTTAACAGCTACTTTGAGGGTGAGCATTTCCCAAAACGTGTTTCATATTTTTCAAAAATATGCATTAACACACATGAAATAAAATCATATATTCTGGCTGTGGTTCCTGTAATTAATAACAATCCTTTTCACTTTTAAAAGTGTCCTAGTTAGGACAATAAATTATATGGTTATCGTAACCTTTAACCTCCTAAAATTATAAAAATTTCTAGAGCCTTAAAATATGTCTTACCCTTAGTGGAAAGCATCATTTTGACTATCTTTATCAAGCAAAACCAATACTAGGAAATACCATATTGGAAGGAGAAGGAATTTACGAAATGTAAGACTGTTTTGATGGAAAGGAAAGCCTTCCGACTAGCTGAAGCTTTCTAAAGGTGACAGCAAAATCAGCAGCAGCAGCAATGACAAGGAAAACAACTACCCATTGTTCTATCCCTATGCTAGTTTAAGCACTTTCCAATTATTATGTTATTTAACCTTAAACATTGCTATGCAATAGGCACTATTACCACATTTTTTAGAAAGGAACTGAAATCTTTCCAACTTGCCAAGCTAGGAAGGCTAGAACCTGAGTTTGAGGCCAGGCAATCTGTCTCTTTAATGGGGACCCAGATTCACTGAAAGTTTTCAAGAAAACTGTACACATTTCCTAAGATAATTATCAATATTAATGAACTCTAATGTTATAATTAGCTCTTGAGTTTGTTTGGGGGATAGAACCTTTGTTGTGGTGAGAAATCATGGTTCTCCCTTAAATGCATGTAGGACATTTTAGATGTTAAAACACCCTTGTCTCACTAGAAACATAGTAAACTCAACTTATATTTAAATTGAACAGTTATATACAAATCAGGACCAGAGGACCATAAGCTTAATTGAGAACTAGGCTCCACAGTTATTCCAGAAGCAAACCATGTAAGATATTGTAAAAGGACAAAATAATCATAGGAAGCAACAGCACACCTTATTAGATATACTCACTCTGTTTTCTATTTTATTTTGTTACTAATGAAAATTCTAAGAAATTTTAATATAAACATCTATCAGTCATAAAACAGTAAGTGGTAATAGAAACATTATCCCTTGGAATGTCAAATGTCACATGATTATGATTGGAAAGAGGAATAATAATAAGGTTTTCTCTTGAGTGATATTAACAGCAGGGAGTTTCTCAAATGGGATGCTGGAAAAAATCTCCAATAGGTCCTTAGTGCCCTCTATGCACAGGGTTTTGTCAGGTCACCAGAATGAAGAGAAACTAACCAATTCTAATATCTAGAAACAAAGAAACAGAAGACCTAAAGTCCTTTACCAGGTCCACTAAGTGAGGCCATTTTAACTGATACCTTTTGATCATCCATGAGACTTCCATCCCAGGAAAAGATAGGAAAAAGAATAACAGGAGATATTTAGCATCTATACACATTCAGACATGTGCACATACCTGTGCAAATAAATACTGCATATCTATTAGTAAGATTGTTCTTAAATAGCACTTAATTTGATTGCGCTTACGCATATGAAGGAGGAAAACTGAAATCAGAGCTGGTGCTAAGATTTATACTTTTATAGTCATGACTTATCCAAATAGGCTCAAGTTTATCAGAAAAAAATGCATTTTGACTTTTATTAACACAGTTTCTTTTGTTTTAAACATGTGACTTGAAAATTTCTTACATTGCTACCATCAAAAGTCAAAAATAAAAATAATTAATTTTCCTCTTTATTAAAGACAAACTAGATTTGAGGATATATTTAGCTGGGAAGTTAATGATTGATAAAATCAGTGATGATGATAATTTGTGAAAATAAAAACAGTTTAGGAGAATGGTATCTGAGCCTTTGATTCCCTAATTGATTTTAGATAAAGATCCATTTGCTCTCACTGGATTTTAAATTCATTTTGTGTGGAAGATGAGTGACATGTTTGAAGATCCAGCCTGAAGTATCTACTGAGTCAATTCAGTGTTTAAAGCATCTTATTCACTTAAAGATGGTTTGCTTATGAAGTTTTTGCCAAAAGAGCACTTGAAAACATAGTTTCCACAAAGTGATTTCTTCTTTTGCTTTCAATTTTACTAAATAATTATGTTACAAAAGGTGGTATTTTGGACCTGACAGTTTCAAGTAAATATACTTATTCAGTACCTTATTTGATTCAATTGTTTCTAGTCAAAGAATATCATAAATAATAAACTGAAATGAACATGATATTTATATGGACTCAGATTAGCTTCCTTTGTGTGCCTAATCCCAGCAAGTGAGGTAGCATCTCCTATGCAACTTCAATCTGGTATACCCATGTTCTATTTCCATATATTTTGAAGTCCTCTTGTGTTTAGTCTTTTCCCACCCTACACAACTCTTCCTTAAAAATGTTTTGGCATTATATGTTTATGTCTAAGTGCAGTTTGAATATAAGACCTCCATCAGCTTTAAGTCAAAAAGGTTGAGGGCCTGAAAATTGATCATCTAATTCTCTATCAGCTTCCAAAGAATGTTTCTCTCACATCCCTCCTTCACCAAACCAATATTGTTATTCCTTCTTTGTTTGCAAAGTAACATAAATATTCGTTATATTATATTTTTACAATGGTTTGTTTACTTTAGTTTATTTATTGCTTATTTCAAACTTGTTTTCATTTTTCAATAGATCTTTAGTTTTCTTGGTGAAAACTGGATATTTTGCGTCAGATCATAATTTCTTCCCTTAAAATTTATGGAAATATTTTACTCATTCAATGGCTTTTTAATTTGTAGCAGACATTTCAGATACAAATTAAAAATGAGAGATAGTCATCATTTACAGCACAAAATACAGAAACTCAAACTAGAAATTAATCTAAGTTGCCAAGAAAAAGGTGTGTTCATGCTAAGCAGGCTTGGGAGGAAACAATGCTATATTCTCGGGGGCAAAAATCCAGAAAAATTAACCCAAGTACAACTTTGATATTTATAGGAATATCCAGTTCCATTCAGTATTCAATAAAAGAATAAATGAAAAGTCAGCTTCCCTAGAACAATGAACTACTGAAGCCTTCAGTTTATAAAATTCAAAATCCATTGATAGATACACAATGCCCCAGGTCATGCTGAAAATTATAGCACTATTTGCTATATCCTGCTCCAACCACAAGCCTCCTGATTATTTCTTAAACATGTTAGTTGGGAGGTATACTCCTGCTTTGACATCTTTGTTTAGACGTTCCCTCATCTACCAAATAGCCATTTGATTTGCTTTATTATCCCCTCAGGTCTTGCTCAGATACTAACTTCTAAATTAAGGCTTATGAAGACCATCAATTAATACTTCAACTTGCTCCTCTCTCACCCTGTCTAGAATTTCTCAAACTTTTTCCTGTTCTACATTTTATTTTTCAATAGAATGCATCACTAGCTAACATATTATATAGTTTAAAGTTAAATTATACTATGGCTTATTGTTTAATGCCTGTCTTCCCCATTGGAATGTAATCTTACTGAGAGTAGAAAGCCTTGCCTTTTTATTAACTCACATAGTTCAAGCAGTCAGTGAATATTTGTTGAGCAGATGCACAAAAAGACTATTCAGATTATCAGGCAATCAGATTTTGTTTACCTATATTTATAATCAAATTCATATCTATTGTTTAGGATCTGACAAATAAGAGACTAAAATAAACACTGAGATTAAAAATAAAGCTTAATATAGAACCCAGAATAGTAGTAGACAAAAATATATTTGTTTAATTTGAACCAAAAAATAAATTTGAATTTCCAAATTAACATATTTAATTGAATAAATATTTTTATCTATACCCTCATGATACTCAAATTAAGAGAAAAAATATCCAACTTCCCCCATGCCAAATAAGTGTGAGAGGATGCAAGGATAGATAAGTAATATTTGGGGGGATGATAATGCTATAAAGAAATCAATGAATATATATATATGTATGTTCATGTATAACTGAAAAATTGTGCTCTACACTGGAATTTGACACAATATTTTAAAATGATTATAAATCAAAAAATGTTAAAAAAAAAAAAAAAAAAAAAAGAAAGAAATCAGCAGGGGAAAGAAATCTGAACACCAAACCAGAACAAATGAATTCTAATAAGGGGCAACTTTAGTCTCTTTATAGAAGCTCCCTAATCCCCAGGCTTTTTATGTGCCTGATAACTAGAAAGGATAGAATGGAAATATGACTGAAACAGAGGATGTTAGAAAGGCTGTGTAAGGGAGTTAAATCCCATGATGTCTTCTAAATATGGAGCTAATTGAGTGCTTACTCTTTTTGCCAGATTTACTCTATGAAGAAACTCTACTAGAAAGGTTCAGACTCAGGAACCTCCATCACAGAGGAGCCCAGGGAAAAGACAGGCACTGACAGAGCAGGACTAAATGAAAATCTTTATATTGAAAAATTAAAATCTCTAACTTCTCTTGGACTGTCCAGTTATAGAACAGTGGTAGTCAGGTGTAAGCATTCACTCTCTTCCATTACCTCACTCCAGTCAGAAACAGAATGGCCCTAGAGGAAAAAAACAAAAACAAAAATAAAACAAACAAACAAAAAAACCTAAGGCATACTAACATTTGGGGAGCCCTTCATGGAAATACTAACAAATGGCATGTTCCCAGTCCATGCTCACATTCTCAGAAAGCAAATAATCAACTGTGCTATGTACTGCCTCAGAATTTCATATGAATGGACATTCAGAAATCATTGCAGATTTGAGGAAAGATTATGAGAGTTAAGAAACAAATTAGAAAGGAAGAAAAATCCTCAGATAAAAAGGTAGAGATAATCCCTGAGGATATAATATATTCAAATAGGGAGATAGTTTATCCATGAAACAACAATTAGCTATATAAAAAGAGGACAGGAAATAATATTTTTGAAATGAAAATGAGTCAAAAATAAAAACCTTATGTTTTATATAACAAAGAATATTAATTGTAAGTAACAGTGCAGAAATTTTAACACCAACAGCAACAAAAACGGCAGAAGAGGTATGCCAAATTGGAAAGAAAAACAAAAAAACTGTAGTCTAGTTTAATATACAACTAATACAAACCCCAGAAGGAGAGAACAGAGACAATGGGGGAAAGAGAACCACTGAAAGCTAATATAAGTAAGTATCGTAGACTGGAGGGAAAGGATTTCTAGATCGAGGATATCTGGAACATACGATGAACAAATCACTCACATTGAGTATTTTGCTGTAAATCAAATTAGGAAGGTCTAGATTTTATGTCAGTCTGTGTACAGATCTCCAGATGTGAGATCAAAACGTTTATTACTCATGGTAATTACAACAGAATAGTATCGTAACAGCAGTTCCCCACACCCCGATTTCCCAAAGAGTTAGGACAGGGGCCACTTTAACCTGCATGGGTTGTAGGGTTTGTACCACAAGGAGGAACTTCCAAATTCTTGTAGCTATATAGAGAGGATGATATATCTGCCCTTCTCACTTCTCGGGGAAGGGACTTCTGCTCAGGAAGAGGAGAAAATCTCTACGTTTTCCTCATTTCTTTGTAATCTGAAGAAATGGGTTCAGGAAAGAGAAGACATTAAATCCCCCTGCTTCCCAGAGAAAAAGACAATCTCTAATGTCCAATGCACATTTGCCCTTCAAGCCTAATTTTTACCTAAGTTGTCAGTAATCTTTGCTCAGTAAGCCATGATAATATAGAAATGTGAAAATATTTATAGAGCATTATCTCTCAAAACATATTTTTCAAACCTCTGAAGAGTGAAGATGCCAGAAAAGAGGGGTAAAAAAGACAAACGCAGATGAAAACTTGTATTAACATGGCATTTGATTTCCCAATAAAACCACCAGAAGGAATAAGACAAAGGCACAGTACCTTTAAAATTCTAAAGGTAATTTTCAACTGGGATTCATAAAAACCTCAACTAAAAATAATGGTTAAGTAAGAATGTTTTTGAGCTTAAATGTTTCAGAAATGTTCCATTTATACAAATCACTATCAATACTTTCCTGGAAGCCACATTCTAGCAAAATGAAGGAAAAAAACTGATTCAAAGAAGAATATAAATAAGAAGAGTCAGTTGTGTTGCTGGCTAGAGAACTAGGTAGGATACCAGTAGGGGCACAAGAATGGAGGGGCCAAGAGGACCAAATCCAGAAAAGACAATTAATTGGAACTGATATATCACCTGACATGCTTCATCATATAGTTAATTGTATTCCAATAGAAAGTTTAGAAGTATTATAAATAGCAATATAAAATTAGGAAAAAATGAAAACGAAGTAATTAAGGAAAAAACTGTACAGAATAAAAATGTTGTCATAGTACACCACCTGGGACAACACTGAAAAAAAGTTTATACAGCCCCAAATAAGTAAAAGGAGAATATTGACAAAACTGAATAGTATGACATGCCTATACTGGTAAGGTGATGTCAGAAAATAATATTGAAACAATTTACAATCATGAAGCCAAGAATCACAAGAAATAACTAAAACAGTTGACAATCTTTCCCTCTAGGGAGTGGAAATAAAGAGGAGGATGGATAAAATGGATGAGTGCTCATAAATACTATTTGAATTTTTAAATCACTGTATATTTTCCTTGGTAAAATAATGACAAAGTAATTGTTAATGCAGAACAAAAGAGGAAATTTGTGTAAAAATTATAGGACTGTAATAAAGTTCAAGATTTACTCTAATCATTTTTTTAAAAATATTATTTACTTAGAAGCAGTTATTGTACTTGTACTTTTTTCTTTTTTACTGGAATCAAGATTCTTTCCTCTTTTTTTCCCCCAATATTAGAAATGTCCATTTAAACTGACTGCAGTGACATAGCTAACCAACTGAAGATGCTTTGGTTAGAATTATATTGCCATTTCCTTATTCACATGGATGCCACAAGTATGATGTCTATGATATTTAGTTGATGATGATAACGATCATATAGCAAAGTGTTCATAGTTTTGTCCAAGTTATCTAAGAAAATAAATGTAGAAATTATTTATATTCCTATAATTGACCACTTCCTTTTTGTTAGCAATATCATTAATTCTCCAGTATACTTATCAGTCATGCTGTTTATCACAATGTAAAAAAGTTCAACTGGTAACTCTTTGAAAACTCTGGTGACCAGAGATATTTTCAATGTGCTGGAAAAATTAAATTAATTTTGGGGCACAGTACATATCTAATGTTTTTTAATTTGAGAATTTTCTTCCTCCATATGTCTCAACACAGTATCTCATTCTCTTCTGAACCTCAGTAATGGTAATTCCACCATGCAAACTCTTCTTTTAGACTATTTTCTTTAAGGAACTTCCTCCAATTAAGCATTATGGAAAGATTAAACACATTTTTTTTTTTAACAAATACAAGCATGAAACAAATCAACTCCTTGTGAAATCTATAACACATTTTAATTGGATACAAAACAATGAAGCATAAATATGCTTCAAGATCATGAAGATGAGCTGTTTTTGCCTCTAGGGAAGCACGAATATAGATTGATATATAAAATGCAATGTTGTGGACTCATTTCAGAGAATAAAAATGCATCTTATTTTGATTGTTTTTCGGTGGATTTGGCAAGATTAAATTAACAAAGTTTAGAGAATGTATTTGGATCATTCAGATCAAAAATAGTTGCAGTATAGTGCAGTGAACATTGTAATTGAGATATTTAATGTGTTTTGAAACTTCTCTCATAGTCATCTGCTGTCTGCACTAAGACAAGTAATTAACTTTTAGGGTGGTGTTAACATCAGCTACTTAAATAATGTAGCACTAATTATTTATTGTGAATACCAAAAGACAGAGTAGGAAATACGATAAAGCTGATTTTTTTTTTAATCAAGTGATTTACCGGATTCAGTTTCTAGGGACCAGGTAGAGGGAGAAACCACTCAAAAAGACTCCTTTAGTTGGAATTCAACTAAAGGGTCAGCATATTGTTTACTGTTCTGGCTTAAACGTAAGTGCACCAAACTTCTGAAACAGAATTTTGTATAAATGTATCCATATTTCTATTTTTGCATGTATGAAGTGGAATTGTAAAGGTTGTTATAGATTTTTCAGTTTCTTCTACTTACCGTCTTTTCTGAGATTAAGAAATATATTCCTAAGTTCTTTTTATTCATGAAAATTACACCAGTGATTTTATGTAGTATTTGTTAGAAATACAATTGGCAAAGGAAGAGAAGTAAATAAGGAAGGATATTTTGGAGATTAATAGTTCAACTCATTTTAATGTATTAGAGAGTTTCTAGTATTTGAATCCCCAAGAAATAGCAATATAAACATTATTTGAACAAACATAGATTTCAGTCACAAAATATCTGAGAATTGTGTTTACATTTTTCACTTCTCAAGGTGAACAAAGACCTCATTTAGACAAGTCAAACATAAATTTCTGCCTTAAATCTATTCTAAGTCTCAGAAGCCTATTAGAATATAGGTGATCAGTCATCAAGTCTTTTCTAAACATTTTTATGAACTTTTCTGTCATTTTTAGCAGAATAGCCCTTTTTGACACGTAGTAGGTACTCAAATATATAGCTCACTAAAGAATGAATTAAATTAATGCACAGTTTTGAAAAGTATGCCAGATGGGAGCCAGAGGCCTGAGTTCTAGACTGACCTCTTACCCTCACCTGAGTTTATGCAAATTGCATAATTTTCTTAGGGTCAGATTTTTCATATCTATAATGGGAGAAATAATACCAGGTCTTCTTGCTTCACAGAAAGTTTAAAATGACTAATTAATATGTTTACAGTATGTTTACATTATCTAAAGTGCTAAAAGCAAAAAAAAAATTAATATTATGAAAAATATAATGAAGAATTAATATTATTAAAATGGCTATATTACTCAAAATAATATACAGATTCAATGCAATCCATATCAAAATTCCAATGGCATTTTCACAGAAATAAAACAAACAATCCTAAAATTATTTTATGGAACCATGAAAGACCCAGACTAGGCCAAAGCATTTTTGAGAAAGATCAAAGTTGAAAGCACTGTGCTTCTAAATTTCAAACTATATTACAAAGCTATAGTAACTATATTACAAAGCATAGTATTGACATAAAAACAGAAACATAGATTAATGGAACATAATAGAGAATCCAGAAATAAACCCGTATATATATGGTCATTCCTTTATGACAAAGGGGCCAAGAGTATACAATGTTGAAATGATTGGCTCTTCAATAAATAGTGTTGGAGAAACTGGGTGTCCACATGCAAAAGAATGAAACCACTATCTTACACTATACACAAAAATTTTTAACTCAAAATGGATTAAAGGCTTGAATGTAAGATCTGAGATCATGAAACCCCTAAAAGAAAACCTAGGCAGTATGCTCCTTGACATAGATGTTGGCAATAATATTTTGGATCTGACACCAAAAGCAAAAGCAACATCTTGTAGTGGGATTACATCAAACTAAAAAGCTTCTGTACAGTAGAGAAAATCATCAACAAATTGGAAAAGCAACCCATTGAATAGGGTAAAATGTTTGCAAATTATATGTCTGATAAGGGGCTAATATCCAAACTACAGGAAGAATTCATACAAGTCGATAGCAAAAATTTCCAATTAAAAAATTGAGCAGAAGACCTGAATAGACACTTTTCCAAAGAAGACATACAGATGGCCACCAGGTACATGAAAAGAGCCTACATCACTAATCATCAGGAAAATGCAAATCAAAACCACAATGAGATATAACCTCCTTCTCATCAGAATATCTATCACCAAAAATACAAGAGATAGCAAGTATTGGAAAGGATGTGGAGAAAAGGGAAGACTTGTGCACAGTTCCTGGGAATGTAAATTGATACAGCCATTATGAAAAACAGTATAGAGATTCCTCAAAAAACTAAAAATAGAACTACCACATGATCGAGCAATTCCACTAATGGGTATGTAGCCAAAGAAAATGAAAACATTAACTCAAAAAAGTATATTTACATAAATATATACATCTCATGTTCATTGCAGCATTATTTACCTAGCCAAGATATGGAAAAAAAATCTAAGTGTCCACTGATAGACAAATGGATAAATAAAATCTGGTACATATGTATACACATATTATTAAGTCATAAAAAAGAATTAAATCTTGCTTTTAAGACTAATATAGATAGAATTTGAGTGCATTATGCTAAGTGACACAAGTGAGACAGAGAAAGACAAATACCATATGGTCTCTCTTATATGTGGAATAGAATAAATAAATAAATAAACAAATATCTCATAGATACAGAGAACAGATTGGTGGTTTCCAGAGGTGGGGGGTTGGCAGGTGGAGAAATGAGTAAATTGTTGTTATGCTTTTTTTTTTCTTTCAGTTTAAACAAATTAAATTTAAAAATAACCTTTTATTGCCAAAATCAGTGACAACTTTTCAGATTTTGTTTTGCTTTTTTCCCCAGTTTTATTGAGATGTAATTGACATACATCACTATATTGTGAAAAGATTACTGCAGTAAGTTTAGGTAGCATTCATCATCTCATGTAGATACAATAAAAAAAAAAAAAGGAAAATTTTTCTTTGTCATGAGAACTCAGGATTTTCTCTCTTAACAATTTTAATACGTATCATACATCAGTGTTAACTTTAGTCATCATGTTGTACATTATATCCTTCCTACTTACGTATCTTGTACCTGGAGGTTTGCACCTGTTGACTGTCTTCCTCCAATTCTCCCTCACCCACCTCCAGATACTGTTTTTATTAAATTCCTAGGAATATTTGATGATGTTAACTGCAAAAAAGAACATCCATAATGAATATATAATGTAATTAAAAAAAAAAACAGTTTGCCCAATGATACCTGTTACATGAGAAGATATAAGCTGCAACTTGACACAATTCAAGGCTAAAGGTACAACTTTACTAGGTGATAGAATCTATAAAACATGGTTTAAAGAAAACGTAGACTACGATTTTTTTTAATTTTCTATACCTTCTCTGCTATCATCTCAAATATAAGCAGCCCAAGGTTGTGTGGAACTGAATTGAATATGGTATATATTTTTCTGACTCTTCGTTAGTCATTGGGGGAATGAATGTCACACTAAAATTTTAGTTCAATACGTAGGAGAAGTAACTGCTGTCAGTGTGTGAGCATCACAGATCTGCAGTGGAGAGGAAAGGTGCTGCTGTAAAACCCTCCGGAGCCCAGAAGAGATGAGTCTATAGAAAAGATGTACAGTCACATATTCCCATATTCTCTGGGCTATTTTCCAACTAAACTTGTGGAACGAGGCAGCTGTGCCCTTTAATCTGTTCCCTATTGCCTCTTTATATGGTTAGTTCCAAATGAGATATTTTGCCTGGTGCTTGGATTGTCACTTTATGAATTCATGTCTAGTTTTGTGGAAGCACAATGTGTTGTTTTAATATTTATTGATCTCTCACAATATGTTAGGAGTGATACAGAAAATACAACATGGTCCTCAATTTCTAGGAATTTATATTTTAAAGAACTACACATATCCACTACAAATACAAATATATATTACACACACAAACACCCTCTACTCTTTTTGTCAGTGACTATTTGTAAAGGCTATTTGTCTGATATGACAAATCAGCATAAGTACTTTGGGAGAAATAAGTGATCAATAGTTTTAGTGAAAACAATCTCTTCAGTCAAGGCAGTGAGACTTTCTGATGGCTTGCTGCCAGAATTTTTTTGATGGAATTGTCATTGGACAACATTCATTTGGTAAACATTTTACCAAAAAGAAATTAACTATGTTTCTTTCAATGTCTTCGGATGCTAGACAATCTTCTTCTCAAGGAATTTATTCCCAAATGTACTGAATTTACAAAGGGAAGCAGGAACTGTTTCCTAATTGATGTCATTAACAGATTGAAATGTAAGTGATGGAAAATTAAATTACAATGGGAAAAAAAGGCAAATGTCCGTGTCTCAGCATCATGGCTAGTAATCTAAGACACTAATTAATGTATACTTTACTCTCGGAGGTACTTAGGACTATCACCTTTTTATAGAAAAGATAAACTGAAGTTTTTCAAAATTAAGTAAATTCTCAAAATTCTCAGTTCAAACAAATTGCAGAGTCAGAAATCAAAACCCAAATCTTGCTGATTCCAAATTCTTCATGAGTACTTTCCTGACAGAACATAGAGAAAAGATCTGAAGACACTGTGGATTAAAAACTAGATCTGAATGATTAATATACTGCTGTAGTTTAACAAGTAACAGAGCAGTTGGAAAAAAAGTGGTCATTCAATTGTCTTCAGAAATTTCCTGAAATCCCCACACAGAAACAGAGCAATTAGGATGGCAATAATGAAATATATTTCAATAAAACTAGGGATATAATATGCCCAAGTATCTTAGAGTTCAAGTGGGTCTTCCAAATCCCTTACCACAAGATCTGTAAGATCCACAGTGGTGCAGAGGATAATGAAGGGAAGATACGGGAGAGCCCTGAATTCTAGCAGCGGGGAAAATGACATCAAATGGAGGACATTGGTTTAAGGGCACACTCCAGCCACACAAGAAGCTATCTCTTGGCTGGTGCCATCAACCAAGTATTTCATTCGTCTGTCAAGACAACTCTTTCTGACTGATGGAGCATGTGGTAGAACCAGTGAATTTTAAAGAATTCCATAAAAATTTCATTTCTATTTCAGGCTGTACTTTTTAGTGAGGGAGAGGGTTGTGTGTTTCATCGCCATTAGAAGACTCCCACATACCTGAGCCTAGCCTGTGACAGTTATTCTATCTTATCATTGTCCCTAGTCTTTAGAGAAGAGTGTGTTTTTTGTTTGTTTGTTTTTTTGGTTTAAGTTAAAATACATAAGCAGTAATGATGCAAGGAAGCTAATACCTAACACACGGTAAAATCTTACTAATTTATATGTGGACATGGTATATGTGAATAAAATGGAAAAATGGTAGTGTTTTAGAATTGATTAATGGTCTTTTGGGGACTTGGATTAACAGACTAAAATAATCTGCACAGCTGCCCTATCTTTCTGTAAAATGGGTTATTTGATCAGAGGCTATGAATGAGGCAGTTCTGTACATCTATGGATGATAATGCTGAAAAAAATGTAAGAATTTCAGGAAAAAAATATCTGGAACAAACTTCTAATCCCATATAGAAAAAAAAACTCTACCCTTACCAAAATAATGATTTCCAAAGAAACCCATTTTGCACAGTAACTAGAAATCAAAAGTAAATTGAAATCAATTAGTGTACCTTTTAAAACAAACTGATGCCATAGCAATCCATAAAAATTATTTCAAATGATTATATATTCTTTTTGGGATTTACACCAAAACAATAGCTAAAACAATCTTAAATTGCCTCATGTTCTTAATTTTAATAAGGGCAATGGTATTTTGAAATATTATTAAATATAATTATATTTGTTAAAGCAAATAAGGAATAATGTAAATCATTAGGAGAAAAGATTTTGTGGGCACACAAAATAAATACAAACATAAAATAGAAAAAATTAATTAAACTTAAAGGAATTAGAAAAAATATGAACACCTATTTTTTCCTATTTTTCTAAATAATAATAATTTTTCACTCTGTCTTCTTAAAAATTCTAGAATCATGACAAATCAATAACAATGAGCAATTGGCACACTTAGGAGCATTTAGATTGTGATCTCTAAATATGATTTTTTTCCTAAAGAACAAGAGCTCTTTGGAAGTGGGTAATTCTAGATCTGAGTTAGGAAATATACAAGATCAGCCTGGAGCATTTTATTTCACAGGAAAGCATGGAAAATATCTATGTCCCTAAAGGAACATAGAAGCCAAGTTGAAAGGGCAGTCACTGGCCAAGTCTGAGGCAAGTGGAGCATCAAACAAAATAATGACTGCAACTCATTGAAACACATGCAATTAGTTACTCTGAAAATGATAAATGCATGAACATAATCAAGCACTGATACTGCACTTCCTGTGCAACTCAGTTTCAGGGTAACTATAGCTCATGAGCGAGAGTTCTTAAATGAAGGACTCTAGGTAATAATTGCAGAAGCAGTGATAGAATTAGAAAATCATCATTTGCAATCCCTAAAAAATTATTAATCTCGATAAAACACATCAATAGTTAGTAAAACTAGCTGGAGAAAAAGGGATAGAGGACAGTGGATGAAACAGGATAACATCAGAAATTACTGATCAAACTTAACATGACTAAATGGTCAGAAAATCAGACATTATGTGCCATCTGATTTGCTGAAACACAACATATATAGATCTGTTAATGTAAAGTAGTTTGCTTCCAAATTATTAATAAAATATTAATCAGGCCTCTATATAGAACAACTGGTTTATAAGAAACATAGAAGATAGAAGTATATGTCAGAAAATGCCACAAAGTTGAAATCAGCCAAATTCTACACAATAAATCATCTAACTTCTTCAACCAATAAACAGAATAAAAGTAAGAGGAGGGAAATCTGTTACAGAATAAAAGAGACAAGAAATATCCCAGACCCATTCAAAGAAGACATACCAATGGCCAACACGTACATGAAAACGTGTTCAACATCACTAATAATCAGAGAAATGCAGATAAAAATCATAATGAGATATCATCTCACAACTGTTAGAATGGCTGTTATCAAAAAGACAAGAGATAACAAATGCTGAGAGAATGTGAAGAAAAGGAACACTGGTGCACTGAAGGTATGAATGTAAATTGACTCAGCCGCTATGGAAAGCAGTATAATTCTTCGGGAAATTAAAAATAGAACTACCATATGACCCTGCAGGTCCACTTCTGGGTATATACCCAAAGGGAACAAAACCATATCTCAGAGATATATCTACACTCCCATATTCACTGCAGTATTATTCATAACAGTCAAGGTATAGAGACAATCCAAGTGTTCATCAATAAATGAATATATCAAGAAAATCCCTATGAAATAAATATGGAAATATTGATATATATTTTATATGAATGTATAGGCACTTATATATGGGTATATATAAATATAGAAATATTTTTATAAATATGTACAAATATATTTATAGGACTATAAATGGAATATTTTTCAGCCTTATACAAGAAGGAAATCTTGTCATTTGTGACAAAAAGGATGAACCTGGAGAGCATTATGCTGAGTAAAATAAGCCAGACAGGAAAAAAAAACTAATGCATGGTATCACTTGTATGTAGAAACTAAATATTTGAAAAATATATAAACTCATAGAAACATGGAGTAGAAAAATAATTACCAGGGACTAGAGGGTTAGGGAATAGGGAGAGGCTAGTAAAAAGTTTCAAACTTTTAGTTATAAGATGAAGATCCAATGTATAACATGGTTTCTATAGTTGATAACATGGTATTGTATAATTGAAGTTTTCTAAGAGAGTAGAATTTAAATGTTCTCACCAAAAAATTATAAAAGTAAATATGCAAGGTGACAGATGTGATGACTCAATGGGGGAAATAATGTCACAGCGTATATTTATGTCAAATTACTATGTTGAGCACTTTAAATAGCTTACGTTTTTCTTTGCCAATTATACCTCAATAAAACTGAAAAGAAAATAACACATCAAGCAAACACAAGCTCATTTAGCTCTGTATTAAAATATCTAGTGCAAAATAAGTTTCCACAAATACAATACAAAAATTTGAACAGGAGCAAGGTCTAAGATAGAGTTGAGTAAATATTAACCGGTTTGGGGCAATAACTTTACTGGTACTGTTTTTACAAAATCTATGCCTGTTGGAGGTGAATGTTACAATATACAAGGGCAAAATAAAATCGGATCTGGTATTTGTTTTAGAACCAAAACATCAAATAATAATAATCATAATTGGAATAATTGAAAGAAGATTTTCAAAATAGGGCTAATTGTAAAAGCTGAGTGATGAGGATTTATGATATTATTCTCCAATTTATAATTTTATAAAACATACAAAATATGATAGGAATTTTAAAAATATAATATAAAAAATAGGAATCGGATGTTCCTCCCTCTGGGTAAGTCTTTTTAAAGCTACACCTTGATAATGCTATTCAGTATAACCTGGAACTCCTACATTTCAGGATTAGATAAGAGTTTAGGCAAAAAAATTAGTATTAAGGGAAATGCATAGAGGAAGCCTGTAGAGTTTATAAAAATAAAAACAATGATATTAAGGACATAGGGATATAGCATCTTTCAATGTATTCATTTTTATTTTATTTAGTTTGAAATTATTGACCATATCACTTGTGAAGAGAGAACTCAACAAACTACACCCGACTGTGTGCCACACTGCCAGAGCAACTTGTGTGTTAGCTTTTACTAGTTACAGACATATTTTGATCTTTTACTCATAAAGCTACAATTCCTTTTTTTTAATCTTAAAAAACTATAATACAACTTTTAAAGATTATATTCCATTTATAGTTACTACAAAATATCAGCTCTACTCCCCATTTTTTTAACTTTTTTAAATTGCATTATAGTCATTCTACAATGTTGTGTCAAATTCCAGTGTAGAGCACAATTTTTCAGTTATACATGAACATACATACATTCATTGTCACATTTTTTTCGCTGTGAGCTACCACAAGATCTTGTATATATTTCCCTGTTCTATACAGTATAATCTTGTTTATCTATTGTACATTTTGAAATCCCAGTCTGTCCCTTCCCACCCCTCTGCCCCTTGGCAACCACAAGTTTGTATTCTATGCCTATGAGTTTCTGTTTTGTATTTATGTTCTTTCTTTTTTTTTTTTAGATTCTACATTTGAATGATCTCATATGGTATTTTTCTTTCTTTTTCTGCCTTATTTCAGTTAGAATGACATTCTCCAGGGACTTCCATGTTGCTGCAAATGGCGTTATGTTCTCATTTTTTATGGTTGAATAGTATTCCATTGTATAAATATACCATATCTAGTGCTGCTATGAACATTGGGGTGCAGGTGTCTTTTTGAAGTAGGGTTCCTTCTAGGTATATGCCCAGGAGTGGGATTCCTGGGTCATATGGTAAGTCTATTCCTAGTCTTTTGAGGAATCTCCATACTGTTTTCCACAGTGGCTGTACCAAACTACATTCCCACCAGCAGTGTAGGAGGGTTCCCTTTTCTCCACAGCCTCTCCAGCATTTGTCATTTGTGGACTTTTGAATGATGGCCATTCTGACTGGTGTGAGGTGATACCTCATTGTAGTTTTGCCAAAGAATTACTGAAGAAAAAGAAAGAGGCTAGAGGAATAATTCTCCCTGACTTAAGACAATACTATAGAGCTACAGTAATCAAAACAGCATGGTATTGGTACAAAAACAGACATATGGACCAATGGAACAGAATAGAGCCCAGAAATGAACCCACAAACTTTTGGTCAACTAATCTTCAACAAAGGAGGCAAGACTATACAATGGAATAAAGACAATCTCTTCAGCAAATGGTGTTGGGGAAACTGGACAGCAGCATATAAATCAGTGAAGCTAGAACACTCCCTTACACCATACACAAAAATACTCAAAATGGATCAAAGACTTAAACATAAGACAAGATACAGTAAACCTCCTAGAAGAAAATATAGGTAAAACATTATCTTACATTCATCTCAAAAATATTCTCCTAGGGCAGTCTACCCAAGCAGTAGAAATAAAAGCAAGAATAAACAAATGGGACCTAATTAAACTTACAAGCTTCTGCACAGAAAAGGAAACAGTAAGTAAAACAAAATGTCAACCTATGTAATGGGAGAAAATTTTTGCAAACAATGAAACCGACAAAAGATTGATCTCCAGAATATATAAGCAGCTCATATGACTTAATAAGAAAAAAATAAACAACTCAGTCCAAAAATGGGTAGAAGACCTAAACAAGCAAATCTCTTAGGAAGAAATACAAATGATCAATAGGCACATGAAAAAATGCTCAATTTCACTAATTACAAGAGAAATGCAAATCTATTTCCCATTTTGTACAATACATCCTTGAACCTATAAAATACAATATACAGTACAATATAATAGTTTGTTCCTCCCATTCCCCCAACCCTATATTGCTCCCACTCTCCTTTCCCCACTGGTAGCCACGCTTGTTCTCTTTATAAGTGAGTTTGCTTCTCTTTTGTTATATTCACTAGTTTGTTGTATTTTTTAGATTCCACCTAGAAGTGATATCATGTAGTATTTGTCCTTATCTGACTTATTTCACTTAGCATAATGCCCTCCAAGTCAATCCCATGTTTCTAAGCTACAGTTTCTTCTCCTCATTACCTTTGTCCAAGCCCTGCCCTTCTTCAAGTTTAAGACTCACCACCTCCATGAAATATTTCCTGACCAACACAGTTAGCATTATTGTCCATTTTCTTTGACCTCCTTATACAAATAATTATATCACTATTTACCATGTAATTACATATTGCCTCGTGTAATTTTAATAGTTTGTGCATTCTACTTCTTTCTTACTAAAGGAACCATCAATTTAGTGTTCAATCTTGGAATCCTTATTTTGTATTAAAGTTATGTTTACATCAGTTTTTCCTAGAGCCTCCATGCATGTATTTGCATTCGTCTTCTTTATTATCTAGCTTCATATTAGGTTTTCAATGAGTTTTATTCAGGGAGTAATTTTTTGACAATTTGGAAGAAAGGAAACCAAAATATACTGAACTTTAGCATGTCAAGTACCATGCTAGGATCTTTATACATGATAAGTACTATTACATTATTTTCCAAGGTTTAGGGAAAAGAAAAACTAATGATCAGAAAATCATGTAATTTTTCTCAGTGTTGCTAATAAATGGAGAAGCTGAGATCTGAACCCAGCATTGGAAATACTAAAAGGTTTTTATTTTATTGTTTTTGTTGTCTCTGCATATGTGGAAGTAAAAAGTAACACAGAAAAAGAGGGATAATAATAATGTGAGCATGTCGGAGACATGAAAGTAATTGTTTTCTTATTTAAGAAAGAATGCCTTGTTCTATTTTCACACAAAATTATTTTTTCTCTTCAAGAGTTTTACTTCTTTCTTAATGGCTTTCTCTTTAAAACCTAGTTTTCACCTTATCCATGTACATTTCTGTAGCCTTGGGTGTGGAGTAGGACACACCACAGGAATATACGGATGTGAGCTCTTTTAATTTTTAATTAAAAATCGTGTTGCAATCAAGCCCTAAGAGATTAACACTCTCATGCTAAGACCCAGAACAGAATATAACCAGTACCTTCTCTTTAGTTAATGTGTGTCCCCTAAGTTGTCTGTAACATTATCACTCATTTCAAAGTGTCTCTGTAAGATAACACCCCTGGTTTCCCTACCAGCAGGAAAATGAATAATGTGTAGCAAGAAAAATGAATTTTCCCCATGACAAAGACACATAGAGACACCCAAATTTTCCTCTGGGATTGTCCAGTAATCATAATAAGGAATTCTGCTTATGCTATCCAAGAAATGTATCTAACCCATCTTTGTCCTTCTCCCGTTGAACCCATTTTGCCTTAGATAGAAAGATATGCTGTTGCACTGCTTTACAGTCCCTTATTTGGTTCAGCAGGGAAGTGCTGTAATTACTCCCACTGCTCTTTTTTGCCTTCCACTCTGATCGTTACTGCTGGCCCCACATTGTGCTGGCTTATTGCTACTAAATGATCTGTGAGAACAGACCAGGAGTAATGACAGCATATAACTGGAAAGAAGGAGACAATGTTCTTCCATCCACATCTTTTTTTTTTTTGTATTGAGAAGCTTCAGAAGTTTGGTTATTGTTTATTTTCTCCCATGTTTTGTTCATTATTTCCTATAGCTGCTCCATTATGTTTGTTTCCCTCCACCCCAATTTTTTTTGTGTGTATTTTGTGTCTGCAATTACTGGGAGCATCAGAAGCATGCAATTTTCCATCACCTTTTGTAATGCTTTGAACCATAACCTGGAGATAAAAAGACTCATTGTGCCATTTAAAATCAGTTTATACTAAATTAATATTATCCAGCGATTGTAGGAGAGCCACAGAATCGAATATATCTAATACATAGCTTTGATTATCAGTGTAACAATGGTTTTGAAAATTCTTCTGACAAACTGAACACTTTAATGATCCATTCTTTGCCCAGCATCAGATTTCATGATGTCTCCTCTTTATTTTCCACTAATCATTGAACTTCTGGGTTTTCAGAAAGGATAGAATACAGTGCAAATTGCAATCTTTATACTTGTGTAAGTAATTGTTTAAGTCCATTTACGAAAAAAAGAACAAAGACAAAAACAAACAAAAAAAACCTCTATGCACCACCATATCTAACAATTTCCTCATAATCAAGACCCTTCTTTATCATCCTCATCACAATAAGGCTTGACATGTGTGGGTTTCTACTTGAAGCAGGTACCATGAGTAAGATCTCTCCTATTACCTATAATGTGTAGAAAATACCTAAGTAAATATTAAATTAATGCATGATACTCATGCTTTAAATGTGTCTACTGATAAGAAAATTAATTTTTAGTGTATTTGCAATATATTATGTAGTTAGAAATTATACATTAAATCTAATACATTAAGACTGTTAGGGAAAATTAGAACTTTTTGAACATTCCTTGGATATGATGCTTCAATATGAATATGTGTTCCTTTTCTGATTTCTGTAATATTGTTACCCCCCAAAAAAGGAAAAGAAAAAGACCTCAGTCCTTGTATTACTCGAAAGACAAGATTGCAGATAGGAGATGGAGAGCACTGTGCAGTGAAAGATTTTGAAGGATTTGTTTAGAAAAGGAAAAGAATACCTCCAAGAACAGAAGGCAGGCTGATCCAAAGGAGGAAGAGCAGGGGTCTCTGTTTTGCCCTTTCTCTTACACCCTTACTTACAGGTGGTCTTTCGATTGATTGCTGGTTCTTGCCCCTGGAATGCCTAGTCATGCTTGTTTCCTTTGTGCATGTTCTTACTCACGGTCTTTACAGAAAAAAAAACCCTGGAGGGGGCTTAAACCACAATGTTAATTATATTACAATGAGCATTGAGTCATGCCTGGTTAAGTTATTTCTTCACTCCAACACAGTTGCAGCTGTTGGCTTCTAACTGGTTTCTTGCTGGCACTCATTTAGAAGTCAGGTGCCATCTTCTGGACCATTCTCCCTCTCCTCCATCTATTTGCCCGGTTCCCCAGCTTATCTAACTACCTAACGCTATGACAATGACACTAACCATCTGAAGATATTTGTTCCCAACAGTGATGAAGGCATTATTCCCAGTATAGATTCTGTCCCAGCTATTTAATGCATTTTGACATTTGTGTTTTTCTTCTATGAGATGTTTGTGTCTTTTGAACAGGTAACACGTCTAACTCATAATTGTATTCTCTCCATTACCATGCTTTAGGCAATGGACAAAGAAGACAATATTTATTGATAGAATATATGTATTTTTTAAAAAATCAAGTAAATATCAGTTTTCAAATTTTCTAACCTAAGAAACTCTTTAATATAGGTGGATATTTAATATTGTATTGTATATTGTAAAATCTCTATCATACTTAGTTGATGAAACATATATAAACAACTTATGTTTAAAGTATTAGTGTTCCAAATAGTCCCCTGATGTCTAGCTTTCTGCTCTACCATCAAAACTCAAGTTATCTACAAAAGGAATCTATTTTGTATATTTATAACCCTTTAAGGATACTTTCAATATTACATGAAATTTTTAAGGGTCTCTATTATGTACATATTTCATCATTTCAGCATAAAAAAGAAAATATTGTTAATTATTAAATATCCATATGGAAAAACAAGAGACTTTTCCCATATATTCATAGTATAGAATTTCAAATTTTGATTTCAAAGTTATTTAATGATAACTACAAAGAATATATGACTATGTAGCATACTACTCTCTGTTTCACTCACTCTGGTGTCATACATTTTGGTACTTTTTCCTAAAATTATAAAATAATGTTACCAGTTGAAGATTCATTTACTTTCATAAACTGTTATTTTAGAAAATATCATAATGAGCTATAATAACTGAAATCTTAAACAAAGCTTACAGTTCATAGTGTTAATACTTTGCCCTTCAAGAGTACAAATGCAGTATATCTAGGACACTGATAAGTTTGTAAAAAATTAAGTACAAGAGCAAGATTTTCTATTTCTACATGAATTTAAAACGGGCTGTAAAGGATATTTTGACTATGGTTTCTTTATTAGATAATGTTGTATCAATGATAAACTTTCTGGCTTTGTTTATAAAATAGTATATGATTTAAATGCTAAAGTATTTAGGAGTAAAGTCTTAAGATGTTTGCAAATGGTTTCAAATGATTCAGCAAGAAATTAAAGGGAGAAATAAAGAGAACAAGAGAAAAAATATGTGACTGTGAGTGACAGTATGCCTATGCTTCTTTTCCCCATCTTTTTGCAGTTTGAAAATGTTTAAAATAAAATACTGGGTAGAAAACCTTAAGTTATATATCTAGGATAATGTGTGAAAAACAGGACCACTGCCATCAATTTTTCCATTTGTTTGGTAACATTTATTAATTGTTTGCACATCACAGAATTTGTTAATGAAGACTATCACTGAAATTTCTTATAATATATATATATTGAATTAGCACACTAGAGATATCACAAACAGTAACAGCAGGTTTTTCTGCAAGCTCTGGGTATGAATATCTTGTACTTTGTTAATATTCTTTTCTGATATTAAAGAGCTACTGTTAGAGAAATCACTCTTCCTAATTCCCCGCTGTGTTTCACACAAGTCAGTCTAAATAAACTGGGGAGTCTATTATTTATATTAAGTTATGCATCATATTATATGTAGATGGATATTTGACATGTGGCCACATTATAATGAAAGCATGCAAATCTAGGTAATAAATAAATCAGATTTTTTGGAAGGATGACATTGGAATAAGAAGGAGAGACTGAAGTAACAGGCTGGTAATACTCTCTTATGTTTAGATGGAGACTAGGACCTAATATTCCAAAAAGCCTTGCAACATTTGTTGGCTCTTTGTAGGGCACTCTGGACACAGTGTACAGTTTCAAAGGGAATCTCAGAGGTCTGCTGTTAAATCTCAATGTTCACATTTGTAAATTAAAGGCATTAGACCAAATGATTTATTTGAAAAAAAAAAAAAGAAAACTTCTATTTCTAATATATTTAATCCTATAAACTGTAGGAAGCATAGCTGGCATATACTTGCTGTTTGGGGACCTCTTTCTTAAAGATGAACTAAGTCCATATTTTTGATAGCGTACTAGGTGCTACACATTAAAGCATTTTTTAAATTTCCTCTTTACAACAGCGAGGTGAGTTCTGTTTTATTCTCCCCATTTTCCAGTTGAGAAAACTTAATCTCAAAGAGAAAGAACAGTTGGCAGAAAATGCCAACAGTATGTTAGTGGAGGGCTTGGAATTTAAATCTAGATTTATCTGGTTGCAAAGGAAATAAAGGCATATATTCCCATAATTTCTATAATACAAAACCGTCCCTCTTTCTCTAGGTCCTAGTGCATCCACTGTATTCCCTTCACAATCAGAAATTCATTCTTCTCTATCTAGTTCTGGAAGCATTTAATGTGTTTACTTAGAAATTACAGCAATAGCTTAACTTCATTTCCAGCCCATAGCACCCAACACCGATTTGGGCTAAGAGCAGCCATTAAATAAACAATTGATGATTAAAGAAATTGTTTCCATCGCTATTTCAACACAGGAGGCAGTAGCACTCCTGATTATGTTTTAATGTTATCCGTTTAGGCAGTTTTTTGGTGGTTTTTTTTTGTTTGTTTCTGTTTTTGTTTTTACAGTTGAGAGATTTAAGTTTTAAATATCAGACTGTCAGCCAATTGCCAATCAAGAAGATACAGTAAGCAACCTCAGGGTGCATTATCAGAATCTTCAATGATAATTTCCATTAAAATGTAAGTTTCTCTAAAAATAGATGTAAATTTCCTTACCAGTCTAAACCTGCCTTTCCCAACAGATCAGCATTTTTCACATGTATTTATGTAGATGTTTGTTTGAAATAACTGCATCACTTCTAAATCATGTTACCCCAGTTCTCTGCATGTCTTTAAGATTCCTTTATCATCCCCATCAATGTGCTGCATGTTCAGCCCTATTAGTTTTGAGCTTAATGCTGTGCAGTTTAGCTTGCTGATAAAAGCCTTATTGTAGTGTTTTTAATACCTACAGTGCCTCTGTGATTTTGCACAAATTAATTGTTCTTTTGTAGCTATTTTAGCTTTTTAGTACTTTGAAGCTGTTACTGAGGAGATAGACAAGGGGGAACCGTGGTTTACAGCACGACAGCTTAATTTACATAGGCAATGTGAAATGGAATGATGAGGAAATTAAATAGAGGAAGAAGAAAGAAAAAAAAAAAAAAGCCTGCACCATTGAAAACCATTTGTATTTGACCTGAATGATCCAGTTTGAAAAACTACCTAAAAAGAACTACCCAGATGATTGCTGTGGCCTTCACTTAAGCTTTTCTGAATAACAGACTAGAAGATTAAAAGCTCATATTTCTTTAAAAAGCAAAAACAAGATTTATGATCTTAAGCAATACTCAATTTGAAGTAAAGGATAGGGAGATAATTTATCACATTTGAATATTTTCCAGAAAGTGATACAAGAATTATCCTTGCCCAGATCCTGAACCATGTACAAGGGGAGAGAGAGAGGGCATCTTTTCCAATGACCTTTTTATTCAACTCTGATGAACACCTCACACTCTCACACTCTACGTATGTGTCTCTGAAGTCATCCTTTTCAGATTTCACCATTTGTGCTTTCGCATCTCTTATGTTAACATAAGGGACCAAACAGTCAATCACATGGAATGTTTTAATATTCTTTTTATACCATTAAGAATTCTTGTAATGCATTTTTTTAATTAAACAGACAAATCATTTAGGTGTTTGAATTTGGTCCTAGGGATAAAGGAATGAGCAGAGGAGGTACAATACCTGCCTTAAGGGGGTTTATATACTGCCTATGTTAATAGGGAAGAACAAATCTGACTCCGTATTACATCTGTTCGTTTAGTTCTAACCCTGCGCTCTGTTTCCTGTGCTTAGTCATGCTGCTCCTGCACCTTTTGTAAAAGAATGTTGCCTGTAGCCTGAAATATACAGGATAGCCCATCCTCAAGGCTCTGACCTTCATGGCTACAACACTCTTCCATTTATATAGAGATAAGCTGCAGAACAGAGAATAACATTTGTCTTATTGGAGGTTTACAGGAACATCATGACCTGACTTACGTGGACAGTTGCAAGAACAAAGAATTACAACTCCAATAAGTTTGCAACAACCAACCATGCCCCTTCCCCTTTGTAGTATAAAAGGAGCCTGAATTTTGACTTGAGAAACATGGTTACCAATCTTCTCGCTCTGAGGACTTTCTGAACAAAGTCATTCCCAAAACCTCATCTCCTGATTTATTGGCCTGTCATGTGGCGAGCAGAGTAAGTTTGGAGTCAGTAACACACAAATATAAAATCAAAGTATGAATACACAATTGCAAATTAAAACTTAGAATATAGCTATTAATATTAAGTGATATAATTAAATATTGTGAAAGGCTATGGCTGTGTCGATTATGGAATCAAGGAGGAAGTTAGGATAAGAGTGAAATTAATGGCTGAGGTTATGATTTCCTGTGTGTGATTTGGACGTAGATGGGATTAGAGAGGTGGCCAGGCTGTGGGTATATTTTAGTAAAAATCATTTTCCCTTTTCTTACTTAAGTGTTTTGTATCAATTTTTGTTTTTGTTTTTTTTTTTGGATGGGACATCTTAATATCCCAGATATGCTTGGGATCAATCAGAGTTTATTTCATATTCAGAATCATCACCGTGAAAACTACTGTCTGAAGAAGGATTGCTCCAGACTTATCCTTTGTTTCTAGAACTCTGGGGCTCCTGAGGCACTGGTTTAATTACTTCCAGGATTAGGAAAGAAGGTGAAGAAAGAGATGCTGTGGGGAAAGAGAAAGAAAAGGTAGAAAGAGAGAGAAGGAAAGAGAAGAGGGAGACATAAAGACAGGGAGAAGGAGGGAAGGAGAGAAGAATGAAGGATGGAAGGAGAGAGGGAGACAGAAAGTGAGAAAGATGGAGACAGTTTATGGGGAAGATTGATAGTGATGAAGGATTAGAATAAAGTTGACATGAAAATTCTGATGTGGAGGGAGCTATGTTATCTGATATATAGATCTTTCCAGTTTAATTTTAAATGATACAATGCTGCTTACTATTTTCTTGACTCAGATTTCCCAAGGTACATCATTCTAATGGGCAGTTAGCAGCAGGCTTACTGAGACAAGTAAGAAATTAATGAAAGAATAGCTGCCTTCACATTTATGACTATCAAAAACATTGGTTTTAATGAACATTTGCTCATAGGAGAACAGAACTCTTTTGATGATATTAGTGGTTATTCAGTTTTTCTAGATCTGTACATGGTATAAGTCTGCCAAATATTGTGAAGTATTTAATGTATTGATTTAAAAATGGGTTTCAATTGTGATGTGATTCTGATTTTTTATTTTTTTTAAACTATAAGTTTAAGTAGCAGAACACCCTCAATATCTAATGTGAAATTCCTACATTTATTTTCACAACTTTTAAAAAGTTTTGAGCTTTCTAATATTGTGTGTCATGATGATTATACTTATACACAATTTTATTTATATGAATTAATGGCAAAGATCAAATTAATAAAAACAAGATCAGGAGTAGGCAAACTTTTTCTATAAAGAGCCAGAGAGTAAATACTTTAAGCTTTGCACATCATAAGGTCCTTGTCACAAGCATTCAACTCCATGCCTGTAATGCAAAAGTAGCCACGGGCAATACCACAACAAATGGGTCTGTCTGTGTTTCATTAGAAGTTTGTTTACAAAAACAGGAGGCATATTGGATTTAGCCCACAGGCCTTAGTCTGACAACCTCTTTGCCAACTACCTGTAAAATTTTATGAAAATTTTACATATCTGTAAATGCACATATTCATTTGCTTTTCATATTATTTCTCATTGAGAGATGCTAGAGATTACTCTTTGGATATCAGGTGATAAAGAGAAAGAAATAAACAAAAGTGGACAGTCTTGACCTACTAAAAAAGGAAAAAAGTTTGAAGCATGCAAAAACTGATCAGTTTTCTTCATTAACTCAAACTATTAGTGTTCCTGACATTTTATTTGAATGTTTTCATATAACAAATGTTTTTCATTCATTACTCCGCAGTACATACACATTTTTCATGTTTTAATACTTTTTAAGATATTACGTTGATAAAGTATTTCATACTTTCTTTGAAATTTGATTGATTTCCTGTAATAAAGGAGGTAACTCTATATTTGATGTTCGACCATAGGTAGGCTCCCCGGTTCCCTCTCTGCTTCTGATGCAGCTGCCACTACATCACTTTGTGACTTACAAGAAAGACCAGTCACTGCCTCTCTTGGGTGCCCTCTGCCCCTGCAGGCTGGAGGGAATTTCAGACAGCACAGCTTCTAGCACACTGGAGAGTAACCATCCCAGTTCCATCCCCTCCCCACAATCAAAGCCTGAAGCTACTCCTCTCCCCTTTTGTTTCAGACTCCTGTGTGAGTTTCCCCCTCCTGGCAACCCTCAACTTGATGTGCACGCAAAAGACACTTTATTTACAGTTACTGGTGAGTGATTCATATCATCTGTCTTTATATCTAAATAAATTACTGGATAGGTGACCATGCCAGCCCCTGAGATGATTTATCAATTATTCCCTTATATCAAAAGATCTCCTTATTTCAAACTATCATTGCAAATGATATTCCATCTTTCTGTGACACTTTTGTATCAGAGACTCAAGTATCTTCTACATCTTACTGCAGGTCTCTGCTCAATCATCCCCTTATTAGAGACATTCCTGGCCAACTTCTATAAAATAGTAACTCCCCAAAGAGTTCTCTTTCCCCTTACTCTTCTTTCTTTTTGACCAGAGCATATACCATCTTCTAATATATATCCTATGTTTATTTGTTTTTTTATCCTTTTTAGTATACACTTCATAATGGCATTCTCAGTTTTGTTTGTCGTTAAAACTCCAGCACCTAGAATGTAGTACATGACAAATGTTAATATGTCCTTTGTAAGTTAGTAATTCTCTATATGAGAGTGTTGAGGCTGTATTTCATTTTTGTTATATATCTCTCCAATCTCCCTATGGTATTCTAACATTATTCTGCATATTTAAAAAATAAATGTAAACAATGAAACATGAGATAGCTTTTAGATTTATGAGATATTAAATTTAACAATTTCCATCAATACTGCATCTATGTCTTCCCTGCTTGGTGATGCAGTCAATTTCTTTTTAAATGTTGTTTCCATAAATTATTTTCTTATCATATATATTTTTTAGACATAATAAAACTCAACTACTCCCAGTCTACCTTGTTGGCTCCAATACTCTGTTTCATCTTCATATTTAAAATTAAATAGCTTATTATTTTTGTTTCTGAATGATGTTGAAGCAAAGTACTGTTAGTAATAGAAACAATTCCTAGGCTCTTTCCACTCATTGACAATTTATAATACAATTCAACTGTATTTAATGAAATCAAAGATGCTATCAGTTGCAAAATATATCATTATACATACTACTAAAAAAGAAAAAAATGTTCTACCAATTAAAACATGACATAATGTTTTTTTAGAAAGTAATTATTAAAAAAAGAAAGTAATTATAAATAATTATAATATTTGTCAAGAGACCTATTTTATTTATATATACCTACATTTAGACATAGATATAAATATTATTAATAAAGAAGTATTGCAAATAAATTGGATAAACTATCCCTAAAACATCTTTTGAATCTAATTCTTCCAAATCATTTTTCTACTCAGAGTCATCAAATTTATATTTCTTCAGAAGTTATTCCCCATGCATCAAGATGCAGAATTTCAACAATTTTTTTTTTATTATTATCAACTGGAATTTTTTTTCAAGCTGTAATTCTCCCGCAAATTTTAGAAGATCATACTTTACTTGTCAGGTCAGAAATTTTCATCAGAATATATTTAGACAACAATCAGGGTTCGTGTTACTTCCTCACATAGTGCTTAAATTATCTGCTGACTGAAACTATAAGGGTTTGTATTTATCCATTTGTGAAAGTACTCCAGTTTATGCAATTACAAGCAACAGCAATTACAAAATGGTTGCCCCCGGACAAGAACAAGGGGAATTCAGAGATGTTAATATGCGAGGTCTTTGAACGGACCACATATGTCATACCACAAGTCATTAATTCTAAGAACCCAAAAGATTATATGTTAAAACCCAAGTTGATGAGGGAATTATGGTCTGCCCAAATTAATTTGGCTGGTAAGTAACTGACCTAGGAATAATTTTAAATCCCTTCTTCCTATCCTGATAATTTGGAATACATTATGATATACTTAAATTATTAGAGTTATAATTATTGTGCAAGGATTTGTTTGTATTTCAATTTTATTTTCATGTTAGAATTGTAAAAATATTCAGTACCAATGATCTCTTTGCATATCTCTTTGAAATTCTCCTTTACCTACTGTTTTAAGCCTTTTAAAATCACTGGTAGAGTATGAAATATAAATTTAACTTTTGTTCATTGTTTATGTTTTAAATCTCAGTCCAAAGATAATTTGACTTGGAAAGATGGAAAGCCCTTATTTATTATTAATCTAGATGTTTGATTTAGTGTCAAAACACAGTCTTAATCAAGCTAATCAACCTTTGTTAAGATTGTTACTTAAGCAGGGATAACTTTGTAAACCTTCATTTAATGATAAAGTGAAACAACTTTACAAATAGAAAGGATCTTCCAGATATATGATCTCTAGGATAATTTACCATACTTTGAGTGAAGAATCTGAACTAGCAGGTAAATAACTCTGACTGTCACACTACTGGTTAGTGTCTGCATCCAAACAAAATTCAAGTCCTTGACACAAAATTTCCTCGTTCTTTCTTCTTTCTTAATATTTTATGAAGGATGGATTATATTTGTGGATTTTTATTTCCATGAGTGAAAGTATTTTGTATTATTCCTCTGTATATCCCTATGCCTAGTACAATGTACTGCTAAGCAATAGGCACTCCTTAGATTGCTAGATGAATGAATATCTTGACCATCTGACCCCAAGCAAGAGTTTAAATGGGATAAATACTTCAGAAATATAAACACCATATGATCATCTTAAAAGATGCAGAAAAAGCTTTTGATAAAATTCAACATCTATTTATAATAAAAACTCTCCAGAAAGTGGGTATAGAGGGAACATACCTCAACATAATAAAGGCCATATATGACAAACCCATAGCTAACGTCATACTTAATGGTGAAAAGTTAAAAGCATTCCCTTTAAGATCAGAAACAAGACAAGGATGCCCACTCTCATGTCTTTTATTCAACATAGTTTTGGAAGTCCTAGCCATACAATCAGAGAAGACAAAGAAAAAAAGAAATCCAAATTGGAAAAGAAGAAATAAATTTGTCACTGTTTGCATATGACATGATACTATATATAGAAAATCCTAAAAGACTACCAGAAAACTATTAGAGCTCATCAATGAATTTGGTAAAGTTGCAGGATACAAAATTAATATAGAGAAATCAGTTGCATTTCTATACACTAACAATTGAAACAGTAAAAAAAAGAAATTAAGGAAACAAACCCATTTACCATTGCATCAAAAAGAGTGAAGTACTAGGAATAAACCTACCTAGAGAGGAAAAGGATCTATACTCTGAAAACTATAAAACATTTATGAAAGAAACTGAAGGCAACACAAACAGATTGAAAGATATACTATGTTCTTGCACTGCAAAAATCAATATTGCTTAAATGGCCATATTACTCAAGGCAACATACAAATTCAATGCAATCTCTATCAAATTACCAATGACATTTTTCACAGAGCTAGAACAAAAAAAAAAAAGTTAAAATTTGTATGGAAACACAAAAGACCCCAAATGGCTAAAAGAATCTTGAGAAAGAAGAATGGAGCTGGGGGAATCACACACCTGGCTTCAAACCATACTACAAAGCTACAGTAATCAAAACAGTATGGTACTGGCACAAAAACAGACACATAGATCAATGGAACAGGATAGAGGGTCCAGAAATAAACCCACACACTTATAGTCAATTAATCTATGACAAAGGAGGCAAGAATATACAATAGAGAAAAGACAGTCTCTTCAATAGGTGGTACTGGAAAAACTGGACAGCTACCTGTAAAAGAATGAAATTAGAACATTATTTAACACCATATACAAAAATAAATTCAAAATGGATTAAAAACCTAAATGTAAGACCAGATACTATAAAACTCCTAGAGGAAAATATCGGCAGGACACGCTTTGACATCAATTACAGCAATATTTTTTTTTGAACAAGCTCCTAGAGTAATGGAAATAAAAGCAAAAACAAATAGGATCTAACTGATCTTGAAAGATTTTGCACAGCTAAGGATACCATCAACAAAACAAAAAGGAAACCTACAGAATGGAAGAAAATATTTGCAAATGATGCAACCGACAAAGGACTAATTTAAAAAATATACAAACAGCTCATATAGCTTAATATCAAAAAATAAGCAACCCAATCAAAAAGTAAGCAGAAGACCTAAATAAACATCTCTCCAAAGAAGGTATCTAGATGGCCAACAGGCACATGAAAGGATGCTCGACATTGCTAATTATTTGAGAAATGTAAATCAAAACTACAGTGAGGTGTCACCTCACACCAGTCAGAATGGCCATCATTCAAAAGTCTCAAGTAATAAATGCTGGAAAGGGTGTGGAGAAAAGGGAACTCTCCTACACTGTTGGTGGGAATGTAAATTGTTGCAGCTACTGTGAAGAACAGTATGGATGTTTCTTAGAAAACGAAAAATAGACTTACCCTATGATCCAGCAATCCCACTCTGCTCTTAGAAAACTAAAAATAGACTTACCCTATGATCCAGCAATCCCACTCTGAGCATATATCTGGAGAAAGCTGTAACCTGAAAAGACACCTACACCCCAATGTTCACAGCAGCACTATTTACAATGGCCAAGACATGGAAACAACCTAAGTAGCCATCAACAGATGAATGGATAAAGAAGCTGTGGTATGTAGATGTGTGTGTGTGGATGGAATACTACTGTCATAAAAACAATAAAATAATGCCATTTGCAGCAAGATGGATGGACCTGGAGATCATCATTCTGAGTGAAGTAAGTGAGAAAGAGAAAGAAAAACACCATATGATATAGCTTATATGCGGAATCTAAAAAAAGACAGAAATGAACTTATTGACAAAACAGAAATAGACTCACAGACACAGAGAAAAAACTTACAGTTACCAGAATGTAAAGAGGGTGGGAAGGGATAAACTGGGAGTTCAAAGTTTGCAGATACTAAGTACTATACATAAGCTCGATAAACAACAAGTTTATACTGTATAGCACAGAGAATTATATTCAACATCTTGTAGCAACCTATAATGAAAAAGAATATGAAAACTAGTCTATGTACGTATATATATAACTGAAGTATTGTGCTGTACACTAGAAATTGACACAACATTGCAAACGGACTATATTTCCATAAAACTTTTGTTTTGAGGTTAAAAAAATCAACAAATTTTGCTTAGAACAGAATAGCATTTTTATATTTTTAAACATAGATTTTAGGGTTTTTTTTTTTGTCATTGCCTAACTGTAATAAGAATCAAACCAGTTAGATATGTTATATATGTAGTATATCTATCTACTTATCTTTCTACATAGTATATATGTGTATATACATACACATACACAAACACAATGTGCTAGAAGAGACGAAAGAATGTTTCTTAGAATCTGCAAGTTCCTACACAATCTTCCAGATGCCCTAGAGTATAGTGAAACAACCGAGAGGATGGAGTCTGGGACTTATATATAAGATATACAAGATAAATAAATAGATAGATAGGTAGATAGCTATAGATAGATATGTTATCTGTATATATGTAAGTTATATAACATAATTATATATATAAAATACATGTATACATAAAATTAGGTTGACTAATACTATTGTTAGGTAATTTTAAAAAATAAACTCCATTAAAAAAGATAAATGTACTATTCTGATTTTTGAGGGTATGGCTTTAGTGGTTGAAGTGGCTAATCTAGACTGATAGATCAAATATATATACACACATACAGCACTGGTTGTTTCTTTATGCTGTTATTGGCTCATGGATGTGAGCATTGTGAATGATACATATTTTACTAAAAAGCAAGTAAAAAAAATTTTTTTATATGTGGGGAAGGATATAGCTTAGTGATAGAGTAACTGCTTAACATGCACAAGGTCTTGGGTTCAATCTCCAGTTCCTCCATAAAAAATATATATAAATAAATAAAACTAATTACCTCCCCACCAAAAAATTAAAAAGTGATTATTTTTTATGAAATAATATTGAACCAAGACCATGCTTTAATTTTGTGAACTGTGTTTATACACTATCCAACTTCCAAAGTTATTGTCAATGTGTTTAGCTCTTATCAGTTAAGGAAATACATCTCATAGTGCAAGTATATATTTAATGTTTTTCTGCAATACAGAATTAAAACTGCAGTGCCTTTCCATCAGACTATAAGCAGTTCAGTAATCAAGGATTAATTTAGTAAGTTCATTTTTCTGTTACACTCTTTTCAACATAAAGTTACTGCATTAGTATTTCCATAGCTCTGAGGTCAAATTAAGTTTAGAAAAGTAACTAAAAGAGACACCTTGAACTAAGCGTAATGGAGGTTGACTTTAAGACTCCCTCGGTCAAGCTTAAAATTGGTCACTTATTTAATCATATTCAAAGGAAAAGATAACAGTATTTTATTAACAAAAATCTAAGGCATTAACATTTAAAAAATTTACAGCAGAGGCAGACATTCATGGAAAAAATTCACTCTTTAACCTTTTTAACACTTCTTACTCAGTCTATTAACTTGTTTCCCTAAGTTCTATGGTGAAATATTTTTGAAAATATTCTTTTCATAAATTTTAAAGCAGTATTGATGTGATCTGCTATTTTAGTCTGATTATTCATGTCAAGCTATTAGGTAAGTAGCATTATCTTAACCATGCATTTGTTAGGAGAGTTGGACATAAAATAATTTCTTGGTTGTTCGAAAAGTATGGTGAGGAATAATGAAAGAAAAAGAGAATTCAGTGCACCCTGTAGATGTTGCTATAGAGAAGGAGTAGAAAAACTATCACTTGCCAGCCCAATCTGGACTTCTGCCTGTTTTACTCAAGTAAATTTTATTGGAACACTGCCACACCAATTCCATTTTGATATCTGTTTATACCTGCTTTCACACTACAATGACAGAAATTAATAAGTAAGACAGACAGTGTAAGTGGCCCACAAAGACTGAAATGTTTACGATCTGTTCTTTATGGAAGTATTTTACCAAGCCCATGGTACAAACCTGGAAAGGGATCTGAAGATTATCCCTTTTTTTGGACTTAAACTGCCTGTTTCAAAGTATGGCCATTGCATTCTTACTGTAACACAGCCCTTGGCTGCCCTCTGTTGAAGTTATTTCAGACTGCTCTTTCTCCAGTTATCTGAGTAGCTCACTTACTCTCCTAATTCAAATCTCTGCACAAAAATTCCCCCACTGAGAACTTCCTTAAAGACTGTACTTAAAATATCGTCCACACACTTGTCCCATTACTCTAGTCATTTTAATGGGCTTTATTTTTCTTTACAGCAATTGTCACCATGTTTATAAGACAATATGAGATGGTCACCATATCTATTTTTTTGTTCCCAAGGGTATGAAGATCATATTTCCCAGTCTTTCTTGCACTTAATGAATCATTGAGCTCTGGTCAATGAAATATAGCTGAAGGGATATTTGGTTTCTCGAATCAAAAGTTTCTTCACCATTCTCAAGATGCCTGCTCTTTTTAATGTCTACCAGGCAAACAAGTAGCCTATGTGAATGGTGGAGCCACACAGTTAAAGAGCTTGGGACACTAAACGATTGTTGACAGCAAAGACCCCATCTCACCCTGTCTACCACTGACCAGTATTATTTGTACACAACTGAAAAATAAACTATTTTCAAGCTCCGGGATGTTTAACTTGTTTGTGTCAATTGACAACTTTCCCTAATGCTTACCATCTGAAATAGTATGTGTTTATTACTTCACTGCTCCTATAAAGTAGAATGCATGCTTCATGAGACCATGATATATTTTTATTCACTACGTGGCATGCAACAGGTGCTCAGTAAGTTTATTTAATTTGTGGAACAAATGATTGAATGACCGCATGTAGGAGGCTAAATATCTGAATCACTCTGAGGATCTGTTTTAAATACATAAGGAAAATTGCAAAGATCTTACTTGAAAGAATTCCTCCCTTTCGATCATTGTTATAACAAGAAAGTGTTCCCACTGATAATGAAGGCAATGCTAATAATAGTAACGGTACGTGTTTACTGAGTACTTTACCATACACCAGATAGTTTCTAAGTCCTTTCATACTATATCTTATTTAATCTTCACAATACAAGGCAATGTAGGCATCTAAGTAGCTCCTTTTACAGATAAGTGTTCTGAGCCACAGAGTAGCCACCAGGTTACTCTGTCTTAGGTCACACAGTTAATAAGTGGTGAGGCTAGGATTTTAACTCAGGCAGTCTGGGTCTAATGTATTCTCAACTGATGTACTCTAATGATGAGAATTTATCAGGTAAGATGGGGAAAACATAGAATATTACAATTGCTATAAATTATACTATCCAAAAATATGAGGGAGATGTAGAGGCATTCTTTATTTTAATTTTCATTAATTTTTTTAAACTAAACTTAACAAATGGAAGCTTTTTTAATGTTTAGTTACAATATCATAATTTTGTTAAAGTGGAAAAATTACCTACACTCTAATTGTAAACTTAGACAAAGCATCAATGAATTCAGATTTCTTTGAGACTATGTCCATCTTCAAAAGGTTTTATCAAAGATAACTAGCCACGTTCAAGTCTTGTCTGGATGCACTGCCTTTGCACTTCTCTCTTCTGCTCTACTGACTAATACTTAATTTATTCGTCCTCTGAATTCCTGACTGTCTTTTTTCCTATCTGGTCAAGAGTCCATACATTTCACTCAGTGGTCTCCTTATTCTGGTTTAGGGCTCTTCAAGTCTGCAGATATTCTCCATGCATCTCTCAGACTCTACTGGAAACACTGGGGAATTCTGGAACACTCTCATGTAACTATGGGTCTGCAGTAAATTCAGAAGGGTGACCATGCCAAAATCCTATCTAGCTGATTGTTATTGAATTGTGCCAGTTGTAAGGGGATTCTAGAAACTAGCTGATTTTCTCAGTCTCAACTGGGAAACAATGCTCAGGATTTCTCTTCCCAGAAACAAAAATTTAATTGAGGATTTTACCCATCCTTTGGAGTTTTGACCTCACCGTGAGTAAGAAAATATTCCCAGAGCATCTCCGAGGGGAACTTCATCAGCATCTAATTATGTCTGATTCTTGTCCTCTGCTTTCACCGTGTAGAATCTGATTTCCTCTGTGGAAGGAAAAACTTGCCTTTTACTTAGACATTTTGAAGGTCAAAATCCAATATTCTCTCTTTTTTTTCTCTGCAAAGTATGATGTAACAACCATACTTTGAGAGCAGCAAGTATAGAACACTCTCTCCCCTCATCTTCCTAAATGGGAAAGGGGGTCTGTTATTAGAACATTTCTGAGACAAAAGGAAATATTAATGTTTTAAAATAGTATCAAACCACAGAACAAAAAGTCTATAGCATTCATCCAACCGATATGAAAATTTCATCAGTTAGAATACAATTGGGATTAATCTTAGTTGGAATTCTGTTCAGGATTTTGATAGCACATAATAGCATTCATAAGCTTTTTGCTTATATATATTATGACAAAGGACATTGTGAATATGAAACAGAAATCAAGGGGAACAAACGTTTCCAGAGCTATCAGGCCCTCAACTAAGCACTTTTATATAGTAAATCATCTACCTCTTACTGCAAACCACACTTTGCAGTAGATTCTCTCCTCGTTATTACATGTAAGAATATAGTAAAAGATGGATTTGGGATTCCAATCAGGCCTGCCTGAAAGTTAACACTGAGCTTGTGCTGCCTTCAAATAATCAAGTAAAAATGGATCAAAAATGGCATATTTTGTCCAATGTAATTTCTTAAAAATATAAAGGGACATTCCATGTCAGGTCTAAGGAGAGCAAACAAAAAACAATAATTTTATTTTGGAGAAATATATTGAAATTGCTCATGAATTTAAAAGGAAGTTGAGTATTGAGGTTAAGAACCTTGGCCCAACAGGTCTGAATCCTTACTTTACAACACACCAGTTGTGTGGCCTTGGGAAATAACTTATGCTTTCAAATGGACTCTCCTTTCCAATACCCGGGTGTAATACTTTTGAAATACACACATGAGATACTGAGTATAAGTTCTTAAGAAGTTTTCTATTACATAGCAAGCACTCTTGCAATGTTAATTAATGACATTATTAACTCAAAAAGTTAATTCATCCTGCTTTACCAGCACTGTAATTTCTTACTCTATCCAGTGATACTTCCAACCCCTTAGTACCTCTAACAGGCAGATGGTTCATCTCTAGGTGGTGGTAACCATGACAAGTGACATGGTGAGTCTGAACAATGACATCATCCCATTTCCTGCATTTCTTCAGGGCTCTCCTCTCATTCTGAGTCAACTTCAGCAGATTAAATATTCAGCTCTCTGACCTTTATGGCCAATATTTTGCATTTTGTTTACAGTGTTATTTTTTCCCTTCAGAATATTTGCTAGACACTTGTTTACTGGATGAAAGCATAATGGCACCTACTCAGTTCAGTATGTTTCTCCCTCTCTCCAGGACACTTGCTTGGCACTTGATCCAATTTCTGCAACATACAGGAAATTTCCATAATAATTTTTTTTTAAATTTTAAAGTAAAATTTAAAAAGTGTATAATTTTAAAAGGCAGTGACTTTCAACCACCCTTAACGAAGTGGAATCTCTTTTTCTCCAGATACTTCCATTAGATAAAAGCAGCGCTGCTGTGGCTGAAATAGAAGGCCAGGGCTGTAGCCTGGCCAATCTTTCCCTGTCCACCCTGCCTGGCAGCTGAGGCATTCTGAGTTGCCCAAGAGACACAGCTTAAAAACTACTGCTCTAAGTCTTCTCTTGCCTTTCCTACAGGCCTTCTGTTATCTGTTCCTTCAGTTTCCTTTATTTTATCACAAAGGACAAGAACTCTTAAGGTGCTTCTGGCCAATTCAAATGTAAAGGGACTGAGCCGTAAAAATGCTTATCTTATGCATTGACTAAAATCTATTCTTCAGTTTAAATTATCATCATTAATTATATTTCCATATGTATATGTATCTTACTTTTTTCATAGGCTAGGTAATTCTACTTTGCATGGACAAATTTAAAACTTTGAACATTTTTCCTCCATTGGTCATTATTCTCTAATTTTTTAAGCATGTATTTGTCTGGAGGAAATTTGTAAATCATCTCAGTCTAACCATCTTTGCCAGTGTGCAGAAAAGTGATGTTTTCCCAAGATTGGAAACGATTGTTCCCTCCATCCCGAGGTGGTATTCATAAGAAATAACAAAATCCCCAACAACATGATGATTCACTAGTTATTTTCATATGCAGTGAAGAGGAAATGCTAACAGAGTTTTCTGAAACCTGCATTCAAACACAGTTCTGAAATTCAAGCATGGGGCTTTACACAGCCTGACAAAACGACATCATGGTAAGGAGAACAGATGTTCTCATAACCCTTTACCATTCATACATGCTCTGTTTACACTGTCCAATTTTACCTTGACAATAACCCCTTGATATAGATCAGATACACATTAATATTTCAATCTGAGGGATAATGAAATTGAAGTCCAGACAGTTTAAGTGGCATACTTAAAACCATTTACCTGCAGAGGGATAACACCTAGGTTAACTGAATCTAGCATCCTTGTTCTTTTCACTAGAGCATCCTGCCAATTCTGTTTCACATATTCAGGTAAAAAGAGGTGAGCTGCCAAGTCACCAAAGGTGAAGGTGATTAAGTGTAATGTTGAGTAGTCCATTTAAGGAAAAGACATTTTCTTACTTTAAAAAAAAAATAAGACTAGATGATTAATTGAAACTAAGAAGAATGAGCATAAGGATAGAAAGCTGACTTCATTAATATATGAGACAATTTTTTTAAACAAAGGCTTTTACCAGAAGTTTGCACAGAAAGCCCTATGTCTATTTAGGTTTGCTTTTTTTAAGTTAAAGCAGCAATGAAATAGCTGTCTTATTAATTTCATTTCTCCCGTATTTATTTACATCCTACTCTAAGCCAAGTAGTAAGCTAGAGGCTTTGGTTAAAGATGAATAAAGCGAGGCCCTTGGTGGAGCGCTCTGCCAGAAACTCATCACATCCACAATCCTCCTCCTCCTCTCAGGGACAGAGCATGATGTGTCTGAGCTCTCTTGCCTTCAGTTGCAACCATGCGGCTAAATTCTCCGCTGTGGAATGTGAATGGAAATAGGATGAGTAAGCTTTGTTGTTTATAATTAAGGTGGTTCCAAGGACATGGGAACTTCAGTGGTAAAAATAGGAAAGACCCAAGCAAATTGAGATGGGTTCCTCACCCCGAGTGGAAATGACGTTCCCTGCTTTCCAGCCTGCTCTCTAGCTCTGAACCTCCCACGTGAACTTCTCCATGCACTTTCCCCTCTTTAACTGATGGGCATGGAGAATACTCTGGTGACCTCAACAGCCACAGCTTCACAATGTTAAAACCTCTGTCAGCCTGGGTCCCTGTGTGACCACTGGAGCAAAGCAACCAGAGACAAGGAGTCTTAAATCTAGAATCTCTAGTCTAGACTTGATACACATGATGGCAATACATTTACTTTCTGAAAAGCTGCTGCGTTTTGTGTGTCTACTTTTTAACCACATCTTATCTTTTCAAAATAAGATAAAATTCTTGAACTTAAACTACTAACAGTCATGTACATAAAAAAAACAAAAACAAAAGAAATGGAGAGTAGTCTAGGATAAAAAGAACCAAAACAGTAACAAGTTGAACTTTGCATTTAGTAATTTAAAATTGAAGTGGAAATTTCTTTCATGGTATATTCAAACATATTTTTAAAAGGACATTTCTAGAGATGCAGGATGAAGAGATGATGGATGGAGATAATGACTACTCCTTGATCCCCCAAAATCTGTGCAAAAAAGTACAATTTTGTCTAGATATTTTAAAAATAATAATAAAGAATGAAAATGGGAGAGTTATAAGGACGCTCTACAGGAAAGTGTATTCTTTTGTTCCTACAATTAAAGCACTGTTAAAACACTGAAAAAGAAAAAAAGTTTTGATTTAAACAAGGACTCGTTTTACAAAACCCCTCTTCATTGTGATCTATGGTTCTTTTATTAGCAGCACAAACAAAAAGAGAGTTCAACTGCTTTAAAAAATCATTCATCTTGCAGTTTTTGTCAACAAACTATGCAATTGTTTTGTGAGAGCAACCTCCTCTGTCTAATGCTATCCATCCTCCTCCCAGTAAGAACGACATAATTCTCATATTAGTTGTCTCATAAAGTGAAAGCTGTGTCTGAATATGCTGGATATCAGGATGTGCTTCTTAGGATTACAAAGATGGAGCAACTTTAATTCTTCTAATTATTCTCACAACCACGGGAATTTGATTTATTTATTGTCAAACAATATGGGTATAGTCACTGAAACGTTGGATTTCTCTTCTGTGGCCTGATACAGCCCTAGAAAATTTGACTTTGTTTATTTAGAAGAGAGTTTCATAAGGACGTATCACCAAAGAATAATTAAAAGATTATAAGGACTTTTGATGATTCAAAACATGTATTAAGAATTGATCCACAATCACCTCATATAGTCACTTTCAGATCATTTTTGGTCAAAATTTAACAAATAAAGTTGGTATTTCTTAAGCAGTTGATGGATTTCCTCTGTCAAACTTCAGATATTTAGCTTTCTTCATAATGAGTAGCTATGGACTATGGAATTATTAATATATGAATATTTTCTTAAAATGCTAAATGCATTAGAGAGTTATCTAAAAACAAGACAAACAGAACTAGAAATGGAGAAATCTTTTAGAACGATGAAGTCACCACCAGTATACTTTCCTTATCATCAACATTCTAAGTAGAATCCTTCAGTGAACATTAACTCTATAAAATGTGTTTGCTCCTAGAACATAATTTCTCTCAGATTATCCTGCTGAAAATTTTACCATGAGTCAGGTAGTACATGAGAGTTGAGCCAGGTTTTTATGTGTATGATTCATGTCCCTGGTAGATTTTCTTTGAATTGATTATGTCCATGTCCATGTTGCACAGTATATCAGAATATAAATAATACAGCAAAAATCTTTGAACAGTTTTCAAGTTGTAGAAATTATTTAAGAAGCAGAGGCTAAAAATAAGGATGATACATCAAGATAGGTGAAAGCTTAAAATTTTAAAAAGAATAACACTGCTAACCTGAAAAATAAGCCACTATATTATCAATTAAAATGCCAGGAAAATGTAAAAAATGTATTCAGTTGCAATCAAAAATCCAATATAAAAGAAAAAGATCATCTATATAGATCAAGATGATAAAGTCTACTTAATTTGGGACTGAGAAAAACAGTTTATTATAATTAGCCTGGATCCATCAAATATGTTTACCAACATAAAGGAAATCTTAGCATTAGGAAATATAAAAGTACAAATTATAATTTAATATTGAGTACAAATTTCTCTCTCTCTCTCTATATATATATGTAAACAAACCATGATGAAAATGTAAAGTTCAGAAAGATTAACTGGAAATAAAGAGCTCACAGCTAGCAAAAATATATCAGCACATATTTGAAAAGAAGTATTTTATATTTGCTAAGAGATTTTAGATGTTTTAGGTAGAAAGTCTTAATTTCATCTAAAACAAATATAAAGTTAGAATAACAAAGCCATATTCTGAAAAATTATGATTTTACTACAGCCCTTCCTTATAAAATAGACTGTGTTTAGAAATTTCATTTTTCTTTCTGCTGTTTACTTCTCAATAACAAAGTCAAACAACATAGATGTAACAACATTTCTCTGCAACCTGAAAAGTTGAATGGCCTCTGAAATAATGGTTGCAAAAGTTCATTTGCATATTTACATTATAATATGACTGATCACAGTAATATATATTATGGATACCATCTAGGGTGCAATATCACTAATTAAGCCTCATCTTAAACCCTAACAAATACATTCCATTGGGTTTAACTTCATTATGTCTAAGTTGATCCTCCATAAATTAAAATACAACCAAATTACAGATAATTCTACTAGTGTATGTGATAATTAAGATCAAATATTAAAATACAATAATTAATATAAATAATGATATTTTATGAAAAGAAAAACTGTGACATGGAGCTTCTTTTATTATATAGAGATACTTCTGTAAATTAACTAGTTAAATTATATGTAAACTTGATGTAGCTGGCTTTCATAGTTGAAGTGTGAAACATTAGCATACGCTTGTTCCTTAGCAATGTGAATTTACACACTTTCTCTCTTGACACAGTATCATATTTTGCTCCAACAAAATTGCCTTTAGATGTAAAACGCCAACATAAATATTGAAAGAGAGGAAAGGTGTACATAGCTTTCTGAAGAATTTATATATAGATAATCAGGCTGGATAACAGAAATCTAAGGAATCATTTTCTTCCTCAAAAGCCATGTGTTTTCCTGAACTCATCTAGATAATTGCCTTAATTTTCCTCTGATTTTGTAAAGATACTACAGAATTTTTGTGAACCATTTAGTCACAAAGGAAAAAAAAAACTGACCTTTTAAAATTCAGTGTAGCTCTTTAAATCAGAGTGCATCTAAATATTTTAGCTTTCCAAATGTGTTTGGTCAGAAGAAAATTATCCTTATTGAAACCCATTTTTCAATCAAAAGAGTCAAAAAGAATGTGACAGCCCTAAAAGACTGGGATATTTTTGGATAGTAAGTGATTATGAATGTTAAATGATTATTTTTAGGAGATAGAAGCATTGCATTACAGCTCACATGTTTATTAATTATTTTCCTTAAAATATTTGATATAATTACAATTCCTCAGATAGGTTAATACTCTATTAAGACAAAACAAAACACTTTTCCTAAACCTAAACCAGGGGCCAGACACGGTGCCATGGACTGGCACAGGAGGGAGTGTATGTGGATGAGGGGAAGGATAAGATATGGAGAGCAAGAACTTAGAAACATAAAAGTTTTCTCAGAAAAAGATCACAATTGTATTTATTGTTTACATTAGCATGTTCTTGGAGAATAGTAGGTAGGTAGAGCACTCACTTAATCCTTCTTTTAGCCTTATTTTCAAAGATTGTATTATTTGAAGTCAAGTTTACAAAATGATTCCTTTGGACACTTTTATGGAGATATTTACCAAATTAAATATGATGTAATGGAATAATTCCATGTCTTCTGCCAGTAAGACTTTAAGTAAATGTAAATAGTATGAAACTTCATAGCTCCAACTGAAATATCCCCTTTATATATTGTTGAATTATATTAAATAATCACATGTATGTTTAGTGATTAATATAATTATCAATGAATTAATGTAGAAAAATTTCAAACTTCCCTTTCTCTTTCACTAATTTCAAAATATAAAGAATTTAAGTAGCATTTCAATTATAGAAGTATTTTGGGGTTTTTTTGCCTCAAATAAATAAATGAAAAATATCTCTGCATCTAAACTTCTGAATCAGTTATAGTTCTCCTGCAAATAAAGCTATCTCTGGACAAAAAGGAACAAATTAAAAGCTGTGAGTTTTTTTTTCCCTCCCTCTATAAAGTCCAATGCAGGAAAAAACCTTAGTTAACACAACTGGCTACAATCCAAAAGGAAAAAAATTCTAGATGGACTTATATAATGTTAAAAAAAAAAAAACCAACTAAATAAAAGTTAGTAAAAGAAGATGTAGGTAAATATTCATTCAGCCTCAGAAGAAGAAGGGAACTTCTCTATGTAGAATCAAGAACAACACAATTCTGTTTGGGTCCACAAAAATATTAACTATACATTAGAACACTGAAAATAAAAACAGAAGATGAACAAAGAAAAATACTTGCAAAATAGATGTACTACATTAAAATTTTGCTAATTAAATATATATCATAAATAGTTATTAAAATAATAATAATATAAACCTCAATTGAAATAAAGCAAAGATGTAAAGAAAAAACTGACATTACCAGCAATGAAAAAAAAATATTTTGTAGTTATCTTATATTAAATCAATACATTTAAAACCAATAAAAATGTTTTTAAATATAAAACTCATGTCAAGGGCAATAGCAAAATAAGTAAGTGGATAAACATCTTGAGTTTCTCATACAACAAAAGGAGGGCAGATGAAAAGTGCCTTAAAATTAGATCATTATTCAACCTGTTCTTCTAGAGTTATGAAAGACCTCCACATTTTACCCTTGGTTTCTTAATCATCCATTTGTTAACAACATTGCTATTTTAGGCTTCAGTAGATATTACCAGTTGCTTGGAACTAGGAAATAATCTGTTCTCCTGACCACCAGCTAAAGAGATAAATAGACAGGTCTCTAAAGGAGTTATCTTCTTGCTAAGCCTGCTTTACTAACCATTCTAACAAAATCCAGCAGTTTATGTTTAGAATGTGCATTTACTTCTTTATGAAGAAATAGTTCTTCTGCATTTTCTTAATAATAGTGGTAGATCCAAAGTTAATGTTCTTTTGGAAGGCAAGGAAGCCATGCCTCTGAGGGCTAGAAACTCAGGACAGGTATGTTTCAATGCCAGGCACACAAGAATGAAAATGAGAAATCTTTAGTGCTGCGGCAGAGCCAAGGTGGCAGGAAGGATGTCCAGATCCTGGATGATATAGAGCCTGAGATAAAGGATTAATGAGAGAGGTAGTATGCTACAGCTTCAAGAACACAGTGAAAGGAAACACCAGTTTCATTTCACACAACCTTAGGTATAGTGATTAATTTTCCCTAGGTTTTTCTATTCACATGGAAAACATATATAGTAACAGTCAGCTTGGCGTAATGATTATGAGCATAAAACTCCAAGCCAGAAGGCCTGGGTTCAAACACAGTCTCTACTGCTTACTACCAGAATGACTTTGGGCACAACTTAAGCTCTTTGTACATCAGTTTCCTTCTTCATGACATGAGATAATGATAAAAGTATTTCACAAAGTCCTGGAAGAATACTGGCACACATTAAGCACTCAAACTACATTAGCTATTTTAATTAGCTATTTTATTATCTATTTCAATTTCTCCTCAGTCTCTGTTTCATTAATTTCTGTTCTGACCTTTATCATTTCCTTTATTCTACTAACTTAAAAAAAATAGCTATTTTATGAGTCATCTTGGTCAGAAGACTTCTTGACATTGCTTTCAATTCATGATCAATATTTCTATGATTTGAGAAATTAATACAACATTAGGATGCATTTCTGGGAAGTCAAAGGGAGTGATCATCCAACAAGGAATTATCAATGAAGTTTGCCTACATTTTTTGTCTAGGCATAGTTTTGACTTAAGTGATGGGACAATGCGCTAACTTAAATGCTATAATACTGGTTTACTCAAACTGACTTTATGCTCTGGAGATGAGAAATGCTGCAGTTGAGCTTTTGCTAAGCTACTATTTCAATGCAGTACAGTTTCCTAGGTGGTTTCAGAAATCACAATATGCTTCTGCCCAAAGTCTCAAGGTTACACAGAAAGGGAAGCTGAGATATAGAAAAGTTATTTTTGTTCCCTGAAAAAATAAAACATAGGATATCAACATTGAATTGGTTTCTCAGCTTCAATTATAATCTCATAGTGAGACTTGAAGACATTACTATTTAGATAACACTTAGGTTCATAAGGGTGTTTTATTTTCTAGTCAACAGAAACAGCCAGTGCCTAAAGAAAATTGAACATTCCTCAAGATATAATTTAAATCATCTTTAACTATAATATATATTTCTTTTCCTCATGGATTCCAAGAGATGCTTATTTATTAGGTTTGAAGGACCTATGCATATACATTTTCAGCAGTTCCCCAGAAGTTTCTCATCTGTACCCCTGGTTGGAAACAATGCCCTATTTGATTTGCTTCAAACCCACTGAGACCTTATTATAATTTATTGACTCATGCCTGCATTAGAAATATCTTAACTATTTTCAGTTTTATTATGTATAGATACACTTTGCGGGCAATTCCTATCACTTTTACTCCCATGTCTCCTGTCTATTTTCAAAGGAACCAGTGAAAAACCTTTTTTTTTTTCCTTTTTCACTCTGCATGCCATTGTTTTGACACTTTGCAGCTACAGTTTGAAAGATACTAAATGTACGTCAGTGGGCAGAAAGGCTACAAATAACCACTGTTTGTATCTTGTTTACAAGAAAAGCTCTATTTAGGAAAAAAAAATATATTTAAAATATATCATCACAAGAGAGTAAGTTGCATAGTTCTGAAATACACTCCAAAGACAATGGTGGGGTGTATGTACCTTCAGAAGCAGCATTAATTTGAGAGTAATCTCTGATTGAGTTGGTAAGCCAGTAAGCCAAAATGGAGATGCAATCATAAACATCTCTTAAATTTGTCACTGTATTGTTGTAAATGTACTTTGAAAATTATTAAAATGTTCCAAGAACCAGAAACAGCAAAACAATTATTATAAATGTTAGATGAAAACAATTAACTTGACCTGATTGAAAGCTATTATGGGAATATACTGAAATGGCTCTGAATATTAGAAATAGCTTTAATTTTTTTAGATTAATGCTTTGTAAATATAACTTATTTAGTTAATAAATTTTCAAATAATATTTGTCAAAAGTGTTTCTTAAAAGAGAAATTAGGAAAACACTAAATATAATTTATAGTGCAGAAATTTTCAGAGATTATATATTTCTTTGACCACAAATCACACTTTTAAAGAATGTTAGATAATGGAATATATCCTAAATTTCCATTATTTGATGAAACTCATTCTATTTTTATAGATTTTTGTGATAATAGTAGTTCAAGGAATGAAACTTTGGTACATTTAGATTTATACAGAAAGAAGACACAAAATAACCTATGAGATTCACATGCCAAAAAAATAAAAGAATAAATTTTATTTGCCAGTATTGAAATTGTAGACTTTGAATAAAATGAAAGCCTGTTTTACATTTGACAGTGACTAAAACTGACTGACAAACAATGCGGTGCAACTCTTCTGTATAAAACTAAAAATCTTCTGTCATCAATTTTATAATAATTTGGTATTGCTTTACTTTTTAATTATAATAAAATGATCTCTAAAATGTCTATTAGCATTTACATATAATTGATTTTGAAGATCAGATTATTATGCTTAAGAATAAAATTATTTTTAGCTTTATATTTAAAAATACACATGCTTTAAGATATGATAATAGGTGCAAATCTCCTGTCTAGTGTAGGTTAAATATTTTACAAAGCTAAGTAAAATGCATTTAAATTAGAAATCAGAATTTGACTTGTGGATTTCTGGGAAAACAATTTGATATGCTCATAATGATGTCCTCAGAATACTTAAAGAAAATATCACATTTGATGAGAACTACATAGTGACTATCATAAGTTAATATTTTTAAAACCAAAAAATATTAAAAGGTAGAAGGAAGAAATGATATGGGATTTCACTTTACTAGATGAACAAAATAAAGTACCTATCTTATTAAAAACAGTTCTATTCAGTTTTTTTTTTCCCTTACGTTACACAGTGATGCAATTACTCCAAACTTTCAAATTTATGACAAATTCTTGATAAAGTAATAGAATCATCGAAAACCTCATTCAGGCTTATTGTTTTACTTATACGTTTTAATAATTTCAGAGCAGATTATAAAAGTAAGTACTAAGAAAACTTTTTCATTTAATTTTTCATTCATTCATGTAAAAATGATTAAGTCAGATACAAATGTCTTCAAGGAGCTTATTTTTTTTAAGAGAGATGAGATATATTATTTTTGAATAATACTCTGTGTCTGGCACTGTGTAAGGCATTGGAGGTACAATTTTTTTTTTTTTAATTAAAGATACAGCCACTCAGATTGAAGGATTTATCCAATTTTACTAAAAATTCAAGAGATATTAGATTAGTTGTAGTAAAAATGATAATGGGTTAACTGTGCCAAGATATTTGTGGTCCTAAGTACACATATACTTTTATTGGCAAAATTACACAAATTTTTACTCTTCTCATATCCTGAAAATTTATAGCTGTTTTACCTTGTCATTTCATTTCTGCAAAGTGTGAAATTAAAATGAGCAACACACAGAGCTTTAAAATACTATGTGTTTTCATTACAAGTTCTAGTGTATCCTTTACCAGTTAGATGAAATTGAAGAATTGGTTTAACCTAAGCCCCAGTTCATTTGTCCAATGAGGCAGGAGTATTAATGGAGACCTGGTTGCTGTATGTCTGGTTTAAAAGTAATAAATCAAATTAAAAATTTGTTAAATGACATTTCTATCCTTCTACCATCATAAACACAGCACACCTTCATCACAACTTGCAAGGCCAGGTTTCAGTTTAAAATTCTGAAGACTCTTAAGAGTTCTATGCCATTTGTAGTGTGTCAAAGAAGATGGTCCTCAGCCCATCTCACTTCTCTTTGGACACCTAGTTCTGCCCACAGTGGCACAAATCAGCTACCTCTTCACCATCACATGGACTGAGAGTTGTGCACTCCAACTCTGGCATCATAGCACGTGGGAGAATGGACGTCAGTAAGACGCCCACACAAGCCTTGGAAGTCGGCACTGGGCATTTTGGACAGAAGATTTCAGAGTCCAGATTTACTCAGAGCATAGTCTAGAACGAGAAATATGAGCTACGGGTGCCCACATACTACTGAGCCTTCAGACTCCTTGGTTGTCGGTGATTAGGTTCCTGTCTCATTGCAGAAAGAATTCAGAGATGAGACATGAAGGATAAGAAAGTAAAGTGAGGATTTATTAAGGGATAGATAGTACATTCTCAAGGGGAGAGCAGGCAGGCTCATGTGAGCAGCTGCCCTGAGTTTTCTTGGCAAGTTGGTTACATAGAGTGTAAAAATAAATGGGCAGAATACTCATTAGAGTTAAAAGCATTTAGGATTGTATTCCCTGATTTTTATCCCAACTCCACCTTCTTAAAGGAAGAAGGGATTTTTGTCCTTATTTAGTCTGGATCAGAAGTGTCATGGCATCAGTCCATGATGGGTACTTCTAATCTGTAGGTCTAATTTTATTGAAATGAGGGCATAATGAACAAGAGGTTACATTAAAAAACTGGAGATTCCTGCCTTTTCCCACTTTTTGTGTTGATCTCCCGATACCTGTCACCCCAAAATGTGTGATTTTTTTTATCAGTGCAGAGGTTTCTGCTTTTCTTTGTCTGCCATGGACCCCTGTTGTTTACATGATGTATGGTTTCCTGCATTTGGCCCGTGCCCGTCCTTTCTTGCCCAGTTCCTGCCATTCAGCCTGCGTCCCCCTCTCTCTGCTCATATCTGGCTATCTGCCTGCTCTAACACTTGCACTGTGGAAAGGTGTATGTCAGAGGAGGGACAGAATGGAGCCTGGTAAAGCACAGGTCCCAGAGTATAGATGCCCTGCTAAAACTGGTGATGACCATACTTAGCTCAAGGTATGTTTGGAATAATAAATTAGATAATGGATGCAAAACGTTTGCTATAGAGTATTATTCACATTAAATATTTATCAAATAGCAGCTTATTTTAACACCAGATTTATGTAGATGTGTGTTATTTGTCTTATGTCTGAATAACTGTCTTTAAACATCTATGTTTATTTTTTATTTTTAGCCTCTAGCTATAAGATATAGGACATGACAGAATAAAACTTATAAGAAAATGTCTGGATTTTGATTTTGTAAGAAAACAGGCATAAAAATTCAATATATGAGAGAATTTCTTGAAGAAAATAAAGCTCTTTACATGTCATCAAAATGTTCTAATTGCCTGTTTAGAGAAAATAAACCATTATTGTTCATTCAAAATATACAACTATGAGATCAGATTTGAAATACTTCATCAGAGCATGAGAAAACTGCACATTATTTTTATTTCATGCTATTTTCAATTGATCAAGTGTTTTTATAACAGATTATTTTATTTTCATCCATTCTGCTTTTTAAATATTTTGCAAAGAAAAAAACACTTATTTTATTAGTTACGATGTGCTAAGAGCAATGATGGTTATTTCTCATCTATGCTTGATGTCTATCTTGATTTTTTGGCAGTTTTGCTACATCTTGTTGGGTACTCACAGACCCAAACTGATGAAGCCTCCCTTCTCCAGGACACAGAAAGATTTGCAACTTGTATATCAGTTCCTAAAATTTCATTGGCAAAGAAAGACATATGGCCAAAGCTAGGTTTAAGAGGACAGAGATCTGTCATCCTACTGTGTCACTTAACTACAGCCAGAGTAAACACACGAACAATGAGCTTATAATTTGTGGATCTGCTGGGTGCTGGCAGATCTAGGCTGGGCTTGGCTGGATGGCTCTGTTGTTTACATTTGGGCTCACTTCTATCTCAGACTTGAGCTCTGACTCAAGACACTTGTCTTGCTTTTCCTGGGGCACAGAACTGCTCAGGCACATTCTGCTCATGATAATGGTAAAAGTGTAAGAAGGCAAGCAGATATAGGAAAGTCTTTGTAACACCTAGACTTGGAACTGGCACAATGAGATTTCTATTTTATACAAATGTCCAAAGCAAATCATAAGGCCAAACACAATTCAAGGGCAAAAAAATTGATCTACCTCTTTAACAGGAGAAATGGTGACATCACATGGCAAAAGTCCCAGATACATGGAGGGATGAAAAATGTCAACCACTTTTGCAAACTACCACACTTACCATATGCCCAATGGAGAGAAGTAGAAATAATTGCCAATATCCTTTCACCTAGCACAGTGGACTTTTTTCATATTAACTGTAAGTATTAAAATTTACTCACCAGTTTCAAGTAAAAATATTTCCAATAAAATAAGAAATGTATCCTTAATTTAAAGAATAACTTTTTACATATTGATAAAAAAATATAATTTTTACATAATTAAGTATATAGAATGGTGGTAAGTTTATCTCATTCAGTTCCCCTTTGCAAATGGCAAAAATCCTGACTCTCATAGGCTTCTGATCTATGATAAATCAGTTTCTTTTGTAATCCATGACACCTTCTAAAACGAATATGATAAAGATTGTCCCCTTGTGGGACTCTTCTTTAATAGGCCACTGACTGGGGCCTGGAAATGTAAATCTGTCTAATAATAAGTGTGCTGCCTATCTCTTGATCTCAGCATTGTGACCTCTGCCCAGGGATGATCAAAACCATGGCCAGTGGGTGACTGGACACCATTATTCTCCCATTGCCCATATGCTGTATTTCATCAGCATTCTTTTTGGTGATGAAGGCAAACTTTATCTGGTATATCAACCTTTATGAGCAGAAAGTTGGCTGGGAAAGATACTCAAACCTAAGGATAGCATAATCTCCAATATCTTCTTCAGATTTGCCCCAAGAAGATAGCTGAAAAAGAGGACTCTTCCAGAGGGAAAAACCAAGAGCTAATCAGAGGGGGCAAAATCTGGGCATTATAACAAAAAAATATATTTTATACCACTGAGAGAGAGGGTCCTCAAAACATCTGCCCAGCAGTACTTTAGATTTGCTATGGGTTTCTGACTATTGTTTACCCTTTTATGAAATAAAGCCTAGTATTTATGGTGGTCCTTGGCCCTCATGGACCATTCTATTTTCTCATATTTTAGTTCTTAGGTATACAGATCAAGCAGAGCTTCATCCAGTCCAATGTATAAATAATCATGAAATTCTAGAGTTTGAATTTGAGGCTTGATGGTGTGGAAATTTTAGAGCATCCTCTATGAATTTGTGTAAATATGTTTTGCATGTAGAGGCAGGAAGTGGATATATGGAAGTGAAATGTTTGACAGTAGATGATACTCTTGTTTACAGCTATTTATTTCCTTCCCACAAAAGAGGATATATATCCCTGTCCATTCCCACCTCCATGTAAGTAATATACCCCCTGCCTTGTGGGCATCTGACTTGATTTTCTGGCCAATGGGAAACAGAAAGTGGAAGGAAGTTAAGCCATATCCAATCAGAAGGGCCATTATATGGCTTATTCATGTCTCTTTTCCTTCTGCCACAAAACTAAGGTAAAGGCTATATCCTTAGCTTGAATTCTGAGTTAAAGGATAAGTGAATTAGAGCTACAAAGCTGCAGCCAACATGTACTAGCAAGTCACATGAGTGAGCTGCAAATATTTGTTAAATGTATGGCTTTGAAATTTAGAGATTGTTTGTGACCATACCCTTACTTAATAAAAACAGACTAAAACCCCTTGCCTCTTTATAAAATAAAATCATCTCCGTAATTAGTACTACTTTCAAGAGAACATGTCACTTTCCAAAACTTCACACAAAAAAATCAAAAACTGAAACGAAAACAAACTGGTATCATGACTGTTCTCTACGCAGTATTCTGGTGCTATAGTTGGAGTAGACACAGGGCTCTGAGCTCCCAGGTACTACAGACAATAGCAACATGATTATCTTGTTAGTGGATGAAAATTATTTTCTCTTATAAAAAGAAGTTTTTTCTTTAGTCCAACTTAATCTCAGCCAGTTTCACATTTTGACACATATCATTTACAATTAAAATAATGATAATGCAGATACTTGGAAAATTGATGTAAAAATGCATGATAAACAACATGGATAACTTTTTGGTAACTGAGAAAGCCAAATTATAAGTGATCTTTAAATACTTTTGAGTCAGATGTAATATTCCTTCGTATCAACTAAAGAAAGTTCTTTCATTTTCTCATCTCTTAAAATTAGACATATTTTAATATCTAAACTCTAGTCTATTTTTTACCCTAGTAGATTTTCCCTGTTATATTAGATCTTATATGACATTGCCCATTCTATTTTTATGTTTGTACTACTGTATTATTTTTTCTTATTATGCTTGTCTAAGAAATTAATGTTTTTGGCCTATGATGGAAATCTAAGCTCTCAAATTCAGGAGGAATGTTTCTATTATAACTTGCTGACAAATTACTTGACTTTAAAATATATCACTTGGGTCCAATTTCATGCACTGAAAAGGCATGAGACGTTGACAGAAATTTTATTTGGAAACTAAGTCATTTTCTCTTTAAAATGGAGATATTTAAATCCAGCTCTTGGGATGGTACGATGAGAAGCAAATGATAAAATGTTTCTCAAAGAACTAGTTTTGTGTCTGATATGTGATGAGTCTTCCTTTTTGTAAAGACAAGATTGTTTCCATTAAAAACAATAATATGGTTGTAGCTCATTTTGTAACAGGAGGCCAACACTGGCGACTTGAGACTAACTTTCTTTGGAAAGTAACTAACTTTCCAAAATGGTTCAAGGGTCTCAGGGAGATCAGCTCAGATGTCAACACAAAGATAGAGAAATAGGGAATTGGTCCCAGGAAAAGCCAGCAACGAAGCAGGTGAGTACAAGCATCATGAACAGATGTAGGAACTAAGTACTTGGGAGATACAGACTGGGAAGCAGGGCTGATGGGGTTTTAAGAAGTTGCAGGGAACTGAGCAGAGCTCAAAGGTAAGGATGCAGACACAGGTTTAAAAACAAGCAAATAAAAAACAGGTTTGCACGTAGAAATCAGAATGCAAGGAATGAGTCTGAGACTGGGAATCTTTGCAAAACCTATATATAAGAACTAGGTGAAAAATGAAGGCCGAGCCTGTAGTAAGACAAATGAGCTGCTAACAGTATAAGCTACTCATCTAGAGGTCCTCATATTTTCCCTGCCTGAAAATGTTCCAGTTTCAAAGATTAAGCGGTTCATTACAATAATCTCTTCTGCACATACTTACTGTCATGTATAATCACTGGATAATGTGTCTTTGTTGACATGCTCTGTCGGTAATGTTTTTTTTTCTCTTTTTTTTCCTTCATCTCATTTCAAATAAAAATTGCCCCAAAGAATTCAGACATTTTAGTCTCTTCTGTCTTTCACATAGGCACATATAATGTGTGTGTGTGTATGTGTACATGTTGAAGTGTGTATTTGAATGGTGAAAGGATCTGCATGAGAGACTGAGAGAAAGAATGGATATTTGATGCATGTATGTATGTGTATGTATGTGTATGTGTGTATGGAAAAACAAACATGAGCTTTAGAAATAATGTGAAGTCACTCAGTTCACCTGCCCACTCAGTGTACCAATCCACACTGTAACAATTCTGACAGTTCATTTGCCACCTCTAAGTTGAGGACAGTCAAAACAGTAAGTTTAAGAGAAGCCCCTTCAATTTCTAAGTCTTTTTAGTTATTAGAAAACAGCTCTGTGTTATAAGAGAAATTTCCTTCCTGCAGTGTTTCAAAGCATCTTAGCTCTATACTTTGGAACTATCTGGATTTTATTTTTCAATGTGGCAATTCTTCTAATTTTTGAAGATTGCATGCCTTCACCATTGTACTCTCCACATTAATTTTTTGACATTAAATGGCTCCATTACTTTCCACATATTTCAATGTCATGCTGTCATAAATCTTTATCCTGGATATCATTTCTTGAATGATCCTACTTAGAGTTAGTTTTCAAATGTAATAGCCAAGAGTGAGAAATAGTCCAGATGTGGTCAAGATTTTTAATTGTATTATAAAATGATTTTCTTTTTCATTTTGAGCCCTAAATGTACACAGATCCAGGCTAAGTTTTGGTTTAATTTTTTTGGCAGCCATCACACTGCTGACTCATATTGATCTTGTAATCAATACATCACTCTGTCATCCATCGCATTATGTTTCCCTTTGAATCACTGACATATGCATACATTTTAGCACTTTTCACTTTCCATGGTAGTTATTTATGTCTGTCTTTCTTCCTAAACTGTGAGTTCCTCAAGGGTAGGGATTGCATCTTATTCATCTTTGACCTAGTAATTCAATAAACTAATAAATGTTTGTTGAATAGAGATATATGGAAATTTCAGAAGCATGCTTTATATTTATTTTTTTAATTCAAGACCTTGAATACATTCATCATGATAGTGCAAAAGCATTTACTTAGAGATCTCTTTTCAGGTTAATGTTCATTCTCAAAAATAGTTTTTATTTAAAGCATTTTAAAAGTTATGAGTCTATTTAACTATTCGTGTTTACATGTACAGCAGAGATAATATACACAAAAACATGACTATTTCTTGAAACATTGTTCTATATCTGAAATATTCTCTTGAACTAAGAATCTAATAATATATTGAAAAATAAAAGAGGAAAGGAAATAAAAGATGCATGACTTCTTTCTGAGAAAGAGTATGATTACTTTTAGTTTTTCTATTTTTTTTCTCTCCCTCATTCTTCTCATGTCTCTCAATTGTCACATACCCTCCATTTAAGAAACAATTCTAGAATTTTACTAGGGAATATTGACAAGTTAATCTGTATTTTGCTGAATTCACCTTGTCCTCTTCTATGAAAAGTAGCATCTCTCCTTATTTTTCTTCCAGATCCTTCACTGTTACTTAAGAAAATACTCTAGTTTGGCAGAATGCAGTTTATGCGAAGGAGAAAAGTACAAAATAAAGTCAAATGATTTGGATTGTTTTCTTTTTTCTTCTTCTTTTTTCAATCAGGAAGGGATTGGGGTCTTTATATACCGTAAGGCATCTCCAAGTTTCAGTATCCTTCTGTGGACATCGGCTTTAATATTTTAATCTAAGGATCGTTTTTTGAAATAACCTCCCAAAGTAAGTGTTCTGTTTCTCTCAGCCATCTCAGTACTTTAGCCCATGCGCTTCTAAAGAAAAGATCTCTCCCTGAGTAGTTCTTATTCATATTCCAAATATAATTATGAAGCCATTAACTTCCTCAGTACTTGAGCAGCATAATCACATTGATATTTTATTTGTATTTTAGTCGTTTTTGCATTATGTCAGTTTCATAATTTTTTTAAACTATGCCAGTGTATGCTGAGCCAGTTTAACAGGCAAGCATTTGATGTTAGCCAGTTCTGCTTTGTTCTCAAGGAAAAACTGCTTACTGTCATACTATGATCAGAGTGAAGAGTAGGGAAGCTTTGGGAGGAAGGAAATAACTGTGATACCAGGCTTTTAAAATATATCCTTCAGAAGTTGGGGATGGCAGAGATTAAAGGCAGAGAAGTTTGGCTGTGATCTTGCAGAAACCCATAGGTTACATGGTCAAGTGATTAATCAGAAGGTCTTCACAAAAATTGGACTTAATGTGATCTTTCAGTGGGAAACTAATCTTGTATAGGATCCAACAAGTGATGGGATCTAGGGAATAGTCAAGCTATACTTGCAGACATCTTTGGGGATGGGCAGGTGTAGGATTTCCTGCTAGTGTGTGTGTAGGTGTTGGGAGAATTTCTTATGATGTAGATATCTCCACAAATATGAAGTATTTGTCCTCACTGAGAGGAAAAGCCTATGAGACATTAGTTATGAACCAAGTTATATAGTGCTGCCTTTTGGAGACTAGGCTGAAATGTTAGGGGAATATACCTTGATATGTTCTTGTATAGCTTCTACTTCTTCTCTGACCACTTGCTATAGGTATTTAAGGAGCTTTGATCTTGATTGCATGTATACAGCCCCACTGACCTCATTGAATAATCTTACTTGAGATTTCACTTATTATCATGGCCACTGTGAAAAAGAGCTAGAATGATCTGGCACTTGGACTCCTGGCCAGTATTGACCATCATTTTGCTCCCAAATGGTCTGAATCAGAGCTGCTGGTTCTCCCTCTTCCATCTGCTGGGCATCTACTGTCAACACAGATCCTATCAAGATGGTTTGTTACAGTGAAAAAGAGGCCCTTCAGCAGCGTTTTGCTAGAAGATACATTCTCTAGCAAAAACACACATCTCCATCTTTATAACTCTGATTAGCTACCTAACTCTCTTCATTTGTAAAACAGGCATACTAATAACGTCTGCTTTATATGTTTCCCATTATGAGAGTGTAATGACATCTAATAATAGGGCAATAAATGGTAGCAATTGTTACTCCCCTATGCTCTCTTACATTTCTTTACAAAATTCAACATCTTCTTCCACAGCTGGGCAGCAAGGAGAAAAATAATGTATTTAGTTTGGCTGAAATGATCTGTTTTAGAATCAAGGGATGGAGGAAGGCTTTAAAATATTTTTAAATTATTTTGCACTTTTCTACTCATACTGATTCTGAAATGTATATACATATTTACTTAAATGTCTCAAGAGTGTAAGCATGTTAATAAAAATACTTTGGGAACACAGGAATTTCACTGTGTATACAGCATAATGCCTTCACATGTCTCTAGAAAAGCCATTCCTTTCATGCATATTTATTAAGCACCTACTGTGTGCTGAACAAAATAAACATGGTCCTTTCTTCCATGGATGGTGCATAAGAATAGAGGAGACCTAAAATAATCAAATCATCTCAAATAAAAACAAAACTACAATTTAAATTATAGGGAGGGAATGATCAGGGTACTAATAAATTGCAGGAGTAAGAAGTAATTTGCTTGGACTTGGGAAAGCCAGGAGAAGGGGAGACGGGAGCTGAAAGATTGTGGGCTACAGGTTTTACCCCCTATGCCCAGACTGAGTCTTATAAAATAATTCTTCTGTGATGAAAATACTATCCAATTATTTATTGTGGGACTATATTTTTTGAAGTCCAAGTATTTGTGTGCTTCTCATGTATATGAAGACGTGAGAAATGTAAAGGGAAGACTTTAGTATTGCCTAAAATGTAGAAACTTTGGAGATTGAGTAATATGCAAATTGTTTCTGTCTGTGCCTTGGTAAATGAAAGCATTATTTATCAACAGTGCAAGGATTAATTAGCAAATGTTTGTAAAATGTTTTGAATAGCTGATTAGTGCTAACACCACTGTTTATAATCTAGTCTCGCTAAAATCAACGTGAAATTCTGTGCTTTGTTACCAGGTGAGTTGCTCAAGGATCTAAAACTTTCTCACAGTCTCTATGAACACACTGTACTTAGCTGACAGGTCACCTGTCATTTATAATTAATGTCAGAAAAGCAATAAAACTAAAAGACGAGTTTTGCACCTGATATAACTTCTTTTCTGTCAGGTCTCTCCTTAAATCTCTTATTGTTCTGTCTCCACTGACACATACTCTCTACATTCTGTTTCATATTGTGCTGTTTAAAAAAAAAAAATCTCTTCAGCCATTTGATTCTATGTTCTTGCATTGTGCTTTGGTCTCACAGAACAACATTTTCTTCATTAAGAAATAATTAAATTCAGATTTCACTTACAAACCCTCACTTCTTATCTCTTCTTATACTTCACTGGAGAAGACAATCTGTTGGAACAGCTGCATGAACCACAAAATAGTCTTTGTACTTAGAGGCTAAACTATTTTAACTGCAATAAAAGTTGCACTACAATTGCCAATACCCAGAAGGACATTTTGTTTCACGGCCTTATCTATTTTATATCTCTCTGAGTAGCAGGAGATCTCAACACCCCTCTGCCAGACCTCATTTCCATATTGCCAGCATTTCTTACAAGCTTTAGAAAATCAGCAAAGAGAGCTAAATTCAAAATAACAAGGTGAGCATTTAAAATAAATGATAGGGGAAAGATGCTCAGGAAATAAAAGTATTGCTGAGGAGAGAGCAAATATCTGACGAAAGCAGTGAATAAAAAAAGATGCTTAAGAACTATTAAAAAATATGCCAATCCCTTGATACACTTTATGTAATTTTCATCTGTCAGTGGATATTCTACTTTCTCCAAATGGAATACAATTTGCAAAAAGAAAAGGGAAAGAGAAAAGCCAGATGTCACAATCAGTAAAAATCAAATCCCATTCTCTAATTTAAGTAAAGAGAAGATGAATAGAGAAAAATGTAAACATCTAGGATGAAAATTAGCCATAAATATCAGCTTATTAAAATGAGATCTTATGCAAATCAAAACCATACCTCACGCCTGTTGGAAGACTATCATCAAAAAGATAAGAGATTTCAAGTGTCAACAAGAATGTGGACAAAAGGGAAATTGTACATTGTTGATGGGAATGTAAATTGCTGCAGTCATTTTTTTTTTTTAAAGTATGGAGATTCCTTAAAAAATTAAAAATAGAACTATCATGATCCATCAATCTCACTTCAGGATTTATATCCAAAGGAAACAAAAGCAGTATCTCGAAGATCAATCGGGACCCATGTTCACTGCAGCATTATTCACAATACCCAAGGTATGGAAACAACCTAATGTCTGCCAGTGGATGAACAGATTAAAAAACGTGAGACGCTTACATAGGATAGAATAGTATTCAGCCAGGAGAAAGAAGGAAATCCTGCCATTTGTGACAACCTGGATGGATCTTGTGGGCATTATGCAAAGTGAAATAAGCCAGACAGAGGAAGACAAATGCTACATGGTATCACTTATATGTGAAATCTTAAAAAGTCAAACTTACAGCAATGGAGAGAAAGAAAAGTGGTTGCCAAGGGCTGAGGGTGGGGGAATTAGACAGAGGTTGGTAAAAAGGTATAAACTTTGCTATAAGATAAATCAGGTCTGAGAATTTTATGTGTAACATGATGGCTATAGTTGGTAACACTATTATATAATTGAAATTTGCTAAGGGGGTAGAACTTAAATGTTCTCACAAACACACAAAAATGATAAGTGATATATGTGAGATCATAGATGTATTAATTAACTAAATGAGAGACTCCTTTCACTATGTATATCACATTATCATGATGTATACTTTGAATATCTTATAATTTTCTTTGCCAATTATACTTCAATAAAACTGAAAAAAATAAGATTTAAAATTCTCACAATAAGATGTAGTAGTTTGGAGTTTATATTTTAATTTTAGCAAGATTTTATATAAGTTGTTTGAAACAGGTAGACTTAGATAAAATATGTATTCAGTACTCAGAAAGAAAAGAGATGCAGTGAAATATATAAACTATATTTATACTTATCTGTGAGACTAAAAAGGCCCAGAGCATACTGACTTCCTCTGAACACGTGTTTAGTGAGAAGATTAGGGATTACTGTATAAACAAATTTCCTCTTCAATGAATCACAGCCATGTTGATGAAATGGGTAAGTCCAGGGGCTTCTTAAATTCTATGTACAGACCATCATTTAATATAATATTTTTACATATTAAAATATTTTATATTTAAAATTAAGCCTCCCAGACAAGAAAATCATGCCACAGTAGCACTCAGAAAGGGAAATCACGAGTATTCATATGACTTTAAGGGCTATATTTTGGTTATTATTTCATTCTTCATGCACTTCTCAATGACTGTTGCAGAAAACATTCAGTATATATTGAATATTATGATTTGAGATCATATATACCCCCAAATTTATCATTCTCTAAATACATTTAATTGCTTCCTTTAAAACACAAATATTATGTATCCTCAACTTGTCTGTATGCATTTTAGTATCAGCATCTTTAAAATTTCTTAATTTTATAATAGTGCAATAAAATATTTCGGGGCTAGTATGTGTATTGAAAATGTTATTAACTGAGTGCAATTACAGATTAAGTTTTAAACATTTTCACAAACGCCGAGTACAAATGTCATTAAGATTATCTTAAGTTGTTAGAGGAGAGGCAAGATCACCTAAAGCTCACATCAGTGTTAGTTCAGTACAAAAAATACGAATGTTTTATTTGAAAGAAACACTGCAGTTGTTTGAGGTTATTTAGACATGCATGCAATCCCCACTTTTTGGAAAGAAAACATTGATGACTCTAATTAAGGGAGTAGAAAGAGAATCTGTTTAGGACTAAGTTAAATATTAAATTAAAAATTCATATCCTAACTTTTAAACTTTCTTAGTTATTAACATCATATGGAAGGCCCTATGCTAGTTTTTAACAGTCAATTAAGATATGCCTATTGTAGCAATATCTCAGCAGAGTGCCAAAGTTGGTCAGTGACCATCAATCTGAATTCTGCTATGCAGCCAATTGAATGTGTTCAGGGGTTACTCAGTACCAAGTGCCATCAACCCTTTGAGTTATCTCTCTCAAGGCATAATTTCTCAAGGCATAATTCTTCTGCCAGAGCTCCAGATGGAAGTCCATTTAGTCATAATGTATCTTATAATTATCACAGCTGACACTCTGACATTCCATTTTGGCCTGGAAGATTGACCCAGCTGTACAGTATATTATCTTTTCAGCATAACCTCTCTAATTTTTGTGGCATGGAAAAATAGCATCTGCAGATTCTCTAACTCACTGTGGGCTTGACAAATAATATTCTAACATCTGCAGTCTTGCTGTAAAAAGCAGGTACATGGGTGACAATAGTTTCAATCATACCAGCTACCAGTTACTCTCAACTGGAGGCTAAATCCTAGAACAATTTTAGTGCTAATGAATGGGTGCTGGTTGACAGACCTAGAGGCTGAAGCTCTGCCTCCGAGGCCCAGAACAACGGAAGCCCAGCTTGCCCACCACCAGTGTAAAGTGCAGGATGTGTCCACCATGGATCCACTCGACTTTTGAGTAAGAGTTTATAACGTGATTATTTTTTACTACGGAGCAATTTGGCTACATGGGACTATAAAGAAAATTAATCACAGTTTCATTTCATTCAAAAGGACAATTGACAACTTATCTAATATCCCCACTGAATCGCCACAAGATTCTCATTGAAACATTCCCCCAAAGAGAAGAACCCCTCAGTCAGAAACTGAGACTTGACCATGCTTGCAAACTAATAAGTTACCTTGCCACAGTGTCACAGATGATGGCAGAGGACCTGAGATTTCTGGGTCAGAGGCAAAAGACTTTATTACCTATGGCACAACAAAGGGTATGAGTTTTACGTTTGCATTGGTCCCCCTTACCTGCTAAGTCCCATAAGGGTTATTCAGAGAAAACCAGATGGATGCTATATAAACAGCTGTAAAAAGATATTCTGGGACAGAAGTTGTCACAAGATAGGTAGAAATACAATGAAGAATTGTTCCCTCCTCATCCTTCTCTATATTAAAATTTTTCACTGGACATGAGATTTCAAGAAATTATTCACACTATGGAAACGTAGTAGACAGTCTCTCATATTTCCTTAGAGAACTTTAAGGATTTTTTTAACTTTATTTTTTTCCTTCTTTCCTTCCTTCCTTTTGTCCAGCCCTCCTCTGCACCTCTTCCTCCTCCTCCTCCTTTTCTCCCTCCTCCTTCCTCTAATTCTTCTAAATCTTTTAAATCTTCTGTCTGTGTGGTTGTGTGTGTGTGTGTGTGTGTGTGTGTGTGATATTATGTATAATATTAGCTACATCACTTTGGATAAAAAGTAAGTTTGGATATTTTAGAAAGAATATTAGAATAGACAGATAGGTAGAGGATATATCTATCTATCAATATAGATATACAGGGTATAGTTATAATATTTTTTTTAATTTTAAGTTTTGCATTATATGTGTGTAAAAAAATTGGAAAAAATTACAAACTCTATCTAGGCTTCATTTTCTTTATCTGTAATTTAAGATTTTCTTCATCTATAATTTAAGATTGACCAGGTAATCTCTTCTATTTCTTTCAGTTCTAGAAATATGGGAAATTTTCTTTTCCTTTTGTCAAGTGGTTAAACAGAGTAGTTGCTAACAAATATCTTTTAATGATGAATATTTCTCTGTTGCAATTTTAGAAAATTGTGTATCTGAACAAAGCAGACAAAATTCGTACATGTTTAACCTAAGCATTAGAAGAATATAAAACAAGATTATTTCAATGAAAATTCCTCTGTGTATCTTTTTCACTCCTCTTTGGCTCTCTCTTGTTATTAACTGTTTCTCAAATTACTCTAATTTTGATTGCTATGTTTAAGAATTGCCTGTTTGCTACAGTAAATGGCTCTGGCTTCTTATTAAAATGAACGGCAAGGAAAAAAACCCAGGTACATTTTTCTTACTTTTTTCCTTCATTTACTACTCTTCTATTTTTTGATTCTCAATATTTCTGAACTCTCCATACCATAAAATACCATTTGGAGAAAAATAACTTTTTTTTATACTTTGAAATAGGAAAAAATAGAACAAATTATGGGCATAATGCAATAAGAGGAAGAAAATTATCTATACAAAATAAGAGTATTGTATTTCACTTACAATGCTAATATATGGAGGTAGGAATATCTTTAAATTTGGAAGATTAAGAATATACTCTGCTAGATAAAAATGATTTGGAAGAGGGAAACAGAAAATTCTACTTTTAATTTTTATGCTTTTGTCTTTTAATTCTGTCTTTGGGTATAAGGAAGGGACATTGAAAACTGGGTTGTACATTCAGAGGGTAAAGATGACAGCAATTTCATATCATTGGTGCCTTCTTATACTAATCATAGGAATTCTTATAACAAATTTTGCAAGATTCCAAGCCTCATTACAGACCAATGTTTCATGAAGCAAAGTGAAAGAAATCACCCTGTCATTTCTGAAATACTTTGTGCAAAAGCATTTTTGTTTTCTCAAGTCTCAGAATCTATATTTATAGTTCTCTTCCCAGATTACTTCATTTTATGTGTGAAAGAAGCCTTAGAATACAGAAACAAGTTATAAACATGTGGTCATATCAGTTTGCTTATCCCTACAATCACATTAAGTTTTTTTTTCACGTACTTAAACTCTGTCTCTGAGATGCCCTTGCTTCTTCTCTTAATTCCAATCCTAACCATCCTGCAGAGCCCATTTCCTTCATGAAGCCACTGCTTAGCACCCCTACTCTTCACTGAGCTGCCTTTTACTTAAAGGTCTTACCTTTCACTAAATAGCTGCACACTAATATATAGTAGTACAGTACATTAACACAGTGTTGCCCTGTATCCGAAATAAAGGTACTTGAATACACAATTTTAATGTGTTTTTAATCTTCTTATCCTGTCCCTCCCACTAGGTTATACATTACTGAGTAGGGAATGCTACGTAGGTTCTAGGACAATGCTGAGCATATTAGAATCAGTTTGTAGAATAGTTTCTAATGTGAGTAGTCCTCGTATGTTATGTGATATTTTATTCAATAGGTATTAATTTTCCTAAGGCTTTTCACTTATTTTCTAAATCGTTTAATTTTTACTTAAATGTAATTTATTAAAAGATGATTAAAAATGGAGAAATTGACATCTTTGGTAGAACAAAAATAACTCATCAACAAGAATACTTAATTAAGAGAATGATTCCTGCCTTTTTCAGTTCTTTTCTTATGAGCCCAATAAATCACATAGGAGTTCTTTGTAATATTTCTGCCTTATACCATGTATGATAAATTTTATTTTACCTGAAGACTAAATTCCCAGTGATATACAAAAATTAATTCAGGAGCATCTGCCTCCTTACAGATAAGAAGCTTCTTTTATATCTCTGCATTATGAAAGTGTTGACTGGAAAAATGATATTATTTCTTAATATCAATTTAAATAGAAGTCTTCTTTTAAATATTTTATTTCCTTTTCTACTTTATTCTAACTTATCATGTTGGAGTATTTCAGGGCAATTCTTTCAATTAATTTGAACTGAAGCTGAAAAATAATTTTATAAGATTTGACCATTTGTCTAGAAGTTATTGAAAACTGTAACAGGTAGACCTTATGGCAAATCAACATTATTACATTATTACAGTTACTTTAAATTACATAAAGTATAAATGTAAAAAGCCAGTGGTTTCACTGTGACAAAGTAAAGGATTCTATAAATCGCTTTTGGAAACATATAATTTTATTGCTTCTATTTTTATAATAGTTTTCTAAATTTGTCAGTATATATTTAGAAACTGACTTGATACTAAACAAAAAAGACATTTTTTGATGAGCTTTCTCAAAAGTGAATCCAGTATAGCCTGTTAAAGACTGCCTTTTTAGGAAAGCAAAATGGGAAGAAGTCCATATCTACAATAGGTTCTTATTTTTAATCTAGTTTCATCTTCATTTAATGTATACAATAAAATAAATTTACAATGAGTGGGAAACAAGGAGCAAAAAGAGTAGATCAAAAAGATAAATTAAAATATTTTTAAAAAGCAACTATAAAACGGTCTCCCAGGTGGCACTTCTAATTATTTTTCAGGCTATCAATATAAAACATATTTTAAATTTTATTGTTAATAGACAGATACGATGAAAACAATAACAAATGTGTTTTAATTAAACTGATATGAATACAATGGAATACTAAAGAATGAAATACCCTTTATTTGGAAACTTTCTTGTCACATGAGTATTTTATTTTAAGGCTGATAAGTAAAATGTAGCCCATATAACCATCTGAATCCTACTGCTCAGTCTAATAGTGATTTCTGTGTATTTGGCATACTGGCTGTTATGTGCCAGGTTTGTTTCTGAAAATCATCAGACCAAATTCAACAGGGCAAAGGTGAAACGTTTTTTAAAAGACGTGAACTTGACATGAAACTAGGGATTCGAACACAAGGGGAAGTTCTTTCTACTTTCAATGGACCCAGTTTGACCCTTTCAAATGATCTCCACTAATTATTCCTCTTATACAGAATAGTTGCAATGCGCTTCCTCACAGGGTAGGCAGCTAAGGTGTGTGTGTTCTGTCCGGACTGCTGCTCACACTGACAGTGAGCAGTTCATCAGCCAAGAGCTGGATGCTTGGATCTTGAATAACTCAGAAGGGAAAGTAAATTTGCCAGTGGACTACTTGACAGAAACTGAAGTAGTAACAGAGCCCTGTTGACAGACACATCTTTTCCAAGTCCCACCTGTTTTCAAGGTAGAACAGGGAAGTTTTCCAAAATATCATTCAATGAATGAGGTGTTGAAACTATCTCACTGAGCAGGGCTCTTCAGTTTGAAACGCTGCCACTAGCCCCATCAAAAATGGCTTCTAATACAAATGGTTATGACAGACACTAAAAGGAAGTAAAGTAGAGAGAGATACCATTTGGTTCTGAGTACATCAGGCATATATTGTAGTTTCCAAAAATATACTTAGGAACAAGCATCAATTCGACTGCTGACACAGACTGAGTACTTTCTAGGTCTAGGAGCTGCAGATGCAAAAATTAATAAGTGAATAAAACAGGGAACACAAAACAGACTTGGGATTAATTATATGTAAAATACTACATAATGTGGAAGCATGCACTAAGTTTTCACACTATGGTATAATTATCTCCAAGTGGTCTATAAAGCTGATCTTAACTAATTGACATTATTTCCCTCGGGTCCAATGAGAAATTTCATTCACTGACTTCATCATATACTACTGCCCCAAATAACCATGCAGGTGTTAAGCATTTGGCAGCTTCTGCTAACACTTTATAGTTGAGATACAATGTTCCAATTTACAACTGCCATTACCATGTTCTCAGGTTGGCTATGTATGTTTGGGACCTGCGGAGAAGGCATACATTGGAATGTATGAGAATATCTGATTTAGAGTTCATTATATAGATATGTGTTAATAACTCCTGTGTATCATTGACATATGCTGTACAAGCCATGTGTTTTTCCACAAACAGTCTGAAGTAAAATTTCTCAAAGTGGGATAAGAATCACCTATGTGACTGTTAAAAGCACTGAACTACAGACCACATCTGGACTGATTAAATTTGTTTCCAGGTGTAGGTGATAGAGACTTTCATTCTGAACAATGCCTTGAGTACTTAGGTACCTAAGTACTCTAAAGCATGAGATGAAATAGAGATTTAGTAAAATAACAGAGAGTCATATGAGGTTATTTAACTAAGTTTTATATTTCTATGTCCCAGTTTGAACCAAGAACATTTCATTAGCTGCCATGGAATTTCTCTTCTCTATCAGAACAGAACTTATGTAACAGATTTCTTTATAAGGTAGCGCTAAAAGGATTGGCTGTTTGAGAATAGATAGAGAAGGATTAGACATGGTAAGAAAAGGAGGTGATTAAAATTCAGATTACATAGTGCTTATGGTAGAAAGATGCCATTTCTGCAGTTTAAAATGGACTGCTTACTGGAGCTCCTGAAAGGGCTTTCTGAGAACTTGTGCAGAGCTGCAAGAAATATTTTTTCCTCTGCCAAATAATTTTAGAGCTTCTCTGCAAAGCACATATATGCCTATCATCGAGCGCTTGGATTTCCTGTATTAGGATATGAAATGGGTGCAGCTATTAACATATTCTGACTGCCTGAATCTGTTAAAGTGCGGATATGCAAATGAACAGCAGGCAGTGGGTTATTTCAGGTGAAGAGTTTTCTTTTTTATATGCAAAGTTCTCTAATTACCAGTTTTATATTCAAACTGAAATGCCTTTCTAAGTATATTTTACTCTAATGGCATCTAGATTAATTTTTCACTCAAGAAAAATCGGCTGAATGAATATTGCATAATTTTCAGCGCGTTCCTGAGACTGAAGCAAAGACAGAAATCAGTGCCCTTTGCTCCCAGACCACCACCCTAAGGCACTTAGTCAGGAGGATCCAAATGCTGGGAAGTCTAAACTAAGACGAGCAGAGACCAACATCTTTCTTGGAAAATGGTACTCTCGGGTGCCTAGGGCAACCAGCTCAGCCCTTCTGCAGTGTAAGGGGGTTAACACCCATAAGCAGCCCCCGAGTGACAAGGGATAGAAATTTATAGATACAACTTCTGTTCCTCGTGCAGACAGTTTTGAGGTTCATGCCAAGTCTCTTTGGAAGGCCTGGTTGGCAATGAACTCAGCGACCTCAGCAGTGACCTGCTCTTTCACAGATCTCTGGTTTTCCCTGCCTGCACCCTTCGTTCTCCATGCTCTCCCACTCTCTTTTCTCCTGGTATTATTTCCCAAAATAAACTCATCTCAGGCACGTTCTTATTATTCTCAACCTGAAAATACTGCCCTTTCACCTTCACACGTGGTGCCTATGTCTTAGAAATCTTTTTTCAATCTATATATTTCCATTTACCATCCCTCCCAAAATGATAGTAAGTGTTATTTAAGGACAAAGACAGATTGGTAGTGTGTGATATACATCACATTTTGATGAAAATTATATTCCCACTAATGTGATGATGTTTTATTAAGAATACACAGATCAATGCTAGAGTAAAGAAATACATGCATTACTATGATGTACGGTAATTATTTTAATGCAACAGATTTGGTTAATTACAATGTCTGTTTGAATTTCTTGTCTTAGAATATAGACAATAAAAGGGCAGAGAGTACAAATACTCTTTTCTGAAGCACTGGTCTAATACTTCTTACATTTAGCATAGAGTTAGTGATGTTAAAATTTCAGATACAAAAATGGGAGAAAAAATTGTGTCTACTAACATTGCATCTTTGCTAACTACTATAGAACCACATAAAGATTGCTTTGCTTTATGGCTGTGGCAATGTGGTTCCTGCCACACTGAGAGTCCTTTCAGTGAAAAAGTCTCACATTAGCTTTCCTAGCCTACTGAATAAACATTACAGTTTTCAGAGATGTTGGTCCTTACTCCAATGAAATCTTTCTTAATACCTTAATAAAGAGTCATCTGAGCCCCCACTGGGAATAGAGTTAGGGTCAGTGAGTGGTTGGACAGATTGCATAAAATAAATCCATTCAACATTCCTGGCTTATTAGATCTTAGCATTCCTTCATCTACATTATATCACAAAATATCAGATGTACCACTTTTGCTTTTCCTAGGTCACCAAAGAGTCTATGCTTAATTCAATATACTGAACTGAGGAAAAGAAAGAAAAAGAAAAAAAAGAAATACTAAGAGTTGCAGTTGCTTAAGTTTAAACACTGGCTCTAGAGTACTTGGTACATGTACTTATATGGATAAATTTAGCCTGAGTCAAAATTAAATTACTTAGGGGGAGGGTATAGCTCTAGCGGTAGAGGGCATGCTTAGCATGCCTGAGGTTCCGGATTCAATCCCTAGTACCTCCTCTAAAAATAAATGAAATAAACCTAATTATTTCCCCCCACCAAATAATAATAATAATAATAATAATACAAGAATTAAATTACTTTTTCTCTGGTCTTTAGAATCCATCCATAGGTACATATTTTCTGTATGTATGTTGTAAAATCTCATCATTCTTTGTATGTGTAAGCTTTTTTCCTCCAAAATTTGACTTGGTAATTGGCCTCTTGGGTCATGTAGGCAATTATTTCTAGTTATGAGGTTAATATAGGCATTTGGCTAAGAAGTGAGGAGTGGCTTCCTAAGCAGAGTAACTATATTGTGGGATGTCAGGACAGGGACATTGATGGCCAAGGAAAGAGGCATTGCTTTTATTGGCCAGGGAGAATCAAGGAAATTTAGGGGCTCAAAGCTGCTGGGTAAACTGAACACTCCCATATTCCCATTATGAATCAGAGATCCCCACTCTTTTCCTATTACTGTCTTCTCTTCCACATATGAGATTTGGTGATGATGTGAATTCAAATCACATTCTAATTAAAAACAAAACACAGAACATTTTCAGGTTGATTTTTGACCATCTCGCTTTCTCAGTTTCAGCTGAGATTCTTTGAAACTCATGGTAGAAATTCTCTCTTCTCCAACAGTTCCTTTGCCTAAGATTATGGATTATGAGGTCATCATTCTCAATATTTAAATCAGACACACAGCTCCACATCTTTATATTCCTCATGCTAATCATACTGCTGTCAAAGCTTTTCATTCAATGGACACTTCTTTCTAGATACACTAGGAAATACCTTAATGAACTGTTGTGCCCCTTCATCCCATGGGCTGACAAGAGTCCAATTCTTTCACTGAGGCCAGCATTTCACTGTCCTTGGACCGATACAGGCCTAATAATCAATTCGATATCCCCATTTTGTTTAGGATCTTTTATTAGAAAACCACTTTAAGTACAAATTTCCGTATCAGTAAGAGGTTTTAGCTGAAAAAGTCAGTATTACTAATTTATTAGTAATTTACTCAGGGAAATAATGAATTATGTTTCTAGACAGCTTATAGAATAACTCTGTAGAACAAAGAGCTCCCTAGGAAAAAATGCCAAAGCATAACATATGGATTTACTCTAACAAAAAATTTACTGCTACCACCTTTCAACACCAGCAGTTCAATTTCTATAAATAAGGAAGTGCTACCTCAGGCTCTTCAGGACTGGGATCTAGAAGTTACACCACTGTTACATGTGAAGATTTAGAAAGGATGTCTTTCATGTGCAACAAAAGATACATTTACTCCGATGTTCTTCTGTTTCTCTTTCAAAATTGTAATGTTGCATAAATGATTCTGAATGGTGAAACTTAGAATAAATGCCTACACTCTAGCCATAAGGAAACCTGGACAAATGCATTTTAATTTTATCTTAACTCTAAAGGGCTCACGTATTAGGCTGAATAATGGCCTACAAAATTCTAATTCCTGAATCTTTGGATATTTTAAGTTACATGGCAAAAGGGATTTTAGAGCTGTGAGTCAGAGAGAAAGAGAGAGATGTAAGAATGGAATGAAAATTCAGAAGGAGAGAAGATGTTACATTGCTCCCTTTGAAGATGGGGGAAGGGGCTGTGAGTTAAAGAATACAGGGGGTTTCTAGGACCTAGAAAGGCAAGGAAACATATTCCCTTCTACAGGCTCCAAAAGGAATATAGCCCTGCAGATCCATTTTAGACTTCTGACCTCTAAAACAGTAAGAGACAAAAAAATGTGCTTTTAGCCACTGCACTTGTGTTAATGTGTTATAGTAGCAATACGAAAAAAATACAGCTTATGGGAAAATCTATAGACAGTGTGTGTTCAAACAAATCTGGCAACCATAAAACACAGAAAATATCCAAAGCAAACAAGAAAACAACAAAAGTCTTTCAACAGAAAAGTGATTTTAAACTCCTTAAAAAATCCTCAACTACTGATCTATACACCAACATGAAGAAATTTCAAAGTAATTACGTTGTGTGTGAAAGAAGTCAGAAGAGAGTTTATAATAATCCAACTTATTATTCTATTTATGATTTACTTTATAATCCTTAGAGACAGAAAGCAGATCAGTAGTTGACTCAGAGGGTAGAGCAAGAAGGGTTGTGGGGCAGAACAGGAAAAGGAAATTACAGTTGGAACTTGGGGCTAATGGATAGGTTTGCGGTCTTGATTGTGGTAACAGCTTCATGGATGATTTCATGTTAAAATATCAAATTGTACATTTTAAATATGAAGTGTTAAGAGTTGAAACAACATTCTGACTACTATGTAGAAAATAGTTTATAGTGTGGGGGAGAAAAAACATTTTCTTCAACCTTTTTAGAATCCCTGGCTGGATCTGAAAATTAAACTGACAAAGACAGATTAATAGGAGAAAAGCATACAAACTTTTATTAAAATTTTACATGTACATGGGAGGCTTCATAAGAAAATGACCCAAAGAAGTGACCAGCCCAGGAAGCTCTTATACTTTAAGACAAAGAAAACAATACATTGTGTAAAGGATTGATAAGACAAAGGAGTTTGGGTTATGGGTACCTATAGGGATGGTTGGTCCTTGTCTTATTCAACTGGAAGGTAAGTGATAGTGTAACAAGGTTTGTTTGAATGTTTCTTTGCTGCCCTCTCTCACCCGGTAAGAGTCTATACCAGTAAAAGAACGTATTTTCTACCTTTAAGCAGAAAAGGTGGGGTGGTCTGTGTTTATTGCTACTTAGTTGCTTTCAACTCACAATAGTTTTTATGTCAAAGAAGCATATTCTGGGGTAACATATTCTGGTTTCCATTAATAGGGAAGAAAGAACAAAAATGAGAAGTGAATTGGTTAGCGGTGTGTTAGTGTTAGCGGTGATTGAGATGATGGATGATGGTCCTAGATAGAGTGGGTGATAGTAAAAAAAAAAAGTAAAGCATGCCTAGGTTCAAGATACACTGGCAAATAGCCAACAAGACCTGCTGATGTTTTGGGTATACATGATAAGGAATAAAGAAGCACGAAAAAGGACTTCTAAGTTACCAGCCCTGAGATAAGGAAGACTAGATGAGAAACAGTGTAGGTAGTTGTGTGAAAAATATTCTGATTTAGCCACAGTAAATTTGACAAGTCTATGAAACATCTGAGTGGATATAACAAGCAAGTAGGATGGCCAAAAGTCTGGAGCTTGGAGGCGTGAACAGGCTGAAATTCAAAATTTGTAAGTCAATGATGCATAGAAAATACTGAAAGTTGTGAGAATGGATATAATACAGAAGCAGAATAAAAAAAGAAGGCATCTCTGGAAGGAAAATATATATAAAAGTATACAGAGATCTACTTGACCTTGGAAGATCATAAAGTAAGCCATAACTTGAAAGGCTATGACTACAGTAGCAGTAAGGGAAATACAAAGGATAGAACAAAGCCAAGATGTGCTGAGAATAATCACTTATTCAACCATGCATTCAACAGATATCTATTCAAAGCAATAGAAATATGAGGATAAACAAGACAGCTGTCATCCATAGCTTATGTTACAGTAAACATTACAATGTACAAAAGGATACACAGTAAGTCCCCCCTAAACTGCAGGGATACATTCCAAAACCCCCAGTGGATGCTTGAACCCAACGTTAGTATTGAACACTATACATACATACTATGCTTTTTCACTGTATGTGCATGTCTATGATAAAGCTTAATTTACAAATTAAGCAAAGTAAGAGATTAACAACAATAATTAATAATAAAATACAGCAATTATAACAATAGACTATAATAAAAATTATGTAGATGCTATCTCTCTCGCTCTCAAAATATTTTATTGTACAAAATTAAAGCTTTTTCTATCTTAATTAAATAAGCATTTGTCACAAAATCACTGTTGTCATAACTTTTGTAGTTTGAGGTGTGACAGGAAAACTAGAAGGAATTTTTTTTCCTGCTTCACAATTTCACGGAGATTCATTCCTACTGTAGATTTTAGTGACCTCAGCATGTAATTTTTTTCTTTCCTTAGTAAGTTGAGAACTTTCACCTTTTCACTTGAAGAATGCCCTTTACTGTTTTTTATTAGCATATCCAGATTGCCAGCACCACTACTCTTGGGCTTTGGAGCCATTATTAAGTAAATTAAAGGTTACCTGAATACAAGCACTGTTATACTGTGACAGGTGATCTGAAAACCAAGGTGGCTACTAAGTAACTAAGGGTGGGTGGGGGGACACCCTGGACAAAGGGGTAATTCACGTTCTTGGTGGGATGGAGCAGCATAGCTTGAGATTGCGTCATGCTGTTCAGAATGGCAAGTAATTTAAATCTTTCGAATTGTTTATTTCTAGAATTTTCAATTTAATATTTTCAGACCTTGGTTGACCAAGGGTGACTGACACTGTGAAAACAAAATTGCAGGTAAGCGGGGGAGCAGGAGGGGGAACTACTGCACATTAAAGGGCAAATATGTAATGCCTAGTTTGATGCTTAACAATTGGCTATATAAATTATGATTCTCCATATATTTATATATATGTGATAAAGATAAAATTAGAAAAATCTTTATAGCAGTATCCTTCTCAAGTATGTTAAATGTTTTTCTAATGCAGTAGAATTAGTAACAGAAAGCTAGGCTATGGAAAAATTAAGGGTTACACTTTAAAAAACTAAGAATACTTGTGTCTAAACTTTTGTTCAACTTCTGAGTTTATTTTGCAGTTTATGAACTGAAAAAAATAGTACTTTTGTATCCATCAGACAAATAAACAGAGCTTATTATTTTGAATATGTATGATCCAAGATCAGATTAAGCATATTTATTTTCAGTTCAACTTTTTAATGTTATTTTAAGGCAAAATCAAGATTTTAACATAGAAGGCAAATAAATGCAAGTAAAACAATAAATTGATGCCACATATATTAAGTGAAGATTCAACAAAATCATTGTCTTTAATATTACATGAAAATAGTCATGCTTTCATCTGAAGTTGCATATAAGTATTCATAATATCCTCATTACCTATTTTTTATGGTAGTCACAAAACATTAAAACAATATACCCATTCAAATGTCAAGATATTACTCCAATTTTTTAGACTTGAATTGTGTTTTTCAATGTAGGGTCTACAAAACGTAAATATTTTCTGTTGGGCTGCAAAGGAATCCCCAAATTTAGTCCCGTATATTCTCATAAGTAAATAAAAACTGTTTGAATTTTAATTTTATGTATAACTAAGGGCTGTTTGCTATTAACCTATTAAGTGAGTTAGAGGATTCTAAAAGTTGTTATTCATACACTAAAATGGATGTGTTGCTATGGTTTCCTGAGACCTCTAAACCAGTATTTTGCCAAGAAATCGGTCCGCCATTTGGCAAAAGTATCTTCCACACACATGTATCACAGTAAGGGAGAGGATTCAGAGGAGGGTGTTAAGATAGACATGGGTTATTTCAAGCTAGCTGTGATTCTCTAATTTAGCTACATTTATATTAAACATATTTTTAGAAACAACATTAGATATTTTTTACTTTTGCTCTCTTTGTTATATATTTATATGGTCTATTTGAACATTCTGACAATTATATATTGATAACTTCAATATGTAAGGACTTCCCTATTCTTTTTTTCACTACTGTTCATGCAGAATATGTTGTCTTGGGGTTTCTATTGCCCTCCTTAAGCAGGCCATGGTCAAAAGCTTATTTTAAGTAAAAACAGAATTTGCAAAAGACACAGAGATTTCCCTGATCAACTATGACCTCTTACATTTCATATAGCAAGATTTGGCCCCTGGTGATGTCTGTGGCGGACTGTGAGGCGATATACATCTTAATGTTGGTTGCTGCTATTACTAAAGCCAAAGCAAAACCCATTTCTTCATAGACAAAACCATTAGAATGTAAACTATAGGAGAGTGTGCATGTACTCCTTGGAGCTTTTTGAAGTGTGAATCAGGTTATATCACTGTCTTATTCAAAGCCTTTCAATAGCTTTTTGTATTTTTCCACAATTAGTATAATGTCTAAAACCTTTGCCAGTGGCTGACAAGGTTCCTCCTGACGTGGAACAATGATTCTTGGACTTAAACTCACACCTACCACTCTTCTGCCTTTTTCTCTCTCCTCCAGTCATATTAGGCTTTTAATTTTCTACGAATAGGCAAAGCATCTTCCCAACTCAAGGTTGATGACCGTGCTCCCCCCTTTTCCACAAATGTTCTTCTTTCTATATTTAACTGGCATGTCTCTAGCTTCCTGGGTCACTGTTCCAGTGTTCCTTACTGCCATCAAAAAGGGCACCTCTCTTATCATATTTTACCACCACATTCTGCTTTTCCCCCTTTATTGTGCTATTGAATACATAACATTAAATTTTGATTTATATTTTATTGTCTTTTTCACTACATTGTCACCCCCTGCGGGCAGGCTCTGTCCTTCTCTGTTCTCCTATATTCAGAGTAGGTAGTACAGTGCTCACCCAAAAAGGCACTCAAGAAATCTGTGCTCAGTAAAGGAATAAATCTCCTCATGGATAGCATTTGGCACATTGTATGTTCTTAAGAAATATTTATAGAGTATTGAATGCACTAAATTCATCGGCCACTTTCTGTGTCTGGGAAGCAGTCACAACCTTCGACTGCCGGCCCCCACACTTTGTTTCAAAGAATAGAAGCATCTTATACTTGAGATCATCTTATCCAGCCCTCATTTATACTGTCCCAGGTCTGTCGCTATTATTGAATGCAAATGTCCTTATTGAGCAATATCCGTGAGAAAAATGTATCCACCCTCGCCCAGCTCCTTTTAAAAAAATATGCTACTTATTGTTTCAAAATGATTTCATTTCTGGTTCATCTTATTCTGCACTGTCTTTTCTGAAGGTCAGACTGATCTCTTTTAGAAAATATTCTCAATCCCTGATATTGATACTTCTAAGAGGGTGGCTCCATCTTAATATCAGCTCATGTGAATATCAGATGAGTGTGCATAAGCTTCTCCCACAGCAGAGTTTTGACATTAAGAAAATTAAAATATGCCTTAATCATAGAATGTTTCAACTGTTGTCTGACATTTTAAAGGATTTTCTCATGAATTTCAGAATAGATTACACTCCTGCCTGGATTGTTGGGTATAAAAAATAATCTAAGTGACTTAAACTTTATTTCTAATTTATAACAGATAAAGTGCAAGAGAAAGAGAGACAGAGATGGAGAGACAGAGAGACATAGAGAGAATCTGAATGAAGGGGGGCTTTCTATATCTATGAATTTGTCTTTTTGCTTCACAGGGATCCAAGGATTTTTTCTATTATAAAATCATATATAGTTTCTTATAATTAACTTGAGTCCTGTAGGTATATAATAGACTTATTTTAATAGGAATATACTTAGCTTTTTGTAAGAGCTCCAAGGAGAAAAAAATTCAATTTTTTAAAAACTTCTATATGAAACTAGATATTTAATTATCCTTAGGGTATTCTTGTTTATGAGAGAAATAGTTCAAAATTTGCTAAACAAACTGAGGCTATTATATATTCATGTGGCAGTTTTAGGCAGCAACATGGATGGACCTATAGATGAAGAAAGTCAGAGAAAGACAAATAGCCTTAATATATTAATTATATGTGGGACCTAAAAAAAAGATACAAATGACTTATTTACAAAACAGAAATAGACTCACAGACATAGAAAACAAATAAGGCTGCCAAAGGGGAAAGGGAAGAGAGGGATAAATTGGACATTTGGGATTAACTTTATATAAATTAGGTAAACAACAAGGATCTATTGTACAGCATAGGGAACTATATTCAATATCTTGTAATAGCCTATAGTGTTAATGAAAAAGAATGGAAAATAATCTGAAAAAGAATACATACATATGCATGTGTACATATATATATATATATATATGTACACACAATTTTGTAAATCAACTATAGGTCAATAAAAATAAATTTTTAAAAGTAGCATAATTAATAAGAAGAGTCTTTTTTCAGAATATATAATATTTATAAAATAAATTTTTAAAAGTAGCATAATTAAAAAGAAGAGTCTTTTTTCAGAATATATCATTTATAAAATAATTTTTTTCTCTTAACACAATTTTTATAGTATCTGATAAAAATATTAAAATGTTTTCTCATATGATGAAAAATTTAATAGATGAGATTTCCTTGAAAATATTTATCTACTTCTGTCTAACTACATCAAAAGAAATTTGTCAAATATCTACCTATGTAATACCATGAACCTAACCAAAAAGTGAAATCCTGGTTATACTTAATTTCTGAATTTCTGACATCTAAATAGTTTTATATGTCCTAAGCATCTAGAACATTATTTTGCTCCCTTCCTTGGAAACTGTATGGCTGATGTGGGAAGAATCTGGTAGAATAATTAGGCAAAAAGACTTTGAAGTCAGACAAATGGAATTTAGATCTCTGATCCCTGTATCACTTTTATTTTGGTTAAACCACAATCTTGGTTAAATCTAATTTTCCTCCTCTCCAATAAGTGAATTCATGCATCTGAACACGGCTATAGTAAAAAGTGATGATACTGTGCTGACTGGTCTCTGCTTATATGCTCTTATATCCATTCTTATGAACTTCAGTTAGGTCCCAATGCTGCCAGGCAATCATATTACACTTCCCAATTATTTCACTCTTCTACCTTCCTAAATTACTATTTCATACTCTCTCCTCTCTCCTCAAACTTCCAATCTCCCTTACTCTAACCTCACTCTCAGTTAATTACTTTTCATCCTATTGTATTGGAAAAAAAGAAATAAAATAAGGATTTTACAAGCTATGTAAAGATTTTACAAGATATGTAGCCATATCTATCCACCTGTCGATTTGTAAGTATGCACCCTATTTTAGATGAGCTGCCCATGTTAAGACCAATCCCTATATCTGTGCACTTGAACTCAATCTCTCTTGCTGACTTAAGGGCATGATTTTAGCAATTCTTTTTTTTATCTCTTTTTACTTCAGAATTTCCCAGCCTAGGTACTCATTTCTATTAATAATGAAATATGCTATTTGTTCCCATCTTAAAACAATTTGGTCCAATTCCTTCTTCAACGAATGCCATAATTCATTTAATTCCTTTGGAGAAAAACACTGGGAAAAAGTTCTTTTTATTCAGTCTACAGTTTGTCTCTTCCTTGTCTCTCCTAAACGTCCTCCAATAAGGTGTTCACTCCCAACCGCCCAGTTTTAATATTTGTTCAATGTTGTTAAAGGTTGTTTTTCAGGGTTCATCTTATGTGGCATATTAGCAATGATTCACATGATTAATCACTCTACCTTCCTCTGTTTTCCTTCTGTATTCTGGATATTCTCTGTCAGTTTCATTTACTGACCCTACATCATCTCCACATCCTCTAACTCTGGGAATGCCAAACAGCTCCATAGTTTTGTCTCCCCTTCACTGTCAACACTCTAAGTAATAACACCTAACTTTACCCTTTTAAACATCACAGTTATAGATATATAGATATGTGACTATACAGGTAGATATGATATATGTATAAATGACAGATACTTCTAAATTAATATCCCCAGAATAGACTGCTCCACTGAACTTGACACATTTATCCAACTGCCTATTTGACAGCTTCACTTGGATGTATAATAGAAATCTCAATCTTAACACTTCGAAAATTGAGCTCTTGAAGTCCATGTCCTAACATGTTTCTCTTTCAGCCTTTTGCATCTTAGTTAATAGAAAATCCATTTCATAGTTGTTTAGGCTAAAAACCTTGTTATATTCCTTCACATTCATTTTCTTTCATGGTGAACATCCACTCATTGGCAAATACTGTTGGCACCAGTTTCAAAATATATTCAATGCTAGAGCTCATCAAAGAATTCGGTAAAGTTTCAGGATACAAAATTAATACACATAAAACTATTGCATTTTTATACACTAATAATAAGCTATCAGAAAGAGAAATTTAGGAAATAATTTCATTTACCATTGCATCAAAAAGAAGATACCTAGGAGTAAACCTAACTAAGGAGATAAAAGATCTGTACTCAGAAAACTATAAGACACTAATGAAAGAAATTGAAGATGACACAGATGGAAAGATACACCATGTTCTTAGACTGGAAGAAGTAATATTGTTAAAATGACCATACTACTCAAGACAATCTACAGATTTAATGCAGTCCATATCAAAATACCACTGGCACTTTTACAGAACTAGAACAAATAAGAACAAATAATTTAAAAATACATATGAAAACACAAAAGACATTGAAGAGCCAAAACAATCTTGAGAAAGAAGAACACAGAGGAGTCATGCTCCTTGACTTCAGACTGCACTACAAAGCTATAGTCATTAAAAGAGTATGGTGCTGGCACAAAAACAGACATGTAGATCAATGGAACAGAATACAGAGCCCAGAAGTAAACCTATGCACTTATGGTGAATTTAATCTATGACAAAGAATCCAAGAATATCCAATGAACAAAAGACAGTCTAATAAGTAGGCCTGGGAAAAATAGACAGCCATGTGTAAAAGAATAAAATTAGAACATTCTCTTACACCACATACAGAAATAAACACAAAATGGATTAAAGACCTAAATTTAAGACTGGAAACCATAAAACTCCACAAGGAAAACATAGGTGGGACACTCTTTGACCTAAATCATAGCAATATTTTTTGGGTCTGTCTCCTAAAGCAAAAGAAATAAAAGTAAAAATAAACTAATGGGACCTAGTTAAACATAAAAGCTTTTGCACAGCAAACCATGGATAAAACAAAAAGACAACTTACTGAATGGAAGAAAGTATTTGCCAGTGATATGGCCAATGAGAGGTTAATATCCAAAATATATAAACAGCTTAGACAACTGAACATCAAAAAAACACAAACAACTTGATTAAAAAATGGGCAGAATTCCTAAATAGACATTTTTCCAAAGAGGACATGAAAATGGCCAACAGGCACATGAAATAGTATTCAACATTGTTAATCATCAGGAAAATGAAAATCAAAACCACAATGACATATCTCACACCTGTCAGAATAGCTATCATTAAAAAGAACACAAATAACAAATGTTGGTGAGAATGTGGAGAAAAAGGAACCTTTGTACAGTGTTGGCAGGAATGTAAATTGGTGCAGCCACTGTGGAAAACAGTATGGAGTTTTATCAAAAAAACAAAAAATAGAACTACTGTATGATCTAGCAATTCCACTCCTGGATGTATAGCTGAAAAAAACAGAAATACTAATTGGAATGATACACACATCCTAATGTTCAAAGAAGCATTATTTACAGTAACCAAAGTATGAAAGCAACCTAAGTGTCTGTCAACAGATGAGTTGATAAACAAGGTGCAATAGATAGATATAGATACAGATATATAATGGAATACTACCCCACCATAAGAAAGAATGAAATTTTTTTCATTTGCAACAACATTGATGGACTTGGAGGGCATTATGCTGAGTGCAATATGTCATACAAAGAATGACAAATACTGTATGACATCACTTACATGCAGAATCTAAAAAAAATACAATAAACTAATAACTATAACAAAAAAGAAACAGACTAACAGATATAGAGAGCAAAATAGTGGTTACCAGTAGAGAGAGAGGGAAGGGGCAACCTAGGGGGAGGGATTTAAGAGACACAAACAATTATGTATATAATATGCTACAAATATATATATTCAAGATTTGCAGATACTAACAAATATATATAAATAGATAAACACCAAGTTCATACTGTATAGCACAGAGAACTATATTCAATATCTTATAGTAACTTATGGTGAAAAAATATGAAAACAAATTTATGTATGTTCATGTATGACTGAAGCATTATGCTGTACACCAGAAATTGACACAACATTGTAAACTGACTATATTTCAATAAAATATATATACACAAGAAAGATACATTGTATAACACAGGGAATATAGCCAATATTTTATAATATCTATAAATGGGGCATAACCTTTAAAATTGTGAATTACTGCACTGTACACCTGTAACTTACATAATTTTTTACATCAACTATATTTCAATTAAAAATATATATACCCAAGACAAACTCACTTCTCAGGATTCTTGCTGTTATCATCTTGGTCCAAGGCACTGTGATCTCACAATTCTGTTATTGAACAGGCCCCAGACAGGTCTCCCTGAATCTGCCTTGCCCCTGGGACATTCTATTCTCAACACTGAAGCCAGATGGAATTTTTAACAGCTTTTATTGAAGCCTAATTTACACTTAAAAAACTATACATACTTAAAGTGTTCAATTTGATAAGATCTGGCATATGTGTACATCCACGGGACTATCAATCACACCACAATCAACACACTACAATCAACATCAAATGTTTTCGATAATTTATGTGTAAAACATATATCATGTTCCTCACATGCTTTCCTCTTCACACAGAGTAAAAGTCAGGATACTTTGACCTGGGAGTACATTATCTGACTTGTCACTTCTAAGGGTTCATGTCCTGTCCTATGACTCTCTTCCTCCTTCACTCACCTCTAACAAAATTGCCCACTATTCTTCCTCAAACATGTCCCATTCACTCGGAGCCTTTTTGCTTGCTGTCACTTCACCTAGAATGCTATTTTCCTACATCTTACAGAACTAGTCCCTCACTGCCCCCAGGTCTTTACTCAAAATTTACCTTCTTTAGTGATCCCTTCCAGAACCATCATATTAAAATTGAAACCCAATACACTTCCCCTACTTCATGTTCCTGCTTGACACTTATCATCGTCTATATTACTATGTATTTGCTACACATATATTAACTTGACATAAATTTCTACTATATATTACTACTTCTAGATGCTATATAAATTATTATATATTTTACTCTTTTGTTTACTGTCAGTCCTCCCTCTAAAATGTGAGGTCCACAAAAACATGTATTTTGGTTTGTTTTGCTCCCTGTCCTTTTTGAAGTGTCCAGCATAGGGTGTGGTTCATAGTTAGTGCTCATTTAGTATTTGCTGAATAATTAACAGAATAAAAACTTCCTTAGGTAAGTTATCTAGTGTTGAACATGCTTTCTTTATACATAATTAATATTGTGCTTATAATCTATTTTTTTATAAAATATTTTACTCTTCTGCTATCACTTTCCAGATAGCTGTTACACAGATTGCCAGGAATCATATTCTCAGATTTTATTTGTAACTCTCCCTGCCTACCTATGCTATAAGTGTCTCTCTCCTACTCTTTTTCTTTCTTCCTCTTTTCTTTTTATTTCATGCCCATCTGTGACTACTGTCCTAGATTTCTGACAAAACGAAGAGTAGAAGGAGGCATGAAGTTCTATAATGTCTTGTTTATAAAACAAACATCCTTATTATTGTTCCTATAATTCCCCCAAAGAATAGGGAAATAATCCCAAAGATTTCCTAAAGTAATGACTGTTTCATAATTTTAACTGCATTATTTTCAAATAATTCACTTTTTGCAGTCAATTCAAAATTGCTAATATAATTTTAGAGCATTTTTGTAAAATTTCAAGATCTGATTTCCATGCTTTGCTTTGTATGTAGAGTTTTCCTGATTTCAAACAAACACTGTTACTCAGGACCTATTTTATAATATGCTCTAATTCTTCTCTTACAAATTAAATACTAAATGTTTATTCTCTACTTTCTGTGAGCATTGGAAGATCCCATGACAGCAAGCTATCATTTGAAATTTTGGTCAAACTTGAAATTTTATCATTTATCCCCAAACAGTATCTTAATTCCACCCTACCCATCACTGGAATGAGGTGTAGCTCAGCAGTAGAGATTATTTACCTCTCTTCCATATGTTGCTTCCGAGAAACAGCAAGACTCATGACTAAGGCACTTGAAAAATGGTAGGGTCACTTTTCAAGATTCTTTTGTCCTTCTTTATTTTTAGATTATTTATTTATATATACTTAATTTCTTTATTTCCTTCTTTATTTTAGTTTTTTTTTTGTTTGCACTTATCATTTTAAAATTGGAGCTTTGCTATAAATTATTAGTGTTTTCAATAATCAGAGTCAGATAATTTGCTGAAAAATAATATTTCCTGCATAAAAAGGGAAAACTATATCTGAAATATTGAAATACTGGCATTTGATAATTGAGAGACTACATGAGAGATTGTAAAGTTCTATATTCAAAAGGAAAGTATGCTATAAACAATGTGTCTAAGAGACTAGTTTAAATAAATATTGTGTATTTCATGCCATGATTTATTTTGTATTTAAGTATATCACCTCATTTTCAATGAAAAATTTAGTAAAATGAGAATATCGTTATTATAGTATGTCTTTGTCAATTCCAACTGCAAGAAAGATGCACAAATAGAAGCATGGAAGAGACTATTGATGATGGATAAATGCAAATGGAATTCCAAAAGCCTCCTACAGTTAGGGAATCACAGGAAAACGTCTGCAGGGAATGTTGCCTTGTACTTACTTTTTCAGGGAAAAAAAAAAAGCTATAGATTTCTGGAATAAAAATACTTATATTTGATGTCTCTGTTTAAGTTTTTGGAGGAAAAAACCTTTGAAGCATTTTTTTTTTTTTATTCTGGGCCCCCCAAAGTTAATACTGTTAAGATGGTGTATGTCCTATTTAAGGATTATAATTTTTATTAAACATTTTCTCTCTCTGTTGTCTTGCTTAGAAATCCTCACTTTAACTACTCTCTTGCCTAAAATTAACATTGCTGTTTTGGCGCTTGTACCACAGCCATGGGTATATGTTCTATTTAATGCTTGTATCTTAAGTACACATAAACGCATACATAGCATGTAGCATTTACTTTAGAAATTAAAGAATACTGCATTTCTAGCAAACTGTCATCAAAAGATATAAAGATATATAAAATCATTATAGTAATACATTATGTATTTGAAATTAGCAGGAAACTAACCCCTTTTATCCTAAGTGGATATAAACGTTGTAAGAAAGAATTGATTAAATATGAGGTCCAGCTCCCTCCCACAGAAAAGGCAAGACTTTTCACTTTTTAAAAATGTGTTTTTATCCAATGCATACTTAGCACTTAACTGTGTGTCTAGCTCATCAGAAACACTCAATAAATATTTCAGACTAGATGAGTAAACTGAGAAGACTTGGAGCAATGAAAGCCTTGAAGCACTGAGAGGAAAACAAAGGACCCATAAAGAGAAGCTGGAGTGAATCAAACATAAACTACATTTAGCATCTAATTTTCACAAGGGTCAATTGTAAATACAAATCCATATATGCAAAAAAGAACTGATAGATAATGAGTAAATTCATGGATTTTCATGACTTAAACCAACCCACTCTCCGAACCCAGGGCCTGATGACAACAGCAGATCCCTTTAACCAAAGAGGTTGGACTGGGTGTAATGCATGAAAACACAAAATAAATAAAATAGGGAAATTTTAATTATGTATTATTTTCAGATATTTAAGGCTATTTATTCTTTACCACTACTGTTATACCTTTACCAGTGGAATTCACTTATTATTGACCTCTATTTTTAATCCTAAAATATATAAATTTTTTAATAAAAAACACTTTTGTGGAATGTCTATACCTCTTAATGATGGCTAAGATTAGGGTTTTGTTCTTCACAGTCAAAAACATAGTTTTTCTCGGTTTATTTATACTTCCTGTTCATTCATATTTGCACTATTGTATATTCCTATGCATGTGTATACATGTATGTGTGTATATCCCCAAAATCACAACTGACATAGTCAAACAAGCTTCCATAAGCCAGCCAGAGACTCCGTATTTGTCACTTCATATGCAGCAAACCAGAGAAAGCCCTGCCTCTTTTCAGCAGTTGAAAAGAAATCCCCTCTGATTTGCTCAAAGCAGTAGCTTTAGAGGACAGAAACCTTTGGTAAGCTTTCAACACCATTACAAAATTAATAAGACTTCTCAGAGTTCTCTGACCACTTTATTCTTTGAATAGTTTGACTCAACTATGGCGTTTATATTAGAGCCAGCAAAATAAATATCATCGGAGGCAATAATCTTTCACTGGAGCCAAACTGAAAGTCAGTCGTTTGGGGAGATTGAATCTGTCATAATACTGAACTGCTTTCTTATCAACAAGACATTCCTTTTTTAATAGGAATAGAATCTTAAAAGGGATGGAAACAAATTAAATGAGGTTTATCAGTACTTCCTTCAAGATGTTATTGCACAGTCTTCATTTGGGGACAATTGCAAAAGAGGAAGCAAACAGAATGTTGCGTCTGAAAGAGGTAATTAAGTCCTCGATTTGCCTACAATCATTTATTTGTAATGGTAGCAATTCCACATTTGATTAATAGCATGATCTCCTTCTGGTAATTAAACATTCTGCCAAATTTTCTAAAATTAAGATGTTAACAAAAAGCCACATAGCCTTCTAAAGCTTTAAGAATTTCTCAAGACTGAGGTTCTAATAAAGGATTTCATAACTCTAATATAACTGTGCACGTCTAGAAAATAGCAAGATGACTGGAGTTTTCTATTTCACTGAAGTTGAGGGCTGATGTACATTTTTGTTACTCCATGTGACTTTTCCCTCTGACCACTACATCATGCAGCCCAGATATCAGAAGAAGTGGTCTTGATAATACCATTGGGTTGAAAAATGCTGGCAATATTAGCAGCATAGAAACATGTACGAAAATCTTACATTACAGTTGGCTTTAGACTTGGTGCTAACTTAGTTAGGCTCTATAGTGATTTTTAAACCATATGGTTCCACAAAATCTTCCAGTATCATTAAGGAAGGTAATTTTGAAAAAGACATAAACATCTGATCTGATCCACCTTTGCAGTACAATGTTGAATGACAGGAAGAAAAAACAAGAACATGAAGGCTCAGAAAACAAAACCAGAATAAAAGAGTTAGAAGAGAGTGTATTGAATGAGCAAAGCAGGAGATGAAGCACACATACTCAAAAAAAAGGTAGAAAGGAAAAGAAAAAAAATCAAGGACACATGATGTAAAGGCATATTGTTCCCAGAACTGACTCATGTTCCTTTTTGAAAATATAAGAACTATATATTTCCTACATCTGACCTATATTATCTGATTGTCCCTGCTATTTATAGATCCTATAGGATTTGTATTGACCACAAAGAGTCTCATTGGGTCTTCATGGATTCAGCCTAGAACTATTTATCTCAGCAGGTGCTAAATAAGTTACCTACCATCTAGTAAAATTGTTCAAAAAATAATTAATTGAAGAAAGAAACCACTGACATGGAAATTTTATTTGTAAAAATACTTTAAAAATAGTTACTATAAATTCAGGAATAAAAAAATTCTGTAGATATAGGTTTATTGTACATTAACAATTTTACTTTTCTTGTTTAAAGATTAAAAGGTAGACATTTAAATAGATCATCTAATAGACATCTATAAAGAGAAGTCTTTGCTTCAGTAAAAATCTAAATATGGAGGAACTGAAATGCATAGATTAAACCATTATTATAGGAAATAAAATTTCTTAAAATTTAATGCAAAGATTAATGCCTGATGACAAATATCATTAATTCCAAATTAATGTTCCAAAATAACAATGGTTAATGTGGAACTGGGAAAGAAATGAGCTTGCCTTGCCAGTCATGATACTCCCTTCCCACCTCCTCTATACAACTTCTGTTTGGTTAACTCTGATCTGTACTAGTAGAGAAATAGATTTCTGCAGAAAACATAATTGGTATATATTCTGGTAGGTATTTTTCACATCATCAAAACTTCACCAAGAAATAAAGAGAAAATAGATATTGGGACTAGCCATTGAATTCACATATTTCCCTTCATCTACTTTAATATTTGAACTCCCCTTGCTTAAATCCATGGAAAACAAAGAGACTTCCAGAGACGCAAACATTATTTTCTTGATAGACAACTGAAGGTAAACCTAAGGAAATACTAGTATTGCCAAGCAGAAAGAGATCAAACAGTAAGGAAAATCTAGGCTTTATTAGTTTTTATTTTTTCTTTAAAAAAATTTAAATAAAAAAGTTGGAAGTGTTACAAAGAAATGTTTCTACTTGAGTCACTGGATAGTGAATTGTCAAGCTTATAAGCCATTCCCCTAAAATACATGTCTGCACTTTTTGCAAACAAGGACATTTTCCTACATAACTATAAAACAATCATCAAAATCATGAAATTAGCAATGATATGTTATTAATACTATTCATAATAGATATCTATTGCAACATTAGAAAGTCTTGAAACTTGATGACCTGAAACAACAAATATATATATATATATATATTTTTTTTTTTTTTTAATTTGCAATTTCTGTGGGTCAGGAATCTGGCTTAGCTCTGTCTTCCAGCTGGGTCAAAATGTTGCAGCCAAGATATCCTCCTGGGCTATGGTCTCGTCTAAAGAATCAGCTGAGGAAGGACCTGCATTCAAGCTCACTCACATGGTTGTAGGCAAGATTCAAATGCTCATAGGTTGTTGAACTATGGCACTCAGTTCCCCACTGGCTCTTGGCCAGGCTTCCCTACATCCTTGCCATGTGAGCCTCTCCAAAGAGCAGTGACTCCATGGAGCCAACTTCCACCAAAATGAGAAAGAAAGATAGTAAGAGATGGTCTAAGATGAAAGTCCCATTCTCTTTGTAAACTAATTTTGAGGAAGGTATCCTTTAGCTTTTGCCAGGTTATTTTTATTAGAAGTGAGTTTCTAGGTCTAGCTCACACTCAAACTAAGGGGATTAAACTAGCATGTGAATACTAGGATCAGGAGCATCTTAGAGGCTACTTACTATATCACCTAACCACAGACTCTCTTCAAGTTTTGTCAAGGATGAAAATAATGTCGTTTGAAGCAAAAAGTTCCCATTCAGTATGATCCACTGCAGTTAAATGTTGTGTCCCCTTTGTCTCCTACACTATGGAATATTTCTTCAGTCTTGCTTTGATTTTCATGACTTTGACACTTTTGAAGGCTATAGGTCGCTTATTTTGTGCAGTGCCCTTCTATTTGGATTTGTCTAGTATTTCCTTATGAGATTTAGGTTATGCATGTTTGGCAGAAGTATCACCAAGAGTGATGGTACATTCTTTTGTCACTGCTTTCATTCAGTGACACATAATGTCAATTTGTCTCATTATTGATGATGAGACGTCAAGTGGTCTTGGACCATTTATGGTTAGTCGCCAGGCTTCTTCACTATAAAGTTACACTTCTACTCCTTTGTAATTAATGCGTCTTTTATGGAGTGATGCTCTGAGTACAAATACATCATTCCTTACCAAACTCTCTATTTCTTTATTTATATCTGTATGGACTCGTGGTTTCCTGGTTTATTCAGTGCAAAATGATCTGTTATTACTATTATTTCTGAGGCTTAAGTTATTCCAAATTGACCAAAGGGAACCCAATAAAACTGGCTTTTGTGTTATTTGAGCATGTCTCCTTCATTTTGTAAACACTTTCATATTTGGGCCCGTGATGAGATGTTACGGGTTCATTTTCTTATCTTGTCATTTCCTGGCTCAACCTTAAAATCAGCCATTTCTATAAGAAGAGCTAGTTTCTTTTCCAATGACATAATTTTGCTCATTGCTACTGAGGTGTGATTATTCCCAAACTCCCTAAATAAACAGATCTATGAGATTTTATGTGTACACGGCTATTCATATATTCACCCATACGTACACATATATACATATATCTGTATATTCCAAAAATATATAGAAATATATATCTGACAAATATATATATATATATCTAACAAACATACACAAAAATATAACACCAAAATTTATTTCTATTTTCTGCCTTTAAGTTCTTTCTTCAACAGTAAGAAATCTGATTTACATTATTCTTATTATATTTAATTACTTGATCAATTCCCCTGTATGTAACAAACGTCCCATTTTCATTGTCACCTCTTCCCTCATGTAGTCACCCTTCTTCTCCTGTTTGATCTCTGACCCCCTGTGCCAGACCATGCACCATTTAGATACCCTCCTCACCTTGCTCATCTCTGACATTCTCACAAAGTACTCTCTACAGGAATGTCCTCCTCACCCTTCTCAGTCTCTGACACTCCATATCGGCCTCACCAATGGATGAATGACTTTCTCATCCCATCTGAGTTCTGAATCACCATTCTAGCCTGATCATACCCCCAAACACACTCACCCTATCATAACCCAAGACAGACAATTCTAGAATGGGCATCTTCTTTTGATCAGGTTACAACACCTTACACTGTGTCACTGATCCCATAGAGAAGTTCCTGTGCACCTTTCTTGAACACCAACATCCCCAGTCTATCTCCTGACACACAAAACCCCCACGTGGTGGCTTGGTGTGACACCTCAAACCAGGCCATCAACTTCACTCTACTTTTTCCACACTGGCTGCCCATTCCTCAGTGTGGACATCCAACCGACCCTTTTTGAAATCTTGTTATATGCTCTAGGTCACTCTTGTTTCTGACTCCCAGGTCTCTGAACCATGGACATCTATCTTTCTTTGCTTCTACTTATGCTTTTAGGACTGGATTTTTTAGGAAGGGAAGGAAAGAAAATATAAACAAAAGGAAAGCAGGAGGAAGAGAGAGAAATATCAAGATACTTTTAGATTGTATTTTGTGAAAACAAAGAGATCTGGAACTCAGTGATTTCACTCAGGAAAGAGAGTCCCCAGAATACATGAATTTGTAGAAATAGTTCAAAAGTGATCATTATTCTAAAGTAATTAATTGTTAAATTTAAAATATTATTGGTGAAAGAATGCAAGTTAAAGTAAAATCATATACCAATTTGGGATTGAAGGAGAACCTATTAAGGGCAGTATCATTAATGTTCACTCTGTGATAAATCAGCTCCAAGAGCTATGCTGGTGGTGACAATAGGCATTGTAAGTTGTCACTACTTATAATTTCAAATATTTTTTCCAAAAGCCTCCAGAAGACATACATACTTTTACCCAGATAATACATATCAGGAAATTCAGGAAATTGATTTTGAGGAAATAATTCAACAGCTGAACAATTTCTACATTGCATTGATCACAATTATAAAAAAGTCATTTATAGAAAACTGTCCAAGAATATGGGGTCACTAAAATAATTATGTTAATATAAAAATATAATGCCAGAAACTTCTTAAAATTATCACGTAAATCCACATTAAATGGTAGAGATAGTTTGTAGTTTTGTTTGTTAAGTAGACACATACAGGTAATAAAAGAATATGCATATGTTAAATGGACATTCTTTTCACGATTATATACCTAAACAAATTCTATGAGATTATTCACAAATCTGTGTATGTGTTTGCCTCCAAGTTGTTGTTTCTGTCTATGTTGCTTCCTATTCTAAACATGTTAACTTACCAAATCTCTTTCCTCTTGCTACTTAACTTGTGTTTTAAATTGATTCAGTTAATCACAAGATACAAGATCTAAACTGGGTCTGAGAGACTTTCTGTTCTATGATCTCTGAAATACAACATCCTTTCATGTTCTTGTAGGTTACTACTGCACCACGCTAATTTCCCACATGCCACACAAGTATTCCACTATCATCTCAGTAAACAACATTTAATTGTTTAATTCTATATTCAATAATTCTGAGCATAATTTTCAGGGCACTATATCACAACCCATTGATAAAAATAAATCAACAAGCTTAGAGAAGGGGTGGGCTGGGGAAAATGATGGGGAAGAAGGTTCACAAATTAAGAGTAAATTCTGGAAATAAAGTTTTAAATTTATTTTTATTAATTTTTTGTTTTAGACAACACAAGTATGGTTGAAAACTGGAAATTAATTGGTTAAATAATGTGGATTTTATACTGCATTTTAAACTTCCTGTGACATTTGAATTTTTGTTCTCATCATCTTTTATGATGTGTGCCAGTGTAGTAAAAAAGAACAACATAATTACAGAGATTTTGGGGGGTGGGCATAGTTGCTTAATTTTGATGGGGGAAGGGTTACTATTGTGTTGGCAATAATGACAACTCAGGGAAGAAAATACGAAAGTTTTCTCCTATGTTATCTAAGCCTTGCTCATGATGCTGCAGGAAGACCTGCTAAGAGTAGTTCCCATGAAGCCCCTTCTAAAATAAAGCATCTGCAAGAACTACACTGGATCTGAGGAGATGATTACCATGGGTGGGCTCAGAAAACTCCAAGTAATAGTCTACAGAAAAAAAAAAAAAGAGAGAGAGAGGTGGGGCTATGTGATATGATAATGCAGGAGAGAGAGTAAAATCAAAAGCTGAGAATAATGGTCAAGTCATGAATCATGTATAAGGCTAAACTTGGAGGCTATGAAAATCCAAGAATCTCTTTAAGTAGGTGGCATTAGATTCACCACTTTTCTTTGTTCTTTATATTAGTAATTAATATTCTTCTTTAGTTGAATTTTGCCTTACAATCAATACTTTTATTATAAATATATTTTGATGAAAATTGATTTTTGATTCTATAACTCTAGTGTCATCTAGAAATCCATACAAGCATACAGTTTTTTTAAACGATAAAGTAGTTATGTAGGGTTGCAAATGCTTTAGACTAGATTTTTGTGAATGCACATCAACTTATGCATGATTCAGACATCTTGCTGTACATCTAAATCTTCTGTTCAGGAGGTTGCTCTGTTTCGGCATGTTTAGTAGATCTCTTGATAGGGTTGTGCCATTTAGTCAAGATTTCTAACTTTCATGAGGTGGAGGGTTGACTTTGGGGGAAGTAGAAAGTCTGCGAAAGAAGGCTATCCTGATTTCTCACATCCCTAAAGATACTGAAGATGGTCCTAAAGATGTGTAGGCAAACTCAAGGAAGTATAACTATAAGAAAAACTTCTGAAATTTGTGGTTGTCTTTCAAAAGCTAGGATCAACATCTCACTCCAGTTCAATGTATGTTTATTCACAGCATGGGTCACTACCTCTTAGGGTAGGAAAAAAACACTGTAGACAAGTCTGTGTGTGGTGATGAGGCAAAGAAAAGATAAATACCAGTTCTGATTCTCTTGTCTTGAAGAGGTAAGGAACATGGACTGTACCTTTGGTTGGCATCCTCGGAGTTAGAAACTTGGAATATGATTGAGGTCAGGGACTATGGAATCACTAGGAATGGAGCTTGTCTGGGTAATGTGGTGTGATGGCAACATGTGGAAAACAGTCAGATGATGTAATCACATCTCTAAAGGAACCATCAAGGCCTGGAAAGATGTTCACCAGCAAGGGCTGCTAGGACCTCCCTACACGACATCCATAACCTGGGCCATAAATTATGTCACCACTGGGACCAGTGTAAAGGGTCAGCTACCCTACCTTCGCAGTTTTGTAATTCACAAAATAAGCAGCACTTATTACTGGCATGGAAGATAATCTACTCACCAAGTATGGTGGTATAAGGATTCTTATTTTGCTTTTCTCCCTCTTTTCACTAGCAGACAAGGAGAAAACCCTGGCAAGATGGAAGGAATTGAAAGAGAATAAACAACCCCGTACCTTCAGTCAGGAGCTATGAGTCTCACCTATGCTGGAGTAAGAGGGGTTATTTAAAAGATCAATATTAGGTTGAAATCTAATGGCTGCACTAAATTCCAGGCCCAAATTACCTTAAAAAATGGAATCAAACTGAAATCTTATCAAAGGAACTCATTTCCTACCAGCAAAGGGGATTTGACATTGCACAGCTATTAGCAGTTATGAGAAAAAGTAAAAGCATGCCTATGTGTATGCCTCTAACTGGTTGACATACCCTCTGTGAAATCAATCAGAAGAACTTACTGAGAGGTGATTCATTAGTACTAACTGCCTCCAGTCACCCCAACTGCAACCCTCTGTATTTATCAATTTTACAACTGGTATAGGTAACATAATCATGTATTGGGGAATGACCCTAAGGTATACAGTGGCACTCTTTTGATAAAAATGAACTGACTTAAAAGAAAGTAAGTTATCACAAAGAAAATGCAGTTTAAAAACCTGCTTATTGAGCAGAAACACAATTGCTCAGTAAGAGGACTTGAGGGTTACCATTTAGCCCTCTTGTGGCAGGTAAATCCTTCAGCTCTTGAAAGACCGACGTTCAATTCCATACACTTCTCTCACATCAGCCACTATGGACGCAATGGTAACAACTCCTAGCTTAAAGGCCCAAGGATGGAGGCAACATTTTTGAATGGTTTCTTCTTTCAAAGAGTAGGCTGTAAAGGAAGTAGGGAGGAGGAGGAAGGAGCCTTATAGAGTAGAGACAAGCAGCACATGCTGTTCTATTAGTAGATTGGGATGCAGGAAATCCATCACACAGAAACCTGAAAAATCCTCACCAGGGCAAGTCTGTCCAGCAGGCTTACTTATTCCAGAAGAGACATGATCAAGAACTCATTAAGAGTGCAAAAATAAAATAAGTACACCGAATGTGAAATGCAAACAGCATGAGGGAAATAACTTAAAAAATTTTAAGTATTTTTAAACATTATACAAAATACCCAATAAAAACCCATTCAATGTACAGGTTTATATATATATATATATTTTTATTTAAGAAAGAAAAAAAAGAAATTTAACTATAGTCCAAACCCTGCTATCAGAGAGCTGTAGTTGTGAAAATCAAGCCAAAGAGCATCTCAATATAACAATGGCTTAATACATTTATTTTAGAATTTGGAAATACTTTAGTATTAAGGAACTACATCCTGCCATTTTTAATGTATTTCTATATTTTAGATTTGCCTGAAGTGCAATTAAATGCATAAAAAATGCAATGTGTCATCAACAATGGTGTTTATATTTTAGTTGCAAAATCAAATTAGCAAACTCATCATCTGCTAATTAAGAATGTATAAATCTTTAATTCTCCTAAAATTGGAAAGATTGTCAATCTCTCCATTGGTGTTAATAATAATAATAAAGCAATAATAATGAAAATACTTGGATAGATATCTATATGAAATAACTTACAGTTTCTAACAAAAGGACAAGATAAAGCCCTGTACAGCATAAAAATTTTGAATAACAAGATGAAGAGTGGGAAATGATAGAAAAGATCATTGGGGAGGAAAATTTTAAGGTTGAATTGCTTTTCAGAGTCCATTCAGATTCCTAAAGAAATTGTTTTCAAGGTAACCTTTGGGAAGTACTGCCCTAGTAATTTCTTCAGTGTCCTCTGTGACTACACTCTCCATGTAACTGGAGAAAATTTCACCTACTCCAGATGATTTGGATCAATTAGATGTTATAAGTTATTTCCTTATTTTCCCCAAATGCCTTAGTCCTTCTAACACCCCATCCTGCGGTACCTCTTCTCTCACCAGTTCTAGCTGATGAATTTCTTTTTCTTTCTTTCTTTTTTTAAGTCCAGAGATCCCCAGGTTTGAACGGGGCAATGTATTCCCAATGCTCTTAGCAGAATTTAGCAAAGAGGAACTATTACCTTCCTACTCCCTGATATGATTGCTCTCCCTGTGAAGTCTCAAATTGTATTAGATTTTGTTGCTGTATAACATTAGATTGTAGTGCCTCTCGTGTTCACACATACCTTACTTCAAATGTAGGATTTTCAGGGACACTAGCTTTCAGTTAATTCATTTTGTGTGTGTGTGTGTGTGTGTGTGTGTGTGTGTATCTGTGTGTGCTCCTTCATACTGGTAAAGCTTAAAGTGACTCGTGTGTTCTTTCTAAAACAAAACTGGCAATTAATACTGTTCATATCTCATTCTGTGATGACAGATTCATATTAAGTGCATGAATTATTTACCTTACTTTTCTTTCATACACTCAAGTTCAATTTTTTTTTTGCTTAAACATGTAAATTTGCTAAAATATACACTGGTAAAAGTATTATACTCAATCCTGCTATTTCTTCAAATCAGCCCCAGATATTTCTGTCTCTCTTTAGTAATTAAAGTTCTTAAAGTATTAATGTTGGCTAGCTTATATTATACATAAATTTATCCAACCCAAGATGTATGTCCTATTATCACACAGATATTAGGTTAATACTGAAAATAGAAAGATAATCAAGACAAAATTTCTACCCTCAAAGAAATTACAATTAAGTAAGAAAGACTCACGGATACTATAGGGTAACTCTGAGGTATTAGTTTTCTTTTTTCTCCAGCTCTTGCAAGAAATCTCCATCAATAATTTTATACAATGCATATTAAATTACCACAATCAGTGGTTTAAAAAATAGTATTTTGTTATCTCACAATTTCTGTAGGTCAGATGTCCAGATGCAATGTAACTAGGGTTTCTGGTCAGAATTTCACAAAACTAAAATCTGTAGTACACAACCCATGTTCTCACCTGGAGTTCAGGGTCCCCTTCTAAGCTCAATGTCTGATTTTAGAATTTATTTCCTTGAAGCTTTAGAATGAATGTCCCTGTTTTATTGATAGTTGTCAGCTGAGGGTCACTTTCAGATCCCAAAGACTGCCCACAGTTACCTGCCACACAGCCCTCTTCACAACACGGCGATTTGCTCCTGTAAGGTCAGCAGAAGAGCATTTGATGCAGCTTTAAAACTCCTTGATTCCCCACATCTCTGACTTACAGATCTTCTTTTAGACAGTCTCACCTGATGAGTCAGGCCCACTGACCCTCAAATGGAATTAATTATGCAAGTGTCCACACCAAGGAGAAGGAATCATGAGGCCATGTTAGAATTCTGACTGTAACACCTCCATTTTAGTAAGGTTGTTAAAGGTTTTTTTTTTTCCACCTCCCACAAGGAGGTTAACAAATGTTTGAGGAACAAAGGAAAAATTGGAAGGCATTTAAAATTTAATCCCTACCCAGATTCATAAAGCAGATGGAATTCAGAGTTCCTAGAAGACAAAAATGCTGAAGTTTAGAAATGATGAAAGTACGTCAATTTGAAGAAAAAATAATTTGAGTGATTTTCTTGAGGTAGGAGAGAGAAGGTAGCTATGTGGTTTCAGTAATTGCTGGGAAGTGGCCCATATAAACTATCAGGCAATTGAGGGTGAATCAATTGCTAAGGGAGACTGAATTTTCAGCATCAAGCTTCTGGCTTCAGCTAAGACACTCCTGTCCAAACTGGACAGAGACAAGCAGAATTTCTCTCAGTAAGAATGAGAGAGGGCTTGCCCTTGAATGTGTTTAATCTCATGGGAATCTTTCCTAGCTCTAAAGAGAAAGAAGTTCTTTAACAAAGCAGGTCTTTAACAAGCCTACAGTTGTTGTTCCCTGTGGACAGGAAGCTGAAGCCCTAGATCAGATGATCTGGCTTAAAGACCAAATTTAAAGAAAGAAATGAAAGGCTTCTTACTGCTGCATATCATAGAGTCATGTTCATCCCCATTATGTATGTGAACCAAAACATTATAACTCATTATAACACAGGTATTCGTGGAAAACTTGGGAATATAGAAAGCCCTGAGAGAAGATAGAACATATCCTCCCAAAGGAAATAATAAGTCTTTGTTTTAAAACCAAGGAAGAGTAAGGGTTAGACAGAAGGAATCATGGTGGAGATGGAGGTAATGAGATGGGGAAAAGGGGTCTTAATATCCAGTTCCTTTATACTGACAGGCATAGACATAATGCTTTAGAAAGGTGGGGTAAGAGGATTATAAGGCCACGTCATCCTATGACTGTCATCCTATGATTAAGAAATTTTCAGGAAGGAATTTTTCTGGGGATAACAACTTCTATAAACAGATGTCCCATTTAACCACTTTCTTTTCTTTTCTTTTCTTTTTCATATGTGTTTTGAAAGTTTTAAGTGTTGAAGACCTTTAAGTATTTCTTATGAATATGTACCAGTGGGAGATACTGTCTTATCAATAAACACATTAATTGGGCTTAGTTGACAGTGGAGAGAAAAAGTTATATAATAGGGGTCACAAACTCAAAAGTCCACAGGGGCCACGCTGTTAATGAAAATTAGAGAAACAGCCTAAATTCAAGTATAATGCAAAAGAGGCTAGAGGAAACTCTGTGAGCTGGGACCACATAACCTTCCTAGAGGGGCAGCTTCTAGGCAGCCCTTACCAATCACTGTCATGTGAAAAGGCAGAGTTAACAGTCTCAAAGTTTCTAACTGCTTCTAAGAAAAGCTGAAAGTCTAGATTTAAGTATTGGTATCGGCTATTGATATGTGTGTGTGTGTGTGTGTGTGTGTGTGTGTGTGTGTGTGTGTTTATTAGTGCAGACACCAGGCAAAACATCTAAGGGCTTACAAAGTTTGGAGCCAACAGTTTATGACCTCTTCTATAAAGCAATAAAATATGATAGAATTCTCATGAATTGAGGAGACTGACAGAAGAGTTTGGGGTCATCTAGGCAAAGGGCAAGTAGTCTGAGAGACAGAGATTGATAAGGAGAAAAGAGAGCATCAGAAGTAAACTTCACAGACTTTAAAACTGCCCAGTGCTGCACCTGCTAAGAAAAAAATGAAAAGATTATTACAGCCTTTATCGTGACCCAAGTTTTCTATACCAAATTGTCAATGGAACACATTGCAACTCTGTCAGATAAGTGACAGTAAAATCTATTTAATCTCAGATCAAATCTAAACATGGTGTCTGTTGAAGTGTTTCAGAGGCACTATTTGTGTCCATGAGAAGAACAGGATTGGGATATTGGGTCCACCAAAAATGGCTAAATGCCTAACATTTACTGTGTGTGCATGTGTGCATATGTGCCCATGGGTACATGGGAATATCTTCAATATTCAGTTCTCTTAGGAAAAATTTAAATCACTGCCTATGCATACAAAAATAAAATAAGTATATTACAGTCTTATCTCTTACTCTGTTATGATTGCATATACTATGAAGAAAAAGCAAATACTATGCTTTTAAGTAGTCCATTTGGGCAGGCAAAGTAAAAGCGAAATTTGTTTACTCTCTATTCCCAAAATCATAGGGGCATTTGTTGTCTGCACAAAAACCTTTTTTTAAACTTAAGGCATTATTTGTTTCATAGGGTTGCAAATCAGAGGCGGCATCAACGTTAATTCAGGTTTATTGAAAATACAAAAAAGTGTAGGACTAAATAAGTAAGATCGAGATGGAAAATGGTGGTGTTGGGATTGGGAAATCACGTAGTTTTCTTTCATAGAAAGTGATTATATATTTTTTCAGTATAAGTAGACTTTTTGGAAAGTCAGAGAAAGATGACTTCCAGACTGGATCCTTAAGATGATAACGTCTGGAGAGTTCCATTTATGTCAAAGTTTAGTCTCCGTTTCAGCTTAATCAAACATCTTGCCTTCTACAGCACATTTATTGCCTCTGCTATCTCAGATGATGTTGTAATCCGGCCTAGTTTATTGCTTTCTTCTCTCACATTGAATCAGTTATGCATCTCATTGGTGGGTAAGAAAGCTATCTATTTTTAACATACGTTTTAGGTGATATTAATTTGATAAATGCTATCTCAAGGAGAAGGAATAGTATAAGGTTGTTGAACTAATTTCACTAGCATGTCTTGTGATCAGGCAGGGCATATATTTTAAAATGGTGGCAGAAGTGATACATTAACATTAAACACTTTTTAAAGAAACAAAATATTTCTAATAAAGTAAAATCCTTTGATTAGGTTTCTAAGATTGGTATTTTTCAAAACAGTATTCCAACAACTGAGAAGGGACAGAGGGAGACAGAGGAAGGTTCCATGCAACTTAGAGAGGGACTCAAAGAGGGGCTTGGGTTATAGAGGAACTCAGCACTCATCTATCTGTTCTAAGGTTTTCTTGTGACCGCCATGTTAGTTGTGGGATTCCCCGGTGTAGAAATACAGAGGCTCAGGGCCCCAGCCCTACAGTCATATTCACGATATTACAGATGACAGCAAAGTTAGGCAACTTGGCTAAACTTCTGGCTTTGAGACTCTACCTGCTTCCTCTGGACATCCTAGGTAGTTCGCTTTATAGGAATTGCAGCCCCAAGCAAGGATTGCTCTCAGCAACTTTGCATCCATTTCATGTGGACAGATGATCCAGGTTCTAGTCCCCAGTGTCACGTGGTGAAACTGATTTTGGTCACTATAATCTCAAGAGGAACATTTTAATTCCCAATTATGTCACAGAAAAAGACCTGGCCATCCTTCTCTGCCTCAGGCCTTGCTGTCCAGCCCTACCCTAATTCTATCCTAACTCCAATCCTAACTCCATCCTAATTCACCCATGCTATTATTATGATCTACACACTTGTTAAGTTTCTGTTTTATTTCTGATCCACTAGGATGTTTAATTTATTTTGGAGTGTGGTTGTGTCATATTTTTTCCTTTTTAAAAATAATTCATCTATTATTAATGCAGGCTGAAAGAGGAAATTTTAAAGCATATTTCAACAGCATCTGGACTAAAAGGTTAACATGCTTTTCTGATAAGTGCAAAAAAGTTCATTTCCTTTCTTTTTTATCTTGGAAGAATGCCTTTAAGTTTGGAAGGACTATATGAAGTATATGTGCTTTTATTTTGTTAAGTGTCAATAAGATAGTTTCAGGGCAAAATGATTTGTTAAAACTGGGCCCAACCTATAAATAAAAGAAGCTGAACATAGCGTGTACATATGATGCTAAAAATTTTAATTTCTCTATAAAATGTGCTTCCACAGTATTAATATTATTAAGAATCAATGGTTAGCCATTTAAAAATTTAAGCATGCCCTGTGGCAAACACTGCAGGTTGCATCCTGCTTTTCCTTAACAAAAGAATCTTCGCATAGTTTTGGGTACCAGTGTGCTCAGGTATAAAACTATACCTACAGGCATCCTTGCAGGTAGAGGTGGCCACGTGACATGATTCTAAACATCAAGATCTAAGCATAAATCTCTGGAGTAAAGCTTCTGGGAAGGCTATTTTTTTTCCTTCTGATAAAAGAAAAGAGTCATCAACCATCTTTACCATTTGCCCTTTTCCCTTTGTGTCTGATACAGAATCTCACACCTTGAGTGTAGCTACCATCTTATAACCATGGGGATAAAAGACACAGGCTAAGAATAGTGAAGAAGGAAGATAAAAGGAGGCTGGGACTTTGGGCAGCTATTCCAGCCCTGTAATACCTACCTTCCAACTACTCGTAACATGAGAAAGACAAGCTTAATTACCCATTTGTACCACTGTTTGCCTTTTTTGTCAGGTTTTTACTACAGGCAGCTGAACTCTATCCTAATTCACCCATGCTTTTATTATGATCTAGTACACACAGGACCAAGCTTTCATTCAGTACTCTTTCTTTACATATAGCTTATGTATATCATTAATATTTCTGTGATAAGAGTGTCAATTTTATGCATAATTGCAATCATTATTAAAATGGCTAGATGCATTAAATTTCTATAAATATTCTTATTCAGAATAGAGGTACAATAGGGCAAAAAATTATTTTTTTAAGTGTGCGCTTTATTTAATAGCACATATTTAAATGTGTGTTCTCTGAATGCATGGCATTAGAGAATGAGGTTGTATTAGAAACAGAGCTGCACCCCCAGATCTCTTTTCAAAGAAGGACTTGCTGCACAGTTGAGGAGAGCAGTAAGCACGTTGTCTCCAGCTGTGAGATCCTTCCAGGACTGCCGCAGCTGCAGAGATCTCATCGCCCAGGGAAGCCCACATCTTGTGACTAAGAGGAGTGATATAAGGGTCAGGACATCTTCGTTTGATGCAGGACAGTCTGATGGGTTTTGAGCCAAATGGATCCAGGATTTGGTGGGGGTGGGGTACTTAACTGAAGCTTACCTGCTTCCTCAGCCCAATAATGTTTTTTAACTCTTCCTTCCATGGATGTCAATCCCTAGTAACTATCTTACACCTTAAACTCCATCTTAGTGTCTGCTGCCAGAGAATCCAACTTGCATTCTTTGCATTGGGAGTGGTCCAAGAAAGTAGATAATAAAATGAAGTTTAGAGTTGGGTGATTCACCACCTGGTTGGCAGTAAGGACCCACAACCCGTGACAGATGAAGCACAGGCAGCCACTGGCACAGTGTGGCAGTCCAATTGTTAAAACTTTCACCAGTGATGGATTGTGAAGCTATTCTTGTGGAATAGAGTTCATTAACCCACGTGATGTTAGACATCAGAGATGTATTGAAGATAGAGTGGCTATAAGGATAAAGGATTGCATGGCTATTGCTAGGCACCACTGGTGCTCTAACAAAAGACAATGAAGAACTGAGAGTGGGTGACAGGCAACTGAAAGCCAGGCATCAAAGCCAGAGTTCTCTTTGCACACAAGGAAGCTTATCTCCTCTAGTGAGAGGGCAAAGGACAGAGAATACCAACCATAAAATTGGATAGAAAATATTTTTTGGACTTGAGAGCACTCTCCTAAGAGAAAATATTTAACATCATAGCAAACACTCCAGGGAATGGTGTTAATTCATTACTAGGGTGCCTCCTGGATGCATGGAAAATGATGCTAAATTTCAGAGTGAACTGAAATGGCGGAATTGCCATGGTAAACACTGAAGGATGGGATGAAAAACTTTGGGTAATGAGGCATGCTAAAAGTATATATTATGTGTGGTCAGAGACACATTGGATAATTATAACTTCCAGGAAGATCCGGAGGCCACATCATTTACCCAAGGCATGAGAAATGTCTGGCAGAGAAACACCAGCACCAATTAAAAGGTTTAAGAGTGGCTCTCCTTTGTAGTTTCGGGCTAGTGGTATGTAGGATGGCTAACTCTTCTAGTTTTAGCTCTGAAAGCTCTATATCCCAGGAGCCCCTCAATTCCAAAAACACCCAGAGAATTGTTCACCTGAGTAGATACTAGAACATTGCTTAAAGGTATCACGGGGATGATAGAACCCAGAAACAAGGGAGGCCAGGTGGAGGTATTTAACCTACAGAAGTCTAGGGGAAGGGGTCACAATTATTGCAACAAATCGCAAGGTCAAAGTGGCAGCAGGTCTGACCTACAGAGAGTTATGGGGATGTTTGATAAAATACAGTGTTCCTTGAGACAAAATAGAAAGCTGACAAGGGTAATACTGAGCAGAAAAAAATCAAGGATGAATGGCTGGATGGCTGAGGCTGTGCACCCAATAAAAAGTTATGTTTCCTTATCTGGTTTCCACAGCTGAGCCATTTGACTACTGCGGAATCCATCAGCTAAAGATGTGGCTAGGTGCCCAGGAGGAAAGATTCCATAACAATATGGTAAGTATACAAGATAATGGCTCTTCCAATAATTTCCCCAAAGAGATATATGGCCATTGACGCAAACTGTACATTGAGCAAAGAAGAATACCCAGACACTGTGAAGACTGATGGACACTGGATCTGAGAGGACATTCATATCCAGAGATCGGAAGCACTGTCATGGCACCTTTAGAGTGGGAGTATACAGGGCTGGAATAATAAAAGGAGTCCTAACCAAAGTCTGACTGGCAGTGTATACCTTCATTTTGCAAAGACAACTGGTGGTCATTTTCCTCATCCCCAAATACAAAATTGGCACAGTCCCTATATTGGGTTCTTAGTCTGCAGGGCACAAGCTATATATAATTCATATTATATATATGAGTATATTCAAGTGGAAGCCTTTGAAATTGCATACATTCAGCCAAGATAGTAAATCAAAACCAGTATCACATTCTGGCCAAAGGCTTTGGAAAAAACTAGTGCCACCCTGAAGAATTCAAAGGATTCAGGGATGGTGGTATCTGTCAATTCTTCATTTAATTTACCCGTGTGATCCCTGCAGAAACCAGATGGATCCTGGATTATGATTATAGACTATTTCAAGCCCAACAAAGTTGTATCCCTGACTACAGTCAACATGCCATATGTGGTAGTTTTTTGCTAGAGCTTATTAAGAACCCTCAGACACATAATATTAGCCATTGATTTGAACTGAATTCTTTTTTCATCATAAGAAAGGAGAATTAGATACTGTAGCACTCATGTGAAGCAGACAATACACATTTTCATTTTCTTCCCAAGGCAGTTAATTTCCTGCCCTCTGTCATAACACAGTACAAAGTGACCTGGACTGTCTGAATATCTTACAGAACATCAAATTGATCTTATATTGATGACACTGTATTGATTGGGTATGCTGAGCAAGAACTGGGCAGACTGGAGGTCCCAGGAAAACACATGCACTCCAGACATCAGGCGATTAATCTTGTGAATACCCAAGGGTCTGTCATATCTATAAAATTTGTAAGGGTCTAGTGGGCACACCAAGACATAATCTCCAACATAAAAGACAAATTATTACACCTTGCACTATCTACCACAAAGAAGGAAAAGCACAATTGTTGGTGGAATTCTGGTACTGAAGACAGCAAATTTCATACCTAGGAATATGCTCTGACTATTTACCAGGCAATCAAAAGGCTTCCAGCTTCAGGTGGGTTCTAAAGCAGGAATGGGCTCTGGAACATCTCCAAGGTGTGGTACAAGCATTTCTCCCACTGTGACCATACAGTCTGGCAGATCTTATGAGGTTGATGGTATCCATAGGGGTAAAAGATTCCATAGAGAGTTTGTGGTACGGATATTAGAAGTATTCTAACACAGGTCCTGAGTTTCTGAAGCAAGGCCGTAAAGTCTCCATGAGAGAATTATACTTTTTTTGAAAAACAACTCTCGGCACACCTCTGGGCCCTGTTAGGTATAGAAGACTTGACCATGGGGCACAAAATGACCATGGAGCTAGAGCTGCCATCATGAGCTGGATCCTGTCAGACCTAACAAGTCATGTGGTTGTGAAAACCCAGTAATAATCCATTTCTGGATAAAGTGGTAAAGGCATCAAGAAGCATAAGCTGGACCAAAAGTCATGAGCAGTATAGCATCTACCACTTCTGCACCAGCAGTTGTCCTCCAAAATCAGCCTATGGTTTCATGGAAGAATCCCAAATGACCAGTTGAAGGAAGAAGAAACAAGCTTATTTTACAAATGTGAGCACTAACTGAAATAGACATAGGTTGCACTCCACTTATGAGTGATGATAAAAGGCACTAGCAAAGGAAAATTCTCCTGCGGGTTGGGAGACAAGGAAGGCTGGGGTGGAGGTATGAATATAGGCACACATGAGTGGGTATAAAAAGTGAAGAGCATTGCATTACCCTTCTAAAACCCACCAGAAAGCATCCATCATAGAAAAGGCAAAATGATTGAAACCATTAATATAAGCTGCTCTGTCACTGGGCAACCCAGTCCATTATAATGGATACGTGAATGAAGTGGCCACCATTACCGAGATGATGGCTACCATGTCTGGTACCATGAGCCCATATTTTTCAGAACTTAACCATCTACTGCTAATGCCAAACTGCTAGCAATAATGAATATTGCTGAGGCCCTGATATGGCAAAACATCTTTAAAAGACCAACCAACTACATGGTTTAAGCTGCCTATACTTGGACTCTTCCATCGTAAAGTGATAGCAGTTTATTCTTAACAGAGATTGTCACATATTCCATCCATAGGTTAAGCTCCTCTGACTGCAGAGCCCAGAGTGCCCTACAATATGAGTGCCTGTGGAAGTGTTTGCTCCTTCAGCTGGGCATCTCACATAAGATCATGTCAGACCAGAGGACCCATTTAGTAGGTGGGGTAAAGGATCACTTATTGTATCCCATACCCCATTACCCAGAAGCTTCCTCTATTAAGACATTGTCATGCCCCAGTGAAGACACAATTGAAGTGCCAGCTCAGAGAAAATGCTCTATGAGGATGTTCTGCCATCCTCTAGCATGCAGTATATTTATAAAATTGGAAGGCTTTTTGTTGCACTGTGTCCTCAAAAGGAAGAATATGTGGGTCTGGTAATAAGAGGTGCAAACAAGAATAGCCTCACTTATAAATATCCCCAATACCCACTTGGAGGCTTTGTGTTTCCCATTCCCACAACTCTGAGCTCTGGTCTTTGGTAAGGCAGGGCTAAAATCTCAGCCATTTCTGCCTGATGCAAGGTTGGATTCTGATGGATGATACTCATTTCAGTGTCCCCAGCAGAGTCATCCCAAACTATGTAGATCTTGCATCATGCCTTAACTTTTTTCTATCCCCCATCTTTCCCTTCACTCGTGCTATTTCTTAATATACATCTTGCATCTCCTGGAGAACCTAACCTGTGACAGTCTTCAGTAATATTTTACTCATGAGTAAAGAGATAATCAAGTTGTTAAGGAGCAGTTATAGGCATCTTGGTGATGCAAATTGTGCGAAATGGTATGCATTATATGCAGGTGTCGTGTGGTATCATATGCTTCACTTTGTTTAAAGATGATATGAATTTTCCAATAGTCACTATTGAATATACAACTGGATATCACAGGAAAACTATGGAGGCATGAAAATGAAGGATAGATAAAAGGAAATAATGGGGAAGAGTTGAAAGTCTAATTCTGGAAGGCTTATTAAGACTTTTTTGTTTTAATAATCATTTATTCAATTATCATCTTTGATCTACAAGTTAAAGAAGATGACCTTACATCTCTCACAGGGTGCTATAAAGATATAAAAAAAAATCATGATTTGGCTTATTCTAAATGGCACTAATTACTTTAAAAGTAGCATCCCTTTACACTCCAGATCCTAACATCCTTTCTAGTAAGCCTCTGTTGCTTCTTTTTCAGATCTTTTAAATCAATGGCTATAATAATATCCACTGTTTAACATCCAAAATACTAAATGTAGCATGAGGCGCATATGCTATAGATTATCATTCACATGGTATAACATGAACATCCAATATGGAACAACAGAAGTATTGCACAGATTCTTAAAATCATTAGCTAACATAAGCAAAACTCAAGCTACGTTCTTGCCCAGTAAAGTTAATTCTGTAGAGTCTCTTTTTTTCTTCATGACCACTATTTTTCCGAAAATGTTAAACAAAGCCATCACTGGAAAGTTTCCAGTTATTTTCTCTTGGCTTCTCATCTATTCACTTCCTACTCTGTGTATAGAACTCTAATTAGACATATCATTCATTTTTTTTTTCATTTTTGTTTTGTTTTTACTTTTTTAGGTGTGGATAATATACAGTAAATTGAACAAATTACAAGAATGTTGCTGGATACAAACTTATTTTTGTACAAACCCATGATATGAAACACTTCCAGTATTCTCAAAGACATCACTTTGTCATTTATAATCAACATCCAACCAAAGATGATCAGTTTTCTGACCTTTAGAACCAATAATTTCCTCATTTTCTCTCAAATTCTCTTCTGTGTATTTTTTAAATTTTCTTTTTCTTTTTATATTTTGCTCTCAATAATATCTTGCTCATTTTGGTTTTATTTTCAACAATTTTATTTTCAGTTCTATGTATTCTAATTGATTTTTTGCCAAATAGTTTTGTATCTGAATCATTTTCTGCAGTTATTATTACCATATTAAACTATATTACTTACTCAATTTGTTTACTTGTGTTTTTGTCTTTCTGGAGAGAGCAGAATATAAGCTCTAAGAAAGCAGGGTTCTTACCTGTCTTGTACGCTGATATAGCTCCTGACTAGAATAGCTCCAGTTTCATAGTAGGTACCAAATATTTTTTTTAAGAAATACATAGATCAATTAATGAAATTTCCTTAAATATATTCATGTCTCTGTATCACTCTGGCTGAAAGATCTTTTACCTCATCTCAACTACTGGTACCTTCTCTTGACTTGTACCCTCCTCCTTTTCTTTCTTCCACACCTGAATCCATCCTGTAGTGCTTCTGGAATCATCTTTTTATCACCCAGATTATTTAGGTCTCTACTTGAAATCTTTTAAAGCCTTTCCATTTCTCTTAGAATAAAAAAAAAATGTAATTTACCCTACAAAGCCTCCACATAGTTGGCTGTTTCGCCAGCCCCAACTTATGCCACAACACTAGTGACTTTTAAGTTCCTATAAAGACCAGTTCCCACCTATTCAAACATCTCTTTTCTTGATCATCCTCATTACCCCACTAAGCTGGTTATTTTCTATTAATACTTTGTTACAATTCTCATTAAGGTGGTAAATTTTCTGAGAAATCTTTATTGAACTTTTTAAACCAAGATTCTCAAATTGATCTATTATAATCCCTTTTATTATCAAATATCTATTAACATCACAATAAAAATTTGGAAAATATATTCTAGCTCCATCTACAAACCTGCACAATTTTCCGTATTCAGGATGGAAAGAGATGGACATGATTACATAAAGTAACTCAGGAATGATGTCTGTAGGATATATCAGAATATACTTGATATTCTGACAAGCAATCATTAAAACATATATTTAGTAAAAGGAAAAAAAAAAGGACTTGAAAGCTTTTTGTATTAATATGATTTTGGTGAAATTTAACACACATCCAAAACACACAAATTATTTTTTTTTCTCATTTTGGTTATAACCCTCCTAAAGCCCCTTTTGGCTTTTCTGTTTCTTCCTTATTTAGAGTTGATGTCTTCTTTTCAGGGCCTGAAGCCCTGGAGAATGTAGTGTATATTTGGATTCCTCAGAGTGGCTGAAATCAAGCAGAGTACTATTGATGTTATTGATAAAGTTAAAAAACAAAGCATGATGCTGACATTTGTGGAACACCTTTGCCAATAGACCTGGCTAAAGATTTTCTATTCTTAGCAGAGGTAAATCATGATACTGCGCTTGCTGCTCAAGGGAGTTATAATATTTTACCCTCCAATAGTCTACAAGAAGGATGAGTTTTGAAAAACTTTTCTGAAGTAGATGGTTACTGTCTCCTGGTGAATATCACTGTTTATTGACCATCACAGCTTACAGTTATTATCATCTCTTATTTTTAAAGAATATCCACAGTAAAGCATGGTTTTGCTCACAGTATAAAAGTTATGGAGTGTGGATCCTGTGCACTTTGAGGTCCATCACTAATCATGAAACATCTTACTTATTATCTCTCTTTTTCCCTCTACGTCTTCACACTTGACACTATTTTCTCTCACGCTTCCTACGCTGTGCCTCATTATCTGTTCACACATACGAATATTTCTCCAGACTTCATCATATTATACTAGAAGCATTCTATAATATGCTGAAAACACAGCTGCTTCCACAACAGCCCCTTATTCATGTACTGATCCTAGTTTATTTCTTACACTTAACTTCTTAGCTAAAGACTCACTTACCAAATTGGAAGAAATGGAAGTGCCTACGTCACAGAGAATTTAGATTGACAGGTTACTAGATGGATAAAGCCAGGGCAACTGAAATGGGTCTTAAGGGGCCCAAAGCAGAAGCAATCCATGTTTTCTCATCTTACTATATGTTATTTTTATACAAATTATATGTGCACATTGTATTGTACTTGTATGTACGCATACAATTCAGATGTATGTAAATATGAATATTTTTATTACACAAAAATTTTCTTTTAAGGGTACTCATTTCTTTTGGCAATGACAGTGAGATAAATTTATATATATACATGTATTTTGTCGATGTATAGTCAGTTTACAATGTTGTGTCAATTTCTGGTGTACAGCATAATGATTCAGTCATACATGAACATATATAGATTTATTTTCACATTCTTTTTCACCATAAGTTACTATAAGATATTGAAAACAGTTCCCTGTGGTGTACAGTATGAACTTGTTGTTCATCTATTATATATATATTTGTTAGTATCTGCAAATCTTGATTCTTTCTCGGAGTCTAAATCTCAGTACATTTTGGACAAGCTATGTCATAAAATTCAAGAATTAAGAAACACTCCTGTCCCTATACAAATGATAAATATGATACAAATGATAAATGCTGAAGAAGGTGTGGAGAAAAGGGAATAATTAGTGCAGCCATTATGGAAAACAGTACGGAGATTCCTTAAAAAACTAAAAATAGACTTATCATATGATCCAGCAATCCTACTCCTGGGCATATATCCAGAGGGAATTCTAATTGGAAAAGATGCATGCACCCCAGTGCTCAAAGTAGCACTATTTACAATAGCCAAGACACAGAAGCAACCTAAATGTCCATCAACAGGTGACTAGATAAAGAAGATATGGTATATATACATACAATAGAATACTACTCAGCCATAAAAAATAATAAAAGAATGCCATTTGCAGCAACATGGATGGACCTGGAGATCACCATTCTAAGTTTAAGCCAGGAAGAGAAATAAAAACACCATATGATATTGCTTATATGGGGAATGAAAAGAAGACAATGAACTTATTTACAAAACAGAAACACTCACAGACATAGAAAACAAACTTATGGTTACCAGCGGAGAAAGAGGATAGGAAGGGATAAATTGGGAGTTCAAGATTTGCAGATATTAATATATATAAAATTGATAAACAAGTTTATCCTGTATAGCACAGGGAACTATATTCAATATCTTGTAGTAAACTACAATGAAAAAGAATATGGAAAAGAATATATGTATGTATATGTATGACTGAAACATTATGCTGCACACTAGCAATTGATGCAATATTGTAAACTGACTATACATTAATAAAAACAAAAGAATGAATACTTAAAAAAAAAAAAGCTCCCTTGCTGAGTTTTCTCCACGTTTGAAGAGCTCTTCTGTTCTTCTGTCCTCCCTCTTCCTGGCCCATCACCTAAAAGAAACAGGGAGAGGCAAAGAGACAGACTGCAGGCACACATAATAATGACAGGAGAGCCACAACTGGGCTTGCGGGTTTTAGCTGGCTTTCTCTGCTAGTGTTTTCATCAAATCTCAACTAAGACTGGGTGATGTCCAGGAGCTCAGGCTCAGCTATCTCACTCTCACTCATCACAAAGGGCATCCAGTGATATCTCTGTAATGTGATACATATGAGAGAAGCTTAGGAGATCTTGCCAGGCAGTCTCTTTAGTGGAAGACTAGTATCTTTGTGAACCGTGATAACTTATACCTACTCTAAGCTAATGGGAAAGCAGGTCCTCATTATACTTCCCGTACCCAACCCCCACAAAAAAAAAAAAAGTCCTGGAAATACCTGCAGATTTTTCCAGTCAGCAAACTCCACGTGGGAAGTGGCCAGTCTCATAGAATCAGCATCACGTTTTCATTTGCCAACACTGATCTTTGGACGCATTCCCATTTTTGTAGATTGATCTACTATTACTCAACAGTCTCCTCTCTACCTTCTTTTCCAACACTTCTCTAGTTCTCTTTCAAAATGAATGCTTTCATTTAATTCTTTCCACGGAAAAACAAAACAACTGGTTCTGTCTCTTTCCACGTAGGAAGAGATTAGGACATCATGACTGACTCTTGTGCAGGAGCTCCCTTTAACTTCACCTGTTCTGACATTGATTTATTGATTTAATAATTTGATACAGAACATTCTCAGATGTTCCTACACAGGAAGTGGATGATGGAAGTACAGAAAATAAACCAAATGCAGGTTTCATTTCCCATGTTATGGTCACATGTAAATCCTTCCTCTGTCATCTCTCTAACACTTTGCGGGCACAATTTGTAGTTTTTAACCTTCTGCTCCAAGTTTGTTTTTGTTGTTGTTAAATCATCAAAAGAGCAACATATTTTAGGAAGACATTCAAGGTAAAGTAAGTTATGTTTCCTTCAGCATTCACTGTATCATATGGATATCTCTTTTCAGTCCTTATGAACTGGAAATCAAAATTAAAAGGTTAATCAAATGCAAATTGGACTAAAAATAATATGAGTGTATTATAATACATTCCATTGCATTAAAAAAAAAGAGCTGGTAATTTGTTCACATATGGAAGTCCCCTTGTTCCTCCTGGGGAGTTTTAATTGGAAAAACTTCATGCTTATATCACCCTTAGAATGTATCAATTATTAATTCTTCAGAGTGTATTTTCTCCTCTTTTTAAATGCAAATATTGAGGCATTTTTTAAAATTGGTTTTCCTAACACCTATCTAAAAGGAAGTCTTGAGCAAAGAAGGACATGATCTATATTAAGGACAAATAATATTGTTCTCTATTTCATAGGTATTTGACCGTAACAGAGCCTTGATGGGAGTCTGATCTTGTAATCAGAAAGCTCTAGAGAGACTTTCTTTAAAATAGATGATTCTTTATATACTATTTTGAAGAAAAAGTGAACTTTTCACACCAAAACCTTCAACTCTGGACTTCGTGGAAAACATACAATTGATGCTTGACACTGAGTAGTATCACCAATTTTACTTTGAGTATAAATGCAGGTTGTACAAATTATACTCTACTGCTAATAATAGTCATGTTTTAATTTTTGATGATTATTAATAGTGCCACCTTTGTCATAAGTTAAGTTCCTGTATGTGTGTGTCTGTGTATGGATGTGTGTGTCTGTATGTGTGTATGTGTTTGTGATTGTTTCTAGCTATTATCTTTTTCTGGTCTATTTGTCTACTCTTGGCATGAAAATCCTGTAATATAAATCCTCAAACTTTCTTCTTCAATTGTGTCTTAACTATGTTTTGTCCTTTTCATTTCCAAATACATTTTAGAATAATTTCTTAAGGATGCTCTTATCAGCTTTTTTATTATGGTCTAAAAGAGAAAACAGCCCAGATATTCATCAATAGAAGAATGAATAAGGAAACTTCAGTGTTCATTCATGCAATGAAATATTACTCAGCAACAAAAAGGAATAAACTACTTATACACTACAATATGCATGAATCTCAAAATCATTGTACTAGTGAAAACAGCCTTACATTAAAAAGTACCTACTTTGTGATTACATTTATGTGAATTTCTAGAACAAGAAAAATTAAATTATGGTAGATAATCAAGAGTAGTTATCTATAAGTCTGTTTCTGTTCTGTTATATTTGTTCCCTTGATTTGTTTTTTCTATTTCACATATAAGTGAAATTATATGGTATCTATCTTTTTTCTGTCTAATTTATTTCACTTAGCATAATACCCTCTAGGTCTATATATGTCACAAATGGCAAGAATTCATTGGTATGAGTGAAATAGGTGAAGGAGTTTAAGAGGTACAAACTTTCAATTATAAAATAAATAAGTCACAGAGTTGTAATGCACAACATAGAGAAATAGTCAATTATACTGTAAAAATTTTATATAATGGAAGATGATAAATAGGTGGGACAATTTTATAATGTATAAAAATATCAATCAATGTGTTGTACACTTGAAACTTATAATTTTGTAAGTCAATTATATTTCAATTAAAGTTTTTTTAAAATTAAAAAAATGAATGGTTATCTTGGGAGGGAGCAGAGGTTGACTAGAAGGAGCTATTAGGTAATAGTTTATACTTTGATAAGGTTAAGATTACACAGGTGTATAATTTGTCAGAACTCACTGAATGCTCACTTAAGATTTGTAGAATTTATTACGTGCAAGTTTTACCTCAACAAAAAAATGTATATAAAAATTGAACTCTAGTTAATAACATGCATGCTAATTAGGGGAAACTATACTGATGTTTAAAATTTATTTTCAAATGCATCAAAAAAATAAGATGGATTGATGGTTAGATTGGGGAATATTTAGACAGATATGTGATAATAGAATATAGATGGTGGGTATACAAGTGTTCTCTATAATTTTTTCTATACATTTAAAAATATTCGTAATAAATTGTTTAGATTTTCTATACACCATTGTGTTAGTCTGGGTAAGTTGTAGTTGTAAGTTTCTCTAGGAATTCGTTCATTCCTTTCAAATTTTCAAAGATATTATCATTAGTTTTATCTAAAAATTATTGTTATATACTGTTAAGGTATTCAGGATCTAGAGTGATTAGTCCCTTTTAATCCTTGATGTTGATCATATTGTCTTATCACTTCATTAACCTCATTTAATCTTCTTAAAAAGTGATAGGTAGATTTGTTAATTTTTATTAGATGATTAATTTTATTATTTTTCCCATATGTGTATGTATATATATTTATTTACATATATAAATAACTCATTGATTTTATGTTAATTTTTCTGATATATGTATTTAAGGCTGTAAGTATCCCGCTATGCTGTTTACCTTCATAATGCAAGTGTTTAGATGTTATTTTTTCATTAATTATCAATTTCAAATAATTTTAAATTTCAATTGTGCTTTTTTTTCTTACTATGAGTTACTGAGGACTCGATCTTGGTACTGAAACATGATGAATTTCTAGTTATTCTTTGCTCATTTAAATTTAGTTATTTCTGTATTCCATTTGTTGTCAATTATATTCACTAATGTCTTAATTTTAGCTAATATATTAATTTATAGATTTTCTATTAGCACTTTTTCAAAGTTGCTATTACATTTTTATGGATTTTAATTTTCTATTGAAATACTTAATTTTTTTACATCACCAAATAAAGAAGCATAGTTATTTTTAAGTCAATTGTCCAATAATTCCAATATCTTGATCCATTGATTGTGGAATAGATAATGTATTTTAGGAAACTGTAGAAATAATTTGTTTCATAGCATGAGGTTTTACTCCTGTAAAGAAGATTCTCATTTGCTTCCAACAGATGCTCAATGATAATAACAAATCTACTTGTCAGGGGTTAAAATTTTCTGGGTCTCCCTGATGACTCCAGTTAATTTTTTAAAATCCCCACACCCAACCTTGTTTCTACTATGTAGGTTTTTAAGATTCCATTCCAAAGTAATGAGCGTTCACTATGGCATTTCCTGGATTTTAATTTATGTCTCGCTAGACCCTCAAGGTTGTCAACAGTACTTCACAATCTTTGTCCATGTCTTTGAGATCAGCAATTCTCCAAAGGCAAAAATGGCCCCAACTCAAATAAATAAAAACTTTGGATTTATATCCAGTTCTCAATTTGGACCATATTTATTTGCTGTCTGGTTAGTCTGCCAGTTCTTTCAGGCAGGCATTTCTAATATTCCACACAACTTTCCTAAATGTCCTTTCAAAGGGGGTTGGTCTGTGTCACCTAGTCTTTTATTCTTAAATGTATTTACTACAGTGTGTTGAAGTTTAAAAATATATTGAATGTCATTGCTCTTTTTCAATGCTTCGATTGCACAAATAAAGAATCTAAAGTCCACATTTTATAAATATTGTAAGTCACCCATTGAGTTGGTGACAATTCCAAGACTCCCAGGAAATGCTGTTTACACTGCAAAAATCAGTTTTGTTACTGCTCTACTTTTGGAAATCATCTTGTAAGCTTCTGATCTTTCTATTAAGGTTATCTTTATAAAAAAGAAAGGAATGTCAAACTAATGTCATAAATCAGTTTCTTCATTCCTCAGTAGCCGGGAGAAAAACCTGTTGTTCAGTAGCTGTTTACACATTTTTGATCTTTTGACATAGGGAGAAAGAACATATATTTTATATCATAAAGAATAATAGTAAATGCACGTGTGTTTGCACATACTATATATATTTAGAGATACAGAATGTATTTATGTTGTGTGCATACCATTACATGAAAAATATGCAAGTATGTATGTGTCTGTATATGTGTACAAGTCTGCAGATCTGCGTGTGTATTACTTGAACTAACAGAGCAAAACCATAAGGATAAAAGGAAGGATAAATCAATGTTTAAATTTATACCATTATAATTATCAAGAAATTTCATTTTCTACATTTATTTTAAAACATTTTGCTATAATATTCTAAATATTATACTACACTTGACCCTTAAAGAATGCAGGGGTTAGGGGCCCTGACTCTGTGCTCTCAGAAATCCACATATAAATTATAGTCAGTCCTCTGGCTGAAGTGTGGATTCAACCAACCAAGGACTCTGTAGTACCACAGTATTTACAATTGAAAAAAATCTGCGTTTAAGTAGACCTATACAATTCAAACCCATATTGTTCAAGGTTAACTACATACTAAAAACATAATTTGACTATAAACATATGGAAAGAATATTGGAAATTAATCCCATATTGTAAACTACATGTAATAAAAATCTGAAAAAAAAGGAGTTACTCAGAACATTATGCCATTGTAAAAGGAAAACTGCAAATGAAATTATGGGATTACTAATAAAACAAATAGACTCTACCTTATTTTAACTAACAAAAACATATTTTTAACTTTTAAAATTATGCCTTATAAAAGTTCTTTGATACATAAAATAGTAATGGTTAAATAAAAATGTTGTCTTTCTGATTAAAAATTAATATACATCCAATGTATATTAAAAAAATCCTCTAAAATGTGGAGAAACTAATCAAGCTAATTATACCATGGTTTTCAGGGATTTCCCACGTGGTCCCTTACCTTCAGCAGTGGCTTCTGATCATAGTGAATCACTGTGAACCTTGAGAATGTTAAAGCACTAATAGACAATTGTCAAATGATATATGAAGTGTTTAACTGTTATTTAAAATGCCCTAAGATATTTTATATAATTTATCGAATGATGAGTAATTATTATACATGGTACTTAAGCTTCAGCTCTTTCCAAGTTCTAGGGCAATCAAAATTCTTTATATATTAAGGTAAACATCTCATAAGTAGAAAAACCAATGATGATTATACTAGAATGATCATAATTTATTTATCTTTGTCATGATCCATTTTTTATTACAGGTTGTGATCATGATCCATTTTTTAATTATAGTTTACTCCAAATATGAGTGTATTGTGTGTATTAAAAGTAATTTGTATTTAAATATTATAAATACATGTTTTTCTTTGATTTTTAAATTAATACTAAAAAGCTTTGATGATACAAATTAATTTTTTATTTTGCCACCAATTGCACAAAATAACTGTGGAACAAGAATATTTACATATTTGTTTCACTATGATAATAAACATAAATGACCTTTATATATGTTGGATGACACATGTTTGGTTTCTGCCAATTTTCTGCCTGATAAGATTTCAATGGAGGAAACATTCTATCCAATTAATTCTAATTGGAGCAGAATACATTTCTCAAAATTTTATATTTTTAGCTATTTTTATACATAGGGTAGAAAGGCATATGGATTTAAAAACTGATTTATTTTTGTTACTAGAGTACAGAATAGGGATTACAGAAATAAGAATGAAATATTTGGAATATTGGAAGATTAAATTTGAGTTTTCTTGGGACAGGGACCAAGTAAAGCCAATTTTTCTATGACAAAAAAATCTAAAATAAGATATAGATTATATTTCCAATTAAAATTATAATAAAATTGTATTTAATTGATGAAAAGAAGCAAGTCTACTATAAAATAGTTAATAAAGTTACTACTGATGACCTCAAGGTATTGCAAGATTTTGAAGTAATTTATGAAGTATGAAAACATATATGTGAATTGTGTGTATGTGTTTAGTGTTAGAACTTTTTTAATTTTTTTATTTGTTGGAAACTGATAGTTCATGTATAGATTATGTTTAAGATAAAGCTATTAACCAGGAACACTTAATTCATGATTGTCTAATCATGCCAGATAACAGCAAAAGAATGCAATTATTTTGGGAATATCTAGGAAAAAAATTCATTGATAAGAATTTGGTTTAATGTTATCATTTGAGTGGTATTTAAAAGAGGAAAGTTTTGGTATTTAAAAGAGGAAAACAATAATTCTGGTGAGGGGAAAAATGTGATTCAAAAAATAACAAGAATAGATGTGGTCAGAAATAACAGACTGGAGCCAGGTTGATGGAGAGAAATCACCTTTCATCTCAGTGGTGACTATAAATATAGACGAAAGCTAAAGAGATCATTTTATACCCAAACTATCAAAGCAAAAAATATTTTCACGTATGAATTAATTTTTATGATGCTATAAGTACTACCCTGGTGAGTCTTCTTACAAAGAACAGGAGGTCCTATTATAAGTACCAATCAACAACTAGTGAAGCAGTGATAAGCAAACCTCATTCCCATACATTAGCAATAGAAAAACTGAATGGCATGGATGGTACATCATATAATATTTTAACAGAAATTAGTTTTTCGGACTTTAAATCAATTTTTTTTAATAAAATCTATGGAAACATAATTAATTAAATTTTTAAAATATATACAGGTGCTTGCATGTTAGGGCATGATAATTCACCAACATAGTGTGTTCAGTTTTAGCCTGAAATAGGATACATCTGCAATATAAAAGTAAATATAAAAAGAAGCTCTTTAAATAGAAGCTCTATCCAAACTGGAAAGTAGATTGAGATTTCCAAAATGTCCTCATGTTATCCTATTTACGTATAAAACAAGTATCACCTTGATAGAAAATTTAAAATGGCATTTTAAAGTTAATTTCTGGATCTTGAATAAGAATATAGTTTTGAGTATTCTGGAATAATTTACTTTAATTTCAATGGATTATTTATATGTCTGTTTTTATATAATTTTATACAAGTGGATATAGAAAAGAGTGTGGAGCATAAATTATGCATGTGTAGACAGATCAACAATGAAGGGAGGGAACTTCTCAGTTCTTGAAGGTTTAAAGCATTGTAACAGAGGAGAACAAATCTGACTCTATATTGGATCTATTCCTTTAGTTTTAACCACTGTGCCTTGTTTTCTAGGCTTATTCTTGCTAGCTCTGCACCTTTCATAAAACAAGTTGCCTTTAGCCTGAAATATATAGGAGAGCCTATTCTCGGGGCTCTGACCTTTAAGGATGTTAGCACTTCTGCACTTATATAGAGATGGCAAGTTGCAAAATAGAGAATAACCTTTGTTTTGTTGGAGGTTTACAGGGACACCACGGTCTGACCCACATGGACAGCTGCAAGAACAAAGAATTCCTGCAGCAAGAAGTTTGCAATAACCAACCACACCCCCTCCTCTGTTTTTATGCATAAAAGGAGCCTGTATTCTGACTGGAGTAGGGTGGTTCTCCAAGACATTAGTCTGCCATCCTCTCCGTCTGCTGGCTTTCTGAACAAAGTTGCTATTCCTGCCCCAACACCTCATCTCCCAATTTTTGGCCTGTCGTGTGGCGAGCAGAACGAGTTTTGACTCGGCAACAGCATAACCAATATTCTGACTCACACTGATCCATTGTATGTGAAGAATTTGATAGTACAGACTCACATTTTTAAAACTTCGATAGCAGTGCTTCCAGAGTGCAGTATCACTTTTTATTTGAAGGTTTCCTATCCAGTATTAAGATTAAGTTCGAACACCTGATGCCTAGTGGATGGTGGGCTACAGCAATTTAAATCATAATGTTTGAGAACACAGGACTTGCTGGCTCTGAAACGTAGAAAACAAAAGATAACATCTGCTACTCCTATTTTCCAATTCTATTTACTCTTTTGTTAATATAATCCTTTACAATATTCATCTTCTCCCAGAAATAATTTCCACACTGAATAATTTGCATATTTTCAGGCACAATCAACATTTCTTTACTTTTTCTTTTATTCTGAGCCGCCCTAGATATCTATTGGCACACAATTCAACTGTGTTGATGTTTGGTTCTCCGTAACTGGCTTACTCGATTAATTTCATCTTCTAACATGCAATTGGAGTGATCTGTTCAACACACAACAGAGAACTTTCATACCGAACAAATGTTCTTCATCCTTTCCTCTTTTGTTTTCTCCTAGCCATCAATATCCACCTTATGGGTTACTACCGTCTGTTCATTTAAGATTTACCTGCCAAATGGTCCTATCATCTTTACTCATCTGCCGCTACCCTTGTTCACATGCTGATTCTCTCACTAAGGACTCTGTTAATCGTCCTGTTAACTCAGTCTCTTCTCTTCTCCAGTCTATCAAGTATGGGGCAAGTAAATTCATCTTCTTAAAATATGGTTTTGATCATGTCACTAGAACTTCATTGATTTTTCATTGTCTACCAAAGAAAGAAGAGATTTTTTTGCCTGGATTTTGGTTTCTGTGACACCGAATAAATGTTTTTTACATTTTATTCATGCAAATGAAACATGTTATGGGATAGATACAATGATGGATTCTAGCTGTCCAAGATGAAAAAGCAGGATTGCTGTTCTTAAAAATGTTAACATGTATTGAGAGAAGCAGATATATGTAGCACTAATTTTTAGACAATAAGCACTAGTCCACTATTATAAATAAGGGAATATTTAATTCTGTTTCAAAAGGCCAAAAATAAGAAATATTTTAGTTAGACTTGCATTTTTAGTTGGGAAAGGTTAGTACATGTGATTAGTTCTCTATAAATTATTTAAATAGTGCATCTCTTTTCCATACATAATTTTACTATCTTAATAGCTTATTGTTAACAATACCTCCCTCAAACTGGGATGCTATTTTCTTAATCTTTCTCTGTAAAAATTATGCCTCCTCTACCATTTTGTAAACTTGCTGATGGCAGTTAACCTGCTTTGTATTCTCCAACTTTATAGCCCTTGGAGTTCTTAGTACAATGTCTTGTATTTAATGAATGCTCAGTGAGATAAGTGTTGAATACATTTAAAACATGTGTAGAATGAGATCTCCTTATGGTTTTCATTTCCATATTTTTGACTATCAAAGAGAGTAAACTTTGTATATATTTTTATTCACCTTTATCATTTCCTCTTTTGAAAAAAAAGATTATATGTTTTGTCTCTTCTTCCTATATTTTTTTCTGATGATTTGTGGAATTGCTTTAGAGATCTGACACAATAACTTTGTTGGTCACATATCTTATATGTATCTTTTTTTCCAGCCACACATACTTTAGAGTGGTGTTATGTAAGTAAGTTTTATTTATCAGTAATTTTCATTCATTCTAGAATGATTTTTATTCACTTTTGAAATTTCTGGGCTATTGTCTTTTTGAATATTTGCTCTCATTCATTCTATTTATGATTTAATTCTAGAATTGTCTTTTAATATACTTGTACTTCATTTGATTCTCTAGGATCCAAACATGCCTTTTGAGTTTTTCAACTCCATGTGTATCTTTGTTATATATGGAGTAATTTTTAGGTATATCTTCAAGTTTACCAATTCTTTTTCATCTTTGATTACTCTACTGTTTAAACTATTTTTCCCCCCTTTGGCGTTTTGGTCCCTAGGGAATTTCCTGATCCAGGGTAGATGGAATAAGTTTACTCTGCCTTTTCTCTCCCACTAAATACAACTTTTAAATACAACAATAGAGTTATTTTATGACTCTAAAAATAATTAATATCAAATGGATCAGAAAAGAAAACCAGAATTCAAAGTACCACTGAATTGGCATAAAATTACCAGGAGGGAAAGAACAGAGAAAAAATAGGAAATAATTAAATAAATAATAATAAAACACTGACTCTTTCTTTTGAAAGTTTTACCAAATTTATGCCAGACATTACAAAATGATATAGCCCTGGATATAATATTGAAAATTTAAATAGAGATTCTGAAAAGTTGCTAGATAAAAAAAAAAAAAAGGCATCTTTTACAGAATAGGAATCAACAACTTTAAACAAATACAGCATAAGGAATAGCAGTTGTAAAATTTTTGGGAAAGAAACTTAATTCTCAATAATTCTAAACCTAATCAACAGTTCATGTCATTCAACTATTATCATGAAATACAAATATTTTCAGACATGTAAAGAAGGAGAGAAGATATCAGCCTACACTCTGTCTAAGAGCAATATCTCAGATTTTAACCAAAAAATAAATATATCAGAAAAACAAATTAAGTATGGGGAAATAGGAAAAGAGAAAAAATGAATATGAGTATTGACTTTGCAAAAACTATAGTTAAATCTAAATGAGTAACTATAAAATCACTTGGCATATATAAAATATTAGTAACTTGTTAATATGTTTGTTTCAAATCTAAATAAATAATGAAAAAGTGACTTAGTATATGTAAAAAAAAAATAAGGATTCTTGATTTAGAAGAGCCATAATTCAACAGGAAATTTAATAATGTTCTGAAACTAAAATTACTAAATTATTTTTATAATAAAATGAAAAAGTTAAATGGATAGAGAAAGGGCATGAAAAAGGAAAAGTTAAAACCTATCAGAATAAAGGTAGGGAAACAATGAGGAAAAAGATCCTCTTGGTGAGAGATTTGGTGATATGGGAATAGAGAAAGAAAAGAATCAAGACAATAAATGGTAAAATAAAAATAAAAAGTTAAATATATTAATCATTGTAGTATATATAAATGGACTATATTTTCTAATTAGAAGAGAATTTCAGCAAAAAAATGAAAACTAGTTCTATGCTATTAAAAGAAAACACTAAAGAAAGGGATAAAGTAGGTTTATAAATAAAAGTTGAATAAAGAGATACTAGATAAGTGCAAATAAAGAGAAAGAAGCAGAGGCAATATTTAATAATACTAAAGACGAATTTTAAGTTAACTCTTACTAAACAGAATAGTGACATATCATAAAAAGTAATAATTTATGTACACAAAGCAGTCAAACTTGTACACAGCAATTAAGAATAAACTACTAGATGACTAACTTGTTCAAATCTAATCCTGAAAGAGAAAGAGAGAGAGAGATATTACTTGTCAAAATAATTAGACACAAGACATAAATTAGAATCATAAAAAGTGTGAGGGACAAAATAATCTGTTACTATCAAATAATATTATTTTAAATCTGGAAGACCCAAGTGAATCAACTGAGAAACCGGTATAAATATTTTTTAAAGTGGTGCAAAAACTTAATATAGAGACATAAATATGTTCATATAATCAAATTAAACACACAATGGAAGAAATTTTTGATTCCTAACAACCATCAAAATGATATACCATCTAGGAATAATATTAGTAAGAAATGAAAAAGAAGTGAAATTTTAAAATGCTTCTGAAGGATAAAAATGCCTTGTACAGAATGAAAAACAGGCCATGTTCTTGGGAAAAAAGAAAATCTGCAGAAAATTTACCCAGAGAAAGTAAAAAGGCGAAGAATAAATCAGAAAAAATAAGGATCTATGCAACTCTTATTGAAGAAAAGGGTATAGTTCACAATAAATTGCATCATAAATTCAATATAATCTAAATAAAACACTAACAGAAAGTGTTTTTGCTGGAAAAGATTCTAAAGTTTCTATGGGAAAAGGCAAAATATGAATATCTTGAAAATCATGAAAGCAAAAGATAAACAGGAGGATCCTCCTATCAGTTACAAAGCCTCAGTAATTTTAAGAACATGTTAATGGCATATGAATAAATCAAGAGATCCAAAGAGCAGAGTTGAAAGTCCCTAGAAAAGCCAATATATACTCTAACCTTTTCTATTGAATAAACACACCTCAGGTCATTGAAGGAATAAATGGTGTTGGGTTCTTTGATCAAAGAACTGGAGTAAAGTTAAATACCATGCCATATATACTACACCTGATCAATTCCAAAGGGATTAAAATCTTAGATACAAAAACATTCATATGAACTTGTTGTTTATCTATTTTATATATATATATATATATATATACATACATATATATATATATTAGTATACGCAAATTTTGAACTCCCATTTTATCCCTTCCCAACCCCTTCCCCTCCCAGTAACCATCAGTTTGTTTTCTATGTCTGTGAGTCTGTTTTTGTTTTGTAAATAAGTTAGTTTGTCTTTTTTTTTTTAGAGTCCACATATAAGTGATATCATATGGTATTTTTCTTTCTCTTTTTGGCTTACCTCACTTAGAATGACAATCTCCAGGCACAGGGAACTATATTCACTATTTTGTAGTAACTTATGGTGAAAAAGAATATGAAAACAAATATATGTATCTTCATGTATGACTGAAGCATTATGCTGTACACCAGAAATTGACACAACCTTATAAACTGACTATACTTCAATAAATATATTATACACAAATTTTTTTTAAACATTCATGAAATACTAGGAAAAATCATGATGACATTTTTTATCAAATGCTCAAGTAGTAAAAGCTTTTCTAACTTTCACACAAATCCTGAAGCCATAAGGACTGACTAAAAAAAAAAAAAACTGCACAAAATTTTAAAATTCTGCATTGAGGGTGGAAGGAATAGCTCAGTGCAGAGCACGTGCTTAGTTAGCATCCATGAGATCCTAAGTTCAATGCCCAGTACCTCCGTTAAGAAATAAAAGTCCTTCATAAAAATCATCATGATACAGATTAAATGACTAAAAACACTAGGAAAAATATTTACTACCCTTATATCAAAGCTATTTCTCTAAGCTTTCCACATCAAACACTGTTGAATAAATGGATTAGTTGGTTGAGGGTCACTCAAGAACTCAGGGATTCTGGACACCAGAAAACAGAGAAGACATGTATTTTACTACCTTCAAGCCATTCCAGGTTGGTTGAGAAGGTCTTTCAGTATTGAGATCCCACACTTAACTAATAAAATTTAATAAAAATATTAACACCTCAATGGAGAAAAAAAAACATGAAGATATATTTTTTAGAAGACAGCGTACAGGGGTAACAGAAAGGTCTGTCAACACAGTATCGCATATATTTTGAATTTTGAACTTAATTCGTTTAAGAAAAAAATCAAATGTATCTCTTACTAAGCCTTAATCAAAGCAGCAAGCAAAACTGAGAGTACTTATTATTTAGGATCTCCATACAGCATAGAGATTAACACAGCAACTAGACTTCCTAGGTTCAAATATACCACTTATTAAGGGTGTGAGCTTGGGCAATCTTCTTTTTAAATGTCCATGCTTTACTTTCCCATTGGCATATTGGGGAAAATAATACATAGTTCACAAAGATTTTGTAAGGATTTACTAAAATAATACAAAGTGCTAAAAAAAAAAGCTTGATCCACAAATATAATCCAAAATTAGCAAGCAATGAAATTAATATTTCATATAAAAATGTGTAACAAAAAAGTTGTTCTTAAGTTATTCCCAGAAGAAATGTATAGCCTTCAATATTTTTCTCAGTTAGAGGAGAAAAACTAGTCATTTTTATTTTCATATACCAGGAATTAAATATTTAAGTACACTTGGAATGTTTGCTGGCATTCTGTCTAAACTCTCACTAACCAGTTCCTCACTAATCAGTTTGCTCCACCTCTGTAGCAGGAGCATTACAAATAGGATTTCCACCATAATGTGTCGATATTGCTTCATTGTGATACAATTAGAGAGAACACTTTCGCTATAAATATTTGAGTCTTTCTAAATCTTTGTGAAAAAGAAAATAGAGAACCCAAGTTTAAATCGTAGAAAAAAATATGTACCAGCCCACATCGCATTGAAATGTTATTATTAATATCTGCTATTTAAACTGAATGTTAGACTCTCAAAATAGCCTCAATGCATAATATTTTGTCCTTTATATTTATTGTGAAAATAATACAATATGGTTGTAAAAATATTTAAACCTAAGAAATGCACTAAAAATAATTATGCAAATTCCATAATCCAGAGGTAACTAGTGTTATTATTTTGGTACATATACTTTTATACTCTTTTCTAATCTATGAAAAAAAGCCATTTTTTATATACACCCACATATAATAGAATTAAATGTTTTTATTGAATAATTTCTGTCAAAATATGCACCTACACCATATTATTAACAATTTAATGTTATATTTTAACTCATGGGAATAAACAATATCAAATTATACGTAAGTGTAACTCAGAATTATTGTGTGTTTGGTTCCAAACCACTGCAAATAAAGTGAATATTGCAATAAAGTGAGTCACACAAATTTTGTTTATATTACACTATAGTCTATTAAGTATGCAATAATACTATGTCTAAAAAATGTATATACATTAATTAAAAATGTTTTACTGCTAAAAAATGCTAACTATCCTCTGAGCCTTCAGCAAGTTATAATTTTTTGCTGGTAGAGGGTTGGAAATATTGCTGAGAGTTAACAAAATGTGACACTGAGACACAAAGCAAGCAACTGCTGTTTGAAAAATGGCTGTAATAACCCATAATGAAAAAGAATACGAAAATAAATATATGTATGTACACGTATGATTGAAACGTTGTATGGTACACCAGAAATTGACAATACTTCAATTAAACTGACAATACTTCAATTAAACTGACTATACTTCAATTAAAAAAAAAAGATTTAAGGGTGAGCAATAAAATAAAAACCTATAGTAAAGATAAACTAATAAATACATACATAAATAGATAGATAGATAGATAGATAGATAGATAGATAGATAGATCCCTAGATCCCTAGTTTAAAAAAAAAATAAAAGGCACCAGCAGACTTGCTCCACACAGCATTACCACAAAATTCCAATTTGTAAAAAATGCGATATCTGTGAAGTGCAGTAAAACAAAGCACGATAAAATGAGGTATACTTGTAAATTGTTCTGAATCTTAATCCAGATTTACGTTGGGCAATGGTCTAAAGCTAAACTTTGAAAGTAACATACAGATTAACTTAATCACTTAGAATATAAAGAATAAGAAATTTTATTATTTACATTCTCAAGATAATAATGCTATTCTCAAAATAGTAAATTTTAAACATTAATATCAGTATATTTCAATATAAAGTGTTTTAAACTATATAAATATTGTATAAAAATAATGTTGCAAATGCAAAAATCAACCAAATTGAGTTGTTGTTTATTTCCCATAGACAATAGTATTTTAATTGAAACATGAGTAAATTTGAAGAAGAGTATCAATGTGATATTTATTGTGGTATTTATTATTTATTATGGTAGAAAAAATATTCCTACTAATAATTTGAACATTGATAGATGATGTTCTAGATGCCACCCTTCTAAGAAAGCTAGATTTATTACAGATGGCACTTTGACCACAGACAAAGAAAACAGATAATCACTGTAATATTGTAACATGCATGTTCCATGAATAAACACTGAATTTCTCAGTAAAAGAATAGACTCTTCAGTGAGTTTAATAGCTGAAGGCAGATATGGCATTTCTCCAAGAAATATTCTTGTAGATGAGAGAAAATATTGAAGCAGGGACTTAGAGGTCTAATTTCTTTTAATTTAACTCCTCTCAAGAAGGCAGAGCAATAATTCTAATTCATAGCAACAATCTTTTATATGATTAACTAACGGTGGATAACTCAGGAGGGGTTATAGTTGTTTATGATGCAGATGTGAGACAGAATGAAAAACAACAAAACTCACCAACCTGTGATGCCAAGTATTGCTTTAAAACATACCTCTACTACCATTAAGTTGTCCTTGTAAGATTCGCATCTAGAGATTAATTTACAAGAAATAGTTGCCACTGAAGTTAACTACATAATAAAGCTGAAAATTACCTCTCTATAGAAAAATATCCATAGATTTATGTAGTTAGAATGAGAAGTGACCGACAGAATTAGCAGGGAAAATATGTACCCCTTACTGCTGCATTGCCACTCAACTTCAATCACATGGAGCTTTCATTAGGGGGAAAAAAAGTCCAACCTAAAGGTAGATTTATGAGTCACTATTTCAAGGAGGAGAAAGACTAAGCAATCTGTGTGGGATTTTTATCCCCAAGAATGTTTTCAGTACTGTCTTCTAGATCAATTTTTGAAAAATCCTAGGTTAAAGATTCTACATCATTCAGTCATCCATTACTGAGTTTCAGAAATTTGGTAAAAGATTCATTTCTTTCATTAACTTCTCTCTATTAATTAATTTATTATCCATAATTTATTTATTTTTTTCTATTTCTTACAGAAATACACAAGAACATTTACCCCTTTTAAGCCCAAGATAATGTCAGCAAGTTCACAATATCATAAATTAAAAAAAATTATTACACATTTTTCCCATTCCTTCAATTATTCTGCAGTTTCTATTAATTATTTCTGGTAAATCTTTGTTTTTGCATCTGAAATAGACGCTTGACTGGGGGTAGTAGAGATTTCAAGCACTTACTTGCCTCCAGTTCTTTGTTGCTTTACTGCTCACGGAAGGCTTGCTCTTTTTGACCCCTTGAAGTTAGGTTATCATATGACTATATCTGAACAGTATTATTTTATAGGAAGTGGCATGTATAACTTCTAAGTCAAAACATCTGATTGGCAGTGAGAGACGCTCCAGAACTCTCTCAACTGTTATCTTGCTGCAATAGCACAACCATGGTTTGAGATGCAGGTGCTATAGGACTGAAACACCTTAAATCCATGAGTCCTAACTTCAAGGACTGCCGCCCAGGCATGTTGCTCAGACCGATGGCAGAACTTGCGTGAGCAAGTATTTTTACTGTGTTCGCTATTGAGATTTTGGAGTTCATTACTGCAGCATAACCTAGGCTCTGTTAACTAAACTACCAGGTAGACATTCTAGCGTTATAGTAAAATTTCACACGAACAGACAGCAATTTTCAATTGTCTTCTCAATTATTCTTTCTAGCTAACAGAGTAGCTAAACTGAATTTCCTTTGCTCACACACACAGTTAAGCACAGAATCACTGTGCCACGAGTAGTCCATACCCTCTGTGGCTGTCAACATCATTTCACCTGTTCCCAGCACCTCAAGAGTCTGTAGTAGGCTGTCAAATCCCTCCCTTGAAACACGGGAGACAGTGACAGTGAGAAGTGGTAGGACCGTATGTTGCAGGCAGGAGTTACTAGGATTTCCTACAGTGTGACTGCTGTTCTCAATATGCTTCTCCAAAGCGTAAGGCTGTGATAATTTCATCTCACCTCCCTCCAACCTAAATGCAAAGGGGACTTTCTGTACTTGGTGAGACCCACAGTAAGAATTTTTCTCTGTTCTCTTCCTTCTTTATGTCCCTCTTTAACTTATTCCTGCTTCTGTGCTATGCCTATCTTGTACTAGGTATACAATCAGACTCTATTTTCCCATTTCTAACTGTGACTCTTAGCCTCTCTCATTTAAAGGACCACAGGATGGGGGAAGTGAGACAAGGACATGTTTGGTTTTTTTTTAAATAAGATTACCATTTTTGAAAATATCTATCATGAGATACATGTAAATTATGTAAGGAATTATAGCTATGTCAACTTCCAGGCTTTTCAAATGTGGACGTGTCATTCCAGTTTCCTGGGTCAAAAAGACCAGTTTAATATGGTATCTGAAAATACTTCCAGTATTTCACCTCTGTTATTTCTATGACATATCATAAATTATATTTTGCATTTCTTGTGCCATTTTTCAAGATATCCAGACAATTTTTCTGTCATCATCTTGTTAACAATCCACCTGATTAATTTAAAATTTTTGAGCCCTTTCCCATTTTTAAATTTTCAATAAAATTGATTTTCTAATCATATATAAGATTATGTAGGATAAATTTGGTTGGAATCTCTGTGAGCCTTCTTGGAGAGTGCCATCTGATGAGCTTCACTGCAGTTTTATCAAGAGTTGCACCATAATTTGTGGTAGGTCATAAAATGTGTGCCTCCACAGGAGTTTAAGCTTCTTCAGGGAAAAAAAAAAAATTCTCCATTCTCTTGCTTTGAAAAAGAGTCATGGCATTTGGAAAATAGTATGCCTGGACTGCAACATTTTTGACAGTAGAGTAAGCAAAGAAGAGGACGTGGTGGTGTATCATTTACACCTTCCACCAAACCCCTTGGTTTTAGACCCACACTTTACCCATAATCTGTAACTGGAGAGCACAATTCCAGAGCCTCTCAGGATTCAATTCTCCACAGAGTGAATTTCTAGATTACTGTTGACGATTGTGTTGGAGGCAAGGCAGTTCCTTGGCTGTGAATTCTGAGGGAGGTCTATCCTCCCATCACTCTATCTCGTCATCCAAATAATGCTCCCATTTTCAGCTGTATTGGGCCTTAGTATTCTAGGGTGAATGGTGTCTAAAAATGCTCATTTTCAGTGGGACATCTGGCTTAATTCTATTCAGTGTTCAGCTCTACTGGAATTAGTTTCTTTAAGCTTCACTCAAGCTATTCACTCAAGCTTCCTTAAGCTAGTCACTCCTTGTTGCTTTCAGAAGTTGTTGATATCTGCCTTTTTCTTTGCCTCCTCACTTACTCCCACTTCATATGGATAAACACTCTTGTTTTATTCTTTTAACTTTGTGTAGGTTTTGGTGAGAAAATAAAGGTTATAATTAAATTAATGTGTTTTTTCTGAGAATACTTTCTAGTTTAATTTTTTTTTCTTTTTGAAAAGGATCCATTCAGTCAATGGATTTCACATTTTTTCCTAGGAAATAGACTATTCCAAAGATATTGAAATGATTTGCCTACTTACTAAGTTTTATTTTTATTTATCTCAGATTAACCTATGCATCTATTTTCCATTAGTTCTATAATTATCTAACTCCATAAGGACAATTTTTCTCAGACAATTTTTTTTCTCTTTAACAAGTTGAAATTTATTTAAAAATATTAAGGAATATCAAATTGGAAAAATGCCTGTAAAGTTTAATAACTTATGTAATATTTTGTATATGTTTCATAAATACAAAACTGTAGCCTGAAATATGTAGATAATACAAATAAGATACTTGGTTTGCTTGTCCAAAGGACCCTGAAATTGTTCCTGTTTACCAAGTGTGTAAACAAATAGGGTTTTTTCTAAGATAATAGTTCTATTATTCATAGTTAACTTGTGGACTTCCAGTTTCCAGATCCCTATGTAAGGAGCTAGGAATTCACCACTTTGTCTTAAAACCAAGTAAAAACCTGAATAGAGTGAAAAATAAATACCTCTTCTCAAATCCATAAGAAGGGAGAACACAGGGCAAACCACTGTAGCTAAAACTGGAGAGACAGGCAGGCAGGGGCATCTAAGGATCTGTGGGATTTGTGGCTTACCAGGGCAGTGCCTCACAAGTGGAAACCACTGTGGGTACCAGTGCCAAGGTAGGAAAACTTGAACTGTAAGTGACAATTTGCAGGAGGCTCAATAAGGACATGTCTGAGAGTTTAAAGCTACAGGGGGGACTAGTTATAAGGGAAACCCCATAAAATCATGAGATTTACCTCTAGGAGCTTGGCCAGACTCCCATAGTAATTATCTGAGGAAAATCCCATCAGGTTCTGGAAGAGGGAGGAGAAAAAGAACCACTTTGAAATACACCAGAGCACCTGTTCTTAACAAAGCCTGCCCTCAGTGGAAACCAGTTAACCAGAGCCTAACCTTCTGGGTCTTATCAGAGCCTCACTAAGCTGAGGGAAAGAAAATACCTAACTCTTGCCTACTCTAGCCATTCTGTTCCACCTAAGCAGGGAGAAAAAAGCTGAGATACTCCTGTGAAGTTCGCTGTCCAGAGGCACAAGTTCACTAAAAGACTGAGACCTACTCATAGTCCTATGGAATTCTAGTACCTCCACTCCCTATAACCACATTATTAAGGTCTATTTACAGCAGTTACTTTTTACCCAGAATATCAAATCTAGCTATCAATAAAAAGTACAATGCTTACCAAAGGCAAAAATACAATTTGAAAAGACAGAGAAATCTTCAGAACTAGAGATGGCAGGGATGTTGGAATTTTTAGACCAGGAATTTAAAGCAATCGTGATTAATGTTCTAAGGACTATAATGGATAAAATAGAAAGTAGAAGGTATGCATAAACAGATTGACAATGTAAACAGAGACATGGATAAGAAAGAACCAAAAAGAAACCAATAGAGATTTTTAAAAGCTGTATTTATTGCCCTTATTCTTTTTTTCTATTTTTCTTTTACTCTCTTTCTGCCTTTGGAATGAAAAGTAATGAAGGATGCCTTTGATGGGCTCTTCAGAAGGTTGGGTATGGCTGAGAAAAGAATCTGAGTTAAAGGGTATGTGAATGGAACCCTTGCTAACTGAAAAGCAAAGAGAACACATACGGAACAAAACAGTAGAGAATATCCAAAGTCTGTAGGACAGCTATGGAAGACGTAGCATACACATAATGAGAATAACAGAAGCAGAAGAAAGAAAGGAACAAAAGAAATACTTGAAATAATAATGACTGAGAATTTTCCCAAAATGATGTCAGACACCAACCCACAGATACAAGAAGCTCAGAGTACTATAAGCTGGATAGCTGTCAAAAAGAAAAAAAAAAACAAACCCTACACCTAGGCATAACATTTTCAAACTACAGAAAATCAAAGATAAACACAAAATATGAAAGAAAGAAGAGAAAAACAATTTACATATAGAGGAACAAAAATAAGAATTACTTCTTTTTCAGATACACAAAACTTGAAAAAAAATTTTGTTGCCAGTAGACCTTTCTTGCAAGAAATATTAAAAGTAGTTCTTTAGAGAGAAGAAAAATAACAGGTCAGAAATTCAAATCTACATAAAGGAAGAAGTTTGAAAATGGAGTAGGTACAGATAGCATAAAAATGTGTATTATTCATATTTATAAATGATCTGAGAGAAAACTGTTAAAAATAGTAACAATATATTCTATTATGTATGCTTATACATATACACGCATATACATACATATATGTTTATGTATGTTTGTTTATATAAAAGTATACAAGTGAAATGAGGAAAAATCACATGACATATAAAGATACAGAAAAAACATTTGACAAAAACCCAACACCCATTCATAATAAAATCTCCTTGTAAACTAGGAAAAGAGGAGAATTATCACAGCTTGAGAAAGAGCTTCTACAAAAAACCCACAGACACCAAATATAAAGATGAGAAGCTCAAAGCTTTCCTGCTAAGATCTCACCACTGGTTTTCATTGTAAGACTGGAAGTTCAAGCTAATTGAACATGACAAGATAAGGAAATAAAAGGTATAGAGATTGAGAAGAAAGAAATAAAATGACCTTTGTTTACAGATGACAGGATCATATATATAAAATATCCAAAAGAATCAATTAAAAAAACTCTTGGAGCTAATAAGTAATTATATTAAGTTTGCAGGATACAAGGTTAATATGCAAAAGTCAATCACTGTTCCCTTATACCAGCAATAAAAAAATGGAATTTGAAATTAGAAGCACATAGCATTTACATTAGTACTCCCCAAATTAAAATACTTAGGTATGAATCTAACAAAATATTTAGAAGATCTATATGAGTAAAACTAAAAAACTCTGGTGAATAAAATCAAAAGCTAAATAAATGGAGAGATATTCTATGTTCACAGATAGGAAGACTCAATATTATCAAGTTGTCTGTTCTTCCTAGTTTGATCTATAGATTCAAGGCAATCCAAATCAGATTCCCAGGAAGTTATTTTATGGATATTGACAAACTGTTTCTAAAATATATATGGAGAGGCAAAAGACCCCAAATAGCCAAAACAATACTAAAGAGAAGAATAAAGTTGGAAGAGTGATGTCTCCCAATTTCAGAAGTTACTATAAAGCTGTAGTAATCAAGACAGTGTGGTAGTTGCGAAAGGACAGACAAACAGATCAATGGAACAGAATAGAGAGCCCAGAAATAGACTCACACAGTCAACTGATCTTTGACAAAGGAACAAAGACAATACATACAATGGAATAAAGATGGTTTCTTCAACAAACAGTGCTGGAACAAGTGGACATCCACATGCAAGAAAATGAATCTAGACACAGAATTTACTTCTTCATAAAAATTAACTCAAAATGATCAGAGACCTAAATGGAAAATGCAAAACTGTAAAACTCCTAAAAGGTAACATAGGAAAAAGCTTAGATGAATTTGGATACGGTAATTATTTTTAGATGCAACATCAAAAGCATGATTGATGAAAAAATTAATTGATAACCTGGACTTCATTAAAATTAGAAGTTTCTTTTCTGTGAAAGATATTGTCAAAAGAATGAGAAGACAAGCCACAGACTAGGAGAAAATATTTGCAAAAGACACTTCTGCTAGAAGAACATTATTCAAAATACACAAAGAACTCTAAAAAATCAACAAGATAACAAATGACCCAGTTAAAAAATGAGCCAGGCACCTTAACAGATAACTTACCAAAGAAGATATACAGGTCGTAAATAACCATGTGAAAAGATGCTCCACAACATATGTTATTAGGAAGATGTAGATTAAAACAACAACAAGATACCATTACACAATCATGAGAATGACTAAAATCAGGAACCCTGGCACCTAATGCTGGGGGGGGATGTGGTGCAATAGGAACTATCATTCATTGCTTGTGGGAATGCAAAATTGTATAGCCACTTTGGAAGACAGATTGGCAGTTTTTTTTTACAAAGACAAATATCCTCTTACTATACAATTCAACAATTGAACTCCTTAGAATTTACCCAAATACCATGGAGCAAGTGGATGTTTATAACAGGTTAAATCATAATTGCCAAAACTTGGAAGCAATTAAGATGTCCTTCAATAGGTGAATGGATAAACAAACTCTGGTCAATGAAATACTATTCAGTTTTTAAATAAATGAACTATCAAGTCATGAAAAGACATGGAAGAAACTTAAATTCATATTACTAAGTGAAAGAAGCCAATCTGAAAACACAACATATTGTATGATTTGAACTATATGACATTCTGGAAAAAGGCAAATCTATGGAGACAGTAAAAAGATCAGTAGCTCCCCAGGGTGTTGGAGAGAGCAATGAATAGGCAGAGCCTATTTTTAGGGCAACAAAAATACTCTGTAGATACTATAATGATGGATATATGTTTATATATTTGCCCAAATCCAGGTACAATACCAAGAATGAAACATAATGTAGCTATGGACTTTGGGTAATTACGACTTGTCAATGTAGGTTCATTAGTTATAACAAATGTTCAACTCTGGTGGGGGATATTGATTAAGGGGGAGGCCATGCCTGTAAGAAAGCAGCAGGTGTATGAGAAATCATTTTACCTTCCCTTCAATTTTGCTGTGAGCCTTAAACTGCTTTAAAAAAACCAAAATCTTAATTAAAAAAGCAAAGGTAATTTGCATGACTGTCTCATATATTTTGGTAAATGATAATGCAAGGTTTTTTGTGGTTAAAATTTGAAAACAAATAAAAATATATTGAGATTTTAATATGGTATTAAATTTTGACACTCTAACACAATAATCTATACAATAATAATCACAATAATCTTTGTTCACTACCCATAATAATCTAATGGTTTTTTGTGATATTATTCTGTTTCTCTTTTATTTGTAATCTCTCAAAAATACACCTTTTCAATAAATTGCCTTGCTTACTACCCAGACAGATTATATGTTCCATAAATATTGTAATTAATTGGATATATTAATTAGTAGCTGGGTCATAATAAAATTAAATTATAATAGTGAAAGAATAAAGCTGAGATGAACTAATAAGAAAATATAATACATAAATATATAGCTTATCTTAACTATATGTACATTATTTGTATAAAAATATTACAATACTAGTTTCAGGCTTTTTTTTTTTACTTTGGAGCTGAATCAAAAGAGTAATATAATACCAAAGAAGGAGGTCTAACCAAGGAATTCCACCATTAGGTATATACCCATCAGAAACGCCTGCCAAAAGACATGTACAACAATGTTCATAGTCTTAATTATCACAGTTCCAAGCAGAAAACTAGAAAAATGTCCATTCACTGTGGGATGGATAAAGAAACTGCAGCTATTACAGAATAGAATACCAGACATCACTGTGAATAAGTAAATTGATACCCCATGCACCAGTATCAGTGAAAATAACACACATAACATTGAGCAGTGAAGCCAGTCACAGAAGACAGAATTCCATTTATATGTGATCTAAAACAGACAAAACTACTACACCGTCAAGAGGCAAGATAATGTAACACTGGTGAACAGAGTGATGACAATTGGAAAGGGAAGAGAATGAGGCTTTTTGAAAAGCAGGCCAGGTTTTTTTTGTTTTTTTTTTTTTGATCCATGTGCTGGTTTCGTGGATGTGTTCAATTTTTGAAAATCATAACTTAGGAATTATGCACTTTTTTCTGCTATTCCACAATTGTTGTTTTTTAGATCTCTAGGTATCCATGTATATCTTTAATGACCTAAATTTGAAATACATAATTAAAAATGCCCATAATTTTAATGATTGCACAAATATAGCAGATCTGAAAATAGTAATTTACATAAAAAGCACAGTCCTCAAAGTAAACTTGAGTCATGGATTTTTCTGAGTATCATGAGATTAACTGAATAGACTGTTTGTTGCTGAGATGCTTATTAACCAAATCAGATCTTAACCTTCTTTATCTTTCATAGTTAGCTAAAAATTTCCAACAATTAGAACAAAATGGTAACATAATATTTAGAAGTGTGTGTTCATTGTCTTTCCTTAAATATACATGGTCTAGTCCTATATTTGTATCAGAAAACATGCCTATCTCCACTCTAGATCACTAGACTTGAACAGGGGAAAAAAAAGCAGCAAAATCTTGACTTTGAATTCAAAAGTCACTGGCCTTCAAGGCCAATCTAAAAACCACAGACTTTGAGAGAGAGGACTAGGAGGGACTATAGAGACTTGTTGGTGAGATTTACACAGTTTAAGCTTCCCCAACATTGAGTACTGTTCTTTCCTCCACCAGGGAGCCCTGTGGAAGTTAGAGACCAGTTACCTTTCTTTACTCCTTCTGACGTTGAGATTTACAAGCCCAGGCAGCAATCAGCTAGGCTGAACTTATCCCCTAAGAACTTCACATCCACTTGGTCCAACATGTGCAAACCACATTCACTCAAAAAACCTCAGATAAACTTAAGCTTATCAAAAAAAAAAAAAAAAAAAAGGAAGATGCAGCACTAGGTGACTAAATGGTTTATGATGACATTAAAGTAAGCTAAGCCCCTGACTACACTGGAACCAGAGAAAATCAGGCTGAGATTTCCAAGAGCCAGAAGAGCAAAGAAAGACATCTTGCACATGACATAATTTTATCTATATTATGCAACGTTCTAGGTCTGCATCTCTTTCAGGGCTATGAAGAAAAGTGAAGATGATTAAACATGACAGGATTTTTGTATGCACCCAATACAAACAATTGTATATAAACTACAAAAGCAGTATATTCATTTCAATATCACTGTAAGCCCTGAAGGAAAAGTAGAGATATTTAATTGCTCCTTTATGTCAGGGATTATATCTCTATATACTCATTAATTGACACATCATGGATACTCAACACATGTTTATTGAATAAATGAACAAAGGAACAAATGAATGAAAAAGAATGAATAACCAGCTTTCTATCATATTTTGCACAAAACCACACATAATTGTTAGTCACAAGAGATGCATTGAATGCTAGGAGATTTGCAGATTCCGAAGAGGTATGCCATGAGGAATTTACCCTTGTGATGTATTATTACATTATCATATTATTACACTGTATTTCAAAGCAAATTTAATTTTGATTACAGTACTCACTCAGAAAATAAGGGATAAACAGTGGAAGCTAATGAGTTCAGAGTTTTCTTTCAGAATTTTAATAAATACAAAGAAACTTCTGGGATTCAGAGATTATTTTAAATGTTTCACGAAGGGGAATTTTGTCATGGTGTTGTAGAGTCTTCTGGTTCTTTCACTGGAACTTTTAAAGTAAAACCTACGCTGAGAAACATGTTTACAACAGTATTAGTTGCAATAGTTTATTTTGCATTAAGTCTTCTAAAGTTCTAGGCTGATAAAAGCAATTGTACTATTTTGCTATTCTTTGGTTTTTAAGCCAGTATATCACACAAGTATCCACGGAACCAGATGAAACATTTTAAGTTTAGTTAATGGGGTAAGATTTTTAGTGAAAACACAAAACTCATTATAAAGTTTTAAGATTTTACAGTAGTATACTTATGAAAATATCTTTTAGAAATTAGCAAATGGTAGATTTTTTAAACAGAAAAAAAATAATAGTCTTCTAGATAGGTAGTTTTTGTTTGTTTGTTTTTGGTTTTGTTTTTTTATGAATTGTTGTGCTAAATTTATGGATCAAGTTCCAAAGGATTTCTGTGCTCATTTCAGGTTTTTCTTTTTTCTCTTTTACAGGTTTCCTCCTTCCTGTCCAGTAAATCTCTTGCACTTCTAACTCTGCCTTGATGTCAGCTTCATGGACTTCCTGCAGGACCCAACTAAATCAGGAGGAAAGACTGTAGGCTTTAGATTTATGCATTCCTTTGACATAGATAGGTAGGATATTGAACAGACAGTATAAAGTGGAAAGAATTAGGCTTAGATAAAAAGACAAGAGATTAGGGGGTGGATAGGATGGACAAGAATATCATGACAGTAGATATGACGGTCTCAGTCAACTCAACAGGATGTTCCTGAGCAAAGATTATCTAAGAGAAGAGTCTGACATTGAGCAGAAATAAGTCAGTCTTAGCACTCCCACTATACTGGCCTATTGGCTGAGGACTGCCCCAGAAGAGGGCAACCCTGGCTCAAAAGCTGAAGTGGGTCCCTATGGTGCAAACGCAGAGAGGCTAACTGAACTCCTTGCAGCTGAACAGCAGGCTATGTTTTAAAGGGAGATACAAGTGACACAACCTCATGACTGCCATACCTCCAGCTTTGAGGATGCCTGAAATTTTGATCTTTTGTTAAACCCCTTTCAATATCAACTCAATAAATAAAAAGAAGTGCACCAAATCTAAAATAAGCAAGGATTTGTTTTTATCTTGCTCGGTATTCTACACTGTTCTCAGTTTGAACAGAAATACACTGTACTTGAGGGTTTCAAGATCGTTTATTTTATAACCTATAGTTGCGGAGCAACAGCTGAAAAGGTATGAAAGCTGAAAGAACATTGATAATGGATTTCCTGAGCTGAGATGAATCTTGCCTCATCACTCTTATCTCTCGAGACCAGACAACACCTCTGAGTGATATCTGCTTGGGATACTGAGCTGCATCGGAGAGGCACTGCAAGACTGCCATTGTGTTGATGCTGCACATGGTGACATTCTTAACTAGTCTTTTCTAAACAGACCACTGCTTTCAAATAAGATGGAGTCACTGGATCAGGTTTACTCTCCAAGAGGAAACAGAAATCCAGCAGAAGACTACATGAACAACTACAGTAAATGCAAATAATAAAATACTCTTTGAAACAAAAAGGAATACAATACTGATACACAACTACATGGTTGAATCCCCAAACATCTGTACTGAGTGAAAGAAGCTAGACTCAAAACAGTACCCACTGTACAATTGCATGCATATAATGTTTTGTAAAGAGTAAATTTACTCCAGAATGATAGGCACCAGAAGAGTGGAGGAGACAAAACTGAATGTGAAAGGGCCAGAAGAAACCTCCACATTTTGACAGGCATGTGGATTACTTAGATGTTAAGTGTTTGTCAAAAATCAAAAAACTGTACATTCAAATTACTTATGTATTTCACTGAATAAGAAATACATCTCAATTTTTTAAAAAAAAGTTCCTCCAAAACCATCTATTGAATGGTCCTGGAATAGCATTTACATTTTTACTTTTAATGATATCCATTTGTGCAGTACCTAAAATGTTGAATTATTGAGATTATCTACAATTTTAACTTTAATGTATAATAATGACCCTAATTCCCCAAATTATCTCTGTGTGAATAGCTTATATACTTTATTTCAAATTAGGATTTATTATATGTAGCCCAATGTGCTTCACCATCAGGAATAAAGATAATTCAAATAAGAGAACTAATATACATACATAATGATGTATCTTTGAATCATTTATTCAAGATAAATAAAATTTTTGTAATGTTGCAAATGTTCCATCACTGGTCCTCATAGTTTTCTTCTATATAACAACTAGCAGGGAAATGCTTAAACATAATTATGAAAACTGAAATAAATACCATGCTGTCGATAATGTCAAAGAGACATATCCTTAAAATGGAGCAGCTCCTCAAAACTCAGTGGTGAAATGGACGTAAAGGAGGACATCACTGTTGGCAAGTCTGGGAGCGTTCACAGCATCCCCGAACACACTGAAGTTCTGCCTTGTGAGCTGGTGACAGAACTTACAGAAAAACTGATAGCTTCCAGAGGTGAGTCTAAATGCTGTGATTCCCTTTTCACTAGACTAAAGGAAGCTGCCCGGTTTACTGACGGAACTTTCTGAGATTGAATGAGATTAAATCCTTTGCTATTTGCCTAGCAGACACTAAAGCTTGGTGGGAAAAGCTATTGTAATTCTGCATGATAGGCAGGTCTGTTAATGCTCATGACATAATCCCCAGTACCAAATGTAGTCCCTGTAAGTCAACACTAGACAGTAGAGATTTGACTTGAATGGATGGATGAATGACATCATTTCTATTATGTCTTTTCCATAGTTATTATATCCCTGATCATTTTCATTCTAAGAGTATGTTACAAGCAGGTGACTAATAATGCTGATAAGATTATCCATTGTCCAAATTTTACTTTTTTAATGTTCTTAAGGTTTTTAATAAAAGTTATCATTTGCTTATTTTCATAACATTTTTATTGTATTTCACACAGTATTCCAATTACTTTTCTTTCTCCTTCTACCTTATTACATCCTTTTTAATTCATAATTCACAGGTTTTGTTTTAGAATATACAATACTACAATCTATTTCTTATTCCTTTAGGAAATACTTTCATAAGTATATTTTCAACCATTTATTGAGTTCTACATGTTTTATTTCTTTATGTTACAGAATCTTTTCTTATAAACTTATCAGTGATTTTTCTAGTTATTCATTCATGAACAATAATTCTATCTAGGCTTGAATGGGTTTTTCTCACTTATATGAGTGTACTTCCTCCTGTTACTTTGCCTGGGGATCCTTTTACTCTAGAGATAATTATCCAGAAATTCAGCAAAAATATGGGAAAGGAGACAGTTGAAGATGTGAACATCCAAGGATGTGAATTCCAAATCTTAGCATTTTTACCTCTGGTTTGGATGAAAAACACTGTAAAAACTTCATGCCAAATACAGTTTTCTTTATCATGCTGCCTTTTGACATATTGCACTTAGCTTTGACCTTGTTGAGGTTTGGGAAAGCCTGGCCAGAAATTACTTCATAACCAATATTGCTGATAATGTCCCCAAATCTCTGGACACAGCTGTCTTGTCCCCTTAGTTCTTGATCTTGGTCCTGCTGCCTCTTTTTATCTGTTTTTGAAGAAAATGTCAGCTTCTCAAATGTTATTACTTTTACAATACTTTGAGTAACATTTTAGTCTGCGAGGGCCGCCATTACAAACACCACAGACTGGGTGGCTGCAGCAACATGTATGTGCTTTCTCAGCTTTGGAGGCTAGAAGACCACGATCAAGATGCCAGTAGGATTTGTTTCTCTTGAGGCTTCTCGCCTTGGCTTGCAGATGGCCACCTTCTTGCTATGTCCTCACTTGGCCTTTCTTCTGTGCACACACAATCCTGGTGTCTCTTCCTTTTTTTGTAAGAACACCAATTCCATTGAATTCGGGTCATAAATTTATGATCTCATTTAACCTTAATTACCACACAGGGGTATAGTCACACAGGGGATTAGGGTTTTAAACTATGAATTTTGGGGGGAACCAATTCAGTTCTTCCAGTAGTCTAAAAATCCTTCCTAATCTTTGTCCAGATGCTTCAGCCATTAAAATAGAGTAGAGCTTTATAGAATACTTTCCCAAATTACCAAAACCCTTTGGTCTGAAATAGTTGTTTTTGATCTGATACAATACACAGGTTATATAATAGTTATCATGCATAACTAATGTAAAATAGTGTATACAATGGCTCTTTTTAAACTGCACTAAAGAAAAGCCATGTGGAATGGTCAACTTTTTATAATCTACCATCATTACCATCTCTCATCTTTCTAAAGCAGGTGGTATTTGTTTAACCTGATAATTTCTCTATTTGTTCTAAAAGTCTTTGACTTATTTTCAGGAAGATAGATTGTAAGTTCTAAGTTGACTTTATTAACTTGTTTTTATTGTTTATTTTATGAGCAATGGTAATCTGAAGTTCCTTAAAATTCATGGAATTTGGATCTACATACCATTAGATTCTAGCTCTGATTCCTTTAACTTTGGAATTTTCTTTATCATTTACCTGGGATGAGAAAATGCTGAAGAAATAAATGATTATTCTCAAACTCACCCTGCACTATCTAGTCTACTTTCATTTCATTTTCTCTTCTCTTCTTCAGATTAAATTTCAAAATTTTTACAAGAAAAGTTTCTATCTTTTTTGACATTTCCCAGTGGCACTTATAAAAATTTTATAAAATGATAACAAGTTAGTAGAAATATTTATACAGAACTGGAGCCCTTGATTATTTTAATTTTATATTCTAACTATTCCAATTACAGTGTAGTTCAATTGGATGCCAGAATTGAAGTTCTCTAACATAATATTTCAAAGAAACGTTTTATTATTTGGTTTAATAGAAAAAAGGCACAAACTTAGTTCTCTAGTGTTTATAAAGCAATTTCAAACTTTCTCATTCTCTTGATTTTATGATGTAGCTTGAACAAGGATTTTTTATTTCCAATTTTATAGAAGATGTAACTGAGACTCTTGCAGAGGTAAATAGTCTTCTCAATATTATATGGGAAACAAAGGGTAAATCTCAGACTCAAACACTTGGCTGGCTCTAAATCTCCCGCCCTTGTCACCAGAATTTGAAACCCTAACATTTTATACAGAAGAGAAACAAAGGTCTCTTTAAAACTAGAGAAAAAGGAGAAAAGAGTATTTTTGGTTGATTCATTAAATCATACTGGAGATATAAATCTATAAAGAGTACTGTTTGACTTAAAGTCAGTATTTCAAAGAAGCACTCAGATGAGGGGGATATATATACAAACATGTGAAACATGAGATTTAGAAATGCAATATGAAAAGAAATACATTCAACATTGGCATAAACTGTAAGAAAATAAAAAATCCCTCTTTTGGGGGAATGTGGATGTCTGAACTCTATTGTCCTCTTGTTTCAAGGATGCATTTGTTTTAATCTTAAAAAATATTAATTTCCTCCTATGTCAGATACTGTTGTAGTTGTTGGTGTTACAGTGCTGAACAGAAAAAAATCTCTGTGGAAATAAGTTCACATTTTAGTGGGGCTGGCATAACTGATGGTTTTTATGTAGTGTTAGGAACTAACGAAAATAAAATGAGGCGGGGAAAGGAAGAATGTAGGAGAACACCCATGAAAGTTCTTTTGCAGTTTGATAGCTATTTTAATCCGGTAATTGTACTCTGCTAAATACATTTCTTATTTCTATTAGCCTACATGAAAGTCTCAAAAGCAGTCCTTATTTTGGCATGCAACATTGAAGAGCCTCCATGTAATGTAAATAAGAGGTAATTTAGAAACTCTGTTTATCAGACTGTCTAGCAGTCACCTAGCAAAGGTCAGTTAGGATAATAGAGAAACCCAGCAATTTTAACTACACAATGGGGGGGCAGGGTGGAAGGGAAGCAAAGAGAAATAAATGAAAATAAAATGAATCATTTTTTTAACACTTCTTTCTTCACTTAACTCTTTTTTGGGGGGTAAATATTTAGGTTTGTTTGTTTGTTTATTTATTTATTTATTTATTTTTAGAGGAGGTACTACGGATTGAACCCAGGGCTTTGTACATGCTAAGCATGCGCTCTAGCACTTGAGCTATAACCTTCCCTCTGAACCATTTGGTGTTAAATGACAGTTCAGTACAAATGGAATTCAGGAATAAAGGGTACTGCCTTCATCTTCGAAAAATGTTTCTAAACCTGCAGAGGTGAGTTGATGCTAATGAAATCCAATCTGCATGACCACATCGCTTTGTTACATCATCCTCACAAGCTCTTTCAATCTAAATATGACACAGTTTACATGAAAATTTTATCTAAGCCTATATTGTCATTGTCTGTAATAGTCTAAAATTTAGAAGGAAAGAATTTATAGCAATATGTTAGTTAGGTCACTGCATTTTTCATTATCAATGAATTGCCCCTTTAAATTTATGCATAGCACATAATGAGGTAAATAATAAAGGAAAAGTAAATTCTCCCTAAGGATTGTTGTAAATCAGAATTATCTGTACTTTGTCCAGAAATCTCTAAGTTGAGGAAAATGTTTAAAGTTCTGAAGGAAATGGTGTGTAAAATATTTTATGAATCTGGTCCCTACTATATAATATAACTCATGGGGAACAATTTTAAGGCATTAAATAGACTCAAGGTGTGTGTTTGTCATTTTTATTGGGACCAAAACAATTAAGACAATTTTAATGAAAGACTTAATTATACACACTTAATTATGAGCATTTCAAAGAAATAAAAGTACCAAAATGGAGTCCATATAAGGCTAATAACAATTATTTTAAACCATAATCAAAGATTTTTAGAAGATTCAGCAAGGAACTTTTAAAAAGGATAATTCTAATCTGTAATTTGGCAAGACAGGGGAAAAAAAAAACAATTTACCCCTACACGGAGCTTCAGTGAGTAAATTATTCAACAGAATATAAATATAAATATGTTTTAACAAAGAAGTGAATTTTTTCCTAAGAAGAAAAGGAAGGCAAATCAATTCATATATTGAAAAGTTAAATACTTTAAAAATGGTAGATGTTGTCTAAAAAATTTGCAATAAATTTTATATCTTTCTACATACAAGAATATAATTTAGGCAAAAGTAGTTTTTATGTTACAAATGTGCTTTAAAGTCAACAAACTAACTAGATTAGAAATTATATCTATAAATAGATATATAAATTATAAATTATATATGTATATATTTCATTAAACCCAAAATAACCAATATTTTTGAGTAGTATTAAAAAATAAAATAAATAAAATTAAAGTCTGAAATTCAGAATAGCATTACTCTGATAGTCTATTAGGTGCATAACTGAGCCAAAAAAATCACAAATTAAGACATGTTAATATCAAAAACTTGTCTTTTTAAGTTTCCTAGTAATACTATGAAAACACTGGAAATAAAAAACAAACAAATAAAAAAGCACAGAGCAATTACAATGCTGACTATAAACCTAAGGAAAAAAATCAAATAAATGCCTTTCTCTGTATTGAGTAAGTTTCTTATTTTCATTTCAATGAAAGCAAATCACTTTGGTGGGAAGCAACACAGCTCAAATAAACACCAAATGTAATTTGGATGAAATAGATTTTAGGAATTTATAGGTTTCACATCCTCTCAGTTTTGTAAGTGGAAGAATCAGAATACAATAAAACTGGCTCTAGTCTTAAGAGAATGTGTTATAGTCACACTAGAAATAAATGTATCTTGTTTTATGTGAATGTTTCCAATGTCTCTGAGTTTTATAGGTATAAACATATTATTAGGATTTTGGTTGGGAAAATTATTGTAATGGGATTTAAATGTTTAAGATACAAGTTTCAATATAATCTTATTTTAGGGCAGAATACACTAAGAACTTTACTGTTTATAGTTTTATATATAATTTAAACTATATTTCTGAAAAAACAATATATATGGAAGAAGAGTAAAACCAAACAAAAACATTCAGAAATAGATTTGGAGCAGAAGCATGCTCTGAAGATCTGGGATTGTGCAATGTGTGTCCAGCTTGGGAAAATTATCAGTAATAGAAAAGTGAATAACTGGGGTGCTTGCAGTATATCATTTAGGGAATTAACTGTGGGTCTTTAGAGAAAAATATATGTTAAAGGAGGCAGAAAAAGTAGTAATTAAGACTAAGTAGGTATGAAGTAAAAACTTACAGAGATTGATACTGAAGGATGTTGACTGGAGAGAAATCCTCTCTCTATATATACAAGTTAAGTCAAAGTATGGAAAATATGAAAGTATTAAAATTGCATTCAAGAATATGTATGTGTCAACTGAAATAAAATGCACAACCTAAATGTTGAGAGTTATGTTTTACTTGGTGGACATTTCTGAGGACATGAGTCTGGGATGACAGCCTCTCAGATAGCTCTGAGAGATGCTCCAAAGAGGTAGAGGAGGAGCCAGGGTATATAGCAGTTTTTACAACAAAGGTAGGTAGTCAGAACTCAAAAGATTACTGTTAATTAAAGAAAACCAGACATCTCAAGTTAAAGAATTTAGTGACTTTCTATATATGGGAAGGTGCAAAGGTCTGGGCTCATTGAAATCATTCCTTTGACATGCACCTAGCTGTCTAAGGCCAGTATCCTGAGTTTCCTCAGAGCTGCCTGCTTGTCTGCATCCTGAGTTCCCTTTGCTCACTTTTGGGGGTAATGGTAGCAGCTGATGACTTTGGGGGTGATGATAGCAGCTGATGACTTGATGGCCACAGCATTCTTTGTTTACTGATATGGCTGGCAATATTTTCACTCACATATGTATACTTAGCTATCTCTCTATCTACCTAACTATCTATCATCATCTATTTATTGCTCCCTGTGTCTTAAGTTGTAGCTATCCCCTTAATAGAGGAGAAAAAAGAAAGATCACCCACTCAGAGATTCAGAGTCACTCACTCTCAGAATATAGGGACTATTTAGGTTATTTAATCCTACACTATGAAAACAATATACATAGTTCCCATTTATAAATATAAACTTACATTTTGTGGTAGATATGTGAATATTGAATCTATATTTTCAAATTCCATATCTTCCTCCCGTGAATCTCTGTTTTTGCAATTAAGATGGTTGTACAGTAACTTTTTAGAAGAGTAAACACAATCTTTTCTTATAAAAAAAAAGGACACCATTGCAAAGTGATGGCCTTATCTCCTTTGAGCCATCTATTCCTCATTTGACATGATTAAAGAGCAGAAACGTATGTAAACTTTGAAAATGAACAGATAAACAGGATAAATTGCATTGTTTCATTTCCTTTTCTGAACAAAGGAAATCACATGTTCATAGCAGTACTATTAACAATAGTCAAGATATGTAAACAACCCAAGTCCCCATCAACAAGTGGTATATATATACAATGGAAAATTACTCAGCCACAAATAAGAATGAAATATTGCCATTTGCAGCATCATAGATGGACCTAGGGAATACTATACTCAGTGAAATAAGTCAAAGCAAGACAAATACTATATGATATCACTTATATTTGGAATCTAAAACTAATGCAAATGAATCTACATACAAAACAGAAACAGACTCACAGACATAAACTTATGGTTAACAGAAGGGAGAGGAAGTGAAGGAGGGACAAATTCGGAGTATGGGATTAACAGATATAAATTACTATACATAAAATGGGTAAGCAAAAAGTATTTACATTCAATATCTTGTAGTAACCTATAATGGAATATAATCTGCAAAAAAATAAAATAAAATAACTGAATTACTAGGCCATACACCTAAAACTAAGGCAATGTTATAAATCAACTATACTTCACTTAAAAAAAAGAAAATAATAAGGATATTACACAGCAAATAATATTCTCTTAGAAAAACATGTGGAAGGGATGGAGTTCTCTATTTTTCTCACGTTGATGCCTCTATGAGTTAGAACAGGGAGGAGATGTTATTTTCTGGCTATGGTGTGTATAAATGTCTGGCATTATTAGCACCGGTTTTAAGATGCACCACTGTCTTCTCCAGTTTACCAGTCAACTTCCTGAGTCAGTCTCAAAAGACTATTTATGGAAGAGAATATTTCTAAATTACAGTGTTCAGGGTAATCTTCCTAATTTTCACCACATTTGAGACAGCTCTATAAAGAGATCATATTCTAAGCCAGTTTGCTTGAGGACAACTTAGACTCTGAGTCACAAAGAACAGAAAATGGGAATTCAAGAAATGTATTTCTAAAGGCTCAAAAGAAAATGAAATAATCTCCAGGTTTATGCTGCTTTATATATCCTAAAGCTTTTTACTTGAAACTACTCAAGACATCTTATTTTGCTTATTTTGCTAATAATCAAGGTTATATATTCCATTTTTTACTATGTAATTGGACTTGAAAATGTAGCACTAATTTAAATAAATCACAATAAAGAAATAATAAATGGAAAAAAAGTTCACCTTTTAACTCAGAAGAGTGGCATGTAGTGGTAAAGTAATCAACAAAGCAGAGGGTTTCAGCATATTACAGTGATTCCACTAACTTCGACAGAGATTTAGCAGACATAATGGCTCCCTCTGAGTCTTGCTCTAATTTACTCTGTGACCTTGACCTTGACTAGCTTACTTGGATTTTCTTGTTTCATAGTTTTCTCAATAAATTAAAAAGAAAAGAATAAATGGAAAAAGGATTACTAAGTCTTATCACTATATAACATTATAGAGGGCATTAAGAAATACAGTTAAAACTCATCATGCTTCTACAAAAAAACTCATTGTAAAGACTTAGTATATCATTTTTTATCTGTGGCATTTTCCCCTTGTTGTTGTTTTGGGACTGTTTTGAGCATAGATCTCCATGATTGGCAATTTGTGTGGTACATGGGTGATTTCTGGAACTACTATACTCCCCATTTGTAAGTCAATATAAGTAAATGTGACCTTCAGGTCTTCAGAGATGAAAAGAGACAGCCTTAAAGTTAATTCGCTGTGTCACCTAACCTCTCTCCCCTTCAGGTAGAAAAAGATATTCAGTCTCCTATTTTAGGAATTTAAATGTGTCACAGATAAAGGGCATTTTGCATGACACATTAAATGCATTTCCAGTTGAACTTTAATATTGGTAAATGCTGTTAAATATTGTATATTTAAAAAACAAAGAACTTTCTGATAAAGAATAGGTTGAATATATAAAATCAAGATGCTTATACACACACACAAACTTAAATAAATATGTATCATTACGAAGAAGGTCTTTTGAATAAAAATTGTATCACATTAAGCAATAATGAGGCATGACACTTAATCTGTAACTATTTAAAAATGTCTCAAAAATGAAACAGTAGTGTTACCTTGGACAAAATTATATACAAGGGAAAAGACAGTGCTGAGTGTAGATGAGTTATTTATTTTTGCTGACCCAGATAGTTTTTCCCTTTTTTAAAAAATGTTTGATATTCAAATTGCTATAGAATATGATCTTCATTAGATATGTCAGCATTAGTAATAAGGATAAAAAAGATTGGAAAGATTAGTTAGGCTCCACAGAAAATGGGGTGATAATGCAAAAAGCAAGTGATGGAATACTGTCAGAAATGCATCTTATGTTAATGTGTGCAGGTAATAGTAGATAAAAATTTTAAACTAAAGTGATTATTGCTTAAATAATTACACATTTCAGTACTTTTTTATAGAATCCATAATTTGAATAGTGTAATACAGAAAAATAACATGCATTCAAGTATTTTAAAGTGTATTTTAGAGAAAATTATTTTAAAGACATAATTATGAAAATGATTATATACTGAGCACAATTGCACTAAGGTCATTTAGATACTTTGTCTTCTATCATTAGCATAAATCAATGGGTAAGTTTTCACTCTTTTTCTTTTACACATGAGGAAACTGAGGCTCAAAGAAATATGTTAATTTTCTAAGATCATACAACAAGTTAAAAATTAAGTCAGGGTTGAAAATCAAATCTACTTGCTCTAGAAAGTCTCTTTCCACTAACCCATATTGTCTATAAACATATTTTTATGTATATGAACATTTCTCATTAAATTGGAAATAGATACGGAGAATTATGAGCTTCAAAGGCTATCTTAAAAATAAAGCATAGCCTGGTTTAAATAACTGCCTCATTGTGCTATTAGGCATGCTAAGTTCTGATTCTTGCCATCTTCAGACACGCCTACTTGGTAGTCACAGACATTCCAACATCATGAGAGGGTAGAAGTTACTATTTATATGTGTTATGATAGGAAGAGTTACTCATCTCCTTATTTAGTAATTATTTCTCAAGATATTTCCCAGCCTTGTTCCTGAGAATCCCCAACTCCAAAAGATTCATTCCTCAGTATACATATTTTTCTCTCCTTATAATCCACTTAAAAAAAAATAAGAGATAGATAGATAGATAGAATCAAAGAACTGCTCAGAGAATAAATATTTTCAAGTAATAACTCAGAGAATTACTCTGATATAAAACAGAGTGCAGCTGAAGTTTACTCATATATGAAGGTCAATCGTGTAGATTGTCTCATTGGAAAAAAAGCAAAGACAGGTTTAAAAGGCTTATTCACAGACGATCTGTGGAAATGGGGCTTGTTTTGTTTCATTTTATTTTTTCTCTGAGCAAACTGATTGGTTGGAAGTCATCAAGGAAGGCAGTTTGCCCTTGGACAGACTGAGATAGAGAAGGCAATTTCAGGGTGAAAGCTTTAATTCAAGCTATGAAGTAAACATGACATGCTTTTGGCTAGGAATAATGGCTGCTATTGTCACTTATGATCCCTTCCACTTATTTAATCTGGGTCTGTGCCAAGACCTTTGTTATGTTTTACCAATGTATGCAATTTTGAGTAGTAGCTAAAAGAGCAAACTCCTTCTTACAACTTCTTCCTCCCCTACCTCCAAGTAACCCAATAGATTTTTATAAGAAGACAAGATTCCCTGAATTAGGATGCTGAGATTAATCATTCAATTCAAGACGTACTTTAGGCAGCTGTATGGAGAAACTGTAGCCACGACGCTAGAGGACATTTTATTGGCCATAACTAGTTTTGCCTTGTATCCAACACTACTCTAACCCAAAAGGGGGCCTGGCTGAATAGTTCTCTCTTTTTTTTTTTTTTTTTTAATTTTTCCTGTTTATTGCTTCTTTTTAAAAAAATAAAATTTCCATCTGACTTTACTTTCAAACAAATGCAGTTATTTTTTAAAGACTATTTTTAGAACAGTTTTAAGTTCACAGCAAAGTGAAAAGAGGCATAGAGATTTCTCAGATGCCCCCTGCTCCCACATATGGATAACCCCCCCATTATTAATACATTTGATGGTACATTTGACAGTACATTATGATGTAGGTTCAACAATTATAATTATAATACCAAATGTCTATAGTTTATATTATGCTTCAACCTTGCCTTCAAGCTTGGTGTACATTCTAAGTTTGGACAAAGGTATAATGACATGTGTCCATCATTACAGTGTCATACAAAATATGTTCACTGCATAAAATTCTCTGTTCTCCATACAGTCATCCCTCCCCACCACCTTCAAGCCCTGGCCATGACTAGTCTTTTTACCGTCTTCATAGCTCTGAATATTCAGAATATCATATAGTTGGAATCACACAGTATGTAGTGTTTCCCAGTTGGTTTATTTCACTTAGTAAATATACACTTAAGGTTCTTCTATGTCTTTTCATGGTTTGATAGCTTATTTATTTTAAGTACTGAATAATATTCCATTGTCTGGATGTACCAGAGTTTGTTTATCTATTTACCTGCTGACGGACATTTCAACTTCTTCCAAGTTTGTACAATTATGATTAAACCTGCTATAAACATCCATGTGCAGGTTTTTGTGTGGACATAAGTTTTCAGATCTTTTGGGTAAATACCAGAAAGCACAATTGTTGGAGCATATGGTAACAGTACATTTAGCTTTGTAAGAAACTGCCAAACTGTCTTCCAACTGACTGTGCCATTTTGCATTCCTATCAGCAATGAATGAGAGGTCCACTGCACCACATGTTTACCAGCATTTGGTGTTGTCAGTTTTCCCAGATTTTGACCAATATAAATAATGGTATTTCATTGTTGTTTGATTTGCATTTTACTGAAGACATATGATGTGGAACATCTTTTCACATGCTTACTTGCCATTTGTGTATCTTCTTTGGTGAGACATCAGTTGAAGACTGGCTCATTTTTAAATTGGGCTGTTTGTTCCCTTATTGTTGAGTTTTAAGAGTTCTTTTTTCTTTTGTGTTTTGCATAATAGTCTTTCATCAGAAATCTCTTTTATAAGTATTTTCTCCTAGACTGGGTCTTACCTTCTCATTTTCTTGATAGTATCTTTCACAGAGCAGAAATTTTTCATTCTAATGAATTTCAGCTTTCAATTATTTCTTTTATGGATCATTTCTTTGGTACTATATCTAAAAAGCTATGACTATATTCAAGGTCATCTAGGTTTTCTCCTATGTTATCTTCTAGGAGTTTTACAATTTTGCATTTTACATTGAGGTCTGGGATCCATTTTGAGTGAATTTTTGTGAATGGTGTAAGATCTGTGTCTCAATTCATTTTCTTGCATTTGGATGTCTAGCTGTAGCAGCAGTATTTGTTGAAGAGACTGTCTTCACTCCATTGTACTGCCTTTGCTCCTTTGTCAAACATTAGTTGACAATATTTCTTGGCTCTCTATTTTGTTCCGTTCATCTATTTGTCTATTCGTTCACCAATACCATGATGTCTTGATGACTAGAGCTTTACATTAAGTCTTGAAAGTAGGGGTGTCAGTCTTCCAACTTTGTTCGTCTCCTTTAACATTGTTTGCACTATTCTGGGTCTTTTGCCTCTCAACATAAATTTTTGAATCAGTTTGGGAATATTCACAAACCTCTTTTTTTTTTTTAATACTTAAACCTTATAAAATGTATGTATATCTCAATATATTTTTCAGCTGATTTTCATATGTTTAAATAAAGGAATATGTCAGCAGAGTCTTGAGCTACAGTCTAGATACAATTGGTAGAACAACAAAATAATGTGTAATTTTTAAATCATCAAGTGTCAACAAGAGGGATATGTTACTAGGTCTAGGAGAGTCCATATGCCATGTTCCTCCCTGCAAAGCAATATTTATTAATGGTTACACTAACTGGTGATCAGGAAATGATTATTTAAATACGTTATTTCCCAACGTCATGAGTTTTTCTTACAATTAGAGATCATTATCTTTAAGTTCCTAAATCTAACTGCTTTCTGTTACCCAATTAACTGGGTCTCTTTGGAGCAGAAACATAATTCAAAATTAGAATTTTGTGACACCTGTTTTAAGTTGAACAAACAAAGCACTTTTGGGAAACCTGGGGCCAAACATATTATTAACCTGAGTGATATCTGCACAAAGTTGATGTGCCAAGGAGCATGTGATAAATGCTGTTACAGCAGGCCCAATAGGCCTTTTCGCCATTTACCATTTGGTAATGTTTCATTTCTCTCTGAAAATATGGAATCTGAAAAATCCTATGAGGAAAACATGATCTAGGCTATTCAATTCTCTTGAGATAACATATAAAATTTATTCATAATAAGGGAAATAGAATAGAAATTTTTATGTATTTTAACTGTGTCATGAAAAATTTTATGAGCTTGCTGTTTTGTAATGATTCAACTAGGTAACTGAAGAAGCCCACACCTTTTATATGAATAAGAAAGAAAACACTGTTATCGAAAGTCATTTCCATCAATTCTTAGGTATAAATATGGGAAGCAAGTCACCCTAAACAGAGCAAAGTACTGAAAAGTTGCTATTCATGGAGCTTGATCTTAGATGAACCTATTGTATTTACTCCTTTATAAGGGGATGTCAAAGGAAGAGGAAGGTATGCAGTATTTCTCAGACCCATGAAGCAGTTCAGGAGAGGAAGCTCCCCAGAAAAGAGTGAATTATTATTTATTATTATGAGTAGACAACAAAAGGATATTAGGGAAAAAACCCCTTCAAATTATGTTTATTACTTAAGACCACTGATCATGTTTATTCCCTATCATAAAAAAGAATCTACCAATTAATTTGTTAATTGGAAAACAGAAAGAATTCTCTCTTGATATTTGGTCCAAAATTCCCTAAAAAGCTGAGTAAGTACATATAATGTTTCCCCTAAATATTCCTAAAAGATCTGGAGGTCTCAGGAAATGAGGAAAAGAGTCAACACATCAATTAATTTATTCTGAAAACATCTATTGCACATCTTCAATATAAATGGTACAATGGGCATAAACTACTGTAGAAATCAAAACCCTGGCTTTCATGGATTTTACATTCCAGTTGGGTATATTCTACCACATTTTCCCTGATGTGATATTTTGCTATTTCCTTTCCTATCTTTTGCTTTTAAAGAAAGAAACAGTACAGTATTTTCCACCAAGGCAACAAGACAGGAAGGTAGCCGGGCAAGCAGGAAGGCAAGAAGGTTGTCATGTCAGTTAATTTATATGGGAAAAAAGAGCTATGTAAATTATTACACAATGTCACATATATGTATTTCTAATGGAAATCTCTAGGTGCAAAAAACAAGTATTTTAATGAAAGATAAAGCAACAGAAAATTGGAAAACAAATAAATAATAGAAAATAAAAGATGAGTATTGATGCTTCAGTATATGGTTACATTCTTGCTAAAAGCCCCCAAGATTCTGTAACTCATTATCTGAGTTCATATTATTTTAGAATATTTAGTTCAGAAGACTTCATTTAGAAATTTCAATTTTCAGAGAGAAGTTAAATGTAATAAACTTTATTTCCCTTGCAAGTACTTGTGATGAATTCTTCCCAATGATTTCCCAGTATGCCGATTATTTAGAAAGGTGAAGATTATTCTTTTGAGAGAAGACAAAAAATCAGATTGGAACTGCATAAAATAATTCCCAAAATGAAAGCCCAGAATTAAATGAAAGATAAACTTGTCCTGGTTTAAGAAATAATCTACATTTCTGGACTACAAAAACTCAGAAATATACATGATAATAAGCTTCAATATTGTTCTAGGAATTTTGCTTTAGTAATCATTGTGTAATAATGCTAAAGTGTTTACTACTGTGATCCTAAAGTATTTACCACCAGATCCTCCTAGACCTCTATTAATTTTAAGTGCTGTTATCTATTGTACTTAAGTAATTCTATAATGCAAGGTTGTTTGAAGGTTAATATGTGACTAGGAATTAATTATATTCTATCAACAATATTGTTTCATTAGTTAACACTAGACAGATTAAATTAGAATCTATTATTTTCCTTACAATTCCAAATGGTGAATTTGTTGCACATACCAAAAATTAGAGACCTGTCAAAGCCTGAATCTATATTTTTCTTATTAGGTGTTCTAATTTAGTTTGTATTTAGGAAAGATTTTCAATAGGTTTAATATGACACTGTAGATTTTGTCAAAAACATTGAAATTGTTGAAAAGTACCTACCAACTCTATATTCTATTAGTTTTTAATAACTCATGTCAGTGACCCAATAGATTTTTTAAGATTGTATTTCAGAGTGGGGGAAAGTCAGATAAAGGAAAACAAAGAATAATTTTTAAAATCTGCACTTTTCCTCCCAAAGCAATTCTTGCCATGTACCATGTAAGAAAGAGTTATGTGATAAATTTGGATTTTCACATCTAGGTAGAGTGTTTAAATTATACATGTACAGCTTGCAGGCTGAGCAGTTCTTCCAAATTCTGAAATTTTGTTCAAGTATACTACTTTCTAAATACAATGAACCACAAAGTGAAGACTTGAAATTGAATACCTGAAATCTTTTATTTTTGTGAGGAACTGCTGTCATTGAAATAGAGAAAGATGAAGTAGCTAATTAACCTTCAAAAAGCTTTTCAATCCATGCCTAGTGAAAAATGTTTACAGTATTCTGATTTATAATGTTTTCTTAGTCTTTGAAAAATGATGTAGGAAGTTTAACTGTGATATTGAGTTTGAGTTTGTCTGACTTTGATACCAAGTTCATGTTTGTCTTTGTGACATTCCATCATATGCTGGATGATAGCTTTTTATCAGCAGTTCTTCTCAAGTCAACTCACATCACTTCCTTATTCCTATTAGAAACTCTATCTCATCTAAATAGAATGAAATACTTCTGCTGTGCTAGCTCAAACCTTTTATCCTCAGTCTGTGTTTAAAAAAGTAGACAAGTTTTGTTTTGCTTTATTTTGTTTTGACAACCTTCCTGTAATTGTTGAAGTGTAAATGCTGCTATAACTGAATGATGCTGTATAAGGTTGTGTGGGTTTCTTATAATTTGTAGAGGCTTCTTTGTTTCTTTGTTTTTTGATGTCATACCACAGGATTTTTTAAGTTAAAAATTAATGCCTATAGGAGCAGTGAAGATTCTTTAACTGTCCTCGTTTTTTTTTTGTTTGTTTGTTTGATTGTTTGTTTTTAAGAAAAATCAAAAGTTTTGAGATATGAATGACTCGCACAAAAGCACCAAGATATTAATAATAGACTGGAGCTTGACCTCAGTATTGCAAATATAATGATCTCTTCACCTTCAGTTAATCATAACACTGAACATTAATAAGGAGGCAAGGGCATCTCCATCCCTTAAGATATTCCATTTAACTGAATACTTGCCTTCAACACAGAAATATACATGGATGCCTAAAGTACTCTGAGACATTTCCCTTCATAAGCATATAAAATATCCCACCTTAACACAACAGTAAATTGCATTTTTTACTTCTTTCTCTGTTTTAAAACTCCTTTTGTTGTGATTATTGCTATCTCACTGTTCTATAACATTGACTATTTCACTTGACTGACTCCTTTGTTATAGTTGTATTAACTGCATTTATTTTTAACTTTTTTTTTTAATCTGAGGAGGAAAAATATTATTGTCCTCTTCTCAATCAGTTAATCAGAATGCCTACAAATAAAGAGGTCTTTGAAGAGCTTTTTTATTTCTACAGATTTCTCTTAGCTTTAATGTCAAATACAGTGAATGAAGATTTTTCTTTTCAGTAAAACACATTTTCTTTGTGTATTTTTAAAAGCCATTTTAGCTCACCTTTAAGAAAAAAAGTGTCTTTTGTTCCAATAGAATTCTCTTGTCTTCCCTTATTCATCATTAGGCCAAGTGCTGGGAGGAAATCCTTTGTGATTCATTCATTTTGAAATCATCTTGTATTAATTAAGGTGGAAGTACATTTACAACAATCACTGGTAAATGATGTGAAAAAATATTTAGCCCACTCTTCTTGATTGTAATATGTTTGTTGAAGACTTTTCGTGGTTTTCAAATTGGCATTTAGAAACTTCGCTTGGTTTAAGTGATGAATGTTTTGCTTGATATAACAATACAGAAGCTAACCTTGTGTCTTCTCTTTCCCAGTTTTCAATGCACGTTTTCTAAGTGCTGCTTGCTTACTTCTTGGGTATAACAAAGGAGAGAACATGCATTTCTCTCAAAATTTAACATTAGAAAAGCTAAGTCCCAACTTAGACAATTAGCACCCCAATTAAATAGCCCTTCTAAATACCCAGTGTTTATTTATGTTATTTTGTTTACATGAGTCTGATTCTCATCTCTTTTATTTTTATTTTGCTATACCCAATTCATACCTGATGATATTCAGATAAAGAGAGCAGGTGAACTACTTGATTTAAGTCCTTTACCATCCTAACATATGTTTCCTCAGTGGATGGAGAGTGGAACATTGAGCCATGAGCAGGAATATCATCCAGTGATGCAACAGGACACTAGCTTGAAACATCAGAAGTAGTTTACTTGGTTGTTTGACTTGTATCAAATAAACAACTAACTTATTGCTATATCAAGCTAAGGCAACTGAATTTTTAAAGGGAGTATATTTACCTACATAGTAAGATCATTATCTTCAAACATTCACTTAGAGTAACTGGCAGGTTACTGTTCACCTCAAAAAAAATTGCTGCTTGTGTCTGTATTCTCTTAGGCTATGACTTACTACCCATAATACTTAGATTTCTTCTTCTTATCCAAAGGTTACAGATACTGTGAAACTGATCAATACAGTTCCTTTCATAGTCAACAAGAATTATATGGAGCAACGATCCTGTGTGACTTTTTGAAAATGCTAAATTAGAGTCAGTAAGGAAAAGATCATAAGTCTGCTCCGAAAAACTAACTTTATCTCAATTTGTCTAAAGCAGCTAGTTACCTCAGTGGAGGCAATATTTGAAACCCAGAATGTAAAGCCAAAACAGAAGGTCTTTTTTTCTTTTTTATCATGAAAAATGAGACATGGTAGGCTTAAAGGGATAATTATATCACAATGATTTTGAGCTTGTCATTTTAATAAAATGTATACTTGTTCTCTAGGACCTAAACAATTTATTAATAATTTGCATTTTTAAAAAACCAATGGTGAACCCATACATTGTAAAACTGTAGCTTCTCAATGTTTCTGTACTTTGTTCCATTTGCTAAGGCTCTGCTAAAATTAATCATTCACAACAGCTCATTTATTTTTCGTCTCTTAATATTCTTGAAACTATTCAAGAATTTAAGAAGATGAATTTTTATAAAAATATATCTTTCTTCAGAAAACATTTAATGTACAGAAAACATATAATTTTTCCTCCAAATCAAATATTTAGTACTGATACTAATGAATCATTGGAGCCTCTGTGACCAGGCACCTGTGCTTTTATATCTTATAAGAAAGCCAAAAGATAATATAAACCCATTTTCTTGGCTCTGCTATATATTACCCAATTGAATTCAGGGTAATTTCCCAACGGTCCGCATAGCAACCTGGGACAAGCTGTTCGGTTTTAATACAAGTGATTTTTTTTTTCGTATAACACCGTTTTGTTTCATGGAGAGATAAGTACAGAACTTTTCTGATTAAAAGAAAAAAACTGAATTGCTCACTATCTGAGTTCAGGAAATCATTTTGCAACTTCCTCTATTCTTTTTCTCCTCATTTTTTATAAGAAATTCAGATTCTATACTTTGACACTTATATCAAAATGTTTTTTAGGCTAGGCTATGAAAAATAAAAATGCACTGGCAATTAAGGAAATTATTTTACGTAGGTTATTACAATATGGAGACTATGATTAATGAGAAATATTTCAAAGAGAAGGAAAGGAGCCTGAGAGTCTACAGAAGCAAGTAAAATGAGGAGGTATAGACAGGTAGTTTATGAGAGTCACGAAGAAGGGTGAAGAAAGGGTGCAGGTGGTGAGTTCTCAGAATATGCAGGGAGTCCTCTACAATTTACATTTTCTCAAAACACAGAAGTCTAGGGTATTTCTCAGCCATCCCTGAAATCAATGTGTCAATACGGCCATACCACCTCTGAAGGCTTTTAGGGAAGAATCCTTCCTCATCTCTTTCTAGGTTCTGATTCTTGTCTACAATCTGTGGCATTTATTTCTTAGCTTGTAGACAAGTCATCCCAGGGTCAGCCTCCTTATTCACATGGCCTTGTTCTCTGCATGTTTCTCTGTGTGTCCTCTCCTCTTTTCTAAGGTGACAGATAATTGTATTTAGGGCCCACTCCAAACCAGTATGACCTCTTCTTAAAAAATTATACCTGCAAATATCCTGTTTCCAAGTAAGTTCACCTTCTAAAGTTCCAGGTGGACGTGAACTTTTGGGTTTGTGGGAACTTTATTCAACCCACTACAGACAGAATTCTGGGTTAGCAAGAAATAGCATTTGGTTATCTAGTCAATCCAAGTGGCCATAAACCTTTAAAAGTAACCACAGAAAGTCATATTATTATAAAGAACTTCAGCTCTTCCAAGGTGAGAACTTTGTTCTCATAAATAACTGAGGACATGATAAATCAACATAAAGTGCAGACAGTTTTTATTTTAAATATTTAGTTTAACAGCTCTGGTACCCTTTGCATTTTAAGCAAATCAGGAGTTTTTCAGATTCACAATATTCCTTTTCTCTTCCTCGAGATGGCAAATGGTTGTTGGAAGGGACCTTACTGTGTCCTCATGGCTGCAGGGAGCTATGTGCTGCTCTCTGGATCCTTGGTGGTTTCTTCTTTGCAGTAAGTAGACTGGTCAGCTCCATAGACTGGTCATTGCCCTGGGTTCTCTGTATAGTCCTTGCCTTTTCTACTGGTCTCAGACATCTGTCTCTTCTTTCTAACCCCAAACCTCTATATCCTTTCTAGTCTGAGCATGTCTATATTTCTTTCTTGGCAAGCACCAGGACTTCTGGGTCCTTCGTGTACCATGCATATTATAAGAAGGACCAGAATGATGACTCAAGCCAATCTACCATTTAACCTCTCACTGCTATCTTCAAATCATGATGTATAAACGTTAGGTAGGAAGATAAGTGGGGGCACTAGGCAGATAGGTGAAGGAGAGGGAGGATGGTCCAAAAGACGGTGTTATGCAGCATAACAGCATAAAGGGACTTTACTTCTAAATGAGTGACTGCCAGCAAGAAACTGGTTAAAACCCAACAGCGACAGACAGCGTAATAGCAGAAAGGACTTAATTGGAGACAACCCAAAGCTCATTGTATTATAATTAACACTGCAGTTTAGCCACCCACCCCCATAGGTTTTTTCTGTAAATACAATGGGTGAGGACATGCACAAAGGAGCCAAACATGACTAAACGCTCCAGGGGCAAGAGCTGACAATCAATGAAAAGATCACCTCTAAGTGAGGGTAAAACAAAAACAGGAGATAAAAACCAACACTTTTCCTCCCTTGTATCAGCCTGACTCTCATTCTTGGAGGTTTACTTTTTTCCTTTTTTAAATAAATCTTTAAAAATCTTTCACTACACAACATACCGTCTCCCAACTGTAAGCTTGTCTTTCGGGTCTGACAAGAGTTGGGATCGTTACCTTTCTGGGTAACATGAATATGTATATCCCAATCTATACCTATGAAGATTGAATCAGATAGACCTTTTTTGACAGGCAGTTCCACCTACTCACAACTCAGCCTCCTCTGAAGCCAAGCAAAGAGAACTATTCTAGAATACAAGAAAGGATAAGCCATTTTCTCTTCTGGAATTCACTTCTATCTTGCACCTCTCCAGTTGCAGATTCAGAATGACAGCACCAGCTTTTCACCAGCCTGACATTTTTCTTGTGATTCTCCCACGGAACAAGCTTAGGCATCTTTCAAAATAGCATAATAAATTGTCCAGATTTTCCCACCATAAGATATTCTCCTTGTACCCTATAACACATATTTCACATGGGATAAAGTTACCTTTCAGCTGAACTGGGAGAGTTCTATGCTTATCTTTGGGGAGATCTGGAGGTCTTGGTCAAGATAAGAATAAGAGTTAGGTAATCTGCTGTTTGAAGTCCAGAACTCCCCCGGTGACACTGAGAGTCAGTTTTTTACATTGTTTGAGGTTGTATAAACTGGTGGCTTATTCCTGTTTTAACTGCTTTACTCTCTGGCTTGGCTGCCTGATCAGTGAGGAATATAAAACCCTACAGGATACTTTTTACCATGTCTCTTTAAACCAAGATTTCTCACTCATACCTTGGTGGTACAAAATCCAGAGATGAAGCAGTTTCTGTGCAACTTTGAAAGAACCCTGGGTAGCTACACCTAGAAAACTCTGAGCCCACGATTCTCACCTCTGCTTCATTTCTCCTGATGTACTTGATTAAAGTCTTACATAATTACACCTTGTGCACCTTTGTGAGTCTTTTTCTTTTTTTTTTTTAATGGAGGTACTGGGTATTGAACCCAGGATCTCATGCATGCTAAGCATGCACTCTACCTCTGAGCTATACTCACCCCTGTGAGTTTTTTCAATTATCTGGACAGTCCAGTCATTGCACTGTTTAACATAATCCCATCTTCTTTTCTTTTTTAATCTTTTTATTTTAGTTTAGTTTTTTGGGGAGGGTGGGGTGCATAAGTAGGTTTGTTTATTTATTTATTTGTTGATTGATCATTGATTTTTAGAAGTGGTGCTGGGGATTGAACCCAGCGCCCTGGGAGTGCTAAGCATGTGCTCTATCACTTGAGGTATACTCTCCCCTCTGTAATCCCATCTTCTGACTCAAGGCATAATAACTCCTAAAAAATAACACCGAAGAACATAACTCTCAAAATCCAATCAGTTTTTTAAGGTCATGATAAGAGAGAAAAATCTCTCTTTTCTAGGATTGTAAGTGGGAATGATGTATTTCTAGGCTATTCTGCAGCAATGCTCTCCCCTTTATTATTCTGATGGAATTTATCTGGAGCATGGCAAAGAGTGATTATGACAATATACAAAGAAATGATAAATACTGAGGGAAAGAGACAATGAGATGAAGAAACAGAAATAGAGAAAGGAACATAAAGAACCCAGAAGTCCTAAAGTTAGCTTTACTACTGGACACCCCAGTTATTTGAGCAATAAATTCTCATTTATGTGTAAGTGGTAAGAGTGGTGTTTCTGTCACAGTTAACAAAAACAACTTTGACTACTATGTTATTTGAGAACAAAAGCCATGATTTATTTATATTTGTATCCCCAGTTTTACTGCCACAGTCTAGGTAAAGTACTTAGTAAATGTTAAATCAAAGAATAAAACTAATAAATGTTTAAGATCACCTTAGGTGAATACTTTTGGATGTCCCCAAATTCATAAAATGGTAGGCTGATTTCATCCTGTGAGTCCCCATTAAAACATGTATGAATTGACAATATTGAATTTAAAGCAATTTGAGTTATATATAGTAGAGATATCTTAAGTTTGTAATATAATGCATAAGTGCAATACAATATTCAGGAACTATTATTAACTCTCCTTAATTAATTTGTGGGATTAATTCTCCAATACTTCTAGAATAAATTTTGGGGAAGACTCCTGAGTTTTTAGTTACTCCCTTATGATAAAATATCCTCTGATCAATAATGAATGTGTCTCCAAAACACTGACAATACCAAATTCCAGTGAGGATATAGAGCAACAGTAACTCTCATTCATTGCTTGTGGGCATACAAAATGGTACAGCTACTTTGGAAAACAATTTGACAATTTCTTACAAAACTAAATTTACTTTTACCACAATATCCATCAACTGCCCTTGTATATACCCAAGTGAATTGAAAACTTATATCCATACAAAATCCAGTTCTTAGATGTTTATATAAGTTTAATTCACAGTTGCCCAAACTTGGAAGCAACCATGATGCCCTTCATTAGGTTAACGGAAAATAATCTGTGATATGTGCAGACCATATTATTATTGAGCACTAACATGAAATGAGTTATTAAGCCATGAAAAGACATAAAATGCATGTTACTAAGTGAAAGAAGCCAGCCTGAAAGGATACATACTATGTGATTCCAATTATGTGACATTCTGGAAAAGGCAAAACTATGGATACAATGAAAAGATCAGTGGTTGCAAAGGGTTAGGAGGAGGGAGAGGTGGATAACATAGAGGATTCTTAAAGCACTGAAACTCTTCTTTTTGATACTATAATGGTGGGTATATGTCATTATACATTTGTCAAAACCCACAGAATGTATACCACCAAGAGTGAACACTAATGTAAATTATGGACTTTGGATGACAATGATGTATCAATGTAGGCCCATCAATTGTAATAAATGAACCACTCTGGTGAGGGATGTTGATAGTGGAGGAGGTTGTATGTGTGTGAAGGTAGGGTGTTTATGAGAACTCTCCATATTTTCTGCTCAGTTTAGTTCTGAACCAAAATCTGCTCTAAAAATAAAATCCATTAAAAAATAATGATTATGTCCATAATTGTAAAATAACAAACATTTTAAACTTTATTTCAAGGCAAAACTTTCTCACTCTCCCAAGCCAGATTTGATAAGCCTCACTGTGTATAGTGGAATGAGTAGGGGGGAGGTTGATTTTTTCTCTTTCTACTTTCTGCATCTATGCTCATTCCTTAGCTTGCCAACCTCTATTTTATATCCTCCAGGATAGACAGGGGCACAGGTTCACAAATAGGAAGGTGAAAGTTTTATGGTGGGAGGCAGGGAGGAACGGGAGAGAAGGGTGGGCAAAAAAATTCCAACTTGTGTAAAATTGCAGTGGTAAAATGTTACTATCTCTGGGTGTGACCATTCTTGAAAGCTGGCTGAATAATGGAACTTACTTGTGAGTTTCTCTTTTGCCATGATCTATCATTTGTAGTTTCATTGTCTATTGTGGCTGGTCTACTCACTCTTAGGCACTAAGCATCTGGAGTCAATAGGTCCATTTGCCATAAAAGCTCTACTCTTGGAGAGCAACTGAGAACAACTCTCTAGTATGTGTAATCTAGAATTTCTCCTCAAGAGACTGTCATACACTCACGGTCTAGAAAAACTCTGAGTATGTAAGTTTCCCTGCCCTGTTGTGTTTGCAGGCATGAATTAAACACAAGTTTTAAACTGCAGAGGACAATTTTGAAACTTTCTGAGTTGTCTCCATAAAGCATCTGTCTCTTGAATTGAGTATACAGGGAAAAAACTCACAACTACAGCAAACTTTAGCTCTCACTAAAACTCTACTTAAAAAAATAAAACAAAACAAACTCCTTCAATGTCCCCACAATTTATATACTTGATGTGGATGAGGAGACTTAAATATGACAACATTAGGTTTCTACCATCTTTTTTGCATGTACTGCTGGTGTCATTAAAATTTATTTTGTTCTTGATTTTCAGTGGAAAATTCCACTTGAACATGCTGTTATGTTTACTAGGGGAAGAAAAAAAAAAAAAAAACTCCATGAGAAACCTATTTCACAAAATGTTTAGAAGTCTAGGTCCTGAAAAGAGATACAACATGGGCTGAAATCCCAGCTCTCCCATTTTTATCAGATTTGTGATGTTCACAAACAGTTTAAAGATTTTACCAGTTTTTATTTCAAAAGTGAAAGATAGAACAGTATATACCTCATAAAATTTTGGTAAGGTAAACAACTTAATATACTTAAAGGACCAATGTATCCGAACATGGTAAATTCTCAAAAATGTAACTAAATAATCATCATTAGTTGTTAATAAAATTCTACTTCTGTATCAACATGTGACAGTCAAGTATACTTTAATTTGAAAATTATTTTATTGAAAATATGATAAAGAAAACAAAACTAAAAAAAACCCCACTATCATTGTTCAAACTAATGGAGTTTGATGCAATAATGTGTTTCTGTGATACATGAATACATACTTTTAGTTTTTCACCTCTTTTCTTTCCCATTTTCTACCCTCTAATTTCTCTGGCCCTTTATTTTCAACCTTTTTTCTCCTTCTCCTTATTTTACTTATTTTTACCCATCTTCTTCCTATTCTCTTCCTTTCTATATAAACTCCATTCCCATATGTAAATCAAGAAATGCTCCAGCTTTTAATAGTTGTTAATGTGAATGAAAAATACTGCAAACCATATCAGTAAACAAAGAATGCTGAAACCATCAAGTCATCAGCGGCTGCGGCCAACCTCCTCCCTCCCCTCGTGAAGACAACCCTGCAGCCCAGCCTCTGCAGCCACTTACAATGGTGCACCCTGAGGGGACTCAGAATAAGAAAGGACAGGTTACTGGCCCTAGGTAGCTAGGTGCTTGTCAAAGGAATGAATTCCATGAGCCCAAATGTTTGCTTCCTCCCATATATAGAAAAGCACTGAATTCTTTAACCTGAGATGCCTGGTTTTCTTTAGATAACAAGTAATCTTTTATTGTTCCAACTACCTGGTCTTTGTTGTAAAGCTCCTATATATCCTAGCTCCTCCCCTACCTCTTCAGAGCAGTCCCTCAGAGCACATCTGAGAGGCTGTCATCCAACTTGTGTCTTCCCACCAAATAAAACGTAACTCTCAACTTTTAGGCTGCGCATTTATTTCAGTAGACATTAACAAGTACTTATAATTTGAAAATTTTTTGAGAACTTCAGGGAACTGAAAATGTCAATGAATTTGTATGTTGCCTGAGAACACAATGTTTACAATTTAGATTCATTAGCTCTGGATAAGAAAAAAAAAGGTATCGCAATTTAATCCTTCTTAGAAGATCCATAAGGAAAGGCAGATCCTCATGTGACAAAGATTTTCCATTTATTTCATAAAGAATCTAACATCTAGTGTCTGTCTCTGAATGCTGTCTGAACTGATCACAATAAACAGAGAAGAGCTTGGCAGAATGAATGTCTTTTGTAATCAGGCATTACAGGGTGTGGGAATAGGGTGATAAGTTCCTGTTCTGTTTTATTTTATAGAAACAGGAGAAATTACATGGATGAAAGAGATCAGGTAGATTATTCCCTTTAGTTCCCCTGAATTTCTTATACTTAAGTATGGTATAAGACAAGAAGATGAAAAAAATCAAGTTAGACACAACATTGAAAGCACGGCCTCCTAAAAGAAGAGTCCTTTGTGATCAAAGCCGAGGAAAATTTTGCAGACAAGAAGTATGGAATTAAATGACTGAGTCATTTAACAGAGTTGCAAATGCATATTGCCTAAAGCTGAATAAGTAAGGAAGAGGTATAGAGGATTAGAATAAAATGAATCCTTCTGATACCAAGCAGACCCTGTGGGGTCCTCCCTGGTACAAATCTTTCAGTGTTCCCAGTTTCTTGTTTGTGGGCAATAGGCTTAATTCAAGGTCTCTTTGACCTTCCCTGAATTTCAAAGGGCAGATTTAAACAACTGCTCATCTGGGAAGGGAGGGAGTGCAGAAACAAGGGAGGGGCAGTCAAGAAACAATAGTGCAGCCTTGGGGCAGGATCTGGTTCCTCCTCCTGGAGTGTAACAATCTTCTGAAGGAACTAAGGCCCCCTAACCCCTGCCTCTTATCATGGCTGAGCAGAATCTTGGGAGATAGTTTTCTGGGGGATACTGGGTCCACCAGATTGCCGGCATTGTGATTAAAAGCAACTTTCCTTTTTGTTACTAAGGTTGTTGCCCCCAGGATCATACCCCTTGCCCCTCCCTGAAAAAGAAAGGAATTAGTCTTATCTAAGTCTCAGGAAGCAGCTGCAAAGAGAAGAAACAAGAATCCTTTAGAACCTGTGAAGCCCAAGATGGCAAAGGATTTGACTGCCAGTGGACCTTAAGCCTCATTATATGGTCATTGTAATTTAGTAGCATGCTGAACGACACACCCACCAGCTCTATGGCAGTTTACGATTGCCATGACAACAACTGGAAAAGCTCATACCAGGACAGGAAAGAAAGGCAACTGGCTCCAGCATCCCTGGAACAAGGACATGATGGTGGAAGCCTCCCATAAACATCCAAGTGGCCTGAGCCACAACTGGAGCTCTCTCTACAGGCCGTCTTGGCTGACAGCTCATCGATCGAGCACGCTCCTACCTTTTCTTCTTTTGAGAAATAAAGCAGCTTCTACACTTTGTCCCTCTGCCTCTGCTGTGAAATCTTTCACAGCCGGCGGCAAGGACCCACATTTTGGTGGGCCTCCTAATTTAGGGGGTCTCTCTGTCCACCAACACTTCTCTTAAACATCACCTTACCCACATTTAAAATAACAAATGTTTGCCTTCAGTTGTTTCCATCCAACTTGTACCCATGTCTCATTCCCATTAGAAAACGTATTTAACAGTTCAAACAAATGAGTCAGCTTAACAGACAACAATGAAAACCATTTTGGTGTCATCAATAATTTGTAAGAAATAACTGTAAATAAAGGCTTTGGTCTTTTCCCATTTCTATTCCATTGACATTGATTAGTTTTTAATATCCGTATATACTCATATTGTCCTAAAAGTAAACACATGATTTATAACCACATTGACTCCTTTTCTATCAAACTTTCTCATTTCTGGGTCAATGAAAAGAGAGCTAGATGGACTGTGTATATAAAATTGTCTAAACTGAAAGGGAGAAACGCTGAAAATATGCATCTGTGAGTATATATATGCATTTTCCCCCTTTCCTTCTGCAGAAGGAAAGGAAACTCAACTTTCCTAATAGAAACAATTTGTCCTTGGGGAATATAAAGAGGGTAATGACCAGTTCTTATTCATCAGAATGTAAGTAAATCTCTCTGGAGAAAGATAAAACAAGTGTTTTAGTGTTTCAACCCCTGGAATGTTTCTGGATTTTATCCCCCTTCAACATTTAAAAGTGTACTTCCACAAATATAAAATCCCTTACTATATTCAGTCATCTTTCAAGTAAAGGTCTGTCCTTTAATTCAGGTCCCAAGTTTCTGTTTTAGTTTTGTTCAGAAAGCCCTAACTGTGCAGAAACATGAAAACATTTTCTCTACAGTCTCACAAATATCACGTATCATATTCTATTCTTTTTTTAATACGTATTTGTGTTATGAGCTTTTTTAAAAAATTCCAACTTTTTTCCCTCTCATAGTGACACTCACTTTTTGTTGATCAAAAGTTAACTTTTTATTTTAGATGTCTCTGGTCTTTGCAAAAACTCTTCTTTTAGTTACATGTATAAAGCTCCAAGGCTTAGGGCACTTTTTTCGTTCTAATGATATCAGAGAGGAAAGGGATTGAAGATACCAAGTTAAATAGAAAATGATGGGAGTAAAAGTGGACCACAGGCTACACAATGCATCTGGGAGTGACCTGATCTCAACACTTCATCTGGAAAATGATATAAGTAGGGAAGCAGGGATGAGGTAATTTGTCCAGTGTTGCTATTTGGGGTGAAAAGCGAGTACAGTCTGTTTTGTGAGGTTTTGGTGTCATCCTTACACTCAAGGTCTTTAATCCTAGAGATTTAGGATGAGAAAAAATATTATCTCAGTAGAATAATATTAAGTTCAGAACACTTCAACTCTCAGTTGTGAAACTTAGAGGTTATAAGAAGTTAAAAAGCTAACCACACATCAGCTAGTGAAAGGGCACTGCTCCAGTGACCCAAACGCCTGATAGCCTCTTCCTCTGGGTAGGACAATGAAACCGCCCTAAACCCACACAGGCACTCTGCCATCAACTTTTCCAGTGGTCGCTTATAGACGCTTTTATCCCAGTTGGTGTCCACAGGTCATCATGCACTGTATCAGTGGTAATCTCTCTCTCCATGCACTAATTGTCACACACAAATTCTCTCCACCCACCAATATTCTCCACACATTCTTTCCATAAACTAACAAACAGTAATATTAGCCAGTACTTCCAAAGTGCTGGCCATGGTCCTGGTACTCGATGTGCATTACAAACTAATGATTCACGACAAACTAATTATTAGCCCTATTTACAAATGAGGCTCAAAGAGACCGAGTAACTTGCTCACAGTCCCTCAGCTGGCTGGGTCTTGATCTGAGCTCAAGGCACCTGGCCCCAGAGCCCACATTTTCCACCATTATATCATACTGACTTTCATTAAACACAGCTCCCAAGTAATGTTAGTAAATACCTTGTACCAACTTAGACCAACTGGATGGGACAACATAAGAGAAATAGTTCAGGAGAATTCTGATATCAGAAATCTTAACAAGAGCAATAATTTTTAAGTTTAGTACATGTATACATTCCAAACTGACCATTACCTTTATTTTCAGCTTCTGGAGAAATGGTTGTCATTCACAGAAAGTCATTTTTCTGGGGAAAAAAAGCAAAAATTTCAAATTATGAGGGTTACATTATTAAAAACAATTAACTTAATTTTTTTTTGCCTTCCTCACTTCTCCCACCATGATCTATGTTTCCTTAAAATTTTACTTAAATGTATACAGATTATTTCATAATGTTAGTATCCCTTACATTATTAAATTCTGTAAGTGTATTTAAGAAAAATATCCACCCAACTTACTATGCAAACTGTTACACAAAGAAGACAACCCCTGCATGGTGGTTGGATAACATTAACTTTTATGACAAAGCTAAAGTTTGTTTTTCGTTTTTTTTTTTTTAATTTCCCACAGCATATTATTTTGGTAAGTTTTAACACAAAATTAGCAGTTATTGACATGCAAAAAATATCCAAGTATCTACTTATTTATTTACTTCATTAAAGATATTTAAATACTTGGTACTGGGAGTATAATGCTAAACAAGCCAGACAAAATCTCTGCATTATGAAGACCACACGGCTAATGAGTGCTGGAAACATTAAAGCAAATTTCTTAAGGAAAATAAAAAATAAAAGTGAATAATGAAAGCCAGTATTACATTCAGAGCCAAGTATATGAATTTTGATTCCATTCTAACAAAGTGAAAATATAAATGGCATCTATTCTCTATAGGAGGAGAGATCTGAATGCTGATAATGCCAGGACAGGTGCATCATCACATGCGTTGTCTAACATACAATTTTATCACTTAACTGATCATTCTTAATTGTCTATGAGTTGGATCTAGAATTCACACCCCTGACATATATCATTAGTATATTATAGGCAGCCTTAATTGATAAAATGATTAGCTAAGGTATTAAGAAATAGATTACTTTTATGGAGGTAATAATACAAAGGAAAATATCACAAAATTATTTGAACCAAGGACTACTATTAAACCAAAATGTAGCCCATTATAGTGGGAAATTATTACCTCTCTGCCTCTACCCTGCTGCTGGCCACCATCCACCCCAAATTAGAAAAAGGATCACTTGAAAAGATGAAAAGTTCCAAAGTGTAGGACTAAACCTATTCTTTTATTTATGTTTCCTATTTATACATATATATATACACACATATATTCACAAACACATATATACACATTTATACAAAAATATATATAAATACAAACATATGCATGCATATATATATATATTTAAAACAAGGAGAGGATGGGGGTGAGTGAGGAGGCCATGTATGAGTGGAAATTCTTTCTTTCCTTGTCCTCCAACCTTGATGAGTAGAAAACTCTTTAGCTATTCTAAGCCTTAATTTCACACAGTTCCCATGCCAGCTCCTCCTCTGGGTAACTGGTCACCCCAGTACTGCACTGTCTTTGACGTCTCATAAGAGGGTGTGTTGGGGGGACCATAGCTAGTGTATTAAATTAAGAATATGCAGATTATGAACCTGCTGAATGCGGGCATACAAGCTGCCCATGCAGAATGGGCAGGTAGCTCCCTCAGCATCTGAGTCCCCACTTTGGGGACTTGAAATCCATGGAATTGTCTTGATTGAAGGTGCAATTTCAGTGCACCCAAACAAAGAAAGTAGAGTCACAAGATGGTTACTTACATATCCCAGAAAGGGATCAGGGTGGGAGGTTGGGCACAATGAACTGGGGGAAAGGAAATCCTCTCTTCTAGGTCAAGACAGAAAGCAGGGTACCACTCATCTATTGCTTACAAGGTGTATGGGGCTGTAGTTTTAATGGCTTTAAGTCTAAGTGGTTATTTTAAGAGGTGCCCCAGAAAAAGCAAAGTGGAAAGTGATGGCAGGAATCCTAAACCCAAGTTCTTATCTAAGTGTCCAGACTCTGGGTGTGAGCAGGGTTATCACACTGCAAAATGCTTATGCAGCAACTCGGAAAAACAAAAGTTGTTTTTCTCATCACAGAAGGGCCTATACTCTTCTTTTCTATCTACAGTCAAGGTATTTTTCTGTTCTCATGACTGAAATAAAATAAATAAAATATGCCCTTACATTCTGTTTAGTTTTTAGAAAAAAGTTTTTTTCTAGAAACACCCTTTAATGTTCAACTGGCCCTTTTGTATATGAGGTGGCTCCCTTATGGTGCATCGTTTGGAAGGATATTGTTTTCTATACTGACTTTAATCTATGAGCAAAATTATTGAGCAACAAGCCTGATATCTAGGTTTCATATCTTGCAGAAAAATTTAAAAAAAAATGTAAGGATACATAAAATCTTTAAAAAGGAAAGAAAAGAAAAAAGAAAGGAAAGAAAGGAAAGGAAACAAAATCACTTTATTTGACTTAAAGGAAAATGAGTGAAATGGTGGGAACTTACTGTCTTTATAGAGAAAAAAAACATTTTCTATTTTCTGGTTACACTGATATTTAAAAATCAGCCTTTGCAACAAAAGAGTGTCTTGACTCGAGGAAGCACTTTACTTCACCAGCTCAATAACTGGACAAATGAATCATAGGTGATGCGTAAAGTAGAGCACATAGGAAGGAAGAAGCTAATATAATTGCAAAATATAATAAAAACATCTGTAGAATAAGATCATACCAAAAGACCTACACCCTAAGACAGATCAAAATTTTAAGGGTTATGGCATTTCTGTCATTTTGATATGATCATGTCTTCAAGAACTAATTTTTAAATTTTTATTTTGATGTAATTTCACATTTTCAGAAGAGTCATGATAATAGGACAAAGAACTCCATAAACCCTTCATCCAGATAAATGCAACAGTTGTTAATATTTTGCCAAATTCCCTCTCTCTCCCCTACCCCTGGTTGTCTTTCATAATACTGACATTTTTAAAGATTACAAATGAGTTGTTTTGTGGAGAATCTCATAATTTGATTTGAGTTTATCTAATGCTTCATTGTGACTACATTTAGGTAATTCATTTCTGCAGGAATGCTACTCATCATGTTTTCATTCCCTCTCACTGTTATCTCTCTCTCTCTCATGCACAAACACACATTACTGAATTAGTTGTAGACATCAAAACACTTTATCCACAATTATGAATTTTTTCTAAAAACGAAACAATATAAGAGCATATTTTATATAGTTACAGAAATATAATGTTGATATAATAATTTTATGTAATATTCAATTTCTATCAGTGTTATCAATTTTTATGGTAATTTTTCCCTAATTCAGGATTCAATATAGTATCATACATTGTATTTAGTTGTACTGTCTCATAAAAATGACGGTAAAGGATTATATCTCTACTGAAAATGTAAGAATTCATGAATAAAGAAGAAGGGAGAGATCTCCATTACATTAGAAATCCAACTTATAAATGCAGAGAAAAAACAGAGCTAGAGAATTATCCTTTTGCAGTTGTCAGAGTATCAAATGATTCAGGCAAGGACCATCAACAGTTAATAAAACATTTGGTAAAAATTTGAAGAGAAACACAATATTTACATAGTCTAGAAGCATTTCCCATATCTTTTGTATTAATTGCAAAGAGAAAAATTTTATAGTGTAAATTTAATATTATAGTGTAAAACCTGGTGAGCCCATTTGACCAAGTAATCAAAATTAACATCACCAATGAGGGGGCAAATTGATACAATGTGCCTTTTGAACGAGATGCACTGGGAACACAACATTTATTCCTGCCAAAAATATATAATCTGACTCTAGTCATGAGGAAGTATATGTAGTCATTTGTCTAAGGGGATAAAACACTAGTCAGGACAGTAAAAATAGCTACCCTAATGGAGCTCATGTTATGAGGAGTATTGGGAAGAACAAAGGAGAGTTGATTAAAGAAAATAACAAAATGAAATTGAAAAATTAAAAATCAAAGAATGGTCTTACATTTAGAGTCAGATCAATAGCGTGATTCCATACCAACAAAGAATAAACATAATGAAAATTATCCTCTGTTGCAGTTCAAATCTGACTGCTGATAATAATAAATCTGACAAACCCAAATTGAGAGACATATACAAAACAATGGCCCACAATCTTCAAAAACATGAATATCATAGAAAATGACAAAAGGCTGAAGGATCATTAAACTTATCTATAACTGCAATGCTCAAAATGTTTATGCAGAAATGAATTCATACTGAGTAAAAATTTCTTAGAAATAACCATTTTTATAGCAAGTTTCAATTAAAGTGGGTGTACACTGAGCAAACCCACAGTATAGTATCAAGGTTTTGATGTCATTATAAACATGTTCACAACTTACTCTGCTTTGTAATGATATTTTCAAAACCCTTTAATGGATTATAATCCTGGTGATCTTGATTCACCTAATTAAACTGTGTATAATTATCACACATTGAACTATCTCAGTAGAACTGTGTTAATTTCCAGAAACTATGAAAATATTCTAATAGTAAATTATAATAGGTGAGAAGAGATGGAATATTTATTAGTGGTTATTTCTGCTTAAGATCTAAAATATAAGTAACTATATGTTACATTAGGAATATAGCTCTATTTATCAGAATTAGATTTACACTTGTAAATAAAATGGCTTTTAATTCAAAATGTTAATTGATAAATGAAGTAAGACTTTTTTTTTTAATAAATTTATATGACTGTTAAGTACCAGATCTGGCAAAGTTAGGTAAGTGCTGTGTGAAACAAATTGGTATAAACAACCCTTTCTTCAAGTCATAAAATCTTAAGAAAGTTATAATCTTATTCTCTAGCTCAAAAAGAAGAATAAGTTCTCCTATGTTTTTTGTATAAGCAAATAATAATTAAAAGTTATTTTTTGATACAGAATTTCCACTTTCAACAATTTAATCAAAAAGAAGGTTTCCAGAAGGGTGGTACTAATGTGGAGGGAACATTTTGGAAATGTGCAGAATTATTTTTAGTTGACACAATAATTGATATGGTTCCAAGTATTCATGTGGCTAAAAAGACTATGAATACAATTCGTACTTTATTTGGTTCAGAACTTTACCAAGTATCCCAATTTCAAAATATCAGGAGTGTCATCAGCAATGCTGCTGATGTTTTTTGAGTTGTCAACACATACACTCACACACATACACACTTCTATCATTTATTTTGAGTTCTTGAATTTGCAATCATTTCACATGTGGATGCAAACAGTTGACTGTTCAATTATATATATTTTTTGTATAGAGATTGGCAAACTAAGTTCTTGGGCCAAATCAAGCATGCCATCTAAATGCAAATAAAATTTTACTGGAACATGGCAGTGTTCATTCATTTGCATTGTCTATGGCTTTCTTTTGTGCTACAATACCAGACTTGTGTAGTTACAACAGAGACTACATGGATGACAAGGCTAAAAATTATTAGCATCTGGCCCTTTATGGAAAAGTGTGCACACCTATGTTCTAGTGTATCATTCTCAAGCATTTATGTATTTACATTTATATTATTTCAGTAAAACTTGTCTTCTCTTTATTTCTCCATTATATTGTATTATGATATCATATAAACTTTTAAACATTGTTTGTGTTCTCTTAACATATGTGTGAATTTCATTTCAGGATAAGAAAGGAAGCATTATGAAATATATGCTACATGAAAGGAGTTTGGGGACTGATAGAATTGTAAGTACACTAAGAGAAGTGTCAGAGATAAACAAAAATCATTAAGTATAAGAATTAGTACAGTTTTAGTTTTAATTGTAAACACTTGAGAATAGAAAAAAATCCACTATTTAAAGCATATATAAACAAAATATGGCATATCCATATAATGGGATAATCTGTCCATCCAAATATAGTTGTGGAAACATATTTAAAGACATGGAATTTTATACATGATCTATTCTTTTTTAATTTTTAAAATCTTTTAGAGTATTGTTAAGTATACACATTGTTATATAAAAAAATCTCTAGAACTTTTCCATCTTCCATGACTGAAACTCTATACTCATGAAACAATTCACCATTTCCCTGTCTGTCCAGCCCATAGAAACTAGCATTCTACTTCCTGTCTCTATGAGTTTGATTACCTTAGATAACTTATATAAATGGAATCATGCAATATTTGTCTTAATGTCACTGACTTATTTCACTTAGCATAATGTCCTCAAGATTCATCCATCGTTGTAGCACAAGAGTTCATTCTTTTTTATGGTTGAATACTATTCCATTCTGTGAGTATATCATACTCTTCTCATCTATTCCATGTAGATGTAGGATACTTTCATGTCTTGGCTAGTGTGACTAATGCTGCAATAAACATGGGTATGCAAATATTTCTTCAAACCTTTTTTTTTTCAATTGCTTTGAATATATACCCAGAATAGGATTGTTGGATCATATGGTAGCCTTATTTTTAATTTTTTGAGGAACATCTAATAATTATCCATAGCAGCTTCACCCTTTTATAATCCTACCAACAGTGCACAAGTGTTCCAATTTCTCCACATCTTCACCAGCACTTTTTTTTAGTATTATCCACCCTAATGAATGTGAAGTGATATCTCATCATGGTTTTGATATGTGTTTCCCTGATGACTTGTCATGTTGAGCATCTTTTCATATGCTTGTTGGCCATTTGTATATTTTTTGGAGAAAAATCTATTCAATTCCTTAGCCCATTTTTAAATCAGGTTTTTGGTTGTTTTGTTATTGAGTTACAGGCATTCTTCACATATTCTGGATACTAATGCCTTATCAAAATATGGTTTACAAATATTTTCTCCAATTCCTGGTTTTCCTCTTCACTCTGTTGATTGTTTCCTTTTCTGTGAACTGGCTTTGTACACAGGGACTTTTCACCAATCAATCTGGCTAGAGATAGGGGCATCTGAAATCTTCTGTGGGTTTGTATAACCACAGTCTGGACTTACACATATAATTCCCCACTTAGGTTTGCTGGTTTCTTTCTCAAGAGCATGTAGTCTTGCTTTCACTGGTGTCTGTCTGCAGAATCGCAGCTTCTTTGGAGCTACAGCAGCAACCCACCCTGCTCATCTTTGTCCTCAGTGTCCCCCACACTTCAAAAGTTTGCTGGCTGCCTGTCAGCATCTGAGTCAGTCAAGACAGATCCTACTCCCTTCAGAAGCTCTCCAAAAGCCAGGACACAGGACACATGCTCCCCTTTTCCCCTCCCTGTGGGAGAAGCCACAAGTTGAGTGCCTTCTCAGAATCTCCCTGAGCTATGCCAACTGCTGTCTGTGGTACAGAGGTTCCTTTGGTGCCACAGCCAGCCACATGTGCTCTTCCTTGTTTCTGCAGCTCACAGACATCGAAAATGATGCCGTTTCCATTCAGGTTCCAGGTCAGGTGAAAGAGAAACTGATCCCTCAGGTAGTCAGAATGTAGAACACACATTCCACGCTTCTCTTTCCTCACAGGGGAGAAGCTGCAACCTGGACTGAAATGTACCAGGTTGGGATCGGGGCAATAATGGGTAAAGAGAAAAAGTTGCTTTTATCCCCCGTTTTAATGTGGCTATTCTCAGCTCTGCACCTACCTGTGGTATTGCAACTTCTTAACTGATTTCTGGAGTTCTCCTCAAGATATTTTATATCTTTATATTTATATAGATATATTTATATAACTTAAGAGTGTTCTTAAGTCAGTGTTGGGGAACAATAGCCGGGACTTCTCAATCGGCCCCTTTCTGATGTCACTCCTCCCACACATACTTTTCAACTTGCAATTATATTGGCGATACGCCAAAACATACACTTTCTCTCACAGTACATTCTCCATTGTAATTCCTGGGTGACAGAAATATAAAGAATTTTATTTCCTTCTACTTTTTTTTTGTATTTTTCTATCAGGATTATTGGTTACTTTTGCAAACAGAATATTTTTTGATAACTAATATTATATCAGGCTTTAGACTGAATTCCCGATCTTCCTCTCCAAAAACACTCTTGCATCCACAGTCTTCCCAGATACCTTGACTTATATGGAATTTTATCATTTCAGTTGCTCAAGTCAGAGAACTTAAAGCTTTCCTTGAAATATTTTCCTCTCTTACACTCCATACCCAGACTTGCAGGAAATGCCATTGACTCTAGATTTATAATTCATCCATAAAACAAACAATTCACACTACCTCAATTGCTCCCACCCTGGTCCAAAGCAGCAGCATCTCTAGCTTGATAATAGGAATAAGCTCCAAACGGGACTCTGCACAGCTATCCTCGACTTCCTCAAGACAAGGAAAGCACACAAAAGATCTAAGTTGGTTAGGCCCTATAACTTCTTTCTGTCAAACCTCTCTTGAGTCAACTCACAGCAATAACCTAAGTCCTTGCAATGCTCTGCAAACTCCTACATGATCTAGACTTTTTTCTTCTCTTGAACTCTATCTCATTACACTCTGAGCTTCTTCCTCTTCCTGTCCCTAGACCACCGATGCACATACTTCACTCCAGGTATTCCACTCTAAATGGTCTTTCTGCTGGGATGTCCTCTCTCCATATAATCCCCTGACTGACTTCCTTCCACCTTCTCAAGGAGGCTGACCCACATACCTCTGTGTAGCTCTGCACACTGCCCTCTACTCAGGACCCTGTCCTGTTTAACCAGATCTACTTTTTCTTCATTTCATAGCAAAAATAAATAAATAAATAATAATCAACTCCTGTTATCAACAGTAATGAAAGAAGGAAGTGGCACATTTTACATGTAATCCTACCCTGAATCTTGGATTTGATTGCATTATTCTAAAAAATGATTGAAATTGTTAACTGTGTTCTATTTTGATTAGCACTAAGTTAGTTTGTAATCACTGTGTATCTAACATCTGATAATGGGCAAACATGAATCTGTAGCTGCTGCAGCACCACGGGCATGAACAAATTGGAAAGATCATGTCTATAAATAATCATTAAGGATACACCAATGTCTACAGGTTAAATGGCCTCCTGTAGTAAGTAGACAAATGCCAGAAGGTGGTTTAAGATCCTCCCTTGTTAATAAATCACCAAGAAAAGCATCCATACAGGATTATTTAAGTTAATGTTTGATAAAATGTTACAAGGAATTCTCTATTTCTTGAGCACTTGTACCTTTCAGGTACTCCTGTTCTGACTTTTATGACAGTAAATTGACATCTCAATTTCTGAAGGAAAGAAAAAAGTCTGCAGTAAACAACAAGTTCATACTCTATGGCACAGGGAACTGTATTCAATATCTTGTAGTAACCTATAACAGAAATGAAAAAATAATGAAAGCAATATATGTATATACATGTCTGACTGAAACTGTACACCAGAAATTGACACAACATTGCAAACAGAGTACACCTCAATTAAAAAATAAACAAATAAACAAAAACTCTGAAATTAAAAAAAATATGCAGTAAACATATACAATACCTATTCTTTTGATAATTCATTCAACAAACCTATGGAGCATTTAGTTATGTGGTAGCTTCTTGAATTGGAATTTGAATTCCTGAGACAAATGAGAGGACTGGTTCAAGTAGGGAGCACGTAAGCTAGCACGGAGCCAGGCCTATACAAAGTTGCTTCAAAGTAACCAAAGTTTCCATACTATTAAAGTAAGAAAAGTAGAAAAGGACCACAAGGTGGACAAATGATAGAATAAAGTTATAGGCTAATAAACATTTAAACTTTCCCCACAGGATCTCAGAAACAATAATGATAGCCAACATCACTGTTTATCATTTATCATAATCATCTTTTCGCCTCTTAGGTTAGTATTTGATTATATGCTAGTTTGTTTTCACTATCTCATAACTATTAAAGAGAATGAACTTCATTTACTGACCAAAGGAAGTATTGATCCTAGGAGAAGGTACTAAATCCTACCTAGGAAGAAAATGCAGACATGCCAGCAGTGTTGTGAACTTGAAAATCAATAGACTTCTCATCTCCTGGCATTGTGGGACCTTGGCTATGTATGTGACTGCATGTGGTTTCCATAACCTGAATGCTTTGCTGAACCCTGAGTGCCATATATTTAAGATGACAGCCCTATATTTACCTTGTCAAAAATTTCAGGTTCAATATCTGGTTCACTTAGTAACTTCATATTACTGCTAGTATGATATGATAGACAACTCAAAAAGGGTATACGGTAGAAGAGTGATGCTTTCTTGGGGGTATCTGGAAAATATGATTTAAAAAGAGAGATGATATTTGATAGATTATTTTCAATGAAATGAATTACTCTAATGAATTTTCAAAGACTATCATTTGTTGATAGTTTCTCATAATTGAGTTTAACAATAAAAGCAAAATATGTCAGTTTAACTAGTAAAGAAAATTAAATGGATTATTTTTTTAAAAAGCATTCTGTAGCTTCAAAATTTTATTCCTATGAAACAATAGAGACAATCAAACCTTCTCTGTCCTCTGACTTTCAGGTCTAAACTTTCTAATATCTAGCTTAAATTTTATTTTGAGTATTTTCTATCTGCACATGAACCTTCGGTAGACAAAAAAAAAAAAAAAGGGGGATGCATGTCTCTACTTTTTTTCCTTGCATGACTCTTAGAATGAGAATAAAATTTCAGAGGAAAACCACTAGTTGGTAATCAGCATATAGAATCTAATTTCACTGTTAATTTACCCAAAATTTAAACTATTATAAAAAGAATTATAAAAGTATTAATTATCTAAAAATGTGCTACTTATATCACTTATTGTAAAACAAATAGACACTCCTATATGTCATAGTCTGCAAATCCTCTGAAACATATGTAGTGGTATATTTGTCAGATTCATAGTGGAATGGCAAATAAATACATAACAGAAGTGTTGTATTAAATTCTAAAAGATCTATATATTTGCCGCAGAGATTTTTAATGACTTTATAAGGTCATTAGAGACTTACTTATACAAACTTTTTTTTTGAAGTTAACAATTAAAACTCCACAGTTATATCATCAGCACTTAGCCCACCCACAGAGTCAGAACATTTTTTTTATCCTAGATATAACAAGAGATTATAGGAAGAGAAATTTCAAATCAAGAGTCAGAAGAGCTTAAATGAGGCTACTTACAGCATATTAAATCCTGTCCTTAGCAAAGACTTGCTCTACATTCAAACGTGACTTTTTTTTTTTAGCTTGAGTTTGACATTCAAATGACATCACTATAGTTCTCTACAAAAAAGACTAGTGTCTTTTAATTTCTGAAAACTCTTATTTAGCCAACAAAATCTATGGAATTTTAGGGCCAATTTTTTTTTTTCACTTTATTTTGCTGCTGTTTTTCCCTCTATGAATGATGTATCAACTTTAATTAGCTGATTAGTAAGAAGCTACCAGCTCAAAAGGTACACAAAGTTGGATTCACATATAGAGGTAATAGTAAATATATTCAGGAGTTCAGATATTGTATATTATTAGGGAGACTGAAAAATTTGAACAGGGGAGTAATTTGATTTTTTTTTCATTCTGATCAGGTTAAATTTGAATCATCTGTTGGTTTTGCAAGTGAAATATCCAGTAGCAAGTCAGAAAATCAGTCTTAGAGTGGTTTCATAAAATCTCATTTTAGTAGTTAATAAAATTAAATTAAAGTTTCAAAAAAAAAAAAAGAAAAGAAAAGAAAAAGCACCATATTAGATTAGAGCAACATGTTTTACAAATTTGAAGTAAACTTATTTTTCTCTTACTCCCAAGTGGTTCTAGAGTTCTTGGGAATTTTGATTCTTCAAACTGACGTTACAATCATGAATGGGTTTTTAGCATTGTGATTTCATTATTGTTTTGCAGCCTTTTAAAATAATGGATTTTGTGTAATTTTCAGAAATAACGATCTTCTTTCTGTACAACTAGGCAGAATTAATATTCTATTTATCTGAGAGAAATCTACTTAGAGTATTTTCTTTGTCTCCGAAGTGAATGGTGAATGTGAAGGATATCTGCTTCACAGTCCACATTTTTCAATTATGAATATGATGATCTGTTATTCTCCACAGAAGAATTTTTTTTCTTTATTATAAGAAAGAAAAAACTGAACTATATTACACACTTGCTGGGCATTTCCACCCTCTTCTTCCCCAAAATTATTGGCAAGTAAAATTTTATCAAAATTCAGTAAGTACATGATGACATTCTTTTCATTACAGATCATATCATAAAAGTGCTACACTACCGTGCGGGCATCGTGTTGACGAAGAAAATGTTGTGATCCAGGAAGACATGTGTGTCTCTTTTTAGAAAATCCTTATTTACATAGTGTGTGCATGCGTGCGTGTGTGCATGCGCGCGTGCGTGCACGTGCGTACACACACACACAAAGGCACACACACAGAGGCACACACACACTTTTTCTAAAAACATTTAGTAGGGTAAATACTGAAAAGCAAGTCCAAGATGATTCTTCACTTTGAATCTTACAAGAGAAACAATGTTGGGCAAGTCATATAACCTCTGTGAGGCTTATTTCAGTAATGAAATGATGAGATAAAAGAGATGCTTCTTTTATTGCAACACATTTAAGAATTAAATGACTCAAAGAACTAAAATATTGATGAGATTACACATAGGTAGTGCAAGAGATAATTCCTTAAGTTATTCAATGTATATTAATGATTACCTACAATATCCTAGTGCATATTTTAGGCATATAATTCCATCAGTGAAGAAACGAGACTGTTTCTGCCCTCGTGGTCCTTGAAGGAGTAAACTTGCAAAGCTCTGAGATGAGATCCTGCTTCTAACTCAAAGGACACAGCAGAAGCCAGAATAGCTAGGGTCTAGTGAGTGAGGACAGAGTGGTTGAAAATGAATCCAGAATGAAAGCAAAGCTCCAGAAAACGTAAGACCCTTAGTCAATGTGAAGACTTGTGACTTAACTCTGATCTAGTTAATCATCAACAGAAGGGTTAGAGAAGGAATGATCTACTCTCACTTTCATCTTAAAAGGATTGTTCTGTTATCTGTAAGGAAAAATAGAATCCAAGGAAAGATTATTCAAGCCATCACTAGTAGAATCATCATTTTGACTTAGAAAATGATCCTAAACAATGAAAGTCAACTATATTATGCAAAAACTACTAAAATCTTTTCTTTTACTAAAATCTTATCTTTTTCTACATTAATTAAATTAATGTTGGTATTGTTATAAGAATAAGCAAATCTAGAATGGAGAGTATAGAAATAGGCCCAAATATATACAGTCAATTGATTTTAGCAAAAGGAACCAAATCAATTCAATAGGGAGGCAAAAAAGTATTTTTTTATACATATTCCTGGAACAAATGAATATCTGTGCTTGTCAAAAAATAACCATGATGATTATCTCACTCCACACACAAAATTTAATATGCAATAAGCTCTAAACTTCAGTGTAAAACCAGAAATCTTAAAGCCTTTAGAAAGACACCTAAAAGAATTACAGCACAATTCCCCATGGGTCTCTCCTGTTCTCACATGTCTCCAGAGGAGAGGCACTATCTTTTTGCATTGCCTTTTAAAGGATGTTTGTATAGTAATCAGTCTTGGAAGTTAGAAGTAGTGTCTCTCTCTGGAACAAAGGACAGGTTTGCTTATAGCCTTGAAAAATACAGTATCTCCTTTTGGAACAAAGGTATGCTCACTGTCTAATATAATTAGGATAACGCTTCCCTCCAGAACAAAGGGTTGGCAAGCTTCCTGCCTATTATAAAAGATTCAGATTTCCTAAACTCACAGTTTCTCTCTTATAACTCAACCTTCTGAACATATAAACACCAATCATGGCCAATCCATATCACTCTCGTGGGATTTGGGGTCAAAGGAATATGACAAAAAGTTCACATTGTTTATTGTTTCTTGACTGTTAAAGTGTTTTGTATCTGAGCCCTGGGTACTGGATATTCTGAAACCGTAGTGATCTAATTTATTTGCTTGCAAGTAAGATAAAATCTCAGACTTTTCATAGTTCTTAAAAAGAATACCTTTACAGCCATAGAGTAGACAAATTAAAAAAAAAATTCCCCTGTCAGAACAAAAAAATCACAAACCATAAAAGACAGAAATAATTGATAAATTGGATGTCTTCCAAATTAAATATTTCTCCTCATCAAAAAACATGTTTCACACAATTATTAAAGAAGGCAAAGACTGGAAGAAAATTAATAATTAATAGAACATATATCTCACAAAGGACTAGTATTCAGAATATATAAAGAAATTCTAAAAATCATCCATAAAAGGATAACCTCATTTTAAAAAGGTAAGATATGAATAGCCATAACATGAAATAAAATATACAAATAGCCAGTAAGCACATGAAAAACTGCTAATCATCATTAGCCATTAAGGAAATGCTAATTAAAACTACAATGAGATCACATTTCACAGCCAGTATAATGGAAAAACAAAACCTGACAATACCAAACACTGAACAGGAAACAAAGCAACACAGAAATCTCATATATTGCTGATAAGAATATAAAACAGCACAAACAATTTAAAGACTTATTTTGGGGGTGTCTTATAAAAAAATCATTCCAGTCCTAATTAGTCAAGAGAAACACAAGCATATATCAACAAAAAGACTTGTACAAAAGTGTTTATAGGCGCTTTATCCATAATAGATAAAAACTGAAAAACAAAAACAAAAACAAATGTTCATTAACAGAAAACTGAATTAACAAATTGTAGCATATTCATGCAGTGGAATACTAGTCAGCAATAAAACAAATGAACTACTGATATACCCATCTCATCTAGCTGGACAGTTAGAGTCTGTATATTTTATTATATGTTCATTTTATTTTCATAAAAATACCCACTTGTAAAAACAAAATAATGAGATAAGAAAAGAATATTTCTGTAGAATAAATATAAACAAATATAACCTCATTGAGCTTAAGTTATTTTAATTGTAATATAAAGAAAATAATAGCAAAAACACAAGCTTTGTTTATTTGCATATGTTGATCAGGGATTATTTTATTTTAAGGAACATATATACATTCAGATTGATTCTGGAATGAAGCTCATTAGGGAATGTATAAGGAAGGAAACGGTGTGGGAATTCACAAGGAACTAACATGGGAAATGAGAATCAACTGGTGTAAAAGATAATCTGTCTCTCGCTTTCTCTTTCCACTCTCACTTTATGGCCTTTACTTATTACTTTCCCTCTGTACTCTGGATCTCATAATCTCCTTTTTCATAGACCAGAACAGTTGCCTCAAATTGATTGGCACCATCAGGTACTAAGTTGATATAATATAACAAATTCTGTTTTTACGTTTGACTATCCTAGTGTCTTCAAGCACAAATACTCAGCAAAAGGAAACTTATTGGACCAGTTAACACTCTAGGATAGTATATGTTCACCTCTGGCCCAATCAGTCGAGTCCAGAAAAAACAAGGCTACACGCATTTAGCTAGACAGTAATTCCAGCTCTGGAGCAACAGAGGGAGGGGTAGGCTTTTCAGAGACCCCCACATTTATAATAACAGCAACAATAAAACTTTTAAAATAATATTAATTATAAACTTATTGTAATTATATAAACATTTATTCAATTATATGTAAAATAATTATATATGTCATTTTTTATATTTTATTATATCTACCTCTTTGGTGCTTACAGGTACACCAAATATTGTGATGATGATGATGATGATGATAAAAACAGAAAGTTAAATTTTTACCTATATTTAATTATTTATATGTAATACTACTCAAATGTGAGCTCTGGGTTCATGTTTGTTTGACTGCTTGCACAAACAAATGAATATTGTTCATAAGCTGCTAAGGAGTTACAAATTCAAGAGAAATATTATTTATTGTCAAAATATAATTTCTGACACCTGGTTTCCAGTGTATTGGTTTGCAAATTATTTAAAAATTTATAAAAGCCAAACCCCATGTTTTCTTTATGGCATGCGACAAAGTGGCTAAATGAAAATAGGAATCAGGACATACTTTAAGTCCAAATGTAATCATTCAAGATATGGAGGTGGGGGAATCTTAACTTATACATTGCTTTTTAGTCATTTTAAACTCCTATGGGAGATTTCTTTATAATTCCTGAAGCAAATTATGTCTGAAATAAGACCTAAAATATTGATATTTTTTCTAGAGTTTAGAATTTCACCCTAAGAGTAAAAAACACAACTTCTGTATTTCTGAAACCAAATATATTTATTTAAGCCATTCTAAATGAAATGAAGTCCCTTTATTTTTGTGTGGGCACATGAAACAACTATTTCCACTAAAAATGAGACTACTTTTCAGATGATAATAGAAAATGGATAGAAAAAAAATGTATCTCCTGTGGTCAAATGGAAAATTTGTGTCTCACTTTGTATGATCTACCAATAATCTTCATAAGCAAACTATGAATAAAGTGCCAAATCAATACCAAGAAAGCTGCGATGAGGTTAATACAGAATTGAAAAGGAGACTTAATAACTTTCACTTCAGTAAAAAGCTTAGTTAAATATAGAAGCTAACATATATTAACCTAATTTATCTCAGTTTATTTCATCTGAAAATTTCTATGTAATAGATTCAATTTATATATGAATTGAAGTAATAGGAAAGAAATTATTATTTAAGAATGAAAATAGTACTGCTTGATTTAAAAGAAACTTGGGCAGTCATCTGCTTCAACTACACTTTGAATACTTGAATAATGAATATATTACCTTCACAGTTGGAATAGTTCTAGTATTTGGAAACTCTCTATCTCCCCAAGCAGTTCATCATATCTCTAGAACGTTCTGGAGTATATGCTTACAGCATCAGCAAAACAGGGCCCAAAATCGTGATAATGTTTTCTGAAATAATTCAAAATGTTGATGTGTCAAAAATTTTATTAATAGTATTAGGAAAGTACAATTATTTTAGATTTCTATTCACATCCTCCATGTTTCAGAGCCGATATATATTGAGTTACTTATGATGTGGTCCCATAAGGTGTTTGGCCTCTGAGGTCCATTAGTGTGGGCCTATTTGCTGCCCCATGATTTTCCACTCTTCATAGGAAATGATTCTACCCCTTTTAATCATTCCTCATATGCCACTGATACAAGTCCACTCAAATCACTGGCTACGCACCTCTGAGTATGCATCATGTTTTTGACTCTTAAACTCTCATCCAACAAAACTGAACAGAGTTCCATTTGTGGTCCGACAGCAGATTGTGCAAGGTGGAGTGGGACTATCACTTCCCACTGATTATTACTAATTACGAACCAAAGATTGTATCAATTTGGCAACCAGATTTCACTGCTGGCTCAGATTTCCTTCACAGTCAGAAAGCCTCCAAATGTATTTATACCTATATACACTGGTCTCTCACATACAGTACAGTACAGATGGATTTTTTGGACACAAGTCTACTACTAAATTTATTCCTATTGAACTTTATTTTGTTACACTCAGTTATCTAACACATCTTTGACATCGTTTTGATTGCTGATTCTGTTACAACCTGTAACCAAAAAGCAAAAGAATCCACGTTCTTCTCTGTTTTATGACATTCAGTTATGACTTGATTCTTCTATGAATCACAAAACCCCCCAAACCCACATTCTTCTTTGACTTGTAGTAAAAAATCCACCTATAAATGACCTTTATAAAAAATTACCTAATATTAAATCAATGACCCTTTGGGGAGGAATTCTCATGGTTCTAAAATTGGAAGTCCTCTCTCAATTGCTTTTTCTCTTTTTAACTAGAATCCAAAATTTCCATCTCCATAGGATAATAGTTAGGACAGAAGATATATTCCCACTTCCATGACCATGCCTTTTGGCTAAGTAATCTAAGATGTCACAAAGCCTCCTTAACTGGAAAATAAAAACATTGACAGAAGAAACAAAAGAATGAGGTGGAGAACATGATCTTTATAATACAATGAAAAATAAGTTGGTTAGAACAAAAATATATAAACTAATGTAATCCCAGCTATATTTTAGGTCAAATAGGACTTTTTGGATTAGCCTATAGATAAAATTCCACTTAATGTATTTTTACAAAAAACATGTTTTACTTTTTAAATCACTTTCAGGTTAGAAAACTTTTAGTTTGAAGATTATATTTAAGTACATAATAATATATATATCCTAGCATATTTAGGTGTCACTACCAGCATTTAATTACAAAAGTCTGACAGGTTTTAGTAGTTTTTAGCTTCCCTACAGCTTCTTCACAGCAGGATTATTGGCTTGATCTTACATTCTCTTCTCACACCTGTAGTTTTACAGCTTTTTTTTTCCCCCTTAAGAATCTATTCCCAAAAATTTTACCTCCTTGAAAAGCAATGTTGGATTTTCTTTGCATTAATAACCATTTGGATGCTCAAAGTGACCTTATACCATTAGAATATGCCTTGTGTTCTGCATGAATCATTGTGACCTTTTCAGCTAAAAGGAACATCCCCTTGATGTTATTTTACAATTGGGCTTCCTTCATTGGTTTTTTAAAATATTTATAGTGACTCTAATTTCCACCTGGAGCAAGAAATTCTCCCTCGTGGTATGACTCACATTGTGAATCCAAGCAAGGGTAGCTGTTTTAAAATGACCTCCTGGCATGTTTGCTCAAAGGTCCATGAAGTGCCTACTCTCCTCGGACACTGGGCTGAGATGCTTCCTCTGTGTCGAGCTGCCTGAATTGACTGATACTGAAGTCAAGCTCTGTTAAACAGAGCACTTCCTTTCTATGAAAAGAGTTCTCTTTCAGATCTCCCGTTTCCTCTTCTGGGGAAGCTCATTCTCTGATCTGCACTTGAATGTGCGTTGACCTCCAGGTCTCTGCAGGTGGATCTACCTCCATTCACTGTTAGTTTTCTTCTGGTATGATGTTGCTTTTATCACATTTTCAGAAAAAGGCCAGTTTTTCATCTTTCTTTTCTCTGCTGAATGTGTCAGATCCTAGAAATATTTCCCTGAAGCGGTGTTACTGAGACCTCTGGTGTCACCATCTCATCCTGAATGACCACAGAAAGGAAATGTTTCTTTTTGTCTACAAGAGGTGAATTAAGTTACTTTAAAAGTAACACATGAACTTGTTGAAAAATATTATGTCAACTGAGGTACAAGTAAAACAGAACATGTCAAAAATACCTATAGTCAGAGAGAAAGCAGGTAGACTTATAATTTTGGAGAAATAGCCACAAATAGCATCCTTAGGACATTTAGATACATGGCAACAAGAGAGTTTCTAATTAGGGTGTACAACACTGTCACCAGAGATTAAATATACTGTTGACGTCTCAAAACACCTGACAACAGAACCATCTCTCCTTTTACAGTCATTTCCAGAAGTCACTTGGAAGAAACCATTGCATTGTATCATATGAAAGATGTTTTTGTATTTTTCTTTTTCAAAGTAAAATATTTCATTTAATATAAGGAAACAAGTACAAGTAATGTGATCAAAGTAAACAAAACAACTTGTTCCTTTACTGGTCACTCAAACCTCAGTTCTACTGTTTAAAGAAGCGTGTTTCTCTGAATCTCCCCGACTTACTTCCTTCATCCAATCAGTTACAGGCACTGCCAAATGTAATCTCCAAAACGCCTCTCTGTTTCCACTGCCTTTCTCTGAGCAAATTACCAACAAACCCCAAAAGAAGATGCATTTAAATGAATCAATGACAAAATTATCCAAATATGAAAAGATAGGGTGTAATCTGCTATTTAAACAAATTTTTAAGTATGCAAAGTAACGAGAAAAGGATTTACCCGGGACTTGTATCACAGAGAGTTAAATTACCAGATGATATAAAGAATAGCTGTATAAGCCTTCATTTTCTCTTCTTCTTTTCTGTCAAGAATTATATTCTGGTGGGAATATTCTTTTAAAAGGGAAGTAAAAGCTAATCTATGCGAGAGATGGAATGAGTGCACATAGATTTTTCTGCAGGTAACTTTTTCTGTCAAAATTCATCTTAACCGACAGAATTCATAGGTAAGCTAAGTGATGTTTGATCATTAACTTCCAGGGAAACTTAAAGAGCCAAAGCTCTCCCTATATTTCCTATCTCAGTTAATAGCATCACCATCCCATGCAGAAGCCCAAGTCAGCAACCTGGGAAACATCCTCTGCTTGCCTAGTTCCCTCTCCATACCCAAGCATATACATTTGTTAAACTTGCCCCCGTGATTCCATTTCCGAAAAGTCTTCAATACAAATTCCTCTGCATTCTTTTAGTAGCAACAGCCTTACTCCTCAGGGACTGCAATACTGTGATATAACTTTTTTCTTTAGTAAGTGCTTGTTGTGCACCTACCAGTACACCAGGAGCTCTTCTAGTGCTGTATGCACAGTCGTGAAAGAGATTAACAAAGTTCTGCACTCACATAGGGCTTTTAAAGTGTTTCTTTATCTTCAACCTTGTATCTTCCGGTGCATCCCACATATCGCAGTCATGGTTAGCACTGCCCACCTTAAAATCAACTTACTATTTTACCTAATACCCTTCAGAACAGTGAATACTAGTTATACATATTCAAAATAACATTTAAAATCTAGGTTCAAGAAAATACAGACAAACCCCCCCCCACACACACACAAAACAACTGAAATACAGTGTTTGTCTCATTTATGCCAATAGAGTAAAACTAATAATGATCATGACAGAAATACAATATGCTCCTTGTTAGTCTCTCAAAATTCATCTTCTGTAAGGATTCTACAAACACCCTATGCTTGAAGTTTTCTAGAAATATTATGATAAGTTGTTTCTTGGCTCTTTAAAATCTGTCATATTGCCTCCACCTTGCTGACTTCCAAAACTCAACAAAAATATCATTATTTCTTGGTAATTTTCTCCAACCTATAATATCTGTTAGCTGAGGTAGAATCTCTCTGTATTTCTATAGCTCCCTAGACATATATTAATACAGAACATATCATGTTCTATTATAATTTTTACTTATATAAATATTACCCACAAATTATATAATGTCTTTGAGGGGAGGAATAATGTCTTACTCACCAGTGCATGCTCAATCCCTAAGGTAGTCTGTAGCATATGTTAAGTAGATGTATAATACATTTTGTTTGAAGAAATGAATCAGTGAGTTAATTCAACCAGTAAACTCTTACTCCATTTTTCTTTTGTCCTAGAAATCTGACACCTCTTACTAAATTTTTCAAGCCTACTAGTGTCAATTTGTTGTGATAAGCCATTTACAAACACACTATTTCTCAATGCTTAACTCTAATTTCTAAGAACAAAATGTCATATTGACTAAATACTTCTTCAGTTCCTGTGGGTGGTAACAGATATATAAAATAAAACTATTCAGGTTAGAAATTAGCGAGATTCACTGATTCTCTCCAATTTTCAAGACATTCTGGAATCTCGGAGCCAAAGCTTTACTTCTGCATGTATTAGAGTTTCTTATCCTATCTAGATGTCACAGTGTGGATGAAGCACTTACGTAACGTCTTGGTCACGATGAAAGCTCAAATTTTTCTAATTGAGTTAAATGACTAAATCTTGAAGAAATTAAATAAGTAATACCCTTTACAACTTATTTTTATTACTACATTTTGAATAAAGAACTCACATTTGAGGTGAAATCTCTCATGCATTTATTCTAGGTTTGGCCATTCAGATCTTTGCCTCCCATTCTCCAAATTTAGTTAGAAGTTCTAGATAAAAATACACTGAAGATTTTCCATGAAACATTATACATCGAGTTTGAAAGTGTAACTTAATAAAAATATTACTGTAAACATTCTATTTTGTTGAGAACATAGTTTCTCTTTTAGCAGTTTCAGATTGCTAAGTATTGCCAGGACACTTTAGCTGAAAACTGTTAACTTAAATAATGAATCACTATTGAAACTTAATTCATTCCATATAGTTGAATTAAAACATTGTTTGAAAGAAATAAGGTCTATGAAAAACAAAACAAAACAAATACATTTACTTCAATAAGATTCCTTAGACACACACACAGGTTCATGGTGGCATTTTTAGATTCAGGTTGTCGTGAAAGAGCAAGGAAACTAAATCTGCAATCGCAACAGACTGACAACTGATACTTCGGATTCAACAGTATTCATGGGATTGACCCAAGTTATAGGTAATCATGGAGATAATTAATTTTCATTCATTAAGTTATGGAGTGACACTGTACGTTACAGAAACTAACTCCACTGTTCCAAAAGGGTGAGGCTGTTCCTTTTGGAAGGCATATTTAACTCATACAGTCCACAAGGGGCTTCTGTAACCACTGTGAAATATGATCAGTACAATTAAAATAGGATAGCTTGATCCACTGTAATCTCCCCTCCCTCTACTGCGATAATTACCTGAGGTATTTGGAGGTTGGAACTACATATGGAAATATTTCTCTGCCAGTTTCTTGTTCAATATGATGTGCTACAAAGTCAATTAAAACCACAGCAGAAATTTAAATGTAAAAACCGTGTAGGGGAAATTATTTTTAACTGATAAATAAAAACAGGGTGGTGTGTGTGTGTATAATCTGATAAAATTATAGCCATATCCAAATAACTAAATGTTTACCTTTACCATGTATAAAGGTTATAGAAGAAGCAAGAAAGCAATACTGTACTTTAAAACTACCTCTAATTGATGTTTTTACTCCCTCAGTTTAATTTTATATTCTCACATGAGTAAAACAGTACTGATTGTTAAAAAAAAAAAATGTTTGGGAGAGAAGAGTGGAGAAGACTCCCTCTGAAGTTTCAGAGTCAAGCTTTAGTCTCAAAAATTGAGACGTATTATATTGCTGAAAATAAAACAAACAAAAAAGGATTCTCTAGTCATGGTAATTAGTCACATGGCTGCAGGTAAATATGAGCTGTTCCTCCTGCCACTTTCTGCTCCTCGCTTTTTGTATCCACTATTTTCTATGTAAGATCTTTTCACTGTAGTTCATTATGCAGTTGATAAAATAATAACAACTGAAATCAAATTTTTATTGCTAGGAGTTTTAATTTCAATATACTGAAACTAACTTCGCCCAAACATCTCTATAAAAGAAATTTATAATTTTCTCTCTCTGCATTTTGAAGTCCACGGCAATCCGTATTTTAAAAATGACAGACAATTGAGAACATTATGAAATCTAATATGTACTTAGAATAACTGATTCAGTAAAACAAAAGCTGTAAATAAAATTACTTGGTGGTAAAAGTCATCCATAGATTTTTACATTTTAAGTTGACTGGTCAGATATGTATGTGTTTGTGTGTGTGTGTATGTCTGTGTGTCTGTGTGTGTGTGTTTCTTAGGTCATCATTTAATAATGATTATTTAAAGAGAGTCTTGATATTAGCAAAGAATATCTGCATTTCATATTAATGTTTGGCTTGACAGTTTTATTTCTCATAATAGGAAGGGGAGAAATGAGAATATACAGAAACTGAATTCCAGCTTGGGTCCTTGTATTTCTCTTTATTACACTATTGTATATTAAAAGCTCTGCAAAAACTAAAAGAGAAGGTAGAATTGAAAGGTATAGATTATAAAATAAAAGATACTTGAGACCTTAAAGCTTTCAAAATTAAAAATAAGAGTTAATTTTCATTCAGAAAATCAAGTTAAACCTTTTAAGAGACGATGTTGCAAAATTAAGCAATTAGGAGAAAGCACAGAAAAAAGAAAGTAGGAAATATTCTCTCTCTGATAACATAACTTCAGTACGATGATTTTTTTCAGAAAGCTAAGGTAATAGTGATATATTATCAGATTCGTACTGAAATGGCAAAATCTGATATCCATCCGATTTGTATTGGAACAGCAAATGAGTCAAAAAAAATCACCAAAATTCTGGATTTTAAAATATATGTCTTCCTTTTACTTTTCTAACTCTCTTTCTCTTTCTGTTGAATGCCTTTTCTCCCATTATTTTTCCTTTGAACTTCCTCAACTGTAGCCTGATGGCTTACTTCACTTGCATAATCTCCACTTAACCTTTAATATCGCACATCCCGAATGACATCAACATCACTCAATTTGTCCAAGAGAACAAAGGGAAGATGGAGCAGAAAACATGCGAGGAAATGTGTGTTAAGAATATGATAATTGAACAGATGTTAAACTACATCAGAGAAGATCAAAATGTATTAATAAATCAACCAAACAGAAGTCATCCAGACAGAAAGTAAAAAGGTGTTGTTTCAACTGGGTAAACATGCCTTTTTCTTCCTCTTTCTTTTTTATTCCTATCTTAAACATATGCAGCTCCTTAAAATGTATGAATATCCTAAGTGATATACATACAGAAGGTAGATACAAAACTACCTTCTGAGTCCCTGCTAATACCTAAGGCAATAAACAAATGCCAGAAAAAACAAACAAAAAATCCTTTATTTTCCAAGCCTATATAATTAGTGATTATGATCAACAAAGGTTGTAGCAGTTATTAGAATATTCAAATATTTCCCTACTGGTTGATTTACGTACTGAGGCCACGTAGTGGCAGTCAATAGGACCCGGCAGAGATGCTCCCAGTGGTCACTAAGTGCATTAAGGGGACAGGTGGCACAGGTGAATGCATGTGCTGTATCCACCCACAGTGCCAAGGAATTCAACTTCATGGGGGCGGTGGAGCAGGTGACAAAACAGGCAGTATTTTTGGAAACATTATCAACAGTCACCAAGGTCTTTCTGAGAACAGTCATTGTGGGAAGCACTGACACCATCTATGTACCATCTAGGACAGGTGGCCGAGCACCTGGGTGCCCTCTGGCTGCAGCAAAGTCCAGAAGCTGGGAAAATCAGAGGATAAGAATGTATTAGACAATTCCTTTTGTCAGATTGGAGACCAGATAAGGACATGTTTTACCTATTGATGTCACTTCATACAATTTTGAAACAATCAAGAAATGATTGGGAAATTATTAGAAGGATTTGGTGACTGATTTCCACTACAATGTATACCTTTGATAATCAGATTTATGATATATGTAGTTCAGTTTATAAAGGTATGTTTTCTAATATGGAAGGCAAGGCATCAATCATATATGGTGATTAAAAGTTCCATTTAAATTTATTAAAATTAATATTTATTTCATGAGACATGCTAGCTGTATTTCAGATGTTCAACAGCCACATGTGGTTAGTGGCTACCATATTGTACAGTGAAGAAACATTTCCATCGTTGCAAATAGTTTTCTTAGGAAGCGATTATTTAAATTTTAAAATTAATACATTGCTATCTATATATGATAACATGTATTAATTTATATTACTGTTCCAATTGTTAAAAATTTAATATATCCTTGATATAGGCAATGGTACTATTTCAGAATGAAGAACTGTCTGAAGTATTTTCAAAAACTAAGAAGAAAGCATTTTCAGAAGTTATTTTGTTATGCTGTATAAATGTATCTGTAAAATATCTACACTCATTAGCAGAACTCAGTATCAAATTACACTTTGGAAATATTAGCACCTCTCTTTTTCTTTGGAAAAAATAAGTCCTCAGAGTCTCAAAAGCTTTATTTTTCACTATTTAAATTATGGCCTCTGCGTTATAAAGCTGTTGGCCTTCATGATGATCTGAATAAGAAAAAAATAATGTTTTTCAGTTATTTCCACATGATTAACAGCCATTTGAAATAGAACGTTTTTAGCCCTAACAAAAAGGCTTTATCACTTTATTAGAGAGTAATGCAATGTCTAAGATCTTTTTCCCTATTTAACTTCTACAGATTTGTTTTCTGGCTCAATACATACATAACAATATGCATTCTTTTATCACTATTTGAACTTAAATGATTATTGTCTTGCACACACATTAATAAGTGACATACTATGTCCTTAAAAAGCTAATTATATATTTTTCTGACATTATAACAATAATCTATTAAGTCTCAGAGTGAGTACAATTATTACCCAGATATCCAGACATTCACTGCTATGAAAATTGTTCTTAAAAATAATAATGATTACAAATAATTATCCTTGTTTTTTCTTTTCCTTCGTTTAACACAAAAGATAACAATTAGATATTTCAAAAGTTAATATCTTAATTTATTTTAAATCGTATTTTAAAATCTATGCTTTATCAAGTGCTAGTTTTGAGAATTTTAACTTCCTCAAGTATTTTAAAGTTTTTTCCTAATTCAGTTTATACTTACTCTAGACTATACACCTTATGAATCTTTTTATGCAGTGTTTTTCAAAATCATAATCACAGTGATGCAATAGATAAATAAATTACCTGCAGGATCGATAACCTTACAGAAGTATCCATTTCATTTCATGTTCTATCTCTCCTTCTATCTTGATTTTTATCTTTATTAATATTTACACTGAATGATTAGCAAGACAAAAGTAGAGACAAATTTCCATCTAGACTTTGCATGCTATATCAGAATTTAAATTTGGTGGAAAACAATAGAAGCAAAATATGCAATATTTTACATGCTTCTATGTGCCAGACCCTGTCAGCCTTACAAATATGGTGTGGAATTCTCACAAAGACACTGTAAAATAGTTCCATTCCAACTTTATATATTAGAACGCTAAGACTCAGAGAGAGATGTTAAGTAACGTATCCAGGTTGATGCAGAAAGCAAAGAATATTCACTTCAAAGCCTGTGTGTCCTTTTCCATACAGAGGGAATCCTGGACTTGTGTCTACAAATTGCATTTTTCAATATAAAATTGTTCAAGTACATTTGAGGTGCTGGTCTTGTTAGTTCATAGGCAAGTTTTAGTTGTTATCTGCAAACCCAGCATATTGTGGTGTAACAAACAAATCCGAGAGCTGTCTCTCTTTGAGGAGCTGGTATGGGTAACAGGAAGTTATATAAGACACTTCCTGGCTTGGCTTAGACTGAAAGCTTGGGGACAGCACATTCTACATTCCAAAGGAGACTGCCTTACATAATGTTCTAACAGAAGTAGTCAGACTCAGTCTTCAGCCCCTGACTCATATTAATGCTATAGATGAGATGGAATGTTGGAAAACAGAAGTTTTATGGAGGATATTTTGGCACAAAGTTCCTAGGACTCCACTCCATCACGCTGTGGGAGAGAAGGTAAATGCTTTTTTCTTCACCTCATACTAAGAGAGAAAGACCTTAAGTCAGTTAATTAGAGAGTTTAGTATTTTCCTCCTTCAGTTTGAGGAAGCAGAGGGTCCCCGAGGCAGACTGGCCTGAGATGTCTGAGGATAAGAATGAGGAGTTACTAGTTTGATGGTGAGAGATGAGTCAGAAGGAGCACACTGGGGTCTGTCTGCACTCCAAGACTTCTCGTACCAAACGTTCCGTAAGTGTTCGTCAATCAGAGAGGTACCACACACAAGAACACTCTGGCATGGCATCATCTTAGAAACTGTTCCATAGGACCATCCAAAGCAGTTTTACAACAGGCAAAAGTGGTAAAGTCAGTTTCAACATTTCTAGGCACTGTGGAAGGCACAAGTAGCCAGTTGAATTAAGAGGGTGTTTCCTATGGATGTAATTTAGAGATCTTTAGAAATAGTATATCTGTGAAGAGTCCCCCATCCCTACACACAAAAAGAATGCCACTTAATGTCAGTTCACCTTTTTCTGACCAACCCAGCAATTGTGAAACCATTTGATAGAGCAAAATATTTGATATTTCATTTATTTTTCTTCTTTCCTCGAGCTTCCACTTTAGAGAAAATAAAACAGTTGATAAATTTTAGAGAAGGTGAATAAGGGAGAAAGAAGGCAGGCAATTATTCCCCTTTCCTGGGCAACTCATGGCTATGTTTAACCATATTACACAAGAGGAGAAGGAATAGCTGTAACTTTGAATGAATTTGGACACACTGAGTATTTTAAGTAGGCAGTTCAAATTGTCCTTTGTAACTTACAGTTTATTTTTATTAATTTTTATTAAACTTAAAATATTTGCTTAAGAATGCTAGAGGGAAAAATACATGAAAGTAATGAGATTTTACCCAGAGGTAGTGGGTAAATATTCCAAAGTAAATAAGCTTCAAAAGAATATTGAAAGACAAAGTAAAATGGCTTTGTGATTGAATTATAGGAGCCATATTTGTTTAAAATATGGTAACATAAGAGTTGGTTGATAAGATGGAATATGGCCTCTCTGGTATGCTGGATTCTATATTCCAATATTATCAACTTCTAAAACTAGGCTGGGTTATAAGAGAGATAATAAACATAGAAAGCATTCCTAGCCTCTAAGAGCTTACTATCTGGTTTCACTTCTTGGTTTCCTCTGACATATGAACCAACTCATTTCAAATCAGGCTGTCAAGAAAATTCTCTTTATTTTGAAATAACTCTAGTCTCCACGAAAACTTTCATGTTTCTGCATGGTCAAGGATGAATAATTAAACGGCAAGCATGATTTGGAGGTTAGAGATTGGTATTGCTCTGGAGTCATTTTCTTACTTTTTAGGGTAGAGAACTTCCTTGTGCTCCTCAGAGAACTGTTTTACATTTGAGAGCATCTCTCTCTTTCTCCCTTTCTCTGGGAGGAGCAGGAGATGTGCCCATGTATGCTCTGAGTCTCCTTATTTTATGACTCGTCTCCTGTGATGCAATGCCTACCGCACCTGCTGGTAGCATCTGGCTCTTGTTTTCTTCTCTGTGGGGAAATGGAGTATGGGAATCTGGTGCCACTAAGGTTGGTCTGTGAGTAAATAAAAAATCTATTGTCTGATCCAGAGGTCTAGGGTTTCTGTGCATGTGTGGTGGGGAGAGGACAGGGAGAGAAACAGTCTCAGACTAACTTGTTAGCTTGAAAATAGGATAACATTTCAGAGCTTCTGCACAGCTTTGGACTTAACACTCCTCTAATATTTATAAGTTAACTGTTTCAGTCAGTTTTCTAGGCAAACCTAGAGCACTTAGAGCTAAGTACTCATTTGATTCTATTATAAAAACTGAAACAACTCAGTATGTTATATTCACTCCCCAGATCTTCAAACTACTCTTCACTTTCCTATACTCTCCACCCATGTGGCCTCCAAGCTGTACGAGTCCCAGCATATAGTGTGTACTTCTCAAACCTACTGTCCATAAAAAAGACAAAAGCAGCTGAAAATGATGGCTGTCATTGAGAGGAAACAACAAACAGCCTTAAGTGTTGTGTGAGAAAAGAGGAGAGGTAGACAAGATTTTGTCCTAAAGGAAATAAAGGGTTTAAGAGTTGTCTACATGTATCACAATTGAATTATGATTGTAAATACTAGCTCTTCCTTCCATCTCTTCGATGCCCCTTGATGGTTATCCTAAGGCAGTCTGGATTCCATAGAACAGAGAACATCAGCTTACTGTGCACAGGCTCAGTGCATGTAAATTCTAATCCACTCATGGGTTAATCTAGATGGTCTTTATTGTGAGCCTTAGTCAGATTGAGAATGTCCAAGGGGCGAGCCTCTGAAATTTTGCTCCTATTTGTGAAAGTTAGAACATATGACGATGAAACCCATTTCCCTACTCCTGTCCTACCTTTGCTTCCACATGTCCCCCAATTTTGACTCCTGCTTTGTAATGTATCTCATAAAACCAGTAAAACGCAGGGCTCATGAATGGCCCACTTCAGTGAGCAGTTACTTTTAGCTGTTCTTTTGTCACCCATTAGCAGAATTCTAATACTATATATTCTCATAGCACATATCCTTTACAAGGAATACCTTTTTAAAGCAAAGTAGAATAATACTACTATTTCTTAGATTACTTCATGTTGACCTTGAAATAACTTTCATCTCTGGGACTGGTGAATTACACAGGTTATCATCTGTCATTTACTACTTTGTTGCCATCTCACAGGATGACTTCCATCAGCATCTTCTACTCTGACCTTCTGTTTCTTCATTTATCAGAAAAAAGGGGCTGGATATGACTAGGCTGCCCAATAGTTTCACTCAATATAACCAGGGTTTTAGCTTTTCTTAGCTGTTTCTTTGAGGAAAAACATGTGTTCCTACTTTCCAGTGTAACAGGGAAGAACAAACTGGACTCCGTATTAGATCTATTCCTTTCACTCTATCCCTGTGCTCTGTTTCCTGTGCTTAGTCATGCCAGTCTGGCAGCTTTTGTAAAAGAATGTTGTCTATAGCCTGAAATATAGAGGATAGCCCATTCTCAAGGCTTTGACCTTTAAGGGTAGAACACTTTTCCATTCATATGAAGATAAAAAGTTGCAGAATAGAGAATAATATTTGTCCTGTTACACATGAACAGGAACATCATGACCTGACCTAGGTGGACAGCTACAAGAACAAAGGATTCCAACACCAAGAATTTGCAACAACAACCACACCCCTTCCCCTCTTTAGTATAAAAGGAGTCCGATTTCTGACTTGGGCAAGATGGTTCTCTAGGACAGTAGTTCTAGAGAACTGGAACCCCTATCTTCTCAGTCTGCTGGCTTTCCAAATAAAGTCAAGTTATTCCTCGCCCCAACACCTCATCTCCTGATTTATTGGCCTGTCATGCAACAAGCAGAATGAGTTTGGACTCAGTAACACCAAGATTACACACTTAACAGATTTTTTTAAACTCTGAGATCACTCTTGAGAATTATATTCATCAATCTGGAAAGTCTAGTGCTAATTTTCTCAGTAAGACCTGTGGAGCATTGGTTGGCTGCTAATGTTTCTATATCATCATTTTAAAAAACCATGTCATAGAGCATAAATGAGATTCTCATCTGTTACTCTATTAAAAGGAGCTCAGTCATAAGGAGAAAAACCAGGTCTGGGAGCACTGAACACAATCCTCTCAGGGAGCAATTGTACAGAACCCCTTCATCTTGGTTTGCATTTTAATTTTAATTCTTAGTTATTGTTGTATTCTATATTCTCTGAACTACATGTTTCCTGTAGTTGCAAAGATGACCAACTGATTAACCCTGTTCTGTGTTATTTATGGAGCAAAATATTGCTTTCTATACTTCTCATTTAGGGAGATCAGAAGTGACAAAACAGTTTGACAAGGAGCAAATACGTGACTTCATTTTCATGTGTCCACTAGTATCTCTTAAGCCACAATAAGTATTAATGTAGATGTTCCAGATGCTTACAGTGGACAAAGCTTAGTGAAGCAGCAAAGCAGAAGGCACTGTAAGCTGATTCCTCCCTAGATAACAGCCTCAGGATACTTTTGCCTTAGGACCTTTCTAGGAAGGAAACATACCATAAGAAAAGGGAATTTGAGAAAAAAGGAATAAAAAGATATCATATGTGGCTGTGGCTGGCATAGATTTTAAGCATATAGAGCTGTTCTTTTTTTTTTTTTTTAATATGTCTTGTTTAAATAAAAAAGACCCTTCTATAATTTCTAGGCATTAATTTTTTACTTATATAGTCCAGAAATACTCTACTCCTACTCTTTCTTTGTGTTCATGGGCAAACAGGATTGGTCTGATACATCTCTTGCACATCTGGTTTTCCACACTTTCAACGTGGCAGGCCAAGGATGTAATACCTTGTTCCTTCTACCCAATAGGTCTGCATCACAGCATAGAGTTCAATCTAGGACCAAGCTGAGAGCTTCAAAAGTAGCCTATGTTGTCCCGGAAAAATACACGATTTTAAAGTATTATTCTGGCATGAGAATACAGTTCTGTCTTTACCATCTTTCATCACATTTCCGATTTTTAGTAAAGTATTTGTAAAATAAATAAAGGACCAAGGGAAGTGACAGACACTGAGGTGGGACTAAAGAATACTCTTCTCTGTGATTCAGTTTCCATATCTGTAAAATTTAGACTGTATTGCTTGAATGCTAAAATTCTTTCAAGATTTTGATATATAGAAATCTCTACTTAATTAGACTTGATTGGAATCATCATTTTAAAACATATACAGAAATAAATTCACAGACCTATGGTCAATTAATCTTCAACAAAGGAGGCAAGAATATACAATGGAGAAAAGTCTCTTGAGAAAGCGGTGTTAGGAACACTGGAGATCCACATCAAACAAAGTTAAAAATCAACAAAGTTAGAACACTCCCTCACACCATACACAAAAATAAACCCAAAATGGCTTAAAGACTTAATTATAAAACAAGTCACTATAAACCTCCTAAAAGAAAACATAGGCAAAACATTCTCTGACATAAATCTTAGCAATGTTCAACTAGGGCAGTAGAAATTAAAGCAAAAATTAACAAATAGGAATTAATTAAACTTACAAGCTTTTGCACAGTGAAGAAAACTATAAGCAAAACAAAATGGCAACCTACAGAATGGGAGAAAATATTTGCAAATGATGTACCTGAGACAGGTTTAATTTCCAGAATATATAAATAGCTCATACAACTTGAAAACAAAACAAAACAAACAAGCAAAACAACCCAGTTCAAAAATGGGCAGAAGACCTAAACAAGCAATTCTCCAATGAAGACATACAAATGGCCAATAGGCACAGGAAAAAATGCTCAATATAACTAATTATCAGAGAAATGTAAATCAAAACTACAATGAGGTATCCCCTCATACCAGTTAGCACGGCCATCATGAAAAAGTCCAAAAATGATAAATGCTGGAGAGGGTGTGGAGAAAAGGGAACCCTCCTACACTGCTAGTGGGAATGTAGTTTGGTGTATCCATTATGGAAAACAGTATGGAGATTCCTCAACAAACTAAAATTAAACTTAATATATGAGCCAGCAATCCCACTCCTGGGCATGTATCCAGAGGGAACTCTAATTGGAAAAGATACATGCACCCCAGTGCTCACAGCAGCACTATTTAAAATAGCCAAGACATAGAAGCAACCTAAGTGTCCATTGACAGATGACTGGACAAAGAAGCTGTGTATTTATACAATGGAATACTACTCAGCCATAAAAAATGCCATTTACAGCAACATAGATGGACGTGGAGATCATTATAAATGAAGTAAGCTAGAAAGAGGAAGAAAAATACCATATGATATCACTCATATATGGAATCTAAAAAGAAAAAAGAAAAAATAGGATACCAATGAACTCATCTACAAAACAGAAACAGACTTGTAGACATAGTAAACAATCTTATGGTTACCAAGGAAAGGCAGTGGGAAGGGATAAACTTGGGCGTTAGAGTTTTGCAAATGATAACCACTATATATAAAAACAGATTAAAAATTAATTTATTTTGTATAGCATAGGGAACTGTATTCAAGATCTTATAATAACCTTTAATTAAAAAGAATATGAAAACAAGTATATATATATTATATATATATAATATATATATACACACACACACATATGCATAACTGGGAGATTATGCTGTACACCAGAAATTGACATGTTGCACACTGTAACTGACCACACTTAAATAAAAAAAAAAGTGCATAGATAAAACATATACAGAATATTTTTTGTATTGGATAACAGAAGTTGAATTATTTTTATTATAAATTAATGCTTAAGATGAATGGGTTATTTTAAGGGCCTTCTGCTAAGACTGTGCCAAGGGTACCAGTTACTACACAAAGCAGTATAGTATAAAGACACCTCTTTGGATTCTCACAGACCCGGGCTTCAGTCCCTGCTCTGAGCCTCATCACTAAGGATTAAGAAGATTAAAAAGGAGTTCAGAAGTAAAATGCAAAACATGGCAATCAACACTTAAGTTATAAAAAGAAAAAAAAAAGAGAGAGAAAAAAATTTCATCTCTCCCTCTTTCCCACTTCTCTGCCTCTTCACATTGTTTCCTAGTTTTCACCCTAAGTGCATTTTCTGTGTTCACCTACAATGGCAACTCTTGAAGAAATGTTTTTGATTTTATTTCTCCCTCCTCATCAGTATTTACTTTAAGGAATGAATCTGTTGAAAGAAAGATTATTGGCCTTATGATATATCTCTCAGTCTGGCCATTGTGTCCATATTTTCCATCCTGTCCAAATTTTCAGATCTGAAATTTATTAAATACTTATTAAATAACAGACACTGAATTCCTTTGAAATGAGAATGAGAGAGCAAGAGACAGAGAGAATATGAACTGACCCACAGATTTTCTTCACAAATTGTTACCTAATCATTTTTAAGAGTATTTCTTAAAACAAAATCACACCATAAGTATCATATTATTATCCTATAACGTTCATTTAACACTTTATGGCAACTTATCTTCCTATATCATTAAACATTTTGAAAGCATACTTATTGATTATGAATAAATGCTATAATTAAATTTTGTGCTGTAGTTTTATTAATAAATATCCTTTTGCTATAATATAATAAATATATATATAGTCTAGAAGGCTTAAGCTCTCTATAATTTGGGGTTTTTTTTTTTTGTTTTTTGGTTATTGCAAAGAAAATTGTCACAAATATTCTTACAAATAGATTCTGATTATGTTCTTAGTATAGAGCCATGGAAGAAAAATTTTCAAGTTGAAGGCCATGAATATTTCTAAACATTTTTACAAATAATATCACATTCCTGTAAAAAATGTATAAATCAATAGAAAGTCATCCACAGATTAGGAAAAGTGGTTTTACCACTCCCTCTTCCACAACTGATGTTTGCATTTAATTCAACTGGAACATAAATAAATAGGTGTAAAAAATTTTGCATTTTTTTATTTTAAGTAATTTGTTCATTTTTTTGTCCTTATTTCCACAAAAGAATTTTCACTGCTTAATGATATATAAGATCATTTTATTAATCATATACCTTTGTCCATATATGTTTCACATATTTATTTCTAGTTTGTCATCAGTGTTGTAAATTAATTTTGATGCTTAATGTTTCATATTGAGGCATGTGAAAAAATATACATAGGCAACTACTTTTTAAGCTTTCACCTAATCTTTCTTCTGTGTCTTTGACGCTAATTGATACTCATAAGCTATAGCTAAACAAAGACCCCAAATCACTAGTAGCAAATTAAACAGTTTGTCTTGGCCAACACACATTTAGTGAGCTTATCTGCAATATTAAAACTCAAAGATGAGATATAAATTTAATTTTATATCATCAAACTTGAAATTTCTTGCCTTGTAAATCGATAACCAAAAATGTTTTGTCAAAGTAATAAGTCCAGCTTTAGGCAATATAGAGATAAGTCCTTACTGACATCTTGTCCTAAAAAGATACCTACGACTGTTACTATTTTTTGAAGACTTTATTACTTTAGAAAAGTTTTAGTTTCTCAGTGAAACTGAGAGGAAAGGAAAGAGATTTCCTGTATAAAGGAAAGAGATATCCTGTATATCCCAGCCCCAGCACATGCATAATTCTCCATTATCAACAGCTCCTACCAGAGTAGTACATTTGTTACAACTGATAAACCTAAATTGACACATTATAAAAGTCCATTTATGTTAGTGTTCACTTTTCATATTGTACACTCTGGGTTTGGACAAATGTATAATGACATGTTTCCATCATTATGATATCATGCAGAGTATTTTCACTGCCCTAAAAATCCTCTGTACTCCACCTATTCAGTCCTCCTCTCTGCCCCAGACCATAAATCCCTGTCAACTACTGATCTTTTTACTGTTTCCATAGTTTTGCCTTTTCCAAAATGTCATGTAGTTAAAATCATACAGTATGTAGCCTCTTCATATTGGCTTCTTTCATTTGCTAATATGCATTTAACGTTCTTCCATGTCTTTTCATTTCATGTTAGTGTTGAATAATATTCCATTGTCTGGATGTACCATATTTTTACTTATTTATCCATCCAATTGATTTATCCATTTATCAACAGAAGAACATTTTGGTTGTTTCCAAGTTTTTTGCAATTATGAATAAACCGGCTGTAAACATCCAAGTGAAGAATTTTTCTTGGGTATTTCCTTTGGGTAAATACCTAGGAGCATGATTGCTTGACTGTAAGGTAAGAATATGTTTAGTTTTGTAAGAAACTACCAAATTGTCTTCCAAAGTGGTTGTTGCATTCTACGTTCCCACCAGCAATGTACGAAAGTTCCTGTTGTCCCCATCTTAGTCAGCACTTGGCACGGTCAGCATTCCAGACTTTGGTCATTCTAGTAGATGCATCTTACTGTCATTTTAAATTGCATTTCCCTGATAACATATGATGTGGAGTATCTTTTCATATGCTTTTTTTATCATCTGTGTATCTTCTTTGGTAGGTGTCTGTTATATGATTATATTTTTCTCCTTTCTTAGCATATCAGTTATACTTCTTTTTAATTGTTTTTATTGGTTGCCCTCGATTTTGAAATACATATTTACAACTAATCTAAGTCCTCTTTCGTATAACACTATATAGATTCATGGGTAGTGTGTGTACCTCATACAACAAAATAATCCTGATATCTCCCTTCAATCCCTCACTCCCATCCCTTATAGCATCCTTGCCATTCATTTATAATCATGCATAAATATACATTATGTATATGATATATACTTAAGTTACATAATTGAATGTATTGTTACAATTATTATTTTGAGCAAACTGTTTTCTGTTAGATCAATGAAGAATAAGAAAAATAGAAGTTTTGGCTTTATATTCACTTTATCCTTCTTTGATAAAGTTCTTCCTTTCTTTATGGTAATCCAAGTTTCTATATTGTTTTCCTTCTTTCTAGAGCATTTCCTTTACTTGCAAGGCAGGTCTACTGGCAACAAATTCTCTCAGTTTTTATGTGTCTGAGAATCTTTATTTCTATTTCACTTTTGAAGGATAATTGCACAGAGTACACAATCCTAAATTGGTGGCTTTATTCTCACAACACATTAAATATTTCACTCCACTCTCTTCTTACTTGCATGATTGCTGAGGAGTCAAATGTAATTCTTACCTTTGTTTCTTTATAGGTAAAGTGTTTTTCCCCACTCTGGCTTCTTTTAAGATTTTTTCTTTGCCTTTGACTTCTATAGCTTGAAGGTTATATGCCTAGATGTTGATTTTGTTGTTGCTGGTATTTATCCTGCTTAGTGTTCTCTGAGCTCCTTAAAGATTGGCATCTGACATTAATTTGGTGAAATTCTTAGTCACTATTGTTTTGAATGTTTCTTCTGTCCTTTCTCTCTTTCTTTCCCTTCTGTTATTTCCATTACGTGTCTTACACCTTTTGTAACTGTACCACAATTCTTGAATTTTCTCCTTAAATAAATATTTTTTGTTTTCTTTGCTTTTCAGTTTTGGAGGTTTGCATTGAGATATCTTCAAGCACCTCAATTCCTTCTTCAGCCATGTCTAGCTCACTGATGAGCCAAAGTCATACTTCATTTGTATTGTAAAGCATTTTTAATCTCTGGCATTTCATTTTTTTTCCCTTAAGATTTGTAAATCCCTGCTTATATTACCCATCCATCTGTTCTTGCATGTTGTCTACTTTATGCATTAGTGCCCTTGGGTTATTAATCACAGCTATTTTAAAAACTCAGTGTATATTTCCAACATCCCTGCCATGTCTGGTTCTGTTTGCTCTGCCTTTCAAATTTTATTTGAGTTCTAAAATTGTATTTAAATGCTAAAAAATGTGAAGGCTGCCCTATGACTTGGTCCCCCCAGAGTTCTTAATTCTCAGGCTTTCCTGCACTGCGCCTCCAGCAATATGTCAATTACATTTCAGGTTTTCCTACCAGGATACTAGTTCCCTTGGCAATTTCCACTTTCCACTGTGTGTGTCTGCTCCAGGTAAGCTGTGACTCCCTACGTTCACCTGTCTTATCTCTCCAGTCTTGAGGACAGCAATTTGTCCTGTATTGACACCTCTCTTATGGATTCAAAATGAGTTGCTGACTTTTCAGTTTGTTCATCTTTTTATTTGTTTGAATGGTGTTGCAACTTCCAAGCCACTTACATGTGGAACTGGAAACTGGAAGGCACCGCTGTCTCTTTGTAAGCACAGGGTCAGTTAAAATCTTTATTTCCCAGGAGACACTTGATGTAGAGCGCACAATTCGCTTGTATCTTGGGCCTTCTGGCCAATACACTGCTTTGCAAAAATTAACTGAAACCTCTTTATACTAAGGAACTTGGTTTTCAGGTATTTACAAATAGATAAATATATATATGATACTTTCATTACTTATATAAATAGAAAGAAATGTACAGTTTTTGGAAAAAAAATATGTGCTTAATAATTTATAAAAATATTTCCATGGAACTATCCACTTAGATAATCTCTCTCTAAAACCAGGATTATTCAGATGATCACTTTCAGTTTTCCTTCCTTTTATTCTTCCTTTCTTCTTACAATCCATCCTTCCATTTAAAAAAATATTTATATGTCTTTTTGTGTATAGCATTTTTAGAGATCTTGCTTTAGTTTTACCCTAATCATTTAAAAATGTTCCTCAGCACCATTTATTAAATAGACGTTCATTGTGAGTAGTTTAATTCTAAACCTTATCTCGTATATAAGTTCTTTCTAATGTCCATTTATGGAGATTTTTGTCTGTGTAGCTTATCCTTTTTTTAGATATGCTATTTTTAAAATCATTCTAGTTATATTTTGTTTTTACAATATAGAAGAGTAAATGCCTCGATGTCTTTAAATTGGATTATTTTTAATACTCTATTTCTCCATATTAACTTTATATTACAGTTTACTACCCGAAATATCTTTCTATATTTCTAAAATTGTTCATTCATTTTGATTCACCATTTATTATTCATTTCTCAAACTGTTTTACTGTGGTCAGAAATTTATTCACACAATTCTAGTTGGGAAAATAATGGCATTTCTTCACTTTACTGTGTATATTATGTTTCTAAATATTACACTGATTCCTGAATATGTAAAATTCTTGGTTAGTTGTTGTATAATTAATTGTGCTATACCTCTATTTTTGCTTACTTTGTGTCCAAGATTCAAAAATTATATTAAAATTACATTCTACTGTGCTACTCCTCTAAATTTCTTCTTGTATTCCTTCAATTATTTTTATTAACCTGATAATGTTATTCATTATGAAGCCTTTATAATTCATATTCTCTTTATGAAATGCATTTTTCAATGTATAAAAATATTTTTGTAACATGCAAGACTTTTTGTTTTAAATTCCTCTAGTTTTACTCTTTCATCTATTGCTTTGTGTTTTTATGCATTTGCTTCACTTCTCACTTTTAAAATCTTCTGTGCCTCTTTGATTTAGATGTATCATATTTTTCTCTATTTGGTTTTGATTCTATTCGTCACTGAATAAGAGAATGTGAAGAAATGGGCTTTCAGGATTCTGGAAAACCACAAGCAGTGCATTTTTTCAAGATCAACTAGCCATGGATTCTGCTTCTTCCTCTGTGAAGACAACACAGCCTATTACGCCTGAATTTCTTTCAGGAAACATGACAGGATGATATAAACAATCCTTCAAAGGGAAGCACTTAGATATTTAGTATGAGACCTTCTAGAATCATATTTAAGTACCAAGAGTTCTGATAACAATTGAGATTTCCAGATGTGTGACAACTGCATGTCCTTGGCCTCACTTCAAGCCTGTGAAACCAAGGAGAACGCCCTGGTTTATGTTATATCTGCTTCTGTTCTATGTGGCCAAACTATTTCTCAAATAACATATTACTTTTAAATTAGAAACTATATAAATACACAACAGTGGGATATAATGGTTTTGTCATACCAGTCAGGAAACCAGAAATTTGTATTTTTTTGCATTTACTAAAATTACTGAGATGTTTTGCTTTCATTCTGTTGTTTTATGTTCCCTTGTTGTCTCATGGATTGCATACATATTTTCATTTGGTTCTTGTCTTCTCCTCCTTACCCTCCCGTTTCCCTTCCTTCTCCTCTTCCTTCTCCTACTTCTCCTGCTTCTGCAAATCTAGTTTTTAATTTTAATAGTTTTCATTTGTGATTATTTTTATTAACATCATAAATCAATAACAGTTACTGATAGCAGAAGGCCATTATATTGATTAGGAAGTAGTAAAAGTATAAATTTAATGTTGCCTCCAGTAAGACACAGGTACGTGTTATAACTTCTACCATAACATGTAAATGATAATAATACAACTCAACATCAAAAAAATAAACAACTTGATAAAAATGGACAAAAGACTTGAATAGGCATTCCTACAAACAAGATCTCAATGGCCAATGAGCACATGGGAAGATGCTTAACCTAACTTGTTGTTAGAAAAACATAAATCAAAACCACAATGATATATTAATTCACAACCATTAAGATGGCTATTCTCAAAAAAAAAAAAAAGCAAACAAACAAAACACAGAAAATAACAAATACTGATGAAGATGTAAAGAAATTGGAACTCTTGTGTGTTGTAGCTGGGAATGTAAGATGCTGCAGCTGCTGTGGAAAATGACATTGTGGTTCCTAAAAAAATTAAACACAGAATTACCATAAGACCCAGCAACTCCATTTCTGGATATATGCCAAAAAATAAAGCAAAGAAGAAAAGAGATACTTGTGTAGCCCTGTTCATAGCAGCATTATTCACAATAGCCAAAAGGTTGAAGCAATCTAAGTTCCTATCCATGGATGAATGGATAAGCAAAAATATGGTGTATACATAAAGTAGAATATTATTCAGTCTGAAAAAGGAAGGAGATCCTGACATATGCTACAAAATAGGTGAAACTTGGAGACATTATTCTAAGTAATTACACTTATATGAAGTGCCTAGAGTTGTTAAATTCACAGAGACAGAAAATAGATTGGAGATGCCCAGGGGCTAGAGAGAAAGGGAGGTTGAGAATTTCTGTTTCATGGATACAGAGTTTCAGTTTTGGATGAAAAAGTTCTGGCAATGGATGGTAGTGATAGACATACAAAAATATGAATGTCCTCAATGCCACCAAACTGTACACTTAAAATGGTTTAAAAATGTTCATTTTATATTATGCATATTTTAACACAATAAAAAATATTTTTTGATATTTAGGTAGAGTTAGATAGATGGATGTAGGCTTTAGCCAAATTTCTGGTATTTGGCAAAACTTTATTCTTACTTCTGGATGGAAAAAAATATTCTTGGTACTTTAGTCTTTTTTTCAGAAAGTATGGTGAAGAAATTAGGGGTTTTTTTTCTTTTTTTTTTTTTTAATGTAGTCTTTAGCCAATTCCTTATTGAAAAATCATGGATGAAATGTGCCAGCCACACAACGTAACACTTCTGTGGCTTCTCCTGGCCCAGACACTTTCTATTCCAAACTTCACAACTCTGGATGCTTCATGCTCCTGTCTGCCAAAGGGCATGTGGCATTTATGCTAATTATAGTGGTAAAATGAATATTTAAAAGTTGAAATGGAGGGCACTGAGTGTCAAAATGCTCTTAATCACCTTAAGAAGAAGTTTTCCTGTTTTCTGTTGATACAGAGTCTGTTTCAGAAGCAAATTGTGGACAAGATTAGATTGTCCCCTGGTACCCTTCCAGCTATAGCTCATGCTCTCCGTCAGAGTTAAAATGTGTCTCTTTATCAGCTACATTGAATTCGTAGGATAATAATTTAGTTTGGGGTGTTGTAAGTTATTGTATTTTTCTAATACTTGTTGTATTTCTCAGTGGGGAGTTGTAAAGAGCTGAGTCATGAAATTTGTATACATTTGCTTCTTTCCTGATGCCTTTTATTTGAATCGATATTTAGTTTACAATTAAGCTATAAGGAACTGTCTAACATGATTTATAAAATAGCCAGTCTAAAACAAATACAATTTTATTTAAATCATTTATTCTTAGTACTTTTGATATTTACCTATCTTTAACCTTGTTTTCAGAATGCATGATACATGCCAGTATATTAGGAGGAATAACTGAAAATGAGTAAATTCCTGGGTTTAGGAAAAGATGAACATTTCTTATCTGTATATAGATGCACTGCATTTAAGGCATGATCATCACAACTCTACTACTAACCCTTGAAAAAAAACTGACACAACCCTAGCTTTTCTGCAGGATTTTCTGCAGCTTTTTCTAGCATTTGAATGTTTTTAGCCTATTAATAATACTTTGTGATTTTTAAAAAAGAAAACAGGTTTCACGTACCCAAATTATTTAGGTGGGAAAGCCATGTGTTTTCAATTACCCATGAAACTATGCCGTCCACACATGACTCCTCTTCTTACCATTATGATCCCGTATGTGGGACATAGTCTAATATTCTCCTCTATTCATATCTGTTTATTCTGTGTCCATTTCCCTTTGGGCAAACATTGTAATAAATTAATCCACTGCTAAATGGAAAAATTATAACAAAAGATTATTTGCTATCCTTTAGCGGCAGCATTTTAATGCTGTTGCAGGGTGTTTGTCTACTTATTTTCCTGATTTACAGTGATTTCATCCAGAGGAGTTAATCTTCTGATAGAAAGTTAAGGCAAACCCACTCACTCTGTCAAACAGAGAGAATTGACATCCCTCGACTCACAGCGTATAGGTAGGTGCCATCATCTTGCTTCCTGCTCTGAAGCTTCCTTTTGGTGCAGAACAGCATTAATATTCTCCTGGAAAAATAATTATTGTGCTCCACCAATACAACACACCAATGTGCCATCGTTACTATTCTGAGTCTGTAACAATACCTTGAACACCAGTAAGAAAGCTCACCTTCTCACACTGAGGAATGAATCACATTTGCTGTATAGAGGTGATTATCCTTTTCTATTTTTTGCTCCACTATCATTTAAGTCTAAGGCCATCACATAGCCTCCCTGTCATTTTTACGTAGGAAATCCTCAGTGATAAGGCGACAGAGTTTGACAACCCATTTACCTCCCTGGTTACTATCACTCATTCTACTGAAGGCTCTGTCTTTATTGTGGAGATATGTAGGTAATTGCCTCTTTCTTGAAGATTTTGCGAGATAATCTTGCAGATGTTGGACAAAGATTCACAAATGAGACTCCTAGCCCTAACCACCTGCTCTTTCAATGTAACTTCAGAATGATCCTTATGTAAATACGACACTTATTTTTTAAAATTTTAATATTATACAATTATGCAGACTAATGGATATGATCTTCACAAAAATTTGAAGAGCGCATACCCAGAACATTTGCAGTTCTAGATTTTTTAAAAAATCAGCAAGTTGTAAGAGAACAGAAAATATTCACTTTGTCCTTATCATCATCATTTCCTAATAAGTTTACTCATGTGTTATAAAGCATGCAATTTCCAGCATTTTATTAGCTTTTCTTATTGTAAAGCTCTTGCCATATAGATTTGAAATGTACTTACTCTAGATAGAACGTAATTTCAGATGTATCTACATATTTATTATCTAAACATATTACTTAATAATAAAACAGCCTCAAAGTAAAACTTAGAATATCTGTATTTCTATACCTAGATCTTTATTACTTGTCACACATTATATGATTATTCATATAAGAATTATAACATTTATGTTAGCTCATGGAATCTCAGATTCATTTGCATTTTCAACCCAGACTAATATTTTTAGCCTCCGTAATGAAAAATAATTGAACCAACTATTTGTTTGCCTGAATTAGCCGGTGATTTAGAATAACTGAATGTTAAAATAATCAAGTCAGCTGTGTAAAAACTAAACCTCACTGTTCAATAACTTGTAAATAAATTGAGAAAAAATTCTTGTCAAGAGACATGAAGTTCATATGGTTTGTTTTGGGGATTAGGGCTCAAAAATATTTCTTCACGCTGAGAAAGAAAGAAAGCAAACTTCTACAAATGTGATTTAAAATGCTTATGATATTTGCATTTTCTTTGGTATATGTGTTTCATCTTTTAATTTTTTTAATTCCATGAAGGGAATATTACTACACAATTATAGAGTTCTCATTCAGCTATCATCCTCTTTGAGAATTGTCCCTCACTTGATAAAACTGGCCCTAGTCTCCATATTTGAAAAGAAAATATATAAACACTTGTCTGTTACCACTCACATCCAATCACCCAACTAAAACTGATAGTGCAGAGACCAGAATCAAGAAAAGCCAATTCGATGTCTCTCCAAGCAAATCAGAATTAGAATCCTGCTACTACCAAGTGGTAGGTCCCATGAGGGAGCAATCAGAAGGTAAAAATAATCTGGTGACGTTGAAAGTAATAGTGACGGTAAAAGGAGGGTCAAAAACTAAGTACAATAGAAGCAAAAACTATTATTATGAGACTATGCAGAGGAAAAGAAAAGGTAACCAGGGATTCAAACTTGCTGGTTCCTATTTCTTAGGTGTATTTCCATCCAGAAAATTACTTCCATTTTACAGTAAGCCATTAATTTTATATGCTAACTATTGTGCAAAAATATAAGTTTATTTATTGCTCCATAATAATCTAACTGCTTAAATTCCATTTATGATAGCCATGATTTTTGACCACTTCTTGCTTAAATCGCCGTGTTGATTGAGTAATCATACATTCAATTCAGCATTTTCCTTCTAACTTTCTACCTGGTGGTGATTAAAAGTCAAGGCATACTGATGTGTTGCTTCAGTACTAAAAATGAAGCCTTTGGATCCCTCAGTCATTCTGGTTCTTCAAAGCTTTCCACTTGTGAAATCTTCATCTAACTCAAGTCAGGTAACCCTCCATACATACCTCTGCTTTCTTTCCAGCTCTGTAGTTCTTGAGTTAAACTTAACTGCTGATCTTTAAAACAGTGCTTTTGGATTTGTCTCAGAGTCTGGTCTTTGCAAATCCAAATCACTTTGGCTTTCAAGGCTATTGACTGCTATGATTTGCAAGAGGCTATATGCCATCTGGTTCTTAAAAATACCAGAATATCAGTCTTCTCTTAAAGTAGTGTTTATGGAATTTGGTGGTTGCTCCCAGAATCATTGACATAGTGGTAGCTTTGTGAGAGGATTAGGGACACTAAGAATGAATAGTATCTCAAAAACTTATCACAAAAAGTGTCTTTCAGTGGACACATATTATAAATTTGTCCAAATCCATTGAATGTACAATAACAAAAGTGAACTGTGTAAACTATAGACTCTGGGTTATGACCTGTCAATGTAGATCCATCAATTGTAACAAATGTACCACTCTGGTGGGAAATGTTGGTAAGGGGAAAAACTGCATGTTTGGGTGCAGAGGGGCAAGAGCTATACAGGAATTCTCTGTATTTTTTTCATTCAACTTTGCTGTGATTCAAAACTGCTCTAAAAAGTAAAGTCTACTAAAAGTTATCTTTTTAATATTATCACAAAAATTAAGTACACTTATCATAAAGCACAGAGCCTGGTATACAGTAATAGTTCATTAAATGTTTGCTGGCAGGCTAGAGGCATAAAAAAGTGATAGACAAATTACAGAGTAAAATAAAATCAGACAAATACATGCACACAATCAGGAAAGCAGCAATAATTTTAGTAGTGAGATAATAAAAAAATAGGCATTTTTTTTTTTTTATAAAGAGCAGGTGGACAGACCACAATTTTTAAAAATGGGATGAAGTGCAAATAAGATGACTCAGACTAGCATTTTTCCTGGTAAAGATGTTCAAATCTATTTCTAGAAGTCAGACAATAGGAAGTGATATAAATTTATGTACATGTATCTAATTGTTCAGTTAATCTAATTCCTAGGTTCCATATGGTCAGAGATTTTTATATCTTTAATACAAAGTAGAACACTACGAGCGCTTGAACACATGCACACACACAAAGAGTAAAGGGGCAGAGCAGAATAAGTGCTCTCACTAATTTTTGAAACATAATTTCATTTAAAAATGAGTTATTTGGAGTAAATGGTTTCTGAAATTGCTTCCAACTTTAACAGTTCATTACTGAATATTACTGATGTTAACCTGGGTAAAAAGCAGATAATTGTAAAAATAGATGCAAAACTTATTCCCTTGAATTTTAATTTTCTGAAATGTTTTGATTTTTATTGCATTCAGTATTACAGAATTAAGTACTATTCAGTGCATATAGACTATGTAATAAGAATTATTATAGAGAGAAATAGTGTTGGCAAAATAGATGCGAAAGAGAACTAAGTGTTACATTATTGTTTTCTTTTAACACTCCCTGGTAACGAACGGTAACATGTCACCAGCTATAAAATGAACAAATAAACCATTACCTACTTTTCATAAATTCACTATTCAGAAAGCCTCTTTCATGCCACATTTCTTCTTTTCTGTCATCCCAGCACCATGATGCATTACAAGACCAGAAAAGAAACGACAGCACATTGCCAAGAGTGTCATGACAACTGCACATTTAAAGAGAGGAAGAGGAACTTATATTATGAACCCGTGGTTAGGTGTCTGGGAACCATCACCACTGGAGGCAGCTGTGAAGCTGTTATGACCAGGAAGCACTGAACACTGCAAAGGCTATAGTTCTTGATGCATACATAGTACTCACTCAAGTCATTTTTAAAAAAATGCTTCTAATTTTGAAACTTGGACACTTTTTTGTTTCACACTCATTTGCTTCATGAACTGATAAACTACTGGATAAGAAATACTATATCTGCAACATTTAATAGAAGACTGTATACTTCAGAGCCTTTCCTGATTTTGAATAAAAAATATTTTTTTCTTTGAACATTTTTTAAATATTGAAGTGAATGCACACTGACGGTCAATAACCAAAAGAACAGACCAGCACAGTTTCAAAGGGTAGCTATTCATTCGTCCATTATTGCGCTTCAGTTAAAGCATTGCTTCCTCAGTACAAAATAGACATCCATCTTCTAGCTTGCTATCCTCTTTCTCCCGTCCAGGCCAGTTCACTTCCTAATTTTATATCTTCACCCCTGAGTATTCTATTCCATTTCTACTTTTTTTTATTCATCAGTTTTCCCCAGAATATTCTGAAGTACCACATTCTTTGCAATCTTTTTTTTTTTTTTTTTTAGAGCCTACTTATCTTTTGGAGCTTACCTGTTTTCAGATAATTCCCAAGTTTATCTTTCTTCTTTTAGATTTTTGGTCTTTTCAATCTTCACTTAAAAATATTGCCCAGGAATAACTTATGCATCCAATAACTCAATGAGGTGGTAGTGTAAGTATATTGTCTCTTTCTCCATCACTAAATTCATTATCTTTCTGTCTCAATAATTAATCTTACCTTATCCTTGACCTTAAACTTCACTCCTTTATAAAATAAGTCTAAAATATATGACTTTTTCTTATCTCCCAGTATACAATTCATTTAGTAAGTTTGACATATTTGATTTCTTCTTGCCATCTGCTTGTCTTTCCTCTGAAGTTTTTAGTAGTAAAATGCAGTGTGCAATGAAACGAACCACCAGATTCTATACTTCAGATTAATGCAATTCTGTATTCAATTGTTTCACAAGTTTAGTTAGTGAAAATAATGATTTCTTTTTAAAATTGTGATTTTTGGAAAGAATCAGAAGATGGTTTTAAAAGTGGATGTGATATTTATGCCCAATTATTAAACAAGAAACTGGTGTCTTTTTATCTTTTTATTACCTGTTATCATAATCTTGCCTGAACTAACCTTCTTTTCCTCAGTTTCCTTTTGCCTTATTCCTTTCTCTTTGTTCTAAGTTTCCTTTAAAAATTCTACATTTCTATCATTACTTTCTGTTAATATTTCCTAGATTAGTGCTGTTAATTATGTAAAAAAATTAATACAAAAATTTAAGAGACTATCTTGTATAAAATACTCATCCATAAGTACTGAAAAATGTACTGATGTAAATGTATATATAGGTATGTTTTAGGAAATGTAAATAAAAATATCAGAGAAATCAACTCTAATGTGACAATTTTCTACATTATTCACCTTCTTCCATTGTTTTGTTTGTTCAATGGACTTAAAAAATCTTTTGTAATGCTTTGTTAATTATGCTTTCACATTTAATAAAATAAAATTATATATTTTAGGCTACTAAGCATATAAAGAAATCAGTAACAATTGTATAATTGTTAGAAACTATATCTGCTATAAGATAAAAGGAAAGAAAAATAGCATGTCTACCTCACAATATATTGATATTAATTCTCCATATTGATTAAAGTAAAGGGTATTGAATTACTTCTTAAATTCTGTATTTTAATCATTATAAGAAGAAAAATCAATGGTAAAATTAAACATAAGATTTAGAAAGTTCAAAGGTTGTGTGTCCAGATTTCTATCATTTAGTCTATATATATATATATAAAAGTATTAATTGGAGATAAGATTTTACTATGAACTTTTTATTTTGCTTTTTTCTTCAATAACATTGTAATAAAACTAGATTTTGTTCACCCACTGGAGCTATATTGTGTATATAAATAGAATCCACTTGAATGATTTTTTTTGTAAGTGGTAAAGCATTAAATTGGCATCTTCTTATAAAAAGAAAAGTTACAGCAATTAAACTGCTCCAATGGTCTCAGACTACCCACAAAGCTCCTCCTATGTGTAAGCTAATAAATGATACCGCTCTTTTTTAACTTGGTTCAAGCTTCTGCTGCAACTTTCAAAGTGTGATATATTATTTTAAAGATAATAGGGAAAACTTTTGTATTACTTTAAATTAAAAGCATTTATAAAGAATATCATTCTGTCCCTCAGCAAAAGTTATTTGTTACATTCTTGCTATTATTGGAAACAATGGTTGTACTCTTTTTCATTTATTTTCATCCCACTGAGCTACCTGGTTGAACAATAATGCTTTCTTGAATCTCATTATTTGCTGAAGTGATTGTGATATTGGATTTCACTGAGATAATCAACATAAACATGACTGGAATTTATGTACACTGTACTCCTGCTGTTTTAAAAATGTCATAAAAATAAAAATTGGCTTACAATATGATGTTCCATTTAAAAATAAACCAGTATCAGGTACTTTTGAAATACTTATTAAACAATTTAAGTAAACTTTTTTTTCCTCATCATCAAGATCAATTATAAACTCTATAGATACATACAATTATATGAGATATACTGCCCTGTATATTGCAGTTATTAAATTCATGCATATATCATGACACAAATCACAGTTAAAAATTAACTAGATAATGTCATTGTATTTTGCTCAACTAAAAGTTTATGCAGTTAGACATGCATATGCTATAAACTTCAATTTCCCTCACCTTACCTATTTCTTATAGAACACTACAAAATGTACAAGTTATAAAAAAAACTCGGGTGTCTAAGCGATTAAAATTCACATTTTTCCATTGTGAACTTCTTTCCATCTTAATGAGAAGTATCAAGCAAACAATCTGAAGTAATGTTATGTTTGCAAATGTGTTGTCTAGACATCCACAAGCATTCTCCAGAATTTTTAATATGAAAGCCTCTTGCCTACCTCTCCCATCCTCCAGTAAATATGCTTCAGCTGGTAATCTAGGTTTTGTTTCTATGCCAAAGGTTTTTCAAACTACAAGTATGTAGTACAGTTTTAGAGGAAAGACCCTAGGAGACTCCCTTCCACTGGTTTGCAGAGTCCCTTCCTTTGATGAGAGAGCAGGAAGGAGAGAGAGAGAGAGAGACTGAGTACTGAGCACAGTATGAAACTGATGTCACAAAGGTTAGACTGTATGACATCCGGTTATAAATGCCCACTAGAAAGACATGTAAATTTTCTATGATATTAACGGTAGAGCCACAAGTTTGTATAACTGTATGGAATTTGTATGGGATTTGGCGGTGAGCGGTCTGTCAAAGTGACTAATGAACCCAGTTCACCGAGTGCTCCTTACGTTTCTAATAACCCCAGGTCTGCAGGAGGCCTCCCCACTGCTTTGTCCCTGATGTTGCCTCGCTGTATCCCTGTGTCAACCTCGTTTTGAAACAGCTGCCTCTCCACAGAAATTCAATCACCTCAAGACTTTCCTAGGGACACTGAAGATTTCAGAAGCAGTGGGGAAGAACCCCTGGTGTAGCAATCAGCATTCTGTCTTCTGGCTCCCCCTCCAATGTCCTGTCTCTTTCTTAAACCCCTACCTGCCCCATGCCCTGGGTCCTAATTCTTCTCTTGTATTAAGCAGACTTCCTTGTATCTTGCTTGGAATCCTGGCAGTCAGCCATCACCTGAGTTCTATATTTCAACCTAGAGGCCAAGAAAGGTCGCTAAGGCTTAGACTCAGCATTGGCAGGTGCCTCCCTAAGAGAAATCACAGGGTGGTTCACTAGGAAAAGTAATTTTGCTTAACTCTTCATATAAGAAAATATTTGATTAAAAGTATATTTAAAATCTGATCTCTTCACAAATTCCATGTCACTGTATTTGTGACATTATTTATAATAAGACATATATATTTGGTCTTAGTTTCCTGTTCTTGACAAGGAACTCCTAAATCCCTTGGAATTACCTAAGTGAGCAAAGTGATAAAGGTGTGTTTTTATATGTTAATGAGGTGCTTTGGGAAGCTTCTAAGTCACCTAAGGATGGGGGTTGATTGCCAGCAGAACCAACTATGTGATTAGTGGGTGGGACTGATCTCCTGGGGGAGAGGGGCTAGAGTTTGAATTCAACTTGAAATAGTCATTGATTTAACTAGTCATGCCTATGTCATGAAGCCTCCATAAAAACCCAAAAGGATGGGGTTCAGAGAGCTTCCAAGTTGATGAACATTCAGAGATTCGGGGAGAGTGGAGCACGTGGAGAGAGCATGGAAGCTCCAAGCCCGTTCCCTATACCTTGCCCTATGCATCACTTCCATCTGGTTGTTCCTGAGTTATATCCTCGTAACAACAGAATAGAAATCCATTCAGTAAAATATATCTGCGAGTTCTTTAAGCTGCTCTAGCAGATTAATAAGACTCAAGGAGGGGATCATTGAAATCTCCAATCTATATATAGCTGGTGGATCAGAAGCACAGGGGACAATTTGGACTTTCAAATGGCATTTGAGATGGGGTGGGAGGGAGTCTTGTAGGACTGAGCCCTTAAACTATGGGATCTGAAGCTGTCCCCAGGTAGATATTGTCAGAATTGAGTTGAATTGTAGGATACCCTGCTGGTGCTGGAGAGTAGTTTGGTGTGGGGGAAAAACCCACACATCAGAATTGGTGTCAGAATGCTTCCATCTCTTCTGAGCAATTATACACATCTCGTAACTGCTTTGCTTGCTTCTTCTCTTGCCTCTAAGCCACACCCAGCACCCTGAGGGACCCTTATGAAACAAGACAGGTTATTATGTCCCTGCTATGTCCAAGGTGTTACTGGTGTCCTATCTCACCCAGAGTAAAAGAAAATGTTTCCTCTGTTCTCATTTGCTTTCACTTCATCCTTGCTCATGCCAATGTAGCCTCCTTTTGCACCATCTACCACATCAACCTGCTCCTATCAGGACCTTTGGATTTGGATTTGCTGTTTCATCTTTAGAATGTTTTTCCTCAACATAATCTGTATAGGCCACTCCCTCTCTAAACTGTTTTATGCCTCAGTGTCAACTTAACAGTGAGGACTGCAAAAAAAAAAAAAAAAAAAAAAAAAAAAAAAGAAAGTAATCCTCTGCCCCCCACCAGTCAACACACTCACAAAAACACACATATTGCAATCTCCCTTAACCAGTTTTATTTTTCTTCGTAACACCTATCACCCCTGCTCTCATCATAAACTGGTACCTTAATAAATGCCAACTATGAACTGACTTAAGTCTCAAACTTCTTTCTTTCACAGGTAGAATATAAAACATATTCTTAAATAATGCACACAACATGTATTTCATTTATTTATTCATTTATTCTATAAATTATTTAGTTTCTGCTTGCCTCAGTTTCTTCAACTGTAAAAATGAAAACAAATGTTCTAGAAACTTTGTTTTAGGCAATATAAGGTTAGAAAGGATATTTAAGTAATTGGTGCAGAGCCTTAGACTAAAGAAAGTTAAGAATCAATATTAATTGTCATTTTCCTACGGACAGGTAATTATATTAATAAGAAAAATGAATAATGATAGCCCTGTTTCTATTAGTAGGTGCTTTTAGCTCTTAAGAAGCAGACCCTGAGATGAGGATTCTTGTTGGAAAGACAAATCTGAGGAACACTCTCAGGAGAGGCAGTGAGAAAAGGAGGCTGAAGCGGCAGGAGGGGAAGCTAAGGTGTGGTACCTGCTACAATAGTTCAGCTTGATCCCACAGGGAGCACCGATCCACAAATTATATTACAGAGTCCCACCTACATACGAGAGGGTCAAATATTTGTATTTCCATGACAAGGTACAAGTCAAGTATGGTCACAGGGGATATGGGGGGTTGAAAGTGGAGGCTTCCTGGCAGGGAGGCCCACCTTTGCCTGAAAATGATCCTTTTGAGAAGGGAGCACTTGTGAGTTGTTAGTGGTCAACAGTCACAACTGCTTAAGGATGGGTGCACCCCTGCTAATGGGATCTGGGTAGATTGTAGGGGGAGGATAAACTATAATTTTTTTAATTTGGAAAACAAATATGCAACTTGGAATGGATTTGAGGCAAATTGTGTCATAAGCACATTTTCTTTAAGTGACTAAATCAAGTTTAAAAAAGCAAGTAACAATAAAATATGTTTCTGGTACGGGACCAGAAGTACAAAAAAAAAAAAAAAAGTGGACAAGTACCTGGATAATACAGCTGTTTTGCAGTAGTGCAGCTTCTAAGTACACAATCCACAACTTCACACTTCAACGGCAACATGCTGTTGGTTCCTAAAGAAAACTACTGAAAACCTGCAAATTCCCTCCTTTGACCGACTCTATCTAAATTTATGCAGAAGGGCTTAGATAAACACAGAGTAAGCAACATGAAACATGTTCCTGATCAATTTTCTAAAATAGGGTTACAGGACAATGACAGTAAAAGGGAGAAGCACTCACTATCATTTCCAAAATTGTATCATAATTTCAGAAATTAAAGGTACTGAATGCAGAGTTTGAAATCCCTTTACAAGTGACTCCATACATGTTTCAGTAGTGATAATTCATGGCCTTTCTACTCTCTTCCTACCTTATAATTGAACTCCAGTTTTAGATTGGTGATCACACTCAATTTTGTAGCCTCCCAGGAATCCCTGAAACTAGTAGAGCATGCGGTGGGATGGTGATTGATTTCTTTTGGTTTGTTTATCTGAAATTTCAAGGAGATTAACAGATGGAATGTCAGATTCAAATGAAGCTTTATTGCTTCCAGTGAAGGAGTAGCAATTAGACTGTTGTCTAAATAGATTAACACTCTGAACCCCTCCCTACCTGCTCTAAGTACTTACCACTAGGACTTGCAACTATAGATTCGAGGCAGCTAAAACAGCAGACAAAACATCCCTAGCCATTGATAAAACTTTTTCTCCTTGAATTATACTTTCTGTTGAATCCATTTGCCAATATTAATAGCTCTTCTGTTACTTATTGCCCAAATATATGCTGAATAGAATAAATTTTAAAGATTTTGATGTTTTGTGTTAAAATATGATAAACTGAGAAAATTTAATGATTAAAATGTCAACAATTCCAATGCAGACCATAAAACATCTGATGTGACAAATAAATAATAGGAATTGTCCCTGGGTTATTGAGAAATCAGGACTATTTTAAAAGGTCCATTTTAAATAATTAACAATCCACTAAGATTTACTGCTTCATGAACCTCTTCTTGACTCAAGCTTAGCTCTTAGGCCTTACAGAAATGGATGTAGTAAAAAGGGTTTTATTTTTATTTTTATTTATGTTCATTTTTTTACTGTTTTTTTTTTCCACAAATGAGTACTGAAAAAGGTTTTAATAGCCAAATTTACAATAGTATGTACTCTTGTATATTTTAAATCACTTCCAGATAGATGGTCACCCTGTGTCTGATTTACTGGTCAGCAACTACACTAAAGAAACCAGTGATACTCTCCTTTCAAAATACACATAAATCCAATAATGCAAAAGGTAACAAAAGAAAATACATGAGTATAATTATATACATGCACTTGAAAGAGTTACTAAAACTGCTAAGTATGGAATTAAAAGTGGCTAACTATATACAGTAACTTACAGCAGAGCTTCTCATTGGATACTTTGGGGCAGATAATTTTTTATTGTAGGAAGTTAGACTGTGCATTGTAGGGTGTTTTGCAACATTTTTGATCTCTGCCTAGCAGACGCTATTAGCAATCTTCTCCCCAAGTTGTGACAGTCAAAAATGTCTCCAGAGATGGCCAAATGTCCTGAGAGTCAAAACCCCCAGTTGAGGACCACTGCCTTTTAATATGTTATGTCTGATGATAGATATAAAATTATGTTAATTATTGAGGATGCAAAAGAGAAAAAAACAGGAACTCAGTATTCAGAAATATTGCTGTTTTTTTTCAAGACTGTGTGAGACTCTTTGGGCTGCTGAAGGTACAGTTTAAGGCAAATGGAACAGTCAAAAAAGGCTGGGTAGAGAAGGCATGGGAGAGGATGCTAAATCTACTCTCCTATGGGCCAAGCAATGTGCAACTCAACTCCCAAGAAGCACCTCTCAGAAAAGGAAAATAAGAAACCTACCTGCATTCACAAGGATTTGCGATCATGTTATGAACAACACTCAGGCAACTTAGAAAGCTGTCTTCATTATTTTTATATGTATAACTAAAGCACTGCTGTCCTCCAACTGTGAAGGAAAAACCGGGCTGGTCTGACAAGATAACTCATAAGTCTAGGAATGTGAAGGAGAGGCTGGGCGGGGCTAACAAGTCTAAGTATTGGAATACTGATCTGAGTTCTGTTAGACTAACTTGTAAATCTAGGTTAATTAGTGTTGGTTTGCTGTTTATGTGTTTTTGCTAGCCAGCTGGATTTTCAAAGATACATATCTGGCTTTGGAATGTTGGTTTGCTGCCTCCCCGCCTCCACTTTCGTGATGATAATGCTGCTAAAGCTGTTCCATGCCTATTGGCCGAATACCCCAAGCTTGTACTTTACCCTATAAAACCTCATGTACACATCTTGGAGGTGCTCAGAGCTTCGGAGCAGAAGCCCCTCTGAGCCCGCCGGCGTAATACATCTGAGTACTCCAACCCTCCGAGTGGTGCTTGTTTCTTGACTGGCCTGTTGTTTCCGTAACACAACCACTCTTTCCTGTGTAGACCAGTCTTTAAGGACCATAGTCTATGACCTAATGGTTGTAATGTATGCTCATATGTGTGTATGTGTGTGTGTGTGACTAAAAGGAATTTTAATTTCTTAGACCCCTGTTTTAATTCCCTGCACAAAAATTCTTTATGCCAAAGTTTGGCAGCACTTATACATTAAATAATTAAATTATATGAGAGAATATTAATTTTTATCTCCCCAAATCCCATTAAAATGCTAAAGTGCATCTCATAGCAGTTTTAGAAATCTAGAAAAGTTGTTAGGAGCCGTATTTCCAGGAGTCTGTCACATATTTGTATGTCTTGCCACCAGAGACATTCACTACCCTTATTCTAGATTATCTTTTCATGAATATTTGTACAATGAAACGCCTTGGAAGGTAGAGATAATATCTCCATTAAGGGACAAAGAGAGGCATGCTTATTATCCAGTATAATAAAAATATTTCCCTCAGGAACAGAATGTTGTCAAGTTTCTTGCATACTTAAAAGATTTGAGTTACCTAAGCTCAGAGCCCCTTGCTTGCAACACAACTTGTTGTATGCCCAGGGATACCCTTAAACTTTCCACGTCACCCTGTGACAATTAGGACTCCGAGAATGAGTACAAGAGAATGCTGATATGCTGACTTCTGCCTTTGCTGTAAGAGTCTTCCGTCTCTCACCCACGGATGGCATGTCCTCTTTCAACATACATGAAACTGTCACAGGCAACATACACTGTCTACTCCTTGATTCTGCTTCTCTATGCACAGTCTTTCTTTACTAAGGCTGTGTACAACTAAAGTGACCATCCATCCTGGTTTGCCTTGATTTTCTCAGGTTTAGCACTGAAAATTTCATACCTAAGGAAACCCCTTGGTCCTGGAGAAACTAGGACAGTCGGTCACCCTACAATACATACATTAAACTTGCTTTCTGTTCCTTCTCTTTTCTTTCTTTTTTAATGTTTCTTCTTTTCTTTCTTTCATTCTCCTCCATCTCCTCCTCCACTTTTCCTCTTCCTCCTTCCTCTTCTTCCTCTTTCTCTTCTCTCTCCTTCCTTCTTTTTTTCCTTTTTTTCATCCTATTCAATTATTCAATTCGGTTTTCAAAGGAAGACACTAATTTCAAATGTAGGGCATCAATAAAACATACCTTTAGAACAGTAACAGTAGGTTCCGTAACTATTGGGAAACTGATAAAAATCAATTCTTGACATTTTAATAATTTTAAACTTTATTACCTACTATGTATAGATAATTTCTCATAGGTTCTAAAATTGATTCTAGAATTATTCTCAAATATTTGCTGCCTCTATTTGTGGAAGAGCTTGATCCCCATCTTATTCATTGGGCCTGGACATGTGATTTGAATGCTTCTTTCTGTGGGAGTTTTAGCTTCAAACTGTATTGAAATCAGAATTGCCTCTGTAGTTTACTTTAGTCCAGAAAATGTGAGTAAAAGAGCACATAGCCCTTCCAAAGAGAACTTTCAAAAGCCAGAAAATTATTTCATCATTGTCCTTTGCCATTTGCTCCCGGATTGGCAATGTCTCACATAGGGCAAATCCCAATATCTGAACTGGTTATCTGTCTCTCCAGTACATTGATAAAAATGCACAAAATGATAAAGATATCATCTTCACTTTTTGTTAATGTCTTTCTCATTCCCTATCCATTTTGGCTTGAAAGGGGAAAATTATTTACCACATGGAACAGTTAAAAGTATTGCTGATTAGTTAGTAATCATAGATCAGTAACATAAGGCCAATAAAGACTGTACCTGAGTTAAAAAATGATTTTTATTTTGTAAGCCATATATTTTTCCAGGACTACTCTATGTATTTGAAGAAGCCTAGTCTCTAAGCCATATAAAAATTAAGAAAATAGAGATAATTAGTATTGAGTTGTGAAATTTTACGTGAAATTACTTTGCAAAAATTATGACAGGACTGATGTCTAAAATTATGGCAATAAAGTTTTGAGGAAAATATTGTAACAGTGGGGAGAAACAAAGACACACAGAAAGAGAGAGGACACAAATTGCTAATATCAGAAATAAAGAGGGGACACCACTATAGCTCCCATGGACATTAAAAGGATAATTAAGGAATAATATACTGTAAATAACTCTATGACCACAAATTTCATAACCTAGATGAAACAGACCAATTCATGGATAGAAACAATCTTCTCAAAATCACAAAAGAATAAATTTACAGTATGAATAAGCTTATATTAAAAAAAAAAATCAACAATTAATAACCTTCCAAAACAGAAAGCACCAGGCCCATATAGGTTCACTGGTGAATTCTACCAAATGTTTAACGAAAAATTACGCCAATTCTCTACAATCCCTTTTAGAGGATAGAAGTAGAGTCAATACTTCCTTAATTCATGCTGTGAGAACAGCATTGTCCTAATGCCAAAACCAGACAAGGATACTATAAGAAAACTATAGACCAATATCTCATATGAACATAGATGCAAAAATACTTAACAAAATATTAGCAAATTGAATATTAGCAATAATGTGTAAAAAGAATTATATACCACAACCAAGTGGGATTTGTCCCAGATATGAAACACTGAATAACATTTGAAAATTAATTAATATAGTCCCACACATCAACATGCTAAAAAAGAAGAAACACGTAATCATATAAATAGGTACCAAAAAAAAAAAAGCATTTGACAAAAGCCAACACCCATCCATGATAAAAGCTCTTGGTAAACTAGAAGTAGAAGGGAACTTTCCCAACTTGATAAAGAATATCTATGCAAAAACATCTACAGTTAATATATATTTAATAGTGATAAATTCAAAATTTTCCACTAAGATCAGGAACAAGGCAAGGATGTCCCCTCTCACCACTGCATTTCAACATTGTGCTGGAAGTCTTATCTAATGTAATAAGATGAAGAAAGGAACTAATAGGAATATCTATTGAGAGGATGACATAAAACTATTTTTTAAGGATGACATATCATTTATGCAGAGAATTCTAAGGTATTGACCAAAAAAAAAAAAAAAAAAAAAAAAAAAGCCCTCCTGGAACTAAAGCAGTTATATCAAGATTACAGGATACAAGGTTAATATAAAAAAAAGTCAATAACTTTTCTATATACTAACAATGAACAAGTGAAATTTGAAATTAAAAACAAAATACCATCTACATTCGCATGCCCCCAAATGAAATACATAGTATATATATAGGTATACATATATAGGTATAGAATTATGTATTAACAAAATATGTACAAAGCATATATGGGGAAAATTACAAGACAAAAGAAAGCAAAGAAAAACTAAATAAATGGAGAGATACTCCATGTTCATGAATGAAAAGTCTCAGTATGTCAAGATATAAGTTCCTCTGAACTTGATCTATAGATTCAAGCAATCCCAGTCAAACTCCCAGAAGTTTTTATGATATCAACAAACTGATTCTAAAGTTTAAATGGAGATCAAAAGGCAGAATAGTCAACACAATATTAAAAGAGAATAACAAAGTTGGACAGACAGTACCCCATTTCAAGACTTACTATAAAGTTACGGTAATGAAGTCTATTTAGTATAGCAAAGAGTAGACAAATAGATCAATGGAACAGAACAAAGAGCACAGAGATATACCTAAATAAATACTGTCAACAAATCTTTGACAAAAGTGAAAAACAAAAAGAATGGAGCAAAGATAATCCTTTGAACAAATGGTGCTGGAACAATTGGACATCCACATGGAAAAAGCTGATTCTAGACAGAATTTACACGCTTCAAACAAATTAACTCAAAATTTACCTAAATGTAATACAAAAAACTGTAAAACTTTAGAAGATAACACAGGAAAATGTGGATGTTCTTGGATACGGCAATGACTTTAGATACAACACCAAAATAACAACCCATGAAAGACATAATTGATAAACTGTAGTTCACTAAAAGTAGTAATTCCTGCTTTGTGAGAGACACTGGAAAGTGAATGAAAAGAAAAAGGGAACTGGGAGAAAATATTTATAAACACATACCTGATAAAAGTCCATTTTCCCAAATTAAAAAAAAAAATCTTAAAACAGTAAGAAAACAAATAATAACCTGATTAAAAAATGGGCCAAAGATTTTAGTAGACACCTCATTAAATAAGATAGACATAAGGCAAATAAGCATATGAAAAGATGTTCCACATCATATGTCTTCAGGGAAATATAAGCTAAAACACCAACAGCAGGATACACTGCACCCCTATTAGAATAGCCAAAATCCAGAACACTGACAACACTAGAGGCTAGTGAGGATGTACTGCAAAAACACTCATTCCTGCTGGTGGCAATGCAAAATGTTACAGCCACTTTGGAGACCGTTTGGTGATTTCTTATAAAACTAAGCATATTTTTACCATACAATCCAGCAATCACTCTTTTTGGTATTTACTCGAATGAGTTGACAACTTATGCACATACAAAAATCTACACATAGATGTCCATAACAGCTTTACTTGTAATTGCCAAAAATTGGAAGGAACCAAGATGTCCTTCAATAAGTGAATGGGTGAATACATTGTGGTACCTCCAGACAATGGAATATTATTCAATACTAGGAAGAAATGAGTACTGAAAAGACATGAAGGAATCTTAAATGCATAGTACTAAGTAAAAAAGTCAATCTGAAAAGGTTCCGTACTGTATGATTCCAACTATATGTTATTCTGGAAAAAGCAAAATTATGGAGGCAAAAAAAAAAATAGTGGTTTCCAGAGGTTAGAGAAGAGGGAAGAATAATCAGATGAAGTACAGAGGACTTTAGAACAGTGGAACTATTCAGTGGAACTATAATGGTAGATACATGTCATTAAAAATTTGTTCAAACCCATAGAATGTACAATACCAAGAGTGAAATCCATTGCAAACTATAGACTTTAGGTGATTATTTTTCAGTGTCCGTTTATCAGTTCTAACAAATATACCACTCTGGTGGGAAATGTGGATAAGGGAGGCTACACATACGAGGGGGCAGGGGGCATATGGGAAATCTCTATACCTTCCATTCAACTTTGCTGTGAACATAAAACTTCTCAAAAAAATAAAGTCTATTAAACACACACACAGAGTCTGACAATCTGGACACTTGATTCTAGTCCTTGTTTTTCCATAATTAACTGTTTGATTATATATAGGTCACAACAGACTTCTGTATTTATTTCCTTATTGGAAAGTAAAATGATTAAGAAGGTCGCTAGGGTTCCTTCAGTTCTAACATTTCATCATCTTTCTTCCTTCTCTACTTCACTTCAATAAAATCATTTTATGACAGTGATTTTCTGCTTTTATGAGTGGAATATATACATATATATATTTTTTATAATGTCATGTTTTGATATTGAGATTATTCTGCCTTTCCCTAAAATCTTTTGAGTGTTCAGGTTCACTTTGTCCTTGTGTACAAGCCTTCAGTGCCGTTAATGCAAAATATATAATTTAGGACTATTTTCAGTAACATTACTATTCAATCAGTGTAGAAAGACAAGGTGAAAAGGTGCAGACCAAATACTGTTCTTTACAGACAATTGTGGACGTACTTCTGTGCATAGTTCAAGCTCTGCTATCACCAATGTTAAGACTAAATGAAGATGTAAGAATTCAGTAGGACTCATTGTGTGTCATTTCTGAAGGAACACAGTTGTCATGAGTCACCATTTGAGTCAATACTAATTAAGGCTCAAATTACCACCTTCCTAAATGGCCTGCTGTCTCTCTGTGGGGAAAAACAGTAGGCTGTATAAATGTGGAGTCAATTTAACTTGTATTTCATATGATGTGAATCTTTCTCACTGTAACTGGGATTTGTGTATAAATTAAGGTACATTTAGTTCTTTCTCCAGTTCATAGATGGCTAAAGACTCCAAATGAGGTGTTCTCCAAAGATTGGGAACTAGTAGGAAAATTGCACTCTGATATCGAAGCTGGAAAGATTCAACATAAATTAATGAGATTAGCCATCTGCAGAAGTGACCCATTCTAACAGATGGTTCCTAAATGCGAGAATGATTACACAAGGGGGCTTCTCAAATCTCATTAAAGACACTAAAATAAAGCCAATGTAAGATAAACCGTGACCTAATTAATTGTAACTTCTTCTGTGGAATGTCAGCAGAAGGCTAAGGCATGCCTGAAGTCTGCAGGAAAAAAAAAATGGAGAGACAAAGGGGCAGAATTTGACAATGGCATGCACTCAGGCAACATTTCTTGAGCTCCTACTTATGTGCCAAGCATTAAGCAATATGTTGGCTTTTGCTTCAAGAATAGGAATCACATCACTGAAGATAAATGTTTGTATTTGCTTGGCAAATATGTCTTTTTTGGTGTAAAAGGTTGAATTAAACTATCAATTAAAATCCTCTACAGTTCTCTAGGCAGATATTTTAATAATTTGCAAACTGATTAACCAGTATAAATATCTTGCTTACCTTTTTATTTTTTAATTTCAGCATATTTAATTAAATTATTATTTTATTGAGAAAATACTAAGTAGAAGATATTTTGTTTAAAACCATGGTGAATGCAATAAATATGTCAGTATCTTGTTCTTTTTTATTGAAGTATAGTTAATTTATAATGTAGTAGTTTCTGGTGTACAGCATAGTGATTCAGTTATACATATATTTTTTCATATTCTTTTTCATATAGGTTATTATAAGCTACTGAATATAGTTCCCTGTGTTACACAGTAGGATCTTGTTTATCTATTCGGTATATAGTAGTTTGTACCTGCTAATCCCAAACTCTCAAGCTATCCCCCACCCCCTTTGGTAACCATAAGTTTGCTTTCGGTCTGTGAGGTTTTTTTCTATTTTGTAAGTTCATTTTTGTCGTTTTTCTTTTTTTTAAGATTCCACATAGAAGTGGTATCATATGACATTTGTCTTTCTCTGTCTGACTTACTTTACTTTTAATGATAATCTCTAGGTTCATCCACATTGCTGCAAGTAGCATTATTTCATTCTTTTTTATTATTGAGTAGTATTCTACTGTGTACATACACCGTAACTTTTTTATCCAATCATCTGTCCATGGATATTTAGAATATATCAATATATTGTTTGCTGCCTTCAAAGTGTGTAATCATAGGGGAAATAAACCTATAAAAACATAGCTACAATATTAAGTAAAAGGATATAGAAAAGAGATAATTCTTCATTTGGCATTTAGAAGCAAGGGGTAGCATGAGGAAGCTTTCATGAAGGAGATAACATAAGCTGAATCTGAAAAGATTTAAACATCTCTTGAAAGGAGAGAAATCATTCCATGTGGAGGTATAATGGAGGTTTAATGTATCTGACTCATAAAAAGAAGGAGGTGACCCTGAAAAAAATTCTGAAATATAGCAGGTATGAAGAGGAGTAATAGCAGATAAGGGTAGAAACATGTTTGGAACAAGGTCACTATGTTACATGCCAAGATAAATATATTAAACTTAATTCTTTAGAATGCAGGCAACCACTAAAATACTGAGTTAGGATGTAAATGGAGATCATGATTAAACATTTGAATAACTCTATGTAGAGTTATAAAATTGCTTTGTGACTTTTAGATTAACCTATTGTCATTTGGATGAATACACTAGCATGTGAACATCCCTAGAAAGATTGATAAAATCAACATCCAGCTTATAAAATACTGAGAACCAGACTTTGGTCCCATGATATAAATGTCTCATGAAGTAATAAGATAACAAAGAATCATTGTAGATGTTTTTGCTCACCCTCTTTCCTCTAGGCTATGATAAAGCCCAGATTTTAAAAGCTGAATTATCACTGAATTAAATCTGAATTTAGCCAAATTATGATTCATTTAGTGAAATAATAAGTCTTCATTAAAAGAAAAAAAATTTTTCTTCCTCAAAACTACTTAGATAATTACATTGTTGTACAGGTATTCTCCTTAGAATTTGAAATTTCACGTGCTTTGAGATTAGAACACAGTTTCAACTATCTTCTAATGAAAAACTCATCTTTTGAGAGTAAGTTTTAAAAATATACTTTAATTTGTTCTTCAAGTCAGAAATTATAGTTTTAAAGTACTTCTCCATTTAAGTTTTCTTCAATGCAGAATTTTTAACATCATTGAAATTAATAATTTCTACCTAGCCACTTTTCTTTCTCAAAGTATTCCTGAATTAGAGACCAAAGTGTCAAGTTACATGCTCTCAGAGCCCATTTTCAGAAGGCCATCATAAACATGGAAAAAAGAAAAATAACCAGTTTATTTAGTAACTTCAATGTAAATGAATTTCTTTTCTTTTCAGTTATCTTGATGACTTGATTCATTATCTAGAAGAAATTTCTACTTAATATTACAGATTTCAGTACAAAGTAAAACTGAGAAATTCATGTCATACTTATATGTCTCTTGGCTGTACATCATACCATCAACAGTATGTTTAAGAGGAAGCACTTTTTAGTATTTTTAATCACTACTTTTCACAAGAGCTCATAGATTTTGTATCATGTTTTTTTAACCAGCTTGTTTATACAGCAAAGGGGGTTAGAAGCGAGGGTTGGTAGTAGGCAATGAGTGGGAAGAGTGTTCCTCCAGAAAGAGGATCAGTGTTACAGGTTATAAGAAACAGTTATAAGATCCCAAGAACCAGTGATCCTCTGAAAATTATTCCCAAATCTCCTTGGATGCCCTCATGTCTATCCCTTTGTTGGTAGCAAAGCAGGAGACACTGGTAGGAAATTGAAGGGCTGATGACAGAATTCAGGATATTGCTGTCACAGTTTCAGCCTTAGAAAGCTTTCTGGCCAAGGCTGCATCTTCTCTGTGGTTTCAGCCCCAACTGGATAAGCCCACTGTATGCCTGTTCCAGTGTCCCCAGGGCTCTAGTGACACTGCCTCCTTTTAGATTATCTCCAGCCTAAGGATAACAGTGGCTTGCTAAACAATAACCTAAGATGCAAATCTGGAGAACCTCCAAGTGTTTCAGATATCAGCTACTGAATATGTGAATAACCGATTCCCTGAATAAATTCTCTCTACTAGAAATACTTGAAGTGAGTGTCTTTGTATCTACACCAATAGTATTTATCTACTCCAGGGGTGCCTTCATTTCCACATGGTACACCAAGTGTGGCAAATCAAGTCCCATTTCTGGATTTCCTCCCAGGCATCCTTCTAAGTCTACCATTCCCCCACCCGTGGCTCTGAGTATGAGAAGTACACGAGCCCCACTTGAAGACCGATCCTCTGAAAACATGTAAGTGTCAACAAGGCCTAGGACAACACAAAGGCTCCTGTAATCAGCCCCAGCTGCCCAGAATATGCGGCCTCCACATACACATGACAGGTCAGCTTTGATAGGCTCTAGTCTCCTTTTCACTTGTACTAATGATGGTTGAAAACTGGCAGGAGAATTCCACCTCAGAGTTGATGTTTTCTGTCAGTCAGCTGTGTTTCGCTGTCATTCCTTTTAGCAATGGTGGGCTGAAGTGAATGAATATTGGTCCCCTTTTAAGAAATACACCAATAGCACTGTCCTTTCCATCTCAAGGTGTTTAGGTCTTATGATACAAAAGGTTGATTGGTGACTTCCATCAAGGGTTCCCCTCTCTGTATGTCACTGACAATTAAAATGGTGAAGCACTTAAGTTCACAGGGGAAGCTTCCTTGGCTAGACTTAATGACTTAGACCATTACTGATGCATCTGCTATGGTGTAGATGGCCATGCTACCCTGAGGGTAGGACACTACCAAGGTTGACTCCAAACAAAGTGTAAGGCCAGTCAGGGAAAAATGGAAATACCCTGGCTAGTGCCAGGATGCTATATAAATAGAACAGGAAATGTTTGCTGCAGGGATAAAGCTCCCTGTCATGGTTAGTTTTGGAGGGAACTCTTCCCTGGCTACTGGAACCCTTACTGTGTCAAAATAAAACAACAGAATATTTGTTTTTCTTCATTCATTTCCTGAGACATAAATATTTGCAAAACCACAAACAAATTATGGGTGTGTCTTCTACTTCTATTTCTAATAGTAGAAAATATGTCTTTTTTTTTTTTACTATAAATATAAAAAAGTCAAGGAGACATAAGAAAAAATTCAGTAATTAAAAGGAATAGTTTTAAAAAGGAATCAAATTGGAATAAATACCTCTTATCCTATTGGGAGAACACTTCTGAAATTTTCTAATTCACATTCAAAATAATATTAATATTTCCTCTAGGAAACAAAAGCCAGCCATGAAGGATGACTAACTGCCGTGGATATGTCGTTTTCATCTCTTTTCACTCTCTCTCTCCTGCCCTTTACTTTAGGGATAGTGGCTACGGATGGCCAATTACTCCAGCTTTGAAGGCATTTTGTACTTTTCAGTGCCTAACGGTGTTAGTCATTTTTTGCTGTGCTTCTCAAAGAGAAAATATTTTGTACCTCTGTAGGGCTCTGCTTGTTTTCTTGTTTTGGGTTGTTTTTCAGGGTCAAATGGTGATGGTAGAGCAGATCCTTCCGAAGTTAATATGTTTTCACAGCACATTGGGCTGCTGCTTGCAGCACCCCAGGGGTTCATAGCCTTCTCCTTTAAAATTGAGTGGTTTAGTGATACATTTCTGCAGTTCTGAATCACAATTCTTTAATTCATCTATTGAAGTCACTCATAAATAATGATCAGCATAGGATGGAAAATGTCTGTTCAATAATAAAAATGATCTCAACTTTGGGTCTCTGAAAATTGCTGATAATATGGCTGTCTTGACTAGAATCTGAAGTTCTGTTTTTTAAACATGGTTTCTATAAACAATCTATTTGTGATGACAAGATCTTTTTTTCATTATAAATCAATATATACATGAGATGTTTTTCTGCATCAACAGTCAGTGTCTATAAGGCGTATTTTGCCTTCAAGAACTTCAGAGGATAGTCATTCTGCCTTCTCTATATTGTCAAGTAGAAAACTGCTCAAACTGAAGTCCCAGTAACTGAAGGCTTTTCATGTTGCAGAGAGGCTATTTTCAGGAGTCATCACAGAGATAAACGGCTCTGACGTCATTGAATCCTGTAAGAAACTAACCCTGGACCCTGAGATGGACATCCCCATGCTCATCTTCTCAATGATTTTTTGTTGTTGTTGTTGTTGTTGTTGTTTTGGCTGCAACTTAGAATTCAACTAATCTAACAGCAAGTGCCAACTGAGCTCCAGCAAACACAAAACTGGGCTCAGTAATGTAAGAAAATAAGGGAAACACCAGGTTCCACTCTGGCCCTTAAGTAGTCTGTGAGAGTTCTCTTAGCTGACTCCCTCACTCCTTTCTCACTTGTCTAGACAAAATTATTTCAGGGATGGCAAAGACTACAAGTTTGGAGGTATCAACATTTCCCTCCTAATTCTGTAAGTCCTAAAATTTCAGTTTCAGGAAGGTACTAATAACTAAATTTACATTATGTTCATAATTTTTAGAGTTAAGTGGTTTGCAGAATATGTCTAAATTCTATCAGTTTTCTTGTCACAAATACTTGTCTTTAACCACTTTGTTACTGCTACACAATCTCATCTAAGAATTTAATGAAACTCATCACAAATATCCAAGAATCATAAGAGACTTTGATTACCATAGTTGTTTAAAAAGGAAGACTTTGTATGTATAATCTTGTGGAATTGTTGTTAATCATAAGAATGAACATTAAAAATAACTGACACATTCTGTTATAAAATGCACATTGGCCAGAGAATTTAGGTTTTATCTCTACTTTGACACATTGTAGGAGCTCTGGAATCCCTTAGAACTCTTTCCTCTTCTCTAAAATGAGGGATTACACTAGGTAACTTTACAGATTCTTTACTGATTTTATATATATATAATCTTGTTGGGATAGTAATTCATGTCTAAAGTTGTAGAAGTTCAGTTGGCCAAAAAGATCAATAAAACTCACAGAAACCACTGGAAATGGTCAAAATTAAGTAGCTATGGCTCAGCCTTGGCTTTTCTCAACTTTTCCCCTAGCTTTTATTTGAAATAATTTCCATTTACATCTGTCTCCCCAGTTAGGTAGAAGACATGCCAGCAGATATGCTGGTTAAATAAATTATGGTATGTAATTGATGGAATACCTCTGTAGCAATTAGTTATGATTTGCCAGATTGTTGACTGAAGATGTAAAATCGTGTACATATTCATGGTAGGCAGAATAATGGCCCCTCAAAGATGTCCATATCCTAATCCCTGGAACTTATGAATATGGCACCTTATATGGCAAAAGGGACCCTGCATATGTGATTAAGATTTAAGAATCTTGAGATAGGAAGAAAATCGTGGATTATTCATGTGGGCCCAATGTAATCACAAGGGTCCTTATAAGGGAAAGAAGGAGGAGAGAGAAGATGTAACAAGTAAGCAGATCTATGAGTGATGAGGCCATTAGCCAAGGAATGTGAGCAGCCTCTAGGGGCATGAAAAGGCAGGGAATAGATTCTTCCCTAGTAATTCCAGAAAGAACTTAGTGGTGCTAAGACTTTGCTTTTAGCCCCATAAGACCCATTCTCAGACTTCTGAACTCTAAAATATGAGATAATATTTGTGTTGTTGTAAGCCACCAAGTTAGTGGTAATCTGTTACAACAATAACAGGAAACTAACACTTTCTTTGAGTTTTAAAAAAATCATGTTAGGAAGTTTTAGTTCAAGCTCAAGTTAGAAGAAGGAGTGACCTTATCTGCATCTAGTTCCCCCTAAATCTTATTGCAGTAAAGTACAAAGTGTTAAAATCTGTAATAGAGAAGGGTATAGTTTTCACAGCAGGGATGGGTCATCAACACACAAACACAACTAAAAATATTTCTGACAGGTTGAAAATCAAGACATACCTATTGAGATATTAGCCAGAATAGAAGAAGCTGCAATCTTGCACAAAACCATAAGATGGCAAGAGGAGAGGTGGGAGGTCAATTTTTAAAGGCCCATGACTTTGGGACAGGGAAGTTTCGATAGTAAGAGTGAGTATTTGGACAGAAAATGGGTTAATTCATTGAAACGCTATCTGCAGTAAGATTTGCTCAATCATTTGGCCTGACTCAACCCTCCATCCCCAATTCATCTTATACATGGCTTTAGCACTTGGTATTTTTCTCAAGGAAAATGCTAGAGCTCAGTCTATAGAATTGGAATGGCTTAAGGAAAAAAAAATGAAGTTTTTCTAAGATGAAGTTAGGACTTCAGAGTTATTTCATTTCATTTGGGATTTGCCGGGGAGGGGTGGGAGCAACAGCATGTCCATTTCTGGTTTCCATGTGGGTTGCCAAAGCTTGCCTACAAGCCCCACAACTCTCCCTGATAGCTTCAACTGCCAGTCAGACTAATAATCAAGGAAACAGGCCTTTTGAGAAACTAAGCCTTATTACATAATGACAGAGGGATCCCAAGACACCCACATGTATTGATCAACATGCAAACATGATTAAAGTATTTCTGACAGATTGAGGAGCAAGGCATATACTGAGAAAATAATCCAAATAGAAGCAGCTGTGATCCATACTAACTATTTGTTCTTCAATATTAACAGAAAGCCAAGGTCACTGGATCCTTGAGAAAATAACACTTCATAACAAGGAGAAAACTGGAGAGGTGTTCGTATATTTTAAATTTGTATCCCCAGAATTGTTTGATAAGTTATGGAGGCCTTAAAATATAAACAAGAAAAATTTGCTGTAAAAAAAATTCTAGAGAATGCAAAAGAAATTTGCAAATTTTGAAACTATAACTTACAATTTGAATAAGTAAATACAGTCCTGATGGAGTAATGACAAAGAGGAAAAGAGTGTGAAAAAAAAAAAGTCAAAGAAACAGAGCATCAGTCAGGGAAGAAAACATTCACCTAACAAAACGAATGAAAAGAAAAAACTGAAATGAGAAAATTATCCCCCCAAATATTGACAGAATCTTCCAAATGGAACAGGACCACCAAGTTGCTAGCGAGTATAGTAAAAGACTTAAATCTGGACACAGCCTCATGAAATAACAGAAAATCAAAAGAGAATCTAGATCAACAGCAAGAAAAAAAAAAAAAAAGAGAGAGAGAGAGATCCCAATTGGTATCTGTAGTTCACTGATAAGAAATTTTATAATGATTATTTATAAACATTCTAAACTTATTGTTGTAAATAGCTTTTAGTAATATTTAGAGAAGTTCATGGTTTTCTAAACAACTGTCATTAATATACTGCACCTAAATATGTCTCCGTAACACTTGGTCTCATCTCTCTTCACTTCACAATCTGCCTCAGCTGCAATATGGTTCCCAACTAGAATGCTGCTTCTTGTTTATCTCCTAGCTCTGTCCCTCTGGACTTGGCATTCACATCAGTTTACTCAGTACGTTCCTGGTTACCTTCAAGGACTCTGGCTCCATTTCACACACTGACCTTCTCCACAGTGAGTCACTTCTAAGAGCACACAGCCTCCCATCTCCTGTGAGCCCAATAACCAAGCAGAAAATCTTCTATATCAGGGAGAATGGGAAAGTCTTATATTTTTGCTTGAAATGGCCAAACTCCTCTTAATTCATCAGATGGATGTGACAAATTTTTGTTGGGGAGCAGGTTCTTACTGTTCTTACTGCTTTGATTTTAGTTTATCCCCTCAGTGGTGGAAATGATATACAACTTCTTCTTGTAGTATTTCTGTCAATTTTCTTTCTGTCATCCAAAGTTTGCTCACTGTAAAGTATGTTTCTGAGCCATCTACAGCTACAATTCACAGCCCATTTATGTCCAGATCAGCAAAATGTATTTCAGGAGACATAAGTTGAATTATGATGGATTCAGAAGTGACACCAATGGAAACACTCAAAATACAAGATTTGTTGCCTGTCGCACAGCCAAAAATTACAGCCATATTGAAAATTAGGTATGCATGTAGCATGAGTCCTCAAAGCCTGAAGAGTTTCCTCAGCCTAAGACAATTACAAAAAAAATTCTACCTAATTTAAGAAATGCAATCATTCAACAGCACAGGCCAAAAAGTAATGTGACAACTATTGCATGTGGCTTTATGTGTCACCATAGCCGTCACCTCTTACTGTAGGAATGAGGTGGTAGATAGCTCCCCAAGAAGACTTTCTGAATGGTCCAGAAGCCTAAAATCAATGTTTACCCATGTTTTTAATAGCACTTTGCTTTCAACATTGATCGACTTTATTGAAAACTCCCACTGGCCATTTTAAGTATGAGGTTAAATTGAAAGTTCCCAATGGTGTTACTGAAACCTACAACTAGCAGGCACCCTTGGATTTTCAGAGAACCAATGACCCTGACTGTCATCAGTTGCTTAAACCCTCGGCAAGCAGCCACAGGATTTCTGAAATTAGCTGCTTTTCTGGCCTGTTTTCATTGAATTAAAAAAAAAAAAGCTTTATAGAAAGTAATTACCAAGTCTTTACATTAATTCTAGTAATTAAATGTGACTATACCTATTATTATTAGCTTCTGTTCTTTTCTGCATTACTAGAGGCAAGGGGAGTTCAACATAAGAGTTTATGCCTAGCTGGGCATAAATTATTTAAATCAAATAAATGGACATATTACAAATGTATTCTACTTGAATAACTTGGAAAAAATGAGAATTTTTGTTTTGAGAGGAAAGAGGCATTAATTGCATAATAAAAGTAAAGTTGTGTGACCAGGTCAAAGAACACTAAAATGACCCAATCCCATTTCCTCACCCAAGTATTTTTTTTAAGCTGAAATTGGTATGGGAAATAGTAGGAATTCGGAGACTGGTAGAAATGAATTCTCTTTCCTAAACTGCCTCTACCTTAATTTGGAAATGGTATTCTGGAGAAAAAAAAAATGAGTGTTTTCCCTCTGCTCTTTCCATGTGGTGTTTTTGATATTTTGACTAATGCCTATGTACTTAAGAACATCATACAGCTATTAGCAGTTTAGCCTAAGAAGAATGACCAAAAACAAGATTCAGAAGACTTATCTATATGGTGCTTTTATGATAGTTGTGTATTATACTAATATTTAGAGAGTGGTTGTTTTTATTATATGACATCCATAAGTCCAATGTGGAGGAGTATGAACAATTTAATATTTTAATGGTTATTTAATCATTAATTTATTATTTATCCCATTTTGTCTTCAAACTATTTAAAATTAGAGGGTTTACCATAATATTCTCAGAGGGAGACAGCAGAAGATTAATAATGGCATTGGATACATGTGTGTTTCCTCCTAAGTACTCATTGTCACTGCTTCCTCTATTGTCCCCAGTTTCTAAGTGCTATTTTTAGGGAGGTTAACCAAAATCCCATCTAGGAAAGTAAGCATGAATCCTTGACTATATCAATCATCAGAATCCATCCCCTGGTCACAGTATTTGCTTCAGCGATGACACTGTGAGAAGTTGGTCCAGTCAAAGTGAAGTATAGAAACTCTGCTCACAGTTCTGTCCTATAAACTCTCTCCAATCAGGAAGATATATTGGAAAGATGTACTTCAGCCAAATTGGTATTAAATGGATGTCAGGCTGAGGATGAACTGATATAGGGAGAGGGTAGAATCTTGGAAACTCACCAAATGATGGAGATGGCGCCAAGATTAAACCAATCCCAGATCCCATCATTTTTCTGAACTTTTGTTTGTGAACTCTTAATTTAGTTTGAATTGGATTATGTTCTTGTAACCAAGAGTCTTGACTGTTACAGTAATGGAAGGATATTCTACTTATGATTCCCCCTTCCTTCCAGGGCTCTTTTCCCCTCTTATTCCTATACACATACCTTCTCCACCCTGCCACGGATTCTCCCCATCACACAGAGATGCCAGTTGTATGTGTAGGATTTCATCCATAAGTAATAAAACCTATATTTATACGGTAAAAAAAAGTTTCCTGTGAAATTACCAAAACACTTTTGAGCCAAAAAATTGGGGGGTTTAACAAATTCTGTGATGCACTGGTTCTCAATCAGAGCTCCATAGCACAGTGATTAATCTCAAGCCTTCCATAGCCATATAAATTTTAGTCAGTATATAGTATGTATTTTTGATAAACCTGAGTATATTCATTGTTAGTACTTATTATACTACACCTAGGCTTAGTCAGTTGCCTTAATCAGGAAGTTGAACTCCAAGGGTGTTCAGTTACAATTGAACTTAGGAGACCTACTTCTGCACAGCAAAGAAAACCATAAGTAAAACAAAAAGACAACCTACAGAATGGGAGAAAATTTTTGCAAATGAAACAAACAAAGGCTTGATCTCCAGAATATATAAGAAGCTCATACGACTTAATAAGAAAAACACAAACAACCCAATCCAAAAATGGCCAGAAGACCTAAACGAGCAATTCTCCAAGGAAGACATACAAATGATCAATAGGCACATGAAAAAATGTTCAATATCACTAATTATCAGAGAAATGCAAATCAAAACTACAATGAGGTATCAACTCACACCAGTCAGAATGGCCATCATTCAAAAGTCCACAAATGACAAATGCTGGAGAGGCTGTGGAGAAAAGGGAACCCTCCTACATTGCTGGTGGGAATGCAGTTTGGTGCAGCCACTGTGGAAAACAGTATGGAGATTCCTCAAAAGACTAGGAATAGACTTACCATATGACCCAGGAATTCCACTCCTGGGCATATATCCAGAAGGAACCCTACTTCAAAATGACACCTGTAAAGAGTTCATAGCAGCACTTTTTACTATAGCCAAGACATGGAAACAGCCTAAATGTCCATCAACAGATGACTGGATAAAGAAGTGGTGGTATATTTATACAATAGAATACTATTCAGCCATAAAAACTGACTACATAACACCATTTGCAGCAACATGGATGTTTCAGGAGAATGTCATTCTATGTGAAGTAAGCCAGAAATAGAAAGAAAAATACCATATGAGATTGCTCATATGTGGAATCTAAAAAACAAACAAACAAAAACATAAATACAAATCAGAAACAGACTCATAGACGTAGAATACAAACTTGTGGTTGCCAAGGGGGGGGGGTGGAAAGGGACAAATTGGCATTTCAAAATGTAGAATAGATAAACAAGATCATACTATATAGCACAGGGAAATATATACAAGATATTATGGTAGCTCACAGAGAAAAAACTGTGACAATGAATATATATATGTTCATGTATAACTGAAAAATTGTGCTCTACACTGGAATTTGACACAACATTGTAAAATGATTATAACTCATAAAAAATGTTAAAAAAAAAGCTTGGGAGACTTAAACTTGGGAATAACTACTAAAAGCACTTCTACTATTCATATCTCAATCAAAAGCCCTTTCCAAATAGCAGAATGAATCTTAGAAATATGTTCCTATGGGTGAAACATAATTAATGGCTTGTTAATCAGCATAATGAATATTAGCAATGGCTTCTCAGTAAAATTAAGTATTCAAGATATATAAATTGATTAAAATAATTAAGAATCACTCTTCATCTTTGTATAATCAGAGCAGAAAATTCTCACAGAACTTTATTATTAAATGGTCTTGTGTCCAGCCACTGAGTTCAAAAATTTCTAATTTTTGTTATCAACTAAAAGGAAAATAGAATTTTATCTCTGGAATATTAACACGTCTGCCCTATATGGACCTCGCATTCAAGGTATGGTTGAAGCATCAAAAGGTCAGACATCTGGGTGTTGCTGAACTTACAAAATAAGTAGCATGAAATATTTTATGTCTATTTGTTAATGTCTGCTTAATAAATTTCTGTATATGTGGTTGGAATTGGCATAAAAGTTTCTTTTCATTTTGCTTGTAGTAAAACTGGACAGGTAGAGCTAATCTTCACCTACCTCAGAATTCTCCAGAGGTTATCATCATCCAACAAGAAGAACCCGAGCATTGTGCAGGACCAAAATGACTTAGAACATTTTATAGTGCCTATTGTTAATGCAGTGTTTCTCAAAAACCATTGTTGGATAGATTTTAAAATATGGTTTAGAGTGAGATGTAACCTGTCTCAAGACATAAGTAAGAATTATAATTTTGTCAAAAATGATCTAGAGGTGAAAATATCCCAATGTTGACACAAAGCTAAATGGAAATTAAATGAAGAACATTAGGCCTGGGATTATATATATATATATACATATATATAAATATAATTATATATAATATAATTTTATATGAATTTTATCAACACTATTATATGTAAGCTGATTTTTATACAAGATTTTAATTATACAAATCTCAAATAATTTTTTATAAAAAATATTAAACTATTGTACATAAGAATGAAGTCACAAATACTGTTTTTAATATCGCAGTCTCAGTCTTCTTACTGCCTACTAATTTCTGTGCATCCCCCATAATTTTCTATGTTACTTACACACACACACACATGCAGTCATGAGAAATAAATACATTATTTAGGAGGGAAGAAGAAAAATTATAGAACTAATATATTCCTTTTTCATATAGCATTATTTTAGCAAATAATGTACATAATTCCAACTTATTGTTTCTAATCTAATCATATTGATGTTTATTTGTCTTTTTTTCTGTATTACAAACAATCCTGTGGTAAATGTTATTATGATTCCTTCTTGTCTCAATATAGGAGGATTTCTTCTTATGCTAATATAGGAGTATTTCTCCTAATCTCAATTCTAAGAATTGAAGTAGAATTGCTGAGTCATAGAGAATGCAAATGCAAAATTTTAATAAATGTTGCCAATTGTCCATTAAGTGCTTCTCTAGCAGACGAAAGAACCTGCCTCCAAATACTCACTTCCCTGCCAACATTTGATATTATCATATTCTAATTGTTTGCTAATCTCACAAAAGAAATAAGTATCCCATTCATGTTTTAACTAGCAATTCTTTGATTTCTTACAAGGTTAAAAACTGTTTCATAAATGTATTGGTGATAAGAATTTCCTCTTCTATAAATTTTTATTTATATTTCAACCTAGAAATGCTTTCATAGATACTACGGTAGGCTGCGTTAAATCATTGTGAATTACTGCTAAAATTTAATAAGCAAGTATTGATGTAATTTTGTATATCTATAATTAAAAAAGTGTTCAACCTCCCGGAAAAGGGAATTATGGGAAGAAACTACTAACATTTTGTTGTTTTAATTTTCTGGAACTTTACATTCAAAGGCATGGAAAACAGTAATAATTTGTTCCTAAATCCCAAACAACAAATTGTAGGTATGAAAGGTTTATTTTTCAGAAAACAAAAAACAAAATACAAAAACGAAAACAGAAATTTCTTATTTGGATGTAAAAAAACATATCCAAAAAGAAAAAATATTCACTGAATTTCATTTCATCCACGGTGCAATAGGATCAACATACTTGTTTCAAAATTCTTCAAATTAAAGTGTTTCAATATTTTGTGTCTTACTTACTTCTAATTAGTTTTCCTTAAACAAATAGCTTAACCTCTCTGGTTTTCATTATCTGTTTGCAAAGTGGTACCATATTTAGCTCATGTTGTTATTTTAAATGATTGTACTAAGGATGTGAACAAATTAAGCACTGCAGAAATAGTTTGAGTAAAGCAGAAGCAAAAAACTCCCTTCATTACATTAAAGAGTGTTAAAAAAAATACAAGGAAATATACTTTAGGGGAAAAAAAGAACCTATTCTTCCTTAACTTTCATTATCTTCCCTAAAAATTCTGGATAATAATTGTCTTTTTACAAGATTTAGATATTTAAAAATATGGCTGTCAGGTACATTCGAGCACATTTTATCCTAGTATTTCCATAAGACATTTTGTCTTTAAATTGTCTTAGAATTTTACAAAAGAGATACTACAGTTATTGAAATGTCTTATAGATTTGCATAATACGAATTTAAATTTAGGGCTTAATTAGAAAATCTTCAACAGGTTTCAAGTGTCTCTAGTGTTTCTTCTTCCTTTTATGAACAATGCCATTTTCTTACCAAAAAAGTCCAATTCTGTTATTATCCAACACAAAAATATCCAATTTCAACCCACTGCTTTTGTCTAAAGTCATTGTCTCCCTATCTATAGGTTTACATTATCTAACCAGGTACTATGGTAAGAAATGTGCTGTCTTCTTTTTGAAAGAGGTAGTTTGTTGCAAGTTTTAACTTGTAAGTTATTTCCCTACCTCTGTTGTAATATTTTTATGCTTTCCATTCTGTAAGATTTCTGGTTATTAGAATGAATGGTAATATCGTAGTTTGTTTGAAAAGCATTGATTTATCAATCATGCAACCATTTTTTATGATGAGTGTCTCTGACTGTTCGGAGTGACTTCCAAGGAAATTCACCATTTTTGAGCTGTTTTAAACAACATAAATAAAAGTTCTACTCTTTGGTTCAATATACCAAGCTGATATCTCTATAGATTTTTAGGAAAATGATTGGGAGAGTTGTGAAAGCAATTTAAGTTATGCCTCCCCTTGCACATATTTTGTCTAACTCTCAATACTGCAATTGGTCGAAAAATCTTTGATTATACCAAGATCTTACAGAACAGCTAGGGAAGTTACACAAATAGATTTTGAGCTGGACATGGAAAATATAGTTATGAATTAACTGATTACCCTTTAGTTTGACTTAATTAAATAGAACATTAATACCAGTGGGAAAACTAAATCCTCACTTGTACCATAAATTAATATCAAATTATTGGAGGAAAATTACAAAAATGCAATGATGTCTTTATTTTTTGCTACCAGTAAGCATCCATAGATGGCCTAAAGACACATTTATATTAAATATCATATTAAATTATCACTGGTGATTGTCCCTCATGTGCTTCAGATGAAGAAATGGTGATTCATGAATTCCTGAGACAGGCATTATTGGGCAGTAGGTTTTAGAAAATAATGCATTATCACATCAAAATATCTGGCCAAGGATGAAGGGCTAGCTTACATTTCAACAAGGGAAGTGATATTCTCTATTGTTATGTGTAAATCGTTCTTTCTATAAATTTAGTTCTCATGTAAGACATTCTTGAAAAAAAAGGAGAAAGTATATTGTCATTGCTCCCCATGTAAATTATTTGCTAAAGGAACATGATATCATCCCATAATGAGGGTGGTTATGTTTTCTTTCAGGTTTTCTCCCTTATTTTTTAAAATTAAGGTTTATTTTTTATTTTATTTATTTTTTGCAGGAGACAAAGAGAATCTCAGGAAAAGGTCAATGCTAGAAACTAGTATGTTTGCTAAAATCATTTGTTATATTTAAAAATAAAAATAACATAGTATTTTTCAGATGGTTTTCATGTTGGAGTTTTAATTACAGCATTAGGGGCAGCAACCTGGTGTTTTTTTTTTTTTTTAACTTGTGTTTATACAAGGCCTAGGAAACTATAAACTAGAAATAGAAAAAAGTTAATGAATAAATAATTTATTTGATGTATATTCTTGCTGAAATTACAGAGATTGGTGCTAATTATTTAATTCTTATATAATGTCTTTTGCTTGACTTCAGAAAGGTGATAACAATCTAGATAAGTCTAGAGGCATAATAAATTGTACAACAAGATCAGGAGACAAACAAGTCCAATTAAAAGTGGCATCATCGTGATTTCATTTCAGCCAGACTGTTTCTATTCTTGTTTACACAACACTGAAAGATGTTTCCTATAAGAAGTATAACGTTTGGTATGCTTGTTTGAATGCTGCTTTTTCCCCCCAAAATTTTTAACTATGTGACAAGATATAAGGATATAAATGTTCATTTTAGAAGACCATTCCTTGCATATTTGGGGTATGCTCAGGCCAAGAAAGGTCCTTAGGGCAGAAAATATCATCCAGTCAACCACTTACGACGTCTCAGGAATCCTGTCCTAAGTTGTGAGGAGACAGGCAATTATGCACCCAGTGTAATGGAGCACACCATAGAAAAGAGGAGATGGCTTTAAAAGCAATTAACTGTAATACAATGTAAGTATTAATCTAACAGTATGATTAAAGTAGTTATAGAATCATAGGGAAAAATAAATTAATTTCTGAGTAGAAAGAATGAGATTATTAAGACTTCATAGAAGAGATGTTATTTGCACCGGGTCTTGGAAGGAGGAGGATGACCAGCATTTTTTCAGGGGTAGAAGAAGTAGGAAGGTGTTCTAGGCAGAGGGAGCAGCACAAGTGAAGGCATGTAGGTGCGTAAGGCATCTGCGATCACAGGTCCCATGGGGAGGAGCTGTAGGAAAGGAGGCCCAAGGGTGAATGGCAATATATTCATGTGGACTACGATTAGCTATGAAAGACATGACAAGTTATGACAAGTGATGATGATTACTGTGGATATTGGATAAGGGGAGGGGCTTACCCAAGCACAGATGGTGTTAGGAGAGCACTGAAATGATGTGAGCAAGAGATGGGAGCAACTGGGATAAAGACAAGTAGAATCAGAGTGAAAATGGGTCCTTGGAGGCATTTTAAACATTAATTTACAGGGCCTGGGGTAAAATTTCTTCTAGAGAGTACAGAAAAAGAATAAAAAAATCACAGGTGTATCTGCTGGGTTCCTGGGTACATGAGAATATATTACACTGACTGAAATAGGAAATCCAGGAAAAGGAATCTGTAAGAGTGAGGAAAAGAACATCGTTGAACTTGGTACACTTGAGAAGACTACAAGTGCCCAGGCGGAGAGAGCCGGTTGCAGCTGGAAATATACATCTGGATTTGACAAAAGTGTTTGCTCCTGCAGCTAGAGCTTTGGGATTATTGGCATATTGGCAGCAATTAAAAAGGGCTAAATTTAAGTAGCAACACTTAAGGAATAAGAAAAAAAAGGTCTCAGGTGAAAGCTTGAGAGCTTTACCAGGGACTCACTTCCCTTACACAGCAAGGATTCCCATTTTTCTCCCAACACCGTGGACTGTTGCAATCTCTTTTTAGTTTCTGAGCTTCCTAATGGTTGCTTTTGGTCTAGTTTCTTGGAATCTTGCCCCAAATATCTAGTACTGTTCTCAGGTTGTTGACCCTTTAAGTCTTGACTGCTTTGATAGCGTTAAATCCAATATTTTTCTATTCAGCTCAGTGAGACATCAGGAGCTTGAGGCTGTTACTTCCGCTACAGGGCTGTCTCTTGAGGTGAATAAACAAAACTCCTTGACAGGGAAAACCTAGAGAAATATTCAGCTCACCACAACACACATTCTTTCTCTCTGGAATATTGACCACTAAATTTTTGGCTTTTTTTTTTTCTTTTCTGATGACTTTAAATAGTGTTGTTGTTGTTGTTGAATATTGCATCCAGATTCTATAATTGGTCATGCTGGGAGGATTTATCTGGTAACAAGGGTTCTGTCACAGGCAGAAGTGGAATTCTCTCTCATATCATCTTGGGTGTAACTTTGAAATGTGCTTTAATTATAGATATATCCTCTTCTCTGATTAGACTTAAAACTGGGAATCGTTGTTTAGTTTATCTTTTTTTTTTTATGTCCAGCACTTAGTATCTGGCATCAATAAATAATACATGGATAAATAATGCTTTTAAAGAGTACGTGATATTTCCTGAGAGCTGTAAGGCAAGGAGATCATCTGTTCCTCAAGAAAAATAAAAGTCTTTATATCCCACCCTGTGGAATATGTCTGACTTTTTCATACTTTACCTTCCCATCATTCTGAACTTCTTGATGGCTCCTATTACCTTGTCTTTTAACCATATTTCATCAGTATGAAATAAGCTATTTTGCTGTTCTTTATCTTTCTATGAAGCTCCTTTCCTTCCTCAAATTCTGGCTAAGCGGCATCCCCTCAGTGAAGGGTCCCTCCATCTCCTCCCTTACTTACGCTACTTTAATATTTTGCATATTTCACCATTACAATTACTATTTGCTTACATGCCTGCCTCTTCCGTGGAGAGAACTGAATGTGGCAGAGTCTGCAGCTAAGTTTCCCAAACTCCTGGGACTGTTACGAGCCGATCTTCATGGAGGGCTCTGCAGACTGTGCGTAAGAGTTTTGCTTGCAGTTTTTCCTTTAAATTTCACACACACATACACACACACACACACACATTATGATGTAAGTATTATCAGTCCTATCTTATATAAGAAAAAAGTTGAGGTTCAGAGACTTTAGGAAAATTATCCAAATCTACAGAGATAGTAAGCAACATGGCAGACCAAACAGTCTACGTGGCCTCAAGACTCTTGTTCTTAATTTCTATGCTTGCTGCCCATAGCGGTGTCTGGCACCAGGCAGGCACTATATAAATCTCACGGAACAGAACAGATTTTACTGTATTATATTATTATATTACTGTGTTATATCACATTACATTATATTACAGTACATTGTAATGAGATATACTAAGATTATTTTATCATCAAAGTTACCCATTTGTAGGTTAATCTCAAAGCACTGAATCTGACTCAACTTCAATTATTTTTGGTGAAACAATGAAAGTCAGCCATGAAGCATCCACTCAAGAGAATTGACCATGTAAAAACTAGAAAATTTTAATAAGCAAAGCTATATAGATTTGTGGTTTTCTTAAAATTATAGAACTTCCAGATATAAGGAACGTTAGCAAAATGTTTTATTTCAACCATTTGATAACCTATGTAAAGAAAAGTTATAGGCTGACTTCATTTGTAACTTAATAAATGCTCCATTATTTACATGACATAACAGATGATTACTTGGGAAACATACAAATGTAGACAAGAGACTAGGGGCTGAAGTTTTAGCAGTGCATCCTGAATGTTACTGAACTTTATCTCTATTACATCACATTAGTCATTTGCATTGCTTTCTGAAGGAATTAAAGAATATTAAAATTATTTCTTGAGAAATAATCAAAGCTAGGCAGAGGAAAGACTTTCCTTCATGGGTAAACTGGAATAAGAATTGTATTACCACGGGCTCAACAGAAAGAATCAATTCAGAGAGTAATGAATTGTCACCTTCATGAAAAATCTACTATATCTAACCATGTATTATGTATTGAAATACAACTTAAGTGCATAATACAAAGAATGCTAAAAAAGTATGGTATTCCCGGGATCACTTTTTATGCCATTACATTGTGACTCATATGGGGAAAAAAGTGGTAACACATGGTATTTCAGGATCAGAATTAAAGGACATATAATCAAAAGAATCACACACACACGTGTTTATACAGTCAAATCTTTGCAACCAACAAGCAGATTCTGTGCTCTGTAAAAGGTCAACAGTGTAGGAGCTTAGTTTCTCTTTTGCAGGGTGACACAGCACTTTCTCAGGCTTTGTTCTCTACTTATTTTGTGTGTATTAAAGGAATTTAAGTAATTTTAATCGTTCGAGAACTAATTTACAAAAGTAAATTATAAAATGCTTTCTAAAGTAAACAGAAAGAGTCTGATTATTGAAGCCCTTATTTTATATACTTATCAATATATTGGTACTCTGACTTTATGAAGAGGTCAAGGTATAGTTCAATGGTGTTAGTGGTAGTTACCAAAGTTTCACACAAGCTGATCCCAGGTTAATTTTCAAAGATAACTTACTAGACTAAATGGGACCACTGTGGAAGTTTGAAAAGAAATATCAAATAAATAGCACATATATAGAGATTTTCAAAGTGTCTTCACTTCTTGCATTGTTGGATTACATACACATACACACACACAATAGACCATGGGGTTGGGCCAGCCATTAAGGGCCATTTCATTAAGGGTTGGGGTGGAGTAGGGATTCTAAAACAATGGAACAATTGTTAATCAGGAATTTAATGTCCATAATCTACTCAATCTATTAACTTTTTATAAAAGATAGTTCACCAATAATAGGGTATTGTATGTGATACATGCTACAAGAAAACAACAAATCAATATTGCAACTCTAAAACAAAAATGGGTATTTTTCAATGCTGCCACATATGTTTTAATATTCAAAATACATGAAAAGTGCTTTCTTAATCATGAAAGAGAATCATGAAAGAAAATATATATATATATACACACACACACAAACACACACACACACACATATAAGTATATTCAACATCTTTCTGTGCAGTGAGTTACTTTCACTTTATTTATTTTTAAATCAGTGTTATCTATATGGTAGCTCTGATTAAACCGTATATAATAGTGTAATAATCAGTTTATCCCCAAACCACTTTTAGTAAATGTTAGCTTAAAATATAGTAACATCACAATATTTTCTAAGGAATTACACACATATTTGTTATTTTCTCTGTAGGTCAATCTACTACAGGAAGAGAATTCTGGTTGTACCAGAAACTTAATAGTGTAACATTACTGGCTCCCTTTTCTAAATACCAACACTAGGCCAAGGCTAGGAGCAAAATATGAGAATATCAATATAAAGAAACCATCTGACACAAAGAACATGGTAATCAAAGTAACTTTCTTTCTTTGAGCACTACTTTCTCAAGTGATACTGATTGGAGTGGTGAAGTTTGCACTGACTGTGAAATCTTCTTAGTAGACCCCTTGCTTTGGAGGGTGATGCAAGACTAGGGTATGATATAAGTTGTAATGAAGACATGTCAGGTACAGACTTAGAGAGACAGGTGAAGTAGGATATTAGAAGGCTTCCACGATATCAAGTACATAATGTTAGAATAGGAAAGCAATTGGGATTCAGCAGAAACATTAGAATTTTTTTTAAAGTTACATTTAACTGAGTTGTTTATTTTTTCTTCCTTCCTTCCTTCCTTCCTTTATTTTGTTTTATTTTTTTAAGTTCTCAGTAATTTGATTTTAACAAAGGATGTTGGGGAAACAATTGAAATAAACCAATCCTAAAGCCTAGAAAACCCTAGAAAGTACATCACACCATGAGTTTCTTAAAACTAACTACAACTTAAGAACAAAGAAATAAACAGTAGTTAAATTTGCCATACAAATATTATGTCTGTTAGGCGTGAGAAATTTGCAAAGTCCCTATCTTACAAATATCTCTCAAATACAGAATAATGTGTCTAAAACCGATATGCCTTATACTTCTAATGACTGATCACAAACAAAAGAAACTATCTATAAACTAAAAATATTAAATCATACAATGAGGTCATGTAAGAGCCGAACATAAGACATGAAGGTAGAAATTCCTTATTATGGCTATATATTTTCACAACAACTGTCCAATTTTTTGCATATATGGAAATTTGTCCTTTGTCCTTCTTTATACTTTGTACATTGTATTTTATGGTGCTAACATTTAACACAATCACAAGCAGTAACTTAATACAGGCCAAGATTACTTAGTACTCCTAAATTTTCCACATATTTTGTTACACTTATAATACTAAACAAAATGTTAGGGACACCTTTACTAGCTACATTTATTGATTACTTAATACACGTGAGCCATAAAATATACTATATATTCTATACATAATAATGCTTTGAAAACTTACAACAACCCTATGGAAAAAATAATACCATATTTTTATTTTAAAGAATATCTTGTATAAGTTCGTATAGTCAGTGAATATAACTACAGCCAGGCAGCCTGGCTGTAATGCCTGCTCCCTCAAGTATTACTCTAAAAAGCCTACATTAATAACTGCCACATATAGCATATACTGTAGAGCCATGTGTTTTGATTATATTTCCCTTTTATTCTTCTTATCACCCCAATTCTACAAACTTAGATATTGAGGGTTAGAGACTTCAAGTCCAAGCGATTTGGTGAAAGCTCCAGTGACTATTCCAGTTCCTGGCAAATAATATGAAATTTTTAAGTTGCACAATTGATGGAAGCAATACATGTATGCATTTTAAAAGTCACTAAAGAAAAACATATTTATTGTTATTAAAAGGTTTCTTGTGTTAATGTGCTAAACTAAATTCTGCAGTCTTTTCTGCTGTACTTTTAAAACCATTGCAGTGGAAGAAGGAGCACAGAGAATGGTGAGAAGTCAACACACTGTGGAAATGAAACACAGGGATTATTTCAGAGATCTGGACTGCTACCTACACTGCATCATAATAAAATTTTATATGGTGAAGTGCATCAGGGCAAGGATACCCAGCCAAATTCAACTATAAGTGCAAACTTTGACAGGCAGACAGACAAAACACAAACCTGGGACACAAGTAGCATGAACTACAATTTAAATGTCGGTAGATTTCACTTACACGAAACTATTAGAGACAGATTGTGTTTGGGAGCCAGGTAATTGTGAGGAAGAACTAATTTTAAGTTAAAATGAGTTACATATATTTTGGGGACAATAACTAAAATAATCGTCCTGGCAGGTTAATGTCATTATAAAATACAAAAGGAAAATCGTAGTTCAAAAGATTCCTATGCTGTTTGATAATTAAACACCTGGCGAGTGAAGGAATAAAGTTATTTATAACATATTCATTAGACATTAAAATTACAGACTAGAAAAATTGTTCAACTTTAATAATAAAGTAACAAAACACAAAGGAGAAGAATTGAAATACCATGCTGCTTCCTTCTTAATTTCTCAAGATCTCTTAAGGAAAATATGGCATCATGTAAGTAAGATTCATCTCCACTTTAGATCAGTAATGGCCCATTAAGAGGTTGCCGTGCATACAGTATCATGGGTTATCTTAAAGCCCTGCAGCCAACACATCTTCCCAGAGATTAGGCTTATCACTCTAGAAATATCTTTAAAATTCTGTTCCATTCTATTGTTTCTCAAAATCAAGACCATGAACCTAGATCTCAGGATTGCACTTTATTGATTGCAAGAGAGATGAGAAACTTTTTTACCAAGCACAAGAACTGATAGTTTCAGTAACAAAGCAAGATCCTAAGGCAGACATATGCACTGATATATTTAATCAAAACTGTTATTATTTGCATACAAACCAAAAAGTGAGATAAAAAACTGAATGCAATGTACTGATATGCTGTATGTATGAATATTCTTCAAAAATAGATGTAATTTAGGTTATTTAAATGTTTAATTTAGGGAAACAACTTAATTCTTTCACATATAATAGAATGCAGTCTATAAAAAATATTTTTTTCCCTAGGATTATCAGGAGGATTTCCAACTTTACATTCTATAATTATAGAGTATGGCTAGCTATTAATATGCTTAGATACTTCCTATGGGGGAATGAGGGAGGGGTATACTTGAGAATTAAGAATGAAAATTACATTAATATTAATTTGACAAGGAAAGTAGTCTAATTGACTAATGACTCTTTTTCAGACAGGACAGATTCACTTTCAAAAGAATTTGTAATCATGAATAATATATTTAATAATATATTAATTGTTAAAACAAAGCAAATATATTTACATTATGATATAGATTTATAATATTAGACTTAAAGCTTTAATATTTCTTCCTGTTTTTCTAGAAGTCTAGACATGTATAAAGTCAAAAAATTTGGAAAATGTGTTTAAAGGACTTTATTTTTTTTTTTACAAAAGCAAACAATATATGCATGCTGTTGCTCTGTGTTGTAAATTACTCATTAATCATATTTGTAAGAAAGATGGAAAAAACTTACATGTCATTGGATTTAGATAAAGAAAACCTATCATATTTCTCTGATAAATATAAACATAATCATAAATTTTGTTGCACCTACATAAATCACTTGGGTAAATTATTCTTTCAAGTATAATGTATTATGCTCAAAATATCCTGTTAGCTATTCTACAATTAAGTGGCTTATTTTTCTTTTTAAGTGCAGCTCGTATTTTCATATAGTTACTTTTATTTATATAAAGTAATTCCTGAAGCAGAAACATATATTGTAATATGAACCTTCCACTTTTTCTATTAAAGATTACTTATGATTTTTCTAAATAAAATATGAATACTGTAGTATGTTAAAACACATTATTTTCACCACAGCTTGTAATTGGCATTTCAAAATAAAGTAAAAACAACTGTGTCTTACTATTTTATACTGAAGTAAACATTAAGAATTCTGTCAACAATATAACTCTTCTATTTTATTTACTCTAGTTTGGGTCCATACTTATTATAAACATTAGCGTGTAGGCTAGAATAAAGCTTAAAGATTTTTTTCTCTTTCATTTAAATGCCTTTATTTGTAAGTCAAATTCAAATCTAAATGTGGTTCATGCACAATTTTAGCAGTTCTGTCTAATTCTTTATCACATGATTTACTTTTTGCTTTGGTTATTATCTTAACTGCTCTATAATTAAATTTCTTAACTGACTATATGACATTAAAATGGTACCTTTTATATGAAAATGAGAGATTATGTGGCCAGTTGATGCTTTTCAGACTTTTGCTATAGCTATTCCTATTAATAAGATGACAGAGTCAAACAAGTATTATTGTTTGCTCTTTAGTTCAAACTTGATTAGTATAAAGATATTTTCAATCCTAAGTGTATTCATAAGAAATAATTTTACACCTAGAATTCTGAATAAACTGTGAGTCTCCTATTTATTTTTTATAACAGTTTACCAGTAGTTTCTGTTTTAAATATTTTTAAGTGATAGCTTTCTCTGTCTTCTCTTGAAATATACTACAAGGATAAGCTTCAATGCCTTGACAATATCTCTCCCCGTGATTTATTCTTTGAGCCAGATGTTTAACTATCCTTTAAAAAATAAAACAGATGTAAGAACATTCTTTTGTCTATTGCCTCCTAAATATTCTAGTGGGGAATAGCTTGTCTGCTGAATTTAGCAATGGATATAAGTTGAGTTTCTCAAGTTCTCTGGTGAAATGGATTTCTCAGAAATACCTTTTGCTTCTTGCAGAATAATAGCATCTCTTTTTTCCTAAATTACTCTTTATTCTTTCATGCACTGTACATTGAGCTTCTACACACATATGTAGCTGGGTTTTTTTAATGAAAATTCTGGGCACTAAATATAGTTAAAAGATGCATTGGCTTATGCAACAGTATCATAGCAACCAAAGTTTTAAACTAAAGCAATCAGAATGGCAAAATGATGTAATCTGGACAAATAGAGAAGAGCAAATATGTATGACAGCAAGAAATCACCAGACTTGCTCAGTTTACATGTCATGTCCAGATTCTCCATAAAAAGGTAATTTTTAATCCCTGGATTTCAAAAAATCCCACTCCTAGATTCTAGAACAGTGGAGAGTATAGAGCTGGAATGTTTCTCCAAGCATAGTCTAGTTAAAGATGGAAGGATTTTTATGTTTGAGTAGTCACTATGTTTTTAATCTTTAGATACAAGTTACCTTTCTAATGGGGAAAAGCACGTAATAGATATCGAGAAAGAAAACGCCAGAAATTTCAATTAATTTAACATCCGTATTATAAAAAAAAAAAGATATAGAAAGGGAAAAGTAGCTATTGGAGTAAAAAATGCTTTATTTTATTGATTTTTGTCCTGTAGTTTCTTTACTTTGTTTTGCAAATCTACTTTACAAACTAAACATTCTTTTAGAAAATGAGTTTTTTTAAAATGGGCAACCAAAAGGAGAAGGCATGGATGAGTAAGTGTGTGAAATAAAAGTAATGAAACCATTCCACAATGAAGTTAAGAAACCGAAGGTGGTCATAGCCGTTTAGAAGCAAGGAAAACAGTCCCATTGCCAATATGTCTCAAGTAATTTAAACAAAACTAGCATTGTTTTAATTTTCCTTTTCTGACTCTCTAGAGACTCAAGATACATCTGCCACAGCAGTTTGAAATGATGTTGGGTGACACAATTACCAATAATCAGCCAGTCACAAATAGTCAAGAACCTTAAATTTTATTTGTGCTTAGATGTTACCATTTTTCCTATTTCCAAAAAAAGTATTCAAGTGAACTCAAATAAGTATTAATACTACCAACAAAGTGAATCTTTTGCCATGTCATACTTTGTATCAAAACTTGTTATCTGGTGCCAGACAAGGCATTAGTACAAATATACTACCAATTTTATTGCCAATAGTATCAACATAATATTATCAATGTAACAAGTACTGAGTGAGATAATTTAAATGTACCAGAAAATCTGAAAAATTAACCTAAGAGTCCAGAGACAGAATTACCCAGAGGAAGGATTCACAGAGCCCACCGATGAGAGAGGAGAGGAAAAAGTAGGCTGAAAATAGATTCCATTGATCTTTCTTCCACCTTTCAGGAACACTTTCTGAACTTTAATTCATTCCCTAACTTTAACTCATTCATTCCCAACAGAGTGAAGACTGAATTTCCTGATCTTCCTCACTCATTTCCCCATCTTGACTCCCTACATATTGGCATAATCTTTAACACCCTTAGGCAAACATTTTACTAAGATGACAATGGCCATCCATAACAGTCTCAAAATGTATCTTAGTCAACTCCTCTATTGAAATGTCTAAGATGTCTACTGTCTTCACCTTGAAACACTTCCCACACCTATCACTGTTTAATGTTGTTTTCATGAGTTTCTTACTGCTTTTAACTCTCCATGTCAGCAGTCTGTGAACTTCTGTTGTGCAATCTAACCCATAAAAGTTGGTGTTCTCTGGGTTTCTGCTCTTGACCTTTCTCCCTTGTCATTTCATATACTCTCCTGCAGGAGTCTTATTCATAGTCACACTTAGAAATACTGTGGTGATTTCCTGCAGGATACCTTCACTCTACTGACTTCCAGATCATTTAATTCAAATGTCCATCACTGAACTGTTACCTAACCACCAAAAATCTCCCCTGCCCCCATATTCTTCACTTTGGCAAAAGACTCCATGACCAATATGATTTATTAAGCAGAAACATATGACACAGTTTCATTAATTTCCTTGGCATATATGTCTGAGTCCTTTTGGCTCCATAATAGTCTATTTAATTCTGTCTCTCTTTGCCATTATCACTATCTTTGCTTTATACTTCTTACCTTGACTATCACAATGTCCTTTAGAAAAAAATTTCAAATTTCATAAGCCTTTAATTTTAATATGCTCTCCAATTTATTCTCCACTCCCCCACCTCACAGCCAGAGGGATGTTTCTATAATGCATAATTATGATACTTCTCCACTTTAAATCTCAACACTCTACTTGCATATAGAATAAAGTTCAAGTGCTTCTGCATTAAATGATGAGCTCTTTACCACAGTCACACAGAGCAATCTAAGTTTTCCTAAATAGATGGTAGAATATCTTCTACCTGTTTCTTTCGTCTTTGATGGCATTTTATATGCATCAACATGAAACCATTCTTCAAACTGCAACTTATTGAACATCTACTCAATGAAAACACTCTGGCACCTACAGAAAGTTAGGTTCTTCCTCTTCTGAGATTCCATAGCCATTGAGGATGGCCTTTTGTTACCACATTCATGAGAATTTACAATAGTATATTATGTGCTTTCCATCTGTGTATTCTTGGTTGTTAGTGGTATCTTAATAAATTATGCTGAAGAAAGGAAGGAAAAGGAGGATGGAGAGAAGGAGAATATGATCAAAGGAGTTTTACCATTAATTCTAATTTCAGGATTGCTCTTAGCTCTCCTCAAATTCTACCAACTTATAAACATTTGGTATCTTTTTTATTAGATATGCACATTGTGGTAGTTAATTTTATGTGTCAACTTGATTGGGCCACAAGGTATCCAGACATTTGGTCAAACATTCTGGGGGTCTCTATTGGAACTGTCTCTGGATGAGACCATCATTTCAGTAGGTAGACTGAGTAAAGCAACTGCCCTCCCTACCATGGGTGGGTCCCATTCAATCAGCTGATGTCTTAGATAGAACAAAAAGGCTGGTACTCCCATGAGTAAGAAGGATTTTCCTCCTGCCTGACTGACTTGAGCTGGGACATCTTTGTTTTTTTGTTTGTCTTTTAATTTTTTTTTTAATTGCCATTGGACTTGAACTGAAACGTCAGCTCTCCCTAGGTTTTAAGCCTGCAAGCCTTTAGACTAAAACTACACCAGCAGCTCTCTTAGGTTTCCAGCTTGCTGACTGCAGATTTCTTTCTCTCTCTCTCTGTATGTATACACACACAAACACACACACACACACGTATCTTATTGGTTCTATTTTTTTGGATAATCCTGATTGATACACTCCTACATGTAAGGAATAAAATGTACAAGTATGACAGAGATACATTTTAAATATAGTATATTCAGTGTAAAATGTTATCAGCTTTTCAAACCACAAGAATGAATGACTCACATTGACTACTTGTGTCTGTCACTGAAAACTTCAAAAAACAAAAGGTAAAAAGTGTACAGGGATCCTGAAGAAAGGAAGGAAACAATTCTCTGATTCCAACATTTTTCCTGTGTTGGCTTAACTATCTTAAATCATTCAATCTTCTTAACTTTCTTACATTTTCTAATGAACTATCTTTCCCCTGTGAAGACATATGTATACAATTTCATAGGAACTTTGTTCTTGGTCCTGTTAACACAAGTGAACACAGTCTCCAAAAATGTATGAAGGTTTTACTGATTTGTTTGTTTAACAAACAAATGCCAAGATGTTAGGGGCATCTGTACCATGATCACTTGGTTGCATTTGACAGCTAGAGAGTCTTAAGGCTGGTGTCTAGGAGAGTGTGCTAGAGTTGAAGGCATTACAAAAACAGTAGGCTGAATAAGAAAGAACAAAGTAAACATCATTACTTCTGTGACTAGATACAAAGAGTAAATTTGAACTGCCTTGTAATTACCGTGTGATGGATAACTGTCATCCGAAGCAAGACAGAGGGATGTGTAGTAGTAGCAATAGAATAATAATAATAGTTAATAATTAATAACAGTTAAAATTTACTGAGTGCATCAATGTCCAAAAACTGCTATAAAGACATGTTATACATATTACCTAATTTAGTTAACAATTAAGTTAAAGATAATACTATTCTTATCTCCAATATACAGCTAAGTTGTCTAAGGCACAGAGAAATAATGTACAATTTTTACTAGTTCATAGAACTAGTAAGAAGTAGAGATATGTTTCAATTCAGAGCCTGTGTTCTCATCACTATTTAATTCTACTGTTCACCTTGTAATGAATCTACCAAGCAGGCACCTATCCACAAAGACAGGGAAAAAACAGAGCACTGTCTTCAGGGTTTCACAAATACTATGTATTTAAACATTATTACAATAAGTGAGTATACTGGAGTCAATAATCCATTTATATGAATATATGGTGGAATGTAAAGTGCTTCCATTTCCATTAAAGTATGTTATCTTCAAATGGAAATTTATTACAATTTTTAAAGACTCTTTCTGACACTCATGCTGCCCTCACTGCATAGATATATAGTAAATATTTAAGAAAATGTTCCAAATGGATCATCTGCAAAGAGTGCCAATTTGAGGCATTTATCCTGATTAAGATGTCTGCCCCAAAGTACAAAGGGGTAGACAAACCACTGTTTTTAAGACAAATTGCTGACAGCAATACATGGCAGGGAATTTTGTGACCAGGGGCAAGAAGAAAGTGGGAGGTGAAGACAGGGAGCAAGCAATGCACAAGAAAAGATCAGCTTCCAGATTCCCTCATGTTACTGGCAGGCTCATTTCCTTGCAACTGCAGAACTCATAGTCACTTTCTTCTTGAAAGCCAGAAGAAGAATCTCTGCTGCTTTAGGTCTCTGACTTCTCTCTCCTAAAGGTCTCAATTTTTGTTTAACGTATCTTCCTTGATTAATATCTGTTTTGATTAAGTTAAAACCAATTGATTTGGAATCTTAATATATTTGCATAACACAAAGACTTTCATCTCCAACTGCTGTACTACAGGGGTTAAGACTTTCCTGAGTTATGAAACTGGAAGCAAACTCAAGACCTAGTCTAGCCTAGATACAAATAGAACTAATGCTACTCTTGAAATTTTCTAGACTAAAGAGTACAAAGCTTCTTTACCTTTAATACCTAAATTGTAAAACTCTTATCAAGCCACTCAATTAAGTCTATTTTATTATATTCTGACTTTACTGGTAGCAGTAAAAAATCAGCATTTTCTTAAAACACTCCCTTCTTTATTGTCAGCTTCAAATACTCTTGTATCAACAATGGATTACATTTTGTGTGTAAATACAATTTTCCATTCTTTTATATTGGTGCTTCCAGTTTCACAAAATGTGAGGTTTTTGTTTTGTTTTGTTTTCATATTCTTTTTCATTAAAGGTTATTACAAGATGTGTTTCCTGTGTTATACAGAAGAAATTCATTTTTTATCTATTTTTCTATTTTTATATATAGTGGCTAACATTTGCAAAATGTGTTTTAAGTTCAACCTTCAACTGAATATGAGTCTAGAGGGCTTAATATATGTTTGCATTCTAACACACACAGTCCCTGGTTTTTATAAACAGCATTATAGGGTTAATATAGTTTCAACTTATGTTCCACTGGGGAAGTAAATATTTTACTGCCATCATTAGTACAAACTATTTTTAAATTTGTATTTGTTAAATATTGACTTATACCAAACATTTTTTATTTTTTTCTGATCTTTTTTCCCCTAATATTTTTCAGTGGTTTAGTATGCTAAACCTATCCTTAAAGAGTACATTTTCCATGTTGTTATCTAGGTCATGAATGAAAATGTTAAACAGAACTGGGCCAAGTCTCTATAGAGTGTTTCTTACTATGTCTTAAAGTCTCATCCTGAACTATTGATAATGATGTTTTAGATAAGCCACCTACACACTCACTCTACAATTAGGTTTGAGTCTAACAGTTCAGTTGAACAGTTTGCATTTTCCCAATATATTGATAAATATGTCATGTGGAACGAAGTCAAAAGTTTTGCTAATATGAAGATTGATTGCACTTATTATTTTTCATGGCTATTCCTAAGCCATTATTTGGTATAACAAAAGTTTTTAACCTTGAAAAATCCAGTGATCTATCTTCTTCTAATTACCAGAAAAATTTTATTTTGTTAAGTTGTAGGCACCAAAGATAAATAAATACACAGTTTTCAGCAGAACATTTTTGTTTCTTACTTTAGCTATAAGTCTCTTCAGATATCTTACTGATCCTCAGTGGATTATAAGAAACAAAGTCTACCAGCTCTTTTCATAATTAAAATCACCAGTGCCTAACACGTTTAACCCAGGATTTGTATATTTGTAATATGCTTTCTCTATTCCTTTCCTTTCCCTTCCATCTTGATTTTTTTCCCCTTTTATTCTGCAGGTTTCCTCTTTAATAGTTTTTAATGACACAGTTAAAATAAGCAACATTATAAATCTCTGCCTTTTTAGTTTCAACTGTTGGTAGATTTACCATTTTTGTTTGTTTGTTTGTTTCTCTTCTGGCTAGCCCTATGAAAAGAATGTTGTGCAATTCCCTTTGTGTCCAGTGTAACTGCATCTCATTTTGTTCTGATTTCTTTTTATTTCTTTCTCTCCAAGAATTCACTAATTTATTTTCCTCATTTTTGATAATTTAATCTATCTATTTTAGTAGCAGTCTACATGTATTAAACTTCTATTATTGTTGACTTACCCAAACAGATTTTTCATATCATTTTATAAGAACAATGATTGAGCCCATATACTACATACCTCTTTAAGTAAGAACTGTTGTTTAGACCAAAACATTTTTAAAACTTTAGTGAGAATAGAGGAAAAAAATCTTACTCAGTGAGATAATGCTTTGTTGCTTGAAGAAGAAAAGTGATAACACATTTAGTAAGACAGAATGAATTTGTTCATCTTCAATATATCCTCAATGAAATTAAATAATTTTAGTATGCCAAAATATGTCCCTGTTATCACATAAATAAAGCCTTCCATACCTAAGGCAGCATAATAAAAACGTGAGTAAAGAAGAGAAAAAAATAGATTTCTGAGTTCTTATGTAATTATTTCACAGCACCATCCACTTCAAGATGACTTGCTGTCTATATTATTAAGTGAGAAATAGAATGTGGTACTGTTAGGCACATGACAGTCTCTAGGTAAGGAATTTCTAAGCTCTAATATTATTGGCAAAATTGTAAAGAAATATTGTATGACTATGAAAAATTTTAACTTTCTTTTCTTAAATACTAAGTTAAATAGCTTATATTTGCTACAAAATTATAGAAGCTTAAAATTGTAATATGAATGGCACTAATATAAATGCTTGAGAAATATTTTAATAGGTTGAATAAAAATACAGAGCTTAGAAAGATACCCCTTATAATAACAAAACAAGTGGTAAACAAACATATAAAAAGTTAATCATCATTAACAACCATAGAAATAAAAAAATAAAATAGAAACCATTTTTCTCACATAGCTTTTTAACAAAGCTTGAAAAATACTAAAAATCAAATCTGACAGATATGATATAAACAACTTACTTTCAATACTCAGTAGAGACAAGGTAAATTAAGAAAGCCTGTTTAGAAAAAAGATACATATATATATAGAGAGAGATTTAATTAGCTATTGTATTAAAGTAACTGTATATTTTATGTATATTGTCAATTTATAAAAAAAATTTACCAGGATTTTGATTGGAATTGCATTGATAATTGGCATTTTGGCAATGCTGAGTGTTCTCTCTGTGAACATGGCTTTCTCTTCTGTAATTTAGCTCTTTTTCACTTTCTCTCAGTTATCTTTTACAGTTTTCAGTATAAAGGCTCTACACATATTTTTCAGATATATAGCTACTTTATATTTTTAATACTTTCATATATGGTACAATATTTTGCCAATTTGCTCATCTCGCTTATTATGTCTAACAGCTTTTTTGTATATATCGTTGGACTTCTAAATAGACAGAATGAAGACAGTTTTAGTACTTTCTTCCAATCCAGATGCATTTTATTTCTTTTCTTGCTATTTTGAATGGTAAGGACTGTCTGTACAATAAAGTGATGAGACCATTCATTTCAAGGTTGGAAGATGCCAGAAATAATAGTAATTTGCCATTTGTAGACAAAGAGTTTGAGATACTAGTTAGAGTTATGCACTAACTACAAAAGTGATAAATCCCACATTATGAAAAACACTGAGTTAACATCTACAGCAATTTTATTTTTTTTTAACTTTTTTTATTGAGGTATAGCCACTTTACAATGTTGTGTCAATTTCTGGTGTACAGCACAGTGCTTCAATGGTACATGGATATACATATATTCATTTTCATATTCTTTTTCACTGTAAGCCACTACAAGATATCGAACTTAGTTCCCTGTGGTATATAGTAAATTTTATCTTAAATTCCAATCCAGGGAACTGTATATAAGCCTGGGATTTCCCACAGCTGAACTGATTTTATGAAAGGAAGTGTTAATAATGTCTCCTTAAAACACTACAATAGAAAAAAAAAAAAAGAAACGCTAAAATATGCTGTAAAATTGAAGCATTAAAGTCTTACCCTAATTTTGGTAACCAGAATATTAGCATTATGGAATTTAGAGAAAGAAAAGGTCTAAAATTAAGCTGGTCTTACAGTCCATTTAATGACTGAATTCCCCCTACCAAGGGTTTGAATATCTTCACTGATAAATAATTTGCTATTTTCTAGAATACCTCATTCTATCTTTGGATTTCATTAATTACTAACATATTCATTGTGAAGTCTTCAGTTGAACAGTGTCTTTCAGTGTTTTGTTGTTTTTTGTTTTTTTTTTCTTTTTCACCCTTTGGTCTTTTTTCCAGTCTTTCCCTTCTCTGCAACATCTTTTCTCAATGTTAAAGTTAATAAGTGACATCAAATATTCTTGTGATGATATATTTTCATGTCCTCTCTCTATCCTGGTCTATATTCTGAAAATAATTTAGTTTTTATAAATCCATGGTAAAACTATTATGTGCAAAACTTATTCCATTTTACGTATGAAAAATAAAGAGGCACCAATTCTTTAACATAGGATACCAATTTGACTTGTATGTTTTCTGTAATAGCTTTGCTCCAAATCTGCTACTTTCAGTAGAAAAAAATCTTTCCTGTATCAGGTTATACAGTTCAGTTCAAGTTCCAGAAAATAACAATGTCATCTTGGGCTCATTTCCATTGGGATGATGGGTCTTATTCATTCATTCACAAAATATTTATTGAGCATAGGTTAAATTCCAGGCACTAAAATGAAGAAAGCAAGCTCATGCCCTCAGAAGTTCACAGGACAGTGGCTTTTATACTACCACATGAGAAGTGTTACATGGAAGAATATATGCGAAGTTAGTAACAAGTAGAAAAGGGACTATTTAACTCTGCCCAAGGGAACCTGCAAGATGTGATATTATATGGCAAGAACGTTAAGGAATGATTAGAAGTAACCACGTGGAAAAGGGATGGGAGGGCATCCCAGGCCCAGGGAGCTGTACCAACAAAGAAACTGAGATATGGGACCTCCAAGAGTCATAAGAGCTGGGATCTGAATTCTTCCTCTTTTATACCTCCTATTTGATTGTTCAGTTTGTTTGTTTTGGGTATTTCTCTTCACTGTGTCTCTTTCTTTGGAAAGTACTTGCAGGATTAGCTGTTTTCCCACTTTTATCCATGGACTAACATGTGGAGGAATCCTGTGTCTAAGAATAGCCGATCTGAACGATTTTTAAAATATTCTTCACTGACGTAGTACACAAAGTGGGGAAGAGTGTAGCTTGATTTGTAATATATTAGCAAAATGATAAGAATGCTAAACTGGACAAAACTCTGAAGCCAACGGAGGCCTTGTGGAGAGCCTAACTGAGATGGGCAGTGCCACTGGATTGATGGAACATGTCAGCACAGTCTTACATTAATGAAAATAAAAGTCTTTGTGAGAAGCTTTAGCATTAGTACTTTTAGTAGCAACAGCTGTGGTGTCGATCTGCCTTAGCTGCTGTTTCATGTAGGTGACAGGCTGACAGGAGAACAATCAGGGGTTTATTTCTGGCTGAATTTTTAGTTTCTTCTTTCATTTGTGGGTTATTGTTTGAAAAGAAGTGTACCCATATTCTCTGCTCTGTCAGCAGTCTTCCTTTTCAAGTTGTTGAAGCGTGTCATAGGTAGCTAGCAAACAACTGAACTTTTTAAAGCCTTTTATTACATGTTCATGATGTTCTCTATGACTCTGACTTTGAAATAAGTAAAATGAAGTTATATGTGCTAAAAAATTGGGTTTTGGCATTTATGTAACAAACTAGTTTAACCTGCATAATTACTGGTATCATTGTAGAACTGTGTCACTCTAGCTTGCCTGGTGCTCTACAGCCATACGTTCTAATGTGGAGATACATCATACCGATGGGCTTTCAAACCTGACTAGAGTCAGTTATTCTGCTTATTTTGAGAAGTGAGATACTGCAAGTGTGTAAGTATATGAACCCCACATCTTTATTAGTTGGAAAATTTATTCTCATGAATTCTCCCAGACAAAGTAAGACATTTGTGAAGATACATCAATGTTCTCAGTCTAGAGCACCAGTTAAATCACTACAGAGATACTTTCCCAAATGGTACCCTACTCCACTGAAAGAGTTAATATTGTGCCTAATCACCTCTAGAATTCTTTCTAACATGAAGTTTTCAGATATTTTCTGAACAAAATGATTTAAAGCAGTCATGATTGAAAACTGAAAAACTTGGTTAATACCAGCTTCTTCATAAATCAGGAATGATAGGTGCTAACTCCATCTAAGACATCAGAAAGCTCAAATAAAATATGAGAGGAATATTAAACCCATGTAGATTCGGTGGAGAAGAGACTGACATGATATTACACAGTGAAGATTATTCCACAAAACAGGAAAAAGAAAACAATACACACAAATGCTCTTGATGGGAAAAATGGGCAAGATATTTCTAATCACTTTGAAATGATATTTATTGAGTGCTTATTAGGTACAACATAAATATTTCAAATGTATCACCTCATTTAATCCTTATAAGAAATATAAGGTAGGAAAGTAATTATCTTTATTTTATAACTAAATAATTGTTTTGCAGAGAGGTTAACTAATCTAACATTACAGATACTGCCAATACTTTTAAGGATAAAACATGTTGAGCATATGGTCAATGATGCTGTATAAATTCATTTTGCTATTTGATTAAGAATATACTTGTCAGCTAGCAATATTTTATTGATAGTTTATCCAGTTATCAAGTATTTATTGGGCAGCATTAAACTTGTTGTTAGACAATACAAGGAGGTTCAAAATTAAGGTAAATTTTAAAATCATATAATCCTAAAAAAATGAATAACCCAAGAAGAGTAAAATTACAGGATAGGTAAGTTTTCAATGAGTATACCTTTATTATTAGATGGGGCTTGGAGAAGGAGAAAATGGGACATTGAGATATATTTCAGACTAGTAAATTGATGAAGCATACTTCTATGATAGCCTTCAAAGAATGCATATGTTTAATTTTTACTTTTATTTTATATAGCATTCAAAAACTTAGTTAAGGAAAGAGTACTATAATATGCTATTTTTTGTACTCATGCAAGGTATATCCCTTGCAGCTCAAAGAATTGTCATAAATATTTTAAAATTAGGCTGTAAGTAAGAATAGTAAATTATGTTTTAAAAAATATGACTAGCTCACATAGGTATAAAAACAAATAATCGTAGTCTGCTTCTTCTCATTTGTACATTAAAAATCTGAAGCATGTGGAAATGCTATGTTTATGTTAATCAATACTTAAGAAACATAATACCCACATATTAGTTAAGGCGCTCCAGAGAAATGGAACCACTAGGATATATATAAAGTTGTTTTACAGAGAAATCTAATATACATATATAATTATATTCAGTTAGCTGATATGTATATATATAGACAGAGAGACGGAGACAAGAGACACAGAGACACAGATACATACAGAGGGGAGAGATTTGTTTTAGGAATTGGCCCATAAGATTATGCAGGGTTATTATCAAGAAGTCCCATGATCTGTCCCCTGCAAGTCAAAGAATCAATGACATAATTCAGCCTAAGTTTGAAGGTCTGAGAACCAAGGGTGCCAGTATTCAAGGACAAGATAAGGCATATGTCCCAGCACAAATAGAGAGCAAATTTACTCTTCCTCCACCCTTTTGTTCTATTCAAGCCCTCAACATATTGGATGATGTCCATCCACATTGGTGAGGGAGATCTTTTTCACTTAGTCTACCAATTCAAGTGCTAATCTCATCCAGAAACACCTTCACAGACAAACCCAGAAATAATATTTTGTCAACTATTTAGGTATCCCTTAGCCCAATCAATGTGTTAACATTAAAAAAAAAAAAAACTAACCAGCACAATATGTTAATTAAAAACACTTAATTCAAATAGAAAAGTATAAAGCAGGATATTATAAAATCTTTACCCAGACTACACAAGGGTAAACAGTTAATATTTTGCTGTACAGATCTTTGAACAAGCATGTATTTAAAGCTAGTCATAGATCACTTACAATGTATGTGCACTTTACCAGTCAACAAGAACAGACTTCTAACCTCGCAAATATTACATTCTGGTAGGAAATCCAGGCACATCAACAGACAGTCTGATGAGTGTGTGAACAGAAATGCAGCAAGGCTTGGGATGAGACCCTAACCCAGATTTTCTGAACATAAAAAGATGCCCAAATCAAGTGATACCAAAACTAAGACTTGGAGATCTTAGCTCAGGGGAAGGATTAGGAAAGAAAACAGGAAAAAAAGAGAACTGTTTCTCAAAGAGAATCTCATGTTCAGAGATGCAGTGGGGAGAGAGAATAGCACTGTATTCAAGAAAGTTAAAAAAAAAAAAAAAACCTCAGTTTCTGTAACAAATTTTTCTAGAAGTGAAGTGGAGACAAATGAGACTAGAGAAATATGAGAACGTTCACACAGGATTTTTAAAGTCATAATAAGAACTTTGAATTTCATCCCAAAGGCAATGGGACCACAAAAAGACTTTTAAATAGGCAAGTAACCGTGAGCAGATTCACATTTGGGAGAGATTGCATTGGGAGTCAGTCAGCCAGTTAGAAAACTGAAGCAGTGATTCAAGTAAGAGACTATGATGACTTGAGCTAGGTTGATGACAGTGGGGACAGAAAGAAGTGCATGGATTGGAGAGCTTACTTTTCAGTTTAGAAAAAAATGTGTTGTTGTTGAGATGCAGAAGAGAGAGAGAAATAAACCAAGAATGAAGACACGGTTTTGAGTTTGGGCAACTGGGCAAATAAAATCACTGTTGGCTGAGACAAGTGATGTAGGAGGATGATCAGACTTAACAAGAAAAACAGTGAGCTCGGTTTCAGAGATGCTGAATTTGAGGCTTTGATGCTCAGGTAGACATGTCAAGCAAACAGTTGAAAATATGGATACTTAGAGGATCCAAACATCAGTGATATCATTACCAGATTTGTTAGTAGGATGACTGGGGAGTGTGAATAAAGAAGGCGCAGGACATAAGTCATATTTGGGGCTGGGCAGATTAAGAAGAAATTACAATGGTAATTTTTAAAGGAAAAGTCAAATAGATTCATTCACATATTTTCTGTATATTTATTGAACATTGAAGAGACCGGCACTGTTTTCAGGGGTTGAAGAAATGTAATAACCTAAGGTTCCTGCCCCTAATGGTGGGCTATGGAAACCAGGAAGGGGGGCTGGGGCACAGTGCTTCAAGACACAAGTAGTGGATAATTAAGTTTTTAAAAACTATGTAGTAATCTTTTTTCCCAAATGTTCCGTTTTTACTCATTGAACAATGTGATTCTACCTAAATCTGGTGTTTTCTAAAACAAGAATGAGTAGGTATTCTTTAGATGTCCTTACATTTATCCCAGATTTGGTTAGATTCCTCTCAGATCTTCCTAGAGACACACTGGTATCGGTTTAAGTAACTTTTGCAATGGTTGGGGGCTTGGGGGACTGTACTGTCAGCAGGAAAATGTCTTCTTTGTATGTTGCACCTCTCTGTCTGTACAAGACTCCATGCCAGGAATGTGTGCTTTTATTGACTTCGCTCCCAGTGCAGAACATGGTTTGTCTGTGTCTGTAGAAAATTCCCTGCCCTCATGCGCTAATGGTCTTCCTCCCATTACTGTTGTCAACATGCTTATCTTAAAGGGCCAAAATGATCCAGGAGGAATGTTCTCTATCACACTGCCAGTCCTAATACTCTCCTTGGTCCTTCAAACTACATGGTTAAGTTCTCCTCTACTCACTTTCTGTGATACTGTACTCCTTTCTCAGGAAAACAATATTTTATTAAGCTTTCTCTATTATGATTCTGTACCAGTTACAGAGTGCAAAGGAGAGAGTTTTCCCACATGAACAAGCAATTCTAGGACATCAGCTGTGTGCCCTAAAATTCAATTCAATTTTGACACTACCTGGAGATAGCATCAGATTCCATAGGTGAAGACCTCAGTCCTACAAGACTGCCCCACCTCACTCCACCCCAACTTTAGATGCCAGTTGCAAGTCTAGGTTACCACCTGTACTTTGGGCTCACTAGCTAACGACTAGGGGTTCCAATGACCCCCTCCTTGGGTTTCATTAATTTCCTAGAGCAGCTCACAAAATTTAGAGAAACATTTTGCTTACTAGATTATCAGTTTATTATGAAAAGAATATAACTCAAAATAGCCAAATGGAAAAGATGCATAGGGCAAGATATGGAGAAGGGGCACAGAACTTCCATGCCTTCTCTGAGTGCACCACTCCCCAAATCCACATGTGTTCACCAATCTGGAAGCTCTTTGAACCCCATCCTGTTGGGGTTTTATGGAGGCTTCCTAACATAGGCACAATTGATTGAATCATCGGCCATTGGCCATCAATTCAATCTCCAGCCCCTCTCCACTTTCTAGAGGTCAGAGGGGTAAGACTAAAAGTTCCAAGCCTTCAATCACGTGATTGGTTATCCTGGCAGCCAGCCAAAAGTTACTCCATTAACATAACAAAGACCCCTTATGCTCTCATCACTTAGGAAATTCCAAGGGTTTAGAAGCTCTGTGCCAGAAGTGAATGAAGACATACATATAATTATTAAAAATCACAACATCCAACTATATTTTCTAATCTGGCTCCAAGTGAACTATTTTTGATCAAAATCTTGATATTGCAGGCACAGGCATGACATGAACTTAGTTTCTAAAACTGGTCATGCTCTTATCCCCTTATTTTCATTCCTTTGGAACATTTCAGTGTTAAATCCTGCTCTAATACTGGGTAATATATGGAAGAGGAGATAAACAAGAAAAATCTTAAGTTTTTATGTTACCTTAAGTTCCTCAAATTACCACAAATCTGACAAACAAAATTCATTTACATAATAAGTACCATCAGTTAAGAATTAAATCAGTATCATGGAGAAGAAGAATTTGATATTTGAAATTTTATAACATTTATATTAAATTACATAAGAACTAGTCTCCCTCATCTTCTACAGAAGTATAAACTTGGCATCAAAATTTAATATTGCCTCATTCACTTCCATGATGTTCCATGAGCACACCAAACACTTTTGCCCTCAGGGCCTTTGCACTTGCTTTTCCTCTACCTTGGACACCCTTCTTCCTGATCCTGCATGGCTTGCTCTATCCCTTCCCTAAAGTTTTTATTCAAACTTTATTACCTTTTCAGAGAGGCATTCCTGGACAACCAAATATTTCTTCACAAACTGACTTATTGTATATTTATTTGTTTATACTTTTTTACCTCTACGAGTTTCTAACTCCAAGATAAAACACAGTTTAGTTATTTCAGTTATTGCTCTGTCCACAGCATCAAGAACAGAGTTTGACTCAAAGTCAGTATTCAGTAAATACTTGTTGAGTGAGTTGTTGGATAAGTCACTTACCTCCTATTGCATAGATCACTTGGCACAGTATTATTAATCCAATTAAATAAACAAAAATAAGGTAGCTAAAGATGATTATATTTTTTATTTATTAAACATTTATTAGCTTTATATACATATAATCTGCCTTTAGAGACAAGGGAGAATAAAAATCTTTATGAAAAAAGTGTAGAAAACTGTCTAAAGTATACATAACATTAAAAAAAAGCCTAACCCCACTGCTAAATAATTTTATCATGTTCACTCACTATCATTTGAGGTTTAGTCCTGATTTCCCAGCTGTGTTTCATGTATCTCTTCTCTGCAAGAAACTCCAAGGTCTGCTCCCATTTATTTATTCAGATTTTATGCTCAAGGAGAAGTTATAATTCCTTGAGACAGAGCATCTCATTTTCCAAGACACCCCACAGATATCAGCAACTACACTGCTATACAAAAGGTTTCCATCCAAGCAAATAATTTGTTTTCTCATGAAAAATAAAGGATATCTCACCTCTGAAGAGAGATTTTTTTTTTGTTTCTTTCATAACTGTGAATGACCTGTGAGACCCATCTGGTCTTTCCACAAATGAAAGAAAGAAAATCCTTCAAGGGTAAAATATTACTTATTCTATGAGAAAACAATTTTAAATTAAAAAAAAGAAAGTGTTTGGCTTGTAGCACGGCATGTGTCTGATTTGAATCATTTTCAACTAGTACTGTTGTACCACTTAAAATCTTTTTGTTGTATAATACATATGTAAGAGGAAGAAAATATTTTATTTCAGAATAAGCATTTGCAATAAGCATGAAAACCATTCTCACATTATCAGAATAAATGAAATATTGTACATGAATATTTTATAACCTACTGACAAATAAAGTCAAATAATGCCTTTGCACCTATACACATTTTCTATGAAAAAGTTCCAAAATTATACTGGAATATATCTCTGCCTCATATAGAGGATGGAAATAGTAACAGCCATTTTGCAGAATATATAAAATAATTGAATGAGCCAAAATAAAAGTGCTTCTATGACAGTGGAAACACATAAAAACGTTTTAATTAGCTTAATTTTAAAATTTCACTGGATTATTTTTGTACATAGGGTAATAATTTTTCATCAAGCATTGCTTCAGTTCATTTTATGGCGTTTCAACATTCAAGGTCACATGATTAAAAGACATTCACCAAATTTTATGCCAAAGCATTGGTTTCTCTTCCCTTCACAGGAATGTCCTTGGCTCAAATCTTTATCATATTTAACCTGGATATTTTAATTATCTCCCAACTTGCCTTACTGCCAATAATTTCAACTCAATTCAAGTGCTTTTCAACACCACTTCTAGATAAATCTCTAGTATAGTGGAAGACACAGTAGTGAATCAAACAAAAATGTATTAAATCTTAGAAACTTTGGCTAGATGCATGCCCTTAGATAAATCAATTACCTTCTCTGATTCAGTATCCTTGTCTGTACATTGGAGATGATATCAGCTCTGGGATTTCTGTGAAAATAAAATAAGGTACAATTTGGCAAGATGTACCAGAGGTTGAACATGACAAATGCTAACTTAATTCCAGTTTTCATCCTTTTCCTTCCTGGAACATAAAACTTTACAAGTCCACTCATTGGTGTCTTCCCATCTTCTTCATGATAAACTCTAAGATGACTAAGGCATACAAACTCTCCATGACACATCAGTATTCCCAATGTCATTTCTCACTAGGCTTCCTCCAGAATGCACCTGATGCTCCAACAACAGATAAGGCTACGTAGCTTTGCAAAATACTATGTATGTGGGTTTTTTCCAAACAATATGCAAGTTTTTTGTGGAAAGACACTGTACTTTACTACTAAAACATGCCTGAATTCAGAAATTCCCACTGTGTCTGATTATCTAGAAAGTTATCTTATTGATACTATCTTGCCCATTTATCCCTTGCAATATTTTATGTACTCTCAAGGAACCCTTCCTTCAGTTTGAAAAATAAGCCAATAGCATTCTCTTCATAGATAATACATATTAATTTAATGATTTAATGGCAGAACAACAACTCTAAAATGTCAAATGACTATGTAATAGCCTCTCGAAAAATCAGATGTATAGCTAAGGATAGCAATAAAAATATTTTATTTTACTAGTTTTCCTAACAGAAGAAAGATAAAGCATAAATTGTGAAATAGATATTTTAGTACATTTTCTTAAAGTTATGGTAATAAACATTAAAAAAACCACCTCAATACTTCTCATATCCAAGCCATTTTTCAATGTAACTTTCAAACCACATCATCAATAGAAAGAGTACATTTCCCCAAACCTTGAATATAGGCTAAACTTGTGGCTTGCTTTGACCAATATAATATTTGTGTGAAATTCCAAGCAGGGATCTCAAAGTTCTTAATATACTTTTACCCAGAACCAGCCACTGCCAAGCCCAGGAAAGCTGGGATATAAGAGATGATGTGGAAAAGAGTCTAATTGTCAAAGATGAGGAAATCATAGACTAGTCTAAAGATATTTGACATTCCTTTACCTAGAAATTCCAAACAGGGATCTCAAAGTTCTTAATATACTATTACCCAGAACATTGCCAAGTTAACAAGCCCAGGAAAGCCTGTTGGAATGTAAGAGATGATGTAGAGAAGAGTCTGATTGTCACAGATGAGGAAATCATAGATTAATCTAAAGATAACTTGACATTTAAACATATGATATAGCCCTTCCAGAATTAGCAGAGCTGTACACAAAACAAGGTTGACCACAGACTTGAATGAGCTCAGCCAAGGCAAGAACAACAAGCCAAGTGAACCATAGACTCATGAACATAGTAAATAATCTTTTAAGCTGGTGCATTTTGAGGTGGAAACCATTAAACTTTTTATTCATTTCATTCACACTGTTAAGCCAGACTATATGCAATACAATATTCAAAGTACTATAGTGAGGGAATACAAACAAAGTGAAAATAAATTTCATATATCTCCCTATACCAATTTTAAATGTCTTAGTCCTCTGTACACTTGGCAGTGATTCTTTATAATATTTTATACTGCCTTCTACTGTTCTTCATTATATTTCATACTGCTTCACTTGTCAGTTCACACTGGATAGGGAAGTAAATGTCTTAACATCCACGGTAATTAATTCAAAAGATATGTATTGAGTACTTTGCTAAAAACAAAGGCAGCCCCTCCTCTATATGAGGAGTGGAGAGGTTAAACGCTAACTGTCCTGAGACATCCCGCCAATGAAGCTTTATAATCAGGACTGCCAAAAAGTATATGCCGTCCATGGCTTTGGCAAATGGGAAGTCATTTTCACTTCACATTCCAATTAGGATGTTCTATCCCCCCCCCCAAAAAAAAACAGCAACATCCCCCCATCCCACACTGTCCTGTGACATGTTGATGTATACACTGCTTCAATTCACAATATTCAACTCAAAAGAGATAGTGCCACAGCTCCAGTTATCCTTCCTGGGATATAGAAGCAAAGCTAGAATTTAGCAGTAGGCAGTACACCATGTAAGAAGGAAAATCCTCTTTAGCAGTGATGTTGTTCTCCCATATAACATTAAGGACGCTGGTGTAGGCAAATGTGACCTCAGTGTAATACACTTAAAGAAAGACTGGCAGCATTTGAGGAATTCTAGAAAAAGGTCATTGTGCACTGGACAAGAATATTACTGTTCCAGCCATACTGGCTTAAGGATTTCCAAAGAACAAATTGGGAAATCATACTACTGAGAAGAGTGTGAGAAATTTTATTAGCATACCACTGCACAGAATCTGTAATTTGTTGTTGTTATGCTGAAATTAATAAAGTAGTAAAGTTATACTGTGTATTATATAAAGCTGATTTTAGAGTATAGCATGACTTTAAAAAAAAAATCTGTATTGTCATCATAAAGTTCTGAATCAACTAAACCCTCCAGATAAACTATAGATACCTATACCAATTGGATGCTGACAACAATTATTAGGAGCCTACTTCAGAAAGTACTGTTTAAAGAGGGCTGTCGGTTTGCTTATTTCTTTGTGTGTGATGTCACACATTACATAAACCACCTGCTGGGCAATGAGGTGGGGGGATTAAAAAGGGATTAATGCACACTATCTCCTGCACTCAGAAGCTCACAATCTAGCTTTGAGTCTTTGAGAACACTGATTTCTCAGTTGAAACTGGCACCAGACTTAGAAAAAGGACTAGAAGAGTAACAGTACTAAACATACCTAGCACTTTATAGTTTTTCCTGTGCCTCAGGTTCAGAGCTAAGTGCTTAACCTAAATATGCTTGTCTAATTATCACAACAAACCTATCTATGAGCTAGCAATCACTGTAAATGCAAATGAGGAAAGTGAGGCACAGATAAGTTACTGCCATTGGGAATACAGCTAGGAAGCAGGAAAAATGGGCCTTGAAACCAGCCAGTCTGGTTCCAATGTGAGAGCCCTTAACCACTACACTATCAAACGCTCTTGGCACCTTTAAAGTACTTTGGAGAGCATATTCAATGTCCTTCTAAGCTGGTATTCCCATTATCTTACAGTCTATATTACCAAGAGTTCTATAAGAGCATTTCAGTCTATAAAAGATTTTATTTATTATACAACTCACATCAGAATAAATTACCTAGGACATTTTAATGTAGCTAAACATAGGAAATAGTTTTTTGGTACATAGTCTGAACAAGAGGAATGTTTTCCTTCACTGACTCTGAAATGTGATTTAAATGTATGAGCGGTCCAACAAGGCTAATTTTCAAGCTGTTACATGTTTGAACCCTAAATTTGAAATGTATTAGTAAACTATAAGAGCACTTTTATAATACCCCTTAGATTTTGAGCATTTTTTTCTCTTCCCTTAGCTTATTCCCTGTTCTGCTTCTTTTCAGAATATTTTTCACATTCAAAATGTTTTTTTTTCTAACTTCAAGGAGTTTACAATCTAGTTGAGAAGATTTGGAAACAACAATAAAAGACTTAGGAGTCTAAAAATATACTTTATGCTATAGGGATTAAGAAAAGACCAAAATGTAGCAAAGTAGTTAAGGATAAAATTAAGATTGAATTTACTGAACATTGAAGTCTTGCAATGCAGACAAATATACAGAAGATTGAAAAATACCACTGGAAATAAAACAGCAATGGATAGAGGAAAAAAGCATTTTACACTGTGATGTAAAAACCCCTAGGCTTATATTGGTCACATAGAACCAGATTGCTAAGGGCTATAAAAATATTTCAAAGAATTAAAGGCCAGTTATCAAAACTTTAAAAATTACCAATAATTTCAGTATAAAATGTTTACACACACACTATATCTCTATAAATATCATCATTTATATAAAATTATATTAATTGATATAATTTTTTCATAAAACACTATCGTGTGCATTATAAATATATACAAATTTAGAAATTAAAATTATTGCATAGGGAAGAGTAAAGAAATATTTTAAAATATGAAGCTATACATGATGTTATCATTAGCTAAAATTCCACTTACACTTAGGGAAACTTTTGCAGCTGTAAAAAATATCCAATAACCCTCTTGAGAATTGCTATTTGGGCACTCAATTCTTGTCAGACAGCACTGTGTTTATAAAATGTATATTAATGACATACTGGCTAAATTCATAAATAGTGCTGGGTGTAATGTTAGATCTGCTTATTTCTTGTTTAACTATGCTGACTCAGTCTGGTACCCAGAGGAATCACTGAAGACAACATTAACACTTTATAATGATAATTTCATTGAAAATATGTAATATACATATAAAACCCTCTTCAATGGACACAGTTCAGTTATAATACATAGAAACACACCTAGAGCAAACAAAAGGGTGGAGGCATCACTGTCAATCCCTCTGTGTTGTGAAAACCTCAACCATCCCTCGGGATGCCTTTGATACTTCGTGTGACACAGGCAACAGCATTGACATTTATGTAACTTACTGATAAAGGATAATTATAGATTTTTAAGTCAAAATGTTGATGTAAAGATAAATTCTAATGTTTCTTTTCCACACCAATGGAATAGACTGGGTAACCAGAATTTAAGTCATCCAAATTTAACATCAAACTTTAAAAGGAAACAATATAAGACATGTAGGTGACTATGGCTTCAGACAACAGAGAGTAAGTATAAGAAATTTACAAGGAGACAGATAGCATCTCCTGTTAAAAACTGTCTGGTATGATTTGATAGAGAAGTGCAAAGGAAAAAGAAAATCTGAGTGAGGAAATATGGCTGACTATTGATACCTGCCTGACTGTGCTTCGCTTTGCCCCATTTTCTCCTGTTTTTTTAGTTTTGCTAAGATTGCTGATACTAGCATAGCTTCCTCTAGGTTTGCAAGGAATGTTGAACCCCGTTTATAATTTTACCCTGGGATCTCAAATTTAGAGTCATATTAAATCAAGACATAAATTAAATTATAGAGAAAATCTTTAAAATGATATAAACCACAAAGACAAAAAGACTAGAAGATGATCCTCATGCAGAAAACAACAGTGACTGGGCTATGCCAAGTGACTTCGGATTTGGGGCAAGTTGGAGGAACAAGTTTGGTTCTTCCCCAGAGTGAACAAAGACATTTTTAATGAAATGTAGGGAAGGGGAAGACGTAATGTTAGGTTTTAGAATAATTAATTTAGACTAATTAATTTAGTAAGATTAACTTAGACAAAATTTAGAAAGGAAACAAAAAGGTTCAGGAGAGTCATAAATTACTAAGAGATCCTTAAACATATAGCAGAGGAAGAAAAAGAAGGGAAAAAAGAATATGGAAAGGAGAAAGATAAACTCTAGACTTAGAACCATATTTAGAACCAGACTAAGAATGGGACCTTCTTGAACCCTTTTGATATGTATGTTAAATTGAAATGGGAAACAATTCTTTTTTTTAAGCCCATCAATAGGTGAGATCTAATTTCTCTCCATTTTATGACTCAGTATACCAATGAAATTTGGCAGAAGCGATGTTCTGGGATTGCTAATACGAAGTCAAAAGAAGCATTGCATGTTCCATCTGGCTCTCATAGCACACTCACCAGAATTGGCATTCTGGTGGAAGTTAGTTAACCACCTTGACCTAGATTCTAGAATAAGACTATTAAGGAAAAAAAATTTAATGTACTTTATGTATTTTGAGGATGTTAATGAAGTTGTGACTCTAACAATCCCCACCCTCTTTCCTATTAGATGTTGGAAACAGAAATTAACAATACATAATGAGTTATAATGCTTTTTTAAAGAACGTAGTTGAGTAAATCTATTTTCTCCTGAAAATTACCATCTTTATTAACGTAAGTTTAGAATTCTACAACTGAGATTTGAACACTAGGCATCACATTTTTTCAGTCTGATGTAAACATTTGTTTTTAAAGTATACATTAAAAAATGTTAAAAAGTTAAAGCCAAGTTTTATTCTATAAAATATTTCCTTTGTTCACTCTGATGGAAGTAATTCATATACTACCAGGAAATGTGTAACAAAATATAATTTGCCAATATTTAACACTGCAAAGTGTGAAATATTATTCAGATGTATAAATGTCCTACTGGGGATGATGATTATTGCAGTAGGGTAGAATTTCCCAACTTAAAAGTTTTATTTTCAAATGTTTTGTAAAGCTAAAAAGCACAGGGTAATTTAACATAGATATGTAGTACCTCAAAGAATAACAGAATGTAGATACCACTCATGCCTACCCTAGCCTCCTTTTTGTCTGTTCTCCATCTCATCTGCTGCTGAAACCAATTACATCAGAGTTCTCTGTGTATGGCAATGTTTTTCAAAGTGTAGCTCATGAACTTCTCATGGCCTATGAAATAAATTCAGTAGCAAATGTTACCTATACTACTACTAACAATAATAATAATTTTTAGTTTCATAATAATAATATGTTAAATATAGAATAAGTAATAGAGTGAATCATAGTAACTGCAACTGTGGCTTCATGACACTTCTGCTTCAGTGTGTGTGTGTGTGTGTGTGTGTGTGTGTGTGTGTGTGTGCTGATCTCATGTATACTGTAAGTGAATATACTTGAGTAAGAAATAGTCAAGAAAACATGAAAGCCACTGTATTGAAGAATGACAACAAGTTGAACTGGATATTCTGCCTATTGTAGAAGTAGAACTTGTGCCAAAGCCAAGAGTTCACTGAATGAAAACCAGTTGATGTTCTTTCCCAAGTTGCTTGTTCTTAGAGAGGAAAGCTATTGCCACTTATTCTTAAGCATGATTTAGTCTATTTCTGTACTTCAGATAGTCAAAGAGACTATTTTCAGTGTTGGTTTGATATTAAATGATTCACAACTTCAATCCAGTAATCTTCAGACTAGTTATAAAGCTCTTGGAAGTGTAATCATGTTTCAAATATTTTTACCCCTTTCAAGACAGAAGCTAGCCAGCAGAAAAATCCCCAGAACCAAAGAAGGAGGAAGAAGCAGGTATGTCATCCCAGATCTAGTCAAGGGCTCCAGAATAGCTTAGCTGGTTCAACATGCCCTTTATAATAAAGGCACAAAACTAAAGAACAAAGTCAGTAATGAGAAATGTTATATGAATTAAACAGAAAGGAGTTTTTATGAGAGAATAGAAGATAATAAATTCAGATAAACTCAATTTAGGCTACTAAGCAGATGTCAACACTGAAATACATTTCAAAATGAAAGATAGAGGTAAGCTTCAACAAAAATATATGAAGTTCTGGCTTTGAAGAGGTTATGTAAGTCTGGATTCACTCATTTATTTTCTGCTCAACAAATATTAAAGACTAAATATCCCAAGGAGAATATAATGAAGAAAATTCCAACTTTAAGGAAGTTTTTATTTTAAAAATGACAGAAAAATGAGCCAAATAAATGTAATCCCAGTAAAGCCTCGCTACCTGCAGTCTAGTCTGAGCTTCATGTAAAACTTAAAGGAATGCCCACCAGGTCAAACTCTAACAAGGATTTGAAAAGCATTATAAATATTGACTGCTCTTTAAAAAAAATGCAAATGTAATTTATTATAAAACTCATTGTGTAATTTATCATAGGTTATAAAAACTTTTGCATCATATATTCAAGTCTTTTTTCTTTTCTATAAAGTCTCCAAAACTTACCCAAAACAAGCACATACTGATTTCAATCTCTCTTCTCTCATCTTCAGATCTATTAACTTATCTGACTGAGACTGTAATTGCTTATTTAAAATCAATCAATACTATAAATATGTATACATATTTCCTGTCCCATGTAAAAAAAAGAAAATACAATATGGAAAATACAATAAGAAAATGATCTACTAATATAAATAAAAAGCACTGAAAACAAACAAACAAACAAAGTTGACAGAGAGAAGATTCATTCAGTGCCAGAGGCATTAATGTAAATTATGGTAAGATTCAAAATGGGTATTTCCAATGAATACTTTCAAATGTTGGGTAGAAACCAGAGAGAGGCCACAGTTGAAAAATACCTGGACTTGTAAGGATAGGGAAGTATTCTTTATATCACAAGCTGTGTGATGTTGCAAACAGTGAGAGTTTTGTTGATGAAAAGGTGAGTCTTTAGGAAGATCCTGGGAAACAACTCCTAAGTGGAGAGGACAAAGAGAATGAGCCAGTTAACAGATGGCAAGAGGAAAAGAAGAGGGAATAATTCTGTGTCACATAATAAGGGAGATTAGGAAATAACAGAAGCCACAAAAAGATCAAGAAGTTCAATGATGTATAGGGCTATTTGATACATACCAAGGCTATTCTTGTGCTAAGGGTAACAAATTTCCTTTGCAACATATAAGAAATGGTATCAGAAAATTGTTCATTTTTCCCCAAACATTAACAATTTAGCCTATTTTTGAGAAAAGTGATTGTAGGATACAAACTATCTGCTAAGACTAAAATAAAAATTGAAATATAGCAATACCATACTCTATGAATGTACTTGGGGGATTTTGTGTCTGTCTGCTTTCTTGTTTTTACTTGTTGTTTATGTTTTTTTAAAATTAAGATTAGCTATCAAAGAATGAAAGATGTAAAATTACTCCTAAAGAAGTCTGCTTAGAAAATAACATGAACAATTGTTTCACTGACTCAAAATTGTTAGTGAATATTTCCTGAGAAAGAATTAATGGAGACATAGGAATTACTCCTGTTTTTTTTTTTTTTTTTGCTTTAGGTAAGCATAAGTAAATATAATTCAGTATCCCATTCTGTATCAAATAATAATTGGCAAAGATCATCAATTACCTCTGTCTGTCCCCCTTTTCTTACTCTTTCTTCATATGGATTAATGAATGCTAGAAATTGATAATATTCTAATACGTGAAATACTCAATTTAAGCAACAAAGTAATTTCTTATCTGAAAATATCACTTCTCTGACTTATCAAAATCAGTGACCCCCTCAGGTTATCAGATGGACTTTTAGAAAATCAATATAGCTGAGCGACTCTCATGGGGGATCTAACAGTTAAGGAATGTAAAATGACATTTGCTGAATTTCATTCACCAGAGTGAGTCAAAGCATAAGGCCAGGTAAGAAGAGGGAGAAATAAGGAATACTTTCTCCTAATCAAAGTAAACATAAGAGACTGCAGCTGAGAACCTAGTGTAGCAAACTAACTTTTCTTATTTTTTCCCTCTGTGTTCAGGCTTAGTTAGCTGAGCTGGTCTGAGTCAATTTTAAGATTCACTGGATTACTAGGTAGCACTGAACTAACCAATTGACTGAAGAATATTTGTTCTTGGTAAACAAGGGACCAGGCACTAGAAAGTGAAAAGTTCACTACTATTGGACAAGCAATTTCAACATGTTCTACAATAACTGTATATATTTAAAAAATACTATATTATTTTATGCACTGTGTGTTATTTGCACACAAAAGTTAACTTCTGTGATTAAATGTTTTATTGACAAAATGGTTATATGGATACATTCTCATGGTTTATTGACCCTTTTTTTGAAAATGTCATCTCTCAATTTCTTCTTTTAAAAAAAAAAAATCTTGCTCTTATGTTAGCTTTTGAGGTCCTTCTTTTTCACATTAGCTTAGTTTTGTCTTTCCAAACCTTTGGTTTTGCCTCAGTGGGATTCAAAATTTTCAAGTTTTATATCTGTCTTAATGTATTAACCTTATAAAGCTTCTGTATCTATCTGTTCCTTTGGAGATCAGATTGTCAACTATAGTTGCAACTCTCAATGAATCTACTTTCTTAAAACTTCTATTAGCACCAGTAACTTATAGTTCAGTAATTACTCTCCTATTTCACTTTTATTTCCATATGATTTTCCCTAATACTTAACCAGAATCCAAATGATTGAGATAACTATGTTCAAAAATCAACAGTGAAAACTGTTTACCCTCATTGAGGTATAATGGTTTTAGCAAGATTTTGTAGTTATTCTTAAAAAGTATATAAACCTGCCTGGTGCATATCATACATCTCAAATGATTCTAGATTTAAACTTGAGGTTGCATAACAGACATCAATTCTGTTGAAACTTGCTAACAAAGAACCCATATCTATGTAACCAGAAAAAGGATTTAATACTTGTTTTCAGTCTCATCTCCAATGTTCTTATTTCAGCAATCTTCCCTTCAGTAAGCATGAAGTCATTCCAAAACTATTTATTGTCAGATGCATTTTCTTTTGGTTCATAAATAAATTAATTTATTCAAAAAAATATCCAGTTTCTCTCAAACTAATGCATTATCTTTCTGCATACCAGTATTGAAATTGTGAATTTACCAGAAAAAAAAAAGAACTTGAGAAATAATAGCTAAAAAGTAACTGTCACATTTGACCCTCACACCAAAAAGCCCAACAATTTGCTCTCTTAGATGAGGGGAGGGGAAATAATGTGTAATAATAGCATCAGTTCTTAAAAACTCATTAATTCATTCACCCATACAATGAGCTGTTGTTAAGCATTTCCAGATACTCGAACAAATAAATGGATCATCATATCCTGAGAAAAGTGTTCTGAAGAAATGATGATGATTCCACAAGACATTGTTTTAAAATCTTGACTCACTTTGGGAGGGAGAACAGGAAAGCTTTCTCAAAAAGCAGTAATTGTGCTGGATTTGGGGAGTGAAGTTATTACTTTAACAAAGTTACCCCAATTACATTTCCTTACACAAAAAGCATAACTTTCTAAAGAATTCACAACACAATACTAGTAAGGAAGGTTAAAAAGAAATGGTAATATAACCAAGGACACTTTCAGCTGCAAGTATGAGAACACTATTCTGATTAGGCTAAAAACAAGCAACAGGATGTTAATAGTTGAGATGTGGCTGTTGAATCCTACTGTCAAGATTAGTGTCCTCGTTCCTCTTGTGAAGTCCTCAATTCAGTACTTATTGTGGTAGACACAGTGATACACCACCCAGATCCCCCCTCAGTGAGGACTTGATGCCCCATCTGTGAAGACTGCCCCTGACGGCAGCCTTCAATTGTTAGTGCCTCAAGTGAAGAGATCTGCTTTGTCTAAAGTCCCACCCTCTTCCCAAGCTGGCCCAAACCCAATGATGAAGTGAGCTATAAGGAACCAATCTCTTGCTCCAACAGCACCTCTCTGAAGTAGAGTTATAGCCCCAGGGCTCCCAGAGACAATTCCAAGACTGTCTTCAGGTCTGCACTGCAGCTCGACTTCTCTCTCTGCCCATGTGTACATGCTTCCCTTCCTTTCCACAGATACTGGTCTCAAGAGCATCCTTAATAAACAGCCTGAATGCTGAACTCCATAGAGGGGGCTGTTTGCTGGGAAAGGCCATCTGTCACTTACACTCTGTGACCTCTGTTTTCCTATCTATTAAAAGAGAATAATAGAACCCTTCTCCCTGGATTGTTATGAAATTTCAGGAAGAAAATTCACAGAAAGAATTTAGTCTGATTATGTCTATAGTCTGTTCATTTTATTTAAGGTGATGATGACTATGATGATTGGGGAAGAGAAACTGGGATATACAGGTATGGTTGAATCCAGGATTCCAAATGGTATCATTATCTTCTAGCACATTCTTGCTCTTTCCTGTGTGTGTGTGTGTGTGTGTGTGTGTGTGTGTGTGTGTGTGTTTAATGAGCAACCATATGTTCTTAGTTAACTCATGTGTTTGCCTCATTTGTTTTAACTACCAACCAGCATCATTCATGTAGTAGGAAGAGGCCAGACATGAATTGAAACACAAATCTCTTCTTTCTCCCTTATTCAGAAGGGACATACTTTGATTTTAAGCCTGGCCTGGGTCATATAATGTTACTTATTACCCTCTAGCCTTTATCTACCCTCCAGATAAAATCTATCTAAAATATTGACAGGGTCAAAATTTTACTGAAAGTTAAAGTGTCCTTTTTGAAATGTTCGTATTCCAGGAAGAGCTGGTTCTTTATATCATTTAAGAGATGAATGAAACTTTTACTTTTTCTCAGATCTTCTCCTGAGAGTAGACACTGACAGAGAATAAAGCAGAGAGAAATGAAGGGTACCATAGGGGAGGGCTGGAAATACGGGGAAGAAAAAAGAACTAAGAATCTTAAAACTCCTGAAGATGCATGCCCTCTACTTTATAGTATGAAACTGGGCCAGTGTTAACATCCCAGTAACAAATATAAATATTTTAGGCATAAATATGCCCTTCCTTGAGGTGACATCAAAACTGATTTTACTGTTATAAAGGACAGTAACACTTAACCTATTCAGAAGATGTTTATCTATCTGTTGGCGATTTGGAAAACAGTCAATAAAATAATGTAACAAAATGGAAAAATATACATAAAAGTATTAATACTTTTTTCCTTTCTGTACCCACAAAGTGAGGACACTGGAGGAGAAAGGCAATAGTACAAGAGAACTCAAGAACCCTGAATTGACATCATCAGTTCATCATCAATTCAAGAACCTGGAAGAGATCGCTGCCCATTCATACAGACACTGACAGATCCGAGAAAGGTGAAATCACAATCTCTGGACGTAGAAACTCGAATTTATCTTTCAAAAATAAAAATTCCTAACTTATAAAATATTTTTATCTTGGACTCTGGCAGTTTGGCTTTCTATCTCAGTAAATCCTGTAATTTAAATTGTCTGTCAGAATAAGGCAGCCTCAGGTTAAAAAATAAGTCCTTATTTCATTCACACTTTTATCTAAGCACCCAAATCTCAATTAGCTTTTTGCACTTGCCTCTTGCCTCAACCTTCTGTCTACTTAGATAGACAAGTCTGTTTTTTTTTCTTTTTAATTATCAAAACTATTAAACATAATTAGGACTCTAGAAGAAAATGATTAAAGTAATTATTATCCAACCATCCTACTATAACTTTTTCTGTCACTTTAGTATATTATTTACTGTCATTTTCTTCTCAATGCATATTCTTATTGTCACTGAATGACATTGTGAATCCTGTGTTTTCTACCTAACATCTTCTAATGGGCATTTACTTATGTATTTACCAAGGCTTCATAACCAAGTTTTAATGGTCACAATTATTCTATCAAAGTTATTATTATTTTCCTAATTTCCCATTATTAGACAGTTTCATGTTTTCCAACATTCATAATGGTGGTTAATACTCAACCTGGCAAATACTTTTACACACAGAACTTTTCCTATGGGTTGTATTATTTCTTCTTTAGGATGAAGCCTAAAAAGATACTGTAGAATAAAATTAAGAGCCTTTGAAAACTTGACAGTGAACTGGATGAGAAAAGACTGGATGAGAAGTGAAGTTTCCAAACATCAGAGTAACATTTCCTTTTAAGTGAAAGCACAGTAGTGAGAGACACTGTCCTACACACCCAAACACTGTGTGCCATCAGTCTGCCTGCAAACTCCACATCTTTCTCTGGAAGTCTCTCTCTCACAGTCTCAGAACATACTCCCTCAATCTGATACTGCTCTTCCCGGTGGCACTTGGTTTCCTACACAGAGCCAAGCCTCAGCTACTTTCAATGCTACACACCTCACTGAAAGCTTAGAAAAAGCACAAGTGAATTACAATCCAGATATTTTTAAATGTCACCTTAAATATGACTTCCTTAAGAATCCAAAGGCCCCATTCCTCCTCTAACATTTCCCACAGACAAGCAATTTTTCACTCAGCCTCGGGCTTGCTCTGTGGTAGAGGAAAGACAATCGCACTTGGTCAGCATTCTCATTCACAGTGAGGGAGACCCTGAGCATCGCAGCCTCCTGCTGCAGTTCAAGAACCCATCTCTCCAAGATTTAGAGAGAGTTATCCCTTTACCCTTCACACCAATGTAGTCCTACCCTCCAAGTATGAATCTCCTGCCAGAAAATTAGCTTTGGCTCCAGGATAATCATCAGGAGACAGTAAACACCGCCTCCAGCCTCAAGAGCATGGCTACAAAAGGAAATAAAAAATCCAGTCCAATCTCAAAACATTTGCAAAGGTCTGAGTTATGGTGTATGAAATAACTCCACATACAGGATTTCACAGTATAATCCATATTGCGTTGCATAAAGCTTTGCTCTGCTTCTATTTGGTGTTCTCCAGGCTTTAGGTGAGGGGACAGCATAGCTCTGTATGTCTTCTGCCAGCCTCTCCTTGTGATCACTCAAGTAACAGCACACAGAACCCTGAATAGGCATGTGATCATACACAGTCGTGGCAGATGTGGAGAGGCGAGGTGTGACTCCATATTTTAAAACACAAGTATAGCTGGGAACATAATCTAGAGAGGGAAAGTTGCTTAAAAAACACAACAGATTATTTTACCAAACAGAACTCCATTTCTTAAGAAGATTCTTTGTTATTATTTAAGTAAAATGCCGATCATCTTTTCTGCCTTTAAAAAGAGAAATATTAGTTTAATTATTGTACTTATATTTTCCTAAAAAGGATATAATATGTTTAAATGCTTAAATATTTTCTATTGAACATGCCAAAGAACAAGTGGCTTTAATAGTGTTTTCTCAGCTCCGTGTTTGTAGTTCAACAACACCCAATGTTTCTGTTCAGTTTCACTACTCAGTATAAATTTGCAACTTCAACCTGGTATTTACCAATTATCCACCACCCTGACATCTAATTTTTTAAAATAATTTGAATTTCTAAATCACTTCAAAGCCTAATGGAACTCGAATGCCATTACAGCTGAAACCACTTAATAGGGCCTTGTTAATAAAGACAATCTAGTTAAATTAGGCACTTTCAGTGAACATATTTCATCTTGGCCACTTGATGTAATCCAAAATAATAATAATGGCTAATAAGTACAGCCTGATAACAGGAAATTTTCTCCATTAACCATTTGCCTGGGCTGTTGGGATTTTTCTACTTCAGAGTTAATAAGAGTCACTGATTTGAGAGATCCTATTATAAATTCTTACTTGTGGTTTACAGAGAAGAAAACAAGCACTCATAATGCAGTGATATCAGTATAATTTAAGTATGTGTACAAAAGTCTGTTCAGTAAGATATAACTGCTTTACTCCTTCCCAGAAAACTAAACATAGATCCTTCTTAAAACAGGTCACTCCTATTCATATTTTAGTTCTATTAACAATCAGAATTGGAAATATCACAAACTCTCATTAACTCTATATTACATGGGTAAAACACTCTGCAAATTGTCCAATATCATAGTTATCAATTTTGAGATATTCAGAAAAAAATATTACACGGTTATAGAACAGCTAACAATTTCAAAAAATTATAAAGATTGAAAAACAACAAGCCATATTAGAGTTAGTATTTTTTCTCTCTCTTCAGGGTAATTTAGTCAAACATTAAGCTGTTTTTCCTAAACAGTGTGACACTTTACTTAAGTGTATTTTATATTCTCTGTACAAGTAGGATAAAGATATTTCACTCGTAGTTCAAAAAATTTTTTGCTGAATATTGTAATAGCCTATTAATTTTCTTGTTCCAAAAGTTCTTCAATCTTTAAACCAATTTGTACAGCCAATTTCTTACCAGATTGATTCTTTCATTCATTTCTTCAATATTTATCAAGTACAAACTACATGTCAAATATTATGTTATGCTTTATTAACATAAATATGGATTATGCCAAATTTTCCATTGTCAGTTTGGCATTATTCTGCCTATTCTATATTCTCTCCAGTAGGGGAGAAGCCCAGAACTATATTTGTCTGAATTCTTTTACACAATTGTTCTGGGTTAGATCTACCAGTGAGAGGTTCTGTAATGAGATCTGTGGGAGAAAAATAAGCCATTTTTTCTATAGTTGTGCTGTGCTCAGGCAGATCATCTGCCTGAGATCATCTACAATGCCTTCTCCTGGTTTTCAGGGGTCCTTCTGGAAATCACTTACTGTGAGCATCCAGCTAATATCTCTTGTGTAGATTTCCCTTGGATTCCAAATTGGTAAGGCAGGTTACTCTGGAAAATCATTCACTATGGGGGTATAGGTGGCTGATACCACTAGGTGAAGCTTGCCAGCATTTTTTTGTACTTTAAGATATCTTGGAAAAGACTTTTCTGATCTTATGCTCCAAACTTCCCAAAGGTTGTATAATTTCTAATTCCTGATTTAAATAATTTTCTACTTCTGCTTTAGGCTAAGACACAGAAACATGAAATAAATGTACTCTGTCATCTGAAATACATTTTAAAAACTAAAGAAAATATAAAATATGTTTTTTTTCAAGGATTACATTTCAGGCAGTCCAAAACAATAATCCTTGAGAGACAGAAAACAAACAAAATCCTATAACTGCCTCACATTTATGTCTAGAGAGAATTTTCTAGCCATAGTCCAGGGAAGGGAAACACAGGTGGAGACTGGTAGTTTCCCTGAGTTAAGAATATAGAGATGTATTCCCAAACTTATCACAAACATGGTGGCTTGAGTATAGCATACTAAAGAGAAGAGACTTACACCATCTCTCTGGAGGCTGCTACAGAGATCTACAGAGGATTCTTTCTGAGTCTTTAGCTTACTAAGGATGAGTGCATGTATTTGAGAAAATTACCTAAGAGCTACCTGAGAGGAGCATGTAGAGCTATCCCCAGAACTTATATAGGACTGTAAATAGTTTATGTTCCCAACTGCCTGAGTGCAAAAATCTTGTAATGCACAAAACTTTATGGAGAGTACTCAGAATGATCTTTTCACAGTAGTAGGAACTTAAAAAGAAAGGCCTGGAATAAAGACTTCTCTGATCCTACCTAACAAAGTTTAAAAGCAGTCCTCAAAAGAGTCATACTGTTTTCAAAGAACTGTCCCACAATGAAGCACAAGAATATTTATAAGAATAGAAAAATAATCCCAAACCCAAAAAGGTATAATTTACAGTGTCTGAGGTTGAATAAAAAATTATCAGGTATTAAAATAAAGCAGAAAAATATGATCCATAATGAGAAGAGACATCAGTTAACTGATACTGACCCAGAAATGACATAGCTCCTTATGGTTTCACTGGAGAATTCTGTCAAACATTTATAGAAGAAACAGTACCAATTCCACTCAAACTTTTTTTTAAAGGAGTGTAAAAAAATAAATAAAGAAAGAATAAATGGGACAAACAAAAAACAGCCAGATGGTAGAATTAATTCCAACCATAACAATAATCACATTAAATATATATGGCCCACACACTACAATTAAATAACAGAGACCGTATTCTGCCTACAAAACAATTCTAAATTTAAAGACAATATAGGTTAAAAATGAAAGGATAAATGTTAACTGTATTAATACTAATCAAAAGAATGCTGTAATACTTATATTAATATCAGACAAACTAGATGTCAAGAGTAAAGAATATCTCCATGGATATAGAAAAACAATATATAAATTTGAATGGGACAGTTAATTGAGAAGATACAGCAATGTAAAATGCTTAACACCAATAGGAGAGCTTTCAAAAAACATGAAACAAAACCAGTAAAACTGAAAGGATAAGTACAAAAATCCACAATTATAGTAGATTTCAAAACTTTCGACAATTGATAGAATGAACTGACAAAAAATTAGTAACGACACAAATAACTTGAAGAACACTATCAACCGATATGATCTAATTAATATTTATAAAATATGCAACAATAGTGGAATACATTTTTTTCAAATTCACATAAAATACTTAGTAAGATTGACCACAAAACTAATTCTAAGAAATGTAATACTATCCAAATCATACAAACTATGTTATCTGACTATATTGGAAATAAATTAAAGATTGATACAGAATGGTGTATTTTTAAAATATGCAACTTTTTGAAGACATTAATTAACATACTTCCAAATAACATGTACCAAAAAATACTTTGAACAAAATTCTAAAGATAACAAAATGTACAGAAGTTTAAAGGAATACATCTAAAACAATATTCAGATTAAAATTTACAGCAATAAATGTCTACATGAGAAAAGTAGAAAGGTCTCAAATCAATGACATCAAATTTCATCTTAAGAAACTGGAAAAAGAAGTGCAAATTAAAATCAAATTAAACAGTATGAAGAAAATAATAATGAGACAAAACAGCAATGTATAAAATAAAAATCAGAAAAAAATTAAAAACTAAATTAAAAAACTAGCACTTTGAGAAGATCAATAACTTTGATAAAATCATTTTCAGACTGATTAGGAGAAAAGGGGGAAAAGTCTTTCTGTAAGAGGAGCCCAAAGACACTAATAAAAGTCATTTTTTTCTGTAAGATGAGCCACATAAACTATATTAATTTATATTAATTCCTCATGAATGTAAATGAAAACACTTAAAATTTTAACAAATTAAATACACATGACTAAAATAATATATCATGACCAACTAGAATTTACCCCAATAATTCAAAGTTGATTTACCATTAAAAATTAATCAATGAAATTCATGATATAAACAGCAAATAAAAGTAATTATATAGAATAATCTCAATAGAAGCAGAAGTATCATTTGACAAAATCTAACATCAATTAATGATGCAAATTCTTAGTAAATAGGAGTAGAAGGAAATTTACCCAGCCTATAAAAGGCAACAAAGATAGATAGGTAGGTAGGTAGGTGGGTGGGTAGATAGATAGATAGATAGATATAATACTGGTGGTATAGCTAGCTAGCTGGAATATTGGTGAGGATGGGGAGCAACTAAACTTTCTTACGTTGCTGTTTGGAATTTAAAATGTTAAAATCACTTTGGAAAATAATTTGGCAGTTTCTTAAAAACATAAACTTATACCTACCTCAGAATTCTGCCTTTCCAATCCTAGATATTTATACAATGTAAATGAAAGCATATGTTCTCACAAGGGGCGTACTTAAATGTTTATAACAATTTTATTTTTAATAAACATTCCTCAATAGTAAATGGATAAACTACCTGTGGAATATCCATATGATGAAATCCTACTCAGGGATAAAGAGGAATGAACTATGAAAACATGCAACAGCATGGACAGTATCAAAAAATGCAGAATGAAATTATGCTAAATGAAAGAAGCAAGACTAAAGAGTGCTAATATATGATTCAATTTATATAAAATTCAGGAAAAATGCAAACAAACCTGTAATGATAGAACACAGATCTGCATTGTCTACTGATAGGAGTAGATGGTGGGGTTGATGAAGGAATGTATCACAAAGGGGCATAAGATATCCTTTGGGTGTGTTAGTATACTCATTATCTTAAATTTTTGGAGGGTCTCACTGGTGTATACATATGCCAAAACTCATGAAATTGTACACTTTTTATCTCCATAAAGTTGAAAAAGAAATTTGACTGAAAAACTTTGTCCTCTATTCTCCTGTTTCAACGTTTACTAATAGAGAATCATTGATCTCATATAACTTAGAATCTAGTAGAAGTCAGAAATGTAAAAAGCTACATACACTAAACTGTGTACAACACAATATATTACAATAGCAGTCTGAAGACTATGAACACATGCAACTAGTTTCTAAAATTAAATGGCCAATAGGGACACAGTGAGTAGCTCGGCATAGCTGACATGGAGGGGAAGAGGAGAATATAGAAAAAACACGAACCTCAGGAGGTAAATATGAAACCAATCATGAGCAGCCTTTTTGTACTAGGAATGTCTATAGGTGTTAAGAAGTCATACAGGATGTTTACAGGAAAGCAACATAAGGGTATATATCAAAACACACGTGGAAAGATTAACCGTAGTTTAGAAACTTTTGGCTGTACATGACAGAAAATCAAACTCAAATGGTCATAGACAAATAAGTTTGAAAAACTTAATTGGCTTACATATTGAAAAATGGCTTACATAAAAAAAAAAAATCAGCTAAATCATTGCTTGATCCAGAGACTAAAATGATGTCTCTGATGTCTCTGGATAGGGTTTTGTTCCATTATTTTGCTCTTCAATCTTCCAAGCTGACTCCCTTCTCAGTCTCCATTTAGTATTAAGATGACCTACTAAGAGTTACCATTCTATAAATTCCAAGATGCAAAATCAGTGGGAAAAAGTCTATGAGTCCTTTCCAAAAGTCCTACCAAACAGTTGACTTTCAGTAGCTTCAATTGAGTCAACAGTTCATGGATAAATTATTTAGTTCAAGACTGTGCAGTATTCTGATTGCCTAACTTGAAAATAAGTCATATATCCACCTGTTACTGTGAGGCTGGGATGGAATTGTTGCACACAGAGAAATTTTGGATAATGTTAGCAGATATAGTGAAATGAAATGTAAACGGCAAAAAAAAAAAAAAAACCCAAAACAAACAAAACATTATAGGGATAAGTAAAAGCTTCCTCTGAGGAAAAAAAATGTGTAATGAGTGCATGTCTAAAGGTATTTATAGCTCCAGAGGTGATTAACTGTGGGATTCCTTTTCTTGGTGTTCTCTGAGAAGCGGAGATGACAAATATTCCCAAAAAATATTTATTGAGTGTCCGCTGAGAGCTAATCATTTTTGCTGTCTACTAAAGACACTAAATCAAACAAGATGTGGTGCCTGTCCTCAGTAAATGTATAGCTTAGTGTTAGAAATAAGCAAGTTTATTAAATGCTACAGAAAAGTTTGCAAGGGATCATAGGAGCCCAAGGATGAGCTTCAAAATCATATTGGGAGTTTGCAATATTGTTGCTTCAGCCATATTTCGAAGGCAAGAGTTAATTAAATGAAATAATATTACAAAGTGGGGATAACAAGAATATTACAGCAGAAGTATCAATGGTAAGAGGGATGTGGAAATGGTTAAAGCTTTGGTATATTAAGGGCACACATGTAGAAAATAGTGGAGTATGGGAATAAAAGAGTAAATAAAGTCAGACATATAGACAGGGTGCATATCAACAAGAAGTCTATATACTGTGCTAAGAAGTTTGAAGCTTTTATGGCAAACATTGTAGCCCTACCAAGTAATTGCAGTGAGAAAAGATATAATCAGAGCTATATTATTGAAAGACCCTTCTGGTAAGTAAATGGAAAACAGATTGGAAGAGGTCCAGAGTGTCAACAGGAAGATTCCCTAAAAGGTTCTGGCAATAATTAAGATAAGTGACAGTAAGAGCCAGGAAAATGGAAATGAGGCAGTCAAGCACGTATTAAGGTAAAAGCTTCACAGGAAAATTGAGGCATTGGTGATTTTTGCCTGGATGGGATTGTGAAGTGAACGAAAGAGTGTAAAGGAAAAAAATATTGTGATTTTAAGTTTTATGTCCTGTAAGGAGGAGGAAATGTGGTACTATTTAATAAGAACAAAAAATTAGCTGAATTACTGTTATTCTGCATTTATCACTTAGAATCTGGAAACCCAACAGTGGTAACCTTTTAGTTATTTCCTTAACAATAACGTGTCTTCTTGCCTTTGTGTGTCCAGGTTTAGGATTCATCTTTTACTAAAGTTATATACTTGTTTTAGCCTGAAAAATCTCACCTATGTAAAGTTCCAGCTGAGGGGCTGAGTTCCTGACATTGTATCTCCATGGACTGGAATCTTATTCCTAAAGGATGGAGATCATAGTCAAACAGAGAATGTTATGAGCAGAATCAAAAGTACAAAGGCCTAAAATATGAATGGGCATCAATCTTTCAATACATCTAAAGAAATATTTTGGTGCAAGAGTTTGAGAGGTGGTATCTAGGTGTGGACTGGTTGTCTTTTTAAGAATATAAGACATCTGGGCATCCATATGAATAAAGTAAGAGCAATTATCAGAGGGAAACTTACTGAAAATGTATGAGAGAGTTAACGTAATTGGAGGAACACAATTCTTCCTCAGTCTACCATAAAGGCAAAGAGACTTTAAAAAATAAAGGAATAGCTGATGTTGCAGAGAAATTTTCAGATGGACTAAAAGGAAATTGCAAGGACTCATTTTGAGTGTCTGCAGTCTTACTGGCTGAGTAGGAATGAAGGTCATTCAGCTATATATTGTTCTACTGAAATGTGCGGGAAGCTGAGAATTACATACCTAGGGATAATGTTCTGCATTTCAGTTAACAAAATCTCTTGTACCAATCTGCTTTAACAGCAATCTAGCTGAAAAAATCTTTGTGTTCTGCTTTGCTGCAAGATCAATATGAGCCAAAATGATAGCATGACAACTAATATAACATTGAGCAAAATAACATAAGTCTAGAGTCCAGATAAAGAGGGTAATCATCCTACTGAAATCAGCATTGTTCAAGGCCACAACTGGATAGTTCTGTTTCATGATGGGCTCTGAAATTTACTCAAGATTCAGTTTTTTTCTTACAGTTATAGTAATACGCTCTTTGTGAAAAAGTTTGGAAAAACTTAAATCATTCAGATGACTCTGAAATCATTTTCTTCATTGAATGTGTTTTTTTTTTTCTGGGAATATTTGACGGATATTTGCTTTACAATAATCCAAAATTATGTACCCAAAGACATTTGTCCAAAAACAGACAGACAGTATGTTCACAGTTAATGCCCTTCTACAAGAGACTCTAGAGAGTTCCTTCAGTATTTCCACCATGTGAGGAGGGCATAACAAGAAGACACCAATCTATGAACCAGGAAGTGGCACTCACCAGACAATGCATATGTCAGTACCTTGATCTTGGATTTCCAGGCCTTCAGAACTGTTAAAAATAAATTTCTCTTATTGTTAAATCAACCAGTTTATGGTAGTCTGTGATAGCAGTCAGAACAGTCTAAGACATAACCCCCAAATCAATACTTACCATGTATTTTCAGTCACTTGTGGGCATGCACAAAGATATGAAATATTTGAGTCTCTGAGATGCATGTTCCCAGATGAGTCAAATGAACTGACACTCTGCCCTCCTGTTTCAGTTCTCATACAGTAAAAAGTGCCTTTTCCATGGCTTATTTAAGTGTCTCATTTTAGTGTCGTATTTTACATGTTTTTGCTCCTCATTGGTGATGTTGCTGTTTAAAGTGCCCCCCAACTGTAGTGCTAAAGGGCTGCTAAGTATTCCTAAGAATAAGGAGGCTGGAATGTGCCTTACAGAGAAAATACATGTGCTTGACAAGCTTCAATCAAGCACAAGCTATGGTGCTGTTGGCTATGAGTTCAATGTTAATGTATCAACAATATATATTAAAGTGTCTTTAAAGAGAAACACACGTAAAACAGGTTAAATATTGACAAGTTGATGAAAATGTGACCACAGGCTCACAAGAACTGAATCCTGTATCTCTCTTTGAAAAAAGTGGTTTAGTATGCACTAATCCAGTGTTTACAAAAAAACTTTTAGAGCTTAACTACTGCGAAAAATGAGAATCAACTGTTACAGCTTTAACAGTATCATTACCAGTATCTTCCATGTTACTTACACTACTTTTCTTTCTTTTCTGTCTCTTTGTTTTATTCGGGACATTTTCTTCTGATTTATAGTCCAGTTTTAACCTGATGTTGAATTCTTAATCTACTTACCTTACAGTTTGGTCCCAGAATAGCTATAATTTTTCATGTTTCCTTTTATATAGTTTTAATTTACTTGGAAATTTCTCAATCTTGTCTTTTGTTTTCTTGAATATATTAAACTTAATTTTTCTTTCAAAATCTATATCTGATAATTCCAAATAACAGCAGTTGTCATGGGTCTGTTTCTATTGGTTATTGTTTCACCTGGGTCTCACTCATTCGTCTTATCTCACTGGATGCCTAGTTATTTTTTATTTTTACGATTATTGTTTGCAAGACATTGTATTTGAAAAATTACAAAAATGATGTAAGACCTAGGATGATGTTATATTATTTCAGATAGAATTTTTTTATTTGCCTCTCACAGGCTCCTGGGAATATAGATATGTCCTACTACCTGAATTCAAATTTAAAGATTGAGATGATTCAAATTTGGGCAATAGTCCCTGTGGAAATTGGACTACTTAAGATGCACTGTTATTTTTGCTGAACTCTTCTTTGGTGTCCTTGGAAAGAACTAGCATTCAGATTGTATCCTTCAAGCCCAGGAGGCTGACAAAAGTACTATGCAAATTATGAAAGCATTCTTAGTCTCTCAACCATCAATCGTGATATCAGCAGCCTTTCCTAGGTGAAAAGTGGCTCCAAACATCAGACTTATCTCTCAATTTCCATCTTACATCAGATATTGACTTTAAAAAGGCTTTGTTTAAACATATATATTTTGTTCAGAGTAACAAACTTAGTACAAATTCCCTAGTCAGTTATTACTGGAAGCCTCCTTAAATTTTTAATCATTACTTCTAGATCCTCTATTTAGCTAATTATCAAATTTGTTTAGTTAAGTTTAATAATTTTATTAGCATTTATCTTCACTTATATTTTCATTCAGATTAAAATATGTATTTTATATTCTATGACTAATTATCCCCTGTGAGTCACTTATTATTGTTATTTCTGATGACTCCTGATCATGTTGGCTTATGTGTTTTTGGGTTCAGTGATTATTTAACTTGTATTTTTTGAAAACTATTCAGAGGAATTCTATTATATTTGTATTTAAATTGTATTACTAAATGGACATTTTGATTTGATCCAGCACTTTTCTTTTTCTATATAGCAGTATAATGAAAAGTGCTAATACTTAAACATCTGTCTACAGATTTAATTATTTTTCATAGAACAAAATCCTATATTTGGGATTACTGGGTCAAAGTAGTGAATATTACTTTTTAATATGTATTACCAAATTTATGCTCTAAAGGTCACTGTAATTTATATTGCAGCAATATTTGGGCCCTGTACTTTAAGATGAATGCTGGCAAAATTACTTATTCTGAAAAAGGCAGCTATGATGATGGTAGGACTGAAGCCCAAGCTCCATATAAAAAAATAAAAGAATATTAGTTTATATACTGTTGTATGTTTTCGCCTGCTAACTTTGTCAAACATAAGTCTAGGCAATAAACACGCCAAGTTTATGGTACGTTCCCTTTGTATGTATTGATTAATCTACTTGCTTATTCATTTAATAATATTTTCTGAGTGACTAATATATGTCAGGCAATAAACTGAACATGAGGGATTCAACTACAAGCTATTATGAAATTTATAGCCTAGCAGAGGAGACTTTTAATAAGCAAGTTAAAAACAAAATGTATAAAATGAAGGAAAAAAAAAAGGTACGAAGCACGAGAGAAGGGACTTTTGTTGGCTTGCTTATCTAGAGTAGTTAAGGCAAGTCTCTTGTACTAAGAGTCATTTAGGTGTGTGTAGGTAATGTATAGAAATCAACCCCCAGAAAAAGTACAAAGATCTTAAAGAAAATAACTACATGGTGGCAAACTTATTGATAGAGTAACATAAGGCAACTTTGCAAAAGAAAAGTAGTGACTAAGCCAAGCAAAATTCTGTAGAACAAGGTAAGGAATTTGGATTTAATTCTCAGGACACCAAAATATTTCTGAATTTGTTTTTTTTTTTTTTCTCAGCAGATTTATCTCACAAGCTGACATATTTTCAAACATGTACTCTACATTTTTGAAAAGACTGGCTTGTAGACCACCAAGAGTGGAAGCAGCAAGATAAAGGAGGAAATTGTTGAAGTAGTCTAGTTGAGAGATGGTGATGGTTTAGAATGCAGAGCTGGTAGAGGAATCAAGAGAAATGAATATATTCAAGATATACTTTAGAAGTATATACAATAAAACTAAATGATAGACTGGATAAGGGAGTGAGGAAAAAGGAAGCATCAGGAATGACTTTCAGTCTCTTTAGCAAGTAGTGTTGGGAAAACTGGCCAGCAACATGGAATCAATGAAGTTAGAACACTCCCTCACTCCATAAACAAAAATAAACCAAAGTGGCTTAAAGACCTAAATATAAGACAAGATACTATAAAGCTCCTAGAAGAAAACATAGGCAAAACATACTCTGACATAAATCTTAGCAATGTTCTCCTTGGGCAGCCTACCCAGGCATAGAAATTAAAGCATAAATTAATGAATGGGACCTAATTAAACTTTATAAGCTTTTGCAGAGCAAAGGAAACCATAAGCACAACAAAATGGCAACCTACAGAATGGGATAAAATATTTGCAAATGACATGCCTGACAAAGGCTTAATTTCTAGAATATACAAATAGCTCACACAATTTAATAACAAAAAAAACAAATAACCCTATCCAAAAATGGGCAGAAGACCTAAACAAGCAATTCTCCAATAAAGACATACAAATGGCCAATTAGCACATGAAAAAATGCTCAATATCACTAATTAGCAGAGAAATGCAAATCAAAACTACAGTGAAGTATCACTTTACACCGGTCAGAACGGCCATCGTTCAAAAGTCCATGAACAGTAAATGCTGGAGAGGGACTGGAGAAAAGGGAACCCTTCTACACTGCTGGTACAAATGCAGTCTGGTACAGCCCTTATGGAAAACAGTATGGAGATTCCTCAAAAAACTAAAAATAGGCTTACCATATGATCCAGCAATCCCACTTCTGGTCATATATCCAGAGGAAACTTTAATTTGAAAAGATATATGCACTCCAATATTCACAGCAGCACTATTTACAATAGCTAAGACATGGAAACAACCTAAATGTCCATCGACAAATGACTGGATAAAGAAGTTGTGGTATATTTATACAATGGAATACTACTCAGCCAGAAAAAAGAATAAAATCATGCAATTTGCAGCAACATGGATGGACCTAGAGATCATCATTCTAAGTTAAGTAAGCCAGAAAAAGAAAGAAAAATACCATATGATATCACTCATATGTGGAATCTGAAAAACAGAAGAAAAAAGGACACTAATGAACTCATTTACAAAACAAAAACAGACTCACAGACATAGTAAACAATCTATGGTTACTGGGGGAAAGAGGGTGGGAAGGGATAAATTTGGGAGCTTGAGATTTGCAAATGCTAGATACTACATATAAAAATAGATAAAAATAAAAACAAATTTCTTTATAACAAAGGGAACTGTATTCAATATCTTGTAATAAACTTTAATGAAAAAGAATATAAAAATGAACATATGTATGTATATACATGACTGGGACATTATGCTGTACCCCAGAAGTTGACACATTGTAACTGACTGTACTTCAATAAAAAAAAAAATGACTTTTATAGTTTTCCAGCTTGAACAACTAAATACATAATGGTTTAAATGAATGATATGGAAATAGAAAGAGAGGCACATAGAATCCTGTATTTCAACCTGTGACCACGTTTATGTCTGTCCAACACAATGTACTCTAAGCCACCCCTGGACAGGAACCTTTCTTATCCATTTCTGCATCCCTATCTCCTAGCACAATGACTAGCATAGGTAATGCACCCAGTTAGTACTTGCTGAAGGATGTCTTTTTGTACTGGGCAACTAGAAATAATGACTCATGATTACAGGCAGACAGATTTCAGTTCTATGTAAATATTGCCAGATATTAGAACTCCACAAATGAAAGAGTCTGATTTCAGAATAGCATGCTCTCTGATAACTAGAAATATTTAAGCAGAGTTTTGTTGAAAATAAGACAGGTGTCTAATTTTGAAATAGAATTGGAAATTAACTCAGGCAGAAAATATTAATTCTGCTAGCACTTCTACTTAATCCCTCTTTGAGTTCAGAACACTTTTCATTGTCCATACCTCTGAACAGTGACTTTTTATTTCCTGTTAATTGAGTTAGTGAACTTATGCTCTAAGAATGTCTTCACTGGGAAGAAAATTAATAACTGCTTTCTCTCTTCAAATACATATAATCTAGGGCTTATACTTTCCAGTATTCAGCCAGGATACCAAGATGCCTGGCCCAACCGCTCTTGACTAAAGAGAAAGCATGAAGCTTTTACTCGCTCCTCCTAATGAGATTCTCTTTCCATGCCTTATCAAGTAATAAGAATGTAGGGAGTTGCAGTATTTTGTTTAAAAGAAGGTTGGTAAGACTGTAGGATTGGACTTGGCTAAATTGGTAGAATCTATGAGTTCAGGAAATGTTTGTGAAAGCCTCTGTTGGACACTGGATCTAAGACTCTACTAAAGCTCATGGCATAGAGAAAGTAAAGGGCCTAAAAAAATCTGATTCTCCCAGAAAAAGTATTTCTTTCTCATATATTCTTATTTATAAAAGTTAAAGAGCACAGCTAGGAAAATAGATGGATCTCGGTAGTCAAAATGATTCTGGTTAAATGTCAGTTAAAATGTTCTGTTGGCTGCAGGAGAGGGAAAAGTAGAGTGAATGGAGATCCCAGATCATCATCAGCTTTTTCACCTAAAGCAGTCAGCCTTTATAGGTTTTATTACATTTCCCAGTCAGTTTATTTTGAAGAAAAGACCTACACCTAGAAACAGTCTCAATACCAGTGGACAATTTTATATCTTTTATATCTTGAATGTTCCATGGACATGTCTCACTATTCAACTTACTCAGGCAGGATAGCCCTTCTAGATTAACAGTAAATTTATGCTTTTATTTGGATATAAGGAACCTAGAAAATAACATGTAGAAGATAAACTAGAAGTGCATGCTCTTTTGCTGTTATCAAATCTAATCAGGAATTTTCACAACTCTGCATAAAATTTCAATAATTAAAAAGTCTGGCATACTAAGCTGAAATTCCTGTACATCAAGAGTGAAATAAATACTTATTAAAATTATGTGTTTGCAGCTGTGTTACTTCGGTTTTGTGAATTAGTATAGTTGATTATTTTAGATCATCTAAACTTTAAATTTTTTTATCATGATAGAAAATTTCTCCAGATGTTCTTTTATGTAATAGGATTTTGTCTGGTTTTTATCTATATTTCAGTCCTATAATATGGAGCATTAACAGACACAAGGAAAATAATGAAAAGCTAGCCATTACCATCTCTTCATATGCAGTCAGCTACATATTGCAGCATGTTTATGGGTAAGCTTTTTATAATCACTTTTAGAGTAAATGAAAAAAGGGTTCTCTCTTTCTTTCCTTTGTTATTAGCTACTTATGATACTTGTAAATTCTCTCCTAATGTCATTTTGTTTCTGTGGTCTTCGCCCTACCTTCACCTTTCCTCCTACTCTCTGTGCTACATCTCATTACATCCTCCCATGGAACTGGCAATACTCTATAGTGTTGTTTCATAAGGCTTTTTTTTCACCCCTTGAAGTATATGCCCCATTGCCATACACAGTTCCCTCTCCAGAAGACTTCAACCACCAGTTATTATAAAAATAACACTTAGAAAATATTAGGAAGCTCTGAAAAAGACTCTCTTGAAATTACAGTCATCAGAATACCTGGATCAAACACTAGCAGCTTGAAAATTAGAACAATGATAATCAAAACAGCACTAAACACTAAATGTAGCATGCATTAACTAATTTAATTAAATACCCCTTTTATATCATGTACAACTTTAGATGGATATAACAGTGATTGCTCCCCACTTACTCAGCCTTCATAATCTAATGAGACAAGACAGGAAAAGAAGGAAAATTATATGATTTCAGCTAAAGATAAATGCTGTGAGGAAAATAAAGCAGGGTCTTGGTAAGGAGGATTACAAAGAATCTAATTGTGTTTGGTAGAATGGTTAAGAAAGGCTTATCATCTGGCAGTACATTGGGTTCTTAAATAGCCTTTATCTGACTCCTTTGGGTCTACCTCTACCAGAAGTAGATCAAGAGTGTTTCATAATCAGGTAAGTAACTAATAAGGTCACTATAAAAAGCTGTGAGTTGGAAAGGGAAGATATAGCCTATATACATATCCACATAGATATATACACAGATATAATCCCTGGCAATCATTTTTGAAAAGCTGGGTAGAACTGACACATAGGCTAATCCTGGCTATAGGATGTGCTTACCTTTTTATATTACACAAATATTTTCCCAACACTTTAACCTTCCAGATCCATACTGTAAGGAAGTGATGGAAAGAGAATTTCATCAGGAGAGGTAGCTTGCTGATTTATGCTTGGTTCTTTAGTTCTAAAAGGGCCAGACTCCAAGGTGCCCAGGCCAAACACAGGAAAACATACATGCTACAGTTTATGGATCTGATAAGAAAAAGTGGTCATTTAAAACTTTTCTCCAGTATTTGAAGGCATTCTTTTAGAATAATTTTGCTAACCCAAAATCAAGAAATAATCTCAGGGGCTGGTGACATACCCTTTATTATAATTTAAAGAGGACTACCAAGATTCAATCCAATTTTTTTTTCCAAATGGAAACATGTCTACAAATGAAACTCATTTTAGCATCGTTTTGCCATTGTTTGCCTAAATATATCTATTCTTGATTCATTTGATAGCATTTTGCCATTTATTTTTAATTTGCAACTTGGTTGCTAGTTTTTCAAATTCTTATTAAATTCTATTGACCTTTGTTTTTGTACACTTGAAGTTCTAAATGTCAATAAAGTTTAAGTAGATAATAATTCGAAACAAGTCTACAGGTTAAGTAATTAGGAAAAAGGAAGCATTTGCTAATGAGAATTTTGGTAATTTACGTTGCTTTATACATTTAGAAATTTCTAGCCTTTCTCTCTTTTAAAAAAACAGTTACTACCTATTTTGTCTTTCAAGATGGTAGTGTTTGGCTTTTTTAGTAAATTTTTCTCATACACTTTATACGTGATATCATCTACCACATTGCTGCCAAAAATAGCAAGACAAACTTCACAAGTACATGTTTAAAATCCTCATGAAAGTCAACTCTGTTAAGAATGATTCATTCAACATGGCAAGAAACAAACTTCATCAAATTGGTAATGTGGATTTATTCTTATACTAGCAAGTTAGAAATAATGACCATTACACCGAATCCAGACTCAGATCTTAATAGTACTAATCTATCTCAGTGTTTCTCTGAAACTATTTTCTGGCTCTAACAAAGCTTACCCGACTAGAAGAACTGGATTAGAGAAAGGAGTATTAGCCATGGATTCCAATATCCCAGTTATTGTGCCTATTTATTCCTCAAGTAAAACTATAAAGTCAGTGTTTGTAGGATGCACAAAGAAAAGACAATGTGAGGACACAGTGAGAAGGTGGCTATCTGTGATCCAAGGAGAGAGACCACAGAAGATACCAACTCTCCCAACACTTTGACCTTATACTTGTAGTCTACAGACCTGTGAGAATAGGTTTCTGCTGTTTAAACCATCCACTATATGGTATTGTGTTATGGCAGCCCTAGCAAACTAGTACAAAGTAAAATCACAAAATAGTGTTCATAAAGTTCTTCTCAAGCCAAAATGGCACTCACTAAAAAGCACTCACTGGCTGGATGATTCTTTCAGCCAAAGCTATACATGCTTTGAAATAGTATTGCATTGTTCTTTTATTTACATTATGATCATTTTTAATGCTCCCCAGTGACTATCATACTGTCTTGCACAGACCTCAGTAGTTGTATTATTTTTAATTGATTGATCTTATCCTATACCACCACTAATTCTTGTTACCTGGGAAATGAGTTCCTTAAAACAAACAAACAAACAAAATCTTGTGTATCAATTAAGTACAAATTCCCTCATTCCTATGGCAAATGTAGCTCAGGAACAGGTAAATGAATATAAAGATATATAAGAAAGACTTTGTTACTGATAATGTCTAAAGCAAAGAGTCAAACATAGAGGAAAAGAATATGCATGTGCCAGATCATTTATTAAAAACTTGTTTTAGGATTAAGACATTTGGGATATTTGATATCCTGAGTTATGGCATCCATTAACTCCTAATATTTTTGGAGTTATTGTCAGAGATATTCCAGTGCTATATAAGTTCTCTTTATTTTCCCTGCAGAGTATTTATGAGAGCTATTATACATGCAAGTCCTATAGCTAATCATCTTCCCAGAATCCCTCATTGGAGTACAGCCTAGTTTGCTTTCAGAACAGATCTGGTCAAAGCCACAGTATCTGTAGAGTGTTATTTATCACTAGACAAAATACAGATTTTCATAGTAATTTACAATGGGATATACCCATCCTTTTCCTTCATGGTTGGATTTTCATTCATAGTTTATGAGTTGTGGCTTTAAGATGCAAATAAGCTTTTTAGCTCAATTCATTGACATTCCAAAAGACTTTGTAACAATTTGAAAACATTTCAGCTGTTTCTTAATAGACTTTTCCTTTAAAAGCTTTCAGAAACATTTGACTCTATGCAATATGACTCTAACAATTTGCCATAAATCAACATGTTAGAATCAACCAATACAAATCAATGTTGGACAAGTGGCCCACAGAATAGTTGCAGAAGTTCAGTATTAATATGGCTTTGAAACAGAATGTTTTACATAGACAAGATTCAATAAATTTGGTTATCTTTTGTAAGTGATTATTAATTTTCCCTGGAGATAAAATTTATATAAAATTATTATTGTTACTGTTATTATTATAATTACTAAATCATTGTTTGTTTTGAAATAAAGTCTTTCTACTCAAAGGTTTATTATTTTTTTTTTCATGGACCATAAGTATCAACATCACCTGAGAGCTAGTTAGAAACACAGAATGTCAGGTACCACCTCAGATTAGTTGAATGTGAATCTTTATTTTTAAAAAATTTATTTTTCATTTTTATAATGGAGGCATTGGGGACTGAACACAGGACCTCATGCATGCTAAGCATGTACCCTATCACTTACACCCTCCCCCCAAGAATCTTTGCTTTTAACAAGGTTTCCAAGTATTTACGCTGCACCTTCCTATCTAAAAAGCACTCAACAAAAGGATTTAGTCTTGGTGTTAATAAGCAGTTCTGGAATTTCCATTTCAGATTCATAAACAGTCAAATATAGGAAATAAGTCACAGACTTTTAGAGAAAAAATATTTAAAATTTGATGCTGAAACAAAAAGAAAGGAGATATCCATTTGGATTACATTAATTGTGAGCAGGTAATATTAGAAACAACTTTGTAATTTAATTTAAATATATAATACTACATGCTATTACTGTAAGGTATAAAACAAAGTTTCTTTGGTTAAAATGAAGGAAAGCAGAAATTTTGTCTCCTATGTCTCTGTCTGTCTATCTCTCTCTCTCGCACACATAATACACATGTGAAACTTTCGGATAAATACATGAAAACTGTGTGATGGTCCTCTGCTCCCCACTTACACCATTTCACATCTATCCCTCTGTGACATTAAAGCTTGATCTCTTTAAAAATTATTATAAAGCTGAAAGCGTTATGTAGCCTCTGTAGCTATATTAATCATACTACTTTTTCTTTTCTCCTTTCAGAACTGACATATTATAAGTTAATATAGAACATTTTTCAGCTTTGCAAGCATGAGAAAGGAGGTTAAAATGGGTTAGATTTACTATTTATACTAAGAATGAATGAACTTTTCTTTGTCTGCCATATTCCTGAAAAGTCAAATGCCTAGTCATAAGAATGGTTGCTTTTTGCTTTGGGGCTCTTTTTGTAATGAAAAGTTAAAAAAAAAAATAGGAAATTTTCAGTCTTAGAAAGTTTCTTTCTGCACACACACACACATATACTCTTTCTATATATAATATATACACCTAAATATATTTATATATACATACTAAATATATAGTATATGTAGTATAGATATTAGTATGTATATATCTCTCTATATATTATATAGATATAAACATTACCCACATGTATATAATATCTATATATTTATATACATACATCTCAATATAGAGTGATTCTTTTACAAAATATTGAAGTATAAAATGCAGAAAAATATCTATTATATTAAATTATATTGTTGTTTGGTTATCAAGTTTGACAAGAGACAAATGTGTACATGGCATATTTAGGAAGCTCCAATGTGTCCTAGAAAGCAGTGTATTCTGCTTTGAAGTACTTAGCAAGGGAAGCAAAGAAAGTGCATCTCAGAGGCAGCCTCTGTGGCTTCATGTAGGGATTATACACCATCCCTCCGAAGCAAGGCTAAAAAGTCTTATAAACGCTATTTTGCAATTTCTTCTTAATATTACAGTGAAAAAAAAAGTGACTTTCAAAGTCCCAGATTCAATTAAAAATAAAACAGAGCTGTTCCCTAGAGCTAAGAAAGGTCCATTATTGAGCTTGTACATCAACAAAGGAAAAACCTGCCCAAAAATTAAAATTAAGAAATGGGAACCCAACAAGAAAGAAAAGTTTAAAATTTCTACTACAAATAGGCTACTTGAAGAAACTAGTCTTCTCCTATAGTGATTTGAGTTACCTACCATTTCTAGAAGGAATGCAGAAAGGATATTGGATAACAATTTATATGGCTTTTCTTTCTAATTCTAATTCTTTCTCTTGTTTTAACTTCTTGCAGTAATTTTTGTGTTAAATAGTGCCTACAAGTAAACTTTTCACAGCGGCAAAATCCTTGGACTTATCTTGGTCCTTATTCACATGATTTTCTAAGTTAGCTCTGTAAATGAAAAATATTGCCAGCCATATCAGTAAACAAAGGATGCTAAGGCCATCAAGAGATCAGCCACTACTGCCACCCACTATGGACAACAGTGAGTAAAGGAACTCAGGATGGAGAAAAACAGGCAGCCTGGCCTCTGCAGCCACCCTCAGCAGTGCTTCCTGAGGGAACTCAGGGTGGGAAGCAACAGATCCTGGCCCTAGATAGCTATGTGCACATCTATGGAATGATTTCAATAAGCCTAGATCTTTGCAACTTCCCATATAAAGTAAAGGGCTAAATTCCTGAACTTGAGATATCTGGTTTTCTTTAATTAACAGCAACCTTTTGATGTTCTGACTACCTGGTCTTTGTTGCAAAAACTCCTATATACCATGGCTCTTCTCTTGTCTCTTCAGAGCACTCTTAGAGCAATCTGAGAGGCTGCCTCCTGGGCTCGAGTCCTTAGAAAGTCTACTGAAAAGAGCACAACTCTCTACTTTTAGGTTATGAATTTTTTCAGTCAACAGTTTGAGTTTACATCACCTCTTAATTCTGATTACCCCCCAAAATAATTCAGATAAAACCTCTTCTCTCAACTCCATATTTGATTATCAACTTGAGTACGCAACAGATATCTCCAATTAACTTTTACAAAAACAAACTCTTGCCTGCTATCTGAGCATTCCTCATCTGCCCAGTACACTGACAACTGAGTAGGCAAACTCCAAATGTTGACACCAGACTTGTCTCCTATTTTTCCCTCATATTTCATATGGCAGAGATGACCAACTTACCACTAATGATTCATTTCTCACTTTGCATAACAGAGTAATTATAGGAAACTAGCTGCCAAAGGAGCAATTGTAATTCACAGTCCCTGTGCATATAAGTTGGGGCACACTGGCTCACTATCATCACTGGAAATTGATGTTTGTTTTCTTGGGCAACAAGATTAAGAAGTGAATATGCCATCTCCATTCTTTCATTCTCCATCAGCCAGCCGGATATCAATATCTGGGCAACTATGAAAGCTACATGTTGAGGTTAGCAGGATCGCCATCACTCTGCCTCCCTGAATGACTGTGTGGAAAGTACTCTCACCACCACCACATCTACAACACCACTCACACACCAGAAACATACTCATTGGACTGTTTGGAAAACAAAATGAAATTTAGTTGTTCTAAGCCACTGTTAAAATGGAGTATTTGTTACAATACCTAGTGTTACAATAACCAACACACTTCATATCTAACCCAGTAGCAAATCCTTCAAAATGTATCCCAAATCCAGGCATCTCTCTCCACTTTTAGTGCCACAATAGTGGCATGATAGTCCAAGCCACCATCAGTATTCACCTGAATCACTGCAACAGTCTACTAACTGGTCTCCTTGCTGTGACTTTTAGCAACTTTTGTCTTGTATCAATTCAGTAGCTAAAGTGATTCTTTAAAATAGAAATATGCCTATGTAATATTTCTTCTTGAAATATTTCAATGGATTTCTAGTATGTTTAAGACAGAATCCCGAAGTCTTATATGATTTCAAGGTCCTGTGTGGTCTAAGCCCAGCTACATCTACAATATCACCCCTTTCGTACCTACTCCCTTCTAGCTAATCTTCAAACAGTTCACACAGCACTCATTCCAGATCTTTGCATTCACTAGAGCCCTCTTCCTAGGACACTTTTCCTTCAGATATCTGCATGACTTGTTTCCTTGCTTCATTCATGTCTTTGCTGGATTCTCACTTCATTAGAAAAGAATTTGCTAATGAAAATGGCACCCGTGTTGTCTTATGCAGCATTGCAGCACATTATCACTTTATCCTGTTTTATTTCCCTTAGTAGTACTTTTTACCACCTAATACATATTTTCTTGTGCTTATTTTTTTCTATTTCCTTCAGTAGAACATGAGAAGTGCACATCCCCTACCTTTAAAAAGAGCTCCTAAAAATACCAAGTGACGTGGCTGCCATGCCATGGAGAATGAGTACTGTGATAAAAGCTACCAATTTCTGCTTTATTTGTTAAATGAATGAACATGTCAAAGAAGGAATTAATAAAATGCTAAAAATGTTGTAGATCACATTGGATCAAAATTATTAATATTGAAATTAATTGAATACAGTATTTGAAATACTTTTTGTCTTTCTAAGACTTAAAATGTTTGTCGTCAGAGAGTTTCTTTTTTAGCCTTCATTATCTTATGTTTTTATCATCCTAATATAAGTTCACAGATAAAAATATTTAGATTAACTATCAATAATTTGATTCACAGTCTTCTTTAATACCCCAGCTTCTTAAATGAATAAAATAGAAGATTAGGAAGTTTTTATAACTTTGAACATGTTGCTAAATTTATACTTATTGTTTTTATATTATTTTTCTACATGATTTCAAAATATAGTATAAAATCATGTAATCATATCAATAGATGCAGAAAAAGTAACAAAATCCAACATTCATTCATGATAAAAATTCTCAGGAACCTAAAAATAGGGAAGAACTCCCTCAGCTTGATAAAACACATCTACAAAAGCATACAGTTAATCATACTTTAATGTAAGAAACTAGGTGTTTTCTCATTATGATTACGAAGAAGGAAAGAATGTCTGCTCTTGCCACTCATATTCAATACCATGTTAAGTCTTAGGTAATGCAAAAAATAATACAAGAAAAGAAAATAAAGGGTATACAGATTTAGAAGGAAGAAACAAAACTGTCTTTGTTGACAGATACTATAATTGTCATTGCAGGAAATCCAAAAGAATTGACCAAAAAAACCCAAAAAAACTGGCACTAACAAACGATTATAGTAGTTTATTACAGGACACATGGTTAATGTACAAATGTCAATTGCTTTCTTATATACCAGTAAGAAAAATTAGAATTTTAAATTAAAATCACAATACCATTACATTAGCACCCCCTCCCCCCAAAAATTCCTAGGTATAAATCTAACAAAGTATTACACAATCTTAATGGGGAAACTACAAAACTCTGATGAAAAAATCCAAGAATATAGAAATAAACAAATATATATTCCACATTGATGGATTGGAAGACTCAATATTGTTAAAACTGAAGTGTAATTCATGAAATAAAAATGATATTAGGCCTCATTAAAATTAAATACATCTATTTTGTGAAAGATAGTTAAGATAATGAAAAGACAAGACATGGATTGAGACAAGAAAAATCTTGCAAAAGTACTGATAAAGTACTGATATCCAAAACATACTAAGAACTCTTAAAACACAACAATTAGAAAATAAACATCCAAACTAAAAAGTGGGCAAAAGATCTAAGCAGACACCTTATCATACAGGTGGCAAATAAGCACATTAAAAGATATTCAACATTATATGTCATCAGGGAATTATAAATTAAGACAACAATAAGATTCTACCACATGCTTATTAAAATGTCTAAAATCCAAAGCACTGACAACATCAAATGCTGGCGAGAATGTAGAGCAACAGGAACTGACATTTACTGCTGGTGGGGATGCAACACAGTATAGCCATTTGGGAAAACAGTTTGGTAGTTTCCTACAAAACTAAATATATTCCAAATATATGATCCAGTAACTCCTTGTACTCCTTGTTATTTACCCAAATAAGTTGAAAACTTATGTCCACACAAAAAAAACTTATGGCTGCACATAGTAATTGATAGCAGCTTTATGTATAATGGCCAAAATTTGAAAGCAATATGGATGTCCTTCAATAGAAGAATGGATAAACAAATTATAATACATTCATATAATATCATTCATAAATAAATAGAAATGAGCTATCAAGCCACTAAAATACATGGAGGAAACATAAATTTACCGTGTTAAGTGAAAGAAGTCAACCTGAGAAGCCTACAAATTCCAACTCTATGACATTCTGCCAGTACCATATTGGTTTTTACTACTGTAGCTTTGTACTATAGTTTAAATCAGGGAGTGATTCCAGCTTTGTTCTTCCTAAGATTGTTCTGGCTAATCAGGGTGTTTGTTTTCTATACATATTTTGGAATTATTTTTCTAGTTCTGTGAAAAATGACATTGATATTTTGGTAGGGATTGCATTGAATGTATAAATCGTTTGGGGTAGGATGGTCATTTTAACAATATTAATTCTTTTAACCCATAAACACAGTCTTTCCATTTGTTTGTGTTGTATTAAATTTCTTTCATTGGTGACTTACAGATTTCTGGGTATAGATCTTTTATCTCTGAAGTTAGATTTATTCCTTGGTATCTTATTCTTTTTGATATGATTGTAAATGTGATTGTTTAATTTTCCTTTCTGATAGTTTATCATTGGTATATATATCATTGGTAATACAACAGATTTCTGTATATTAGTTTGTATTCTGCAACTTTACTGAATTCACTGATGAGTTCTAATAGCTATTTGGTTTTGTCTTTAGGATTTTCTATATATGACATCATATCATTTGCCAACAGTGACAATTTTTTTTTCCTTTCCAATTTGAATTCCTTTTATTTGTTTTTCTTGTCTGATTGTTGTGACTAGGACTTCCAATACTATGTTCAACAAAAGTGGTGAGAGTGAGCATCCTTGTCTTGTTCCTGATCTTAGAGGAAACGCTTTCAGCTTTTCACCATTGAGTATGCTATTAGCTGTGGGGTTGTCATATAGAGTCTTTATTATGTTGAGATATGTTCCCTCAATACCCATTTTCTGGAGAGTTTTTATAATAAGTGGAAATTGAATTTTGTCACAGCTGTTTTTGTATCTATTGAGATGATTTTTTTTTCAACTTGTTAACGTATCACATTGATTGACTTGTCAATACTGAACCATCCCTGCATCCTTGGGATAAACACTTGACCATGGTGTATGATCTTTTTAAAGTATTATTGGACTTGGTTTGCTGGTATTTTGTTGAGGATTTTTGCATGTATGTTTATCAATGATATTAGCCTATAATTTTCTTTTTTTGTGTGATCTCTTTGTCTGGTTTTGGTATCTGAGTGAGGTTGGCCTTGTAGAATGAATTCTGAAATGTTCCTTTCTCTGTCAATTTTTAGAATAGTTTGAGAAGGATAGGTGTTAATTTTTCTCTAAATGTTTGGTAGAATTCACCTGTGATATCATGTGGTCCTGCAATTTTGTTGGGAGGTTTATTTTTTATTACTGATTCAATTTTATTACTGGTAATTGATCTGTTTATATTTTCTGATTCTTCTTGATTCAGAGTTAAGAGATTGTAAATTTCTAAGATTTTTTTTCTATTACTTCTAGTTTGTCCAATTTATTGGCATATAATTTTTCATAGTAATCTCTTTTTTTTTGTATTTCTGTGGTTTTGGTTGCAATTTCTCTTTTTTTATTCTTGACTTTATTGACTTGGGCCCTCTTTTTTTTTTTCTTGATGAGTTTAGCTAAAGTTTTATCAATTTTGTTTGTATTTTCAAAGAACTGACTCTTAGTTTCATTGATATTTTCATTTTTTAGTCTATTTCTTCTCTAATGTTTATGATTTCTTTCTACTTTTTTTGGGGGGGGTTAATTCTTATATTTCTAGCTCTTTTAAGTTTATTTGAGATCTTTCTTGTTTCCTGAGTTAAGTTTGTATTGTTATAAACTTCCCTCTTAGAACTGCTTTTGTTGTGCCCTGCAGATTTTGAATCACTGTTTTCATTTTCATTTGTCTACAGGTAAATTTTGATTCCCTCTTTGATTTCTTTAATGACCCATTGGTTGTTTAGCAGCATAATGTTTATGCACAACATCACATGTTTGTGGCTTTTTAAGTTTTTTTATTGTAGTATATTTCTAGTTTCAAATGTATGACATTCTGGAAAAGGCAAAACTTTGGAGTAGTAATAAGATCAATAAGGTTGATGGGGGTTTAGAAGAAGAGAAAGAGGAATAAATAGGTGGGGCACAGGTGATATTTAAGGCAGTGAATCTATTCTGGATGATACAGTGGTGGATACACATCATTATATATTTTTCAGAGTGAGGAGAATTACATGAAGATCGAACTCTTATGTAAACTATGGACTTTAGTTAATAATAATGTATCAATATTGTTTAATTAATTGCAATAAATGTACCATATATTTCCCTCTCTAGTACAAAACAAGACAGTAGGACAAACTGCCCTTTTACCAGTTGGGTTTTAGATGTGTTTCTACTGTTTATTCCCATTAACTATTAATAACTAAAAACCAGTCTTTTCCCTTGCTCTCTTCTTTTTTCCTTGCAAGTTTCCACCAGAAAAAAAGTTAACCTATCTATATTACTAATCAAATTATAATTCATACCAAATAATAAGATTTATTATCTAAAGTTTATTTTTATAAGTGTGCATCATTAAAACTGTTACATTTGATAGTAGGGAGAGAATCCTCAGTTTAAAATATATGGCATATAGGTTATACATAATTAAAGTATTTTTTTTTATTTTATAGTCTTATTTTATGGTCTTATAAAAAATACCATGAAGCTAAATAATTCACTTTTAATTGTAAGTTACATTTAACAAATGGAACTGTAGATTGCAAACAGCCCCATTTTCTCTAGTGTCTAGGATAGAAAGGGTTGATATTTAATTATTTTCTTAAAAGCAGATTAAATCATGCAATCTAAAATTTTTAACCCTAAAATCTGTATAACAATTAATCTAAGTGGATGATGATTTCACAGGTTTGTCACGTTTCTTCAAATATATTTGTATTGTATTGTTAAACCACTATTTCTATAGGACAATTCCTTTCAATGTCAAATTCCATGAAGTAAATTATCAAAGCATATAAAAAATACCAATAAAAATAAGCACACAGTAATACTCTGATGTGACCTCATATTCTTAAATACACACATAGTATGTATTCTTAAATACACACATATCTTTAGTATCTGTTATATTTCATTTAAGTAGAATGATTAATGCCACTTTGTCATGTAATATGAAATAAATTTACTTAATTTAAATTTTTTATTTTAATTAGCTTTTAGTCCCTAATGAAAATCTTACAATTTACCAAATATCACTAATGTTTCTTGTTTCTTCCCAAACTGAAGCCAAACAACTATACTAGTTCATTAAAAAAAAAAAGACAAAATTTTTTTTTTTGTCATTTAGCTGGCACTTACAACTATGTTCAATTTAAAACTATTAGTGGTCATGATTTCTAAGAGGTCTTATAGTTTTCCTTAATTTTCAATATCATTGTGTTACAATGCCCTTAACTGATTAATATGTACATTGTACAACCTACTTTGGTTTAACTCAGAACAATGTATTATATTAAGATAGTGTAGATTAGGCCACTCTTTCATAATGTGTTCATTCTCATAATAAGGTCAAATTTTGAAAACAAATTTCAGCTATTTTTTTAAAAAGATGTAAAACAAATGCAGTAAAACAATTGTGTCTCAAATTAATCCAACTTTAAAATAAATGTCCTATATCCAGCAACACCATATGTATGAAAACTCCTCTTTATTCCCAACTCTGTGGTTTGATTCTAAATTAAGCCCCCACTTCATGTGAGACCAAATAAATGAGTCAGTTGATAAATGTCAAGTTGCCTTTTTTCCTTCACATTTATTTTGTATATTATATTTATTTAATGCCTTTTATTATATTTGTAATTTATGAGTAAAGAATCAAAGTTGGATCATCTGTTTCATCTAAATGAGTTAAATTCAGTCATTTTAAACCAGAATAGTGTTTTGTTTTGTTTTGTTTTATGGTATTACTGTACTCAATCCAATAATCAGAGTATAAAACAAGCAGATAACCAGAGTAGTATCAAAAATAATTAAATTCACAAATATATACAAAAATATTTCAAGGTCCATGAATTTCTTCCTAGATGTTTTGAGACCTTACTCTCAGAAACTGACAAACCAAGCAAAAAACAAAGTCAAGATATAAAACATCAGATTTCATCTTATTCTTCCGTATTTAGAGGTTTTTCTTAAAGTTACTGTTGATCCCTGAATGGCCTTTCATCTTTGAGAAGATAATTCTAAAAATCTGATTGCTGTTCCATGTGCTTGAGTCCAAGGCCCTATGAGTGTATACAAATTTTTAACCAATCCTTTAATTTCAGCAACACTCCCTTTCCTCATCCCAAACATCTACCAACCAAGGAGGTACTTTAGATTTTAGAACATTTTCTCAATACTATAGCATAAATGAGTTTATGTATTGGCTGTTTCAAACTTCTACTCCTACTTGCTGCTGTCCAGTTGAAATCCTTCATCTGCTACCATCTTTTCCTGCAGCCTACATGTCCTTCCTTCTGACTTAATAAGGTAAAAGAAGTCTCTTTATTCTTCATACTGAGGGGGTTGGTAAGTTAGAATGAAGCAAAGGTAAATGTGTTTGTTCAGTCAATGGTATTTATTCAGATTCCTCAAATAGTAGATTTGAATATATAATCTAAATATTTGAATATATAATATAACTTTATAAGTACCAAAACTAAGAAAGAGACACAAACACTATTTGCAAATAGCATAAAACAAATATTCAATTGTTCATGTACAGGTCACAAACGAAACTTTGATAAATCATCTAAATGTATTGTTGAATGAGATAAAATTGCTTATATTCCATCCTACTGGATGTAAAAAAGTGGTTAAAAAAAGCCACACAGGCTACAAACAAAATGGCAATAAGAATATGATATATAAAAACCTCTGGCATTCAGTCAAAATGATAATCTGAGAAAAATATGTATCAACAATTTTATTATAAAATAAAAGACTACAAAACAAACTAATCTTTCATCTTAATAACAAAAAAATTAAAATTATTACAAAGAGTTTATTTGAAAAAGCAGCAGTCAATGATAACTCAATTTTATAGTTGATATTTCTGACTATCAATTTTCATCTGAGGTCTAGAATCCCATTTTTAAAGGTCTTCTCAGTGTTGCTCCCTGGATACTTTGTAACATCTGTAATTCTGTTGGTTTATAAATAAACTCATTGCCTTCTCTTCAAAAATATGCTGTTATATATTCACCATGATGTTAATGTCCTAAACACTCATTCAGTTTCTTATGTTGAAAGCCTCTAAATCATCTTCAACTCATTCTCTCCTTTATGTCATGAGACCAAATTACTAACCACATGTGCCTTGTTTGACAAGTATAACCTCCCTCGAATCTGATTATCACATTTCTTCACATAATTATTGCAAAACACAACTGCATCTAGTTTTTCTTCCTTCTCCCAAAGGGCTACCTGTGCTCACTCAAAAAGAGCTGGTTTTGTCACCTTCAATTAACAAGAAAGAAAGAAAAAGAAGAAGAAAAAAAAAACTTTGCTGGAAAGAAAAAAACATACAGACACATAAGCAGATACAAACAGTATTTCATGAGTTTTTATTATTCATTCCTTACTCTATAGAACAGCATTTAGGATCTTTCACAATGTAACTCTGACTTCTAACTTAAAGTCAGATGATTCTTTGATTCTGATCCCTTATAGATTATAGCTCTTTGACATGCACACTCTATTCTAGTAAAACAAGACTGCTGACTGTTCTCTAATTTTCTTGTCATTATAGTGGAAAATATTTTTCTCCCCTTTTCTTCTTCCGGTCATATGGAATTCATTCTTGCAGGCCTAGCTCAGTTTTATGTCCTCAAGAAAACTTCTTGCCCATCCTTCAACCCTAATCTTCTTTTCTTTATAACTATATCATAAGATACATGTGTTCATACATCTGCTTACAATATATACGCTTCTCTGTGAAGACACAGAATGTGTACTTCTCAACTTTATATCTCCACAGAGGGCCTGGCAGAAGTACTTGGACCATAATGATTAATACTCAAAATATGTTTGCTCTAGCTAGGTGCAAATAATTAGGTATATAATCTTGTTAGTTATAAATTATAAAACAGTTGCAGCTGATAATGATCCCAGCCTATTTTCAAGAACTGTGGAAGTTTGAAATTTTAATTTATTTTCAGCCTAGCAAATTAGCCCACCTCTGTTTCATGGATGGTAGACGGAGAACTGACACTCTTGAATCAAAGTATTTTATTACTTACATCAACAGCAGTAATCATACCATCGGTATTCAAGCCAGTCCTCCAAACCGCAGTATCCACAGAGCAACACAAAGAGAAACAGATGATGCTGCAGTGGGTTATGTTAGAGGAGAGGAATTCTGAGTTTATGGAGCCTTGATCTTTTATAATGGACAGAAAGCTTGCCTGAATCTTGTCCTGAAGATATTATCTTTACTGCTCTATCAGGAAGTAAATATGCCCTCTGCCCCAGAGGTAGACATGGTTTCTGTCTTCCAAGGATGCCTGTTAACCCTTGAATAGTTAATCCAAAAACAAAAGAAGTCAGTGGCTCTGCTCACAAGATACATAGAAAATCAAGAAACCAACTGAGAATTGTCTCCTGATGCCTATTTTTACCCATAACATTCTGATGCATGTATAAAAGACAATTACAATAGAAGGAAACTGAAGTGTATGGAGTACAAGCCTCGAAGTATCATTCAGTCACTCATCAGTTTAATATTTATCGAGTGTCTCTTATGGATCAGATACTGATCAAAGTTCTGATGATAGAGCAGTGAACAAAACAGTGTTTCTGCCTTCTTGAACTGTATGTTCCACAAAGAGGGGAGTCAATGTGACTCCAAAATTTCTAGCTGAATCAATTTTAAGCAGAAAAAAACAATCAGGTAGATACTACATAATCACCCATTTTAATCATACTCGTACTCTGCCACTATGTATTTCTGAAGGCATATTTTTCAGTCTTATTCAGTGTATCATGTTCAATATTTTTCCTTAAATTGCTGGTAATCATCAAAGTACTTAGAATGCACAGAGCAAACTCTATTAAATGTAGGATGCTCTGGATTCCAATTTTCATGTTGAAATGTATAAATATTTCAGATGAAGTATTCATAGGATCTATCCTTTTGTATGCATTGAAAGTAAGGCTCTTTGTCAAATATTTTGCAAGGCAAAATTTGTCAAATAAATTACCTTTATCAATAACTTTTATGTATTTTACCAATTTCAGAAGCTAAAAAAAAATCACAGAGATTCTGTTTAATTCTATTTTTGTACAGGATATATGTTTATACTAATAAAACAGAAATTCTATCAGATATTTTTCTACAAACTGAGATATTTTAAAATAAAATCATAGAATTTCAAAGGCTCAAATAATTCTAAAATTTAATGAACACCACACAGAGAAAGCACATACTACCACACTTGAAAGAGGTTTTCATTAAAAAATTAGCTTTCCACAAACATATAGTAGCTCAGTTATTCTGTGTATGTATAAAAATATTTCTGTGGCAGCCACAGCTTCTATTTCAATGGGTAGAGCATCATCTCTGTGTCAATTTAGGTCATCCAAAAAGTAGAAGCTGAGATAGGATAGGTATGCAAGAGAATTATTGTGAATCACCACTGAAGATAAAGGGCAGAGAGCTAGGGAAGGCAGGGAGAGCTTCAGGCAGCATTGCATATCTGACATCTGTGGAAGGAAAGCATGAAGGCAGGAGGATTGGGTAGAAAGAGCTTCAGTCTGCATTTTTAGTACAGTTCTGAGAAAGCCACATCCAGGCCTACGGGGAGTCCCTGAGCAGACACTGCCCAATAGAGTTGTCCTGCACTAGCCAGGGATTGTCTGGCTCTAGTATCACAGTCATGCTCAGACACTCACAGGAAGAAACTGGGGGAAAGCAGAGCTTTGACAAGAGTGTCACAATGCATCTGAGGAGGCAGTTTCAACTATACGCCTCATGGCAGATTCTCTTGAAGAGAGAGCTGAGCAGTATACCTCAAAGCTGCCAAGGCCTCTGATTGGACTTAATTGATTTTCTCTATGGAAAAAAAAGGTAACATTGACATAAACCCTTCATTACTTAACTCTTTTCAAAGATTTTTTCCTGTTCAAGGAGTCAGCTAAGTCACTGCTATCACTTCACTGTGTATGTGAAGGAAGAAAACTTAGCATCAACAATTAACAAAATTAATTTAGAAGAACATTCTTTGGACTAAATGAAATGTGTTTCACAAAGTGGTAAGTAAATACAACTTCTTCAGCTGCATGTGTTAAATTATCATCTTCAGGTGCATTCTTCTAAAAACTAGATTTTTGTAGTAGAAGCTTGTATGTCTCTAACAGATTTGTGTCTTCTGGTTCTCATGTGGCCACTATGATCCTTATGTTGAATCATAAATGTTGAGGTGCATTTTGTGCAAGTTAATTTTGCCTTATTCTTGCATTGCAAAAATTTATTTTCATTTTTCTTGCTATTGACTGATTGCAAATAGATTCATTACAAAATAAAAAAGCATTATTAAATATTAAAATTAATAGCTGTGGATTTATACATCTGTAGTGAGAGTAATAACATTACATTCTACACAACCACATCACAACTGCTCAGACTTTATTTCTCATACACATTTCATGTATATCTAGCCCATCATTTACCAAATTTTCCAATTATCCCATTAACTGCTGACCCTGTAACTTTTGCATCTTGCAGGCCCCTGTACAGATCAAAACTTGCTAATATGCATGCAGAGAGCAAGACTGCAGTAGCAACCATTTCCCTCCTCACTGCCACACACCAGACAAAGTTAGCTGTCTGGACTTCTCTTACGTAAGTATCTTTCCTTCAGCTAGTGCACATCCTGTATCTTCTCTTGAAAGGAAGAGTTTAGCGAAATAGAATTTGAAAATGGTCAGAAAAAGGAAGACAATTATTCTTTCAGATTAAGCCACACGTTAGAAGTAAGAATTCTGTTCACCACATATGAATTACACGAATTACAAAATGATTATATGACTAAGACAGGAAGTACATGGTGAAGGCCTTGCAAACCTATCTCAGCTCATTTTCATGCAACCATTAATAATAACAATGCATTGTTAAAAAATGAACAATTCAAGAAAAATCCTAATAAAGATAGTGAAACAACAGTCATAAACCAAGACCATCTCTGGCAAACTGTACCATAGTCATTTTAGGAGCACCAATATTTTCTGAACAGGAAATACGTGTACTCCATAGTAATTGATAATAATTTTGAATACTGTCATAGAAAAGGAGGAGTTAAGAAGGAAAAACAACATCAGTAAGCTTTGAACTGAAATTTTTAATCTGAAAAGAAAAAAAGAAAAGTCAATCAGAAAATCCTAACAAGTTTGAAAGAAATTTAAAAGTGAATGGTGTGGAGGAGGAGAGAAAGATGGCACAGTAGAAGGATGTGGAACACACTTCCCCCAGGAACACATCAAAAATACATCTACATGTGGGGCAATTTTCACTGAAAGCTACCTGGAAACTGGCAGAAAGACTCCTTTAACCACTTCTTTGTAAGGCAAATCTACACAGAATCATGCAGAAGGGAAGATAATTGATCAGGTAGTCCCCTGGGAGGGGACTCAGAGGAAAAAGGAGATTACATGAGTGGAGATTCTCCCTGAGGAGTGAGCAGTTTGAGCCATATATTGGGCACCCCAGCCCTGGAGCTCAACACAGGGAAGACAAGTTCCCTTGGCTAGTTGGAAGGTCAATGGAACAAACAAGAGGGCTATGAGAAGACTTGACTTCATTCACAAGGGCTGCACACATACTTGCTTGCTTTCAAAGCAGGGTGGAGATGGCAGATTGAAAATGCTTCAGTGTCTGGCTGGTTTCCTGCAACTGCCCCCTTGTGAATGCTCTAGCTCCACTTGTGTCATGACTAAAGTGAGGGATCAGCTGTGAGACTCAGAGGAGGCTGAAACCTGAAACAGTGTCTGAGGAGGGCAGGGGCAATCATTTCTGCTTAAATAGTGCATCAGAAGTAGTCTAAGTCTTTGTTACCAGCTAGACTACCACAGCCCACACCCTGACCCCCAGCAAGAGCCCACACTGGCCTCTCTTACTCCAGCACAGTTCCACGCTGGGGCAAGAATGCCAGTGCTGGGAGTGGGGAGAGCACACGTTAAGGGAATGGAGCCAGCTCAGATCCAACCTTTAGGGCTTCTGCTCCAGAAACCTGGGGCCTGACACCCCCCCCCCCAATAAGGAAGTTACGGCCACTGAGCAGAGAAGAAGCCCTGCTTCACACCCAACTCTGGCCTTAGCCACTCCACCTCTGGCCCCATCTCCTACTAAGTCGATGGCTGCCAGCACACAGGGAGGAAAGACATGACTTGTGTTATCAAATTGAACTCTCCTGTAAAAGCCATTGAACACACATAGACTGCATAGTGACACTTCCTTCTAAGGATATCTCTTCAATACCACAATAGGTATCTGTTTCACCTAATTTCATTGAGACAGAGAGGGTTATGCAAAATTACAAGACAAAAGAATGTATCTCAATTGAAAAAGCAAGAGGAAAACCACTGAAAAAACAAACAAAAAGAAACATAAATAAAAAATTACCATATAACATAGTCAAAGCATGAATAATAAGAATGCTAATAATTAATAATAAAAAGAATTGATAAACACAATAAAAATTTTAACAGGGACCTAGAAAATGAAGGGGAAAAATAAGTCAGAACTGAAAAGTAAAATAACTGCAACAAAAACCATACTAGAAGGAATTAATAGCAGATAGGTCATACAGAAGAATGCATACATGATCTGGAAGATAGAATAATGAAAATCTCACAACCAGAACATGAGGGAAAAAAAAGAGAGAGAGAGAGAACAGTTTAAGAAATCTCAGGACAACATCAAGCATATAAGCATACCAACATTTGCATTATAGGCATCCAGAAGGACAAGATAGAGAGAAGGGGATCAAAAAATGAACTTGAGGAGATTATGGCTAAAAATTTCCCATATCTCAAGAAGGAAATGGATGTCCAGGTATGGAAGCCCAGAGGGTCCCAAACATGATGAATCCAAAGAGACCTACACCAATTCACATCATAATTAAAATGGCAAAAGTTAAAGATAGAGAATTCTAAAGCCAGCAAGAGAAAAACAAAGAGTCATATACAAGGAGACCTCCATGAGACAATCAGCTGATTTTTCTACAGAAACATTGCAGCTGAGAAGGAAGTAGCATGATATTTTCAAAGTGCTAAAAGGGAAGAACATGCAATTTAGGGTGCCCTACCCAGCAAGATTATCATTTAGAACTGAAGGAGAGATAAAGCACTTCCCAGACAAGCAAAAACCAAAAGTTCATCAATACTAAGTCTACCCTGAAAGAAGTATTAAAGGGTCTTTTCTAAGAGGAAAAGAAAAGGCTGTATCAAAAGGAAGGATTTATAAAAAAGGATAAATCCCACCAACAAAAATAATTTAAAGGCTGAGTACCAACCATTTAAATAAGCTAGCACAAAGGTGAAAAGACAAAAAATGTAAAATCAACTATGACTACAATAACCAGTAAAGGCATAGACATGAAGATGTGAAATATGACATCAAATACACAAAATGTAGGGGAGAGGAGTGAAAAAAAATGTAGATCCTTTATAATGTGTCTGAACATTAAAGGAATACCAGTTTAAAGCAAGTATACTGAACTGTAAGTCAACATATATGCACCTTATGGTAACCACAAATCAAAAATCTAAAATAGATACACAAAACCTAGAAAGAATGGAACACAAGCACATCACTAAAGAAAATAATCAAATCTTAAGGGAGGAAAAAAAAAAGGAGAAATAAACAGAGAAGAACTACCAAAAAAACTGAAAAACAAGTAATAAAATGGCAATAAGTACATACCTATTAACAACCAACCTAAATATCAATAGGATAAACACTTCAATCAAAAGACATAGGGTGGCTGATTGGATAAAAATACAACACACATATATATGCTGCTTACAGGAAACTCAATTTAGAGCTAAAGACAAACACAGACTGAAGGTGAAAGGATGGAAAAAGATATTTCATGCAAATGGAAATGACAAGAAAATGGGGACAGCAATAGATTTTTTAAACAAAATCTATAACAAAAGAAAAGGGATGGCTCTATATAATGATAAAAGGATCAATATAGAAGAGGATATTACACTTGTTAACATATATGCATACAATATAGGAGTGCCTAAATATATAAAGCAAATATTAATGGACATAAAGGGAATAGTTGACAACAACACAGTAATAGTCAGGGATTTTAACACTCCACTTATATTAATGGACATCTCATCTAGACAGAAAATCAGTAAAGAACTAGTGGTCATAAGTGACATAATAGACCAGTCGGACTTAGATATCCTCAGGACATTCTGTTCCTAATCAGCAGAATACACAGTTTTTTCAAGTGCACATGGAATATTCTCCAGGATAGATCCCATGCTGGCAACAAAGCAAGTCTCAACAAATTTAAGAGTATAGAAATTATATCAAGAATTTTTTTCCACCACAACAGTATAAAGCTAGAAATCAACTACAGAGAGAAAAAATGAAAGAGAACAAACATGTGAAGACTAAACAACATGCTACTAAAAAAACAATGGGTCAATGATGAATCCAAGGGAAAATCAGAAAATACCGTAACACAAATAAAAATGGAAATAGCTTACCAAAAGTTATGGAAAGCAAAAACAGTTCTAAGAGGGAAGTTCATAGCAATACAGATCTTCCTCAAAAAAAAAAAAAAGAAAGAAAGAAAAATCTCAAATAAACAACCTAACCTATCACCTAAAAGGATTAGGAAAAAGAAGAGCAAAGCCCAAAGTCGGCAGAAAGAAGAAAATACTAAAGATCAGCAAAAAATAAATAAATAAAGATAAAAAATAGAAAAGATCAATAAAATCAAGAGTTTTTTTTTTAAAGATAATCAAAATTGATAAACCTTTAGCCAGGCTCATCAAGAAAAAAAGAGAGAACCCAAATAAGCAAAATGAGAAGTGAAAGAGGAGAAATAATAACTGATACCACAGAGACACAAAAAATCATAAGGGAATATTATGAATAGTTATATGCCAACAAATTGGACAACCTAAAAGAAATAAACAGATTTCTAGAAACATACAACCTGCCAAGACTGAATCAGGAAGAAATAAACATCCAAAGACACAGATAACTAGTAGTAAAATTAAATTTGTAATTAAAAATTTTCCAGTAAACAAAAGTCCTGGACCAGACAGATTCACAGGGGAATTCTACCAAACATATAAAGAAGAGATAATAACTATCCTTTTCAAAATATTCCAAAAAACTGAAGAGGATGAAACATTCCTAAATCCATTCTATGAAGTCACCATTACCATAACACCAAAACCAAAGACGCAAGAAAAAAAATTACAGGCAAATAGGTTTGAATAATATAGATTCAAAAATCGTCATCAAAATATTCGTAAATCAAATTCAACAGTACATAGAAAGTATCATATGCCATGATCAAGTAGGTTTTATTCCAGGGATTCAAGGATGCTTCAATATTCACAAATTAATCAATATAATAAATCACATTAACAAAAGGAAGAATAAAAATCACATTGTTACCTCGATATGTGCCACAAAGGCATTTGACAGAATTCAATGTCCATTCGTGATAAGAACATTCATCAGAGTTGTTGTGGAGGGAACATTTCTCAACACAATAAAGGTCATTGATGACAAATCCACAGCTAACTTCATACTCAAAGATGAGAAGTTGAAAATCTTTCCTATAAAATCAGGACTAAGAAAAGAATGTCCACTCTTACCACTTCTATCTAATACAGTTTTCTAAATCCTAGCCACACCAATCAGAAAAGAAAAAATAAATAAAAGGCATCCAAATCCAAATCCAAAGGAAAGAAGAAGAATTGTCAGAATTTGCAGGTATTTATACTATATAGATAAATCCCTAAAGTCTCCAACCAAACACTATGAGAATTAATAAGTGAATTCAGCAAAGCTGCAAGATACATGATTAATATATAGAAATCAGTTCCTTTGTTATAAACCAATAATGAACTATCACAAAGAGTAAGTATACAAACAAACAAACAAAACAATTCAATTAAAATTGCATTAAAAAGAATAAATTACTTAGGAATAAAATTAGCCAAGGAGGTCAAAGACCTATACTCTGAAAACTGTAACAGACTGTTGAAGAAACCTGAAAATTATGCAAAGAAATGAAAAGATAACCAAAGCAATGTACAGATTTAATGCAGTCCCTATCAAAACACCCATTACATTTTTCACTGGACTACAACAAATAATTCTCAAATTTATATGGAACCACAAAGCACTGCAAATTCTCAAAGCAATATTGAGAAAAAAAGATCAAAGCTTGAAGTACCATGCTCCCAGAGTTTAAACAGTACAACAAAGCTATGGTAATCAAAACGGCATGGTACTGGCACGTACACATGCATGCGCGCGCACGCACACACATACACACAAACAGATATATAGATCAGTGGATTAGAATATGGAGCCCAGAAATAAATTCACACACTTATGGTCAACTAATCTACAACAACGGGGGCAAAAATGTATAATGGAGAAAACAAAGTTTCTTCAATAAGTGGTGCTAGGAAAACTGGACAGCCACATGTAAAGGAATGAGAGTAGAACATTTCCTCACACCAAACATAAAAATAAACTAAAAAATTCAAAAGGGATGAAAGACCTAAATGTAAGATCTGAAATTATAAAACTCCTAGAAGAGAACATAGGCAGGAGACTAACTGGACATAAATTGTTGCAATATTTTTTATCTGTCTCCTATGACAAAAGAAATAAAAGGCAAAATAAACAAATGGGACCAAATTAAAGCATTTGCACAGCAAAGAAAACCATCAACAAAATGAAAAGACAATCTACTGAAAGGGAGAAAGTATTTTCAAATGACATGATTGATAAGGGTTTAATATCCAAAATATGTAAACAACTCATACAATTCCATATCAAAAAACAAATAACTCAATTTAAAAATGAAAGAAGACCTGAACAGACATTTTTCCAAAGAAGACATACTAATAACTAATAGGCACATGAAAAGATGTTCAACACCTCTAATCTTCAGAGAAATGGAAATTTTTTGAAAATGGGATGTCACTTTACACTTATCAGAATGGCTGTCATCAAGAAGACCACAAATAACAAATGTTGGCAAGGATGTGGGAAAAATGGGAACCTTTGCACAGTATTGATGGGAATGTAAATTGGTTCAGCAACTATGCAAAATAGTATGGAGGTTCCTCAATAAACAAAACCAGAACTACCATAAGATCCAGCAATTCCACTCCTGTGTATATATCCAAAGAAAATAAAAACACTGATTTAAAAAGATACATGCACCCCAATGTTCACAGCAGCAGCATTTGTAAGAGGCAAGGTATAATAGCCAACCTAAGTGTCTGTCAACAAATGAACAGATAAAAAAGATGTGGTGTATAATACACGTATTATTCTTTCATATATATTTTATTTCATTCTTTTTCATAGCTGAGTAATATTCCATTATCTTTAAATGGATTATAAATTATAAATGGATTCTATTATAATAGAATATTAGTCATAAAAATGAAATTCTGCTATTTGTAGATGGATCTAGAGAATATTATGCTTAGTAAGTCAGACAGAGAAAGACAAATGCTCTATGTAATCACATATTTGGAATCCAAAAGATAAAACAAACAAATATATGTAGCAAAACAGAGACACTTTCACAGATATGGAGAACAAACTAGTGGTTACCAGTGGGGAGAGGGATGGCAAGAGAGACAAGATAGGGATACAGAATTAAGAGATACAAACCACTTATATAAAAATATAAGCAACAAGGAGGTATTATACAGCACAGGGGAATATAGCTATTATTTTGCAATAACTGTAAATGGAAAATGATCTATAAAAATATTGAATCACTATGTTGTACATCTGAAACTAATACAACATTGTAAATCAACTATACTTCAATTTAAAAAAAAAGTGACTGGTGTGTTGAGACATGGCAGATATGTGTTGGGGTTTGTACCAACAGTTCCTGGATTTAAATTCTTTCTCCTCTTCATATGACATTGGGGTAAATGAATTTGCCTCCTCAATTTCAGTGTCTTTAAATGTAAAAGGAGATGATAATGATAACAGTAAGTCTGTTGTGAATATTAAATAATATGAGTATATAACTCTCCTGACACTAACGTGTAGCTCTAGAAAATACTAGTATATATTAGTACAATCTTATACATCTGTAGTCGCGAAAGTTTTTGAAAAGAATTGGAAAGGTTGGCATAGAAGGAATTTAAGACATGTTTAGATTAAAATACTGCTCTTTTCCTTTCTCTGATAAAAGTGCTAACATAGGCAAAGGAAGGTGTTAAAGTCTGGTATGATAAAATCAAATATAATGTAATTGCCCCCTGAGAAATCTAAAACAAAACTAATAGCCAAGTGTCTTTCATTCAGGAAATCCTTTTCAGTGCAACTTTGAGATCACCTGATCACTGTGAAGGAATTCTAATAATTCTATCCTTGTAAAGATCCTGCATCTTTCAGTGTGTAGTAATAATTCTTCAGGGTCCTGTAACAAAATCTACTTTAGGAAGTCTTTGTCAGGACAATGCAATGCAATATCATATGGATCATTCAGCTTGAATAATAATTTTTCAACTGATACCCTCCGCAGCCAGCTTTTCACATAACAATGCATCTTTTGTCTGGCCTCATGCTCTACTAGCTTTCAAATGTCTTGCACTACTGGCTTTCTGAATTTAGCTGTTGTATCTCTAGAGTTAAGGAAATTCACAGAGGACATGACTTTTTGCATAATATTAGTTCTTTAAACCAACTCACACAAAATTTTGCTCCCTAGGTTCTCATCAAGCAAACATGTTTTGCTGCCATTAGCACATTGATGCTAAAACTCTACAAAAGTCAAAACTAATTAATAGCTATGTTTATTAAGAGCTTACTGTTTGCCATTGTCTTAAATGTTGACCTTCCTCATCTCCCTATTTTGCACACATTTTACATAAGTGAACTGAAGCTTAAAAAGGAGAAGTAATTTGGAAGAGATCATGGAGCAGTAAACTGTGAAACTTTGATCAGAGGAATCTAGTTCTGACTGCAAAGTTTGTACTCTTAATATCAGACCATCTGCCACCCTTGTTTTCTGATCATATGCCTGACATCCAAAGAAAATATTCTTTTTAAATACTAAAGAAGGAAAACTACATAATTTAGTATAATTTAAAAAGTGATTCAAAATCTTATGAGAAACAGATTATCTAATTGTAAACAATTGGATCGAGATTTTAGACATCTAAGAGATACCTAGAATTCTACCACTGCCCAGCGAGGCTGAATTACCTACCCTATCTGTAAACAAGTTTCCACCACTGTAAAGTGAAAGAGTTATCCTAAATAATGGAGAATTAGAAATGTTCAAATCCTTTCTAACATTTAGATGTTATTAAAGGGCTATGTTTAGCATGATATCGCATACAGTAAATGTTTTAGCTCTAAGTATCAACTCACCTTAATGTCACTCTACAGCAAGTGCTTTCACGGTGGAACCTCATTTAAATTTCACAACAGAAGCAACAATATATTTCTTATTTTGTGGTTAGGAATACCACATAACCAAACCCAGTTTCAGACAACTAGCTCAGAGTATAGATGTGGATTTGAAATTAAGTCCCCAAATTTAAGATATTTCCACTGCAGTACAGATATATTAGAAGTATTGAACTTCACATTACATAAGCAGGGTGCCTCACTCCTGTGTCAATTTTGGATTGGCCATTGTAGAAATCTGCATGGAATTTGGAAGGCAGAAGTGAAGCAATCTCTATGTTTATGTTTAAGGGCTAGTGTAGGCGCTGTTTCTCAATACTTTTTTTCATTGTTGCCTTCCATAGGAGTCTTTTTTAACTTCTTTTTTCCTAATTGACCCTTAAATACTTTGTCTAGCTGGGTTAAGCTTTGGATGACCAAAGACTGTAATCAAGTAGTGGGCCCCTCCCCTGCTGTGCAACAGCAAGACCAAATACCAAGGCAGTGGTCTTCTGCAGAGAGAATAAGTTTTTATTGCAGGGTGGCCAAGCAAGGAGATAGACGGCAAAGCTCACATCTATCTCTCCAATTAGCTGTTGAGTGGTATATTTATCATGGAAGCACAGAGTAGAAGGGGGAGGGGGCTCAGAAACGATTGGTGGAAAGCAATTTGTATATTTCAAGAGTACTCTGTTCAGGAGTAAACTCTCTTTATGCCTTTTCGTGGGTTACACATGCAAATCTGCCAAGGTGGAGTTTCCTTATGTAACATACAGTGATGTCTAAAGTTCATTATTAGTCATCCTAATCCCTCAGTCCACCTGAATGATGCTCAAAAGGGCTATTAGCAAGTTGTTTCTGTATTTGTGGTTTCCCTGGTACTCTGCAAAACAAGCTTAGTCCCTTTCTTCTTCCCTTTCTTCCTTCCTCCCTTCCTTCCTTCCTTCCTCCTTCCTTCCTCCTTCCTTCCTTCCTTTCTTTCTTTCTTATTGCAGTATAGTCAGTTTACAATATTGTATTAATTTCTGGCATATGGTTTAATATTTCAGTCACACATATACATACATATGTTCATTTTCATATTCTTTTTCATTATAAGATTCAATATCTTGAAGTAACCATTTCCCTGTGCTATACAGAAGAAACTTGTTGCTTATCTATTTTATATATAGTAGTTAGTATCTGCAAATCTCGAACTCCCAATTTATCCCTTCCCCATCTCCTTTTTCCCCTGGTAACCCTAAGATTGTTTTTTGTATATGTGAGCTTGTTTTTGTTTTGGAAATACGTTCATTTTTTTTAGATTCCACATATGAGTGATATCAGATGTTATTTTTCTTTCTCTTTCTGGCTTACTTCACTTAGAATGACAATCTTCAGGTCCATCCATGTTGCTGCAAATGGCATTATTTTACTCTTTTTATGGCTGAGTAGTATTCCATTGTATAAATATATCACAAATTCTTTATCCAATCATCTATCCATGGACATTTCAGTGGTTTCCATGTCTTGGCTATTGTAAATAGCAAGCATGCTGTTTTTGGTGCATGATTTTGTTTCTACCTTATGAGCCTTGTAAGTTACAGGGTACAGTTTCAACTATTGTAATAAGGGTTTTTTTGTTTGTTTTGTTTTGTTTTGTTTTGTTCCCCACTGCATCCCCAAACCATTTTTTCCTTCTTGGAGAGAAAAGGTTATTATCCTCATTGATAGGGAGTCAAGTAGTGTTGCTACTTAGGAAGGTTGTCATTAATGTTAGCTCATTCTGTTGCCCTAGGGCCGCAGCTGGGCCTGCAGCTTTGCCTCTTCCTTTCCTCCTTCCTTCCTGTTTCTACAGGTTCTGAGCCAGGTATGTGTACAGCTCTGTTCATAAAGGTCAACAGCAGACTCTGCATATCACCCCTATCATCAAGGTTGCAGGAGGTGAGAGAGGGGCACATAGATTCCAGTTCATCCTTTTGGATTTGACTCTCCCAAATTCCAGTTTGTCATTGCTCTCCTCCAAGTCACATCCAACTTTTCTTTCCTACTGCTGACCTTGTTGACTTCAGGCTCAATAAAACAAGCAGGAGCAAGAGCTTGAATTGGACTGTTTAACCACCCCGCACAACTGGGGAAGACAAATACCTATAATGAATATCTTACAACATGTTACAGTAGTTTTGTTTGCATGATAGAACCATACTCAAAAATAGGTGTTGATTTTATAATTTATCAACTTAAACACATTAGCACAAATATAAATAAAATTCTTGGTTCTGCTTTCTTTCATTACCTCTCCTAAGTTCTTATTAAATTGTCACCAAAATAAATAAAGAGGGGGAAAAAAGAGAAGAAAATCCCTGTATACACATGGCCTCATTTTGTTCTTCATGACATTATTTCCTATTTTTTTTTCAGTATTTAATGCATGGTTCCAATGTCATTAGCACATTCAAAATGATACAGAGAAGAAACATTCTTTGATACACATGTTCTTTCTAATTACAACACCACTTGTCATCTGTGTTTGTGAAATTACTCTTTCATCTCTCAGTTTATCTTTCACATAAAAGTATTTTAAATTAAATGGATCTCAATTTGCATTACTTCTCATTGAATAGTAATGCAAATTCTTTTCTGATTTGTTTTTCTTCCTTAGACTCTTGGGACATAGAGTTGAATTAAACAGTTATTTATCCCAGTATTTAACTGTTTCTTCAAATCATTCATGATTTTCAAGATGACCCAACTGTTATTATAAACCAACAATAATAAAACAATAATTAAAAAAACTGACATTTCCGGGGAAGCTTTTTAAAGTAAAGTATAAGATCAAATGGTTAGACAAAGAAAATACTTTCTCATTTCTATGAGGAATTAGTTTCACATGGAGAAAAATTGCGTAAATCTCTCTAAATGACAACTCATAGTCTCAGGATGAGAATCTCTGTTCTGATGGTGTTTGTTGAATGAAAAATGTATAATAGAAGATGGGATATGCTTTTCATACAGTTTGTGTTTTCATACGGTTTGAATGTGTAATCAGAAATTCAAATAACTTAACTGCATTTACTTAAATATCTAATCATCAAAATAAATACATCTGTGTTTATTGCAAATCCTAGAAATACTCAAATTTTTGAGAAGCTATAATGAGTTCCATTCTTTGGTATATTGTTAAAAACTGGTCAAAAACATTGAAGATTCCCTTCAAAATATTACATGTGTGTATGTACACATATATGTATAAAAATACATATGCATATATACATATTTACATATATACAATACATATATAAGTGTGGGTTATAACAGACATCTGAAAATTCAGTATGATTTAATTTTAACTTAAAGTTCTGAAAATTCACTAAAAGTTCTATTATCTTCCAGAGTAAAAGAAATTTAAAATACATCATGTTCAAAGATTTGTGTTCTTAGAAAAGTTGTCATTAAGGCTAATTTCTTCCCATTCCTAATTGTGACACCATTCTTTCAATAAGTTAACTTTAGAGCATGTGCCTTCAGACCTAGGTTCCAACCATATGTAAAATGTGTCTTAAAACTCAGTGTTAACATTTGAGCTACTTGTCCTTTTGATGACATGATATTTCAGCAATTATGAGAGAAAAATATTAAGATATTTAGGGAGAAATGTTAGCACACAGGCTCTTATTTCTCAAAAAATATTTGTTATTATTGCTACTTGACTCATTAAAAGAGAGATTCCAATTAACATAGTCCTAAAGGGAAATTCATTTGTGGAAGAAAAAAAAAGAAAAAATATCTTTATAAAATCATTTTGGATTGTGCTATAAGCAGCTAAAGAATTTCACATTTCAAATTGACTTCAATTTATTTAAAACATACATCAACACTTACAGTATTTTCTTCTATAACTCTGTTCTAAAACTGTGTTCTACTACAAGTCTGATTTTTGTACATTTCCTCCTTAATTATCCTAACAGTATTTTCTCTTCTCTTTCAATATTCATTTTGAGTAAATCAAACATTTCAAATGCTTTTCCTCCAAAATTTCTTACAGACAGAAATTAAATCAGATAGCTTATTAAGAACTGGAAATGTGGCCAGTGCTATGTATTCTTCACCATTGCCACCGAGATCAGTACAAAGTAGAATTGTACAAAGAGTTTAAGGGAGTTTTAAAACAGGTACTCCCTGGGAAAAGCTCCTCAGACAGTACCCACATTCTGTGAATGAGTGTAGAGAGCAGCCCAGTGTTTTTCCACATGACCAAGAGTGGCAGATTGTGACAATAAGAGCAACAGCCTATACAGGGACCCTGTGGTCTGGACACAGAAACCCAAGACTAGACACAGTGTGGGTCAAGGTACCCACACTGTAATGTAGTTCCTTGTGGATGGCAATGTGACCACTCACTCACTCACACACAATCACAGACGTGTAAATACAAATAGATTGTTTACTAATTTTTGCTATGTTTCACACAGTTTGAAAGATTATTAATAATACATGTACATATCATCAAATAAAACATCTGGCACATAATTCTAAATGTACACTTAGTCACTCTAAATGTAAAATCAACCAATAACTTGACTCTCATCACTGCTTCTAATGCTTTATTCATTTAAGAGGAGGCAGGTGTTCTAATTGCTATGGCGATATTACAAATTATCTAAAAACTTAATGGCACAGAACCATGACTTATTGAGCTCAAGAATTCTTAGGGCAAAGAATTCAGACAGAACATCAGATGGATGTCTTGTCTTTGCTCTGTATTTCCTGGGGCCTTGACTAGAAGACTCAAAAGCTGGGGCCTGTATTATCTGAAAATTTGTTTAAACATATGTTTGACAGATGATGGTGTCTATTGGCTGGGGACCCCAGTTCCTCTCTGTGATCTTCCCTTGTGGCCAAGCTTGGGCTTCCTCACAATGTAGTGGCTTAGCTCCAAAGGCAAGTTTCCCAGAGGAAAATCATGTGGATCTTTTATTCTCTTTATTATCTAGCTTCATGGGTCACATGGTATCATTCCTGCTATACTCTATTGGCCAGAGCAATCATAACCCTCCATTTTGAAGCAAGGTGAAAAAAAGAAAGACCTTACTTCTCAGTGGGAATAGTGGCAGATCACATTGTAAGAACAGGTTGGGTAGGAGATGGTGTTACAGCTATTTTTTTTTTAAATGTAATCTGCCACAACAGTTAAGAAGCATAATAAAAAGTTTAAAACTGGAACTTTTCCTTCTTTCAGTGACTTTCTCCCAACTCAGTCTAACATCTTTCTCTTTCTGTTCACTACATTCTTCAAATAGCAAAATGATTAATTCACGTATCTTTAATTATGACATTACTTGGTTGACTTCTTTCTGCTTGAAGAAGTATAATTCTAACCCACTAAAAGAAGAATGAGTTCTACTTTTAGACTTTATACTATGTAATATTTATGAATATATGAGTCAAAAGTGTTATGTGACAGTGGTGGGGCTACGGTCAAATCACGTACTTTGTAAAGACATCCAATTTTTGAGATTTCAGTTATTTTATTTAGATTGAAAACTTTAGGCCACCAATATGTTAGCATCAACATCATTTGTGAGAGGAACTCAGAATGCAAGTAGCCTTGGGCTTTTTGGGTTTTTTTTGCAAAATTATGAGGTCCATGATTTTCTGATCTGCCCTGAGATAATCTGTAAATCCTTATTGCCTTTTCTCTTTGTAGAAGTTCTCATATGTTTGATGTTTATGTTTAGAAAGCCCCTTCTTTTGGATATAAGCATCATGGAAATGTTTTGGATTTTCACATTCATCTATAATACACAAGATAGGTAGATAGATAACGGAATGTTTTGTAGCATTGGCAATGACAAATTTCTGGTGAGTTCTAGACAAAGGAACTCTGGGATCAGAGGTCCAGTCACAAATAGTAATTTCCTGATAGCTGTTTCAGACATTGCCTGCTTGCCTCCTGGGCAACCAGTGAGGAGAATCAGAAGGTCCTAGGAATCATGACAGTTGACAGTATTGATGAAAATATGAGAGTAGGCTAGACTGCAAAGAGAGAGGGTGCAGAGGGAAAAGATGGGGCTTAATGGAAGACACCTAGGCAATTCATACATTTGAAGTGATAGAAAGAGAAGTTATGTTCATAAGTTGTATACATTTAAATAGACTATCTCACGGCCTAAGGTAACATTTAGCTTGCAGTAGAACTGGTTGACTCTGAAGTGACTATGTTCTATGTCTGAAAACAAACACAAATACAAAGTAATCATACTTCTCATCTTAGTATTTATGTCAGGAAAGGAGAACAAAAATGAATGAGTAAAATAAATTTATACTCATCTTTGTTCCCAATTTGCTTATGATGATCAAGATAATTTGTCAATCTTAATAGTTTTTTTTAAAGTTTATAAACCAATAAACTGATGGAATATATTCATGATTAAATTATCATGTTGATCGAAGGTATAAAATAAGATCATCCAAATAAACTGTAAATAATTTTATTCTAAAAGAAAACTTCACAGAGGATTTTTAAAATTTAAATTATAATCTTCCTCCACCAAACACCCTTTGTTGAGAAGAAGCCAACAGTCAGAAAAAAATAATCAAAACTCTCCTTGTATTTCCAGTTTTTATTCTGCTGTTTAGAGAGCCTCACCTGAACAGTAACAAAAAAGGGAACTCTGAACATTACTTGTCAAAAAATAAAAAAAAATTAAATGAAAGAGCCACCAGCCCAACAATGTCAGCCTTCTCTTGTGATGGCAGGGCACTTAAATCACCAAAAGACAGTAGCAGTAGGAGAAGGATCCCTGGTGTTCAGGTTTCTTTCTGAAAGAAAAAATATATTCGCTTGACTCCTAACAGCTGTCAAGCATTTTATCATCAATCTTTGCAGCATCTTATATAGTTAAAAACACTGCCATTAATGGGTAAGGAAAACTTTAAAACAGAACAACATAGATTAATCCCCTTCATGCAGGTTTTTGAATATGTCACCATCAGAAAGAAAAATCAGACAGGTTTGTCAATATACTTTTATGAAAGTAGAGCATTGCATTGTATTAATATATATAAGGTAGACAGATAGATAGACAGATAGATAGAATAGATAATGTGATGTTATACCTGAGATGTAACGTTATTTTGTGGAATTGAAAAGTATGCTTTTAAGTTAGGATACTATGTGTTGAATTCATACAACTTATTCAGTCTCAAGGGGTGGATCACAAGCATATTTTTGGACTTTACAAGGTCAAATGTACATACTCTGAACACAGAAATTTACAATTTCAGAATCTGCTATTTGTGTTCTTGTGAAGGATGAGCTCTTACTCTTAGTGATATTAATAAGTATATTGGTTTATTAAATAATTAATTCCCTTGGCCACAAATTGTTAATGTAAAACACAAAGTTTAAGAGGCTTTTTTTTTCCAAAACGGGAGGTCTCATTATTAATTGGAAGGGTTCTTCCTTCTTTCCCCACTGTCACTATAACATTGATTATCCTGGTGAGGTGGATGGAGCTTGTTTATAAAGTCATTAGCGTTATATGCCATGACTTTCTGGGTACATGTGAACGTCATTTATTTTTTTAATGAGCAAAGGCTGAATATGATCCAAACAAAATGTTCCTGGTTAAATGAACGAGCAGAAATTCAGGGCAGAAGTCATGCGTGAATATATCCCCAAAGGTAAATATGCTATTCGGAAGCCAGCTACTTCGAGAGAGAAGCTGGCAGTGATCACAAAGAAAAGGGGCTCTAAAAGTGTGATCATCTCTCTCTTCACTTGTTTTTCTAACTACATTGCCCTTGTTATCCTCCTTTTGTAGTTGTCATCTCATCTTTCTTCCTTATGATTTTCCAATACATCTTTGTGTGCCTTCGTTATGTTGCTGTTTCTCCTACACTATAATTTAATGAGGCACAGGCAAAAAGAAATGGAAAGGAAATCATTCAGCTTTTGAGCATCATTCAGCACACCCTCAACTGGCAGGTATTGGGCGATTAACAATAAAACTGGAGAAAAATAGAAATTTGCAGAAGTTTATCTTCTGAGTTAGATTATATTGTTTGAAGTATTTCTAGGATAGGAAAGGGTAACATGCTTAGAAGGCACACCAAACTGAAGGAGCAATGTCTGGGGAACTATATGGCCGTAGTCAATGCGAAAATGGCCAAGTACCTGTAAGCTCTGTGCCTACTTGTTCTGCTATTTTAAAGGATGATTTAGTCTCTACTTGAACCAGAGTTGCTCTATTGTAGTTGTTCATGATTTTAAAAGATGCCCATGTTTACTTTCTTAGTGTGTGCACAGAACAAATAAACATTTAGGTATTTACTCTGCACAGCTCAAATCCATGGCTCTACTACTGTCAATATCCCAAATCCATTAGGCAAATGCCTGGAAAAGTATGGAAAGTAAGCAAGTAGAAGCATCAACAAACAAGGACAAAACTCCATTAAAAGATGCTTATTTTGACCTTCCAGTTTACTATATAATATCAGGCTGGTGCACAGAGCAATGGACAAACTAATGTTCTCTGAGGATGAGCAAGAATTCCTTTGGTTAATCTTTTAGAGCTTGATTAGCCACAATTACTGGGTTCTATAAGCAATGTCATTTGTGCCAATGCCCTTCTGCATACCCAACACATTAGCCAAGAATAGAGGGGAAAAAATCCAAATTTCTATTTCATCTCTGCCTATTTATCCTTTGGTTTCTGAATATTCAGAATTTGGTTTCTATTGCCAGGCTCCTAAGTTTGCCCATGCCCCTGGCCTCCCAAGGTTTCCATGGCTTCAGCTTTCTTTACCATTCCAAAACTTACATGGCTTCTGAAATCTTTTCTCAGTACTTGTAAGATAATGTGAACATACAGGAAAAAAAAATTAGTTGAGCATCTATTAAGGACAAGTCTATGTGTGGCAATTTATATGCATTGTCCCTTTTAAACCTTACACAAATCCTTTAAGAGAGATATTATCCTCATAGTTCACAGATTAAGAATCAAAAGACTCGTGAGATAAAGGAGCAGGCACAATATCAAAGCTGGTTGACAACAGATATGAAACTCAAAATTCCTGGAGAACATGTCTCCAAAACGTCTCTATTTTTTCTTCAATACCAATCCGAGAAACCAATGAGTAATTTTGTAATGTGAAGGACAATGTCCTTTCTGATTAGACTGGTACATTTTCTGTCACACAAAAGGAAAAAAGAGAAAGATAGCAAAGTTGGCATCTGACTCCAGGAAAGCCACTGTCTGCATTGCTGATGAGGGCTTCTGTTTTGTATTCCTTTCCTCATCTCTACATGCTTCTAGCCTGGGAAGAGCCTTCTAGTTCATTTCTGCCTGCCCAGCCACATCGGTGGCCAGCTTTCCTCCTTGTTTGGGTTCTTCCATTGTGTTTTCTAGAATCAATATGACTGTTATTGTACTGAATTATGCCCCGGCCCAAACTCATGTTGAAGCCCTAATACCCATGAAATTCAGAGGATAATGAAAGAGAAAAGTTCATAATTTAAAAGACTCTCAAATTATAAGTACATGGTCATAGTAGAAGGAGAGTATCCCTGTGGCTCCCCAAGCAGGTGCTGAGGAAAGAACTTTGGGGAAGGCAGTCTACTTAGGAAATGTTTTGGGGAGAAAAGCCAATAAAGTATGCATCAACTGGAACCCCAGTAGTCCCAGGGGTAGCTGGGAGACTGGAGCTTTTTCTATCCCCCAGGTTTTAAAGATTGCCCCCAGATATGTTAACTCCTTTAAAATTCCTACAGTGCTGACCAAATCCTTCATCAGAGAAGAGTGAAAAGCATGCTTTTGAAGTGGGAAGCCATCAGTTTACAGTGAACTATCATAACTACATGCAAACTCAAGTGGATTCAGGGACTTGGGGCAGGGTATCAAAGGCATCTGATAAATTGGAAGTACTCCAATTTTATAAATTAGCTAAAACATGAACAACTACATAGGCTGCAATTATCATTAAAGTGCTACCCACAATGAATATAGTCTCTTTCAAAGAACCTACAGTTGACTATATTTTATATGGAAACAACAAAGTCAGTAGAGTAAGACACGTAAAATTGGGTAAAGTTGCTTGAGTGACACAAGGTCCATGAAAACTTTCACATCTAATTTGATATCCACTAGGTCTAGTCATCTTAGGTTATTATTTACAAAGCTTTAATTTATATAGCCTGGTACAAACTGTATGGAAAAGAGAAAAAGGTTAGCTGGATGATCCAATAATGGCAATGAGAATAAATAGGTGTACATATGTGAAAGTGTGAATTACAATTCATTACTTTATTGTTGAATTTTACTACATGTGTTCTTAACTTTGAGAAGTGTTGGTATGTGGGAGGCAGGGGCAGGTGTATATTTTTATTGAAATATATGTACAACTGTAATTTCATACTACATTTACACAAGATGAATGCCTACAAAACCTACACCCATAACAAGAAACTTAACAGGATCAGTGCACAGGAATCTCCTCATTCCTCCCTTTAGTTATACTGGAAAAGGGTAAAGACCATTCTGACTTTCAATATCATAGATTAGTTTTACCTAATTTTGAACACCATGTAAGTGGGATCCTAAGTGTATACTCTTTTCTTGCTTCTTTCACTCAGTATGATTTTTGTGGGATTCACCCATATTGCTGCATGCAGGCACTGTCCATTCATCCTCATTGCAGCTTAGAATTCCATTGTGTGAGTCGAGTCACTTACCAATTTTTTCTGGACAAATGTAAACTGTTATCACACAAAACTGCAGTGTTTCATAGGAAATTTGAATTTTAAACTTAGGACAAAATTAGTCTGTTATTGTTTTTCTAGCTAGATGTAATCGAAAGAAGCCACCACTTCTTGCTGAATTGCAACTATTACGGCTTTTCTTCACCTACAATTAATATTTCCCAAATAAAAATGTTTTTTTTAATTTGTATATGTAAGTATTTGTCTTTTACAAACATAATTCATCAAATTATACATTTCATTTGTTAACTTTTAGCAAGCCATTCACTCAATATATAACTAAGTTTAAGCACCTACTGTATGCAAGTGATTTTGCTATGTATTAAAGTCACGATGAACCAAAGAAAACCTAGTCCCCACCCTTCCCCAAATGAACTTATCTAAAAGGGTACAAACAAAAGCAAAATAGCAATTATGACCTAACATGTTAATTGAAAAAAGAGATGATGTCCAGTTTTCTCTGGAAGAACAAACAAAGAGGGCTAATCCACATCTGTGGGAGGACAGGGTTCAGCGAAAGCTTCCTGGAAGAAGCAGTAAGTTTAGAGTTATTTAAGCAGGTTGGAATGTGTCTATTAAAGTGCAACACCATGGGTTCAGGTCCTGAAGTGAGAAAGAGATTCAAACACTGAGGGAAAGGAGAGCACTTCAGTTTGTTTGGGACTTAGAGTCATTTAGTTTCCTCATTCATAAAATAAAGGGAGCAGAGTAAGTGAGCAGTAAGCACATCTCTAGTGTTAACATTTATATAAAGCATCAGTAGCCTGTTGGTCTAGCCTCCAGAATTACACTGAACACTTAGAAAAGGAAATCTTGAATTTGATTGTGTTAACCTGCTACAAATGCTAAGGAGTGATGTCAGATCCACAGAGGTAAACCTAGTGCTGTGGAATGATTTAGGGAACAAAAGAAAATAAATTTCCATAAGCAACGTTTATCAGATGACCTTCTCTTATCTCAATTTTGAATATCATACACTTTAGAACTATGTATGGTCCTCAAACATTTTTGACATAAATGAACAAAATTTGTTCATTTCAGTAGAACAATAAAATCTATTTATTTGTCTTGCTCTCAAATGATCAGGGGGGAGAGGTGGGGGCACAAGAGAGATGGGAATAAAAATAAAGAGATCCTCACCAGAGTGGCTGGGATAATAGCAGAGGTTCTCATTAAGATGATAACTTCACAGCAGAAACAAAAGCACGCTTCATTTCATAAATATCAACACTACAAGAGACCGATCATGAGCCAAATAAAGAACGCTTTTCTAAGAACCACTAGTAATGCTTTAAACTATTTTGTGAATCACTTCTGTGAAGGGCTGATCAAAATAATAACCCCCTTTCCATTCACCTTGCCACCACGCTCACACACGCTCAGGAGCGTTTATTAATTGTCCTTGAGAGTTGCTAACAGAATGTGCTATGAGCCTCTCTATCAAATTAAACAAATTTGTAAACAACCTATGAAAGAAAGAGAGCAACTTCATGGCCTCCCTGCTTAAATTAGTTGAATCGTCTTTATTCATACACTGTTAGACAAAAAGCAAAAATATTAGTATTCTAGTAGAGTTTTCTTCTCTATAGGAGACATCATACTCTCTAACTCTCTTTTCATGCATATCTGGTCTGTGCATCAAGAAAATATATAGGCATGTTAACTCTGTCACCCTATGAAACTACTCCTTAGAATATATTTGCTTTCAATATACATAAAGACATTTATTTCTGATCATAAAATAAATACTATCCTTGTACACGCCTAAAAATGCGTCACACAGAGAGAATGACATTTTTCAAACTGTCTATAATCACAACACACAGAAATTACTAAAATTAATATTTGATGTATTTTCTCTTAATAATTAATTAATTTACACAATTGGGATCTGTTGTTACAGCTTATGTTAAGTGGCATGCAGTGGAAACTGATTACAGTGATTTAAAAGGGGAGATTTTTTCCCTCTAATTTTTCCAAATGTTGTACTGTTGCTTTGTTGGTATAACAAACAGAACAGATCTAGGTGGTTCTGGGCTGCTACAGTGCCTCGCTTTCTACTCACTCCTTCATCCCGAACTGGCAGCTCTATCTTCATAGCAATCTCATAACAGCCAGCTGACTGTTTCCTATACTCCACACAGAAAGAAGGAGGAAGCATCAAAGAGGATGGGACAATGCTTGTCAGAAGAGCAAGTAGAAATCTCACCAGCATAGCATTTGGCCACCTCTACCTTGGAGAGATTTGGGGCAGGATAGTATTTAGCTGGGCATTCTCCCCTCAAACAAATCAGTGTAAAGAAAATAGAATAAACTGGATTAGGTGGGCAACTAATAATGTCTGCCACAAGATTATATACACTGCAAATGGGGGTTTTTTTGTTTTTTGTTTTTTTTTGCTGGTTTGATCACACTTAAATTATCCCAAATGCAATTTCCTATATTTCAAAAAGTTTCATAAACACTGCTTTAATGGCTATATGTCTGTTTAATTACTCATTTATTCATTCCATTATTTTTGAAAGGATGTTATGGTTTTTTCTATTGATATTAATTCAAGATACTTCTGGTCCATGATGTTTGATACAAGGGTTATGTCAATTAATGAGTTGGTATTTTAGACTTCTGGTGTATTTTACATTCTGTTTTCTTTCCAGTAACATATAAAAATACCTTATTTTAATTAAAAAATCATTTTTCCAGTAAAATTTCTGTAAGCATGTTTCCTTGCCAAGCTTTATCCTTAGCGTTTACATTATTTTAAATCATGGTCTTAATGAATACTCTTTAAAATCAACTTGGGATGTGCAAACTTCAAAAAAGGGTTGGTGTTTTGTTTCAGCACAATTAAATATAGAATTCATGTATTAAAAAGTTTACACTATGTTTTAAAATCTTGTGTTAGTTGGAAACCTCAGTAGAATCACTAAATACTAGATAAAGGAAATATGGAAATAAGAGCTAATCTATCCTTTCATTATAAAGGGAAAATTAGGAATCATAACATTGAGTTTTCAACTGTTTTTAATAAATGATAATTAAGAATTTTAGCCCTCTATTTTATTACTACTGATTTGAGAGCTAAAATGTGAAAGCAAGAAATTAAAAGCAACATAATTCCCTGCCCTATGTTAATGCTGGGGCCGGGTATATTTGCCTGTCCCTGTGTTAAACAATGCTGGGACCGAGTACAATAACTTAGCTTCCTGCTTCTTGCAGATAAAATATCTGCTACTACAAGTTAAGACTGTACTAACTAAAGAGTTTACATACCAAGACTAACAGCTCATTCGTTTCTCTTGAAAAACCTCACCTCATGGTATCCACCAATCTAAAACTTTCATATCCTAAATTTTGAGCAATCCCTATAAATTCCCAGTCTGGCAAACCTGTTTTAGAATCACCCAGCCCAGGCCCTCAAACTCTGTAAACATTTTCCTTTTATATCCTATTTTGAGACACTAATAAGACTCTGTCAATATGCTGTTCTCGCTCACTGCCATAAATCTACTAAACTTAGTTCTGCCTGATTAACAGACTTTTTTGATGGTCTCTGGAGTGACAGTACTAAACTGCATAGATTTATGAGCAGGGATCAAAAATATCAGAAACATCTAATGTCACATGTATTAATCACAGATTTCATTTACCTTAAATCCAGATTGTTTCACTTAGTAATCACCTAGTACTAACGACTAATAAAAATTTTAAGGTGAAGAATTTTGATCTAATTTGACAGCTAAGAAAATTGAGAAAGGAGGCCTTGCACTTGTTTACCAAAAATAAAAATTCTATTAATTTTTAAGCATATTTTGATCATTCAGAATTTAATCTTGACCAGTGACAGTGATGAACACCCTCCATTTGATATTAAAAAAAGAAATGACAAGCCGAAGATCCAAACTGGTGAAAACCATACAGCACAATATTTTCCAGAATTAATAGAGCACTGTAAATAGTCCAGATTAGAGAGAGGATGTTTATACTGTTTGGATACTCTAAATTGGAGTGAAAAGTTTGACAAGCCGTTAGGGGCATTTCTTGATTCGCAGGTCAATTTTCTCTCCACTGGAAAAGCAAGCTAGTCTGATACAAGCAAAGAGATGTCCAGCTCCCTTCTCCATCAGGTCCCTTGTGTTTAATAACCATCACTATCAGAAATGTCTGTTTTGCACCAAATTAAAATCCTGCTTGGTACCTTCTGACAAGCAAACTGATTTTTCTCTGATTCTAACATCGGAAGGCCATGGTACCAATCTCTGAAGATCTCTTTGCGGTATTACACATGGGACCGTTTTGGCAGGACAATGTTTCATTCTGGATCGAAATGGTGAAAGGATAGATAGAAAGGAAAGAATAGAGGGAAAAAAAATAGATTGAGGAGGCCTGAGTACACTATCAGAAGGTGAGATAAAGGAAATTCTGGGAAAGCTGCCCATGCTCAGAGACATTCTATCATCCCCTCCTCCCTCCCCACCCTCCCCCATTTTCTCTTATTTAAAGACACTGGACCAGAAACCAAAATTGCCTTTGAAAAAGGTTAATTCATTTTGACTCAATTACAAAACTTCTATAGAACTTGAATTCCATTAATAAGACAGTCTTTAACCTTTCAACCTTCTCCTTAGACTAAAGAATTCAAATTCCATTCTCTGTTGTTGTGCTCTATCCCCCAAGCTTATCAATATTCTTTATCTGCATCAAACTCTGTAGCAAAAAATCAGGGGATCTTCTAAAAGCCTCGACTGGATTTAGAGGCATGTGCTTGTTTTTCTGTACTGCTCTCCCCTTTTGTTTTGCTCTTGCAGACTATTTACAAATATGGGTTTCCAGGAAAAGCATCATTAGCACGTGGCGGTGGCAACTTTCTCCTGACGCCAGCAGTCCAAGTTCATGTAGCATGTAGCATCATGTAGCAGATGTAGATGATGTGATGGAATAGGAGCAGGTTGTCTCTCTAAAAGAACTGTGTCCAGCATTTCTTAGAATGCATCCTTACAGAAGGCTCTAGGTTAAATAGGCCACATACTAAGAGAGCTGCTTAAAAGCAGCACTTGAAAACAGGTGTCTTTGTTTTTAAAGTAAATGTTAGCATAATTCATAAAACCTAAAAACTTAAAACAAAAATGGTCCACCTTTTGTTGCAGATGATTTAAACTCTTTTGGAATCAGCATAACACAGAAAAAGTAGGTGTGTTAACATAATGAGTCCTTAAATCACAGTTCTAGTATTGTTCCTGAGAAGTTTGGCAAGAGGAAAAAAATCTCAAGAAAATTAGACAATAGCTTTTTTTGCTAGTAGACTACAGCACAAATTGCCGCAGGATGAGTGAAAACATGTATCTTTGATTGAAAACCAATAAAAAGTAAAAATCTAGTCCAAAATGCAAGATGTATATAAACAAAATGACAGAATATATTGTCACCCTGTTATCCACTCTCTTTTTCTTCAACTTTAAATGATACATTAAAAAAGAAACATACTGGAATTTGAGGTGACATTTTCATTAAAAATTTACATACAAAGGAAGACTAGATCCTGCCATAATCAATAATATTGGAGTTAGATATAAATGTCTCGGTTGTAGAAAACCCAATCTAATGAACTAGATCTTAACAAACTATGGGATGTTTAACCATACAGACTTTGCCAGAGCTCCAGGGGCCAAAACTTCCCTCATCAGATTCCTCATCAAAATTCTTACAGACAGAAGGGATTGGGCAATTCATAAACTGCAAAGACAACTAGAGGCAAACACAATGAGAAAAATATTAAATCATCTTACAATCAAAGAAACAGAAAGGAGGAGCTGCTTCCATCTATTGCACTGGAAAATTTATATGGCAATATCCCATGCTGCTTTGGGAAAGAAATTTGGTAATATGTATCAAGAATTGTAAATGTGTTCATATTCTTTAACTTTAAAAATCGTAGCAAAAGTATATGACTTAACATTTTTATTGCCTGAGATTTATCACTATAGCAAGAAGCTGTGTGTTTCCAGGGAACTGGTTTGATTTCACTTTATAATACTGGTAATTGAGTAATTCAACTTCCATGCTAACCCAACACTCCAATTTGTTGTACATTTCTAATGAATGTGTAAAATTTGACAGCATGTGATTCATACTTCTTGCTCCCGTTTATTTTTTCTATGCTTATTTTCTCAACTCACTGATTTTCCCAGCCACTCTTTTCATGCTATTTTATATTTTTTGCAAGCTATTTCACTTAAACACTTTTGGTAATAAAACAAGATATAAATAATTGTTTATCAAATAAGATGCTATATGGAAAATAGTTTTAGCAGTAACTGGAACATAATAAATACTTAATAAATGTTTACAATTGCAACTTTATTTATGAAAGCCAAAACTTTGAATTAAAAGAAGAGAGATTATCTCATTTCACTTGTATGTGGAATCTAAAAAAAAAAAAAGAAAGAGAGAGAAAGAAAACTCAGAGAACAGACTGACAGAATTGGGAAGGGGGCAAAATTAGTGAACGTAGTCAAAAGGTACAAACTTACAACTATAAAAAATAAATACTGGGAATGCAACATACAGTATGGTAACTAACTGTAGTTAGTTAATATTATTACTACTTTATTGTATATTTGAAAGTTCCTAAGAGAGTAGACCTTAAAAATTCTCATCATAAGAAAAAGAAGTTTATAACTATGTGTGATGATGAATGTTAAGTAGACTTCTAGTGATCATTTTGTAATGTGTGTGTGTATATATATATATATATAATCATCATATTGTATACCTGAAACTAACATGTCATATGTCAGTTATTTCTTAAAATAAAATTAAAATAATTTCAAAGATAAGAGAATTATTAATAGAATATAGTACAACCTGTAAAAACTAAGATAAATACTGAAATAAAATGAAACTATACTTATAATAAAATTTAATTTAAATTATTATATAAATTATAATTTAAGTGAAAAATTAGGGGGTAATTAGAAGTACACAGTTTAGTGTATTTGAGAGGGAAAGGGAAAAAGAAGAGAAAGAAAATATACCATTGTGTACCTGTAAGAAGAAATACTTTAAAAGGTCAACATTCTCCTTAAAAGAGGTTGGCTTTGCTTGTTGTTTTATATATTTTAAAATATTGTTTCCACATTACTACCACAACATAAAATTCTGTTCTCTTATTAACAGAATTAAATGTTGTCAAATTTTGTTGAATGTTAAATATTTTTATCTTACTCTTATAATGAAGTGAATTTAATTTAAACTTTTACCTGGCCAAGGCCACGGTCCTTAGGCAGACACAACTTTACAATTTACATTTTTATTAATGAGGCATTTGAGACCCAGATCATCAAAGTGACTTCCTGAGGCCAGAAATGTTGCTCAAGTTAGGCAGAAATTAGAGATCCAGTACCCTGCATACTTCAGTTCTTACTGTAGCACTTTTTCTACTGTAATTATGCTACTTCTTATCATGCCTGCCTTCTAAGCCCGCTCCAAGATAACCTTTGCATCAGGCTTACATATGATGTAGGCATATTTTTAATGCTTATTTTCACAAAATGTAAATTAATTTGAAGCTCAGTTGAACAGCATTGTCAACTATATGCTAGAGAAGCTCTCGACATTTCATTTCCTCCTGTTCGGGGGAGAACAGTATCTATCCCTCCTCCGAGAGAAAAGTGGGCACCAGCCAAGGAGGTGGGCGGCTGTTAAACGGGGAGGTGTCACTGGGCAGATGGGATGGGTTCGAGGATCTATGATGCTCCTAACAGAAGCAGGAGGCCAGCAAAATGGATGCGGGAACTTGTGAGGTCTGGCATCAGGCTGACAGCAGAAATGTGAGGGGAATCTGTTAAAGTCAGGCTCCGGTTGAAGGCAGCTGGACGATGACAGGGAAGCCACAAGGGTCACTGCTCACACAGCACTTGTGCCGTGACTGAGGGAGCCGTGGGGCCTGGAACAGAGAAAGCAGCTGGGCTGTGAGGTGGATCCAAGTGCTGAGGCAGGAGGCAGGTGGTCACAGGAGGAGGAAAAGATGAGGCTGGGGCTGGAGAGCATCTGCCCCTTAGGTTGGCTCTTGTGGAAAAGGCACTGCAAAGATTCAAATGGAGGGGAAAGCATTTATTTTGACTAATAATCCTCCAAAGCAATTCTGACATCTCCAACGCAGAAAGGAAGGGCTACTGCAGACAAGAAAGCAAGAAACGTAGATTTCTCCAGGGCTAAGTTGTCTCAGAAAGAGCAATGGCCACAAACACATTTCCATGAGAGGCCAGGCTCTCAGTGAGGAATCGCCCCCTTACTTCTGACTTTTCTATTGACTGATGTGTGACTCCAAGCAAATTGCTAAATCTCTTTGAACCTATCTTCCTGCTGGAAAAAGTGGGTATCTTGCTGTAAAACATACACTACCTTCCAGAGTAAAATTTCCCTAACAGAAAAGCTACATATGCAAAATACTCCAATTTTCAAAGGAAAATGTATTTGTGTAATTGCTACAGATACAATTAAATTGAAATCCGCTTAATTTTTTTTTATCTCTAAGAACACATTCTGAAGTTACTGAATGGAACTGCCTGTGTTTTTTTGTTGTTGTTATTGCTTTAAACAATTTCTGTATATTTAGTAATAAAATCAGACATGTGAAATTCCCTTCATGTTGGCTATTTCATGGAGATAAGTAAAAAGCACATTTTATTTTTTAATTTTTTTATTGGAAGTATTGTCGGTTTACAATGTTGTGTTAATTTCTGGTGTACAGCACAGTGATTGAATATATATATATATATATATATATTCCTTTTCCTATTTCCTATTTCTTTTTCATTATAGGCCATATATAGTTTCCTGTGCTATACAGTGGGACCTTGTTATTTATCTGTTTTATATATAGTAGTTGGTATCTGCAAATCTCGAACTTCCAGTTTATCCATCCACCCTCTGGTAATCACAAGTTTGTTTTCTATCTGTGTGAGTTTCTGTTTTGTAAATAAGTTCGTATTTGTCATTTTTTTCCAGACTCCACATATGAGTGATATCATAGGGTATTTTTCTTTCTCTTTCTGGATTACTTCACTTAGTATGACGATATCCAGTTCCATACATGTTGCTACAAATGGCATTATTTTGTTCTTTTTTATGGAAAAAGTACATTTTAAATAATCCTTTTCCACTTACTAGAGAAAGATAAAACTTTAAAGTTTGCTTAGTCTATAAGAGACTAACACTTTCTGTTTTGCTAATGAGAAGGCCCTAGTCTCATTCCAACATGGATGCTCTTCTGTCAAAAAAATAAAAAAGAAAAAGCGAGAAGCCATTGCTACACTTATAAGGAAAATAACTGAAATCAGTTGAATATTAACTAGTTGATTCTTGCAGTTTTGTGCATTTTTAGGAAAATATTTAAAATCTAAAATGTTCCTTTCAGTAAAATAGTTCTACACACACACACACACACACACACACACACACACACAGAGGACTAGTGTTATGCTGGTTCTGTATTACCTTCCTCTAAAGCAGTGTTTGCCAAATTTAACTAATAATGAATACAGATTTCCAAGTTCCTACACCATAAATTCTGAATCAGTAGATCTCAGGTAGGGCAAAGTAATCTGTATTTTTAACAAGTACCCTAGGGAGCAAAGAAGTTTAAGAAACATTACTCTAAAAGACCACTTGGTTCTGCAGTAGGTAAATAACTCAATTCACCCAGATTCTGTCTCAGGACAGACCATCCGTGACAGTACTAATAAATTGTGCATGAAATTGATTTCATCTATACTGGAGACATAATTTGTCCTGCAAGATGCCCTGTACACTTCTGATTCACGCTTTCATTTCAGTTGTTCGTCTGTGCTCTGATCTTGTGTATAACCTCATTTACAGAGAGGATTTTAATTTTTCTCAATTATGGAGTTTGTTTTTCTCCCTCCCTTCTGTTTACTGATTTTTCAAGGAGGAGATCTCCAGCCTCAGAATCCAATTTCTAACTGATTTCAGTCCAAAGTAAAAGCTTAAACCCAAACAAAGCTTACTGCAAAGAACATGGTCAGAACAGAAGAATGGAAGTTGTACTTTTTTTAATGCTATCTTCTTTTGTTTTGTACTTTGTAAATACCTTTTCACTCAATGTAAATTAGAATTGATGCCTTAGTGAATTTCAGACACAAGTAGAGTGGTCACTCTTTTATTATCTTTGCCACATGCTTATTGGTGCTGTATTACAATGCAATTAGAGTAAAACAAGAAATAACCTGTGAGTTTGTTTCCTTGTTATACAACCTTTTCACATCCCAGCTTCTCAGCATAAAAAGGATTAACAGAACAGAGTGCACTGTACCAGAAAACGAAATGTCCTCATGTTCTGTGTCCTTGAGCAAATTTGAACTGGGGAAAAAGGAAAAGAAATTCTTTGCCAAAAGAAATACAGTAAAGTAGCAGATATAGGCACTAAGCTAAACTCTACCACTATCTCAGCTATGTAGTGTGAATAAATGACGCACTTACAGAAACTACACAAACTCCTTGATCAGTAGATTCCTATTCTGTAAATTGCTGCTACAGATTTACATGCTACCTAACCTACAACCAGTGAATCTCTAAAGCAATGAGAGAATGGAGCCATATTGTGATTGCCCTATTCTGGGTGCCAATCCAAGTTGTGCATTGTGTTTGAAACTATTTTTTTTACAAAGATAAGGAAAAGATGATTGGCACCATTTTCCTGCTACTGTAAATGTTAAATCAATTGAGATTGGTCCAAATAGCAAAGTTTGAAGATTTGTGAAAGAAAGGTTCATTTATTTTCAATTAATAATAAATAAACATCTTATAACCAAAACTATAGTTTTTGCTACTTGAATATCTATAAAATAAAAAGGCATGAAGAAACATGCAATAAGATAGGTCATAACAGTTATAAAAATGAAGCTGAAATAATATCATTCTAAATCCTTACTATATGTAAACCACAAGGATAGGAGAAAAATACAAGCTTTAAATCACAATTCTTTCCTTGAATGCCCTAAGCAAATACATTTTTAAAACCCAAAGTAAAGACTATTGAAGGATGTATTTACTAAATGAAATATGTGTAAATATTAAGTGATTCCAACAGAGTAGCTTTAGAGGCTAGAGTAGTTAATACTTCTGTCTTCTTCTCATTGTGACCCTGGTAGGTCCACAGGATAAATAGATTTTTTTTTTTGACACTCAATACCAACAGGGTTATTTATGAAAATTGACAGGCTGATTTTAAAATACACATGAAAGATTAAAGGGTCAAGAATGGCCAAGAAATTTTTTCAGAAAAAGAACAGTGAGGACTTGTTCTACGGATATCATGATGTATTATGAAGCTATAATAAATATGACAGTAAAATTGTGTGTTGGGGATTCACAAACTAACAGATTAAATAGTTTATAGAGACACATTCATATATGGAAACTTGATATATGACAATAGCAAAATACCATTAGTGAAACTGAAGAAAAATGATCAGCTATATGTAAAATATTGTAGGAAAGTAGAGCCCTGCCTCATACTTTACACATAAACAAGTCCAAATAGATTAAGAACATAAATATTAAAAACAAAGCTTTAAACTTTTCACATAAGATATAGACTAAAATCTTCTGACCTTGAGATAAAAAAGGTTTTCTCGAACAAGACAGAAAAAGTGCTAGCTATATAAGATGATTGATAAAATGGATTCTATGTAAATTAAGAATTTCAGTTTATTTAAAAGTTATCTCAAATTAGGAGAAATACAAAGTAAAAACTGGTAGAAGTTATCTGGAATAATGTAACTGACAAGGGAATAGGATCAAGAATATGTTGAAAGGAAAGAAACCTTTCCAAAAATCAATACAGAGAAGACAAGCATCATAACAGAAAAATGGACAAAAGACTTGAATGGGCATTTCAGAGAAGATGAAACATATATGACCCATTAGGATATGTTGAGATGCTTAATCTCTTTGTTTTTAGAGAAATGCAAATTGAGGCCACAATGAAATATTATTTCTTATTCATTTGATCGACAAAAATTAAGAATTCTGATAATGCTATGTGCTAGAGTAGCTAACTTCAACACTATCCCTCAGAATATAAATAGCTAAATTGACTAGAAAATAATTTGGCAATATTATTTAAAGTTATTTTCATATCCTACTATTCAACACTTTTACTTCTGGGCATATACCCAAGAATATCCCTCACATATATACACTGGATGCTTATACATGGATATTTCTAGCAAGGATGTTAATAAGAGGGAAGTACTAGAAATGAATCCAACTGAAGAAAAGAATGAAGAGAATGAATAATTACATTGTGGTATATTTAGTCAATATAATTCTACAACGGTGAAAATAAACAAATATACCTATAATAGTGAAAATGAACAAATAATAAGGTTAGAATAATAAAATTCAATGCAATACTGGTATTGGAGAGGAGGAGCTGGACAAGTCCTAGAAGGCTATGAACAGTCTGATACTCTTAAAAAAAGTTCTAAATATTTAAAACTATGTGTGTGTGCGTGTGTGTGTGTGTGTTATGTATATATGTTTGTATATGTATGCATATATAAATGTTTGTATAAGGCTACGTATGCAAACATTTATATACGTATACATATGTATACTTTTACATGCATATATGTATTTTTTTAGCAAGTGAATGATATGTACTAATTCTAGACAATGGTCACCATAGGGGATCAGAGGATGGGATGGGAGATTATCCAAACAGATTTGTTACTGTCAATGTGTTAGTTCTTGGTTTGGTTAGTGAGTTCAAGAACATTCAGTATACTTAAATGAGAGATCTAGACAGATGATGAAAGATAGACAGACAGTTGAGCCCACAGCAATAATAAACAGGTGTGATGACTGATTATCATCACTCCAATTCTGTGTATCTGAAAGCCTTTGTCTTTGTCAGTTTGTGCTGCTATAACAGAACACCATAGACTGGGTGACTTATACACAAGTAGACCTCATCACAGTAGACAAGGATCCATCAATCAGTGATCAACTGTTCTTCAATCCATAGTCCTTGACTAGCAACCAGTGTGTTTCTGCATCTTATCCACAAAGCTATCATCACAGGCTGGGAAGTCCAAGATCAAGGCACAGATTTAGTGTTTGGTGAGAGCCTGCTTCCTAGTTCATAGGCAGCAATCTTCTCACTGTGTCCTCTCATGGTAGAAAGCGCAAGGGAGACTTCTGGAGTTTCTATCATAAGGGCATTGATCCTATTCATGAGTTCTCATAACCTAATCACCTCCCAAAGGCTCCACTTTCTAACACCAACACAATGGAGATTAGGTTTTACCATATGAATATCAGAGGGACACAAACTTTCAGTTTACAGCAGCCATTAAATTAAAAAATTAAAGAGAAAAAATACTACCTGATTCTAGAGCAGTCATCAAGTTAGTATGTGCTATTATCACCTGGAATGCTTTACAGAAATTGAGATAATTTGGCCCCCACCTCCAGAGATTCTGCTTCAGTGGATCAGGGATAGAGCCAAAAATTAGCATCCCAGTAATTCTGATGTAGCTGATGCATAGATCACATTAGAAACAATGCTTTTTAGGAAATGTTATCACTGGATCTATCAGAATAAAAAATTAATGTTCTGTATGATGTTACTGTCACAGCAGCCTAAATTCCCTCTCTCCTTAAATGACACAAGCCTAGGTCCTCAAGACCTACCATTGTTCCAGCTACATAGCTCATGTTAAGGCATATCATATATTAAATACTAAAATCTATTGTAATAATAATTAAAAATATATACCTAGAACAGTATATTTAATTTATTTTGATTATTTCATGTTATGGGATGAATTGTGCCCCCTGCCCAAAAATTCATAGGTTGAAGTCCTAACCTGCAGAACATGGCTGTATTTGGAAATGGAGATAATTAAGTCCAAACGAAGTCATTAGGGTAGGCCCTAAACCAATATGACTAGTGCCCTTCCTTATAAGAAGAGGAAATTTGGACACAGACATGTACCATGTGAAGACACTGGGAAAAGAGGACCATCTATGAGCCAAGAGAAAGACTTCAGAAGAAAGTAACCCTACCAACACTCTGACCCTGGACTTCCAACCTCTAGGACTATAAGGAAATACATTTTTATTGTTTAAAATATTCAGTCTGATTTACTTTGTCATAGCAGCCCTAGCAAACTAATACACCTTGCAAAACCTGATCTTAGATGGAGAGCAAGACGTTTAGGGAGAATTGGTGATTCCATATCATAGAAAATCAATACAAAAAAATTCTAGTGTTAAATATGGAGGGACAAATATGAATGGAAAAATAGTTTGTCAATATCTTTCCAAGTGCAGTGCAGGCATATGTATCAGATATATCTATCTGCACTACCCTCTCACCAGGAACATAGGCCTATCATTGAGAGGAACTGGCAGTTTTCATCCAAAAATTCCTTAAACTTTCATATAAATGCAGATCTATTTTTAGTATTCATAATGCCTAGCCACCATATGAAATAGACACATATTTTTTGCTTATCTATTTGGGTTTTTTGCCGTCTGGCATCCACCTTACTTCTTAAGCTGTGCCTTAATTTCAAATTCTGGTAGCCAGATGGGCATGTGATGTAAACTAGGCCATGAGATGCTTCTTACCAAGAAATACATCCATTACAGTGACAATAGATGCAAAAGTATTATGACTTTCACTGGCCCTAGGAACTTTTGACTTTGTGATCCTCTTCTTTAATTAAAAAAAATTAATAATTATATTTTACAACTATGTTAGCATAAAGATAAATATCATGTTGGTTAGATTATATTCATTTTTTTCTTCTGGTTTAAAATGAACAAAAACATTTCTGTGGGCACCTAATAGCTTTGTGCCTGGTAGGTGAGTTAGCCTTAACAAGAAATCTAGAAGTCTAGAGGTGGAAGGACTTCACTCATTATGCTAAAGTGATCTAGGAAATTTCCTTGCCTTAACCTTTATCAGAGTTCTTATTTTTAGCCTTAACAGAATATTTTAAATTGACTTTTCAAGTCAGAACATTGTGACCTTAGTCTTCTTTCTTGCTTTTTAAAAGGAGAGTTAAGCCTTCCAAACTTATGCATCCTAAATCAAGTTTACTTGTACAGAACTCTCCTGTATGACACAAACCTATATATTAAGCATCAGAGTTACTTCTGACTTTAGGGGAGACTGCATCATTTCCAAAACACACATCAAGTAAATGAACTCTCAGCTTTCTTTAAAAATATGTTATCAAGTGTTCTTCTAGGTATCAGTTAAAAAAATAGTCAAAGAAAAAGCAGCTCTTCAAATACTAATTTTCTGAAAAATCTACACTGGACTAATTGCATCATAAGTCAAGATAATATAGCATTCAAATACCCCAACTCATGAGAAACAGAAACAGTATTAATGGAAGATGAACAGCACCACAGCAATTTGTTCATATGAGCAAGGTGTTCTAACACTAAACATTAATGTATTGGCTTCATTTCAAAAGCAAATGTACTTCTACATTACCTGGTAGTCTAACAATAATACAAATACAAAAGGCTGAGACTAGGAGAAGGGAAATGAAGAGCCTAGGATGTCAAATTGTCAGGGGACACTCACTCTCAGGGCCACACAAGTGCTGGCTCAGGACTTACATGACCCTGAAATTAAGTACATACTTAAAGTTGTACCTTAGACCCCTCACTTTCCTGATCCTTGTCCTAGTCCTCATAAACCAACATATAAGTATTCTCACAAAGGAGAGTCAACAAGTCTTCATAATACTTGATTTGGTTACTTTCCAATCCTAGCTTAAAATAAATTCCCTAATCACTGGAACCTGGAGATGAAGCAAAGATAATGACCAGTCACTCAATAGCAAAATCTCTTTAAATACAGTTAAGATGAGAGGTATTTACCATACAACCTCATTTATCCTATTCTTTCGTCTTCACATCTTTTTAATTAGTTGTTTTGTTTTGCATGATCTTCTCAGAAGTTACATTGGCTTAGCTTAGTAATGAATATTGTTGAACTGTAGATGAACTATAAAAGGTCTATATCAATTTATAACACTTGTTGCAGGTGCAGAGTTCAGCCCACAAACAGGTGTTAAAACATAACATTTAAAAAATTTTTCTATCATGGAAATTAATTTCTGACTCTGTGTATCTATTCTGTGTGCCCAATGGAAAAATACAGTCTTACTCATGCTTGAAAACTTCCCTTCACTCTGCCCTGGATTGCTCCATAATTCTAGTATCTTAATTAGTGACAAAGCCTTCAAGTGGGGAAGGAGGAACTCTGATAAGAGGTTAACACAGAGTTCACAGAGTTTATCCAGCCCCAACTTCGAGTAAAATTCAAGTCTTTCTTCAGAACACAATCAAATAGTATCTCTTAAGAGGTATTGTCAGCACTTGGGAAAAACTCTTTGATAAAGAGATACGTCATTAGAGAAAACTCATTATTAACTAATGAGAAAAGTGAAGAAAAGAAAAAACTGAGGAATAATCAATAAGGAAGAGCAGGAAACGGCTAGTTGAAACACTAAGCAAAGGCCAATCATGGAAAATGATCACATTTTTCCCAAATACTGCTCAAACAAAATCTCTGTCTCTACTTCACCAGGGCACTTGCTAATTAATTTTCATGCCAAAAGGAGAACTTAAATAAATATGCCTTTTTAATTTGTAGTTTAGTTCCACTGAATCAGGGTGTACCTCAGTGCCGGCCTCTAAGCAAAGTTCAAAATGGTGGGAGAGATAGGAGAGGAAAATTTCTCCATTATAAGAAACAGCCTGAGGGTTTAATTCAGTTTCTTGCTTTTCAAAGGCAAGGGCATTTATGAAAGGATTAAAGAGAAGGCAAGTAGAGTAGGCTGCATCTCTTACTGCCAATCTTGCAATCTAATTCAACACCACCTCCTTCCACCTAACGTCCCCTCTGATTTCCAAGTGTAAGGAACTTTGCCTGTGGATTTACAAATAGGTATCCTAAATTTGCCTTTGTTATCGCATTGATGCTAACGTTTTGAATGGCTAACAGTGAATACTCTTGATTGTTCATAGTTCTCTTGAAGAACTACTTTAGAAACAACTTCCTAATCTGCAGAAGAAAAGTGAAGAATGCAGTTGGTATAGTTGAGGTGAATTAAACATAATCTTAGCCAAAGACCTAAGTATACCTTCTGAGAGAAATTACTTTTAAGAGAACATCTCCATCTTGGCTCACTTCCCATCATAAATAATTAAATCAAAGAATCAGTAAAACGGCAGCTTGCACTTAGTTCATATTAAACACTACCACAGAGTAGTGAAAAAAGTGACATGTGGTTTTTAAATTGTGATATGATTTTGCTTCATAAATCTTTATAACTGCCATGGTTTGGTTATAACAGCTTTCATGTTAGTGTATGAAAACACAGAAACACCACACTTCAAAAGTAACATTTTATAGGCTATAAATAAAAATTTTAAAAATCATTAGCAACATCAGAGAAACTCAACAATATTATTTTCATTGTAATCAGTAATTTAAACGGAACTTTTACATGTATATGAATAGACACTCATAAATGCATACACACACAAGAATATTAGTGTAACATGTAGAATTTTTTCTCATTCTTTCATCACAAACAGCACATTTTATGGTCATTGTTATTCTGAATGTGGTCTCTCAAATATAACTTTAAAGAAAAATACTTCAAGAAAATTAAAAAATAAAGTAAAAGTACTAATTTGGAAGGAAAAACACTACTTGCTATATAAATACTTGTTATTAGTGTAAATAAGAGAATCATGAGGAAGAATAGAAGAATGTGTAGCATGTTACTCACTAAGCCATCATCTGCTCAGCTGTTGCTTACATTACAGCAAGAAAAAAGTATCTAATTGTAAGGTAAAAAAAAGTAATTATCTCTACATCTATGGACCTGCCAAAATCTAATATGTACATTATAATATCTATGTATGTATAATATATATGTACATAGATAGATAAATCGATCGATCGATCTGAGGTGGGGGGTTGGTGAGGGGGTACCTTAAGGTTTTAGTGATTGTTGGAACCACTTACCTCACTTGTATTATTAAAAATGCTTACCCTCATCTCCATTCCAGAATTACAAAATCATCTCTTGGAGTTGGGCTTAGAAATTTGCACTTGTAACAAGCAACGTATGTAGTTCTTGCGTGTACCAGAATCGGAGAACAATTCATCTCTATGTTATTCTCTTTTAATGAAAGCTTTGCATGGCTTGATTCAAATATAACTAGATTCAGAATACTGCTACTAAAGCAATTAGGTATATCACTGGTGGACGGATTTGGGAAGAGAAGAAGAAATTCAGAATAAACATATTCAGAAGTCATAACTTACCAAAACTAATACTGCCAATTTAAAACTGTCTAAAATCAATTAAGGCATGTTTCAAACATTTTATGTATTTTTCTGTGACAACAAACTTCAGAAAATACATTCCTCTGGAGACTATGGTCCCTACTTATGAGATAGTCAAATTAAGATATTGGAAGTGACTACCGGCACCATTTGGTCCAGATGGATTGTTAACTGTGGACATCATCCATCTTCACTACTGAGGTTGCCCCTCTGACATTGGCAATGTCATTGGTCCTCTGAAACATTCCTTAATCTAGAGTTAGCTCTTAAGATTAAAGTATATAGATCCAGATAAGAAACGATAAACCTCAAAGAGAGAGAATAATTTTACATAGAAGTTGATCAAGTCAGTAAAAAATCCAGTGTATTCTATGTCATTACCTGATGGCCAAAGGAAAATAATACACTGTGGAAACATTCAGATCACATGATTTTTCAATCTATATCTCCCAACTCTTGAGACCTTTCATGTTTCCCCTCCATGGTATTCTACCACTAAGAATCGTTGCCATAATGAATAGAAATTATGAAGGGTTTTTTTTTTTCCCCTTTATCTTTTGTAGTAAAATATCTATAACACAAACTTTATCATTTTAACCATTTTTAAGTGTACAGTTCAGTGGCATTAAGTACATTTTCACTGCAGAAAACAGATGTCATGAACTTTTGGAAATAAAGATGTTTTGGACCTGTATTCAGAGTTTCTAACAGTAGGTCACTGTTTAGAAGTAGGCATCTGCCGTCTCAGAAACGTCCTACAGGTGACTCTGATGGACAACCACAATTTACAGCCACTAATTTCATTTAATTCCTTCATGTAACTCAGTCATTTATTCGCTTAATCTTTTGGTTATTTATTGGAACACCTGCAATTTGTCAGAGTCTGAGCTAAGTACTGAGCATACTAAAATCAAAATTAGCAGTATCCTTGTCACTTTAGCTATCATTTATTAGATGCATATGATATGCCAGTTAGTATTCTGAGGGAAATATACATACACTTTTTTTTCAATTTATTTGATTTAATAAGATAACCAGTAGGAAGGAGATTTTTTAAATATATTAATTACATTTGGTTCTAGAAATGATAGAAAGTAAGAATTGGTACAATTATGTCATGTAACATTAGAAAGGTGTATTTATCCTTTCACACCTGAGAAAGGTTTTATGCAATGCCATTTCCATTTCTAAGTCATTCATAATAAGGGGTAAACTGCTGATAAAAGGAGCCTTTATAAATTTAACTTTTTTTCCTCTACCATCAGTTATTTTGGGATAAACACCAGTCCAGTGGAAAGAATTCAGAACATAAAAGGCACATAGAATAAAACTGAGACCTTAACTAATAAAAAGCGCTGTACATTTTTGCATCACAGAAAAAAAAAAAAAAAAGCCTTCAATGCAAATCTCTCGCAAGGACATGATGTAAATGAAAAACTATGGAAACTAAAAAGTCTATATAAATGCCTCCTTGAACCTGGTACATGCCTAGCTAATAACATAAAAACATGGTTTTGACTCATATATTTTTTTTGAACTAAGGAATTATTACTGCATTTTTAAGATGGCTAAGTAAGCCATCTTCTAAGATCAAAGAAGTAGGAATACAAGCCTTTCCATATCCTAGTCAGGGTGCTTTCTATTGTTACAAAGATTGTCCACTAAGACATGTGTGTTGCTCACAGTGTCTTAGATTACAAGAGATGTGACCAAATGACCATTACGAAAAATAAAAGGGGCATAAAGAAGGGAAAAAAGAATTTGTGTAATGCAGGGAATGTCTCTTAAGGAATTATTCATCAGGGAGCTATGGGATACAAAATTAAAAGTTTCTCAGGACTGAAGACATAAAAGGTTATTTAAATCAGATGGACCAGTCTATAAAATATTGTGGAGTCCAGAAATGACAAGATTCAGAAAACAGTAAGCAGTTGAATGTGACTACAGTATAAAGTGCATGTAGGGAAGCAGGAGGTGGCGAAGAAGCAGATAGTTAGAGGTGCAGATGATGCTGTTGGCAATGAAATGCCAATGATACTTTTACTCATGAGGCAAACATGAGTAAATATGTGTTTTAGTGCCTGTGTGAAGAACAGAGTGGAGTAAAAGAGCATGGGGGTTGGGAGGTCACATAGTAGACTACTTAAATAGTATGTAACATAGAGAATTAAGGAGGATTTAAGGTGTGTAAAGATGGTAGCATTGCTAAAATCAAAAATTGATTTGATATGAAAGTATTGGAAAAAGAAGAATATATAGTTATTGCCAGAATTAGGTTGGAAAACAGGGTTGTTGGCATGACATTAGAATTGAGTATATTAGGTGAAAACAATGCTTTGTGGGAAATTCATTAGCATATTTATTTAATATAAAGTGTTTATAGTAAAGCAAGGTATAAAATGTCTCATAAGAAGTTGGCCATATATATCCAGATCTCATAGGAGGATCTGAATCACAGATGTAAATTCGAGCGTTATTGGCATGTACATGATAGTGAAAACCATGAAGAAAAATTATATAAATAAAGAAAAGTGTCTGGAAGAAATGTGGAGTGGGGAGGGTACAGTTCAGTTGTAGAGTGTGTGCTTAGCATGCAGGAGGTCCTGGGTTCAATCCCCAATACCTCTATCAAAAAAATAACATAAAAAATAAAGAAAGAAACCTAATTACCTCCACACACCCCCCGAAAAAAAAATGTGGACATATATCAAGTATTTGAGAAAATATATAATGATTAATGTATGGCTGTCAAGTCACATGAGAAAATTAAAATTTTTGGAGCAGTCCCCAGCACTGCAGATGATCAAGACTTATTAAATGACCAAATAAATGAGTAGAACTTGCAAAACGTAAATATCCATGTATTTATTTACTTATTAAATCTACTTTGAGTAATCACAGAAAGAATCTCATGCTGAAAAACATAATGATTTTTCTTATAAAAGAGATTTGAGTAGCCATGTATGTTTAGTAGAGGAAGTCAATGTTGTGGGAAAATTTATGGCACAAGAGACATGAATAAGGAAAATAAAACCCATGAAGATTAAATGTTTTGAATAAAGTCACATTCCTAGTTAGTGCCAGACATCAGGACTTACTTCCAAAATAATTTCATTATTAATATATTTATCCCTTAGAATCCAGGTTATAGCTTAATTAAAACAACAGGAAAGAAGTATCAAGTGTGACTACTGACTTGTAATTTTTCTCTACAAAATTAATCTTTTTTTCTGACCTAATATAGAGAATAATAGAGTTCCACCAGTAGATTAATCCTCTTACCTCAGTATAATAAGCCTAAGAATAAAGACACAAAGAATGCATTTGTTGCACCAGGAGGGAATTGCATAATTGCTGAATGGGCAGTGGGTTTGCCAGCTACCTAAAGAACTACATCATGCAGACAGAACAAAGTAAGATATTTTTATATCATAAAAAGAAGGTGGATACGTGGTGTTTCAGTACTCCATTTAGCAAGAGTGAGATTGCAAACTTTATAGGAATTTTCCCTCAGTGAATGAAGAATAAGAAAAAAAAAAGCGAGTATATTTTTGGTAATCTATACATCACAGTTTTTTCTTATAGTCATGTTTCTTATGCCTTTAAAACATTCGGTTTTCAAATTGTACGTAAGACACTGAATGCTAATTTACATGAAAACAGGTAAAACAGCTCAAGATCATAAATGTAACCCACTTGATTACTGCATTTTCTTCATAGCATACTCATAATAAGTTTGGGGTGGGGAAGGGTTGTATCTGAATTTCATCAAATAGAAAAGTAAAGATTAATAAAACCCATGTAAGGAAGGAATACTTAGGCTTATAACCACAGACATGGATTTGAACTTAGAAATTTGGATACTATGGAAAGGAAATCACTATGTAAGTAATCATTTTGCTTGCATCCTCACAGTAAAGAAAGGGAATGCATCCTCATTCACCTCATCCAGATCACCTTAAAGTAGGAGCCATAAAATGACAGGAGCCAAGAAGGTGATCTATGTATAAAATGCATCCAAGTTGAAGCGTAGAGAACTGGAGAAGATGAACCCCACCCACCTACACTGACCCCATTAGCACTGAGATGATGTTGAATTTATTCTCTAAACCATATAACCAAGAGGCACATAATTATAACAAGGGTAAGAGTCCAGATCAGACCAATTGGATCTAGTCTAAACAGATCAGTCTAATTGAATTTCTAATTAGTTGTCTAAAACTATGACATATAAATCATATAAAAAGGTACTTTCTAAGCAGTATAATACTTGGACTGAAGAATATGGTATAGGAACTATCTATGATATATGTGAAGCCATACAAAGTCCAAAAGATATAAATCAATTAAAGTTAAAAAATAAGAAAACTAAAAGCTTGCCATTGATTTTATCCCATTTTTGCTGAATTCCCTGTTACATAATTGGTTGTAATAAATTTCTTGTTTATTTCTTTCTAATTTCACATATTTGTTCTTGGTTAAGAGAAATATGTGTAAGTATTCTGAATTATGGTATATTTCATTATAATATGTGAAAAAATTAAAAGTTACATTCTAACATTTTTATACTTCCCAGCACACTGACTACAACAACTAGCTTACAGAATTGATTAAGATAAATTTATATTCTTGATAGGTTTCATCTTATTCCAGTGGACAAAATGTGAAAAGCTATAACTAAAGTGTTGAAAGATCTTAAAATAGCTGTCTCAAGTACAGGAACTTGAAGGAAGCATTTATGCACCCCCCAATAATCTTAAATATTAATTTAGCCAATAAATATTATATATTCAAATAATAAAAATGTATGCATAAACATTTATCTAAATGAGACAGTTCAGGTTCTGAGGGAAGCTGATGTAGAGACAAATATAGTGGTTCTGAGGTTGAGGGGAAGGAGACTGTGGAAGACAGAAGAGAAGGAAGAGAACTGGGCAGGTCAGACAAAATCTCAGCCAATCCAGCTGGGAACCTCTGAGTTTGCCTTGGGTCACTGGGGCTCAGCCACTGGCTGGGGTCCTCCTGAGAAAAGCGTGGCCTTGGCACAAAAGCCGAAAGGGAGCCCAAAGATGCTGCGGCTAGAAAACTTCAGCTAGCTGATCTCTGGTAACAGGCAAGTGCTTTCTTGTTACACCAAATAAAACATTCCTGTATTAGTAAAGTTTGTTTTGGAGACTTTATCTTACCTACATAGTCCAAACTTTCAGAAAGGAACTTACCTACAATTAGAAGATCTGGAATACCAATGAATTCTCCAAAACATCTACATCACTCGGCAAGTGTATTTAGTCACAGAAATTATTTACATAAACAAAATCTTATGAAACCCTACTATTAAAAATGATTTTTAAAAATGACTTGATTAGTATAAATTTATCCCATAAATTCAAATTTAAATATTTATATGTATATTTAGTGTAATTTAATCAATGAGAACCATAAGGCTATTTTAGTGAACATAAATATTTGGAATTGGAGCCTATGGATGACAGTGATAGTAATAAAACCTTGAAATGACTTTGAATGCAAGGTTGAATTTTGCTTCCATTGCACAGAATCTAGGAAATGTGATAATCAGGTGGAACTGCTAATTGTTCTTACTACTTTTTTAATAATTGAACAACAGTGTTCACTAAGGTAAGGTTGGCAAGAGACAATTTTCAGTGCAGATAAAAACAATGTATCAGTGGTTTCTAAATCATAAATATTTGAGAGTTCATGTTAATTATATTATAATTTTAATAACAGAAGTATATATATATATATATATTTCATATATATATGAAAACCAGATTAAAAATATGCAGAATCCCTGAAGCACACAGCTCCAGAGAAAACAGTTTTAAAATTATTATTTTCAATTATAATAGGAGTTCCATTGCAATAGTTTTCTAACATGCAGGTGCTATAAATGCTTGAATACTCCTGAATAGCAATTTACATTCTGGAGGAAATTGATAAAATGAGTGGTCAATAAATTTCCCAGCTTCTGTTAGGCTGCACTAGATCATTTAAGTATTGTTTTTAATTCAGCAACCAAGAAAGCAAAGACAGAGAGAGTGGGGGGGATGGACATTATGTTTATACTTAAACCACCTAAAATTTAAATCTGATATTCTTAGACATCTATAATTATTCTCTTTCCATTTTATACAAAAAATAGCAAAAAAAATAAGATACATTTTTTTCTCTGATATTTCTATAGATTTAAAGAACACTGCTGTAGTGCTTTTTTCTCCTTATATTGTTTCAAGGAAGATCAGTTGTTTTTCTTTTTAATTATCATTTTCTACATTTGGAGAATTCCTAGCATACGTTTTCTTTCAATAAATCCCTATTCACTAATAAACAAAGGGTCATAAACTCATCTTTGACTATACAGGATATGAATATCAACAGCTATTTCTTAACTGCACACTTTATTAAGGAATGAATAGAGAAATAAAATAAAGAGATTATAAGCATGTAAATATGTGTTACCTAAGTAACTAGGGGCTGTCTGTTTCTTTGCTTTCAACTTCACAGGGCAAGATCAGTGCACTTTTTAGAGGTTTGCCCAGAGGGTATGAGTGTGTGGGAGGGAGGGCATTCTTAACACAATTATCTACTGAAACAAAATTTAGACAGTAATGGAGGTCACAGCAGACAGGTGAATTTCTATGAGCCCCCATTTATCCAGTCAATTGCAAGGGTGCTTTTTTTTTCTCTTTTTCTCTGTCTCTCTTTCTGTCTCTCACACACACACACACTCACACACACACACACTCTTTCCCACCAAATTTACCTTCATGATTTTATTCAACTTACTTCCTGACATGTTTCAAAGCAGAGCTTCTCAACAGACTTCAAGTGTGCTGAACTGTTAATCTCTTCAGCACTGAGGACAGAGGCAGGGCCTGGGGCAACCTCAGCAAAAGAAGCTTTTCCCAGCCCCATGCTCCCCTGTACCACAGTGAAACATGCAAACATTTCCATTCTCCATTTCAGTGTTAACTTGAGAAAACTTGGGAAACATTGGAGAACATCAGGTTAATTGTGAGACCTATGCATTTGTTTCAGTATTTAGTTCTCTCTTTTACCTTAAATTGTGCACATTACACCAGAAACAGGGAAGTTAATACACATGAGAAGTAATTATATGCATATATCCTTAATACTGATTACTGCATAAGTGATAAAAATCAAATTCTCAAAGGATTCATTTTTCGAACTTTTTCTGGAGATTAACCTGAATGCTCATTTTCTGGCATGCAAAGATTAAATATTAACTATTTGATTATTTTCATGATTTTCTTACTAAGGAGAGTATAGCATTGTAGAAGTTTTAGAAACAGACAAGTGGAGTAAAAATATCCATCAATTCATTTCTTTACCACATTTTTATTTCACCTACTGGTAATACACTTTTTATTTGAATATACATATTTTCCTAAAATTTCAACCACTGTATACATACAAATCTGTATAGTGCTTTTGCCAAAGCAACACTGCTTCCTAAAAATTTTGTTTCTAGGCATCTGTTTTGCTTAACTGGCCCTTTTAATGACTCCACAATAATACATAAGTTGATATACCATGGTTTTATTAGTCACTGAACAAATATTTCTAAATCAATGTATGTGTACTTAGTTTCAATTTTCCCAGCAGATAACACCAACATAAGTATTCGGATCCGTGTAGACAGCTTTGCATAGGTACCAAAATGAATGAACATATAGATGGTTCTTGATAGCTTTTCAAAACACTTCCCAAGAGTTGTGCTAGATTTCACTGCCACCAGTGACGTATGAGCGTAACATTTTAATGGCACTCACATCATCAGCGAGTCTTTGCTGTAAACTCTTAAATCATGTTTGGTTTTAAGAAAACAGGTAGTAAATAGAAATCTAATTCTTCCTCTTTTTCTCATATCCTATGCTGAGTTTTGGCATCAGCCTTGCTCTCTGACCCTTCATCATAACAGAAGCAGCAAGAATGAACTGGTCTTCTGTGCCAACTCTTTTATTTCCTTATGATCAAATTATTTCCCCCTTTTTGACTTGTCTGAGAAGCCAGACTAATGTCAGCTGGACCTTGGGGACTGCTGAGCAGCAGCGGGAAGACACTAGGAAAGCCCAGGTAGCAAGCACAGAGATGCCTGACTTTGCAATGGTAAGTTTCTTCTCCTCCAGGATTTGTCAATTTTGATTTTGCAACTCAGTCAGCAATGCCATGTGCTGTTTGCCTCCTGTCTGAGTTACAAAATAAAGAGTCATTTTCTCTTCCAAGATGACAAGTGTGAAAAAATAAAAATGAAAACCTCTATCTCTCCATATCTATTACATTTTCTACCTGGGTGACATCAACTTTTGAGACATGTGAACCATAGAAACTCTGAACAAAAGGAGATATTGTAGTGGCTAAGCATGTTACAGCAACTTCTTCTGCATAAACAGAACTCTCCTCCAACACTATTAGTCATCATCATTATTATTATATGATGATGGTGGGTAATAAGGAGATAAAATATAGGGAATAAGGACAAATGTTCTTATGACTCATCAATTAATACTAAAATCTGAAATTCTAAAAAATAATGTAACTAGTCAAAATAGGAAAATATGTTATCATTGATCACTCACAGACTGATAAAAGTTTTAATACAAATCTCTCAACATTTTCCTCTGGGTTTGCTTGCTCATATATTATTTATGTTCTAATTTTTTAAGATTCTGTTCCTCTTTGTTTTAATTATTGTTATTTTCATAGTTTTTAATTGTTAGTACCATAAATCATATATGTATACATTGTTGAAGTAGTCACAAATGCAGAAAAGCCCTAACAAAATAAGAGAAAAGTCAACTATAATTTCACTGTTTAGAAATAAACATCATTAGACATATAGGTATAATCCTTTTTATAAATATATATAGAAAGCACATATGTGACAAACTTGGATCAGATCAAACTAAACATTAAAAGCTTTATTTTTCCCTTGAAACAAATAGTAAATATTTCCCTTGTCATCATGTTTCTCTATTATCTAATTATTCATTGCTGTTCCATTATATTATATTAAAAAGAGAGAAAGATGAGACTAAAGAGAGTAGAGTGACTGAGCATTTAATTTTGGAGTCAGACAGATCGAGATGAGAATCTGGTGTCTGCTACTTTAGAGCTGTGTGATCGTCAATCCTCTGAGTCTCAGCTTCAGACCAGAGGTTTGGATATCTCTTCAAGCTGACTGATATTTTTTTCAGCCATTTCCAGTCTACTAACAAGCCCACCAAAAGCATATTTCATTTCTGTTATAGTGTTTTTGATTTTTAGAATTTCCGTCTCTCTGCTTACATAAACCTTCTGTTCTTGAATGCTGGCTACTCTTTTCATTGGAGCCCTAGTGTACTGATCACAGTTATTTTAAATTCCCAGTTTCATATTTCCAACATGTGTGCCACATCTAATCCTGCCTCTGGATGCTTGCTTTTCTCTTCAGACTGTGTTTTTTGCCTTTTAGTGTGCTTTGTAAGTTTTGTTGAAAGCTGGATGTGATGTACTGGGTAAAAGACACTGCGGTAAATAGACCTATGGTGATGTGGTGGTGAAATGCAGGGGGCAGGGGACAGGAAGTATCCTGCAGCTCTAAGACTAGCCTCAGCCTTCTAGTGAGCCTGTGCTCCCAGGGCTGTGACCTTCCCAAATGCATCTCTGCTTGTCCTCCCTTAGATGGGACAGAATGGCTAGAGGAGGCAGGAGTTGGTGATTTCCTCTCTCCGAAGTTAGTTAGGCTCTGATAAAATCCCCATAGGTTAGGCTTTAGTAATGTAGTTCTCTTGAGGATAGGTCCTGTTAAGAAAAACAGAATGTTTTGCATATATTTCAAAATGGTTTTTTTTCCCTCTCCTCTTAACAGAAGCACAGAGATTTTTCTCCAATCTTCACTGTAAAAAACTGACAGGGTTCCTAGAGATAGAGCTCACAAAAGTGTGAGGGTTACTTTTAAGACTGGGTCCTCCTATAGTTCTTAAATCTCATGTTTGTTCATATTGAGCCTCAAGAAGTTGGTCAATCACAGTTCAGGTTTTCCTACCCTGGCACTGGTTCTCATCGAAGTTTCTTCTCTAAATTGTGAGTCTCTGTATCTGCCTATCTGCTACTCCAATCCTGGGGCTCTGTGATCTCAATCCTGGGATGGGTGTACGAAGATATTAATTTTCTGTTTGTTCAGTGTTTTACTTATTGTTAGAATAAAATAACTTCCTAGCTCCTTACATGCTGAATCCAGAAAAGAGCAGACACAAAGATGAGGGTATAAACATTAAAGAAAGAATCCAGGAGAAGTGTCTAGTCAATGTCTGGCAATATGTTAATCTTAGAAAATATAAGATATTATTAAATAATTGCTGCATTTCTTGTCTATGTATTAAATATTTTTAATAATAATAAAATCTAAGAGGTTAAATTGCTGTGTATACATCATAAAGCTATTTATTGTTAAAATACCTCCATGAAAGGTTCCAAAAATTTAGACTTTTCATTAACTTAGTTATTATCATTTATTTAAGTTATACAACCAATAAACTATATTTCAACTATGACAATAAAGAGTTAATTTCAGCCCCAGGACCCCTGGTTCTCAGCTCTACCCACTAGTGGGTCAATACCAGCTCTGAGAGCCCCAGGCCCTGTAGCCTGAGACCCCAGGGCACAGCTTTATCCCAGGCAATAGCCCTGGGTTGGTGGTCCCCAGCTCACCAATCAACAGGCAGACATCAGACCCAGACCTCCAGCCCTGCAGCCACCCATGTCAGGAACCAGTCCACACACCAGTAGGATTGCAGTAGCCATGGGACCACCTAGGCCCCAGCCCTTCCCGCCAGCAGGACAACTCCAGCTCTAAGACACCTTGGGTCCCTCGTCTAGCTACCCTGTGACCCAGCCCCACCTACCAGCAGGCTGACACTACCTTCAGGACACCTCAGACACTGCAGCCAGCGGTGTCAGGAACTGGTTCCACCCACCAGTGGGCTGACACCAACTCTAGGACTCCCAGAGCCCTGCAGACAGAGATTCCAGGATTTGGCTCCACCAACTAGCAAACTGACACCAGCCCTGGGACCCTGGCTCTGCCCACTAGCAAGCAAAAGCCACAAGCTCTGTGATACCCCAGACACTGCAGGAAGCAGCCCTGCCAAACAGCAGGCCAACACTAGATCCCAGACCCCTGGTGCCACAATATCCACCCCAGGATCAGGCTCCACCTGAAAGTGGGACAGCACTAGCCCTGGGATAAGCTGGAGCTCTTCAGACAGCTGCCTCACAACCTGGACCATCACACCTGTGGCCAGCAGGCTCCACACAAGGCAGGGCCTGGCAACCAACTGGACTCAGGGTCAGCCACATCTGTGATAAAACCCACTGTAGTCAGCCTATCACAACAGAAGGACTCATGCAGCCCACATAAGGAGTACTTGTAGAACACATAGCACTGGTAACCAGAGGGGAGTGCACAGCTGGGATTCACAGAAGGTGTCCTATAAAATACCACTTCTTCAAGGTGAGGAAATGTAGCCAACCTACCATATACCTAGAAATAAAAACAGCAAATTAGGCAAAATGAGGCAACAAAGGAATATGTTCCAAAGGAAGAAACAAGATAAAGCCCCAGAAGAATAATTGAGTAGAGATAAGCAATCTATTGGATAAAGAGTTCAAGGTAATGTTTGCAAAAATGTTACAAGAACTCAAGAGAAGATAGGATGAACAGACTGAGGAGTTAGAAGTTTTTAACAAAGAGTTAGAAGAGGTAAAGAAGAACCAAACAGAAATGAAGAATAAAATAACTGAAATAATACACTAGAAGGAATCGACACTAGATTAGATAATACAGAGGAATAAATCAGTGAGCTGGAAGATAGAGTAGTAGAAATTGCTTAAGCTGAACAGAAAAAAAGAAGAAAAAGAAATGAGGACAGTTTAAGAGATCTCTGAGACAGTAACAAGAGTATTAACATTCACATCACAGTGGTCCAAGAAGAAGAGAGAGAGAAAGGGACAGAACAAATTTGAAAACATAGTAGCTGAAAACTTTCCTAACCTGGGAAAGGAAACAGACATCCAGGCCCAGGAAGCACAAAAAAGTTCCCAAAAGAATTAACCCTAAAAGAACCACACCAAGACACACTGTAATTAAAATGGCAAAGATTAAAGATAAAGAAAATATCAAAATCAGCAAGAGAAAAGTAACAGGTTATATACAAGAGAACTCCCACAAGGTTAATCAGCTGTTTTTTTCAGCAGAAATTCTGCAGGCCAGAAGGGAGTAGCGTGATATATTTAAAGCGATGAAGAGAAAAATCTAAATTAAGACTACTCTACCCAGCAAATCTCTCATTCAGATTTGATAGAGTGGTCAAAAGTTTTATAGACAAGCAAAAGCTAAAAAATTCACTACCATCAAACTAGCTTTATGAGAAATGTTGAACAGACTTCTCAACTGAAAAAGAAAAGGCCACAACTAGAAACATAAAAATTATGAGAGGAAAAGACTCATTAATAAAGGCAAATATACAGTAAAGGTACTAAATCAACCTTATAATATATAAAGCTAATAGGAAGATTAAAAGACAAAAGTAGTAAAATCATCAATATCTACAATGAGTAAAGGGTTATACAAAACAAAAATATGTAAAATATGATATTGAAAACAATAAACATGAGGGGAGTAGGGTAAAAATACAGGGTTGTTAAAATGCATTTGAACTTAAGCAATCAGCAACTTAAAATACTCACAGATAGATGGCTATATATAAACCTCATGGTAGCCACAAACCAAAACTCTATAACTGATGTACATACAAGAAAAATAAAGGAATCCAAATATAACACTAAAGAGAGCCAGCAAATCACAAGGGAAGAGAGCAGCAGAAGAAAGAAACAAAGTAACTACAAAAATAACTAGAAAACAATTAACAAAATGCCAATAAATTCATACCTATCAATAATTACTTTAAATGTAAGTGGATTAAATGCTTCAATCAAAAGACATGGAGTGGCTGAATAAATACAAAAACAAGACCCATATATATGCTCCTTACAAGAGACTGAAATCAGATCTAAATACACATATAGACTAAAAGTGAGGGAATGGGAAAAAGTGTTCTGGGCAAATGGAAATGAAAAGAAATTTGGAGTAGCAATATTTATATCAGACAAAACAGACTTTAAAACAAAGACTGTACCAAGAAATAAAAAAGGACATTACACAGTGATTACGGGATCAATCCAAGAAGTAAATATAAAAATTGTAAATGTATATAGACTCAATATAGGAGTACCTAAATAAGTAAAGCAAATACTAACAGACATAAAGAAAGAAATTGACAGCAACACAGTAATAGTAGAGGATATTAATATCCCACTTACATCAATGGACAGATCAATGAGACAAAAAATCATTAAGGAAACACTGGCCTTAAATGACACATTAGACAAAGTGGACTTAACAGATACATATAGACCATTCTATCCAAAAGCAGAGGAATAAATATAGTTTTTAAGAACATATGTAACATTCTCCAGGATAAATCATATGCTAGCCACAAAACAAGTCTTAGTAAGTTTAAGAAAACTGAAATCATAAAGATCTTTTTCAAGCACAATGCTATGAGGCTAGAAATCAACTACAAGAAGAAAACTGAAAATATACAAACATACGGATGCTGAACAATATGCTACTAAGCAACCAACGGATTGCTGAAGAAATTAAAGAAGAAACCTGGAGACAAGTAAAAAGGAAAACACAACAACCCAAAATCTATGAAATGCAAAAAAATGCATTTCTAAGAGGGAAGTTTACTGTGATACAAGATACAAACCTACCCTAGGAAACAAGAAGAATCTAAAATAAAACAAAACAAAACAAACTAATCTTGTGCTTAAAGGGAATGGAAAAAGGACAAATACAACCCAAAGTTAACAGAAGAAATCATGAAGCTCAGAGCAGAAATAAATGAAAGAGATTAAAGAAAATAGAAAAGATCAATGACAATAATAGCTGGTTCTTTGAATGGATAAAATTGATAAACCTTTGGCCAGATTCATCAAGAAAAAAAGAGGGCTCAAATAATGAAATCAGAAATGAAAATGGAGAGGTTGCAATGGACATCCAAAAATACAAATAACCAGAAGAGATTACTATGAGCAATTATATACCAACAAAATGGACAGCCTAGAATAAATGGACAAATTCTTATTTAGAAAGGTATAATCTTCTAAGACTGAACCAGGAAGAAGTAGAGAGTATAAACGAACCAAGTTCCAGTACTGAAATTGAACCAGTGATTAAAAACAAAAAAAACTCCCAACAAACGAAAGTCCAGACCAGAAGGCTTCACAAGTTAATTCTACCAAATATTTAGAAAATAGTTAACATCTATCTTTCTCAAACTATTTCAAAAAAAAATCACAGAGGAAAGAATGCTTCTGAACTCATTCTTCAATGCCAGAATTACCTGATACCAAAACCACACAAAGATTTCACAAAAAAAGAAATTTACAGACCAAGATCACTGATGAACATGGATGCAAAAATCCTCCACAAAATATTAGCAAACAGAATTAAATGATTCATTAAAAATATCACACACCATGATCAAGTGAGATTGACTGTAGAGATGCAGGGATTGTTCAATAGCCACTAATCAATCAACATAATGCATCACATTAACAAACTGAAGAATAAAAATTATATGATTATCTTCATAGATACAGAAAAGGCTTTTGACAAAATCCATTTATTGTAAAAACTCTCAAAAAAGTAGGTATAAAGGGAATATATCTCAACATATTAAAACTGACACATGACAAAACGCACCGCTAATATCACATTCGATGATTAAAAGTGAAAGCATTTCCTCTGAAATCCAGAACAAGACAAAATACCCACTCAAGTAACTTTTATTCAACATAATCTTCAAAGTCCAAGCTGCATAAATCAAAAAATCAAGAAGATGAAATAAAAGGAATCCAAATTGGAAAGAAAAAAAAACAAAATTGTCACTGTTTGGAGATAACATGATACTATACATAGAAAATTCTAAAGACTCCACCAAAAAACTACTAGAGCTCATCAACAAATTTGGTAAAGTTGCAGGATACAAACTTAACACACAGAAATCTATTTCATTTCTATACACTAACAACTAACTTCAGAAAGAGAAATTAAGAAAACAATCTCATTTACAATTGCATCAAAAAACATAAGACACCTAGAAATAAATCCCAGGAGGTAAAAGACCTGCAACTGAAAAACTTTAAGACACTCTGAAAGAAACTGAAGACAACACAAAAAGATAGAATGATATACCATGTTCATGGACTAGAAGAATTAATATTGTTAAAATGATCATACTACTCAAGGCAATCTTCAGATTCAATGTAATCCCTATCAAAATATCAATGACGTTTTTCACAGAACTAGAACAATATTCTAAAATTTGCATGGAAATCCAAAAGATCCTGAATAGTCCCAACTATCTTGAGAAAGAACAAAGCTGGAGGTATCATGTGCTCTGATTTCAAACTATACTACAAAGCTACAGTAATTAAAACAGTATAGTACTGGCAGAAAAACAGATACATAGATCAACAGAACAGGATAGAGAGCACAGAAATGAACCCATAGAAATGAATGCCCATAGTTATATGGGCAAATAATCTACCACAGCAGGGGCAAGAGTATTCAATGGGGAAAAGGTAACCTCTTCAATAAATGGTATTGGCAAAACTAGACAGCTATATTCAAAAAAATCAAACTGGACTACTCTCCCACTCCATGAACAAAAATAAATTTAAAATGGATTAAAGACTTACATGTAAGACCTGAAACCATAACATTTTTAAAAGAAAACACATGTAGTAACTTTTTTTGACATCATGGTCTTTTATAGTATTTTTTGGATATGTCTTTTCAGGCAAAAGAAACAAAAGCAGAAATAAACAAATGGGACTACATCAAACTAAAAAGCTTTTGCACAGCAAAGGAAACCATCAACAAAACGAAAAGGCCATGTATTGAATGGAAGAAAGTATTTGCAAATGATATTTCTGATAAGGGATTAAGACTCAAAATATACAAAGAACTCATATAACTCAACATCGAAAAAAATCACCCACTTTAAAAATGGGAAGATGATCTAAATAAACATTTTTTCATGGCAAAATGTGATACTTTCCACTGATATTTTCTATTTTAACTCAGTGTAACTGATCACACCAGAGTGGACAGTTAGTCAAGGCAAAGAAGTCATTCTACCTAAATATAAGACTGATCATGCTTTTTTAATATTGTTATTTCTAATTAGGCTCACTAAGAGGATATTTCAATCAAAGAGAGACTCAAATCACTCATTAATTCCATTTTATAGTAACGTCAAATGAGGAAAAAATGGTGAATTTAAAGCTAAAATGAAGTGGATGATTCTGTGAACTTAAGCTGTTTATCTAATCCTCACATTAATGTGATTAATTGGAAAGTCCTTGTAGTTTATTTCATATAATCATAAAACATCTCATTTTTTATTTGAATTATAGCTAGAAACTAAATGTCACCTGGCCTTACTGAGCTATGACAAAAAATAGATTCACCTTGACATTTATTTATTTCCCATTCCAGTGGATCTTAGCTCACCATTATTCTCCCTGAAGCTGTCCCTCTGTTATTTCAGGGAATCTCAAGGAACCCCTCTCAGTGGCAGTCCCCTTAGGTGTCCACCATCCAACTCCTTTTCCTACTTAAACTTTGCCATGTCGTCTGCCTGTGAAGCAGCTTCTGCCACTGAACAGATTCCAGTGTCCATACTAAAGCTGGCATTTCTTCATGTCAGCAAAGCCACCAGTCCCCTGGGTGCCAGGACATGACTGGATTCCATGCAACAATGGAGAAAATAACTCTCTCTTCACTCCATGCAACACTTTTTCATCGAGACCCCAAAGCAGCTGAGTTTATGCCCACATTACCACAGATCTCATAAAATTACTGTAATCAGCCTCACTCTGTAGTGGGTTGAATAGTAGACAACAAAAAGAAATGTTCAAATCCTCACCCCTGGATCCCATGAAGGTGATCTTACTTGGAAAAGTGATTTTTGCAGATGTGATTAGCTTAAAGATCCCGAGATAAAATTATCCTAGATTTAGGATGAACCTGAAATCCAATCACAGATGTTTTTATAAGAGGAGGAAACAAGAGGGCGATTTGAGATACAAAGATACATGAAAAAAAGCCATGTGGAGACAGAAGCAGAGATAAGACTTTTGTGGCACAAACCAAGGAATGCCAGGAGCCACCAGAAGCCAGAAGAGGCAGGAAGAGATCTTCCCCTAGAGGCCTCAGAGGGAGGGTTGCCCTACCAAGACTAGACTTTAGACTTGCAGCCTCCAAAACTATGATAGAATCAATTCGTAGTGTGAAGCCACCAAGTTTGTGATCATTTTCTGTGGCATCCCTAGAAAACTAATACTCACCTCTCCTGACAGAGCACAAACCTAGACAAAGCAACAGGGCAGGGAGAGGACGACATGCTTCCACTCTGCTGTTTATTTGTTAAATAATTTTTTTATTGGGCAGCCACTAAATCAGCACTAAAGCTAAAGCATCAATAAAATAAACATAGTTCTTTCCTTCAAGAAACATTCAATCTTGCCAGGGAGGGAAACACTTCTATTAGTTAAGTGAGATGACTTTTAGGATAGAAGAGCAGAGTATTATGGGGGATTAGAAGAGCAAGAAAGACTTCTGAAAAAAGAAATACTGTTGACATTCATACCTAAATGATGATTAGAAATCATTAAATGAAGTATTTGGGGTGGAGATGTGTCGGGGAGAGGGTGGTGCTAACATTGCAGCGAGGAGAATAGAGGAGGCTCGAGGTGAAGGAACATGAGAAATTGTGACATCGTGAGGAACTGGAGGCACCCACTGTTGCTTCATAACAGAGCTGAATGGGAAGCATCAGTGATCTCGAAGCTGGAAAGGTACACAGGGCCCACAGAAGGCCTTGTCATCCACTTGAAATTTACAAGACTGGTTTTAGCACAATGAGAATCTGGATTAGATTTCCAGTTTCCTAGGGCTGCTGTGACAAAGGACCACAGACCAACTGGCTTAAAACACATGAATGTTATTGTCCGTCTGTTCTGACAGTCTGAGATTGAGACGGAGACATCAGCAGGGCCATGCTCTCTCTGAAGGTGCCTGAGAAGGCGCTGTTTTCCATGCCTCCATCCTAGCTTCCGGGAGCCACAGGTGTTCCTTGGTTTGCAGATGCACTACCCCAAATCTCCGCCTTCACATGGCATTCTCCCTGTGTCCTCAGTCTTCCTTCTGTGTGTGTCTGTCTCTGGGTCCAAATTTCTCCCTTTTTGTCAGAATATCAGTCATATTGGATTTGGGTCTGCCCTAAAGACCTCGTTTTCACTTGATTACCTCTGTAAAGACTCTCTTTGCAAATAAAGACATATTCTGTGGTACTCGGGTTTAGCAGTTCAATATATCTTCTTTTGGGTGGATGAAGGAATACACAATTTGATAAAGAATAACAGAAACAATCAGAGATCTTTAAGTAAGAAAGAAAGAAGTGATCAGATTATCAAAGGATGACTGTGACTCTGGGGTGTTGTTATTACAAGAGCACAAGTGAATGAAAAGGGATCAGTGGAGGTCCCTTAGTTCCTATACAATAGCATGGAGCTCCCCAGTAACACCTAAATTTTTCTTCTTACTCAAGGCCCTAGCCCCAAAGAAAATGCAACTCCTCTCCGCATCACAAAGCAAAAGCTTCACAAATACCAGGGATTGCTAAGGTACCAGCCTGTGTTGAGGGGAGGGAGAGAAAATAGAGTGTTATCCATGCTACTAGGATCATCAGAGTCCTTAGATTCATTTTCAAACAGTATCATACGTCTGTTCCCTTGCAGTTTATCAACAAAAGTTCTTTGGTTCAGTATTCTAAAAATATTCCAAACTCACAGCTATTTTAACCAATATTAACATATTAAACCAAGTCTAAAATATGATTATAGCTCAGGAAAACTAATTTCTCCCCTATGATTTTCTTACTTAAAGGACTGTATAATTTCAAGATTCTCTTCTTGAAGGTGGAATGCATTTTGGATTCATGTCAGGTCACTTGTCATTGAATTCAACACAATAAAATGGTCATTTTCTGTTTGTATTAGTGTGTATACGAGGATAGGGAGGATATTACAATATTTGAGAAGCAGACACAAATGCACAACCATGTTAGGGAAGTGTCCAATTTATAGGGAGATAATGAAATGTATGTTTTATGAAGGGCAAGTGAATTTTCTCAAGGCTTATTCTTAAGGGAATCGAATCGTGTCTGCTTGAAAGAGTACACTCAAAGCAAAATCTATACTGTTCTACCGCAGACACTATAAAAATGCAAATTAAGGTTGAAACATGCCTTATTCATGAATTTCTTAAAGTATTGAATTTGAATCTCTTAAAAATACAAAGCTAAAGATGGTTTTCATTTAAAAAGCCAAAAAATAAAATATGTATTTAAAGGCATAAATTATACATAAGCATGATTTATAATTTATTGCCCATAAAACTTTTATCAAAGAAACAAGGAGAGTGGTATGTATGCAAACACAGGGATGCAAAGTAAACATATTTCTGTAAGCTGTGCACCAGGAAAGAAAGGAGACTTGACTTATATTGGTTTTCTCTTTCAAATGTGGCTACAATCCAAATATTTTTTTTAAATAGTAAAGCTTAAGGTATTGCTAACACCAAGGATGTACTTTTTTGTGCTTTGGTATTGAATCAAAATATTTTGCTTGAGTAGGGGTAACTTCCGTTCTGTTTCACATAGTCTAGTTAGTGCAGTGACATGTGTATTTATTAAGTCTTTAAAGACCATTTATTTTCTGTTGTTTGTGCCATTATTGGGTCCTGGTTCCTTCCTGACTTATTTCTACAAGTGTCTTGTGCTTGAAAGTCCCACATGTTTAATAGTCAAGGAGGATGTCAGAAACATAAAGCAGGTTTAGATTTTCTAACCCACTACTTCTGGCCATTTAACAAGAGCCTTTGTGAGAACTATGTAAACCTCTATCTTTCTACTTTCAGTCTCCTCGTCAGGTTCATGATAATGAAAAAGTATAGACTGTATCTGGATCTGTTAAAGAAAATTATAACCATAGTTCGAAACTTAATGGATTATACATGGTTCAGAGTCACTCAGGATTACTTATTAGCTTCAAGAAACTGGTTACACTTATTACACGACCATGCATCCATTTTGATAATATCAAGTAAATAGAGAGAACAGAAATAAAACCATTAACTATTTTTAAATGTATATTTCCTATCACAACATGAGTAAATCTTCAAGATTTCCAACACATTATAAAGAGAATACAGCGTGCGTTTAAAAAAAAAAAAAAGCTTTCTTGAAGCATGCATATCAAACTCTCTTGTCTTCAAAGGGTATATTGCCCGTGAAAAGTGTATAGTCCATTCCAAATAAAAAATGCATCAACTGCTGCTAACTTTGCACGTGAAAATAGATGGCACTTAGAAACTGTCAGAAAGAATTACATAAATTACAGAGCAACAGCAGCCAAAATTTATCTCCCATGTAGTGAATGTTGAAAAGAAAAAAAAGAAACCAACTGACAGGGCCTTTTCTAATTATAGTGCTTAATCCTTATTCTATTTCTTTTTAAGGGTTGATCTGATTGTTCATACTTTTTTCTAGCTTTACTATAGTCAAATATCCAGATAATTTTCTAAATTAGGCTAATTTTATAATATGACTGCAATGATCTTTGAAAGACTAATTTGGTCTCAGACACCATACACCCACTATTCTTAGTAATTCATTTCACTTAATCATGCTGTCTGAAATTTTACAGTAAACTCATTTATGAATGGCCTATTTCACAATGCCATAACCCCTACTTATCAGTTACATATTAACAAGTCACTTGAACATCCCCCTGAAATAAATAATATTGAGGGAGTGAGGCATTTGATGAGGGAGGACAAGGCAACTGAACAGCTTGGGAATGTATGGGATGGGAATAAGAATGAAAGCTGAGAAAAAGCTGAATGTGGCACGTAAACATGTACTGGGATAGAAGAATTAGGAGCATGACACCTGAAGATTGTGACACGACAATTCTGGAAAGTTGGATAGTAGCACAAAATAGAGTGAACAGAGAAAGATGACATTGCATCTAGCCTCAACTTTCCACAGGCATGTCTTTGAATTACTTTCAGTATCTATTGATTAATACCAATTGCATTTGTACAAAGCCTCCTTCCAATTTTCCCAAATTTTTTTGCAATTTCATTTTTCCCCTTCTACATTGTGATCAAATTTTATATTGTTGGTCAATTCACTGTGGTTGTTCAATTTTTATTCACATATTATTAATGAGAATGACGACCTGAGTACATGTGAACGAGTAGCAAACGTGCATTGTCTTTTACGTCATCAATACACTTTACAGTGAATTATGAGACGATATTTTAAACAGGTCCTCATTGTCTAGTTTTAATGACTAAATAATTGTCTTTTCTCTCAAGAAAATCTTGCGGATGAGAAGAAAGTGCTGCTACCTTAGTATCATAGTTTGATAGATCCTGAAAAGAATCTCCTCTCTGCTGGGAAAAAAACAAAAACAAAAACAAAAACCTCTACTTTTATTTCCACATTAAGTAATCATTTCATCCTACTTAACATCATTATCAGAGTGCAGTCTCTTTTAAAGTATAATTATATGTAGAGGGATGATGATGACAGTGATAAAGAAATGGTCAATAAACAAGTTCCTATAGTATAGCCCAAGGAACTATACTTAATATCTTGTAATAACCTATAATGAAAAAGAATATACATATATGACTGAATCACTATGCTGTAAACAAGAAAATAACACAATATTGTAAATCAACTCTACTTCAATTAAAAAAGAAATGATGATAGTAATAATGGTCTAAATTTGTGTATCCCTAAATTATTTACAATTACTTTTACCTACCTTATTTTGTTTCATCATTACAACACACTATGAAGAAGGTAGGAGAAATAGTATTATACTTAGTTAATGAACAAGCAGTGCTCAGAGGGATTAAAATGATTATAGATAGATAGATAGATAGATAGATAGATAGATAGATAGATAGATAGATAGATCAGATCCAAGCTGAGACCAATTATTTGATATTCTACCCTAAGATCCTCATTACCTTGATGGTGTGTCCTAATATTTTACTTAAGGTTGAGAAAGAAGCAGTGAAAAAGCCCTGGTGCTCAGTTTTGCTAGTAACTAAAAACAGGAAAAGGATGCTGAGAGGGGAGCTATATCGAGGATGAATTTCACTCTCTTTTCAATCTACTTAGACAAGTCATCTGGGCTGTTACAGATGACTAAGAGGAAATGTTAGCTATTGTATTATAGTGCAGAGTTTTACTGAAGCATTCAACCTGATGCTTTCCTGATTCTTCTCCCCAAAAATCCCATAAAACATGATTACTCCATCACTACATGGCATAATAATAGGAAGCATCCCACCTGAGAAGAAATCCATGCTACTTTGAAACATTTTTCTTTATTAGATAGTTTTTTAAATTAAAATCAGAGCAAATGTGCTGTCTTTGTTCTAACTCTACTTTCTGGAGACAATTAAACACCTTTAAACCCTCACTGACCAGTATAGGCAGTTATCCATCTCCAGGCCTTCTCTTGGCAAGCTTCACTTGACAGAAGTTGCAAACTGCTTATTTGACATTAACCAGCCAAACGGCACCATAGACTCTCCAAGTAGCCCAAAAGCCTTACTTCAGTGCCCATCACAGGTCCTTTCCCTCGGTTCTGTGTTTTAATCAGTTAGATTTTGCTAGGGAAGTTTTCAGTAACACTCTCCAAATTTCAGTGGCCTCACACAACCAAGGCTTATTTATTCCTCATGCAACACTTTGGCTGGGCACCTGTGGCCCACATCTGTGGCCATGTTCCATTCGGTCTGCCTCCCGGAACCAGGCTGATGTGCACATCCTATCTTGTTCTTGCGGCAGAAGGAAAAAAATGAAGTGGCTGGACCTCCTAATAGCCTTTAAAACTTCTTTCCAGCGTCTCCTATGCCACTTCCTTTGCATTCTATTGGATAAAGCAAGTCCCATGGCCATTTCTGAAGAAAAGAACAGTTCTCATGGGGGAGCCTTGCAAATCACACGGCTCTCCCTGAGCGAGAACTACATCTCCTTTCTGGTTGCTGTGTGACTGCCGTGCCTACCTGTGAGAGATGTACCTTAAATGTCAGAGATGATTTTCCTGATAATTGGGAACAATATGTAATCTACCACAGTTAGAAATTGTCAGAAAAATCATTTCTGACATTTAAGGTCTGTTATTGATAATTCCTGGCTTCCCTGCAGCAACTCACCTATCGTTGCTTTAATTATGTTGTTCCCTCTGGGCAGCCTAGTCTCAACTGATAACATCTGTGAGTAAAAGACATTTCTTGAGCAAAGTTGTCATTTGATGGGCATGGATTTCAAATAGGCAGTGTTTCCTTCTGGCATCATCTTATACCTGGGCCCCAGTGAGTCATTCAGTGTGTCCTTCTCACCCATCCCTCAAGTCTGGATGCTTGCCACTTCTCCCATACATAACAATTAACATGCACTTCAATACCTATTCCATTGGAGTGTTTCACATAGTATCTTTCTTTCATCTTCCTAAGTAATCTTTATTACGTCTGCCATTCCCTTAAAATGTGATTCAAAGTAGACACAAAGTAGAAGGGAGTTGATTTCATATGCTATACACTATATTTCCAGGAGTGCATCCTAAATTCATTACTGGTGATCACAGTATGGTCTAGTCTTGTTCTACACAATGTCTCCATCAATGCATCCTAAATTTATTTGTGGTAGTCTCAGGTCATATTAATTTGTGTCACTCTGAGAGTTAGCCAAGTCCTCAAAATAAATTTTACATAAAATAGCATTAATTAATTGATTTTAATTTCATTCTGAGGTTTGTTTTGTTGGTTTTTTTTTTTTTCTTGTGAATTTTTTAGACTAAGTGTGGAGTTTTGCATTATCCATTCAATTTCTTCTTGTTCGATTTAGGCCATTCTTCAAACTTGGCCAGATCTTTAGATTCCAAATCTTGTATGCAATGCATTAACTAGATTACCAATCTAGATTTGTGCCACCCACAAATAAGACAATGTCTGTGTGTTCAGAAAAGCTGCTGATAAACTGTTGAATGGGCCGTTTTTAAGGGAACCGAATTCCAAAACACATTGTTCAAGACCTTATCACAGTAGACAATGATCCATTAATCAGCAATCACCTGTCTTTCAATCCACAGTCCTTTACTAGCATTCAGTGTGTTTCTACACCTTATCCACGAAGATACCATGACAGGGCTGTGAGAGCTGTCGAGCTGTAGCCATCCTATCTAATGCCAGAATCAGTTCTGTTGCTCTAATAGACACTAGAGATATTTCCTCTCCCTCCCTGCTCCTCTTGTGTTCTTTCTAAAGCTGTTTATACACTTAGTGGAAGAGGACAATCTTTCAAATGCTTTCAAATTACCATGTTAAGGGCTTTGCTCACATTCATATTTATTATGTGTAACTTCTCCTAAAGTACCAATCAGAAATGAAAATAAGGTTAGTCTATAATGAACTCATAAACTATTTCTTTAATAATGATTGAATGGCCCTTTGATTTCCACCTTCCCACTGATTACAAATTTGGATGTTACGTTCTATTAACATTTCCCAATCCTTGTCAAGTTCATGGTATTTTTTGTTTTAATTTCAGAGTTTTATTTATTAACTGAAAAATTTTAATGACCTGATTGGAATCCAAACTACCACTTCATAGTTCCTTCAACAAACTGGTAATTATTTTTTCAATTTACTAGAATTATTTGTGATGAAATGTAATTTGTTGCATCTCAGGTTTTCCCAAAGTATTAGCTACTTCTGTCCTAGTTTTATAAATGTTATATTATCCTGTCAAAGTATATGCTATATTCCAGAATCCAAGAAAATAGACCCATAAAAGATAGGAATTTGTATCTAGACCCAGGTTAAGCAAGATCAGTCACTCAGAACTGGATAACTGGGTGTAAGACAGGTGGCAGAGAAGTTAAGTGGTGATCATGGTTAAAGACTGGACACCCAGCTAAGAGGAAAACAACCTGACAAACTACCAAAAGGCCTAAAACAAAAGAGTACCAGGACAAGTGCAAACAAGTTTTAAGCCCTCAAAGCCAGGCTTACATGACTATCCACTCAGAAACATACAGAGATTTTTTTGTCACTTTACTTTCTGTTGAAGAAAGGTATTCTCATTAATTTAGGAAATGTTAGTATCTTTATAAGAAAATGACACCTACTTCCCTGGACTAAATGCAAAGATATGATTACTTTGGGTTTCTGAGGACATAAGCTACTTAGGGTTGAAATAATTATATGTATTTTCCCCTCTGTCTCTTAAAAATTCCCTTTCTAAATACTCCTGTAATGACAGTGACCTGCCTAGAACTCAAACTCTTATAGATCAAGTATTACATCTTTGCATGATAAATAAGTTACTACTTTTTTCCTTTTCTATGTCCTATAAACAGTTCTTTTATAAATATGAGGCTTCGTTTAGTATTTAACTTTTAATTGTTTTCCATTATACATATATACTCAAGGGAGGCATTACACTCTTTGGATATACTACTGAATTTCTGTTAAGTTGATACGTTCATTGTGTAACTTAACTACTTTATTATGAAGATGGGAAATGGATGCCCCAGGAAATTTCAATGTACTCAGTGTCTTATATTTATTATCTACGAAATGCCTATTATACTTCAATCCAGGCCTTTTTTTAATAAGAACAAAAGCTTTTAAAACTATTAGACTTTAAAATAGTGTTTACTTTTACACTCCCCTGATAGAAATACGCAATACTTCTTGAGAGCCATTTGGCAATATGTAGCAAAAAAAAATTGTTAAAATTATTGTCAAATTATATGGCAAGTATCTGACAAAACTTCACTGAAAAAAATAAGGAAAAAGGCGGTGACCTAAGTAAATAGTAAAGTCTCTACTTTCAAATGTCTTATAGAAAATGCAAAGGAGTTCTAACAAAATAACCAAGACTTTCAATGGCATTTTTCACAGAAATAGAAAAAACAATTCTTGTATGGAAGTATAAAGACCCCAAAAATCATCTTGAGAAAGAAGGTCAAAGCTGGAGGCATAGATTTAAAACTATATTACAAAACTACAGTAATCAAAACAGCACAGTATTGGCATTAAAAATAGACACATAGATCAATGAACAGAATAGAGAGCCCAGAAAGAAATCTACACAATTACAGTCAATTAATTTATGACAAAGGAGCCAAGAAAACACAGTGGGAAAAGGCTAGTCTCTTCAATAAATGTTGTTAGAAAGCTGGAAAGCCACATATAAAAGAATAAAATTGGATCACACTATTTTACACCATACACAAAGATTATCTCAAAATGGATCAAAAATTTGAATGTAAGACCTGTAACCATAAAACTCCTGGAAGGAAATATAGTCAGTAAGCCCCTTGACATATGTCTTGGCAATAATTTTTTTGGATCTGATTCCCAAAGCAAAATCAACAAAAGCAAAAAATAAACATGTGGACTACACTAAACTAAAAAGCATCTGCACAGCAAAGAAAACTATCAACAAAATGAAAGAGCAGCCTACTGAATAGGACAAGATATTTGCAAATGATATATCTGATAAGGGGCTGATATCCAAAATATATAAATGATCATACAACTCAATAGCAAATACAAACAAACAAACAACATGATTGAAAAAATGGGAAGATCTGAATAGACATTTTTCCAAAGAAGACATACAGATGGCCAACAGGTACACGAAAAAGATGCTCTATGTTATTAATCAGGGAAATGCAAACCCAAACCACAATAAGATCACCTCACACCTGTTAGAATGGCTATTAGTAAAAAGACAAAAGATAACAAATGCTGGTGAGGATATGAAGAAAAGAAAACACTTGTGTGCTGTTGGTGGGAATATAAATTGGAGCAGCCACTATGGAAAACATTATGGAGATCCCTCAAAATTAAAAACAGAACTAACACATGATCCAGCAATTCTACTTCTGAGTACTTATCTGAAGAAAATGAAAACATTAACTTGAAAAGATATATGCATCAATGTTCATTGTAACAGTATTTATAATAGCCAGATATGGAAACAATTTAAGTGTCTATAAATGGATAAATGAATAAAGATGTGGTATATATACACAATAGAATATTATTTGGCCATAAAAAATGAAATCTTGCCATTTGCAATAACATGGATGGACCTCAAGCCTATTTATTTTGCTAAGTGAAATAAGTCAGACCGAGAAAGACAAATCCTGTATGATCTTTCTTATATGAGGAATTCATAAATAAATAAATAGATAAAAAATACATAAATAATCCACAAGCAAACAAACCAAGCTGACTGATACAGAGAACAGTTTGACAATTGTCAGAGATGTGGAATGGAGGGTGGAAGAAATGGGTGAATTGTTTTTGTTCTTAGTTTAAATAAATTTCAAAAAACAGACAAAATGAAACAGCAAAATTTCTAACACAACTAGTGTAAGAAGAATTCTGAAAGAGAATTAAGAGCAACCTCACAATATTGGAAGAAACTTTTTAGGAAGCTAGAATTCACTGTCTAGGGAGACTAGTGATCAACTTAGTTTATTGGATGCATATGTGAGATTGTTACCCCATTTCTTCTATGACCCAGGCTTTTAATTATACCAACAGTAAACCTATATAGCAGACACAAAGTGTGCTATTAAGATGCAAAGAGTGAATGCAAACAAAACACTATCATTGACTGAGCTCTTACTCTAGGTCATGTACAGTACTAAGCACATTAAAGATACTATCACCTTAATTCTCATAGAAAACAAAATAAAACAAAGACCCCAATGAGCACATATTGATCATATCCTCATTTTATTCAAGAGGAAACCAAGTTTACCAAGTTCAAACAGGAGTAAATTGGAAAACTGAGATTTTAATCCAGGGCTACCTCACTCAAAAGCTCAAATTCTTAATCACTATAGTCTGAATACTTTCCTATTAATCATGATTAATCTCTTATTAATCATAAATGAGTCATTACATATTTTAGCTCTATATTTTAATCTTCAAAGTCACTCCTGAAAACAAAATACCTTAAAAGAGAAAAAACTGACTACTTTCCTAGACTCCAAGAATAATTTTCCTCATTAAAACTCATTCTTTATAAACACATGTGATTAGACTGTAATGTAAAATTTGACTGAAATATGTTGTTTTATGTTAAATAATGTGATTGATGACTCTATTATTCATAAAATACCAAAAAGATTCAATCATAATTATAACCAAATCCATTTACTCTGCCACTAAAAACAATAATACAGTCAAGTTAAAGTCACCAGATTTTTTTTGTTTATTTTTAAATTTCTTTCTCTAATTTAAGGCTGAGTGTTTGTCACTTTGCTGGCTGATGTCCAGAAATGATTGACAGGTATGGTACCAAAGTGCAAATGATATGCAAATTGGGATGCTGAATTAATAGCCCTGAAACTATGGTGACTTCACTCAACTCAGTCCCTTAGTCTTAGACATTTATAAGAAATAAGCTGTACACATTCCCCAAATAGAAATACATGTTTTCTTTTAGCATGATTGCTCATATCAATGTTCAGGTAAAGAACACTGCCTGCCTTCCTTTTCATTTCTCTCTGTTATCTCCTTTTACCTCATTCACAAAGCTTTTCTAGACCTCTTCTATTCCACTTAATTGGCACTTAACATTGATTATCTCATTCCCTTTCTTAAGTGTTAATGATGATGATGATGATGGTGCTACTAGCTATGCATTAGCTTCCGTGAAGTAATTACCAATTATATAAGGGCAATCTCTCAAATCCCCTTGAGGTCCTTGAGAACATCTGCTCCTGCTACTTGCCATTCTTCCTCTTCCAGTATTTCTACATGTACCAATTTTTCCCTCCATCCCCATCATATAGCATTAGTCAGAAAAAACAGTGGATATAATTAACATTAAAATAAATTTAGGAATAGATGACTATTGCTTTCATCCAAGCTAATTTCATCTTTATAATTAGCTAACATTTTATAACAAAATCTTGTAAGAGAATCCTAAGAATCTTGATTATTTTCATTCTGCCTGGTCCCCATGCCAAGAACTGTTAACTTTAGTAATATTCCTTACTTACTTTTTAATATATTATTTATATTTTTGGTCTAACTGAAAGCTCAACTATTAATTTAAATTTTTTAATTACTCATTTTTTTGTTTGTTTTTGATTTTGAGTAGTGTAAAAATGTAGTAAAGATTTTTTTTTCCTAAGCTGAAAAGCATGTAACACATGGCAGAAAGAATTCCAACAAATATGGTTAACATTTTGAAATACTGGTATTTAAAGTGGTAAGATTCGGGATTTAGAAATTATCAGTGTATAATACCTTAGCCCCCGGTGGCATCAGGTCAGTGAGACAGTAATTATATGTTAGTATGTGTGACCTATTATTCTTTACAAATATCATACAATCTAATGACTTAGATGGCAACAGAATTCCCTATACCTTTACAAATCCATTTTAGTTATTTTAATTTCTGAAAAAGTACATTTTTTATAATTACATTATGATGTTTAGCACAAAGTAAATTAATTTATTTTATCCATATGCCACAAAAGGTCAAATTCCACCTGTTCATGTTCTCTATTTTCTGAAATGAATAGTATTTAGGTTTCCAAAAGAAATACAGATGTTGACAGCCTCTGGGAAACGTAAGCTTTTGTTTTTACAACAATTCTTAGATATCTATTCAATGGATTATGGCATGAACCTGGCAGCACATGAGTTCACTTTTTGGTCAGTATTGGCACCTTAGTAGTGGATGTAATAAATGGCATATAAACGTTTTATTCATTATGATGTGCTCATTGTTTTAATGAAAAGAATAAGAGAGTAAGTAAAAATGATGTTCCATAACAAAATGCTGCTCCCAATAATGCAGTTCATTATGAGCTCACTAGCCACACTAGGTTACAACTTTGCATATGGAATTCATATTTTTTTTCAATTTGGGACAATAGTATTTTAACAGAGGTCATGGATACAATGCCAGGGTCATGGGAATTGAGTGGCAGTATGAGGCTTTTATCTAGGAAAAGAGAAAACAATTAGTTTGTTTTTAAGATTGATGTCCCTGATTTTCATTTTACTTTGCTAGTAAAACCTGGTACACACTGGTAACTCAAAAAAATTATCAAAGTTAATTTCATATTCTGTGTCACTCCATCATGAATTTCCATCAGTGTGGATAATATGTGCACAGCAGTAGATGGGAAATTCAATACATTAATAAGAATAAGCCTATTAATAAGCCCCAAATAATTATCTCTTCATTTGTATACTGTCATACTTATCACCATATTACCTACTCCAAATATGTATATGCAATGATATCCAGTGATCTTGTGCACTATATGAGGCAAGTTATCCAATAACTACCTATTATGTGCAAAGAGATATCTCTAAAGGAGATATCATTCCTTCTGATCATCAGACTTTCAAAATATATTGTATTTTAAGGATTAGTTATTTCACAAGTAATAACAATGGAAGACATGATCCTGTCTTGAATAAATTTCTGTATTAGTGGAGAAAACAGATAAAGGCAAATTAACTCATGTTAGTATCTTTATATACAACACAATCCAAAGTTATTTATTCATATCACTATTAAATTTCTAGAATGATCCAGATAATGGGACCCAATGAGGTAAGTAGGGAAGTTTCAGGTAATTGTGATTCTTGACTAAGTTTGGTTGTAGAGAAAAAACACAATATGTTCATTGCTTCAAAATCCCCAGGCAACAAACTTTACTCATTTTTAATAAGATTGTATTTATTAAGCATCATTCATGAAACATATCTTTTTCCATATAACGGAGGACTTCTGGTTTCTGGTCCAGCATGTTAGAAACTTGGAAGTCCCACTCAGTCCTAACAACAAGTAAAAAGCCAAACAAATAGATATAGCAACAGCTCTTCTTAGATTTGTAAGAGAAGTGAGGTCACAAGGCAAAGCACTGCTCCCCAAATTGGAGAGACCAATAGGCAAATACAGAAAATTAACTTAAAAGAGCAGAAACCCATGAGAAAAAAATTTTTTGCAGGAACCATTGCCAGGTACATCAGGTCTGGCTATCAAGACAAAATTCAAGACATGTTAAAAGGCAAAAACACAGTTTGAAGAGACAGAGCAAGCATCAGAACAAGATTCAGATGTGAAATGGATATTGGGATTCTCAGACTAAAAATTTAAAGCAACTATGATTTACTTAGACCTCTTAGTGATCAAGTAGACAGCATGCAATAACTGATGGTCAATGTAAGAAGAGAAATGGGAATCCCAACAAAGAACCAAAAAAAAAAAAAAAATGCTAGAGATCAAAAACACTGTAACAGAAATTTTAAAATGCCTTTTATGGGCTTATTAGTAAACTGGAAGTGGCTGATAAAAGAATCTCTGAGCTTAAATATACCTTAATAAAAAATGCAAAAATGAAAAGAAAAAAGAAAAATAGACTAGAAAACAAAGCAGAATATCCAAGAATTGTGGGACAATTACAAAATACACATAATGAGAATATCAGGAGAAAAAAGACAGAAGCTGGAAAAATTTGAAATAATAATCACTGATAATTTCCCTAAATTAATGTCAGTCACCACACCAGAGATCTAGGAAGCTTGGAAAACAAAGCAGGATAAATGACTACTGCCTTCATAAAGATTTTTCTACATATATATCAGCATATCATCTTAAAAAACCCGTAATTTTATTTGTCAATTATACCATAATACAGTTGGAATTTTTTAAAAGCCAGGCTTCAGTGTCAACAGGAAATGTTCATTTGTCATACACCCACACACACATACATATATACACATACATACACATACACACATACACACACACATATATACATATGCAATTGTATACTTAAGGAGAGCAGTGTGGTGCAGTGGGAAAATCAGGGTTTTTTTTTAACTCAGGAATAATTGGCACAAAATTTTATATTAGTTCCAGGTGTACAACATAATGATTCAATATTGGTATATATTGAGAAATGTAAGTCTAGTTAAAATCCACAATAGGTCTAGTTAACACAATATCCATAATAGACTTAACCACAATAAGTCTAGTTAATGTCATTCACCATACATATTAACAGAATTATTCTTTTCCTTGTGATGAGGAACCTCAAGATCCACTGTCTTAGCAACTTTCAAGTATACAATACAATATTATTAAGTATAGTCACCATGCTGTACATTACAACCCATGACTTACTTATTTTATACCTGGCAGCTTGTACCATTGACTCCCTTCACTCACAATAGGCATATCATTTTGAAACTACATAAAATCAAAGCCAAATTAAAAAATCTTGAAAAAAAATTGAGTGGTTAAAAAACACCTTACCTAGAAAAGAGAATACATAGGAATTATATCTGAACCTCAGAAACCATGCAGATAAGCAGAGACTGCAGTGAATTTTTTTTTCAGTGTTAAGTGAGAAAAAAAATATTAACCTAGAATTCTGTATCCTATAAAATTATCCTTTGAAAATGAAGGACAAATACAGACTTTCTCAGATAGACAAAAATTGAGAGCATTTGTTGCTTGTAGACCTGCCTTGAAAGAAATGTTAATAGAAATTCTTTAGAGAGAAGGAAAATCATATAGGTCAGAAACTCAGACCTACACAAAGGGAGAACATTGGAGAAGAAACAAGCAAAAGTAAAATAAAAGCTTTATTTTTCTTATTCTTGAGTAATCTACCAGATAATTTGCTCAAAATAATAATAGTAGTAATCTATTCAGTTATGTATGCTTATGTACATGTACGCACATGCATAAAGAAAATGAGTGACAGCAATAATACAAGGAAAAGAAGGGTAGATTTAGGTATTTTTAAATTTTTTATTATGATGTATTCACACCACCCATTAAGTGATACTGGGTTATTTGAAGGTAGACTTGGATTACTTGTAAATGTATATTGAAAACTCTAGGGTAATGACTAAAAAACAGTAAATAATTATAATTGGTATTCTAAGAGAGGAGACAAAATAAAATCGTATAAAATGCTCAGAGCAGCAAAAGGCAAAAAAAAAAAAAAGAATGGAAGACAAATATAGGAACAAAGGACAGGGGCAACAAAGAGAAAAAGTAACAATTATGATAGATATTAATCTACCTATATCAATTGAACATCAATGATCTAAATGCACCAACTAAAAAGACAAATAGTCAGAGTGGATCAAAAATCAAGACCAAGCTATATGTTTTCTACAGGAAACCCACTTTAAATATATAAACACATACAAATTAAAAGTAAATGGATAGAAAAAAGACAAACTATGCTAACACTAATCAACAGAAAGTGGGAGTAGCTATATAAATTATAGGCAGAGTAGACTTCAAAACAAGGAGAGCTATGAGGGATAAAAAGGCAGTACATAATTAGAGAGGATTAATTCTCCAGAAAGATGTTAAAATCCTTATGTGTATGTGCCCAACAATAGAGCCTCAAACTATGTGAAGCAAAAACTAATCGAATTGCAAAAACAAATAGATAAATTCACTATCATGGTTGGAGGCTTCAATGCCTGTCTCTTAGATATGGACAGATCCAGCAGGCAAAAATTTAATCAGTTCATAGTTTAACTCTATAACACCATCAATCAACTGGATAAAATGGGCATCTATGGACTATTTTGTCCAAGAACAGCAGAATACACATTCTTCTCAAGCTCACATTGAACACTCTCCAAGACAGACCATATTCTAAGCCATAAAACACGGCTTAACAAATTTAAAAAAATAGAAGTCATACAATATGTGTTCTTAGACCAAAATGGAATTAAAGTAGAAATCAATAACAGAAAGATAGCTGGAAAAATCTCCAAATATGTAAAGATTAAACAACATAATTTAAAGTAAAGCATGGATCAAAAAGGAAATCTCAAGAGAAATTTTAAAATATTTTAAATTAAATGAAAATGAAAACACAATTTACCATAATTTATGGGATGCAGTGAAAACAATGCATAGAGGGATGTTTATAGTATTGAATGTATATATCAGAAAAGAAGAAAATTTTAAAATCAATAATGTAAGCATCCACCTTAAAAGCTAGAAAAAGAGCAAATTAAATCCAAAGAGAGCAAATAAAGGAAATAATTAAGAAATTGATTTCTGCTCTAATGAAACTGAAAACAAAATCAGTTGAAAAAAAAACCAATGAAATCAAGAGCTGGTTCTATGAAAAGATCAGTAAAACCAATAAGCCCTCATATAGGCTAAACAAAGTAAGAAAGAGGACAAACATTGCTAATATCAGACATGAAAGACAGGACATCACCACAGATCTCATGGACAGGAAAAGGATAATAAAGATACTCTGTGAACAATTTTATGCCCACAAATTTCATAACCTAGATGAAACAGAAAATTCCTTGAAAGACACAATCTGCCAAAACTTGCACAAGAATAATCTGAAGAGGCCTATATCTACTGACAAAATTAATTCAATAATTAAAAACCTTCCAAAACAAAAAACACCAGATTCAAGTAGGTTCACTAGTGAATTCTACCAAATACTTAAGAAAAAATTATACCAATTCTCTACAATCTTTTTCAGACAACAGAATCAGAGATTACTTCCTCATTCATTCTATGAAGCCAGCATTACCCTAACAACAAAACCAAAGACATTACAAAAAAATAAATAAAAAACAAAAACAAAACTACAGATCAATTATCTCTCATGAACAAAGATTTAAAATCCTCAGCAAAATATTATAAAACTGAACCCAACAATGTATAAAAATAATTATACACCATTATCAAGTGAGATTTATCCCTGGTATGCAAAGCTGAGTCAATATTTAAGTAATCAATTAGTGTAATGCATCACAATAGGTCAAAGAAGAAAAATTACATAATTGTATTAACAGATACAGAAAAAGCACTTGGCAAAATCCAACACCCATTCAGGATAACAACTCTCAATAAACTAGGGAACCTTCTCTATGTGATAAATAGCTAGAAAAACCTGCAGCTGACATCATCCTTAAATGTTGAGAAACTAAAAGCTTTCCCACTAAGCTCAGGAACAATGCACGGATATCCCCTTTCACTGCCACTTTTTAATAACACATTGGAAGTACTAGTGAATGCAGTAAGACAAGAAAAGAAAATGAAAGGTAAACACATTGGGAAGGGATAAATAAAATTATCTTTGTTTGCAGTTGATATTATTGTCTACGTAGAAAGTAAAAAAAAAAATTATTTTAAAAACTCTGGAACTAATAAGTGATTATAGCAATGTTGCAGGATACAGTGTTAACACAGAAACATCAATTATTTTCCTATATATCAGAAATGAAAAAATTCATTTGAAATAAAAAAACCAATACCATTTACAGTAGCAATCCCCAAAAGAGAAATACTTAGGTATAAATCTAACAAAGCATATATGTGGTCAATATAAAGAAAACTAGAAAACTCTGATGAAAAAAGTCAAATAAGAACAATAAATGGAGAGATATTGTATGTTCATGGATAGGAAGACTCAAAATTGTCAAGGTGTAAGTTCTTAACTTGATCTATAAATTCAATGTAATTCCAATTATTTTGTGGATATCAACAAATTAATTGCAATGCTTATAGGGAGAGATAAAATATTTAGACTAGCCAATGAAATATTGAAGGAGAAGAACAAAGGTGAAGGACTGACACTCCCCAAGTTTCAGACTTACTATAAAGCTACAGTAATGAAAACAGTATAGTGTTGATGAAAGAATAAACAAATAGACTCATGGAACAGAATAGAGAGCCCAGAAATAGATCCACATGTAGTCAATTGATCTTTGACCAAGGAGCAAAGACAATACAACGGAACAAAGACAGTCTTTTCAACAAAGGGTATTATAATAACTGGACACCCACATGCAAAATAAATAAATAAATAAATCTAGACACAGACTGTACAACCTTCATAAAAATTAATTCAAAATGAATCAAAGACTTAAAATGTAAAAAGCAAAACTATAAAACTCCTACAAAATAACATAGGTGAAAATCAAGATGACTTTGGGTATAGTGATAGCTTTTTAGATATCAACATCAAAGCCAAAATACATAAAAGAAATAATGGATAAGCTGGATTTCTTTAAAATTAGAAATTTCTTCCCTGTGAGAGACACTATCAAGAGAATGAAAAGATAAACCACAATCTGGGAGAAAATATTTGCAAAGACACATCTGTTAAAGATTGGTATCCAAATACACACACAAAAACTCTTTAAACTCAACAATAACAAATAATCTGATTGAAAAATGGGCCAAGAACTTAATAGACACCTCACCAAAGAAGATATACAGATGGCAAATAATCACATGAAAAGATGCTCCACATCACATGTCATCAGGGAAATGCAAATTAAAACAACAAGATTCCACTACACACCTATTGGAATGGCCAAAATCAACAACCCTGACAACACCAAATGCTGATGAGGACGTGGAGCAGCAGAAACTCTCATTCATTGCTGGTGGGAATATCAAATGATACAGGCATTTTGAAATGTAGTTTGGTGGTTTTATATAAAACTAAATATACTCTTACCATATGATCCAGCAATCACATTATTTGATGTTTAACCAAGACATGTGAAATCTTACATTCACATCAAAACCTGAACATAGATGTTTACAGCAGTTTTATTCATAATTGCCAAAACTTAGAAGCAATCAAGCTGTCCTTCAGTAGGTGAGTAAATAAACAAAGTATGGTACTTCCAAACAATGGAATATTATTTGGTGTTAAAAAGAAATTGTCCATCAAGCCACAAAAAGACATAGAGAAAACTTAAATGCATATTACTAAGTAAAAGAAGCTAATCTGAAAAATCTGCACACTGTATAATTACAATTATATGACATTCTGTAAAAGGCAAAACTATGAAGACAGTAAAAATATCAGTGATTGCCAGAGATTAGGGGGGAGGAAGGAATGAATAGACGGAGCAGGAGGATTTCTAAGGCAATGAAAGTTTTCTGTATGATACTATAATGGTGGATACATGTTATTATGAATACAAATTAACCCACAGAATGTAACACATTAAGAGTGAACTTCAATATAAACTATGGAATTTGAGTAATAAATAATGTGTCAATGCAGGTTTATTGAATATAGCAAATGTACCATTCTGGTGGGGGATGCTCATAATGGAGGAGAGCACGCGTGTCTGAGAGGCAGGCTCATGGGAAATCTCCGTGCCTTCTGCTCAATTTTGCTGTGATCCCAAAACTGCTCTAAAAAATAGTCTACTAAAAAAAAAAAAAAAAAAAAAAAAAAGTAAGAGATGATATTTGTATTAAAAAAAGAAATAGTTTTATATAATCCATAATAGAATGAAACTTATTTACATATAAGGGGAGTAAATTCAAAATAATACTACTGTTTTGAAGATACAGTTCAAGTCAATTCATATTAATATTTGTCTTTGTATATCTTTACATTTTATAATTATTTTTCTCACAATCATACTCAGAATAGTTTTTTGAGTTAATTTATTATTTCTCTATTTAATAGATAGCTAACGAATAGTGAAGCTCGGAGTATTCAAACGAAACGAGAAATTGGAATAGTCTGAATTTAAATTTTCTGATTTCTGATTTTGTTGTATTTCTGCATATACCCTTGACCATGAGAGGAGTCTGGAAATACCTCTCATTTGATTGAGCAATTAAATGAACTCTTATAAACCAGAGGGCCCAATGGAAATCTATTAGTACACATAATTAGTCAAGCAGCCAAATAGCTTTATTCTCTCTTGGGGGTCCCTTATTCTGTTTGATTGTTTCAAATTCTGCTGATATGTTATTATATGCCATTTTATATGGTCCCTTTGTTTCTGTCTCAGTTTTTTGTTAGATGATTGAAGCTAGCTGACAAGATTAGGCATAACCAAGAGGGTTGTGCTATGAGTTTTTACCTTAAAAAAAAGTATCCTTTTCTTGTTAATGAAAAAAAATTCTTTGAAATATACTCTTGCTGAAATGCATAGTTGATCTAGTATGCACATCAGTTTCTATGTGACATCATGATACTCAGGTGAGAAAAAAATATTCTAAGACTGTTGCTCATAAATATAAATACCTCACTGCTACTGCAATGGAGTGTCATTCTTTTCCTACCACCACTCACCGTCAGAAGGAATTAGCAGACCTAAGCCCACAATGTTAAAATGCATTTTGTCTTAGAATCAGCATGAACCTGGCATTATGTACTTGAAAGACATAATGTGTTGTGTTTGGGAGGAGTCAGGAAAGAGTAATGAGTTATAGCTGATCATGTTTTCTATTTAATCACATGTTAAAAGAGAACCTTGATTGCTGGTTTTGAGCTTCACATACTAGGGAACAAGACCTTGGCAGAAGCTGGGAGCATACGTGAAATTCTACCAAACCTACTCTGGCTTATGTTAGTGCATTTATTTGTAATTCACACTTCATCACAAACTAAGCAAACCAGGAGAAGTTCTAGACAAAAGAACACAGCAAGTGTTCACTGGATTGTCCCGGGCAAACTAGGACATGTGGTTCATTCTGACCATAAAACACTTTTGGCAAGGCAAGACTCAGAAAGAAATGGTTACATGGTGTACCTAGAGTAGCCGACTACTAGGGTTCCAGTCTTGTCATATAATCCTGGAGACCATGCTGGGCATGGAGGCTAGGAGTCTATTTATTTGATCACTATCTCACTCTAAAAATGATTTGTGACAGTTTAAAGAAACATACTTTTATATAATTAGAAAATTATACAATATAAATAATCTATTTTTCCAATAAAAGACAAAGCACTCTGGATGAGGAAAGCATACTGGATGGGCTTTTCTTTCTCTGAAATGCTTTATAAAGTTTGGTTGATGACTACTGAGAATATTTCTGCACAAGCAAATTCTTAATTTAGCTGTATTGCTGCATATATGAGTTTCCCCCGAAATAGAATCGGTAGTCAATTTTAAGTGTCACATCTTCACCGAGTTCTGGCTAATAGAAATCTATCACACCTCATGCATTGCTTAAATTAAAAAAGATGACTTTTCAACATGTTCATGCCTTTTATATATTTATTCACTCATACCGTGCCTCGTTCCATAAAGTATCTGAGGCAACCACATGCACGTACATAATTTTTATAGTATTAGTATATTATCAGGTTCATGGAGCAGGTTGGACGGCACTAAAATCATGCTTATTTCTTTAATTTCTTATGCAAGTAGAATAACAGAGATGATAGTTATTCATTCAGAACTGGAATTGAGATTGGAAGACAAATTATGGAATCTGACCCATTTATCAGGACCCTCATTTCTTTATTGAGTATGTACTATATTTAATAACACAGAGTTTAAAATATATTCAATTTTATGCATTCTCTAAAAGCATTTCCAAACTGTTTTTTTTTTTTAATGTAGTAATCAGAAAATAGAACTGGTGAGCCAGGGTAAACATAGATTTAATAATTTAGATTAATTCTTGATCTATTAAAAATGAGATAGAACACATGTCACCTTTAGGTTGACCATCTCTTTAAGCCTCATGAGAGAACCAGTCTTTTTATATCATAGGATTGTTATGGGTTGAACTTTGTCCCCCCCAAAAAAGGGATGTTGAAATTTTAATTTCCAATACCTTAGAATGTGACCTTATTTGGAAATAGGGTCATTGCAAATGTAATTAGTCAAGATGAAATCACACAGGAGTAGAGTCCGCACTTAATCCAATATGGCTGATGTCCTTGCAAGAAGAAGCAGAGGCACACAGAAAGAAGATGGCCATGTAAAGATAGAGGCAGAGATTTGAATTATCCAAGGCCAAGGAATGCCTAGGGCTACCAGGAGCTGGAAGAGACAAGATTAAGATCCTCCCCTAGAGGCTTCCAATGGGGCCTGACCCTGCCAATACCTTGACTTCTATACTGTGATAGAATCCATTTCTGTGTGGTACTTTGTTATAGCAGCCCTAGGGAACTGCATAGGGATAAAGAACTTTAAAAATAAAAAATAAGCAATTTACGAATGACAAACACATTTTTAATTTAATTTTAAATGACAATTTTTATGTCTTTTATTTTTATTTTTATTAGGAATTTATAATCTCAAAAACTTTCCATTCTTGACATTTCAGGATGATGAGAGTAGAATTACATAGAATTACACCTTCGGGGAAAGAGGTTATTTAGTATGTTCAGTTGAATTTACCTCATGTTTTTATAGACTGTTTTTCCTTCATGAATGTATCCATTTTCAACATTTTCAGTCAACCACAGACGTCACATCTGTATTAGGGATTACCCCCTGTATTCAGTTGTGTTGCATAACTTCTATTTCTCAATATTCTTTGCTTCCATTCTAATAATTACATACAAGAGAACACAAACAATTTTAAGAAATTTCCCTCTTGAGAAACCTTCTCCTAAAATTCATATGCCTTATTTTGTGGAGGTTTGTATTTTATGTATCTACAAATATTTAACAGAAATGTATACCTATGTATAAACAGTCAATAATATAATCATTTAACATTAGATTTGACCAAAGTTCTATTATTAAAAACTTAAAATTGTGTCACATATATCTCTGTCTGAATTTATCTTTGATGTAATCTGTAGATTAAAATTTGCACAACATTTGCCCAAGATCTAAGTGAGCGCCATTCAATTATTATTTCTTTCATTTAATTAAGTGGACATGCAGCCCTTGAAGGGTGAGAGGGATGTGTGAGCATCCAAAATCCAGGCTCTAATTAAATAAACTAACAGTAGAGTGGTTGAAATGCACCTGAGACATGTGTGGGCTTGGACAGAAAACTCTTTTTTTTTTAAACAATTACAGAATTAATTTCTAACCAAACAATAGACATCTGGCCACCATGAACGAAAGTTTCAAGGAGTTACAGAAATAAAGAAGTGATCAGTATTGAATCTTGGCTATAGACTTTCTTGAAAGAAGTACCAGATGCATGCAGAAAAAACATCGATGCCTTCAGTTGTGATTACTCTCAGAATTATTCCAAATTTAGGTCATTTTTTCCTATCCCTTTAAAGCAATAAAAGAAGAATGAGCTCCAGAGCTTGCCTTACATGCATAGGGTATTCTTTGCTGAGAAAAATATCACCTTGTACGGTAGGTGGTATAATGCACCCCACCCAACACCAGACATCACCAGGAACCTATGAATACATTACCTTAAGTGCAAAAGGACTTCACAGAAATGATTAGGTTAAAGACTTGGGATAGAGCGATTATTCTGAATTATTCAGATATATCCTTATAAATGAATACTTTAAATCAGTAAACCTTTCAAGGGCATGGCTATAGAGAAGGAGATGTGACTACAGTAGGATGGCCAGAGATATGCAATATTGTTGGCTTTGAAGTTGGAGGAAGGGGACCATGAGACAAGGAATGCAGGTGGCCTCTAGAAGCTGAAAAAGGCAAGGTAACAATTTTTCCTCCAAGTCTACAGGAAGCCAGCTGACACCTTGATTTTAGCTTATTGAGACTCAGGTCAGACTTCCCTACCTGAAGAACTATAAGATCATAAATTTACATTGTTTTGTCACTGAGTTTATAATCATTTGTTATGGATGTCATAGAAAATTAATACACCTTGATTGATACATTATTTTTAAATACCTAATCATTCTTTAGAGCATACATAAACTTCAGTTAATTATTATCTATTTTGCTGAAGGTATGGTCATAGCAACTACTATGTGCTTTATGAAAATACCATTTTGAGTCCATTCTACAAACACTAGTAGGATATAAAAACATTTGGCTTCTTATAAATTACACACATGACATTTAATTATAGTTGCAAAGGCTGCTGGGACCTAATCACGTAAAAGCTGAGTTTCAGCCCTTTGAAAAATCCACTTTCAGTGAGATTGCAAAACTTTCTCCACTGGGATAATTTCTAAGAAATAAGTAATAGCACTCTGCTTTACTTCCTGCTTAAACTGGTATTTGGTAACACAGAACACTAAGTATCCAGCAGGGGCAGGAGTTTAAATACTTTTCCCACCATCATCCACACCCAGCTGTTGTTAGCTGAACTTAAACCTGCTTATATGTGAGTACACTAAGTTTTAGCATCAGCAAATCAGCTGCTGTCCTTGAAAGCAAAATATAAATTATATTGTGTGTGGGAGGGGAACGGTCCAGAAAAGAGCACTGGATCTTGCAGATCATCTTCTCATTTCCTCATACATCCAGAGATAATCCTGATCACAGCATAGGCATTTTACATACTACTAGGTAAGATCAAGGTAAGTTGGAAGTAAAAAGTGAACTTCTACCAAATCCATCCTAACTGATTGTAATACAACCATTAATTGCATTTATTCAGAATTCACACATTGTTACAAAAGTGAATATTTCAGGTTGAAGTGCTACACAAGACAAGACTCTGGCCCAGTAGATGTTCACTGCCAAACCAGGATGTGTGGTTTACCCTGACCATGAACCACTACTCATTGTAATATAATAAATATTGCAGTTTAGGGCCCCCCTCCTAGGGGATTTTTCTGTGTACATCATGGGTAAGGACATGTGCAAAGGGGACAAACATGACTAAGCATTCCAGGGGCAAGAGCCATCAATCAATCAAGAGACCACCTCCAAGCGAGGGTATAAGAGAAAGGGCAAACAAAACCATCGCTTTTCCTCCCTTGGATCAGCCCACCTCCTGCTCTTGGAGGTGTTTACTAACTAAATCCTTTAAAATCTTTTGCTATACAATGCCCCATCTCCTGTCTGAATTCTTATCTTTTGGCTATGACAAGAACTGAGGTCTTTTCCCTTCCCCTTTTGGGGTAACAACTTGAACAACTTTCATATGAATTCACTCTAATTTTCTTACAATGGCATTATATGTATTAATAAGTGAGGCTTCTAAATTTTAGTTGTGCTTTTGTCAAGGTCAACTGTCAAATCTTACTCTAACTATTCAGTAAATGGATGTTAGGGTCTGAACGTTTATGTTCCCCAAAAATGTATATGTTGAAATCCTAACCCCCAATGTGATATTTGGAAGTGGGGCCTTTGGGGTGATTAGATCATGAGGGTGGAGCCCTCATGAATAGGATCACTGGTCCTATAAAAGCAACCCAGAGAACTCCCTTACCCTTTCTGCCATGTTAGGACACAATAATAAGACAGCCACCTATGAACTAGGAATAGGTTTTCACCAGAGACCAAACCTGTTGGGCCCTTGATCTTGGACTTCCCAACTTCACGACTTCACGACTGTGAGAAATCAGTGTTTGCTGTTTAAGTCACCTAGTCTATGATATTTTGTTATAGCAACCAAAATGAACTTAGACAATAGATAACCCAAAGTCACCAATTTTAAAGCCTTTAACAAACTGAAATTAGTGAGCAAAAGCTTGCAAGCAGAAAGACACTGACATTTATTCCTATAAAAGCACATGAGAAACTGAACACATTAAAAGATGAGAGTACAAATAATGTATACAATTTAATGTTGAAAATTCTGTTTTTGTGATTCAGAATATATCAATTCATGAAAATGATTTTTTGATGGAGCTTCATTTAAAAATTTACATGCTGAACCAAAGTGAAATAAAATTGAGATTGCCTAAAACATCGTGTATGTGAATCTGACAAATCATTTAGATGAATTATAAACAAGTGAAAACTTAATTTGACAACTCATCTTTAAAAATATATTTCAAGGAAAGGGCTTTTGATTGGAAGTAAAAAGACAGTAACTGTGAAAATATTTGGTCTGAAATAATCACAAATTCCAATGTGAAAGTCTTAGTGTATGAGACTAGCCTCCATTTTGCAGAATATTCACTAAGCTTACATGTACCTTGGTACCTGTAGAAAGAGTATTTCCTCAATTCAACACAATGTGGTTTAGAGAGAAATCACTTGAAGGTATGAATACAAGGTATGAATATAAGTAATTAATAATAGGACAATTAAAATGTATTTTCAGAAAAATGCTAATAACTCAGGATTAGAGATATAAATGAATAAAAGTATATGACTATTTACCAAGAATAATTATTCTTATTTTATTTTTAATGTACAGATAACCAATATAAAGAAGACTTTTTAAACTTGGCTTTAATATATCTATTATATGTTACTTTTATTTTTTAGAAAGACTTTTATATATGAATTTTTTGAATAAAACTATTTGAAGAGCCAACCAATGTTATGAAGCTAATTGGTTAATCCATAAATATACATTTCAAAACATGAATAAATTGTATGTTTTTGTACCAGCTTTCACTCTCAAAATTGTCTTGGTTTGGATGATGTATAGGATTTTTTGCAACTCTAGGACACACTGACCTTTATTACCTGTAAGCCCAGGACAGACTCCCTTTCTTTCTTCACTAATTTTAAAAGCAGTCCCCAATTTACTAGATTGAACCCTCCCCTCCTTACAGAAGCAGACCCATCAACCACCACCCCTCTAGGTCCCCTAGCATTTGCTCTCCAGTGGGGCCTAAATTCAGAAAAAGGTAGAAAGAATTGTTGACTTCAGGCAGGTTTTGCTTTTGAGTTACCAGAGTACCCACATGGTGCATTGGTTTGGAAGAGTAAAAATAAAATGTAGGGTTGTTGTAGAAGTTCACACCTTATATATTATGCTACTTATCTCTAGCCATAAAATAATCCCTTCCTTGCTTATGTAATCTTTCTTTTTCCATAGTTTATTCTTTTCCTTTATTTCTGCAAACTTTCCCCTCTGCCACCTTGAGCTGCTAGGGAGTGGCCCAGTCTGGAATCATATTTTAGTCTAAGAAATACTATTTTCAGTTAGTGATCTTCTTCTTTTTTTCATGAAGAATTATTTCTGTGATATTTAGATTAAAAGAGATGTTAGACAAGATCTGCTGAAAAGAGAAGGAGCTTATGATGTCCCAGCAGAACTGCCGAGCTGATGTGAAGAGATACAACTGTTGGTTTCACGAAGTGCCTTGCTGACTTATGCTAGAGGGATGGACATCACCTTTGTTATAATGCAGACATACTCAAACTGATTGACAGTAAATCTTTGTAGAAGAAATGGATCCTGTTCACATAGGATCGTTACAAAAAAGCATTCTGTTTATACTCTACTATAGTAGATTTTTTGCATTATAATATTTGTATATATGTCTGTCTCTCTTCTCTCCCACTAGACTCTAAGCTGTTAAGAATTGGGATCTTATTAATCTCTATTTCCCCAGGGCCTAGTATATTCTGGGCACAGAATAAGCACTCTGAGTAATCACTGAATGAAGGAATCATGAATTAAATCATGTCTACAAATTCTCGTATCATGAATACTGCAAATGCTTGAAGAATATAATGAATTATTCACATTATTGTTACATGGTCTGTTGCAAGTCATCTGCCATGGGGGAAGCCTTTCTTTTGCCACATTAGCATTATTAAACAATGTTCATACAACTTGCACTATTTTCAGGATGACCAAGACCCTACCCCAAAAGATTCAAACATTTCTTTAGTATTTTTCCTTCCTCGCCAGTAACTCTGTAACCCAAACTACCATGGCATTGAAAGTATAAAAACATAGTGAAAAGGAAAATATTTAACTTTTAAAGTTTCAAGATGCTTTAAAGATCAATCACCTAGTACAATTTCCTCAATTAACAAATGAATCAACTCTTACCCCAGGGAAACTTAATTTATCCAAGTTCTCAAGAGTTAGTGATGAGGCCAAGGGAAAAAAAGAAAAGGCAAGCCTCTTAAACTGTATTTTTTCCATGATGACTGAAGTTAGCAAAAGGAAAACAAACAGAAATAGAAATTTTAAAAAAGTAATGAAGAAATTAGAATAAAAAGTACATAAGGAGATAAATTTATTTTATGCAATAGATTTACTTTTTAACATTTGTGTGCACAACTCCTTTTAAAGTTATTTCATATTAAATGAATCCTGGCAATTTGAAGGAATCCTGTTTTAGGTCAACTTCCCCAGAGAACAATCTTTGAGCATCTGAGATTCGCATGCAGGAATTTTATTGAGGAATGCTCTCAGAGCAACATCTTTGAGTGTTTGAAGGGGCACTGGACTGGACAGGAGGAGTAGTTAAACTGCAGTGTAATTGCAACAAAGATTTAGCCGGTTCAATGGAGGCTTTAGATTTGTCCCCAGTTAAGGAAAGGGGGCTAAATTTTGTACTCCCCCTTCAAACAATCGATGTACCCAAGCTGAGGGTAATTCCTGAGGAGAGATTTATCTGTGAATCTTCAGCAACCAATCTTCTCGGCAACAAGGATAATACATCTCCAAACTGGGATGGAATCTGAGCAATGCACCATACTGTTCACTACTGTCCACTCCTTCCTTGTGCTGCTCAGATCCATTTACTTCAGATAATAAATTCACCCCACCTGGGAACAGTCACTCCAGGATTCAAGTTTATCTCTTCTTCTAGGAAAACGTACAATAAGAAGGTTAGTAGAAGGAACTACGTGCCCTGCTACTATAGCTGGTGAGAGGGCCACAAATATTATCCGCCCTTCCCTACCACCGCACATTCTTGATTCATTTCTGCTAATAAGAGTGGCTTACGTGGGGTCCTATACCTTTATCCCTTGGGGGAAAGAGTCCCTAGTCTTATGCCTGCTCAGACAGTTGCCTCATTTACTGTAAAAATTAAGTAAAAATGTATCAACATATGACTGATTATATCACCTGAATATGAAAGATGTCCTTCCCAATTGTACCAATTATATAGCACCAGTTCTATTGTGCTATTGATGAACATCAATGTCCCTGCCAGGATGGTGACTCTTCCCATGCTTACTGGTCTCTTGGTAAATGAAGCCCAAAGCAATGAAGCAATGAGGTAGTAGCAGCCATAGCCTGAAGTGTAATGGGACACTTTTTATGTTCCTACTAGAAGAATTCTCCTTTGGGAATCAAGACTTCTAGACCCATAGAGTCAAAGTTATGGGGTTGAGGGAATGAAAAACACAAATTCTGCAACTAGATTATTGGCAGTAATGTTACATGAAACCATCCCCTCCCATTTATTCTTAGATACATGAACTCTAAATGGATATATAACACCATATGATGATTGTTGATTTAAAGTCTACGCTGCATTCTGGAGGATGGAGTACCAATATTAGAGGACATCATCTCTACGCTAATGCCTCAGATATATTTTCAAATGGCCATTCCATTGCTCAGCCATGCTGGAAAAAAAAAGGGTGGTATTGTACATAATAGGACAAATGACCAAGTGGTCATATGCTCACACCCTGTGAGCTGTAAAGTGGGTCCCTTGATTCAAAACAATGTTAAGCAGAATTCTATGTTGGTGAAACAAATAATCTATAAACCTTTGGATAGTGGAGCTGGATAAGGTCCTCTAGTCACGGGAAACCCATATGTTTGGAGCATGTGTTTATGTAAGTCAAGATGAATTGCTGCTAGGACACCAGGGATTTAGCGAAATCATTTTGTCACAAAATAGCTTGCTAGCTTTCTTGAGGAAAGAAGCCTTGTTAATGGCTTAGCACTGTTCTTTGTTGCTGGAAGGCTGTACATTCAACAGCAGCAATAAGTAGATCAACTTTATTGAATGGGAGCCCAGGCTGTTGAGCCCAGGCATGATTGACATCCCTGCCACTCAAGGCTATTCCATTTATTCTCCCCTTCTGCCAAACTGGGCAGCTGATGACCAAATCAGGCTGATGTCAACTAGCCACTTGATAGTTCAGTGCTTCTTCTATAACGGATGATCTACAGCAGGAATCTATCATGTATTACATGGTTTTTCACACTTCATGCCTCCTGTAGATTAATCTATAAACCTCATCCCTAGAAAATTATTTTTTCCCAATCCTCAAATCTTTGTTTTTCCAAATCCCTGATCAATCCTGATTCATTCTTCACTGCCCATGAGCCCACATATATTCTAACCTCAGGCCACTTTTCTTCCACACAGATATATACTGTTCAAAGCTATACTCATTGGGAGGGTTTCTCCTCATATCTATCTTTCAGGTCCACTCCTACACTGATCTATAGCACAGCACACTGGGTTCTTAGTTGGCATACCAACTCAACCCATCTATGACTTGAGCTCAGCCTTTTCCTCCTTCATCAGCTATTCATAATGAATTCCCCACACACCACAGGTGCATGCTACATAAGACATTCCAAGGTAACAGTGGTAGATGATATGGGGCGTGAAACACCTGCTTGTGTTGCTTACCTGTACCCTCTGACCCTGCTCATGAATAATGCTGCCAAGATGAACTGCTACTGGACCTGATTAACTTATGACTCGATGAGTTTGACAGAACCCAGGTCTGCACGGTTACTTGATTTCCATTTACATTCTCTGTCTCTATCAAGACTCCTAGCATCCCACAGGTATCAATCAAAAGAATACAATTTTATGTTGCAGATGGCACAGTCCTGCTCCAGAACACTAAAATTTTCACATTATAATTATCCATTTGATTCATGCTATAACTCCACATGGTGATTATGCCTACCAAAGACACCTTTAATATCATAGTCTTTTGTGTTATCTTCAAGCAAGGGGTGAATGAGGCAGCCCCACTTGTACATTGGCCAGAACCTTCTGTTGAATGCTTTCCTGCTCAGTGTTCAGCTCAAAGCTACTGGCCTTCCATATCATTTGTTTACTAGGAACTGTGTTTTCTTTCTTAGCAGTGGGAGATGAAAGATACAATAAGATGTCCTTTGCTATGGAGATGATCTGACATATACTGGATCACTGAATCACCACAAAATTCACTGATGTGGAAAGTCCCTGAATCTTCACAGGCTTTATTTCTCCCAATCTGGACTACATGTGTCTTAGCAAGGCCACCAACATAAATGTTTATGCTTCATACAGTCTGTTTAATATAATGACATTGAAATCATGGATCAATGTGATTTCATATGGATTTTTCATGTTATTCAGTTCCCTTCAGGCTATATTTATGATATTAGGGTAAGAGAATTAACATAGCCCTGAGAAAAGACTATAAATACAAATTTTTGTACATCAAGTGTGAATGTTAACTTCTTCTGGTTCTCCTTCCCAACAGGAATGGGAAGTAATACATTCATCAAAACAATAGTTGCTTAACAAGTTCCTGAAGCCTTGTTGTGCAGAGCCAGGACTAGAGTGAAGTCAGTAAGACATATGCATCAGACATAAAATTTAACAGAACACCAAAAACTCAGTAATGGAGATAAATAACACTGCAATGTAATATATTTTTAAAAACTCATTATCAAGCAAAAAATCCATGATGAGCAAAATATCAAAAACTTTAAAGACATAATCAATATTACTGATTTTTCCTTTTGCCTCAAGCTCCAATATGGCTTGGCATGGTGCTGTTTCTGATACTGTCTTTATTTAAGATATTGTTACATCTGGTACAGCTCTTGCAATTGGGACCACTGCTTAGTTGAGTTTGTGGTAGTCCACTGTCATCTTCCAGCATCTATTTGATTTTTTGTTGTTGGGGTAAGGCTGGAGAATTAAATGAGATTCACCATTCTTGCACCTTTTATGCCTTTAGGCAAACCTTATGCAAAATGTTCTTGATATACCATCTTGGCCAGCTTCAGGAACAACTTCAGGGGCTTCTACTTGGCATCCCCCATCCCAATAGTCCTTATTCTATGGACAATGGGATTAAAGCAGCCTTTGCATTATAAGTATGCATTTAAAGGCTAGAGAAATGTAAAATAAGTGGTCTCATGTATTCGGTGTACCAAAGACTCCTTTATTACCAGCCCTCTACATGCCCCCACTCTATCAGGGGGATGATGCTATCAGTATCAACTAAAACCTGTGCCCTACTGTCCTCTAAATGTCTGGCTATTTTCCTTTCCCCAATGTATGGTTATCCAAGTAAATGGATATAGGTCCCTTTGAGTAATGGACTTTGAATCTTTATAGAACTGTATATTTGCTTTGGTTTTGCAAGTTCCTTCTCCTGGAAAACTGGGCTTCCCTTCAGTCAATGTAATCTGGAACTTAAAATTGGTTCATGCAGCTGGGCAAGAGATTGTGACAGTCAGCCACGGAGCCCAGTTTAAAGCCCTGCCCAGAAGCAGAGTCCAGCCTATGGCCATACTATGTTGCTGAACATAGCCTACAGCCTCAGCAAAGCAGGAAACCCAGTCAGTGACCCAATCCAATCACAGAGCATAAGCTGTGGCCACATCCAACCAGAGAGCCTGAATAGTTACTCCATCTGACCACAGAGCAGTCTCTAGCCTCATTCAACTGCAAAATACAATGGGAAGCCCTGCCCAACCAAAGAGCCACTCCAGCAACTTTACCAAACAACAGAACACAACCAGCAGCCTACTTGATCACAAAGCCCAGCCTGTGGCCCCATATAACTTTAGGGCACAGCTTTCAACACTCCCAATCACAAAGCACAGCCTAAGGGACCACCTGGCTGCAAAGCCCAGCCTACAGACTCACTATAACTTGGAGTCCAGTAACTGGCACCAGTCAGAAAGCATAGCCTGAGACCCCAACTGACCAGGAACAATTGTGGAGTCTACCCTACAGCACTGCCTAATTGAAACCCAACAAGTGGAACTGCTCTTTTCAGGGAACACAGCCTGTGACCTCACCTAACCAGCAACAAACTGGCCTTAACTATCAATAATTACTTTAAACATGTTTAAAATAATTCTCTAATCAAAAGATATAGAATGTCTATCTAAGTGGAAAAAAATAAGAAATCAAGATTCAAAGAAATGCTGCTGTCTCCAACAACAGGTTCATTTTAGCATTAAGGACACACATAAGTGGATAGTGAAAAGACAGAAGAGATATTCTAAGCAAACAGTAACCAAAAGAAAGCAGAGATAGCTATACTTATATCAGACAAAATAAACTTTAAGCTAAATATGGTCACAAGAAACAAAAAAAGTTCATTATAAAATAATAAAGAAGTCAGTACATGAAGAAGATATAACAATTATAAATATTTATATAACTAGCATCAGACCACCTAATTATATAATGAAAACAATAACAGAATTGAAATGAAAAATAAACAGCAATACAATAATACTTGGGATCTATATTAACAATGCATATATTACCTAGACATAAAGTCAAAAAGAAAACACTGCATTTGAACAACAGTATAATATAGTATAGCACTATAAACAAGCCCAATAGACTTATACAGAACATTCCATTCAACAGAAGAGAATACGTATTGTTCTCAAGAACACATGAAGCATTCTCCTGGAGAGATCACCTGTTACGCCTCAAAACAATTTTCAATAAATTCAAGAATATATAATTGTATCAAATATCTTTTCCAACCACAATGGTATGAGATTAGAAATCAAAAACAGAAAAAAAAAAACTAGAATTTTTTAATATGTGGAAACTAAATACACATTCCCAAATAAACCAATGGATCAAAGAAGATATCAAAAGGGAAATAAAAAAATTTTTGAACAATTGAAAATGGAAACACAACAGACCAAAACTTATAAAATGCAGTAAAAGCTGTTCTATGAGGGAATTTTATAGCTATAAATGTATACATTAAGAAAAAAAGAAAGATTTCAAATAAAGAACACTATATCTCAAAGAATTAGAAAATGAAGAAAATACTAACTTCAAATTTAGCAGAAAGAAGGATATAATAATAAATAAGTGAACTAGATAATAGAAAAGTAGAATAAATTAACAAAACTAAAGTTAAACAAAATTGACAAATCTTTAGCTAGACTAACCAGAGAAAGAAGAAAGAGGACTTACATAAAATTATAAATGAAAGAGGAGACACTACAAAGGATCGTAAGAGAACTATGAGTAATCAAACATCTACAAAGTAGACAACTTAGAAAAAATGGATAAACTCCTAAAAATGTATAACCTACCAAGACTGAGTCATGAAGAAATAGAACATCTGAACATATCAATAATGACTAAGGAGATAGAAACAGATATCAAAAACCACCTAACAAAGAAATGACTAAGGAGATAGAAACAGATATTAAAAACCACCTAACAAAGAAAGCTCAATGATTTCACAAGTAAGTTCTACCAAATATTCAAAAAAGAATTACGGTTGACCCTTGAACAACATGTGTTTGAACATCATAGATCTACTTATCTGTACATTTTTTTAAAATAAATACATACTACAGTACTACATGACCCGTGGTTCGTTGAATCAGTGGATGCAGAACCACAGATACAAAAGGATGACTATAAAGTTATACACAGAATTTTGACTGCGTCAGGGGGTGGATCAGTCCCCTAACCCCTATTTTGTTCAAGGGTCAACTGCAACACCTATCCATCTCAAACTATTACAAAAAATAGAAGGGGAGGGAACACTATCAAACTCATTTTATGAGGCCAGCATTATCCTAAGACCAAAATCAGACAAAAATATTACAGAAAAAGAAAATTACATGCCTATATCCTTGGTAAGCACAGATACAAAAATTCTTAATAATATACTAACAAACCAAATTCAACAGTAATTAAAATGATCATACACCAAGTGGGATTTATCCCTAGGATGTACGGATAGCTCAACATACGCAAATCAATCAACACGATACATCACATTGATAGAATGAAAGATAAAAATCATACAACCGTCTCAATAGATGCAGGAAAAGGATTTGACAAAAATCAACATCCTTTCACAATAAAAACTCAACAAATTGGGTATAGAAGGAATGTACCTTAACATAATAAAAGCCATATACGACAAGCTTATAGCTAACAAATTCAATGGTAAAAGGTTGAAACCCTTTTCTCTAAGATCAGGGCAATGGTCTGGGCAATGATTTTTAGCTATGACACCAAAGTACAAGTAACAAAAACAAAAATAAATTTGCAGGAATATATCAAATGAAAAAAATTCTGTGTAGCAAAAGAAATGGTAAACAAATGAAAAGGCAACCTATAAAATGGAAATATCATTGTAAATCATATCTCTGATAAGAACTTAATATCCAAAATATATGGAACTCATACAATCAATAGTGAAAAAATGAAAACACAAATAATCTGATTATAAATGTGCAAAAGACCTAAATAGACATTTTCCAAAGAAGTAAACAAATAGCTGATAGGTACATGAAAAGGTGGTCAGTATCACTAATCATCAGGGAAATGCAAATCAATCACCTCACACCTGTTAGAATGGCTATTATTAAAAAGACAAGATAACAAGTGCTGGTGAGGATGCAGAGAAAAGGAAACCCTCGTGCACTGTTGGTGACAATATAAATTAGTACAATCACTATGGAAAACAGTATTATGGCTCCTCAAGAAATTAAAAATAGAACTACCATATGCTCCAGAAATCTCACTTCTGGGCATATATCCAAATGAAATTAAATTATTCTCTGAAAGAGATATCCACACCCTTGTGTTTATTGCAGTATTTTTTTTTCCAATAGTCAAGGCCTAAATACAACCTAAGTGTCTTTCAGTCATTGAATGGACAAAGAAAATATGGTATACATATATACAATGGAATATTATTTGGCCATAAAAGAAAAGAAATCCTGGAGATGATGGAGCAGGAGGAAGTTGTGCTCACCTCCCTCCCCAAACACATCAAAAATACTTATGGAGAAATTCTTATTGAAAACAAACTGGAGACTGCCAAAAAGAGTCTTATGCAACAAAAGCTATAAAGAAAGACTCATGTGGAGTCAGGTAGGAAGGGAAGAAAAGAAATCAGATTGGGACCTGTGCCACTAGGAGGGGACACAGAAGAGGAGGGGGATTAATCAGGCTTAGAGATCTTCCTTGGGGGGTGAGCAATTCAAACCACATGTTGGGGTCCCTAGGCCTTTGATTTGATACCAGGAAGACAAGTCTCATTAGCTAGTCTGAATACCAGTGGGACTTACAGGAAGGCTGTAAGAAATCTAGACCACTTATGAAGAGCATGCACATGTTTGCTTACTCCTGGAAACAAGGTGAAGGAAGCAGATTGAAACTGTCCAGGATTCTGGCTGGTTTCCTACAATTGCCCTAGACCATGTCCCATATCACTGCCAAGTGCCCACTCCAGCACCTTTAGCTCTGGCCAGCTCTACAATAGGGCAAATGTTGCCCCTGCTAAAAAGAGTGCATATTTGGGGGGACACAGAGAGGGCTCAGATCCAGCATGGCATCCAATTGGGGCAAAGTCAACCATTACTGATGTTCCTGGAGGTGACAGATTGGGAGCAGTTTTGCACACCCCAGCCCACACTGAGTGCCCAAACTGGCCCCTCTGGCCCCTTTGCAACTCCACACTAGGGAGAAGGTTGCATTTGCCAAGGGGAGTACACAGCTATGGTAGACAAAGTAAGCCTGGGCCAAATATGGCACCCCAAGAGAGCAAATGCAACCATTTTAGGCATTCAAAGAGGAGACAGATCTGGAGTGGTCTGGAACTCTGACTGGTGTGCTAGGACCATCCTAGTGAGTAACCCAGCCCACACCTGGCATCTGTTCTGGCCCATCCTGCTCCAGCACTGCTCCTCTCTGGGTTGAAGATGCTGTTACTGTGAGTGGGAGAGCTCACACTTAGAGGGAGCCAAACCAGCTCGGACTCAAGCCTCAGGGCTTCTGCTCCAGCAACTTGGGATACAACCCCACCCCGACAGGTGGTGACAACCACTGAGCATAGGATAAGCACTGGCTCACACCTGGCTCCGGCTCTAGCCCTCCATTTCCAGCCCTATCTCCAACCAAAGTGATACCTGGCAGCATACCCTGGGGGGAGATGTGACCCATGCTCACTTCAGATCCAGCTCTCCCACCAATGCCTCTGGAGACATGTAGACTGTGGATATGCTCCCACACAAAGCTGACACTTCAAGACAAGGGTAGGTAACTGTTTTCACCTAATTTCAAAGAGACAGAGAAAGTCAATCAAAGTGAGAAGACAGAAGACTTTGTTTCAAATTTTTAAAAAATCTGAAAATACAATCAATGAAACAGAGATAAACAATTTACTAGAAAAAAAAAAGAGTTCACAGCATTAGCTAAAAAAAAAAAAAAAAACCTGCTAATTGAATTGGGGGAAAGAATAGATGAACACAGTGAGAATTTTAAAAAGGAACTAGAAAATATAAGAAACAACTAGTCAGAGTTGAAGAACATAATAACTGAAATGAAAAACATACTAGAAAGAATGAATAGCAGGCTAGGTGTTCTTTAAGAACACATTAGTGATCTGAAAGTTAAAAAAAAAAAAAAAGGAAATCACTCAATCAGAACAGCAAAAAGAAAGCAAAAATGAGAACAGTTTAAGGGATCTCTGGAACATCAAGTGTGCTAACATTTGTATTATATGAGTCCCAAAAGGAGAAGATAAAGAGATGAAGATCAAAAGGTTGAAAACTTCCCAAAACTGAAGAAGAAAACATGTATCCGGGAACAGGAATCACAAAAGAGTCCCAAACAAGAGGATCTCAAAGAGATCCAAACTAAGACACATCATAGTAAAAATGGCAAAAGTTAAAGATAAACAGAGATTTCTAAATGCAGCTAAGTAAAAATGATCACATATAAGGAAATCTCCATAAGGCTATCAGCTGATTTTTCTGCAGAAACTTTGCAGGCAAGAAGGGAACAGCATGATACATTTAAAGTACTGAAAGAGAAAAAACCTACAACCTAGGATACTCTACGCAGCAAAATTATCGTTCAGAATTGAAGGAGAGATAAAGAACTTCACAGATAAGCAAAAACTAAAAGAGTTTACAAATACTAAACTGGCCCTAAAAGATATGTTAAAGGGTCTTTTTTAAGTGAAAAAGAAAAGCCTCCAACAAGAAATAAGAATTATACAAAAGGAAAAATCCCACTAGCAAAGGCAAATATATAGTAAAGGCTATGAATCAACCACTTAAACAAGCAAGCACGAAGATTAAAAGACAGAAATTATAAAATCAACTATTATTACAATAAATAGTTAAGGAATAAACATGAAGATGTAAAATATGACATCAAAAACACAAAACGTTGAGGGAGAGACATTAAAAAAAATGTATCTTTAGGTCTTTTAGATAGTTTGAATTTAAATGACTATCAGTTAAAACAAGTAGATACAGTTAAAGGTCAACATATATGAACCCCATGGTAACCATAAATCGAAAACCTACAATAAATACACAAAATTAGAGACAAACAAACCAAGCATACCACTAAAGAAAATAAATAAATACAATGGAAGAAACTAAAAGACAAGAACAGATAATAACTATAAAAACAATCAGAAAATAAAAATAAAATGGCAATAAGTACATACCTATCAATAATCACTTTAAATATCAATGGAGTAAATGCTCCAATCAAAAGACATAGAGTGGCTGATTGGATCAAAAAACAAGACCCATCTATCTATAGGCTGCTTACAAGAGACTCACTTCAGGGCTAACATGAGTGGGTAAAAAAAATATTCCTTGCAAATGAAAATGACAGGAAAGCTGGAGTATTGATATACTCATATTAAGCAAAGTACACTTTAAATCAAAGTCTATAACAAAGGACAAAGAAGGGCATTACATAATGATAAAGGAATCACTAAAGAAATGGACATAACATTCATTAACATATATGCACATAATATAGGAATGCCTAAATATATAAAGCAAATATGAACAGACATAAAGGGGAAAATTGACAATATAATAATAAGAGACTTTAACATCCCACTTATATAAATGGACAGATCATCCAGACAAAACCAATAAGGCAACAGGGTTCCTATATGACAAAATAGACCCATTGGACTTAATAGACATCTACAGGACATTCCATCTAAAAACAACAGAATATACATTTCTTTCAAGTGCACATGGAACATTCCCCAGGATATATCACATGCTAGGCCATAAAACACATCTCAACAAATTTAAGAGGATAGAAATCATAAGAAGCATTCCTTCCAACCACAATGGTATGAAACAGGAAATCAATTACAAGAAGAAAACTGGGAATGATACGAACACATGGAGACTAAACAGCATGCTCCAAAAAAAAAAAAAAAAATCAATAGGTCAATGAAGAAATTAAAGACAAAAAAAAGAAGGAAATCCCGTCATTTGTGACTTCATGGTTGCATCTTGAGGACATTATGCTAAATGAAATAAATCAGATAGGAAAAGAAAAATACCATAGGATCTCACATATATGTGGGAATTCTAAAAAGAAATGAATTCACAGAAACAAGAATTAGATTGGTGGTTGCTTGGGGGCTGGAGAAATGGGGTGATGTTGGTCAAAGGGTATGAACTTCCAGTTATAAGAGTAAGCTCTGGGGGTCTAACGTACAGCACAGTAACTATAGTTAACAATACCATATTATATAATGAAAGTTGCTAAGAAGTAGGTCTTAAAGGTTCTCACCATAAAAATTAGTAAACATGTGACATGATGGCTGTATTAATATACCTTATTATGGATATCATTTTGCAATATATACGTATATCAAATCATCATGCTGTAAACCTTAAGTTACATAATGTTGTATGTAATTCTATCTCAGTAAAGCTGGGGGAGGAAAAAGGGGTTTCGCTCTTTTCCAAACAAGACCCTAACCTTAGCATAGCATATTTGCCACAGCTGATAATTCAGTCTTCTCTAAAGTTCTCCTCTCCTTGTAATTAGGTACTGAGTCTGATCCTTTGCTTTTTATATCTGACTGTAGGAGATGAGAGTCTCTTCATATTCTGCCAAGAAGATACTCTGGTTTTCACATTTCATTTTAAATTGGTGTTTAAAAACCAAAGCCCCTGTCTGTCTTTCCCAGGAAATTGATGACATTCAGCAGTAGCCATCCAGTTCCATTGTCCTACATTTACTGCTTGTTCTGAACTTCTCAATCATTGAAGTTATTGTACTCATCAGTGCACTTCTTTCTACTGGTATGTTACCCTAGTTGACCATTAGTGAATATTTTAACAATTGCACAATCACAACATTCCTGGGAATATTATCATTGCATTCATCACCCATAATAAGGGATGCATTGCTATCTGGCTAGCAGGTGACTAAGCCCCCAAATCTCTTAGAATCTGTTTCCTTGGAAGTCTCAGATTCCGGCACCAACTCTTAGGTCAGATTTCATTTGCTGCAGAGCAGAACTGGGGACAGAGATTTAAATGAAAGGAGTTTAATGTGCTTGGGATCAACACCTGTGGAGGAGTGGGGCAAGCAGGAAAGGACAGAGGAGGAAGTTGAGTTGTAATTCTATTGTAACAAAAGACAGCCATTTCCAAGGAGACTTCTGAAGCTGTAATAGTTCATAGTTGTACCCACAAAACACAAGGGAGCCACACAGTTTATTCCCAACATGACTCAGTCAAGATATACAAGCTGCCCTAGGGAAAACAGAGACATGGACGAGGTAATCTCATTTGTCTGACAGCAATTCCTGAGGGTGGAACTAGCTACGAAGAATCTGCAGGTAATACCTGCAACAGTGGGGGAATTGATCTGGGTGACACGCTACAGCGATCACTATAAATAACTTAGTGAAAACTTTTTATTAAAGTGATAATCTCCTAATTTATTATATCTGCACATTTGTCTCCAGGTGTTAAATTTGTTTAAAGAATATTTAGCTTAAACAACTTTTAAAAAGCATATAAAATCTAACCAAAAGGAAATCACTTTTAATTTATAGTATAAATCCTCTAACCTATATAAAAACCTTCTGTCCTATAATAAAAATGTTTTTAAAATATCTTTGTTTTTTTGCAGGAGTAAAGACCAAAGAACAGAGCTCTACCTATGAAGACAATATAAGTTCTTGAAAAAAAAAAATTTCTCTCTGTTAATTAGTACATTTTCACTGATGTTAAGCATTCATAATTGGAAAATCCCACTCTTTATTGGGATTTAAAATATATCTGTATGGAGCATAATGAAGTTTTAAATAGAATAATGATTAATATTTTCTAAACATCTCCTTTTTCTGTGAAAAACAGTTTCTGAGAATAACCACTGTAGTTACTAGGCCTTTTGAGACAACCCTGAGGGCTGAGAAAAGCTGAATATAAAGGTGGGAAAAAGGGAAGTACAGGTTTTTCAATCTGAAATTTAAGTTTTCTGAATTCTAAGTGAAAAATGTGAGCATATACGGGTTAAGGATCCATTTCCCGTAACAGATGATGCATCTTTCACACCGTCCTAAAACCATTCCTTTATGAGCCCCTTAACTTCATGAAGTCAGATAAATTGTTTGGAGAATAGCTTCATGGTTTGCTGCCTTCTCAAGGGTTCAGTGTCTCTCAGGCTGTAAGAGAGTTTGTCTTTGTCAGTGATTATACTTGTGAGATTTAGTCTAAACCTCTCATCAAAAAAGGATCCATCCATTTCCACTCCTCATATATTAACTGGAGAAGTTCAAATTCAGTATAGGTCAGACAGGAATAGACACAGTGCCATCCTCTACAATTTTTAAAGATCCATTCTAATTAATTCCCCCATCTTCATCCCAACTTCTTTCTTCTATTTTTTTAAAACAGAGGATTCCATGTATATCAATAAATGCAAAATGGTAATGAAGGAGAAAGAAGATCCAAGAAACAATGGGCAAAACTAAAGAAGACAGAGCTCACCCTTTGTTTTGTTCTCCCCAGTAAGTTTCTGTGTGAAAAATTCTCAGACTATATATAAATATACAGACATAGCATTTCTCAGACAGAAGAGAAGATAGATGAAGATATTCCCTGCCCTTAAAAGTGGTGACAAGACTAACCTAAACTCAGTACTGCCCACAGAGATAACCAATGCCCTCCAAATTCTGAGACCTCCTGTCTCAGGCTTCCATATTCAGCAATAATAAAGAATTCCCTCAAAGCAGAAGTATCACGTAAACATCAATTGAACAAACCTCTTCACCCAACCCCAGAAGAGTGAGCCAAGCTCTCTACCATGTGACTGGAGTTGAGGATTCAGGTCCGAGCACTTTTGAAGACTAGGCATTCATTCTCTCCTCCTTGTACTTCAGAATAAGTGTTCCCTCTGACCATCCTTTTTTGTCCCCAGAGGCGGAGTGGCAGGAGGAGCTTTGCTCATGGTGAGGACGACCATGGCATAGCTACACCCTAGAATCCTAGTTCCAGTTTCCCTATGTGTTTCATCACATTGTGAGCAAATTTAATCCTACTGGTGGCTAAGCACTGATGACTGGAGAAGCTGGTTCATAAAGTCTGTTTTGGAGATTTAGAGAGAGAATCTGCAGGTAAGTAATCTTGAGCATACTGCATTGGGAAAGATCTAAATATTAGAAAGAAAACTCAATGAGATTATGATCTGTCCAGCAATAACAAATACAGGGAAAGAGCATTTCAACTCTTGTTTTGAAACTGTAATAAAGAGAAGTTTGAATGAGGATAGGAGCAAAGTAGAATAAAGAATGTTATCAATCATGGATTTGTAACAAGGACTCTAGTAAGGACCACTTTCAGAAGAATTGTTCTTTTGTCAAGAGCTTTAAAAAACTTAAATCTTAGTTTGCTAAGCTCAGTTAATGCCTTCTGCACCAACACTTCACTGTTTGACTAAACTATATGAACAAAGCATATTAGGTCTGCCAGACTTCACTTCACACCAATTGGAGAGCAAACCACAACTCCCCAAGGTCACGTGTATACTCTGAGGAAGGGCCTGGGTAGTGGTGGAGCTGGATGTCTTAAACACCCACTAGTTAGAGGAGAGAGTACCCTGCAAGAGTACCAAGGGGATAATTACACTGAGAAAGTTTAAGACCCTTGAGATAAACCAGTGGAACAAGACAGCATAAAACAAAAAAAGAGTACCCATAACTATAGTAATCAGTGGTATATTTGTAAACCACTTTCCTGTATAGATGGATAAGTAGGTGCAGTGCTCAATGCCATTTATATGTGCAGTTTCATCCCCAGTGTGATGGTATTTGGAGATGAGGCCTTTGGTAGGTGATTAGGTCATGATGGTAGAGACCTCTTGAATGGAACTAATGCCCTTATTAAAGAGACCTTATAGAACTCCCTTACCCCTCTATCATGTGACGACATCGCAAGAAAGTGGCCATCTATGAACCAGGAAGTAATCCCTCACCAGATACCAAGTATGTGCCTTGATCTTAGACTTCTCAGCCTCCATAATTGCTAGAAATAAATGTTTATTGTTTAAGCCACTCAGTCTATGACATTCTTGTTACAGCTGTTCCAACAGACTAAGACACTGGGAATCCTAAGTCAGTAGCACATGCTACTGTTTATGGTGTGAATACTTACACCATGGCAAAATTTAAACTATCAGTGTTTTAACAGCTGACATGCAAAATTTCTGCACTTTTTAACATTTGTCTCCTGGGAACCAATACAAGCCAGTTCTGTCATACCACTAGCACAACCTAATGACAGTAAAAGAACCAGGACACACACAATTATCTTGGCCATATCAGGCTAAGAATATCTGCCCCTTTTCTGAGGTATTGAAAATAAGATTTAAAAAGAAAGAAAACTATCATAGAGAATTTTATACAGGTTGCATTTAAGTAAACTCTATGTGGATAAGTTTATGTAGTCCCTATACATGCTGTGAATTCATTTTCTCTCTTGGCCATCTTTATAAATTCCCAAATTAAAGAACTTCTTTAGTTATAAGAATAGACCCCAAAGTGGACTCAGTAGATCTTTACTGACAATTACCAGCTAGCATCTAATACTAAAATAAAGAGGTGAGAAAAGTAGCAACCTAACAAGATAGATTAAAAACTTCTGATATGGGTATAAAATACATTAAATTTTTAGAGAGTTTTCCATTTGTGCAATATTAACTGTGAAATCATATTTTGTTGACAAATGTGTATCAATGTATTAATATACCTAGGCTTGCATAGAGATAATGCAAATAAGTTATAATTTAAGTATCTTTGGTCTTATTAGGATGTATACTCAGTCCCTGTGATCCTAAAAAAGAGAAACCCTATATTATATATATATATATCTTTGAGCTAAAAGACCAGAAATAACAACAAAATCACCCTTCCAAAATAAAAGACTTATAATGTTGAAAAGAGACCCCCAAATTCTTAAGTTCAAGGAAACCACAAAGAAACAAGACAATAAGGGTCAGTTATTTTTGAAGCTGAAAAGTTTGTATTTTAGATTTTTTTTCAAGAATTTAGAATACTTTAAGTTGCTTTTTGTAATTGATTTAACAAATACTTTCCTTAAGACATACTTCTAGGCACTTCAGAGGATATAAATATGAATCTTGTTCTTCAGGAGTTTGTATTCTAGAGGGAAAGAGATATGTACACAAAACATAATGAAATATGGCTGTAATAATTGTTTTCATAGAGGCTGAATGTCCTCTAGTCATTGCAAGGGTGGCTAATGGAGGGACTCATTCTAAGATGAGATCTAGTAAAACTTGTAGGGTTAATGAAAATGTGATATCCCTAGGGTTTCAACTGTCAAAGTTAAACGGAATAAGCACTCAAACTTAGAAACAGCAACAAAAACAACTTTAATTAAAAGTTCAAAGGAGTGCTTTTCCAGGGTGTGTTGGACACAGAGTGAAAAAGTCAATATTATTGGACCAAAGAATATGTGAGCTGAGGTAGAGGAGGACAAAAAAAATTTGTTTACAAAAATTATAGCAAGAACCAATAATCAAAAGTCTTAAATCACATGATTAAAAGTTTGGTATTCTTTTAAGAGGTGGTGAGAAGCTTCTTAAAATTATCTGATCTCATAGCTATGAATACAGATTTATGGGACAATAATTCTGGAAGACATAAAAAGTGTCTGAACTAGAGTAGCTGTGATGGGAATGTAAAAACTTAGGACTACTATTTGCAAGGGATCCCAAAAAAGCAACTTAAATAGATTTGTTCAAAAGATAGAATTTATTGTATCAAGTAACTGAAAATCAAACAGCTGCTTGATTCAGAGGCTCAAAAGATGTCACTTGAACACAATATCTCTCCATATTTTTACACTTGTCAATGTCCACTTTATTTTCAACTTCCATATGATTATACGGTATTAACAATAGGTTTGGGATATATCACCTAGGAATTATGACCTCTAGATGGCTGAATAAAACATTAACATTTTTTGAAGACATTGTCAAGCTATTTCAAAATTTATATAAAAAAGAAAGGGACTTAACAAAAAAAGTTGTTAAAAAGAACATAGTTGAATAACTTATACTACTATAATCAACCTAGTCAAGAATGTATGATATGGGATAAAGGGTATGCCTGAAGATCAATGGAATAAAGCAGAAGTCTAGAAATAGACATATATATATATATAGTCAAGTTGTCAAAGTAACTAAATGGAAGAGAAAAGAGTCTTTTTAACAAATGGAGCTGGGATAGCTAAATATATGAAAGAAAAGAACCTCAAATTTCACACTACATACAAAAATTACCTTAAAATATATCCTGTATCTAAACATAAAAGCTGAAACAATAAAACGTCTGGAAGAATGTAAGAGAAAAATCTCTGTCATGTAACATTAGGCAATGATCTTCTAGATAATGTACAGAATCAGAAACCATAAAAAGGTAAAAATGATAAATTATGTTTCATCAAAATTAAAAACACGTGCTCTTTGAAATACATGGTTAAGAAAAGAAAACACAAACTACAGACTGGGAGAAATGTTTGCAAAACATACCTGGGAAGGAATGGGTATTTAGAATACATTAATAACTCCTATGATTCAACAATAACAAGACAAACAACCCAATTAGTAAATGGCAAAAAATTTGAAAAGGCATTTCTTTATGAGAAAACATGCACATGTACAATAAACACATGAAAAGATGTGTAATAGTACCAGCCATCATAGAAATACAAAGAAAAAACACAATAAAATAGCACCACATACCCATAAGAACGGCTAAAATTAAAAAGCCCAACATTACCAAGCGCTGGAGAGGATGTGGCACAGAAGGAACTCTCATATATTGTACATGAAACCAAATATTACAACTACTCTGAAAAGTTTGCCAATGCCTTTTAATTTAAACATATACATCATAAACCCTAGCAGTCACAGTCCTAATTACTGACCCAAGAGAAAGAGAACATATTTTCTTGCAAAGATTTGTGTACAAATGTTTATAACAGAATTACTCATAAAAACAAAAGAATCACTCAAAAGGTCATCAACTGATGAATAGGTAAACAAATTGCAATATATCCATGCTGTAGGATACTACTTAGTAAGAGAACAAATCATTGATAATGCAACAGCACGGATAATCTAAAATGCATTATGCTAAGTGAGTAAGTTGAATGCAAAAGACTACATGCTATATGATTCCCTTTGTGTCTAATTCTAGTAAAGGCAAAACTAAAGTAAAATAGAGCAGATTAGCAGTTACCTAGGACTAGGCCAGTAGAGGCTGTTAAGAGGATAAAGAAATATTAAGGATGAAGGAAATGCTCTTTATTTTGAACTTAAAATGGGAAAATTATCTTCCATTTAGATTTCACCACAATAAATGTGAGGAAAAATTATTCCTGAACCTCTCATTCCTCTTTCATTTTATCTCTTTCTCCTTCTCCAAAAGTTTTGTCCTAGAAAAGTAAAATGTGGTATTGGACTTGAAATGAAGGGGTAGTGTCAGTACATAGTTTTGATAAGGGGGTGTGTGTGTGTGTTTGTGTGTGTCTGTGTGTGTGTGTATTCCTTATCTCTGTCCACTGAAAGATACTAAAAGCAGTGATACCTCAGTGGCAATAAACACATTTAACACCCAGATATTGGTTTCTAATCATCATCCTACAATAAAATACACTAGATCTTCTTGGAGAAATGGTTGATTTTATAGCTCACCTAGAAAATGCAGAAGTACTCAAAGAATAATGGGGTCATGAAAACACAGAAGATAGTTTAAAGGGATTTCCACTGTTTAAATCAAAGAGAATGTGAGCATCAAAATAAATAATGATAGTAACCCATCAAGTAAAATAGTAATTAATTCTCTACCCATGTATCCATACTGATATAAAGACATTTATAAATTGAAACTTTGATGAGGAATGGGATAGTCATATGGTCCCAATATTCCTCCACACAGAATGTTCATTGATACCAAAAGAAAAAGGAGTAGAATTAAATTAGGGAATTCCAGAAGACACCACTTTAATCAAGTAATCAAAGTGAATATAATCAGTAATATGGCTAATTAAAATTGGTTGCTACCTGACAGGATGAAAATCCTAAAGGAAATCATGAGGATTTATAGACAAGGCCAAACTGAGGCACACAATGTAAAATAACTATACTCAGTCTTCAAAATTGTCAAAATAATGAAAGTTAAGACTGAGGAACTGTTCCAGATGGAAGGAGATCAAACAAACATGACAACTAAATGTAATGTATGATCCAAGATTTATTAGTTTGATATAAAGGATGTCATTGGATGGGACAATTGATAAAACTTGAGTTGGATCTGAAGATTAGATGGTGTACCGGGAGAATAGTGGCCCCTTAAAGATGCACAGAACCTAGGAAAATGTTACTTTGCATGGCCAAAGGAACTCTGCAAATGTGAGTAAGTTAAGGATGTTAAAATAAAGATATTGCCCTTGATTATTCAAGGGGACCTAATGTAATCATAAGAGACTTTGTAATTGAAAGGAGGATGCAGGAGAGTCAGAGTCAGAGTTACAAAGAGATTCAAAAATGCTGCACTTCTGACTTTAAAGACGGAGGAAAGGGGCCATGATCTCAATAGTTACATCATTGCTATAGAGGAGAATGTTTGGGTCTTTAGGAATTACATGCCATTTAGAGAGTGATAGAACATTATCCCAAATAGCTCAGAGGAAAAAAAAAAAAATTAAATGTTACTTCCAATTTCTCTGTAAGTTTGGGATCAATTTGGCCTAAATAATCAGATATCCTTGACTAAATTAGTTATTATGGGCAAAGGGACAGAATTTCAGATATAACAAAACCGATGAATAGAGATGTGATGTCGTAATTCTATACAAAGCGCTTAGTTGCTTGAAGCAGACATTTGCATGAGAAAGAAAAGTGGAAGGTAGCCAGAAAAACCGACAAAAGTTCACTACAGGAGTTAAAAGCAAGATAAACATTAGAATAGCATTTCAGAAAGAGACTAAACTGGACTTAGGAAAAAAGAGGAAGAAGTCAAACACAAATACAGGGTTTGAAGCTAAGATGATTTTTTTTTTCTGCCATTCATTGAAATATGGACTTCAGGAGAGAGAGCAAATAAACATAAGTAGATGATAAATTCATATTTTGACATGCTGAGTTGAAGATGCTAGAGAGCTACTTGGGAATGCCCATTAGACAATTAGAAATATTAGCCTAGATACAAGGAGAATGGGGAAAAGCTGAAATGCAGATTGGATATTTGTTGATAGAAAATGGTTGAGAGAACCAGGAATAGATCATTGTAGAAGAAAATGAAAAAAAGAAAAAAGAAGAGAGAAAAGAAAAGAAAGAAACATGTAAAATTGGACAAAGTCCATTAACAGACTTATATAAGAGGGCCTACAAAATAGGGAGCAGGTCGACATGAGCATAGACAACAAACCATCACCAATGACAATAAAGCAGAGAAGTTAATCAGGATAAAAAAATGAAGACAGACCATTATTTCTTATATGTGAGGAAACACTGATGGATTTTATGAGAAAGATGTCAACAGTATGCTTGAATATATAAAAGCAGGATTAAAGATCCAAATGTCAAGTTAACTATTTAAGACTTCCTTCTTCTGGAAGTCCTATAATGCAACACTACTTTGTGAAATCTCTGTGTGGCAGACAGATGCACTATGGTCACATTTTACAGCTCCTCTAATCAAGGGATAGAGTCTCAAAGTGTATGTCCCTACCCTTTAAATCCAGTCTGGATTTGCAACTTTCTTAGGCTAATAGAATGTTGCATATATGGCACTGCACAAGTTCAAAGTGCAAGACTCAATAGTTTCTTGCAGCTTCTACAAATGCTGCTCATGGGAGCCTTACAAATAATGTATAAGCAAGCACAGAGCATTCTGCTGGGAAATGAAAGACTCTGGGGAGAGAGACTCCAGCCATCTCAGCCATTCCACATAAGGTACGTAAGCCAAGCAGCTAAAAGTAACATCATCTGAAAACTATGTGAGTTCAGATAAACCTGGCTTATAGCAGAATAACACTCAAAATTCCTAGCCCACAGAATCATGAGTTAAATGAACTGTTCCTGTTTTAAGCCATTAAGTTTGGGTTAGTTTGCTATATAATATATAACTTACATATTTGCAATGAAATTGTTTTAATATATAATTTGTCCAATTTTCTAATTGTTCCTAGTAGGGAATAGGTCCTAGTCACCCGGTCCCCTATCACCAGAAGAGGAAATCACTGAAAAACATTAATATTAAATGTTTAATCTTGAAAGATTAAAAACATCTTTGAATAGAAAGTTTTTTGAAGTTAAAAAATAAAGTTAGAATAACTAGGTACAGAATGTGTCAACTCACAACAAATTGTACTAATCTCCATAAATTCTTGAACCTTAGTGACTAGCAATCTCAAATCCTCTAAATCACTAAACAAAAACTTCATATATCTACTTTACATAAGCACATGTACAAAGTACAATTGTGTGATTTCTTTTGAGTTTCAAAGTCATTGTTAAAATGCTGGAATGAATATATATATATATATATACACACACACACACACATATATATAAATTACTTTAAAAAGTTTAGAAAAAAATCATGAAATAGAAAAGATGAAAAAAATAGACCAAAACCCATAATGGTCATCTTATATCACAAATAACCTAATGACCCATATATCACTCAGCATAAGGAAAAATAAATAATAAAAACACAAGAAGAGAACTTGTAAAAACTAAAAAAAGCTTTGCTAGTATGTTGTCAGAAGTATGTTAGATGGGAAAAAGGTATTTGTTGTTGACTTTGGGGACAGTCATAAAAATGGCACAATAGCACAAAGTCAATCATAATAAAGTGAGAAAAAAAAGTAGTCTTTAAGTAAGAAATAGTGAGAAATTTTCTTCCCTTTTTCCACAAGAGACTGCAATGATAAATGCCCAGAAAAACAATAAAAATGTTTCTTTCTTTGAATTAAGGAATATCTTCATTTAAAAAAAAAAGATGTAGAGAAGGATCTACTGGAAGAAAAAATCAAAATGAGCAGTTGTAGAAACACAGAATATTAATTATGCCAAATGACAAGTGCCTCTTATTTTATCATAGTTTTTTAAATATTTTAATACTGCATGTTCAGTGTACACACTAACAATCCTAGGCTTTAAATACAGTAGGGATGAAAAGCAATGAGAATTAACAATACAGCTAGCTTGCCCACAGGAGGTAAAATTAAAATTCATAACTCTGACTCATTTTAACTTTAGTATAATTATACACAAATATGCGCTAGAAATGTGAATCTCATCCCACTGTATAACCTGCTATTGGTGAATGAGACACATCTAATGCTCATTTTTTGGACACCATATCAGAAACAGTAATTCATTGACTACCCATATCACTTACAAGCTCTAATTTAGGTTGTAAGAACAACTGCTTCTGCTGTAATTAATTCTGGCCCGGGAGTTAATCAGGCATTCATCGTTACTGGTTCACTCCGTGATTAATATGCTCTTGTTTGTAAGGGCGGAAGAAGACAGCATGCCTGATTTGGACAGGTCAGAGCTTAAGGCTCTTTCAAGCTTGAAAACAAACCAATAAAAAGGGTTTTGTTTTGTTTTATATGAAAATTATGGGGGAAATAGTTCTGAAAAGTGTATAAAAAGAAGAGAGACAAATCACACACACACACACACAAAAAAAGCGCTTTAGATTTCAAGTGAAGGACTGAGAAGAAAGATATCCCTACAAATTATATGATAAAAGGAAAGAAAAGTGACACTAGTGTGTAGATGAGTTTGACTCTATTAATTGCCATATCTGAAAACATAAGCCTGTTCATAGAAATAATTAGGTCTAAAACATGGAGGTGGGGTGGGAGAGGGGCAGAAGCACTGTAATGGCTCCTCATAGTTTTTAATGTTTGAAGGATGCCAACAAAGTTATGTTGAAAGGTGAGTTATTCCATTCATCCTGCTAGCTAACTCACATGTGGGCTTCACTAAGAAATCCTGCTGAATATAGCTAGAAGTTTTCAAATGAAATCAAAGCAAATTAATTCTCACAGGGTGGTAATTTTTCTTTGCATTTATTTTCCCCAGCATAATACTCTTCGCATCAAACACTTCGGAGACATGCCTATTGAGGGCTGTAATGTATTCTCACATCACAAGACAGTTAGTACATGTAGATAGATGTGAGTTCACAGAGATCATATATTTATTTCACTAATGATCTGTCAACTTCTCTCCCTATTGTAATAAATGGCTAAGTGGTTACCTAAGCAACAAACTAGAGATTTTTTTCAGGAAGGGTGTGACCACCTTGTCCATTTTAAAGAAATCTGGAAGCAAATATATTACTCCAGGTTTAATATAATCCTAATAACAGATCAATTAACAAGTGATTACCTGCTATACATAGCTCTTATTGCCTCATTAATTTTTTGAAAAATGCTTGGGGAACAAAATATCTTTTTCTATTTGTTACTGTTATAAAAGTAGTCAATTAACTTTTAAATCACTCATTAGAAGTAATTTAATGTTATCATCCAGAGGTTGTATTATAGTTGCTAGTATTTTCAATGTATTAATCAAGGTATCCGTATAATCCCAGGGATGGTTCAATTTCTTTGTGATTTATGCTGTGTCCAACAAATGCCAATAGCGTACAAGTGAATCATAACTGTCTTGAAATATTCTTCACCAGATTGATTAGGATGTTTAGTTAATATGTTTAGTTAATATGCATTATGGAATCAAAAGAATTCAGCCACTATTCAAATTCTAGGTAATTTGATTAACATCAAAACTATGAAAGAAAGCTAACAACTCTTGGGAAAGAGGAAATCGATCATGTCCAGGAAAGCTTCAACATGAGTCACGTGATTAAGGTGTATTTAAAGGTAACCATAAGCAACAGAACTAATACATATTGAAATTTCAAGCTTATTAACACAACCGATAGTTGAAAGGTAATGGAATTCATAAGGAACAGGACAAACAAAAATAAATAAAGAAAATAAAACAAATTGATGGGTATCAGCCTATCTAATCCAAAACTGTATCAGAGTCACACTATTTCTGTATCATTTTAAGTTACTCTTCATGCAAAGGGAACTTTTATCTTCTGTCCCAGTTTAGTCATGTCTTTTGCCTACCAGGATAGAATATAAATTTTACTCTGATGTTCCTTGGTCTAGTTAATATTTCATGTGAAATTCAAAGAGTGACATACTGTCTTTATGAAGTAAGTTTACATTATGTCAATTTGTGGATAATACTTTAAAATAATAACTTCAGCCTGTGAGGAAACTAGATCTCAATCCCTACATTAGGATATTTGTCATTAGTATGAAAAATGAACTATAATACTGAACCATTGCTAACAAATCATGTTGCTTCCCAACTAGCCTTAGCTCGAATTAATACCATAAGTTCTCTAAACGACGCCAGCCAAGAACATGCATCTATTACACCTTAAGACAATTAGTTTTATCTTTTTACCTTCTACTCAAATGTATTGAACAACTGGACAAAGGAAACAAAATAGAGTTTGTTTGTTAAACCGGTAAGAATAGAGTGTACTTTTTATATAATTGCCATCTATAAAAATGGTAACATAATATGCAAACCTCAAATGAAAATTACTTTTAGTTACAGACGCTAAGCCTCAGTTGAACTATTCCCTTGTGTAGAAGTGCATTTTCCAGAGATTTAAGTGTAAAATCAAGCTTAGAAATGGCTGTAAGATATTCTTTTGCTTGATATGATAGTGTTTAAAATCAAGACTATTAAAATAATAAAGTAAAATCCTTTAAAATAGAATAAGAAAATTAACGTAATTTGCTATACTATTTTAAGTAATTTATAAAACTCTTTTATACTTGAAATTAGGAGAAATGTTAAGAAGGTATTTATTTAAGAAACTTTTATTATATTTGCAGTCAGATTTTACAAATTGATAGCAACCGTGGTTAAACTTCCACTTTAACTTTGAAAAGTGGGCTGTGTTATATTCTGCAGTGTCTGTTGAGTGTTTTATTTGAGAATACTTAAAAATGAATTATTTTATGAATGGATATGTGAGGAATCTCCTCCTTTGCAATAAATAACCAGATAATAAGCAAAAATGTATTTAATAAACATTTAAATAATGATACTATCACAGCTTTCTAGAACTAAGACTACTGATACAAAATTGTTTCATTATTTCTAAAACATAAAAAACATTTTTTTAGGACAAATCACTTCCTGTTTAATATACCTCCTTTTGTTATAAAGACGGTCACCTTCTGTATATCTGATGTTCAGAAGTTGCATCTGTCTTGAAAGAGACATTAAACAAAAATAATCATCATAAAGAAAATTGATAATAGATTTGTAAATACATGGAAGGACACAAATATAGCCTAGTTCCATGTTTAAATTCAAAGAAAAGGCTGGACCTACAATAGCGAAATTTCATGGATTCCTTAAATCATGCAAAATCCTGGTCTCATAAAAGAGAGCACAAAGAATTCCATTATATCATATGCACATCTTTAACTTTTCCATTTTCAAAGTAGGCTTAGAAAGAACAAAGGACTTAGAACTGTTCAATGACATTATGCTAGAAGAAGTACTGTACTCGGGGTTCCATTCTGCCATCTCAAAGGGATTTTTTTTTAGCTGTCAGAGTGCTTTTTAGCCTGTAGATAGTGTATGAGCAGGGAGAATTCTGTTTGTTCTTTTAAAACTAGTCCAAAACATTTCAGTCTTTGTGAAAATTTCTTGAAGCTTAAATGGGAAATAAATTCAAAGTCAAATTCCCTATTAAGCCATCCATGTTACTTGTTTCTTATTCCAAAGGGAACAGTATATCATAGTTCTACTGAGACTAAAGTAAGCTCAATATAAAAATGGGAATAAACTGTAGAAAAGTCTTTGATTTTACCTGAAAGTCAAACAGATCTTGAAGTTATACAAGGACACTTCTAGTTTTTTCTTTTATTTTTAAGGTTATAAAAATGTTAGTGTTGCCTATTTTACTGGCCATGTCTTATTTAAAAATCACCTTATAGGGAAAAAATGAAAAGCTACATATATATTTATATATGTTTATATAAGTGTGTGTATATAAATTTGGAGACCTGTGGAAAACAGAGACAAACAAAAAATTTTTGCTATTCATTTATGAAACATTTCATTGAAATATTACCATTTTTTAATTGTTGGAAAAAGATTTGGTGAGATAATAGAGTTATTGGGTTCATAGATTTGACTTCAAATAACAAAAATCTTATACTTTTGACATGCTTAATGTATCAAAGACTCAATATTTAGTGTGGTCTACTAGCTAAGGTACTGTGTGTGACACTGGATTTTTAGAATTTTTAGAGATTTTATAATCAAATACTATATAAAGAAAATAAAACTAAAAGAGGTTAATCTGACAGAAATTTGATACATTATTTCTGGTCATGCTATATTTCATTGTATTCAATAGTGATAACGCTACAGTTTGTATCACCTACCTCTGAACAGCTTTGGACATTCTTCTGAATAAAGCAAATTAATGTATTTTCCATAAATTACCTGACACAATTTTAAAAATTGGCAAATGATAATTTTACAGGTCCTAGATGAAGGCCATGGCATTTATCCCCAAGGGAGGAGTATTAGCATATGATTCTGAGATGGAAAGAGTTCAGTGCAACATCAAGTTTCAAATACAGGAATGTGAACATTATCTGAAAGGAGGTAAAGTTTCCAAATAATTAATTTTTATTGTATAAGTATTTTCTCTTAGAAAGGTAGTATTAAAGTATTTTAATGGTATCATTCATGCTTCATCACAATTTTACCCATTTCTAATACTTATTCTCTCTCTCTCTCTCTCTCTCTCACACACACACACACCCACCTCGTGACAGCAGAAGTCAGTGTTTTGTATGTTTCTAAGAGCAGTTTGTCATTTTTAAATCTCTTTAAATCTTTAAAATACTTTTAAAGATATTACCATTTTACTTAATAACTTTTTAATCATATACCATCTAAACATTCACAAAACATTCAAAAGAATATTTATAACAGATAAGTAATTTATAAGTATAACAACAAAATGAGCACTTACCAATTACCACCCAACACAAGAATGAGAACTTTCATCACCTACATATTCTCTCCTGAGTCCAGAACCCAATCCTCCCATGCTAGGAGCAAGTCCACTGCTCAACTTTCCAAGATAATTCCAAAGTAATTTTCAAACCAACTGAACCAATTTAAACTTCCAAAGAAAATGGACTCTACTTTATCTACCTCTACATCAGCACTTGTTATTTTCAGATGATTAGATGATTATACTTTTCCTGTAAATTGATCTGCATTTTCCTGATGACTAATCAGACTAAATACATACATCTTAGCCAAATGTCTTTCAAATTCTGCAAAATACATGTTGTATTAGTTATCTATAGCTGTTTAACAACTTACCATCAACTTAATTAAAACAAAATCACAATTATGATCTCATAGTTCCCATGGGTCAGGAATTTAGGCATGACTAAGCTGGTTCCTCTATTTAGAGTCTCACAAGGGTATGATCAAAATGATGGTCAGATTGAATATTCACCTGGACACTCGAAACTAGGTAAGAATCCATTTTCAAGTTTGTCCAGATGTTCGGCAGACTTCATTTTGCTTCTTTATGTCTGAGGCCCTGGGTTCCTTGGTGATTGTCAGCTAGAAGACATCTGCAGTCTATAGACGTTACCCCAGCTGCCAACGTTTATTTGCCATAAGGACTTACCCAAAAGGGTAGTTTACTTCATCAAACGTGCAAGAAGAGTCTCTAGCACAAGTCTGTTAGCAAAACAGTCTTATGTAACATAATCCTGGGAGTGACATTCCATCACCTAATATTCTGTTGGTTAGAAGCCAGCCACTGGTCCTGCCCACACTCAAGAGGAGGGGTTATACAAATGGTTGGATACCAGTAGGCAGGAATCATGGTGGGGCCCACCCCAGCATCTGTCTGCCACATCTGTTTATGCCATTAGTCTATTATTTTATTTGGTATTTTTCTTCTTAGCAATAAACATATATATATGAGAGAGAAAGAGTGACGAGGTTATTTTGTCAGTTATGTATGTTGCATATATTTTTCTCTGAGCATGTGACTTGCCTTTTTACTTCTTTATAAGAAGTAAATGTTCTCAATTTTAATGGAATCAAATTTATCAATTGTGTTTCTATAGTTATTGCTCTTCATAAAAAATGTGACAATGAATATATATGTATGTTCATGCATAACTGAAAAATTGTGCTCCACACTGGAATTGGACACAACATTGTAAAATGACTGTAACTCAATAAAAAATGTTAAAAACATTTTTTTCTAAAAAATCTAAAGTTTCACACTTCACTTTTAATTGAATTGATATGTTTTTGGAGTTTATCATCTGTTCTGTGGGTCAGTATATGTATCCACTGAACCTAATGCTACACTGTATTACCATTATAAGAAGCCTTTATCAGATAAGGCAAACCCTCCCTTCTTGTTCTTAAGAGTGATGAGGTTATTGTTAGCCTTTTTCTCTTTAATATACATCTTAGAATTAATATCTTGTTAATATCCACAAATAATCTTTTAACATTTTAATTGGGTTACATCAAATCTATAGGTCAAATGGGAAGATATAAAAATTTTATGTTGAGTCTTTTCACAAACATGTGATACTACTTCATTTCTTTAAGTTTTCTTTTATGTCTTTCAACACAATTTTATAATTTTTTACTCAGTCTTTGGTATTTTTCAGTTTTTATTCAAGGTAACATAATTTTGTTACTATGGTAAACTGGGTTTTTGGTTAATTGTGTTTTTTCTGCTGTTGTTCTTGTACTGGTGAATAGAAATGTTACAATGTATTTGTATGCACTGATGTGCTGATTTATAGCCAAACATTTGGCTACACTCCCTTATTATATCTAATAATTTGTAAATTCTTTTGGTTTCACTATGTAGAGGGTCATACCATTTCCAAATAATAGCACTCTGATCTGTTCTTTCCAATGCTTACCCTATTGATTTGTTTCATCTTACTACAGTATCTGGCATAGTGTTAGATAGAAATGCAGGTATTTGGTACCTTGTTGTTTTCCTGATTTTTCAGGGAGTCCTACTGGCATCTCTCTTGTTAAGAATGATGTCTCTTCTATTCCCTTTCCATCATTTCCCTTCCATTTTTGGTGAAACTGACCAAGGAAGATGTTTCCTCAGGTGAGTGGGTGAGGGAAGCTGTTGGCACAGTGGCCCAAAGTGGACTGCCAGAGGTCTTCCATAGTGAGAAGGTGTTCATAGTGGTGAAGTCTGAAATTGGGTTTTGGAGCCCCATGGTGGTGAGTAGAGCATCTTCACAAAGGTGTGGACCCCTGTAGGGTGTTGGAACCCATGTGGAGGTGAAGAAGCCATAGGAAGCCAGGTATGAGATATCACAACTCACGCTGGGTGAGAATGGTATCCATGTGGAACAGGGTTGAAATGCTGACTTTTGGAATCCTGTCAGGGACCTCTTCCACAGTGAATAGGGTTGACTTATGTTATCCATAGGATATTATGGAACTGATGGAATGTGACACCTGAAACAAAATCATTAAGACATTGAAGCTTCTGTCTTGTTATCTTGAATGAATTGCTCTGGAGCAAGTCAACTTCAGTACCGTGAAGACACTTAAGCTAGTCTATGGAGATGTCCACATGGAAAGGCACTAAGGCCTCCTGCCAACATCCACCAAGGAAGGAATGTTGCCTGCCAAGAGTCATGTGTGTTGAGCCATTTAGGAGTGGATCCTCCAGGCCCAGTCAAACCTTCAGAAGACTGTAGCCCCAGGCAGCTTCTTGACTACATCTTGAGAGTTCTTAATCCAGAACCATCCAATGAAGTGACCTCTGAATTCCTTACCCACAGAAAATCTGAGCTCATAAATGTTTGTTGTTTTAAGCTGCTAAGTTTGGAGGTAAGTTATTATACACCTTTAAAATAGGTTAACAAATACGAAAAAAAAAAAAAAGAAAAAAGAATGAGATATTAACCACCCTCATTCAATGAAATCCAAATTTATACAACAACGGCATTGGATTTTTGACCATCATATTGCACATTGGAATATGAAGGGTGTACCTAAATAGACATTTACACGCATTGCTGATGGAGATAAGCCATAAAATCCTCTGACGGAAAAGCCGTAATACATGGATACTGACTTGTGGTTCAACTGGAACTTTTAGTCCACGTGTTAAAGTTTCTCCCTTTATCATCAAAATGCCAATTAGAACAGGGATCACAAGGCTCTAACTAACTTCAATCTGCTGCAACAAAAATAAAAAAGAAAATATTCAGAAGCAATGAAGACCCCTTCCAGATAGACACATACAGCGGAAGCTCCCCCCTTGCTTCCCTCAGGCAACCAGACCTTTAGTGCGGCAAATTAAGACTGCAGCAAATCTGAACTTTCTCTTCTCCTTTCATCATGGACACAGTTGAACAGGGACTCACGCAGTCTTGGAGCCAATTTATCTTAACGCCATTTCTGAACCTAGGCCTCCCCTGATCTCTTAAGTATGAGCAAACAGAGACAGACTTAAGACGCATAAACAGAGCCAATCTGAGACACAAAACAAATGCTTCCCTGGGAGATAATTTTGTTTCACTTCAAGAACCAGAAGAAAACTTTAGAAAATCTATGACATTTGTTGGTTTTCCACCTCCTTGGGAGCTTCCCAGTTTTAATCTGAAATAGACCCCCCAACTGTGGAGGGCAGAGAGAGATGGGAGAAAGAGTAGATCATTCCAGAGTGGCAAGTGGCAAGTTTAATAAGCAAGGGAACTTTTAAGTGAAGCAGTTGCAACGATGAGCAGGTCTCCACACCTGCCCACCAAATCTTAGAAGTTATGTAGAGCCTTCACTGGATTCAGTCGTGTATACCATCTAGACTCAAAAACCACGTTATTATCTCAAGGCTGTATCCTTGGGGCAGCTTCTGGGAATAGAGAGGCAAGAGAAACACACCTTCCAAGGGCAAGGGAGAGGGTAGGGAGTCTCCAATTGTCCCGGTCCAATTCTAAGGTCAACTAGCAGTCACATGTTCTCAATGATTTCCCCCAACACTCTATAATCAGTGACTTTATTGGCTTTAGCATCTTTTAGCAAACAAAGAAACTGTCATGTGTTGGCCTTTCAAATTGCTAAATAATTTTAACTGTCATTGTCCTGTGTTAGGACAAGGGAAATAGAAACTCTCAAGCCATGTCACTTGGAGAATAAACTGGTATGCTCATTCTGAAAGGAAATTTAAAATATAGAGTAAAACCTTTAAAATAACCATATTTCTTGATCCAATAACTGACCTTTCAGGAATTTATTATAAATTCATTAGTGAGGTACACTAAAATATATGTATAAGACACACTAAAATATAAATACAATATGTATTTATTGTAGAGTACTTAAAACAGAAAAACAATAGAAAACTAACACTAGAGAATCAGTAAATAAATGATAGTATCAAAATGCCATAGAGATAATTTTCATTTGACTAAAACTGTCCATAGTTTCATCCCAGCTTCTGAACGCAAAACCCTTGTTCTTTCAGTCTGCCAAATCACAATCCTAGTCCTCTACTAGTTGGCTAACCCCTTGGCATTTTCTAATCCCTTTCTAACCTGAGACTAAGGGAGTTTCAGCTGTTTTCCCTGAACCACACTGGAGTACTCAGGATTTTCTACAGAGACCCCGCTCTTGCCATGACTCATATGGCATTAGATACTGGGTCGTATATGAAAACTCACAGCTCGCACCGTTCTACCCTGGAAAGCCTTCTGCTCATGGTTCGACCACTCACATCCAGATTTTTAATGCTAGGAGGCAGCAACATTATTTGCTCTATTGTTATGCTCTTTAATATCCTGTCCTCTGCCAATTAGTTGTACTTACATCATATCTCAAGGGAAAGAGCTCTTAAAGGAATTACTCTATGCTTTGCTTTACAAACTCTCAGACTCTGCCTTGACAGAACCTAGGAATCCTATTCTGTCTCATCAAAGCCTGGTCCTTGCCAACAAAAGTTTTGTTCTCAAGATTGTAATACATTTCAAAATCCCATTTTGCTCTTCAGTTAACATAGTATTTTTAGGCTGTATATAAGCTCACATGCAGGGCAGGAGGTATGTAAAGCTAACTCTGTTATCTGAATGGTGGTGTGGGCCAATACAATAAAAAAGGATGGGGAGAACAATCTTTCACTATTTCATTCATGCAAACACACAGAAATGAGAAGGAAAGGAAATATGCTAAAACATTTATAGTAGTTACCTGTGTATATACTATTTTTCCTTTTTTTGGTTTTCTATAGGGAATATGTTGCTTGTATGACCTGATAAAATTATCAAAGATACTTGGTTACTTTTTTTATGTAACAGTTTTGGGGAATAGCTTAGCTTCACTCTGATACAGTTATTGTTAATCATTAGAATTCCTGGTTCCTTTTGCAAATCATTTCTTGCTCTTTCCCTTGTCAGTTCAGTCTATGTCCCTCTGCAGCATCACAGCATATAGTATATACTCAATAATTTGTTGTCGAGCCAGGAAAACAAATTACAGAACCTACAGTGCCTGGTTGTCTTTGTACCTGGAGTCTACCTCATATACTCTTACAGGGAACTTAGTTTCTAGCCAAGATTTTTCCCCATCAACTCTATACTTTAAGATTTTTTCACTGTCTTATTTTTTTAAAAAAACTCAAATAGAATGCCCAATGTTCCTGTGATTTTATCATTTGAAGGCTATGCAACCAAGATCCACCATGAAAAGAAGATACAGTCTGTTAAAATCCTTATTCCCTATTTCAACAGAGGCTACACATAATAACATTCAAGAAGAAATTCAATACCTCTGTCTTTGAAGTATGTTTTTGTTTCTCTTAAAATACTCTATTTCCTCAGGTCTCTAGAGTCTCTTGGACAATGCCCAAGAGAGAGTTTTTAAGTAACCAGTGTGTTTCTTATTTGTTGACGGCTGTTGGAGTTTTCCTCTTTAAATTCAAGGTGGCTAAGAACAACTTCCTTCAAGACAACAGGGAATTTGCTTTATTTGAGAGGAGAATATCGAATTTTAGTGTATGATTTTGATGGGAAAACCAAAGTAAGGAAACTCTAATACATACTGAAAATAGCACATTCAGATTTGCTACATTGCAACAGAATGATGCCTCTTACAACTGAGGCTGAGGTTGGCTGCCTTCTCTCTTTCTCTCTAAAATAATATAGTTTGAGTTAATCAAAGCTAACGAAAATGTTTTCAAATGATTCGATGTACTTGTAATGCAAAATTTTAGTGGGACATAATAGATGGGGCACATTGTAAACATTTGCCCCTGTCACACTACAAGTTTATCTTATTTGTCAGACTCTTTTGGAAAATAGTTATTTTATTTCTATTTCTTTTTAAAATGTATTGTTAAGAAGACATGGTAAATAAAGGGAAAAATTGTTTTTAGATATGCTAGTGTTGCTTTTCAGATGAAGTTATCCCAACCCTCTTGTTAACATATAGTGAAAGCTAGAGCCAGAAAAGCACCCTGATACTTAAGTTTGTTGTGCAAAAGCTGATTTCTGGAAACTGCCAAGACTGTTTATGTTACACAGACTCCTATTCTTCTTCTTCTGTTTTGTTTTTTAAATGAACAGTGAAGCTCTTTATTCCCCCCATTCCATGTTTTGTAGCTGATTCACATTTTTTATTTACAAGACACCTGCCTCCCCCTTTGCACATCTCTGAAGCAAAAATCAGGGAATGAGAAAGTTCAATTTTAAATTCAATCAGCACACAAGCTATTTGATGCAATGGATTCCATTTCAGTCACTGTCTCTGCCTACATCCCCCATGTGGTTAAAAAAAAAAAGAAACCAAAAACACAAAACTTCCTCTCAGAGCTGAGCATGTACACAGATGGCTAAAATTCAATTTAAGTCTGTCCAGGTATAGGATTATTGGTAGTGTGGTCCTAGCAATGGAGATTAATCCCTCACAGCCTCCTCTATATCCCCAATAATTCTGATGGGTGATATTTTAACTTCCCTGAGCTCCAAATTTTAGACACCAAAGGGCTTTACAGAGAAAATTTTACACAATTGTGAATATATGAAATCTATGCATGGCTCTTGTAAATTAAAGTGTGCTGTGAGCTTTACATAAAAATGTAATTTTAGAGCAGTCTCTGGAGAAAACAGGAAAGAAAGGGGGACAAATAAAGCAGTCATTTCTGAAAGGAGAGAAAGATGGTTGATGTTTATGTGTATGATTACTTTTAAAATCATTAGAGTTGATTTCTTTAGTCTTTCATACTTCTAATGCTGAATTTAATTCAAATGTGTTACACAGTAGTCTAAATTGGCTATTTAAAGAAGATACAGGTTTGGAGACCTATTGTTGGCACATAAACTGACATCCCATCTTCTATTCAAAATCAGAGGGCCAGATTTTCTCACTAAGAAAGTAGATGATTAGAGAAATTCCGCAAAGTGAGTAGAAATGACAACTCATTATGTTCCCTTTCCACAGGTGGAAGATTTTAATTACTATGGAAACACTGTTTCCCATTGCTCACAGAAGAGCCTAGGAAAAATTTGATCCCAGCCTCTACCTCAAACTCTAAGCCCTGTCTGCACCTGCCTCTGTGTTCCCAGATACTTCTGAAGTCAGTGCACAGAGCAGCTCAGTGGAATGTAACTTGGGATTTTAAAAAACCAAGCCTCTTTTAGGGATTCAGCTAGGTCATGATTTAAATTTAAAGGAATATCAAATCAAATACTAACTGTGAAACTTCACCATCTTCTTTTTGATTTTCTAATGTTCAGTGTCAATCTAGAAACTTACTGCATTGTGTTGAAATAACTATAAAGGAGAAAAAGTTTCCCCAGATTATGTTCAGAGAGGAAGAGGGTTGGGGTAAATTTCTTAGCAACTCGTTTGGCACATTGAATAAAATACACCACTTTTCCTATATATGCCCACATCAGCAAAATAATTTTACAAAACATCTTAATGAATAATTACAAAGATATGGAAATTTTAATCTGCCACATAACTTAACAAACTTTAATAAAATTAGCCTTTCAATATCTGTAATCCAGTAACAAATTAGTATATATTAGATTAATAGTTGGACTCCAAATCATAAAATCTATTGTAAAATGCTAGGAGCCTGTAATCAAAAAGCTAAGACAGGGAGTAAAGATCTTCCAGTACAGAGTCAGCATTTAGCCACCCACAATAAAATTACTTTCCAACAGTGTGTTTTTTCCTTATATTTTTCAAGATGGTACCAGAATGGTAAATTTAGGAAGATAGTGAGCAACTATTTAAGAACATGAAACTGTCGAAGAATGTAAGAAAGAGGAACTAATTTTACCTAAAGTTCTGCATGGTGTGCAGCAGAAGCAGTTAAACCATTACCTTTCCTTCTTTGCCTCATTAATTTGTAGTTTAAATAACAAAAAAAATAAAGATGGGGTTGAGTTGAGTTACACTTAACCTTCAACAGCTATGGTTTAAAAAGCAACCATCTTATACTTGTATGTTGAACATTTAAATATTTGATCGTTTTTTAAATAATCTGGGTTCAATACAAGTCTTTCAAGTACCAAAATATTACAGCAATCAGTGATTCATATTTGGACAAAGCAGGGACTCGTGCCAGAGATCAATTTATTCTCATTTGATAGATAAATAGACAGACAGACAGACAGATAGATAGCTGGCTGGCTGGCTGGCTGGCTACATAGATAGATGGCTAAACAGATGATGGATAAATAGACCGATTGACAGACAGAAATGCCTAGGCCCTGAGGGGGAAAAAATAGGTAGGGTTTTTCATTTTAACTAGGCATTATTTAAACAGTTTATTTCTTGTGAAAACTAAACAAAGGAGAATGCAAAGGTTAAAGATACTTAATTTCAAGCTATGTATGTCCAGTTCAAAAACTTTAAAAAGAGAGGTTTTTCAAATTTGACCTGTATTTTCTCAGAGACATTGGTAAAAGCCACAGTTCAAAATGCCAAGCACAGAACTTTTCACATTGAAAGCAACCCCAGGTTCAGCAAGGGTGTGTTATACAGCTCCTCACTTCTACTTGCATTATACTGATTTCTTTTTTGACCTATCGTATGTGTATACACCCAGTTTCTATTTATCATACTTTGAACATTAAATGTTTTCAACTCTAAGCGTTCTTTTCACTAAGCTAAATGACCCCCCTATTTTATCTAGTGCTTTTATAAACCCAAATCTTCATTACTTGGGTCAGCAATGAAATTTTACATGGATGGTAAAATGTATTAGAGTGTTAGACCAAGTATTGCTGCTTATCAACATTTGATCATCTGGTTTTACACAGAATTATACTAAAAATATTTGACATCTATTAGGGTAATTACATCACAACAGACACCAGTCTAATTGGCCGTAAACAATCAGGTCCCTGCATCGGGGCATGGCAGGTATTAAATATGAGTCTGATGGTGAATACTAATTATATATACACACAGGTGATTATGTACACACGCACACATTCACACATATCTTGATGTAGCATCATGTGACTCTGACCCTCATACTTTTTTGATGTGTGTATTACAAATGAGAAGCCAATCAAGAAGGACAATTAAACTATAAAAGTGTCATTAGCTTCCTTCTAAAAAACTGACTGATACCTTGAACTGAATACCTGGAGGATTCTTGTTGTAGTCTGTAGACTTTTAACATATTCTCCATATGACTCACTGAATTAATTCAGTTAATAATACGACATGCAGATCTTTAAACATCTGGTAGGTATTTTCAACGTTTTATTGTAAATAGAAGAAATGACTTTAGATTTATGTGACCATACCAATATTACCACCTATACGTTTTCTTTTTTTAATTAATTCAAAGCCATAAATTCATTTCTTGAGATTCCATGAGATACTTATTTTATATCTTGATGCCCTACCAGTTATGAAACACTTATATTCTGATTAGGGACATATAAAACAAAATAATTCTGTACGATCATATGTCACAGTCAAGAATCTTGAGTTTTAAAGATGACATTTATAAACTTACTAGAAAGCTATTTCTAAACGGCCCGTTAATAACATATCACAGGACACGGAAGTATTTTTTCTTCACAATTATATGCTGTTTCAGGCAGGTATGCCACTAAATATTTCTGCAGAAGCACCTTTAGTGTTTAGAATTACAGCTTCATCCCATGCATGTGATCTTTTCAAGTCTCATAATTGTGTGAAAGAAGGTTTTTGCTTCTTTAAACAGTAACATTGCCTTGCCTAGGTTGCAACCGATTAAAACTGTGCTCTAATTGAGTGCATTTGTTAAAGTTTTCTAGTTAAAATAATTGAGATATGGCCCTGTAGGCAGTGGGCCATAGCATCTATGTCACATTATAAATGGAATGGAGCACATGTCATGGTTGCTTTTGGATAATTTGTGCAATTGTCTGTGAAGTGCTGCTAGACAATCTCTGTGAGTGACTGTTTTCGTCTTTTCGCTCAAATATGCTTCATAAGAGGCTATTAAGCTTGTTTTCAGATGATACACATCAATAATTTAAATAGAATTTTAGTCAAAACTGACCTATCACTTGTTTTTAGCGATACATCTTTCTATAAATCTAATTTGTTAATAAATTCACTGGATGAGATCAACTAAAGATAGAAAAGCCCATAATCTCTGTCCCAAAAGAACTGAAGCACATTTAGTAATATGGGATGGGTGGGAACACAATAAAGGTTAGCTAACAAAAGACGGAGCAAAAGTCATAGCACACACCATAATTAAAAAAATAAAAACAAAACCTACACCAAAAAAAAAGTGTTTTAAACGTCCTTCAAATTTGATATAATTGGGCTTTTACCACGTTCTGCTCTTCACTGCTGATATTCTAAACTCTCACCTTTTTCTTCCCCCAGCTGAGAGCTGCTCTATCTTATTTTTAGTTAGAGGTAATTTTACGATGGGGCTCTGAAACCTTCAAAACAGCTTTTTATTATTTATGATCCACAGGTGCCTATCTGAGGCATTGTTCAGCACGGCACACTGACACCTCACATAAGGATGCCTCGGATTACCCTGAGATTATCAATGCTCTCCAAAGAGCTGGCTTCAAATCATTCTGGAAGAATCCGCAGTAAATATTTCACTATCGACCTAACTGTGATTAAAGAGATCGCTATTATTGAACAGAGTAGTCAGCTGCCTTAAAGTCTGAATTCTCCCCCAAATAATGAGGTGCCCTTGATCGCCTCTGACCAGCTCCATTTTTTCAGGAATGGTCTTCGGGTCATTAGTGAACAAATAAACTTTTCAAGACAGGGAGATGGCCGAATTGTCTTCTTTGTCATTATGACAATTTCTGTTTGGACAGAATGAGCATTTCAAAAGATCATTGCCAGCCTTGGCAAGATCTGTAAGCGTTTTCTGATCAGTTAACCTGCAGTTGGGCCTCCTAAGGTTTCCCATCAGACAGATTTCCTGAATTACCGACAGAGGCGCAGGCGCCAGCAAGCTGAATTGTCAGAGGCAGGGCACTGGGGACACAATGCCACAGAGGCTGTCACGGAACACGGCTTTCATCTTACCACAAGCACGCGACTGGGTAAAATTTTAAAGCTAAATTTCGGTTCACAGAACTTTAAGACAAACTTTGTACCACATGTGAGACTGTTAATGTGAATTAATTTGGAGTTCTAATAAATTTAAGATCTCAAAATAAAATTTGGCAGCCACATGTATGTTTGGAGGGAACATCCACTGACTTTAATACAACTTAGCTTGGACATGTACATCAGGTAAATTATGTGGCTATTTAAGTATTTTCCAAAACTTTTAATGCATTTTAATTCTATCAGTGATACTCCCCAAAATGTGTTCTGTATTTTTTTTGGCAGTCTTATAAACTGAGTAAGTAGAGTCCACTGAGCCTAAGTCAATTTTCAAAAAGATGATTTCCTTTTTTAGTTAAAAAAAATTCTCTCTCTCTCTCTCTCTCTCTCTCTATTTAATGTGAAGCAACAGCCATTTTCCCGGGGGTGAGGGGAAGATAAAACTAAAATTTTGGCTGCATTTCTTTTAAAATGTTATTTTGCTTTAGGAGATAATTCAGTAAACAGGCATTGGGTTCTCTGAACATAACTGTCTACATGATCATTTGAAGAAATTATACTAGTTAAATGTCATCTCAGGAAATATGGAAGAAATTCAGGTGAAAATTATCCTGTAAATAACCTTGGATGCACTTAAAGGAAGCAATTACCCCCCAGAACACACTTTCGGGTGATTACTGGGGTGAACGCAATCTCGATCAGTGTGTTGACAGACTGATTCATTACAAACTCACCTTCCTGAGAAAATGGTCACAAGAATCTGTGGTGACTTGCTTGTGCTCAGAAACGATTTGAGTTTCTTATGCAGATAGCTACCCAGCATGTGACCCTAAAACAAATTGCCCCTTCTTCCAGAAGGGAAACTGCCCTGAAATAGATTGCCCATCTATTCACCCACTCTCTAAACCGCTGTGCATCAATTGAAAATTCCAGGGCATGACTTTTCCCGGAGCTGTCCTCTATCTTCATTTTAGCTGTCCAGAAAAAGACAGGGCATCCAAGGTTTCCCAGCCCCTCCTCTGCAGTCCCACAGAAACTGCTGTCATCGTGTTACTTTCTGCTGGCCAGGCAGGTATGAGGCTTCCACTGAGGTGGATGTTAAAACAGCCACATGGGTCAGCAGGCAGATGGAGAAAAGGACTAGGGATAGCAAAACAGAGCAGGCTTTTTAAAAAGACAGCATACCATGGGGTCACACATGTGGTGCTGGGTGATCTGACACTGCAGTCCTGACAGTTGTTGGATAGAATTTAAAAGCTGGATCTTTTTCTAAAACCATTTTGGCTAGTTCAGGGCTTTCAGATTATATTCTAGGGTACTCTGACGTATTATTTAAGCATCTTAACTAAAACTTTGAAGAGCTGACAAAGATAGAGAAACTATGTAACAAGCCAGTTGATCCCATTTTTTATCAGAATAATTTCTCCAAATTGTGAGTTCCTTTCTGAATCATTTAAGTGAAACTACAAAACCAGGAAGAAAATGTAAGGAAAGAAAAAGTTTCAAATGCAAGAAAATTACTGGGTAAACAGTCTCATTCTCCTCAGTAAGTGTAGTCCTTCGGCTCAAAGGAAACCCTCAGAGGCTCTGGAAAGCTTAAGCCTCCTTGGCAATGGTTAGATTTGTGATTAGACCACCAATCCTTCAGTACCGCCTCACTTAGACTATTTTCCAGTGCCAGAAATCCAATTTCCAGTACCCAATCTTTTCCCATACTCAAGGGCCTCTATCTGAAAGATATCATGCTTTTTAAAACACAACTACGTAACCTCAATGACAGCAATTCTTTATGAGCAAAGTCCATCCTCTATCCGCTGCAGTTTTTCCAACAAGCAGATCCAAGTGTATTCTTTCCTAGGGAAACCAGGGTGACCGTAGGGCTACTTTTATGCATAGGTCGGGGAGCATTCAACCAGCATCAAATGTCTAGAGCCCAAGAGAGCTGACGTTTTTAGTGATTCAAATTCCTCCACTGTCACCACTTCATGAAAAGGACTGAATTCAAGGCAGTCACACTGAAAATCCCCAAGAAGTGGCATTTACAGCATATGTGAATGGCCCCAGAGAGAATCGTGCAAAACCTAACCTGTGGGGCCAACACCCAAAGGCTGCTTGAAGGCATTTAAGATGCAAACATTTTTTTCACAGGTAGACAATGTATTACATCTTTATCACCCCAACTCCCTTTTCCCTCATCAGTCAGGGTTCAACCAGTGAAACAAAGCCAGCAGATGCTACATATTAAGAAACTTGTTAAAAGGAATTGACTTACATGATTGTGGTCGCTGGTGAGGCAACTCTGAAATCTGGAGGGCAGGTTCTCAGGAAGGACAGGTGGAAACTCTCAAGCAGAAGCAAAAGCAGTTGCCCACCGGCAGAATTTCTTCTTCTTCAGGGAAGTCTCAGTTCTGCTCTTAGGACCTGATTGCATCAGGCCTACCCAGGCTATGATAATCTTCCTTATTTAAAGTCACCTAGGGTATAAAGGGCCAAGATGGAAGAGCAGGACAATCGTAGCTCACCCTCTCCCACAAATACATCAAGACTAGCATCCACAGACCCACCCAGCCAATCAGAACACCTGCTGAACTTTGACAGAACATCACCTTCTTCAAAAGACAAAATTTGCCACAAATTCGATAGGAAAAAGTAGGAAGAAAAAGGAAAATAGTGCGGGACCATTCCTGCGGGGACAGAGTGGCAAAGGAGGGACAGCGGTCGTTGGCTGGGTCTCCCCCTCTCAACGGAGAGGTCAGCGGGACAGAGGGGGAGCCTCTGAGGCTCGGATCCATGAGGAGCAGCCCTTGACTGACAGAACTAAGATAAGCGGGCACAAAGGGCCCCTGCGACCCCCAGCCCTAGACGCGAACCGGCAGGTGAGGGGCAGAGCAGGCTGCCCAAGGCAACCTGGGAGACTGCAGTGTGCTGTGCGCTGTGTGCCGTGCCCGGGAGGGTTTACAGAACAGCCTGGGTCCCCATAAGAAAAAAAGCAAAGCAACACTGCTGGCTGCCCCGGGGGGAGGGGCGCCGTAGCCTCTGTCTCCTCAGCCCCGGGCGCCATTGCTGGTGTGTTCTCAGGAGAAGTGAGGCGGGGCGCAGCCACAGCCGCCACATGCTCCTGTGCGCGGCTCCTGTGCAGGCTGAGGTGGGGTAGAAACCTGAATCCTTACCTGGGGGCTCCGCAACCTCTCAGAGGGGACTGAGACTTGTTCACAGCCCCAGGCAGAGGGGAACGGTTTTTGCCCCGGGCCTCTGTGAACTCGCGCCTCCAAGACAAACGAGCAAGCAGCGGAGTTCCGGCACAGAGCAGGGGCAGGGCTGGTGCGGCCGTTTTCTCCAAGCTGCCTACCGAGTCCGGCCCCTACATGGCGCAGGGAGTGGCACTGAACTGGGGAGCGACCCGCCCACCCACCGGGGACGAGGACGGCTAGGCGACGCACCGTCAGGAGGGGGCGCGACCCGCCAGCCGACCCTGCAGGAGCGAGGCGCCTGGATGCGGCTTTGTGAGGAGACCCGACCCGCCCACCCACCTGCACTGCAAGCAGCACTGACGGGGGCGTGACTGGAGAGCTCTGGAACGAGCAAGCAGTGTTCGCGCAGAAGGGTGAGGGCAGGAGCCACTACAACCACAGAACCAAAAGGAGGCCCCGCTCAATAGCCGGGGCAGGCTCTGGCCACCACAGCTCCGGCCACACCCCCAACCAAAGGGATAACAGACAAAAGGCATGGAAGGAAGACTTGGCAACCACCCATACTTAAGAAAGACTTCTCAACAAAATTACTAAGAACGCACAGTCTCCACAGGAACACATCTTTTTCTTTTTTTCTTTTTCTTTTTTAATTTTTAATTTTTATTATTTTTTAATCCCTTTAAAAATTTTTTTACATTTTTTATTTTTAAAAATTTGTTTTAATTTGGTTTTTATTTCTCTTTGTTTTGTTCTTCTGTTATCAATTATACTGTTTTCAAAGCTTTTTTCTTCTTTTAAATTTTCTTAATTTCTTTCAGTTTGATTTTTATTTCTTTGTTTCATTCTTTTGTTATTGATTACACTTTCAAATCTTTTTTCTTCTTTAATTTTTTAAAAAATTTGTCTCAATTTGATTTTTATCTCTCTTTGTTTTGTTCTGTTATTGATTTTACTGTTTTTTTCTTTTAATTTTTTTCATTTTATTTCCACATCTGCTTTTGATAAATAAATAAATAAACCCCTTCAGGACCACAGTAGATAACTGATACTCCATAATCCATAGTGCCAGAGAGATATAAGTAAAATGAAGAAGCAGAGGAACGATTCCCAATTAAAAGAACAAGAGAAATCCCCTGAAAGAACAATCAATGAAATAGACCTTAATAGTCAACTAAATAATGATTTCAAAAAAGAAGTGATCGAAGTACTGAAGAAACTAAAAGAAATTGTGAATAGAAACACAATACATCAAAAAGGAAATTGAAACTACAAAGAGGAGCCAATTAAAATTGGAAAACTCATTTGCTAAGATGAGAGCTGAGCTTAAGGCTGTAAAAAGTAAGCTAGATAATGCAAAGGAATGACTAAGGGACTTAGCAGGCAGGACAACAGAAGTCATTCAATCAGAACATCTGAGAAAAAAATAAATAAAAATCAGTGAAAACAACATCAGGGACCTATGGGATAATATGAACTGTGCCAACCTACACATAATAGGAGTCCCAGAAGGAAAAGAAAGAGCAAAGGCGATTGAAAAGGTATTTGAAGAAGTCATGACTGAAAACTTCTCAAACCTAAAGAAGGAATCAGATCTCCAAGTACAGGAAGCACAATGGGTCCCAAACAAGAAGAACCCAAACAGACCACATCAAGATGTATTATAATCCAGATGGCCAGGGTTAAGGATAAATAAATGATTCTAAAGGCAGCAAGAGAGAAACAAAGAGTTAGTTACAAGGGAACCTCCATGAGGCTTTCAGCTGATTTCTCTGCACAAACACTGCAGGCCAGAAAGGTGTGGCAAGATATATCCAAAGTCCTGGATGAGAAAAAGATGCAGCCTAGGATACTTTATCCAGTAAGGCTATCCTTTAGAATAGAAGGAGAGATAAAGAACTTCACAGATAAGCAAAAACTAAAAGAATTTAGCAACACTAAACGTATGCTAAAAGAAATACTGAAAGGTCTACTTTAAATAGAAAAGAAACAGGATGCTACAGAAAGGAGAAAACCATATTGGAAATGTGATAACTACAATGAATTACAACAGAATAAACATGAAGCTGTGAAAGAGGACATCTAAATCATTAAGCGTGGGAGAGAGGAGCAAGAAAATAGAGTATTTCTTTTCTTTCTTTCTCTTTTTCTTTCTTTCTTCCTTTCTTTCTTTTTTTCCTTTGTTCTCAGTAGGATGGGTTTGAGCTTACATTACTATCAGTTTAAAACAAACAGATAAAGTAATGGGTTAATATACCTACAAAACAGGATAACCACAAGCCAAAAGCTTACGATAGTCACAAAAACTAAAAAGAAACCAAGATAATACAAAGGAAAATGATCGAACTACAAAAAGCAAAAGAAAGGAACAAAGAGGAAATACCAAATCAACTGCAACAGTAAGTTCAAAATGGCAATAAACACACATCTATCAGTAATTACCATAAATGTCAATGGACTAAATGCTCCAATCAAAAGACACAGAGTGGCAGACTGGATAATAAAACAGGAACCTACAATATGCTCCATACCAGAGACCCACTTTAGGGAGAAGGACACACATAGATTGAGAGTGAGAGGATGGGAAAAGTTATTCCATGAAAATAGAAATGACAAGAAAGCAGGAGTAGCAATACTGATTTCAGATAAAACAGACTTTAAAACAAAGGCCATTAATAAAGATAAAGAAGGACACTATATAATGATTAAAGGAGTGATACAAGATGAGGATATTATATGTATATCTATGTATGACTGAAGCATTGTGCTGTACACCAGAAATTGACACAACATTGTAAACTGAACATACCGCAATAAAAAACAAAAAATTTTTAAGTCATCTAATTATGGGCTTTAATCACATCTACAAAATACTTTCACAGCAAATCTTGATTAATACTTGATTAAATAGGTAAAGACTGGGCTGTAGCCTACTCAAGGTAACACATAAAACTGATCATCAGAATCCTCTACCAGAAAATAAAAAGGTAAAAATGTTTACTGATTCAGTTTTCTGCAATAATAGTTAAGACCAAAGCTAACTACTAAAAAAGAAGACCCAGTAACACGCTGTGATATTTAATTTTATGTGTCAACTTGACTGGGCCATGGGATGTCCAGATATTTCATTAAAGATTATCTTTGGTGGGTCTGTGAGGGTGTTCCTTGAAGAGATTAACATCTGAATTGGTTGACTGAGTAAAGCAGATGGCCATCATCAACGTGAGTCCTGAGTAGAACAAAAAGTCAGAGTAAGGCTGAATTCACTCTCTGCCTGACTGTTGAGCTGAGACATTGGTCTTCCCCTGCCTCAGTGCTCCTGCTTCTCAAATCTCCAGGTTCCTACTGGAACCTACCCAGCAGCTCTCCAGCTCTCAGGCCCTGGCACCACACAGCTACACCACCAACTTTCCTGGGTCTACAGCTCACAGATGGCAGATCATGGGATTTCTCAGCCTTCAAAATCATGAGGGCTAATTCATTATAATAATTATAATAATTCTCTTTCCAGGTAAGTAGGTAGATAGATAGATAGATAGATAGATAGATAGATAGATAGATAGATAGATAGATAATCTCTCCTATTGGTTCTATTTTTCTGGAGAATCCTGAGTAATACTGATCCCATACAGTATGAGTAAGCTAGATCCTTACCCAGAAATAGGAAATAGACATAAAGAAAAATAGTGAGAATGTAGCTAAAGGATGAAAAAACTCAAAACCTAAAGTATATTTACCAGTTGGGTGGTCAAGCCACTCAAGATGGTTATTCTCTTGTTCTTTCTACATCTCTGGCTCAGCCAGTCCCTACTTTACCTACACTCTATTTACATGAATGTGCATGCCCCCTGCCCCAGCTACTGATTGTTCTAATCCTTAAGCCAGAATGGTTCCACCTGGTTGTCAAAGGGAACCATCTGCCCTCGTGATGGTCGTCGTTAACCTGAGGGGCTGTGAGGGACGTGCCCCAGCTGCTGGTTTCCCTGATAACTAATGAGCCAACCTAATGTCAATTTCTCCTATAAATGGTAGCCTCTTTCTCCTCTGAGTAGGAAAGATTGCTGCTGTGTTCTGCCTGCTGTACATGGGGTGGAGAGGTGGGGGTAGGGGGGGTCACTCCAGGACCTTTGGCTTCGGATGTGTAAGATCCCCTATCCAATAAAACATTGACATCTCTGTTGCTGTCTCCAGGCTTTTTCTTCAGTCTTGAGGCTGGGCAACTACAAGGCTCGCAGGTCTGCGGAGTACAGCTCAACACTACTATATTTGATAAAGCAAGGAAACAATATTTCAATATATTGGTGTGTTTTTGTTCCCCATGATTTTCATTTCCTTTAACTCCTTTTTGTACAATGGCTCTCCAAATGAGAAATTTGGAAGAAAAGAAATCCACTGGAGACAGTTTCCTCTTCTCTATTTCCCATATACCAAAGTTAGTTAAAATTTGTTTTAAGGATACTAAGGAACAGGGCAGAAGAGGGAGAGAGAAAGGAGAGAAAAAGACAGTTAAGACCTTGGTAGGACCATGGCTAACACCCTAAACCCACTCCACTGAGTTCTTAGTCAAGAAAGGGAGAAATGATAGTTTGGAGGATCTGAAAGTAGAAAGACCTGTATTTCCCACTTCATCAGATTTATTCACACACACAAATCCATAATTTTTCTGTGTCTGACATGGGAGGGACCAGGAGAAACACCAAGTAACAGGACTGAGACGACCCCATAGCCTGCTGCAGAGGAGCACAGCTTTCTCAGTGAAGAGATTTCATTTGGTTAGGTAAATTAATGATGTTTACAAGAAATGGCTTTGCCTTGTGGACGTCTTTGTCGTGTGTTGCCCTGCATCTAATTTAACCTCAAAATCTGTGAGATCAGTGTCCCTGCTACCAGCAGTTCCCATAAAACATCTATAACTGATGTCCTCACCACTCTACTCTGTAACTAAAAAAACAATGTGTTCACCATAGACTATCCTAATGTATCTAAGTTAGATCCTGGGACTTCTCATTAGATGCCCTAATCACTCCATCCTGTATTTCATGTTTTCAACCTTACAAAATGGCTATATTATGATATTGCAGTAAGGTAAATTTCATGCCAGATTTTTGTTCCAGAGAAAGCAACCTGTGCAAGAACTCTCAGCTTGCATGTGCTGACAGTGAGATGCAGGTCTCAGAGTCACAAAGGCCTGACAACACATGGGCCTTGGAGTTTGAACCATAATTGGATGACATGTTGCTGCCATACCTTACCTGTTCATTTTCGAGCTGATGCACTGACTTAACAAGAACTGTTATATCCTGGTCCAAGTTTGCATTACTAGGAACTCCCTACCAAAGAAACCCAACCTTGTTGAAATCTCAGTTCCTCACCATTAATGGCTGACTTCGATTGCCTGTGGGGTTGCAGCTGATGTGTAACCTTGGCCTCACTCAAGCATACTGTTAGTCCATAGCCCTAAGTGCAGAAATAATTGACAACCCGCTCCATCTCCTTCTGTAGAAGCCTGCAGGGCACAGTCATCCACATTAAACAACTGCTAGGTGACTGCTTCAAATATTGCAGGCTGCTACTGAATCCTGCTCAAGGGCAAGAACTTTCTGGAGGAGGAAAAAGAAATCTTTATACCACTGTTCAAGTTTCTGGTTGCATCACTGATTGGAACTACAGACAGATGGGGTATTCTAAAATCGGAAGGCAAACCTGTCTAAATCCATTGGACACAGACAGGAGAGAAAGCGGGGTACGCAGGTTCCATCCTACACGTGTTGAACAGCCTTTCATCCATGCAGGGGTAGATAGATGGTGTGCTTTCCTTTCAAATGAATTCATATATAAAGGGAACCAGATGATAGACTGAAATTGACCTTTTCAATGTGAATAACTTAAACATTTTCCCTTTTCAAGTTTTCTCAAAATGGTAAAAATATTTTGCCAGGGATATAGTACTCTTTTATTTATCACTGGTTATCTATTAGGATATAACAAACCACCCCAACACTTATCTGATAAAACAGATTTATCAGTGAAGATAAACCTTCCCAGAAGCCTCAAGTGAACATCCCCTTAGATTTCACAGCCCAAAACTAGGACCAACACCCACCCTGAACCAGGGCCAGACTCCATTTTTACTCAAGTCAAGAGGTCTCTAGTTAATGCAATATCTTAAAGAAGATTTTATTATCAATAAAAAATGAGAGACTGTCTTTTATAGGCACAAAACAGAATCTATACAATGAGTTTTCTGCATAATTGTATTAGAGAATGACACTTTGTCACTTTGCAATGAAGGCAGTGGTCTTCTGTGTAAGACCCTAAATAACCTACTTTCACCTGTGCTTGTGCTGTCTCTGCATGGTTGGCGCTTCCTCTTGATTTTACTAAGCTGCAAGTTGCCAACTTTCCTTTACAGGAGGCATTTACTTGGCAGACTTCTGAAACCTACTTACATATAATTTCTGAGAGGGCTTTGATTAACTTTCCCCCATGGCAGGTGCCAGCTGGAAAATGAAGGCACTAATACCATACCCATAGCACTCCAGGCTGGCAGATCTTGGGCCTCTGTGTCCTTAGGAATTCTACTGCTGCTGGCCCCTCCCCCTAAAACACAAAACTGGGATCCAAAGTTCCCTGGCTTGTGTAGACCCTGTCAGAAAGGCTCTCACATGGTATAATTACCACTGGCCAGCACAATCACACACACTTAAATTACAGAGTCATGTGATTTCTATCCAAGGCCAGTTCTCCCATCTGTGAGTTAGTTCCCATGAGACAATCAAGGCAAAATTGTTAGCAAAATTGTCAGCAAAATTGTCAGCCAGGGTTTTCAAACCCCCCACTATTTTAGGGTTCCTGGATAATCACTGTTATCCTTCTCAGTGAGTTTCATATTAAAAGAACATTATATCTCTACCTTTCTCTGTTGGCTTGAATTAGAATGCGGAAAGTATTGAAGTGCCCTACTTACTCATTTTTTCACCCAACAATCATGTCCTGACCATCAACTATGTGCAGAGACCTTGCTCAGCATCCAGATACACAGGTTCCCCTGAAAGAGTAGGTAATCAAATCTGGTCTAAAGAATGTAAAAAACTCTTTAAGAAAGACAAGTGTCAGTTTAAAACACACACACACACACACATACACACACACACACACACACACCACACACACACACATAAAATCAAGGTATATAGTCAATGCAGAAATTTGAGAATGTTAAGTAAGTGCTTATATGAGGATTAAATGGCCAGGAAATATCAAGGTCCTTTGGTGATGGACCATTTAAATGGATAGAAGGCAAAAGATTTTAATGCAGCACACAGGTTCTTTATGAGTTGAAAGAAAAATTGAACCCAGAATTTGTATTCAAAAATGCTACTAAAACTAGTAAAGGTCAACAAAATGAGAGATGATTAGATAAAAAAGGAAAATTTAAAAGATCGACATCTACATGTTAGGAATTAATGGAATAAATGAAGTCATTTTAAAATAATTAATGGATAAAAGCAAGAGAAAAAAAATACCTAGGTATGGGTATTTTAACAAGAATATTAAATTAAATTTGAACCAAGTAGATTGCACTTTGCACTTTAGGAAACATGTTTATATTGGTAAAAACTAGCTTACAGAAAATGCTGAAAAGTCCATAAACTGTTTGTCAGAAAATTGATCAGTTGGTAGGGGGAAGGGACTTTCATTGTCAAAAGTTTAAACTCTTTATATTGATCTTAGTTTCCACCTTTTCTCCCTCTTATTTCTGATCCTAACAGCCATGAGCTTATTTACGTAAAACTTAAAGTAGTGTACTTGATTTTGTACAGATTTTAAGAAGGCAGACATTTGACAGTAGTTAATAAAGCCAAACTCCTACCCTAGAGATATTCTCTAATTTTGGATTGCCCAGCCCCAAGCATCTGCATCTTTGCTTTAGTTGGGGGTCTGATAGACCAGGAAGCTGACAGAATCTGTTGACCAGGAAGCTGACAGAATGCTAAATATGCAGAAAGAGCACACTTCATTTTTTTCCCTTTTAAGTTGTACCTCGCTTGCTTACTCCCCAGGTCTCTTCTCTGCCACCATGTGTAGCAGAAGAGGCTGATAATTAATGTCTGCAACCCTCTAGACATGATGCTGCCCTAGATACCCCAAGGCAACTGCATGTGTGCTTTGCAAAGTTAGCAACCATCCTGAGCAGCCTAAGAAGAAAACGCAGAATGAGGGGCTGCCTTCAAACACAGCAGGGACCATCTAGCCTCAAGATCTCCACAGATGTCACTTGGTCAGTAGTGACTGATTATGTTCCAGGACTGCAGCAGCCATCCTGAATGGACTGCAGGTGTTTCTACTTTGGTGACAGGAAGGGAACAAAATGGTGGAACACACTGAACACTGAGAATGCATTATCATTACTAAATTGGCATTTTTAACGGTAAATACATAATCTCCAATGTCAAAAATCCTGGATAATAACTCTAACTGCCTATGCTTTATCTTTAAACAATATACATAATTCAATAACTCAGTTTAGGCTAAATCATGTCATAGAAGAAATTATTTGGGTTCACAAATAAAAGAGAATTTTACAAAGACATGAATGACATGCAGCTAAGTACGTTAAAAAAAAATTGCTTCCATGAATTCTGTTATCAATCTATCCAAAAAATTTGAAAGCAATTTAACCATTTGGTATATAGATGTATGTAGAATTTTAAACTTCCCTTAAAGCAGCATTTGTAGTTTATATGGCTTATAAAAGAACCTGACAAATGTTATATGTGAGTATTAACAGCTGTTCCTGGAGAAGACAGCAGCCGGAAGGCAAAACAAAAGTTTTCAATGACTAAAGAATTCAAAGAATTGTTCATTTATAATAAAGTATCACAATTGGTTTTGCTGATTTGTGTGTTTGGTCAAACTATAAGAAAATCTGTTTCCTTTAGGTACTAAATTGTTAAGATGTTAAAACTCATAGAGTAATCGTTTATGTGATTATTTGGTAGTTTTAACTTAAATACAAAAAAATGATAGTAGGTAAAGAGCAAAATTAAATTTTTGAAAACATCATTTACCGGAACAATTTGCAAATATTAGAACTGACCAGAAAAAAATATGAATTAAAAATATTTTAAAATAATTCTTGATACATTGTAAAGAAAATAATTTAAATATGCAGCTATGCTCTCAAAAACTAATTAGCTGATGCTTCCTGTGGGCACAAATGTGACTATTAGTAGCAAATCATAACCTGAAAATTGAGAGATAAATGTTCTTTCCCAGCAAATAAAAATCGTAAGTGTCTAGTTAAATGAACCCTGACCTGGTATCCATGATACGTCATTTCTACTTCTGGCATGTCTAACCATTTAGTGATTCAGGAAAAATCAATTAACTTTCTATAACTTAGTTTCTTCATCAGTTTTTTTAAAAAAGGAAGATGGATTAGATAGATAGTCTCTTATCATATCCAGTCACTATAGCAAGGACTTTCCTCTTAATAGTCACAACAAATCTATCAGGTGGGTACTATTTCTATCCTCAGTATACAAGTGAGGAAATTAAGGCTTAGAAAATTTCAATCAATTGCTCAAGATAGCAAAATTCAGTCACACAGTTGAAATGAGCTTTTAGTTCCCTTTCACCGCTACCATTAAAATTGAAGAATAGCTGAAGAATAGCACAAAACACTGAATTTAAATACTTGAATTGAATTACATTTTGAAATTTGAACTCAAATACTATTTGAATTAAGATGGCATTATTTAATCCCCATGTATACATACACTGTTTCCACAGTAAAGTACAGTTTTCAGAATCTGTGCATGGTTCCCAAAATTTCCAAGACAGACATATATATATGTATATATTTATTTATATATATTTAATAGAAGATTCCTCAAAAAACTAAATAATAGACTTACCATACAATCCAGCAATCCCAATTCTGGGCATATATCTGGAGGGAACTCTAATTTGAAAAGGTACATGCACCCCAATGTTCATAGCAGCACCATATACAATAGCCAAGACATGGAAGCAACCTAAATGTCCACCTACAGATGATTGGATAAAGAAGCTGTGGTATTTTTATACAATGGAATACTACTCAGCCATTAAAAAGAATAAAATAATGCCATTTGCTGCATTTGATGGACCTAGAGATCGATAGACCATATTATCCCAAATTGGTGCATGTTAGAGCTATGCCCACCCCCAACCATGAACTGATTTTCTGTCTTCTAGTTTTCAGTCAAAGTAACTTTAAGTATCATTATTTAGTTAAAATCTAGCCTCCACTACAAAGTACCCAGAGATCACCAAGATAGGGGGTTCCAAAACTGTATCTCACTTTGATGACCCAAGAACATAAGAAGATAAAAACAATACCATTATTTGCAGAGTCAAAGAGGTAGATTTAGAAGCAATAGGAAGTGTTTGGGATGAGAAGGCAAGAGTAAGGGAGAAAGAGGGAAAAAACCTGTATATACCGGAGGTGGTTTTCTGCCAAGAATTCTCAAGCACTTTAAAGAAACTAAGGTTCGGAGCAGCCCTAGCAAAGTGCAGATGAGTGGACAAGATAAGGACAATTCCCAGAGTCCCAACAAAAACCAGTGACAGACCTGGACTTTCAGGTTCTTGTCCAATACTAGCTGCAATTCCTTCATTCTTTCATAAAGTGCTGTATGTGATGTTCTCACCAAAGAACAATTCCTGTTATTTAGTTTTGGCTTTACTTTCACTTCTAGGCAGCAGGAACAGGAATGCTTGAAAATGCTACCAATACAAATGATATTTTTAATATAAGAAAACAAGAGAATCTAGTTTTCTGAACATTTGGTATGCAATATTCTATATATTATTGTTTCACTGTCAGGTTTTTTCTCATGAAAGATTCAAATATGTTATGGGAATGGTAATGATACATAATACATATTTAAGTGTTTAATAATTTACATTTTGTTAATTATTTTGACTGATTTGGGGTAAAGATTGTTACAACACATAAGCAGACCATCTGTTGCTGTTAGAATTATTAATAAATACTCCCTGAATTAAGTATTTTAATTAAAAATAAAATGCTGAATTCATTAAGGCCCATCTTAAGTGGCATGCTCCAAAAGGAATTAATAGTGTATCCAGCTGCCAATCTCTAAATAGTTTGAAAATATTACAAACTTTTATTCATGAGAAACTACACCGATTTGGATGATTAGGGAACAATCTGTTGAGTCCTCTAATGCCTTCTGCTGTGTGGGAGCCAAGAGTAGATGAATCAATGAAAATCACACCCTCTATTCTATACACTGTTCCAGAAATTTACAAAGGAGACAGACTAGAGCAAATGCTTTCTTCTTAACTTTATCTTTTTAGTTTTTATCTTGGGAAGAGGAGCGATAGTCACTCATCATTTGACAAACTTACTTAAGGATAGCATTCTGTTAAAGCAGGTGTCTGGAGTCAGATGACCTAGGTTTATATCCTATTTCCCTGTTTTCTAGCTGTGTGACCCTGAGAAATTGACTCAACCTTTCTGTGCCTTAATGGCCTTATCAGTAAAATGAGGATAATAGTGGCATTATCTTCATATGGGTCTTATGAGAATTAAAAGTTAATTGATACAGAAAATCTGGAAGAGTGCTTAATATAGAGTAAGTGTTTAATTAATGATGACTAAGAATTATTACTTCAGTTTTGCTGTCAATACTAAAACACACCTCTGTGAATTTCTTTGAAGATTGCCTTCAAAAGATGTCACCTTCTTTCACATTTTCTCAAGGATGTTACATCTTCCATTTTTGAAACTGGAATGGATTTTTCCTTTGAAACTCAATGTTGATTGGCAACCCAATATTCCTGGAGTTCCTGGAAACTTCAATGTTGACAAGGCAATGAAAGAGGGAACTAAGGAAACTTGGTAATTTTTCATCAAAATGGAAACACAATAAGTAAGGAAGTATTTGTGTACCGTTTCTAACTTTCAAAGAAAACAGGCTACACACATGCATGAGTACCAATCCCCCTTCCAATATAAGTTCCACAGATGGAGTGAGGGAGCAAATGATAAGGAAAAGCTGGATAAGGGAAGGAAGAGTGAGAAATCAAGAAAAGAATAAACAAAAAGGAGACTCAAAAAGATTGTTGAATAGAAATCTGAATACAATTTTTAAAAGAGAAAAAAAAGAATTTTACTTTCTCTTATGTTAGTACTTTTGCCACAAAAATCAGGGACTGAAAGTTTAAGTCGTGCCCTTGACAGTGCCGTAAACACGTATGGACTCTGACCTGCCACACGCTTTAGCAGGTCCCTGCTCATGGTTATAAGACTTCCCTAGAACATGGGGCTCATTTTTCATTCTTCTCACTCACTTGCCTAGAAACAACCAGGTTTCAGAGAGCAACTGAACTTGAGCTACTCAAGCACCATCTTGAGGCCACACAATTTCTGTCACCAGAACTCCCTGAAGTACAGGGGGCTGTGGTGAGAACTGGAGAGGTCCTCCCTGAATGAAATGCTAACCTACTCTGTTGTATTATCAAGCCCTTAAACTGCACAAGGCACATTCTCTCATACCAACTGATTAGACCATCAAAAGCAATTCTTAAAATTGCTATTGTATCCCAGTTTTATAGATTAGAAAACTGAGCCTCAAGAAGAGTAAGTGGCTTTCTTCAGGTCACAGGACCAGGAAGTGCAAGAGTCAAGAGTCAACCTGGAGTTCAAAGCAAACTGCTTTTTATGATCAACCCCAGCGGTTTTCAAACTGAGATGTAGACTCATCTGGTTCAATTCTGGAATCTTAGTTCAAACTAAGACTTTGACAATGTGTTACAGTGGAGACAAGATCCTTTCTTTGGCTTATGTGTGATCAACTGGACCTCCCTCCCACAAAGCACAAAAATTAATTCCAGATAGTGTACAGATCTGTTTGGAAAGTATACAATAAAGTATTCAGAGGAAAATATCTTCAAAGTAAGACTTCTTTTTTAAATAAAAGCATTTTACTGTTAAGAATTTTGTTTTTCAAAATTAATCAGGATATCCCTTCATTACAAAGAGTTCCTAAGTCCTTATCTTTAAGTGCTATGTATCTGTATGTGTCTAGTTTATTCTCTATTATCAACTATTCATGTTTAAAATTCTATACAATAATCCTGATTCAGATCTATCTGTATGTCCTATGATATGCACCCTGTACTGACCTGATCCGATTACAGAACAGCCACCAGCACAGAGATCGATCCTAGATCAAGGCTGCTCAAAGTATGATCAGAGAACTATTCCTGAGTCTGAGGTAAGAAGCTGGTGCTGGAATGTAAATCAACACATCGCTTCCTTCACATACACAAAGTCTTGTTAGGAGAAGAAAACAAAAACAAAAGTTAGCTGAAATGAACAGTGTGCTTCATTGGTTTACATTCTAGGACAGCTGTTTATGTTGTCTCCATCCAGAAACAATTTCTCCACAGGCACTTTGAGTAGCTCTGTTTTAGATTCCAGAATCTCTTTGGCCTTGGAAATTTGCTTCCCACCCCTACAGTTACGTCCAGACCGTTCTCAACTGTTGACAACACTGGCCAGTCCTTCTCTATCTCTTCCATCTGCTCTATGGCCTGACCTCTAAATACTGAAGTTTTCTAAGACCCAATCCTTGGGCTGCATCAATTCTTGCTTTCTCTGTTCATCTTGGATGAATTTTCTGTATCCATGACTTCACAAAGCTTTTCTATACTTCTCTTTTATCTCTGACCCTGACTTCTCTTCTGAGCTTCAGATTCTTTCATTGTAATTGCTCATTAACCATCTCTGTCAGATTTTAGTGCAGGTACCTCGAATTTAATATTTCTAATGAAAAAAATTCTGCCTCCATCGTCCCTCTTCAACTATATTAGTGAAGACTTTGTATTGTTAAAATAGCAAAAAGGAGAAAAATGGCAATTTAAGAAGAAAGAAGAGAAGAGAAATGGGAAGGGAAGAGAGGAGAAAATGTTGCAGCTGTGCTTCAGAAAACTCCAAGGATTCATCACTTTTAGAAATGACTGCCTTGAGGAGAGAGTATAGCTCAGTGGTAGAGTGCATGCATGGTATGCACAAGGTCCTGGGTTCAATCCTCAGCCCCTCCATTAAAAGAAATAAATAAAAATAAGCCTAATTACCTCCCCCTCAAAAATAAAAAAAGAAATGATTGCCTTTAGGATCTCAGAAAAATTTTTTTATACTCTCCTGCTTTTTCCATCTCAGATCCCAGCTGTCTTCTTTCTGGCTCCAATCATTAGGGTGACCAGCAGATTTAGATATACATCATTTCTTCTCAACAGCTCAGAACCCAAAGAGAAATTCTCCTTTACCAATATTTTCATCAGTATGGGCAAGAATATCCCATATGGTCATTGGCCATCTCTGGTAGTGGTAGTGGAGTTAGCTGCATTTAAAACATAGACTATGAAAAGGAGGCAGGATCCTTCTTCAAGAATTATATGGACTTGTTTTACATAAAAGACAATGGATATTGAGGAAGCATAAAAAAGACAGCCCCAAATACCAAACCCTAGACTATTAGATGTTTATTTCAAAGAAATAGCATGCCACCTCATATTGTGTTTGGTCTGTTTATACACCTTTCTCCCTCTCTAGACACATTGAAAGCAGGAAACAAGTCTTAGTTACTTTTTCATTCCTGCTGTCTAGCACATTGAAATTGGTGAATAAAAGCTAAGTAAATGCTGTACTGTGACGTATTAATCTTTGGGGTAAATGTCTCATATTTAAGTGAAAAGCAATAGAAGTTATTATTATTCAATATGTTAAATTTAACTTATAGTAACTCCACGAGAACATATTTTTCCGAAGAAAAACCGTAATGTTTTTGCTCCTTGTTAAATGATTGAAGTTACTCAAATTATTTTAGTAAAGAAAAACGTATTTGGTTAATTAAGACAGAGTGGATTTGGTACAAGAATAAACAGAATAGAAGGTCCAGAAACAGATATATAAATAACAGTCACCAGATTCAAGACAAAGTTGACACTGTGTTACAATGGAGACAGAATTTTCTCTCTAATAAATGATGTGTGGTCAACTGGACCTCCCTCCCACAAAGCATAAAAATTAATTTCAGATAGTGTACAGATCTATGTTTGGAAAGTATAAAGTAAAGCATTTAGACAAAAAAAGATCATCTTCAAAGTTTTCTTAAAACACACAAAAAGCAAATTGTAAAAACAAAACTGGTAAAATTGGACTACATTAAATTGGAGGCTTTCTATTAATTAAAAAGACACTGTTACAAATATAGTAGGACAACCCAAAGGGTAGGAGAAGCTATTCACAATACACATATCCACCAAAACATTAATATTTAGTATATATTTTTTAAACTTTATAAATCAGTATGGACTCCTACAAATTAATTTTTAAGTATAGATAATCCTTCTTACTAATAATATTTCTTATATTTATATGGTCAAATCACTTGGACACTTCACAAAAGAGGCTAACCAGATGGCCAGTAAACATATGGAATGGTGCTTAAACTCATCAGTCATTAGTGGTACATAATGTCCCAAATGACTAAAATTAAAGAGACAAAAATACCAAGATTGCATAGATGTAGAGCCACTGGAATTCTGATACCTAACTGGTGGAAGTCTTAACTGGTACAGCCACATGGAAAATTGCTTGCATCTATTAATACTAAACCTACGCTTATCATATGACCCAGCAGTTCCACTGCTAGAATTGTATCCTGATGCACCAAGAGACGTGTAAGAGAATGTTTATAGTTGCACTAGTTATAAAAGCCTTAAATTGGAAAAAAATCTAGACGCCTAATTACAATGGAATTGACAAATAAGTCATGGTATAGTCATACAATGGAAGATGATAGAGCAATGAGAATAAATGATATTACAACATGCAACCATGTGGATGAGCCTCCCAAATAGAAATCCGAGCAAAAGAGGCCACACACAAAGACCTCACATGTCTGGTTCCATTTATATAAAATATACAGACATGGAGGGAAATCTAATATATGTTGGTAGAAGTCATGACAGTGATTGCCCTGGGGGGAGAGGGGCTGGTTTAGTCACTAGAAGGAGCATAAGAATGATTTCTGGGATGCTGAAAAAAGATGTATTCAGAAATCCACCAAAGTGTGCACTTATATTTTATGCTACCTATGTTCATTACGCTTTAATCAAAAAAAAGTTAATGGACCTGACACCTCTGGCATATAAGGCATCGTTGAGATGAGACAGTGTAAAAAAATAATAAAAGTGAACAGGAGTCCAGGGAAAATAAGGAAAGGGTCAAATTCAGAAAAAAATGTACTCTCGTAAATTGAATATGAAGGTCTATAGCTTAGCCACTCAAAAAAAAATATACATTACTTAAAATTAAATCACAGATTTCCTTAGATTCTGCTCTACAGCCTCCAACACTGACTTTTAAAAATATTTTTTTCTCAGTGCCTCCTGAGGGCTTTGCACAATAGAATAAACATAATTTTGTCATTGACTATATTCTTTTGTCTTTATCACAACAGAATAAACTGCTCCATGATGTCTTGGATGATCATTTAGCATTTCTTTTCAGTTATAATTATCTTTATACACAAGGTTTCCTAGAATATTGTTGGTACCTATAAACAAAATTCGGATGTCAGAAACAGCATCTTATTTTAAAAAGTATGTTTGCTTCCTAATTGAAAAATTATATTGCTTTTGGCATGAACTGAAAGGAAAAGCCATCAAATGAGATGTAGGTAGTGTTAAATGACTAAGGATTATAAAAAGCTTTTATAACCTGGAATCCCAAGTTACACACTAGCTAAGATGCATTCAAGGAATGTGGCACTTTATGGCAAAGTGTGAGAAAAGGGTATTATATTAAAGCAATTTATTTTCATTTTTTGTTGTTGTTGTTCTGCACTCATCTGTGATAAATGCAGCAAGACAACAGACCACAGGTGGCAGATGGTTATTTAATAGGCAGAAAAGTCATAGCTAAACTATCCACTTCTGCAAAATACCTTTAGGTAAAAGAGAAGCCTTATTATCATTGAGACTAACATTAAACTCATTAATAATTACTTTAAGAATGTGTTTTAGTCATTGCAGAATCTGTTAGCTTTTCTAACATTTTTGCAAAACAGATTTCATAGACTAGTGAAGATAAAATCTGATAATATATACATTTTTAACTCAGATATACAGCAAATAAAGCCATGGACCTTAGTTTCTTCACCACGTTTATAATCTGGGATAATAATAACAGCTATTACATAAGCATTTTTAGAGGACAGGCATTCTGCTAACTATCCGATATGAATTATCACCTTAAAAATTATAAAAAATTCTTCAAGGTCATGTGGTAGATAATATCCAAAAATGGATGCTACCAGTTCTTTCTCTCCCGGTACAGGCATGCTCCCCTCATGTCAAGAGATGGAGTCTAAATTCCCCTCTTGGTAAACCTGGCTTGGCTTTATAATGTACGTTTGACAAATAGAAAGGTGACGAACCAGGCCATAAGAAGCCTTGCAATTTCCATCTGGGTCTTTTAGAACGTGTGCTCTTGGAATCCACTTATTTTCACTCTGAGAAGCCCATGCCCAGGGCTAGATGCATGAGGATGAAACTTGTGTTGTCATTGTTTTGAAATTCTTAATAAGTTTTTTTTTTTTTTTTTTTTTTTAACAAGAAGCCCTGTACTTTCATTTTGTGCTGGGTCCTGCAAACAATGGAGTTGGTCTTGCCCAAACCACACAGACAGGCTGAGCTTCCAGACTCAGGATTACCTGTCAGTCATGTCAGTGAGTCACACTGGACAGTCAGCCCATGTGAACATATAATGGTGGCAGTCCCAGTCAACATCTGACTATAACTGAATTGAGAGACCCCAGACGAGAATTGTTCAGCTAAGCCGAGTCAACCCCCAGAACCATGAGAAAAATTGTTTTCTAAGCCACTAAGTTTTGGCATGTTTTTTTACCCAGCAAAAGATAAGTGAGACAGATAGGTATTATTATTAATTTGTATCTTCTTTATTTTAAGCCTATGAAGTAATTACTAATATTATACTCATCTTCGGAAGAAAATTTTCTAAGACCACATAGCTAAGTGATAGGAAAGCAATGAGTCAAACGCGGGTGTCATCAAAACACATAGCCCAAGTTCTAGATTATTATTCTTATAATAAGCCTAATCCACAGCAATATTATTTGTTTTTTCCATTTTCAGTGTGATTTTTCCCCCACTTTTGTTCCATTAGAGTAGTTCCCAGATTCCAACTCAAACAATTTTATATCTATATGCTTCCAAACTATCACTGATGAGATTTCAAGAGTAATGTCTAGGGTTGTACCTTCCAGTACTTCCTCATTTCCTCAAGAAACTTCCAAACCATAATAATCATAGACACCTCCGTGTTAATGCTAGCCAATTATGCTAATGGGAGTTCATTACTCATTCCTACTGATGATGTACATTCGACTTTTATGATTATGTCCTCTTCTATCCCCTGCAAGGTCATCATTAATTTCTAATTGCTCAAAATTATTTTCCCACACATGCACACCCATGAGGTCTCTGTGATGGGAATTCATTTCTCAGAAGGGAATTTAAGACCAAGTCTCAGATGTTCAAAAACTGATGAACCAGGTAGTTGGCCTGAATCAGATAATTAAGCTGTAGAAAGTCACCTGGGAAGGAAAAGGCACATCATTAGGTTCATTTTGCAAAAAAGTAACAATTTCAGGGCTCCTGGGGAAGAAAAGAGGTACCTTAAACATAACATCTTGAAATTTTGTTCCAATTTGCCTATGATTCAACTTTTCTGTTTCTGGTATTAATCTAAAGCACTTGAGTGAGACACCCAGTAAACCACTTCTTTATTAAAATTGCTAATTAACTGTTAGCCTGAAAGTGAACTCTAAATTATTCTTTTGTTTGGGTTTGAATTGTTTCAAATTAAATTGGATGAGTGTTAAGAAAAAAAATTTTTTTTAGGAAATAATTTCACTTCTAACAATGACTCGAGATAATGTAACTCATGCTTGAAACGTATCTGTATTCAAATACACAGCACAATCCACAAGGCAAATGTATATACAATTTTGTAAACAACAACCAGAAATCTGTAATAGTAATTTATATAATAAAAGATAATTTAATTACCTCTTAAGAGGTAAATTAAGAGTAAATATTGGCTACCTGTTTATAAAATTAAAATTAACTAATTAATTTTATTATTGACTGACTACTATATTCCAGGCCCCTCAATAACCCTTATTTAATTATTCTTTTACAGAAAGTAAAATATTTACTCCCTAAATACTTGTAATCCACCTTATTTTCTCCTCACACGAACATACATTTTAAAGTAAAAGAACATAGTAGCATCTCATTTCTCTGATATAATTTCATCCTGTGATCTCATTAAATGCTATAACTTTAAATATTATATATTTTCAATTAAAACATTAAATTATATTTTCTGTCACAGATTTATAAAATAAAGTAAATAAACATATTTTAAACTTTTTTGATAAGAAACTATCTGAGTTAAGTCATTTTTAAATCTTCTAATACAATAGCATATTTAAAGGTGTAGAAATACATAGCTGATATTTGATAAATGCTTCTGAAATGAATGAATGAATAAAAAACTGAGGTCTGATTATAACTCCATAATTTCTCCAAAAAACAAAGGAATTTTGAAACTGTTACTCACTTTTCTTCTCTCAGTACTGATTCCTCATCAAAATCAGTGAAATTGAGAGGAGAATGTTCACTAACAGAAAACTAAAGAAAATACATTTTTGTGTGTTACATAGGAAATAAAAATATAAATAAGTGAACTAATTTAATTTAATTTTAATTTTTTAATTCCTTCCCACTCCCTAAAGTGGTAACCATAAGTTTGTTTTCTATGTCTGTGAGTCTGTTTCTGTTTTGAAAATAAGTTCATTTGTCTCATTTTTTTAGATTCCAAATCTAAGTGATATCATATGGTATCTTCCTTTCTTTTTCTAGCTTACTTCACTTAGTATGACAATCTCCAGATCCATCCATGTTGCTGTAAATGGCATTATTTTATCCTTTTTGTGGCTAAGTAATATTCCATTGTGATCTCTCTCTCTCTCTCTCTCTCTCTCTATATATATATATATATATACATATATATATCTGAACTTCTTTATCCTGTCACCTATTGATGGAGATTTAGGTTGTTTCCATGTCTTGTCTGTTGTAAACAGTGCTGCTATTTGAACATTAGGGTGCATGTATTTTTTCCAATTAGAGTTTCCTCTGGATATATGCCTAGGAGTGGGATTACTGGATCATATAGTAAGTCTGTTTTTAGTTTTTTGAGGAATCTTCATACTGTTTTCCATAATGGCTTCAGCAAACTACATTCCCACCAATGGTGTAGGAGGGTTCCCTTTCCTCCACACCCTCTCCAGCATTTGTTCTCTGTGGACTTTTTAATGATGGCCATTCTGACTGGTGTGAGGTGATACCTCATTGTAGTTTTGATTTGCATTTCTCTGATAATTAGTGATATTGAGCATTTTTTCATCTGTCACTTGGCCATTTGTATATCTTCATTGAAGAAATGCTTGTTTAGGTCTTCTGCCCATTTTTGTACTGGGTTTTTGTTTTTTTTGTTGTTGTTGTTGTTATGAAGTTGTATAAGCTGTTTATATATTCTGGAAATTGAGCCTTTGTCAGTTGCATCATTTGCAAATATTTTCTCCCATTCCATAGGTTGTCTTTTTGTTTTGTTTATAGTTTCCTTTGCTGTTCAAAAGCTTGTAATTAGGCTCTATTTGTTTATTTTTGCTTTTATTTCTATTGCCTAGGTAGACTGCACTAGAAGAATATTGCTAAGATTTATGTCAGAAAATGTTTTGCCTGTGTTTTCTTCTAGGAGGTTTATATTATCTTGTCTTATGTTTAAGTCTTTAAGCCATTTTGAGTTTATTTTTGTGTATGGTGTGAGGGTATATTCTAACTTCACTGATTTACATGCAGCTGTCCAGTTTTCCCAACACCACTTGCTGAAGAGACGGTCTTTACTCCACTGTATGTTCTTGCCTCCTTTGCGGAAGATTAATTGACCGTGGGTGTCTGGGTTTGTTTCTGGGCTCTCTATTCTGTTCCATTGATCCATGTGTCTGTTTTTGTGCCAGTATCACACTTTTTTGATTACTGTAGCTCTGTAGTATTGTTTGAAGTCTTGGGAGGGGGGTGTTATTCCTCCAGCTTCATTCTTTTTCTTCAATATTGCTTTGGCATCTTTTGTGATTCCATATAAATTTTAGGGTTGTTTGTTCTAGTTCTGTGAAAAATGTCCTGGGTAATTGATAGGGATCACATTAAATCTATAGACTGCTTTGGGTAGTATGGCCATTTTAACAATATTCATTCTTTCAATCCAAGAGCATGGGATATCTTTCCATTTCTTTAAATTATCTCTAATTTCCTTAATCAATAACTTCTTATAGTTCTACATGTATAAGTCTTTCACCTCCTTGGTCAGATTTACTCCTAAGTATTTTATTTTTTATGACATTTTAAAAGGGATTTATTTATTTTCTTTTTCTAATATTTCACTGGTAAATTAAAGAAATGCCACAGATTTCTGTATATTAATCTTGTTCCTGCTACCTTGCTGAATTCGTTTGTCAGCTCTAGTAGTTTTTGTGTGAAGCCTTTAAGGTTTCTATATACATCTTGTCATCCACATATAGTGACAATTTTACCTCTTCTCCTCCAATTTGGACCCCTTTTATTTCTTTCTCTTGATTGCTATGGCTAGGACTTCCAAGACTATGTTGAATAAAAATGGTGAGAGTGGGCATTCTTGTCTTGTTCCAGATTTTAGTGGGACCCTATTTAACTTTAATTTTACAATAAAGTTCATTGATATATGGATGTGAACTTAATGGAGAACGCTGTATCACTTGTTACTTCATCTCTAGTATCTGACACAGTGAACAGCACATATATTTGATCAATTAATATTTGCTGATTATGTAAACAAACAAGTGAGTTTTATTTTATTGTTGTATGATTTTTAAAAAATAATCTAAAATACTATTCCAGCTATCAAATTCTGAGGAGTTTTCAGAATGTCATGGTATCTCTGTTCGACTCATAATTTATCACTGATAATTTTTAGCCACTATGTAAGGTAATCATTATCAATTATTATTCTTAGAGTAAGTTATTTTAAGTTATTTAAAGTATGGCTTTTAGTAAAAGCAGAACATTTACATGTTTTCCTCTTTTTGTCTTGCTGGCGTATCACTTTATCCAATTGTATTAATTAGCTATTGCTGCATAACAAATCATCCCAAACTTGGTGATTTCAATTTATAATATTTATTGTCTCTAACAGTTTATGCAGGTCAGGAATTCAGAAAGGTATCAGAGTCTCTGTGGCTGCAGTCTGATATTAGTTGGGGCTGCAGTCATCCAAAGTCTTGCCTGGGGCTGGCAGATTCACTTCTAAAGTATTTTACTCTCAAGACTGCCAAGTTGGTTCCTCTCCATGTGGGCTACTCTGGTGTCTTCTTAACATGGCAACTCGTTTGCCCCAGAGTGAGCAATGCAAGAGACCAAGGAGGAAATCACAATGCCTCTTATAACCTAGCCTTGAAAGGCATGTGCTACCACTTCTGCAGTATTCTATTAGCCACCCAGTCAGGTTTGATTCAACTGGTATGAACAGATAGGCATGAATGAATACTCAGAAACAAATATCTTTAGGAGACATCTTGGAGACTGGCCACCATACCAATTGTATATGTAAAAATATAAAATCAGGTAAGTGTTTAAATTGTTTGATCTATAACCAAAAATGATTTGTCGTTAATCCTTGTGAAAGCTTTTTTGTCTACATTCTTACATACCTTGACATTTTGGACTTTAAGTCAAATAGTATTAAAAGATATGCCATGAACTTTTAGTTTCACAGTATTGGAATGACAGTCTAATCCTGGTCAATGCATCATTTGCAGTTTCTTTATTTTCATTTCTTCTCTCATTGATTTGATTCTAATAAATTTACATTTGACATATACAAAATAATAAAACTATAGAATTTTTCTTTGAAATTACTTAAGCATGAATAAGGTCATTTCTTTTTAAAGTACATTACCCAAATTGTTTCCACTTATCCTTTTGAACAGGGGCAGACTAAGCTCATGGACTAATTTCATAGAAAGAAAAGGCAAATCCAACATAGAGGAGAGGGAAGAAATAGGGAAATGAGACTCTGAAGGAGTCTGAGGTTAATGAAGCAGCAGAAGGGAAGCTGGAATCTATGCAAGGAACTAATGTGGTTTTAGCACTTTGATGTGGGAGCGCTTTCCCTCAAAGTCTTCTTCTGACTTATCCTCAGTTGGCCTCAGCAGTCCCAAATGCAGTGTCTTGAGCCCAGTCTGTGAGAGTAATGGTCATATTTGTGGACTTGTCATTTCAATAATATGTTGAAATGAACATGCTGCTATGACCCAGTTGTACTTTCTCATCAACATCATCAAATAAAGTGTATTATTCCATGCCATTTGCTATGCTAATGTGCTCTACTTTATTCCAAAGACATGGACCACTATTTTCTAAAACAAGTAAGTATTGTTTCGGGGAAGAGTTGTCAAAAGCCACCAGGCCTTCAGAAATTTAATCAGATGAAAAATGTGACATCAATTTCTATGTTTTAGAACAAAATGTTTGTTCTTGGAGATTCTTTATGTTATAATAGAAAAGGCTCAGACTTTGAGGAAAGTATTTGCATGGTTCCTTACTCACTAGCTATAGAACCTGCTGGCTACTTATGCTTCCCTTGCCTCATACGTCAAATGGGAATAATACCTACCTCAAAGAATTCTTATAAAGATTCAGTAGGGCAACAGATATAAAATACCATCTATTAGATACCCATTAAATTTTTGTTCCCTTCTCTCTCTTGCTTTTTATTTGTTCTCAGTGTGAACCCTATCTTCTGATAATATCAAATCAATTTGCTGGCAGCCATTATTTTATCCTTCAGTGAAAGCCTTTCCTAAAGTCTACATCCTGAGGATTGCATATTTTGCTCATAATTTTGCTTTGTATTTGAAAAAGCAAGGCCAGTAGTACTTCCTTATCTGTTATATGTCTAATCCTTTTCATGATGTATTTAAAAATTTTTATCATCATTCTTCAGATAATCCTTAATATAAGTTTTAATAACTTGTCAAAAAATTTTTGTCCTGTTAATTATTTATTGACCATCCCTGGAGTTGCTTGTTTATTTTACATGAAGTAATATTGAAATTTATGTGATAAAACTGTCATTAATATTTTCATTTTCAATTTCTTTACCCTTCCCCTTAAGTAAAAAAAAAAAAATCAATATAGTATAAGTGTAATGTAGTACAAGAAGAAAAAAAAATTCTGTTAATTTAGGTCTTTAATCTCTTTGCACTTACTACTCCCATTTCTGAAACTATTTTTCAATGATTATATTATTCATTATTTGCATGCCTTAATAAATATCTAAAACATAATTACTTCCCTCCTTGCTCTATAAACCTCCAAATTCAAAACTGAGACTCTTTTTCTGATCTATTGTTAGGCACATGTGCATAAAATATCATTATAAATTTATTTTTCCAATTTCTGGTTACTGTTTTACTCCTCCAGTTTTCATCAATGGAGTTTTAATGTGAAAAATGTGGATATGAACGTACAAGTACCACTACATTATTTTCTATGTGAGAATATGATGAACCCACCCACACTTTCCTAACGTGTTATATATATCAGATATAAACATGTTTCTCATGGTAAAACAGCTCACAAGGGTAATTCTCTGAAAGTGCAAGATGTTTTTAAAATTCTTATACTCATTATAGATCTAATATTTTTCCTATCATAATGGTCTTTTAAAAAATTTTCTACCAATTGACATTTGAAAATCCTGTAGCAGCATTTTGATTTCACTTAAATTTAAATAATGGATCACAAATCAAATTTTTTATTTTTTGATAGGGAAAAATAAAATAAGTTCATTAATTTTCTTCACCACTTCCTTATTTAAAACATCCTGCACTGTTTACTAATTCTAGGTAGATGACCTAATACGGAAAATAAAACCCACGTTAGGAAAACCGTGCACCAATTTTGGTTAGTAATAATGCCATTTATTTACTAAAACTCAACCTCAATAGCAAAATATTAGAAATATTTATATTTTACAATAATTGCAGAAGTCATACTGTGGATTGAATTCTGTCCTCCCCAAAAGATATGTTGAAGTCGTAATTGCCAGTAACTCAGAATGTGACCTTATTTGAGAAAAAGATCTTTGTAGGTGTAATCCAGTTAAGATGAGTTCATTTAGGTGGACCCTAACCCAAAATGACATATGTCCTTATAAAAAAAAAAGCAGGGCTGGGGGGATTTGTACAGATATGTACAGAGGAAAATCAATGCAAAAAGATGTAAGAAGAATGCCATGTGAAAGTGGAGTTATACTTCCACAAGCCAAGGAGTGTCTGGGGCAGAAGCTAAAAGTGATAAAGAACGATCCTTTCCCTACAGTTTTCAGAGGAAGCAAGCTTCTTCCAACACACTGATTTCCACCTTTCAGCTTCCAGAACAGTGAGAGAATTCATTTCTGTTGTTCTAAGCCATCCAGTTTTTGGCAGCCCTTGGAAATGTAAAGCTAATAGCTACTTTAATTCACCTGATATAAATTACATGGACTATTACTGCATAAATAGAGCTTTGTAGGATTTATTTTAAAAATGAATCATTTCTTTACCATTTATTATCATTGATTATTTTGGTAACATAGTAAAGGAGTATGTTTTGGACATGTCTATGTATCTAGCCCTATTATAAGTGCTTTACTTGTATTAATTCATTTAATCCTCTACAGCTATCCTTTGAAACAGTTATTACCACTATAATCCTTATTTTGAGGGACAGAGAAGTGAGATAATTCCTAGATTATATATCCCTATTATATGAGAGAATCAGTTCAAATCCACAAAGTCAATACACAGAGTCCATGTTCTCAATCACTATATGAGATTATCTTCAAACAGTCTATCCCCTCTGACTTTATCTTCACCAATGAATGTTTCACTTTGTCAACCTTCAAAAACATAACTGTTGTCACTTTATTCAAATACTCAAAATGCTCCTTGCTCTACCATTATATACAAGAAGATTGCCAGACTCAATGGCATGACACATGGCATTCACAGGGCCCCATAACTAGCATCAACTTACATTTCAAAACAAACCTCTAGTCACATATGTACACAGACATTTGAAGAAAGGAAATTGCATAAGTGATATTAGAGAACCATGAGGGAAGGTAAAAATGTCCGATCGTAGATTCAGTACAGGAAACACAGTTGATAATGAGTGCTTCCTATAAGACATCAGATCAGGGTAAGACACACTAGGATGCAAATCTTGACTTGGGTCCTACTAACCCATCTAGTCTGATTTCCTCCTATTATTGCTTTTTCACAGCACACACAGCACACACTTCTGCAATTTTAGAATGATCATGTTCTCTCTTACATCCTGACATTTATACTTGCTGCTTACCCCTGCCCTCATGCCTTTTTTCTCCCTAACATCATCCTCACTTCCCTACCTCCACCCTCCCATCACACCACTTTCATGGATAGTTCCTCCTGGAACTATATGATTCAGTTTCTTTATCTCTTGCCCTGATAAGCCTTCTCTGATTTGTCTCCCATCACCTGGCCAGTCCAGAACATGTACTCCACCTGCATGCTTTCTTTAACCTTTAGCATTTCATTGCATACTTTTGTAATAGTCAGGTGGCTTGTCTGTATCTCCATTCTAAACTACTTGAAATAGGACCTTCACATTAGTCTTTGGATTGCCCAGGGCACACACAATGACTGAAATTAAACAGCAACTCAATATGTGTTTGATGAATAAATGAGTGAATGAATGATTTAAAGAAATCTGAAACCTAGAAAAACCTGTGAGTATATGATGAAGAATAAGCAGAGGAAAATGTCAGGCCTATGGAAAGACCCTAAAGCCATAGCTGCTGTGGTTCTGGAGCTCTGGAATCAGTGAATAATGATCCACACTGAGATGAACCTACCAACCACGTACCCAAAGGCAGGGACAGGATCATTTGGTGGGGAGTAAAGGATTGGGCACATTGCATAGGACAAAGCAGATTTTTATCCAGACTGACTAGCTGGGAGGAAAGATGAGAAAGTCAGCTGATAAGAATGGATCATAGTAGGGTCAGAATCTAAGTGGACAGTAAGCAAGAAGAGAAATGCAGGCAGTAAAGGTCAGGTGATACAGAAGGTAATTTCATAGGCAAATGAATTACAAATAGAAAATTGCCACATCAAAAGATTATACAATCTTTGCTCAGGGAACTATTTAGGCCAGAGAATGAAGAGCCAGAGAATCAACGGATAAAAATGTATGGAGTCGTTACGGTTTGCTGTATATAGCATCATGTCATCCACATATAGTGACAATTTTACCTTTTCTCTTTCAATTTGGATCCCTTTTATTTCTAACTCTTGTCCGACTACTATGGTGAGGACTTCCAATACTATGTTGAAACAGAAGTGGTGAGACTGGGCATCCTCATATTTTTCCAGATTTTAACAGGAAGACTTTCGACTTCTCCTCGCTGAGTATTATGTTGGCTGTGGGTTTGTCATAAATAGCTTTTATTATGTTGAGATATGATATCAATTATATGTGGCTTTAAAACAATGACACAAATGAACCTTTTTATAAAAGACAAACAGACTCACAGACATTGAAAACAAACTTACAGTTACCAGGGAGAAAGGATAGGGTGGAGGGATAAACCGGAGTCTGGGATTTGTAGATGCAGTTGCAATTTTATAAAACATTGATGACTACAGTAGATTTAGATCCTAAAATTGTATGGAATTTCCACTGAAGCAGAAGTCAACTCCTTTGTGACTAGCCAAGGCCATAAGTTTCATGAGGGCAGGCCCTTAACTGTGTGACTCACTGCAGTATCTGCAGCTTGATACCTTGTAGACACAGAACCGGTACTTGGATAATAAAATGATGAGTCTTTCACTGCAATGACACACCAATTTCTCCTCACTCTTGTTCTTCTCAGTGTTGACATTCATCCACTTGCCCAAGCAAGAAACCATGAATCATCACAGACTTCCTCTATCTTACTCATTCTCCCAATATAATTCTCAATAAGCAACTTTTGTTGATTCTCCTCCCAGAATTCAATTTAGTGAATCTGTGAATTTTAGTGATTTTTTTCCTCCCATTAGCACAATGCTTGTTCAGGTCACCATTCTTGTTCATTTGCACTCCTGCTAAATCCCTCTAACCATCCTTCTGCTTCTAATAGTTCTGCTAGAATCAACTCTCCAAATTACCACCATGCTAATAAGTGTTGTGGGTTGAATTAAGTTCCCCAAAAAGATACGCTTTAGTGCTAATCCCCAATACCTGTGAATGTGACCTTATTTGGAAGTAAGTTAATTTGAGGCTTTACCAGATTAGGACAGGCCCTAATTCAATGGCTGGTGCCCTTATAAGAAGTGGGAAATTTTGACACAGGAAAAAAAAAAAAAAAAGAATAGAGAGAATACTACAAGACCATGGAGAAGTAGTAGTGGCAGAGATTGGATGCATCTACAAGCCAAGGGACACCAAAGATTGCCAGGAACCATGAGGAGATTGAAAGAGGCAAGGAGAGAGCTTTCAGAGAGAGCATGGTCCTGCCTGCTGACACCTTGCCTTCAGACTTTTAGCCTCTGGAACTGTAAGAATACATTTCTGTCGTCTTAAGTCACCCAATTTATAATTATCTGTTATAGCAGCACTAGGAAACTAATAGCACATGAAAAAACAAAAAAATCAATTAAGTCACTCTGTTGGTCAACATCCTTCTTTAACTATCTTCTTCCAGTGGAATACAAATTAATTTATAAATCCTGAAGAAGCCCACGATCTGGATCCTCCCTAACTTCTCTAGACTAATCTCTTGACAATTTCACTTTCCAGGTTTGCCACACTTCAGAGATGCAGGACTTGTTCACTTTCCGCCAATATGCCTCATGCTGCCCCTTCTGCCTGAGCACACCCTTTCTCTCCACTGCCCTCCTCCAATGAACATGACTAACTCTGAAATTTTCCTGTCTCACGGCTTCATTCCACCAGGGAGATCTCTCAAGATATTGAAACTAGTTTAGGCTCACCTGCTATGTAGCATACAGACTTTATTCTAAGTATTGGATTAATTTTCTTTTTCTCTCTGTAAATTGTAGATTCTCTAAAAGGAGGCAACAGCTTTCCTGTATTTTCCACTGTATTTCCTGTATAATGCTTTGCACATTGCTGTGATTACTTTACTTTTAGTATCAGATCACAATCACCACTACTACTAACACTAGTAATAAGAAAGAGCTACCAATTATCGAGCACTTATTTGTACCAGGAATTTTGCAAGTAATAAAAAAAGTCACATCATTTAATATCCTTATCTACTAGAGATTACATAATAATTACTACTTTTCTAAGTTATAGCTGAGAAAAGTGAATTTTAGAGTGGTTAAATTACTAATGCAAGGTCGCATTACTCTGAAATAATAGAAGGAGAGCTCATCCCAGTTGTTTCTGACTTTGAAAGGTCATATTTTTAATGATTTTGCTCAATAAATATTAGTTGACATTCCAACAGAGAGAGCAACACAAATAAAGACCAAGTGTTGAAATTAACACAACTGTGTTTGAGGAAAAATAAGACAGAGATTTAACTTTTAGTAATAAAATGAAAAGGGAGGTTTGTTGCACATTAAGGACAGATTAAGAGGCAAATTTGAAGAAGATAATTGTGACCCTATGATTAGGTTTAAAATGGTCTTTCGGAAAGTAGAATAGAAAGAAATAAAGGTGTATTCATTGGCGGTAAGTCAATTATGACACTATCTCCTCCGAAGAGGCCAACTCATAAAAACAGCACTGGACTAAAAAAATGTAAACTGATTCAGCTCCATCAAATATACAGCACCCTTTTCATATGGACCTTTAAAAAATACTCCCAAATTTGGGAGAAAAGCACAAGGATGGGTTGGAGTGTTGTGACATGTATGTTCTAAAATTTTGTGATGTAGCTGCCTAAATTTGGTGATCACCACTGGCTAAATTTCTGAAAACAAATAATGTGCGATGTACTAGGAATGAAGAATTTATTATCTAGATGTTAAATCCTTAAATAATATTTTCAAGGCAATGTCTAGTTTAAAAGTCACACAAGAAAATTAGAGTAATAACATTGTCATATCTTTTTACAGAATATTGATGCTGCTCTGGGCGATGAAAGCAATTAGTGCATGAATCTCTCTCTGCATACACTTTTTTTTAATAATAGAAAATGAGTTGCATCCCAGTGTAGATGTTGATAATATATTTAAAGAGTATTTGTTGGAAGAGTTGTCTAATTCCCAGCCAATTCCAGGAGCTCCCATGACCCAGTCAGGCTTTGGTGGAAGGAAGCAGTAGCTTTTGATATTACTTGAGGTGAGGAGAGAAAGGTCACTTCAAATTTCAACCTGCAACATGATGATTGTGAGCTGATTTTTTTAGTAAAAAAAAAAAAAAGGAAAAGGAAGAACTGACTTACAGAAAAGTATGATGAATTCTGCTTTATTCATTTAGGTTCTAACTACATTCAAGTGTAAATGTTCAATAGAAAATGAAGAAATAGTAGAATGATAGACGTGGATATTGTGGCGTGGAGATGGAGGACTGGGATGCCAGAGAAAGGCCATAACCAAAGAAAAACATCTGGGGTGTTCTGGTTAAGAAATGATCTCAGGAGTGTATCCTGTTTTCCAAAGAAATGGAGCAAAAAGCAAATATAGTGGGGAACTTACTCAACTTTAGGTAACTCCAAAGACAGTATGTAATAATAAAAAAGGAAGAAAAGCAAGTTTAGAAGTATAGAGAGGTTAAGAATAGTGCATAAGCAGAGTAAGGAAAATTTGAAAGGGAAATGGTCACCAAGAGCAAATATTAAGAAGTGGTCAAGAACAAGGAAGACCAAGAATGGGGTCTTGGATTTAACAAGATGTTAGTGTTCTTTGGCAAAGTAGATCTGGGACAAGGGTAAGACTTTGAGCCAAGAAGTAGTGGATTCATCAGAAAATAACTAGGGAGGAACAAGAAGGAATGTAGTATAAAAGGGAGAATGGAATGTTCACATAAAAATTCTATCTTAACCTATAAATAAGCAGGGCTGACTTGGTTGATGTTTCCTCAGAAAGTGTTCCCATGTATCCTCTAAAAGTTCTCACAGATGATGGTAACACATTTACGTAAGAAGTGTATGCAAATAATTATGCCAGGATCTGTGAAATAAAGACAGTTTTATAGGATACTGTTCCCGAATACATACAAGATAGGTGGGAAATCAAACCATAATGATGTGGAGACACAAATTTAAGAATGAATTAAAAATACATACACATGAAATGCAAGAAAAAATTTTAAAAGTTACAGGAAACTGAGTCAAGGCAAGGGAATGAGAAATACAAGACTTTGGGGGCTGGAGGGGATGTTATATATGTTAGACTGGAAAGGCAGGAGTAATAGGAATCACTTGCAATCGTATTAGGAGGACATGCCAGAAGAGGTGAAATACTTTCAGAAGGAATAATGAGGCACAATTGATGAAGAAATGGAAGGGTTATAAATAGATTGGAGGGACCTATATTTATTACTTGACTAAACTGAAACATAGAAATGGTAAATGATGAAACAGGAAAGTTTACTAGAGATCAGGTATCACCTGTGCCCTGCTGAAAAAGGTATCTGGATGATTTAATCGAATAGAAATTAGAGGACTGGTGCTCAAACATCAATGTACATGAGGATCTCCCAGGATTCTTGTTAAAAATTCAGATTCTGAGCCCCCATCAGAGACCTTCTGTGCCCACGTGTAGATGGTGGTGTGCGACATAGGTAATTATCTCCAGGGTGATAGAGGTGGTCTCCTTCCCACACTTTGAAAATATTGGAGGGTCAAAAATATGTACGTAATTACATTTTAAAAGATGGGAATTAATTTCAGCAAGAAAGATTAAAGAAGTTAAGTAGGGTAACAGCACAGAAAGCAGGAGGATGATATAATAACCCCACTCCCAGTGTATTAAGTGCATATATAAGAGGATAGCTAAGCCATTTTTCTCCATTTCCATTGTTGTCTACGTAAGAGGTAATTGACTCAGATTAAAGTAAAAACTCATTTACTGGGAAAGATTTCTTGACTTAAATCACGATCATAGGCTAGAACTGTCATGAAGGATGTTTAGGAGAATCTATATTCCTATTTTGTTCTGACTTGTTTAGAATAATAATAATAATAAAAACCTATCAGTCCTGGCTATTTTAGGGTGTGTCCCTTCACCAATATTGGAAATAGGGTCATTGACTATAGGATATTTTAAGTTTTTTCCTGGTTCTCTGCTAGAAACCTTTAATAAGAATATATTGCTCTTTGAGGAGGCTATGCAAGAGTCATTAACTGTGACTAATACACCATCCTCAAGACGCACCAGAGCAGCCTCATTAATCACGTCAAATTGCTGCTAAAGGCATTTTGTGTATGAATGTGTGTGTGTGTGCATGAGTGTGTGTGTTTGTGTGCATGGTCATTTATTAAACTCCTTCGGAGTTACAGAATGAAGATAATGACTTAATTGAAAGTTGCACACTGTCTACTTCTTCTACTTTTTTTCTCTTTTTCCCTAACTCTTAGGACCAGTCCTGCAACCAGGTGGCTCCTTTCCTTAGCCAGCATTTGTGGATGCTAAGTGATTCAGAGTTACTCAAGCAAACAGAGGATGGAATTCCACCTGGTTCTCTCTCTCTGCTACAATGAGAGAAGCAGAATGGGTTCTGTAGCCCTCCTGTGCTGTGATAAGCCATTAAAAAAAAACAAAAGGCTGGCTAAAGTGACTACAGATGTTATGTGAAACAGCCAGTATGTTTTCCACCTGTCTGTATTTGCCTAAGGGGTCAGGGACAATCAAATTAAAGCAATATGCAAGATGTGACAGATGTTTGTCCTATTGAGATAAATCTGAGCAAGATGCAGAAAGGTAGAATAAATGTAATACATAAAACAAAACACAGAAACCACTCTAGACGTGTCCTGAGAGTAACAACATTTCTAAATAAAGGCCCATTACTTTACGTCCTTCCCTTCTAATTAGACCCATAATTGGACACTTTATAGTACCTAGTGGAAACATAATTAGTCAGTCTTTTTATAGTAGCGTAATTTGTTGGGAGTTAGATTGTTGAAGTGGGAGAAGGGTCATTTTGGAGAATTTTATCTCTTTTTCAGGCTACAGGTAATAATATGGTGCACTGCCCATTTTGTTGGAAGAACTTGGGTGAATGTTTCACCATCAAATTAATGTCCTCCAATCTAACTCATGTACCTCTCAAATATAGGATGATGGTCTGTATCTCTGAAGCTAATGTCAGGTAATGAAAAAGCCTTTCAATACCTTATTGACTGGAATGTTGCTAACATGTCAAGATCAAGGAAAAGGGAGTTAGATGTGACGTTATGATTATATATGTCTTGAAACAAAACACTAATATAGGTCATTTTTCTTTTGTGTCACACTGCCTAGATGTCTCTGGTCAAATAGACAATATATGTTCCTTGGCAAAGTTCTTTTTTGATCTCTATCTTTCTTTTCCTATCTTAAAATACTTTATGCTCTGAAATTTCAGCAACTGCTCCTGAAAATTATTAGACTTAAAAAATATGAGTTGGCCAGCAAAAGCATAAAACCAGTCAACCACTGGACATTAACTCATTTGAAGGTTGTAAAACCTTACAAGATATGATGAAATAGCATTCATTGCATTTTGTGAAAAGAATAATTGGTTCCAATTCAAGTCATTTGTAAATACTTTCAGAGACATAATAGAAGGTTGTATGTTTTTAGCTTTAAGACAAAAGACTATTATGATTACTGGTGTATACTGTTTCCTAATTTTATTGTAATAACATGACACATGGGTCTGAGTGCAGGTAATCCACTTCTGGCCTCAGTTGCTACCAGCTGTAAGTTGATTTAAATGACAACTTATGTGGCTGTAGTGAAGGCCAATGGAAATCACATAAACCATTTTTTCTTTCTCTGCTGAGGTTTCCAAACTCTAAATCACAAGGCAAGTCAAGCACAGAAGCCTAATTGAGATTTGGATGCCTGCTGCTTGTTGCAGTATCCTCCTTACTAACATGGAAGGAAGATCTACTGTGGACCTTGGAATTTTTGTTGGAGTCATCCAATGTTGGGTAGTTAAGCATTGTTGGTATTGAGGAGGTATTTCTTGAGAGAACACCAATTTTTTTTTAAATTGACCTAATGAATTTGTGATTTATCAACATATTTGATGAGTGCTTATTTGTCAGACACCATACTACAACTAAGCTTTCTCCTTCCCAAACTCTATCTGTGGCAGAGACTGCAAATACTGGAATTACCTTATCAATGGTGCTTTGAAACGCATAGCATTCCATTCTCTCATTCAATCTTTTCCGGGACAAGATGTGTAAATCATCAGTGCTTTCATGAGAGAAGGAAATGTACCCAGAAGGTTACAAGCTTGTCCTGTTATTATTAGTGAACATCAGAAGCATTTAAGGAAACCAGGATAGCTGGCCAAAAAAACAAAACAAAACAAAAAAACCCATGAAGATGGAAAATGAGGATGCCTCAGGCTAAAGAGATGCTAAGAGGAGTGATTGCTCATTGTTCCATCGACCAATTCTGTCAATCACATGGCACATAGGAAAATGTGCCTGCCAACACAAATGAAATAGATGGACTAATTTAACAAGCACTAATCAACTAACTCAGGTGGAAATTTCAGTTATATTGTGCTGATGTGTATACACTGACAATAGGTTAATTTCTAGGTCAGTTCAGGCATTAGAAAATTCTTTGGCTAATAAAATTGACTGATTTGTGTGTTTTGTGTGTTCTTCAAGTTTGAAAAAAAAAGACACCATCCCCTCAAAACCCACTTTGAAAAATTGAAAAAGTACTATTTTCCCCCTAACAAAATAAAATTATTGAGATTTCTGGATTGTTTAATTCATAGCAGATGGACTGTTTCACTCAGTTTAGGCTATAACATTTTTTATAATTATATTTTGTGTATATAAATTTCGTGGGTTTTTTACTGTAAAACTGGCCATTTATTTACACTATTACTTACATATATATGCCACTTATTTACACAACTAAAAGGGAGAATTCTTACAATTTTACTAAGATATGTTATGTAGCTGGACTTTGGATAATCTGTGTAAGGAATTTTGTAGCTTACCAGAAGTCAATTTATATACTATATAATGTAGATAGTTCATATATATCAGGGAATTATAGAAGTCTCTACCTGAAAGAAAGCCTAAATTTGCAAAAATGTAATATCTGCTCAATAAAAATTATGGAATAAGGAGATTCAAACTTAACAAACTGAAGAAGTTAGAGATCCATATAATTATATGAAATACATAATTAATTAAAGTGCAATTGCCCTTGAGTGCAAAGATAATAATGTATTTTCCTGTATATCATAAGTTACACTTATATCACCAACCTTTGCTTGCCTACCAGCTCTCATCCTTGGTCTTAAAAAATAAATAAGAGAACATCAAAATGTTAGGATTTTTCAAAATTAATACTGTTTTTCAAAACTATGGAGTAAATAATCCTTTTATTTATTCATGGGAAGAGGAGGAATATGGTATATTTAAAGGAAAGTCCAACAAAATACATGAGAAATTAATGAAAATTTTTATAGATTGTAAATGAAGTTGACTGTAAGATGTTTCTCTTAAGTGATATAAATAAATTGCATCTTAATAGTTTTACTTTACAAATCAGAGATATGTATTATCAACTTAAACAAAATTTTAACATACATTTTTAAAAAATAAAGAGTTTCTAGGCATCACTATAAACTGATAAATAACATTTTAATGTCTAAATAAGAAGCTGTTCACTTTTGTTCTCTTTTGGTTGATTTCCAAAATCCAAAAAAAAATTTTTAAAGAAATGTTGTCAGTGTCCTATTTACAGTGTTCATGAAAGAAGAGTCCTTAATAGATGGGTCCTTATGTCTAGTGTGCTAGATCAGTACTGAATGAATGAATAAATTCTAGGTATATAATGTACAGGATAGTGAATATAGTTAAATACTACTGTGTTGTATACTTGAACTTCGCTATGAAAGGAGATAGTAAGCATTCTCACCATGCACATACAAAATGGTAATTATGTTAGCTGATGGCTATGTTAAATAGATTGTTGTAATCATTTCACAATGTCTATGTATATTGAATAATCACACTGCAGACTTTAAACATATACGTTCTTATGTCATTATACATTCTTAAAAAAGCATTTGAGAAGCAGATTCCTTGAGGCCAGTGTCTCTAAACCTTACCAGACTCAGAAACTGCTTGTTGTTACTAAATTTTGTCCTATAGCACACTTGAAATGAAACTTCAATGTTTACAGCAGCAATATTTACAATAGTTAAGACATAGGAACAACCTATATGTCCATCGACAGATGACTGGATAAAGAAGTTGTGATATATCTATATAATGGAACACTACTCAGCAATAAAACATAATAAAATAATGCCATTTGCAGCAATGTGGATGGACCTAGAGATTGTCATTCTAAGTGAAGCAAGCCAGAAAGAGAAAGACAAATTGAAGAATGAAAACCATATGATCATCTCAATAGATGCAGAAAAAGTTTTTGAGAAAGTTCAACATCCATTTATGATAAAAATGCTCCAGAAAGTTGGCAAAGAGGGAACATACCTCAACATAATAAAGTCCATATATGAAAAATCTACAGCTAATACCATACTCAGTGGTAAAAAGCTAAAAGCATTTCCTCTAAGATCAGGAATAAGAAGAATATCCACTCTTGCCATTTTTATTCAACATAGTTTTGTAAATCTTATCCACAGCAATCAGAGAAGAACAAATAAAAGGAATCTAAATTGGGAAGGAAGAAATAAAACTCACTGTCTGCAGATGACATGATACTATACATAGAAAATCCTAAAGATGCCACCAGAAAACTACTAGAGCTGATCAATGAATTCAATAAAATTGCAGGATAGAAAATTATTATACAGAAATATTTTGCATTTCTGGACACTGAGTTATTAAAAAGGGAAATGCATTTAGCATTGCATCAAAAAGAAGAAAATACCTAGGAATAAACCTACCTAAGGACATAAAAGACCTGTACTCGGAAAACTATGACACTGATAAAAGAAATTGAAGATGACACAAACAGATGTTCTTGGATTGGAAGAATTAATATTGTTAAAATGACCATATTACCAGAAGGAATCTACAGATTCAATACAAACCTTATCAAAACACCAAAAGCATCTTTCCCAGATCTGGAACAAATAATTTTAAAATGATAATGGAAATACAGACAACCCTGAATAGCCAAAACAATCTTGAGAAAGAAGAACAGAGCTGGAGGAATCATGCTCCCTGACTTCTGACTATACTACAAAGCTACATTAATCAAAACAGTATGGTACTGGCACAAAAACAGATACACAGATCAATGGAACAGGATAAAAAGCCCAGAAATAAACTTTCATACTTGGAGTCAATTAACCTATGACAAAGGAGGCAAGAATATACAATGGAGAAATGGCAGTCTCTTCAACAAGTGGTGCTGGGAAACTGGATAGCTCCATGTAAAAAATGAAATTAGAACATTCTTCAACACCATATACAAAAATTAACTCAAAAAGAATTAAAGACCTTTATGTAAGACCAGATACTATAAAACTCTTAGAGGAAAATACAGGCAGAACACTTTTTGACATAAATTGCAGCAATATATTTTTGGATCCATCTCCTAAAGCAAAGGAAACAAAAGCAAAAATAAACAAATGGGACTTACTGAATGAGAGAAAGTATTTTCAAGTGATATGACCAATAAGAGGTTAATATCCAATATAAACACCTCAGACAACTCAACATCAAAAAAACAAAGAACCCAATTTAAAAAATGGGCAGAAGAACTGAATAGACAGTCTTCCAAAGAGGAAATGCAGATGGCCTACAGGCACATGAAAAGATGCTCAACATTGCAAGTCACCGGGAAAATGCACATCAAAACCACAATGAGGTATTATCTCACACCTGTAAGAATGGCTATCATCAAAAACAACACAGATAAAAAATGTTGGTGAGGATGTAGAGAAAAGGGAACCCTCTTATACTGTTGGTGGGAATGTAATTTGGTGCAGCCACTGTGGAAAACAGTATGGTGATTTCTCAAAAAACTAAAAACAGAACTACCAAATGACTCAGCAATTCCACTCCTGAGCATATATCTCCCCGAAAACAAAAGCACTAATTCAAAAAGATACATACATCTCAATATTCACAGAAGCATTATTTATAATTACCAAGGTATGAAAGTAACCAAGGTGCCCATTAACAGGTGAATGGATAAAAAAAAGATGTGGTGTATATATACAAGGCAATGTTAACCAGCCATGAGAAAGAAGAAAATCCTGCCATTTGCAGCAACATGTCTGGACCTTGAGGGCATTATGCTACATGAAATAAGCCAGACAGAAAGAGAAATACTGCATAGTATCACATATATGTGGAATTAATTTTTTTATGTCAAACTCATAAAAACAGTAGAAAAAGTGATTGGTTGCCAGGGCATGGGGGGAATGTGTGGGGGGGGAGATAGGGAGAGATTGGTAAAATGTACAAATTTTCAGCTATAAAATGAATAAAGTCTGAGGATCTAATGTAAAACATGGTGATGATAGTTAATAACACTATATTGTATAACTGAAAGTTGCTGAGTGTAGAACTTAAAAGTTTTCAACTACAACAACAAAGATAGATGAATATGTGAGGTAATCTGTATGTTAATTAACTAGATGGGGGAAGTCTTTTTACAATGTAGTATATGTATATTAAAGTGCTGCTATGTACACTTTAAATATCTTACAATTTTATACATCAATTATACCTCAATAAATCTGCAATGAAAAAAGTTAAACTTCCAGAAATAATATTTATATGTGATTATAATGCATATTTTAATAAACTACTCTATTGATACAGTTAGAGAAAAGACTGTTCTTGCTAAATCAAAGATCACTGTAAAGTTTATATATTATTCATAATTTTATACTATTTTGGTTTTAAAATTTTATGCACTTAAAAATGAAAAATCTCCATAGGGATTTTTTTAAACTACAGAAACACAATTCTCAGAGAAGCTGCAGAGTGAAATGAGTGAGCACATAGAAATAGCTTTGTTACATACAGCTTGGGAATATTTCTCTAAATGGTGGATGGAATGACCCAGGTGTCCACCAGTTGTGGTGATAAAAATCTTGCTGTTATGTTACTTCTAGAAGGTGTGAAAATATATGAGTGCAAATAAAAATAGCAATTAAAAATATGTAAGATCGTTAGCCAAACAGACAGAACTGGCACAGGAAAAATCATTTGCTGCCACAAAAAAATAAAAATAATTGAATGCTCCAAATTTTAGTGTCAGCTCTCATCTGAGGATACTTAATGGAAAGCATGAGTCTACAAAGCAGGATGCAAGTTGTAGCAAACAGTTGCCTATGGGGATGTAGCCAATAATTCACAGCTATGGGCAGAACCAGGAATATCCTGCTTCATTTTTTGGTAATACTTTGTGCTTATTAAAATTGTAACAGTTTACAGTTTTTGAAATTAAAGGTTCTGGATGTCTTTGTACTTGGAGAGACATAAGTGTCAAAAATTATTTGGAAACTCTTGACAAAGCTTAAAGCTCAGAAAAATAAATTCTGATTTTTTTTTTTCAGTTAAGAGGGGAGAATTATTCTTACAGTTAGAATAAAATATACTGTAAACTTTATGATATATTTTTATGACCCAAAAGAGGAAAATGTTTATGTCAGTTATTCTGTTCAATCAAGCAGTTTGAATAGTTCATACATAGAACAGAGGCTCAAGTAAAGCATAAATCTTGTCTGCGATGTTCACGGAAGACAGTAAGGGCTGGGTGTGTACTTTTCAAATTAATAAGTGGGGCATATGAAAACTTTACAACTGAATATAGTGAATTATTTTAAGTGCTTTCCTTTTAAAAATTCTAGAGAGTTATTGTAATCTATATTGTAACTTATTATTTATTTACTTATTTAAACAAACAAAAATTAGGTCTTAGGTCAAATTTTAAAAAAGAATTCTGAGTTTTCGCATTCATATGGTAACACTGTGGGTTGACTGACTGAACTTCCCTTGCCATCCTCTTTCTCTCATGCCTTTATTTTAAAGGCTGTAAAAGTTAAAAACTCAACTACTCAAGCTCCAACTTTCCAAACTTCCTTACTAATATGGATATCCATGTTCTTACTCTTCCTACTGACAAATGTAGGTCCTACTGATGTCTGCTGATTCTGTCTTTACCTCTAAATGTTTTCTACTTTCTTTTGGCTGGAAAATGATGTAAGGCCTAGAAGCATAGCAGCCTTCTTGTGACATGAGGCAATAGAAGTGTATATGAAGGCCTGAAAAAAATTCTGGGTCCTTGTTGACATAATTGAGAGACTGTGCCAAGCTTGGATTGAAGATGTTCAAGTTTGTTTGTTGTTATATTAGACAACTCTCTGTGTATTTAAGCTTTTAATTGTATGGTTTTTCTCTTACTTGCAGCTGAACCTATACCTAACTGATAGAGATCATGCATCATTTGGTTATACATCTTTTAAGTCAGCTATGTTTTCCTGGTCTGTAATTCCACAGAGGCAGACTCTGGGACAGATTCAAGGGCAAATATTTTATTTCTGATGTGATCCCAGGAAACATCAATGGGGAATGAAGAAGCAAGACCAAGAAGGGAAAGAACTCAGTAAAAGGACATTATCCACTATCAGAGATATGGATAGAACTTTGGAATAGCTTCTTAGAGTCCCAGTTAAAGTTCTATCTGGCTGGTAGTTTCTGAAGTATACAGTTTATGGTGAGATCAGTAAATATCATGGTCAAGTGTCCATTGTCATAGAATAAAGGCAATGTTATGTGTAATCTCAAATTCTTGGACATTGGTGCTAACTGAAGCATTACAGGCAGGAAAGTAAAACTATACTGGAGATACTTTCCAAGCAAGGATGAATTGTCTGTTCCCCTAGAATATAAGGGGACTGATGCAATCAACTTGCCATCAAGTGACAGATTTGTCTCTAACTGGTGGTATTGTATTGAGGACTCTCCATCACTTTCAGTTATGTTCTTAGGAATGGGTGCTTCCCCTTCTGTTACTTTAGGCTCCAGTGAATTAGATGTCCTGTTTTTCCCAAAGATCAAGACCTCCTGGTTGTCACTCTACACTTACTGCCTGCTACAAGGATCATATCCCTATTATCTGATAGTTAAACATTGTTACATGGCCTCTACAATCACAAATCACCGTCATTCTAATTCCCTACCACAAACCAGTCTGTGAAAGATAGTTCCTATTTCTTAACAACATCATGTGCCCTTTACTATCACATTCCCTATTACTTCAGAGAAAGGAGTACCCTCTGAACCCCACCAGAGGACACAGTCAATTGTTTGATTCACTAGTATTACCTAGTAGAGTCATTCTAACACTCACATTCCTGAGACTATTAATCTCTTCTTTAATATTTTCTAAGGAAATTCTGGCAAATCCACCTCATTTACCATGGACTGTCATTTCTTCCAAATCCTAAGGAGCCACTGCAACAGAATATTAGAACTAGCTTGCAGGACCTCCTCCAGGACAGTAATCTTGAATTTCCTAAGTGTGTTTTGTATCAATAAACTCTGCCTTTTCCTGCCTTATATTCCACTCCCCACTCTTTAGGACAGTCTAGCATTTTAGCATTCACTTCCAAGCATATTATCCCAGTTCCTACTGTACATATTACATAGATTCTGTAACTCATTTGGTGGATAATTTCTCCCCAAAGTATCTACCAGGAAATCTTCATCCCAAGTCTCAGTGCCCATTCTTCCCCCAAAAGGACCCCAGCACCAGCGTAGGAACTTGCCAGGGCTGTAAAGTCAGTTCACTTTGTACTTCAGTCAGCCTTTTGTCCTCCCACTGTTGGAGGAGAGTGTATCTGTGTCATACCAAGCCTGGAATTGACAGTTGACTTCCTCAGATCTGTCACTTTTTTCCTATAAGTCTTCTGTTGCACTTACACCAATTAGTGCTGTATCCTTATAATTACCATTGCATCATCCTTCTCAAGAAATTGAGGTATTATCTGAATCAAAGTGTCTCCTTCCCCTGTAACCCAACCCAACTCACCTCAGGTAAGAATCTCAGCATAGGAGAAGTTACAACCACACTGCTTACCCCCAGTAATAGGAACCTCACTGCCATCTAGCAGGTGGAAAATACAGTTCCAGAATGTTGTCTTGAGGGTCTGCTCCTGTGACCACTTTTGGAACCCACTGTCTGTTTGGATTCTCCCCAAAGTAGCCACTAAGACAAGGATTCAAGTGTAGAGAATTTATGAGGTGATCCCAGGAAGCACCACTAGGGGGAGTGTAACTGTAACAGGAAGGGGCAGGAGACCATTACAAGGTGGGTTCTCAGTCTAGTCACCAATTCGGGAAGTGGGCTCAGTCCTATTAGGGCACTCTGAGGAGATGATGTTATGCCAATCAAGGGGTGAAAAAGCTGAGATATTTACCAACTAGGTCTCCCTCTGTTATTGGTTGGAGCATTAACCCTCTGGCCCTTTAGCTTGCTGTGTGTACAGAGCAAGCATGCCCCCCACAGCTGCACTGAAGCCCCCAAGCAGAGACACAGGCATTAAGCAGCATTAAGCAGCCTTTAGGGTGTTGGTCTGTGTACAGATGGGACACGGAAGGGGCACTGGCTACATTTTGCTCTAAAAAGGAACATCTTTTCTTTCTCATAAGGCTGAGAAGGGTATGATCATACCAGGAAGAAATATCTACCTCTGGCCACATGTGTAGGAAAAAATAAGGAATTGCACACATACAGTGTGATGAAAAGTGCCCCCAAACTATTTTCTCTGAATATATTGTATCAATTATCCCCTTGTTCTGGTGTCTGAAATTTCCCCATTTTTAAAATTCCTTTAAAATGCCTAGACTCTGCAAATCCTTTTCTCAAGAGTAAATTACACCTGGAAAGAATCATGCATTAAACCATTACAACAATATAATATAACGTATAAAACAGGAAAAAGTGTCATTTAGCTACAAAGCTGAAGGTATAGTGGTAGATTCTGGTACTAGGGCACAAAATCATTAGTATCTCCTTGAAAACAAAACATCTGGAGATCTTCCTAAGTCTATAATTTTGAAGTATGCTGATTTCATATTTGGATGCCAATCAGCCTGTTTAGTTCACTAACAGGCTACATGACTCATTCCAGCATCATAGCCTGTAGCACATAAGCAGTTTACAAAGCACTATTTCATTTAACACTGAACAGTAGATAGTGGCCAATACCCTGTTCTTTAAGGCTCTTACCCTACCTCCCAGTGCCCAAATCCACACCCAAGTATAAGGTGCTATGTTATGAATAAAGAACATTAAGTAATATTTTGCTAAGACCAGTTTGTGTCTTTCTTGACAGGTTCCAGAGTGAAGACTCTCCTCTCTTCCATGATATTTTCCCCCAGATTTCTCTATTTCACATCATTTTGCCTTGGGCTGTCTCTTCTCTAAGTCCTTTCATGTATTTGTAATAGAAGTACTACTAATAAAATAGTCCTGAGATTGCTGCTCTTTCCTGAAGGGTGTCCATTGTCAGAAAGCAGAAAAGGACCACAGCGGGGAAAAAAAGAGAAGAGGCATGTGGTGTTCCTTACTGGACAGCTCTGCTCTAGACCACAGGGAGAAAATATCCTTTAGAGAGGACATTTATCATTTCTGAGGATGCTTTATCACTCAGGGTCCCACCCAGAAACAGATGGCAGATTCAAATTAGGATAATTTGAGAAGGATTTCATTAAGGAGCAATTTGCAAAAATGAGAGAAGTGTATCAGGAAACCACTGGGGATATTGCCATCACCACCCATAGATTTGAAGGAGCAAAGGGAAGGAGCAATTATAGGATCCCAGAGACCCAGAAAGTTGGAGAAAGCAGGATGGGACCTCCTGCAGCAGCTAACACTTCAGGAAAGGATATAGTCAGTCCATGGAGACCCTGTTGGGGCAAAGACAAGGGAATAAGCACTCTAATCTCTCTCTCCTCCTCTACTGGTCATCCACCTTTGGATGACCTTGCCTGGGCTTCCAGCTAGTTAGGTGTTTTGAGTTTTTCTGAGTTTTTTCCTCTAGATTTCCCATTATATCTGGGGTTTTTTTTCCCCAAATAAATTGCTTGGCTGATTAAATTCACCAGAGAGCAGCTGTGGTTTCTGAAGTAAAGGATTCTGATTATTGGGAGGAAAAATGATAGCATGAAGAGGTTGCGAAGGTAACACTGGAGCAGCTCCTGTGATATACAAGGAGTCCAGGTTGTGTCCCCAGGGGTCTAACCTTCAGCAGTCGCGGTAAATAAGAAGAAGTGTGGAATTAACCATCTTGTTTAATTGGGGCTGAAAACAAAGCAACCAAAAGTTCATCTAGTATTCTAAGGGGAGGATCTCAACACCCAGCAAGACATAGCACATCTACAAGTCATGTTTCACCTATAGGAATATGGAATAAAATGCTCATTGAAGGCACTGAGAAACAGCTACCGCCACCTAACAGTATGCCAGGAAGGAGGCATTCAAGGACTGCAGGGTGAGCAGATGCTTCTAATAGCACTGGATATTTAAAGGAAAACAAAGACCAGCAGCCCAAATCCCCAAATTCTTGGCTCAAGTAATAGACTGAAACCCAGGAAATTTCCACAGTTAAGCTAGAGCATATTTTATTCTGTGTAATGGCAGAGCTGAGCTGCAGGGGGGCAGTGGGAAACGCACATTTGAGGTTGTAGCTACTATGTCCTTTTGCAGTCATCACTTCATTGCTGCCTATCCCACATTTCCTAAGCTCTTTACCTTCCTTCCTCCCAGCCCCTTCTCTCTCTACAGTAGAAATCTGACAATAGGGTGCATAACTGAAAAAGAGTGATGGGGAAAGGCTTTCGTGCACAGGGTGGGAAGTACAGAGAGGGGTCTCAGGCAGCTGAGGTGAATGTGGCTGTGATCGGCAGGACCAAAAAGAAAGTTAGAAATCTCTATTGTCGAGAATGAGGAGGAGATTGCTAAAAGGGCCACTTGTGTGCATTCAGGAAACTGCTATATACGAGTAAGGGATTTCCTAAAGGGAATAGGAAAAGAAATTGAAGAAGGAGAGGATAAACTTTTTTTATTCTCACCGCTACGTTTTCTCCCTGAATTTATCTAAATATACCGCACTATGCCTATAAGCTTCTTATAAGCTTTTCAAATGGCTACCTAGACAAAAAGGTTTACTTATGGAGATTTCAGAAAACAATCTTTTCAACTATTTACCAATTCTCCATAAAAATCAAGCTGTATTTTGTTCTTTAATAAAAACATGCCCCTACTGCCATTTTCCTGAAATTTAGGTGTCCCAGTGATACTGTCTTTTACAAATTCCTCATTTTCCAATGTTTTTCTTTAAATTGAATACGGTTTTATAGTATTATAGAAACATTCATGGACAAATTCTATTGTAGCCAATTGTCAGAAGATAATCACAGAAGAGTGTGATCACTAAATTTACTGTGATAGAAAATTACGGTATGCACAAGAAATGTATCTCTAAAATTGGCATGAACACAATTAAAATGTAAAGTGCTTTCATGTACAACTTTAATTCCTAGTAAAAAGGAGAGAGTGAAGTCAATCCTTCAATAAAGGAAATGTAACAATTGAATATCCAATATCAATTTTTCAATCTGTAGTGGATTTGAAATATCAGCAATAAAGGCCAATAAAATTCAGATGTTCTGAAACTGAACTTCTTTCAACTTATTCCAAGCTCCTGACCTCCCTACTTCATACAGACATCTTTACTGAGTCCACTTGAGGTTTTCACTCTCTCTGGCTCTGGCTTGTTTAAAGCAGTCTCCATTTTATTTAAAGCCCATCGCAGGGTGTTTGCAAAGCCCTCCTAATGGCCTTCCTTGGGCCCTGACTGCAAGCTCCTAGGAACTCACTCAGCTGCCTCGGGACTGGACACAACTCTACCTCTCTGTCTTGAGCTGTTCCTGGCAGAAGAGTCTTTGGTGATGGACAGCTGTTAGATCTGGGATGATGATTCATGGCAGAGAAGAACCCCTGGGTTTCCCGTTCCCTGTGAGAGACAAACCCCTTGGTTTCCCACAAGCTTAGCTGGTGGCTTTGTACCGCTAGACCTTATGGAGACTGCACGGAGATTCCCTGCCCATGTTGTCTTTGGTCACTGGCAAGCACATGACGCTTACTCTCAATCTCCCTGAGTCCACATAAATTTCTAGAAACTCAGGGGGTGAATTGGAGCCCCTCTTATGCTCAGACTCCCTGACCACCTGGTAGGACATCTTTATGGGTTGCCACTCTCAAACTCGGTTGTCAGTAGAATCCCAGTTTCTTCCAGTTCTTAAATGCCACAACTTCATGAGGAACTCAAGCATACTACCCCTTCCTTTTGAGGAATCGTTGAGAGGAGGCAGGATTCCTCTCCTTTCTTGGAACTCTACACCAGAATTTCTCAAGTGCCCCACTATTGACATTTTGGGCTGGATAACTCTTTGCTGTGGGTATGGAGGCCCTATGCATCATAGGAAGCTTACCAGGATTGCTGGTTTTTGCCCATGAGATGACAGTAACAAGTCCCCAGTTTGACACCAGATATTGCCAAATGTCCCCTGAGGGAGAGGCAAACCACCCTGCACTGAGAATCACCACTCAACACTGACTTCCACTAATATACAGGTCTTTTGTAAATATGTTATATGGATTGAGGAGGGAAGACGAGAATCTGCTCTGTCTGTTAAAATCTCTACACACTGCACTGTCTCATCTGTCAGTGGTATCATTTGAAACCTAGTGCTTAAAAAGATCTGGGGTTTCTCTTTTCTCAGCAGTGGGCTGCTTCCACAGAAATACACTTTCATCTAACTTTAAGATCAGTAAGGGACAACACATGGCCCAGAAAGCCAGGTAAAGAGCACCTTCAATTAATACTTCCTGTGCTATCTTGCCCGCGTGCTGGCACTTATGCTTTGTGCCTCAAGAGCAAGAGATACACACCGTCATTTATGTCCCATTGAGGATTACACTAGCCTTGTTTAGTACAGATGTCGCTGCCTTCCTGAAGTTTGATCCCTAAATCCCCAAGTCTAAAATCACAGCATTAAAATGTTAGATAAAATGTGTATCCTTTGAAAATTTCCTCGAGGAACTTATATCTAGCCATCACTCTTTTATAACTGAACTTACGAAACTTCTTTTAAGGAGTCTAGGCTCAGCACTTTCTCGTCCTCTCTTCCCTCCATGCCTTGACCCACTGCAATATCACTTCTTTTCACACCATCCCACAAGAACTGCTGTGATTAACATCACCACCTGCAATATCCAGCATACACCTTACTGGCCTTACCTTCATGTTCCTTGGCCTCTCCATGATATTTTATGTTGTGACCAGTCTGAATTTTCATGAGTGACCTAACATCAAGCTCTTTCATCACAACCACCTCATTAACTCCTTCTCAGTTTCTTTTCGGTGGTGATGCTACCCAGTTTTATTCTCAGAGGCTCATCTTGCTCAGCGCACTCTGCCTAAGGCAGGCATCCCTTGGTGCTTCTATGACGGATATCTTCCACTCATTCTTCTAGACCGACTCCCAACTCTCACCATCTTGCTCTGTGCCCTAAGAAGCTGACCTATAATTACTGTATCAATAAGCTCCCGTGTATTATGGCTTCCTCTGACTTGGTTTGGTCAATGGGGATCACCAGCAAGAGTTTAGGAGGGAGAAGAGAATCAGGTCAGGTTATTTATTCCCTTCCTGTGAGGTCTCCTCAAGCTGGCTCTGTCCCTCAGTAGATGGTCACTGTTTCTCCCATGGTGACCTGCACTCCTTGTATATCTTTACATGTAGATTTAGGTGACCTTTAACTTCTCTCACCTATTTAGGTCTAGTGATGGTTTTATTGCTGTTAGTCACAGATTCCTGCAATATCCTTTTGGTTTTCTTTGATCCTTCCCACATTTTTGTAGTCCATTTCTTTGTAATACCCCCTCCAAGAATTAGTCTAATTATTATTGAGTGTGCCTTAGGTTTCCTGTTGGGAACTTGAACGCTATGTTCACCAATATACTATCCTGTCCTTTTTTCCAAGGTTACAACACATACACATGATTTTCTCCCAGACTTACAGAACCTGTGTAATCCATAGGAACTTCAGATTCAATATGTGCAAAACTGAATCTGTTATCCTTTTTCTTCCCCAGAGTCACACCCCTGGAAGTCAATTTGACTCATCCTCACTAGACATTTAACCACCAGCTCTTACTAAAATGACTCTCCATCCATCCTACTTCTCCATCTTTACCATCCTTCTCTTAGATTAGGCACTATAGCATTTCCCACTTAAACTGTGAAGCTAACCTTTCAACTATTTTCCCTGTCACCTGGCTCACTACTAGTACATTTGTCTTCCACTCTAGTAGTGTGAACTATCCTATCTTGTGACGCTGATCCAAAATTTTTCTAAGGTACGATTTCATCAAAGTAATAAAACTCTGAATACCTTCCTTGTTAACTCCAACTCCAAGTATCTCCCTTGTCAACTCCAACTCCAAGTACCTCCCTTGTCAACTCCAACCATAAGGATCTTCCTTGTCAACTCCAACTCCAAGGATCTTACTACAGCTGCCTGTAGTCTCATATCTATCCACCAAGTCCTTCCCTCCTTAATTTCTGAAAATGCCAAATTCATATTCCTCCAAACATGCCATATTATTTTATTTCTCCATGCTTTTGCACATGTTGTTTTTCACATGTTGTATTCATTAGATGATTATCTCCTTATATTTCATGTATTCATAGATCAACTTACCCTCTGTGAAGCCTTTCTGATCTCAAATCAACTTCACTACACGTTCCCTTGGACTATATATGTAGAATGTAACAAACAAGATAATATATTTGAATTACATTATTTTTTATATTGCTAAACTTCAACTCCTCAAACGTAGAGACCATTTAAAAGTATCAATTCAGGTTTAGTGGAATTGAAACTACCTTATTAGAAATTATTGATCCATCATGCTGTTTGCTCTTTTCATGTGGAGAATATATTTTTGAAAAATAAGAGTTCTACATTTCATTTTTAAATACATCATATGTGGGGGTGTTGTCTTTAAGCAATTTTTCAGTCTAAGTAATCATAATCAAAATGGCAATCTTATTTTCCTCTTGGACAAAGGGAAATTTTTTGGCTGAATGCCAGAGGTAAAAAATTGGTATTATAGGCATGATGGTTCTTTAGATTGTTTTGGTTTCTCTTTTCTGACAACACTTCTATTATAAAATGTTACATGTAAATGTAGTCATAATTCACTTACCTAGAGACATCTAGTCCCATCAAATTAAGGGTTAAATTTCTACATATTCAAGTTCTTACTTAAAATTAGAACCAGAATTAGTGTTTTTTAGATACATGTTTCATTTGTCTGTTTTTAGTTACTAGATTAAGCTTAATCTCCATCCATTGTTGACTATCAATAAGTAAAAGCTTTTTGTACTTTTAAAGTGTTCCTGAGTTTCATACATCTTGCAAATTTTGTTTATTAGCAGCAGAGATATGCTGCTAATTAAGATATTACACATTAGGGAGGGTACAGCTCAGTGGTAGAGTGCGTGTTTAGCATTCACAAGGTCCTAGGTTCAATCCCCAGTACCTCCATTAAAAATAAATAAATCAAATTATCCCCCCCCAAAAAAAACAACAAAAAGCTTAAAAAAAGGATATTAAACATAATTGATTCAAGTTAGCATTTGTCTTCACAGTTACAGTATAAATAGAGAATAACTTATAAGTTTTAAGCACACATTACATGGATTAACATAATTATTTATAACTAAGATACAATACTGTTCTCCGTGGTGACAAATAACATTACCTAGAATGTAATCTTGTATTATATAGATATTTACAACTACTTCTTTGAAATTGTCCTTTATTAATTCCATAGAAGGCATATTTCAAGTGACTCTAAACTTGACACTTAGGAATGCATTTATAAGTTTCTTCAGAGGAGATTCACGATTCCTCACGACAAGTATTCAGCTGTAAATCATAGGCTGAAAAACTGTAAAGTTTCAAGAAAATCTTATACAAAGATATTGTTATCACAAAACCTTAATAACTGCATAAAACTGTGAATATAGCAAAGGTTTAAATTAATTACGCAAATGTTGAAGAAAGAGCATCAGATTTTTTATTTCTTTTTGCAAACAAAGCATCAAGAATCTTCGCTAGGAGTTATATAGTGAAAAGCACCATCAAACAAGCAAATTAAAAATTGCTTGAAGCTCTCTCAAGGTTACATTCTAACATCCTTGAAAGGAGACACTTGAAAAATATGAAATCTTCTGAAATTGACAGTCTGTGTTACACTATTAACCTACCAAATAGATGAAAACATTTGCACAGAGAGTATTTTAAAACATGTTATATCAAAACAAATGTATATATTATGAATTGCAATTCAATGTTTCAAATGATTTAAAAATAATAATAAAACAAGAGGCTTTCAAAAAAATTGGACACCCAGGACCTAATCCCCAGAAACAGAATATAGAGCAGTTTTAGAGGGAGGGCCCTGCAATCATGCTCTCGGGAGTCTCAGCTCCACCACCTATTAACTCATTAATTGTGAGCCTCACTTTGCTCATCTCATGCCAAAATGGCCCACGGAGATTTTGGCAATTAGCTGAGACAGTGAATGTAAAGCACAGAGCCAGTCAATTCTAAGCACTTGATAAATGTTTAGTATTATCATGGTGATGGTAGATGTGATTCTGGTGGTGTTCCCTTCCCTAGAGTCGGAGATTTCCCTGTGCCCTTGGGGTCTTTTGGTGAAAAGTCTGGTGAAGCACTGATACACATATGCCTTAGATATTGCTCAAAATAATTCATTCAGTCTCCTGCAGTCATATGTTGCATTTTCACATCTCTATGATCCATCACCTAAGACGCATTTTCCACTATCTCAATCTTTGAAACTCCACACATCCTAGAGTTAGATTCTCTTTCTTGCTTGACTTCTTCCCTAATTATATGAGGTAAAAGTAACTTCTCTTTCCTCTACTCCAGGCATGATGTTTCATTTACACTTCTGAGTGCTTACAATTATCTAGAAATATGCAGTCTCATTTTCTCCTAACAAACAGCCTAATGAAGTGAATATTATTATTGTCCCCATTTTTCAGATGAAGAAGCTTAGGGTTATATCGATTATATTTATTGCACACAGTCACCAGCGAGGAAGTAGCTAAAAAGTGTCTGAGACACGTCCAACCTTCTACCATACTCACTTTCCAAAACCACTCTTCCCTAATGCCTCAGTCTCAGGCCACTCACAGACCATCTTGGGTTGCCCCTGTTCATAGCCATGATTTATTTCCCTTACTAAATTACCAGCTCCTAAAATTCCAAAACTCTTCTGCTTGTGGTTATCTAAAACAATAAGGCCAACCAGGAACCAGAGAAAGGAAAAAACTGCTTTCGTCTGACCTTGCTGAACACAAGAAACACTAACACTCTCAAGGGAAACATGCATGAAGAGATTTCAAGACTATAAAGATTTAGAGAATTGTCTTAACTTCCCAAAGCTATGCCAAAGAAATCTGAATCTTTGGCGTGTCACTATTGATGACACATGTCAACTTTCATAGGGTCATGAGATAAATGGTAACCTTAACCACTTGCTTCCAAAGCTTCTGTTTCCTCTGAAGGCTGACATGGTGTGTTGTATGAAATCACCGGTCCTGTTGTACCTGCTGCAATCAATACTGCAATTAAAGGGAACTAGCGCTTGAAGGAATTGATCAGACAGATCCAAACCTATTTTCTCCACTTTATGTAAATTCAAAACAATAAAATAGTCAAGTAAATATATTGCACAAGCACAGAAAAAAAAAACTGACACTTCCTAAAAGGAAGAGGTCATAAAGATATAAATCGAAAAATAAACAAGGTTTTCTACAAATTACAAACATTTAAGTGGCCATTTGCAAAAATAAAAAAAAAAATTAAACACTACTTCTAGTCAACAATGTCTACTGTCACATTTTAAACATTCAGTAGTTCAACAGAGAACTGACATAATGCTTCGCACTTTTAGTTTTGTCAATGAGATTAAGATATCAATTGCAAGTTAACGTAACAGTTAAGATCCGCATTTAACGGCTGCATAAGAGGAGGCCTTTGATTTGCCTGTGCAAATTCAGTAACAACTCATTAGATGTAACTATGACTTATTACTTGGTTTCTTCGAAGATAATGCCTCGAAATTTTGCCCTATGAAATAAAGCAAACAATTTTATGTAATCTTAGATTTGAAATGAATCTTAAATATCATGGTAAAAAGTGCTTTAGTGGCAGTAGTAAAGGATTCCCACAGTTAAAAGACAAAGTCAGATAAGGATTACCCTCTGGAACTGAAAGTTATAAAGATCAAATCATTTCAATATCAGATTTACTTAAATATATTATGCACATACCATGTTATTTACATGTATCCTAACATTGATTGTCCTCATTCATGGATTCTGTTATTATTTAGTGAGATATCAGTTGCAAGTGACAGAAACAACTCAAGCTCGCTTAAGCAAAAAAAAAAGAAATGTATTGTGAAAAAAAAAGGAGGGGAATAAACTTACAGAAGCCAAATAAGGTTGCAGATGGGCCTCGGATATTGACTAAGACTGGGAAATGTAAACTATAAAGAACTTTTCTTTGTATCAATGATGCTTATCTTTGCATAGCTCCATTATTCTTCTCTCTGATACTTTATCCATATAGGATATTATGGCCACATCCCAGCTCCTAATTTTACATGTTAAGTGTTGCCTATAAGCAAGAGTAAATTTGCTATCTCATTCCCAATTCCCAAATTAAAAAAAAAAAATTGAGACTCTAGTGGGCATCAATTGTGTCATGTGTCCAATCCAATCTAATCCTCAATGGCTGGATGGCAACATTACATGCTGTTACAGGCCACCATGAATTACTCACGGTAAATAGGAGCAAAACTATTGTGAATTTGAAAGATAACCCAAATTATGTTAATGCATGTGACCATCTACAGTAGTAACCTATCCAAAGATCCAAGGCATTCTACCCTATCCAAGCAAACAGATTAAAGACATCGAAGTTTCCTGGAAACTGTAAATCATTCAGTTCTTTCGCAGTGTATCTGAAGCAGTGTCCATATTTTCAAAACAGAAAAGATGTGATTTGCATGGAACTTACAAAAAGAATTGCTTGTACATTAAAAATGAATCCATGCTAAGCAACTTTGTCTAAGAGAGAATGGCCATCATGAATATTCAAGTAACTAAATAGGTGTCTTCCGTTGGATAATGTGGATAATGTGAATTTACCCTGTCATGGATGCAATATTTCTTAAGACAACCTGGCTGTCTTTATTTTCATGCACACCCCCCAGTCATATAACTCATAAGTTCAATTTCCCTAGTAGCTTTATATAAGGGAAACATTGACCTGGATTATAGACACAAGGTTTCTCATCACTAGGAAAGTATTATATTCACTGTAAACAATCTTCCATCTAATTTGCAAATGAGTAATATATGGTTTCCTGTGACCCAGTACATTAAAAGATAATAATTCTTGAATGAACCAAGTCCTAAACCATTGCTCTTTTCTAGTAAAAGAAAATGTTCAATCACGGAAAAAGGAAAACACACATTCTCAAGAAATGCCTCTTATCTAGCTAATCCAGACAGATCATAATGACTTAACATTTACTGAAGTTGGAAAAATTACTCTCCTATAATGACAAACTCTCAAAAGAAACAGATTTTAATAGCTCATTTAAGATATTATATTTCAACAGGTGACTGAGTCTAATATTTATTGACAAGATACCTAAGTGAAAATTCTTGTAGCAAGTTAACTCACAAATAAGGTACCAAGTGTGTGTTTTAATAAAAGTTCTATGGGATTAAAAATGACTAACTCAAAATTACACCACACCTACTTGAAATGTTAATAAATTGGTTTTGAAAAAACAATTACTCTGCAACTATACAAGTGCACACACATTATAGGAATCAACTTTTGAGCAGCTAAAGAAGAAAGACGTAAGTTGTGATTGAAATGGTAGTTCCAATTTATTCGCTCCACTAACGTTGAGATTTGACTTTAGGATGATTAATGATGATTATAAGGAAGGAATTTAAAAGGTCATCAGGTGAAAAAGTCCAACTGAGGAACTTCAGAATGCTTTAAATTAGTGGTTTTCAGTTGTCCTTTAGTTGCAGAACCTTGTTTTTTGTTTAAAGTATAGGTCAAACACAATATGTAAAACTAACATAATCAGAGTATGTTCAGACTAATAGGAAAGATGAGAAGCATAGGCCCACCTTATTGAACCCCTCTCTTTCCCTGCAAGCTGACTTTCAGTTACCTCCTTAAAACTCTAAAGCCCTATGGAGCACAGTTTATAAAGCACTGTTTAATATTTCTTCTTGTGGCTTCCATGAATTTTCACAACAAATTCCAAACACATCAATACCAACATTTATAGCATTTACAGGATTTACAGCAGGTCCATTCTACTCTCTGTACATTGTTTCTAAACTGTTCCTTGATTCATTATTAATGTTGTTTCCTCCAATGGGATGGCTTATGTCTATTTACTGATTATCATTGATAACGTATGACAGCTAACTGCATATCCTCCAGAACTGTGCAGAAAAAAAGTATATATACTAAAGAGGAAAAAAGAAGGAGGAGGAGCAGAAGCAGAAGGTGTTGTTTAAAGTGTATTTATTTCCTTAAAAAATATATTTTATATATAAAATAGATAAACAACAAGTTTATACTGTATAGCACAGGGAACTATATTCAGTATCTTGTAGTAATTTATGCTGAAAAAGAATATGAACATAAATATATGTATGTTCATGTATGACTGAACTATTATGCTATACACCAGAAACTGACACAATCTTATAAACTGACTATACATCAATAAAAAATATATATACAAAAAATGTATTATTATAGAATGAGATGACAAGCCACAGAGAGAAAATATTTGCAAAAGACACATCTGATAAAGGACTGTTACCCAAAATGTTCAAATATACTTAAAATTTGACAAGATAATAAACAACCAGATTTAAAAATGGGCCAAAGACATTAACAGACATCTCACCAAAGAAGATATAGAGATGGCAAATAAACACATGAAGAGATGCTCAACATCATGTGTCATCAGGAAAATGCAAATTAAAACGAGGTATCATGACACACCTACCACAATGGCCAAAATCAACAATACCAACAACACCAAATGCTGGCTATGTTGTTGAGCAACAGGAACTTCATTGCTAGCAGGATTGCAGAATGGCGCAGCCATTTATTTTGGAAGGCAGTTGACAGTTTCTTACAAAATGAAACATACTCTTACCATAATCCAGCAATCACACTACAGTTCACCCTTGAGCAGCATGGGTTTGAACTTCATGGGTCCACTTACACACAAATTGTTTTCAATAAATACATTGAAAAAAATCTTTGGAGATTTGTGACAATTTGAAAAAACTCACAGATGAGCTGGCTGGCCTAAAAATATTGAAAAAAATAAGAAGAATGTATGTGTGTCATGAATGTATAAAATACATGTAGATACTAGGTTATCCTTATATAGACATAAGGTGAATGATATTTAATATAAAATTAATATTATGTTAGTTTTCCTACTGTTTTTTAAACTGTGCTTTCAAAGAATTACATTATGTTACAGTATGCCTCTCTCTCTGGTAATTGGAGAAACTAGTTATCAGCCTATCACCACAGAGAAGTGGTTTTTATAAAAATGTAACAATGTTTGCTATGCTGGATTATGAATATGACTGTAATTCTGTATGCCATAACATTTTTATAATGATCTATTCATTAGTGTATAGGCAAAGCTATCATGAAGCAATAATATTGATTACACTAAAGGAAAGCAATTAACATTGTGGCTCCTTCATTATCAATGAATGAATCATTACACCTGTAAATAAATAAGAGTTTCTTATTTATATTATCTTTTAATTTTTGATGTCTGGTATAAGTAATATGTATAACGTCCACAGTATTTGTATCATATAATACAATATTGATGTAGGTGCTGACAGACATTCCATCTTGTAAACAGACAATGTAAACTTACAGTATGGATAATTATAGTACGGTACTGTAAATATCTCATCTCTTCCTTATGATTTTCTCAATAACATTTTTTCTCTAGCTTACTTTGTTGTGAGAATACAGTATATAATACATGTAACATACAAAATATATGTTAACTGACTGTTTATGTTATTGGTAAGACTCAGGTCAACAGTACGCTATTAGTCGTTAAGTTTTGGTGGAGTCAAAAGTTATATATGCATTTTCAGCTACATGTGGGGTCAGTGCCCCTAACTCCCGCATTGTTCAAGGGTCAACTGTACTTGGTATTTACCCAAATGAGTTGACACTTACGTCCATACAAAAACCTGCACGTGGATGTTTAAAGAAACTTTATTCATGATTGCCAAAACTTCAAAGCAACCGAGATGTCCTTCAATAGGCAAATGGAAAAATTTACTGTGAGGCACCCAGACAATGGAATATTATTCAGCACTAAAAAGAAATGAGCTATTAAGCCATAAATAAAGATGGAAGAAATTTAAATACATATCACTAAGTGAAAGAAGACAATCTGAAAAGGCTATATACTATATGACTCCAAATATAACATTCTGGAAAGGCAAAACTATGGTGACAGTAAAAAGATAAGTGATTGTTAGAGGTTGGTGGAGGGAGGGATATATAAGCAAAGCACAGGGGTTTTTAGGGCAATGAGACTATTCTGTACTACTATTACGATGGTGGATATTCATCGTTATAAATTCCTGCAAACCCATAGAATGTACCACACCAAGAGTGAGCCTCAATGTAAACCATGGACCTTGGATAATAGTGATGTGTCAATGTAGGTTCACTAATTATAACACATGTACCCCTCTGGTGGGGGATGTCCATACTGGGGAAAGTTGTGCACGTGCGGCAATGAGGGTACATGGAAATCCTGCAGCCTTTTTACCCAATTTTGCTGTGAACCTAAAACTGTTCTAAAACATAAAGTCTATTAATTTAAAAAGCATTATTATGTAAATTTGCATACAGTATACATATGGGGTTTTCTACACTCCATAGGTCTGTTCTGTGAACCAAAAAGTCTGATGAATTTGAAAATACTTCAAATAAGTAACTCCCCTCTTGTCTTCTCCAAGTTTAATCTCTTTGCCCAGGATTTCCTTGGTATTCCAGACTAAACATAATCAAAACCAATCTACTCATATTTCCTTCAGACGTTTTCTTTCACCTGCTTTACCTTCCAGGGTTTACAGTCCTACCATCAACTCAGAAACCAAGAAAAAACCTGGAGAATTATCTTTAATGCTAATGTCATTCTTCACCCCCATATCCAAAAATTTGCTACATTCTGTCTTTTAAATTTGGCTTGAACCCACCTTCTCCCTTTACTAATCTCAAAAAAACGGTTGCCTTGGGTACTTACCAAAATCATGTGCAGAAACTTTTAAAGCTCCTGATACCTAGCCTCACTCCAGTTCAATTACAGCTGAATTGCTGGGGGGACCCAAGCATCGGTAGCTTTTAAAACTCCCAGGTGATTGTAACTGCAGCCAGGGTTACAATCCACTGATTTAGTCCCTAATGATCTAGAGACTGGACAACTTCATCATGATCCTAATTGATGACTCTGCCTCCAGAACTCTTCCTGTCAAATGTTAAATTCATCATCCAGAGCTGGCTTTTAAAACACTCCCTATTTAAAAATTTTTTTTTCATTTTCTCCCCTTTAGGATAATGCCCAAATCTGTTCCAGGGGACCTAAGAATCTGCATTATTGCTTCCCAGTTCTGCTTCGTCTCACAGCCTCATTTTCCACAACAAGCTGCTTACACTTCTCTGCACACACCTCACTGCCTCACTCATGCTGTTGTCATTATTTCTGTCCATTTAATTATCAGCCCCTCATTATTTAATATTCATCTGAGAAGCTCTCCTCCTCCCCCCACCCCTGCCAGTTCCAGTCAGGATGGATTCGTGCCCTTCGTTTGCGCTGCAAGAAAACTTGCATGACTTTTTCCATTTGTATTTACCCACCGTGGATCATAATTATTTCATTTCTCATGGTTCTCTTGTTGGTCTGTGAGCAACCTAGGGATGACGTCTTATCAATGCTTATATTAGAGAAACTGGTTCAATGCCTACAAGAAGAGGCAACTCAGTCATTTTTAAATGAATGAATAAATGACAACATTATCAGTGCAAATAAAGTGACTGCTTAACATTTCTATCAGGAATGGGGAAGTAATTATCAGGAAAAAAAAAAAAAAGCTTAGTTTTAACAGGATAAAGGAAGAGTGATAACCAGAGATCTCACAGTTCTTATATGAGGCAAAGTGATACTTTATTTTTTTCGTTACTCATAATCTACATTATTCTACAAGTCCTGAAGAATGAGTTTAAAGGAAGGGACTACATAATGCTTATTAATTTTTTTTTCTATCAGAATCAATTTCTTAGCAAGAAAGAGCTTGCAGCAGCAATCCCGGTATCTGAAGGTGTCTGCCTATTTACATAATCTTACGCCTACTCTGGTTACTGAAAGGAAGATGATGATATTGAAAGACTTCAATGTAAGTCAGACCCAGAGGAAGCAACGCCCCAGGAGTCATCCGACCATAAACCTGGAATTAAAAATAAATTGTGACATTGCGATCCTTATGTTGACTCAGACCTTTTTCCAAAATTAGGATTTTTATTTCTTTTATTTCTAGTCATTGATGGTTAAACTAGTCAGCATCACTCCCTTAATACCACATTTCCCAATCCTTCTTAATATCCTCCTTCTACTCATTCCTGACCTTCTGGTCCAGTCACTCCCCTAAGTGAGGGGCGATGCAAGCTTTAATATCTATTTTTTAGCTCAATGATTTCCCAGTAGTTTTGTATTGTATACCTTGGATTAGTTTTCATAGACTGAAAAATAATTTGGTCCACATTTATGATCTCACCAACTATTTATTGGGCTGAATCTTCCCTTTTGCATTGCATGGGAAAGGAAATAAAAATAATTCAGGGTGATAATAAACAGCTTTTTTCCTTCAGCAATAAGGTTAAACTACTGGAGGTGAGGTGTCATTTCAACAATATTCACCGATTTTGTTTATGTGTAGAGAAGCAGCCAAGCCTACGAGTGATTACTGCCTTAATGAATTATTTTGATTGCTTATTTCAAAAGGACTCCCTGTTTTACATTAAATCCTCCTCAATTATTGAAATGCTGATTTAAATTCTCTAACATAGACTTTTAAATTTTCCTTAAATCATCCTCACTGTTTTCTAATAGTGTATGTTTATCTAACGGAGGAATACCTGCCTTGTCTCCATGTAATTATTTAAACCACTCAAGTAAATTTAAAATTACTCTCTTCTGGTTAAATTACATATTCTAAAATTTTAACTGAAAACCAGCTGTGAGAACACCCATTCTTTGTTATCAGCAACATTTTAATTTTTTTAACTGCTTAAAAGTTATTGTTGCTAGTGAGAAATACGGAGTCTGGCTTCTCAGAATTAAGCAACACCCACAACAAATATTCAAATATGATCATCAGTTCACCAAGCATTTATTAAATGCAGGACCCTATAACTGGAAAAAAATTTTTAATAGCTTTTTTCCCCCCTGATATAAAAGGCTTTCTCTCAATTATGAGTGTTTACTTTTGGAAATTTAAGAGACAGTAAATAAGAGTGTAACCATCATCTATAACCTCACATCAGCAATATAATTTTAATATTTTGAGGTCTGTGTTCCCATTCCATTTTTATATACACACGCATTTATTTGCATATGGATTCAATCTTAGAAAGAAAACAGGAGTCAAGTTTAAAATATTGTTTTATATTCTGCTTATTTAGTATCTTATCATTGTCGAGGAATAAAGAAGTCTTCACACCTCTCGGACTTGAAGTAAGATCACAACCAACCTCTAGCAGGTGTCATGAGTTAGCCCTTAATCTGTAAGCACTCAAAGACCTACCACTCTCCTCAGACCTCCCAGCCTCCAGTTCAACCGAGAGTTCTAGGCCTTCCGGACAAGAACATCTCCAGCCCGGCTTCCATTATACCTTCCCCAGAAGTGCAAAGGGGCTCTTGATTATCCTCCTCTACTGCCGCTTCCTCCCTCAAGGCCTGACCATCACGGTTTGTCTTGAGACCACCAGCATGAGTCCCATTATGCCCCTTTTCCCTTTTTCTGTTTGCTACAAAAGGAGACGCCCCCATCACCTCCTAGTCTCCATATAGCTCTGTACACCCTCTATTCTCCTTCCGGTTCCTACAACTCCCCCACTTATAAAACCTCCCCACTTCTGGCGCTCATCATACATCAGCAACAAAATCCTCTATAATCTCAATTGGAACCAGGAGTGCTGCCAAACAGATGGCTTTCTCTGCAGCCCCCTCTAGTGGTAGCAGTTTTATTGCCCACAGCCTTCCAGCACCGGGCCTGAAGGTGGGCAGGTTTCTTTATTCCCCTCAGTGTCATTTTCAGGCTCTTCTTCCTCGTGCCTTAAATATTCCCAGCTTTGAATTTTGTGTCATTGGGCTATAATAACCTTTACCTCCTTGTTGGAGTTATCTACTGATCCCCCCTTATTTATGGACAATTTTAACTTTCTCTAACTCTATTACTGTCTCCATTTTTTGAAGATTTTAATGTCCATGTAGGTAATGCCTCCAACACCCTAGCATTTTGGCTTCCTTTGAATGATCTTCTCCACCCAAATTAACCACTAATTCCGTTAGTCATATCTTTGCTTTTGTCATTACCAATCACTGCAAGCCTATAATCTCAGTGCCAATTACCCCATTCTTTGAATATTACCTCCTAAATTTCCAACTCATTATTTCCAATATTCCAATACCTACAGTACTTAAGTCATATAAGGACCTACAGTCTACTAATCCTACTTCGTTTTCACTTTTATTCACTTCAAGCCCTTTATTCCCGCTTTACCCAAATAATTCCCACTGCCAAACCTACACCTTGAGATCTCTTGGCTCTCTCTTAATGTGTGATATTTATTTGGTAAAGCCCCAAAACTCTGCCTACTCTGCACCACTTTTTGGAACTGACTGTGATTCAAGAAAAATGCTCAACCATACCAGCTAATCTTGTTTTAAATTCATGCTTATAAATATTGAGGTGTCCCATTGTCTCTTGACAACTCTACCTATCTGTAGTTCATTCATTTCTGATTTGGCTAATCCTCTTGACTCTTCTAAGCATCTTCTTCTCCATCATCATTTTCAATACTACCTACTGAGAAAACTTAAGTGAGCAGAAGACAACTTCTACAAGACAAAATCCATTCACTTACTCGCGTGCTCTGCCTTCTGTCATATTATAATAATTAAAAGTCACTGTTTAAGGCCAGCTGCTCCACTAGTGCCCTAGATTGCATCCTCTTACCAACCCAAGGGCATTGTTCCACAGGTGCTACATTTCTCTTGTATCCTAAGTGTTTCTCTCTCCACTAGATCGTCACGTCAGCTAAAATGCATATTGCTTTATCTCATCTTAAAACCAAAACAATAATTACTCTAATCATGTTTCCTTGCTGCTACTGCTTCATTTCTCTCCTTCTCTTTACAATAAAACATCTCAATAAAATTTATTACTTCCAATTCTTTCTCTCCCATTCTCTCTTAAACCCACTGCATTTAAGAATTTGCCCCAGTATTTCATTACACCTATTCTTGTCAAGACCTCAGTGAATTTCAAGTTCCTAAAGCTATGAGTTAATTCTTAGGCCACATTTATTTGACCTTTTAGCAGAACTGAACACAGATTACTTCCTTTTCCTTGAAATATTTCATTTGCTTGGTTTCTATGACACTCATTTTCCTGATACTTTTCAAGCAATTTCTTCTCAGTCCCACAGTTTTTTCTCATCTGCCTCATATCTGAATAATGAATTCTTTAGATAGCTTCACTTTTTTGGTGATTTCATCATATTTTGTGTTTTTAAATTCAATCTATACTTTAATAATTCCTAAATTTCATCTCTAGCTCAGACTTTCTTCGCAAACTCTAGACTCACATCCAATTGTGTAGCACCACCTCCATGTCTAATAGTCAACTCAGATTTAACATTCTGCATCTGACCTCCTGAAGAGGGTAGCATAAAGTTATGAACATAGACTCTGAAACATCATTGCTTCATTTAAATCCTGACTCCACTTTTTAATAGGCCAATGAAATAGCCAAGATACTTACATTTCCTGTGCCTTAGTTACTTTATTGCCAGACAGAAGGTAATATTGCTACTCACGTCACAATATTGTTAAATAACAGTTATATCTATATGTATATACATACATGTGTTGGAAAGCTCTTTTTTTTTTTTTCCTTCCGAGATCTAGATAAGATCATGTGGCTTGAAGGTTTGAGAATTGCCTATTCCTTTAATCATTTGAAAGAGTTTTCTCATTAAATCACTGTTGTCCAGAGAACTTTTTGTGGGTAATTACTGCAGGTCATATTCATCTGACTGGCTTTTACAATTTTTATTGTATGTTTGTTTGTTTCTTCTGCTGGCCCTTACTCAGTTTCTTGGTTTCTGTGTGTTTTCTGATTTTTTTTTTTTTTTTTATTGTGATCTCATGTTCATTGGAACTCAAGCAATAGGACTTCTTACTGGTCTGGTTTGGAAATGTAATTTTCTAGAAGGAATTGTGTGTGTTTCTGCCAATCACCATGGCCACTACCAACCCAAATCACTTTAAATTAAATTATTTGCTAAAGCATTTCAGATCACACCAGTTTTGTGAATTCAGTCTTCACACTAGCATAAAAGTAAGCTTGTGTTTATAAACTTTTAAAGATGATTTTAGTTTTACTTCCATCCATCACCAAGGTTAAGAAAGCCAAGTTTCCTTGAGCCTTTCTACATATCAGGTTTATTACTAGCTCACTTTTATTCTAGGGTTTCCTGTATGATCTCCTGTTTTGGCTAGGAAACTACCAAAACAGAAGCTCAAATTCCACGAGGAGTTGATAGTTAGAGTTCCAGTACAAACTAGCAATAGTGCAGTTGATGTAAATTATGCCAAACTTGCCATAGCATCTCTTTTTTTATTTTGTTTACAAAGCTGACATCAGCTTTTGTATCACTATGGATCTTATGAGTAATTTAATGAGAAGGTGGTAGACGGCATATTTGTCATGGCACATAAGCTGAAATGTCGATTTATTCTACAGATGTTTATTCCCATATATTTAATCCATGTCATGGCTCAGTTTGGGTTTTATTTTCTTTTAAACTTCCAGAATGATAAAATCAGCCAGGAATCCCCAAGGCTACCCACAGATTTGGTGATTTGCTAGAAAGACTCATGGGACTAAGACATACAGTTGTACTAATGGCTAATATTATAGAGACAGTAAAGATCACAGTCAAATTAGAGAGAGAAAATGACATCAGGTAAAGATAGGAGAAATCCATTGGAATTCCTATATCTTCTCCCTCGTGTGAGAGGTCACATATAGCAAAAAAAAAAAAAAAAAAAAAAAAAGGCAGCAACATGTGTACAAGTAATGTTTCCACAGTAGGAGATCCATTTTAAACTCACAGTTCAAGGATTTTATAGGAGACTGACCACATAGGTATTCTCTGCCTAACCACTACCTAGATACTGACTCACAAAAGGAAAGCAGATATCACTATAAATTATATTGTTTGCACAGAGTCTAGCCCTAGCAAAATTATGATATTAATTAGGCAATGTTTCAGAAGCCAAGTTCACGGACACCAGCCCATGGCCAGCCTTGCAAATAAGCCTTGTCAAGAGACTAGCTAGCCTCAGAGGTGCTATTAACTTTTTTGCACACACAAACAACTTTTAATACTCTAATCTTTTGATTTTGATTCTTTTTTGTTGATTCTACCAAAAAAGAATTAATGGGAATCAATTATGATTGGTTAGTGATTATAAAAGCTGGTCCTGACTGAAATACATATATATTTTAAAGCAAATCTGATTTGATTCAGTTAACAAACCAAATTGTATGAATCATGACTCTATTCCACTTATTGCTATTGTCATTTCTCTAGTAAAATACTGAGAAATCCAACTAGCTGTATCCAAATTGTGTATTCCATGTAGTATTACTCTAAATAACTATTTAACTCTTTAATCAAGTTACTGCATTAGGTGGCCCAAAATGCTTTAAATTAATTACTATTATTATTAGTTACCTGAATAAAAATTATATCATGGATGAATTTGAAAAGGAAAAATAAATTCAGTGGTTCATGACTGAATCCATTTTGTAGAAGTTCTAAACCCTGATGTTCACAAATGTGGGTATAGGCCAGTAACTGCTCTTTATTCATCAAATGTTTTCTCTATGCATAGGTTGTTACAAGAACTATTAGCTACTCAGAATTTTAACACAGCTCTGGAAACTACTTTTCTAGGGGACCAAACATTGTTCTCCAATGACTTTTGGATATACCATGATATAGTAGGCATGCTGTAAAAAATGACAAACACTCTCCTACAGAACGGTGACATTTCAAGATTCCTTGTAGAAACTGAGAATAGAGATAGATAATCACAATCTGTTTTATTCACACAGTTGGTTTTCTTATAATTAAATTGGTAGTAAAATTAGAAGAAGAAAATTCCTTATTTTAGCGCAAAAAGAACCAAGGTCATCTGAGGTGATGCATTTTTGCAGACAGTCAGGAAGCAAGTCTGTTTTAGCCTTCCTCTCACACACACTACGCTTTGGCTGTGTGATAATTCATGAAAGGAGAAAACAAGTGCAGAATTTTAGAATCAAGTAAGATTTTCTCTTTGAATTGTGAAATTATAATTTGCCAATCTCTAACAGCTGCCTCTTAGAAATTGTATTTTCTAAATGTTAATAGGCCCCAAGTTAGCAATAAATGTGAACATTTAGTGAAAATCTTTTGTTTTGTTTTGGTTTATCCGGGCACACATAGAATTCATGCTTTTACAATATATTCTTGTCATTCTCCAAACTAATTCTATGCCATATGTTACACGGTAAGCATTCTTCTGCTAACTAGTGTAACCCAGTCAATTAGTGATTATTTCAAATAACAAAAGCTAGTTCTTCTAACACAGGAAGTTTCATCAAAAAGATGACATTATTTAAAACATGTATTTCCTGTGTGGGTTTATCTTACCTAAGTTTTATCTATCTATCTATCTATCTATCTATCTATCTATCTATCTATCTATCTATCCACCCATCTATCCATCTATCTATATGTTTGGATCAGAACCATTCAAAAACATTGACAGAGAGAATGCTACTCTGTTCATTTCTTTTATTAATGTAGTGATTATTCTCACAATCGGAACCCAGATGTAATTATTCTTCCCTAAACCTTTCTCCAGTATTGGCTAAACTAGCATCATAAACTATTACTTCGACCATAACAAGCCTCTCTAGAAAATGCTTATTTGTTACAATAAAAATGTTCATTTATAAAACACAAAAATAAAATCAATTTTCTTCCAAGTATATGTTTGCTTAAAATTAAAAAAAAAATAACTTCATAAGGGACATTCTACACATAATGGAATCACTATGCTGTACACCAGAAATTAACACAACATTGTAAACCAACTATATGTCAGTTTAAAAATTGAAGAAAAAATTTAAAAATTAAAAAATCATGACATTGCATTTATGAACAGAATGAAGTATAATACAGAAATTAGAGTAGGTTTCCTTTTTGAAGTCACATCCTAATTTCTGCCTGGAGCGGCTAACTAAATTTGGCACTAAGGACACTTTCCCCACTATTCAGAATTTCCAACTGTATTTAAAGCAGATCACATCCACCTCCTCTGCATCAACATACCAACTAGTCAATGGAAATCGAAATGCAAGAGAAATAGACACTTCATACTGCTGCCAAGAGGAGAAGGTTCAGAGCAAAAGGTGTAATTAAAAGTATGACTAAACAGACACAGTCACATTGAAGAAACTTCCCACAAAACAGAGGGAAAAAAATGGAAAAAAGAAGCAAGTGCCCCCCAAACATGAGACTGCCTTCTCTGACGGTATCACTTGAGCTCTAGAATCTCAGCTTTCTGGTATAGGATCCAGTTGCTATAGAAACTTACAACTGGGAGCTAAATAAAGTAATTTCTATGCTAGTGTTGGTGTCTATAACTTCAGCACCTGATGCTAACAAAATTGTGCTCAATAAACAAATTTAAACTTTAAAAGCCTGCAACGCGATCACAATGCTTTCTATACAACTGATTAATCTCAATTGATCTTGGCTCAGAGCACAAGAACATAAGAAATCTCAGAAACAGAAAAAGACTACTTAAGGCCAATATGCCTGCATCCTTTGTTTTTCTTATCTGATTTCCTACTTTATCCCCATACCTCTATCCTGCCTTAGTTTTAAAATAAAAAGTCAGCGAGCTCACTCTTCAACTCATCAATAATCCTGCTTCCACTGATCCCTTTTAGACAATTTATTCCATATTAAACCACTCCCTCTTGGCCTCCTCCTTTTCATTTATCCTACTCTAAACCTGAAGAACAAAGAGATCAGGCAGCCCAATGGATACTTAGTCCTTAATCCTCCCGGCTCGGTCTGTTATTGCTTCACATTTGATTATAAGATTATTCACTATTTGGCAAGAAATCAAAACCCCGAGGCAGCCCCTTGATGCCCCTGTTTGTGTGAGCAGGTCAGCCCCCCACCCATTATGTCACAAAGCAGTGTCCTTGGCTTTGGTAATGCTCTTTTATTAAGAGAAATGAGACCGCGGGGTCTGAATATATTTGTTTGCATCTTTCTCCAGCATCACTTTAGAAAGGAGCAATGTTGGCATAGACCGTATAAGCCCTTTATTCTTCTCCAGTGGGCCCACACATTCCTGGTCAATGTCACGGTGAGGATGTAAAGTATGAAAAATATCATCTGAATGTATGATCTCGTTAGAGGACATGCACATCTTGCTACAAGTATTGGCAAATTTGTTGATTCTTATCAAAGATATGTAGTGATAAGCATTTGAGGGTGCACTTTTATCTGTAAAATACTGTGTTTATTTCACATTTTATAAAGGTCTTGGCTTCATTCCCAATGTATACTTTGGAGGCTTAAATGAGTTTGTGATTTTTAAGATCTCAAAGCCAAGATCACCCCAGGGCAGAGGATTTGACACTAATAGGAAAGGTGTGCTGTCTAATTATGAAGAAAATAAGTCAGATGGCACAATTTTCCAGAGCTAATTATTTATTTTTCTACCAATCAGCTTTACTACGTGCAGAAGACAGACAGAAAGAAAGAGCAAAGTTTATCCAATTTCTGTAAAACTGAGTATATTTTTGTCCTTTAGCTTGAAATGAAGATGGAATTTTTAGGAGATAATATTTTCTTCTAATTATCAAGATACAAACACCAGGGGAGACTTTGAAACACAAAAATAGGAACTGATAATATGCACTCACTATGCATTCATAAACCTCTCCCCCTGGGTTCCTCTGGATTCTAACTGCTACCTTGGCTTTTGTCCAATGAGCTTTTAAAAGCAAAGAGGAAACGCTGGGGTGTTAAACCTAAGGATTGACCTGCTACTATCACTCAGTGTTTGACCAAAATTCTCATTAGAAAACAACATGGAATCATTTTTAGCTGCAAAAAGTCACCCAAGAGAGTAACAGAAATACATTAGTTTAACTGTCGTATACATGGTGCTGCCTGTATACTAAAACAAAAACATCCTGGGAGAGATATGAGCTATGTCAGAAACAGAGTCAGCTAACAACTGTCGGCTGGGATTGTTGACTAGCATTTAAATATACCGAGCAGCATTTGGGAGCAGGTGACTTCCAAGAAGGATGGGGAAATGAAATGTTAGCAACGGGAATGGAGTTCGGTGAATTTTTTTCGCGTGTGTGTGTGTGTGTGAGAGAGAGAGAGAGAGAGAGAGGGAGGGAGGGAGAGAGAGATACATAGAGAGAAACTTCATTTCACTTTTCCCTGCATGTGAAACCTCAATTCGCTCATATTTGCATAGATAGAAATAAAAAGCTCTATCCTCATACAAGACAGAGCACTTAATAGGCAATTTACGAAAGGAAGGAAGGAAGGAAGCAAAGGAGGAAAGAAGAAAGAACTAAACCCGAATTTACTCTCACTGAGAAAAAGAATGGGGAGCCACAGCGAGTTCAGACCAGGCTGAGGTTAGGCATCAGAATGCTTATATATTAGCCTCAAGCTGTAAGTGGCAGCTGGCTGCACGGCGCCGGCCAGGTGGTCAGTCAGCTCGCGCTAGTAGAATCTGGCATTCATGACAAGCAGCTGCAAAGCGGAAACGGCCCAGCAGCTTTGTAGAAACAGAGGTAGGGCCATTTTACGGCTCCGGGCTCCTAGCCAATGACGATAGGAGAGAGCTGAGGACACCTGTCTATGCCCATAATGGAAAGAGCAGAGCTGGTCTCCACCACAGAGCACCAAGCAGAAAAGATCACGTTCTGGGGCGTTAACAAGTCCTTCAGGTTAAAGAGGAGGGGAAAAAATCGTCTAAGTGTGGCATGCTTTGGAGAAAAGATCGACAGTAATGAACAGGATTTGGTGGGCAATTTGCCTCCCTCCCCCACCGCCACTTTAATAGTGATGATTCACCCAGTGAATCTGTGACATAGCAGGGGGTACATAATATATCTGCTGATTCTTAGCCTAAAGCTCTTCTTCAACCACTGGTTCAAGGCAAATAATTCCCATTTTATCACCCTTGCTTTGCTCAGTAGTAACATGTAAAGCTTGTTTGTGTAGGGGAACCAAAACTGTGAAAATAATTTTTACTTTTCTCTCCCATTAAAATAATCTCAAGTTCCTTTCCTAAATATACATGGAAAAATACACATGAAAATGGCCGTAAAGACACTCTTTCCATTTTAGCATTCAAAATGTTATAACTATATACCAGGCACAAATCAAAATGAATTATAACAGACTTTTGTCCCTGCCTTTGGATTCTTTTCTAAAATGAGAGGTTACAGTTATGGTTATGATACTGCAACACACTCCAGAAATTTAACCCTATAATTTCTTTAGCCACCAAATTACTTCCAGTCTTTAAATCCTTACTGTACTGTTTTATTTACCTATTTCTAGGGATTTGGGGCAAGGGTTATTCAATATGCCTTGGTAAATCTTTTAAATTCTCATTTGGATTATAAGTGTTTGAAGGACACTACTTAATCTAACAGAAGGGATAAATGAGAAACCAGGTGAATGAACAAGCCAAGGCCAGGGTTAAAAATAAAAACTGAACTTTCTCTTTTTCATTGAGATATAATTGACATACAACATTATATTAGTTTTGGGTGTATAACATAATAATTCAGCATATGTATATGTTATGAAATGTCCACCACAATAAGTCTGCTTGACATCTATCACTACGCAGTTACAAAATTTTTTTCTTGTGATAAGAACTTTTAAGATCCACTCTCTTAGCAACTTTTTAAATATATACTACAGCATTATTAACTACAGCCATCATGCTGTACATTAAATCCCCATGATTTACTTATTTTATAACTACAAGTTTGGACCTTTTGACCCCCCTCACCCATTTCACCCACCCCCTACCCACCTCTGGCAACAACCAATCTGTTCTCTGTATCCATAAGTTAAAATTTAGTTTTTGGTATTTTATTTAAATGCCACAGATAAGTGAGACCACAAGGTGTTTGTCTTTCTCTGCCTCACTTATTTCTCTTGGTATAACGCTCTCAAGGTCCATTAATATTTTTCCAAATGACAAGATTTCATTCTTTTTTATGGCTGAAATAACCTTCCACTATATATATACATATATGTGTGCATATATATATATAATCACATTTTCTTTATTCATTCATCCATCAATGAACACTTAGGTTGTTTCCGTATCTTAACCATTATAAATAATGCTACAGTGAATATGGGGGTGTAGATATCTTTTCAAGTTAGTGTTTTTGTTTAATTTGAATAAATGCCCAGAAGTGGAGTTGCTAGATAATATGGTAGTTCCATCTTTAATTTTTTAAGAAACCTCCATTCTGTTTTCCATAGTAGCTGTACCAATTTACATCCCTACCAGCAATGTACAAAGGGTCCCTTTTTTCTGCATCCTTGCTGATATTTATCTCTTGTCTTTTTTATAATAGCCATTCTAACAGATATGATGTGATATCTCACTGTGGCTTGATTTGCATTTCCCTGATGATCAGTGATGTTGAGCATCTTTTCATGTACCTGTTGGCCATCTGTATGTCTTCTTTGGAAAAATGTCTATTCAGTTCCTCTGCCCTCTTTTTAATCAGATTGTTTGGCTTTTTTTCTATTGAGTTGTATGAGTTCTTTATACATTTTGGATAAACTTTCTTACATGCATTTATTTATAATATATTGTTTCTCATATTCTGTCCTCCATAGCTCTTCTTTGGTGTCTTAACAAAGGTTTCTGCCTGTGTGTGGAAATAAACAGAATTTAGGACATTATTCGTGGCTGTTGTAGCATGTTGGACAGGCACTGAATTTAGCATATTGTAAGTTGGTTACTTTGTTTTACTCTGTTTTCTTGTCCATTTTTACATTATGCATAAAGAAGAGCATCGATGCTACACGTTTTAAGATCCTCCCTCTAAGTAGGAAACAAGAAAGACACAGCAGGGGAAACAGTGATAGCTTACTTTCTCAGCAGTGTGGAAAAACAAAGCCATGGAAAATAGTTCTTTCTTTTTAACCAATCTTCTTCATTAAGACTTAGCAAAACTTTTGGTTAAAAGTTCACTTTCTACCTGTTTTCTTTCTTCACTCATGACCCTTGTAAACCTTCCCCCAAAACAATATCTAGCATTTGATAACTTTATGTCTGCTTACCAGCCATTAGCCATTAAATTTCCTTATAGAAAGAGGAAGGAAGGGGATCTTCTGCAAGTTAAATAACTAAAATAAATACATCAAAATTCTGAATTTACAGTTTTGTTACTAAAATAAGACCCACCTCCCTTTTCAATGCTCTCTTCCATTTGGTTACCATTCAATCATACATGACAGCAGGTGTAAAAGTCAGATTCCACAAAGTGTAGTTGGTGAAGGAAAGAAAAAGAAAGAAAACTGTTCATATAGATATATATTTTTTATATTTAGGAGTCTACTTTGAAAATGTCCTGAGTGTTACACTCAGTTCAATTCCAATTCACTTTTGTTTGCTTCCCTGGCTCTTCCAAAGAGCTTGTGGGAAAGCATGAAAAATAGCATGCAACAACAAGTATTTGTCCTCAGAGGCTGCCACTGAGTGTTTTATACTTGGAAAATAAATGGCAAAAATGCAAAGACATACATAACATTTCTAGCTGATGCTTTGGGAGAAATTTTCTTGAGACACACAAATCACCACTTAGTTTGGGAAAAAAGAAAAACAAAAAGTGAAAAACTTTATTTCTGAACATTGTGGTCAATACCAAATTCTGGCATGGTGTGTAGAGGACTCTGCTTCAGTGACAATCCACAGAACCAACAAGAGAAGTATGAAGAAATGACAGAACAGAAGACCGATTAACCTCAGGTCGGGCTTGACCCATGGAAAGAAATCTGAGATTTTGTAAAACAGTGCAGTAAATGGCTGAGAAGGAAGGAAGGCTCAGCCATTGCTTCTTAGCTGTTTTCTCAGCACTAATGACCAATTTTATTACACAGTATTGTGTTATAAGTCAGTAATGACTAGTGGGATGCTGTGAGGAAAGGAGACACAAGGGAACTAGACTAGAACTGGCCACGGCCATGCCTCACTTAAAACGAATAGGTCTAATGTGAAAGCCCCACATCAACCCCTGTGAAAGGAAATTTTGCCAACTTGGAGGAAGATAATGAAAAGTCAGGTGAGAGCCAAGCTGACATTGACACTGTTCAGCCTCATCAAGTGGCTGATGAGGACGAGGACACGACATCGTTCCCTGGGGACAGAAATGAGCCAAATAATGACAACATGTGGGAGAGAAGCAATTGAAAGGATTCAGAGAGCATGACAATTAAATCTCAGTATCTGATGGGGGGAATAGTGCAAATGAACCACTTAAAATAAGCCAATAGACACCAAAATGTATTAGGGACAAATGACGTGAAATAGATGTCTAGTGATTGAAGTATGGGGCCAGGGGAATCTTCTGTGACTGTATACACAGAACAAGCATTTCTATAGCGAGCTATGAGCTAGGGAGAGAGGCAAAAAAAGAAAAGAAAAGAAAAAAAAAAAAGCCAAAAGGCTTAGCCTTTAAGGTGTTTGACATTTAAATTTAGCACCATATCATCGGAGTACAGCCAACAAATGGAAAACACACTAGTTAGTTCAACAGAGAGAATCTAATAGAGGAATTCTTTATAGTTATTGGAAGAATGAACATTCAAAAAAGAATACTGGACTAACACAGAGATAGTAAGAAAAGCAAGCATCTATCATCTTTAGAATGTGAGGAACAAAGGAAAAGATGGCGATTATCAGGACACTAGAGAAGAAGCTTTGGGAAGCTGTGACAGATCTCTCAGAAGTGAGAATGTCTCACTACAAACTGGTACCTTAAGAGCTCAAAGAAAGTGCCCTGCTAACCTGCTAACCAGACTGCTGCTAGTTTTTCCAAAGAAATGCCATAACGTCGGTTCTAGGAACAGGAAGCAAGCAAGAAACTGGAACCAACAGCTCTACTCCAGAGTTTAGATGCTACTACTGAGATGAGGCTAATAGAAGTAGACCCCCTGGAGGAAGCAAGGGCCTTCCCTCTTCACTGCTTTTCAGCTACTTTAGTGCCCTCTGTTGGCAGAACTAACAGGAAACTAGCTGGCAAGGAAGAAATGTAGCTTGCAGAGCCCCCAGCGTCACAGAACTGACATATAACAGTTAATAACTGTCACCACAAACATAACTTTGAATCTGAGGGCCAGAGTATATCAAACATATTCATTAGAAGAGGCTAACACTGCTACAATTCCGGTTTGTAGTATAATGAAAAGAGAACACTTTTGATGTCCTCCTTATATGTTTATACATCTGAAGAACACCATAATACTCAAAGCCCTTCTCAGTCTAAGCTTACCTAAAAAATGCAATCAACTCAGCTATTTGTCTTAATAAGGTGGAGAGTAAGATGGAGTATCCAGAGTTTACTTAATTCAAAAGTTTCATTATTTCCCAAAGTCTCAATTATCTCTTTCACCATACTTTTTCCCAGAGATGTTAATGAGAAGCAAACTGAATCGTTAATGGACTGAGAAATATTTAAATGTAGGGAGAAGAGAGGAAATAAAAACGATGTGAATAGTCTAGAACAGGATAATTGGTTTCTGAATAGTTAAGTCAATTCTATGAAAGCATTTCCCCTAGGAATTCCTATTTTTATGGCAATATATCAAGATGATAATTAATTCACATAAGGAATGAAGCACAAAACAGATATAATTGCTTCAGTGGTTGTAAAAAAAAAAGCCTAATGAAAAGAGCACTATTTTCAAGAAAAACAGAAAGAAAATATGATGGGTTTCCCTTATTCCAATATGTACATCTTTGTATTCATGTAAAAGGAGTTATAATATTTTACTAATCTTTCATGAATTAGAACATAAATGCACACATACAAATAATGTTAAGAAAAAGAGTGCAGACACACCTAGGCAAGTTTTTAATAAGTATTATAAAGCACATTAAAATATCTTGCCTTGGTATTGAGTGTTGCACACGGTGTATGTTTTATGAATTGTGGATAACTGTTGATTTGGGGTGTTCAAAAAGAAATAGAGTTAACTTTTCCTTCAGTTAGCCATTGTCCAAAACTGCCTAACAAACCAACACAAAACTCAGGGGCTCAAAACAAAATTGATGATTCTTGTGCGTCTGTAGGTTGGCTGGGTTCTGGTTAATTGAGGGTAGGCTTGTCTGGTGAATCTTCTTCCCTCTGTGGCTGCCAGAACTCATCTGCTTCAGAAGGCAGTTCAATAGGTCAGCTGGAATAGCTCTCTTCTATTTCCCCCATCCTCTTTTTACCAGCAGGCTGTCTGAGCCTTGTTTCATTTGTGGCAGTGGCAGAGGTGCAAAAGAGCAAGTGGAAATGCATGAGGCCTTTTAGAACACACTATCACTCTCATCAATGTGCCGGTAGCCAAAGCACATCAAAACTCTGAGCCTCAAGTCAAAGGTCTTACTTCTTGCCCATGATAAAAGCATGGTGAAAATGTGGGTGCCAGGAGGGGTGTGAAATTGGGTCAAATCGTTTATTCTACAGCAAGCTTGATCTCTATTTTGGAAAGAAAAAAAAAAGGGTTGGTGCAAGAGGAGTCCTCATTCATTGAGTATTTAATCTGACAGAATTATATGATGAGGGCTAATAGGGGAATGTGTCTCTCCTGAAGACACAAATAAGACTTTAAGTAAAAAAGAATCAGAAAATTGTTTTAAGAGGAAAAAATATGCTAAATGGAGGGCAAGTCATCAGGATGAATAAGGAAAACCTCTGTTGTGTTGGCAGAACATCAGGCCAAGGAAGAAGATGATAGCAGATTATGAGTAGATATGTTGGGTAGTTAGACAGGTGGGAGCATCGCACAGATAGGTGGAGGGGAGGGAGGATGGTCCAGAAGATGGTGTTATCCCCGCCTCCAGCATGAAAGGACTTTACTTCTTCTAAAGGAGTGCCAGCAAGAAACTGGACAAAGCCCGATGGCCATGACTGTGAGGTAGCAGAAAGGACTTAACTGGACATGAGTTAATGTTCATTGCATTATAATTAACATTGTGGTTTAGCCCACACCCACCATGGGTTTTTCTGTAAAATACACCATGGGTAAGGACTTGACAAGAGCCATCAATCAATCAAAAAACCATCTCTAAGTGAGGATATAAGAGTAAGGGGAGAGAAAGACCACTGCTCTTCCTCCCTTGGAGCAGCCCGCTTCCTGATCTTGGAGGTTTACTTTTCCTTTTGCAAATAAATCTTTTAAAATCTTTCACTACACAACACACCATCTCCCAACCGTAAACTTATCTTTCAAGTATGACAAGAACTGGGATCTTTACCTTTTGGGGTAACAGAGGCAAGGGTGATAGCTGGCTCACACTCAGCTTCTGTGTTAAACAGGAAAAGGCTCTCCCTCTGGGTAAAGACAAGTCCCATCAGGGTTCAGGATCTGGTAGGTGGGGCAGGGATTGGATTCCAGCTCCTGGCTGCTCTCAGCCAGGTCTCATTGTTCAGGGGAAATGTAACCTTGGTGGAAGACAAGAAAGCAAAAACTACTCAAGGATTTTACTAATTTTATTGATGTGTCTCACTGTGTTGCTCTATCTTGTATTTCTTATCAGTTCACCTTAATAATTCTTTCCAGTGGTAGCCACTCTTTCCTTTCTTCCTTTTGACCTTCCTGCCTTTCTTCCACAAATACAAACTGAATTTCTCCTGTATGCCAACTAAGTTCCAGGCTGGTAAGATATAGTAGGAACCAAACAAAAAAAAAATCTCTGCCCTCATATGCTGCATAATGTCGCAGGAGAGGCAGACGATGAACAGTAAACATAACAGATCAGTGAATTATACACGGTGATAAAGGATGATAAGGGCTGTACAGAAAGGAAGAGGGGAGGGGGAGTGCAAGGGGAGGGGAGCAAAGGGGAGGAGACGCGGGTAAATTGTTTCAAGGTGTAATAAACAAAGCAAATACACTTTGAAACTACAAGTTTTTGTTACTTATTTTTTTTATTTGTTTGGAAGAAGACTTAGTTATTATCAGACCTGTTGGAACATGCTTTTCCCACTGTATATCCATGGTTGACATCATGCTGAGAAAAATGAACGCTTCCTAATTTATTCACATCTCAATTCTAATTGATTGCCTAAGACTACTCTTCCTAGAATTGCAAGTGTAAACCTAAGAGAAAATCAAGTCAGGAGACAAATTCTAATAAAACATATAATAAATTTATGCCCTTATATTTTGTTTATCTAAGTTTATTCTTTTCTATATAATAACAACTGTGGCTAAAGCAAGTGAAAGGTTGGCAGAATTTTACAGGAGATTGCTAAAACAAATATACCTGTAATATAACGTATATAGTAGCTTATGTAGTTCATGTAATATTTTGGCTACTTAAAAAAATTAGTATGTTATGCCCATTGAGTTGAACATAAGATAAATCTATTTATAACATTTTGTGTTTGCCACAGTGCTTAATAAATAATCTTAACGTCTAGAAAAACTTTCCCATGGCTATGAATTAATCTATTGAGCACTCAAAATGGTTGAATGTGCAAGTTAGAAAAATGAGCACATTTGTTATAAATAATAACCCTCTAATGAGTTATGGTCTTAAGTCGTTCTTGCAAGATTTTTATTTTAAAATGTTCCTCATTAGTGGTCCAGTTTTCTGGCTAATGAGGATTATTAAAACAGACAAACAAGCAAACAAACAAAAGCTAAAGTACAAAAGCTGTACTAATTAGGTAATTAGTGAATTACCTAATCTTTGTGTTTCTACTAAATTAGGACAACTACATTGAAAAGCTTGGGTCATAGTCATGCTACTATAATAGTTATTCTTGGCTTTTTGAACTCTGGACCTTCTAAACTTTCCTTAGCAGTTCAGAGGCACTCTCAGGGTGCTACTTGTGAAATACATACCATTATGTCCATGAGAATTCTTTAAAAAACTGTTTGAAAGCTGTGTAATTTTAGAACCACGGAATTGTAATATTGCTTTCCTTTCCCTTGATTTGGTACATTGCATAATATCACACACCGTAAAAGAATTTCCCTCCCTTAATCCTCTTTGATTGCTACAAGTTGCTTGATAAATGAATTCTGAGAAGAGTAATCTATATGTCTCACTTTAAATACCTTCGATTGGCTCATGTGCAAATGCAATGGCCAGCTGACTATGTGTAATTGAAATGGGATGAAATGGAATTGAATCCATCTCTAGTGAGTTAATACTTCTCTCCTTCCTACGTTGGCTTGTTGGCAACTTTCTAGGTTGTTGAAAACATACCAAGAAAAAGTTTGAAGATGAGAAACTTGATAGGATATTTCCTTAATCTTGAATTTTAATTTCTATATCACAGACATTTTAGACACTCTGCCTGGTGCCTAAGTTCAGTAAGTGTTACTTGTATGACTTCAATATATTTATGTATGTAAACCGTTATATATTTTATGACAGTAAATGAAGACTGGGTTTCCTGTTTGCACCATATAGAATAGGGGTCAGCATTTTTTTTAAGAGTCCAGACAGTAAATATTCTAGGCAGATAGGCCATACAGGCTCTGTCACAACGATTCAACTCTGCTATTGTAGCACAAAATCAATACATAAATAAGAACAATACATAAATGAATGGGAAGTGCTCTGCTCTACTAAAACATCATTTACAAAAGGTGGTTGGCAGGATTTAGCCCACGGGCTGCAGCTCTCCCTTCATACAGACCATTTATCTTTCCACATGCAGTGTGAACTACAGAATAGTCCACAAAATATTGCACAAGCCCAAGGGATTTTTGTTGAACATGTCATTCAAAGTGCATATCTCTAAAGTTTCTGAAAATTTATGAGTTATTTCTAACTCATTTAATGAAATGAATTGTCCATATTTTCATGTATTACATAATATGTAAATAATTTTAAAATGTTTAAAATGTGAAGTAAGGAAATCTTATTTTTCATTGTCCGTATGGTCCAAAACACAGAAATACAACTAGGTACGGAAATATACTACTAACAACTGGAAAGCAAGTCCACAAACAGAACTAATTTGAAGCTAAATTTTGTCTCAATTTACAACTGGCTTATTCATTTTATTGTTATTAATTGTATTAATCTGTAAAATGAGATAGATACCGCATCATTTCATTAATCTCTAAAATGGGAAGAACACTAGCATAAAAACTTTCAGTGAATGAAGAAAAGAAGTCTAAAAAAAGAAAAAAAAATTGGTTTGGGTTTCTCAATATCAGAGGTCACATCTAATTTTTTCAATGTGACCTTTCTGAGTATTTTGATACCTCTGTCTTAAAGGCAGGTTGATGTCAGCAAGACCTTCCAATACATTAAACAAAAAATACTTAGCCTAAATGTCTGAGGGAACAATATAACAGAATTGACATTGCTGCTGAAAGCCTGTACAAATCAAATAAAAAATGATGATAAAGCATTTATAAGCAAAGTGTTGTCTAAATGCTTAATAATGTTTCTGCTAATGGATTCCCTCTCCTAGAATTCCACCTCAGTCATTCAATTTCTTTCCTGTATCGCCAGTGCATTTTAGCTCTTCCTAGTCTCCCTCAGACGCCATTCAGTGAGTTGCGACCATCTGACAGGCAGCCATACACTACCTGTAACACAAAGTAGTAATTTTACTTAAGTTCTGTATCTTAAAGATAGAATTGTCATCTCTGTGCTAGATGAAGTGGGTTTGCAAGGCTTACCAGGGTAACTCTCTTAATGGATGTGTTTATTTCTCATAACATGAATAGTGGAGACAACTAAATCTATGAACACAATCATGGGCCACTTCTAATAACACCATGCCCTACAGAGGCATCCTATCTGGCTTCCACTTAACAAAACTTTGAATAGCTAATTTATGACTCATTGATTGTAAGTCCATGTTTTATTGCCTCCAGTTAAGCAGAAAGCTTTTTTTCAGATGGTGAAAATGAAAAATAGATTTGCAAAAGCCACGTACACTTGGGAGTGCAAACCAAAGTCAGATCATGGAAGAATCTCTTTGATCCTAATTCCCTGAATCACATACAGGTGTCGGACCTTCTTAAACTCTGCTGATATTAACTAGGCAAGACAAGAGGTGACTTGTATGCCCAGCCTCTGCTGTTCCAGACTCTTTCCTGCAGCAGTTCTTCAGCCTGTCACAGTGTATAAAAAGCCCTCTGAGAGCAATAGCATAAGCACTCCTTGTGCTTTATGCACAACAGAGACAACTAGAAATGATGAGTTTATTTTGCAAATTTAATTTAGGAGGTTTTTACACTGCGTGCACACATCCTTCCCTGAAAGTCGCAGGCAAAGTATTAGATTTTTAGGCCCAACTAAATACAGTTTTTGCTAAAACCCAGTTAAGAAATGTAGATGCATAAGAATCGAACCACATTAAAGAGAGTGCCAGCACTGAGCTCACTGTGGCGGTGGTTTAGACTTGCATAGAATTATATGCCTGATTAAAACCCATCCAGGTGTTGGGATCTATCTTTAATGATGTTTTCCTGCACATAAATAATGTTACCAGGATATACACAATAAAAATATGCCTACTTTAATATAACATAACAGTTAAGACCATTGGACTTGGAATTCGAAAAATAAGATCTGGCTTTAAATCCCTGTTTCACCACTTACTACCTTTGTGCCCTTGATGGGCTACTTAATTATAAACCTCAATTTCCATGTTTGTAAAATGAGATATATGCACCTTCTTCATAGAATTATTATGGGAATTAAATAAAATATTTATATAAAGCTGGTAGTCCAGAGTCTTGAGCATGTAATGCATTGATTCTTGAAAGCTTCTTGAATTAGAGCAGGGAGAAATGAGTTTATTAAAAATCATCCCCCAACTACCCATCTGGCCCAATCAAATTGTTCCCTCAGCAACAGCAAGCGTCTTAGTAGATAATGAAAGAAGAGATGTCTGTCCATTCGGAGCAGAGCAAGTTACTAGGCCACAGCTCCCAAGGCTGTTAAACAGAAGTTCTTTCTGGCTTCTTATTATTTATTTCTATCTAAGACCCAGTCAGAGAAGGAAGGAGATGGGAGAGAGGATGGGGAAGGGTAGTCTATTGGTTCAATTTTTTAAAATTATTTTTATGACAGTGTATGGAATTAAAATGTGACCAGTTTTGTTCAAGCAGGACAAAACTATCTCAAAATGCTAAATAAAATATAGGATACACTTTTATTTCTTACAAAAACAAAAGAGGGGTTAAAAAAATCTGTAAAGTATCTCCCATATTCACAGTGATGCCCGATCTCCCTTTAAGACACACTTTTGCAATGATCAATAGATATTAGCTGTTATCTACTATTCACAACATTTGCCTCTCTCTGTAAATTTTACCAGATAATGTGATAATAAGAAATTCAACTGGCCTCACAAGTAAAACTATTTAGCTTTGGTTTGAAGGATTCATTTTATACAAACAATAGTATGGACTGAACACTTGTTTTACTACCTTCCATTAAGTATGCATGAATTAATTACAGAACTACTTTTCACTATTAAAAGTAGTTCTGTAATTAACTACTTCAACTCAAGTCTCAAAAATATGCTTATGAATAATTAGTCATTTTTTAAAAGTACTTATGGGTTTAGAATTACTTCTGTCTCTTTAGCTCTGTAATTTTTTCACTCATTGCTGTAAGAGCACCACATTGTTGTTATTCCTGAAACATGGACATCGAAGAGAGAAACACATAGCAATAATAACAAAAAGTATTGTAACACTTGTTAAAGAAAAAAATTATTCAGTGGCACTTCTTAAACCATAGTAAGGAAGACTTTATTCAAGGAGGCCATGGAAACAGATGTATGAGCCACCCCACCCTCAACAATGGAATCTTACAATGAGGGAGAGGGATTGAACTCAACTCCAAATACAGCTTGGGTAAATGGGAATTTATATCAGGATGGGGATCAGTGGGTGAAAAAGCACTAAGAGGAAAGAAACATCAGGAGCAAGAAGGATTGTGGCTAAATCAACCTAATAGGATTCATGCTAAAGTCAGGCCAGGGTGATGGGCCATCACCTGGGAGATGGTGGAGGATGAGGAACCTGATGAGATATGCAGAGGGTGATCAGATATGGAGGATGGGGGATTCTGGTCAAATGGACTTAGCAGGATTCTTACTAAAACTGGACAAGGCAGAGACAATCATGGAAGTCCAAAAGTCAGACCTAGTTGAAAAATAGCTCAGAGGAGCTGGAGTAGAGTTTGGTTAATGAGAGAATCTTGCCACACTAAAGGCAGAAATAATGTAATATTCCCTCTGAAAAGCAACTACACTAGCCCTATAAAAATAATCTATCTTACCCATTTTAGAGATATCTTGGTAATCTTACCATTCCACATATGCAGATTTCTTCCTCCAACTACCATATACAGAGGGCCTGCCAGGCAGAACACTTAGGTGGGCTTGACTATAGTGAGTATCTCATGACTCAGTCAGATCCACTGTTTGATTTGCTTGAAACACTCTCCTTTCCCAAGCTAATTCCAAGTTGAATGCAAGACTCAAGTTAAATGTGATCTTTTCCTTCAAGATAGACCTCCCCCTTATCTGCTCCCCTATAATAATCTATTCAAGCCTGTAGCATAACATTTATGACAGTTTCATCATTGGCTGGTCCCCAGAGAATAAAAACTTCTTGAAAGCTGAATGAGGTACTGTTCACCTTTTTACCCCTGGCCCCATGCACAGTTCCTGGCACACAGCAGACACTCAATTCTAAGTTTATGAACAAATGAATTAATGAATGAGTTTGGAGCTTCAGTGACAAATTAGACATATCAGTGTGGTATAACTATAACAGAAACCAACATTCATGGGCATCACCACTTTCTTTTAGTAGCTTCTCATCCTTTCACAATTTTAGAAGGTTGTCTTAGGGCAGAAACTCTGAGCATTTATCTACTTCATGATAATTGTAAAATCAATAACCAATATTTTTAGAATACCCATAAAAATGAGGTTTACAAAAGAGAAAAAAAAATTAAGGATGGCCAGTCAGAAAAGAGAAACTGGAAGAAAATGAGTTCTGCTCCGCTGGGTTGACGGTAATATAGGTCTCCCATCAATTTCCCTTTCCTCCAAAGCCAAGGCTCTACCTTTGTCTTTGTGATTACTTAGGCATGACAGACTGCTGGATAACTGATGGTCCTGATGCAGCATGCACCCAAGCAGTGTTAATCCTTTACCCCTAAGGTCTTTACCTGTCCATGTACCCATGAAATAGTTAGATTTGCTCTCCTGGGAATCCTTAATTTTTTTTTTTTATTTTGTATTCATAGTCTCAGTTAGGAGAAGCATTTACTCCTCTTGGGCTTACCCAACATGTTTCCAGATTGTCACTAAGTCTCCATTAGAAATAATGCTAAATACAGACATCCTCAACTTAGGATGGTTCAACATATGATTTTTGAATTTGACAATGGTGTAAAAGTGATACCCATTCAGTAAAAAACTATACTTCAAGTTTTGAATTTTAATCTTTCCCCGGCTAGCAATATGCTGTGAGATACCCTCTCACAATGCTGGGCACCAGCAGCTGAGCCCCAGCTCCCAGGCAGCCAGACAATCAGATGAGTAAACAACCAGTCTTTGCCCACACAGCCATTCTGTTTTTCATTTTCAGTACATTATTCAATATATTACATGAGATATTCAACACTTTATTATAAAATAGTCTTTGTGTGAGATACTGTTGCCCAACTATAGGCTAATGTAAATGTTCTGAGCACATTTAAGGTAGGCTAGGCTAAGGTCTGATGTTCAGCAGGTTAGGTGTATTAAATGTATTTTCAATTTATGGTATTTTCAACTTATGATAGGCTTATCAGGACATCACTCTATCAAAAGTCAAGAAAGATCTGTATAAAAAACACAAATCTTGAGAATCTATAATTCTTGATAAAATGAATTTTCAAAAACCAATCAAATAATTCTTTCCTAAAAAATTTCACCAAGCCATAAGAATGAATAGGACTCTATACATGTTTTAAAAGAAAGTAAGATACCTTCTTCCTTTCTACCTCAAAGAGCTGCCAATCTTATTTTATAGTGTTCCTGTGAGTTGTAAAGTTGTACATTGACTGGATTTTCTGAGGTCAACCTAGATTTGCTTCCAACTACCATTATAGATAAGAACTAATGAAAGGTAGATTTTATTTTTATGGACTAGCCACTTTTTTTTTTTTTCCATCTTGTTTTACTACTTTGTCTAATGACTCTCAACCCACCTTGCAATTTATGTGACAATGTTGGCCGCTTGACTTGAGCATCTGCTCTCTGGGTGCTTTGCCACGTGCCTTGATCCTCTGCAAGACATTGATAAATTCTGTCCATGATACAAGGGACGATAGGAGATTTAAAATATATATATTTTCCTCTGTTCTCACTTTCTTTTGAGAAGTCTTTCATTCTATTTCTGAGTTGAGTTGATTGATTTTGAACTGGTTTAAACTCAAGGTCTAGAGCAACAAGCTGAGAAAAAAAAATGATAGAGATATATTTTTAAAATGCCTTGGTTTTATCCTCTGATTCATTCAATAGAAAAGCTCTTTTAAGGATAAAAATCCCTTTTTATAAGTTGTAGTACTCTCAGTTACTACTAGAGTGAAGCATTACAAAAGAGGAGAAAGTGGTGAAATGCTGACAATTTAATATGCACTAAATGTAAAAAAAGTAAGTGAATATTGAGCAAGAAACACTCAGGCTTTATTTGTGATATTTCTGTTGTATTCTCTCTCTCACCCACTCTCTCTCATTGCTTAATTAGTTTTGTAAGTGAAGTATAAAGCTTTAATTGTGAGTAGTGAGTACATAACAGATAAATACAGAGAAGTTAAAAAAAATTTTGACCTTAAATAAAGTTAGTAAAAAGATGAATTTATCTGTCTGTTCTTGTAATCAGAGTACCTCAGCACTACTCCTAAGTGAAATGACTAGCTAATAAAATGTTAAAAAAAAAAAACAAAAAACTCCTCAGATGATCTCTTTATCTGTCAGGTGACTTGAATCCATCAAGAACAACATCAAGAAACTTCCTGCCTTTCTTCTGAGGCTTAATCCTCAAATAAACAAAAATCTCACCTAGGAGGGGTAAAATATTAAGTTATGAGGCATTTCCAGTTCAGTATTCACATTTCTGAAGGGGAGAGCAGGCCACAGAAGGCCTCTGAGATAGTATGTAATGGGGACTCTAGTTGAAAGAAAGATTTTCAATGCAGCAAATCTTTCTATACAGCAGCAGTAAAGAGTGTGTGGTGGGAGGTTATGATGGTCTTCTGGCTCTTTGCATACTCCTAGTTTATATATTAAAGTGATGTAGGATATGTTTTTTTCCTAAAGTACATTTTTCAGCAATAAAGGACTAACTTCCTAAGAACTACTCATTCCTTATCAAATTTATTGCTACCCAATACAAAGGAAAACACCTTACTTTTTTGAATTTGGAAAATGTTCTATGTATCTCTATTTCTCTCTCCCTTATGATCACCTACACTGATGTCAGATGTCATGAAACTCAAGTGCTTGTAATACAAGGACTATGAGTATTACTTAGGTCACATATTGTCCCTATATAAGCCTATAGAAGCTTAATTTACACCTTCTGATGTCAGTGACTTCCTGTGTTTGAGAGTGCTTCCTATTTCACCCTTCATTTTATGCAGCAACCACCATCATCACCAAAACTCCCTTCTCCTGCAACTGAAATTTCTTCCCTCTTAATCAAAATCCGTAGCAGGCCTTTTAGAACAATGATCCTTGGGGATTGTAAATAGTGTTTCATTCATTCACTCAACAAATAATTTTTGTGTCTATTATTTACATTGGAATTACCAAGGATCTTTTAAGAAATATTACTTACTACATATTCTAATGCTATACATTCTTTCCATCTAAACAGATCATCTCCCCAGTAAATCTCCCTTATCCTGCTTTACTTCATGGTATTTATCATTACTTTTGCTTCATAGTATTTTTCATAACTTGAAATTATATCAAGATTTATTTTTGTATTATCTATCTCCCTGCACCAGAATATGAGCTCATTCACTGTTTTACTCCCAGTACCTAGAACTATGCTTAGGCCATTGTAGGTCCTCAGTACTTAAGCACTTATTAAATGACTGGGGCAAGCAATTAATTAGTCTCAGTTTCAGATACTGCCAACTTCTTCACCATGAATGTAAGGAGGCTGTGTTATAAATGGAATTGTGCCATCGACCTCAGGTCCACTGGAACTGAATGATGTTCAGAAGCAGTGCTAGAGACCAGCAGTCACTGAAGACAAAGGAATGTCTATTTCAACTCTTCTTGACCATCATTATGCTATTGCTTCATAGAGATACAATTATTTGATCAATACTCAATAAATAAATACTTAATTGAAGCTAACTTGTAGCTAATGACTTAAAGGTGACATTTTTCATTGCCTATTATCAAGTACCTCAGTATATTTACATCTCCGTGTGTTGACACCTAAAAATATGGGTCTTATTATAAATGACATTCATAGGGCTTCAGAGTTTTGAAGCAAGGGCCATTAAAAATATAAAGCTACATAGAGAGTTTTTTAATCATCCAAACTGAAAAAGTGTGTGTGTATGAATTCCTAATAAATCTGCCACTGTAAGGATGTACAGCCACAACTGTGGCAGCAATTGGTTGAAATGCTTTAACAGCATTCTCAGAACACCTCCCCTTCCTGCTCTCTGTGATGGTCCATAGTGTGCAACAAGAAAACAGGGACCATAGCAGCCAGAGGGAAGGGGATGTTTTCAAGGAGAATGAGACATTTTATTGATGCAGGGCATTATCTGCATAAATTGGGTAGAATGCAGCAAATGTTTAAAACAGTTCATTTTGATTATTATTGTCAGCTTTGGGTTTTTTTTCCAAAAAAAAAAGACATGAAATGGGGATTTAAAGTTTTCCCTTCTTTTCTTCTACATTTTTTTTGCTGACTTAGTAGTTAAACTGACATATGACAGATTAACAGGAGAAAAAAAATTCATACATAGGGGAGCTCATAAAAAACATGAGACTTAAAGAAGTGACCAAAGCAGGCGGCTTTTATACCTATTAGACAAAGAAACAATAAATTTGTGAGGAATTGACACGGCAAAGAAGTTCGGGTTTGGGGTAGTAAATTAGTGAAGAAGTAAAAGGGTTGTTTATACAGCCTTCTCGCCCTGAATTCCCTGTCTCTGGTGATAAGGATGCCTTTTACCCTCCTCATACAGGGAGGGTACCTTTCACATGGGAGATTTATTTCCTGCTTTCAGGAGGACATAGGAGGGTCAGAGTGTCCTTCTTGCACTGGCTGTTTCTTAAGTAACTTTAATTCAAAACAATCAATATGCCAAAATGGCATATTTTGGGGTGGCATAGTCTCCTCCCCTTCAAAAGCAAAAGATGCTTTTGTTTAAAATTCACTAAATCTTAGAAATGTGCTTTAAAATTGTTTTGAAAAACAAAATCACGAAAGAACTACTATAACACGTATACTAGTCCAAACAGAGTAAAAATGATCAAAGAGCTACACAAGCATCTAGAAATCTCTCCCTCCTTTTCATCTCACTCACTTCCTGCCAAAACCTAACTCCCAAGGGACAAGGGGTGGGGAAGTGTTAAATTCAATGGTTAAAAAAAAGGAACACAGTTTTAAATTAGGGATTGCTTCAAATGGTCTTCTTAAAACATACGATAAGTAGGTGATTAGTAAGATGTGAAAAAATTCTTATAGTATTATAATAACAAAACTTTTAGTGTGGTTAATACAAACACACAGGAAATGTCAGTTCTATTGTTTGTAATTCAATGAAGCAGCAACAGTTAACAGAAAGCACTGAAGTCAGCGTTGAAAAGCTGAATTTTAGCAACATACGAATTTTTCTTCTAACCATTTCACATGTTTGTGGTTTAGCATCTCTTTAAAAGCAGAGAAGATAAACCTTTTCTAAGAATAATCTGAGGATATATTACAGAGATAAAGGTTACAGCACTGATATTTTAAGTATTATTGATCTTGATAACCAGACATAACCAATATAAATTCTCTCGATACCTGGTGCAAAAGGATAACAACAAAAAAACTGATAATTAAAGAAATCAATCTGGGACCTTTCAGCTTAGACCTGTATAAAAGGCACAACGAAAATAAAGAAATTTAGCAAATAGTCCAACAAGTCCAAGTCTATTCTATATAATATATAAGGAGAGAGAAATGTGCATATTCATTCTTTTACTAAGAACTTCCCACCAAAGTGGAATGTATGTCTTAATTTGTAGTATGTATCAGAAGTGTTAGAAAAGAAAACTAACTTTTGGTGAGCACCAGTCACTGCTGGTGTATGATTTATATATGTCAAGTTGTTTTATCTTCATATTGATCTCATGAGTCAAGTGATTTTATTGATAAGAAAGTAAAGGTCAAATTATATTTTTACTCAGTGGCCTACAGCTAGTAAGTATTAGAACCAGTATTTTGAACCCACATTTGCCTACCTCTTTAAAGCCTTGGCTATTTCTACCATATTCTACTGTCTTTTCCAAGGGGTCCATAATCATCATATTTTTCCCAGCAGGTTTGTTTCTGAGCAAAGGAACAACCTTATCTTTTCTCAGTCTCCCTTCCCTGCTTTGGGTCCCCTCACCCACTCAAGACTCACGTCTCCATTCCCTGGTCCTACAACGCAGTATTACACCCAGGACTGTACTCAAACATTGCCCTTAGCTTGTTCCCAGCTATCTCGCATAATTTGCATCAGGAAATCCTGCCATAAATCTCTCCAGGGCTTTTTAGATGGTTAATTTGTTAATTCCTAATAAATGAATTCATAGTAAATTATCTGTAAGATGATGACTTAATTAAAGATCACTTCTAGGGTCTTTCACATGTTAAAAAGGAATTCTAGAGATTCATTCATTCATTCATACTTTGAACAAACATGTATTAAGTACTTACTTGCTACTTACAAACACCAGCTGTGGAAAACTGAAAAATGAACACAACACACTCTCTCTGCCCTCAGAGAAACAACAGTCTACTCCATTGGAAGGGCTTATGATTCTAAGTAAATTAAATATTACTAGCGCACTACACACAGCTTCTCAAGGTGTAGACCCCTGACCAGTAGGATCAGCATTACCTGGGAACTTGTTAAAATGCAAATTCTCTTGGCTTTACCCCATACCTACTGGATCAAGAATCTGGAGACTGGGCCCAGCAATCTGTGCTTTAACAAGCATCCAGTGTTTCTGATCCAAACTGAAGTTTGAAAACCACTGGTATAGTGCTGATGATGGAGGTGCTGAACCCAGACTAACCAAGGTTCAATTCTTGCTCTCCCACCTCTTGATTGTATGGCTCTGGGCAAGTTACCTCAATTCTAAGTGCCTATTTTCCTCTTGGTAAAATGAATATAATGATAATAATAGTACCTACCTGACATGATTATTGTAAGGATTAAGTTAGTATATGCTACAGTAGTGCCTGATGCCAAGTAAGCACTCAATAAATGTGCTTTGGCTTCATTATAAGACATAAATAAGCACTGAAGACTCCATGTTTCATTTTAAGACCTAAGTAACTCTTGAAATTATTCATAACACTCCTGAAAAATCAAAAGCTTATTTACTTAATACTTAGAAGACTTTTATTTGGAAGCTAAGTTTTCTTTCTTCAGCAATGGGGGTGCAATGTCTTCACTAAAGACAGGGTTGTTTAAGGTGGAAATACTCAATAAATGAAGTTGGGTTTTTTTGTTTTTTGGGGGGGGTTTTGTTTGTTTGTTCTTTGGGTTTGTTTTTTTGGTTGTTTTTTTTTTTTTTTTTTTTTTTTTTTGGCACAGTTCTCTAGCCATACTATGCAGGTGGATACTTATTTCATTTGTTTCTTAGGACTCAAAGTGGCCATTAACTAACTTAACCTCTAAGTGTGATATTATTTGTTTAGTATTTGATAAATAACATTTCAGGATTTTTTCATTGTAAGAATCATAGATTCTTGGGAGGGACAGCTAGTTCTTCAAGCACAATTACTGTGTTTGAGATTCTTCATAACTTGAAGAATTAATTTTTACTTGGTCTTGAATTTTATCTGATGACTTATTAAAAATACATGTATTAAAAATATATATACTTTGTTTAAGGCTACAAGGAAGTTGTGTCACAACAGATACATTTCTTAAATTCAGTTTGGTGTCACTTTCTGCTTTTCATGAATTGGGGTAACAAGAGTGTCCCTCTGTGCTCCCTGCTCTTATAAGTCTGCCAAGCAATTAGCATCTCTTAACATTCCCAGGCAGCTGCCTAATGAAATGCTTGTTTCTCCAGAAAGTCATTTTGCATATAAAACTCTGTCTGATCCTCTGAAACTAAAAAGGTATTTCCAGTCCAAAAGACACTCTGACATTGCCAAAACAAATGTTCAGATATTTTTAAAAACCCCTTCCAAAATTTACATTAGGTTCATCTATAGAATATCAGTTAAGGCAGGGTGACCATTAAAATACAAAGTGGCATCTACAAAGATTTTTCCTCACTTTCAAAATATCTTCATTCTGTAATACTTTCAGCATATTATGAATTCCCAGGTACATTTCTTCATTTGCTTTCTGAAATGGTTCCTTCGAGGCAAATCAGAACCATAAAGAGGATGTAAATGAGAAAAAAAAGTACTATTTAAGCTTTTTCCAGCTGTTCTTATCTCCATCTTTTTATAGCTAGTAGACCTTTGCCTCATTCTTTAGGCTTTGGAAGACGAACAGACTTCTGCCCACTCTTAAAGAAGGTTCTTTTCTAAGTATTTAGAGTTCCATTTTCAGGACACAAGCTCAATTCCCTTATCTTTTTATTTATGCATGCCAGCCTAGAAAGGTTTGAGGCTTAAGTGTAAGAAAATACAAGTCACTGCAGTAGGAAGATGCAGGATTCTGACTCTTCTACCTTGACTGCATGCACAATTAGGCTAAAAGCTTTGGGCTTAACCTCTTTTCATTAGTTGCATATGTACTTGTAAATTTCTGCAATATTTGGCAAGGATAGGGCATTTCTTAAAGGTTAGGGCATAGAGTCATTCAGTACAGTGATTGTCAGGATGTATTACGGTTGTGGAGATCATGCCTTGACAACTGATAACACACTAGAGTTATCGTCAAGGCCCAGAACTCAGAATAATCTGATCTTTGGAAAAGGTTAAAAAGACAGAACTATTCCTGGTGTCAGAACAAGAGCAATAGGATGTTCCTAGGATCAGAGCAAAGAAATCTGCCTCATTGTCTGTGCTGTAATCAGACTATGCCACATTCAGAGTCAGATGGAATGTTTTTCCAATTCCCCACCTGCTCACAGATAACCAATCATGTCATAAACACAGGGCCAAGCAAAGTGAATTGCGTTGTAACTTCCAACACAGACTCTTATAGCTGTTATACCCCAATGGCAAAGAGACCTCAAGAGAAACCAAGAACAATAAAAGAAATAGAGAAAGAGAAACTAATCAGGAAATGGATCAAGATTGGGTACCAGTCCCAGTGTCTTCAGTTCTAAGACTAATGATGCTTGTGCTTGAATTGGATGGGTTATGTTTTAGTGACAGAGAAATGAATAGGAATCCCAGGTTTTAATGTAAAAAACACTGACCACTGTTCTCTTGATTGAATGCATTCATCAGAAAGTAATGACTTTTTAATTTTATATTTGTATCCTGGTTTATAGAAAAATCTAAAGACAAAGTTTCTCTATATAGCAATATATAAGTACATCACAACACACACACATACATGCATATAGACACAACTGGTTGTCTTCATTTTGTCCTTTTCAAATGAACTGAAAGCTTCAGAACTTGTCAAAAGGTCTTGAGACTTTTGTTAACACACACAAAACCTGACATACAATTTGCTCAAAATGTCTCAGCTGGAAATTTACTTGGACTCTATTGGTTTGTGTTGAATGGAATATTCCCAAGTGGTTGTAGTTTTGCAGTGGCTCAACCTGGAATCTTAGGAAACAAATTCCAAGAGCAGAGAAAGTTTTGCAGTATGATATGGTAGAGGATGAAAGGTACTGCCTGCTTTAAAGAAAGTAATTATCAACTAGGAGTTAATCATGTTGGTTCCTCTGTTCCAGTTTCACTGCTGTCATCTTCATCTAAAAACCTAAGAAAAAGGTAGTGATTGGCATATTTAAATCAATATCTAACACAAAATACTGTGCCACACATAAGGAAATTCTTCCCCTAATTGCAAAGTAGCACATAATATGAAAGCCTGAAACTAGCTGATATAAAACTATCATGTTTCAATAATTTTTCATACCCATACAGGCTTTCTCAATCTTTATTTTATACAGTGGTAGAAAAAAAAATGACAATTACTAAAGATTTTGAAACATCAAAAGCTGAAGGATTTTCTCTGTATTTAATTTCACAATCAGTAAGTCATACAGAAGGATTATTTATTAGACCTAATGTTTGCCTTACCATAGCTCTAAGCAACATCCCATATATCATATCTTTAGCAAATGAAGTCCACCTGCCAAAGCTACTGGTGAATTTGGCCAAACCATTAACTAAGGAGTCCCTGAAGTCAAATAATGAGTCACGCAGGCTGACATTGATCAGTCAATTTAGTCAAAATGGTCCATCTGGAGCATAAAAACATAGCACAAAAATAAAGGAGGAAGAAGAGGAAGAGATTATCTAGTATGGATCAAGCATTTTGTATTTTCACATATTTTATTATTGATTAGAATTTTTAATATGGTTTTGAAGAAAAGGGACATATGGCAAGCTAAGAATTTTTATTAAGAAAGATATTCATACAAAAGTATTTAAAGGTGTCATGATAGGAGGTCTGGGATTTGCTTCAAAATAACCCAGTGGCACGGGGTTGCAAAAGGCAGTTAGTAAGGTATATAGATAGGATGGCTGCATAACTCATTGCCCAAATGGGAACACCTTTGAGAGAGTAAGGGAAGGTTAAGATAATTAGCAGTCACATAGTGATTTAGATGTGAAATGTGGGAATGGAAATGTATTCAGCCTAAGTTTTACAGAAACAAGATTTTAAAATTGTGGAATCCAGGTGATGGGTACATGGAAAGTTCATTATGCTATTCTCTTAAATTTGTATATGTGCTGAAATTTTCCATAACAAAAGTCCTGTAGCATAAAGAACATTAAATATCTTGCATTAAAGGCAATATGACTTTGATAAACCCATTTTCTATATCAAATTCATTGGTATCCACATTTTGGCAAAGGTTCCTTCCCTTCATGAAATTCTGAAATTCAACAGCAAGGAAAGTTGATTCTGACTTTGATTAGAGTGAAAACAAACATGGACTATGAGAAGGCTAGGAGGTCTTATTCATTAACACCATCCCCAGCGGACTTTAAGGGCATCCTGGAAAAGAGAAATGAGTAGTCGTTAAGTTAGTGTTCTGTAGAAAGGCATCATTAATATGGGTCCTAGAGAAAAGAACAGAAATAAAAGACAAGTTTGCCATTCTAAGAACTCCTCTCTCCTTGCGTGACCAATAGCACTGTAAACCCAGTAAGCATGGGGCAAGTAGCAAGTAAGACGTAAGCATCAGTTAAACCTCACCTATGTGCAAGTAATAAAAACCAACTAGAGCAGCACAGACACAAACCTCATGGGTTCCTCATGTCATCACCAATATGGATCATTACTGCTCCTTCCATCCTGGAGTGATCTATATTGTTTGCAGAGGCCGATAGAGTCCAGATCCATAGGCTGAATCTACTGTGCTGTGGTCCATTTTTCTCCAGCTGAGACCATGAGTATCATTAATTAAACTTGGCAGACTTATCACTTCTTGTACTGAAGCTCATCCTTGTATCTATTACCCATTCATATAGGTAACTGTATAAATTAATTCATTAGTCCTGAAAGGAATGTTCAAGAACAATAGTCTAACAGAGACGACTCTTGGGAAAAGTTAGTTTGCATAAAGTTTTTACCTCAAATTCCATTTCCTCCACAATGTGGAAATAGGTCACATACTCAACATACAACAACTGACAATGGCTCAGGTAAATGAGTGATCATTCCTAGTTTATTTAAGCCACACCACAACCCTATGGTCTATTAGATATAAAGTGTGCACTATTATCATCATCATCGTTTTACTGATGATAATATGAGGCACAGAAATGTAATAATTTGTTAAGGTCATCCAACTGGCTAGTTGCAAAGCAAGGATTTAAACACAGGTGTCCTGTTTCCCATGCTATGCTCTTATCTTCAAAACCTGTCTTGTAAAGTAGCATTTCCAAGTGAGTAGTTATGACAAGCTGTACCATAAGGGACTCAAGATTAGAGAGGCTGAGTGCTATGCTTACATTGATCACATGTTGCCATCCAGCAAATATCAAACTTTTTCCTTTGTTAATAAAAAAAGGTAAATGGTTCAAGTTTAAATTGGCTAGAAAGCTGGGTCAGTCACCAGCTCCAGATAGTGTATTTATATTAGTCTGAGTCAGGGGTTGGCAAACTATGGTCCTTTGGTTAATTATGACACTATTTATTTTTGTAAAAAAGTTAAAAAGTTTCATTGGGACACAGCCACACCCATTCATTACTATCTATGAATGCCCTGGGGCCACAATGAGTAGTTGCAATAGAAACTACATGTCCCACAAAGCCTAAAATGTCTCCTACCTGATTCTTCACAACTTCACAATGAAAGTTTGCCAATCCCTAGTCTAAGCTAATCATAGTAATTCCATTTCCCTTACTGTGATTGGTTTAAACAAAGGCAGGTGATACTTTTCTTGTCAATGAGTGAGATGCTTGGGGAAGTCTATTCGTTGTGACACCAGAGCACATGGAAAAGTATACTCTTCAGAAAGAAAATAAGAAATAAGCATCTGTTCTTTGAGCCTTTGAACATTGTTGAATCAGGATATGTCACAAGGGCTTTGTTATGGATTGAATTGTGTTCCCCCCAAAAAGATATGTTGAAGTCTTAACTCCCATATCTCAGAATATAACCTTGCATGGAGATAGGATCATTGCAGATATAATTCATTAAGAGAAGGTCATACTGGGGTAGGGTGAGCCCCTAATCCAATATGACTGTTGTTCTTATAAGAAGATAGTACGTAAAGACAGAAACACAGGGAGAATGCCATGCAGCAATAAAGGCAGAGATTGAAGTGATGCATCTATCAGCCAAGGAATGCCAAAGATAACCAGCAAATCACTGGAAGCCAGAAGAGGAGCTTGGAACAGATTCTCCCTCATATCTCTCAGAGGGAACCAACCTTGCCAAGACCTTGACTTCAGACTTCTAACTTCCAGAACTGAGACAATAAATTTGTATGTTTAAGCCACTCAGTTTGCTTAGATGCTCAGAAGCTTTGTTATGGCAGCTCCATTAATATAGGGTTGCTGTAGCAAACTTATATTCATGGGGGAAGTAGGCTGAGGAAAAGTGTCAAGACATTGAGAATGATGGACACAGAAGGAGAGGCAGCACAAACCTAAGTCATGGAGTATATGTTGATCCCCTGAGTTGAGCAAGCCTAAAATTATGCCTTGAGATTTCTAACCTGGGATAACAAATTGCTTAAGCAATTTTGCATATTGTCCTCTGTTACTTGCAACCCAAAGCATCAAAAAAATGATAGACAACATAGCCTGTGTTTTCCAAAGCAGTCCTGATTTCAAATATCTTATTTCACTGTCTGCACAAGTACAGCCAAACTTAGTAGCAATTACTTTCTGCTCTTTGGTTCAGAAAATAAGATGATTATAACAATACTGGTGCTAGGAAATAGGTAGAAATGAGGAAGGAAAGGCTTTAGAGACAGAGGGCAAAGCAGAAATGCGCAGAGCCACAGAGAGTGAGGCAGTCAGGCTGCTAAGAGGCTAGGACAGGTACTAACTATTAAAATCGAGTCTGCAATTAAGAGACGTGATGAAGCAGAGTAGTATATTTTGAAAAGAAAGTGGGTTTGTTATCAAAACTTATTAAGACTTCCATAGAGAATGGCAACTTGCTTTCTTGATATTTATATAAAAGCCAAAGTATTTTTTAAATTAACAATTGAAAGAAAAAAAAACACGGGCACTTTTACTAAACAATATAAACTGGCAAGATTTTAGTACAAACATTAGGAGAAGGCTTACTAGCTATCTGTGCACATTTCACTACACACATGTGCAGCTGTACCAAGGGAAAGGGCACAACAAACATTATGTGTGACAGGACATGTCTCTAGGAGGAAAATTCCAATAACAATTGAGATATTGAATATACAAATAGACCATGGCCAGACCATATATAAAAATAGAACTCTAACCCAGCAATCTGCAGCAACATGCCCAAGAAACCAGCACCCCTATCTTTAACAAACAGCCCAGGATGTCAACCTGCTGTAAGTCAGGCTTGCAGGAAGCCAGATTGCTATCTAGTGATAATCAAGGAAACTAAATAATAATTTCTCTAACAGTCAGCCCAATATAGCCAGGATTTGATTAATAACTGACAGGTTCTCTATTTTTCATTCCCCTCTTCCGACTTAGGACTAACTAAAGAAAGCCATGTCTGAAGCCCTAACCGATCACACAGGATGCCCTGCTTCTAGTTAGCCTGTCTACAGCCTCCCCAACCCAACAACCTCCAATCAGGGCATACCTGGATCCTGCCCTTTTTTTCACTGTAAAGCTTTCCCAGTCCTCTGCCTGCCTTTGAGTGTCTGCCAAACACAAGTGATGGTAGCTGACTCTGTTGTTATTTTCCAAATAAATAGCCTTTGCTTTTCTCATTTGTTTGATCTGTATTTATTTCCACACAAATAAGTGAAGAAACGCCCTCCATCACCCCCAAAACTCCAATGTCCATGATATTCATGAGGAAAGATTTAAGGTGAAATTCAGGATTCCAAACTAACTCTGGTAGAGCTTTCAGAAATGATAGAGCCCTCATTCCCATTCACCACCCACCCCAGGCTCACAGAACCACCTCTACAGCCAACCCAGTATTGATAGTGAGCAGAGGAGAACCACCAAGCACTGTTTTTAGCTGAAAGATGAGTTATCTCTCAAATTCAGTTCAAAGGACTCATAATAATAATAATAATAATAATAATAATAATAATAATAATAATAATAATAATAATAATAATAAAAGTCCACAGTGTGGGCAATAATCTGATTTATATGTTGATACCAGTGTTGATTGTGACTCAAAGTGCATGGTACATAGAAAGGAATAAAGAAAGTATTTCTTTTTATTTTAATTGATATGCTTCCCAAAAGTTGACATTTTCTCTAACCCCACATAATTCAACAAGCATTTCTACACCGCACAGCCCTGTTTAAAGAGGTAGCAATGTCTCTTACTGACTTGACTTCATAAGGCACTGCCCTGACAAGCCACTGAAATACTGAACTTATCAAAAAAAAAAAACTTATACAGACAATTAAGATTTATTGGAGAAGTTCCCACTTCCTAGCTACTTCTGTAGACCAGACTCCGGCGCCTTTAATACTTGAATTACTCAGCTGATCAATTGGTATTCCTGACCATATTTCTAAAAGGATTCCCAAGCTAGTCTTCTTTAAATGCCACTTTGACACCTTCTATCATTACCAGTGTCTCCCTATTGTCTTTCTATACCAAATCCAAACACCTAATCCTTGATGCATTTCTCTAATACCATATCTCAGCTGTTTACATATTGTCTTACGCTCCAACCACATCAATTATGTAGCTGCTCTAGATAGCATTCACATTTTTCCTGTTAACCTATTTTTATACTACAAATAAAGGTTTTCCTATTGAAATTTAGATACACACTGTCCTTCAAGATTCAGTTAAAACTCTTGTGCTTCTGGAGGCCTTCTGCTGTATGGTTCTCCAATTTTGATAACTGTTTCCTCTGCACCTAAATATGCATTTTACATTTGCCACAATACATTCTGCCTGCAAATTCTTGTCAACTATAAATGGTTTCAATTCTCCATGCAAGATTGGAAACCCCTCAAGGACAGGAATCTTGCCTTCTCTTCTTATGAGTTTTCCTCTGTCCCTATCAGCGCCACACAAGATAAGAACTTTTAAAGGTACGCTGCCTGGCTTACACATGCTTTCATTCATCTGGGGGTATTAAGCTCATCAGCAGCTGGTTGAGCATGCTGATTTGAAAAGCTGCTTCAATGTATACAATAAGTGATACATTTCACGTTTGGTGAATAACTTCTCCCACTTTAAAATTCTAAAGTGCAGCATAAAAATAGCATCTGACAAGGCTGTCCATCTGGAAGGAGCGTTCTGTGCATTGCAAAGTGAGCAGACACGAAATCCTGAAGAGGACTCAAATTGGAGAGACCAGTGAAGTGTTTTGCCAACAGGAAAGGAAGATGATTGCTTTTCTCAAACTGTGCCATGTTGCCAAGTATAGGAATCCAGCTGTTAATGTGAGATTTATACTCATTTCACTTACCTATAAATGCATCATGCATCATTTTTCTTTTAATTACTCAGATGAGCTGGGTAGTTATAGGTGATGCACTGAGGTCTGAGCATAATCAAAATGAGCTACTGTGATAAAGTGAAAGGAAAATATTTTTGTACTCGATGGAGGAAAAAAGTATGTTTGTGTGAAAAAAAAAATAAGATCTTGTCACTGCAACAATCTAATTAGTGTTAAAATCTCTTTAGTTATCCAGGACTGAGACTCTTCCAATTATAGAAGAAGTGATTTTGTACAAGAAATCTATATCAATGTTTTTAAATTCTTAATTACTTTTCTATTTTGTTCCCTCATATTCAGAGCATTCTGATGGGCAGCTTTATCTTGTGTAAGCATGCTTGTGTTCCTTTTCCTCAAATCTCTGAAAAGCTTTCAATTTTCTGAATTTTGACATCAGAATTCCCAGCCAGATTTTCAAATCCTCTGTCAAATTCTCCTACCCTCCATAGAACAACTCAGTTCTTATATGAATTTCTCATCCAATTTTCTCTGTTGAGTATTTTAAGAATTTTCTCAAAATGTGCCACATTCTTAAAGTAGCCCCTGTCCTATCATATTTGGAAACAATTTTTATCTCTTTCTGGAAACCTGCACTGACTCTTTAAACTCAGTTTCATACCCTAATGGTATTCACTTCACCAGCACGTCTGCTCATGTTCATCCAAGTATTTTCATTGATTACATTTCACATCTGTACACATACATATTTGTTTTTTTAGTCAAGAAAGAGTTGATAAATGGAATATAACTTTGTCATATGACAATTTTATTGAAAATAATGGCTGTCATTTATAATCCTGGTGTTGTGTCGATCCTCTTGGCACCCAGAAAAATGCAATGTCCAAAGGAAATATTAATGATCATAATGATTAATCTAAACTAATGAAATCCCATTGTTATCCTCCCTCATTTTTCACAGAACCTTCATATCCTTCATATCCTCCTGCAAGTGCAAATCCCAATTTTCACCCCCTTCAGATGGCTCAGGAATATTGTTCTATCAGTCATTATTACGTCACACATCCGTATAAGAATGGTATTGCACAACCATTTATGATTTTTATTAATCATTATAATTGCCATATTGAACTGAAACGGTTCAATCTCTTCCAGTGCGTAGCATGATAGCATTACAATAACCTCCATTCCTCCTCCACCCCACTTTGATTCCTGTGAATGCTCAATTTTCTTAAATTTATAACATTTACATAACAACATACCCTGTCCTGCTTGCAAATATAATCATTTGCACTGTCTTAAGCTAACTGAAATTTCTTAAACCTTTGCCTTGAATCTCACTACAGTGCTCCTCTCAGCCAAATCAGTACCTTAATCTAGGACTCGTGAATAACATGGCTTTTTAAGAAAAAGAATGAGACACAAGGGTAAATACGTTGTAATAGGATCTGCAGAATTGTGGTTACTTTAAGTCATTATTTTATCTTTCCAATGACCGGTCTACAAGAGAGAAAAATGTTTTAAAAATTGGACTAGTTTTCAGTAATTCTCCCTTTGAAGAGACAACAACCTGCATGACATCAAATTGAAGGGGATAATTTAGCTAGTGTGGCATTCAGAGAGGATTCAACTAAATCAGAAGCAGTACCTTCCCTATGAAGGTAAATACTTTAAATTTTGCAAGTAGGGATAGGGATGTGATCCAGGAAATACATAATTTGTTTTTTCACTCTCTCTAAGTTAGGGAATAGATAAAGCTCTTAAATTCCCTAAGCTTTTTCTAAAGGTACGAAACTATCATTCACTATCTTTCTCTCTCTCTCTCTCTCTCTCTCTCTCTCCCTCTGTATAACATTCTATTTTTCCACTTCAGGAAGCACTAGTACTGAGACATTTTGAACGCAAATTTTGTAGTGGACCAAACCATGCTACACGCATGTGACATTATTTTTCAGGACCATATTTTTTGTGTGTTCTCTCTCTAGTTAAAAGCTATTTCTTTGAGTTGCCCAAAACACAAGAGAAAGTGCTAAAGAGTTTCAAGACCCTTTCATTTAATATAACAATTGTGCAACCAAAATGATACCATAAATAGGAATGATTTTTTTAAACCACTAACGTTTGGAGCTTTTAAATAGAATTCAGGAGTGTAATGTTTCAGAAGGGTCATACACAATCCTATAGAGAGCAGTATGACCTTGAGTGGGGAAAGAGGGATGTACCATGTATGGCTTACAAACTGCTCCATCGGATTCTTCACATTTGCAAAACTCAAGAACAGCAATTCCGATTGGCTCAACAAGTTTAGGCAATTACCTTACAGATGCAGTAACAGTGAAGAAAGTTCAGTTCAATTTCTGCAAGCACTAGTCCAAATGAGAACTGCAAGCAAAGCAATGAGTAGTGATTTTTTTTCTCCTCAGTTCTTAATGCTCTAGGCAAGGGATTCAATCCTAAAGGCTGTGCTATTGAGAGCAGAGAAGAATACTGAGCAATGGGTAGTGATTGCAGTGAATGCTGCTGTAGGCACTGGTGGAAAGGAAATAACACAAATCAGAAGGAAAAATAAAAGGGCAACTGGAAATAATAAAAGATAAGTAAGGCTATCAGTGCAAAAGAAGGTTTTTACAAAATGATAAATGTGGAGAAACAATTTGTTCTCTTGAGACACAAAGACTTCTGAAAAGAAGTCATCTGATCTTTAGAGGGCTGAAGTGTTAATAACGTACTTGGGGACATTTAAGTTATTGTAGCTGGTTCGCTGATATTGCAGTTTTTAGTTTCCAAATGGCTTCTGGGTAAGTAACAATCTTCCATTTAAAATCTGTCTGCCCTGCTGACACTCTGATCACATTGCTTACTCAGAACAGGTGTTTCATGAAACCAGCTTTCAGTGCCAATGATGAAGCACCTTAGAGGGGCCACACCTCAGCACAGATATATGTAGTTTTGAAGTCTGAAATCTCTGGTGTGCTCAAATTTGGAAATCGAAAGCAAAGAGCAAATAGTTTTCTTGTATAATGTTAATGTCTTTCTCGTCTTCTTCAGAAACTATGTGGGCTTCATGTGTTAGAAATGGGTGTTATTTTCCCTGCATTATGGCACCGTAGGAAAGGTCTTTGAGGCAGAGAAGCTTTTATTCTCATTATACTGTATATGTGGAAGAAATAGGAAATCCTTCACTGGTGCAGACGAAAAGATTTTCATTCTGTCTGGAGGGGAAATATGCCAAAGTGGCTGAAAATAATTCAAGTCATTGGCAAAGAGCTGTACTCTAAGGAGCCTTTTGGTGTAATTTGATTTTGTGCCTTTTAGGGGAGCAAGTGAGAAGTGATTCCTTCTGTCCCCGAGGGCCAGGAGATTTTAAATATTACAGAATCCTTAAGGTGGATGATGATTGACTACAATGTTGAAAGACAACCTGGAATTATGATATCCTTAAGAAACAGTAATAAAGATAATGCTTACTGAGTTAGAGAAGGTCCCTTTCCATTCATTGTACTTTGTCTTAACACTGAGAAAACAGTCTAAGCTTCAGCAGGGAGGGTATAGCTCAAGTGATAGAGTGTGTGCTTTGCATGCATGAGGTCTTGGGCTCAATCCCCAGTACCTCCCCACAAAATAAATAAACCCAATTACCTCCCCCATAATTAAACAATACAATAATAAGTAAAATATATTTTTTTGAAAGAGTAAAAGCTAGATGCTCCTCTGCCTACAAAGCCACAGGATTATTGCTAAATTCCGTAAGTGCTGTGAGTAATAAAGGATGAATATAATCTGCTCAGTCAGAATCAACCACTTACAGATGGGCACCCACGGCATTACAATGCCAGGATCCTACTTACTGCGAGTCCTAGAGAAACGTGCAGGGCAGCCAAGGCTGTTTTGACATGCTCCGACTCAAGTCCCCGTCAACATCCCCTCTCAGTATGGCCTCTTCACATATCTTGGATCTTCTTCAAACAGAGGCTCAGAGTCTATTAGTTTTCAATTTATTCCTCCTCAGTTACAAAGGAAAAGACAGCCTTATGTGTTGCTTCTTCATTTTGGAAGATGCCAGTTTCTTCCAAATCATTTCAGTAGTGGAATTTTAAGTATATGTTACACAAGGATCCCTTAACATTCCTCTTCTTCTGAGACTTAAATGTGAGGCAGGCTCTGACTACCTTAATATTTCTCATGTGGAAATAAGTAGATTTAAGTTGTCCACCCACTCCAAGACTGTACAGGCAAATTGCAACTTCAGCATGGTGTATGCCTACTTTCCTTTCCCTTATTTACCCAAAAAACTAAGAAAGAGGACGGAAAGGGTGCAGGAGATGTCTCCAGGACAAGGCCTCACATGCACAGCACAGCGCGTGACTGCCTGGGCTCCAGAGTATCCACTCTCCCACTGGCAGACCCTACAAAACTGTGGGCAGCTCAGCTGTTTCCAAAGCTCAATGGTTCTTCACATTTTAGCTCACGTCCGAATCACCTGAGGGCTTGTTAAAAAAACAGATTGCTGGGCCCCGCCCCCAGAGCTCTTTAATTACTTAGGTTAGGATGGATGTTTGTATTCCTGACACATCTCCTGCTTGTCGAGGGACCACACCATAGCGCAACAGTCTTGTCCCCTAAACATTTTATTTCCCATTCTCCCTGATGATTTTATTTAGCATACTCCAAGGGTCACACAGAATGGCATGCACTGTATGAGGTTGAGAAGTCACAATGCACATCCAAGAACAAACTCTGTGTTCATGTTTTCATACAACTCTCTGAGGGAAGTGTCTTGATTTCATTGTTGGATTCAATGAAAAACACAGGATTTGAAAGTCAGTTCAGGACTTCCAGATTTAGATGTACCTCATCTGATACGGGGTAGATGCATTTGTCTCTATTGTTTCTACTCAGAAATACCAAAGCTCTGGACATGTTTTATAAAACAAACATAAGATTGTAAAGGGAGGAGAGGGAAAGGCAGGCCAGCTGGGGTTCTTGGGGCCTGAGGAATAATATGGCAGTGAATCCTCTGGGTTTTCTTTTGGCCTCATTTTTCCTAGACTGGATGCTGTAGAAGTAGCAGCCTAGGAATGCCTTGGGTGCAGACCAAAATAGTCCGAACAAAGGTCTGCTCTCTCCACACAAAGGACCAAGCCAGGGCAGCATGGCAAGACAGAGAACCTTTAAACAATAACTGATCTGTTCCAGCTAAACACCATGGGGAAAATGTAGAGGGCTGGGGGAACTGGGGAGATATTGGTCAAGGATACAGACTTTCAATTATAAGATGGATAAATTCTGAGTGTTTAACATAGACTATTGTGACTAGGATTAACAATACTGTAGTATATACCTGAAATTTGCTAAGAGAGTAAGTCTTAAATGTTCTTGCCACACACACACACACAATGGTAACTATGTGTGGTAATGGATGTGTTAACTAACCTTATTACAATAATCATTTCACAATATATACATATATCAAATTATCATTTAAATTTATATAATGTTATTTGTCAGTTATACCTCACCAAAACTGGGAAAAAAACAAAACAAACTATGGCCCCACTCCCACTCTTACCAACAAAGCCAAGTGGAGAGCCTAAACTTAGAACCTTACCTGGTGGCAGTGAAGTGCCCATCTCTCCCAGATGGTGTCAGAACTGAGATTTACATGCTGGCCTGGAGATAAAATCATCCTCACTTTGTGGTGCCACTGGAGACCACACGGGATCCAGGACTCCCGCTCCCAACCAGTGGTGATGAGGTGACCCATGCTTCTCCGTAGCAAAGCGGTATCAGAGGAGGCCTCGTGGGAAGCCTGGATTTTCCTTACTTCCCAGCAGTAACAAGTCTCTCCCATCACCTTACAGTGTCTTTGCATGCCTCATGGGGAGCAGTGACAAGGGGACCTCCCCCTTCCAGCCCTGGAGGGGTCAGCAGAGGCCTACTAAGAAGTTTGTCCTTAGCCCCACCCAGCAGCAAGCAGGCCCCCCTGCTGTCAGGCAGCAGAGGAGTACCTAGGCTTGTACCCCAACTTGGCAATAATGAGGTAGTCCAGTGCCCCCCACCCAACTTTGCACACCAGCATGGTATATCACAAGGAGGCCTGCTCAAACACAAGCTTTTGTATGACCCAGTGTCTCATAATACACAAAATGTCCAAATACAATCAAAATCACTTGTCATTTTTGACTGATAATTGATCCTACACTTAGCCATTGGAAAAATCAAAGACCGATGTTCTGTGAAAAGTTCCAACAAGAAATGTTCTATCCTGTTCCAAACCTAACAGTGATTAGCTTTCTAAGCACAGTTAAGATTGTTCATAACCTTTAATGGAAAAAAACCATGAAAATATATGTATGTATATGCATGACTGGGACATTGTGCTTTGCACCAGAGATTGACACATTGTAATTGACTGTACTTCAATAAAAAATTAATTAATCAAAAAAAAAATTGTCCTCTGAACCACCTCGTCCCTTACAGAGTTCAGTGGAGTGTTGATTATTTTGAAGCTCGAAAGGTCTAAAATGATGTGGATGGCTTTGCTTCTAATAGTGAGAATGCGATATGCTGGGAAGGTTTTAGAGTCAGTTGGAAAGATCTATTTTTCAAATCTCTGTTCTACTTACCGGGGATGTGATCTCAACTAAATTTACTAACGTGTCTAAGCTCTTGGTTTCTTTGCCTATCAAATGTAGCAGTAGCAATGGTAGCAGTGCTTGTAGTTGTTGCTGCTGTCAGAGTAGTCACGGTGGGAGCATGGCAGTCAGATAATGTTTGCATTGTTAGAAGCAGTAGTGTGTGCTAGTCACTCGAGCCACATTATCTCATGTCATACCTCCAACAATCCCTTGAGAGACAGGTATTGTAAACTTCATTTTAAGAGTAAAAGTAAAGAAATGAAGGGCATTTAATCTAAGTTAAGTTTAATCAAAACCACAAAATTATGAGTCAAGACTTGGATTCAAACCTGTTAACTTCAAAGTCCATATTTCATCAAGTATATACCATGTAGCCTCTTAGAGAACTAAAAGCAAGCGTGTCTGTAAAAGAACTTAGTGTGAATGTAACAGACACTCAATGTTACTTTCCTTCCAATCATTATAAGTGTTTTATATATATATGTACACATACATACACACACACACACACACATAAACATATATATGTAGCTTCATGTCAGTGAGTGACCTTCTCATAAAAAAATCTTCCAGTTTATTTGGAAAATTCAATGCTTTAATGCTTTTATTTTTCATATCAGATTGTATGATCAGGCCACTCAAGGTGACTGTTCTCTTGCTCTCTGTACATTCCCTGCTCAACCAGTGCCTGCTTCACCTACATCCTATTTACATGACTGGCCTCTTTACATACTTGACCCGGGACTCAACTAATGACTGTTCTAGCTTTAGATCAGAACATCTCCACTATGATAGCTTATCAAAGGGGTAGCGAGGAGTGTGTCCCTCTGCTGGTTTCCCCGGTAACCGATGAGCCAACTGGATATCCATTCCTCCTGTAACTCTTTACACGCTCACCCCTGACCCCACTCCCCACGCAGGAATGAAGACTGACACCATGTCCTGCCCTCCTGCCTTCTGCTGCACAAGGTGGGGTGTCGCTCCAGGACTTTGAGTCAGACGTGTAAGATCCCCCATCTATGAAACCACTGGTGTCTCTGTTGCTGAGTCCACGCTTTCTTCCGTCTTGAGCTGGGCAAGCATAGGCCTTGTAGTCCTGAGGAGTGCAGCCCAACACCGATAAACCCAATAGATATAATTTCTCACTAATATAATTTAAAGAGTATTAGAGGAATCTAATATATTTACATTTCCAGATTATTATTTTCTTTAGAATATTTTATTGAGTACCTTATAAAGGCACTTGACTAGGTTAATGACAATAAGAAGAAACTCAAGGGTCAGTTACTACTCTGTGTACTGAAAGCCTTAAGATATTCTTATTTCCCAAAGCACACAGCAGTAGAATGGCACTGTCAACACTTTCAATAAATTCATCCAAAAATAAGTAAATAAGACTCTCATTCGATTGGCTTTTGTTTTAATATGCAAAAGCAACTGATAAAAAAAAGACATGAAATCAAGAAAGCAAGCTCTGGCAACAGGAGTCAAGTGAGGGGAATTTCCAGGATCACAGCTGCATAGCAGGCCTGGAAAATTAGGAGTCATCACTGGAGCAGGAAGATAAGAATCGATTCTGGGGGGAATCTGCTGGAGGAACAAAAAATGTAATGGAAAAAATAATCTGATATATTTGATTATGCAGAAAACTGCACTGAAGGCTATTGGAGGCTGTGGGGAAAACGGGTACATGGAAAACTAAACAAATGAGAACGATGAGATAATTACTGACTCTAGAAAAAAAAGAAAACATAGTTATGCAGGAAAGGAAACATAGAATGCTCCTTAGCTGTTGAGTGAAAAGTATTTCTTCAGGATAATATAAAAACTAAATATAACTTTAACTTCAAATTGGGACATGATGCTATTGGAATAATGGAGGGGAAACAGAGCCATAAAAAAGCTGAGGCCTCATCTGCCGTGTTGGATGTCAACAGATGGGACCTAAAATGTATAAATCAAGAATCAGCAATATTATTATATTCTTTAGAAGATGAACACAAATACTCAAAAGAAAAGTTTAAATAACACTAATAACAAGGCAGAGAATAAGAAAGGGCAAAGCAGAGAGGTCTATTTTTTGAAATAAGATTTTAATACCATTTTTGTTTATTAACTGAGTATGTATTACTTTAAATTTTAATAATAATAAAACTACAAAGTAGTATACATGGTATTAATTTTATTTATGCAGCCTTTATAAAACTCAATACAATATAATAAAGCTTTAGTATTGAGAGTTATAAAGCCAGAGCTGACTTTTTGCCCTTACCCTCAACATAGTGTATCAAATCAGGTAAGAAAAGGAATGTAATCAAATTGACTATTTCCCAGTGCTCCAGGGAAATGTTCTTAGCCCTGTGAACACTCTAAATACAAACCTTCCTTTGCATATTTATGGAGTAAATTGTTAGAGGCTGTCATGAACTGTAAGTCTGAGGAAAATCAAGTTGCACCTTGATATTGGGTCTTCTTTGCTTTATTTCCTTGCTTTTTTCTTTTCTTTTCATTTTGGGATTTGGGGTTTTTATTTTTTAAAAAATCTCACTACATCTACATCAATATAGAATTCTGTTCTGTTTTGTTTTCAGACCATGCTGTATTTCTCTACCAGGGAAATCTACACTTGAAATGGCGCTAGGAAGGAATGAGGACATCAGGGAGAAAATGTGCGAAGGTAGGAGAGCAGTGATCAAGGAGCACAGTTAGGAGGTGGAAATGAAGAGACAGGGAACAGCAATCACTTTTCTCGACTACCGTCAGCAACTAACAGAGTAACAGAAGACAGAGAGGAAAGGCATTACAGATTTATCACAAACACAACTGCTCAGAGAAATCCAGGCAGACACCACACATCTTTTTCCTGTCTCTTTAAACATTTTACTTAATTAAAGAAATAAGACCTCATAAGAGATTTTTTTAAATCCTTTTCTTTCTGATCCCAAATAATTTCAGGAATCCTAAATTGTCAGAAATGTACCATGGTTTCAAAAACAGCTTCCCCCCCACTCCCCAACCTACCCCAAAAAAGGAAGGCCTCGTAGGGAAGTAAATTTTAGCCTTTAGTTATGGCTACTCTGGCTTTTCCAGGCTTGTTTCTTCTTCAGACAAATTCCATTCCCCCAGAAGCTACTCTATCAAGAGCTTCTCAACCATGCTATTAATGTGAAAATGAAAAATCTGCTTTATAGAGGCAGCATTCATGGGAAGAAGCATGCTGGCTCAGTGAGCTTCTAAGACTCTTGATTACCTGGAATTCCTAAAGCTTTTGCATTTGTTAATGTACCTCTTGCCAAATAATGAGATTTCAACCTTCTCCAAACAGAGTGGCCTTGCTTGGCCTTAGACAAACTCTTGCACACATTTTACATTTCTAACTCTAATTTCCTTTGGCCTTATTCCCAGCAGTCCCTACTTGCAGTCTACCTGCCATTTGCTTTTAATCTAGAAACCAAAATAACAATAATTATTCTACCAGATAACAGGTGATGTTTCCAAATATATAGTGGAGGAGGGATGTTTTTCTCCTACTACTCTGAGTTGAAATAATATGTTGGTTAATTCAAAGTAAGAAATTATACAATTTAACTACTTAAATTATCAAATAATTATTAAAATAAATATGAAAGTTAGGAGGATCTTTGAGGTAGCTAAAGTGTGCCAGGGTAGCTTACCTTGATTTCAAAAAAAAGAAAGTTTTTACTGATTTCTAATATTTGTAGTTTTCATATCGTATCATTGTATTTTTCATATCATATATCATATCATTGAGTTTTTCTGTCAATATACTGGAGAAAAAGATGATCCCAATAGACAAAAATTCAGTCTAATGTCTGAAGTCTCTTTGCCAAGGCATAGCATTTTCTTTGAACTTCTATTTTTTGGGCTCCTTAAAATTTTCACATTTCTTCCTGTGACTTATCAGAATGTTTGATATTTCTCTAGTAGATTTCATGAATCCCAGAAGCACATACTCTCATACAAATAAAACTCTTCCTCCCTTTGAGCATGTAGCTAAAAGTAGTTTATAGTAAAGCAGCTTGGAATCTACTGTTTTAATATTCGTAATAGTTTAAAGTTTGGAATAATAACCAAAAAAATGGCTTTTTCCTTTCAGACCCTATCTTTACTCCAGTTTCTCCATTTTCCCTCTGCTAATTTCCATTGTGCTGCTAATAATTTAAATATGAGCTGATTTTAAAATGAGAGATATGTTAAACCTCAGTAAAACGTGTACCATAGGAGTTTTTTTTAATATAAAAGATGAAAATGAACTTTTGATCAAAAATCATCAAACCTAATTTGATACCCTGAAAAATACTGGAGAAAATGGTAGATAGGTGCTGATACCTAATCATAAAAATATCCTACTCTTTTTTTAATTGGATTTTGGTAGAATCTGGTATCTCTAAGTCCCATGATACAGCAGTCATAAAACATACATAATTATTATGTTAAAATCTTTAGAATGTTAAAATTTATACTTCTGATTCTATTGTTGGATGGGTAATGAAATTTAATTGATATTTTATACACAAGACAATGCTCTAACTTTGTATCCTAGTGAGAGGGCACCATTCCACATAGGTTAACTTTCTAGGTAACTGAAGATTATAATACCATAACATTGCTAAATTATTTTCTTATAGCTGCTATAAATTTATAGTTACAACACAGATACGCAATAATATTTTTTTTTATTTTTCCTCTGTAACTTTTTCACTGTTCTCCATTTCTGAAGATGAAGAAAATTTTAATCTTGGAAATTCAAGAGTAGACACGACGACAATTACTTCCAACTTAAATCTCAATCTCTTTGAAGTCAATATGCAGTCAATACAGCATTTCCTATCTCCCTCTTCACCTTCCCTTCTCCCTGGATGGCTCTGGCTCCAGCGAACGTTGACCATAACTGCATGGCATGGAGGCAGAGCTAGGGTCAGGGAAGAAATGGAGGAGTGCACAATAAGCTTATGGTTCTCTCTTTCCTCTGTGGCCTCTGCTGAGTGTGCCTCATCCCTATTCATCTACTGAGGATGTCTGAGGCCCTTCCGTGGTCTCCACTTTTCAGGTGTACTCTTTATCTCATTATCTCCAAATGCAACCACTTTGGTAGTCCTGGTTGTTTTCCCTGCACACTGCTGAGACATATGATACCAAACCATGTGACACTACTCTCAGCCCCAGTCAGTGCTACTTTACCTCTCAGGCACCACGTTGAGTGTGGGGTTTCCCACAATGTTTGCCATTTCTCTACATACAGAAATCCAGCACACTCAACTACAATTAGATCTTCTCCAAATTTCTGTCTCAATCCTGCTGGTCAAGGTGTTTACCTCCTTGGGAGCTTTTATATCATCCTGGAGTTCTCCTCACTCTGACTTATGCTATAGCCAGATCTGCGTCCTCGACACTGTAGCTCTGGATATTTTACGCCAAGTTTTTGGAAATAAAAGTGCCTACTTTTTATCAAATGTAACAATTAAAAATGGGGAGGGGGCTTTCAAGTTCATAGTCTCTGCTGGAGTATTTTAAAATCAATCTTCAAATTTAAAACAGAAAAATGACTTTTTCTGTCCTAGACTGTATCTATCCTCCCCCTTAGACAATGCATGCCCTCGTTCCAGTGAAGAGTTGCAATGCAATTATTAAAATGATGATGATGATGATATAGGAAAGAAAAGAAATCAGCTAAAAATCTCCAAATATTATCCCATGATAACAACTGGTTTTAAATAACAAGCTCTCTTGGCATAACACCTCCCTACTTTTCAAGATAAAATCATTTAGCCTTCTTTTCATGACTCAGAGTCAGTTTTAGTTATCTCCTTAAAAATGTGTATTCTGTGATTATGATGTCCTAATTTAATCCCTACTCTACCATGTATTAATTTGGCAAATGACTTAGATTCAAATGTTAACTGGAGATAAGAGCGATCTCTATCACATATGATAGTTGTCAGGAATTAGTAAAATAATTCAAATTAAGTGCCTAGCACAGGGTCTCCACAGAAATGCTCAATAATTGCTAGCTCTAGTTGTTTTAAAATTATTAACTATGCAGAGGAGTGCTTCAAGGCATACTGAATGTAGGCTCCTATTCTGAATAGAGCCACATGGGTTTGCTGTTTGAGTTCTCTTCTAATCAGCATTGGTTGCTACTCTATGCTTTTTTTCAATACTAGGAGATGAGGCAGAAGAAGCAGAGATTAACCAAGTAAGAATGAGGGCCTTGGATTCAAGGATATTAGTATAAAACAAAATAGACTCTAGAAGGCAGTTTGGATACTAGAGTAAAGACTAGGGGATGCCTTTATTTTGTTTATCATAAATTTTTTGGATTAATTTTGATTTTTAAAAATATAGTTTTTAATTCTCTTTATTTTGATTACTGAGGGTTTTTGGTGCCATCTAAAATTTTGTGCCCAAGGTAAAATTATCTCATTCTAATTCCAATCCTGTTAGGTACTTTGGAAGAACCATGGGCAGAATTAGAGTACTTAGTAAAGGGAGCTTACTCTACATGACACATCAGAACGAGAGCTGCAAACTCAAACATCTTCATGGACCAAAAACTTGATATAAGTGATTCAAGTAGGTTTTAGGTAAGATGGCAGGGTGTGATAGGGCCTACAATTAAAGGAAACATTTGAACATTTGAAGGCATTCAAATTCAGATTTTTAAAGACATCAGCCAGCCAAATTAAAAAATTAAATTAAATTACATTAAATTAAATTAAAAAATAAAAAAATACCAAGGGCTGAAATTTTGTGACCTTGACTTAAAAGGTCAGTCTTGCACTCACCTAGAGTTAGAAGGAGCTAGGACAGATTTTCTACTGTTTGGTTTCTGCAGCTGGATTTTTGCCATTATTGAAATAGTACTAAATCTGAGTGTTGAGGTTAGAGAAAAAAGATTTGCATTATCTCTATTGCATGTCACTGTGTGTCTTCCATGTGATCTTAATATAAGAGAAGATGCCAGGTCTGTATGTGCCATTAATGTTTTCCCTCTGTCCACTTTCTATTCAGTATCTCATACTGGGGACTAAAAACCAAAACAGAACAACACAAAAAGAACAGTTAAGCGAGCAGTAAGATTTATTTTATAAATTTTTTAAAAAAGTGGCTCTAAGTAAACTCTAAATGTCCATCAACAGGTGACTGGATAAAGAAGAGGTGGTATATTTATACAATGGAATACTACTCAGCCATAAAAACCGACAACATAATGCCATTTGCAGCAACATGGATGCTCCTGGAGAATGTCATTCTAAGTGAAGTAAGCCAGAAAGAGAAAGAAAAATACCATATGAGATCGCTCATATGTGGAATCTAAAAAACAAAAACAAAAACAAACAAACAAACAAAAACAAAGCATAAATAAAGGACAGAAATAGACTCACAGACAGAGAATACAGACTTGTGGTTACCAGGGGGGTGGAGGGTGGGAAGGGATAGACTGGGATTTCAAAATTGTAGAATAGACTACACTGTATAGCACAGGGAAATATACACAAAATGTTATGATAACTCACAGAGAAAAAAATGTGACAATGAGTGTGTATATGTCCATGAATAACTGAAAAATTGTGCTGAACACTGGAATTTGACACAACATTGTAAAATGATTATAAATCAATAAAAAATGTTAAAAAAATTTCTTCTATGGGCAAAATTGGACACATTTTAAATCAAGAATGTTTTATTCTCTACTTTGACAGATAGACCATATTAGAAAGAGTGTGAATAGCTTGGAGTGACCTATATCTAGGGTCAGATCCCAACTCTTTTGTTAATTATGTAAATTCCAATAGGTAATTTTAGCTCCATTCCTACACTTCTTATATGAAAAACAGGCCTAAGAATTCCCATCTCATAAGGTTATTATAAAAAACAAATATCATAACACCAATTAATAAAACACTTTCCACATGACAGTTGTCAATAAAAGGGTTTCATATAGTAGTATATTTATTTAAAGGTATATTTTTCTTACTTTCTCATCTCTTGGCTATATTTCAGATTAGTATGTTTGCAAAATAATAACCACTGAAAAGCTGATGAGCTTCTTTGTAATATAAGGAATATAAATGAGCCACTATATATGATTCTGTGTGTAAGAGGGAGACATAATTATAGGCAATTCTATTTTCAGTGTCCTCAAATGTGACTTTAAACAAATCATGTAGGCAGAAAAAAATATGATTGAAGTATATCATTATTTCTCAATTTTTACTGTCAGTATTATGTTTCTAGTCTTTCCCTTGAAAGTAAATAAAATATTTGTTTAATAAATGTAAATTCCCAAAGGAATTACATATTACATGTTGATTATTACACTCAGCCCATAAATGTGTTAACAAGCCCTTTAAGTCATAGAAAGATTTATAAACAAATATTCACTAAAAGAATCTAGGGTTCAAAGTACACCCAATTAGAATTCAGAAAAGAGATGAGTTTTTAAATGTAATTTTAAACTTGGAAAGGGAATCTATCAGGAGGTAATTGATTCCACCAAAGAGAAGTAATGATTGAAAATGTTCTGTCACTAGAGGATCCTCTGGAATATAAAAATGCATGGAAAAAAGCAATAAGTAGGTTACACATTTGAGAACACATCTGAAATATAAAGTTTTCTAGTGTGTTCATTAGCAAGCATCAGGAATCCCTAAAACAGTATGAGATTATTCAAATATTCAAATGTTTTTTTCTTAAGCAATATTCCAAGGAGAATAGTGGTGTGGCAAATAAATGCATAATCAATTAGAAGTGTCCTCAACGACATGAGTGCACATTACTGCATGTCTTGTTATACCAGTGACATTCTAGCTCTGTGCAAGCACATTAGCTGATTTTACAAGATACATGGCAATACATTCTCCTGTGTGAAAAAATAAGATGGAGCGCTAGGAGGGTTGGTGACAGGAGACTAAAGCTTGCCTGTGCAATTGTAGATATCTGTAGTGTGAGTCTTGTAAATTCAGAAAGAAAAAGAGCACTGACCTGATGGAAGTATATTTGTCTCTGGTCCATTTCCCTAAGATTTCTAAGGTCAACGTGGATGAGGATACCAGGAATATAGAAATCAGAAATAGTATTCACTAAAAAAAAGAGAACATTTTGGCTAAAAACTTTTTAAGTTGAGGGCTTATAGGTTCTGAAAAATTGAGATTCCTTGAAAGATATGAGATTTCAAGGGTTATTTCATGAGGGATTTTCAACCTTTTTGGTTACCTAGCTTTCTAATGATCTTCCAATTAATGATGTTTCTCTTTGTTAGGCTATGATTTTGCCCTTGCTCTAAGCAATCCCTAGTGTAAGCACTCTAGGTATAATATTAAAAATGTTATAAATGTTAAAATGTAAAAGGGTTTCTTCCTCTCTTAACCTATAGTCTTCTTCACCTCCATCTGCTGGCTAAACCCATCCTCTTGCTTCAAGTCCTTTGGCCTCCAAAGTCACTGCTCCTAATTCAAAAGACTTCATTAAATGTGATTTGGAATGCTGTACCAATGTCTTCCTTAAGGAAAAATATACTAAAGAAGTGGATATAAATAGATGTATAAAATCGTATTGGAGAAGCTCAGAAGTGCTGCACTCAAGAAAAGCATGCCGATTGACAAGCAATTTAAGCTGGAGTGTGAAAGGATGCAGAAATAACAAGATTTGCATGAAAAATATTGAGATCATGAGAACATCAAATTTAAACGAAAAACTCATGTGCCTCATGATTTAATCATGAGGGCTGCCATTACTGTTATAACTTTCAATATCCCTTGGCTTTTGAAATAGTTCTATAATGAGGGTGGAGTATATCTATCTATAACAGAAAACCAGTGTTATTTTATCCAGTCAGCTCTTTACTGTGAGAAACAGGGTTACAAGGATCTTAAGTCTTAATCTGTATGTTGGGAAGCCCAAACATTAGGTATGGCTGAGCCCTTATTTCGGTCAGAGTCTCAAAGCAAAAGGGAAAAACTAAGACAGGTTGTGAAACAGTTTATTATTTAATCAATTATGATTAACCAACCCACAAAAAGCAGAAAGAAGTTCAGATTGATGTTATCTCTGCTTTTATCTTATGAAAAATTTTAACAATTGGCCAGAAGCAAGGATCAAGATACCGTCTGTAGAAGTCATTTAAAGGGCTCCGTATTGACCTGGTAAGTTTCATTCCCACAAACCAGGCAACTGACATAAAGTAGGTCTTATTTTCCTTTCCCTTTTATTTTTTATGGCATAATAGGTGGTCTGAAAATCTAGTTGCACTTGTTATCTCAGAGGAGAAATGCAGTTCCGACTTCTGTTTATACTTTCATATCATACTGTATTGCTGTGAACCTGGATGGCACTTCCAGTGGGACGCCATGTTTAGCCCATGAATGAGAAGACTGTCACAATCAAAAGTGCTTCAGGCACAAACAGATTTGAAACAATCTTCCCACTGACTGGAAGAGAAAAGGCTGGTTCTGAAGATCATTAAAGGTTCTATTGATGTGGTTTCGGGGGCACACATTTAGATTTTCAAATGTGTTTTACATTTGGAACAGTTTTACTAGCATTAAAGCTCAGTTGCTTTCCCTGAGAACTCTCCTTCTTGTCATCATTTGCAGAAGCTTTCACAGAGAACTTACTATTCCAACTGGGAAGGAGGTGGGAAAGGTGGGGAACGCAAAGCAGGCGATTGAACTAGCTCTCTTGACTCAGAGATGCCAGGATCCCCTGCTCAGCAACATTCTGCAGAGTGAGAGGCACAGAGATGAAAGGGGCCACCTGCAGTGTCCCAGAAAAAAAAAGGGGAAAAAAACTTTTTGGCATTTAAATGTGCTAGCAGTCTCTCATTTTAAAAAGCAAAAAGACTTTCTACCAATTTAAATTAGATTGAAAGTAATTAGGCAGCCAAGTTGCCATGTCATTTCTTGGTGTCTGTGTGTGTGTGTGTATTCTTTTGTCATGGTGACATTTTGTTGACTGTTTTATCGTAAGGACATCTTGTTATGCACCGTTTCATTGTAGGAACATTTCTCCATGCAGCATCTTATCACTGACATTTTGTCATCAACGTTGCCAGGGACATTTCTTCATGCAATACTCCACCATTGACATTTCTTCATGCAATACTCCACCATTGACATTTCATCAAAACAGCAGGCTGTAGTGATAATAGCTCAATGCTGACAGTATACTAGACCCTTCAATTACATTATTACACATGCAATTAAGTGTTTCAGTTCCTGATGTAAAAACTATCCCTGCTAAAGGAGGAAAGACACCTTTTACATCTCCCTGCCCTGATTTTTTAAAAACAATTGTGAGAGTTGCATTAAAGTAAAATATTGTATATAAATGTGCATGTCCTCAAAATATCTTATAAGCTCATTTACAAAAATCTTGATAGCAAGGGTGGGAAAACTACTACTTCAAATCTACTCTGCCACTTATTTTTGTTTAAAAAAAAGAAATTTTATTGGCACACTGCCATAATCATTTTACAGGTTGTCTGTAGCTGCTTTTCCACCACAGCCAGAGTTAAGAAATTACCATGCAGATTTTCTCACACACAAAGCCTAAAATATTTACTACTTGGTTCTTTACAGAAAAAGTACACCAATCCCTACCCTAGAAGACACTTATTTTAAATGTGGGTCATGGGGCTGGCCACCATGGTTTGGACCCTTGGGGCATGCATGTAATGTGCCAGGGACCCCTAGTATTTAGGGAGCCCAGGTCTGCACATCCCAGTGAGGTGGGGAGGGCAATGGTCCTCAGTCTGCCTTGAGGACAGGTTGGGTCTTGAGGTTGAGCATCTAGGATGCTACTACCTGGCTGAGGACTGTGGTGGGCATGGGTGGAGGGGCAGGGGGTATGACTCATGTTTATTTCATGAGGACACTTCCATTTCTGCCTCCTGACACCACGGTCTTCTTTCATTTCTTCTCTCTGTGGATGCTTCTCTAGCACACTGTCAGCATCCATTCCTCTGTTGGGATGTTAAAATTTGAAGTGCATCATAGCCCAACTGTGAGCTCTTTTATTTCTATGCTTTAAAAAATATTCATAATAATCACCTCTGGGCAATCAAATCCACCTCTAAGGTTTTAATGAATGACTCTATGCTTATAAACCTCAGATTTTACCTCCCATCCAGGATTATATATACAACTGCCTAGTTGACTTTATGACCTAGATACTTTTAGGACATCACATATTTAAAATGGCCCAACACTCAAAGAAATAATACAAATTTTAAAAATAAAAAAATAAATGTTAAAAAATGTGAGTCTTTGGGTACAACCTGTGCGACAGAATCAGAAAATCTGTTTCAGGAACTTGGTAACCTGCATTTTAACAACTATCACATGGGATTTCTAACAGGGCACATACAGTTAGAAATGGGAAAGAGTTACAACTGGAAAAAGTGGAGAACATAATTCTTCAAATTGTCTACACATTGTCTTTACACACACACACAAAAATACTTTGAAGTATTTACATAGCCTACCTGATTTAGTGTTATACTCAATTGTCTTCTATCTCTTTTACAGAAGAAAGTAGGGCTAAGGGATACATTCATTCATTACCTGACCAAATAATTTGTCCTATAGCCTTAACAAAGTTATCATCTAAACAACATGTAAATAACAGTTTAGTCCATTTTAACTTTAAAAAATATTTCTTAATCTTTGAATTTAAAAATGGACATATTCTTATAAAAATTCAAGCAAAAAATGGTGAAAATAATTACTGAAAATCTCCCTTCACCCAAGCCCCTGTTTCCATTTCCTAGTGGCTACAACAATTAGTTCTTCAGTGTTTAATCTTTCAGGCTCCTTTTTTATCTCCAAGGAATTTCTATGAGTATTTCATATGGAAAGGTCTTCCCACACTTTCTATATTTACATTTTCCCCAAATGCTAGATGAGCTGCACATCAAGACTCATTCAGCAGGCCTTTGTTCAGTGCTGACTCTGAGCTGACCTCCGATGGTACAGGACTGGTGGCCCAGGAAGCAATGGCTATGAGTTGGACTGGAAGTCAGGAAAGCTGTGAAACACATACAGTTTCCCACAATTTCTCATTTTTGAGAAATACATCCTTTTTGCTTCATATTATTTTATCCTCCTGGCATTTACTCACTTAAACCCTAAAGATTTTCTGTTTCCCCAGGTACATTTCTGCTCTTCTCTTCCCTTTCCCATTTATCTGCATTCCCTTCCTTTTGGTACGGGTGGTTTTGTGTCCATGGGTGACTCATGCGTTTTCCCCCTCAGCACTGCCAGCCCAGCCGGAAGTCTGTTTCTGTGACTTTCAGTAAACAGACACTGCCATGTCTCCTCTTCTGTGAACTTCTTTTGGAGAGATGTTAGACTGCTGCCATAGACATTTATGGTAACTTCAGCAATTTCTTATTACAGAGCAAGGCACATGCCATCATTGTTTTGCCTACTTTCCATTTCAGTCTATCTCTTGAAGTAAAGGATATTAACACAGTCACCCTTTCTATCTTAATCACTGACTGCGCTCTGTAATTTGGTGCTTATAACTGTACAATTTTCTTTCAGGGTCTATGCCTTTCTTTCCCATGTTGCCATCTACTTTACCTTGTCCTTCTCTATTTGTTGAATAATTATTTCTAGCCTTTCCCACCAGGTAATGAAACTTTTAAACCCAGGAATTATATTACTCTGTTCACCTGCTTTTCAAATACAAAAATATTCACCTGTGAAATAAATCTGCATTGGTGAAACCTAGTTCTTTGTCTATTGACAAATATTAGCTTTCTACTGTTGATTCACCTTCTGCCGTCAGAAATTTTACAAAACAGGTGTAAAGAGAAATATGCATGAGAAACTGCTTAAATCATTCTTGCTTTGCTCACAAAAGCTTCTCTGTTCATATCTTTTCTTTCTTCCCCTTTCCTCCTGTAATGTAGCATCCCTTATTATAGCATGCTACTTCTTGCTACTTTTTCCCCCCAAATCCTATGATCTGTAATTCCAGAGGGTTTTTCAAATGGACACTTCTGTTCTTTGTTGAAAACTGACAGAATGATAGGAGGATTAGCAGTGAAACTGTCAGCAAAGGGTGAGAGGGGAAAATAAGAATAAAATAAGGAGCAAGAGGGTAATTTAAGGGAAATAATGTGTAAAACCATAAACCAAGGACATGAGACTATCATTAGTTTTTTTATAAGGCCACGGATGAAGAAGCATGCTGATAAACTGAATGAATGGTATAGCTTAAACTTGCCAATAATCATTATATATGATTTCCATAGTCAATCAGAAGTTGAAAGTATGATCATTGTTATGTTTATTTCCTGAATAAAACTACACTATGATTAATAGAATACCATAAGAAATCTGCATGGCTCTCTCTAGTGTATAGCCTGTGGATGAGAATGATAACGAAATTCCTTTCTTATAACCTACATGTGTAAGATAAGGAAAAGGACAGGAGGGCTCCCCTCTGTTTTGTCATTTGCCTTCCCCCATCTCCCCAACTTGAGTGGAAGTGGTCCATTGTGCCTCAGCTATATTTGGTACAGTTCTCAATACAATAACATCTCTGGCTACATTGTAACTGTTTATGCACTTGTCTGCCAGCCCTACTAGACTGGGAGACAGATCAGGAATTGATGCTAATGTATCTTTTTATTCCCCTCAGCATCTAGCTTTATTTTTCTCAAGAAATGTTTGATGTACAGGTATAGGGATGAATGAAAGAGTGAGGGAAGATAACCAAGATGATTTTCTCTTGCATTTGTTATTATATGACAAAATGATCAGAATATAATTAACGTACCAAGTTTTAATATTTTTGTGCTACACACTCCAGATTTTTGTGTAACACCAAATGACAGAAACTGTTCAAAAGGAGCATGAGAGAATAGATCTCATTGCTCCATTAAGATTCCCCAAAGAGGGAATAACTACCAGGACTAGTGCTCTATTGAATTCACTAAAATACTAGTAACAACAACAGTAAAAGCTAAAATACATTGAATGTTTCCCATATGCCACATGCCATTCTAAGCACCCTACCAAGCAGGTTATATTTTTCCCATTTGGCCAAAAAGGAAACTGAGGCAACAAGTGGTAAAGTAATTGCCCAAGAACACAAGTAGCCAGTGAAGTTACTGAGTGATGAGCCAGCATTACCATCATAGGATGAGATCAGAATATTCTCATGACACGATGTTTCTTGGCATTTATCACACTTTGTAATTATACGTTTAGTCTTTGAATATGTGACTAAGGTGTGCCTTTCCTACTCGACTCCACACTTCATCACAGTAGAGCTGTGTCTGGTTTTGCCCCTAACACATGGTAGGCACTCGATATTTCTTGAATAAATGACAAGGCTAGCTGCTACTCAGAAGCCAGCACCCCATTGACGCAGTACAAGAAAAGTCAATTGTTCTGAAATTCTTTCTAAATACTCACTGAATGTGAGGAATCCTACAAGTATTTCTAGGTGGAGGTTTGAGACTTAGAAGACATAGACCAGATTACCTGTCTGCTTGTCATCAACAGCATGGAGAGCCTCCAACATGAGCACCCCAGGCCTGACTGTGGTACACCAGTTTCCTCAAATTGTGTAGAAGGATACTGCAGTTTCCTCAGCATTTTTTCTCATATTATCAGGGAAACATTATTCCTTTATACTAGCCCATTTTCTCCTGAAGTCCCAGTGAATCTCACCTCCTCTCTTTCATCAGGAGACATCCCTGGACATAGTCAGAAGCTGAAAGCTCCTCAGCACCAGACCCGACCAGCCGCAATACATGTCTTCCCTAGAGGTAGCAAGCCTCTTTGTACAGAAAAGGTCTCTGGTCCTATACTTGACATTTGGCTTATCTTCTTTTACCTCCAGTGGATCCTGGAATCATTATCCCGCTGTTTCCTGACCAGTTGAGATTCTTCTCCCCTCATCTACCTCCCCTCATTTCAACATGTGCAATTACATTCTGGTACCCACTGTGCCCCACTTAAGCTGCATTTTATCCTCCCCAGGACCGTCAACATCACAGCACTTGTCAATCAAGTGACTATATCTTCTTACATCAACTTTTCCATTCTCTTTTTTTTTAACATTTTTTATTGAGTTATAGTCATTTTACAATATTGTGTCAAATTCCAGTGTAGAGCACAATTTTTCAGTTATACATGAACATATATATATTCATTGTCACTTTTTTTTTTCACTGTGAGCTACCACAAGATCTTGTATATATTTCCCTGTGCTATACAGTATAACCTTGTTTATCTATTCTGCAAATGCCTGTCAGTATCTACAGATTTTGAAATCCCTGTCTGTCCCTTCCCACCCTCCACCCCCTTGGCAACCACAAGTTTGTAGTCTATGTCTATGAGTCTGTTTCTGTTTTGTATTTATGTTCTTTTTTTTTTTTTTAGATTCCACATGTGAGCAATCTCATATGGTATTTTTCTTTCTCTTTTTGGCTTACTTCACTTAGAATGACATTCTCCAGGGACACCCATGTTGCTGCAAATGGCGTTGTCGTTTTTATGGGTGAATAGTATTCCATTGTATAAATATACTACATCTTCTTTATCCAGTCATCTGTTGATGGACCTTTAGACTGTTTCCATGTCTTGGCTATTGTAAATAATGCTGCTATGAGCATTGGGATGCAGGTGTCTTTTTGAAGGAGGGTTCCTTCTGGATATATGCCCAGGAGCAGGATTACTGGGTCATATGGTAAGTCTATTCCTAGTCTTTTGAACTTTTCCATTCTTCAGCAGAATTCAATTTAAAAAGCATTTATTGACTATTTACCTGCATAGGTAAGCACTTTGGGGAATTCAGAGATGGATAATACTCTGAGGCTCCACCTCAGGGAGTTTTCCAGTTTTTTGGGAGACTCAAACACAAACTATAATAAAAGGTAGAATAATCCTACTCTACAGTATACATAAAAATAAAGTGTTCTGAAAAATTAATCCAGCCGTAAAATGGCTTCACAGAGGAGATGGCTGAGTTAAGATTTAAAGGATATATGGAATTTTGACAGAAAGAAATGAGGAGGGAGGAAGAATAATCCTGACAGAGGGAACCCCACCAGCAAAGACAGAGTGGTTATTGAGTCCATAATTTATTTGGAGACTAGTGGGTGGATGAAGGTAGAAGTAGAACCAAGATCATGGATCAGACTAAAAAGACTGTTTAGAGCCTTAACTGACTTAGGAAGAAGGTTGGACTTTGTAGACAATGAGGAGACATCAAAACTTTTGAGCAGAGATATGTCATGATTAAGACCCTCATTTAGGAAAATCACTCGCTATGAACAGCAAACAGATTGAAGAGGGTTTAAAATGGAGACCAGAATTTTTAAAAGGACTAATTGTTGTGTGTCTCACTAATGTGTTAGTGAGAGAGAGACTTAACAAAGGCAGTAGCAGTGGGAAAGGGAAGTAAGGATGAATGAGATGCCCTTAGGAAGTAGAATGGACAAGTCTGAAAAAATTAAGAAAGAAAAAAAGTAACGGATGACACTACGTTATGGCTGGCCTGCACAGTAGAATCCCTACAGAACTCCCCTGACAGTCTCAACAGTATTTTCTATGGTACTTTTGCAGGGACCTTTCTAGTACAGTCCTTGCCACCAGTTATAACAATTCTACTACTAACAGCAAATAACTGTGGAAAAGTTCACAATGAAAACAATGCAGTCAAATTATGTTAGAGCTGGAATGACTCTGAAAATCTAGTTTAATCTTAGAGAGTCTAATGTATCTCTCTTAGTTTGTAGTTAATAAAATCAAGGGAAAGAAAATTAATGTGAGTCAGGACTAGAAATACCTGACAGCTGTCTTCTGCTCCAGTACTCTTTCCATTCACCGTCCCTGTTTCTAATAACCTAAAAGTCAACTTCTTAGGAGAAATTAGTTGACAACCAATACAGCAAAATCTAGACACAGAACAAAGGGTCTGGGGAAAAAAAAAATCACCTTAGCACGGGGACACTCAAAGATGGACAAGCGCAAGGGAAATTAGACAGACAAATGTAACTCTATTTAATTATCACATTGAGACACTTAAGGACCTGCCTATCAAAATTTGTGTGCCACGACTTTCACTAATGGCTCCTAAAAAGTCTTTTTTTAACCTGATTTTTTTAACCTGACTTCAGATAATGTATGATCATTTGCTTAGCAAAATAGAGAATAATTACTTAGTAACCTCCTTAACTTAATTCTTCAAATATAATATTAAGTACCTTCCTATTTGAGATATAATGTATGAATTTATCTTGTCTTACTGGACACAAATTTTTGTTTATCTTCTTTATTTCCTCTTCTATTTTTCAAATTGTTTGATCAAGTGGAGAGACCAGTCTGGGAGACGGAGCTATAATAGGGTCTCATACATCCTGAGAAGAGACGGTTTACTTCTTGATTTCTCTTTGTTCTACTAAAAGTCATGCAAAATGCTAGAAAACTTTTCTTATTAAGTGTGTTATTTATGTGTTCTTGATTTTTTGTCCAATGAGTTTTTTTTCTTTTTACCATATTTATGCTTTAATAATAATATTCTGTTCCATGTCAGCTTTATTCCACCCCATCTTTTGCTTTATCTCTTAATTTCATGTTTACTACCCATTCCTATCCATGTTACAGTGAAAACAATTATTTGACACCAAATCTCACACTGGAGTTCTTGGCCCACCACCAACCCTCACATCTCCCAAGCACAAATACACAAATTTGGCTGCAATTCACCTACTTTGTACTTCTCTCTTTAACAGGAAAAAACGTGGGGGGTAGGGGGGTGGGGGGAGTGGAAAGGATTTTCATGCAGTCAAGCCAAGACTACACTTATACAGAATGGTTTAATTGTCAATAGAACAGGTTAATAGAGCTACAGCTTTTGGTTTCCTATCTCTACTCCTGCCTTAGGTAATTTCATCAAGACACAGTACATAATTATGATCTTTAGTCTGATATCTCCCAAATTTCTACCTCTAGCCCTTACCTCTCTCCCTAATTCCCAACTATATAATCAACTGCCTACTAACCATCCCTGTTAAGATGCCTTGTAGACATTAAAACCAATCTAAAATTTCCATTTAGCTGTGTCATTCTGGCAAATTTCCTAATCTTTCTAAGTCTTGGTTTTCTTATCGACAAATTGGGGAGAGTATTATCTATTTCAAAGGGATGATGTTGGTATGAAATAAGTTCATGATCATAAAATATCTAGTATGGGTAGGAATTGGTACATAATAGACACTCAGTGACTCAACGTCTTCCTTCCTTCTTATTCTCTCTCATTCCTTCCATTCACTCCCAGATCATTGTTTCCCTTGCCCCCACCTTATCTCCTGGTTCTATCTTACTTCCTGGTTCTCTGTTCCCTCATTCAAAGGAGCTGTACAACCACCTCGGTCTCCCAGGTAATAATGATGCCACCCGTTCTACCACTTCCTCATCCATCAAATCCCACCAGCTGCTGTGTGCAAACCAAGCAAACAAAGTAAATAGACAGCAATTGTTTTTTTTAAGAGTTGTGTTTTCTATTATATTTGTCATTGCTTTTGTATTCTTTTGAATATAAATATATTTTGCTGTATATATAACACTGATGGTTATAACTATGCTTGAAATTCAGCATTTTCCAGTTATAGCTGAACAAAACTGCAGAACATTAAGTTTCTACTTTGAAAGCTGCATATGTTAATTACTGTAACTGCCTAATCTACATATTCCAGCACATTACTTGACTAATCCATAACTGGGCTTTCCTACATTACTCTGAGAAATTAAGAACTGGCTATTCTTAAATAAATGTCAAAACTTCTTGGAATAAATAAAACTATTTATCCTAAACATGACGCATCCTTGCCAAACACAGATAATGAGCACTAATGATAAACTCTAGCACTGTAAAAAAGCAGCTTAAAATCCTTTTAGGGTTTCTTTTCAAAAAAAACACCACTCTCTCACTAAAAAGTGAGGAAAGTTTTACCAACAACAACAAAAAACTCTTTAGACAAGTGGAAATGTTGTCCACAGCTACGCTTGCCAAGTGAAGAAAAGATAATGCCCAAGACGTGCATATCCAAGCTTGTTGGGTAAAGAATAGATTTCAAATGTGTTTCCAAAAACATTCATTACAAAACAGTCAGGTTTACCTTTTTGAATTGTTAGTTCCTAAGTCATATAAAAAGTTCATATTCCAAAGATTTTCAGCTTGCTGTGAACAAAATACTGTGTGTCAATTCACATTTGACACACTAAAATACTTTTTAAAATATTCTGAATTGGCCTTTTAAAAACAATTCAGGCATTCAACTTTATGTATTCACCTCTATTCCTACTTAAATATGAACATGTGGAAAAGAAGTTCACCAGGGGATAGATAATATGCAGCAATTTGAAGCAAGGAAACATGACTTGACATCTTGTCTGGTTGACAGAAAACCAAATAATAGACAGCTCACAATAGCAAAAACTGATGCTAGAACTGTTTCAGAGGATTATGTCCTGAAAGCATAAGTAACCCTTTGAATCAATTTCTGAGACTAGATGCGGCAACCGAAGCTTGTGCTTCACATCCATCAGAGACTGGAAGGAAAAATAATCATTTTTATACTCTTTCATGAGCCATAATCTCCATAATGGATATATGGGAGTACTGGCCTCTAAGAGATAAAATGTCTTCTAGACTTGCTTTAAGCATTCTGATCTTGTACTGTCTTTAGCCCCACGGTTTGTCTCACTAAGAGTGGAATATTTGCAATGCTCTTTCCTGAGTAGTCAGCATGTGTTTACTTCCCAGCTCAGCTGGATGCTTTATCCTACATAGACATGTAATGCAATCCAACTAGGGAATGGTGAGGGGACTCTCACAATTAGAGTGCATGTATTCTAACTATACAAAAATTTAAATTCAGAGAATAAACATAACAGAATTAATTTGTTCATTACATAGCTACAATTAAAAAGCTTCTATGTTCCAGTCCTGAGTCTTCAGAGGTAAATGAGACCCTCTTTTCCTACAGCAAAGATTTATCTAGTGGGAGTGTTATCTAAAAAAGATGGTTCAGCACATTCCTTGTTATGTGGCTTACTCTCAGAAATTTCTTTTTTTATCATCCAGCATTAATTTTGTAATCTTCCCAACTTGCAGTAATCTTCTTCCCCATTGTTTTTATCTGCCCTAATACAACCCTTTGTAGGAGACAATAAGAAGTTTATTTCTTCTACTTTAAATGCTTTCAAGTATTTGAGAATTATTATTGTTGTCATGACTATACATTTTTAAACTTTGGTTCTGTTTTTTTATTTTATGGCTAAACCTCCCCAATCTGCAGTGATCATTTCAGTTTTGAAATGATTTTCAGACCCCTTAATATCCTGATTGCACCTCTGGGTTCTTCTGATTTATCAGTGTCCTTCTTTGGGGTTATTCAGAAGTGAAAGCAGTGTTCCAGGTGCATCCACTCCAACAGCAGAGACATTATCCCGAATTTGGCTTCCACGGTTTCTTTCTTTCTTATTTTTTTTATATATGACCTAATAGAACATTAGCTTTTGAATGGTTTTGTGATATTTGGACTCTAACTGTGTTGTTGACTAATGAAAATTTTTGCAAGAACATGGTTAAATCTCTTGTTGAGGATGTCAGCAAAATGGCAGCAAAGGAATTGCTAGTGCTTGTCCCACCCTCAGAAATATCAATTTGAGTAACTCTCTGTAAACAAAAAATATCTTCAAAAAAGCTAAAATTCTAGGTGACAGATTATAGCACCTGAGTGAAGCATAGAAATAATAAGACACCTTGAGGAGGGTAGAAAAGATAGAATCACATTACCCCCATCACCCTCTCCCAAGGCCAGGTAGCCCAACATAGAGAGAGACCACACAGAGAAGACACACCCTCCCTGTGGGAGAAGGAGCGTGAAATGAGTGCCCTACTTCACCATGGCTCCCAGAGCCAGCTGGCCCCAGCACCAGGCCAGCTCCTGAGGACCCAGTGTCTCCTTGTGGGTTCCTACACCCCCAGCTCACCCCAGTGCCTGCTGGCTGCAATGGCCCCAGTTGGCTTCCATTGGCCCCAAGCTCCCAGCAGGCTCCTGTGAGTCTACACTCCCTGCTCATCCTGGCACCAGCGGGTTCCCACAGCCTCAAAAGCTCCCATGGCCCCAGGATCCCAACAAACTCTAGCAATCCCAGGCTCCAGGTGGGCACCCACAAACCCAGGCTTCTTGCCAGGCCCAGGATCAGGCCTACTACTACTACAGACCCAGGCTTTTGACCCACCCCAGCACCAGGCACATGGCCCATGTTTCCCCCCAGTACCAGGCTGGTCCACAAACCTAGACTCCAGACCAGACCTGCAAACCCAAATTCCCAGCCCACACTAGCATCTGGCCACCCCTACAGCCTCAGCCTCAAGACCATCCCCTAAGGATTCAGGCTCCTGGCCTGCCCCAGAGCCAGACCAACCACCACAGACCACAGGATCATAGATAATCAAAGAAAGAAGACACCACCAAAGGAAACTAATAAAAATCCAATGGCTGGCCCTAAATAAATGGAAATCAATGAACAGTCTGACAAAAAATTCAATACAATCCTCTTAAAGAAATTCAGTGAACTATAGGAAAACAGATATAGACAACTACATAGAAATTAGGAAAACAATGTATAAACAAAATGAAAAGTTCTACAACAACAACAAAAAAATAGAAACCAATTTAAAAAACAAAACAGAAGAATGCAATGAACTGAAAATTCAAAAGACAGCTCCAATAACAGATTCAACCAAGCAGAAGAAAGAATTCATGAACTTATAGATGGGTCATTTGAAGTCATCCAGTCAGAGGAGCAAAAAGAAAAAAAGAATAAAAGAGTGAAGAAAGCCTATGTAAATTATGGGATGCCATTAAGGGAAACAATCTATGTATTATTAGAGTCCCAGAAGGAGAGGAGAAATGGGCAGAAAGCTTATTTAAAGAAACAATGGCTGAGAATGTTCCAAATCTCAGAGAGATTGGGACATCCAAGATTATGACAATGTTTTATGTAATCCTCAGAGTAACCACAAAGCAAAATTTATAGTAGATACAAAATATAAAAAGAAGAGAGTCAAAGTGTACTACTATGAAAAATTATCAATTCACAAAGAAAGAGCAATTCACAGCAAAAGAGAGATTAAAAAACAAGAGGACCACAAAACAGACAGAAATCAACTAATAAGATGTCATTTGTAAGTCCATATGTATCGATAATTACTTTAAATATAAATGGATTAATTCTTCAATCAAAAGGCATACAGTAGTTGAATAGATTCAGAAACAAGATCAAATTAAGTACTACCTACAAGACACTCACTTCAACTTTAAGGATACATATGGGCTAAAAGGAAGAGACAGAAAAAATATTCCAAGCAATTCAAAACCATAAGAGAACAGGAGTGGCTCTACTTATATCAGACAAAATAGACTTTAAGTCAAATATGGTAACAAGAGGCAAAGAATAGTGTTATATAACGACAAAGGGGTCAATTAATCAAGAATATATAACAATTGTAAATATACATACACTTAATTATATTAAGCAAATATTAACAAATCTAAAGAGAGAAATAGACAACAGTACAATAACAGTAGTAGATACTGATATTCTACTTTCAACAACAGGTAAATCATCTAGAGAGGAAATCAATAAGGAAACATTGGATACGAACTATACCTTAGACCAAGTGGACCTGACAGACGTTTGAAAAACATCCCACCCAACAGCAGCAAAATACACATTCTTCTCAATGCACATGGCACATTCTCCAGGATAGATTATACGTTAGGTCACAAAAACAGCCTTAGCAAATATAAGACAACTGAACTCATACTAACTATCATTTCCAACAACGATGGTATAAAACTAGAAATCAAAACCAGGAGGAAAACTGGAAAATAAACAAATGTGTGAAAATTAAACAACACCCTTGTAAAAAACCAATATGTCAAAGAAGAATTCAAAAAGGAAATTAAAAAATATCTTGAAACAAATTAAAATGAATACACAGAATACCAAAACTTACATAATAGAGCAAAAGCTCCCTATGAGGGAAGTATATAGTGATAAATGCCTATATTAAGAAAAAAGATCATAAATAACAACTTTACACCTCAAGGAACTATAAAAAGAAGAACAAACTAAGCCCAAAGATACCAGAAGGAAGGAATCAGAGCAGAAATAAGTGAAACAGACACAAGAAGAACAGGAGAAAAATCAATGAAACTGAGCTGTTTTTTTGAAACAATACACAGAAGTGACAAACTTTTGACTGGATTAAAAAAAGGAGATTCAAATAAATAATATCAGAAATAAAAGAGGTGATATTACAACTGATACCACAGAAATACAAAGGCTCATAAGAGAATGCTATAAATAATTGTATGCCAACAAATTGGATAATCGAGATGAAGTGAAAAATTCCTAGAAACATGCAACCTACCAATACTACATTGTAAGGAAACAGAAAATGTGAAAAGACCAATAACAAGTAAATAAGTAGATTAAATCAGTTATCAAAAACCTCCTAACAAAGAAAACCCAAGGATCAGATGATTTCACTGGTGAATTCTACCAAACATTTAAAGAAGCATCCATTTATGGATGAACGGATAAAGAAAATTTTATATATATACATATACACATACACACACACATATACACATACACAATTCGATATAATTCAGCCATAAAAAGAAGGAAAACATGACATTTACAACAACATGGATGGACCTTGAGGGCATGATGCTAAATGAAATAAGTTAGACAGAGAAGGACAGATACTGTATGTTCTTACTTATATTTGAAATCTAAAATGCAGAACTCATAGACAGAGAGCAGAATGGTGGTTGTCCATAGTCGAAGGGAGAGGAAAATGGGAGATGTTGATCAAAGAGTATAAATTTCCTGCTTTAATACAAATGAATTCCAGGGATCTAATGTACAGCATGGTGACTTTAATTAACAATATTGTATTATATACTTGAAAGTTGCTAAGAGAATAAATCTTATATGTTATCACCAAAAACATTAATTATGGGAGAAGATGGAGATGTAAACTAACCTTACTATAGTAATGATTTCATGATACATACTTGTATTAAATCATCACATAGTACACCTTAAACCTGCATAAGTTATTTGTCAATAATATCTCATTAAACCAAGAGGAAAAGAAGATCATGTCTGTATCCTTGTCACAAATTCATGCTTGGCACATAGTGGTTACTAAATAATTAGTTGTTGAATAAATAAATAAAGGAATTTTAAATCTTGTATTTGATGGTTCTTTTTTTAAAACTCTGAGTGCATAACTTAGAGTGAATCTTATCCTTTGGTTTTGGTCTGTCATTCCAGATGTCAACTAATATCTGAATTATCCCTCCTAATTATATGTTATTCACAGCATTGAAAAACATGTCTTCCATATCTTTATTGGAGTTGATATTAATGATGTCTGAATTGTTTGACCAAGAAGCTTTGTCTAGCTTTTAGTAATTAGTCAGATCTACTCTTCATTCTCTACCCTTCACATCTGTAGCAGAAGCAGTGATGTTTACAGAATATTCCATTTATTCATTTTCATATCCTATGCCTTAAGGTAGTATAAACTGGCCCCATTCTATACCTACTGGGTTAGAAACACTGGGGGTGGGGTCCAGTATCTGTAATTTAACTTTGGCCTCCAAGTTACTCTGTTTCATGCTGAAGTTTACAAATCACATGCATAGCCTATTTTGATGACAAAAAAAAAAAAAACTAACCATTTTTCCATCACTATAATGAATATAAGATCCACAGTAAAGATACTGTGTTTTTCTGTTCACTGCTATATCCTTAGTATATAGAAAAATATCTGGTACATAGAAGGTGTTCAATAAACATTTGGTTAACGAATGAAGTACACATCTATGTCTAGAGTCAGTATTCACAACTTGAGACATTCCTCTTTCCTATCTTCTCAAAAGTAGCTTAGCATAAAATCAGAAATGACTTTAAAAGGAAAAAGTGAAATAGAGGTATTGTAGAGAAAGCAACTGATTTAAAAGATCTTTTACTTTCTTAAAACTCTTATTTATTATCATGAGTATTTTTTTGAAAGAAAGATTGTTCTATAGTAATTAATTACCTTAGACTGTTTTTTTTTCCAGAGTTCTAGGAGAAATTTTTAAAATGACTCCCCCTAGAAGCTGATGTTTTAGAACGTACTTTGGTTGTCATGAGAATGCACCTTTCCAACTTTTAACTATGGGAACGTAAATAACGGAGGACACCAGCTGCTGAGCTCTGAAACCCATCACTTCATTTACACTAAGGCAAATGATTTTTATAGGCTGCTCTGAGGCAGTAATTAAGTTTGATAGACATACCAAGGAAGCCTCATTCCTGAGAGACTTTTCTGATAGCCAGTTTTGTCTGAAGGACTCCCTAACAGCCTTGCAAAACTTTCCTTAGACATCCTGGTGGTCTACGACATTTCCACCCAATCTTTCTTCCCTCCTTCACTCAGAGACAGACTTGCAACCACGTGAGTTTAACTGATACTCTGAATCTAGTTATACCCAGGCAAATTTGTATCTTTTCTAAGCATCTGAATGAAGGGAAAGTTGCAATGAAAAAATTATTTTAAACACATTTAATTGTGAGCCCCAATATACTGGCAAGGAAAGAAAATTTAGGATTACAAAGGAAGGCACATAAAATAAAAAATTAATGTAGCTGATCCTCATAAACCAGGTAAGAATTTTTTATTCAGGGCTAGTCTTAAGAATAGAGATCTGTATTATAATATGACTTACTAAAGACTTTTTCTTACTCACTCTCCATTCACTGCCAAAATTCTGTCATAGCTTATGCCTAAAAGTCCACAATTAACCAAAGCTTTCATGCCTAATATAATGCACATGGATATTTTGAAGTGAGGTCACATTTTTAAGCAATGAGATATATATGTATGTATATATATGTATATGTAATATACATATATATGCCTAGATACACATTATTAGGTGGCATATAACATCATTTTTGAGTAAATTTTAATAAGGGAAAATAATGGAGAGAGCAGATGAGGAGACTTGACACCTAAATAATTGATGTGTTCATTGAGGATGGGTAGAACTGACAGTGGTGACTCTCAGGAAATTATAAAGAAAAGCAGAGCTAAGTGCACTGAAAACTTCCTTGAAACTATTGTACAGAGTTGGAGTTACTAATAATGTATAACTACTAAATCCATTAGGAGTGTATTCAGCAACAAGTACCAGAAATTCTGACCAAGTGTAGCTTAAATTGGGCTTTTCCCCTCACATAACCGGAAGTCCAGAGAGCAGTCCAGGCTTGGTGCAGTGGGTACCACGGAATCCAATAGATTCCTTCTTCTCTGTCATATTTAGACTGTCTGCTTTCCTCCTTACGGTTGTCACCTCAGAATCACAACACGGCTGTCGCACCTCTAGCTTCCCATCCACATTGCAGACAGGAAGAAGGAAGAACCAAGAGGTATGTCAGCTTTGTCCCATTTTTATCAGGAAGACAAAAACTGACCCAACAGAATCCCACTAATGAGAACTATGTCACACAGCCACACCTAGCTAAAAGGGAGCCAAGGAAAGGATGTTATGTGTCCACCCTAACTATGTACAATATTACAATTATGCCAATCACTGGGGCCTACCCAGATACTAATTTAATAAGAATTTTAAAATAAATTTTCTTAGTATCATGAAATAAACAAAACAGTAGCTGCTATGATCCGGCTTTTCCTGGTCTTCATTTTACATTCTGTTCTATTTTACAGGCACCTCTGTTTAGTCATTCTTAGACCACTTGGTTGAGCTCATGAAAAGTTTGAACAACTTAGTAAAGCAAAGACAATATGCTGGCCTTGAAAGAGCTTGTAGTTTTATAGGGAACAGATGAAGCATGTATAAAAATTCTAATGCTTTACCTCTCATATGTATGCTTAAATATAATTTTACAATATACAATTGTATAGACAATATATTTCTGGAGGCGTCTTTTCATTTGTGCACAGTCGGTAATTTCTCTTTCTCTCGTATAAATAAGCTGTCTCCATTGCCTTGAGCCACTTTAATAATATCACTCCTCAAGATAGCTAATACTATTACTTGAGAGTTTCCCCAGTATTCTTCATTTTTCTGGGTTTCAGAAAGCCTTCTGTGCACATCCAGAGCTTTCCTCCATGGTATTAGGAATGGTGCCAGGGTTTCTGTTATATATTCAGTTACATCTGCTCCTTTCACACATTTGGGATACCAAGAACACAGATGTTCTTGGCTCCTGGCCATTTCCAGCCTTGTTTCCTCTGCAAGTAAATTTTTCATTACCCATTTATCAAAGCATGTTACCCTTCGTGCTAGATCAGCCTATGGTAGCAACTGCTCTTTTAGCTCTAGTTTTCCTCTTTTCCTTCTAGGTCACCCTCCAATTTCACCTCAAAGAAGACCATAGCTGACCAGAGGCAACTCCAGCTCTACAATGAGAGGATTCGACAGAAATGACAACAGCAGTCTTATGAAACATGAAGCTCAAAATACTAGAATGAGGAACATGAAATAGCAAGTGCTGACATTTGTTTTGAAATATCAAGCGAGGTACCTGTCATTACTTTGTCAAAGTACAGGAGATGATTCAGTGTTTCCCAAACTGAAATCACCTGGACATGTAAGTTAAAATACTGATTCCAAGCCCCACCCAGACTTACTAAATTGAAATTCCAAGAAGCAAACTGGAAATTTGTATTTTCAAATGATTTTTTATAATCGGAATTTTGAGAAACAGTAGTATTTGAATGTTCGTTGACAGTACAGAAAAAAAAAAATCTCAAACATAGTTGCAATGACTACCTCATGATGCACAGAGAAAATACAGATAATGTAAAAAAAAAAAAAAAAAGGAGAGTAGCTACTGTATGTGGAGAGTTTTTCCCTTGAAGATAACTTAAGATTTTTTTTCTCTTTTTTTTCACATATATCAAATGAAAGATTGATTGAAAGCACAATAAGAGGGGTGAAAAAATTCTTCATACGAGTTTTCTCCAGAAGGAAAAGAAAACCCAAGGGAAAGAATCAGAATGTCCTTATACTTGAGTCAGCAAACCCTGCTGATCAATAAGCCTGTTGCATAGAAGAATAAAACTTCCCACGGCAGGACACCGCCCTGCAGGGGCAGGTACATGGGGCCAAACACAATGGGTGGGGTTTCTATGAAAGGACTAGAGGTAGAAAACATGGGGAGTCAAACCCCTAGGAGGAAAATCTGCTCCTTTAATCCTTTTCAAAATACTTTTCAGTTGAAAGAAAACCAAAATCACAATATTCTGATCCTCCTCTCTCTCTTGAAATTAATAATATTATTTATTATAACCAATGTGAGAACATCAGTCAGCCCCTTAAATTATTTAAATGAAACTATTCCACTTGATTTGGCACTAATGCTCAAATGGTTTTAAGAAGTAATAATAGCTATTGGGGGGATTTTAAATGCAGAGTTAGAAAATCTCTGCTGGTACTCTGCTCTCTATTAAACAGAGTTATAGAGGCCTGCTGTCCCCATTATAACTGTAACTCACTGTGAGGCACAGAGCCAGTAATATCAGCTCTGCTCCCTGTGGAAGTCTGCAGAAAGGAAAAAAATTCAAATATCTTTTATATGACTTTGGTTGACAGATATATACAGATCTTTCTGGACTCACAGATATAGACAATAGATAGATAGATAGAGATCAATAGATAATACATTTTACTTGCTAGTTTGACATTTGACAGCCTCTAGTAAAGTATGCCTCTTAACCTGTAAACTCTCCAAATCTACTCTCAGCATCTCACAAAGAACAATAATTGTTTATTGATCTGAGTGTTAACAATGTATCAATGAGGTCTAGAAATAAGACTCAAGGGCAATAACTGCTCAGGACAGTGATCTTACGGTACTTTTCCATTATCCATAATACGAAGTTTAAATATATATGTATTATACTATACTTTTATATTTATATATAATGTATGTATACTTTTAAAGTATCATATGAATTTTTTATAAACAGCTGTTTAAAAACATGGTAAAACTTAGCACAGATGACCATAAACACCTAATGCTGTCATGCTTTTTTTAAAAAAAACAGAATAAATACATCTGTTTGAGGATTCTTAAGACAAAAGACATAAAACCACCATGAAAATGCAAAGTACACTTATTATGATAAAAAAGTAAATAGTAGCACCTGGAACCATTTTTTAAAAATCTATATAAGTATTCAATAAATGTTTTGTGCATTTGAGTGAAAATGATAATAAGAACTAGTTCAATTTTTCCATATCTGTGACAGAATATAACAACCAAATACATTATAGGCAAATAGCTAGATAATATCATATGTGCCCACTGCGAAAAGATTTAAAAGAAAAAAACAATAAAATGTCCCTCTAGGTTTGTTGATTGGTTTGACATATATGTAGCAATATATAGAGATCTGTATTTTAGTAAATATGGCGTTCCCAACATGCTATCTTGTACCCCCAATTTTGGAAGCAGCACCCCAATTTTCCTTGACTGGGCTACCCTTTCCCCATGCAATATGGTGGGACAGTCAGCCACAGGGTTGGGCCACTGCATGTCAGCAGAGATGAGCATTTGATTCAGGCTCCCACCTCTGTCCACAGAGACTGAGTCAAGAGGTGGTCATGGAAATCTTTTAGGGCCAGTTCAAGGTACTTCTCCAGAACACGTTCTATAAATGCCAGGAGAAAAAAAGTTTCTTTTTTCTTTAGACTGGAGCTGCCAGTAGCCACCTTACCCATCACAGGGAGAGAGCTAGTCTGGCATGAGAGAATGAGGGCATCACATGAAAAGATGCAGAGGCAAGCAAGAAGAGAAAAAAAATAGGGAGGGGTAAAGGGAAGGGAGAGAGAGAGAGAGAGAGCATGCGCGCGCGAGATAATTAGCTACCTACTGAGGTTCCTGAATCTAGTTGTCCTTAAAGACTTCCTGGCTTCAGCCAGTTTGAGTTCAATTTCTTTCACTTATAAGTGAAGAAGTTTTGACTAATACATGCACACAGCAATCTACAGCCACAGATCTGTAGACAAAACTATCCAGATAAATGTATTGGAAATTTCTCAAGACAGATATTCATAGAACATTTCTTTGAGACTCCCTTTTTCCATTTCTCCTCTCTTGCAAAGAAGGTCTCTAGATGGGTTGCTGTCTCCCAGGGTTCCAACTGATAAAATAAAAATCAGACTCAAAAATATTTTGAAACAAAGGGCAACTCACTAACCTCTCAGAGGGTGGTTCCTCAGGCTCCTCAGCTGTTCCACAAGGGCCAAAGGAGAAACGTGCACATGCTCTCACCTTAGAAATAAAATATAAAAGAAAAAGAAAAGAAGATAAGAGAAAAGAAAGGCATTGAGAAAGACAATTGTCAGCCAAGGAAACATCTCACTGAAGATACCCCTGAATTTCTTTTATTTTTTAATCACTTCTTGACAGGTCAGGGGACAGAAAGGACCAGAGTAGTGAACCAGAAACCCGAGCAAAGGAAGGGGTGAGGCTAATAGGATAATTAAGTTTTGATGTCCTAAGACATTTCCACAATTACATCAGAATTAAAGTCAAAGTCATATGAAACACCTTTCAGATCTGTCATAATACCACTCAGGTGCTTGACAAACCTTGAGAAGCCAAATTGACAATTACTGATTTACCTTTCTGTGCTGAAAATGGAAGTTGAAAGTTAAGTGGCAACATAAAGTGAAGCACCTCTGAGACTGAGTTTCAAGTCTGGACTAGACAGAAATGACAGAAAATCATTAAGAACAGAAGGCATTAAGAGGTCAGAAATAAATTGTTATCAAGCCCTGTTTGACCATTTTATCAGTCAGAATTTTCTCTTTGCACTCAAGAGTGGAGTAGCATTTTCTTATCTCTGGAGATGAATATGATATTATCAGGGTTGTACAAACACAACCTGATAGATTCTGAGAACGTTTTGTGCAAAAAGGACTGTTTGTAACAAAACAAGGCTCTCAAATAGTTTTTGAAAAATGCGTAATTGTCCTGTCTCAATCTGTCTGGAATGTTACTTAGTGTACAGATGCTGTGAAGTTTACCTTTGGTGGAAGAGAAAGCCAGCAATGTCTTCATGTGTTTAGGTTTCATTGCAGGTCTTGGTGAGATGGACAACTTAGCCTTAAGTCAGTCCCAAAATAAGCAAATCTCCCTCCCTCTTCTCCTCCCCTCCCCCTTTCCCTTCTCTCCTGTTTCCATCCCGTTGGCCAAGAATGGTGATTTGCCTTTTCAGTTGCCAGAGATCAGAGAAATCCGATGCAAATCTCTTCAGAAACAAAATTTGATCTTCAGCTAAATGAGCATGTTAGTGAATCAAAATTTGGATAATCTCCGTTTAAATTGTGAAAGTGGAAAATGATGGGTTAAGGGATTGAGTATAGGAGAGGAAAGAGCCTTAATCATTTTAGCAATTAGTATGTAATGTCCTAAAATGATTCACTAATCACTCCACAGCTGGTACACTGAAAAAACACAGGGTATAAAAGCATTCTCAAATGTCATAGTCCAACAGAATCTACTCTTCGGAAAGTATATAGAAAACACAGGGAAAACTGTGACTTGCCCTCTGTAGGCTTGCCCTATGAAACATACAGAAGTTTGTTTGACTAAATTAACTAAGTAACCTATGGCTTCATTCATTTTGAACAAATCTGTTACATTTTAATGAAAATGATTTAAGAGTTTCACTATCTTTAAACAGGATAATGTATTTGCCAAGAGGAGAGCTTGTACTAAATCTTCAAGGGCCTTTTTAAGGATCTTTTTAGTTCACAATCACAGAAGCGCAGTTATTTTCTGGTTCCACTAAATCAAAATCTGTATATGCTACTTAAATAAACAGTTCCATCTGCAGGTTTTTCATAAACACAGGTCTTAATACTTAAGATACGAAAACTGGCAGTCACAAAAAAAAGACGAAGAAAGAAAAGAAGCAAGGAAGGTGAAAGGGAGGGAGGAAGGGAGGGAGGAAGGAAGGGAGGGAGGAAGGAAGGAAGGAAGGAAGGAAGGAAGGAAGGAAGGAAGGAAGGAAGGAAGGAAGGAAGGAAGGAAGGAAGGAAGGAAGGACCTGAAAATAACATTCAAGAATAACACTGGAGTTTTTGCTTCATGTAACACAAAGCATAATATGCTGCTCAAAAGAGCTTTTTTTTTTTTCATAGCTAGTAATTTGAACCCACCCACAGGTAGTTAATGATAATGGTGACTTAAATAGTTATATATCTCTAATTATTCCCAGCTTTGCTCTCAAAATGCCCACAGAAGGATACTTTTTCCTTTTTTATATATCTGTATGCTAACCTCACCACTAGCTTCAACACATTCCTAAACCTACCTGTCTCTCCGAGGCCTTACCACAGTGTAATCAAAAAGAAAAATGTTGGTTGGGCAATAGCTATTTGGCTCTGATGCTGCCTTCCTTTAAATTTAGTAAGGAGGTCTTGAGCCATTTCAGTCTGCTTCATTATCAGAATTGGTATCCATTTACCTATGATTTGTTCTTGACAGCGATCAAATTCAGAGGTACTGCCCTGGATGTATGGTGAGTGATGACGATTGTCAAGTCTGCTCCCATGGCCGGCAGTGGCTCCTTTTATGCTACTCGACTGTGGATTGTAAAACCAACTCAAATTATCCAGAAGCCCTAAGGTTATAACGATGTTCATTTATGCAGAGAGCCTGTATTCAACAATTCAAAGCGCTGCGTAGGAAGTCATTGTGACGAAAGAGCTCCTTACCAAATTATGAAGAGTTTATCTATGTATAGTTAAATGCAGGCAAACAACATGTAAGTAATTAATCCATGTGAAGAAATATAGGAATCTATTAATTACACCTTGATTTTTAACCCATTGCAGACTATTGTTTTCCCTAAGTCAGGTATATTTCTAAAAATGATTAACATACGTGTGCTTATCCACACAGTTTGCCACACACAACTAAGAGCAATTCACAGATAAACATGTTCTTGTAGCACAATTAACCTACAACTCATGCACAAGTTCATAGATTCTTACAAATCTTCAGATAGTTTATTCAGCCTGTCATCTGAATGAACACTATGAGTCATTTCTGGAAAAAGGCAGCACTTCCTCCTTTCTTTTTCTATTTCGCCTGAGGTTGTGCTGCAGTGCCTGTGTGCCCCCGTCGCTAGAAGGAAAAGAGATATTCGCTCTTTATAAATAAGAACACAGGCTCTTTCTCTTTATATTAGATTTATTTTTCAAATAAATAGATTATTTTGACTAGGCTAAGTTTAGTAAGAACCAGAATAGCACGGAGTTCATTGATCTTTAGTTACTTTAAAGAAGCAAGGAACGGAAATTCAGAAATGCAGGAGGCAATTCTCTGTTCCATGCATAGAGATGGCAAGAATTGGAGGTGAAGAGGACGCAGCTGCATTTCTTAACTTTTGAATGAAAAGCAATTATGCCAAGAGCCTTCATTTTAGATTGTCAGCATGGGCTTGTGTCATACCCATCCTGACACTCCCAAACTGAGGATTTTAAAGGCTTCCTGCCTTTGTCATGGAGACACCTGTCACCAACTACACTGAATCAGCATCTCTAGATGCTGGGAAATACATATTCAACATGAATCTATGTAAGAAGCAACAGTAGGGAGGCTGGAATTCTTCGGAATCCTTAAAGAAAAAAAAAATGAAAGCAAGATTTAAGCCTAAAAACAGCTGAAGTTGTGAGGAAATTTTCCACTTCGTAAAATATACTTCTGATTCCACTTTTACTTGTTTGCAATTGAAATAACTTAAAGCCAGTATCAAGTTAACCAAGCAAATTCCTACCAAAAAACTTGGAAATATATTAACTACAAATAATACTGGAAGAAAGTTTCCTACATGGGATCTGTAAAATGAAGAGCCATTTGGGCATATTAATACAATAAGAAATATTTCTAACAACTTTATTTTTATTGTAGGATAGAATTAATAAGGATGAAATAACCTATCAGTCACATAGCCTGTTCTTTAAGAGGCATGGCAAAATTAAAAGAAACTGTGATTCTTTAGAGTACTGGAACAACTTTTACTCTCTACATGTTAAATCTCATCTTCAAATGCATTTCTTATTCATTCTTCCCCTCTTCATCCTTGCCCTCCTGCTTAGGATCACATCTATGAGTCAATTGCAAAAGCAGTACTCATTTCCCGCTTACTCAAGTATATCAAGATATTCAATTTATGATTTCTGAATTCAAAAAAGAGACATCCCCCAGAACTCCAAGTGACACTCAGAAGAACTCAAAATTTTATAGTTCACCAGCTTAGATATCTTTCTGAAGAAAGGCTAATGATTTTTTTACACCTTATTAGCTATTTGATGGCACATTTCCACAGATGTATTCAATGTTAAAAATTTTGTAATTTTATATAGCCAATGGAGTAACAAAATCAAAATGTATCATTTAATACTAATCCTTTTAAGAAACACTAAATCAAACCTCCTACAGCATATGGTTTCATGCACTATTAAAATTAGAAATATGGCAGTACATAGAGTTTCTCCAATTGTAATCTGTTTTGTCTCCACCAGCAAAATATTAATATAATAAATTTCTAGATTATAGAATATTTAAGGCCCCCCAAAGGGTACATTTTTCCAAATAAATTTTAATAACTCTTGATATCAAGTAATAATAAAATTACAGTATTAGATCAGGACTTTGATAAAGTCCAACAGAATGCAGAGGACATGGAACCCACTTATTTACAAAGCAAAATCAGGAGGAGAAAAATTAGGTATAAAAGAATTTTTGACAGCAAGTATTTGCCAATCTGTCTTAAGGTTAAAACTAATAATATTTTATCATGTTGAATTCAATTCTCATCCATTTTCTTCTGAATGTAACAATGGTCTATTTATTAACTGACTAAAATAGCTACTGGCTCTCATTTGATCTGTTTTTTCAACAAATCTAATCGAAGATATTAATTTGATTAATGCCCAGTCACCAACCTGTGAGATCATAGACCTAATACTCTCTGATATTAAGCACTCAGCTTTGCATTTCTTTCTGATGAAGTCTTTGAAGCCAGAACTTTCCAGCAAGTAAGAGAATTAGCCAAATGGAATGTTATTTTTCCCTTGTCTGTCTTATCCTAGTAGATGGAGTTAGCACACAGTAAAACATCTGTGCATCCTTCTCAGGGCCACACCAAGGACATTCCAAGTGCTATCTTGAGTTGCATTTAATGACCAGCCAAGTACTTATCAAACAATGTACTGACTAAGAATTAACTATTAATACTTCCCCTCTCCCTGAGAAGGCAGTTAATGAATTAGAAGTCAAAAAATGACCATGCTAGGTGTTAAATAAAGAAAACAACATAAGACTTTCCATAGAATCTTATGAGGTAGGCATTATAAACTCATTATCTAGGTAATGAAATTGAAGATAAGACAATCTTCAGTAAATACCTAGCACTAACATGATTAAAATCCAAGACAATGGAAAACCCAGTTTTTCCACCACACAAACCATCATAGTGGCTCAATATTTAATATTATTGTTTTGAAAACAAAACAATATTCTACTCTGATACCTTGAAAATAGTATCATAATATAAAATTATCCCTTACAATAATTTAAAATACTATCTTTAGGCTGTAGTAAACAAAATCCTAATCCTCGAAACCTGTGAATTATTATGCTACATGCCAAAAGGAGCTTTGCCTTTGCAGATGTGATTAAATTGAGGACCTGGAGATGAGAAGATTATCCTGTGTTATTCAGGTAGGCCCAATATAATCACAAGGGTTCCTACAAGAAGGAAACAGGAATATCAAAGCCAGAGAAAGATCTACACTTCTGACTTTGAAGACAGAGGAATAGGATCATGAGCCAAAGATGTAGCCTGCCTCTAGAAACTGGAAAAAGCCAGGAGACAGCCTCTTCCCTACAGCTTCCAGAAGAAACACAGCTCTGCTGATACTAATTTTAGCCCAGTAAGACCTATTTTGGACTTCTGACCTCCAGAACTGTCTGATAATAAATTTGTGTTGTTTTTAGTCACTATATTTTTGGTAATTTTTTCCAGCAGCAAGAGGAAATACACGTGGTATATGGCTACTTACAGGGCCATTTTCCTGCGGTCTTGGCAGTGATGAAGCCACCATAAGCTTATAAGCATCATAATTGGCATCAGCCCTCACACTGAGGATAGGGGTAGAAACTGAGTAATCTAGTTTGGCTCTCTGGGCAGCATTTATTTGACTCTCCTCTCTACTTTATGCCGTGGAGGCCATTTTGTGCTTTATTATTACAAAATGGAATTAACAGTGTGTCAATTATTTAACAAAAGCTGCAGCTCTCTGTATCCACTTAGATGCAATTAATGAGCCAAAAGAGACCAGTCGTATCAGTTTTAACTGCTTGGCCTTCAGATTGAAGCAAGTTTCTGCCTTCTTGCTTTGGAAAGGTCATAATAATTCTATTTTAAAATTCTAAAGATCACAAAACATTTAAAATGCTTCCTTGAAAAATTTGAAAGCTCCCAAAACCCAGTCAGGTCAATAAAGAATCATCATTTAACATTTGTTAAGCACCCACATCTGGAAAATATCATACCAGACAAAGAAAAAGAGACAAACACAGTAAAAAATTATGATCACTTCTTTTAAAGGAAATAACCTTCACCTGTAGGTCCTGGGAGGAGATAATTCTGATTGATCAGAAGAAACAGCCTGGCAACTTGATTACAACCAATAAGCCATGATGAAAAAGCCACACCGATCTTTATTCCTGGTTAAAATGTCAAGGTCTATGATTAGACTGTAAGAGTCAAAGATCTGAACTGTTCTCTGATCATTTCGAGAGAAAGGTCAGTGTATTATGATACGTACTTCAGTAATAGTTTAGCAAACTTTTTGAAAATAGTTTTCTCATCCTCTGTACTTGTGGCTAATTTCTAAATTACTTTGAACAAAGCACTGCTATGTGTTATAGGAGATGTAACAATTAATAACGCCCTTCTTTCAAAGATATCACCACCTAGTGGAGGAGAGAAAAATGCAAGTGTGTGTGCATAGATTTCTATTCCCTCATAGTGCGTAGAAGGATACTGCCTTATGGAAGAAGAATCTTAATACATGACTAATTGTGTAATTACAATACAAAGCAGAATGTGGTAAAGAGTAAATTAGAGGTACAACAAAATGTGATATACTAAAAATTTCCCAATATTTGAAGAACTGCTAGCTTGTCTGTTTGCCATTTGCTAAATTAGAAAGTCAAGCTTGGCGTTACAGAACATGCCTAAGGTCAAAAACCTTTTGTTGAAGTTGAAACAAAAACAAGGAAATTTTTTAAATTTAATGAATTTTTGCCTTGACTTTAAAGGAACCCCTACAAAGATGTAGTGACAGAAATTTGCAAGCCCATTCCTTCATGTAAGAGGAGAATCTGAATCCCAGGAATTAATTCAAGACTCATGCCATTCCCCATCCAACAGAGAAAGCAACCATTAAAAGCTACTGTGGTTCTTTGTGCTGATGCCAGACCCCAAGTGCCCCACTGTACAATACTGCAGACCCATGGGCAGCACACAGCTTTGCTAACAGAAGAAATATTCTTACCTCAATAGACATTTAGATTATGCTGTATTTAAGGAGGAAAGAAAAGCTTATGTTTCTAAGATGAGTCTTATTCACAGTTCATCTAACAGTGGGAACACAAGTGTGAAGAGGGAAAAAATTGAAAAATTCACCTGAACCCTCTTTCATAGGACTGAGGCCTGGAAGACTGGAAAGTTGCAAACATGCTCACCTAACCAAAGCTGTAAGACTATAGGACTCAGAAAGGATACAAGCTGTGAGAGTTCAACCTGTTGGAGAAGGTAACATTTTCAAAAGGAAGAGGGGGTCAACAGAGAAATTTGAAAGGGTAGATAAACAACATAAATAACAAACCTGAGGTCAGGAAAGGACAGAATAACCAGAGCAGTGCCCTCTCTGAATATAAAGTTCAAACGGACTGGAGGATGAGGAGTGTTGAGGTAAAGAAAGCAGTAGTAATGTTTGCCTTTAATGGATCTTGAGACATCTCACACCTAAGCCAAGCCAGTTAAGTGAGGAAGTTGATTATCATGTGATTTCAGTAATCCCATTCTTTATATCATATTGTTAAAGTTAAAATATCCTTTCACCTTCAGCTTAAAATTTCATCTTTTCTTGGTAAGTGCACTCTTTTGATGATGTTTTGCTTTCATCTTGTGGTCGGTTTTCTGGATAGCCTATTCAATGGTTAAACAAATCCTAAAGTAACACATCTCAATAACTAAGGGGAAAACAGTTACTATGTTGTATAATGATGCGTGTACTAACACATGAACTGAGACTTTCCTGATGCTTATTTTTCACACAATACTGAGCTGATGGTGAAAACATTCCAACTCAAAAGGGGTTATAAACTTACCAAGTTTCTCCATTTCTTTATTGCTTTCTTTACTTTTAAGGGCAAAAATGTTCTTCTCTCAGGTTTTTAAGAACACTAAAAGAAGAAGAGCTATGTACTCTTTCTTCTAAATTGCTATGCTTTTTAGGAGGCATTCAAATAGAACCAATAGAAAACACAGCTGAAATTGGTTTAAACCATTGATTTTCCTGCTCAGAAGGTCTAGAAGTGGATGGTGGGGGAGGCCCAGAAGTGACTAAATTCTACAGCAGGATGATCTTTCTGTATAACGGATTTTCCTCCCTGAATTTCTGCTTCACTCTACGGCTGACTTACCCAACAAAAGATGAACACTATCAACTCCTAGGACTACCTACTTCCTAATCTAAGCCCATAGAAACAGAGTAACTCTTGGAAATTCTCTCAGAAGGCATAGTCAGTTTGTGTCCCAGAAGTCTCTCAAAAATCTCTTCTAAAGTCTTACTAGCTCAAATTGAAATCACATACCCACTCTTGATCTATGCCTAAGAAATGGGTTTGTGCTAATAGGCTTAGGTTTTAGTCACATGACCTAATCCCAGATCCAGAGATAAAGAGAATTCTTTTTTTTTAACATTTTTATTGATTTATAATCATTTTACAATGTTGTGTCAAATTCCAGTGTTCAGCACAATTTTTCAGTCATTCATCGACATATACACACTCATTGTCACATTTTTTTCTCTGTGAGTTATCATAACATTTTGTGTATATTTCCCTGTGCTATACAGTGTAATCTTGTTTATCTATTCTACAATTTTGAAATCCCAGTCTATCCCTTCCCACCCTCCACCCCCCTGGTAACCACAAGTCTGTATTCTCTGTCTGTGAGTCTATTTCTGTCCTTTATTTACGCTTTGTTTTTGTTTGTTTGTTTGTTTTTGTTTTTGTTTTTTAGATTCCACATATGAGCGATCTCATATGGTATTTTTCTTTCTCTTTCTGGCTTACTTCACTTAGAATGACATTCTCCAGGAGCATCCATGTTGCTGCAAATGGCATTATGTTGTCAGTTTTTATGGCTGAGTAGTATTCCATTGTATAAATATACCACCTCTTCTTTATCCAGTCACCTGTTGATGGACATTTAGGCTGTTTCCATGTTTTGGCTATTGTAAATAGTGCTGCTATGAACATTGGGGTGCAGGTGTCATCCTGAAGTAGATTTCCTTCTGGATACAAGCCCAGGAGTGGGATTCCTGGGTCATAGGGTAAGTCTATTCCTAGTCTTTTGAGGAATCTCCACACTGTTTTCCATAGTGGCTGCACCAAACTGCATTCCCACCAGCAGTGTAGGAGGGTTCCCCTTTCTCCACAGCCTCTCCAGCATTTGTCATTTGTGGATTTTTGAATGACGGCCATTCTGACTGGTGTGAGGTGATACCTCATTGTAGTTTTGATTTTCATTTCTCTGATAATTAGTGATATTGAACATTTTTTCATGTGCTTTTTGATCATTTGTATGTCTTCCTTGGAGAATTGCTTGTTTAGGTCTTCTGCCCATTTTTCGATTGGGTTGTTTATTTTTTTCTTATTGAGTCGTATGAGCTGTTTATATATTCTGGAGATCAAGCCTTTGTCGGTTTCACTTGCAAAAATTTTCTCCCATTCCGTAGGTTTTCTTCTTGTTTTACTTCTGGTTTCCTTTGCTGTGCAGAAGCTTGTAAGTTTCATTAGGTCCCATTTGTTTATTCTTGCTTTTATTTCTTCTAGGAGAAAATTTTTGAGATGTATGTCAGATAATGTTTTGCCTATGTTTTCCTCTAGGAGGTTTATTGTATCTTGTCTTATGTTTAAGTCTTTAATCCATTTTGAGTTGATTTTTGTATATGGTGTAAGGGAGTGTTCTAGCTTCATTGTTTTACATGCTGCTGTCCAGTTTTCCCAACACCATTTGCTGAAGAGACTGTCTTTATTCCATTGTATATTCTTGCCTCCTTTGTCGAAGATGAGTTGACCAAAAGTTTGCGGGTTCATTTCTGGGCTCTCTATTCTGTTCCATTGGTCTGTATGTCTGTTTTGGTACCAATACCATGCTGTCTTGATGACTGTAGCTCTATAGTATTGTCTGAAGTCTGGGAGAGTTATTCCTCCAGCCTCCTTCTTTCTCTTAAGTAATGCTTTGGCAATTCTAGGTCTTTGATGGTTCCATATAAATTTTATTATGATTTTTTCTAGTTCTGTGAAATATGTCCTGAGTAATTGAATAGGGATTGCATTAAATCTGTAGATTGCCTTGGGCAGTGTGACCATTTTAACAATATTGATTCTTCCAATCCAAGAGCATGGAATATCTTTCCATTTTTTAAAGTCTTCTTTAATTTCCTTCATCAATGGTTTATAGTTTTCTGTGTATAATTCTTTCACCTCCTTGGTTAGATTTATTCCCAGATATTTTATTACTTTGGGTGCTATTTTAAAGGGGATTGTTTCTTCACTTTCTTCTTCTGTTGATTTATCGTTAGTGTAAAGAAATGCAAGAGAATTCTTTCTGAAACACTTGGTTTTCTCGGAAGTTGAATGGGGAATTACCCAGAGAAAGAAGAGTGAATTTGGAGAAAGAACCACAATGTCCATTATGTATATTCACCTTTGGTTCATATCTTGTATATGTTGCGTTTTAAAAGCCTTGTCCCCTACTCAACTCCTCTTCATTTCAGTCAGAGTAAGAGTAGAAATGCATAATTATGCTGACAAAATTACTAAGTAAGCACATAGTATGTTTAGTATCCAAGAAACTTTTAATAGTATAAATAAGATAAAGTATGACTAACATAATGAAGCATAAATGAAAGGAAGTTATTAATTTTTAAAGGATTTCAAGTCTCAAACCTGGATCTATGGAGTTTTGGAAATTTGCTTAGAGGGTTTGTTTGCTTTCCAGAGTAAAGAAGAAATACTTTTTGGAAATTTGTGGAAAATAAGATGCTAAAATAAAAGTCATCCTAAAGAGTCTTAAATTATCCTGATTGTGATATCAGGGAAAACGAATTATTAGAACCTTTTACTTATAAGTATAACTCTGCTTCTAGTAAGATAATTAGCAATAATCCATGTGAAGATAGCCTGGATTATCTGGACTATGTTGTTAGGACTCAAGATAGAGCTTATATGGACAGGTTTACTGCATACTTTGGAATAAAAGTTATTGGACTATACTGATGCATTAGACATAGGATATGGTAAAAGGAGAAGAATCAAGGTTAACTCTTAAGATTTTTGCTCGGATGCTTGTGAATTCATTTACTTGATCTGAGGAATAGAGAGTGAAGTAGAAATTGAAGAACTCTGCCTTGAATCAAATGTTTAAGATAATTAAGAGTGGAGATACTGAGAAGACCATTGGCTGTACAACTCTGGAGGGATCAGGGCTAGAAACATATACTTGAAAATCACCTATATAAAGATTATATCTTAGATTATAGGACTGGATCACCTAATAAGACAGTATATAAAGGAAAGTAGAGAGTTCAGGAATGAACCCTGAATCACTAGAGTTTGAAGATTTGGGAAAGAAGAAGTTCTCAAAGAAGTTTGAAATGGGCTACAATGGAAGTAAAAAGAAAACCACCAGTGTTTGTCTCAGTTCACAAATGAAATAATGTATTGAGACAGGAAGGCCAACATTATTGAATTCAGCTGAGGTAAAGATGAAGCATCGTAACCACTGGCTTTAGCCACTGGTAACTATGACAAGAGAAATGTGAGTATAGATGAGGGAAGAAAGCTTAGAAGGTTAAGAAGAAAACGAAAAGTTTGAAAACATATATAGACAATTATTTTGAGGAATTATAAAATGAAAAGGAGAGAGAAATTATATAGCCACAGTCATAGAAAGAGGAATCAAAACAGAGCTTTTGGTAAAGTGAAAGATAATCTGTTATAGCATATATGTAAGCTAAGGAGAATTATCCTGTAAAGAGGGAGAAATTGACACAGGAGATAGATGATATAATTGTAGAATGAAAGTTATTGAGAAGGCAATAGTCTTGGAATGTTAGTGCCTTTCTTCTGGAAAATCACACCACTTACCACATGGTTAGTTGGAAATAAGTTACACGAGTTACATTAATCCTATATAAAATCATGATTCCTGAAATATCTGATTTTTGGAATTAAATTTCTACATTTAAGTTGAAGTTGAACAGCCTACGTTCTTCTTGCCTCATAACTGATAGGAATGATTAAAAGCTAAGAACAAAGAGGTATCAAATACTTAATAGTCTAAACTGAAGCAAAAGTAACTGGGAGTCAGACATCTTGATTGTAGCCAAACTCACTTTGCTACCAACATCATTAACCTCCACTACCCTATGCCTTCCCCCAAAATAAACTGAATGCTAGAGGGAGAAAGGGAGGAGAATCTCTCTATCCTAGGAAGAGTGTACCATGGCTTACTCTACTCACAAGGGACAGCCCTACCAATAGAGTACTCCCTACTCTCCATTAATAGGGTAATACATCTCTAGGTTTGCCTAGGAAAGTCCTGGCTGGTGTCTCTAGCCCCTTGTAGTCTCAAAAGTCACCTGGTTTGGATAATGGAATATATGGTCACCCTACCCAACAACCAAATGAGGAGTAACTTTTTCCAGAAGGGGAGATTGGCATCACATTGAAAGTTGGCTTATGCCATGAGCTCACTAATCTTCTGGTACCTACATAAGCAGGTAGAAAAGAAAACTGCCTAGAAAAGACAATGTGAAGAAACAAGAACAATGGAACAGCCTGCATTTCCATGATTGGAGGTGTGAGACTGCAGCAGATTTCTATAAGTCAAGTAGACATTAGAGGAGGTACCCTGATTAGAGTCACCTCCCTGGTCCCCAACCAGTGACGGCAGACCACAGAGAGCCACAGAGAAAAGGGCTGGAACTTTTGGAGGTGGAGGGAAGAAAGGAAAGGAGGTTGAAGGAATTAAAACCAGTGCATCTCCTGCCTCTGGGATTGTGAGATGGAAAGGAACATCTCATAACCCCCAAAGAATCACCCTTGTGTCTGAAGAGCAGCATTTGATGTCTGCCAGACAAAAGACAACAGCATCTTGCCATTGTAATGTACATAAGTATTCAGAGAAAGGAAATGTATCGGTGGTATTAAAACATTATTGCCTGTTTCTGCAATGTCTCCTCCCGCCACTGTCAATGGGGTAATCAGATCTAGAGTGAAGGGCAAAGGGATGGAATCATGAAAATGCCATGACTCCTTAGCCATCCTTGGGAGGAAAGACAATGATGAAATTCAAATTTTAAACTGGACAAGATAAGATTGCACTCTTTAATAACAGACAGTGATAGGAAAACTTGGGATCTTCTAAGATGTTTTTATGGGTTAGAAAAAGGATAATCAATGAAACATGGTTGAAGGTAATGATTGGAGAAAAAGAAACTATCTTGGGTTTGTATATAACCAAGTTGAGATTGTCCAATAAAAGTATTTGATTAAAACTTTACCTGTCTTCCAACCCACCCCGACCCCCACCCCCACCCCTTAATCATTTTATTATTGCAAGCTGCATTGGGGTTTTGGGGATATGGTGTATGTGTAATTTGTTTCATAAGATTATTTTTTTAGTAGTGGTTTATTTTACTTATGAGATTAAAGAGTGTTTGGTGATTAATTTTGAATTCTAAATACCTAACTTCCCTTTCTAGAATATAATATTTTCAAGCACCAAAAGCAATAATGTTTAACCCAGAAGGTAGAAACATAAAAGGCTGAACATTAGGAACCTGTATTTTCATGTTGCCCTGCGCTGTACTAAGTAAATGTAGAGGTTTCAATCATTATCTGTTTTAATTCTCAGATACAAAAGGGCAAGTCAAGTAGGTAACTAGTTTCTATAGATCTCTCAAAGAAAAACTGAAATGATCAACTTCAGGCAGCTAATCTACACTGGATCAAAACCCCTCAGGGAAATATTTATGTTTTACTAGTTTACTCAGAGAAACAGCTCTAGGGATCTGCAGATATCCTCTGTGATTTTGACTGAAGGAAACACTGATGCCAGAGCTGAAGCTTGTGATTTAATCACAGAAGCAATTCAGCCTTTAGCAATCCTATCTCCTAAGAAATCAATAGCTACACTTTCAGTTCTATTAAAGGATTTTTTAAACCTCTCCACCTGACCAAGATATTAATTTGTATATGTTCCATTGTCTGCCTTTCTGGTTAATACCTTGAAATGTTCAAAGACAAATTCAATGATTCAGTTTGAAATACTTTCCCCAAAAGATTTCCTCTGTCATCATCATAATTATTTTAATTATTTTTTGATTCACATACCATTTTTCGATTCACATACCATTTTTCAAACACTGGAGTGCTTTAAAGAATTATCTACTACATCCAAAGATAACATTTCACATCAGTCTCCCAAACACAGTCTTCCAGTTAGTGGAAGGTGGTACAAAATAGCCTTCAGGAACAGAGATTCTGAAAAATTCTCTGATCAGAAACAGAGATTACCATTAAGTTTTTTTAAAATGGAGTCAGAGAAATTGAAATAACTCAAGGAAAATCATGGCCTATCATAATGACAAGGGCTCAGGAAGTCTGGGATCATCTACATTGACATTCTCAAAATTTTCACATGTTGTATCTCTTCATAATATATAAATTATACAGATGATGCAGTTTTCTATTGATTAAGAAAAACATGGCTTCCTGCTCTGATTTGCTTGAATGACTGTTACTTACATTAAGGCATTTAATTCTACTTTATAATAATAGTAAAATTGGTTTAACTTTTGGATAGATGAGGATTTTTATTAATTATGGGGTATACTGAACAATAGGGGTGTACTGAAACAGGCTTTAAATGGGGAGCCAAGAGTCATGGATTCTCTTCTGAGGACTTACTGTCTCACAATGTCTCCTTGCTCAATCTTAAATGCTCTACATCTCATTCCTTCATTTAAAAGTGTAAGGTCCCAGAAATAATGACTTTCTAAACTTGGAGAAGGTAATCAAGGAGAATCTGACCACTGGTTCATCCACGAGCTGAACCCTGGCAATAAGAGTCTCTTCACCTCGTCTCCTGTCCTTGGAATGTACACGCTACCAATGTTCCCACAGTGAGAGCTATTCCAAGGACATAGCCTTGAAAGAGTAAGGTGTTGTTGAGACCATCTGGACTGTGCATACAACTGCACTCAGTTAAAGCTTTATATAAACTCAAGATTCTGGTGGATGGGTGCAGAAATCTACTTGTCTTGCCATCCATCGCCCAAGACAAGTTTCATAAGTTCCCTTGTTTATTAAAACTGCCACCTGCCAATCTAGAGTAGTCTGCCTTTTCCTTCGGTCTCTGCTTGTCCTCTGTGTAAGAAAGACAGTTTCAAACAAGCAAAACTAAAAATTTCATCTCTAAAATGTTAAGATTATTGGATATCCATAAACCTTATATGTTGCTGTTAGAGCTAAGCATTCTTTTTGCCAGGGAAGCTCTACAGACAGCTCAGTAAACACTTGATTTCTATCTTGTTGATAATATTTATAATTACGTCTTTTAGAAAATATGTTTTATTATATTGCAATCTATGTTTAAACTGATTTATTAGAGGAAATAGGTTCATATCCATTCGGCCTCTGGTCTTGGAGATAGATACCAACAAAGCCTTACTCACAGGGTTTTGTGATTAGTTGATCTTTGTTGAATACTGGACTGAGAATTGAATAAAGATATTTCTAATTTAGCAGCAAGATTGTTTAATGAAACTTATTAATGTGTATTAGAGGTGATCTAGTCATCTGGGTATCACCAGCTACTAAACAAAGGCTATGTCTTCTGTTTCAATGTATGGTCTACTTTGGTAATATAGAAGTGTGCAGCCATCCACAAATATTTATTGAGTTCCTATTATGTGTCAGCCACTGTTTAAATTATTAGGGATATATTAGTAAAAAAAAAATACCCCCCCAAACTTTTTGTCCAAACAAGAATATACACATAGTGAAAGAGAGAGAGGGAAGGGGGAGGGAGAGAGAGGAAGATTAGAGCTAAGAAGCTGAGTGTACTTACACTAAGTCTCAGTAGAAGAACAATTTCCATGTCTTTGGTCAACTTTGCTCTCAGTTTACTCAAGAATAAAAGGAACATATACATTTAAAATTCAAAGTGATGAGAACAAACATGCAAGTAAAATACTTGTATCTATAACTACTGAACTGTGGATACAACACAGTTTTAAGGGTACTCAGCCATTCAATCTAAGCACAAATTGGTACTTGATAGCTTCAATACTTGCTCAGACATCATTATGTTTGCTTTACTTAAAATGTAAGTAAGGCAAATATAGAAATGCATTCTCATTCTTCAAATGCTTAATTTCTGATGATCTTCATGCCCACCTCCCCCAATTTTTTTTTAAATAAGGATTCATTTAAGTACAGGGTTACAAAATATTTACATCACAAGTTTTTTTCCTGACAATGTTTGAATTGTACAGTTTTTATCCATCTGCAACTTACATCTCTGATCTTAGTCATTGTTACTCTTAATTTAGTCTTCCATTAGGAAGTAATAATAAACCATGAAGGCTGTTTGTAGCTGAAAAAGCAAGTAAGCATTTCCTAAGCTCAAGATATTAATTATATCCCTTCATGTTTCTAACTCTAAGAATATACATTTCTGTATTTTTACATATGTTTTTAAACTATGGCTGCTTGTGTCAGGCACTGAACTCATTTCTGGGAATATGATGGCTGAAGGTCTTTGCCCTTGCCAAGATCACATTTAACATGGAGAAACAAAACACATAAACAAAAAGTAAGATGCAAAGTGATCAATTAAGCTCTATTTCAAATTACATAGGCTCACAGCAAGGAAAAGGATTATTTTTTAATAAAAGGGTTCCGAAACCTTCACAGAGAAGACACTTTCTTTCCCTCTTTAAGGAGGAATAGCAGATCACCAGAAATAGAAGAAATAAAGGTCAATATAAGCTAATTTATAAAAGTATTTAAATGGTTAGAGATCAAACTTTAAGTGAACACTAAATGTAATGATTTTCATAAGCATTTTTTAAATAGAGACAAGTTGCTTGATGACTAATTATTCCATGTATCACCTTTTCAAAACCTTAGTCTTATATGAAGATCTTGATTAATTGATGATTTTCAACAGATACCTAGACTCTTACAATGTTACCCAATTGCCTAATCAAAATCTATTGGCACTAACCTGTTTTCTTTTTATTGTGACTACTCTTTTCCAACACTCTGAATCCTCCGCCTAAAAAAAATCATCTTTGTGACTACTACTGAAATTAAAAATCTATGCCTCTATGTTAAGGTTGTCAGTCTTTTTTTGTGTGAAAATTTTTCTTATATTCAAAATTTAGAGAAAGAGCCATTTAGGTCAAGACATTTTATTAATATTTATGGCATCCAATACTGATACTTGGTTTTATTGACCCAATTCATGTGTGTTTTTTGTTGTCCAACCAACAAAATCTTATGTTAACTTATTTTCTTTAAGGTGCTTTAGTATTTTGTACCTCTCATTTAGGGAAAAGAAAAAGAAATGAGAAGGAAACATGAGGGAGAGAATGAAAACAAGGTCTTATGATGGAAAAAAAAAAGAGGTTTTATTTATATGTTTAATAGAAATCTAAAGCATCCAAAAAATTCCCACAATCTATCTCCTCAGACAGATCAAGGAGGCATTACAGGAAACCTATAGCAGAAAGAAAATGTCAAGGAAACATCACAGATATAAAACAGATTTTTTTCATGAACAAATCGTTTCTAGGACATATTTTCTATAAATGCCCAGCACTTGCCTTGTGCAGGTGCTCTTGACAAATAATTCTGCACTTGTAACTCTACAATGTTAAAAATCTGATGTTAAAATGTTAAAAAAACAAAAAAAAAATTGTTTATATATATGTATCTTTTCCATACAACTGAATTCTAAATTCAAGTTAAAATGCTAATAAAGTATGTATCCTTAATTTTTGCTTCTGTCATTTGAAAATGGAGAATTTAAATGTCAATACAAATGATATTATAAATATGCAATGCTTTGGAAATCACAAATTCTAAAGTTTTTAATGCAAAGAGATATCAGCACTCAACGATTATAGGATACGTCATTTACTCTTATTTCTGTTATATGGTTTTATAATACCCATTTTAAGTAGCTTGAGACTGTGACTCTAAATTGAGTTTCTCAGAAAAGGATTTTTTTAAGCATAATAACAACAAAGTTATTACTAAAGAGAAAGGATTTATTCCCTAAGTTTCCTTACAAAAGTCAATCATGCCTGCAGAGGAACTTGATTAATGGTGCATAATCTACAGATGTTATGGAAGCATTGTAAGTGAGAATGTTAATTATCTAACTTTTTAGCAGAAAGATAAGACTTTAACCTTTAGAAAAAGAAAGACAGGACTAAATAACTCATGGGAATTAGTAATGGGATAGTGAGCTTTTTATATTCACAATGGCAACTGAAATCCATCCCAGGTGACAACTGACAGAAGCACATGAACATCAGTTTTTACCAAGGCTGACACATGAAGTGTTGGCAGCCTCCTCAGCTTCATTCTAAATAAGAGTCTATATCTCTGAAGTACTCAAGAATACCAGTGTGCACACCAGACTAAATGCATTACTATGGGTTACTTGAAGACAAATGAAACTTTAACAAAGACTCAAAAATCACAAAGTTACCAAGTTCCCGTTTTACAGCTGTTCAGTCATACGGTTGTTGTGATGCACCATAGCTTGCCCATAATCTAGTGCAAGTCATTTGGAGTCTGTTTTGCGTGTGTGTGTGTTCTTTGTTTTGGCGGAGGGTGGGATGTGGGGGGTGGTAAACACTGATTTTTGTTTAAAATAAAGCTCGTGGAAATGTTCATATGTACCAGCATTCAAATTCCCCTTTCTGCCTGAAGTCAAAGTTAATATAAAACAAAGAACTGCAGGAGTCATTCAGCTTACTTATGTAAATGATGAAAAGCAAGAGAACATTTTTATGTTAGTAATATACATTTTTTCTTGAAACCTAGACACATTAGATGATAGCCCTTTTGAATTGAAATGCAAGGCCTGCAACATTAGACTTTCAGATGAAGACTACTCCTTCAAAAGAAGGCTTCTCTAAAAATGCTTCCTCAGTATTCTTCAAGGGACCATCTTCTTCAACCTGTTTGAACCTTGTTCTTCAGACATTATTGCCCTTAAATCTTTTCCTCTCTTGCTCCACATGCTACCAAAATCATCTGATTTTTGCTAGGCTTTCTAACACCACAGATACATTGATGACTTCCAAGTCAATACCTCCAGATGAGCTTTATCAATCGCATGCCAGGAGAGCGTATCCAATTATCTATCCCATACAGCAGATATGAATATGTCTGTGAAAGCACTATATCTAATAAATGAATACTCCTTATTTTTCCATAATTAAACTTAATTTCTATTTTGAGAACACATTTCACCTGATAATGAAAACAATTCAATCAGTGGAAGGAGCAATCTGTTTCTCCCTAGACTTGCTTGTAAATTCAGGTGACACAGTACGGTTTGAAGACAATCTGTTTACATACCCACTCTGTCATTTGCTGAGATGTTTCTGTTTCCAGTTTGTACTTTGCTCATCCATCCACAAAATCAGTGCTGCAACCTCCTCTGCCCTGACATCATTCAATTCAGCCCACTTTTAGCCAAGTATGAGACATTCTAAGGTTCATGGAGAATACTTTTTTGATCCCAAACCACTCAAGGCTGTGGGAAAGTCTGTGATGCCCTCTCTGGCCAGCCTACCTAGAAATACCAGAAGATTTCTTGTCCTCTTGCCCTTGCTTATTATGAGGGAACACTGTAATCTGTGAAATCTCCAGACTCTGGAGTTAAGAGAGTTCCCTTTCTGGAAACCATAAAATTTTTTTCTAGTATAGGGAGGGGAGGAAGTTTGCAGAAAAGAAGTATTTTAATCTTTTTTCATGATGAATGTTTTTCACAATCTTTCCTCTACGGCAAGGCCTAAACTAATGGGAATCAAACCTAAGAATTAACTCTTTGGGTCTACTTTATATTGATCATCTTTTCTCTGGTAGTAAAGTAGAATCCTAACTGCCTGGGCTAGTGGATAGATCAACTGATTCTAAGAGAAGGAATTAAAACATCATTTACATCTCAAGATTTTATCCTACCTCATCATTTTCTTCACGCATACCTTTCACAAATAATATACACTCAATAGATATAAAAGTCATCTTTTCCCACCCAAATCTACCTTCTTTCTATGTGAGTATCTCAGTGAATGGCATGGCTGTCCATCTAGTAACTCCAAACAAAAGCATCTATGCTACCCAGGAGTCTGCTGCATCCCTCAAACGTCCCAGTAGTAACACTGTCCTGTGAATTCAAACGCTATACCAGCTCTCAAATCAGCTCCTTGCTTAAAAAAAAAAAAATCAGCTCCTTGCTTTCTGGACAGTGTTATTAGTTTAATTTCTTATCATTTTCTGCCTATACTATTGCATTAGCTCCACACTGAACTAACTCCTTCCAGATTTATCCTCAAGAGCACTGAAAAATATTTCCTCTAAAATATTACACCAAGCTATTCTGAAAATATTTACTCTTTGTCCGAAACTTCCCTCCATCTAGTTAATTCCTACCTGTCCTATAAGAGTCATCATGCCTCATAACTCTGAGAAGTTTTTCATGATTTACCATCACCTCCACCACTATACGCTTCTTCAAATACACTGTGATATAATTTTTGATCATTTGTCTCTCTGACAACACTAGAATGTGACAGGTGAAGTACTGACCATATTGAAAATGAGTCTGTGTTCTAAGGGCCTAACACAGTGCTAAGACTATAGCATATCAGATTTATAGAACTGAAGTGACATCCAGCCTCCTCAATCAATATGACTTGCCTGGTGATTCTAATTCTAAGCTCTGTTGCTTTATCCTCAAATTCAGTTTTTCCTCAAAGCCTTAGTCCTGTGAATGTGGGTGTTCTTATCTTACTGAACATTCTGTATGACTCATAACTTTATTCCTCTAGATATAGGCATATAAACCAATCAAGTTTTAAAAAGAAAGGCATTTATTAATGCCATGAAAAACAAAAATTTTTTCAGGGAAAAAAGTATCCTACATGGCTTAGCAGGAAATACCATTTACATAGTCCAAATAATATATACATGATATATTAATCATCCAAAATGATAGTAAAACTACAAGGGATAGAAAAATGTGTGGAGAAGTAAAAAGATACTACCTAAATGTGAGACATCAGGAAGGAGACTACAAAGTACGTTATTTGGAAATATAGAAAGATAGACAAGGGCTACGGAGGAACAGAGGAAGGGCATCCAACAGTCTGGAGGGAATCTAGAGATTCTAATGGTTTTTAAACAGAAATCCAATGATTCTGCTTCACCCAACTTCACCTCCACTTCTACAGGTCTCTAGTGCTAGCCAATTCCTGAGCCTTTCAGTAATTCTTTAGTTAAATCGAATTGACTGTCAGCCTCCCACTGCGGAGGGTTCAGCTTTTTTGGTTCTACTCTATCTGTTACCAGCTGTCCTGCTGGTTTCCAGCCTCAAAAACTTTTACTGCTAGATCTGCTATCACCTCCTCTCCAAATTGCTTTGCCTCTGGATTTATGCCTTAAAATACATACGTATATATACATATGTATATAAAATATATACACATACATACATAAATATATATACATATATATATTTACTGAACTTTTAGTATAAGTTTCAGATAGAGAAGAGGTAACTGTTTATATTCAAACTGTCTTTCTTCCTTATGATTTTTTTTTTCTCATCACTTTCAAAGGTTCTCCTGTCACTCTTATTCACAAAACATTTTCATTCAGGTAATTAAGTTGTTCAGTGATGTAATACCAAAACTCAGAAATTCATTTAAATTTGGAGTTGTACTCTGGCTCAGCACTGGCAATCTTTGTGCTGAACCTCATGGTAAGACAGCATGGCTGACTTTCTATTTCCCCATCCGGTGCTCCTCTTTTTTTCCCCACCATCCATCACTCAGCTCCTGGTGGAACTGGGAAGAGGAAGAAGGAAAGAGGAAAAGAGCAGAAAAGTCTAACTCTACTGATTTACTGGTACTTCAGAGATCTGGGATTGGTGATCTCTCATCTTGGTGTATGTTCAAAGATGAATCTTTCTTTTGTAGAGTCTTTGAAAAACACCACCCCACTGCACACCCACACATCATGGGAATGTCCAAATGTCGCAAACCTGACATGGCAAAGTTTCTCTCTGTTGTGTTGCTAAATCTTCCTTCTCAACCTCTATCAATCCACCCTGTTCAAGCTCTCTATCCAGGCCACACAGTCCTTCCAGTCAAATCTTCTAGCAAAAAACTATTTCTCAAGCCCACCTTCAGTCAATAGATTCTCCAATTTGTCAAACACTTGGTGGGCAGGTGACTTTCAGTGAAGCATGTCTCTTCACCATCCCATCAGAGCAACTACCCAGCCACAGCCTCTGCTTTTACAATTTTCTAGGAATGGACATAGCACCATCCTTTGTGCCTAAATATTCAGGTGACCCAACTCGAGTTCTCCAAGACATTCCATGGAAGCCCCTCAGATTCTGCATGAAGTGAAAGAAAAGCATTTTATTCCCTTCTCCCAGGGGCAGTGAGAATACTACCAGAATGCAACACGTTTCTCCAAAGAAATATTTTTTTCTTAATCTCTTTAATCTCAACATTTTTTTCCTTCAACTGAGTATTGGGCTAAGCATTATAAAATCTGTTCGGGGAATCTCCTCAGCAAGCTATGAGTAGGTGATCTAAAACCTCACTTTGAAATGGTTTTTCCCCTATTTTTTTCTTCCTCTTCATCTTGGGACTTCAGCGAAATACGAGATACAGAGTTACCTATTTATATCCTCTTATCCTCTAACTAGCTACGTTTAACGAATGACCTAACCTCCATAAAAAGGAAATTTGACTGTAATGATCTACGGAAGTCTTCTTATCTATAAACAAAGTTTTATACATAGACATTATAGAAATATTTGCATTTGCTTGCATTACAGACAAGAAGTGTCAACACAGGGTATCTCACTGTAAGAAAGCATAGAAAATAGCTTAATTAGATATGTTATGTAGATTTTGTCTTCACTTGACTCTTTAATACTCAATAAAACCAGGTGCTGGCTAGGATTTGTAGTGACCTGGACACTTTTCCACTAGTGGGATTATAAACTGGTACAATCACTTTGGGAAACAGTTTGGAATTATGTAAACCTGAACGTTTATGCGGTCTACAGCCCTTTAATTCCACTAGTAGGCATATGTACTAGAGAAACTCTTGTGCATATGTACCAGGAAACATTTATCAAAATGTTCATAGTAACATATTCATAAGAGTAAAAACTGGAAACAGATAAAAGTCCATCACATAGAATAGATAAATTGCACTCTTACATACAGTAGAATACTATGCTACAGAGAGAATTAATGAACTTCTGAGTATATAATATGCATGCATCTCAAAAACATATTGTTAAAAAAAAGCAAGACATATAAGAGAACACATTGTATGATTCCATTTACATAAAGTACAAAACTGACAAAAGTAAAAAATATAGTGTTTAAGGATACGTAAGTGGTAAGACCAATGAGGAAAATCAAGAGAATGCTAAAGTCAAAAATCAGGATAGTGGTTCCTTCTGGTGTTGGATGAGAGGTATGATCAAGGAGGAGCACACAGGGCTTCTAAGGTCAATCATTCAGCAATTATAAAATGACATTATTTTGCATTACAAGAAATTTCATAAAAAATTACTGACATACATGATAGAAGAGCTGACAAACCAAATAGGAGAGAGTGAGGTAAGCCAGGATTTAGCAAAAACAAGAGCCACTGTTATCTCTGAGCTAAAGAGGAAAAAGAGGGAGGTGGTCTTATCAGAGCCCAGAATGGAACCACTTGGGCTCATCCAAGAGCCATGCAGAATTCACAGCCACTGCTGGGGAAGCTACCCAAGATGCAGTTCACCCTGACCTAATGGAGGTGGAAGGGAACTCAGGTAATGTAGCCTGCAAGGGCCATCCTTCCTGTGAGACAGAGCAATGGACCCGAAACCAGGCCCAGGAAGGACACATCAAGATGGTAGGTTCTTTTACTTAAGGGAGTAGCAAGTACATATATGTCCGTTTTATCATTACTCTTTAAACTAAATATATACAGGTTAATTTTATGCACAATATATGTTGTGATTTTTTTTTTTTTTTTGATTCTTCTTCTCCAAGCATGGGGAGAAAGTTTTTGCTTAGTGGATTGTATCAGTGAATTTTAGTACATTGCAGATATAGATGAGCTTTCCAGATAGAATACTTTCTTAATGTAAGATATTTTTAAATTGCAGATATATATGACCTTTGCAGACTGAATACTCTATTAATGTAAGATTCTTGTAAATCCTAACCAGTTTTCATATAAGTAAAATGGACATAATAACCCCTACTTTGCAGTTATTTCAAGTTCTAAGAGCGACAGTATGTGTGAGAGACCTAACACTGTGGCTGGGACAAGGTAGGACCTCAAGGAAAGTAAATGGCCAAGGGAGCTGTAAAAAATCTAGTGAGGCTTTTTCTGACTTCAGGACTTGACCAGAAAAAAAAGTCATAAATTCTCTTCCATATTCTTAAGGAAACAAATTAACATGCTTCCCTGAATTTTTAGTATTGTATTCATGCTTTGCTACTGGCATATTCAAAAGCAGAAGCCAACGCTAAGAATCACTGCAAAAAAAGATGCCACTGTTTAAGTATCCATTGTTCTAAGGGAGTCAAGGAAAAAATATGCTAAATATATGAGGAAGATTGGTCACTACTTCTAAAAGAAAAGATTTAAAATTAAAGCAACACAGACTTCAAATCACTTAAAATCATAAACAATGGTAGGAATGTGTGGTTTATCAAGGACTGAAATATCCCATAGCAGTGCAGTGAATTTTCATTGATATATAAGTGGTTGCCTATTATTTGCAACAATGAAGAGGACTAATTTAACATAAGAATGTAGCAGGAGAAGCAATGCTGGCTTAATAATAGGTTCATTCTCGGCAGGAATTCATATGAGTGAGTAGGGAAAATGAGGATAGTTGCGAGGTGGGAAGGAGAAGGCAGAACGAGATGACTGCAAACCGCATGGCATCTTTGCTTAGAAGTCTATTACATGAATGTGCCAAGGAGCTGTTTCAGTGCCCTACTGTGTGAGTCAAGAAATGTGACTCAAACTTGACAAAGGACAAAAGGTAAAGACTAGGTGAAGCTGACAGACTTCAGGGATCTCTGTTACTGGCTGTTACCTTCCCAGTGTCGTTGGCAGAAGATGAAAACGGCCCCTGGCACACAGAGCTGCAGGTGCACAACCCAGACTTGGGTACAGAGCAGCAGGGGAAGGAAAGGTGCCCCCTTCACTGGAATACAATTTGTTAAAGGAAACTGTACATTCTGTGGAAATATTTACCCCGATTTGGAAATTAGTGGTTGCCTTAGCAACACTTGAATCCCTTGAGGCTCACACACAGTGCTAATTTCAATTCATGGACACCTTCACAGGTGAGGGATGCAAACAATAACTTGAGCATCCCATTTGGCATGCCTCTCGTAGGAAATGAGATTTCCCTCTGCCTATAAAAATATCCTGATAATAACCCCCATTTATCAGTATCTTCTGTACACCAAGTGATTCGCTGTCAGCTTCACATTTGATCTCATTTGGTGGCCACTGCAAGCCTGCAAGGTCAGCAATATGATTCCCATTTTACAGATGAAAAATGAGCCATAGAGAGGCTACATTAATTTCTCAAGGTTGCCCTTGTGGCAGTTCGATGATTTTAACTCAGATTTGGCTGACTCCAAAATTCCATGCCCTTTTAGCATTTCTACCTTTGGTAAGAATAATACAAAATTTGTAAACCTGAAAAGCCCTTTAGGAATTATTCTGCACAATGTCCTCAATTAAAACATAAGGTACTAGAGGCACAACAAGGCCCAGAGGTCTATCACAGTTCCATGGCCAATAATGGCAGAGTTGAGAATTGAATTCAGGCTTCAGGACTCTATTTGAGCCCTCATTTATGGAAGGTCACCTTTGAGCCATCTAAACTGGGATGTTTCCAATGTTGGGTTGTATCTCATTCATTTTTACATGTCTTTTTCCATATATAGATAAATATAGGTAAAACTGAAGCAGAAAAAGAAACTGAGACGATTTCTGCGTTGTGTTGAGACACAAGTAAGAGTTTAACATATTAAGCTCAAAACATTACGGGTGACCGATTCTCACAGGCCCTTTATGCACATCCGCACAGGTCATAAAGTACTCTTGCACCGTTTTCCTTCTCTTGTGCAAGGACTCACATCTGTGAGGTGCCCTATCTGGTACGAAGCAGTCACCCTGAAGTTGACAGGCACGTGAGTCAAGTGGCAGATTCATTTTGCACCTGTGTTTTCACAGGAGGTCAGGACTAGTCCAAAACAAAACTGAACGGTAAGGATTATCTAGGGTGCTACTTATTAAACTCTTTTCTGTGCCACCGCCTCTTTTTCATGAGCTGATACTCCCTTCCCCAAATCACCAGGCTCTCCGTGCCGCCACACTGTCAGTCTTGCCATACTGTCGTCAAGCTATCCAAAGTCCCCTGCTTTAAAATCCCATTAAGACCTGGCCTCCTCCACAGTAACCTTATGCTCCAAAATTAGCTCTCATTCTTCCTCCTCCTATTCTTATCACAATTGCCATCTCCTTAATGATCTCAGCAAGTTGTTGAAAAAAAAAAAAAGGTTTCTGGTTGATTCTGAAACAAAATGGAGGCAATCTTTACATAAAATTGTATTGTATAGTAAATGTTTTGTTTCCCTGATCCAGCAACCTCTATGAAGCTTTTGTGCCTGTCTTATGTGTAAATTTGCCTTAATTTTCTGCAAATATTTTGATCCAGTGCTGGTTTTAGGCTCACAGGATCTTGCTAGGTGGTTGACCGAGATATGAGAACCAAAGCCCCAAGGTTGAGGCGTGTGTCTGAAGGCAGAAAACTTGGGAAGGATGTCTTTGAACTGAAAGGAACTTATTGTTCACTATCACTGAATTGGTCAAGACCTGATGATCTACACATCTATCAAACAACTGTCATGTGTGTGTGTGCCAAACACTGAAAAAAGTACAGGAAATTTAAAAGAAAAAATGAATAAGTAATAGTATTACCCTTCAAGAAATCTATAAGGTAGGGAAAGAGACAACACGTATGTTGATTAGAATTATTTGTAATAACTGTTTTGATGAGAGGGCAATTTGGTGAAAAGATGGGCTTAAATATAGATCTATCTGAACTTGAATATTACCTCTGCCACTTATTAGCTGTGTGGGCCCCAGTAAGCCACTTAACCTCCATAGGCTTCAGTTTCTTTATCTTTAAACTTCAGAAAATATATGTATACTTTTAAGGCTAGTTTAGAGAAAGCATACATAAGGCACCTGTCCTGGTACCAGTATGCCTGGGATCAAAGATGTTATATACCTGGTAACTATTATCATTATTTTTTGTTATTATAATGATAAAGATAAGCTCAAGTCATATTACACATAAGCACACAAATGGCTCAGAATTCACGAGAAGAGAGAGATGTCCAGAATTCAGCAATGGCTTAAAACAACAGGTAAAATTCTGGTACAAGAATGGAGAGAAGAGAGTGAGAATTTTAACAGCTGCATATTCAAAGGCAGAGAGAAACATGACAGTTCAGGTACTGCTGGGGAATCTGGATGGCTGCAGTCACCCAGTACCAGAACCAGGAAATTAGCTGGTAAGGTTGGAGACCAGGCCACAGAAAGACTTTATACCCATAGCAGCCATAAGTCCCTGTTGCTGAGTTATGCCTGTTGTTCCAAAGTGATTATGAATACTGCAAACTTTCACTCTTAAGCTTAGATGATAAATCATACGGTCACCTTCATTACATTCTGTGGTGAGAAATTTTGGTCTAACCCAAAAGCTGTGAAAAGTGCCTGAAGAAAGCTAACTTGGGGAATGGCATGATCAATTCTGGTTTTAAACGCACATTCTGGCAATTCTGTTAGCAGTGCTGGAGCATGGGTCAGAGAGGGCAATCTGGAAGCATATAGGACGTGGAAGTAAAGTCAGTAGAAGTTACACTTCCAGTTATTTTGTCTGAAATACAGTTGTAACTAACATATCTCTTCCATCTTCTTATTACTTCTATGGCAAACGCTGTTCTAAATATCTATGTGTATTATCTCAATTAAACCTCACCACACCATCACAAGATAAGTATTATCATTATTATTATTATCTCTTTTTTATATGAAGGAACTGAGACCTAGAGAAGTTAAATTATTTGCTAAAGATCAAGAGGATCCAAATTCAAGCCCACAGAATCGATCAGATCTCGTGTTTATAACCACTAAATTATACTGGGATCACAGAGGACTCAACCAATGATGACTGATGTCAAGATCCACAGTCAGTGCTTGCCTAGGTAAATAGAAAGTACAGTCTTCCTTCAAGTTCTCCCTTCCTTTATTGTGCCTTAAAATCTAAAAATGATTATTATTTGTTTTTTTTTTTCCTCACCCGTCAGAGCAGAACTCAGGAAATTCCCCTTGACCTGCAATAGACCAGAGACATTGTCCTGGATTCAGGCTACTCTCTTCTGTTATTGCTATGCTGTCAAGAACACCACAGAAAAGTCAAGGTTTAAGGCTTTCATTCCTAACTCAGGAGTGTCATTGAAATAGGATAAGTTTACTTTTAGAAAAAACATTTTCACAACTTTTCCACATCTAAAAGTGAGACACAGTTGTCTGCCACCATCACTCTGATGCAAAAGGAAAATCTCCTTCCCTAGACAATCATCCCAGTCTCTGTTCTTACTACCCCATACTTAATCTCCCCAAGATGATTAAAGATTATAGTATTTCTCTCCTTTGTGAAAAATGCATTCCTACCATTATGAAATAGGCTGACACTGGTGTACTTCCCAAAGTCTAGGTTACACAGTCCACTCATGGTCATTTAAATACACAGGAAAGGAGTACTGCTGCTGGCATTGGAAATAGAATGGCCAATCTGTGATATTTAGGAAATAGAATTAAGAAGAATAAGAACTGATTACATGTGAGAGGTCAGTGAGAGGAAAAAATCAAGAATGATTCTCAAGTATTTGTCTCAAGAGAATGAGTGAGTGAGTGGCTAGTGATTCCATGAAATTAACTAAGGAACATAGTCAGAGGAACTGCTTAAAGGGCTGGACAGGTGATAATGAGTCCAGTAAATATTTGTTGGTATGAATGGATGGATGAATGAACGTAGGAATTAAAGATTAACATCACTGAAATGAAAAGATGATGGAGAAGTTAATTTTAAATGGAACCATTTCAAACAATTATGTCAAGGTTACTTGATAAATTTAAAGCAAAATGATTCAGGTGGCTTCAATTAACAGCTGGGCATTGGGTAGGACAAATGGGAAGTGTATTCATATGTGTATGTGAATGTAGAAATAAACATGTCATTCTAAAAATGTCTGAAAACTGATTACCATGTATATTTAGAACATCTACATGATTCTGTTTCGTGTAATAATCTATTATTGGAATTTAATCTATTAAAAGATTGGTTATTACATTTTTAAAAAAATACCCTGCCTGATATTGTGTTAGGAAAACACATTCTAGTCTTCTATAAGCTCAATCTATACTCTCTCTGGCTCAGTTGCACAAGGTGTGTTTTAGTCATTAATTATTAAAGACTATTTGAAGTCTTAGCTAAAACTGTCCTGAAGTTTTTCCTATTTTAATTGGATTGTCCCTGTATTCCAAAAGATAAGCAGATACTTGGTTAAATGATAAAGATAATTTGCCAGGTCTCTTCTAAAATATCTCCCAGATTTATTTCCCTGGACATCTTTCCACAGCCAATGGTAACATTTTTGCTGACATACTCATATCGTCTATCTCCATCCCAAAGGTGATGAGGGGATCTGACAGATAGAGACACATCAGCAGCCATGCCAACTGGCTGCCAACTTGGACATATGTACAGAGGAGAGAGCATGCTAAAGCTCCTTATGCAGAGAGCCAAGACCCCACTGACATTCACCAATGACTGAAGAACGTGTCAATATCGCTATAGCATAGTCAAGTTTGGAGTGAGCCATGTTAAAGGTTCTGGAAAGGAGAAGAGGACCACCTGGGTAGGGCACCACTCTGCTATGTATATGTGCCTCATTTGGCATCCACTTTGCATGTCTGCTGCTGGGCTTCCATCTGTCGAGTCTCAATGTAATGTCAGAGATAAAAACTGAAGACTCCATGGCTTCAAAAATGCATTTTTCTGCTCGCTGCCTGACGGCTGTCAGGGGACATAAAATTTAGAAAGCAATCCTTGCTGACTGACCTTCTTATACAATACGTATGTTTTAATTTAACTCTGCAGAATATCTATTTAATCTAATAATCAATATAATCATTATATAACTTCAAAAGAGCTTTACAAACCTAAAGATACAAAAAGTGGGAGAACATATCCCATCACTTTATAATAGAATTAGATCATATATAACTTGAAGTTAAATTTTGAAATATTTTTCTTGTTATCTATTGAATGTATACCTGTGTACCATAGCATTAACTGGAATGCAATTAAACTTGTAATATATGTCCATAACCGAATCATAATATCTAATATTTTTCAGGATAAATAAACCTAGGACTTTGAAAATATTTCTCAGTTATATTTAATTAAAATCCCCCCAATTCATCTAAACATTAATATAATTGACACTTTCTTAGCTATATTTAGTTATATCTCTTGTTGAAAGAACTAGTTAATTAAAAATACATTAATAATTCTGGTCAATTATGTTTTTCCTTCTTTTCAAACTTATAAATTTAAAATATTTTTATTTTTCTTTCCCATATAATTATAAGCATTTACTTTAATTCAGGTGTACTACAGAGTATTTAAATGTATCTTTAGTCTGTATAAAAGATGATAATAAATTCAATCATAGCTTGAAAAAAAATTAAAAACCAAGGCCGTTTGAAGAATGGCAGTGTTTGCACTAGTTAATCTTCTACGGGTAAATACAACTTTATATCTTTGTCTTCAGAGCTTATTACAGAGTTGCAGCCTCTGTAATGCCATAAATTATTGTCTAGCAGAGCAGCTGATCTGCTTCTCTAGTTGAATGTGTGTATGCATATTAAGGCTGATCATGCTTTCTCATTACTAAAAAAAAGATATTTTATTTTTTAGGTATTGTGGTCAACTCATCCTCAGGTAACCCCCCAATTAGTTTTGTCCTTGTGCAATTAACTCCCCTTGAGTGTGCGTCAAAACTGTGAATTAATCTAACCAATAGAATTTGGCAAAGGTGATGGCATGTTACTCCCATGATTACCTTACATTATATGACTCTGTCTTAGCAGCACAGCCCAAAAAAGATTCTCCTGCAAATCTTGGAGAAAAACAGTCCTGCTGTGAACTGACTGTGGAGGAGAGCACCTAGCAAGGAGTAGACAGTAGCTCCTAAGAACGGAGAAAGCCCCCAGCCAACAACTAGCAAAAACAGAGACTTGAGTCATACAAGCACAAGGAAAAGAATTCTGCAAAGAACCTCAAGGAACTTAGCATTAGATTCTTCCTTCATCAAGCCTCCAGATGAGAACACAGCCTAGCTAATACTTTGATTGAAGCCTTGTGAGAAACTATGCAGAGGCTACAGCTTACCTGTGTCTGGATCCCTGACTCACATACACTGTTAGATAACAAATTTGTGTTATTTTAAACTCCTATATTGTGTTAATTTATTTCTCAGCAATAGAAGCTTAATATAGGCTTATATACAATTCCCCAGAACTTGCACTTGGTTTTCTGGCAATCTTTGGCATTCCTTTATCTGTAGAAGCATCACTCCAGTATCTGTCTTCTTGTTCATATGGTGTTTTCCCTATGTGTATGTCTGTGTGCAAATTTCCCCTTTTTAAAAGGACATTGGTCATATTGGATTAGGACCCATTCTACTCAGTATGACATCATATTAATTACATTTGCAATGACCATATTTCTAAGTAAGGTCACATTCTGTGGTACAGGGAGTTAAGGCTTCAACATATAAATTTAGGGGGACAAAATTCAACCCATATGAGGTGTTTAGCTTTTGCTGTAAAAGGAACTTCTAAGAAAGGAAGAGAACAATGCCATTTTAATTTAAGGTGTCATTTTTTCCAAATAATGAGGTCTTCTTTCATCCCTCACTTTGTCTGTCATAGCTAGAAGAGAGTGGGGACCAAAAGCATTCACATATCCGTTTCTTTTTTAAATGTATTTCTTTGAACACTTGGTTTTCACAGTGACAGGAACCATGAAAAAACATTACATTAAAAAGTTATGATATCAGTTTCACTCATTAAAATACAGAACAAGTACTTGTCTTGACTTATGTAATTTGGTGCCCCAAAATATTCAGACTTTGAAGACTTGAAAACTTTGTGAACTACCAATATTTCCCTAGTGGTAACTTATTTTCTATCATATTTTTAAGGCAGAAAGTATGAAAATGTATTTGATATCACCTATGTTTGAAGACATCATCCAATTCCAAATGATGAAGATTTTAAATAGTTAGTGAAGAGAATCTTGTGGGCTATAGAAATAGCTGTTAGCCAATTAAGCATCTGACAGGTCAGGTGTTTCCGGAAGGAGTCACATATATCACTTCATTATCTTTACAGTGACAATATGAAGTAGATGTTAACACCTTTTTATAAATAAGGAAACTGAGGAAAAAAGATAAGCAGTGTCCAAAGTCACACAGACAGTGTTTGATCTGATACTTCAATAAAACTTGACTTCATTTCAAAGAGATACTCTGTTTTGCTATGTCCCAGTAATTCAACCTTAATATATTTCACAAAGTCTGGGTTCAGAATTCCTTAGAGGCTAGTATTACCCACCATCACTTCATCATACAGGTAAATACTTATTATCAACAAACATGTCATGTCATTCAGAGGTTTCTTTAGATGGCACCATTGAACTCAAGGAGAAAGCAAGTAAGAGTTGACAGGAAAACAGAGCTGGATTTACTCAACTTCTTTGCCTGTCCTTGGCCAGTATTCCAGACACTCAAATTATCTCCCTGAAGTGGATGAATAGAACTAGATGAATATTGACCCAAAAAAAGTCTTTAAGTGGTCAGCATGAAAGTAAAATGAAAATCAGGGGCTTACAATTGTATTTATAGGTCTCTGACTCATATACTTCAAGAGCTTCGACTCTGATATTCTGGTTTTCAATTTCCCACTGTTAGCTCCTTCTCCTGTATTGTTTTCTGTGCATCATAAATTGTTGCTTGATGTGAGACTTGTACAGTTTTGGCTGTATTTGGGGCCCTCACCTTAAAACATACAAACGTACATAAGAGAGATTCAATTCATGCTTCCAAGCTACAGAAATACCCACACATTACCAGAAGTTAGCTACTCGGAAAGTGTTTCCACAATTCTGTAGCTATAGCCCCATAATCAAATGATCAGATCTGTTTCCTTCATCATCACAGCATGATCTGATGAGCAGCAATCTTTGCCTCTTTATTTCCCAGTTTAGGCTGTGATTAATTTGATTGGTTTCAAAACCTGTTGTGTCTTTCCTCTGTGCCCTGCCTGAATATTGGCACAATATGATTGCAGTAGGTTGCATTATTTCCATTTTTTTCTTATACACTTGAACTTCAGCCACTTAATCCCAACATGTAAATTTCTGTAATACTAAATGCAAGTGAACATCTTAAGCCAAGAGCATTAGCATTCCTTTTTTCTAAGATTGTGTAACTGCTCCTAAGTTACCATGAGACTTAACACAAAAATAATACAAATAACAACATGAAGTGACAGGAAATTGAAATGACTCTTGGATAATATGCAACCCATGCATTTGAGTCTACCATATATCATATCATGTTTATTGTAATATCAGTTTTGTCAGATCTCCAAACAGCAGAGCTAAAAATGGGGTGATTTTTATGATTACATTTAAATTTTAAAAGCTAAATAAATGGAAAGGAAACCTAACTATTGTAAAAACATTTATTTAGTAACTATTATATGGCAGTTATTCTTGGAATAGCAGGTGAGGACATGGATATGACTGTCATAAACCTTACTGTTAAAAAACATGGAATCTAACTAGTAGACTAACTTGCCTCTCATTGTTCTGCCCCAGATTTGTCAGTATATTTAGATATCTTATTTGGTTCTTGGTCTCATTTATTCTGTGTTATCTTTTTGCCACGCTCTTAAGATTATTGATACTTTTTCATTATTTTTAGTCAATGAACATAACTAATCCAGATCTGGATTGCACTGGACTTAACATCTAACTGCTGTGTTCCCACAGCTTTAAAATTTATAAAACTTTAGGAAAAAAACCCACTCCTTCCAGAATAGAAGGGCTAAAATTGTAACCCCAGCAGTGAAAGGAAAGGCTCATAACTCAGTATTCTATCGATGAAAGAAAATAATTATTTTATTCCTAGTCCATGAGTCATTTGTGACTTCAATTCAATAGCATTCAAGGATATTCTTCTGAGAGCTAATTACTAGGTATGCTTTTGCTTTAACACTTTTGAAGACATCCTGGTGATGAAAGATACAGGTTTGGAAGTATAGCTATCTTGTCACCATTTCATTCTGCTTGCTCTCCAACTACAATTTTTTTTTTTGTCTGCACTTTAACAGGTGTGTTTGTGTGTATGTGTGTAGAATAATAAAAGCTTTCAAAATATGCAATATACTAATTCTATACTTTTTTCTAGTAAATGTCATTTAAAATACTTTCTGTTCTATTTCTTAATCTGAATTTTATTTCATAGTTATTCTTTTGTATATTTTTTCATATTTATTAATAATGTGAGCATTATTTTCTATTCTCTTTCTCTGTAATTTAAAAATATTTATGTGTAATTAGCAATATGGAAGAATCATAACGATTGAGAATTTATGATTTCAAAGGTAAATGTTACCTAGCCATTTACTTTAAAAAATGTACAGTACCTTACAAATAGATGAGTTTAAGTAAATGTGATAAACTCATTTCAATTTTTATAACTTTCAATATCTCACTCAGATTGTATACTTGTTGCAAAGTAAGATGTTTCTATTTTGAATGTTTATTTTTGTGACCTTTTATGTGTAGCTGCAAAATTGTCATTTGAGTCTATTGCAACCAGCTGTAGTAAACAGAAACAATACAATAACATTAAATGCAGATGCTCACATTTTACAGAATGAGTGAATGACAATTGATGATGGAACAGTGAACATGATTAACTTAGCACAGAGACTAAAATACAAAGAGTAATGGTGTTATCCTCCCATGTCACTCAAAACTGCACAATATATTGACTTTGATCATCCCATTACTAGCCATGTAAGCATTACAGTGTTTTTCCTACAGAACACACACAATATGATGCAATCAGCTCTTATATTCTCAAAAACAATAGCCAGAGTCCCCACATTGTTTTGTGTTGGCAAAGAGCTATTCTTATCTGTATCTTAAAATTTAAAATGTTTCCTTTTCTATTAGACATTTTTAAACTGCAAAAATGTAGATGAAGAATACAGTAGCAAATATCAAAATAATTTGCTTTTAGCACGAAAAACTGACCAAGAGATTTTCCTTTACTTTTCGCATTATCATTTAAATTCAGCAAATGAGTTTCTTATATCACAAATGGAGGTAACAATTTGGAAGCACTATGAACATCATCAACAAAAAGGCAATTTTTTACCAAGAATATTGGGGGTGTTACATCTTTTTTTAATTAGAAAAAATATAAGAAACAACAGTTTAAGGTTGCTCTTTAAGAATACACTTAATACACTTGATACAAGTATATTTATGAGAATCATAACTATCAGCACTCCATCTTAAATTATTTAAGTATTTTAGCAAGAAGATAGACCTTTTTAAGAAAAAGTCTGAAGAAATGTTCCTAAAGCCCACCAAAAAGTAATGTGTGACTTCTCCCTGCTGGTTTAGCAGAATAATAAAAATAAGAAAACCCCTATGAGAATTTCTTAAATTCTAAAGCAGCCAAGTCCTGCTAATATAGAGAATAAAGGGGAGGCTTTTGGAAGCTACAAAACATCTACCGGTCACAGCAACATTCATTTATGTACCAAATGCATAGATCCGTCAACATTCCTACACATCCCAGCCACATCATTCACTTCCAATTAGATCCCAAAACATATTAACCCTTTAACCCTAGACCATATACAACATGCACACAGGCACACAACACACACCTGCATAGACTCATGCCAAAACCCCTCTTTTCCCTAGTGCTAGTTTGGGTCTTTGCTTTCCTCTCCCTTGAATTCTGCAGTCCTCTCTAGTCCTTACCAACATGGGCTGTTTCTAGGTCCCATCCTTCGCTTGCTGTCTGTTGCACCTTGTAGCTAAGCGCGTCCCTGGAACGTCACGTGCAACCTGGCAATCATCGCCACTGAGAAACTAGTTCAGTATTAAATTATATATTTTAAATGGGTTAATAATTGTTGCATCTTATTAAAGTTAAAAGTAACCCAATCTGATGAATCAAAATTAATAGGTGCATATTTTATATTACTTTAAATAAAATTTGCATGTTAATCAACTAATTGCTAAATGCCAAGAAATAACTTTTCCTGTTGCCTCCTCTCCCCCTTCCTTACACTCGGTATATAATTAAAATGACCCAAATTAGAAATAGAAGTCTGTGCATTACACCTAAGAATAAACAGCCCTGTATACACCACAGTTATTTGGGCCTAATTTCTTCTGAAGTTGTTGCATATGAACTTATCCTTTCTAGAACTGTCTCAGCTAACTAGTTCATATATTTGGCAACTGAATCAAAGGGTCTATTATCAATAAGTGAAATTCTGTAGGAAATTATCAGGTCTGGGTGTTAAGACCATTAAAATAATCAAACCAAGTACTTTCCGTTTGGTGAATGTTAAGTGACTAAATAATGAGCTAATTAGCAGCTTAGTGACTGGTCTCACCATGGTTAAGATGGCATTTTATATCAACCCTAAAGTAAAAAATGTACTAGATGGTTACTGTTGCAGATTGAATTATGTCCCCTAAAAGGTAAGTTGGAGTTCTAACTCCTGGTACCACCTACGGCTGTGACCTTATTTGGAAATAGGGTTTTTGCAGATGCAATCAAGGTCATATTGAATTATGATGGGCCTTAAGCCAATATTACTAGTATCCTTACAAGAACAGGGGAAGAGACATAGACACATATACAGAGGATACCGTGTGAAGACAGAGGCAGAGTTGGAGAGAGGTGTCTACACACAAGGGACGCTGACAGTTGCCTTTAACTGCCAAATGCTAGGAGAGAAGCATGGAACAGATTCACCTTCAGACCTTCTTGTAGGAATCAACCTTGCCAACATCTTGTTTTCTGACTCAGGCCTCCAGAACTGGAGAAAATACATTTCTGTTGTTTTAAGTCATCTAACTGGTGGCATTTTGTTACAGCAGCCCTAGGAAACGAATAGTTACTAGATAAAACTATTTTATAGGTTTTTTTGAAAACTTATTATAAGCCAGATATTAAGTGGGTCTTTGAGCCCACAACACATAACAAGACCCTGGTTGTTCCCCATAAGACAACTCAGCAAGTGGACTAACCACTACAATTAAGTGGTTATTTATGAAATTATTTTCAACAGGTGTTATACAAACCTGTAGAAAGAGTCTTAACATAGTCTTGGGGAATCAGAGCAATATTCCCAGAGAATATGGCATCTTAACTAAGCACTAAGGAACAAATAGAGTAAGCCAAGAAATACTAGGAGCAAGGCAGAGATGGAGATGTGCAGAAATGATGAAGTCATTCCAGGTAGAGGCAGTAGCATATTGAAAGACTAAACAGTAAGAAAATAAGCTGTATGAAGAGTATGCCAAATTTCCAGAGCTCCAAGTCCACCCATTCAATGCAAAAATCATATATATTATTTGTAGCAAAGTTTATTAGGAGCTAAGCAAGATTTCCTTTTTGTTACATGTTCTAAGTTAATAAGACAGTCTCCCAAGCAGAAACAGACTCATAGACATGGAGTACAAACTTGTGGTTGCCAGGGAGGCGGGGGGTGGGAAGGGACAGACTGGGATTTCAAAATGTAGAATAGATAAACAAGATTATACTGTATAGCACAGGGAAATATATACAAGATCTATGGTAGCTCACAGCAAAAAAAAAAAAATGTGACAATGAATATATGTATGTTCATGATAACTGAAAAATTGTGCTCTACACTGGAATTTGACACAATATTGTAAAATGACTATAACTCAATTAAAAAAATGTTAAAAAAAAAAAAGATAGTCTCCCAAAAACAAAATGTGATTTCTCTTGCAGAAGAATTCCTCAGAGTAACATATTTATCAAAAGACTGACCTTTTTACTTCAAAGTATTTTCTGAAATAGAAACTCTAAGTCCACTGTTACTTCAGTAATCCACCACTACTTCTTCGCTATTTCCAAAGTTTTTTTGAGTGCTTTTAAATTATTTTCACCTTTAAAATTTCCCCAAACATTAGAGCTACTTAGTCTATATTATAAACAAATTATCTAAAAATATTCAAGTGGACATAATCAGTAAAGAAAGCATTTTCTTTTATAGTCCAAAGTGCAAGAGAGCATCTGAAATCAGTATAGCTGATAGAAGAATTCAGATGAAAAACTGCTCTGAATCTCAGAGGATATATAAGCAGAATATTCGGGATATACTAGTTACTATGGTAACCTCACTTTTTAATTAGTAGAGTAAATAGTCTCACAAATGAATAATCTATTGGCAAGTTAAAGTAACCATAGTAGATTAAAAAATATAAATATCTCTTTTTAACAAATACAAAAAAGAAAGCTATTGACCAGTATTTTTCAGAAGAAAGATACAAGCACTTACATGAAGGTCTAACTGCCTCAATTAGGGTACTAATTTTGAATTCATGCCATTATTAATTTCGCAGTAACGTATTTTTGAAAACTGCCTACTTGCATAAATTGAGATTCCCCCCCTTTTTGATCATCCAAATGCATACCTGCCCATGTTATCTTTCCATCTCAAAAATTAATAAATAAAAGAATTTTAATAGCATTGATCCAGAACCCCAGTTCACAAATGTCTATGACAGTGTATCTTTTGATCCAGTGATTGTTATTTTTCAACATAAATATCATGACCATATTCTAGACTCTATGCTGAAAATTATACATCCCACCAGAACACTTACTAAAGTCATATTTAAACATAAACCACTCAAAGAGGTCAGTCATTTTATCCTTCATCTGTAAAAACTGTTATACCAAAGACTGAACTTTTAGGTCAACAGGTAAATTGTTTTTGGTTTTTTCTCTCAAGTACTGTGACTTGTTTTTTAGGATCCTCCTTGTGTGTATGTATACGTGTGAATTTGAAATGTCTCCTGCACTCATATTTCCAAGAAAATCTTCTCTGATCAATAGTCCCTTCTTGCCTGTTTCTCTTTCTACCTATTCACCTCCAAGTAAATGTTAGTTCTTATTTTTTTCTCAAAAGTTTTCAAACATCTTCAGAATTTTATTCAATCTACTTGCAGTATCTTCTGGAGCAAAGGAAATAAGCCTGTGTTTAATTCCCTTCTACAAGAGCTCACCTTCCTCAAACTTACGACAATTTCAGTGGCAATGCTAAATCCAATAGACTGTACGACAGTTTACTGGTATAACCATTTACAATTATTATATATAAAACACACAATTATTCTAAATACGTTAGGGAGATAATCCTCAGTAACCTCTTGAGAGTATCTTACACATACATACACAGAAAAACACACAAACACACACATAGGTTTTGTCACTGAACTATAAAATAAAAAGTTCCAGGAGTAAACAGGTGGATCTAATTTAAGATCTCAGGAATCCTTTCATTTTCTCTGCACATGCCTTCTTCCTGGTGGCCACAAGCACTTGCTTTTAGACTCTAGATCTCCAAGGGAGAATAAACAGAGAGGAAATGAAGTTTGACTCAAAAAAGATGCGTACTCAAGTCCAAGGTTCAGATTTAACCCATTTGTCATCAGTACTTCAGCATGACCAAATCTGTTATCTAAACATTCAAAGAATATTTAAACAGGTGAGGCTAAAAGTAAGTCAGCAATGTGTTTAACTTAACCAAAGTAGAAAAAGTAGTAGGAAAAGTAGAAAATGTTAGAATCATTATGTAACTACTACCTATGCAACAGCATGCATAAGAAGTATTTCCAATTCTGTTCAGAAAGACAACTATTTAAGGACTATTTAAGGCCAGATATTTTTGCCTGTTTTTCAATATTAGCTGTTGAGACTCTTCTAAGACATAATACACTCACCCTGTTCCTGAGTTCCTCCTTTACATCTTCATAACTGTCTTCCCAGATCTTTAAAGATGGGCCACTTAGACTTCCACTTACAGGCTCGGTATCTGGCACATCACTCTTTCTGAAACACCCCTTAGTAATAGTTACCATTTATTGGCATGGACCAGGTGATTTATATGAAGTTTCCCATTATTTGTCAGAGCAGTAAATACCATTCTTTATGTCTCTGGGAAACTGAGACTTGGAGACGTTGAGGTACTTGATTTAGTGTGCATAACTCTTATATGTTGAAAGCAGTTAAAACTTGTTGAAAGTAGTTAAAACTTACATCTTCTTGAGCCCAAATCCGAGATCCTCAGTCTCAAATTTTAGTGTGTATTAAAATGCTTGTTAAAATGCAAATTGTCAAGCCCCACCCCTGGAGTTTTTAAATCAAGGTTTTTTGCATTTCTAACAAGTTCTCAGATGAAACTGATGCTGTTGATCCTAGACCATGCCTAAAAAACATTGTAGTACACTAAATTCCCCTGAACTGCCCCTCACCCCTCAGCCACACACATATGCAACATCGTATAGCAGTAGTTCACAATCCCAACTATATCTTTGAATCATCTGGGGAAGAATACCAAAATAAAGGAAAAGTGACCATACCTGGACCTCATACCAGACAAATCACATCAGGATATCTGTGGGGTGCTGTTTAGATACAAGTTATTTTTAGAAGCTACCTAGGAGATTCTAATGGACACCTAGGGTTGAGAACCACCTGGAAACAGTGAAAGGCGCATAACTTTGTAATTTAACTACTCTGGGTTCAAATTTCAATCCTGTGCATTTCCAAACCATGTGACCTTGAGAACAACATTAACGCTCAGTTTTCTCTTTTATCTGGATTGCCAACTAACTATTAATAGCATTGTAAAGATTAAATGAAAATGAATACACAGCGTCTGGTACAAAAGAAATGCTTGATGAGTATTCTGAAACTACTAAGTTGACTACAAGAGCACTGGTCATATTTGCTTGGGTTACACCCTTTCTCAGCTCCCCACTTTCATTTGGTTAGACTTGGAATAAAGCCTTGTTTCCTGACCTGGGACTAACGGCCTTGACTGGCTATCAGGATGCCTATATTCTCTCTTCCTCATCTCTTCTTTATCAGTATGCCCTAAACTCCAGAGTACAAATGATGACCCTCATATCCACAGTTTTAGCACTTCGCACCCCCTCTGCTCACCACATCCTCTGAGGGGTCCCAGATACCAGAACAGGATAGCACTAAGCTCTCTTTCCTTTGTCCATACCTATCTCCCTTCTTGGCCTTTTGGAACACCACTCTAAAGCTCACCCACTAGTACTGTGCCTAGCTCTTGCCAATCTCCACTCTCAAGAAACTTCTATACCCTTTGTGCTCCTATGGGCTACTGGTAAGGTTAAAACATTACAGAACACTAAATTCTATTCTCCCCCCATCATAGAGTTCCACCTAATTCTTGATCACCTCTGCAGGGCTCTCTCTGCCTCCCTGTATCAACAGCTAGTATCAACAACTTAGAGAATTAAAACATGGAACTCACTGGAACTTGTGTCTAGAGAGTCACTGTCAGTTTCCAGGGTCATAGAACTAATGCTGGCCTCTGCCACACCTTACGGAGAAAGAGCTGTCTAAATTCTAACTCACTTTTTCTCCATCACTCCTGTTTTGCCAGCATCTCAATGATACTAATTGTCCTTTTCCTCATTAAATGGTGGACTTGACTGTCCTAAAGGCTGGAACTACATAGTATACTGACAGGTGAAACAAAGGTTTTCAGCAATTTAAATAAACAAAATGTTCCACACCCTAAATAAACTGTCATTTAATCATCATTCATCAAATGCCTGCTAAGCGCCAAATAGTCTTCTATTCTACGTGCTAAAGAAACAACAATGAAGAAAACAGACCAAAAAACCAAAATTCCTCCTCCCATGGAGCTTATATTTTAGCAGAAGGATACAGATAATAAGAATAAAACATGTAAAATGTATAGAATGTGAATGTGATAGTTATTATACTGAGACAAATAGAGAGCAAGAAACAAGGAGTGATTGCTTTTTTCTTGCAGGACTTTCAAGGAAGTCTTCACTGTTAAAAGTGACATTTGAGTAAAGATCAGAGGGAAATAAGGAACAAGTCATGAGGCTGTTTGGGGCTGGAGAGCATTCCAGGCAGAAGCAAGGAGCATGTTTGGCCTGAAGGAGAAGGAACTTTGGCAGTGAGACCACTCTTTATCGAACAAGAGGAGGTGTAGTAAGAGAGCGTAGCAAAGTCAGAGAGAAAGTTGAGGTTCAGATCACAGAGCTTCCTAGTAGCCACTGTAAGCAAATTGACTTTTACTGTGACATGGGATACATGGAAGATCTCAGGCAGAGAAATGACATGCTCTGGACATCGTTAACAGAATCATGCCTGCCTTTGTATGGAGACTGGATTACAGGAAGCCAAGTGGGGAAGCTGGGAAATCATCTAAGAAGTCCTATAGCTAAACCAAAGGAGAGGTTACCCTGGTTTAAACAGAAATAATCAAAGTAACTTTTTTTTAAAGTGGTCAGTTTCTGAATATATGTTGAGGGGGAGGGTATATCTCAGTGGTAGAGCGCATGCTTAGCAAGCATGAGGTCCTGGGTTCAATCCCCAGTACGTCCATTAAAATAAACAAGTATATAAATATATGTTGAAGATAAAGACAATAGAATTTTCTGCTAAATTAAACCTGTGGTCTAGAGGGCAAGGGAGTAAAGGACAACTACAAGATTTTGGGTTTGAGCACCTGGAAGGATGGAGCTGCCATTTATTAAAATGGGAAAGACTTGCATGAAACAGGTTTGAGGAAGAAAAATCAGGCTTTGATGTTGGGTAGAGTAAACTGAGATGCCAATGAAGTTACAAAGTAAAAGCTACTGGCTAACTGATGTATTGTTCAAGGCAGTGGTCCCAAGGTGTAGATACAAATGCAGATGCCTCTTTGTAAGACACTAGATGAGACCATCTAGGGGGCAGTGATGGAAAAGGGATCCTAAAATTGAGTGCCGAGTCACTCCAGTGATTGAGGAAGGAAGAAAAACAAAGGTATGTGTTGTCCCAGAAGCCAAGCAAGGAAATGTTTTCAGGAAGAGGAAATAGTTGATGGTACCAAATGCTGCTGATAGGTAAAGTATTAGCCACTGGACTTAGCATCGTGGAGGTCACTGGAGAGCAGGATATAGTAGTTTTGTCAGACAGTTGGGGGCAAAAGCCCAAGTTGGAGTCAGTTTACACATTTTAAATAAGGTGAATAAGCATTTCCAATTTTGTTTTAAGTTCAACATTTTAAAAGTAGGTCAGACATTCATCATTAGGCACTGATACTACAAGATAAACAAGATCCCTCAAAGAGTTCATATCTAGAGAAAAACATTTACAATAGTTTTAAACCTCTTTGTTAAATATGAAAGGGATAATAAATACAGTGTTCTAGGAATGCTGAGAAGAGAATGCCCAGATTTTTGCTTTCCATTTTGTATGTCATGAAAAGATTTTCTTAAAAATGTGTTATTTCTGTAGGTGACATAAGAACAGTGTAACCCACCAAGAAGCAGTAACAGCAGCACATAGGATCCCAATTCAGAAAGGCTTCCGAGTCTAACACAAATAGTGCACCGTCTTCCTATCAACAAATTAAGGTTATACAGCTTAGAAAAATGTTTGCATATTACATTTCAGTGGTGTCGAGCTCAAAATAAAACAGTCTTCTTGGTTATACCCAGTGCGAAATGTAAACCCATCGACAGAAATCACATCTGACTCTGGGCCGGCTTTGTCAACCAACCCCCTCCTTGTCTTGATTGTTTTTCTCTCAGCAAACAGAGCTCTCCCTTTCAGCGCTTAAGAGGTTTCTAAACTTAAGTGGAATCAGTGGCTGGGATTTTCTTTCAAGTAAGTATTGCCTCTAGCAAGGGCATCCCTCAAAATGGATCAGATCCTCCCTCTGTAGGAATTCCTCTCTCTAGCTGTCTTTCCTGATAGGGGGCCAAGGGAAGGTTAATTGGTAATTTTGCTTTGAATATGAAACCTATTTAGCTAATTACTTGGTTTTTTTGATGTTATTTTTAGAAGACTGGTTTGGAGAAATTTTCTTAGGAGTTCTTTTATTTCCATTTACTTTCAGATGTATTTTTAAATTTAAAGGCAAGTAAGTCTGATTTCAAATATTATAATGAAGTGGATAAACCCATTATAAGTGTGTAAAAATTAGACCTTCATTTTATAGAGGGAAATGAAGTAACTTTATAAGTTTTATTAAAATGTGTGTGACTGAGAAATAGGAAACAGGCTATAAAATACAAGATGTAAAAATTCTGAGCCTTGTATTTAACAGAAGTTGAAGTAAACTAAACTATATGTCACTATCTCACAGTCATCTTCCCTGATCACACTTTCTGTTATGTCACCTCCTTTTACTCCACAGCAAGCATACTTCCCCACCTAACCTATATCATAACATGAAATTATTGTAGGCTTGCTAAACTTGTTTATTATTTAACTCCTCCCTTAGAATGTAAGCTCCATGAAATCAGGAGCAATGTTTTTCTTATTCTCCTTGTAGCTCAAGCACTTTTCCCAATATACTTGGACGTTAAGAATTTGATAAATATTTGTTGAGCAAATAAAAGAATAAATCAATCAACTAATCAACCAACCAAGTGGGCAACTCTCAGGTTAAAATTTATACAACTTCCTGAAACAGTGGCTTTCAGTTTTCCTGGCATGACACACAATAAGATATACATTTTACACTGGCATAATTTATTACTTTGTTTTAATTATTTTATAAACTGTATTTAACTAGGATTTGGGAAGAAATTTTTTATCCCATTCTTAATTTTTCTTTCCCTAGAAGAATTGGATTTGTTATCATGATTTATTAAAATTTATAATGTGTTACATTTGTTGTAGAATGATTTAAACAATTTATTTTACCTTTTAACTTGAGTTCACGTTTATTAATTTTACATTGTTGTCACTTATTTTCCTATTTTCTGCTGGTGTGATCAAGTTGCCACGCACTATTCCTTTTCCTCCTGGGAGTGTAGACGTCCGAGTATACTTTCCTTTCATCAATGGCTCCCTTCACTTTTCCTGCTCTCATGGCCAGACTTCATTCACTGATATTTAAAAATAGTAAAACTATTTTTCTCACCAAGAAGCACTGTGTTCTCTTCCAAGACACCCTATGTCCATCCCCTACTTCCACAATATTCTCAATATGGACATTTTTTTTAAATACTACACTTCCCCCATTTTCTCCCTCACCCTAGATGAGACACTTGAAACAATTTACTAGCCTTCCACTACCCCATTCACAACTCTTAGGTTTTGTTGGGATATTCTAAAACTTAAAGTATCAAACATTATTAGAATTCCCTGTGTTATGTGTCTCTTCTAGCTTAACTATATTTAATCGGCAGTTCATCCCACATAGAACTGAATCTAGGTTCATCTATTTAAGCAGCAATTACCCCACAGCATTTTCTACCAATTCTATTCAATTTCATTTAATCTAAATGCTGGTCACAACATCCTAAATTGATTGCATGTCTCACAGAAGGATGTGGCCCTTTGCTGCAGTTTCAGGTCCTGCAGAATCCTGCTTCACTCTAGAGAGGAGCATGCCCTTGGACCCACACATCTACTCTCATCAGGAAATCTGATTTAAAAAAACACTGGGGTCAGCATCACACTTTGGTCCTTCTAGCACTGTTGGGAACACCTAGCAAGATAACTCTTTGTCTCAGTTCCATTACTGTAATTAATGCCAGATTTGTGCCAGAAGGTAAGTCTATACTCTCATTTCCAATATCGACCTCTGTAGACTCAAAACCCTGCCTCTACCCTCCAGGTGAGCTCCATGTATACTTTGCATTTTAGGCTCAGCACCACACATGGACTTTCCCATCCTCTAGCCATTTCACTTTACAGCATAGCTTCTAGCCCTCACTTCCAGGTCTACCATATTCCACATTCATCTATGATCTGCCACTGACTCCCCTAATAAGAGTATCATAAAAGATAATGTTTTAAAGAAGCCTTAAAACACAAAAACTTCCAGCTCGATAAATCCAGCCATCTAGTTTTAATAAAATTAGAAAAGGTAGTATATTTAGAAACCATATTGTAGTTAATTTTTAAATTCTGCCTCTTTTCAACGGTTAAGAGGATGTATATAATATCCAAACTGATTTTAAGACTCATCCAATAAGATATCATCTTCAACTGTGTGGAAATAACCCAGAGTCTTTAAATTTTTCAACAAAAAGTGTGCAAATCAGCAGGGTCTTATACGCATATTCACCTCTGGATCTCCAGCCATTCTGTTCCTTTAAAAAATGTGGTGGCTCTAAAAAAAGACAAACCATTGGGACCTTAGACAATGGTTCTCAACTTTGGCTCTGTAATAAAATCACCCCAGACTAATTAAATAATACAGCTTGACAGTGTAACCCCACTTAAGTAGTTTTGAAAGTTCCCCAGGTGGTAGGCAGCCCAGTGCCAGAACCACTGCTCTATGCAGCGAAATCAAATATACTAAAAAAAATGAAGGATAGAAAGCCTTGAGGGGGAGGGCAGAGGAAAATAAAACAATATAAAAATCACCCCGAGACAGAAAGCAAGTGACCATTCAAAGTAGCCTCCAGGCCTAGCTCCTAAGTTTTATTTAAATTCCTAGACACAAGAAACTACCTATAAAAGGTACTCTGAGGATCCTCACCTTATATCACTTAGCAGTTACACTGGAGGGGGAGTTGATGGAAAAATCTATAGTCCTTCAAAGAAAGTCTTCATGTGCTTTTTAAAGAGTTGCATAGGTTGCCTGATAGTCCCAGTGAAGAGAATCAGAACAAAAGCAGTTAAATAGACTTTCCCCACAGTCAGGGTCAGAAAAACCTTCCCGGTCCCTTCTTTGCACAGGCCCCTGTGGCTGTTAGCAGTTGCTGGGATTATAAAGGTCCAGGTGAGAAGAAGTCAAGTTGCAATCATGAAGCATTTCTATGCAAGTATATCCAGTAAATAGCGTTAAAAGATCTGAGAAGAAAGGGACCTGATTTGTTTTAATTTGTTCTCTCATCCTAAATAAAATTTCATTTTCATACCTAATTTTGTATTTGTAATTTTGCACTCTTTTCCTCAAAGAGGGATCTTCAAATTGATTAAGCTTCAGGCCCCACAAAACCTGGATCCAGCCTTGCCCACAGTTGACTTTGCCTGCTAAATAAAAGTCTTACAAGAAAGCACAAATTTTAATCCAGGTTGCTTTTTTCTCACAGATGCTTTATGAAAAGAAAATGTAGATAAATGCAATCAGTCAATGAAAGAATCTATAACATTGGAAGTTTCTTATAGGACTCTAGGGGGGAAGGGCAGCTTTCTTTATCCTGCAGTCAGCTCTTACATTCAGGAAAGCATAAAGAAAATAGTTGATGTTTTATTAAAACTGTGGTATCCAAAAGTACCTCGGATTTCATAAGAATTTTTTCACCATGACTGTATGCTGCAGAAAAGCCATTAAACATCTTGGAATATTTACAAGAATTTCAAGCTTTGCAGCACTAGTTTTCAGACACCCACTAATACCTAAATAGTGCCTCCTAAGATACAAGGCACCATCACATATTAGCTGATATAATTCTCATAATGAGCCCCTGACACAAGCATCTCAAGCATTTCTGTCAGACCCTGTGTTCTTCTGTAAGCTGATGAAGAAAGGGGATCTTGAAAGAGATGAAATGGATTGCTCATAAGGGCACAACATATATTGACACCCAGGAACTCTGACTAATGCCCGCATTCTTCCCAACGCATCGTCTCATCTCCTCCCATCTTCCTGTTACCTTTCACTGCCTACCTCTATGTACCTTAGACTTGTAACAACTATTCAAAAAGGACATACTGAATGACCTTAGTATATGAAGAGGCAGTCATCTGATTCACAGAATGTTGGGAGAGGAAAATAAAGCAAACAAAAAATGAATAGTTGAGGCAAGCCAGGGACCACGAAATGGAAAACCTCAAATTTTTCCATTGAAGTTCCAAATTCATTTATCCTACAAACTCTCTCCAAAGAATATTCAGTTTTTCACTCTTTACTGAGAAGCAACTATGTATGTTATATGCTTTAAATAAATTATCCAAGGGACAACAAAATGTCCCTGGAAATCAGAATGAGTTTTTTTCATGAACATGGGACCTAAATTTGGCTCTTCTTATCAATCTATATGTTTTCAGTTAAGACTTGTGTACCTAAAACACTTTGTAATCTCTCAGACTGCCTTGTTTTTGCTTTATAATACCAACTTGAATTTTGTCTCACTGATGAAAACTCTCTCTTGCCCAGCCATGAAAACAAAAGGTTCAGAGATGAAGCAACTGGTTTGAATATTATAACATGCTGTGTTTTGTTAATAAAAAAGAAGAAAGAAAGAAAAAGAAAGAAGGAAGGAAAAAATTAACATGTAACAAACTTTGTAGAGCTACATCAATGTCAGTATCATGCCAAAAAAGCAATATCCTCTATTTTTCCTTTTTTTCAATTTTCAAAACGTGCAATCCTTAACTATTTCATTTTTTTTTTACTGTCATTACTTAGAATAAAATTGGCATTTTCTTTAAAGTTTATATTCATTTTACCATTCTGAAAAGCCTCTTGAACGTTAAAGATGACCTCAGATTTCTGCAATATACACTTGGCTTCCAAAGTCAAAGAGCAATTGAAAATTTGAATCCTTTAATAATAAATATGATATGATACAACAGAACTGTGCTGTGTTTTTCACTTAAAAATACCAAATATACCTACCTAGAGAGAAATGCTAGGAAATGTGATTGTACTGAAACAGAAAATCTTTAATTATCACAAGAGTGTTAAATGTTTTTAGAAATCACCAGTCTGATAAAGATCTTCTCAGTAATAAAATCCAGGGTATTTTTCCTACATTTTATTGTTTTTTAATGAGAATGATTATTAATGTTATCTTTGGGAAATTTCCTATTTGAGGAGGATAGAAAGAATATAGTAAAGTATACAAGAATCAGAACATAATGAATACCATGCCTACAAATCAGCTGACAAAAAAATGTTTATTATTATCTGCAGGAGAGAACAATAATTCAAAAATTTAAAAATCGTTCTTCTCCATGTGTATTAATTCTTAAAGTGAATTGCTTATTTAAAAGGCTATGCCTTGATTATTGGCCATTTTGGTGAGTAATAAATGAAACTGTACTAGATTTATAAATATATTAGAATCTCACACCTTACAGTTCACAGGAGGAGCCAAAGCTCAGCACTCACTTTAGTACACTACACTCATAATGAAGGCATGAGGATTTGTTTAAACAAAATTAGATTGTGGAATTCAATTACAAACAGAAGGATAAGTTATTCATTTATTAATTGGTCCTTCCTCTTTCTGGCACAGGACCATTGGCCTTTAGTCATACTCATACATCCATTAAACAAGATCTGAATTACCACCATTAGGATCTAGAGAGATTGCCTGGCTCCATCCTTGGCTATCTTACATGATGTAACTAAAAACAGGATTTTACAAGTGAAGTTTAAATACTTGAACATGTAAAAATTAAAATAAAACACAATGATCACATGTGTCTTAACAAAAATAGTAGTATCAACAAACATGAAGTAAAGTATAAAGAACAAAGAAGTGTTAACATAATTGGCCATAAAGCCAGACATATGAGTCTAAAGTAAAGTCTTTGGTGGAATCAAAAAAAGACAACATCAAAAGTAAATCCACCAAAAATCACAATTTCAGAATAATAGTGAAATTTTAAATTAACTATGCTTTTCAAAATGTCATGAACACTAAAAAAAAAAAAAAAAAAAAGACTAAACTTGTACTCAATTCATTCAAAATAACCAAATGTTGGAAAAACCCAAAGGTCTAGTAACTTGTGAATGGATAAATAAATTATTGAATTATTGTAAGTTTTTATGATGGAGTACTACTCAGCAATAAAAAAAGAAACAAACTACTTATGCACGAAACCACATAGAGAAATATTTAAAGCATTATGCTAAGTGAAAGAAGCCGGACACAAAAACTACATCCTGTATAATTCCATTTATATGAAATTCTAAAAAAGAAAAAACAATAGATAATAGCATATCAGTGGTTGTCAGAGGCAAGAGATTAGAGAGATGATTGAGTGCTAATAGGCATGAGTTAAATTTTTGATATAGTAGAAATATTCTCTATATGATATATGACTACACATATTTTTAATATGTATTTGTATTTTTCAAAACTCATAAGATCAAACACTTAAAATTGGTAAATATTATTGTATGTAAATTAGGCCTCAATAAAGTTTACTTTTTAAATAAAAAAAGATAAGCAACTGTTGTGACTGATGGAAAAGGAGGATGATTAATTCTTCTACTCACCTTTACTATACATCATGGCTGGAGTTACATAAACATGCCAATAAGGAAAAGATCACATATTTAAATATAGGCTAATGGCTTTCATCTATTAAAAACAAACAAATGAAAACAAACAACTGTAATCTATTTCCAGAAATTATGCCCAAAACTTGCTAGGTTTTTATGAGTGGTGAGCCACACCACAAGTACTCTCGTGCTGTGTGGTAATTAAGGGTACAGACTCTGAGGGGACGCTGCTGGGTTGCCTGGTCTAAGACTTCCTGGTTGTGTGTCCTTGATCAAAATCAGTGATCTGTCCGTGTCACAGATTCTTCATCTCTAAAATAGGGATGATAATAGTATCTAATCCATAGAGCTGTAGTTGGATTAATAGAACTGTTTCTGACATGTAAGTTTGTAATAGATACGACCTACAGTATTGTTACTACTACCAGCACTGGGCTACTACCACTATTCCCACTATTACAATCAGGACAAGTCTACTAAACTATGAGTAGTCCTGAGCGTAGACCAGTGACGTCTTCCGATTTAGCCCACTAAAGTGCAAACATCAATAATTTCCCTCTTCCAGACCATTTCTAAGTTAGATATCCAACTGATAATTTGCAATCTATTCTCTTGCTAAGGGATCGGTTACTTAGTGAGTAAAAAACTAAAAGGTGAATCAACTGCCACGGTAGTGGACATTACCATCCATGTAAGTGGATTTGGAATTTTATCTTTTCCCAGCTATTTAGGGTTTTTAAAGTCTAGGTAAAGAAGCATATCATAGTTTTGCAAGTGTTCAATTAAAGGCACAGCTCTCACCTTGGGGTCAATACTATTCAACCTAACAGACTCGTGCGGTCAGGGGACTGGGGAGAAGGGGAAAAGATAAGAGTGTATGCCACAATCACCCCTCCCATTGGTTCCTGCCTCCTCTTGCAGATTAATAGGCTTATTGGAACATTTCCTCTAGTTCAAATATAAACCTTAGAATCAAAAATAAACTTCAAATTCCCTACCTTGGCAATTCAAGCCCCAGCTTGTCTTTCCAGCTTCATTTCCACTTACTTTTTGTTTTCCAGTTACTATTCCCCATTTCTAAAACAGCTTTTGTGCTGTTCCACTTTCTAACTTCCATGTTTTTCTTCCCACATTTTTCTCTCCACCTAAAATGTCCTCCTTTCCCTAGCTCTAACTACAAAAGCCCCATCTATTCTTTAAGGTCTAGATTAAATGCATATGTTGCACAATGTCTGCCCTGACCTACTCCTCCCCTAGCAACTGCAGTGTGAAGTACTTCCCTCACAACTGAGTTCCCATCTCCTAAATTTCTAATGGATTCATTTTCCATCCTCTGGGATACATGTGACTTACCTGCATATTGATTGTTTATTAGATCCTGCTCAGCAAATCCAATAAATATATCATAAAGGTAGCAGATCAGCATGATGTTGTCAGAAATAGCAGGACAAACCAAGCCCATGCAGATTAGTTTATGACAGAAAACCTGGAAAGTTGACATCGTCCTGAAATTAGGAAGTACAGGGGTATTGCTATCTTCCAGATGAAATTAAGCCACTTCTGGTTGTCTTTACCATCAGGTATAGAGAATAAGGTGTTCACTAAGTCCATGGTTGCATACCAGTTGCCAGATACTCTACTGTTTCACTCTAGTAAAGAAAACACATCTAGAAGAGCAACTGAAATTAGAATTGCCAGTGGATGTGTTTATGATAATCCACTGTCATTTTCCAAAATTCATTTACCTCTGTGCAAGCCAGATTGGCAAGTTAACAAGAATATATCTTTGAAGTCCTTTGTGGAGGCAGAAATACAGGCAGTCTTACTAGGGATGAGTTTATTTTGGTTTGCTATTTTAGTAGGTAGAGGAAGCTTTAGTGAATGTGTGTATATATACATATGCACTCATCCTACTGCAAGAAATTCAGTTATTTTGACAGCATTTGGCAACTGACTGAGGTTTAATATTGGTATTTGGCCTTTTTCACAGTCAGAACACAGAAGTGACACCAGGTGTGGTGTTTTTCATTCATTCTTGTTTTGTGTGTCTCTCTGTGTGATTTATTCAAGTATTAATATCATAGACCATTCCTGTTTCCAGATAACTTTCAAAATCTTTTCCTTAAACAAAATCACAACAAAACATGGTTTCTCTTTAACAATTAGATGTGAGTTGTAGGGATATATGAGTTCTTACCTTGTGCATGTATTTTTTGTTTAGTTTGGTATGGTTTGGTTTTATTTTCTTCAAAAGATAACTTAGCAACCAAGCACATATAATAATGATGATAATAAATCAACGTTTTCAATGCATTAGTGTGAAACAGGCACTCTCCTAAGCACTTCATATACATTATTATCTTATTTATCCTTCAGTATAATGTTACTAATAATAATACCTGATACTTATAAAGCATTTCTATGTGCCAGGCACTATTATATATATTAATTTATTTAATTCTGACAATAAGTTGAAGTACATATACACTATTATTACCACAAGTTATATCACTCTGAAGACATATCATATAATAAATACCTGATAGAAAATTCAAGTAACTTGCCCAAAGTCACTTAACTCCTATCTGATTGAGGTGAGATTTAAATTGATACAGACTGACTAAAAGGGAAATATTCAAAACCAATACAGTGTACTGACTGTCAATCTTACATCCAGTATTTTTTAATATATTCCTATTCTTCTATTTACATGGCCCCTAATTTTTTCCATAAACTTTTTATACAATAGTTGAATTTAAAATGTTCTGTCACAACTGATAAGTTCCTTGAGAACATGGCATATGATGTTTATTTTTTGTATTCTCACAATTAACACAATGCCCTTATTATATTTAAGGTACTCAATAATTATGAATTTTTAATTGATTAACTGCATGTGCTCACATTGAAAAAACACTGCGAGGGAGGGACTGGTGTTGCGATGTATGTTCTTGATAGAAAAGATTGCATCATGGGGGCAATCAGCTCTGAAAGTTACCAGGTGTTTAAGATCAATCAGTAAATCCCAAATTACCAACAGAAGACTCCCTAAGAGTATTACAGTTTAATAGTTGAGACAATGTAATAGTGTCAATACTTGAACCAGAAAATAACAACCTTATTATTTTTGCCATTATAACCAAGTTAGACTACTTGGCAATCTAATCAAGTGTTTGATCATTAATGATAATTTCTAAAACAGAGAAATCAGTCTTAAATCCACCTATACCGTACTACTATATAATAAGGAAGCATAAGTTGAATGAATATAGATATAATAGAGGATTTGAGTAAAAGACTCAAAGGGCAAGATTTTTAATTTATTTAAATATAAACATGTCACAGAATGTTTAATCCAAACTTTCAAGTATGTAAATCTTTTACCATAACCTTAGAGTTATCATTGTTATTTCTAATCAGATCCATTACTACTTAACCTTATCATATATACGTATTGCCAGAAATATTATCTGTAAGTGCTTGATTACAATTATCACTAAATTAAAGAATGGCTGTAGTATGTCAAGCATCTTTTATAAATATGACTTCCCAAGGCTAGCATGAGGATGGAAGATATCAGCACTTAAACATCAACACTGCATTAATCCAAATGAGGTCCTGTGTAATACTAAGTCTTAACTTTAAAACTGTACTGTTTTTTAAAAATTACAACTAAATAATACATTCTTAGCATTGACATCAGCAATTTATAAGAGATCCAGAGGAACTAGACAGACTTCTATTTTAAGATGGATTTAAAAGTATGCTAGAAGTGTGTGCTGAATGAACCTCCTACATACAGAATCTTTTTTTTTTTTAGATACCATCTCAAAACAGAAATAATGCTTTTTATCCTTTGAAGCACAGAAATTTAACTCACAGCTTCTCGAGACACTAATAGGTTGGCATAGCCAATACGATCTTTTGATCAAAATAAAAGAAGGGCTATATTTGGGGCTCAGCCACTGGCTTCAGAATGAATTAGACAAAATCCTGAAGGTATAAGAGATTTCTTTTCTCTGATTGTGGATACAATTAGCAAGGCATGCTGAGAACCTTGGGTGAAAGGAACAAATAGGAGTTATTACTCTTATTTCCTACGTTAGTGCATTTACTAGTACAGTAAAATGGAAGGACATTGATTTAGGAATCAGTTACCTGTGCACTGGTTCTGGTTTACACCTGAATTTGCCCTAGCAGCAATCTCTCTGATAATCATTTCTTAACACAAAAAATAAATACATTAGTTGCTCTAACTTACAATTGTCACTGTTAGGATAAAAAAAATCAGTAATAGAGATTAAATTTTGCTTAATTTTATACTTTTCTCTCTCACATTAAGATAGTAATAATAAATTTGTATTTTTATATATATATACTTATATACATACACATGTGTATATATGTATACATACATACATATTTATGTACACATATATCTGTGTGTTTTATGAAAAGATTTATAAACTGTCATGTGCTGCATATTTGTTTCATTTTCTACACAAATATTCGTTAGATTCCTTATATAAGCCTGATTCTGTGAAAGGCTTTAGCTATACAATCAAAGACACTGCCCTTAGGAGGTACTAGTTTAGTTACGTTAGAACTTTTAAACAGATAAATAATAAAGACCAAAATGTTCTAAGTCCTATGACAGAAGTATATATAGGCTAAAGAAAGTCACAAGAGAAAGAACTAAATTCATCCTTTGATAGGTCAATGCTGGACACCATCCAAGACCTTTGTATACTGTGCTTATGAAAAGGATATTGTAATAAGACATCTTATCTCTATGGCAAACATACAAAATAGATGTTATAAACCTGAGGCTCCAGTTTAATATAACTCACGATATAATTACTGCACTCTCCTCCATTATTTTTTCACTGAACCTAGAGAATTCCTTCCTCTTAATTACCTGTGGCATATATTTTTGTATATATATTTATTTTTTCCTAATTGGCTAGTAAGTCCCTATAACAGAGACTTTCTTAATCATTAGCATCACCTAGCAGAATGTATGAATGACTGAATGAATGAATAAATAAATAACATTTATGAAAGTAGAAATGCAAAGATGCAACAGGAAAATTAAGACAAGAATCTTCATAATGTAATTTTTAAAATTGTGTTGATCAACTAAGAGAAATCTCTTGTGACTAAAATGTTCCCCAAACCTGAAAGAAAACTAAGCCTGTGTGTGTGCGTGTGTGTGTGTGTGTGTGTGTGTGTGTGTACATGTTCATGTATGCACAAATGGTCAGGTCAATTTTAATATACTGAGGTGGAAAGAATATGTGCTTTGAAGTCAAATAAACTGGGGCTGGTGTCCAAATGATAATAATCTTTTGGGTGAGAGCTCTCAGAACTTTAGTTTCCTTTGGGATTTAATGAAACCATATTTGGAAATCAGAGGCTTTTGTTTTTGTCGCACAAGGCTTAGCCATGACAGTGCAAGACTACTGAAATATTGCACATTGTCATAGAAATAATTAATTTTTCACTAACTTTTATAAATAATGGCTTTACCACTTTTTGTTTTTTCTTCAATTGCTGGCCTTTGGGCTTCTCCACTGCCAAAGCAAGGGTAGCAGTAAATTTGATGGCAGTATTTGCATGTCCTTCATTTGAATCCTTTGTAAATATAAAACCTTACATTACAAAATGTGCACGATTTCTTATTAGAAAGCGTGGCTGTGCAATGAAAAAAAACAAGCATCTAATTCTCAAAACAATGTTAATGACATGTTCACATGTACAGATGCCAAAGGAAGCCCTCCCTCAGAGGATTACAAAGTTCAGAATGTCCCCTTGCCTTGCACATAAGTGTGGTGATATTCTTTTTGTAAAATAAAAAAAAAAAAACTTTACTTGTATATGTATTAAAATCATATAAAATATCATTTAATTCCACTCAGATACCTCAAAATTTCCCTGATAACACCAGAAATAATTTTCAAAACTGCACCAACAATTAATGTCTATGCCTCTTATTTAGCTCTTTTATGAATGAGCCGTGAGTATGCAGCCTGCTTCTGTAAATAGATTGCAAATGCTTTGAGGGCAAGTGCCACAAAACATATTCCACATCTAGAATAGTGTTGCAACCAAACATTTGTTGATAATGATGTTGAGTTACTTTGAAAAAAAAACTCTTAAATTTTCCTCTCAAAATTAATTTTCCCCAAACTAAATTTGCCTTGATATCCTCAAAGCACTCTGCTATAAATTTGGAACACAAAGAGACAGAATACACACTCTTTTCTCTAAAGAAATCATAATTTAGTTAGGAAGGTAGAAAACTTTATAGAAATATAGACTCAAAGAGACATGTAATTGTCAAATGAGGTCTTAGAAAGAAAATTAAACCTAGAAAGGAAAACCTGTATCAAAAAGATGTATGTGGAATTTAGGAATGTGAGCTTTTTAAAAATTGTAACTTAGAAATTTGCACATGGAGTTTCCTAGTTTTACTGTATCCTTAGCTAAGAAAATTGTTTTGCTGTCAAAATGGAAAATTTCACTCATTCAGGTTAGAACAGAATGTTAAAAGATAAATGATCTTAGCAACAGTAACTCACAAACTATCTGATCTGATGAATTACTCTACTTGAGATACAATAATTAATCTTATTTTTGTAAATCCCATAGGTATAGAATTCTTAATATTTTTATTAAAAATATATAAGGCAATCAAATGTAATATTTATAACTAGAATATAGTTATTTGATTGTGAATTTCTGCCATTCTAAAAGTTCAAATCATGTTAGTAAAAAATGTAGGACTATGAAATTTAAATTATGAGGCTCTAATCTCTAATTACTAACAGTTTAGCAACTTAATATGTCCTAGATCCATAATTTACGTTCTGTAATTTCATAAGAGTTATAAACTCAAGGGCTGCCAATAATATAGCAATGCCTAGTTAAGATAGTCTTAAAAATGCATGAGAAAATTCATGGATTCAAGACTAGTCTCAGGCAAACTGTGAAGTTCAAAAGTTGGTCTGTTGTTTTCTAGCCTCTACTGTCCTTATGTGTTCCTCCCTCGCAGAAAATTCTCCCCTCCTGTATAATTTGTATTTTTTCCCTGTCTGAGACAGATATGACTGAGGAAGAAGGAGAAAATATTTGACTAGAGCTATGGATACCCACATGAATAGTCTGGATTTATCCTATAGTCCAAAGGATTTTTAATTGTAGTGTCATTACATTATTATGTAAGTAATTTGATAAGTACCACAATAAATTGAAGTTATAAACCATTATTTCTAGAAAAAGAAGCTTATCCCTTTGCCATCCCTTGTAGTCCCTTGCATTTCAATATGTTTTTTTGAGTGAGTAGAAAAAAAGAAGAAAAAAGCAGAGCAAACAACTAATGAGACTGAAGCTAGGTGCGCCCGAGCTGGTTTGTTCCTCGTATGAATATCGTATATCTTGTGTGCTAAGGCGGAAAAAAATTGCTGAGAAACACTCCTTTAGGAAATAGGAGACCAATAATTTATTTTAAACAAAAGAGAAATTTTAACAGAGTGCCATTAAAAAAAAAAATCTGTCAATATAGTGGTGGGTCCGTGAGAGGACAGCAATACCGAAGTAAGTGATGCGAGGGAAAAGGTGGTATTGTCAAAATCCAGTTGAAAGATTAAGGTCTGATCTAGACAGTGTGAATAGAAACTGACAGATGCATAACTGTTTCATCTGTCAGTCATTTCTCTAAGCTCTAGAGCAATCCTTAAAATAACTTCAAAAAGAAGAAAACAATATAAGTTTCATAAATATTTGCAGAGACTTTATTCACTAACTGAAGATTGCTCAGAACCACATTTTGCAACTGTTCTTTGAAGCTCAAGTCTTATCTTTTCACTGTTATTGCAATAGTATCCTCTTTTGTTCTAGGCTTTGCTCTCTAAATTAGAGGATAGAAACTCAGTTTTCTACTGGGTCAAGGCAGCTAACTAATAGAACCAAAGTGCTGTTGTCTAAATTGATTCCAATAAATGAAATCTATTCAAGTCATAAAAAATTCAATCTTTAACAGATCATGGCAGAGAAATTTCAGTTTACTTAAGCATTCACAACCAAAACCACATGGCTGAACTAGTACGTTTTTAGATTTCCATGAATCAATGTCTCCTTCACATTGAAAGCTCAGATAGACACATTGAAAGTTTTTTTTAAGTGGGCATCTAGTCAACCCTCTATACAATAGTTGTATGTATATATTCTTCTTGAGTCATTAGAGTCTGACTGCCAGGTCTCCACAATTTACATTTGTCTAATATATAGTTCCATATTTCTAACAAGTTGAGGAAATCTTAAAATAGTTTCTATGTATATGCCATGATTTGTCTTTAAAAGATTGGTATGACATTGAATAACTGGTCTCATACATACAATTATAAATAGGTGAATTTGGGGTTTAATATCTTTTAGGATAAGGCAGAAGGCATTGTTGATTTTTTTATTCAACTCTTCTCCTTTTGAGTTTTAAATTTGCACTTTAACTTTAAAGAAAAACAAGGTTGTGTCCAATGGTGATTAATTTTATTACATAGCAAAATAGCAGATACATCCCATTTTTAATCAGTTGCTCCTTAACTGTAGTTTCTCTGAAAAAAGATTAATTTTAGACTTATGGTTGCTATTTAATAAGTACAACACATGTGGAAAACTGAAACTGAAACCTTATTTTTGCATCCCACTTTATTTTTTCTTTCCTATTGAGAGGAGTTTTCACCTGATACTTACTAGATGAAACATTTGAAGATCTCATGATCCATATGTCAGTTTGGGGTAACTGGAGCTTCTACAATCAATTCATGTCCCAAACACAGTCTTGTTTCAGAAATTACATGGTTCAGTCCCCCATAATCAAAACTTTGAGTTTATTTTACCATTCTATCTTCTCCCTTTTGAGCCAGGGCCTGGCTGCAGTCTGGCCATTTAGGGGTAGAGGGTACAGGGGATGGGTCTTTCTGTCTCACTCATCTCTCATACTCACCTGCTTCTGTAAATACCACTCCTAAATTAAAAGGAGTGGAGGTAGGGAAGTTGTTACTTGGACAAGATGGCAGTGCAGGAACTTGGACTGGCAGATGGTTAAAGCTTTTGAGGACTTTTTAGAGGCTAGACTTCTCTGACTACAACACCTGTTAACTTCTTGTTCTGTGCCTTTCCTTCAGATACCTGCTTCTCTCTCACTTTAATCCCTCAGATATCTTCACATGTAGACTATCAGTTAGAATCCTGTTGTATATCCTGGAAGTCCTGCTAAACAGAATTTTAAATGGCTCCAGGATGGCATTCCCACTCTTTTCATCAACATCTGGGCCACAGGAAAGCTTGTGAGTTTTTTTGCCATCCCACTAGTGAAAATACAGTTATTTCACAAGTGAACCTTATTTTTCTCTTGATTCTGCTACCTCAGAGAGTCATGACCTTGCCCTGAAGAATGTCAGGCCATTTGTCAGATAGCAGACCAGAGAGCCCCCAAAATTATGAGAACGTATCCCAGGCCCCTCAAATGCTCCCAGTGAAACCCCTCTTTCTAGGTTCCAGGCAGAAGAGGGATGACTCCCACTCCACACCTTTGGGACGGATGACAGGACTTAGAGTCCAGTGCCAGCTCTCTGAAGGAACTCTGGGGCCATATATTCTCTACTTATTCTACTTTCTTTCTCAGTCTTTTTGTTATGGGTATTAGAGCCTTCTACCTAGTTATTTTTCTTTGGTTATATGCATTTGGATCTGGCAGTTAGAAAATACTTTAGAATTTTATCTGTGGAATCACAGTGCCTCAGTTGAAACTTCCAATTTTCATATGTTGTTACATTAATATTGGTAATTTTGATAATAAAACATGCCAGTTAAATTTCTGTTAAGTAATAAATGAAAATAAAAGTCTTCTTACTATACAAACTGTTCTTCCAATTTTACATGTATTGTAAGTTCTTTTGCAAAGAAATGAATGCACATTAAAAGCACGCATGCTGCAGTTTTATTCAGATTTAAGAAAGATGTATCTTTTGCTCTCTGTTTCCTCTTTCTCCACACAAACCAGCAATCAATATGCAGATGCTAGATTTACAGACTCTCCTAGGATGACAGATCAATAAAGAACCCCACTGAAAACTGCTTGCCTGAAGGAGGAGAATATAAACTTTTTTCTTAATCTCTATAAGGCTTTGCTCCCAGGACCAAGCACTTCTCGCTCAGTGTTAACAGTACTGAATTTTCTTACTGCTTTTTCATGTCAAAGGCACTCTTCAAATATGTACTTAATTAAGCCTCTCTTTTAACAGAGGTGGCCCTGTTCTCATCCTCTTGCCTCCCTTTTCTATCTCCTGTGTGGTGAGTTCTCTTTGAAGTCATGCAGGAGAGATGTGCAGGGATGAAGGAGATGAGAACAGAGCCAAGGGCGCTTGTAATGAACTTGATGGAAAAGAAGTTTAGATTAATTCAGCTATTCTAGCTACCCTCTATTTAGAATTCTTATGAGGAAATACTAAATTACAAGAAGATAATGAGTCAGATTTTATGTTAGCTTTGAAAGTCTTGCCCTCTAAATGCATTTGTGGACATCCTGTGGATTCCTAAGGATTTAGAACTCTGCAAATTTCCAGTTTTATAGGACTTATTTATTTTGTATTATGCCTGGACTCTTTATGTTTATCTCTTATGATTGCCTTGAAGTTCACAGCTGGAGCTTGAGTTATTAAAAGGTATCTATTTGTCTGAATACTTCTCCTTGGATTGATTCTTAAAGGAAGTCCATGATGATTTGTAACTATGCATATTATCCATAACTACACTTTTAGAAATAGATGTTGATCATTTGAAAAAGTGTTTTGTAACTGCATACAATACTGAGGCAATTTCAACAGTAGAATTGAATCTAATGTTACTACACAGTGGCTGCCAAATAATTCATTTGAATTTCTTATCTCTGGTTATCTCAGTCATTTCCCAGAAAATTATTTTCTTAGATTGCTTATTTAAAGGTTTACAAAAAGATGCAGTAAATATATACAACATAAATAACTTAATGGCCATAAGTTTCATAATTATAGTAACTTTTTCTTCATTGTATTCTTGTTCAGGCATGCTGAGTCTTTTTTGGGACATTAAATTTCATAGATTGGTTCACATTGTATTATTGCAAATATCATTTGATTTTTTCATGCATTGCAGGCAGGATATAGAAGTAAAGTAAGAGCCATACTGCATACTTGATTTCCAATTTACCTGAACTTATTAAAAGAATTGTTCAGAGTCATTTTTTTTTTAATCCTTAAATTGTTTTCCAGGTCACAAATATTCTACTCAGCAGTGAAATTGTCCTTACTAGTTTCTACAAGATACTGATTACATTTCTTGTGATATTTTAATAGGTTTATGCTCAGAATTGCTAAGGTTCAGATTTTTGGAATTTCTTGCAGAAAAACAGTTTATGTATTTCTAGTATTGTTTTCAACATTTGCTAATACGCATTGATCAAGAGGGACCACAGGTTTCTTCTTTTTGCTGTTACTTTCTATGTTATTTAATTGTGTTATGTCTAATAGATTATTCATCCAAACATTAGACCTCTTCAACTTTTTATTATTCAACCATTTCAGCCCATTTTTGTATATCTAGTTAAAAGCAAAGTCACAACAACAGATTTATTAGGTAAAGACAATTACATCTTAATGGTAGCTGTCAAACCACACAAAACTATGCTTAATGGCACCTCAATTTTGCATTAAAAATAATATTGAAAGTGTGGAATCTGAAAAATAATACATGAATCTATATACAAAACAGAAACAGACAGACATAGAAGACAAATTTATGGTTACCAAATGGGTCAAGGTAGAGGAGAGGGACAAATTAGGAATATGGGATTAACAGATACAAACTACTATACAGAAAATAGATAAGCAACAAGGATTTACTGCATAGCACAGAGAATTATACCCAACATCTTATAATACACTATAATGGAATAAAATTTACAAAAAAAAAAAAAAAACCTAAAAAACAAAAACCAAATCACTATGCTGTATACCTGAAACTAACACAATATTGTAAATCAACTACACCTCAATTAAAAATAATAATATAAAACCTGTGCTTATGCTGAAGAAGAATCCTTGTTTGAATCCATTTTGGATGATAACTCCCTCTGCCAGCAATTATGAAATCTGCATACCTGATTCACATAGCATCTAATACTAAACCAAGTGAAGATAAAGGTGAATATATCACCCATAATATGATGCACCTCTCAGAAGATAAAACTAGATGCACTGATTTTTATTTTCAACAGTGAAGTGTCAGCATCTAAAATAATGAATTTTATAGTTCAGTTTCATTCTGGACTAGGGAGATTACAACCTTTGTAGGTAATCTCTGTAATAAAAATCCTCCAAAATATAGAACCTTAAAAGTACAAACTTAATGTTCTCTTATGTAACAGATTCAAGTAAGCAGTCCAGATAACCAGGCAGCTGTGCCCTACAAAGTCATTCAGAGACTTAAGTTCCATACATTGTGAATCTACTGTTACTTAAATTGTTATTCTTATCTTTATGATCATCATTTAATCCAGGAAGATCATGCTGCAGCTCATGGGAAAGGAAAAGTATAAAGAATTCACATGCCCAGTACTTTAAGACCCATAGCTGGAAGTGTCACTTTCACTTGTGGTCACATCGCATTAGTGGAAACATAGCCAAAGGACTTATCTAGCTGTAAAGGAGTCTGAGAAATACAGTCTGTAGCTGGGCAGGCATGTGCCCGGCAACAGATTTACTAAGTAAGAACAGGAAAGAATATTTTGTTGGGCAGCTAGATGTTTCTACCATCAGGCAAAGAGAGCATGAGGATTGTGGTCCATGATGAAAGTATTCAATGGTTGCTGGGGGTATGATCAAATGGGGAACAACAACAACAACAAAATTAAAGAATCAACAACAAAATTAAAGAATCAACAACAAAATAAAGAACAAGTTTTCAGAAATGTAATGCACTGTCGATGCCAAGTTTACATTTAGCGTATATCAATATTGAAATGGTTATTTATGCAGTAGAAAACTACTAAAAGTCTTTTTATTACTACATTAGAGACTCAAATTCAGAAACCCTGCCACAGTGTCAAGTACCAAAGCATTTTTGTTTGTTCTGTATAAAGGAGGTACAAGGCAAGTCATGCTAGAGCAAAAAGTCAACTCCCATATGTGAAGTGTGTCCCTTAATAAATAGTATGTCATGAACTGTCATATTTTAAGTCTGCTTCTAAATACATCTTTCTGCTATTCTACCAATTTTGGTGACTCTCTATCTTTTAAAAAATGTGGCTGCCTAACATCTTCTGAATACGTGACCCTCTCTCTGCTCTCATAGAAGTAAAATATATGTAAAATTTTAAGTGAAATAAAAATTTTAGTGAATTTAATTTTTTGGTTATGTATCTTTAATTTTTAACATTATTTGAACCCATTGGTTAAGCTTAAATTTGGTTCATGTTTCTTTTACAGATGGTTGCTAGCCTACTATCTGCAAAGACTGTTCTGGGCACAGAGGATACAATATGAATGATGAGAATCCTGCCTTTAGTGAAGTCATGGTCATAGTCTTTTTAATGGGGAAAGCAAGGTTTACCTGTGCCAGTATGCCAACTGAAGGAAAGAGAAATTCACCAAAAAATTTAAGCTAACTTTATTTTCTTAATTAAGTAAATAATCTCTATTTTGTAATCCCAAATATATCTTATTTAAAGATCAAAAACTAGATTTCTTGTTATTGATCATTTCTATTTTTAATAGACGAATAAATTTTAAATCATATCCTTATTGTTTCAGTTTCTATCCTGAGTAATAAGTTTAAAACTGCACATGGTGTGCATGCTAGCTGTTATCAGCATGCCAACTAGAATACACCTCTGTGGCAGATGGATGGGGCATAAAGCAGAGAGTCAATGTACACTAAAAGTTTATGATTTCATTGTGAAAACTTACAATTCTTCATATCGGAAAATATAGTCAGTCATAGCAGGGAAGTTCATTTTGAAGTTTAAAAAAGTCAATCCTCTTATCTTCTTAACTTGAAAATAATTCTAGTAGCAATTAATCTCTTACCAAAAAAAATTTTTAAAAAGAAGTTATCAGTTTAGAGGAGTTCTTTAGAAACCATCAGCATTCATCTCTGGACTTTAGACATGAGTTCATTTTAAACAACTGTAACATACATTGATGACTACTGTATTTTTAGACATCTGGAAAGATTTTCCTATAGTCATTTGTTTAAAAGTTTTTCTGGCTTAAAATCTTTCATATTCCCAAGAAATGTCTTTACGTATCTTCCATCTCAGTGTCTTGGTTCTAGACATTCCTGATAGGATAACTTTGAGTTCAGTTCAAAACCAACACATATAAATGCAGGTTAATTCAGAAACACACAACTAGCATGCCAGCTAGTGTCAAAATTTTCTCTAAAGAAGGATAAGATAGCATAAGCTGGCTCAATTTTATTCCAAGGTATTTGTTTAGAGTAATTAGGGGAAAAAAAGTGATTTTCAAACTAATAACATATTGAAATCGCTGTAGTTAGAGGAACTGATTCTGTTGTCCCTGAGTAAATTGTAAAACCTGGGAGAACAACCTAAAGAGAAATTTTTTTTTAACATGAAGGTAGTGAAGGCTTCAGAGTTGCACTTAAGTTTTCTCTATGAGAAGTGTCTGTCTAAATACAGAACCCACAAACAGATGTCTTGAAATGTTCCAGCCAGTTTGGCCATATAAATGAATATGGCTCCTCCTCTATCACCAAGACCTTCGGTGTAAACAACTGGTAGTTTACCAACTATAAGATCCATTTCCACTTGGAAAAGAGCTCTCCTGGCTAGTTTCAGACGCTCCTTTTGCATAAGGTACTAAAATGTACCCTATTAAATAAGTTAACACACCTACAAAAATGCTTTTTATTTCCATGAAGAAAATTAAGTCCCCTGAAGTTTGTGACTAAGAATCCCATGTTTCTTAAAGTAATCTTTATCTTTTCCCACTTCAAAGTATTTTTTTCTCATCCCCACTTCCCCGCCCCTCCCTCAACAGTTAAGACTGAAAACCTGAAGCACTTTTTCACTCTGGCCTGCATCTTGGAAGACTGTTTCTTTGCACAAAGCTGATGGTTAAAAGTTTCCCAGTATTTTCTGGTTGGCATTCTGGGTGATTAGTCCATTGAAATGTGTTTCCATAGCCTTCTTTTGTAGTTCTCTATTGCTATGCATCTTTTTTTTTTATGTTTGCCTGAATTGAACTATATTTACCATCTGCTGTTTCAGACTCTCAAATGATCTGAAACCTCTGAATTTTGTTAAATCATTCCTCATTATTGCTTTTTTAGTAGTATCTATAAAGTCTATTTCCCTCCTTATTTCCTCATCTCTATCATTTACATACTCTAATCACTGAGATACTAACAGACCATACAACCAGTTTCAAATGCAAAATCCTCAGCCAAGCTATAGCTGATCTTATATTCTGAAGTAAATTTTCTCCATCACTTTGCCTCTATTCCACACTTTTCATTTAGTTTCTTCACAACATGCTGATATGAAGTCCTTCAATGACATTTTGATAGTTTAGATAAGTTTAATATAGTAGATCCTTTGAATTTGTTTTAGCTATTGTCTTAGAACCATTTTTCTCCCACAACATAAAAATTTTACTTTCCATATCTTTTCCTTTATTGCTTTAGGTTTCCCTATATCATTTTTTAAATAACTTCAACATTTGGTAGAAATAAAGGGTTTTTTAAAAAGTAATGGGCATGATATTGCCCTGAAAAGAGATAGAAAGGGAGAAAGCTGTTCTGACCTAAGCTTTTGGGGGCTAGCCAACAACACTCTTTTTTATCCTTCCTCACTTTTCTCTCAACAAAAAAAGATGTAGAACCTTTTCATAGCACTTTAGTGCCCATAGGCAATCATGGGTGTAAAGCTTCACAAAAGGCAGTAGGTGGAAGAAAAGAATCACACACCTTTGCGATAATACACCCAGTGACATCCTAGTTAACACACCCTACTTCCATTTACAGAGGCTTTTGTTCTAATCATTCATTTGCTCCCTTGTTCTTTCATTTATTTGTAACTCTTTCAGTTAATTACTGCATAAGAAACTATCTCAAAGTTGGTGGCTTAAAACAGTAACAATCCTGTGGATTGGCTGGGGTCAGCTAGCCTGTTTTTGATGCACCTGGCCAGGGTCACTCATGAAGCTGCATTCCACCGGGGGCTTTGCTGGTGCTGAAATCTCCAGCAAAATACCTCCAAATAACTCAAAGTAACTCCATTCCCATAGCTGCTGGGCTGATTGGAATGGCTGGGGAATGCTGAGCGTCTCTCTTTATCAAAAAATATCTTACATAGTGGTTCAGGGCTCCAAGAATTCAGAGTAGAAGATGCCATAAAGGGATTGGTCCAAAACAAGCACAGCATCATTTCTTCTGCGTTTTATTGACTGAAGTAGGTCACGAGGCCAGCCAAGGTCCAAGAATGCCCTCTCTTTCTTACTAAGAAGAGCTGCACATCCAGGCTTGGGAGAAATTGTTTCCTGGCCAAAACTGACATTTCTCCCATATGCAAAATGCTCTATATCCAAATAAGACCCCCAAAGTTACAGACATGGGATATGGAACTTATTAAAGGAACTAGACCTCACACAGACATGGGGAAAACTGGGGTAGCGAAGACCCAAAAGAGAAAATTGGAGGAGCAAAAGAATCACCAACTGATTGACCTGAAAGGCCAAGCACATCGAGCTGCTGAAACAAGAGCATGAAAAGTTAGCTAGTAGAGAAGTCCACAGGAAGCTCTGGCTTTTCTGAGTACCCACTGAAAAAACTAATGACAATACAAGAGTTGCTATTGGTCAGCAGGGTCAACAGTCAGAAAGAAGAGCTAGATTCAAAGTGGAGGAAAGAGAGGACAAACTGGGACCTGCCAATACCTCTGTGACTATCTATCACCACAGCTAATCATGACAACCTACAGAGAACCATGTCTGCTGCCTCACTTCCATCTCCCAAATTTCATCTAAGTTTCTTTTTTGGCCAATTCTAACCTGGTACAGGAGAGATTTCTTAAAAAATGACATTCCCAAACTAAGCAAGTTTGACAAAAGAATCATCCTGCACAGGAAGGAAGAGTAAGCACTGTTTCCAAAAATTATAGCTACTCTAGAAGGAGCAACTGACGTTTCCATGATAAAACAATGCGTGAGCAATTTTATATCTTGATATTTCTACATTTCAGAAAAATCATTGAGAAGCCATGTAGAGTAGTGGCTCAGAGCTCAGATCTTAGAATGAGCGAGTCTAAATTTTAATTCTAGGTCTGTCACTTACTAACAATATGGCCTTGGGAAAATTATTTAACTTCTCTAAATTTTTCACCTAAATCATGGGAATAATAATGGTATTTGTATTGTGAAATGATGTGTCTAAAGTAATTAACACAGTACTGGAACATATTAGGTAACTGACTCTTTTTAGGTGGCATTATTACCCTTTGTTTCATTAAATATCTTAATCTTCTTAAAGTAAATTAAAATTTTAAGTGTTTATCATCAATTACCATAGTATCTACAGGCATGAAAGAATGGATATTTCCAAAATGAATGGCGTTGCCATTTGTGATGGTTAATTTAGTTTGTCAACCTGACTGGCCATAGGGTGCCCAGATTAAACATCATTTCTGGGTGTGTCTGTGAGGGTGTTTCCTCATGAGATTAGCACTTGAACCAGTGAACTCAGTAGATGGCCCTCCTCTGTGTGAGTGGACATCACCAATCCACAGAGGGCCCAAATAGAACAAAAGGCAAAGGAAGGATGAATTCATCCCTTTTTTCCTGCCTTGCTGCTAGAGCTAGAATGTCTCATTTCATCTGCTCCCACCCTTAGACTTGGACTTACATCATTGGCTCTCCTGGTTCTCAGGTCTTTAGACGCATACTAAATTATATTACTGGCTTTCCTGGTTCCCCAGTTTGCAGACTGTGGGACTTCTCAGCCTCCAAAATTGCTTTCTCTCTCTCTCTGTCTCACTCTTCCCCTTTTCCTCCCTCTTACTGGTGCTATTTCTCTAGAGATCCCAAATATACCATTTGAACCCTTACCTTGATTGTTGACTCTTGCTTCACAATCAGATTGGTTCTAGTTTGCACCTGCCTCCCAACCAAATTCTCTCCCCAAAATTTATAAAAGAGTACAGTGCAACCATTGAGCAAGTACACATAGGATTGCATACAAGTCCACTAACTGTATGAACCTTAACAATTCACTTTATCAAACTTAGGATCCATTTCCTCATCTATAAAATAGGAAAACTATAATGCCTGGCTTTCATGATTTATTGAGATGATATTTATATCAGATATCTGGTTCATAGGCCCCCCAATAAATAGTTTTCAAAATTATGAAATACCCTCACTCTCCTGATAAGGAGGCAGAGAGAGGCCTGAGTTCCTAGAAGCATCAATATAAATATTTCTGCAAGAAGTATTTTCTGATAAAATGTATGCCCATATATGATATTTGATACCAGGGCTGCTCTAATGATTATAGAATCCTAAACAGATTATAGAATCCTCAGGCTTTTAACCATGGATTAGTTGACCCTCCCCTGCCTCAATGCAGAGATGTCTGAAGGGACATCCCAGCTCCAGAGCTTCCATGAGACCCACTGAAGCCTTTGTTGTTATTGCCTCTCAGTTCAACTTCTCCTTCCCAGTCTTGCTTCATTCACTCTCCAATAGCTATTTATCTAGAGAACATTCCCCAGGAAACTTCCTTTATAAAGTTCAGCATGCCAAAGCCTACTTCCTAGAAAAAACAGGCTGTATCTGGTGTTACAAATGGCAAGTGGTGGTAGAGGGGAGAGTAGGAGATGGGGAGTCTACTAATGTCAAATAATTAAATAGATATCTATAGAACTTCTCAGAAAATTCTCAAGACAGAGATAAAGCATGCAACATTTACAAAACAGTTTAGACCAGGCTGCCCTATAGTAGAAACAGGTGTTATTAATAACATAGAGACTGAAGAGCAAATATTTGTTTTTACCCTACTTCCTTTCCTTCTATGTCCACCCTATGAGCCCTGCTGTCCTAATTCACTTCTGCTTCATCTTGGACCAAAACCAAAACTGGCAGTGGCATTTCAGGGCAGAGATACTGACTTCAGACATAGGATGACACTGACACTGGCCCCAAATGGTACTTATTAGTACCCTCACTAGCAACAGAAGATAAGATTTGGAATGCTTTCTAATATGCAGAAGACTGTTCAAAAGCAAAGAGAGACTGATAATGAAGTGAAATGTGTTCTTCTAGCCAAGAACAAAAGCCAAAGTGTTAAGCTGTATTCTTCTTCAAAGAAAGTGAATACTATTATTCTCTGAAACTTCTGCCCAGTTGTTTGATCATTAGAGGTTTTAAAGAGAAACCTGCTAATACCTTTAAAAGCTTAGAACAGCTTGGATGTGATTCCATCTGAAATGAAGGGCAGGGCCATTATGGCTATCCAACACCAACAAAGATGAAGGATTAAAATATTTTGACTACTTTGAGAGGTATCTCTATCCCTTGTTCATTCTTTTTGTATTATTGGTAATGTATTGCGAAGTGGCGTGATTCAAATATTAGGGAGTTATTGCTATAAATCTCCTAGGAATATCCTGAGAGAAGTTCAGGCAGAAATACATATTTAAGCAATTTTTTAAACCAGTATGTTTACATTCTAGAAATGACTCATCATATTCATTGTGTAAATACATATTTAGACTAGTAAAGCTCTTTAGAAAGCTATGAATTAAAGCCAAATTTAAGTATTGGAGTTAATCTTTTCTGCCTGCTTTAAGCGCCATTTTGAATGAGTGGGGTGAAATTGGACATTGTGTGTGTATAATGATGAAAAATGGTGGGCTACAATAAGGAATAATTCTTTTGATTTCCAGAGCATAATGGCCTATGGATTATGTTTAAAATTAATGAAAGAAAAGATAGAGAATGATTTGAATCTCATCAGTAGCTATTTTTCTCTTTCTCTGAGGCAGCAATGAGCCATTTTCTAAGGGATTTGAACTTTTGTGAGGAAGTCCCTCTAAGCTTCGAAAAGGTCTTAATTGGAAACTGAACCTTTTTAATGATGATTTGTTTCGCTTGAAAGAACAAATAAATAAGCAGTTGGACTTCCTGAGAGATTTTCATTGTATGAAGACAATTTCTTTGCAAATCTAAACAAGTTTTTAACATTTGGAAGGACATGTACATTCCAGCATATCCTTTTGCCATGAAAGATCCCTTCTTCCTTCAACTGTACAAGCAGCCATAAAAAGAGAGGTTATTTCTCCACAGAAAGCAACTTGGATTTAAAAAGAGAGAAAAGGTGATTTGCAAAATATTTCTTTTACTCTAATTGCATCCTCTAACACTAAACAAAGAAAACCAATGTCTTTCAATACAGTTATGTCAAATCTAGAACTATTGCTTTACTTATAGATTTATTTGTTTAGTTTTCTGTTGGAACACACTTTCATTTCTCATTCTGAGAAACATTTTCAAGAAGACAAATCTTCCAGTGGCAGTGGAAAATTATGTTAGAGATATAATTATTTGGAATACAAAATTCTGCAACATGTTTGAAAGGAGAAAGTTGCCATCTCTCAGAAGTGCTGATGAAAATATCCAAATCCCAACTGAAGCATCAGGAAGCACTCAGTTCTTGTCACTCAAAGTTACATCCTCCATTCTCAATTCCACAGTTAGAGGACAAGCCAGTATAGCCAATTTGTTCACAATCCATCAGTTGTCTCCTCAATATAATTCTCTTCCCCAAAACTCAACTCCTTTAAGTCTTCACTATATATATAGAATGGCTTTTCCTAGCCCTGTATTTCCCAAAATGTAGTGTATGATTATATAAATGTCAATTTTCAGTGATATATAATATTCTCTCATTTGGTAGTAGTAGTTTTCTATTTTATAGTTACCTTCTATTTATAGTCTTTCTACTTGTCGTAAGAATACAGTTGACCCTTGAACAACATGAGTTTGAGCTGTGCAGGTCCACTTACATGCAGATTTGATTCAATAGTAAATACTACAGTACTACACAATCCACAGTTGGTTGAATCCCTGGGTGAGAAACTGCAGATACAGACCAACCTGTATTGATAGAACTGTGGACGTGAAGGCCAACTATAAATTACACTTGGGTTTTTGACTGCAGAAGTTTTGGTGCCCCTAACTCTAGCATTGTACAAGGGTCAACTGTATATGAGTTTTTAAAACTAAGTTTAAATTATCAACTCAAAATATTAAATAAAATGATATGGCATATTAATGAATACACTTATGCAGAATATTACTCAAAAAAATATGTTACTTGGCTTCTCACTCTTGACATTTGGCATTGTAGACTCACTTCTTGAATTTTCTCCAGTTCATCCTAAGATTCTGACCAAGGCATATTTTCACTGTACTTACACTCTGTGATTTTATTTGTTTGTATGCTTGTTTATGTTTTATGGTTTTACCTACCATTTTTATGTAGTTTGCCAAATATGAACGGTTCTCATTGTCACTCCTTCAAACTTCTACACAATTTGATCTGGCTATTGCATTATAATGTACTCATTACTGACCATGTTGTCTTCAGTTTTTCTCTTCTCTAATACAGATCTCAACACTGCACATGTTATCTTATAAAATACAGTTATTTCAGATTCCTAAGTTTTTTAAAACATCTTCAGTGACTCCTGCTGCAGAAAGAGTATGTTCTCTAATCTTTGATAACATTTTGACATCTTTACCACTCTCAGCCTAATCTATCTTTGTGGCCTCATCCCTTAACTCCCAATACTTTTTGCCCTGCCTTCTTCATTTCACTTCTGCCCCTGGTTCCATGTCTCTATTTTTCTGTAATATATCACTCTAGGTTGTTGCACATCACACAATCCCTTTTGTTACAGCCAAATTTACATTTGGTTGTAATTATTAAATATGATGACACTTTAAAGAATAAGTTTTCATGTGTTTTATTCTACTACAAAAGGTTTGGGTTTCCATATTTATAAAAGATTGGGGTTTTCTTTTTTCCCTGAAAATACGGAAGACTATCTTCAAAATATAAAGATGAAAACTAACCTAATTTTAAGAATGTTTTATTTATAATCTCCCAATTTTTAAATTGATAGAAAGTTAGCTTATTGAACTCACTCTCAGTTATCAATGTATGTATTATCTAATTATGAGATAATCTATAAAAATTTTAATCACCTGAGAATGCAAAATAAATTAGTATTAGTTTAACCAAAACGTAGTTAGAAAGCTAAGCCTGTGATAGAATAACAATATCAAAACCAGACTCCTTATCTTTCTGGGCTCCCTTCTGAGAGCTTACCCTAATTTATGAGGCACTAAGACTAAGAAGAATATTTGACATTTGTTCTAATTATTGAATCATATAGTGGAAATATTACTTTCTATTATCTACACAATCTTATTAGTAAAGCCTAGTAATTGTTTATATTTTTGTAATACATTATGTTTTTATGGTAATTTTTATTTATATTGTAGGAGACCCACAAAAATCTTATGTTGTAGACAGGAGAACTTATAATTTTGGCATTTTTTTCTACAGAAAATTCCTGAATGCTATTTATAAACAATAAAAACTATGCTTTTTAGGCCATGTAAAAAATAATAATGTCCTAATAAATAGTAGGAATTATTCTACTGGGCATTTGTGTTAGGTTTTGGGTACTAATAAAAATGAACGGGATTCTTGGAGGAAGGCAAGTAAGAGAGTAGAGATGCTCATAAAACTGTATGTAAATGACTTCTGAGAGGTTGTAAGATGATAGGAACTGCATAAATTTTTATACTAAATTAGAGATGAGACAGTGGTGTGGTGTAAATGTTTGGTAAAAAGCTCTCCAGGAAAAAAAAGGAAAAATCTCTAATTTTTAGCATTTGTTCATTTTAATAGTATAAGTACTCCCCCCATGGACAATTTCAAGCTACCACTTTGGTATTACTGATTGCAGGGCTGGGAAGAGATATGCAGTATTACATATACATATAGTATTTCTATCACGCAGCTATAGGTATAAGTAAACTCAATCATAGAAAATAGTAAAATAATTGAGAAGTGATAAGCTGTATTTATTATTTTTTGATATAATTTCTTTAATTTCAAGTTTATAAATTTAATTTTTAGTAATGGCTAGTTTAAAAACCAGCTTGCAATCTTCCTGAAAATCCTAAAATTAGCTCTCATGACCTGGTATAAGCCAGCTCTGGCAAACCACTAGATTAATGAAAGATACAATTCCTTTAAATATCTGAGGAAACACCATGGAGAAGAACAAGAATTTAGTATTTTATTCCAGAAGTCATCACCAGGATCAACAGATGCAAAATATAAAATGTCAAGTTTAGGGTCAATTTTAAAACCAGACTTTTTAACTATAAAATTTGCCAATGTGATTAGTTTTTTTGGACAATGAGTACACACTGAAACTATCTAAAGAGACACTTTTTATTGAAAATGTCCAAGAAGAGGCTGAATGACCTTAGCAGTTTTGTAGAAGCCATCCAGAACTGCTCTGATTAGAAAATGATGCCTTCCCACTCTAAGATTTAAGTGGTTATTTTATCAGATATTTGCATAGGTTCTTGATTCATGATTTCAAATAAAATATGCCAAATTCATTCATAAAGTTGTTCTTACTGAACCCCATGGTTGCAAGACTGCTTAAAAATGAACTGGGCAGGACAGTGTACTTCTCAATGTCTTTATTATTGGTGAAAGGTTAGAAATATCCAGGACTGTCTTAGATCCCATCAGTCTGATGTTCCCCACAAAAATAAAAGGAAAGGTAGAAGGAGAATAAACATTTTTCCCAGTGGTCTTCTAAAGAGAAAGGAAAAGAGAAATAGGAGAAGCAAGAAAAGTCATGTGCCCATTCTCCCCCCAGAGTCTGTCCCTTGCTCCAGCTCTGGACTTAAATGTTAAGCATGTAAGCGGAGGTGGGGGGTGAGGAGCGAAGTTAACAAGGGAAAGCCATATATACAGATTTCTCTATTTGCAGAGATCTCTAAAATAGATGCCAGAAATGGGGAAAATATGCAGGAATTCACAGCTCTGTCTATCTAGGTTTTGACAGAAAATTGAGAGGCATCCATAAATGAAAATTAACTAAAAATAAAGCTGTTATTTGAATAATTTGAATATGCATGTATTTTATTTCAAACTTCTTCAGGATTTCCAGAGTATTTTAGTACCATTTAGAGATTCAGCTTTGAAAGGCTTGAGATGATAATCTAGAGATTCACAAAAAAAAAAAAAAAAAAGAATCCGGGTACAATCAGAGTGAAGAGGAGCTCTGGGTGTTAGGCTGCTAACCAACCACAGATAGCATAACATACAAGGTTCCAAGGACAACATTGCATGCTTGATGCATTTTGACATTTAACTTTCAATCCGACATTAACGTTTTAATATGTCAAAATAAATAACCAATATTTACAGAGATGTAGATATAGATATCATCATGAGGCTAGTTTATATCTCTTTTTTTAACAGCTTTAAAAAAGATCAAGCTCTAGTCTGCTAGTCTCAAAATAATTTTTTTTTTTTGTCTCTGGATAAATTAACCACTAGCATTAAAAAAAAAAACAACCTGTTACTCAAGCTGTGATAGTGATATGGGTAATGAAAACAGTGTTTTTGGCCATACATTCTTCACCTACAGAAGAGCCCTGCAACCACTACTACCAGAGTATAGCACAGGAGAGTGAATGAGTACCCCTGAGGAGGCACTGCAGGAATAATCCAAGGTAGTCCAAGATCATTTTGAAAACTCATGTCTTACTTTTTTAATCAGTGCAAAAATGTGTGGTTTGTACTCTATTATATATCCATATTTATTATAATAAAAATAAAATAAAAATTTTAAATGTTTTTCTCAAATATTTTTAGGATTGTTGACATGGCAGAAAGACGGACCATGCACATCCTACAGCTTCGCATATACCCTGGCGTAACACTCTGTTCCCCTGGGGTTATGCATGCCTCAGTTTGAGAGGCACAGACCTCCAGGATGACAAGCCTTTTTTCTCCCATATACTCATTTGCATATGCACAGTGTGGTTTCATGTGCATTTTGGCATTTTTACAAACACTTCACTTACTGGAGATGGTTAGGCTGAGTTACCTACAGGTCATAAGATTGAAAGGGACCTTAAGGAGGCTACTTTGTCTAGTCTCTGGCCTTCAAGGAAAACCACATTTAAATTTCCAAAGACATATGAGAACACAGATTGTTCCATAAACTCAGCAGAGAAGGGATGCCATGAACAATCTCAGAAACTCATCCTATTTTAATAGCAGGAAGTTCTTTCTTCAATATACACAAAATGCATTTTAACTGCATGTCTTGGAAGATCATAAAAAATAAATTCAGATAATGTAATTTAAAGATAGCAACTTGCATTAAAAGCCATGAGTTATATCTTACATAATGGCAACAATTTTATTAGAATGTCTCTAGAACATACATGGTATTGACAGTGAAATTAAAACATCAGTTTAATTTTCAGTTGTATTTGAAACAATATTTAATCTTAAATATTCTTTTTGATTGCCAAGTTAGAGTGAAGATTTTTATCCCACAAAAAGTAAGCAATTCTTTAAACAAAAATTAAACATGTGTTATGCCAATAGGTTAAGTAGCCAGAAAGGTAAAGACAGATTTACTCTTCTCAAGGGAAAAACTAAAGAAAATCTGCTCTGTGTTTGCACAGGAGTGAGTGTAGCTCTACACTAGCAAGGCAGTGTCTGTATTTCTTCATCACTCGATATCTAAGAGGTACTTAACAAATATTTGATGACTGAATGAATGATGCATATTCAGCTCTGAAGAGAAATTTCTTTTTCAGGAATTAAATAAAGTCAAAAAACCGAGAAATAAGATTCTTGGTGGCTATAATCAAATTTGTTAAAAAAGGAGAGTGAGAAGAAAAGTTCATACTGGGGCCATGTTCAGACTCAAAGGAAATAAAAGATGATAATAAAAAGACTGATAAATCATTTTAAGGTTTTCCATTTCACCATGGGTGACCAGCACAGAATGGACTTTATCTCTCTCTCTCACCCCTTCAAAGTCTTATTGGAGAAAAAGAATCAGCAATTAGAAAATTAGAATAAATGCATAGTATTGACCAGAAAGTTAAAGAACTTCTGAATACAGCAAACAGTTGGAGATATACGGGAAATTTTAACAGATCTGAGTAACCTGTCGTACAATACAAGAAAAACAGAGACTTGCTCTGAACAGGGTATTTCCATCAAAACTCCAGAATGTCTCGTCTAAGAAACAATTTCCTTCTTTGTGCTTCCCAAATATTCTGAAAGGTAGGTATTAGTAGACCCACTTTATAAACGAGAGAACTGAGGCTGGAGGGATATGCAAATTGTAGCCATCACAGCAAGTTGGTGGCCTTTAGGATTTCAATTAAGATGTATCCAACCTTAAGCTGTTACTCTAATACTCTTATATTTTTAAGGTAGTACTAAAAGGAATGAAAAAATAGCATTAAAATTTTCATGGAGATTCAGTTTAAGCTGTACTAATAAAACTCTAGAGAAAAAATTCCAGAGGAGGCAAAATGATATCTGGTTACGTTTTAAATATAAAGCTGAGAAGTATAGCTAGTGGTCTCTGAACTCGGGGACACAAATATATTTTTTAATTTGTTTTGCTTTTGTTTGTTTATTTTTAAAAATCTGCTGTACTAAGTATGATAATTTCTGAGTAATTTATTTTTAAATGTTATTACAATGGATTAATTTTGAGAATCAGGAAAGATTTTCAGAACACAAATTAGTAAAGTACAGGTCCCAGATTACTGTCTACTGTTAAGATCTAAATTTTTAACAGCTTACACTTAAAAAGCACTTTATAGAGTAACATTTCCCAAAGTGTGTTCCACGGGATATCTTTCCAACAAGAGTGCTGGCTGGGAATAAAATGAATTTAGGAAACATGATGACACATATGTTTCCTTGGAGTCACAAAACATTAGCATCTTGAAGACTGAGAAGTCTTTCAATGAAGAAACCTGTTTCCTGAAAGAAAGAAAGAAAGAAAGAAAGAAAGAAAGAAAGAAAGAAAGAAAGAAAGAAAGAAAGAAAGGAAGGTAGGAAGGAAGGAAGGAAGGAAGGAAGGAAGGAAGGAAGGAAGAAAGAAAGAAAGAAAAAAAGGAAAGAAAGAAACCTGTTGCCTGGTTTAACTTAACATTTCTCAAATGGATGAATCAACCAAGGGCCTTTTATTTTTTCTGGTAATATCTATTAAGACTTATCAGATACAATGTTATAAAATACCACGTGTTTTATTTAGTTCTCAAACAAATCCTGTGAAAGGGATGCCCTCATATCTACCTTTTGAGACCGATCAAGGTCACCAAGCTAATAAGTAGCAGAGCAAGGATTTACACTCAGATCTTCAGGCTGAGTCCAGAGACCTTTTCTCTTTCCACTTGGCTACAGTTCCTTTTTATCCCCACCAGTACCTTCATGCTCCATTTACTTTTAACCCATATGCCCTGTGCTGAAGAAAACTGCTTGTACAGCCACTTCATGCAGCACTTTAGGATTCTGTTCCAATTTTAAGAGAGAATTCTTGATAACAGAATTGCTGTGTTAAGTATTTGTTTAAAGCTAAAGCAGAAAACCACTCATGAGTAACACAAGCAGTTAAATGGTACCATCTGGAGCAAGAGGCATCTGTAAGTATCCTTATTTAAGAACCAGTTTACAAATAATAACAGACCCCTGGAATTAAGCAGTTAGCTCCTTTGTCATTTATAACAGCATTCAAGGGAAATAGCTGGCTCCATTGCTTTTAAATCTTCACAAACAGAAATACCAGGGTATTTTGGCTTTTTCCTTGGAAATAACAAGATGAGGATCTATCTCTTAAATCAATAATATTAAGAGTAACAGATAATCCAGTTCCTGTTCTCCAGTTTCATAGACATGAACAAGGAATAAATTTTCACATTTCAAAAAAGAAGAGCAAGGAAATTAAACTTATCTAGATGACAATGCAAGAAAGAAAGAAGAGATGCATTTCTGAAAAAAAAGAATCAAAAGGTTCACTTCGTAACAAATAGAAATATTGTATAAATCAAAGTTTCTACTCATTATTTGTTGCAAATTATGTTTTCACTTTATAGTTTGCTTGTCTGCATAACATTAATCAAAATCAGATTTTGATTATTTTGTACTCTACATGGCACTTTGTATGTTCTCAAAGAATATTTGTAGAATACATAAATTTAGATAAAAATAAATATAGAGACAGACACAGGCATAGAAATGACAAAGAGTACAATCAAAGACTATTCTTTTACAGAAAGAAATGCAAAGCAATTCGCAGACCTAGGAAGTCATAGCTCCTTAGGGCGATGTTTTCCTATCTTAAAATGGTAATATTTGTGCTGTACACTGCACTGCAAGGTAAACAGACAGATACTGCTCAAGACCAAAGAAGACTGGTCAGGGGCAATTGGCGATATTGCTCTGGCCACTGGAGGCCTTGCAAGGCCATACCCAGGCCTATGGGGATCAAAATCTCTGTTAGCTGTGCCCAGACTCTAAAATCTTCTCTTTCATTTGCATTCTATTTGTCAATTGTATAGAATTTATTGAAAGCAGCCTTTTTTGGGGAGAATTTATTTGTGCACCTCCCTTCAGTCAGTATTAAACAAGTATTTTAATATAAAGGCCCCTAGGCTCATTTGTGGAACTCAAGTAACTCCTATACCTGGCATCTATTATCATCCCAACATTGTTTTGTTTTGTTTTTTTACCTCCATAGAAAAAAAGACAACTTTTTAAAGACAATTAGATTAAATATGTACAATAATTGTTAAACTATACTGAAATCACACATATACAGTCTGTAAAAGAAGAAAAAAATTCTGAGGATCCTAAAACTATCAGTAATTTATGAATTTATATCTCTTATTATCACACTTTTCCCTAGTGTAATGTAAATCTCATATTCTGAACTTAAATATTTCCTCTCACACTCTTCTTAAAAGAGGACCACATCAGTGTCTCTGAGAGTTAAAGAAGTTGTGATAGTCAGGAGGAGAGGGGTTGAGAACTGCAAAAATGTAAATACTGTAGAGCAAACGAACAAATCACCCAGAGGAAAACACTCTCACACACACACACACACACACACACAAACACACACACACACACACACACACACAAATCAATATTGAACATTAGATTGTTCCTCACTTTCATGAAGAAATAGTCCAAGTCTCTCTGGTTTTTTCTCTTAATAGTTATTTTATAATACTTACACATAAAATATTATGGTAAATAGTTATTTAGCTAGAATTACTTTTTAATTTTAACAATAGCTGTCTGATAATGCTTCTTAAGCATTTTCATATGGATATTTTCTGTACAAGTTGTATATATTTGAGAGGATACTGACTCCACCAATGCGCCTTCAAACAGACAATGCTTTAGAATGGATAACAGGACAGCACAACCCAAATCCTAAGTTTTCCTCTTAAATTCTTAGAGGAAATAACATTCTTTTCCTTTCCACACTCAGCATCCTTTTTCTTTTCCTCCCTGATCCCTTGGCTCCTTGCAGACCTCCATCCCTATGCACAAATAGCGTTAAGGGACTTTTCAAGTCCCTTTTTTAAATTTAAATTTTTTATTTACTAAAGATGGTGATTAAAGACTAGATAAGGAGATACAGAAACATTTTAGCTATGTAAATTCCATCTCTTCTCCTCAGGTTCTGCCCTATCACTGGGATTTTGTGTTGTCTCATAAAAATACAATTATTTACATATAATTAATAGATTGAAGGGAACACAGGAGGAAGGGTTAATATATCAGTTATAGTTCAAAATATAGTGACAAAATAGTCTGGAATATGTAAGCAACTCAGCTTTGCCCCACTTCCCCTGTTCTGTTACTAAACATCTGTTCCATCAAATCTCTTGCCCACCTTAAAGGGCCTGAGGGAATCTGAAGCACTAATAGTTACCTTGGGAGCTAGAAAAGGGTGGGATTGGGAAAAATTCTCCAAAGCTTAGTTTCATCAAACTTCCTTCATGTTCAGTAGTTGTGCTTCAGTGAGTAGGTGGCCCTAGGTGACTTTTCCACTATATTCATATATTGTCCTTTGTGCTTTTAGCTTTTTCAGAGTGCTTTCTTTCTTTTTTTTTTTTTTTTCAACTCATGGTTCCAACATCAATTTGGGTGCCTGGAGTGACTATACCATATATTGTGCTTATCACAGCTTACACAGAACTTCCTATTTTGGTAACATTTAAGATGTTCTTTGTACGTTGTGACACATTTTGACAATGTGGGCAAAGAGAAAGAAAGCATTCACTAATACAAAATATTTGCAAATAGGTACAGTAAGCTAGCTTTACATAATGCTACTAGAAATCAAAAGGTTTAATTTACAGAATGAATGACTACATAATGCAGTCTTTAAATATGGAGGAAAAATAAGCCCTCTAAAAATGAAAAGCAACTTGGGGCATTGGTGAGCTTTTTTGCATAAATTCCTTAGAAGCTTTTATAAGCTCATCTTTCTTCCTCAAGGTAATTATGTTGAAAAGAAACTTGCAAAAAGCTAAATAATTGATCTGTACAAGCTTAAATGGAAAAAACTTATACTTGTTTATCATGGGTGGGGACTGTAAATGCATAAATATGATTGAAGCATTTATTACACTTGGAAGGATGGTGTTAATGGGGAGACCTTCTGATGGTCATGCTAGCTGCTTTCGAAGAACAATAGATACATTAAATTAATCAGTGGTTGATTGTGGGGGTTGTTTGACTTGACATTTTTAGTTCTAGCACTAACTCAAATTTTAGTATTAAGTTGTAAAATAGAGTTCTATAATTGTAATATGAAAATAAACTTCATAAGAATAAAAGTAATGTCATAACCAGTGTCTGATTCCTCTAATGAACATATAATTTCCACAGAAGCAGTGATATGTGCAAATACACACACCACACACAAACATCTGCTTTCGAAGTCCTTATGTAATTGTGTGAGAAGGGAAGAGTTTATATCAAATCATTCAGTTTCTAAATTATGTCTGGTTTAAACTAATATTAAAATATGTTTGAGAAGCCTGAGTCTTTCAATTTATATGAAGAAGATACATTCACATCAATTAATAAGATCCACTTATACAAACTTACTCTAGGCTAGATTCTGCACTAAGCATTTTATGGGTAAATGTACATTTAAATATCTCAAGAAATGAATGAGATATGTTCTATCATTGTTCCCATTGCACAGTTGAGAAAACAAAGCAAAGAGAGTTTAAGGGAATTCAAAACTTGTTAGGCTCAAAGATGACATTTGAATATTGAACTACACTGTCTTTAGGGGCACCTGTTATAGCAGAAATGTTTTACGTAGCTAAAAGATTGAAAGCATGCCTGATTATTTACATGGTAGATGAAGGCCAGAGTGTGTGGTAGTATCTGGATCATCTACATGGCAGAAAAAGGATCCAGGGGCACTGAGAGCTTGTCTGTCCCATTCACGCACTGTTGTTTCCTCTCACCTAGACCTAGAACACTACAGGGAACAAAGTAGCCACTTAGTTGATTTTGATGAATGAATAAATCCCACCAGATAATCACTGGTGCTTACTGTCAGAGTGAAAGTCCCCCAGGTTTTTAGTTATGAACATGTTGGTCCCACTAGTGACAAAACAGAAAGTATTAATTCATTTTATACATATAAATACCTAGAAAAACCAAACAAGAAAGAATAGAAACGACAAAGGAAAACTGCCGAGTGTGTCTTTGTCTAAATATAGTCATCCAAGCTTCCCTTTAAATCTAAAGTTCTAGAAGTCTAAGGGGAATAAAGTAAGATCAGCTTCTCTTTCCGTTCATTTCCTTCTTTCCCTTTTATCCCCCACTGCCACCAGCCAGGCTTTTTGGGCTAAATATATCAACTCGTTTTACTCTTTCTTGTTTTTGTTGTTGTTTTCCCTGAAAGTGGAAAGAAACAGATATTCCAGCTGAGTTCCATTTATTCAGACATGAAATACAAATATCTATTTCATCTTTCTTCAAACCTCCTACGTCCCCACTTTAAACTCATAATGAAACCAAATATTTTATTGAGAAAATAGATGCAATCTGACAAAATCTGACATCTCATTTTAACAGATTCACCAGTCTGCCAGTGTGCCGTATATTTGGCCTCTTCTCTATGCTCCTACTGAGGAACCGCCTCCGGTGTCATCATCCCAATTCATCCCTTTGTCTATTTAAAGGCAACTGTCCTGCAATTATCCTTTTGATCTCCTGCACCTTTAAGTTCTCCCTCACTCTAAAACCATTTCCATCAGCATGCAAACAGGCCTTAATTGCACCCATTTTAAGAAAGAAAAAAAACTCACTTGAGCCTAAATCTGCTCTTCTCTCACAGCAAAACTTCTTGATTGAGTATATTAGGAAGTCTCAACTCCTTTACCTCCCATTCTTACCTCGCATCACTAACATGATTAATACTTTTTAATAACCCCTATTGCACTTAGAAAAAACCCACAGCTTATACAGCTCAACATCAAAAAAACAAACAACCCAATTAAAAATGGGCAGAAGATCTAAATAGATATTTCTCCAAAGAAGACATCAAGATGGCAATAGGTACATGAAAAGATGCTCAATATTGCTAATTATTAGAGAAATGCAAATCAAAATTATTGTGAGCTATCACCTCACATAAGTCATAATGGCCACCATCAAAAAGTCTATAAATAATAAATGCTGGAGAGGGTGTGGAGAATAAAGAACCCTCTTACACTGTTGGTGGGAATGCAGTTTGGTGCAGCCAGTATGGAGAACAGTAGAGAGGTTCCTTAAAAAACTTAAAATAGAGAAGTTACCATGTGATCCACAATCTCACTCCTGGGCATATATCGGGAGAAAACTATAATCCAAAAAGATACTTGCACCTCAGTGTTCATAGCAGCACTATTTACAATAGCCAAGACATGGAAACAATCATTGCTAGATGATTAGATAAATAAAATACACACACACACACACACACACACACACACACACACTGGAATACTACTCAGCCATAAAAAGGTGAAATAATGTCATTTGCAGCAACATGGATGGACCTAGATTTTTATACTAAGTGAAGTAAGTCAGAGAAATACAAATGTATGATATTGCTTATACATGGAATCTAAAAAATGATACAAATGAACTTATTTACAAAACAGAAACAGACTCACAGGCATAGAAAAGAAACTTATCGTTACCATAGGGAAAAGGGCAGGGGGAGGGATAAATAAGGAGATTGGGATTAATATATACACACTACTATGTATAAAATAGATAAACAACAAGGACCTACTGTATAGCACAGGGAACTATATTCAATAGCTTGTAATAACCTATAATGAAAAAGAATATACGTATGTGTGTATCACTGAATCACTTTGCTGTACACCTGAAACTAACACAATATTGCAAATCAACTATACTTCAATTTAAAAAAAGAAAAGGAAAAAAAGAAATAAAAATCCAAATTTCTCACTATGACCTGTATTTTTAAAGAACCTGGCTTCTACTTACCTCTTCCCATTTCATCCTCCCCCAATCCCACACATTATGCTCTGCATACCCTCATCTTCCCCTGTCCCTTGGAAAGCAAAGTTCTTCCCCACCTCAGGGCCATTACCTGCTACTTGTTCTGCCTGGAACACTTAACTTCCTAAGTATTGAATAACTAGTTACTTTTCATTTAGGTCATATCAAATATTATCTCTTTAGAGAGGCTTTCCTGACCTCACTATGTAAGAGACTTATATTACTTTTCCGTAACTAGGTAACAGATCATCTCAAAATTTTGTATTTCTCTCACTATTTCAGTTAGGACTTCCGAAAAGGCTGGGTTGGATGTTCTGCCTCAGGATCTTGAAGTTGCAGTCAAATGCCAGCTGGGGCCACAGTTCTCCAAAGGCCTGCGTGAGACTGCTGATCCACCTCCATGATGGCTCACTTATGTGACCAGCAAGTTTATGTCTGCAAGCTGGTTCCTCTCCGGATGGATATCTCCAAGGAACTGTTTGTATGTTTTACAACGTGGAGGTTGGTTTTCTCCCAGAGCAAGCAGTCCAGGAGATCAAGGCAGAAACTGAAATGCCTTTATGACATAGCCTCAGATGTCACACATCTTATCCTATTGATCTTACTGACCAGGCATGATTAAAGATGGGAGTGGTGTATACAAGCATGTGAATACTGAGAGGTCACTTTGGAGCTTGCTTTGTTTTGTTTTGTTTTGTTGTTGTCTTTTTACTTAAATGTTGTCATTTGTTCTTCATTCTGAATAAGGATTCTTTGATACTCTACTAAGTTTAGTAGAGTGGCAGAATACAGCAGGGTCTTGAGCAACACTTTTTCCATTTTTTAGCATGCAGATGCTAAGAGAATAAAAAAATATTTCCCAGATTCCTTTGTGACTAAGCTTCAAGATAGGATTTAGTTTTACCCATCCAGGCATACTGGCATAAGTTCCTAATTTAGAACTTAGTCACATGGAAAAATAGGCAATATAAGACCCATATCACTGATCTGCCATATTACTAATATGGTTTCTGACAGATGTGGCTATTCTGGAGCAAGTACTTATAAGAGCAGCTCCCTGATTCAGCATATTTCTGATCAAAGAAGAGGCAGCAGCTGTCTGGGTACTTGATATGGTTTTGGATGTTGTCATAATATTCAGCATTGAGTCTCTTTTTTCAGCCCTCCCAGTGATTTAGGAGCTACCATTATCTTTTAATAAATCACTTTCTGCTTTCATTAGCTAAAGTTCTGTCATCTGTAACTAAAAACCCTGATCACTTTGAGTTGCATTAGCTGTGTCAGCCAAAATAATACCTAGGCAGTCTCAGATGGGTATGTATGAGCATGTGTATGTGTGTGTATGCCTTATATATAAATAGCTATGTCATCTGTGAAGAGCAGTGCCTTCAGGAACTTTCATCCCTTCCTTTCCTCTCTATTGTGGCTTTGGAATTTTTCTCTTGATTTCCTTTTTTGCTTCTCTCAGCTAACACTTCCTGTTACTTATGTCCAAGTTCACCCAACAATAGGGGAGTTAACATTTGCAAGGAAGACACAATTAAGAACTGTGTCCATTTGACACATCCTAGTCCCTAAGTTCTAATGCACTGTTCTTATCAGGGAAAAGATAGTATCTCAAACTCAGACATGTCCCACTTTTCTATCCTTTTTTTCCTTCACCTCAAGATACTAGATCTTTTCCTCTGCTGTAATAAAATGCCCAAGAAGGTATTAGTCAAGATTTGTTCTGAAATATAAACTCATCTAACTTCAGTATTCAAAAATTATCATTAACGGTCATATGTTCCATAGATAGATTCAAATAGAGAAAAATAGTTCTAAAATTTGTTTCTCCATGGGTTTTCAAGGAGAGGCATAAGTAGAAAGCAAAGTAGGAAGCAAAGTAGGCATAAGTAAACAGCAAAGCAGGAAAAAATTTCTACCTAACTTCCACTTCTTAACTTTCTTGTACTTATTAGCTGTTAAAGGCTCTAGAAAAATTGCAAAAGTCCCATGTGCTTGAGTAACACAAATGAGATATTGGGACTATGTGAAAAAGTTAAACAGTAACACCTGAAAAGTTTAACGGTTTAACATGCTACATAGGAAATGCCATGGCCTCTGTATCTCCCCAGTGGGGCAGTTGTTTTTAGTCTAGGCTTTTACCAAAAAAGAGACCTTAAAACACTACTCCTATAGTCACAACATGCATAAAGAAAGCAGACAAAGATTTCCCGGGATGGAATGAAGAGTACTGTAGAATCACACAATTCCAGTCAGCATTTGGCAGAGCATAACAGAGAAGACTAAAACCTTCCATCGTATTCAACTGATAAAGACTCAGTACTTAAAGACCGCTTTGAAGATGTGTACAATAAAATACCAGTGTAATGGGGTGCCTGGAATGCCTGGTGAGGCAGAGCTTTCATTTGTTTTACAGAGCAGAGTACCAGCTGCTTCTCTGTTTAGGCAGGGGTAAAAAAGTCATCTTAAAGCCATTCTTCTCTACTCTGTGCAGTTATGCAAATGTAAGGCATAAAGTCATTCCTCACTAAGCAAATCTTCTGTTAGACTTAGCAGAGCTGCACCTAATTCTTGGTAATCAGCATCTCAGAAGTGGGTGCACCAATTTACATAAGGAACCCTTGGTGAATGAAGGAAGCAAAATCTCAACCACTTTCCCCTGAGACTGGAAATTAAGGAAACCTGTGCAGTGGAGAGAGGGAGCCATGACTAAATTCTGCTGGCATCCCAGAGGTCTTAAGGGGAATTTGCTGGGAGGAAGAAGGAGACTGGATGGTTGACCTGGGCGCAGTGGGATTCCTTAAGGAGGGAAGGCTATAATTATCCTGGTCTATGACTCCAGAAAGCTTAGGGCTCAAATATGGAGCACCAGCATAGTTTGCATAAAGATCTGAACCATCTCATGCACCTTCACTGGAGAACAAAGAACGTTCAATAGTAACTCTATGGTAGTAATTATACAGTGAACTGATTGGACCCTTCTGGTATTTCCTCTTTCCATTTGGCTTTCAGAAGCAGCACTGACTTGTGGGCCATATCAAGGCCTTGAAAGACCAATGTCTTACTGGCCTAGTTTATATTTGTGTACAGACTGCTTAGAATTTTATTGTTGAAATATCATGGTGCAAGATGATGCTAATGACAGAGTAAGAAATTGAATCTAGAACCCAGATCAAGGAGAAATGCTAAAGAGAATGTTTACAGTCATATGAGGTAATTATTTCAGGGTTTTAGGGGGTGGTTAAGGTTTAAGAAACTTGGTGTGGTGGACAGACCCTAATATGACCACAAGTAGTTTCTACCTCCTGATGTCTCCTTGTGTCCATGTCTTTATGTAACCTCCCCTTCTTGAGTGTGTATATTAGAATACGTGTATCATATTCTAACCAACAGAATATGGCAAAGGTGATAGGATGTCACTCCCATGATTATATTACACAAGATTCTGGTTTAGACTGAAGAGAGGAAGTCTCCTTGCTGGCTTGATGAAGTAAGCAGCCATGTTGAGGAAGTCTATGTGGCAAGGATCTAGGAGTGGCCTCTAGGGACTACAAACACCCTCTGGGACCTGAGGATGGCCTCTAGATGACAGCCAGCAAAGCCTGCCTCAGTCATATAGCTATAAGAAAATGAATTCTGCCAACAGGGTAAATGAACTTCAAAGTGGATTCTTCCCCAAATGAGAATTCAGGTGGACACCTTGAATGCAAACTTATGAAACAGAGGACCCATTAAATCTTACCCAGACTCCCAACCCACAGAAACTGTGAAAGGAGAAATATGTGTTGTTTTAAGCAACTAAGTCTGAAGCAATTTGTTACATAGCAATAGAAATCTATTACACTATTATACTTGGTAACCCCCAATGAGCACTTCCCTGGTCTTGCAGGCTCCACTTTGGACAGGCAGATGACCCTTGATCCCAGCAGGAAATCCAAATACGTTTCCTGAGAGGAAACTGGAATCCTGGAGAAGCCTCATTAGGGAACTTCCTCCAACCTAGTCTGTTCTCATGTAGCTTGATGAGAATGTATTTCCTGAGCTTTTTGCATAAAGCATAATTCTGTAAGCTGTAATATAAAGCTCTTTTTTTTTTTTATCAGTTCTCTAAAGTCTATTGAACTAACTCATGTCTCTTTCTTTATGGCAGAGGACACATAGTTCCTGGGATTACAAGGTGTTATATGTTGAATGTTTGTGTCCCTCCAAAATTTGTATGTTAAAACTCTACCCTCCAATGCGATGGTATGAGGAGGTGGGCCTTTGGAGGGTAATTAGGATTAAGTGAGGTCATGAGGGTGGAGCCCTAATGAATAGGGTTAGTGTCCTTAAAAGAGTCATGAGGAAGCTTGCTTCCTCTGGTCCAAGACAAGACACAAGGAGGAGAAGCTGGCAGTCTGCAACCCAGAAGAGGGCTCTTACCCAAACTCGACCACCAGTCCTGGCACCCTGTTCTCACACTTCACTTCTAGCCTCCATAATTGTGAGAAATAAATTTCTATTGTTTATAAGCCATTCAGTCTATGGTATTTTGGTTATAACAGCCTGAATGAACTCAGTAACAGGGGATAGAAGTGAAGGTCTAAGTGAAGAAAAAGAATATTAAAATAGCAAAAGAGGAACCATTTACCTGATGCCCACCTCTTACTTCCTGTGGTTATCATCCATTAAAAAATCTCTAGTGTGGTGTTCAAAGAAATGGTGTTCATCCTCAAAGGAGTGGTGTTTATAAGGAACCCACATGATATTGGGTTATGTGTAAAGGAGACTTTCAGTGAGGTATACCAGAACTCATGTACATATTCACAAAGACTCAGTGATTAATTGGGAAAATCAGAGAGGTCCTCAAAGACACATCAGATACATACCCTCTATGTGTAATTTATATGTGGTCAGCTGTATATAGTTTCATTATAGTTGACCATTGAACAACACATGTTTGAACAGCGTGGGTCCACTTATATAAGGATATTTTTCAATAGTAAATAGTATAATATTATGTGATGGGTCACTGGTTGAATTCTTAGATGTGAACCACTGATATGAATCCTGGATAGGGAGGGCCAATTATAAGTTATACTCAGATTTTTGACTGCACAGAGGGTCAGCACCCCTAGCTCCCATGTTGTCCAAGGTTCAACTGCAACCATTTTACTAATCTTATTACTTATCACAAGAATTAATTTATTCCCCACTCTGACATTCTCAGATTTCTATCATTCAACAAAAGCCTCTCATATCCTCACTTACCTCCGAAGCCTCTGAGAAAACTCCTGGAAAGTGTCTTTCCTTCCCATTTTGTCTGCCTTTTCCCTGCACAAGTTTAGGCTTAAAGAGAAAACAAAGCAACAAAAAGTAGAGTGGGAATAGGAGCTGCCTTTGGGGTCCTAACCTCTTCAGAACTGAGCTCTGCCCATAAAGGTGGTCAAAAACTCCACATAGCAAGGGGGTCAGAACTCAGAACACAAAATCTGGCAACCTTCCCAAGTACTAGGGGGTAGCTAGCAACAAGACATTTTACATCTTCCAACTTTACTGGTGAGAACAAAGCACAAATTAATTTAATATCAATAGAATAGCTTGCCAGTTCATCCCAAGTTTAATAACCCCCTCATGGCTATTTTTAAATATAGATACCTTAAGGAGTGGCCAATATTGCATTGGTGTTCAGAATAAACTAAACTAGGTAAGCAGTGATATTTACGTAACACTGGGGGTTCTTCCTCAATGTGGCACAAGTTACAGATGCTTCAGGAAAAAGAGAGGAAGAGAACTGTTTTACTAGAAACAGTAGGTAGTGGTACAGAAATAGAAATAGGCAGGTAAACCCCTGAAAGTAGGGGGTAGAGGGGAAAGAAAACATTTAATCTTCCCCCTTCCAAGCTTCTATCCTGATCCTGTATCACTGTGTACCCTTTGACTTTTCTCAGGCTGACTCCCAGGCAACAGGTTATTACCATTGCCTTTTGGGATATAGGTTAATAACTGTTCCCACTGCCCAGTCCTTAAGAAGAGGAACATCTTCAGTTTTATTGCTATTGGGGTGATGACTTTCTGTTTTGCCAAGCTGAATCTCTGAAATTCTTTTTTTCCTTTGAATTCATTTTTGTCCCAAAGGAAACCTTGTTTTTCAAGGTGATTCAATTCCACTAGACTGTACAGATTTTGTGGCATTATTGGATTAAATAGGCTTTATGGACTTACTTTGGGAACCTGGACACCATTTATAACATCTCTATGGGGGAAATGCATTTCAAGCTCTAAACTACCATTTCTACAAAAAGCTCATTAGTAAACCAGCAATGCCCTTTCTTTTCTTTGCCTTGCCTTTGCCTGTGAGAGTAACAACCACAAGGGTATGAACCGCATTCTTTTAACTAACTTTTTTTTATCAGTGAGGATGCTTTTGTCTGTAAGTAACAGAAGACCCTGCTAAATGTGACTTAAACAATAAGGACACTTACTATGACATTCAGCAAGAAGTCCAGAGAGAAGTAGATCTAAGAATTGGCTTGGCAGCCTAACAATGCCTTAAAGGACCTAAGCTCTTTCTTACCCTCGTCTTTGCCGTGCTCTGCATGTCATCAATCTCTCTATCCCTAGCCTCTAGGCAGCAGCAAAACCCTATGTGTTAAATTCTCATAACAACATCCAAAGGCTGGCAAGGGAAGGGGACTGAGGTGTTCTCTCCTCAAGCATATTTCTCTTATCAGGAAGAAATCTTTCACAGAAGCCTTGCAACAGACTTTCTTTCAGGTCCTATTGGCCAGAGCTGAATTACATACAAATTCCAAAAGAATCTCTGGTGAAAAGGTAACAAAATTGGGACCTATATCCTTCATGTTTTCTACCCTTGGCTGGAAGTGGGGCTCATCTTCCCTGAGCACATTTTTCCCAAACTTGAACAAAATTAAGGTTTGATTAGGAAAGAAGAAGAAAGGACTGTTTGTTGGTAAGTAACCAATAGCACATGTCACACTGTAATTTTACTCCTTTTTATTTCCTCTTGCCTAGGAGGTTTACTCCAGACCAGTAACATATGGCACTAGGCTGCAAAGATGAGACTTTAACAGGATACAAAGCACATTAACAAAATGTGTGCTAAATTGCAATGCTATGGTTGTGCTGCAAACTCGATGTTGTGAAATTATATTCCCGATTAGACAGTATAAATAGTGCAATGCCAGTTTGGATGTTAGAGTGATTCATTGAGCTTAAAGACATGAAGTGTGGAAAGCTCCCTAGTGCTAACTATGCTCACTTTTCACTGACCTATGTCCAATGAGCCAAAAAATAAGCCACGTGAAATTCACATATAAACAAGAATGTTAGTTAATATGCCACTTACTAGGTACTCAAATCATGGTAGCTTTAATGATTAGTGACACAGAAGATCTTTGTCCAGGGACAGTTAGCAGTAATTTTCTCAAAGCAATAACCCCTGAATTAGAATCATATATAATCAACAACACAATCACCAGATACCCTTCTCCAGTAACCCTCCCAGATAATTTTGTTTAGTGAAGATCATTACTCTCTTTTTAAAGATTATACTCTGTATCACAAGATTGTATAAAAATAATTCACAACTTAGAAAGCATAGCTTAAGTCACCTTCTTTGTCTCAAAAGGGCATTACAGCTCCCACCACAGGCCCCAAGTGAAGTGAGATGGGTTCTAACACCTATTCAACTCCATGGAAGTAATCTGACATAAGCTGACTCAATTACCTATGTCTAAAACAAAGGTAAGCCACTTAAATACACAGAATTGAAAATCAGTGGTTTTCTAGGAATTTTCCTATAAATACACTGGGGTCCATAGAGACAGCATAGTTCTTCCATAACCATATTATTGTTTGAAAGTTTATGACAAGATCTGGATTTGAAAGAGGATATACCCTTAGTATCGCCTTCCTCCCCTAACTTCGAAACGTCATGTAGTAATGAAAACTATATGCCATTATGACTTTCTTGGACTTACCTCTCTCCCTATGTGGCATCAGGAGGAGTGAAGTCTGGGATTCTCATAATTCTTTATTGAATTTCAATAGTTCTTTCTTCTCAAACTTTAGCTGGAGAGTAAAGATAAAAGAATTGTTAAAAAAGGTAGTCTTTCTCACTTTATCGGATTTTGATGTGTGGGTGAAAGCAAAGCAGTTAAGAGCATGTAATGTGTCTTTTCTTTTTGCACAAAACCAAAGGAAGAGAAGACAACAAAGAGAAGTACACAGATGTACACATTCAAATGAGCAAGAAACATTTTTTAAACTCAGTGAAAATTGTCTTAGAAATTTCAATCAATAGCAGTGAATGCAATCTTAAAATTAGAAATAAACAATGTTGAGGTGACCAAAAGCTGTGCATGTCACCTCAGTTTGAATCCCTAATGGCTATGTTGTTTGCAATGAACATTCTAACATCACAGTGTCCCATCAAATTTTGAATTATGATCTTCATGAATTTATCAATAATTATTTATTGGGGTCCTTAGCATTAGGCTCAGCTCTGTGTTAAGAAATACAGAGGGACTATAAAACATAAAGTCTATTTCAAGGAGTTTACACCATAGCTGAGGAGATGACTATTATACTTGAAACAATACAACACAAACAGGTATATACTGTATAAATTAAATGTTACATTTACATGCAATCTAAAATGTACACACGTTCATACACTTCTAATATTTTATTTCTCTTCTGTCTTCCTCTTTTCTGTATACAGTTCCTCTCCGTTACCTTGGCTGTTGATCTTTTTATTGTGGGTGAAACATCGGGCCTAGTGTACTGTATACTTTGTCTAAAACTGGTGTTTGTGACATTCTCTGTCTGTCTTTAAAGGCCCAAAATAAAACTAAGCTAAAGTATTCCTAAACATTTTATAACGTGAATAACTTTCTGCTTGCTTAGGGATTGTTCGGAATTACTTCTCAGGAAAGAACAGACGTTGGTAAAGCTGAAGAACTAATTGGGCTTTGCACAGTTCCTTCAATACATGGGAAAGCTTCTGTCTATCCAGATACCTGCCAGAAAATAACAAAAGACTTCCACTGACATGCAAAGCAAGAGTTCATTTAATTTTTTGGAATTCTATTTCCAACTCTATGTTCATTAGTTGAGTTTATCTTTCTTGTTCCTAATTACATTGTTTTAGGTGGTGAAAGTTTTACTTTTTAAAAATATGTGTAACTAATTACAAAATTAAATAAATATCTGTGCTTCGTTGAAGGATGGATAAAGGCAGCTTATTATGATCCTGGAAAAAAAGTAACTATGATATTCAAAATAAAAAAAAAATGCTTAAAAAAGAGAAATGTCTAGCTATAATGATTTCTTTTTCCATCCAAGAATTAACCAACTAACTAAATATAGCCTTTATTAAATCAGTTCTACATCACACCTCAACTATAATGTGAAAATTTTATTAAAGAAAAATCTCTCACTAAGAACATATTATTTTCAAAAATATTTTCTTCCCCCCACCAAAAATTGTTTTCTTCCTGAAACTGAGAAATTAGAGTTGCATAAAAAGCATCTATTTGATGGGTCTATTATGCATTGATAGACAAATATGTAGAAAATGGTTTTAGTCTCATTAAAAAGAAACAGTCTTAATTCCCTATTTCTTCCCATTTTGTTGTGAAATAATATTTTAATTGTTTAACAATTGCTGTAACAGGAAATTGCCTTTCTAAAAATGTAGGGCAAATAAAATAGGCCAACTTGTTTATGAAGCCAAGTATTTTCATCCACTTACTCACAGTTCTTGGCTTTTGACAAGATGTCTCTGACATTTGAAATGGAAATATTCACTCTACAATTACACAACTTTATATATATGTATATTTTTTCATATATATATTCATTCTAATTTTTTTAGATGAGCTTATTTGAATAGTATAGGCCATCCATTAAAGTTGAGGAATTTATTCAACTGAGTCTATGATTCATAAGCATATCCTCATATAGCACTGGAACTTTTTTGTGCCAACACTTGTACATAGTCTTCAAGTTACAAAACTTTTATGTATATTTACATCTTTTGGCCACTTGTTCTAAGCAAGTCCCCATTAGAACAAAGGTAATTCATGTCCAGCATCATGGTTCCTAATAACTAAACTATAAAGAAATTATTACAATGTATAGCTGATGAATGATCTAAATAGATAAGAAAATTCTAATATGTTTTAAGATAAGAAGGGAAACTATAAAATGTTAGTTTGAGGAATAGAACTTTCAAATGATTTACAGCTTTCCAATATAAAAACTATGTAGCCTAATCTTTTCAGTTTGAGCTTTCATGAGGGCCTAATGAGACTAAAAGTGGTTTCCAAAAAAGACTATATTTTTAGTTACCAAAATCTTATTACCATTACTGAGACATATTTATATTGGAATTTTAATTAATATTTAATTTATTATAATAAACCTCATGGTCTTAATATTCCATTTATTTCTTATCATTATTTGAGAAACATAACTATCAAAATATTATAAAATAATATATGTATGAGTCAATGGCAGCTACAGTTATACTAGATAACACACAACTTCAAAATCTCAGTGACTTACAAAAACAAACAACTGTCTTCTCACTCATCAACGTATGGTTTGGCTGCAAATCCACAGATCTCAGCTGGGCTCACCAGAACTCAGTAAGGCTGGATTAGACTCCAGAAAGTTAAGTTCAACTCTGCTCCGTCTGTCTTCATCCCTCTGGGACCAGAGAATACTCAGGGCATATTCTTCTCATGGTGGACAGCAGAAGCCCAAGAGCTCAAGCTTACCCACACTGGTACGTTCAAAACCACGGCTCATGTTATAGCTGCTCATATTCCATCAGCCACAGCAGGTCACATGGCCAAGCCCAACATCAGTGTGGTGGGAAAATATACTCCACCTATCCTAATAGGAGATAATAAAAAGTTACTTGGTAAAAAGTTTGAGTGTATAATTCTATAACAGGGAGAATGAAGATATTCTATAACTTCCATAATATTTTATAATAGATGTTCATTACTTTAAATTTGAAAATATATTTGTACATCTTGAGGAAAAAACATCTTTATCAGGAAAGTGAAATGATCCACTTGTAATAAGAATTTAAAGTTAAAAACTTAGCCAGAATTTCTGTCAGTTTATAGCAAGAGTTTAGGTTAAACACATATTTAACATGTAATTGGATTGTTAACATATGAGTGCATTTATATCTCCCAGAACCAAATGAAGAAGACATCCAGCATCACTTGAAAAATTAAGTTATTTAATAATGACATTGTTTCAAAAATGTACCTTTCCATCTTTTTTTTCTTAAATGGAGGTACTGGGGATTGAACCCAGGACCTCATACATGCTAAGCATATGCTCTACCACTGAGCTATACCCCACTCCCCAGTACCTTGCACCTTTCCCTCTAGATGATTGGAAATGACAAAATAACATTTTTTCTGACATAATTTTATGGCAAGAAGTAGCCAATAATAGAAATTTAGCATTTTTGTTATGCATTAAGAAAAAATACTTTTTAATACGATTTATATGATTTTCTATTATAAAATTGTTACGTAGGCCTGCTTTATTTTTTAAGATAGTAAATTTAATGTTAATAGAAACTCAGATACACTGAAATGTGAAGTCCATAGCCATCACCACACGCAGCTGTTTCTCTGAATACTCCCTTCGAGGGCTAAATGAGAATTTCAATAAACAATCCACTTGCTGCCCAGAGTGGTAAGAAATAAGAAGGCTGAGATATGATTTTTTTGTTTTTGTCTCTGGTTTGTAGTTTCTGTGCATGCATTTCTAAGCATTGAAGGTGCTATTTAAAAATCACCACAGTCTTATTAAAGTATAGTGGCTAAAAGAGAAAGAAAAGATCTTATATAGTACTTCCCTACTTACCAATATTTGATGACTCCTAAGTTGCCCACAGGATGAAGAATTTTTTAGACATTTACCATTCTAACTTCATTCTCCACTATTACCTTATAATATAATACAGCCAAATGAGGCCATTCCTTGTTTTCAATTTTAACTCTAGGCTATCCAATCTTTTAAATTTTTTCTGGCATTTTCCTCCCCCATTATCTAAAACCCTGCTGACCTTCTAACATTTACTCCTATTAAGAACTTAACTTCAAGCCCCACATACAACTTTCCTCACAAACTTTTTCTAGTAATCCTAAAATATTGAGCTCCCATTGCTTTTTGTATCTCTCTGGTGATACATATCATATTCTAACCTTTACGTTATTTGGTTTGTCAACAGTCATTTATTGAATACCTGCCATGTGTCAGCCCTTCATAAGCTCAATCCATTTTACATGTTTGTTGCATCTTAGCAAAGTGTAATCTCCCTGAGATCAAAGCTGTCTTGTTCCTCTTTATCTTCCTTGTTGGACCTACTATATTCTCTTTCACACAGTAGTACTCAATAAACATTCAAATGGAAAAAAAAAAAAACTTTTTATGGGAAAAGGTCTCAGGAATTTGTATTCAGTTTGTCCAGGAGTTTTCACAAAAGGTTGTAAAATTTTACTTTTGGTTTCAACAAAAGCTCCTAGATCACAGATACTCAGTAACCTGGAACAGGGTCATTAGAGGTAATTGGATCTATTTGAGCTAGGAAAAGACTCTGCCATTTGCCTTGAGATATTTAAAATCAAAGACAGAACCTCATTTGTCTGGGATGGTTTGTGGGCCTGCATAACAGTTGTTACCACTCCAGACTACTATGGTTCTATATCAAGAATTTTCAACATTTAAATAGTAAATGATAAACTGACAAAAATGAAGATATACACACAAAAACCTGTAACACTTTATATGACTACAGACCTCTACATAAATTATTAACTATTTTTACTTATATAAAATAATAAAGTGGCTAAAATTTTATATTCACAAGGTTTTTCAATCCTCTTTGATCTTTTTCCTATCTTCCTTAAGTACAGCTTTTATATGCCACTAATTGCTCAAAAACATAGAGTGGCCCATAATTTCTTTATAGGCACAGAATTTTAAAGCTAGAAGAGACTAGAAACCATTGAATCTTATCTGTTAATTCCACACAATGGCAACTGAGGCCTGTAAAAATCTCATAACTATCAGAAATAAAACTGTGACTAGCCTCCTGACTCCTGATGTAATATTCTTTCTACTTTCCCATCCTACACCTTTTAAAATTCCTCTTTTTTTGTTATTTCTACAATGAGACGTCTTTATAATCACTCGAACATTATTTCCAGCCGTACCCTCAATACACATCTTTACTCAGGGTGACTGCCTTCTATTATACAATCTTTTGTCATGAAAAGTCTTTCCTTAAATTCTCTTCTGCCCAAACTCAAAAACTGTCCTCCTTTATGAAACAAACTCTTGTTCTTCCAACCCTCAGTGAACCCTTTAGTCTTCAAAAGAAATATTCTGTATTTACAAGTTAAAATCTCTGCTAGCTAAGGAGCTGGATGTAAAGACAGACTTCAGGCAGCTTATAACACAGGTGGAGAGATTAAACATGTTCATGTAAATAGAGCAAAATATTATGAGTGTTTTAAAATGGCCACAGTGAGCTGTAGGAGTCCAAACGAGAGACAGATATAGGTAGGATCTGGTGTAGTTTGAAGATGGTAAAAAAAAAAAAAAACTCTAGAAAGAAGGAAGGACAATTAGAGACCAAAGTTAAACATCGCTTAAAGACAAGAGTTGGAAAGTGCAAACAGAAAGCAGGAAGTAGCAAATTTGGCAAGGATTTAGGATTTGTTAAGCAGGGTAGTGAGGAGTAAGACAGGAGTAAGTTAGGGTGAAGCTTGGTCACAGACATTCTTAATTTCCAAGAAAAGGTGCTTGGATTTCATTTTCCAAGAAACATGAAATTGAGAGTATTGGAGCAAGGCAACTTCTTGATCAGAGCTCTGCTTGGAAAGACTAAACCAGCTGGAGTCTATTGAAGCTATTGAAGAAGGAAATGACTTGTGCCAAGTAGATCAGTGGGGAGTCAAATGTGATAGTCCAGGCAAGAGTTAACAAGGGCCAGGACTAGAGTAGGATGTGGGGAAAAAAATACGGGGTCAAATGTGCAACAACACTAGAATAGGATCAACAGGATTTGGTAATTGATTGGATATGGGAATAAGAAAGTGAGAGTAGTTAACAAAAATGACCATAAACTGAGAAAGAGAACAGAAGGACATGCAAGTATTGTAGGGGAAAATTATTACAATGTCTTTGAAACATATAGAGTTCTAAATTAAATTCACAATATGCATCTATAATGTGTACCACAAATTGATGTGTATATTTAGGTACAGTAGCAATTGAATGCTTAATTACATACTGACATACTGTTTGCTAATTGTTTCAACTATTTTCCATCTTGTCTCTTCAATAGTGTAATAATATATAGTATAATAGTATAATAATAGTATATATATTAATAATAATAGTATAATACTTCTTGAGGTGGGGGGGGAAAGGAGTAGAGAGAATAAATTGACAAGTAGAAAGCTCTTATTATATTCCATACTCAGGCACAATAAATATGCTGCTACCTCCATTTACACATAAGGAAACTAGTGCTCAAAACTATCAGGTAGGTTGCATATATTGTCAGAGATGATATAATGTGACCCTAGTCTTACTCCCAGAACCCCAGGGACTTTCATGAGTACCAATGGGCAGAGGTTCAAGGATGCAGATTTTGGCTGAATATAAGGAAAAAACCCTTTTCAACAGTTAGTTACAGCTGTGAATTTCAAGAAGAGAACTGAGACCTACAGGGAAATGTTAATGAGATTATATAGGTATGTAATTTGCAAGCAAAAGAAATCATACAAATTTTTATCATAAATAATCTCAAGATAATAACTGATATGAGAGCAAGATACACAGAAGCAAAAATTAAATATAGCTTTTCTTCTTTTTTGTGTTACAATTTTTAAATATCTTCCTTTTGCTTTTTTTTTTTCCAAACTCAAATTGTAGATGTTTTCACAATTTTCTTTGGATTTAATGTACGTGTTTGAGTGTTGCAGTAGGACTGCATGCTTCTCTTAAATGTAAAGGCAATGATCAAAGTCAAGAATTAACTTTTTAGTCCAAGATTAGATCTAAAATCCCTCAGATTCTACCAGATTCCTTTCTGAAGAATCCTATGTCTAAATAAGAGTTAGTCACCTGGCGCTTGGAGTTTATCACAACTCAAGCTAGGCAGATTGGTGAAAGGGAACTCTCCTTTCCATATCTTTATCAAATCTCTGGAATCTTGCACTAGAATCCATGGCATATGAGATCAAAGCCAAAGACCTTAAAGGATTGGATTGAGTGTTGATAGCTGCCTCTAGGAGGAGGAATGGAGATGAGGACAGAAATTTACATTTCAGCTGTTGAGAAGTTCACATCAGGGAGGACAGATATGTCTACATGAGTGATTTAATGCTCAATGCCAAAAGCATATTCTTATTTTTCAAAGAGAGAATCTGGGACTGAGATAATTCTAAGAAATTTTCCCAATATTATGTAGAGTGAGTCAAGCCATTATTCGCATTCAGACTTCAAAGTTCATAATCTTTCCACTATATCTAGAGATTGTAATGTTCCCTAGACAGAAGAGAGTTTTTTAAAAAAAAAAAAAAACACATTGTTTCCAAATTAGGGTTCATTTTTCAATTTCTAATTTAGCTTATTATTTAGAATGACTATATAGGTCATAAAATAAGCCTCTAGATATTATACTGTCACTTAAACTTAGCCTTTACCTTAATATCTCTGCCTAAAAGTACAAAAAATGTTCTCCAAAAATAATACAACTTTTCCCTTAATACTTTCTCATAAAATCTCAACAACAGTTTAATTTTTTATAAATTCGAATTCTTCTTGACTAAACCTTCAAATAGAAAGATGAAAAAACAAAACAATAGCAAAACTATTTACATTTTGAAATTTGTTGAAATAACAACAATACAGAAACACAGAACAACACAAAAATGACATATAGAAGAGTTCTCAGATATTAGACAGGAAAATTGCAGAATAAAGAGATTAAAATGTCAAATGATTATTTAAAATATTACTAAACAAAGGAAAAAAGATCTGAGGAGATAATTTAGAATTAGGACAGCTTCCTTCTGGTAATTTCCAAATAAATACACCAAAACAGGAAGGGTACATTTAGTCTGAAACAATCTGGGCTATTTAGAAAAACATCTCGCTGTTAATTTAGACTATTAACCTCTACACACACACACACACACACCCCTAGAAATACGTACACAAACGTCAAATACAAATTACCTTCTTAATACAAAAATAGTCACTCAAAATCTTCTGTGCATGTGATTTTATATATTTGAATGTTCTAGAGAACACTGTACCAGGTATAAGTAAAATTAGACTCTAAGCTGAATTTTACTCCTTACTAATAGGGTGACTGGATAAGTTAGTAATAACTCTGTGCCTCAGTTTTCTTATCTGTAAAGTAAGTAAAGTAAGTAAATGATTTGGGATGGATGATTTCTAAAGTCACTTCCAGCTATATGATTATATATGATTCTCAGACAAGTGGGATGAGAAAATCTATGTGGCTATATTGAATTGCTTTTGTCCTTGGTCCTGAACAGCTTCAGACTTTAAAGCTGATTCATTACAGCCAGGAAGGAACATTTCCATTTCAATTTCTAAAATAATCATGGCCAGGTTTAACCCTTTCAGTTTAAATGTTAATTTTCTTATTTTTCTTAGTCCTCTATATTTGTTAGCCTGGGACTTTCCTGTAATTAGATGTCAGTCTTTTGATTAATTCTGTATTTGCTTCAGGAAAGTGCCTACTTTTAGCTCCTAGATTATTTCTAAGTGTGTGTTACCTGCCCTATCTGTACTGGCTCTTGTGTTTTTATGCCCTTTTCCTTGCGCTTAAGTAGCACTTTACTTTTACTTTAGCTGATAATTCTCTTTAAGAGCCCAATCCTGCCCTTTAAGATTCAACAATCCTGTCCCAAATAATGGACAGAAATATGCATTTCTACCTCTATCTCTGTTTTAAACCAGAAATATTTTATATCAAATATTGCAAATCCTCTTGTTATGGTATATTCTTGTTTCCAAACATCTGTACTATTTCTTAAAATAACGGGGATTAGAATTCCCATCATAAAATATGTTCCAAAGTTTTCATTATCAGATAGGCAAGAATAGGTACATTCTACTTACATAACTTAAAGATCATATCACATTCCATACCTTTAAATTATAAAACTGTAGTAAATTAACTGATGTGCACATAGGAGTCATTTTAGCAAACTGTAAATTCAGTAAGGATGCAACTATATTCAAAGGTTCAAATGGCTGGCTTGGGTGATAATTTATCAATGTATTTTTGGCACCTAAACACACATATTGATATATTAATTGTTTTAGTCAGTAAAAGGGATATGTCAATGAGAAATAATGCCTTTTTTTTTTTCTCTTTCTTGGTGTATCATCTACAGATTGTTCTAGCCTAACGGAAAAAAAAGTGAATGGAATAGTAAATGTTATTGTCCAAAAACTTAAATAGGAAATAATTATTCTAGCTAAAAGTCTCTGAAATTCTGCACTGATTCATTCAAAACAATCTAAATAACTCTACCTTTAATTTATTCCATAATGTGTAAGGCAGAGTCCCAAGCTGCTGGCACTAGAAAAGGACTCAAGTAGAGAATAGATGATAAGACATCGACTCTGTCAGGGAACAGTTAAATAAACAACACCATATAATAAACATGTAACACCAATTATTGCCACGACGGAAGAGTATGACTGTGCCATTATATTTCTTCTTTCTATACACACTTCTGAGGAAGTAATTTTAATTCTTTTTCGAATTCTGTTATCCTTCAAGGCTATTCTTTGGGAGTATAGAGGTACAAAGAAAAATAAAGTTAACATCATTAGGAAAGATTTCTCCAGAGTCTCCCAACTAAAGCCTTTGATGAAGATCTTAAATATCAGATACCTCAATTGTTAAATCTATAAAAATTGTCCCAAATTTTAGTGCCTTCCTAGAGTCTAGTGAATAATTCTAAGTATTTTTATTTACTATAAAATAAAGGCAGATTATAAACTTCCCTGGATAGTTTTTTAAAGCGATATAAATAATCAAAATCACCTTTCATTCCCAGCATTTCCCTCAGCAAATTATTGCAGAGTGCAATTTATGTTTACAATGATTAGCTAATAGTTTGCACTATATTACATTTATAATATAGAGTTGTGAATTTTACTATATATATATAGTTTATTACACAATGAATCTGTTTTTATAATTACTGTGTAAAGTAAGTCTGTTTACATCCATATTATGGCCTTCTTGAAATTATAATATTTTTAAATTTCTAGAGTATCTTAAGTGTTTTGTGTGAATTTTTAATTTACTAAAAAATATTTCTTGAGAATCTGGTATATGTTAGGCATCCTTAAAGTGCCAGTAAAATAGCAATGAACAAATCCTGATTTGAATGTTTATTGTTGGGAAATATCCAACCATGTTTGAAATGGTTATTGCTTTCTTTAATATGGTATATAGGAACATGCTGCATTGAAACAGTGGCTTTTGTAATTTAATTATAGTAAAACAATTTTTAAAAGAGACAATTCATTACTAATGCTAAACAGTCTCATGACCAATTTACCTTTATATCATCTTGTTGGTTACTTGCGTTGAAAATCTAGTTTCTTCGTTACTAATAATGCTTTGATTTTATTGCTCTAATTTTATGCATGATGGCAATGGAAAATTCTACAAAACTGTAGAATCTTGCAGTTCTACGAGATGGTTCATCTTTCTACTTTACTGTGGCTGGATTATATCTTTTCTGTACATGATGTGCTTGTTCTTTTAGCTCATCTTCTTTCTATTTTATTCTCTCTCCTCTCCCTTGAAGTTGCTATTATTCTTGTCCACTCTCCACCTCATAATGAACTTTGCCAGCAAACTTGATTCCAGGGCCCTTTGTGCCATCTTGAAGGTAAAAAAACAAAAAACAAAAAACAAAAAATAGTATGTGAAATACCCAGCATGCCTTTGCTCCTTATATAAAGAAACACTGTAGGGAAAATAATGTTGCATTTTTCTGTGATGTATTGCCATATTGTAATATCATTGCCAAGGGACTATATTATATTTTTCAATGTCCTTACATGACGTATTTAATAGTAAATTTCTCTATGAGCTTATCAACTGGAAAAAAGGTTTATTATCCTTGATGAACTGGCAAATGTCCTATTATTAAAAACTGAGCATTGTATAATCAAATACATTTTTCCTTGACTGACAAGAAATTTGATGCCAGGAACCCATCTAAGTTTTATGGGACCTCAGGTCTATGTAATTTGGGAAGCCCTGTGTAAGAAAAGAGAATTCGAAATTACAAACACAAAATTAAGTGCAAGACTATGGAAAGGACCCATGTAAGTTCAAGGGCTTGAAGCTTAAGCTTTATTAGCTACATGGCAAATCCACTTCTGCTTGGAACTAAGGTTTATGTCTAACTGCTACTATTTTTCTCTATTATCATTTCTTAATATACAATTTGGATCTAATTGGTTGTTCATCAAAAATTTCTGAAAAATACGGAAATTATTAAAAATTACATACATACACATAAACATATTATTTAAATTGAAAGCATACAAATATTAATTTGTTAACATTGATATCCAAGGCTTTTTATTTGGGTAAGGAATTAAGTGGAATGGAGGTTAGTTAATAGAATTAGGTTTTCTTCTGTTTAATTTCCCATGTTATCATCTTTTACATTTTGATTTAGATTTTTATATTTTAATTTTGGACTAATGGTTTTATATTTTCTGTGCCTATGCTTTTACTATAACATGCCTCAAAACTGTTTCAAAATATGTGGATTAAAGTTAGCCCTTATGACTACTTGTACATAAATTCTCTGTTTTGTAGATTATTCATCATAGGCATGCTGTAATACATGGCTGATTACCTTGGAACTTTCTGAGTTGCTTTTTTTTTGTTATATTTGTCATATACTATGTAAACAAATGACATGTCCTACTCAAAACATATGACAAAGTTTTTGTTGTATGTAATTTTGGACTATGTGGCTTCAACTTCCCAAAATTGTAGATAGTTGATAACTAAATAGACATTAGGTATCACTTCTTGTATAGGTTATTTAAGTATCCTTAAACATAACAGAGGTGGGTAGATGTTTGTGTGTGTTGTGTGTGTGTTTTAATTAGCAGGAAAAAGTAGAAATGAGTCAATGTTTTAACATAGCTTTTGTGTTGAAATTAACATATGCGTTTAAATTTGCATAGGGACAAACTGTAGAAATATTAGCTATTTCCAATCTGTTTTGTCACACAAGAATGAACAGCAAATGGTCATTGGTATTTTCATCTGACTTTGTGGTGTGGAGTTTTAAGAACCTGCAGTAGAGTGCAGATGTGTACTAGGCTTTGAAATCTGCATCCAATCTTCTGGGCTCAGTTTCAGAATCTAGCGCTATCATTTTAAACAAAAATAGCTTGTTCTTTCATCTGTGCAGCACAACAGAAGAATTTTAATCAAAGTTAGACACATATTCTGAAAGAAATCACTATCTACCCTTCCATGAAAGAGCTAAATTTTGGTACCTTACTTCAAATTTTGGTTGTTCAATAAATTAATTTTTCACATCTTATTTTGAATCATACAAGATGGAGCGATTTTATTTCTTAACAACCGAAAGATGGTTTGTTCATAGTGTATACTTTACTATGAGCTATAGTAATTTTTGAAATCTATTAATATAAGAAACTAGATTTTGCAGACAAAAATAGCATATTATTGCATGGATGAAAAAGAACAATTAAATACTTTCAAAATATCTTCTGAGGGAAAGTATTAGTTTATTATGAATATACTGCTTATCAATAGGCTTTATAAAACTGTAAGATTAAGGGAACATGAATTCTTTTAGAATTAACAGTCTTAGGTCCTTATTCTGAACATAACGTAATCATGCATCATTATAAGTTGTGGTTCCTGAAACTTGGTCATTGTTTACTTTTTGAGTGTGTGGCAGCACATTGCTGAAGTACCTAAGATGGGTAATGAAAATAATGGGAGATTAAGAGTGATACCATAATAGAATGGACTGAAACTGTTGGTGCTTTTACTCATGGGAAAGCTATAAAAAAGAGAGAGAGAAAATAATATTGAAATACATTAAAATTGGAGAGGTTTAATAGGCTGAACTGTGACATTTCCACTAACTTTAATGAGGAAGACATTTAGAAAATGAAATTAAGAAACATTTTTTATGCAATGCTTTCATAGTGAGTTCCAAACATAGGTGATTTTTCACCCTTAGGAGGTAGTACATAGTAAAAATATAAAATAATTCACGCAAGATTTAACTATGTGATGAATGATAGTACATAGTTGGCTTATTACTGGAAATGAAGAAGTTTGAGAGAAGTACGTCTGATCAAAGCAAGGAGAGCAACCATAGCTTGGTGCCCCTGTGCAATAAAATACCTTACAGATGAGCAATTTGTCTCTATCATGAACAATGAATGGTCTAAAGTAGTAGTATTTTGAATGAACATGAGTAAAAATTGATTCTTAAAACAATTACTCTAGTTCTTCACTCTAAGCAAAGATATACATATATTTTTTATAATCACATGTGTATTTAAAGTAAAGCTTAAGATATTGCAAAAATTCATTGTGGGGGTTGCTTCATGGCATTAGGTATTGACTTGAGAAATCATAGCTCCAGTTTTAGTATCTAATTTCCTATTAAACAAATTTGCCACCTGTTGCAATAAGCATAAGTATATCACTAAAAGGCTATAAAAGTTACTTGGTAAAAATGCCAGCTTGCCTTTTCCAGTTTGCTCCTTGGCCACAAATTTTTATTTGTAATTCTTACTGTGTGTATCCATCTGGATAGGCTTGGTTATGCCGTGGTAACAAACAACCCTAAATGTCTCAGTGGCTAACACAACAAATGTTTATTGTTTTGCTCACTCTGTACATCATGTTTTGTTCACTCTATACATCAGATGATATGCAGATCATCTGAGGCTTTGTTTTTCATTGTCCTTCAGAGACCAGGCTGATGGACCAGCCACTATCTGGAATGCTGCCAATCACCGTGGCAGCAGGAAAGATAGCTCATGAAAGTCTCACTCTGTCAATTAAACGCTTTGGATCAGAAGTGACCCATGTTACTTCTGTTCATGACTCCTTTGGCCAGAACTGGTTACATGGATTATTCACCTGAGGAAGCCAAGTGAAAAGGAAACCAGGAAAGGAAACCCCACCAGGTAGCAGAGATCAAAAATAGTTGGTGAACAGCACTAATGATTTCCACAGTGTACTTACAGCACCAACCTTACTGTTTTAAAGGCAACTCTTACTGATTGAATAACTCATTTGTGTTGACCTGTTTGAAACATGGTTTTGACTAAAAAGTAATATTAAAAGGCTACTTTTTTTGGCCTGGAGAGGTAAAAGAAGCCTTTTTAAGAGTCAACTCCTGCTGGGATTCCTTGCTATGGTTTTAGTGCACTTCCAAAGCCTTCTACTAATTGTAAGCTTGGGTAAAATTGCTATTCTGAGAGGTTGAGTGATGTCAGTTACAAAAACACTTCAGCAAGAGTGGTCAGCTCTTGGCAAGCAATCTGCCTCACTGGGAAGCAAAGGTCTGGAGGAGGGAATAACAAGTACATACTGTTATCACTGCCTTAAAGTGAGAATGATCTCAGCCTTAAAAGTTGTTTCATCAAGGCGCTGCTGAAAACTCAGACATTTTAAGGACAGGTGTCCTGCCAAAATGTGTATTGACTGGCTGTCACTAGATAATGTATCACTAATAAATTGAGAAGCAGACTGATGTCTCAAATACAGGGAAAATTTTCCCAGTCCATTAAGGATACGAAAGAAAAGGATTTGAGAGATATTTCAAAAAATACAGCATTGTCTGAAACTTTGAACATTATCTGTATGGTGGGAGCAACCAACAACATAGTTTCACACAGTGCCTTATATTCAACTCATTTTCTCTCAGATGATGAACATTTTGAAAATGAAACAGTGGTTGAAGATCAAATACTAAAACTTTTATTGAATGTTGGTTTTGAAATATCCTTGCCTTTGACATGCTGATTTTATGAAACAGGTCATAGATACGAGAAATATTAAAATAAATAATACTTTGCATAAATATTTCAAACTGCCATTTTAAAATATTGAGAACATAGAATGAAAGGAGTATGTTAATAAATAGATTTTTTAGTGTTTTGTATTGTATTGTATAATAAATACAATAAATATTGTTTTGTATTGCAGTAATAAAATAAGATATATAAAGAAAAGATTGCTATCTTTTAGAATATAACAATCTAATAATTATTTTTATATTAAATTACTAACAGCTGATGTTTCTTAAATATTTACCATTTGCCAGGCACTATTATTATAAAAAACTTCATAATAATAGTATTCTAATTGTATTCTCACAGCAATTCTCTGATAGGTATTATCATTATTATCAGCAACTCATGAATGAAAAACATTAAGACAGTCTGATCCCCAAACTTTTGCATTGATATTCTTTTGAGAATTCAAGCTTTGGGGACAAGGAAACTGAGTTCTATATCTTCCTTTGCATTTAGTAAAAGTGGCAACCACTTTCAAAAAGTTACTGAACCTCTGTAAACACCAATTTCTTCATTTTGCAAAATTCACAAGATTTTGATGGGAAAAAGTGTAAGTAGGAATGGAAATTACAAAGCACACTTAGGTTAGAAAAACACCAACTATTATTATTATTATCATCATCATCATCATCAGATATAAAGAAAAGCATCATGCATAATCTCAGGAGTACAGTAGATACTTAATAAATACTAGTTTCCTTTCTTGTAAAAGTCTTAATAGGCTAGAAAGATAAAGACTATCCCACACGTGAAATGGAATCTACCTGGGCTGGAATCCCACAGGACTATGAGAACTGTGTCTGTGAATGGCCTTGAAATGAAAACCCAGAGACTATTTTTAATCCTATTTCTAAATTTAACTGTGTCATAGTCTCATATTAGTCCTCTTATTGACAGGGAGTTTGGTGTTCACTTAACATACACTGGGTACAGTTTTCAGTGTATCAGCTTTCAAATCCTGGCATAGAAACAGTTTCAATGACTATTCACATTTCCAACAGAGGCATAGTGGAATTTAACAAAAGATCTGTGGACTGGAAGGGGAGCAGGGTATCAGGGTATGAAAGATTTGTGACAGCTCTGATATATTTCCTTCTTCCATTCAAAAGCAAAAACCACAAAGCACTTTAAAATTACTGAGAAAATTACAACTGAATGTTTGTAGTCTTTAAATCTAAGCATCACCACGATTAAAATGAATGTAATGCTAAAGAGTATTTAAGGTTTAGTGATCTAAGAAAAAGTTTTCTGGGATCAAAAGTAGCTCCTGTACTGTCTGATTAAAGATGCCCATCTGCAAAACTAAATGATGCATCAACACTGCATGCTCAAATCAATTTAATTGATTTGTGTGTATCATTATCCTATCTGTTATGTTTATGTTTTCAATTGTCAAAAGCAGACTTTGCTGATTAAGAGCTGTGTTACATATACAGCAATTAGAGGATAGAAAGTCCTATCATTAGTCTACATCATGCAGAGCTGGCCAAGAACATTACTCTTCAAAAATGGAAAAGTTACAGCTTGAGAAACAGGTCCAGTGACAAATTAACTCATACAAATCCAGGAGACTAATGTGGAGGTGGTGCTATACTTAAAAACTTGTTTGGTTTCCAAAACTGCCAAGTGAAAGATCCAAAAGCTAACTGAAGGTAAACCTAGCCTTACTATGTTAGCCTAGCAAGTTGAAAGTGATGTCACAAAAATTTTTTTTCTGAATTAGCTAAGAATCTTGACTAATAGTTGCCATTAAATAAATTTTTCAGAAAAGCTGATAGTATCTTTAACCTTGTTTATTTCTAATAAAAACTAGCTACACATTAAATCATTTTTTGTTTAACATTCCTACTAAGTTTTTGTTAGCATAAAAGTATCGAACTACAAAATTTAATGATGATATTTAATATCTTTGTTGATGCTAACAGACTTGAAATTTAAAATTTCCATTAGACTAAAGGATTTTTAAAAACTTCTTGTTTGTTATTATTCCATTGATGGAGATAAGAAAAGGGGAATATATATACACCAAGCTATTATGGATGAAAAGCGTTTTGATTTAAAAAAAAGAAAGACAAACTAACAACCTTGTATTGGTTGGCAACTACTGATTACAAAAACTGTTTTATTTCCTAGTATCACTAAACTTCATTTCACTGGCTACAATAAAGCAATTGAGGCAACAAATAAAATTAAAGGCTCCACTTTCAGCAAAGTCTCCTTAGAAGTAAAGAAGTCAATGAGAATAAATCCTCTCTCCTCTTATTTCTTATTAAAACATTCTGGGAGATGCATCTGTGAGGAACAGCTCATTTTTCCAGCAAGAAAAATTAGGGGTTAACACTATATACAAAAATTGAATTCTGCTATCCCAGTCATGAAGTGGTATCCCAGCAGAGATCCTACTCTTTTGGAAAAGAGTTAGAAAAAGGCAAATAAACTGCAGGCAAGCAGCAGATCTAAGGTCCAAGAACCAGGACCAGCAAAGCAATCACCAGTCACGTCCACCATGAGGCAGCAGACCATACCTTGAGAGTATCATGCACCGGAATCAATAATGGAACGTTAGAGATAATGGACAGTAGACACCATTACTCTCTTCTTGATGTCCTGCACCCCTAACACAGAATCCCTTTTGAAAGCTTATGCTCAATGCTTAACCTAATGTGGTTGGGAAGAAGAATAGGCTGTTTTCTACTTCCCTCGATTTCTCTGACTTGCTCTGGAGCTTTCTGCAACATGCAAGAACAAACATTTTAAAAATCTTGCTATTTTTTTCAGGAAAAACATACACAAATAATCAAGAGTCTACTTGGGTAAGCCTTTGTCAGTCACAGCCATTGCTTACTGAACGTGACTTTTGACTGATAGTGACTTGTAAAATAATGTACTGCCTTGTAAGGAACACTTGTGGGAGGACAATAGAGAGGTTTCTTTGTGATTAGTTTGTGTTGTGTGTGTGTATGTGTGCTCTAAGGGATTAGTTTTGTTTTGTTTTTTTTTTTAACATAAAGCTTTTCTTCCTTCCTCTGCAGTTCTTGAGCACCACTGAGCATAATTTGATTATTTTTGGTGCCATGGTTTGATAGTCTTTTTTCCTTAGGTACAATTCCCTGACATACACTGTTTGACAGGAAAAAAAAAAAATCCACAAGAATTTCCTGAGAAGACATTCATATGCAGCATGTGTTAGATTTTTCATTTTCATTTGGCATTTTCCAACTCAACTAATTATGTTATCAGTCAATGTAAATTTTAAAAAAGAAAGTTCTAAGTAAGAAAAAAAAACATAAAAAAACTTGAAGTCCTGCTGCCTAAATTTAGAGATATGCCTGTCATCTTTAAATAGAAGAAAATTATATTAGTGCTTTTACATATCTGCACATTGTGTGCTTCTCTCTCTGTCTCCCTCCACCTTCACCCCTCACCCTCCATCTTTCTGTATCTAGTTCTGTAATGACTTCTTTGTTTGGAATACAGAGTCTTTCCTGATGCATTCAGTGGTAATGTTTGTGCAGAGTTTATTGGTCTTTTCTTGGTTATTGTTGGCTGTGCAGATTTTGACACATTAAATATATCCATCAAATATATCTATTACATACATTTTTCATTCTCTTTCTTAGGCTATAAGGTATGCAGAAATTCAGCCAAATGTAAAAATGAATGGTCAATGTAACATGAACTGAAAATGTGGCAATGAACATATGCTACCAATACATGTTTACAAGCAAATACAGTGGCCCGCCCTGCCCCTGGCCCTGGAATCCACCATCTCCTCAACCCTGAGCGCCAATAGCTAAATCCACAGATTGTCAAGTCCTTTATATAAAACTATGTACTACAGTTGGAACCTTATATCATGGGTTCTGCATCTGCATATTCAACCAACTGGAGATCAAAAATCAAAAATCGATAGGAGGTTGATTGACTCTGTGGATGTGGAACCAGAGGATATGGAGGGCCCACTGTAACTGTTGTGACATTATCTGCTCTAATTGACAGTTTTTAAATCAATCACTCATTGATTATAAGGCACATCATTATATGCACCACTAAGAAAGAAAACATATTTCAAATTAAATTTGACACATCAATTGTGAGCTGCACCACCATTTCATAGATGAAAACTAAGACGAAGAAGGGCACCACAGAACTGATGAAATGCAGTGCACACATGTATGAATGTGCCTCTTCCCCCTTGTACTTCTAGTATCAACTGCCAAGCATTTTATATTTTACTTATCTGCCTTGTTTCACTCTTTTTTTCAAATAAAATTTATGTACAAGTAATTTTGCTGATTTGGCCTTATTTTAGGGTGCAATTTAAGGCCTGTGCTTAAGTTCTTTCTAATGTATGTCATGGAACTTGGAACCATGTATGCCTGCTGGGTTAATTTCATTCATTCTGCCTTCAGTTGGCCAGTGACACAGACAACAGAGAGAGCTGGTACATGAGTCTAGTACCCAAGAACCACTCTCTATTATCCTAGATTAAAAGCGTTACTCAAATTTACCTATCAATTTTAAAAGCACCTGGGCTAAGTTCTGTAAAATTATGAGAAAGGAAAAGTTAGTCTTCAGTGTCATCCTTCTTTCTCATGTCTAATTTTCTTATTTAGTATTCCAAAACATAAAGGTCAGAGGGTGCCCTATTATTCTGGGTAAAGCTCACAGCTCCTACTAATAGCTGTGTGTTCTTTCTCTGATATCCACAGGGATAGCAGTTTGGCAATTAGCAATCTGATAATATAATCCTTCCAACCGGACACAGAAAGGGAAGTAAGACTGCCCGCAGAAAAAGATGATATGGACTTAACACTGACCTTTTGGAAGGCAATTAATATTTTTTATCCTATAATTAGGGACTTTAAGTGAGGTAGAGGCAGGGCACTTTTAGAATAATTAGCAAAGAAGAGAAGTTATGACAGGTTCCTGGGTAAGGTGTTTTGGGGAAGTTGGACCTTCTATCTAACAGTGTATAGTAAGAACTTGAAGCTATTAATGCCAAAGACCAGGCTAGATTTAGGGAAAGAATTTGCTTCATCTCAAGGAAAAGTTTATAATAGTCACACGGTAGATTCTGGGAAAAAGTCATTCATTTACTAATTCATTTAATATTTTTTTAGCATCTATTATCAGCCTGGCCCAGGCTAGGTGTTAGGGACATTGCAATAAAACAGATTTGGCTTTAACCCTCATGGAGTTTATAATTTGGCAGAAAGTATAGGCACTAAATAAGTAATTTTATCTGTAATAGGTATTATCAAAGAGATATGCAGAATGTTACTGGATCCAATCCTTTGTCAAGAAGATGACATCTTATTTAAGACCTCAAAGATGAAGCATATTAACTTGGTGAAAGGAGGAAAAGGGGCAGAACTTTCAGGCTCAGGGAAGAGTCAGTCTTCTTGAAAGCCCAGGGGCCAGAGAGATAATAGTACCTCATTAAAACTAAAAGAAACTAAGTGTGAATGAAATACCAGAAGGGTGTATGCAAGGGCTGAGACTGAGATAATAGGTGGGGAACATCCACATTGTGGGAAGCCCTGTAAGCCATTTAAGGAGCTTGGACTTATTCTAAAAAAAATGGAAACATGTTGAAGAATCTTAAGCAAGAATTAACCCATTTTATGTTTTTATTTTTTACTTTTTTTTTGACACTCTAGATGAAAGTAAATAATAAATTAGAGAAGGGATCAATTGAAAGCAAGAGACCACTGAGAAGGTCACTGCAGTAGTCCAGGTGGGACCACACAATGCTGGGAATTACAGAAGGGTGGTTGGCACCCACAGGAAAGATGAGGGAAAGTGGATAAACCTGAGAGCAGTTTGGAGGTGGACTTTTTAAGATTTATATGCACAGTGAAGGAGGGGGAGTAATCAAGGATGACTGTATGAATGCCAGTTTTCTTTCTTGAGCAGCTGGGAAGTTGATGATACCATTTCTGAAAAAATAAAAATAAAAACAAAAAGAAAAAAGAAACTGGAGAAAAAAACAGAAATGAGAAGAAATTCCAGAGGAACTCTGACATTTAAAGATCAGGTAGGCAAGAAAGAGGTGACAGAGGAGATCAGAAAGGTACAGACACATCAGTAGAAGGAAAAATCTAAAAAAAAATTTTTATTAAAGAAACCAAGGAAAATATTTTCAGAGAGAAAGTCAAGGATGTCAAATGCTACTGAAAAACCAAGCTAGAAGAAAACTGGAATTATTCTACTAGATTTATTGACGTAGTACTCACTGGCAGCTGTGGTAAGATTGGTTTTAGCAGTGTAGTAAGGGGTAGAAACCACCAGGAATGACTGAGAAGGGTGGTAATGCAATTATAGAATATAAATGCATTTAAGAAATTTGACAGTGAAAGAGAAGATGAAACATGTTTATATGCATATGGAAAGGAGCCAGATGTGACAGTGTGTGATGGTCAAGATTTTTTTTTGTTTTTTTGAAAGCAAGTAATTACAAACCACCCTTAAACTAATTTAAATAAAAAGAGAGGAAATTTCTTACAAAGATATAAAGGAATCTCAATGAACTCAAGGGCAGGCAGAGAACACAATTTGCCAGAATCCAATTCACTAATTGATTAATTTACCAGATTTGTTTGTTTGATGAGTTTTACTTGACCAGATTTTATTGTGATTACATATTTGTGGGAATGTTTATTTTTGTGTCTTCCCCATTCTCTTTTGCTAGAGTGGAAAACTGAGGTAAAGGTAAAGAAGACTGAGGGGCATAAGACAGTATATAATCACAAGAAGTTACATAATTTTTTGTGAATATATTCTTATGAACAAGAAGACTTCTTTTTTATATCTTAAATAACTATTGTAATAAACATTCTGTTCCATGGATAATTCTTCTTATAATATATGTTAATAAGAATATATTCAAAATTATGTTCTTATTAATATAGTCTTCTCAAACCCTTCTTTTGCATGCTCTCATCTTAGTGGTCAGCAATTAGGAGAATAGGTGGCATCTGTGTGAGAGAAGAAATGGTATAGGGTTGGGAACATCAGAGATAGTAACTGGGAGAAGCACTTGGGAATCTTGCAAAAAGGGGTTAAGAAATCTCTGTTGATTCAGGAGTCAGGAGCAGAAAGAAAGGAAAGCAGATGGAGTTCAAATCTCAATAAAAATTCATTTCTGAGCTCAATAAAAAATAATTTCTGACTCTGTATTATTACAGTAATGCAGGTCTTTAATTTTCTCCATTGTTAACTGGTGTGAACAGAAAAAGGACTATATCTAGTTTTCTTCTGTCTTTCATGTCCAACCTTCTCAAATAAATGTATGACGTTCATAATAGCTAATATTTATTGAACACTTACTACATGACAAAGTTTTTACTTCATCTTTATAACAACTTTGATGTTGTTGTTATTATGTTATCCTCATTTGATTGGGACAGAAGGATTAAACAAATTGCCCAAAGTTACATTGTTTTTAAAGAATGAAATCAGTATTCAAACCTGGACAATCTGATTCTGGAGTCTGGTTCTCACAGACACTAAACAACTACCTCTGCATGTTGTTATTGTGTCTAGTTTGTCTTCATAACATTCAACTCCTGTCCCACCACTCTACCAATATTGCATTCTTACAGTCACAAGTAATCTTCTAAACATCAGTTCCTAACATCCTCTTCTTGACTTCTCTATAACTTTTACTGAAGTCTGTTTTGAAGCACTTCTCTTAATGTCTGTAAGTATACTTGTTTTCTTCTACCTTTTTCAACACCTCTCCTTTGTCTCCTTTTTTGGCTCTTCTGCATTTGCCCTCTAAGGGAGGGTTTGTCTTAAGTCTTCAAACCCTAACCCAAATCTACATATAGTACTTTAGTCTTCTTTAGGAATAAGACCCCCTAAGGGAAATTCTCTCAGCAAAAACCTGATCCCCTAGTAGAGGTACATATGATAGCTTGCATTCCAGGCACAGCCTAGGGTTGCATGATGAACACACAGATCCCCACAGCCCTGATGCACCTTTTCTTTTTCTAATTTTTTAAAGTGGAAGGTGAGGTCACTGATTTGAGAACTTTTTTCTTCTCTAACACAGCTTTTAAGTGCTATACATTTTCCCCTAATTACTGCTGTAGTGGCACCCCACTAAATTTCTGTCATATTGTGTTTTTATTTAGTCTAAAATGTTTTCTAATTCTATTTTGATTTCTTTTTTTAATGAATATCTTACATAGAAGTATGTTATTTATTATCAACTATTTTTGAATTTTCCAGATATGTTTCTTTTGTTGTTTTCTCATTTAATTTCATTGTGGTCAGAGAGCACACTCTTTATAACTTAACCCATTTAAAACTATTGAGATTTGTTTATTGTCTGTATATAGTCTATCTTGGTAAATTTTCCATGTACACTAAAAGAGTGTGCATTCTATTGTTGTGGGATGGAGTGCTATAGCAGTGTATCCCTTAAGTTAGGTGTGTTGATAATGTTCAAATAGTCTATATGATAATATTAATTTTCCATTTATTCTATCATATATTGAGAAGGGTATTGAAATTTTTAACTATAATAGTGGATCTGTCTATTTCTTCTTGCAGTTCTATCAGTTTTTGCTTTATGTAGTTTGAAAATCTGTTATTAAATGTGCAAAGATTTAGGATTATTATGTCTTTTTGATAGATCCTTTCATCATGAAATGACCTTATTTGTCCCTGGTGATATTATCTGCCTTGAAATCCACTTTGTCTGATATTAGTATAGCTGCTCCAACTTCTTTTTGAATAGTGTTAACATAGCATCTCTTTTGTATGTTTATACATTAAAGTGAATTTTTTATAGGGAGCCTTACATCTTCTTGTTTTATCTAAGCTGACAATCTCTTTTTAATTGCAATGCACCTATTATATCTAATATGATTATTGATATGGTTAGGTGTAAGCCTATCATCTCTTGTTTCCTTCTTGTCCCTTCTATTCTTTGCTCAGCTTCCCTCCTTTTCCTGCCCACTTTTGATCTTGTTATTTTTTTAAGCAATTCCATTTCATCTCCTTTGTTGTACTATTAGTTATACATCTTTGCTTTGTTATTTAAATGATTATAGTAAGATTTTTTGTATGTATCTTTAACTTATCACTGTCTGCCTTCAACTGATTTTATACCACTTAATGTAAGTTAAAAAGTTTACTTCCATTTTTTTTAGCTGTTATGCTATTTTTGATTAATGTTACTTACACATTATAAAACACACATTGTGACTATTTTGTTTAGTCAATTATTTTTTGAAGAAATTTAAATTATAAGAAAAAATTCTTAGTTTTTACCCATGTAGTTATTTTTCTGATGCTCTTCATTCCTACAGGTACATATTTTCATCTGGTATCTTTTTTTCACCTGCCTAAGAAATTTTAAATTTCTTGTGGTATAGGTCTCCTCAGAATGAATTCTTTCATCTTCGTATGTCTGAACTATCTTTTTGTTGCTTTCATTTTTGAACAATGTGTTCACTGAATATTAAACTCTAGGTTGTCAATCTTTTCTTTCACATCTTTAAAGATGTTGCTCTACTTTTTGGATTTTTTCCAATGAGAAATCTGCTGTCTTCCTTATTTTTGTTTGTTTACACACACTATGTCCTTTTTCCTGTGGCTGCTTTGAAATTTTCTCTTTATGACTGGTTTAAAGTAATTTCATTATAAAGTGTGCTGGTGTTGTTTTCTTTACATTTTTTGTGCTTAAGGCTCATCTAACTTCTTAGAATGTGTTTAATTTTCATGAGATTCAGAAAATTTTGGCCACCATATTTGAATGTCTTCAAATTTTTTTGTGTCCTCCTTCCTTTTCACTACCTTGGGGATCCAATTACACATATAAAAAGTTGCCTGAAGTTGTTCCACAGCTCACTGGTGTTCTTTGTATTCTTTTTTTTTTTTTTCTGTTTTAAATTTTGCATAGTTTCTATTGCTATTTCTTCAATATCTTAAATTGTCATTTCAGACATTATACATTTCATCTCTAGCAGTTTGATGTTAGGTCTGTCTCATATCTTCAATATTTCTCCTTAAGTTTTTAGACATATGTAATCCAGGTAAAATAACTGTGTTTATGTCCTTGGTTCTGCTAATTCAAACACCTGTATCAATTTTAAGTCAGTTTTGATTGATTGATTATTCTCCTCAATATGGATCAGGTCTTTCTGCTCCATTGCATGGCTGCAGCAAACTTTTGATTGGATGCCAGAACTTGTAAATTTTACTTGCTGAATGAATGTTTTCATATTACTATAAATATTCTTAAGCTGCCTTCAAGTAAGCAGTTACATTATATGGAAACAGATCCTTTAGGGTTTTGCTTTTATGACTTGTTAGTTGGCTCCAGAAAAGTACCCAGCATAGAACTAATTATCCACATCATTGAGACAAGATCTTTTGGAGTACTCTCCCCAGTGCTACATAAATTATGAGTTTTTCTAGTCTGGCTGTAGGGAACCAGTACTTTTCCTGGCCCTGTGTGAATATTAAGCATGGTTCCATCTTTTGAATGGTTCTTTCACAGCCTCTGGCAGTTTCCTCAAATCAAAACACTGATCAGTACTCTGTGGAATACTCAACAGGGACTGTCTAAATGGCTCTAGGTTATTTTTCTGTGCAGTTCTCTCCTTTATGGTGTTGTGCTATGAATTCTTGCTTGCTTGTTCTCTCTGGACCTCAGCTTCCACCTCCTCAGGCCGGGTTTTGCCTGTGTTCCTCTTCCCTGAACTGTGGCTTGGAAATTCTCTCATGGCAGTAAGCTAGGACATTTATAGGGCTCACCTCATTTGTTTTCCACCTCTTAGGGATAACCTTGTCTGGTTGCCTGATGCCCAACACTTTGATTTGGTATTTTTGTTGTTGTTTCGTACAGGATGGTAAATCCATTCCTTATTACTCCATCTGACCTGAAGCTGAAGTCCCAGCTGATCTCAATGAAGATGGGTGATAGGAAGATTAAGAAACCCTCTGCATAGTTCTTCTGTAGAAAATTCAGCTTATGGTAAAATACTGAACCAAAGTTTCTTTCTACATACACATACATATGTATATCTTTTTAACTTAAACTACATTCCCCCTACTCTGAGGAAGTATCGATTTTAATGAGCAAGAAATTCTATTCCAAATACTGTTCACTAATAAAAAGGAAAAAGAAAAAAACAAACTTAGATACTGCAAGAGAATCTGTCATTTAATAAGTGTGATAACTTCACAAAAATGTGTACCTCAAATCCAGTCTCTACAATCCTTTAATATTAGAGCTATTCTTAGATCTTAAAAAATTTTCTGACTTCATCCTATTAAGGAAACGTTTCAACCTTGCTCTGTCAAACAGTTTTTTAAATCAAAAGTATGATATAACTAGTAGAGTATTGAGTCAGTTGAAATGATAAACACTCTCATGAAATAATTTACTATGGTTGGCCTAGGAAACATTACCTTCCCACATAATAATTAATTTAGGAAGTGTTCATAAATGTGGGTAAGCAGGGATATCTGCAAAATTAATTATCTCTAAAAAAGTTCTCAGAAGAAATTTTGATATAGGTAGGTTTATACCTAGATTGTTAATTTTATGTAAGAACAGAATCTTTGTTAAAAAAAAATCCTTTAATATCAGTATCAAGTAAATAACCTTGGTTTCACTGCATTATCTTTGAACATTGTGAGTATTTTCAAGTTTAAAAGGCATTATTATAATTGCTAATAAAATAAAAAGAAAATCTTGAAAATTAGGAAACATTTCTAGAAGAGATGGAAACATCTGAATGAAAATAGATGAAAGCCAATAGTGGAAGAATTAACTCAGATTAAAAAGCAATTTCAAAATATTTGATGGCTTAAGTGACTCAATACTGTGAATATTTTGTATGAGCTACTAAAATGAAATAACTAGTTAGATAAGAATGAGGAGTTTGTATTAAAATTGTTTTAAAAATCTAATGGTATACGGAAAATTATCTCAAAATGAGAAAAATAAATTCTTAAAATCTAGGTCATTTATTTGTGATTTTCCGTATTTCCTGAAGTTCTGTGCTTTAAACTTGGTACATCATCTAAAGACAGTCACTTTTTTTACTCAAGATCAAGTTATCGGCAAAGTACAAAATGGTAATTAAAAATTTCTAGTTCAGTGCCAGGCACACATTGTTCTTCTAATGAATCAGATTATCTCAACTTTGTAAGGATTAATTAGGTACTTGTAGCAGTTCCTTTAAATTTCTCAGAACACTATGCCACCAGATAACTAAGTGGCAGCCTTGTAAATTCAAAGAGTTAATATAAGCTCAGAGAATCTATCATACCTAATTCCATTAAAGGAGTCAGAAATTTTTGATTAACTATGCCATTATTAAACTAGTAGCATATATTTTCATTTAACATGAAGGTTTGTGTAAGTACTAAACAACACTGGGAAAAAAGGGGGAAAATGGAATATTGCAATATTATTTTCTTTTAGAAAAAAATTAAAGTTATAGAAAAACAGTTTTTGAAACCTGCATGTATTTTTCTCCAAAATCAACAAATATTAATATTTTATCATAGTTAACATTATAAATATAAAAACAATTATTTTGGAACAATTTTAGACTTGTAGAAAATGTCCAAAGACAGCACAAAGGGTTCCCATGTATCTTCACCCAACTTCCTCTAATGCTAAAATCTTGTATGAGGACATTTACCAAAAGTAATAAATTAAAGGTGGTACAATACTATTAATAAAACAAAATTTTATCAATATTTCATTTTTTAAATTCTAGAATTCAATCCAGGATACCACTTCACTTTCAATCATCATATATCTCTTGTCTTCTTCAATTGGTGATAGTTTCCCAGTCTTTTCTTGTTCTCCATGACGACAATTTTTAAGAGTACTCAGGTATTTTGCAGAACACCTTCGATTTGGTTTCGTCTGATATTTTCTCATGATTAGGAATTCTCAGCGGATTTGGGGGAAGACTATATCAGAGGTTAAGTGTGCTTCTTATCACATCATATCAAGGGGTACACAATATAAACATGTCTTGTCACTGGTGGAGTTAACTTTGATTACTTGGTTAAGATGGAGTCTGACAGGTTTCTCCACTATAAAGTTCCTGTTTTTCTGCTTTCCATATTCTATTATTTGAAAGCAAGTACCTAAGTCCAGCTCAATTTCAGTGGAAGAGAATTAAGCTCTACTTCCTTGAGGTGGGGGAGGCTCTACATAAATTATTTGGAATTTTTCTGAAGGAAGATTTTCCCCTTCTCCCCCACTTACATGTTTGATCAATTATGTATATTAGGATATACCCACTGATACTTACTTTACTCTTTGGGGTTATAAATACTACTACTATTAAAAAGTCCAACCCTATTATTTATTTTGTAGCTCAAATGATTCCTGCTTGGAACATTTGAGGACTCTTTCTGGTTGACTTCCCTGAACTTCTAATGTGCCCCCACATTCTTTTTCTTAAAAAACACTATTTTACCTTCTGGCACTGTAAAATGCTCCAGGCTCATCTTGCATTTCACTACCCATCCCCTGAATCAGCCGTTTCTTCAAGAAGCCCTGTGTCTTTCTACCGGGGAATGGTGTTTAGAAACTAAGATCTGGGGGCTGGGTATGCTTGTTGTTACTGGGGTGTCACTGCTTCCCTATCCTCTCAGCAGACAGAGCTAAGGAATGTATTATACAAAGCAATGTATACACATTTTTTTTAACATTTATCTGTGCATGTGTGTGCACGTGAGTTCATATCCCTATCTCAAGCACTACAGGGCTTATGCTATCTTTCCTCCAACGCTTATTTAACTTCAATCTCTGACAGCCAGAAACTGGCTCCCATTATCCGCAATTTATTTACTTATTTTTTCAGTTGTAGTACACGCAGAATAGTCTAGCAGAATTGCAGAATACCTAGCCCATACTCCCGTGAAAACTGAATTTAACAACTAGAGTACAGTGTTTATGTACAGTTCTTTTTTTTTTTTAAGCCTTACAGTGCATAGTCAAAATAGTGTTTTCCAAAGTTAACTTAGGTCAGGTTCATTTTCTTCTCTAATAATTTAGTTTCAAAGAGAATTTTCTGGAAAAAAAACCTCCTACAATTATAGGCTATATGGAATTTAGAAATGTAATGTTGTAAAGGTTCATTTTGAAGATGCTGTCATTAATTTTTACAGAAGCAGTCTTCTAAAGCATTATAATCTATCATTATTATAAGCCACCCACCCCAATATTATCAGAGCTCTTTGTCCTTTGAGTGAGGCAGTAAGAGAAGCCTCCTATTGGGGTAGAGGGAGAGTTGGGAAGGTTATCTGCTGTGACTTTTATTAGATATAGTCATAATAGCTCAACTTCGCCTCTTCCCCCCTAAATTAACTGAGTTGCCTTGGACCCTTCTAGTGTTGGTCTTGATATTACCGTATTTTGATGTCATATCTTCCCAATCATATTCTTTTACATATATAGTAACATGAAACTGAGGTTGTAAAAGTGACCTGCCCAAGGTCACATGGCTTATAAATGACAGAGCTTGAGACTAGAATTCTGCCATGTTCAAAGTCCAAAATAAGAAAAATTGTTATTTTCAGGTTAAAACTTGACGTCCTCCAGCAGAATACCGTATAGCTAGGATTATGGCTAAAGCACCAGATTATTTTGCTTTAGTAAATAGGCATTTTATAGTCTTTTGAATCATCCTTTGCCTGTTTCTTTTTTGTCAACAGGCTCAACCTATGCAGCTCCAAAGACATTTCTATCAAAGAATATGTAACACAGTAACGTCCTAGATAACTTCCCCATACTTTACAATTTGTCTTTGAATAATTTGGCATGGTCATCTTGCAATGTAATTTTGTTTTGTTTTGTTTTGCAGTGCAATTTGAATAGATTAGCATCTATGACAACAAAGCCCTACTTGAATAATTTAGTTTTGACCTTGAACATGTAAAATATAAATTATAATTTTATTATTAAAATATTTCAAGTCAGTGTAATTCTTTTTTTAAATGAGAATTTTGGAGTGTCTAGTATGTACTCATCAGGGCATTTGCACAGATAAAGAATTTTGTGAGAAGAGTTCTCTCACTCTTCTCACAAAGTGCTAAGCTTATCAAACTTTCAGTGATGAAGGAAAAGTTTTTTCCCCAACAATCAGTCATGGGTAAATAGTTTCATTAAATAAAATTAAAATAATTTTTTAGAGAAATAAAAATTTCAAAATGCCAAATACAAGCACAATTTTAAAATATTTTTAGATATAAAATTACTCAAATTGATATTGAAGTTTCTAAACACTTTCTCTCAATTCCTTCATTTTTCTCTTTGAGGACTGGTAACAAGCATTTGTTTACTAACATTGATCAAAGGAACACATTAGTTCCTGGTGAAAATATTCCTTTAGAAAAACCTCAGCTCAGTGTTAGTGTCCACCAGAATCCAGGTTAGAGTTCACTGACATAACAACACTTTTTTTCCCTGAGAGTGTGCCAACAATCCTCAAGGTCTTAATACCTTACTTTTGTACTTATCTAGATTATTACAAAGTGTTGTGTATGGAACATATCATTCTCCTTTGCTATTGTTTTGCCTTTGAAGAAATCTAAGTGCTAGCATTTACTGAGTGATTAGTACATGCTGTTCTTATAGTTATTGAGCCATTTAATCCTCTCAATAAGAAAACATGCATTATTATCATTCCCACTTTACAGAAATGGCAACTAAGGCACAAAGAGATTAACCTGCCATAGGCACACAGTAGTGAGTGACAGATTGAGATCTAAACCCAGACAGCCTGGTTTCAAGGTCTGCGTCCATAACAACAATATCATACTGCTATCCATGGGAAAAAACTATCTGGGAAAAGCCTTTGTAGTTTATCTAAAATTGGATTCCAAGTACATTATTCAAAATGTATTCAATATTTATCTTTTATAGAGCCCTTTCTAACTAGAAAAAGCAACCCAAACTTCAAAAAACTATACATACCTAATATCGTTCCTTCTTTGCTTTTGCTACTAGGAATCTAAGAACTAAGTCTGAGCTTAAATGTTATGGATTTTCTCCACTCTGATTTGTTGTTTTCTGTTTCTGTCAAGTATTATTTCACCTATCACAAGTATTTTTATTAGCCACCTCAAATCCCTTTTGTTGAATAGGTGGTATATATGTAAGCCAATTAACATCTTAAAATAATTCCTCTGCTGTGTGATTTGCAGCTTCCAATCTGCAATCACTGAGAACTCATTAAGAAAAACTGAATAGACCTATTAGAATCCTAAGGCTGCCAAAACAAATTACCACAAACTGCGTGGGTTAAAAGAACAGAAATTTATTCTCTCACAGTTGTAGAGGCCAGAAGTCTGAAATCAAGGTGTTGGCAAGGTCACATTTCTTCTGAATATTCTCAGGACAATCTGTTCTTTGCCTTTTCTAGCTTCCAGTGCCTGTTGGCATCCCTTGACTTGCGGCTGTATTACCAGGATCTCTGGCTTCATGGTCATATTGCCTTCACTTCTCTGTGACTATCTCCTCTGCAGGTCTCTTCAGAGTACGCTCATTGGATTTAGGACCCATCCAGAGTATCCGGATGAGCTTCTCATCTCAAGATCCTTAACTTAATTACATCTGCAAAGACTTTTACCCTCAATAAGCTAACATTCACAGGTTCTGAGGATTAGGACATGGACATATCTTTTTGGGGACCACAATTCAAGCTATTATATAATAGGTGATGGGAGTGGGAGGTGTCTTCCTATAAGCACACTGCAAGAGGCTTTGAGACTTAAGTTTTATGTGATGAAAGGTCCCCCTTCCCCTCCATTTCCTGGCTCTTTGCTTTGCTCTGGACTGGCAAAGTTTGCCAGAGATCTGAGTGTCATTCAGGTAAACTTCATAGATTCACAGTGTTTGAAATATTGCTTGCCTAATTTTTAAGTTTTAAAATGAAAAAAAAAAAACCTCCTACATTTATCCTTTATATTCATCTTTCTGAGAGGCAGTACAAAATAGTTTGCCTAGACCGTAGAAACCAATGCGTTATTATTATTAGCTTTTATTCCAAAGAATTGTTGTATCTTTTCAGAATACTTCCATTATGATAAGCTCAGCTATCTGATCCTTTCTTACAAGATTTTGCCCTAAAAAGTTTGTAAAACTTTCACATAAGGAACAGTTGAGAAGTACTGAAAATTTCAGATATCAAATAATCACTAGAGAGTATATAAAGGCATAAAGGATGTCTGTAACTGAGTGAAATAAAAATTACCATGGGTAGGTCTGAGACTAAGGGAAAAGTTCTAATGGAGAGGATAAGATGCTCAGAGGATGTCACAAAAATTAAGAGACTTCCACCTTAGGTCACTGGTTCTAATTCAACTTACAAGAAAAGTAATTGAAAATCACTATCATCTAAAAACAATTAAGTGCCATCTCTGGAAAAGTTGTCTTACTCTGGTTTCCAGGTGGTAGCAATCACCATCACATTGAACACTCACTACTTAGCCATCTAAATAGAGAGGTTAGAGGATGAACGAGTCTGAAGACAGGATAAACTTCTCTTCCTTCAGGGTCCCCTGGGAAGGCTTGGCAGGTGGTAGAGGGGACATTTGGCTGGTCACTGCCTTTGCTGAATTTAATCCAGAAATCAGTGGATGTCAGTTTGGAGACTGAGATACCGACACTTGCCAGCCATTAGACCCACCTTTTCAAAGGAGAGCCTTTAGTTACAGTCTTATGCAAGATAAAATTTTAAACTACCTTTAGGAGGTATAATTTACATACCATAAAGTTCACCTGTTTTAAATGTATAATTCAAAGATATTCTGTAAATTTATAGAATTGTATAACCATTGCCTTATCAAGTTTTAGAATATTTCAGTGGAGAAATTTGAAGGAATATATATCTAACTAAATTCCATTATTTCAAAGAAAATAATACCTATAGTGCTAAGGGGTGGGGAGAGAAAGAAAGAAGACAAATAATAGGATTTCAAATTTTGATTAAACTTTAACATATAATATTAACACAACTCAATGCTATTTGAGCTGTCATTATTTAAATTTTCATTATGAATTGTCTAATATTGTAACTTAATAGATCATGTCAGAGTTCTTTATACTATCATAATGCTTTAATATAATGCCTTAAAAATAGTTGGCATTCAAATATTAAAATTACCCATCCTCAAGTTTCTTCCACATTTAAGTATTTCACATCCAGAATCACTGAAAAAGTTTAAATATTAATATGGAGAAATCTGAATGTGTATGGATATAGGGATGGAAAAGCCTCATCTTTCCTCCTAAAGTAAGTTCATTATCCATTGACAATAATAATAGCTAACACAAATAACGTTTACTATATGATAGGCACTATCCTAAGAACTCATTAAGTGATTAAATGTTCTTATTTAAGCCTTGCCACACTTTGCAGTTAAGAAAAGGAGGCACAGGGAGGGAAAGTAATTTGTCAAGGTTATTTTTTGAGCTCACATACCCAGCCTATCAAGCAACGAATAAAAACTTAACATGGGGCCACATGGCACTATTTCAGGTGTTTGATATCCAGACTCAGTTGTGCTCTCACCATTATTTAGGAATCTTTCCGCCCTTGACTTGTTGTATCTCACAGTGGCTAGACATCTTTATTACCTCAAAATCTGTCGCAACTTTATATTCCTTTCTTTCTGAATAGATGAGAAAAAAGTGATTAGGAGTTCCAACTCTTGAGAGATTCAATGGGACAAGAGCTAAAAACTGCCCATTGAGTTTAACAACTAGGTGGTTTTGGGTGTTTTGGAAAGAGGCATTTCAACAGAGTAGAAACATAAGTCAGCCCACAGTGTGTTGAACAGTGAATGAGATAAATCTCTCAAGAACTTGGCAATGAAGACACAGGAGTGTTATGGCCAAGGGAAAAATTGAGAACTGAGGGCAGGGCTGCCACTCACCTTTGTGGATTAGAAAGAAGTGTCTTCTCTTGGTAGGCACAGTCCTAAGGATTCATAGCCTGAAGAGGGAGAGGCACCTTTGTGCAAAGGAGATGGTTCTTCTTCCTCAGGGCAAATGCCCTCATTTGCCTTCTTGGTTGAGTATACTGTATATAGTGTATAGCCTGTAAAATTGTGGTTGCCTTGCATGAGAAAGGGTTTTTAGTGAAACTAGTTCCTACAGTTATTTTTATTTACTTAGCAATCTGGATGTAGGAATGGAGAAGGCAAATTCACTGATTCTAGGTTGAGGTTTTGCCATGTAAACATGGTAAGATCAATTACAAGGGGACAAAAGAATTAATAATACTGGCAAGTTTCATGGGTAGTGGGATCTAGAATAGATAGCAAAGAAAGATGTGGCAGACATGATTATCTATCCTTCTTATTCCATGCCAGTTGCATCACCATTTTATCTAGATGTTGAATAGCAATGCAGTAAGGGAGAGTGGACCCAATTCAAGCCATGAATCACAATTAGTTTAAACCAATCACGGTAGTCACATTCCTCTATTACAGTGGCTTTAGTGGTGGGTATGCAATCTAGCTCTACCCAAGGAGATATGAAGGAAAGTTTTCCCTTAAACAAAGATACACAGTATAAACGTACAAGTTCATTTTTCTTTCCTTTAGATGTGGTGGTACGAAGAAGTACTGCTAAGAGCTGCAGCAGCCACTTTTTGACCATGACAGAACAAAACTGAGGTCAAAGCCTACATGAGGAAATGAAAGAACCAAGGAATCTTGAGTTGTCGATGACATTATTAAAGATAAAAGGGTTATTATCATTCTAGTCTTTCTAAAATTTCTCCTTTGTCTTCGCAGAAACCACATTCTCCTTTATCACTACTGATGCTTTTTACTTAAAAGTTACTTATTTTCTACTTCTCTCTTGAGTTTGGTCACAGATCTCTGGTTTTTCCTTTCTTTTTTTTCTCCTAGTAATTTTCAACAGGGGTGATACGTTAGTTTTAAAGAGTAAATTTTATATTACTCATACCTTAGAAATTATTTTTTGATATTTTAAAAACAGCTTTACTGAGCTACAATCCATGTACCATGCACTTAAAACTGTACAATTCTAGTAGTTTTGAGTCTATCCACAGAGCTGTACAACCATGACCATAATCAATTCTAGAAAATTTTCATCACCCCCAAACAAACCCTCTACCCACTAGCAGTCACTCTGTATTCCCTTCAGCCCTGGGAAACCAATGTTCTACTTTTTGTCTCTATAAATGTACTTATTCTGTGAACTTTATGACAACTGGGATTTATATTGCTCATCACTAATCCCTAGTTCCTAGAAAACTTGCTCTCACAGGGGATTTCAATAAATACTTGTTCAGTAGTGAACAAAACAGAAGAGGTCCCTGCTCTCTTGGAGTTTACATGCTAAAGGGGAAGATCAATAAATAAAAGAAAAGAATAAACACCTAAATTTTAACTCTTGCATAGGAGAGAATGCACTGTAATAGAAGATTCTGAGGCAGCTATTTAGATAGTGGAATTAGAAGCTTCTCAGCAATAAGTTGACATTTATGATGAGACCTCCATGAATGCTGGGGAGGAAACAGCTATGGTAAGTGAATTCCCAAGAGAGGAGGGCAAGTAAAGTCTCGGAGGCTACACAGAGCTCAGTGACTTTCAGGAAAGCCAGTGTCCACAGAATACTAAACCCAGAGAAGGCTGATGAAAGCGGTGGAAAGGCAGTCAGGGACCAGGTTATGGAAGCCTTGTTAGAGAAGAGTAAGGAGTTTATATTTAGCTCAAAGTAACTGGCATGTCATTTAAGTTGTATGATTTATTCCTTGTGTAGAGCTTACTATTCAAACTGTGCTTCCAACCTGCAGTGGCAACATCACCTCTGAGCTTGTTAAAATTGCAGAATCTGAGGCACCACCCAGAACAAAAAAAGAGTCTGTACGTTTAACAAGATCCCCAGGTGATTCATATGTACATTAAAACTTGAGAAACACTAGAGAATGGATTAGAGGTGAGAAAGAGTAGAAGAGGATGTTAGTCCAAATGAGAGAGGAAGGCCGCCTGCATGAGTGGTAGCAGAAAAGAAGAGCATACTGATTCGGATACACTTGGGAGATACATGGTTTAGGATTCCTAGCCAGCTAAATAGAGATTTCAAAATAGACAGGTAGTGATACAAACCTGGATTTCCGAGGAAAGTTTAGGATTGGACATATAGATCTGTGGGTCTACTGAGTATCCTGCTTCTGAGTTTCAAGTATTGTTTGATATTTTACAAATGTTTGCATACTGCCATCTTTACGGAAAATAAGACATGCCTTTTTGAAGGTTGTCCAAATCCTCCACCCTTTTACTTTGAGGCCCCTAGTTACTACATATCTTTCATTAAGTCCTTATTATTCCTTTTGCAAAAAAAAATTTTGAATGTTTTAAAATTAAACGCCCACGGCTGATCAACACTTTCTTCTCCATAGCCCCTTGGATTCTTCACACCTCGGTCTTAACTGGGACAGATATCCCCCAAGCCTCTCCAGTTTCTACGTACAAATTAACTTGGAAACTACCAGGCTGGTGGGCCCAATTCTCGCAGTGTACAACCCTGTAGTCTTAAAAAAAAAGGATCTTTGAGCTAGAAACCAGTCAGATGAAACAACACAAAAGAAGTTCCAAGTAGGGGAAGACTACCTAGGGTCTCCCATTCCTAAGCCAAGAGGAAGAGATATTTCTTACCACTTCGAAGTGATTCTTACCACTTCCAGGAAGATTTGAAAATGAACTTAACATGTTCAACGTATTACTCTATCCATACTTGACTGTTCCCCTCACAGTGAATTTACTTCATCTGCCTGAAACACTATGTTAACAATAAGAAACTCTCAAAACTTAAGATATACATATACTCATTTGAAGGGGAGGCCGCCAGTGGGAGTAGCCTAAAGAAAAGCGAGGGGCTTGCTCCGGAGACGAGAATGGGTCAGGATTAAACGAGGTCAAGGCTGCGGAAGGTCGGCCCAGCACCAGGAGAGGGCAGGCCTCGGCGGGCCCAGGTGCGGGCCGCGTGAGTGGGCGGAGGGCCTGGGCGCCTCCTCCCCTCGCGGGACGTGCGTCCGGGGATCACTCCGGGTCCCGCTCCTCCACGCCGGCGGGGGGAAAAGGGGACCGGCGGCCGTTGCCTCCAGCTATAAAGGACGGACGTCCGCAGCTCGCCTCAGCTCGCCTGGGCGTCCTTCGGCTCCGCCCTCGCCGCCTTCCTCCCGGCTAGAGCGCCCGTTCCCGCTCAGGCTCCACTCGACCCTCTCGGGCCTCGGCTACTCGGGCTGCGGCGGAAGATGGCGGCTCCGGCGAGTCCCCCGGCTCGGGAGGCTCGGGCCCAATGCTCTGAGGAGGCGCTGGCCGCTGCCCTGGCCGACGTACCCGAACTAGCCCGACTTCTGGAGATAGACCCGTACCTGAAGCCCTTCGCTCCGGACTTCCAGCGCAGGTACAGCCCCGCACTCTCCCCCCACCCCCCCTTCACCTCAGAACCCAGCAGCCCGCCTTCCAGGCGCGGGCTCGGGGCTCGGGCCGCCCCTCGGCCCCCGGGCCTGCAGGCCACGCCCCTCGCCGCTCCGCCCCCGGCGGCCCCGCCCCCGGCCTTGGAGGGTAGCCGCTTCCGAGCCTGGGCGTCCGCGTCGAGTCCGATAGTTGGGCCCAGGGGTTTCCTGCATCGTGAGTTGACAATTCTTGCCCGGGACTAGACGCAGAAGCGCTGAATAAACTTTCCTTATCCCTCTCCCCTCCCTTCGAATCAGAGGTTTGTGCCATTGAGTGTGTGCTTTAGCTCCCAGCACACGTTGCCTCCGGTTCTGATGAAGTGGCAACACCACTGCAGGTTTTGTGGACTTTCCATGCACCACAGTGGTCCTGTGAAGTAGCGTGTGCACAACACCCGCATGTGTTAATGCGCTTTTAAAACTGCAGTTTATTTAACAGCATATATTGTGATTTTATATCCAATAGGGTTCGTTCAGGCAGCTTTTCTTTACTTGATGATAATCTCAAGATTAAGCATATCTTGGTCACTTTTTTTTTTTTTTATCCCGTTGGGACAACATTCGTCCGTGTTTGGCATTGTCATCCTGAAGAGGGAGAAGGGTGAGGAAAGCTAAACTTAACAGAGGCCAATTTAGCATGTAGTATACTTTCATTTTAGCTTGTTTCCTCTCTTGCTGTAGTAAATTGGCTTACCACAATTAAGTTAATAGGATATTAATTCTAGTAGTCAGCTAACTTTAAAAGATACAGTTTTAAGTCTAAAATAGTTGTTATACTAGTAATAGTAGTTGTATTTGTGAGATAAGCATGTTGTGATTTAACGGTTTCTGCCCTATTAGCAGAGCCACTTGAGAATGAAAACTACCATGGCAACAGAGTATACCTACCCATATATTAAAGTAACAGTAAACTTCTACCTAGTTACTGGCTTCACAGCATTGGTAATGAAACATCGTTCATTGACCTGGAGTTTGGAAAAAAACAATCGTAGATCCGTGACCTGGCCTTGGCACTTACTACCTGTACTCAATTCAGCAACTGTTTATTAGGGATCCCTTATGAACACAAAGTAAGGGACACAAAGTTGAATGCATCTCATTTTAGAGCTTGTATATCCTAATGCATGAGCCCTTTTCAAAGGTGTCACCTTGAGCTGTTGCTCAGTTAATCAGATGTTGGGCCCTTAAGCCATTTAGGGAGCAGCCATGTGGAATTCCCTTCAATATTTACAATATGTGCTTTCATAGTACATAATCTGCATAGTTCAAGATTGGATTTGATTTAGAAACAGTTAACATTTTAGAGCAAAAGATAGTGGCTAGAGTTTTTTGATAGACTTATTAATTATGACACTAATTTATTTGTATGCTTTGTAAAATGACATGTAAGACATTTCTAAAAGCAGAGTTGTGGAGTCTTTTGTCTACTTCCCCACATCCCCATTTTTAAAAAATGATCACGAGTAGACAGACATCCTTTGTTAAGTGTTTCTTTCATGTAATTCACTTCAACTCCACTGGGATTGAAGCAGTTATGATCCTCTTTCATGGTTTGTCAGAACTAATGAGAGAGACAAAGGCCAGAATAAAGAAGTGGGGGCAATCAGTGTTCTTGATGAAAAGGCTGGTCCAGTGGGTCCTTGTGCCTCCTCACTCTGACCTGAATTCTACTTCTGGCCTTGGTTCTGAGTAACTGCCATTTTCCAGCACACATGTTCCATTTAGGCATATCAAATGGTAATTAGGCATTTGGCAGTGGTGACTTTTACTGTTAACATTTGAAGAGTAAAAAAACTTCTTCATAAAGTTTGGTCCTGGTTACTTTTCCTGTTTTCTGTTTATTTCTAGTAACCTACTTAGCCAGTGTGTCTTTGCCCTAACAGATACACAACCTGTCAAACGTAGGAGCAAGTATGCTTACTAAAGAGTGAAGAAAATTTAGGGTACAGATGACAATGGTATATAAAAATGGTGATGGGGGAGGCAGTTTCTTATTGATAGGCTGTCTTATTCTTCCCCAACCAATGTGTCTTCATTAGAAATTCCGTAATGTACATTCATTCTTGTTTACCTTTTCTGTAACTATAAGAATCAAATGTGAGGATTAGTGAATTACTCTGTGCTATGAAATAAAAAATTCGTACATTAGTGTGTGTGACAGGCCCTATGATGTCTCATTGATGACCTCCTAAGATGGAATTTTCCTCTTGGCTTTCCTAAAAAAAAACCCTGTTATTTATACCACATTTAGTTGCTATGATCATAATTCCAACATCTTAGTGTTCTAAAACAACACTTAATTGTACCCATATTACATTCCAACGTGAGTCAGGCTGTCCTCATGGCAGTCATTCAAGGATCTAGTTTGATGAAGGCTTCGTTTTGAAACATGCTTCTACAGTGTCAGTGGCAAGAAACAGAGAACATACTGAACTATGCACTGTTTCTTACAGCTTTTGCCTGTAATAATCAGTCACTTCTGCTGATACATATATTGGCCAGTATAAGTCAAATGTGACTTCTCAACTGTGTGGGTGGAACAGAAAACTGACATTTGTGAACAGCAGAACCAGCGAAACAGTTGGTGTAACACTTGTCTCTACCCTCTGTTTAAAGTTTATATAGTGACTTTTAGATATATGATAGTATTTAATTTAACCTTCATAACAAAACCACAAGGTAGGAAGGATGAGTGTTTTTGTTTTTCTTATTCTACAGATGAAGGACCTGAGATTTGGTCAGGTTACTAATTTAAGTTCGTGTGGCTTGCTGCAGCTGAGTTTAATCTTTCTTTACTAAAACTGTTCTCAACAAGTTCACAAACAATGACTTCTTGGTAAGTTAGTGGATACCTCTTTCCCTTTTTTTATTGCTAGCATTTTGGACCACTTCTTGGCTCCTTGAAGCCATGATACTTTAGCTCTTGCTTTTCTTCCACTGTCTCTGGTGGTTTCTCTTCAGCCTTTTTGTGACAATTTAATATAAGATTCTCAGGGCTCTTCCCTGGGTTCCTTTATGCATTTCTATTTTATATACTTATTTTCCCTAGGCATTCTCATGCATTCCATGAATTCCATCTATGCACTCAGGCTGCCCACATCTATCTTCACCCTACATTTCTCTCCTGGTCTTAGTTTCCTGGTCTTATTTAGTAAATACCTTTATTTTGATGTACTGTAAGTACACAACTCAGTATGTATAAAACTGAACTTAAGAGGTTTTTATCCCAAGCTTGATTGTCCTTTTATACCTTATCCCATTGGGCGATATCCTCATGTACCAATTGCTCAAGCCTAAAACTTAAGATTTATCCTTAATTACTCCTCTCCCCTTCTTCTCACCTCCAAGCCTAGTGAATAGTAGCTCCTAACTATTCTTCAAGTATATGCCACTTTGTATGCTTACTGCTACCCTCCTATTCAAGTTGCTAGCATCTCTAGCCTGGTTCTCAAAAACAGCCTCAGAGTTGGTCCCCCTTTCAAATCTTCTCAACAATTCCCATGGCTCTTAAAAGTATAGCATACTCTCTTTCTCATGACCAACAAGATTCTGTGTTATCTGGTCCCTGTCTACCATTTTAGCCTCATCTTTGGACCCTCCTTCTGACTCGGTACCACCTAATCAGCAGGGGGCTAAATGTAAAGAAGTACCTGGGATGTCTAGGGGCCGTTCTATAAGGGGCACTAAAATATCAATAGAATAAATTGGAAACATGGTATCTATTTTACACAGGTACTCCTTTCTTAGATATTGAAGATTTTCATTTCTTATTTTGTATTGGCTCATAAAAAGTTAGGGGTCTAGAAGGACCACTGAATAAAAGCAAAAGAGATCGCGAACTAGAAACATTTTCTGATCTTTTCAGAAGAGTGACTCTTAGCTGTGTAGAAATGAATTAATATGGGAACCCATTTCTATACTTAATAGTTATTAATAGAAAATAATTTTTTCCATCCCACAAAATAGATTTTTATCAAATGTTTAAAAAATATCAATTTGAAGTGTGCCAGAATATTATCCTGTCTTGGGTGCCACATGTTTTGGTCTAGCTGTGGGTCCAGCTATGCTTTTATACATCTTATTTCTTCTGCTTGATGCACACTTTGCTTCTGTCTTACAAGTTTCTGTGCATGCTTCAGGGCACAGCTTAGAGATATACTAAATGCCTTCCCTGATTTCTCCCCATCCTTAAACCTTCTCACCGCTTACCTACCACCACACTATAAGGGTGATCATCCACGGTAATGTAATTGTCTTCCTGTTCTTTTGTATCTCCCACTGAATTATTTACTCCTGGGGGTCGGCACTTGTCTATATTGTTTGTTCACTCTTATCCTCTCGGCCTGTGGAACTGCACCTGGCTTATAGGAAATGCTATAGTTTTAAATGAGCAAATGACTGAGTGGATGTCTTCTGACTGTTTTTCTCTTTTCACTCTGTTTTTCTCTTTTCTACACCAGTAAGTCTCAGGTCAACTCATCTTAAGCTAAAATGTTAAGAATGCAGGGATGAACGGACAGAGAAAAGCAGTAGATACCAGGAGTTATGTGTGACAGTCTCAGGGCAGGGGAATGTATGTTTGAGTAAAAAGCTAAAAATAACCAGAGAAAATAAATTTGTTATTAATTTCTAGACTCCACAGAGACTAAAGGTTTAATCACTGAAGAAATACTCAGTTTGAAGAGAGCCTGAGGTCAAATTGCATGCCCAAGAATGGGAAGAGAGATTTTTGTGAGCCCAAGTGTGTTAAATTACAATTACAGTGAACATCTCTATTTTGTAAGAAATAAAAATAGCTTTTACAATGGTATCTAAGCAGAATGAGAAAGTAGTTTGGATTTGGTGTATCAGCAGCCACACTGAACGTTGATTCTCATGGTGTAGAAATTTTATATTGTAGCCGAGTGGTACACTTTTCCTCTCAGTGTCTGCCAAGTTGTGGGCTCTGAGGAAAGTCAGATGTCAATGGTTCTAGAAGGCAAAGAAGAATTGGAATATTATAAGTTGTATCTAGCATGCTCTTCTGTACTCGTAGTAGATTCATTTACCATCTGCAGCTGAAGTCTGTCCTAACTTCACAGTCACCTCTGAATTCTTTACAGTGATGGGCAAGAGGTCCTGACCTCTTCTCATTTTCAGAATGTCTTAAAATGACTCCATGGAGCATTTGATTTAGTTAGGCCCTCGTGCCTGCTGCACCATCTCATGAGAAATGACTCTTTTTTTTTTTTGAAGTATAGTCAGTTTATAATGTTGTGTCAATTTCTGGTGTACAGCATGTTTCAGTCATACATACATATATATATATATATATATATATATACATATACATATTCCTTTTCATATTCTTTTTCATTATAGGTTACCACAAGATACTGGATTTGGTTCCCTGTGCTATACAGTAGAAACTTGTTGTTTGTCTATTTTATGTGTGATAGTATCTACAAATCTCAAACTCCCAATTTATCCCTTCCCACCTCCCTGCACTGATGACTGTGAGTTTGTTTTCTTTCTTTTTTAAAAATATTTTTATTGAAGTATAGTCAGTTTACAATGTTGTGTCAATTTCTGGTATACAGCACAATACTTCAGTCATATAGGAACATACATATATTCGTTTTTATATTCTTTTTAACCATAAGTTACTACAAGATATTGAATATAGTTCTCTGTGCTACACAGTAGAAACTTGTTTATCTACTTTATATATAGTGGTTAGTATCTGCAAATCTCAATCTCCCAATTTATCTCTTCCCACCCCTTTCCTCCCCTGGTAACCGTAAGTTTGTTTTCTATGTCTGTGAATCTGTTTCTGTTTTGTAGATAAGTTTGTCTTTTTTTTTTTTTTTTTTAAGATTCCACATATAAGTGATATCATATGGTATTTTTCTTTCTCCTTCTGGCTTACATCACTTAAAATGACATTCTCCAGGCCCATCCATGTTGCTGCAAATGGCATTATTTTATTCTTTTTATGGCTGGGTAGTATTCCATTGTGTAAATATACCACAATTTCTTTATCCAGTCATCTGTCAATGGACATTTAGGTTGTTTCCATGAGTTTGTTTTCTATGCCTCCTCCTCTTGGTTTCAGATGCTCTACACGTTCAGAAAATCTTCTCTAGTAAAGAACTATAGAAATGATCCCTGAAAGTACAGTCTTGAGAAATGACTCTTAAAGTGGTAACTTCTTAGAAGATTCAGTCTGGCTCCCACCAGGCTGGCTCTAGTTAGTCAGTGAGATGGTAACACAGATCCTGTGAAATGTGCTATAGTTTTAGATTGATGAGTGTGTCATCCTAGTATTATTTAAAAGCATGTACTAAACTTCTATTGTACATTTATAGATATTAAGGGAAAACATGAAAGTGTTTTCATTGAAGAGAATTGCTGCTATCAGATACTTTTCATTCTAAAGTAAGTTTATTGTTTTATTGAAGAGTAGATTCTCTTCTTGTGGTGATGTCTGCTCATCGGTGGATGCTCACTACTGTTTGGAATCCAGATTTTTTTTGTGCTTAGTGTCCAAAAGCAGCCCTATTCTGTTTTGCTTTTAGAGTAACAGGAACCCAGTACATTGACAGGAGGCAAAAGTGCCCATTAAATGTATGCTGTTATACAACCTATGTTCATTAATTTCTTACACAGTTGACGTTGTTTAAGTTATGGGAGTAACCTATTGATTTTTAATGTTTAAAAGATCATAATAGTTTAGATCTTATATTTAGTTTCTTCACATGTAAAATGGAAAAAAAATAAACATATGGCTGAGTGTCCATGTTGCAAAGTACAAGAGCAAGATGAAGCTTGAATTTTAGCTGTCGTGATGCTAAATAGCTTTGAATACAAGGGCAAATTAGTCAACCTCTGTGAACCTCAGTTTCTTCCTCAGTAAAATACGGATTGGACCCACCTTGTAGGGATGTCTTGAGGAAGAGAAATATATGTAAAGATGCTCAGTAAATTACAATAGTTATTTAATAACCATAATATTATTAGCAAACTAACTTGTCATCTTAAATATTTACTAACATATTATTTTCAGAAGATTTTATTATTGTCTGCTTCTTTAATTCTGTATCCTGAAATCAGCCATCAGATAAATTATCTGACCAGAAATTCCCCACCACTCTTCATTTTGCTGCTTAACAACGTCTTTAAGGGGTTCCTTCTCTTTTCTAGTAGTGTGACTGTGTGAATGAGGTGAGGAGGTGGTCTTTTTAATCATAATCTAATAGAGAAAGAAAATAATATGTTTAAACTTTGATTCATGTAGTAACTTGTGGTGAAAAAGAATATGAAAACGAATATATGTATGTTCATGTATGACTGAAGCATTATGCTATACACCAGAAATTGACACAAATTGTAAACTGACTATACTTCAATAAAAATATATATATAAACTTTGATCCTTGATTTGGAGGGGAAATGATAAGGCAATTGCAAGTTTGCTACAAGTTGAAGGCACGATGAGTTCTGGGATGTAATGAGCACAAAGCTCCCTTTATTGAGAGCAGTAAATGCTAGCTCGCAGAAACCCAGAATCACTTGTCTCTTGATCTTCCTTTTCTGTCTTTTCTCTTCTTTCATCTGACTGCTAAGTGTTCATATTCTTGGGCATCAAACAGCTGCAGGGATTTTCTTCCTCCTGAACTCTGGATGGTGGTTGGAGGAAATGATCATACCGAGTTTACTAATAGCAGGAATGACTTTGAAAATAAGAAGAAAAAAATTGTAATAGCAGTTTAAAAGTTTGCAAATGGAAGAATTATCTAGTGAAGTTTGAACATATGATCCATTAATAAGAAAAAAATTTAAATCCTCTGTCTTGCCTTGTCTTTTTTCTCTTTTTTTATTTGGTGATTTCAGTTATTTTCAATATGTCTGATTTTGCAATGAGATGCATTAAAAAAAAAAAGGAATGAAATATTTATGTCCTAAGTTCAGAGTCACCTCTGAATTCTTTACAGTGATGCGCAAGAGGTCCTGACTTCTCGTTTTCAAAATGTCTTACAATGATCCATTGAACAATAAATAACAATTAGACACAGTTTCTGGGTGTATGCCCTAAGTCTGTAATCTAAAATGTGATAATCAGAAACCAAATCTGCAAATATATTTCTTTGTATAGGTAATCTTGAAGTTTTCCAAATACTTAGCAAATGAGAAATAATTCTTTTATTAAAAAATCATATGTTGCTCAATATCAATATAACTTATTTTTATTTCATTATTGATAAACAACTAGCCACAGATTGTATTTAATTATGAATAACTGTGTAATACAGCTACATTCTCTGTTACTGAACATGATAAAATCAGTTACGCATTTAGATGTATGTAACAAAAACTGAACACACCCTCAAAGAATATCCCACAAACTGTGAGTTATTGAAATAGAGGTTTGTATTTCTCACAAAGAAAGTGAAGGTGAGTGATTTGGGCCTCAGTATTGACGCTTTGTCTATCTTTCGGCTCTACTATTCTTAGCACGTGGTCTTTATTCTGATGCTTAGAAGCATATTTAGGGCTCACATCTGTCTTCCTACCAGGAGGACGAGCCAACTCACCATGTCCATTTTAACCAAGCATATGTAAGTTTACCGTAAACTCCATTGAGTTCTTTCAGTTTACAAATTGCTGACCAGAGCTATCCCATGGCATGGCCCATCCTCAGCTGAAAGTAAGCCTCATAGTCAAGGCTTTTCATTGTGCACATCTTCCTGAGAAATATCTTTTTGCCTTCTCTGGGCTCTTTCATTTGCTCCAAAAAGGAGATGATGTCTGGCTAGAGATGAAAAGTCCCAGTGAGACCATGTTGTAGTTCCCCAGCCTCACATCTGTGTGCAAATCACTTTGAGCAGAATCCAGGCATTTCCACTCCTTCTGAGAGAAGTCTGCAGGCACATCCCTCAGTAGAGTGTGCTATACTTGATCTCTATTGTTCTGGATTCTGTTCTTGGGGGAAAATACAGAAACTTTCACCTACTTTAGTCCAAAGTTAGCCACCTGGTCTGGCCCAATGAGTTGGGGAGCACCACTGTTTTCTCTTTTTAATTTAATAGTTATTTTATTTTAAAAAAAATATGAGAATGTGTGGAGAGGAAATTAGTTCTTCAGTAACTAATAATTTTTCCATATTCTCTTGGGCTCATTCAAAAATCTGCTTTGTCTCTAAGATATTTATAGGGCTAGAAAGAATAAAAAAGAACTAACTTAAGATGTCAATTAATTAATGCTTAGTCTTTAAAACATGACTTATCTTTTGTTACCTAACTGCATACAAGTTTATAGGCTTTAACATTATGCCTTTCTATTCTTTTTTTTTTAAAGCTTTAAGTTGTGTAAATTTTGTTTTTCAGAACATATCAGCTACAGACTTATCATATAAATAGAAGATTTTTCACCATTCAAGTTCATTGTTTCCTCTTTGACAATAGACTAAAGAGCAATTTGTGGAAGAATATGATTCCTCTTTGATGTCAGAATAGATCAGTGATATGTCTGGGGTCATATTAGTTTTTTTTTCTTAAGAGATTATAGGTCTGTTGTCCATGATCATTTTAGTTCCTTTTTGGAGGTCATGAGTAACTAATGTGTGAATTATCATTGCTATTTTCATTGTTTTACAATCTTAAGAGAATTGGTTATTATTCCAGGATTCTGGAGAATCACAAATTCATGTTCATCATTTCCAAATTTTTTCCCCTCCAGTTCTTATCTTTCAGCATTAATAATTTCTGATACTTTTGTTTGCTTATTTGTACATTTTTTTGGTTTACTTGTGGGAGTCTTCCATTCTTTTGACCATTACAGTTGGCAGAGCTATTTTGGTTAAGTTGTGCTTGTTAGTGATTGGACCGTAGTGAAGCTAATGGGTCTCTTTTTGCTTCACTTCCCTAAGCTGCCTTTTATTGAAAACTGTCTGCAATCCATGAAGTATTAGGTGAACCTCTACTCACAAATATGACACATAAACAGGAAATACAGAGAAACAAGAGTGTTACCAAAACTGAAGTTTGATTGTAGCAGGTTTAAAGTGTCTTTAAAGTTAGAAGACCTTTAAAAATACAGTGAATTTAGAGAATTTCAAGTTGGGTTAGACTAGATTAAAAAAAATATTTTGAAATAATTAAAGACCACAGGAGGTTGCAGAAATAGTGCAGAGAAGGCTTTTTGTACTCTTAGCCAAGCTTGCCCAAGGGGTAATATCTTGCTTAACTGTATTGCAGTGTCTAAACCAGGAAATTGACATTGATACAATCTGCAGACCTCATTCAGATTTCAACAGTTTTTACATGTACTTCTTTGCAGTTTTATCACAAGTATATATTATTTTAACTGCCACTACAATGACAATACACAACTGTTCCTTCACCACAAAGAAACTCTTTATTCCTTTATACTGTTCCCACTCTCTCATCCCTAAACTCTGGCAATTACTGATCTATTTTACATCTCTATAATTTTTCATTTTTGAATGTTATATAAATCAAATCATAGAATATGTAATCTTCGGAGATTGGCTTTTTTTCCCCTTCACTCAGAAATTGCCTTTGAGATCTATTCAAGTTACATATATCAATAGTTTGTTCCATTTTGTTACTTAATAGTATTCCATTGAATAGCTGTACCACAGTTTGTTTAGTCATTCACCTATTGAAGGACAACTGGATTGTTTCCAGTTTTTGGCTATTAAAAATACTGCAATAAAGCTAAGGTTTGGGTACTTATATGTGGGTGTTATTTCTTTGGGAGAAATAGCTAGGAGAGTAATTGTTGGGTCCTATGACAAGTGTATGTCTAGTTTTGTAAGAAACAACCAAACTATTTTTCATGGTATCTGTACCATTTTGCATTCCCACCAGGAATGTACGAGGGATCTAGCTTATTTACATCCTTCCCAGCATTTGTTATTACACTTTTTTTAATGTTAGTTGTTATAATAGGTATGTAGTGATAGGCCATTGTGGTTTTAATTTGCATTTTTCTAATAATTATGTTGAAAGTATTTTACAGTGTTACTTGCCATCTGTATATCCTCTTTGGTGAAATAGCTCTTCATGTCTTTTGTCCATTTTCTCACTGGATTGATTTTTCTTTTTTTTACCTTTGAGTCTTGAGACTTCTTTATGTGTGTATTCTAGAGACAAGTCCTTTGTCAGATATTTGTTTTGCAAATATTTTATCCTATTGTAGTTTGCCTTTTCATCTTTTTAACAGGGTCTTTCATAGAACAAAAGTTTTAAGATTTGATGAAGTCCAGTTTATTGATGTTTTTGTTGTATGGATTGTGCTTTTGTTGTCACGTAGGAGAGCTCTTTGTCTAGCTCTAGGATCTGAAGATTTCCTGTAACGTTTTCTCCTAGAAGTTTTATTGTTTTACATTTTACATTTAAGTCTATGATCCCTTTTGAGTTGATTTTTGCTTAAGGTTTAAGTCGAAGTTTTGTTTTTTTTTTTATTGCCTAAGAATGTTTGATTCTTTTTTAAGATCATAAACTGTGACAGACTTTTATTGGGGAGCCACTTGGCCAAGAATAAATTAGTGTTTAGTCAGGTCTCACTGAAATAGATGAACAATGACAATTTTAAGTATATTATAGTTTATTGAAAGAAGAGAGAACTAATTAGCCTGTCAGGTTTTTGTTTTTTTTTTAAATTTCTGAGATCTTATTTTAACGTTAGTTATTATCATAAGGCAGCCCCCATAAACTTTAAGAAGCAGGGGGAAAATAATTTGTAAAAGACACAATAATTTATTCTCAAGTAGTTATTTGAGAGTTTTCCAGTTTTTTATTTGCATATTTTTATCATGTGATAGCACTGTTTTGATTTATATTCAAACATAATAGATATTAATCTGCATAGATTGAATTTGTAATTTTAATTTGACTTTTCAAGGTTTTTCTTGTTTCATGTCCTTTACTTAGAACCCCACTCATTTTAGCATATATTCTCCAGTTCTACATTATAAAAAAACACTGCTTTGAAAAACAGTATTTCATTCTTTCAATGTGTTTGTTTATTTAACTTAAACAACAAATAAATCTCGAAAGATTTTTGTTATACTCTCACTTGTAGGAATGAATTTGTTTAATCTTATCTAAGGTAATTTAGTATTTCCCAAGATTAGTTGCTTTTTATCTACCTGAAATTAGCCTTTGGTTTTATTTGAATCTTAATATTTACTTTGATGTTTGTCAGGATTCATTGTGCTATTAATAATTAGAAATCAGAACATGTCAATTTCCCAACCAAATTGGTTAGATATTATGAGATGAAAGTTGTTAGTACATTTATTTGGTGAAATCTGGAAAGTTTATGAATAAGAGAGCTAAAAATTTACCTACTTCAAACAGAAAAGTAAAGTGGAACTTTTGAGGATGTGTTCATGCTACAATAATTACTAGTTGTGATGAGTCTAAGGCACTAAACATCCAAAAGAGACGTCTGCTAGCTCTACTGATAATAGGTTATCATCATCATCATCACAGTAACAATTTTTATTACAATTTATATGTACATCATTTTATGTGCATTAGGTTTGAGATTCTGCAGTTTTAAGAAGCTCCCAGGTGATGCTAATGCTCCTGTTTCCCAGATGATATTTTGAGTATCACATCAGGGCATGGTCCCAAAGCTGAGTTAATAATGGGCCAAATTAATTATAAGTAAATATTCCAATTTTTTAATATATATACATATAAATACATAGATACTGGTATAACTAATCCATATATACTAGTATAGTTAACTGGGATTATTTAATTTTTTAATGGTCACAATGATTTTCTAACTTATTTTAGGTAAAAGAAGATTTTTTAGTATTAAAGTTACTTTTCTTACAGATTCACTGTTTTACTGTTGCATATGAGTCTTATAAGATAGAGAAAGTGATCCCATAGAGTAAATTACTCTCCACACGTGGTGTTCCGGGGAGTACACAGTTGTCTGAGTCACAGACTCTTTCCTTAATTTGCTATTTAACAAATCGATTTTTGACTTCCTCTTTGTCCCAGGCATTTTTCTGTGTGATAGCAGAACAAATATAAGTTTCCTGCCTGATGGGAGCTCTAACTGGGGAGATGGACAAGAAAACACAGTTATAGTGGATATTTGTGCATAAAATTCACTGTAAAACAGATGAAAGTGTATCCTATTCTGTAAAGGAAGGGGAGTGTGTAGCACGAAGGAGTTCATTTGAATTGCTTTGAATTCTAAAAATTAATTCTCTGTAAAAGAAGGACTGGGTCTTGAAGAATGTGAACAGAGTCTATGAGACTTTTTTTGGAAAGAGTCAAAAATATGGTAGCTAATACACTAATCTTTATTAAAACTACAATTGGCCCTATGAATCTGTGAGTTCTGCATCTGAGGATTTAACCAACCATGGATTGAAAATATTTGGAAATAAAAAATTCCAGAAAGTTCCCCAAAGTAGAACTTGAATTTGCTTTGCACTGGCAGATATTTACACAGCATTTACATTGTATTAGGTATTATAAATAACCTAGAGATAATTTCAAGTATATGGGAGGATGTGTGTAGGCTACATGTACATACTATGTGCTATGACATCTTACATGAAGGACTGGAGCATCTATGGGTTTTGGTACCTGCAGGAAGAGGGGTCCTGGAACCAATCCCCCACGGATACTGAGGGATGACTGCATAATAAGTTATTTTTGACCTTTACATGCTTTCGTTGCTTTTAAGTGGAAGTTTATTTGCAAAAGTGAGTCAGTTGCAACGTGTGCTTATGTAAGAGTTGCCACATTGTGTAAGGACTGAAGCCTCTAAAATAGTTTATAAGTCATATTTGATAACATCAGTATGTTTCTTTATAGCAGATAAGCCCATTTTGGAAGGGATTGTGGACTATTTTTAGAGGCAATGAGGCAATTCCTGAGTAAGGCAAGGACACTTATTCCTGAATGAGTCAGGGGGACATTTTGACTATTATCACCCAGTCAGGAAGTTTGCAGAAATACAAATGAATGCTGAGTGCCTCTGCCTGGCCTCACCCTAAGTGTATCAGCTAGATCAGCACTATCCCATAGACATATAATATGAGCCACGTATATAATTTTAAATTTTCTATTAGCCACATTAAAAAATTAAAAAGAAACAGATAAAATTAGTTTTATAATATATGCTATTTAAACCAGTGTATTAAAAACTATTACTTTTTCAGCATTAAAAAATTACTCATGAGATATTTTACATTTGTTTTTCATACTCAGTCTTTGGAATCTGATGTGAATTTTGCACTTACAGCACATCTCAATTGAGACCAGCCATATTTCAAGTGCTCAGTAACCACATGTGGCTAGTGGCTACCATGTAAGAGAGTGCAGCCTTAGATTGTATATTTCATTGAGAAGCTTTATAGAAAAAGTTGATATGACCCATAAAGACATTGAAGGGGAAGATTAAGGGGAGGGGGGGAGGGGGAGGGGGGAGAGAGAGAGAGAGAATAGTTTAATTAGCCTTGATAACAGAGGTAAGTAGATCCATAGAGCTTCTGATTTTGCCTGAGAGAGTCAGGAATGATTGCCTGGTGACTTATTTTAGACTTGAAAAGAGAGAAATGGATGGCATCTTAAATGTAGACATGGAGATATGCCACATACTTCATTAGCCTGGAGGTGTCTAGGTAGCCACATTTTCCCCCATTTATTTGTCCACACTGCCCTTTTCATTTAGTTGATTCGTATTTATGTCATATTTTCATATGCTGCATGCATTACATCTGTCCCATGAAGCAAAAACAAACACAAAACAAAATAAAAACATGGGTCAGCCAAAGTAAATGTGGTCTTTCTCAATGAAGTAACTGAGATCAGGTGGCTGCTCTATGCTCTAATAGTCCTAGACCTTTCGGGATATGCCAACCTCACTTTGACGCAGCCCAAGTGACAGCTGTTCCTAACTGCCTTGTCCCAAGAATCTTGCTACGTGCAGCGACTCATTATGACTTGCATTATTCCTGAGTTGGTCTCAGCTTTTATAAGAGAGGAGGGTTGGAAGGATGCTCCTTGATCACTCATCAAACTGTTGACAATAGTTTGAGTGTGTGTGTGTGCACAAACATATGTGTACCTTATGTTTTATGACCTTTACTTCATAACTTGCTTTTATTTCCTTTAGATGATAATTTCTTCAGTTTAGACTTTTTGATTCATTTTGCACGTACTCACTTTGCATACTTAATAGTTATCTTTGTAATAATAGCTAAAACCATCACTGTTTATAAAAGTATTTGCCTTCATGAGCAGTCCATCAGATTCTTCCTATGGGGTGCCATTTTCCTTCTCTTTTTAGTCTTGTGTTTTCCACACTGTAGCTGCTCACTACATGCTGACTCATTTAGTATCCCCACAATGCTGGGTGTGTGCTGTGAATTTAAGAAGAGAAGAATATATTTAGGGAACATGTTATTGTCTTTTAGGTGCTTTCCATAGAGTTCAGAGAAGAGGTTTGCCCTGAAGGGGTGCTTTGCAAATAGGTACTGACTGGGGGGTCTAGTCCAGCTTGTTCTGTGATATTAGAAATACAGAAATATTTATTACCATAGTTGTTGGAGGGTCCCTAGAAACGCTTGAAAGTAATTCTTCTATCATGTAGTGGCCTGTGGTGGGCAAAACCTTTCTCACATACAGCTTAACCTTTCTCGTGTCTAATGCTACTTGTGAAGAAGATTGTAATTTGTGCATTGTGCTTTTATCAGGTTGCTGTTCCCAATGCAGTTAGTGTAATTTTTCATTTCCTAACAGACCTCGGGCAATTCTGTTTAACATGCTTTCTATTTCAGAACATTCTCCTATTTAAAAAACTCCTTTTGCCTCAGGCCCAACGTGCTTTTCCAGCCAGGCCACTAGTAATTTCTATCCTTGCCGGCTTCATTCACCTTCACTGTTAAAATTCTATATAGATTTCCTAGGAATGCCTTTTTGGGTGTGTTTACTGGATAGCAAATGCTGAGACACCTGTGCCTTCTATTTGTTGATATCACTGTGGTACACAAAATTATTGTTTCATTTCTATTACTGAGAAGATGACATAACCTTGTTTTTAATTTTATTGCAAACCTTAGTTTTCTAGATTGTAAACCAGACTTTGCTTTCTTAATGAATAGAGTTCTAACTTTCCATCTGAACTTTTAAAGTCATCCACAGAATTTTCTTGAACCACAGAATTCATGCTAGAATAAAAGACTATTTAAAAGCTATTGTTTCATTTAATAGGCAGCAAATTCCTTTTTTTAAGGTGTTATCTTAAAAGTGAATGAAACAAATTACCTGGATTGCCTTCGCAAAGGATCATGAATTAAGCTTGATTTTGGCTCGAGATAAGACAGCATTCTCAGCTGAGGTTCTTACAGCTGCTTAGGGGTTCAGATTCTGAAATAATGACATCCTCTTGAGGGATTTAGGTTTTTAATGGGAAAGTCTGGTAAACAGAGGTGTGTAAGAGAAAGCCATTGTTCTGTCATCATTGCCACTGATGACTTATACCAAGGTAGCTTTTGAAATATCTATATAATAATGTCAAGGTTTTCTGGCAGTTCTCGGAAATAAATATGGACAGAGACTTAGGGCTAAACTAAAATTAGAACTCTGGCCATGCTATAAATATGTATTATGCATTTGTATATATCATATGTATTAAATGTGTGCATCTGTGTGTGTATAAAATGGCTTTTTTTTATCATGTCTGAGTTGAAATAAATGTTTTCCCATTCATTGTGCTGATATCTGTGTACAAACACGGGAGAAAATGGGGATTTCTTTTCTTTGGGGATAGTCATCATAGTGTTAAAAAGGAGAAAGGAAGAGTACTTCTTTTTTGGGTTATAGTTTGCATTTTAAATTTCATTGCTTTTCCTCTCAACTTCCATCTGTGTTGACATTTGGGAATTTTGTCGTTGCTCTTTCTCAAGTGGAGTGGAACAGCTTAAAACAGAATTTACACTTAGAGATACAACCCAGTCTCTATCATGTCGTGATTCACTCTGGGTCCCGATACTTTTTCTTTGGCTCAAAAAAAAAAAAAAAAATGAAACATTTGATTGAGCAAAATATTTCTAAAACTTATAATGCTACTGATTATTATATATTATTAGCAATGATTTTTGCACTAATGGAAACTTCAGGCTGAAAATACAAGGATAAATATTAGTTTTAGGCACTTGATACTTTATGGCATTCAAAGAGATGTTTTCATACAGATATGTTGTTAATTAATTGCTATTTATTAATGTCATTGTGGTTTTATTTTATTTTAGTTTACTTTTGATTAAGATTCAATTGTAATCTAGGAAATAATACAATTGTGGACAAGCCACAAATAACCAGATTGGGTTGCTGTATGACTTTCGTTGACTCTATGCTCCACTTTTTTTTTTTTTTTTTAACTTTCTAAGTCCCAGTCACTTGGCATTTTCTGTGCATGTGTGTGTGTGTGTGTTTGTGTGTTTGTGTATCTACATGTGTGATATCTTTGCTGAATCATTAATGGCCTGGACCTCCATCCAGTGACTAAGTAGGCTTCGCTGATTGATTCTGGCTTTGGTCAGTTTGGTTTGCTATAAGAGAGTACCATAGATTGGGTGGCTTAAACAAGAGAAATTTATTTCTCACATTTCTGGAGGCTGGGAAGGCCAAGATCAAAGCACCAACAGATTCATTCTCTGGTGAACACTCTTTCTGGTTCGGAAATGCCTGTCTTCTTCTTGTATCCTCAACTGGCAGAGAGAGGAGAGAAGGAAAGGAAGCAAGTTCTTTCTAGTCTCTTCTTATAAGGACAGTAATCCCATTCTTGAGGGCTCTGCTCTCCTGATCACATCCCAAAGGCTCTGCCTCCTAATACCATCACAGTTGGGGTTAGAATGTCAATATATGAATTTGGGGGATGCGCAAACATTTAGTCCTTAATGTTTCCCTAAGATTTTTTTCTAGCTGTTACTGTGATGGATTCTTTTAGAAAAAGAAATAGTTTTTAGGTTTTGAACAAAGTATGTGGCTGTGTGTGCATGTGTGGTATTTTCCAACACTGTTAGGCAATATAGTAGAAGCTCATTGTTGTTTCCTAATGAAGCCATCAGACTAGTGATCATTTAATAGTAAAATCACTTTTAATAATGAGGACTACGTGATTGAATTTAGGTAGTAGTAGATCTTGGGGGCCATTAAATTTAAGTACTGTGAAAGGTAAAAAAAAAAAAAAAAGAAATAGTAAAAGTCTTCCAAAATTTGTTACCTTCAAATTGGAAAAACTGGAATCATTAAATGTCCCAGGATTCCTGGGAAGTAAGGCAGGGGCCTGGTTATAGGCAGATAAAAGTCATTCAGTGAGTTGCATGGGAAGAAATAGTTACACTATTTATTTCCTTAAATTGAAACAATTATAATGACTTTTCTTGGAGAAAAAAGAATAATATTTATGGGAAGTTCATGTACAATCCAAGAAGGAAAAGATACTTCAAGAGCATTTACTGCATTTTAGATTTTCTTCCAAGAAGTAGCAATAAAAACAGTGCTTACTCCTGATTGAACAGATACGAGTGGTTGTCATATCAACAATTAAGTGTTCACTTTAATATTGTTTTTGACAAGATTCTAAGCCACTTCTTTTCTTTTTCTTCCTGGCCTAGTCATCAGAAATCTGCAGGAGTACTTATGAAGAATGAAAGGATGCAAGTAATTTATACTAGATTTCTTTATGTTGTCCTGCGATTTTTCAGTGTAGTGCAATGTAGTAGAATTGGTGTGTGTTAGTGAGTCTGTTACATAAGGAAGTATTTGTTTCTTGAGTGAATGAATTCATGCAGAGTAGAGACCCTACACATATATTTCTATATTGTCTTAATAAAAGCTAACTGGCAGTTTCAGAGACAAATATACATTTATTAGATACTAGCCGTATTTTGTAGTAACTGAGACTTTTATCCTGTTTTCTTTCCTTCTGTTTGCTTTCTCTGTTTCTGTTCTATGGCCTTTAATTGCTTTTCTGGCTAGTCAGCCAATTAGAAGTAAAGTGATATTGTTAATAGCTGATAATAACTTAGTGTTATACTCTTATATATTATGTGCATTTAAATGATGGTGTTTGTAGGCTGATCCAAGATCAGCCATTTGAGAATTTATGAATGTTTCAGCTGTCAATGGGAGAATTTTTTTTTTAACTGATATATACTCATATGTAATGTTGGTTCTTAAAAAGCCAAACCAAACAGGAATAAAATCCCCAGAAAAACATAAAATCATGAACTACCTGGTCACTTTTTGGAGACCACCTAATTTCTAATTACAATTGACCTTTGAACAACACAGGCTTGAACTGCACTGGCCCACTTACAAGTGGGATTTTTCCCCCTAGTTAATACTACATTACTACAGGATCCGAGGTTGGTTGAATTTGCCAACAAACTCTGTATACTGAGAAACCCAATATAGGGAAGGCCAACTATAAGTTAACTTGCAGACTTTCTGCTGTGTGGAGGGTGGGCACCCCCAACCCTGCTGCCCTGTTCAAGGGTGAACTGTACTCTTTTCTAAGTAAATACACTAGGCAGGAGAGAACTGTAATGAGGGAAATCGCTGTATTAACTAGCCAGAGGCCGCAAGATAAGTCCCAGAATGGAGAATGATAGGAGATAGCTGAAGTCCCTTAGAAATTTTTGCTTTCTCTCTCTATCAGTGAAAATAGCCAAGAATAGTGTCTCCATCATCTGTGGATCTTGTTAAAATGCAGATACAGTAGATCTGGGGTGGGGCCTGTGAGTTTGCATTTTGAACAAGTTCCCGGGTAATGCTGCTGGACCAGAGTTTGAGTAGTAAGGCCAAAGAATGCATGAAATTGTTGACTAGATGGTCTACTTTTCCCCTCCAACGTTTATCAGTTTTTTTTTCTTCCTTTCTTTTCCTTCCTCCCTTCCTTCCTTTATTTTCTTTCTTTCACCTTAGTTGCAAAATCAACATTTACTTATGTTTTCAATTAAATCAGTCTTTTAGTTTATTGTAAGAATCTATTATTTTTTTCTGTAGTGTTTGTAATACATAAAAATACATCACTGCCAGTCAAAGTCTTGCAAATTTTTCAGCTAAATTTAGATTTTTTCCTTTATCTCTGTTTCACAAATTAAGGAGCCTGTGCTGTTCTACACTGAGTGACTCTTCTAAGATGGTAGAATTTCTCTGTATAAGTGCTTAACTCAGTTCTAGTAGTCTTCACATCGTACTAAAATATCCCATGTTGAAATAAACAGATATTCTAGTGATCCTGTGGTCATTTTTGTAGAAGTTTTATTGCTTTCTTCAAAGCACATTCCTTATGTCACTCAGAGGATTTTTGTGTGTGTGTGTGTCTGTGGAACAGAATTAACATGTCAGGATTTTACCATAACCAAATCATGATTTAATCTTTCAATTAGAAAATCATTCGTTTTGCCACCTGAATTTTCTCAAGTCATCCAGCATCTGATACTATTTGTACAAATCAAGAGAAGGAAATGATTTTCTTATAATCCACTTGAGACAATTAATGCAAGAAAATATAGTTAGCAAGCTGCTCTGTAGAAGTGATGACTACAAAGGGAGTTTTGTACATTTTACAGATGGGAAGAAGTGCACATAATAATTAAGAGTAAGGATTTTGGGGTGAGATTAGGTTTAAATTTTGGCTCTGCTTTGGGGCTTTTTTATTTCATTGAGCTACAGTCTTTTCATATGTGAAAATAAAGCAAATAATACTATGTGCCAGAGTGGTTCCAAGGATTAACTTTAGTGTGAAGATATATTTAAGGGATGCAACATGTTGCTGGTCAGATACTAAACACTGAAATAAATAGGAGCCATTGTTAATATTATTTATTATCACATTTTCTTGGAACTAAAGGGAAATTTAGGTGTGAATTAGACCAAAAAAGGTGGGAAAGTGTAGATTAAATAAGAATACAATAATGTGTAGTAGTTTATTTAAATTTTTATTTTATTATGGACCCTAGAAAAGAATTTTAGAAACTTAAGCAAAAGTTGCCTAATTTATATAATGTTTGGATATATGTTTATGATTAAAAATAAAAATGAGAAAATTGGAAGAAATGTTTTTCTAAAGAAGTAGAATATAAAACTCCTCGTATGATGACAAATCTAGGTAAAATTAGCTTAAGCTATTTGGGAAGCCTCACAGAAAAGACTCAAGTTGACAAAGAAAACACTCTCCATGAAATCAAGTCAGCTACAGACTCAGTGTGACCACATTATTCTTGTTGCCTAAGTTGATGGACAGAAAGCTGCCTTATTTTTTCTGTTAAGGAAAGTTAGATTCTTAGATTCAAACTCTCCTGAGTAAGGTGTTAGCTCACTCTGTATTTATCAGGGAGTATGTTAGATTTTAGGAGGTGTGCCTCTATCCTTTGTTCTTAAGCAGTTATTGCCTAGTTGGAGGTATTAAGAATAATCCACTGTTAAATACCAGTGTACAAAACTTACTTGATAACCAAGATATAAGTAAATTCCAAGATCTAGAAGGTATATACACAGAAGTTTTGATTTCACATGATATTTTGCTTAAAACATGTGAACTGGCTGATTGGTAGATTGACAATATATGTATGTTGCAGTGATTAAAAGCTGAGGCTTGGGTCAGTTGGCCTGTGTTCAAATCCCAGCTCCCTGACTTAATGGTTTTATGACATGGATAAGTTATTTAACTTCTCTAACCTCAATTTTTAAAATCTTTAATATAGGGACTATAATACTAGCTTTATTGAGATTTTGAAATGAGATAATCCATAAAAAGACTGCCTGCCAAGAAAGAAGTGCTCAGTAAATATTACTGATGGTGATAAGGAGATGTGGCTGATAGAGCAATCTTGGAAATTACGTTGCAGCGTATACAGTTTTTATGATGCTAACGGGTGATGAGAGCAACAAGGATCAAATACATAACCATACCCAACCCCTAAAAGTTAGAATTTTTCTCTAGGTTTCTCTCTTCAAGTGATTGCATCTGTCACCATAGCTTTAAATCAGTGCTTTCCAACTTGTAGTGAGTGATGAAGGGATAGTCTTTTTTTCTTTTTATTTTGTTTCCTAATTTATTATCTACCATCAACTGATACTTTTCTAAAATTTCACATGAATTATTAGAATAATCAAATTTAAAAAGACATACAAAATAAAAGCCCTAGTTTTTAAATTAAATCCGAAAGATATAAAACTACTCTATACAATTGCTATAAAAGTTTCTAAGTGCTTACTCTCAATTTTGGTACTTATCTTGTCATGGACCAGTGATAAACAGTAGGCAACTCAGCACTGGTCCATGGATCACACTTTTGAGTGTAGTGCTTTAGATATCATGTATATGTTCATTTACTTCAAAATTTGTCTCTATACCCATATCCTTTCCCTGACTGTTACATTCACATTTGGAGATGACCATCTCTTTCTTTTAGGTAAATGGCACTGCATATCTAGTCAGTAGAAACCTGGTACTACATTGATTCCTTTCTTTCCTCCTCCCCACCTTGGTTAATGTCCTATTGTTTTACATCTCTGGTGCTAACACTCTTATCAAGCCACTATTAGCGTCTGATCCAGTTTGGAACTGGCCTTCCTGCTTCTGTTCTCTACCTGCTTCCCCCACGCCCCACCCCAGCCCCTTCTATTTCCCACATATCTACAAGAATTATTTTTCTTAAAAAGCGAGCCTTTTTATAACCTTCGATGTCTTTGTATTTTCATTACAGTTTCTTTGGCTGAATGGTATGTAATAATTACAGTTCAAAGTGTTAGGAGGCAATTGCAGCTCTCTAGGTAAGTGTTACGGTAGCTTAGGATGGGGTGGTGGTTGTGTAAATGGAAGAAAAGATACTGATTTAAGAGATTGTGAAGTATTAACATAAATACAAATAAAGGAGGCATGGAGATCATTTATAGGTTTTATAAGGAAAGGAATACTATTCTCTTCAAGATCTACCTTTATGCCTTTCAGTTTTGTCAGACCTGTAACTAAGCCTAGCCTTTCACTTGCTAGTCTTTCCTAGGGATGACTGGCATATCAGGCGAGCAGGCTAGTTTGTGTTAGCGGCAACCTGGAAGTAATGTACTGGGTTGAATTCTAAGAAAAGTAGATTAAGGAGGGTGGAACATACTGATATGAGTATACTGAATTCAGGCCAAGCCAAATTTATCAATATGAGTAGTTCTTAAGAATTGGAATTTCATGAGTTACCTTGAGCTTCTGGAAATGGCTCCAACAGTTTGCTTGATAATTTGACTGGAACTTGTACTCAACCATGGCTAACGTTTAATGAGGTTGAGATGCCTAAACATTCCTAGGCTGGGGAGGGAGGGAGAAGGCATTGAAAGATGGGAATGGTAGAGTAGGTTTATCATGGACAATCTGCTCATCCCATTGTCACTCTGTCCTGAGGTTCCAGAGGCCATCCATACCTTTGATTAAAAATCAAGAGATGTATTGATGAGGGTACCAGACCTCTGTGGTAGCTCTGGGGTGGGAAATGTCATTCGGATATACTACTATCGAACTACACTCATTAATTTCAGTGGGGATCATGGGATTCTGGAGTGGTAGCAAAATACTTTGGTGGTGCTTAGGCCTCGTTGATAAAGTAGCTGTAATTGCCTTAACAGGCTTCAAGGGTCGAGTAGCAGTTAGTGTTTTGAAATGCAGGGGTCTGTGGTGTGGTGAATTGATCATCATATCCTTAGGGCTGTGATAACACTGACTGATTACTGAATTTTTATTTAATCTGTATAAGTGGGGAAATTCTAGATATGTTGAGTAGAAACTTGACTTGTGTTTCTGAAACAGGGAGAACAGCTTCTCTTTATTAAAGGAGAGGCTGATTTCCCTTGAGAAGGGATATAAAATACTACCACAAATATATCCTTTAAATCTTTCAAGGCTTTCCCCAAGGAACCTGCTGTTTGCTAGGAAAAAGCCCAGACTTTTGAGAATTAATAAAAACAGATTCTGGATTTATCTTGGGGACATAAATGCCACAGTGGCACATCAGTCAGAATTGAGGCTTATGGAGGTCACTTAATCTTCATCACTCTGGGTGCAATGGCTTGTCAGACTAATCTTGTGTGTACTTTCCAGTTTCCTGAGTGCATAGTTACAACAGGCATGGAAATTGGCACAGTTTTTCACATGAGTTCTTGTGGAGTGAGGGCTATTTAGGAAGGGCCAAATAGGAGCTCCTGGAACTGCCCCTCCCTAACAGAAGACAAAACCCAAGGAAGTGATATCTCCCTAGGAACATTGCAGTGAGTAGGGCCACCTTTAAAGACTTGAAAGACACGGCAATGGAGATTCCTGTAACATTCCCTTTCAGTTTGCTAGTTTGATGGATGGAGCTTGGAGAATAACTTGGTGCTAATGGAAACCTAAGCAGAGTGATTCCAATTGCTTTGTTTTCTAAAGTGTAGTATCAGTATAATCTTCTGCACTTACAGTAGTTGATCTGGCATTTTTTTTTCTTCTTCTTTACCAGTTAGGACAATCAGAGGGCAGACAGCCTTCAACTAACTTGCAGAGAGAGCCGAAGGGGCAATGACAGTTTTCTTGATCTCTGTCATGTGTTTCATAGGGACCTTATGATTGTAAATTTCATGTATCTACTTGACTGGGCCACAGGGTCCCCATATTTTTGGCTAAACATTACTCTGAGTGTGTGTGTGAGGGTATTTCTGCATGAGATAAACATTTGAATTGGTAGATTGAGTAAAAAAGATTTCTATCCTTAATGTGAGTGGGCCTTATCCAATCCATTGAAGGCTCAAGTAGAACAAAAAGACATGGAATAAGGGAGAATTCCCTCTTTCTGCCTGACTCTCTTTGAGCTGGGACACTGATTTTCTCTTGCCTTTGGACTTGGTCTTGGACTGAAACTTATACCACTAGCTCTCTTGGTTCTCAGGCCTTTAGATTCAAACTGGAACTAAATCATTGCTTCTCCTGGGTCTCCAGTTTGCCTACTACAGCTCTTGGGGTTTCTCCATCTCCATAACCATGTGGGCCAATTCCTTTAATAAATCTCTTTAATAAATTTCTATATATTTCCTATTGTCTCTGGAGAACCCAGACTAATGCAGAACTTAATCGTCGGAATATCTAGAGACCATAATCCTGGGCCAGTACACTAAAGCCACCATGCTTTTTGTATCTGATGACCAAAGAGTAATAAAGCCTAGATACCTCAGTAAGACTCACACAGGCCAGAAAGTGGATGATAAACTCTGTGCTTTAATCTGGTAATCCTGCAAAATTTAACTAAATACAGTGTTCAAATGCTGTCAACACTTCTGAGACCATAGGGTTTCTTTTTCCCTTTCTCCAAATGGCTAGTATTTAATGAAATAAAAAAAAAACAAAGAACTCCATATTAATTTGAAAAGAGAGAATTTGCTTTGAACAATTTACACAATATTAAACCTCTGAAATAGAAATTTCTATAGCTTTTCGACTTGAGCTTTATTTTTAAATAATGATTATTTTTGTTGTTGGTCAACTAGGAAGTAAGTTTATGGAATTTAATGTATTTATTTTACACATACACACATTTGTATATAAAAATCAATGTGATATTTAAAAATACTATTCTTTATCTTAATGACTTGTATATAAAAATGAGAATAAAGGTTAGTTTGGAGAACTTTAGAAATAAACCAGAGGTTCTGTCCTCAAATATTTTATAATTGACTATACCTAATGTTCTTAGGCAAGTAAAATTTATATTTAGTAAACTAACAACATGAGTACAGAAAAATAAATACTTTTGTAGGTAAGTCCATCTCCTACCCTCTAAAAGTAAAGAAACAGAATTCATTTCAGCAATTTAGTTAGTGTCTACTCTGGGTCAGGTACTGTTATGAGCACTTGGAATCTAGGAGTGAACAAAACACAAAAATCCATACTTTTGAGGAGCTTACTTTCTAACAGCAGGGGACAAATGATACACAATGAACATGACACATATTGGATGATAAATACTATGGCAAAAAAAAAAAATGGGGAAAAGTAAGGGACACAGGAATGGAGGGGCAGCTTTAAATAGGCTTTTTTTTCAGGATAAGAACTATTGTGAGAATCTGGCATTTGTGCAAAGACCCGAAGCAGGAATAGTTATGCAGACATCTGTGGAAAAGTATTCCAGACAGAGGAAATGATCAGTGCAAAAGCCCTTAGGCAGAGGTTTGTCTGGAATATTCAGGAAATTGGAAATAGAACAGTTTGTTGGGGATACTGAGTTAGGGACAGAGCAGTAAGAAATGGCATAAGAAAGAAAAGTGACTAAGGCTCAGAATATACAAGTACTTGTGGATTACTATAAAGATTGGTTGGTTTTTATTGTGAGCAAGAGAGGGAGCCACTGGAGAGTTTTGAGCAGAGGAATTATATGATCTTACTTATGATTTAAAATGATTCCTGTATTACTCAGGGTTCTCTAGAGAAACAGATCAACATACACAGACACACATACACACACACACATGAGGATTTATTATGAGGAAATTGCTTATGTGATTATGTAGGCTAAATCCCAGGATCTGCTGTCTGCAAGCTGGAGGCCCAGAAAAGCTGGTGTTTTAGTTCCTGCCCCAGTACAAAGGTCTAAGAGCCAGGAGAACTGATGGTGAAAGTCCTAGTGCAAAGGCAGGAGAAGACCTATGCTGCAGCCCAGTAGTCAGGCAGAGAGAGTGAATTCTCCCTTCCTCCACCTTTTTATTCTGATCAAGCCCTCAGTGGATTGGATGTTGCCCACCCACACTGCAGAGAGCACTCTGCTTTACTTAGTCTACTGGTTCAAATGCTCATTTCACCTTAGAACCATCCTCACGGACACACCAAGAAGTAATGTTAGGCAGATATTTAGGTATCCTGTTGGATTCTTTATTGAAGTTGACGTAAAAATTAACCATCACAATTACTCTGAATGACTGTATTGTAAAAGGTTGTAGGAGGCACGATGTGAGCAGGAGGATTAGTTACAGCTCTTGTATAATCCAAGTGAGAGATAACAGTGGTTAGACCAATGGAAGTGATAAAAAGTGATTGGATTTTCACTCTGTTGTGAAAATTGAATCAAAAGGACCTGATGAATTGTATATGAGATAAAGAGAGGAATCAGGATGTCTCCAAGTTTTTTGGCATAAACAATAGGGAAGAATTTAAGTGACCTGAGGTTAAGGGCTGAGGCTGTCATCTAGTTACAGGAACAGTACTAGAACCTGGGTGTCAGTATTTTTAGCTTACAGATTTAAATAGCCAAGTACTAATTAGGGTATATTTCTGTTGTATATTTTATTGCAATATATGGCTAAACTAATGGTATTAACTCCAGGATAGACTGGTAATTCACTGCTAGACAGATTGGTTATTTTCAGTTTCTCTTCTGTTAATACCTGCCTGTTCCTGCTTTTCAGAGGAAAAATTGGATGAGGTGATTTCGTATTATTTCCATGAACTATCATATTGAAATACGTCTATGGCCAAGGTAATTAGAAAGCATGTGAATGTAATTGGAATAAATCAATTTCTCTTGCATTGGTATAGTTTTCCTCACTCTCACTTACGGAGTTCCTACTTCATAAATTACTAAATTTTGTATTTTTTAAATAAGTCTAAATTCCTTTCAATACATTTAAGTATTATTAGGACAACCAATTTTTTGTTTCTGTATTTTACATAAGGCAGATTCTTGCTCAGTGAGACATTTTAAAATCAGAATTTTTGATCCCTTTTCCCCATCAGTATCATTGTATGTCTTGGCTCATTTGCAGTGCTTTATAATGTTTATGATTTAACAGCTAATCTACACACAAATAAAATAGGTACTGCCAGGAAACTAATTTTTCTTGGTAGCTCTGTGTTAACTGGGAGTTAATTGATAATTCTATATAATTAGCTAATATGATTCTGTTTATCATATGAGCATCTTTAAAAATAATCCTGAACGCCTTGACAATTCTGGCTAGGTGTCAGTTTTAGTGAAAAAAGGCTACATTTAAGAATCTGTTACTTTGGAGGCCATCAGGACAGACTGGAATTATGAGAAACCAAATGTCACTTCAATTTATTCAGCATGAATTTATCTTCCAAAAGAAGCTTAAAAATATACTGCCTACTTTTTTTTCCTATTTTTACTGGGAGTCTCATTTTATATTGACATTCATACTGTCTTTTGTACTTTAGCTTCAAAATTGTTGTCAAAGTTTCTCATCAAATGAAGAATCAAATTAGAGATATTTGGCTTTATATTATACAACAATTACTCAATGAAAGGTGATTTAAAAAATTATTTATCTCTAAATATTTCAGTATAGAAAATTAACATGTGTGGATTGATAACACATCATTAAAAGTAGTTTATTCTGGTCAAATTCCCATCTATTGGCTTAAAGATCCTCTAACACTCACTGCGTAATTAATGATTTTTTTTTTTCTGTTTCTCATAATAGATTATTAATCTGTGACTTTCGTTTGTTCTCCAGTTATGATAAGATCTGTGGGTCTCCTTTTGGAAGATATTACACATATTGCATCAAGGGAAGAGAATGTGTGACATTTGTAGAATTCCTGTTTGAAGGGCATTTTGCTCAGGAATTAAGCATGGTTCGTGTTTTCATATTTTTATTAAATGCCACCAAGTATCCTGCCCATTGAACTGCATCAGTTTAATAACTTGATTGATTTGGATATCACCCGACATCACTTCTGCCTCAGGGAAGAGAAAAAAAGGGACCAGGAACCCCCCACCAATGTCCCTTCCTCTCCCTTGCCACCCCTCACTGAAGTCACCAAGACATAGTCAAGTGTCCTAGCTGGGCAACATTACTTTGTTTGGTGCCCAAAACTAAGAGAGCCTGAAATGAACATCTCATTGTTCTTAAAAAGAAACCGGAGGCCTCCTTTAGGGAAGGGGTGTTTCTGATATGTATTCTCAATGCTGAGTTACCTCAGGGGAATACCGAGGTCACTTTTAGTTACAAAAAAATCCTGAAGGGGGATATATTGTTAGATAATATTATCCAGATAGGAGAAATATGATCTAATGAAAAATAAATATATTTGAATTTTATCAAAATTGGAACATCAGGTAAAATTGAATTCTTGATATGGTTCATCTTATTCTTTTAAGGAGCCAAAAAAAAAGTCGTCTTGATTTTCAGTTCAAGTAACTTTACCTAAGAAGTAGCATACCCATCAGTAGATATGTAAAACAGTTTGATGTGCATTATAGTGATGTGAAAAACACTTGACATGGCTATTTGTGGGCCTTATTTCCAGAATTGGGTCCAGTAACAGGCAGTTCAGCCAGTGTCTCAAAAATCTTGATTATAAATAAGCACCCCAGTTGAGTTGGATGCAGGAGGGAGAACACTTCCAGAAATACTTTTTGGACATTAAATTTAAGTTAAACTGCATTCATTGGCTGTAGAGAAATTATGTGACTTAAGTATCTCAAGTTAGTATTAGTATTTGGCTTTAGAGTGTTTGGATATGAAGAAATTTTCACTTTTTTTTTCAAAGTTTAGATTTTTTTTTTTTTTTTTTTTTGCAGAAAACTTAATTCTTGCTTCCAGTGAATGAGCTTTTTTCTTTCAGTGGAAGACACCACATTTTCACATATACATATGAAATCATTAAATTATTGTTTGCTTACCTATGGTGTCATGACTACAAAGGGGTTTTGGAACTATGTAGAGGAACTGTGGAAACTGGATGTAGGATTTTATTTTGGAATACTTACTTGAAATTGGTTGAGGCTTTTAGATTTTTTCCCCCTTGGACCAAATAAAAGACTTTCTCTGACCTGAAAAAAAATCTTTGATTCTTTTTATTGACAAAAAAGATCTTGGAGAGTGGGAGATTTTGGGTAAAGATTGTAATTTTAAGTTGCATCTTGATACCAAAGAACTACAGGAAATAATTATTGAACAGTATCATAATTTACTTATTATCATAATTGGAAGCATTTTTATTTTTTGAATTTAGAATGTTAATAAGGAAATGCTGCCAAATACTATTTTTAATATGAATTTGGAAACAAATCTAGTTTCACTTAAAGCAGGTTGTATAAAATATGTTAAATATATACATATGTATTTCCTGTAGGATGACTCCTTCCTGGCATTTGGACTTCTCTCAATTATAGCCATGTGCACTGAACCCGTACAGGAACTGAGGAATGGAGTCTTGTGGAGAAAAATGTCAGACTTTTCTCAGCAGTTGTTGAGCTGCCCAGTTCTTGATGGGGTACAATTATTGTTTAGGTGTTCATTCTAGTAGCAAGTTAAAGGAGGAAATTTGAAACCTAGTGTTTTCCAGGGGTGAGGAATAAAACAAAGAAAACAAAACAAGCAAGCGCACCACCAAAACTCAGGCTTTGATGTTGGAGTTGATTTGTGAGACAGAATGACTCATTTTTTTTTATAGCCCTGCATACTGTCTATAAGCAGGAGGCAGGGCAGATTGAGCGTCTGCAGATACATAATTACATGGCCGCCTCTGTCTTCTCTGGGAGTTTTTAAATAGAAATAATGTTACCCATGAGGATGCAGAGCTGGATTTTTGTGCTCTGGTGGTAACCAGTCTTAGAAGAGAATGAGTATGTCATGCTTCAGTGCCACTGCTTTTAGTATTTATTGTTTGTGAGCATGGTTTTGAGAATGTTGCTGGAAGTAAGAAGAAAGGAGGGAAATAGGTATTGAAGCAAACAATAATAAAATAGATCTATCACTGGGACTCTCCTTGCAACAGGCAGTGAAGTAATTTAAGATGTATTGCACTGTTCTTTAAGAAAAAATATAAGGTGAAAAATTGAATGGCTTATTCTCTTGTCCTGTAGGTGGTAGTTTTTATTTAAATATGGCACTTTTGATGTTGCAGTCTTTTTTTTCTAAATTACATTTATTTAATACTAAAGATATGTGTCAGTTTCTGGGGTTGGATGGGGTTGACATTTTGAGAGTGAGCGTGGAAGGATCAGGAAGATTGTGATAGGTTATATCCTTAAAGAAATGACACTGCAAGCAAATAATGCGAGGGAGCCCTATCAAACTGGAATTTTCTTGAAGACAGGCACCTAACTATTCTTTTTTTCGTTAGTTCAAGAGACATTGTATGCAGGAGTGCCTGCTGTTGTTAGATACCTGATTAATTACTGGACATTTAAAGTAGGAAAATATATGTACAATGAGATCACTATATGGAGAGAGACTAAACAGTTTTTGAATGAATTAATAAATGGATTAAAGGGAGTGGAGAAAATATGCATAGGCAGAATCAATCAGCTTCAGGGCTGTAAAGGGCCTCAGACATCTCATTTCAGCAGAGCTGTCAGTGGTAGCAGATCATATTATTGAGTTAGGAGAGTTATGCCTTCTATTAGAGGGATTTGAATAGTAGGAGAGCTAATGAGATGTAAGTTATCATTATTTGGTTGTCCTGTCCCTTCAACAAATATTCTTTCAAACTTTTGTTAAAGTAGGCAGTTGGATTACATATGCTTTATCTTAGAACTTTTAAATATTTTTTAAACAATAGACTTTAAAATAATAGCTATATTATAGATCCTTTCATAGTTTACTTCAGACTCTGTTGTCTTTTCATATTTTAAGTAGAAAAAAACATAAAGATAAGAATTCAGGAAAATCATTCACAACCTCATTATCTTGAGATCATGGGTAACGTTTTCCGGTATAATGTTGGAGTTACTTTTCTGTGTACATTCATAATTAAACAATAAAAAACATTTTAAATTTGATTCTTTTTCACTTAACAAGGCATATAATTAGCATCCTTTTGTGTCAATAAATATAGATTTAATACTTCCTCATATTCCATGGATGATACTGCATCCATAGTTGATAAAATCATATCTGTGATATGCACGGGGTGCTCAAAAATTCACATATATTATACATGAATATTAATCCTAACAGCTAAATTACTCCACATGAACCTTGGGAATTCTTAAAGGGGACTTGAAATTGAGTTGACTATACAGGCAATGGATTAACCATTGTTATAAATCATTATGATGATGATGACCAATTTTAAGGTAGCTTCACATAGAATTAAAGAGATGTTTTAGGGAGAAGATGGCAGAGTAGAAGGACACTCGCAGGTCACCCTCTCCCACAAATACACCAAGACCCACATCTACAGACCCACTCAGCCAACCAGAGCACCTGTGGAACTCCGACAGAACATCGCCCTCTTCAAAAGATAAAGACGCCAAAAATCTGGTAGAAGAAAAGGAAAAAAGAAAGAACAAAAGGCAAAGCAGCGCGGGACGGGTCCCGCGGGGAGGGAGCGGCAAAGGAGGACTGGCGCTCGCTCGCTGGGTCTCCCCTCTCCAACTGAGAGGCCAGCGGGATGGAGGGGGAGCCTCCGAGGCTCGGATCTATACAGAGCAGCCCTTGACTAACAAAACTAGGTTAAACGGGCACAGAGCGTCCCCCCCGACACCCAGCCTGAGACGCAGGCACGCAGCCGCGGGCAGGGCCAGGCTGCACAAGCCGGGCGGAGGACGGAAGTGGCTGCATGGAGGCAGCCCCGGGGGAACGCAAGGGGCTGCGTGCCGTGGCTGTGGGTGCACAGGGCAGAACATCCTGGGCCGTCCATAAAACAGCAAGGTTGATGTGCTCTTGGGGGAAGGGTGCACACCCCCATCTCTGAACACCCGCGGAAAGTTTTTGGGGGAAGAGAGGCGGGGCTCAGGCACAGCCGCCATATCCTCCGCGCTGAGCACTCAGGCGGGGCGGGGGCGAAACCTGCATCCGCACGGAAGGGCTTAGCAGCCTCAAAGGCCAGACTGAGACTGGCCTGCAGCCTGGGGCAGATAGGATCCTTCCATCCTGGTCCCTCAGAGAACTTGCTCCACAAAGACAAACAAGGAGCTGGGTTTTGGCTCGGAGCAGGGACAGGGCTGTCCCTCGGCCTTCCCCGAGCCCACCCGCGGAGCGCCGACCAGGGCGGAGCGCCGACCAGGGCGGAGCGCCGACCAGGGCGGAGCGCCGACCAGGGCGGAGCGCCGACCAGGGCGGAGCGCCGACCAGGGCGGAGCGCCGACCAGGGCGGAGCGCCGACCAGGGCGGAGCGCGCAGCCGCACAGAACAGCGGAGCTACCAGCGGCGGCGCAGATAGAGCGAGAGCGGCCCCCTGCCTTTCGGGCAGGAACACAGCCCCTGACCGAGGTGCTGGGAGGGGGCACGACCCGCCCTCCTACCCGGCCAGTCTGCAACATCTGACTGCGGCATCCGGAGGGGCAGCGACTCGCCCGCCCACAGCAGAGAGCTGCACATGACCCAGTGTTAGGAGGAGGCGCGATCTGCTTGCCGACAGGTGCTGGGAGCAGCACAAAAGAGGGCGCCAACGGAGGGCCTCTGAAAACAGCAAGCTGAGCTTCCAAAACAGGACGAAGACAGAAAGACTTCACATTAAAAGCACACAGACTCCAGGAGAACACCGACAAACCCCCCCGTTTTTTTTTTTTAAATCTGTTTTTACCTGTTCTATTTTCTATTACTCTCTTAATCTTTACTTCTTAATTCATTTCTATTTCTTTTGGGTTTTGATGCCCTGCTATTGATTAGACACAGGTTTCAAATACATCTATTCATCTCCCCCCCTTTTTTTGTAAAGGTTTCAAAAGGATGTCTCAACCCGATTAATACTCTGCTTCAACTCACTCTTCGATTATTCAATATACACTGTTTTCAAACCCTCTTTATCCCTTCTTTTAAAATTCTTTCTCTCTCTCTTATTTTTTTTTCTTTTTTTCCTAAGTTCTATTCCTAAATAGGCATCAGATAGATAAAATACTTAAGGACCAAAATAAACAACTGATACTCCATAAACCACAGTGCCAAAGAGGTATGAGCAAGATGAAGAAGCAGAAAAACCTTTCCCAATTAAAAGAACAAGAGAAATCCCCTGAAAGAAAGATCAACGAAATAGACATTGATAGCCTACTAGATCAAGATTTCAAAAAAGGAGTCAAAAATAAAATATGTCAAAAATGAAATTGAAGCTATAAAGAAGAGCCAAGTAGAATGGGTAAACTCATTGACAGAGATGAGGAATGATCTAATAGCTGTGCAAAGCCGACTAGATAATGCAGAGGAACAAATTAGTGATCTAGAAGACAGGGCAATACAAAGCACCCATTCAGAAGAACTACAAGAGAAGCAAATAAAAAATAATGAAAATAGCATAAGGGACCTATGGGATAATATAAAGCATCCCAATCTTCGCATAATAGGGGTCCCAGAAGGAGAAGAAAGATCAAAGGGGATTGAAAAGGTTTTTGAAGAAATCATGACTGAAAACTTCCCAAACTTAAAGAAGGAATCAGATATCCAAGTACAGGAAGCTCAGAGGGTCCCAAACAGGAAGAACCCAAATAGACCCACACCAAGACATATCATAATCAAGATGGCCAGAGTCAAGGATAAAGAAATGATTCTAAAGGCAGCAAGAGAAAAGCAAAGAGTAAGTTACAAGGGAACCCCCATAAGGCTCTCAGCTGATTTCTCTACACAAACACTACAGGCCAGAAGGGAGTGGCAAGATATATTCAAAGCTCTGAATGAAAAAAAGATGCAGCCTAGGATCCTTTATCCAGCAAGGCTATCCTTGAGGATAGAAGGAGAAATAAAGAGTTTCACAGACAAAAAAAAGCTGCAGAGTTTAGCAATACTAAACCCATGCTAAAAGAAATATTGAAAGGTCTGTTCTAAATAGAAAAGCAGCAAGATGCTACAGAAATGAGAAACACACAACTGGAAAGGTGATGACTCATGAATTACAAATAAAGTAAACATGAAATTATAAAAGAAGACATACAAATCACTGAGAGTGGGAGAGGGAGGCAGGGAAATACAGAATATTTTTTTCATTTTTTTAAAAATTTTTTTAACAGTAGGATGGGTTTGAGATCATGTTACTATCAGTTTAATAAAAACAGTTATAGTAATGGGTTGATAGATTTACAAAAAAGGGTAACCACAAGCCAAAAATTTACAAAGGAGTCACAAAAATTAAATAAAATCCATGATAATACAAAGGAAAATTACCAAACCACAAAAGGAAGAAGAAAGGAACAAAGAGGATACACCAATTCAACTGCAAAGATAAGTTCAAAATGGCAATAAACACACATCTATCATTAATTACTGTAAATGTTAATGGGCTAAATGCTCCAGTCAAAAGACACAGAGTGGCAGACTGGATAATAAAGCAAGAACCTTCAATATGCTGCATACAAGAGACCCACTTTAGGGAGAAGGACACATATAGATTGAGAGTGAAAGGATGGAAAAGGATATTCCATGCAAATGGAAAAGCCAAAAAAGCAGGTGTCGCAGTACTGATTTCAGACAAAATAGACTTTAAAACAAAGGCCATAAAGAAAGATAAAGAAGGACATTTTATAATGATTCAAGGAGGGATACAAGATGAGGATATTACACTCGTTAATATATATGCACCCAATATAGGAGCACCTAAGTACATACAAGAATTACTAACAGAGATAAAAGGGGATATTGATGGGAATACAATCATAGTTGGAGATTTTAACACTGCATTAACATCACTAGACAGATCTTCCAGACAGAAAATAAACAAGGCAACAGAGAAATTAAATACTACAATAGAAAAACTAGATTTGGTGGATATTTTCAGAGCATTAAACCCCCCCAAAATAGGATATACATTCTTTTCAAGTGCACATGGAACATTTTCCAGGATCGATCATGTATTTGGACACAAAAGAAACCTCAACAATTTTAAGAAGATAGAAATTATCTCAAGCATCTTTACTGACCACAATGCCATGAAACTGGAAATCAACAACAGAGAAACAAAGGAGAAAAAAGGAAAGCATGGAGATTAAACAATATGTTATTGAAAAAACAATGGATCAATGAGGAAATCAAAGCTGAAATTAAAAAATACCTTGAAACAAATGATAATGAAAGCACAACCACTCAAAACCTATGGGACACAGCAAAGGCAGTGCTAAGAGGGAAGTTTATAGCGATACAGGCCTTCCTCAAAAAAAAAGAACAATCTCAAATAAACAATTTAACCCACCACCTGAATGAATTAGAAAAAGAAGAACAAAAAGCCCCAAAAAGCAGCAGAAGGAAGGAAATAATAAAGATCAGAGAGGAATTAAATACAATAGAGATTAACAAGACCATAGAAAAAATCAACCAAACCAAAAGCTGGTTTTTTGAAAAAGTAAATAAAATCGACAAACCTCTGGCCAAACTCACAAAGAAGAAAAAAGAGAGAGCACAAATTAGCAAAATAAGAAAGGAAAATGGAGAAATTACAACAAACAAAATAGAAATACAGAATATAATACGAGAATATTATGAAAAACTATATGGAACCAAACTGGATAAACTAGAGGAGATGGACAAGTTTCTGGAAACATACTGTCCACCAAAACTGAATCAAGAAGAATCTGAACACTTGAACAATCCGATCACTAGAAAGGAAATAGAAATAGCAATTAAAAACCTCCCTACAAATAAAAGTCCAGGACCGGACGGCTTCACCGGGGAATTCTACCAAACATACAAAGAAGAACTCATACCAGTCCTTCTCAAACTCTTCCAGACGATTGAAAAGGAGGGAATACTCCCAAACTCATTCTATGAAGCCACCATCACCCTGATACCAAAACCAGGCAAAGACACTACAAAAAAAGAGAATTATAGGCCAATATCACTGATGAACATAGACGCCAAAATCCTCACCAAAATTTTAGCAAATAGAATCCAACAACACATAAAAAAGATTATACATCATGACCAAGTGGGGTTCATCCCAGGGACACAAGGCTGGTTCAACATATGCAAATCAATCAGTGTAATACATCACATCAACAAGAGAAAGGACAAAAACCACATGATCATCTCAATCGATGCAGAAAAAGCATTTGATAAAATTCAACACCCATTTATGATAAAAACTCTCGCCAAAGTGGGTATAGAGGGAACATATCTCAACATAATAAAAGCTATATATGACAAACCTACAGCCAGCATAGTACTCAACGGTGAAAAACTCAAAAGCTTCCCACTAAAATCTGGGACAAGACAAGGATGCCCACTATCACCACTCCTATTCAACATAGTCCTGGAAGTCCTAGCCACAGCAGTCAGGCAAGAGAAAGAAATAAAAGGGATCCAAATTGGAAAAGAAGAGGTAAAAGTGTCATTATATGCCGACGACATGTTACTATATATAGAAAACCCTAAAAGGTCCACACAAAAGCTACTAGAGCTGATTGAAGAATTCAGCAAGGTAGCAGGTTACAAAATTAACGTTCAAAAATCAGTTGCATTTCTTTACACTAACGATAAATCAACAGAAGAAGAAAGTGAAGAAATAATCCCCTTTAAAATAGCACCCAAAATAATAAAATATCTGGGAATAAATCTAACCAAGGAGGTGAAAGAATTATACACAGAAAACTATAAACCACTGATGAAGGAAATTAAAGAAGACTTTAAAAAATGGAAAGATATTCCATGCTCTTGGATTGGAAGAATCAATATTGTTAAAATGGTCACACTGCCCAAGGCAATCTACAGATTTAATGCAATCCCTATCCAATTACCCAGGACATATTTCACAGAACTAGAAAAAAATCATAATAAAATTCATATGGAACCATCAAAGACCTAGAATTGCCAAAGCATTACTGAAGAGAAAGAAAGAGGCTGGAGGAATAACTCTCCCAGACTTCAGACAATACTGTAGAGCTACAGTCATCAAGACAGCATGGTATTGGTACCAAAACAGACATATAGACCAATGGAACAGAATAGAGAGCCCAGAAATGAACCCACCAACTTTTGGTCAACTCATCTTCGACAAAGGAGGCAAGAATATACAATGGAATAAAGACAGTCTCTTCAGCAAATGGTGTTGGGAAAACTGGACAGCAGCATGTAAAACAATGAAGCTAGAACACTCCCTTACACCATATACAAAAATCAACTCAAAATGGATTAAAGACTTATTTAAACATAAGACAAGATACAATAAACCTCCTAGAGGAAAACAGGCAAAACATTATCTGACATACATCTCAAAAATTTTCTCCTAGAAGAAATAAAAGCAAGAATAAACAAATGGGACCTAATGGAAACTTACAAGCTTCTGCACAGCAAAGGAAACCAGAAGTAAAACAAGAAGAAAACCTACGGAATGGGAGAAAATTTTTGCAAGTGAAACCGACAGAGGCTTGATCTCCAGAATATATAAGCAGCTCATATGACTCAATAAGAAAAAAATAAACAACCCAATCCAAAAATGGGCAGAAGACCTAAACAAGCAATTCTCCAAGGAAGACATACAAATGATCAAAAAGCACATGAAAAAATGCTCAATATCACTAATTATCAGAGAAATGCAAATCAAAACTACAATGAGGTATCACCTCACACCAGTCAGAATGGCCGTCATTCAAAAATCCACAAATGACAAATGCTGGAGAGGCTGTGGAGAAAGGGGAACCCTCCTACACTGCTGGTGGGAATGCAGTTTGGTGCAGCCACTATGGAAAACAGTGTGGAGATTCCTCAAAAGACTAGGAATAGACTTACTCTATGACCCAGGAATCCCACTCCTGGGCTTGTATCCAGAAGGAAATCTACTTCAGGATGACACCTGCACCCCAATGTTCATAGCAGCACTATTTACAATAGCCAAAACATGGAAACAGCCTAAATGTCCATCAACAGGTGACTGGATAAAGAAGTGGTGGTATATTTATACAATGGAATACTACTCAGCCATAAAAACCGACAACATAATGCCATTTGCAGCAACATGGATGCTCCTGGAGAATGTCATTCTAAGTGAAGTAAGCCAGAAAGAGAAAGAAAAATACCATATGAGATTGCACATATGTGGAATCTAAAAAACAAAAACAAAAACAAACAAACAAACAAAAACAAAGCGTAAATAAAGGACAGAAATAGACTCACAGACAGAGAATACAGACTTGTGGTTACTGGGGGGTGGAGGGTGGGAAGGGATAGACTGGGATTTCAAAATTGTAGAATAGACTACACTGTATAGCACAGGGAAATATACACAAAATGTTATGATAACTCACAGAGAAAAAAATGTGACAATGAGTGTGTATATGTCCATGAATAACTGAAAAATTGTGCTGAACACTGGAATTTGACACAACATTGTAAAATGATTATAAATCAATAAAAAATGTTAAAAAAAAAAGAGATGTTTTAAAATTCTGGTTCTGCCAATAATTTGGGGGGTGATCTTGGTCAAGTTACTTAACATGTCTGATCTTTGGGTACTTCATTTGTGTAATAAGTATAGAATTCTCAACACATAGAATTGAGAGAATTGAATGAGATATTGTTTGTAGAGCACTTAGCACATAGTAGGTGCTCCATAATAGGTAGCAGTTATCACTGAAATCACCACAGGTTGTTGACATTTTCTACTATTATAGATACTCCATGATGAAACGTATTGAGAGAACCATTTGTTCAATCCCCATTCTTAATGGATGCTGTACTAGATGTTGAGAATATAAAATTAAACAAAAGGTAATCCTTGGCTTTATGGCATCTATAATGTGGTGGGATAAAGTGTCAGCAGAGAAGCTTATAATAGTGTATGATTATACCATTGGGGCAATTTGGTCAAAGCTCTTTGTGAACCCAGCCTTGGGAAAGGTTGATCTCTGAGTAATGAGGAGCTTATGTGAGTTGTCAAGTCCAGTAGTTTTGATTATGAGCAGGCTTTAATTATCAGTACTACTATGTGATCTGGCCAGAGCATTTTGAGAACACTGAGTAGGAAAACAGTGGCCCAGAAGCAATAAGAGTTCTAGATGAACTTAAAGTTTCCATTTAGTGATGCTGAATAGGCTACTAAGTTAAGGATCAGGGTGGCATTATTAGCAAACAGATTTAGCTGTACTTGAATGGAATTTAACTTTGAGTTTTGTTTCAAATCTACTTACAGCATTATGGTCTTGGTTATGGTAGTTTAATTTGGTGCAAAGACTCTTGCTAATATAGGTAAGTGATATTTATAAATGTTATTTTACATCTGCACTTCATTACAAAGCCTACAGAGTATTATTGCTCAGTAATATTTAAATCCTTTACCTCAATCTCAATTTGGGTAAATATTTAAAAGAATAAAAATAATAAACTGAGACATGCAGACAATATAGTAGACTACTCTACTTGCCAAACTATTCTGTGCTTTCATACCTATTCTGTTTGGGACATTGGATGTAAAAAAGAAATGTGTGTGTGTGTGTGTGTACACATAGATAGATGGATATAGATATGAAACTTGGATTTTTATAACTTAAAAGAGAACTTGCCAATATGTTAGGAGTCACTATGAAAGCTCTTTGATCTTTTGGTTTTGTAGCTGACAGAATTTTGAAACCTTTGTCTCCCTCAGTAAAGGCAAAAATCTGTCAGGGTGTTTGATAGACCTTTGATATTTCATGGCGATTTAGTCCAAAAGATGTGGATTTTTTGTTGGAAATTATATATATATATATAAAATTTATATATATATATATATCTCCTAGGATTCTTTGATATATATTAGTATAGTGTGTCCTGTGCCATTGTCAAAGTGAAAATTGATTCATTTATCCTGTTCCTAATATAAAAATGTTCACGAAGATAAAGTCCATGTTTCTCTGGCTGTATTTAATAAATTCAAAAGTGAGATTGGGTTTGTTCATTTGCCACATGCCAATATATAAGCTTTCTGATTTTTGGTGATCTGTAGATGAAAAATTAGTGTTCATTAGTTTTTATCTTATAATTCGTATAATGACCATTTGGTTTGAAACTATACTTCAGGGGTGTAAATAGTACTTTTTGCATATTTTGCTTTAACTCAGTTAATTCAGGTTCATTGTGACAGATATACCTGCTTTCAGATAAAATTCTCTGGGCAATTAGAATCAGCACCAGTGTGAATTTGTTTTTTGTTAGACTTTAAACAGTAAAATAGGGAAAAAATGCTTTGTCGTTTTGTTTAGTTAGTGTAAATACGACAAGTTTTAATTTTTTTAAGTGTGTTTTCTGATGGTTCTATTTTTGAGCATTTGCAACTTTCTAACGTATAATAGAAGTTTTTTTTATCAAAAATTTACCATGTGAAAATTATTTCACAAATACTAAGTAACAGATAATGTAAATTTAGTATAGAAGTCCAAAGCAGCTGGAAAACTGTAAACTGCAGAGTTTGTTGTGTACTATTATGAGTACCAATGAAGTGCAGATACTCTGGAAGCAAAGTCTTGGATTTATCTTCTAGCTTCACCCACTTAATAACTGTGTGTCCTTGGGCAAAAATTGCTTAACCTCTTGTTTCTTCATCTGTACTCATCATACTTCCTTTTAGTGACTGTAGAATTTTTGAGAATGTTTGAGTAACAATGGCCTTCATATTAAAAGACAAAAGGACATAACCATCATGGCTTTTAATCTATTTATTGATACAATGAATTATATTAAGAACAAGTTTCTCCTAGTGATTTAAAAGATTAGAATTGCTTTCCGGCAGGTTGGTTGCCCACACATTCTCAGGAGCATAGCTATTGTGCAGGCTGTGGTTTACATTGTAGAAGACCTAAAGCCCCTCTCTAGCCCCAACCTCTGGTCTTTGCCATGTAATTTTTCCAAAAAGAGAAACCTGACCACAGAGCAGAGTGCTATTTGAGCCAAGAACTGTTGAAACATTAAGCTAGATTTCTTCCTAAAAATCAGTAGACTAAGACTGTGTTAGCTCATGTTTCATATTACACAAGAGAAAATAAACTGAAAGGTCAGTTGAACAGTTACAGCATTGCCCTTTTCCAAGGTAATCAGCAGAGCATGTAGCAAAGACGTGAACAGAAGCGTGACCGGAAAGAGAGTGGCTGATAAAGAGGCTGGCTGCTTAAAGTGCTTGGGACAATGCTTGACACTTCCAGGCCTGACCAGATGGGCCATCTCACAGGGCTTACCTTCAGTAATTCTGATTTATTACATTCAGATGATTTTTTTTTTCTAGTTAGGCAGTCAGGTTTTTACATTGCCAGAAGACCCCAGAAATTTTAATATTGACCATTAATCATACCTTGGTAAACTGCAAGGGCAATATATTATTAATTTGTTTGCAGCCAAGAGACAAGACACAGTGATTAAAATTAATTTCTAGCTACATTTTGTTAATTTATTCTAATTAATTAATCTGTTAAAAATTCAAAATATGTTTACATTAATGGCTGTATAGCAGATTCTTTTAGTTGTGTCATTAAGTGTCATTTCCATTATCCTAAATGTTGGATTCTAGACATAAACACTTACATTATTAAAATAAATATGGAGTTGTATAGGGCTTTCTAAGTAATACCACCAAGTGAAGTATTTTTAGTTTTTCATTAATTGAATAAGAACATTTTATGTTTTTGGTTCTGAAGGATTTAGATCTGTTAGGATCTCAGCCATGATCTCCCTCCACCCCTCAACTCTATGGCCTAGTACCAGAATTAAGAAAGAACATTTAATAAATAATAGCCATCATTTACTTTCAGGACACAATTTTAAATAGTAGCAACTTTCACTTTTAAAAGTTAACTTTTAGGGAGGAAGATGTAACTCAGTGGTAGAGCATGAGCTTGGCCCGGAAAAGGTCCTAGGTTCAATCCCCAGTACCTCCATCAAAAAAATAAATAAAACTAATTACTCCCCCCCAAAAATATAAATAAAAATAAACAAAAGTTAACTTTTAACAGTTTTGAATTGACCTCATTCTCCTCTTCCCAAAAAGTAAGATTGAATGATTTCTACATAATCATAATTTCTCTATAAATTTTATTAATTGGAAACTCAAAGTAGCCAAAATTACTTCTAACTTCAGGCCAAGTAAGTACAAAATTATTATTTAAATAGTTTTTATTCTTTAACATCAAAAAATAAGAAATCAATTATTTACTCTTAAGTATGATCTGAGGATAGATTTTTATCTGATTGTCTACAGTACATTTAATTATGTTTTAGAGGTGGTACAAAATAAGTAAGATTTTTTACAAAAGGTTAAAATTAGTAATGCACTTAATGTTTGGTTGTGACTGAATTAACATTTAAATTTTATTACTGTACTATTATGAGCATGATATAACTATTGTATTTTTTCAAGGTTTTTGTTTTTGTTTTCTACTTAGAAATCTCTTGATTTCTTGTCTGAAAAAAAAGGAAAGATGAGGTATGCCATAAAGTAATTTATTTTTGGTGGACCAGTAATATATAAGCATGATAATCCTGATGTCAGTGGCATTATCTTCCTGTTTTATAAATGAGGAGGCTGAAACTCTGAGATCATTAAGTGAAAAATCTAAGGTCAGTTTGCTAATGGGCCTAGCAATAGAACCCAATCCTTTATTTCTAAAATCTGAAGTCCTTTCTATAGTGTGTCATGCCTGGAACGTAGTACGTGGTCCATACCAATTAGTCTTAGACTGATTTCTTGTGTGAAAGAACTCATTTCTTTAACATCTCGTCCCAAATCTTATGAACATAGGGTTGTGATAGAAAAGCTACTTGAATTAAAAACCACAGACATGCATGTTACTATCAGTTTGAGTAGAAGTGAGATTGATGGGAATGAATGGTCTTCCACTCAGTTTTTATCAGTTCTCCAGAATAGACCTAAAGCACAGAATAGTCTGCATTCTTCTTAAGTAGCACTGACTGCTGAGGGGGATGTGTTTTGGCTTCTGGCAACAATAGGTGTCTTGACTGGGCCATCATCTACCCTGGTTTCCTATTTACTTTTCTAGCTCCATACGTTTGATCTTGATAGAACATCCAAGTCAGTGAATCAACGTCCTATGTGAGATCATGTATTTCCTTACAAACTTGGTTGTTTAGTCACACAGGACCTACAGGAGCAAGAGTTAGGGATTTATCTGAGGACTGCTTCCCATTTTCTATCTCATGGATTAAAGTGTGTCCCTTTAAAACTTTGGCCTTTTTTTCTCCACACATCCCAGTTGTAATGCCTGGCCTCTTCCAGGAGCTGCTTGCAAGCTATAGCCTTCATAGTTCCAGTCAAATGAGTGCACAAATCCTGGAGGGCCAGTGGGACTGAGTGAGCAATTGATCTCATACAGTTAGAGTGGATTGTATCTTTCTTATATTTTAAAAGGCTATTGATTTTTCTATGTTGCTTTCAAATCCGGCAATTGTATTGAATATATTAATTGTCCTAATATTGTGTTTATTCATCATTTCATGTGAAAGATAATATGCTAAGCATTTTAGGTATGTTACCTCATTTGATTATCATTTGATTATCTTATGAAATATGTTCTGTTATTCTCATTTCCGATTGAAAATTTAGTCTTAGGTACAGTTAAGAGGTAGGATTGGGATTCAAATTCAGGCATAATAATCCTAATCTTAAACCTAAATCAAACCATTTTATCACAATTGCCTACCACAGTCTGGCAAGTAATAGGTGCTCACTAAATATTTGTTCATTGAGTGCTTAATATGTGCCACTATTTTAGGTGCTTGTATACATCAATGTGCAAAACAGATAATTTTCCTTGTCTTTGTGGAATTTACATTATACTTCTGTTTTTGGGTTATAAACCATTATAAGTGCCTTATACTATGCTTTCTCGCCCTTTGTTTTTTGCTCTATTATCTCTTTAGTGTAATAAAGAATGTCTTGAAGGCATAGAGTCTCTAATGTCTTTCTTCTCTATGTTCTCAGTGACTAGCATAACTAAATATATAGTAGATGCTTAGTAATATTTGTGGAATAAATGGGTAGATTTTACCAACCCTTGTTTGTCACTTTTAATTAAATGGCCCCATTTTTACTGTTGCCTGATAAATGAAGTTTAGAGTGTATGTTAACTTGGATACAGATGAGAAATGTCAGTAAAATTTTAAATGAAATTTTGAAAATTATGTATTTATTTATTAATACATTGAAATATTTAAAAATAAGGAACAACATTCAAAAATAAGAAACTATGTCTACTATGATATCAATTTTTAAATTATTTTCATTGCTCAGTCTTATATAACAAAAGAATCCACAAAACCCTGTTCAGTCTACTTAATAAAGACTTCATTAATCTCCGGATTCTGCCTACTGAAATTCATCCTTCATACTGCTCCCTTTAAAGCATGTCTCTGATTGTATTAGTTGTCTCCTCTGTCAAGTCTTTTTTAAAAATTTTTTTTATATTAACTTTTTTTGTGTGTGTATTTTTTTTATTGGGTTATAGTCATTTTACAATGTTGCGTCAAGTTCCAGTGTAGAGCACAATTTTTCAGTTATACATGAACGTACATACATTCATTGTCACATTCTCTTATATTAACTTTTTTTGGGGGTGGGTGGGGGGAGGTAATTAGGTTTATTTAATGGAGGTACTGGGGATTGAACCCAGGACCTTGTGCATGCTAAGCATGTACTCTACCACTAAGCTGTACCCTCCCACTCCTCTGTAAAGTCCTAAAGGTTTTTATTTTTTATTTAATTTATTATCTAACTGAAAACCATCTTTTCATCCTGACTGACCACTAGATTTCTATCCATCCTCCTGCTCTGGCCACATGCAGCTAGTCATCATGGCCACAAGAACCACCTTCATTTTTACACATGTAATGTTCTTCTCTTGTCTTTTCTCCAACTGTCAAAATATACTACTCATCCTTCAAGGTATAGCACAAATGCCAGCCACTTTTTGAAGCCTTCTCTAATCTCTTCTCCCAGTAGTTCCTTCTGTTGTCTTGCTTATTCTTGTATTAACACTTGCTTATCTCAGCCCTATCCTGTCCTGAGTTGAACAGTCTTCTGTTGGACTGATGTTCTTAAAGAAAGAATCTAATTTTATGTAACTGAATCATTAGCATACAATAAGTAATTTTTACCCTGTAATAAAGATGCTGTGTTTTTTGTTGTTGTTGAATACTTATCCTTGATTAAGGCACAGAAACTATTCACTTTAAAGTCTCAAATGCCCATTCTTCTATTTGACAGACTTAACAGGTAGATAATTTTGTACATTGCAGATATTTTTTGCTTCAAGAAGAAAGTTTTTGCTAGTCACCTTGAGGTCTTTTTAAAGGCTGATTTAAAAAGATACTTTTTTCTTTCAAAAAAAATTCCATTCCTCCCTCCTTTAACCTTATTTCCCCATTTTTAGTTATTAAAAATTTCTGTTGAGCTTTTTTTTTTTTACTTCTGTGCTTTTTCTTGCCTCTAATCTAAGTTTCCCCTAGGAAGCAGATGACAATATAAAATCTTGAGAATTAAGCTAGCAAGGAAAGGATTTCCCCCATGGCTTCCTAGGATTTCAGGCCCACTCAGAAGCACTTGAGAAAGAATTGTACATCCTAGGCATTTCCAGATAAGGTATGATCCTTCTTCCCTGACCTATCTCCTGTGTTCAGACCTTGCCTGAAATTAGAACTTCAGTACAGATCTAGGATGAACTGTCTTATAGGAGAACAAAGATTTTAGTCTGTTTCATTTTTTTTCTGAATTTATCTTTTGTTACTTTCCTAAAGTGACTATTCCCTCCCACCCCCGATCAATCCAATTTTTAAAACTTTCTTCCAAATGTTTTATAATCCGTACATTCAAGTTAAGATGGAGTACCTAGTATGTGTTATGTCTTAATATGCCTATATTGCCTATATTTGCAATTTTTCACAGCAGGAAGAAATGATAAGGGTTCTCAAACACTTTTGGAATTTAAGGAGAAATAATCCCTCATGTTTGCTAATAATTAACATGCACATTAAAGTCTAAACAAATATTATAAGTTAAAAAAATTAATAAATTAAAAAATATATTACAGCATTGCCTGGCACTGAGGTGGTGAAAAGTTACAGCTTACAATTATCAAGTGCTTGCTGACTACTGTGGGGATGACTCCTAGTATGATTTCATTGATTCCTTATAAACTATGTGGTTCCCCCACTTAACAGGGGAAGAAATTAAGGAAAAGGAGGTTAAGTGATTTGTTCAAGGTCACATATAGTATATAACAGTCAGGATTTGAACTTACACTGTTTATTTCTAGAGACTTAGCTGATTCTCTTAATTATTAAGATTAACCATTATTTAAGATTAATTATTAAGATTAGTAGCTTTATGAGTAAAACATAAAGAACTTTCTTTTTTTTTAACATTTTTTATTGAGTTATAGTCATTTTACAATGTTGTGTCCATTTCCAGTGTAGAGCACAATTTTTCAGTTATAGATGATCATACATATATTCATTGTCACTTTTTTTTTTCACTGTGAGCTACCACAAGATCTTGTATATATTTCCCTGTGCTATACAGTATAATCTTGTTTATCTATTCTACATTTTGAAATCCCAGTCTGTCCCTTCCCACCCTCCTCCCACTTGGCAACCACAAGTTTGTATTCTATGTCTATGAGTCTGTTTCTGTTTTGTATTTATGTTCTAGTTTTTTTTCTTCAGATTCCACATATGAGCGATCTCATATGGTATTTTTCTTTCTCTTTCTGGCTTACTTCACTAAAGGGCTTTCTTTAAAAGGAAAATTTGACTTTTAATTTGAGATTCTTGTCTCTTGATTTACTTAAGGTATACATTTTGTGATGAATGATGCTATATCTCTGTTGCTTATTACCTTCTTGACCTTGGGCAGCTTGCATATTTATCTGTGCCCCTATTCCTTTAGTTCTAAAAAGAGGATTAGAAACATCAATGTAGAGATCAAATCTGATAATATTTTTATATCTGTACAAAATGCTAGTTGCAATACTAACTTCATTTTATGTTCTTGGTTACCAAGAATTTGACCCAGTTTTTAAATATTCTGTAAATTCATAGCAGAATATTAAGAGAGACGACTGTAGTAGGAGAGGGCACAGGCATGATGAGCTTGCTGTATCCTCAGGCACTTTCTTTTTCGAGCCACAGTGATTTCAAAGTGGAATGTGTATTTCTGTAGCAGAGCTATAGGGCTGACCTTGAGGAAGTCAAGATATTTAGTTAAAGTAAAATCATGCTATAATCCTGTTTCTGTTCAATTTTTAATAAATAGGACATTTGTACATATCCTGTGAAACTTCTTACGAATGATTACTTTTTAAACTTAAACTTTAAATAAATCTAAAATTATGTTTTAAAAATATTATAACCACATTGACAATAAAATTATTGCCACATTTATGTGCCCTCTCAAAGTTGATGGTTTTTTAAAAAATCAGTATTTTTTTATGATGTTATGTATGTCTGTATTATTATTTTTTTTTTAACCCTAACTCTAGATTTCTTTGTTGATTGTTCCTTACTGTTGGATTGTTTTATTGAATGTTGTTGCTTATGTTGTTTAATGTAGATTAGAATTTCCATACACTATAGCTGAATGATAACTGTAAGAGGTAAAAGTCATTTTCTGGAGAGTATGAGAGTTTGCATACCAGTTTCTCATTAGATCTATAGATTGAGGGTTTTTTTTGTTTTTTGTTTGTTTGTTTTGGTTCAGCTCAGTATTTGAAACATTTTGACACAGTTGCCAGTGTTAAATTAGGGAAAGTTTATAGAAAAATCTGGAATTTTTTTATTCTTGAATAATTACTTGATTTGGCAAATGTTTGGTAACAATAGCTTTTAAATAGATAGTGTCACTTTTCGATGGGTTTTGTGCTCTCCATCTCGCCTAAGTCCCTTCTGGATTGTTTTCCATACTCTAAGGCCAGCCTCATTGGTCATTCTTTTATTATTAGGCTTGCCCTTTTATGTTTCTTGTGAGGGACCAGCTCCTAGTATTTATGATACCTGTCTGGCTCCTGTGGGTGGTTCAGTTTGCGTCCCCTGGAGTAAGGACTGCCAGTGAGACTGGGGTTATATCATTTTATTAAAAGTTAATTTGTTTCAAATAATTGATTACATATAATTTGCATTTTTATAAAACCATGGGCATATGTGCTCACAGGTAGGCATATGTATTTATGTGTTATATGTATGGTACAAAAGGTGGTCATACATGAAATATTCCACCCATATGTACCACTCCCATTGGTACTGTGCTTCACTGATCAAATTCTGTGCTGTATCTCTCCTTGTCTTAGAAGCAAATGTGGTGCATGTGGTGGGACTAGGGAGGCTTAAGGCTCCTGCCTGCCGTAGCCCATTGTAATCCCACCTCTGGTGCAGAGGAAGAGACCCTTTGACTATACCATCTGCGTGCCATCCGTAGCTGTGTGTATATTTCTTGATATAAATAGATGCTTTGTGAAACACTGCTCTGTAACTTTTTCCCCTAAGCTGTCTATCTTGGGGCTCTTTCCATATTAGCACATTTCTCTCTACCTCATTCTACCAAATGGATCATGTGTAATTTGTTGTTTGGATGTTCTACAGTTAATTCAGCCAATCTCTTTTGTTGAACAGGTAGGTTATTTTACATGGTTTGGTATTTTAAATAATGGATAATGATTATCATTGTACACATAGAGTCTTTGCTTCTTTGTGTGATAGATATATATCCAAGGGATAAATTTCTAAAAATGGAGTTAATTAGTTAAAGAATGTGATTCTGAAATTTTCATGGCTGATGCCAAATTGTTCTCTAATTTATATTCCATTGAAGAGTATCTGGGAATGTCTTTTTCCTGGCCCTGCACTCTGCCTGCATAGACTGTCATGTTTATTGGTCAGTTAGGTAGAAAATGGAATTGGGAAATTTAGGTTTGTACTTTTTTCAATTTTGTATGAATTTGAGCATCTTTTCATGTGTTTACTAGCCATTTGTACTTCTTTTTCTGTGAACTCTTGGTTTTGTTTATTTGTAATTTAATATTTACAACTTTGAACTTTCAAAGTTGTTTTGGTTTTAGAGATCCTTTTTTTAAACTAAGATAGATTCCAGTATTTTATTAGGTAAGCCATCCTTTTCTTACTGATTTGAAATGTCCTTTTATGATGTATTTAATTTCTTTATATGTTCAAGGCTATTTCAGGAACTCAGTTTTGTTCCACTGATCTGTTTCAAATTATTTCAGTTCCTCAAATTTTATAAACATAGTTTTACATACCTGGTAAAATTCTTATGGAATATTTTATAGGATTATGTAGATGTTTTGATAATCTAAAATTTTTATAGTTTCAGAAAAAAACATTTTTGTTTAAATGATATTTCTTTGTTATAAATAATTAGAACAATTCAAGGGAGACAGTAAATAGAAACCCCACCAAAAAAAAATCATCACTGATATTAAGAGAACATCATTCTTGATATTTTTATATACTTGTATAAGATAAAAGGATAGATAAATAACTTGATAGATAGAATAACATAATAAAACATGAGGAAAATGAATGTGTGTTAAATTTAACTTTAATTTTAAGCAAAGAAACTGAAGTAAAATGAAAGAAATGGCTGAAATTCACATACAACTTTCTTTACGCTGAGATATTGTTTCCTAAAGTGCCTGAGATTAATAGAGATTAAAAAGAATAATGATGACAATCTTAGTCAATGTTGAGTAACTCTGTTAAAATCAAATAGATGTCTGACCACTCTTGTGCTTTATTCCATCTCTCTTTCACTTATCTCTTGTTTTTTAATAAATCAAATGTTCACTTGGCAATTGAGATTATTTTTTCATTATCACATTCACGTGATTGCACAATTGTGTAGCCATGGTTCTACAATTAAAGACTCACGGCTCAGCCACTCAGCTACAGTGACTGTCCATTCCTCTGTGTGTGTTTTTAGTCTAATTGCCTAATTTTTAATTGCCTGATTTTTTATAGAAAGTAGTCTTTTTTCCCCATCAAGAGTGGTTCATTATTGTCACAGACTTTAAATTATTTTTTAATTTGGCAATATTTAAGGAATTTGTTAGGCTTAAGTAGGAACTTGTCTTATATAATATCCTTAGATTACTACTTATGCCTCCCAGAATTGTGTGGGCTTAGCTTTGTTATCTTTTGGTCTTTAATATAATGTTCCTTTGCAAAAAAAATGCCCCCTCCCCTTACTTTTTTATATCAGTTGTCCATAGAATTATTTCTTTCTCCTTTAAATTTCAGTAGTTTAAACTGGGAGATGCTATGCGTGTGTGTGTGTGTTTGTGCATTTGTTTGTTTTCCAATTTTTTCTTAAAGCGTGATGTGTTCTTTTTAATATATGGACTTAATTCCATAGGAAAATTTGTCCAGTTTTATATTTTTATATTTATTTTATTTAGTTCTGTTCTTCAGAATCACCATTTATCCTTATTTGGATCATTTTTGTCAATTTTGCATGTCTCAGCTTCTCTTGACTATATTCAGTTTCTTTGTCTTTTTTTTCTCTGCTCAATAATATCAATTTACAGTTGTTCATTCACCTAATAATTTGTTACTTTTGTTATATGTACATTTTGTTCCTTGCCAATTCTGATTTATTTATTATTTTCTAATGCTGTATTTTGTTCCTGTTTTTATTTCCTTGAGTCTGAAGTCTCATTTTACTTCTCATTCTGTTTCTTCATCATATAATCTCTCAGCTCTTATTTTTATTGAATTCAGTTTTATTTAAGTTGAAGTAGCGTGTGAGACATTTGTAGAAAGATTCTTTTTCTGTTCAGCTCAGTTGAGGTGTTCTTCATTAGTTAGATCTCAGATTTTGTATATTCCCTGTATGTCCCCTATTTGGATTCATGCCATCCTTCTAGGACTTTTACTGCACACCCCTCAGAGTATGAGGGAAGTGCAAGGAAGTTTATGGGCATTGCTTAATTCTTGTATAGTTCCGGAACTTTCATTTCTGACAGAGAGCACCTACCACATGCTTCACTTCCCTAGTTTTACCAATTGTGTCCTACTTTGCTTCTCCCCAGATCTGGGGCTAATAAGTGAACCTAGTATATTTGTGTCGTACCAGTCCTAAACATGGACTCTGGGGATCTGGGAGAGGGTCAGGAGCAGCTGTGTGTTATTCTTGGTCCTGCTTGGAAAAGAATCTTTGGTTTCTTCTCCTGGCCACTAGCTTTGGTAATTAGATGTGTTGTATGTTCTTTCCATGCTTAGTTGCTATAGGGTAGGGCTACGCAACCTACAGCCCATAAGCCAAATTTGGCCCCACCATCTGCTTTTGTAAATAAAGTATTATTGGAACACAGCCACACCCACTTATTTACATATTATCTGTGGCCAATTTCATGCTTCAGAGACACAGCTGAGTAGTTGTGACAGAGACTGTATGTCTGGCAAAGCCTAAATACTGACTATCTGCTCCTTAACAGGAAAAGTGTACCAAGCCTGCTGTAGGGTAATTTTATTTTGCTTGCTGGTTTTTGATTATTTTTCTTTCATTTTTTAGAGGTTAGAGGAGAGAGATGTAGGAATACTTCCTCACTATACTATTTAGACATAGAAGTTGCTATAATGCTGATTTTAAAATACTCATAGAATAACATAACCATCATATTTTCTCTCTTATACCAAGATGCTTGAAATTAGAAAAAGAAAAAATGTTGGATTAGTTCAATTTATTTGAGATAAGAATGACTTTATTATACCAGGTAACTTCTACCAATAAATGAAGTTATTCACATCATTCCTCCTTAATGATACCTTTTTTTTTTTTTCTGTATTAGAGTAAAGCAGCTACTTAATTACAGGAGCTTTTCTGGAAGATGATTTAATTTTTCAATTTCCTTTCTTGTGCACTTTTCCAAAGGTATAAGCGTTTTAACCAGACTTTGAACAACATTGGAGAGAATGAAGGTGGTATTGATAAGTTTTCCAGAGGTTATGAATCATTTGGCGTCCACAGATGTGCTGATGGTGGTGTATATTGCAAGGAATGGGCCCCTGGAGCAGAAGGAGTTTTTCTTACTGGAGATTTCAGTGAGTATTTTGGAAGCATTATAGACAATTGTAGTATTTTGTTTATTTACTTAAAGCATAATCTTGTTATATGCTGTATATTTAACTTTATGAAGATGATTGATTACAGATACCCTACTTATCAGATGTCATAGAATTTAAGTCTTTACCTTCATATGGTAAAAGTGTTTCTGCTATAATTTGATATTGTATTTCTTAAAAACTGTATGTTCTGTAAAATCATATACCAGAAGTTACAGTTTATGAGAAAAATAATGCTAGGCAGAGTACTTCAAATTTATTCAACTTTGTTAGCAAACTCTATTTAAGAGTGATCTAGGTAAAAATACTGGTTTAGGTTAAATCTCCACTAGCATTTGCTCCTGGTTAACTGGCTTTGTAGTTCTTGGATCCTCCAATATCCTTTTTGAGACTTCAGTAAAAGTAGACATCTCATCTAGAGGGTAAACTTCTTCATCAGTCAATTCCTTTTTTTTTTTTTTCCTTTTCCTTTTTAATAGCACAATGGGAAATAATCTTCCTAGCCTTGTTATCTACACTGTTAATTTCACTGGAGGCTGCGAAGGTTATTTCCTGTTGTTAGCTCTCTGGAAAGAGTAGTGGTTCTAGAAGTCAGGCTTCCAGCTGACAGTCTAGTGGAAGGAAGACCTGTATGTAAATAACTATAATACAGTCTGTTCCGTTTTATTCTATAAGTATAGATAAATTACTGTAATAGTGACAAGGAAGAACACTCAGTTTTGAAAGTAGAATAGCTAGAAAAATACACCTTGGCAAAATATTCTAATACAAGGAAAGGAAAGGAAGTATCATTACCATATGTATAAGTGCTGTATATGTACTGGAACTATCATCCCAAAATCCTATTGCTTCTTTACCTATTAGCAGTGATTTAAAAAGTAACATGATTTTACTTTTATCTTTATCATGAAAGTGTATACATATAATTTAAAACATTGCTTTTGTGTCTGATTCTTCCCTCCACCTCGAAAGATAATATAAAATGTATCTTCAAAAACCAACAACAAAAATCTTATTTCTGTTAAGGAATAACTTGACTGTTACTTATATTTACAGTAACAGGAAAATAGGAAAGGAAATGTTCTTAATTCAGTTTTTATCTAAATGATTAGCCATTTATTTCTGATAATTTTTCAGAAGAAATTAAAATTAAAGACTGTCCAGACTGTAATTCTGTATTATAGAAAATTACGCCAGTAATCAAAATATGTTAGCATATTGTGGTATCTCTCTCTTCTAATTAGTTTAGAAATTGCACTATGCTTTTTCTCAAAGTTTACTCATAATACTGCTGTATGGTATGGTATGTTCTAGTGTTTTGTTTTCTTTTTTTTTTTTGCCAACTGACCTGAAAATATTTTAGGTACAAATGCTTATTGTTGTCAAATATGTATTATTTTTAAGAAAGACGTTGCCATGAATTGGTGTGTAGAAAAAAAGAAAAAAGGATGGGATTTAGAGTTTGAAACCTGGTGGAGCTCTCTAAACACTGTTCTTCACCTGACTTGGTGGGGAGAAAGGTGACGCTATTCCTCTTACCTGCCTAGCTGGGTTGCTCTAGATACTAACTAGATTGCAAATGTGAAAACATTTTGTACATCACTCAGTGCTGTAGAAATGTTAATTGGCAAGATTAAAAAAAATACTCCAATTTGCAAAAATCTTTTTTTTTCAATTAAAAAATTACTATTAATTTCAAAAAGAGGTGAGCCTTGGAAAAGTCAAATGATTTGGTCTCTGTTTAGCCCAAAGGAGGTGGATCTGGCTTTTACCATCCACATATTTAAAACTTGGAAAGCACCTTCACTTTAAATATATTACACATATTTTTCTTCACTTGAAAGAAAATGAAACAAGCATTTCTTTTCCTTTCAGTCATTTTTTTTTTTTTTAAACTAGCTTTTTAAGCAGCTAGCAGCTGCTGCAGCAACCCAGGACAGTGGATATATAATGACATTCATCAAGATTGGAATCTTACCACCCAAAAAGTATTTCTGGGCCACTTAGAAACTACTTTAAACTCTTTAGATGAATTTTTAAAACTTTGAATCATCTTTAAAAAAGGAAAGTTTTATTCTTTAGAAAATTAAATGTGATATGAAATATACTTGGAGTTTTGCAACTAAATCATGTTTATTGCAGCTTTCTAAATAATTGGAGGAAACTAGTTGCTTTCTAGTAGCTAGATAATATTAAGTAGAGAGAAAGGCAGTAAACTACATATGTCAATATAAAATAATTGGGTTCCTATTCGCTATAACTGAAAACATTTCATTTAAAATTACTAAGTCTGGGAGCTAGGTATTTTTCAAATAACCTAAATGTCTATCATTGATAGACTAAAAAAAAAGGAAAAACACCCTGATTTTTATGCCTACAGAAAAAAGAAACCACAGATATTTTTGCAGAGTGGGAAAGATATTAAGGAATATTTTTACCTGTTTTTCTGGACAAAATTTATCTACAACTTAGGTTTCAGTTATACAGTTGCCAAGAAATTTACATCATCACGAAAGGCTTTATATTACTTAATTCCACATGCTCTGAAACAGTGCTCCTCAAAGTGTGCTCTATAGAACCATGTGATTCAGTGCTCTGTGATTGGTTTGCAATAGTATATTGTCAGAAGTTAGGAGTAAGCATTTAGAAACTTTGATAGCAGTTTGACAGACTAATTTTATTTCTTTTGAATCCCATAATGATAATAAAAATATCAGGGCTTAAACTTTGAAAATAGATTAATTTTATTTCTTTTGAATCCCATAATGATAATAAAAATATCAGGGCTTAAACTTTGAAAATATTTTTTCTTTCAATTTTCTAATAATTCATTTTTTATATTTTATGTAAGCATTAGTCTCTGTACTAGATTGGAAGACTGAAAAAGAAAAGGCAACTGGTCCATCACCGTAGACAATTTGAGAAGACACTGGTCTGAAAATCAGTGATCATTATTTATTGGTTTAGAAGTCCTTTATGGGTGGAAGGTATCGTTCTGATGTCAACCTCCTTTATATTCTCTTCCTTCAACTGAATCTATGGTGGTTGTGTTTGCATTCACTGTGGTATGGCATGTTACAAGAAACTCCATTTTAATGACTTGCAACTACGAAGACTAGTTTTTGTTTATGTTGGCTGCAATTATCAGCTGTGGCTCTGTCCTAGGTGTCAAATTCTTTCTAGAATCAAGGGTGATAGTGCAGCCCCTGTGTGGGACATGCCTATCTCGTGACAGAAAAAGAACAATGGAGGAAACCTGTCATGGCTCTAAAAGCTTCAGCTTAGAAGTGACAAATGTGACTTGTACTTCTATTTCGTTAACCAAAGAATTTGGCTTCAAGTCATTGAAGCTGGAAGCAGAATTTTACTTTATGGAAGCTCATGCAAAATTGGGAATTCTAATAATATAAATGACCCTCCGTGGCAAGTGACACATCTTCATAATAAAAAGTGTAAACTTTTCAGAGTTTCTGATTTTCTAGACATAGTCTTTTTTGCAGGAGTGGGGGAGTTGGTATCAGGTAGGATAGTGCTTCTAGCTTAGATTGTTGAGAAGGTTTCTTTGGAATGTCTACTGACCTTTGGATTCAAATGGAACTTCAAGGAGTCTTTTGCAATGTAGATATTTTCAACTCCCCATGGGCCCTCTGTAAATGCATTTTTGTTCTGTGGCTGCCTTCAGTTTGGCTTATTGGAGATCGTGAGGTTTCTGGAAAGTGAATTTTCACGGTGATCTGGGGAACTTGGATACTCTTTGTTTTGGTAAAGTGGTGGCAAACTACAAGGTAGATGTAGAAGGCTTTAGGGCCGTTAACCAAACCAGCACCAGTGCTGAGAAATGGCCTCTGTGATGTATGTGAGCTTGAAATAACTAACCAGCTAATAGACATTTAGAAAGTTGTCAGAACTTTAACTTTCCAACCTGATGGTGATTCTTTCACCCCTTTTATCTGTTTTCACCGAATGAATTGCTCACTTTCAATGGAGTAGATGTACGGTGGAGGCTTACTTGACCATTGTCTACTTATCAGATTTACTGAATTTACTTCTGCTTGGCAGGCTCACGGGAAATGGTACTGACTGCTTCCCACAGAACACTGAGTACACAGGGGTAGTGGACTTTGGTCTACTACATGTGTGCAGTTCTGCTCCTGCGAGTTACGTGGTTTGCTTTTAGTGAGCCGTTTCCCATCTTCCTCCAATCCTGTGAATGACAATTCTTCTCGTTATAATTCTGTAATTTAATATTATATGAAGTGATGAACTATGAGTGAGACACAAAGAAAATTATTAAGTATTGGGAAGATCTCAATAAGGACAAGTTGGAAAAAGTTATTTTGAATTAAGCATGCATAAATGAACTGCAACAAATGATATGAAGCTAAGGATTCCATATGCAGATTATCTTGCATGCACTTTTTAGCTTTCATTCTATTTTAATCCAAAGAAAATTAGAAATTAGAAATGTTGCCTTGTAGGTATAGGTTCATATAAGAAAGATGATACAAAATCCTAATCAGAGGACCTAAATTTAAAGAAATGATGGTAATATAATATTAGAAGGTGGGTGAATGTTTGTATTTGTGTTTTGAGTTAAAACAACATTTTTACTATATATGTGTATATATATATAATCAGTCTTTGCTTTAATCAGTATTTTCAATATATGTACCAACTTCTGGCCCCCAATTGTGCTGGATCAGAGAGCTTTGTTATAATGCCTAATGGGATTATTTTTATAGGGTTAGCATCTTTACTTCCTGGGCTTTTAGGGGGTGCTGTTAGAGACTTTACTGCCAGAAGGCAGATTTTGAGCTGTGTGACATAAATAATAATTTTCTAGCCTCATGTTACTTTTTCATAAATACTCTGTTAAAAATTATGCTATTTGGATAATATATAACACTTTTTTATTAGGTTTCAGCTTTGGTATTTCACTTGTAGTTAATGTCTCTACAATTATTTTATTTATGGTTGTTCTTCAGTGCTTGTCTTTTGAAATTTTCATAATTTTATACATTAAAATGACTTTATTAAGATCACTATTTACTTATACAAAGAAGGTACATTATTCATATTATTCTCTTATTAAGTTAGAGTTTTTCTTGGACAAGTGTTGTTTTATTTTATTGTAGTCACATCAAGCCCCAAGTGTGACTGATTATAACATATATCAACATTCTCTGTATCTTGATCACAACTAAACTATTCATTTTAAGTTCAAATTGTATTACTCCAAGAAGCTGTCACTTAAGACAGACGTTTAAGGCAACTCCAATTTAATTTGTTGTGATTTTCTTATGCCACAGATAACATAACTGAATATCATTTTGCATTTTAGAGGATTTACCAAAATATAGTTAAATCTCTAAAAGATTTATACGCTGTTTGTTTTGCTAATCCAGGTAGTTGTCCAAAGCAGTTAAACTGGAATTCACTTATTAGCCTTGAAGCGTTGTCTGTTTTATTGTCAAGCTTTTAATCTGTGGCTCTCTCCTCACATCCTTTCCCTCTTTTCCCTATTATTACCTTGTATTCTTCACATTTTCAATCCCTGTCTATTTTGTCATTAAAAAAAATGGAAGTGTATTTAAGCTTGAATAGATTTTGAAGAAAGAAAATTTTGCTTCTTTGTAGCTTTGGAATGGCTTCAGTGAAACTGTGACGGTATTCATTTTAATTTTGACTGTCAGAGATCCACCTCTTGTGATGGGTTCCTGAAAAAATGACTTAGCCGTCTGTTTTAGTTTTGCTTGTAGATCAGTGGCAGAAGTACCTCAAATGTGTTATTTAGATATTAGGAACCTGAAAATAATACCACATTTTCTCAGCAAGTTATCCGTGACCTTCAGTAATGATAATCATGGTGTAGTGACACTGTCCAGCAACCATGGGGACTAATGACTTTTGACCTAAATCTTGCAGACTTATTATATACTGTTACTTCTTAGTTATATATTTTCTTTCTTATTTTTTATTTTAACATTTTAAAAGTTGAGATATAATTCACATCACACAACATTTACCATTTCAAAGTGGTTTTTAGTATACTTACTATGTTATGTAACCATTACACTGTCTAATTTCATAGCATTTCCATCACTCCAAACAGAAACCTCATACCTGTTAGCATTTAGTCCCAATTCTCACCCTCTATTTTTTGGCAACCACTAATCTATTTTCTGTCTCTATGGATTTGCCTATTTTAGACATTTCATTATAAATGAAATCATACAGTTTGCTGCCTTTTGTTTATGGCTTCTTTCACTTATTATGCTATTTTTAAGGGTCATTCATTTTGTAGCATGTAACAGTCCTTCATTCCTTTTTATGGCTGCATAGTATTCTGTTGTGTCAATTCTTTTTTTTATCTGTTCCTGAGCATTTGGACGTTTGTGTTGTTTCTAGTTTTTGGCTGTTTTGAATAATGCTTCTGTGAACATTTGTGTACAGGATATTATTTTAAACATGTGCTTTCAGTTACCTGGGTGGCTTTGGTTATTGATGTTCTCACCAAGTTCAGATATCTGGCTTTGCTGGTCCTTTGTTTATTTGCCCTCAAATCCTTTCACTCACCCTTTTCTGCTCTGCACCACATTCCCCAAGCTCCCATGGCCTCTGCTTCTTTTGAGCTGGTTGAGTTGGAGGCACTATGGGGGGGACTTGAAGGTGGGAGGAGGGAGAAGCCCAGAAATTCTCCCTTACTCCCTTGCCCACCTCTCTGTCCAAAGGGAGACTGGCCTTGTCTCCTGCAGCAGGTATGTTGCAGTTCTTGTTCCTTTTCTTTCTGTGAGCTTAGTTCCTGCCGGGAAGGCTTACCTTGTTTCCAGCTTCTGCTCGATGGCCTCGGCTTCTAGGTTCCGTAATACTGCCTCTCCCTTAGGGGGATTACCAGATTCCTGTTTTTGCTAATCCCTGGGTTACTTACCTGTCCTCTCTTCAGGTCTGCATTTCTCCTATTACCTGTATTAAGTCCCTCTATTTGAAATAAGTGGGGTTTCCACTCTGGCTTCTCATAACTGGAATAGTATTTCCCTTCTGTTAGGCCTGCTGAGTTATGCAAGTCTCCAAGACACCATGCACATTGTATTTTGAGTATTCTAAAGCACCCCCGGAATGGTTTAGCTCAGTGGCCCTGCTTCTGTTAAAGTATTTTCAGTAATTTGTTAGATTGAGGTTTACCAACTTTGTGAATTTGTGAGACTTTTTATGGTAAAGAGCTGTGTACTATAGAATTTAAGTTACATTATTCAAAATTTTAGAAAACTCAGCAGTGAGAGATATTGTCATATTCTTTTCCTACACTGTAGCAAATTTTGCTTTACTTTAAACAGGGATCTTGATGTTCCTTCTACTGAAGAACACTGCTTCCTTCCTCTCTCCTTCCCTCCTTTCCTCCTTTCCTTCCTAACTCCCTCTCTCCCCATTATTTTCTAACCCCCCTCCTTTCCCTCTTTTGTTTCTTCCCTTCCTCCCTTTCTTCTTTTCTTTGATAGTATGTTTGATCTTACTAATCCTGAGCAAGGCTAGTAACTAATATTAGGAAGTGGAAGAGTTTTAGGTTTACAGAAGAGTCTGGGTTCTTAGGGAAAAGAAGATGGAACTTTATTTCTTAATCCAATTAAAGCAGGCAATTAACTTTATAGAAATTTATCAGAGGTTTCTAACATACCATAAAACAATGTGTGTATGATTACCAGTACCTCTTAATTCTGGGCAGATAAAACCAAAGTTTTTCTTTCTTTTATTCCCCCTCCCCCCCGCTAACCACCCACCCCCCTAGAGTAGCACAATATTATCTTAAAATAAGGCACTTGCTCTAATAAAATGTGTAGTGCTTCCCAAATAATATTCTAATTCACTAAATATACAGTTGTGCATGGGTATATGGTGATTTTTAAAAAGTAGGTTCATTTCAAAAATCTGCTAGAGTCTTGAAGTTAGAAGAGCATGTGAAGATCTGTAATTTACATTCAACAACCTTTCCTTCATCCCTCCTGCTTCCCTCCCCTTAGGTAGCAGTATTTATTGCGCATTTTCTATGTGCCAGACACTTGCTAAGTCATGGAAGTTCAGTGATGATAGAGGGACAAGGACCTTACCAGCTGGCAGGGGAAATGAATAGTCTCCTCTTAACTTGTGGTGATTGCCTAAGCTCATCTAGTAATAAAATTAAATTGCAATTTCAGTGTTAGTCTAAGTATTGTGGCCATTGCTGTATGATTTTTTAGGCAAAAAAATTAAAGATACATTTGCAAAATATAAAGATATTTTAGGAAATAAAGAATTATAGAAAGATAGTTCCTTAGTTCTGTTTGAAGAATACAATTTAGTAATAATTATAAACAATAGCCTCTTTCATGATACTCTTTTTCTTTTAAGGATTTTCTGATTGCTTATTTATTTCGATGACACTTTGTGCGCTGATTTTTAAACCAAAAATTGTCAAAATGAAACTTTTGAGGTATATTTCCAAAGAATCTGTAATTGATTTAAATGATACATGAGGCGTTTTTTGTCAAACTGAACTGAGCTAGAAAAAATCTCTTAGAATAGCTGTATTTAGATTTTAATGAAACTAGGCAGAAAGGAGACTAAAGTGAATTTCCTTTTTAGTCTTTTAAATGAAAAAGTGCATCATTTGTCCTATATATCTTATTCATCATCAGTCATAGCAAAGCATTCATTCCCATGAGAGACATAATGGATTCAGAGAGCCGAGAGGAATGGAAGATTGTCATTCAATGCAGATGAGTTTTAGTAATATTCTTATCATGAGAAATTGGGTTGCAGAACCTTAAGATTTGGAATTAAGTTGCCATAGATATATTTAATTAAAAGTAGATTGCTTTAACCTTTCTTTAAATTAGAAATAGGTTTAAAATCTTAAATTAAATTTATAGTTTGTATTTAACTTGTATTCAGGACTTGCCTGTAATAGGGATTCTTTATAAAATTTAGTCCTAAAAAGGTACATTTTAATTGAACTAGTACAGTGAATATATAAAGAAAGTTCCTGAAAGAATTTAATAACTTAGTGTATTGGATCCAAGTATGGTTTACTTTTCTTCTGATAGAGAAAGTAACCAAACTTATCAAACCAGACTAAAACCTGAGAACAAAAGTGGGGTCTGCCTCGTGAACTCTTCTAAAACTTCATCGACATTCATCTTCAGTCCTTATAAATTTATATTTCCTAATTGTTTTAGTGTTATCACCTGATGGGTTGGTTTCTCATTTATAATACTGCCCAATGTCTAGTACTGTTCTAGAAGTTAAAGCATATGAAGAATGAAGCTGTCAAAGTAAAAAAGCAAATATAAATAAGAATGTATATTAGGTGCATATGTTTGCCAAATTTGCAAACTCTACTACTACAGAATTGGTTTTAGGTTAGTTAGAGGAAATGAAGGTGCTCCAGGCTTATTCTGTGTCCTGTCTAACTGCACTCTCAGCCCAGAAAAAGTTGAATACAGAAAGATGTGTAGTCAGCTACTAATCTTGACCACTCCCTCCAGACCTGGGACTGTATTTTCTAGTTTCAGGATATGGGGGTCCCTTGCTTTGAGCAAATGCCGAGATTTGGGCTGTGTTTTGGGCCAGGGCAGTTCTCCTGCTTAGAAAAGCCAAAGGAGTAGAGATGGAGGACAGGATTGATACCAGTGGTTGCAGCTCTAGTGTGATCAGGCCTGTGGCTCCTTGTGGATCAATCCTGTCACCGATCTTTTTTTTTTTTTTTAATGGATTATTAAGTCTGGCTTACTTTCTAAGACCTACTCAGATGAGTAGTCATATTGCCTTAAGTGCTTTATAGCTTCATCTTTCTTGGGAATTACAACTTTTTGTTTGTTTGTTTGTTTTTAATGGTTGGGTCATGCTGACTAGCACAAACATATCTTAGATTAATTGTACATATTAAATAAAAATAAACTCTGTCAAAAAGTTTAAGTCTATTCACTGTAACTTTCATTTCCTTTCTAAAGGAAAAGTTTCTATAGGAAGTGGTCAATAGTTATTCTCTTTTTTTCCTCCTCCCCACAGGGTTAGGTAATCGCAAACTGAAATTGCCTATTAATATACCATTACCCAGAGGGTAATTGCAACATTATATATAGAGTTGTTAATCTTTTCTCAGTGAAGATTGAGATTCATTCATTCTCAGAGGCTTATTAGTAAGAACACATGGTCATGGTAGGCATACAGAAAATGGGAATCCAGTGGTTGCAAGTAGACGGATTATCCTCATCTGGACTGTTTTGTTTCAAGCCCTCATCATCATCAGCCGTGTAGGAAGAACCTGCTATATAGCAAGTAAAACCAGATGACATTGTGAGAGCTCTTAGCACAGTGCCTGACATCTAGAAAATTCACAATAAATATTTCTTCACTATCTCATTTTTTGCTTTTGTCCAGCATTTTCCAAAGTTTAGATGGAAAATATGAACATCGTTGTCCAATTTGTTAAGACATGTCCATGCTAGGTTACTTTTCGAAGGTGTGGACTCTCTTACTTGGCTCATTGGTGGTGGTATTGTTCCAAAATGAAAACTTGACACAGTTTTTCTATGGAATAAATAGACTGCACTTGGTAAAGCCTACTCTTTTAAGTTTTTCCAGGATAAGATATTCCTTTCTTATGGAATTTGGATTCATTTCTTCACCACATGATTTAGTATTTTGTTTACAAGTCACTGGAGCAATATTAGTAGAGAGTTGAAGGTAGAATCATGGAAAGCTCACATTTGGGGGAGGTGGTTAATGAGGAGAATGAAGAGGTGGTGAAGGTGTGAGAGAAGAAGCAGCATTAGAACAGTGAGAAGAGTGTCCTATCATAACACGCAGAAAGAGGAGAGGTTTTTTCAAGGAAGGAATTGACCCATGTAGGATTTTTATTTTTATATCTATGTAATATCTCAAGTGCAGTGAACACTTGGCTGTGCAGGAAGTGCTTGGTACAGACTGAATCTTCCCAGTAGCCTCAGGAAGCAGATACTGTTACTGTGCTCATTTTCTAGGTGAGCAAACTGAGTCTTAGACTGTGGAACTCACACTTGCTAACTTGTGCCAGAACCAGGATTGCATTCAAGGCATTTTGTCCTCTGTGCTGTAGCCACTGAGCTGGAGAAAGGCTGAGATTGTGAGCTTTAAGGAAAGTGAGTTCCATTTACAGATTTTCTTTGCAGTGCTGGGAAGTGCTCCTTAACAGTTGTTTCTGTATTTTATAGATATGGAAATTGAAATTCAACAAGTTATATAACCTGCCAAAAATCACATATCTAGTAAATAATAATTGAAAGGTTTAGCAGCAAGTGTTCTACACATATTCATTCTATTCCTGGTCTGCTTACCAATAGCTTCCCAGTTTTATACCCTACAATTACATGTAACTGCCATGATTTACATCTGAAACTCAGTTTATGTCTCTAGAAGCTGATTTATACTTTTGGGATAATTTTATATCTAAACTATAAGACAGTGTTGAATGTGTGTGTGTAACATTTATATATATATATATACGTACACACACACATCTATACACACATGTATACACAGGTGTCTGTGTAATACAATAGATATATAAGTAATAAAACAGTATATACATTCTTTACCTTTGAGTTGTGAGACAGGAAAATTCAAAGAAGTGGACTGACTTGAAAGAGAACTCATATATTTAATATACTGAAATAGGTATTGAGGGAAAACCACCAGACTTTTGAGTGCACAATCTTAGGGGTAGGTGATCAATTAAGTTATTTGAGTAGGACTTAATGATGCTTATAAACAATGATTGTAATGTCTAGTATAGGAAGGAAGATAAGAGAATCATAGATGATTTAACTTTTTTTTTAAAATAAGGTCATCATCATTTAAATATGTGATTCATGATCATGCTACTCTTGTGAGATGTTCATTCTGTTAGGATGAGTAGTAATCATAACAAAGATGATGAATTATTGGCAAATATTTAATACATAGTTTATGATGAACCATATCACTATTGTGGTTGAAAAATGCATATTACATGTAACTATAAAATAAGGAGTAGTTCTGGTAACGATTTGTTTAATTCACACTGTTGACTTTCTGCTGTGTGCCTGATCCAGTACTAAAGCTGGAGGAATGTCCACTTGATGCCTTTTTGGTTGCTATTTCTGTATTAGCTCTTATTGTCTTACTTTACTGATAGTGCTACATCTGAGATCTAGTTTATTCATTTCTTTGGGAACCTTAATAAGAGGAATTTAGGGAGAAAGTAGACACTGAAGGGATGTAGATGTGACCTTGGTTGTTATTGAGTGTCTACCTGGTGTCAGAGAGCTTGACTCCACATAGTCTTAACTAGGACAGCAGTTTCCATACTAGAAGAGATCTCCTCCCTGTGCTTAGTAGAGCCAGGGGCAGTCACAGAGAAAGCAGATAATTCTGTCTCCGGAGCATAGATTTAAAGGGTTTGCATAGTGGATAGATGGCCAGTTGTCAAGAGATGATGGAGGGTGCTTAGTCTGTTCAAAAAGTGGTACAGTGATTGGCTTAGTCCTCCAGTGGTGGGGGGGGGGGGGAGTGTTTTGGAATGAGCCGGCTCTTTGCAGTCTCTGTTAGGAGATGATTAAACGTGACAGAAATATTTTAATGATTTTGTTTCAAATTTGAGAGTTTTTGAGTCTGATCAGTATAATAGTTAAGAAAAAATAGTTATTCCTTTGTTTGGATTTAGTTAAATGGCTATTAAATTAGAAGCCAGAAAACCTGCTAATAGTAAGTGGTTTAAATGTTCTTTATTTTAATGTGGAATTGCCTTAATCACAGTCAGGTTTATTCTTGAACATGTTAAACTTCCATATAACTTGCCAATATTTTCCTGAAATTGGGTCTCAGATTTCTGAAATGGGAGTGGGGAAAGATGTGAAAATTGATGGCCTCAAGCTTTTTAAAATCCAAATTGAAACTTGTACTACAAAGAGAGAAGTTTAACCTGAGAGTTTATGCCTATATCAGCATGACATAGAGTAGCAATTGAAGTTTTCTTACACCCCACAGAGCTAATAAACACATTGGTTCATTTAAAAGTGATTCAATTTTCTTGGGTTTTGGACTTCAGAAAAAAAGGAGCAGAGCCTAATGAATTACGTCCTATGTGTATTATAAATGTAGAAATCACATATAGAGGTCTATTTTAGATGCTGCTTGGGTTTACATATGGTTAATTAGGCATTTTGTGAATCTTTAGGTTAATAACTTACAGAGCAGTTTAGAGGATCACTTTTTTTTTGAGTGGTGATATTTACTTATGTATAAGATTAGTCATATGTAATTTATATAAATATATATAATACATATACATACTTTAAAAAATTTATAATTTTGTTCACTTTTTAACTTTAGCGTGTATAATTAATCTAACAGAATTAAATATCACCACTCAAAAAGTGACATTCTGAAATATATTTATATATTATATAAGTTATATGTAACATTTTTGGAGTTTAGCTCATAGAGGAAATTAAGATCTGTCTTAAAATAGAAGTAAATACATTCATGTTTCTTTTAATTACTATAATTTTTCTTTTAAGCAAAAGTTAGTGACCCATATTAATTGGAAAGAATAATAAAAAGAAATTACCTAGATTGTTGTGTTTTTAAATCATTTATATTATTTGCTAAATGTAGAGATAATTTTTTATAATCTTAGTGTATAATGAAATCTTATTAAAGAATACTATTTACGTTCCCTTGTAGAACCAAAAAGAAATGATTTTTTGGGTTAATTTTGTTCTGTGCTAAATTTCCAGTTGCCAAGTTACCTTATGATCTCATCTTGATTTGGCATGAAAAGTTGAAAATTTATTCTTCCAGTAAAATCTTGCTGAGTACTTGCTGTATGGGAGTCCTGTACTAGGTTTTGGCATACAAAGATGGAGAAAACTTGATCCCTACCATAAGATAGCTCATAGTCAAAAACAAGGAAATCAATATAGACACATGTAGTAAGTGATACAGGCTTATAATAATAGGTTCAGGTAATAGTAGATACAGGTTTAGGCTATTTGTGGGATGTTCAAAAGGGTAGTGCTCATTCTTACTTGACACACAAGTCAGCCGTAGCCACAGTAATGCTGTGTAATGCACTGTCCCCAGCTCAGTGTGTAACAACAGTAAGCATTTATTTCTCACTGATGTGTTTATGAATCTGCTAGGGTGGCTCTGTTCTTTAGAGGTCCTGATATACTTAGAGAAGGTTATAGGACAGCAATCAAGATTTTTTTTTTTTTATGGTTGGGGAAGAGGCTGCTGATAAGGGACAGGGAAATTGTTGCAAAGCATTATCAAAATTTATTGCTGCATCAGCATTTACCTGTTCTAAACTCCATGATGCCAGTTATACCAGACTGCTTGTAACATCTACATCCATGATGCTTTCTGATATGTCTGTATCTCTTTGATGTCTGTTCTAGACCCCTTGCTCTAAGCTCTCCTACCACTCTCTTCCTGAATGTTTCATCTCCTTTGAACCTTGGTCTTCTGCCACACTCGCCCTGTAAATCTGCAGTGTTGCTCACACAAATTGTTTAATTTCTCTGCGCCTGCACAGCTTCCAGCCACCGAGGAAGATCACACAGCCATGTGAACTGCTGCTCCTATGGGTTCATGGCCATTAACACTCTACAGAAATCATTTGCACATCCGCTGTGAACCCTTCCTTACATCTTCCACAGTAGCTACCTCAGCTTTACCACTCCTTGCAGAATCCCTTATTTCACTGCCTCCTTATTCTCCATTACTACAGTACTTGCTCTTACTTTTCAGAGAAAACAGAAGACAGCAGAAAGGAACTTCCAAACCATTTCCCTAAAAAGATTTCTGTGTCTATATTCATCCTTCCCACGTGCTTTCAGAAGTTAGTAGAAGAAATTGATGTCATGAATCCATACATTGAATTCTTTTCTATTTTTTCCCTTAAAATGGTAAATCTATTTACCTCTTCTTTCTCCCGTCAGCCTTTCCCTCTGCTACTTCCTTTTTTCTCTGCATATAAGTTACTCACCCCTTCCCTTCCTTAAATAAATTGGAAAACTAAAAAAAAAAAAAAAAAAAAAAAAAGGAATTCCTCCCTTTAATTCTCTGTCAGATTTGTGGAATGATTTTGTAGATTATTGGTTACCAGAACTATGAGTGCATAGCACAAAATTAGGGAGCTTTATGAAAGCACAGATCCGCTCCTGGATCTGATTCAAGGATCTAGGGTGGAGTCTATTGATTTCTAACTTTTAAAAGCAGCCATGTTGGGGAGCGACCATCGTAAGTGAATATGTACCGACAGGGATAGTGCTGACCGTGTAGTATGTAGAAGAGGTTATAAAACTGTAAGTTTAAAAATTTGTGTGTATACATGGTTTTATATATACTGTATATTATGGAAACACATGTCTGTGCATGTAAATACCTATATAGTAAAAAATGAGAAAATTTTATATTAATGTATTAGTGTAGGGGAGGTTGGGTTTATGAGTGCTTTGGTGCCTTTTTTAAATGATGTTTTTTTGTTTTTTATTCAACATGGGATACACTTTTGTGATAAGGAAAAAATATGGTAGAGAAATAATAGTACCCTCTTGCACATGTGTTCTCCCATTAAATGCCCCCTCTGCTCAATTTAGGCATCTTTTCCTTACTTAACCTTATGTTATAATAAATGGGGTTGACCATTTACAGTTCCTTTAAGTTCTCTTCTCTCCTACTTCTGTATTCCCTATCCTGTTTCAGTAACCACCCAAGCAAGAAATTACCAGTCTGTCACCCTTAATAACCAAACCTTGCTTCTTACCAGTTTTAACTCTGAAATAGCATACAAGTGCTCTCTTTTTCTTCCCATTTTCACTGGTTTAAGGGAACCAGCTGAGATGGGTATCACTGATGCCCAAGGTGCAGTGACTGGGAGTTTCAGATGCCATTGAAAGCTCACGTAAATTGAAGTCGAAAAGAACGGTTGGGATTGGAAAGTTGGAGATTTCTGGTGACTTTTGCCAGAGTATTTCAGAATCATTTTAGAGGATGAAGAGCTTTGAGGAAGTAGAGTTAGTAGTCAAAAAAATCAGGCTGTTGATGGCAGGAGAACTAGAGGTTGGCTTGGACCAAGAGAGAGGTTTTCTTCATTGTCATTGATGTTATTTCAGAATTAGCACATGCATCCATTCATCATATGTGAATGCTGAGTAAAGAGCCTGAGGAAGGAGAATGTGAGAAAATAATTGAGAACAGACAAAAGGAAAGAATGGAATCAAGGAATTAGCCTTGAACAAGAGGAAAACAAAGACAAAAAAACTCTTCCTCATAGACTAAAGAGAAGGAGATAAAGCCAACTGCAGGTATCAGTTTGTAGGTTTGAAAGCATAAAGCTGAGGGAGGTCTTGCCTGATGGCTCTGTTCTCCCCTTCCTCGCTGTTCTCCTACCCTTCTGCTCCTCCACCTCTCCTCCAACCCAGACTTTCTCTTTCTCTCTCTGTCTGTCTTGCTGTCACTCACCTTAACTTTGTGATTACCCTCCATAAGTGGTTATACCCATAAATGCTGGGCGTATTGCAAACACTAACAAAACACTTGTGGCCAGTTAAAATGGAGGGGCCAGGGAGCAGCCTGAGTACCCTTGCGTGGCTGGAAATGGTGGCTTGTCTGGTGGGCACTGTGGGTGCCTTATGGTTGGCTGACTTAATGTAGCTCTTGTTCTGGTATAACTGCCACAGAGCTGTCTAACACTTCCAAGGCCTGCAAATACATACTTTTGAGCTTTTCTGTTAAAAAAAAAAAATCCACATGCAAAATTTGTTTTCTAAAGCATACGATTATAGAAGAATAGCTGTAATTGATAGTGTAAACATAAAATTTAGTTAAGAGCTTGATTTATGTTCTGTGCATTTCTAACGTAGAGAGATGTTAGCGTGGGTCTAGGTTGTTTCTGTGTGTCCTGAAGGGTAAGCGCGCGCGTGCACACACACACACATGGAAGCAAGAGTCAGACTAACATGGGTTCAGATTCAGATCCTGGTTGGGTCACTTAATAGCTGTGGGATATTGACTTTATTGCTCTCCTTGTTTGGGCTTGCTGCCTCACCCATCAAATGAAATTTGTACTACTTTATAGGGCCTTTGAGATAATTGAGTTCGATATTGAACATCAAGCACTCAGGACAATCCATAACTACTGCTGTTGCCATTAATGTCACCAAGTCACCCTGTTTTTTGTTATTGTAATGACTTTTGTTATTTCTTCTATCATCATAAAACTCTTCTTCCTATATCATTAGTTTTGAGACAGACTCTGCTCAAACCTTTTTCTCTCCTTAAGGGAGTGGATTGTGTGACAGTTTTTAGATTTCTTTTCCTTATAGGACTCTCCCAGAGTCCAAGGTTAATTCTGACATCAGCAGCAGCAGCTTGGTTGGTGGTACTCACTCATAAATCTACTAATCTGGATTCCAGAAGGAGAAGAAACACATCTTTCTTTGCTTCTAAAAGCCTATTTCCATCCCTCTCCCCCAGTTTCTATATGGTCAAATTGTTCTGCTTTTTGAAAGCTTTGAAACAATTAATTATTTTCTCTTTAAAGAAGTCTTCAAATATCCAACCAAACTGTTTAGTCTACTTATTGACCAAGCTATCTTCTCAGTATTAAATTTTTATGTATGTCTCTTTGTGGTCTTTTCCTTTATGATATCCTCTGATAGAGGATTTTAGTCTTGGGCAAAAGCTCAGTAGAAATGAACAGATAAAAGCTATCTGACCTTTAAAATATTTTAATTTTTAATAGCTTTATTGAAATACAATTTCACATACCATACAACTAACCTATTTAACATGTACAATTTCATGGTTTTTAGCATGTTACAACAGAGTTGTACAACCATAACTACAGTAAATTATAGAACATTTTCATCACCCCATAAGAAACCCTATATTCTTCAGCTATCATCCCACAATTTTCCCATCTGTCCCCTAGCCCTAGGCAACCACTCACTTACCTACTGTCTATATAAATTTTCTTGTCCTGGATTTTTCATATAAATGGAATCATATAATGCGTCGTCTTTTGTGACTGGCTTTTTTCACTTAGCATAATGTTTTCAGGCTTCCATGTTACAGCGTATGTCAGTACTTCATTCCTTTTTTTGGTCAAATAATCCATTGTATGGATATGCAGTATTTAATTTATCCATTTATTTGTTGATGGATGTTTGTGTTGTTTTAACCTTTTGACTATTTTGAGTAATGCTGCTATAACATTCATATATAAGTTTTTGTATGGACATATGTTCATTTCTCTTGAGTGTAACTAGAAGTGGGATTGCTGGGTCAAATGGTAACTCTAGCATTTTGAGGAACATCGAGACTGTTTTCCAAGGTGGCTGCACTGTTTTACATTCCTACCAGCAGTGAATGAGGTTTCTAAATTCTCCACATCCTCACTGATAATTACCCCCCCCCCTTTTTTTTTTTGACTATTGCCATTCTAGTGTGAATGAAGTGATATCTCATTGTGGTTTTGATTTGCATTTTCCTAATGACTAATGAGGCTGAACATCTTTTAATGTCCTTATTGGCCATTTCTGCATCTTCCTTGTAGAAATGTTTATTCAGATCCTTTGCTTATTTTAAAAATTGGGTTTTTCTTTTTAACCATTGAGTTGTTCTTTGTATTTTCTAAACTTAAGTCCCTTACCAGATATGAGTGGCAAATATTTTCTCCAATTCTATGAATTGTTTTTTCACTTCCTTGATAGTGTCCTTTGGCACATACAATTTTTAGTTTTGAAGAAGTCCAGTGTATCAGTTTTTTCTTTTGTTACTTGTACTTGTGGTGCCATATTTAAGAACTGAGGTCAACAGATTTACCCTTGCGTTTTCTTTAAGAGTTTTATAGTTTTAGCTCTTACATTTAAGTCTTTAATCCATTTTGAGTTAGTTTTGTATATGTTTTAATATGGGAGTCCAAATATATCTTTTTGTGTGCAGAGGTCTAGTTGTCCTAGCACTATTTATTGAAAAGACTCTTTTTTACTCATTGAATGGTCTTGATCACCCTTTTTGAAAATCAGTTGACCATCAACACAGGGGATTCTTTCTGTTACATTGCTAGCCGTGTTAGAAAATCTTATTTCAGTTTCATTGGGATAGTCTCAGAAGTGGCTAAAGGGCTAGCAGGGAGACCTAGATAATCGCTTTCCTGATTACTGTAGGCCCCTCCCATGCCCTCACAGCAGGGCAGGTTCAGGTGGAACATCTTAAGATGAACATCTTGTGTTTTAGGGTAGAGAAGAACTCCTGAAGTCAAACCAAATTTGTGACTTCAAGGATGTGTGGAGTGTGTGCTTTAAGAGAGCCCTCCTACTAAGCTCTACATGTTTACTGACATAGAGGGATACAGTTCAGTGTACAGGTGGTTAAAACATAACTGAGGACCCCTCTTGGCACATGGGATGCCTTCCTCTGGTGATTGACCATATTGTGTTGGTACTTCTCTCCCATTCTTTCTCCTTCCTATTTTGTCCTATTCTGTGTTCTTCTTTATAAGCAAATAATTCACCTCTTCTCAACCATAACCATTAGTTTCCCTCTGCTTTACTATCACTGAAAGATTATGAAATAAAAGGAGTCATATTCAGACCAAAAATAAACCCAGGTAAAATGGAGTAGAGATCAACAGTGTAAGTCACAGCAATGATAAATGCCATTATCTTTTGGTCCCAAATGACATTTACTTTTGGTCAAGTATAGATGGCAAGAATTGTTAGAAATTAATTTAATTTTCAGACCCAATTGTTGTGATAGAACTTAACATAATCTTAACTTGTAATGGATCAAATAAAGTAAAATTAAGTGGAGAATTTGAAAAAAAAATGAAATGACATATTTTAAAGACCTGTGGAAGTCTTACAAAGATAGATCATGCACTGGAGCACTTTTTAGAACTGAGTTCTGAGTAATAGGCTGTGAGAGGGAAAAAAAGATGTGAGGAGGGGGCCCAGCTAGGTAGGGGCACTTCAAGCGAAGCAGCTTTGCTTTTACATGTTTTGTATACTTTCTATGATAGAGTTCTTCATAAACTCTATTTTGAGATAGTTGAATGGTTTATACTGCTAAAAATAGATTGGTAAATAAAAAACTGGATTGATTGCCACTGTATTAGACCACAAAGGACACCACATTGTTAAATTCACGTCAATAAAACTAGAACTAAATGAGAAAAGTTTAAAAGAAAATATAATACCCACCATTCCATTTCTCCCATGTCAAAATAGGATTAAAGAAATGTAAAAAGTTATTATTATAATCTGTTTTGAAAAGAAATGAGCACACTGTGTATCAGAATGTATGTGTATCAGAAAACACTGTTGCAGCTAGGACAGTAAGGAGAGGCAAGATGCTGGTTCCGAGTCTGATCCACAGAACATAGAAAATGATTTAAATGCCTATTTTCTAAATTCTTCCAAGTGTCGTACATAACAAGTACTATTCTAAGATGCATTGAAGGGAAGTTAATTTATTGCATGCAGTGGATCTGTAGGGCATTAGGGCTTAATTCTCCAAGTGAACCCTGGTTGAGCAAAGCAGGCATGCCTTGTTATTAAAATGATAATCCCTGGTGTTGATGAGGATATGGATAGTTGACTATTCTCTTGTGCTTCTGATGGAAGTATGAACTGGAACTGCCTATCCAGAAAGTCATTTGTTAATCTGTGTTTAGAACCATAAATAAATTAAAAACTTATACCCTTTGGCTGAAGATCACGTTTTATAATTGATAACAAGGCTAGAGATTTGAACAAGTATTTGTTCACAGAGACCTCATAACATTAGTTTTTAAATTTTTATTATGGAAATTTCCTAATTTATGTAAAAATAGAGATGAGCTTTGTCTTAGTCTGTTTGGGCTCGTGTAACAAATTTGTACAGACTAGGTAGCTTATAAAGAAAATAAATTTATATCTCCCATTTCTGGAAGCTGGGAAGTCCAAGATCAAGGTGCTGACAGATTCAGTGTCTGGTGAAGGTTTTCTTCCTGGTTCATAGAGTGCTGTCCTTTCTTTGTGAAATCTTCACATGGTGGAAGGGAGGAGGGATCTCCCTGAGATTTCTTTCATAAAGGCACTAACCCCTTTCATGAGGACTCTATCTTCATAACCTAATTACCTCACAAAGGCCCTACCTCCAAATACTATCACATAGGTTCAATTTGTTTCCATTTTAAGATACTTCTTTCCCTTGTATTTTACCCACTTTTGACTTATTAAATTTTCTAGTTTATGAATTTTTTACCCAGTCCTGTAGTCAAAATATAACAAGGTGCAATTCTAGAAAACAAATCTGTATTTTCCCTCCCCATACATAATCATTTCTACTCATTTTTTGGGCTATATTTTCATGCTTTTTGAAATCATAAGTGACTACATACAGTCATCCTTCAGTCTTTGGTGGATTGGTTCTGGGACCTCCCCTACCTACAAATACCAAAATCTGAGACTGCTCAAGTCCCTTATATAAAATGGCATAGTGTTTGCATATAAGCTATTCACATCCTCCTGTATTTTTTAAATCATCTCTAGACTACTTACAATACCTAGTACCATGTAAATGCCATGTAAATAGTTGTAAATACAATGTAAATACTATGTAAATATTTGGCAGTGCATAGTAAAGTCGAGTTTTGCTTTTGGGAACTTTCTGGAATTTTTCTAATATTTTCTATCTGTGTTTGTTTGAATCTGTGGCTGTGGAACTCTTTGATAAGGAGGGCTGACTGTATATTCATTTATTACCCCCTTCCTTTCATAAAAGTATCATAGTATAAATACTATTTCTATAGTAAAGAAACATGGTTAATTCTATTTAAAGTCACTTTTACCACACTTTTTTTTTTTTTTTTTTTTTTGATCACGGAGACTGCTTCTTCTATGTATACTTTTAAGAACATTCGTTTAGTAAGTGAAGCTCTAGATTACTTAATTTGTTCCCTGATTTCCAGAAAGCTGCATGTTATAGGACCGGCACTATTGTTTTTTAAAATAGTGAGATATTAGCATCCCATTGGTTCTGAAATTAGTGGCATTCTGACATACTCTAGATTTTATTCTTGAAAACCATAGCTTCCATAAACTAATGTGTGTTGAGAGCAGTTTCCCCTAAGAAGTAACAATGGAGGTTTTAAGATTATTTCCAGGATATTAGCTGCCAGCAGAAATTTGGTGATTCTCAGGTACCCAACTGAGGAGAAGAATTCTCTGGACTGGGAAAAGTGGAGATCAAAAAACACAGGGTTATATGTCAGCACAGTTGTTCTTTACCTCCAAAAATTATCTGGTCCTCCTGTAATCCTGGGTAAGGGCAATGCCATAGGAAGTTCCAGCTCTGGATTTTAGGATTTCTTGGGAACAGACTGGATGCTTTCTTGACATGCAAGTAGTCCCAGGACTTCCTTCATGACAAGCTAACTTTGCATTATAAATCTACCTAAATTCTGTGTAATATGAAGCTTGAAACAATTAAGCAACACGGTATGATGAGGAAGGGTGTTTTCTTGCTCTAAGGTGGTGATATTCCAAATATTTAACAACTGATGGCGTGAGGGATACCCATTCAGATGTGAAGTGACTGACATCTGCCGTATGGGCCAGTACTGGCCTTATATTAGATCTGTTATGAGCCCTGCTACGTTCACCAGGGACCTTACCTTACTGCAGAGTGAGGCCTGCTTATGGTAGAGGTTGGCCCAAGTATGGACCACGGTCTTCAGCATATTGGCACCTGCATCAAAGGTGGAAGGCTCTGTGTATTTGGCGCTGTTTCAAACAGGCATAAGGAAAATATATATTAAACTCCAAAACTCTGCAGAAATGAGGTGGCTAAGTGCTGATGAAGAGAAGTACTTTACTGTGAGTTAAAGAGTTTGGGAATATTTGAAGGAGGCTGACATTTAAGAATTTTACGTGAGGATTATTACATTAGAAAAAGAAAGGTTGTTGGGTTTGAGATAAATACAGAGTCTGTGCGCCCGATGCAGTGACCTTAGTTAATGTTTGATCGCCTGCGCCGAATGTGTTTGCAGTTCATATTAAACTGTGCATCACACATCGTTTCTTTTCCATATCTCGATTTAAATTCTGTCTGCTAGTGTTGAGTCTATGGACAAATAGAATCTTTTGCATTATCAGATATGATGATGAATTTCAGCCTGTTAGTAATAAAATACCTATTAAAATGTTTGCTTTTAAAATGTGTCAGGTTATCCAAAATTGATAATCATCAAAACTCTTAGAAAATATTTTAATAAAATAATTTATGCAGCAAGAAACCTATTCTTATAATACCAAAACTAGAATAATAAGCGCACATTGCTTTGGGGGTACCTAACCCTTAACCTAGCAATGCCTAGTTTCTGGCAAGAAATGAGACAGAAACGTTACTGACCGGGGTTCTTGGCCTCCTTAAGCAGTAGAAATGATGAGGCCAGATGAGAAATTCAGGCAAGGCTTTGTTGGGACTTGTGCTGCAACACGAGGGAGTGAAAACAACAGGTTCCCTTGCTTGCTCCCTGATGGGGCATGAGTTTGTCCCTTAAATGGGGTGAGAGTAGGGGCAGGTCCAGGGCTTGGACTGGAGGGATGATTTAGGTGATCTGCCCAACCCCTTGGTGGTGCTGTGTGCAGGGATCATGTGCAATACTCTGCTTTTGTTCCTGACACCTCAGAAGTGGCAGTTGGGTTTTTGGTCTTTCTGTATCTGGTTGTTCATAACCCATTCCCAACTGTGCATGCATGCAGTTATTTTTAGTTCCTTATAGTTTCTTTGTATTCTGTTGTTCAGTCCCTGGTGCAAGCACTGTAGCCTAAGGTCCCAGGCCCCAGGTCCCTGTCTTAGAAAGGAAGATGAGTTAATATATTAATGTTTAAAAACTTTGATGTTACTTTTCTAGGTAGAAGGCTTCAAATTTTTATTCATTTTGTGATCCAAGTAGCCTATACATTTTAGGCATGCAATATCTTGGTGAGAATATTATAGAAAGCATTATCTGTAGACACTTAAGCAATATATTGGGTAATGGCCTTAATATGTTATCTTTTCATGTTCAATTGTAAATTTTTGTTCCTTCACACTAATACATTCACATCCCTTAATATCTCAGCTCTGTTCTGTAATATTCATCTTACTGGTCATCCTTCTGGGCCTTACAACCCTTGTCAATCTCAAATTCGAAATCCTAAATTTCATGTGAGTCATATTTGCCTTGAAGGATTATTAATGAGAATTTCTATTTCAGAATTTCCTTGACCTATTGATTTAGAACTTATTTGGTAATCTATAAATCTAATTTAATCTAGAAAATCACTCAGAAAGCTCTGAGCAGAGACCACCTAACTCAGCAATTGAACCAGGAGGTTGATTCTCAAGTGTGGTCCCTAGGCCCGCAGTGTCAACATCACCTATGAACTTGTTAGACATGCAGATTCTTAAGCCACACTTCAGAGATCTGAATTAAATAACTCTGAGGGTAGGGCACAGCAATCTGTTTTAATAATCCCAGTCTGTTTTAACAAGTGATTCTGATGTGAACTAAAGCTTGAGACCCACTGAACTGCAGAACTCTCCACGTGTAGTTCTGTGCTTAATAGAGAAGCAAATAATTGTGATGCATGGTGATGGGATATTTTGGTTCTGTCCTGAGGCCTACATAGAGATACAAACTATTTGTATTAAGTACTTAATTACAGTTAATTCTGTCTTGTGGACTCAGGATATAAAGTCATAGAAGATTAAAATGAAAATGTATGAGTAATCTGGTTCTAAAAGTATTCTCTCTAGATATATTTTAATATACCTGAGAACCATTTATCATTATTATTATTTTACTCTCAATTATTTTCAGGAATAAAGTGTCATGGTGTTTCTCAAGACAAATTTCCTAAAAAATGTGTCTTTCAACTCTTATTAGTTTGCCTTCTGTGTTTTTCTAAACAAATTTCATTTGAAGACCAAAAATCCCACAATTTTATTTAATATTTTTATGCCAATCATTGAATGCTTAATTTTTATTTTCATCTCTTTAATTGTGTACTTCCACAATTAGTTTGCACAGTCATGCCTAGATAAATCTTAATGGCAGTTCCTTCTTTCTTAACTGAGGGTTTACTGTTAAGTTTATAAGAACAGCCCCAAATCCAATGATTCTTCTAACTATTCTGTTCCTGGACCTTATGTATCTGCATCCTATGGAGAAAAGCTCATCTTATTAGCTACTTCTGGAAGACCATTTTAGGGATAAACTGGATTTGTTGGAGAAAATCTTTCATATGCTTACAGTCCTGTAGAAGTGGTTAGTTTGGTTGATACCCATTTTTTGAATAGAAAGAAGCAACACTATTTAAGAAAGGAAGAAAAGTGAGGCAAATTCAGGACTCAACACTGACTGTAAAAGGAATCAAGGAGATGAGAGACTGGTGGTGGTGTGGCTGAAGAGGGTCCCATGTGGGAAGACAACTGCCTATTGCAAAACTTGGAAGTTGTTTCATGCATGTATGCCCCTTGCAAGCCTTCCCTTCTCTCTCTCTTATGAAATCTTTAGCATGTTCTGCATTACTTATGATGATGGGTAGAATGGATTTTCTTTTAGAGCATATGTGAAGATATCCTGAATTTTTCTTTGAAGGTTGGAGTTCAGCAAGAGGGTATACTAGTAGTGGAAGTTAACACCAGAGTTTCCATGAGGAGGAGTTGTGCTAATCAAATGAAACTCCTGAAAATGATAGAAAACTTTTTTTTTTTTTTACAACGCAGGATTAGAAATAATCCACATATGCGTTAGAAGATTTAGATTTCTAAGACACTATGAAAGGAAAATGTGATTCATTAAAAGTATTTTTCCTTATACAAATATTAAAACTTTACTTGTTTAAATAGACCTTAAAACTCAAGTGACTATAAGCTGAAGAACCTATTGCAACTGAGATTCAAAAAACTAATATTCAAGAACACATTTACTCTTACATTACTGAAAACAGCTTTTAAATAAATTTGCATATGAAAATTTCCTGTATCATTGAAGTTTCACTTTCAAAGTAACAAAATCTTATTTATAGTTGAATTTTTAGTGGATCCTTTATTTTATGTTTTACTACTCACTTTGGTGTATCGTTAACTCAATTTAACCTTTTCTGGATGAAATGCAGCTGTCATTCTGAGCACTAATTTTGAGTTTGGTGCTGAGCAGGGCCTAGGTTAAGCACTGAGTACATATTTAATGAATGAATGAATGAACTAATGAACTGTACCCTTTGTTTTCAAATCTAACTAACCAAGAAAAGATCTGCTGCTTGTCTTAAGTTTGTCTTAAGTGATTAGCTTAAAAAGAAATTCAGTAAATGTATAAAGTGTTACACTACCCAGATATTCATATTTCAAGCTTTTTTTTTTCCCTCTCTACTTATGCCCTAAATTCTTTGCTCTGTTGAAGGAATGTCACACCATAGATAGGTGAGATGTATTTGAGGTTTTAGGGGCAGGAGATTATAATGACACGGAGCCTATTGAACGGCTCCTGAAAATAAATTGCCTTTAGACATTTTCAGATTGTCTTCATGGTGGGGAGTAATGTTTAGATGGACCTTTATTAGATGTTATTTCTTACCTCTACTCTACCCTCAATGTTCAAACTGGCTGCGAGTGAAGAGCCTTAGAGCTGATGGCAGAAAGTGTTGGTGTGTAAAAGAGGAAATCATGGCATAAAATTAAGCTTCCTGTTGTTGCTATTATCTCCTCAATTAAGAATCTAACTTCTTCTCCCTACAGTGCACAGTGTCACAGGGCTGCCTAATTTTTTTTTTTAAACAGTAAAATAGTTTAGGTATAAACAAAGAGGGAAAAATGTAATAAGTAGCCTGGTGTACAACACCAACCTTAAGAAAGCAAACATCACAGATATTATTAAACCTTCTTGTGTTCCATTTCCTTTACCCAGTGTAAATCACAATAGAATTTGATGTTTAACATTCTCATTTTCTTTAATATTTTTACTACGTATGTGTGTATCATATTATATAATACTATTTTGCATATTCCTTGAATACAATATAAATTATATTTTTAGATCCTTTAACATAAACTTTTGGCTATATATATAGATAGATAGATAGATACATATATTAGATGGATATAGATATATTCACTGTAATCCAGTCAGTTTAGAGCATTATATAGCATCCCATTTTTTAATTACACTATTTTTACCCATTTTGTGGCTGATTTAAATTTCGATGGCTTCCATTTTTTACTATTGTGGCAATTCTTCAGTGAACATTTTTGAATGTTTTCTTGTGCACATTTGTGAGAATTTCTAGGAGTAGGATGGTTGGGTCATGGACTTACTACAACTTCAACTTTGCTATTATTTTACCAATTTGTACCTTCAGCTGCCGTGTTATTTTATATCCTTGCTGACTACTTGATATTTTCAAACTTAATTTTTGCTAATCCAACGAGTGGGTAATGACATCTCCCTGTTGTTTTAATTTGTGTTTCCTTAATTACTAGTGAACTTGAATATCACTGTGTGTGTTTATTGGCAATTCGTGTGTCCTCCCCTGAATATCCTTGTTGATTTTTTTATTGGTTTATTTTTTCATTGATTTATAGATGATCTTCATATATTTTGGATGCTGTTTCTTGGTGTATTCATTAAAAATGTATTCTCCCAATTGGTAGATTTTCTTGTCATTCTGTCTGTTGATAAATGCATGAAGATCAGTCTGTAATCAGTCTATAATCTTAGTAGTCAAATTTATTTGGCTTTTCCTTAAGGTTTTGTGGGTTTGTGTGTGTGTGTGTGTGTTTTCTCATTTTAAAAAATTCTTTCAAGCCCAAGATTATAAATACATTTTCCTGTATTTTCTTCTAAGCATTTTACCGTTTTGTCTATCATATTTAAATATTATTATATGTTCAAGTGATTCTTTGTTATATTGTTGGGTGGAGATCTACTTTTCTTTTTTTCTTTTCTTTCTTTTGGTAAGGATAACCACTTGTCCCTGAACCACTTATTTAACAGTGTGTCCTTTACTCACTGATTTTTAATGCTATTATATGTTAAGTTTCCCTCTGTGCATGGGTCTGTTGTTCATTTGGCTTTCTTCCAGCACCTGCAATCCACCTGTTCTTTGCCTGTTATAGTTTACAACCTACTTTTCTTGCTTGAGGCCCTTCTTTAGATTTTAACCCAGTTCTATTACACTGTTGTGGATTTGGGTAATACGATTTTAATTATTTTTCACCATTTTTATTTCTATCATGACCTGTCTTATCTAATTACCTAGAATGCATTTCTGTTTTTTCATATTATCTCCCTTTGTTGATGATTTTTCTTTAGAAAGGATCCATCATTCTATTTATTGATAGAAGTATTAGAATTGAAAGTTCAATGGAAAATATGTTGTAATCTTTGATTTTAAGATGCAAAAGTCAAACCTCCCAGTACATATCTTAAAAATAAATTAAGAATAACCTGCTTTTTCTAAATGGCTAGTAGAGTGCTTTGTTTAGTACCTTAGAAAACAATGTTTTTTGGGCAATTTGATTCTGTATAAGTAGACAGTATATTATACTTTGCTTGAAATTCATTATCAGTCTTACTATGCTGTTCTTAACTAATCTTCTTTATTTTTTCAGATAATTGGAATCCATTTTCATATCCATATAAAAAAATGGATTTTGGAAAATGGGAGCTGTATATCCCACCAAAGCAGAATAGATCAGTTGTAATACCTCATGGATCCAAATTAAAGGTACTTTTCCTCCCTCCTGTTTTTATTTGAACTTACCATTTTCTTTTTGTTTTGTTTGCAAAGTTGGATTTAAAATATTGAAATGTAAACTGATGCATGATAATTATGGGAAAAACTGTGAATTTTCAAATAGAGGAAAATTTAAGAGAAGTCATCAATAATTTGAAATGTGTCAGATTAGAACTGTCTGGTTGATAAGGTACCACACTTACTAGTTGTATTATCAAATTTGGAAACCTTGTATGAGGAGTGATTGAGTAAGCGCTAAAGTTTAGCCCAGGAACCAGAAAATTTGATTTAAAAAAAAAAAAGGAACCTGTCTTCAAATCAGCAAATGTGGAGAGAAGTTTTATCTGTAAGGACAGACTTGATATAATGGATTTTGTGATGAGCCACATGAACGTGGGAGGCAGTACTGTGTTGGAGACCCATGCCTTGTGGGGACATGATTTTTCTGATCTCTTTCTGGTCTTTGACATCAGGGCTCTATTTCTCCTGTTCTCCTGCCTTGAGGCCCCTTGGATTAGCCTAGGGGCCTGCCTGTCCTCTACATTCCCTCTGCGTTGGCTGACCCTGAAGTTCTGCATTCAGGGTGTGCAGAGCCGACACAGCTGCCCTTTCCTGTCTCCCGAAGGGAAGCTTGTAAAGGATGAGACCCAAAGTCTGGGTTATAGATTTCAGATTTGATTATATAAGAGGCTATCTAAATCCTTAAAGATTCACTTGATTTTAGCCCCTCCTCATATAGTTATATAATGTTTCCATGTCCCTTTCAGTTCTTTCCCTTCCTTGGACATGTGATAGCATTCATAGCATTTATCACAATAAATCCTCTGACTAAATTATTATTTTTATTGGCATTTTTTAGTTAATAATATTAACCAGAGGTACTTAAAATTTACTTAAAATCACAATACACTGTGTGTTTGTTCTGCAGGGTTTTTTGTTTGTTTGTTTGTTTGTTTACAAATAATGAAATTATAAGTGTATCTGAAAATTCCTGAAATATTGCCACTCCTCATATAGTTACCAGAAGAGCATATTGTCTGGAATAAAGAGACATTTTAACCTGGGATGGCAGCCAAGATTCTTCTTAATCTATAGTGAAAAGGAGAAAAAGTAGCTACAGTATACAATAAGAGGGATTTAAATTTAATATAAATAATCCCTTTTCCAAGTCAATATAAGCTCCACAAGAGCAGGGGCCTTTGCTGTCGTTTGCTAATACTGTATATTCTTAATTCTTAGAAGTGCACCTGGCACAGAGGAGGCACTGAAGAAATATTTATTGAATGTTGAAGCCATTTTTATGCTCAATGTTTGAAGGAATAAACCAAGGAGCTTGATTTTTCTAAGGTCTATAGGAAACTGAGGCAAGGCAACTGTTATAGTACTGGTTTCACTGTTGCTTTAAGTCTTATGGCCATTTATTTTGTTTTTAAGAACTGAATTTGCTAATTTTTGAAGTGCTGCAGAAACTTTTTTGTCTTAAATTAGTTCCGACACCTTACTTACTCTTTACTTTAAATGGTAAATGAATTTTTGTTTTGCAGTTTTTTAAATTGGAGTCTAGTTGATTTACAATGTTATATTCATTTCAGTTGTACAACATAGTGATTCAGTATTTTTATAGCTTATATTCTACTTAATGTTATTATGAAACAATAGCTGTATTTCCCTTGCTGTCCCGTGTATCCTTGCTGCTTGTCTATTTTACGCTTACTGGTTTATCTCTCAATTTCATACTCCTACCTCCTCCCTTCCCACCCTCCCCACTGGTAACCTGTAAGTTTTTTTTCTATATCTGTGATTCTGTTTCTGTTTTGTTATTATACAGTGAATGAACTAGTTTTCACATGTTTGGGAAAAGTGGATTACTAAGAATGGATGATTATTGATACATACAGGGAATAATGATAGGCATTTGCCTTTTCCATCCAACTCCAAATCTGTTATACTTTCTGCCATGGTCTGAATGTTTGTGTCCCCCCAGAAAATCATGTGTTGAAATCCTTATTCCTGATGTGGTGGTACCAGTGTGTGAGGCTTTGGGAGATGCTTAAGTCATGAGGGTGTAGCCCTCAGAATAGGATCAGTGCCCTCATAAAAGAGGCTTCAGAGAGATCCCTGCCGCCTTCCATCATATGAAGGTACAGCGAAAAGTCTGCAGCCTGGGGAGGCCCTAGCCAGGCCATGCTGGCAACTGATCTCAAACTTCCAGCCTCCAGAACTGTGAGAAATCAATTCCAGTTGTTTGTAAGTCACTCAGTCCCTGGTATTTTGTTATAGCAGCCCAAACGGACTGAGATGCTTTTGACTCTAAGCTATGTACTGTACTATGCTTTCTTTCATAAATTTATGTGACCTGGATGAAATGAAATAATCAGAAAAATTTAAAAAGCATCTTTAACCTTTTTCCTTAGCTTTAAAAATCTGTATCTAATGGTAAGTAAACATTCAACAAATACCAAGTAAACTGTTGTATAATCAATCTTTCTTCATTATTATTCTCTAAAATTTGTAGTGAAGATAGATTAACTTGAAATTTAGGCCTAAAATATTATTCATAGTATTTAGAAGTTTTGCATTTTGAAGAAATGTTTAGATGCTATTATAATGTCAGTATGGTGATATAATTAGTTTTTTTATTTATGGGAAATGTATCAGATTCTCTTTTGGGGGTGGGGTTAAATTCTCCATAAAAATTCAACTAACTTGAGGTTTTTGGTCTTTCAGTTTGAAACTGTCCCTAGGTAGTTTATCTTGGTAATTAAAAATCTTGTTTTAAATTGAACTTAAAAATTTATTTCAGTCCACAAGGGATTGACCTTTATAACTCACTTGTGGATGTTTCTCTTATGAATTACCTGGTAACCTTAACAAAAAAGAATTGTTATCTATCATTAAATTAGTAGCTTTGTTTTCTATGCATAACACCTGGTCTTGTTGAACGCTTTGAAAGAAGATACCTAATTGCTTATATGGTCATGTAAATGTCTCCTTTCTATGTTTTTAAATAAGTTTACCAAACAAAATACTTTAAAAATAGAGTAGTATAATAAGGTGAATTAAACATTCAAGGCTATAAAGATATAAGGAAAAAATAGAAAACTGTTCCTGAAGGAAAATGAGATGTATATTACTCATGCCTTTATTCCTTTTTCTTCTGGATACATAGCCAAACTAATTTACGGAAAAGTATTTTTTGTTCATTATTTTAAAATACACACTTTTAATAGCAATTATTTTGAAAAATAACTTCTCAGGTTGTTTCATAGAAATTTAACAAAGTGATTGACGTCCTGTTGTGTGTCAGGTGCTGTCCTTGATCTGTGATGCTTATACTGAATTGTGATATATATGTGGGGGTGTGCGTGCACTTTGAAAACAAAGTGCTGTCCGAGCAGAATACCAGTGAACAGTTTATTCATTCTGTGATGGTAACAGTGGAAATAACAGAAGGGCAGTGACATTCAAGCATGCTTGGTAACATGTTTGTTTAGAAGTTGACCAGAGAGATAGAGGGAAGAAGGACGTTTTAACCTGAGTGAACTGCATGAATAAAAGTGTGTGTATTGATTGAAGTTCCAACAGGAAGCAAATGGCACACTGAAAATAGGACAGTTTGAACTTTTTTTTCCCCTTCTGAAAGGCTGTTTTCAAAGTTGAACACCCAAGGGATCCATTCTAGATTTCAAAGGAGGGTGGGGTACGGGGACTTAATAGCACCCATATGTTACCTTGCCTTGGCCACAAGGAACATGGGTCAATGACTAGAACCCAGAGGGGTACAGAATCTACCATCTTGAGGGTAGCACTGTTCTTTGATGAGACACAGTTAATTCGTGATAAACTTGCAGGGAAGGAGCCAGAGCCAGAAAGGAAATAAGTGCTCTAGTCTCTCACTCTTCTCCCTTTCTCTGACCCCTTCCTGTGGCTCTACACTGGCCAACCCAATGGGAAGCCAGAATTCTGGGGAATATAGTCCACGTTAGTCGGCCTCCTGGGGCAGAGAGCTGGTGAGAAGTAGATCTGAACTGACTAGTAAGATGTAGCTCAGGAAGTAGTCAAAGACCCCAGGGAAGGAAAAGTGAGAGGTTAAGGAAAGTAAACCTGAAAGATGGGTTGGAGGCAAACTGAAGAATTCCTTTCTTTTCTTCTGATTTTCATTTTTTTCTAATTCATTCCAGTCTATCCATATGACTAGCAATGACAATTCGAATTATCTTTCTTTAGTGTTTAGGATTCTTGTGTACTTTAATTTTTCCTTGCCAAATCAGTAATAAAATGGACTAGAAGAGATATTTCTTGATACCAGATCTGTAACCTTTTCAAAGGATAATATGTTAGTCACCTAAAGGAACCATGACAAAATACCATACTCTGGGTGGCTTAGACAACAGAATTTGTTTTTCTCACAGTTCTGGAGGCTGGAAGTCTGAGATCAGCCAGCATGGCAGGGCTCTGGTGAGAATTCGTTTCCTGGCTTACAGATGACTGCCTTCTTGCTGTGTCCTCATGTGGCACTAATCCTGCCATCAGGCCCCCAGGCTCAAGACCCCATTTAAACCTAATTATCTTCCAAATGCCCCATCTTCAAATACCATCACAGTGAGGGTTAGGGCTTCAACATATGAACTTGGAGGGGGGCACAATTCAGTTCAGAGCAGATCATATTGCTTTCTGAATTATAGTTAGATGTTACACAATTGATTGGTAGAAAAGGGTCATGGAACCTAATACTTACATTTGCAATTTTCTAAGATGAGACATGTGAAGAAAATTAGATTACTTTACATTCATATTTAATTTAATCATCATGGTGACACTGTAAGATGAGTTACTATTATTATATAAATCCATGCTCCTAACAATTATACTATACTGCTGGTCAGGCTAAAGATTTACAGAGGGAATAAAAAAAGGAATACAGAAGAAATAGAACTTAAGCCTTGTCTCAGATTTAACAAATAATTTTATACCATATTTGATTTTGCTTTTTTGTGTGGAGACTAACATCCCTATCTTTCAGGGTGCTGAATATTGAAGGGAACTTCCTTGAAAATAGAAAGCTGATAGGTAGTTTGTGGGAACAGTTTGGGTTGTAGAAGGTAAGAGATCAGATTGATTATGTAAAGTGAAATTAATTATTGAGAGCTAGAATGAGATTGCTAGGAAGAAAGATGTCATTGGGCAGGGTTGTGGCATGTTGAAAAATTAGTATCTAAATATTTGCTTCCGGAGGTTAATCTTGTAAGTGCTTTGTCCTTTATTTCTGGAATATTTTCTTGTGTTATTTCTTTACCAGTTTTCTTCCCTCCATATTTTTTGTTCACTGTTTCAGGAAATTCTAATATTTGGATATTGAATCTCCTAGACCGTCTTGTCTTTGTGTCAAGTTGCCCACCTTTGTGACTTTCTGTTCCACTTTGAGAAGTTACTTATCTTCTAACTGCTTTTATTTTAATAATCACATTAAGACCATTTCTAATGACATGCCTTTGTTCTTTACCTTTTTCATAGATTCTGTCATTGTTAAATGCCCAAAGATACTTTTATCTTTTAAAAAATACTATAGATGTTTTATCCCCCTAAGTTTTCTTCTTCCCTACCGCTTCACTGTTTCTTTCAGATTTCTTTTCCTGTGTTTTTATAGTCTTTTGTCTTTCGCATTGCAGGCTGCCTTGAAATGCCTGGTGATTCATGGTTAATCATATTTTAGAATGAGTTAGGAAAAGGCAATTGATCATTCTGTTCCTGGTGAGCTTTGTTCCTGGTGGTCTTCACTGTCTGGTAGTCAGAACATGAGCCAACCTTTATATTGATGGCAGTCATTGGAAGTTTTTCTCCAGGATCATTCATTTTTTTCCAGATATACATCTTCCACTCTCATACAAGGGGTGGGAGGAAAGGCAGGGGGTTGAGGAGTTTGTATGTGGCTACTGGCATCCATGGATAATGACAAGGAAAGTAGATAAAGGTCCCAACTTTGAGTAAGACATCAAGTCTCCCACTTTCTGCCTTTGCCATTTGCTGTGCTTGTTGTCTCTGCGTTGCGAGCCCACGTAGTTCAGTGAACCTCTTACCTCCTATTTGAGGGGTGAGAGGTGGCATTTTGGAGGGATATACATTTATCTGTATGGGTTAAAGAGAAGGCTCTGCTCAAGAGCCTACAGTCCTTGTGCTTCACATTGCATTTTACCTTCTTCCATGTTACTAGGTGCCTCCAGATGCCCAGTCTTCTAGGGGTTCTGTGAAGCAGACTGACCAGCTCTCTTTAGGTTCTTCCTCTGCCATCCATATTTTAACCTTTGCCTGTCTACTTAGTTCCTTACCCCTCCAACTACTTTCTACATTCCAAAAATTTGTGGAAATTTCCATTTTCTAGCTACCTCCTTTTCTGTCCTTCTCTGTTAATACTTTTTTGCATTGCTTTGCTATTATTTATTTCAACAGAAATTTGGTAGGTTTGTCCTCTTTTAATTCCTACTTCTTAAGCACCCTTATTTAAATGAAAGAAGGAAAAAGTACATCTACTACATAGAAGAATATTTTATAATTCTGGAGCCTCAATTGGGTATTACATTCTGTCATACACCATGATTATAAAATTTTGGTCAGACTGATTATTTCTTGCTTGTTATGTCTTTACATATTATTGTATGTGATAAAGATTTTCTTCTCTATGACCCACAGAAAATCCTTTACTCACTTCAATTGTTACCTGGTTCAACTTAATCAACCTTTAAGAACCTGAAACATCTAATTGTGGGAGAATGTGTAGTTAGAATTAGGTGCACTTTCCCTTACCACAGAGCTTATAATTCTTTGTGTTTTCAAAATACAACATGAATGTTAATAAACCTAAATAATATGCTAGGAAAGTGGTTTTCCTCTGTAGATGAGAATAAAGGCTCGTTGATTGGCTAATTGATTCATTTTTCTGTTCTTTTTTTTTTTCTGAAGCTCTCTAGAATGTTGATAGGAAACACAAAATAAATGTAAATTTCCAAAGCAATCTATTTTGCTAATCTATAACATAACTCTATTTACCTAGAGGGCAAGTGAGGTAGAAAGTGGAAATATTTCCTTCTATTTTGAGCTTGCTTCACATTAATTTCTTTATCAAATTTTGCTCTTCTTTCTTAATATCTTAGCTCACACATATTTAGTTTTATATTTTCTGCACTTGACGTATTACACTGTCTTCCCTGGATGTACGTGAAGAAATAAAAGATAAAATGCCCGCACTTTGAATTTATTGTCCACCTGGAGAAAACTCACCATAAACAAATGAGTCCCTTGAGCATTCTGTGGCTGGTGATACAGTAGAAAAGACGCTTATTTTTTTAAGAAGATTGTAACAGAAGAATAAGACTGAATAAATAGAATATGTGGCTGTTTCCTTTTTTTTTAATTTGTTAGTTTTCTTCATTTTTGCCTAAATACCAATGGGTCCAAGAAAGAACCCAAGAAAGCAGATAACAGAGAGGACGAGAATTAGAGATAGATTCTTAGGGAACTGGGAAGATAGAAAAGAACAAAGGTCACAGGTGGATTAGTTAGGGAATGATTATAGGAAGAAATATATTTTAAGTCTGGTCTTGAAGGAGTTAATAGACGTAGATCAATGAATAGGTTGTCAGGGGTCAATTAGAGAATAAAAGAATATAAAGCCAAGCAGGACTGTACAGGAATTAACCAAGTCTGTGTGGGAGGCAATGGTCAGTTTGGCTCATACTGACTTACGAAGATAACAACTGTATAAGGAGACTAAATGAAATAGTGAATCTATTTTAGGAAATTTTACTCTCAAAGCGTGCAGGGTAATACAGTTGCTAAATTTTGACAGAAATTCTTGTTTTCTTTTTCTTAAATCCTGCGTTTCTTACTTTAAAAAAAAAGTAATTTTTAATAATGAACAATTTATTCTTTAACTCGTGTTTTTTGTTTGTTTGTTTTCCTTAGGATTTTGACCCTTAATGATCTCATTTTTTTCTCACAAATGTTCATACTCTCTCTTCTAGAGCATATAAAAGTGCTAAGTATCTCATTTTCAATTAAAAAAAAGATAGCCACCATTAATGAACCCTGAATGTTCTCTCTTCTTCTTTTATGTTGTAAAGATTCCTAGAAAGAACTTTACTATCACGTACGTCTGTTCTTTCTATATCCTCATTTCCCTTTCACTGGTTTCCATCCTCTCCTACTCTGATTTAATAACAAAAAATAAAATAAAGTAGTAAAAATAACTGGATGATGGTAGTTTAAATTTGAGACCTATGAATGAAGCAATATAAATCTCATTTCCCATTATGAATCATTTGAACTACATAGTCACATAGTATTTCATATAGATTTATGGATGAGTTCCACTGTGTCATGGCCTATGATAGGATCTCAATGTTCTGCAGTTCCTGAGTGATCATTTCTAGTTATGCCATGGATAGGTATATTCCTTTGCTATGTGCCACCTGCCAACTCAAAACTTGTCACAAGTTATTGTTTTTTGCAGCTTACTTGTTAACACGTTCTTTTCCTGAGGCACATCCTGTAGAAATCCTTTTAGTGATGACTTGAGATCTTATATACTTGTCTAGGATTAAAGTGTATTTGTTATATAGATCTAGTTTTGTCTTATATCCAGTGTTACTGATAAAAATCCTGATAATTTGATTTTTATTCCTATGCAAGTAATCAGTTTTTTCTCCTGGTAGTCACTTGGATTTCCACTTTATCCTTGATGTTCTTAAATTTTCACTATCCTCTGCCTTAATACAGAATTACATTACTTATTCTTTTCTTGAAACAATCTTATCCTTATAACTCATCTTTTGGGTTCTTATTTCTTTCTTCAGTCCATTTTCATATTATAGCCATATCCATCATTCTAAAATTTGAAATCTGCTCATGTTTATCTTTCTATTTTAAAACCTTTGTGATAAACTCTCCCCAACCATATTTGATTATAACCAGGGTTTTCAAACTGTGTGACAAGGGCTGACCAGATCAGTTTTCAGATTCCCCAGCACTCACCTGCAATAAGGAGATTCCTTTTGTGTTTTATAGTTGGGCTCCCATGTATGACTATGTCTAAGTAATGATTTATCTGTTTTAAAAGAATTGAACAAGACTGGCCTCTACGATGAATTCCATGCTCCTTAGCTTGCCATGCAAAACCCTCCATGCCCTGGCCTTTGGGTTCCTCTCTAGCTTTGTCTTTATTCTTATTTCAGTCTGTTTGGGCTGCTATAATAAATACTACAGACTGAGTGCCTTAAAAGTGACAGAAATGTATTTCTGCCAGATCTGGAGGCTAGAAGTGTGAGGTCAGGGTGTCAGCATGGTAGAGTTCTAGTAGTGAGGGGGGCTCTTTTCCAGGTTATAGACTGCCATCTTCTCATTGGTAATGTCTCTTCAAGTGGCAGAGGACAGAGAGAGGAAGCAAGCTCTCTTATAAGGGCACTAATCCCATTCATGAGGGCCCCACCCTTTTGACCTCATCTATGCTAATTACCTCCCATAGAACCCAACCTCCTAAAACCATTACACTTGGGGGTTGGGTTTCAGCATATACGTTTTGGGGGACACACACATTCAGTCCATAACAATAAGATTTAACATCCACACTGAATTACTTGCTGTTGCTTAAACGTTATTCTGGTCATATCTCTACAAATGCAAAGACAGCGTCCCTTTTACAGGGAAGGGCTTTCCCCAGTTTTAGCAATCTGACAAACTCCTAATCTTTGATACAGTGTTTATGTGCCATTTATTTTTGGTGAAGTTTTTCATAATACTAAACTCCACTTTTCACTTACCGGTTACCCCTTCTGCCACAAGCCTCTCTAGGGCCTGTTTCCACCGTACTCACTGTGATGACATGTACTTTAAAGATTGTGAACTTTTTGAGGAGAGGGTCAGTATCTTGGTCATCTTTCTGTCTCTGGAACCTCGTAATGTCTGATTCATAGAAACTATTAAACATGTTTATTGACTGCGTGGATGAAAAGTTAGAGATCATCAGGTGAGTGCATTTGCCACTCCTGGAAATATTTTTGCATATGCATGTTCTACAGAAAGTGAAAGAAATTTATAAAGTGTGTTTAGTCATTTTAAATTTTCTTCGAGCTTAGGCATCTTCAACCTATAGAATTGCTATGTTTAGGAGGAATCCTGTTGGTATCAGGGTTAAAAACAGACAAAATAAACAAATATTGGTCTGGAAATCACAATTTGTTTTAATTAGTCTTTAGCATTTTCTGTGTTACTTTTAAAACAAAGATTTCTGTGAGTCACTGTTTAGAGAACCTAATATTAGAAAAGAGTTTGCCTTTCTCCTGAAGATACAAAATACTTATTTTTGTCTCATGGTTCCCCCTTTTCTCTTGTCTGTCAGAAAACTTAAAATTAAGTGAATTGTACACTGGTGATAACCGTCCATCTCCAGAGTCCGGTAACATTATCTCGCCTCCCTGCCCTCCAGCCCTTCTCTCTTCTGACCGTTTTCATTGTAATTGCTGATTTTTTTCTTCTCATTTTATTTTTAAATATTACATTACATTTTAAAAACTGCAAGCTGTTTTTTTTTTTCTTTTTGGGGAAGTAAGAAGAATATAAATCAGATGTATGTAAATCTGTGAATAAGGACAGGGAATCATTTCAAGTCAGGACCCAGAACTGGTTTAATATTTCTTTAAATCATCTGTGAATAAATGGGTGATGCCTCATTCATTTTTCTTGTAGTTCAGAACCAATTAGTTAGGAGGCTATAAAATGGATTTACTATGGGATGTGCCAGGGGTCACAGTGTTTAGGCGTTTAGATGAGTACTATAGAGAGAGAAAAGACCAACTGTGAGATGATGTTACTCTTGCCCCAAATAAATAATTAGATGTTATTTTCTCTGGGTGAAGCACATATCATCTCTGTTTTAGACTTTTTCCTCATGGAAAACTTTCTCTCAACTTTGAAGGATGTTTACTTTTGACACAATGAAATAGAAATCTGGGATGTCTGTTTTACTGAAGGTACAATAAATTATAGTGAAAGAAAAATTAGTTCATTTGTCTCTCTTACGTATGTAGGTGAAAACGTATTACAGCTTGCGTATGTTAAGCCTGATTTCGAAGTTTTCCAAGGCAAGGCCCAGGATCATGAACTGCTCAGATGACATAGTTTTGTTTTCCTTTTTCATTTCAGCTAAAGCCCTGCAGAGAGTAGGAGGTTGTCGGCGAGATATCAGCGGCAGGGTAGGGATTGCTTTTCTGAAGTCATTATGAATTAACAGCTAATGGGTAGCTTTCTTTGATAGCTCGTTTATAATTGAGTGCAGATAGATGAAAATCAAACACAAAGGAACTCAATTTTATCATTAATTTTGACTTTGTTTAACAGATGATTTCTGGGCACCACAGCAGCCTTCCTAATTTGTCTGTGTATGAGAAGAAACTAATCATACACAGCTCAGAGAACAAATAACATAGTTTTCCCAAAAAGGTCACCTTCAGAGACAAGCACAAGCAAAAATCAAACTCACAAACCTGTTGATTTCTTCCATCTCTCATGTTTTATTTTCCTGTTTTCCTTCTTTTTAAAACGTAGTATGTTAAATAATTATTTCGTAATTCAAAATATGCAGTAATTGACTATCCAGAAATATATAGCCCAAATTAGGCTATAAATATAATCAGGTTTGTTCCTTTTAAAAAGGCTTCCTTTCTTTTATTTATCAGTTAGCACTTATTATACACCAGTTACTATTTTAAATACTTTATGAATATTAGTTTATTTAGCCCTTATACCAGCCCTATCAGGAAGGTCTTATTATCATCATTCCCATATTTTCAGATGAGGAACTGAGGCACAGAAAAATTACATAACTGGCTCCAAGTCACATAGCTGGCTGATAGCTGGCAGAGATGGGATTCAAATCCAGGAAGTCTGACTATAGAGGTTGTGTTCTTAACATAACATTATGTTACACTGCTATAATTTATTAGTTTAATTATAGTTCCTGTGATTTCTTGATAACTATGTTTAAAAACACTACCAAGCATAGCCTTTGGCTAAAGTGATAAACCTTTGCAAATCCTAATATGTTTTTTTAGAGTACATGTTTTCCTGTGAGCAAGTGGCGATAAAAGTAAAACATTTGGGAGAACACAGAAGACAATCTGACATTTTTAATTATTAGAAATATTCAGTAGAACATATACTATACATAATATAGTTATTTAAGTATATACAGACACATTTGTACACACATGCACACACATGTATATTATATGTATATATTTCTAGTAGGTATTTTATAGAATCATAACTAGACATCATGACATCAGTGGGAGGGTAGCTTACAGTGAGGATCCTCAAAGGAGACTGCACACAGATTGACACAGTTTGATTTCATGATAATGCTAGTCATTATGTATGTATGTATGTACGCATGCATAATTGTAGTTAGTTTTATAGTTATAGACGCCAGAACATGACAAGGCAAGGTGGATTTTACTTTTTAAATCTAGACTGGTCCCTATGCCTCATGTGAAAACACGTCCATGTTTTACCTCTCTGGCCAGACTAGTCAGTCTGGGGGCTGCTCTGAAAGGGCAAGGTTCAGAAAGTGAGGTCCTGGTGGCTCAGTGAGACCAATGCATGGTATCTGGAAGGAGATCAGTAACGTTACAGAATTAAAGAAGTAACAGACTAAAAGTATCCACAGAGAAAAGCTGAGGATAGGGGATGAAAGAAACCCAATTGCTTGTAAAGCTTGTGTGGCTGGACTGAGGATGGATGGATGAGTCAGAAACGAATGTGGTTAAGAAAACCAAATGAGGTGTGAGTGAGCCAGATGAAGCGAATGTTCCATCATGCTAGTCCCTATATTTGGATTATAATGTGTTTTGCTGGCCCAGGACCACAGTTGGTTGACTTTGCATGTTTATTACTCTTTATTAAGGTTGTTTATGTCTCAGTCATCTAATCAGGTAAAATATTGGTGATTTTACTTTGTCAAAGATCAAAATAACAGTGTCTTAATTGAGAGAGGTAATTTGTTTCTGTCTGAAGTAAAAATCCGGGTCAGTAGGTATTCGGTGGATAAACTGCTTCTCCTATATGTGTATGTTCAGACCAGGTCCCTTACATCCCACTGGTCTTCTGCCTCCAAGTGTGTTATCCACACGATAGGCAATACTCACCATTTCTCTGTGTTTCCTTCAGGAAGAGAAAAACAAGGTCAAGGCATTCTCTTTTAAGGATGTAAACATATCACTTCTGTATGCATCCTTTTGTCCAGATCATTGTTACATTGACCATCCTAGCTGCAAGGAATGTTGGGAAATGTGGTTTTACCTTCGGGACCATTTGTCCAGCTAAAATTCATCAGGTTCTGTTTCATTTAAAGGAAAAATAGAGGGTTGACTGCCATTGCCATTTAAAAGGAACTTTTTAAGGAAATGGAAGAATTAACCTTGTGCTAGAAATGTTCTTTTTTTTATACTTACCTGATCAACTGTAAATAATATATCCTTTTTTCTATGCTATAGAAACACATAGTTTTAAAACTTTTCTGAGTTAATTCATTATAACTTAGCAAAAGTGTAGTGTTCTTAATTCTAAAAAAAATTTGGAGGATATGACTGATATTATTAGTAATACACACTCAAGGATATAGCTAGTATTATTAATAGTGTGAAATCATAATGGCGTGCTTTAGATCACTGCAAACAACAACATTAAACAAATAAAATGAAAGTAAAATCCTAAAGCAGTCTGGAATTTATTAGATATTATGTGAGGCTTAGAATTGTGCCACATTTTGAAGGATGTCCAAATTATCATGAAATGCCAGTCTTACTTTTAATGCTATTTTTAGTTTGACAACAATTTCTGCATAAAATAAGAGTAGGATTTTAATGAAAACACTGTGTGTAAATACAGCAGTGTGGGATGTAAAAGCATACTAAGCAGAATCTGCAACTGACAGCAGCCGGGCTCTAACCTGATTTTCTTGAATAGCAAAATTGAGCATGTAGACCTACCGCTTCTGGTGACAGAGAATTCATAGGACAGCTGGATGGGTACAGTTGAGATACCTAAAATTTAACGTGGGGTTCAAGAAGAATGACTTCCCTTCTCTTCATAACAAAGCTAAATAGATATCGGCTCTAATTTTTTTGTGTGTTGGTGGTGAGCATTTTTTAATGCACATATTTAAATCTTCACTTTTCAAAAAAAAAAATTAAGTTCTATAGGAAGATCAGATAAGAAGGAAAGGGTGTGAGCCAGCATTTATCTGTAAAGTTATAGTAATAAATGAAAGTGATTTTTAAACTGTTTCTCATAGTATTGGAAGAGCTTTAGACAGAAGATTACTCTTTGAAACTGGTAAGTTGGTTAAACATTTTTAAGCACAACCATCAGTAAACTTTCTCGCTCTAGGGATCTTGCCCTGCTCCCAGCTCAGTGTCACCAAGTTGCATGGCCTTCAGGCCATACACTGTGGTGAACATCCTATAGATATTGCCTTTATTCATAAAGTCTCCCTTCCCACATCTGTGCTGTTGATTTGCATGTCTAAAAAATCCGGTGTGTCAGTACCAAAGCACTGATTCTCAAACTTCACCTTGTAACAGGAACACCTGGCAGCCTTGTTAAAAGACACGGCCCAGGGTGTCTGATGAGCTTGCCAAGTTGAATTTCCACAAGTTCCCAGATACTACCAGTGTTACTGGGGCAGGGACCACACTCTGAGAACTGTTCAAAGAACTCTGCTGTTGCTTAGTATGTACTGTTAGTTGACAATGCTTTAAAAAACAGAGCTGTGTCCTCCAATCTTGTTTTTTTTTTTTTCTTTTCTTTCATTGTTTTGTTTTGTTTTGAATTTGTAAATCTTGTGGTCCCTTGCAAATACATGTTGGCTTTATTTTGATCAGTTTTATACAACTGTTTTAATTCTAACGAGGAAGAGTATGGGCCAGGTTGAATAAACAGGAGCTTGAGCAAGATACTATGTTTTATTTTGTTGGGTAGAGAAATAAACTCAGACCAGGAAAACACTTGAATGCCTTTAAAATTTTTCCTCTCACTACCCAAAGTGTGCTATTTTAGTTTACTTCCCACATCAAATAACCCTATTCAGTGAAACTTATACCATCAGAGTTGCAGAGTTCTTTAAAGTCATGGAGACCTTCCTCAGCCCCTCTCCCCCAAAACAAGATTAGGATACATGAATTCATGTAGTCACTTTTATCAAGTCAGTTCTAGGAGTCCTGCTACAGCAGTTTTCTTAAAGGCAAAGCATTGGAGTAGAAGTTGGTGTCAATGTTCACTAATTTTAGAGTCCACCTACTGTCTTGTTAGCTGTATACCATGAAAAATTATTTTGTGTAGTGAATTAGATAAAAAAGACTTTGGAATATGTAAGTTCATTATATGTCATTTATGGCTTTCACAAGTTACATAACTGAGCCTTTTGACTACTACCCCCCAGTTTGTATTTAAAAATTTCTAATAGGTTTCAAAAAATAGTACCTATGTAGATTTCAATTTGCTGATTTTTCATATCCATAATTAATATAGTGATTATTTTTATTTTCTCCAGGTACATATTTCATAATTTAAATGTTTGTTCTCTCGTAATACAATTGATAGAACAAATCATTTCCTTGGAGTGTACTGCCCAATGACATTCAGTGCAGTACCATGTCTCAACTGAGTATCTAATACGTAGTTGATACCATGTGACATTACTCCTGTGCACTCTGCCTATTATTTGGCTTTGACATTATATTGGTGCCAATACTACCTGCATTTCAGGGGATACGTATCTCCATGTTCTCTTGAGTGGTGGTAATAGTGTGATTTATACAAGCATGGACTCCAGCCAGACTGCCTTTGTTCACTTGCCCTTTCCAATACCTGCTAATGAGGTGAACTTTGGCTAGTCATTCTCTTCCTGTAAACTGGGAATAATAATTGTACTTAACCCATAGAATTGGTGGGAGAGAAAAGGCATTTACCACAGTTCCTGGTACTTAGTAATACTCTATAATCTCAAATATTTTTCTTTTCCATGCATATGCAGAGAGACCATTTTTATTTAGCCTTTAATACTCACATCTTTGTAGACTTTGTGAATACAGGCCAGATATTTTAGAAATTGTATAAAAAGGCAGTATCTGATGAGTCTGAAATCAGCATTAGTTCCCTCCCTACAAAATGCTCTGTTTCCTGAGATTCAGTTGGTGTGTTCATGGGATTACTCCAGCAACGTATGAAAATTCGCAGGAGTGTTTATGGAAACTGTGTGCTTTGCCCAGCACTTATTTATATAAGGAATTTTATGTGCTTTTGAGCACTCATTTTCTTAACTCAAAGTTTACATTTTAGGAATCTTGAAACTATGTATAAAATCTCTATACAACTTTGAAAGAAATCTTAATGAAATGTTATGGGTGAGATCAAGGAGATTGTGAGCCAAAATGAAACTACCACAGTGAAAATGGATAAAGAATCCTTAATGAAGAAAATAACTATTGGAAATGAGAAAAGCTAGTTCTTCTGAGACTAATCAAATACAGGGACTGGATGTGAATAATCAATAAGATCTAATCAATGTGAAAATGCGTATCATAGGAAATGTATTAAACGGTGAGCACTGGAATGAACTTGGATACTGTTCTCATATTGCACACACATTTTTGTCCATCCAGTAACCAACTGAGTCTTTCATATTTTGGTGAAGACAATTCCCATAGTCTTCCCAGTGACCTCTAACAAGTTGCGAGAACAAATTTGTCTGTTTCTGCTTATAACTCCTGAAGCTTGTCAACTATAAATTGACTCACCATTGGGTACAATTATTTTGTGTTTCATGTGATTGCTTAAACACACTACACTGAAATTTGCCTAAACCATATTATTTTAGTTTACCATAACTTATAAGTAATATACAGATAAAACAAATTTCTTAGTCTAATGGGTAATGGGAATGTATTCTAAGAGAGATGCCTTTGCAAAAGTGCCCATATATTTATTATGTTTCAGCCTTATTACAGGGTAATGCACACACCTAAATTGTATACTACCAAGCAAATAGTTGCTTTACTTAGACGGCTTTATGTTATTTATAAATGATCCCTACTTATCTAGGAAAAGAAGGCTTCTACTAGGCCTACTTGAAGGATAATAATTTAAATTAGATTAAACTTTGAATGTAATGAATATTTGAGGGGGAGGCTATATAGCTCATTGGTAGAGTGCATGCTTAGCATGCACAAGGTCCTGGGTTCAGTCCCTAGTACCTCCATTCAAAAAGAAAGAAAGAAAGAAAGAAACTAATTACCACCACCACCACCCCCCACCCCACGCCCGCCAAAAGAAAGTAACGTATCTGAAAATAAGGACATTTGTAGTATAGAATTATTACACCATTCTGTTTTACTGGCTTAAATATTTTAATGTAAGATTTTTTTTTTCCCTAGAAGAGTAAATGATGAAATCAATATAGTTTAACTTTTTAGCTCTGAGTTTCAACAGTGCATGTAAACTTTTGGCCTTGGGGGATGAGAGAAAGTAAACCTATATATAAACATAAAGTATATTCATGCATATACACTCAGATATTGCGCGTAGTTTTTTAAATTGCTTAATTTTGACAGAAAAAAAACTCTGAACATATTGCAAAAAATTCATATATCTTTCAGTTATATGTGTATATTTCAAAATCTGATGAGATTTGACTGTAAAATGGGCATTTAATATGAGGAAACAAAGTTGTTTTTTTTTCTTCTCATTTGTAAACCAGTATAACCTTCCAACTTACTTACCACTCTTAAAGGGTCTGCAATCCTCTCGTCTGCCTATAAACTTATAGTTCTTTTACCTTTGTCTATTTCCTTTACATTCAGTGGAGGAATTTAGCTGATTCTACTTCTGTAGAAATTCCTGAATATTGTTCTTTTCATTGGTAGCTCCAGCCTGTATTGCCTTTTGTCTAAATTACTCCAGTGGCATTTCCACCACAAAAGACAGTAGTTTTCAAAGACAGCTTTGTATCAGCATCACAAAGAAATAGGGCTCTGTACTTTTAAACAGCTTCTGATGATTTGATGGGTGACAGGTTTGGAAGCATTGGCCTTATAGAATTAATATTGGGCTGGGGTCAAGTGCTTTGGGTTATGGTTTAACTATTAGTAATTAGCTTATTGATTTTATATCCTGGTTCCTCGGTTTATTTGTTCAGTATGTTTATATTTTACATGTCACAACCAATGACTTTGTGAAGACACCTTTAAAGGATAAAAATGATCTAATGGTATAAGTCAGTATTACTTTTATCTTGAACTTGACACTGTTTTTAGCCGTTAACTCAGTCCTAAGCTCCTCAGTGTGTTGTTTTTATTTTCTTTATTAACTAAATAATTCTTTTAAACTTCCTTCTATTCGGTGTGCCAGTTTCTTATTTGAAGGTTTGTGTAATCCTCTAGAATCAGGTTTTGCTGTTCTCTTTGGATTTGTTTTTTCCACCTCTGGTTATCTACTTTATTCCATTCCTTCCCTAGACTAGCCCATTTTCTGTATTCTGCCTTTCCAAATCAATTTCCTTCTTCAAAATGGCTTAGAAGTTCCTTCCTTATTGAAATAACATTATGATTAAACATCGATTTTTCACATAGCCTCAGAACTTACATCTGCTGTTTTATTCTTTTCTTACTATCCTGTTCGCTATCTATTTCTATATCTGCATATATGTATGTACACATACACGTAATTTGTTTTCTCTTCATAATGAGCATTCTTGAATTTGCAAGCAAGAACGAACCTTCGAGATCATCCTTGTCCAATATTCTTATTTTAGTTAACAAAATTGAATTTTAAGGAAGTTATAGGTTGCCCAAGATCATGCATCTCTTCATGTTAGTAAAATCTAAGTCTACAGAATACCAGTTCGCTCATTCTCGTCGCAGATGAGATCTGTCCTTGCTGAAGGTGTAAGAAAACATTATTAGCAGAGATGTTTTTATTTGCAGTATTTCTCGTGACTGTGGATAGTCTTCCAGGGATACTGTTCTCCTTTTGTTTGTTTAAATTGTTAGACTCACAATTGCTGTTTGAATTAAAAACATTTGAGTATTCTGTATTTGAAAGATACTATTTTAAACATTTTATTTGCTTAACAGCTTGTTCTGGTTTAACCCTTGTTTAACAGTCCTATGAGGTACAGATACTATCATTATGCCCAGTTTTAGCTGAAGAAGTGGATGTTGACTAGGCTGTCTGATGTCATAAGTGGCTGAAACAATAATCAAGCTGAGATGTTTACCTTCTGTTTTATCCTCTGCAATATACGGACTTCACGCTGAAGTTGGGAGAACTGTGGTAATCAACTGGCTCAAACCTTATTATTTTTAAATGTGTGGAAACTTGGTGATTTGGCCACATGCTGATTAAGAGAAACAAACCATCTATTTTTAACTGTAATTACATACAGAGTGGATAAAATAAATAAATATGGTAAATAGCATCCTGAATAAATAGGTGCCCTGTTTTCAACTGTTTTAGCTTGCTTGCATTTTACATTTACATGTATATGTGTGTATATTTAACCTAGAAAGATTTCACATTCTTTTTAGGATATACTTTTCCATGAAGCAATGCCATTACTTTTATCAAGTTCAATTAATATCTCGGATGTGATGCTGATATCCCTTCTTTCGTCATTGGTGTATCTTCTTTGGTCATGATATAGCACAAATATTTTTCCTTTAATCCTTTAAATTCATTGATTCATATTCTTTTTTTTTTTAATTTATAAAGTAGAATATATTCTTTTTCCCCCCAAAAGATGCAATGCATTTTTTTTAAAGATTTGATTTCAAATATAAAGTAAGATTTGTGGACAATGCTTTCAGTAGAAAGCCCCCAGGTATAGCACTTAATATTCATATTTTTAATAATCACTGCAGGAAATGGATAACATTTTATCTCTAGTTTTTCTGAACAATATTAAATCTGATTTTCGTGGAATAATCAGAACCCATAATTTTTAGTAACCATAACATCTGTGGTCTCTGAATCTGTGTTTTTTTTTTTTCGAAATCCAAACACTATGAGACGTCTGTCATATTTTTATTCTACAATTGAGAGCTCCATAAAAGAGCTGGAGCAACTTCCATTTTTTTATTGTGGATCATGATATTTTTCATAGATTTTACTGTGCTCTCTAGGCAATTAAAATCATAAGGCTAAAATAAACACATAATTTAAAGTTTTTTTCTTGAAATTATTTTATTTCAGTAACTCAATAAGTTGTATGGTTCAATTATATTATTTATGTGTCAAATTGATACATTTGTGGCAGTGGAGCTATATCTCCCTCTTTTGGAAAGCAGAGGCATGGCATTTTGATTGAGATTAAATTATTCACTACAGTTTCAGTTTTCATAACTTCCTGAGGATATAGATGCAGAAAGAATATTTTTCTTTGGAATGGTTTTCTTTTGGAATTTCCCAGCATTAATAACAAAGTTAAACTTCCATATGCACATGCACATATATATTTGTTGAGGTTTGAGAACTACAGGCCGTTTTATGAGTTTCAACCCAGGAAAACTTTATTTTGATATTTGAAATGCTTTTATTTTTATTTAAAGAGAGTCAGTTTTACCTCTTTTGTAATTATTAAACATGATTCATAAAATATTTTAAAAAACAGAACTCAAAACAATTAAGAAATATGGAAAGAAAATAGCAAAGTAGCTCTTCTCAAAATTAACAGCCTGGTGCTCACTACTACCATCCTCTGTTTTAGTTTTTGTCAATATTCTTCCTGATCTACTTCTAGGCAGTTACAGACCATCTTTCTCCTTGTTTCTCTGTCTCTCTCTGTACTTATATACTTTAAAAAAATCATAAAAATGTGATTATTCTATGCCTGTTGGTTCCCAGTTTCCTAATCTCAAATCTCAAAAGGCACATTGCTATTTTACTTACTTAAATAAACTCCATACTCATATGAATGGAGTGATATCTACAAGCTGGAAATGAGTATTTACTCTGGCTAAGCATTCTACCTTGGCATAACTGACTATTATAAAAAGAAATAAAAGCTTATTAATATACTTAATGGATATCTCACAAATCTGTTTCTTTTAATAGCTAATGTAATTTTATGATAATGTTGTACTTTCTTGAGGTATTAAAATCAGTGTTTGGCCTTCACTACCATTGCTTCGAATGGCATTTTTGTTGTCTACCGTCTTTGCTGCTTGCATCTGACTCTTTGAAGTGCTCTGAATTTACTTGTAAATTTTTTAGTGGTGTTGAGTGTCTTGCTAGATATGGTCTTAGATTTTATTGTGTACTCCTTTGTAACTTTATATATAGACTATGACGAGGTACTTCAGGTTTAAAGATTTTCAATTAACCGTTACCATATCCCAAGAAGACTAATTAAATGTAACATAAAAATAAAGTTTGCAAGAGTGAAAGTACGTTGTTTTGCTTTAAACATTATCATGTCTAATATCAATTTGGTAGTTTTCATTTGTTTGTTTAATTTTCGTAAATTACTTGCAGAATGTAATTATTTAATAAGTGTTCCTAAGAGGTTGAAATCACTACTTCAGCCTATAGTATCTAAGTGAAGCTCATACAACAATAATATATGTGAATATATATGTGTGTATATATAAATATATGTATTACTATTATGAAACATGGTTGTGAACTGGCTTTGAATTTAAGGGGAAAACTCTCAGAATAGGCTTTATTTTATATACAAATTAGAATTTAATGAAATAGTATAAATTAAAGAATATACAGGTAATGGCTTTTGTTTGTTGCCTTTGTAAATATGTGTCATTGATATTTGCATATTTATATTGAACAAGATTTACTCTGTCATTCTGCTAAATATTTTTAGTGTATGATGACCAATTAATTCTATTTCATTGACTTAAGAAGTCACATTTGCAAACAGTCATGTTGAGAGGTTTGAAGTGATGATAATAATGAAATAATAATCCATTGTATCTTACACTGCTAATTACAGTGGGTGATTTTTATAAATCTCTGTTCATGCAAATATTTTTGTCATTCTTTCAAATGAATCTGTAAGTCAGACATGAAAGTACACCTCACTCACCTCTAAATCTTAAAACATTATTTCTGGCAAATAGGTAATTTTACTTTGGGTACTTTTAATAAATATTTGTTTGATGATTAAAGCAGTTGTAAGCTAACCTGTAAATACGGTCTTTCCTTAGAGGAGCTAGAGGCTGTGTCATGAACAGTTGCTTCTCAGCTGAACATCACTCCTTCCATTTGTTTCTGAGTCATGAACTCATTTTCAAGTTAATAATTATATCAAAAGTAATAATAACATCCGAAGAAATTAATCCTACAGGTGCTTTCTTTATCTTTTCAAAGCATTTTTGGGTCATTGTAGGCTCAGGTTTGGGCATACTGTATGTACTATTTGTCTTCATAGTGCTGGTACGTTTTAGATGTATCTTAGGAGTTTTCTATTTCTGCCCATCTAATCTTGAAATCTGGTCCATTCTCCTCCAGGTCTTTAGGCCGCCACTTTCCAGGTTCTACCTCCAGCTTTTCCTCACATGAGCCTGTGTTTCCACTTCTTTTATCAAACTTACTTTGACTGCAGTGTCTCATAATCTAAATTTGATGTGTTCTTTTAAAATCATGTGCTACCTTAGGTCAAAGCATCTTTCTCTTATTTTTCAAGGTAAGGGTACTGCTTGAAATCTCAGTTTAGTTTCAGATTTTCCTTGGCCCCCACCTCCTGCTCCCCCTCACCCATCTTCTCTCTTTTAAGCTTTCCATCCTTTCTGTTACAGGAAGAAATGCCAGGAAGTGGTTTGGCTGACGAAAGAGCTAACATTATCTACAACTTTTAAATAAAGATTGTAAATGGAATTACTAAGAACACAGTATTGAAAAGGAAATCATCCAGTTTTAGTAATGGCAGCTAAAGTAGCCATGACAAATATTATTTTGCAAAATGATTTATGTAATACATACTATAGAAATTGTGAAATATTTTAAATGGTGGGTTAAGCTAGAGGGTTAAAATCAGAAACTTGAGTAGATTCACCGTACTCTTTTATGAGGCCTTCTTAAGTACAGTGGAAAATTTTTGATAACTAAATCATGTGAGGAGATTCATGGGGTATACTCAGGACCACAAATGAATAAATTTTGAGCTAGCCTGGTTGCCTTTAGGGATTGAAGTGAGGGGAATTTACAAAATGATTGGGAATAATTAGGGAGATGAAACTTGAAAACAAATTGTAAATTATTACTGAAAAAGAAATACATTAAAGATTCAAAGCAGAGATTGAGACAAATTTTACTTCAAAATACATTTTGTCATTTGAAAAGGTGTTTATTATTATCAAGGTTTAGAAAATATATTCCCTGTAAACTCTGGTGTTAGTTTTCTTTCCTTCAATGACAACTTTTTAAAAAATAAAAATCGATACTTTTATTATTGGAACCCTGGTCCCTGCAGCTACTTGTCTCTTGCTTTCTCAGGTCTAGCTTTTATCTCCTAAGGATACTGGACTGTAGCCCACAGAATGGAAGTCAAGGGTGACAGGTAGAGCAGTGACAGTGGACAGGAATAGGGCTCGGGCATCTTTATTTTAAAATGTTTCTCAGGTAGTTCTCATTGCACATCCAGGGCTGAAAAGTGCTGCCAAAGACAGATACAAAAGTCTAATATTCTTTTTACTGAATTCAGGGGGAAATCTTCCCATTCCAGACATGTCACAGTTCAGCATATACAAATCAATTTCCACAAGTGTTTAATTCCCTCTGTTAAGGCCACAAGGGAATGTATAATACATTTTAGAAGGATAACCATAAAACATATTCTCTTTCTCTTTCCGTTTTAGTGCTTATAGAAGTGAATCACAGGTATCTAGAAAATTAGACTGTCCTTAAATACCTGTTCTCTGATTGCTCCCTTTATGTGAATATTGATTCTAGAACTACTTTCAATGTATTAGCAAACTTTCTTTTTCTTGTATCCATGTACTGTGAGATATCTTGCACTTATTTTAGAATCCTTTATTCTTTTGTCCTTCAGTGTGGGCATAGTAGATTTTAAATACGATTATGAAGTCTGGAGAGTTGAACACTTTTATTTTTCTTCAGGAGTATTTTAAAAATAAGAGTATTTTACTGCTTTTTTCTTCTAATTATGTAGGCATTTTTTAAGAGAGATTTTAGTATTTAGTATTTGATCTTTTAATGCTGTGCCAGAAAAAGTAAGAAAATTATGTTTTGTGACTCTTTAGGTGGGTTTTATTTTTGGTTATATTTAATAGAAGTATTTGCACTTTGGACAAGTAATAATAATGAATTCAAATAGTAATGAACAATGATATGCCTACAGGACCTTTTTCTCATGGTAAAGTACTTAATATATAATTTTTTCATGATTTAAATATTTACATTTAAGCTGAATTCTTTCATTGAGTAGCACAGTTAAATGTGTGCTAAATGTCAACATTAATTTTTAACCCTCTTCGATTTAAAGTTTTTTGTTGTTGTTATTTTTACTCTTCAGTCTTTTCATCTTTTAGTTTGTTCTATATGCCAGTAAGCCAGAAATTTCCTCGAGTTAACTCAGTGTGCCCATGATTGGAAAAAAATCTCATGGGCATGTATATATATGAAATATATATGCATGTGAAAACAGTGAGCCATAGGTCACTGCATCTCAGCACATGGTTATTCTCTGAGCCTCATGCAGAAGTCAGATGCGTAATTCCCTGACCTGTGCTTTATCGACTGCATTGTCAGAGAAGATTTCCTCTTTCTCCAGAGGGCTTACCACACTTGGAGATCAAAGTTCATTTGCTGTTCTGTGCCTTTGCTACCTACATAAGATGGGAGTATCTATGTTTAATAATTTAAATACACCTCCACTAGAAAGGTTGAAAGTAAACAGCTCTGTCGTGAGACCTCTGTTGTTTACCGCTACTTCTGCCCATCATCACTGTCTGTCAGCTGACAAGACAGCGTCCAAATGCTTATCTCGAGTTTCATATCTCATATGTAGTCATTATTTGACATCATACTCTCTGTTTAATCACTTTCTCATTTGGTGGGTGTACTACTTATTTCCTTACCAGTATTCATCCATGCTTAATTTGTAGTTCTCCTTCCCCTAATACCACCTGCACCTGGTAAAATACATGTCTTTTGTGAAAGTAAAGAGAGATGGAGTACAGTGTACTCTGTATTATGAGACCTTAATTTATAAAGAATATTTAAATGTTACTGTGAATTATTTTCATTATTAACTGTTTCCTTGTTTAATAGTCATTAATTATATTCTGGGAGTTAGTCTCAATGTATAATATGTATACAATTATATGTTTTCTCAAAAGATATTATGATTTTTAGAATTACATATTCTGTATCTAGTCTCTGGATTTCTCTAGATTTCTTCTAAAGGGTAAATTATTCACCATCCCCATCCCTGCCCCCAACACTTTATTATTTTACTTCATTGCAGTAGCACTTAGAGTGACTGGTTAATGGAATCAAATTTTTTCCTTCAAATCATTCAATTTGTCATCATGCACTTTTGTAATTATACTTAATAAAATATTTTAAAGAGAGTTTTAACTCCTCTGCAATAGTACCTCCCCCATTCTAGCACTTTGAAAAATACTTCTTATATCTTTTTACTGGCATTATACCAGATTATAATTCTGTTTACTTAATAGAATTCTAGCCTTCACTGCACATGGGTGAGTCTCTTTGAAGCACACTTTTTCGGTAATGAAAACTCACTGATTTTTTTCCCTTTTCACAGCTTTTTTCTTTTATTACTTTATTGATCTTTCAATATCTTGGAAGTTTAAATCCTATATTTTTATATCATGTGTAATTCATTTGTTTTCTAGGTTAAGACATCTAATCAATCTTTACCCAATTACAACGTTTCAACATTGTTCTTACTCTTTTCGCTTAGGAGTGGTTACTCTCACTTGCTCAGGGATATCGTTTTCAATGCCTGCTTCCTAAATCTCACATAATCCCTTTGGATTTTGTCTTTCTGTAGTGACCTCACTTTATAAGTTTTTTTGTTCAGGTGATGTACTTGAAATGAAGCAAACACTTTATCAGTTCTACTTAGTTGTTTCTTTATTTCTTTAAAGATTTGCCTCAGTCAAAAGACAGAAACGGAAAAAAAACAGTATAGTCGTAATACTTCTTAACTAGACTAGAAGATTGGGGAACTGGGATAGAAACCTTTGGGAGTAATACTCCTTTTTATAGGTACAGGAGCATCTGTCCCTCTAAATCATTCTAAATAAGGACCTGCTTTTAGAAGAAGCAAACTGATCTTCGTTTATTTCTTTTTGACAATATTTTGCAATTTCTTCTCTCCCGTGTGTAAGCATGACAGAAGTGAATGTTTACATCTCTGTAATTCTACAATTGATGTTAATCAGGAGCATAATGCTATGAGGATTGTATCTCAAAAACAGTCTCTTTTTATTCTGTACATTGATATCCTTTATGCCAACATTTGGTATAATTTGATCTGATACTCGTTTTTGTCATATAACAAATTTAGCTTTTGTAGCTAGTGTGCTTAATCTTTTCTTTTAAGGAAAGTTTTTTTTTAAATTTAATTTTTTTATTAGTGACTTCATTTTGTTGGCAAAATCCCTTAACTATTCCTATTCAAGCTATTATAGGATTCAGCCTTGAAAATCTTCTTCCTTATTAAAGAAAAAAAAACTGAATTCTGATGGTATGTTTTAAAGCAAGACATTTCATACAAAGCAAAAATAATGGGAACCAGAGAAAATTCATCAATAGATTATTGCTTTCGAAGCTTAACTGATTTTTAGGTTTTCTTAGTCAAGCTACTATCAAGGATTTTGCCTTTTTCTTTTCCTTTCCTTTCCTTGTTCAGAATTGCATTACATGAGTTTAAAAGTCTTAATCTAGTCATTCAATCTCTTTCTACCTCCTTCAATCCCTGAATATTGTAGATGTAAAAGGAATTACAAGGATGTAACCATTTTTTATGATGATTTTATATGGCTTGTATACGTTTGTTTGATTAATTAAAAATTATGAAGTAAATTATGAAACAAAGATGGAGATCTCTAAAATGTATGAACTTTAATATTCAGACAAAATTAAAAGAAAATTAAAAAAAATCAATTAACAAAGGCTGTGTTCATTTGGTACACGTAGCAGGCTCAATAGCTAAACAACGCTAATGCCAATGATAACTCATATATGACCCTAATTGCTACAATTTTACCAGTCAATTATATGTAGTTTTATGAAAGTTTATCCACAGATTGGTCATTTATATATCAGGAACTTATTATTATTAGAAAATTGCCTTGATACTTTTATTAGTGTCTCAGTTTTCTTTTCTCATTAATTGAAATATAAACTCAAATTCACCATGAAATACATACCTTTTAATATCAGATAGTGTTTCTGATGTTCCTAATTAAAAAATGCAGAATGAAATTTCTTCAATAAGCATTATTATTGTTATTGTCAACTGATTATATTAATAGTCTCATTTCTGTTTAATGAAACAAGTATATTATTGGGTAGCAAAAATAGCTCTTTAGCTTTTCCTTATGGTAAATTTAGTGCTTTTATTTGTGTCAAGTAAAGACTGACTTTTTGTTGTTGTTGTTTAATCCCTGAAAATAATTACATGGGAGTAGGCTAGCAATAAAAACTGCGTATTACAAATTCACTTTTTTTGAAGGCTCTTCTATCAACTCTAAAGCTCAGCAATGTTTATTCTAAAGGAGTTTACTTTTCCTGGGACTTGTTGAGGACTTAATTTTGTTTAGTGAAGGTCACTGAAATGTTTGTCTACTTTCTGGGAGTAGGGAGTTAATAAGAGATACAATGTGTTATTTAAACTACTCATTAACATAACTTTAACTCTTAATGCTATTGACAAAATTTAACTAAATTTAAGTATATTCCATTTTATTCTTAGAAAAGTGATTGCCTCTAATTTTTTTTTTAATTGCAGTATAGTTTCCTATGGCTGTGGCAGAGATTTGGTATGTTTAAACAACAAATATTTTCTCTACCAGTTTCAGAAACCAGAAGTTAAATATCAGTATCACTGGACTGAAATCAAAGTGTTGGTAGGGACATACGCCCTCTGGAGGCTTAGGGGAGAATCTTTTCCTTTCTACTTCCAGCTTCTTGTGGCTGCTGGCATTCCTTGGCTAGTGTCTGCATCACTCCTGTCTCTGCCTCCTTGGTCATACTGCTTTTTTTAGATTTTCTGTCTCTGTTAAAATATCCCTCTGCCTTCCTTTTATAAGGATATATGTGATTGCCCCCCTATGCCCCCGGATAATCTTCATAATCTTTCCATTTTAAGATCTTTACTTTTATTATGTCTGCAAAGACTTTTTTTTTTTAGCTATATGAATTATTATTTACATGGTCTAGAGAGTAGGATATCAACTTCTGCGGGACTGTTTCTCAGCATCTCAAAATGGCAAAGAGATTCTTTCTTAAGTAAGCTAACTGAATCATAAAATTGGTCCTAGCAGGAATAACAAACAAACAAAACTGTGAAAAAAAATTTATACTTGCATGTCCTTTTTTAAAAATAGGAATTAGTAGTAAAATTATAGTTGAATTAAAATATTTAAGAGCTTCTTTTTAAATTATATTAAGGTATTTTGAAGTTTTAATAATCATATCTATGCATTTAAAATAATGTTTATACTATGTTAATTATAAATATTAAAAACACATGTTTATTTCTTCAAGCTTCTGGTCATTCATAGAAATATCTAGACTTTTTATTTTTTATTTTTTTGGACTTGATGTTTTTATAGAGCTGGTAAGTCACTTAAGACAGTTGACTTTGAGCTTTTCCTCCCCTCGGGGACACTGTCCCTGGTGAAAAGAAACCAGAGGAGCCCATTTTCATACAATAGAATGTCAGCACTAGCAAGAACCTCCTCCAGATGAAGAAATGGGCCCAGAGAGGGGAGGGGACCTACCCAAGAGCCAGGGGTTCCAGCTTCTTAGCCCAGAGTTAGAATAAATTAGGAGTTTGGAATTAACAGAGATGCATTATGATATATAAAGTAGATAAACAACAAGGACCTATTCTGTAGCACAGGGAACTATATTCAGTTTCTTCTAATAACATATAATGGGAAAGAATCTGTAAAAAAAGTGTATAGATAACTGAATTGTTTAGCTGTACACCTGAAACTAACATTATAAATCAACTACACTTCTATAAAAACTAAAATGAAAAATAAACACATTTATTTCTTGAGGCGTTTGGTCATTGGTAGAACCATCAGATTCTCCTCTGGAACATCACTCACTGTTTTCCTAATTAATTATATAAACTTTTGATTACTTTTTCTAACACTCTTTTTAATTTTTGTCCCACTCACTTCTAAAAATTACTTAAAATTGGGGGAGGGTATAGCTCAATTGGTAAAGCACATACTTAACATGAATGAGGTCCTGGGTTCATTCCCTAGTACCTCCATTAAAAATAAATAAATAAACCTAACTGTCCCCATCACCCCCAAAAAATTACTTAAAATTGTACTATGTTCTATATGTACGTATATGCATTTTTCTATTTATATATATATGTATGTACATTTTTAGTCACATTTTAAACACACAAACAATGAATATTCAGCATAATATGTTGGTATAGCTATACCCATTATTTTTAAAATATAATACCAATTATCTATTTTATATACTTTTATATTTATATATTGCATATAATATCAATTACATTAGATACTATAATATAAATTAGAGACAATTTAAAAGAGGAGGAGATAACATTGCTTCATAAGTTTGAAATGACTTTGCTTGGTTATTTACTTTGACCTGTACTCCAGTAAATAGTTATCTTTATTAATGTCTTTTTTTCGCCCTGCCTTTTTTTTCTTTTTTAAGTTTTCTTCGTAGCATGTAGTTGTGATTTTGGTAGTATAATCTGGACAAATTGAATTATATTTTTCAATATCTGTGCTTTTCTTTTGGTCTGCTATACATTCACTCATGAATCCCAGAGTTACATGCAATACCATTTTCCAGGGTATGCTAACATTTCTAACCAGATGAACACATCCACTGTTTTTGTATAAAATTGTTGGCCACCAGAGGAACATCTTATCTTAGTGATTTTCTAGTCCAAAGGAACAATATTCTTTGGCAAGAAGCATTTCAAAAAATATTCTTTGAATGAATGAATACACACACGTACACACACACACATACACTTCTTTTCAGGTCTTCGCTGTTTTACCAAGCTGTTTCTTATATTGTATATTTGAGTTTTAAGTGTCATTTTCTAAATAAAATTTGACTTCACACAGTTCACTAAGTCAATTTGACTCTTGCACAGGTAGAGGTTTATTTTATTGACTTCTTTATTTAATTTAATAATGTCTTTTGATGTTAACCTCCCATAAGTCAAAGAGGTAATTGGACTCATTTTAAAAGGGGCCTAATTACATTTTACTGTGTTACAAATGTTATAATTTTGCAAATTATCAATTTGCTCTATAAAAATTCATCATATTTTCATTAGTCTATTCCCTTTAATGTGATTTGATGTATTTTTTTATTACAGTGATATGTAGTGATATTCACATACTTTTAAAAGTTCAGTTTTTAATAGGGTCAGTATATTTAAGGCACATGTCTATATAATGCGGCTTGAGTAGCACAGCTCCACAAATGTGCGTACAATTATGCAGTTCATCTATTTGCAGTCCTTACTAAGATACTTATTTTTTTCTGATTATAGGGGCTCTATATGTGAAATGAAGTGATAACACTGCAGAAAGATACAACTGGAAAATAAAAGCTACTAATAATTCTCTATGCATAGCTATCCATCTCAATATCTTTTCTATTTTTAAATAATTTAGTCTGTGAGTTTGTGTGTATTTGTATTAGGAAGATACAGTACATTCTTTTTTATAACTTGAAAGAATTTTCTTTCAACTTTCAGTGTAATTAAATAGTGTAATTTTTAATAAGCATGCACTATTCTGTCATTCACTTTTTGCTAGTAAAAGTAACACTATGAGTAAGAGGTAAGGATATAGTTCTTTGGACCTATCTCTGATTATTTCCACAGCGCAAATGTCTGTAATTAGAATTGCTGAATTACTGAGAATTACTTTTTTTAAATTTTTGGTTCACATTGCCAAATTGCTATTTAGAATATTCCTACTATTTTATATCATACTAGTAGTGAATGAGACTTCCGGTTTGGTAGTATCAGGTGACCTCTTCTACCCATCAGTGATTAGACTTACTATCTTTGAAAGATCAGTCAAGCTAGTTCTTTCTTTTTAGTTTTCTATGTAGCATGTGGTATTTTGAGGTTATAAATTAAATGGCATAAAGTTTTATCTCATCTTAAGAAATCTTTTATCTGAATCTGAACTTGAGAGAGTACAAATTGAGGAAGTACCCTCATTTCTCCCCTTTGCTGCCCCCCAAAAAAGTTTTATGAGCAAAGTTTAGTCTAAGAAGGTTATATTCTTTACTCATTAGACTGTCTCTCAAGTTTGATTTATTTAGATTTTGTATAATACTCTTATTTGGTTATCACAGTCATTTAGGAACAGCAAATCAAAGGTGAGGTAAGGTGGCTACTGCAGGCAAATGTATTGGTTAGGTGAGTCTAAACTACTGTAACAAAAATACCTCCAAAATTCAGGGGCCTCAAGAAGAGAGGAATTAATTTACCTTTTATGTAATGATCACAGTTAAGCGTCCAGATTCGGTAGGAAGCTTTTTTCTACATATCATTCAAGGATCCAGGCTCTAATTTTATTACTAAGAGACAATAAAAGAATTGGATAATTAAAGTTTCCAATCCAAGAAGAAATGATTAATAGAAAAGTCTAATAGAAAACACTAATAAAAAATGAAGTAGAACTTTTGGTAACAAAAATACTGAAGTCATTCAGGAATGAGTAAACAGTCTGTTGTCAGGTGTAGGACTTTCTTTTACTGTACCTTCAGGCTCCTCAATTAACCTCTTACTATTTCATGGATTCTGGCAGAAAGCACAGGACTCCTGAGTCCAAGACAAATGACTTTATTACTCATGGCACAGTGTGAGCATCTTACTCGTACCAGTTCCCCTAGTCTTCCAAGTCTTATAAAGGTGACACTGTATGGTCTAGATGGATGCTATGTGCGTGATTAGTTTGCCTCATAGCTGAAGAATATTTACCTTGGGGAATCCATTCTTCTATGGCAAACAGTAAGGAACCCTATCCATTGTCTTCCAGGGAGACATTGTCTCATTCCTCAGGGTTGCTTGCTATACACACAACCCTGAGAAATGGCCCCTGTCAACAATAGTCAGGGCCTTGTATTCTTGGTATACCCCCCAAAATATGTAGGTTTGAGAAAGACCCATAGAAGGACTTTTCTTTCCAACTCCCACCACTCAATAGCCTCTAAAGACATTCATGTGTATGTCAAGATAAATAAATTAATGTTCCAAAGAATGTGGAAATTATATCCGGCATGAGGAGATTCTTCATGTTCTTTACTTAAAGTTTCAAATATTCTCTCTGCCAACAGACACCTTCAGAAATAATTATTGGTTTATGATCATCCTTCAGAGGAGTTGTAGCGCCATTTGCAAAAGAGAGGAAAGGTAGATGGATTAGGCAGGGTGTTATTCATGGAAATCTGATTTCTAGTACTGTATTTCCCTGTAGCCTGTTCTGGGTGAATGGGTGAGCAAAATATATTTCTCAAATGTATCACTGTTGTGTATTATACTGGAAATTTAGGTGCCTTAAAGGACATTTGGGGAGGGGGGAGGATAAAATCCTCCTGAAATGGGTTGATCCTCTTCATTCATGCTTTTGTGGTAATTTTTTGAACAATTGCACACTTAGCTATGATTGTCTTTAATAAGTGGGAGGCATAATGAAGGAGATAAAATTGAGTTCATGTGAGTTAAACATTCCTTCTTATCACTCACCTGCCCCCTCCATCTTAAATCATGCTTTATTCTTCTTTGATATCTGAAGGAAGTGCTGTGGAAGCCTGTTAAGAACAAGACAGTGAATATCAGAAGGTCTGCCGAGCGTTTGGTTCTGCCAATCTGTGACTTCTGGCTACTCGCTTAATCTCACTTAATATTTGGGTTATGAAGATTCTTTTGAGTCAAGTGAGATATGGCTATAAAAGTCCTTTCTAAACTATAAAGCATTATACAAATATTTAATTACCAAGAATTATGCATACTTGAGCTTTTCTCTATTAGAGGAGACTGAAGACTATGTTCTTTCTCAGTGCTGAGAGCACACTGTGGCTCCTGATCTGAACATTTTTTTGTCTTACTCTTCCTACTTAAAAAAAAAAAAAAGAAAGAAAACTTTTAAAAAAGCTATATTTTAGTCATTTGGTAGCTCTGTTCATGTAGCTCACTGCTGTCTAACCCTGCTGGTAAGTTCAAAGTTCTCTGCTCAGTACTAAGTCTAAAAAAGTAAAAATTGCCTTTGCATCTTATTGTTATTTTTTTATACTGATAATACTGACACTGTTGGCAAATATAAAAATAAAAGGTTAAAGGGGAAAATGTTTAGTTTTGTATGGTAAAACATAATTGGAAAGGGGTGTAGAGGAAGTTGAAGAGTGAAAAATATCCATAGGGTAGTTAGTGGGTGTCTGTCTGTGTCTACAATACAATTGTTAAAACCAGTTTTCTCCTTTAGCATCTTGAAAATGTTATTAATGGTTATGAAAAGGGAAAGGAAGAGATGATATAACTCACTTATCACTTTTTAAAAATATAATAGGATTATTTCCTTCTGTTGATTGATTTATTGGCAGTAGCTTCCAAATAATATTCATGTTCAATATTCAATTCAATAATAATAATATAATAATAATTCAATAGTTCAATATTATTTAATATTCTTACCATCTACGGTATGCTTACTTTAATTAACCACTCTAATGCTTGATTGGCAATGATGGAAATTGCCAGAGAATCATAAAATATTCAAGCTGGAAGTGACTAAGGATCATATACTATTGTTGATGAAGAGAGCAAGGTCCATAGAATTTAAATATCTTTAAGGTCATACATCTGGGTGACTGTTCAGATCTTAAGATCCTTTCTCCTTTTCTTAGTTGTCATAGTTATCATGCATTATGTTAGAGTTTTGAAAGTATTTTAAGGCAGTAACATCTCGTTCTTTTTTTAGGTAGTGATTCGGAGTAAAAGTGGAGAGATCTTGTATCGTATTTCACCGTGGGCGAAGTATGTGACTCGTGAAGGTGGTAATGTGAATTATGATTGGACACACTGGGATCCAGAAAACCCATATAAAGTGAGAACAACAAATCTGAAATAAATGCTTGTTCCAATACTTCTAGGAAAATTAATTTTTACTTTTATAACTTAGCAACAACGTTCAACCTCACTCTTCACCAACGGTTTAATATTTTACATCATAGTGTGTCCATTATGCTTATACATATGTCAGAGTCCATCAGCTGTAGCCAATAAAATATAAAAGTGAGTTTTTGTTTTATTGTGTGTTTCTGAGGTTGTGGAAGAAAAAGAGAACTAAATCTCTACATACTGACCTATAAGAGATACTAATTAAAAAAAAAAATTTAACCAGAATTTCTGATTTGTCAAAGATTCTCCAGTCGTGTAATATTTCTCACTGTCATGAGCTTGAAACAGGATCAGTGTCCTTAGGAACAATGAATAGTGATGACATCTCATAAATGTATTAATTAGAGTAATTTTTAAGGCTGTCTTATTGATGAGAGTTATAGGTGTCTTTGAGCTCGCATTTCTGTCCTTTAAGGTATTGAAGCTTGTTAATAAATACTTTGCACTTAATAATTACACATGCATTTTACAGCTATTATGTTTTCTCTAAGGCTTAGGCTCAAAATATATCTTCACTTAATGATAAGCCAGAAGCCACTGCATGCCTTACTCGTTTAAAATAGGTCTATTACTATGATCCTAAAAAGGATTTTTTTTCAAAAGAAAATTTAGTGGAAGTAGCCAGTACTTTTTATATGTGAAAATAGTTTCAAAATGTTTGACTGAGTTACTTCATCTTTTCATTTAACATGCTTAATCTGTTAGTGTCATACCTGCATTTTTGATCTAATTCTATATATAATTTTAATATTCTGTAGTTTAAGCATTCCAAACCAAAGAAGCCAAGAGGTCTAAGAATTTATGAATCTCATGTGGGAATTTCTTCCTATGAAGGAAAAATAGCTTCTTATAAACATTTTACATGCAATGTACTACCAAGAATCAAAGACCTTGGTAAGTAAGAACTGTGATTTTTATTCAGATAAAATTTTAATGAGTCTGTTCTCTTATTAGAAAAGCTAATTACAAGTGTCTCCTTTTTTGTGTTAAGAGATTAAATATGTAATAGAAATGCATTTTATTTTAGGCTTCTCAAATTGCCCTGTAATAGTGATAGCATAGAAAAGAGAAATGGAATAAGATAGAACATAAGAATTTGAGATATTATTCCAATTTCATTTTTAAGTAGTGTGAACTGATGGCTTCCAAAATTGTAGATAAATATGTAAGCATAATTACTTTTCTACAGGAGAGAATTTTTATCAATTTAAGTTAAGTGGTCATTGATTATAGCCTGTACATTTTAGTCAGTTAAGAAAAAAATGCTTCCATTTGTAAGGTGACTGGAACTCATTTTGTTTCAGAATCATTGTATATATAGCTCCTGTCTGGGTGACTTATTTGACAAATATTTATGGTGTGTCTTTCTGTGTGAGACATATTGTTCTAGGTGTTTGTATTTTGGACTCTAATGACACAGACCCTGTCTTCATGGGGGCAGCCAGGAGAGCAAATAATGTGTGGCTAAATTATTGATTCAGAACACTTTAAATGTGTTATTTTCTTTTTACAGGTAATGCTTTTTATCATTTCACAGCATATTACTCACCTGCTCCAATGGCTAGGCAGGAAGATAAACTACGTTTAATTATTCTGCTTTTGGTAGACAGTCCACATTGTGGCCAGAGGAAAAGTTTCTCATGGTTGAAGTTTCTAGTTCTATAGGGATCTTGATGGCTTAAGATGGTGAGGTCAAGTTCGAGAAACCAAAATTAATTAAATGTTTGCAGAATTCAATGTTAATTATATTTAATAGATGTTAATGTTGTCATATTTGACATGCTCTGTCATGTTACACTATAATACTGCTTACGACCTGGATCTTGGAGATGTTTCAGCAGAAAAGGATTCTCTCATTCGTGTTTGTGTTTGAATTGCCTTGCCCAGTACTCTGAGCATAAATAATTCAGGAATGGTTAATGACATAAAATTAATAATAAAAGCTATAGATTGGTACTTGATCATAAGAGTAATATGTACTACATCATAGAGAAATAAACCACAAACTCTGTATTTTGTATTAAGCATATTCTTGATTTATGTTATCTGAGCAGTAGTTTTATATACATATTTCTACCAGGCCTGATATAGTTAATTTTTTTTTCTTTAACAATAAAGCCTGCAGTAATAACTTTTCAGCAGATTGTAAATTACAGAGTTTATGTTATCCTTTAAACTAAGAATCCCTAATTCTGAATGTGAATTTGTAATTGTTCCAGTATTAATTATGTACTGAAATATGTGCACAGGAAGTTGTATTGACCTGAATTAGACTTTGGAACAGAATAGGAATCTTTTCTATGTATGTTACAGAAATGTAACTCTCAGAGCAATCAAATCATATTTTAAAATTTTACCAAATTGAAGTTTGAAGATGAAAAAAATTGATTTTTAATTTTTTTAAAAGACTGAAGTTTCTTTTTCTCTGATTATTTGCTTACATTAAAAACATATTAGTAAATATTTTTAAGTATTAAGGATTTTAAAAATGCCTATCTTTTTGAGTCACTTCATTTAGTATTAAAGCAAAACATTTTCAAGTAAGGAAAAGAAGGATGTGTGTGTGTGTGTGCACATATGTGACTTTGGGGTAATTTTATAGGTGCAAGAAATAGTGGAAAGTAGAAACAATTATGCTGTCATTGTAAAATCTACCTTGTAGAAAAATGGATTTGCTGGTATATCTTATGCTTGAAATAACTGAAATATAAAGAAAAAAGTGAAATAAAAAGTACATGGCATGCAATCAGTTACTTTTTATTTGGCTTTCATAATATTCGATATGAATATTACAAGTGCAACTGAAGTTTAGCATATGCAGATTGCCATCTTTAATATTCTAAAGACAAATTAAGATTATATTTGCATGTCATTTATTACTTGTTAAAATGAAGACATTTCAAATAGCTAAAGTACAACCCTCAAGAACTAACTGTCCGATTTTGTGTTAGAAGGTCAGACAGACAAAAGATGTTTAAGTAGTAGAACTTTCCAAAATGACCATATTTTCTAGAGTATATGTAAAATTTATTGCCTTTGAAACAGGGTGCTGTATTGTTATATTTTCCATTTTTTTAATGTGACTTTTAATCTCTTTTTGACCTTTGCTTATACAGGATACAACTGTATTCAGTTGATGGCGATCATGGAACATGCTTACTATGCCAGTTTTGGTTACCAAGTCACAAGCTTCTTTGCAGCTTCAAGGTAAAATGAAAGACTTATATCCATTCTTTTTTGAGCAAAAAATTTAAAAAGGGAAATTAATTTCTTTATTTTATAGGGTGTTGTTTTGTAACCTAGTTTAGAGTTAACAGAGTTACTAGAAGCTGAGCTTTTCTTTTACTAAGATCATAGACTCTCTTCCCATCAAGCCTTAGAGAGTAGCCTGATTTTAATATTGCTTTTCATGAAAAGATTTTTTTGTTAAAGAATACCAAGTTAGCCTGCTGAATCTGTCCTACATTTGGAGGCCTAAGCCTTAGCTAGACAATCACGAATTATGGAAGCCATTACTGCTAGAGCTCACATCTTTTTCTGGAAAGAGATTGACTTACGTAGGAAGGTGATGAGGGGGCCTTCGGTAGGAAAGACTACCCACAGAATGGCTGTCCTTTCCAGGCTGAAATCCAAGGATTATGGCTCTCTGGGCAGAATGACATCAAGGGGTCCTTAAGCAATTCGAGAGGTACTGACTCGAATGACCACAAGTTGAACAAATCCAACATTCTCTCTGCCTCATAGAGCTGACAATATGGTGGCATATAGACATAAATCCAATAATCATTCATACTAGGATTTCTGCATGTAATAAAAGCTCAGAAGAAGATGACAGAGTGCTCTGCTCGTGCAGAATCAGGGGTCTGATCAGTGTAGGTTAGATGTGGACTGATGTTGCAACTGAGATCTAAAACATGACTAAGATTTAACTGTGGGGAGGGGTGAAATGGGGGTAGGTAGATGGCATTCCAGACATAGAGAAAAGATACTGATCCCTTTACCTGTATCTCTTTATAGAATTTCTCCTTGAACAAGTAATCAGTCCTCATTGTCTCTAATTCCTCCACTCCTTTTCTTTCTTGAACTCATTCCAAGTAGGCTCTCCACCTCTTTGCTGAAATTGCTCTTGTCAAGGGTACTGACGCCCTCCACATTGTTAACTCCAATCATCAGTTCTTAGCTTACTTGAACTAGCAGCATTTGGCACAATTGATTACTCCCACCTTCTTGCAACTTTTTTCTTTTCTTGGCTTTCAGGATATTAAACCTTACAGTTGTTTTTCTCATATCTCTTATTGTTCTTCTTTGTTTCCTTTGCTCTTTTTAACCACTTCCAGCACTCAGCCCATGGTTCCATTCCCTTCTGTATCTAAATGAAGTACCTTGGGGTTCTCATCAAGTCTCATTCATTCTTATGGTTGAAACACACTTTGTATGCCAACTCCCAAGTTAATCTCTCCAGTCTTCACCTCTGTTGTGAACTTCAAACAGTGCCTAAGTGACACGGAGATATCTAATACATATTTCATACTTAACAGGTTGCAGATTAAACTTCTGCTCTTCCTGTCTTCTCCTGCCATCTTCCCTAATTCAGTACATGACATTTCTATCTTTCAGTTGTTCAAGCCAAAAATCTTTGCATTTTACCTGACTTTTCCCTTTTTATGTCCCTCCCTACACTCTAGGTATTGTAAAACATAGCCACCTGTGACTTCAAAATATATCCCAAATCTGGCTGCTTCAGCTGCTACCACAGCTACCACTCTGAGCCAAGGTGCCATTATCTCTTCCTGCATAATTTCATTAGCTCTGGAACTGGTCATGCTGAATTCTGTTGTCCTCCTTTTTCTTTCCTAGCTCTTCTCTCCCTCTACACACATGGACTGCTTTCTGCATGGTAGCCAAAGTCAGCTTTTTAAAATGAAATTCAAATCATGTTACTCTTGCTCATTAGCCTCTAATGATTCCCTGTCTCTCTCAGAATAAAAGCCAAATGCCTGTCATTGGTCCATAAGGCTCCCTGTGCTCTGAGTCTTGGCCGACTCTCTGGGCTTATCTCTTGATCATTCCATTCCAACCACACTAGCCTATATGCTCTTCTTCAAAGGCTCCTGGCTCATTTCTATCTCCAGTGCCCTTTCTCTCTGAACACTCTTCCCCTTAGCTATTCACATGCCTTGCTCCCTACTTCTTTCAGGTCTTTACTCAAATACTGCCTTTGTCATAAAACTTTCACTGATGACTGTATTTAAGACAGCCCCCCTTCCTACCAATAGCTTTGCTTCTTTTTTCCTTAGAGCACCTATTGCTATCTGATATTCCACATACCATGCTTATTTATTATCATTCAACTAGAATATAAATTCCATAAGGGCAGTTTTGTTTACTTTGTTCACTGCTGAATCTCTAAAGCATAGAAATCTGTATGGCACATGGTAGATAACTTAATAAGTATTTGTTGAACAAACAAATGAGTGAATGAATGAGTGAAACCTTAGGGCTATTGATTCATTGAACATAGTGTTCAATGACTGGAAAAAAAAGTTGGATAGCTAGGATAAGGAGAGGAAAGGGTAGAATGTCATAAGTCTGAAGTTATTGGAAGGAACAAGATTAGGCAGTGAGGTACGTCATGGATTAGGCAGTGCAGTAGGTCATGATAAGGACAACAGTCTTCATCGTAAGAACAGTGGGAGTTGCATGTATGATTTTAGGTAAAAGACAGCTTGATCCTGTTTGCATTTTTAGGGGATAGCTCTTTCTATTCAGTGGACTTGGCTATCAGGATACCTGCTCTATACCAAGCACTGTACTGGAGCTTGGGAAACCAGATGGTCAGAGCTGCCCTCAAGGATCACTAGATTATGATCTAGTGAGGAAGAGAGACAGTAAACAGTTAATCACAAGGGTGATAATTTATTTAAAAGACAAAAGTTAATGCTACACAAGCCTGCAATATTGAGATTTTACATAGGTTAAGAAAAGACTTCCTCTTGGGAGTGATTTTTGTTTCCTATTTCATGGAGACTAGGCAACTGCTTTTAACACAAACACATATGCATGCCAGCTGCCTATCTTTTCTGCTTGGATGGTGACAGGGCGCACTGGTACCTGAGGCATCCCAGTCTGGGAATAAGTAAGTACAGGAAAGTTGGCTTCAATTAAGGCACAAAGGACATTCAAAGAAGTATTCTAAGCCACTCCCAATCCCAACCATGCATACTCAAAGGGATGGCCAGGTGTATGAACAGGAATGACCATGCTTCTCAGACTAACTAGGCTTGGTGATGGAAATCAGAAGCTCTGAGTATAAAGAAGTGGAATTTTACTATCTACCTACTCAAAATGTGAATTTTTATTGGGCTATAAACCTACAATTAATAGCCAGTTTTTTTAAAATTGAGTGCTTTTAAAGCTGCTTAATAATAGATATTAAGCAGCTTTGACTTGTATCTAAGTATTATACTGCATTTGCATTTGCACTGCACTAGCAATATAATACTTAGATACTACTATCTAGTACTGTGCTGGTAAAATAATTGATACACAGTAAATGATTGGCCGTTTGCTCTAAATATGATGTGAGCTTGTATTTGCTGTCTCCTTTACCTTAAGCCGTTATGGAACTCCTGAAGAGCTGAAAGAACTAGTTGACACAGCTCACTCGATGGGTATTACAGTCCTCTTAGATGTGGTACACAGCCATGCTTCAAAAAATTCAGAAGATGGATTGAATATGTTCGATGGGACAGAGTCCTGTTATTTTCATTATGGACCTAGAGGGCATCATACTCTTTGGGACAGTCGATTGTTTATCTACTCCAGGTAGGTATATATAATATGGAAATGTCTTACTTGTTTAAAAAAAATTCGAGGAATTTTACTAAATTCATTGTATGTGTACTCTCTCACTGGTATTTAATTTCTTAATTTTCAAAAAAAATTTATGAGAAATGTTTAACATACAGAATTTACCTTGTTTGATTAGCATGTGTATTTGTGGTAAGTTGCATTAAACTTCAGTTTTACAAATTGTATTCCATTTAGCATATATTGGTTATATTTCCATTTAAAAGATTAATGTAAATAGCTTCTTAACATCTAAAAAGCACTTTATCACTCTGAATTAAGTATAGCAAATTGCCTTTTAATAGAAAAATACATATTGTTTTAAGTAGGCTATTTTTTAAAAACATACTTTGTTTTGCTGCCTTAATACTACATGTTTTTGATTGCAGCTAAATTATTATACCTATAATAACAGCTAACATTTATTAGTATGTAAGGTATCAGATATGCTGCGAAGTGTTTTAGATACATTAGCTACATATTTTATTTTCTTTATTCTTCACAACAACTCTGCTTACACATGGTAAGTACTGTTGTCATAACCATCTTACAGATAATAAACCAAGGCTTAATGCTGAAACAGGTTCTTAGGATTAAACACATCTCTGACTTTCCATGTAAATACAAGGGTGTTTTATGTGATTAAATCTAAATAGCATAATATGGCAAAATTATTTTTAAAATAAAAAATGCTATGAATTTTATCCATTATTTATCATAAGTGAAAATATGTATTCAAGTCATATTAAAAGCATCAGAATATCAAGTAATATATAACTATTTTTTAATAATATTTCTGAAAGAATTTAATGAACTTTCTTTCAGATGTTGCACCGTAAATAAATATACATGTATTTGGAAAATGAACAGTGCAGAAAAATGCTTCAGCAAGTACTTTGATAAAATGAAGAATTCTAATTTTTTAACAAAAATTAGATGATTTATATATGAAAGAAGTTGTTTTGCTTCAGTCTTCTTCGTATCATGCATTATTTTATATTTCATAGCTGTGCAGGAATCACTCCTGCCAGATGAAGCAGCATTATAGATGAGAAAAGACACAAGAGGTGGAAGCAGGTGGCAGGGTTCCAGGCCTAGTTTCACTCTGGTACAAATCGATTAATCATTCTGGTTCTCAGGGTTTTCATTATAAGAGGAGGTAGAGTTTGGGGATTAATGCAATTCCCTCTGTAAAGGTATTTTGTATTTGTGTCACCTTTTTGAACATTGCTTTTTACAAACCACAGATTTATAACAAGTAAAAGGCCTGAACCTGTGCTAATTCTATGATATAATTCTTAACAATTTTGTTCTTGAGTAAATCTTCTAAAAGTAGATTGTGGACAAGAAATACAATTAATTGAACTTTCTGGTTCTTATTTGGATAAGTAAGTGTTGGCTCTATCCTATAGAACTGTGCCTTATGAAAGAAATACACTAAATTGTTAAATTTTTATGTTTTGAAACAATTCTGCGGGGGAACTGTGTCTTAAAAAGAAATGCATTAAGTGGGTGGATTTTTATGTTATAAAATGATTCTTTATTTTAGTGAAATGTTTATTATACTGTATTTTTCTGTTCCTTTAGCTCTCAAAGTCCATTTAAAGTTATCCAGTTTTCTAAAGAAAAGGAATTATACGTAATTGTCTTAAAAACATTTCTATTACAGAAATTGACATATTTAACACTTTTATTTAATACTTAGTTTCTTTTGTTATTGAATTAACTCTTAATCTCTCTCAAGTTCTTACTGTTGGTAAATAATGTGTAGTATGATTTTAGCTTATTATTTTTATTATGACTTTTTTTGGCTTCATTACATCACATAGGCTTAGTCCTCTGTAAGTACAGCTCCATTTAGAATTTACTTCAGTTATTTAGTATGTTGTTCTAGTTGATAATACCTAAATTTTCCAATTTTTCTAGACTTAGTATTTTCTATGTAGGTTTTTACTATTAGTTATGACATCATTAAACAGTATAGGTAAATAAATCTTACAAAGTCAAATTTAAAAAATTGTCACCGAATTTAAACAAATAACTCTGTAGTATTTACATTTTTCAATATATAAAATACTAAAGAATCTAGGATTCTTTGAATTATTTTCTCAATACTATATTAATTTATTAAAAAACTTTATGGACAACATTTATATTAGCCTGATGAAATAAATCAGATTTCTTCCTTCTATTCTGATTAGTGATGGCGTATGTGATGTAACGTTGTTTTGAAGCCATTTTTATAATCAGCATTCATGATTAAAGCCCTGCTCTACTCTTTTGGTTATTTATCTCTGCTTAACCAACCAGCTTAAAACTAAGTGACTTCAGACAACAGCAGTTGTTCAGTTTACTTCTATATCAGCACTGTGGGCCTAGGTCAGTGTGACAGCTCCTCTCTTCCCCATGTTATAGTCTGGGTCTAGAAACTGACACAGCATCATTTCTGCTACAAACCATTGTCCAAACAGTTACAGATTCAGGGACCATGGGACCTTTTATTTCAATGGCAGGAGCATTAAAGAATTTTAGGGCTATGTTTTAAAATTCCCACATCTAACAAATTTTAACCATTCATAATAAATATTCCACTTCATAATTCAAAAGAGATGTATTGAAATACCTGTTTATGTGGAAGGGTTACTTTTTTTTCTCAGCTGTATTTCTTTGGTAGAGAGTTTGTCTGAAATAAGCAATTTTGAAAAAAATACTAATCATTATAAAAGTAATAATACCATTGTTGGTAATTAGGAAATATAAAAAAGGCACAGAAAATCCAAAATGAAAATGATTATTCTTTATAAATATAAATAACATTACTTGTTCATGACTACATTTAATCACTATTCCCTACATGCATAGAATCACAGGAAAACCCAAGCCCTCACTATTACTCTCTTCGTGGAGTAGCTACTTGCCTGTAATCTTGAGTTTGTTCCTTATCCAGATGAAATCAGACACTACCATTTATATACCAGGTTTTAAAATATAAATTCTTTTTCACCCCTTACCTTTGATATGTTGGTTCATATTATACTTCATTGAAAGGTTAATATAAATGGTACATGGTTTGCCTAAGGCCTAGTAAGCCTCTTCTTTGAAAACTTGTAATAATTTTTGAAATTATTATATTTACTGTTTGAAAAAAATTGATCTAAGTAGAATCAGCTTCCGCGGAGCTATGTTGCTGATGCTCATTCCGTCCTATGTATATGTCACACCCTGTCACCACTTATAATCTCTGATTCAAGTGCCATCATCAGAGTTATCAGAATTAAATCTCTCACTCCAAGTAATACCAGAGATCCTGACTGTGCTATTTCATTACTTGCTATGAATAAATTTCCAATCAGGAGCTGCCCGTGTTTTAATTTTCTGTCTACTTGGCTGAACTGCCTTCCAGCTCTTCTAAATTGCTAATGACAGTTTGCGACAGAGATTGGGTTGTTCTTTCTTTAGTTGGTAAAGAGAACTTCTTGACAAATCTGTCACCCGTAAGTTTCAGTAGTTTCTAGAGTGAGAAGTAACGGCTATAATTTAATGGCCTCAGTTTTAAATTCTATTTTGTGTATGTGTCTGGCACTATGAATATGTATTTCTTTAATTGAAGTATAGTTGATTTACAATGTTGTGTTAGTTTCAGGTGTACAGCATAGCGATTCAGTTATATATTTATATATATCATGTCTGGCACTATGTAAATGTACTTCATAAAGTAACAAGACAACTACACATTTGTGGAGCTTAAACAATTATTGATACCTTAAACTTTACTAAAACTTCAAATGAGTACCTTTTCTTTGTTGAATATTTCTTTCAAAGATAAGATATTGAATCCCAAAGAAGATAACATAATAGAGCTAATGCTCATTTTTTCCCCCTGAACCTTACATTTAGGTACAAAAGTTGTATAATCATATTCTGTCAGCATGGGTTTGTAATGTGACAGCCATTAGGCAGGAAGATACTCTGCTCTTATCTTGAGTTATTAGAGTTCCTTTCAGAAACAAAAATGAATCCAGTTTGATTTTTTAGGGTCATAACCACATGGGATAAAGTATCCCTTAGTACAGACACTATAATATTTGGGTCTTCTTAATCATAGGTCTTTTCCACAAGTTAGAATGTGAGAGGAAATTCATAGGGGCTTCCCCTACTGAGAGTGGGTACTTGGATCTTAAGTATTTTGTGATATCTTGTTTTGTGATGTTTCTTATTTAGTTTATTAATATGATGAAATACATTTATTGATTTTGACTGTTAAGCCAATCTTGCATTCCTGGGATAAGTCTATAAAGGCATAGGTACTAAAATTGTAAATAAAATTATAGCATATTTTATATGATATTACAGCATGATCAAATCAGTTATTAAGATGAATCTTTATTTAAGGATTATTGTGCATTGATATATTAATGAGTATATGACATCATTATGATTAGCAAGATATTTAAAAACTGAGCATCCAGGACATGAATGGAAACCTCTAAAATATTATTTTTTGAGAGGACTTTAAAGTCATATGCTACTTTCTGGTTTCTTAAAAGCAAAAAGCAAAAAGCAACATGCCATTGGGTGAAATAATTGCTCTTTTTGCTGTAGTAAAAATGGCCACAGTAACACAGAGAAAATAGCATAGAAAGGTAAATGGGTACAACTACTTTAGAAACATTTAGGTATTATCTGGAAAAGTTGTAGATTCACATATTCTAGGATGCATTACTAGATATGTTCTTGAAACTTCTACTCACATGCTTATCAGAAGTTTGGGGAAAAACACATGAAAAAATCACTCCCTTCAGGGCATAAGTGACATTTTAATAATTTATTTGAAGTAACTGCTTTCAAAGAAAGTTTAGCTACGGAGACAAGCGTTTGGGGGAAGATATCAAGAAGAAGTTTCTGTCTTTGTGAGTTTATTGCCACGGATGATTTTAGTCATAAAAATTATTTTTGCATTCACATGAATCTTGGAGCATTTTTTTGGCCAAACTTTTAAAATTGTTCCAATTTTAATTTGTCTTAAGTCCACTGGTTATAAATATAAATATAATTATAAATATAAGTGAATCATCTTGTGGTTACTTGGCAAGATCAACTAACTTCAGGGAAAATGGAAATATACAAGCCACATTTTATGAAAGATGGTAGACAGTGGAAGGAGCTGGAAAAAAACGTTTTATAATTTAATAAAAATGGCCATTGATTCTCTCTTTTCATTTATATCTGTGTATTTTATTGAGCTGGTTTAGCCAGGATAAGCATTAAACACACATGTCAGTGATTCTAAATTTAACCAGACCTCAATTATTTTATCTTTATTTTAAAATTAGTTTGTGTGTATATATTAATATATTATTAAAATGGTATGTATATATAATTAATGAATAAATACACATACGGGGGACTGTACTGAAAAGTTTTTACTGATGGGGCACACAAAAAAGTTTACAGATACTTGAATTAACCATTGCTTAGGTGAATGAAGATTAACATCAAAGATTTTTTTAAAGAAGAAGAAGCCATTTTTTTCTGAATGATTTATTTAATAAACATATTGAACATCTACCATATACCATGTCTTTAGAGAAGTGATATTTTCAGTATATTTAAATGTAGCACAAAATCTTAAAATAAAATGTGTGTTTTAATTTCTTTAGATAGGTTTCAGAACATTAATGTTCTTTTAAATTGAAGAAGTACAGCGTTATTTTAGACAAATACCTGTCCTATTTGCTTTATAAAAAAACTAATGATTTTTTTTAAAATAAAGCATTTGCTTTATGAGAAGCAAATGATGGGTGACTGAAGGGCAATTTTGGATGTAGATTTAGTGAACAGTTAACTATCTCAAAAGAAGTCAGACAATTAAAAATAAACAAGCAATAATTTATGGACTATTAAGAACATTAAAATCTCACAGTAAGATCGTTAATAATGCTGAATGTCTCATAAAAAGTCTTGTTGTTTTCTTCTTTTATAGTATTTTTTCTTTTCCTCTTAGTAATTTTTCCTTGTTTAAAATAGAACTTTATTTCAGCTTGATTAAGGAAAATGGTTAAATTGACTATTTCAAAGAAAGTAAAGTTAGATTCAGAATTCAAACAGACTAATTCTCTCTTGTAAAAGAGATTAAGAAGGTTGCTATATCAATCTAATCTGTCTGGATTTGAGCTTGAATAGTAGAAATATAACTTCTCTCACAGGGTTTATGAGATTACTCAGCCTTGCAGAAAGGTTTCTATTGATGCAGAGCATAGCACTGGAGTAAGGATTTACAGTCTTTGTATAAACTTTGTTCCTGGTATTATCTGCCTCGTTTATTCCCCATAAGTCTAAAATTTAAGTGCACGGGGTTATCTTGAAAATATCTTGAGTATTTAGGTCTTACCTTAACATTCACCTTCTCAAATGCAAACTCATTCTAAAATAGGACCATTCTACTAGGCAGTTTACCTTAAATTTGAAAATGTCGAACATGGCTCTAAAAGCAACTTCTTTAGCTTAGAATAATAGTAGATGCTACCATGTGAAAATGGTCCAGAAGTCCTATTCAGTGGTTATTCATTTAAGTCAGGGAATTATGTGGCGTCTATAATCATAATATCTGGGTTTTTCTTATGACCTTTTTAAACAAGCAGGTAAAAAGTGAAAAAAATCAATTTTTCTGTTTTTATCTGTATGTAACAAAACAACTTGTTTAAGCATGTCTATTTTCTGGGTTACAGGTTAGCAGTTTTGAAGTTATGAAGAGGTATTTCAAGGTTTACTAGCTGAATGATTTCCTTAGCGTTATGCTGCAGATAAATGACCCATGTTATAGCAAGCCAATTATTTTCAAAAAATATATAAGTATTTCTCTCTTATGTTTTGGAAGGACACATATTTATAAGTAACATAAAAATTATTTGGTTTAGAGTTTCCTCCCCTCCCCCATTCATTTTGGATTAGCAGTCAGGCCAGTTTTTCTCTAAGTTCAGAATTTCCCATCCACATTTTGTGATGGTAAGAGATCTCTATTTGGTGTTACCTTGAGTCTTCATTCTGCCTTCTTTTTCTTTCACTGTGAGTAAGACAAGCCATCAGCCTCAGGATTTATTTCATTGCCTCTTTCCAGCTTAAAATATCTCCCCAAGATTAGACCTCTGCCTGGGTAGCCTTTCAAAATTCTGTCTGCTGAAAGCATCAGTGAAACACAGCGACAGTTATAGTTAACATTTTCTCTCAGTGCTTTAGGAAACAAAACAGCATAACTTTTCCAAGAGTTAAGCTCTATTCTTAGCTCTCTATAAAGGACAGCAAATGAAGCCAACTGGCTATCTAGATGGGTTCACCTGGTCTTTGTGAGGGATGATCATGATGATGACAGTAGCAACCTTTAAGGGTCACTCAATCTGGAGGCATTTCTTCTCTGACAACCTGATATGAAATATCTCCTTCAATCTTCTGCCATTCCCTATCTCCTGGTCCTGCCTAACTTTTCTCCATTGCACTTATCACCATCTTACATTCCAAATAGATACTTATTTTTTAGTAATATGTTTGTTGTTTATGTATTAAATATGGAAGTAAATAATCTGGTTTTTATTGAAAATATTTTATTTAAAGTAAAGCATTCTCTGTCTCTTTCTCAAAATTTTCATCCTCAGCTTTGCTTGCCATGAAAGTGACACAGCAAAGGACTGATTTGGTGGGGTTACCTGCTCTTTAGAACTGAATTCAGTGAAGAAAGCTATAAAAGATACTTCCAGCCAAAATTATAATGACAATGATAATAATACATACTACGTATAGTTAAGATATTAAAGATCTGACATAGAGTAAAATAAGTGGTTTGAGAATTAGATGACTCTACCTCTCTGATCTTAAACCAAGCTGTTTAACACTTGAATCTTGGTTTCACATATGAAGAGCTGATAATAATAATATTATTTATGTGCCACAGGGCAGTTGTTCAAACTATAAAATAACATCATTAAAAATGCTTGCAAACCAAAATATAGAGTATTATGGAGAGTGTGGAGTTGTACTTTCAGATTTTTACTAGAAATAGAAGTAGTGCTCAACTCACAAACCAGGCAGATAACTAAGGAAAGTAGACCAGGTGGCGGTCTTGGCCACCTGGAACAGACGGGTCCCATCTGAAGGGGCTGCCAAGCTCACAAACACCTACTTGTTTCCATGTGAGAATGTGGCCCGTGAAGCCACATCATCTGGCACTTAGGGAGAACTCACGCGTCCACATTTTATATAAAATATCCCTAGTTTTAAATGTCTGCAGTTAATTTAAAATTTTGAAATTACTGTGCCAACCAAGGGAACAGACATTGGGGTTGGATATATCTCTGGGCCTCTCGGGCTATGTCTGGACTCAATCAGTGTGCCAGGGGTTGGTTGTGAAAGTACCAGATTCTACCAAACTCCCCAAATTAAGTAGTAAATTAGGTACTGAGCCAATATGACAATAGGACAATGATATTTTATAGCTTAAACACAACATTGTGATACAATTTTTTTTAAATAATGCAAACTTTATAAGCCTAAACTAGTAGTATGATACTGTCTACTCAGCAGAATTATCTTAACATCTTGATGTTTACGTAGCATGAATCAACAAAATAAGTATCTTTTAAGATCAGGTTCAATAAATTAAAAGGCACATTTATTGAAGAAATCTGCATAATTAAAATTCAGTAAGCTTTATTTATTTTAATACTTTGCATCTAGATTCTAAGTAACCTCTTTAAAAATATATAGACAGATGTAGTTACTGACCTATGGAGGCATTATAGAGAAGGGGCAGGGGCCTAGGCTGTATCAACCTGTGCTCAAATACTGGTTCCACCACTTACCAGGTAACCACAACCAGATTAGCCAGGTTTCAAAGTTTAATTTCCCCCCATCTGTAAAATAAGATTCTAATTGTATCTTCCTCCCATGATTGTGAAGATTCAGTGACACACTCGCTCCAGTGTCTGATTCGTAGTCATGATAGTTGCCGCTGTCAGCATCATTGCTGGGTCATTGTCCCAGTCCTCTTGTGGGCAGATGTAACCAGCCAGCCCAGTCCTCTGAAACATACTCAGAGGTGTGAGGACCACTAACACCATCTTTGCTCCTTCTTGAGCCAGAACATGTGCCGTAACCACTGTGGATCTTGTGGTCTCACACTATTTATTTTAAAAAGCACATGAAGCTGTTTTCTTGGTAGAATCCCCAAATTAGGAACGTTTGTGGAAATGACCGATCGTGATCGACATCTAACTGTGTTGAGGAATCACAGCCAAGAGCGGTGGTAGAGGGAGAAAGCCCATCAGGGTCAGAAAGCAGAACTGAAAGCACAGCAGTGTGAGGCCACTCGGGTGCAGCAGCAAACAGCTCCACGCTGGGTAATTGTCCCTCTGGGCATCGTTAGACTGAATTGATCATAATGAACGTGAGTCATTAAAAAAAGCTCTAAGTCATGTTCAAGAATGTCTTTTTGGGCTCCAGGAAAAAGTAAAATGTAATCTCAAAGTATTTGTTAAAATGTTAAATTTTTAAATGTTGTAACGATTAAGTTAGAGTTATCTGTCAACTATTTTTTATTGAGGATTAGACTACTCTGTTCCCCTCCAGTGTGGACTAAGCAAAGCATTCCGTCTACCTGTTTTTGTTTTTAAATTTTTCAGGTGCAAAAGGCATTTTATTGAATAGTTGCTGTGTTAACTAACCTGTTCTTTTGCATTTTAAATCAGGGGCCATATTATATCTTTCTTAGGATAATATTTTATGGTTATCTGTTCTGAGTGGGAAACAGATTTTTAGTCTCAGTATATTTATTCTAAATAAAATTACTCAGTCTTTCCCAGTGATGAAGTTTTCAGAGTGATGGCTAAACTGTCTGCTGTAATAATCCTCCAGTAGCTCGGGCAGGAAGGGCCTGCTTAGTTCTCACCATCTCTTCCTTCTGCTTTGCGTGGCCATTAATGTTAATGGCAGTGCTTACAAGTAGGGAGATCACACCTTTGTGCTTGTTGTTTGGGGCTCAGTGTGGAACAGCACTTGCGCCCGATGTTTTCTTCTTGATGAAGTGTTGTTATTAAGCGTTGCCTCGTGATAATCGAGCCTGGGCTCTGCTTGACCTGCAGTTTGTCCTTCTTGCTTCTGCCATGGGTTCATCTACTAGCTTGTGCGGTTATGTCTGAAAGGCTATCAGAAATAGCCCATCTCTCGATCTTTCCCCAGCCCTTTCCAGAAGCCAGGTATCTCAGATCTCCTGTAAAAGAAGAGAAATCAGGGAGCTTAGTGATAAAATGAAGTTGATGAACACAGCAAACACTATCAGGTCACAGGGATGGCGAGAGAGGTGCTCAGTACTGCCGTCCCTGCTGACCACTTGGTATAGGTGACTGCTCTGTGCTGGGCTGGTTGGTGGGCTCAGTAGGAAAAACGGGAAATTACAAGTGAAGTGTGCACAAGACCAGCGTGCAAAATGGAGACCCAGAGTCCTACTGAGGAGCACAGAAAACACTGTCCAAAAGAAATATAATTCAAGCCACATACATAATTTCAAATATTCTAGTACCCCGCATCCGTCTCTAAAATGGTGATTAAAAAACCTCATGGAGCTGTTGGGAGATTTAAAATATTAAAACTAGGTAAAGTTCTTAGAACAGCTCCTGGCACATAATAAGAATTAATTATTATTTCTTACAACTTCCATGGTTTGTTCCACATTCAGACTTCTTTGTTGAGCTCAGATGTATATATCACACAAACTCTGAACCTGTATCCATTCAGCCATTACAGTTCCTCCTTATATTACTTCCAAATTGTTTCCCAAATCCAGATTCTCTTTCCTACCCTCCACCCTGTGTTAAATGCTTTTATTTGATTATCTGCCTTCACTTTCTGCTCTCTTACATATTAATGTTTATTTTGCTGTGCAGGTTTTTGGACTGCATTATTATTTAGTTTACTTTTCTCATCTACTCCAGGCAAGAATATAGGAATCAACGAAGCAAAGACAGTGTTGTCTTGTTTCCCCCTTTATCCCTCAGGACTGGAACAGTGCTTGACTCATTCAACGCAGATTTGTTGAATGGATAAAGAAATGAATGAATCCATTTATTTTTTCTAATGCTCCCAAATTAGAATATAGGTCATATGCAGCTTGTAACCCTGTTGGTTAGCACAATATTCCAGAGTCTGCCTAAGAGTAGACTGTCAAATGTTTGTTCAGCAGAGTAAAAATGAAACCCATTATCTCGATGAAATAATACTTTGTGAGTATTTTGGGTCATTTTAATCCCAGATATAGCAAATCGTGTTTCAGTTAATTCTTTTTTTTAATGTCTTTTTTATTGACATATAGTCAATTTACAATGATTTGTTAATTTCTGGTGTACAGCATTGTGATTGAATTTTATATACATATATATATATTCATATCCTTTTTTATTATAGGCTATTACAAGGTATTGAATATAATTCCCTGTGCTATACAGTAGGACTGTGTTATTTATCTATTTTATATATAGTAGTTCAAGTCCCTCATTTTGTTCTTGGGTATCTGTTTCTTTTCAGTACCGAATGACAGTAAAAACGTATCTTAAATTATTCCCAAAGAGAATACATATCTGAAATGATGATCAAGTTACTGAAAAAAAAAAAAAAAACAATAACAACTCAGTTAATTTGTGAAGTAACAGTGTCATCCAGGTTTGTCGCAGCAATTTGTTTCATGTAACTACTTTGGGAAATGACACACCAAGAAGGATAGTTCAGCAGGATATCAGTGTCACATGAAGGGTGTTCAGCACTCAAATAAATTTTTGGAAAGCCCTGAATCAAATCAAGTTCAACACATCACTTTATAGTTGAAATTCTTGGAATCTTTAATTAGCTAATGTGCGTTTTGAATCGCCAAGTAAGTGCTACACAATAATACTTCACTTCTCAGATTTGTTTAACCTTGAAGCACTTCAATGCACTTAGAATTTTTTTGTTTTTTTTTTTTTTCTTTCTAAATCTTAACATGTCCTATGAGATTTTGAAGGACCTGGCCCAGGTCTCACCGTAATATACTCTTCCTCTCATTAGTCTGTAACCCCCCTGGTGCTTTTCTTGCTTTGGGGCCTCTGTGCATGCTTTACCTTCTGCCTGGAGTATTGCCATTGTATGGCCAGCTCCTGTTTGTCTTCCCATCCACAGTGTGAAAGGCCTTTTTTGGCTTCCCCAGTCTAAAGTCAGTCCCACTGGCATGCTTGCTCAGCCTCTTTTCACTCTTCATTTAGTTATCATAATCTATAGGTAAACTTTGCCATTGTGTTTGTATTTTATATTTTAAAACAGTGATAACTTACCTATTTTTCCTTTGACCTCATCTTTAGGGAATATTCTGTTGTATGAGTGTGCATGTGTATATTCTATATTACAAACATTATTAATGTTGGTTTTACATTTTTTTTGTGAAGAATCTCCTATTTGAAACGTGGCCTTATGAGACATAAAATTTTGCACTAACCTCTCAAGCAATCAAGTGACAGGAACTTGTGGTAGTTAGGGATGGGGTTAGGATGGACTTGGGTTGGCATTCAGGCTCTGCTGTTTCCCAGCTCTGGGCTGCTCCTGAGTAGTGCTTGTCATCATTTTAATTGTCTATTTTATTGAAATGTTTTATTTTCATCTCTTCTTTATCACTCCCAAACCCCTATCAACATGCACTGCTACTTATTTGTAGTGTACCTTTTAGAGAGATGAAGCTTTACTATTATTATTTCCTTAAGCAGTAAATAGTACACAACCTGCTTCAAGATATACACTAACTTAAAACACTATGATCAGTCTCCCCCCTTCAGCCCATCAAAGGTTTGTCTGTCTATGTTTGTTCTTCTACTGTGTCTTCTCTTTGTCCTCTCTGTCTCTCTCTGCCTCATAGATCTCAGCTATACATTTGGCAATTGAAGCTTTGTGATATTTAAAAGAAGATAACCAAAAATAAAAAGTCATGGATTTTATTTTATTTTTTTATTTGTGCTTGTCCATTTCTGGGAAGAGTGAAGGGAAAATTATCTCTATGTTCTTTTTAAAAGTCTTAATATATGAGCTTCACTTGCCGCAAGCAGATGAGGTGTAAAATATTAAAACATCATAGGCCATGCAAAAATAAGAACTTCGCTCAGATGCAGATACTCTGAGGGGATGCTGTCCTTGGATTCTAGGTTAGATAGTCCTTTCTGGATTGATAAAGAATTGCTCCCATCAAGGCAGGAGTGAAGCATTCTGCTTTTTTTCTCAGCAATGCAACCTTTCTTCCTCCTCCTCTCTTGCCTTCTCCTCTCCTCCAACCTACTTTTTTTTTTTTTTCTATACATAAAAAGATGAAGGCATAGCTTAGGTTTTCTCTCCTCCTCTCTTTCCCTGTGATTGGCTTATTTCCCTGCTGTGCTGATTGTTTCAGCATGTAGAAAAAACTGGCTGCAGCTAGGAATTTGCCTTAAGAAATGGAAACCTTTGAGGCCATTTGAGCATGAACCTAGGCAATTCAGAGAAGCTGGGAACAAGCCAGAGGGAGGCTTGGTCCTTTTAACCACTCTTTCTCCAGGATTTATTAACATCCTGCAGCAAGTAGAAATCTGACTCTTACATGGTGTGTGTTTATGAATTCTATTAACTTGTAGATTTTAACTAGTTTATATCAATATGAACTAGATTGTTTTCTTGAATTTTTTTTTACTCTTTATATACATGCTAATATAAATGTGTGTGTGTGATATACACACATCTAAAATCCGGAAGTTTATAAAGCTTAATCATAGATTGTTGAATGTTTTGATTTGTTGCTGTTAATTATAGTTCACAATCTCAGCACATCTAGAAATGATAGAAAATGGGGCAAGAATATACATATGTAGGCTGTGCAAGTGGATAAATTCTAAAGCAAAGGAAGTTTTATTTTAAAAATAGAAATTAAATAAATTTTCTGTATTAGAAATGTCTATAAAATATCTTTAGAAAACATATACATAGGCCATCATATGTATATATATGTGTGTGTGTGTGTGTGTGTGTGTGTGTATATACATATATATATATATGTATATATGTATAGAAAATGAACTTCTTGAGCGTCTCTGCCTTTGAAACTGAATGTTAGAGGAAGGGGGCTTTATGGACACATGTTGATGATAAAGCAATCTGTTGCTGAGAATCACATATTAAAAAAAGTCTGGCACACACAGGGGCTGAATTAGCTAATTAATGTAATTTATTGAGTACTTACTGTGTACCCAATATTTTTGAACCCTGGGAATGAAGCATTGAAAAAACCAGATAAGACACCAGTTCTCTGAGTCCCTGTCTATGGGGAAAGCAAGCAATACAAAATAAATTTCCAGCTAGTGGCAAGTTCCATGAAGAGAAGTAAAGCCAGCTAGATGTATTCAGTGTTCTGTTGACTACAGCTGGGTTTTTTTGTTTTTTGTCTTTTTTGCTTTGTTTTGTTTTGTTTTATTTTTTTAAGTGTGATCAAGATAACCATTTCTGAAGAGGTAATATTTAAACAGAGACCTGAGTGAAGTGAGGTACAATATAAAATCCTGGGGAGGGGGCAGTGAGCAGACAGTGAGGAGAAAAGCAATTGTGAAGTCCCTGTGGGGGGAATGGGTGTGGCAAGTTTAAGAGAAGGCAAGAGAGGTGCGGAGTGGTAAGCAAGGGAGAATTTTAGGAAAATACAGAGAGTTTAACAGTTGTCAGATCATGTAAAGCCTTGTAGGTTATTGTAAGGAGTTTGAATTTTCTTCTGTTTTATTCAGTTGATTCTGTTTGACAGGAAGCTGTTAAAAGATGTGGACCAGGGGAGTGGTGTGACAATACTGAAAAAACTCCTCTTTATGAATACAAACTAGGAGGAAGAGGGATGTGGGGTGGGCATGGAATTGGTGGGTAGACATAAGGAGCATGTGCACCGTGGTCGTCCACTGAGAAATTGTGTCTTGGATCAGAGTGGTGGCATCTAGGACTTTAAGATTTGATTAGATTAAAATGGAATGCATTTTGAAGGGAGAGCTGACAAAACTTTGTGAGTGATTAGTTGCATATGAGGGGAAGAAAAATTATTTCCAAGTTTTTGATTAATGGCTAACTGGGCTCCTGAAAATGTCATCTGTAAGTTTGGAGCATGAGGTATACAGTAGCCATTTATACAGCTTTGGGAAACTGGGAGAAGTATTTGGGGGAAAATGAAAAGGTTAGATAACTTAAATTTGAAATGCCTCTTTGGTATATAAATGGAGATGTCAAGTCGGCAGTTAAATATCTGAGCCTGGAATTCAGTGGAGAGGTTAGGGCTGGCAAACCCCTTAAAACTGGAAGTCATCTCTTTATGGAAGGTTTCTCAAGCTATAAGATTGTATCAGATCACCTGAAAAGTGAGGATGAGGAGAGAGAGGGTCTGACTGCTGAGCTCTGAGTTGTCCTCACATGACGAGATCAGGAAGAAGAACCTGTAGGTGAAGTAGGAGGACAGGGAGGGAGGACCCAACCATACCAGCTGTGTCTGCTGGGCTTAAGTTAAATAAGGATTGAGAGTTAGACATTGATTTGGCCTGATGGTCATTTATTTGGACTAAAAAGAATTTTATTGGAATGGTTGGGCTGAAATTCTCTTTTCAATGGGTTAAAAAGAGAATGCAGAGGGAGAAAGTGAAGGTAGTAAGTAAAGATAACTTTTATGAGGGGGATATTCTTTAAAGGGGAGCAGAAAAGTGGGTTGGTAGCTGAAATAAAGAGCTATAAGTCAGAAAGTTTCTTCTAAGTTAGGAGATGGTATTGCACTGATAGAGAAGGGAAAACCTCTGAGTCAGTAGAAAATGGATAACTAGGTGCAAACCTTTGAGAAGGGAAGAGATGGGATTTGGTGTGCTAAGGGAGAGGTGGTCTTAGAAAAGTGCAGAGACAATTTATCTGATATAGTAAGGAAACAGTATATGGGTTTTAGCTGAGAGGATGGTAGATGTAATTGGGTGTTGATGATGTTTTATAATTGTTTCTATTTTTTTCCAAAAAAAATTTTTTTTGTTTTTTTGAGCTCAAGGCAGTCAACTGCAGGTGAAAAGTTAAGAGACAGGAGTTGGAAATTCCAGCTTAGAGAAGGTGTAGAATTGTCATCTGAGAAAGTGGAGAGTCATTTCATCATTTATGAAGTAGGGTGGGATTCCTGAGTGATTTTGAGATCCTACCTGTGTGTGGACCAAGCCGAAACCTGGATTTGACTAGGGTTGGAGCTCTGCTAGGACTATGAGACTTCCCTTAAATTCAACTGAAGGCTGTGTTAAAGGCTGGAGAAGGGCAGTCAATAAATGCTTAAGTGACAATTGTCATTTCTCCATTTTTCTTACATTTTTCATATAGTTAACATTTCCAGAAAGTTAACAACAGCAAAAGGAATCCATATAAAGAATCACAATTTTTCAGATCAAGTGTGTTAAATAATAAGTCACAACAGGAGGTATAATTACTTATAAGCAAATGAGCTTGAGAGACAATTAATTCAAATATACTTAATCCATCACTAAATATTTTCCTTATACTATCACTGGAGTAAGCTTTCTCAAATGCAAATTTGGTGCATGTGACTGACAAGTGTAAATCATTCAGGGGTAAACTATAGCCTATGACGATCGTTTTCTAAACAGACAAATGCTAATAGCTCTGGTAAAAATGGAGATCCAGTGTCTTTTGTAGAGTTTCTCATACTTGAGGCTGCCTCCCCCTTATAGGTAATGTTATAGGTTGATATTTTCTTGATCATATGAGATAAAAATATGAGCCCTAGAGATATAAAACAGGATTTCACATATCAGTTATGCCATATCAGATATGGTCTCAAAAATTTCTCAGACATTATCCTTACTGTTTCTAGTCCAGTGACCAATGCTGGGGTTCCTTCATTGCCTGAATGGTCCTGAGCACAAAAACTGCCATCGTGTACTAGGTGTTTAGAACTGCAGTTAGCAGGAGGCAGCTCAAGGGTATTGTCCATTTTGCAGCTGTCTCAGGAAAAGCCTGGTGGTGGTATGTATGTGTGTGCCATGTGCACACATGTGGGGTGCTGGGTGGTGTAGCCACAACAGAGGCCTGCCTAAATCCTTGTATGTTTTCCCCAAGGCAGAAACTTTGGCTCCATGGATACATTAAATTACAACTTTTTGATATACTGAAGTATCCAACCCTAAATTTTAGGAAATGTGAGTATTAAAAGAAATGGGATTATGTTTAAAAGGTACTTGAAATAGGAATGTGGCTGCACTTCTTTGTTGTATACCCTTAGCCAGTCCCTGGGAGAAAGCACACAGACTTTAAGAGCAACTGGCAGTAGTCACAATGGGTTAATCCTTTCTGTGTCTTGAGGCCCCAAGTAGGGTGTTTCCCAGCTGCCTCTAGCAGCCCCATGAGTCCTGTCCACTGGGCACTGAGGGATATTCACTGAAGCCCTCTGGGTGCAAGGATTACATTTTAAAGTAATTGGTTTTAAGGATGAATTCCACGTTCTTGGCACAGTAGGAGCTCAAGTATCTGATCTCTTTCCACCTCTCTAAATTCTATTATGTAGATTTCCTCTCACATACCGAGACTCTGTGTATTTACATGCCACTCTTCCTCCTTTGGAGTGCCTTCCTACCTCTGCTTTACTTTATACACTATCTTATGTTTCAAGACCAAATATCTGTCTCCTCTTGTAGGAAACCTTCATAAAATCTCTACCATCTCCATCCCTGTCCCTAACCCTTTAAATGTTCTCTTGCCTATCTTGCTCCAACAGACTTAGTCTGGTCATCCCTGTCTTACTTAACACTGCACTTATTTAGGTCTAATAATGTGTGTATATATTACATTGAAAAAATTGCCCATATTAGTCTTCCCTGCTAGACATGTCTCTTCAGTGGCCTGACTTTTTTTTTTAACATTTTTTATTGATTTATAATCATTTTACAATGTTATGTCAAATTCCAGTGTTCAGCACAACTTTTCAGTTATTCATGGACATATACACACTCATTGTCACATTTTTTTCTCTGTGAGTTATCATAACATTTTGTGTATATTTCCCTGTGCTATACAGTGTAGTCTATTCTACAATTTTGAAATCCCAGTCTATCCCTTCCCACCCTCCACCCCCCTGGTAACCACAAGTCTGTATTCTCTGTCTGTGAGTCTATTTCTGTCCTTTATTTACGCTTTGTTTTTGTTTGTTTGTTTGTTTTTGTTTTTGTTTTTTAGATTCCACATATGAGCGATCTCATATGTTATTTTTCTTTCTCTTTCTGGCTTACTTCACTTAGAATGACATTCTCCAGGAGCATCCATGTTGCTGCAAATGGCATTATGTTGTCGGTTTTTATGGCTGAGTAGTATTCCATTGTATAAATATACCACCTCTTCTTTATCCAGTCACCTGTTGATGGACATTTAGGCTGTTTCCATGTTTTGGCTATTGTAAATAGTGCTGCTATGAACATTGGGGTGCAGGTGTCATCCTGAAGTAGATTTCCTTCTGGATACAAGCCCAGGAGTGGGATTCCTGGGTCATAGGATAAGTCTATTCCTAGTCTTTTGAGGAATCTCCACACTGTTTTCCATAGTGGCTGCACCAAACTGCATTCCCACCAGCAGTGTAGGAGGGTTCCCCTTTCTCCACAGCCTCTCCAGCATTTGTCATTTGTGGATTTTTGAATGACGGCCATTCTGACTGGTGTGAGGTGATACCTCATTGTAGTTTTGATTTGCATTTCTCTGATAATTAGTGATATTGAGCATTTTTTCATGTGCTTTTTGATCATTTGTATGTCTTCCTTGGAGAATTGCTTGTTTAGGCCTTTTGCCCATTTTTGGATTGGGTTGTTTATTTTTTTCTTATTGAGTCGTATGAGCTGCTTATATATTCTGGAGTGGCCTGACTTTTGACTTGATTTCAACAACATGCATTTGCTCTCCAATAAATGCTTATCAACTATTAGAATTGTACCTAAAATAAAAATATATATCCTGAGAGAATATTCTGTACATTTCATGAGATATTTTCATGCAAGATGTCCTACCATTTCCTTTGGGTTTTGATGTTAAAAATTATTTCTATTTCAAAAATGTTTTTATCCTCCCATGCTGCCTCATAGTAAAAGGCATTTTAATCGATACAATTTATATCATTCAGTTTTAATTTTATTTGTGCCCTGAGTAATTTGTTAAAGCAATAGTCTTAATAGGAAATTATGACCTGTTTTCTAGCATTCCAACTGATTTATAGAGTCCAGTTCTTTCCTAGGTATGAAAATACTTCAGTTTGTAAGTTTTTATGTTTTAATGATGATGGCATTTTAATACCATGCTGTTTTGCTTATGATGAAAAGGTTTTACTCTAAGAGACCTACTGAAAAAAAAAACCCAGAAACTTTATTTTAAATATAAAATGATGTTTTCCTTCCTCACGTTAAAATGCATTTTAAAATGTCAACATAAACACGCAAAACCAAAATCAAATCTCTTGATCATATTTTTGAGAAGCAATGACTTTTTTTATTTTAATTAAGTCCCTAAAGAATTTTCAAATGTGAATGTCTCTAACCTAGCAGATAATTTTCAGTTACGTATATAATTATTTGCTTTATAATTTTTCTCCATCCCACATAAAGTCATAATTTTGTCAAGTACTTACTTTACTCACCCCCCAATGAAATGTGTATTAAGTATTAAATAATTTACAAGTTCTACTTCATCACCGTACTATCTGTCGTATATCAATCATGGCATATAATTAACTACTATGACTATTTTGATTTTTAAACAATTTTATATAACTATAAAAATGCAGAAATAACAACCTGTCGATTTTAATTAATTAGTATAATAGCCTATAGTTGTACCTTTACACTATGTCAAATATATATTTCTCTTTTTCACATGCGCAGGTATAGCAGATCATAAGACCATTGTATTTTGTGTAAACTTAAATGGGAAAATTATAGATTTTCTTAATGTGGATGTATGTATAAATAAATTTGCAAGATAGATTTGAATCAAGTTCATATTGAAGGGTATGTTTTCTATAGAATTAATGGCATAGACAGATATACTTCAGCCACGATGATGAACATCTACACACTATGGTTATTTATGCTTGTTTTCATAGGGCAGAGACCAGTGTGTCAATACCAATCTTACAAATGCTTTTACCACTTGAGATCTCTTTTGAAAAAAACTAATGAAATGAAAAATTACATTTTCTTGCAATATATGGCAAAATGATAACTAAAATTATTTTCCATATATTCTCATTATTCTGATATAATTTAAAGGATCACTTTTTGAAAAGTGTCTCATACACAGGTTCAGAGGTGTCCAAGAGTGCATTAGTTAAGGTGTTTCTTTCCAGACATGTAGCAGTTTTTCAGGCCCCCAAAATGCCTGTGATTTTATTAAAAGGTAAAAACCAGCAATGGAGCACCAATACCTCTGGATCTAGTCATAACTTTTTGACTAAGTATAGAAGTAAGTAGTTTTACTTTCTCAAGGACTTACTCTATTGTAAAGTGTAGCATGGCTTAAACTCACCTCTAATCTCTTTCTAGAAAAGGAAGTTCAGTGTAGGATATATATCATCAGTGAACTTTCTGACCAGGAGAGAGAAGTGAAGCAAAAATGCCCAGGTGAACTGGCATGGGAATAAACAGGTATTAACTAAGAATGTCAAAGGCAAAAGAAACTTCTCACTGCTCTTCAGAGTTTATTCTTCTTTGTTATTGTGGTGGTTAACTCTATGTCAACTTGACTGTGCTAAGGGATGCCAAATAGATGGCAGAAATTATTTCTGGTTGTGTCTATGAGTGTTTCTGGAAAAGATTAGCATTTGATTCAGTAGACTGAGTAAAGAGATCACCCTCACCATTGTGGGTGGGCATCATCCAATTTGTTGAGGACCCCAGTGGAACAGAAAGGTGAGGGAAGGGTGAATTTTTCTCTTTCTCTCTTTTGCTGAGAGGTCCATCTTTTTCTGCTTTTGGACATTGGAGCTCCTAGTTCTTGGCTCTCCTACCTCCGGGACTTAGACCAGTGGCATCCTGGTTCTTAAGTCTTAAGCCTCCAACTATGAGTTACATCATCGGTTCCCCTTGGACTGAGGTAAACCCCCTGCTTTCCTGATTCTCCAGCTGACAGACGGCCAGGCCAGATTGTGGGACTTCTCTGCCTCTATAACTGGATGAGCCAATTTCTGTAATAAGTCACCTCATATCTATCTCTGTATATCCTGTTTGCTCTATTTCTTTGGAGAACACTGACTAATTGTCGTGATAAATGATCCTCCTCAGTGGTATCATTTGGAATCATGGACTTTGGAGTTGGAAGAGTCTTCTGAAGTTAACTAGTCCCTCCTCTGTCTCAGAATAGGGATAACTTCTATGCACTGTTTTTCATGGTGTATAATTTTCAGCAATCTTTTTGGAAAACAATTTGTCAACACTTATGTTAAAAAATGCCACAGCATGATCATTGAGCTATTTTATTTAAGGTACTTTATTCTAAGGCTATAAACCTACTGTATATTAAAAAAAATACAGTGTGCATAAAGATATTTATTACAAGATTATGAACTAGAAATCAGCAAAAATATCCTTCAGGAATGAAGCGTAAATTAAAACATTCTTAGATGAAAAAAAACTAAGAGAGTTTGTGGCCAGCAGACCTATCTAAGAATAGCTAAGGGAAATCCTCCATTGAGAAAGGAGATTATTAAAAAAAAAAAAAAAAGGAATACTGGAATATCAGTGAGGAAGGAAAAAAGTAGAAAGAGTAAAAATATGGATAAATACAACAAAATTTTTATTTCTATTTAGTTTTTAAGGTATGCCACTCTGCAGACATGAGAATGATAATAAAGGAATACTAGGAACAGATTTACATACATAAATTTGGCAACTTCAGTGAAATGAATCTGTTCCTAAAAAACCGCTACCACAACTCACCCCATATGAAGTATATAATTTGAATATTCTATAACTATTAATGAAATTTGATTTCTAAGTTTCAAATAATAAATCTGCAGATGTTTTCTTTCTCTTTTCTTCCTTCCTTCCTTCCTTTCTTTTCTTTTCTTTTCTTCTCTTTTCTTTTCTTTCCTTTCCTTTCCTTTCCTTTTCCTTTTCCTTTTTCTCTTTCTTTCTTTCTTTCTTTCTTTCTTTTCTTTCTTTCTTTCTTTCTTTCTTTCTTTCTTTCTTTCTTTCTTTCTTTCTTTCTTTTTCCTTCCTTCCTTCCTTCCTTCCTTGCTTCCTTCCTTCCTTCCTTTCTCTCTCTTTCTTTCCTTCCACAGTAGATAAAAATAGTCAATATTTATTTGTCTTAATTGGGAAAAAAATTTACAAAACACTTGGACAGTAATGACCCCATGATACTTTATTGTGGCTCCATCTCATATCTCTCAACTTTTAGACCAGGATGTATGAAATAGTGTTTCCATTTGACCTACCTTGACATAACATGTAGATGATCTCATTCTGTGTTTCACTGATTTGAATTCTTCTAAAACCAGTTCTAAAAATCTATTGACTGCACTGGTTTAAAAGTGATACAAAGTTTTTACTTTTTTTTTTTTCAGGTACAGATGTTTTCAATGGATAATCCTATAGAACATTTCAATAATTAACACTAACTTTACACAATCTTTTCCAGAAAATGGGAAAAGAAGGAACACATCACAGTTCATTTTATGAAGCCAGTATTGCCCTGATACCAGTATGAGATAGAGAAGTATTATAAAAGGAAAATTACCACTCATTATACCTTTTGAATGTAGACAGAAAGCTTCTTAACAAAATATTAGCAAATGTAATGCACTGATACATGAAAAGAATTATATACCAGAACCAAGTAGGGTTTTTTCCTGAGATGTGAGGCTTGTTAAGGATTTAAAAATCAGTTAACATAACCCATCATATTAACAGGCTGAAGAAGGGGGGAAAAGCCTAACATTATATTTGTTGATACCAAAGAAGTATTGTACAAAATTAAATATCCATTTATAATAAAACAGCTCAGAATAATAGGAATAGAGGAGGACTTCCAGAACTTGACTAAGAGTATCTACTAAAAAACCACATCTAATAATATATTTAATAGTTAAAAACTAAATGCTTTCACCCTAAGTTTGAGAACAAGGCAAAGATGTGTCCTCTCACCATTTCCATTTAACATAGTGCTGTAATTTTCAGCCAATGAAATAAAGCTAAAATGGGAAATAAAGGACACAAGGTTGGAATAGAAGAAATAAAATTGTCTCTATTTGTGGATGATATGATTACCTAGATAGAAAATCCCAAGGAATTCAAACAAACAAATAATAAAATCCCAACATCTAAGAAGTAAGTTTAACAAGGTTACAGGATGCAAGAAAAATATACGAAAATCAGTTATATCTGTGTACTGGCAATGAACATGTGATCATTAAAATAAAAAAAGGATGCCATTTTTAATTGTGCCCCCCATTCCTCTCTTCACTTCCTCTCTTCCTTGCTGCCTCCCTTTTTGTCTCTCTCAAAAGAAATAATAAGGTCTAAATATAATAAAATATAAACAAGACTGTATGCTAAAAACTACAAAACAGCAATGGAAGAAAAGATCTAAATAAATGAAGATGCAAACAGTGGTCTTAAATTAGAAGACTTAATGTAGTAAAAATGTCATTTTTCCTCAAATAAATAGTGGTTTGTTTAAGACAATTCCTCTCACAATTGCAGTAAGATTTTTTTATAGATATAGACAGAGATTATTTTTAAATTATATGGAAAGGCAAAGCAATTATTTTAGAATAGCTAAGACAGTCTTGTAAAAGAGAAAGTGGTAGGAATCAGTCTCTGATTTTAAGACTTATTATATGTAGCTACAGTAATCAATACTATGTGGTATCAGTGGAGAGGTAGACACGAATTGATGAAACAAAATAGAGAACTCAGAAATAGGCCTGCGCAAATATGCCCAACTATTTTTTGACAAAAGTAGAAAAGCATTTCAATGGAAGAAGCCTTTTCAACTCATGATGTTGGAGCAGTTACACATCCATAGGCAAAAAATTAACCTCAACTTAAATTTCAAACCTTACGTAAGCATTAACTTAAAATAGATCATGAACTAATAATGTAAAATGTAAAACTGGGCAACTTTTAGAAAAAAGTTCAGAGTGTAGGAGTAGTCAAAGAGTTCTTAAACTCAACACCAAAAGCACAGTCAATGCAAGGGAAAAATTATAAATTGAATTTTTTTAAATTATGATATAAAGACCTTGTTAAGATGATGAAAAGAAAAACTACAGACTTTTCTGGGACAAGACTTTTTCAAGGAAAAAGATGTTTGTAGGCCATATATCCAACAAAGGTCTCAAATCTGGAATACAGTTGATGCTTGAACAAGGCAGGAGTTAAATCTGGGTATAACTTACAGTCTGCCTTCGGTATCTGAGTTTACTCTGTATCTGCGGATTCAACCAACCACAGACTGTGTAGTCCAGTAGTATTCACTATTGAAAAATACCCCCATATTATTGAACCTACAAGTTCAAACCCGTGTTGTTCAGGGTCACCTGTATACAAAGATGCCTCAAAACTCCACGTTAAAAAAAAGAAAAAAACATACACACAAAAACACAAAACAAAAAACACAGAAGATGTTCAGAAGACATGAACAATATATATATAGAGGGCTAATAAGCAGATGAAATAAAATATAATTGATGTTGTTAGTCATTAGAGAAATGCAAACTAAAACTACAGTGAGATATTGCCACACCTGTTGAAATGACTAAAATAAAATATAGTGACTACACGAAATGCTTGTGATGATGCAGGGAGACTGGATCATTCCTGATGGGAATGTAAAATGTTAACAGGGTGATTGGTTGTAAAAGCAGCGTAACAGCCCAGCAGTCACATGCTTGGTATTTTCCCCAAAGAATTTAAATTCTTTCTCCTCACATAAAGTCATCTACATGAATGTTCATAGCAGCTTATTCATAATAGCTGATAACTAGAAGCAAGCCATGTGTGCTTCAATAGATAAATCGTTAAACAAATTTTTGTACACTGGTACCATGGAGTACTACTTAGCAATGAAAAGTATCTATATTGATTTGCACAACAACTTGGATGAATTCCCAGAGAATTATGCTGATAGGAAAAAGCCTGTCTCAAAAAAGGACATAGATATGGTTCAATTACTCTTATGTATCATTCTTGTGATGACAAAATAAAAAAACAGAACTAATTAGTGGTCACCAGGGATTAAGGATAGTGGTGAGAAGGCAAGAGGAAAGTGGGTGTGGTTATAAAAGGGCATCAGGAGAGCTACTGGTGATGTACTTGTGTATCTTGACCATATCAATGCCAGTACCTTGGCTTGAATGTTGTACCATAGCTTTTCAATGGTATATTACCATTTGGGGAAACCAAGTAAAGTATACACACGATCTCTCTGTATTATTTCTTGCAACTGCATGGTAATCTACAATTATCTCAAAATCAAAAGTTTCAGTAAACTTTTAAAAATCCTTTTTCACATAAGAAACAAAATGGTTCAAAGAAAATATATGAGAATGTTGATAGTTACTTAAGTATTACCTCTCATGGGCATTTGACAATAGTCTTCATTTTCAAAAGCATATTGACATCGGTAATAACTTTTCAGATCAATTATTTAAAAGTAACTTGTTTAAATTTAGTCAAATCAGGACATCCGCTGCTCATGCAGTCTTAGAACATCAGTGCTAACTAAAATCACTGTGGCTCAGAGCTGATCCTCAACTTTAGATTTCAGAAATATTTCCCCCTAGGTTAGTTTGAGCCATAGGTGTCACACTCACAATAAATTCATAAGAGAAAGGATATAAAAGAAATATATAAAAAAGAAATATATAAAAAAATACTGCCTAATAACATTAGTTGGAGTATATGCCTTAATTTTTTTAATTTTTTGCAGGGGGGAGGTAATTAGACTTATTTATTGATTTGATTTTTCAGTGGAGGTACTGGGGATTGAACCCAGGACCTCAGGTGTGCTAGGCATGTGCTCTACCACTTGAGCTCTACCCTGCCCACTGGTGTATATGCCTTAAAAGCTAGTTGGGATCCTTGGGTTTAGTAAGCAAGTCACCTTTGTTTTGTTCCCAAGAGTTTGAATTCAAATAAGTAATTTTAAGGATTTTTAAATGAGCATATAATTAACACTATAAATGTTGCATGGTCTTAGAAGATACATAATCTTGGTAAAGTAAACATTTTATGGACCATTCGTGCCTAACAGGTGCCACTACTCCTGTAATAAATGGAATGTTTGGGTTTACCAACTAGTGTTTGTATCTTCTTATCAGTGCTGTATTAGTACTAATGAATGCATATTATTAAGATTAGTAATAATGTTTGCTCTTACTAGGCATAACACAGACCATTGTTCTTTTCTCAGTATATTATTTTTCTTGAGGTTTTACTCAGATTCCTTCAGTGCATCTTGGTTTTGACAATTCAAACTTGTCACCTTGATTGTACTTGGGTATTATTCCCTAACTGATCATCAAAGAAGCACTTATAAACTATATCTTAGTTACATTTGTTTCTGTTGCTAGCTAATATTATTTGTTGTATGTTAGCAATTATTTCACTCTGAGAGGCTCTCTATCAATCTGGGAGCTGTCTCATTGTACACATTTCTCTTCCTAGAAAATTGATAGACTCAAGACTTTGAAGAGACCTCAATAACATGGTTTAATCTTTAATCTTTTCTTCAGCATCCCTGATTCTGCTTTTCCTTAGATGTCTTCACTAGTGTGAAACCCATCTCTTGGGGTAGCCCATTCCATATTTGGACAGGTCTCTCCATTAAAAAAGTCTTTGTTATATTGAATTAAAAATCTGTCTACCAATTTGTAACCCATGGACACTCACAAAACAGATCCAATCACTTTTCTACATATCGTGCCTTTGAGTATTAAACCCTGGGGCTGTTTCTGTTTCCAGAGTTTGTGTTTCCATTTTCTCCCCAATTGTTTTTCCTATTGCATTACACTGTTTTGAGTTTTTATTTATTAGCAAACTTGAGTTTGTCTATCTCCTTCTTAAATTTGGAATTCTAAATGTAATATACCAGATGGGTTCTGACTATATATTACATTTTAGTCAGAAATTTCTTAGCCATTGCCCAGTATACAGATGCATTGTATCCTGTTGTTTTCTATTGATTTTATACCTCAGAAGTGCAGTTTTGTCAAAATACTCCTAGTTTATCAAGATTTGGTTCTGTTTTGTCTTCTAGACTTGTAAATGATGTGTATACAAGGTAATAGGGGGAAAAATCACTCACTCTTTAGTGACATTGGTTTTTTTTCTTTTCTCTTTTTTTGTTTGTCTTAACCTCATTTATTCTTCCTCGAGTATGTTGTGAAGGTTACTGTTTTTTTTTAAGCCTCAATATATATCTAGTCAAAAATCTTAAAATCTATCATTTAAATTTAAATTGGATTCCTAAAGAAGGTCACTGGATTAAATCTCCCGCTATACTTAGTGAATGGAAATCTATGTTAAAGGAGGGAAAGGAGACTACGTTTATGTTTTTAATTGGGAACTTGTCAATGCCCTCAGTCTAGTTCTTCAGAAATATAAAACTGAACTGGAAAGCCCCTGGTCACCTCTGGCCCATGGTGGAACACAGCTGTCACTGCCAAAGAGGAAAGTGGTGCATTTCTTTTCAGGAGGAGCCACCTGCGGTCACAAGTGTTAATCAAGACGCATCGGAGGTTTGGAGAGCTGTTTTATTTTTCTTCAGTCAGCCATTGTGATGACAGCCCTTCAGAGGTTGCTGGGCCACTTTCAAACTTTTGTCTCTTAAAAATCATGGTAAAAATGTATGGGCGACCCTGATTAATCAAAATCACATTTTCTTTCTTGTTTCAATCTGATCATAAACCTTCAAAGAGGCCTTTCCTTATGAAGTGTTTATGAATTATGAGAAGCAAATGTAGGCCTTTTATCTGTAAATGTTGCAAATATTCACAAAAATGCATTTGTCTTCAACTAGATATTCCTCCTTTCATCTTTAAAAGGGACACAGTTTTCATAAAATAAACTGTTATCAAAGACTAACAAGTGTCTATGAAACAAAGGATCTTTGAAATTATTCTTTGATTCACTTGCTCTATCAAAGGTCAAGCTATTAACATCCTCGGATGGTGATGGAAAGATGGGGAAGGATCATGTACAGACTTGCTCTTGCTGGCTTAGTATTGCTGTTGCTCCAGTGAAAAGAAGGCACATTTGGAGCCAGTGGGCCAGATATGTAACATGGGACATCATAACAGTTGGAAAAAATCAGCAGATTATGATAAGAAGAATTTATACTTCAAAACAATACTAATTTTTGTGTATATCCACTATTTTCTGGATCTTTATGTTTGTGTATATGCCTATTCATTCTCTGCTGACATTTTACCTCTTTATTAATTTTTTATACTCTTTTTTCTTCATTTATCCCTCATGTAACTGACTGCAAATGAATTTGAGTGACATATTTATGTTAATGATAAGTCGGGTGCCAAATTTGAGCTCTTTGAGGCTCTGTTGTGAGCAGTTTATATGTTTACAGTCTCTAACAACTGCATTAAAGTATTCTCATATTATAAGTCTTTCCAAAGTAGGTTTGACCATTAGTAATCAACAATATTAGCAATGAAATGAATTGTGATGGTAATTAATACTTTTAAAAAAGCATTTGTGAGCAAGAGGGCCCTAACAAAGGCAAGTTAAAATGGCTAGTGAACTGGCACATTGCTACAAGTTCCATGAGCTTCTTGTGATACAGCCAAAATCTTGTGAACTTCGCTAATATATCAAAATAGGAAAAATAACAAGAGACAGCAAAACCTCAAAATACCTAGGGAACAAAAATTATAAACTAATTTGGGGGGCAGAGAAAAGTGTGGGCTATAATTATTTGTTGCTGTGTCTGGATGAAATCTGACTTTAAAGTTTCTTGGCTTTGAGTGATACTTTGGAGTTGGTGGGGGGCAGGGGAGTGAGATGTCTGCTAGTACCCTAATCCTTCACTTATCTGTTCAGGTGATTTTGGAAAATCGCTTAACATCTCTTGTCTTGAGCTTCCTCACCTGTCATTAGAGAATGATAACCCTCAGTATAAGTGTAAAGAAAAATTAGATACGATTATATGGATAAAGCATTTGACCTATTAAAGACCTCAGTAAAGGGTAGTTTTCTGTTCCTTATCTCCCCAGCATGCAAACTGCCAGCAGCAAAAGGGTAGAGGAAATCATCTTCAGGAGTCAACAGACATAGCCTGACTCTGACAGTTATCTTGTGTAGCTCATTGTTTGGGGGCCGTTGAGTAATGTAGTTGTTCACAATGACAGTTCTACATGCCAATGTCACAAACCTATTCAGTGGTCTTCAGTGCAGGCTGTAAAAGGTATTGACAGTGTACTGTGAGAGGACTTTTCTGAAAGGGAGAAGATGGTATAGCTCCAATAAGCAGCTTTTCTAACTACCTGATTTAATCAAAGGGTAACATGTAGAATTTATATTTCTCAAATAAAATCTCTCTCAAGAACTATTTTCAGTGGAAGAAGCACAGTCGATTTAACTAGATAGTGCCTCTTCTTACTTTTTTCATACTGTGCAAAGGTTTTTTTGTTTTGTTTTTTGTTTTTTTTTTTAATGCGACATAACCCATAATCTGTGTATAATAGATAAGACCATAGCCTTTAGCTTGCAGAGTCCCTCTTAGTGTGGAAATAACGGTCTGGCATGGGACAGCTGACCACTGATCCAGAAGACCTTGGCAGTTGTATGAATAGTGACATGCTGATATTCAACAGGTACCCAATTTAGAGATTTTTAGCAACAAAAACTAATTTTGCTAAAAGTGACAGACTTAATTCTAAGGGACTCGAGGGGCTAATATAAAACTAACTGTAGATGCACCACGATTATAACATTGCTTGCTTAAGAGAGAGTTTCTTACATATGATCCGTGGGTGTCCAGAGAAGGCCTCTCAGAGGTCACATTTGATTAAAATCTGCTAGACGTTTGAGCTGGGGTCTGACTCAAGCAGAGAATTCCAGGCAGAGGTGTGAAGTCCTTATAGCTGAGATGAGCTGACTGTGCTTGAGGAGCAGACAGAAGGCCACTGTAGTGGCACTTAGTGGAAGGTAGCAAGTCACAGTATTAAATAGGTGGTAGGTCATTTTAGACCTTATAACCAGGACTGTAGATTGGATTTTATCCCAGGTGAGATGGGTCTTACTTAATAGGGCCAGGTTGCCCTGACTGGGCACGATTTTGGCCTGAATGTGGGTCATTAACCTCAACCTGATGGCACACTGTACATTTGCAAAGTGCCTGGGCGTTGATAACTGTGTATAACTCTGGGTGGGTGACTTTGGCAATTTTTCCTCTATCTTTACTTATGAAAAAAGAATCCTGAAACACACCATAGACATTTAAGATTATTTTGGAGCTCTTTTAAAAAGTTAATTTTGTAAGCACAAGCTAAAGTCCCCTCAGAATTTTCACCACATATCTAATACTCTGAGGAACCCAAACTTTTATTTCCCAGGACCGGCATCCACTGCAGATGTGAAGTTTCATCTATTGTTTTAATCTCTCATAAATTTGTCACTTTGCCTTTTACTTCAGAATAGATTTGTGTTTATTTTACCACAAATTGGTCTTCAAATTGCTGTCAAGAGGTGAAAATGAATAGTAGCAGGCTGCTTTGATTCTGCAATAAGAAACCTGAGTTCAGATTCTGACTTCATCACTGGCCAGCTTTGCGGCCCTGTGAACGTTACATATGGACACTGGGCATATGTGAATTTCAGTTGCAGGAGTTAGCAGACGATGTCCTGTGGGCCAAATCTGGCTGCTGTCTGTTTTTGTAATAAAGTTTTATTAAAATACGGTCATACTTATTCCTTTACACATTGTCTGTGACCTCTTAGACCCAACAACAGCAGAGCTGAGTCATTGCAACACAGGCTGCGACTGCGTGTGGCCCACAGAGCCTTTAAATATTTATATCTGGCCCTTTATAAATAAGTTTGCCAACCCTTACCATGTGCATACATCTGAGGATTCTTGTGAGAATTCCATGGAATAATCCACACAAAGAACTTCATATAAGGTCCGGCATTTAATAAATCAATACATATTTGTGGTTTTTAGAATTTTTAAAAATTTGTTTTGTTTACCTCCCAATCATCAAATCAAATTGACTCTCATGAAGACACACCATTGGTTTGTGTATATTTCTGTATATCCTTGGGGGAAAGGCACCTAAGCTTGAAAAGTCAGTTTTTGAGTAGTCGTACTTTGGTGATGCTTCCCCATTTCTGCACTAATAACAGTTCTGGATGTTGGAAGTCTTCTTTTGCCCAGGAAGCTGTCCTTGATATGGATATTGTAAATTATATATATATGTAAAAGTTCTCAGCTATATTACAGCAATATAGGTAGATTGTTAAATTAATCATTGCAGAACCCTTTGAAAATCTAGGCAGCAATGTGCAAATGCAAAATTTATAACTGGAGCAAACAAAAAGAAGCTGATGATTCCTTAAGGATACCGATGTTTTTGTGGTTTCTTTCTTTTGTTGTCGTCACCAGAGATTTATGTAACATTTGGGGAAATTTTCAATATTTAATCATAAGCATTCTTATTCCAATGTAGACTACACATGCAGGCCAATCTGAATTTACTCTAACTAGAGGCTGGATATATTACCTTTTTTTTTAATTGGGGTATATGTTCGGATGAATGCCCACGTGTGTTAAAACCTACAGTAAACAAATTCATGCATTAATAAGGAAATAGGATTAGTGAAGTTTAATGATTTTACATTTCATAGTGGTAAACATGTTGTAAAAGGCCCCTAAACAGGAATTGTAAACTATGGAGAAAAAGGAAGAGGATAATCTAATCTGAGTATTTCAAAAAGATAATTTCTTACTTAGTTTTCTTCGTGAAAATAACCTTCTAAAAGCCTATGTACATCATACTAACTGCATAGCCACTTTTGTAGGTTTCCAAAGTACTGTAATCTTTAAGTTGCATTTATTCCGATGTAGTCAAGAGTTTTGTTGTTCTTAATTTCCGTTTCCTATTGCAATGACTCTGAAAACAAAATTTCTTAAGCAATGTATATTAGTTTTGTTTTTAACTGCTTCAGAGTTAATATTGGCTTTATTTGAGTTTCTTAACTTTCTATGTACCTTATTAATTCAGTTCAGGTCAATTTATTTAAAATTAATTTAAAAAAATGTATCGGACATGGTTCCTACCACATAGATGTTTATAGTTATATTGGGAGGACCGATTATATGAACCAGTTTATCTCCTGTCGTCTTTCACATAGTGCTAATGTAAGGAATTTTCAGGAAAATTTTGTGATGCTTATACTGAGATTTGAGTAATAGGTAGAGTTTGGATAGGAGAGGAATGACCAATAATTCTTATATTTGACTTTTTGTGGGGAGGATGGGCTGCATGGCTTTGTATTTCAGTATGTGTTTTTATCTTTCCATGTCATCTAGAATTCCATTAATGTCTAAAATACATTATTTGATGTGATGAACTTTTAGATCTTAGCATATAGTGAAGTGATTCAAATTACTCTGTATCCCAAAACTCGGAAAATTTTTATCTTGAATTAATCTTTCACTTTAATTTTTAAAAAAAAGATTAGGAAATACAAAATTAGAAGAACAAATAGTCTAGTACCGTCTTTTCAAAAATCATCACTCTGAGGTTCAGGGAGGTTTTTTGTTTATACCAATTTTTGCAAAATTGGATAGTTTTCTTCACCCTGCCCCAAGCTCAGTGCTATATGTGTGTTAATATGTGTCTGTGTGTGTGTGTATGTGTTAAAAATGCCTCCTTGATTTTCATTAAGTGAAGTCTGACATAATTTTCTCATAAAATGCATCAAACCAGGGCACCTGATACCTTTAGTTTTTTTCAAAATAATTAAATATTTATTTTTTATTTAACAAATTTAAAGCAACAGCTAGTTTAGTTTGCTAGGCTTTCGCTTTTGCCCCATCAATGATGATTTAAAAGGAAGAGAGGCTGACAAGAGAGAAAGAGGAGAGAGGAGAAGAGGTTAGAAAAGGAACAAGAAGGAGAAAAAAAAAGAAGAAATCATATGGCTAGTCTAAGGATGAAGGAGCCACAGAGAGCGAGAGAGAGAGAAGGAATGGATTCTCAAGACTGACAGAAAGAGCAGAGACCTGTTGAGAGGCCAGTAGTTGGGGCAGGAGTCCAGAAAAGCTGAGACTTGGTTGGGAAAGAGGCTGTAATATGTGGGATCTGGAAGCCATCGACACTCAGTGAATTTGAATTTCTTTTTCTTTCCTATATAACATCCATATAATCTATTCTATACTCCAGCCAGCCCATTAAATGCTAACCCCCTTTGTTTGTAGGGCTGTGTACAAATATACATTAAAGAGACATATATTATTTAGCAAGGTTGGTGAAAACTGCTGAAGGATTGATAATTGAAATTTAAATGTGATTAATAGCAGCCCTCCATAGAGTTTTCCTCATCCCCTTCCTCCCACCCCCCCCCCCAACACACACACCATTTCCTGAGGAGCTGGGCGTCTCTCTTTTTTTCACCTGGCCTTGCCTCTATCCCTGTGCAACTGATACTCATTCCTCAGTTCATCTCCTCCCTGGACTGCTTCTCCATTTCTAGTCTCTGCATACATTTTTGCATGCTAAAAACAACTTCCTTAGTAGTCTATCTCTAGCTTTATATAAACTATAATCATATTTTCCTTTAATATTGTCTTAAAATATTATTTGGGGGTGATAGCCAAGGAAAATCCTCTTAGAGTCACTATAGTTTATAAAATAATTATTTTGGACTAGAAAAAAACATTAATTCCCAGATGCTTTATACCTCCTCTTTATCTGCAAGATCTTTATTCGCCTTCACCTGTATGTTTCTCATTTACTTTTGGTGCTGTTTAGATGTATTTATCTTTAAGTTGCCTCAAGTCATCTTTTGAAATGAAGCTGGCTAAAAATAAGTAAATAAACATTATGTATCTAATTATAAATTTTAATAAGATGATGGAAAATTATCAAGCTCATGAATGTATTTTTCTATATTAGAAGTATTATAATAGTTTACTTAAATATTAGTTAATCTATTAGAAATAAGTCCATCAGAAGGGTAAAAATAAAAAAGAAGAAATATATGAATAGTTACTCTTTCCATTAAAATATGCTTTTAACCTATTATGGTTTAATTACCTATTATGGTTTAATATTTGCCAATAATAAATATCTATATGTGTTTAAGTCACTATCAGTTTTAATCTGGACTAGTAATTATCTTCATTCTATAGATAAGGTAGTATTTTTAACCTTGTTTGAAAAACATGAATGTGTATCTATATGCCTATTTGTATGCGTATGTAATTAGCTAAGCTGTAGTGATTTATTCTGGAGAAAAGTAACGCTTTGTTCAGATGAGATATGTAATAATTTCACATAGTACTTCACCTATGTTTCATTATAGGGGATGACTTAGCTTGGCTTTCTACTTTCTGGACCTTGGACTGCTCAACTTTTTGGCTTCTCTAATTTGAAAAAGATGTTTCCAAGTTTTGCCCAAATTTTAATACTATATTTTATAACCATTAATGCTTTAGTAAAAATCTTTGTGAGGAAACAAAGAAATACAAATCAACTTAAAAATAAATGATATGGAAATGTATTAATTTTAATCTAAATCACTCAATGCAATAATTATCAGAGTGGGTAATTATTTCAGAGTTGTCCCTTTTTTTTGGTATCAGACTGAAAACTCACTTTTGCTTTCACTGCTGGTCCTTTACTCACTCCGCCCCTCTTCCTGACACATACATGTATACAGATACAACCACACTCCCCTTGAAGTTTACCTTTTTCTAATCTTACTTGAGCAGGTTGTTAAAAATATAAATTTAGAGAAAAAAAGAGACTTGAAAATTTCTCAAGTCCGGTATTTTTTTTTTTTTTTTTTGGTTAAAGTATAATTGGCAGCATTTATCATATAAAGGTACAATATGCTATCCTTTCCTACTTATTTCCTAGAGAATACCCAAGTAGACTTATAGATAATACAAACAGAGGTAATTTTCATTCAATATTTAATAAGCTAGCTACAATTTAGGCCTTAAGGGAAAGAAAATTCATAATTGTATTAATGAATATAGATAAGCAGAGCTCAGTAGATATAATATGATTAAATAGTAAATTTAAATGAAATAAAGTTGTGCAGGTTGAAATCCAAAAAGTAATGTGATATAGAAAAGAAAACTTCAAAGTCATATTTTATAATAAAAACCTATATTCTGAAATTCATATTATTATAGATTTTTAGTAGCTGAATTAATAATTTATCTCATTAGAGTTGTGTGTTACTTGCTACCGAATTTTATCTGAAATTAATATATACAGTAGCCTCAATATAATTCTGTGTCTAAAAACCCAGATACGTTTTATTGTAGATGATACTATGTTGTATTAGATACGAATAATCACTTTTTGATCTTTTAAATTTTTTTCAATACCAATTGACTGACAAAGCTTAATTTCTGTTGACAAATTAAAAAGCAAAAATATAGCATTTTCCCTTTATTGGTTAATTTAATTAAAGTTAAATTGATAGATGAAGTTTTTTTTTACTTAAAAAAAATAGATTAGATATTACCTGCTTTTCAATGATGACATTTTAAAATATCTTCCTTAAAAAATGTTATTTTCATTGTGATTTAAGATTCTTGTATTTGATATGCTATACCTTTTCTACATAAGAAAAAAAAATCTCAGTGTATGTTCTTTGTTCAAGATCAATCTGCTGCCTCAGTTGAAATATCCAGATCAAAACATGTAATTTTTGCTTTCAGATTTTATAATGTACTATTTAATAGCCATTTTGGCTTCAAAGACTGTGGATAGCTAAGAGGAATATATAGTCTTTCTTTGTATTTTTGATATTTAGCCACTGCTTAATCATGTCTCCTATTTATTAGTATACAATATTAGTAGGGTTAGTAACGTCCAGTGAACTGAGTTGCTGATTTTGAAAATCCTAGAAGTTATTCAGGACTACAAATAAACACAACGTTAGGCAAATAGTTTTGAATTACAAAACTTTATCTAATAAATGTTGTTACATGAGATTATACTTGCTTCCCAAGAAAATTTAACTATGTTTTATTTCATTACAAAGTTCATTGGCAAAATGTGAGACACTCAACAGTTTTTGATTTCTGGGATGTTTCCTAAAAACCTTAATATTGGAATTATCTGTGTGTGACAAAATTTCCTTAATAAATCCTCATTACTTGATTACAGGTTGAATATTTCAGACATCCAAACCAATTAGAATCCTGATTATTTTGATTGCCAGAAATCCTTAAATGTATATATTATCCATGGATGTATTCAGTTTCTGTATCAGACATCTGTGATTTAAACATTTTTAGTGGTTTATGATTCACAGGAAAGTTAGCTGCATTTCATAAACTTTTTCTGGATATTAGGGATTTTGCTTTTGCCTCATAAAAATATGTGAGTAAGCTAATCAGTCGATCTTAGGCAGTATGGATGACATAGTATTTACTTCCAATTTATGTGTTAATTAGTTTAGAATATAAAGCTCATAACTAAAATAGGTTACTTCTCAAACACATTCAAGCTGGCCACTAAGGTATATATTTTTTAGCATTACCTTCTAAAAGTTAGCATCCGACTCCTCCAGTTGTTTGGAAACTAGGCTGCTTTGTGGTTTCTAAGGATAGACTTTAAAAGCCTCTTGTCAGTGGAATAATCTTAGTGAAAGCCCCACCTTGCTTGCTGACGCACCCCAGAGTAAAACTGTGCTCTTAAATTCTGCTCTATATTTTTATGAGACACTAATCAACTAGATATATCAACTGTGTTATGGGCTGTCTGATGACATTTTGAAGTCGAAAAAGTAAATTGCCTTTTTTATTGTACCCTTTGCTAGACATTTTCCTAGTTTGACTCAAGGCAAACCATTCAATTGAGATGATTCACTTCATTTATTACTACAGAGCACATTGAGTGTTATTTGTAATTCAGTCATAATTTAGAATACATCATAAGCCTTCTCAGCCCCCTCAAAGAAGGAAAAATGGAATTTATGGGTGCTGAGTTTGAAAATTATGACAGTAGAAATAGTAATAGACATCTTTGAGAAATCTATATTTTCACTGGTATATATTCCTTAAGCTTGTTCTGGTGTTCTAATCAAGAGGCAAATCTTAGATTCAGTGAACTAGTTCATCCATTTATAAGCTTAATAATTTCATTGTCCACATGACTGCTGAATGGTACAGAACAGAGTGCTTCAGCTGGAGATCCTTTATGTTTAGATTTTTAGCATAAGATTATATAGTAAGATTCCACCATCCCCCAATACATTTGCTGAGAACTGAGTCACTAATGAGCTTCTCTGGTGCACAACATTTCACAAGTGTGACAGTTTATTGCCAGAGGAGTTAAATGCGACTCCATCAGGAGAGGAGGACTCTAGGAAGCTTACTCCTAGAACCCAGACTTTGCCCCATGTGCCCTTTCCTTTGCTGATTTTGCTTTTTGTCCTTTTACTGTATGTAATAAACTCTATGCTAAGTCCTGTAAGTCTTTCCAGTGACTCACTGAACCTGGAGGTGATCTGGAGGACCCTTGGCACAGCTTTCCTCTTGTAATTTTAAGTTCATTGACCTGGGGTAAATATATTTATATAATAATCAAATACGTTGTCAACATTAAGTTGGATGTTTACATAGTGTAAGAAAAAGAAAAAAAGAAAGCTGCATCTTCTCTCTAATGACAGTGTTAACCCTCCATGGCCTACTATTTTTCAACTTTATGAGTTCTGGATTGTGTCCATATACAAGTACTCATGTGTATAGTCTGGTTATTTATAGGCTCAGACCTCAGTCTTACTGGTTCTCTGTCTTGTTTGGTCTCAAAGCCCTGATTTTGTGACTTGAATGCAAGCCATCTGTGTTTTAAAATTAGTTTCATCAGTACACTGAGTTTACAATGAGTGAATCAGTCTGTCTTAGATTTATCATGCTAAGATGGTAAGAGACACAAAATTTGGACTACAGAAATACTGGGAACATTATTTTGAGACTGTCTTTCCCCCTGTTTCCTGCACTGGTAGTTTATTTTTTTTCTTAAACAAAGGTTAATTATTTATAAAATATTATCCTTATAAGTTTATTTTTTTACTTAACTCCTTTTAATAATCTAGTTTTAGAAGATATGTATAACCAATGAAATAATACTTTTAACTTTTACCTTCCATTTGCTGCTTCTAACTTTAAAATTTTAGATCTGATTTTTTTTTTCCTGAATGTAGTTCTTAATATTTTGTTAAAAATAAAACATTCAGTGGTAGAGTGTGTGCTTAACATGCACAAGGTCCTGGGTTCAATCCCCAGTACCTCCATTAAAAATAAATAAATAAATAAATAAATAAATAAATAAATAAATAAATAACCTAATTACCTCCTCTCCCTCCAAAAAATAAAATAAAATAAGAATAAATTATTAAAAATAAATTTTAAAATTACAGATTTTATTTCTTTACTATTTTAATTCTAGATTGTTTGCTCTCCTGTAAAATTTTGTGTACAGTTGACCCTTGAACAACTTGGAGTTTAGGTGCACCTACCCCTGCACAATTGAAACCCACATCCTGCTATCTCTGCCTCAAAAGCAAAGAAACGGATGAATAACTCACCCAAGGGCAGGAAGCTGAAACATTTTGGATAGAATCAGGACTCAAACCCTAGTTATTTTGATTCCATATATTTGTGATCTCTAAGTAAACACAAACTTTCCCCCACACTATTTAAAGATATGTAAAATAAAAATACAGATACTATATTTACTGAAAAATAAAATCCATGTATTAGTGGACCTACTCAGTTCACACCCATTTTATTCAAAGGTCAGCTGTATCTTCTGTCTCTATAGACAACACATCTATTTTATATTTTATTAATGATTCATAAAATATAATAAAATAAATTATTTTGGAAGCACTACAAATATGATTTACTTCTATCAGTTTAATCTAGTGGTGATTTATTAAAGAATTGTTTATGTTGTTTACACTTTATGTTAAGAGCATTTTAGAGGTCCAAAGAATAGAATTTAATGTTTTTTAAACCCAGTTGAACTTTTTAATTATATGCTCCATTTTCATTAATGTTTCTTTTCTGATTATCAAAAGAAATTCTTTTTCTGTTGATTCATACTGATAGTCTATCTACTCACATAGTTACAGCCAATTATGTTAAATGCAGTGTTGTAACTCCTTTTGGTCAGGAAGGAAATAGATTCAGTACTGCAGTAACTGGAATCAGTGGGACATTTAGTAACTCTTCCCTTAATCAACTCTGTGATATTGGGCAATACTTTCTTTTCAGTTATTAAATTCACATCACCTCCTTTTTTGCTTTTTATCGAATTGTAGCATCAGTAGCTTTTTTTCTCTTTTCTTTTATCTTTGTAGATATTAGGACACAGTTTTCACATTTGAACTTGTGTCTACCTGGAAAACAATCAGTTCGTGACATTTATGTCTGGGAGGAACCAGAAAGTATGTGTTCCATCTACAGAAATTGAAAAATTTCAAGTACAGTTGTCCCTCAGTATCTGCAGGTGATTTGTTCCAGTAGCCCCACTGTATGCCAGATCCACAGGTGCTCAAGTTCTTTATATAAAACAGCATAGTGTGGTGAATTTGGTGGGCCCTCTGTATCCAGGGATGCAAAATCTGAGAATATAGAGGGTTGACTGTATATTTATTGAAAAAAAATTCTTGTATAAGTGGACCTGTGTGGTTCGAACCCATGTTGTTGAAGAGTCAACTGTCCTGTGCAAGCTAAACAGAACAGTGGTGTCTGTCAGCCAGGGCCAGTTTGTGATCTGTGGTTTATATATTTCTATCTTTACACGTCTACCCCCAAGATATTTAGTATTTAAACACATTTTGTTCCTGCTTGGGAGTATTTTGGGCAATAAACAACTTTCATTTTACCTTTCAGAAATAAAATATACATTACCAATCAAATAGACAAGTTAGAAAAATGTATCTTTTTAAAAATATTGTTTACCAAAGATTTTTGATAAGCAAATTTATTCCTGTCTTCATTCTGAAATACCCATATTGAAACCTTGTTAAAAAAAAAAAAAGTATAGACGTGCTTTTTGCAGTGAACCCAAAACTGCTCTAAAAAAATAAAATTTGTTAATTTAAAAAAATTTCAAAAAAGTATAGATATTAGAAATCCCCTTACAAAATGGAGTGATTTTGATCTTGTAGAATGCCTCTTTGTATTCATTTCTTTTTGTTAAACAGAATATTTTGTCTTTAAATCCTAAGTGAATATGCCTTAATGGCAACATTAGCAAATTCTACCTTCATCTTGGCTTGGACCCAACAATCTAGAACCTCTTGGCTCCCTTTCTTGTCTGCTTGATTGCTTGGATATCTGTTTTTTCATTTCTTTTTTTAGCTTTCAGTAACTCTTCAAAACTCAAAGTAACTTTACTTAAAGCAGTTAATTACTAACAACACTCATCTTTCCCCAAGGTTTCGATTTATAATTCTGAAGCCGATTGTGATGACTTAATCTCCACTTATGTCAGATTGCTTTAATGTATGGAAGGTTAAAAAAAAAATACATAAATTTCAAATGGGTTAAAGAATTGTGTACACTATTACTGCTTTGTCATTAAACTAAATGAGGTATTAAAGTCTTAAAACCACAGTTATAATGAGATAGAGAACTCAACCATAACTGTATGACCAAAGAAAATACTAACTGATGATGCCCTCTTTTCAATTGTCCAAAATAGTCTTGTTGCGTGTGGTGTTTTTAATTGAGTTATAATAGTTCTTTGTTTTCTTTCTGTTTTTATGGATAAGGACTTTTTAACTTGTAGAACTTTTTACTTTATTAAACATGTATTTTTTTTTAGTAATTAGATCTCTTTTTTTTTTACCCTCACAAAACAATAGTCTACTCAATGTTATATTGCTTATTTTATAGTTGATTTTAAATGTATTTTTTTCTTTTACTTTTTATTCTGAACTATATCTGTTTGAAATTGTAGAATAAGAAAATATTTTCAGGCGAGAAACACTAAAGGCTGAGGGTAGTTTTCTACTGATAATGAAATTATGTTTCCTAAAAGGTGAAACTATGTCACTGGTTATATTACATGAAAAATCTTGAAAATTCAGAGATAAGTAACAGATTTTTTTTTTGATAAACACTACTATGTAGTAATCAGTGTATGTTTGCTGAGGATAGAGCATTGAACAAGAAACAGAGTTACACATTTTTTTCTTAGTTTTTCCCAGATTCTGAGTAATTTTGAGGCTAAAGAAATTTAATAAGTTTTCCTTTTAGAATGAATTTTATCAAACAAATGAGGTGAATGTTAGCAATTTTCTGGGTTTTTATATGATATATTTCTTTGTACATCATGATTCCTAAGATAGAGATTTTGATTTAATTAACACTCTTAGCAAAGGGTATATAACAATTAAGGAAAACACTATAGACATTGTGCTTAAATATATATTTCTCTAATATTTTAGCTGGGAAGTTTTAAGATTCCTTCTGTCAAACATAAGGTGGTGGTTGGAAGAATATAGCTTTGATGGATTTCGTTTTGATGGTGTTACATCCATGCTCTATCATCACCATGGAATAGGTAGGTAACCTGATATACTATGGATATGATTATATTGACTGATTATAATTATTTTATTTTACTTTTTACTGGAAGATTACAACCATGTTTGGGATTCAGTTACATGGCTCCAATAAACATTATTGTTAGGTTGATTTTAATTAGTTCCATTGTTTGTCTTTTCTCTAGTCACTTTTGATTCGTTTTTGGCAAGAGATTGGGTGTAAATACATTTTATAAGTAAATAAAAGATAATTTTATTTGAAATATATCTGCTTTATAATATGCTATCTTTAGTATGTAGCATTCTTTTAAGATGTTGTTTAAGGATACCATTTATTGCAGCACCCTGAGAATGGGAACATGACAACATTTGTAATGAAAAATAAGTAACAAAAATAATAAATGAGAACATTTGGTAATGTATGGGTTCCTTTTCATAGTAAACACTGAAGAAAATATGTATGTTTTAAATATAGATGTGCTCAGTTAAATGTAAATTGACTTATAATTAAAAATATAGATCAGAGATCTGCAGTTTAAAACCCGTACAAAGAAGTGGGATCACAGAATCCTAATCCTTCAATAGATAACATGGAGAACAATTATCATATTTTAATGGTCAAATATTTCACCAGTAACAAGCAATCTAAAAAGGGATTTTAGACTATAAATCTTAAAAAGTGGCTGCCAAGGAAAGATGCTAAATTCAAAGTGTTCTGTTATCTGCTCTTCATTGTGATGCTGTCCCCATGAAATGTTCTTAGGGAAGAAATTCAATCTATAAAACATAACAGATTTCATTGATATCCTCCACTTGGGAGAGAAACTGATTTAAGGGATAAAAATGGCAAGCATGATAAAATTCAAGAAAGATCCTCTCCTAGGATGAAGCACCTACATGTCCCTGCAGAACCTCCCTCTGCTGAAAGCTAGATGTTTGCCAAGGAATAGTGGAGTTGGGGAGATGAACTGAAGTCCAGGGATATGGGATATGCTTTTTATGGGTAGAGAGCTCAAGAAATGATAAAGAAAAATATTGTGAGTTACTTACCATGTTTTCCTCGTCTGACATGAGAGGGGAAAAAAAGAAAGAAAGAAGCCACTGAAACTGCATAGCAAAAGAACAACAACAAAAAAATACCAGGAAAAAAACCCCACAATTAATATAGAGCATTTAACTTATAAAATTCAATGATAAAGAGAAATTCATCAGGTAACATCTAAGAAGAAAAAGCAATTTATCTGCACGGATGCAAAAAAAAAATTGTTGGGTTCATACTACTCTATTGTTACGGCAATGTCTACAAAATTCTTAAGGAAACAAAGTGTGATTTGAGAATGTGATGGTTGAATTACCATTGAGGGATAAATCTGAAAGAACTTGAGGAATAAAACTTCCATAATTGTACTTGAAAATATCTTTCAGTGATGGAATCCAGCAAACTGGAAAAAAAAAAAGGTCAAAATAAAAAACTTAAGATATAGGAAATCAAGGGGGAAAGGCAGGCATTGAGCACTAGTTAAGCTTAATTAAAAATAAGAATAAACAACTGAAGGAATAGAAAGTAAATAGTATAACCCCAATAAGAAAAATACACTATAAGCAATCAGAATTAGGAGGTGGGGGAAGAGGAGGTAGAAGGCAGTAGGGGGATGTTAAACTGTCCTTGTCATCATAGAAAATCCATATTGCATAAATTGGAGCCATATTTAAATAATATAAATATTATGTCTCAATTTTATGAAGGTTTTCATGTTTGCTTTCCTTCAGAGTTATGTACTATTAGCTAACTAACATCTCTTAATGTAACAAAAAAGAAGTATCTAAAGTTTGAAATTTATAAATCTCTGATATCACTTTATTTTTCTGCTGTAAAATTCAGTTCAAATTAAATTAAAATTTTAAATCTCAGTGTTTTTGTTTGCTCTTGTAAAACAAAAATTGAATTGCAGGATTGTCTGAACTTTGAATGTTGATTTGGAGTACTTTCCTCAATTAAATCATATAGTTGCTGATAAGATTACGTGGTAGGGAGACTCATTACACTTTGCCATGATAACAAAACTGATATCAGCCAACTAATTGGTGGAGGCATTTGTGATGAGTTAAGACTTACATGTTAATATAATGCATCCATATTGATTTTCTGTTCTCTAGGTCAAAATTTTTCGGGTGGTTACCATGAATATTTTGGACTACAAGTAGATGAAGATGCCTTGACTTATCTCATGTTGGCAAATCATCTGGTTCACATACTGTATCCAGATTCTATAACAATAGCTGAGGTAAAGCCATAATGATCTCTACCCTCTGACCCCTGTTTAATATAGAACATTTTGTCAGCATACAGTATTTGAACAATCTCTATGTTGTTGGTAATTACACAAATGAAATTATACCCTGACTGTAGTGCAGCTACCTTGTATGGGTGGCACGTTGTTTAGAATTCACTGCTTTCCTATTAGGAGATAGTGTACACTAATTACTTGTCATTATTGCATTGTTAAAAGGGAAAATGCCAGTGGTTAGAAAGTAAAATATCCTAATCAGTGGACAGGTCCTTTCGCCATGAGACCTTCAGCACAGAAAAGAATTGAATATTAATACGCATCTGTCTATTTATTTATTAATTTTTTCTTTTCTGGTTGAATCATTAGAGATGGCATGGATCATTGCCTGCGAGCTTCTCTGAAACCTCTCTTGTTCTGATGCGATTACCTTTCTTGTTTAAGTTATTGCTCTCGGATTGCCAAATGTTCACTAGTTATTCATGATTACTGAAGGTTCATGATTAACTGTCCCAAAGCTGCACTGTAATGATATAATTTCGTATATGCATAATTGACAATTCCCTTCTTGGTGATAAATGTGATAAATTAAGAAGTTTGTTAAATGGTTATGCTAATTTAGATTTAGTACTAAAATCCCTCTGGTTTTCTGAGTCCTCTAACTAGGAGTTATTATTAAAATTAAATTTAGTGTGTTAAAACCGTCCTATACAAAGTGTAGTGGTTGGCATATATAAACAGCAAGACTGTTGTTAAAAGAGTCAGAATTAATGTGTATTTTCACATTGTTGGCATTTAGTTCACTGGAATGAAATGCAGGAATGACACCCTCCTTCTTGTAGTATTTATTATTTGTATACCCTTTTTTTCTATCCATCATTTCTCAAAAGCCCAAAATCTCACACTAGGTGATACGATTTCCTGGTTTATCTCTGGATAGAGAACAGTTACTTGCTGTAGGTCTTTTGCCTTCTAAGTATCTTCCAGGAATACAGCAATGGATCCTAAGTTCCTGGAATGAATTTTTAATAAGAATTAAAAAAAACAATTATAATACCATTTTGATACCCTGTATTGTTTCACATTCTCTACCTACTTACATTTGGTCATAACTTATAAGTCTTTCTAATACTTGTGCTAATACTTTATGTGCTGAATGTTTTTTACTGTCAATCAGAGTATATTTTAAACTTGCATTGTGTCTTCTGTGTATTTTAATTTTATCTATCAAACATCAAAAAAGTTAGTTTATTGATATGTATTTATGGCAGTTTGAAGCAGTGATATTACATATGACAAATTATTACAAACAATTAATGACAGCACAAATCAAAAGTGGGTACCAAAGAAAAAAAAGCAATTATTTAATACATGAAACTTAAAATTGTTACATTGATCTTTCCGTTCATTTCAAGTAAAATAGTTTCATCATCTAGGGAGTTCTTGTCTGATTATCAGTGTTTCTACCAATGAAACTTTGAGACTTTAGTCTACTTTATATTACTTGGTTTTAGATTTTTTTTTTAAACAAGATGTGTCTTCAATTTATTCTACTTAAATTGAAAACTACTTCAATTTCAATATATCACTTTTCTGTCTTGTGGAAGACTCTTCAAAATGTGGAATTGATCCTCATGAACTTTTTTTTTTTAAGAAAGGAGTGTGGTGTAACGAATAAGTAATGCAATGTTGTATGAAATCCTGTAGTAGAAATTTTAATTTATTTATAATGACAATTATTAACAATAAAGCTTTTTTTTCTAGAACATATCTACCATTCCATATGATTATACTTGCTGTATTAGTTGAAACTATTTTTGACTGAGACTTTTTCCTTCTCTGGAATAGTCATAAGTGACCTTTAGATATTAAAGAATTAAAACTATTTTTATCTTCATCTGAAACATATATGATCATTTTAATATGTTAGTGTCAGCGTCTTTATATTTAAAGTATATTTATTTTAGTTACCTTTATATTTACTTTTTTTTTCCTTATAAGAGTTTAAAAAGATAGTCATTAACTCTCCACTCTCAAAGGAGATGTACAAATATCTCATATGCATTAACAGAGCAGCCTTCTAGGATTCAGATTTTTGAGTTAAGACCAATTGGTGTCCAAATATTTTTCATAGCAGATTCCATTTCCCATTAAACTATTTCCTAAAACTACCTTTACATCAAATATAAAATGTACCTTAATGTTTTCCTGAGAAAAATTATCTTGATCTTTAATACCAGCTATCACCAACCAGTCTTATGAAAACTCTTGATCTTGTGGAAACTCTTTCAGAAAGTCATCATGTCTGTAATTCCAGTGCCTAACACAGGTGCCTGATATTTAATACATATTCAGCCAGTGTTTATAAGGAATCAAAACTGAATACCTAGTGTATCTGTGAAAATGTGACCTATTTTGATAAATATAACTTCTTTTAAAATGGTTTATTGTCTGTTAACCATCCTTTTTCATGTTTTCAATTCACCTTTACTTACTTTTGTAAAGTACTATGTAGAAATAAGACGTTATTGACCCGTATTTAATTTTCTTTACAGATGTATTCCACCGTATACTAAATTTAATGATACCTCTCTTCCATTAGAAAACAATCAATAAATTATTTTAGAAGTCCAGAGAGGTCATATATTTCTTTTTTTCTAGGTTTTCTGTGGGAAGAGTGTGGGGATGGTGTTGTGGAAGAAGCAGTTAAGTCTCAGAAATCTCAGAGTATGTGATAGGAAGTAATGATAATAGCCCAAGGAAGACTTTGAGCAATGACACACATGGAAAAGCTTGTGACAGTTACAAGAGTAGGGAAGAGTAGATATTTCAAAGTGGTGAATGTAGTTAACACTTGAAATGAAATAGTAGAAGTAATGATGGAAAGATGTAGATCTCTTCATTGCACTGTCTGTCGACTTCAGTCAACAATTATGACAACTACATCACATTGTTATTTCATGATAAGTGTGTTTATTTAGGTCCTCATTCAGTTATCAAGTTGAATAATTCGGGCAGTGATGGGCAGTGACGGGGGCAGATCATTTGGCAGCAATTTGTGTGAAGAGAGAAACTGGAGATGGGGAATTGCATTTGGAAACATCACGATCTAAGCAAGCAGTAATGTAGGTTAAATAAGATAGTGTCTGTAGACTTGGAGCAAAGGAAAGGAATTTATTTGAAAGATAGTGTGGAGTTAGGATTGCTAGTACTTGTCTCATATTTTACCACAGTTGTTATAATGACGTATTTTGTTACATCTGGGTCCTCATACCATTGTTTTTACCCATCTGTTTGTTGGCTTGTTTATTAACTTGATAACCAATAATCTAGTGGTGGCTCGACAGTAGGAAGACCCTGTCAAAAGGCTTGACATACAAGTTTTGGCTCTCCCATTGAGAATCATATGTCTTTAGTGATCCCTTTGCCTTAGTAAGCCTCAGCTTTATCTTCTAAATAAAGAGGATCCACTGCAGACCCTTACTGACTATAGTGGAAGTCATTTTATTTCTTCACTCTTTTTAAAAAAAAAATTATTTTTTTATTATTATTATTATTCTTTTTTATGATGGGGGTACTGGGGATTGAATCTCGTGCATGTTACACATGCACTCTATCACTGAGCTATACCCTCTTCCCAGTTGCTTCACTCTTAATGTACTAACTTGACTTTCCATTTCATCAGAAGCTAAGTGCTCACAAAATACACTCCATGTCAGTGCTGTATACGGAGAGAACAAGGATAACAGATATATAGCACGTGTATTTTTATGTTTGATGAAAGCAGTAGCTAGTAATACCAGGGCTCAAAAAAAAGGGTCAGAAACTCTGTTTCAGCAGTAATGCTTTTACTGTTTTCTGTGTGACACTAACAAAAAGAAAACAAAATAGCCTCATGAGATCCAAGTTGTCCTGCAGCAGAAAGCATTACACAAAGTCTTTTTGGGAAATGAAATATGCTATCACAATCTTATCTACTTTTACAATTATGCTACCAAAACACCCACAAAATATATGCCCCCATTTATTGTTTGTACTTATTGGCCTGGATTTTACTGTTAGAAGAATACTTAGTAAAATTTTGAGCAATATGAACTGAGAATGCTGGTGCTCTTTATTTTAGGATGTATCAGGGATGCCAGCTCTGTGTTCTCCAATTTCCCAGGGAGGGGCTGGCTTTGACTATCGATTAGCCATGGCAATTCCAGATAAATGGATCCAGGTAAGATTTCATGTAACTTTTTTTTCCTGTGGGTGCTATGGACTATATTGGTTTATTTATTATTTCTTTGATTTATTTCTTAGTTGTGATCATTATTTACAGATATTACAGTTGAAGTATTAAATTCTCTCATTAGTGTGTTGATTCTTGTGCTTTTTAATAAGGTGCTTCTCAAACTTCTAAAAGTTCTAGTTTAGAGCATTCACACTTACATTATGCAGACAAGGAGAAAAAATGTTAGCTGTGTAAATGGAATTTTGCATTATCAATGCAATTATATGAAACTTCAGTGTTCTATATTTAAAACACATTAAACTTCATCAAAGCATCTATTTCTGCCTGCAAATCATCAATTAACATAGAAGTCACTCCTTCATTTCCAGTGCTTGCTTCATAGTATGGTTTTTTCGCAGCAGATTTGGATTCATCCATTCCTTCATTTAGTATTTAAAAGTCTTTACCAAGTGTCAGGCACTGGGAATGAATAATTGTACATGACACCTTGCGTATCATTGCTAAACCAATTTTATTAAATTTAATGACAGTTCAAGTAGTTTGGACTATATTTTGTTTCATTTAATGTTTGCCTAAAAGACTAAAGTTGTTATATAGAGTTAGATTTGATATAGAACAGTTTTGATTGGCCAAGTCCGTAATCATAGGCTAATATGTATAAGGAGTCAGATGTGTGTCAAATGATCACAGCTTTCTGATGAGCCCTTTAGTGCATGAACCAGTGGCATGAGATCACAATGGTAGAAGAGCTTAGCTTTGCATAGGAAAACCACAAAGCCTACTCTGAAGGAAGTGCTTATTCTAATCATCTCTTAATTGTCTTTTCCGTACCCCTAGGCAGTTTGCGCAGTGCACAGCTGTGGCATTAAACCTCTACCAACCCAGCTTCCGCTTCTCCATTTATAATGATGTCTTAAACATTTGTCGGGTGCAAAAGCAAGTGTTTTACAGAGACAATTAGACTTAGAAATCAAACAAATAAACGTGTGTTCTAGCTTAATACCTGGGAAGGTTGCTCTGTATTTGTTATTTTTTGAAAAATGCTGTGGTATTCAAGTTTCTCACCTTGGTTGAACATTTTTTTATCCACCCACCATCTTTTACTTTTTCTAGTCTTCTGCACAGACTTTTTTCCCCTCACAAGTGCCAAATCTTGCTTTTTTAATTTCCTACTGAAAAGCCTTCACCAATCTGTGCAGATTCAAGAATATTTCAAGCTGTACATCAAACTAGAATTATTTCCCAGTCTTTCATAGCTCACAGTAGGATATTTCCTTCTCTGAAAAATGGCAGTTTTTAAAAAAATATTTTTAATTTAACTTACTAAACATTTCAGTACCTTGTATGCTAAAGGTATGGTAGTAGGCAGTACATCATACAAATAGAAAAAATGTACTGTCCTCCACTTAGGCAATGAGTAAAGTTTTTTTGCTGTTGTTTTTTGTTTGTCTTCTGTTTTGACTACTGAAGTACAACTATTCCAGCATGATTCCTTGAAAAGTCTACCCTCCTTCCACTGAATTGTTTTTACACATTAGTCAAAAATTAATTGGGCATATTGGTGTAGCCCAATAGCCCAATACATTAGTTTCAAATTGTTGCTCAAAATGCCATAAGCTTAGTGTCTTAAAATAATACAAATTTACTATCATAAAATCACGAATCCGAAATGAGTCTTCCTAGGCTGAAATCAGTGCATTGTCAAGGCTGCATTCCTTCCAGAGGCTCTAGTTACCGTGCCTGTTCTAGCTTCTAAAAGTCATGTATTCCTTGGTTCATGGTCCCTTCCTCTATCTTCAAAGTCAGCAGAGTAACATCTTCAAATCTCTTACTCTGACAACTCAGGCCTCTTCTAAGAAAGATCCCTGTAATTACCTTGGGCCCATCAAGATAATCCAGGATAATCTTTCCATCTCAGTGTCACATCTTTCAAAAAGTCCTTTTTGCCACGGAAGGTGACATATTCAGAGACTCTGGACATTAGATGTGACCATCTGTGGGTGGCGATTATTCTGCCTAACACAGTCTGCCCTCTGCTGCCCAATGATTCACACTACAATTATGGGGGATGGATAAGCATGTCTGAATTCTGTAGAGCAAAAAAAAAAGCAAAGGAAGATACATAACCTCATTTCTTGCACCAAAATCTGCATTAGTTTTCTACTGCTGTGTAACAAATTACCACAAACTTAGCAATTTACCCCATGACTCAGTTGTTATCTCATAGTTCCTTTAGAGGACATCCATCACATACCCACACTTGAGGATTACACAAAGACGTGAATATAAGGGAGCAGGAATCATAGGGGCCATCTTAGAATTCTGCCTGTCAGCCTGCTGTTGACACTTTTGGACAAGGAAATGAGCCCACGTAGAAAGAGTGTGTTGTGTAAAAGAGAAGAGGCTATTTTTAGGCTATTAACTCTGAGGAACACCAGCATTTTTTAGGACAGGCAGAGAAAGGGACTTTGCAGGATGCCTAGAGTGGTGGGGAAACAAAACAATCGGGAGTGTCACAGTGGTAGACTGAGAAGGAAAGCATTTCACGGGAAAGTTCAGGGCAGCCACAGCATCATATACGGCAAGCTTTTGCCTTAAGAAAGAGCAGCTCCTGACCTAGGAGGCAGTCATAATCTGAGATTTGGGCAGGATTATTTGCATCCAAGAGGTGTTAGGGGTGCAGAAGCCACAGGGAGACTGAGCAGCCACTGAGGTGGAGACAAAAATGTGTGGTCTGTTCAGATGATAATTATTTCATGATAATTAGCCTTTACACTTTGAAATAGTAGTTGTTTTAATTATTTTAGGATTGGAACAAGACACTATTCCTACATTTTTTTTTATTCGTACCTAAAAATGTAGCAAGTATATCTCTACCTTGTGGAAGTTATAGAAGGACATACTGCACAACAATACTTTACTGTGATCATTAATCATGTGGTAGCAGCTGTTACAGAGGAAAAAAGGTTGCAGAAATCCTACAGTATAGTGATCAAATCATCTGCCCAAAAGCAAGCACACGTGTGCGCACACACACACACATACAACCTCACTGTCATTTAGAGAGTCTGTATAAAAGCTATGATTTCAGTAAAAGTTTCAAAAAGATATTTTTGCTACATGAGTGTGCTTATAATTACATGTCAGATAATTTGGATTGATGAGATGTGTACCGTCAGATTGGGATGTAAAGCAAGAATGATAATGGTATATTCAAATTACTTTCTCTCTTGCATCTAGCTCCTTAAAGAATTTAAAGATGAAGATTGGAATATGGGCAATATAGTGTACACACTCACAAACAGGCGCTACCTTGAGAAGTGCATTGCTTATGCAGAGAGCCATGATCAGGTAACCGAATGTGTGTGCAAACCACTCCTCTCTGTCTGTATTTAGTAACATATCTCAATGCGAATTTCTATAGTTTAATACAATTAATATAAGTTGTAATCTGTTTTTATGTGAAAACTACTCATCCTTGAAAAACATTTTAAAATTAGTTTGTAGATCTGTAAATTGCAGCTTCAAAATGCAGTACCATTTTTAAATTGCCAAACTGTAATTAAAAATTATAAATGACAGTGGCAAATGTTATCTCTTTTTTTTGGTATTTTTTTTTATTGAAGTGTAGACAGTTTACAATGTTGTGTCAATTTCTGGTGTATACATAATGCTTCGGTCATACATGAAAATACATACAATTGTTTTCATATTCTTTTTCACGTAAGTTACTACAAGGTATTGAATATGCTATACGGTGTACACTTGTTTATCTATTTTATATATAATAGTTAGTATCTGCAAATCTCCAACTCCCAATTTATCCTTTCCCATCCCCTTCCCCTGCTGATAACCACAAGTTTGTTTTCTATGTCTGAGTCTGAATATGTTTTCCTTTGTTGTAATGGGAGGAATGTTGGTGCTAATCCAGGTTAATTTTAATTTCCATTTTAGATTTCCTTCTAAGGGTTTTTTTTTTTATGCCTTTTGACAAGCTTTCATTATTTTTTCCCTCAATCACTGATACCTTTTGCTGAGTGATTGCCCTGACCCTTGTCCCTCTCTGTTTTAGTTCATCCTCTCTAATGTAGCCTGAGGTATTTTCCAAAGAGCGAAGTAAATTTTGTCAACCCTGATCTCTTGGCTAAAGCTTCTCATTAACAGCCTCTCATATCCTGGCCCTTGTCAGAGTTTCCAGCTTTATTTTCTGCTCAACCGTCCAAGCATTCTATTCTTCAATACTGGAAAATGTCCACCCATTCCTGAGTAGGTCAGCCTGCCCCAGTCTTGTGCTTTTTCCTGCACACCTGCAAATGCCTGCTTCACCTGGGAAGCTTCTCTGAAGATCTAATGACCTATCTCAGATTATAGTCTCCGTGAAGCCTTCATCTAGTTGTATAAAGAAAAAAATAATTGCCCCATTTTTCATGTTCTCATCATATTTTAAGCAGAAAATTTGTTTCTGTTGCCTTTGCTTTTCCAGCCTTAGCACTGTGACTGCCTAGTAGTCACTCAGTAAACAAAAATAAATGGGAGATAAGGCCATTTAGTTATTTAAAGCTATATGAATCGTCATAAACATAAATAGCATAAAATGAATTCTTTATACATTAAAAAGAAGACAGTAAAACTTTTTGAAATTACTTGCAGTATGCATATTAAGAAAATTGAAACTCAAACAATAAGCTCTTCTGTTATTTCAACAGAAATTGACAATTTAGGGTAAACACTAGTTTTTCAGGTGTCTCCTCTAACTATTAAGGAAGTGTGAGTAGACCAGAGGTCAGCTACCAAGGCCCATGGGCCAGATTCTGCCTGCTGCGTGTTTTTGTAAAGTTAGTGGGAACACAGCCATGCTCATTCATTTACCTATTGTCTGTGGCTGCTTTTGAGTTATAATGGCAGATTTAAGTAGTTGAGACTGAGAAAGTAGCCTGCAATGCTTCAACTATGTACTGTTTGGCCTTTGAGAAAGTTTACTCACTCATGAAGTAGACATATACTAACTTTTGCATCTTCCAAATCAGGACAGTACTGTTGTTTTCAACTAAACTGGCTGTAGAGCAGATGAAATAAATACCTGTGAAAAAACTAGAACCAAAATGTAACAAAATACGAAATGAATAATATTAATTTAAGGATGGGAGAACCCCTTGCCAAATACATAACAACATGAAAATTAAACTACAAACATAAATGGTATCTTGCTATTGCAAACTCCTAGCAGTTGTAGCATATTTTGAGCTCCCAATATGTTTATTTTATGTGAATGAATGACAAAAATAAATGAGTAGAATAAACAAATTGAAGATGAAACTGATAGATTAATTTCATAATTTTGTCCCCATGATGTACAGAAACACTGTAGATTTACCAAGAGTTATTTCATATTTTAAAGATCCAGATATTAGAAATTGGCTTGTATTAGAAATTGTCAGGAATACACAAAAAGATGCAAGTTGACTAGTTCTTTCTGAAAGCAAACATAAACTGAATTTTAAGCCTGATAAAAATTATAAATATAAATACTTATTAAATGAATTGCATAGAAATTCAGAACAAAAATCTAAGCAGAAGTTATCAAAATAATTTTGTAATAGAGATTACAGAAATGAACAGTCACACATAAGAATATAATTAAACAATTCAAAGAAATGGTGCTGTCAAATAATCTAACAAATATACTTATATACATTATTTTCAAACTTTTTTTAGCATTGGAGCCTTATTTTCAAACTAAGCTTTTATGGAACTCTTAAGTCATATGTCAGATTGAAGCTGCATTTTACTGGTATTGTATTAGTCTGCTAATGCACTGGTGTGTATTAGTCTGCTAGGGCTGCTATAACAAATACCACAGACAGGATGGCTTAAACAACAGAAATTTATTTCTCAATTCTCTGAAAGCTGGAAGTCCAAGATCAGATGTCAGTGGTTTGTATCTCCTAAGGCCTCTCTCCTAGGCTTACTATCTTCTCTCTGTGTCCTTGCATGGTCTTTTTTTCTGTGTAAAACCATCCCTGGTGTCTCTTTCTCTTCATAAAAGGACACCACTCATGTGGGATTATGACCTTATTTAACCTTGATTATCTCTTTATTAAGTCTTTACCTTTAAACATAGTCACACTGGGGGATTAGTACTTCAATGTGAATTTGAAAGACATAATTCAGCCCTTAACAGAACACACTCTTTTTTTTTTTTTTTTTAATTGAAGTATAGTCAGTTACAATGTGTCAATTTCTGGTGAACAGCATAATGTCCCAGTTATGCATGTATATACATATATTCATTTTCATACTCTTTTTCATTAAAGATTGTTACAAGATACTGAATATAGTTCCCTGTGCTATAAAGAAGAAATTTGTTTTTTTATATATAGTGGTTATCATTTGCAAATCTCAAATTCCCAAGTTTATCCCTTTCCACCCCCTTTCCCTTGGTAACCATAAGATTGTTTACTATGTCTGTGAGTCTGTTTCTGTTTGTAGATGAGTTCATTAGTGTCCTCTTTTTTCTTTTTCTTTCTTTTTTTTAGATTCCACATATGAGTGATAACATATGGTATTTTTATTTCTCTTTCTGGCTTACTTCACATTCATTTTATATGTTTAGATTTTAAATATTTACCTGTAAGTCCAAGAACAAAGAAAATGCATTGATAAAAAGCAAAACAATTTGAACTCAAGTAATATAGATGACAAGTTACTCTAATCTGAGAATTCTTGGAAGGAACCATATTCTGAGCCAATTCTTTCTTTGCCCTCAAAATAAGGACAAGACCCACAGAAAGAGTAGATCTTCCTGTAACAGTATTTTAAGGAAAAGTCATTTTAATGAAAATAGTTTAGATATCAGTTTGTAAGTAAAAATATTTTTCTAAAAATGAAAATGATTGTTCAGTAGTAAGAGTAAGGAGATCATGGGTTTAATCTCTGCGTTTCATCATATTTTATTTTTTGTCAGTGAAGAACACTTTGCATTAGTTAGCTGTTTTTAACCATAAATAATTCATATTGTTAAAAGGCCACTCTTGCTGTTCAGGGTGTTTCTGAGTTATCTGCCCCATTTGCCAACTATTATATTTTCATATAAAACAAATTTTAGATGAGATGGCAAATATAATGAGAAAGCAAATTTTACATTTGAAGAACAAACTGTCAATTCTCTGCTGAAAGGGAGGACGGTCCATTGTAATATATTTATATACACATTTTATATATATATATGTAAATACCTATACATAAATATGAATACATATACAATGATTTTTAAGAAACTCTTCCACCCTTTAAAAACAAATAAAATCATTGTATGCAAATTATTTTTAAAAAACCTATTTCATATTCTCAACATTATAATACATGTTTATTCTAACTTGAGAAAGTTTGAACCATCAGCTTTAGTATAACAAATATTTAGGTAGCTTATCATGAATTTTTCACCAAGCTCTTTTAAAAATAAAAGAAATGTGCATACATGAGATCTTTCCCGTGTTTCACCAGCTCACCGTCAGCATAGAAGGTGACTACTGGAAAATCCATGAAGTTGATGCTAAAGCACGTGCCTCTCCTGCATTGTTTCCCATTCTGTGTAGTCACGTGTTATTCTGTATAAATCACAACTGTTTAGCACCTTCCTTTGCGTTTATCTCTGTGACTTTTATTTCTATAGGCACTCGTTGGGGATAAGTCGCTGGCATTTTGGTTGATGGATGCTGAAATGTATACCAACATGAGTGTCCTGACCCCATTTACTCCAGTTATTGATCGTGGAATACAGCTTCATAAAATGATCCGACTCATTACCCATGCACTCGGCGGAGAAGGCTATCTCAATTTCATGGGTAAGTGTGAGTTGGACACACACCCCATCTATGTTTAAAATGTTAACTAATATCATACATGACATAAATCATGTAGAATATTTTGGTTTGGCAGTTTAGGTTTAAAATAGAAAATTACAACTTTATTTCTTTAAAACAATGTCATGGGTAAACCGTAGAAATTAAATTACTTTAAAATTATTGTTATACTAATACATGATGCAAAAGTAATCTAATGGCTGGTATTTTATTTACTATTGTTGTCAGTAAATAGGGTGAACTAATTTTGAAAATAGAGTTAGTATTCTGAATTTGATCATTCTGAATTAATTTTATTATTTTGGTGATGCACATAGAACATAAGAAAGATATAATTATCATGTCATAATATATTGAGCTAATATTGTTAGTCTTTTTTGAGGTAATTGTATACCAGTATATCTGTATTATAAATGTGGAAACCAAGGCCCAAGATACTGTTTATATTTATTTAGAAAATAAATATTTATTTAGAAAAATAGGAAACATGAATATTCAAATGTCATTGTTGTCTGAAGGATCTTGAATGATAAAGCGTAGAAATCAACTAATACCATTTTCTGTTCTATTTGGTCAACTTTGACCATTTGAATTTTAGGAAATGTCACCAGATTTTAGGCTAGAGAGAGGTAGAAAGACTGGGAAATGCATATAAGAAGCTGACTTGTTTTTCTACAATTAAAGTCTTAGAGCTTCAGATTAATTCATTTCTACTTGGAAATTTTTATTAAAAAAAAATCTCAGATTGGACTTTTAAAAGCCTCTAAAGCCTCTTTTGTTTGCTAACTTGAGGTTAGGAAACCAAACCCAATAAACTACTCACCAGATTTCACCTGTGCAACCTGTACCTGTCGGTGCATTCCTCTCAGGTTCACCAGAATTTGTTAATATTCCCAGCTCTCAGAAAGTGGCCTTCATGACCTATGCGACTACACTTTGCCATCCACCACCAGGCTGGGCTTCCTGGGTGGACTTTGCAGGCATTGTATCCATAAGAAAAACCAGCCTCAGTTCCTTAAAAGCAACTGGTCCTCCCTGACACAATGAACACCATTCACAAATATGGCCTTTCCAGTATGGCCTTAGTTACATAATCAATTTATTCAGTTATATCCTGATGAAAAGGTGGAGTCTATAAGCCATGTAAATAACTATGTCACCGTGTGGAGCAAGGAGAACTGGGGGTTTAGTGAGAAAATTATAAATGTTTTATTTCATTTCCAAAAGCAGAGTTTATTAAATTGTTATAGTGTAGGGATAGATTAAAAAGAAAATGAAGGGGCTTCCTTTTATACTTGGAAACTCAAACAACTTTCCAGATAGAGAACCAAAATCAAATAAGATCTCTGAGTTCACACTGTCAGTCCTATGTCTTTAGTTCTTAAGCCCACTGCATCCTTGAATTCTAGGAATCCTATCTTGGTTTACTGCTTTAGTCTAGAAGTTGTGTTAGCTCAAAAGCCTGTACCTCAGAGCTGAGAGCATCAGTAGTTTGAAGGACCAAAGAGAGACCTTTTCCTGAGACTGTCCTTTGTTGAAGACAGTTCTAGCTTATAGCATATAAGAGAGCTTCAGAGTAAAACAAATCTACAGATGACAGTGACTTAATCACCCTAGTTAATTTAATATTGATAACTTTCAAATAAAAAAGGTATGATGAAAGTTCATAATGCGAACTATTCCTGAGTCTTGGAAAAAGGTAAGAACAGATCATAGACAGCTAGTACATTAACACATCTCCAGTAACTTCATAAACTTTATGAAATATTTATATTCATACCACCTTAACTGTTTACATTCATCCTAGGGCTATCTGAGCTTCTATTCTGTTTTGGAAACTCTTCCCATGGAACTTTTAATAGTATCACAATAAATAAATGTAATTATTTCTAGCATCTCTCTGTAAGGTCTGTAAATTGACCATATTTGTGGTATCTAATATCATTTTGAGACTATTCTTTGATGTAGGACTCGAAGACCTTTTGAAGTTTTACCCTTACTTTTGTCCTTCAAATGTCTTATAATGTTTAACTCTAAGATAGTATTAAAAAAAATTCCTTCTGTCTCAATATCTTATCTAAATCTAGTATTTCTCTACTAAGTTTAAAATTAGTAATCTCCAAAGGCTCCATAATTTCTGATACTGATGTTGTTTTATGAAATTTAATATTTCCCTGTGAGCTACAATGGGTTTAAATATTTTTTTCCACTTTCTGATCATGTCACTCTCATGCCTAATGGCTTTGATGACTACAGTGTCCTCCAGCTGACCCATGAGCCTCACATGAAAGGTCTCCCGAGGGTCTCCCCGTTGATTGCTCTGCCCCAGCCAAGCAAGCCTTCTTCCAGTTCATTGAATGTATCAACCTCCTTCCACTCTGAACTCTGTACATTTCGCTGTTCTCCCCTCTTGGAATCATTCTACTCAAACATCCCCTGCCATTCCTGACCAAATTCTTTATCTGCATATCTTACTTCCTTAGGGAAGCCGTTTCTAAATCCTCAAAGTTCACTAGTTTTACCTATGATTCATTTTATATTACCCTATACTTACCTTTTGTGACACTTAACAAAGTAACATTTTTTAAAAACCTGTTAAATATATGACTGCCTTGATATTTTTAAAACTCAGTGAAAATAGGGGCCATCTGTATCTTATTTACTATTATATCTCCAGGAATTAGTAGCAACTAGCGCGGTATCTAGGACATCACAAGACTTTCCCATTTTCCTGAAAAAGGAGATTTTATACACTTATATATATGTATATGTATTATATATAATTGTAATATTTTTAGCAATAATTCATTAGCTGCAATCACCAGTTGTAATTTTAAGCAAAGTTATTTTTTTCAAGTGGCTTGTAAGAAATTAATTTTTATCAACTTAAGAAATTCAAGACCGAGGAGCAATCTGTTTGTTTACTTCTGTTTTAGGCATTTTTTAAACTTGTTAGCTTTCTGGAGTTTTATTTTTATTTAGCTCTAGTAGAGAAAGGATGAGTTAAAAGAAGAATCTCACAGAAACACATTTTGTAGTTTTTCATTAAAATATGTTTACATAAATTTGTCAAGTATTTAAATATGTGTTCTATTTATTAAAAATCATTAAGATCACTATGGATTTCCTCACAGTGATACCAGTTTAGCTGATTTATTTTGTTTTTGTGTTATATACTCCTAATTTTGAGTTTCAAAAATTTCTTTCATTCTGGTTAAAGCAGGGGAATATTTGCTATGATTTTTTTTTTATTTGCTAGGTTATTTAAATTTATTATGAATAAATAGGTTTATATTTCCTGTTCTTCTGCCATATCATTATATGAAAGAGGAGCAGGGATAGCTAAATACATTTTATATTTTTACGACACTGATCATAAAAGAGCTATAATGATAAAGAGTAATAAAAGTAAATTTATATTGACATACATTCTCTGTTTTCTAAAATACTTTTACATGCATCATCTAACTTAATCTTCATAAAAATTTTCTTTTTCTATACTGTCTTAGTTTCAAAGAAACATAGGGTAAAAGAAGAGTACTCAGGTATCAATGTAGATGTTCCAAGTCCCATTTTACTAAAACTGCAGCTCGGAGAGCAAGAAGGACATGCCTAAGGTTGAACAACTAGGGAACGACAGCTGATCCATTGTCTTTTTCTTCTATTTCCAGTTGGAGAAAATTAGGGAAAAAATTATTAGATCAATGTGTAGAGTAGCTACCAAAGTATGGTTAATACGTATTTTTTAGAGACTAAGGGTAGAGCGTAGTGGTTAAGTAAAGGACCTGGGTGAGGACCCGAGCTATTAGCTCTGTGAGCTGAGTGGATTGATCATCACTCTGTGCTTTTGTTTGCTCAGTGATGGAAGGGAGCCATGCCTGCCTCAGAGGGTTGTTTTCAGGGTGAAATGATTTAATACGCACGCAAGACTTAGAATATTGCCAGGCACATAGCTCATTGTTAATGTTTATTTAAATTTAATTTAATTTTAAGTGAAATTACTTCTACTATTTTTTAATATTGTTAGTTATTTCATTAAATACATGGGTCCTAAATGCTGAGGTTATAATTTCATCTAACAGTTTCTTTAGAATCTTATCTGGTGATATATTGTTTAATGTAAAAGTTTCTTAAAATATTTAATTCATTTCTTCTTGAAAACCAGTAAAGGTGATAACTCCTTGTTAAAAACCAAATGACATTTTCCTAGGTGATATTAAATGGTTAATTATACAGAAATTAAGCCATTTCTATAATCAGTCTCACTAAGAGTAAATATTACTTTTTTTTTTTTTTGGTTTTTAACTCATAGTGACGTCTACTGAATGTTGCTACTAAAACATCTTACTTAGCTTTCATTATGAGGAGATCTGACGGTCACCTCAATTCTCATTTCTAGGATAAGCCAATATCCTATTAATCAGTTAACATTATGTATTATGTGGTTTCTGTGTATGAGTGTGTGTGACCTTTGGATAAGCTTAGTATGTTTTTCTGGCATACTTGTGCACAGATGTATTTCACACAGAGAGGAGGAGGAGGGAGGGAGATAGAGAAGGCAGACTGATATAAGGCAAGTTCAGTGAATTTGAGATATACATCAATTTAAACGATACATTTAATATATTCATAATACATTCTAGAATGTGTTTTAACACAATTTATAAAATTCCTTCATGCTTCAGACATTTATATGTACATACTAAGTACCAGGTATTGCTAAGTGGTGAATATTCCTAGGTGAAAAATAGTTCTTACCCTCAAGGTCTCAAAATCCAAAAGGGAGTAGGGACAAATAAGCAGACGAGTATCTCTATACTAGTACACTCACTGGATACAGTGATAGAGATAAGCAGAGAATGTCATGTAAATATGTAGGAAACTGTGGTAGGAAATTAGATTGTTGTTGGAATTTATGTGCTGCTTCCACCAGACAAACTTAGAAGACTAGAAAGGCACAAGAAAGTCATACAATGAACTCAGTAAAAGTCTGAGTAGGACTGAAGCAGTGGAGTGAGATTTAAAGTCAGTCAGGAATATTAAACTTCAAAAAAATGAAAAAACTGGGGCCTGAGGAAGTCAATTTAGAGATCATTCATTGATTGGCAAGTTTAATGAAAAACTGTGATTTTCAATCACTTTAAAATACCATGAACTCTTCAGTAAAAAGGCTTCGTATTGATTGATGGTTGAATAGCTTTATGGTTTATTTGTTCCTCTATTTATAGTATAAAGTGATACAGATTAGAAATATGAGATGTGATTATTGATAATCTATATGGATATGTCTTTACTATTTTTATAATTAGTTTAATGTTTGATTGATGGTTAAAAATAAATGTAGGATGAAAACCATTTGCTTTACACATAGGATGACCTCAGTGAATACACATGTTGCAGGCACACCTCCTTTTGCTGTGCTCCACTCTATTGTGCTTCACAGATAATTACATTTTGTACAAAATGAAAGTTTATAGAAACCCTGTTTTGAGCAAGGCTATGGGCACCATTTTTACAAGAACATTTGCTCACTTTCTATCTCAGTCCCAATTTTGGTAATTCTCACAATCTTTTAAACTTTTTCATTATTGTATTTGTTATGGTGATCTGTGGTCAGTGATCTTTTTTATTGAAGTATAGTTGATTTACAATATTATCTTACTTTGAAGTGTACAACACAGTGATTCAATATTTTTTTAGATTATACCCTATTTAAAGTTATTATAAAATAATGGCTATGTCTCCCTGTGTTTTACAATGTATCCTTATAGCTTATTTATTTTGTACATAATAGTTTGTGTCTCTTAATCTCCTACCCCTATTTTGCTCCCCACTTTCCCTCTCCCCACTGGTAACAACTAGTTTGTGAGTCTATTTGTTGTATTTTTTTATATTCATTTGTTGGTTCTGCTTTTTAGATTCCACATGTAAATGATAACATTGAATATTTGTCTTTCTCTGACATTTCGCTAAGCATAATACCTTCTAGGTCCATCCACATTGCAAATGACAGAATTTCATTATTTTTTATGGCTGAGTAATATTCCATCTCTGTGTGTGTGTGTGTGGTGTGTGTGTGTGTATTTATATCACAGTTATCTATTCATCTGCTGATGGACACTTAGGTTGCTTCCATATCTTGGCTATTACAAACAATGCTACTGTGAACATTGGGATGCATGTATCTTTTCAAATTAGTGTTTTCATTTTCTTCATATATATGCCCAGGATTGGAATTGCTGGATCATGTGGTAGTTCTGTTTTCAGTTTTTTGAGGAACCTCCATACTGTTTTCCATAGTGGCTGCACTAATTTGCAATCCCTTCAGCAGTGTACTAGGTTTCCCTTTTCTCTACATCCTCGCCAACATTTGTTGTTTGTAGACTTTTTGATAATAGCCATTCTGACAGGTGTTTGGTAACCACATCATGGTTTTGACTTGCTTTGATGTTACTACCACAACTTGCCAAAGACTCAGATGATAATTAGCATTTTTTAGCAATTAATATTTTTTATTTAAGGTATGTACATTGTTTTTAGTCGTAATGTTATTGCACACTTAATAGACTACGATATACTGTGAACATAACTTTTATATGCATTGAAAAACCAAAGAATTTGTGCAACTTTATCACAATATACACTTTACTGAGGTGGTTTGGAACTGAACCCACAATGTCTCCTGGGTATGCATACACTTGTACGTAAATAAACTTCTAAAGCAATTCATAGGAGAAGAAAATGGAGATAATGGTATTTTTTTGCCCCATTTTTCTGGTGATTATCTGGTTATCTTGGAGGTGCTACCTTTTTCTAATCCAGTCTACTTCGGCAGAGGGAGTGGTGGTGTGCCCTCATCATGTGACACATCAGGAGTTACTGTAGAGAGGTGTGGTACGGCGGGCAAGTGGGTTACTATGTCCAGTAATACAGTGCCAGGAAAAAACACCAATACTAACACTGCAGTATTAATTCCAGGTACAATTAACCCTTGAACAACACATGTTTGAACTACAAAGATCCTTTTCTTTAATGTAATGTTTTATTTCTTAAGATAAAAGGAATCTGATATTTTTTATTGTTATCCATGCTGCTTGTGATGTAAGATAACTATGTGAATTCCATGGTGGTTGTTTTCAGTAAGGATGTTAAAATACTCAGCAGTCAGATTCCCCTTGTGTGGGTTAGGCGTGTCTTCTTATACGTGAATATTTTTCAGTGTTAAATACTACACTGCTACACTGCACGTGGTGGTTGAATCTGTGGATGTGGAGGAACCGAGGATATGGAGGGCCAACTATAAGTTAATTGCAGATTAACCCTCTCCTTGTTCAGGAGTCAACTGTAATACCAAAATAGTGCATTGATGGTATTTTTTTTTTATTAAATTCCTCTTAGAGGTCTAGAAAAAGAGAAGTGAAATATTTAATTCATTTAAAATATAAACACGTACAAACATTTTAAAATGGCAAATAAAGCATAAATTAAAATCTGAGCATTAAACAAATATCTTGCTGATTTAAAATATTGGCAGATAAAGTCGAATGTAATCCTAAGAATCAGCTATCTGAACAAAATGATGAAAATTTAATCATACATTTAAAAACTAAAAAAAAATTTGTAATCATTTTTAAAATTTGAATTTAAAAAATAAAGTGCATTAAAGTGTTGTCATCACTGAGTTAGTACCAAATCAGTTTCCATGAAAAATTTTCTGGCTCTTCAGAAATCTCCTTGTAGTCCTATCCTAGACTGGGCAGTGGTAAGGAGAAAGTTACACTGGACAGATTACTCCAGATATTTTCTTCATTTTCAGGTAATAAATTGTCTTATCTAATAATTTTGGGGATGGTAGGTAAGGACTGCAGTCTTCTACAGAGCTTGTTGCCAGTTTTGTTTCAAAGAAAGTTGTTTTGGTTTCCCTCCTTAATTTGACTCCATTTTCTTTAGTTTCATCATATATTGATAGAGATTCAAATGCAGAGTGACCTGAATTGTTTTCAATACTGTCATGTTCATATTCCACTTGTTCAGAAAGCCTTTGAACTAAAATATCTTGCAACAGAAGCTTTGCCTTCGCGGTTGTCATTTTCTCCTTCCTCTTGGGGATGCTATGTTATAGAAGAACATTTTCTAAATGAGTACACCTTCATTCCACGTGAAATTTTAATGCTTTATATAACTCTCTGGGTATATCTCAAAACATAAATGATTCAGATTTCTCATTTAAAAAATACTGAACTAGCAGAGTTAAATCAACATAACTGGCAATGCCTCACTACTATAATACAGCATGATTGTCCAGAAAGCTGAAAACTCATGTTGTAGTCATAAAACACATTCCCCATGACATCAGCTATTAATGCATAAAACTGAAATGTCACAAATAATCTGGAATCAACAGGACTCACTGAGGTGTTCACTCATTTATTTATTCATTCATTTAATTTAAACTCATTGTTTCCATGTCAATTTCTGGGTATAAGTACAGCGTGGTTGTAACTGGAGTTGTGTGAAGGCAAAAAAGTTCATGCTTGATAGCTTTTATAGTACCAGTGAGGACATCATTTGAGAGTGGAGGGAGTAAGAGACGTTGGAGAAAAAGGTGAAAGTATGAAATAGACATCTTCAGGTGTGAGAATACTAGAGAACCAGAGTAGGATATCTAGGTAATATTAAATGTGCGTTGGAGATTTTTAATCAAGATTATATATTGAATCAGCCTTTTGGCTGGGTGACTTTTTTTTTTCTAGAAGGCCATGGTTGATCAAGGGTTGAAATTTTGTCAGGCATCTGTCAAAAAGAGGGAAGGATTTTGAAAGCATTAGAAAATAAGCGATATAATACAGAACCAATAAATCACTGGTTCTCAAAACTGCACACTGAAATGATCTGAAGAGTTTCAAAATATACTAGAAATTGTGATTGAATTGGTCTTGGCCGTAGCCTGGCCTTTGGAAGTTTTAAAAGACTCCTTCAGGCTAGGAAGTAAAGAGAATTCCAGGAGGATATAAAAGATAAAGGAAAGTTCTCTGGCTCTAGAAGAGAAATCGTAGAGGGCATGGTATGAGGATGTAGGAGGAAAAGAAGGGAAGTTGGGATGGAAGATGAGTATGTGGTGAGTCCACCCGTCAGTGAAGGGCCAATGAGGGACCAGGAGGCTGGACTTGAACTTCTCAGAGCCAACAAGGCAAACAGGAATGGGGCTGCTTCTGGAGTTTTCCTGGTCGGTATTGAGAAACTCTCTCAAATATACTTTTATCAACAAATAAAATTTAAATGAGAAGCCTTTTCTGCTTTTCTATATTGTTTTCTCTATAAACAAACTAAAATCATGACCTTAGAGTAAACTAGTTTTTTATTAATAATGTGGGTCATCTGATATGTGTACATATGTTTTTATTACTTTCTTGTTTAGGAGTCTCATTACCACAGTGTTATTTCTCATTTCTTTAATGAGTGATACCTGAGGAGAAAGAGACATAATTACAAACTGGCAATTTTCTCTCTCAGCAGTATTATGAAATTTCCACTACTAAAGTTGAAGGATTTTCTCAATATGATTATATTGTATTTTGACATTTGAAATTCTGTGGGACATTCTTTAATGAATATGTTACATTCTCCCTGAAGCCACAGGGAGAGTTGGATGGATTTTGTGTCAGTCTGCATTTAGTGATAGCTACATTATACTTCAGTGTAAAATGTGTGCTTCTACTTCACATCTTCCATCTGTGATTGTTTAGTGTCAAACTTGTAAATTCTTCTTTTTTCCAAGAGATAGGAATACAATAAAAATTTAAATGTCTTCCCGCTAAGTGCTGGAATTGAAGCAGTTATAAGAAGACAAAATACACTCTGCCGAACAGTAGGAGTGCTAATTTTTGGCATTTTCTCTTAGCTTGTTGAGGCAAGTTTACTGAATGTAGCACCGCTAGGAGAGGTCTATAAAACTGAGCTGTGAAAAACTGCAATATTCTCAATATGAGCTGTTGCAAATGGCTTGAAGCCCTGGTAAAATGCTCAGAGACACAAGGAGAATCTATTTTAAATGGCGTAGACTTAGAAGTAATGGCCCTGATTTGATTCACAACGCACTGATAACCAATTTGGGCTGGCGTTTAATGAGAACTTACCACGAGTATGACATTGTGCTCAGAGTTAAGGAGGTGCCACTGCAGTTACCTGGGGAGCTTTAAATCCTGAAGCCCAAGCCCCATCAGTCTTTCAAGCCTGAGTCAGTGAGCTTGAAGCTGTGGCACAAGTTGTTTTTAAAAAATCTCACCAAGTGATTTTAATTTGTGGAGATACAACATAGAGATCCGCTGACGGGAGGGAAATGCAGAAATGAAAGGTGGGCCAAAGACAGATCCAGATGGTGCTGGAATCACTGGAGGTGGCTGATTGGCTCACCTCTCCCTCTCCCCCACATGATTTAAACACCCTTGTCAGTACTGGAAATGTTCCTTCTGCCAGATTAACTTTCCCAAAAGAACCTTCAAATCCTTGCTGATCATAACCTGGGAGAAGAGTCACTTTACAGAAGCTCCACCTTAACCTATTGGAAAAGGTTTCTGATGTAACTCACCCCTAGTTGTCCGTAGCCCACTCACGTTGACCAGATTGACTACGTCACACCCTTTACAAATAGGAAAAGTTTCTACTAATGATCTGGATTTTGAGAGGAAATAAGAAGCAACTGAACCTATATGTCCTGAATTCTCTCAGTCTTGATCTCAGAGCAGGACACCTGCATGGGCCCTGCGTATCTTTTGGAATATGTATGGCTGTCAGTGGTGTCAATGTGTGTGGTGTTACTGACTCTTCCGAAACTACTCTTCAGCTGGGCTGATCTCCTACTGAAGTCCCAAAGAAAGGAGTTAGAGCAACGGTATGAGAGCCACTGTGGTCTTTATCCATCTAAGCAAGGTCTGCTACGCTATGGTCCTTTGCCTCTAGGCCTTTTGTATCAGAAACAAGAATTTTTCTCTCTTTGGTTTATTTCTCTAAAACTGCTTCATAAATTGGGATATTAATTACTAATGTTGGTTCAGTTGTTTATTTTCATTAGAGAGACTTGTAGGGAAAGTAAAATTCTTTTTCTGTACAAAAGTCTTATGAATTTTGGGCCAAAGCCTACCGTCTAGGGCATTGACTTTTGTCCTAGAGAATGTATATCATCATAGCACCATAAAGAAAAAGAATTTCCACACATGAGAGGCACTTGTTTTCCTTTCCATCTCTGTCTCCTCAAGGTAAGATAATCATAAGTAGGAACTTCAACTTGTATACTGTGTAGCAGATTTCCTAATCTAATGAAACAATAAAGTAGGCCTGGATCTTAAAGTAAGTCCCAGTGAAAAGAGCACAATTTTTTCTAAAGTTAATACCATAATTCTTTGCTCTTAAAAACACACAAACACACACACTATATATATATACTTGGTGTGTATGTGTATATATATATATAATATATGATGTATGTTTTATTTATTTTCACATATATGTGTATGTGTGTGTGTGTGTGTGTGTGTGTGTGTGTGTGTGTGTGTGTATCACTGAATGTTCTCACTATCTACAAAGCTCTGGATTAGAAAGAGACCCATAATATATAAACCTGTCCAGCTCCATTGTTGAGTTGTAGATGGTTGAGTTTGCAGAATGGAGGAACTATGTACTCTAACATTATTTAGAAACGTACAAATCCCGTCAAGCCTTCTTCATTGCTTTATTACTTGGCATTTAAAAAAAAAAAACTCCAGAGCCTCACGTCATGAGCTTCAGTGTCCCACAGCAGTATCCTCAAAATTCAGGGAGTCAGCTAGGTTCAGGATCCTCTGTCAAATTGCTCATCTTCTTAAGGACAGAAAAATAGGATGTAATCCTAGGACATGTGAGTCAAGATAAATTCATATATAATGGGCATCATACATAGCCCTGAATTCCTAATTTTGTTGTATCTTCAACTAAGCCTCCCCATGATCCAATCCCAGAGTCCCACCTGAATGATAACCTTGATTTATTGGTGGAATCTGCCTAAATGAGATACCAATAAATGAATAAGCATCCTGTTCTCCGCCACTGGTCCCATGGCATGAGTTTTCTTTACTTTCATGATATTTCTGCTGTGGTATTAGGCTCTTGATTCATTTCTCGCCCTCACTAATTCTCTCCTCTCCAGTTTTACTTTAAAGTAAGTCTTGTTTTTCGGCTCACAGCCTTTTAGAACTTCTCATAGGCTTCTACAGGTCATCAGGAAACCCACAGATCTTCCTTCCGAAAACGATTGATCAGAGAGTTTATTTTAGGCTCTGAGGCTGAATGACTGACTCTTCCAGTATTATTCAAGTAGGCTGTAAAGATCCTTTTAACCACAGGATGCAAAAGTTGTTTGATTTTATACTACTAGAGCTGGTGAGCTGCATGTATGGTTGTCATCTCTTGGAATGTGATGGTGACTGCTCTAAACACAACTAATCTGCTCTGGCAACCTTTCTTCTGAGCAACTTTCTGGCAGGAGATAGGATTTAGAAGGCGAATTTCTCTGCCTCTAAAACTTTAGATTCTTATCTGAGTTTTACCTCTCCATGCCAGCTCACTCCCCCAAACAAAGCAGGATGGTGAAATATACTCAACTAATCTCAGTTAGTAGAGAGATTAAATTCCTTAGAAAACACAGTAATTTTTTATTTTTCCTTTCTCACTAGAGAAACATAGATTTCTCTTTGGGAATATATTTTCCTTGAGGGATTAAGGAGATGCATATTATTTGGGTGACTTGTCTTAATTCTTTGTGCATACTATTCGAAAAATAGTTATAATATCCTAAATATCTACCCTGAGCAAGGTAGTGCTATAAATACTTTACGTATAGTATCTTAACCTGAGTTACAACCCTAAGAGGTTAGAATGATTATCTTCATTTCACACATGAGGAGAATGAACGGTTTAGTGGCTTGTTTAGATTAATACAAGAGCCAGAATTTGAGCCCAGTCTGTCTGCCTCCAAAAGACCGCTTGATATAAACTAATTTATTATTCCTCTTTTCCCCTCGGTGAGGGGGCAGGGCTTGTTCCAAGGCCGCCTTGGATACCAAAGTCCAAGGCGGCTCAAGTCCCTGTGTAAAATCACATAGTGCAGTCAGCTCCCTGGCTTCCACAGCCTGGGATGTGGAGGGCCAACTCTGCTGTTATTTTACCTGAAATGTATGCCAAAATTGTCAGTGATGTTGGCAAATCTCTAGCTATAGACGTCCCTCTGGAGGAGATGAGTCAAAGAGGAATGTAACAAACCAAATTTCATATTGTGTGGCGATCTATGAGATAAATCAAAGAAGAAAGTAACATTCTCAGATTTCAAGCCTGAATTTGAAATGACTTGTTAGTCCTCGTTCTACAGTGATTCAGCACCTAACTGCCATGTCAGACACCAGCCTGGGACCTGGCTAACGGAAGACGTAGGCATTAGCTCAAGGAGCCCCCTGTCCAAGGAGGGGAGGAGACTGACGAAGCCAGACAGAAGTAGGTCTGTTAGATGATAAATGTCACCTTCCAGATCTGCGCTGAGCGGTGTGAGTCCCCCAGGGAAGAACACTGAACTGGTACTCAGGGGAGGGAGTGGTGGGCCACCAGGAAAGGCTTACAGCAGGCAGGGGGTTAAGTTTCAAGTGCCCCTTCTCTCTCTGTCCTGATTCTCCGTGACTGTCCCCCACTGGAACAGTGACTAGGGAAAGCTAGGCAGGTGAAATAGAATGAGGGACATACTAATTTAGAATGTGGATGATGAGAGAGAAGCCAGGTCATAGAGAGCTATTGAAGGGTTTTCAGGAGATTGACATTGTCAGATCCACGGTATAGATATGTTACTCGACTGAAAATGTGAGAGATGGATTTCAGGGGCAGTCACCTCCAACTAAATATAGCACTGCAAGATCCTCTGCCCCTGGAGTTCTTTAAAACGGGTCTAAAATTGTAGGTCTCAGTTCTTTCTATACTAGTCACATCAATCAATAAGTTGGATATATCCCTCGTGGATGAGTTCAAAGTCATTTTCTTCATTTTTTTTTAAATAAGATTTTTCTGAAGATTATGAGGAAAATAAAGCTACCGTTTTCCAGAGCCATGGGAATACTAGGATCCCTCTGATTATTCCCTCAAATAAAAGACACTTAATTGTTAATTCTGCCTAAGTTATGTGGTGTAAGGATAAAAATATCATTACATTATTTAGGTAAATCATGTTTACTGAATATCTCCAAAGTGATCAAGTAATAGTACTTGAATACCACTTTTTGTTCTGTGTGGACCATAGATATGTTTCTTTGAATGTACAAGTTGGAATCAACCTCTGCATTTTATTTCATAATTCAGAAATGATCCAGGTACTTGATTTAAGCAGTTTTAAAAATATAAGGTAGTATAGGTATAGCTCACATTATGAAGTAACTGTCATTTAGAAAAGTTTTCTTTCATTTCAGAGTTTATAAAATGAATGACTTGAGATACATTTGAAAAATGTATTATTTTAAAGAATTCGGTAACATGGCAAAGAATTACCACCTGATTTATCTTTCAGGAAAACATTTTCATATAATTAAGTTGCTTAAAGTAAGTTGTACCTGTAGAAGTGTAAATTACAAATTTAAAAGAAAGACAGCATAACTTTTAAAGCATAAGCAGTTGATAAACTATATTATAAAAAAGCCTACAATACAATAGTTCTCTGCCCTTTATAAACATATTTAGGAAATGTATTGAAAATTAACTAAAAAGTTTATGCTATTAAACTTTAAAAATGTCAACTTTTAGTTTTTATAGAGGAATTTCATAGCCTGGGAGAAACAGCCCAGAAACAGCTTTGCATCTTTGTTCACCATTGTCTAATGGACCCTTATGAGTTATTTTTAGTAAAAATTAATGATAGATATTTGAGCTCCACCAACACACACAAAATCACCATTCATTTTAAAATGCACTGGAATGACCATTTGGGGATGATAAGATGACAGACATAAAAATTTGAAAACCTAGGTAATCCACACCTTTTCAATATTTTAATCATATATGCATTATGATTATATAAAGGTCGTAAGTTAAATGTTCATGATATACTTGATGCCAAATTGGTAAGATGGGTAAGTAAATTTATTGTGAAGTTGTTATGCTGAGTTATTTTTATAGTTTCTTCTTACCACCCTAGTCAGCCTTAATAACACCTTTCCACAAACAAGAAGACATTCTGATATCTTGGATTATTCCAATATATTATCTCCAGTTTAGTAAGAAATTATCGATTATATTATGTGCTTCACATGTCAATTCACATTCATATTTTCTTTACTTTTTCTTTATTTAACATAAAAATGCTGAGCACTTTGAATAGTATTTTTAAAGATCAGCCTCTTTTATGCCTAGCTATAGACTTTAAAATAGTAGCATGACAGAACTTAATTATTACATGTTGTACAAATAAACATTTATGGTGCTGGTACATTTTGAAAAATCCATTTATTGACTTTTTAAAAGGCATTTTATTTATTAAAGAAAGGTCTTCTGAAAGCTATGTGAACTAATAGGACACTCTCTGTCTTTTAATTAGGAGACTTTTCAGTTGTGTGTGTGTGTGTGTGTGTGTGTGTGTGTGTGTGTATGGGCTCTCCTATAAATGAGGCCAAATACATATTAACAGAATAAATAAAAATAGTCAAACACGTTCTTCTGCTTGCAAAGTTGGAAAGTTACCATTCAGGTATTTGTTAGTCCTAATATTTTTAGAACCAGACTTTCCTACAGTTCCTAAAATGAGCTTGATGGGAATAAAATCCAGGGGGCAGTGATCCCATGGTCCAGCTAGGCTCCCTTTATGTAGTCTTTGAAGATGTTTAATCAAACAATTCCTTGACTACCTGATTCAGACAGCATGCACCTTCTGTACATCGAGAAGTTTGTGTGCACTTCTTTTCAGCAACATGCCTGTCTTTCTGGTTTCATAAACATGCCTGATTCATGCACTCTCAACATGGGTGATAGCACCCCAGTGGGAGTGAAAATTGATTGTTAAAGGAGGGCAAAAAATATCTTAGGTATTATAATAGTTACCCTGCAGAGCATCACAGCATATAGACACAGATACGCAGTAGATCTGCAGTATTTACATTTCATGGGGTGGAAACAGGGAAAAAAATATCTTAAAAGGCTCGTGTGTGTGTGTGTGTGTGTGTGTGTGTGTAGTGAGTGGAGGGCAGTTTTATGTGTGTGTGTGTGTGTGCAGTGGATGGGGGCAGTTGTGTGTGTGTGTGTGTAGTGGGTGGAGGGCAGGTGTGTGTGTGTGTGTGTAGTGGGTGGAGGGCAGTTGTGTGTGTGTGTGTGTGTGTGTGTAGTTGGAGGGGGCAATAGTACATAAAATTGAAAATACTGTATTATTTGTTGTAACTTCTGGCTCTTTTATTCCAGTGTTGCCCACTAGATTCTGTTTATCTCAAAATAGTATCTCAAGGATAATCATTTCAGTTTTCTAGTTTGATGTGTAGTTTCTACTTTTCTAGTAGACAAGTGAAATTTTAGTCATGGCTTGGCCATTCCCACATAACTAAATGTTCTTTTTGTAAAATAAAACAGAGACGTTGGCCTCATATTCTTCCTAAAAGTGGTATTAATGAGGGTTCTTATTCCCTTGGAAAATACTCCTCAAGTAGCTAGAAAAAGAAGGGATTTAAGTTTTAAATATTTTTGAAAGTGGAAAAAAAAAAGTTTTGAATGACCGCCAGCCTACTTCCAATTTAATTATTTTATTCTTGGCTTTTTTTTTTTCCCTTGCCAGTATATGCTGCCCCCAACTAAATGAGGGCAAGAGTTGCCTGAGCAAATATAACATCAAAGGCCAGACAGCTTATGATAAAGAATTGAAACTTTTACATTCTAATTTTTCTTTCTATAGACACCCATCATTTTTTGAGTAAAAGACAAGGATATCTGTTCATATTTAATTAGTTGACTTTAAGGTTACATGTTTAAATTGGAAACAATTCTAATATCTCTGTATTGTTATATGCATATTATGAAAATTATTTATTTTTGTTAATAAGAAAATAACATAATCATTATACACATTAACATTTAATATATTGAAATCCACTATATAGACAGTTTTGTTTCCTAAAATCTGTTTCTGTCTATGTAACTAACCATGAGTACACAAAACGCTTGCTTCCTTTTGAGTCAGAAACATTTTAATGTTTGTTTTATCATGAGAAGATTACTTGGAAAAGGCAGATACAATCATTATGACTCACCAATAGAAAAACAGAATTTTTGAATTTTAATAATTAGCAGAACATTTGCTGTTTTCTGACCCTTATCATAAGATATTTTATGCCAAGCAGTATTTACCCTACAACTTGATGGTGTACTCTAGTCACATCTAAATTGTTTTAAGTTGTAGTTAAATAAATGTCTCCTTTTATAGTAAGGCTAAACATACAATATCAACAGTAAGCACTGGACTGGAGACAGTTCTTTTTACTATGATTTTTATACACTTTCGTTTTATTTTGATAATCATAATGAAATAAATAGGAGAGGAATCTGAGAAACTATTAAAAACTTTTGCAACAGAGGTTACTAACCTGTGAAGCTAATTGGTATTTTTATCTGTTTCCATCTGCTTTGCCAGACTCCATTATATAGTTATGTGTGTTAATCCCTCTTTCTCACACTCAGACCCTTGTAGATCTCCTGCTGCCCGAGTCTCTACATTCGGCAAACTGGCTTCCAAGACCGTCATTGACCTGCAGGTCTCTGCTCCCACTTCCTCAACTCTCTTGATCATCTGGTTCCATCTGACGCCCCTTGTGTCTTCCTTCCCTGCCTTGTTTTATCAACCATGACCCTGCGTGTCCTTCACAATCTCCTTTTCACCTTGTTTCTCTTACATTGTACATATTACCTCAGGTGTCCTGGGTCTTCTTTATTTTTTTACCCTTACTCTTTCTTTCTCAGAAAGCTCATCTACTTCTAGGCTTTGGGCATCTCTTTAATGTAGATAATCCCCAAATCAACATCTCAAAATCAACCTTTTGTTCTAAGCTACACATGTAAATTTGGAAGCTGCCTGTCTGAGATCTTTACGTGGTATCTTGCTGGCTCTTCAAAGTCACTGAATCCAAAACTGGAATCATCCTCTCTACAAACCATAATGCCTTTTAATTTTTTTATTAGTGTCACCATCTCTATTCCAGTAACCATTAGATGAACTCTTAAGAGTCGTTTCAGTGGCTCCTTCCTCTTTCTTGTTCATGACATCCAGCCAGTAGCCAAGTCACAGCATCCTTATTCTTTATGTCCTTTTCCCTGTATACACTCCTACGTAATTTTCCTATGTATATTACATTTCTTTAAACTTTTAAAATTTATAAAGCATTTTTCTATGCATAATTTCACTTAGTACAGTCAACCTGCAAAGTCAGTATACTTTTTATCATTTTCATTTTGAGGTAATATAGCACAGTGGTTGAGAATTCAAGTTTGGAGACAGTCTTCCTCCCTGTATCACTGAATCTTTTGGTGCTTTACATTCATCATCTCAAAAATGGGTATTATAATGATACCTATTTTACTGAGCACTTGTAAGAATTAATACATTTAATGATGTGAAGTCTTTGGTATAATGCCTTGCATGTAATAAGTGTTTAAAAAGTGTAAGTTCTAACTATATTACAAATAAGGGAAAGTTACATAGCTTGAGGTTACATATTTTAAGTGATAAACTGAGTCCTAAAATCCATGTCTTTTGTGTCTATATCCCATGCTTCACCTGCAGTACACACATAATTTTGCCTATTTTTTAATTTCTATAAGAGAAATTATTTACTGAAGACTCTTCTAAATTATAGCCAGAAAATTATTTGAAAGCATAAAACTGTGCAATCAAATTTGTAGTTATATAAGTCAATTAGTAGAGTTTACCTCTTAGTAAGTTTTCACTCTGTGTTTCCACTATTCCTATAAAGTTTTTTTAGTGGATTGCGGGAATAACATTAAAGTCAATATGTATATATTCCTGGATGGTTGTTTAGAATGTCTGCTAAGTTATGAATATTTAGATATTCATGAGTCTTGACATCTGTCACTTGGAATGTTTAAAGTTTCTTTTTCCTCTGTGAAAAAGACATATTTAATGACTCTATGTAAAGTTTCAAGAAGTTTGGGGACAACTTTGACAGAGTTGTTATATACGTTCATGTGCCAGTTTGTATGTGACTGTTGTATTGTTCTGCATACTTATTTTAATATTTTTAGTATAATTAGAGTCTCTTAAATATTTCTTTACTCTTTGGGCAAGCTAAGCATTTATTTCTGAATAGTTTTCTTTATATTGTTTAAAATTTAATACATCATGTTCATTTCGGATAGTCACTATTTAAGACATGTTCCATGATCATAGCGTATTTGGTACTGTTTCCCTCTGTACTATATGTACTTCTAACCTAAAGAATGGAAGTTTACTTAGACATCTGTCACACTCTTAGGTTTTTCAGTACGTTAAATTCACTTAATTGTGTGTCTACGTGTACAAAATATTTCACCATATAAAGTAAAAATCACAAAACTGAGATGCTGCCATCTCCTACACAGTCCAGATCAAAGTTCCCAAACACACTCTCTAAGGAAGAAGGAAGAAGAACAAAAAGTGAACAATCACCATTGAAGTCCGCTCTTTAGAAAGAATCTTCACGTAATAATTCTGCTTGTATGTCATTGGACAAAACTTAGACACATAGCCATAAAGCAAAGTCAGGAAATGTCTTTTCTTGAAAACAGTTTATCTAGCTGAAAAAAAAAAAAAGAAAAGTTTCTTAGACTTAAGGAGAAATGTGTCTCTGACATAGAAGATAATGTTTAAGCTGGTTGTTGAAGAATGGACAGGATTTCTGGAGGCAAAAACAGGCATTACAGACCAGGGACTAAGTGGAGAGAAGATGGAGAGGCAAGACCCCTAACTGTGATCATATTGCTGTGGGTCATCTGGTTTGACTGCAGCAAGGTCTGTATATTGAGAGAGGAAGCTCCAAGGGAGAGCAGAGAAACTCTACTCGTCCAGGGACAAGTAATAGTGATGAGCATTGACAGATGGATTAGTGTAACTAATGAAATGAATGGATATGACAAAAGTCAAACACATGGCTGATTAAATTACTAGTTGCATTGCTTCATTTCTGTGTTCTTGTCTTTACCAAACTGTTTAATCTTATTAGAATTTTAGTTTTTATGGAAGTGCAGAGAATGGCTTAACCGTATGGAAGATTTTATAGTTTACCTGAATGAAGGAGGGTGGTGGTTTAGGTTGCATCAAACCTCTCTGGGAGACCCATGTGTCCTATTTCCAATGCCATTATTTTAAAGACATAGAGACTGTTTATGTGATTTTGAATCCTCCCTTTTAATGGCCTTCAAAGCCAGTTCATAGGCTAATTCATAACCTCACTGTCACATTTTTAAAATTCAAACTCAGTTTTACCCAGAGCAAAGGGCAACGCCTGAAGCAAGCAAGTACAAATACTGAGACCCTTTCTTCTTACTGGGGGAAGAAGTTCACAGTCTTTCCCACAAGCCACCGTGCTGCTCAGGAACTTTTTTCCTCATTTCTTTGGCACCAGTGGCCTGAGAAGAGGCAAGAGCTGACAGCAGGGATGCAGAAGAGGATAACTATCTGTTGGCAGGAACTTGGAGGGATGGAAGCATTGTCCAAAGGCAAATTGATACTGGTTCTTTGATTAAGTTATAAGCAAGTAGTTAAGTCTCTCTACTAGGGAGTTAGAGTTGCTGGCTACAGAAGAAAGGCTGTGGGAGATTGAAACTCAGAAAAGCTGTATCCAAGCTGTGCCTTGAAAGAGCCTTAGATTCTTTTACAGAAATACTCATCCAGCCTGGGAATGAATCCAGGATTGAGTTCAACGGATGTCAGTTACAGAGTATAGAGGATTTAAATGAACATTTTCTTTCCAATCTGACTTCCTGTGGTTCTGTTGTTCCCTTCTAAATGTGTCTGCTCAGCTCTTAATAATTCATTAGGGAAGTTCATTCATCTCTATTACTATGTATTTTTGATGTGAGCACAAGGACTTATTGGTAACATATCCTAAATCAGGCAACTTTTTTAGGGAAAAACAGCACAGTCTGACTCCACTACTAAATGTTTGAGTCTAAACCTAAAGTTAGAATAGCCACCAAACCATGTGTATAATCAATTTTATAATCAGCCCATATAGTTTTGGGTTTTGTATTCCTGTTTTCCTTTCTTGTTTTCTACCACCTAAAAAGGTGCGGAGTCTTTCAGTGGGTTCCCTAGTCACACACAAACCTTTCACACTTTTTACAAGGCTGCCCACTAGCAAATCATTTTCTAAGACATTTGTAACTACTTGCAAAAATATCTGAATTCAGTCAGGATTTTCTTAAAGAAGTCTTTTTCCTCCCATTTCTTCCTTAGTGAGATTTATCCCCCACTCCATGCCCTCCAAAGAATGTTTGAAGTCCTCTGCATCGTGCAGCATCAGAAAGCTTCAGAAAAAAAGCAAAAGTCCATTACTGTTGCTATCAATTTCCTTAAGAAAATCATATCTAGTTCTTAACAAATTATATTTGCATAAAAATAGCACATTTTCAATTCGGCCTCATTTGTTTCGTTCATTGTTTTATCCTTGGCTTGATCATACACTTACTTATTTTAAAACAAAACTGTGCCACAAAAATGGAATGTAGGTCAAAGTCTGTATAACAATATGAACCATTTGAAATTCTACTTCCCACCGGCATGGCATTCAGAGGGAAACCCCTGAGGAGGCCTCTGAGGAATAGAACTGAGGTGATCTGTCTGTTCCCTTCTGGTAAATAAACATCTCCCCATCCTTGATGGTGTGGGTATGCTCCTCTGTATCCATCGCCTTTCCACCCCAAAGCACTTTTGCCTTTTTCTTATGACCCTTATAAAGACCAATTTTGCAATTGGTTAAAAAAAAAAATTGTTAGGTGATTCTTTATCTGAGTCGCTGTGCTGTGAACTGGGTTATCAAAAAAAAGTAAGATAGAACTTTCTATAAGCAATATGTAACCTACTAAGGGAAGTAGATGTGATTTCCTTCATTTTTTTCTTTCCACACAGGTTTAATACGTCCTTGACTGTACTCTGTGCCTGCTAGTTGATAAGGCAGTAGGAATAACAGGTGAAAATATAGGATACCTACCCTCAGTCTAATAAAGAGACTGGCAAAAACAAAACAACAGATGCCAAAAAAATTACACTATTTAAATAATTGTTTTCATAAGGGGAAAAAAATTGTATTAAGTACTAGTGGAAGCACAAGCACTTCCCGCAGGAGTTCAAAAAGGCCTCGGGGACACCAAAAAGCCATAACTTGGAGGAGTAGTAGCAGAACATGCGGTGCACACAGGGAGCGCAGGTCGGTAATAAGTACACTTTATTTGTACCCTTGAGAGTGGAATTGGAAATACACTCTTACACATCATTTTATGGAGCTTTCATTATCTTCCCTACTGCCTGTACATGCATAATAGGTTTCTAGCTAATGTCATTCAAATCAAGTACCCAATGCCAGGTACAATGGAGAGAATACAGATGATCTCAGTTTGAATGCTAACCTTGATACTTTATACCTGCATCACCTTAGAAAGTCACATTACTTTCCTGATCTATTATCTGAAAATAGGACTAACAGCCCCCTCCCATACTGAGAGGACTTTGTGACTATTATTTGAAATAACTGGTGAAATTCTAGCACAGAGTCTGTGTATGTAGAGGGCTCTTGAGTAGTTAACTATTGCTTTTATTAATTTAATACAGATTTAGGATTACTTTATATTTCATTTACTTAACGTGTTTTTCCATTTTCTTGATTTAAATAAAAGCATCAAGAAATATATAATTACCTTTCAATATAATAATGCTCATTCTTTAGTATTTCAAATGACTGATTTATAAATGTGTCTGCCTTTATTCTACCGCACCTGTATGCAGGTAATATAAGTTACACTGATTTTGTACTTATGGACATTGATAGTTAATAATGTTTTTTTGTTTGTCTGCTTGTTTTATTTTGACAACCTTCTTATCAAAACACTTGACCTCAGCGTTTACTTCATCCACTATCCTGTGCCTTATTGATGGGAACTTACCACCCAAAGCCATTCTAATCATGTAGATAAGTGAAGGGATTGATGGGTTTGGCCATGTTCCAAGCAAAGTTCAAGTTGAAAATTGTTTTCTGAAATGCCCAGAGCTCATTTGGTTAATGCCTCAAGACTTTTTATGCATCATTTATCAAGGGGAAGATTGGGGAGGGCAAGGCAGAATGAGGGCATTGACCCACCTGGCTACCCCAGCCCTAGCAGAAGCACCGTTCCTGGACTCTGTAAGCTGTCACAGGGCCATGGACATGAGTCACGATGGTGTTATTATGTGGAGGAAATATAGGGGATGAAAGACTAAAATTGATCATGTCTTTGGTTCAAAATATTAGCTTGTAAATTTGTTATAGGAATTTTAATGAAACCTAATAGCATACTAGTCCCTTTTTTTTAGTGTCTTAAGATAGTAAATACATATATACACACGCACAGACACATACACCATAAAACACCTCAGAATTTAAAATTTGCAAATACAAAGCTTACATACAGCTAAGATTAACCATTGTCTCCCAGGTGTTTAGTTAAATACTACCCATCAGAATATCCTAGAATAAACAAACAAAAAATAAAGCACTTATTTCTCATGGTACAGTTTTCAGTTCTTCGGTTTTAGCCTCAGACTTCACTGCCATCGCTCTCTTTCCATTCATCAGTGTCCTTTCTTGTTACTCAGTCTGTTACAGGCCTTCAGATGTTCCTTCAGCCTGCTCGCACTTATTCCTGGTGAGTACTGTTTCCCCTTGGAAGCACTCCTCAGGGGTCAGTCTCCCGTCTCCCACCCGCCATGGTTTTCTTCTCTCCCTGGCCCTCCCTCTGCGAACTTTTCCAGGCTCCTCTTCTCCACCCTAGCCACACATGTGGATGTCCCTTGGGCTTTGTCACACTCTCTTGTCTGCCACTGTTACCTGAATGTTCTTCCCAGTCAATTTCATCCACTCCCGTGGCATCAGCTACCCTGTGTTTCTAAAAGCCATATCCATGCCTAGTAGGAAAAGATGTTGTTTTTTTTTTTAATACCGAGGGAAAGTCTGGAATTCCAAGACTGAGTTCCTAAGACTGACCCCCCCACCTTCCATGTATATTGACATAATTTCAGGCCTGTCCTCTCCAAATTGCTGTGCTGTCGTCTCAGGGCCTTTACATCTGTTCTTTGGAAAGATTTGCTGCTGTTTTCTCATTTCCTCCCCTATGATGTTTTGTGGTTTTAACACTTACCGATCCCCTAAGCCTTTTTGGAGCCTTCTCCACCTCTTTAAGGAAACATGCGTTTTTATAGTTGTTTAGTTCTGTCTTTCTCCCTTATTAGATTGTAAACTCTGTGAGGACAGGGGCCACACTGATGTACACTGAGTCTGTTATCCGATACACAGGATCCACTTCAGTAGTTTTAAAATTGTAATCTTGTGTTCTAGTTAAGCGAATGACCAATCTAGGGAGTCATGGGGTTCAGAATATAATCGCTAACTTGCACCTTATAAATGAAGGGTGTGCAGGAGGGAGGCTCCATGGAGAACCCAGAGACCCAGAGACCATAGGGTTTGATTTGAAAATAGTCCAGTACAGTTAAGAGGAATGGGCATTAAAGTTTGTTTGGCTGTTTGTTTTTTTTAATATTTTCATTAAGACTGTACTATATATACATACACATGTGTATTTATATACATTTATATGTGTATTTTAAGTCCATAAATAGATACACTTGATATCAACGAAGAATTACCCAAAATCCACAGCATGGAGGCTGTGATAAACTTGAACGCTAAATCCCAGGCGCACTGCTGACTTCTGTTCGTCTTGCCGCAGCTGGCATGCCACCCTTCGTATCCTCTTCTGGGTCACATTGTTACAGTTTGCCTCTGTGCCTCAATAGCGATGGTGTAGACCGTTACCAATTGCAGAGAGACACATCCAACCTTACCAAATATTTCAGGAGTCCCTGTTGCAGGGAACACGCACAGGAACATGCTGTGGAGAATGAAGAAGAAACATTAGGTGTAGCCCCTGCCCAGAGCCGTCGTGATCACTGTCAAAGGCAGGGCGGAGGAGTGGAGAGCAGATTTCCTTTTCAAAAAAGGGAAATCACAGCTCCTGGTTTAGAAGAATATTTCATGCTGTACCCACCCTTTGGTGACTTGGGTACCCACTGATGGTCTGGAGAAAGACCAAAGCATTTGATTTTAAAATAGATACTTCCTTTTAAGAGTTAGTTTTCAATACAGTTAAGAGGAGTAGGAGCTAAAGTTTTTTTTGTTTTTTTTTTTATTCTCATTAAAACTGTCCCTTATTCTCATATATACATAGCTCGGTATCAACACAGAGTTATATAACATCCACAGCATGGAGGCTGTGATAGACGCTAATTAATTCCTAGGTAAAATTAGTATGCATTACAGTTTAGAGAAACAAAACACAGAAACCGGCTATCAAAATGTTCAGCTAACAGAGCTGGGGCTTTTTTCATTAGTTGTATTGTCTCGAATTTCATCACTGTACCAGCTGGCTTCTTGTCAATTTATAGTTTGGACCTTTACATCAAACAGCAAAAAATTAATTACAGGAAAAGAAATCCCAATAGGAATTTTGCGCTTAGAGGTTTTTCACAATTAACCAGACGTGAATGGTGCTGTTTACAGAGGAAGTGGAAAGGAAGAGAAGGAACTTAGTAGAATTTTCTAGAATCTTTAATTAACTGTAGCAATGTTAGTCACTTGCTTCCCTGTTTTTGCTTTAAAGCTGTTTAGCCAAAGCTTTCAGCCTTCTCATTTCTGGAAGCACCCACTTCTGTTACTATATTGAATGCAATGAATCATGGCATGAACTGTGAATTTTCTTACAAAACGTCTCTAGTGACAGCTCAAAAAAGTACCATCCTCCCTTCATTTTGGAATGGATAACATCGTATGTATTACATTAGTGATCATAATCATAATTTAATAAGCAGAAAGATCAGGCTTTGATGGTTAGTGCCAGGTTCCTTGTAATGCATACTTTGGACTTGGAAGTTTTGTTCTTAGAAGTCACACTCATTGCCTCTCTGCTAGAATTAGTTTAAATGTGACTTTTCTAAGCCTCTTATCTATTGAATAAACCAGCCAAAGATTTTTAAAATGCGTTCTTCAATTTAGGCTTCTACTTTTTTTTCCCCCTCTTTTTTATATATCTTAAAAATCCTTACTTGTGTTCCATTCTTCTGGGTCCTAACATTTTAATACAGTGAGTAGTTCTTACCCTTTTTAAGACTCAGAAGCCTGGAGAGTCTGAAGAAAACCTTTCTCCCCTCAGAAAAATGCACACATGAACATACATACGTATTTTGCATAACGTGTCAGGAATCAGTACGAGTGCAGGAAACCCAGGTTATAAATGCCTGTTGCTTTCATTGGGGAATATATACATATATTATGTATGCATGTAAACATAACATATATTTATATATAATTGAGAAATATACGTACACACGTATTTTTTAATTTAGTGAAATTAAAATGCTGATTCAGATCATGTGTTTCTTGTTCCATCAAGTTATCTGTACTAAAACAGATCAATTACCTCCTTTGCCATTACCTGAATAAATTTAGATTTCTTATCCATCTTTATACAGCAGCCCTTACTTATAAGCTTATTTGGTGGCCATACTTCACTGTGCTGTCTGAAGTGCTGCCACATTTCCTAAGTCATTCATAGAGACGGCTGAGACGAACATTCTTAACTTCTTTTAATGATAGTATTTTTCTTCATTAGGTTTGTGAGCTGTGAGCTGGTGGAAGATTCTAACAGGCATTTTCCAGTTTTCTCTGTTCAGTCTCAGAATGGTTCGCTGTTATTCCAAGGTCACTTTGGAAGTCTTTCTGTGATTTGCTTCCATTTATTTTATGCTTGTGTTTACAGTTTTGAACCAAATATGAAATTTAATGTTGTGCTGGTCTACATTAAACTTAATTTGCCCCTTGTCAAATCGTTTACAGCAGAGGTAACATTCAAAAGCCACTCTGTAGAATGTTCTGTCTGCAATCACTAGTATAATTTTTCTGTTTCTTTGTTGTATGCAGCTTTCTATATCTTTCAGTATAAACAGAAGCCTCTCCAGGAGATTTTCAGAAACTCTAAATTAGTCTCTAATAGAGATTAATAAATTATTCTCTAATAGTATAGGATCTTTATATCATATTTTTAAATAGTTTTTTCTAACTCAGAAGTTTAATTTCATGTCCCATATTGTGAGTATGCTTATTGGAATTGTTCTTTAGTGACATGCAAAATCCCAAATTGGGTTATGATACCAAACATTCTTCCCACTTGCATCTTTCCCCTGTTTTTTTTCCATGGAATAAGTTTTCTTCATAGTAGTTAATAATTTTTAGATGTTATTGAAAAGATAAATGAATATTTAAGGTCAGTGTATGTTGGAAGGCACTAAAGTGAAATCTTTAATTTAAATAATAAAAAATACTTTTAAAGTAGAAACTTAAACATATACATTAAGGAATATAATTTGTGTGTGTGTTAAACATGATTTTCAGGCAACAACTTGCCATCTTATGCCTGTGTCTTCAAATAAATAGAATGTTCAAAACTTGGGAAAGGTTTTCTCTTAGAATCTTGGTGGCTGTTTACCTTTGAACAGCTATTTTACTTATTCAGTTTATGTTAGGGAAATATCAGATGATATACAGAGATGCATTTATAAGGCTGCTCATTTTTATAACACTAAAATATTATAAAAAGCCAAAATGACTACTATGAGGAAAATAGTTAAATAAAATTGCTTTCTGTGCACACAATGGAATACCATCCTGGTGCTATACACTTATTAACATAGAAAATGCTCATATTAAAATTCAAAATAGCATAGAATATAAATCTACCTTTTTTCAAAAACAAATTTAGGTAAGTAGGTAGAGAGTTGGGTAGGTAACATGATGGCTAGATAGATGGTTGGATGGATATGTATAGAAATACAGATATGACTAGAGACAGAGATACAGATATGTAGCTATTGCTGTATCTACAAGTGAAAATAAATAAAATATTTACCTAAAGGGAAACAAGGGTGTCTTATTTTGCTTGGGCTGCTGTGATGAAATGCCAAAGACCAGGTAGCTTATAAACAATAGAAATTTATTTCTGTCAATTTCTGGAGGCTGGGAGTCTGAGATCAGAGTACCAGCAAGGTTGAGTGGTGGTCATACTCACTCAACTGAGTCATAGACTTCTAGTTGTAGCCTCTTGTGGTGGAAGGAGAAAGGGAGCTCGGTGGAGCCTTTTTTATAAGAACGTTAGTCCCATTACTACAGGCTCTACCCTCATGACCTAAACACCTTCCACAGCCCTCACCTCCTAATACCATCACAGTGAGGATTAGGATTTCAACGTACGAATTTTGGGGGTCACGAACACTCAGGTCATAACAAGTGGCTATCCAGTAAGATTTCAGATATTGTTTCTGTACATCTAATTGTGATTTTAAAAATAACGTGTCTGTCAGTACTTTACTTATACAATAGAAATAACAGTAAAAGAAAATATAATACTGTAACAGTAGTGGCCAGTATTTATTGAGCCACATATTGTGTCTTGCACTTACACATAGTTTGCAGGTGTTACCTCATTTACTTGTAATTTTGCTACTCTTCAGTCCTTATTTATGCTATAGGTTGTAAGGATGTGAATTTTCATGCTAGAAAGTTAGAAATAAGTGACAATAATGTAATTTCACATTGGATCAGTTTTTGAATGGAATCCATGAATCCTTGAGTCTTCCTCTGTGTGTGTGTTTCCGGGGAACAAGTACTTAACTTTTAATCAGATTATGAGATGGGTTAATTCTGTTTCCTGTAGTTTTGGTCAAATTCACCATTCAATTCTGTACTGACCAAAACTAGGCTTCCGAGGAGGGGTACTAAGAGAGAAGCTCAGCTATACACTGAAGAAGGATTTATGTTTTCACCTCATCAGTCTACCTGAGGCAGTTAGAAAAGATGGCAAGCGACAGAAACTGTGACCTGCGTCACGTTTTCAAGAAGGCTGGAAAGAAATTAAGACGATGAGGAAGTCTTCAAGTGCCGGTAGTATTTCAGCCAGAACAGAATTACAGTTTTAGAAGGTTGTCCAAAGTGTTAATTGTGGGTGGAATATAATCAACTGTGTACTATATGTGTGTTATAAAAATATGTATGATTTATAGCAGAATATATACAACATATAACATATACATGAGTATATATAGTAAATAGTGTATAGCATGTGTGTGTATAACTGTAAGTAACCCCTGAGAGCTAGTTCAGAGGTTGCAGGATGAACATGTAGTAGGAATAATGAAGGAAGAGTGTGGTGAGGGGGTTCCCAACATAGCAACCTGATTTATCCTATCAGTTTGGATGCCTTGTAGCAAAATTACTTTCACATTTAATTCTGCCTTTTAAGATCTAAAATAATAGATAATTCAAAGAATGTTAATACTTGGCTTAGGGAAATGTGCTTGTATTATTAATTATGTGAATATGGAGTATTATTGTATTATTAATTATGTGAAAATGCATCAGTGGAGTAAGGAAAGGAATGGAGTACCATGAAACCTAGAGAACAGGGGCCAATTAGCTGTCTTGCGTTCATCGTGGTTGCTGGTATACCTGCTGCAGAGTCGAGCTGATCATTTCCCTCCTCAGAAAGATGGGAGCTAGAAATGCTAGCTTAATAACTCTCCCCTCTTGCCCTTTACATCATTCTTTCCTGAGCATCACCATTAAAGAGTGTATGACGTGAAAACTGCCGTACGTTGAAAGCTTTAGCTGCCAGACCCTGTGCCAAGTGCCTTACTTACCTCGTTTGAATCTTAAAAGAGCTTTTACGAAGCTTATCCTATTTTACAGATGAGGAAACTGAGCCCTGGAGAGACTCAGTTGCCTAAGTTCACATCACTCATAAATGTCCCCACTGGGATGGAAGCCCAAGTCTTGCTGACTTGGAAACCTGTGTTCATGGGCATCACACTCTTGACTCAGATGTAAAGAACTTTCAAATCTCCATGCTGTTAGTCTTTAAGGTGTGGTCTTCAGCCCACTGACTTTCAAAATACTACAGGGAGGCTGGTGAAAATGTAGATTTCCATCTGGACTCACCCCAAAGGTAATGAGTCAGAATCCTTAGAGGATGAACATTTTTAATAAGCCTTCTTGGAATCTATGTGCTCCCTCTGGAGCATGTTATAGATTGAAAAAGCACAGCTCTACACTCTCTTGTTCCTATACCTAAAGGGTAGCATTTTGCACTGACCACTCTCCTTAAAGCTCTTCTTAGCCTTCTGTGTTTTCTTCTCCTGTCCCTCTTACTTGCTACCCAGTGATGCTCTGTCTTGTCTAATCAATCTTCTTTCTGCCTGCAGTTCCTGGGACACTGCCAGGGGTCCTTTTTCCTCCCGTGGCCGTAACTACCGTTGCTTATTGAGGCCTTAACAAATGAGTCTTGCTCTTCACCCCTGTTTCTCTCCTGAATTTCACTACTGTATTTTTATCAATGTTCCTTTAAGTTTGCAGATGTCTTCATATTCTTCAAGTCTTAAACTTAGCGTGCCTCCAAATGAACTCTATCTTCCTCTGCCCCCATTTTCCCCAGCACACTTCATGGCATCACCATTCAGTCTCCTGAGCTCGAAACCTCAAAACTGCTTCCAGGCTTCCCTTCCCTTCACTACCTCCATGCAGCAGGCGGTCATCAAATCCTGTTATCTCCACCTCAGAAATGCTGTTTTGAATCGATCATTTTCTCCATTCCCCCTGCATCTGGTCATCTCTTATCTTATGCTTTGAATTCCATGTCAGCTTTCCTACCATTCAACTATTTCCAGTATCCAATATCTTTTTCATCTTCTGCCAGAGATATATTAATTTTTAAAAAAGGAGCTTTGCACCCCAGTACTTAAAAATAGCTCAAGATCTGAAGCTTATGAGGCCTATCCTAGTCTGACTTCATCCTGCCTGCCCCACCTCTTCTCACCAGAAGCCCTATTTTATGGCCAAACCAAACTCCTCACCGTGTCTCTCCTCACTCCAGGGCATTTGCACATCATTCTGCTATCTCGGAATCTCTGTCCTCCTATGAGAGTGTGGTCATTCTTTGCACTGTATTTCCATGGTGTCTGCTTCTGAACAATACGGTAGAGTGGTGATCAAGAGTCAGGGCACTGAAATCAGACTGTCTGGGTTCAGAGGCCCCACTACTTAAGAACTCTCTGTGCCTCAGCTTCCTTACCTATAAGATCGGGACAGTAATAGTACCTCCTTCAGGGCGGTTACGAATGGAAAGAATTAATTCACATGCAGTGCTTCGAATAGTGGCTGGCACGTAGTAAGTCGACGTTAAGCGTTTTTTGCTGCCTCTACTCTGATCATCGTGATGGCACTGATGTAACAGTCTCCACCCAAAAAGGATAAAGGAACTGCTTATTAATCCCGGAGCGTGCTTGGGGATCTGTGGTCACACAGACATGGAAGTGTTTTGCTTGTAGGAAGCCTGGGTCCTGTTTGTGGGCTATTATACTTTTGCTGCCTTGTGACATTTCTAGTCTCTCCAAAATTCCCCGCTAGTTGAAATCCCGCTGGTCCTTGGACGTATAATTTTCCCCAGATGGGCAGTACATTCATTATCAGTAAAGAACGTACTCTGACTACAATTCTGGAGGGATGTCATTTTGCTGGTTGGGTGAATGATGGAACGAGCTATGTCATGAGCTGACCATGGGCTGATGTGAACCAGGCTGCAGACCTAGGTGGGACCCCATGGTGCAGCAGAGAGAAGTTCCTATATCACTTTAGGGCACCATAAAATAAATAAAGGTCTACAAAGTGAGAAATCTTGTTCCCTTTCCTGTCACATAGCAGGCAACATCATAAAAAAAATGTTATTTAGACTGAAATACTAGAATTAAGAAAAATTTTTGCAGGCACTTTAATTTTCATGAAGCTGCTATAGACATATTTGTTTGGGTGTTATTTTTATTTTGATGACTATGGTCCTGAAAAGTTAAATGTAAATTGCAGTATTTCTTAGCAGAGTTTACCATTTAAAGCAGCTCGACAGTAAATCATTTTGAATTACATCCTAGCTTATTAGTTTTTATTTATTAGAATATTAATATATGAGCTTCTTTTTTAATATTTTATTTATTATTGTGTTGCTTAATTATCTTTTGGGGGGGGAGGTAATTAGGTTTATTTATTTTTAGAGGATGTACTGGGAATTGAACCCAGGACCTTGTGCATACTAAGCATGTGCTCTACCACTTGAGCTATACCCTCCCCCATGAGCTTCTTTTTTGCCTTTTTTAATTGAAGTATGATTGACATAACATGATATTAATTTAAGATGTTTAACACAATGATTCAATATCTGTATAGACTGCAAAATAATCATCACAATAACTCCATTTCACATCCATACATAGTTACAAAAATGTTTTTTCTTGGTTGGTTTTTTTTTTTTTTTGGCTTTCTTTAACTTTTATTATCCTTTTTCTTAAAGTTGGAAATCCTAGACTACTCCTTTTTTTTATTGAGTTATAGTCAGTTTACAATGTTGAGTCAACTTCTGGTGTACAGTACAATTTTTCAGTCATACAAAAATGTTTTTTTCTTGTGATGAGAACTTTCAAGATCCTCTCTCCTGGCTACCTTCAAATATACAATAAAGTATCGTTAACTATAGTCACTGTGTTATACATTATATTTCCATTACTTATTTACTTTATAACTGGAAATTTGTATCTTTTGACCCCCTTCACCCATTTCCCCCCACCCCCACCCCTACCTCAGGCAACCACCAATCTCTTCTCTGTATCCATGAGCTTGGGTTTTCATTAGTTGGTTGGTTGTTTTTTTAATTATCATTATTCTTTAGATTCCACACATAAGTGGGTTGTATGGTATTTGTCTTTTTCTGACTTATTTCACCTAGCAACTAGTTCCTTTAAAGTAGGACACACTCATATTGGCTATGTACTTTCTAACTCAAAGGAGAAACTTGTGGCTTAGAAAAGTGTAGCATTAAAGTGGTAAATGTACATAAATTTTAGAATGTAGTGTTTAATCTTAGGGGGAAAAAAGAAGCCATTAAGTAGAAGTCTAACTTGGGGAAGACAATGGGAGCCAATCTAGCAAACAACTAATATCTACATTTTATTTTCAGAATGGGTAATAGGTACTACCTATGTGTTATTATCATTTTTAAAGTAGATTGGGTTTCTGGTTCTCATCATTATAATGAGAAATGATATTTCAATAAGTTACCAACCAAGTGTCCCATCTGTACACGCACACACACACACACACACAAGTATGCACACTCCCAGACACACTGAAGTTTAAAGCGTACTTGCCTCATGTGATGAGGCAGAAAGAACTTTGAATTTTAATCAGAAGGACTAAATTTTAATGGTGGCTTTCTTACTTATTACCTGTGTGAGGTTGGGCAAATTTCTTGACTACCCAGAGTTTTGGATTTTTCTTCTGTGAAATGGATATAATAGAGAGTTCCTTTGTGGATCAAAAAATAATGTACATGCAAAACCTTTGGAAACTGTAAAGCATTGTGCAGATTTCAGAGATTATGGAAATAAAGATTTCTAAAATTACTCAGATTTCAGAGGTTATTTTAGGGCTGCAATAACTATGACAGAGCTACTGTCCTCAGTTTGTGCATGAGGAAGATGAGATGTGGAACAAGGAGCAGGTGGCCAGGCTAAAACGGGGCCCTGGGATGCTGCATGCTAGACTATGCTGCTTCTGAACCAGGGTTGTACGGCATTTACAGGACACATCTATAGTAAATTATAATGTAAGCTAATTTCAAGAACTTTAAAATATACAATTAACTGAGTTACCTTAATAAGTTACCTTAATACTATACCAGGTGATGTTTATATCTGTTTTCTGATACAGGTAATGAATTTGGGCATCCTGAATGGTTAGACTTCCCAAGAAAAGGAAATAATGAGAGTTATCATTATGCAAGAAGGCAGTTCCATTTAGCTGATGATGACCTTCTTCGCTATAAGTTCCTAAATAACTTTGACAGGGATATGAATAAATTGGAAGAAAGATGCGGTTGGCTTTCAGCGCCACAGGTAAGCTCTTTGCTCTAAATGTTATGTTTTAGTCACCAGTGTTGCACATGCTTAGAATGGCAATCGATGTAAATCCACATGCAGATCTTCTAAGCAGCACTGTGTTATGCAGTGTGTCATGCCCTGTGACATACTTCAAGTTGTCAAAACATGCCACTGAGGTCTCCCCAGTGGATAATGAAAATCTTAAACATAATTCCCTGCTTACTTTCCCGGTTAGTGTGTTGTTATTGTTTAAATTTAGTAATTTTTTATTCCAGTTGGTTAAAATAAATGACAAAAACTCCACATGGAATCCATTTTTGAAATTGCTGTGGAAACATCTTAATTGTTTTGACTGTTTTTCTTTATACAAACAATTATGCTGTCGTAAAGAAACTACTCTGACAACATAGAGATTTCTTTATTCCTTTTTTTCCTTCCTTTACTGGTCTCTGACTTGTCATTTCAATAGATGCCATTAGACCTGTATGCTATTTTGTATTTTTCATGAGCCTGACTCTCCTCTGGCATTAAAGTCTCAGTTTTCAATAAGTTTTAGAAAATGTAATTAACAGGTGCAAATTTTATACAGGTTATTTTTTTTTTTTTCGCCTTGCAAAAATTAGCATATAGTATGTGTTACTTATAATCCATTTACTTTTTACTGGTGCTGTTTGAAATGACTGTTGATGTGTTTTTACTTTGGTGTCTCTGATTTTTTTTTTTAAGTGGTTGAACAAAGGTACTTATATATTCAGTAAGATTGGCTACATGACACGAATGCCCTAATCACATTTATTAGCGGTGCTATTTCAGGAAGAGAGAGCAAAATGATGCTCCTTTTCAACAGGAACAATGTTGAATACCAAAAGGCATGCTGTTTACTCTAGAGTCTTAGTTCACATTTCTAAATTACCCTGAGTGGTGCTGCTGATATGCATGAAAATAAGTCCTCTCAACGCAGGGACTGGAAGACGGTGGGGTTGAAAAAGCAAAGGCTTCTCACTACCTGCTGTAAAATGTGACGTAGAAAATAAGAGAGTTTGTAGATGTAATTTCTTTCCAGATTTCCTCTTTTATTAGATAAAAAGAAAGTATAATGGGGGACTTTTGGTTGCTTTTGAATCTGACAAAGTTGTGCAATAATGTAAAGTTTTTAAGAAAATTACGGCTTCAGAAATCTGGGTAGAATTACAATAGGAAAGTAGTTTTATGAACTTCACCTCACTCACCTAGGGACTCAAACAAAAGTCTTAAAGGAAGTTCACTTATAAGTAGATTGAATATACACCCCCTCACGCACACAAATGCTTTATGTATAGCACAGGAACTGTGTTTTCACCTAGAACCTAAGCCACGACCCAAATCCTCTGTGCTTTGTTTAAAATTGGCAAGTGAGATTTTTATACTCTTTAAGCAATTTTTGGATGGAGGCTGTTGTTGGCTTAGAGTTTGATATGGCAAAATTGCAACCTGTTCAAAAAATATAACATGCTGGTATTTTCAATTTTGGCTTAATAACTAACAAGGCTGTTAATAAAGACAAAAATAACTTTTTTTGTAAAGAATTTACTTGTAGCAGCATCTGGGTATTATTTACATGTATTGTGTGTGTTCATTCTTACAGGCTCATGTGAGTGAAAAGCATGAAACCAATAAGATCATTGTTTTTGAGAGAGCAGGTCTTCTTTTTGTTTTCAACTTTCATCCAAGCAAGAGCTATACTGATTACCGAGTCGGAACGGCATTGCTAGGAAAATATCCTTTTTGCTGCCAATGAGTATGACTGTCTGCATTCAGTGTTTCATTACATCATAGAGCATGAGAAAGAGTAACGCTGATCTTGGGGACAGTAGCTCTCAGTTTCTCCATCTGAAAAATGAGGGACTTGAAGTAGTTGATTGATTAATCTTTAGTTAAATTTAGATAAATCTCAGTTCAGTTGTGCCAGATTAATCCTAGTCTCCATTCTGGCTCTAAAGAGGATGATTTTAAACGTTTTCTTAAATAATATCTTGATCCAGTACGTAGTACAGGAGATGACTGTAGTTTCTCTATGAAAATATTTCATAAGTTGCCTCTGAGAATTGTCTCCGTTCCCCTCTCCACTGAGTGAGCTAGCAGACCGTAGCTGTAAAGATTGCTCCCTTCCCTTTTCTGTTTCCTGTCTCCTAAAATAAAGGCTGTAGCTTGCTTTTGTAGGCGTGAATGGGTAAGGAATCAGGGCATGGGAGGCATAAGCAAAGGAAATAACAGGGAGAATGTTTTGATACTCTCTATATGTTCATTTAATCATCCATTCATTCCTTTCACAGATGTTTACTAAGCATCCTTTTATTGAGCACCTACACGGCCAGCCCTGTGCTAGGTGCTGGAAACATAGCAGTTTTCCTGGCAGATAGTCCCTGCCCTCATTGAGCTTTTAAACTACTGGAGAAGACAAACATTAATCATTGTATGTGTGATAATTATTACAAAATGAAACGTGCTATGTATTTTAAAGAGATTCTGACTTATCCAGTCCATAGATAAAGCAGAAGAAGATTCAGGACCTAGCAACAAACCAGCACAGATTGTTATGCAGGCAGTAGAAATAACGTGTTTCTCCCCTGAAGGCATCACAGTGATTAATGTCTCCCACCTGCGCAAGATGTCTGATGCCAACGTGAAGTCCTCCGTGTCGGGGTGTCTCCAGCTACAATCCACCTATTCCACTGGCTCATGTAATAAAGAAAATGCATTTTGCACAACAGTGAAAGCCCTTAGGTAGGGTGACCCCAGCACTGTGACAATATCATCAAGTTCCCTGGTCCGTTCTGCCTTTCTGCTTTCAACTCTCAGGGTGCCAGCAGTGTCCAAAGGCTGGCACCTGTGATGGTCGCGAGACAGCCAGGGTTCCAAATGTCACCCGCAGACGTCACAAAAGGCAAATCTATTTGTGTCTCTTTTCACGAATGAAGTCACTTTGGCAAGTTTCCTTTTGTATTCCATGGAGCAGAATTCAGTCATACCTCCCCAGAGAAATTTCTCAGGAGGAGAATGCTATCATTATGAGTAGCTTAATCAGAAATTACCCCCAAGTCTCCAGGAAGTGGCCCCTTCATGAAATGGTTAGCCATGACAGAACGATTCTCTGACAATAAAGGAGGAAAGGGCCATGCTGTCTGGTAAGTAGCCTGTGGCATCTACCACCACCCTGTGCTGCTCGGTGACGTTGAGGGTGGTGAGGGGTGGTTCTCCATCTTCTCCCCCACCTTCCCAGATCGCCATCCCACAGGACATCAGAGCATTTAGGAGGGAAGGTCTTAGCTGTGAGTAATAGCTCAAACATGCCCCAGTTAACACAGAGAATGCTCAAATCATGGGAGTCAGTGTAATGGGGTTACCTGAACTACAGAAGAGCTGAATTGTTCAGGAAGCAAATGTCCTCACCATCTCCATGAAGAAATCCAGGCACGTACTAGACAGGTAGCCACTCGCACAAAACCCTTCTCAGCTCTAGACCGCTGAAGTAATGCCCCTAGACTAAATCCTTCCATACCTGGTAATGTCATATAATCAGAATATCATTTTGATTATTATCGAACCAAGATGCATTTACAGAGCACTTGGGATCTACTGCAGTGTTTGTTAAGCACTTCCCTTGACCCTAAGTGGGGGAGAAGAGGTGTGTAAAACCAAAGTAGGACGTGACGCATGAAGCAGTGAATGGGATGGGGCAGGAAGGTTCCACAGGGCAACAGGGGTTAAGTAAAAGTAAGTAAATAAATGCAAGAGAGAGATTGATTGATTGACTAAGGAAAAGACCTTAAAGCCTGGATGAGAGAGAGAGATGGATTTATGGATCAATTGATTGATTAAGAAAAGACTTTTAAGCCTGGGCCTTGAGAAATGTATAAAATTGTAGTAGAAGAAATTAAGGAAGGGCATTCCAGCTGTTGGAAATCATAGAATATCCTTAGATAATGGACAGTACAGTGGATTAATTGGAGAATGATGACCATAAAAAGAAGTACTCAGAGATAAAGCTGAAAAGATAGATTGAGATCACATAATAGAAGATTTTAATGTCATATTAATTACTTTAGGCTCTTTTCTGTAGTTTCATGGTGAGTCACGGAAGGTTTTTGTGCTGGGGAGCTACTTGATAAGAACATGTGCATTAGGAAAGGTTCTCATGTACCCAGTGTGTAGGAGAGCTTTCATGAGAAGAGAGATTGGAGATACAGATATTAATTATGAGAAATTTCAGTACATGTAGAAGAAGATTAGGGCATGAACTAAAGTCATGTCAATAGGATAGACAGGTATATGAAGCCCTTTCTTGTAGTGAGAGAACTCAGCAACCGTTAGGACATGGGGTATAGGAAAGAAAATAGAAGGTTTCACTTTGAACAGTAAGGATGGACGTGATATTATTACTAAGGATAGCAGAGCGAGGAGGTGTAGCCAGTTTGGGGAATAGAAAATATGAGTTTAATTTAGGATCATTGACAAATTGGAAAATTGGGCCATATCTTTGTGGAAGTGTCTGAGCCATTGCGGCCTCAGGCGTCTGTTAGAGCTCCAGGAGAGCCTTGAAGAAACGTTGTTGGTTCTTTCACTGCCAGGATTTTGTCTTCTACAGATGTGTGCCCTCTAGGACCTTTCTTCCACTTGCTGCCTGTCTCATTCCTGTCTTTCTGTCAACAAGCTGTAACTAATTCCCATATGTTATTGCTTCCTCTAAGGACATTTGCATTTTAATAAAGATCTCTTTGAATAGTTAAAAGTATGCAAGACCTAATGGACTAGCTATCTAATAGAATAATTTCTGTTTTTTAATCGAAGTATAGTCAGTTTACAATGTAGAATAATTTGTTTTATATGGAGGGCATTTTTTTTTTTGAGGAAAGGAGAACAGGAGAGCATTTGCACCATACCTTAAATCATACTTTCTAATTAGCTGTATTAATACTGCCAGACCTAACTCCCAGCTTGAAAGTACAAAATCATCTGGATTTTGCAGTGTTGTATATACTTTAGTGACCCAGTTCAGTGCAGAAATGCCATCTATATATTCCTTCACAAACCACAGCTGTCATTAGAATACTTTCCAGTCCTAGGAATCTATTTCACAAGGTAAACAATAAAAGTTTTTTTTTTTAATTTTTGAAAACATTGCCTTAAATGTAAATGTATTAGTTCTGTATTCTAGGGCTAATTGCCCGCTCTATGTGCCAGCTGTTCAAATCAGAAAGGCCCTTAACCTGTTCCTCCCAGTGCCACCTCTCCTTCGTCTTCCTTATTCCAGACCAAATGTACCTCTGGTTTCTTTAATAGATTCTTGTGATGCTTTCCAGAAACTGTTACCATCATGTTTCCCTTATCAGAGTACACCCAGCATTGTTCACACTCCTCTTTATTGTGTCTCCAGAACCAACAGCAGAACATTCTAGAAACAGTCTGGCCCATGTGACATAGAGAGAGCCCCATTCCTTCCCCTTTTCTAGAGATGGCTTGTTCATTAATGTAGTTTAAGTCACATTAGCTTTTCTGGCAGCCATCCTATTTTTCACTCCTATTGTATTTTCATTCAAATAAGTCTTTACTTTTTCTTTATGTCTGCTAGTGTTATGTTATATCTTCTTTATCTTTATTTATTCAATTACTAATTTTAAGTAAAATCCCAAAGTTAACATTGAGCATTAAAAAACACTATTTCTGGTCTCTAACCCGTTAATAGAGAAGATAGAAGAATGCTGGAGTATGAATGCACCATCTTCCCTAAGCAGTGGATAGAGCTGATCTTCCAGCGTCTTGTTGTTCCCAGCTTAGCTTTAACAGTCCTTTTTATTATCCTTAGCATTTTACAAGTCTCATTTCTTTTTGGTCTTTCCTCTTTATGACTTTCTTCTTACATCTTTAAGCAACATTGCAGTTCAGCATTAGAGAATCATTTCAGGTATAGAAAGTGTAAAACTGTTAGGATTTCTACGCTATATTTTCTAACTTTACCAAAGTGTTCTATGCCACTGATATTTCCAACTACTGAGCCAGTGAATTGAATACAGATTTTTCTCTGTGAAGGAGCCACAGTGGCAAGATTGGATGTATTAATCAAGTCAAGAAATTCATCAAATTTTTAATTCCCTGGAAAGCAGGATTTGGTACCAGAACAAATTTAAAGTTTCTAAAGAAGTCATTTGAACTTCTTCTGTCACTATGAAATATAAACCCGCAATAGGTAGCGTGTCTGAATTCCTGAGCAGTTCCATTTTTTGAACCTGTATATCCTGTATATCAAATTGCAAGACATCAACTTTCACTCAGATCTGTGTGGAATATGTGGTGACTGTCTTCCCAAGAAACTGTTATAAGGGGAGCTATTTTGGGGGCAATGCCAGGCAAGATAGAAGACACCCTTTAAGGAGGCTTTTTAGCTGTCACTTCAAAAATAAGATGATTCATTTGGGAAGCTGGGAGGGGAGTCTGCTTTGTATCACTGAGGTTTTGAACTCGGTCTTCCTGGTGACTGCTAAAGGACACAGTATCATTTCTGCAAAAGGAAACTGCAGCTATATTCTAAGGGGAAAAAAAAAAACAGTAACAACAAAACCCTTTGCCTGTGCACCGTCTCCCATTTGTCTTTTCCGCTGCTCGTCTTCGGCGTAATAATCACCAGCATTCTTTCATACAAGAGATAGCAATGCGGGTGATGCAGAGCTGAGACCCAAGTGTACTGGCTAAGTAGGCAGGTTACACGCTCAGGAGGATAAGATGCGTTTTCCTGATGTGGTATATTTGCTTATGATTTCACATTGTTTAGCTGTAGCGAAAGAAAGAAACATAATGCCATCTATAGTATCAGAATAATTATTGTATTTCTGTAGTCACCTTCCTCACTTAGACCCATTATCAAATCAGCCTTGAATCACAAGGAAAACGTCTAATAAGCCCCTAAGGCAAACTGCTCGCTCTCATCCCTTCTCAATAACGCAAATAATGATGCCTCATTTTGAGTGATGTAGGGGAGAGCATGGGGGTTAGGGGACCTCTTTCAAGGGCCTTCTGTTTGCTAGCCATTTTTATCAAGTATCTAGTTAATATTTTTGGGTGCCCTGTAATGTAGGGTGTGTTAGCTTTGTGTGACAGACCAGGAAACTTTAAGTAACTATCCAGCCTCCCTCCAGCACAGGGTTGTAAAGGTCGAGCAGTGGGTTACAAAGCCATGTTCTTTCTCTCAGACCATGGTGCCTCTTCCTGTCTGTTCATGACTGTGTGTCATTGGTGGTGGAAGCAGTAGTGACATGAGCAATGATGAACAGTTCTGTGATGTTCAAGATGATTTTGATATCATTCTGGGAAAATGGGTAGCATGAGAAAATTATACACCCATTCATGGCACAGGCAAACTTCTCCCTCATCAGTTTCCCTCAGTACCTCACCATCACCCTCTACCACTTTTTCCCCACAAATTTTTCCCCATGCTCCATCCCTGTTGCCATCCTCCACAATAAATAAAAAATATATATATATTTTTTTTTTTTTAAAAAGCACAACATGAAATCATTGACTCAGGTCAATTATTGGGATTTCTTTATTTTGGAGTAGAATATAAATGTGCCACAATTCTGTGTTGAGAATGAAACTCTTGTGATGCAGCGCATCCGTTAGGTGTACTGTAAAATAATCACATTGAGTGGTAAGCCCTCACAGCTCATTTATAAGGTGCGTGTCTTCGTCTATACAGATTCAAATCATTCCGAGAACATAAACAACACTAGTATCAAGTGTTTTCAAATTACTTGGCAGCATGCTTTGAGATGGGGGTGGGAGTAATAGTGTAATAGCAGCCCCCTTTCCAAATGGCGTTTCAAACTGTTACAATATTGAAGTGTTAAGAGGAGTAATCATAAAGTATGGCTTGTGAAGAATATGTGAAGCCAGGCCAAAAATATTTAAAGCTAAGGGAACAGATGAGTAAATAGTTGGATCGGACCCGAGATCTTTGCAATATTTTCATTAAACTGCTGCAAGATGTACTTTTTAAAATGTAAATTCAGACTCTGACATTTGCAACCTGTACACAGTTTCTTATGAGCAAATAAGGTCACTTGGATGATTCACTGAAGTGTGATTGCTGAAGGCAGAGATGTTGCTGTGAGTTGTTTAGTTTACAGAAGCCTTTGAAGCGTGGTTATGTAACATTCTGTGCTTATTGGAATCTATGCTTTCTGCAGCAAATAAAAACAAAGGGCTTAATTTAGGATTAGCTAAATACCACATTCTATCAAGATTTTTATTGTAAAGGTTAATTTCTGGACTAAAATAAGTAGAGCTTAACTATCTAGTTTTCCAGGCTTAGATGTTTTGGTACAGAATTTAAGAAAACAAAAACAAATACAAGGGATTCTTATAAAAGATCTACACAGTGACTTTGAACTGATGCAAGCATGTTTCTTTTCCTTGTGTGCATACACGTGAGTGTGTGTGTGTTTGCATGCAGGTGCTTTTATTCTGTGCAGTCATTTAATATGAAGCTCTTTATATGAACAGAGACAGATAATCCTACTCATGTTATATTTAATATAAATCCTCCTTTTGTTTGTAGAGCTTGAAAATGGATGTATATTCATGGCTTTGGTTAGTCTTCTTTAGTTTCAAGATGAAAATCATGCTTTTAAATGTTACTTCATGGTACTTTTGGTAATTTTTCATTGTTAAACACTGTCCCAAAAGCTTTGTGATTTAATGATAATGACAAACATGTACCCCCACCTCCACTAGCCAAAAAGAGCCTATGATTTAGCATCATTTTTCTACTCAGGAATTTGAGATGAATATCAAAGTAAGAAAAATATTTTGCATGATTAAAATATTGCAACTGCTGTAACACTTTTAGATTGGCTTAATATATATTCATAAGACTATAGGCAATAATGAATAATGAGTGAGTCCTTACTACACACATATGTTTTTAGATTTCTTTTTTTTAATAGCTTGAGTGCTATTCAGTGTCACAGTGCCCTGAGACATTAACCAGCACTTCTGTTTTTGGTTCATAGTTCAGTTGCTCAGTGATGGTCTCTTCTGGTTCCAGAAAATCACCTAACAGTAGCTCAGTCAAGATTTCTATCCTCTATTTCTTACATTTTTGGTGGGGAAAGAAATCAGAAGTACTGTTGTATCCTATAAAAACAGTACATTCTCACCTACTAGTTGTATCACTAGTCAGGGGGCGGGGGACATCCATGCCTAATATAATTATTTTTACCAGTTTGTGAAAAGAAGTACTATTATGTGGAAATTGATTCCAAGTTACATTGTAAGACTGAGAATCATTCTTACCTGTATATTAACAATTATATCTTTACTTAGAATGTATTAGTTACTTTTAACATAAAGCTAAATTATTGATTGATGGATGGATGATAATGGATATTTGGATGGACGGACAGATGGATGGATAGACGGAGGATACAGCTACTTAATGGTAAAAGAGCCCCTGAAGGTGTTTGAAATTGAGTAATTAAAACACAAAGATTTCTATAATCTGTTGCTTTTCCCTTAGAGCAGATATTTAATTAAATGGTAGAAAGGAAACACTGATAAAATGTTATCAGTAACACACATCATTATTTTGTAGAATTTAAAATTGTAGAATATGCTGTCAGAATGCTTGCTGAACAGATTTTGATAATAAGATCTACTACCATTGCAGACTTATTGTATGCTTTGCATGCTGCAAGCACTTTATACTCACTATCCCATTTGGTAAACTTCTTCCTTTCCTAGGGAACAGCATTGCAAACTATAGAAGAAGGAAATCCTTGGCCTGAAAGATTTCATATCTAACCTTTCTTTTTAAAGAGACTTTTATTTAATCAGCCCAGAGCAGATAGTTCTCTTCTATTTTAAGATAAATTATATTTGTCACCTTTATATCTGGTGCCAATGTTTTGTTTTTTTTTTTTAATCGAGCATCCAGTATCTAAAACAAATTTCTAATATTGAATGTTAAATTACTTTTTCCTTCTGGATCTCCATAGAAATTAGCCTTTTTTTTTTTTTCCAGTGAATATCTCTGCCTACGAGAAAGCTGTTTGGATCTTTTATAAAGTGAGATATTTTTATTTTCTGTAAGCTGTTCTAACTCAGAACCTCACAGGGTCAAACTAACAAGTCAAGAGTTTCATTTTTATGTGAAAATGGTACCTGAGTACTTCAGAAGATTTCTTAAAATTAAGCCATAATGTAGTTACAGGTTCACTATAACTATTTAAGGGCTCTTAAGGATGTTAGGATGCTACAACCAAAAGAAGGTTGTGTTTCTCCAGAGAAAAGTGGAAAAAGTAGAAGCATGAACAATGTGTTTTTGGAAATAATGGCTTCAGTTATAACCATGTGTAAGAACCATCTCTAGTTCTATTAATGTGGTATCTCTTACCCTAATGGTGAAAAAAAATGCCTAGTTAATTCCTATTTTGTTTGAAATTTATCTGTGAAACAAATTAATCTTCTCTGGTAATTATGTGATAATCAACTATTAAATAAGGGAAGTACTCTTCAGATGTTATCAAGTAAAATTAGTTAATGTATAACTTAAGTGCAGTCATACTGCCTTTTATTGGCAGACAATAAATGTTTATTAGAGGAACATTAATTAAAACAGGAAATTACCTTCTTTGTAAAATTACAAGCAGTATGGTAATTTCACCCTAAGCTCTTAACTATTTAGGGAGATAGTCAATTTTCACTCTTCTACCTTCCCTTCTAACACTCTTCCTTTTTTGTCCAACTAAGGAAAACAAGTTTCTCTGGTGGTAGCTTCCTTTTCTGATTCCGAAGCATTATTTTCTTCAGTTTGTTCTCTTACCCTCACATTTTTATTTCACAAAGGCTCGTGTAACTAGTATGACCACCAGTAGTAGTCAGTATTTCTGGTCTCCTATTTGTAAACATGGAGTCATTTACTCTTTTCACTGGGATAATAGTTAAGAGAATGGGCTTTGTAATAAGACCATCTGAGGGTTCAAGTTCCATCTCTCCTTGAAAGTAATCTCTTTGTTTCTTAATTTTCTCGTCTTTAAAACACCTCCTTGTAGAATTATTGTCAGAATTAAATGAGTTAATGCATGTGAAAGGCTTAGCACCAGTGTCCTGCACAAATATAAGCTCAGGTAGTGTTAGCAGCTGTGGTATAATTACTGTCATCATCATCATTCTAAAAATGCACTAGAAATTTGATAATAAAAGGAAGGAAAAGAAAGGACGAGAGGAGTAGATACTAACCCTCTCTGTTGCCTCCATTCTCTTGTCCTACTTCTCTTTTCATTTCCTGTTTCCTGGTTCACCATGGCAGAATGACTTCTGTCCTTCCGAAGTACTGGAATCAAAAGTCTTCTGCTGCTAAATCCTTCCCTCATTCTGGTACCACTGGCCCACCTTTCTTCCTTACATCCACTCTCTCCATATGCTGCACCACCATCTTGATTTCCCTTTCCTCTCTACCCACTCCATGTGTTATCTGTTTCTGTCACATTGAAACCCAATCATTTGTCCTTTTTACTTGCTCTCTTCCCTTGAAGAACTCACACAAGCTCATAGCTTCAACTGTCAGCTCTGTCAAGATGACCCCTAATCACCCTCCCATCTTGCCTGTTTACCCAGTGCAATGTTGTGATGTTGTGATGTTCAGTGACTGTTAGGAAGTACAGGGCCACATGGAATCATAGAGTTTTGAGAGGCAGAAGAACTCTGGCATGACCTGGTTCACCCCACTCAAATTAAATAGAATTGGTTGGGTGAGGAGATAATATTTTGAAATGGTTTCCAAATGTGTGCCAAAAGTTAAATTGCATAACAATGGATGGTGTATGAATACTTTTATTTATATTGACTCCTCTTATCCTCACATAATCTTAGTGATGGGGTCAGACAAGTATTCTTATCCTCAGACTAAATTAAGCATCAGAAAGATTTTTAACTTTCACAAGATTGTATTCTTAGTAAGTGAATAGATGTGATTTAAATTCCTGTAAGTTTAGCACCATTTTTTATTTGGCACCAGATAATTCATCTTTCTGTTCCCCTGTAGAAATGCCATTAAAATAGATAAAGCGTGTCTCACTAATTACTTATAATTTTATTTGTTTTCTCTGCTTCTCTTTGTAAAAGTTAATGGTGCCTCTGACTAAATGTCATTTTATGCACTGTTATAGTAGTCTAGTTTCTGACACTCACAAGCACAGATCAGGTTAACTGGAATATTTTAAAAATAAGCATACTCACTTTAAAATAGTAAAATATTTTTTAAGGAAAAAGATGACTACTCAAATTTTTTATTAAACCCAGATATAAATCTCAGTATATTTCAGCTTCAAGTCCAGATTCAGGAAAGTGTCATGCTAGGTGCTGAATGATATTAGAAGATGGAAGAATTTGGAGACTAAAAATCCCATAGAATAGAGGAAAGGACACTTCACAAAGAGGTGAAAAAGAAGAGATCTGCTGTCATGAGTTTTCTTGATAAGTTTGTGTTCTTCCTTGAGCAGCAGAAGATACAATATGCACATTAGTCCCACGTTACCAGCACTGGTTTACAGCATGGGAGTTTCAGTTTGTTTTAGCCACATACAATAGGCACAGGCTTGGAAAAGTTTTAGGGAGTTGAGCTTCCCAGTAGTTTATATTAGAAGCATTTAATTGTATATATTTCCTGTTCTTGCCTTAATAATTTTGGAGGTAGGAAATTTATTCCTGGTGAAATTTTGTTTGTTGACTGCTTCAGATGACTTAACCTCAGGGTTATATAGAATCATCCTACTGTGTTAAATTAACTCTCTTATGTTCATCATGGTCACTTCACTTTGGAATTTTAATAATTTTTGGATAGTATATAAATAAAACTTAGTGTTTGTGAAATGACTATGAAAACAAATAAGTCTACACAGAATTTGATTCAAAACTTACCAGGATTTTTGCTTATTTCAGTTATATAAATCATCTTTACGTTTGACTATCATGGCCAAAACATTTGTTGTTTTGCTTTGAATTGTACAAAAATGTGTTTTGCAGAAATAACTTAGCAGCTTTACTCTTTCCTTGTGTAATTCTTCTCCACATCTACCTAGTAATACTAAACCAATATGATTGTTCTAAAGATGATTGTGAACTACTATATTAGAGTTATTGTACCCCTGGGTTTTATATATATATATATATATATATATATATATATATATATATATATATATATATATATAAGCAATCATATGTGTATGTGTGTTTAAAGCTCTCATTCATCTTTTGTTTGATTTTGATGCCTGTAGAGAAATGTTTTCAATGAATCCTTTCCTTCACAATCATCAACCAAGGTAAAGTTTTCATAGTTATGGGCTGTTTGTCTACAAGTCCTCAGGAATGACTGGGGGTAATGATGCATATGTGAGTGCATGCACACGCACACACAGACGCACACACACACACACACGCACATGCACACACACACACACCTGTGAGTTTTGTGTGACAGTTTCTCTTGGGCAGCTAGCTCAGCCCCTTCTCATTTACCTTTCTAAAGCACTGAGTAAGCCCAAACTTATGATTTTCTATTTGGTCTTAAAAGTTAAAAGAGGAAGAGGAATATATATTAACTATATGTTACTCCTAATAAGTTTTGACTTCAGATAAAGAAAAAGGTGGTTTCTACTCTCAGCACTAAAAGAATCTACTTTCAAATGTTTAAGTATTTTCACGTTCATTTGCTTTGCAAACTTTAACTGGCCGCTGGTGGTAGAGTGGTAGAAAATATTTTCCCTAGGTACATATCCAGGCCCCGCCAAATTATGTAGATATATGATTTTTGACAAGTCACTTTGATGTTCTATGCTTAAGTTCAGTCATCTGTATGAAGAAAGTTAAGCAGTCAAGTTAATAATGCAAGTCTTTGAGTATATGTCGACTTTAGTAAACATGTAATCACTTATCAACTTCAACTAAGAATTATATAAAATGTCTATCTCCAGGGCTTACACCAATCAGAGTTATTCACTTGAGAATTAATTGCTTCAAGCTGACATGCATTTGTTTAACTGTTTTGACTTCTCCAAAAAGAAGGGGAAAAAAACCTTTTAAAATGTCCAAGTAAAACTTTATAGATAATGAAATGGGATTGTGTTAGAAGTTACACTGTACAGATCTGAAATGTTAACTCTATAAAACAAGGGAAGAAAATAAAGATTTTTTTATGACTAAAGTAGTATTAAATTATTTCTTAAAGTTTAGCAGAAGCATGCATAGATCAGAACCCAAGGAGGAAACTGCAGGAGGAAAATGATGTAAAGAAGACCCACTCAATAAATATGCCTGGTACTAATCTAGGTCCCAGGCAGAGGGGAGGAGGGGGCATGGGGAAAGACAGAAGTCCCCTATAGAGATTGTATTTTAGTAAAGAAAGAAAATAAGGTACTTAAGTTTGTGGTATGATAAAAGTTGATAATGCTATGGCGAAAAATCTGGACAAGTGCAGGAGGGTGTGAAGTTTTAATTGTCAGTTTCAGTGTTCAGAGTTGGTTTCTCAGTCTTTCTCAGAAGCCTGAGGAGCATTTTTCTTAAAAAAAAAAAAATTAAAATTTTAGAAGCATTTAGTCCTCAAAGAGTTCAATGTACTGTTCAATTAAATTTCAATGTTCAGATTTTTAAATAATATGAAAAATGTTCAGATTCTAGTGAGAACAAAGACATGGGAAAAGGGGATGGATATAAAGGGCAGAAAGGACAAAAAGGCCAACTTGGGTATTAAAAAGTAAGAGAATAAGTTGATCTACTTTTGTATTTTTTATCACTTGAGACAGCAGTTTAAATGGTTAGCTTCTATAATAATAATATAAACAGCAACTAATAACTTGAGCACTGTCCCCGGTGCTGGGCACTGGGTTAAGCACTTGTTGTACATTGCTCTGGTGAATCCTCACAGCAACCTCTGATGTCTTACCTTCATTTTACCAGTGAGAAACTGAGCCTCAAGGAAACTCAGTAACTTGCTGGAAGACACACAGTTGGTAATTGGCAGAACTGGGTTAGGATGTAATTGTTGGACCCCAAAGCCCGTGGACACACCCACTGCCTTTTATTTACTCCTCTAGGATGCGTCCTCCTGTTCTTTTCTGTCTGCATAAAAATGGCTTAGAGGATGCTTGCCGCTTGCAATTGTCATTATTTTTCAGGAACTTTGAAGTTTCCAGTTATCTTTTCCATTTATATAGATTGTGTTGGACTCCACTGCAGGATGTATTAGAGTAAATTTGGGTGAAGGTGTTTCTTTATAGTCTATGTCAAAATTATTTTGAGTTCAAAAGCACAATATGTTTGTAAGAAATGTTGCATCTGCATGGTTGAAACTCATTGTAATGACAAAGTATGTAGTTAAAAGATAAATAAAACGCTTGTTTGTTTTTTCTTTTGCAGTTCTAAATAATTGCTATTGCTTCATCGAATTATTGAATTTATAATATCTTTGGGTAATCCTTAATGGCAGAGACAAAAAGCAACAATTTTAGAGGGAGATTAGGCTAGAAGTGTAGGCATATTTTTTCATTGTTTTTCTTTCTTGAGTTACTAAGAAACAGTGACATTTTTTAGTTCAAGTTATATAATCTTCTAGGACAAAGAAAAGTTCCTAATTAGGTTAGTCAAAGTATTCTATAAAGTGTTTATGCAAATAGGATAATTATTCTAGAGAAAATATGCAGTACTTGATATTTTATATTATCATTCGATTTGTTATTTACTGGTGTGTATCATTAACCATGCCTAAAAATAAACTAATAATTTGCATGAAAATGCATTTCAAAAAGCATAGCAATCCATTAATTAACATGGTAGATTGTCTTTGAGCCCCTCATCCTTTGGGTTTGCTTTATTGCTATTCTGCATTATTCAGTTCCTAAGAATGTACAGTTAAGGAAGTAAACTTGCAGGAATTGGAGTTTAATTTTTAGTCTAAAATCAGAAACCTGATTTAACAAGTGCATCCTAGGCTATACTGGAAATACACTTCTGTTTTGCATTTAATTAAGGCATGTGGTTGTCATTTAAACTTTTAATGAAGACAGTGTTCGCAAACTTGAATGCATATGTAGCTCATGTATTGAAGTTGTTGGTTTTTCAAGGACAAAAAAATTTTAATGTGAACTAATAAAAGTTAAATATATATATATATTTGTATAAATATGTATATGTATAAATATATATATATAGTCCCCTTAGAAGTTCCACTTGCCATTTATACTTTTACTACATTCAATAGTAAATTTCCTATTTATTTTTGCATTATTCTCTGTTTTAATTTTATTTTAGAAATATAATATTGGGAGATTTTTAAAAAATTAAAGTCAGGGAGGAGAAAAAGCTAAATAGATACTGTGTATTGAAAGCAATATTCTTATAAATGTCACATTGCCATGAAATAGTTTTGAACAAATAATGAAAATATCAGAACTCATTTCTAGTGTTGAATTTTTAAGTTATTGTATACTCTAGACGACAGAGCTAAAGATAGAAATGCCTAAATCAGATGCACACACCCACACATGCACATATCTACCTCACTCTAACACACATACACATTCATAAAATATACAGCAACACATCACAAGTCTTCGCTACTTCTGCACTTGGAAAGAGACCAGAGAGAGCAACTAAAAGTTATCATTTATGGCCATTTCTATGGCTCTCAGGACAATACATGAAGTATAATTTAATTATATTTATAAAATAAAGGGACAGATCTATTTGATTTGCTGTACAGCCATAACCTAAGATTTTGTGAACTGTGGCTGACAATAAATAAAGTTCAATTCATGAAACATAAAGAGGGAAGATTAAGTTAGAACATTGTCACAAGTCCTGTGCTGAGTAGTTATCTTCAGACTGTTAAAAACATAAAATTCTTCCTGCTTTCCAGCACCTGTTCTTACTCTACCAGGTGTTTGTTCACAGTTCTTTAGAATTTCCTATCTAATGTTTTCTACCTTCGATATAGATTCTCTCCTGGGGTCACTTAGCTCTCAAACGTTGTTACAATCATAATACTATGGGTGGGTCGACTGAAGAATCGTATCTGAAAATAACATACCAAATTCATGTATTCTAAGGGTACATTTCTTTTCACGTTTTAACATGTCTTCAACTGGGATACATCTTACAATGACTGGCATGGTAGTGATATTTTTTCTCTTTTTTGGAGGTGTATAAAATAATTCATCTTAAAATTGGTGGTGTCTTAGATTTAAAGATGTATGGCAACTTACCAGCTTTGCCATCTTTATGGTCTTCTAGTCACTAGAGAACCCCTTTTATTGTCACTCAACCCGAAGCCTCAGGGTTTGTACCTTACAATAAATTTCCTCAGTTTCATCAGCAGGAGTGAAGTGAGTTTAGTGCAGAATGATCTAAATGACAGTACTTCTTACATCAAAATCCTTATACTTCGAACAGATACTTTATCAAGTGTCTGAGCAAACACAGCAGCTTTTGAAGTATTTGAAGAGCCATTGAATTTAAGCATCTTCATGCCTTCACTCTTCTTTAATCTTATTAGTACAGGTCTTCAGAACATGGCTCTTCCTTGGTTCAAACTTAAGGACATAGATTATAAAATAATGCTTAAAACTTATCTACTTCAACCTGTTGATAGACATATCAAATACTTAGGAAGCTCTTGAATTTAGAATAAGAAGAAGTCATAATATCTTAATGACATCCAAATGGATAGGGATCGATTTGATCTCCTTTAAAAAAAAAACTCTATAAAAAAAAACACTACAAAACTCTGTCATTCTGTCATTCCTTCCCTATTGTATTTTTCCAAATTGAGCAAAGTAAATTTTTTATTTCAGTATTTTGTATTCTCCAATCAAATAAGCAAATGAACCAGTTAAACAAGAAAATGATCTAGAACAAATGCAGTAAACCTCAGATATGACTCCATAAGAAATGTTAAGATCACAGTCCTTTAATGCCAATCTTTTAGATTTAATTAGATTAAACGTTTAGATGGATATCACTTTATCTGCTTTTCTTATTTTTATTCTTCATGTCATATTCATTCTGGCCTCTTTATGCTTATAATCTGAAATTTAGAATTAAACAAGAAACTGCATATGAAAATACTGTGCATGATTCTTGGCATGAAACAGGCACCCACCTGTGGAGACTAGGGTAATTAGATCTACATTTGATGTGCATCTCTGCCACTAAGCCTACTGCGTGTCTTTGGGCAGAACTATTCTCCCTTTCCATCTATTTCCCCAAATTGAGTATCAGTTTCCTTACATTTGAGTATTGTCAGTTGCACATCCAAAATCTCATAGGTTTATGTTTGTATCTCCATTTGCACTATCCTTGGACCATTGCTAGATTCCTGGCTGGTTTCTCTGATCCAGTCTTTCCTTTGTCCATTCTGTTCCACCCTTGACCTTCAGGTTAATTTTCTTGATTGTCACAACCTTTCTTAAAAATCTTCAACTTTCTCATACCTAATTACAAAATAATTCTTAACAGTCTAGCCCAGCCTTCAAAACTTTTTCTATACAGGCTGTCAATCCTACCTTCCCTTCTTGGCTCTATATTTCAATGCATATTGCTTTCTGCTTTGTTTATAGACATTCATGTGCATTTCTTATCTTCCGTTACAGACTATGAGTTTCATGTAAACTAAAATCACACCATAGTCATTTTTTTTTAATCTTGCACAGTGCCTTGTACATTGTGTGGGTTTAATAAGTGAATGGGAAAATAAGATAATTTTTCTACTTGCCTCTAGTATAAAAAATAAGATATGTAATTTAGCTGTTCTTGGTGAATCAGGATTGTCATCCTAAATACCATTTTCAAAGATATATTGAGACCCTCTTATGAGAAGGCACTCTGCTAGGTGTAGGGAGGTAACTGTGAACAAAAGATGTGTTGTTTAGATGTTGCGATGTCCTGCTACATTTGTTTTATCTACTGCAGAATTGGAAACCACATGAAGAAGATAGTTCAAGTATATATAGGCTCTGAGTTATATTTTCAGGGAGATGTTCTTTGGTGGAAGACAGAGCTTTGTAGGGGTGTTGGTGCTGTGTGGGTCCCAAGTCGTGTGTATGTGTGTGTGTGTGTGTATGTCTCCCCATGTGCATTAGAAATGGGGAGTGAGGGAATGCTGAGAGAACAGAAAAACAAAAATCCAATTGCCCAGATAACCTCTTTACAAATGTTTGTTCTAAGCAGTGTTCTTAAAAGGTGGGTTTTCCTGATTCTTGAGTAATATGTGGTAGTAATTTACAATGATAAAGCTCTTTCACAATCATTACTTTTAATCTAGTATTTTAAATTGTTGAAATTTCTGGAGTTTAAGTTTTGCCTTTTCTAAAGGAAGTTGTGTTCCCTGGCAATATAGACACAGGGCTAGGTAATTCCAAAAGTGACCACAGCAGAATTTGTTCATTAAATTATAGATCAGAGATAAAGGTCTAAACTGATGTTTTGAAACTTTATGGCTTTTGTAAGCTTTTTCTTCATAGCTAGAAATTATATACATTGAGTAGATTATAACCATTTTCAGTGTGATGATCCCTTTCAATGTCAAAAAGAAATTGGTCCTGATAATAACAATTGTTCTTTCAGTATCCTTGATTGAGAAAATACATAGGCGAAAAACTCAAATTCTGCAGCTTTTTAAATGAACCTATATCTTGTTAATCCAAAAAAATGCACTTTCTTTGAAATATAGTACCAAATGGGTATAATAACATAATTTAGTCTTCAAACAATACATATATAGATTCCCAGTCCCTTATAATAACATAATTACTCATTCTGTGAGACCCTCATAATGACACAACAACCAGTGATTGTCAACCCACAGGTTGGGAATCACTGCTTTTCATGATATATTTGCTTTCTTCAGTCACTACTGCCAGTAATCTGTGTTGTTTACCAATAATTGAATAATTGATACTGTATTTCAAATGTTTTAAAAAGGATTCTAGGGCATTATTTTCTAAACTGTACTGTACTCTTGTTTTTGTGTAATGCTTTTTGAAGACTTGTGCAAGTATTTAATGAGCTAGGATGAAGAACAAAAATGTAAACTTATATTTTAGTAGCTCCTTTCATTCCCCCATGCTTCATTTATTTACCATGTCTCTATTTATTTTCACTATCATATTTCCCCATTAAATAAAATCTGTATGCTCACATCATCTGCAGCTTACTGGCAGTAGTAGAGCAGGCTGACCTGGATGGAGGGAAATGGAGCCACCGATCCCAGCAAGAGTTCTGTGGCGAGTTCATCTGCATCTTTTACCCAAATATAGGTTCCCTAGGCATTAAAATGACGGTCATAGTTTGTTATTTACATGCACTTTTAATGTGATCATTTTTACTGTAATGAAAAATATACTAACATTTCTGAGATTTAATATTTATATTACCAGGAAGAGAAAACACAAAGCACTTAGACGCCTGTCTCCCTCCTTAGGCTGGAAGAAACTTAAATTTCCAAGTATCCATGTATATTTACTTGTGGATTTTTGTATTAAGTACCATTTCTAGGCATTTGAGCATAAATTTGAACATAGTAACCATAGCTGTTATTTTGTCATAACTGCAATAATACTAACATGTGTAATAGCTCATTGTGAAAACTCTGGTCTTAAATTGTAGCAGATCACACGATTGCAACAGGAATCTACCTGTGTCATGATAGATAATATGTTCGTGATCATGTGCATTCATAGCAGCACGCTGCCTGTAACCAAGGGGAAGGATTCGGCCTGCTTGGTTCTGTACTCTTCAGACCACACTCGGACCCTTGGTTCACTTCTGTGTTCCTTTCTTAGTCAACCAAAATCTAGCAAACCAGCATGAATTCAAAGATGGGGGAAGAGTAAAAAGCCATATCCAATGAGGAATCATTAAAGGTTCTGGGAATTTATTTTGTAAGTATTTAGTAAGGTATGCAGAGGACACATGGAGATAGCATAGCTAGTATTAAATATTTTAAAGTTACTGTATTTCAAACTTATTCTTTATGGCTTTTCTGAGTAGAAATAGTCCCAAGAAATCAAGACTGTATTCAATATGGAGAAGAATGTCTAACAAATGGAATCAGTTGGCTTAAGAGAAAAGTCGATTCTTCATCAATAGGCGTGGACGATCGTGTGAGGGGCTGTGACAGAGAGCTGGAGAGGTTTCCGTGGGTGTGTGCACTAGGAGGCCTCTGAAGCCTCTCTCAAACATGAGAAACTGAAATGTTAGAGAGGGAGGGACTACATAGCCCAAATCATCATTGAATCGTATTCAGAATACTCACCTTTCCATCCTGGCTCAGACATACTTTATCACGGCTCATTCCACTCGTGAACCGTTGTGATTCCTTAAGAGCTGCACGTTCAAAATTGTGCTCGATTCAGATGCAGCGGAGTATGGAGGCCACCAGAGACTGGACCACAACACCGATTTCTTTTCTGAACCTTTTGAACATAATGAGCGTCCCTATTCTCTTTTGGTAAGTAAGATTTTTAAGGTATTTTTCTTTCACTTAAATTTAATTCTCTATTTTTAAGATGATGTCTCTGTCCAAGGAAACAACTCTAACAAATAAACAACATGGAAACAAAGCGGGGAGTAGGGAAAGAGGAGTGCACTGAAAAAAACCAGATGCACTGTGGGTGCTGGACTAAACTGAATTTTGGAAAAACTAATAATAAAGGATGTTTGGCTGACAGTTGGGGAAATTTGAACATTAATAGGATTAAAAATTATTTCTGAAAAAATAAGAGGAAGGCAGTTTTCATTTTTCTTTCTACTATAATCATTTCTATTTTTTATACAATTCCCTTCTGTTCTTGCTTTCTCTGTAATTTATGTTAAGCAGATTTCTACATTATTGGCTAGCTAATGGAGTTTAAAATACTTTAAAAGGATCAATAATATATTTTTTTCTTTCACATAGTCAATTGAAGACTGAATTCATTCTAGTTATAAAATCCTGGTTTTCTCATTTTATTGAGGAGAGTTGTATTTTATTAGTTATGTAACTAATTTTAACTTTGTTGATGCAGTGAAAGAACATGGCTTTAAACTACTAAATTTACATTCTTTTAAAGATGTAGAATAAAATTTTACCATTTGATGAAACTGGAGGAAGGTCTTATGCTTAGTGAAATGAGCCAGCACATAAAATGGAGCCATGGAGAAGCAGCAACCAGTTGCAGTAGAGCTGAACTTGAACCAGTTGACCTAGACTGAAAGGAGTTTGAAAGTTTCAGACAGCAAAGGTGCTCCACAGCCAGCCTTCCTGAAGGTTCGTGTGTGCAGAGAGGCTTCTGCTGGGGAGGGAAGCCTGGTGATATAGTGAAAAGACCACAGAATGTGGTGGCAGAGAATTTGGGATCAAGCCCCCCACCTGCCATTTACTAGCTATGAGCACTTGAGAAATTTAACCTTTTTGTGCCTCAGTTTCCCTGTCTGTATAGAAGAATTAGTAACAGTCTCCTTCCTACAGCACAGGATTCTTAGGAGACATAAATTCATGAACACAGCCAAGCTTTTCAGAACCTGCAAAATGCTACTGCGCATGTATTTTAAAGTTATTATTGTTGTGGCTATTCAATAATTATTTTGGCGTTTTAAGCATGTCAAGCCACTAGGTGCCCTGAAGACATACTCCCAGCTTTGGAGAAATTACCATATTAGGCGAGGGCTCACAGTCTTCGGGGGTGGGCAAAAAATAGGCTGACATCCTTTCGATTTTTTTAAGAGCAAAGATATTCTGTCATAATTAAAACAAACTGACTAACCAGTGGCAGCAACAGCCAGGAGATTACTTTTCAGGCACTAATTGATCTTGCAGACATAGACTGTGCGGTTCTAAATTAGCAGCTGGAATGGAGACTGTCACATAAGTCTCCATAACAGGTAGCAAATACAGTGCCACAAGCACGTGAGAAATAAAATAGAGCTTAACCACTGCCTGCAGTGGAATGCTGATCCAGCGCGGTCAGAAGGAAGGGGTTAGCTCTGTCTTCCCAGCAGAAGCATCTTGTTTCCGATGACTATGGGTGCTTTAGGAATGACTCATTTTAAATAAGTCTTTAGGCTCCAGACTAAGTGATCTCTGGTTTTAATTTAAGAATAAGGGAGCCCAAATAGACCAGAAAATCTAATAAAACAGATTCTTTCTTGCCGGAGTTATCCTTCAAAGAGCCGGGGGGTGGGGAGAAAATACCTTAAAAAATACATCCATTGTAAGAATGCCTCATTATAATGGAACTCTTTATTAAACTGATGAGTATGTGCTGGGATCCAGTCAGGTTTCTTGAACATGACCCTGAGTGCTCCAGGTCTCCTCTACCACCTTCTGCCTCCCACATGCCTCGAATTAAGAGGGAAGGGAGACAAAAATATGACCTTTTTCCTTTTCTGTGAAATTTCCGTCCATCATAACTAGTCCAGAGTATTTGCTAAAGCTTAATTTGCAAGCTCAATAATCCAAAGGATCTGCTGAATAAGTGTCAAATCTGTTTTCAAAGATAGCAACAAACAGAGCTCGAAGGAATCTTAAAATAGCCATGCATGCTGCAGCATCAGCAGCTACCGCCCCAGCGTCATCTGTGCGTGCTCCGTCAGGTGAAACTGGGAAGCCAGAGGAAAACCGCACGTGCACTACTGTTGAAACGCGTATGCTAAGTTCAGAGTATCTCACAAATGCCAGGAAACAATAGGGCAGAACTTTTCCGTTATGCTTTACTGGCAGTTACTGGAAATGCCTTTATAGCTTAATGATTTCTTCAATGTTTTGGTTCCTGATATAGGAGCCTAAGTGTGACCTTGTCTGTTACCATGCACAAGTCAGGTCGGGGTGGGTGCTTTCTTTCTCTTTTCTGATTCGTAAATTAAAATTCGATGGCACAAATGGAAGAAGATGGTTGAACTCGAAATGAATGAGTTTCCTTTAGGGCAACTTAAGCAGTCTTAATGGTGAAATGTGAATAAAACAATAGTTTTAGCATCTATTACTTTGCCAGTTAGTCTCCTTGTCATTAAGAAGTAGGTCTGTTTATTCCATTCTAAATTTGGTGATTCAAAGGTAAACTTTTAGTTGAAATAGAGCATTTGGCGTACAGGTATCTTTTTTAGTATCCCTCAGTTGTAAGTGAAAGTGCAAATTAAATTGAAAGTGCAAATTAAATTGGGCAATGTTTTCTGGTCTATCCAGAATTATGAAAAATGTTTAGGTTTTTTTTTTTTTTCCAGACAAATCAGTCTTGATTCTTAAAGCTTACTCCTTCTCGTATTTCCAAATTAGATGAGATAATATATATTTCTACATAGAAATACTTACTAGCATCACTTTTCTCTTAACTCTAATGCAAAAAAATGAATTAGAATATTTCTCTGTTTCTTAGAAAATATTTTGTGAACTAAAGCATGTAGATGAAAATTAAAATTATTTCATATGTCACCCTTATTTTTCAAAATAATTTGGGATTTTTTTTAATGACAAATGTGTATATGTAGACTGTTAAAAGTCTAATGTCCTTCTCAGCAGATAATGTTGTCACTCTGACCATGAACTATTGCTAAATCCAACAATTTCTAAGAAAATTTTAAAATTTGTTTTTTAGGTATTTTTCATTTAAAATTATTTTTAAATTTCTATTTTCAAATGTTTGACAATTATTATGACCTTAGAAGAACATAGTGCTTTCCCTGGATGACATAGTTGACTATTGTGTGATCAGTTATGTTTTTAGCCATGCTGATGGCTGGCATAGTGATTAAGCCATTAAGGAAGTAAAAATAACTGGGTTGATTAGCATGCATTTTGACTCTCTTAATACATGAACTGGAGTATACTGTGGCATTCTGATTCCCTGTCAAGAACTGACGATAAAAATAGCTAGAAAAAAATGAAATGTATGGCCCAATATCACACTGTCTCATATGTTCTTAATGTGATCCTGCCTACAAATGTTTAGGGCTTAATGGCTAATAACTGTGCAGAGTAGATATGTTTATCAGCATATATTATTTGTGATATGTGTACTGAGTGGTTTCTATATACATATCTTTAAATATGAGTTGTTTAAATATGAGGATGTATGTTTAAATCTACTTCAATTATGTTCATATTTCCTTTGCTGTATGAATCAAAACTGTTTATAAACCTAAATTTATAAATTAAGATTTACAGAGCCAATACTTAGCACTAAATTACAGAGACCCCAAATTGTCCCTGTTTGTAATTGTGTCACCATAAGCATTAGCTCTGATCATCTTAAGTCCTTTAGTATAATTGGTAGTTATTTCCTAATTACTAAGAAAATGATTTATATACTCAGAACCCTAATAAAGAAGAAAACTCCAAATTCCAGAAATAGCCACAGTTAAGAAAAATCCGTTGCTTGGGAAATTCTTTCATGCTGCCTGCATTGCAAGGGCTCTGGAGCAACATAAGTACATTCTGGTAATTAACATTGCAGTGAAAAAAAAAATAATAATTACACAATATTCCTGTTAATGATATTATACAATTATCAACTGATAGGTTTTGAGCAGATAGTATTAAGAGGTCTCTAAGTGTAGCTGGAATTGGCATCAGAAAGCTCCCTACATAAAATGGCCAGCATCGTTTAGAGAGAGTTCTTGAAGCATTTTTTAACCAGTAAATGCCAACCTAGGAAACTCAGTGCATATGTTGCAAACCTTGACGTTCTTATGTCATCCTGTTGGTTTTACTCTTAAGTTTGGGCTAGCTAAAGTACCAAAACATTCTTACGGAGAGTAAGATTTCACTGATGAAATCAGTATGCGGTTATGAATCAAACAGTAGATACCAGAACTCCATGAGATGCAGTATGAGACTGAAGTGACTTGTCCTGATGTATCACTGTGCCACACACTGGGCAGGGACCCAGATCTGACTTACAGGTTTCACTGCACCTTCCTCAGGAGACTTGGGCTTATTTGAGTCCTTTTATCTGCATATGGGACCAAATAATATCAGAGAAATGTCTTTAAGGTAAAGGGAACTGAAGTTCTTTTGTCCAGTTTTACTGAGAAATTTAGATGGGTCTTCAGTTTTAGAATGGTCATCACAGAGCAGATCAGAACCATTCTGATTATAACCTGCTGTCCCACTGATTAGTTACACCTACTTACTATGATTCTCCAAACTAAACACGTAGAACAGAGTAAGGACATAGCAAATTCCTTGGGAAGGGCAGGGTAACCGTCTCTTGATTCATGCCTTTTTTGAGAAGACTTGGAAAGGGAATTGACTGAGTCTGACTGTTGGCTTCTTTTATTTCTCCTCTATTGTTCTTGGTTTGTGTTGCTTTAGTCTGTAGCTTCACTGTGGAAATATGCCATCCTTTGAACTGGATCTGTCTGTATCATTGGTAACAGTCCTGCTTTGTTCATGGGACCCTCCAGCTTCCTCTTTGATCTAATCTTATAACATCTTACCTATCACAAAGAGAAGATATTGAATGAAAGAGATTACATTAGCCATTAAATCCTGATGTGTTTTCAAAGCTATATGATATTAAAAACAATGTGTGAATTATAGGGAAACTGAATATTGCATTGAAATACATGGTTTCCCCACACTTAATGACTTAGCAAGAAGGTAATATTTAGCCTCTGGAAGTACTGGATTGCAACTCAGACTGTGAGACATGGAGCTAAGCCACCCAGTGACTATTAGCATTTGTGAAATTTTTCTCAGATGATGATTTTTTTCCTAAATCGCTGTTACTTTTAGTTCAAGATTAGAAAAGCTGTTCTCTAGTTATTACAGTTGTAATACAAATTTCTCAGAATGCCACCATTTAAAACCTGCTTTAATCTTTAATGTCCAAAACTAACCAACTGTGTTGATATGTCTGATTTTTTTTAAAGAGATGTAAGAGTTCTTTATCACAGAAACCTTAAGGGAAAACATTGTGTTCATTTGCAGAATTGAGATGCATTGGACATACAGTGGTCTCATTCAATGAAAATCAGCTGTTCTATTCTTTAACTTTTTTTCCCTAAAGCCCTGTTTGCTTTGCATCTTTCATTTCAGTTCTAAACTATAAAAAGCCCTTTTCTTTTTTTTAACCATCAAGTTTTCAGTTAAAGTGACTGAACGTAGTCAAATATTTTCAGTCAGAAATGAAGAAATACTGTTGCAATGATGGCAGTAATCTGTAGTATTTTTATTATTTACTTGGTTAATAGTCATTAAATATGTGCAAAATAGCATATAGATAAGCATCAAGCAGTTCAAATCACTTCTCAATTTTATAAAAATTATTTTAGATGAAAGTGTGTTAAAGAATATCTTGTGAAATATACATATATTGACCCCACTATTACTTATTTCTCTATTCATTATTCATTCTTGTATTCAGTCATCATCGGCACGTACTTTGTCCATTGGCACCTACTAAAAATTAGAAATATGAAGATACGTGGCCTCCGCCCTGGTAAACCTCATAGTCTAGTGAGAAGGTTGATCATAAACCTGAAAAAAAAAATTACAAATTGTGTTAAGTTTTCAGAAAGAAACAAAAATGGTGTTGCGATAGAGAATGAAATGCAGCACGTCTAGAGTTGTCAAGGAACACCTCTCCGTGGAGCTGGGATCCTCTAGGCCTAAGATATAGAGAACTAGTCAGGTAAAGAGTACTCTGGACAGAGCCGGGAAGGATGCGGTGTGTTCCGGGAAGGATGCGGTGTGTTCCAGGAAGGGGAGGGCCCTGTGGCGGGAGCCTGGTGAGCGAGGCCGGAAGAGAGCAGTGTGTAGAGTGGGTCTGAGATGGGAGACACACGATTCAAGAAGGAGCAGAGTCAGGACTCTGACCGGTGTGGACAGAATGTGGATTGTACTTTCAGTGCAGCTGCAGGCTTCCTGATAGGTTTAAGTTGGGCAGGGGCCTAAAATACACTTAGGATACCGTATACTATCACATTTAAGATTTTTTTCTTCTTAACCTGACAAGGGAAAACAGAAACCAGAACGATACTAAAAGTGCCTTGATGTGAGCAATCTTTTGCATGTGACTTGTATTCGCCAGAATAGAGCGACACCCTGAACCTCAGGGCAGCCTGCCGTCACGCGCAGGTAGTGCCTAAACAGCGGCGAGTGCCATTTATGTCCCTAGTGTCTCAGGAACGTAGGTTTTTGTAAAGTGTATGACGCCCTCTAGTGGTAGTCGCTTTAAAGGATGCCAGAGCTGTCGGAGCTGTGGAGTTGAGCCTCCTCAGAGCCAGTAGGATCGTAAAGGTAACTGTAATCTAGGCAAATGTGAGACTGCATCAGGCTTCGGTCCCTCTGACATGATGACATCGCGCCCAGTGTTTCCTTCAATCGCACTGACACGATTGTGTTGACTTAGGTGTACATTCCAAACCGAGTGGCCCTCATCCTTCAGAATGTGGACCTGCCCAACTGAAGAGATCCGATGGTTTCAGCCCCGCCAGAGGAAGATGTGTGCTTTGTTTTCCCACGCTTGCTGTCACAGCGCTTATAATGTGTAATATGCTTTTCAAAATATATTTGTCTAGCTGAAATGTCAGATGTCTGAAATTCAATATTGGTTTATGAAAATGAATGTCAAGCTTTTCTTTAAGGAGTAGAGAGGGGGGAGTGTTTTTTGAAATTTTAGGAATCCTGAACTGTATTTTCCAGCCATCTGAATAGTTAGGATTCTCAGATGAAGTGTTACATATCATATATATCTTGTCTGTAAACAGTTTAGCCTTACTTGCCAATTATTTGATCCTTTTAAGTTCACATTCGAGTCATGTGTCATGTCTGACTGTTTCTGTTGACTTTATACAGTATTTGTGTAAGGCAGAGGTGGATATTTGGTAACTTTATTTGTTCTGATATCTCTTGGTCTAAATTACAAACTACCGAGACTGTTACTCTCCTTTTTTCAAATTGTGTTTAGAAATACTGTAATAAGTATATAGTAGGAATATAAAATTAAGAACTGTATCAAAGAGAACATAAAAGTCATGGCCTCTGAACTCATCCATGCCTTATTTCACAGTAAGTTTTATCCTGTGATGCCTTGGTCACTTAGTATCTTGGTAGATGCTAATATCTCTGTTTCTGAAAGCCTGACTTGGTAATTGCAACGTTTCAGAAAATGTCTTTTACTTTCAGTCAATTAAAAAAAATTCAAAATTGCCTTTGCTAATGTTTATTTTGCTGTGATGTTATGGAGACTGATTTTGAGTGAATATTAAAAAGCCTATCTCAGCCCTGACACCTTCCCCACATATATGCACCAATGCACGATGGACTAGATGTAATACTATTTTTTTTTCCTTGAGGTACTATCTTGTGACTTGAAATTATACGAACCAACTCAGTTGTCTAAACTGCTCTCCAGCTCTAAACCTGGGCACCTTTAGAAGCTAAATTAACTATCTCTCCTGAGTAGGATAGTCAATCATGAGACTGCCCCTTGGTTTAGGAAACAGTAGTCCGCTCTGTAACCATTGATATGTAATTTGTTCATACTTGAGAAATTATGGTGCACTTATGAGACAGAAAGTATCTGGCACTTTTTTTTTTTAAGATCTCAGATTTTCCTTTACATTAATACCGACTGCTGCTTTTTTTGTTTTTAGCCTGATTATCATGACTTACAAGGAGTACGTGGAAGTCTTTCTACTAAAAACTGGTTCAGTAATGAAAGAGATTAGCAAAAGAGATTTCTTTTTATAGCTAAACCTGTGTATTAGCCGTCTTTTTTATAACTTGAGTAAAGCTTTGAATCTGGGTCTGAAATGTGTTATTCGCTTTAACTTCAAAGTAGAGTAAGAGTCTGATTTTTCTGAAAGTGATGCCAGCTGATGGCGGTCCACACTGGGAAACACTCCCGAGTGTGATGCCTTCTGTGATGCGCTCCCTGTTACAGGTATGTTATTAATATCTTAGCCCTGCCAGGTCTGCATCATGTACCTGTTATTGACAATAGAACGATGCACAACCGTGGTGTGTTGTGTTCTGGTTTATAATTTCGTAGCTTCGTATTTCTCATGTATAAAGAGATATGCTAGTTTTCTACTATGGCTCTTTAAAAATGACAAGAAATTACTTCACACCTAAGAACTCTCTTTTTTTTGTTCCCCTTCAACCTCTGTGGAAAGTCAGAAAGAGCAGAGTAGTCATATGCCATATTTTCATTATGCTGATTGACATTACTAACATGATCTTTAGATTTCACAGTGTAAGATTCAAATTTAACAATGTAATGGAACTTAATTGCCTTTGGCAAGTGTTTCCCCGCCCAAGAACAATAAATGGATGTTCCTAGGTAAGAAATATAAAAATATGTGCAAACAATAAAGTATTGAGTCCAAAATAGAATGTAGTTGGTTTTTTTTCCCCTATCATAGCAGACAGCCTTTCTAGAACATTTTAATATTGTAGTATATTTCACTTTACATCTTTATTTTTGTATCAGTAACATTCTCATCATTATGTAGTTTAGTGAGAAGTTTTGTTTTTTTTTTTATTGGTTAAACATTTTCAATAATCACAACAGAGAGATGCAAAATTTTACACTGTGTGCCTTATAATGTTTTTTCTCTGATGTGTTTATTACTAACATCAAAAATGAGAATGATTAATCTTTTTGGCTTTTTTAGAAGAAGTATTTTTACTGTTTTAATTTATGTCCTAGAAAACATAGGTGATTACAGATTTCTTTCCATCATTTTTCAATATTAGCAAGTGAACATTAGCCATTGCCCTATTATCCAACATAGAATTTACCCCTCACGCTAATGAGGCTTGATGTTTCAATTAACATTAGTTCACTCTGAGAATACCATAGTTTTTAATAGTCAAAACTTGAACTGTAAACATTTTTCCTGGAATGTTTCCCGCTTCATACCACTTGAACTTTCAGGGTCAATTCATTTCATTTTTTTTTTTTTTTTCTGTACCTTTGATGTTTTTCACTTTGCCCTGTCTTTAGCTAATGTATTCATCTCTAACATAAAATGAAGGACTTAGCCACCATGTTCCTCAAGATCAAAAAATAACCAGTGACAATAAATTGACTTTTCTTGTGGCAGCTGTAGAAGAATGCACGCATTTTTTCCTCTGACTCCAGGCTCCCCTTAGCAATATCAATTCAACATTTGTCACCCATCAGGGTTATAGCCATTGCTATGCGGGATCATACAGGAGGTTGTCTGGATAAGGAGCCTATTCTTCAAATAAAACAGAACAGAGTGCAGACAGATCTGGGGGAAGTGATGAAGGGTCATGTGTTTTCCTCTAGTGTTCTGCTTGCAGCTTCAGGGCAAATATCTCTTCACTCTCTCTGGTCCTGCATCTGGAATCTGGTGATGAAAGCATCATCAAATAGGTCTCCCACTGCTCTTCCTGCCTCGGATGAACCAGAGCAGACATACCTGATAGAAGCCAAAACGGCGAAGCCGCTTTCTGGTTGGTCTTACATCTCTCAGACTATTGCTTTTTGCATGTTTTGAATCATGTCCCGAACCAGTTCTTTAGAATGGTGGGATTTCATTAATCTACACATTCCTTCTAGGGAGACAGGCGCTGAGCTATGGATTTCACTAGGTAGAATATTCTGACGAGAGAAAATAGAAATCCAAGGCGCAGCAATGTCATGTCCTTTATGCAGTGGAGTTCATTTATCATTCACGATGCGTGAGAATTGAAATGTAGATAAATTTTCCCGCTAAAGCCAGCCTGCAGGGGGGAAAAAATCAAATGAACTCCCTACTAATCTTTCTGCTCTATTATCTCATTAATGGTGATTTGTAGAGAATTGCAGAGAAACATTCTTACTTTAGGGGAGAATTTCTTAATCGGTAGTGTGAGAAATTAAGATACAGTAGTTATAAGTGTTTTTGTCTCCATGATTTAAAACATTACATCTGGATTTTTAACTCTTGGCAAAAACTGTACAGAAAATAGGATGTTTATTTACGTGAATAAAAGGGACTCAGTGATAGATAGACTAAAGGACATGTCATTCAGAAGTTTACTTATGACTTACAGTTACTCTTGTCATTTCTGCTGGACCAGAGAGAGGTATTTGGCCCTCATTTAAAAAAAAAAATTTTTTAATCGAAGTGTAGTTGATTTACAATGTTAGCTGCAGGTGTACAGCAAAGTGATTCTATTATACATATACATACTCAAATATGTTTTCTTTTAAGATACTTTTCATTATATGTTATTACAAGAAATGGAATATAGTTCCCCATGCTGTACAGTAGGTCCTTGTTTGGTCCTTGCTTGTTTTACATATAGTAATGGCCCTCATCGATTGCTGTGTAGACTGTTTCACCTAGAAACCTGCACTGTGATTTAAAAGGGTGGTGTGATGGTATAATGGTTAGAAGACTTGAGTTCAAGATACAGCTCTTTATTCCCAGTGCCTCATTTAAGAAAGCACTTAGCAACTTCATTCTTATCCAGAGTTATAAGACAGTTTTCTTAAAAAAACAAGCATCGTCATTGGTTTTAAAAATGGCTAGTATTTCATCAATAGCTGAGGGATGGTGAGTCAGCATTTGGAGACATCTTCCAAGTGTGTTGTCAGGAACAGACTGTCACCGTCACCTGCCACTGTCTGTCTGTCCTTCAAGGCTTCTGCACTAAGTTCTCCACACGATCCCAGGCAGGGAGGTGTGTGCTGCTTTGCAGAGAGAGGGGTCTTTGCATTTCCTCCACCATTGCAGACGACCAAAACATCAGTCCTCCTCCACCGCTACTTTTATTTGCTAATTCTAGCTTTTTCTCTGAAGGCATTAGGAAGTCCTAGTGAATTCCTTCCAGTGCAGTTAGTGTACCGCCCCCTAGTGTCTCAGCTGCTCCCAGACTCTGCACTTACACAATCCTGAAATTCAGCATCCTCTTGCTGGCAACCAATAGGTCAGGGTAAACTGTATACGCAGTGAAATGGCCACAGGTGCCCTCCAGTGAGACACAGCAACCAGGTGTCAAGGGCCTCTGAATCTTTCCCTCTTCCCCTTGTGCCCACAGCCCAGGATATACCACTGACAGGAAGAATAAACAACAGGAAACAAGAACTGCAAAAGAGAGCGCATAGGTTAGAAAGAGTTGGGACCATTATTTGTTTGTTTGTTTGCTTTTGCTTTTGTTTTGGGGTTTTTTTGTATTGAAAGTCTGTGCTGTCATCAGAAACACACATCTTCATTAAATAAATGTTTGCACGATTAATTAATTTCTTGAAGAAGCAGGTAAGTTATCAACCACTGATCTGCCATTTCCACAGTTGTCTGGGACTTACAAGACAGTGCAAAGCAGAAAACTAAGACATAGCTATAACTCCAAATTACTTTGCCACACAAGGATATAAAATTAAATGAGGTAAGTGTTCAAATTGTTTGTGCCTACTTGTCTAAGGTAATACAGGAAATAACGGTAGATGTATGACTAAACCCTTCGAACATGTATGTATTTATAGCATACACATGGGTGCATGAATGCACACAGACACACGTAAATAGTTTGTAAGTAAATTGAAAACTCACAAAGTTCACTGATTCCAATATTTATCTTCAACTAAAGAATCACTTGATCTCTGTGTTTAATACTCATACTCAACTTTAGATTTTTTTCTTATCATATTAAGAGCATCAGTCTAAACAAGTGATTTTATTTGGATTTAGAGAAGTTTGCAAATCTTGTAATGAAATGCAGTATATGTCTTAATCCCTTTACAGAAGTTCTCACCTCAGACTAATTGGCTATCAGTCTTTTGTTTTTCCTCTAGAAAGAGAGGAGGGCAGAAAAGAAATACCTTTATTACTTCTTTCTTTATATCCGCTAGGGATTCTTTTTGACTGAGTTGTAGTGTCACTTTCCATTCACGCCAGTAATATACATAATAAAAAACTTTGCATGTAACTTCATTTCACAGATGCCTCTAGCCAAGCTGTCAACTATTGATTAAAATCAGTCATGAAGGGAGTGAGGGGTATAGCTCAGTGGTAGAGCGAGTGCTTGGAATGCATGAGGTCCTGGGTTCAATCCCCAGTGCCTCCATTAAAGAGGGGAAAAATAATTTTTTAATTTAAAATATTTTTTAAATTAAAAAAAACCATGATAAAGAGGTTCCCCCACACACACAGAGTCACAGTCTGTCCCCTCTACTGTTCCTTATGATAAGTGGGCATGACTCAGCTATCCAGAAGCAGCAGTAGAACGGGTAATTCTGCTAGTCCTAAGCAGAGATATATCCTTAAAGACATACTGCACTGACTACTATATTGAATGTTTCCTTGTTCCTAAGCCCTTTGCTAGAACTGTATACACATTCTTCTGAGTCATCTGAACCCTGAAAAGTAATGATGATTATCCTTGTTTGGGTCTAGGCTCACGCTGACCCAACTCCCTCTGCTGCCTTCCACGATGGATCATTGGTGGTCTCTGGATCAGGGGTAAAACTTAGGCTCTCTCGTTTGTACTGTTTGTCTTCCGTTGGTTTTGAACGTCTTTGGTGGGGGAAGGGATGGCACTCAAAGCCAAGCAGGTGTGTAATGCCCTACCCTCTGTTTCAAGACGGTGTTCAAGTTCCAGGAATTATTTTTGTCATGTGTGGCATCGAAATAAAAATGTAAAAGATCATGAACTCAGCCCCCAGACCCTGGTCTCTAATTTTACCTACCTAAAGAAGAACCAGAACTTCTTGGAGAAATGAATGATTCTAGGACAGGGGCAGGGTATATACAAGATAAGCCTGGGGCTTCTTGTAATGCCAGAAAGTAGGGAGGTGACCCCAAATCAAAAGAATGGAGAACAATCTGAGCAACAAAATAATGTGCTATCACATAAAGGGTAAAATATCCATCAATTCATACGGATACAAACGATTGACTCAATAGACAAATGGGGGAGAAGAGACACATCTCCTGTACTGAATGCTGAATGATTTTTGTAGACACTCCCCCTTAAGAAGGTTGAGCTTAACTCTCCCTAACACCACCTCCCTCCCTCGAGGGTGGGCTGTACTTAGTGACTGCCTTCTAAAGAGCTGAGTAAGTAAAAGGGGATAATGACTTTGTGTGGGAGCCCATGACTGGGTTAACAAATTGTAACAGACCCCAGCCGCTTGTCTCATTAAAGAAGAGCAAATGTGCTTAGGTTTTAGATAGCACTCTGCTGATTGCAAAGCAACGACCCAGGCCCTCAGCTATAAACACTGGGCGTGCCTGCTGCTAGATAGTCTATCCCCAAAACAGCCTTGGGCTGGAATGGTAAACAAGTTATACAAAGCTGCAGACTGAGAGGTGAGAAGGCTGGTTAGCCAATGACGGGTAAGATCCCCTGAGGGGGGCAACCTAAGACAGGCACAGCCACCTGAATCCAAGAAAAATGTTGTTAAGGAGCTGTTTCTCATACATTCCACTCTGATAAGCTGAAAGGATCAACGCGAACATGATTTACCAAAACAAAAAGGGTCTTCTGATCTTGAGCCAAACACCAACAATAAACAAAGCCTTTGTACTCATTGTGATCCCACCCTGTCCTTCCCTAAATTCCAGCATTCCAACTGTTAGTGATTCCTCCTTTGATTGTACACAATAAATATGGGAGCATTTGAGAGGTTCTTGGAGTTGGCTCCCGACTCCCTCTCACTCTCTTGACTTTTTCCAGAGTCTCGAGTCATTCATTCCATCTCGGTGGGATTTCTGCTGGCCAGAACCCACAACTTTGCAGTGGAAAAATCTGGAAAACTACTCAGCCAGGTGGTCATGGTTAGCATCATCAGTAAGTCATGTTGATAGCATGTACTTTTGATATGATGTAATAAGATTGATGAAAATGGCAAAAATACAACCCCCAAAACCTGTAACTCTAGCCTAACTGTGATAAAAAAAATCACACACACACAAATGAAAAGCTGTATACACATATGCATTGTATACATGCACACAATATGGACATTATATGAGATTATACATATAAGATTTTGTATGTGTGTATAAGATTTTATTATTATATATATCTCTCTTTATATAAAATACACAAGGCAAATATCAAGAGATAAATTTCAAGAAATTGGCTCCTGGGGTTATGGGAACTGGCAAAGTCCAAAATCTGTAGGTTGGGCTGGCAAAGTTGAAACTCAGATAAGAGCCACTCTTGCAGTTTTGAGGCAGAATTCCTTCTCTGGAAAACCTCAGTTTTTGCTCCTCAGGCCTTCAACTGTTTGGATGAGGCCCCACCCACATTATCAAGGGTGATCTATAAAGTCAACTCACTGTACAGATCTTCCTCTACTTTACAATGGAGTTGCATGCTGGTAAAACCATCTTAAGTTAAAAAGATTGGAAATGAAAATGCATTCAAGATACCTAACCAACTGAACATCACAGCTTAGCCTAGCCCATCTTAAACGTGCTCATCTAACACCAAGCCTGTCTTATAGACCAGTGTTGAGTATCTCATGTCATTTACTGAACGCTGTACTGGAAGTGAAAAACAGAATGGTTCTGTCAGTTGTCTGCCCTCGTGATCCTGTTGCTGACTGGGCGCTGTGTCTTGCCCAGCATCCCAAGAGGATGTGGTACTGCTTATCACTATCCCAGGAAAGAATTGAGATTCAAATTTTGATGTCCAGTCTCTACTGAATGTGTATTGCTTTCACACCATTGTAAAGGTGAAAAGTCAGAAGTTGAACCATCCTAAGTCAGGGACCATCTGTAGATGTTGACCACCACATCTACAAAATACCTTCACTGTGACACCCAGATTCACGTGTAGTTGGATAACTGAGTACTGTAATCTAGCCAAGGTGACATAGAAGAGTAACCATCATGGAGATACCTACACAGACAAGGAAATGCCAGACAAGATCAGTCCAAGAGACTGTCACAACCCAGAGTCAGCTAAGAGGCACGAGGACTAAATGCACTGTGGTGTCCAAGATGGGCTTCTGGAACAGAGAAGACGCCTTAGGGAAAAAAATAATGAAACTCAAATAAAATGTAGAGTTTAGTTCATAGAAGACGCCTAAACAGATAATTCCCCTTTACAGAGAAAAGGAGTATTAGAACAAAGCACATCCAGGCTTTCAGGGAGACAAACCAAAACTGAAAACAGACTGAGCTTTGGAGGCTAACAGCCTGACCTCAATTTTCTAAAGTGGCAGAAATAATGATGGCCAGTCGTCCTTTCACCGTCTTCTTCCCTGACCAGCAACCTGAGCAAGGCTCTAAAATTATGACTACATGAGAGCCGATGTCTAAACCTTATGTCTTACTGATCTGCACTGGATTACTTTTCTGAGATATTATACTTCTTATTTGGGTAGTAGCCTCCAAGTGAGCAAATAAACCATTCTGAAACTGAGTCTCAGGAGTTTTGGTAAAACTTGTTCCACATTTGACTTACCAGTAATCCTATAGGCAAAATAATTCATTTGGATCCTCAGGCATATATATTTCAACAATTTATCTTGGCACAACATTTCATGTTAAGAAATAAGATGTTCAAAAATGTTCTCCAAAGATTAGGAGCTTGACAGCAATCCTCAGGCCAGGCAAAGAGAGGCTGCAATTACAAGTAAACCCTAAAATCTTAATGATGGAACAAAACAAGAGTTTTTTTCCTTTCACATGACGTTTCAGTGCAGAACATATGACCCTTCTCCATATTGTAGTTATGCTGTCTGAAATATGTGACCTCCAGGAAGAACAAAAAATCTCAGAATTACAAGAATAAGTCCAGGCTTGGGAGTGGCTTACACCCTCGTGTTTCACCTTGTTAGCCAGAATTCAGTCACACTATCCTGAACTAACCGCAGAGGAGGCTGGATCTTTTTTTGTGCAGGAAGGGGAAACAGTGCAATAAAAACGTAGCATAGCATCCGCCCTAATTGTCAACCAAGTTTGGGAAATCTTATGCACTTTATTCCCCCTTACAAACTCATAATGCAAATTAAATATTAAAGACCCTGAGAATGCCTGTAACAAGGAAACTGGTGTAACGTTGTTTAACTCAGTGTTTCTGGAACTTATTCAACATTGTTTAACTCAGTCCTCATCCACAAGGGACATCAATAAACATCTTGGAGAAAAAACCATCACATTTGTTTAAACACAGTTAGGATAAACTTGAAGACACATTGCTTTTCTTCCTCTATGCTTCTCCCACCAATAACTCGTCTTTCAAACGTCTCTGTGTGTGTGCATATTCAGTTCACTTGTCTTCAAGGTCAGCTTATCTAGAAGTCAACATTTCCATTAAAATCACTTCTTAATCTCATAGCTTAACCATCCATGGACAATTTAATTCCCTAGGTTCAAATTCTCCTGATGGGTGTTTAGCTGGATCCCCAAATACTTATCTCAAAGTTCTCAGGAACAAGTTTCCCCAGGTTATGAGAACTCTTAGGACTAGATTAAAGTCCAACTGCTTAGAAAAAGAGTGTAGTTTCAAGTCATGCATTTTATTTACCTGATTCGGGGGTTGATCTGGGTTTTTAGTGGTGGTTGTTATTGTTGTTACCCTAATCTTCATTTGCTCTGATTATTCTTACATATTCAAATTTCATTTTTATATCCCCTCTTGTAGTATATATATGTGATCCATCCAAACCATTTTTGGAGTAAGGCAGTAGATAGATGAATGATAGATAGATTATAGACTAGATAGATAGATAGACAGACAGAAAGATGAATAAAATTTAAATACGGCTTTGGTTGTCATGGTAGCATACTCTGTAGCTATGTTTTCCCACATTTTGTGACTAGTTGCTGAGGAACCATGTGGAGCAAATGAGAAGTACAGGAGCTTCCCTTGATATTTCACTAGTCTAAAACCTGGATTTCCTAGATTCACGAAGATTTCTTTCCAATACTGTTACAGCCAGATATTAAATCTCATTGTAATGTGTTAAACATTTTAATGTACATATGAAAAAAGATGAATATTTTGTATGTGACAAAACAATAAATTCTTACACCTTTTATCATTTGCCTATTTCTTTATACATATATATCATTAAAGATTTATTATATCAGGATCTGAAAGTAATATAAAGGTTAAGATAAACTCAATATTAGATAAAAATAAAAACTAAACTTGGGTAAAAAAATATATAAATTTATTGACAGGCAGTTACAGAAGTGAAGTTAGTCATACTCACTTTAGTTTCTTTCTTCAGAGGGAGCATTCCCAAATACAAATCATTCTTTTCCCCCCAGCCAGTTATTTCTAGTACTTCTCATATTCCTAGCACAAGTATGATGTGGGCCCTTTCTTGACATGCTGGCTGGCTAGCCAAAAGTCAGTTTAAAAAAAGATAAGGTTGTTGTTCATTCATTATGATTCATTCATATATTGAGATCCTATGCCAGGTTCTAGGAATGTAACGATAAATAAGTAATAGAATTTCACAATTTCGTATGCTGACTGTCATCTCAGAGGAGCAGATAGATTTGTTGTTGTGGCAGCGTGTACAAGTTTCCAACCCAACATCCATACTTCTGTCTTCTATAATTATAGAACCATTATTCAGGTGCCGAAAGACATAATTTTTTCCCATCCATGTGATTAAATTCCAAGCAAGGAAAGAAGTTAGGTGGAACTTCCAGGAAGTTTCCTTAAAAGGAAAAATAGAAAATCAGAACCTTTAGCAATAACAACTTTTACCTTCTCCTTTGGCTGGTTGGAATGTGGAGATCAGCATGCATTTTAGATCATGAAGAGCTTTACATACTCGATGGCAGATGGGAAGATAGAAGATGCTAGACTCCTCGTGATTATAGATCAATCATACAACCACGGACTGCCTTTACTCTGGGTTTATTTTATGTAGAAAAAAAAGTCCTTATAAATTTACTAATATATTTAGGATTCTCTGTTAATGCAGCCAATCTAATCCTAAATGATTTACTTACCAGTGAAACTAAATGACCTGATTGATGGGAGAAGTCAAGACCGAGACCTTGCGTGCATATTAAAGTACGTAGGTGAATGAGGTCATAGATGTACAGAAAGAAGGCAGAGTGGCGTAGTAGATGTAAGAAATTACATCGAACGCTCTCTGGACACATATTCATTCAAGTTGAGGTAGTAGTTCAGAGTCAGGTTTTATGAAGGAAGAAGATAAAAAATAAGGGTAAAATGATTTTAGAACCAGTTTATAAATTCCCTTCAATGTCCCAGCTAAGAAGGTTGGATTATATTTTACTGATTATATAGTCATTAAGGATTATGTCCAAAGTAAGAGAAAAATAACAATATTTAGAGTTGAATGGAACTTCAAATCCATTCCTCTAACGATCTTCAAAACGTGCTGGGGGGGATCCTCTTGCAAACTACTTGGCGGGTCGGGGGCCAGTGCCAGGAATCTGGGGTGGCTGACTGGGTAGGTCTACACAGCACCACAGTTCCTCATTCAGAGCGACTCTGCTTTTGTCTGTTTATAATTCCATATGGCACTTCTTTGAACCAAATGTTGCAAGGTTAACAAAATATGAAATTTACCAGTTTACACCCATCCGTTCATTGTATTCATTGGAAAATTTTGACTCCAAGGAGCCTTTTGCCCATGATCGCCCCACAAATTAGGACTTGGCCACAAGTCCACAGAACATTAGCCTGTTTCCCCCATTATGGTGTGGTGCACACAAGAGCTGTAACTCAGGAACGTGCTCTAAAAATGTACTTTGCAGGGGATAAAAGTCAGCAGCTGGGGGACCAGTCGTAAAACCAAGTGCAACTGCTACTCCAGACACAGGGATGGCCCGAAGCCAGAGCAGTTCCAGCAGAACTGTACAGGCAAGGACACCTATCGATCACCCCCGAATGCATCCTAAGCCTCTTTCATCAACAGTGCAACCGAACTCCTGCTTTTAATTCTCTGTGTTTTAAATGCTCATCATGATTTCTCTTTTTTCTGGTTGCACCTTGACTTACACGCTTTTCCACTCTCTCTTATGGACTACCATCTCGTTTTCCCCTAGTGACAACTTCACTCCTGCTCTCAGATCTCACTAGGTGAGATAACCAACACAAAGACTCTTCTTACCTAGGACGTTCTTCTGGTGCTAAATATCGTATCAGTCAGGAAAACAGACATCATTACAAATATTACAAATACAAAGTGATTTATTATTAGGCACATGACAGGACTGGTAAAGCAAAAGTGAGGAAACATACTTCTGGCTTTCAGAAGTTCCAGAAATATAAGGCTTACAGAAAAGCCACTGCTAATACACTTAGCTCCCTGCAACAGCAAAGCCAGTGAGTCTTAGGAGGACGCCTGGATACTGCTTAGATTACTGCTGATTATCACAGCTGCCTGCAGCACCGAAGTGGGCAGTTCTCAGGAGAATGCTTGGAAGCTCCTGACAGAGCCCCATCTCTGCCGTCTGCTGATGTCCTTCCTCTAAGAGGGGTAAGGAATTTCCCAAGCAAGAACACCCAAAATACAGCCCAGGGCAGGTGGAAGAGGCCGAAACTGACTCACTGTTACACCTAGTCCTTGCTTTGCATGGTGATAAGGAACATAAAAATGACTGTGCATGCTGAAACCATGCAAAGAACCTCAACAATCAAGAAGCAAATTACAACTGTTTTACAATCTTTAAAAATGTTTGTCAAAGCATTAAAATCTCTCCTACTGTAGGTTATAAATGTAAAGGAAAATTTAAACAATAGCAAAACTGGCATTTATTTAGTGCACAGTAATTTAACACATTTGAAGCACCAACAAGTAATGTGTTTGGTTTCTTTGTGTAAAACGCGTCAGGAGTAGTTTGAACAGTGCTTGCCTTTTTGTCATATAACTTCCTATGTGGAGGGAACTTATTTTCTATGTCCTGGTGAACTGTACTCCTTTCTAAGTTTAGATCACCTTCCAACATTTTATAGTTTGAACTTTCAGTTCCATGAAATATCTCTGAGAATTCCTTTCATGTAGTTATTTGCCAGCATCACTTCTACTGGGAAATCTTTATCCTTTGTGTCACAACCACTGTTCTCATTGAGGTCAAGCTCATCTTCAGTGAACTAGTGAATATCTAGCACATCTGAAGTCTCTTAAATATTGGAGATGTCAACATTCCCACAGTCAGTAGTTTTTTCTATGACATTTACATTTGATTTGAAGTTCCTTTCCATCAGTATCACTTATCATTTCTCCGTTGCACTGTCATCTTTGTTGGCCAACTTCCTTTTCCAATTACCCATTTTTGTAAAAAAGGGCACATGGGTTTGTCATGGAAGACAAGGAGTAAACACAACTACATATAATTGTGTGTAAACTGAATAACACACTGTGACCACTTATTTGAGTACCTTGAAAGGAGTTATTTTATTGGCCACTGATCATGAAGCACAGCTGTTATTTACAGAATGACTTATAGACTGAGGAGCTGCTGGGAGGTTCATACTTTTTGCAGTCACTCAGTCAATACGCCTTGGCAACTGGAATTTGAATTGTGCTGTTTGGAACTGACATTATTTAACTAAAACACGGTGATGGAAGTTCTTGTATGTAGGAATCTCGCCAAGGGAGGACTGTCTGGCTTGGTAACCATCTGGCGTCCTGTAATGGTGGGAGGAGTAAAAACAAGGAGAAAATGAAAATCAATGACAACTTTAAAGATTTAAGAAGGAAAAAACGTTAACATGAATAAGTGACATAGAAATAACTGATAGAGAAGAGAAAAAAAAGAAGATATTGATTTTGAACCTCTTAAGATTTAGATGCCGAGGCTAATCCATGTGGAAATGTCTAGCTGGCTGCTAAAATTTTAATCTAAATCTCAGGAGATTTAGGAACCAGAGATATAAACTTGAATGCCATCCATAAGGAGGTGGTAAACAAAGTTAGAAGGTAATATTGCTGAACTCAGACCTGTCCAAGAATGCACGTGTGTTTGGTGTGTGGAAGGTTAACACGCCAGAGAATGGGAGATGGGAGCACCTCCAGAGACATAAGGGAGTCCAGAAAATGCCGAGTTATGTGACAAAAGGAAATGGGATTTTAGAACAAAAGTAACATCAACTATGACAAAAGGTAGACAGCGGTGAGAAATGTCACAGAGGAGTAAGACAAGTGAAAAGCCATGATTTGATCTCCCATTTAGATTGTCAGTTATGATTCTTTAAGGGAAAATGGTCACCCAAATGCTGGGAGGTAGGAGAAAACAGAGACTGGAAAGATTTGAGGAGTGAGCAGTGGACGGTTGATGACTGGCAAATGTGGGTTTGCTAGAGACAGACAGGAAAGCTTGATAATACACCTGGAGGGGAAAAGCGTAGTCCCTTTTCTCAGTGAAACCGAGGCTGGTCATCAGTTAGATCCCTTAAACTGTGACTTGCTTAATAAATAATATTCTGTAACCTACCTTCATTTGCTAAACCTGCTTCCTTTGTTCTTGCAAGTTGCAAACCCTGAAAGCCTCACAGGGTTTAGACGATATATCATAAGATTTCTTTAACCACCCTCCTCCCAGAGATAACACCTCTGATGTATGGGTCACCATAATAACAGCTGCTTAAGTAGTTTTCCAGGAACCTGGAGTTAGCGTTGCCCAGCTTAAACCAAAGGAGACCACCTACCATTCAACTGGGCCTGAGTAAGTGGCCCATGGATGGCCTATTGACGTCAGAGGGCCCAAAGCTCCACCCCCAGATCATATTACTGTTGCCATTTTCTGAATATGCAGCCCATGAAGAAGCACATAGCTCAGATACGCCTGCGCAGAACACTGGCTACTTCATCTCTTCCTTGCTTCCATCATCCTTCCCCACACTTCAGACCACCCTGCTTCTTTATCCCATAATATCCCCAGCTTCTTGTCTTTGGGGAGTTGGATTTGAGACTTGTTCCCGGGTCTCCTCGCTTGGTTGCCTCAAGAATAAGCCCTTTCTCTGCTGCAAACCTCGGCGGCTCAGGATCTGGCCTCCTGTGTGTCCAGCAAATGCACCTGGCTCGGTAACATCCGGAAAGGAGAGTGAACACTCACTGCCAGAGGAGGAGCCGGTAAGTAGAGAGAGAACACCTGAGGGGGTCTGTTTAGACGTGAGAGGGCCGGCCTGAGCAAACAGGCTGAGTGTGACTTGGACACAAGTAAGGGCAATTCTTCCAGAGACACCAAAGAGGAGACAGGTATCAGGTAAGATTTTTACGTGAAAACGTAAGAAACCGGTGGCCATTTTATTAGCACCGCTCTTCACTTTGAAGAGAAAGATTGAAGCATCAAGTTAGAAACTTGTGAAAGCTGACAGTGGTGTTTAACACTCATTCTAGGAACTGATTACACATATCAAAAATGATTGTCTAGTAGCTGTTTAATTCCTCCTGGTAAGTTAGATCACATGAATTTGACACACAGATAGTGGAACTTCTATGATTTTTTTTTCTATAACAGTTCTTATCGACCTGAAAGTTGGACTGGAGAAAAGGAAGGACAGTATTTCTAGAAAGACAGTGATACAGCAGGGAGATAAGGAAGAAAGGGATCTTGGGGTGTTAGAACAAGCATTGTTAAAAAGGATGTCTGAGTGAGAGGAGTAAAACCACGTTCAAAAAAATTGAGACTATATAGGGACTAGAGGACAGTATAATTGAAAAGTGCAAGTTGATTAAGGTGTGGCAAGCAATTCTTTAGAAAAAAAAAAGAATTTTTCTTTATAGGTGTTCAGTGAATGTTCACCAAGGTCAAATACTTTATCTTCAAGTTCAAATACATAATTACATTCAGATAACTCTAGGGTGCCTCTTCAAGCCCTGCATGTGTTTATCTCTTGTGCAGAGAATTATGTCAGACTGTTGGATCTTTGGTTTTTTTCTTGTGAAGCTGTTTTTTTTTTTCTATGGGATTCATTTCTGACATTATTCAATGAAACTCATTTTTCTTCTTTTATATCAAATAGATTTTCCCACAGCTTAAAAAAAAAAAACTTACTGTGTGAAAGGGAGATTTTGCCCCCCCCCTTTTTTTTTTTAAAGAAATAAAACCTAATAGCTTTATGTCTTTTGATGAATGAGCTGGAGGAATCAAGTTATAAGTACCTTCTCCTCTACATAATTATTTCCATTGGAGTGTGGGGTTTGATAAACTAGGAACTGGAGAAGAGTGTTATCTGTTCATGTTATGAGTTTGGTGTGGATGTCCACACATCAGTTCTATCAAGTAATCCACAATTCCTGCCTTGGAACTATCTGGAAACAGAAAATATTTGATCAAAAGGGGAATCCTAACTTGGTAAGTTTTGAGCTCATGAGCAGAAAGAGATACTAATTCTTTTACTTGTAAAATTACCTCCTAAACTGGAGATTGGTCAAAGAGCTTTCCTTAACTTACATGAGTTAAATATTCAAATCAAGAATTAGAACTTTGATATATTCAGGAAAGTTGTAAATATTGTCACTTTCAGCTGGAAAACTCTGTATAATTACTGAAGTTGTTAGAACCGTATTTATTTTTTATTTAACTACTCTGTTCACAGAATATGAGACTTCTGGTCTAGGAAATGAAGACATTTGTCCATAGCACACTGAGAGGGCTGTGGGAGAAGAAAAGGTATGTGTGCTGAGGTGGCCGGCTAGAGAGCTCGCCGTAAACAAGGTATGGCTAACAAATGAGTCAGCACATGAATATGTATGTGCAGTATATTTGTCTAAGCGCAGGCTCTAAACTTCGCCTGAGTTCACCGCTGGGAAGCACAGCCATTCACATCTTATCAAAAGTTTGGTTTAAAAGTGTTTCTAATGCAGCAGCTGCTAGTTATGCGCTGCATCAAGCCACAAGGAAGCGGCTCTCTACGATGCTTCTGAAATCCAAAAAGGAGTCTTGAAGCCGCAAAGCTGATGAGCTGGTGAAGGAGTCTCGGGAGGACAATAATTTGTCAGCACTGAAGGGACTGAGAGCATTTAAATTTCTGTGCACACCCCCAGACTGATTTTCACATCCTCCTGATTTCCAAACTCCTCTTTTCTCCTGCTCGCCTGTTCATGCTTCTGCCCTCCCACCTTCAGAATTCTGATTTCCATCCCTCCTTTTGTGTCCAAAGCCTTCCTGCTCAAAACTCACTTTGAATTTTCTAAAGGAGATAATGTAAGAAGAGCATCCAGCACCTGGGTATGTATTGGTTTTCAATACAACAGAGGAAATGAGTTTTATTTCTTGACCCTCTGAACTCACAGCTTTTAACCTTTTCCAGTGACTTGTCTTTTTTAGGTGTTGTATTTCATTGCTATGAACATTTCATATATGTGCATTTTGTCCCCCTAACTGTATTATTATACAACCTTGAAGCTCAATTCTTTATACGCTATGGCATTCTTTTTTTCTTTTTAAATCAAAATGCAGCGTATAGTACAGTGACACAGAGTATGTTCAATTAATTTTTGTGAAGAAATAGCTTTTTTTCATAGAAGAGAGAAATTTCACCTAAACGTATCATTTATCCCCCTGATATTTTGCCTACAAAAGACTCATGCAAGGCAGTTCATCGACCCGATATTCTGAGATGATAATCTAATTTTCATTATGCAGTGGCTCAAACTGGAGGGCTGATGAGATTTAGCTGTTTTATTTTGCAGGTGAGGAAACAGGACTGTTTACTCAGAGGACTAACTTCCTGAGGACAGTGGAGGAAAACAGTAGCAATAACCAGGACAAAACCCAATAACAAGCTTCCGCAGGGTTGTCATCTATCCTGAAAGATGTTGTTGTGTGACGTTCCTTCCCCTGATGGGAGAAATTTAGTTTGTCTGAATTTTCTACAATATAAATTTGAGGCATAGGAATAATTTCATCATTTTTGAACCTAAATCACTTTCACAGTTAATTCTTTATAAAAATGTTTTCCGGGTTATGAAAAGAATTAGAATTTCTTATGTTTGGACTGTCTTGCAGTAAAGAGGTGGAAAATAGAATTAACTGAAACAAAATGGTGTGTTACGCATCATGATAAATTATTTATTTTTTTATTTCTTTTTTGGGGGGGCTTGAGTTTTTCTTCATGATTGACCTTCAGATGCTTCTAAATATCTTTCTGCCACAGAACTGAGTAGACTAGCACATGGCCTTCCCAGGTTTCAAGGTACAAATTAACTTGACTCTCCTGGAGCTTAAGCCTAAGGTCACTGGGTGACTTTTAATGGAGACTTATGAATTGAATAGTCAAAGCTTACTCTTTGCAAGTTAGCATCCACTCATAATCAAAGTCCATTTGTGCTCTGGCTTTGATAATTTTAGTGATGGCTATGTCACAAGCTGATTCGAGCAGTATTTTTGGCAGTACTTTTGCAAATTCTGATATAGAAAAGAGCTGAGCAACATAAAAATATCATGCCAAGTCGTCAACATTTGGTGACATTCTTTAAAAAATTATCAAAGCAATTAGTCAAGAAATGTACTGAGTTTCTAATGATGCCCTGTGTGTGATTCACCACAGACCCCCAGTGTCATGTTTCTCAGCCCTGTGGCACTGGGCAAGAGGTGTATAATATGACACTTTCCCTCAAATAGCTTAAAACCTATTGAGAGAGACAAAATAAGAGAACAGTTATGAATTTTAAATTGAGAGGAAAGAGAAGTCACAGTAAGCTGGAATATTTTAAATGATTTTTTTATTTTTGGAAAATGGATTATAAGTTGACTACAATGCAGTGTAGAATTTGGACTCATTGATGGGAAAAGCACAGTCAGTTGAAGAAGATGAAATCGTATTAGCAAAGGTATAAATGTGAGTATGAGTATGTGAACAAAAAATACTGCAAGCTATATCAGTAACAAAGCCATCAAGTCATCAGCCGCTGCTGCCACCCCCCTGTGAAGACAAGCCTGCAGCCCGGCCTCTGCAGCCACTCACAGTGGTGGACCCTGAGGGGACTCCGAATAATAAAGGACAAGATACTGGCCCTAGGTAGCTAGGTGCTTGTCAAAGGAATGAATTCCATGAGCCCAAATGTTTGCTTCCTCCCATACATAGAAAAGCACTGAATTCTTTAACTTGAGATGCCTGGTTTTCTTTAGATAACAAGTAATCTTTTAATGTTCCAACTACCTGGTCTTTGTTGTAAATCTCCTATGTATCCTAGCTCCTCCCCTACCTCTTCGGAGCAGTCCCTCAGAGCGACCTGAGAGGCTGTCATCCTGGGCTGAGTCCCCAGAATTGTTCCACTGAATAAAACATAACTCTCAGCATTTAGGTTGTGCATTTATTTCAGTCGACAAGTATTGTGTGTCAGAAAACATAGAAGGCATCAGCCAGAACAGAATAGACCATTCGTGGTGGGACACGGTGGGAGGCCAGGCTGAGGAGGTATTTGTGGCAGGAGGTGAGCTCTGCGTCCTCCTGTTCCGCCATCTTGAAGCCCCTCTGAAGAAGCAGATTTATGAAGAACTTACTACAGCTGAATAGTCTGCTCAGAGGAGAATCAATACAGAGTATGTTCCTGAGCAGTGGAATTAGATAATGACATCATTCTTCTACAAAGATTAATCAAATCGATGCATTAAGATGATTGAAAGAGGAGAGAGGTGAGAGTTAAAGAAGACAGAAATTTCCAACTCAGAATGACTGCTAAGAAAGAGGGAATGGAGAAGAATGTATAAATATAAAAGATGTTTTAAGGAAGAAACAATTGAGCATTATGACTTAGCTGAAGAAAATGGAAGTGAAAACACAGTCAGCAGTATGCCAACCTTACAAATGACCAGATATCTCTAATGAGTAATAAAACGTTCATTGTGTTTACTTAGCTCTGCCACCTTGAGTGTTCAATGAATTTATTCATTAAAAGGTAATGTATCAATGTCACGCCAGTATGTAGGAGGCTAGCAAATAACAGAAAGTGGCCTCACCCGACGCCGCTCTCACTCAGCCAAGGGAATGCGTAGCCATTATGTTTTAGAGAATGCCCTTCAGGACTGCTAGACAGGGATCAAATATTTTCCATTGTGATACAGAGCATTGCGGTTTCCCAGTGTTAATTATGTTACCCTTCTGCAAAACCCCTTCTTTCTTTGAGCTTCACGCCACACTCTGCCCCTCCTCAGAGCTGTGCTTCTCCAATCATCTGTTCCTCTCAAAAAATGTTGACACATCGGTCATTGCTTCCTTTGTGCTCCAAAATCTGACAGGAGGAGCTGCTGCTTCTCCTCTCAAATTGTGAGATCCAGCAGCCTTCGTATGACCACAATCTCTCATTCCTTCAGTTGCTCTCACACCTACTCTCCTGATGCCAATAATTTCTCAATGACTATCAGCTGCTTCTGAGTTCACCAGAAATATTTGCAAGCCAGATATCCTCAACACCAGTGCGAAGCAAAACTCCAATCCTGAATTTATGCGGTAATCTACCACCTCCCCTTACCTATTTGAGATACGGTATAAGAATATCCGTGAACCTTAACCTCAGTGGAATCCTTATAGCCAAGAATACGTCGAGAAAGAATATAAAGACAAATGGTTCCTACTTTTAGTATCTCTGCCCACTATCTGAAACAAGCAGCAGACTACCAATGGCCACTTGTCTACAGTGAGCCCTGTGTGCATGTATGTCCGTGTGTGTTCGTATATGTGAGTGTGTGTTCCGTTCCAGGGAAGAATAGGGGTTAAATAAAAGAAGAATCAAATTGCTTCTTTTACTGTAAATCAGTCCTCACTCTCTGACCCCCCACGTCCAATTTCCTCTTTTACTTCTCAGGTTTCTACTCTATGAATCTCTAGTTTTATGCACTGTCTTACTTTTTTTCCCCTGAGAATAAAAGAATCCAAAGGCTTTCCAGATTATGTATTTCAGTGCAAGCATTACAAAGGGATTTAAGATTTGAAAACTTCGCTCCCCTATTTAGCAAAATTTTAGATAAATAAAAAAAAATAAGGATAAGTGTTAGACCATATGTGTGTATGTATTTGTGGATTATACATTATGCCCAAACAAAATATAAAGATAAGAAAGGCACTTTAAATACAACATCATTTTTACATATGTCTCTACCATTCTGAGAATTACAATGTTCTTTTATTTAAGAAAACCAGCGTCCCAACATGGTTCCTTGAGTCTCTCATCAGAAAGGATTAGCTTACAAGTTTCCTTGACCTGAAAAGTAACCTTTAGCTGACAAATGCATGTAAGGAAGTGAAAAACAGCAGTGTTTCTATTCTTGCCCATGTCTTCCTGATCTCTTCTGATGTAAAAAGTATTTCGGCCTTCAAAAAACTATTGTTTTATATCTGCATATGTTAAAGAAAGCTTTAAATAATTAAGGTGTTTCCTGATGTGAGCCTACATATAAATTTAAAATTTAAGGCTAAGCAATAAAGCATTCTCTTTGAATTAAAGTGAACTTGCTGAAATGATTCATTAAATCCTTAAAAATAATTCAAACTTCAAGAATCTATACTAATGAATATTTCCTGTATAGCTTGCAAATTAAGTTGGACAAGTCTACAAAGAAATAGCTACCAATATAGAAATGCTGATAAGTCACACAGATTCATGATTTTACTATAAAAGAGTTCATTAACACATGAAATATATGGGGTTGTATATGTTTTGAATATATAATTAGGAACCTTACAGAGCCAGTGATTTCATACACGTAGGTTTTCTATTTTTTGAAGTGTATCCTTAAATCCCCAAAGACATACATATATTGCAGCAAAGTTACCAAAGGAAGCAGAGGATAGAAAGGTTGGAGATGCTTTCTCAGAAATGCGGTTTTGTCACCTTTTATTTGGCTTAGTGACCCCAGCCAAATACAGTCAGCCTTAGTTCAAAGAGTAACTGAATAGTACCAAGAAGTTAGAAATTCCATGGAGACAGGTACCATGTATTTAGTCTCTGAGCAGTAATTTTCCTTAAAAAATGGACTCTCCTTTTTGTATGGATATAAATCATTCATATTTAATTTGTTTAAGATATAACAATATTTATAAATCTGAAGATATGAAATCAATTATCAAAAGCTTGACTTTAAAGAGATTTTAAATTTTCTTAGTTAAGAATTCAGATTACAATGTATAGAGATGTGGGGAGCGTAAGTACCCCAGACTAAGAAGTTTGTAGTTCGATTAATAGAAGGTATCTTTTTCTTCCTGGAAGAAAGAAAATAATATTTATTAAATGCTAGGTTTTTAATAGGACACTGGTGAGGTATTAATTTGCCCGTTTTTGGAACTGAAGTGACTGAAGCTTAGGTAACTGTCCAAAAATGATGTGGTTAACAGGAGGAGCAGAGTTTTGAATTCACGTTTGCTTCACCCCGAAGAGGATATTCCTTGCACCCTAGCAGATTTCCTCCACTGCTGCTGCTCTGTTATACTATATGCAATTCAAAAGTAATCATTATTTGATTCATTAAATAGCAAATACATACTGATTGATGATGAATATGTTATAAGCTAGGACAACATCTTGGGAAAGCAAATTGGCAATAAGCAGCAGACAGCTACAGAAATAATTGAGGACAAACTTACTGGAAATTCCTACCCTCCTACATGGAAAGGGCCTGAATATCGCTGGAGTTAGGTGCTTGGATGTTGTTTGAGAAAACAATTATTTCATGACACTTGTTAATGACAGTAAAGAAAACTTTTTCTAGAGGATGCCATTGAGGTTGAAATAGGAACCACTGCACTAGGGTCTTGCAGTGCGGAGAGAGAGATAGGGCTCAACTCCAAGTACAGTATGGTAGGTGGGAATTTACAACCAAGAGCAGGATATGGGTTATTGTATGGAAAACTGTATGGAAACAACAGTGGTGAGGGGAGATTCTGGCGAAACCAACCTAACAGAAGTCTTGCTGAAGCCAGAGCAGGGTGATCAGACGTCAACTGAGGAATGATGAAAGACAAGGAACCCAATGAGATATCAAAGGTGATCAGATATAGAGGATGGAAGATTCTAGCTAAACCTACTTAACTGGACAATGCAGAGACAAACATGGAAGTCGGAACGGGGAGGCCTAGCTGAGAAATTTCAGGAGAGACTGAATAGAGTTTGGTCAAGGAGAGAACCTTCATCAATGTCTTCAGGCCTTTTTTGTTCCACCTTTTCTTTCTGCTCTTCTTTGTGTTCTGGTGTCTCTGAAAACTGCTTTCTCCACAAAGTTGGAACCGTGGTCACCAGCAGCTCTGCGCACAGGTTTTCAAGATGAAGCAAAACCAGCTTTCAATTACCCTCCCAGTTCCCACAATTCCTAGTTATAAAGCTCTCTGAGAAGTAGCCTAGTCTGGCTTGGGTCATGTGTCTATGCCTGGGTGAATCACAGTCGAGCAGGGGTACAGAGAGCTACAACAGGCTGTGCTTGGATCAGATGCTCATCCTTCATCCAGTCACCGTGGCAAGGAAGGTACAAGCATGTAAGCAACCAATAAGCCTGCGCCTGTCAAACACTTTCCCCAGCACTGGGGAAGGGTACTGTCCTGGAAAAACAAGACAATAAGTGTATCTTACATACTCCAAAATATTTCGTCATTTGCTTAAAAAGATTCAAATGGGTTCCAGTCACTGTGACCATAAAAGTTTAAATTATGAAATAAAATATTTATTGTGGCTAAAAATAAGTTTAAATTATGAAATCAAAATTATTTTTACATTTTTTATTGAAGTATAGTCAGTTTATAATGTGTTAATTTCTGGTGTACAGCATAGTGATTCAGTTATACATATATATTCTTATTCATTATAGGTTATTACAAGATATTGAATATAGTTCCCTGTGCTATCCAGTAGGAACTTGTTTATCTGTTTTATATATAGTAGTTAGTATCTGCAAATCCCAAACTCCCAATTTATCCCTCCACCTCCCTCCTTTCCTAACCATGAATTTGTTTTCTATGCCTGTGAGTCTATTTTTGTTTTGTAAATAAGTTCACTTGTGTAAATTTTTAGATTCCAAATATAAGTAATATCATATATTTGTCTTTCTCTTTCTGGCTTACTTCACTTAGTATGATGATCTCCAAGTCCATCCATGTTCCTGTAAATGGCATTATCTTATTCTTTTTATGGCTGAGTATTATTCCATTGTATATACATACCACATCTTATTTATCCAATCATCTGTCAATGGACATTTAGGTAAAATATTTTTATTTGTTATGACAAACTATACCAAAGAGAAATACAAAGGAAAGAGAAAGCTCTATATATGCAACATCCATTTTAACATAGCAGTCAGTGTTTTTTACTACCTAGCATTCCATTTTGCTCTCATCCTGATAATTACCCAATTTTCATGTAGGTGTGGACTCCTCTGCAGTCAAGGTGATCCGCTGTGCCCTCCAGGCCTGCGAATGATTGTCTCAGGGAAATCCCACAGTGATGAGTTCAATGACCCAGACCTAAGTCAATCAGTGAATGGCCTTCTCCTGGCCACAGGGCTCAGTTACCAGGATTAACAATAACTCATGAGGGTGAAATTGGAGAGAGTTTTTCTGGGGGTGACAGAAAAGCGGTCTTCTGAGTTTTTATGAGAGAGAAATCAGGGGGAAAATAAGCTATTCTCTGCTCTGCCACCATCTTGATTTGTGGACATGTGAAGCCTGGTGCTGCTAGAGGCCTTTTGAACCATGACAGAAGCTGTTCTCATGGCTAAGCCCATGTCCCTGGAAGGGCACAGATGAGGGATTTTGGGGAAATGAAACCAGCTCCACCTTATTAAGAAAACTGAAGTTTGTCCTTCCATTGGGTATCCAGCTATCTAAACAAATACCTGTCCTTCAGATTTAAGTTATTTGGGGTCTTTCCTCCTCTTATTTATATTACATCCCAAATGAAGCTTTAATTACCATATTATTACAAACAGCATAAATGCTCAACTAAAGAAGAGTGGAAAATAAGTTTTAAAATAGCCACTCAGAGAAATATTTTGGAGATATTAAATGTTATTATCATGAAGACTATATAGCAATAGGTTACTTTTAAAGTTACAAACAAGTGCTTTACCTTTTGTTATCATCAGTCAGCATCTGGCAGTCACATTGGGTATCTTAAATTCTGACGTGTGAACATAGGCCTCAGAGGTCTGACATCATTGGGAATGAGATATTCCATAAAAGGGACTCCCCAGAATACTCATGCTTTATTTTCTAATCAGCTACATATTTTTATGGGAATATGTGTATGACGTGGTAAATACTTCCTGCCTTCCTGGAGCAGGTTACATAATTGAATGTTTTCTCGATGACTTTGGGTCATCACCGTGCATATCAATTGTACTGTATACAGCAAAGTAATTATCCGAGGAGGCTTTTGCCTCAAGATGCTATGCCTTTGGAAGTCTTGGGTCAGTTTTTTATATTCACTTTTTGTAATTACTTTGTGTATTTTACGGTTCCTCTGACTTGCCCCTCCGTCAGGCTGTCAGCTGTCATTTCTTGCTGCTCTTTGATGGCCTGCTGATATAGTCATGACCCCTTCTAATTTTATGCTTCTAACCTGTTCTAGATTAGAAAACTGTGGCACACTTTTTTAGAACTGTGTTTAAAGGAGAAGTCAAGGATTTTTAGTAGGAAATTTGTCTAATATACCAAGTTCTGGAACAGAACATTGCGTTCTTTCATTTGGGCTGTCCAAATACTTCAGGACAGAGAGAGTCAGGAAAAACTATCCTACCATGTGCTGATTACAAAATGAAGAGATCACTTGTGTGTGGAAGGAATTTTTCTGTTAAATCTCTTAAAATTAATGGGATTGTTTGGAGCAATATTTATATTGGGTTAATCTGAATTTTGCCCTGAAGTAGGCTTGTTGCCAAGTGACATGTAAATTTTAAATCTGTGACATGTCTTTAGCTAGAAAGCTCATTAGTCAAGATGACATATGATCCTTCAGTTTACCAAATACATACCAGTTTCAATGATGTTCCTTAATTGTTCCCAGCTTAAGACAGAGCTGGTCTGTTATCAGTATGATGTTTTCATAGTGCCCGGGTTTCCTAGATGAAAACATCTAAGTAAATATGCTCCTTTCCTGCCACTAAAATTACACATTTTCCAGCTGAATGGGTTTTTGAAGGAAAAATGAACTATTGACTAAATATTTTTAAAATCTGCAGTACCTTGAATTGACATCTTTGGATTGAGTTCATCTTGAGTCTCAATGGATAGCATTTATTATGACATCAATTTGAAGCTCCAAGAAGACCATACAGAAATGATGCCTGAAATATTTTATCGATGCTTTAGACACAGTTAATTTTTATAGTTATCTTTAATGTATCTACTTTGCTTAATAGCAGCCTTTACTCATTGTGCTTCCATCAGCTAAGGCATATAATGTACTATTTGGTGTAACGAAGCCTTATAAGAAGCAAAACCTTTAATATCTAATTTGCTAACTCCAATTTTCCAGTTTTTAATCTGAAACGATATTTGTAAATTGGATTATAGAGAAAACATTTCACTTGGAGAAATTATACCAGAAGTTTTTAAAATAAATTTCTCAATTTTCCTTTTTCAAGAAAGATAAAACTTTGTTTTGAGAAGTCATAGAATTTGAGCCTTTAAACCAAAAATTGAAGAGGAGGATTCTAGAGCTCTCTGGTTTACGAGGAATGTATGTGCTTCATGGGAAATTTTCCTCAGACTTAGTCCATGTGGATTATCCTTTAAAATGTTTTCATCAGTTTTGCCTTTCTGCCTTCGATTGAAATGAGTCTAACCCTTGGATGTTGCTGAATTTATAGCTCTAGTAAAACAAACTCATCTGGCATTTTCTACACACAATTGGGTTTCTTAGCTGCTCGAAAGATTTGAGCTACAGTAGTTTGCTTCATTATTAAAGACATATGATGCCTGTTGTACAGATATCCCCTTGGGCAGCAGAGCTGATAAAAGAATAAAGAATTTCAAGAATCTGTATCTCGAAAATAAGTCCCAAGGTATCATTCTTTCATTTTTTTTTAAGTTGTAGGAAAGCTTGCAAAATAATTTCCATTTTTATTTAGCTTTGTACTTATTGTGAAGCTGTGTGAGAATACAGCATTTACCAGATGAAATTATTTGCCTTATGAAATAAACATATGTTACTTTACCTTTTTGCTCACAGTTGGTGATGTTAATGAGACCTTCTTAAAAATGAGAATTTGATGTCAGTCCTAATCAGAATCCTGGATGCAGGTATAGTATTATTCCAAAGGGAGCAAATGTGGTTTGCTCTTGAATGTTTTAGACTCTTCACTTGGACACTTTATCTTAAGTAAAATTTTTTCATGGTCAGTTGTGAAGTGTTTTAAAGAGTGACAGTTTACATCCATCCTAAAGCCTTAATGTCAGTCCCGTGGTTCTGCGATTAGAATGTCATTATATTACATCTGTCACATTGCCAGACCCGTTGCAAGCAACTTTGAAACAGAGAGTGCAAGCTGCAAGGAGGTACTTTGTATGTCAGGGGAGAAAGGCAATCTTAATTCAAATGTGCTCTCATGTTCTGGGCTTCGTAGCTTCCCACAGGTGCATGAAATAGCTGAAAGATTCCTTTTGTTAGTGCAAAGGATGGCAGCTGAAATAAAGAGGGGGCATTCACAAGGGTAAGACATCTGTTAAAAATCAGCCAAAAAGCAGGAGCTGGCAGTGTTCCAAAAGTGGTTCTGCAGAGTTGGCCATCGACACTTGGACTTGGATTCAAATGCCACAAGGGAGAAAAGCACATTCTAGAATTTAGCATTTATGTGCTTTAACTGTCTAAGTTATAGGTGATAGAGCTATACAAAGAAAGCATTATAGCTAGACAGAAAAAGTCGTTTAGCTATAACTGTAAAGATATGTTATTAATTAATACAGAATTTCACTTGTGATATGGTCTCCAAATTTTACAGAAATCCCTTTGGGTAAGAGTCCAGTGCATCATAAGGCGCCACGCTCATAGTAAGTGTTCAGTAAGGACTTGTGATATGTAACAATTTCAAACTACTGCTTAACTTGTCCTGCTCAAGTCTATCGAATGGTTAGCTATAGAAAAACACATTTCTTTAACTTACTTTTTGTCTAAGTGTAAGGCTGAAGTAGACTCTAAGAGGAAGTATATAACAAACCTTTAGTTTTATAGAAGAAGAAGTCGAACATTTTAGGAAAAGTCACAAAGGTAGAAGATTACAGAAGCCAGGACTTAAAATTAGGTCTCCTAAACCTCACTTTTAAAATAACTGGAAGATATGCATGTTTTTCTAACTATGTTAAAGGTTTAGAGAATAATTTTTATATATTATTTTGAAAATAATAACTAATATTTATTGAGCATATTATTTGGCAGTCACTGTTTTTATATAAATCATTTCAGTAAATCCTCACAATAATCCTGTAAAGTAACATCATCTCAATTTCACAAGTAATATTACATACATAAGAAATATTTATGTTTATTGTTATATGTACGTATTTGTTGATATCTCCCATCTATCTGTTTTTGTGTCCATAAAACGTAAATAAATGCAGAACTGTGTAAGTATGGCTGCAGTCTGTGTAAGAAGACTCACTGTATTTCACCTCATAAGACAGTACAAGCGGCCAAAAGTTAAGCTTAAGCAAAGAACAGTTATATTGCTAGGACTGAACAACATTATCTCAGAATATACAACACCTTTATTTCAAGATTGAACAGTCGAACAAACAATACAAATAAACACATGTCCTTTACTGCATACATAGTATTTTAGAAATACACACACATTTCCAAAGATTATTATTAAGGCCCTTTGTTAAAGTAAAATCATACTTGTTGATTTCTCAGGGTTTTTTTTTGTTTGTTTGTTTTTAATTTCTCCTGGTAAATATCTACAGGAGGAATTGCTTTGACACAGGCAAGTTTCTCTTTAGCTTTATAGGCAATGCTGAACGTATTTCCAAAGTGGTTTTGCTCTTTTACCCTCTCACCAGCGGTGTGTGAGTGTTCCAGATGCCGGGCATCCTTGCCAACATTTGGTCTTGTCAGTTCCTTCCGTTTGTTTGTAACTGGTGTAATGTGATGTCTCATTGTGCTTTTGATTTCATTTCCCTGATGACTGATGATATCGAGGAGCTTTCCCTGTGCTTACTTCACTTGAATTTGTTCTTTTGTGAGGTGTCTTTTAACAGTTTACCCATTTAAAATTTTGTTTTTCTTTTATTGAATTGTAGGAGTTTAGATATTCTGGATTCAAGCAGTTTGTTAGATAAATGTATTACCTATAGTGTTTCAGCCTTTTCATTTTCTTAAGGTGTCTTTTGATGAACAGAAGTTTCTATGTTAGATAAAGTCCAATGTATTGTATTTTTGTTTTGTATTGTGTTTTTACTTGTTAGTGGTTTTTTTAACTTTTTCTCAGAAATCTGTATTTACCTAAGGTTCCCAAAATATTTGCCTATGTATATTTCTAGAAATGTCATAGCTTTGGTTCAATATCTTAGGTCTATGAATATCTCAAACTAATTTTTTACTATTGTGAGATAGTGGTTAAAATTATTGTTTTTTTCATACATTTATTCCATTTTTTTAGACAATTTGTTGATAAGACTTTACATTCCCTATTGAGTTGCTTGACTGTGCCTTGTGGAAAATCAGTCTATTTCTGGACTTTCTTTTCTCTTTCATTAATCTATTTGTCGATCATTCTACCAACACTGCCCTGTCTTGATTATTGTAGCTTTGTAGCAACAAACAAACAAAAACAGTATTTTTTCCTCATTCCTGCTTTCTGGTGTGCCACATTTGGCCATATGCTCTATTTTTCTTTAAGGACGTAAGATAAAAAGATTTAGCTGTCTTGACATTTTTATACCTAGTTACCTAAAATTCCAGCTACAGTGGGCATATCACCAGACTCCTAAAATATAGCAAGAGATAATTTAACATTTTACTTCATTATTGCATAATAGATAACATCAATGTTCTTCTGGGTTAGACAAATTCAAGATTTCTTACATTCCACTTTGACCCAGTCAATTCAAAAGTTTACACTTTACGCCACCTGCAATTATCAATTTCTGTCAACTTGAATCTTTAAACTGTAAGTGACGGGGTCCCAATTATAAACTTGCTTAACATAATCACAAAGACAGAAGGTATTATTATTTTCTATAACAGAAAAGTCCAGAAGTAAGAGAGCCGGCTTTCGGAAGAGTTGTATCCAAAAAGCATCCTAGTGCTTCCTGGGTCTCTCTGCTGCCCCCCACCCCTCCCCAACCACCACTTCTATCCATCTCGTTGCCCTTTGATTCTCTGTGGTGGCTTCATTCTCAGCCGGGCTTTCACTGTGTCGAGACCCTTGATGGCGCTTGGCTTACCAACTTAGCTTCTCTGTGCAGTGATTGCTGAAGGAGTCTTGGGCTTAACTCCCTGGCTCAGCAAGGGTCAGATGTCTATCCTTGAGCTACTCATTGTGAATCTATTTGATTGGGTATAGGTTCCTCCCCAGTCCTCAGAGCATGATGGAATGAGGCCAAATTTACTTGAATTACTTTGCAAAGATAGAGTTTTTAATTGTCAGGAAAAGGGAAAATGCATGCTGGGCAGACAAAAGCAAGAGACTATTACATCAGTTCAAAGATATCAAAGGGTTAAATTAGATGATCATGCAGAAGTACTTATTGTTTTAAATTGAATTATATTTGATAAGCAATATTGTGTTAGTTTCTGGTGTACAGAATAGTGATTCAGCTATACATATATATATTCTTTTTCATTATAGGTTATTACAAGATATTGAATATAATTCCCTGTGCTATGCAGTAAGAGAAATTTGTTTATCTATTTTATATATAGTAGTTTGTATCTGCTAATCCCAAACTCCTAATTTATCCCTCCTCCCTCTTTCCCCTTCGGTAACCACAAGTTTGTTTTCTATGTCTCTGAGTCTGTTTTTGTTTTGTAAATAAGTTCACTTGTATCATTTTTTAGACGGAAGTACTTATTTTTAAAAGAAATCTTCTTTCATAATTTTTCCCTCTACTCTGCCTTCTGTCCCAGGGCACAGAGACATCCACTTTTTTCTTGCAACATAATTCAAGGGCTCTTTGATGTAAAATGAATCCTCAGAGTTTATCTAAAAACACTGAAGCCATATCATGTCTGTCTTGTCAAAACTTCTGGCACATGTGGTTGGATATCACACAAGGTATATCTTTTGACTTTTCAGTGACATTTCCTGGCCACTAATGAATGTGGCATGAAAGCATCGCTGTGCTGTAAGCAGTTCTAGGCTGGGTTTTGATAGTTTATGATGTAATTTCTCTGAAAAAGACTTTAGATTAAATAATTGGCATTCTGATCTCTGCAAGTATGCTTCATTTTTATAGTGATTAAGAAAGTCCATTTAGCTGATTTGTCAGCCTGGTAAGAACCTGCTGATAGAAACTCATCAGAGTTCTTTGGAGAAGGGCCATTTCATATGAGCAAAAGGGGAGGAGAGTTTAAATCTTTTTGAATAATTTTTTAGTCTCTGATGCAAATCACCCAAAGTCCACACATAAATTAACTCAAACATTACCTCAAGGTTAAACAAGCTTGTTTAACATCACCTTTTGATCTCTGAACAAAATGGCTTTACATTTCTGCGGATCAGTGTGTCTACAACCATACGTCATTGTCCTCAGGATGCTCTAAGGGTTATCTTCTAATGCCATTCTTTAATAAAAACATGCTTGAAAATGAATCATCATGTGCTTCAATAACTATCTATATTTAGTTTTAAGAACTCACCTTCCTAATTTCATAGTCAAGGCCTGAGAGTTCCAGAATAAATTGGACACAACTCCAAATGGTACATTAAGCCGTCCATTCTACTTGGCCAGCACTGTGCTCAGAGACCAGCAAACTTAATTATTCTCTCCTTACTCACAGAGTTATTTCACCTTCGCCCCTGTTAGCTCCAGAACACACCATGATGTAACAGTACTCTTTGGAAAACTCATTCCTTTTACGGCCATTAGCATCTGTCTTTTCAGCTTCCCCTTGCTTGCCCTCAGCACCTGTTTGTAGTCCTTCTGGCCCTTTTCATAGAAGCCAATTATTTTACAAAGGGCCCCTTTCCCTCTGCTTCATTGTTGAAAACATCGTTTATTGTCTCTCTACTTCTTTCTTTTTTACTATTTTATGTGCATTTCTAAATCTTAAAAACAACTGGAGACGAATTTTCAATGAGATGTTATCAAGGTGAATAGTCAGCATCATGCAAGCTGCTTCTCTCTCTTTTCCCCAGTAACTTCACAGCCTTCACAGGTTGTTCACCTGTCAGAGGGAAGTAAGAGGAAAGGCTTCTGGTAGCAAACTGGCAGAGACCCTTGCAATCTCAATGGAATGTCCAGATGAAGGAAAAGAGCTTCTTAATCACCTCCTGGAGCTCCGCGGGTGCATGGCCCTCCCAGTTGACTTGGTCCCTGCATTTTCAGTGGTTGCTTTGGGGTTCTCCCAGGTGTCTAACACAAAGATCCCCAAGACCTCCTTCTGATGATTGTTTCTCCTTGGACATCCTGGGTTTCCCAGGCCCTGCCACTGACGAAGTGGCCTTGTCCTATTTCTATTCTATCCAGTATTGCTTTCTAGTGCCTGTAGCTCTTAGTCAATGCATTAGACTAGTTGTCCAAAATGTAACAGAAAGTATTTTGCTTGTTTATATTTTCTTATAGGTTACATGTGGGCATTTCATTACCCTACCATTAAACTTGATTGTTTCTCTATAATGTGTCAATATCCTTATAAGAAGTGGGTAGAGATCACAGGTCTTGGTGATGAACTGCCTAAATTCAGCTCCTAACTCCAATCATCACCAGCTGTGTGACCTTAGAAATGCTACTTAACTTCCCTGTGCTTCAGTTTCTCAACCATAAAATAAATGTAATAGTAATACTAAATCAAGTGAGTTATGAAAAACGTGTGTTTCAGCTGGAACTACCTGAGTATAGTGTTTAGCTGAGTGTTTAGTACATAGTTAGTTCCTCAGCGATGTTGTCTGTTATTACTAATATTATTATGCAGTAAAAATCTTCGTTGAGTGCCTACTGTATGCTACTTATTTTGATATATGCTGTTGTCAGGTCACATGGGACCTCTTGATTATGGTCAGAGCCCCTTCCTTCTTGTCAGGCTCTGATTAATTAATACTTTGCTTTTGTTTTGTGTGTGTGTGTGTCTGTGTGTCTGTGTGTGTGTGTGTGTGTGTGACTGAGTGAAACCTTCAGCACTTGAGGAGACAGGTGCCAGGCAGAAGATTTTTTTCTAACAAATTAAAAAATTTTTTTCCTCTGGATAACTTTAATATTCAGATGTAGTCCACATTGGTTTATTTAAAAAAATTTTTATTGATGTATAATTCACAAATAAAGTTGTAAGTTATATGAGGTATACAATGTGATGATTTGATATAAGTAGACAGCAGTATGAAAAGATTCCTCTCACCAGGTTAATGGACACATCCATCACCTCACATGTTTCCTTTTCTTCTGATGAGAGCATTTAAGTTCTACTCTCTTAGCAAGTTTCAATTAAACAATATAGTGTCATCAACTATAGTCACCATATTATACATTAGATTCTAATCCTGTGGTGGGGAAGGCTCCAGCAGAACTGGAAATGGCTATCACTCTCATCCCAAACCCTGCCCCACCCCAACCCTCTTAAAGATAGAGTGGTTAATATGCCCTCAAGTTCTTCCAACACATCTGGTCCCCTTCTGAGATGATCCATCTCACTCTTTTGTACATGAGATGACAGGCAGTGTAGATAGCTAGTTGCAACATTTTGTCTCCTGTTTGAGCCACTGAGAAGTGGGCATCTCATATCTTCTACTGGATAGTACATTGTAGCAAGAATGGGAAAAAATGTCATGACAAGTTACAAAATATATAAACTGTAGAAAACCCCATGCTCTTGTTTTCTTCCCTACTTAATTTATATAAATTACATTTTGGGATTAGGGAGAGGAACACCTGATACCATCTACTGCTAACAACTATTTATTTTAAATTTTATTTATTTATTTATTTATTTATTTATTTATTTATTTATTTATTTATATTGGAATATAGTCAGTTTACAATGTTGTATCAATTTCTGGTGTACAGAATAATGTTTCAGTCATACATATACATACATATATTCATTTTCTTATTCTTTTTCATTATAGGTTACTACAAGATATTAAATATAGTTCCCTGTGCTATACAGTAGAAACTTGTTGTTTATCTCTTTTATGTATAGTAGTTAATATCTGCAAATCTCAAACTCCCAATTTATCTTTTCCCACCCCCTTTCCCCATAGGTAACCATAAGTTTGTTTCCTATGTCTGTGAGTCTATTTCTGTTTCGTGAATCAGTTCATTTTTGTCTTTTTTTTTTTTTTTTGATTCCAGATATAAGTGATATCATATGGTATTTTTCTTTCTCTTTCTGGCTTACTTCACTTAGAATGGTATCTCCAGGTCCATCCATGTTGTTGCAAATGGCATTATTTTATTCTTTTTTGTGGCTGAGTAGTAGTCCATTGTATATTGCAACTTTTTTATCCAGTCATGTGTTGATGGACATTTAGGTTGTTTTCATGTCTTGGCTATTGTAAATAGTGCTGCTGTGAACATTGGGGTACATGTGCCTTTTCAATGTTTCCCTCCAGATATACACCCAGGAATGGGAATGCTGGGTCATATGGTAAGTCTATTTTTAGTTTTTTAAAGAATTTCCATAGTTTTTCATAATGGCTGAACCAAACTACCTTCCCACCAATAGTGTAGGAGGGTTCCCTTTTCTCCACAACCTCTCCAGCATTTATCCTTTGTGGACTTTTTAATGATGGCCATTCTGACTGGTATGAGGTGATACCTTATTATAGTTTTGATTTGCATTTCCCTGATCAGTAGTGATATTGAGCATTTTTTCATGTGTCTGTGGCCATTTGTATGTATTCATTGGAGAATTGCTTGTGTGGGTCTTCTGCCCATTTGTGGACTGGGTTGCTTGGTTTTTTTTTTGTTATTAAGTTGTATGAGCTGTTTGTGTATTCTGGAAATTAAGCCCTTGTAAGTTGCATCATTCACAAATATTTTCTCCCATTCTGCACATTGTCATTTTGTTTGGCTTATGGTTTCCTTTGCTGTGCAAAAGTTTGTAAGTTTGATTAGGTCCAATTTATTTATTTTTGCATTTATTTCTATTGCCTGGGTAGACTGTGCTAGGAGAACACTGCTAAGATTTACATCAGAGAATGTTTTGCCTATGTTTTCTCCTAGGAGGTTTACAGTGTCTTGTCCTCTGTTTAAGTCTTTAAGCCATTTTGAATTTATTTTTGTGTATGGTTTGAGGGAGTGTTCTAACTTCATTGATTTACATGCTGCTGTCCAACTTTCCCAACATCACTTGCTGAAGAGACTGTCTTTTTGCCATTGTACATTCTTGCCTCCTTTGTTGAAGATTAATTGACCATGGGTGTGTGGGTTTATTTCTAGGCTCTCTATTCTGTTCCATTGATCCATATGTCTGTTTTTGTGCCAATACCATGCTGTTTTGATTACTGTATCTCTGTAGTTTTGTCTGAAGTCTGGATGCATTATTCCTTCAGCTTCATTCTTTTTTTTTTTTTTTTTCAGTATTGCTTTGGCAATTCTGGGTCTTCCGTGATTCTACGTACATTTTAGGGTTCTAGTTCTAGTTCTGTGAAAAATGTCCTGGGTAATTTTATAGGGATCACATTAAATCTGTAGATTGCTTTGTGTAGTATGTCCATTTTAGCAATATTAATTCTCCCATTCCAAGAGCATCAGATATCTTTCCCTGTCTTTAAATTATCTTTAGTTTCCTTAATCAGTGTTATAGTTCTCAGCATATACATCTTTCACCACCTTGGTCAAGTTTATTCCTAAGTATTTAATTTTTTGATGCTCTTTTAAAAGAGATTGTTTCTTTACTTTCCTTTTCTGGTATTTCATTGCCAGTGTGAAGAAATGCAACTGATTTCTGTATGTTAATCTTGTACCCTGCTACCTTGCCAGATTCTTTTGTCATCATTAGTGGTTTTTGTATGGAGCCGTTAGGGTTTTCTATGTATAGAATCATGTCATCTGCATATTGTTACAGTTTTATCTCTTCTCTTCCAGTTTGGATCCCTTTTATTTCTTTTCTTTGTCTGATTGCTGTGGCTAGGACTTCCAATACTATGTTGAATAAAAGTTGAATAAAAGTGGGCATCCTTGTCTGGTTCCAGATTTTAGCAGGAAGGCTTTCAACTTTGCACCACTGAGTATGTGCTGGCTGTGGGTTTGTCATAAATAGCTGTTATTATGTTGAGATATGTTCTCTCTATATCCACTTTGGTAAGGATTTTTATCATAAATGGATACTGAATTTTATCAGATGCTTTTTCTGCATCTATTGAGATGATCGTGTGGTTTTTGTCCTTTCTTTGGTTGATGTGGTATGCCACATTGACTGACTTGCATATGTTGAATCATCTTTGTGTCCCTGTGATGAATCCAACTTGATCATGGTGTATGATCTTTTTTATGTGTTGTTGGATTCATTGGCTAATATTTTGTTGAGAAGTTTTGCATCTATGTTCATCAACAATATTGGCCTGTAATTTTCTTTTTCAGTAGTGTCTTTGTCTGGCTTTGGTATCAGGGTAATGGTGACGTCTTAAGATGAGTTTGGGAGTATTCCCTCCTCTTCAATTTTTTGGAAGAGTTTGAAAAAGATCAGTATGAATTCTTTGTATGTTTGGTAGAATTCCACAATGAAGCCATCTCGTCCTGGACTTTTGCTTGCAGGGAGGTTTTTAATTGCTGATTCCATTTCACTTCTTGTGATTAGTGTGTTCAAATTTTCTGACCATCGTTTATTGAATTTATATGTTCACAGATGAAAGAAGCCTTATTCAAAGCTATCTGGTCAAGGCCTTGACCTGCAGGGCAGCCCTCATATATTTTAAGCCTTAATGTATTCAATAATCTGCCTAAATGATAAAAAGAGGTCATCACAATTTTTTTCAGCAAAATTTCTACAAGTAGTCTGGCCCCTAGTTTTCATTTTTAAAAAAGCTTCACTGTTTTATGATTATGGACCAAATAAAAGAAATATCTTATAAATTTTTATGTGTGTAACTTGGCCCCTGGTTTTTCTTTTTCTTTTTCTTTTTCTTTTTCTTTTTCTTACTGTTAAATAACCACAGATTGAGTATAAGAAATTACATACATGTATAGAAACATATGTTATTATAGGATATATAGATATAAAATATATTTTATATCCATATACTTTGATTATCTATAAATAGAAATACAGATATCTCCTATAAAAAGGTTGTCTAGAATTCTTTTCCCCAAAAAACCTTTGTTCAGGATACATCTCCTCTATCCACTCTCTGAAATGTGAAATTCACTCAGGAGGCCACTTTATTTCCAGGCCCAAATTCCTAATGTTCTGAACACTTGATATGGTGCCCTTTAGGACTGCTGCCAGTTGAACCTAAATTCTGTGGCCATTACCCTGCAGAGTACACCAGGCTGTGAGAGGAGCTCTTAAAGGAAAGTAGTTTTTCAAGGTACATTATGGTGCTTTTAAAGGGAATAAAGTCCTTAATGAGAAAATGAGTCTTTTGGGACTTCTGGCTCCAAGGTCAGCTCTGCACACTTGGCCCCTTGCTTGGCAGGGAATCTGCTAAGGGACAAGTCAGGGCGCCCGTTCTGTAAAAGGTCTGGGATGAAACAGGATGGCAGGCTGTTCTCTGGAACCTCTGTTGGGCAACTTGTAATTCTCTGACAGATATCCTCGGAACCTGTTCTCACACAATACCCAGTCACCCAGACTCTCCCCCTGCAACAGACCAACCGAGGAAAGGGAAATTGGGTTGCTAAGGAACCTGTTGCAGTAGAACCTGAAGGAACTAACGCTTGTCAGCTAAGAACAGCTCAGTGTGAATAAACTCATCAGAATCTTCCCAAGTGCATTAATACATTGTCAGCTTCTGCAGGGCTTGGGCCCTGTATTTATTTACCTTTATTTCTATTCACCTCTGGTGCAGTGCTAATCAAATGCTCTTTGGAGTGTCAGCTGAGGTCGGCCTGCTCTACAGTGTTGCCCTCAGCTGGGTCTCCCGGGTTGTGAGGGAGGAGGAGGAAGAGGGTCGTCTTCTAGTCGCTGTTACTCGTTGCTGGCGTCTAAGCTGTAAACAGTCCAAAGATGTGGCCGCTTTTAGAGGATACAGAACTGCAGGGTGACCGAACTTATCTGGACCTTGGAGTGTGATGATTAGGGGAGAAGATGATGCTTCAGATTCAGAATCACTCACCAAATGCTAAGATAAAGGTATTGGGGATATTGCTGAACAAAGGGTAATGGAATATCTCTAACAATTACTGTGCATGAGACTTTTGGAATCTCTCTAGGTGGTCTCCATTAGTTGGTGGTGTAATTTAGGTGTGCCTGCCTCTCTTCTAGGAGAGTGGTTAAATGAAGCCTTGATAATGGGAGAGAGAAAGCCAGATTGGAATAATTTTGTTCGTCTCAACATCCCATACAGCCATATTTAAGGCTTCTTGATAAGCTACAGTGAACACTTCAACATTATGAGAAATGGAGATGACACTAAAATGTAATTATACTCAATAATAACGTTCTGTAAACTAGGACAAGGAAGAAAAAGGGAAAACCTAATCTAGCTCCCTGAGCCTCTTTCCTCTCCATTTCTTTAGAATTAACCAAGGCTCACTGTAACTTATATTAAAAGGATATGAACTCAATGGTGTGGTTCTTTGTTATTTTACCTTCACCCAGAAATGTAATTAAGAGGCAGATCATATTGCCTTGATGACAGAGACAAAGTGTGTCAGAAGCGGCACTATTACTACAAAATTATAGAAAACACAGACCCCATTCCTACTTCTAATTTATCACAATAGCTGATAAAAGTTCTAAATGCTCCTGAATGGTGAAATTGAATGAGGGTTATCAGCATTCTGTTACTTACGAGCAGAACTAATTCCTTTTCACCCTTATGGAGTTAATTATATAATTTATGATGCATTTCACTGCTTTTGGTGGTAGTAGTGTATAGAACAGTGACTATCCTTGGTGTTCTATTTTGAAGAATTTTTGCCTCAAGCTCTTATTGGCCTATGAATTCACAGGATAAACTTAAAAGTCATCAAAGTGGTAAGTAGTGTTTCCTGATTAAGAAACTGAGACACAGGAGTTCAAAGGTATATGAACTTTATTCAAGTGTATGCAGCATCTATTTCCCAGGAGGGGAAAAAAAAATCACTACCTGCTTAATTTCACAAACCTCCTGACTCTGAGCCTCTGGGACATAATAAGATCACCGGTCTATACCTCCTCACCCTGATGAGATCTGCTGTCAGATGTGACCTTTCTGCTCTTGTTCAGGCCAAGCCCGGTCGCCAATACGTGTCTGGAGAGGCTTCAGACATAACTTAACTCCCTGTGTGCTGCTAGTTCTCTGTCAGCCTGCCCAGAGGCTGCATCGAGGACCTTCCACGCTCAGAGCTCTGGAAACAAACTACACCCTCCAGCAGTGACACTGCCCAACCCCCACGCCTGGTCAGCTGAAGGGATTTGGTGGCATGACTGGTCTCTTCTGGGTGATTTTTATCTTGTCAGAGGAACCACGATCATTTTAGGAGGCCGTTCTCAGCTCAGATACTGCTGTCCCAGGGGCGTGTCTTTCCTCTTCAGAGATTTTCCAACATCATTCTTCCTTCCGGACACTTGCCCTAGCACTTGATACAGCCAACTGGTTTTTCCAGGATCTCTACAGCAGGTGAGGATACGGGAGAGCCTTTCTTGTTTAGGGCAAGGACAAGTGGAAAGGCTCAGAGCTGAGATGACATGAAGACTGACAAGGCTGAATTTTGCCCTGGCCCTTTGATCCTGGGAAACAGTGAAGGTTAAAGAAATGCCCGCATCCGCCCCCGCCACAGCCCCATGTTCCAGCAAACTGCAGAGAACCACCCTACCCCACAGGATCTAGACACGACTCGTAGACTTGCCCTCATTTCCCCGTGACAAGTCAGACACAGACTCTCTATTTCTGTTCTTTGCCTCATAAATTATTTGCTGAATTGCTTATTCCTAATCAATCAGAACATCCAGACTTATTTTTCTCTCCTTTCCCCATGTCCTTGATTTTGGCCCCTCTCAGCCAGAGCCAGGTCACGGCCCCTCCTTAAGGGCCCCTGTCTACAACAGGCCGGCTTCACAGTAGAACATTCTTTGATCTACTACCCCGTCAGGCAGGCCTTTATCCCACTTCCCCACGCCTGGTTCTCTCCAGCCTTGTTTACTCCTCCCTAGAGAAGAAAAGCCCTTTCCTGCTTAACTGTTGCGACACTAACAGCTCTCTGGTCCAGAATGTTCCATCTGTTGCAATAATAGTTCACCTCTCCTTTTGCAATAGTCCCTTCCCCCAATCTCAAAACTTGTCTGTTCTTAGGCCAAATTAAATGCCTAGACATTTCTTCCTCCAACAAGTCTCTCTGTTTCTTTCTCTTTCACACACACACACACACACACACACACACACACACACACACACACACACTTCTCCAGAAAGACTCCAATATGGCTATTTATGTTTCTCAAATAAAAAACAGGTGTGGTGATTGGGCAAGTCGCAAGTCGGTTACTGCAGAAAAGCTAACTTTTCTTCATCTCTGAATTTCTATCTTTGATGTTCTTTCAAATTTCTTGGCATTCTCAAACTCCTTATTGAGATCTCTGTTTTATATTGATGTGTCTTTCAAAATCCGTTGGTAAAGCCAATCAGTTTAACTCAGAAGAAGAACAAGCTTAGAAAACACAAGCAGGCGTTGCCTTAATTGTTTCCTTCCCCTCTCAGTAAACAGATCATGATTTGCCATAAAAACATCAAACTGCCATAGTTGACTGAATAAATTCTGAGGATTTTAGACAGAATAAACAATGCTTTTTCTAACTTGGTATTGTTTTTGTATTTTTTTTTTCTTATGAGAAAGGATTCGTTCATGTGTTTTAAGTTAAAAATAGCATTTGTTTTCTTAGCGTTCATCACTAACTAGGGCCTTTGTAGACTTTCACGGTTTAAGCCTTTTCAAATTAAATTTGAAAGACCACTATTCTCTCCTATCAGAGTAAAACACATTCTAAATCCTAATAAATCTATTTCTTTAATATGCCACTTGATGTATAATAGTGCAAACAAAAACACATAATGGGTTCCTCTTGAGAAAGGAAAATGTATTCACTCCTGATGAAAGATCTTTTGATAATTCACTCTTGGCTTCACCACTTGATTTATATCATCTTCCCACGTTAATTTGTTTTTAATTTTTTCCTGCCTTCTAAGGTTTTTCTCATTTCGGTGACATATACGTGACAGATGAGGTTGATGAACTACAGAAGCAAAGATTCTGACTCAGATGAAAAGCTTAAATCATTCTGCAGTCCCATGGAACCCATGGAAGAAACTGAGGCGTCTGGATTTCCAAGGGCGCGATCATAGCACTTTAGAAACAAGTGGTGAAATCCACCACCTCCACCAAGAAACCATTAAAAAAGTGTATTTCTTTAGCCAGTGCTGAGTGGCTCCCTGGAGTGTACTTTTGCCAAGTCTTCAGCCGATTCAGCTGTGCATTCTAAAATGATGGTAAAGCTGTGAAAGCTCTGTAAAATCCATTCTTTATTATAGAGCTTAATTTCAAAAATGTATTGCTTCTCTGAACTTTAATTTAGGGGAAAGTAAATAACCTATATAACTATCTTCAGTTAAGGAGGTAGCATAGATGACAACACCTCAAGGTAAAACTTGTATTTAAGAAATAATAATAGTCCCTTTACCAGGTCAGCCTATGTTCCTTCATATGGAAGCTCAAATACTTCAGTCCTATTTTGTTCTACCCCAGCGAAGTTAGAAGCTACTTACTGCATCATATTTCTTTATTCAGTGTCAGTAATGGAAAATGTGTTTCAGTCATCTTTTTTCTCCATGATTGGATTGCCTGAATGCATTTTATATATCTCTTCAATTGTGCTTTAATTTCCACCTACATCCTTTCCAAAGAAGACTGAGAGTATGACCCTGCTGGAATACTGGCATCCCAGTATTGCTTCCTGGGGTAAGTAAGAGTCATCGTGTATCAGTTTCCTCATCTGTAAAATTCAGTTCAGATAGAGACTCAGAAGGATTGTTTATTTAAAGCATCACATTCTGGGGAGTGATTGATTGACTGACTTATTGCTCCTTGGTACATTAATCCCTCAGTATCCACAAGGCATTTGTTCTAAGACCCACCCGTGGATACCGAAATATGGAACAGATGCTCAAGTTCCGTATAAAAAATTATGTAGTACAGTCGGTCCTCAGTATTCATGGGTCCTGCATCTTCAAACACAGAGGGCTGACTGTACTTCTTTGAGAATGATGTCTTCCACTTACTTAAATTATTAAATTTCCCTAAAACACCTGTATATATTAAACTTTTAGTGTTAGTCTGAATTATACTGGAAACATCTTATCCAACTCTGTACCCACTGGATGCTAGAAACATCCTGGACCTGTTTCTGGAGTAAATTTGGCTCATAAAAATAAGTGACTAGGGCAATTCATGTTTTTTTCCTTAAAAAATGCATTTCCCCTTATGCTTGTCTAAGCATATAAACCAAATTAACTTCATTTGATTGCAATCTTTTGGGGAAGTAAATTCTTCAAGAAGATGTGGGAATAGGAATAATTTTAGGTATTAAATTCCTTAGGAATAAATCAGTTTAGTTCATTTCTTAACATTCCTGAGGCAATCTCTGTGTTCAGAGCCCTGGACTGGAAGCTTATGGCTTCTTTGCTAAATTTTGGGATTTTTAAGCAGCACCTACAGGAAGGTATGGTGAAGACTCTTCCTGTGTGAGCAATGAGCATCCTCTCAGCTCTGTCATGGGCATCTCTCTCCAGCAGAAGTAACCTGGGGATTACAGCTTACAAGGGGAGATTCTGTACAATCTGTGACAGTGTGCAATATCTTCAAAACATGTGCTTATGGATGGAGTTGACTGTTTAATTCTTTTAATTTAATTTCCACGTGGACCCATGTTTTCAAAGCTACAACATAAATACTTCAAGCTATAGCATTCCCTAGCAACCCACCCACACTGCTATCTTATTTAGATGTGTTCTATGAAATCATATGTGAAGAGACTTCTTGAGATGCCCTTTTTAAAAATTTTGCGTTGCTTTTTTTTAAATTACCATGAATTGATATATTTCCCACTGACAAATAGCCTGATAATAACTATCAGTGTAAATTTTGGAAGAATCTATTTACAAATGCCCTTACTTTTCTGCATCCATGCTCTAATAGACTCTTTCAATAAGAAGCACCCCCCCCCCATGTTTTACTAAAGAATTTTTTTAATCTGGTACCAATATTCTTATAATTTGTTGCCTGGTCATTTATGTTTTTGAAATGAGGAATCTATTTACATATCCTGATCATCAATTTTTTTCAAAGGGAAGTGTTATAATATAAACAAATTGACCAAGATGGAATTATATTAATGTTAGGTGCTACTCATATGTTTTCATTAATCTCCGTGATAACCTTGCAAGCATATCCATCTCATGAAACAAAAAATGTGGCTTAGAGTATATGTATAGCTGGCTCATGTCACACAGCTGGTCACTAGCAGCCCTGGGGTTCTAACCCACTTGTCCTAATTCTAAAGCCTCTTCTTGCCCTTTGCCCTGGGTCCCAGTTCTGTGTATGTGTTATATGTAATGCAGTTTCTGGCACAGCTGTCCCCCCAAATTATTTGCTTACAGATGAGTGAATAGAAAGTACTTGAGAAATAAATATAGATACCCGTGTGTTAAATCTCTATATTGTATTTTATATTTTTATCAAAACAAAGGCAAGTGGCCAGACCTCACACATACCTGTCCTCCTGCGGAATCCTTTATTTAGAATAATCATAGAATAATAAGAGTTGCCTATGTGGGCTGGATGTTGCCCATTGCACTTTGGATGAAATGGATATCAGACTTGGGAGCCAGACCTCAGCCCTTAGGCTGTGGGCTTTTTGACTGTGTGGTTATGAAGCACCATCCCTCTTCCTGTCATGATCAGGGTCCAGGTCTTGCAGTTGCACCTATTTGACATGTTGGCCAATCGAATTTCCTGCCGCCTGGGCTGTCCTAGTTCAGGGAGTATCAGCTCCTCCCTTGACTTAGTTATGAATTAGAGTCCATCTGTATTGCTACACAAATACAATGTGGTAAACAGGTGACATATTCACCACCTCAGAAATCTACTGGCATTACTTGCCTTAAGGACTTGTATTGCAAATTTTCTTGGAACTTTGGGAGATACCAACATGCAGGAAATCAGAGTGAGTAAGTTATCTCTTACTTTTACGTCTGTTATTGTTTGTATACTTTTATTTTATGTATGTTTATAAAGATCATTCTTGGTGCCATGTTTCCTTGATACCATCTGCTTCATCCCTCATTGAGTTCATTCTCCTTTTTTTGCTTCCTTTTTCTCTTTGGGGGAGGATATATAAACTTTCAAGTTAAAAAAAGTTGATTTATGAATGAGCATAGCAATGATAATGGTTACAATGATAAGACAGAATTAGTATGATAATTACTTCTGACGTTAAGGAGAGAGACAGAGTGGACGGTTACTTACCTGGTATAATAAGAAGCATCAGGGAAACTTCCTTGTTCCTCAAATACTCCCTTTTCTATTGACTACATTTTGAAAAATCCTGCAGTAAAAGATTATTCTGTTTAATTAAAGGCTTAAAATGACAGTTCTCCTGGGAAGGCTTACACCGAGCAATCATCAGTCCCTTTTGTGTGAATGGATTTCTGAAAAGAGTTCGTAAGAAAAGGAATTTAGATGGGGCCAGTAGCAAGGGGAGCCTTTATAAAGTTACCAAATAAAAGAATAGGATGGTGAGAGTAGCCACTCAATGGAAAAATATAGCTGATGTCATTAGGGCCACATATTTACCTCTTTAAAGCTTTTTCTATTCCTCATGCTGCCCTAACCTGTGATTTATCAAGTGGCAGTTCCTTTTTCTATTTTTAGTTTACATATGTCCAACATCTGGATAATTAAAAATTCAACTAGACTCTTAATATATTCAGGTATTTGGAAATAAATGGCTAATCAACTACTCTTCTTTTAACCTTCTTGCCAGATGGAAAGAATCATAATCCCCCAAAAAATTCTAGAATCACCCTGAGCATTTTAGTTTAATCTACTTAACAAAAGAATAGGCATGGAAATGATAAAGTAAATGCTTTTTTTTTCCTCTAATCTGAAGAGTATGGATCAAATTATGGAGAGATCTTATGCAGCTAAGGTTACACATGATTTTAGTTCTACTGTGCACCCCCAGGGGAATAGAAAGGCAGTGTTTGGATTTATTTATTTTTCCTTGCTTTTCACTGAGTGGAATCAATAGTAAAAATGATATGGATGAATATTATGCTTTAAGTAATTTGTTGTCTTTTCTTCTTGGTCTTAGGCTACTTTTAATTTTTTTTTTTTTTGAAAGGCATAACTGTGTTAATCATTTGCTTGGATGTAACAAAACCTACTCATAATTACCTAGGTAAAACCTGGAACGATCTTGGCTTATACCAGGAATTCAAGGATTAAAAGCTCAGCCCGGCTTTGCAAGGAAGTAAAACTAAGAGCACCCAAACCAAGGCAATCACGACAACCCAGAAACCTAGGTAACTGACTTATCCCTGTCTCTCCCTTCCTCTCTTTGGACTCACATGGCCTTTAATTCTGTTTCTCTCTGTACTTTACTCTTCTGTAGTTGGACTTTCTGCCTGACCAACAAAGCTGGTGCACAAACATGACTTTTCCAGTTCTAATTTTACATATTTTGCAGTTATAATTTTATATGGGAATCTATTCCAATTTAAAATTCTGGAGAAAGTGAATTTAACCTAACTTGGGTCATAACCTAACTTATGCATCTATAATCTCATTTCATCAACATCACTTGAGCCATTTTTGAATCATCAAGGAGTGTTTCAGATTGCTTCATTGTCACCTGTCTAAATATTTTGAAGCTCAAAAGTATTTGGATTGGTGCAAGATGTTGTTGCTAGATATTTTGATCTCAGCCACAAGTAGTCATTCTGATAATATTAGGACCATTGGTATTTGTTTATAAGTATATATTGCAATCTCCTCAAAATAAATGACTGCTGCTTTGATTTTTAAAATTACCCTTAAATGGCTTATTTGCTGTAGAACCGAAACCATGAAATCATAAAGTAAACCCTCAAAATTCAATTTTCAATTTTTGTAGCCCCAACTTACTGCATTCTAATATATTTTACTAGGTTTATTCAGATCTCTTAAGTATTGAAAAGAAATATTTCTTAGAAAACATAACACAACATCCCTCCCATAAGATTTAGTCTAGGTATCACCTCTTTGTGAAGATGTCCCTCACAAATTCCCTGAGGTAGCCACATTTCACAGCAAGAAGACCTTCCTACCTGACCCCTGCTCCTGTAGCACATGAAACGTGTCATAGATTGCAGTATGGATGTTTTGTAACTGTTTAATTTTTCTCTTTTGGGGATTAAGCCATCAGCTTTGATAGGGCAGGAATTCTGTCCTGTTCAATTAGTGTCCTCAGTACTACTGACTACAATGATAAGTACACAGTAGGCGTGCAGTAAAAAAGTCAATGATCACTTAGAAACAGCTAAGTGAGGCATCAATGCCTATGGTATTATGGTGGTCCATGGCCAAACTGAGTTCATTTTATTCTCAATTACAAATTTATCTAAAAATGGTTCACAATTTATCTTGGATTGAACATTTCTTATACATTTCTCTTTTCACATAATTTTGAGGACTCCCAAGAATAAAGTAAGTTTTTGTATAAAACAGTACAAAGAACACTAGTTTTATAAATGAGAACTTTGCGCAAAGTTGTGTGACACCCGTGATATTGACATGTGGCATAGATCAATCTATTGTCATTTTTGAAGTTAAGGGAAGTGAGGAGTTAATTACTTGGTTCCAAAAATATTAGCATGCAATCACATTGTTTTTGACCTAAGCTTCTTATGATAACCTACGTTATATTTTTAGAAATAACCTTATACTTTTCTTAAGTTATAATGACAAGTCAGAATATTTTAATGGAGAGTGAGCATAAGAGGAAAGTGAAGGATGTCATATTTTAAGTCACAAAGTTAGCAATTAGACACATCACAGTCTTTTTCAGTTTGACAACAATTTCTTTCTGTCTTTCGCAATATCATCATGGTCCATGTCTAGACTTGCACACTTTGTCTCCATCACTCTTCTGCTCCTCCTTTCTCTGAGTTTAGGCACATGGACCACACAGATACTGTTATGCTGTTCTTATCTGGCTGGCTTCTGAGTTTACCCAACTGAGGTGTAGATCATCTTGCCCGGTTTCAGGCCTTGGTTTCTGTCCTGGCTCTTCCAAGAAGTGTCTTAATGTTATCTCTCTCTGTGCAAGAAAAGTCCTCAGATGCTGGCCATCTCCTTCTGTTCCCCAGAACACATGCTTCAGTCAATCCTAGCAGAAATCCTTGCAAAGAGTTCCAACATTGTGATATCAAAGTCTATTTTAGCTCTTTACCACACAACCTGGAGGATGTCATATGAACACTTCTGGATTTCTTTCATCTTTTGCCCAGGCTGTGGAGAAGGAAGAACATTATAATCCTAACCCTAACCCTAACCCTAAGCCAGACTGGATGGTGGAACAATCTGATTATCTGTTCTCTGTCTCACTATGTCTTGCCATCATCAGTACTTCATGGTTGCTACCTTGTGTTGTAGGCTGCTCCTCCAAAGGGTTTTTAAATTTTATAAGCTATTACTTAAAAATGAAGAATAAGGCCTCTTTCATTAACGTGGATGTTTCTAACAGCCTATCCTGGTTCCATGGCAGATCGGACTTTTTGGTTACACAGCTACCTTTCTTTTCTACTCTCCCTGTGTCTTCCTTTCGTTTTGAAAGAGCATTGCTTTACATTAAGCTTTGGCCAGAATTATATCTGCCCAAAGCTCGTAAGTTGAAGCCCTACCCAAATGTGCATGATATTTGCAGGTGGGTCATTTAGAGGTAATTATATTTAGATGAGGTCATGAGGGTGGAATCCTCATGGTAGGATTAGTGTCCTTATAAGAAAAAACACAGAAAGCTTTCTTTCTTTCTGTCTCCATCATCAGGGGACACATCGAGAAGATGGCTGTCTGAATGCCAGGAGGAAAGCTCTCACCAGAACTTGATCATGCTGGCAACCTGATCTCAGACTTCTAGCCTCCAGAACTGTGAGAAAAGAAATCTCTGTTGTTTAAAACAATCTATGGTATTTTGTTGTGGCAGCCTGAGCTGACTAAAATGCATGTCTTTCTTATTCCTGCTGCATGGCCTAATCTTAGTAAGAACGATACCTGAGAGAACGAATGCAATTTTCCAAGGAGGCAAAATATACTAGGGGTAATAAAAAGTGTCATTGCTGTTGTGGATAAAAGGGCACATCTTAGCCTTGGGGTCTCAGACACGTTTTACTGGATGAGTGGCTTATGCAAGGCTTGGGAACTTCAAGTTTTTAGCATAACTGGAACATATTTTATTATATACAGGAATACAGGAAGAGGCAAGAGATATAAGCAGGGACTGGGTCTGAACAGCCAGGTAAGTCAAGTTCAGATTTTCAAACTTTATTCTGAGATCATTATGTGTATATGTGGAATTGGGGGTTGGCCATCGGGATGTTTGTGGTAGAAGAGTGTGGAAAGAATGCATTGTTTTAGAAACACTGCCAAGATAAAGTGCAGGTTGGAGATAATAAAAACCTAGGTCAGGTCAAGAAGGCTTTAATGTTACCAGAATGAGAAATAATATTTGCTCACACTGGGGCATGAATGGACAGTTAGGAAGGAGAGAGTTAGACAGTTGGAGATATATATATATTTTTTATTGAAGTACAGTCAACTATAATGTGTCAATTTCTAGTGTATAACACAATGTCCCAGTCATGCATATACATATATATTGGTTTTCATATTTCTTTTCATTAAAAGTTATTACAAGAACATAGTTCCCTGTGCTATACAAAAGAAACTTTTTTTAAAATCTATTTTTATATACAGTGGCTAACATTTGTAATTCTCAAACTCCCCAATTTATCCCTTCCCATCCCCTTTCCCCAATAACCATAAGATTGTTTACTATGTCTGCAAGTCTGTTTCTGTTTTGTAGATGAGTTCATAGTGGTTTTTTTTTTTTGGATTCCACATATGAGCGATATCACATGGTATTTTCTTTCTTGGAGAGATATTTTGTAGATAGAATCTTCAGGACCTGACATAGACTAGATATTTGGAGTAAGGGAAAGGGAGTGTGGAGGTTGCCTTTCGCATCCTTTTATCGTGCAATTAGGTAAGGTGATGAAAAGTCCATCTGAAAGTGCATTAGGAAATGGTGGAGTGGGAGGTAGGAAGAAAATGAAAAAGATAGTTAATGTGGAAACAAGGAGAAAAAACTACCTACACACATTCTAGTACTATCAGGCAGTGTGAGAGCTAATTTGGACTGGGGCAGTTTGAATTTGTACACTTTTCTCGAACAGTGTTGAACAGCCAGCAGAAGCTAAATAGTTTTATTAATCCATAGTTGGAAAGAATGCAAAAGATAGGCAATAGTTTTGGTGGCATTCTAGACTTATTGAAGAGCCATTAAAATGTTAGATTGGTGTTTTAAGTAGATCAGTTTGGGTCTTTGTGGGACACGTAGGATCAACAGCTATAGGACAAGAATGGATGTAGGATTGGACAGAGAATTTCTGAAACACTGCGAAGTGATACATGCCTCAGCTAATCCCACCAGGATAGTTGGAGCTAAATGGCCCTTTAGATTTGTCCCTTGGAGGCAAGGAATCCCGACTTTTATATTCTCAATGGATCTGGGCTGCTTCAAGGGAGGGAGATGTGACTTTGGGTAAGGCGACTCTTCTCAGCTTAGGGCAGTGGTTCTCAAAGTGTGGTTCCCAGAGCAGCAGAATCAGTATCACCCTGGTGCTTGTTACAAAGGTATAATATTGGATCCCTTACTAAATTAGAAGTCTGAGAACACAGCATCAGTGTTTTAAGCTCTCCCATTAATTCTAATACATGTTAAAGTTTGAGAACCACAGGCTTCAGGAAATTTTAGAGAGAGACCCAGTTGTGAACTGCCAGCAGTTTAGACTCTCAGCAGCTAGGAATGAGTGCCTCAGTCCTGTAGGGGGAAAGTGTGGGTCACTGCATTATTAGTAGGTGAAGTCAGAAAGACTAGGCTGTGGGCAGCCCTGAGTGAGGAATATTGAAAAAGGACATGGGGAACAAATTACAGAATTTGAATAATAATTATGAAAATGTACTATGGAACATCTAATTCCATTTATTGCCTTTTTCTTTATCTCAAGTATTCATCTAATATACACAATTAATTATTCTTTAATATCAACAACTCTGCTGAAATCAACTGAGATGGTAACAAATACTTCTGGATAAGGAGTTTTATGCTGTGATCAAGCAATAGAATATCTTACTAGTTCACATAGTTAACAATAACTCACAATATGATGTTTCCCTTTATTAGGTACAAGCTGGCAAGAATTAAAAGAGGAGCTCTTGAAAGTAAGTTAAGTTCTATTACATAGAAATATTAATCTAAAGCAAATACACCTTTCCTTAGCTATTAACATAGAAGTCAAGTTTTCATTTTATAAAATACCTAATAATTCATCAAAGCATTCAGAAGATTGTGTAAAACTTGATTTTAAGCTCACATTCCATCAATTCTTTTCCAAGGCTGTTGGTTATACATACACTTTATTGCTGAGCTTCTGCATCTTAGATCCTTATAACACTAACCTTGACTGGAAAAACATTCATTACCAATGCACAATTTGTTTAATGCATGAAACAGTTTGATGGTTCAGTTCACTGAAGTCGAGATGCTATGAGGAGAACATTTCATGAAAATTTCCCACTGCTCAGGGCTAGTGGTACCTGAAAAATGGCAATCCATCTTGAAAGGGCATAAAGAGGAGACACAGTCAAGTCACTTTACCTTGTTTTTAGATTACATGCAAAAGAATTTACTTTGCAGGAGCCAGTAAAATTTCTGTGCCACTTGAAATAGAATAAATGCTTTCTGGCAAATAGAAACAAAGATATAGCAGGTTTAAACAGCCCTGAAGATGGAAATTCAGACTTTGGTTTAGTCACTACCTACAGATAATTAGTAGCTCTTAGGGGAAGAAAAAATTAAGAATTAAATCTCTCAATAGAAACAATTTAAAGTAAGGTAAAATATAGAGAAAACACCAAACAGGCTGAGCACTGCATTGCAGAAATATATGTCCTAATTTGCGTGTGATAGTTGTGTTCTAGTTTTTAAATAACCGAAGCTCCGAAGTGGATCACAAACTCAGCACCCTGGAGTTGGGTTCGCTGTACGTTCCTTGTCAGTGACGTGTTAGTGTTCCTCCTGGCTTTTTATTATTTATCATATTCCTGGTGTAGAGAAGGATGATGACAGAACATAATAAGCAACACCGGACACTGGGATTTGTGGCTGCTTAGAAGATAAAAGGGAAGTTGAATTTAGCAGCTCACACCAGCTTTTGATTAGCATTGGTCATCTGGGATATCCAAAAGGCAGATGGAAATGGTTACAGAATTCTGTTGTGGGGAAGGTAGCTACTAATTATCCCAATCTCGTTCAGTGAGATTCTGTCATTATTCCCAGTAATCCTTTCCATAGGTGATTTTTTTTTTTCTGTTTTGCATTGAAATTATTTTCTTGTGTGCCCTATTCATATTGACCAAAATATTACCACAAATAGGAATAAATTTTTTTAATGTGTATGTTTGATGCTAAAGGCAGAGTGTGAGGCCATTTACCTAACTCCTCCTAAATTTATTCCCTTTCTCTGGGTGCACAACCCTCATTTAATAATCATCTCCCCCCTAATCCCATGAACAGCATGTGGTGTGGGAAGCTGACTTTATTGCCAGGTTCAGAGGTGACTCCCTGGCCACACTGATTTGTTCAGAGGTGGGCCTAGGGCTTAGCTGGTCTGGTCAGGTTGGATCTCAGGGAGTTCATTTGGGTTTTGTGGCAGAAATGCTTTCCTCTACTGGATAGGAGTGCTGAAGTAGGATTGCTTGGAGACCACTAACATCTACCTTGGACTATAAGGAGAGAAGCCTCTCGAGAGTGAGGGAGACACCCAGAAAGAGGAGTTGAGACGTGCAAAAAGAATAAAAGTCCTGGGTAATACCATTTGAGCTGTGATTCCAGCACTACTTGAAAGACTTTTTAGCCACAAAAACAGTAAGTTATCTTTATTAATTAAGCCTGTTTGAGTTGTGTTTTCTACTACTTGCAGACAAATGCGTTTTGATAAATGTGGTAATCCTCCATTCTCCAATCCCTATATCATATGTAAAAAAAAATAAGTAAATAAAAAGAGGCAGAAATGGACACATCTAAGCAGCAATATTTCTACCTAGGTGTAAACTTTTTGCAACTTTCCTGCATGGTTTGTGTATTTTGGATGCATGCAATACTTTATTTTAATTGCTTATTTCATAGTAATGTAGTTGAAGCTATAAATGCCCAGTATCAGTAAGCAATTTGGACACTGCTTGCTTTATTTCCTTTCCCTTCATTCATTGCCAAGGAAATATACATAATACAATCAACCTATTATTTAGGAGTCAGGAGGGTTCTTCAACATTAACAGAAGATAGTCATCTATAAACAAAAATTCTGTTTCATTCAAACATTTTGCTCATGGTAATAAAGAGTACAAGAAAGGAGAATGGAAAAATCAGAGAACAAACAAATTGTTTCTTCTATTTCAAAGTTTACCTGGAGGTATCTGTGGCCCTTTACTATATAATTAGAAAGATGCAATACTTGAAGTTAAAACTTCCACTGAATAAAAAACATGTTTTCATGAATATATTGATCTAAATAACTTAGAGGAACTCATATGCTTTTATTGCAGGTCAAAATTCTCCAGTGGAGTTACATCATTAAATAACCAAAGTTGTCTGTTGTTTTTTTGTTTTGTTTTGTTTTGTTTACTTGACTGCCTATGTATATTGATGTAACAGTTGCTGACTGCACATTCTAGCATTCTTGCTTTTTCAGTATTAAGAGGCTGCAGTAAGAAGCCCATCAGGAATGTTGATAATAAAGGAAATAACTGTCTCTCTGGGACATAAATGATAAAATCAATATTAGATTATAGATCAGCAGACTTACGACCGACCAGATGGCTTCTGGTTGGAGTATTAACATATTTAAAGAAAAAAAGGTGCCGCACAAAAGGGGTATCAGTCAACCATGGAAATGCAGGAAAAGAACCCAGGTCTTTGACAAAAGAAATGATCATAAAAGGAAAAGGGGACCCGAGTCACTGGACATTAAGTTATCTATGTCCCTCTAGAAATGCTGGCCCTTACATTTGGAGCCAGAGGCCCTCAGGTTTTTCTGATCTTAATGGAAAGTCCAACTCTATTGTGAGACAGAACAACAAATATTCCCACAGGTTGCCATTAAACATTCAGTTCATCTAACTGCCATTGTTTTGATTCCATGCTCACCAAGAAATCTAATTCCCATGTCTGCCTCCCTTTCTGTTTTATGGTCCTTGTCACTATCATATTTCACAGTAAATTATTAAAACAGGCTTTGACTATGTTTATTGCATGACCACAAGGTTTGGCCACTGGGAGGCAATGTGCCAACCCCCCTGACTCAAATATTTATAGTTTGTATAAAAATTATATTTCTCAGTGCATATAAATAAATTGATTCTTTGATATTTATCTTAGATGTTGTTTATTAAGTGTAAGCCAGTCACTCAAGGCCTGGTCCCACTCTGGGACATCAATAAAAAAGAATCTTTGGGGACATCAAAATAAGGGAACATTATAGAAGGATTTCTTCTATATAATACCATCTACCTACCTATAGATTAATTTTTAAATCATCCATCAGAAAATTGTCAAGCATCGTTTATACTGTTTTGCAAAGTTTGACAATTTGCTTGAATCTTTCATAGCCTCCTATTGCCTTCAGGATAAAATCTGGGCGGTTTAGGAAGACATATGACTCCCTTCATGATCTGACTTCTGTATTTTCATCTCTTGTTATCCTGCTGCATGTAATGGATGTTTAAGCACATTTGTATTATCTGAACTACCCACGTATAATGGTTTATCCCAAACATTATCTTTGGGGAGTCACTCCTTCCCTTTCTCCTTTCCTTACACCCCTTCTTTGGAGCTCTAGTCTTTGCTCTCATGACATTCTTTGCAGTATCATGATGTATTGTAACTGTTGACTTGTCTATCTCATCCATGACATTACAAGTCTTTTTGAGGGAGCAGCTCGGAAGTTTATCCTGGTATGACTAAGATGTAAGGATAGTGCTTATTTATGAAACTCAAGGGAGTTCACTGAATGGATGAACAAAGGGATGAGTGATTGGGGTAGAATTTGGCTCCCAACCCAATTCACTTTCCTTGTTACCAATTGTAGTAGACTGACGTAATTACCCAGTTCTTCACCACAGTGTGTCCATACCCGTTGCCATATGTCTGTGGTAGGGCCCTTGCACTCTGATGCTTGAACTCTGCCATGTGACTTGCATTGGGCCAAAGGAATGTTGGTAAGCAAGATGCAAGCAGAGACTGGTGGAGAAGTAGAACCACTCTGTGAAAGAATGGGTGAGCCCAGCTAAGCCCAGATGAGCCTAGCCTAGATCAGCTGAACCCTGGGGATGCATGATAAATGCTCACTGGTCTAAGCCCCTGAAACTTTGAGTGGTTTATTATGTAGCACTGTCACAATACAGAACTGATACAACCATGGTCATTAGAGATCTTAATCAAGCAACATGGGCAGTAAGGACAAAGCAGTGATCAGTGTTGACCATAGGCAGCACTGGCTAATGGTTAACGTAGCATGCTACAAAGTCTGACTGCTTGGCTTTTAACCTCATCTTTGTCACTTACTAATAATTTGACATTGATCAAATTACTGTTTTGTGTCATGCTTCAGTTTTCTCAACTATAAAATGTGGAAAACAATAGCAAACACCTCATAAGTTTCGTTATGAGTATTAAATATGTAATACATGTAAAAAATTGTGCCTTGCATGGAGTAAGTGCTCAAGAGATGTTTTTCTTCCTCTGTGCAAATGGGACCTTGTTTAATGAATTCTCACATTGTTCTTTCCCTTGATAAGTGTTATGCTGTGTTCATCTTAGCTGTGATGTATGGTTCTTTATGTCTGTGAAGAATTGTAAAATTATTAATACTTTATCATTTTTCCCAACAACGTGGCTCTTTTGAACTCAGAAGTAGGCAGAATCCTAAGTTGTAAGCCACAGTTAGACAGCTATGTAAGGGGTGAGAACAGATTTTCTTAGACAATCACATGAGATATCCTAATAAGATATAGACAATTAAGATCTGAGAAGGTAAAGCCTATTCAGGACAAAACAAATAACCAAACTCCAAAATCTTCAGGCTGAGACTCTTCTTGCCCAAGTTCACTTCCTTTCAAAGCTATTCAGGAAACAATTCCCAAGGGGAAGTCAGCTCTTATAGACTCTCAAGTGTTAGAGTAGCCTGGACTCACCTTCAGACCTACTGCGACTTGGTCATTTCTGGCTTTGACAATGTTCAGACCCCTCTTTTGGGTTCCCCTATTAGCTGGCAGTGTGGAGTGTCTTATGGATCAAGTGACATCAAGGGCATGGATTCTACCCTATCACTGTGAGATCCTTTGGAGAAGGAATCATTGGGAGTAATAGTTTATCAGTCTCCTTAACACCTCCTACCATTATGCATAAGACTTTCTATTACACAAAAAAGTCGAGAAGGTGCTAAGGATCAGATTCAGCTTTGCCAGAAGTTGACGAGGCCAGCAGATGAACGATAGTAAAGTCCTTGGACTTTGCCACATTCATCACTAAGGTTTTCTAAATGAGAAGGGGCTTCTCACACATCTCCAAGGATTCTTCCCATAGCGCACTGGCAATGTGTCTCAGCACGCAGCATGGCTGTCATCACTATCAGTAAAGAACAGAGTCCAACTGCTGACCATAGTGATTGCCAGGACTCATCGTCTCACCCCAGCAGTGGCACAGTCCCTGAATGAGGTGCTTTCAGTCAGCGGCTGAGCGGTGCTTAAGAAATGCTCCAGAGCAATGGGCAGTTTTTGCCTGCAGAGCAAACGGTATTCTCTGAATAGGGGGGAAACACAAGAAATTTCCTGAATCGTCTGGATGCATCTCTCAAAACTTTGTACAGACAGATCTTCAATTATTAGTTGACCAGAATTGTGCTACTTCTAAATAAATGTGGATGTGAATAGAATTAATTAGGATCCAAAGCTAGTGTGTGGGGACATGGCCTTGTGGGTAACAACTGAGGGGCTGTGTTAGAGCCGCTGCCTGTTTCTAACGGTATAGAAGGATGACTAGTTTGTAGATTTGGCTTCTGGACCATCTCTTCCTGAAGGCCTGCTTGGGAGATGAGAAATGAGGATTATGTTATTAGAATATAAATTTGGCCTCTAGGGAAGCCCTTTCAGCTCAAAAACTTATGGACATCTTTACAACACTCAGAAAACCATTCTGCATACACGATAACTCACTGGAAATATGGAACCAGCCACACACAGCAGAGTTCCTTAGGAGAGTGTCTTTATTTAGAAGGAGACCAGAAAACAGCACCAACTTGCAGCGTGATGACCATTTGTAATGCTAAGGATCGTCCTTGGAGATGCAGGAATGGAAGCTGTCAGTACTTGCTGGCTTGGAAACTTTCTGAGAAATGATTATTGACAGCAGTGAGTGAGAAAAGAGGCCCAGCCAGTGTCAGGGTGCTACAATAGCTTAGCACCCCGTGGGGGGTTGGTAAGCATTATCCCCTTTTTCCAAGACCACCCTTCAACATGGTGAAAAAGGAGGCAATAGAGCAGGTCGTGAGTACCAATTTTCCATTCTGGGTATATTTAGGGAAGACATCCAGGGTGGGACTAATTCATCAGATTCCTTTAAACTTTCTACCATTACTCACAAGGCTTCACATAGAATGCTCCTTTTTTTCTTTTCTTTTTTTTTTTTTTTTTCTGGAAACAGTGGGAGCTCTATTTACATCAGAAGGGACATCAAGTACCACAACAATCACTAAAAATGAAATCCTACAGCTCAGCCTGCCAACCAGCATGGAAAGTGTACAGCTGTAAGTGAGCTTCACAAGGCAAGTCACGCACAAGGGAGGGAAGACAGCAAGATGCCAGAATAGCTTGTGGATAGCATGAGAGAGGGGGCAGACTGAGAACGGCAGGTGATGCAACCTGAAAAGACTCAACGAAAGAGAAATCTTCGGCTTAGTTTTCCGGAAGCAGACAGACAGAAAGGAGAAGAGTGGAGAGGCCACGCTGGGTGTGCCAGGGCGGTGTCTAACCCAGAGGGAAGACGTGCCCTAGTGCTGGCGGCTGCAAGTGCAGGGCTGCAGCCATCTGAACCCAGGCTGTGGAAGAACCCTGGGTTGCATGTCAAACTTGGTGGCTGTATGTGATACTCCCACTGTTATCTGTGTCATTAACTATAATGGATGAGAAACTAAAGAGATGCAGAGACATCCTAAATATTAAGGCTATAGGAACAACATTCCAGCATGAGACCACAACTGCAGACATCTCAGAAAAGGTTATCTAAATGCTCTATTGTATCTGTTATTTTTGTATACGCTGACACCTCCATGTAGGCCATGAACAAAAGGGAAAATCTATTCAAACTGAAGTTAGCATCTTCCCTCCTCGGCTATTCTATTTGTTTGGCTTCTATTCACATATATCGGAGAGAATGAGCACTTCAAAACAGTGCATGTGTGAATGATACGATGGTGTGTTTTCAGGCTGCACACACATGGACCCTCGTTTTTTAAAATCTGAGCCCATCCAGACCTTGTGGGAATTCTCCTTGCCTCTCAAAAGATCTTACAGGACTTAATCTCTATTCATGTGAAACAAGAAGCGATGTCCTTCTCATTTTATTCCGAAGCCATCTTTAATGCCAAATGGATCCGGAGAAGTTGACATTTACTCAGAATTATTATTCAATCAAAGTTCTATTTTCTTCTTATGATGATTTCATTTGTCAGAGCAGTTTTAAGGCAAAGCTTATGATCAGGTTTTTTCCTTAAACAATCCGTGCTGCCATCTGTGTCACCTGAGGCTTCTTTGTGTTGATTATTTTGCATTGTAGTCTCCTGTAATGAGACACAATGAAAACATAAATAATTTGAGCCTTGTTTTGCTGGGAGAACACTCCAGACAGCTGCGTGGGACCAGCGTACTGATTCCTGAGAAGGTGCGGTGACATCATAGTCTTCCCATAAAAACATGCCACTTTTTTTTTTTTTTTTTATCATCCTCTCTTTAAAATTCTTTGTTTGGTTTGATTAGAGAGCCACATCAGAGGCATTTTCTAGGGCCTGGGACCTGCCTGCTTGGGAACTTCCCACTGTGCTGATGAAGCCCGGCTCACCTTGTCTGAGCCACTGGAGTTCAGAACAACCCTGGGGCATTTTTGTTTTCTGTTTTATATCTCTTTTGTTCTTTCTCTTTGTTCTCGTCCATTCAGAGGAAGGTGTGTGCTAATGCCAACTTGTTAGAAGTGTACCCAGCAGGAGGGGGAAATGAGCTGTTTGCATTCTTTAAAATAGTTCCTGCTTATTTGCCCAGTGCTTTAGATTGAAATTAGAGGGTAGTCTTTCCATAGACAGAAGGGGCTCCCTCCTCAGATAGCTTAGGTCAGACATTTCATTGCTCAGTGAAAACCTCTGGACTGGGATGCTTGGTAATTAGTTTGTAGTCTCCCCCCCGCCCCCCCAACCTATGCCCAGAGAAATGCTTTTTGGCTACTCTTTCTACAACAGAGATATCTTTAAAAAATGAGATACATCAGAGGTTGATTGACTCTGAAATGTTGTTTGGAAAATGCCAGATTCCAGCATGAGCTGAATTCTCTGCTATCTTGCTAGAGCCGGCACGGCACTCTCTGGCCTTGCCTCTTGAAATAGCTTAAAAACAAAAGGGAGTGCTGAGCTGAAAGAATAATCTGGGAGTATTTTTTTAAACTTAATGTTCAAAATATATCATCAGTAAGGGAGTGAAAATGAATTCACATCCTTGCAAAACATTTTAAGAGCTGGAATTTGGGGGCAAAGCTTGTGTTTTGCATATTGACCAATAATACCACTTCCAGGTTTAGCCGCTTTTGACTGTTTTGTTTTGTTTTTACACGTGCAGGCTCTCTGTAGGGCACAAAGACAGTCTTCAGAGATACCGGAAAGCATTTAGTGGTGGTAGGGGAGGGACTCTGCCCATACTCTCTTATGCCAGATAAACCATCCTGAGCCATTTATTTTCCCCCTTCAAACATTTATCCTTCCTAAAAGAGCCAGATTTTAAGTAGCAGGACTTAGAACAAAGCACCAGTGGACATGAAGGATTTTGATTTCCCACATACTTATTACTCAGAAAGGTTGATTAAGTATGCTTTACTCAATTAACCACAGATGAGCCCTTGTGCACCACTGGTTTGTAATCACCCTAATTGATTCTGAGGTGAGAACTCCGGTCAGAGTCAAGCCAGATGTAGGCTTTGTTAGTGATTTTGATGGAATGACCCCAGAAGCTTCATTTTTACAGCTTTGATATAAAAAAATGTCCAAGAAGCTTGTCCAGGCCTCTCTGCTTACTTAATTATATTTTTGATAATTTATTTTACTAATTGACTTCTAGCCAGGCCAGGTTATGTTTGATCCTGATGAGGCTGTAGACTTGCAGGAGAGGAGGAAATGTCCCAGCTCATTATCTTCTATTCTTGCTTTATCAGACCTGTTTTCTGGAAACTGTATGCAAATTCTGGTTTTCAGACTCTTTTCTTTGAAAACCACTTCCCCCTTTCTCTCTCCAGTTCTGAATCATTTCATTAGCATAGCGTGAATAGGCTGTCTCCTGGCTTCTGATGTTAGAGATGTCACCGTTAACCACTCCTTCTGCCGTCTTAAGGATTCTCTTTCCAAGTCTATTCAAAAACCTGTACTCTTTTGGTAAAGTGAATCTCTAAGTAGAAACTGGAGTGAAGATAAAGTTCCAGTAGGTACGGCAATCCTATTAATTTAGAATTCTCAATTTTTAGAACTTTACTCATGAATTAGTGTGGTAGAAAACATTTTGATGACAGGTTTTTATTCTTGATAATATTTCCAAATGAGACTCAGTATTTACTACCCTTCTCCTCCTTTCCTCTGGAAGGGACACAATAGAAGGCAGAGAGTAAGCAAAGGTAGGGTAAATTTTCTGTCATGAGGCAGAATGATGACTTGAGATAGAAATTAAGTGATAAAAATAAATAAAGTTTTCTGTTTATTTTTTCCAATGCTGGAGTTCTTGGGCTATGGGGTTCTGTATTTGCTATAGGAGTTTCTGTTATATTTTGTTATAATTGTTCTTATGTTACTGAAGAGCAGGTTTTTGTCTCCTGCTGGAAAGAATTCAAGTAATCCATAGTCAAGTGGAAGCAAGTTTACTTAGAGAGATACACATTCCATAGACAGAACGTGGCCTGTCTCAGAAGGGAGAATGGCCCAGGGTGTGGGGTAGGGGGGTGGGGGGGTTAGTTTTTATGGGCTGGGTAATTTCGTATGCTAACAAATGGGAGGATTATTCCAATTATTTTGAAAGGAGTGGGGATTTCCAGGAACTAGGCCACGTCCACTTTTTGGCCTTTTCTGGTCAACCTAGGAACTGTCATGGCCCCTGTGGCTGTGTCATTTAGCATGCTGATACATTACAATGAGCATATAAGGAGGCTCGAGGTCTGTTGGAAGTCCAGACTTCCATCATCTTGGGCCTAGTTGGTTCTAACCAGTTCTTGTTGTATCCTCAATGGCCGTGTCATTCTTTTAATGGTTGACCTGCCCCCTTCCCTCCTGTCTCATTTAGAAACATTTTTTATAGGCGTTCAATTCCTTTTGAATCATACAGGCATGCTCTCTTGGAATGCAAATAACTCTGGCAATTGAAAAATATAAAGACCTTCCCACTCAATACCCTTCCAGATGTAGTTTTTGCAGAAAAAAAAAAAAAAACAAAAACCAGATGTTGGAATCCAGGAGGTACTCAGCATATGTGTGTAATAACTGGTAGGTAAACATAAATATTCTATATATGTGTCTTTGGAGGAGGGGGTGTAGGTTCAGAGTGAGATAGGAGGAATGTGGTCCTGAAGATACATTTTATGTGTGACATAATTTCACCTACAGCTCCAGACTCTTCAGAATTTTCTGCCACATTTAGCAGGCGATTCAGAGTCCATAAACTGGTGAGTAAATATTTTATGCTGTTAAAGAGAATAACCGTAGGCCCCATATGGCGTCACTTATGCTAAAACCCATGATACCAAATCTAGATTTAATACCTAACCTAATTGCAGTTCTCACCTTCACCAAAAAAAAAAATGTAATCTTCATCAACCAGTCTGGAGTTTTCCAGTCAGCATCAATGAGGTAATCTTCTATGTGGGACCTCTCCATCCCCCAGAGGAAGAAGAGGCAATTTGAATGATAAAAACCCTTGCTGTTCCCCCCTTGCCCCTCCACCCCAAGAAAAAGCTATCCTGGCTTAAAAATAATCCTTTTTTTTTTTTTTTTTTTTTTGCTAATAGCTCCCTTGTTCTAATTTTCTTATAAAATTCTTCAAGTTGTACATTCCCTTGGAGTGCCCTTTTGGTTGTTAGATTGGATGCTGCCCAAGTCACGAATTGCCAAATAAAACCAATGAGATCTTCAAATATATTCAGTTGGATTTGGTTTTATGTAAACCATTTTTTAAAAATTTTTAGTTCTAAAATTTTGCCATCTCCACCCTTACTTTGGTGGACTCTGTGAATGTTGTCACTAGGGTAAAATGTCAGATTGTGCAGGTGTATGGAGTTTGAACAAACATCGTGGGGACAGTGTTGTCCATGTAAAGAAGGAAAGGTCTTTTTCCTCTAACCCATCTCTGGCAGGGGCCTGTAAATTATACCAGCAAAAGAGAGATTAACAAGAGGAAGACACACAGAAGCTTATTAACATATGTATCCTACACACCCATAGAAGCACCAGCGATGTGTAACCTAAAGAAATGGTTAGAACTTGGGCCCGTATACCATCTTAGGGTTTTGGGCTCCAGGGTAGGGGAAGCAAGTTATGGGAAGGTGATCAGGAAAAGTATGGGAAACAAGGGTTGTTGAGTAAGGTGTGTTATAAGATTTTTACATTTTCTCTATTGATAAGAAGAGTTTTTAAGAGTCCTTTACCTGCATTTGCTGGTTCTCAGTGGTTGTCATCTCAAAACAATCCATATACCAAAGAGGCATAATGGGGAGTGGCATGTTCTGGCACCCTTTGTTCATCATTCCCTTCACTTGCATTACTTAAGATGCTCTCAGTTACAAGTTAAAACAGTTGAGCTCAAACTGTCTTAAACACTAAAAGGAAATCAAAAGTTCATCTTTACAAAAGGTTTAATATTAGATTTAAGCCAATGACTCAACCTGCTCATCAAGGACACAGTTTTGGTTTATTTCTCTACTTTGTTTCTAACATATTAGCACCTGCTCTGCGGTTGTTTCCCCCATCAGCACTTGAAGGTTGCCAGCAGATTCCAGGGTCAAATGCCTACAATAGGAGAAAGAATCTTTGTCTCAGAATTCCTTTAGCAAAGTTCCTGATGGGCCATTTAATTGGTCCAGAGCAACTTTCTGATTTCACACTAATTAAACCAGCTAGTTTATATGCCTGTCCCTTAAGCAATTTTTATGGGCAGGAAATTCAATACACTGATGGGCTTAATTGAGGTCATATCCTCTAGTCCTGAACAATCCCAGCCCAACATTCAGCTTCAATGAAAGACATGGACAAAGAATGGGGATGGATGGTTCCCTTAAGTCTCAACTGTTTATTCTTGCTAAAAGAAAGGGGAATAGTTGCTGGAGAGAAAACACCAACCGATGACTAAACCATTTTTTAAGAATCACTGGTTTAGAAACTTTATACATATATTATATAGAGAGAAAATTAAAACATATGCAATATTTATATGTATATATATTTGTATATATATTAACAAAAGTGGTATAAAACTTGAAAGGATAGCTTTTTATCTAAAGAAATGTAGAGCTGAAGGAATGTTGTTGTAGACTGGAATGAGTGTAGCCTTTGGAACAGAATCATGGAGATTTAATGTCATAGAATTTTAGGCTTGAACACAGGAAAACTAGAAGATTCCAGCTTTTAAAACCCTCTTTCTTACATTGAGCTGAAATCTCCCTTCCTTTAAATTTCACCACATCTTATTTTCCCTAATGCTGCCATTTGGAACTACTCATAGAAAGAAATCCTTCTTTTACATGACAGTCCCTCAGACATTTGAGGTTGGTTGTAGATAATAACCACAGTAGCACTGTCTTATATTCAGGTTGTGCTTTAAAGTTTTCAAAATCCTGTTATGCTCAGTATCTTATTTCTTTATTAAAAATTATATGCAATTAGAAAAGTTAATCAGATTAGGAATTTCCTTGGCAGCTAGTGGTAGATACTAATTTCAAAGATGATGTGGGGGAAAAAAAAAAAACAGAAATGGACTGGCAGGTGATTCCAAGGAAAAGCTGAACAACAAAGCAGCTAGTATCTGCAGGTCAGAGCTAAACTCAGAATTACTCAGAGAGCAAGACAACAAGACTCTCGATTTCTTAACTGTCTCTCTGTTTCTCAGCTTCTTATTGCAGCTACCTTTCTTCAGTAGTGATGATCATTAGCAGAAGCTTCTTATTTGTTGTCTCCCAGCTTTGGCTGTTGAAGACCATCTGGCCTCTCTGGCTAACAAATCCCAGGAAGAATCTCATGGACTAAATGGGATCAGGTTTCTGCACCTGCTACACCCAAGCATAGTTAGAGGTTTGTTGGAGGTGGTGACTAAGAGGATGTGACCTCTGGTTGACCCTTAAGCTGGGCGCTGGCAATGGAAGTCTCCTATCTCCTCCCCATCCTTGGAACATATGCTCTGCTCACCATTCCCCACTAGGAGCTGTTTCAAGGACACAGCCTTGAAATTCGAGTAAGATGTTGAGGCCATCTGGAATGAATACATGGCTGAACCCAGTTAAAGCCTCTCTATAAACTTTTAAGATTCTGTGGACGGGTATTAAGATCTACTTGCCTTGCGGCCATGCAAGACAAACCTCGTATGTAAGTTTCCTTGCTTATTGAAACTGCCACCTACCAATCTGGAGTGGCTGCCTCTTCCTGTAGCCTCTCCTTGACCTCTACATATGGGAGCCAGTTTCAGATTTCACCAGGGAAATTCCAGAGGTCGAGAACCCATGATTGGCAAGCCAACAAGGAGACTGAAGAAACGGGTCTTGGGAATGTTAAAATCAAACACAAATGGAAACCAGATTTGAAAATTCCCTGAGCAGGAAAAACTAGTTCATACAAGCAAAGCTTTAAAATTCAGCTTACTTTGCAAGAAAAGCAAGGTTAACTCGACCTGGGTCACTTTTTGCTTATGCCTCTGAAAATCATAAGCAGAACTTAAAAAGTTCTCCAAAGTTGATATGTGATAACTGCTAACCAATTCCCACTTATTTAAGAAATTCCAATATTCTAACCAATCACTATGAAGAATAAACACTTAACTGCTTTCATAATATATATACACTATATAAGCTGCTTTATCACAATATATCTCTGAGCCCCATTCCATGTTTTGGTTTGAGTGCTTCCAGTCTGCAAATAGCCTTTTCAGTGTGTGAACAATAACCTTTTTCTAATTGCTACTTAAGTGATTCATTGGTTTTACTTTCTTTTTTTATGAACTTTTGACAGGAAAGAGGCATCCTCTGGGAAATCATGATTTGGCCATTGACCTCTATGTGGGGAGGGGTGGCCTATATGCTAAATGTTTGTGGACCACCCTTGAGTCTGGGTCACCCCATAGACACCAGCTGGTCTAATGCCCGCGTTTGGGGAACTGCACACAGCACACTGCAGCAAAGAAGGGTGACAAGTTCTGGTGCACTGGTCTGGCCGTGACTGTGGGCAGGTCAGTGGCTACCAATGTTCAACTAGAGGCCGAAAGGTCCAGTTAGAGAGTTGGAAGAAGAGCTGAGGTCAGAGAAGGACGTGTGGGCGTTTGCTACTGCTCTGCTTGCTTCAGGACAAGGTGGGGGAGCTGGAGACCTTAGCTTGTCACTTTGCCAAGCCAGGAGGGTGCAGTCTGCTGAGGATTAAGGTCCAGATGCTTGTGACAAAGCCTGGTTGGGACAGTAGGAGGTGAACCCTGGGAAGGTGAGGGGAGTGAAGAGGAGGATGTTGTGACTGACAGTGAAATGGTTGAAGCACCTGTGACATCTGACCCCTGGTACAAAGGAAAGTCAAAGCACCGTGGCCACAACCACAGCCAGCAGGGCAGCCCCAGATTCAGGAAACGTTCATGGTGAGAGAATGGACTTCCACTGAGCTTGTTGATACAGCTGCCAAGTTCCAGCAAAAGGCCAGGGAAAGCATCCCGGCAAGGTCGGTGCAGTTATGGGATACAGTGGGTGATGGCTCTGACCGGGCAGGAGGCAGAGAAAATGAGCAACATCACCACATAGCCTGTTCTCTGGCAGCACCTTCATGGCTCTTGGGGGTTTCAAGGTACCTCACTCCCTTATAGATTGAACTATTCTATCCTGCAGGGAAGCTTGACCCCAGCATGGGGGACCCTGGAAATCTACAGTGGAGGTAGAACAAACTCTTAGGGAGCTGGGAATGTGATGGGCCATCTATGCCCCTGTCTTTGAAAGGCCCTAACTGAGCCAGTCACTGAGGGAATGGAAGCTGATATATACCAAATCACTCCCAGCACCTGGTATGGGACGCTGATATCCACGCTGAGCCCAGTTGTGGGGCATTTATGATGCTGGACAATCCATTGCTGATCTGGAGGGAACTTTCAAATCTTGGGAATGGGGCACAGATTGTGGGAAAGACCCAAGACAGAGAGGGAACTCAAAAAGTCAGAAGGCTACCCCAATCAGCAGTGAAGCATCTGGTAACAGTAACCAGGAAGCAAATGTGGCTTGACCTCGTTGCTGCCAGGACCCCACTTGAGAAGACAGACCAACAACCCAAAGCTGTGTTGGTTGGCTGATGCAAAGCCTTAAAACCTAAACAACGGTTCACACTGGCCCCACCTGGCCCTACCATCCCCAATACCCTGCCTGCTGAGGAATACAGCCCTGTTAGCAGTGGCTACCTCCCACACGTAGGTGTAGGCTACAGGCCAAGACTGCCTCCAGATGAGGGCCATTGGAAGCGATGGGAGGCTTCCTGTTCAGCTCACTCTTCATTGCTCCTAGCCATGTACACAGTGCTCCTCCATGTAGAACCTCTCCGGAAGAAACAGCATACCATGGTAAGAACTTCTCTTCCTATCAAGGGGTGGGTTGAAAATGTGTTAGGTCCACCATCCCACACTAGGGGCTGATTCAGAGACATAGCCTTGCGAGAGTAAGATGTTGAGAACATTTGGACTGAATAGGTGACTAAACCTAGCTAAGACTTCTGTGTAAACTCAGAATTCTGATGGGTGGGTGCAGAAAGCTACTCTTCTCGCCATCACCCAAGACAAGCCCTGTAAGTTCCCTTGCTTATCAGAACTGCCACCTACCAATCTGGAGTGGTCTCCCTCCTTCTTCAGACTCTTCTTGCCTTTTGTGTATGGGAGCCAATTTCCGATTTCACCCTGAAAATTCCCGAGGTTGCGAAGAAACAATGTTGATCACTTCCCATGTGCTCAGTGGTTAGTTTCCAGGAAGGGCTGTTGGGAAGACAGGCACACAGTTATCTACTACATCAATCCAATTTTATGGATGAGGAAACTGAGACTTTCAGATATCAGGCAGTTTATCCAAGACAGTATCTCTAGCAATTGACCAGTCAAGAACTTCAGGTCTTTTGACACCACGTCTTGTTTTTTCAAATCTTTTCCCGGAGTTTTCTCTTCTCTGACCTGCACTACTCCAGTTTTTCGCTGGGTATAACCTTTCAATTACACTTTTCTGCGGGTGTTCCATTTATAATATTTTGGTACTCAGAATTTAGCAAAATTACCTTACAGAGTAAAGAAAACAGTCAAAATATTCCCCTTAAAGCTATTATTCTAATGTTATTGTTCAATTCAGTCACATTAGTCATTTTGGACATCTCTGCAATAATCTAAAACCTCTTATATCTTCACCTGAAAAGATCTATTAAGTGGGACTCCCTAATCTTCTGTTAAAAAGATAAATCTCTTTGATGTTTTATGTTTTAGGTTTGACCTACGTTTTCTTTTTGGTTTCTCAAAAATTTTGAAAACCTTATTCTGTGGATCACTGTGTGTCAATAACATTTCTCTGAAACATCTGGGTATGTGTTCTGATGAATTTTTATGCTACCTCTGAGTAGGCAATTCCATCTAGCTATCAGTATTTTAAGTTTTGTGTGTAAAACTAGAATGATTCTAAAAAGACGCTCAATTTCCCTCTTATCCTCCTGCTCTGATTCTGCCCTTTGGAGCCGTGAAGAAAAAGAGATTGTACTGAAATACATGAGTCAGAAAAGTGGGGTTTGACTCTATTTTTAAAGACTCCTTTGGTTCCTAATGAAACCACACAAAGCTGGTTTGGTAAAATTAAGGACTTCTTAGTTCACGTAAATGTAAACTCGAAGGGCAGGACAGACTCAGGCATGGTTGGACCACTGTGCTCAGGGGGTACCCTCCTGGCATCTCTCTTCACCTGTTCTACTTCTCTGTGAATTGACTTAATTCTCAGGCAGGTGTTCTCCATGTTGTAGGATTTTAGGAGCCCCTAGTGGAAGTCATTTGCATTTTTCACCATCCAAAATTAAGAGAAAATCCGTGCACATTTGAAAAGCATTTACAGAGCCAATCTCAAGGTTTTGTGTTGAAAACAAGGAAGTCTATTGCATGAAAAGAATGTGGCACTGAGTTGTAAGAATTTTGTGAAAGGACACCCAGCTTGTGACTGGGAGAGCCGAGCCGAAGCCAGGGCTTCACCTCTATACCTCATTTTCAGTTTAACATGCACAATCTAGGTCAAAATGTTTCACAAGAGCTATAACAATTCCCAGTCTTTGTGTTTCTTGGATGATACACATATCTCAACCATAAACTTACTTACACTTAAAATTTTCTTTCACTTACAATTATATCTTTATCTGTTTGGGCTCTTTTTACATTTCTATGATCACAAATTTTTCTTTGTATTGAAGTCTTCTAAGTTAAATATACTATTTACTGTCCATAAGTCATAATTTAATGTACTTGGACTTCATATATGAAGGTATATCTTGCTTCTGTCACATTTTAAGAGATGTGTTCACTCTCAGTTAATATTTACATAAATAAGAATTAAAAACCTACCTCCTTGATTTAGCTCTAAAGTGATTTACCTTCAAAATACAATTACAAAAGATACTACCTTAGTTTATCAAAAGGACAAAAAAAGTATTAGCTAAGATTTCGTTGACACTGAGTGTTTAAAATGCAACTCGAACAAGCTGAAGTGAAATGGGAACTTATCGAGTGGCTTCTAGGCTGTCTCACAGACTGGGAAGATCAGAAGACAGCCCAGCCTGGAGTCGGGGGCTGAATGCCCTTAGAACTCTCTCCCCCAGTTCAGGCTCCTCCAATCCAAACCAAAAGTCGTTGCCTCTAATTCACAGACTTTATATCTTTGTATAAAGCCAGTAAAGAGAGATTTGTTTCCCTGTTTCTAGTTTTATGATCTTTAGAAAAAGACTCTTATTGGTTCACCTTGGATCAGGGACTCATTCTAGTGACCAGAAGTTGGAATTTGAAAAGCGCTTGGTCCTGGCTTTTGTCAGATGTTTCTGTCAGTTGGGTCAGATGCTCGGTTATTGTCCGTAGCCAGTATTACATCATGCTAAATATTGTCCCCATGGTTACTACGTGTGTGGGGAAGAGCTACCTTTCAGAAAGGGGTTCTACAACATCCAGCATGCCAAGTAGTATGTTTCCTCAGAGCCAGTGATAGTTTTAAGACATTAGTTCAAGTCCTTGTTGAAAATTTAACATATGTATCCTAGCTATGACTGGATTTTATATTTCAGCATTCTTGCTAATAAAGTTACATGCAAAGCAGACTTGTCCTTTTTAGTGCCACTTGCATGTATTTTAATTATCAACTGTCTTATTAGTTTTATTTCTGTTTATCCCATGACAACTCTTGAATATAGTTGACATTAAAAATTTTTTTGACTAAAGGAAGAGCAGTGATTATAGAATCAAACAGATGAGAATCACAAAAGACCACAAAACGTTACATGCTTTGGAAAGTGGTTCTGTTGGCTATTTGTGTTGTAAAAGGCATACTTCAGATTCTAATGACAAACACATATTTTGTACTTCATATTTCTCAAAGGACTTTTTTTTTGTTATTCTGTCAGATTTCTGAAATTCTTAAAAGAAAAGCTGTAACTAATCTTTTTAATTAAAGAAATGGTTGACTTTAGAAACCACTTGAAGTCATTTATCAACTAAAACTTTTCCAGAACATCCTCTATACCAAAAAGACTGCTAAAAGACACTAGTACACTGTCTTGATACAATTAGGTTATCTCAAGAGGATTAAATTTTAGAAAAAATATATAATTCTCTTTTTTTCATGCATTGTTCCATAAGAGCACAAATACCTCTGAGTAGCTTATTAACAGAAAATCATTTCAATAGGTGGATTAGACAGAATTGCTAAGAAACTCTGAAGTCAGGCCAGTTGTAAAAATTTACTAAAGTCTGCCATCTAGAGGTCTACAGGGGTATATTTTGGAAAGTATTTTCAGACACATTTTCTATAATCTAAAGCCCTGATATTTATATGTTTAGTATATTCAATAAAATGAAGACTCAAGTAAATAAGGGGTAAATGAAATTCATTTATTACTGAATCCACACAGTATATTTTAAATTTTGGACTTTTAGTTTTAAATAAAAGCAAGTTTGCTGCTTCTTTTCACGTACACAATCATTCTGATAGTTAAATTATATGAAGCCTTTTAGGCAAGACTGTTTACAAATTTCTTCACACTATATGAGAAAAAGGAAAACAATACATTACAGGTTGGTAAAGGTACCATAGTGTATGTAATGATTAACATTTTCTTGACTAAAAAGATTGTCTTCGGGTTATTTGTATTCCTGGTGAGCACTGCTGTTTGAAGGGTAGAAAAAAAGTTGTTCGTGTTAAATCATTTTAAGAGTATGGAAAGCAAAATTCCCTGATAATAAAAGAAAAAGGCATCATTCTAAAACTAAGTGTTAAGGCCAGGTACTACGTCATTAGGTGTGTGTGTTAACGCGAATTTGTGAATTTGGGGTACTTTAAGAAGTAATTGTAATGCATAGGTTATTGCTTCAGGTGCTCTGTTAGATTTACACAGTGGAGTCACTTACCAAGATTGCACTTGTGTTTCATGAATGTTCTACAGTTGTCAGCTTATCAGTGCCAAAACAGAGGATAATGAGCTTTAAGATGTAGGTTATTGGCCCAGAATAGAACCTACATCTAATGAAAACTTTCCAATCAGCTGAGCTGCAGGTTGGGAACTTTCAATTCTCACTACGTCACGGGATGCTGGTTTTGGCAGTAAGAGAAACAAGAATGTTACGGTTGCTGCCACTAATGCTTTACTTTGTCAGGAGGAGATGAGCATCCCATGTGATCCAGCCAAATACATTCAATTTTTTAATAGCACTAGAAAACACTGAAAGAGCTTTCTTTAGTTTTTTTTAAAAAAATTTTGATGCCATACCAATATTAGATAATTCTGTTTTTTGTTTTTTTGCTTTTTTCAATTTAAGAGACCTTCTAGTTTAAGATGTAAAATCAACATTTGGGGTAGGTTATCACTTCTAATGTATTCGTTTACAACTGCTTTTGGAATGTTAAGATTTATCCTGGTGTCAGACTTCCTAAATGGGGAAAATAGTGTTTCCTAAAAATGAGAAGCTGCTATAATAAAAATGGCTTTATCGAGTAGATGTACTACTCACCTCTGTAATTAAGTATCTCAGTTATGATATAATTACTCGGTGTCCTTACACTGACCTCCATGAAAAGAGTGTCTAAATATTACGTTATAGTTTTAGCATTTGTCTTTTAAAACAGTGCAGTTCCTGTGAAATGCAGTGCATTACAGTGATAAACTATCCAAGACAATTTGCCTGCAAAAGGTTATGCCAGCAGCAGTGAGGTTCCTCCGCCTCATTCCAGAGAACTTTTTTTATCTTGAAATTGACTTAAAAACAGTAATAAGATTGAAAGTCATCTCAATCTCTGTGCTCATCAGTGTTTGAGGACTACATAAACTGTGGCTACCTAAGGCAGAATGTTCATTATGCACCATTCACAGCCCGGTAATGATAGCTAACACTTTATGTTAACAGTACCAAGAACTGATTACAAGAAAAGCTGGTTTGCAGTGTCGCCTGAAGGAGGGACACCTTTTGAACCTAAAGCCACTCCACGGACCAGGGTCCAAGCATGCCGTTTATCATAGAGGAGTTCTTGTTTACTGGTAAGTTGATAAGCAGAAGGTCCTTTGGGATCTTCCCGACCCCAAGAGCACATCTTACTTCTGTGATTATAATTGTGAGTGTGTGTGTGTGTGTGTGTGTGCACGCATGTGAGTATTTGTTAACCGTGATGCTGTGCTCTGTCTTCAAAGATGGCATTTCATAGGCTTATAAATTCAAATTGTCACCTTATTGAGGCAAGGCAATTTATTTTCTTTAAAAAATAGAAACCACTAATGTAAGTCTCATGCACTTAGGTGCCCATGTGTCTCATATATTTAACTCCTTTAAAGATTTTTCTCAGCCTGGCATAATGGTCAATCTTATGGCTCTGGAACTGGACCACTTGAGTTCACATCCCAGCTTCCTGCCTAGCTCTGTAACTTTGGGCAATTTACCTAAAACCTTTCTGTGACGATGCAGATTGTATATACCTTTTAGGACTATTGTGAGAAAAGAATGAAACACGATAAGAGTTCAATAAATATTCACTTTTAGGATGATGTTTAATCACTGGTCAATAGTCTTGAAACCTACCTGTGTAGTTTATTTCCCCCGGTCAACAAAATCTTCATTACTCTTTCTGACAAGAGACTCTTAGGTAAGAATCAACACCTGGATTTTACAAGCAGTTATTAAGTGTAAGAGGCAAGCTGAGTTTCGATTTGACAGTATTTCACAGTCATTTTTAAGATGCATGATTTTCTAAAGAACTAAATATACACTCTTGAGTAAGGAACATACTATTGAAGAATAATGAAAGGTCGTGTGGTGGTAAAAATGGGCATTAGTGTCATACCTGAGTTACAATTACAGGTCTGATACTTGTCAACATCTTTAGGTCTTACACCCCTCGACTGTAACTTAGGATAATATCATTGCCTTAGTTAGGGTTGTTATGAGGCTTAACAGAGATAAATAATTAAATCTTGTAAGTAAGAGCTAATAGAGAGAAAGGGCAGCCTGGCCGGTGTTGGCTAGACGTGGGACTAGTGCTCTGACTTTCCCTTAACAATTCAGAGTCTGTTTTTCTCCCTCTCTGTCTGTGCAAACTATTCCCTGTTGCCCTCCTTACTTACTTTTTCCTTCACTAAATTCTCCTCTTGCTCTGAATTTCGGTTGCCTCTTCCCTTCCCCTTTTCTCCTGCTGTTATTTTTCACTAAAGCCCAAGTAGCATTTTGATGAAAGTATTTTTCCGAGGTTACTGAAAAGAGATTCATGTTTAAAATTGCTCATGAAGTAGAAATAACATGGCTAGAATATATTGTTTTGAATAAATATGTGTGTGTGTGTGTGTGTGTGTGTGTGTGTGTGTGTGTGTGTATTTTCTGTAAAGGGCCAGATAGTAAATATTTTAGATTTTGTGGACATACGGTTTCTGTTGTAAGTATTCAACTCTGCTTTGCAGTGTGAAACCAGACAATACATAATAGACAAAGGAACATGGCTCTGTTCCAATAAAACTTTAACTATAGACACTAAAATTTGAATTTTTATATATAAAATATTCCTCTTTTGATTTTTTTCTAACTGTTTAAAAATGCAGAAACCATGTTTAGACCATGTTGTATGAAAACAAGGTAATTAGCCCAGATTTGGTCCATGGGCCGTAATTTACAGACCCTTGATTTAAGCTATGGGATTCATGCTGATGTTAAGGCCTTATATATTCAAACCTCTAGCTAATTAAAATAGATTAGAAGAGACTAAATATTGGCTTGAGTGGGAAGAGATTATGGAAGACTTGGAATAACAAGAAGAGGCATTTAGATAAATGATGCTGTCAATAGATTGCTTTATTTATTCTTAAGCAGAAGAATAAAGGGATAAAAATCGTATTTGAAGAAGAGTCATCTGAAAGTACTGTGCAGTGTGGACAGCAAAAGGAAACAGGAGTTGAAGTGAATCCTTAGCACACTCTTGTCCAGGTGTCATCTAAGGAGGTCCTTGACTTGGTGGGTGGCTTTGAGATTGTGAAGGAGAGGAAAAAGGAATAATCCACGAAACTCGATGAACAACTGGATTTAAGGCCAAAATGGAGGAGACAGCTAAACAAGGTGGCAATTTTATTAAAGTTAGTAACTGGGATAAAACAAGAAAGTGAAAATGGTATACAGAAGTCATCATTCGAATTACGTATCTTTTTCTAAAGACTGAGTACAGTAGGGTGTCTAGCTGTTCCAGAGAGATTCACAAGAGAAAACCTTGTGAGGATTTTTCTTCTTGTTTTTTTTCAAATAGTTTAATCTGTTATTTTAGTTTTTATGCTGTAAGCCACTAAATTAGTAAGTCTGCTAATGAATGTGGACTAAATAGGACCATTAAATAGCCTGTATGTGAGTAAAGTAAGAAAGTTTCTCCTAAAAATCCCACAGATAATGACTGAAGTCATTGTGGTTTAATAAAGTACAGAGTATATAAACACATTTGTTCTTCTTTGTTCTGTTAGTATATAATGGAAGAAAAATGGCTTTGTTCAGTCCCATTTTTTCTGGACATTTTCACAACATAATATTCAAGGATGTGCATTCCAAGTAAAAATATTTGTCAGTACCCTGAATCACTGAGAATTAAATAACTCAACATTTTCAATAGAAAACTCAATTTTCAAACTATCATATCTCATTCTTTTCCAGAGACATGCTACCCAACTCATAGCTCCCTTATGTGGACTTTTTATTCATCAACTGGGAGAAGTGTTGTGCCTCTAAGAAGTAAGCACAGAATAGGACCTTAGGGCTATGAAGTTCTAACTTCTTATTTTTCTCAATAAAAAACTGTCCTTTTAAATAAATTATTCCCCTAAGCACAGACTGAGTTTAAATAACACATTTGGTGATTTCCCAGAAGTTGAGTGATATTATGTGACAAGGTAAATGTATTAGTTTCTGTAGGGTAGTTGACGAATGTGCATGTGAGAAGTTAGGTTTGGTCCTCGTGGGTAGTCTTTTTTGTAATTTGAATCATGACCTCTCATTTCCTTTTTTAAAATGAGAAGCAAAAACATCTGCTCTGTTTCAAAGTAACAAAATGATATCTATCTATATAAGCAGTTAGTAGGCAACATCTTTAAGCTACATCCCTGTGTCTTTGAGATACACAGTCTGCAGCTAGCACGGCAAAGAGCCTTCCAGCTCATGCAGGTGAGGTTGGTAGCAGGTCAGTTGACTGAAAAAGTTGGTTGCAGTGAGGAATCACAGATGATCTGTTATATGCATGCATTAAAGGTTTTCTATTAACCTGAACCTACATGTTTGTTAACTATGTTTTTAAATATAAGACCAAAGCTATTTTTTGCTTTTTTTTTTTTTTAAGGGTGGGCCCAGCAATTGGAGTTCATCTTCCCAGAATAAATCATACACATAGTGAATCTTGTATGAAAACCGGTTTTGTTTCCTTTTTTAAGTAGGCAAGAACTTAAAAGACCATTACGAAGTAATCTAACCTAAGCAGAGACGTTTAAGACATTTAAAATTTTTCTTATTCTTTAAACAATGGTTTCAAGTTGTGTCTCCTAAACTAATTCAGCCCTATGGGTAACCTATTTTTACTGACTCTTAACAAAGCATTCAACTTAGTTTTCACAGAAGCAGCATCAAAGACAGACTTTCACAACCACATTTAATCAGCCTAAGCAATAGTTAGTTGAATTACATAATTATAATCTTAAGCATAACTTTTATAAAGTGTTTGGGAGCAAATCCAGATTGTACTCTTGATAAACACAAAAACAAAAACATAGAAACCTTCTACCAGTGGAAGGAAAGGTATTAGTGCATATAAGAGAGATCCTATTTTTGAGCATCCAGCATGCTATGGACATTGGCTATAATATTTCATAGCACAAATAAGGAATGCTGCTTAATATGGTGAGATATTTAAGTGGTAGTTGTATGGCATATATATTGTATTTTTAAAGTTGCTCTCTTAATTTTTTTACGAAATTTTGAAGTATCTAAAGAAAGCCCTTCCAGGTTTTTAGCTCTTAAGAGTAAGGGATGGCTCTTATTCACGATTATATGACCAGTGACTACCACAGTGCCTGACTATTATAAGCATTCAATCAATATTTGAACGGATAAATGAGTGGATGGTTGAATGACTATCTACTCCAATGGGGAAAAGGATAATATGCTGACTTCTTCATGGTTTCACAAAACATGAGTCTCGATTACTAAATTAATTCCACCATAAAAATGTGCTCACCTTCATATTACTATGGGAAATGTTTTGCTTATTTACATAATAATATAGAAAGAAAGTCCACCTTCAGTATGAATTTATTGTCCATCTTAAACTAGCTCAGCTAACAAGATCCTACAATTTGCAATTTGACTTCTACTCTCAACAGAAGTGAAATAATTACAAACTGAATCAAGCAGATTCCCAGGGTAGCTGGTCACCTGTTTTCATGTATTCACTTTTTACACTCCTACCCTTGCAACCCATACACAGTTTCTAAAATGCAAAACATTCAGGCTACCTGCAGGCTAAATTACCTCTGGGTAGCCTGGTTCCCCTCCTACTGCATTTTCTAAGTACATCCATTTTCCCTCATAAAAATAGTAACTACTGATTCCAAAATAGCATGAGGGCTTCTTATGCCTGTATCAAGACTGATTTCCCACTGTAGTTTAATTGTGATAGTTCATGTAAATCTTCTAACTCTTAGAAATGTTAATAATGGTAGGCTTGAAAAAAATTCATATTATAAAGTCCTAAGTACAAAATCTTCATCTAATGCACTGCTAAAATAATATCACTATGTGCAAATCACAGTAATATATTGAAATTGCTTTGAATAAACACTTTCTTTTCACCTCTCATAAAACTATGGCTATATCATATTACTTTTTATATACTGTTCTGTGATATGACGTTCTTAGATGTAAGTGTATCCTGTACGGGAAGAAAAATTCCTTCTGATAAAATGACTTCCATTCTGCCTCCAAATCATTTCTCCAGTAGCTCTTTCTCAGTTTTTCTCGGTCTCCCACCTTTCCTTTTGATTATTTTGTTCTCCAGGGAATCCTCTGACAATAAGCTCTCCTAGTTCTCTTTCTAATTTTTCTCAATTTTCTGTATTCTCATGTTCTTTCTGTCCCGCAGATTGTTGTTCTTTGGACTTTCTTAATTAGGACTTCTTATCTTTTTTTTATACACAGTTACCACTATGTGGACAACTCTCAATTCTTTGTCTAATTAATTCTGGTCCTATATATGCAAACATTGGCCAGAACTTTCACTTGGCTATTCAGTTGTCATCAAAACTAAAATCACCATATTTATTCCCTTCTCAAACAACTTAAACCACCTCCTTATTCAGGGGCTCCATGTTTCTGTGATCTTTCTACCCAATCATTTAAACTTAAATTCTAGAGATCGTCTTGGCTTCTAAATAGGTTCTAGAACTAAGTCCAGAGTGTGTGTGTGTGTGTGTGTGTGTGTGTGGTGGATGGGGGGGGGGAGGGTTCCCACACAGCATGACTAATTCTCCAGACGTCAGCTGAGTGTCCTGCACTTTAACTCAGTTCTGAGACTATCTACCCAGAGGTAGCATAATATGCCACAGGTTGAGAGTTCAGTCTCTCAAAACTGCACTCCCCACACACTTCCCCCTCTTCAGATGCTGGTAGAAAGCCTAGGGGCTTCTAACTCTCTGATTGTTGATTGGAGGTTCCCATGACCTCCTCATTGGGTTATATTGATTTGCCTGAGCAGCTCACAGAACTCAGAGAAGCATTTTAATTACTGGATTACCAGTTTATTATGAAAATATGTAACTCAGGAATAGCCAAATGGAAGAGAGGCGTAGGGCAATGTGTGGGGAAAGGGCATGAAGCTTCTATACTCTCTGAGTGTGCCACTCTCCCTGGTTTCCATGTGTTCACCAACGCAGAAGCTCTCTGACTCTTCTTTTGGATTTTTGGAGGCTTCATTGAGTAGGCATGATTGATCACATCACTGGCCATTGGTGCTTGAACTCAATCTCCAGGAGTTCTCCCCTTTCCAGAGGTCAGGGGAGGCAGAAGACTGAAAATTCCAAGCCTCTAGTTGGACATGGTTGGTTCTCCTGTCAGTCTGCCCCCATCCTACATGAGGGTCCAAAAATCACCTCATTAACATAACAAAAGATATATTTTCTACTCTCATCACTTAGGATATTCCAGGAGTTTTAGGAGCTCTGTGCCAGAAATGGGGACAAAGTCCAAGTATTTAATTCTTATTATAAATCACAATACCACAGCTTCTCATTTTCCCTCATTCTCCATATTCTAGAATGAACATTTTTAGCTTCTATTATGTTCCAGATACCACATAAGATCCTGGAGAACTAACTGTTCCTGATTCTAGATGTTCCTGATCTAGAATGTCTTAACTTACTAATGCAAAATGAATAGAAAAAGAACAATTAAGAAGATGGGGGTGGAAATGAGCAGTCAGTTTAAAATTTGTATTAAACTTTGAAGAAAGAGTAAGATTTTGACAAAGGGCAGAGAGGACAAATCAGACCTCACATTTCCATCCTCTGGACATTATTTTGTGCTACTCTTTCTGCCCACAATCCCTTCTTCTTCATCTGTACTTGTCAAAATCCCACTGAACTCTTGGACGTATGGCTGACTCTATTGTTCAATATTTGTTTTTCAATTGATTGCAAATCTGTGTGTTGAGTGTATGTGTCAATTGTAAGCTCTACCTTGTCTTATTAACTAATATTTTCTACTAGCAGAAGCATTGTGTTTGGCACATAGTAGGCATTCAAAATATGTTTGCTAAATCCATGACTAATGGTATGAGAAAATGAGCTATTTAGGAAAACGAAAATGCAGTCTATACACTGAATTTCAAATTGCACAGTCTTTTCCTGCTATGATTTTCACATATGAAATCAGGAGCCGATACTGGGATCTTAATTGTGAAGTTCAGTGTGAGTACTCTGGTGCCTTGTAGTCAGAAATAATCAAGTCTTTTTACATGTGGAGATATCCACAACAAATGTGATGACCTACTGTTCTCCTATCTTTTTAGTTATGAAGAAGCTGAAGTTTAATCACAAATGGAAATTCAATTATAGTGAATAATAGTTATCTGGATCTTCAGTTTCTTTTAATCTTCTGCTCCACTTTTTTCAAGCTGTAGCTAACACATGCTCCATAGTCTAAATTAAGGGAAAGTTGGTTTTTACTGATTCATTCATTGAAATATCCTATGCCTATAGAAATAAGAATATGACACTTAATATTTATTGAGCGCTTGCAAAGTGCTAGCCACTTCACACATGTTACTTCACTTGATCTTTAGAGCCACTTAGTGAATTATTCATCCCATTTTGTGGGCGGAAGTGAGGATCAGAGTGATAAAGTAATTGTCTGTTTATAGTCCTAGAAGGTAGAGGCACTATATTTGGGAACTAGGTCTAACATCAAAACCCAGCTTTTCTCATTATATGTATTGCCCTCAACCATATGATAAACAAAGCAGGCACTTAAGGGGACGTGAATGCTGAGTGGATTATTGCTCGTGTACACAGTCATCAACTGAGAAAAGTGTGTTTACTTTATTCCTTTTATGTCATAAGCAAAAATTGCAATTATTTTAGAACTTTTATTTGAGTAGTGCCATTCTCTCAACTCGTTCTAGTCTTCGGAATGATAGAATTGGATTTGATGAATTTAACAGAGCCTTCAAGCTCTAACATCCTAAATCTTCACCGTTGATAGTTAAAGCGGCCGTGCTTAGCAGCAGGTACAATAAATGTTCTCTTTTAGACGTTGAGATCCGTACTCATTTGGATATCTAAGAGAAGATGATATTTGCCAATTATACCTCAATGAAGCTGAGAAAAAAGATGAATGCTTTTCCTTTCCATATGATACTCTATCAATTGCAGCTTTGATTACCGTTAACACTACTAAGCAACCAGTCAAAACTTGAGAGTGAAAAAGTCAACCAGTAGTTTGGGCTGTATTATGGAAATAACAAAGTTGAAATTCTTTTTCATTCACTTCTTCTCAGTGAATTAATTTGTGGTTTTCATTTTACATAGACACATCCACTGAAGAGCTATTCAAACTTGGCACTCACCCCTGCCCTGACACTCCTTAGCACAATGGTTTGAAAGATGCATTTTTTAACTTCCTTTTTTCCTTCTTCCTTTTGTCTTCTTGGAGCATTATATATCTAAGTGACAGGAGTCTTACAAATATTTAGGAAGATAAACATGCTGTGTCTGTTAGGAACAACAGAAGGATTCATACACCACTCTCAAGTTCCCTTCCTCACCTGTCTCGTGCAGGGGAGGCCAATACCCAGGATGGGCTCCGTATGTGATGGCTGATTGCTGCCCAGGACACCATTATTGGTGATCTTGTCTTGTCATTGGTTTAGAGATGTCACAGAGAATACTGGTCCCAAAATGGGATATCTGTGGCAGGGCCAAGAATCATTCTATGTTATTGTATTCACTTGGAAAAGCGATGAACACTATGTTAAGACTCAGAGTAGCTTCTTGAAAGAATTTTGAAAGAAATAAACATTTTATCATTTTCTATAAAATTTCCACTTTAAAAAAACAGTAGGTGAGTGATCACTATTTTACAAATGATTCTTGATGTTTTAAATGTTTTTAATGGTTAAGTCTCAAAATCCTAGTCAGCTCTTCTTTTCCAGAAAATGGAATCCGGAAAACATATCTGTAACACTCTCATTGAAAAGTCCTGGATACCAATTGCCCCTGATTTTATATGAAACCACCATGGCTATTTTTCTCTCCTCAGTGAATTAATCAAGTTGGGGCTAAATTACTTGCTTAGTTATTACATGTATCTAACCTGCATAACACGAAAGGTCTGAGTCCATGCAGGCTTCTCTGGGAATGTAATGAATTTGTGCTTCATGGACCTGATGCTGGTTTTCCAGCTCCCCTCACATTGAGTGAGACAGTCCCCTGCCATTGCCAGCATTGCCTGTCTGACAGGCATCAGTCACACTGTTGGAAAGGGACCCCTGGCAAATAGTCACTTGCAATTAGGCACTAACCCACAGGAGGCCGAGTAACTACACTATGAGCACTATCTTCTCCCCACCTCCAATCATTATTATTTTACTTACCGGCAACTGAAATAAATTAATGTCATTGACATCTGAGGGATAGCCATACCAGAGAGGTCCTCCCCTGCCTTTGTATTGGCTATGTTTGACGTAGCAGGCCTGTGTTCCATAAGAGATGCCTGAGATTTAGAGATTATTTTACGCTCGCTTGACAAAGGAAGCCCACCAACCCCCACACGTGCATCTCTGAGTAACTAAGCGTCACCTTTCCATGACAGCTTTTTCTCCTCAAATACATTCTGTATCAAAACCCTGCTTTACACAACCTTCGCATGGCCCTGCATATGAAACACTAAAACATCATCAGTTTTAATGAAATAGTCAACCTACTACTTGAAGAATTTACATTTATGGCCCACAGACTAGCTACCCTTCAACATGAGCTAGGTGATGCATTTCTAGGAACTTCAAATTAATCCTTTTCATTACAGAAGTAGGTACCCATGGAAATGAACAGAAATAGCTGATCTCATTAAAGGCTGAATTGAAACCAATTCTTATGGTGGCAGTAGCTACAGCCTGTGATAATTTCCCTAGCTGCTATATGAGCTAAGTCCTGTAATTACTTTTAAAAAAATTCTAAATAGCATAATTTTAGGTTACATTATATTTTTTATGTGTATATTTGTATGTATGTTGGAGAACAGGGTATAGAGATGTATTTAAATAAGCTTGAGTTTTAATTGGGTTGGCTTGGTTTCTGTATTCATAGGGCTTTATGTATGTCTTTCCACAGACACAACTTTTTTTCCTCTAATTCTTTTCGATTCTCATTCTCATTTTGAAAGACTGATCCTTAGATTATGACTCTCGTTATAAATGCGTACTATGCTAGAGGGCTATTTTTATGCTCACAGACTCATATCATTCTGGGACTTTAATTTCTCTTCTATAGTTTGAAACAAATTTTTAAATTTAAAAAGATGAAGACATTTGTCCTTGCCCTAGGGTCCTGATTTAAGGTTTAGACAGAAGGTTAAATATCAAAACTTTTATATAAATCAAGTGTGTGTATTTCTGAATAAAGGTCTGGCACCATCTGCACAGGGCACTGATTCCTCTAGCTAGAGGGCTGGAGAGTCTGTTTACAAAACAATATACAATTTAGACAGAACAAGTGTCCTTCTATCAAATAGAAGAGAAGAGTCATGTTCATTTGTCATTACAAGCACACTGTTTCCTTTTTGGTGAGTTACTGCCCTTCCTTAAGAGGAGATTAGTCCTTTAAAGTACAGAAATTGGAGATGGCAGGCAGCATCCAGGAGTAGATACAGATTCAAAATTCTTTAAAAGCCTGAGTTCAAACCCATTCAGAACCTCTTAAAAACATCACCAGAGAATACTGGTAGATCCACATTCACCCACCAGGGATTATTTCAGAATCATGACCACACGACTTTTCACAGTAAGAGTCTACATGCAAATAGACATCAGTTCTCAATAGGCACCGTGGCATCTCTTTGGTTAATGCAGCAAGAAAGCAAGCACAAAGACCGTGAGGGAGTGATGCTAGTCTTCAGATACGACGGGAAGTGTCACACCTTGATTTTAGCTAACGTCTGTCCTCTACAAGTAGATGACCCCAGTTTCTTTAATAATTTACCCTCAAAATTAGATGCAATGGGTAATTATCTTGGTAAAGAATTTAAATTCAGCCTTTGATTCCTTTCACAGATGAATCTCATACTATGAACACAATGACAATAATAAGCCAAGGAATATTTAAATATTTATGCAGATTCTACTTCAATTTATATTTGGAAACTCTGCAACCCTGGTATAAGAACATTTCTCTCCTCACTGTGTACTATAATCTCTAGGAGTTTAAAAGAGAATATTTTAGTGCAGAAAAGCAGTGGAGAAACCCGGTGACCCTGTAGGTTTGAATAAAGACAATTCTATTAAACTTTCATTTATAACTCACATTCAGGGAATTGGCTGAGAATAATAATATGCACCATAAATAAACTGAAAATTGTTCCTGGTATTATAATGCAATAAAATATACATAACACTGATACCTATTAAAGATATTTTAGTATTTCCTTAATGGCTTCAAAGCCACTTAGAAAACTTGCATCTGTTTAGGATCTTCATTAATGGTATTGCAATCTTGGGGAAAACATTAGGTTTTCAGTTATCTGGCTATTTAAAGTTAGGACAAAAACCTTATTGTTAGGATGATTTGTTTTATATCAGCTGAGGTTTTAGACTTTTTTCCAGTGAGTTATTCCAAGGTATATATTTCAATAATGATAGCTCTGCCCTTATTTTTACAATAGTTTTGTTAGAAAAACAATGAAGAGTATAAAGTCTAGGAAGGCATATTCTTATAGATGGAAAAACAATGAAAGAAAGGGAAGAAATCTCAAAGGATGTGGTGTAATGTAAAAAAAAAAAAACACTCTGTTACACTTGACTAAAATTCTGGCCTTAAACAAGCTAAGTGATTTGGAGCATATTATACTGAAAGTCATAGTTTCTTTCTCTGTAAAATATAAGACATCACTCATATTGCATTTGATCATTGCAAGGGTTAAAGGAGATGATATATGTGAAGATCTTAGAGTATAATCCTCATGACATGTTTCTACTGCTGCTACACTTTTAGGTGATAGAAAGTTCAGGCTGCAACAATTACTCTCATCCCAGGCTACTTTAGAAGGGTTCGGAAGAGAGAGTTCTCCATTTCCCAGTTCTTGGGTTTTCCTTCCAGGCAGATACACCAACCAGCAGGCAGGCAGAACTTCATGGATTTGCAACCTTATGATTTATTGTGGACATTCATTTGACCAGTCAGTAGGCAAAGCAAATGGTATGCAGCTTCCTGGAGCTCAGTTGGAATTGAGATGCAATTTAGCCTTCTTATACTTAACTTGAATCCTTTCCATTGTGACCTTTCAGTTTTGCCTGCAACACATATGCCTAATAAATGCTGATTCAAAACCTAATCCTGAAGGATCTAAATAGACTTCATGTGATTCAGCCTGTACAGTACAATTATTTTCCAACCAGTGTTATAATAGCATTACCACACAGATGGGTACTACGGCCAGGTAAATGAGAGTAGATTCTGCACTGGGCAGGATTTACTGAAAACAATATCCAACATGCTGCTTCTTTTGCCTTGTTTATGGTTCTCTTTATTTGTAATTGTAAGGATTCAATAAACTGGTAGTAAAAAGTAGTTGTGTAGATAATATAGCCATGATTCAAGCATCCTATCTTTAGCTTTGTGTTGGTCAAAGAAAAAACAAATACTAGCCACTAAAAATAAATGTTGAAATAAATTACGTTGATGGCATGTTTCAAACTCCACGAGAAGATACAAAGTTCATTGTACTACTACTCTTCTATCTACCTCCAAGGAACCCAGTATCAAACTCTGACTTCTACAGCTCGTAAAAAAATGCCTTCCCCAAACTTCTAGCCTCTAGTGTAATCTCTTCTTCAGTCTTTTCCATAATAATGCATCACAGTAATGCACAGATCTGCTTGGAATTCCAAAACACTCCTCACTGGGGGAAAAGGAAGGAATTTAGTGAGCAGAGCCAGAAGCATTTTTGATAGGGAAAGGCTGGAACTTTTTTTTGTTTGGTTTGGTTTGGTTTGGTTTGGTTTTTTGTTTTGTTTTGTTTTTGAATCTTCAGGTACCAAAAGACAGAGAATACAGTAGAAGAACAAAAGAGGTACATTGGACAATGAATATTATCAATGGGTTACTGAAGCAATTTAGCAAAATGGAGGGTCAAAGAGAGCAAATTGTTCCTGCTTTATTAATGTTTGGTGATTTAAGCTCTGAGGAAAATGAATTTTGGAGAATACAAAAAAGACATGAATCTGAATTTCATATTCTGGTTGAGTGGAGTTTATCCCTTTGGCAGAGACTACTACTTATCTGCTATTTGGAAATGTTAAATTTTCCTCCCCTTTTCAATACAGATCAATAAAATCAATAAAAAAGTTATAATGCTTTTATTGTTCACTGTCTTAATAAATAAAAAAAAATGATGTCTGATGGTCATTTATAAATTAAGATTAAGTCAATTTCTTCAGCGAATGACTCCTGAAACAATTTAGGATCAAGGCAAAAGGTTTGTGGAGGACACTGTCTGTATGCTGCCCAAACTCATCAAACTTCAGAGATGCTTCTCTCCTGATACAGGCAAAGGGGTGGAACAGACTACTTCACACTACCTTCCATTTTCTATGCTAAAATTCCATAATCCAAGTATAAAAACTATTGAATTTAATACTGGTATTTTAAAAGGACACAATCTCCAGCTTAAACAATTATTCAACAAGACTTGTCTTGTTATTCTTGTTGGCTTTCCTGGTTTCTTAATTTCATTTAGTGTTTAGGATCTTGGTGCTGCTTTTCTCCTTGTGTTTCTTTAGAATCTTCATGCTGTATAGCTGACATTTATTTCTGTAGTCAACTCTAAACAGGTTCCTTCCAGTGGACACTTCTACGCCCATCTAATGCCCCTCAACTTCCTTCAGATCCTCCATCAAAGGTAATGATCTCTGAATTTACAGCTTCTCAAAGAAGGTAGGACTGCCAAATAGGAAAGACACATTGATTCATTTTGAAGTGATTTCAGAGGATGTCAAGATAAATAATTTGGATGACATAAACAAAGAAATACTCACAGATCAATAAGTCATAATTGAAATGCAGGAATGAATGTTTGAGCTGATAAAAAATGGTCTAATCACATTAGAAAAGAATCATTTCTATGCACAACTTTGGCACAATTGCATTTTACAACTTTTAAAAACATTCTCAGTGACGTTGCGGTTTAAAAGTATTATTTCTACTGATTCATATGTGTTATAATAGCAGCTATGTATTATGCCCTAACAATGTGTTTAGAATTGTATTAGCATTAAAAGGTTATTTTACTCAGTCCTCATATTAACCCTAGGTAATAGGTATTATTAGTCTCATTTTACCAATTACAAAAGTGCTTCCAAGAGGTTAAGTAAATTACCCAATTCCACATCACTAACAAGCATCAAAGCCGGCATTCAGAGCCATGCCTGTAGCGCTCCAGAGCCCGCAGCTGCTGCTTTTACACAATAATCTAACAAATTAAGTTCAAAATATCAAATGGAAAATATACTAAGAATTATGACTTCTTTTCTTGAAAATTGTTCCCACCTCTTGTGGCAGATCTACTTTGAGCTGGTTTATCTCAGAGGATCTTAACTTTTATTTCATTCAAGAATCTTCTCTATATTGGTGATGGATTTGTTCCTCCTTCTAAATGTTTCTAGCGGCTGACAACTCTCTTCTTTTAAGGCATTTGTGCTTCTATATCAGTTAGGGAGTACTATAATTTTATTTTATTTATTTTGTTTTTTTTTTTTTTAATTTTTATTATTGAGTAGATATTTGCCTTTATTAACACCTACCCATTGATTCTAATTGTGGAGTAATCGGAATAAGGCACAAAAGTCTGCTTATAAAAAGTGTGAGACTGAAGAGGAAGTAAGCAAAACTAAAGCTTGGTGTATAGTATTCTAAACACAAGTAACAATAAATTTATGAGAATATTCAATTCTAGAATGGTTGGGAAAATGATTTTATTTTCTTGCCTAAAGAAATTTGTCATCTGGAATCCTACCTGGGAAGCATTATTATTTTAATGCAATAGCACTGCAGCAACAGAGCCATGTAATAGTGTGATAATCCTATAGAAAATGTGAAGAGTTGTTCTGAGTCAGATGTAGCCAAGTTTATCCAAGGAGGAAGTCATTTTAAACTGGATGCAGAAGTGCCAAACTTCAAAAAAATTTTTAATATTTTCAAAACATTCCATGTGACACTGGAGAATATAAATAATAAAAGAGATATTTCTGTCACAATATTTGGTAGAAATGATTTTTCATAAATCAAATATATGGTATAATGTTCCATGTTATCAGCGTTCTTATGCAGAATAGCCAGCAGTTTTTTGATAGTGTGTAGAGCGCATGAAACTAAATAACTAGGATGAAGGCAGCTGTATATATTCACTTCTTTTATAATATTGAAAATCTTCTTAAAAGGACTCAGGTGTGTTTGAAGGAGACTGACTAGCCAGTCACAGGATTATATTCTGTAGCTGGATGAGACTGAGGCATTAGCAGTTTTTCAGGACCTTGCATGAAAGGTATCACGGGTGTGTAGGGCAGGAAAAAACAAAACAAAACAAAACTAAATGCAAATATAAGTTGTATGTTGTTCACCTGAACCAGTTCACATCTATTTTAGTATAAGTGCCTCATCTAATACATAATAGTTCCAATCAAGCACCTGGGCAGATAGACACACACTGGGGAGCATTTCATCACCTTCCTTTGATCTTCTAACCTTTTCTTTGTTCATCCTTCATTTTAGTTATTCAGAACCTGGGTTGTATCTTTCTCTCCTAATTACTTGTCCCTACATTCACCTGTACTCCCATCACCAGAATCACTCTCACCAAAATCATGAGTACTTTTATAAAGCCAGTGTTGGGGTCTAAGGGGAGTGCACACCAGAATCACAGGGTGCTTGTTCTGCCCCCACTAATTCCTAAGTATGTGATCTGGGAAACTGATGTACATATTTGGGCTTCTATTTACTTATTTATTAAATAATGCTATATTTCTGTACACTGATTCATTTAATCGTCCCAATAATCTATTAAGGTATCTTGTATTATTATCCCAGTTTTACAGGTTCAGTGAAGATATTGCCCAAGGTCACACAGCTGAAAATTGGCAGAAATAAGAAACTTCCAGGCAGTCTAGCTCTGGAGTCCAGCAATCTTGACCGTTAGGCTACCTCACCTCTGTGACCTTGCCTAGGTGCTGTGACTTTGGACCTTAATATGATTCAGCTTTATGTATTAAGGGGAACAGAACTTGGTGTGCTCATACCTAGATCATAGAAAACTGTACAATTCAGATTACCAAGTCTTTAACCTTGTGAGAATAGTCAAAAGAAAATAACAGATAATACCCAATTTGTTGTTATGATGAATGCTTTGTTTGCAATGGGTCAATTCAGATTTTACTTTTGTTTCATCTTGTTTTTCATTCAACAGCTGGACTTGTTCTCGGATCTTCCTCCACAGTTCCTTGTGAACTTGTTCCCCTACTAAGCAATTCTGCAGCAGTGAACTGGGGGGTAGACATTGTCTTTCCGGAGACTCTGTCTTACATTGCAACCCTTCTGTTCTATGTCATGGAGTAATGGAATGGGTAGTATTTTAGACTGCCATCCTAACAGAAGTTTATCATCTATGGTAATCCTTAAAAGATTTGAACTACAAAACTGGTTTCTCCAGCCCATTGGATTTATCTGTATTGTTGTGTTAACTCTAACCACATCCCTGATTAATTTGATTCCATTTGGTTTCTTCCATGAATCTTTTGAACTCTGAATACCTGGCATTTCTTCAAGAGATGCTTTCAGAAAGACTTTCTAACTTTTAATATCTACAAAGGCATGGCATTCATGTTATATAACACTCATGGAAGATGTGGTTGATGGATCTCCAAAGATAGCCTTCTTTTATAGAAACCATTCTTTTTATTTTTACGGTTGGTGGTGCCAGCGTTGTGAGGAAGAATATAAGTGAAATGCCTGGATGCTATTCAAATAGGTAGCTGAAAATAACCCTGGCTTGTCTTGGAATATCCTGGAAGGTGTTCCTAGCCCCTCCCTCCCTTTGTTTGCTTTTTTTTTTTTTTTTTTTTTTTTGATTTGCGTGTTCTTTCCAGTAACACTGTAGAAAACTAGCAGGAGCCTGTTTGTGATCATGGCTGGTTTGGCCCATGCAGTGCTATTCAAGCTATAGAGGGGATGGTCACACATCTAAAACACACACATTATCTAGCACTTATTGTGGTCTCACTTAGCATGCCTTCATCAATGTGAAGCTTTTTTCATTTTCCAAACTGAGTCCCCAGACCTCTTATTAGCATATTATGATTTACAAGAGAGTGGGTTTTTTTTTGGGGGGGGGGTTTCATAACAACACGGAGAAAGTAAAACCCACTTGTTCATCCCAAGAGGTCTGAGAGCACACTTTAAGCACAGGGTGGTCAGAATAAAAACTAATACAAGTAAACAGTCTATGATTGCTCCTAATCAGAGAAAACACCCAATTAGAGCCAAAAGGCTGAGGAACAAATTGTTTACCATAGTAAATCATTCTCATAAACATCATCGTTTAAAACATTTGAACTCTGTTTGGGGACAGCAACAGTGATGTGGGATTCACAAGGAACACTAGACAGCTGGCTGGCTTTAAATCTTAGTGGCAGCCACATTGGAGGCTGCCAGGGGCTTCTGCTGTTCCATTTTAGCTAAAGGCAGGATTACTGAAGCTGCATTATATCCTCCATCTCATTTTCAGCTCTATTGCACCAATTATGCTGCATTGAGGCTTACAGGGGCTTACATTGAGTTTCAGATAGATGGAAGAAGCCAGTCTATATTCTTTGTGATAAAAATAGTCATTAATTACTGAGAACTTGTAAACCGCTTAGCATCCTTCTTAATGTGGCCCGTCAGGTGCTTCTCCTCATTCTATAGCTAATCAGCAGAAGAGGAGAAAAATCCTCTGGAAGAAGATGATCTTTTCTGGCTCAAACAGAAAGCCAAGGTTAAAAATAAATCTAAAACACACTGAAAACCTAAGCTGATAATGCACTCACTGGCAAAATGCTGGCTTGTTTTCTTTTCATTCAAAGTTGATTAGAGAAAAATTTCTTACAATATTGTCCCATTGGGAAGCTAATTATCAATGTAATATATTTTTTCCCTTTCTGATAGAAAATAATGTGTTCTGAGGAGTTGGATACATGAAAACACATTTACAAATGGCTCAGATGGAGTTAGTTAATTATCTAATTAAAGAAAAGTAAAATGTCCTAGGAATTAATGAAGAAATTCAGTTGAGAGGGAACTCAGCTAGTAAAGGGTCTGCCGAAAGCAACAATGGGTAGTTTCACCTCTGAATGGACAGCTTAAATATGCTGGCAGAATTTCAGTTTAGTCTGTTTTAGAATTGACTGCTGCATCCAGTATTTTAATTTTTAACAAAAGCCTTATGTTTAATTGGCAAAAATGCCCATTATGCTACTTCGTTAAGGCAATCAGAGTTACGGGTAATGTCGATGTGATGAACTGTAACAGTCTTCATTTGGTAGACAAAATACAGAGGAATGGCTTTTGGGTGTAAAAGTATCCCACAGGTTAGAAAGATAGAAAACATGCCTCCACGGAGTGTAAGCACGTATTGAAGGCTTCTTTCTTGAATGTACATATTTCATAAGTAAAAACCATGCTTTAAGGAATGCTGTGCAACCACATTTCGTGCATTTCGATATGACTAATATTCGTGAATGGGAGTACAGTTTTTCAAAGCAATGGGCAAAGAAAATTGGAGTGATAGTATATCAGCTAAGTTGATTTTTATAAAAGCCTTGTAGAGAGATTTAAAAATGAACAGTGTGTGCAGGGAGGAAAAAAAAGGAACAACGATGAAAGAAATTACAAGTGGGTTTCACTACATTACAAGCTTGAGATTGCTTATTAAATACGTAACTTGTTTTTCTGCTATACTAGTCATTTTACATAAGTGTGTGATTTGGCTTCCATTTATAATGTGTAACTGCAGCATGCTTCAACGGTGCCAAGGGGAATACTTGTTATGGGTTGAATATTTGGTTAAAATCTTTGGAAAAATTCTAGAAGCATTTATATAACCATGGCAGCTTTGGGGAAGCACTTCTTTTCAGTTCACTTCTCTCCTTAGCAAACGGGGAGAAGACAACTGCCCTCTAGACACAGGGCAGACAATGGAGCCCTGTTTCCTTTCTCCCCACCCCAAGTTTTTATGAACTGGTGATATCTGTATTGGACAGTAATTTAAATTTCTCTTTCTCCTTGGGAAGAAAGCTGCTTTAGAATCTGTAAAATCTCAAGGTATAAAATGCCCACTGTATGTATATATGGTCATTTTAATCATAAATAATTATTGTATTTAAAACCAACAATGAAGAATTAACTTCTTGGTATAGTTTCTATGTAAACTCCCATTGCACAGCAATTGTGAGAGCCAGGAAGGGTTGGAGAGGAAATGTTATAAAAGCAGATGGACAAGAAGAAATTTATCCAAAATATAGAGACGTGGGTCCTTCGTATCCTGGACCAAGTATAGATTCTGGCCCAGATTTCATGATGGAGAACTGGAGAAAGTAAAAATTACATATATATACACAACAGGTATTTTTCTCTCCATTTCAAGGCTTCACTGGAGAAATTGCTATATTTATATTGCCTTTAGATATAGTTGTTGATTTATTATATGAGGGAAAGACACCCCCAGAGGGAGCCAAGAATGAGACTCAAGGCTGAAAGAATGGAGAAGAAATATTTAAACAAGTTCCAGGATTGTTCATTTCCTAACTGCTTTGCTATGTCTTGTGCAGTTTGAAAGGCTTTTGCATGAATGATCTGTTAGCAGAGGGAATACAGTGTTTTCATAAAAAGGAAAGCACTGATGGATGATGCAGAACATTGTTTCTTTTTCACATTGTTGCCTTTCAGTTTATGCAGAGGGCACCTAGGTTAAATGGGCATTTGAAAGCCATCTCTTTCTCTGACATCCCTTCTTTTTCTCCACTGCTCCTCATTCTCAGTGCCTTAGTTTCTCCTACATTTTCTCCAGTTGCCTGCGCCCTCTTCACCAGGATATTAGGATGTAGGCTCTATCCTGGCAGGAACTTTAACGTTAAGGTCATGTAGGAAATCCTGGGTAGGTTTGGGTGTAGCTGATAGCAACTATGTCCTCGTGTCTCTGGCAGGAGTAGACCTAAATCTTTGAAAATAATCACAATGCAGCAATCACAATGCACTGTCAAGGGTGAGGAAGTGAAGGAGTAAGAAGAGCAGAAAACTCTCTGTTACTCTCCCGCTAGTGGTCTTCTTTGAGTTTTGAGAACAGATAACATTTTCCTCAGTGAGTGGATTTGGGTTTTTGGAGTTGGCAGTAAGATATCTCTAAGCATCACATACCAGGGAGAAGTTAGCCACCTGGGGGAATAATTTCTTGGGCATTTGGCAGATCATAGGTCAGTTATGCACAGAAGCACAATTCAAACTGAAGTGAGTAAAAGAGGAACATTATTGACCCCCATAATTGAATAGATCTAAATGTTATATTTTTCAACTTTTTTCTCTTGGTTTTGGCTTCCCTATTCAGCGTCAAATATCACAAGATGGCTGTCAACGCTTCCAGAGTAAAACCATTTTATTATCTAAGAGTAATGAGAAAAGGCATGCGTCTGCATTCTGTTTTATCTAAGGGTTAGGAAATAACTGGTTCAATGGAGCAGGACTGAATTGATAAGAGTGATGATATAGCTGTTTTCTGAAAGCGTGCTTAAGTCCCCTGGCTATTCCTTAGTGGGTATAAGATTAGATTTTTTTCTTCCAGAATGGAACATCTGGAACATTTTCAGAATGGAACACTTATGCAAGAAAAGTGGCTCATCTTCAGTCAGAAACAATTGCCAACACTAGTCAGCATCTCTGAGAACCAGGAAGAACCCTGTAAATATGAGAGCAGACCAAGTGGGGCTGACCAAGGCTTTCTTGAGAGTGTCACAGACTTCGATGCTGGAATTTGAGTCTGAATCTATATTTCTTGGTTGCCAACAGAAAATCAAAGGCACATGTGTGAGAGTTAATTGGGGGAGGGGTGATATTTAATTTAGTGTTTTGCTTAAATATCTTAGGAGTTTATTAATAAGAATTTCAAATAAAGTAGTCTTGATGAAAAAATTAAATGTTCTTTTGAAATAGATGATTTCAGATTTTCTGAAATGTTCTCTGTCAAAAAGGAATATCACAAACTGTTGATGAATGATTATCTATTACCATACCTGGCATTTTGAGTCTGAATATGCAGAGTCTGAAAATAATTGTTTAAAAATTATGGAGTTCCAAGTTATGACCAAATTAGGTACATGACTTTGAGTGATAAAATGTTTATAAACGTCATCAGTGCTTAAGAAAAACAGTTCCTTTACTGAACCCAAGTGAAAGAACCCAATCAGTTTTTGAGACGTGTGTTCCTGTCCCTAAGGGATTCATGTTTTCACAGGGAATATTGACCTTATTCGTTCATTACCAAGTACCTAACATCTGCCAGACATTGCACTTAGTTCTGGCGAAACAATGATAAAAACAGTTGATTTGTCCCTGCTCTCACGTAGCTTAGACTTCATGGTTAGGAGAGGGGGGAAAACATAATGATTAATTATGTGATCCCACAATGCAAATGAGACTGAAATAAGTGGTGTCAAGGAAGGTTTATGATTCTGAAGAGGCTATGGTAGAGGGATTTGGTCTACTTGGTGAGGATAGGAAGTGTTTCTGGGGACGTGAAACACTATCTGAAGGATGCTAATCTGAAGGATACTTAAGATTTAATTAGAAAAGATGGAAAAGAGACTACCAGGCAAAATATGTAGAGGTTATGCAGAGACCCTTCAATGGGAGGAAACATAGCTCCCTTCTGGAGCCAAAGGATCAGGGTACAGATTTTACATGAAGCAAGGGGCTGAGTGAGGAATGTCAGAATACTTGGCTTGAAGGACATATTAAGGATTTTGGACACTGTCCTAAGAGTTCTGGGAAGCTGCAACATGTTTAAAGCAGAGTGTGAAATGTTTAAATTATTATTTCATTAAGATTGATCTGCAAGCTGTATGTGGAGAATAGACTGGAAAGGGGACACAGTAAATATAAGCACACCTTTCAGGCAGCTCAGGAGCAAAATGACTGTCATCCAGAGCAGTGGTGGTAGAGATGGAATTGTGTACACAGATCTGAGAAATATTTAGAAATGATAATCATTAAGACTTGGTGAGATGTTGGGTAAAGGCAGTGAAGGGAGAGAGGTATTAAGGATAATTCCTAGGAATTTGGTATTGTGCCCTTATTGATCAATTTCATCAAGAAAGGATGCCAAGCAAAAAGATTAGTTTTGCTACTACAGCAATATGTACAAATTGCTAAAGACACTAAAAGACATGGTTGAGTTGTAACATAAGTGTTGAACAGCTCACATGAAGACTTCTTACACACACACACACACACACACACAATTTTCATGGAGAGCTAGGATGGTGGTGTAATATCCAGTAGAATTATCAGCATTGGGGCTAGTCTATTAGGATCTTATGTATGAATTTTGGGATATTTAACTGCAAACAACAGAAATCAACTCTGGTTAAATTAAGCAAAAAAGAATTTACTAAGAAAATAATGGGGCTTATAAAATTCATGGGACCCTGTGTATGAAAATAGGACTTGGGAATGAGCAGGTCAAGTGGTCCCAGAGGCTAGAAAGCAAGAAGAAAAACAAGAGTCTAGGAAGAGTATCAATCTGGGTGAGTTATGGCTGTTAGAATGGGATGGATTCCCATTACACCTGGTCTCTTTGCCCTTCTGCTCAAGAGGAAGCATCTGGTTGGCCTAGGTCATATCCCATGTCCTCGACTATGGCAACAGCACAGTATACTGGAGAAGGAAATTCCTCAAAAGGATATCAAGATTCTATTAGAAAGGCTAACTGCGATCTGAAAAGCCCAAAACAAATCTCTGCTACCCCTTGGAAGGCACTTACCCTTCTCTCAAGTCTTCACTGAAGCAATGCAGAAATGAAATAATCCTTTCAAACATCTGTTTGCTCACACATGTGAAAATGGGAGGATCTTCTCTTAACTGGCAGTTGATGAGGACAGTGAATAATCAAATGAGTTTGCCCCTCTCTGTGTTTTCCTTCCCTTCTTCACCTCACATGTTCTGGGGTTGATAAGGTGGCCAGATCTACTCATCTTGGTTTTTGCAACTACTGAATATATTGCATTATAGGGAGACATTAGTTTGGGAGGAGGGGAAGAAACTTTCCTTAGCTCCCCAATACAAGCTAGTTAAAGATACAAATAAACTATGTATGGTATTTTACAGTTTGTCATAAGTCAAAATGAATTCTAAAAGGATTGCATCATGATTTAGAGAAAAATGTGACTTTTTTATGATGCAGTTTTCTCTCCACAAAATAAGCATTTTTCTATATTTTGGCCTTAACTGTTCTAAAGTTATGTACTTTAAAGAGGAGGCATTCACATCACAGTTGATTTACATACATTTCATAATAATTCTCCACACCCTACAAAGACAATTCAAAGATATTCATCAGAACCTATACAGTTGCATATGAAATAATTGCAAGAGTTTTGTTTGTGCCCATCACTTCCCTGTCAGTACAATTCTCCTCACTTCTCTCAGAAAATATGTCTCTTTCTGAACACAATTTTGGTTCCCGACTGTGTTAAGTAATTTATCTCCAGTTGTTGTCCCAAATCCTGCATCAAATTACCTAAGTTGTCAGTCAGGTTTCCACATATTGATTCAGCAGTCTCAGCCTTATGTCCTACCCAACTCCAGCAGAGAGTTGATTGCTTTACTCCAAAATCCTTTGAAAAGTTAAATTGTTAACAATACAAATTCACTGGAAATTGGGATAACTCTTTGCCTTAGCTTCAATCTCTTCACCTTGAGCCCTGGGCATTTAGAACTCATCTCTGGGCAGCAGGGCAGGGAATTGGAAAGGAAAGTGGTAATGCAGTTACTGCCAGGAGCCAAAGGAGTAGTCAGATGTCTACTTACTCTGGCAGTGAGCACAGCTGATGCTCACTTGCCTGCTTCCCAAAGCAAATGGCTACTGATGGACAGGGTCAATTAAATAGAAGCTGCATTCCAGGGTTCCTGCGTATTCCTGGACAAATAACCAGAGAGAGACAAAAACAAGTGGTCCTAGAAAGTAAGGGAGCCATTTACTACAACCCAAATCTTTGTCTTGATTCAACTCTCGTCCCAAAGAGAAACATTTTCTTATAATACCAATTAGGAACGTTGTTCTGTGGATTAGTTCCATAGTAGCTAATGAAAATCATATCTGATTGCAAATGCCATACCTTTATAAGAAGGCTCTAAAGCCTTAAATAGGCTTGAGTGCTTTTTAGTTAATGTTCAATTTGTAGCTAATATACTTTAGGAGTTAAGTGCCAGTGTTTAACCTGTTAAGAGATTGTGAGTTAACTTGGGTGTTTAACAATGAGCTGTTTTGAAGAGTATTACCAGTGAGCAGGTGTTTAAGAGAGCGGATCATAATTTAAAGTACTTGACTGAAAAATAGGGAATACTTTTTAATGACATTTATATCGTTGGTAAAAACTCTATATGGAAAAAAAAAATAATAAAAGTTGACCCGCAAGGCAGGGTAGTGCATTTTCATTGCTTTTCTTCACACAATCATGATGCTCAATCTTGATGTTAAATGGGAGCCAAGAGTCCTTTTATTGCATCTTTTCATCCATTCGTTTAAAAAGAGTTTTCTCTGTCCTCTTGGTAACAAAAATCCTAAAGGGAGTGGTTTACAAATGTAACCTTCTTTGAGCTTCTCTTTTTTCTCTCTCATACCCACTCCAGTCATTGTGTGTGACACTGCCACAGCAGGTCAAAGCCTCCATCAAATCCACCAGCGACCTCCACATTCTAAATTCCAGTTGCTCATTGTTTTCTCGCCTTAGTTGATATCTCGGAAGGATTTCACATACTGGGTCCTCCCCTCCCTGGTGAAGTGTTTGTCACAGGACCTGTGATGTGCATTCGCCGCTGCTTCTCCTTTTCTTCACTGGCTGCTCATCCTCAGTTCCTATTCATCTCCCCGACATTTTAATGCTGGAAGTCCATAGACGTCTTTTTTTTTCTTTCTACACTCACTCCCTTCCTGATATTGTCCAATTTCATGGCTTCCTTTGTTGATCCTTAAATAAGATATTTAGACTGAATGCCTATGAGATAATAATAATTGTTCTTCTGGCCATACTGTATTAAGCATATACTCTATCTCAATTTATATGCATTATATACATTATAAATGTGAACTTTATGCCAGAGAATCCATATATTTGCCAACTTTCAGATTGAGAATCAGCACAGGCTATTAAGACTGAACCAAAGACATAGAAACACCCCAAACGAGATGGAAGTTTATGACACAGTATTTTGTTTTGGCACTGGGAAGAATGTTGGGGGAGGTCATCAAGAGGACGTGACTGCAGGTTGGCCTGTGAGCTGGACCCAGGTGGCTGGAGGCTCCTCACCCTCTCCTCTGTCCTTGGAATGTATGTTCTGCCTACCACTCCCACACAAGGTGCCCTTTCAAAACTGTAGACTTGAGAAAGTAGTGTATCATTGAGACCACCTGGATTACACAGGTGACTAAACCTAGCTAAGGCTTCTACAAAAATTTTTAAGATTCTGGTGGGCAGTGTGGGGAATCTACCCATTATGAAGCTGCTCAAGTCAAGTATCATATGTAAGTCCCCTTGCATATTAAAACAGCCAATCTGGCGTGGCCTGCCAATTTCTTAAGTCTCTTCTTGCCCTTTGTGTATAGGAGCCATACACAGATCTCATCCTGGAAATTCCTGAGGTTGCCAACCAATAACTGGCAAGCCAGCCAAGAGACCAAAGAAATTGGTCTTGGGAAAGAGGCATCCTTGGGAGAGATCCCGAATTGGGCATTGACCTCTGTGTAGGAGGGGCGGCCTGTGTGTTAGATGCTTGTGGACCACTGTGTGAGTACGGGGATGTCCTGAAAACACCAGCTAGTCTAATGCAGTTGTGTGTGGAACTGCACAGAGTGCACTGCAGTAAAGTAGGGAAACAAATAGCCCCTGCAGTGGCTGGCCTCGACTGTGGGCAGGTTGGCTCGCCACTGATGTCCACTCGAGGCTGAAACTTAATTAGAAAGTTGGAAGAATGGCCGAAGTTAGAGAAGGACATACAGGTGTCCACTGCTGTGCTTGCTTTAGGGCTGGCAGACAAGGTGGGAGGGCAGGATAACTAGTTGGAGACCTTAGCTTGTCATTTTGCAAAGCTAGGAGGGTGCAGTCTGCTGAGGATTAAGGTCCAGATGCTTGTGACAAAGCCTGGTTGGGACACTAGGAGGTGAACCCTGGGAAGGTGAGGGGAGTGAAGAGGAGGATGTTGTGACTGACTGTGAAATGGTTGAAGCACATGTGGCATCTGACCCTGGTACAAAGGAAAGCCAAAGCACTGTGGCCACAACCACAGCCAGCAGGGCAGCCCCAGATTCAGGAAATGTTCATGATGTGAGAATGGATTTCCATTGAGCTTGTTGATACAGCTGCCAAGTTCCAACAAAAGGCCAGGGAAAGTATCCAGGCAAGGTCAGTGCTGTTATGGGATACAGGGGGTGACGGCATTGCTCTGACTGGGTAGGAGGCAGAGAAAATGAGCAACATTACTACACACTCTGTTCTCTGGCAGCACCTTCAGGGTTCTCAGGAGTTTCAAGGAACTCTCTTGTGGATTGGAATATTCTATCCTACAAGGAAGTTTGGCCCAGTGAGGTGGGGGTCTCCCTGGGCATATGGGGCCTTGGAAATCTGCAAAGGAGATACAAAAAGTTCTTAAGAATTGGAAATGAGACAGGCCATCTGTGCCCCTGTCTTTAAACACCCTGACTAGGCCACATTCACTGTGGTCTTCCCCCAGCACCTGGTATGGGACGCTGATATCCACACTGAGGCCAGTTGTGGGACAAGATGTTTATGATTTGGGGCAATCTATTGCTGATCTGAGGAAAACTGACAAATCTTAGGAATGGGTACAGGCTGTAGGAAAGATCCAAGACAGAGAGGGAGCTCAAAAGGCCAAAGGGCTGCCCCAATCAGCTGTTAAGTGTCCAGTAAATGTAACCTAAAAGCACACGTGGTCTGAAAAGATAGACCTTCAATCCACGGCTGTGTTGACTGACCTATGCAAAGCCTTAAAATCTAAACAACAGCTCAGATCTGACCCACCTTTCCCTACCATCCCTAATGGGGTGGGTGCCTCCTGTGCCCCGGGGTAAGATTTGGGCCAAGACTGCCTCAAGGTGAGGGCCACTGGAGGTGATGGGAGGCTTCCTGCTGAGCTCACTCTTCACTGCTCCTAGCCCTGCACGCAGTGCTCCTCCAGGTAGTCTCTCAGGAGGAAACAGCATATCATGGTAAGAGCTCTTCCTATCAAGGGGTGGGTTGAAAGTATGCTTTATTAACTCACTTCTGCCATGGCTCAAACTCCCACTTTGATTAAGTTGCATGCCCATTTGCAGCCCAAGAGTCCCTGTCTGCCAATCCACTGTCTCTAGAAATGTGGGTGCCGCTAGGCCCTATGGAGTACATAGATCCTCCAGATGCCCCCACCCCTATTCTTGTGGGGGCCCCTGCTGCCTGCAGAGAGGGAGCAGGGGAAATTCTTCCTGATATCTGCTATAGAGATGGCTCCATTCGAGGCACCTGCCACATGAAAACTGCATTCGCTATTCAGCCCAACACTGACACCATCTGGATGGAAACAGGAACGAACCACAGCAGCCAGTGGCTCAACTCAAGAAAGATTTAGCTGGTGATTGATTTACTCACAGTTCCTAGACAGTAACCCTTTGCACTGGCAGCTGGGCTGTTCCAAAGAGATAACCCGATGGCTTGGACAATGGGAAGCCAAGGGGTGGATGATCATGAACAAGGTTTTGTGGGGTCAAGACATGTGGAAAGACAGTTGGGTTCATCTGCAAGAACCTGAGGCAGTCCTCACTGTCTTCCTCATCCCAGCTTGTAAGGCACTGACACCCCCTGGCATCAGGAAGCTGATGCACTAGCTCAGATACTAGCCCTTGCAACCAACCCTTCAGTAGACACAGAAGACTGGGTGCAGATAAAGAATGGCCACTATAGTGCCCAGGGGGGATGGCATACTGCCAAGGATGCTGGATGCCCTTGAAATACAGTGACTTGGTTAATGCAGTAACAGCATGTTCTGTGTGTCCTAAACAATGCCGAAGGCAATTGCCAAAGGAGTCTGGGGCCATACACTAGAGTTCCCAACTGGTGAGGGGTAGGCAAGTTGATTATGTTGGCCCCCTCCCTCTGAGTGAGGGTTCATATATGCTTTGGTTTGTGTGAACACTGCATCTGGCCTAACCCAAGCTTTCCCCTGTCACTGCCCAAACCAGACTGCCACCTCTAATCCACATTAGAGGATTAGAAAAGCTGAGTACCGTATACAGATACCCTATTAAATAGACAGTGATTGGAGGCCATATTTCAAAGGTCATAAGGTGCAAGACTAACAAAAGGACATGACATTGAACAGAAGCTCCATCTGTCCTCTAGCCACATGCAGCTGGTTTAGTAGAAAAGAAGAATGAAATATTAAAGCAGCAGATTAAATTACTATTAGATGAAACACCTTGGCAAGGTGGACTAAAGTACTGTTTCAGACTTTAATGTATTTGAATGATCAATCACTAAAGCTTGTTGTCCCAAATGCCAGACTGGGCACCTCTCATGGGACAGCCAATACCATGAAGATATCCAAGTCGCAGGAAACAACTGTTGCCCCAGGTCTTGACGGTGGGTCAACTGTTATCATGGATTATGTGAAAAACACCAAGTCCCATTACATCTGGGAAAGGCATTATCTACTCTAATTTGCAATGGGACAGCCCATCTGGATGGGCAAGTTACGTCACACCCCTGGGGGAGGGGCAATAACTCCACCTCTGTTGGGATCCTGTTGTCCTACTGCAAGCCTGACCAATGGAAACACACTAGATCTGAAATGGAACACAGATCACTGAAAGAGGGGAGAAGGCAGGGGCCTGATCTGTCATATCTTGCCCCTAGTCCCTCTCCTCATGCCTGACAGTACGGCCTCCCCCAGCCAATGTGCCTGGTGTGCGTAACCAAGTCTTTTTCCTAAAGTGGCAGCCACATTAATATCTAGGGATCAGTCCACAATTGTTATTCTTAGAGAAGGGGAAGACCTTCCCTACAAGTTTCTAGTAAATAGCTGTCCTTCCATAATTAGACTTCTGCTGCTCCTGCAGTCACAGGATGGGCCCCTGGTGGAAATGTGTTTCAACAAAGGGCCCACTCATATGCCCAGCAAAGGAATCACTCTGAGTGTTGGGTATGTGGGAGCTGCCCCTCTAGAGCTCATCAGGATTGCCGTGGTGGGATCACTACTCCAGGAAGAAGAGTGGTGGGCCCTAAGGCAGTACATTAAAGAAGAAAAGCTAGGATTAGCACTCTTTATTCATCTGGTCTGTGTCACATACTATCAATAACAGTAACACTGGGCATGGGTATTCTTTTTTCTTTTTTGTCAATCAAACTACACAGGCAGCCCAACAAACTCTTGACTGGAAGAATACTGAAAATACCACAACCAGAGCACTGGGTGGCTTGGCTCAGACTTGGGATGGCTTTATGTGGCTCACCCTGGGTTATGTACTTTCGAGCACCCAAGCACCCTTATGCTGGGAACAGAAAAATCCCTCTGCACAGAAGCAACCCAGTTGCCCCAGGATTATGGGAAGGATATCCCTGGAACTGTGTCCTCATTCTGTCACATTAAAGGATAGTGACTGGTTTGGCACTGACCAGTCACACAGCCCAAGTATTTATTGAGTAGCCTCACAAATGGCCACAAATCTTTCACTGTTACTTCCACCTGGTTTGCTGGCCTCTGCACACTGTGTTTTCCCTGAGCACAGAGGAGAATCTGCCCTAGGGTGACAAAAGTTGGCAACATCCACTTCACAGGGCTAGACGGCCACATTCTGTTTTCTACTTGTTCATTTGGCCACCATCTTGGTTCCCTCCAAGGGCCTGGAGGACTTTATAGCACACACAGGAGCCCTTACTAAATTCATCCCGTGAGCCTGAAATGATAACTGGCAAAGCCTGTCCTTAATGAACACTGACATGCCTCTAATGAGAAACCCTGTCCCCCCCAAATAGAATAGCCTGGGACATTATTACTGACTCACAAGGAGGCACCTATGTCATTATCTAAACAATATTGTGTGTTGATACCTGATTGATCTGCTAAGATGTCATTTTTATTGAATCACATGAGGATGCAAATGAGTGATCCGACCATCGCCTGTCCCCCTGGTCCCCTAGAAGAGTTAGTAAATCAGTGGTTTTGGATCATGGGGCTCTTGGAGGAAACATTTGTTACTTAGAAATTATTATCTTAATGTGCATATTCTCTTCATGTGCTCAGACTGTTGTTGGGGCATCTGCAGCCAGACAGCTGCCAAACGAGCCACCTCCCGGCTAGTGAAACCCCTTGCTGACCTCTCAGGGCACAATGAGGAAGCGGGAGGCGGGGGAGATTATAAAAGCCAGTCAGGAGTGGTGGAGTGTTGGACAAGGTTATTGAGAGGATGTAGCAGCCGTCTGACCCACCAGTTGGACCCGGGCAGTTTCAGAGGCTCCTCACCCTCTGTCTTGTCCTTGAAATACATATTCTGCCCAACATTTCTGTTATGGGCAAAGCCCACTGGGGGCCTTGGGAAAAATAAGATGGAATCTAGGTGATGAGGTCTAACCTCTTCTTTCGTGCTCAGTCTAGTTTCGCTTGCCTGCTGGGAGCCGCACGAAGATGCCTTGCACCTGAGACGTTGGATTAGTGTTCCCAGCGCAGAACAGCTGCGTCAGGGCACCCCGGCCTGGCCGACAGTGCGCAGAAGCGCTGTGCGCAAACTCAAGACTCGAGAAGGCGGCGGCGGCGGCGGCGGCTGGGCCTGCGCTGAGATGCTGCCTCTCGCACCTCAGGCTGAAGGGTCCTGAGCCACGCAACTGCCCTGGACTCGCGAGAACTCCGCGGCCTCCCCTCCCTGCTGGCAAAGCCGCTTGTTCCTGGCCTGTTGGGGAGCGTGGCCAGAGTTAACCCTAGAGCACCAGCTCACGCCTGTCCATTCTGTGATCAAGGAACAGCGTTTTCCTTTGCTTCTGCACCGAACTGTCTCCTATCGGCTGGAGTGACACCGGCAGGTGGACCCTGGTTGGGGCTGGTCTCGGGAGTCAAGTTTCTACAGTGGGAGCCATTTTCGTGGATGCAGCCGGGAGAGAGCAACGTGTTGCTGAGACCTTTGGATAGTATATGTGAGTGAAGTCTGTTAAGACCCACGTAAAAACTGATTCTGGCAGACGCGGAGGGGTGTGGAGATCTGCTCTTGTTGCCGCCCACAACAAGTCCCGTGAGTAAGTTCCCGCGCTTATTAAAACGGCCACCTCCCAGCCTGGAGTGGCTGCCTCTTCCGTCTCTCCTTGCTCTCCTTGTCTGTGGGGCGGGGAATGGGGGGGGGGGCTGCTTCAGATTTCATCCGGGAAAATTCCTAAGACTGAAAACCAACAAAGAATTAGATACTTCTACAGGTGAAAAAAATTCTCTTTCTCAGGAGTGCAAAAATTGACCTCAAATGCTTCCTGTCAAGTATTCATTAACTATAATCTATAGGCAACAACCAAAACCCCTCAAATGCCTTCTAACTGCATGTTAATACTTGTGCTGTAGTATCTCTTTGAACAGTTGGAGTTGCAATTTGGTATCTCTGGAAGCGGTCTTTGAGATGGAGTTTGGGATTCAAAATGTATACATGAGATAGAAATCTGGGAAAGAAAAAGAGAGGAGGCAAGCTTGGGCAAAGGAAATAGTAAAACAGACTAGACAAATTTAGATCAGACCAGCAGGCGGCTCTGGAGCAAGTTCACTTGTCAGAGTGTTGTGTGTCAGACGGAACTGTCTAAATGTTACACCCCTCCCCTCACTTAGTAACCAGCTGTGGATGACAGCTGGAGGGTATCTGCAATCTCCCCACATCAGGCCCTTTCCCTACGGAGGGTCTGGGCACCACATCACATCCATCTCAGTGTGCCCCTTGCACCTGGGCTCATCTACTTCGTATATACTCAGACGGCAGCTCGAGCTCACAGGTCAGCATCCTAGGGTTTCCTGCTCAGAGCCCTCCCCACGGCGTGACTGACTTGCCTCAGTTGGGCATTTCACCTTGTTTGTTGCTGGGCGTTTAACCACTCGGTCTATTAGGTCCTGGACTTGGTGTGTGGCTTCTTCTGTCCTGCCGTGCAGATGGTAAGTGTGTCTTTGTAGGCAACTACACAGACCTCTGGCTTTTACACTTGGTTTCTGGTTGCCTGTTACCTCTGCTGCTTGTTCTCTTTCCCAATGGAGCATCCGTGGCCTTTAGCCACAGCCACCCCATGCTGTGATTCTTACATCTGCTAGTTCCTCCCTCAGTTGCAATGTTTGATCTTTACCTGTGGTAATTTATTTCCTCCTTCCCTGGGACACCCTCCAGTTCACCACTAGTTGAGCATTAACTGTCACCTTGTCGGAGGAATGTTCTTGACTTACCACCAGTGATGGCATCCTCATTGCCTGCAGCTTGCTGAGTCATCTAGTTTCAAAGCCCCCACTGATGGCCTACTTTCATAGACCTCATTTCTGGGTTCTCCAGGAGCGGAGATAGAGCTCGGGGTGTAAAGCATTTATTAAGGATCAACTTCTGTGCAAGGAAAAGCAGGAGGCAAAACTTGACCTTGAAAGAGTTGCATTGCAATGTGGGCCCCACAAAGCCCTAGCTGACTTGGCAGGGAGCTCTGAAGTGAGTAATGCCCATCAGAGTGTCATACCAGGTCAAAATTCCTGGGACTTTATACCCTCACTTTGCCTAGCAATTAATATGGGCTCAAAACGGTGTGGTTTCTGAAACTGGGGCAGATCCTGAAGGAGCTAGAGCTGCAGGCTGCTTGCTGAATATGCCCTTCATTCCTGAAGCGGTGCCTCTGGGTGGCACATCTCTGTGTCTGACATAGAACTCATATTTTGTTGATCAGTAAATACATTTGTATAAATAGAAGTAGATCTTTGGTTTTTAATGTTTGTCGTTTCGATTTTTGAAAATCCTGCTTATCCTTACCCTTGTAATAGACTGCTCTTTTCCAAAACTTCTTCAGTCTCTCAAATTAATCTAACCCTTCTTATTTATGCTTTCACAGCATTAGCATTGTCTTCCTGTACTGCACTTATAATAAGATTATGGTCTAATAGGGATAATGTTTGTGAGGAATTTCTGTATGTGTTTTGCTTACTGGAAAAAAAATCATTTCCTCTTCCTAAAATCTATCCATAATTATCATAGGATAAAGTAAGTAAGTAGTTTAGGCTAAAGTCTGTGGTTTTATGCCCCCTGGAAGAAACATAAGAAAAATATGATATGCATCTGCTGACAGAAAATAGTATAAGAGAGCTCTTCTTTTCCTCTAAAGAAGTATGGAATTTATGGGGTTAGATGGGAGAGAGGTAGGTGTTTTGTGGAGGGGAAAAAGGGCAAGGAGTGCTTTTTTTGTTCTACTTCCTATTTGGAATTTAAAATGAAAATTCAACATGGGATAGCTACCTGATGGTTGGGATGAATGTGTGTTCTGTTTGAGCAAGCAGAGAGCGACAGAACTGGAGCTGGTGGCAGTTTTCGTGTGTGTGCAGAAGAGGTGAGCAGAAACATCCCTCCATGGTTCTGGGTGGATGCAGGTGACCAGCACTGCTGGCTGATGAGCTTCAGGGAAGAGGGAGCCAGGAAGATTGATCTGGCGGGGCTGAGTACATACGTGGCCAAGGCTAGAAGGAGAACATACGGAGAGTCCCAATGGCAACAAGGTGTCGATGAGACAGTAAAGGGGAGCAGAGCTTGCTGAAGCTTCACAGGGCACAGAGCAATCAGGATTCAGAGAGTGTCCAAGTCCTGAAGTCCAGCAAGCTCCACCCCTCCATAAATGCTTTCGTTTCTTAAGGTACAGAAGTGGGAGATGCAGAGACAGTAGTGATGGAGGTTAAACTTTGAATTAGCTGAATAATTAATAAGTTAAAGTGAGACTATCAGACAAGATTGAAGAACCAGTCTCATCACTGTTAGGCACCAGGGTAGAGACTTGAAACAAGATCAGGTATGAAAGACACATGTCCTCCGTTTTCTTGGCATACATGAACAGTAAAGTATAGATTCCAATGACTTGTTTATACACTGCACTCCCCAAGGGACTGTGGGCTCCTTCAGAGGAGACACAACTTCTCCTCATCTTTTTACTCCTTGGGTTGGCATCTCTAGTGCTCAATTAATGCTTGCTATTTTAAGGGAGGGGCGGGGCTTTGCTTTATTTTTCTGTATTCCTTATAGTGCCAAGAACTGAGTTTGGAAAACAGAGGTCATTTAGAAAATACTCCTTATCATTCATATAATTTCACGTGAAATGATTTTACACAGTTCGTATAAAATCATGTAATTTCATAGTCAGCTAGTTTCCTCTGTTGTGTGGATATGGATCTACTGTTTATGAATGAAGACCACTGAAAGCATTCTGATCATTTTTGAGACTAAATTTATCTGTCCTCTTGCATTTCTATGTATTACTGAGTGTTTGTGTTACTGCTTTCCATTTCACCTAAAATTATCTTTTGGTTTTAATTTCAGTAGATGGCTTTGGTGGTGCTAATTAATTTGCCCTGGCTTATATACTTAAAAATCTCTAATACTTCTGAGCAAGAAAATGGGCCTAATAAGAAGTATTTATTGCTAATTCACTTAATATTTAATATTTCTTTACCAGATTTTAAAATATGAATGACACCATTTACTGGAACAGAAAATTTCGCAAGGTTTTTACATTAATTCTTCCTCTAATTCTTGCCAATTTGCTGCAACAATGTAATTGCATTGCCTACATTATGGTTAACAGGAAAGATTAGGTATGTAGCATTTTATTGTCTTTGACAGCTTGATGAATTGTGACTTGAAGTGAGCAAGTGCCTTTGTTCTAATTGTCTCTTTTTCATTAAAGCTGAGAACTATACTTGGGCATTGGGGGAATACTCTTCTTGTGCTTTTAAGTTAGAGCTGTTCACACTGATGAATGTTCTCCACCTAAATATTGTGCAGGCAGCTCTTTGTTTATATTCCACCCTTTTTATCATTTCAAGGCTAAAACTGATGAAGATCAATCAATACAACAGACTGAAAAAAAATTGTCAGGGAAAGTGATTTCAATAAATAGAATGCATTTTTCTGCTTCCCAAAGTAGCAGAATAAGATAAAAGAATCCTTGGTTTTATGCCATTTTCCCATGGATACACATAGGTCTTTTTGTATGTCTGTTTAGGGTGAATCTGAGCTTCATTAACTCAGTTATCCAGCATGGTGAAACCAGGGTAACTTCATTAGTTTGCTCCCTTAGAGTGCACATTTGCATTTCTCTTTTTCAGAGCTTTAAGTTAATTCTAACTAGTTGTTTCATTGCATCGTTTATCCACTCATTCATTCACAGTTAATTAATTTCACTTATTTGGCACACTCTTCTGGAGGGTCAGCCGTGAGCCAGGCTCTATATGTGGGCAGTGGGGACAAAGGATGGATGCCATTTATCCAATATCTAAAGAGGTTACATTCTACACTTACGAAGGATTAGAAGAGAGACTCTGACTCCAGCAGTGAAAATTCCATCTCTTTGCTTCAAATAATATCATATTAACTCATAATTAATGTCTTTTGTGGGATGGAAGTGCAGTGTCATTCGAAGAATAGTTAAAAGGAGAGTGTTGAAAATTTCCCCTATACTGCACTATTCCAGAGGGTGCCTTTCACATGGTGACAGTACACAAGGTCCCACTGGGGTGGAATGAGGAAGAAGAAGTATGTTTGGGGCATGTTATCCTTTTTGTTAGGTGAAGGAGTTTGGTACTGACTTTATTCTGAAGTTGGGAAGAACCACTTAAGTTTTAAAGAGGTGAATGGTGGGATTATTTCTGAGTTTTGAAAAGCTCAATGGCAGCACTGAGAGTGGATTGAAGGCAGAGAAGAGCTGTAAGATTCGATTTGAGATTAAATGTTTTTAAATATATTTGTAGTGAAAAATGGCAAATGTGTCAGCTGATTTAATTCCAGGTAATAGTGAAGGGGTAGAGGCAGGAGAGGTGGTTGGCACCTCTCCTTCACTCTCTGCTTGACTTTGTGTGCCCATCTGCTACGTATGTTTTCCCCAGAAACTCTGGAGACTCCATCCAAATGCCGGTTGACTTGTGCTTGTGTGGGTAGCCTAGGAAAAAAGCATCAGTGTCTAGGACTTGGTAGCTTTGCAAAATATGTGTGAGACTCAGTAAACTGAGGACATCAATCAGGATTAATTAGATGATTCAATGACAACAGGTTTCAAACAGTTTCTCAGGTCAACACTCATATGAAAGAGAATGCAGCTGTTGGGTGAGTGGACTGCTGCATCCCTGGAAGGAGGAACTACTTTGTGGCAGAGTCTCTGAAAAGATTTGCTATGAATGAGGTGTTCAGTGTCTGGCAGAAGAATGCAGTGTCCTGAGCCAGGAGAGGTCATGTTGATACTTGGCTCCCTTCTCTGACTCATATTCAATTTTCTACTGAAAGTGGGTAGTTTTTAGGTCCCTATTCCTTAATCAATAAATTAACCAGCCAATCAATCAATTTTTAAAATTTTAAATTTTTTAATTAATTTTTTTACTGACTTTGTTTCTTAGGTGCAATGTTCCTGGCCCCATGTTACAGTGCTTCCCTGAATAATAGATGTTTACTTGAATAGATCAGAGCTGGAGCTTCAAGCCAAGTCTCCAGCTTCAGGTGTAGATCTTAGGTCGGTGACTATAAGGTCCAGGCAGGACACCTGGTAACCAAGACCTTAACATTTCCCTCAGCTTGACTAAACTTGAGACAGGTTTCTTATAGTCTCTAAGCCTCTGATCTCCCTTTTCTTAGAACATTTCCTTTGGAAAGCTAGTAATTATAAATTCTTTCCCTGCCTCTTTGAGGTGTTATTTCTTCTAAAAGCTTCCTGCAAGTTTTACAACCCAGCATATAGTCTTTCTGAAGGACCTGAGAGCCACCTCTTTGAAATTAAATCACAAAGGAAGATACTGTCTCTGTCTCCCAGTCTCTGTAGGAGAGTAAGAACTTAATTTAGGCTGGATACCTGGCTCTAAGTTGTAAAACTACCTTCTGTTACGAAGCAAAAGGAAGGTTGATTTTTCATCTGGGTGAGTACAGTTAACAAACACAAATTCCCCATTCCACCTACCTCAATGCCTTCAAGTTCTCTCTAAAAAACTTTATTTTACTTTTGGGGTGGTTGGTCAATGCCTTTTTGGAACAACAGCAGGCAGCCACAAAGGGACAAACACCACTCTGTCCTGGGCTGCTATTGAAAGCAGCAGAGCTCAGCTATATGCCCTCCTAGAGGGAGGAAAGTGGGAGAGCTGGCAACTGAGGGTCCTGTGGACCCAGGATTAGACCCTTGGTGTCCCAAGTTCTAAAGACAGTATGTGCTTTGTAGTGTCTCAAACGTATGCCGTGGTTAGGAAGATGAGAGCAAAATTCATGATCTGAAATCTCAGAATGATGGATTTCTTGGGAAAGAAAGAAAGCAGAGTAACAAGGGTGTTAGTAACCAGTGGGAAGCAGGCAGGGCTGGGGAGAACGGGGTGGAGTAGGCTGGGTAGTAGGAAGAGTCCCCTTCCAGGTAAGTGGGCTGAAACCCAGAAGACTGATACAGTTAGGGAGAGGAGCTGTGCTTGGGGCCAGTGGCTGTCTTTGAGGATGAGGGGGCCTCAAAGAGATGTAAGAATATTATAAAAATTAGCAGCACTTTGAGGGAAGAAATGTAGGCACTTCTGGAGAGTAAAAGTACTTGGAATAAACCAAGAGAGGGGCTACTTAGAAATGCAGCCAGGTTGATTGATATAAATACCTGGAATTTATCTGGCTATTTGTACAGTGAACAATATAAACAACCCAGTGTATTGAAGTGACACCTGGATTATTGGATTTAAGAGAATTATGAGGAAATCTCATTTTATCTAGCTGTTAATTTTTTTTTTTTTTTTTTTTGGTGGAGAGGGCCCTGGTGGTGAAGAAGGGGCTTTTGGATTGGGCTGCTTTTTTGTGTTATCCTACCTTTATATAAGATGGAGGCTGTGAGTACATGAGGACCTGAACCTACTGATCTGGTGAATACATTGAGTCTCCTGTTGGTAGTTTCTCCAGTAGTTGAATGTATGGCTCAGCACTGCTTAAAGTTTGTCAAGGTTGTGGCATTGAAATAATGTCACCTCTCATAAGAAGGAAAAAAATTTACTCTCTTCATCCAACCATCACTGGAGGCAAGGGTGCAATAAAAACAACCTCCCATTCCTGCCAGTGAAGAGTCATTAAAAGTCACTGGTATTTGGAGACTTACTGTGGACTGTCGAGGGTTATAAAGAAGGAAACGTTGTTCTGGTGATACAGCATTTCATTACAGTGACTGAACAAATAGCTGTCACCAGCTATTTGTATATGTATTTATATGTAACCTTGGGTATTGCTAATGCCCTGTTTTCCATACTCCTTAACTAAAAAGTCCCCCAAATCCGTTTGTCTTTACTTGACAAGCAGGACAGTCTGTTTTCACTCTCCCAAGCTTTCCTGGGACATGTCATCAGGAACTAGACTTACTCAGGTGCAATGTAGACTGCCAGAGGAGGTCTAAGCATTCTAGGGGAGTGATGATATTTTAACAGTGGTCTGCACCGTGAAGTATCTCCTCATTATGTCACATGGCATCCAAGCACAACTGACTAAATGTGAATGGAACCTTAAATGAGGGTAGCCCCCAATGTTCTGCCACACAACCATTGCTGGGTGCTGGCTGGGCTGCAGTCCTGAGAGACATTCCATGGCCTTTTAAGCATAATTTGCTGGCCTTTCTGTCTCCCATTGTAAAGAATGAAACTCCTCAATTGTTTGACCTCTTCAGGCATTAAAGGGAATGCATTCTATATTTGGTAATTTTTCTAAAATCTCTACCACAAGGCACATGATTAGTGGCCCAACTTGACTGGCAGACTGTAATCTTGAAAAGTGTTTAGACAGCAGTGTGACAAGCCCTATATCTGGGATGTCAATTACTTAGATCCTAAATTCCAGGTTCCTGGGATCAATCTTACAGCTGTAATGAGCCTTAGCAAAGATAGCCAAAATCAAAACAAAACATAGGAAACAAACAGAAAAGCCTCCACTGGTATTTAGTGACTTTGGTCTTTTGTTCTTGGGAACTTTATTCTGAGGTCTAGCAATAGCTGCTAGCCTGTAATGGGGCCCTACTGAAGGCAAGTCATTCTCCCTGAGAGAACAGTTGTGACTTTTCCTGTACAGCATCTTCACTGAATCATAAATCCCATAAGAGAAGATGAGCTTAAAAATAATCTGTTGCAAAATTGACATGATACAACCATCAAGAACTAGCTCTTGGTATCTGAGTCTTAGTTACTGTTGTGAATAGGCAACCCTCAGTAATTTCCCACAAGATAGCCCACCTATGGCTTTACCCAAACTGTTAGCTCAGTAGGGGTCTTATCAACAAGATTTTCAACCTTAAAAAAGGACACGAATCACTGATAAAACAAACAAACAAACAAACAAACAAACAACCCTTCTCCAAAACGGGTAAATCCTATGGAATGCCTTAGCCATTTGCCAAACACAATGAGAGTAAGTTGTTGATAACCCACAGCATTAATAGTTTGATGGTATGTACTAAATTTTAGTTCTCCTGATCATGGAGCAGCATCTCTGAAACTGACTAAAACAAACGTCTGCATTAATGCCCGGTACATGACAGATCCCTTGTTGATCCCAACTGAATTCAGGCTCCCCTGCACTTTTCAATCAGACCTCCATTTTTTCGCATTCATCTCTGCATTGTCCAAGTTTAGCAGAATTGTGCTAATTTGGTTTAACTCACCAACTGTAAAACTTGAAATACTCCAGATCTGAGTGAATATCTTTGTTGCTACCTATATTCCCAACCTGTTAGTCCCACTGGTTTTGTTTTAACATATTTTTCAACTTCTGTTATAGACTCACAAGTTTAACTGTTGTGTTATAAAGTATCACACGTCAACACTGTGGTGATGACCTTTATTAATACCAAAGCTAAACATGTAGCTAATTTATTGTCTTAATTTAATCTTTGTACACCTTTCATTTTTAAGTGCTTAAATGGGTACTATATTGCAAAGAAAATGCAGTTACATAATTGATCAGCCATTAAAAATTTACTTCTATAAGTTAACACTTTTTTTTCCTTATCCTATCACCCTAAGTAACTAATCAGGTTTCTTATTCTCTACCACCCCCCAGGTAATGTCTGATCACCCGGGCCTGCTTTCAGCTAGAATTCTTTTAGTTTGTGCAGCCAGAACAACATTTTCTCTTAGCAGTTTTCTATCCACTGACCTGCACCCTACTCCTTGGCTGTTAATTCCCACTTGCTGATGCTGAATTTGGAGTTGAGTCCAATTTCTTTCCCCACTGCAGGACCTCATTGTGAGTAGTGGTTCCTACACACATTGTGATAACTCCTGTTGAATAAAGTATTCCTCCTGTACTTTGACAAGAGGCATAGAACCACCATAATTGACAGGAATGCCCCGTGGGGAAAGCTTTGACACTCCTAGAATCCTCTATTTGTCCTCTTCTAGCCTCTCCACTAACTACGTCTACAAAGCTGGTTGGGCTGGCTGCCTGCTACTCTTTAAAAGTAATACATATACTTTTATATCTCCTTTGCCTTGGCTGAGTAATGGTGCACCCTGGAGTCACAGAGTAGTAAGAGTTTGAGGAGGAACATTTTAGCCATCTTCAATATTTTAAAAATTTGTGTTTGCATTGGCAGTGGTGTATGGATGGACAGTTTATGGCCTTGGTGAGTGGAGGAATAGTGCATATTGCCCGGAGTAAGGACACCTGGAGTGATAAGCATTTAGATTGTGGCTTTGACTCTTACAGTTGTACAACTACCTCCTTCTGTGCCCAGAAGTTGTTTTTGATAACAAAAGGGTGATTCCTGAATCTCTGAAGAACTTATTTTTTTTATTAAAAGTGGAAATACAGCCTAATATAAATAGAGGGATGACAGATCTCAACTCATCAGGCATGAATACCTCTGACCCCAGAAAGTTTGGTGTGTGTAGATTTCCTACTTTAGCTATGCATGAAAAGGCCAGAACGGTCTTTTACAATTGTTTCAAGTGGTGGCTTGCTCTCTTTCCCAGCTGCAGGAGACCTGCTAGGCAATTATGCAAGAATCACTGTGACCCAGAATCCATGTGAGCTAATGGAAAGACTCATACTTAATGAGCCACCAAAGGCCAGGGGTGGGCAGAGGAGAGACAAATTTGGATGATTCTGAGGCTCATTTTCTCCCTTTCCCCAACTCCCACTCTCTTTTGGTAGCTTAGCATGCTGCTCGCACAGCAGTTTTGAATTAGCTCAATAGTAAAACAGCCTGGTACCAGAAGCTAAGCTTAAAGGCTCTCCAGCAGTGCTCTACCCAAGCATGCCTCCCTACTCGATCCAGGAGGATGGAGGGGCCATGAACTCTGCTGCATCTCTGCTTGTGAGTTTTCCTGATAAACCTTCTTTTATTTTACATGTACACCTTATAGTGCCGTGGTGTTGTATGTGAGTCCATGGATGGCAAATGCAGAAAGAACATAAGCATCATTTTTACTCATAGACCTTTGTTTACACCCTGATGGTGGGGAGAAGGAAGCTCTATGTAGGATCCAAGAAGAAACATAAGATTTGTCAACATTGTTTCAAGTAAATGTGGATAATTTAAAACCTATGAATATGTAATGCTGAAAACTGAAAAGGTTCCAAATGTAAGATGTAAATACATAGTAATAGACCTTGCTGCAGAAGACAGAGGGAAATATTACAAGGCCTTTAGTGCATGTAGATAATTCTCCCTCTATTACCCTTAGATTGTAACTGTAAAATCCAGGTACAAAGTACAATAAATCACAGTGCACAAAGTTTCCTCTTGGTGAACAATGTTTCAGAAAAAAGTAACCTTACATACTGGAAGGGAATGCACCAGTTTTCTTTCCAGTGGGATTTCCAAAAAGATGGCCTACTTACTACAGTTTATCCAAGCTCACACCTGTAACCACAGATCTCATTTCACACGGTTACTGTGAGACCAGTGATGAAATTGGTCTTCCCATATGGCAGTGAATGGAACATTTGTGACTTCAGTACAATTCTGTGAGTTACAAAGTAGTTTGATGTTTTACTTTGGGAGATGAGGAATCATGGCTAACAAAGAAGGGCTGCATGGATCCTGGGCTTTCGCATATCTTGGTATTTGGGAACATCAAACACAAGGCGGCATCTGTAGAGGAATTCTGCATCAATAGCTCAGGCAGGGGGAGTTAGTGGAATTGAAAGATGGAATATGAAATGATCCAGAAAAAAAAAAGGGAGTATCTTGGAAGTTACTAGCAGCTGAACTCATAGGTAAAGAATTCAAAGTCTTAGAGAGACAGTTATGATAACCATAGCCACTGTCCACTTTAGACACTTTGAAAGAACTGAAATGATAATACTTCTCACTATTGGACTTATTAAAAATACATTGGGAGAAAAATGATTACTTCTAATATGGAAAATCAGAAATAGTTACAGATAGATAATGTGATTCATGAATCTTCAGGAAGAAACAGAATAAAGAAGAAAGCTAGTGTTTTATCTTGGTAAAAAAAAGCACTTCTTCAATCTTATGAAAATTACTAAAATTTTAGTGGCATGACTTCAGAAATGGTTAATGGCAGGGCTCAGAGGACCAATGACCATTGTCCTTTAGCAGGGACAGAAACCAACCTGAGGCAAAGTAAAGGCTTAAATATGATAATGAACTTGGCTTGTCAATTGTTAATTATTGAGCCAACCCATCCCATCAGAAAATCATGAAATTCCTTCTACTTGATGAGGTACTTAATAAAATCCTTGTTCAATTTTCATGAATGCTATACTGGTTCATGTCTGTAAATTATAGTTATAACCATGAGTGGATAGCCAGAGTCCCCGCAAATGAAGCATTTACATTTTTTCATATAATTTGGAAATATTTTTAAATTATAAGGAAGCAGTCCCAGTAAAATAAAAAGAATGTTATACAAAATTGGAACTTATTTAGAAATTATTAGAGACCATCAAGTGATTATTTGGGTAAAAGCATTCTATTTTTAGAAACTATTTCTGAGGGACTTTTATTTTGAAGGATGATTGAACTTTTAAATTTACATACAATAAAATTCACGTTTTCATATACAGTTCTATGAGTAAGGATAAATGTTTTGAGTTGTGTATCACCAACACAATCAGTATACAGAACAGATCCATCACCCCAAAGAAGTCCCTCATGCTGACCCTTTTAAAACACACCTTTCTTCCAACCCAAATAACTACAGATCTGTTCTCTAATCCTGTAAAAAAAAATACATATATATATATATAAAATAAAAATTGCCATTTAACCATTTAAGTGTACAATTCAGTGGCATTAATTATATGTACAATATTGTACATTTCCAAAATTTTTTTCAAAAATTTTTCATCACCCCAAAAAGAAACTCTGTAACTATTAAGCAGTAACTCCTTATTTTCCCCTCTCCCCAGCTCTAGGTAACTCCCATTTTCTTTCTGTCTCTAGAAATTTGCTTATTCTAGATAGTTTGTATAAGGGGAATTATACAATATCTATCCTTCCGTGTATGGCCTATTTCACTTAGTGTAATGTTTCCAAGGTTTATCCATGTTGTAGTGTGTATTGGAACTTCATTCTCTTTTATGGCTGAAAAATATTCCATTGTATAGGAAATACTTAAGTATGAATAAAATTGAAAATACAACTACCCACATTTATAAGATTCAGCAAAGGCAATGCTCAAAGGGAAATTTTTAGCCATACATGCCTAGACAAGATTTCTATCAGGGTTTTTTTACTTTTTATTTTGAGATAATTGTACATTCAGATGCAAGTATAAGAAATAATACAGAGAAATTTTGTATATGTTTCACTAAGTTTTCCTCAATAGTAACATCTTGTATAACTAAGGTACAATATCATGATTAGGAAACTGATACAACCTACTGACCTTATCCAGATTTCACTAGTTGTACGTGCACTAATTTGCGTGTCTGTGTATTTAGTTCTACACAGTTTTATCACGTGTTAGCTTTGTGTGAGTACCATAATAATACTCAAGATACAGAGCAATTGTATCACAAGGATCTGTCATCTACCCCTTTCATAATCACCTTCTCTAATTTCCCTACTGACTTGCTTTCTAACCTCTATCAACCATTAATCTGTTCTCCATTTCTATAACTTGTCATTTAAGAAACGTTACAGAAGTGGATTCATACTTTGTGTGACTTTTCGAGATTATCTTTTTCACCCAGCATAACTCCCTTGAGTTCCATCCAGGTTTTGCGTTTATCATTATTTTTTCCCTTTTTATTACTGAATAGTATTCTTGGTAAGGATGTACCACAGTTTATTCACCCATTGATGAGTTGGATTGTTTCCAGTTTCTGGCTGTTATTAATATAGCTGCTTTGAGTATTCCTGTACAAGGTTTTGTGTGAACGTAAGTTTTCGTTTCTCTGGGATAATTACTCAAGAGTGCAAATGCTGACTTGCATGGTGAGCACAAATTTGGTCTTGTAAGAAACTGCTGTACTCATTTTCAGAATGCTTGTGCCATTTTACACTCCCACCAGCAATGTATAAATGATCCATTTCTCTTAAGGTTTTAGGTTTCTCTGCTGCTGTAACCAGTTGCTATTGGCTGACTTTAGAGCAGGTCCAGGAAAGAAACAAATGAAAAACAAACCCCAAACAAAACAACAACAACAAAACCCCATCAGGGAGTCCTCTTGCATTCTCCAGCTGAAGAGCTTCCCTTTCTCAGTCCCACTTTTAATGGGGCGTCTCTGGGAGATTGTTTTTAGTCCTGAGCTTCTATGCAGTATGGGGCCCAGCTTGCTCTCAGATCAAATATGGGAGAAAAAAGAGGAAAAAAGAAAAGTATTAATTCACCACAATGCTGTACTTTCTTCGTTTTGACTTCCCGCCTCAAACTTTCTGTTACTGTTTATTCTTAGGGTTTTTCTAATGTGTGTTTGTATTCCATCAGAGGTTTAATCATTACCTTTGCAAGCTATAGGCTATAGTGAGCTTACTTTACATTGGCCTTTGCCACAGTCATTTCCCACAACTTTATGAAATCTCAAAATCTTGGTACATTTTCAGATACATTGCTGCTCCAGCATTTTTTTTTCCCCAGATCTCCCAGATATCTCTCTTTTTGGCCAGCTGGGAAAGATATTTGTAAGTGTTTTAAAGTGAACAATGGCTGAGTGATAATTGTCATCTAGCTGATGATCTAATAGATGAGAATACGACTTCTGACAGTGAAGATGATGAATAACGTAAAATTAATGGTGTGCCTTGAAACCAGGGCATATTTGGAATTCGTATTAGAAGATGACTCCCATTGCATTACTTAGGAGATTTACATTCTTCAATGGGAGATGATTAAGTAAAAAGCTTCCTGGGTAAATCCTTTCATTTAGGGGAAAAAGAAAAAACAACAGTAAATCCAATTTCTATTTTTGTTTCCTCTGGTACTTTTCCATTTAGCTTATCTTTGGATAGAGTAAATCATTGCAATTTCAAAGTCATGAGCTTAATCCATGATGTATTAGGGTGTCTAAATTCCTTCTGGGCTTCTAGTCTTCCCTCAGGAGAGGTAATTAACCTCTAAAAGTAGTCACCTATGTAGTTTCACCTGGTGGTTTGTTTTAAGAATTGATTTATCTCATTTACTTTTCTGACTAATCACTTCAGGCTGGAGCTATGATTGGTAAGATGTAGAAGAAGAGGTGACCCTAACAGGGACATTTCAGCAAGGGGAAACCTGAATATTAAGTTCTGGTGTTCAATATTTAGGCTCTATGGTGCCTTTTTAAAATAATAATTCCAGGATACTTTGTCTTCTCTGGTGTCCCAGAAAGTACATAGAATGTCAACTCTATAAAGAATATACTTTGCATCCCAGGTCTACCATTTGCTAATTATGTTACTTTGGATAATTAATTATTGTGAGCCTTAGATTCCTCATAAAAAGATATGGTTAATTGTATCAATCACTATGTGAACTCAACCACATAATTTTGTTCTGAGTTCTAAATTTTGTATATATATATATAATATATATATTTATATGTATAAATATTTAGTTTAACATTTAAACACATATTTAAGTGCTTTATGAGACTTTAAACAACACACAAAATAAAGGAGTATTATTTTTCTGTAATTTATGCCTGAAGAACAATTATTTCTTCCCCAGTGGGAAAAGGAGGCTTAGAAACATTAGTGAATTTCTGGGAGTAGTTATTGGAATATTTGCAATATTCTATGCTATATTTCTACTAGTAATATCTTTAAGTAGATTGTAGAAACCGAGGATTCTTTCTGTTCCAGTTTATAATTATATTTTGCAGACTCTCTTTGAGGTTCTGCGTCTTTGTACTCACCATTTTAGAATCTACATACAAATTGCTGTGTGCTGTCAATTTTACTATAGTCAAATACATTTCAAAGCCAAACATCATGATGTTTAAAAAGGGACAGAGAACAATTATATTTGACAGACAATTTTTACATGACCTGAAAATGTCTTAGGATTAAAAATGATCCTTTTATACTCTGATTTGTTTGGAAATGTTTGTTTAGTTGAAACTTGTGGAATCACTTCACTTTAGGGGTTGATTGAAAAAGTTGGAAAAATCTCAATAGAGATTTTGAATGTTGCCTCTTTGCTCACTGGGATGAGAGCTCCCAACAGAGGAATCACCAAGTTTGTACTGAACATATTAGGCGTTGTTACAGCTAACACTGTAATCATTTATGCAATTTTCATGAACACCCAGGAGATTGTAGCACTTTTCAGTTTTGGAAGGAGTGCAGTTCTACTGCTCAAAACACTTGACATAACTATAAAGAAACATCTAATATTGAAAATATAAAGTAGTTATCTTTCTGTTACATTTTGCATAAAGCAGACATATTCGTGTTTTTCTCAGTTTAAAACTAGGCATGTAGAAAATTTTTTATCATTCAGAGGGCACATAAAACAAAAATCTCACCTAGGAAATTAGATGCCTAGCGTTTGAGAAATTTCCTTAAATATGAATTTCAATTCTCTGAATGTATTCATATTTCAGTGAAAATTTGTACACTGCTGGAAAGATTAAAGAACAAATCCTGATTTTGTCACTTGAGTCAATAAAGTTTGAATTGTGCAATATTTATCATTTTTCTCCCTGATGCCCTGTCTGAAAGTTCCCTTTATGGCCCACCAACGTGCCATCCCATTCTTATTTTTCCCAAAGACAATATTTTAGAATTAATTTTTTGAAAGTTTCTAAGAATGATTTATAAGATTAAAGTTATTTTGGCAGATTGATTCTAAAAATAAAACATAAAAAAGGTACTTTTTCTGAGCAGATTTGATGTTCTCTTCCTGAGAATAAATAACTTGTAGAGACAGGGCAGTACCTTCAAAGCCTCTGTCTTTTAAGAGGACAGAGGTCCTATAACGTAACCACCTCCATTCTTTAAAGTGAAAGATCTTACCGGGTTTAAATTAATTCATAAATTTAAGCCTCTGTTTGAACTCTAGTAGCCCAGCTCATTACATAAAGTTTACTGTGTACTGAAGTTAAAATGGAAATTTCTACCTTTCTAGTACACAGTCAAGTGAGGAATTGAAAGGGAACAAACTGAAAAAAAGAGAAGAGTAATCCAATTTTGTATCCTAATCCCATATTCATTCCAGTACCATAAATAAAATTATTCTTCTTCTAAGAAAATGGTCATAGGGTTTTTATTTTTGGTGCTAAGATAGTAAAGGTCTTATGTCTTTACATCTCATTCTCAATGAAAAAAAATTTTAAAAAGTAAACCTCCAACATGCTTTATAGTAAGGGATAGAGGAGAGATGGAGGAAGACAGAATAAATCCATGGGGCAGGCGGACAAACAATTAGATTTAAAAGTCAATCAGGAGTATTTTTCAAAGAGAGCTATTATTTGTACTTAGTTATCAATTTCACGTATGGTTCATTCTTCTGCTAAATGTATCTTCCCTCTCTTTGCCTGGAGAAGACTACCAGCTTTTCATGTCTCCGCTAAGACAACACTTCTACCTCACTTCCCTGCTTCTACCTTCCTTCTCAGTCATGCCTCCAAAACTGAGCATCAGTTCTTTCCTCCTATCAAGGAAAGAATCACCACATTTCAGTTGCCTCAATAGGTGTTTATCTCTTACTAGACTGAAAAAGCCTTCCTTATTGCTTGTATTTGGTACTAAGTAGGTACCTAATAAATATTTGTCAAATTAAATAATAAACTTATGCACCAAATTTAAATATATACATAGTTCTCACTAGAAAATTTAACCTACATACAAAGGATTAAAAATGATTAAATTTATCATTATCTATATCATCCACAAATTACCTCAGTCCTCTTCTTGATATTGTGTGTAGATACTGATTTGTTTATAATAATAACATAAAATTTCATTCTTAGTTCTGATAGATGAAAACATTCAAAATGACATTTTAATTTATTCTTATTTTAGCAATTGACATAAATCTAAAGAATTTATCCTTGATTATCATCCTAGAACTGTAGAGAGTCCTGTAAAAAATATGTGGGTGGCATTGAACAATGCTACAAAATAAATTCTTTTTTTTCAGTGAAGGGATATTAATAAAAAGAAAGAAAGAATGGGAAAAAGAGGAAAACTAAATTGGAGTGAATTTAGAAATGTTGCTGGATACAAAGTTAATGTTCAGAAATCAACTATATTTACATATAAATTATAATTTTAATGACATTTGGAAAACACACATCATCTCTAATAGAAACAAAAAGCATAAAATGTCTCAAGAGTAAATCTAATAAAGAATGTGTACAATCTATATACTTCAATCTATAAAATATTGATAGGAGAAATTCGAGAGCTAAACAAATGGAGAACTACTCTACCATATTCATGAGTCAGAAGAGTTGTTAAATATTGTTAAGATGTATATCTTCAAATTTATCTATAGATTTAATAAAACCGTAATTAAAATTCCAGCATAATTTTTTTTGTGAACATTAGCATGTTTATTCTAAAGTGAATGTCTAAATGCAAATAATCTAGATTAGCTAACACAATATTGAAGAAAAATTGAGGACTTAAAAATCACAGGATATCAAGACTTATTATAAAACTAGTAATTAAGCCAGTATGGCACCATGTAAGAAAAGATAGAGAAATCAATGGAACAGGTTATATGGCAGAACTAAGCCTACAAGTATAATAATAACCTGATTTATGATGGACTTGTCAACACAATCAGTGGAGAAATAATTTTTTCCTAATAAATGCTTCTTTATCAGTTAAATGTCCATATGTAAAAACCTGAACTGTGACACACTACATACAAAAAATGGTTCTAGAGAGATCATAGATCTAAATGTGAAACAGAAACTACAAAGCTTATAGAAATTATTGAGGTATATCTTCCTTATTTTTAGTAGGCAATGCTTTCTTAAACAGGACAATAAAATTACTATCAATAAAAGAAAACTAGATCTTATTAAAATCAAGAACTATGTTCTTCCAAAGACACTATTGAAAGAGTGAAACAGCAAAACAGATAGTGGGAGAAGATGTTTATAAAAATATATCTGGAAAATGACTTATTCAGAATATATAAAGAACTGTTTTAAATTAGAAAGAAAGATAGACTATCCAACTTAAAAATAAACAAAGGTTATGGGCAGGCACTTCATGAAAGGAGAAATAAAATGACCAATAAACATGAAAAGGCAGGCAATACCATTAGTTATTATGGAAATGCAAATTATAAATACAAAGCTATACCACTTAAACTTACCAAAATGAATAAATTAAATGGAGAGCAATATCAAATGCTAGAAAGAATGTGGAGCATTTGAAACACTGATGCAATGCTGGTGGACATACAAATTGGAACAGCCACTTTGGAAACTGTATCTACAAAGCCAAACATCATGCCCTCTGTCCCAGGAATTCCACTCCTGGGCACATGCCAAACAGAAATGAGTCTTAGGTTTGCCAGTTAACATGTATAAATGTATGCTGCCACAGCATTTGTAATAGCTCCCCCAAAGAAACAAGCTATATTTTCCTTCACAAATAGAAAGGATAGTTAAAAGGTAGGATATTCACACAATGTAACAGACACAACAATAAAAAAGAGTCAATTTCTGATGCATGCAACAGCATGGACATAAGGTTATAATAAACAGGACAAAAATGATGTATAAATCTGTGTAAATCTACTCCTGAGTGGTCGAAAAGTAGATAAAAGGTATGTATGATGATACAGATGAGAATATGCTACTTGGAGGATTTAATTGGGAGTTTGGGTGCTGGGAATGATCTGTGTGTGTGTGTATGTGTAAAGTCCATCATTGAGCTGTATGCTAAGGGTTAGTACACTTTATTGTACGTAATTTATTCCTCATTAGGAAAAGGAGGGGTTGAAGAGGAGGGGGAGAAAGAGAGAATAAATAGGTGTCTGATTTCAGTATAACTGAAGTCTCTATTTGGTGTTCTTATCTCATCTTATTCCAACCTCCTTCTTTGTTTCTTAGGATATTGACATTTCTTTATTTTTAGGTTTGTGAACTTGAGAATGAGTTTTCCTGATTATTCTGGCTTACCTCATTAATCTTGTTATATATCCTTAATTCTTTCGAAAAGGAGTGGTATCTGGTTTCTAGTTTTCATTCTTTGCCAAAGATTGAACCATACATATATATTATTTGCCTTATGTAGGGAGAAATCTGCCAGAAACAAAACCATCTGACAATGGAACACAGCAGTCTGGGCATTTGTTATGTGTTCCCTTATAGAATGTCACTGAAAGCTAAGATTCATTTTCAGGTGAATACTTCCTGGGTATGAATGATATTTTACAACCTGGCAAAAATAAAGATACTGGTGTTCTCTAATCCATAGCATCGCTCCTTAGTCAATTAAGATATGCTAAAGCCATCTTTCTTGTTTGCTTTAATATTTTTTTCTTTTTTTGGTGAGGGGAGGTAATTAGATTGACTTACTGATTCTTAGAGGGGGTACTGGGGATTGAACCCAGGACCTCATGCATGCTCAGCATACACTCTACCACTTGAGCTATACCCTCCCCCCTTCTAAAGCCATCTTGCTTGTTCTTACAGTTTTCCATGAGAGGGTAGAATTCAAATTTTTCATGTAATAATGTTATCACTTGCCAAATTTCTTTTTAGTTGCAGCCTTTAGTTCCCTGCATTCTTTGTTTTCTCTTCACTTTTTTACCTTCAGTGTTTATACATCATCTGAGAATGGGTATGATTCAGATTCAGTCTGCACAGAACCAAAGAGAAATACTCTGAACCTAAATTGGAAAGCATAGCTAAATGTTTGGGCTCAGCTTGGAGTTTCAGATAAATACATATGGTGACACTGTTAAGAAGAAAAGAAACTCTGGAGGTCCCTGGAGAATGCCTTCACCTCTACAGTCTCAATGATTGTACTTAAACAGAACTTAATGTAATCTTTAAGTTTCATACAATTTCCTGTATTTCCTTAGACCATTTCTGTTTATTTTGTGAAAGAGGGGTCTTGACTTAGAGACTACCATGGGATTATGGAATCCATCTCTGGTTATCACTATTTGACACCATGCCTGATCTTTTGATAAAATCTTTAATTACAGATCTTTTCTCTTTTGTGAATCATTCAGGATAGTTCTGACCATCAGCTGAAATAAAAATACTAAAAATGACAGAAGAATTATTTTATTGAGTATCAAATGCTGTTGTCGTTCTGGTCAGATGCCCTGGGATCCATCCTTACTTCCATCCACTCCTGCATCCCCTGCTGCTCTGCTGTGCTGTTTTGTCGTCTACAGAGGTCAGCCCTCAGCGATTAGAGCTGCTCTGCTTGCTTGGGCAGACAGTGCAGAATGCCAGGTGGGAGACTTTCCTCTAGCAGACCCTTAGCTAGTGACCAGTCTTATGAAAGTGTGACAGGCCAGCTCCCTCACCGCAGTTTGGGACAATTCTCAAACTTAATCCTGCAGAGTTCTGCAGCAGTGGGCTACAGGCAACCTTCAGGACATTGTGTGTTAACTGCATCCTTGGTTACCTTCTTCCCGTTCTCTGTCTTGTGTTCACCACCTCTCTGTCAACTTCACTTAGGGATCTCTCCTGGGATTATTTCTTTAACACATCACCAGCAAAAATATCTTCTTAAGATCACTTCTGGGGAACCTGACCTAAAACAAACTATACGCCAAATGACTAACTTCTTCCAGCTGGTGTCCACTGTCAGTTTTTAAAGAGAATTCAGCTCTCTTTAGCAAAATTTCATAATACCTGCAAGACTAAGTGTTTGTATTACTAATATTTTTTATATTGATACTCTCCTAAAACCATGACTGATAGTTTACATACAAAGAATAAGTCTACTGACTTATCTTCTGACTATAATCAGTGAACTTAATATTCTCCGGAAAAAATATCAGCCTGAATGTAACTCTCTTCCCTTGTTTATGCTTTGATAGTACAATTATGCTTCTCACTTTGAGGACCCAGAAATCTTATTTCTGAAACTTTAGACATGCTACATGAATTGTTAACTGTCATGTATTTTTTGATATGGTAATTTTTTGATGTGATAACAGCTGACTGCTAGTCAAAAAGGATCAAGCTGACATTATAGCACTTGTCCTTTATTACGTATCATAGTCAATACAAATACTAAGAGCTAGAGTCTGTCCACAGAAAGCAGCCAGCTGGGGGCAGAGAAGCGTGCTGCAGTGTGCATGGACTGAGCTGGCCCTCAGGGGCAGTCCACAGAGGCCGAGGGACTTGCCAGAGACTGACTGCCATCGGGCCTCCCGCATACCCGTCTGCTGGAAGCTGCAACGTAAGAACCTGCAACGTAAGAACCTGCAGAATCTGGGAGAGGAGCTCCTTCTTCTGCCTTGGCCTTGCAGCATCCCTTCAGCTCCCTTGTTGACGAAGCCTGCCACTGTGCCAGTTGGCGCAGGGAGAATGTTAGAGTCCAGCTTCCACATCACAAAGATAGTTGAGAAGGGTAGATTTGGAACTGAGAGGAAACAAATTGGTAACACACACAATTCCCTTTGTCTTGCATTTAAAGTAAAGTAAACATTCAGTTTTCTTGTGGTAACTGGCTCCATTTCAGAAAGCATAGAGCTGCTTTCTAGATTTTTTTTTTTTCAATTCAAAAGCAAAGTCACTAAAGTATATAGTTAACAGAAAGCAGTATGTTACTTTTTGATTAGCAGTTAATGTTTGGTAATTCAAGCATTCTTTTTTTTTTCTATCGTTTACTGTTTATTTTTATTGTTACTCAACTATATGCGTCAGTTTCTTCTGCTGCGGTTTCTTATATGAACGAGAAGAGATGTGGAATGATTGTATATATTCAACTCTGGCTTTATTTTGCTTTCAGAATTGCTAAACTTCATTCTCCCAATCAAATACAAATGGTAATCTGTGTATCACATACCGTTTATATTCTTTGCTTGTTTGTTTGTCTTAGTGGAAGGACTACTTTGTAATACTTTTCTCTTTTTACCCTTGATGGAGTCATTACGCTAAATGTAGTGTTGTATATCACATGGTAGCAACTTCTCATTTTACAGATGAAAAGTTTGAGAGCAACATGAGTTGACAAAGGTCACAGATCTTGCTTTTGATGGAATTCAAGCATGCAAGTATCCAGGCACACAGACTCTTTCCGTGAAGTCAGATGCTGGAGGTACAAGTGTGGTGTTAGTTATTGTCGTACAAAAAGACACCCTGATATTTAGTTACTTCAAACAATGAACATTTAGTTAGATCTTGATTTAGTAGTTTAGGTGAGACTTAACTAGGTAGTTCTTCTGGTTTTGCCTGGACCTTCTCACCCATCTGTGTCCTCCTCTGGTTGGATAGGCAGCTTTGCTGATTTCAGCTGGGTTCCCTCATCTATGGATCTCAGCTTTGACACGTAGGTGGACTTGGGGCCATTATTCTGCCTACCACAGATGGTCAGCAGCCCGCCATTTCCTGTAAAATACTGCCATTTCCTTACTCCCCAATTCTTACCACCAGGGCATGTTGCTTGTCTTGCCTAGTTTTATGAAGAGAGGAAAAACAAAAAAGCTTTGAAAGACGGGAATGATGCAGACTGAACACACTGGAGTTGAAAGAGGTAAGAGATGCTCTGAGAAGTGCACTCCACATTTTCTACTCCACATCATCTGCAGACAGAGTAAAGGGGAACCCAAGTCCATTTTACAAGTGAGGGTGGCCTCAGTAGCAAAAAGATGAGTTGAAAATATTTGTTTCGGGTGCATGCCTCTGGCACAAGAACTGGGTCCAGGGGAAAGGTTTCCCAGTAGTGCTCACACAGATGGCACGAGCGGGCACAGGAGGGAGAGACTAGAGAAACCTTAAAGGGACATGTGTGGGAGGGTGCATAATGAAGCATGAAGAGGCTTTGGGAGTTCGTGGGAGTGATGGAGAGCAACTGTCTGAGTCTGTGGGCGTGGAATGGCACGAATGCTTAACCAGGCAACCTCCGTTCATATGAATATATAGATACTGATTGCTTCCCTAACTCATCATCTATTATGTTTTAATTGTTTTCCTCCAAGCTTTTTGATGTTTATCTGCAGTGGTAGTGCAGCTAGAGGTACACAGTTTACTTCGTACAACCTTCCTGCCACAGGTTTTCTTTCATTTTCACCTGTGGCTTAAAGCACTGGTTTCAGTGGCACTCAGGTGAGTGACCATTGCTTCCTGACAATTTATGAAGTAGAATGAGTGGTTTATAAGAAGCCTAAACTCTTCCTTTTTATACTAATAGCTGTATTTCACTTTCTATGTATTTACCTGTGAGATACTTTTTAATTTTTTCTCCTACCAGGATAGGAACTGTGCATAATTGCCAAGAGAAAGGCAAGCTTATTTGATACTGTTGTTTGAGAGCAAATAAAAACTAAGTATTGGAAAAAAGAAGAACTTGGAATTTGATTAAGAAGTGGAGGGCCTTAAGTGACACTCGAGTGCCTTCGGCTGGAGTTTCAAAAAGTTGGCAAGGGAATTGAATCCCCCAGAGCTCAGGCTTATGACGGCAAGAATAAAGCTATTTTTATCCTCTAGGCGACAGCTTTCCTCTGCCAAATTTCCCAAGACTCATACAATGAGAGCATCCATCCCAAAATGATTAATGCAAATTTAGTAATTGTGCATATGGATCATTTCTCTGTCACCCATTTTATCCATTAAAACGTGCCTTTCTCTCTATGCAGGCATTGCTCGTGTTTCATGCCATTCACCTGTTGCTGGGGGCACGGAACAAATTACCTCTTTGTGCGAGGCTGTGGGAAGAAGAAATTATCACATTTGTGGCTGGCACCCACTACTAAGCCAAGCATGCAATTATTTGAATCAGAATGACTGCACGCACAGAGTCAGATTTTTCTTGGCTATCAGAAGGATGGTGTATGAGGTCTGATCCACAGCTGGACAATTTTCCAAAGAGGAGATAGGTGGGAGGATATAGGCCTCAGTAAAAGAAGATACATTTTTGGCAGCAAAGACAAATTCAAAAGAAGCCAATGAGACCTCAGGGGTTCTGGCTTTTGTAAAATTGAAGTGAAGTGAGTACAAGTGCAAGGTTTTGAGTCGAGATCCCTGGGGAAGCTAATCAGAAAAAGAAGTATTGTGTTGCCAGTCTCACAGTGCGGACTCCCCCCAAAGTACTTCACACGAGGCCCTCGAACTTAATCAGCCCACATGTCTCAGAGGAGTAAACTGGAAGGCCCCCCAGGCTTGTGATACCCTTTCAAGTTTCCAGGAAGGATTGATGCCTGCCTAATAGGGCCTTTTTGGAAACGATGAGCTCCTATTCAGAGGGTACCAATCATCCTGAGGCTGTGTGCAGTCTGAGCTTTAGATCGACAGTGTAGGGTAGAGTAGATGTAGTAAGGTATGGGCCTCCTGCATTGAAGCCATTTGCTGCTTAAACGTCCCACTGCTTGCTGACACTCCCATTCATTAATCCGAGACACTACGTGATTTCTCTACACTCCACTGCCATGTTACAGCAGAGCGTCTACCAAATTTTTCTTGTAAACCGCAGGCTGTCAAGCAGATTTTCTGAAACAAACATGATCTTTTAAGTGCCAGTAAATGGTGGTGGATTAAAAACAAATGAATTTTCCGTATGGGGAATTGGAAGAGACTTGTACCAACAACACATGGCTACTTATAAGTGCCACCAAAAGATGTTAGGCATAGAAAATAGTGACCTAATGTGTCCCTTTCTCAAATGCCTGGCAGCTAAACTTTTTGAAAAGCAGTTGACTTCAAACCACACCTTTAAGGACTTTTGACTGTCTCCCCATATTACTTTAGGATAAATTGGGAAAATGATAGTAATGATGACAACAAAACACAGCATATAAAAATGGAATGTTTCAGTTGATAGGATTGTAGGACAGAATTGCCAAAGGCATTGAAATGGACAAAAACCCAAAATTACTGAGGACAGAAAGGATAGAGCACGTTTTCCTGGTTATCTGGTTCTATCTGGTTCTAATCCTTCCATCCTCTTTGAGATACTTAGCAATGCAAATAATTCCTATGCATAGAAATGAAAATGAATTTTGTCCGGGATGCATCTGATTATTGCCCTATGGATATTCATTAGATTTACATCTATTTGCAAATTTATTTCAGCATTCTTGATTGCCTTTATATGCCTGAGTTGTTTGAGTTCTCCTTTGAACCAGTTGTAACAGCTTATTGGTTCCCTCATTAATTCATGAGTTAAATAAAATATTTGGCACATGTTCATTTTATATTTCTATGCAAGTTATGATATTAACTTTTAAAAATAATCATTTCAGGAGTTTTTTTTAAAAATGAATACTGAGAAGACTGTGATGAAAAATGATGTTCTCCAAAAGAAAACATAGGTACCCCACCCAATGGGAGAAAATGAACAAGGAATAACTTTGGAGAGTGACTTGAAAAAAACACATGCTCATTAATGAAATCAAACTATCAAACTATCTTTAATAGAAAAATGATATATTATAGTTGTCTTATGTTTAACATCAGCCTGAGCTTAATGCTTAGCAAATGTGCATTCAATAAATGAAACCTTGGGAAAGTTCTTTTTAATTAAACTGTAGTGTTCAAGACTTTCTAAGTTATAACCTAAAGTTACAATCTTCTCTACATTTAAAGCTTTATACACACTGTACTTCAGTGAAACTAGACTACTTTCTGATCCTAGGACGCGTGAAGTGCTTTGCTTTGCAAAAACCTTGGAATGCCCTCCATTTATGTAGAAATGTTATCCATTCTCTAACACAGTGCTTCTCAACCTCTGTGTTGAAGACCAATTTTTTTGAAGGTCCCTATTCAATCATACTCCAACATTGCAATATAAAAACATGAATTGCTAGAAATTGGAAATAAATATAAAAAGTCTTATAAATTGTCTTATTTCATTATTATTATATTCAAAGCACATTTTCAAATGGCTATAAAAGTTTCTAAACTCTTTGAATCTCTGTACTTATGTCATCATAGGTCAGTGACAAACATTTCAATGGCTCAAGTCAGTGGACCTCTGCTGGGTAAACAGCAGAGCGTAATTTTCCTCAGAAGTGCTATCTGACCCAATTATTTATTTTCCTGTGTGTCTCTAAATGAAAGTAATCTAAACTTTATTTGAAAGCAGTGGTTCAATGTTATTTTTTGCACAAAAAATAAGACTTAATTCCCACTGTATTAGAGTTCTTCAATAATTACAGTTTTCCCTTGAGGAAAACTCCAGCCCAAACTCTGGCACTAAATGTTCAAGTAAATATTTGTTGAACTGCAATTTTCTTAAATCTCTTGTTGGAAATAGATTTTCAAAATTGATGTTAAATGCCTATTTTTTTCCTTTCCCCCCTTTTCTGCTTCAGTTAATTATATTAGAGAGAAAGCCATGCCTCAAAGTAGGAGTCTTTGACATGCCTTCTATGAGAATGATTCCAAGTACATTAAACATAAGAATTTGAATATCTATTATGATTGACAATATTCCCAAATGTATTGAACTCCTGTAGCACTCCTGCTCTGCCTGCCTGTTTTCCTTTGAGCCGAGGTAGACATGGCTTTTACTTTCATTCATTAAATGCTTATTTTTTATGTCCCCTGTTACCTTAAGTTCTCCAAAATTAAGTCTCCTCCTGGTAGTCTTCCTTGACCTGTTTTTAATCTTATTACTCATATTAGATAAGGATTGTATTTCTCAGTGTTTCTCAGTCTGCACCTTCCTTCTTGTCTCCACTGACCATACCTTGGTTCTGGGCATGATCTAAATTTACAGTTGTGCAATAGCCTTCATCTATATTTCATCACATAGTATGTACTTTGGAGGATCTTTTCTTGTCAATTTAAAAAGAAATTACTTATGCCAGTTCCAAAATAAACATAACACCAATAATCTCAAAAAGAGCCAAAAATAAATCATAAAGAATGGGTGGGATCATTTAAGCATAAGGGGCTCAACCCCCATACTAGCCCATTGATGTTAGGTTTCTTGTATCATTAAAAAAAAATTATGTAAGTTTATGGTGACATTGATGATCAAATAAGGGTAGAAGTTTTTCATGTAAATACTCTCAGGAAAAAATGTACTTTTAGATGTAGAATCCCCTATAAGTAAACATATTATGAATATGAGAATAATCATAGCAATAGTGTATTTAGTCACAGAATGTTGTGTTTTAGAAACAATCAATTCTCTGTTTCTAAATGTTGATGTTAGAAACTCAAATCACTGTGCAGAAGGAGTTTGAGGATAGAAAATATTTAATGCCTTAGAAGAACTGAATGGAAGTAAATGACACCATACTAATCATTTTGATAGTGACACTGGATATGTGAGCTTTTGTATTGCCTGATTATTAAGTTGATTCACAGCCATGTATGTTTCCTGCAAATTAAGAATCTAACAGATTTGTAGGTTCTTAATTCAAATTATGAACACCACTTGTGAATCCAGCTAGCCTTGTTTGCAGTATGTTTTGTGGAAGCTGTTAGAGTAGTACTGAGAAGGTGCCAAAGGTTACTTTACTGACAGCTATCAGTAAGATATGCTAGCCCGAGGATGACATTTTTCTTGCAAGAATAGAGTAAAGCTAATCAGATACCAAAGTCCATTATCTGATGAGAGGTAAACAAGTGACAGTATCACAGCTGACAAAATGAAACACAGTCCTGTGAGAGCATTGTCTAAGAAAATGAAGAAAAGTGAATATGAAAGAAAAGTCTCTCAAATAAAGTGAAAAGAACTAACCTTTTCCTTTGGACCATACAATGGATCATTTTTTTTTACATAATTATATTAGGGACAATTTGAGAGTTAAACTATAGGAGTTATAAAAGTCAACAAAGTTGCTATGCCATTCTAAAATGGAAGTTTCAAATATTATTGAGATATTCACAATGGGTAAATAAGTAATGGGACTGACACTTTATCTTAATTTAAAATCTACGTGTTTCCTTGATCTGGAACCTTAAAACTTTAAACTACATTTAAAACAGAATATATGCTTGCTGTTTTTGCTTGGGGAGAGGCCAAGATGCTGAAAAAAAGATTTTAAAATGTAAAAGCTCACAAAAGACAGGTATTTATTTCTCTCTCAGGGAACACCAGTTCTCAGTGGCTTAAAGAAGGTAAAAAAGTAGATGCCCAGCTTCATGGTGCTCAGTGTGGCTTCACAGCGCACTGTTGCCTTGGTGCAATCCTCACTGCATGGCCAGAGCTGGCTTAAGTCCATCCCACAGCCTATTGGAAGGAAAAAAGGTCAAGATACAAAACAAACAATTTTTTATAAAGAAATGTCCAGGCAATTGCATACCTGATCTCTGCTCACTTTTCATTGCTAGAGCTTAGTCGCGTGATCCTACTTAGTTGCAAGAGAGGCTGGGGAACGTGGTCTCTAGCTGGCCCTCTGTGAGCCTTATTAGAACTCAGCAAAGAGCAGGGAGAAGGGGAAAGTAAATACTGGAGAAATACTTAGTTTTTACTGCATATGTATGTGATTACAATTAAATATAAGTTTCAAATGAAAAAAAAAATCCCTCTAGTCCTACTCCTACTGCTAATTTTTTTGTGTGCTTTTCAGATATTTTTATATTGAAGGGATTCTAGAACAAACCACCCCTTTACCGTATTGATTTTTGAGCTGAAGTCACTTGAGAAAGAGCAGAAGCAGGAAGGGTTCTCTGACCTCTCTCTTTCTACCTAACAGCAGGTTATAAAATTTTCCATGAGAACTATTCCCTCCCTGTACCAGAAAGAGAAATTCTTATCACCAGAGACTGGGAGTTGACACCAAAATGGATCTGTACAAACAAACCTGCTCAAATAACTCTTGTCTTCCATTACTTTCCCCTATGTCTTTCCTAGTCATTGTCCCACAGTTTATTGTCCCTAGCCCAAACCATTTGTCTTGTCATGTTTCCATAATTTATCATTCTTTGTTTAGAAAGGTATATAGCTTTTAGGCCTGATGGCTCCTTCAGGTCTTCATTTTTTTTTTTTTTTGAAGACTTCTGTGTACACATAAAAATATTAAGTAAGATGTATATATTTTGTCCTATTAATCTGTTTTATGTCACTTTAATTTACAGGTTGAATAACAGAACCTAAGAGGGTAGAAAGAACTTTTTTCTTCCCTAAAATATTCACAGAAAAAATACACAGATTATAGTATTTTCCTCTTTTCTTAGAGTGTCTTTGACTATACATATAATGTGTTTTGTTACTTAATGGATCTTGGAAATATTTCTATATCAGCATATACATATGTCTTTTTCCTCTCTTTAATAGCTGTACAGTGTTCAGTTATATGAATGAGCCATGATTTACTCAGCTTCTTGCTTTTGGATATTTTGATATCATCAAGACATTTCTTTTTCTTTTTCTTTCTCTTTTATGACCAATTCTGCCATGAACTTCCTTGTATATACCTTTTTGTATAGGTGTGTGAATATATCTACGTACATTTCTTTTCCTAATACCTCCACTGAATATGATATATATTTCAAGAAATGGGCGCATTCTAAATGTGCAGTTTGATGAGTTTTTGTAATGTATGCAGTCATGCAAAGATAGTGACAATCTAATATTAGAATACTTGCTTCCCCTGTAAAAAGTTCCTTTTTGCCCCTTTGCAGTCAATCCCTGCTCCTACCCAGCCCTAGGCAGCTAGTTATTTGCTTTCTGTTGCTGTAGATTTGACTTTTCTAGATGGTTCACATAATAGAATCATGTCGCACACCTCTTGTTTTGCCTGCCTTCTTTCATTCATCCTAATTATTACTTTAAAATATTGTTTTATTTTGAAATAATTTTAGACTTGCAGAAAATTTTAAAAATAGTATAGAATTAATATAGCTTTCCTTAATGTTAACAGCTTGCAAGCCACAGTCCAATTATCAAAACCATGAAATTAGTCATAAAATAGTGTTTTAATTTTACATGTATTGTTCTTAATAAAAACCAAACTAAGTCAACATTCAAATGTATTTATATCAGTAATTATGGTGTATGGTCTTACAGAAAATTAGTAAATTATTGTTTAAATAGTAGAATAATAAGTAGAACACCAATTCATTAATTTTACTTGTTTTTTTCCTGCCAGTATCTTGCTTGAACTTTTTGTTTTACTATTACTGTTTCTAATGGCTTCATTTTTAATTTGCAAAAAGTGTCTTTTTAAAAGAGTTCCTACCCAGACTTTGCTCTTTATTGTTAATTTTACTGTCTGTTTTCACTGTTAAACCCCAGATTTCAAAAGATTATATCTATACACATGTAGATGCTTTTATGTAAGATAAATGAAACATGATGATTAATAAGTTAAATACCCATGTTTCCACCTCCAGGCTCAAAAAATTAAATATTACTAATAGAGCTGTCTTCCCCTCTGTTCATAAGTTTGCTGGTGGTTTCTTCACCAAAATGCTTGTTCATGTCTTTTTTTTTTAACATTTTTTATTGATTTATAATCATTTTACAATGTTGTGTCAAATTCCAGTGTTCAGCACAATTTTTCAGTTATTCATGGACATATACACACTCATTGTCACATTTTTTTCTCTGTGAGTTACCATAACATTTTGTGTATATTTCCCTGTGCTATACAGTGTAGTCTATTCTACAATTTTGAAATCCCAGTCTATCCCTTCCCACCCTCCACCCCCCTGGTACCCACAAGTCTGTATTCTCTGTCTGTGAGTCTATTTCTGTCCTTTATTTACGCTTTGTTTTTGTTTGTTTGTTTGTTTTTGTTTTTTAGATTCCACATATGAGCGATCTCATATGGTATTTTTCTTTCTCTTTCTGGCTTACTTCACTTAGAATGACATTCTCCAGGAGCATCCGTGTTGCTGCAAATGGTGTTATGTTGTCAGTTTTTATGGCTGATTAGTATTCCGTTGTATAAATATACCACATCTTCTTTAACCAGTCATCTGTTGATGGACATTTAGGCTGTTTCCATGTCTTGGCTATTGTAAATAATGCTGCTATGAACGTTGGGGTGCAGGTGTCATCCTGAAGTAGGGTTCCTTCTGGATCTTTCTTTCTTTCTTTCTTTCTCACATCTTCTTTATCCATTCATCTATCAATGGGAACTTAGGTTGCTTCCATATCTTGGCTGTTGTGGATAATGCTGCAATGAACACAAAGTGCATATATCTTTTTGAATTAGTGCTTTTGTTGTGTTTGGAACAATACCCAGAAGTGAAATTGCTGGAACATATGGTAGTTCCATTTTGTGAGGAACTTCAAAATTGTTTTCCATACTGGCTTCACCAATTTACATTTTCACTAACAGTGCACAAGGCTTCCCTATTTTTCACATCCTCACCAGCACCTGTTGTCTCTTGTCATCTTAATGATAGCCATTCTAACTGGTGTGAGGTGATATCTTATTGTGGTTTTGATTTGCATTTCCCATTTCCCTGATGATTATGCTGATTGCCTTTCATGTGCCTGTTGGCCATCTGTCTTCTTTTGAAAAATGTCTATTCATGTTCTTTACCCATCAGGTTGTTTTTTCCTAATGTTGAGTTGTATGATTTTTTGGGTGTATTTTGAATATTAACCCCATATCAGATATATCATTTGCAAATATCTTTTCCCATTCAGTAGGTAGCCTGACTTTTTTGTTTTATTACCAGTTTTCTTCACTGTGCAAAGCTTTTTAATTTGATGTAGTCCCATTTGTTTATTTTTGGGTTTTTTAAAAAAATTTTTTTCCCCCTGTGGGGAAGGTAATTAGGTTTATTTATTTTTTAGAAGAGGTACTGGGGACTGAACCCAGGACCTCATGCATGCTAAGCATGCGCTTTACCATTTGAGATATCCCTTCCCTCACCATTTGTTTATTTTTGTTTTTGTTTCCCTTGCCTAAGGAGACAAATCCAAAACATATATTGCTAAGACCAATATCAAACAGTGTACTCCCTATGTTTTCTTCTAGGAGTTTCATGGTTTTAGGTCTGACATTTAGGGCTTTAATTCCATTTTGGGTCTATTTTTTATATAATGTGAGAAAGTATTCCAGTTTGATTCTCTTGCATGTAGCTGTCCAGTTTTCCCAGCACCGCTTATTCTTGTCTCTTTTGTTGTAGATTAATTGAGTAAATAAGTGTGGATTTATTTCTGGGCTCTCTGTCCTGTTACATTGATCTGTGTGTCCATGTTCTATGTTTTTGTGCCAGTACTATACTGTTTTGAGTACTGTAGCTTTGTAGTGTAGTTTGAAATCAGGGAGCATTGAACCATAACATACATACTTTTTGAAGGGATTTAGGGAGTTCATGGCTAATAGCAGTACTCACATTCACTGTAAAAGAGTGTCCATTTTGTTTCAGATTTTCCCAGTCTAGCTCAACAATTCATAACATCCTATCCTTTTGAGAAAAACTTTGCAATTAGAGAGGAAACTGAATAGTTTTCACCTTCACTAAAACTCTTGGATGACGATTTTTTAGGTATATCTTTAGTTATTGATATGTAGATTGGCAAAGTAGGCTAACTATAGTGTAGTGATCAGCATACTTATTTTGATATTAATTCATGCTTTTTCATGTATTATTAGTTTCTTTTTACTCTTTCATTGTGTGGTTATAGACAATTTTATCAATATAACAAATAATAAAGAAAATAAATGTACCTAAAATCCTATTATCAAGATAACACTATCATTTTGGAGTATAGTATATATTTGAGATAGTTTCCTGTGTTTACATACCCACTTGTGAATATTTAGTCTTCCTTCTCCAAACAAAATCATATTATATATACTTTATTATTATTTCTATTTATTTAATAATATAGCATGTACATTTTTATATTTAAATGAATTTTGACTTTTCTCATAGTTTAATATTTGACAAGTCCTTTATAATTATTTTCCATTCATTACTATCACAAAAATGCCCTGATTAAGATCTTCTTAAATGTAAATTGCAATGTTTCTGGATTGTTGCCTTAATATTAATTTTTGCTCCATGCTTATAGCAGTACTTGTTTGGCTTCATTTGGAATTGAAAAATCAGAAGCCTTGTTGCTGGTCTACTGGGGATCCAGGCTCATGATAATATTGAGGTGCTTATCAACATCATTTGCCTATTTTTATCAATAAAGACTGAGGGAAGAAACCACAGGTGAGCATTTATGTGCACATGTGCAAAAGCCCACACACATAGTCACCTACATGAAAAATCTATGACTAATTGAAAATTCAATTCTTTTACTTTTTTCCATTTGCAGAAAAAATAGGCTATTTAAGTCTACTCCTAGTTAACCATAGTTAATGGAACGTGACATGATTGAAGCCTGGGACAAGTCCCCTGGGCAAGAAGCTACAGATATGTGGAACACCAAGAAACTAAGTCACTCCTCAGTCAGGGGCAATTACACTGACACCTAAGAAAAATAGCATTAGAGGTGCTTGACAGTTGGAATGAAGTAAAGGATTATCAAAAATGCTGTATGCCAGGTTCATGCCTAAGGCAGATGACCTGGTTGACAAGCTTGCCCAAGCTAACTATATTAACGCTTCAGATCAGTGTAAGGGGAACTAGCAGCACTTGTCCTTAACTAATCGTGTTAAAATTGTTAACAGATTCTGTGTCTGCTTTCCTGCTGTATAACTATTCATCAATAGGGTGAAAAGGAAGGTTCACTCAAAATGATTAGGGTATATGCTTTTTCTTTGGGCACTGTAAGAATACATGAGCTTCTTTTGCTTTTTTTTTTTTTTTTTAAGTTTCTGGTTGTTTCTCTGGTAAGTAAGACTCTCCTATAACAACTAATCTTTTTTTATTTAAAAGAGAAAATAAAACTGCTTGATGCATCTGTCAGTTCTGAGGGTTGTGCTATGCAAGTTGTAAACTCCAAATCTGGGTCATATATTTCTGTTGGAAAGCATAGGGTTCAAAATTTATAGAGTGAAATGCTATTGAAAACTTGCTCAAGTTTCTCATTACAAGAAAAAAAAATCCGTAACTCTGTATGGTGACAGGTGTTAAGTAGACTTATTGTGGTGATAATTTTATGATATATATCTATAAAAATTGACTCATGTTGTACACCTGAAACCAATATAATGCTGTAGTCAATTACACCTCACTTTTTAGAAATGTGCTCAGTGTGAATATAAATCCTTAACCAATTATTCAGTCTTGGGGTTTAAAATTGTGACTATCAATTAAGTTTATGTTTGATATTGATTAGGTAACTTCTTTTCTCTATGGCAAATAGTTCAGTCACATTTGTTCCTGGGAGAAATTGAATTTTTGAATAATCTAAAAATTGCCTTACAAGCTGGTTTTTGAAACCTCTAAAACACATGTCTATACATGATTCTGCTATATTAGATCTGGGTTTATTTCCTGATATCTTAGGGAAGTAAAAACTGTTTACTTGTTGAAAGTAAAAATAATATTCTTTTTGGGTCAACTCACATAGCAATCAAATTAGAAGTAACTTAGATTATGTCTTTTCTTCATATCAACACCACATTTCTCTTCGGACAGGACTTGGATTGATTTTTATGAAAAATATAAAAACCTGCTTAAGTCTAATCACCTGATTCTCAGTTTTTCTCTATCTCAATAATGGAGATAACTTTTATTTGAATAATGGCCTCATTCTCCTGAGAACAAGAAGGCACTGTAGCCACCATCCAGCTGCTTCTGCAAACCTTGCGGTCAGGTCCTGCAGTACGCTCAGAGATGAGATCTGGCTTCGCTGACCCCAGATACACAGGGAGTTGACTTGCTATTTCCCTTTCATCCACTAGGTGACACGATAGATGCAGCTTTTCAATATCTGTTAAGGTGTAGGTGCCTTTGTAACATGTTTTGTAAGGTTTACCACTCTAGGTTGTCTTTGTTAATGGACTTTCAAGTGCAAGTATGCTGACAGAGCCGTGGCTCTCGAGGCTTTGTCATAAGCACTCCCTTCCGTGTTTATGCTTTGCGTCTTGGAATTTGTATGGAAACATAACGATTGATCAAGAAAATACTAATTTTCCTTTTAACAGTGATTCAAATGAGGAAACTAATAGGAAAAACGACTGATACTGATTTTAAAATGTGTTTTTGAGCATGAATAATCTGTTTTGCCACATTTAGTTGAAACATAAAGGCAAAAATGTGAAAGATCGGTAAACGTTACCCCAAGTTCTGTCAGCTTTCCTTGGGAATGGGACTTCCATCACGCTAAAGCCCTCGCTGCACGTGAAGCCTGTTCTCTAAGCTCAGTGAAATGTGACTGTGGGAACACTTGTTACTCTTTAATATCCCCCCCTTTATTTTTTAATTATACCTCAATAAGGTTATGATTCAAAGCAATCTAAAAAGGGAATATTTTGAAGTAACTGGAAAATGCTGACATCTGTCTTATCCTTATTAATTAAACAGAATTCCTCAAGTGAGAAGCAAAAGCAAAGGTAACAGAGCGCACACCCATCATACTTTCTTTACCTGATAATCTTTATTTCATTTTTATCTGATAATCTTTATATTCAACTCCCTTTTAGAGTACGGCCAAGTTTAATTTCCATGACTTTTATATGCCAGTGCAGTTGCTTCTGAACTTGTGTATAAACTACCAAGTAACAGGGCAATATAAACTAAATTGTTTTTTTTTTTTGAGGGGGAGGGAGCTCAATCTGATTTGCACATTTACATATTTCTTATCAGGAGGCTATACTCCAGGGTTAATATCCATGAAACCACCATCTATGTGTCATGTTTCTCTCCCATACCATTCTGAGGATGCTGTTTTCTCTTTCCTCCTGTATTCCAAACCTTGTGTAATCTGTGATGATGCAATCTCAATTACAAAGGTAGTAGCACATTTCATTCAGACTTGACACTAATGGCTTCTGCTGGTTACTAACTGTTTGGGAATTGTGAATGAAAAGTAGTTGCATATAAAGCAGAATCCTAAATAGTAATAATAGCTAAGATTTATTAAAGGCTGCACTTTGTGTTAGGTCCAGTGTAAATGTCTGAGAGTATGCTCTTTAGCAATACCCTAAGGTATAGTTCAGTGACACTGTCTTCATTCCCATAATTTTAAATATCATGACTTCCAGATGTATACCTCCCACTTGGAGCTCTCCCCTGAACTCCAGGTATCTTAATTTTCTCCACACTTAGATGTCCTAGATGTTTAGTAAGCATCTGAAAACTATATACCCATCACAGAACTCTTGATCTTTCCTTTAAAGGTAGTTCTTCCTCTGATTCTCCATCTCAGTGAATGGCAACTCCATTCTTTCTCTGGCCCATCATGGGGTCATCCTTGATTCTTCTCTTCCTCTCACATTGCAAATCCAAATCACCAAAATATCCTATAGACTCTACCTTCAAAATCCAATCACTCTTCACCGCCTCCACTACTATACTCTTGGTGGAAGAATGGTAATGCCTCATGTTTATTTCTCATCCAGCTAATTGCAGTAGCATCCTAATTGGTCTTCGTGCCCTCCCCTCTTAAAACTTATCAGATCATGTGAAATCTGTCACTGGGAATGCTCCAATGGCTTCTTTATATTTTTCACCCAGATTAAAAGTCAAATTATGTAGCATGATCTACTCAATTTAAAACCGTCAGTTTATTCCCTCCAAACCATGTCTTTATCTCTCTCACTTCTTCCTCTACTATGATTCTCCTTAATTGCTCAGTCTTGTCATGCTGGCTTTCTTACTGTTCATGGGACAAGCCAGGTACCAGTAATTAATTATCCCCAGGTGATTCCCAGGTGCTGCTCCCTCACCTCCTTCAGAATTCTGCTCACCTAACACAGTCATAGAGAGTAATTTCTTGACCACCCAAATTTAAGCTGAAACCTGTTACCCCGCCTCCATTGCTGTAGCCTTCTTCATGTACTGTCCTTGACTGTTTTCTCTCTGTTTTTCATTTTAACATCTAACATAATGTCTGCTTATTTGGCTTATTATCCATCTCCTTCCACTAGAATGTAAGTGCATGAGGACTGGGATTTTTGTGTTTATTCACAACTACTAGAGCAGTGCCTAGCATGTTACAGACTCTCAAAAAATCTTCAGTGACTGAGTGAATTGACGAGTTATTTTACAGTGGGTAAGCTGAGGCTGGGGGGGATGAAGTTATCTCATTTGTTGTCTTACCAATTTTCTATCCCTCACTCCCATGAGAACAAAGCTGGGTGACAGTGGGGATCTTCCTGTATGTCCTCTGCTCCATACCCAGGGTGTAGAGTGTACCTGGTATGTCTCAGTGGAATGAATGATGCATTTCACTTTGTCCATGATGAGACTCAAAGACTGCGACAACCATTTTCAAATCTTTGAAATAATTTTCATGTAACTGACGTCAATTTTAAGAGAATTTGTTTAGTTGTCTGTGTTCCAATTGGAGATTAGAGCACGTCAGAGGAGGAGTTTAGGCATTCTATCCAGTTGCTTCCAGAATGTTGAAGCTTGAGGCAAGTTTGGAAACTAAAAAGAGTTGAAGATTTGAACCTTCCTCAATCTTGCCTCCCAGTCATTCTATAGAAAGAGATACATGAAGACCAGACAGATCAATATCCAAGGGCTGTTCTCTTATGGGAAATACTTTCTAATCTTTGCACTGAATGCCACAGGTGGTGGTGATGAGGGCTGAGTGAATCTGGTGACAGATATGAGGGTATTTGAGCTGGTGGGATTAATTCCAGTGGGAATGGAGAGAAGGAGCTATTTAAGGATGTGAGAGTTGCTACTGGAAGTAAATGTAGGTAATCTAATTGACTTCTCAGCTTTTCCTAGAAGCACTTTAAAATGAACTTGTCTTTCTTTCTTGATGTAAATGAGGCATTTACCTGAAAGTCACAGAAAGGAGGACATTGGTCTCATTTGGTGGTGGTGGATTGTGTGTGTGTGTTTGTATGTGTGTGTGTGTGTTTAAGAAAGTTTCAGCACTGTGCTAATGTGTCTTATTAATACTTTATATTTTTCATATTATTTATTCATTATAAACTTTCCTTATACATTTTCTGTATTTCTTTGAAATACATTTTATTTAATGATGGCACATATCTAAATGATAAACAAAAACACCCAAATACATTTGGCTTTCCTGTAAAATAAATAATATGAATATAGGTCCAAAGCTTGAAATGGAGATATAAAGCTTTAGTCTTTGGAGGTATTTAATGTGTTCAAATGTTTTTAATATATTTAATGCTTTTATGAACAATAAATAATAACTAAAAGCATTGATTTAGACTTGTGCCTTAATTAACAGAACATGTTTTCTGAAATTTTTAAACTTTTTGTTTTTCTTTTGGTTATCTATATTAATTTTATTATATTCAAGCTTCTCTAATATTCTCACATTAAGCACTAGTCAAGAAAAGATGATTTACTAAAACAAGATGAGAAAATATAAACCTAATAATGCAAGGAATTATGTCTCATTTCTCATTTCTTCAAGACTCCACCAAACATTGCTTTAAGGTAGATATGTAGGTAAAAAAAATCTGTATTTATTGTGATTATTATAAATACTCTATATAGTATATATTTATTTTAAAATTTATATACATATATTATTAAATAATTTTAATGTTAGAGAGTGTGTGTGAAATAATATATTTGCATGTATTATCAACTTGTTTAACAAGTACCTCAGAAGCAAATAGGTAAACAAATAATTAGAATTATAATTTGAAATCTTTTAAGTTCATAAAACTTGGATGAGCAGAAAAAAATAGTAAATTCATATTTGATAATTAATATGTTTTTTAATACTAGAAGAACTAGTAATCCAATGACTTAAATTTCAAAGTTAGCTGTTGAAATAAAGTATACCAAAACATTCAGCTGTCCCTTATTTTTTGTAAGAGATTAAAAATTGTGAAAAGGTAACATTTAAAAATTCAAGTGACTGTTATTGATATACATAAGTAACATTTTTAATAATAACTTTTAGTGAAAGTGGACATATTTTTAGTGGTTTACATTATAATTATTTCAAATGTATTTTGATTACACTTTGCTGGTGCCCTTTAAGAATTATTTTTTCCCTGGCTTCACTTCAAGTGAAATGTTATTTTTATCAGTGCAGTAAAACACTTTCAAAGCAATTAAGTTGCATTAATCCATCTACATTTTTGTAGCTGCAAGAGAAATCTTATTTGAGCAGAATGTCAGCCAATTCACAGCAATATTCATAATTTTCTTGGGACATGAGTTATAGATATGGGCTTACCTAGAATGAATGTATGTTGTCCTGTGATAGCTGGGTAGTATCTCCACTGGAACCCATGTTTACTAAGTAAGCTGTTATTTGAAATAACATTTCCTCGTTATCTCAGGATAACACTGTAAATTATATGTATTATTCAGAATACTAAACAAATATTTTCAGGAGCTCATCAAGCACCTGACTTACAGCTCTGAAATTGTCCCAATGTTACTCTGAGAACAAATCCTATTTGTGTATATATTATGAAATTAGATTACACCAAGCCCAGAAGGCAGATACAATCATTCTTTGAACTGTACAATAAATCCTGCTGCTCTGAAAAGGTTGAAAGCCTATTTGCATTTGGCAGAGGTAATGAAACGCATCTTAATAGACTTAAATATGCAGCTTTAATAAGTATCAACCAAATATAACCATTTCCTGGATGTGATCAAGTAGGCTCCTAACATTAGGCTTTATTTGTTTGGTTAGCTCTTGTTTATTTTTCTTATTTGCACAGTAACAAATACGAAGCATTAGACATGTGGATGAATTGAACTTCAAAATTATTATCCCGTGAAAATAAACAAGAATCACTTGTTTAGTCAGCAAATACATGCTTAATAAAAAACTTCTGCTAAGCTTTACAGAAGATCTGCTGTTAGCTTCATAAGTGAAAATACCCCTTTCCCCAAGACTGTAATCTCAGGAACAGAAAAGTGAAATGGAATCTGTGTTCCAAGGGGTTTGCATGATTACCTATAATTATGGAAAGTTTCTCTTGCCATAACAACTCTATCTATGGATCGACATCTGTTTTCCTTTCAGCAGAAGTTGACATTGGGAAATATGTATTTTCTTCTTTTCAATTTTTCTGGAGAGTTTTAGAGCTTCAGATGGAACCACTACTTAAAAAACACTCCCTTGCTCCACAGCAGATGAAGGGCAATTTGAGAACTAGTGTCCTTGCTTGACTCATCCTGTTTCAAATGGAAACCTTTATCCAAACAGAAAGAGAGTCTGTCCTCACTCCAGAAATGGAGCTAGCAGATTTAACTGAGAAGCTTTGTATGCCGATTTGTTCTAAATATTGCTTAAGAAGCCTAAACACAATGGCATAAATAAAAATAAACGTCCTTCAGAATAACAAGAACATCATGTTCATCACACCTGGATTCATTCTCATCACAGCTGATGTCTAGAGGAATGATTAGAAATCATATAGACACTGATGAGGAGTGAGAGGAAGTTATTTAAAATTCTGCTGCACCTTGTGCTTAAAATATCTCCATTGGCTTAGAGTCACTCATAAACAATTTAGGAAACCATGTTTTTTTTTTTTAATCCTTAAAAAGCTTAATTTTATGAATATTTTAGATACATTTAGCCAGATTGAAATTTTTAAAAATGCAAGCATAACATTTCCTTCTCCATTTTACAACAGGTGTAACTGAAAAAAAAAAGTCAAAGAAAAACAAAAGATCAACAAATGTTTCCTAGAAAATGTAGCTTTTTCTTAAAAAGACAACTTGCATGTTGGTCAATGATTGTTTTAGAGCATTGTTCTAATAACTAGGGCATAACTCTGTTTTTTAATGCTATAGCTAGATTATATATGTCAAACCCACAGTTATAAAACTGAAACTCAACACAAGGAAAGCACCTTGCAAATGCCTCTAAACTCATCCTTAATTGAACATGGATGCAAAACGTTATCTCTTTGTTTGATGGTAAAGTATGAAACACAAATATGTAGCAGGTAGGAAAGCACATAGAGGGCTTGTTACCTGGTTGACTCCCATGTGTTAGATGTAGTCAAGGTTAGTCATTAACCAGACACCGAGATCATGACTTGACTTCACCCAAGTTCAAACATTTTCACTTTAACAACAATCTAAATTTGAATCACATCAGAATTACGTACTATTGGTCAATAAATAATAACAAATTATGAATGAATGAGAGAGAATAATCTTTGAATTAATAGCTAAACAATACAGGTTTGCAAGTAATTTACATCTGTCAGTGACTGATACTGGTTTGGCATGCACTTAATCACTAGTCCTTTTATGACTAATAGATAAACTCTTTGAGCTGCTCTTTGAGGTTCTTAAGAGGAAAAGTCTTTTCTATTTTCATTCTTAGTATTCTCCAGGCTGGCCACCCTCTCCTGCTGGTAGAGATAGTCTGATGGCTGTAACGCGTGCTATAAAACATTTTCTTGACAACAATGTTGGGTTGCATCACAATCTTTCTGTATTCCCTTAAGTCTCTATTCTGTTTTTTTTTTTCTTAACGAGAAGGTCTAACTGGGCTGCTGGTGTTGCTGATACCTTGCTCTTTTCACCATCCTGCTTCTGACTTTTCCATTAGTACAGATGTATCTTCTGCAACATTGCTGAAGAGGAGGCAAGCTGCTCTGTGTCACCCAGATACTGTAATTTGTCTTTTTGCCTGTCGACCTTTGTATTTTGAATGCTGGAATAATAAATCCTGACTTCAGTTTCTCTGTTATACACTGACTTCTAAGTTACTCAATGACCAGTGTTTCCATCTGCCTAAACATAGTTCTCATGCATCTCCTTTTGAGATGTGTGGCTTCAGGGTCAACAGGTTTATTATTTTTCTAGTCTTAAAGACCATTTTCTGTAGGATCTTTCAGTAATCCCATTGATCAGTTTGACTCAGGAAAAATGCATCATGTTGTCCACAGCCTTTCCTTTTCTCTCTAAAAAGTCTCTTTGAACACTTCTAAGTAATAGAACTCAGGATTTCTCAATGTGATTCCCAAAGATTACTCATATTATATTAATGCCATAATAATCAGACGATAATATAGATCATGTTAATTGACATTACTGAATATTTTTTTCTGTGGTTAAACAATTTTGTGAAATGCTACATTAAAACAAGTTAATCAGGGTTCTTTTTTTTAATCATAGAATTTCTCATTGTCTTCAAGATTTTTAAGTCCTCTGTGAATATCTGAAAACTTTTCCATAAAGAGCATCATGCATTTTTTAAAACAGGTTTTGAGAAATGTGTGCGTAATTTTCTTCCTGCTCTCGATTCCCCAGGAGTGACACAGAGAGGATGTTTATATAGCTTGTTGTATCCAGCCTGTTCTTCTATCCCTAGACTGAAGAAAATATTCTGGCAGTGAGACATGATGGAAAATTAATCCCATTGTACATAAACATTGCATTCTGTTTTGGATCTTGATCTCATGTCTTTCTTCATCAGCAGCCACACATTAATTCATATCCTGTCCCCTTTAACCACTGCCTTATATTTTGTGGGCGTGTCCTTTCCAGTGTGTCTTTGAGAAGCACGTGCACTACAACTCCTCCTTTGCATATTCATCCTGCAACATTTCAACAAGTGAACAATAAATGTTTGAGTTAAAAAGTTAATAATATTAAATGTTAAAATTTTAAACTAATAAGTAAAATTAAAATTAATTATTGAGTTATGCTTTTTTTTAAATGTAAAAACTCTTCCTATGATTTCCTAAATTTTAAAACCTCTCCCCTTGGATTACTTCAATCCCTATTGATCTTTTGGGGAGGGCAATTGAGTAGTATGTGTTAAATTTTTACAATGTGGGATTCTGAAAATGACCAAACAACAGGTTTACCCTCTTCCATAAGAACTATGAAACTTGGCAAAATATAGAAAGCAACTGTTTTAGGCATTGGGCAAAATTTCGCATAGGAGTGTGATCCTTAGGAGAATGGAAACTCAGAAAATAAGCTCCACATTCACTCTGCTTTTGCCTGGAGGCACTTTTCAAACTGGTCCAGGAACGGGAGCACAAGGAGAGGTCAGCAGTCCCACTGGATCGGGAAGAACATGGATCAGTTCGAGCTGCTGAGGTAGGTATAATTTTCAGGGCAAGTTAGAGAGAATGGTGCAGAAACTAGCTTAAGGACCCCTCCAATCTTTGAATGAACTCTGAACTGTCACATTTCAAGATTCTAAGGGGCCTAGAAGAGAAAAGCTACAGGGGCCTGTGAGCTGAACTAAGATTCTGTTAGTTGAACGGTAATTAAAGTGACTGGAGTTCTGGACGTGCAGAGCGGAGAGGCCTTGATGAACACACCAGCCATTTAGTTGAGGCTTCAGAAAGGCTACACCTCAAGGTAGCTCTTGGTCATGTTTCTGGCTTACCATTTTAAAGCCCACAGTTGGGGTCACAAAGGAAATATCTAATCAGCATGACCAACCACCTGCATGCTCTGAATTCCTGAATCAGTTATGCAGGCTGACAGAACAACAGCAAGCCATCTTCCAGACTAACAGATTTTATCAAACTCATGTGCCTAAAATATGAATGCACCACTTTTTCCCATACCAATTCTGAACCTTCCTTGTGTTCTCTTTTGATCTTCTTCTTAGTAAAAGAAATAATATTCTTGGTGACCACATTTGGCTCTTCCCTTTTACCCATGTCAAATGGTTACTAAGTTCTAATGATTTCATTTCCTCCATATATTTCAAATCTGTTACATTTTCTGCATCTGCCCTGAATAAGGGATCATTAACACCAAGATTATGGAGAGGGTCTTATTCTCTTGAACAACCAGTACATTAAGAAAAGAAACAAGGTCCTGAATGAACACTCTAACTTTATACCTCAAGGAACTATAAAAAGAAGAACAAACCAAGCCCAAATTTAGCAGATGGAAGGAAACAAGATCAGAGTATAAATAAATGAAATAGAGACAAAAAAAATAGAAAAGATCAATGAAACTAAGACCTGGTTTTTGGAAAAGATCAACACTATTGACAAAACTTTAGCTAAAGTAATAAGAAAGGAGAAAGAACTGAAATAATATCAAAAATGAAACCACTGAAATACAAAGGATCAAAAGAAACTACTGTAAACAATTTTATGCCGGCAAATTGGATACCCTAGAAGAAATGGATACATTCCAAAAAAGTATACAACCTACCAAGACTGAATCATGAAGAAATAATAAATCTGTACAGATCAGTGAGTAAGGAGATTGAACTACTTAATCAGAAACTTCCCAACAAAGAAAAACCCAGGACCAGATGGTTTCTAGCGTAAATTCTACCAAATGTTTAAGGACGAGTTAACACCGACACTTCTGAAACTCCTCCAAAGTATTGAAGAGCAGGGAACCCACCCAAACTCATTTTATGAGTTCAGGATTACCCTGTTACCAAAGCCAGATAAGGATACTGCAAGAAAAGAAAATTATGGACCAATATCCCTGATGAATATAGATGTAAAAACTGTCAGCAAAATACTAGCAAATCAAACTCAGCAGCCTATTTAAAGGATTATACCCCATGATCAAGTGGGATTTCTTCCTGCCTGGGATGCAAGGATTGTTTAACATTTGCAAATCAAATGTGATATGGAGTGATGTCACCAAAATCAAGGAGTAGGAGGCTGCAGACTCTGTCCCCCAGCAAAGGTCAATAATTGGGCATCTACAAACAAAAGTAGCTCTGGGACAGCTTAGGAGTTCATTTAGGAAACTACAGCAACATAGTGGCACAGAAGAACCTGAAAATAAAAGACGGTCAGGAAACACAACAGTAAGGAAAACATCTTTACTTTTGCCTGTATCATCCCATCTCCCAGGCTGGCACTGCTCAGCACCAGGAAGGAACTCCTCTACTGGAAAGAGTCCCCCCCCCCCCCCTTTGCTGGAATGGGAGAATGGGGTGAACAACCAACTTCCCAGCCTTTCAGGGCAGTGCCTGAAGGATCTACTTCAGCTTCACCACACCCAGATACCTGCAAAGCTGAGACTTGAAGAGATGGCTTGGGACAAGGAAGATGGCAGGGGCTACCAGTATCAGGCACACTGTAGGAACAGCCTGCTGTGCAAGTATGAGATGCCAACCTAGATCCCCACCGCTGAAACCCATTGCTGTGCTTGTGCGTGGGGCTAGTCCCTCCAGCGGTGCACCTGCATTATTTACAATGGCCCAAACAAGGAAACCACCTATGTGTTCATCAACGGATGAATGGATAAAGAAAATGGTGTGTGTATGTGTATAATGGAATATTATTCAATTATTAAAAAAGAGTAAACCCTGTCACTTATAAGAACATAGTAGGATCTTGAGGGTATTATATACTAAGTGAAAAAAAATCACAGAGAGAAAGATAAATAATGTATAATCTTATTTATATGTGGAATTTAAAAGAGCCAAACTTGGGAGGGCATAGGGTATAGCTCAGTGGTAGAGTGTGTGCATAACCTACACTAGATCCTGGGTTCAGTCCCCAGTACTGCCATTAAAAAATAAAAACAAAAATACAAAATACATAAATAAATAAACCTGACTTACTCCCCACCTCCCAAAAAAAGAACCAAACTCACAGAAACAGAAAATCGAATGGTGGTTTCCAGGGGCTAGGGTGAAATGGGAAGACATTGGTTATTGGGTATAAACTTCCAATTATAAGTTGAATAAGTTCTGAGGATCTACTGCACACTATGGTGACTATAGTTAACAATAATGTGCTATGTACTTGAAAGTTGCCAAGAGAATAGATCTTAAATGTTCTCACCACACACACACATTCACAGATGCACACAAAGGTAATTATGTGAGGTGACAGAGATGTATCATCACTTTGTGCACCTTACATTTATATGATGTTATATGTCACTTATATCTCAATGAGGCTAGACAAAAAGAGGAAAGAATCTTATAATGGAATTTCCTGATTTCAGAATTGCTGCCTTCCAAACCATTTTCAACATTTTACCAGAAGTATTGGAAATGCAATGTCCTCGCTTAAAATCCCTTGATGTTTCCTCAGTGGTCTATGGGAAAAGTATACATTTCCAAGCATGACCTTCAAGATGCTACATGACACAGAACCAGCCTAACTCCCTAAACCTTTTCTGTTGCTACACCATATTTGTTCTGTAAAACTCAGTCTCTGAAATGCATCTTTCTTTCTCTCTGTTTCTCTCTCTTCCCCTTTCAGTCTCCAGAAGCAGCTTTATCTGCACTGAAAGGCTTCCTCATACCCTATCCCTTTGTCTAGGCTGCCTCCCTCATGTTTTCCAACGAGCAATTCATGTTTTATGGTCTCTGGGATGCCTTTCTTTTGACATCATACGTATCATTTGCTGTGTTAAACAAGTGAACGGAAACCGTCATCTTAGTTTCCTCACACATAAAATAGGAATGACAGTAATGAGGATAAATTAATGAACTGGTAATTATAAGACATGTGGCTTTAGTAGGAAACAGTACCTATATTTAATCAGATTTTCACATGCTGAAAATAGTAATAAACTTCCTCTGAACATTCAATTTAAAAAAAGAAAGAAAACAACTTTGCTAGTTTAATGAGAAGATCAACACCCAGACAAGGGTTGAAAGTGCAAATCAATTTTGGAATAGCATATTATTTACTCCATTTAAGTTTGCTCCAAATCTGACAGAACCAAGGATATAATTGATGCATTTCTCTGGGGATTAGTTAGCTTTTGCTAATGAAATTATTCTAAATTTGCATCTTTCTCTTCCTTTTCTAATTTAATAAATCTCTTATCACAATGTAATTACTTAGTTTTCTCAGATAATCAGGGTTTATCCTGTTTTTGTGTTTACCATTCTGTTACTTTGTACATCATATTTCTTGGATCTCATGCTCTTTGGACAGCCTTATGATTTATGTTCTTTGTATATAATAGAGTGGATCTTTCATAACTGTTCACTTTGAGGTCCCAAATATTGAAAAAGAAATATATTTTTTTGCCTTTCCAAAAAGAACTGTGTTGTAATTTCCTAATTTTTCTCTAATTATTTGACAATAGTGAACTTTATAGGCATTCTCATTGTTTATATAGCCTTTACCATAACCATCTGAGTCACTCTGCTTACACAGGTGACAGACAGGACTCCAATTTCAGGTGAAGGGATTTCAGAAACTCATTGACTCACTTATGAGATCCTACAATATCCTCCCTGTTCTGAGGTGACTTTACCCAAGAGAGGCTTTGATCTTACTTTGCTTCTGTTAGAGAGAAAAGTTGACATTATCTACAAATAATTTTATTCTTTTCTTTTTAAGTCCACTCTTCTACCTTCTCTTAACTCTTTTCCTTTTCATAAAGATTGAATCCTGCAATGAATTCATTCATACTCAGAGTTATATCTCATCTGGTATGTGTTTCTACTAATTTTTCTCTTAAAATCAGTGAAATTTTGTGATTCCTCCAACAAACATAATTAATAGAATTAGATTAAAATGTCCTAAGGAGTTCAGAGATTTTCCTGCACTTTCCCCCAGAAAATACACAGATTTGTTGGGGTATCAGAAGTCAAATTTAAAGAAATGATTACTTATTGTTAAAAACCTACTGTTTAATAGTAACATGCTTGAAAATAGTTTGAGCAACTTCAAACAGCTTTTAGCTACCTTAGGGTCTCTGTGGAGGGGTTCTAGAGACCAACTGTAGAGGGGTGTGTGGGAGATGGCCCCTTCATCTTTGCTTCCCTGAAGCAGCAATTTCTCATATATTTGTATGTATGTGTGTTCTTCTGTACATATATGTGTTCATTTTTAGTCATATTTTGCTTCCTGAAAGGTTACATCAAAGTGATCATTTAATACCACAGATGCAATTACCAGTGAAGGAATCCGTTAATTTGTGGCGGGTTGAAGTATAGCTCACACGCATTGTCTCTGATAACATGATCCTTAGCAAGAAAGGCCAACTTGTTTTTTGTGATATTATGATTATCCTGGGAGGTTCTCTGCACTGGGTAGCCTGGTGCCTTACCCTTGACAATATGTTGAGCAGTGCTTACCAAAAAGAAGTTTTATCAAGAAAAAAAAGGCAAGGGTGTGTTAAGTCATCAGTTGCCATAATCCATATCCCACAAAGTATACCAAGGGCACTGTCCCATATTGTTCTCTGGAAACTTTTGGCATGTACGTCAACTCTGGATTGATGTAACTGCTCTACTGACATCCCTGCATCTCCCTGGACTGTGTAAGGGTGCTTTAGGCCCACAGGCTGCATAATTTCTGATTTTGAATTTTGATTCTCAAATTGAGCTTGTCTTGCCAGTTTTGACTTTATGCATAGCTTCTGGCTTGATCCAGTTTCTAGGGGCTTAAATGAGGACTGTTTGGGATTTGAGGAATTTCTGCTTATGGTCCAGAGAAAGATGAGGTTTCAGCCAGACTTTGGATTAGTCAGGTTTCAAAGGAGTTCTCATATTCTTAGGATCTTGATATCTAGGGTCCTCAAGGTCATGCATGTGCTTGTCACTCTACCAAAGTCAGTATCTCGGACTCATGGTCACCGGTGCAAAATTCCAGATAAGGATCCATTTCCAGCTTTCTGGTTTAGGGTTGATGTTACTATGCAAATCCAGGTGCTGGCAGATCTTCTCAGTTCTCTGTTTACTCCCATTAAGCACTGGAAGCACATAGGAAAATCGCAGTTTTATTATGGGCATGGACTTAGAGCAATACCCTTTCTCAAATGCAGTTGAAAGACTGATTGCCCTGAGGGCCGTGTTCTTCTCTGTTAGTGGGGGTTGCTTTTATATTAACCCTTGCCATCCATTTCTTTCCTGAGCGTTTCTAGAATAAAACTGTTTTATCAACTAAGTACTGGATTCCAAGACTAATTTGATCAGCACGTGTATTTTTCATCCCCTTTAACATTGCTGGTTTTCTTTCTTCTTCTTCTTCTTCTTTTTTTTTTTTTTTTGTTATGGTCTTCTAAAAGGCTTTGTGATCAGTTTGAATTTCTTTCAAGGGATTAGCTATGGTATCTGCGCATAATTCTGCGAAAGCCTATGCCATCTTTTTGTGTTTTGAAGGGTGAACGTGTGTTGTTGCAAATCAAATAATGGCAAGGCTTTGTCTTATTGAGTGCAATTTATGTAATCTGTTTTAATAGATGAAAGGGATTATATGGTCAAATGAACTCTTTTTGGTCCCCAACTCTCATCTTAGCCTGTTTTATAACTATAGAGATGCTACATCTTAAGCAGTGAAAGTTTTCCCTCAGAATAATTCTATTGAACCTATAGAATGAAACAAAACTTGAGTTTGAAATGAACAAATAGCTTTAACTCTGTATGCTGGGGGTGGTACTGGGAAAGGAGTGCTGCTGGGCCTAGGATTTTTATTTATGTGGTGAAAGAACATGAATATTTTCAAATTTTAAAAATGTAGGCTTGAATTCCAACCAGAATAATCGTTAGGAGTTAATTAACCTCTTGGTGATTTAGATTCGTCATCAGTAAGATGGAGCTGACAATCCCTTTAAATTAGAGTTGCTTAAAGTGTTTACTAACATATGCTGCCTAGTGCTTCTGAAAGTAGGCACTCAATAAATGCTAGCCGCCTTCCTATTCCTCCAGTCTTCTCCTCTACATGGGACATGGATTTGTTCACATTACTAGAGAATGAATCCACAGGATAAAACTGCCTAGGCAAGGTAGGTTTTGTAGAAGATTGATTTAAACCTACATTAGAACTAAAGAGGCATGTGGAATGCAAAGACTATATACTCTGAAAATAAATATGGTTTATTATAGTTTCAGCATCATTGTTCTAACCAACAGGCTTCCATTTGAGTTTCCAAAACATACTTTTGGCTGGATTATCAGAGTTTAAATCTGTAATTAGCTACTTTCTAATGTATGATTTTAGACAAATAATTTATCCTTTGCTTCAGTTTCCTTGTTTGCAAAATGTCAGATAATTATAGTCCCTTTCTCAATAGGGTTATTATGAGGAGAAACTGAGATAATACATGCAAAGTACTCAACAAGCACCCGGATCATTGAAGGTAATGCAGTCATTTGTCCATTTTCCCAATAGATGAGTATTTCCTTCTGTTCTTGTCACCTCTGTATCACCAGTCTTAATAGAATGAATGATGGAGTGAATAGCAGAGGAACTGTTTAAGCCAGTGTATAACCCCTCCATTGGAATTGCATACTCCAGGGGACAAGTCACAATATGAGAAGGGATGCTACACCTGTATTGGGTAGATATTTTGGAGAATTAATTATAAATAAAGAAGGAAGTGTCTTATTCATGATGTCTGTATTCACACTTTACAATTTTTACCTTTTATTAGTTTGGTCTAGGAGATCTATTGGTAGGAACAATTGTTCAGATGACTTAAGGTAGCTTAAATCCAAGGGACAGAGAACATGAGGAATCATATATGATTATAAAATGGCTATCTAGAGACAGGATGATTAGAACTTGCATTAGGATTATGTTCAATTCTCCATGGTCTCTCTGTACTAATTATTAGTAACCTAGGACTGTGACTGTTAGAATATCAAAATAGAATTTTCTTGAAGAAGCAGATTGCATCCATCTTTTTGTACCACTCAGTATAAATATGTAAGTAATTCAACATTAACCATTGTCCAAGTGAAAAAAATAGGGTTCTTATCTCTCATTAGCAATGATAGGTTTACAAAGGTACTGTGTGAAAGGCAATAGGAGTAAAAAGTAAAATCTCATTTAACAACTGGGTCTTTAAAGCATGTAAGTAAAGAGTACGTATCTACGTGAAAATATAAGTAAATGGACACATATAAAGACAGAAACATCTCCTAGTAGATTTTTCACTGATAACAAGGTGGATTTTGGCAGACAATATTTCAGATGTTACTGACTGGAAGTAATGAGCCTGAAACTACTAAAAATGTGACTCCTACAGTTTACATAACCTTTTAGTGGCAGACCAGGTTTTAAAATTCACTCGTTGATTCCATTAAGTCCTAGAGCTTAGTCCATTAAGCCATGTTACCTCCATTTAAAACCTATTACCAGATCTTTTACATGCTTAGAATTCAGTGTATGGAGTAACTGAATCCAACACAAATGAAGTAGTGTTTTCCAGGATAGACACACACACATATTTGCATGTGAATCTCTATTCTTTTATCTTTCCATACATTTTAAGTTTATAAGTGGATAATGGTCCTATATGACTCAGGATTTCTTTCTCCATTATTAAAGTGTTCTCTTTCATGATTATTTCCAGGGTGACTGATGTTAATTTTGCAGACTGTGTAGGCTGAACTGATGTCTCTTAAATCACAGTGCTTGATAAAGGGAGGAGGTTAATAAGGCATGGGTCATTACAATTGTAGACCCATCCTAATTTATACTAATGACTAACAGGACTCATAGCAAATAAGAGTCTGTGAATTGGAAAGTGAAATGACTTGATTAAAAACAATGGATTTTATGTGTTTTGCAACCACACAAAGAGAATAATGATTTTGATGTCATCTATCCCTGATAGAGAAGCCATCAATACAGAAAACAGGATTCCTTATGCATAGCTTATGTGAACGAGAGTATTTACAGACTCACAATAAATCGGGTCCTATTACAGTGAACTCTACGTGAGTCTGGCAGTGGTCCTACTACAATTCTGATGAAATATTTCTGAAACAAAAGGTAATCAGCTGGGTATTTTTGTTATGTAGAAAATTTTATTTAAATAGTTTCTATCATGAAGGAAGTTGATCTATAGATGAACTGCAGTTTAGTTACTTTCCTTGGGAATGAGTGCATTCTTGCTAGGATTTTTCTTTTATTAGAAATATCAGGAATGGCAAGAGCCATGTGATTAAAAGGAGCCTAAGGCTTCAAAGTATTTCCTGCTACCACAGGCACCAAAGAATGGCAGAGCTGCTGTTTCTTAGAACCATTTAGAGAGAAGTAAAAAAACCTTCATGCTTCTCTCTCTATATATATAAAAAAAAAGTAGATTGGCTGTATTGACTTTCTGGACTCCCAGATGTTTTTTCCCATGCGTTGATGCTAACTTGTAATAGCGTGGTGTGTGTGCGTGTGTCTTTGTGTGCGTGTGTCTTTGTGTGCGTGTGCATATACATGCATGTGTATGTATGGGGGTGGGGAACACATAAAGTGGCTTTTGAAAAATTAATCTTGTACTCTTCACTAAAATGAGCCTATCCACTGGCCAGGTAAGACACGACACACTTAAAGAGGATGTTCTAGTTCTAACATCAAGTAATGCCGAAGAAGTGCAAAAAGAACGGAGAGGAAAGACACTTTTAGGTGTGGAATGAAACAACTACTTATTAGTGGCCTTTCAGTGTTAAATTGATTTCTGTGTGGCTATGCTGGGAAGGAGCCCTGGAGTCTCTAATTACAGTATTTATTATCACTCTCGGCTTAGCACAAACCGACCACAGCTATGTTGCTTTGGTGTTAAACTCAAATCTCTGATACCATCTCTGGCAAGAGTGCTCAGGCTACGTAGGAGAGGAGAAGGTCCTGGTGGATGGTATGGAAACTGTGAATATTTGATCTTAACACTATTCCTAATGCCACCCCCCTCCAGATGGGAGAAGATGACCCATGGTGAGAAAATTCAGAATTGTAAACCACAGAACTGAGACATGAATTTTTTCAAAGCAGTTTATTAAAGACCTTTCTATAGAATCTGTTCTTGGAAGGATAAAACTATCACTAACTAATGAAGCATGTATTATGTGCATACAGATGTAGATACATATAGAGAGAGGCAGAGAGAGGGAAAAGTGAGGGAAGAGGGTAGAAGTGAGTGAGCACAGCACTGATGCTGTCTGCAGCATCAGTTAGTACCACCTCAGAAATGATGCCCCATGGTACTGAGAGTGATGCATGATACCTCGGGGGAATACATGTAGGTAAGCAGCGTATATAGTTCTGATTAGAGCAGATAGCTCCTCTGGCCCAGTATTGTGGAGGAGACTTAGACAAACAGGAATATATTCAATTGAAAATGTGTCCCACACAGGCTGCTTATCTGAAGATGACTCACACCAAAGCAAACAAGCAAACAAACAAACACCCGCATAAAGTCACATTGCATAACTTAGAACTAGAACTAAATATCCAGATTTTAACATTATACATGTAGGGATGAACCTTTGTAATTGTTATACCTAGGTAGTGTCCAGTGGTTACAATCTCTCAGGACATGATTTAGGGTTTTGGGTTGGTGGAAAGATTCTTTTTTTTTTTTTTTTTCCAATAGGCTTTAATCTTTTTTTAGACTTGCTTTAAACGAAAGATACATATTAAGAATTGATTACTTGGGAATCATATCAACTGGTGTTGATTAAAACATTTAGTACTGTTCCTATTTATCTTCCAGATGTATCCCAACTAGAAAGTTTAAATTTATCAGTTATTTCCTGATTCAAAATAATTCATTGCATATGGTAAAAAGTTTTTATTATATAAAAATAAGTATCTTTCCAACACTATCTACCAGTTCTATTCTCTAGAGGAATCTGTTTTTTTTAAACAGATTTCTGGTATAACTTCAAGTATGTTTGTATATATTTATCTCTTTCTAAAAAAAAATCACTCATTGCTTACCTCCTCCAAGAGGCACTGTTCTGCATAGGCTGTAGGCAACCCACTACTTTGACTAACCTGACCATGGCCAGGGAGATGCCCTAAAGTAGATAATTTTGAATTGGAATGATGAAATAATTTTATGCTTAATTATTTCCCTGACAGTTGAGAGGAAGAGGAGGAGCTGAAATCCATTTTGATGCTTCAAAGAGTTCTGGTAAAGTGACATACTGTGCCACAGATCCCAACCCAGCATAACTGTGTCCCTGTTGTTACCCTCCTTGGACCTCATATATACCTACCTAAGATATGATAAGGGAGCCATTGTTAAGCCTTTGCTTTGCTTTGCTTTGCTTTGCTTTGCTTTGCTTTGCTTTGCTTTGCTTTGCTTTCCTTTCCTTTCCTTTTCTTTTCTTTTCTTTCTTTCTTGTTGAAGTACAGTTATTTTACAATGTTGCATCGATTTCTGGTATACAGCATGTTTCAGTCATCCATATATACATGCATTCCTTTTTGTATTGTTTTTTCATTATAGGTTACTACAAGATATTGAATGTAATTTCCTGTTCTATACAGTATGAGCTTGTTGTTTTATCTATTTTCTATATAGTAGTTAGTACCTGCAGATCTTGAACTCACAATTTATCCCTTCTCTCCCTGGTAACCATTAGTTTGTTTTCTATGTCTGTGAGTTTGTCTCTGTCTTGTAAATTAGTTCATTTGCTTCCTTTTATTTTAGATCCACATGTGAATGACATCATATGGTATTTTTCTTTCTCTTTCTGGCTTACTTCACTTAGAATGATAATTTCCAGGTATCCATCCATGTTGCTGTAAATGTCATTATTTTATTCTTTTTTATGGCTGAGTAGTATTCCATTGTATAAATATACCACAGCTTCTTCATCCAGTCATCTGTCAACAGACATTTAGTTTGTTTCCATGCTTTGGCTATTGTAAATAGTACTGTTATGACTACTGGGATGCATATGTCTTTTCAAATTACAGATCCCTCCAGATATATGCCCAAGAGTGAGATTGCTGGATCCTATGGTAAGTCTATTTTTAGTTTTTTATAGAATCTCCATTTTGTTTTCCATAATGGCTGCACCAAAATACATTCTCACCAACAGTGTAGGAGGGTCCCCATTTCTCCACACCCTCTCCAGCATTTATTGTTTGTGGACATTTTAGTGGCAGCCATTCCAACTTATGTGAGGTGATACCTCATTGTAGTTTTGATTTGCACTTCTCTGATAATTAGCAATATTGAGTATTTTTTCATATGACTATTGACCACTTGTATGTCTTCTTTGGAGAATTGCTTATTTAAGTCTTCTCTCCATTTTTGGATTGGGCTGTTGGGTTTTTGTTGTTGTTGTTGTTGTTGTTGTTGTTGTTGTTGTTAAGTGGTATGAGCTGTCTGTATATTCTAGAAGTTAAGTCCTTGTCAGTTGCATCATTTGCTTTCTCCTATTCTATAAGTTGTCATTTTGTTTTGCTTATGGTTTCCTTTGCTGTGCAAAAGCTTATAAGTTTAATTAGGTCCCATTTGTTTATTTTTGCATTTATTTCTATTGCCTGGGTAGACCGTGCTATGAGACCATTGCTAAGATTTATGTCAGAGAATGTTTTGCCTATGTTTTCTTCTGAGAGATTTATAGTGTCTTGTCTTATATTTAAGTCTTTAAGCCATTTTGAGTTTATTTTTGTGTATGGTTTGAGGGAGTGTTCTCACTTCACTGATTTACATGCTGCTGTCCAACTTTTCCAACATCACTTGCTGAGGAGACTGTCTTTTCTCCATTGTATATTCTTGCCTCCTTTGTCAAACATTAATTGACCGTAAGTCCATGGATTTACTTCTGGGCTCTCTAGTCTGTTCTGTTGATCCATATGTCTGTTTTTGTGCCAATACCACACTGTTTTGATTACTATAGCTCTGTAGTATTTTCTGAATTCTGAGAGGGTGATTTCTCCAGCTTTGTTCTCTTTCTTCAGTGTTACTTTGGCAATTCTGGGTCTTTTGTAATTCCATATAAATTTTAGGATTACTTGTTCTAATGAAAATGTCCTGGGTAATTTGATGGGGATCACATTTAATCTGTAGATTGCCTTGGGCAGTATCATTTTAACAATACTAATTCTTCCAATCCAAGAGCATGGGGGTCTCTTTACCTTTCTTTAAATCATCTTTAATTTCCTTAATCAATGTTTAATAGTTGTCAGTTATGTCTTTCACCTCCTTGGTCAAGTTTATTCCTAAGTATTTCTTTCTTTCTTTCTTTTTTTTTTGGGGGGGATATAATTTTTAAAAAGGATTGTTTCTTTACTTTCGTTTTCTGATATTTCATTGTTAGTGTAAAGAAATGCAACTGATTTCTGTATGTTAATCTTGTATCCTCCTACTAAGATGAGTTCTTTTATCAGCTCTAGTAGTTTTTGTGTGGAGCCTTTTGGGTTTTTTATATATAGTGTCATGTCATTTGCATATAGTGACAGTTTTATCTCTTCTTTTCCAATTTGGATCCCTATTTATTTTCCTTGTTTGATTGCTATGACTATGACTTCCAATACTGTGTTGAATAGAAGTGGTGAGAGTGGGCATCCTTATTTTATTCTAGATTTTAGCAGGAAGGCTTTCAACTTTTCACTGTTGAGTATTATATTGGCTGTGGGTTTGTCATAAATAGCTTTTATTATGTTAAGATATGTCCCTTTTATTCCCACTTTGGTAAGAATTTTTTTTATCGTAAATGGGTGTTGAATATTATCAAATGCTTTTTCTGCATCCATTGAGATGATCATGTGGTTTTTGTCCTTTTTTCTGTTGTGGTGTATCACGCTGATTGATTTGCATGTTGAACCATCCTTGTGTCCCTGGGCATAAAGTCTATTTTTCAAAATCAATTTTTGAGGTAAACATATCACCTGTTGAGTCATTTTGAGCTTTTAATTATGTCTCTTGCCCCTCCCCCCACTGCCCCTCAATACCCACTATGAGACCAAGGACAAATCAGTTTACCTATCACAGACTAAATTTTTATGTGAAAAAATGAGGAGATTGAAACAGAGAACTGAATTTCTTCCAGTTCCAACTTCTTTGAGTCCCTAGGAGAGTCCATTTTGTACTTTTGCAGAGGATCTCTCACCCATAGCAATGTGGGAATGTAAATCTGCCTAGAGACAGTAAGTTGATTAAACAACATAGATGGTGTAGATAATTTTTCTCAGCTGTACAAAGCTAATATTCACAGATGTCTGAATACTTGGTGGTTAGGGGTGTGTGTGTGTGTGTGTGTGTGTGTGTGTGTGTGTATGTATGTATCTGTATACAGCCAGTTGACTATGCTGAACTGTAATGCTCTAGGAGGGAGAACACAAGTTCCAGACAGAAAACACCAGTGGGAAAGTGAGTGAGGGGAATCAGGAGTGTGGATTTCTATGCAAAAACTGCCCACCTCTTTCTTTAACCCCAGGGAGCAGGCATTTCATTTACCAAATGGCTAGTTTGAGGTGCTAATCCTCATCTGATTTTGTACATGAGGAAAGTGTTTTGAGAATAAGATGAGAGACTAAATAGAACAAAGAGAAAGTCTAAGATGTAACAGAATAGAGTGACTTGACCTGTAGAAATGCCATTGTTGTGTATAAACACACACCATAGTTTTGACACACTTATTCTCTTCCTACCCTTGCCTTACCGACAATCGCTTTCTCAGTTTCCATCTAACATTGAATTTATATGGACAGGATCAAAAGGTGATGATTGTAAGTGACAGAAAATTCCAACCTTTCAGAGACTGATTATAAAAGAATACTTGAAAAGATGATGAGAAAGAAGGATGACATGGAGAATATTTGCTTCACTGACCAGGGGTTGTGTGGCCATGTGGGGTACCTCCAGAACAGAATGACTAAGAAGGAAATATGAATAGAGGAGCTTCTGCTGTACCTCTTTACCTTTAATTCTTTATTGGATAGAATAATATTGGCTCCTATGCTATGTAAAGGTCTTGATACATACTTTTGTGTAGTGTATGCTAGATTTACCAAGAGACAGCTTGCTTTGTTATAGACAGTACTATGCCTCCATTCTCTAAGAGAGGTACAAGTTGAAAACTACAGGGGCAAAAAATATTTCAGTAATCTTTAAGAATAGAAAATGTGTACAGATGCTAAGGACAGTATCATAACTAGCATATTAAAAGCATTCTGATATTGTCCATCTGACATCTTATACAACACAATAAAAAGAACATTTTGTATGTATTTTTTAAGTTTTATTATTCCTATAAAAACCTATTGAAGAAAATCACAGTCGTGAAAAAATAATCCTGTGGGATTTTATAAAATCACAGTTGTTTTGAAAGTAAATGAGTTTAACTGGAATTATCAAGGTGACTTCCACTATTACTGTTATTTTTGTCTCCAGTAACTAATGACAGTCTTTTCCCATAGAACTGAACATAAATTAAATGAAAGCAATGCCATTGCCTTCCAGTAATAAATAGAAAGGAGAAAATAATGGGGACTCCCTACTGTTTTTCCTTTGCTTATGTCCTAGGAATGAAGAAGAAAGAATATCTAGTTCATCACTCATATTTTTATAAAATGTACTTATTTTGACACTGCCCCAAAGATAGAGTATCAGTGCATTTTGAAAATGAGTATCTTCACATATAATGTGACAGTTCACAGTACAAAGCTTAAGGGCGAAATCTGCATTCTTATACAACTTAGATTTTGCTAAAAGACTATCAGCTTCATAGTTTCAATGAATGAAATATATCTCTCTGAAATAATCATCAGTTTCATTTATATTTGAATTTTGAAGGCTAATTTCTCAGTTCAGTTAAAAATAGTTGAAGGTGAGCCAATATATCACTTTAGTCAGGTGGTAAAGTTGGCAGACTTGAGATATAGAATCAGAGGTAATTGTTTTGATTCCATTTGATATCTGTGTGTCCTTGGGCAAACCAGGATTTCAGTTCCCTGAAATACAAGATTGAGGGTGATAAGGCTGACCTCTCCGGTTTGTTTGGAGGTTATGGTAGACACCTTCTTTGGTCCATCTATATGTGGTAGGACCCCAGCTGTTTTATATGTCTGCCTCCTTAGTGTCCCATCCCTCAGCTCAAGGTGACTGGACTGGGGAAAGCATACGGCTCAAGCCAAGCCAATGAGAATTCTGTTACTGAATATTTGAAATTGTGGGTGAGTGATTCATAGTCTCCAAATGTTTGTGCCTGCACCTACACAGATGGTCCCTGACTTAAATGACAGTTTGCTCTATGATTTTTCCACTTTATTGTGGTGGGACAGCAATATACATTCAGTAGAAACTGCACTTCAAATTTAAAACTTTGATCTTCCTGGACTAATGCTATGTGGTTACAATACTGTTCTGTGATGCTGGGCGGCGGCAGCTCCCAGTCGTCTGCTCAATCACGAGGTAGACAAGCAATTCACCTACAACCGTTCTGTTTTTCACTTCCGGTACAGTGTTCACTAAATTGCAGGAGATACTCAACACTTTGGTATTAGGTGATTTTGTCCAACTATAGGCTAATGTAAATATTCTGAGCACATACAATGTAGGCCAGGTCACGCTATGATGTTAGGTAGATTAAGTGTATTAAATGTATTTTTGACTTATATTTTCAACTTGAGATGGGTTTACCATAAGTTGTGAGGAGATCTGTAGTCTGTATTCAGGTCTTGACTTAAAATTTGTAGGTCAAGACCCTGGGAAGACTATCTCAGAGGAGATCTCATCTATGATAGAAACATTGACACCCCTACAGCACACTCTTTTCCTGTATATGTCCTGATACTTACAAAAAGGGGACTTAATATACAATTAAGAAATTGTATTTTACAAACAACAAATGCCACTTAGATAAGATACAATTATGACCTAATAAACTGAGTACAATAACAAGTGGCCAACCCCTCTGAGCTACAAGGTGTTGACTTTAAAATGAGAAACATTTCCTAAGTCGAGGTTTGTGTAAGTTTTAAGAAATAATGAAGGGCGTTTGATACCCTGTCTTTGGCTCACTCTCAGCGCCCTGTCTCCTGGCGGTTATTATCAGCGCTAATGTGTCTGTGTCCCAACTCTGTTCACTGCTGGTAGGGCTTGGTTTCACTCTGTCTCATACTCTCTACAACCGAGTCATCTTTTTAGTACAAGACTCTGATCTTGGATCTCAGCTGCCAAATCCACACCCTCTCAGGAGAAATCTAGCAAAAGGTTCATTTATACATCACTTGAGAGAGCCACTTTTAAAAAAGCCCTGCCATGCATGACAAATATCCTCTGACTTTCTAAGAGGCCAAGGGTCTGAGGCAGGAACACAGAGTTGTTTCATCTGTAGAAGCTGCCATTCTTGAAGCGAGTACTTGAGAAGCTTTGAACACTAATACTTACATCTACTGATCTTGGTCTCGAAGGACTTGAAGAATCAGTGATGCTACCTGGACGGGTTATTTAAAGACAGTTTTCCTGTTGCTGTGCCGCTTGAGTGCCGTATTGTGTGACAGGTAATTCTTTTGTAATCATAAATTGTCTTATTTTTCCTAACACATCCCACGAGCTCTCGCTTCTTCTTTGCATTCCTATGCATATGAACACATAGAAGGGAAGTCTGTTATGTTTGCAGTTTAACATTTCACAAAAACTTATCAGCTGCTATGGAAATGTAGGCAGGGGAAAGACAGATTTAGTGCCTTCATTGCTGATACGTTGTAGGGTTAATACTAGGTGTGATAATCACTTTTACTTATTCATTTCTTCATCATAATGCATGACTGGTGTTGGGACTACAGAAAATACAGAAAATAAACTCATTAGGAGTCCCAAGAATCAGAAATAATCACTGCTATGATTATACAAACACTCACATATGTCTTTGTAAATAGAATGATACGTTGTTTTGTAGGGTGAATTAAGACTGTTCTAACTGAAGTCATTACTTAATCTACAGATAGACTTGTGTTCTGACAGAGAACCAACTAACGGGAATTATAAATTTTGATAATAAAAACTAGGTATATGGTATAGTGACATAGGGGGCTAGATTCTAAAGTTCAAACATCTGGGTCCGGAAAGATACTATATAGTTTAAGCTTTTAAAAGGGTTCAGGCTAGGTGTCAATGTGATATGACCATATTTAAAGACTATACAAATCCTTGGGAAATTCTACATATCCAGTGAATTAATGCATGTACAGATTAAGTATAGTGCTTGGCATGCAGGAAGCAATCAATAAATCTTAGCTGTTTCAATTAAACCTGGCCCAGGGGGTGGGGAGGTAGTGGTGGGTTAGGAGGGTTAGAAAGAAAGAAAAAAAAAAAAAAAAAGGAAAATTCTACATGAGTAAAATTGTTGCAATATTTCTAGTTAAAACTCTGTGGTTTGAATAACAGTGCCATTTTGGCTTAGATATTGTTATGGACTAAAGATTTATGTTCCCCCAAAATTCGTATGTCAAAAGTTTAATCCCCAGTGTGCGGGAAGTAGGAGATGGGGATTATGGGAGGTAATAAGATCATGAGGGTGGAGCCCTCATGAAAGGGATTAGTGCTCTTATAGAAGAAGCCCCAGAGAGCTCTCTCATGCTGTTTACCATGTGAGGGTACAAGGAGAAGCTGGCAATCTGCAGCCGGGAAGAGGGCCCTCACCTGAACCTGACCATGCTGACACCCTGATCGGGGACCTTTAGCCTCCGCAACTGTGAGAGATGCGTTTCTATGGTTTATAAGTGACCCAGTCTATGGTGTTTTGAAAAAGCAGCCCAAACTAAGACAGATACGTGATTCATACGTTTCTAACTGATCTTGACTTTAAAAACAGTTCATGTACCTACTTAGAAATTATTGATTGATGATGAACAATTCTAGGATTCTCAGAGGTGTTTGATTTTGGCAATTCTAAGCTTAAAAATGACAGTAATTATTATGACCCATTGAATAGGAAAGAGTTGAAAAATGTGATGTTGATTTCATGGAATTTGCTAGCAATATAGGGGATGCTAGTTAGCCCTCCCAAAGAGAGAACAGATTAGTTTTGTACCTACCTGCTCAGCTATGTATGACCACATCTTTTTCTATACCATTTGTGTATGTAAGCCTGACTACATGATTTGCTAACCTTTGCTTTCAAATGAACTACTAGCTCAAATGAAATGCTTTATCACATCACTTAAAATGATTAGAAAAAAATTGTTTTGCTTAAGCCTGCTTATTTTCAAATGTAAGCATTACAAAAGATTGTATCTGAAAGTAGTTTATGCATTAAGAATATTACTTGCTTCCAAATGCAACCCAAGTAGGAGGACTGTTTAGTAATTTATAATACTTTGAAAAATAAGGTCTTTATGTGCAGTGTAGCACTTATAAAAGTGAAAATGTTGCTGAAAATTTCCTTATATTGCTTAAATATATGGAGCTACAAGGCAGCTGGATGTTGCAAATAGTATTGCATAAATTATATAAACTTGAATAGAGCAGATTTGAAATGAGTTGGAAGAGCAACTATCATTGGCTTTTCAAAGAAAGTGTTGCTGTTTGACAAAACACTATACACACCCCCAAAACATATGTTAATTTGCAAAATTTTGATCTGTTCCTCATGGATCACATTTCCATAGGGTAATCAGGGAGATTTATCCACTAAAATTTTTGTGACATATTGGCATCTAGAATAATTTTGAATTAGTAGGTAAGTAAATCAAACAATGGTGATTGAAGCTTCTAATAACAAATAACAGAATGAAATGTGCATTCAAGGAATGAACTAACCTTGGATTTCAAGCATAAAAGATACCTTTAGATACTGATAGGTAACAAAATTACATTAAAACAAAATTACATTAAGAGAGGAGGATATAGACTCAAGTGATAAAGCGTGTGCTTAGCATATGCAAGATCCTGGATTCAATCCCCAGTACCTCCTCTAAAAATAAACAAATAAGCCTAATTACCATCTCATCCAAAAAATAATAATAATAAAAAATAAATTAAAATTACATTAAAATTCTTCTGACTTTGAAATATTTACAGTATGAAACCAATCATAAGCAGCATCTTAATGCTTTCTCACTAGAGTATTGCTACATTTTTATTAAAAATGTAAACCAGTTAAAATAATTTTATGCTTTTCATAGCATTACATTGGCAAATAATATTTTATATGCTTAGATTGCTTAAGATATGGAATATTTTAACAGATATATTAGTGACTTTGAATATGTAATCATTGTGATTAGACACAATCTTTGGGGAAAATATATCTAATGTATTTTACATATATAATATATATTATATATATTCTTAAGGGTTTCTGAAATGTGATAGCTTGTGAAAAATCCTCTTGGAATATTTACAATGGAGATTATCAGTGATTCTTAATACTGTACAAAAATCATAGTTCTCAAAAATTCCAGGTTTCTTTCATCTAATACTCTTTGATTAAAAGTAATTAGTTTTATGTCTTCCTAAAAATAAAACTTTATTTCTGCTAAGAAAGACTTTACACATATGAAGTAAAATCATTCTTTGATTTTTTTTTAGTCATTAGAGCTTTAGCTTGACTATATCTTTGTATAATAGAGCTTCGTCCACATAGTTTTATTGTGATCCATTAATCTCTATTATCTGCATGCGTTTGTCACTTTGATATACATACCTTAAATATTCTTCTGAGATTATTTAATCAAAATGAGATACAAGAGGATAACACTAAACTGAAACAATAGACTACCTGAATCTTACAACAATAACTGAAAACTGCTTTTAAGTCAAAAAGTCTTTCCTGAGTAAAATAAGATAGCAGAAGCTGTAGCTGAAACACATGCAAAGAGTCCTGATTTTCAATTTGACTGTAAGCTCAAAATGAATCAAGTGTGCTGTGCCTGCCTTTAAAATCTAATGCCTTTGAAGGCTCTATTAGCTTTGAAATGTGACTGAAGTTGGAGCACAAGGGAGGGGGAAGAACCACACATTAAGAACAGTAGAAAGAAACTAAGGATATTTAGCTTGGAGAAGAGAAAACTCTAGGGGCAGGTATGATAGCTGTCTTAAAATAGTGGAAGAACTGCAATATGGAAGGAAGATTAAACTTTAGCAAATGGTTTAGACTACTTCATATCTGAGGAACTTCAATTCTGAGATTACATGATTTTGTGAACAATACTAACCTCTTCATGAAGCAATGATTGTGATCACTAATAAATTACAATTAACTTAATATTTAATGGCCTGCTTCTCAAGAATTCCCTCATCAGTGACCCTAATGTTATCTGTGTTCACCAGTAGTGGTGAAAACATCTTAAAGGCAATGCTGAAGCAAAGAAATATAATTGGGCCTTGGGGATTTGGAAAGCTCAGTAGGGTTAGTCCTTTTTAGAAACTGTGCTAAGCGTAAGCTTAGAATCCCCCAAATCTTAGTGTGTATATATATTCTCTTCATGGCTGTTCCTGAGATCTAAAGGATGGTATCTTGGGCTTATATCATTCAGTTGAAGGCTCTGGAGGATGAATGACAGGCCAGTTCTTAAGCCTATTAAGTGAAAATTATGGTACTGCTGACTACAGACTCTAAAAAATCCCAGTAATTGCCACAGTGATTTAGAATCATCGCCAAATGCAACGTTGTGAAGCTCATTGCTGTTGCAACCAGAAACAGTGTAACCTATAAATATAGAAGACAATATTCAGAAACCTCTATTTTTCCATTCATAATTTATTAATTGGATCATTGCTCAGAACCCTGAGATTATGCCTATTAGAAATATGTACAATGGCCATTCAGTTCTCTTACCCAAGGTATAAGAGGATATGTGTCCTTGGAGATAATGAAGTTATTCAAAGCCCATTACTGATGGTATATAGCACAAGATTCAATTGCTAAGGACAAATTCCAAAACTACTTCCCATTAATTTAGAAGAATAGGATTAGTAAAAGCCTAAATATACAAAGTAAAATGGGCATTTGATTTAAAAGAAAAATTTCTGACACTGCAGTAAGATTACACAGAAGCAACAAAATTGTCTTTAAATAAACCACCTAGGTAACATCATTGATTCCTCAGTTCAAAGAAATTATGATCCTTGGGGACTGGGAGCAATAGATACAAGTGCTGGTTTTCAGAGCATCAAAACTGTTTGCTTCAAAGAGGACAGCTTAAGAAGATGAAACAATTCTGAGATCCTGCCAAAAGACCTTTTGGCCTCTTAAGAAGTCGATGGAATTTGACATGCATTGCAGGATTTGTAAAGTAGCTCCCTTGAGATATACTCAACAAGAGTTTTGACTGATGGTAGTTGTTCTAAGCCATCCATTTACTCAAATCTTTATGAATGTTTTTATTTATTGAAAAAGAGAGAGAGAGAGAGAAAGATAGGAAGCAAATTACATTTCCTGGGAAAAGGGTACTTACTTGATAACATATAGGACCAATAGCCCTGCTTTTCCGGAAACAAATCAAATGAACAAACAGATAAAGAAACTGGAAAAGACTGTTATGCTGCAGTGACAGTTAATTTTATTTGTGTTTCAGGGGTCTTCAGGGGAGAATTACATAAAAATTTTTTTTTTTAAGTAAGTGTTTATGATAAAAAAAAAAGAAGTGATAATTGAAGGTTGCCGTGTGGTAATATTCTGTTTCTAATGTTCCTACCAATTTTCTTCCTGTTGTTAATCAAGGAAGGCTTACATTTACCAGTTAAATGGCTGCCTGAAAAGTAAAATCAATACTTTTTTCAATTATTTTTTCCATTTAAAAAAGTGAATCGATCTTACCAAGTTTCCTCTCTAGGCAGGGGTAAATGACTCACTGTACAGAGGGGGTGCCCTCGTTATGATGTGGACAGCAGAGGCGGTACCCTGCTTCTTGGCCGTTGCATTGTGCCGCCCTACCCTCTGGGTTTACCCTGGGTAATGGGTGTATCTCATGTAGGTTGAGCCCTGATTGGACAACGTGTGTGCGTAAGGACCTCTCCTGGCAGAGGTTCAGTCAACTTTAAGGAAGGAAAAGGTTTCTCCTGCTGCAGGAAGGTGCAAGTAAGGCAGTTTTTGTGAACACATTTCTAACCTGTATGCTTTTCTGCCCCTAGCATTTGTTAATGCAAATGAATAGCTTAAAGCATCAACAGATTTTAGGGTTTTTTTTTTTTTTTTGCCCACTCTGTATAAGGCCAGGGGTTGGAGTGTGGGAAATGAAGGGAAACATAAGTCATTGCCCTTATTTCAAATATGCAACAGTCAAATCTCATATCCTCCCCATTCCTGTGTCAGTTTAACTAGGAGTTGGTGGAGGCAGATAGTACCCTGGACCTTTCCTAGTCAGATGATTACTGCATGAACTTACGGTAGCCTCTAGCCACATATGGGTACTTAAATTTAAATTAATTAAGATTAAATACAACTAATGATTCAGTTTTTTATTCAGTCACACTAACTACATTTCAGATGTTCGGTAGCCCTACCTGGCCTGGGGTTATTGTATGGGACAGTACAGAAATAGAGAATTACCATCATCAGAGAGTGTTTTATTGGGCAGCATTGCAAGATATCCCAAAGTGAAAAATAAATTAACAGTGGTTTGAGTGTTAAGAGACCACAGTTTCAGTCTTGTGTGACCTGGAACAAGTTACTTCTTTCTTTTCTAGATGAGGAGGTTGCTTGAAAACCCACAAGATCTCTTCAGCAGTGACACATACACTGTAAGGTTTTGTTATGGGATAGAGCTAAGGTTTTGTTATGGGATAGAGCTAAAGTCTCTGGAAAGTGTACTTTTATTTATTTTTAGTGAACTATAGTTAATTTATAATACTGTGTTGGTTTCAGGTGTGCAGCATAGTGATTCAGGTTTTCTCTTCCAGATTATGTTCCATTATAGGTTATTGTAAGATATTGGTTATAATTCCCTGTGCCATACAGTAAATCTTTGTTGCTTACTTATTTTAAGTTAAAAGTGTCTGAATGCATAATTGCCTCCCAAACTGAAATTTGACTTTGGTTTCTTTCAGGGGACAGGCCTGTTTGGCTTTTAATAAGCAAATAAACAAAACTCTTTAAAGTGTCACTGCTGATAGAGAGTATTGTTTAGCACATAAAAATACAGTGCTAAAAGGTTTTTCATAATCCATATTATCAGTCAGTCTACCAATGTCATTTGAATTGTAAATATTAAGCTTGTTTTAGTAGCCATGACTGAAATGCAAGTTTAAAAGAATACCGTAGTTAGATTTGTGATTTTTATTGAGAATTGTTTTCACTAGGGAACTCTCAGCCTGTCGGATTAAAATGGTAAAGAGACCTTTTACCGCAAGAGCTCTGACAGTTATCCCCTTAGCAAAGTTTGCGTTTGTGATAATTACACCTACTCTTGTTTACCAAATGGATCACTTTTCAGTGCTGCTTTTAACCTTGACTGGTTTCTCTTTGAAGATTATTTTTTGCTATGAAGCTATGAAGAGATATTTAGAAATACAGTGCACATTTTCTGCTGCTCTTTTTCAAGTGATGTTTACTATTGGTTTTCTTTAAAGCAGATTTCAAGGTTCAAGGGCAACTAAACTTGGGGGAGAATATCAACTATTTGTCTTTCATCTGTTAGGGCAGGGATGAGCAGTGATTAATCAAGAATAACAATACCTAATTTCTCTGCTTTCCTGGAGCCCATAGATACCACCAAACCAAACCCACTAGGCATTATGGGGGGAAGAGTTAAGAGGATTTAGAGACCAAGTGATGAGGATGAAGCAAATGGTTGCTCTAAGTTAGGGTGGGTTTGATGGCGTAGGTTTCTCCATAGAGCAACAAGAATCAGCCTCAGATAGAAGAATGTGAGATGCTGAAATCATGCACTGGAATTCAGGTTCATGTTTTCTATGCACCAGTGATTTTAGATGTGACATTTAATAATACAAATAAAATGCTTTGAGTTCCAAGATAGAAGATCCTATCTTGGATTTGGCACCTATCTTTATTTGGGGGGCCACTAAGAAATCTTTCTTTGTGACAGTCCTTCTAATAGTAAGGAAGATGGAAAGGAGACATCAAAAAGTGCCAAGAAGTTTTGGAGGTATCCTGGGACTGGCAATACCAATGGGACAGGAGGCAACCTAGGAGCTAGGCATGTAGCCATTGGGAAAATCCAAGCCACACTGAAGCAAAGAAAATGGTTTTAGAGGCTGTTGAGATCTGGGGCCACTGTTAAGAAGTAAAAGGAACTTGGGAGAGAAGAGTTGAAGTCTCCGTAGTTTATTACGGCTCCTTTAAGAAGACATGTTGTGAGGAAGCAAAGCAAGGTTCAAGGGAAGCACATAGAACTGTGTCTATAAAACCTTCTCTACATTCCAAGGCCCCACTTACTGTGGCTGACTCTCTCCCCCTTTTCACCGCAAAACTTACAAGTCATCATCCATGCCTGTGGCAAGTTTTGGCTTCCTGCTCAGTCCTTCGCCACCAATTTGTAGCTTATACCACACTCCTCCACTGAAAGTGGTCTCATTAAAATCACCAGTGGGCTATGCAGATGATGGATTACACACATGATAGATTCTGCATATTCATAACCTTGACCACATGACCAGCTTTCTGTTTTGAAACACTTCACTCAACTTTCATGGCGCCATCCTCTCCTGGTTTTCCTACCTCTTCATCTTCTTTACAGTCTCTTTTTTTCCTAGAGGTACGTCCTACTTTTGGAATCTCAGTTTGGAGTTTCTTCTTTTCCCCTCTCCGAACACTCTCTTAGAGCAATTGCATCTACTCTCAAGATTCAAATCCCACCACTATTCTGGTGATACTCAAATATATACTTGTGGGCCAACTCTCCCTTTGACCTTCTTACAGAGCATACCTTTAACTTGAAGTCAACTTTCCTTTTCACCATCTGTTTATTCCTTTTCTTTTATTTCCCATTTTATTAAATTGCTTCATCCTTCCAGGTACTCTGACAAAAATACTAAGGGTACTTGATTTCATTGCTGGCCATAACTCCTTACCCACTAACATCAATTAATGGCCAGGGCCTATTCGTTTTACCATCTAAAAGCCTATTGATTCTTTCATCTAAAAGGTCACCTTTTTTCTATCCCCATTTCTACTGCTCTTGATCTGACTATTGTATTTTTTTTAAATTCCTGCAACAGCCAGCCTCCTAAATGTCTCATTTACTATAGTATTTTGTGCCTGTATCTGTGACTCACCTACTGTGAAGCCAGAATGATTTCTTTGAAACACAAATCTGATTCAGATAATCTCATCCCTAAGATCTGTCAGGAATTCCTTATTGCCACCAGGATAAAGTTCCCACTCCGTATGGGTGGCTGCTGACTGTTCAGAATCTTTGCCCTGCTTTTGTCTTCTTTCCCCATCTCTGGGACTATTCCCCCTCAAACTCAGTGCTTCAAATTCCGATTTCTTTCAGTTGCCTGATTTTTTCATAGTTTGCCTTATCTCACCATCTTCACACATACTGTTTATCTTTTACCACCACCCCATTCTTCTGAATACCTCCTCACCTTCCAGATCTATGGCAAGCAACACTTTCTTCAGGAGAATCTTCCTGACCATCGGATCAGATTAGACTCCCTCAATAGAAGCTTTCCCAGAAATCTTAAATTTCCACTGGCATACAAACAAGACTGTATTTGATTTTTAATTACCTTTTTTTTTTTACAACCTATAAGCTCTAAGAAATCATGAATTTTGTCACTTTAACTTAATACTGTTTCCATAAACTGAAGCAAAAATTCTCTGTCATAAACTATTGAAATCAATACACAAGATATACATATATATGAATGTATGTACTACACATAATACAAATAAATAAGCATACTTTCATTAATCTACTTAGCACGTATCAATATTAGTATGTGCTAAAGACATATACAGAGTCCACTGCATATAAAATTTATAAGGCATAGACAGATATTTTTGCCATACACAACATGACATGTTCTTGGATAATTTTTGTTCTGCAAAATTGCATACTGAAAATACCAACTTATCGGTAAAAATAGGTTTGGATAGAGATGCAAAACCGATGTAACTTTTTAACTAGAGCATTAAGTAAAATGTTAATTGGTCTCTGGGAACATAACACAAACAGCAGAGACAGGCAGCTCACAGTTGGCCTCAGGGGCTTTTTTTTTTTTTTTTTTTTTTTAACCACCAGAACAGTAGATTGGAAACGCTGGCCTATGAGCACTGAGATGATGCAGACCAACTTAAGCGCAAGCCAGTGGGGCTGCCATTTAGGGGTCATGGAAAGAAGAGAAACGTGCCATGAGCTGAGAGCTGTGCAAAGCCGGCAGCGTGCCTCTCTGGGGAAAGAGCCCCACTCGCAGGTCCTCAATTTTACTTTCTTACAGTAGTGCTAACAGGGCTTCTTCCAGTGCAGCAGCTGAACTGAGGGCTTTTTCTTTTCCTGATGAAAGTTCTAATTCTACTCTGGCTATTCTGGTCCCTTTTCCTAAGAAAATCTGCATATAAACTTCTGTTTTTTCCTAAGTCCTAATTATGAATACAGTAATTGGTGTTAGAGGAACTTACACATGGGAGTATTTGCACTGCAGGCAAGTGGTACTGGAGTTGCATTCTCTTCATGCCCTCCAATTTCCACAGTCACTTTTAGGAGGAAAAAGAAAAGAGGAGTAAAAAGTTAATAAAGTTAATCTTTCCTCACAGTGCAACATTTTATTATTTATTAAATTTATTATTATTGTTTATTTAATAGAGGTATACATAAAAGTGCTTTGTAAGTGTGTGTGTGTGTGTGTGTTTGTGTGTGAGAGAAAGAGAAAGAGAGAGAGAGAGTCCAGGTCTATAAAGGAGACAGAATAACTGTGAGTTTTGTGGAATAAGGGATTTATTATACAAATAAGACCTTACATTATCTGAGACACTGAGGAAGTAAGGGTCTGAAGAGGGGAGTTGTAGGAAATCAGAGAACAGTCAGTCCTACAGCTTCTGAAGCACTGATGTGAGTGGACAAATTGGAACTTGCAAAGAGATTTGGGAAAGCTGGTCCCTCCAGTTGATGGAGTGGGAAGGAGGAGGGGAGTTGCTGAAGTCTGTTGTCTCTGCATATGGCAAGGGGTCTGAGGTTCCATCAGCAGAACTGGCTGTTGGAAACAGCCATACGTGGGTTAGGGAAATCAAGAACATGCTGGAACTTGCCAGCACTTCTGTGTCTGTCTCTTCCTATATCCTACGGCAATAACCTTGGAGGAAAATGGCTGTATCTTCACCCTGACATTCAAATCATGCATAGATTTCTCTTTTGGCAAACTGTAACTTGGAAGCATACAGAGATGGGGGTTCTTGGAAGTATAGTCGCAGATAAGGAAAGATGTCATAGTACAATACACTTTGGTAAATTAACTTGCAAAGAGAGGCAAGTGCCAAATTCTGGAGTTCCAAAGGCCAGACTTAGAAGTCACAATGTGTTCCAAAGGGAGAGTGCCATGCCACTATTTTTGTTTTTCTAATATAATTTTGGTAGAAATAGGATGGACTGGACTGAGGAGACACTAGGGATTTTGGAATCCAATTACAAATCCCTGAAATGGGGCTGGGCAAGATTTTATGAAGAACTGAATGAGGGCATGGCATTAAAAGAAAAGAAGGGAATACAAGTTTTTTTTTTTTTTTAAGAGGTTTTCTAGGAAATTTTGTTCAAACCAATTGTTTGAAATTTGTTTAAGCAGAACATGGTTCTAAATGACCCAGAAAAGAGAGTAATTTCTGGTCCTGCTGCACCCATAGGGCCCAAGAATCTCCGGGCCTTTGTTTTTGCAGACCCCTCTTTCTAGAACAATTTTCCAGATATTTGCCTGCCTCATTTCACTCAAGCCTGAGCCCAAATATTACACCCCTAGGGAGTAAATAAATAATGTGACCGTGTCTTCTTTCTTTATCCAATTTTATATTTCTTCATAACATTCATTACCACATGACATTACATATTTTATTTTATTTTCTAGAATTTTATTTTGGCGTCTTCCTTCTCCATATGTGTGCAGCCTCATGAAGGAAGAGATGTTTGGCTTTGTCTGTTGCTGTGTCTCTGACCCTTGAATAAAGAATGAATGGCCCATGTGGCCTTAGTTATGAGTAGTGCTGGAATATCAATGTTAAATGTTAAAGCCAGGAAGTTCTGTGATTAGAGGTGCTGACCTGGCAGTAGAAGTAGAGTCGTATCCTTTCCAATGGGATCATTTTTTGATATTGATACACTATGGGTCAACCTTGCTGGGATTCTGAGACATTGTGATATTCATAGTAGGTAAATCTATCTGAGTCAATAGATGTCCTCATCTAATGCTTAGATGTGAGGACAGAGCCTAGCTAAGTTCTATGCCCACTGAATGCTTAGAGGGTCTAGAAATTCATCTAGTCCATATCCTAAATTGTTGAAGTGCTTAAGTAAGTTCAAACTCTGCCTACAGTTGGGGATGGACTTCTAATGCCTTGCCAGGTATTCGATTAACTGCGGCTGATGGTTAGAGTTATTCGGTAATCATTCTGTACCTAGGTTTTGCACATGAGCTCATCAGTATAACGTCTGCAGAGCTGATGCCATGATTGCATGCTCCTGTGTGCCCTACACGGTTAGGCTATAGGATTTGGCTTGAGGGTAGGGAATTCAAATTCTACTAACATACTGAATGAGAGCTTGGGAATGGTTAATGGACATGGAACATGTCACAAAATGGAAGGAGACATACTACAAGAGGAACCAGGAGGATCTCACAGAAGCCTCAGAATTTTTGTTTGCGGCCGAACCTGAAAATAACATGAAATACCTGTTATCTGTGTTCCCTCCGAGAGTCAGAGGCTTGGAATGGAACTGGGATCCTCTGAGCAGGAGATTGCCCTGGACATTGAAAGCCAGATGGACAAAGAATATATATATCTTGGGTGAAATGTTAGAAAGATCGAATTAAATGACAGCTTCAGTGCCCTGAGTTAAGAGTCACAAATCAATGTTGTGCAGTGTTGATCAGAATGAAAGTTGATCGAGTATGATTTAGGGTGCCAGGGTGATTGCAGTGGACAAGACTGGAGTTTTGGCAGTGTGTCTTCATGTGCTGGCAGGTATGTGGTATTTTGGGGTGTTTGTATGTGTTTGGGTGAAAGTTAGTTGTTTTAAGACCTAGGACAATCCTGTGGCTCCTTAGTCTACTAGGAATTCACCTATATTGCAGATCATGCCATTTAGTCTACTATTTATCTTGTAGAAAACCTAGCTTAGTGCTGCAGAAATGGGCCACTAAATTAGGGTGCCGTGACCTGATTCATGTCAACTGCATATGCATAAGTGCGTAAATATATGTGTGTGCGTATGCGTGTTTGTGCATGTGTTTATTTGTAAGCAATATTAATCTCAGAGAAATCCAGGCTGCAGAGAAGGTTCCATTGTTTCTGATAGTCCCTGCATCTCCCCTCACGCTGAGGGTAATCCATGTCGCCCAGATAACTTTGAGGTTATCATAATCAGCTGCAGTAGCTTTAGTGGGTCATTTGTAAATGTCAGAAGCAGGGTCCCAGAATTATAATTAAGCAAAGTTTCCAGACCAGATAACTCTGCTGGTATGTTCAATGAGTCTTTTAGTGAATGGGTAAATTTTTTTATGATCAAGGTATGTATCAATGTGGCTGTCCTGTTTATAACTGTAGAGACAAGAAATAGGCAGACACACTAAGGCAGCAGTCAAGCTGGGGGAAAAAAGCAGAGGGATTATTACAGACGTCTGGATGGTGTCCTTAGTTCCCCCTTCAGCTATTGAATCTCAGCTGTCTGCAATCAAGAACTGAGTCACAAAATGGCTTGCATTGTGTTGCTATTTCAGTTTGACAGACCGTCTTTCAGCATGGAAATTGTGAACAATTCACCAGGTTTTTAAATTTCTGTAAGAAAAAAACATTTAAATGCTGCTAGAACTCTAGCTATAATAGCACTAAGTATAATTCTACAAAAATATTTTTGTAATTGTTTGAATATTCAGTAAAACCTCATTACTTTGAAAAGTAAGGTGCAAACTCCCCTACCACAAGCAGATTTTAAATTAACTATATTCAAGTAAATCAATCATTTTATCAAAGGAATGTAGGTAATTACTTTGCATAATGTACAATTTAGGGAAAAAAAGACACCTGATTAATTAGATATTTGGAAAAACAGCAGATATTTTGAATGGCTTGTTCTGCCAAAAAAAAAGTTTTACTGAGTTCTCACTTTCCTGACTGATAAAAATATTTGAATCTGGAAAGATTTTTATGTTTATCAGTGTGCATTATGCATATAGTTTTATGTGTGTATTTCTCTCATCTGCACACACAGGTATGTATGTGTAGGATGCACCACATTTTAGTTGGGTATATGGAAATATTTATCCTGGTTGATTATTTTTCTCAGATTTTAGAATGTTCCTGCTTTCCCTCTTGCAGGAGTCATTTTGGAGAAATGTCTAAAAGGGACCCCAAATGCTTGGGGAATGGAGGCTCCCTAACACTGAGATACAATGTTGTGTTTATAAAAGCTATGTTTAAAGGTTAGGGATGCTATTTAAAAGGACACCAAGGTGACAGGCTGGTTCCTGGGAAGTGTGGTAAGCTCTTCGGGCTGCCTGAATGGAGAAGGCAGACAGAAAGAGTAACTTAACCTTATTCTAATCTGTCTCTAATGGAATTCGCAGTGATTTTCTTCCTATTTCTTCTCATTGTTTTTCAGCCTAATCACTAATAGGAGGCTGAAATGGAGTCTCTTAATTGTTTTCACTTTTTAAAAATTCCAAACACAGCTTGAAAATTGTAGTCCTTGCATTTGAGGTTTTTCTTCATTTTGCTCACCTGGCAAGTGGGTTTTTTTGTTTTTTTTGTTTTTTTTGTTTTTTTAAATTTTAAGTTTGTGGTCTCTTTCATCTACAACTGAAAATAAATCAAAAGTTGTCTCACTCAGGAATTATCTAAAGTAAATAAATAAATAAACAAGACTAATAATTGACTAGGTTGTTGAACCAGCTAAAGTGGAAAAGAAATTATTCAAGTTCTAAACCTTTCTACTTGCAAATTAGCCAAAATCAATTGCATTTTAAGCGTTGCATCACCTTGATTGATTTTAAAATGGATAGCACTTCGCTGTTCACATTTATGGTGAGCCGTGAAGGACTTGGCAATGGGCATCTTTCCTACCGTGGTCTGCATTCTGCTTTTTAAATAGCTTCTGCTTAATGTTGAACAAACTTTACTGCAGAATGCAGTCTGGTTTTTCTGGAAGGTTGAAATATATTCTTCAGATTTCATTATTTGTGTGCAGCATTCTTATTTTCCTTAGATTTCCTAACAGGTTCTAATTAACTCCTTTAAGCCAGAAGAAATATTTTTGAAATTTTAGGGTTAAATTAGACATTGACAAGTTGAAATATGGTAAAGGGAAATGAGTTAAAGCCTAAAATTTATATAACTATAAAAAGAAGAGGTGGTGAAAATCACTGGTTTTTAAATCAAAAGATGAGGATTTGAACACTGGTATGGGGGGCATCTTTGTGACCTTGGACAAGCTTCAGACATCCCCTTCCCTTTCTAATTTTGTCTTTAAAACAATACAAGCTTTTCTAGTGAACTAGTTTGATAGTACTAGGCATATTGGTGGCAATCAGTAAATTCAGTTTTTCTTCCTTAAATGAAAACCAGGACACTTAATAAATTAAATGGATAATTAATTATATGTTTAGAGTCTCTTACATTTTCCCCTTTCCTTTACCTTTTGTCACTTCTTCTGTAAACTCCATTTCCTAAGAGAGCATGGAATTACCTCCAACTATATTGCCATGTAATTTTATCTTCAACTATACTGCCAAGCACATATATTAAAAACAGAAACTTAGGGATTATACATTATTCTAGTGGTAATAAGTGGTAATTACTATGGTTATAATTGATGGAAATTGTCTTGGTTATATAGACTAAATAGAAGAACCTATATTTTGTGTTTTGGGTACATATAAAATACTTAGATAATGTTGATTTACTAGAGCTGGGGATGTTTGTAGAGATAAGAACACTTGTGGCTATTTTGCTAGAATATCTCCTGAAGAATATACATTTTGTACACTGGGAGAAAAGTTAGACAGGCCACAGTTTAAGTATGTAATATCATTTCTAATGATTAATCACTTATAAATATTGATAATCCAGCTTATTTTAAAAGACACTCTCTTGGCTGAGCTAGAATTTTAATTTGCAAAAATTGGCTGGAAACAAACATTGATAATTAGTTTCTAGTTTGCATAAGCTTTGCTTTGCAAATATTTGCTCTTCTAAAGAGTTAGCAAGGGAGTTTGCATATGTGCAAGGATTTGTGGGCAGTAACAGTAAACTCATTATGACTTTGGTAACTGCTGTCATGTATTTTACATGGGGCTTCACATTTGATAGGATCCACCTGCTTCTACTGATCTCCAAGCAATCCAAGTTCGACACTTTGGGGAGCCAGTTAACTTTCTCTAAGAAAATATATTCTCACCTGATCATCCATGTTCCCAGGAGGCACTTTTTTGTTTGCAATCATAGCTTTTAAAAAGAGAGTTCAAGCTGCATTTGGAATCTTGAATAAAGATTTTTCCCCCTTCACATTCACTCTGATTTACTTAATAAAAATCACATTAGTTGGAAATAGATTCAGTTTTAAATGCAGAAATAAAACATTCTTGCTGAAGTTTCAGAGGTGAGGCCTCCAACAGCATTTAAGAATAAGCACCCCTGGTGTTTCTGGGTAACTCAGACGATCTCATCTTGACATAAACTGTTCTAGAGCCAGGTTATCCAAAGTGAGGCAGGTTTGCCACAGAGAGGTTGATACCAGAAGAAAATACCAGAACTCATATTGCTATATAGTTTTATATACTTTCTCTCTCTTTATTTTTATACATTTTGTCATCGTTCATTGACATCTTTATATTTGTTTTATAATAATATAGTATATCCGGCAGTGTTGCATTTATGAAATTTATAAAAAATGAAATGGATATTGGGGAGTGTGTTCATTGTTTTAAACAATACGTAAAATTAGAAAAATAAAAAGGTTTGGCCATCTGTGATTTTGACAGTCTTCTCTGTTTACTGTATTGTTTGCTAGATTTTTCTATCCAGAGAATGCTGACAGACACCAAACGGGAGAATGAATTTCCATGCACCAGACACTGAGAGCATTTTCTGGTACCTAGCATCCCAAGGGCCTCCAATAGAAGGTGCAACCTAGTTCAGGTGTTTTCTAAACCCTCCTCTTCATTTTCCATCTTTGAAAGAGATCTAGTATAAAAATAGTGCAAAATCAAAGGTGATGGTGGCGTGAAATATTTTTTTGTCAGTAGAATTTGTGTCTGAACACTCCATGCACATCCACTCTTTTCTAGTGAGCTTAGTAATGTTCTATCAGATCATCTGAGATTATGTTTTTGCCTCATTGGCAGCTAAGTATCCTAGAAATTGGGTTTCACAATGTCAGAGAAGCATGGTGGGAAGGATAATACTTAAGATTTTGATCACTGACGTTTCTTTGTCTATTTTGGCTACCCTCACCCTGGTAGTTCAATTGGAGCCTCTACTCTGTGAGCACAGGTTACTTTCTCAGCCTGGAACATACATCCTTGGCCTGGCTAAGATAGGCTTCCATGACCCCATGAGAATGGGTGCATGCCACCTCTATGTAGTCACCTAATGCTTGAAACTTACTGCCACAATATGTCATTCTTCCTTTCATCTGTTTTGTTTAAAATTTTCTTCTTTATGTTTTATATTTTTTCATTCACATTTTTTATACATCTGGAATTTGTTTCTAGCAGCTTTATTGAGGTATAATAGACCTACAAAACAATGCACACATTTGAGAAGCATAAATTGGTAAGTTTGATGTACGTGTACACCTGTGAATCCATCACCTGAATCAAGATTATGACCCTATTCATCACCCCCCGAAGGTCCCTCTGTCCCTTTTGTAAACCTTTTCTTCTGCACGTTCCCTTCCAGCTCAGGAAGCCTTTGGTCTGCTTTCTTTCATTTTAGTTTTCATTTCATAGACTTTTATAGTAATAGGATCATATAGTATGTATTTATTTTTCTGGCTTCTTTCATTCAGCCTAATTATCTTGAGATTCATCAATAATGTTATGTGAATCAATAGATTATTTCTTTATATTTCAAAATAAGACTATTGCATGAAATACCACAATTTATTTAGCCATTTACCTGATAGTTGTCCACAAATATTAGCTATTAAAAATAAAGCAGCCAGTAAATATTCATGTATGAACTTTAAATAGATATATATATATATATATATATATATATATATTTATACACACACACACATGTAGTTGTTGCATAAATGCTTAACATGATATGTACCCTATTAAATTTCTGTGCGGATAAAATATTCTTAGCGATAGGGTTGATATTGTACAGCTGATCTCTAGAATTTATTCATCTTGCAAAACTGAGACTTTATACCATATGTTTTCATTTTTTTGGAGGAATAATTAAGATTTAAATGACTGGATAATAAGGTAGTATTTATTTGATTTTTTTAAAAAATAAAATCGCCAAACTATTTTTGAAAGAGGTTTTATGATTTTTCATTCCCACCAGCAGTGTATGAGATTTTCAGTTGCTCTACATTTTCAGCTACTCTAATTACAGTCAGTCTTCTTAATTTTAGACATTTGAGTGGGTGTGTAGAGGTATCTCACTGAAATTTTAGTTTGTATTAAATGCCTAAAGACTAAAAATATTGAAATTTTAAAAAATTCTTTTTAAAATTCTTTAAAATTTTTTCTATGGAAGTATAGTTGATTTACAATGTGTTAGTTTCTAGTGTACATCAAAGTGATTCAGTTATATATATTATACATTATATATACATATATATATATAAACATAGATTCTTTTTCATATTCTTTTTCATTATGGTTTATTATAAAATATTGAAAATGGTTCCCTGGGCTAACCTTCTTATTGTTGATCTATTTTATATATACTAGTTTGTATCTGCTAATTCTAAACTCCTAATTTATCCCTCCTCCCTTTCCCCTTTGGTAACCATAAATTTCTTTTCTATGTCTGTGAGTTTGTTTCTGTTTTGTAAGTAAGTTCATTTGTTTCACAGTTTCAATTCTGCATATGTGATATATAGTGTTTATCTTTCTCATTCTGATATGTTTCACTTAGTATTATAATTTCTAGGTTCATCTATGTTGCTGCAAATGACATTACTTCATTCTTTTTTATGGCTAAGTAGTGTTCCACTGTATGTATATACCACATGTTCTTTATTCAGTCATCTGTCAATGGACATGTAAGTTGTTTCCATGTTTTAGCTATTATAAATAGTGCTGCTTGTTCACTGAGGTTCATGTATCTTTTCAAATTAGAGTTTTCTCCAGATGTATGCCCAGGATTACTAGATCATATGGCAACACTATTTTTATGTTTTAATGACTATCCATACTGTTTTCCATATTGGATGCAACAATTTATATTCCTGCCAACAGTGTAGGAGGATTCCTTTTTCTCCACACACTCTCCAGCATTTGTTATTTGTAGACATTTTAATGATGGCCATTCTGACTCATGTGAGGTGGTACCTCATTGTAGTTTTGATTTACATTTCTCTAATAATTAGTGATTTTGAGCATCTTTTCATGTGCCTATTGGCCATCTGTATGCCTTCACTGGAGAAATGTCTGTTTAGGTCTTCTGCTCATTTTTGGTTTGGGTTGTTTGTTTTTTCATTATTGAGTTTTGTGAGCTGTTCGTATATTTTGGAAATTAAGCTTTTGTTAGTCATATCATTTGCAAGTATTTTCTCCCATTCTGTGGGTTGTTTTTTCATCTTGTTTATGGTTTATAAGTTTGATTAGGCCTCATTTGCTTATTTTTGCTTTTATTTTTATTGCCTTGGGAGACTGACCTAAGAAAACATTGCTATGATTTATGTCAGAGAATGTTTTGCCTATGTTCTCTTCTAGAACTTTTATAGTCTCATATTTTATATTTAAGTCTTTACACCATTTTGAGATTACTTTTGTGAATGGTGTGAGGGAATGCTCTAACTTCATCGATTTACATTCAGCTGTCCAACTTTCCCAACACCACTTGCCAAAGAGACTGTCTTCTCCACTGTATATTCTTGCCTCTTTTGTCCAACATTAATTGACCATAGGTGTGTAGGTTTACTTCTAGGCTCTTTATTCTGTTCCATTGAGCCATAAGTCTGTTTTTGTGCCAAAACCACGCTGTTTTGATTACTGTAGTTTTGGAGTATTGTCTGAAGTCTGGGAGGGTTATGCCTCCAGCCTCCTTTTTTTCCTTCAGTATTGCTTTAGCATGTCTGGGTCTTTTATGGTTCCATATAAATTTTAGGATTATTTGTTCTAGTTCTGTGAAAAATGTCCTAGGTAATTTGATAGGCATTGCATTAAATCTGTAAATTACTTTGGTAGTATGATCATTTTAACAATGTTAATTCTTCCAAGCCAAGGACATGTGATTTATTTCCATTTCTTTGAATCATCTTCAGTTTCCTTTGTCAATGTTTTATTGTTCTCAACATATAAGTCTTTTACCTCCTTGGTCAGGTTTATTCCTAATTACTTTGATTTTTTAATGGGAGTTTAAAAGGGATTTTTTTTTTCCACTTTCCCTTTCTGATATATCATTGTTAGTGCAAAGAAAAGCAACAGATTTCTGTATATTAATATTGTGTCCTGTTACCTTGCTGAATTCATTTATCAGTTCTAGTAGTTTTTGTGTGAAGCCTTTAGGATTTTCTATATATAGTATCATGTCATCTCCATTTAATGACAATTTTACCTCTTCTCTTCCAATTGGATATCTTTTATTTCCTTTTCCTGTCTGATTGCTGTGGCTAGGACTTCCAATACTATATTGAATAGAAGTATTGAGAGTTGACATCCTTGTCTTGTTCCAGATTTTAGTGGAAAGGCTTTCAGCTTTCCACCATTGAGTATTATGTTGACTGTGGGTTTGCTATGAACAGTTTTTATTATGTTGAGATATGTCCCCTCTATACCCACTTTGGTTAGAGTTTTTATCATGAATGGATGTTGAATTTTACCAAATTTTTTTTTCTGCATCTGTTGAGATGATCATGTGGTTTTTGTCTTTTCTTTTGTTGATATGGTATATCACATTGTTGATTTGTGTATGTTGAACCACCCTTGTACCCTGGGGTGAATCCAACTTGATCATGGTGTATGATCACTTCTATGTGTTTTTGGATTCAGCTTGCTAATATTTTATTGAGAATTTGGTACCTATATTCATCAAAGATATTGGCCTGTAATTTTCTTTTTCAGTAGTGACTGTCTGGTTTTGGTGGTACCAGGGTGATGGTGGCTTCATAGAATGAGTTTGGGAGTGTTATCTCCTCTTCAATCTTTTGGAAGAGTTTGAAAAGGGTAAATATGAGTTCTTCTTTGTATGTTTGTTAGAATTCTCCAGTGAAGTGATCCAGTCCTGGACTTTTATTTTTAAATCTGCTTAATTACTATTCTTACATCTTTGATGAAGTGTGTATTAAAATACTTTGCCCAATTTTGTTTTGTTTTATATGTTTTGTTATTATTGACTTTTGAGAATCCTTTATATTTTCTGGATACACATCCTTTGTCAGATATGTGATTTGCAAATATTTCAACCAAGCTTCAACTTGTATTCTATCTCTTAACAGTATTTTTCAAAGAGCAGAAATTCTTAACTTTGTCAAAGTCCAATTAATCATTTTTTAATAAATGGTGATTTTAATATTATGTTTAAAACTTTTTGCCTAACTGAAGATGACAGCAGTTTTCTGTATTCCTTGTAAAAGTTTTATAATTTAGGTTTTACATTTAAATCTATGGTCCATTTTGAGTTAGTTTTTGGTATCCATCAAAGTTCTTTTTTAAAAATATAGATGTTTAATTTTTCTAGCAATGCTTATTGGAGGGACCATCCATTTTCCAGTGTATTTTCTTTATACTTTTGTCAAAGATCTATTGACCATGCATCTATGGGTCTATTTCTGAATTCTCTATTTTGTTCTATAAGCCCTTGGGAAAAGAAAAAAATGTCTTTTATCAGTGTGTATCTATGACTTGGCATAATATCTGGAACATAAGCTCTATTCATTGCTAAGTGAAGTCACTAATGATGGACACACATGCCTACATAATTACAGAAAGAAACCAATCTTGTCAAAGTGTGATCTTTTTCCTGTCTACCTCTCTGACTTAATTATTTTCAAATTTGCTCCCAAGAATCATTGAAATTTTATAGAGGTGCCTCAGGGGATATAGGGATTTGAGGAAAGGAATATGGACAAGGTTCCAATCCCATTTGCTCCACCTTATTTATATATTGAGTTTCAATATAGGATTTATTACAAAGAATAGTTTTAATGACTTATACAAAAGTATGAAAAATAATTACCTTAATATACTGCCTTTCCCTTAGTTATTTATATTTAACAGATTACTTAAGAAGCCCCTTTAAGAACTTAAAGTACACAACATCTAATTGTGAAATGACTTAGTGTTTTACTGGTGATTTGCAAGATTTGGGGGCAAAAGGGCTTCCTGGTATCCTTTGAATTATACCACATAGATAAATACTCTCACTAATAATAAAAACTCAAGTGTGTTTCTTAAAAAGGAAAATGATGTATGGATTTTCTGTGACTGAATATTGTGTTGAATGAAAGACAAATTAATAATTTGTTTATTTTCTTTGGAACAATGATAAATGACAGAAGAATTTGCCACTCTGTGTTCAGAATGGATTGCAGTAAGTAAGATGAGCAAATCATTCCATAAGAAATCAGTTTAAAAAAAATGTTACCTATAATAAAAAGACTATGAAAACAAATATATGTACATATATGTATGACTAAAACATTATGCTTTACACTAGAAATTGACACAACATTGTAAACTGACTATACTTCAAAAAAAAAGATGAAAAAAATGTTGCAAAATTATTCTAATCTTTCTTATATAGAAAGCTGGAAGATGGGAGAGAAAAAGCCATTTCTGGAGAAAAAAATTACATATCAGAAGGAAGATTATTCAAATTGTGTGTAAAGAGGAATTTGTATAAGACCAGGGCTATACTCAGCTATCCAAAGTTTGCCTGATGCCAGATGCTGGCTAGAATTTTGGTGCCATTTTTGTTTTAGCTAGTGCTTATTTCAACTACTTATTTTTTGTATGCTGCCTGTTATGTAGTAAAATGTGACCATTGGGAAATATGATACCTCTGCTATTACTATTTGATAATGAAAGATTTGCTAAAATAAAAGAATCTTTAAGTATCAGTAACTTATTTCAAATTTTCCTCAGAAAGACACTCACACTTGTGATGTTTGTTTGTTTGTTTTCCTGCTCAACATCAATGACCTACATAGGCCACTGGCCTGGGCTTAAGGGGAAAAAAAGCATTTTATCACAAAAGTCAATGATAGCTTTTGACATCTGTGCTAGATCCATTTCCTACCTGCTGTGCTTAATTTCAGAATTCAGTTCTATCATTAAAATAAAAACATTGTTGGCTCTTCCATCGATGTGTCACATTACATCAATTTTCTCCAAGAATCATGTACAATTTCTAGGTTCCAGTGCCTCCTGGACTTGCTTGGAATTTCAGATCTTGTTACCCTGCTGTACGAATTGATCTTGTGCCTTGTGAGATGACATGTGAACTTGGAAATACATTGTTTCTTGACTCTTTTCCACAACTCAAGCCCTGGAATGACCTATTTTTCCTACATCTTTGCTGGGCTTACTTGTGATTCCTTGCTCATCCCATTAAGACTGTCCTTACACTGGGAGAGGACTGATTGACTGATCATTTGGTTTGTGCAAGGTGATGTCTCCTTCAAAGCCTTCTATCATGGACAAAGTGGGTCTGGACGTGCAGGCTGCGTACATATTTCTAATGTTATCCTCCGTCATGTTCTGTCTCTTAAATGTTGGTTTTAAATAGCAGAGAATATTAACTCAGAGGCATTAATTAGTAGCTGAATGACACACATTCTATGTCAACATCATTAAGAGTCTGTTGCTAGCAGAATTACTGATGCTAAGGTTTTGATAGTAATAAGAGGTGCAAGACATACCTCTGACCTTGGAAAAGTTGTAACTAGGAGATTTGGGGTGCTGTAAAGAAGAGACACACATTTCCTTGAGAGAGACAGAGGCAATATTCTCTTTTACTGAGTCTGCTTTGCAGCTACTCCTAATAAGTTTACTTCTGAGGACATGTTTACTAGTTTTCCAGTTACACAGAAGACAGTTGCTATATATTCTTTATTTCCAGTTCCCTCTTTGACCATGGTAGCTCCATTCATTCTTGACCCTAAGGCAGAAAGATGGGTGGCATCATACAGTCACCAGGTGACTAGACTATGTCGTTTTTTACATTGATAAACATATCTTGTGGCCATCTTGTCTTTTTTTTATTTCTATGGCTATAGTTTTCTTTTCAGAGCATTATCTGAACATCTGCAATAGACTTCCCGATTTTTCTCTTTCTCTCCTCCCTCTACAGTACCCATGGAGAGATTTATGTAAAGGGTAAATATCATGTTACTTCCCTGATTGAAAATCTTTGAGGCTTCCCGTCACATAGTACTGTCCTTGGGAGTGGGAAAGGGTAAGGAGAATGTGTACAAACCTTGCCAAGTGATTCAGGCACGTGCCGCTCTTCTTGGATTGATAATCGATGATCTACAAGATAATAATATCTAACAATTATATCAGAGAGTGTTTTAAATATTCTATATGTATTTACCCATTTAAAGTTCACAGATACCTTATAGTATAGGTACTCTTTTTAGGTCCATTTTATAGGTGAAGAAACTCAGGCCTAGCAAGGATAAGTAATTTCTCCAAGATGATAAAACTCATGAGCAAATTTGAGATATTGTAGATCTCAGGACTCAGCTTCTAAGCTCGTTATCTTGCTCCCTCAAGACAGAGGGCTAGTTTCTTGCTTCTGTCTATGTAATTATTAGTGATTTGTGTGGAATATCTGCTTCACTCTTCACCTCTAGCCCTCCAGTCTTTTAAAACCCCTTAGTGTCTTCTTTGAAATTCCTTTCTGTTAGGACTAATTTAGTTGTAAAATAAGCATAAATATTTTAAATTCTAGAATGATTTATAGTAAGTAGTAAGTAATGAAAATCCAGGGAAAATAACATTAAAATAAAATAATTTCTCATCTACCTAAACATCTTAGATGTGAACCCAATTAAAGGTAAGGGAGTCATTAAGGAACATGCCAGTGGGATATAGGTGTTGGCAAAATATACAAAAAACTGAGTAATATTATATATTCTGGGAGTCAGAATCTTTCAGAATTCTCTCTCCAGCAAATGGTGATTGAATTATCCAAACAAAGGTTAAAATAAAAACTTTCCTAGAAGAGGTAACTCTTTGACTTAAGTTCTCTAGGAGGTAAATTACTGATAATTCAGGAGGTATTTGGTCGTATGCAATAAATCAGAGGAGGACAATCCATCCTCTGAAGAAGTAAGATGAAAAAACCTCAAGACTTTCCACATCCTTGAAACTATGATTCTATGGTTGGCAAAAAAATAGTTCCATTGCTAAAAATGGAACTTTCAATGCTATTGTATGACATAAAGGAACTTGTTAAGAAGGGAGTGGTATAATACCTTCTTAATCATTTTACTGGTCATATGACTATCCTCTCAATGTTATGATGATTTTTTTCAAGCATCTCTTTTCTTAAACCTCTAGAGTTACAAATCACTCTACACTGGCCACTTGTGTTGAAACATTTAGAGGAAGGATCACACACAAGAAAGATACGTTTGCATTTGCGTATTATCTAAAGCAACATTAAACACATTTGTGAATTTATGTAAAAAGTGGGGAAAGATATTTCTAGGAAGTAGGAAGTAATAAAAACTAATAATTAAGTACCCATTGTTACTGCTTCTTAAAACAGGCTAAATGAAGTTTCATTGACAGTCTCTTTCATGCACACATGCACCACACTTTTTGTCGTGTTGCCCAATTTATTAATTTAGAGAATGTAAAATATTAATAAGGAGATCATTGGATCACAGTCATACTTTCTTCCCTGTAACTCTCCTTACCCCAATTAAAAATAACGTTGTTTCCCTTTGATTTCATCTGTGATTTTCAAGAATATCATCATCATGACTGGGGAAGAACCACTGTACTACCTTCTCTTGTAGAGTAGTTGGGCTTAGTGTGCTGATTTTTAAAATTTTTTAAAGTTTTGTTGAGATATAACTTCATACCATAAATTTGCTTAAGTGTACAGTTTATATGCCTTTAAGTGTAGAGTTCAGTAAATTTTAGTATAGTCACAGAGTTGTACAACCATCATCGTAATCTAATTTTAGAATATTTCTATCACTTTACAAAGAAAACTCTTGCCCACTTACAGTCACTCCTCATTCCTACCCACAGCCGTGGGTGACAACTCATCTACTTTCTGTCTCGGTATATTTTGTCTGCCTATATTTGCTTTTATTGGACATTTCATGTAAGTGGAATCATAATATATGCTCCTGTAAGGCATTATAGAGGGAGTTGAGAGAGAAATCTTAAAAGCCATCTCTGTTCCCTAAGATGAATATCTTCCATACCATTTGCACTTTTTAACTCTTTCTATGACCTTGGTCAGGTTGTGTAAACTTTTTTCAGTTTTATTGTCTATAAAAAATGGGAATAATACAGTTGATCCTTGAACAACACGAGTTTGAACTGGGTGCGTCCACCTATATGCAGATTGTTTTCTAAAAACTATATTGGAAAAGGTTTTGGAGATTTACAATCATTAAAAAAAAAAACCTCAGATAAGCTACATAGCTTAGAAATACCACAAAAAACTAAGAAAAAATTAGTGCATAAACTATATGTAGATGATAGACTATTCTTACATATGGTGAGCAATATTTAATATAAAATTAATGTGTTAGATTTTTTTTTTTTACTGTTTTATAACTTTACTTTTAAAGAATTACATTACCATACAGTGTCTTCCTCTCTCTCATAACTGGAAAAACTATGTATCAGCCTGTCATCACAGATAAGTGTATTTTATAGAAAGTAACACTGTTTCCAATGCTGTATTATGAATATGACTGCACCATTGTATGCCATAAAATTTTTATAACAATTCACTCACTAGTGTACAGTCTGGGCTACAGTGAAGTGATCATATCAATTACACTAGGCAGTCATTTTTGCTGCTTCTTCATATTCAATGCATGAGTTGTTATACCTGTAAATAAATATGTATTTCTTTTTCACATTTTTTTTTCTGATGCCTAGTGTTAGTAATACATATAACATCTACAATATTTTGTATCACATATGACAATATTGGTGTAAGTACTGACAGAAAATTCATTTTGTAAACAGATGATACAAGCTTATGGTATCAATAAATACAGCACAATACTGTGAATGTATTTTCTCTTCCTTATTATTTTAGTAATATTTTATTTTCTCTAGCTTTCTTTATTGTAAGAATATAGTATATAAAATTTATAATGTATAAAATATGTGTTAATTGACTGTCTATGTGATTGGTAAGGCTTCCAGTCAACAGCAGGCTATAAGTAGTTATGTTTTTGGGGGAGTGAAAAGTTATACATATTTTCAGCTGTGTGGAGCATTGGTGTCCCTAACACCAGCATTGTCTTTATAGGGTTTTATGGGAATTAAATGTGTTAAGCATTAAGTTTTTAGAATGGGGCCTGGCATTTATTAATATTAAATAAAATTTTTAGATACTCCTGCTAGTTTAATTATTATCATTCTACTCTTGAAGAAAAGGAATATAGTTGGACAGGTTTGTGAGTCAAGGTAAATTAATACTATTGTCCTTAAAGTGATTAGTGAATTGTAAATCTCTCTCTAGGGCAGGAATCTGGGACCTAAATCTCCTTCAGGCTTACATTTGCTGCACTTGTAAATGGAAGCTTCTTAAATCAGGAATGGAACCATAGATTCCTTTCATCAGGGAGAGAGTGAAGAATGCACCATTTTTCCTGGGGACCAGCTGACTTTTCCTTCCTTGCTGTACCTCACACGAGTGTGGTTCCCTTCTTAGGAAATTCCACTTCCACAACAGAGGAAAAGATTCAAGTGGTTATGGTAAAATTGCACAATTTTCTCCATTCAAACAAGCAAATGGAAGAATGTCCTTTAAAAAAAGTCCTGTACCAAGGCCAATTTCTGTAGTACACTTCAAAATAGTCTCTATTCATCAACCACTCTGTCACTTCCAATAGATTTTTTTCCCCAAAGCTAAATAAAATGGCTTATTTACTCCAGGCTTGTCCTGTGAAATCTAAGCTGGTTGACCAACCTGTCTGTCTCACAACCTTAGCAGGTGGGAAAAACTTTTGGGGCAATAGGTACTGTATTTCTCAAGCAGCTGCAAAATAGGGTACACCTGAAAACAAGCATTCTCTTTGCTTCTCTTTGCTTTTCCTGGAACAACAATGACAGTATGGTGTCTAACTTTGGTAAAACTTTGTAGTATATTTCCCACTTCTGAAATGGATAAATAAGATAAATACATCATTTCTAATGAACACATCCCATTTACTATGGAGCTGTATTTTCTGGGAGATCCAAAGTGTTAGCATGTTCTCTAGTAGACAATGTGAACCTGTTGGGAAACTGCAGCCTGGCATTGTCAAGACAATCACTTGCATAGCTGCTTCTGTTATAAAAGTTTTACATTAAAAAAGTAAACAGACAAGATATGTTGGAAGATGTATTTTAAGTGAATATTTATATTGTCGTCTTGATATAAATTAAAATTTTATAACTTTAAAAAATATTCAAAACATTGAGTTCCATAGTCAGTTGATTTCCTCAAGGTGAGTCTGATTACATTTGTCTAGTTTTTTTATTTGATGCTGCCAATATCTACCTATTTTTAGAAGTGGTAGTAGCCCTGTGGCTTTTGTAAAATGTTTTGTGTATTTCATAAATCCCTTCACAGGTAATTCCAAACCATCTCCCCAGGATAATTTTTATATTATGTGATCACTCTAAGTACTTAAAAAAAATATATTTACACTATGATTATCCAACTAACAGACCCAACAGTTATCTATTTTGATTTCATTTAGTTTAATCAAATACTTCATATTTCAATATTGAAGTCACTTTATAGATCCTATAGGTTGGACATCAGTCATTTTTAAATCTTTAAAAAATTTCTAATCAAGAATTTCTAATTTTCCAACTCATCCAAAAAGAAGTCAGGGACCCAAGAATGATTTTAAAGAGAGTCAATACGAGGTGGCCTTTCTAGTAGTCAGTAGAATTATCTGTGTAGCTGATGAAAGGGAAAGGCCAGAAAAAGCAGAATCAGACTCAAAAATATGTAATAATTACATAATTGATAAGAAGTGGCATCTCCAATTAAGTAGGCAAAGGATAATTAACTCACCGAATAATATTAGGTCAAAAGATTCATGATTTGGGATGAATAGTAAATTTCTACCTCATCCCATGCAAAATAATTTTCACATGAATTAGTATTTTAAATATAAAAATAAAACCATAAAACCTTAGAAAAAGTATTAATATTTGTATAATCAGCTTGTAGCAGTACCTTCTAAGCATGAAAAGCAAAGCTCTGTAAACCATAAAAAAAGGGACTGAGGTATTTAACTATAGAACATAAAAATTTGTACATTGCAAAACCATGCAAACCAAATTTTATTACAATGATGAAATGAGAAAGATAAATACACATAGAAAAGTAGTGACATGATTGAATATGAGGAGATATTACAAGTCATTTAAAATAACAAATACCCTTGATTATAAATCAATAAAAAATGTTAAAAAAAATAGCAAATACCTTAAAAATGGGCAAAATTTTAGCAATCTGTTCACCAAAATATGAAAGACCAATGAACATGAAAATTGTTGTTAATTACTCATTGAAGAAATAAAATATTATTGAAATACCATGTTATCTTAATGTGGCAACTTTTTAATTTTTTAAAATTACACTGTTGGGGAGTTTTTTTTTTTAAATTATTGACTCAATTTTATTACTAGTAATTAGACTGTTCATATTTTGTATTTCCTGATTCAGTTTTGGTAGATTATACATTTTTAGGGATTTATCCATTTCTTCTGGGTTGTTCATTTTATTGGCATATAGTTGCTCATAGTAATCTTTTATGGTTCTTTGTATTTCTATGGTGTCGGTTGTAACTTTTTCTTTTTCACTTTTGATTTTGTATATTTGAGTCTTCTATCTTTTCTTGAGGAACCTTGCTAAAAGGCTCTGCTTAGTAGGAAGCTGCCAAATGCTGGTGGTTGGGGCCAGGTCTTAATATAGCTGGTTGTTGGCCTGAGTCTAGTGCTGGTGAGCAGTATCAGTTCCTGGGACAGCTTGTTGCAGATCCCAGCTCTCCTGGGCTGGTTTTGTCACACTGGTGTGTGGGGCTCGGTGGGTCTAGGGGTTGATGCCATCTCACTGGTGGGCAGGGCCAGGACCTGAAGCAGCTCACTGAATTAATAAAAAAATTCCCAACAATCAGAAGTGCTGAGCCAGACACAGGTGAATTCTACTGAATATTTAATGAGGTGTTAACACCTACCCTTTTCAAACTATTCCAAAAAATTAAAGAGAAAGGAGCACTTCCAAATTCATTCTACTAGGCCAGGATCACCCTGATACCAAAACCATACAATGACAACACAAAAAGGGTAAATTACAGGTCAGTGTCACTGATGGCCATAGATAAAAACCCTCAAAAAAATTATCAAACCAAATTGAAAAATATATTAAAAGAATTATACACCATGATCAAGTGAAATTTATCCCAGGGAGGCAAAAATGGACCAATGTCTGCAAATCTCTCACATGATATACCACATCAACAAACTGAAGAGTAAAAATTACTTGATCATCTCAACACATGCAGGAAAAGCTTCTGACAAAATTCACCATCAATTTATGATAAAAACTCTCAGCAAAATGGGTACAGAGAGAATATACCTGAACATTATAAAGGACATCTATGACTATCATATTCAAAATTAAAATGGGGAAAGCATTTCTTCTAAGATTAGAAGTGAGACAAGGATGCCCACCCTTGCCCCTTTAATCACTTTACTCAACATAATATTAGAAGTTCTAGCCAGAGCAATCAGATAAGGAAAAGTAATAAAAAGGAATCCAAATTTGAAAGGAAGACATAAAGCTGCCACTGTTTGTAGATGACATGATACTATGTATACAAAATCCTAAAGACACTAAAAATCTATAGAACAAATAAATGAAGTCCATATGGTTGTAGGATAAAAAGTTAACATAACAAAATCTGTTGCATTTCTATATACTAAAAACAAACTATCAAATTGAGAAATTAAGAAATAAACCCATTTATAATTTCATCAAAAAGAATAAACAGGCATGTGAAAAGATGCTCTTCATCACTAAACATCAGGGAAATGCAAGTAAAAACCACAATGAAATACCACTTCACACTTACCAAAATGGTTATTATCAAAAAGACAACAAATAACAAGTGCTGGTGAAGATGTGGAGAAAAGGGAAATCTTGTGCACTTTGGCAGGAATGTAAATAGGTGCAACCACTATGGAAAACAGTGTGGGGATTCCTCAAAAAATTTAAAAACAGAACTATCATATGATGCAGAAACTCTGTTCTAAATATTCTTTTTCCAAAGAAATTTTTCCAAAGAAAACAAAAATAGTAATTTCAAGTGAGATATCCACCACTATACTTATCGCAGCACTATGCACAATAGCCAAGGTATGGACATAACTGTCTATCAGTAGAAGAAAATGTGATATATACATATATATGTATATTTATATATAACAGAATGTTACTCATAAAATAGAATGAAATCTTGCCATTTAGAGGCAATGTAAATAGACCTAGATCATATTATGCTAAATGAAAAATGTCAGACAGAAAAAGACAAATACTGTACGATATCACTTATATGTGGAATCTAAAAAACAACAAATGAACAAACAACAGAATGGAAAGAGTTTTAGATATAGAGAGCAGCCAGGTGGTTGCCAGAAAGGAGGCTGAAATATAATGTACGAATGTAATTAATAATAATGTAGTATCTTTGTAGGTGACAGATGTTAACTGTGTTTACCAGAGTGATCATTTTGTAATGGACAGAAATATCAAATCACTATGTTGTACACCAGGAAGTGACATAGTGTTGTAAGTCAATTACACGTCTAACAAATAAACAAACAAATAGAAAAAGAGTTCGTGTTTGTGGTTACCAGAGATGGACTGTCGGGCAAGAGGGAAGTGGAGGAAAGTGGGCCGAGGGCACCCACTTCCAGTTACAGACTGTGTAGGTGCCAAGGGTGTGATGTCAGCATAATTAATATAATGACTATTGCTAAGTTATATACATGAAAGTTGTTAAGAGAGTAAATCCTGAGTTCTCATCACAAGGAAAAAAATGTTTTTTTCTTTTTTTCTCATTTTGTATCTGTATGAGACGATGGATATTCACTAACCTTATTGTGTTAATAATTTCATGATGTGGGTAAGTCAGATTATTATGCTGTACACCTTAACTTATACAGTGCTATATGTCAATTATATCTCAATAAAACTGGAAGAAAAAAATGACACTGTTGCTTAGTGTGTAAATTGGTATTACTGCCTACTGCTAGTGAGTGTAAATTGGTATAACTTTCTAGAGGGCAATTTAGCAGTTGTAAAAAATTATTCAAAACATTAGGAAAGTAATCAGTATTATTCTAAGCCTGATAAAGATGTTCATAGAAATGTTTTAATGACAGCAAAGATATAAAATTGGAAACTATTAAAATATGTGATTTATTGGGTAAAGTATTGTACATAGAAGGTACCTATCTGCATGTAATGAATTATGTCTTAGCAGTGTCATTTGAGTGGAAAACTTGGTAATTGAAAAATATTGGTTACAAACAACATATACATTATTTGTTACAACATGGAATATATATCCTCCAAAATATTTATAGTAGTTTTCTTTGTAATGAGATTATGAGTGATTTGAATTTTCTTTATTGGGTTTATTGATTCTAGACTTTTAAAAGCAATGTATCCTTATTTAAGAATAAAACAAAAAAAACCCTACTATGATATGCTTTAGGCTGGTGGTTTATATTGTGGCTAAACCTTCTATAATCGTATTATCTGGATTCCAATCCTTTCTCCACTTACTGTGTGTCAGTCACATCAGGCAAACTGCTTAATGTCTCATTTTGAGTTTTCTCTTTGTAAAATGGAGAAAATAAATTTACCTACTTCATAAAGTTAGTTTGAAAATTAATTGAGATAGGGCCGAGCTATAGTATTCAGCTGGGCACTTATTGATTGTACTTTAAATATGAGCCTTTGTTATGTAAGTTAAAGGCTGCATAATAGTTCAGAGTTGTCCAGAATAGATGATGAAACCGACCCTCTAGTCTGCTCATGTTTTCATATCCATTGTAAGAGCATTTTTCAGGGGGTCAGGTACTGCTGCACATCTGTGCACTCACAAAGGCAGCAGAGACAGGGGTGCACAGTGGCTAAAACAAGCCTTCATTGTATTTTCCCAGCCGTGTGCTATCCCAGTGAAAGGGCTCCCAACAGCTAGCACAAGCACTGCAGCTTTTGTTCTTGCGTAAAATCCATTAGTAACAACTAATAATCTTCATGTACTAAGTTGTATATGTTATGAGGTTAATTTTGTCTTCCTTCCCACAAAGAAAAAGAAGTGCTTTCTTTTTTTCTATCTGCACGTGTATCAAAACGGTGAAAACTTCACCAGCTAGTGAAATTCAATCATGTCACCTACTTTAGTAATGTTACTTTAACCTTAAAAAAAGTTTTAACTTTGCCGTTATTTTTCAATGGCCCAAATAGCCTTCAAAATGTTTCAGAGAAAATGCTGAATTTTACACAGTACCTGTTTCAAATAACAGCATAATATATCAATCCGTACAGTGTTCTCTCTCATATTCTGTGCTATTGAAATCTACCTGCTGTTTAAATTCCATAGCCTGGCACTCTGATATTAACCTTGAGCCCTAAACACCACAGGATTTACCAAACACACAGACAATGTCCTATTAACTTACTCTTTGCCTTCCTTCCTCTGTATCTCTCACATATGAGCTTGTAATTTTCCATAGTGGGGCACTTGTGTGTAATAGCTTGTGCCATCTAATTGAATGAGGGGCTTAAAGAGCATTAAGCACTTAGAGGGAAATGGTGCCAGAATATAATGCCCTTTCCTGGCTGTCAGCTAGCCTCTGGGTCCTAATCAATAGGCTGATCAACAGCTGTGCAAGAGACCAGGGTGACGGAAAAACTGTGTACTCTAACGAGGAGGGAAACAGACAGAAAATCAGATCCAGTTCAAAGGGAAACGCAAATAAAAAAATAAAGAACTGAGATAAAAATAATTAATGTTCTACGAACATTTTTGAAATGCGTACTGTGTCTATAGTTCTGGGCTATGTATCAAGGAAGATGCAAAAAAACCCAACATTCTTTTAATATTGGCAGATCCTGGGAACAGACTATGTTAGAATAGGACTGCCTGTGTCCCAGAGTCTGATGTTACTGTTTGTATCACCCTAATAGTACAAAAACCCTGTGTCCTTTAGTGCCACCAAATACATGTTTCTGTTTTCTTATGACAAAAGAGTGGTATTAAGCCAGAAAGTTTATTAATTAAAATAAAAATAGAAGAGAAAATCTGCTATGTAGGACAGGCATTGGAGGAAGATAGATGTAAGGAATGAGTTGTTTTTCTCCTAATTCCATGTTATCTCCTAAAAAAATAATCTATACCAATTTCTAGGGTGCAAGGTAATTAATGATATTGTGACCAGTTTGTTTATAATCCCATCACACATAAAATCTTTAAACTTGGTTAGTGACCAATGCCTATAAGGTGATTGTTCTACCAGTCATGAAAGGGAGAAAGGAAAGAATGGTGAAAAATATAAAATGCCAACGAAGGAGCAGAGGACATCTCACTTCTTTATATAAGTGGTGAGGAAAATAAAAATACTTTTCTTCTCTTTACATATTTTTTTTTCTAACAGTTAAGCCTACAGCGTGTGTCAGTGGCAGATCAAATATTAAAAGCAAATTTTAATAAGTGAGACTCAAAAAGGGATTTAGAAAGCCCAGGGGATTTGGAGAGGACTGTTCAGTTCAGGGAATTCCACGGCTCCGGGGCATAACAGGTGAATGCTCTGTTGCCCATGGATGAGAGACCTGACAAGGGGGTTGATGAATTTGAGATTTATTATTAGAAAGTAAGGACTGAGGGCACGTATAAATGGAGGGCAGTTCTGATAGGAGAGAAAGGGAAGTTCCATAGAGGTAATGAAAAACTCTGAGCCAGATTTTAAAGTCAATGTACTGACTGATAGCAAGTGAGTGTAAATCTGCCATAACTGGAGTAATGTGATCGAATTTATTGCCAGGAGTAAAGCGTGGATTGCTGCATGCGGGTGGGACAATGATGTGCTTTGTGAGTGTTAGACTTTAGAGCGTTTTCCTATTAACATAATCTAGAAGTCATAACAGTACCCATTATAACAGTGAAGGCAGCATGAATGCTTTAAAAAAATGTTAGTGTAATAACTGCTTTAAATTTTTGAAATAGCTCAATGAAAGAGTTTTCCTTTGATAAAAGCTTATATGGTTAACTGTAAATGATTTAGGGAAACAAACAATAATGCGGAAAGTTTTATAAAACAATAACAGGATCTTCCTAAGTGTCACTTAAGTGAAAATGGTGAATGTGGCAAGTAACTGGAGATACACATTAGCTGGTCACAGGAGAAGGTAAAGAGGAATATATGATATCAGTGCTCTGTTATACAAGATAAATAATTGTTTCTTATGATAAAATGATTTTTCATTTCTGAACAAGGGCTATTCTTATAAACAGAAAACTGTGAAACTTTCCTCAGAGATACTACGGCTAATACAATTTGTTCCATATCATTTGCTCTTCTGCCTCCATACTTTTCTGAGACTGAAGTATTTACTGACAGTGGATTTTAATGGGGGGACCACTTTATAGCATCAGCATTCCAACTCAAAATTTAAAGGCTTGGTGGAACCAACTTCAACCTGTTTTTCATTTTCCTTTGTTTCTTTTTTAAATCCTTTTTAATATTTTTAGACTTACCTATTTGATCAAGAAGTTTAGAAATCTTTGAGGGCAGGAACATGTCTGTCTTTTGTTGTCGTCAGTGTCTACTACAATGTATTACACAAAGAAATTTTGTATTTTTAAAATATTTTTATTGAAGAAGTTAATTCTAGCATCTAGGCTGATGATTTAGGAATGCCTTTTAAAAATTTTGAAATTATTTCCTGTCTTAGTTCATTTGTACTGCTGTGACAGTGTATCATAAACCAAATGGCTTATAAACAACAGAAATACATTTCTTACAGCATTGGGCACTGGGAAGTTTAAGATCAGGTTGCTGGCAGATTTGGTGTCTGGAAAGAGCTCACGTCCTGTTTCATAGGCAGCAGTCTCCTCCCTGTGTCCTCACATGGGGTGAGGGAGTTCTCTGAGGTTTCTTTGTCAGGGCACCAATCCACCCACATGGCCTAATGACTTCCCCAAGGCCTTATCTCCTAATACCATTACATTGGGGGTTAGGATTTCAACATTTGAATTTTGGGTAGAAATAACCATTTGGTCTGAGCTATTGACATATAGAGTTAGAATTTCTAAAATGACTGAGTGAGAGCAGAGCTACATTGCATCACCAAGCTCCACAGAGCACTGTTCCTGTGGTAGTTTATATAAATAGATCTAGAATTCAATGGCAGTGGGAGGGAAGGTCATTTACATAGATTAATATATTGTCCCCTGATGGCCATCTTGAAAGATTAAAAATATTTAAATAGGCATGCAAATTAAGAAAATACTACAAAAATGACTCCATTTTAATTTTTCTTTTCTGCAAGTTATCAATTAAAATAATTTTAATCAATACAAAAAAGCTAAAGTTATGTACTGACACAAATCAAAAAATGAAATGTCTATCACAAAAGTAAACAAGCATTTAGTTGATCTTTTTCTTTCTTTCCATAATTTTAGTCCAATAATTTTGGTAAAAATTGTTGTCATATAAGAATCATAAAAAGACGCAGGAGACATGGTATTATGAAAACAAGATTACAGGGTTATACAAACAGATAAAAAGAAAGGAGATAGGATAATGTACCATTCTACTCTATGTCTTTATTTCTTCTCTTTCTCTTTGTCAATCTCTTGTGTTTAGTACCAAAATGTGGGTATCTTCTAGTATTTGAAAAAAGATAATAGAAGAGAAATGCCAATGAAAAAGAACAAAAATAAGGTCTCAAACTTTTTTTAAATTGACTTCTTTTCAGTTATCAGTTTTCAAGAAGGTTAATGAAGAATTATTTTGGTAAATAAATTTCTTTTCTTTCTCTCTTTCTTTCTGTCTGTCTGTCTCTCTTTGTCATTGACAATTGTTTTTAAAAAGGTAAATCACTCACACAGATATAAAATAAACATGTTAAAAAATTTGTTTAACTACTTACTAATGAATGAGTCAGGCAGAAGTTAGAGTTGGTTCAAAGAAAAACTCAAAGAACACACGCATTCATAAATCAGGAATATTGAAATGAATGAGCAAATGACACAAAACTGGCTTTTTCCACTATGAGGGAGGGAAATCAGTTGAACCTTTGCCTAACAGAATTTGTTTGCCTGTCTGTAGAGAAGACTTATTTTGTATTACTATCAGTTATTTACAACTGACAGAGTTGCAAAATAGGCAATGAAAGGCACACAGCTCCTGTATAGTCAGAATCGGCAACCCAGGAGACTGTTCTCTAAACAATGGAGTTTTAAAAATTGAAGTACATTATTTTCCCTATCTGTCTGTCTGTCTATCTACCTATCTATCTATCATCATATATCTGTTCCTATGTCTCACTCTGTTTTTCAGGAAATCCCCATAGCAAATAGAGAAATTTGGCCAGTAGTACTCCCCTCTTTCCAATCTATGCTGAAAAATGACTAATCAAAATGTGCGGCTGAGGTAATCTTTTCTCTCATTTCTCACTCAGAAATCATCTAATATCCTAGAAGTTGAACTATAGGTCAATACCATAAGTACTGATAAAAGATGAAAAAAATCCCTAAACAATAAAATATTTTGGCCCTTGGCCATATAATCTAAATATTCCTTATACCTGCATTTGGCTACTGCTTAGTAGTTCCTTAGTCTCTAATGTTAGTTAAGTAATAAAAATTCTTTAAATTCCTACTTATACTCAAGCAATAACTTGTAAAGCCTATTTTTTTTTTTGCATGAGGGTAATTTTTAGTGTTTTATCACAAGGATACTATTTCTTAAAAAGAAATGCAAAATAAAAAATTAGTCCTGCCACTAATTTTTGAATAAATATAAAATTCTGCCAACAAAAAGACTCCCCCCTCACATACCAATATGCAAGAGGGAGAAAACAATTTATTATCAAGTGATGCAATCAGAATACATGTATGCAGGAAATATTCTCAAGAAACTACAAAATCTGGACAGAATTTCATGCAAATCTATTCAGTAAAGTAGATTTTTTTTTTAAAAAAAGGAAATTTCCCTTTTCCTTGGGAGACAAATGGATGCAATTTGTGATAGTTTCCTGTATTGTGATGAGAGATTCCTGAGTTAATTTTAGGGAGGCATGTGTTCATTGTTCCAAGGATTAGAAGGCTCACGACCTTATGTTATAAAATCAAAAGGTCATGCTTCTCATCAGTCCTATTATTATTTTCCAGGAAATACCCAAAGAGGAAGGGAAGAGGGAGCAGCCACCTTCTCCCTTTTTATTAAAAAAAATAAAATTTCATCATATTACTCTTATATAAGGTATTAACAAATCTGGTATAAGTTTAAATGCAACTAGGATAAAAATGATCAAAGAGCAAAGCTTGATAGCCTATCATTTTATGGCAATAACAAAATATACAACTTTTTATTTCGCTTCTGAAACACACACAAACAAAAGCACACCATTTAAAGCATTTGTACCTAATGTAATTATTTTGTAACAAATTTCGATATCTATTCCTGGTTGGCATTATTTAATTGCCTTAGTAAGATCATAAAAAGCTCATACTTCTTCTATTTTATACAAATGATTTTTAAATAGCTTTTATCAGTCTCAGTTTATCAGTGGATATTAGGAATGAGCAGAAGGAATATTTAAATTTTATTTGAAATTTTTGCTATAACAGAGTATTAATTTTCAGAGTAAAAGTATTAAAGCTGTGATTTTTCTTCCAGTTTTATTGAGATATAATTGACCTATAGCCACAGTATAAGCTTAAGGTGTGCAGAACAATGATTCGAGTTACATACACCATGAAATGATTATCACAAATGTTTAGTGAACATTCAACATCTTATATAGATACAAAATTAAACAAATAGAAGAAATTTTTTTTTGTGATGAGAACTTTTAGGATCTACTCTCTTAACAACTTTCATGTATAATATAAGGTAATGTTAATTATATTTATTATGTTGTACATTACATCCTTAGTACTCATTTATTTTACAACTTGAAGTTTGTAGTACCTTGTATCTGCCTTCATCCAGTTTCTCCTCCCCTCCCCCCGCCTCTGGTAACCAAATATCTGATTTTTTTTTTCTAGGAGTTTGTCTATATTTTTGTATGTTTATTTTTGAAGTATAATTGACCTACAGTACTATGTTAGTTCCTGTTTCACAGCATAATGATTTTTTTCTATACATTTCAAAATGATCACCAAGGTAAGTCTAGTTGCAATCTGTCACCATAGAAAAATATTACTTATTAGTTGGTTATACTCCCCACAGTTATATTTCATAGCCATAACTCATTTATTTTGCAACTAGAAGTTTATACATTTTAATTTCCATCACCTATTTCTTTCCTCCTCCACCTCCCACTCCTCTGGAATCTAATGGTTTGCTCTCTGTATCAATGATTGTTTGTGCTTTATGTTTGTTCATTTGTTTTGTCTTTTAGATTCCACATATAAGTGAAATAATACAGTATTTGTCTTTCTCTATCTGATTCATTCTCTTAACATAATACCCCCAGGCCGATCTATCTAGGTAAAAATTGCAAATTTCATTCTTTTTTATGGCTGAGTAATAGTCTAATGCATATATACCACATCTTTTTTATCCATTCAGCTATTGATGGACACTTAAGTTGTTTCCATATCTTGGATATTGTAAATAATGTTGCAGTGAACATAGGTGCGTATGTATCTTTTCTGATTAGTGTTTCCAGCTTCTTCAGATAAATACCCAGAAATGAAATTGGTAGATGTTATGATAGTTTTATTTCAAACTATTTCATTTTTTATGGAATCTCCATACTATTTTCCATAGTGGCTCCACAAATTTACATTTCCACCAACAGTGCATGAGGGTTCCCTTTTCTCTATATTCTCACCAAGACTTGTTATTTGTTATCTTTTTGATAATAGCTATTATGACATTATGACAGGTCATATTATGACAGATGTGAGATGATTTGCATTTCCCTGATATTTAATAATGTTGAACATCTTTTCATGTGCCTGTTGGACATCTGTATGTCATCTTTAAAAAATTGCCTATTTAAGTCCTCTGCCCATTTTTTACATTTAGTAGGCAGCCTTTTTGTTTTGTTGATAGTTTTCTTTGCTGTACAAAAGCTTTTTCTTTTTATGTAACCCATTTGTTTATTTTTATTTTTGTTTCCTTTGTCTGAGGAGATATATATTTAAAAGAATTATATAAAGACCATATCAGAGAGAGAGAGTACTACTTATGTTTTCTTCTAGAATGTTTATGGTCAGGTCAAAGTCTTTAGTCCATTTTGAATTTGCATTTGTGCATGGTGTGAGAAAGTATTATAGTTTGACTTTCTTTCATGTAGTTCTCCAGTTTTCCCAACACCATTTATTGAAGAGTCTGTCTATTTCTCAGTGTATATTCTTGCCTTCTTTGTCATGGATTAATTGCCCATATAATTGTGGGTTTATTTCCATGCTCTCTATTCTGTTCCATTGATTGATGTGTCTGTGTTTGTATCAGTACATTACTATTTTGATTACTGTAGCTTTGTAGCATAGTTTGAAGTCAGGGAGGATGATTCCTCCAGGTTTGTTCTTCTTTCTCAAAATTGTTTTGGCTATTTGAGGTCTTTTGTGTTTCCCATACAAATTTTAGAACTATTTGTTCAAGTTATGTGAAAAATACAATTGGCATTTTGATAAGAATTATATTAAATGTGTACATTGCCTTGGGTAATATGGTCATTTTAACAAAATTAATTCTTTCAGTCACTGAACATGGTACACCTTTCTGATTACATCATCTTCAATGTCTTCAGTTTCTTTCATTGGTATCTTATATTTTTCCAGGTACATATCTTTTACCTTTTTAGTTAGATTTTATTCTTTTTGATGTAATTGTAAATGGAATAGCTTTTTAATTTCTTTTTCTGATAGTTTTTTTTATAAGTGTATAGAAAAGCAACAGATTTCTGTATACTAATTTTGTATCCTGCAAATTTACCAAATTCATTGATGAGCTCTAGTAGTTTTTTAGTGGTGTCTTGAGGATGTTCTATGTATAGTATCATATAATCTGCAGTAGTTACAGTTTTACTACTTTCTTTCCAATTATGATTCCTTTTATATCTTTTTATTCTCTTGTTGCCATTAATAGGACTTTCAATACCAAGCTGAATAAAAGTGGTGAGAGTGAGTATCTTTGTATTGTTCCTGTTTTTAAAGGAAATGCTTTTAGTTTTTCACCATTGAGTATAATGTTAGCTGTGAATGTAACATATATGTCCTTTATAATGTTGTAATATGTTTCCTCTATATTCACTTTGTGGACAGTTTTTATGGATGTTGTAAATGGATGTTGACTTTTGTTAAAAGCTTTTTGCATCTGTTGAGATGGTCAAGTGATTCTTATTCTCCAATCTGTTAATGTGTCATATTGATTTACAGATATTGAACTATATTTGTATCCCCAGGATAAATCCCACTCGATTATATTTTATGATTTTTTTAAGGTATTATTGTATTCAGTTTGCTAATATTTTCTTGAGGCTTTTTGCGTTTATTTCATCAGTGGCATTGCCCTTTTTTTGTGTGTGTGATATCTTTTTATGGTTTTTATATCAGGGTTATGTTGGCTTCATAGGATGAGTTTGGATGTCTTCTTTCCTCTGCATTGTTTTGGAAGAGTTTGAGACGGAAATATGTTAACTCTTCTCTAAATGTTTGGTAGAATTTGCCTGTTAAGCCATCTCATCCTGGACTTTTGTTTTTGGGGGAGATGCTTTTATTACTGATTCAAATTAGTTGCTGGTAATTCATCTGTTTATATTTTCTTTCTTTGTGGTTCAGTCTTGGTAATTGTACACTACTAAGAATTTGTCCATTCCTTCTACGTTTTCCATTTTCTTGGCATATAATCGTTCATAGTAAATCTCTTATGGTTCTTTGTATTTCCATGTTGTCAGTTGTAACTTTTTTTCATTTCCAGTTTTATTGTTTGGGTCTTCTTTTTTTTCTTGATCAGTCTGGCTAAAGGTTTATCAATTTTGTTTGTTTTTTCAATGAACCAGCTCTTAGTTTTAGTAATCTTTCCTATTGTTTTTTAGTCTCAATTTATTATTTCTACTCTGATCTTTATGATTTCTTTTACCTATGTTGGTTTTTTTTTTTTTTTTTTTTTTTTTTTTTCTTTTCCTACTTCCTTTAAATGGTGGTTAGGCTTTGTTTTTTTTTTTTTTTTTTTTTTTTTTCCTGAGTTATTTGTTTCCTGAGCTAGGCTTGTACTGCTATAAACTTCCTTCTTTTAGAACTGCTTTTGTTGCATTCCCATAGATTTTGGATCATTGTGTTTTCATTTTCATTTGTCTCCAGGTATTTTTTTTATTTCTTCTTTGATGTATTCAGTGATCCATTGGGTGTTTGGTTGCATATCATTTGGGCTCCATGTGCTGTGTTTTTGGTAGTATTCTTTTTTAAACAATTTTTTTTAGTTAGTTATAGTCATTTTACAATGTTGTGTCAAATTCCAGTGTAGCACACAATTTTTCAGTTATATATGAACATACATACATTCATTGTCACATTCTTTCGCTGTGAGCCACCACAAGATCCTGTATATATTTCCCTGTGCTACACAGTACAATCTTGTTTATCTATTCTACATTTTGCAATTCCAGTTCCTTCCCACCCCCCCGCCCCCCTGGCAACCACAAGTTTGTATTCTATGTCTATGAGTCTCTTTTTGTTTTAATAGGTGTTTTCTAGTCTCCTAATATTGTGGTCAGAAATGATGTCTGATAGGATTTCTATCTCCTTTAATTTCAAACATGTTTTAACAACACTGCATTTTTGCATTTTTACCCTCCCCTTATATTTACTGTTTCTTTTTTAATTATATTTTTCATCATTTAATTTTGTGTATCCCTTAAATACTTATTGTGGTTATAGGTCATTTTATTACTTTTTTCTTTCAGTCTTACTACTAGCTTTATACATGGTTGATTTACTACCTTTACTATATACTTGCCTTTACCAATTAGATTTTTCTTTTTAGAATTTTCATGTTCCTTCTTGTCATGGCATTTTCTTTTTTGCTTTGAGAAATTCCTATAATACTTCTTATAAAGCTGACTGAGTATACTAATCTCTTTTATCTTTTGCTTGTAAAACTTTTGATCTCTCCATCAAATCTGAATGAAAGTCTTACTAGGTAGAGTATTGTTGGTTATATGTTTTCCCCTTTCATCACTTTAAATATATTATGCCACTCCTTTCTGACCTGTAGAGTTTCTTCTGAAAAGTCAGCTGAAAGACTTGTGGGATTTCTCTTATATGTTATTTGTTTCTTTTTCTTTGCTGCTTTTAATATTCTGTCCCTATCTTTAATTTTAGTTATTTTAATTATAGTCTATCTTAGTGTGGTCCTCTTTGGGCTGATCCTGTTTGGGACTTTTTGTGCTTCCTAAACCTGAATGTCTGTTTCCTTTCCTAGAATAATGGAGTTTTCAGCTATCATGTCTTCAAATATTTCTTTGTCCCTTTCTCTCTCTCTTTTTCTTCTGTGATCCTTATGGTGTGAATGCTAGTACACTTGATGTTGCCCCAAAGATCTCTTTAACTGTCCTCATTTCTTTTTACTCTTTATTCTTTTTTCTATTCAGTGTCAGTGATTTCCACTGCTGTCTTCCAGCTTGCTGATATGTTCTTTTTAAAAATTTTTTAAATTTTAATGAATATTTTATTTTAAAATTTTAAAATTTTTAAAATTAAGGTAAAGTTGATTTACAATATTGTGTTAGTTTCTGGTGTATAGCATATGGTTCAGTTATACATTTTTTCATATTCTTTTTTATTATAAGTTATTATAAAATATTGAATATAGTTCCCTGTGCTATACAGTAGGACCTTGTTGTTTATCTATTTTATATATAGTTGTTTGTGTATGCTAATTCCAAAGTTCTAATTTATCCTTCCCCAACTTTTGCTGATCTATTCTTATGTATCATCTAATCTAATGTTGATTCCTTCTAGTGTATTTTTTTAAAATTTCAATTATTATGTTCTTCAACTTTGCTTAGTTCTCTATATTTATTCTAACTCTTTGTTAAACTCTCATTGTGCTTATTATTCATTCTTCTGGGTTTATTGAGCATCTTTACAAACATTACCTTGAATTCTTTATCACATGGGTTGCTTACCTCAACTTCAATTAGTTCTGGGGTTTTACCTTGTTCCTTCTTTTGTAATATAGTCTTCTGTTGCATCATTTTGCCTGATTTGTGGTTTTTATTCCTTTTTTTCTTTTTTACATTTTTTTTATTGAGTGATAGTCAGTTTACAATGTTGTGTCAAATTCTAGTGTAGAGCACAATTTTTCTGTTATACATGGACATATACATATTCATTGTCTCATTTTTTTTTTCACTATGAGCTACCACAAGATCTTGTATATATTTCCCTGTGCTATACAGTATAATCTTGTTTATCTATTCTGCATTTTAAAATCCAAGTCTGTCCCTTCCCACCTCCTGTCCCCTTGGCAACCACAAATTTGTATTCTATGTCTATGAGTCTGTTTCTGTTTTGTATTTATGGGTTTTATGTTTTGTTTTGTTTTTAGACTCCTCATATAAGCGATCTCATATGGTATTTTTCTTTCTCTTTCTGGCTTACTTCATTCTCCAGGAACATCCATATTGCTGCAAATGGTGTTACATTGTCATTTTATGGCTGAATAATATTCCATTTTGTAAATGTACGACATTTTCTTTATCCAGTTATCTGTTGATGGACATTTAGGCTGTTCCCATGTCTTGGCTATTGTAAATAGTGCTGCTATGGACATTGGGGTGCAGGTGTCATTTTGAAGTAGGGTTCCTTCTGGATATATGCCCAGGAGCTGGATGACTGTGTCATATGGTAAGTCTATTCCTAGTCTTTTGAGGAATCTCCATACTGTTTTCCACAGTGGCTTTCCTTGCTTCCCTCTCTCACTCTTAATGATTTAGATATCTTCTTTTACAATTTTGTGTTTATTCTTTTTGTAATTCATGGCAGTTATCTCCTTTCCAGTTATGAGTTTCTCATTTTTGTAGCATCCTGCTTCTTTTCTATTTAGACCTGTCAATATTTCTTTTAGCATGGGTTTAGTGTTGCTAAACTCTTTTATTTTTTGCTTGTCTGTGAAGTTCTTTATCTCTCCTTCAATTCTAAAGGATAGCCTTGCTGGATAGAGTATCCTAGGCTGCATCTTTTTTTCATTCAGGACTTTGAATATATCTCGCCCCTCCCTTCTGGCCTGTAGTGTTTGTGTAGAGAAATCAGCTGACAGCCTTATGGGGGTTCCCTTGTAACTCACTCTTTGTTTTTCCTCTTGCTGCCTTTAGGATCATTTCTTTATCCTTGACTCTGGCCATCTTGATTATGATATGTCTTGGTGTGGGTCTGTTTGGGTTCTTCCGGTTTGGGACCCTCTGAGCCTCCTGTACTTGGATTTCTGATTCCTTTAGGTTTGGGAAGTTTTTAGTCATGATTTCTTCAAATACCTTTTCAATCCCCTTTGTTCTTTCTTCCCCTTCTGGAACCCCTATTATGCGTAGATTGGCATGCTTTATATTATCCTATAGGTCCCTTATATTGTTTTCATTGTTTTTTATTTGTTTTTCTCTCAGCTGTTCTGATTGGGTGCTTTCTGTTGTCCTGTCTTCTAGGTTACTTATTCGTTCTTTTGTATTATCTAGTCTGCTTTGCACAGCCTTTAGGTCAGCTCTCATCTCAGCAAATGAGTTTACTAATTCTACTTGGTTCTTCTTTATAGCTTCTATTTCATTTTTGACATTTTATATCACTAAACACTATTTCTTTTAGTCCCTTCAGTACTTTGATCACTCCTTTTTTGAAATCTTGGTCTAGTAGGCCATCAATGTCTATTTCCTTGATTGTGCTTTCAGGGGATTTCTCTTGATCTTTTAATTGGGAGTGTCCTCTGCTTCTTCATATTGCTCATATTTCTCCGGCACTATGGCTTAAGGAGTATCAGTTATCTACTTGTCCTGGAGATGCTGTGCTCTTAATGATTTTATTGAGAGGTCTTTGTGTCTTCGCCCTGTTTCACGAACTCAGCTTGCTGTTTCCAGAGGCCCTGTGTTGGCACCCTCGTCTGTGCTGCTCCCAGTGGCTGTTGGCTAGCAGATCGTGCCCCCTCCCAACACTGGGCCAGAAGCTGACCTCTTACCTGGTGGGCAGGCATGTCACTCCCAGTTCCGATGCCACAGTCAGATGCTGGGCTTGGGCGAGACAGGTGGGCGGATTGTGCCCTCTCCCAGCACCATGGTCAGGTGCTGCGTTCCTCCAGGAAGGCAGGTGGCTGCCCACCCTCTCCTGGCGCCGGTCGCTCAGCTGCTCTGTGCAGCTGCCCGCTCTGCCTCGGTTCTGCGCTCCTAAGGCAGGCTCGGGGAAGACTGCGGAATGGCCCCGGCCTGCTCCATGCCAAATCTCAGCTCCTTGTTTGTCTTGGTGGCAAGGTTCTCTGAGGTACCAGGGCAGAAAGATCCTATCTGCCTCGGGCTGTAAACAAGTCTCAGTCCTGCCTAGGAGGTCATGGAGCCCCTGGTGCAGATTCAGGTCTTGGTCCCACCCCTGCCCAGGTGCTGTGCACAGGAGGAGATGGCGGCTGTGGCTGTGCTCCGCCTCTCTTCTCGCGAGAAGCTCCAGTAATGGCAGCACAGGTCTGAGGAGACAAAGGCTATGGCGCCCCTCCCTCCAGGGCACACCAGCCGTGTTGCTTTGCTTTTTTCACAATTTATGGGGGACTGAGGTTGTCCTGCTCCATATCCCCTCCCAGCCATGGCGTGCAGCACCCTGTAGTCCCCCGGGCTGCCTCAGTGCAGCTGCCCCAGTCCTCTGCCCGGCTTGGGTGGCCTGTCCCGGCCCCAGTTGCTGGCTTGCGTCTTGGGCTGGGTGTCGCGGGGACCCTTTGTGCCTGTTTAACTCAGTTCTGTCAGTCAAGGGGTGCTCGGGGCAGACCTGAGCCTTGGAGGCTCCCTCTCCATCCCGCTGGCCTCTCGGTTGGAGAGGGGAGACCCAGTGAAAGAGCGCCTGTCCTCCTTTGCTGCTCCCTCCCTGTGGGATTGGTCCCGCACTGTTTTGCTTTTTTCTTCTTTCTTTTTTCCTTTTCTCCTACCAGATTTTTGGCGTCTTTGCCTTTCGAAGAGGGCGATGTTCTGTCAGAGTTCGGCAGGTGCTCTGGCTGGCTGAGTTGGTCCGTTGATGTGAGTTTTGGTTTATTTGTGGGAGAGGGTGAGCTACGAGTGTCCTTCTACTCCGCCATCTTGCTTCTCTCTCTGCGGTTTTTATTTCTATGTATTTGGTAGGTTTGTTACGTTTTTCCTGATGATAGTGAAGTGTTCTTTTGTATGCAACATCCTGTGAGTCCCAGATGTGCACTCCCCTCTGGTTACCAGAGCTATTTTCTCTAGGATTGCCCCTTATTTGGTCTGTGTGTATTCTTCTGTTTTGGTGCCTGACTACTGTGGATAGTCTGATATGGCATGGCTCTCTCCCAGTCCAATTGATTGCTATGCCTTGTGTTGTACAGAAGCTTCTAAACACTGGTAGATGGTGCTTGGTCATGAGATTGCTGTCTTCAAGGCTCCAAGTGGCTGGGGCCAGGGCCTGTGTGGGTTTCAGGCTATTGCTTGCCTTCTGGTGGATGGGGCTACAGTCTGGGGGGTTTCTGAGGCTGGTACTGGCTTATAGGTAGATGAAGCCAGTTCTTGTCACAGCTGGCTGTGGTAGTCTAGCATATCCTGATGCCTGTGTTGTCCTGCTGGTGGGTGGATCCTGGTCCCGGGGTCTCTGGCTGTAGGGCCCTAGGGGTCCCAGAGTTGATATTTCAGCCTGCTGGTCAGCAGGGCTGAAGCCAGGTCTGGCTATGGGGCCTTATGGGTCCTGGAGTTATGACTGATGCACTGGCATGCAGGGCCATATCTTGGGCACTCTGGTGGGAAGGGCCAAGTCCCAACATAGCTGGGGTTTCAGGGTATCTTAGAGCAGCATATCTGCTGATTGGTGGGGCTGTATCTCTGCCCAACTTGTTGCTCGGCCTGAGGTGTGCCAACAGTGGTGCTGATAGGCTGGTGGTTGGGGCTGGGTCCTGACATTAATAAGCTAGAGGATTCTAAAATGGTGCTCTCCAGCAACAGTGTCCACATGATAGAAGGAGCTTCAAATAATGGCTGCCACTAGTGTCTGTGTCCCTAGGGTGAACCCCAGCTGCCTACTTCCTCTCTGGGAGTATCTCCAAGATCATCATATGGATCTGACCCAAGCTCCTTTCAAATCACTGCCTCTGCCCTGGGTCTTGGGATGTGTGAGACTTTGTGTACACCCTTTAGGAGTGGAGTCTATTTCTCACAGCCCTCTGGCTCTCCTGAAAATAAGCTCCACTGTGTTCAAAGTCAAATGTCATCTTCGCAGTACAGAACCCCTGGGCTGGGGAGCCCGATGTGGGGCTTGAACCACTTGCTATTTGGAGAGAAGGTTTGCAATTATAAATTATCTTTCCATTTTTGGGTCACTCACTCGGGGGAATTGTTCTTGACTATACCATGTCTCTGCCTCTCCTGCTTTTCTTGTTGTCATTTCTTCTTTGTATCTTTAGTTGTAGAAGATCTTTTCTGTTAGTCTTTCCATTTTCTCATCAATAGTTTCTCTATAAATAGTTGTAATTTTGGTGTGTTCATGGGAGGAGGTGAGCTCAGGTTCTTCCTCTCTGCCATCTTGACCACAAAGCTATCATTTTCACTTTGGTTATTTATTTTTGGATGTTTATATTTTGACTGTTTTCTTTGAAATAAAATTTAAACATTTTCTGATTTTTAATGAGTTTTTAACTATGACAGTGAACAATGAATTTAGATAAACAAGATGCTATGCTGGGGGAACATTATCTCTGAGATATTTCTATTTAAATGATGACTGCAGGAGATGGCTTGAGAAGTTGCCACTTATAGCAGAACATTGTATACATGGGATCCAATAAAATGTCAATTAGATTTTTCCACTCATGTTATGGAAATGTGACTATAATGATCCCTGTCCAGTTTCCATCAATGTGAAATGATATTCCATTCTTGAGGCAATGGAGAGAAGAAAGTTCAATGTGGCATGAAACCATAAAGATTCTGTCATGATAAAATCAAATCTAATATTTGCAAATTTTCTTAAGTTACTAAGTAATGTGATTGTTTCTTCTAATTTTGGACTGGAGAAAAGTCTCTTTCAAAAAATTTATTGTTGAACAAGTTTTCCTAAGTACCTTGGTAATGTAATGCCTTGGTAAATGTACTAATAAAATATCTTTTTGTTCTAGTCTTAATTAGAGAACAGCTAAGTTCCAATTATTTTAATCTTGATCTCTTGTGACAAATTATTGAAGACCTTTTGCGCTATCATAGTTAAGGGGAATTAAGTTTAATTCAGAAAACTTCAAGAAAGAGTTAATTTGAGAAGCTTTAAAATTGTAAATATGTTGTAATTTATTTCTCACATTTATTAAAAATACATCTCTGATTATTTCAACAAATCATTTATTTTTACCATAGTACAAACAATGTTATTTACAAATTTGAAGTGAAAAACTCCATGTTAAATGTGCCTTAGGGAATTTTGAGTCAAATAATTGTCTGCCTCTTCATGATGAAAAGTGTCTCACAGTTTTCTAACTGGTTTAAAAAAATAAAAGATTATTTTCCACAAGTGTGACAAAGCAACAAATGTAGATTAGTCATTTTATTGTTTGAACACCATGTTTCACTTAGCACATTGTTAGCATTTTCTCATAAAAGTAGAGATTCTTTAAAACACCATTTAAATCTCTACACCAAATTTTATCACTAGAATTTAACAATTTCCTTCTTTCCTTATGCCATTTCCATTTTTTCCACATGGTAACATTATATTAAGTAACTTCCAATAGTTATCTGTAAGCAAATCCCTGATTTTGTTTCCTAAAATATATTTCTAAGAAGTAGAATTACTCAGCCCAAAACAATGAATATTTAAAGCCATTTAACATGTGTTGCATTATAGTTTCTGATATTTATAAAGCCCAAATTGTCAATGCAGTGTAATTAATAATAATAAATAATTAATAAGAATTAAAAATTAAAATTTCTTATCTCTTTTAAAAATTGGGGTATAATTGATTTACAATATTATATTAGTTTCAGATGTACAACAGTGATTCAGAATTTTTATATAATATTCAATTTAAAGTTTCTAGAAAATACTGGCTATATTATTTGTACTGTGCAATATATCCTTGTAGCTTATTTATTTTATGCATAGTAGTTTATACCTCTTAATCCTCTATGCCTATCTTGCTGCTACATCCTACCCTCTGGTAACCACTGATTTGTTCTCTGTATCTGTGACTCTGTTGCTATTTTGTTATATTCTTTTATTTTTTTAGATACTATGTATAAGCAATAACAAACAGTATTTGTCTTTCTCTGACTTATTTTAGTGAGCATAATACCACCCAGTTCCATCCACATTGTTACAAATAGTAAAATTTCATTCTTTTTATGACTGAATAGTATTCCATTACACACACACACACACCATTTATTTACTACTTCTTCTCTAACTGTTCATCCATTAATGGACACTTAAGTTGCTACCGTATTTTGGCTATTATAAATAATGCTACCATGAACATTGGAGGCATGTATCTTTTTGAATTGATATTTTTGTTTTCTTAACGAAAGTAATGAGTAAAATTACTGAATCTTATGGTAGTTCTATTTTTAGTTTTTTGAGGAAACTTAATACTGTTTTTCCACAGTGGGTGCACCAAGCTACATTTCCACCAATAGTGTAGGAGAATACCCCTTTCTCCACATCCTCACCAACATTTGTTATTTATGGTCTTTTTGATGATAGGTATTCTGACATACGTGGGGTGATATTTCATTGTGGATAAGAAATATACATCTATTTCTTATATTACTAGTGAAATTGACTCTTTTTATGTTGATCAGGTGTTTCTAATTCTCACTCTATGCGAATACAATTTAATGTTGGTTCTCCAGTTTTTTTTCTTTGATTTGTAAGTGTTAGTAACATTAAACATTTTCATTAATATATGTTACAAAATTATTTGCCAGTTAATAGTTTCACTGTTAACTGTTAGGTAATGTTTTGCTATTGGAGGAATTTATTGAAAGGATCTGATCACCAGTTGACCCTTGAGCTGGACCTGGGAATTGGAGCCTCCTTACCCCTCCCTGTCCTCAGAACATATGCTCTGCTCATCATTCCCACACTAGCAGCTGTTTCAAGGATGTGGTCTTTAGAGAGTAAGGTGTTGTTGAGACCATCTGGACTGAATATGTGACTGAACTCAGTTAAGGCTTCTATATAAACTGTTAACAATTCACAGGCAGGTGCAGAGATCTACTCATATTGCTGCCACCCAAGACAAGCCTCCTATGTAAGTTCCTTTGTTTAATTAAAACGGCCACCTACCACTCCGGAGTACCTGCCTCTTTCTCTGGTTTCTCTGCTTTCTATGGCGTGGGGGGGAGGGGGTGGGCGGGCAGTTTCAAATTTCCTTTGGGAAGCTCCTGAGGGTGTGAACCAACATTTGCTCATGTCCAACAGGTCTCATAAATGTTTTTAGTATTTTCACACTTAGGGTAGAAATTTCTCTTTCTGTAGATAATTTTGTCTATGTTCTGTCTCTGCCAGTCCCCTGTGCATCCCTCACCTTTTCTGTACGGTCTTTCCTAACTTTTGGCTAATGCAGGTCTGGAGTTGGCTCTGTTGCTTTGGATATTTATTTTCCCACTTACATATACTTAGAAGTTTGACAAATTCTGTGTCTCCTGGTTATACTGTGGGTGTGGGTTAGGTGTAGTTTTATTTATTCTCCTTTTAAATCTACAAGAAGGATGTCTAGAAAGATTTAATCTTAGGCAGCTATCTTTATGCAAGGAGAATCTTCTCTTATGCCTTTTGCAGTAAAGAATGATAAAGCACTGAAGACTATTTCTAAGTGTTCAATGACTCACTTAAATACTGACTATATTCCTTATCTTGAATAGCTCCATCTGCTTACTTTATAGCTTTAAAACTACAATGTTAGAGTTGGTTGTAGGAAACCTTGATGACTCCAGTCCTTGATAGAAGTAGCTTTTGGTTAAGATTTTTTTATTCTTTCTCATCTCTTGATCATATTATTCACTACTCAGAGAACAAAATTAGTGATTTTTTTTTACATATTTCTTAAAGTAATACTTTCCAGAATCAAATGTAGCCAAATAGTTGATTCAGAATTATTTCCCACTATCTCAATTTGAAATATTTAAACTTTCTGCTTTTGAATATGATACGTATTTGGATGTGGTTTCTAAATATATCCAACAATTGTTGTCTTAGTCTCATTTTTTGAACTAAAAGGAATCTTCAGCAAGAAATATTTTCCTAAGTGTGGTATTCATATTTGGTATAGATATATGGAAGAATTTGCCACAGCACAAAACAGTGGATGTTTTTCTCAGAAACTCACAATTGTAAGAATTTTTGAATACAGTAGAAATAAAGAGTAAAGAAATGAACTAGTTGGATGTGAAACTTAATCTTTGAAACTTAATATATTCTACTTTGATCCAGAAATAGAGAGCTGTCTTGGAATAAGTTTCTAATGTCATTCTAATCATTGACAGAAAATATAATTAAAACATTTTTATAATTAAAAAAAAATCACAGTAGTTTTTAAGGTTTCTAAAATCTGGAGGATTTTAATAATAAGCACTCATTGAAAGTGCTCCATAAATGCCAAAAGTTTGAGAATCACTGGTATAAAATAAACATTTTATTTGATTTCTCCCAAATATTTATGCTATTTGCCAAATACCATTTAATAATCAGTCCATTCTTTCTAAATGGGTTTGTGGATCATCATCACTTTTGTGTCCTTTTCTCTATTTTGATTTGTCTAATTGCCTTCTGACTATTTTTTTACATTGTTCAGTCAGGAATGTGTGTGTGTGTGTGTACATGTGCATGCGCACGTGGTTGTATTGCACTATTTGATTTATTATAAATTTCTTATAAATTTTACTGTAAAAAAAGAGAATTAGTTGCTCCTTTTCCTTAATGACTAATTTTAAACACAGCCCCCTTGACTCTTTTCATCACTTTTTGGAAATTGTCTCTTGGTCACCTGCATTTGCCCTTTAAAGAATTTTTTGAAATGAAATATATTTGATCATCAGAAGCTTTCTCATGGGACCTCTTCTGACTTGACCTCAAAGGTGTCCAAGGAAAATACAGTTATTCTCAATATTGTAGACAACTCTCTGCATCCCCATTCCATGGAAGCATTTTATAACAACTCATTAGCTAGTACAGCATGCTAGAAAGATCTGTTCACTGTTCAGCTTGCTTCAGCTGGTTTGAGTTTTGTTCATTAGTTTTCCCTCTCTTCTTCCCTTCTTACGTCAATTCTCTCCTTCCTTCCCTCTTTTATCTCCAGTTTTTCTCTTCCTATTCTTTCTTCAACCTAATTAATCAGGTTTTATCTCCATCACACCAATAATCCCTGTATGCTAAAGTCACCAATGACCTCCAATTTGTTTAATCCAATGTTATTTGTCAGTTCTCCTATTTTTTGAGCTAGCAGCTGTTTCTCCTTGAAGTACTTTCTTCTCTTGGTTTCTCTGACACCTCACTTGCCTGGTGTTCTTATTAATTTGCTGGCCACCAATTTTCTTAGTTCTTTCTCTTTCTCTAACATCTCAGTGTGAGAATGCCTTGATCTTGGATCTTGGCTCTCAGTTATTTCTCTGATTCTGTCTCATAATACTCTCTCTTATTCCTTCACTCCAGCTATCCTGGGGGCCTTGCTGTTTCTAGAAATGGTGGACATGCTGTTGCATCAAGACCTATGCAATTTCTCTTATCTGTCTGGAATACCTTTCCTTCATATGTCCACATGGTACATTCTGTCACTTCCTTCTGGTCTTCATTCAGAGATCACCTTCTCCATGAGGATTTCTCTGACCATTCTGTTTGTGATACAATACATTCTATATACTCTCTTCCACCCACTACAATTCACATCCTCTTTTCCAGCTTCTTTTTTCTCTTTAGAACTCAATACTATCTTGAATAACACACACACACACACACACACACACACACACACACACACACACACACACACAAACACATATAGTATATATTGTCTCCCCCACTAAAATATAAAATTCTACTAACTCATTGGTTCTTATATTTGATTCAATATAGTATAACCAGCAACTGAAAAAAAGTTCATGGCTCTAATTGCTCATTATATATTTATTGTATAAATTAATGAATAATTTTCATATTCTCTGTTATTAATGTTTACTCCATTATATTTTAATATACTTGATATATATACTTCTGCAAGCTATTAAAATTTTTGTGTTTTATCCCTTTTATCTATCCTTACAGTTTGTCTTTTTTAGTTTTAGTCTTGTAGGCTGCACATTTCTATGGAATTAATTCCATATATTTTCTGGGTCACTGATATATAAAATTATATTTTGGTTTCCTTCATTAATTAACGTTCTTTATCTGGGCACAAAATTTTGACATTCACAAAATTTCCTCTCAACACTAAAATTTTCTCTTGTATCTTTTCCATTTAATCTGGCAGGGGAGAAACATGAGCTGGTCAGATTTTACTATTTGTACACAGCAATTTCTTTCTTTCTAGCAAGCTGTTTGAATAATATATGTATTTTTTACTTTATTATAAGTTTCAAGTTTTAAATGAGAGAAAATAGATTTATATATCATTATTTTTTCATAAATATTATCTGGGACGGTTTGACAGTACCATCCCCGACAGTCGCAGCAGTTTTCTTTAGGTATGTATCTCTAAATATTTTTTGTTTTAATGTTTTATTTTTTCTTCATAAACATCTTATGTTTCGAGTTTTTACCTTCACTTTATACTCTGTATCTGTTAAATTTTCTCTGGTCATTTTTGTTATTTTATCTTTCAGTTACGTAGTCTAAAATTTTTTATTTACTGATTCAGAAAGTCTATTTTAATACCCATTGTTTGCTTTCAACTCCAAAAAGGTAAACTTTAATTCTACTGTTTAACTTTTAGCTTCCTGGCAATTTTACCTTCTGCCACTAAGGAATTTTTAGTTTCTTTCACTTGTCTTTAACTATGTCCTACTGTCTTTCATTTCCGCATGTTTTCTTCCTGTGGATAACTGCACATATTTCATGGAAATGCCTAGTTGTATTATTTTGAACACAAATGATAACCATTTTTAGGTTTTTTCCCCTTACTCCAGAAATAAATTACTTTCAGAGTTTTTTATTTTTTCCTTTTCTGAGTCTACAAAGTAATCTTCACTTACCTAGTGTTGAAGTAGTTTTATTCAGGACTCATTCTTTCCTTTCCTTTATATTCATACTTAAAGGATGAAAAATTAATCAAATTCAAGTCAAAATTTGATGATAAACTAGATTTGTAAATTTGCCTTGACTTCATTTTTGTTTGAGTGTTGTGAAATATTTTTTCTCAGATGCACACCTGAGAGCACATTTATGGTATTTAAGTAGTTACCCTTGTTTAGTAGAATTCATTAAATGTTCTGCTTAACTGAAATGGAAACATTTCCTAAGGTATTTTCTTATTTATTTATTTTTCACTGACGTATTGTTGATTTACAATGTTGTGTTAATTTCTGGTATATAGCATAGTGATTCATATATTAATATATATTCCTTTTCATATTCTTTTTCATTATAGGGCATTACAAGACATTGAATATAGTTCCCTGTGCTATACAGTAGGACCTTGTTATTTATCTATATCTCTCCCCATCCTCTTTCCCCTTCTGGTAACCATAAGTTTGTTTTCTATAAAGCATTTTCTTATTCTCTGAAGCTCTAAACTAAGGCACTATTTGAAAAATTACAGTTCTTATAATTATAATAATTATATATTTATAATAATTACAGTCCTTGTACTTCTATCAGTGATATGCCATGTACATCAGCTTGTATAAATACGTAAATCGTATCTTCCAAAGTACCACCATGTGCCTAATTCGTTAGAATCAGCACTTCCCTGTCTTTTTGTAGAATGGAAGTTAACTGATTTGAGGGAATGGGTGCAGAGTCAGGCCTCTACAGTGAAAGCAATTCTCATCAGTATACAGAAGGCTATTCTGCATCTTGAAATAGTCGGGAAGAAGGTATACTTCTTTTTCTTCTTACCTTATCTTTGAGGGCAGAAGGCTTTCTCTGTTTCAGAGGGTACATAGCACATTGATTGGGTCACTAATACAGGTCTCATTAGGTTTATTTTTATAATGTTGACATGTCAGATTTTGATGACTGGTTGATGTTAGTTTAAAGCTTCAGTGCTACCGTGCGTAACTAGTATTTTCCATGCATTCCCTCTAATTTTTGTGGTGAGCTATATGACACTGGACTGGGAGTCTGTTAGATATCACTGAAACCATAAATCTTTGGCATAAGAAATTGAGAAATGTTTTTCTTTTATTATCAGAAATATTTAAGATAATATTTAAGCAGAGAATAGATAGTACATGACACTTGTTCAGATTTAGTAGTAGAGTTTCTTGAATATGATAAAGGTTGTGTTAAATCCATTATGTTCTTCTACAGGAAAAATATTGACATGGAAGGAATATACAAGTGAGAGAAAATATTTAAATATTTATATTAATGTAGATATATAAAAATAAAAATACTGAAATACTTAAATCCCCATGTGATAGATACATAAAGTACAGTCATGGAAAAATAATACAACTTTCTAAGCCACAATTTCAGTAACTGTAAAATGGAAGAATACTACTTCACAGGATGATAGTGAGACTGAAATGAAACAAAAACTTTTAACAGCTTTTATTGAGGTATAATTGACATATAATAAACTTCACATACTTGAAGTGTACAATTTGTTAAGTATTAACATACGCATATACCTGTACAGTCATTGTCGTAATCACAACAGTGAACATTTACTACAACCCCCAAATTTTCCTTGTGCCCTTTTGTCACTTTTCTGTTCTGCCCCCCTTCACTGTAGCCCATCTACCTCTGATCTGGTTTCTGTCACTATGGATTATTTTCTGTCACGAGGTCAGTTTGTATTTTCTAGCATTTTTCCATAAATGGAATCATACAGCACATACACAATTCTTTGTCTGACTTTTTAAACTCAGCCTATTTTGAGATTCACCCATGTTGTAATGTGTATGGTAGTTTATTTACTTTTATTGCTAAGTTGTATTCTATTGTTTATTTACTTTTATACCTGATGATGGACACTTGGGTTATTTCTAATTTTGATTATTATGAAGAGAGTTGCTAAAGATATTCACATATAAATCTTATATAAGAGTATGATTTCTTCTCCTCAGCAAAACCTGAAGATATATGTATACATATATTTAACTTTTATATAATATTTTTTTTAACTTTTTAAGAAAGTAAGGCAATTTATAGGAAAGTTTATCTTAGCGCATTATAAAATGCAATTTAAATGTATGTTATGATTTAGAAATACACTTATTTTGGCTGGTCATTGTGATATGGCTAAAATAATCTATTCAAATTTAATAAGTAAATTACTAAATCAAAGTGAGCATATTATAGTACATAATTCTCAAAAACCTTGGACAAGACCTGAAAGACTTAAATAAAAATTGGATCAGTTAGATGCTTCATTAAGAACAACATTTTTATACAAAACAGAAACAGACTCATAGAAATAGAATACAAACTTGTTGCGGGGGGGAAGGGGTGGGAAGGGACAGACTGGGAGTTCGAAATTTGTTGATACTGACAGGTATACATAGAATAGATAAACAAGATTATACTGTATAGCACAGGAAAATGTATACAAGATCTTGTGGTAGCTCATGGTGAAAAAGTGGTGACAGTGGCGACAATGAATATATGTATGTTCATGTATAGCTGAAAAATTGTGCTCTACACTGGAAATTGACACAGCATTGTAAACTGTAACTCAATAAAATAAAATTAAAAAAAACAACATTTTTATACAGTGTTAAAAAATTGTGCGTAAGTATATATATATGGATATACAGGCAATGATTAAACTTACCCATGTGGTGTGATGTATATAAAAGATCATTTTGTTTATCATAAAAAGACTTGGGTTTCATTATCCTAAACTATTGCTCAGTCTCCCCAAGGCACTGTCTAAGGTATACTGTCTCAGCTATTCTGTGTCTGAAATAGAAAAGTCATACCAGTCCATTTTCTCTTTAGCAAGCAGAATTAAATTAAGAGAAAAAAGATTGAACTTCGTAGAAAAAGCAATAGTAAAATAGATTATAATGTAAATGTAAAATAAGGTGGAAAAGTTTATGGAGTCACATTGAGAGTCGTCTTGAATCTATGTATATGGTTACATTTTTGCTTAGTTACTTATGTTCTCCTTAAATTAGGTCCCAGGGGTAAGAGATTAGAAACATGGTTATGTTATGACTGTCCAAAAGGAAATCACAAAGTGAGAGATAAGAAGGAAAGAGAAAGACAGTGGAGGAGTCATCAAATCACTTGTGGGATGGCCTAATGCAGAATAGCAGCAGAAGCCCTGGATTCCCAAGCTTTTTGCCTGCTTTGAAATGATTATTTGAAATAAAGATAATGACACTTAAAGAGTTTGTTAAATATTTTTTTAAAAGAGTGATTTGCCCCATGCTTGTAATAGTTTATATGATAAAATTTAAAATATTCTGAATGAATAAAAGACTTAAACTACAGTAAAAAATTGACATTTTGCTGCTTAATTTTTGGTGATGTTAGGTAAAAGAGAGATTCCTCTACTATCTCAGACTATGTGACATGGTAGAAAAATCCAAATGAAATGAATAAGAAGATACAGAAAGGACAGCAACAAGAAAGAAATAGCAAGAAATTATCAAGCCCAATTTTGCATTTCAGAGATAAATTGAAAACTGAAGTGTTGGGTTGACTTTCTTATGGCCATTCAGAGTGTTAATAGCAAAATTTTGATATACTGACAAAAAGTTTTGTGCCCCTTCATTTATTCATTTATAATTTGGTACCATCACTATCTTTGCACCATCTGACTGATCAGCAGATATTTGATCCTATCAAAAATGTTCATAAGACATTTGGTCCTGTCCAAAATAATCTAGCATGAACCAAATATGCATGTTTAGATAAACACCTTCAGACTTACTGTCTTTTATTTACTCAAATGTAATACTTTCAATGTTCAAAGTTTCCATTCAGAAGCATTGACAATTTCACCTTCTCTAATAGCTCATTGTCTGCCATAAAGAAGAAGCTTACTAACCAAGGATCACAGCCCAGCCTGGAATCAGTGGGGATGGTATTCTTACATCAGTCCAAAATCACTGACGGTAAACTTCACTCCTGAGAGGCTTAGTGCCTGCTTATTATGGTCCTGGCTGCATTCACAGGCTCTTATTCAGATGAGTTTAGGATCTGCTCTCCTGAGCTTGCTAGTGATACAAAAGGCAGAATGAATGATCGTAGGAAGAGCCTTGGTGTGGGATTGATCTCAGCTTGACTGCTGATTACTATCCTTACTTGCTGTGTGATCCTGGGTATTTTTTGTCTTCTAAGTTTATCTGTACTACAGATTCCTCGTATGTAGAACAGGGATTACCATACCTCTTGCCAGTGTTGTTGTGATGACAGTCTATGATCTTGTAAATTGTCTAGTGGAAGAGGCACAACAGAGAATTCTTCATAAGTAACAATTCTCTTTTCTTTCTGCTTCAGCTTAACCTCTGATCTCCCATTGAACCTCTACACTGAGCAAAGTCAGGGAGTTTCCTCCCGATGCTGTGACTGTTCTAATGATACGAAAGCCCCTGTTTTTCTTTATGCGAGCTCGGTCATTATCACTGGTGTACTCTTCCTTCATTTCAGTTAAAAAATAAACAATTATTTAGAAAGACTGCCATTCTTAGTGCTCAAGATGGTAACATTTAAATAACTTAATTTCATTTTTAATATGTTATAATTGTACATGACTTCCTGGCAACTACTGATGTTTTAATGGTCTAGGAGTGAAAAAGCCTACTTCTGACTAAAACTTGTGAGTAAGCCAGACTTTTTTGCTTTTAACGTGTTAACTTTGATATAGCAAACTTTTCCCTTTTATCATGTTGGAAATTTTTTTTCAGTACTCATGTGTTGTTCTAGATTATCTGTAATGTTTCAGAATATAATTTTTCTAAGTATAAGTTTATGACCATTAAGAATGGTACTCTTTGGTTATATTTTATATTATTATAATTAGTAATAATATATTGTTTATGGTTATTAATATTTTTCATTATGTGAGTATTTATAAACAATAGGGATAGTAGAATCAGATTATATTACCACATTATCTTAATAGCATGGAACAATTTATTTGATAAAAATTGAATGATAGGTAATACCTTTCATTTATTGATGTTCTATTTCATGCAGCATGATTTGGATTCCATGATAGCTGATTATGAAGTTTCCCCTTGATATATTTCCAATAGAAAAATATTTTGTCTCCATAAACATCAACACATAAATAAGAAATTGATGAAGAAGTTTTCCTGTTGTCTTTCAACTGTACTAAGACAAAATACACACCTTCTTTTTTTTTTTTCTTACAAACTTGAAATATCATGTTAAATGGCATTCATTTTAAACCCAAGGTATGAAATTTCTCCAAGTGTTTTAGCTGAGTCTTTTACAATGACAAAATATTGCACCTCCAGCCTCAAATTTTAACTACAACTTTTCTCTAGGGTCTTCAATTTGAATCCTACATTGTAATAATTAACCATTTAGGTAGTTGCTATTACTGTGTTCAGCTACCAAAAAACCACAGTATCTTGTAAAAAGGGAAATAACACATATGAAATACAGCAAAGGGAAAGAGAGAGAGGTTTAAGGTATTGGCTCACATGATTGTGGAGGCTTGGAAAGTCCGAACTGTAGGATCAGCCAGTAGGCTGGAGACCCAGGAAGAGTTAATGCTGCAGCTTGAGACTGAAGCCGGTCTGGAGGCAGAATTCCCTCATTCACAGTGTACTTTATGCTGTTTTCTTAAGACCTTCGACTAATTGGATGAGACTCAACTATATTATGGAGGATAATCAGCTTTACTCAAAAATCTTTTGATTTAATTTCTTCCTTTTTTCTTTTTTTGAAGTATAGTGAATTTACAATGTTGTAAAAAATCTACTGATTTAAATGTTAATCTCAACTTGAAAATAACTCCATAGGAACATCCAGTAACAGTCTGAACAAATATCTGGGTACTGTGACCTAGCTAAGTTGACACATAAAACTAGCCATCACAGAAGCTAAGCAAGAGGGCAGCACTGAATAAATGCTCAGAGTGAGTAATTTTGACTCAGTCCCACTAGGTAGCTCTAAACACAGCCTAGGATACATTTTAAGAGTTATCTCAAATCAGGGGACAAGGAGCTATATATATATATATATATATATATATATATATATATATATATATATATCCTCTTTCTTCTGCAGTTGTTAGTCCAGGGCTGCTCCTCAGGGGCCTTAATTTGTTAGTACTTGTGTGAGCAGACAAAGCAATCCCAGAAGCCTGAGGGCATTCCTCTAACAAAGAGGTCCAAGAGTGACAGAATGTCTGGAGCCAGTGTATCCTCTGAAAAGTAAAGAGATCCAGTGGTTCACTGACATCATTTGCATGTGCATAAGGGGTTGGGGAAAACACATGAGGTTTAAGGTACAGTCTGGGTCTAAATCATGAAGGTTTTTTGGGATATATAAAAGAATATGGATTTCATATGAAGGTAGGATAGTGCCAGGCTTATCAGTGTCAGTCTTTCTGAGGAATTATCATTTGAAATAATTATTTATTATCCTTGGAGTCTCTAATTAAGGAGGTCTAAGCTTGGGCATGTAATGTTTTTAGGATTGATGTTTCAGGCAGGGGACTTCTTGAAAGAGTTGCACAGGGGCAGGACATGATCATATTTGTACTTTACAAATAGCACACTTGTAGCAGCTTGAAAGAAGGCAAAGCTGGAAGGAAAAATACTACTTTAGGACAAATACAATAGTGTGTTTATGTGAAAGGGAGATTCAGGATACATTTAGGTGGCAAATTTGACAAAATTGTCTAAAGTGGGATGAGAAAGAGAAGGATTCGTCAGTGATAATTTCTGAATCATTGGCATGGGAGATGGAAGTGATAGTGATGCCAGACACTGAAATATAAAACCTGGAGGTAGAATTTGGTGGGAAAAATGGTGAAGGAGGTCTGAAGTATCAGTGGGACATCAAGGAAGAGATGACTATGAATTAGTGTCTTAGTCTAGACTGCTATAGCAAAATACCACAGACAAGGTGGTTTTTATAGAACAAAAATCTATTTCTCATGGTTCTGGAGATGGAGATCTGAGGTCAGAGTGCCAGCATGGTCAGGCTGCAGACTTCCGTCTTCACTTGGTAGCAGGGGCAAGGGAGCTCACTTGGGGCTCTGTTCTAAGGGCATTAATCTCATTCACGAGGGCTCTGCTCTCATGATCTCATCACCTTCCAAAGATCTTGCCTCCTAAGACCACCACACTGGGCATTAAAGTTTCAAACCTGAACTTTGGAGGGACATAAATATTCAGATCATAGCAGTTAGAAAGTATCTGAATGGAAGGTTCTTGACTGAAGGTAAAGTTTTTTTGAGTTCTTGGTATAGATCAGGCATTAACAAACTATGGCCCACAGACGAAATCCATCCTACCAAGTGTTTTTGTAAACAAAATTTTATTGGAACAAACGCACTCATTTGTTTACGAATAGTCTCTGGCAGCTTTCCATCTATACAACAGAATTGATCACAGATACCCCTGTGGTGGCCGAGAACATACGGCCCATGTAGCCAGAAATACTTCCTATGTGACTCTTTTCATAAAAAGTATGCAGACTCCTGGTGTAGATGGATAGTGGTTGGATCTCTGGATGTGGATAAGTTGCCTAGAGAATGTGTGTGATGAGAATAGAAATGGCTGAGCAGGAACGTTTAATGACCAGGAAGAAAAAAAGAACAGAAGAAGTTGACTAAAAATCAAAGACTTAGTGAAACAAAAAATAGTCTTAAAATGCAATAGTCTGAAAATCTCTGTCTCTTTGAGCCATGTTTCCCCCAGTCACCAAGGAGCTGAGGGAGGAAGAGAAACAGGCAGAATGCTTCTTCCCATTTTCTTTCCTCCTTTGGCCTCTCCTGTCTCTCTTCTACAACATGCTTTCAAGAAATAAGGTATTTGGTGGAGGAAAAAAACAGAGATCATCCTGGAATCATTCTAACCTTTTCTGAGAAGTACAAAGAAATAAAAAGCCCCTCTGAGCCTGGAGCCCATTCAGGGTCTCAGCCAGCTGCAGGTCTTCCGCATCGATGTCAATCACACGTTCTATTTTGCTTCCACATTTCTCTTATCCTTTCCCTTTTGTTGACTTCACGTGGGCTTTTTCTCAGGAAAAAAAAAAAAAAGAGCACAGCATTTTGCCTAGGAAATAGTATCCTGTTTCCTTTGCAGGGAGCTGTACACTTGGCAGCAGTAATGCAAATGTGCTGTCCAGACTAGATGCCCACCAAAGCTGTCACTTGTTTGAAAGAGAGCCCTCTATTTGACTAGAAGAGACAGGGGCCAAATGAGCTGGATTCTTCCTGTGCCAGCCAGCAGTGCGGTTACAGGAGCAGAGGCTGGAGAAGGACAACGTAGTCACTCACCCCTGCACACAGGTGCCATGGCCTTGAGATAGTTGACTGTACTTGGGTCCCTGCCTGACACAGCAGTGTAGAATTTCATAAATGACTGTAATTCATTGGTGGTTTGTTGAGGCTGCTGAACACAGTTTTTGAAAGGGATGGTTCTTTGTGTCTCCTGATAAAGTCTCATGGTTTCCATAATCTTTGGAATTTATAATCTTTAGGTAATGCACTTTGTAGAACAGCAGGAAAGTGACAATTTGCAAACCTCCTTTTCTCCGCTGATGAGTTCAAAAATGCTGTCGTTTCCTTCAACTGTTGGAAATGGAACTTCCCCCATATTTAAGCAGCAGTGTTCTCTTTTCATGCTGAAAAGCAATGCATTGTCAGAAATGGACATCTTGCTATGAATAAAGATGACAAATGAGTAAGTGACTCAGAAATATGCCTGACAAGTGGGAAACAGTTTGAATATAGAGTTTATAGACTCTTCTGCCATCAACTTGGGAGACCAAAGAAGTCTGGGTGCAATGCTAACCAACAGGTACATGGACGGTAGCTCCCAGAGTGTTCTCATACTCCTCCAGTTGATGAAAGAACCTCTTCAGTGTGCTCTTGCTTGGGAGATTACGATTCATTTCTCCGTTAGCTTGGACATGATTTGATCCTGCTCCAAGTTGGCACAGCCTCAGCAACCCTCTACCATCAGAATCCTGCTCATAGGAAATAGCTGGAGACCATTTTTTGAACAAATGTCTTCTTAGTACTGAAGTTAAGTGTCCTGTGTGGGCCCCACCAATATGCTACTGCAGAGACACTCACTGACACCTGAGAGCTGATTCTGAGATCTGGGACATGAAACAGAAGCTAGAGAGAAAGCCTCCAAGGTCCCCTGTGTCCTTCTAGGAAAGGCTTGATGGTAAATGTTCTAGTTCTCATTCTCCTTGCCCTTAAAAGTTACTGAATGAATTAAGTAATGCAGTGTGGAATTCCCGACACAGTGTAAAACTCAACAGTGTCTGTTTTTACCATAAAACAGATTGCTACTATTTACAGGATGTGCATGGTACTTGTTTTTCTATGTGGCTAAGGTGGATGTGCTTGTTGCCCTGTACTTGACTTGTCCTTTCATTTCATATTGGGTCTTGCTATTAGATACTGTTATTAGATCAGTATTCAGAAAATGGTTTCTTGTGTCCTTCTCACTCACGTGCAATACAGACATATTGTACTATTCATTTTCTCCATCTTTTCTTGCATCTTTCCTTATTAAAATTTTGTCTATGAGTAAATACAGAGAGGAAATGGAAGTCACTATAAATTCATATGCCCAAGCATAGCAATAGTTTGTAATTGCCACACCAGTTAAGTGCGGATCAGGACAGCACCGACTGTCACTCACAAAGGGCTTCCTCACAGATCACAGAGATCAAGGGTTCTGAGTTTTCTTATGTGTCCCCATAAAGCTTTTTTTTTCCTTAATGTAGGAAGGTACTTAGAAATGCAAGAGTATGAAAATGATGTTATCAAAGGCTAAAGTTATAACCCCTCTATTTTAGGGAAAAGGCAATTTTTGTGAATTTCTGCCACATTTCACAGTTGGTGGTGGCACATGGGAGCATGGCTGCCTAGATACCAGGAACCTGGATAAGGCAAATGAGAAAAGAGAGGGCTCAGCACGTGATGCCACAAGTGTGTGCCAACTTGGGTAACACTTTTTCGCGTACACTTTTTGTTTTTCCTCTGTCTGGGAACTAGTGCAGGAAGTCTAAAAGAGGAAAACAAACCCAGATCTTCCCTGCTTATTTTTAGTTCACTATGCTACTTTTCCACCTTAGGAGAAGTACTTTGCCAGTGGCTCGGTTGGTCATTTTTTCACTCATTCATTCATTTATTCATTTATGAGCCAGAATTTTCCAAAGGTCTCATTGTGAGAAGAGCTACAAAATTAACTGCTTCAGAAAATATTAGGACAGATCCTGTTCCCCAGGACTTTACAATTTTAATATGTTTTACAAGAACTTGTCTATCCACGTTACTTTAAATCAATGATACTCAATGGTGGTGGTGGGGTGGGGACAGCTGGCCCCTGGGAGACATTTGGCAATGTCTGGAGACTGAGTGCTCCCGGCATGCAGTGAGTAGATGGCAGAAATGCTGCTAAATATTCCACAATGCACAGGAAAACCCCAACAAAGTATAATATGGCCCCAAATGAGAAAATCCTGTACTAAACTCTTGCTTTGAACAGAATTTATCCTTTACTTAGCACAATTCTTTATGTATAATAAAGGTATCTGCTATTTTGTTCAGCAGCTAATAGAGGTTCTTAACACATTGTATAGTATTTAATGAATATTTGTCAAAAGGATTAATATATATTAAACTGGATTAAATTTAATGATGTGGAAGGAAGAACAATGGCTCTGGGAGTAGAACTGGGTTTGAATCTTAGCTCCAAAATTAAATGTTTGTGTAGCCTTAATCAAGTTACTTAACATTTCAGAGTCTTAACTTTATACTAATATAGGACATAAGTGCTCAGTACTTAGAAGAAATGAAATATCATGTATGTAAAGCCTCTGGCACATATTAGTTCCTTATATGATGTCCTTTTTTCTTCCATGTCTGGATAAATTTCCCAAGAGTGAATTGATAGCTTTTCAAATTGACAATTCTACATTAGTTATTCTATAAAATATTAGTTATTGGGTGTGTACCTTGTTTTCCTTGAAATTTCACCTCTTGTGAAACCAAGATGATTCTGGCTATTGTTTCTTTTTTATTTCTATTGTTGTTATAGCCTTACAGTAGAGGGATTCAGAATGTACTTGGAGCTATAGGCTGGTACCTGTTCTTTGTGTGCAAAAAACATAACCACTGAATGCTCCAGATGGTACCACAGATGCAGAAAGGTTAAGAGATGTAATCAATTGTCATACCAGGGAGGCATTTAGTGTGATTTTGAGTTTATTGTGAGTCCCCACTGACTGAATTAGAATGTCATGTTCTGTGACGGGATAGTAATAGATGAGATGCTTGCCCCTCTCTGCTCTTCTGGGCAAGTAAGGGGGAAACTCAGTAGTGAACTGCCTCACTCAGTGGCCCGGACTGCCGTGGTGTCTACTAACATGCACTCACACTCTTCTTTAACTCACAGTTCAAGCATTTAAGCACATGCCTCCATATCTGCTCTGTGAGCTGAGCAAATTAATCATAACAGGAAAATAGTATTCCAGAAAACTATCATGGGAGGGGTTGAGAAGAGAGAGAAGTTTCCAGTTGTGAAGGAGTAAGCTCAGAGGTCACCCTTTAAGCAGGAAAGCAGTATCCAGGGAGGTAGTCACTTGGTAATAGGAGTTCATTTTTACGTAAATTTGGGAATCCATAATTTGGGGAAGGTTATGTTTCAAAAGTCCTCTTCCATACACACAATAGAATAGCATGTATTATATGGGAAGGCAAATAGCCTTAAACCACCTAAAACCTTTTGAAAAATTAGTGATTTTTAAGCAAGCCTAGGTTGTGTAATTACCTTCTTGATGGCTATACTTTTGAGAACGTAATTTGATATGTACATCCCTTAGAATATGGTGGCTCAACCATTCAGTGGTATTAGAAAATGTGAAAAAAAAAGAAAATTAGAAAAATTTTTAAATCAGAAAAATTCAAAAAAGAAATAAATGTAAAAAAGTTTTGAACAAGAGAAGACATGCTAAGTTATTATTCTTATAAATATATGAAATAATTCCATATTAAAATGGCTTTTATAAAGTGTTTCACTTGATATCATATGGTGGAAATTGAAGGTAAAAATTCTGAAGTTGAACTGTTGTCAGTTTTAAGTATGGTCCTCATGTGCTTTCAATGCAATTGCTCTCAGCTAGGATGCTCAAATTTGATAAATTTCTGCCAATTTTTGACCTAATATCAAGTGATATTATAGTTAAAGAATAAATTGCTTACACAGAAGTGTCTTAGCTGATATTGTTTGTTGATAATCTGTTAAATCTTCCCAGATAAATTAAAGCAAATGTGTGAAGTACCTTGAAAGATTATTTATAATTATTACATTAAAAGGGAAGTACAATTTTTTTAACCACAATTCCCTTAGAATACCAGTGTTATTAAAATTTTTAAAAGCCTTGAAGTAAAAAAGCAAAAGGGCTTAATTGTCTTCCTTGGTTTTCTTGAGTTGATGGAATATATTTTCATCTTTTAGTCATAGTTCTGTTTTTAAATAATTCTGTTCTGCTCTGTGAGAGACATTTCAGTTCTAAATGTATGCAACCAAATTATCTCTTAACCCTCATTTTCAAACTGCAGTTCAATCAGTATACTCCAGATGGCACACAATGATGATAAAATTATGCATATGTTACATTGAGGGATTGAATATGCAAACAGAAGGAGCTGGTTAACTAAGGCTTTCAAATTGCCTTCAGGACTTTACTGTTCTCCTACAAAATGAAAAAAAACACTGATAGTGTTTTGCCTAGTTTTAGGATTTGACATTTTTTAATATGGTAAATGAAATGCAACTATAGTCCATAAGAGTCCACGTGAAATTTTGCCAATGTCAATATAAAAGCAAAAGTTTCCCCCCCTACACAAGTCAGTACATAAGGGATGCATTTTACCTTAGTTTATTACCAATATTTCTCAGATTATACTATACTTATGAGGTAATACATGGGGAAAAACAATCAAAATCGATATATTTCACACATTAATAAGCATTTTTTTTGTTGTTGTTCTAAACATATGATTGGGGAAGCAGGTCACTCACTTTTGTGCATCATCTTAGAAAACCATGATACTATTGGGAGAAATAAATATATAGAAAAAAATAAAGCAAACAAAAATCATTCAGCTCTGATACCCAAAGGGTTATCAACTCTTTCACTATTGAATACTTCCTTTACATCTCTAGAGTTCTAGAGCATAAAAGCTAGTCAACAGCTCCTTATTTGGGGCTATAAGCATAGTTAAAGAAGTGATATATTTGTCAATTTATTATTACACTATCATCACCAGAAATTCTACTCAGTTCCAATGGCAACAGCTCTTAGTTTTCATAAAAGGTATGTCCATACATTTTAGATAAGTGTTAGCATAGTTTTTGAAGATTAAGAAAATTGATGATGGCTCAGTAGTAAAGCCTTCAATAGGAGGGGTAGTCTACTTTTATTAGTGTTAGTTGTACAAGTAAAAATGGGATCATGTATTACCATCTTATATGTTTTCTTCGATCCCTCAACATCTAGCCAAAAGTTATTATTTTAAAGTGTTTAGTCCTACTGCCTAAGATCGATTTGTGTGAATTGGTGACTTTTTTTTTCCCCCAGTCATCTAAATTGGGGAAGTCCTTTATTCATAGGGGAAATTAGGTGTGTTTTTTCTCTGTGGTTTCATGCATTGATTTTGATGACCATTTCATGCTAAAGGAGTTTTCAATGTAGAACAATTCAGAATCCATGAATAGTAATTGAGCCCTTTAGTTCTGTTCTAAACTTAAAACCATTATTCTCCATTTAAAGCCGACAAATCATGTTGCTCTACAGAACACTGCTCTGTCATTTTAGTTTTTTGTGTGGTGGTTGTTTCCAGGAAGCTGGGCTGGAATATTAAGCTCTCTCTGCTTCCTGTGCTCTCTCTTGCCGTGCTGGAGACATTTAGGGTTCTGTCTGAAACGGGCAAAAAGCAATTCTGTTGTTCATAAAGAATAACTTGTAAGCTGGTGTGGGTGCCTGCATGCTCTTTATTTTGTGAAAAGAATGTGCTATTTGCCAGGCTTTAAATCTCTGGCAACTGGCTTGCTGAATCTCAACTTAAATGTACTGTCGTGCATAAACAATCAAACGTAAAACATGATAAAAGTGTCCTCTCCTGACTGCGCCTCTCACTCCAAACACATCAGCTTGATACACTGTTCTATGTAGATGGAATTGTATCTGTCAGAAGCTAATTTAAGTGTCATGTAAAAACAAGAATTAATAGAAGTTTAACATGAGAAAATATTGCTTTTAATATGAAAAATGGACTTCTGCATTTGAAAAAATGTAGCTGTTACGTTGTGTGCAGAGTGAGGTAGCCAGATGCCCCTGTGCTGGGAGCTTGTGGCAGAGCTGGAATAATTGCTTTCCAACATGAGCTGTCATGTTGCAGAAGTGCATATGTGTTTGGATTCTCATGGTCTGTCCTGTTTGCCTGATGGAGAATAAGTTTAAATAGTTCTAAAACAAAAAAAACATTTTTTCCCAAAAAAATTCTTATTGAGTGTTTTCCCGTAGAAACTCCTTTCCTTCTCTGATAGGATATACCCAGTAATATCAATGTTTCACCCATTATGTTGCCAGAATTAAAATGCACCATATTCTATTCACCACAAAATACAGCAATTATCTTTTTCTTCTTTTCCCTCACTCTCTGGATTTCCTGGCTGTAATGTCTGATTACATTTGGGTCTCTCATATTCTTTTTATTCTTCTTCTTCTTCTTCTTTTTTTTTTTTTTTTTTTGGTTTGTTCCTGTACAGTAAACTACACATATTTCAGATGTACAATTTGACAAATTTTGATAGGTGTATACACCAATGAAACCACTACCACAATCAAGATAGCTAACATTTCCATTACTCCCTAAGAGGTGCCATCTTTAAAGTGATTTTTAGACCTACCCTAGTATAAAGTTTACTCATCCAAATTTTGTGCACTTGTTTTTAAGATACCATATGTTAATATTCACTAAACAGATATTGTTTATTTTTTGTGATATATTGATTCTTATTTCATGACATTTCTCAATGAATTAACATTTCATATTATCACTATGTATTTGTGGACTTCATTGGTTACTTTCAGAAAAATAATGATAGCTCACAACACTAGAGTTCTGAAAGCTCTTCTCTTTTCTTCCTTTTTCCTTCCTTCCTTCCTTCTTCCCTCCCTCCTCCTTCCTTCCTTCTTTCTTTATTCCCTTTCTTTCTCCATAATGTCTTTTCCTTACAATATAAAACAAAATAAAATATTTCTGGCAAGATGTTAAATTTATTCTGAAAATTACATTAAATTTTTTTGATGACTATCAGGAGCCAAAGATTAATGACATACTTCTTACACAACATGGCTCCAACATCAAACCTCCTACTTTATTTGATGCTCAACAGCAGCAAAAACAAGAACAAGAACAACAAGGGCATAATAGCAAAGTGTTCCAGAAGTGGAAGAAAAACAGACCAAAATGGATTTGCTGGGAGAATGTATAAGAGCCACCAATGTGACGTTTTCTTCTTTTTTCTTTCTCTTTTTCCTTTTTTTTTCAAGATAAGGAATGTGATTTTATTGTAGTATAGACAGTTTACAATGTTGTGTCAGTTTCTGGTGTACAGCGTGTTTCAGTCATACATCTTAATAAATCTTTAAGTGTATTTTTATCTGCTAAGGAACTCTGAACTCTCACACCTGCAGTAACATGTGACGCCACAGTGGAAATAAAAGCATGACAGATTTATCAGATGATTTATATTGATGACATAATCTGGAAGCATAGAAAAGTAGTCACACTATGTTGAGGTCTTCTGCCATTCTGCATGAGCAAGGAGGTTAATGGACAAAAGGTCAAAAGCAATTATTTCCTTCATGCAGAAGATTCTTTGAATGGACTTGGGCTACTCAAGAGGGTTGCCAGATAAAGTACAGGACACCTAGTTACATTTGAACAAATAGCTAAAACAAATAACTTTTATTCTAAGTACGTCATGAATATTGCATGTGGCATACCTATGCTAAAAATTTTACCGTTCATCTAAAACTCAATTGTAGCTGGATGTTGTGTGTTTTCCTTCATTAAATCTGGCAGCCCTAGTGTACAGACGTCCTTGAGTGGTAGGGGGAGGAGTTCCAGACTGGTCCTCAGCCTCTCTTGTGTAACTTCTGCTTCTTGATTCACACTCCAACATGGGAGGAGTGGGGTTGAGGCCAGAGTCATCAGATCTAAGGAGGATAGGCTAAGCATCCTTGTGTCTAAAAGCAACCGTACAAAAACTTAGGGAGAGAGGGGTCAACAAGATGCAGCATCAACACTTGGCTTATTAAATCACCGTGACCACAGAAATAATACACAGGCTCCACCCTCAGCGAATGGCCCTGTGCTGATCAGATGAGCACCTAAGGAGGTAGTGTGGGTTGGGTTATTAATAAACAGTGAAGAAACTAACATAAGTGGGGACTCTCACCCAACCAACTATTCTCTTCTGCTTCCCTTGAAGATATTTCCTCCCAAGGGTGAGTAAGGGGTGGGAAGCGGTGGAAACTCCAATCTGGCACGTTTCCATTTCTCTTGGAGACTGCTTCTCAGTACAAGTGCTATTACCAGTCTTTGTGCTAAGTCACACAGTATTCAAGTTCATTTTATACTAAATAGTAACTATTTGAGTGCCAAAAATAAATTGAGGTGCCTTGTCAATCCTCTAAACCGGTACTCCCCTTCTTCCATTTTCATAGGGGAAAGCAAGGCATAGAAAGGTTAAAATATATTTCCCAGGTCACAAATCCAGAAAATGAAGGAGCAGGGATTAGAATCCAGATGTAATAAGAAAACTTTTATGGCTGAGTAGCTATATAAGAAAAATCAAAATTACTCCACAGTAGCTTGAGCTATATAGTGTTTGAAGGGTTATTTTGACTAGTTTTTTTTTTTTTTGTCATTCTTTAAAGTAACCCACATACGGGTCCTGGACCTTGAGTACAATATCCCTAGAATTTAAACTGAAACAAGAACCAATGATAAGGTTCTGGGAAAACATTCTGATTCAGATGCTAAGTTTGCACACTATTAGCTATCATAATTCATGTTCTACCTGTCGGTTACTCTATTTAAACAGTGCAGGTGGTAATGCTGCCTACCCTACTGAGATACTGTAGGAATAACAATGGAAGCAAAAAACATACCCCCAAATAATGCAAAGCTCCTTTCGTTTGTATGAACTACGTAGGGCTATATGAAGGTGAAATACCCACAGTAGCTCTCTGATAGACATAAATGTGGATGCTTCTGTCCATTCACCACTCTGCAGATAATTATCAGGAAAAATGTGGCTTTTATCCTTAGTGAGAGGGCATATAAATTCAAAACAGGCAGATGTGACTTTTTTTCCTAGAGAAAATTACTGAATTCATACATTTTTAGCAACAAAAGTTAGATGAAGTTACTTTAAAAATTAGTTAAAATGCAAACCCTGGCCTGCCTTACAATCAGTTTTTCAGAGAAGTATGAACAGGACTTTAGAATTTAAAGATTGTAATTTGAATGAATATTAATGCTCAAGTGTGTGAAGCGCAGAGGTAACTGACCTCGGACCTCACACGGTGTACAAAGTAGCTGCTTAGCTGGGAAAACCAATTTTTCACCTTTTTTTTTTTTTTTTTGTCAGAAATAGGAGACACTCCACTATAGGCTGGATTTTGTACCTTGTAGAGGTCAAATCAGTGTCTGCTTGAAAAATTCATGATCCAGAAAAGGTAATTTTTAATGAATATTTATGAGCGATGTCCTTTCTTATCAGAGCTGGGCAAGTTTTCTGAAGCTTGCCACTAAGACTGGCTTGTGATTTTTAGCGAAAAACCTCTGAATCAAAACGAGGAAAACGGACTTGATATACCGTCGTCTGACTCATTTTGGCTTCTTCCGCTACGCATCATCATTGCATATAAAACAACATTGTTCAGTGCCGCTCATATCACCACCGTTGCAGCATTCTTTCCCTTCCTTTTAGGCTCCAAACACCAACATAAAAGAACAGTGAAAGGACATTATACTCTTTCTATATTTTTTTAAACTTAAAATTATTTTGCTCCTAAGGTTGCTAAAGACTCAGACCAGATAATAGTAGAACTGTGGTGTTTTTCTCTCTGGGCAGTGGTTCTCATAGTCAAGATGGAAAAGCAATAGCTTCAGAATACTGAAAAGACTTTCGAGCCAAATCAGGATTTTTCTTGCATTGTCTTTTAAGATCAGCACAAGCCAAGAGACAAATCTCTAACAAAGCATCTGTTGGAATTTTCCAGCGTTTATATATATATATATATATATATATATATATATATATATATATATATATATATATATATATGGTAATATTAGTGATTATATACACATGTATTATTATGGTAGTATAATTAATGTATGTATTAATTATATATACATATATTAATCAAAATATTAGATATGAATTTAGAAGTATAAAATAACATGTTGCACTTTCAATTGCTCGAAAAGTGGTAAATACATACATTCAAAAATGTTTCTTTAAGTTATTCTTAATCTAATGGATCATGGACATACAGCTGTATCAGGAAAATAACTCAACCTGCCTATAACTGGTAAAGGTTTTAACTTTCAGCCTCTGCCATTTTGTAATATGAAATGTCTTCATAGCACAGAATTACTACTTATGGATTTTCCCCTCAAGGTAGCGTGTAATAGACACACATTATCATAGTATTAGTTTTCACATGGTTTCCTGAAATGTTGCTTTGATGAATTAGTATGATAACCTATTTATTATTATAAACATTAGTGGAAGACATGATGAAATGGAATATAGTACCTTATAGAATCAAAACTTTGTCCACGAAGATTATTTCTTCAGCTTTTGTAAAGATGAAAGTGTCTGTTATAAATGTGCAGTACCAAATATAAATCATGTTTATTATTTTCAGTGTCTGTTGCTTTTTAGCATTCTGAAGCATGGGAATTTGAAGACTACAAAATACCAAAAATATAAATACATCTAGAGAATTGGACTGAACCAAATGCTGTGTGCCCAACTCCCTTTCAGCCCCAGGCCTCCGCGTCAGCTGTAATGCTTTGTCTGGGTGCTCACTCCTTTCGTACCACAACTCAGTCAGGCTCCGTACATAGATTCTGTAACTCCTGCTCGCCTTCTGGGTCTTAGATTAGATGATACTCCGTTCACAAAGGCTAATTTTGCAGCACCAGATCATTGGAATTCCTTGTGCTTGCTCCAGTTACCTTGCTTTTGCCTGGTATTATTACAGTGTGATTGGAAACATCGTCTTGCACACTAAAGGATTGTTCCACAAGGACCAGGACTGAGGTTTGTACTCTCAGATCCTGGCATGTGCCTGCACTCATTTAGTCTGTCTTTATTTACTGAAGGCCTACTAAGTGCCAGGCAGTGTTTGGAGCACTGGAAATAGAAACATGTACCAGACAGAAAATATATGAGATGAGTTAACAAAAAAGAAAGAAAAGACATGATTGCAGATTCGTATGTTTTTCAGAACATACCTTCAGGAAAAAGAACATGGTTGTAATATGGGGTGATTGGATGGGGATGGGATAGCAAATTTAGATGAGATGAAATTGTACCTCTTGATTTCTAAGCCTCTCCCTCTCTAGGATATCTCTTTAGTACTTTCCTGATTCTTATCTTTCTCTTACCTCCAGTAATCTAAATATCCACTGAGTATAAAATGGGCTTTAAACATATGTTTCTGTATGAGTAAAACCTCCCAACTGCTCCGTAGGAGTTTTGAAATGTAAAATTAGAAATAATTTATAAAACAAAGTATCTGATTTTTAAATTTCTCTTTTCTTTGTGTTTGTTTAAAATAGACGAATTTATTCATAGACTCGAACATCCATGTGATATCCCAGGTACCATGGTACTTCATAGGAAATGCTTACTGGAAGGGAGAGTGTTAACTGTATTGGTGAACACTAATGACCTCATATGCATATTTTTATTGAAACTCCTTCTTACTATTACTTCTTGGTCATTTTTCTTATTCGTGTACCATATTACAATTTCCCTTCATACAAGAGACAGACAAGAGTCAGGTAATAAATGGAGTCCTGGCTCAGATGTGTTCATGGACCTCTCCAGGAGTCCTTTCTTCAATCTGGAGTGTGGAACGGACATCTTTGGTTATTGGCAAAACCTTGGCTTCAGTTTCTTTGCTTATAGTATAAGAGCAGACAGAGTAAGGAAAACCAAGTGAAAGTCCTTCAAACTGAATCCACAGCCAATATGGTAAATTAAGATCTAATTATCAGTGACACTTCTAAAGAATGCAGATATAGTGATTCGCATGCCACCTCCATTTAATTTGCTAGTCTGGCCACCACCAAACACAGATACAGGATGACAGTGAACTACTGAAAATTCAAGCAAGTATTTGTTCCTTTTGCAGCTGCTGCGCTTCAGGCCGTATCTCAGCTAGAGCATGTTAACATGGATTCAGGTGCCTGGGATGTGGCCATTGATTTGATAAATGCATCTTTTCTGTTCCCATGAGTAAGGAGAGCCAGAAGTGGTTCACATTCACACGTGGCAGAGAGGGGATATATCTGCAGTCTTGCCCCGAGTCTGTGTGCACTCTCCTTCATCCTGTAGTTTAGACATCAGCAGACAACACAATGTTTCACTCTATTGATTATACCGTGTAATCAGACCAGATGAGCAAGAATTTGCAAGTATGTTGAAAGCATTTTAAATACATAGACATGCCATAAAGTGGGGGAAAAAACCTGCAAGGATTTAGGGATGCATCGCATTAGTGCTCTGTGACATGCTAGGGATTCCCTCCAAAGTAAAAGCCGAATTACTGCATCCTATACCTCCCACCATTAAGAAGGAAGCAAACACCCTGTAGGTCTCTTTGGGTTTGAGAGCAGCAGATTCTACATTTAGAAATACTTCTCTAATCCATTTACTGAGTAACACCGAACACTTCTAGTTTGAGACAGATCCAGAAAAGAGCCCTGAAGAAGGTCCGGGCTGTGGTGCAAGTAGTGCTGCTACTTGGGCTGAAAATGAACTGCTTTTGCGTGAGAGCTCAAACCAGGCGTGGCCTCAAAGGCTGGCTATATCATAGGTTCTCTCAATGAGTGGAGCTTTATGCAGTGCACCTGATAATACACTGCGAATGGAAAGGCTAGTTGTTTGAGATAAAATATGTAAGAAGTCATGGGCCACAGTGAATGGCTTGGTTTGTTGTTCTGGGGCCTGGAGGAGGAGAGGTAGGGAACATCCAGTTCTGAGGGAGAGGTGTGTAGATAGACCTCTGGGGTGTTTTAACATTTTTGTGTGGTATGTTAACTCTCACCAGAGTTAGAAAGAGTGTGCTAAATAATCAACTATGCAAAAATGACTCAACCAGTTGATGTCTGGCAGCCTCTGACACGGACCAACCCAATTCTGGCACAATGGGTGCATGAATAGCATAGCTGTGGTGACAGCGATGCAAGCTATGCATGGGCCTGACAGCATTGGCGTCTTCCACCAAGGCGAATCTGGCATTGCTGATACCCGATCTCTTAACAAAAGAGAGCAGTGCTGAGACCTGTGGCACAATGACTTGATACCAGCCACATGGTAGCAAATTAATTACATTTAACCTCTTCCTCCCTGGAAAGAGCAGTGATTTGTTTTGCTAGGAATCAACACATACTTCATCATGGATTTATCATTCCTATAATCTGTGACTAATTTCATGGTCATTCGACCTGCTTAGTCACACAGGGCCCAAGCTCAGAAGGGCCCCATACTTGGTTTAATGTTATTCTGTTGCCACCTTACAATTCTTCAGAATTGTTGAACAAGGGACCCCACCTTTTCATTTTGCTTGTGCTCAGCAAATTATGTAGCTGGTCCTGCTGCAGTCTGGGTCAGTCTTTCTACCTGCAGATTTACAAATAGATTAATTCACTAACTGGATCCTGTGTAACATCAGGAAAGGTCAAGCTACTTGCATTAAAGCCATGACACGGCATCCACTGGTCCTATCACACACCCAGGGGCTGCTGGTTTGGGAGAACAATGTAGAACTGTGATAAGCATGGCTGAGTTGCCGGTTTAGAGATGATATCTGGAGAGGATAGGGTGCCAGTTTTCAAGACACAGTATAGAAAATCTGTTTCCTCAAAAGGATAAACAGGAGGACACTGGATCCAGGAACAAGGGACAGAAGTAAAAATGTTCTCATTTACCATCATTCCCAATGACCCACTTGGGGAATTTGTGCTTTTCATTTCTGCAATGCTCAGCTCTGTGAGTGTAGGGACTTTGAGTCTCCAAAGTGGAATGCTTCTGCCAGAGGACACAATACAAGTCCCATTTCAGTTTCAGCTGTGTCTGCCACTGGGTCATTTCAGACTCCTCTAGCAAGAGACCAATAAGCAAGGAAAGAAATCACCATGCTGATAGGGATAATTGACCTTAACCAGAGGAGGTGTTAGAACTGCCCCTAAATATTGGGAGAAGGGAAGAATATGTATGATATATGGCTCCCAAGTGATCCACAAGTAGTCTTTGATACTCCTTCCCCAATTTTGATAGTAAATAAAAAGTGCCTCAGCTATGGCCAGAGAAAATCATGGTGACTAGAGTCCTTGGGAATAAAGGTATGGGATACCCACCTAGACCTGCTGAGGGGCTAGTGAGGGTGGTGGTGGGGAAACTGGATCTTGAAATGCTAATAGAAGAGGGAAAAGTTCCTATCCAGAATCCCGGAGATGTTTTCAGATACACCGAACTTCTAAAATGAAGCAAAGGGATTGAAGCAGCCCTGGGGTGCAGGGCAGGGGATGATACGGTCCACTGCTCAGATCTTCTTAGTCAGCTCCAAGGCACACATTTCTCAGCTGCCATTGGGTGTTGCCAACTGATGACTCTCAGTCCCTCAAATTCAATGTTCATCAAACATGGAAGCTCAAAGCCCAACTCCCTTGCTTCAATTAGGGACAGTTGGCCTCTAAAGGGCCATCTTGGTTCCAGAGCTTGCCAAGTTTGATGCACCCATTGCAATTGCAGAGAAAATTCAATTCCTGCCTCTGTCCAATTTTCCTGTCCTCATTTCCTCATAGGTATTGTGCTGAGAGCACTTCCCAATATACCTCTGCAGACTTTTCTCCATATCAAAGTTATTTTGGGGAGAAAACCTAGCCTAGGACATCAGTAGATGTTGCACCCACATAGTATGTTTTAGAAACACCTAGAGGTTTGCTTTGTTCAAAAGAGACCACTGGACTTTATGCTAAGATATATTCACTGCCATGAAAGTTATTATAGTTTAACTGGAAATATGAAGTTTATACATACAATTATTTCATGTATTCCTCTAGCAAATATATAAATTTATATTGTATGTATAAAGCTATAAGCATGTATAAAGCATATTGAAAAACTATACTGATTTATATGTATTTTATATATGTTATAATATATATGCCAGATAAATATTAAATAATTCAAAATATGCATGACAGCAAAGAAACAGGCATAGCTGCGCAGAGAGGTTGAAATTTAGAGAAATGAGTAAGTGAGGAAGACAATATGAGGGTGATCAGAGACAGAAGATAGAATCCTTAAATGGTAGGGATTAAGTCATTTTCACAAAGATAAGACTCTTTGGTCCATTTATGTACCCGAAACGTCTAGAACGGTGTCTGGTATATAATAGGTACCCAACAAATATTTGTTAAGGGAACCAAATTTAGATTAAAACTAAAGGTTTGAGAAGCTGATAACACAATGAATATATGCGTCACATTTAGAGAAAAACAACTTAGAGACATTCATCCAATCATGTCGTAGCACTATACTTTGCACCTGCTATGCAACTGGCACTTGCTCAGGGCTAGTGACACCAACTTTAATAAGACATGACTCCTGCCCTCAGTGAAATTCTAATGAGTGAGAAGTTCATGCTAATGCTATCCAGGGAGGCCAGCTGACTTCACAAACATGTCTTGACTTAAAGGCTATACTTTGATGGAGGTTGTTTTGCTTCAGTGTCTGATCGCTAGTTTTGGAGTTTTCAAGACAATTGTCTATTAATTCATTTAAAGCTAATGTTATGCAGGCAGGGACTAACATTAATATAATGCATAAAGGGCCAGCGTATGAATCAGGCGTGTTCCATCTTAATCTTTGAGAAGCTTTCCATCTCCAAGAATCTTTGTCCCTAGTACCCTGGGGGATATCCTCCTCAGTATCACAGGGCTTTGCAATTGCTAGATGAATACATTTTGAATCAAAACAAAATAGAGGTATTAGGAAGGAATTTCTCATTCATATAGGATAGAGTCTAGTGAAACATTCATGATCATTACAAAAAGTGCCTTTTAGATCATCTAAATTTTTCCCCCTACTCCAATGTGTTTCTGCTACCTTGTAGGAAAGATAAATACAAACACCATCTTGCTATCCTAACTTAGCTATTTTTCTAAGCTTCATTTTGACCCCTTATTTCCCTAATCATCAATCACAATCTAATCCTGCATTGCTTTGGCTATTTATAGATCTAATTTTTATGAAAGATTCCCTGGCTACCGTTGTAGGGCTTGAGTTTCTTCTATCTTCTCAGCTATACTTTTAACAGCATCCCACTCAGTTACTTCTCCAGATGTAGGTTCCCATATAAATCCTCTAGAACTTGTAAAAATTATCATCATTGAGTTGGTGAAGAAAAGCCTGCTGTGATGGCTTGAGTTATGCATCATCTAATATCTGATTTGGAAATTTATGAATCGGTATTTACATATCAAAATTATGAAGAAACACTATCTCATATAGAGCAGAGATCATATGAGCATTCTGCACAGTGCAGACTTCATAAATATCAAATGACTACATCCAAATTAAAATAGCATTTGCACGCATCCTGGGTCTATGTAGATAGGTGTGTTTTGTTCTTGCAGACAAGAGGTTGACTCATGATTACGAACTTTGACATCTCTCTGGCTGATTGAAAATAAATTGTGCATGCTAAATGAGTCCTTATGTAGATCTGAAATTTAACAATTTCCTGTCACTGACTATAGCCAAGGAAGATTTGTGGTGGTGGTTGTTTTGGGCACAGTTTATGTAGTAAACCCTGGTGCTACTAATAACTACTTCCCAATAAACCAACTAAGCCCCCAGAGAATTTTGCAGCTGGGGAAATGGACTTAATAGGACAAACAAAAAAGCACACTTTATTTATCATTAAAAGGTAGTCACTACACTGCATATTTAAATTTTGGTTTTCTTTATTAAGCAGTGGAAGTTAAAAAAAAAAAAAAAAGGATGTTTGGATCCCATAGATCATTCGGATTTTGGTGAGGTGCTAAAGTAAAAAATGGTTAATTACCTACTTAGTCTTCTGAACAGCACATGAATAACCAGCTGGGCTTTTGTTGTGATGGAAAGATACTGAGAAAATGTTTTTAGGGTGCAAAACTCTGTATCAGACATATAATAAAGAAAACTACCACATTTAGTGTGTTCAGATACTGTTAAAAAAAAAAATCCCCAAAACCCAGCTCAGAACATTTTGCAGTCAATAGGAAATAATCTAATATTCATCAGAATTTTTCAGTATGTGAGATATTTGACATTTATTTTGTTTAGTTTTCACTTAATTTATTAATCTTTTTTCCTCTGAAGGAAAATTTTCTGTCTCTAGTTACTTAAGTCATTTATACCTTGATTGAATAGAATGAAGGATAAAAAAGGAGGCCATATTTTCCACAAGTCAATGGCCACCTAGGAATGATTTACCAGTATATCCTCACTTGATGACTCTCAGTTTACTTACTCATGTTTTGAATGTGTTAGTTCGGTTTTACATAGTCAAGTCATAAATAATCTGTTCACCAAGGGATAACAGCCCACTGTCTTCAACATGGCATCTATCAGGAGAAAAATCTGTATAAATATTAGAATTTTTGAAAGCTGTACTAATTCCAAGATGACTAATCTGACATTTAAAAAGAAAAACATTCTGGGTAAATATTAGCCTTGACAGAACAAGCTTTACAAGTCTTTGAGACCATCATCATGTCTTTGCTTTATACACACAAAAAACAAATCAAAATTATGAGATGTGATTTCAAATATGGAAATGAAAGTTATTAATCCAGTTTCATATATGATGAATGATAAATATGACATATTTATACATACATTAATAAAATGTAAAATGTGAAACTATTTCCGACACTTTCACAGCTCTTTATCTTCTAAACATTTTATTATTATTATTATTAATTATAAAATTGAAATAATCAAAATTTATGACAATACAAATGCTGTGTATATTGTGATAATAAATATCTTTCTAAAAGTTTTGATTTTTTAATAAAGGCAGACAGTTTTCTGCATTTTGTATTAGAAAAGTAAGCATATTTCAAAGAGTTTGTGATCTCGAGAGCAAATTTTTTTTAAATAGTTTTAAAAATATTTATTACACATTTCTACTATTTAGAAATCTCCAAATATAGTAATTTCTGCAACTTAAATTCGCTAACCTAGTGGAAATTCCTGAAGTAGTGGGCATTTAATTTTGTGACAACATATGAATCCCAGGTGTAGGGGGTATATATGCATATATGTGTGCGTGTGTAGTTATACAAATACAAACTCATATTCTCTTACTGTGTCAGAAAACTCCTTGCCACTTCTTTTCAGTTTTTCAGTCCTTCCAAGCATTTCTTTCCATTCATTTTTCCCTTTTTTAATTATATTTAATTTCTTTCTTTTCACTTTTTTTCTGTCATTAAATCTGAAAAAAAATTAGAATTAGTGACCAAACCATTGTGAAATGTTAAAATTTAAGAAAACCTTGGAAAATGTAAAGCATATATTAGAAATAATGTTCTCTCTTTCTCTCTGGTGGGAAAGGCTGAGAAAAACTGAGGGTGAAGTAAAACCTCAATTCCCAGAAGAGTTACTTTTCTCAAAGTGCTGAAAGTCAATTCAACATGTATTTATTGAGCTTCTACCCCTGCCCTTGGGGATACTGTGATATAAAATCAAGACTTCTCCCCAAAGGTAACATTTGATTCATTTTGATTTAAAACTGGCAGCCTAGAGAGTCTACTCAAGGTTGTATTTCCTCTTTATACATAAATATTTTTCTACAGTTTGAGTTTTTTTGTATTTCCTCTTTATACATAAATATTTTTCTACAGTTTGAGTTTTTACCCATACCAATGTTTGAGTCTTAGAACACTTTTTTTTTTCCCCAGACCATTGTTTAAAAATGTGAAACTGAAAATAGTGGTGATTAAAATGTTATCTACATGAGAATCTGTTGATTCTTTGTAATATAGGAAGAAGAATTTTAACTTTGAGAAAGGGTAGATTTTGTATGGATGGATATCTAATTATGTTTTTCTCTCTTCTTTGAAGCTTAAAATGTATTCTTTTTCTAATAGAATAGCACTTTTTAGTTTATGTTATTATGCTTTAGTTTTAAATATTTTGCTAGGTCAATATAGCAACAATAAAGATAATATTTAGTTAGTTTATGAATGCAGTAAATATTTAGAAGGCACCTACACTTTTCCAGGCATTGTGCTCAGTGGAGAATTTTGCATGTAAGAAAGAAGCCTCAAATACAGCTATAAACATAAAAGGGAAAGAAACTACAAAAAGTTATGAATATTATTTTAATATACACAAGGAAATAGCATCCTGATTAAATATTTGTTGGGAAATGAGGGAAGCTGATTTTGCCTGAGTGAAAAATTTAAGGATGATTGGATGTTTTTCCTCCATGTATAACTGAACCCTGGCTAGATCTTCCTTTGAACAAAAGGAATGTATCCATGGGTGAAGGAAAAATGGGAGCAACCAAATTATGTTTTCTTTATTCTTTCCTATTAAAGGAGACAGGAAAGAGAAGAAATATAGAAAGTTTGGTCTGTCTTCTTCTGGGAAAACCATTAAGAGAGGATTAGGCAAGGAGAATGTAAAGGATTAATTAGGATTCATTGTATTTGAATAAAGACTCAGATTAAAAATTACAGTTATTATTATGAAAAACAAAAATGAAAATTACATAAAGAACTAAAGTATGTTTTTTATTCAGACTCAGCACCTTCGTATAGCAGCACCTTTTCTTCAGTGGTTTTAAGAGAAGCTAATGTGAAAGAGCTGGAGACGTGGGTGAAGTGATGCATAAGACTTAAGGCCAAACATCCCAAAGTGGATGTTCCTACCCACACTAAGTGTAGATTCTGTAGCGTTAAGGACAGAGAGAAATTTGGAACATTTAGGGGACAATCCAGAGGAAAATAATCCTTTCTAGTTCTGTAAGATACTTCGCGATATTTATCTTTGCTTATATCTCAACGGTTCTATCATAACCTCAGGAAGCTTCTTCCAACTTAAAGGAAGATTTTAGAATAAGGTTAAGAGAATGAGGCATATCATTCAAGTGGGGACTTGCCAAGATATAAGCAGATGTTCAAGGTTCCAAGTAATGAGGTGGGCTATGAATAAGTGAAGGCAGCTGGAGAGCCTTTAGAAGCCAGGCAGACGTGCCGGCATCAGGACTGGTGAACCACAGATGGATTGGGGATGGACTGCTGTTTGGTAAGGGGGCACAGGCCCAGGAATTCCAAGTTTAGGATAAAACTACTTCCAGATTTTCTCACCCTCCTCTCCCCCCATCTGAGTCCTGTGGCGAGGCTAGGCTCCATCTCAGGGTTGGGTGAAGGATGAATCAAGCTACATGAAGGTGAAACAGTGAAGTGCAGGAATGCATAGCATGTCCTCCGGAATCAGATGGCTTGGATTTGGGTTCCACTCCACTTGCTGCTTGTGGCACCTAGGTCAAGATTCTCAACTCTCTAGGACTCAGTTTTCTAATACAGGATGGAAATAATAACATTACCAATGCCTTAGAGCTTTTGTGAGAATTAAAGGAGTTTAATTCCTTTTGAGATGTGGCACTGTGTCTGGTGCACAGTAATCACTTCAAAAGTGATAACTTAATCATTTCACGTAGGTAAGAAAAGCATGGCAGGAGGCCATGAGCATTGAGAACAGATGGAGTAACCCCTGTGCTATTTTTGCACTCTAAATCATTGTCCATGTTTGACCTAAGGAATAGTAGATTAAGTTTTGCACAGAGCCAGACACAAGCAACACAAGATAGAGCATCTGCTCTTTTCAATGACAGAAAGTTCCCTTGCACTTCATAGAATTAGGTCACACCGAAACAGAGAAACCATTGATTCGAATACTGGTGTATCCTTAGTAACAAGATGTGTGAACCCAGAGACTGTCAGTAGAAATTTTTGAATCTTTCCAAAATGTGCAGCATTGGAGATGCTTGTTGTTGGCATCTACTCCGGGCTCTAAACTGTTAAGTGACATGCAAGAGGACCTGGGCTGGGAGGGCTGGGACATTGTTGGAATGTGGCTACGTGCTCTGTTTTGAAGTGCGTGGAGTTTCTGACTACTGAGACTTTGGCTTATTTCAGTCCACATTATTGGAAATTTTCACTGTCAAATTCTTGAGCTCTTCAAACAGAACTTTTCATTTAGAAGCATTTTACATTCATGTGAGTAGCATTAGTAGATACCTTTGGGTTCATAGAGGTATGGCTAACACAAAGCATACTCATGTTTTGTGTTTAAGATGTTTGGGAAGTGAAATGTGTAATAAAATCAACAGTGGTAACTATTAATGTAGTCAAGTACAAGTATTTACTTTAAAATAAATAGGATTAATGATTGGAGGAAAATAGGCTTTGGAAAAATATAAAAATAGAACCAAACATGAGAATAATGATAAAAGAGAGCCCAGTTTATTATCAGCCAATGTCTCTAATATAACAGAAAATAAAATCCTAATTCAAACATAGTTTTTGCCCTCAAAGTATGTTTTATGTACATTTAGAAGAAAAATAATTGGTTTTAGATTTGTCTTCAAGAAAGGACTGTGAGGGTGGCAACAGGAGGGACCATGAGACTGATTCCCTGTCGATGATGTGTGAGCCAAGTTTGAGCACGGGGATAGGGGTGCTTTGGGACTCCCTGTGGGAAAGTGTCATTTAGATTCTTCTGAGGGAGGCATCGGGTGCAAACCTGGCTAGAATAAAAAGACACAAAGGGTTTTTTGACTTGTCTAAACAGTATGCATGCAGTCATGCACTTTGGACTGTTAGTTTTGTTTCTGCTTATTGGTCACCGCAATGAGGTTTTTTTGGGGCTCGTAGTGTGACCTCCCCAACTTATCAATATTGTTACAATAAATAGATATTCACTTCCTTGGTAGTAATTGTAAATTGAATTAGGTTTGCAATAACCTGTTGCTGTAACCAAACTGCTTTCCTTTTCTATCAACGGAGAAATGTGAAAACTCCCAAGGTAGAAGGTAGAGAGGAAATTATTAACAGAACGGACGTGCTATTTCCAATACTTGAGTCTTTTTAATTATATAAGACTTCCGCTCTTTATCCATGATTTTTCTTGAGATCTATCTGAAGCCAATTGTGTGGATGAGTCTGAAGGAAGAACAGACACAGACACACCCCTAAGTGAGCCTGCTTTGCTGTGCATTTGTAACAGGAGGTGGAGATTTGCTCCTATCCATGATCTCACTTAACCAATTTTTGTTGTTATCCAGGGTTAGTAATAAGTAATTTCAGGCATGTGAAGTCACAGTGAGAGAACAAGAGTGATCTCTTCCTAATCATTATGTCAGAGAAGGGATACTTGGTCTGTGGTTTCTAACTAAGCAGATGGACACTGGGATGTGACAGTATACATGCCACTGTCATGGAATTTCCTGATGCACGTCACCTCCTTACACTATTCTTAAGAAGCCAGTGCTATCAGGTTGCTGCTGCTCAGTCAGTTTAAGTGCCAGCTTGCAAAAGAAAAAGAGCACCTGCTAACTTACTCCTGAAGACTCCACTACAAAAACCTTGTAGAATCATGAAGGAAATTCTGGGCCTGAAAGTGGGGCTGAGTCTCCAACTATTCTAAATCTCAAATCAGGCAGCTAACTCCCCTTTTGACTATTTTCCTCCATCTTGCACTAAACCTGAAAAGCACTCTCCCACTTGCTCTGCTGGCAGTGTACATGCCAGACTGATAAGAATGAGGTGCACTCCTCAGTCTGTCTATGCCCAATTACGTTGGAAGACAGCTGTAGGCAAAAGGGAGTCCTGTATACTGGACAGCATTGGAGCCCCTGTAATCTGGAGGGGGAAACATTCAAAGGACAATGGAAAGCTCAATTTACAGAAATAGACTGAAAATTGCTGCCAAGTGGCCCAGCAGACAATGCTTATGTGCAGCCATCACAGATCAGTTGCTCAATTTGAGGACAGAAAGTTGTCTAACATCAGGCGTTGATAGTTTCTGTGTCATCATCCCTGAATACAGAGAAGAGTGACCCAGACACCAACACCTGCTTTGATTAACCTGGTGCCAATTTATGAGTTTTAAACTTTTTCTCTCCCATGATTATTTCCTCACAGATTAGAAAATACTGCCTTTAAAATCCTCAAAACAATCAGCTCTTTTATCAGTTCATAATTGATTTTTGCTCATAAACATCTTGCCTATACATCCTGGAATAAAATTCCTTAGGCATTTTCTCAGCTCTGTCAGTATGATGCTAGGATCTTTGTCAGACTCTTGGCTTCTGAACCAAGTTATTTTCATCAGGGATATTGGAAGAGATTAGTCATATTTTATCAACACCTACCAGCCATACATCTTATCCCTTTACCCCTAATAAAAATGTCTGAGTCATATGTGTCTCTAGGAACTATTTCAAAGCTTTTTAAAATGACCTTTAGTCAAATAGGTCCGCTGCTATTTGAGCTTCCTCAATTAATGCCTTCCTGGGATGCCTGGTTTTGGAAATGACTTTTGCCATTTTGACAGAATTTAGCTTTGATACGCAAGCCGATTTGCCCTTCCCCAGCTTTCTCAGCTACCAGGCACTTGAACTTTCACTCACATTTTTCTGCTAAGCTTCTGCTGACGGGCCTCTCTAGATACCATTCAGTAGGCTGACTGAAATATAACCTCACTCCAGGTCAAATACCTTTAAGCTGAAAACCATTTCCAAGAAGGATGAAAATCTTAGATATTTCAAGTCTGTCTATTTGGCAGTGTTGAGATAAGAACAATGAGTCTTCTTTTTCTTTTCTTTTCTTTTTTTCTGTTCTGTAGCAGCCTGAGAGGAAGGAGAATTCAAATGTTCAGTAATTCTTATTTCTGCACGTACATGAAGCACAGAATGGAAAATGGCATGGGACAAATTGAGTAACCATCGTAATAATGGACAGGTGAAATATAATGTTGACAGGTTGAAGGTGTAAGGCACACTTAATAATTGTTTCAGTTAATAAAAAATCTATTTTTGACTTGAATAGTTGAGTTAATTTTACAAACCTAAACTCTCATGGATTTAGTAACCTTCGATATGCCATAGTTTAAAATTGTGCATTGATGGGTGAGAACAAATCATTCCTAGTGAATTTCCAAAGGACTGCCTGCTAACTGGTTTTCCCCTATTATAGTGTCTCAGAAATCTCAAAATCAGAGTCTCTGCTCTGTTCTAATCAGGCATCATCATCACAAACTCTACTTAAAATAAATATATATTCTCTATACGTGCAGAGAGAAAGGAGTGGCCACCATGCTCCCCCTTTATATAATAGTTGATCTGTTTGATTACAGGCCATCTTAAAAAGCAAGAGACAGTTTCTTGGAAAATAACTCTGGCATTTTTACTGCATAGAGACAGTTTCTTGGGACATAAGTCTCAGGCATTTTTACTGCATAGAGATAACTTTGGGGAACATAAGACTCAGACATTTTTACTAGGGGTAAAGAGACAAGATGCATGACCAGAGTGAAGGTGTTGGCATAATATGACATATAAACTCTCCCAGGGTCCCCGAGGAAAATAACTTAGTTCAGAAGCTGAGAGTTGGACAAAGATTCCCCGAGAATCCTGACATTTCTGAGTGATTGGCAACCACCAGAGGCAAATCAGAGAATGGCTCGGCTGGCTTTGCTGGAAGGGCACAGCCTCAGCCTCTGTGAGGGTGATGCTTAGGGAAGCGGGGGAAGTGCATAAAGACAGTGAGGTAAATGCAGCCTCTCTTATAGTTTTACTTTAGCTGGCTCTGTCTTCTTTATAAAATCCCTTCCTGAGCGTTGAACTATCTCGTTTTTGCTTATTCAGTGTATTGACTTCTCCAAAGAGGACATACTTTATGAATGTTCGTAGGTGTTGGCTTGTGGCATACTTTAAAGTCACAGCTATTTTGGTCATGGGAAGAAAGAAGTGGCATACACAGATCAGAGACCTGAACCATCTAACTTGGATGGTCCATTTATTGACTTGAAATTCACACTATTATTCTAGGTAGTTTAAAATATAGATTTAAGATATAACTATTTCTGATATTAGAATTACTCATGAATCTCTCTCTCTCTTTTAAAGATACATGTCTGTCTTGAAACATTACACTAAATGAGTTAAAATGTGAAGCCAAAGTCTGCTTTAAATTACTTTCAACTGGGGATTTTAACTTTTGACTTTTTTCATACTCTACTTGCTCTCTAGTTTTGTTAAGCAATTACTTAAATAATTTGTATTTCTTACCTTCAGGTACTTTCTGAGTATATGACATTTATCCCTGGGCATGACAAGAACTAAGTGTTTTGTTTTTTTTTTCCATCTTAGAATATTAAATATTTCACCTTTTCTTGAGACTAAAGCATACTCCCTATTTTCAAATATTCTTCATCAGTAGCAGTAACATTTATACCAGCTCTCTCCAGGTTTTGACTGTCTTCTTGTGCTTCCTTGTTCTGGAGCTCCATCCACCATACCAGTTAAACTTTCCCTCATTTCTGCTGGTCATCTCTGTAATCAGTCAGCTCATGATGAAGAAAACTGAGTGCAGTAATGTATCGAACATGATCATGACACTATTTTTTGTGTGACTGATTTAGTTCAGTTATAGGCGAAGACAGAGGGCTGAAAATATAGCACCTCAGACAAGCTAGAACTTTACTTTGTTCTCACCTGTCTAAAGCAGAAAGTAAGGTTCCTACTGTATCATTATTCTGTCTTCCCTAGGGTATTGTAGTCAATCAACATTGAGGCTAGATTACCACCATGCTAGCATTTTAACCTTCTAGAGAAAGAAATAAGAAACTAAAGGGAAAGGGGTTTCCTTTTATGGCCGTGATACATACAACTTCATATTTCTTTGGAGAGACCTTGGTCACATGGCCACCCCTAGCCACAAGACATTTGGGAATCGTAGTCTCCAGTTGGTAGACTGTGCCCTGCTAAAACCTGGAGTTGAGTACCAGCTCTAAAAGGAAGAAAAGGGGGCTTGAAACTGTCATAGCCTTAAATTTCAGGCTGGCCATGTTTACATACACTTTGATGCCTCCGTCCTTCCTAATCTTTTATTTCCCTTCTCTCTTGGTTAAGACTATTTATGAATTTATTGCACTTCTTTCAGAGAGCATGGAAGGCATGTGGCATTAAAGCATAGTTGGATTTTAAATGATATTACTTTAAGCATTAAATTGAAAGTTACTTAATTTATAAAAAATATGCTTTACTCTAAATGATTAAACACTGTATCTGTGGTCTTGGGGAAGTGCAGTGTGTGCTAAATTAAATAATCTTTTTAATTTTTTTAATTGATCAAATGATTACTCTGTACCTACCACTTGAATAGATCTGAATGTAGTACTTTGAGATGCAAACAATTTGAACACAAAGAAACTTTCCTCAAGTAATTTTTCTAACCATTGAGGATCCTCAGTGAAAAATTACCCAATAGGGCAATGATACAGGAGCTGTCACAGGACGGAAGAGATGAGAGTTTTGGTTTTTGTTTTTTAGCTACCCAGTGTGTATTTAATAGAATTCCTTCCATCACACATATTTTCAAAAGATTTCTTTCTTGGATTAGTGTTTATACTTCATGTAGTTTGTGAAATATACCATTATAAACATACGTAATGATCATATTAGGAAATAAAAGTGCTACCTTCCATTGAGGCCTTTTCATCTAAATGATATTATATAACCTTTGTTCTTGATTCTATTGATCGTGAAAATGGTATAATTGTAAAGTTTATAATGTCATAATATTTTTTCTCTTCTTTAATGAGACAGAAAGAATGACTCTCAAATGTTTAATGTTTCTAATTATGTGGGAAGTTTGCTGAAAATATGTACTTAAAGACTCTACAGAGATTCTGGTGCTGTAGGTCCTGAATAAAGGCCAGGAGCCATCATTTTCCACAAGCATCCCTATTGATTGTGTGGCTGTACTTCTTTCCACATTGAAGAACTCTTGGTTTAAAGAACATAACTGTGGGAAGTTTATATGAATAGATACCACCGTTGATAGGCTTTCTTTTCATAGTTTAATTTTTTGGATACGAACAGTTTTCTTGTGAAATTGTTTCTACCACTGTGATTGCCTCTTGCAAGAGAAAAGAATTATTCCCATTTGCCATATTAACACAAAAATCAAAGTATTTAAAATACTCATGTCTTAATAAAAACGTAAGGTTGAAGAAAATGTAAGAGGTGTGATTGATATGGTTTCTTGATATCTTTACCTATTTTGATGAGAAAAATGTTACAATGGGACAAACAAATATTTATAGCTATTAGCAATTTGGTAGCATTAGTTATCTCTTCTTTCCTGATTTTGTGTTTTGGTTATAACTTCTGTCTGAGGTTAAGGAAAAAAAGCAAGAATGCAAGAAAGAAAAAAGAAAGGAAGAAGGAAGGAAGGAAAGAAGGAAGGGAATAAAGACATAAAAGAAGAAAGAATGACCTTGAAAAACCATAGTACTTCATCTTGAGAAATCATATGACAGTGGGCCCCATAGTCCAGCTAAATCCATGCAAATAATAAGTAAAAACACCACTGATACTTCTAGCTTCCCCTCTCCTATTCATCTCTGGCTGTGATCACTAGAAAACGCTAGCACCCAGGTTTTATTATACTGATTGTTAACACAATTTGGAAAGTATCTTATTTTATTAAAAATAGAAGTGCTACCCTGTCATTTGTTTGAGAACTGTAATTTTTCAAGTTTGAAAGACTGTATTCAGGAACACAGTCATTGTTCTTGATTTTGAAGACCTGCCTCTGCATTTTCCCATAGCACAGTTGGACTAATTTTAACCTTTAATTTCATTGAGTAGATAATCATCTTATAACCACGAACACCATGCTGATTTCTTGCCGGCTCTTCCCACCTTTAACACTACCATCATTGGTGTTTATTGACTTGAGCCTCCTGCATCACAGTACTTCATTTCAAACGGCAGAATATTTTGGGATTTTATATTCAGGATTCCATTGATTTCTTGTCTTGACAGTTTTAATCAGATTTGGGAAAAGGGAAGATTATGTCAAGGCTATCTTCTCATCTACTGGTTAAAAATGTTATAAACACAATCATTAGAAAGCACTTTGTTTGAATAATGTATCTAAGCCTTGAGGTGGTCAATTATGCACACTGGGCATTAGCATAATATTTAGTTTTGACATCAGAAAGAATGTGTGCTGTAATTAACAGATATAACAGATAGCTCACATGACTATTTAAATACAAAGGTATTTATGTAAGTGTATGATCAGATCTTTATTTCACATCTCCATGTGATTCATATACTATTTCTTGGTCAAACTTCTACATTAAAACACCTAATACTAGTCTGAAATCCATGGGGTCTTGGTATGGGTTTCTGTGCTCTGCTTTAGTGATAAACAAAAATAGTCAGATACATTATTTCAAACGTTGTTCTTTAAAAAGGCAGTCTTTTGAAAGACTATTACCTATATTTCTATTTTGTGGTACAACAGTGACAACCAGTGGCCGCTGGATTTCACTTTAGGCTGACAATTTATTACAGACGTTGTATATAGATTAACAAGGAGCTGTATCAAGCTTTAGTAACTTGCAACCAAAAGTAACTTGCTTCTTGCTCAGCTCAGTCTTATCTTTTACTAAAAATAGGTGGGTATCCACCATGTGTCTATTTGAGAAATCTTTTGTTTTATTAACTAAGTATCTGAAATGTAGATTTAGATGGTTTTACTCAGCGGTCACTGCAAATGCTAACATATCGGAGGTGATTGAAAAGTTCTTAATAGGTTCATCACATATGATATGTAATCCAAATTATCTATTATTTTTTCTTTTACCTGCAAGAGAAAGGAAGTCACTGCTAGGTATATGTGAAAAGCAGGTCAGAGCACTCCATGGGCAAACAGTTGGGGACTGTATAATTATTCACTACCTGAACATCCCAGATTGGTCTCATCTTCCCTTCCTAAAAGGTCCATTATTTCTTTCAAATGGAGAGCTTAATGGAGTAAAGCTTTGCTAGATGTAATGAGCTGAATAATGTGGAGTTCAGCTTTGGATTATGGACTTTTGGAGACTCCAAGCAGTTAAAACAAATGATTTAATCCTTGTATTTATTTTAAATTTCTCTGGATAGATCTATTTATACATTCTTGAAGCTCTCCCCGAGACACAGCAATCTGGAAATACTCTTTTTTTTTTCTCTTCCCCTCTCTGGTGTCTATGACATTTCTACTCTGTCTCAAACACTCTCTCTCTCTCTCTCTCTCTCTCTCTCTCTCTCTCTCTCAGCTTCAAACCTTCATTTCTTCCTCACTGGCACTGCTCTAAGAGTGCTTATGGCAAATTTGCTTCTGTAATCATAACTTGAACCCATCTGGGGATGAGATTGGCTACAAGCTTAGTATTTCCACTTAACATATTCATGATTAGCATGCACAGAAGGAGTAGAATTAGGATGAATGTTTTTGGAACAGTACAGATAAATCCTCATAAATGTAGTACAACAGCTCTGGAAACGCACAGTGCGGAAATGTAATGAAGCTGAACTCTGCTGAGAGTTTGGTATTCTCAGTACCATGCCTCTCCTAATGAACTCATTTAGATTAGAAAATGGATTTAATATTTTATTGGAATTAACCTGAGCCAGTAAAGAGGATTACAATTTCTTTCCATAAATATAGTGATATTACAGGGTGAGGTAGCATGTTACATGAATATTAAGCACTTCATGAACGTTGTCATGAAGCCAAAAGGTGTAAGGTGATTATATTTTAATATAGTAGTACTGTTCTTACAATAATTAAATTTGAATAGCAGTAAAGGGATATTTTAAAAAGATTTAAATCAAAATTTTGTTGCCTTTTCAGAGCTAAAATGCCATGTGATTAAAATAAAACTCAGGATAGAACTTTTAAGTAACCAGCCTCAGCAGAAACTACATTTTCCAAAGTGGGAAATAAATAGCAAACAAACTTGGGGGAAAAAAAAGGGGGCAACTAAGATTCTGAGTTTGACTAAAGAGAAGGATTATCTCCTCACTAATCTGAAGAAAGTTTATTTACTCACTGGTGACTACTTTGGTAGATAAACTAGCCCAAAAAAAGCTCTGCTGATTATTGGCAGGGTTCTTTTTTCCCTTTCTGTTATCTTTTGTTGTCAGTCCAGACTCAAGTCCTTTTTAGATGGTAAGTGGATGTTTTTCATCTAAAATTCACATAAGATGCATGTATAGTCTTATGAAGGAAGAAATTCATGAGAAATCAAAGGACACACACTCTTTCCCTCCCCTCAAGCCCTCTAGCCCAAAGCTACTTCCACCATTAATTTTTGTAAATCTAGCTGATGTATTCTAGGCAGGGAACTAATATCACACTTTTGTAATCTTAAGGAAAAAAAAAAATAACATGAATCTCATTCAGCCTTAAACAAAGGGCAAGCTTTGGCCCTGGAGTGCCATTTCTACCCATTCTGTAAAGTCAGCTCCTGTGCATATGTGCACCCGAGCATTCACTGATTTTACAGGATAGGTCGCAGTGAGCATCGCGTGCTGGAGGCCGAGGTTAGGTCTCTAGGCTGTGCAGAAATCTGATGAAAGCTGAACACACGCTATAAAGCTGTTCAGGCATGCACACAGTGAGTTGAAGAAAAACTTCCCACCCCCGCTTTGTTCCACCTACACTAGTAAAACTTTTTTTTACTTCAGTTGGGGAAAGGCATACAAAGGACTCCTCTGTGTGTGGGTTTCAAATTTTTCCAACCCATATATGCAGAGTTTCACAACTGATGCTCTTTTAAGCTTCAGTCACACTGGGGCTTTGAGGTAATGCTATTAAACTGAAGTTAAAGAAAATCAGCTGCTTGCTGAGTATGCAGGGGTCAGGGGCCAGGGAGCAGAGGGGCAGGCCCCAAATAAGAGGTGTCAACATTAGTGTTGAGCAGCTGGTGAAACGCTGTGGCAGGAAGGCTGGTGTGACCTCGCAGGGGGAAGAACTCTTAGAGAGATGCATGCATCCTGCCAGAGTACTGACGAAGGAAAGCTTGCTTGGGGCGCGCCAGTGGGAACGGGAGGACGAGAAAACTGGGAGGAGAGGGCCTGGGAGATGGCTGAGGAGGAGAAACTGTCAGGGGATTGGAACTTGCCGGTTTCACAAAGATTTGGGACCTGCCCTTTTTGCTCCGCATTTTTTTCACTTTTGTAGTTTTTCTTACTAATTAGCGTCTTCTGGTAGCCTCTCTCATTTCATGTCTCTTATTATCTGATACAGTAAAATATTAAGTATAATAAGATTTTTTTTACCATAATTAGTGCAGGTACCCATCTCCCTGGGGGGTGGGCCAGGATAAGGTGGTTGGAGGTAGGAAGTTATTAGCAGCCCTACAAAAATAAACAAAGAGATACCCAGAAAATCTTTAACGTTTTACATTCCCTAAAAGGATCTGGCAGCAAGATGTAGTAGGCTTTTAAACTAGGCAAATTAATTTGGAAAAGGATTTTCTAAATTTCCTTATTGACTTCTCCTTTAATATATCAACAGTTAGCCTGGCTGACTTAGTTCGGAGATCTCTGTCAGTGTGAAGAGAAAATACTGTGTCTACAGTTTTCTACTTTCTGGTAAGAGGATAAGATACAAGAGAAATAACTTATGTCAGCAATTTCCACACCCCTGAGAATGGCCAGTGAGAAGAGAGGGAAGAGAGAGAGTTAAGAAGCTAGAAGAGTATTCTCATTTTCTCCTCTTCAGACTCATGTCTGAATAGGAGACACTGCATTAAGGAGGCAGCCTCTATCCCAGGCTGCTATTTTGGATTCCAGGAGGAGCTGATTTGCAGAATCACTTCTTCTAACCTATGAGTGGGCTTGCACCAAGTAAATTTGGCAGCTAATGGTAAACAGACCATGCAGCCGGTGATAGAGGGCTACGTGGCTACTAGGTAACGAATGGCATTGCCCTAGAACTAGAGGAGAGAGAGAGAACAGTGCCTGCAGATGCTGCCCCATCCTTTTAATGCCAAGTTTGTTTAAATCACTCCGCTTCCCTTACACACTCTGTAGCAGGTTTAGTGGGGACTCCCGGAACAAAGATCTATCCAAGTCCTAACACTTCATACCTGTGAGTGTAGCCCTATTTGGAAGTAGAGTCTTAGAGGATGTGATTAAGATAAGAATCTTGAAATGAGATAATTCTGATTTCAGGTGGGCCTTAAATTCAATGAGTGGTTTTTTTTTGTTTTTGTTTTTTTTACTTTAAAGAGTAGTTGTTATTTCTAAATGCTAGTCTAAAATAGGTTACTATATATTCTTTTTTTTAACTTTCTTTTATTGAGTTATAGTGATTTTACAATGTTGTGTCAATTTTCAGTGTAGAGCACAATTTTTCAGTTATACATGAACATACATATATTCATTGTCATATTTTCTTTTTCTGCTGTGAGCTACCACAGGATCTTGTATATATTATACTTGTGCTATACAGTATAATCTTGTTTATCTATTCTACATATGCCTGTCAGTATCTACAAATTTCGAACTCCCTTCCCACCCTCCTCCCCCTTGGCAACCATAAGTTTGTATTGTATGTCTATGAGTCTGTTTCTGTTTTATATTTATGTTCATTTTTTTTTTTTTTTTAGATTCCACATATGAGCGATCTAATACGGTATTTTTCTTCTCTTTCTGGCTTACTTCTCTTAGAATGACATTCTCCACGGACATCCATGTGGTTGCAAATGGCGTTATGTTGTCATTTTTATGGCTGAATAGTATTCCATTGTATAATGACTGTTGTTTTTATAAGAGTGAGGGGACAAATGAACTTATTTACAAAACAGAAACAGACTCACAGGCATAGAAAATAAACTTATGGTTACCAGGGGGGAAGGGATTGGGAAGGGATAAATTGAGAGCTTGGGATTTGTAGATACTAACCACTATATACAAAATAGATGAACAACAAAGTCCTACTGTATACCACAGGAAACTATATTCAATACCTTGTATAGGCTTATAATGAAGAATATGAAAAGGAATATATATGTATATATGTATAATGAATCACTATGCTGTATGCCAGAAATTAACACAACATTGTAAAGCAACTATACTTTAATTTAAAAAAAGAAAGAATGAAAGAAAAGAGTGAGGAGGGAGAGTTTTGACATATACAGATGCAGAGAGAGACACCAGGAAGAAAGCCATGCGAAGAGGGAAGCAAAGATTGAAGTCATGTTGGCATAAACCAGGGAACATTAGGAAAATACTTTGAAATCAGTTTATTTATTGAAAATTGTCATCTTTTAAACCTTTTGGTGGGGGTGTTAAAGAAATTCCAAAGAACACAGAATATACAGGCAGCATCCATATATTCACCATCCACCACCCAACTCCAGTTATCAACTTGACCAACCTTGTTTCACACATAGTCCTTGTAACATACAAAGTCGATTCTTCAGCTCCTTATTTGTGTGCTTCTATCTCCCCACACTTGTCTCAAGACAGCAGTACCTGAGAATTTAGTAGTCCCTGGATGGCTCTTGAACAATTATTGATAGATGTGGGGCATGAAAGCATAGCTTCTATGGATTGGGTTCGCAAATCTCAAAGGTTTAATTTGTCCTCCTTACTTCCACTGCAGGGTCATGTTAAAGCTGCCTTCTGTAGAACATTCCATGAAACACCTGTTCATTCCCACTCTCGTCTGCTCTGCATGAGTGTCAGCAGGTGTGCTAACTTAACAAAATGGCCCCATAAATCTTTGTCTCCAGGTCTGCTTTTGGGGAACTTGACCTAACACCCTCACCCACTAAAACACTGTGTTATATTGAAATAATCCCTGACATTATATAGAATCTTATCTGTATTTCAATATGTATCTCTAAAAGTTAAGGACTCCTAAAAAAGTGCATTACCATTATCGCACCTAAATATGACAATAAAGTTCTTTAATTCATAAAAATAGCAGTCCGTGTTCTAATCTACAGTTGTTTCATAAATAAAATTGTTTACTTCATTTACTCTAAATCCAAGCAAGGTTTTCACAGTACTTTTGATTTGAAATATCTTAATTTCTTTTAATAGGAATGCTTCCTCTCCATCTTTCTTTCTCTTTTTCTTTGACACTTGTGTGTCAGAAATAATGTCATTCTTCTTTAGAGTTACCCACAGCTCGAATTTAGCTGATTGAATCTTCATAGTATCTTGTAGTATATTTATCTGACCTCTGTGTATTATGTTTATTGGTTGAATCTAAGAGGCGATCAAATTCAGGTGTGGTGTGTTTGTTATATCTCCTTCCTTGGTGATGATATATCCTTTCATTAGAAAGCACATAATTTTGTTTCTCTGTCTGTAATTTGGTGGCCATTAATATTTAGTGTCTTTATCTGTTAATATTTTAGGGACAACAAAATTGCAATACTTTGATTCTTTTATTTATTTTTTCTTTTATTACCTTCTAGAAACACAAATATTCATTGTCTATTTGGTTACTGTTTGGTAAAATTCACATAGAAAAGGCAGGATAAATATTTATTTTGCTCCATTTACCAGTTTTTAAAATATTAGGTTAATTAGTATACTTCAATGGCGACCAAATATGTTTTTTTTTGTCTTTTAGTACAGTTATTAATTTGTTAATTTAAATGGATTTGATGTGTTTCCTCTATTACAGTGATTATCTTTCTTGTTATTTCTTTGGCCAGTAGAGCCCAGTCAAATTGACTTGTGTCTCCATTTGGTGTGACTAGAGTAGCCTCTGCTGTCTTCCTTGCTAAGAGTTATGAGCTCCAGGCTCAAATAGTATGTATGCAGTTTCATACCTGTAATGGACATTTTTCCAAGGAGCCCTTTTAACTTACTTATACGCAAGCGTGGGTCATTAATTTTAGGACTTATCAGTAGTGCAAGTAGGATTACTTTTATAAGGTGAAATATATCATGAGTTCAACTGATTTTTCAATTACAATTCAAAACTGTTGAATTTATATTTAACCATTTCTAATGTTTCAATTTAAATCTCTTCTGCCACACAGAGAATATCAGTTCCAAACATTAATAGCAATGATAGACTGAGGTTACTACATAATTGCTCATCTGCTTTATGTCATAAAATATACAAAAGTCTTCATTAACAATCACAATTTTCACCAAAAGTTTATGGAAATCAGGGTAAGTTTTTTAAAGTTAAATTACTATATTAAAGACTTTTGAAATGGCTACTCTTTGGGTGGTTATGCCACCAACAAATTAGACAGTTTTATTTGTATATTGTTATTTGTCATGTTTTTATTTTTCAGGGTTTTTTTTTAAGTATATAAAGTTATAATGTATTCAAAGATCTTTAGCCCCTATCCCTTTTCCCTTGATCCTGTACCCTTGCCCTACATGCTATCTATAGGTAAACATAAAAAAAAAATCCTGTTTTTCCATTTTATTTTTTTGATCAAATGTAAACATCTGTAATGACATCCTTTTCTTTTCTTAAGATGTGATACAACATACTCACTTTTCTCTATCTTTCTTTTTTTGTCAATTAATGGTAAATCTAAGATTACACTATGGTAATATATAGAATAACACTCATTTACAGTAACAGTGCTTCGCTTTGTAGAACATGCCGTTACTTATTAAACAAGTCCTGTAATGATGGATATTTGGGTTGCTTTCACTTTTTTGCTAATATAAAGCAGTCCTTCAGTAAATAATATTGTACCTTTTTTTTCATATTGTTGCTAGTATATCTTTGGGATACCTTCCTAGAAATGAGATTGTTGAGTCAAAGGCCAAATGTATCTGTAGTTTCAATAGATATTATTAAATTTTTCTTCATAACAATTGTACCACTTTAGACAGGTATATGTTTGTTTACTTTAAAAAAATCTCTTTGAATGTTGTTATTTTAGGTAAAAGAAGATTTTAGATTTTGCTTTACTTTAAATAAATGACATAAGCTTATTTATATGTGTTGATAAGATCCATATATTTAGCTTTAGCCCTGACTTATTATATTATATGAATGAGCTTTCTTGGTTTCTGACCAATGAACTAAATAAAACATCCAGTGCCTTTAGGACATAATAAAAAGTTCCCACAAATATTTTGTCAGTTATAATCATATCTGGAGTATGCACTTATTAAAATTTCTTGTTCAAAAAGCAGGAGAATTTAACCAAATGTTCTGTATGCTAAAGCTTGTGGGACTGAGAGTCATAGAATTTTTGCAATGTCATCCTGAATGTAATCTGTGTGCTACTATGTGGCACAAAGGAGAGAAAGCTGCTATAGGATGATTCATGGTTGACAAGAAGAAAGTAGTGAACGGCCCCTAAGAACTATCAACCGACTGTAGGTTAGAACTCTTCTTCCATCTGCCTCTCATATTTTCTGTTTCCAATTCTGCACATAACAATGTCAAGATCAGCAGTGGGAGTTTTCACCTGGTTGCTGTAATTCACTGTGAGGCTGATTTTATGATTCACATTTTGGTCCAGAAGGGTCCATATTGGATGAATCTCGAGGCTCAGATTATCCTTTGTCATCAGATACATTTACTGCCTGATATGTATGACTTACCCCTTGCTGAATGAAGTATCTGTTACAACTGGGGCTTCGTACTTTGACTTGGTATCTGGAACATGAGATTAGTTCTGTTCTGCAGTTGTGCTTTGTGCCATTGAAAAATTTCTTTGGATTCACTGTTCCAAGACAGTTGTTATTTTCACTGTATTCTACAAAGTTTGAAAAGAAAACTAGACTCTATGTGCTGTTTCTAGTATTTTCAGTAAGCTTGATAATAGTATATGCATGCAGGCATATAGTTTATACAAATTGGATATTTTCAATTCACTTTCCTCTCCATCATTTCATTGTTATCTTACCTTTTAGGAAAATCACTATATGCATTTTGAGTGAAAAAAAGCAAAAACAAAATAATTTTTAGTGTAGGAAACAAATATGATAAGTTTGGTTCAAGTGACATATGCTAACTTTTCAAATTTTTTGATTTTTTTTATCTTTTTTTTTTATTGAGTTATAGTCATTTTACAGTGTTGTGTCAAATTCCAGTGTAGAGCACAATTTTTCAGTTATACGTGAACATACGTATATTCATTGTCACATTTGTTTCACTGTGAGTTACCATAAGATCTTGTATATATTTCTCTGTGCTATACAGTATAATCTTGTTTATCTATTGTACATTTTGAAATCCCAGTCTGTCCCTTCCCACCCCCTGCCCCCTTGGCAAACACAAGTTTATATTCTATGTCTATGAGTCTGTTTCTGTTTTGTATTTATGTTTTGTTTGTTTGTTTTTTGGTTTTTTTTTTTTTAGATTCTGCATATAAGCGATCTCATATGGCATTTTTCTTTCTCTTTCTGGCTTACTTAGAATGACATACTCCAGGAACATCCATGTTCCTGCAAATGGCATTATGTTGTCATTTTTTATGGCTGAATAGTATCCCATTGTATAAATATACCACATCTTCTTTATCCAGTCATCTGTCGATGGACATTTAGGCTGTTCCCATCTTTTGGCTATTGTAAATAGTGCTGCTATGAACACCACGGTGCAGGTGTCATCCTGAAGTAGGGTTCCTTCTGGATATATGCCCAGGAGCGGGATTCCTGGGCCATATGGTGAGTCTATTCCTAGTCTTTTGAGGAATCTCCATACTGGTTTCCACAGTGGCTTCACCAAACTGCATTCCCACCAGCAGTGTAGGAGGGTTCCCTTTTCTCCACAGCCTCTCTAGCATTCGTCATTTGTGGACTTTTGAATGATGACCATTCTGACTAGTGTGAGGTGATACCTCATTGTAGTTTTGATTCGCATTTCTCTGATAATTAGTGATATTGAGCATTTTTTCATGTGCCTATTGATCATTTGTATTTCTTCCTTGGAGAATTGCTTGTTTAGGTCTTCTGCCCACTTTTGGATTGGGTTGTTTGTTTTTTTCTTATTAAGTTGTATGAGCTACTTATATATTCTGGAGATCAAGCCTTTGTCAAATTGTTTCTAGGGCAGACTAATGATTAAAAGTGACAGAAAAAAACAGATACGTTTTCTTTGGAAGTTCTCTGCACAAGATAATATAAGGATTATTATTGGGAAAAGATTCTGTAATGAATGGGTCTTTTGGAGATCCCCATTGATACAGTGTAGACAAAATGACCTTTTGAATATGCTAACAACTTGTAGAGTTTGATGTTAAGAATCAATGTGACTGGAAAGTAGGGAAAGGAGTAATTGATGGATGGTCTGGGAGCCCACCTGAACAGTTGATAAAAGAATTTGAATATCTCAGGAGAGGGGAGAGCAAGAGAGAGTGATCAGTGAGGGCAACTATGTATATATTTGTAGCTCCTGACATGTAGGTGAGATGGTAGGTAAGGGTTGGGGGTGGTTCTCAGTGCTTTATGTGAACTAATTCAGAAACATTTTGCTGAAACAATAAATAAATAAATAAAAAATACTAAGATCTTTCTTTCAATTTTTTTCCTACTTACTATTGTTACTACTTCAAACAAAAATTAGAATCACAGTATAGCTAGAATCTTGACTAAGAAAGGAATCTTTGAAGTGACTTATGTTCCCTGATAAAGGGGCCGGCCAGTTCTTCAGAGACATAGCACTGTCATCTGGAATCTTTGTGAAGATTATTAAGAAGGGAAAGCACAATAGTTTAAATACAGTCTGTTTTGGTTTTTGAAAGCTTTAATTTTTGGACACTTTTTCCTAATGTTGAGATGCTATGTACTTCCCTCTACTGTACCCAATATAAATTCTAGCCCTGCTCTTTGGAGAACTTCAGTGTAAGGTCAGATTCCTTTTGGAAGACAAGAAAGTCCTTCAAATATCTGAACATGAATATCAAATAAGTCTTAGATATTTTTTCCCCTCTTTCTCCCTGTAGGCCAAACATTTCTCAGGACAAACTTTGCCTCTATAAATGCAAGTTTTCAAAATATGACATCTTGAATTGGCATAGCAGTTAGTGTGTTGAGTGACAAACCCAGCATTTGGTTAATCTACTGTACATTTATGTTTAAACACCTTATTTTCATTAATCACTTACTATTGAAGCAGTGAATCATACTTTATACTTTAAGTCAACACAAACTTTTAGGCATTTTTCATGTAAACTACTTTTTGTCAAGCTTTTCTAAGCATATAATTATAAAATTGATTCTTTGAGCTCACTTGCAAGATTTTTTTTTGGTTAAATTGATTTGTGTTAGTTTGGACCCATCATTTACTCTGCCATTTTTATTTTTGAAGTTTGATAATGTCATCAATTGCATCAGCTCATCCTCTCAGATTTGGGTTGTCTGAAAATTTAATCAGCATCATTTTTCTTTTTAAGGCATTAATAAAAATGTTGAACAGTTTAGAGTCAAGGACAGAGTATAAAACTATGCTATTATAATCATCTTTCTAGTTACATATTGATCTATGGCTCAATACTTTTGTGTATTCATTCAACAAATACATATTGAGTTTTTATTATTCATCAGAGACTAATCAAGATGCTAGAGATATGACAATAGAAAGCATACTCAATGGCTGTCTTCATAGAGTAGACAGGGTTGCTGATAGCCTCTATGGCACCTTTGTGAAAATAATTTAAAAAGCACCCTGTCAGGTGAATTCAGGCTTTTTTAACCAAAGAAAGCATACCTTATTTTTTGGGAAACACTCCAGTGCCAGGTGAATAGCTCATTAAGAGGAGCTGGCTGGACCTCAGCTCCCAAGGAGATCTGCAGCTGTTAGCTTTATTCAGTGTACAAACTGTGCAACTTTCCATGGTGACCCCTGCACAACCTGATATATTCAACTGTTTCATGTCCTTAATAATTTTTACTTTATTAATCAATGACTGGCTTATCATGTTCTGGGAAGAGGGCTGTGTTAACCAATGAAGAATAATTGATCTACCTTATAAGAATTCTAGAACAAGAACTGGAGGAAACTCAACCAAGGCATGTTCTTCTGCATAATTTAAACAACTTTCCAAGAGAATAGTTACTATGGGAAATTATAGAAAGGACAGTTATCTGTCTGCCAAAGATGTGTGCTCCTCTTCTCAGAGCATAGGACTGTAGCTCTGAGGTGGCTGAGAGATGGGGACTGTGTTTCCCAGAGGATTTGCTCCTTTTCTCATGGGCCACATGCTTGTACTCAACAATGATAGTAACAGAATCAATCCATTTGGGCTAAGGAGCTTAAGATGTGGTTGTGTCTACCTCACTGTCTTCTCCCAACCACATCTGAAAGGAAAATGTGTGATGCCTTCCTGTAGCACTTCTCAACAGTTTTGTTCTCAGGATTCCATTACATCCTTAAACAGTATTGAAGATCTAAAGAGCTTCTATATTTGTGGGTTATATTTCCCAATATTTACTGTATTAGGAATAAAAATTGAGAATTTTTTAAAAAGTATTTGTTTTTAATTAACTTACATAAAATAAAATCCATTGTATAAACAATATATTTTACAAAATTTTCCAACATTTTGTACTTTCAAAAATTAAATTTGAAAAATTAAAAAAAATTAAAATAGTGATGAATGGTATTGTTTCACATTTTAAAATCTCTTTAATGTCTTAATTCTTCATTCAAGCGGCTGTGACATCACATATCATATAGTTAGAGAAAACGCAACTGTTCACTTGCGGCATAAGAATAAAACAGACAAATAACATTTTAGTATTTTATAAGATTAGTTTTACCTCATGGATCTACTGAAAGGGTCTTGGGGATTTTCAGGGGTCCTGAATCACTGCTGTGCTATGGGAAAATGTAGCCTCCAAACAGAAAAAGCTGGGGTCCCTGAATCACCATATGAAAATCTGTATTCTACAGAGGACACCAGTATTGGACAGCTACATGACAGATAAAGTATTATTATGCAAAACCACTAAGATTTGGGAGTTTATATATTAGAGAAGCTAGAACTGCCCTATCTAGAAGAGAAATCCGCAGAAAATACTAATTTTGATATAAGAAATTTTTCTTCTCAATGATACTTACCCAGGAATGGGTCTTTTTTATTTCTAATAAACATGCCCAGCAAGATCCAGCAGGTGAAAACCAACATGTAATACCCACAAGAAGCCCGAGGAATAATGGGATCTATTTGGTTGGGAAAAAATAATAGAAAAGTTAAGGGTACTGAATCTGTTCTAGAAATGAGATGACCATGGGACTTACTGTTTCTTTCTAAGTTTATGAAAACTAATCTGGATGGTAGCTGTGTGTGTGTGTGTGTGTGTGTGTGTGTGTGTGTGTGTTGATAGTAGAATAACAGAGAAGTTGAAATTGCACTGCTTTAATTTGAGATTAAGTAGTTGAAAGGATTACTCAAGTCTGGAGTAAAGATTCGCTATAAATCAAAAAACTGGACTCATGGTCCACTTCTCCGTAAAGAATACTTGTGTGCTTCTGTCACGACTCCTCTACTTGTGCCCCTCAGTGTCCCTGCCTCACCACCAGTATTCACCTTAGACTGTTGGGTCCATTCTCATTCTGTCCTTTGTTCTTGTTTGCCATTCACCACAAGAAACACAGAATTCCCATGAAAACCTCACGTCAAGTCTCCTATCCCAGGCACTGAGAACCATTGAGAATAAAAAGAAAACTAAGTAGTAAGAAGTGAGACAGACAGAGAGAGAGAAGCACTTCTTAAAAGTAAGCAGGCAGAAAGTCAGAGGATGCATCTGGAGTCCTGAGTGTTCACAGGACAGAGGGACAGAGGAAGTGTCTGAGGAACAGAATAACAAGAAAGACCTAGGATCAATAAATCAAAATAGACTCTCTTTTCCCATCTCCATGTTCTATTTCAGTCTGCACTTGCTTGGGGATAAATAAGCCATTTTCTCTTCTCTGTACTTAATTTTGTGTTCAGTGGAGTATGTAAGGATGCTTCTTAACTCTTATAAATAATAGTGCATGTGCTGCATACACGGAGAGAAGTGGCTTAAAGGAATGAAGGTGAAACTATACTGTTTTTTAAATCAATAATTTTGTCTTTCCAAGTTTTTTCAGACATAGCTAAATCCTAGAGAGAAATTTTGTAATAGCTGATGAAAACTATAGATACCCTTAAATCACTGCACACTCAGTAATTTTTCCAGTATTGCAAAATGAATAACCAAAAATAAATTATGTATCACTCTTAGAATTGTCAAATGCTGCAAAGTTTTCTTCTTTCAAAATCCTTGAAGCCAAGAATTGAAGACTCTAACAGTGTGTGTATGTGTGTGTGTGTGTATGTATGTGTATATATATATACACACACATATACATATATATATATTTTACCATAGGACTACAATGTATTGATCAGTAAGTATTATTACTGATTTTTTTTCTTAGCAAAAAAAGGAGAGGAAAAGAAGACTTTGATAATGTTAAGCCTAGCTATTAGAAATAGAATTTTTTTTTCCTTAACAATAGATTAGCTGGTCAAGTTTACACGATACTTTACAGGCACTCATCCAGTTCTTATGCTAAATGAGTTCAAGAAATCATTGCAACAGAGGTCTAGAAAGGACTCAAAATGACAAGTTCTTCCCCTTCACAGTTGATAAATTCCAGAAATAAATAAACCGGGGCCCCTCTTCCCTCCTCACTTCCTCCCTGGGCAGGATCATAACCATTTTCACATAATAGGCATTGTTATTGTGAGTTTATCATCATTATACATGATTATGTACACACATACTCAGTGTTATTTTTATAAGTATTAACCAGTCTCAAAAAGGGTTCTTCAAAACACATCTTTACTCATCTTTCTAAACAATATTTTCTAGATCTCCAAATAGCTCAACATACTCCACTGAACACAAAATTAAGTACAGAGAAGAGAAAATGGCTTATTTATCCCCAAGCAAGTGCAGACTGAAATAGAACATGGAGATGGGAAAAGAGAGTCTATTTTGATTTATTGATCCTAGGTCTTTCTTGTTATTCTGTTCCTCAGACACTTCCTCTGTCCCTCTATCCTGTGAACACTCAGGACTCCAGATGCATCCTCTGACTTTCTGCCTGCTTACTTTTAAGAAGTGCTTCTCTCTCTCTGTCTGTCTCTTTCCTTACTATTTAGTTTTCTTTTTATTCTCAATGGTTCTCAGTGCCTGGGATAGGAGACTTGACGTGAGGTTTTCATGGGAATTCTGTGTTTCTTGTGGTGAATGGCAAACAAGAACAAAGGACAGAATGAGAATGGACCCAACAGTCTAAGGTGAATACTGGTGGTGAGGCAGGGACAGCTGAGGGGCACAAGCAGAGGAGTCGTGACAGAAGCACACAAGTATTCTATAAGGAGAAGCGGGCCATGAGTCCAATTTCCTGGTTCATAGAGAATCTTTACTTGGCACTTGAGTGGCTTATCAAATGACAGAAGGAATTAGTTAAGAGTCCTCCCTATTTCCAATTAGGCATGACTGTCGGTAGCTGAGCCTGGAACACACACGCACACACACACACTAAATGTACATACTAAGTCAGTTCCGACAAGCTGTTGGTTAGTGCAAATTCCTACAGATTCTGGAAATATATTGACCAAGAATTACGGTGTATGCTATTGTGAGTTTTAGCTTTTATGTCCATGTTTTCATAGACACAGCAGTGATAAGATGGGAGGGATTTTTGGTCATGAGCCAGAGGACAGATGTCATTTACAAAGAGAAACTTTTCTGTATTTGCCTTTAAACATCAGGGCCTAGACTTGGGCCTAGTAATTTCTTTTAAGATTGTTTTTACTGCAGAGAAGCTTCAAAATAATCAGCAGTGAGAGAGATAATCAAGATTGGTTGGCCTATGCTTAAGAAATGCTTGAGATTAGTATTATGATACTTTGAAAACACTGTTTTTTTTTCAAAGGTATAATTTAATTTTATAAATAACAATAATGTTCTTTGTTGTGCATTCAGCAAAACTTTCTTCGGTTAAAAGTTACTTATTTCAGGTGCACAGACAAGACCTATAATTATGAGACCAAGTCTAGCAATTACTCTGGGCTTATTTTTCTATTTTGGCAGCTTCAGGGAAAAAGAAGAAATTCAACTTTAGCAACACAAGGGGAATCCAGTACTTTTTCAATCACTGGAGTTTTCCCAGGGATGAAGCTAAACCTAGTTTTAAGGACCAAAAGGTTTGACACTATTCATTATTCCACTGTTCTGCTTCTGAAATCAGATGTGCTGTTTCACTTTTGACTGAAGTCTTTCCAGTGTCTGAGCTTATTACCATACCCCGGTTTAGGCAGACTCTCATTTTCGTATGCTTTGCTTCTCTTCCTTCCTTTTGGTTCTTCTGCATGATTTCCCTATCCTCACTGTCTGTCTGCTTTGTGTTTCCTTGCTCATCTTACAGCAAGCTCGCCTGCTCGCGCTTGGGAGGTATTTAAATGGCTTGTTGTTTGCAGCCCGCTGCACCCTCGAGCTACAAATGGAAATAAGAGGAGGGCTTGTGGACATTTTCTATTGTCCTTAAATATCCAGGGAGCTACACTGTGATGAATTAACTGAAGATTGTAAGAAACATAGGGATGAACGGATATGGTCTCCTTTTCTAATCCATGTTATACAATTCTTGTGATGGATTTTTCCTGTGACTCATCTAGTCCCCTTTTTGCTCGGTTTTGCAAAACAGGCTGAAGCACATTTTATTTCCCTGCTGTGAAGCAGCTTGCGCAAAAATTGAAGCCCATATCATGTGTCTGGTCTCACACTAAAACACTGTAATTAAACATATATAATAATTTAATTAAGATTCATTCAAATCTGCTTCTCTCCTGTTCATTCTGTTTTCAAGGGAAGATCATTAAAATGCCCAGAAATCCCAATTCTTGTTTTTTTCTGGTTTCTGTCTGACTATTTGCTGCACTGCCTTGAATACTCTGAATGCTATCGGCAGTATCACTTTCAGTCTTGGAGACTGGTCATAGGAGCACACCTCTTATGAATCCTCATCCCTCTTCTTTTAAACCTTAGAGTGGACTGATTGAAGCGAGGTGAGCATCTCTTAACAGCACTTCCAAGATGCGATTTTCAGCCTATCTGCCTTTGCTTGCCTAGTAAAAGAATGCACAACCTGTAAAAGGGTACAAGAGTCCCCTTTTTTTCCCCCAACCCATACATTTTCTCAGATGGCCATAATAAAAATTCTGCAGCTTCCTCTCTGATGTTATGTTCTTTACATGACATCTAGAGGCCGAAATTGATGTGAGCCGTAATTAATCTTTCCACGTGGCTATGCAGACCCTTGGTATATCAGGAATAAGAATCACACCGTCTGCATACTAAACTTACAGAACATTCCAGTGCCAATCTGTATTCTGAGCTGTGCACAGTTTGATCCATCATCTTCCGGATATAAAAGGTATCGGAAAAGAAAGCAGCCTTATGAGGAAAGAAAAGACTTAAAAGAATAAAACTCTTTTTTCTGACTTTGTATTCTCTATGCAATAAATTCTGCTGTTAATCTTCACATAAATTGTGAAATAATCTAATTAGTGTTCCTGACATTTACCTATGACAGTCAAAATCCTGCTGGTAATCAATAATGTAAAGTGGCTGATTAAATTTTCTTTTCTTTTCCATCAAAAATTTTAAAAGCAAAATTCATTTTACTGTCCCTTATGTGTTCTCAGAACACTCCTCTGACTCCAGCTTTAATCTGCAAATTTGCAGAAAGCTCAGGAAAGAATTTAAATTGTATGAAGGATAATTGATACTGTCACCACTTGGCTACAAAGCAGTTCTCTGCATTTTTCTCAGCAGTCCTCACAAAACAAATACCAGAACCGTACAATCACTATAGTTGTAATTAAAGAAACAGTTCAAGCATCTTTTTCTAAATACTTTGAATATCAGAAAATTTAAATGCCATCATTTTGTAATTGAATCATGGGGAGAAAGATGTTTGAAATCCTTATGTACTGTGATGATTATATATTGTGATGATGTTTGTGTCCCTTCAAAATGTATATGTTGACATCCTAAGTCCCCCATGTGATGGTGTTAGGAGCTGGGGTCTTTCGGAGGTCATGAGGGTGGAGCCTTCATGAATAGAATTAGTGCCCTTGTAAAAATAATCCTAGAGCCGCTCTCTCACTCCAGTATGTGAGAATACAAAGAAAAGTTGGCAGTTTGTAATCTGTAAGAGTGTTCTCACCAGAACCTACCCATTCCAGCACCCTGATCTTGGACTTCCAACTTTAAAAACTTGAAGAAATAAATTTCTGTTCTTTTTAAACCTCCTATTCTATAGTACGGTGTTGTAGCAGCTTGAACTAAGACAGATGATAACCTTAACTATGCCTTTTAAAAATATATTTCATACACACACGTATATACACATATACATGCATATGTATACACAGACATTTGATTAAGTCTTTCATAGATAGTAACTGTTAAACATACATATCTGATCTAAAATCATATCATTCCAACTAATTCAAATGATGGAATAAATTACTACTTTTTTGGGGTGTATCTGTGTGCTCACACACACATGCGTGTGTGTGTATGTGGTGACATTGATCAATTTCTGCCTTGGGCAATGCTCTGTTTTGGGGCCGTCTGTATTACTATATGCACATGCAGCTCACTGTGTCCTGCAGCTGCCTTATAGTTCATATCTGTCACATTTTCCTGACCAATGTCCTGGTGATGAACACCTAGGACACTCATGTTTTCTATAACTATAAAAAAAAATGCTAAGATGAGTCTTTCTATAAATATCATCATACTGATTTGTGCAAGTGTTTTCTGGAATATATACTAAGACAGATTTCTGTGTCATAGGAAACACGCATACGTAATTTTGCTAAATATTGCCAGATGGCTTTCCAGAATAGCTGTTGCAGTATACACTGCCAGCACAGCATGAAAGTTCCTGTCTGCCCACATCCTTGCCAATAACTGGAATGACACCATGTTCTGATTTTAAATATACTGATTAATATAAAGTTATATCTCATTGTTAAAATTGTAATTATTTGATCAATAGTAAGTTTGAACAGCTCTACATATGATTGTCATATGTTTGAATTCTTCTGCAAATTAATTTTTCAGATGTTTTGTTCATTTTCCTATCAAGCTTTCTGTCTTTTTCTTGGAGATGTGCAGTTACTTGTTCCAAAAGTTTCCTGGACCCAATTGCGGAGTATGAGTGGAGGCTTCCCCACACCAAGAAATTCTCAGATGCCAGCAGGATGTCTGAGAATTCAACTCAGTTTCCTGTTTACCTAGAGACAGAAGCAGATTCTGCAGGTTTGATCACCCTCCACTCAAGACACCAATGATAAGCCCATGTTGTTTCCTACGCTTCTAACCAACTGCCTAAAACTGGGGATTCCCACAGTCCCCTCCCACTCAGGATGCCAATCACAAGTCCAAGTTGTTGTCTCTGACCAACTGGTGGTAAATCAGAGGTTCCCACTGTTACCTGAAAACTGGGTTTGCCTCTTGGTGGGTGTTGAGCCAAAAGATACGACCAAGCCAGAGAGCTGGAGAAGGAAAGATTTATTACTTGCAGCAAGTAAGGGGAACACTGGGGATCTCTCCCAAAGCAGTGTCTCTCCAAACATCAAAATTGGGGATGTTTTAAGCTAAGGGTACATGCATATTCATGAAGAGGCTTGGGCACTGTATGTATATTCATGAGAGGGCTTAAGCATAGTGGATTCAGCATAGAGTGGGGACAAAAATTGACAGAGTTCACTCGTGTGTGTGTGTGTGTGTGTGTGTGTTGAAAGAAGTATCCTTTATTATTTTTCAATAAGAGAAGCATGACTGGAAATCGGTTATCTAGAATAAATATTTGGGGATAGATAAAATAATAACTAATAAGACTTGTTCAAAGCACCTTTTTCAGAGACATAACAATAAGACTTATGTAATTTTGATGCAAGAAAACAGATGTGGGGCATGAGGAGGGCCATGTCCCAGGCTTTGGCTGAGCCCCTGGGACGTGCCCCACCAAGTGTGGGTCCTTGGCTTCATGCAGGAAAGAATCCACGAGCGAGCCACAGTTGAGTAAAGGTAGATTTATTTAGAGAGATATATTGAAAGGCAAGAGAAAGGTCACAAGGTGTGGGGGTTGGGTGCTTAGATTAGAGTAAAAGTAGATACACACTCCATAAACAGAGTATGGGCCATTTCTGAATGGAGAGAGAGAGAGAGAGGCAGCCACCATGAGGCACCTTGTTGACAGTTTTTATGGGCTTTGGTAGCTTCATATGCTAATAAGTGGAAGGACCAGTCTAGCCAGCCTGGGGAAAGGGCTGGGATTCCCAAGAAGTTGGCCATTTCCCACTTTGACCTTTTGTGGCTAGCCTTGGGACAGCCATGGGCCTGTGGGCATGTTACTCACCATGTTAATATATTACAATGGGCATATAATGAAGCTCAAGATCTACTAGAAGTTAAATCTCCCATCATTTTGATCCTCGAGGCCTACTAGGGGTGGAATCTTTCACCATTTTGATGTTAATTTCTGTAGCATTCCTTGAATGGCTATGCATTGCCTCCTCCCTGTCTCATTCCCCCCTCAGAGATTTTACTCCCATAATCTATGGGGTTGCAAAGGGGCAAAGGTCGGTCTTCTGAAACTGCTTCCAGGCTGAGTAGGGGCATTGACCCTGCCTATCAGGGAGTAAAAATCTCTAATGTCTAATCTAGGGGCCCCAGGGGCAGGATAGCCTTTTGTTTTTGCATCCAAGGGCTGAGGGTGTGGACTTGAATCCTTGCACAGCCAGCATCTCATGTGGGGCTTCTGTAACCCAGTGTTTCCATTGACTTCTGATGAATTTTCTTAAAGATGACACACTTTTGTAACAGCAGTTTGATGGTCTGTAACAACAAAAAGACTTAAAAGGCAGTTAAACATCTTCAATCGATAGACTTGTTGACTGATATAATATGACTGATTATATTTAACTTAACATATTAAAAAAATCCAGGTTAACTTAATATCTAAGATGCCTCAGGTTTCCTAAATTTAAAGCATCTCAAAGTTAGCTGGAGCTACAAAGAACTTTTAGAATTTGTTAAATATTTAAAATCCTGATCATGCATGAAATTTTTGTATTTTATGAAATTCTTTTACTGAAAACATACATCTTTCCCACTGTATATTAAAATACTTATTTTAGGAGCTTTAATTGGATATATGTAAGCAGTTATGAACTATTGTAATCATCACTACATGGTACTGTTTTTTTTAAACAGGTACCTGAGGTCTTGTATTGCCTCGCAAGTGTAGGTCTCTCCTGGTTCCTGTTGGGGCTTATAAGCTATAGGTTTTATTCTGGACAGATGTACCCAACTAGCAATTCCTCGTAGCTTAACGTCAGTTGGGGTGCTTAGTAATACCTGATATGGTCCCTTCCATTTTGGTTGCAGCAGGTCTTCAGGGGACCCTCCTTCCAAGTTTTTAGTAAGGCAGAATCCCCTGACTGGACGGGGACTTTAACTTCTTCCTCTTCGGGAAAGGACAACACTTTGTTTGCATATTCCTGGAGGGCTCCTTGAACTTGGCTCAAGCTAATAATGTGGGAGACTAGTTTATGCATCTCCTCATCAAACAGGAAATCTGCAGTTAAAAAGGGCCTTACATACATCATTTCAAATGGGCTAAGTTCTAAAATTCCCTTAGGGGCTGTTCTTATTCTTAGAAGGGCTATAGGCAGGACGGTTTCTGAAGTTTGCTGGCATAGTTTAGCAAGTGTTCTTTTTAGAACGTGATTTGCTTTTTCTACCTTGCCTGAGGACTGGGGCCTCCAGGAAGAGTGGAGGCATAGTTAATACCCAGAGTTGAAGAAACCTGTTGAGTCACCTTGGCAGAGAAGGAGGGTTCATTATCACTCTGTAAACTTTTTGGTAACCCAAACCTTAGGATTATTTTTTGAGCAGAAATTTTGACACTTCTATTCCTTTTTCTATTCTGGTGAGGAAAGCTGCTACCCATCCTGTAAAGGTGTCTGTGAATACCAACAGGTATTTCCATCCCTTATAAGGGGGCAGACAGAGCTCACTCTTTACTTGATTGAAGTCATGAGCATCAGAAAAGGTCAACAGCATCATTCCATAGGTTCCCATCAGTCTGGGGTCTCAGAGTGTCGTTCCCATCCTCCACCTGGATGGGGATCTTAGTTCCTGCAGAACTCAGTGATAATGTATTAGATTGTTATGTAAATCCCTTGAAGAGGAACTAGGACCCTATTGTATCTCTGAACAATTGTTTCTTGATTGCTTTTCCTTTGTTCCTGCATTCCTTTGTTCCCTTAAGATCATTAATTACTGAGACCAATTCAAGGGCAAGCATTGTGGCCAGGCTTGGATCACAAAATTATTTAGGCCAAAGATGTCAAGAAAGCTATGCCTGGTTCTTTTTTCTCTGGGGAGCCCCTACCCTGTTTGCTTACACCACCACCCCCTCTTCAGGTTCAATTAATGTGCTAGAATGACTCACATAACTCAGGAAAACCCGTTTACTCACTAGATGACTGATTTATTATAAAACTATGAAAGGTATTGATACATATCAACAGACAGATGAAGTAGAAATCCAGATTTAATTTTCTCCATATAGTGAGACAATTTTCCCTATAATAACATGAAAAATATCTTTTCTTTCCCCATAATTTTGTAATGCTATCTTTTTTCCCCAGCTATATTGAGATATAATTGATGCATAATCTTGTATAAATGTAAGGTATACAACACGATGATTTGATATGTATACACATATATATATGACATATATGTATACATATGTGTGTGTGTGTGTGTATATATATATAGTTTGTGCCCTTAGACCAATCCCCAGCCTCTGTATACATACACACACACACACACACACACACACACGCAAAGAATGTTGCCCACCATTCCAATTCTACAAGGATCAAGTCATTACCCACTACAGTCACGGCCTCCAAATACCCACATACATCCTGCAAGGAATTCAGGATGAAGTATTTGGTGTTTTGGATATATGGGCTCCTAGATAGTTAAAATGCATACCTGAGGAAGAAATTCAAGGACCCCAGATTTTTGCATCTTCCTATACATAGATAGGCATGAAATCTTTAACTCTGGTTATCTGTTTTGTGTGTATGTGCATGTGATTAACAGTAATTCTTTACCAAGACATATGCTTGACTACATGTATTTCCCAGACAAAAAAATTTATATGTATAATCTGGCTCCTCCCCTACCTCTTTGGAGCAGTTCCTCAGTGCTATCTGAGAGGCTGCCTCCTGGACTGATGGTTCTCAGTAAGCCACTGAATAAAACTCACCTCATAGCTCTAATGTGCATTTTTTTAGTTGACATGTATTGCAAAATGATTACTAGAATAAGGTTAATTAAGACATTCATCACTTCACATAATTATGTTTTTTTTTGTGTGTGTATGTGTGTGTGGTGAGAACATTTAAGATTTACTCTCTTAGAAATTTTCAAATATATATAATAGAATACTATTAACTTTAGTCACCATGCTATATATTAGATCCTCAGAACTCATTTATCTTATAAATGGAAGTTTGTGCCCTTAGACCAATCCCCAGCCTCTGGAAAACATCATTCTATGCTCATTTTCTATAAGGTTTTTTTGTTTGTTTGTTTTACATTATTATTTTTTTTTATTTCACATAAGAGTTAGGTCATAAAATATTTGTCTTTCTCTGTCTGACTTATCGCACTTAGCATAATGCTCTCAAAGTCCATCTGTGTTGTTGCATGTGGCAGGATTTCCTTCTTTTTTATGGCCAAATAATATCCCATTTTATATATATATATATATATATATATATATATATATATATATATATATATAATTTATTGTAAGTATATATACATTTTTACAGAGGGGGATTGGAGGTGGGAGGGCCAGGCTGAGCACCAGGGGCCCTCCCCACATCCCAGGAGTGCCTACATAGGAAGAGACTTCTGGAGGCACAACCCCAGGCATTTTGTAGTCAATCTGTTCCCCATTCCCAGTAACCCCATGAGTTGGCCTCCTGCTGCTTCTGATTATTTTTGGTGGGTCAGGGGAAAGAGAGAGGAGAGAGACCAGGAGAGGTCAGGCAAGAGAGGTCTCTCAAATAGCAGAGGTAGGCAGTGTGTGTGGTGGGGGACACTGCACTGGGGACAGGTGTCCTGGTCCCTGCCCTGCCACCCTCTTATTGTGTGATCTTGGATAAGCATCTCTCCTGTGTTTCACTTTCTTCAGCTGCCAAATCAGGAAACTCCTACCACACCTACCTTAGAAGGATAGGCTAAGGACAAAACAAGATAATAGATAGAAAATATGTTTAAAAAAGAATAAAGTGCTAGTCAAACATGAAGCAGTGTTGTCATTACAGAGATGCCATCCCTTAGCACATTTCTTCTCCCACCTTTGTACCTTCACTTCCTTTTTAAGGGTCTCTTAACCTTTATCTTTCTTTATCTCAGAAGGGTTACAAGACTCCCTGGTGGCTTCCCCTGGTCACAATCTGTGACTTTAGAGGCCAAATGGGCACACTACGTGTCTGAGGAGGGTGCCGAAGTGAGGTGCTCACCTGCTCACCATCCTTCTGGCACCTTCACTGCAGGAAGCCACTCAGGTGACCCCTTGGTCCACCCTAGGAGAAGATCTGGGCTGTCTATTCAGGTCAGACAGGTCTAAGGGACCTCTGCCCAACCCTTTTATATATATGCATGCCGCATTTTCTTTATCCATTTATCTACTGATAGACATTTAGTTTGTTTCCATATCTTAGCTATTGTGGATAATACTACAATGAATATGGGAATGTAGATGTCTCTTTGAGATAATAATTTTATTTTCTTTAGATATAAACACAGAAGTGGGTTGCTGGATCTTATGATAGTTCTACCTTTAGTTTCATAAGGAACCTCCACACTGTTTTCCATAGTGGTTGTACCAATTTACATTCCCACCAACAGTGCACAAGGGTTTCTTTTTCTCCAAACCATCTCCAACATTTGTTATTTCTTATTTTCTGATAATAGCCACTCTAATAGGTATAAGGTGATATTTCATTGTGGTTTTCATTTGCATTTTTCTGATGATTAGTGATGCTAAGTACCTTTTTATGTACTTGTTGGCCATTTGCATGTCTTCTTTAGAAAGTATCTATTCAGGTCCTTTGCCCATTTCTTAATCAGATTATTTGCTTTTTGCTATTAAGTTGTATGAGTTCCTTATATATTTTTTATATTAACCCCTTAAGTAACAACTGGCTTGCAAATATTTTTCTATTTCATAGGTTGCCTTTTTATTCTGTTGATTGCTGCTTTTACTGTGCAGAACTTTTTAGTTTGATGTAGTCCCACTTGTTGATTTTTGCTTTTGTTGCTTGTACTTTTGTCGTAATGTGCAAGTAGTCATTGCCAAGACCAATGTAAAGTAGCTCTTTCCCTATATTTTCTTCTGAGAGTTTTACAGTTTCAGGTTTTATGGTAAAGTCTTCAATATATTTCAAGTTATTTTTATGAATGTTGTAAGATAGGGGGCCAATTTCATTATTTTGCATTTGAATATCTAGTTTTCCCAGTGTCATTTATCGGAGGCTATCTTATCCTCATTGGGTATTCTTGGCTCCTTTATCAAATACTAGTTGATTGTATATGTGCAGGTGTATTTCTGGGCTTTCTCTTCTGTTCCAGTGGTCTGTGTGCCTGATTTTATTCCAGTATCATACCATTTTGATTATTATAGCTTTTTAGGATGTTTTTCCTATTTCCATGAAAAATGTCAAAGAAATTTTAATAGGAATTTCGTTGAATCTATAGATGGCTTTGGGTAGGGTAGGCATTTTAACAATATTAATTCTTTGGATTGTGGTGACATCTTTTTGTATATGAAATCCCCATATATACCTCCTCTTTTTATCCCCTTTATTTATATACCTGTTCCTCACTGTACTATACCATGCTTGGTGCTAAGCTTCTTTGCCTTTTATTCTAACTGGTTGGATGAATCACACATCTATATTCTTTATCAAAATTAACTTATGTATATGTGAATATTTCTATTCAATGTGAATAGTAAAATTAGTTTATTGAGTTTTAACAACATATTTCACCTTGAACTAGATTATCACTGGATTTGTAGATTTGGAGAGAAATTTAAATGCTTCTCTATGTGCATAAAATATATTTTTTTCACATCTTTAAATCCTCTTTTGTGTCTTTTAATAGAACTCAAATATTTTCTCCAGAAAGTTCTTATGCACTTTTTTGACAAACTGGATTCTTAAATGTGTAATCATTTTGTTAATAATGAGACTGATGCCTTATTTTCTACTATATTTTCTAGTTGGCTGTTGCTTATAAGAAAAATATTGATTTCAAGTGGATTATGTATCCAGAAAGTTTGTTGAACTCTGTTAATAGTTCTAATACTTTGTTGTTCTCATTGGATTTTTTTAAATGGCTTCTTGCATCATCTGGTGCTACATTCACTGGTTGAAGAGATATGCTGGATATTTGTCTTTTACCCTTTCAGATCAGCTTATCATCATTCTTGACCTTCTATATGCCCTGAGAGGCTGTGTCAAAGTATCTGCTAGCTGGCTTCCTTGCCCTCTGGCTTCTGATTGGATTCAGTTAATTAGAGTTGGCTGGCAGGATAGCAGTCAAGTGAGTTTAGGATATTTGTTCCTCTAGTTCCCTCTCAACCTTGCCACTATTCTAACAGTGGTTGAGTTTATCTAGTGATGATCACAGTTCTTGTTAGCAGCTCTCTTTCCTACAGCTGTAATTCTTTCTCTAGCTCTGGTAAACATTTATTTTTTTTCTGTTCGGGCTTAGGGGTGGTAACAGCTTCCATTTTTTGCCTGAGGTACTGTCCCATCATTTGTTAGTTTCCATTAACCCTGTTCACAAAGTAGGAGGAAATGAATTATCATGGGGCCATGTGCCACATTCAGAAGGAACTAGTGCCAATTCTATACTTGCCAGACAACCTTTATGTCTTCTTCTTGACCCTAATCCAACGCTCGAGGATCTTGAGGCATCCTCATATTAGGTAGATGAGAAGTAGAAGAACAAGGTATGGGGAAAAAGGCTACCCAGTCCTGACTTCTATGTTGAAAGTAGTAAAAGCCTGGATGAGAGAGAAGCTTTAAATTAGCTGGAAATTACTAAATGATAAAATAATTATAATGAATTAATTATAATTTTATTTAGTAGAAAATTAATAAATTGATAAAAGTTAAATAGTATCATTTAATTGAGACTTACTATGAATGAAAGTGACCAGAATTTTTTAAAGTTATCTAAATATATCTAGGAAAAGTTAGGCTTGTCTGAAATTTCATATGTAGGCAGAGAACAAAGAACAGATCTACAGGTTGGAATTAAAGGGACAGCTAAAGAAGACGTTTTTATTTGTTTTCCTTGTATACCATTGAGTTAAACTCATTCAGGCTCAGATGGTGCTTCCAAAACAAAGACAAAAGGGACACAAGGAGAAGGATTGGAGAGGCAGAGACATGCCTCGCTCAACAGCCCACCTCAGATGCACTGATAACACACTTGGGAGGAGCCCCCAAAATACAGAACTGTCCCCACAAAAGTGAAGGGATTGTGCCCCTCATCAGGCACACTGACCCTGGGGGCTGGCACTGGAGACAAGCCCCCAGAACCACTAGTTTTGAAAATCAACAGGGATTAAAATCAGGAGAATCGTAACTGTAGAAAACAAAGATTTTGCTCTAAAAGGGCTCATGATCAAATCCACTTGCCCTGAGTTCCAGCACAAAAACAACAAGTGGAAAAGCACCTATACCAGAAGTGAAGGAGACCTACTTACTAATTCTAAAGCAGCCTCCAGAGAGGCAGAAATCTGCAGGGACTTTATCCAGGGACAGGAGAGCTGGTGAACACCATTTTTGCAATCTCATCCTAATTTGCTGGTGATGGAGCTGACAGGTGCCATTTTTGGTGCCCTCTCTCTAGCCTGCTAGCACTGGAGGGTGGACCTTTCTCATCCTGGGCAGTAAAAGAACTGGGTGAGTCTTCCGCCTCCTTGCTGACCTACATAGCACCCAGGCACTAAGCAGGCCAGGGAGCTCCCCAGGGTCTATCTAGTTTAGCAGCTGAGTTGTAACTGGGCCAGGCAAAGCCCCTGAGCCCTACCCAACCTGCACAGAGACTGAACTGCAACGAGGATGGGTGAGCACCCTGAGCCTTATCCTCCCCACACAGCAGCTGTTGGAAGCACACCGCCCACACAAGGGATGCTCATAGAGTGCCTGGCTCTGGTGGCCAGGGGAGATTGCACTCCTGGGCCACTTGGAACAGTTACTACACAAGCCCACTCCTTCAAGATTGAAGAAGATATAGGCATTTTTGCCTAATACATATAGACAAACACAGGCAGACAAAATGAGGGGACAGAGGAATACATTCTAAAATGAAAAAACAAGTCAAATTAAAAAAAAGCATAATGGAACAAAGATAAGTAACCTACTCGATCAAAAATTTGAAAGTAATAGTCATAAGGATGCTCACTGATCTTGAGAGAAGAATGGATGAACACCGCGAGAACTTTAACAGAGAGATAGAAAGTATAAGAAGATACCAAACAGAAGTTATAACTGAACTGAAAAATGCACACAAGGGTTTCAACAGCAGAATAAATGGAATAGAAGCACAAATCAGCAAGCTGGAAGGCAAAGCAATAGAAAACACTTAGAGCAGCAAAATAAAAAAATTAAAAGAAGTGCGAAAACCTTAAGGGACCTCTGGGACAACATCAAGTGGAATAACACTTGCATTATAGGGGCCCCAGAAGTACAAGAGAGAGAAAGAGCCAGAGAAAACTATCTGAAGAAATAATGGCTGAAAACTTCCCTAATCTGAAGGAAGATCAAACATCCAGATCCAGGGAGCCCGTAGAGTTCCAAATAAGATGAACCCACAGAGAAACACAGCAAGACACATTAGAATTAAAATGGTAAGAGTTAAAGATGAAAAGAGAATCTTAAAGGCAGAAAGAGAAAAAAAAAAAAAACCAATTTATTATGCACAAGAGAAACCCCATACAGCTATCAGCAATTCTTTTTAGCAGAAACTTTACAGGCCAGAAGGGAGTGGTATGACATATTCAGAGTGCTGAAAGGAAAAAAAAAACTGCCAACCAGAAATTCTCTACCTGGAAAAGTTAGCATTTGGAATTGAAGGAGAGATGAGAAATTTTCCAGATAAGCAAAAATTGAAGGAGTTCGTCAGCACTAAACTGGCCTTACATAAATGTTAAGCCACAAAGAAAAAGCACTAATTGATGGAAAGAACACATGTGAAAGTAATATTCTCATCAGACAAGGTAAATAAATAATATATGTAGTGATCAATCACTTATAAAGCAAGTTAAGGGGTAAAAGGGAAGATAATAAAATTAATCAAAACAATAATTAGTTAAAGAATACATAAAGTAAAAAGACGTAAAAGGTGTCATCAAAATATAAAACCTAGTGGAGGATGGAGAAAAATATAAAGCTTTGGAATGTGTTCAAAATTAAGTTACTATTAACTTAAAAGAGGTGGTTATATACACAGAAGGGTATGCGCAAACTTCGTGGTATCCACAAAGAAAAAACATGGTAAATAGAAGGAGAAAATGAGAAAGAAATCTAAACATAACACTCAAAAAATAATCGAATCACCAAAGAAGAGACAGAAGAGTAGAAGAGAGAAGAACAACAAAAGCAGCCAGAAAAAAAATTTAAATGGCAATAAGTACTTAAGTATTTATTTTTGTTTTCTCTCTTTTTTTTTCTTGGATAGCTTAGCTAAAAGTTTGTCTATTTTGTTAATATTTTCGAACATCTGTTAGTTTTGTTGCTCTTTTCTATTGTCATTTTAGTTTCTGTTGCATTAATTTCTGCTTTAACTTTACTATTTCCTTCCTTTTGCTAATTTTGAGCTTAGTTTGTTCTTCCTTTGCTCATTCCTTTACATGCCAAATCAGGTGTTTATTTGTGATCTTTCTTTTTTATTAAGGTAGGTATTTATTACTGTAAACTTTGGAGGCCAGTCACCTGGCTGCTGCAGGTCTGCAGGGCAGCCCATGGCTGGCCTGTTAGTAGGGCTAAGGTGGGCTTGGATTCTGTTTGGTCCTTTGGTGAATAAAACTGCCTCCTGGATCTTGCTCAGTAGGGCTGGCACCGAGACAAGGGTTTGCTTTAGAATCTTGGATGATGGCCTGTTAGCTGGTATGTGGATGGGTGTGACTCCCTCTGAGTCCCTGGGACGGGTCCCTGGGATAGCATGGGTCCTGGACAACAGCTGAGATGTGCTGGAACCCAGTCTCAGGACTACTTCAGTATTCACAGAGGAGTCCAAGGTCAGAGGGTCTGTTACTTAGGACCTGGACGAGAATGACTCTTGCCAGGTCCCTCAGGCAATGATGCTGGTGGCAGGACCAAGGCCAAATGGGTCTACAGCCAATCCATAGAGGGGCATGGCTCTTTCTGGGTCTGTTGGGGGACCATGATCAGTGAGTCTGCTATACTGGCACAGGCCTGCCTTCTCAATACCACCCTACTTGGTTATATCTCCACCTGGGGTCACAGTCTCCTCCCTGGATCTCCAAATGCTGCAAAAGCACTTTTGTCTGTGGATTGCTGCCAAATTACTTCTGTTGAAGGGACTGTGATCCTGGGACCTCCTATTGTTTCATCTTGTTGATGTCCTGCCATATTTTCTTGTATTATCTTTGTTAAGTTGTGATATCACGGTCATTCTATCCTCATAAAACAGATATGAAAGGTTTTTTTTTTTTCCTTAAATATTGAATAAAATTTAGCATTAAAGTCATCTGGGCTTGCAGCCTTCTTTTTGGGGATATTTTTAATTAGCTCTCTTCTCAAAGAGATAAAGGATTATTAAGGTCTTGGTTCAGATTTTTTTTTTGAAAATGCTTTGTTTAATAATGTTTCAGCAATTAAAAAATTTTTTCTGGCTCAGTTTTTGTGGCTGGAATGGTTCTCAGTTGTGATGTCCACAGAAACACGAGTGCTCTGCACAAGTTTTACCACATAGCAGCAGAAGGCAGCCATTTTTTTTCTTTTAGAGTTTACATCTGCAAAAACTTAAAAAGCTAACATTTTGATGAGAAGGGGATGTGATTTCTGAAACCTGTCCTTTTTCTTGGCCTGGGCCACTGTGCAAGAGTCCCCCGTCTCTAAACAAGGACTGCACGCAGCGCTCTGCTGCCATTTTTGGATTTATTGTTTCTCTTCAGGGCTCCTTAAGGTGGTAGTCAAGTTGTGAGTTTTTTTTTAAATTTTGTTTTTATGAGAATTTGGCCATTTTATTTTATTAAATCTGTCGATCTCAAGTTGTTTATAACATTCCATCATTATCCTATTGTGGTCTGTAAGATCTGTAGTAATGTGCCCATGATATTGATAGTTTCTGCTATTTCTTTATTGATAGCTTTCATTTTCCCTTTTTCACTTCCCCAGTCTTCCTAGGACCTTAGTAGCTTTTTAAACCTTCTAAAAATCAAACTTTTTCTGTGGTTGGTCTTCTCCATTGTTTGACTGTTATTTAATTAATTTCTACTTTTATTTTCATTATTTTATTTACTTTGATTTTAATGTTCATCTTTTACTCTCAAGCTTGAAAACTAGATAACTAATCATCTAAAAATATGTTTATTTCTTATCACTGTCTGCATGTTCAGTTATCCCTCTGAAGTGCCAATCCAGTATGTTTGATGGTTCAAATTTTTTTTTTTTTTGGTTCTAGAATTTATTTTTTATTCTCGTTGGAAGTTCAATTTATCTTTTCCAACTCTTCACTCATTATATTATGTATTTTCTTAAACAGATGTATAATGATTATATTAAAGTCCTTTCTATGACCAATAAATGGTTGACTTATAGGTCCAGTTCTATTAGATTTTTTAAAATTATGAATATGATTTCCTGCTTCTTGCATACCTCATATCTTTTTTTTATTGTGTTTTTATTGTGATTAAAGAACAAAACTAAACAAAACAAACAATGACTCCAGACACAAAACATCCCAACACCCTCAAACCTAAAAGTGTAAGCCATTTCTTTTATGTGGCATTAGGATATGAGACTGATTTTTTAAGATTCTTTCAAGCACTGATATTAGCTAGGGTTGGGCCCCACCTTTAATTGGATTGAGTTTATTGAAACCAGTACCCAATCTGTTGTGTTGCCACCACTGTGGCTCTGATTGTTTTGATATTATCAGTATTTGAGTTGGTAGTTTAGTAGGATCATAGTTTTAGATGCTTTTGTTTTACCACTGTGCTTAATTTAAGGAAATACCCTGGAATCCAAGTACCACATGATACGTGGGGTTGTATGAATTTTCTGTTTTTCCAGACCTTCATCAAGTGCCCCTCTCTCAGCAAATTTCTGGGAGAGGCATAGTCAAAGAAATATTGACTTTAATAATGATTTATTTTTCATATGGGCTTTTCCACTTTCTAATTTATTACACCTGACAACAGTGTTGATGAAGTTTATCTGATTTCTCTTAGTCTTTGTTGGTGCCCAGATCAGGTGCTTGTCTTTGGTATGATGACTACCATATCATTCTCTGTTCATTGAGGAATTTTTCATTCTTCCTTACGTTCATTTCTTCAAGAGTGTCTTGAATTTACCACCCTCTGATATTCCATATTAAATGTACAAAATTTTAATCCATTAATTTCTTTTTTTCCTTCTTTCCACAGGAACAATGATCTACTGCCTCCTTTAGACAGCAGTGGAATTCTCATTGCACTGAAGAATTTTATGCAGGTAAACAACATTAATTTTATAGAGATGTCTCTTGATATGTGGAAAATGAATGAGATGAAGGGAGCTAACTGAAAGAAAAGTTAGAAGAGATGGCAATAGCTGTGGAGAGAAATTATTCCAGCTTAGACTTGGGTAGTATCAAATGCAGAATATTGGATGAAATTGAGAGGATTCTTTTAATGGTAGCATAGAAAGGCTTGGTTATTTATGGGGTGTTAGGGTGAGAGAATAGCAGAATCATGATTAATATTCAGATGTTTGGGGCACTGCATTGATCTCTAGAATGTAAATTCCAGGAAGACAGGGATTTTCATCTGTTTTGTTCACTGATGTGTCACAAGTTCCCAGAATAATACCTGGCATATAGTATGTGATCCATAAATATTAATGAATGTACTAAATGAAGAACGAACTGGAGCCACAGGGGACACATTGGGTTCGTTTATGTTGACTTTTGAAATTTGGTGAGCATCTAAGCTAATATATATGGTAGATATGTAGCTCTTTAATCTAGAAGGGAAGCCCCGGCTGAAGACATTTGTGTTGCATAATTATTACTCAAGACTTTTTTAGATAAATAACATTGGCTAGCAATTGGATCTTAGAAAGTAACAAAATCATGAATTTACATGTTTTATCATAACAGCAAAATAAATTATATTATATTAGTGAAACTTAGGTGTAAGCATCTGATTCTTAATTGTAGGTCACGTTGTTATTCCTAAGATCTATCTGATTTATTCCCAGAATTGTTACCATGTTATGTTTCAAATGTCTTTTTAAAAATCAGTATTAGTGTATATCCTTTTGTTATCAGTTCTTGTAGATATTCAGATAAATGCCTTGAAATGTACGTTTTGACGTTTTGATGAATCATACATATTCACGAAATCAAATATCTAAAATTGGAGTTATAGCATGAACTTTTATTTTGTCAAGGGACATGTTTTATCGATGTATCAGTTTTGATTAGAAAGTCTAAAAATAGTCTGATGGCTTTAGTGAATCTTGGAATATAAACCTATATTTCCTTTGTAATAAAAGAAAAGAATAAAGTTGGATTTTAACATGATAATTTGGAGTTTACCAAGAATTCCATTTATACTTATCATTCTTTAAAAGTAGCAGGTGATATTCTACTACTTTCTGTTCAACTGTCCTAGATTTAAAACTATAAAGTCAGAAATGTATTGAAAATAATAAAAATTTTTCAAGAGACCTTAATATCAACAGAAAAGGAGTGTATGTGTTTCTGTGTGTGTCTGTGTGTGTCTCTGTATACACACTTACACCTCACAGTTACTCCTGCTTAGAAAAAGTTTCAAAAATTTCTAGTCAATAGTGGGTGAAATAAATAGATGCTTTTACCCTTATGTCTTTGGGGAAAACTATCATACCAAATTATTTTTCATGTATTTTATTTGTGCTGCATGCTGGTTATAATACATTATTTATTTATTTACCATTAAAATTAAAATCTTAATATCAACTTAATTATTTTGCCTGCACATAGAGGCATTTTACAAAGTAGTGTTTTGAATATTATTTAACTGTAGATGAGTGTGTTCATAGAGAGATTTTATTTTAAAATATCTATATTTTATTGATTATTTAAAATATGATCTTGAACACTACACTTACTTTTGAACAAACAGAACAACAAATTATAGAATAATAGATTTTATGTTTTTATTGGCTTTCTTATAGAGTGATATGTATATTTTAACATAAAATGGATATTGCAAAGTTATTTTTAGCTATTCATATTATCTTCCAAGAGATATCCTTTTCTGCCATATCTTAAATTCTCCTTTTGTTGCCAAATAAATTGAATTTATCTGATTAAGTGGAAAAAATGATTTACATCATATCTCTAGTAATGAGCATAAAGAGTGTTTTCACAGACTACACTAGGGTTTTCAGATACGTGCATAAAACTTCAGTATTCTAAGTATTTTTCTAAATATCTTTATTATATATCACAAATATTTCATTATTTAATTGAATGTCTTACAGAAACAAAGTATATTTTTATCATTGATCAATAAAATCCCTTCAAACTTGCAGTGTTTTTAATGATGCATAATATACTTGCTGATATATTTTGTGTTTTCTTGATTCATTTAGAGGGTTTTCTTAGTTGAAAGCAGCAAGAGCTTATGTTCTTTTCCATGACATGCAAATATCAAATTTGACAGTGATAAATTGACTACCTTATGGATTCTAAGTACCACTTTTAGACTCTGCTATCCCATATAACTATCTATTCCCCTCACCAAATGAATAATCTGCCTTTTATTTCGTTTTCTTTTTCATCACTAACATTAATTATATTATTTTAAAGATGGAATTTGTTGGAATTAGGAGCCAATAATGAATAAGTGGTACCTCACTTTTACATCAGAGCAAATCAAATATAATAATTACTTTTTATTTTTTATTATTTGGGAAGTAAAGTATATCTTTTGGTATGTTTTGCTGTATTATTTCACTTAAGAAAAATGCATACCTACAGCTTTGTTACATTCTAACTTGACAGAAGCTGAACAAGATAAATAAATCAAATACATGGTATTTTAGAATGTGATTAATGCATTGATGGAATATGAAGCAGGAAAGTGGTGATGGTGATGCCTGTGTGTTTGGGGGGGGGTTGTATCTTTCAGCAGTGTATTAGTTTCCTATGGCTGCTGTAACAAATTATCACAGATTTGATAGCTCAGAACAGCAGCAATGTATTCCGTCACAATTCTGGAGGCCAGACATCCAAAATAGAGGTACTGGCAAGTCCATGCTCCTTCTAGAGGCTTTAGGGGAGATTCCATTTCTTCCTTCTTCAGGCTTCTGGTGGCTGTTGGCATTTCCTGTGATTGGTCACTCCAATCTTGCCTCTTTTTTCACATTTCCTTCTCTTTATATTTTCTCTTCTGTCTATCTTAAATCTCCCTCATCCTTTCTCTTATATGGACACTTGTCATTGGATTTAAGGCCTACCTGGATAATAAAGGATCACCTCATCTCAAGATTCTTGACAATCACTCTGCAAAGACCCTTTTTTCAAATAAGGTAACATGCACAGATTTCATGGATTTGATGTAGATATTTTTGGGGGGCAACTTTTTAGACTGCTACAGTGATAAAACCCAAGTAAGTTAGGTTGATTCTGAGATGGAGCCAGGTGATGGTTGCAATGAGAAAGACAAAAAAATTAATCTTGAAGAATACTATGTTGTAGGACTCTACAGAAATAAAAACTTGTGGTTTTTCTATTCAATTAACTGAGTGATTAGACATAGTTATGGAAAACGTATGTGCCAGTGTGTATACTGGGAATCAGGCTCTCCAGGCACCATTGTTAATTATTGTATCTTCCCAGGGGGACAGCTAACCAGGAATCATTAGCACTGCAGAATAGCAGTCAGCTTTAGGCCCCACACTTCATAATAAAGCATATATAACCGTGAGTGGCCAGGCTAAATCTACTAAAAAGTCTTCAAATAAAAATGAAGGTAAATGCCATTTTGGGTTATTCTATTATGATAGGGTTCTTTCATGTTACAGTTGATGGTGAAGCACTATCTAGAGAAGCACAACACAGAAGGAACCCACACTCCAGGGAGGAGACAGACTATAAGTAATTACATATAATGAAATTACAGTATGGTTCATATTACATTTAAAATAACCATACAATGTGGGTGAGCGCCAAGGGCTTTTTAAGCAAAGGAAATAATACGAAAGTCAAGAGACAATAAAGAGCACAGCATGTGGTGGTGGGGAGGATCGTGGTGTGGAATAGAGTGGCTGTAGGGAAGATGGTTGAAGAAGGAAAGGTGGCAGATGATAAGGATTTTGGATTTTCTTCCAGAGATTTGTTAACTGTGCCAAGGCTTGGACCCTACAGGGAAGCCTCCTCACATAAGCATAAGTGAAAAAACTATGTTTGATATACAAATGCAGCTTCAAAAGAAGTACCATAGATCAACTTTCACCCTCTTTTCTAAGCAGAGAGAAAGGTAGTGAGCTCCCTGATGTGGATCTAAATCCTTAGTCCTGATGGTTTTCATTTAAATTCCTCACAGCTCCATGTTGATGAATCAGACCCCAGAACTGTGCAGCTCCAGATAATGCCTGGCCCCAAATTTTTGACAGTGTCAAAACAGTAATGAGACAAATTAGACATACACGCTCTGTTAGACCTTTTAAATGTATCTTCCAGAACTAACCAATGCCTATCAATATAACAATTTGTGATCCAAAAAATATCCATATGTAGAGTCTTTAGATCTCACCCTCTCATCTCAATGCAAACTTCTGCAAGTGTGGATTTTTCAAAAAATTTTCCTTCTTTCTTTCTTTCTTTCTTTCTTTCTTTCTTTCTTTCTTTCTTTCTTTCTTTCTTTCTTTCTTTCTTTCGTTCTTTTTTCCTCTCTCTCTCTCCTCTCTCTTTCCTTCCCTCTCTCCCTTTCTTTATCTCTTCTTTTGTTCTTTTGTTTTTCTGATCAGAGAAGAAGTGACAATGGGAAATAATAAAATCTAAGTCATCGACGCAATAAAGTGATTGGGTGATCTAAGGCAGCTTCGTTTAAAGTAGAGGAAGAGAGAGTGCAAGAGAAGTCGGACAAAGCAAGTTGTTGACAATGTCAATCTCTCATACAAACAAATACACCATCTCTCAATCACACAAACATGTTGCATCAATAAGAAATTTTAATAGAGTTCTACATTGTTTTTTGGTGATTTTGGAGTCACACGTATCCTTCTCAATATGCTAACATTTTAAATTTGTTCTTTTTGTCCCTTCCTTCATTTATTTCTTCCTTCTTTTTGTCCTATTTCTACTTTGTCTTTTTGTTTTCATACATATCCATGAACATTCACTGTGTACTCTCTTGGAGAGTATTTCATATTCTGAGATTTTGTTATTCCCACATATTGATTTTATAATTTCCTTCTTTTACAAAATAATGTCATTAGTGAATGGAAGTTTTTACTTTTTACTCAACAAAACGATGTATTAACAATGCTATGTTTGTTCCTCAGTTAATTTATATGTTTATATGTAACATAATAAGTTGGCCCATGAAATTTAAATATTGGTTCAGATGATTAAGAGAACTGATAAAAAATTTTAGAATTATCATGGTTTGATCAGGTTTATCTTTCACAGATAGACCTTTGACTGAAATGTGGACAATGGATAAGAGGAGGCAGAAGAGAGGTGATGGAATAAAATATAATGGATCAGCAAATAAATTGAGAGTTTATAATTACAGCTCAGGAGAGTGATGCTATAGATGTGAACTATAAGGGAATAAAAATGGAGAAGAAAATATATTCGAGGATGAGTTTGCTGTTGATGTTTTTGGAGAAATAAGCAATGCTTGCTGATAAACTAGACATGAACAATATAAAGAGGGAAGAGGTTAGGAGGCTCTATCTTCAAACTTAATGCGTGAGTGGAGAGCATCACCACAATCTAAAATAGGAAGTGGAGTAGGAATCACACATTTTAAAAAAGAGAGAAATTAATGGTTATTTTGAAAGATTATAGTTGGGCTATAAAACCACTTAGGAAACATTTAAATATTGAACAAAAGCTCTGAATTACCAAAAAAAAAAAAAAAACAAAACCCTAATTTTTAAAAAAAAAAACCCTGAAAATCCTCTGAAAAGACCCTTTATCTCATTTGGATGTTAAACAGTGTTGCTACAGCCTATACGTATGTTTTCACTTTGTTAAAGGTAGAGTTTTACTCCTGAATATAAGCCTATGTTTTTCAACTGGATGCAGTTAATATGTGTATGTGTGTGTGTTTTTGTGTGTGTGTGCTCCGTGTGTGTGTGTGTGTGTGTATACATTACATGCATATGATATGGGCATATATATTATGATTTCATATGTATGGGCATTCATCTCATAGTCTTGAAACATGATTTGGAGGAGTACTAAAAAAACATAATTCTGTAGTCTCTTAATGTTTTCAGTTTCCTTGTTAAATAGTTTAACGATCATTTAATATACACTTAACTTCTAAATATACAACCCAATTTAAACGTTATTGACCTTTATTTAATGTGTTCCCACCAAATATAGTGCCTTTCCAAATACAGTTATATTAGTTTTCTAGGGGTGCTGTAACAAATAATCACAGATTTTATGGCTTACAATGGCACAAATTTAGTATCTTACAGTTCTTTAGGTTAAAAGTCCAACACAAGATTCACTGGTCTAAAATCAAGGTGTTAACAGGGCTGCATTCTTTCTGGAGGGAGACTCTAGGGGAGATCCATTTCCTTGTCTTTTCCAATCTACAGAGGCTATCCACATTTCTCATCTGGTGGCCCTTCTGCTTCCTCTTTCACATAGCGTCTTGGGACCCTGATTTCATTGTCATATCTCTTTCTCTGACTCTCCTCTTCTACATCTATCTTCCATGTTTAAGATCCTACCAAGATAATAAAGGATATGTTGGACCTACCCAGATAATAAAGGATGATCTCCCTATTTGAAGGTTAGTTGATTGGCAAACTTTATTTCATTTGCAACCTTAAATTCTCCTTTGCCTTACAAAGTAACATATTCACAGGTTCTGTGAATTAAGATGAGGGTATTTTAAGAGGTCTTTACTGTTCCAGCCATACAAATCTACTGGGTTTCTAGGTACTTATCTGGATTCTCTTTTTTTTTTTAGAAAATAGGGTTATACCAACTCCCAATCTCCTTTCATGTCTGTGGTAGTCTGCCTCTACAATGGCCTCTGTGGATATCCACAGTCAGTTATCCATGCCTTTGTGTAATCCCTCCACCTTGAATATGAACTGAAATTGCCAAATCACTTTTAATGAATAGAATATGGCAGACATGATTGGATGCCACTTATGAGACTGCGTTGTATAAACTGTGGCTTCTATCTTGTGTGTCCTATCTTGATCTGTTTCTTCCTTCTTCAATTGCTTTGAGGCCAGCCAATTGTCAGCTGTCCTATGTAGAGGACCATGTGGCAAGGTACTAAAGTTTCTGGCCCAACATCACACACATGTGAAGCTTACCAATAGCTACATACTTAAGCTTGAAAGTGGAACCTTTTCCAGGTGGAACCTGAGATAACTGTTACCCAGTCCGATAACTTGATTATAATTTTGTAAGAGAATGTTTTAATTTGATGAAAAGTCACTCAACTAGGCCATACCTGGACTTCTTACCCATTGAAACTGTGAGACAAAGAAAAAAGAAAATTTGCTGTTTTAAGCTATTCAATTTTTGTGTGCTTGTTGTACATCAGCAGATAAATAATGTGTTTTTTGTATTTGAAAGCAGAAAGATGCCTTAACAATTTAAAAAATGTATGTGTGTGTGTATATATATATATATATATATATATATATATATATATATATATGTATGTATATGTATGGCTTTAGTTCTAGGCAGTGACACAAGCTGTAAGGATTTTGAGGAGGGCATTAGAGAATGCTTAAAATTGTATTGGATAGGTTGTTTATAAGAAATGGACTTTGAGAAGAATACTGGTGAGAGAGGTCAAAAGGAAATGAGCAACATGTTATTAGAAACTGGAGGAAGAAGGGTACTTATTTTGTAGTGCAGAGAGCTTGGCACCACTGTTGTCTACAGTGATGTCGAAAGTAGCAAGTAAATTAATTGGTCTAGCTAAAGATATTCATAAAGCAAGTCTTGAATATTCAGCCTAATTTATTCTTGTTGCATAGAGTAAAATGTGAGAGGAGAGAGATAAATTGAGGTAAGGACTGTTAAAAAAGAAGACAGGACTCCATGGCTTTGAAAATTTTCAGAATTTCTAGATGGCAAAGATTCTAGAAATTTAGAATTGACTTCTGAGCAAAGTTCAAATCCAGGGCACTGCCAGAAAATCTGGCCTAGAGATGAAGCTGTGCCTCTGACTTACAGATTTTCTCACTCATATAATATGGCCTGTAAGCTAAATGCTTACTGTGAAGAGATTTGTGGGCACAGATTTGTCTAATGGGGTTGAACCCCAGTGATATTCATAGAAACCTCATAAAGTTTTTGAGAAAATTATATTGGAAGAAACAGTGTCAGCTTGAATCTAAAGGGACAGAGACAGTGCAAAATGAAAGCAGGGAGACAGTCCCAAATTCTGTTGGCAGGAAGAAGGCTGAGAAAACTATTCATTTGCAAACTTATGCTACATTTCCTAAAAATGGAAAGTCTACTTAAAGAGTAAAATCAAGAAGGAAAAACTAAGGGCCATGGATAGTTATTTCTAGGTCTTGAATTCTCATCAGGAAACATCCAGCATTTGTCTGGCTGGATTTAAAAACTGCTATGGACCAGTGACTCTTTTGTGACCCTCATTTAATATCTATAGCAGTTACCTATACCTATTCCACCGTTCTGTATTGGGTGTTTGAAATGAGCTAATGTGTCTTTTTATTTCACAATGGTATACAGATTGAGAGAAACAATATATGAGAAGCTATAGCTAAATTTTATCTGAGGAGACTCATTCACTTCTGAACTTGATTTAGGTAATAATATTCAAGACTTTTATCTGAATCTATAAAAGAATGAGATTTGGGGGGGGGGGATTCCTGACCCTTGGAATTATGAAATAGTACAGTTTTACTATTTTAAGCTGCTAAATTTTGGGTAATTTGACACATAGAAATGCTAACTAATGCAATGCTCCATTGACTCTGATTCTCACCCTCTGTTGAAATCCAGTAGGAAAATCATAGATAATTAGTTTTCATACATTTGATATTCATCAATTATCTTGGCATCATGAGGTCTTTTCCAGTTAGTTTTAAGGAGAGTTACTGAATTTTTGAATTCAGAAATTTATCTTCCCTGCTGATATTGAAGCTATTCTAACTTTTGAAGTACCTATTGCAATACTTAAAAAAATTTTTTTCCCATCTTCAACTGCATTACATACTATGCTGAGTCTTTGAAGATACAGGCTTTGTTTTCCACCTCTGTGACCTTATCACCTAGCAATATCTGGCACTAGGTAGTGCTTGATAAATATAAATTGAATGAATAAGAAAACAAATTAGTAAATAAATATATGACCTGTTGTTAGAAACAAAGGCAAAATAGCCCTAAACATTTCTTGATCTTAATGAAACTTCCTTTACCTTCTCTTCCTAAAAAATAAACACCTTTATAGCTTTTATTATTAATATTGAGTTTTATTTTCAGCAGAAGTGCATTTTTTAGTAACAATAGGAATTCCTATTTTATTTTATATTTTACTTTCTTTCGTTACCAAATCCTTCCTGAACTTCTATTAAAAATATCTATGGATTTTTCTTCTTTGTACAACTTTTATTTTTAAAACATACTTTTTGCAAGATTGCCTTTATCATTATTTAAAAGATAATATCTCATTTCAGCTTTAATTCACTCATTATTAGAAATTATTTTTTACTTATTGGATTATTTGTTGACCTATTTTAAAGTCTTGATTTGCATTTACATTTTAAATTTAGTAATCCTACCTGCATGTATGATAAACCTGTGACTCTAAAATTGTACTTTTTTTATTCTTCAGTTCTATATCCTGGATACAAATGAGGGGAGGGAGGGCAAGGAAGCATTACCACTTTGGTAGCTCTTTTATTTATTATTATCTCTGTACTTAACTTGTTTCCATTCGGAACCTCAGGGGATGTTCTTTACAACGTTTGCTCTATTATTTACAATACATGTTTATTAATTAAAACCTAGCATTTAAACATTTTCACAGTAAATAATGTTTGTTTTCATAAAAAAGAAATCTTAAAAAATTATTTTACAATAAAATCATTAATTCTAATTCTATATTGTCATAAGGATGTAAATAATACAGTATTTTAGTGTATGTTCCTTCTTTACAGTTTACAATACAGTGCACCAAAAGGATTTATATGACAGAAATCTGCTGACCACATCTGAAAAACTGACTAATTCTTGTTTTCTTGCATTTGGCATATGATTTTTATAGTGAAGTGCTTCTCCTTCATGTCTTATAGATATATCTCTTCTATTAAAGATATAACTATTATTCTTAATGGGTTATATTTTCTTATATTAAAGATAAAATATCATCCTCATACTTACCCTTTAATACTAAATTCTTCAAAATCTTAAAGTGATAACATATTCTACATATAATTATATCATCAAAATATTTAATGAAATAATTATTGAACTATTAAATTATATAGATATTATAGATTTTCTATCTATACCTCTCTCATGTGCCCATTTTTTAAGTGAGCACTTATTGAGTTAGAAAGGTAATAAGAGAATAGGTACCTTTTCTTCTTACTTTTATAAAGTGATCAAATTTATAAGATAGGGTGGGAATATTATGTCAAAAATTTAACATATACAATATCATTTGTTATTTTATTCACAGGTTTACAAAATCACAGCTAATCTTCAGTTAAATAGAGTATATCTGTACCCTATAGATAACCTACATTTATTATGTATTTGAATGCTAATAACAAGTAGTTTGTTTTCTTTTTTTATAAAGCAAGCTTATAAGGCTTATTCTTGTCTGCCTCCATGAAATTACTTATCTAATTATTCCTTCTTATAATTCAGGGCCAACCTTTCTTCCAGAGAAGAATCTTGGGGACAATGGCTCTTTGCCACTCTTTTCAGTCGGTATGCACTAATGGAATATATGTAGAACTGCAATTAGGCCAATACACTTGGAGTATAGTGTGTGGAAAGAATGGGGATAGATCAGCTTGGAGAGGTAGACAGGGGGCCAGTTGTAAGATTTTTAAGCCTAGTAGAAATTTTTAAAAATCTAATACTAAGGAAAATGGAGAATTAACAGACAATTTTAGGCAAGACAGTGTGTTGTTCCCATAGAGAATGGTTTGGCAAAAAGTAACAGTAGAAGTATGAAAAATAGATAAGAAGCTATTTTCTTTGTACATACTTGAAAGAAATAATGGTTTGAATTGTGGCAGTGGAGATGGAGAGAATGAAAGGACTCAAAATTTGGGGAGGTTAGAATCAAGATGATTTATTAACAGATTGAATGAGACAAATGAGAGAGAAGAAGATGTCAAAAAGGAATTCCAGTTTTCTGACTGGAGAATTTGGATGGATGGAGATGCCAGTAATTGAGATGGGAAACATTGGGGGTAAAACAGGTTTGAACAGTAGGCAGGAACCATGAGTTAAATTTTGAACATGTATTTAAGAATCTATGAGAGAGTGAGGTGAAACTGTCAAGTTCATTTAGAAGAGCAGTCTTTCAGAATAGTGACATTGAGAAGTTGGCAGATCAGTGGTATTGCAAGTTACCAGAGATAAGGCAACATATAAGATGCACAAAGATGGTAAAAAGAATTCAGGACTGATTTTCAAGGAACTCCAACATTTATACATAAGATAATATAAATGTAAGATAGTTCTAGAAGAATCAGGGGAACATACTGAAGAGCTCCCAGAAATTAAATATATCAATAACATTAGAGGAAGAGTAGAGTGTGGTTTTTAACAGTGCTTTGGAATTAATCTACCTGGGTACAATTCTTGGGTTTCACACTAACTGGATCCAGGTTTGATATAAAGTAGATGATTTAACCACTCTGTTGTACAGTTTCCCATTGGTAAGCAGTGATAACCATAGTACCCACCTCACAAGTTCATTGGCAGGGCTAGCTCCTCTAAGTAAGAATATGAAAGAAAAAGAGAATGGAGCCAGATGAAAATAAATGTTCAGATTTGGGAATAAGAAAGATAATATGATGGATTTTTTTTGTTTGATGACATATTAGTGTATTCATTTAATGTTTTATTAAATATCTACTATTCACCATATTAAATATTGGGGGCATAGAAATACACACAATTAATGACCTAAAAAACATTGCCTTTGATTATAGGCCTTATGCTAAGAGGTAGGGAGACATACAACACTCCAGATAAAAAGGTAAATATGTAATACATGAAATATGAGAAGGGCTGTGGAGAGAAATAAAGCTGGGAATGGGAGTAAAGAATCCAGAGAGATTGTACTTTTAAATTGAATAATCAGAAAAGGTCTTACAGAGAAAGTGAGATCTGAAGGAGGTTAAGCGTGAGCAGATATCTGGGGAATGGACATTCCAGACCAAAGGAAGGAAAAATGCTAAGTCCCTAATGTGAGAATGTGCCTGGAGCGTTCAATAAAGAATTAAGAAATGTCTGTGATTCTGGCATAGAGAGTAACTTTTACTCCAGCTGACCCAGGAAGACACTGGAAGTTTTTAAGCAGAGGAAAAACATGATTTTAGTTTTATTTAACAGAAGCCCTCTGGCTGCTATATTGAAAACAGACTGAAGTAGGCAAAGATGAAATCAAGAGACCATTTACATAAAAAGTAGAGAGTTTTTGGCTTAGAGGTACTCATGAGTTTAAAGAATTGAGATAATCCAAGTTTGATTCTTGGTGGCAGTAATGAATTAAATGAGAAATATGACTCTGGGTATATTTTGATAGTGTGTATAATGAAATTCTGGATATATTTTAAAGATAGGATTCACCAACTAATTGAGTACATGTTGTGAGAAAAAATAGGAGTTAAGAATGACTCTGAGATTTTTAGACTGAACAACTGGTGGATGGAGACTTCATTATTGAGATGAAGAATTTTGGGGTGAAGGTGGAGAGAGAACATTAGGATTATGTATTCTCTTACTTAAATATGAAATATCTACTAGATATTTAGGTGAAGATATGAAGTGACTCATAGCTAATATTTTAAATATTAATCCAGAGTTTAGAAGAGAATTTCTAGGCTGAAAATAAAAATTTTATAAAGCAGCAGGTAGATGGCATTTAGAGTTATGAGATTGAATGTATGTAGATAGAAAGTGAGTGTAGGTAGAAAAAAGAAAAGTTTAGGACTGAGATATAGGGCACTACAAGTTTCTGAGGTCAGGAAAATGAGCACCAACCAATAAGGGAGACTAAGAAGGAGCAGTGATTTTTTAAAACAGGAGGAAATCAACTTAGTGCCCTTGAAACCAAATTAAAATGTGTTTCAAGACGGTAGAAGTGACCAGCAACCTCAAGTGTTGCTGATAGGTGAAGTAAGATGCTAAGAACTGATCCTTGGATTTAACAAAGTGAAGGTAACTGGTAAAAACTTAAATGAACTGAATTCAGGAAAGTATGTGACTGAAGGAAGTGAAGGCAATTGTAGAGTTTAGCTTTAAATGGACAGATAAAATGGAGAGGAATTGGGGTCACCGTATTTATTCTAATGAAAATAGCCAGTACAGTGTAAGTGATGATTGATGATGAGAAGAGAAAGGTAGAGGCTGGTACACAAATTACTTATGACATAGTTATCTTCTGAGGTGAACAGTGAGGTGGGGAAGTTTAAACACAGTTTCATGGAATATATCTTACAAAGAATAGGAGAAAAAAATTACTGAGAAATATGGTTTTAAAGAAACTGGACAATGTTGAAAGCTTAGGTGAGATTAGAGATCATGAATTATAGCAATACCAGTATCACTGGTTCTGCAAATCCTCTCCAGTCCTGTTTATCTTTTGGATTACAGTCATGAAGGAGCAGGTTGTTGAGTTAATTAAAGGTTAATTTTTAAAAACAAGAAAGAAAGAGGGTACAATGAAGCTGAGGATGCTTGTTAGGTAGTAATGGTAGTGATTTATTATGATAGCTGGAGTTGAAGAGAAATAGAAATAGAAATGAGTTGAGGGGTAGGTGACAATAGAATGGTCATTGGATTTATGGAATGATGCATTTAAAGAATTATTGCAGAAGAACTTGAGAAAGTGAGCAGAAAATCCAGAAGGTTTTCATCAGGGACTAGAGTTACTGAATTAATGGCTCCAGAAGTACAGCAAGTGATGATAGCAGAATTCAACATGTGACCATCAGACTAAGTTCAGGAAAAGGTGACTGGAGGTGACAAACTAAAGAAATTTAGAAACAAAGATATCCTGGCATTTTTTTTTAAACTATAGCAGGATCAAGGATAGAGATGAAGTCTATTATCTTGGTGATAAAATTTTCAGTACATGAGAGAAAAATAAGGCTTAACCATACAGCAGCAGTAAGGAGCAGATGAGGTGTTTTAAGAGCATAAGTTAAATTTCCAAAGACAAGGTTGGCTGTGGTAAGGCAAACAAGATTCAGTGGGACATACCCCAAGTATGTTTGAACCTGCAGTTACTACATTTGGTTTAATTGGTCTGAGGTGGGGCTCAAGGCAGTTGATTTCTAACACATAGCTAGTGAGACTCACTTTGTGCCTTATGGTGCCATGTACTGATACATTTTCTCCTTCAGATACTCTGTGGTCACCTGGTTATGAATTAGAGGTCAGATGAAATTTACCTGTTTCTTTATTTTATTTATCAGGCTATTTCTTTCTTCTGAATTGCCTTTCACCTCATTTGTCATGTCTTATCTCTACACCTACTCTTTGAAAATTCTCTCTCTCCAGTGGGCTTTTGAAGTACTTTGTTAACACTATCAGAAAGTGACACATTTATGGTATTCTACTTAATATTGCATTTTTAGTGTACACATAAAGAGACAATGAAAAACTATTGCTAAGGATATTAAAACATTTATTAAATATTTGCTGAATAAATGTAAATATAAGTCTAATAAGTTGCATTTGCCTGTGTTACAAGTAGTTGAATTTTTGGATGAAATGTTATTATGTGCTACTAAGTTGTATCGAAATCTAACTTAGAGTGCCTGTTTGGTTTATTTGAAGCTATTTTGTAATAAAACGGTATATAATAAATGCTTGAGCTATGTATTTAATAATTGCAATATATTTTAGAGATTCTTATTAATGGATTTAGATTACCAAAAATGTGTTTTAACTGATTAAGCTGTATATCTGTGCTAAGATCCATAAAAACTAATGGACTTAAACACAGTTCTACCTGTGAAATTATTTAGCTTTTAAATTTTGGTTCAACGGTGAAAAACTAGTTCATTACCAGTTACCTGAGTTAATAAGCATTCTGAAATAAAAGTAGAATACTGGGATGTCAGCTCTTTGATCTTTGATGTGCTAAGCTACTAGTTGTGCAGGCTCTTATGGTAATATTAGCAGCAGAAAACTAATATTCTGTTTCTTTAATAACAATTCTTTTATTAGTTTCAATGAAGTTTAAAGGGATTTAAAATGCCTAAATTTTAATCAGAATTGTTCTTATTTAGTTACATCTTTGAGCCCAAATATCACTGCATCCTTTATGTATAGTTAAAACCAATATTAGGTTGACAGTATTAAAAAAGCATTAAAAGATAAAACTAAATTTACTAGCTTTTTCTTTTTAATATGTTTTCAAAACTGCTTAGAGGCCCTTCAGAAGCACCACTGTTTACAAGATTACCAAATTGGTGGAAAACACTGAAACGTTCAAATGTTGAACTGCTATAGTACCTCATAAACACATTCATAGAGAAAAGCAGAGCCAATTAAAAAAATAAATTCCTCATGTACTGTAAGATAAATTGCTGCAAGCCAACCAGTAAAAATAATAGAGCTGTCATAACAGTATAATTTCTGTGCACAAACCAAAGTATATCCAATATAATAGCAGAATGAAGATCTCCTGAATAAATACCTAGTCAGGAATGAACTGCAGGGGAAAATACATTTGTTTGGAGCTTGGTTTGTTCATGGAAACAAATGTCTGCTTATAAGTTTGTAATGTTTGACAAGGAGAAGATTATAGCTCAGCCGTGGCCTCCAATAACTTAAAATATTAGAAGCTTTAGACCTTGCTCAGTTAAATGAGTTACCCACATGTTCACCTTTTACAGATTGATAATCTGGTTGTAGACTGGGACACTTTACTATCTGCGAGCTGATGAACGTTCAAGGCATTTAACTTGATAGATCAGGGTCTTTTGCTAAATAAATTAAAGCAAATAGGAGTAACTGAGCAAGATGTTGGCTGGTCTAATGGGTATTTGTCAAATTAATCTCAGTCAGTGAATGTGAAGAGATGTGTTCCAATTCCATCCTATTCATTAGGGGACAGTCTGTTCTTGAGTCCTAAATGGTCACAGAATATTCACTTAGATGCCTGAAATACACAAGATCACACAAAATCAGAATGTGGATATGCCTTTTACCACACAGAGCTGTAAACACGGGCTCACATAATATATGCCAATATCTGTAACAGGAAGTCAGCTGTGGAGGCACAATAACAAAGTCATTCTGGCAGATCCTTTGATCTGCGAGGTAAAGGGGCACAGGTGTATCTGATTGAGGTAGACATCAAATCAGGATTTTTTGGAAATCATTTTTCTGAAGGCTAAGGTTTTAGAGACTTCTTAGGCAAAGTGACACCTTAATTTCAATTTAGAAGAAGTATGTAGGAGAATTACAATTATTTAGAAGAGAGATGACGAGAATCATTGTGTCAAATGGATTATTTCTGGAATACAAGGAACTTCAGATGGACCGAGAGTATTTTGGTATTGAGGGAAAAAAAATTATAGAAACAATAGGGTTTCTTCTGGAAGTTCAGGTACAAACTAAGAAACAAGATGAGTTGAAGTCTTTATTTGGGGCAATTTAGTATGAACAAGGTAATCCAAAGTAGTTATCTTGCCACCATTTCTTATAATTATTAAAAATGTGTCTAGTTGTTTATTCATTGTGGCTAAACCTCACTTGTCTCCTATGTAAGATGTCTGTAACTCACTGATGTTCTCTCTCTTTGTCTCGACCTTATATGATCAAGTAGCTCTGGTTCCAGTATAAACATTTTCTCCATATGGCTATAGCCAAAACTCAAATACCATTCTCTGGAAACTCATGCCATCAAATGACCTTTATTAATGTTAAAAGATAAACTGAGGCATATTAAAATTTTTATTAATCAGGCAGCATCTGATGTAGTAAACAGAAAGGAGCTCTGAGAACCTGTGCAAAATGAAAGATGCTTATAGCCAGAGGGAGTGGGAACAAGGGAGTTATACCAGGTGAAAAAGTGGGTTGATTATAGCAAGGTCACTTTCCTTTGGAAGATGGCAGATGGCCTTACTAGCGCTGATCAGGCAATTCCTAGCTGACCAGTTTAAGATTCCATTTCTAGGAGAGCCCAAACTATAATTAAGTCTTGGTTTGGTGACTTGGGGTTTAGCATAAGTAGGTCCCTTTTGGATTTGTTGTTTATTAACTTAGATAAACTAATTTGTGATTGTTAAACATCTTCTAACTCACCTAGACAATGTTATTTTTGAAAGTTTTAAAAGTTAGTTTAAGTGTATCTATTTCTGTGAAAGTCTTTACTCATTGATTCCTTACTAGGGATTTCAGATTCACTGGTCATTTACCAAGGAAGATATTTGGGGTGAGGAAAGAGTTACATAAACTTGACCTGCTATCAACTCTGTCTACTTTGTGCCCTTATTTTAATTTGAACTATAATAAAGTCAGACGTGGAACTGCTGACTCAGGAGAGAGCTGGCATGCTGCCCAATTTACAATATTTTTTTTTCCCTGTTCAACATGTCTGTCTAATCAGCTCTGTGCTGGGAGAGCCATTATCATCTCTGAGACTGATAGAGGATGGTCCCACCTCCTGTTGTTTACTTCCTGTTAAGCTCCTTGTCCATAAACAGAGAGCCCACAGAGAGATACTGAATGTCCCACAGGTGTCAGCATCTGAAGCTGATCACTGGCGTGAAACCTTCTAATGACTGAACCTAGCCTATCATGTGTTCCTAATTGGCTCCAATATGCCTGTTATAGTCCTTTGGATGATTTTTCTCCTCCGAACCTTTTGTAAGTTAATTTGGTCGTGTAGTGCTTATAAAGAAAAGATTGCAGTTACCATGTTTCAAGTCTGAAGATAACGGAACATATTAAAGCTCTTTGCTTTTCTCAAGAGGGCATCCGGAATAATACTTCTGTCTTAGAAAAGCTGATGTTTGCCTGGCAATCTTACCATGCTGAGATGTTTTGTTCTTCAATCATGCTCTATGGCTCATGGATGGACACTTATTTGAAATCTGTTCTAGTTCTGATGGTTCTTTGTACTTTATTGCTTTATTTTTTTTGCAGCTTATTGGAAACTTTTTGTTTGTTTTTCCTGCTAGTAAGTATTGCTGAGACATTATACATTCAACAATTATGCATTGACCACTTTCGTACTACAGTTGACCCTTCAACAACCTGGGTTTGAACTACATGGGTCCACTGATGTGTGGATTTCTTCCATAAATATATTGGAATTTTTTTTGAAGATTTGAGACAATTTGAAAAAACTCACAAACCATGTAGCCTAGAAATATCAAAAAAAAAATTAAGAAAAAGTTAGGTGTATCATGAATGTATACAAGATATGTAGATACTAGTCTACTTTATCATTTACTACCATAAAATATATACGAATCTATTACAAAAAGTTAAAATTTATCAAAACACACACACAAACACGACAGACTATACATGGCTCCATTCTCAGTAGAGAGAAATGTAAACAAACATAAAGATGCAGTATTAAATCATAACTACATAAAATTAACTGTAGTACATACTGTACTACCATAGTAATTTCATAGCCACTTCCTATTGTTCTTGTGTTGAGCTCAAGTGATGAAAGTATCCTTTTAAAACTCCACGTGATGCCAATCATCTCTGCACGAGCAGTTTGTCTCTCCAGTAAATTGTGTAGCTCAGGAAAAAGTGATCTCTCCTGGTTCTTTTGTATTTTTCATTGTGTTTAAAAAAGCACTGTAAACTTTGAATAACAACATGGTAGCCATACAAAGTGCCACTAGTGATACTGGAAGTGCTCCCAAGAAGCAGCGAAAAGTCACGACCTTATAAGAAAAAGTTGAATTGCTTGATACGTACCAGGGATTGAGGTCTGCAGCTGCGGTTGCCAGCCATTTCAATATAAGTAAATCCAGCATAAGGATCAATGTAAAAAAAAAAAAAAAAAAAAGAAGAAGAAGAAAAAGGAAATTTATGAAGCCATCCCTACACTACACCAGCAGGCATGAAAATCTTGCACTTTAGGAAAATACCTTTTTTTCCTCTTCTGTTGAAAATTTAGCTTTTATGTGGGTGCAGGATTGCTATCAGAAAGGCATGCATATAGAGTCTAACAATATTTGGGAAAAAGTGAAGGCATTATGTGTCAACTCAAAGTAAAAGGAAGGCGAAGGATCTAAAACTGGGGAATTTGATGCCACCAAAGAATGGTTTGATAATTTTAGGAAGAGGTTCAGCTTAAAAAATGTCAAGTAAGAGGAGAAGCAGCTTCTGCTGACCAAGAACAGATGAATTCCCAGACTCCACTAAGAAAATTGTTGAAGAGAACAGATAACTGCTTGAACAGGATTTAAATGCAGATGAATGCCCTATTCTGGAAAATAAATGCCACAGAGGACCTTTATTAGTAAGGAAGAGAAGTGAACAACTCAAGTTAAGGCATGGATAGGCTGACTCTACTGTTTTGTGCAAATGCAGTGGGTTTATGACCAGAACCACTCTTATTTATAAATTTGTTAACCCCCAAGTCTTGAATGGAAAAGACAAACACCACCTGCCAGTCTTTGGGTTGTATAACAAGAAGGCTTGGACAATGAGAACCTTTTTCTGGATTGTTTCTATCTATGCTTTGTCCCTGAAGTCAGGAAGTATCTTACTAGTAATAGATTGCCTTTTAAGATTCTTTTGATAACAGGCAATGCCCCTGGCCACTCAGAACCCCATGCATTCAACACTGAAGGCATCAAAGTGGTCTACTGTGGGGTCTACACCCCCAAAACAATACACCTAATTCAGCCTTTAGGTCAGAGATCATAAGGACCTTTAAGGCTCATTATACATGGTACTATATGAAAAGAATTGTCAATTCTATGGAAGAAAATCCTAATAGGGCGAAAATCATGAAAGTCTGAAAGGATTACAGTATTGATGATGACATTGTTGTTACAGAAAAACCATGAAATTCATCAAACCTGAAACAATAAATTCTTGCTGGAGACAGCTGTGTCCAGATGTTGTACATGACTTTATAGGATTTATGACAGATCCAATCAAGGAAACCATGAAAGAGATGGTGGATATGGAAAAAAAAAGTGATGAGTGAAAGATGTAAAGATATAAATCTTGGAGAAATTCAGGAGTTAACAGACACTACACCAGAAGAATTAACAGAAGACAACTGGATGGAGATGAGTGCTTGTGAACCAGTGCCAGACGATGAGGAAGAAGATGTAGAAGAAATAGTGTCAGGAAAACACATTGACATTAGACAGTCTGACAGAAGGGCTCCAGCTATTCAGGACTGCTTTTGACTTTTTTTATGACATGGACCCTTCTATGATACAGGCACTAAAACTAAAGAAGGTAGTGAAAGAAGGATTGTAACACTTTAGAAACATTTTTAGAGAAATGAAAAAGCAAAACAATCACATAGAAATCATGATGTATTTCCATAAAGTTACACAGAGTGTGCCTGCCTCTCCTGCCTCCCCTTCTTCTCCACCTTTTCCACCTCTGCCACTCCTGAGACAGCAAGACCAGCTCCTCCTCTTCCTCCTCCTCCTCCTCAGCTTACTCAGTGTGAAGATGGGGATGAAGGCCTTTATGATGATCCACTTCCACTTAAGGAGCACTTATTTTGTTCAACTCTGTATTGTTTAGAGAGGGAGGGCCAGTCTGGTGTCAGAAATCCATTATGACCAGAAGCAGAAGATGCTTCATGTCCTTGTTGGTGTAAGTCAGGTCATCTATCTTGTGTAGCCCACTTACAGTCTCTCTGTACTTAAATATCCTCAATGACATTTAGAAATTCTGCTGACTTACCTTGGTACTTACCCTGCCATGTGGGCTTCTGGTGAAAAGAATCATTACCCATACTTTGAACCATCGTACTTCATTCATGCTTGTCTCACGGCACTCAGCTCGTTTGAGTAGCTAGTTATATGTGCTTGCGTTATCCTTCATACAAGACTGTAAACTTTTCGACAGTAGAAAGCAGCATGCTATAAATATTTATAGGCTTGAATTGAATATATCAGAGAGCCAAGTGAATAAGAATGAATTCTGATAATTATGATTTTATAGTGAACTGTAGGCCCAGGAGATGAAGAAATCTGTTTAATTTTTAATTACTTTTGGGAAGTTGTGGGTATCTAATACATATTTACTGGCTGACAGGCAGGACAGGCTCCACAATAAGAAACCCATTAACGGCTGAGTTAAACATCCAGAAGTTTTTAGTTTTGGCTGACATTTTATTCCTGTATTCACAACTAAATCCTATGCAACACTCTCCCTTCTATGGCAATATGAGATGAAAATCATACCACTCTTCTAGCCAATGTGAGTGACCTCTGCCAGTTAATTTACTAGGAAGAACAGCGATAAAAGAAAGCCAGGGGAAGGTATAGCTCAGTGGTAGAGTGTGTGCCCAGCATGCATGAGGTCCTAGGTTCAATCCCTAGTACCACCATTAATAAACAAACAAATAAACCTAATTACTGCCCCCCTCCTCCAAAAAAAAGAAAAGAAGACCATTTGTTTTGTTCTTCTTTTGTCTGGGAGCAAAATTGTGTTTGCTATGGAGGTACTTGATTGAAAGTTGATAGTATATGCAAGGATAGACCATTTAAATTGCTTTCTCAAAAATGGGTTGGGTAATCCTGCAAAAGCAAAAGAAAACATATACACTAATGAGAAACAGTACAGAAACAAATTGACTTTCTGGCTGTGGATGCTAAATAACTACTAATAAACTTAACAGAGCGGTCTGTGGGGCCACCTATACAATTGATCTTGCCACTCTGATATCAATAGTGTGATACATGAAAGACATCAGATCAATGCTCTGAGCTGGTGAAGTAACACACAATGAAATGATCTGTAGGCCTGCTCTTGTGTGGCCTTCAACGCATGGTGAATTTTGTAGTATTGTTAGTCCATTCCTTTACAGTTTACACTGCTGCATTTCAAATAGTAACATGCTTATTTATTTTTATTTTACTTACTTATTTTTTCACAATCGTGGTCAGGCAGATAGTATTGTCATAAGAAATGCACCTGCCTTTCAGTCTTAAAGGTTGCTAAGAATATCTTAGAAATAGATAACAAAGTCTGCCAGATTTGCAAATGAATCCTTTCTTGAAAGTAGCATTGTCTGGCATATCTTGGAAGCAATAGTATAAGAAATGCATATGTTGCTATTGGCTATGAACAAAGTTTTTTTGTTTTTTCCATTCTGGTGTGGAAATAAATGAACAAATATTGAAATTACACTGCTGCAGAAGTGCATTTTATTTATAATGCACACTGCACCTCAGGCCATTGTCCTTTTGGAAATAGACTGATATACAATTCTCTTGTGTTTGAGGTAGCTGAGTTGTTCTAGGCCTTCTGACCCTACTAAACGACTCACAATTCTTAAAAGCTAAGCAGTAATCTGACTTCTAGAGCAGTAATCTAACACCTAAAGGGCTATTTAAGCAACAAGAAGGGACATACTTTAGGAAAAATTGGTGTAATTATGGCTAGATAACCTGAGTTGCTGCTAATGTGAATATAGACTGAACCCTTTTTAAAGCTAATGTGTTTTGGTTGTATTTCAATTATTATCAGTGCAGAATTCTAAAGAGCATTAACTATATTTGTGTTGTTTTCTAGACATTTACACAGAAATAGGATCCTTAATAGGCACTTTTGTTATCAGTGCTATCATAGAACTAGCCTAATGTGGTTATACCTTAGAAAGGTCAAGAAGTTAATACCCACGTAGCCCAATGCCAGAAATCCCAAAGGAAAGGAAAGGGGAAATGAAGAAGCAAATGTGCTTTCTCAGTGTAAGAACCTTATTAACAATGAGTAGCGATTTCTACAAACTGGGGAAACAACAATGAACAGATGTGGAAGATGAACAAAATGAAGTGCTTAAAATATCAAACTCTAGCCATGTCAGTCAGTGGCTCCCAACTACTTCAGAAAGGATACTTCCTAGAAGGCTAGACTACTTCAGGAAGAAAAAAAAAGAAAAATGCCTACGTAGGAATCCCATCTCCTATTCCTCCCAGTTCTGATTTAATTGATCTAGGTTCAGCTTAGGCGTCACAAGGTCTTAAAATGACCAGGTGATGCTAATGAGCCAACAGGTTTGAAAAGCACTGATCTAAGTCTTTGATGGGAATGCTATCATGATAACTAGACAGAAAATTAGAGAAGGATTTTAATTTATTTTGAATGTATATACGTGTGTGTGTGTGTGTGTGTCATTAGAGAAAAAAAAGAAAATATCAGTGTTCTCTTCCTAGTTAAAATATTGGGATTAATTCTGGCCTCCTTTTTCCTCCCTCCCTCCTTAGATTCAGTATAAAAATAAAGGATTCAGCTATCTGGCTGCTGTCAATGGATTTTAGGGCACTATGCAAACTAACCCCAAACTAGGCAGGACTAGGATTCACTGTTTATTACAACTCCCTGGTTAATTTTTCTACACAGTGAAGCTCCTGTAGAAAAGGGGATTATTCACAATTTTAAGATTCATTGTTTGATTAGATAGATCTTTAGGATCACAAATTACCAAAGAAATCATTGTATTTTCTCCCCCGGAATCTTCAGCTTAAACGAGCAAACAGTTGGCACACACAATGCTGGTTAAGGTAAGAATTTCCCAGCTTGGGTCTGCAAAATAGCATTACCAATTAATTGGGCTGATGGCTGGGGAGAGATTTAATTCCTTTAGTTTTGTGATAGTTATAAATGAATAAAGAGGCTTTTGACTGACGTGGAATTAAAACAGATCTTCAAATAGCATATCTATTGTTTTCTTCACCATAAGCTTTTCTATTAATAGCACTTACTAGGTGGGAATCAATGCCGCTGGCCTACCATGCTCACTTAGGCTCCCTTCCTCCCCTATTACACCTTTTAAATGAGCTAATCTTACCTCTGTATAGAAAAGGAAAAGTTGTCCTGCTTTGTTACCAAGTTTACCTTAAAGGCAGTTGGCAGAGGAGAAAGTGAATGTCATCCAACACTGTGTATTACCTGATGGTTATTCATTTGACATGTTTGTATTTCTCCCCGGGCATACCAATTAAGAGAGTTCACCTGCTTCTGTTAGAAATTGACTGAGAATGGGATGCTAACACCAACCACAATACCCAAGGTCATTGTCTAATAGAGTAAATTGTCCAATTACAGAGTGTTGCAGAAACAATAGGGGAAACTTGATAAAAATACTTTAATTAGTGCTGTCTCACTAATAGATTGGCGCCTTCCCACACTGTGTGGACAATAAGATTTAGCTAATCTTTTCGTTTCTTTAGGGTAAAGGCTTGGCAGGATCATTGTTGTGGGAGGGGACAGCAGGTGTTACAAGGCTGCCCATCTCACACCTACAATGTGCCTACTATACTGCCAGAAGCTATTCTAAACACTAGATGTGTTTAATGAACCCAATCCTCACAATAACCTGAGAAGACAGAAACTAGTATTGTCCTCATTTTATAGATGAGAGAACTAGATTGCTGAGACAAGACTAAGAAGAAATGATAGTTCATTTATTTCAGAACTTGAAATAATGTAAGATAAAGCAATTTTTTTTCCTTTGGTAAACATTATTATAGTGGCTTTAGTTATGTCCCCTCAAAAGATATATTTAAGTCCTATATTCCCAGTTCCTATGAATGTGACTTTATTTGGAAATAGAATCTTTGTGTATGTAATCAAACTAAGATGGGGTCATATTGGTTTAGAATGGGCCCAACATCCAATGACTTGTGTCTGTAAAATTTAAAAAAGAGGGATATTTAGAGACAGAGACACAGACACATTCACAGGGAAGATGGCTATGTGAAGGCAGGTAGAAATTTGCATGATGTAACTACAAGCCAAGGAATGCCAAGGATTGTAGGATTCCAGAAGCTAGGAAGAGGCAAAGAAGGATTCTTCCCTGGGGACTTCAGAAAGATCATGGCCTTGTTGACACTTAGATTTTGCACTTCTAGATTCCAGAAATTTGAGAAAGTAGCTTTCTATTGTTTTAATACACCTGGTTTGTAGAAATTTGTTATTGTAGCCCTAGGAAACTAATACAGTATTTTTATTGTTGTGTAGTAGTGGGTTTTTTAAGATATATTTTTATTGAAGTATATTCAGTTTCAATGCTGGGTCAGTTTCTGGTGTAGTGTTTTTTTTTGTTTTTTGTTTTTTTAATTTAATTACTTACATACCAAGATAAAGACTTGCATAATACCTGTATCCTCCTTCCTTCCTTTACTGCTCCCTGTTATCATCCTTCTTAGCTTTATTCCTTCTCTGTTTTTTGAATGTATAATAGGAACATTATTCCCTGTGAAATCTAAATATATATGAAATCTATGTACTGATTGATTTCCTTAATTTTAAAGAGTCTCCTGGAGATAGAGGGACCAACAGGATATTCTGGGAGCACTTGGGACATAAGCATGCACAGCAGAATACATTGTTGCTTTATAACTGGGCTGACAGTCAAAGCTCTGATAAGGTGGGGGCTGCTGGATAGGGAGATCTTGACCTTTTCACTACCCTTATGGCTCTAACTGCTATGACAATGGCAATATAGTACACATCTCTTGCCATTGTAGCTCAAAACTGCTACAGTGAGCAAAAAGCATGGCTCTGGGAGTAGAATTAATGGCAATATCACAACTTCATATCCAGATGCTAAATGAGAAGACTATGGTTTGATTTCCCCCATAACCTTTCTGTTTATCTTCTGACTCCAAGTGATCTAATGTTTTCATTAAAACTAAATTGTAACCTTTGTGCCTATTGCTAAGAAAACTTAAATTCTTTTACATTACCTACTTCCACATACGTATTGATAAATGAGTTTATCCCTACAATAAGGGTACCCAAGTAGCCTTTCAATTTGAGGCATTTTCTTCTAACCACACTATAAAGGGCCAGTTGGAGTTGTCCAAATCCTTCTGGTTCTCCACTGCCATACTCAGGTTATTGTTTTGCTCCATTCTTTTCTACCCTTACTCCTTCTAACTTTCAACAGATTCTCTCCTTCACCATATAAATAAGTTCGAATCACTTAAACCCTAGAAAGGAAATTCTATGGATCTTGGCCTTGCTTTACCAGCCCCAATCCTTACAATATAAGCCAGTTCCTTATTATAAATCTCTCTCTCCCTCTGTGTGTGTGTGTGTGTGTGTGTGTGTGTGTGTGTGTGTGTGTGTACTACTGGTTCTGCTTCTCTGGTTGAACTCTTACTGATGCATTAACAAAAGTTCAAGACTACATCATCTTCTTTAGTCTTTACCTTATTATTGGTATCCATTAAAGAAAGACCTATGCTTCATATTAGGAAACATCTTTCTACTTCCAAGCCTTATCATGCAAGCTTCAATTCCTAAATAGCTCTTATATTTTGCATCTATTTTCCATCTCTCTTGCCTTAGATCAGTTTGCCTAAACTAGTCTTTCTGCCTCTAGCAGGTCATCCTCTTCCTTGAATCTGAGTATTCATTTTCAAATGCAGATCTGATGAGCCTACCTTCATTTTAAATGTTAACATAGATCACCATAACTTATCTGAAAGTACAACTTAAACTGCATTGTTTGGCCCAAGATGTGCTTTGCAATTCAGCTCTTGAGTACCTCTAATCACAGCTATGAATCCCTCACTCAAGTGCTAAATTCACTAAGTTCCAGCCATATAAGCAAATCCCAATTTCTGAATTTATCATTCTGTTTTCTAACTCTGCCTTCGGTCATGCTGTCTTCCTCTACCAAGAACACCCTTTCCAGTTCCTTAACTGCCTACATAAATACTCTTCAGCCTTCAGATTCATCTTTAGCCTTGTTTCCTTCAGGAAGATTTCCTTTCCTCTCTTCTCCCATGCATTATGTTAGAGCTCCCTTTCCGTTAAGAAGCACCCTGTCCTCATTTCTATTGCAACAGTCATCACACAGTTCTCTTATCACTGATTTCCTTATGTGTCTTCCTTATCAAAGTGTAAGCACTCTGAAGTTACAAAGCATGTTGAATTCAATTTTCTGTTTCCCAGAGCCTTAGTGCTTAGAACTTAGCAATGAAAAAATATTTTTTGAATAAATGAATAAGTAAAATATGCACCTTGAAACTCACTCTCTTCACCTGGCACACATGACCTTGTTCATTATTCACTAGGAAACAGAGCCATGGTTTCCTCATCTTCCCTTTCATCCACCATGTGATGTCCCTGACTTCACTTGTCTTAGTAGAAGCGGTATTTCAGCTCCTTTTCAAGCTTATAGTTTTCACATTCACATTGGCTTTTTTTCCTATTATAATATAACTCTCTTTCCCACTGACTTCTTCATCTCAATTTTTAAAGCATATTGCAATATTTTCTATCCTAAAAATTAAAATCTCTGACCTATTTTCTTGTTATGTTACTTCCATGCTGCTTTCTTCCTTCTTACCAAGCAAGTTACTGATTTGTCTGCAGTTACAGTCTTCAGTTTCTCTAATCTCTTTTATTGCTTAACTAAATGCAATCTGGACCTCTAGGTGATTTGGTCCTCATGCAAACTGGCATTTCCAAGTACCTGACCAAGGTAAAAATGTTTTAAAAAGAAACTGGTAATTCTGTTGATTGTTTCCTCCTCCTTCGTTCTCTAACCCTTTGATTCTGTGTCATCACTGCTCTCTCTCACTTCTCTTACCTCGTGAGTTCCTCCTGGTCCCTGCCCAGAGTTTATTTCTTTGCCTTTTTTCTGATTAGCTTTCACCCAGTAATTCATGTTTATGTTCATTATTCTGAAATCTTTATCTCTAACCATAAATTTTCTATTTTCCAGACAATTTTAACTACCAACAGGCATTTTCAATGTAATCCATACAGGAAACTCTCAAAACTTACACACTTAAGACTTAAATTACTGTTTTTTTCTACTAAAGCTACTTTTTATCACGTGTTCTCTGCTCAGGTAATATTATATCTTCCTCAGGTGATTACATTTTGAAAATAGCTTTGAATTTTTTCCTTCTTTATTTCCTCAACTTTCAATTATTAATCAAATACTGTTTCTCCACATGTGAAAAGTTGGTCAAATGTGTTTTTCTTCTTTTTTTAAGCCACAGCTCAAGTTCAAGTCCTTCATTTTTTTAATAACCATTTTACTTGATGTCACCAAATAGAGTCTGCTTTTCACATTAACTATATTCACTGTCTGAATTTATCACCATAATTGGACTCATTTTTAAATATTGTCATTTTTTAATGTTTATGCAATGAAACTTTGAATTTATCTATGTTCTGAGAGCACAGTACAAAGTGAAATATTTGTAGATATTCAATAATCCTTTACTAATTTGTATAACCCAGGTATTAAGTAAGAAAGTAGAGGTCTAGTCTCCAGTTAGTATAACTCCAAAGTTCACTCTCTTTTCATTACATCAAAATAAGAAAGTTGTATAAGAGTGTTAGAAAAGAAATTTTCAGACTCTCTCTGGGAAAAAGTAAATATTTAACCAATTTACAGTCTCTTTCACAACCTGAAAGCTCTATAATGAGAAAGGAAGTTCAAAATGGTAACACTGACATTAATAATAATAGCAAATATTGTTTTAACCTTGCATGGCCAATAACTGAACTTTATATTATGTCATTCAATCTGCAATATAGTTGTATGTGGTAGGTGGTGGCAGAGACTTCTAGCTATTCAATAAATTCATTTTCTCTTCTTCTTAGCCACAGAGTCAAACAGCATCTTAGCCTTCCTTATAGTTAGGTGTGGTCATACAGTTAAATTTCAATCAATGGAAGATGAGTAGAAATGATACGTCACTGTCACGAACAGTGTACACACTTGATTCTGTGTACTCTTTCTTCTTTCAGAAGACTGGGGAGTAGTATCTAGGAATACATTGGTAGTTATAAATTGAAGATGGCAAACATTTATTCTTGTACCTTTACCAACTCATGTGTCCCTCTTCTCCCTACCACCTACCACAAGTCCTGGCTGACCAGAAGCATTTACTTTAGATTTTCACTGAGTAAGAAATAAAAGTGTAGTATGTAAATCCAGACATTGAATAAAGGATAAAGCCTTAATTTGCACTTAAATCTGTCCAACTCTAGAGTTCACAGCTCATCACTAATGTCTTGAGACTCAAGCAAAAGATAAACATATATTGGAAACCTTTTTCAATATCAAATTTTTAAGCAAATAATTCCATGTTTAACATTATGTTAACCAGACAACTATTTGGAAGAAAACAATCAAGCAGAATGATTTGCAGCTTATCAGCATTTTCCTATAGTCTATACATCCTACTAAATTATCATTTATATATGAGAATTAGTGACATTATCTTTCTTCAGTTTTTCACTTATCATTGCTAAATCACTACATAAATGGTTACTAAAATCCCTTTATAAGAAGGTGAATGAAAAATTCTTTTGTTTTTTAAACAAATAGGGATAACTTTATGTTCTGTTCAGATTAATCATTTCTTTTATTGATTTAATTGCCTATGTTTGTATATTGACACACATTTACAAGAAAATTTTATATTCTTCATGGGTAAAAAACTCTTAGAGAAAACTTTTAAAAAACATCATTAAGTGAATATAGTTATCTTGATAACTAGCAATGTTATTAGCTCTATTGGACCAAATTTATATTTTGATCAGGTTTGGAGCCAAATAGTCCAGTTAAGTGATACTAGTCTGTGATATTAGATAGATATTCTTGTCTGTCTAAAATATGGAAGAATCTTTCAATTGAGCTACACTTTCCTTTTGCTTTCACATGTTGTCATTCTTATCTGATAATCATTTCTTAGGAGGAGAATTATTCAGAAGTGAGCTTCATGGTAGAGAACATTTTCATTAGTGAATAAAGGATGGGAGTACTTGTTTTGGAGAGTGGTCAGACAACAGTTTATGTCCTCTCCTACATACTGGAACTATATGCCTTATCCTCATTCTACTATCCCTCTCACAGTGGAAGAAGTCTTAGATTTGTTTTCTTTGGAGGTTGAAGCACACTTTTAGAGGAAGTCCTGCCTTGCCTGAGAGTCTTAAAAATAGTCAATATGGCTGAATGAATTCTCATTATTTATTTTCTAAAATAAAACTGTCCAGGAGAAATATTTCCCGTGGAGTACCATCAGACATGAATGGGGAGCAGATCATCCCACTTCTTCCTCCCATATCTGAAGCTATCCAAGTGTGGATTCTGCCCTCAGCTAGAATTGAGGTTTTCATTTCAAAAACTTGATCCAAATTGATCTGGCTATTTATATTAGGCTTATTGTATTTTGTCACCAATTTGAATTTTAAAGATGTTTCAATCATGTAGAATTTTATAGGCTATTGCCTTTCATGGCAAATAGGAAGAAATGTTGAGGACATATGGATGTGTTATTACATCTTTCACTTTTTCCCATTAAAATACTGACTAGTATATTTTAACTATTCCTCACATAAAATGTTCTCAGCTAGTATCATTTATATGCTTTCAGAAATCTAAATATGTCCCACTACTGTATTTTGAAAGACCAGAGTAATAATAGTAAAATTTTGTCGCTCAAAAGGATTTAGAGCAGTTTATATTTTTCCTATTTTTTTCAGTTATAAGAATACATTTAGGCCTTGGTAAGATCAATTAAATATAAAACCATTTCTCTAATTTAAAATAAAAAGGGATAATGGATAGATGTAAGTACACAGTAGCGTATCAGATTGAAAATAGAGCAAATATTGGCATGTATTGCCTATGTCATATTAAGAGTAGAGTTTCATAGTCTGGTTTTTAGGACAATAAAGTTTGATATAATCTTGTATGTCCAAGTTTCTTCTCATAAATTTTTTTTCCCCAAGAATATATTTTTTATAAAAAAATTAAAGGTTATAAATTGTTTAATCATGAAGCAAAAAGAATTTCCTCACATCTTGCCCAAAGCGTCTAACCTCAAAACTAATGAGGTTTTATCTATAGAGAATAGAATGATTCATTAATATATTACTCCAGAATCCCTGGCCTGAATTTAAAAACAAAAATTTTACCAACATCAAGTATTAATTCGTTGTATAATTTATGTTCTTGCAATTTGAAAAGTTAGATGAAAGACCTCTAAGTGTTGAGGTACAAGATTCCTGTTTTGCATTTTAAATTTTAAGTAAAAAATGACTGTAAAATATGTTTTAAAGAAGTATCTATAATACATAAAATTGTATACATATATTTAATATTTTATATAATTTTTACATGATATTTATTTTTATACAGCCCATAGGCAGTGCTTTGTGTGCTTATGAATTTGTAATTCCTCTTAATAACTCAGTCCCTTATCTTAGATCTCTGGTCCAAACGTTAAAGCTGTTATTCTAGAAAGCCTACCATGCAAATAGCACTATAATTGGTTAAAGAAGGAAGTAGATTTTGTGCTTTATTTCATGAATAATTTTGGGAACCGAGGGAGAAAAAAAATAAATAGAAAGTCTCAAGTCGACTTAATATTATGTGCAAAGACTTGGTTCTCATCTCAAGTCTGACTTGATTGGAAAACCCTACATTGATCACTGCTACTATGGTAGAGAATTTGAATGAGAGAGAATTGACATCAGTAAGATGTTTGGATAGTTCAAGTAGATCTTACTTGCCACATGGAGCCATTCTTTTCTTTCCTATTGGTTGCAGGGAAAACAGAGGCATATGGAAGTATTTTGAGTTGTCACAGTAAGTGAGGCCAGAGATAATGAAAGCATCAATGGGATGGAGGTCTTATGAGAAGAAAAGGAATTAACATTAAAGATTGTTTAAAAACAATTTATTTGGTGACTGACAAAGAGGATGAACTGAAGAAAAATGTCATGGGCTGTAATGTTTCAAATCAGAATGAAAGCCAATTACAAACAAAAAGCCAGTTACAGATATTTGATAATTTCTCATGGAAAGTAATTTGTGAGCATATCATTAACTGCCTGAGGTTTTTCATACTTTTAAATTAACAATACTTGCATCTTAATCTTACTGCTAAAGTTATTATCTTCATTTCTCTACTGGAATTTGTTTGTGTATCCACTGATACCTACTACCACTGTCACTGCCCCTTGGTACTTCACTACTTGTATTTCTGACCCTTATTGAGTTTTTCCATTCTCGCCATGAGGAAATTATCCTCATCTTCAATATTTTCTGATTCTTTATCTGGTCTTGGAATGACTATCAATACTAACTTTCATTTTCACTTTGGCTATGGGTATACTGAGTTACCATTCAGAAACAATCTATATCTCCACCGTCTCTTATTCTTTTACCCACCTCTGGGCTTCACTACTTTTATTTATTTTTTCTGGTTCTTTACTTTACATATATAAACATGTTAATAATTACCTAAAACTTTTTATCAAAAGCATTCAACATAAGCTAATTTCCCATCACATCCACATTAAAAGGAAGAGACAGACCCCCTGGGAGAAAAACAGATTACTTATATATTTAAAAATAGGCTATGAATGAGATTTTTATCAGCAGATTTTTTTTCTGATATTCTTGATGAATAAAATCATGTGTTAAATTCACATTATATTGAGCATATGTACCAAGAGGCTCCAACTACTTCAAACATTTTTAATATGATAATAGGTTAGTGGAATGAATGATTCAGAGTTGTCAAAGGGTCTCAGATTAAAGGGTCTGCTTTAAGCGAATTATTTTTCCTCCTTACCTTACCCTAAAAAGTCTAGACTTGAAGAAATACTGAAGCAGACTGTAATTGTGTTTGTCTGTGCAAGTTTCATCACTGGAATCTTGCAATTACTGTTCCATGTCCCTCCTAGCGAAAGACATTGGTGAGAGGACTTCTGTTAATAATTCTTTATAAATGCATTCCTTTGTTGCAAACTCAGCGAGAAACTTGGATTAGTGCTGTCAATTGGTAGTGCGAGTGTCAGTCTTTTGATGTAGATGATTACTTCTTTACTGTGTAAAATTTAGAAATTACTGATATTTAGGGTTAGCATTGGCTCCCTTTCTTCCAGTCTTCTGAAAAGGCATTACATCCAAATTAAATATCTTTAACTGTTTTCACCTTTAAGAGAACATCATAGTATTTAATTACATCTCATTTTGTGTATGGAAGTTTAAAGGGAAAATTTGGAAACAAATCAACATTTACTTGGAAATTCAAGATACGTAGAATTTCCAGTTTGACGCTATCCAATAGAATGTTCTTCAATAATGGGGATAATCTATATCCACACAGTCAGTACTGTAGACTGTAGCAGCATGTGGCTATTGATCACTTTAAATATTGGTAGTGCAACCAAGGGATTCATTTTAACTTTCATTAATTTAAATTATTTTAACTTTAATTTCAATAGTTTTGATAATGGCTGTCATGTTGGATAGCACAGATAGAGACTATTCCATCGACCTTTTGACCTTCCTGTTTTTCTTAATATCTTACTAAAATTATACAGATACTTTTCTAATTAACATATCAAACATTTTTGAGGAAGATACAACAACTGTCACCAATATAAATTTTAATAAGTGATAAGAGTTTGAACTATATGCCATGGAAACTTTTTAATACTTTTTCTTTAATATTTGATGGAGCAACAAAGTTCTATTTTCAAGTAAGTGACTCAAATGATGATGAGCATAGAAGGACACAGATAATTATGTCACCCAAAATAATTTTCTTCCATAATTGTTTCGTAATTTTATATGATCACTGCTTTCAACTTCTGATGGCATTCCTTGTTAAGATGAATGACTTTTCATAAAGACAGCCATTACACTTTCTAGGACCAATTGACTTATTGCTGAATGCCTGCTTTTTAAAAATACATTCTTCAAGTATTTATTTCAAGGTTTTTGATGATGGAGTCTTCACTTGATTAAAATAATGCTTCATATGTTGGTATTTTGAGAGTGACAGGCATGGTTTTATACAGCCAAAATAATTTATAAAACCTGTCACAAAATTGAGACATTTGTTATCGTATACATAAGAAAATTCCCGTCATAGGAATTGTCCTAAAGTGCCTCTGAGCTGTGGGTACAGTATTTGACATGCTGTTATTTTGAGCATATTCCCAATATTAGTGATTGATGTCATATTAAGATCTAATTAAAATAATTTAAAATTCATTAGAATTTTTACACATTTCCTGTCTTGTGGTTTGTTGTAGTCATGTTATAATGCCCTACTGCTACCCTGTTTTATTCCATTGATAAATTCGAAGGTTTCTGTTTCTAGAAGATAGAAACATAAGGAAAAGGAAATAAACTTAGTGACTCAAGGGTGGAAAAATACAAAGGCTCTTTGCTTTTAGTTAGGTTAAAGATATTTATCAGAAAAAGCATTGCTGTTATAGTCACGTAATATATATTTATCTTTTTTTTTTATTGAAGTTGAGTTGATGCATCTATCATATTATTTTATTTGCCTAAAAAAATGTAAGATTGAGTCTGACATTGGAAGAGTTTATATTTCCTATTTTAAATAATATACATTTTCTATTAGGGCAATTTTTGAAAAGCATTTTAGTTTTTAAAATAAAAATTGTATATCTTTAAAGTGTTCAATATGATGATTCGATATACACATAAGTAGTTAAATCATTACTACAGGCAAGCTACATACTTTAAGGGCAAACACATGAATTTATAAGGTATTTTATGTATATACTATTTAGGGCACAGATTGGTAGAGGAATTTTAAGTAAGCTTGAAAATAAACTTTCATATAATGTGTCTAAGAATCATGAGGAAAACTGCATCCTGGGCTGTGTTACTTCATGCTGTTAGTGTATTTTTAGGTGAATTAGTAGGTTTCTTTAGCATTTAAGGCTAAATATTCCATGTTTAATTTTACAAAAACAAATAAAGGAATTGCTCACTGCTATAAAATGTCATACTCTTACAAAATTTGATATATTAGCATTAATGAATAAAAAGCAGTCATTGATCCAGAAAAGTAAACCATATTAAGTTGGACACACACTGATATTTTAAAATGATTATCTGTGTTCACAGGTTTATATTAACTTTTTTCTAATTAAAAACATACAATATGCAATCATAGAGAAAGGTCAGTCTTATTTTTAATTATTTTCCCCATGTAATTAGACATTTATTCTCTGCAGATTGGAGTGTGCAAGATTAAAATACTTATTATTTAAAGGTCATGTATTTGACATAGTGAAAGGCATTATACATTAGATTATATTCCTAATACTGACAATACATGTATTTGTATTGTATATGAAAGATGAAAAATGAGAATGAATACACTAAATCCACTGAAAAATGGACATTTTAATGCTTGCTTTTTCTCTTTACTCCTACGTTTATCAAAAAAAGAACATTGAACAAAAGGAGGCAAAGGGAAAATAGTCAAAACAACATGAGAAGTGATACGGTGAAATATATTTTAATAATATATATTGTGAATACATATTTAATATATAATACTTTATGATTTTAATACATATTTTATATGTTTGATTTTAAGTCATCCTATCTATGCTGGTTACCTGTAGGACTAGAAATTACATACTTGACAATTTACTTTTTACATCTAAAAGATTTACTACAATGCAAAATATGTGTTCATATGGGCAGAATTTACAGCATGAAGCCTTAAGTTTCTGCTTCTGAAATTTGATAAATCCTATCCTGAATACAGGGTGTTAAATATAGGAAATTGTGGAAAAAATGGATTGAAATGTATCTTTTGTAAGCATAACTTTATCTTTTGTCTTAAAAGCTAAAACCATTTTATACAGAACACCAATAGGAAGCAAAAGATTTTAAAAACTTGATTATCAATGGGCTACGGGAAACGCAAGTGAATTGTGGAGGTTAATACTGAAAGAAAAATCCAGAATCTAAATGATAGAGGAGAAAATTTACCTCATTAGGAGCACACATGAGAACAAAAAGATGAAAAGGGAAGGTCAACACCTTGAGAGGATAAGATTGGATTCAGTTGACTTTGATAAATTGGTGAAGTTATGAAAAACAAATGGAACTGACATTCAATAGGAACAAGTGTAGCATAATGCAATTAAGACAGAGAAAGGAGTTGCATGAAAACAATGAGCAGTAACATAGATTGCAAAGTGTAACACTCATAGCATTCTCAAGTAGGAAGGGAACATGAAGGTCATTTTATAGAGGGATACAGAAGTAAGGAGCATTCACAACTTTTCAGAGAAAGAACTAAGAATGTTACAACTGTTTCTAAGTCTATCAGCCCAATAATTCCCCTCAACACCATATTGTCCCCGAATCTAACAGGAAATGGTCCAAGGTATCATAATTGATCAACAAAACTGATTCTTCCCTCCTCAATATCCAATCCATGGGCAAATCTTTCAGTACCATTAAAAATACATTCTGAATTTCTTTACTTCCCTAATTTCTAATATTTCTGTGCTAGTGTTACCAAGTCCAAACTCATTCTGCTCACTGCAGGACAGGCCAGTATATCAGGAGATGAGGTACTGGGGCAAGGAATAATGACTTTATCTGGAAAGCCAGCAGACCTAGAAGATGGCAGACTAATATCCTAGAGAACCATCTTATCTATGTTAGAATTCAGGCTCCTTTTATACTAAAAAGGGGAGGCAGTGAGGCTGGTTGTTGCCAACTTCTTGGAGTCAGAATCCTTTGTTCTTGCAGCTGTCCACCTAGGTGGGGTCACAATGTTCCTGTAAACCTCCAATAAGACAGAGGTTATTCTCTATTCTGCTACTTTTTAATCTCTCTATGAATGGAAACGTGTTATACCCTTAAAGGTCAGTGCCTTGAGAATGGGATACCCTGTATATTTCAGGTTAAAGGCAACATTCTTTTATAAAAGGTACAGAACCAGTGTGACAAAGCACAGGAAACAGAGCACAGGGTTAGAGGTAAAGGAACAGATCTAATATGGATCAGATTTGTTCCTCCCTATTACACTAGTGCAAGAAACCATCATCCCACTCTGCTCTAGCATCCATTTTCCAAGTGATTTCTACATCTGGTAAATTATATAATGTTACCTTGTTTATAAGTTCTGCAGTGGCTTAATGCCAATAGAATAAAAACAAACCCCCTAAATATTGCTAACAGTTCTTCATATGATCTTGCTCCTCCCTTCTACCCCTTTTCATTTGCACCAGCTTTCCTTCTTCCTCTTCCTAGGAGAAATTGTGCTTATACATATGATGATACACTTTCATTCCCTAACTAAAAAAGACTTTTAAATGGCATGGGAAATATCCAGTATGGGCTAGGACTGTAATAACATCATTACAGTTGTCCATATTTTTATGAATAATTTTCAGGTTTGATGTGAAAAATAAGGTACCCAAATATTTTTAAAATATTTAAAATTTAAAATAATTTACCAGAAAGCACATTCCTTGTGTAACTAAGCTAATATCTGAGTGGGAAGAAAGGGCATTTTCTTTCCCCAATATTAATACATCTGTATTCAAGGTCACATTTTGTTTGAGCTTTGTCACTTTTCACATGAAATTAATTTTTCTTTGCTGACTATTGTCATAATAATTGGATATCCACTCCATGGAAAGCAATTCTCTGATGTTCCAGTCAGATCTCTGCATTTAAATAAAAACTTAACAGAGCAGAAAACAGAAGGAAAATGTGAAACTTGAGAAGTGCTGTATGTTGCCCTGACTCTGGGTGCGCATGCTTTCTGCAGAGTCGAGTCAGCTCAGCAATGCCTACCCAACCCTTTTGTTTGGTGCCAAAGGTGGTAATTATTGAGAACCATTTAGTTTTTCTGCCTCTTACTATATATTCTTTGCTTAAATTCCCAAAGCCTTGGAAGCTGCTCAAGATAGCACAGGTCTGGGGGAGCTGAGCTATACTCATTTGTAACCAAAATAGTTCATTAAACATAAACTGAATGTAGGACTATGGCTGCAGGCAGCTGTCTGGTCATGCTTTGCCACAACCAGATTATTTTAAAGTTGGTGTAAATTAAGTAAGTTCCTTTCATGGCAGGATCTTCTGGGCTCAGGCATATTTCAAGAGGGCAGGAAAATAATTAATTCAAGATTCTTACAAGATTCACTATACCTGTGAGCACTGCTTTGGAACCATTTATGTTTAAAAAATCTATCATTTTTAATTGGATGGGTGAGGAACATCACTATAGTTCTATAACTCTCAGCAACAGATTCAAATAGATAATTTATATGAATTTTGAAAAAGTATTTTAACTGTATCACTACTTAATGGAATATAATGAATATTTTTGGTAGCCATACTACTATGTTATACTAGGAAATGTGTTTATGTACAAAAAATAAATGTTAAGTGAAATTGGTGAGTAGATGAGCAGGAAAAAAAAGTTGCACGCAGAAAACTGTTCTTTTTCTGTTTTTTTTGTGAGAGAGAACGTGCTCTCTTGCTTAGTCTATATTATTTCAGACCATTGCTAAATGTGAAAAATTATGTCCAGTTTCTGATGAAAAAATAATGGTGATAGGATATTTCTACTCAGTTCGAATGACTAATTTAATAAATCATATACATTTATGCCTGGAAGGGATATTAAATATCATGTAGCACATTATTTCTCAAATTATATTCTGTGAAGTCTCAAAGTTCTAAGCAAAAAATAAAAACAGAAACAGGTTTTGGAATTAAACCATTTAAACTGATTTATCTGATGCATGACTTCACACAGTGTTTCATACCATGATGCTCATCAGATCAATAGCACTTCCTAAATTGATTTGGCTTGATGCTGCCATTAACATCCTGAGGGACCCAGTTTTTCTCTTAACTAAAATTCCGTCAGTGAAATGTGGATGTTACAAAGCCCTCATTTATACAGTAAAGAAAACAAGGTACAAGGAAGCTAACTGGCTGAGCCAAGGCCGCAGAAGGGGTTTACTGGTCATGACAGGTCTTTTAGTTTCTAGAGCTCTAGTCTTTTCTACCACACTATACTTTTCATCACCTGAGATGACCAGGACTTTGCTGTGGTGTAGCTATAAATCTCTCCCACTAAACTTAAATCCCATGTTACTAGGTAGCAAGAAGCATCAAAGTGTGTCAATCCCTCAAATGGTTTTGGCTTTAACAGCAGAGTGGATAAGCTTGTCAACTGCCCTGGGTGTCCGATAAGTTATCTCTCTAGTGACGACCTTTTTATGAGTTCAGAAATAATTTTCAGCTGTCACATAAGATGCCTCTCTAACGGTACAAAGAAAAAAACTCTATTTACAGGGAAGAATTTAGCTCCTATGGGAATTTCAAAACACCTCTCCCTTTACTCTGTTTATAAGCACACATCGCATTCTGGCACATAAATCTTCAAGAAAGTGGAACACATGAGTCCCTCAACAAATGGCACAAGGACATTAGGAAGATTCTACAGGGATGTTGCCGAGACACTCTTTTACTCTTCTGAAATACTGATCATTTATTGTTAAGAACCATATACAAGATTGAACTGTCTATATTTTCCTGCAAAGGTGTATATCAGAGTCAGATCCACTAGCTGGAGTGTTTTGCTGGTATTTTATATCGTTAATTTGGAGTTGGGATAATTGACCATTGTTTACTTATATTGACAAGATTATATCGGTTTTCTTAAATATACACACAGTTTGTATGCTAATGATATTGGGGCATTCATTTTTGGTGGACTTTTAAAATAAGCTTCTGGTTAAATGATGACTTCCTTAATAGTTAAAAGACTCTCTTCTTTGACTGTATAGTTAAATTATATTAATATATTAGTGTGATAATACATGTCATTTTACACGAATGGGATCATGCCACATACAGTAGCAAATTTTGAACAATTCTATTTTTTCTTATGTGCTTGATCATTCTCTTCTCTCCAGATCTCCCAGGAATAACATGTTGATAGAGCTTTTCATTTTTCTCTCTCTGCTGTATGTTTTTCCCTCTTCCCTGCCTCCTTTCTGCCTGTCCTCCCTCCCCACCTTCTTTCTGTCTTTCATGTTTTGTCTTTCTGTCTTTCTATTCTTTCTATCATCATAATCTATCTCTATGCATTTTCTTACTATTATCTTTTAAAACAATGGAATCATAATAAACTCAGTCTCTATATCTTCCTTCTTTCCCCCAACAAATACCTTGTGCAAATCCTTCCAAAACAGCAATTATTGTTATAAATCATGTTAACCAATGGTTCTATAACTTTCCATGTTCTAGATGTACTATGCATTTTCAACACTCCCTTATTAATGAACATTTATTTTATTTTCTTTGTTCAGACTTTGATTATTCTCCAATAGATACCACTTCACAGCATCAATTCTGCTTAACAACAGTGATTTACTAAATACTCACTTTTCTTTCTATGAGTAGATTCCTACAAGTGAAATATAAGCAAAGCTATGAAGGTTTTAAAAGCACGACTCTTCGTTCCTGCAGGTTCCCTGCATTCAAACCCCCTTTGGCATTTTCTCAGACAAGTTGTTTATCATTTTTCGGCCTCAATTCTCTTATCTGTAAAATGGACTAATAGTAGTAAATCCGTCAGAGAACTGCTATGAGATTTAAATGAGCCAATTACATAAAGTGATTAGAGTAAATGAGTGACACAAAATAAGCTTCATCCAAGTGCTGTCATTATCATTACTCCTGCAGGACTGAAGGGTGTGTGTCTTTTAAATTTTGATACATATCGCCACATTGCTTTCCAAAAAAGGTTGTGAAATTTAACACTTCTGTCAACTATTTATGATACAACCTTTTCCCCAACATCTGCACCAGTAATGTGTTAGCACTCTTTTAATTGCTTTTTCTAAAAAAAATGAGTGTTAAATATTACCTAATTTTAGTGAAATTTTTAATCTCCTTATTATTGTTACTTGAGCATCTTTTAATATATTTTGTTATTTTGTACATTTTTAATTTAATTTTCTATAAAGTTTTTCTCCATATTTTTAAAAAGCTAAACTCATTATCCCAATTGTAATTTTCCCCTAAATGTATCAGTTTGACTAATAACATTAAAATGTTTAAAAGTTGTATAGCCAAGATCATCTATTTATATATATATATTTTTTTTTTATTGTATAGTCGGTTTACAATGTTGTGTCAAATTCTGGTGTACAGCATAATGCTTCAGTCATATATGAGCATACACATACTCACTTTCATATTCTCTTTCACCGTAGGTTACTACAAGATATTGAATATAGTTCCCTGTGCTATATATACAGTATGAACTTGTTGGTTATCTATTTTATATGTATTAGTTAGTATCTGCAAATCTTGAGCTCCCAATTTATCTCTTCCCACTCCCTTCTCCCCCTCGTAACCATAAGTTTGTTTTCTATGTCTGTAAGTCTGTTTCTGTTTTGTAAATAAGTTTGTCTTTTTTTTTTAAGATTCTGCATATTAGTAATATCATATGGTATTTTTCTTTCTCTTTCTGGCTTACTTCACTTAGAATGGCAATCTCCAGGTCCACCCATGTTGCTGCAAATGACATTTATTTTATTCTTTTTTATGGCTAAGTAGTATTCCATTGTATAAATATACCACAACTTCTTCGTCCAGTCATAAGAGAATACTATGAACAACTATATGGTAATAAATTGGACAACTTAGAAGAAATGGACAAGTTTCTGGAAATGTACAGTCCACCAAAACTAAATCAAGAAGAAATAGATCATTTGAACAGATCAATCATTAGAAATGAAATAGAATCAGCAATGAAAAATTCCCTGCAAACAAAAGTCCAGGATGAGATGACTTCACCAGGGAGTACTATCATACAAAGAAGAGCTCATACCAGTTCTTCTCAAACTCTTCCAAAAGGTTGAAGAGGAGGGAATACTCCCAAATTCATTCTATGAAGCCACCATCACTCTAATACCAAAGCCAGACAAAGAGACTACCAAAAAAGAAAACTATAGGCCAATACCATTGATGAACCTAGAAGCAAGAATCCTCAACAAAATATTAGCAGACAGAATCTAGTAACATATAAAATAAATCAGACAGCATTTATTATAGAGCTAATTTGGCTCCACCACCAAGGCGATATACTTACTAGGATTTTTCCTTGATGTTCTCTCTATTAAGAGGTCTTTTTATTCTGCCTGGTTTGAGCACAAACCCTATGTAACACATGGGGATTTTCTGGTGATTCCTTTCCAGAGGTTTTTTTCCTCACCTTTGGGTAGTTACTTCTCTTACATGCACAAATCAATACTCACACAAAAGAATCAAGATGATTGTTTTGTAGCTTCCCAGAATTCCTTGTGTAGCTCCCTCCTCTTCAATATTTCAATCCACTGACTCCAGCTTCCCTGGCTCCCCCAACCATGCACTCTTTTCAGCTCAGAGACTACTGGGCTCTGTTTCAGTTAATCCTTGAATGCATTCTGAATGCTTTCTCTAGGCTGTAACTGGGGCCATTGTAGTGTCCACCTTATTTATCTTACTTCTTTCCTTGTTCTGCCTCTCGTCCAAGATCTGAAAGTGATTATTTTCATATATCATATTCCAGTTTTCTAATTGTTTAGTGTGTAAATTTGGTCCCTGTTTTTCCATCATGGCTGTAAGAGAAATTTATAATTGCTAGTGTTTTCAGAATTTTTCTTTTCTTAGTTAAATTTTGTTTTCTTTTATTCTTATTATATTTAGAATATATTTATTATATATATAATAAACTGACATATATTTCAGTTTACTCTTCATCTGTTAGTAAGAATCTGTAGTTTTGCTCTTTATTTGTTACTGGTATATTTTGCATTGACATATTTCTCTAATATTGTAACATTTTTCTCTTTCTAGTAATAAGTATCTGTTAGCTATAATACAGCATTTTTAAACATATGGCTGGATCATATTTGGTATTCTTTTATTTAGAATATTAGCATCTACATTCATAAGTGAGTTTTAGCTCTTTATAGTCCCCTTTTTAAATTTGTAATATTAGTACTTAGTTTATTATTTTTCTTCATTAATGAAAAAGACATTTAATGATGATAATAACTAGTCACAGCTTATACTTTTTCTCACAATTTTTGTAGGAGACATTCTCTTTTATATTGTTACTTTGATAATTTATAATTTCCATTTTTATATTGCCCTTAATTTAAGGACTATTAAGGGTTGTCTCTTAATTTCTTATATTCAGGGAATTTTAATTTTTTCAGTCATATTGAAATGCTCTCAGAAAATATTGTCTGTAAATCTCATTTATTTAACTGGATGAATTTGGGTGGGCAACAAGATTTGTTTTTCAAAATGCTCTGTGGTCATTCAAAATAATATATAGATTCTTTGGCTGAGATATATAAAGTTTTCATGCATGTTAAATCAATGTTTTGATTATATTTTTATATCATTTTTGACCTTACTTATTCTGATGTAATAAATTCTAACTGATCTGGGAAATATATTATATTTTTCCTATATTTTCCTTTCATTTTGGTTGGATTTTACTATTTCTAGCTTCAAAATTATTTGTGAAAAGGGTTTTGCCTTTTATCTCTCATTCTTCATATGTGTACAAACATATACATCTGTATACTTTTATTATTATTATTATATTCTATGTATTCTTTTGCTGTTTAATGTTAAAGTCTATCTTGTCTGATATTAATATTATAATACTAATTTGTATTTATGTTTACTTAATATCCTTTTGTTTATCCATCTATTTCAAGCTTTAAGTAAAATTTCAGTATGACAATCTTCAAGTTTCAATGGAGAATTCAGGATAGTAAGATATATGCTTGATATTATTCTTTCCACCTAAATTAATATTAAGATTCATTTCATTTTTGTTGTTTCTATTTTCTTCCCTGTTTTATATGTTCTAATAATATTGTAACTCTTCCTTTTATTTTCCTGTGTTAATTTGGGAAATTGCCTCTTTACTTTCCCTTTGTTAATGATTGCTTTCCAGTGTTTAGAATCAAATAAATAATTATTTACTTATATATAAAAGTGGAATTTCATATTTCCCCACAATATTCTTTCTCATATGTTCCCCATTTCCTTTCTTTCTCACTGCCCTATAACGTAAAACATTTGTAATATTTTCATATCTCAACTCTTTTATTGTTTTACCTCTTCCCCCTTATAAAAACATTGGATTGCTTTCTTTCTTCTTTCCCTAAAATTTGCTCTCCTTGATTTTGTATCTTTGCTCTCAAGTAGCATTAGCATTTTTATTGCTATCTATTTTTCCCATTGCAAGAATCTTTCAATACTTATGCCCCATTTAGATTTAACTTTAAAGTTATCTTTTTCTCTGTTACGATTTCTGTGCTTATTCACTTTGCTGTTTTGTTTCAGTTTATCTTCTCAGATGAGTTGTGTGGGTAGAAATTTTATTCTACATAGATTCCTTCTGTTTGTAGGTTTATAATACATTCTCTTTATACATATGTTTCAGAAAGTTTATCAAGATATATCTTATTTTAAAAAAAATCAATCCCAACTGGAAATCTATGAGTCCTTTCAGTTTGCAGAACCAAACTATATCTTTTTGCCCCATATTTTTCTTATCTATTAAACTCTCTTATTTATCTTGTATTTGGTCTTTCATATCTATCCTCTGAGTCAGAATTTATGTTTTTTATTTGGTTGTTTTGGTTCCATTCTTTATTGTATGTCTTGAACTTAATGTTCCATATCTTTAATTTGTATTTTAATCTTCTTCAATTCATCAGCTGATTTGTTTTCATTTAATAAGCATTTTTTTGTAATTTCTATAAAATTTAATTTGAATGCTCTCTAGTTTCCTTAATTGCTTATATTATTCTGGCCCAAGTCTCTTGTTCTTTTCTGCTCTGTTTCAAAAACTTATTGAGAATGTCTTTTGCATGTTACATTCTTGGGAAATTTCAGACTGGCACCTAACCTAACCCCAGGACTACTTAAATGATGACACATGTGGTAGAGTTCTCTTTTTCTGTGGGCTTGCCTGTTGCCAATATCTTATAGAGGTGTCATAAGGCTCTCACCCTTCTCCTTGCTCCCACTTTCCAGCATTGAAGAGAATTAGTTCTTCTTTTAAAGCTTCTTCAATAATGCTGGGGCTAGGTAAAAGAGACACAGTAATTCTAGCAGAGGTTAGCTTTCTGCCAGTGTACAATAGATTTGTGATCTTAACTCTCCCCAGGAGCCAGTGGCAATATTCCGTAGTACTTCCTCCTGGTTAGAAGAAAGAGATTCAGTAATGTTTCTCTCCTTCAGGACTCAAATAGAAACTTCAAACTTCTCATGTACATTTCTGCAACACCTGCCTTCCAGGCCCTGCCTTAGCTTGGCTCAGAAGAGGCAGATGGTTTGAAATTCGCAGTGGAGGGATATGAATATGGATTCAAACTGTCATGTTTCCAGAATCCTCTTCAAATTGCTTTAAATTTATCTATCACTTTGATATAAACAAACAAACAAATAAATAAATATATTTGTATAATATCTAATTATGAAAATTTTCTCATTATTTTTCCTTTATCTAGAATCTCTAACATTTACTGCTTCCCTATGCTATTATTTTTACTTTTATGATTCTTAAAGAGAATTTGTGGTTTTTTAAGCAATATTACTATTTTTTTATTGAAGTATAGTCAGTTTACAATGTTGTGTTAATTTCTGGTGTACAGCATAGTGAATCAGTTGTACATATGTATTTCTTTTCATATTCTTTTTCATTATAGGCTATTACAAGATATTGAATGTAATTTGAATGTAGTTCCCTATGCTGTACAGTAGAACCTTGCTGTTTATGTATTTTATGTATAGTATATAGTATCTGCAAGTCCCAAACTCCCAATTTATTCCTCCACTCCCCCTGCCTCCTTGGTAACCATAAGTTTGTTTTCTATGTCTGTGAGTCTGTTTCTGTTTTGTAAATAAGTTTATTTAGTGCAAGATTTAGTAAAAAACAATTTGCATGGATAATATGTATAAAAATTTTACTCTCATTTGCACCCATTGGAACCAATATTTTTTTATGATGCTTTTATCCTTATATGTGATGTCTCTTCTTTTTGATAGTAATGAAAGCCTAAAGAAAGTTACTAAATGTTTAGCTTTATTTGTGCAATAGTTTATTAAAACTCACTTGGTAAATAATTTTTTTTAGTAAAACATTTTAAAGATTTGTGTGAATTAATCTATCTTCATAGATAATATGTTACTGAAATAAAATTTGTTTTAATAATTATAAACTTGTGGTCTGAGAACAATTTATGATCTCTATCTTGCACTGCAAATTGATGAATTACTTAACTGTTCTAGATTAAACATTTGCCCTTTTACATGTAAATTTACCATCTTTCAGCGGAATTAACTGACCATAGAGTATCATTTTTGAAGATTATAAGCAGAAAATAAAACCCCAGTTATTTATTAAAAGCCAACAAATAGCTTAAGCAATTTCTAACTCTAGTTACATATGAGAAATTATTTTTAGAATCATGTAGTACTAGAAAAAGCTCTGCTTCTCTGAGAAACTGGAATATGTTTTAATGACAATGAACATTTTTGTAATTGGTAGTATTTTCTTTTCTGTTGGTCAACTGGAGCTAAGATTCTATGTGTGGATCAATTCTCGCAACATGTTGGCTTTTAGATCCACACATGTGTACACTGTGACTTTGGTTCCACAACACTTCCTCTTCCCATGTCCTTGTTGACTCTGACTTCACAGTTGACTTTATATTTTCCTGTTGAATTTTCCCATATGTTGTGGAATTAGGAGAAGTATAAAAAACTAAATATATGATAAAGTAGTTACTGAAAAGCAAAAATGAAAATAGAGTATGTCTTAGAAACCACTTTTATTCACAAGTTATACTTTATTATATTCATGAAACAATTCCAAGGATATATTAAGAGTTAGAACCTTTCAGAATATGTAGGGACTATTTCATCAATCCGTCCAGTCTCTTTTGGCAGATTGGTTAGTTAGACGTCTTTCAAGACAAACCTAACGATGTGCTCCACATACTCTAAAGTCACGGTGTTAAATTTACTAGGAAATTACCACCAAACAAACAAATAAAAAAAATAATAACTGACAACCACTGCATTGTTTTTCTGTGGGTATTCTCTCCTACTCAGGCACACACAATCATATAATCCATATATTTCTATTTTATAGAAACATTGAAAGAAGATAAATGAGATAAATCATATTTTTCTAGGGTTTATTCCTCTCAGTTGTTAGGTAATTCTATCTTCATAGATTCAGAACTCAACTATTCATCCTTAAAACTGAGTAAGAGTGATCTTTCTAAATTCAAATTTAAATCATGTAAGTTTTCTGCTTAAAATTATTTATTGTATCTTCCTATATATAATTTAAAATTCAGACTTCTTTGCATAGTAAAAACTTCTCCATTAGTGGGTACTTGTCACCTGTCTGGGTTAATTTTCGGGAACTCTTCTCCACAAACTTTATAATTCAACAATAATAAATTACGTGCCATTTCCCATACACAGCACATTCTATCTTACTTTACCCACAAAAATAGTCATTTTATCTTCTGGAAGTATCTTTCTTTGCTGTACAACCTGATATATTCAACCTTAGCTCCTATGGACAGACTTCTTGAATTCCATAGAAGATGTTAGTTAACTGTGACTTTCTGTTACCATGACTGTACATGCATTTTGGGAAATGGTTTGTCACCTAAACATGTGTCACATCACCTCTATATTATTATGAAAGCTTTAGTCTCCTTGACTTCCATAAATTCTTTGTTCAAGTTTGTTAGTAGTTGATAATGTATTGCATGAAATTTTTAGCTGCTTTGAATAAGGTGAGCACTCTCTGAAAAGAGAAAATAGTCTAGGTTAGAAGAAAGGGCAGGAGAAGCAACTCAGCAGTGAGATGAGTTAGAACGTATCCTCCACGCACAGAACATTCTGTAACAAACTGAGGCAAATGAAACATTGCCACTTTTGTTATGCCCTCAGAAAGAACAGAAAGCAAGCAACAGAGAATCTGTGTAAAATTAGTGGAATCTGAATTAGAGGGAGTAGGGATGGAGGTGTACATTTTGATTGTTGTTTTGTAGCATGGACCTACCATCTTTAAACATGGTTTTGATGCAGAGACTTGGAAACAGTAACAAATGCCATAGACACTAACAAATTTAACTCTAGAAGTATTGAATTTCTTAGAACACAGAGATGGTCCTCTGCCTGGGGAAACACAGTAGGTGAGAGACAGCTTACCGCTATGATAGTGTTTATCACTTTCTATTAAAATCAATAGTTTGTCTGTGCTCCCTTTATATAATTCCTTGAGGGAGAATGCCTTGACTATATCTTTGCATCCTTAGAATCTTGTGCAATATTGAAATGTTGAGTGAAAGTATGAATGACTGAGAGAACAAATGAATGAATAACTGAATTAATATATTGCACTGGTACTTATTTCTGCCAGTGGAGGGAAAATAAACATTGTTTGTTAAGAATTGGAGCACTAGAGAGTATTTGAATGCTGGGCTGCACTACAGAAGGGATGTGGATTCCATTCAAAAAACAAAATTTAACGTAGCAAAGAATAATCACCAAGATGACACAAGGAATAGATACCTTGTATTATCAAGAAATTGATATCATTAAGGCAAATGGTATTTAGGACTTCTACAAAGCTTGAACCATAGCTACTATTGAAAATCCATCATATTATCTGGCAGAGGAAATGCAAGTGAGGTATTAGATGCTGGGGTGATGATTTAGTTTCTTCATGCTGAGCGAGATACATGAACAACATGTCTTTCTTTGTCATATACATAAGCTATTTCTGCTAAAAGCATATGAAGAATAAATATATTTTCAGCTATCAGCTGCCTTAACTTCCCTGCAGAATCTCCGAAAGTTTAGTCTTTTCCTAATTAGATCCTTACTTTTCAATGATCTCTATTATGTGCATAAATTCAGACCTCTTACTGAAAGAATTGCTTTGGATGAAAAAAGTGATGATGCTAAATATGATACACACTTAAACGTCTTTATCTGAAGTCATTGTCTATAACTCAATATTAATTTTTGGCAAATATTGCATCCTTCTCTGTGTTCTTTCTTTTTTTAATATCTGTATGTAGCAAAGTAATTCCTTCATTATTTAACATATTATAAACTTTACAGGTAGTCTACCTTAATCTCATGTTCTGACTGTTTTTATATGCTAAGGAGGAGAATGTTGAGACTAGAAGGGTGACCACAGAAAATGAGAGCTGTAGGACATGCATCAGGAGATAGAAGACCAGGCAATCTGTTCACCACTGACATCCCAGTAAATGGTGTTTGTTTCTTAAAGATTCCCTAATTAAAGCAAAATTAGCATTTTAAAATATATATCACAATAAATATTCCTTTATATTAAAAAAAAGTGGGTCCCCTGGTGTCTGAGCCATGCATATTAGAAATACATCTCATTGTAATGGATCATGTGATTCTTAAAGTGGTTACAATAAAGTGAATGTCTGTGAAAAAATAAAGTAAAATAGAGCAGTTTTCATCCACAGATGAAATAATGTCTTTAATAATATCTTTCTTCTAAGTTTACTAAGAATAAAGAAGAGTAAAATTTTCCTTCATTATTTATTACAACTCTCCTTTTGATTGGAGTGTTTTAAAATAAAGGCATTAGTTTCTATTTTTCTTTAATGTTTTTACCATAATAATATCCAAACATACGTTACAGTGAGAAAATATTTAATTTAATAAACATACATATACTCACAAGGTATCTAATGATTGGACTGAACATTTGGACTTGTTTGCTACTTTTTTTGCTAATGTATTTAAAATAAAGATATCATGGCATTTTACCCTTAAATATTTACAGTATTCATCTATAATAAATATGAACATTTTCTGTATAACCACAGCACTGTTGACTCATAAAAAGTTAAAAGTATTTTCCTGAGATCATCTACTATCAAGTCTATATTAAGATGTTAATGATTGTCCCCCCAGTATTTTTTTATAGCTGTTTTATTTAAACTAATTTTTATTAAGACCAGCATGCTAACAAGGATGACACATCAACTTTTGTTATGTTTCTTCAGTCCCTTTTAATCTAAAGTAGTCCTAACAAGGGATTTTATAATGAGAGTTATTGAAACATTCTAAGTAGAAATACTTTAGAGGCAAATCCCTCTGCATCTTGTTGGGGGGCTGAAGTTTGTAGCAGCTGTGGGAGGCCGTTGCTCAGATCTCCTTGCCACAGAAACCCTGCTGTGGAGTGTTCTTAGCTGACAGCCTCCAGTGGCTGTACATTTGGGATTCATCTCAGCTTTCACTCGAAGGCCTTATTCTCCCCAGGTTACTCTCAGCCAATTTCTTACATATCCAATTCCGTCTTGGTGACTTTTGGAGGTCCTGAAATGATTTTTTTAAAATGTGGTACAGGGAATATGGAAAATTCTCTTCATACTCATTTTGATCTCTCTTTTTCTCATTAAGAACTATCAGTGTGTGTGTGTATAAAATAAATTATAAATATATTATAATTATATATAAGAAAGTATAAATTATATATAAGAAATTTTATTATATATATAAATATATGAAAATGAATGGAAAGCAATTTATGCGTTATAAGCAAATATATGTATTACCTTCCATTTCATTTGTTTTATATATGCTTTCCATTTTTATTTCGACAGGACATAATGGATGAATAATATTTTAGTGAATTAGAGGTTAAAAATAAGGGTTACGTCTTCTCCCTGCTAAGGGGTCTTATTTATATTTTCACACTCACTATTACAAACTTCGGATAAATAGTAAATAGGAATAAAATATTGAATAATAGCACTTACCACTATCAGGGAAATGTCATTTTTAATTGTCAGATTAGGGCTCTATTTATTGTTTCACTGAGGGGTGTGGTAATATATTAATGAGAACAATATTATATGAAGTTATTAGTTAAGCTTCAATTTTTGTTATATAAATGTACAATTTAAATGTGCTTTTATCTCCCCATGCGATTGATTTGTTCAGTCATTTATTTATTCAATGAGTTTGTACTGAATTCCTGGACTGGGAAAGATTTGCAATTTTTGATACTTCTCCCAACCTTCAAGTTGTTCCATGAAACAAACAGGCATCAAAGATGTGATAACACAAGAGGGAGATTGTCTAAAGTGCTAAGCAGGAGTAAAGAAGCTTTGGAAGCTCAGAGGAAGAGTATGTGTATTACAGCTAGAAAGATTGGGAGAGCACTGAGTTCTGGGGCTGAACTATGCTACTGTTTGGATACCTCCCCAATTCCCAAGGCCCCAGGAAATAGGTGCATCCTGGATTCTCCAGAAACCAAACCAGACAGACAGAATCTAGGGTTGATTTAAGGTGGACATAATTATTGAATAGTGTAGTGAACACATATAGCACTCTGCACCAAAGAAGACACTGTGTTTTTCACTCTAAGTCCATATTCCATATTGGGCAAAGTTTCCAAAATAAAATCAGCCCCCACAGAACAGAAGGTTCTGTTTTTAAAAAGTGTTTCATCTTTATAGAAAACATGGTATTTGAGTGCGTCATCTATTGAATGTCCAAAACTCAGCTGACTGTTCCTGACATAACACTGAGATCTGGACTGGGCAGTCAAAGCACAAGGCATGGCTATTACCTGGTGTGAACTGTTACCAGAACCTTAAGCATTTCACCTGGGAAACAGAGTTTAGCCTTCGGAGACTGGGCCTTGCATTTATAAACCCATTAATCAAGGGAGAACATCTTACTCCAGGCAATTAGTTTTGACAATGGAACAGTAAATAGGCCCTAATTAATGATTTTTTATAATTATTCTTCCCTATGTGGACATTAACTGGTGTTCAGACATTAATTGTGACATCAACATGATTGCCTATCAGTAAAAAGACCATTTTGCAGCTTAATTATGGATTTCAAGGACTCGTATATCTTGTGGCTTTCAGAATCACTTTAACTAGACTTTAAGTCTTTAAAAAGACTAGGAAATCAGAAGGAAGAGTTCTCTTCTGACTTCTTACTTCCTTGTTCATTTTAATTTCTTATGCCATGTCTACACAGCTCTCCCATGCCCCACACCTCCCTTGAGAACACATGTACAAACACCATAGGATCATGCTGTGGAATATAGAAACTTCTAGCCACATGAGGTGATTGAAATTCAATTTTTTAAATTAAATAAATTAAGAAATTTAGTCCCTACACTGAAAATATTTTAAGTGTACAATACCCACATGAGGCTAGTGACTAGCTGCTGTATTGCAAGTGCAGATATAGAGCATTTCCATGATCACAGAAAACTCTGCTGGACAGCCCAGCATATAGAAAGAGCTTCATGAGGCTGGGTTGTTGTTCACTGATATCTCTATACTCTAGAATATCGCCAGCACAGAATAGGCACTCCAGAAATATTGTTGGTTGATTGAATGACTGCCCTTATTCCCTTATGTTCTCCCCATTTGTTTTGGAATTGTACCTTGAGACACAAATTTCAGGAATATCTGGAGACATTTAATAAGCACTTAGGGGTAAGAATGAGTGACAGGGGTACTTACTCATCTGAGCTCTCTTTCTATTTAAAGTACCAGAGAGAGTGCACTAGTTAAGTTTGATATAATGAGTGTTTTCAGAAGAAAATTATATGCATTATTTTATCAATTATGAAAGACTCATGAGAGTAAAAGGGCACAAAATATTGTCTATGAAAAAAATCTGCAGAGATTTAATTCAGTTATATCAAGAAACAATTTTTATTTCATTCTTTGAAATATATTTGACATATCATGTAAATTTAAGATGTGTAACATGTTAATTTGATATATTTGTGTATTGTAATATAATTACTATTGTAGCAATAATCAGCACTTCTATCACATTACATAATTATCAGAGAACAATGATTTTATCACATCATAGAAACTTTCTTGAGAAAACTTCTAAAAAAAGAATACATTGATAAAAATGAAAACAATGTTTAGGAAGTGAGGAAAATAAAACTGATAAGAAAATAACATTATCTTCCAGAAATGGAGCCCTAGATTGATATATTATATACACCACACAGGTGTGTATACACACACACACACACACACAGAGAAGAATTTTTATGACAAAAAATTAAGCTGTGTATTCCCTTGTACTTAAATGCTAATTGGAAGTTATAATCATAATACTAATAGACATATAACAAAACAATTAGACTAAAATGGAGAGAGATGAATGTATTTATAAATGACATTTTGTTGATATTGGTTATTAAACGACAAGGACATAAATATAACTTAATGAAGTGAAATGAAAACTTAAATGAATTGCAAATAATGAAAGTAAGATTTTTCAAATGACAGAACAAGTGAATTATTCAAAGAAAACCAGTAGTTCTTTTATTCCAGTTAGTGTTTGAAATTATGATTAGTGTTTTTTAATGATGTCATTCAAAGCAAAATTATTTAGAAACATTATAATCTCCATTAATCAATCAATACTATCTTCACACTTTAGAGAAATCTCAAGTCAGATGTTCTTTTCCTACACTACATATAAGTTGTGTAATATTAGCAGGTGATGGATTAATTTGTAAAACAATGTCTAAACAATTTTGGTCTAATTAGACCAAATTCAAATATTGCAGAAGTCAAAATGGGCCTCCCACAGATAGGGTTTAAGGAAATGCTGAGCTTTTGACTTAATACCAGAATATGTAACAGCCCAAAGGTTAGAAGTAGGAGTTGATAACTACCAGCATTGAAGTCTGGACTTAACAAGAAGGATGCACTATAAATATGTTATGCCTGAGTCCTCTGTTTGGGCTTCTCCCGTTTTTCTAATTAACTTAATAGTTTTTGAACATGTATACTTGGTTCCAAATGCTGTGCTATATGTACTGGGGACCCAATATTGTACAAGATAGAGTTTGGTGATTCTTGTCCTCAAGGACCTTAGAATCTATTGAGGGAGATAGGTAATTCAACATATTCTTAAGGTAACTGTACTATTATTTCTAAGGGAGACAGGCATAGTCTGACTGGATTAAGTGGGATGGTTTGTTTGTGGTAAGATTAAGATAATGACAGCTTATTACTTATGTAAAATAGTTAAAAGTGCATCAAGATTAACTTGCTGATTTCTAAGCAATAATTATGTACATTGAACAATCTAATTTGTAATGAGGCCAAGGTTCACCTATTAAATATGAGGCTGAGAAGTAAATATCAGATCCCAAATGTATATATTGGAATATTTGGAGAGTATAATAAAATACGTATCTTAACTCTTTAAATGGGATTATAAATGTCAATCAAATATTGTGTTATAATGCAAAAATTGTTATAAAAACTGTCTGCTAATTCTTAATTTTTTTTCTTTTTTAAATGAAGTATGGTTGATATGCAATATTACATTAGTTTCAGTTTCACAATGCAGTGATTCAAAATTTTTATAGATTATAATCCATTTAAAGTTATTATAAAATATTGGGTATATTCCCTGTGATGTACAGTGTATCCTTGTAGCTTGTTATTTTATACATAGAAGTTTGTATCTTTTAGTCTCCTACCCCAGTTTGCCTGTCACTCCTTCCCTCTCCCATTGGTAACCACTTATTCTCTATATTTGTGATTCTGTTTCTTTTTTGTTATATTCATTCTTTTGTTTTATTTTTTAAATCTCACATGTAAGTGATAACATACAGTACTTGTCTTTCTTTGACTTACCTCACTAACAGTAATACCCTCCAGATCCATTCATGTTGTTGGAAATGGTAACATTTCTTTTTTTAATGGGTGAGTAATATTCATATATATATGTACATACATACATATACCCATATATATCTACCTATCTCACACCTCCTTTATACAATCATCTGTTGATGGACAGTTAGGTTGCTTCCTATCTTGGCTATTGTAAATAAAGTTGCTATGAACGTTGAGTTTGTGTGTCTTTCACAATTAGTCGTTTTGTTTTCTTTGATGTATACCCAGGGGTAGAATTGCAGGATCATATTTCAGTTCTATTTTCAGCTTTTTGAGGAACCTCCATACTATTTTTCATAGTAGCTGCACCCATGGGCATTCCCACCAACATTGTACTAGGAATCCTTTTTCTGCATATCCTTGGCAACATTTGTTATTTGTAGACCCTCTGATGATCTCCATTTTGGTAGAAGTGAGGTGATATCTCATTGTGGTTTTAAATTTCATTTCTCTGATGGTTAGCGATGTTGAACATCTTTTCAAGTGCCTGTAGGCCATCTGTACTTCTTCTCTGGAAAATATCTGTTCAGGTCTTCTGCCCATTTTTTAATTGGTTTTTTTTTTTTAAATATTAAATTTTGTAAGTTGTTTATCTATTTGGATATTAAGCTTTCATCAGTCATATCATTTACAAATATTTTCTCGTATTCAGTAAGTTCTCTTTTTGTTTTGTCAATGATCTTTTTTGCTGTTCAAGAGCTTTTAAGTTTAATTAGTTTCATTTCTTTATTTTTTATTTTGATTCCCTTGCCTTAGGAAAAAAATAAAAAAAAATTTCCTATGATTTATCTCAAAGAGTGTTCTTCCTATGCTTTCTTCTAGGAGTTTTATGGTTTCCAGTCTTAACGTTTTTTACATTTAGGTCTTTAATCCATTTTGAGTTTATTTTTGCATATGATGTGAGAAAATATTGTAATGTCATTCTTTTACGTGTAGCTGTCCTGTTTTCCCAGCACCTCTTATTAAAGAGATTGTCTTTTCTCCATTGTATAGTCTTACCTTCTTTGTTGTAGATTAAATGACCATAAGTATATGGGCTTATTTCTGGTCTCTCTATCCTGTTCCATTGATCTGTGTATCTGTTTTTGTGTCTGTACCATATTGCTTTGATTATAATAGCTTTGTATTATAGTCTGAAGTCAGCATGATACTTCCAGCTTTGTTCTTTTTCTCAAGATTGCTTTGGAAATTCAGGGCATTTTGTAGTTCCATATAAATTTTAGGGTTATGTGTTCTAGTTCTGTGACAAAATGCAATAGGTATTTTGATAGGGATTTGATTAAATCTGTAGATTGCTGTCAGCCGAGGGAGGCTGATGTGGGGTTCTAGAAGGTGAGTGGCCCAAACGAAAAAATGCTTGAGGAGTTGCCTTACCGCCGGACAGACTTCAGCCGGAGACACCATGGGGTTAACAACACTTTATTGCCACAAGGAGGTGCGCACCTATGATGCACCTGTCCTGCTTTTATGTTTTTTGTCAACACATGCGCAGTCTGAGTTTCTCTGTTCATTAGGCTTACACAATATCTCTAGCACATGCATACTTCTATTTTCTTTGTTCTAGATCTTATATAATTGACGCATGCGTGGAACAATTATTTACTGCATACTACAAACATGCTCTGATCGTGGCCTTGAGTCCCACGGCTGTAACTCATCTCAATGCTCCGATCGTGGCCTTGGGTCCCATGGCATTACTCAACTCAAGACCAGCTCACAATTGCTTTGGCTGTTTAGGACATTTTTAACAATATTACTTTTTCTAATCCATGGACACAGGATATATTTCCATTTCTTTGCATAATTTTCCAGCTTCTTCATCAATGTTTTATAGCTTTAAGAGTATAGTTCTTTCACTTATTTGGTTAAGTTTCTTTCTAGGTATTTGATTCTTTTTGATGTCACTTTGAATGGGATTACTTTCTTGCTTTCTCTTTCTAATAGTTCATTACTAGGCCATAGGAAAGAACAGATTTCTGTATATTAATCTTGTATTCTGTAATTTTGCTGATTTTATTTATTAATTCTAATAGTTTTTTTTTGTGAAGACTTTAAGATTTCCTACAGTCTCATCTCAGCTGCAAATAGTGACAATTCAACTGATTCCTTTCCAATTTGGATGCTTTTTATTTCCTTTTCTTGTCTGACTGCTGTGGCTAGGACTTCCAATACTATGTTAAATAAAAGTGGCAAGAAAGTGGGTATTCTTATCTTGTTTTTCATTCTAGAGAGCTTTCAGCTTTTAGCTGTTGCTGTGGGTTTGTCATAAATACCCTTTCTTATGCTGAGAAATGTTCCCTGTATACCAACTTTGATGAGAATTTTTATCATGAATAGATGTTTAATTTTTTCAAATGATTTTTCTATGTATATTGAGATGATCATGTAATTTTTCACCCATCCTTTTATTAATGTGGAGGATCACATTAGTTGATTTATGGATATTGAACAATTCTTGTTTCCCAGGAATAAATGTCACTTGATCATGATGCATAATCCTTTTTATATGTTGTTAAATTCAGTTTGCTAATATTTTGCTGAGAATTTTTGCATCTATATTCATCAGAGATATTGGCTTGTGATTTTTTTATAGTGTCTTTGTCTGCTTTTGGTATCAGGGTAATGGTAGTCTTGTAGAATGAATTTGGGAATGTTACCTTTTCTTCAATCTTTTTGTAAAAGTTTGAGAAGGATAGTTATTAACTCTTCTTTATATGTGTGGTAGAGTTCTCCTATGTAGTGGTCTGATCCTGATCTTTTGTTTGCTGGGAGTGTTTTAATTATAAATTCAATTTCATTGTTAGTGATTGGTCTATTCAGATTGTCTATTTCTTCCTGAATCAGTCTTGGTAAGTTTTATTATTCTAGAAACTTATCCACTTAGTCTAAATTGTCTATGTTTTTGGCATATAAACGCTTCATAGTATTCTTTAATGTTTTTTTTTTGTGTGTTTCTGTGATATTGGTTGTTTTCTCCTCTTTAATTTCTTATTTTATTTATTTGAGTCATTTCTCTTTGTTCTTGATGAGCCTGGATAAAGGTTTATTCATTATGTTTATCTTTTCAAAAAAACAGTTCTTGGTTTTATTAATCTTAATTCTGTTGATTTTTTGCCTTCTATTTTATTTACTTTCTCTCTGATATTTATTATTTTCTTCTGCTGACTTTGGGCTGGTTTATTTTTCTTCTACTTTCTTTAACAGGTAGTTTAAGTAGGTTTTACTTGAGATTTTTATTGTTTCTTGAAATAAGCCTGTATTGCTGTAAATTTATCTCTTAGAACTGTTTCTGCTGTGTTCTATAGATTTTGGAAAGTTGTGTTTTTATTTTCACTTGTCTTGAGGTATTTTCTGATTTCACTTTGATTTCTTCATTGATCCATTGTTTTTTGTTTTTTTTTTAAGTACCATATTGTTTAGTGTCCTCATGCTTTTCTTTTTCCCATTTTTCTTCTTGTAATTATTCTAGTTTCATGCCGTTGTGATCTGGGGAAAAAATACTTGATGTAATTTCTATCCTCTTAAATTTGTTGAGACTTGTTTTGTATTGTAGTATGTGATCTATACTGGAGAATATTCCATATGCTCTTGAGAAGAGTGTGTATTCTGCTGTTTTTGGATGGAATGTTCTGTAGATTTCTATTAAGTTTACCTTGTCTAATGTGTCATTTAAGTCCACGCTTTTCTTATTGATTTTCTGTCTGGGTGATCTGTCCATTGATTTAAGTTTGCTATTAAAGTCCTATTGTCAATTTCTCCCTTTATGTCTGTTAATATTTGCTTTATATATTCAGATGCTCCTATGTTAGGTGCATATAAGTTAAAAAATGTTATATCCTCTTGAATTGATCTGTTTATCATTATATAATGGAGTTCTTTATCTTTTGGTATAGGTTGTTTTTTACATATTTTATTTAGTTTTATTTATTCTATTAAAAAAATTTATTGAAGTGTAGTCAATTGCAGTGTGTTATATTCTGGTGTACAGCACAGTGTCCTAGTCTTGTATGTACATACATATATTTACTTTCATATTAGACTTTGTTTTGAACTATACTTTGATATGAGTATTGCTACCCTAGCTTTCTTGTCATTTGCATTTGCATGAAATATCTTTTTCCATTCTTTAACTTTTTGTATATTTGTGTCTTTTAGCTCTGAAGTGAGTCTCTTGTGAGCAGCATACAGATAGCTCTCTTTTTTTAATCTAACCAGCTACCCTGTGTCTTTTGATTGGAACATTAAGTCCATTGACATTTAAAATGATTATTGATAGGCATGTACTTATCAATTTGTTTCTTGTTTTGTGGATGTTTTTGTAGTTCCTCTCAGTTTTTTTCTTCTTTTGTTCCTTACCATTTGATTTGATGATTTTTTTTTTTTAAGTGATATGCTTGTGTTCCTTTCTCTCTAGTTTTTGTGTATCCACTGTAGGTTTTGATTTGTGGTTATCATGGGGTTAGTATTTGTTGACCTATAACTGTATCTACTTGTTTTAAACTGGTAGTTATTTAAGTTTAAACACATTCTGCAAGATCTACATTTTTTCTTCCTCTCCCCCACATTTCATGGTTTTGATGTTATAATTTACATTTTCATGTTTCTCCCTTCACAGTTTGTTGTATTTATAGTTGACTATACAATTTTTGCATTTTAATCTTCATGCTAGCTTATTTAAGTGGTTGATTCACAGCCTTTACTATATATTTGCCTTTACAAGTGAGATTTGTCCTTTCCTAAAGATTATTATTTATTTTTGTAGTCTTTCATTTTCACTTAGAGAAGTACCTTTAATTTCTTTCATGATGTGTTTAGTATTGATAAACTCTTTTACTTTTTGCTTGTCTAAGAAGATCTTTATAACTTCTTGAATTCTGAATGACAATCTTGCTGGGTAGAGTGTCCTAGGTGGCAGATATTTCCCTTTCAATACTTTAAATATATCATGCCAGTCTCTTCTGGCCTTCACAGGTTGGGCAGAAAAAAACAGTTGAAATAGTTTTATGGGTGTTCCTTTCTTTGATACTTTGTTTTTCTATTACTATCTTTAAAATCTTCTCCTTATCTTTAAATTTTGTCTTTTTAATTGTTCTTGTCTTGGTGTATATATCTTTGATTTTCTTTTTTTTTTTTTTTTTTTTTTTGGTATTAAATGTGCTTCCTGTAGTTGTTTATCTATTTTCTTCTTCAGGTATGGGAGATTTAGGCTGTAATTTTATCAAATACATTTTTGACACTTTTCTCTCTCTTTCCATCTGAGACCCCTAAATGGGAATGTTGGTATGCTTGATGTTGTGATAGAGGTCCCTTAAACTATGCTCATTTTTTAAATTAAAGTATAGTTGATGTATAATAGTAAATAAATTGCAAGTGTACAATATAATGATTTACAATTTTTGAAGGTTATACTCTATTTGTTATTATTATAAAATATTGGCTATGTTCCCCATGCTGTAAATATATCCTTACAGATTATTTATTTTACACATAATAGTTTGTACTTCTTAATCTCCTAGCCCTTTATTGCCCATCGCTTTTTCCCTCTCCCCACTGGTAACCACTAGTCTGTTTTCTATATCTATGAGTCTGTTTCTTTTTTCATATATTCACTGTTTTGCTATATTTTTTAGTTTCTATATATAAGTGATATCATATAGTATTTGTCTTTCTCTGACTTATCTTCTTAGCTTAATACCCTCCAAATCCATCCATGTTGTTGCAAATGGCAACATTTTGTTCTTTTTTATGGGTGAATAGTATTCCATTGTGTGGGTATTCATGTATATATATCTCACATCTTATTTATCCATTCGTCTGTTGATGGATGCTTAGATTTCTTCCATATATTGGCAATTATAAATAATGTTGCTATGAGCATTGGGGTACATGTATCTTTTTGAATTAGTGTTTTTATTTTTTTCAGGTATATTCCTAGAAATGAAATTGCTGGGTTATATGGTAGTTCTATTTTTACTTTTTTTGAGAAACCTCCATATTTTTTTCCAAAGTGGCTGCACCAATTTACATTCCCACCAACAGTGTATGAAAGTTCCCTTTTCTTCACATCTCAGCAACATTTTTTATTTGTAGGCTTTTTGATAATAGTCATTCTGATGTGTGTGAGGTGATATCTTATTGTGGTTTAGATTTGCATTTTCCTGATGATGTCCAGTGGCTTTGGTGAGAGAGCTGGATCTGAAGGGAGCACTAGTCATGTTTTCCCTGAGTGTGCCGGCAGCTATCACCTTGATAGGATGTGGAGTTGGAGATGGAGGGGCTAGAGCCAGAGTCAGGTGTGAAGTGGGACTTCTCCTCTGCTCAGTGTCCACTGCCACCTTAATAGGGGCAAGTGTGGATCCCAAGTTCTGGAGTGGAAACCCTGAGTGTTGGTCTGAGCTGCTTCTTGCCCTTTAAGAGTGTGCTCTCCCCCTTCCCAGAATGGCACTTTGCCCCAGATGGGAACAGTCTTGTAGCAAGTGGGGCCAGAGCTGGCACCCAATACTGTCAGTAGCGCCCACTTGGGTGGTTCAGGCATTCCATCGTAGTTACAGACTGTTCCTGATCTGCCATCTATGTGAGTGCCAGTAATGGATTCTTTCTCTCCACTTAGATGCTATGCCAGGTCTGAGCTGACTCCAGTCCCCTGCAACTGTGCCCTCTCCTCCAGCAGCAGCAACTTTGTCCTAATGGGGAGCTGTACTGTGGAAAAAGGGGGCCAGAGTGGGTGCTAGGGTGGTCTGAATACCAGTCAGAGTTCCAGACTCCTCCCTATATGCTGCCCCTATGAGCACCAGTGATAGCTTCCCTAACCCCATTTAGATGTCATGCCAGGTCCATGCCCACTCCATTCCCCACGATTACACTACAGCGTCCTTACCCCTGGTGTGGAGCTGTACCTTTGAGCAAGAGGTGTCACAGCAAGTGCTTGGCTCATGCTGGTGAACTTTCTGGGGTGGTGGAGGGAAACTGGACAGAATCTGGGCAGTTTTAATCTGCTTTCTCCACCGTGTTTCAGGAATAAGTAGGCATGTGTGCACTGTTCATGAACAGCTCTAGTGTTCTCACAGCCCTGATGTCTGTTCCACTGCTTTTCAAATCAGCTAAGGAGACTCATCCTCCCAGTGTTGGACCCCAAATCTGGGGAGCCTAATATATGGTTTGAACTGCTTACCCCCCACAGAGGATCTCTGTGTCCATGTAATCCCCTTCCTCTTCTGTGTCCTCTCCTAGGAGTGCAGGTCCTGACATGTTGCTTCTTTTCCCTTCCTACCCGACTCCACGTGGGTCTTTCTTACAGCCTTGACTGCGTAAGAGTCTTTCTGCCGGTCTCTAGTTTACTTCCAGTGAGAATTACTCCACAAGTAATTACTCCACATGTACTCCACATATATTTTTGATGTGTTCCTGGGGAAAGGTGAACTCTGCATCCTCCCACTCTGCCATCTTGATCTCCTCCCAAGTCTAATTTTTAATATTTAAGAAAAATTTATACAGGCTGAGAATTTTTGCTCCAAACAGAAAACACTAACAGTTAAACTTATTTTTATTGTTAATGTGAAGAATCTTATGCTACATTTGACTTAAGTAAATATTCTATTTTGTAGTGTTTGGTCATTTTACTATAACTGGAAAATTTATTTATACTTTAAGAACATCCCAGTCGGTTTTGGGGTGAGTAGAAACTTGAAAAGTTCACATTGCACTTCACAGAATTGCCTCTTTTAAAGCTCTTCCCGATTAATATACCCAACATTTAACTTTAGGAGCATATTAATGCTCTAATCATCAGAGTTGAGCTACCCTCTCTGGTTAAATTAAGAACTGACCTAAACCCTTTCCCAAGGTTGAGTCTAACAATTTGGGAAGAGTGATTTCACTGTTAAACATTTGCAGACCTAATTATCTCCTGATTTGAGCCAATGCCAGTGCTGAAAATCTCAAGAAGAGATTTTTTTCAGAGGCAAACTAGCTGAACTAGAAAAGTTTTAGACTCATAAAAGTTGCTACTTTGTAACAAAAGAAAAGACTTTTAGAAACTTCATGAATAATTCTAGGAGAAATTCTACTTTTACCTGAATTGTATCAAAATTTATATGTGATACCTCAGAAGGCAAAAAAAGCAAATTACTTACTTTATTTACCTAGATACTTAGAGAATTTAGTCAATAATTATTTTCTGTAATAAAACTACTCAAATAACATGTAGACCAAATTGCAGCCTTTATTATCTTGACTAATTCAAAGTATCTGTGACTAAGACAACTCAATGTATAAGATAGGACAAAATATCCTGATTTGTGTATTATCTAGTAGACATTTAAAAAATTGTTTGTCTTGTAAAGTAGGGCAGCCACTATGGAGGACAGTATGGAGGTTACTTGAAAAACTAAAAATAGACTTACCATATGATCCAGCAATTCCACTCCTGGGCATATATCTGAAGAAAACTATAATTCAAAAAGACACATGCACCCCAATGTTCATAGCAGCACTATTTACAATAACAAAGACATGGAAACAACGTAAATGCCCATCAGTGGATGACTGGATAAACAAGATCTCACACACACACACACACGCACACACACACACACACACACACACACACACACTGGAATATTACTCAGCCATAAAAAAGAATGAGATAATGCTATTTGCAGAAACATAGATGGACCTAGAGATTATCATATTGATGAAATAAGTCACATAGAGAAAGGTAAATATCATATTATATCATTTATATGTGGAATCTAAAAAAATGATGCAAGTTCTATTTACAAATCAAAAAGAGACTCACAGACATAGAAAACAAGCTATGGTTACCAAAGGAGAAAGGGCAGAGAGGGATAAATTAAGCACTGGGGATTAACGGACATATATTACTGTGCATAAAACAGATAAACAACAAGGACCTACTGTATAACACAGGGAACTATATTAAATTTCTTGAAATAACACATAATGGAAAAGAACCTGAAAAGAAAAAAAAATATATATATATACATATATATATATGTATGTTTAACTGAATCACTTTGCTATACACCTGAAACTAACATTGTAAATCAACTATATCTCAAAAACATTTTTTTAATTGTCTTATATTCCATCGATTACTTTTTCACCTCATTTCATATATGAGTTTTCAGAAAATCCCAGTATCAATGAATCAAATATTTTAGGAAAAAGTCGATATTTGTGATATCCTCACTTTCTCCAGACCGTTTCATGAAAACTACTTGTGAGTACTTTGGAAATTTTCTGACATACTCTGAACCCAGACATCTGTACTATTCAAATATATACTATTACGTAGCCCGAATCAAGTGGTTTTCAGATCACAGGATGTATTTCAGGCTGGTGACTACTGGTAGAAAACTGAATACTAGGTGTTTAGAGATAAAGGTGGCATCATGTATATTTCCTTCCCTCCCCCAACCTTCACTTTCCGCAAAGTCACAAATAATATACTCCTAGTATCATTTCTCTATCATTTCTCTGATAATTATTTACCTTTGCATTTGAATAGTTATTGGTTTTTGAGTTCCCCTTACATAAAACTTAAATGTATATTTAGTATGATGAAGGTGTGTTTAATTTCTGGCAGTTCCCTTTTACTCTATACAGTATGAGCTCCATTATATAAAAAGCTTTTAATGAAATATGCTTCACCACATCCACTTATAATCAATTCAATGAATTGCTTGTTCACTGCTTCCTGGATGCCTTGTATTAATAGCACAATGTGCCATTATAGGAACACAGAAAATATTCACTGAATGATATGTCATTGATACAGCAGATATCTTCATATATTAAATGTTTTCATTAGCTAACATTAACAATGTTATTTTTATTAGTTGGATTTTTCAGTGTAACAACAACAAATTGATCAAAATGGCTCCATCCACAAAGTCAGGTTATCTTCTCTCGCCTACTGTGAACCTATCTAAATTAGCACCACTTATCCCCTATGAGACCAGATAGGATAAAAACTTTCTAACAAGAGCTGTAAAAGTCCTATATATATATTTGTGCTTTAATTGTGGAGTAAACTATATATATTTTCATGATTTAATATAGGTTTAATCATCTGTTAGTATTTTAGCTGTTTCTAAGTCCCAAAATAATTCCCTTCCTGATATTGTTATAGAGAAGTTATTCAACCTCGTGGGACCTAACTCATAACTGAAGTAATATTTTAGTGAACAGAATAAGGCTGCTAAACAAAATACATTCTTTACAGAACACTTCATTAGTCAAGCTTAGTCCTGTCTAGGCTTGTTGCTGGTTATATTTTCTCATATCTCTTATTTAGGAAGCAGTGAAAATAGTGCCTCCAGTACAGACAAAATAAATTAATATACATAGGGAAAAGTCTTATAGAAAATGAAATACTTAAAATGGAGCCTATATGTTATATGACTTCCTATCATGATCTGTACACCTACCTCAATTCTCAGACGTATTGAATAGTGAAAGTACAATCAATCATTTTATAATTGAATAATCTGTCTTTTTGTCCTTACTGATATTATATAGACAGGAGAGGTCTCTTTCTAATGGTTTAACAGTTCTTTGACAGACCCTTGGAAAATGCGTTGTTTAGATGATCTCTCAAATAATCATACTTGTGACACTGTCACTACTAATATTGAGGTTCATAGTCAATTATGTATGCAATAAATTTATCAACTATAGAACTGAAAATCAAATATAGCAAAGAATACATATTCAACTGAATATATATGAGCAATGTATTCCATTAACAATGTAATCTGTTTTTTTAATTTGTTTTTCACATAAAATGTGGTGGTGAATGTATGAGAAGTAAATTAGAGTTGATTTAAGAAAGAGTGAGAACAGAAGTAACATTGAAGTAGTAATTAGATTTCTATGTTCTTGTATTATTTTCATGATTATTTCAGAAAAATTAAACATTTATAGAAAATTTTTTGTTGTATTATTTATAGAACTTTTTTTTCTTCTTTAAGGACATATCTGTTTATGCAATGATGTGAAACATAAAATAATTTCCTTTAAAGATACTGTCTCAGTTTTTGTATCTAGAATTGTAGTGTTTAACATAATTGTGAAGACCACTAAAAAAAAATGAGACCTGAAGAAAATAAAATCATCCTCTAATCAATTTGAGCTAAATATTTATTGTTATAGCAAAAATTAGTATATGACGTGCTCTTCTGGAATAGATTAATATAATTTTATAATTGAAAATTTGAACCATGAGAGAAAATAAAATTTATCAATGCCTATTTTCAGAACTAAACTATTTCAGTGGATTATTATGTAGTTTTAAAATAATCTCTAAAAAGTTATATATTAAAAACAAAATTCTAACCCTGATTTTGTAAAGATAAAATAAATACTGTACTTAATTTGATATAATTATGATAAGTCTGTGCATCATTCAGAAACCCTTCCTGCTAAACATTTTTTTTATGGCAAAGAAATGTGGGATATTTGACTCCCTTGACTGAAAATGAAGGGGGAAATATTTAAAAAAGAAAATTTGTAGCTAGAATTTTGGTGGCATCTGAACTGGGAGGAAAGTATAACATAATAGCATTACATTTTTCCATAAACCTTTGGGGAAAAAAAGAGTAACATGTTATAAAATAGATCTTTTTAATTATTAAGATGCTGAGTGGATAACATTGTGCACATTAAATATATATGTGTGTACTATATACATGTAATATATATCAAACACACACATATAAATCCAATGACATTAGAAATTCAAAAGTTGAGTTTTTGAGCTGAGGGTTTAGGTGGTGGTCAATGGAGAAATCTTGCATGGGAATAGTTGCATTGGAATATAGTTCAGAAGATCATACATCATGACTCTATGCATGTTCTGATACTGTGGGTACCAAATATAATGTAAATTTTAAACCTCAAATAAAATATATTATCTACTAAAAGTGCTGCTTTCATTTATTCTTTTTATCTTGAGATGTTCTGAATTGGAGACAGATTTCTAATTAACTACCCCACTGCTTCGGTCCTCCTTGCTCCAGATCTTACCCCTGCAGTGACATGATGAAATCCAGCTGGAAAACTCTACTATACAAGGGCCAAACACTTCACTGATGAGGGACAAAAACAATGGATTTTTCTCAGTTTATATACATATAAGCATAAAAATATTTACATATACACATATGTGCATATACATATACACGTATACATTTCTCAAAGGGCAGAAAACATTTTGCTTCTTTGATGAAGAAGATGCTGGATTCTCACACTAACTTTTTGGAAATTAAACACATCTTCCCAAGAAGCAGATAAATGCCTGCTCTCTCTGGCTTTTATGATCTAGAGATGTCTCTCAGGTCTGTACCTCTTTCTTTTGAAATGTGAAAACCTAGGAAGATAGTGTTCCAGTCTCCTTGGCCCTTGGGGAGCTTACTCTAGGACCTAGTCTGAGCCATAAGCATCTGCCTCTCTCGAGGAGATAAGGCATGCCTAGTATCCTTTCAGATCAGAGAAGTTAACTTATGAACAATGACAGTAATGTCACAGAGGGGAAGTGAGCTTTAGGAAAACATAAAAGCAAAGCCAAAATGTTATTTTGGTGTGTGTCACACTCTTCCTTGCCCTTAACTAATTGTGACTCTATCTGAAGTGTATGCCTCCTAGGCTCATGAATTGATTGCTCTGTGTTATTTGTTTTTAGAGAAAGGCTAGAAGTATTTTTTATGTTTTCTGGGTAATTGATATTAAAGTAATTTGGGCAATGGTTGTCTACTGACTTCTTTATTTTATGACTGATCTCTGGAAACTTAATTCAAGAGTTTTAAGGAAGAAAAAGAATGGACATTCATAATATGTTAAGTTAAACAGTATATTATCATGTAATATAGTACATCAAATTGTATTAGAAGAGGGACATAAAACCAATACAGTAATATTGGTAATCAAGTTAGAAATAACATGGACTCATCACTTTTTAAGGAATTTAAAAAAAATAGCTATTGGATTTCTGGTAGTGTTTTTTCAGTTGTTACATGAAACAATCTGAAATACAACCTCAGTGCCAAGATTTTGGTCTCTAATGCTCTGATGCTATGCTTCACTAAAAGAACCAGAGTTCTTAGGAATCAACAATGACTGATTCTATATGTGAAATGGGAAAGCTCAAGGCAAGTCTTGCTAGAAAGAAATAGTTTTTCATAGATGGTGGAGACTGTATTAAGTAGGATCAGATAGAAATTTCAACTTCCAGGGAAGAAAACTAGAGGCCAAGAAGGACAAATTGAACATTAAAACAAAATAATCAAACCTTGCTTTCGAGTTAGGTGCAGTTGGTCTTGGCAGGACCGTGCTTCCTCTGACAACTACTAAAGGAATCTAGGTAAGTTCCAAAAACTGGATTTTTAAAGAATCCAAGAGCTGTGGAAGCAGTGAGGACTAAAATAAAGGGAAGCTCCAAAGAGGGGAGAATCGCTCATAACTAGCTGACAATTGGCAGCTGTCCCTCCTCCCTGTAAGCACCTGCTGGCGCAGCGTGTGGGCGGCAGATACAGGCAGGGACTAGGCCAAGGGCTCCTGCTGGGTCACAGAGAAAAGGAGCAGAAGTGTTAGTGGTGCCATGGGTTGCTAAAGTGACAAAACTGGAGTCTTGGAGGCCTTGAATGTACAATTAGTTTCCTGGGCTAGACATTTTCTGAATCTGAAAGGGCGAATGAAATGGTCCATCCTCTGGTGGTGTTTAGGAGCAAAAGGTCCACCACCCACCTGGGGGAAGGAACTTGAGAAAAAGAGAGGCCCAAAAAGAAAGCGCTAAAGAAAGTGATTAACTGGCCTTGGGGTGTGGGGCTCCTTTTCACCTGTGCACACTTATTCTGGGGCTAGATAGGAGCCTGAGAACCCAGGAAAAGTCCTGGTCAAAGGAAACGCACGCACACACACACACACCCCCCTGAGGAATAGATAACCAGGAAGCATTTTGGCCTTCATGTGGGGTTGAAGTGGCATATTAAAAGCTTCAAACACATACTTATTCTTTACCTCAAGGCATTTACCAATTTTTGAAGTTTATGGGGTCAAATATAGAGGTGAGCTAAAACCCTCTGAAGGGCAAAACTCAGTATCCTGAAGTCTTGCAGTGATGAGATGACAAAGATGTATACAATCTCAGTTAGAGCCCTAGAAACAAAGTAGCCTGAGGAACAGAGATTCAGCAGGAGACCTTACCAGAGGAGTCGCACCATGTACAGCCCCAGTCTAACTCATACCTACGTCCAAGGAGGGACATTTCATTATGGTACAGCATTCAGTTCAAAAGGAAGATGTCAGAATGCTAATCTGTAAGTTATGTGACTATTATGTCATCTACAAAGATTCAGAAAATCGTAAGGGTATGAAACAGTCCCCAGTGGAGTAGTCTAGGGCTTAAAATACTGGCACAGAATGAGCATTCAGTTAGAATTAAATGTCATGTATTTTTCCTAATGCCTCCCAGTATTCTGAATTTTCAGTCAGTTTTTGTTTTGGCAACCAGAGCAGAAAAAGTGGATGATGGTGGTAATATGAAAAATAAATTTAGAGGACGATAACAAGAAAACAAGAACTGAGGGGCCCATGTCTTTTATAAAATCAAACGTAAAAGTAGTCCATAATTGGCTTAGGGAATTAAGAAGTATAAGCGTTTACTGATACCACAGAGGAATAGTAATTAATTCAGCAGTAGAGGAGGGGATTTAGAGAGTTTGAAGCTGTGTTATTATGTGATACGCTCTTGCTGGCAATGCTTATTTGGGCTGGAACCCTGAACTGGGAGCATCATGAGGTCCGTGAGAAAGCCAGGCCTGCGAAACTTAAACCATGGGTTGGGAGTAACATAACAGGGGAGAGTTTAGGAGCTAGAAGCTTGAAATTCACCCAAGCTTGTAGTCCAGAAAGGAAATAGAGTGAGAGGTAAGAAGTGGTAGTCACGAGCCTGGACTTGAGGGAGAGCAAAGAATCAAAAAATTTTAATAAGCAGGAAAAGGCAAATAACTAGTTCATAAACAAGGTGCTTAGTAATTGTGGCAGCCACGGAGGGGGCATTGCTCAGGTCATCGTTCACTACAGAAGGGGAAATGTTTAGATATTCTGAGGAGGAGGATTGCATGCAGGGTCTGAATTGACATTGATACCTGAAGTGTCATCATGGCCTTCCTCTTAGAATGGGGTTACACAGAGGATGGGGTAACAGACGGGCTAATACAGTTCACCAGTGTCCAATAACAGTCAAAGTCCAATGGTTACAGTAGTTCTGTGGAACAATTCATTAGATATTTACCAGTTGCTGAATATAAAATTGGAGTTGACAAATCAGCATACATATACACATACACATATACATATATACACATTATGAAATATGTCATAGTAAATGTACGTTTATATATAGATACACACGTTATTCTTATTTTACAGAAAAGAAATGAAGCGCAGAGAAGCAACATAATTTTACACAGCTGTAAGTGACAGAGCTGAGGTCTGCATCCAGGCTGTCAGGCTCTGATATCTGAGTAGTCAGTCCTTACGATGCTGCCTATTCTGAAAGTATAATAGAGTATCTGCTTTTGAGTTTGCCGATTGTGGAGTAAGCATTGAACTTAAACCAGTAACACCCATTTCATCTCCATTCTAACATGTATTATGTAGTAAAATAAATAAATAGTATCACAAGGCAAGTCATTCTGCTTTATAAAATTGCAGCGATTTTTTTCATCATTCAACACATAGTCTGACTCTGGCAAGTTTATTGTGCTGCTGATTTGAGTGCCAACAGCCTCTTGAAGAAAATTGGCTTTTGCAAAATAGTAAGTTTTAAAGCAGTCACATTGCAAACCCCTCCAGCAGAAAGGAGTAAAAATGCTATTACATTTCTTTTGTAATTTCTCTTTGGATCTGTTCTTCTGGAAAAGATGAAATTGAGCCAAATAGTTTTCAGTACATTGGAGGTCACAGAAAAGAAACCCTTTCTTCCGGGAAATGCTCCACAGAGACAGCGCCCAGTGGCATCCAATTAAATTTCTGGAAAGGTTGAGCTGAGTTTTCATGGCCGTGCCTGTATTTGCCACATTGCACCCCTGATGAAGGGAAACACTTTTATGACTCTTCCAACATGACGCTAAGAAGTGAAATGAGTAATCATTAGTTTGCATCATCCATTCTGTTTTTCTAAGGTGAAAACATGTTTTAATTGAAGTCATGGAGGAGAGAAAACCTTTTTAAAAGACTCCTATGAAATAGGAGGCGTTGAAGGCATTCCTTTTGCTCTCTTGATCACCTGCTTAAAGTTGGAAAAAATTACATTTGCCTTTTGTTCATCTGATTGCTTGGGAGATTTTGAACAATGCATATCGATTACCTAATTTATGCTCATATCATTCAATTTTACCCCAATAGTCTCCAAATGGTAAGGAAAAAACTCATTTAGTGTTGATATTATTGAATGAATTCATTAATTTATTTAATAGATATTAATTACGCCATGATGATATGTCAGACACTACATTTAGAAGTAAAGATAAAAAGTGAATTATAAGTAACACCAACATCCAGGCCCATAGGAGAGACAAAATTGTAAACAAATACATTAAAATAATGTATAAGAAGTGTTTAGTAAGATTGTATACAGGGAACAGAGCACAGAGGAGGAAATGATTAACTTCTCTCTTTATACACTTCTTATCATCTTCAGATTTTTGCACCTTTATCATCAGAAAAACAAAACACATGGAAAGTAAAAATTAAAGTAGAAAATTAGTTTATTAGCATCCCCCCAACATGTGTACAAAATAACTGGTAATACCCAAACTTGAATATGGCTTGGTTATTATATTTGTTTATTCTTTCAACCACTATGTCAAGGATCAATTTTTAAATCTTTAGTTGTTCAATAGATCCAGTCCAACAGATACATTATCATATAATGATTTTTCATGGTTTTTTAGGAAATGTACTTTTTTCACAATTTTCAGTGATTTCTTGGCATGATTGCCTAACAGTTTATTTCTTCCTAAGAGGCTTGGAAGAGTTAGGGTTGTTCTGTAAATGACTAAGTGACCAAATACTAACTAGCATATTCCATAAACGTAATCCGTAGTTAAGTTGGCTAAGAGGTCATCTATAACACGACCCTTGGTTTTTATCACTCTTTTCAAAGCTTAAAATCACATAGAGTAGAAAAAAAACAGAAGAAGGTGAATTAATGGATATCTTTGTTTCGTTTAATTAGCATGTCTTTGGGGATAGGAAACTGGGAGATAACTGCATCCCTTTCCTTTGAAAGAATTGTTTCTTCCTCACTCTGACTTTATGTTCCTGACCTTTTTTTTTAAATAAGAAAACCTTGAGTGTATTGGCCTACCACAGTACTCGCTTCCTTCTGGCTGTCTAAAAGCACCCTCTTTGTGTCACACAATTCTGTATTATGTTTCACTGCACTTCTACTTAACTAAATTAATTTTATTATAATGTTTTAGCTGCTGGCTCTCTGATTCCCCTGTTGTAATTTAACATGCACAAAGAGAGAAAGAGTTTGTCTTGTTCACACCTATATACCTAGATTGAGATCATGACCTGGACCATGATAGGTTTTTATATAATATTTACTGAATGAATGGACAGGCACAAGAATAGAAATGTGATATGAAACACAGTTAAATTCTCTCACCTAGAGTTTTCCAAGTGTAGTTGGCAGGTAAAATCCCTTTTCTCTTGGATCCTGGAGTAATCTGTAATCTCAGAGCCATCCTCTCTCATGTCTCCCAAGAAAAGTCTCAATGAATGAAGGTGACCCACAGTAAAAAGCAGAGATGAGATGAAAAAGATGATGAGAATTTTTGTTGGATTAATATCTGGTTTATACTCAGTGAAGCCCAAAGAGGACCCCTGGTTTCTGCAGGTTTTCCTTCAACAGTTACTCTGACATCTTTCCAATAAAGAAGAACCCTTTAGCAAAAACTAGAATTAGAAATCTAATTTCCATGCCAAACAATCTTGACTAATCAGGGTGGAAGGGAAAAGCAGTTTGATTTATTGAATGACTATAGATGGAAGTAAAAACTGCTCTAATAATACTGTTAATATTTTCCACTTAGCACCGTAACAGTGTAAACCACTTTCATGTGGAGTAGATCATCTGAGAGTCATAGTACCTTGAGGAATTTGACGTATCCAATAGCATAATTTTCCAGATGAAAGTAGAAATGCTCAGGTAGTACTTATTAATATCATAATGATGACAAGATCTTACTTTCATTGAATGCTTAGAATATGCCAAAACTTGCACTGAACATGTTAATGCTCAAGGAAACCCTGGCGGTAAGTTCTATCATAACCACAATTTAAGAACTGAGGAAGATATGATTGAAGAATTAAGTTCTTTCCAGAGATACACAGGTAGTAGTTAGATGATCAGGCACATTCACAATGCTAGTCACACTGAGATAACAGGGATCTGAACTTGTCTATCGCAATAACAGTAATTGGATAATATCTAATATTATTACTATGAACAAGAATCACTGTATATTCAGATGTGTTTAGTAGGTAATTTTTTAGAAAGACTTATTTCACTGATTTATATCTCTTGTTGATTACTTCCCTATCTGCATCTCTATTCCTAATTTCCTTTCTGATTTGTAGACCTAGCTACTTGAACAGCAAATAGTTCAGTTAGGCTGGAGCATAGATTTTAAGAACGAGGAGTGTGTTATAATACTGGGAAGGATAGCTACTGACAAACAAAGTGGGGCCAATATATGAAGGACATTAAATATCAGGCTGAGAACTGTGGTCTTTATCGCTAAGTGAAGGAGCCAGCAGGGACTCTGGTTGGAATTGTGTACTTGATCATATTTCTCAAGACACAGTTCTGAAATAGATACTATTAATTCTCTCTTGGACCAGATAACTTGCTTCCTACCTTAATTAATTTAATTAATTTCTCATGTTGTTCTACTAGAAAAGCATCATTGTCTCTACATGGACTACAGAGTAAAGCCCAGATAGGTCAGTCTGAAATTGACTGACCTCAGCCTAAAATTTCAGAAGCACTTGCCCTGCCCTGATGAGATCTTATCTTTGCTAGAAGAGCCTCCCACATGCATTTATGCTTCCATCAGGCTATGTTCTGATACGACCTGCATTTCCTAACCTTGGTATTTCCCATACCTGCAGTGCACTCCATCTACACTCCTCTGTATGAAAATTTCCCCGATTTATAGTACCTGCTTCAAAGTGCACCTTCTCTGTTATGCTTGTTCTCATCTTTCAGTGAAAACTAATTCTGTAATGCATCTTTTATGATTTGGTGGCTCACCAAATGTTGAACGTGTGAAAGAATTGTTCTCTGCACAAATTGTTTCATGAAATTTTGGGTTAAACAAGCTTGAATGGATGTTTCTTCTGACAAGCCTTCTAGAGGCTTTTATATAGTAGAGTGTATGTCTTGAAGGGGAAATATACCATCCAGCATATTTAACTAAGGAACTTTTTTTTTGGATACTTCTTAATATCTCCTATGATTACTTATTCACAGAATACTATTTGGGAGGAATAGCATTATTTGACACTACTTGTTACATTTATTTAGTTTGTGATTATGTTGCAATTATACATGAATATGTGTTCCCTTCCTTGACTGTCAATTCCTGTGAGCAAAAAGTTTATCTTGTTTATACTTGCTTACCTTGACGTAGCTTGACAGTTTCATAGCATGTGGAAGTTATTTGCTAAACGATAGTTGAATTTAATGGAATCTTTGCATTATGCTTATGGTTTTCAAGAAGAAAATAAGACACTTTTATTAGTGAATATCTTATGTTAAACATTTTCTACACATATATCATAGATCAAAATATTTCATATATAGAAATATTTTAATTTTATATTGTACCAGTAAGATACTGAATGTTGTACTAAGTCCAGCATTTTTACAGAAAAAATTTAAATAACTAATAGAATATTTGGTTTCTACCATAGAATTGTTTAAAATCAGGATTTTTTTCTTACTTGTCTGTAATTCTGAATAATCTGGAATGACTAGATAGCTCCTTAAAGTATCTTTATTTTTTATAATTTTTAACAATATTTTATGGTTCAGTAGTTAAGAATGTGTTCTTATTCACCCAATGTTTAAATGATATTTTTGTGTGAGCATTTAAAAACTGAGTTAGAGGATTGTTTTATCCATACAATGGCATAGAGATATATATAAGATGTGTGGGCAAAGGAACAAAATTGAAATAGACCCCAGACATTTTTCATTTGTCAGATCTCTAGTTTGCACTTTTCCTGTCCTCTAAATCAGTGGTTCTCAACTGGCAGTGATTTGGTCGTGGGGATATCTGGCAATATCTAGAGACATGTTTGTTTGTTTGTTTGTTTCAACTGAGGATGATATGCTACTGTATCTAGTGGGTAAAATGCCAGGGATGCTGCTAAACATCCTGAAATGCTCAAGACCACATCCCTGCTCGCCACCCCAACAGAGAATTATCTAGCCCCAAATAGTATCATGGTTTATTAATTATCACAAATATTTGCACAAATATTTGTTTTTAAATATACACTTTGAGCTATCTTGCCAACTTTTGGTTGTTTTGTTGTTACTCAGAAATACTTTGACAGATGATGCTCAACCTAACTACATACATGGAGGGCATAAGAAAAATTCAATCACAGCAGCCGTAAGAGATTTTCAAAAAAATCATTGACATCCAAGTTTCAGGTGCCCTCAGTTAATGCTGATTGATCCCTTTTGAGATACTGAGAAATATCCTAGCAATATGTTCATGTGGTTTTAATTTTATTATTATTATATTACTACTAGTATTAATTATTATACTATTTCAGCGATAAGATAGCTTAGCAGCCGTCTTTTAGACCATTATCATACTTCACTCTAACTTCCTCTCTGTCATGCCTACTCACCTGTTGGGCAGCTCTGGGATGACCATAGTTGTCACCTTTGAAACATGTGATTTCCTGTGAATTATTTTATCATTTAATGATATACATGTTCATACCCAGTGTAGAAGGAGCTGTCAGTCCTCCTCCAGCAGTCCCTGCCCTAAGCTGACTTAGGAGCTCAGCTAGGGTTCTGCTGGACAGTTCCTATGCTCTTCCATGGTTGCCCCTCCTCTCCTTAGGACTTTCTCTGGCTGCGTGAGTGTGCACAGCCCAAGGATATACACAAGCATAGGGAAGACCAGAAATGCCCAGAAATTACTACCCCAGAACAAGCCTCACTCAGTGAGGAATGGGAATGGTGTAGACCCCAGTTCCCTTGCCCCTTGTTGTGACATTCTGAGGTGCATCTAAAATGTCTCTCAAAGAACTCACAACAAGGTTAAGGTCACTTGCTCAAGGTGGTGACTCTATTATTTATGTCCTTTTACTGGCTCTTTCCTTTCTCGATGTCACCACCTCAATTCTTCACTGTTCTTACGGGATCACCTTCCACATAAGTTAATCACATTCATGTTCTCCTCCAGGAGTCTGTTTTTCAAAGCCAAACTAAGACATTTGGTTTTGTATTTGCAAATCTGCGTTATTTTTTCCTGTAAATGACCCCCCTATATTGTGTAAACTTCAAGTCCTATATAACACGGATCCTCCTCTTAACATGGCACATTTATTGTGGAAAAATAAAACCCTTAGCTAATTCTGAAAGGTCTTCACTTACCACAGGCCAGCAGGGTACACAGTGGGAATTACTGTTCTAGAATCATATAATCTTTAAAAAAAAATGATGAAACTTTCTTTTGAAGTCATGAGGTCTGTCCAGAGAAAAACCTTTAGTTTTATATTAAGAAAAATACTTTAAAACTCGACCTCTATCATTCCTCAGTAACAGAGCTTAGAGGCTGAAGCAGTGACCTTTGATACCATTTTGACCTGTTTCATTCAACAGCCATGCCCCTAAAGCTACTGTTAAATTAGAGAAGTTAAACCAACAAACCAAACAAAAACAGCAAGTAAATGTCAATTTGGCTTGCATCCCCATAAACAAAAGCAAGACTTCTGTAAATAAAAGCAAGTCAGAACTGGATGGGGATGTCTTCAGTGCCTCACAGGATCGGTAATGGGATATGTGGAGCTTTCCTTTCTGGGTCAGCAGTCTGAATCCAGCCCAGGTCAGTGGAATCCAAAAAAGTCATTATTATTTCACAGCTGATTTACACACTCGGTGGCACGAGTCTGGTTTTGCTCCAGGTTTTGGAAGACAGGCGTCTGCCGTGGAGTTCTCCCCTCGCACGGTGCAGTAATTGGCCCCCTTGTTAGCAGCCTGGACAAGAAAGGCCAGGGATTAAATCAGCACTGAAATAGAACAGCACTCTTTGTGGCCGACTCAGGGGCCTCAGTCCACCGGCCAGACAGGATTGATAGCCGAGCAGTGTTTTCTTTTTCCTACCCTGAGCTGTACAGAGTAAAGAGGAAATTCAGAATACAGGACGTCAGCTTGCCATTTGTCCAGGGCACTTAAAACATTTTGAAAAGAAAAGGATTTCAAAGTAGCTTATCAAAAATTGCTTTTGGTGTGGAGCTCGGCTTGATGTGTTTCAACGTAAGAGTAAAATGCCGTGGCCAAGTTCTAACCCCTGAATACGTAAGTTCATCATCACAACAACTTGCAAAGCCCACATTGAAATAGTTCTCTTTCAAGCACTTGGGTGAAAAGCGGGGCTGCGTCCGATTTCCTTCTGGTTCCATGCTAGGTAATAAATAGAGTGGTCATTTGCAAAGAGTTCATAAATTAAGAAGTAAAAAATAGATTTCCCATGTTCATAATTTTACTTAGGGTATCTTTTGAAGTGTAGATTATTAGTTTGTCCTAATGCAACACTAGCAACTGAAACTAATCTCCCTAATGAGGTTCATTTGTCCTTTGACAAAGCAATAAATAGTTTCCTCAAGAAAAACTTAACTAATAGCGTGGCCAATACCTTATAATTAATTTTCTTCCCCAATCCTTGCGAGCATGAAAACAAACAGTAAATTTTTCATTTGTTCATCTCTTTAGAACAACTGTTTAGCAGAGATATGCTTGATTAATGGATTTAATTTGTTCCTTTCTTCTGTAGTCAGTTTTCATATTACGCTGGTTATCAGAGGATGGGACAATAATGTGGGCATTCTCATTGCACTCCACTCCATCAGTGTCAGCCCTGGCTTCGAGCTCCGGGTCTGCATCTTTAACCTTTGTCGTCCTGCAGAATCTTTCATCAATCTGTGTTACAGTCACCTTGGGAAGAAAAGGCAGAAGCACTCGGTCAGCACTTACAGGTAGTAAAGTGTGTCATTATTTCTAACAAAATGCTGGCTGCAGTGCACCTTTCATTTCCAACTGAAATATGATTTGTGGGATCAGCAACCCAACTGTTCAAAGGGAAAAATGGAAAGTACCGGTCTGGTCACTACAAGGCCCTCTGTAAAAACCAACACGAAATACCTAACTCTTCCCTGCGTACTGAGCACTTTCAAACAGCCAGGGCTAGTTTTGTAAATTGAATATTATTGATGTCAGATAATGAAAGTACCTATGTAGAGGTCGAATCACATCATAAAAGTATAACAGCAGACTTCATAATACTGACTATTTCATACTAGGGGAGAAATCTCCATGGTTCAAATCTGTAGTTCACTTGACTTTTCAGTGTGACAAAAATGGCCAAAATTCCAGCTTGAGGGGCTTTTTTATTATTATTTTTTAAACCTATGTGTAATATAGGCTTTATGGAAAAACTGAAATGTTTAAAAACCTTTAAGGGATGCCATTTTGGCAATTTTGGTTTTACTCCATCATAAAATGTAAAAAGAAAATATGTAGTTGGATTTTTTTGTGTATAAAACGTACTTATATATCATGTTACCAAAGATGTTGGTTATTCTTTGTGTATTAAAAGATAAAGCTCCAAATTAGTATGTTTAAAATATAGAATATACACACTAAATATGTGCTAGTGGTTTGAAGAAATTTTCACAAACTTATTTTAGATACTGAGTTCTATGCCCTAAAGAAAATGACCGTTCTCAAAAGGTACAAACGAAGTTCTAGTTATAAAATAAACATGTACTAGGGACGTAATGTACAGCATGATGGCGATTGTTAACGCTGCCATATGCTATATATGAACGTTATTAAGAGAGTGGATCCTAAGAGTTCTCATCACACAGGAAAATTGTCTTTTCGTTTTCTCTTTTTTGATCTATATGAGATGATGAATGTTAACTAAACTAACTGTGGTAATTATTTCATGATATACGTTAGTCAAATCATTGTGTTGTACCTTAAACTTACACAATGTTGTATCTCAGTTACATCTCAATAAAACTGAAAAAATTGGGAAAAATAACCTTTTTTTCTATATAACTGAGGATTCTTTTTTTTAAAAAAGTAAATTTTATTATTTTTTCTTAGTGTACTTGTTAGTAATATTGGATATTTCTATTATGATAGTAGTATATTGTTTGTAAACTTCAACTGAATATGGCAAAGAATAACTTTAAAGCATTATGCTTTTAAATGATTTTGGTATTTATTCCAATCTTTTCTTGACTTAATTTGGATGGTAAAAAATACAATCCAAAATAAAACACTTGATACTTAAGAAAGCTTCCAACAATTTTAGATTTGAATTAATGTAGAGTCAGGATTCCGGTTCTACTACCATTTTTGTCATTTACTGTTTTCAAGTTATTAGTCTAGCCATTCATTTTTGTGAGGATAATGCACTCATTATAAACCTCTTAAGTTTGCAAATGTGAAGCTCTGTCCTGTTACTACAAGATGAAACGGCACATTAGTGCCTCCTGGTTGTGCGCTGATTTCGTCAGTATTCCTTATTTTGGCAAGCAGTGTACACAGCAACCTGGTCTTCCCGCTCCGCGTCACACTGCACGCCACAGCTCTCCTCCTTGTCATTGCATATGCAACCCTCCAGTCATCCTGAACTTCTTACTGTTCCCTGTGTTATGGCTCTGCCTTTGTATCATGTCTCTGCCTGGCTCGTGCCAGCTCATCCGTCTTCCCTGCATCTCTGCTCAGTAACCTCCTGCCTATCGTCACAGCTCAGATAAAATGTCCCTTACTCCCTGAAATCCTTACACATTATCCCAGATGGAATTAATTCACTCCTTTTTTGTGGCCTTATAGTACTTTAAGTTTCCTAATGTACCAACCACAGTTTGATTTGAAAAATAATTATGAGCATATGTACCTGTCCTTACTACTAAATTGCAAGGTCCTTTTATTTTTTTAACAACTATTTTATTTTACTTTTGTTGGGGTAGGTAATTAGGTTTATTTATTTATTTTGTAATGGAGGTACCAGGGATTGAACCCTAGACCTCACATGTGCTAAGCGTACCCTCTACTGCTGAGCTATATCTTCCCCCTAAATTCCAAGGTCTTGAAGTCTAGATTGCATGCTTTTCTAATCTCCTCCCACAGGCGGGGCAAAAATGCTTACATGGAGTGGAGCTCAACAAAATGTATTGAGTGGATACATGAATAACTTCATCATAAGTTTTTTATTATTCTCAAATCACAAATACATTTTGCCAGATATTATTGTAGAAAGGGGACAGGGGATATATTTTTTAGGAAAATGGTATTGATATAAAAGCAATTATTTATTTTATTTTCTTTTCCACCTTCTATAACATAATACATTTTATTTAAATTTTTTTCCAGTTTTATTGAGATGCAACTGTATACAGCACTGTATAAGTTAAGGTGTACAGCATGATCATTTGACTTACATACATGATCATGAAATGATTACTACAATAAGTTTAGTGAATATCCATCATCTCATATAGATACACTTTTCTTTTAATTAAAAAAATAATTTTGTATGGTGAGAATACTTAGGATTTACTCTCTTAACAACTTTCATATAAAATATACAGCAATGTTAATTATATTTATCATATTGTACATTGTACTCCTAGTTCATATTTATCTTATAACTGGAAGTTTGTGCCTTTTGACTGCCTTCATCCAATTCCCCCAGCCCTGACCCCCACCTCTGGTAACAGCAAATATGATCTCTTTCTCTACGAGTTTCTCTCTGACTCTGACTTCCACACTATGTGGAGAGTGCAGAAGGAGGAAAAAGCAGGTCTTAAAGCAAGAAACCGTCCAAGCTCTGCTCCCAGGGCCTCTGTGTCACCCCTTCACCTAATATGTGTGCTCTGCCCCACCTCTCTCTCCCTCTGTATTGTTTGAGTTGTTAAGGGGTGACATGTTGGTTTTTGAAGTATACTTGACCAGTAACACTGTATGTTAGTTCTTGTTACACAACATAGTGCTTAGGTATTTCTGAACAGGTCAAAATAATCATCATAATAAGTCTAGTTACAATATGCCACCATATAAAGATAATACATTATTATTGACTGTATTTCCCACACTGTGCATTTCATACCTGTGACTCATTTATTTTGCACCTAGAAGTTATTACCTTTTCATATCCCTCACCTATTTCTTTCCTCCCTCTACCCATTTCTGTCATTTTAGATTTTGTAACTTTTTTTTTTCTAAAATAGATCCAGGTAGCAAGATACTACATAACTATGTCATAAATGTGCCTGTAACTTTGGATTTCTCAAATTGTTCTGCATTCATGATTTCTCTTCTCTTGTCCCTCAGGTAAATCCTGCCAGACTCCATCCACAGTGTTTTAAAGATTATAAAATTTGTTCGTAGAGCTCAGATATGAGAAGGAGAAAGCAAAAAACTCAACAAAACAATTTACATATTAATTTTAACTTAATCTGTTACTAGTAAGATGAACTTTGATATTGGATGAGAAAAAAATTTAGGGAAAATTATCTGTAATTGGAGAAAGTCTTTAATCAAAACTATGTGATTTAAATCAAAGGAATTTATGAAACTCCTCCCACAGAAGGTCACTACATGTTTAATAGATGGTATCTCCAGGCCTTTGTCATAAACTCAAAGATTGTCCTTCAAGTCTCAGAAGTTTAAGGATATAAAAGAGGTCATAAGAATAAAGTCCATATTTGCTGGCTCAAGAAAACCTCAGGCTTCCCTTTAAGATCTCCCCATCCCATCAGATTTGGGGAGGCTTCAGTGGTGTTCCAGTGGTGTTTCTGTTCTCAGTTGAGTCTGAGGAGCTGTCCCATTAAGCTTCAGCTGCTCATATTTATTCTGCCTAGAAACTGCTGCTGGCCACACTCCTGGATTGCATCCTCTTTCTTCCCACTCACCCAGCTTTATTGAGATATAACTGACATATAACATTGTGTAAGTTTAAGGTATAAAACATGGTGATGATTTGATATACATATATATTATGAAATGATTACCACAATAGGTTAATTAACACATCCATTGCATCATATACATGCCCTCTTTTGTGTTTGTGTGTTTGGTAAGAATATTTAAAATCTACCTTCTTAGCAACTTTCAAGTATAAAACACAGTATTGCTAATTGTAATCACCATGCTGTACATTAAATCCCCAGAATGTATTCATCTTATAAGTGGAAGTTTGTGTCCTTTGACCAACATCTCACTGTTTTTCCCACCTCTCAGCCCCTGCAACCACCAATCTACTCTCTGCTCCTTTGAGTTTCACTATTTTTTTCATTCTGCATATAAGTGAGATACATAGTATTAATCTTCCTCTGTCTGCCTTATTTCACTTAGCATAATGCTCTTAAGGTTTATCTATGTTATCACAAATGGCAGGATTTCTTTCTGCACTATGGCTGAGTAATACTCCATTTTGTGTGTGTGTATCCAATTTCCCCTCCTCCTTATCTCTCTCTTTCTCTTTCTTTAGTGTTTATTCTCTTAGTGTGCCGTTAAGGGTGTGAAAATGTCACGAGATTTGCTCCTTTTTTCGTGAGACTTAGTCTTCTGCTCAGGGAACAATGGTCCCATGCTCACAGTATGAATCTATTTTTGACTCATCTGAAGAAATCCATCCATCATCAGATCTCTTCTAATTTATTCTCATGACCAATTCCTTTTTGATTCTTGAGATGAATGCCCTTTTCTCCTGTTCTTTGCCCATTTACTCTTGCAAGAATATTCTCTATTCTCTTACAAGGCATTCCCCAACTTTCAAGAGATTTTCCCCCTTTCTCCTGACACCTAAGCCACTTATCTGGTGACCATAGTCCTGTCTCTCCCAAGAGGGACCTAGTACTTTCATGCAAAGTGCTCTGTTGATCTGCAGATTGTCTTTTCTATCATGCTCAAGACTAACCCCTATTTCTTCTTGGAGATGGTCCATTTTCTGAGGATAGTCTTTATTCATCCACTCTTTTGAGAATATCCCTGCATTTTCTCCCAACTCTACAAAGTCTTGCAAGATTTGCCCCATTTCGTTTGTTACATTAACTTCATGTCTACAGAATTATAAAATAGTTTAATCAAAGACATTCAAAGGTACACATTCTGCAGTATCAGAAAACCCTAAAGAGTCCTCTAGACAACACCCAGCATTTCTTGAAAGAAGCTCTAGAAATCTTTTTATCCATTTTCTAGACTTCCCATTTTTCCTGACCATTTTTATATTCAAAATATTTCCTCAATTATCCATAATTATTAAATTAATAACACTTTTCACTTATAAAGTCAAATTTTTATTCTTGGAGCAAAAAAAGTGTTTCCTTCTGCTCTTTTTCAAAGGACACGCTATCCTTACACCTAGTTTCTTTCCTAGTTATTCCAGGCTAGACTGTCCAAATATCAAAAATGTGTCACATATTCCCTAAAGAACAACAATAATGAAAACTAATAAAAATCACTCAGATTCAGAAATTTGCCGTTGGTGACCCTTCCATGAAGGAGAACAACTTTAAAAGGGATGACATTGACATGTTCTCAAACTCTAGAGAGAGGGAGGCATGGTTGCAAGAACAGGGATAAGGGCATGCTTTGAAGCAGGGAAACTCATTCAGATCCCTTTGAGAATTTTAACCCCACTTTAAGGATAAATGCAGTAACAGATAGTCATCAGACTCATCATTGAAGACACATAAGTGTGCAAAATAAGCTATGGAAACTAAAGATTTCTTTGGTATCTGGGTTTTAATGGATGACAAAAAGAAGTAAAAAAAAAAAAAAACCAATTCCAATTCTGTATTTCTTAAAGACTGTCCCTGATTAATGCAATAGGCATTTGATTATTAAACCCGGTGTAAGAAAAGCAGCCACCTTTTAGGATGAAAGGAGGTTTTATTTTCTAGTGGTCACTTGACTGCTTAATTTCAGGTACCTCCTTCAGGCCGTACAAGTATGTGAATGTGTTTGCCAAGTTATTGGTTGTCTTGAAATATATGGAACAGGTAAAATCAGAATAATACTAGGCTTCTCAAAATAATAGTGGATATATAATTAGGCTCCTTTACAAAGATATACAAATCCAGGACAGAAAGGGAAATTGTTATAAGACAAACTTTGGGTGGTTAGGTTTTCAGTTTGAACTTTCTAGTTCTAAACTAGAAAGGGTGCTACTGAGGATGAAATATATTTAAATGCTGCCTGTAAGTAAAGTGGAATGAATTTAATGAGCTACAGAGAAGGCCAGTTTCTTTTCCAATTTTATTTAAAAGTTCATAATTAAAAGGCTCTAGAAATAACAGGAGAAAAGAAGAAATTTAACTGTAAATAAATTAAAAATTGATTATTTGAGCCTATTATTGTAAATAATTTACATTCTGACCCCTGGTGTGATAATCTGTGTGTTAATACATCTTTTTATTGGTTCTACCAATTGAAGTATGTATTTAAGAATTTGGTCTTGTCACCTTTTTATGTCCAGTAGCTGAAAGGCAGGAATGGAATAACAGATGGTCCAGAGATGCTCCCCAAATCTTCTTATCCACTTAAAGTTGTGTCCATGCTGGAATTTTTATAATCTTAGGTGTAGGTTTAAGAAATGTGATATTCATTATCCCAATAATTGAATGACCAATGGATATTTTCACCTGATATAAAATTCCACCATCTTCTCTAAGGTTACTTAAGATAAACCAGACATCTGTTTAGTGGAACCAGAGTATGTAACATGGGGCACAGTCCAAACAGATTTCACGTCAGCCTGCATTTATCACTCAGCTTCTACTGGCTAACAAAGGATCCAAGGACTTTCTGAAAATCACCCAGGAACTAGACAAAAAAAAATCTGTTATCCAGACATTATTTAATTCATACTAACTGGCCCTCAGAGCAGCCACAAATATTGTCGTATGGCTGCTTGGATTTCCCTGGAAATAATATTTTTAAAAGCCCATAAACTCTTAATGACTGACTATAAAGCCGTAGAAAATCCCACTCCATTAGTTACAAAATGTGATTTTGAAGAATATTTTAAATAGAAATATTTTCCAGTTAATTACTTTAGGTGAAAAAGAAGACATAATCCCAGAGTTGTGTATAGTGTGTATTTTCCCTCAATATGTGTAAATGCTTTACTAATTTCCCTCTTGTACTACTGATACATTTTAAAAATAATTTATGCCTTTGATTACTTTCCAAATTCAAAAAAAATAACAGTGTTTAAATTTTACAGTCAATAAACATATAAAATAGATGTCAATGAAAATTTAGCTCTCAGAATATGAAATTTAGGGCCTACAATGTTATTAACATACTTGATTTATTTAATGAATTAAATAGAACTACACCATTCAGCTAAAAATGAAAAGGAAATCCACTCGCCATTTATATGTTTACTGTATGCTTATGATAATTAAGTATTTCAGTCAACTTAGATTACATTGTCTTTGTAAAATAAAATCTGCTATGGACTTTCAAAATAATACCGCTAAATAGCTTATGATTACTTGATCTGTACTGCTTAATAATGAAATACTCAGAAAAGCAAATGGTAGACAGATTGCTTAGTTCTCCACATCATCATATTGGTTAGTAAAGCTCAAGGCAGCAATTTGTGTGTAAATGATCTGTGGGTTCTGACTGACCACAGCTCAATATTTTCGCAGAACTCTCTAAAATACAGCACAGGCTTAGACAGCACCAATAACCATGCTGTATTCTAGTCATGATTAAGAATGTATTCACTATATGCTAAGCTAGCCAGAAATGCATTTTGCAAATTGATTTCAATTTAAAATAATACATTTTAGAGGGAAAATGACATAATCAAAACAGAGAGCATCCATGGGAAGGAAGGAATATAGCACATAGTCTGGATTTTACTTAACAGGAATAAATGCAATCCTGTATTTAGTATGGAATCAGAAACTAGCAACCTGTGCATTAACAAGCCTACCTGGAGATTAGGAAGCATGCTAAAGTTTGGATATAGAATATGATATAAGCTGATTTATAAATACTATATGGTCAACAAAATCACCTCAAATTCTTATAGTCAAATGTTCACTGTTTTTCTGTAGGTCGTCTTCTTTGTAATCATCTTGTACTATCATAGTCAGCATGCCCTAGTATCACTCAGTTATATATACTATCACCCAAAGACCATTGTGCTTTGAAGTACCAATTGCTAAACTTTTCATAAGAATTTTGCTAGTTCCTAAGAGAAAGATGAAGGGACAGCAGCATTTTCTAGTTTCCAGGGGTTCCTTGATCCCCCAAAGCCCAACTGTACATTTCTAATTATGACCACTTCCTCTCAGTGCCGTTCAACTGGAACACTATTGACATTTGGAATGTAGCATTTCTCTGTCGTATGTGACTACCCTTGCAGTGAAGGGAGATAAGGATGCTTACTTCAGTGTGCTCTCCAGGTATTGGGTCCTCTGAAAATCTCAGCAGATATTTAGAACTATTGCTCTTGGGCAGTTTCTGATTTTTTAAGGAACTGTGTTGTAATGGATGCCATCTGAAAGCAATTAAGATAAAATTATAGTACTTTTATATATTTACTTCCTCTTTTACCAACTTTCTGCTACTAATCCAGATTTCATCACTTAGGACTCAGTACTACAGGCTCCTAGCTAGTTCATTCCAAGCTCTTTTGAGTTTTTCCTTTCTCAAGCAATCTTGGATACTCCTGCCAGACCACTACTAAATAGCAGTTTTATTAGGCAGCCAGTTCTAACACACCACTTCTGATTTCATCATTCATTCCTCCTGTTTGGATTCCATGTGCAGTTATTAACTGGTCATTTATACTCTTCACAAATTGAAATTAATCATTATTCAAAACCAACTCTTCACTCCAGCAGGTTTCTCACTGTCTGAAAATACTCCTGACATTCCGACTCTGGGTCTATGCTCACATTCTCATTAACAGTGATGCCCTTTTCTCATCCTTCCCTGGTAATTACATATTATGCATTAAAAAAAATCTAACTTAACCTTCATATTATAATGGGGACTTGTCTTACTTTTTTTTTTTTTTTTTACTCTTTTTGGTCTTCTGTTATTTGAACTTTTATAAAATTATTGTAGGGACCACATAATGTACAACTTTCTTATAGTACTGTTAGGGTACATACTTTCATAAATCATTGTTATTTAGACTTCTATTTTAAGTAAATTTGTATTTACAATCTACTATCCTATTTAGGATATCTAATGCAGAGAGTCTAGTTAGAGCACTTGTATCATAGCCAAATGATTTTTAACAGAAAAGACCAATGAGAGGGCTTGACAAATTTAGCCGTGAAAGAGGAGCAAGAGATTAGTCAAATCTATATTCAAAATTGGGTGACCTTAAGGATTGTTATGTCTGTATTTATTAATCAGGTTTCTCCATAGAAACAGAACCAATAGGAGATACTGATATAAATGCTATATTTAGATATAGATGTAGATGGCTGGATGGATAGATAGATAGACAGACAGATGACAGACAGACAGGTAGACAGATACATTTATTTTAGGGAATTGGCTTATGTGATAATAGAAGCTGAACAGTTCCAAGATTTATAATCAATAAGCTGCAGACCAAATTTGAAGGCCTGAGATTTGCTGATGGTGAAAATTCCAACTCAAGGGCAGGAGAAGACTGATATCCCAGTTCAACAGCCAGGCAGGCCAAGATCCCTCTTAGTCATTTTATGTTATTCAGGCTTCCAGTTACCTGGGTGGGGCTCACCCACACTAGGGAGGGCAATCTGCTTTACTCAGTCTATTGATTCAAATGTTAGTCTCCTCTAGAAACCCCCACAGATAGGCTGAGACCAAATGCCAGGGCACATAATGGCTCAGTCAAGTTAACACATAAAATTAACCATCACAGTGTCATTAACTAAAATAGTGAATTGAGGAGAAATCACAGCCCTTAAGAAGAAAATAGTAAGGCAAACTCAAGATGTTATGGACTATCCATGTAGAATTTTATGGTAGACAATAGGAAAAACAACTTTGGACCTAAGTATTAAAAATGGTGGCATGGAGAACAGAAAAGAAGCATGGTAGTGGGTAGAGGGAGAGTGTTGACAAAAATAAGAAGAAAAAAATAGAAGAGTGATTAAAGAAATTATCACAGAATATGAAAACAAAGAGAAAAGTTACTCATTACAAAACATAATATAGTTGATTCTTGTTATTCACAGATTCTGTATTTGAAAACTCACCTACCCCTAAAATTTATTTGTAAACCCCAAATCAGTGCTTGAGGCATTTTCACAATCATTTGTGGACATGTGACAACTGAGAAATTTGAGGTGCCCAAAGTGCACATTCCCAGCTGTGGTTGAACAAGGTGATGCCTTTGCCGTCCTCTTTCTGATCTCATAATGTAAACAAGTGTCATTAGTGTGGTCTATTTATAGTAGCATCTGAAAGAATATTTTTGTGCTTTTTGTTGGTGATTTCACTGTTTGAAATGGTCCTCAAGAACAGTTTTGAGGCACTGTTTAGCGTTCCATAGCAGAAGACTGTAGTGTACCTTTTGAGGGAGGGGAAAATATGTATCTTAGATAAGTTTTGTTCAGGCATGAGTAATGGTGCTGTTGGCCATAAGTTCAATGTTAATGAATCAGTAACGTATATTAAATAAAAATGTCCTTGAAAACAGGTTATGTATTGAACATTTAACAAAAAAAAAAAAAAAAAAAAAGGTTTGGCCAGAGAATTTTAGGAACCTAGTACTGCATTTCTTTTAGGATCAATGGTTCAGCATTTGCTAATTTGGTGTTTGTGGCATCATAAAACATAACTACTGCAAATAACAAGAATTGATGGTATATGATATATCAGTTGACCCAGTGTTCTAGTGGTTTTAATGTTAATGAGAGGAAAATCTGATGACAAATATTAAACAGATAACTGTTAAAATTTGTATTTTATTCTGGGTTAAAATCAGTTAATTGATGAAGTCTTTTAAATATTTTTAAAATGCCCTTATAAACATTTCTTAAATATGCTTTAAAATAAATTTGTTGGGAATATATTTTACTATCCATACTTATTTTGGGTTTAAAGTTAGCCCCTGCTGATTCGTTCCAATCCTATTATTATAGTTGCCTAATAGTGATAGAATTCTTGTCCCAATTCCTACTTGTGGATACTCCTCCCTGCATTTTTTTCTATAAAAGAAAGATGTTGCTAATGGGAATGCAGAATATCCAAAGATCACAACTTTAGTTTAAAATTTTACTTTACAGCTGGTTGGGTTTAAAGGATATCATATATGTATATATACATGTTCATTCTTTTTATTTCATATTCATTCCTGGGTGCCCAGGGACTTCTTTTGCCAAGAGTTAACCAAGGTTTTGTGGTACTTGAAACTTATACTGTTTGTGGCCCCTCTTTGATAAAAATCAATTAATTAAAAATAATATTAGGTATATTACTATAGGGCCTTCGAAGAAACTGTTGTGTTGTGGGGATTCTGAGACTCAGACTTCACTCGTTTCACAGGAAGTTCTCTGCCTCTAGCATCATCAGTGTTAGGTACCAGTCATACGTGAATCTGGGGGTTAATAATGTTAAGCACAGGAGGAGGTGCTAAGCTATAATGGAAGTAACCTAATGTATTAGCTTCCTAGGACAGAGAAGACAAATTACCACAAAACAGGGGTTTAAAACAATAGAAATTTACTCTCCCACGTTTCAAGAAACAAAAAGTCTTTAATCAAGGTACAGGCAGGGCTGGTTCTTTCTGGAGGCTCTGAAGGAGAATCTGTTCCACACCTCATGTCTAGCTTCTGGTGATTGCCAGCTATCCTTGGCATTCTTTGGCTTGTAGATACATCACTCCAATTTCTGCTGTCATCATCCCATGACCTTCCTCTCTTGTAAATCTCTAGGTGTCTTGTCCTCTCTTCTTCTTATAAAACAGCAGTTGGATTTAGGACCCACTTGAATCTAGTATGACCTTATATTAAGTAATTACCACTGTAAAGACCCTATTCTGTAAAGTCATATTCTGAGGTTCTGGATAGACCTGAGTTTGGAGGAAGTGAGGGTAGACACTAACTCATCATATCTAGTCACCAGTAACTGTAATCATTGAGAGAACAACTAAGAAAGGACACATGTTGGAACTCTGGTAAAATGTGCAGGCATAATTCACTTGACCTGGGCAAGGTAGGATGCAAGTACAAGGTAAACATGTAAAGATTAAGAATACACTGTATTAATAACAATAATAATTCCATGCTGAGGCACCAGGTATAATCAATGTCTGTGTTTCCTTTGGGAGTGGGGAGAGTTGATTATAAAAATTTGAGCTCAAGTACATCAACCTTTCCACACCTTATATCATATTATATAAATATATAATAGAAGCTCTTTATATTCCAAGAGGGAGTCAGATATTATTTGAAAATTTAAGAGAAAATAAGTAATATAAACTGATGCTGAGGCAGTCTAAGGGGAACATAGAAATTTTGACATATATTTTTGGAGAAATTGAAAAGACTGTGGCTAAAGATGCTGCAGGAATGAGTCCTATTAAATATATAACACAGTTTGACTCTGTTTAAGAGTTCCAGTACTTTTAGTAGAATCTTTGAAAAAAAAGTATTTCCATGGAAAAAAGAAAAGTCTGAGTTTTTACTATTCTACTGAGTATCAGAAATATTTTGCTGAAGTTTTACTCTCAGGAATCACAAAGAAATATTGTAAAAAGACTTCAAAATTAAAATTTGGATGATTTCAGCCAAATATATAATAAATGTATTTTCCGCTTGGCTTGTGACTGCCAGTTAGTACCAGAAAGAACCAGACCAAGCTGTGGGCTAATGACTGTTCTTCTGGAATGAAATGACAGAAAAGGAAGGGAAGAAAAGTGACCTTCAGTCCAATATGTGAGTGTGTGTGTGCGCACAGGCGTGTGTGTATGTTTGACCTTTGATGTTCATAGGGTCACATAAACTTCCTGGAATGGTTTTTGAAGAGAAAAATAATGTTCATAGGACTTAGACATTTTGGTTAAAATAAATGAGTTTAGTTCGATTTAGTTCTGGCTTTATTTTCAAATGTTCTGAGATTGCTGCAGTGGAATCAGAGCAAGAATTTCATGTGACACTTTGGAGATCTACATTTCACTTTGGCATGAACAAATACAAAACAGATTTGCTCCAGTGAATGGTGCCACTCCACGCTGCACTTCCTATTGTCTGTTCTGTTATTTTCTCTTGCTCCTGTTGTGGCAAGTAGTTTGCATGGCCAACTGCTTGAGTGGGCTACTTAAATTACTGATATGTGTTAAGCAGTTTTGTTGAGTAATAATGCCATTCCATTAACATGTCTCAGCATGCAAAACCCGGTCATTCAGGACAAACAGTTTTGTTTGTAAATTATAATAAAACGTATCGTAGAGGCTAAAGCCGGGAAATGAACACTGCTGTTCATCCTATCACATCCTTCACCCACCCCCTCGATATTTATCAAAGAATCGTGTCATCCATTTCCCTCACAGCAGCCAAAAGCTCCTGGATATTGATAAACCAAAGGAGCTAAAAATGCCAGTGAAATGTGTATGTGTATATAAAACATTTTCATGATGTTTAGGCCCAAGTGTTTTTTTGGAAGGTTGATGGTCTGCTAGTGTCTCGTTAGTTACAGATATTAAGAGAATTTGAGTTCAAAGTTCTAGAAGCAAAACTCAGTTTAAACAATGAACCTAAAAAGAGACTACTGTATAGTTTTCTCCTCTCTCTCTCTTTTAAATTAAGTAAAGCTTTGCTTTAAGGGATGTATCCTTTTAATGCAGAAAATATGAAGAATTATACTTCTTTTCAGTAAAACGAGTGCGTCCCAGCTTCAGGTTACATTTAGCTCCTAGTTAAAATTTGAAAAATGAAAGCCTAAATAAAATAGATGAAAGGTCCTTTACTATTCAGTTAAACACACACACACACACACACACACACACACACACACACACACACACGTTAGGGAAGCAGAGTTAAGTAGCATTCCCAGATTTTTTTTTTAAAGGGTACTTTGACTAAGAAATTTAAACAGGAGATTTTAAAAGGGAATCACAACAAATCTGAGATTGGTTTGAGATTTAGAAGCTGTGGATAATTAGAAAAGAATTCTACTGACTGGTGCTGTCTGTATCCTGCAACACTATGTTGTACTTCCCGTCTGTCTGCCTGAAAGTGACGTGCCTGGTGTAATAGTTACCAGGCCCACGGCTGCATGTGGTAGACGGCCTCCCTGCTCTAAGAGAATGTAAAAGGACTGGGGAAACCCTTGCTTCACTCTGATTAATTACTAGGCATCATGCATGTATAAACAATATTGACGTTATGAGTCAAAGGAGAAAATAAGAAAAATGCAGTATGTTCACTAGTAGTGTTCAAGACAGTGAGGGGGGTCAGGATGACTCAGTCTCGTCACCTTCATAACAGGTTTCAAGTGCAGAGTACGATGTTATCTTCAGTTAGCTACACACTCAGTTGTATTTGGGGGGAAGGTGTTAAAATATGTGCATCTACAGCATACCTCAGTTTTCAATCTTGATTTTTCCTCCCCTATTGGGAGTCTAAAAAAATGTAGCTCTGTCATTGCTTTCAATTCATGAGAGTTGCTAATTCGTAGAGGGTAGAAGGGAACCTGCAGACAGTACCTGGGGGTGAAATAGAAAAAACATGCATGGAGGGTAGCAGAATGGACACTCCAAAATACGTGTCTTTGGATAATGATGTTTTTTGAGCTGATTATTTCAAGGAAGAACAGATGTAGGAGAAGCTCGGAAAACAGAATGGAAGTTATCCTCTTGTGGGGAGAATGGACAGTTATAGAGGAGACCTCCGTTTGTCAAGGCATCTCCCGCTGTCTCCAGGAAGAGGACAGCTCTCAATCACAAGACCATCTGATCAGTGAAGAAGCCCCCGCATCAATCTGCATAACAAACTTTACCCTTACCTTACTGTTCCTGTTAACCTCCGCATAACTGATAGCTGACCTCCCCCCACCTTTATTTCTTTTATGTTTAGCTGAGGATGGTATTTAAGCTTGTGGCTTAGGCTGTCTCAGAGAGTTACTGATTTTTCCTGGGGTATCTCCCTTGCAAACACGAAGCATACATGTTAATAAATTCCTGTATGTTTTTCTCTTGTTAATCTGTCTTTTAATATAGGGCTCTCAGCCAAGAATTCAGAAAGGTAGAGGCAAAATTATTTGTTCCCTCCCATAATAACAAGGTCATACGGCAGGTAGAAGTCTCTTCTCAGAGGAAATGAATATAGAACTTACAAAAGACACTTCTTGTGCTCTATAAATATAAGGAGAGACACTTAACCTGTTAACGAAAATTTCAGAAAAGATAAAGCTAGCAATATGCTGTATATTGGGGAAAATGGTCTATAAAGACACTGAACATGGATTTTTAAGGTCAAAAAGTGAAAGAAAAAAAAGATGGAGGGATGGCTTACTACTTTAGATAAGTTTGGGAAGATTAAAGGATGATGGAGGAATTAAAACAACACATCCAATATTTTGTTAAGTCCTCCCTATAGGGTTCCTATAGGGTGATATTCAGATGCAAAAAGGAAACCAAAATTAACAGGTAAGTTAAAACAATCATTAGCAGTTTCTTGCCATTTTAAATAATTTCAATTCTTCAAGACAAATTTAATAAAACTTAAGATATTGAAATAAACTGCTGATACAATTAAAGAGGTAAACTATATTGCTCAACTATAAGATTCAAGCATCTTAAAGGACAAGTAGCATTAAATTCATTTGCCTTAAACTCTCTTTTTATAAATGAAAGAACTGACACATTGGGAATTTAGGTCCATGGACATAGTTGAGCCTACCAGGCAAATGCAAAACAGAATTAGAAGCTGTATCTCCTGACCATAAGCTCGCTGTTTTTAAGTGCAATATAACCTCTGAAAGATAAATCAAATGACCACCTTTGTCCAGAGCTCATCGTCCAAATTGGCTTGCTTTCTAATATTATAAGAAACTTCAGATTTAGCATCTGTGATGCCTCAGACCTGTACGAGTTGCTTTATATACATTAGAACTAAGTTCATAAAAAGTCTGAAATAGAAATATTATTAACTTCATTTTATGACAAGAAAATGAGGCTTATAGTGATTAAATTTCTAGCCTTGTGTCACATAGTAGAAGAGTTGGGATTCTTCATGTATAAAAATGGCATTCTGTTCATGCTTTCTAATAATATCCCATCACTTTACTCCATCTGAGAAATATAATTCCTCTGTCAGTATGTCAACCAGCAATGCATGTGTGGGTTTTCCCATCAGCTTGTTTTCTTTTTAATGTATACTATAGATCACTGCTTCTCTAAATTTATTGTGCATTTGAATCTCCCAGGGATCTTATTAAAATTCAGATTTTGACTCAGGTGTGGCCTGAGAGTCTGCAATTTTAACACACAATTTTAACCTACTCCCAGCTGATGTGGCTGGTCACAGCCCATGCTTTAAATAGCTAATCATTAATGGTGCTCTAACATCATGGCCTGTGGACCTGCAGTGGTCTACAAACTATTACTCTTCTGCAATGACATAAGAAACTTGTACAAGGATGTAAATCAATGTCTATCTTCCTTCATGAAGAAGATTGTTAAGAAAAGAGTGACAAGTGAACTCAACAGTGTGCTTAACGACATGGTAGATTTACATCCGTCATAATCCAAGCACCTTACCTTATATGAGAGATGGGGTGAGTTCCAACCAACTCACTCACAGGCGACTTTCAGAAACACATATTTTGGGAGTTGAGACGTGATGAGACTTTTGAATGTGGAGAAGAATAAAACACATTTTGCTTAAAAAAAGCAGAACCTGTAGAAATAGCAAAAGCTGTTCTGTGAAGAGTCATGAAGACTAGTTACCTGGAGAGGGTACCACCAAGGGTACCACCAAGGGAAGGGAAAAAAGAGTTTAGAAAAGGGTGGTTGGAAGTTAGGTAGACTTTTGCTATTAAATCAGTTTACTTTCCTGCTGTTCTTGCGTTAGAATCTAGAAGTGGTGGTGTCAGTAGTTCTCAAGTCAGACTGAACTTTAGAACCAACCGTGAGAGCTTTAAAAATGATCTCCATAGAGTCTGTGATTCAATAGTTATTCATTCAATTGCTTGATCATTAATATGTAAAGCTTCTCAGGGGATCTTAATATATATCAAAGTTAAAAATATCGACATTATGGATAATTAGGTCTCTGAAGACTAACTTGTGAACCTAAGTATTATTTATAACATTGTTTCTAAGGAAACCATTATCATCCAGTATTTAGTATCATCAATTCTCTACAGAATTCAGGAGGAATTAAACAGATTGTGGGAGGAGATAGACCAGAGAGGAGTGATTACTAGGATACAACGTGAATTTATTTACTATTTTGGTAGTTGTTTCATATAAGATAAACGGAATTTGCATGATAATGCTGCTTTATCTTTCTTTTAGCGCTTGATAAAAAGCACTTTCTGGTAGATTATTATGTGTGATAGTCACTGCAATTCTGAATATTAGGCAAATGATACAATATTAATCTTGTTAAAACTGAATTCCTGAGATAGTAAGGGACTTACCTGCATTTACACAGATTTACTGACATTACATAATCTCTCCTAAAAAACTCAGGTGACAAAAAACACCGATAAAACACTTTCATTACAACTTTTGAACAAGATGAAAAGATGTAGGATAGAAAATAAAGCAAATGGTGGATTTGTAGATTATTAAATATACTTATTTGGTGTATGTTGATTGATGTCAAGCTTGATAAAGTTTTATAGTAAGAAGATCAGTCTGTCCTGTTCTACACTTTTCAATATTTATTACTAATAAAGGCCATAAAGGCATAGACGTTATGGTTATCAAACAAGCAAAGCTGAGATTGACAGCCAGTGTTCTGCATACCAGAAGCCGTAGTTAAAATCCTGACAGACTGGAATAAGTGGTCAAATATAGCAAGATAAAATTTTACATGTGGATAAAATTCTGCATTACATTAAAAAATGCCAAGTACATTTAAAGAGGACATATTAAGTATCTTCTAGTATTTGAAGTATTTTTATGAAGAAGAGAGGTTTGATTTAGTTTCCCTAGATCTCCATGACAGAAATAGGACAGCGAACAAAAGATCGAGGTATCTGTAGCAGAACGTGAATGGATTTTTGACAGGAAAGGAACTAACATTTTTAGAAGCTTTGTCCATATAAGGGCTTGGTGTTCTGCCATATTATTCTATTTAGTCTTTATAACATTGCCAAGAGGAAGGTACAATAAACCTGTACTCTGGAGAGGAAATTGGGATTATGTAGGTTAAGCTTTTGTGAAAAACCACACATGGAACATGAGGTAAACTCAAAACTGGGACTCAAATCTGCCTGCTTTATTTTGCAAGAAATAATTACCAAAATAATAAATTCTTTGTCAAAGGAATGATTCATGCAGAGTCCAGAGAAAAATCCCTTATGTGGGCGACAAAACAGATTAATTTCAAGTTTTCAAATTTTCTTCTAATTGTTGGACTGATACTGTGACCCCTGTTTTTAGGGATTTTTTTTCTTTCTCAATCACATGATTATCATGGAGATTGCAATTTTGAGAATAATATGACCTGTTCCCTAGACAGAGTAAGGTGCTCCCAACCTCATGTGAGGAATTAGTCGATCAACCAAAGTTGGGGTAGGCATCAGTTTTAGATCGTCTAGGGCAATGAATACTTTCCATGAGATTTCTAAACTTGGAGCATGTTATTTTGTCTTACAGGTTATTCAAACTACAAAAATCTAAAGCTCTGGAACTGGTAAAAGTCATATTTTCTTTCTAGTTAGAGAAAGCTGGCCCAGTGCAAAAGCAGAGAGAATTGGAGATGAGAAAGGGAGAGTCCCAGTGGCGTTAAAGAGACTGTTTCTGCATTTCTGGGGCTGGGCTACATTCAGTCATTGGTTCCTGACAGTTACTCCTTTGCCTTTGGCTTCAGCTTGTTTGAGTTGGATTTCTTACCACTACAATGCAGGGTCCTTAATCACTTTGTGCCAACAAATAAACCTTAAGATAGAAAAATAGTACAACACATTTGTAGATTAAGTCTTTGTATATATGAGTCACAATATTAATGTAAATTATAATTTAATTGTTTCACAAAAATTGTTACCTTATGATGTGAAGCTTGATACTTATCCCACCTCAATTTTTGTCTTGTGCAAATGAGTTTTCTGTTCATGTCATTGTTTACCTTTTATAACAAAGTTGCCTCAGTAGTAATAATATAGGGATATGGAAACTCAATTTACCGATAAGGTGTATGTGATTTGATTGTGTTGTGTGTTCATGTGTGTGTGTGTATGTAAAATCAGAATTCTAATTTTAGTTCCTTGTGCTACTCTATAAAATTAAACTTGCTTTCTATTAAAGATATAATTGCAACTGAAAGGTTTTTTAATTAGCACATTTAAAGATATACTTCCAATGTTTTACACTAGGGCCTCAACATTAACCCTGCAGTTAATGAGTTATTCTATATAAAGCTAATTAAAAATTTAGGCTTTTGATATAGCCTCTGTTCCATTTCACTCTCTGTATTTCATACCACATTCAGAATAGTGAATTAAATGATAATCAAATAGTTTGCATTCTGTCTATAACCATTAACCTTTTAGCAAGGGTTTCTAAATAGAGCTGTGAATCAGTGGTCAGTTGTTTGATAAGAAGGCACTCTGATGGTTTTTATTAAATAATTTTCTTATAAACATTGCTCTTTAATATAAGCCTAGATTGATATTTGGGATAAATGTATTATTACAATAACTTTCCACTTGTTTCTGAAAACAAATGTTATTGTGTTACTTTGGCTGTTGATGTTTTACGTATTCGGTAAAAATGAGTTTTATGTGGATGCTGCTTTATATTAGAAAAATTAAAACAGTATCTTTTAAGTTGTAATGAAATAAAATATATTACTGTGAAAAAATTTTATAGTACAGGTATTTTCCTGAATGCCAAGAGAAGGTGGGGAAATTAATCTTGTGATTGTCTTTCATATACCTGAAAAACGTGGAGGAAATTACTCACTCCAGTGAAAGGTTGACATGTGCTTTTATTGTTTGTTAATTTTGGAAAAGTTATTGTGTGGCATCTAATGTCTTAAGAAATGAAATAAAATGGCAATCATAGATGTCTGAATATGTTTATAAATATGAATATATGTGTATATAAATAACATTATTAATCAAAAAAAATATATACTATTTTAAAAGATTTTTCAAATATGGCCTTAACAACTGTCAGCAACATATGTATTTCTTTTGGTGATAACACCTCTTTTTCTTGGGGGTTATACTCTTTTCTAATTATTTAACTTCTTTTAGCATTGGGGACGTGAGGATGAAAATTGACATATTAATAAGCAAAACAAAATCTAAACTAATCCAACTTTTTCTCTTTAGGATAAGAATCTCAAGTAGAACATATTCAAATTTAAAGAATTTTAAAATAAGCACTTCTTTTTAAAAAATTGAAAATCTGTATTTTGAAGATCTGATTGTATTCAGATTTTCCTACAATTCTGTGAACTGTCCAGTGACACTGAATATAATCTTTTTTCATCTCTGTATCTACTTACCTATCTATGCTTAAGTGTAATCTATGTCTATGACATATTAACAATTTTTAAATTAATAAAAACATTAGAAGAGTGTATTTCAAATTCTAAAACCAGGTAATTTAGGGGTATTTTAATTGTGTTTTGCTATAGACTGAATGTGTTTCAGTAATAGTTTCATTATTTTGCATGTGACTATCCAGTTTTCCCAGCACCTTTTATTGGAGAAACTGTCTTTTCTCCATTGAGTATTCTTGGCTTGCCTGTCAATATTAGTTGACCAGGCATGCCTGGGTTTATTTCTGGCTCTCAATTCTGTTTTTGTACCTGTATAATTCTGTTTTCATTCCTGTAGCTTTGTAATATAGTTTGATATCAGGATGTGTGATGCCTCCAACTTTGTTTTCCTTTCTCCAGACTGCTTTGGCTATTCAAAATCTTCTGTGGTTCTATACACCTTTTAGCAATTCTTCTATTTTTCTGTAAGCCATGCCATTAGAATCTTGATAAGCATTGCATTGAATCTATAGATAGCTTTGGGTAGTATGGACATTTTAACAATATTAGGTCTTCCAACCTAAAAACATAGTATATATTACGTTTATTTGTGTCTTTTTTGATTTCTTTCATCAAAGTCTTATAGTTTTCGGTGTAGAGATCTTTCACGACCTTGGTTAAATTTATTACTAAGAATTTTATTTTTTTATGCTTTTATAAATAGAATTGTTTACTTTTTTCAGATAATTCATTATTAGTATATAGAAATACTACTGATTTTTGGATGTTGATTTTTGTATCCTGCAACTTTACTGGATTTGTTAATTAAGATCTAACAGTTTATTGATAGAGTCTTTAGGATTTTCTATATATTAAATCATGTCAATTGCAAAGAGAAAAAAAAAACCCTATCTTTTCTAATTATGATGACCTTTATTTCTCTTCTTGCCTGATTGTTTTAGTTGGGACTTCCAATCCTATGCTGAATAGTAATACTGTGAGAGGGCACCCTTGTCTCATTCCTGATCTTAAAGGAAAAGGTTTCAACTTTACAACTGATCTGATGTTAGCTGTAGGCTTGTCATGTATGGTATTGAGGTACATTTCTTCTATACCTAATTTGTTGAGACTTTTCATCATGAATGGGCATTGAATTTTGTAAAATGCCTTTTTTGCTCTGTTGAAATGGTTATGTACTTTTAATCTTTCATTTCGTTAATGCGATGTATTACATTTATTGATTTGAGTACATTGAACCACCTTTGCATCCCAATGATAAATCCCTCTTGATCATGGTGTATTATCCTTTGAATGTACTGTTGAATTCTGTTTGCAACTATTTTGCTGAGAACATTTGCATTTATATTCACCAAGGATATTGGTGTACAAGTTTCTTTTCTTGTAGTAACCTTGTCTTTCTTTAGTACCAGAATAATGCTGGCCTCATAAAATGTGTTTGAGAGTGTTCCCTCTTCTTCAATTTTTTTGGGAGAATTTTGTGAAGGACTGATGTTAATTCTTCTTTAAATGTTTCATAAAATTCACCAGTGATGCCATCTGGTCCTGGGCTTTTCTTTATTGTGGGTGTTGGGGGGGTGTTGATTACTGATTCAATCTCCTTACTCCTTATTGGTCTGTTCGGATTTTCTGTTTCTTCCTGATTCAGTTTTCCTAGGTTGGTTATCTCTAAAATTGTATCCACTTCTTCTAGGTTGTCCTGGAAGAAACCTAGGTTTTCTAGGTTGTCTATGTTGACTAGCACGTCCAGTTGCACTCTTAGAAAATAACATGTTGAAGGTTTTTAGCGATGTAGTTTAGAAAAAAAAAACTTCATTATATTTAATATACTATTCCATCAAAAAGGGATCAATTAAATAAATTATGGGTCATCATAAAGTAGAATTTATGTACTTGTATAAAATAATGAGGTATTTGTGTATTAATATTTAATAATATTCTATTAATAAACATATACCATCTGCTATTAAATGAAAAAATCAAGGTTCACAACAGTGTGGCAGTATGCTACTTCTTAAGTAATAAGGGGGATTAGGGCATATATTTCTTGTCACTTGTGTAAATATAGACATTATCAAGAAATAAAGACAGAAAACAATAAGAATCCTTATTTTTGTATATGTGTCAGGTAGAAATGAGACAGATTTTTCATTGTATAAGAATTATATGTAAGTATACCTATTTATTCATATATAATATATACAAGTAACATATGCCCAGATAGTTGCATGTATATGCACACATATATATGATACACACATACACGCCACAAGTTTTTAATGTTAAAATATACAAACCCCTGAAAATGAAGTTTAAAAAATTTGCCTGAGTTATATAAAAATGAATCATTCACTCTTTGTCCAAATAATTACTTCTACACAAAGGTAATATCTATGTAGCCAGAATGTCATTCTCTGTGCAAGTGGTTATCTTTTAGCTTTGTTGTCTTCATCTTCCTGACCTGATGCCAGTGTTTTGCCGCTGGTTCTTGATAATGAAGAGACTGCCCTGGGCTGGAGTCCTAGATTTGTGTATAAGGCGGAATATCGTGGACTCATTCCAGGAACCCTAAGGAAAAACCCACCTGCACAATAGGAAGCAAGGCTAAGATATCTATATTTGTGCATTCTGAAGACCCCCATGTTTTCCCCAGCATTCAGTATGTTTTTGTGCAGATCATCAGCCGTTAAGCAATATCCGTGAGCTGGACTCTAAAGGCTTGTAGAAACAAGGACACACAGCCCTTGGTAAGAATTTATTTCTATAATAAATTACAATGCTTTTCAGTCATAAGAAATCAACACTCTCCATTTTTGCTTCAAAAAGGAGAATTATATGTATTCATTATAGGTGAAATTTGTGAAAGATGCCCAAATAATGATGTTGTCTACTGCAGCCACAATGATACATTTGACACTGAGAGAACAGTGCCAAGTTCCACAGAAATGTCCCTTGAGCAGTATACAATGCTTGATAGCATGCTCAGCACATTATATAATTTTTTTCTTTTATGGCATACTTTATATAAAGAAAATTTTCTATTATAGTGGGTGCTCTTCAGTGATTGCTGTCGTAACAATAATACCTGGTATAATGGACTGTGTTATAATCCACAAAACACTTCCCTTCATATTATCTCATTTGTTTCATGTAAACGTTGGTAGCATTTTAAAGAAGGCAAAGCTAAGTTATGGAATGGCTGTTTCTTGTTCAAAGCCAAAGGTAAGTATCGAGGTAGGGACAAACTTAGATCTTGTGACATCTTATTTTGTACTCTCTTTATTATATTTCTTGAGGTCTTTAAAAAAAAAAAACGTGTCCCCAAATATTCTGAATCTCTCACTGAGGTACTAGATCTTTCACTAGGGTGGCATATACTTTAAATTGTAACTGCCAATGTTATTGTGTAAGAGAGATTTTGAAACCTATTATATTTGGGAATAAGAGTATTAATATTTTATTTTTATTGTTATTATTTTCTTTGTAAAAGAAACACCATTCCTACCCTGTGGTAGCCTGTGACTGTAAGTACCTGAAAGCAATTTCAGTGCCCCTGGACTTACACCATCACAGAGTATGTTGTTCAGACTGCATCCCTTAGGAATTCTGGACATCCTCCCCTTGTCCGGTTTAATTATAGCCAAGTGAGTATTGACAAGGAAGGGCCCGCAGGGAACAGAGCTAGATCCTGCCTCAGAGCCATTCATGTAGTGCCTGCCTGGCTGTAAATGGTAAAAACTATGCACTAGTAATGTCTGTGTATGTCTTCTAAATGGGAATTTTTATTACAGATATATTATTTCATCCCCACCACTGTGCTTTCATTATGATTGAAAACAGTGAACTCATGTATTAGCCTGAGATCAGTGGACTATGAGATGCCATCTACCATCCTGATAGAGACAGACACGCAAGAAGCAAACATTCTGTGCTTTTCTGATGGTTTGGTACCTGGGTGGAATTTTGGGTCTGTCCCTTTTGTGAAAAGATTGACTCTTTCAATATTTGGGAATCAGTATACCCCCTTGGTAGTTAGTTTTTCAAAGGGATGGACTGTGAAAACATTAAAGTTATTCACATAGACACAGAAATCTGTATTATTGGGGTATGAACTGTACTCAAACACACACAGACACACACAGACAAACACACTTCTCAGACAATTTTGCAAATAATTACAGCAATGGGACCATGTTCTGATCGGAGAAATTTAAGGAAGAGATTGTAGTAGAAACTTACAGGAAATCACTTTTTACCTGTCTTCATTTATTCTGTATCTTGCTAGGATTTGAATATGATGGCTGGAACATTAGAAGCCTTCTTGGACAACGAAGGTACTTTGAATACAAGTCAGGCACTAAAGGTGGCAGGGCAGAGAGAAGGACCAGACATCTCTGACAACAGGGCTGCAACTGCAGTCCTGCTACCCCTGGAGAAGCAGTATCCAGCTGATGCCCGTGCTATGCCTAGTCCCTGCTGTTAGCACCTGAACATGATGCCCAAGCAACACAAGAAGGAGTGGTACATTTTGTTCACTCATTAGCCACCCGCTAGAATGCCATATTCTCCTTGCTGCTTTCCTAATGCCTGAGCTCAGCTGAATACTGAGACAGAAGAAAGTGTATCAGCAGGAAATAACAGTTAAATTTAAGAGATCAGAACTAGGGTTTGAGATAAGCAAGTGGAAGATATTTCTTCCTGAACAAAACAAACAGCAAATAAAATAAATGAATAGAATGTTGAGTGGATGCCAGACCTTTTAAGTGCAATAGTAGAAATTACAGTCTGAGGACAGGAAACGTAGGAGAGAGCAGATAGATTTTGCTGATATGACAAATGCATAAACAATAATGGCTACTTCATGACATGTGAGATTTAAACAAAGCAATGCATCAAAAGTGGCTATCATTTTACCCAGCGATTAATAACTTTTCAGTAAATATTCTTATATATTTATAACTAAAAATGACATTAGTCATAAAATTGCTAAGATTTTCCAATTTTACATCAGTATAAACAGGAAGAAAGAGGTAATTTTTTAACATTTTTTATTGATTTATAATCATTTTACAATGTTGTGTCAAATTCCAGTGTTCAGCACAATTTTTCAGTCATACATGGACATATACACACTCATTGTCACATTTTTTTTCTCTGTGAGCTACCATAACATTTTGTGTATATTTCCCTGTGCTATACAGTATAATCTTGTTTATCTATTCTACAATTTTGAAATCCCAGTCTATCCCTTCCCACCCTCTGACCCCCTGGCAACCACAAGTCTGTATTCTCTGTCTATGAGTCTATTTCTGTCCTGTATTTATGCTTGTTTTTGTTTGTTTGTTTTTGTTTTTGTTTTTTAGATTCCACATATGAGCGATCTCATATGGTATTTTTCTTTCTCTTTCTGGCTTACTTCACTTAGAATGACATTCTCCAAGAGCATCCATGTTGTTGCAAATGGCATTACGTTGTCAGTTTTTATGGCTGAGTAGTATTCTATTGTATAAATATACTACATCTTCTTTATCCAGTCACCTGTTGATGGACATTTAGGCTGTTTCCATGTCTTGGCTATTGTAAATAGTGCTGCTATTAACATTGGGGTGCAGGTGTCATCCTGAAGTAGATTTCCTTCTGGATACAAGCCCAGGAGTGGGATTCCTGGGTCATGTGGTAAGTCTATTCAGAAAGAGATAATTATATTAATATTTTTGGCTAAATATTAAACTTATATCATAATGAACACATTTTATGTTTCTAAGACAGAAAATATTGTTACTATGTAAATATTTATTATTTTATCCTTAAAATTTACTCTGCTTTCTTTCAGCAGCAATTCAAAAGGGGGAGAAAACTGCAATAATAGAATGGGAATATTTTCCAAAGGAAGGAAAATGAATTGAGATTTTCCTTATCTGACAGTAACATGTCCTATAACATTACTCTTAAAAATTGTGCATTTTTACATTGAAAATGATTAAAAGATCAGCTAAAATTACTAAAATATATTACCATATTATTGAACTCAATATATGACAAAGTTGGCTTTTCAAATGTGTGGAAAATGATGCTGAACTTAGTAATTATTACTAGTATAAGCCATCAATTGAAAGAAAAAAAATGATGTGGAGGGAGAGATCCTTGTAGTGGGAATAAATATTTCAGTTTTAAAAATGAAGCAATACAATATTTGAAAACTGCTAAAGAATGTTTTTTTACATTCGGACATGTGAGAAGAGCCAAAACTCACAAGTGAAGACTCTTTGGTACCCCAAAATGAGAAGATTGCATGTAATTTTATCATGAACAAAGTCTAAGGGAAAAACAGACTGAAAAATTGTGTGGAACAAATGAACTAAAGATTAGTAGTCCTTGCTAATTACTTCAAATGAAACAGACAAGTAGCCCCTACATGTGAGCATCCTTCCTTGGAAAGTGCTTGCCTTGAGAGTCAGAGCACAATTTGGCATCCTCCAATGAGAAAGCCTGGTACTCATCACCCTAAGAAAAGGCCTGTCCATCTACACTTCTCACACATTTTGCAGAGCTTAAGTAGCTTTTTAGTACCTCAGTACTAAATAAAGAATGATGATCATATCAACAGACCTTCCAATAAATCCCTCCATATAAAAGGCATATAACAAACCAAAAAGTTTGAGAAAATTCAGCAGCAGTGGAGAATTTTAACACATGTATAGCCAAAATCTAGCAAAAGATATATCATTACGGGGTGGCGGGGGAGGGGGGGAGTGCTATAAAACAGTGAATTTTTTTTTAAGTACAAAATTTTAGAAATTATCTAGGTTATTAAAAATAACATACTAATAGAAAGGCTAGAAGATAAAAGGTGAGAAAAATCTTCCAGAAAATAAAACTAAAATATAAACAAATGGAAAGTAAGAGAAAATAGAGAAAAAAATAGATACCAATTCATTAGAGCATATATCCAATTAATAGGAGCTTCTGAAAAGCACAGAGAAATGCTATTGGGAGATTATTAAATAAAAATATATAAGGAAATTTATTAACATTGAAAAGCATTAGTTTTCAGATTGCAAACCCCACTTAGTGCCTAGCCCAAACAAACCAAACACAAATATGAACATCAAATTTTATCCTTGTAAAATTTCAAAAACCTGAATGTTACAGAAGATTGTATAATGAGAGAACCAGAGCAAGCGATAAAGAGAGAAAGAGAAAAAGATTTCCAACATAAATCTTATCCTTAATCATTTTTGGATCATTTGTGATGTAAAGAAAATTTACAGTTGGTCAGTGTAAAGAATTTTAAATCTTTAACTGGATTGTTTGTTGTTACATCAACATTGCTCCACTCCCACACTCTCCTACGTGTCTCAAGAATGATAGATACTGTGATCTTGATCTCCCAGACTCTCCTGCTGGCAGAAATCTGGGTTAGACACTGCCAATGACAGGCTATGACACAACTTTTGGAAATAGGGGGCAATAGACAGATGAAAGGACAGAGAGCATGGAGCTTGCAGTGAATTCTGTGTGAACTGCCCCCAAATCCTGCAAGGAACAAATTCCTGCACCTCAGATGTCATGAAAGCCAAGAGCAGTTTTTATTTGAACTCTGCTCTCCTACTTTCTTGGTGCTGGAAAATCTAAATTACTTTCTGTTTTCCTGATAAAGCCCTATCTAGTATCCCTTCTGTGTACACAATCAATAGAAAAATTAAAGGGAAAAAAAGGAGAGAGAGTGAGAGAAAGGAGAAAGAAGAGGTTAAGTGAAAAAAAATCAAATTACTAGACAGTGTGTAATTTGTATTCAAATAGATACATAAGCCTCAAAATCTCTACATCTAGAAACAACATAAAGAAAGGTGTGGCAGAGCACACACTCAACAATTAATATTGATTATTCCAGAGAGATGGAACTGGAATGGAGTTAAGATAACAAAGAAATGGGATGAAGATAAAAAATAATTTTTCTTGATGCATATTTATGCTGCTTGATTTATTGCAAAGATCATGATTTGTTCCATTAATTATATAATGCAAATTCAAACATGCTTTTACAAATACGTCTTTTACAGTCCCTAGAAGGATGACACAGCTCTTGCCCCTTCCTGTGCCTCTGTCATCTTCAGTTCAATCCAGAGTTCTTTCTGATTTCAGAATTGAGTAGTGCATGCAGTTAATTGGCACAATAGCTGTGTTTCCAATGGCTTCCGTAGAAGAGAGTGATAAACTCTGGATTAAAATAATGTCAACCATAAATATTTGGGCAGGAGCTAGTGGTGATAGCAGTAGGGTGGGAAGCAGTATTAAGTTCTTCGGTATACTTAAATTCAGCTCTCTACTTGGGAGGCTTTAAACAGTGATGGTATGAGTTTCAAAACAGCAACCACATTAACAAAACACTGTGTTTTGTTTTTTTTTTTTCTGTACACTTGCAATGTCACATGGAGACGGCAACAAATACAAGAGCAGAAGTCAGTGTCTTGTTTATGTGTGTTGAAAAATGCTGCCATGATGCACTTCGGTGCCGTGTAGATCAGCTTGTAAGATTCTGGAGTATTTTCAGTGTTACACACAAATAGGACATGTTAGTTGCTCTGATAAGGTTTAATCAAATTATGTCCCCGAAGGTGTATTTTTTATTAGTATGAGTGAGCATGTTGACATAAGATGTGACAGGAGCAGGAGTAGTGATGTCTCTGCCTGTGTTGCAGCGCATTATGTTCACGTCATGTTTGTGAATTTCGTTTTCAGATAAGCGCGGTGAGTAATTGTAACATGAAGTGGTAATCTACTGCTGATATATGAAAATGGAGAAACAAATTAAAAACATCATTCAACTGAAATTTTAGACAGTATGGTAGAAAGCTGGGCTTCCAAATGCACAAGACTATCTACCTGAAAATATTTTGCATTCAGGTCATTATGTGAAATTCCTTCTCTAATAAATGGCAAGTGTTTCTACTGATAATTGATTAATATATCATTGTAGACTATATATATATATGAATAACTTCAAATTTTGATCCAAAAAACACTTAATTATCCTACTAAGCAGGTGGCTTATGTTTCTAATTTACATTATGCATTAGTATATTATATTTTAAGTGATATTTGGCTAAAACATTATTGCAATGCTTTCTTGTGCTCTTCTTGATCCCATGGTAGAGATGAAAAAAGAACTGTGGAAATTTAAGTGAATGTAAACATTTTCACAAAGGAGTTTTTTAACATTAACATTAAGTAGAGAGTTTTTAAAAAAGTGTTTTCTAACTACAGATCATCGAGTTCAGTGATTCTGAAACCTAGTCTGTCATAATGAACTTTTAGAAAATTCTGTTCTCACTCTATTTTGCTTAATCTGGTTCTCTGCATTTGAGCCAGGACACCTGTTACTTATTTATTAATAGTTTCTCAGGGGACTTTGATGATCCTTTCTTTTTTCACGTTTCTGATAGAATCCAGCTCCTCTTGTGGTTAGATGAGGAAATGGAGATTGGGAGAGCTAAGACAAATGTTCTCTGGGAGATTAGAGCCCTGTTTGATAGTCTGCTACATTGCTTAGCATCTTGGTTACTGTGTTGTCCTATTGCAGAGTACTCACAGATTTTGAGGGAGTATGGATTTAAAAAAAATAATATTTAGATCACAGGATATAGCCTTTGAGAGATGAACTGATCTGTTTGACAACCCTAGGAGTCCCCTAGTGTATTAGCATATGAATTCTTCCTCTACCTAATGTTGTCAATATTACCTTGATATAAAAGGGCAGGTGAAAATTCATGAAAAAGTGAGTTTTACTCTCTCTGAGTTTCTTTAGAATTTTTATTTACTATTGCAGGCAATTTCTAATATTTCCTTTTTTTTACCTTCCCAATCCCTTGTTGCTCAGGGCAATTTCTGTTGAGGGGAAGTTTAAAAACAGATCACATAGATATCAAATATTCTGGATATATTAACATTGACAGTAGTAGAGTTATCTGGTGATGTTGTAAATTACTTAATTAGCCAAAAGAGATATGTAGTGTGTGAAATTTTGTCAGAGAATGTATGAAACAATCGCGCAACAAATGAGGAAAATTTGTGTTCCTTGATTGGATGTTGCGGTATGATCTTGGGTATTTTAATTAACCTCTATTTCTCTGTTTTCTCATAATTCGAATGGATCTATAGTAATTCATAACTCATAGGGTTGTTGTGAGACGTGGCAGGCATGGGATTGCAGCGCTCAGATCTCCTTCATTAAAACTGGCTGCAAAGGGCAGCAAAGTTGAGTGTTTTCCCCAGATGTCACCCTCTGGAGCCATCAGGGTGTTTGCATCGAAACCATCCTTCTCCCAGGGTTCTTCTCATCAATGACTGACCATGGCAGGGGTTCTAGTGTCCACCCATTCCGGAAGGATTCAGGGCTTCACTCACTGATAACTTTGGCTCAGGGACTACCACAGAGCGTGAGGAGTCTGTCTTCGTGCTGTGCTGCAGTCTGAGACTCTCCCTGCCCCATCATCTTTTCCCCCTTCTCCTTTCACAGGTGCCGTACCTGCTTTGGAGTCTGAAGGCTCCTCTTACATACTCCTGCTTCCTCACCTTTATCCTACATGGAACACTTCCCCTCAGAAATGTCTTTCATGTCCCACCCTATCATAGTGCCTGCTACTTGGAGGACCCCAATTAAGACTTGGGAACAAATAATTAAATATTAGCAAAAATGTTTAGAATATTACTTGCACAACTAAGCACTCTGTAAGTGTTATCATGTAAAAACAAATAAGTAGTGTGAAGAGGGTCAAAAAGCACAAACCTTCAGTTATAAAATAAATGAGTCATAGGGGACGTAATGTGCAACATGGTGACTATAGTTAATAATACTATATTGTATATATGAAAGTTGCTAAGAGTAGATATTAGAAGTTCTTGTTATAAGAAAAAATTTTGGAAAAATAAAAGGTAATGAGTGTTGACTTATTGTGGTGATAATTTTCTCATGTATACAAATATCAAATCACTATGTTGTACACCTAAAATTAACATATTATATGTCAGTTATACCTCAACTAAAAATAAGGCTTTGAATAATACTATGAATGATTTTATTAGATATGTATTCAAGAGATCATCTCAAAAGAGGTATAAGAAATATTATTGTTGAACATAACAAAACATGTCATTACTGACCATTTTACTGTAAGTGTTATTTTGGCAATTGAGTTTCCAAGCTTTTGGCATAAAAAGTAAGTGGTAAACTTATTTAGTGAAACAAGCAATTATGTCACAATTACTTTAATTTCCTGTTAAACCTTTGCTGAATGTTGAGAAACACAACTTGTAGAGCAAATGCACCATTATAATCTCAGCTTTCCATGTACTGTATCTAGATGCTTTGGTTTATTTAGCTTGGTAGAGCATTAATAGAAGAGTCAGCAGCATGGGCTTAATTCACATTAGGCTCTGAGTTGTGGTATGCAACAATCAAAAGTCAAAAGACTCTGCTTTGAAGAATGCTCTTTCATATTGGGTGGGGGAAAGATGGAGAAATGCGGAGAGTTAAACAGTTATATTTATAGAAGAACCAAGGATATTTAATACAAATTAAAACAGACAACTTCTTATAGCCAAAGTAGCTCAACATGGAGTTATTTATAAAGATCATCTGCCCATAAAATGTTATTAAAATTATAAATTATCTCCTGAAAATGATTTTTGACAATTTACATAATTCTTTTTAATTTATCAACTTTTGTTCTACAAACTCTATGAAATATTTATTGAATTTTCTTATGTAAAACTTACGTATGAAAGGAAAACTGTTCCCAATTCATGCCAGAGCTTTTCCTATTGCTCTTTTAGCATTTGATTAGTGAGTTTTTAGCAAGACACAATCCTCTGGGCTAAAGTGAGGTGGAAAAATTGCGTTTGCGTACTAGCACTGTCACTTGGTAAACTCATGATCTTGGACTTTTCCAAACCTACACTTAGCTATCAAATGATAATTTTATATATTTTGTATTAATAGTTATGGATATTGATATTCATTTTTATATTACCTGAAAATGATGCTGGTATGAGTGCTCTTCTGTGTGCATTATTTTCTTTTCTATTCTTTTCCCACCCTTCTCTGCCATGTATTATGAAATTGGTGGTTAATCCATCTAAAGCTGTTTCCAGCCTAAAACTCACTTGGCTTAAAGTAATTAATCTTGTGTTGGTTTTTAGCCTCATTACTCAAACTGATAGGCCCTTCAGCAGAATAGGAAACAGAGAATTGTGCTGAGTAGCAAGAAAATGAAGGATTTGGGCCAATTTCATGTTTCACAGGTCTTTCCAGTCTCATGGGTATTTTAATACTCTCCTCATTGCTCTCTGAGGCCTTATGTGCCCTCAGGTAGTGAGGAACCCAGGCAAGATGTCTCCAGGTAACTGGCTGTAATCTCCTTCTGCTGCTTTAGCATCCAGAGGGAGCTGCCAGGAGCTGGAGCTTGAGGAAGCAAATGAAAGTAGTGGGTTTCTACAAATTTTACCTACACCCAGCCACTCCGCTGATCTTCTAACAGGAACAAACTCATACAAAATATTCAGCAGAAGAAGAATAAAAGGGAAAACAAATAACTGGGAGGAAAGGGGAAGGGGGCTCAAAGTTGAGAAAGAGAATAAAGGGAACACTGCCCTTTGCTCACTTCCAGATCAAGAATCTGAGAAGGCGCTCCCACTGGCGTAAACGCTACCACTTTCCCAGTTAGAGTCCTAGGTTTCCACAATGCACTCCTTTACTGTGCAACTCATACTGGTAAGAATCATTGTATAAAAACCAATGACTCAGTTTGTTCTAAACTACTCACAAAAGTCTGATTTCCATAAAGGAGCATGGAATTTTCGAATACACCTTTTGAGCTTAGAGAATATTGATGTTTATATCTAATCTTGATTAATCTTCACAATGAATGTAGGGTGAAAACTATTCATGTCTAATAGATGGAAAAGTTGGGGCTGCAAATGGTTATATAGTTTGACCAAATTCGTGCATTTAGTAAGAACACTTGGACTTAAATCCCAATATCTTTATACTTTATTACCTCTCTTCAAAATTTCCAACAATTTACCCCAATCACTTCAAAAAGAAATTGCTTATTTTAAAGCAGTAGAAGTTCAGCCTGAAGGAAAAAACAAAGTTTCTTACCTTCTCTCTTCTTAAGCCACCTATATTTCTTCCCCAAACACTGCTCTCTAAGCTTGTATTTTTCTTCTTCTCTATTTTAAAATAGAAAAGCAAACATTTCGTGCTTTCCTTAACTTCCTACTACTAAACCGCCAACTTATGTGCATTTATTCTCATACTCCTCAGCTTCCCATCGATATTAACAATAAATATCACTACTTCTATTAAATGCCCATCCTTTGGTTTCTTGCAAATTTCACTCCTAATACTACTGTCATAGATTTCTGGCTTTATTCTGGAACTTGCAATCCAGATTACAAATGTACGCTGGTATATCCATTCTTAAACATACATAACAACCGACAGTCCAAAAGATAAACATAAACACAAACATTTCTTAATGGTTCATCCCTCTCTAAAGCAGTTCCTATGTTCATTTCAAAATAAAACTTCTATATGTAAGTTATATGTATATAAGTACATTTAATATATATATCACCTACATGTATATATGTAATATACATATATTACATATAAATATATATACATATATTACAAAGGTGTTTATTATATCATCTTCATTTACATATTTCCCACTCACTACATTTGAGCTCTATTCCCCAAACTCCAATGAGACTGCCCTCGTCAAGGTGACCAATGAATTTCACGGTGACTAACTCAATTATCTTTTCTCTGTGCTTGATATCTCAGCATCCACAGCTGATCAACTATCCTTGATACAACTTTCTCCTATTTCTGCTCATAATACTATACTTTTCTGAATACTTCATAAGTACCCACTTCTTAGACTTTTTTTTAGCTTCTTCTCTTCTGTAGGTGAAAATAGCCCAGGTCTCTCTCAAGGAGCTGCTTTATTTTTCCACCAAATTGATGGCTTTCATAGACTCATGGCTTTAAATGCTATTGATCTGGTAATGACTCACCACAAACTCATTTATCCAATTGCTATTTGACATCAACATATAGGTGTCTAATAAGTAACTCACATGTGTTTGGCATAGTCACTCCTTTTATAGTCTATTTCATTTTATTAAAGTTATCACCACTCCCAGGATAGTTTAAGCCAGAACTCCAAGAGTTATCTTTAATTCATTTCTTACCCTGACTCTCTAACTTCCAATCCATCAGTCAATTCTGTTGATTCTACCTCTAAATAACCAAAATTGGCCCACTTTTTCTTATGTTTTTCTTTTTGTTTTCTATGTAATTATGACCTACCTGCCAGGACCCAGAAAAGGAAGAGAAATCCACTTAAGCAGGTTAAAATTGATAGAATAAAGGAACAATATCAGTGGGTTGAATAGAATTGAAGGAGGTTATAGGGGATATTTGGACACTCAGGACTGGCAGCAGCAAGTTGCTGTAACATGCCCAGGCTTGGATTTTCAAGAAGAAGAAATGCTCTAAAATCCAGTGGGAGCTGGATTTCTCAAAGAGGGGCTGCCCAGCAGGAAGGAGCTGCAGTCATCACACCTGTTGCTTCTGTAATGCAGCAGGAAGAGAGCAGTGGGAAGGAAAAAAACTTACTGTTCTGCCTTTCTGTCTTCCTTTACCATGTTGAGGGCTATGGCAAACAGAGCTGAAAGAGAGAAAGCAGTGAAGCCTGTGTGGCGCAGTCCTTAGGGGTTGGCATCCTAGGCCATAGAGTAGGGCAGAGGAGGGTGCAAATGACCTGGGGAAAACAGTGAGTAACCAGGACACCTTTCTAGAACAAGTCACCGATCTCTAACCCCAACTCCTGCAATCACTTCCCAATAGGTATAATTGCTTGGTTTATGTAGTTAGTAATATTGCTGTAATCCATTCTCCAAATGGCAGTCCAAGGGATATTTGTGAAACACTAATCAGACCATATCATGCTCCTGCTTAAAATCCTTAAAGTACTATGCAAAATACTTACACTGGCTCGCCAAGGCCCATAGTACCTGGTCCTTGTTTTCCGTTTTAAACTCCTGTGATGGATTGGTTACTATTGATTAATGCATTATTCCCTGACTTCTTTGCCTTATGACCCACTCAATTTGGATTTGGCCATTTGTCTTCCTTTAAGCAGTGTGAAATGAATGAATATGATTTATACTAAGTATAACCAAATGTGCGTAAACCAAGTGCTTGCATGGAAATGCTTGGTTTCCGGTGGTTTTGACCTCTATCATGAGAAAACATGCCCCAGAAAGTTATGGGTACAAGACTGAAGATAGAACCAAATTGAACCTAAGCTACAAGTTCAACTGGAGCCAAGTTCAGCCAAGCCTAAAAGATGTCAGATTTTTTTTTTCTTCATGAGGGAATAAAAATATTAATTGTACACAGCTGAAATATTGAGTTGTTTGATAGCAAACATTTTGGCAGCAGAAACATTTTTAAACTAATCTTGACCATCCTTCCCTGAATTCATATATTCATATGCTCTAACATAAATTGCTAACTTTCTCTACCCCCTACATACTAAGATCCATTACATCAGTTTATAATGGTCTGTCTTTTGACCATTTATGGCCACTTTTTTCTTTTCATTAAAGAATATTCTCATGACTTGCAAACAAATGTTTATAGCAGTTTTATTTGCAATAAACAAATATGGAAAGCTCCAAGTGTCTATGGGTAGATTAGTGGATACAAAAACTCTTACATACCCATACAATGAGATACTACTTAAAAAAAAGTAAAAAAAAAAAAAAAAGTGTTGATACATTCAACAACATTACTAAACCTCAAAATAATGATGAGAGTGAAAAAGCCACATGAATCTGGAGTACATATTCTATGATTCCATTTATATAAAATTCTAGAAATATAAACTAATCCATAGTCACAAAGAGCAGATTAGTTAGTACCTAGGGGTGCTGTGGAAAGGGGTGAGATTGATTACAAGAGGGTGCAAAGAAACTTTTCAGGTTGATTGAAATGTTAATTTTCTTAATAGTGGTGGAAGTTTCTTGGATGTATACATGTGTCTAAACACATCAAACTATACACTTTAGATGTGTAGCTTATTTTGCATAAATCACATCTCAAATGAATAAAGTGAAGGGTTTCTTACATAGAAACCTATTCCCATTTCTACCCCACTGCTCACAAGTATATGATTTTTTGTAGAAAAAAATTCTAAAAATTATTTAGTTGTGAGCAGTAAGGTGGAAATGGGAATTACTTGGTTTTTTTATCTTTAAAAAAAAATTCCCACAATGTACATTTCATACCTGTGACTCATTTATTTTGCAACTGGGAGTTTGTACCTCTTAATCTCCTTCAACTGTTTCTTTCTTCCTTCTACCCACCTCCCTTCTGGCAACCACCTGTTTGTACCTGTGACTCTGTTTTTCTTTTGTTACATTGGCTCATTTTTTGTGGTATTTTTTAGATTTCACATATAAGTGAAATAATACACCATTCGTCTTTCTCTGTTTGACTTGTTTCACTTATCATAATATCGTCTAGGTCCATTCATGCTGCTGCAAATGGGACGATTTCATTCTTGTTTTATGGCTAAGTAACATTCCATTGTATAGATAAATACCATGTCTTCTTTATCCATTCATCTATTCATGAGTACTTAGGTTGTTTCCATATTTTGTCTAATGTAAATGATGTTGCAATGAATATAGTGGTATGTGTATCTTTTCTAACTAGAGTTATGCTAAGTGAAATAAATCAGATAAAGACAAATGCTGTATGATAACACTTATATTTGGATTCTAAAATATTACAACAAACTAGTGAACAAAACAAAACAAAAAAAGCACACTCACAGATATTGAGTACAAATTAGTGGTTACCAGTGGGGAGAGAGAAGAGAGGGGGCAATAGAGGGGTGGGGGAAAAAGGGTTATTATATGAAATTGTGAGTGTGTGAAACTTGAAAATTATAAAGCACTATGGAATTTAAAGAATCTTTCATTCAATTTGAAAAAAAGTGAAAGATAAAAAGATGATACCTAAAACAAGTGGATTCTGGATTCTTTTTATTTGAAGTATAGTTGATTTGCAATATTATGTCAGTTTCAGGTGTACAACAAAGTGATAAAAAATAAAAATAAAAATAAAACTTCTCCAGAGTAAAGGAAGAAAACAAGGGGAGAGTATAAACACTCTGAAGTAAGTGTATTTGCATACTGTATGTAACTGTTAACAGCCTGAACATTTTCTCTCATTTTTGGTAGTTGCAGATTGATGTAGCTGTCATTTAGCAAATTCGGAATGCAAGATGAATGCTATAGCACTTTGCTACCAGTATCTGTAAGGGTTAATTTTTCCAGTGTAACAAACTATCCCCAAAACTCAGTTGGCTTAAAACAACAGCCACTTACTTAGTTCATGTTTTTACAGTATAGATCCTCTGGGAAGGACCGGGCTTGGCTGAGCTCGCTCAGACATTGGTCCTGGAAGATCTCACTCTAGTGTCCTGCAGTCAGTTGCCTGTCAGCTGGGTCCATGGACTGGGACCTTGTGTTGCACATCAACCACCAGGCTATCTTGGCTTCTTCACATGTCACAGGTTTCCAAGAGCAATTAGAAGAAAATTAAGCTCAAATACACAAGCATTTTCACAGGTGTGTTTCAGATTTGCAACAAAGCTTTGGACCGAAATGCATTACATAATTAAGACCAGAGCCAGTATAGAGGTTATTGTCCAAGTGTGTAGATAATGGGAGATGTGAACAAATTGGGAGCCTTTTGTTTAACAATGTAAGTACAAAATTATCTCACCTCCCCTGTTACACTTAAATTTTTGTTAGCGATATCATTATTTTTAGTTCTTTGTTAAATGACATTTATAACTTGGTATAAGGTACCTACTAAGCCTCTGATTCTTGATTTATGAACATTAGATAGTATTGCTTCCCTTTGTTTACATGTACGCCTAACTCTAGGCTAAGTTATCCTGTGGTAATAATGAACATAAAAATCTCTGTCAATTGAAAAAAGGTTTATCTTTCGCTTACTATAGCATGAGTCAGCACATGGGGAGGGGTGACGGTGGGCTTTTCCTTCATGTTATTACTGGGGCAAGATACTGCCACTCTACCATGTGCCTGGGAGGGGAGTGAAGACCGAGTATGAGCAAACAAGACTAATAATTACCACACTATGAGATGCAACGAAATTGGAACCACTACACTTCTCTAGTTTAATTCGAGTCCGACTTCTGTATTGGTTATTCATTTTATATTAAGCATATTGCAGCACATTATCATTTAGGCGATTTAAATTTCATGTACTCCTTCAACAATAGAGAGGCTAATTTGGAACTTCTAATCATATTATCTTCATAATCTTTTACTTAGACACATTACTTCACTGATAGAAATTATCTACTTACCCAAGGTGTCTTTATAGCTGATACAACCTCCCTATGAATTGCTCCTAATGCTACCCAATATTCAAAAGATCACTTTGTTAACAATCGTGCAAGTGTGTGCAGAGACTATCAAATATCTTGTCCTGCCAGGGAGACTTACTCACTTTCAAAATGTCTTTTGGCAGACAAATTCCAGATTTTTGGAATTTTCTTCCTCCCAGTGAACTGAGAAGTGAAATTTAGAAATTTTGGGTATCTAAACCAGTTTTCCTCTAACTGGTTAGCTGCTTAAAATAATATCTGAAATTCTTCTTATGTATTTCGTGGTTCCTTTCTTACATCTTCAAGATACAATTTTTTGAAGTCCATGAGTCCCAGAAACTTACGCATTTTTCACAGACACCCCAGGTAATCTGTCATATGAAGGAAACGGGGGACTAGATAATTTGGGAGATTTAATTCACTTTTAATAATGCCACTCTTGTACTTAATAAAGAAAGGATATACTGCTTTTCAAACAGCACTCTAAGGTTGAGAGCAGTCTCTTTCTTAGTCAAGGTAAAAGCACTTTGAGATTATGCCTTTCAGAGTTTCTCATGTTACTGAAAGTTGCAAACTAAATTTTGTGTATAATATGCCACAAATAAACTCTGATCATAGCAGGGATTCTCTATAACCAACCTACATATGCATTGCAGTGGTCCTACCTTGACCTTTTCTCAAGAATATGTGCACATCTATGGGATATGGGAAGTTTTTGTACTTGCTCCATCTGAATTTAGTAGCAGTGTAGCTGCTAGTGTGTAAGTATTGCATCCAGAGCACACTCGGGCAGCTTATTTTGAGAAGCAAACATTGTAACTCCAAATAATTTTTCTTAATCTAGTTTATTAATTTAGTTGGAGATAACTAAGATGGCGCAGTGCTTTGTTGCTTCTTTAAAAGCAAATCTTACACATAATGTAATACTTCTGCCTTCCTTAGAAAAGGTCCCTCTTGACAAATTCTATGACCTTTTATTGAAGATGTTTTTGGTATTACTAAATTTTATTAAATTGGCTCTCTTTTTTTTTTTGGTAAACTTTATTGAAATATAATATTTACAGAGAAAAGTTAACATATCCTAAGTGTAGCGTTTGGTGAATTTTCACACAGTGAAACACCTGCGTAATCGGCACCAACACCAAAAAGTAGAACATTACCAACGCCCAGAAATCCCCCTCCAACCTTCTTCAAGTTAGCACTTCACAAAAGAAAGCCTCTAACGTCTAAAATTTGTGACTTCTAATGCAGTATATTTATAAAATCATAAAACATGAAATTTGACAAATAAGTTCAGGAATATTTGGGGAACAGGTTTATTTAATATAAACCAATTATGATATAAACAGCTGGATGAAAAAGAACTTGGAAGGAAAACTGCCATAAAGGGCAAGTTGAACTTGAAAAGAACAACAACAAAAAATTATTTCCATTTGTTCTCACTGGGAGGTGTATGATGTCAAATGACCAAATTACTTTTGGAAAAGTGGTCCATAGGTTAGGTTTATAATAAGTGCGGTCTCATTTTTACAATGCCATTTATTTCCTCAGGGTAGTGCAAAACAAGGACAATTTTTAGCAAAATGAATAATGCTTAAGGAAAAAATCCTTCCTGTTCAAGCTGTTAGGGGATACAGATGGCATAGTGCAGAGAAACACAATTTTAACCTTGCATTTTCCAAGGTTTTACCAGCTATTACGCTCATCTATGCTTTGGGGGAGTTCATTCTCTGCGAACATAATAGCAAAGATTCGCCTCCCTAATATTCTGGTCCATCTAATAGAGAAATTAGGGCCACCATTAGTCTGGGAAGAGCTTTGCAGAGTGAGTCATTTAATGTCTAAAAGCTGTAAAGCCTTTTGCCCAGATGGATGATGGGTATACATGTTGGCTAGCTTTCCAAAGTATGAATGATTAGGCTGGAACCTTTTCTGAGTGCTTTTCTTTCTATTTTAAATCACAGCAGGAAGGTCATGGTCACGGGTAAAAGAGTGTCCAAACTTAGTGATTCAAGCCACATATGGAGAATGAACAGGCTCAGGGCAAGGAGACATGATGCTGGTTTAGCATCTTACCTGTGTCCATACAACACTGGGCAACTTCCCTGAAATATCTTTCAATTAATTTAAGATATTTTAGCAAAGTCTGTTGATTAGGTTTAGCTTGTAAAACTCAACTATGCATCTCTCCTGTCGTTCCCACTGCTGAATTACAATTTGGACATCATTTTTTTAGGGGGTGGGGGACTGATTTTGAAGCCTCTTGTCTCAGAAAGACTTTCTCACTTTGGAAGTCAGAGGGATGGAATCTCAAAGTGACCTGTCCATACTGGAATACCAGTTGTTCAATTTGAAAACTTAGGACTGGTTGGTGAGCATGAGAGGAGAGTCCCAACGTTCTCCCTTGGTTTTCCAGCTTCAGACACATGATTAGCGGTGCCTCGGATACCCCATAACTTCATGAGAAGCCTTTCAGGATGATGGCGAAATCAGATGATCCAAAGTTAGGCTCTCTGGATTTGAATCTCAGTGCTCATATTTACTAGGTACATACCATGAGCATTAATATCCTTACTCACAAATTAATAATAATAATGATAATAATGTTAAGTTATAGGTATATCATGAAAATTAAATGAACTAATATATTTTGTTTACAAAGGTGCTTAAGCCCTAGAAAAGTATTTTTTGTATGTTTCTTAATGTTATGTAGGGCTCCCTGTTTTGTATTGGTCTGTTTCTGACCTGGGACTGCATCCTGGTTTTACTTATCTTCTCATTTTTCTCATCAGATATACTGATCCTACTCTCTGCTAGATATATATCAATAGATTGCTCCTAGCTTGTATCTCTACTCTCAAAAATAATGCCAGTAAGTATACACATATGATTTAAAAGATATTTTGTGACTAAAACTGTTTATAAGCATTCACACTACAAGTCAATGTAAAATAGACTTTAACTCATATGGGCATTTTGATAAAACTCAAATCTCACTGTGTGTTTCTGTTAGCAATGCACAGGGTAGACCCTGAATAAAATATTTGGATATAAACTCTCTTTAACTCAGTGTTAATTTCCTGCATCTTTTAAATGATTCTACTGGATTCAATTAATGATGCAAAAATTCTGAAAAAAATTTTAAAACTTAAAAACTATATTTATAGGCCACGCTATAGAAGGGATATTTGATTGCCGTCCATGATTTGATTCCAGACCATTGCCATTTCCAAACAAAAAAGAAGGAAGAGAAAAAGCAAGTTCGGGGTAAGGGGTACTGTCAGTAATGAGATGGTGAGGGCATCACATACAACTTTACCGGACACACTCTACTGAATGCAATGGAATCACAGAACTGAATTTTGCTGCTGTAGAGTCTAAGAAATACAGTTTTCAGCTGTGTAACTGTCTCCTAAGCTTAAACTGATGTGAGATGGTAAGGAGCAGAATCGATTATTGAAAGACAGAAGGAAAGGAAAAAGAAAAGAAGGAAGGAAGAGATGAAGGGAGTAAGGAAGGGAGAAAGAAAAGGAGAGAGAGGAAAGAAAAAAATAGGAAAATAGGTAGATGGAGATGACATTTCTCTATTACAAATATTTAGGTTTCCTTGTTATGAGATTAAGTCATATATGTGCTATTATGATTCAAAGCATTATATCCTGTTCTTGGTAATACACACCTGGCAACTCCTTTTCCCGTGAGCTTTACATGGTTGGAAGATAACCTAGTGCCACTTCTTGACTCATCAGTCAAGTAACTTAGATTTTGATCCCAGTTTGTCCTCTGTGAAACTACAGTCATGCCATTTAATCTTGATGCATTTCAGTTTCTACCTCCATAAAATGAAGGGCTGGATCAGATTATTGCCATAGTATACTTTAAGTTTAAAGTCATGATTTTAAGCCTTGTCTCTTTGTAAATGCACAGTTGAAGACAATATTACACTAATTTAAAATTTAGTTAAAGCTTTGGATATTTCAAGATACCCAGTTATTTACTGACACATACTACAGATAAACATAACTATTTTATTTTTTTCTATTTTATCTGGGGAAAACAAATGTCATAGTAAACTATGACATTCTGTATTCGTATCAACTATATTCTGAAGCTTTTCTATTGGTTGTTTCATTGAGAATGGTGATCAACTGTGAGAATGAGAAAAGCAAATTATTACTAAGTAGAGTTATAATTTTCATTGCTATTTCCTATTTTTTTGCCTCGTAGTCTATACAAATTTATACTTTTTATCATCTGAATTAAGAGAGCATATATAAGGGTACCTCAAACATTATTTCTTAGCTTCTCTTTCTTTATATTTCTCTTACTGATCTACTGGCTGGGTCAGTTTTATACTGACCTACAGTATATTTCTGTTCAAATAGTTGAAATATATGTATTAACTATAGCATATGTTTTTATTTTCAATGCCTTTTAACTTCAAATGAAATTTTAACATAAAATCAATCACCATATATACTATGTTATCATTATATATCCATATATTGTATTTTAAGATAAGGTATAAAATTGTATAAGTTTTCAAAATCTATTTAGAAAACAAAAACTGAATTATCAACATTTGATTATCTGAAAGAATATTTGTCATCTTAACAGGAACATATTCTCAGTTGCTTTTTAGCATCTTTATGGAATGTGTTGGATTTTTTTTGTAAATACACAGTGTTAGAAGTATTAATAAAATGTGCTTCAGTTTTGAAAAGCACCTTGAGTATGTGTTGTCAGTTTTTTATATGTGAGGCATCAAATCATCAAATGATAACGGAATTTCCGTTATCATCTAATCATAATATTCATCTTAGTGAAAATGGATAGTCAATGCTCAATTTAACATGGCTTTACAGCTGATCTCACATAAGAGTATTAGGGCATACTCCTAATTCTTCCTAAACTGAATATTTATTTTTAGAGATTATTCATTAATAGCTGTAGAGAATACAACTTGTCTTTGGCAAAGTGTCATGACTGAAAGAATAGCATAAGTGAGAAGACTACTGAATGTGTATTGTTCTCTTCTTCTGCCATTTACTTTATTCTTTAGGAAGTGAAATCATTAAAACATCATTTGCATTTCCCAGTTCAGATGCAAATTGTATGTTGGACATATGGTATGATAGCAAATTTGGCAGTTAGTAGAGAGTGAATGCTATGGATTTCAGCTTAAGTGCTTGAAATGTATGTGGAAGGTCAAATGATATTCTATTTGGTTTTTGAAAAACAAGTGAATAGTACCATTTAGTAAAATCTAATCAGAGAATCTTCTAGGGAATAAAAATTATAAAAAGGTTATATAAATGTTTTCTTCCCTCTTCATGAAAATGGAAACCAATTCTTCACATATAAAATGTAAATAGCCACACAGTTTTTACTACTAATCTTAAAACTGCGTTTAGCAAGCAAAAGGAGGTTTTACAAATTTTTGTTAGAAAAATGTATTTCCTATATTAACAAATTGAAGGGTGGGTAGAAGTTTAATTTTGAATAAATTAGCTTAAAATAAGTCATGGCTTAAAACTCTTTCTTACATATTAAGTAATATCAAGCTTTTTTAAGCTGGAAAATTAGTGAACCAGAGTCAAATTGAACATTTTTCAAATAATAATTTTGTACAATTGTTTCCATTTCATATAATATGAGAGTGTGGATCCAATGGAATCACAAAACTGAATTTTACTGCTATAGAGTCTAAGAAATATAGTTTTCAGCTGTGTAACTGCCTCCTAAGCTTAAACTGATGTGAGATGGTGAGGAGCAGAATCAATTACTGAAAGAGAGAAGGAAAGGAAGCTTACAATTGAAATTCAAGTCGCTAGTTTTTCTGTGTTATGATTGCCTTGCTAAAGTGTCAGTGAAGTTTGCTACACATGCAGAGATCTTGAGTGAGAGTATGTGTGTATGTATGCAGGTGTGTGTTAGCTTATATATATATATATGGGAGTATCTGTGTATGTATTAAATAAAGAGGTTACATGATTCTTTTGCTTATATCCACTGAGAAAAATAAAATAAGAAAAAGATAATTTGTGCATTGAAGTAAGTTAACAGAAGCATGAACTTGAAGTTTTCAATGAGCTTGGAGGTTACCAATTGGCATAAGACCCTTGGATTTCACAGAAATTTTAGGATGCTATGTGGACATTCACAAGCAAGAAATGGAAGCTTCAGCCAATTTTATCAAGATATTAATGGACATAGTGACCTCAGATGACATACTGGTGTTTGACTAACCTATTCCGAAATGTACTTGTCTTGCTTTGTTTCCCTGCTCGTAATTTATTGATATCAAATCTCATAAAACTATCAAAGGAAGTTCAGGCACACAAATACATGAGGTAACTTTTCATACATGAGAATAAAGCAACTTCATCTCATTATTCTTTTGAAGTGGTAGATACTTATAGTTACACTGTCTCTCTAGATGCTATAACAAAGATTATAACCAGTTAGGGTTAGGTTATAACAAGATTTCAGGTATTAATGCAATAGTTTACTTCTTGCTTGCATATTACTGTGTACGTGGTGGGGATGTTTATGGTGATCATGGTGGTATATTGTCTCACATGGTCATTCAGAACCCCAGCTGATGGAACCATTGTCATCTTCACTATTTATCTTCCAAGTTAATTTCCATGCAGCAGAAGTAGGAAGAATAGAATCATTAGTGAAATTTCTTATAGGCTATACTTAAAAGGGTCTGACACTATCTACTCATCTTTTATTGGTTAGAACTGAGTTACAGACCATGTCTAACTGTGAAGGGGCAAAAATAGTTTAGCCTCGTTTAGTGTTCAGCAGAAAGAGAACAAATACAACCTAGACAACTCAGCAATGAAGACATACAGAGGGCAACTAAGCATCTGAAAAGATGGTCCACATCCTAGTCATTAAGGAAATGCAAATTGAAATAACAATGAAATAGTACTACATACCCATTCAAATGCCTAAAATAAACACCGACAGCACCAAATGCTGAGGAGGACAGGGAACATCAGAAACTCTTAATTCATTGCTGGTGAGAGTACAAAATGCTGCAGACACTTTGGAAGGCAGTTTGGCAGTTCTGATGAAGCCAAATTAAACATACTTACCTTTAGATCCAGCAGTGGAGCTTCCAGGTGTTTACTCAAATGAGTTGAAAGCTTATGTTTACACAAAAGCCTGCACATGAATGTTTATAGCAGCTTTTTAAATAATTGTCAAAACTGAAAGCAAGAAAGCTGTTCTTCAGAAGGAGAAGGAATAAACAAACTGGTGCATCCATGGAATTCAGTATTATCCAGCACTTAAAAAAAAAGCTATCAAGCCACAGTAAAACCCTGAAGGACACTTAAATGCATATTAATAAGTGAAAGAAACCACCCTGAAAGGGCTATAAGCTGTATGATTCCAATGTAACATTCTGGAAACGGCAAAAGTTTAGAGAATAAAAAGATTAGTGGTTGCCAAGGGTTCAGGGGGAAGCAGGGAAGGATGAATAGGTGGAACACAGGGCATTGTTAGGATGGCAAAACTATTCTGTATGACACTCTAATAATGGATACATGGCATTATGCATTTGTCAAAACCCACAGATAGTACAACAGTGAACCCTAATGCCAGCTGTGTACTTTAATTAACAATAAACGTACCAATATTGGTTCATCCACTGTAACACACCTATTACACTAAAGCAAGATGTTATAAGGGAAACTGTATCGTGAGAGATAGGGGATGGATGGGAATTCTCTCTACTATCTATGCAATTTTTCTGTAACACTATAGCTTCTCTAAAAAAATAAAAGCTATAAAATTTTTTAAAAAATTTAAGACTGCCTGAGAATTTCTGACAATTTACTTACAGACGTTTCAAAACCTTATGTACGTTCGTATATGACTGAAGCATTATGCTGTACACTAGAAATTGACACATTGTAAACTGACTATACTTCAATAAATATATATATATATATTTTTAATTTATAAAAAGTTCAAAACATATAATTAAGGGAAAATTAACCTAGAATGTTAAACATGAAACATGATTATTTTGGGGGGTATGACTAGGAGAGGCATTAGGGCTGCTTTAGGGAGTGAAATGCTCCTTTTTTTGGTCTGAGTGATAGTTACCACAATATATTCACTTTGTGAAATTTCACTGGGCTGTAAGCTTTTGTATGGTTATTTTCAATATGTATATTATACTTCACAATTAAGAAGTTTATTAAATAAAGCATTTGAACTTGAAAAAGAGAAAAAATGTGTTGAGAAAGAAGAGTCGATAACTAAAATAGGAGAGGAGATAGATTCCAGAAAATTCTTCTTGGAGTTTGAAACAAGAGGTCTCCCAGTTATGCTGAATGGGGAAAACTTTCTGGGAAATAAGTAAAAGCATAGAAAACCCATTCACAAGATCTTCAGCAGAAACTCCCTCATTCTATAAATCAGCTGTTCTAAGCAGCTCCTGTGTTGCTGGTAAATCCCCAGCAAATCTCCTACTTTAAGTGAAACTTTCATCACCCTTAAACTCTGTATCCTCTCAACTGTCTTTTATCTTCAACAGTGAAAAATAAAACAACATCAACAAAAAGGAAAATACAATTAAACAAACTAAACTGCTATCAAGTAACGTGGACACCCTCTGGATTTCCTACTCAGGGATATTTGTGTGGGAGCGAGGATTACTTGGTAACTTAATAGGAAATAAGCCTGTCATAAACAATTGACATTTCTTATGGTCTTAGAAATTTCTATGCAATAAGAATATATATTAAACGAATTTGGATCCTAACTCTCAATTATTTCAGTGAAGCTTCTAACCCAAGGACTTGGCTAGATTAATGAGTAGTCTTTGTGTGATGTTTCCATTAATTGAAACTCCTTTAGAGCCATGTCTAAATTATTCACAGATTTATCCTTGCACCTAACACAGTACTTGAAACAGAGTAAGAAGTGGGTATATATTTGTTAAATAAGTAAAATCTAGGTAGATTAGAGACTGTCCCCCAATTATATTCTCTTCTTGCTTTGAAATGTTCGTTCTAGGTTTTGAATGCTCTTGATACCGATTTTTGAGTAAGTGTCTAAGCATCAGCCTAGGCACACCCAGAACCTCTGTGTTCCGTGAGTTCCCTCCTGAAGGGAAACTGTGACTCTATGTTCTGATGACTGCACCAGTCACGGTCTAGATTAGCAGTAATTTCCCACTAGTTTTCATGTTGTGAATTAGACAAGGATTTAAAGAGTTAAAGCATCTTTTTTCCAGGTATACTGTGTAATGCATTTGCTATGCAAAGAAATTTTTGTGTAAAAGTAAAGAGGTAAATGATATGGTGTCTACTACAAATTAGTGAGTATCAATACTTTTCTGTTCCTTGCAGATATGCAAGAAGCCTGGAGAAACTATGATTCAGTCCTCTGGCTTTAAGTAGATTAATAAAATTAAATCAGAGTCTTTAATTTTGGCATAACTTCATTTGGTTGAGGGCATAAAGCATAATACTATCATGGGGATTATAAATTGCTTCATACCTCATATTTTCTTTGGTTTTGGGGCTATATAAACAAACTTGCCTTAAATTTCTTCAAATCAGATTATGAATATCTATAGAGGGCATGAATTCTGATGAAATAAGTTGTTTTATTAATTCCAGGAATAATTTTAAAATTAGTTGCTAAAAAGGAATAATTAAATAAAGTAATGAATGTAGTGACCAAACTGAATGAAATACAATTTTTTAAATTGTGATATAATTGACATATAACATTATTTTAGTTCCAGGTGTACAACATAGCAACCCATTATATGTATATATGGCCAAATGATCACCATATTCAATAATTCTAGTAAACATCCATCACCACAGATTTCATTTTCTTTTGATGAGAACTTTTAAAATCTACTCTTAGCAACTTCCAAACATGCAGCACAGTAATGTTAGCTATAGTTACTATGCTTTGCATCACATCTCTGTGACATTTTAAGAACTTGATGTTTGTACCTTTTGACCACTTCCGCCTGTTTCACCCACCCCCTGCCTCTGGTAACTACCAGTTTGTTATCTGTATTTATTGAGTTCTGGTTTTCTGGGAGTTTTTTGTTTGTTTTTAGATTTCACATATAAGTGAAATTACATAGAATTTGCTTTTCTCTGTCTGACTTATTTTACTTAGCATAATGCCTTCAAGATCCATTCATGTTAGAGCAAATAGTAGATTTCCTTCTTTTTATGGCTGAATAATATTCCATTGTGTACATATACACCGTATTTTCTTTATCCATTTATTCATTGATGGGGACTTAGGTTGTTTCCATGAATTAGATGGAAGAAGGGGCCAAATAAGGGTAGGGGATTAAGAGGTATAAACTACTGTGTATATAATAAGCTATAAGTATATATTGTACAATACAGAGGATATAGCCAATATTTTATAACAACTACAAATGGAGTATAACCTTTAAAAATTGTCAATCACTGTACAACTGTAACTTACATAATATTGTACATAAACTATGCTTTAATAAACAAATTATGGTGCAATAAACATGGGGGTACAGATAATCTTTTCAAGTTACTGTTTTTGTTTCCTTTGAATAAATATCCAAAAGTGGAATTGCTGAATCATATGGTAGTTCTTTTTTTAATATTTTGAGGAACCTCCATATTTTTTCAATGTCTTTTCCCCAAATATTTTATTTAAATATTAAATTAAAAACCATAATCCACTAATCATTTGGCATTCATTTTTCATGTTAACATAAGAAATGAAATAATTAATTAAATTATGGTAAAAAAAAAAAAAGTAAATCTAAACCAGATCTCATGGTACCTTCGCACAGGTTCCTAGACTCAGTCTGCAGAACACACTGTGGAGAAACCTATTAACACATGTGTCTTACACGATGGACACAACACAAAACACAACAGACAGTGAGGAGAGAAATCTGCTAAGAGTAAAGTGCTTGTCACAGCTCTGAAGCCATACCATTTTCCTTAGTTTCTGCACTAATTTCTGTTCACAACAAGAGTGCACAAGGGTTCCCTGTTCCCCACATCTTCACCAACATGTTATGTCTTTTCTTTTTGAAAATAGCCAGTCTGATAGGTGTGAGGTGATATCTCACTGTGATTTTGATTTGCATTTCCCTAATGATTACTGATGTTGAGCATCTTTTAATGTACCTGGCTATCTTATGTACCTGTATGTCTTCTTTGAAAAAATTTCTATTCAAATCTTATGCCCATTTTTGATCATTTTTTTTCCTATTGAGTTGTATGTGTTCTTTATACATCTTGGATATTAACCCTTTATCTGCTATTAGCTTTGCAAATATTTTCTCCCATTGGTAGGTTGCCTTTATGTTTTGTTCATGGTTTCCTTTGCTTTGCAGAAGATTTTTAGTTTGATGTAGTCCCATTTGTTTACTTTTTCTTTTGATGCCTTTACATTTGGTATCAAATTTTTAAAAAATATCACTCATACCAATGTCAGAGAGCTTTTCACCTATTTTTTTTTCTAGGAGTTTTATAGTTTCAGGTTTTATGTTCAATTATGTTCAAGTATTTAATATTTTTTGAATTAATTTTTGTATATGGTCTAAGATAGTGCCCGAGTGTTATTACTTTGCATATAGCTGTCCAGTTTTCAAAACAACATTTATTGAAGAGACGGTCCTTTCCACCATTATATATTCTTGTCTCCTTTGTCATAAATTAATTGACTGTATATGCATGGGTTAATTTCTGAGCTCTCTATTCTGTTCCATTAATTTTTGTCTGTTTTTATGCTGTTACCTTACTATTTTGCTTACTATAGCTTTGTAATACAGTTTGAAATCAGGAAGTATGATGCCTTCAGCTTTGTTCTTCTTTTTCAAGATTGGTTTGGCTATTAATGGTCTTTTGTAGTTTTATACAAATTTTAGGATTGTTTTATTTCTGTGAAAAATGTCATTGGAATTGACAGCTATATAAAATGAGATATTTATCTTAATATATTGTTTAATTGAAATAGATATATTTATTTTAAACATATTGATTTAAGTGGCTTGTGAGTTGGGAAAGCATTGGTAAGATGATGCTATACAAAAATGAGAGTATTTGATTATATCCTTAAATTTTAAAATCAAATTGACTATATTTAACATATACCATAAAACAGAAATAGATGATACTCTCTAGGTGATGAGGCAAGTACAAATAAATTGGAGAACATTGGTACTATTACATTTGTTTTCATCTTATTTGTTAATATCAGATAAACAAAAAGGTAAACATGAGCTTTTCATGTCCAGAAAAAAGTCTTTAAGTACTTTTGGATCTAAGAAATTGATACAGAATAACTTAAATGGGAATTATATTAGCAAAGGAAAATTCTGTGAACATTTTGTAATTCAGAAATTTCCCCCAAGTCTTGTTACTTTCTATGCTTTCAAAATTAAATCCTTATCTATTTGTGGGTCATAATTTTCATAAATTTCTCTTAAGTGTATATTCACATTATAGAGTATACCATATACAGTTAATAGAAATGTCAATATATTTAGCATTGTAGAAACTGATATTTGCAGAATGTTAGTAAATGAAGAGTTAGAAAAAGAAGAGAGTGTGGGAACATACATAAAATTTAGATGTAAACAAGAAAGGAAACAAATTCATCTTTTATTGCTGTTGTGCTGATAGTAATATTATTACTTTTTGAGAATAATATTAAGAAAGTTTCTGCTGATTTTCTTGCTATTGTGTTATTGAATGTTTTTAAAGAGCCCTGTGTCTGGAAGTTAGCAGAGGATACAAAGTGTATCTATGCAGTGATGCTACTGGATTTTAACAACCATTCTAAAATTCGAATATTCAAATGACTGTTCCTTCTAAAAATGCATTTAAATGATGTTGCTATTTCTAGAGATGTATTTTTTGAATTGCCTTCCAAATCTCTTACTCATTCTTTTGAACATCCTAAATGGTAGCAAATAATCATGCCTTGAGGGTTGATTTTAAATTAGGTTTAAAAAAAAAGATGTCATTTTAAACATAGAGAATAAAGTAAGTTATCAAATAGGATAGTACAATGTGTGGTCAAAAAATAAGCTGTGAACGCATAGTTATGGGATTGTTTTTCTTCATTTGCCTTACAAATTGGTTCCAAATACAGCAGACTTTTTTTTTTTTAAAGTTTGCCAATGTTAGACACTTTGTAATAGCCTGTAATGAAAAATAACATGAAAGTAAATATATATATACACACACATATATATATACACATAACTAAATCACTTTGCTGTACAACAGAAATTAACACAACATTGCAAATTGACTATACTTCAATTAAAAAATAAAGAAAATACACTTCAAAAATTTTCCAAATATGGCAGCAAACCTAGAATGAAATAGTTGGCCTCCAAAGGCAATCGTTTCAAAGGCCAAGGCTCATTTGTCATGTCAGTTCTGTTCTTGAATTTAAAATGTTCTTACCTAGAATTAAAATAGATATTTTACACAATTGAGAATATAAATTTCATTTTTCTTCAAGTGAAAAACAATATCTTTATAGATTTACCTAAGGATGAGCTAGCTTTGTAAGATATTTTACACATCATATAAATAGTGAAGGTAAGACATTCTTTATATCAAGCCTCCATTCTTTACATAATGACATCATTATTAAGTACCTGACTACTGGACAGTATATTAAGTGTTTGGTGTATATTAAATAGGAAAGAAATGCTAATGCTATCTGTGTTATTAGTGGAGCTTACATTTTAGTAAAGAAAGGCCAAAATTTTTTACATTAAAAAGAAAAAACAAAACAAGGTAAGCAGAATCAAGATGGGTGTGGCAAAAGACAGATAAAATTTTTAAATAAGTGATCCATGTAGGTTTCATTAACCAGGAGATAGGTGAGCAAAGACCTAAAGGAAGTGGTCAGAGTTTATAGAGGTATCTTTAGGAAGCCCATTCAAGGCAGATGAAACAGACAAAATGAGATTCCTAAGGCTGGAGCACACCTAACATATTAAGGAACAGAGCAAGAAGATTATTGTGGCTGCAGATGAATATAGGGATGGGGAAGTAATACAACCTAAGGATAGTTGGCTTCTCCCTTGCTTGAAGGGTGGTTTGAAGAAGTAGAGTGGTATGGCCTAATTTCTGTTTTAAGAGTATCACACTGTGTGCTGATTTGGGCATAGAGGTGGAAGGACAAGGTTAGAATCATTGAGATCAGTCATCCGACTAAAAGATAATGGTGGCTCAGATGAAGGTGAAGGAGGTTATGAGAAATGTTCACCATAAATATAAATTTGTGAATCATCTGGCATTCTTACGGCATTAAAATACATGATAATGGGTAAGATCAGCAAGGGTAGGGGTATAGAGAGGAAAGTTGGCCCAGAACTTAGCCCAGTGGCACTAAAGACCCAGGCCTGAGATAAAGAAGATGAGGTGGCATCACCTTCATGAGTTGAAAAGTTAGTGATGAGTCAGTATGAGGCTATCAGGTAGAACCGTTGTCCTGGAAGCTAAGTTGGAAGAGTGTACCAAGCAGGACAGAGTGATTAACTCTGTGAAAGGGTGCTGAAGATGTATTTGTTTTTCCAAAGCATTCTTCCTGTATAGTCATGTCTTTGTAGACATGATAACAGGGCTCCTTTACACTTAAAAAATCTCCATTTGGGTGATAAATTGTGTGATCACCAATAGGTGATCATCAATAGATAGATCAAGTCTATGTAAATAATATAATTGAAGGAGCAAATTTAAAGGATTTGTGATGTTAACTGACCAGTAAATCTAACAATTTGAAGGCTATCGATGACATTGACAAGAATAAATCAGTGGCCTACTGGGGCAAACACCTGCTTGGAAAGGTTTTTAAAAAAATTAGAGGCAATGGGTATAGATTATTTTTAAAACAGAATAACTAATAACATGCCTATAATTTTACAAAGAGTGAATAATTGATGCTATAGGAGAGAAAAGGAGAAATTCTTGGAGAGATGTCTTTAAGAGCTAGAGAATATTCCCAGAAGTATTAGCTTTATAAAGGAACATGGATAGTTCATCTGTAGAAAACAGAGGAAGACAGAGTATACGAAGCACATGCTGACAAGCATGTAATGATGGTGTTCTATGGATGTTTGTTTCTGATTGCTTCCATTTTCTCAGTGAAGGTAAAAGCCAAGTCTTCCATTGGGTGAGTAAGTAGAGAAGGTATTATAGGTTTGAGGAGAGAGGGAGGATACAGTGGAAAATTGTCTGTTGGCACGGGGGTTGGCAATCTATGCTCTACAAGCCACCGGTCTATTTGAATTTTAACTTAAATGTACCCTCATCCATTTGTTTACATATTGTGTATTGCTTCTTCAAGCTTCAATGGCAGAACTGAGTAATTACAACAGAATCTGTATGACCTGCAAGCCAAAAATATTTACTATCTGGCCCTTTAAAAAAACATTTAGCAACCTCTGTCATAGAAAATTACAGGAGTGACTGGAAGAGACATATAATGTGAATACACAACAGAATTGTGATGCATTTAAGAGTAACGTAAAAAATGTAAAGTGAAACCACACAAGTGGTTACAGCTATATTCATCCTCTTAGGTACAGGTGTGGAGCAGGTCCAGAATTGGATTAAACGTGGGTGTGGTTTGCCAAATGAGAACAGTCAAGAGGAAAAATAGAATCTAAGGTATATGTAAGGGAATGATTATAATGATTGATTATTAAATTCAACTTCGTTATGGATATGAGAGAGAGCATACAAGGGGAGAGGAATGGTTCAAAAATTAATTCGTGATCTCAGTGGGATGAAAAAATTCTTGGAACTAGGTGCAGAAAAATTGGCTTGAAAGATGGGAGCTGGTGGTCATTCAGATGCATGGAAATAACTTTTTGAAGGAGATGGGACTATTGGTAATGATAATTTCTAGGATATGACCATGGGGAGGAGAAGCTGAAGAAGGGTAAAAAAAAAATAATATAATTGAAGGAGCAGATTTAAAGGATTTGTGATGTTAACATATGGAAAGCATCATCAATGTGTTTATTTAAATTGCCAAAAAGTAAGAATGTCAGGAGCTTAAGTAATTAAGAAATGGGAGTAGGTTCACAAATATTAGCAACTGTGTGGAGAAGTTGATGACACAAAACTGGAGCTGAGGGGTTTTAGAAAGAAAGAAGGGAGACTGAACAAAAAGCCACAACAGAGGTTGTGGGAGAAAAAACTGCCAAGACTGAGGAGGAGAGCAGAGAAATCAGTGTCTTCAAGAGAGAATCAGGTTTCTACTAGAGCAAGAAAGTGAAGGGAAGAGTAGAAATGAGGTAGACCAAATGCACTGGATGTGCCCACACAACCAAAAGAAAAGATTTTTTTTTAAAGAATTCAGAAAATCAGGTATCCTTTTCCCTTATAAGGAGAAATTTAAAATCAATTTAAGATTCTTGAGCGATTATAAACACACGTAATGACATCAATTTTGCAGAAGTGTAATGAATCTACAAATTCTTAATTGTTGATCCAATTTCTTTTGTCTTTTCATGAATGTTGAATTAATCAGGCAACTTATGAACTATTGATTCAACTTTTGAAACCATGTTTTAGGATGAAATTTGACAAACTAGAGTGCTTCAGAGTCAGAGGGGCTAGTTTGGCTAGTTATAATCTAGATCATATATATATATATGTATGTATGTATATGTATATATATATATGTTTGAAGAAGTCTAATTTATTTAGAGGGACATGGAAAAGATAGAGACATCATAGTCCCATAAAATATTTAAAGAATAACCATGTAGAGGTGGAGGTGACTTCTTATTCTATGCTTTTCAGGGAGGCAGGAATAGAATCAATTGGCAATTATGAGAAGATAATTATCTCATTATATGATAAAATATTTTATAACAATTACAGCTTGGCAAGGTAGGGCTGCATTAGGAGACCTGAAATGAAATCTTTACCATTTGAAGAATTTATTCAAAGTTTATCTGTAATGGATGTACAGAATTATATTTTGCATTTTCCAAGTGTTTGAATACGTGATTCCTAAGAAACTTTTGAAATATTCTGATTGTCAGTGTTATTTGTCCAACATATCTATATATTTAAGCAAATTTTTCCCCAGCTACTTCTGGATGTTTATTACTGAGCATATAGGTTTATAGATTATTGTTGAAGTGGTACAACATTTTTATGTTTGTTGTCATCATTCAAAGGTATCTATTTGGGCAAATAAATTTAAATTCAGCATTTTTCTCCCTGAAGAGATTTATCATTGGTAACTCTGGTTTCTTTACTTTTGTATATTAACTTTCTATGACAAAAAATCAAGTTTAAAAAATGTTGTCAATACTCATATTTGGGACATATTTGGGACTTTTTGTCTGCTTTCCTCAGTCGAATCTGCTAAATTAACTTCTACATTGATAGTTGGTTTGGTTAGGAACTTTATTCTATGTCAGATCAGAAAACAACTTCTAATTTCAGTCAGAACTCAATCATTAAATTACACCAAGTAAAGTTTTAAGCCAAAACGATAGCAGAAATGAGAAAATGCACTATAAAAGTCATTTGGAATTTTGCTATAAATCACTGAAGTTCAAATTATTTTGTGACATTAATTTTGTTAAAAAATGTATTCATGCTATGCTATCATGGCTGCTCTGAGAGAGAACCTATCTTTTCAGGGCAATAGAAGTGCTGAAATAACAAGGGAGATGCTCTCAGTGAAGAGATAAAATCTGTGAATCATGTAGATGATCTGATTGTTAAGTCTTAAAGGGAAAGTAGTGGGCAATATGCTTCCAGGTTGAAGGGTGTTTTTAAAATATGGGTCTGACTGCGAAGACTGAAAAACCAGAAGTAGCTTTTCCTGCTTCAGTTGCAGCGGTGAAAACAGCATGAAATTTAAGCCATTGCAGGTCGACCTCCTTCACATTGAGAAAGACCCACATCTATGATCTCTGGATGTTGTGGGCTAGGCAGTTGGAGGAACGACTGCTGGATACACAGAAACAGAGGAATAAATGATGTAGTGGTCTAGTGGACTGAGGCATTTTCATAGCCCAGAAACTAGAGTTCCCCAGGTCAGTGTGCTTTCATAAAAGAGAACAGCTCAGACTTTAAGGGAAGTGTCCAGTGTTATAGCTTCCATGATGCTGCTTAATGAACTGTTTCATGTCAATAGCTCAACATAATCCCATACCAGGAGGCAATACTAAAAATTTCTTCTCCTTACAACTTCAGTATTTTCAGTTTTCAATAATTATTATGCTCAACTTTAGCAGTCAGAGAAAAGGTATCAGTGAACACAACACATAAAAATGAAGGTATTGCTGTGACATTGGCAGGGGGTGCAGATCAAGACTTTTCTAACTCAAGTAACTGTTTCTAGGAGGTACATTTATTTCTAGAGGCATTTTTGAGGAACTGTTAGGTGATTATACAGTCCTCTCAGATACTAAAGATAAGTCCCAATGTAAAATCCTGAAAGATAAACATATACTTGATTGCTATTTCATCAGTTCTAAATTTGTCTCTCATAAGTGTGACTTGTCCCTTGTTGGTGGCTATAGAAATTGATAAAATATGAGAAACTTTTAATTTTAATATGAAATATTCATATGGAATGATAAATATGCATGGCATGCAAATAATACCCAAATCACTGTGCTGCTGAAAAGAGGAAAAAAATCACCTTTCCTATGTTTTGATCATTCACAATTAGCAGTTTGGTAATTATTTTCATCTAAGACCTGTGTTTGATATTCCCATAGTTATTTGTTCTTCTCATTTTATCCCCTCATTTTTACCTTTTTTGTTGATGTTATAATGGGCACAGCACTTCATTTGGTTTCCATAAACTATTTGCCGTCTTCTGTTATAATTCATTAACACATATTTTATGGATCTCATATTGCTTCCATATGACATTTGCTTAAGTGGATCACATCTCATAATTTATAATGTGTCCCTTTTGATCTATTGTCTACTAGTGTCAAACAACCTTTATAGATGGACAGGTGAGGGATACTTGATTTACTAGATACTTGCATGTTCGCTGTCTAATTTAGCTGTATGAAATTCATATGCAGCTGAAACTTCATGAAACATATGTGAAGCACATGTGTATCTATATATGTATATATACATGAACTCTAATATTGACTTATAGTATATTATTTACCATTAATCTTCTCTGAAAAAATATGATCAGATTATTTGAATCCTCACCTAAATACTCATAGCTACCTTGGGTCCACCACAATAGTATAGAAAGTATGTATTCAAAAGATTCACAATTTTTTATTAATAGTAGGAATTTTATATTCAAAACATACTTTGTTTCCAACTCACTAACTATGCTGTATCTCAAGCAGCTAATATAATGATTCACACATAGTAGGGATTTCATGGATTTTTTTTTAATGAAGGGAAAAAGTGAATGACCATAGTTAAGTTGTTAGTATTATTTGAATAGCTGGATTAGTGGAGGCTCTGTTTTGTGTTCACCCAGCTTTAATTAGATACCTAAGGGCTGAATTACTTCTTCTCAGAGGGGCTATTTTATCACACCAGCTCTATGAGGGAAACTATCCAAAATCATCTAAAATGAATTACCCATTCAAAAGTTTTTTCTATAAAAGAGCTATGGCCAGACCCAACAGTAAGGCTCAGTCATAGAAACAAGTGCTAATTCCACTGGGGAGTGTACTGAGTTAGAGGTAGACTTGAGCTCAACAAGAGATTAAAATGTGTTGCTATAACCTTGATGACATTTTAATTAACCTCTCTAGGTCACAAAATATGTTTTCTTCTTTTTTATCTACCCTTTGGGCCAGGCATTTCTAAGAAGAGTTTATGGAACATAATAGAAATTCAACAGGTGTTAAATGTCCTGCATCAGCAATAATCCAATATGCCATCCATTCTAAGATGCAAAGAACTTCACATTTTATCATCTTCAAAATTGAATTGCAGCTTGCAATCAACAGCATTGTGTGTTTGCCATTGGCCAGATGGCAGTCATGACTTAGTGAACATCTATTCAGCCACCAGTTGGTCAGAACTGTTCATAATGCAGCCACAGCTATTGGCTTACATGCATTTTTGGCATTTCCCATGTTGAGCATAATTTCCATTTATAAATTATTCAAATAATTACTTAAAAATTAAAAAAACCCCACTATTCACTGATTAGCATTGAAACAAAAAGTTGCTGAGAACACAGTCATGGAATGTATAGTTGGTTATACATTTTATGAATGAAATAGGTCAACTACAAAGTGGTTTATGAGACCTAAAAGAGGAAGATACACTAGTTGAAACTGTTTTTTTTTTTTTTTTACTGAAATGAATGGAAGGCATAAGAAATTTCAAATCTTTCAGAAGAGAGAGAAGACATTTCAGAGCAAGTAGAAGCTAATAAGGACAAAACATGTGCCATATTGTACTACTTTAATGTATTGTGTCACTATTTACTTGCCTTTTTTAGAGGAATACAATATACATCTTACAAATTGATAGCTTGGATTCAGTGAAATCAAATTTAAAATTTGGTTAAGGTTTAGTGAGCATTTAATCTCTATTAAATAATTTATGGCATTATTTTCTTCAGAAAAGATATAAGGTAACTTTAAATGATTATATTAATCTTCATGCCATAACTCAAAATAGGTTCTATCCTATTCATTTTATATTTATGTAGAAAAGGATTCTATAAACAGAGTTATATGAAAGTACATACTAGAACCAGGAATGGAGTCTAGACCTTTTTGGCTCATAAATTCATGTTATTTCTACTACATTACATTACCTCCTTGAGAAAATCATACAGTACATTTATTTTAGTTGAACTTAATGTCAAGGTATTATATACTATTCAAGTGGTTAAAATATAGTATTAAATTTAACTGAAGAATTTAAATTTTACTTAGATATACAAATACATACAGTCACACACACATTCACACACCTTCACCTACGTAAGCATTCAACACTTTCCAAAATAAAATCTATTTTACTGTTTGGCATATTGTTTTGTATTTCTTCCCTGATTTTGTTATGTAGGAAGCAATTATTGCCAATTTCATTAATTAATTTAGTAAGTTTTAATGATTTCAAAATTTTCAAAAGACAGGTCCATGACTAAATAGTTGTTGAAAGTCTCCAAAACTGCGTTTCTTTATGTCCCTGGATTCTGGAAAAGTCAGAGTATCTTCTAAGTACATTAAAGTGAATCTCATTTAGATTTAGAAATAGAGTACTCACGTTAGATTAAATAACAGTGACACTCAGATAACTGGGAGGTTTTGCAGATTCAGTCTTTCTATGAAAGAAAACTGATTTTCATAAATTTTCACTTCTGATTAGAGCCCATTAGCAGTCCCTGAGGGCTTCCATCTGAAGTGTGCACAGAAATTCCACGAAGGCCCTGTGCTTACAAAACTCTCAACAAAATTATACTCCTTGTGTACAACCTACTTCTCTTTTATCGAGAGTGATGGCGTTATTTTGTCTAAGTGTGTGGTGGAAAAGCTCATTTAAGGCCAAGAGGTATTTACTGGTTTATACTTTAGTACTGGTCCTTCAGTATAGAGTTTGTGGTATTAAAATAAAACATTCTTATCCCCAAATAAATGCATTCAAATATATTTTGTTGTATTCTAATTTTATGATTCCATGGTTCCCAAATACACAGGTTTTATTTTCCATGCTAGTTCAGGATTGCCGATTAATTAAACTTTATGGGAGACAGAACTGATTTCTTAAGGCATAGAGATGAAAGAACTGATTAGGTATGTGCAGACTGCAATTTGTTCTAATGGTTCATCTTTGTTTCTAACAATTCTTGCTTCTGTATATTTCCACCTGTTAAATTACTCTATAATTGACTGTTTCCTGCTACTTGACAGGAAAACATTACAATCACAATAAAAAGTAATTTAAGGCTATTACCAATCAATGAAATATGTCCCAGTCTGAAATGAGATTGAAATAATTTATAGGAATTTTACAGTCCAATTAGAATGGAGATTATTCCACAGGGGGGAATCAACTTCTGCAAAACTGCAAGCATCATATATTTCCTAATAAGTTCTCACAGCTGAAACAATGTCATTATTGGAAGGCAGCACAGGAAATTTGATGCAATCGGAAGAATCTTACAAATAAATGCTGGCAGAAAAAAAAAAAAGGATATTTGTGGACCCATAACTCAGTAGTGGATTTGAGGTTAATGCAAAATGAAGTTGATGCAACATTAAATTTAGGAGGCACATTGAGTTTAGTATTGGTGAATAAGTCATCACAAATATTGTTTGTTGACTGACTTACTATAATTTTAACGCTAAGAAATCTTTTCTAACAGTAGTCAGCAACTGAACAATGGTCCCGCCTCTCCCCACTGCCCACCAACATACAAAACTGAAATGTTCTAGAGAGGAAGCATTTCATTTCACTCTTGAAAAGCAATTACATTCAGTTCCTGCTTTTCTGGCAAATGTAACGTCTGAGTCTGAAGGCTTTATGAGCAATGACAAGATTTGAATGTATTTGCTCACTATTTTACGCTGAGAGTTCATGTATTTAATTTTACTTATTTATAAATCCACTCACATTCATCAGAAAAGTGACAATATTTGGAAAAGACAAACATTTTAAGAAAATAAATACTTAGAAACAATTGGGTCCAACAAACACGATTGGGAAATGGACAAATCTATTATACCATTCCTTTGTTTTCCTAATAAACAAACACAAAATGCTTCTTTATTCTCTACTCGCCTTCTCCTTTCCCTCCCCGGCTGCTTTCACCTCTCACCTTTAACTGCTTGATGTTTTGTTAGTCACTTTATTGAGAGTAAAGAATTGAATCCTCCAAATAATTTAGACAAATGGAAACCACACTATTGTGGGTGGGAGAGCAAGGTTGTTAACTAGTAATTCCTTGAATGTAGACTTAACTAAATTCATTGATTCCTTCACCTTAAAACTGGGCTCTTCCTAACTTTCTGTGAGGTCTGTTAAAAACAACAAATGAACATGAGACAGTTAGTGGAATCAGGTGGGGAAGAGTACTTAATAGTGACAAAAGGAGTCATAGAGCTTCTTACGAGAATAAAAATTGTATCAAATATGAAATTATGTTAAGCAATTATTTTTAAATTAATCTTAACTTCCCTGAGAATATTGATTAGTTCTACTTATATTAAGAAATAAAACTGTATGTGTAAAACAAACCCCTAGAATTAGAATTATATCCATATATGAATATATACACAATGTGTGTTGCTTTGTATTCCTGTAAGTTATCCAGGATGCTTATCTCATTTAAAATTAAAAAAAAAATCCAATTATCTCCTGGGAAAAGTGAACATGAATTTACCCATTCTTTAACTGAGAAGACATTTATTGTGCTGCCAAAGAGTAGTAGACAGAAAGCGTGGTGTCTTCAAGGAAATAACAAATAAGAATACAATAATACAACAAGCATACGGATGTAAAAGATCTGTTAAATGTTTTCTTATAGAGTGATCTGGACTCTCATTTGCTTGATACGTACATACATACATTAGGTTATACCTTTGTATCTTCTAATTTGTACATCAGCAGCCAAACTCTTGAGTAATGCCTTTGAATAATCACATAGGTACAGACTGTTATAAAAGATTAGATTTGTCATCAGTTTTTTTCAGCTCAGTAGTTATTTGTGCAATTATTAGAAGATGAGGGTTGCCAGAGTGGATGTAGCTCAAAGCCACTTTCAATTTGCAAAAAAGATCAGCAAATAGAGCCCCACCTAAATGACTTCAGTGTGCTTCCTAACACGTTGATTGTGATGAAAACTAATGAAGCTCACAAGTTCAGAACTGCTGAGGGAGAGAAAATTTATTATGACTCTGTGGCCATAAATGAAGGCAGCCATCCTCCTTTCTTTTGATATAAATATCAACGAATTAGGTTCCTTCGTAGCAAACATCTCAGTCCCACTAGTGACCATTTTTAATTGCTATAAAGACTATTTGAATGTCTATGTTTGATTTGTGGCCATAATGTTTATAAAATAATAATAATAATATACTTGGTTTATTTTTTATTATTTGCCAAAAATTACATCTATTGTTCCTTTAATCCTCACAGGAACAATCAACCAGATATTAGTGTTATCCCCAATTTACATATGAGAAAAATGGGATATAGAATTAAGAACATTGTCCACACTTATGTATTCAATAAATGGATGAATTAGGGCTTAGTTACAGGCTGGTTACCAAATGAATTTTTGTGCCCCACCTCCAATTCATATGTTGAAATCCTAAGCCCCAGTGTGATTGGCCTTTAGGAGATGATTACAATTGACCTTGAACAACAAGGGTTTGAACTCTAGCAGGTCCACTTATACAAGGAATTTTTTCAGTAAATACATACCATACTATACGGTCTGCAGTTGGTTGAATCTGAAGATGCAGAACTGCATCGATGGAAGGCCCACTATAAAGCTATACTTGGATTTTCAAATGTGGGAAGGGTCAGCACACCAGCCCCTGCATTGTTCAAGGGTCAACTGTAGATCCTGTGGGTGGATCCCTGATAAACAAAATTTGTATCCTTTTAAGAAGAGACCTGAGATGATTTCTAAAAGAAAGCCATCTGTAAACTGGAAAGAGTGTTCTCACCAGATACCATATCTGCCAATGCTTTGATTTTGGACTTCCCAACATCCAGAAGGGTGGTAAGAAATCACTGTTACTTAAGCCACACTGTCTACAGTGTTCTGTAACGGCAGCCTAAACTGACTAAAACGAGATCTGAGCTCTAAAAACAATGTTGTATGCTGCCTCATATAAAGCTTCATTATCTCAAGTGGATTACACTTATGTGGAATAAAATCCAAGCTGTTTGTCTTTAAAAGTTTTTATAATATTTCCCAACTCCTTGGGAACTTGATTTTTGTATTATACTTTCAAGTACTTTCTCAGGAATGCACTACTTATGCAAGAAAGTAGGAATGATTCTGTAAAAACTATAAAAGCTATCTTATTCAATACTTCTATTTGGGTTTTGTTTCCCTTCTGATATATAAAATAGATGAGTAACACAAGATCAAGTAAAACACCTACTGGATCAAATTGCACACTTCCCTGGACAGAGAAGGCATTTAATAAATTCTTCCGAGTTGAACTGTATGTTTCATATTTTTCAATGTAAACATAAGTATCTAGGAAACATAAGAGAGAATGTAATTCAATTTCTTGTCTTACAGAAAACAAAATATAATACACTCTAGTACAGAGTGTTCAGATTGAAGGAAAATCCAAACATTATATTCCCATTACATTATGGTTTACAGCTGTGTCTGTAAATTCAGTCTGCTGCTTACTCAGTGTTACCTTGGGCAAGGTACTTAGCCTTTCTTGGCTTAAATCTTCTCATCTAGTAAATGAGAAAAATTGTATGACATATATCTGCAATATTCTAGTAATTAAATAGGCTAATGTATTGAAATTATTTAGGACTGAGATACATAAAAATGCTCAGTAAGTATTCACTGCAACAACTTGTACATCTATTACTACTAGTAGTGCTGCTTACTATATGCAGTCCAAGCCTCTATTGATTAATTTTATTTTGTCTTTTTCAAAATAGCCACGTAAAGTTGAACTGATTATTGACATCTTTGAGATAGTTACACAGTATTAAATAGTCTCATTTCTGTTAATTTTCATTGACTGTATAATCAGATGTTTTTTAAACATACTGTAATCTTTTCTTTGCACATATATATACTGATTTGACAAAATATGATTTTGAGATGATATTTGAATAAAAGAAAGAGATTAATTTATATTGGTAATATATTTCATTTTTTGTTGCTTAATATTCACCATTATTTCATTTATTTATTTCACAGATGGCACTTCTGATTCTGTTGAGGTATCTAGATCTCACCACACAAAATTCTTTACTTGAAATTAAGAAAAACATATATAGTCATTTAACTTTATGAATTTCATAATTATCCTAAATTATAATGGAACACTTATTGACTTTTAATAGCGTCATTTCCCACCGTAAAGTCTTAGAAATCTCAATTGTAGTGAAATACAAAAACTTAATAAGCACATTGTCATTTTTCCTACCAAATAAATATAGAAATATTGAATAGTCTTATATCTAAAGTCATTCCAACCACCTTCATTGGTTTGTTCAATGATAACTACTTTGTGGATTAGACAATACTTAAAACTAAGATCATGCATTTCCAGTTTAATAAGGGTTATATTTTAAAACCATCACATAAACAAAACTAATTATATCTCTTATGTACATATATATTTCATAATATTCTGTTATAAAACATGGAAAGTAATAGGAATTTGCCTTCCATTATATGATTATGTCGGTAGATTTAAATTCTAATGATATGCTTAATCTGCAAATGAAATAGAGCAGTCCCTCAGTATCCACAGAGGATTGGTTCCAGAATCAGCCCATGAGTGCCCAAATCTGCAGGTGCTCAGGTCCCTTATATAAAATGACATAATATTTGCACACAACCTACCCACATTCTCCATACTTTAAATTATCTCTTGATTACTTATAATACAGAATGCAATGTAAATGCTATGTAAATAGTTGCTGGCATGCAGAAACTTCAAGTTTTACTTTCTGAAACTATTTGGAATTATTTTTTCCCAGAGATTTTCAATCCAGAGTTGATTGCATCTGCAGATGTGGAAACCATAGATACAGAGGGCCAACCATATTTGTTTTTACAGCGTTATCCTAGTAAGGACCCTTTTATTCCCAGTTCTGGAATTTGCTTTTAAATTAACTTTTAATATAGTTAGAATGGAATATCATATTGAAAATTACATTTCAAAATTTCAAATTATTTTGCTGTGTATGTATTACCACTGTACACGATCAGATCTTCTACTGCCATTCTTACCATTGTTTCCTGGTAGGTAATGTGTTCTTTTATTGGCATTTTTAAGATTTTTCTCTTTAGGGTCGACTTTTAGTAATAGAACTGTGACATATCTCTTTCTGGTGTTCATTATATTCATTCTGCTTAAAGTCTGCTGAGATTTTTTGGATCAATTTGATATTTTGAACTCGATTTGGAAAATTTCAGCCAATATCTCTGAATTTTTTTCAGCCCCATTTTATCTCTTCTTTCCTTCTGGAATTCTAATTACATATATGATTGCCTGCTTGATACCCACAGATCACAGGGCTTTGTTTATTTTTTAAAATAAATTTAGGTTTGGATGATGTATGTTGACTTCTCCCCAACTTCACTAATCTTTCTCTTGTTGTTACCAACACTGATATTCCCATTCAATTAATGTTTAATGTTAAATATTGTAGTTCTTATTTTTAGAATTTTCACTTGGTTAATTTTAAGAGATTTTATATCTTGCTCAAGCCCTCCCCTAATTATTTTTTCACTTTTCCTAAAGTTTCTTTAATATATTTATTATAATTACTTTAAAGTCTTTGCATACTATTCTATCATTTGGATTGTCTGTTAGTCTATTTCTACTGACTTTTCTCTATTTACTATAGTTTTTTTTCCGTTTTAAAGAATCTCTAGTATCTTTTTGTTGTATATTGGACATTGCAGATGATATATGTGGTGAATCTGGACTCTATTAACTTTCTCTGTTAAATGTTGAGTTGCATTAAATTACTTACAGCTAACCTTGACCTTGTATAAGCTTGGTTTTAAATTTTATTAGAGAGGGTAGGTTTCAATTTTGCCCATATTCTTAGGGTCAAAACCTTAGTCTGAGGATACAGTTCTTATTCTTAAATTGTGGCCATATCCAGGGCTTTAATGGAATGATTAAGTCAAACACCTCTTACTTCTCAAGAATTGAACTCTAAAATCTGGATTCCCAATGTTAAGCAGCTACTTAAATAATTTCTCAGCGTTAAAACCAATTATCTTTTTTTTTTTTTCCCCTTGAGTGGGACTTTCACCTTACACTTAGGCAGTTCAAACTAAGGGGAGTGTGCACATAGATTTGGAAGGTCCCACTCTTCCCTTCCTCCTTGGCTGAATACTGGCTCTTTATTTTTTTAACTGTTTCCGCAGACTGAAATTCTGACTTCTGATCCCCCATGTCAGTAAGACTGCTTTTTTCTAATTAAACTCTCTTCTCTATATGCCTTAGGCTAAGTAGTTCCCTTAAGGTAAAAACTGAACTAAAATATTAACATCATCCAATGTGTTTCCTTCCTTTCGTGGTTTGAAGCTTCCCTAGTTTCTAACTGCTTTGGGTTTTTCTCAAGTGCCTTCGATATTGGTTCCTTCATATTCCTACTCTCTCCTCTACTTTGAGAAACATGCATTAACATTTCTGCGATTCCCATTTATTTATCTTTCACTATAAAATTCTGAATAATTTCTTTAGATATATCTTTAGTTCAGTAAATCCCACTTGGGTGTATCTAAAAATTTCTATATTTTAAAATTTTCTTGCCTGTTACTAATAGTTTTATCCTTATTTTATTTTTCAGTATTTTTATATATAATTATTATATGTTCTGAATCTATTAATTCAGATATCTAAAATACTTGCACGTCTGATTCTGTTTCATTTAAATTTTTTGACTTTCACTAATGGTCTATTGCATATATATATATATATATTTTTTCGATTTGTAACTATGAGCTTATGATTCTTGAAATAATTTCTGTGGAAATATCCTAAGGCCATGGTTGAAGAAAGGTTTTGCATTTATTTATAGCTTATTGTTCTTAAGAATACCCAGATAGTGTGAATTTATGTTTAAAAATTGTCAGAAAATTGTTTTCAGCTTAATCTAACCAAGTTTCAAGGAAAATATTTTAGAATATCTAACAAATGTATTTGGCCTCCAAATATTCCTGACTTCTTACTGGATCATAGATATACTTATTTTCCTTTTTATGCAGGCTATTTAGTTGTTTTTATCTATAGAGTCTGTTAGAATATATACTCAGTTATTGCCATTGGAAAAAAAATTTTCCCATTATTTCTTACTAGTTCTGTAATTCTAAATTCTTCCATGTTCCATGTGAGTATGTCAGCAAAGGAACAAGGCAGAAACATTTCCAAATGCAAGAGCTGCTAGATTCCAGTATTAATATCATCTTAAAAAGCTACAAATCATACTGACTTTATCATAAATATTTTTTGAAACATACTCAAACTCGAGAATAGGTGAAGAGAGGTAAATGGCTTTCTTCATAAATAGAACAGGTGTTGTGTACTGGTTGATTAGCATCAATGCTTTCTCAATATAGAGTAATATCAAGATAACTTTGGGATTAACTATTTGAAATAATGCTTATTCATGGCCAAATCTTTAAAACATAAACATTAGGTGAAATTCAAATGCTGGTAGATGGCTTCATTATAAATAGGTGCATTTAAAACAGACAGATAAGATCTGTACTTACAAGCATTCTTCCTTTATGTTTTGAAGCACAGACAATTAAAAAGCTTAAAGGAAAAAAAAAAAAAAACCCTGATTTAAGTGATTGGTGAGAAGGAGAAGGTGGTTCTGAATGGTGACAATCCATTTCACCCCATGCCTTCCCTCCTTTCATGGTAAATCAAGGCTGTATAATTCCCTGAAGACAGATATGGAAACCATGGTGGGACTGTCTCATGGGGTCACTTTTAAAAAGATCCTGATTAAAAAGTTCTCTGTCAGAGAAAAACAAGACCAATTGTAAATCAATACCTCAAAAGCTGTGTTGTGATTAGATGTTGAAGAAACATACGAGAGTGACAGCGTGAATGTGTGATTGGCCTAGAAAGGAACACTTCAAATAAAAAAGAAATGTTATAGATCTATGAGATCACAGAGCATAAAGTCATTTGTGACATTATCGATCTTGTAGGAATTCCTGTGCATTACATCCTCTGTCCTCTTCTTTTTACTCCAACACAGAAAGGGCCAGAAATTTCAGTTAGCAAGACAAGAGAAAAAATAGAGGTGACAAAGAGGAATTTTGATTTCTAGATAGAATGGGGAAATTAGAAGATCATTGCTACGTTTGTTTATGGTAGCAATAAGATGAACATGCAAGGTTTTTTTAAGATCATATTTTTCTATACAGCTAACAAAGAGTGGTAGATGCCAGGAAACTTCAGTAGCATGAATTACAGAGAGAAAGGAGCCCTTAAAAGTGGGCAAAGACTTGTGGCAGCTCTTACACTGTATGTGGGTACTTATACTGGGCAAAGTTATTTAGAGAAGCAGACTTGTCACAGATGGGGAGACTCTGCAGGGATGAGGAGAAATCAGCCAAGTCACAGGCAGAATTATAGTCAACCACTCTTATCTAACTCAAATATTGACATTCTAAAAGTAATGATGGCGCAGATAACTGGATGTTGATCACAGGTAAACTTAATACAATTGTAGCTAATGTCACAGTCAGTTCAATTTTATTCTTGGAGGATCTGAGTGACCGTGATTGTAACTAATGGATAGGGGAAAGAACTTTCACTCTGTAGGAAATAACTGAAAGAAAGATTATGAATTATTCACTACTTTCCTTTTACGCAGTTTATGGGATATAATTTTAAAGATATATAAAATACACAAAGAAGCAGGCAAATTGGAACCACAATCAAGAGAAAACATAGTCAATGGGAACAGATGTCAGATTATTCAACAACAGAAATAACAGAGAAGGAGGACATTAAATAAAAGAATCAAATGAAATTTAGAAGAGCAAAAATACAATATTTATTATATTAAAAATTAAAGTAGTGGTTACTATAAAAGAACACAGCTACTAATTCAAGAGTAAAGAGAAAAAAGATAATATCATTGACATGTGGGGTGTCAGTTATATCAAGTGTTCATTATTATACAATTAGGAATCCAAAAGAAAGGATGAGAGAGTGTGTGTGTTGAAATAAGCCAATTATTTTTTAAATTTGAATTCAAGCTAACTCACAGGTATCCAAGAAGCTCAGTAAACCCCAAGCATAAGAAATACCTAGAAAAACATACATAAACTCATCATAGTGAAAACGCTGGGAAAAACAAAGCACAAATCTTTACAGAATGAAACTTCACAAAGAGGGTCCATTTATTTAGAAAAAAAGATAATAATCCCTAATGTTTATCCAATAATCATGCAGCTTAAGTGCACATAAAGGAAAAAGTGGCAGAACAAATGGAACAAAAACACAAGTAAAATTAAGATTTAAATACTCATCTCTCAGGAATTAGAATAAGAAGACAAATATCAATAAAAGTGCAAAAGTTCTGACAGCATTATCAACCACCTTGACCTAACTGATCTCCCCATATGCAACTATACAGCACTGTACTCAACTCATGCAGATATACTTTGCTTTCCTAATACACATAGAAAACTAAATAAAATAGGTAATATGTAAGAGCCTGAAAGAAGTCTAAATACATTTCAAAGAATTTAAATTGTACAGGATATATTTTTTTGACCACAACTGAATTAAATTAGAAAGCAATACAAGAAGGTGTCTAGGGGCTCCCAAATATGTGGGCATAAAGTTAAATAATTCTAAATATCCCATAGATCCTGTAAGAAGCAAGGTAGATTAGAAAACAGTTTAAACTGAATGAAACTAAAATCACAGCATAGCAAACCTTGTGGGATATCTATCTATGCATCTGTGTATCCATCTATGTATTTATGGATCTATCCAAACTAGCATTTAGGAAAAAAGGCATATATTAGCTTTAAATCTTACAAATTAAAGTGCTTATACTAGAAAATAAGAATCTAAGATTCCAACATTAGATTCTAGACATGAAGACCAACTATATTGTAAACTAAAAGTAAGTAGAAGGGAGAAAATGATAACATGAGTGGAAATCAATTGTGCAAGTAACATACAAAAATCGCAAAGCTGAAATTTGTTCTCTTTAAAGGTTAATAAAATTTATCAACTTGTAGCAAGGATGATTAAAAAGACAGAAATGCCAGAGGGAGAAAATTAGAAGCAGTTCAAAATGACCCCTTTACCTAGGGTACATTACCTAGTCGTCGGGAACCTCAGATCACAGAGGAGAGAATCTTAACTTTAAATTCATGAATTAATTAATTTCTGGGGCTAGTATTTTAATTATTAAGGCTGTGTTCATGATTTAATTTGACACTAGAACTCTGAGTTACCAAACAATCAAACACATAAAACAAAACAAAACAAAAACTGCCAAAGGAATCAAGGGATTTTCCCAAGTTCTCATCTTGGGTCAAAGTAAATTTTCCACAAGCAGATTGAATAAGGCAGTGAGGAACCCAGTTAAAGCTGTTTCTTATGTGTTGTGTCCCATGAGTCTTGCAAATACTAGCCTTAGGACTTAGTTTCAAGCAATAGCATTTTTCAGAACGGAAGTCATGTACATCAGGAATTTTGACTTTTCCATATGGAAAACTTTTTAACTAAAACCATAACTCTAGCATAATATAATTGATTCTCAGGTTCACAACTGATGCTTTGTGATTAGTGAAAACATAAATTTAACGTTTTTTTTTAACTAATAATTATTTTCCATGCAGTACTAAATAAATTTTAATTTTTATAAACAAATTTGGATTTAAATGTTTTTGTAATTTACTTGTTTCTTTTAGGTAAAATGTGTAGAACAATTTGTACAGAATTTTTATAGCTTCTTTTGTTTCAAAGGCTACGGAGGTGAAATTACTTATCCAGAAATGGTTCTTTCAATTTGGATTTTTTTTTTTTTCTGTAACTACTTCCAGTTGCTAAAAGTTGAGATTTCTTTTGATTTTTATACACCTTACTAATTCTTTTTAGATTTTCTCTTCCTTAGAGCTGACATTCTTGAGTTTAACTTTCTCATGCATTCAGACATTTCTAGAGAATGCAGTGTAGAATTTTGGGGGGAAAATATGATTTCAGTTAAGAAAAAATGGTTGAAAAAAATTTGGTTCAAGTACCAGCATAAGAGAGGAGAAATGATTCTACATCAGAGTTGAGTTAGTCATTCAGAGTTTCCTTCCCTCCATCCCCCTTAGGTTTATGTTTGAGTCTTTAAGGCCTGTAATTAACAATTGAGTAAAAGCTCAAACATCTTGGGACCTTGAGAGCACAAAGCAGCCATGGGTTATGGTGCCAAAAGCTTCTGCAGCAATAGCAAGGTGTTGCCAGCTACTTTGGCTGTAGCTTGAAACGATGGCTCAAGGCAGACGTCAGTGCCCTGCACATTAAGCATTGTCAGTCTCAGAGTTTGGCAGGTGTTTGCAGAATGCCCAGGAGAAAGAACTGAGTGTACTAGAGATACATGAGTAGGATTAGAGATGGTTAGCATGCCACAGGATTGTAACAGAAGTCCTCCAATGAGCACTGGTGAACCGCCTCCCAAGAAGTCCTAGAATTCTCTGGGAGGCATTTGAAACCAGGCAAAACTTACAATTTAGCAGGAAGGCTTGGGCCAAGGGAATGTTCCTTGTTGGTATTATTGAACTTTATTTTTACTCTCTTACTGCCTGTGTTTTTACTCCCTAGATGTTGTGGCTCAGAAACTATGAAATATCTGGTCCTCTATCTAATGATTACAGCCGCTGAATCTTCTCCTTTCTAGTCCCAAGGACATAATTGCCCAGTTATCTTTGAAAAACTCTTTCCCCACCAATAATCAAATGGCTTACTAATTAATGGCTTATGATTAATGAAAATACTTTTCTAAGCAATAAATTTTGCCTTAGTTTCACTCTTTTTTAATAGCACTTAATGCACACTTACTCTAGGTCTAGAATTGTTAATATAAACAATTCTAACAACTTACATACTAGTTTTTTTGAGAGGTAATTTTTCAACCAAAGCAAAACTTAAAAAAAAAAAAAGATGGTTCAAAATGTTTGAGAAGAAAACCTCAGGAATTTTTGCAATAGCTTCATGGCAGCTAGAAAATTCATTTATACCAAATCAGAATCTGTATGATCTTACATCGAGGACTCGTGTCTAATACAGGAGGAAAACCAGGTTATGGATGCAGGAGTGGGACAACCTAATGCAGCTCCTAAGCCAGCACATCATTCTTACTCGTATGTTGCTGTGTGATAATCATGGACTGAGTTTCCATTTTGACCAGTATGCATATATCGGATATGTTTACTAAGTGGTTTTAAGGAAATTCAACAGATATGTTAAGGATTTCAGTAATTTACTGTGTCAAATTTTCAGAGTGACCATTTAACCTAGGAAACAGAATGCATGCAAATGTGCTTGAAATACTTCCCCTAAAGGGTGGGTAAAACAACTATTTTATGACATAGGCGTGTGAAAGACAACTTTAATATCTGTTACCAACCCCCAGTTTAAAGGAAGGTAATAGAATGGCTTTGAATTTTAAAGTTATTTCGGATGTTCAGGGTCACCTAATATAAGTCATGCAGGGATTAGGTTGCACAATTTCAAACATTAGGCCCCTTTAAGACTATGTCCAAGAGTAAGGTACGAGATTCGCATATTTCCCAAGGCAACGAATGAACAATTCTTCAGCAGTTATGGAAGAAAAGGATAATGAGTCCATGTAAATGCGAAGATCTTCATTTCTGGACTTTATATTATCTTTCAATCATATTGAATTTCTGAAATAAGTACCTCCTTTAAACTAAAACTAAAGGGATTCAGATGGATGGAATGCACAGGGGTGAAAGAGACATTTTGCTCTGTGTGCATTCTGAATACTTTTAATGGACTTATTTTTCACTTTCTCTTTTTTTTTTTTCAGTCTTACCCAAAATGTGTGTTTGAAGTATTCCTTTAATTTTATGTCCCTTTTGCTTGGACCTCCAAGGCTTTGTTTCTGCTTTTCCTACCGTCTTCAGTAGGATTTCTATTCTTCATAAATGGTTCGTACTTGATTCCTGAGATTTGTCATCCTTTCAGCATAGCCCATGTATTTCTGCTTTCTCTTAGGCTAACTCCAGTATAGAGGTCCAGTTTCTTCACCCTTTTCTGATTTTAGCACTGTTTCCTGAACAAAAGCTTTTATTAATGTTTATGTCTTATCCAGAGAAACTCTTTGTCTTTGGAGGAGTGGAGAGCTGTGGTAAGTAATCATTATTCCTCTGGTCAATAATTCACATTCCTCATCTCTGATGTTTGAGAAAAGTCTTGAAGTTTGCCCAGTAGATGTAATGTTAGCCTGAGGGAATATATTGATCTGAAACATCCTCTCAGCTCCTTTGTAAAACCGGGGTTATCCCTCTCAAGTAAATCTTATTGAAACATCTATAATGTAGTTACTATGATTTACTAGCTTAGATTTGAGGATACTATTAAGAAGATCAGTTTTGTTCATAATTCAAGACCTTACAAGTATGTTTCATGCTGCATATTTTTCCTAATAATAAATTATAGATATTTTCATCTATTAATTATTTCTTTAAATTTTACATCTTTTCAGAGATGAACCATTATTTGCTAGTCTTTGAACATCCTCATCAATTAATAACTGTGGTATTGTAGACAAAATATGCTTAATTGAAATCCAAGGGATCTGGTTTCTAATCCTTGCTCTGCCAGTAATTGTCCTTCTGTCCTTGGATAGGTCATTTCACCTCCTTGAGATTTGTTTTTCTCATCTATAAACTGAACATTTAATTTGGATGCAATCTATCACTTCTTCCCATCTAAAAAATCTTTTGTTTCTGTGACAAATCAGGAACCAGAGCAATGGAATAATAGAAGTTGTCTTTTTTCTCAATGCTACATACAACCCTACACACATACCCTGTGGGTCTCTCTGAATAGTATGAGCATTGATCTAAGGCATCACCTAAATAATTATGAATACATGTGTAATAATGCATACATATATGAGTACCCACATACAACTCCGAATTTTACAAATGGTCTTATAATCATCTCTTCCACTGTGTTTCAGACCTCATATCTTTCTTCCTCATTTGGATGTTCCAGCCATGCTGAACTCCTGGCTGTTATTTCATCACACTGAACTAACATCAACTCCAAGACTTTGAACTTGAATTTCTCACTTCCTGAAATTTCTTTTTCTAGATATCTATATTCTTTATTCCCTCTTTTCTTTTAGATCTCTGCTCTAATCTCACCTTGTCCACAAGGCATCCTTATTCATCCTGTATAAAAATATATTCACTTCCCTATAATATGTATATAAAGAGAAAAAATTGGTAAAGTGACTTGCAAAGTAGTATTTGGATATCTTGAGGTAATACACACAGAACTGAGGATTGGCTTATCTCCTGTGTTTTAACTGCACAACCAGTGTGCCAACTAAGCATATTGTGTTTTGGTGGAAGGAGCATTTATGTGAAACTTCATTATTGTGATGAGTTTAACTCTAAAATTTCATTATTTTTTAATCTCTCCATCTGCTAAACCATGAAATGATAGAAAATACACATGTGGCAGCTGCAGAGGAGGGCTAGAATAAATCAGCAGGGAGAACCTGGAATGGCAGAAGTCTCCAAGAGGTTTGAGAGGCCAGGAATGTGCAGCTCTCAGAAGAGACTCTGAGATGCAAGAGCTCACCGTGAACTCCCCAAGGTGAATGGAGGTTAGTATCCATGGTGCCTGGGCTCTTTTCTGTAAGGAAGTCATTTCAAGTGTCAGTTGAAAATACTAATAGAAAGCTAGTGCAAAGGGCTATAAATGTTAACATCAAAGGGAAAAAAAATGATTACTGAGGAAAGAGAGTTGCTGTTTTTAATGAATGCACTTTTCAATAAACATTATTGTAAAAGTTGAAGACAATGTGTCTATGTGGTAATGAATCACATCTCAACCATGGCATCTCACACATCATGATGATGTATCCAGGTTGCAGGCTTTTTGCAGGCACATCAGTTGAAATCATGACATAAAAGCAATCTCTCCCAAAAGTTACAAAAAGTTACAAAAGATTGCCTCTGTTTTTTAAACAGAAACTTCTAAAATTTAAAAAGTCTTCTCCTCTCCCATATTTCCTTTTGGAGAAATATTAAAATATAAATAGCAATATAAAAAGCAACCTCCAAAAGTACATGTGCATTAAATACAAACATAAAACAAATATTCTTAACTTAAAGCTGTAAGATTTTAGGAAATCTCTGAGATATGTGAAGGAAAAAAAGATCCAAGTCACAAATCACATTTAGCTAAATATTTACATATAATCAAAAGATAGAAGGAAAATGAATTGTGAGTTTAATCAAGAGGTATATATTTCCACATATTCATATGTCTATGTGTATTTATGTTTATGTGTACTTAATCCAAGTTAGAAGGTTCCTAATTAAATATTCAGAGAAACAAAATGTGTTTTTCTAATCAATGTCTTTGACATTAATGAGCAAGAAATTTGGAAGTTAAAAAGGACTTATGAACTTATCCTTCCTAATCCCCTTTCTAACTTAGTCAGCCCCTTTACAGACGTGTGCAAGAGTGTGCCTTTACGCACATATCTCCAAAGTTTGACCACTTCCCTTCACCACCTTTCCCTGTACTAACCTAGTCTAAGCCATGATCATGTTTCTATGTCTCTTATAGGTGTTTCTTATCTAATATTCCTGGTATTAATATTAACCCATGGAGGAGACATTCCTTGCAGAGAGTTCCTTTTGAATTGTCACTTATGTTGTGATTCCTCTTTTCAAAATCTCTAGTGGCTTCTCATTTCACTTATAATAATAATAATCATGAGCTTAGAATTTTATAAATGGTCCTAAAATCATCCCTCCCACTATGACCTTGCATCTTAATACTCTAAGTGAGGAGTATCAGATCTGCAACCACACTGGCCTCGTGGTTATCATTCCATAACACTGAGCCTGCTTTAGCCCCAGGAATTTTGAACCTGAATTTCTCACTTACTGAAATTTCCTTCCCCCAGATATCCATATTCCTTTTCCCCTTTATTCTATTAGATCTCTGCTTTAATCTTACCTTATCTGCTAAGCAATCCTTATTCATCATATAGAAAGACATCCATCTCTCTCAGACCCTATCCTCATATACTGCCATTTCTCTTTGTAACACCAATTCTCGCCTGTCGTATTATTATGCATTTTTACTTATTTGTTTAATAACAAGGGCAAGTGACATATCAGTTGATATTTGCTGATGACAGATTGAATATTCAGCAGCATCAGTAGTGCGGTGTACTTGGGTAGAAGGACCCCAAGCTGTTGAACCAACGCGTATACTTTATCCCTTCTACAATTGATGCACTTTTAAAGGGCTCATCACACACACAATGGGAAAGATGAGAAGTAATGATCCTTTCTTTAAAGTAAAGATTCTTCAGTCCACTTGACTGGTTAAGTACCTCTTGTGCAGTGAATGAACCTCAGTAGGCATTAACATGAGACACAATAATGCACATGACTTTTGCCTACTTCTCTAGCCCTATTCATATCTCTTCTCTAATCTCCTTTTATCAGATCTTCCAAGGCCCCTGATCAACCATTAAAGGCATTTGTTACTGTCAAGGCATTTATGTGTATTTTTATCTCGGGGCTAGTCCTCCCTCTTTATAAAATAAAACAACCAAAATATGCCACTCATAACTCAGAATATTCCTGGGGAGAGTTGGAGAGCAACAGCACTCCATTTTCAGACCCATGAGCAAGCCGGTTGCCTCAGTCTACCTCCAGATCATTGAGTCAAGCATCTTTTTTTAAATACTGCCATGCAGAACTTCTGAATTTCAGAGCATTCCCTGAGCTGATACTTGATTGAACTGACCTTGTCATTTCTCCTTATTCCTGACTTCTAAAAGAAGTTAACAAAGCAGTTAATGGTTAACAAGTCAAAGAATAAAGTTCCCAAAGCAGTTACCTAAGCAAGGAAAATTTTTTAAAAATTGTAAGTGCATAATACAAGGATATCTTTCCACCTTTACTTTATCCTGATGCATCATAGATGAATGTCTTAATGATTCTGCCAGGAATCATCATAATCTCACCCCCTACCAGCCGGGAAGTCTTTCTTTACCATCTAATCAGTGAGTGTCCTGGGGGCCTGCTTGCTAGAGTTGCTGCTATTGATATAACCTTAGCTGTGTTCCTCTGAATACACAGCTTGAAACAAGGTCCTGGATGGAATTAGTTCATTAAATTATCCCAGAGAATAAGAGCCGTGGAGGATAGAGAGTGAGATGGGGAAGGAGAAAAAGCCCATATAATGGAGAGTTAATCAGGTCATCACCAAGAAAGGCTGGGGCCTTCTGAGAAGCACACAGACTGCCTTCACATGCTATTGGCCTTTCCATCAGCACTTTTTTCCCATTGATTGAGGATTGCCCAGAATGATAACTTCCCCATGTTTCTAAGACACTCCTGCTGCTGCAAGTGTCTGCACCCAGGCCTGAAAATTAAGTGGTGGCATGAATATGAAGGAAGACCCTGCCAGCTTAAAGTAAATCTTGGAGCGGGAAGTCTGCAATGGTACCACTTATCCAAGTCTTGAACAGGATCAGAGATAAGGCCAAGATGATGTGTCTGAGCAACCGATGTGACTGTTGCCCTGGGCCTCATAAACCAACTATTTAACAACTCGGTCAAAATTTTATGGATTATTAAATTCAAGTATATAATGTAGTTTTCAGAACTTATTTTCACCCCTCTTTTAATGAAAAATATCTAGACAGCACATCCTGTCTCCAAACATTTCAGTGATTCCACATGATCACAATAAGATTTTAGGAGAAAGTATAGGAAAAAAAGCAAGGTAGAAGATGTCTTCAAATTAAAGAAAAGGGAGGCTTTTCAGATTTTAGCAGAGGCATGGATAGCAATTTCCAGATCCTCAACTCCATAGGTAAACTTTTCCAAAACTTAGAGGACTAAGAATCGATTGTCCACCCGTTCTCCACCCTACTGAGTCCCACAGCTATCTTTCTCCAGCTTTGCAGAAGAAGGCATGCTTCTCACTGGCATCTTTCTATGATGTGTTGTCTCAAGTAGGGAGCCCACCAGGGGAACAAACAAAGGCAAAGTCAGGAACACACTGCTCTTAAAGCTGAGACCCATAGAAATGAAACCAGAGAGCTTTGCTAAGACATTCTAAGAAGGCTGGCTTTTTTTTTTTTTCTGTGTTAAAATTGGATTTTAGAAGAAGAAATTTCTCACAGGATACTTATTAAACCTATTTATTAAAGTTAAAAAAAAAGTTAGATTGTTCTGAGATAAATTACTTCCGACTTGATTGATTGGTTTGATGATGTGAATGGACTCGGTCAACAACTGTATGGCAGATACTTTACAGAAATCAAATGAATTACATCTCCAGAGTCAAGATTTATATAAATATATATTTAATGAAATGTTACTACATAAAATCTATTGAGATACAGCTACGAAACTGTTCAAACTTGGGTTAAAATTCTATATTTCGATTCTATGTTTAACTGTGTGAGAGAGAGAGGACTTACAAAGCAGGGGATTAAAGAGTAAAATTTTTGGTTATAACTAAGGTTAGAAGAAGATTGCCAATTATTACATTTGCATTTATTAGAATATCTTTAATAAATAGTGTACTGGAGGAAACGCCTCCCACGTATTCAACATAAGTAGGTTAAAATGAAATATCCTGAAGTATCAGAAGTTTAAACAGGGAGTAAGTTGAGGTTGAAGCCTGGCTTGATTCCTACAATAACTCAGGAAAACAGGCCATGGATCAAAGCCAACAACTTATCAATTGAGAATGTGCCCCTTTCCTGACGAGGGAGCAGATGGCTGAGGCTAAGCATTTATCCTCATCAGTGGTTTTGTTGATAGCTTTCTACCATGACACACAATTTTAATTGAATGCTTAGATGGCAATCAGTGCCTGGCTTGGATTTCTTTGTTTTCTTTTATCTTGTCCATGAAAACAGCAGCAGCAGAAAGAACTCACTTCTTTTAGCTCTGTTCATTTCTTCTAACCTCTCTCACGACAGTTGCACTCTTAAGTTTCCCAGCTGCTTTTATATTCATGTGATTGAAAATAAAGTCGCTGAAGCTATGGTCTAAGTGGCCATTATAACTTCATTAAGATCTGCTGTACGAATCTCTTTGTCTCTCTCTGGCTAGAATATAACTATCATCATCAGTAGCATTATCGAGCCATAAGACGTTAAAATCATTGATTCAGGTTTTGAGTAAAATAAAATTAATGTATTATTTTGTTGGGGCTGTGAAAAAATCCTTCCAAATAGCAGCCCTAAAGACAAGCAAGTAGTGAATTCTACTGAAGCGTGGCATGGACCTTAAAACAAAACAAACATACAAACAAAATTTGAGACTGCCAAGAAAAATAACTTTTACAAAATGTTTCTGATTTTTTTTTGTCCTTCTATAGATATTTGACATTGTAATCTAATGAGTATTTATGGACATCTCTGAGTACATATTTCTGGTAAATTTCTATATGCAAATAAGAATTATCACTATGTTGAAATATGATTTTATTGGTATATGTGTGTAGGTGAGTGAAACATACGTTTCAGAAAACATAATACACAGTCCTTTGTACTTGTAAAATTTTAGAGGAGATGGTATATGTCTGTGTCAATCAATGGTATCAGAAATGCCTTCTTGTAACATAGATCTTACCATGTGCTAAGTTCTATGCTATAATCTGCATACAGTATTTTATTTATCCTTCAATAACCTAGTGAGGTGGGTTGTGTCAGAATGACTTTGCACCTGTAGAAACAGGATATTAAGTTAAATCATTCCTCCATATCTTACAATAAATGAGAGAAGCAGAATTTGGATACTGTCCTGCTTGATTCCACATCTTACACACGATGTTTTATAGTGCTCATTCTGCTATCTTTTACCTTACACTTGTGGTTCATTTATAAAAATGGCCACTATTACCACATTTCCTTGCTAATAAGAATCATGAGAATCATTGGGAATGGTCTTTCTTCTTTAAAACTTTGGCCTGAGAAAAGATAAAAGTAATCTAATTTTTTTTTTCTTCTAAACACTGTTGATTCCAGCTGGAATTTTCCAAAAGAAGTTTCTAAGTAGAAGATGATAAGGAACACACACAGACAAATATGAGAAGCATAAATCTACCAATCTTACATTGTACAGATGTTAAAGTGATTGGACTGATTAAAAATCCTTCCCTGCTTTTGTAACCTACTTGGGTAGATGGCTGCACTCTGACTCCAAAGAAATAATGTATTTTACAAGCTGAACAAGTCAGTTTCCTTCCTTTCTAGCTGTGCTTTGGATACCCATTCATTTCTTTCTACCTACAAAATATCTCATAAAGTCCCCTCAAGTGTCCTAACCACTCTTCTGGATTTTTTTTCCCAAGTTCTCTTTCTGCTTTCAGGGGCATAAGGAGTCTACTCTACTATATAGATGACTAGCTTGCCCCTGTCAATGCCTATAGTCTTAGGTTAGATTTCATCCAATTTCATAGGGTGAAGTGGGGAGGTGAAAGAATGTCAGGGGATTCTTTATGTCACTAAATATATGAGAACTTAATACAAATTAAAATAATAATTTTTATAAATAGGTCATTTGCATATAAGATAGCATTGAGGAAAATGATGTATAACAAAGTAGCATGTCAATTATGCAGAGACTAGAAGGACAATATGACTAGAAGCCCATGCCGTAACCTAGTACTGCAGTGTATTGTGCCCTTAGTACTGATGATCAAGGGAAGTCTTACTATGAACTTGCTGAGGCTTAAGTAGTATAAATTTTCTATATACTCATTTGCCACTGTTCTCTAAAGCTTGCTGGCTGGACTTTTTACATTTTTAGATTTAATACAGGTTGTTTCCTCTTTTATTCTGTCTTATGACATACATTTAGCTTGCTTTCTGTGTATGTATATGTGTGTGTTTGATGGGTACAGGTGCTTGGAGATATAGTAATACATTTGTTAATTTATTCATTTAACCAAGAAATATTCTACTAAGTGAATACTATGAGATACTTTCCAGGATACTGGGTATACTTCAATGGTGAAGACTGACAAAGTCTGTGCCCCTTGAAAGTATATATTTTTCTGGGAGATATATTTAACAAGGTACAAAATAAAATATAATGCAATTTAAATGAATCAATAAATGTGATTAAAAAATAAAACAAGATTAAATGGTTGGAATGTGATAGAAGTTGGTAGTGAATAGCTTAGGTAACAGTGATGTGATGGTTAATTTTATGTGTCAACTTGACTATGTTACAAGTGTTCAGACACTTGGTTAAACATTATTCTGAGTCTATATGAAGATGTTTCTGGACGAGATTAACATTTGAATCAGTAGACTAAAGCAGATTGCCCTCCCTAATGTGGGTACACATCATCTAATCCATTGAGAGTCTGAATAGAACAAAAAGGCACAGGAAAGAAGAATTTTCCATCTCTCCCCATCTGACTGAGTTGGAACATAATCTCCTGCCTTCAGACTGGGACTTACAGCATCAGCTCTCCTGGTTCTTCAGCTTGTGGGGAGGATCATGAGAATTCCTGGTCTGCGTAATCATTGTGTCAGGCAACACCTTCTAGTAAATCTCTCTCTCCCTCACTCTATTTCTATATATATATATATATATACACACACACATACATGCACACATGTATTTATAAATACATATATGTATTTTTAGTATGTGTACATTTATACATATATAACCAATACTATATATACACACATATATATATAAATATTTATTATATTTATATTAAATATATTATATAATATATTTAATATATTAATAAATAATATATTTATTATTATTTATATATTATAATATATAAATATATAATATATTAAATATATATTATAAATATATATATATGTGTATATAATTGATTCTGTTTCTCTAGAGAACCCTGAATAACACAGGTGATCAGGGAAGCCTCTGCAAAGATCCTAAGAAGAGAATAAATATGGTGCCAGGAGCAGTAAGAACAGTGTGGCTGAAGCAAGTCCCATGGAATGCGGAGAGTAGAAGATGGGATCATACATGCAGATACATGGGCAGGGTTTGGTTCATGCAGGAACTAAATCAATAGCATTTTATTCTAAATGTATTGAGAGGTCAATAGGTATATATTTCAAACATTGCTGTGCTGATTGTGTGATGAATGAACTCTTAAGAGGCAAGAATGGAAGGATTGTGATAAATGGTCCAAGAGTTATGGTGATGGCTTGGACTTGAGAGACCGTGAAAATGGGACAGATTAAGGATGTGAATTTGCAGGTATAATTGACAGGGGTGGGTAGAGGATTTTAATAGGCATATGAAGAAAAAAAGGATTAAGGCTAACCTGTAAAATTGTTGTAGTCAATCTCCAAAGCAGGAAGGAACACCACTCAAAACTGTCCAGATTGATGATTCCAGATACACACTAAGAGGGTGTGAAAAGCTTCATTACTCACATAATTGAGGTCACTGGAAAGAGCAGGGCAGGCCTCTCAAGCCAGTCCAAAATGCCTTAAAAACATTAGGAAAGGACGCGAGCTCAGAGTTTTATCATGGTTAGGGATGGGGCTGGAGGGAGGCTTCCCCGGCAGGATCTGAATCTCCTGTCTGCCAAAGGAGGGAGCACCTAGGATTTCTTATCAGAATCTTGCTTGGAAGTGAGGCACGAGGGGAAAATGGGAAAAGCTGTCAGCTGTCAAACATCAAAAATGGAGCCTGAAACATTATGCTGTACACCAGAAACTGACACATTGTAACTGACTATACTTCAATAAAAAAATTAATTTAATTTAATTTAAAAAGGAAATAAATGGAGCCATACTCCTTGTTACGAAGATCTAGATCTGGACAAATGAATGAATGGTAGTGCCATTTCAGGAGAAAAGGAAATCTGAGGGAGAAGCAGTATTGGCAGGGGCTCAGAAGTTAAGTGTTCTCCTGCATGTTTATAATGTTTGAGATGTCTATTCCTTTTCTGACCTGCTGTTCCCTATCTCTCTGCTCTCGTTCCTTGAACCTTTTCTCCTCCATCAATTGTGATAAAGATATTACCAGTTATAATTAGAGATGTCTGGTAGCAGATAAGTAAACTAGCAATCAAATCACACCATGTGAAAAATTCTGTGGAAGCAATAATTACAGAATTCCAGAGGTTCTGGGACAATTGGCACCTAATGCTACTTGGACAAACGGGAAAAGTTCTGTAGGGGAACTGACATTTTAAGCTGAATCCTATGGGAGTCAGACACCTGGGAAAGACGGGAGCTGGGTAAAGCTTTTACACGCAGAGCGTCTGTAAAGTAGCATCTGTAGAGACACAAGAATAATTATGAGTCATCAAGTACAGAGTACTGATTCCATCAACAATAATAATTAATTCTCAAGTTTTGATAAATATAGTTTGCTTACTATTGAGGAGTACCATTGGATCTCTATTCTGCTGTTCATAACAGGTCTTTTGAAGGTTTGCCTAACGTGAATCTGGAGATCAGTGAGTGACAGTACACCAAGTCTTTTTAAAATCTTAAGATCCAGGAAAAGTGGGAACCTCTAGCATACTTTATGAAAGTAGAAATATCAGAGCCTCTGTTACTTAAACTCCAGGATATCTGGGACTTAAACTCCAGGATATCTGGGACATATCCGTGCATTCATTGCTATCATACACAAGGCTTGGTATTAATATAACTCTTATTTTGGTAGCTCTGTGCTATTCATCCCTATTTCTGGTCTGCTAATCTGTAGTAATTCTGTATTATTTATTTAAGCCAGATTTATTATAATTTTTTTGGTTTGGTTTTTGTTTTGTTTTCCTGTTTCTTGTTATCCACTGAATGTTTGGTCAATTGAATAGACTTCAACTCATTTTGAACTATGTTGAGCCACAAAAGTGGATCATGAGTTATGGGTTGAAGAGCATCCTAGTTTGATGGAAGAGAAGCCTTTGGTCAACTAACAGTGCCTGCCATAGTTGGAGGGCTGGGGTTTCAAGTTTTGTGTGTTCTGACTTAAGTGAAAGGGTAAAGTAAGTTAAAAATGTATCATTTCTCTTTGTTCTCCTATTTTCAGTGCCACTATTCTACTAACCTACTCTCCTCCCCATGCCAAGTACCTGCGATATATCCAGCTGACTTCAATAATTTTTAAAGTCTCAAAAATTAAACATGTTAGGATGCTACCACCCAGAAAGTGTTTGTCCTGGAAAGAGGCCTATAATTGTAGAAATAACTTTATACGTTGTCTGCATAATGAGATTTTAAAATATCTACCATGTTTTTGGGCATAGAGACCCCTTCATGATGCTCTCCAGTCAGTGCCCACCGGTGCTCTAATAAGGCTGTCTCTGTGCCTCCTTGGACTCATTTTAGTATTCAGAATTGTGTGATTTCTGGCTTGGTTACTCACCATTCCTTTAATTCCTTTTTACTGACCCAGTTTCTAGCTTCTATAGGTCTTTTCTAGCTTTCGTAACCTTACTGGCTGTCACTTCTATTAATTCTGTATAGTAATTAGCTCACTGCCTGGACCAACTTGGATGCCTAATCAGTATTTGTTATGATACCACTAAGTGTCAATGCTTTCAAAAGTGTAGGAGAGTTTCAAATTACTATGCAAATCTAACTGCCCAAGCAGGATGACACCATTTGAAATCTGTTGCTAAATAGTTGGTGTAATTAGTGTTCATTTTAATACATCAAATATATTCCTTATCAGCACTCACTAGTAGATAGAAATGGCTGTAATACAGAGTGCAATCTGTTTCTACAGTTATAATGAAAATAACTTCCTTTGCCATCAAAGCAAATGTCAAAAGCACAATTTTAGATAATGAGTGCATAATGCCATTATTTTAGCTTTTCATTCTTCATATGGCCTTCATTTCATTTTTTAGTTAAAAATGAACAACTAGGAGGGAGTATTTATTGTGAAGATAATTGATTAAAGTGTTTTCAAATATCAACTTTTATTGAAGAAATCTACAGAAATACCCTAGCTAGGTCAGCAACCACCGTGTTGTTGATTGAATAAAAAAAAAAAAAAAAGCAGTGAAGCAAGACAGATTTAATGTAAACATGAAAGAAGTGATAATAAATAAAAGATAGAATCAAAATTACAGACATAAACTCAGAATATAACTCACTTTAAATTTATTCCAAAATTTATTTTTGTTACTTTTGAATTGATTTCACTCTCTCCTAAAAGCAGATTTGCAAATAGTTTTCTTCTATATATTGACATTATTATAAACTGAAATTTTAATGTCTGATTTAATGTCTATTAAATTGATAGGTATTCAGAATTCATATGATTGTTGCCTAGCTTCATGCAAATTAGGCATTTTATCTCTATTGAATAATGTTGTTTGGAGAAGAAGACAACTTTTTTTTAAAGTAAAAATCTTTTCCTTGAGCACATTTTTGTATTAACTTTTGATTGGCTCCTCAGAACCTTTCCTGAGGTTACATTCTTGCAGTTGCGAATTTGTGAAAATCTCGTTTCAAGAAACAACCAAGTATATATTGGTTTTATGATCTGGTAATAGAATGTCTAGTTTTACATGCTCAATTTTAATGAAAATGTGGTGAATGTAAAAAGCCTCTCAAACTGTCACTGTGTATGTCAAACACATGCAGTTGCTGTTTGTATATTAAAATCCCTTCTGGCCTGACAGCATGCCTACACGTTTCTTTTTTTAATTAGAGTCTCTCTCTCTTTCTCTTTCTGCATGACAGAGAGAACAACACTCTCACTTACTAGGAGCTCTAAACAGATCTGAACATGACTAGGTCTTTTGAATGATCCATCTATAAGCAAGATGCTTTCATAGATATTTCCCTTGCTCTCTTTCAGACTCCGTTACATGTTCTATAAAGAGGTAATGGGAAGGGCATTATCATCTATGTCCAGCGTAATTCGGAAACAGTCAAGCAGTAAGTGGAAGCAGCTGCTGCTTTCCTAAGTGTGACTAGTGCAGAGAAAATAAGGAAAAGAATAGTGAGGGAGAGCTTTCAAGGTCCCACTTCCCATGTCAGGCACAGAGCATCTGGGCTGAGATTACGTTGCAAGCAATTTGTGATTTCTAATGGCAACATTAGGACCAAAAATACGTACATCTAATAACCTGAAGAAGAAATTGATGTATAAATTTCGCTGTTTTAGGGTTTAAGCAAATAAGCATCACTCATGTGATTGTGGAAGATGTTACAACTGGCCATTACCTAAAGACAATGACATGCTTCTCAGTATTAATTTCATATAGCTTGGTGGCTCCTTTAATTCTCCAGAGTAAGAAAATAATTGAAATTGCAGAAGTTAGGATAATGGTGCCTTGTGAAAATTAGTTCTATTATAGGAAAACAAGTGGATGTCTTTTGGTTGCAAAGCACAGAAATCAATTTCGATTTGCTTAAGTTTAGAGGAGATTTTTGTTTGTTTTTTATTGAATAAAATAAGTTATTTTAAACAATAAAAATTTGAAAAGGATATTGACAGACTGGATTCATGTGCTGTTTCTCCAGAGTTCTGTTGATGAGCTCCCTGCAAGCTAGATTAGCATTTTATATGAAAGCCTTAAATTTGTAGAAAATAAATACAGAGTTTAAATAGTACAGGAAGTTGTTGAAGTATGTCATGGAAAATGAGATGAATTAAATTCCAAACTTATTATATCTAAATTAGTAAGCCAAATGAAAAAACAATTTGGAAACACACACTCATAATGCGCTTCAGAAGAACAAGAGTAAAGGATGGGGGAGAAAGTGATCAGAAGCAGTACATGAATTTAAAATAACATATGATACACAGAATATGGCTATGCAAGGTGTGGGATAGAATGAGTTGGGACACTGTCATCCTGAAAACATCTTTTCAGTCAGAGATCACCAGCCTGTGGAACTTAGAATGAGCCACACAATGGGGAACTGAGGTATGGCCAGGTGGTTTTTGAAGCTTGAATGGTGGCTACCTAGTTATAACTTGCCTGAAGCTATAGGATCACAATATAATCTAATGTAACCATGAATTACAGTTAATGGGACAGAAAATACATCAGTCTGGGGAAAAGCAGGAAGTGAGAAAAGCTAGTGATAGTGATGGATCTATCAGAAAGAATATTCTAGCTCTCCTGTAACACAACAGGCTTCTAACATCTAGAGCTGGGCAGGAGTGTCTCTCTCACTTACAGCAGGCTCCTAAAGAGATTCTGAAGAACACAACCACCATGGGCCCTCAAGACTGTCGCTAGAGAAAAGAATTGCATCCCTTGGTGCCAAAGCTAGAGAGAGGGTCCCAGGTGAGTGGAGTTCGTACTGATACATCCAATTGTTCAGTTAATTTTCTTATATAAATGAAGTGTCTTTATTTTTGGTTTTGGTTTTTTTGTGTTGCCGTGCAAACAGTATGCCAGCACTCAATAGTCACAGTAAATTCAAATAAAACAGAGAGTTCACATTAGTATTAAAATACATGTATAAAAGTATACAATAAATATTCTGCCTGTGATCTTTGTTTCAGCATTATAAGGATATTAATTAACAATTTTGAGGAAATGCCATGCAACAGGTAATAAAATCAGTAAGTACTAAATTCAGTCATGTTGCTCAGTCCTCACAACATTCTGAGATTGAGGCTGTTAACACACAATTATACCCTGTGTTTTACAATGAGAAAATTCACAGAGGAGTAACTCGTTTGTCCAAGAGCAATGGACATCTGTGTCTATAAACACCTGTGTACATTCTATTTTCTTTTGACTATAAACTCTAATTTTTCTTATAAGACTGTGCCTCTCAACTCAGCCTATGTACATTGTAGACTAGGTTTGTAACTCAGGATGTAAAAGTCAACTCAAAGTTGATCATAGATCTAAATAAAAGTGCCAAAACTGTAATACTCTTAAAAGAAAAACAATAGGAGTACATACTTGTGGTTTTGGATTAGGCAATAGATACTTAGATATGACATCAAAAGCAAATGCGACTTTCTTGTGATGTCTTTGCCTGGCTTTGCTATCAGTATAATCCAGGTCTTATAGAATAAGTTGGAAAAGTGTTACTTCCTATTTTGCTTTTGGGAAGAATCTGTGAGGATTAATATTAAATCTCTTTTAAATGTTTGATGGGATTCACCAGTGAAGCCATCTAGACTTGTGCTTTTCTTTGTGGGTAACTTTTTGATTACTAATTCAGTCTCTTGATTGTTAAAAATCTATCTGATGGTCAGTTTCTTCTTGAATCAGTTTTTGTAGTTTATGTTTTTTTTCCAGGAAATCAAACTAAGTTATTTAATTTGTTTGTGTTATTTAATTTGTGAGAATTTATCTTCACTTAATCCTTTGAAGTCCTTTTCATCTCCATAAGGTCAATAGTGGTAGCTTCTATTTGATTTCTGATATTGATAATTTGAATTTTTCTCTTCTTTTTCTTCATCAGTCTCACTAAAGGTTTGTCAGTTCTGTTGACCTTTCTGAAGAACCAGTTTTTGGTACCACCAATAATGCTCTGTTGTTTTCCTAGTCTTTATTTTGTTTATTTCCATTTTAATCTTTATTATTTCCTTTTTTCTGCTTTCTTTGGTTTAATTTGCTCTTATTTTTCCAGTGTCTTAAGGTGAAGGTTAGATTCCTTATTTGAAATCTTCTTTCTTAGCAATGGTATTTATAGCTATAAATTTCTCTTTGAGTACAGCCCTATTTACTTCTCATAAGTTTGAGGATTTGTGTTTTCAATTCATTCATCTCAAGTTGTTTTAAATTTACCTTGTGATATCTTCTTGATCCAATAGTTATTGAGGTGTGCAGTCTAACTTCCACATATTCAAGATTATTCCAAATTAACTTCTGTTGTTGATTTCTAGTTTAATTCTGTTGTGGTCAGAAAACATACTTGACGATATTTCAGTCCTTTTAAATATGTTTAGGCTTGTCTTTTACACTAGCATATAGTTTTTTGGTTTTGGGTTTTTTTTTTTTTTTTTTTGCTTTTTATGTTTGTTTTTTCCTGGAGAATGTTCACGGTCAGTTGAGAATATGTGTTCTGCCATCGATCGGTGGAGTATTCCGTATGTACCTGTTAGGTCTGTTTGTATTTTAATGTTGTTCGAATGTTCTATTTCCTTGTTGACTTTCTGCCTACTTGTTCTGTTTATTATTGAAAGTATGGCATTAATACCTGTAACTATTATTGTTAAACTCTCTATTCCTCTAATTTTGTCAGTTTTTGCTTCATGAAATTTCCCATGTTTCAGAGAACCTCATTACTTGATAAGTCTTATAACAGGGATACATTCATTTTAATATAAACATTTACTGTTACTTTAAGTCTAGCCCAGACAACTAAGTCTCTTTTAGGAAGGAACAAAATAAAATCTGGAAAATTCACCTGGGGAATGCAGGAACGTAGCAACTATTAGACCAAAAAAGACATACAATTCTTTTATGGTCCACTTGCCAAAAACATTAGAAGACACAGGAGAGAATGTACCTGAATACTTCTAAAATTATTCAGCTGGAACAGAAAGTGACCTTGTTGTAATGCTATAGATAATTCCTGTTACTAACTTTGAACAGTTTTGAACAAATCTAAAAGGATTAATTCAGCAAAAATGATTTTTGGAAAGCCCAATGACTGATTTTAAGGACAATTTGTCTTAGGTATAGAAACCTTTTCTGGTTATGTCTTCCATCATCCTTATAAAACAGGGATAAAAATGAGAGTGCAAAATACAAGAGCAAGTGTTAGGCAACATTGACAATTACCTGCCTAGTGTTTCTGGTTTTGACAGTAGCCAAGGAGATCAGAGAACAAAGACAAAGAATTATGCAAAGAAGGAAAAATTCATCATTGTGGGGAAAAATATCAACTGGTTCTAGTTTTAATTCCTTTCACTTTCTTCACAAAGAAGCCTTGTCTTCAGTGGCCTCTCTCTGACCATCAATACTATTGAGCACTAAAACTTTCTATTATGATTGACTTATTCTCAGGAAAACTGAACTGTATCTGGGCAAAACAGATATACTATTATGAGACATACTTGTGGAAAAACACTTAGTAAGGTATTGAAAAAGCTATCAAATATACTGTAGAATATAAAACTTTATTCTGTCTTGACTGTCTCTTTTGTGCCATTTCTTCACCCAGAAGCCACCATATGAAGCATAAAGTTGCAGTGCAGATTGCAACTAATTGTTCTAAGAACTTGCTCCATGCCTTTAGATACCACTTGACCTGTTGTACCTGGAAGAAATTTCTTTAAAAGTGCTTAAGAAAGAGGCTATCTATCTACAAGTTGAAGGAAGGGCAAGTAAAAACAATAATGGCCTTCAAGATGAAACAAATATTTCCATTCATATTTGAACAACAAACATTTAATTAAATCAGTAAGGGATAGCTAAGATTGCTAAGGATTGATTCTTGATCTGGAATAGTAGAACAGAAATTATCAAATGCTAATCAAGAACAAAGTATTTGCATAACCCTTCAAGACAAAAAATAGATATCAACAATATGAAAAGTGTTGGATTGCTGAAAAAGCTCAGAAGAGGTTCCTCTGGTGGATTGTGAAGACCCAATGGAAAACGTGAGATCTGAGGAAATGGGAGTATTTCAATAAACGGTGACAAATGAGGACATCATCATAGGTAACAGAAGTGCACTAGCAAAATGAAGGTGGTTTGAGAGCAGGGCATAGGTTGGTTTGACCTTCTTTGTGAAGAAAGACTTTTGCTCCCAGTAAGCAGACAACAAGGCTAACTTTGTGGTCTCTAAGATAGACCTCTGATGGTAGCCGACTAGACTTTCTGAGATGTCAGGAAGGGCCTCACATAACTAAGCTACTTAATGTAATCAGGTTTGTCCTGCAGCAGTTCACTGGCTAAATTAGGGTAGCTTGGAGACCAGAGGACGGGTAAATACAGGAAAATACCAGTTGCTTTCAAAGATAAATTGCATATGTAACTAAGGACGAATACATCGAACCCTGTCTGTCACGAGTTTTTATTCATCCACTCTCCTGGGAGTCTACGCCTATTTCTTACATTTCCCCTCGTCAAGTCTCTCGAGATTTGCCCTTTTTGTGTGTGTGTGTGTGTGAGACTAAGCCCACTACTCTGGGAAGCATAGTCCTATCCCTCACAGGATGGATATATTTTATACTTCATCCATCACCAGATTCCCTCCTACTTCATTCTCAAGACTAACTCTTTTTTGATCTCTGAGATGGACCCATATATATATATATACATATATATATGGAGCCAAATACACACACACACATACACACACACACGCATTCTCTCATGGCCAAAACAACATAACAATAATAGTACCTACTTCAATGGATTTTTGCAAAAACTGAATGAAAAAAATTCTTGTAAAGTGTATAGACTGTTGCCATGAACATAAAATATACTCAGTTAAAGATAGGTTATATAATTATGATTATTATTAAAGCTCACTGCATGCAGAAATCAAAATTCATTTTTAGAATTTTCAGCTTCAATACTTTTCAACACAGAAACAGAAGCTTACTTAAGGTAGTAAGTATATTATGCTAAAGCAATTTCAGTTGTTTTTTCTAACCACATTACATGGCACCCTGTTAAAATACTTTTAAAAAAATTATTAATATACTTTTTAAAAAAGTTTAAGACAAGCTGTGCCTACAATTCAAATTAATACATTTAGCAGGCCATTTATATCTCATTTACTTTATTTTATATCCTGTATGGCACATTCAAGTAGACTTTTTTTAAAGTTAATTTAAAAATTTGACACCCAATCTTGATAATTTTAGTAGTTTGATTTTTGATGCTTCACTGAAATGTTGAGTTTCTTGAATTAAGTCTTTCATTAAACTACAAATCTCTTTTAGGCTCATTGTGCTCAAAGAGGCTTGTTAAATAAATATTCCTTTTCAGACTGGAGAGAAAAATCAGTGCCTAAAAGAAAAACAATTAGTCAACTATATTAGCAGTGCAAAGTTTTGGCAGGATAAAGGGTTCCATCAGACTCCTTGCAGAAAGATGACTAAGGGGAAACAAGTAGGTAGATTTATCTATCACCTGGAAGAGAAACAGATGACTGTGGTTTGGTGACTGTTTCATTATGGAGAAAGAAGAGAGCTGTGAGTCTAAACACCTCAGAGGTGTGAAGTAGGGATGAGTCTCAGGCATATCCTTGAAGGCCCTGGTCCTTTGGCGTTCAGACATTCATAGTCACACAAGGAGTACTGAGTGTGTTGGGGGGATCTCAGCTTAGGAGAGCCAGCTCAGGGTCTCTTTCCCCTGCTGTGTACTCATCTATGTGGTCCCCAAAGGTGTACATGAGAGTGCCCGTTCTTTTGTGCTTCTGCAGCTCACAATATTGGTCAGACATTGCTCTATAAAAAATTTCAACAATAGATGCAGGAATTTAATCTACTAGATAGTGCTCAGCTGGACTTTCATCTATCTTGAAATTAGTATGAATAATTTCCTAAAAAATTGTCTTGAGTAATGTTATAAGAGATGTTTAAACAAGGATTACATTCTCAGGCTTCTTTACAGGGAGAGAAAGGCCACGTAACAAGCCATTTTCTTTTTTCCTCTACTAGTTCAATTTCCGTTTTTTCAGGAGCTAAGCAATCATTTATAAAAAATTTTCTAGAACCTTGGCTTGAATACGTTAATTAGTCTATCTTGTTGAAGCTTATCTTTAGAGCATATAGGCTGTACATAACCCTTTTCTGTCATCTCACTGTACCACTTATTATATTCTTAATTTAACAAGTTTGAGGTTAATGTCTGTCATCATTTTGGATAATCTAGGTTGCGTTGTTTCAAAAATCAGTTACACTCCTAATACATAAGATCAGTTTATTCTTTCTCAGGGGTGTGTGTGTGTGTGTGTGTGTGTGTGTGTAGAAAGTGAGGGATGGGCTGGGGAGAGGAATAGAGAGAGAGAGAAATTCTTTTGAGATATTACCTGTGTGAAGACCAAATACCCCTCTAAGACATCAGGCCAAAGGAACCTCTTCAATCACTTCTAATATTTTAAAGACTACTGATCAGGGGTATTATAAAATGTCTCTCATTCTAAGTTTGTTTCATCTTTTCTCATGACTACTCCTGATATTTTGATTTATTCCATATATCTTAACATTGGTTTAAAATATCTTCATAAGCAGGTTAACATTGATTATAAAAACTGGCTTTGCTTGTGGCACCAAGAGGCATTACTTGAACTTTGGACACAGGGTCTAATTCTTCCATTAAAGAGTAAGTGGAGAGATAAGGTGGGAGTGGTAGGGCGGAAACTAGGGGAATCTGGCAAACCTTAAACCGTTTTATTTTCTTTACTCTATCTCTTGTAAATAACTAAGAAGGACCCCAAGTGTTGAGTACATTTTCCTGTTTCTCTCCCTTTTTTACAATGTGCATAAGTACCATTTACTGATTTACTATATGCCTTTCTATTGTGGAGATTTGCACATTCACTGTAGGTGAGGAAAGCACTATCCTCAAAGAACAGAAGTAATTTGTCCAGGTCACATGGCTAGTGAGTGGCAGGGTCAGGAGTGACCTTAATATCTGGACTTCCTAGACTGTCAACGATCTCTACTGATTTTGAACCCAGAAGAACAAAACAGTCAAAAGTGCAAGAGAACAGAAAGAATGTACGTGTTAAAGGTCAACACTAAGAGCTGCCAAGAAGAAAGGAAATCCTCATGAAGTACCCCAAATGCTAAGAATTGGTGCTTTTTTTTTTCTCTAAAAGGAAAGGTGTTTTGTTAGACTCATAATATTTATAAAAATGTTTTTTGATGGGGGAGAAGCAAGAGAAGAGAGGATAGAAGAGAATAATGAATGTTTCAGTGCGGGAATAGCCAGGGTGGTGGCCAAAAGAAGCGTCATCTATGAAAAAAGAGAACAGAGGTTAGCAACCTGGAGACCTGGCTGTGGAAAGTAAAGGATTCTGTGACCAAGAAGAAAAATAAAGAAGTGTTCTGAGGCCATGGACGAGAGGAAAAGGGAATGAACACCTGGGCCCAAGAAATCTCTGTATGGACAAGAGAGTATGACAGGACCACAAGCTGTATTTCAGAAGAGGAAAGGCATGAAGACATTTCCTCCATCCTGTGGGGGTGGACTGGAGAGCAGAGCAGGCATTTTCTGATACAGTAGAGTAATAAATAGTCCATAAATCCGTTACCTCTCTCTTTCTTTCACATTCAGTGAGGATGGTGCAGACATAGCTGCCATTTAACTGGTGTATATGATATAGCTGTAACTGTTTTCTAAATGTTGGAAGATCTCTGTCCTGAATGTAGGTACTTCCTTGAGCCCTGTGAGCACCTGCTACTACCCTTGCCCCCTCCCCCAGGACTCAGCTTCAGTACTACACACAGTGCCTATTCTGATAGTTTGATCTCATTACACTTGGGTCTTTTTCTCCAGGTTTGTGGAGATACAATTGGCACATAAAAATTGTATATATTTAAGGTGTACAACACGATGGTTTGATATACAGTTGACTGCTGAACAACATGGGTTTGAACTGCATGGGTCCACTTATAGGAGGATTTTTTTCAATAAATACATACTATAGCACTACAGGATCCATTGTCCATTGAATTCAAGGATGGAAACCAGCAGATATGGAGGGGGACTGTAAAATTAAGTATAGATTTTTCAACTGCATGGAGGGTCAGTGTCCCAGCCCCTGAGTTGTTCAGGGGTCAACTGTATGTCTGTGTATGTATGTGTGTGTGTGTGTGTGTATAGTTATATATAACATACAGTTACATAATAATATATTAATACTATATTATTATAATTATATATTATTATATTTTATATATTATTTTTATATAGTATATAGTAAAATGATGATCACAACCAAGTTAATTCATACATACATTTCCTCATATATTCACTTTTGTGCCTTTGTGAATGTGTCATCATATTTTGAGCATCATTCCTTCCAAGATTTGTAGAATTTTACTTCTACAGGACATCTCATCCCCTTTAAAAGTCCACTTTTTAATTTAGCTCATCATTTTTTAAAAATCAGACTCTACTTATTGGTGCTCAGTGCCAGTGTCCCTCAGACTCTGGTCCTCAGGTTGCCCTATACTTAGTTTTGCTGACATTGTTTCTGGATTTTACACATCCCAAGCTCTGATTTTTCTGTGTATGCCACTAGTAAAAATATGCAGGTAGTATAACCTTAAACTTGTAAAAATGCCAGGCATTAAAACAATAAAAATTTTACAAACAGCAATGTGCATATAAGGTGTTAGATAGTTGGAAATCTAACTCCCTGATTGGATTACATCTCAGTGTAGTAATGGGCTAATACACAAGTGAATATTTTTTTTAATACCTTGTTATCTGTGTAAATCAGGGTTGACTCAGGGGCAGGACATTTAATGTTCCCTTTATTAATCTCAGGAGCTAAAATTTTCTGTGAGTTAACAAACCTCAGTTTGCCTCTAGATGAGTTAGGCTAGTTATAAGTCAAAGTCAATTTGATGCCTTCTCTGTAAATAGGAACACTTACCACAGCATCCTGAGTATCTCTTGTTATCAACTGAGACCTTAGGCTTTCTAAAATTTGGGCTGCCTCCAGAATGTTTTCATTTCCATGATCTTTTCCCAAGCTAGGTGGATTTCAGATTATAAACTGGGCAGGGAAAAATTATTAGGCAGTGTTTCTTCACAGAAAGTTCTTACAGCTTCTCAGTTGGGTCTACAAAATAAGTCTCTTTTAATTTGTATTCATCCCTGTAATACTGAAAGCTTTCATTGATGGTTCTAATAATGGTCTAGGGGAAGGCCAAGGGCTCCAGATCAGATAGATGGGATGGCTATGTGTGGATACTTGTGTTTTTCAGCCAAACTGACAGGAGGGAGGAGGGCAGGACATAACCATTAAAAGAATGACACAGCAATTGAGCATAGGACATAAACTGATTGGAACCAACCAGGTCCAAGATGGCAGAAGATTCGACTTCCAGTAGACCTTGAGCCTCATTATACGCTCATTGTAATATATTAGCATTCTAAATGGCATATCCACTGGTGCCATGACAGTTCTAGAGCTGACTGTAAAAGGCTAAAATGTGGTCAAGGGGCCCAGTTCCTGGAAATCCCCACTACTTCCCCAAAACAGTTAAAATAGCCCTCCCACTTGCTAGCATATGAAATTACCTACCCTATAAAAACTAACCACCCCCACACCTTGTGGTCACTCTCACTTTCCTAGATGATCCCATGCTCTGGAGCCAACTCTCTTGCCTTCTGAGGTGGCCCGTACTCTGTTTATGGGGTGTGTATCTCCCTGAATAAATCTACTTTTACTTTACTGTGGCTGCGCTGGACAAGATACCTATTTTCCAGTAGCAAAATGGAGACTTTCTTTCACCTGTCTTGTTAAAAAGTAAACATTCCTTGAGGCATCGTCTTTCATCCATTAAAGTACCAACTGCAAGAATAATGTGATGGTATAAAAACTTTCTGGAAGAAAACTGAAGAGCCAAGGATAATCTGGTCCTCAATACAATATAATCTGACTCTATTTATTATATTGCCTCAGTCCCTTGTTAGCTCGGAGACAGCTGTGTTTAAAAGAGTGGTGGCAAGGCTTCCACTGAGAGAAGTCTTCATTTGCTAAATTTTCTAGCAACTCAGCATGTAACTGTGTTAAGCCATCTAACTAAACAACAAATGAGATTCCAGAGGCCAAGGCTTACTGAGAAAAGCACTTCTCCCTCAGTTCATCTCCTTGTAGCTCAATAAACTACCAAAGACTTTATTGGCCTAATTTTTATAATATTGTGCTGTTTCCTGGGTAAACCATCTGGCTCCTGACTTAATCAGGCTGAACTCTGAATACAGATTGCATCCCAGGTTTGCTTGATGTTGATGACTTCCTTCAGTATTCACTCTGAACCAAGTAGTTAAATGTCTCTTTGTTTATTCTCAGTATTGAAAACTAACCTTAGCTTCACTACGATACTTTTCTTTCCTTAAACAATTGATAACCAATGAAATCTTACATTAGTCAAATTTTCTATTTTTGTGTTTTATTCTACAAATACAAAAATAAAACTTAGATTTACCTGTCTTTCAAGCAACCTGCAATTATGACCCCACCCAACATTTTAAAATTTAACTTACTGATTTTTATAATTTTTGAGAATTTTATTTTATATGCAAAATGTAAATGAGCCCTTTAAATTTATTTTTCATATGAACTTCACTGTTCTCAATGCTAATGTTTATATTTAAAAACATTGATTATTGGCTTCTTGGCTTTTAAGAATACTATAGGACAAAAATTGTCATAAGGACTATATATATGTGTGTGTGTGTATATGCATATATATACATACTTATGAGTTATTTATTCTAACTCATAAATAGCATGCCTTTTTTTGTTTGTTTTGTTTTGTTTTGTTTTTGCTTCAAGACTTGACTTAGAGAATTCTTCATTCTTTACAATTCTTTGCACTCTTATTTGTGCAAAAAGAAAAACTTTGGGAGAAATATGACTACTTGTCTTGGCCACAGTCTTTACCTCTTCCAGAATTTTGTTCTTCACTTTATACAGATCTTTAAATAATTAATTAAAGCAAATCTAAGTGGCTATATCACATATAATCATCAGCTCTGGGATATTCCTACTAAATCACCACAACTGTAGCTTTTTCTCTAGAACACTTTTCTAGAGAAAAAAATTCTTACCATTTTGCTTTTTCTTTTCAGTATTTTGGGTTTTGATTTTTATTAATTTCATTAATTATCACTCAATTTTTCTTAATTTCTAAATTTTTCTCATTCTCATCATCTTTCCTTTAAGCATGTTAAGACTCAGTCAAAACCTCCATCTTTAATACAATTTTTTATGGCAACTTACAGCAGATGATCAACATTAAATTAAGTAACATGACTTAGGCATGATGCAAGAAATTTCTATGGAAACATCTTTAATTCAAGGCTTCACCACCTTGCCTTTTCTTTTTTTTTTTTTTTCTTTTTTTTTTTTTTGATGTTTTAAGTTGGTCTTAAGTTCGAGTGTAACTTATGGTTCTTTCCCTTGGAGTTGGGAGCCACGTTAGCTCACAGTACCAACATCTCATTTCATGATTTGTCTCCTATATGGAGGCTTAATTGGCATTACAAATGGTTCGATTTTTTATGAATGACTTCTTTCCATACAGTACTGTGCTGAGTGAGGTATAGCATAAAAATAGGTAAAGGTAATTCATTGAGGAATGAATTAGCCAACACAGTGGCTTCTTAGCCAACACAGTGTCAAGGATGTAAAAAGGAAGATGAGAAGAAAGAGGTCAAGAAAGGAAGAAAGAAAGAAAGAAAGAAGGGAGGAAAGGAGGAAGGAAGAAAAATAGGAGGGAAGGAAGGAAGGAAGGAAAGATTGTTTACTAAAACAAAGTAACTACAATATAGTTAAAATGAAAACAAATTTCCAATACTACAGCATCTTTTTTTTTGTATCTGTAAAAAGACTTACTGATTGAATAAAGGATCATTGAAATACTTTACTCCCAGCTGAAGTAAACAGAAATATACTTTAAGAGCACACAAGTGTAACTTATATGAAATAATTACATTTCAGCCAAAATGATATGATGAAATTTTGATAAATAAATTATATTTCCATAATTCTGAATTACTGATGAATCATCATTTTCAGGTCCATATATAAATTAAATGGCAAACATTTAATGCCAGATTACAAAAATGAAAGGGGAAAAAAAATGGGATAGGATGAAAATGTGAAGAGCTTTGTCAATCCATAAACTATATCTCTGTATTTAGATATGTGTGTGTTTGTGTATGTTTAAATCCACACGCAGAAACACAGAGAGTGGGAAATAAATAATGGAACACCATTGCACAGCCAGTGCACGTTCTCAGCTTCCAGGGCTAGTTCACTTCCCCTGGGGTACAACCCAAATCTTCCATATACCTCCTATCCTCATGGCCTAACTATGTGATCTAATTGATTAATATGTACCTAAGGATACAATTGATAGTAGAGAAGTAAAATATTACTTGATCTATAACAGGAAAACAGCTAGGTCTAGTGGGCAAAAATCAGACTTATGTTGTCACAATGGCAAGTCACTGGTCTTTTTAATCCAGTTTTCAGACCCAAGACAGTTCAAATATGTCTGAATGGGAGCCTGGGCCTTCTTGAGAAAGGATGCTATAATATTGACGTGAGTGTGAGATGTAATTACTCCTCTAATCCTTCCCCAAGGGGAAATAGAGCCTCTATCTAGGATGTCTCTGTACAAGAAAACATTCAATCATTTTAAGGGTTACTAGAAACTGGCTGTAAATCAAACTTAGTTATTGAGGACCCCGAATGACACAGGGGTCCACCAGTCAAAATTGGTGCATGGATACGTGCCTATGGCACCAACTCCTGTTTCATTGCCTCTTTTTCCTGAATCCATCTCATAGGAAGTTCTCTGTGACCACTGATAAAGTAATTTCCTTTTGGTTCTAAACAACCTGCTGGCATTAATCAGAAATCTACTGATGCAACATTAAAGCCCTAAATAGAAGTATCCGTGAAGAATCATGGAAAAGAAAATCTTATTGGGGAGAATACTGAACAGCTTAGTTGGTTTTGGATCAGTTTGGTATTGATAGAACATTCCTGTATCTGTTAGCTATTGGTAAAAAACCGATAGATAATTTATGACTAAGGAGCTTCAGTGGTGTCAAGCCACCAACATTTATTTCTCATGCATTGTCAGGGTTCCGCTGATCCAGGCTGGGCTTTGGCTGATCCCACCTTGGCATGCTCATGTGCGTGGGGACTGCTCTGGCTTCACATGTCTCACATCCTTCTGCTGAGGTCAGAGAGCTGCTTGGGTAGCTCTTTCTCATCTAAACTGATTAACAGATTAGTGTTTTATCTAAGCAAATTTAGACTAATGTTGCTAGTATTTTGGGTTGTTGAGTCAAAGTGTGGAAAGAACAGCACTGGAACAGTGATTCCAAGGATATCTGGGGAAGAGGCTTGCAGATGGATATTTGAAGATGGGCTGAAATACGCAAATATCAGTGCTATAGGTAACTGCTTAACAAAGGACATCCATTAAAAGGAGGCTCTGAATAATCATATAGACAAGATGACACATTTTGTGGATTTAATAAACCTCATTTCCTATCTGTCTACCTAGTACTTGCTCAGTGTGGGCATATCAGGAAAAATATAGGCTCTGTATGAGCCCAACATGTGGAATTCCACTGCAAGGATGGTCTGGCTTTTGCCTTGTTTACTTAACCGCTGGGAAGAGACACATGCTGAAACTTCAGTTTGATTCCTGACCCTGGGAAATAGATGGCATTATTTAGACATTAAAAATATTAGATACTTTCCATCATAGAGAGGACAGTGATATTTCCTTATTGAAATCAACATTCATTCTAGATATAGTTCTACTTATGTCTTTCCACAACTGTCTATAGACATATGGGATACTTTACTCACCACCGTTGATTCTGATGAAGGAAATTATCTCACAGCAAACAAAAGTGCTGCAATGAGCACACACTGATGAAATTAAAGGTCTGACCATCTATCCCCAAAACTATACACAGCTCATTGTGAAGAACACTGTAGTGGCCTAGTGAAGATTCAGTTATGTTTCCAGATGGGAGAAAGGATACTTAAATGCAGTGGTTCTTTATTGCAGGCATGATTTTTGCTTCTAGCCAGTGACCATTATTGCTTTTTCATGAAAGGGAATATAAAGGAAAAGGGGCATTGGAATACATGATGTGATAGGGCACTTAGACTATTATGGCTATGCTGACAGCAGATATTCTAAGAAAAGTAAGCTGATTGTTTTTAGAAAAAGTGAAAAGCAGCACATGTAAGAAAATGTAATTATAATAAATTACTTGACTCTGCAGTGAACAATATTTTTAAAATGTGAAAATAGTAAACATTGATGATTCATTCATCAAAATGAGTAGATTAAGCAGGCATATGGGGAGAGGGCAGTGGGAAATTAAAGAAGCAAATTTTCATCCTCTATAAGGAAGTAAATGTAATATTTCTAACACTGATAAATCATGAAATAACAATATGAACATATTATTTAGAAATGTAAAATTAATGCCTAAGGAAACATCTGAAGAAATGAATGGTGATATCCTCTTGAAAACAGGATTGGAGGATAGAAAGAGAAAGGAAGGAACTACTTTTGTATTATAATTAATATTTGTGTTGATTTGAGATCTTTATGTGTTTATTTCTTTGACAAGAAATTGTATAATTTTGGGGGGAGGGTATAGCTCAGTGGTAGAGTACGTGCTTAGCATACATGAGATCCCGGGTTCAATCACCAGTACCTCCTCTAAAAATAAATAAATAAACATAATTACTTCCTCCCCAGCCCCCCCAAAAAACAAACAAAAAAAGAAAACTAAAAAAAAGAAATAGTATAATTGTAATAAATAGTCTGTGTGCTGCAGTCACCATGAGAAACTGGTCTTCTTCTTCGTCTTGTTTCAGTTCTACTTGTTGATATTTACTGCTAGTTAAGCCCATGCAGGCCCCTTATCTCTGATTGTCAACAAAGCACAACAGGTCAGCAGGGTTGACACCAGTCTTCAGAGGCTAGAACTGGGCTGGAGCTGCACGCACAGTGCGGCTCTCACCCCAACTCTTACTCACCTGGAGCTCAAAGAAGTCACATCTAAAATCATGAATGAGTGAGCATTGGAAGATTCTGGTCATGAAAACAGTCCGGTACTTGAGGACTGAAATCATGCCACCCTCTATTGTCGTCATCTTTCCTTTGGACTCAAGGGTCAGTCAAATTTCTCTATCCCTTTTAAAAACAGAAACGACAAATGGAAAGTGCAAACATGAATCTCAGTGACAGTGAGCAAGTGTGGAGGTTAGGGCAGAGGAGCACAAGGGGTTCAGATAGCTTAAAGGTCCTACTGTAGTGTTACCAATTCCTTTTACTCTCTCTAGGAATGCATCAGCGCTGTGTGGTTTAGCTCAGCCTCTAATCATTTCTCACCAGGATCATGGCATAAACATCAAACTGGCCTTGGTGCCTCCTGTAAGTCTCCCACATTGCTTCCAGAAATATCTTTTTTTAAAGATCTCATACTTAATCTTTGCTTAAAATCCTGAAATCTTTCCTACTGCTTTAAGTATATCATCCAACTTATTAAGTTGGCCAAGAAAATCAGATCCATGCTAATTTTTCTGACTTCCCTTCTACCATTCTCCCACCTACATCTAATACTAGAGTTTGAGTATGTCTTTTTCTTTCTGGTTGTCAGTATTCACCCGGAGGCATTTTGTTTGGTAGACCCTCTAAGTGTTTTCTGCTCTTTTGCTTTTAAGTCTCTGAGTTAGTTCCTAGTTCCCGTTTTATCAGTTTGCCAGAGTGGATGCTCACCATAAAGATTTTGAAAGCAAAACAATCATAGGCAACTCTTGTTTTTATACCACAGTATGTAGTCTTGCCTGTCTATGCCATGCTTCTCCCTTCATGCCAGATCACTTGCTAACAGCCTCTCTGTATAGATCTCTGTGACTAAACACCTGCAGACATCTCTCTTCCTGCTTAGTATCCTCATCACTTCTCACCTCGGTCACTGTGTGGCCATAGCGTTATTCTCTTTTTTTTTTTTTTTTTTTAAATTTTGTTTTTCATTGAAGTGTAGTTGATTTACAATGCTAGTTTCAGTGATTCAGTTATACATATACATACATATATATACATTTTTTCAGATTCTTTTCCATTATGTTATTATAAGAAATTGAATATAGTTCCCTGTGCTATACAGTAGATCCTTGTTGTTTTATCTATTTTATGTATAGTAACATGTTAATCCCAAATTCATATTCTTGATTCTTTTTAATTTTCTGTTGCATGCCTATCACTCTAGCTTCATCTTCAATCTTGCCCTGAATTTTCCAGCTATGCTAAATCATTTGTCTTAGCATATGCTGTTCCCTTGCCTAGAATGTTCTCTTTTTTTTCACATTCTACTTAGTTAAGAGCTGTTAACTCCCTTCCCCCTGACTGCCTGGGATTCAGTTGGCAACCCTTCTGATGCGTTTCAATATCAGCTAAGCCCTCCACTGTAGCAAGATCATATTGTTTTCTAATATTTACTTTGTCTCTGGCTCTCTTTAGAATAAATCCCCTGAAGGATGAGGTGCTAAGTGAATGTTTGATTTTGAATTATTAAATATGTTTATCAACTTATTCATCAATCAGCAAATCCACATACAGACCCCTTTGCTTATTCCTGAAGTCTCAGGTATGTTTCAGGGATCTTATATCTAAAAGAGCTATAGATCCTCTTCTCAACTTGAGGCTTGTTTTAAAGAAAACCAACCTCTAAGAGCCTCAAAATAAACACATACTCTTGAAAGTTCAGCAGAAAGAAGGATAAGAAAGATACAAAATTACATGAGGTCACGTCCACTATATTAAGATCCAAAGACAAACTCAAGTGCAGTTTCTGCCTTATACAAAGGTATCCATTTGATTGTCTGTTTTTGGTTACCTTCACTTTTCAAAAATTTTTTTAGAATCTCTTCCATCAATAGAATAACAAAGGGTTAGTGCATGCTGTGGACCTGACTCTCTCCTAAGTATCTAAAACACAATTTTTAATTGATCTCTCATAATGGCTCTGTGAAAGACGTCCTATAATTATGATTGTTTTTACAGATACGAAAATGGAGAGGCTCTTTAATGTCATCTGAGAGTAAGAAGTAGAGCCAGCACTTGAGCCCATTCAGGTGACTCTGGATCAGTTTGCTTTATGATCGGAGGCACTGAATAATGGGGCAATGCTGAATAATGTCCTCGGAACTGAGAAGAAATTTAAGACTGAAAAACGAAGCAGACCACTCCGTAAAGTGTAATCATGAGGTTTATTGTGGGTAACTTACCTACGGGCAGGATGGGGCAGACAAGGATCCAGAGGCAGGTGCAGCTGCCCTCCCAGCTGCCAAAAGGAATACAGGGGAATTTAAAGAGGCCGAAGCTAAAAAGCTAAAAATAGAATCTGACTACGAGGGAGAAGTACTGACCAGAACTGGGGTTTTTCCTCTCCCCTGGAGTCTCATGACCATTAACCATATTCCTCAGCAAAATTCATTCTTCCAGTTTTCATATCAGATGAAGGCAAGAGTGAAAATTGATTGGAAACTTATCTGGCTTGGGGGCACTCCTTGTGAGTGGGCTAAAGCTCAGTCACACAGAAAGGGGAAGGGGTAGGACTGCGGGCCTAAAACTGAACTGCAAAGTGGAGTCAGTGTGGCTCAGCCACACACCTAGTTACTGCGATACTTCCTTACACCTGATACGTGCAGATCAAAACAGCCTAATGCTTTACCTTTGGGCATATAAATATTCTCAAGAGGACTACAGCATCATTATTTATCGACTATGAAAGCTAACTGTAAAGGAAGGTAGAAGCATGAGCAGTTTTATCAGAACAGAGAGGACAGAGGAAACATAGGTAATATTTAGGGTCAGACTGCTGTCTGAGTGCCAGGCTCTTAGACAAAGGCCACTTCCATCCAGATGTGCACTCTCCTCCCCAGGCTGGACTGAGCCAGCCTGTATCTCTTGGTTTGGTTCATGAATAAATCAACTTCTGGGGCCTGGTAGTTTGCCTTGGCATTTACTACAAAATCCATTTACAAACTAAATCAAGAGACCATTTTCAGGATAAAGGAGTGAATGGATGAATGAGCAGCATTTTTATTTCTGGTTTACTTTAAAGTTTCTATTAACATACAGAGCTTCACCCCCCACTACCCTTCCTGCTGTTCCCTAAAAATGAAATGCCACACGGCCTAGGAGACCATTGCTGAATAAACACAGTACAGTTAAAAGGGAAAAAGCTATTGCACAGTTTTAGATAATAGTTAACTTAAAATGTTTTGCTGGGATATTTTCTGGAAAAACACATTTCTTTTAAACTATTTATTAGTGAATGTTCCATTTTATCATTTTAGGAAGAAAATGGTAATAACTGATAAGGACGTTTTGTCATCTTAACCTACTTTAAAAAAAATTGAGGGGGAGGTAATTAGGTTTTTATTTATTTATCTTTTAATGGAGGTACTGGGGATTGAACTGAGGATCTCGTGCATGCTAAGCACACATTTTACCACTGAGCTATACCCTCCCCCCTTAACCTACTTTTAAATAAAACTACTACACTATTGTTCCCATCTGGAATAAAACGATGGGTATGAAAAATTGTTATCCTCCTCTCTTTGCTTTACCTTATTTGGCACCACTTTGTGCCATGCAGTTTGGTATTATTTGACAAGATGCAGATTGTTTCATTTTAATAGTTTTGAAATGTGGACATTTCATAGCTGGAGTAAAATAATGACTTTTAGATTTTATGACATTCAATAGATTACAAGAGGGAAAGAAACTGCATACTTAAAATTCTGGGCTGACTACCACAAATGCACGTAAAACAACACTAGAGCTGTCTCAGGGTCTAGACTACCTGATTTATGTTTAGGACTTGCGATCATTTTTGTAAAAAGTGAAAAGTAAAAGATTGCAAAGGAAAATGGTTGTGAAGAATTAGAATTCCTGAAATGTCAAGTATTTAACTTCTAAATCCTGGGAATATTTCCTTTTGGAATTAACTAATAAACTGTTAAGTTTAGTACTTTACTCGTAAATGACCCTTGTCTAATTCTTGGTGTCATTAAACTGTTGACAATGTAGAAGGATGAATCACCATACTTATATTATTGTTCAGCTCATATTATACACATAAGCAAACTACAATTTCACCTAACAGTGTTTTGTATTCACTAAGAATTTGATTTACTCTGATTTCTTGGAATACATTTTTTTACATATAGTATGATAGCAATATTTTTCTTATTTATGGTGAGTTAGGATTCACCTAAACACATTGAAAAAATAGTGATGGGATGGTTTGGTTTCTAAAGTATGTTAATATTGTCTGAATATAGGACTGGCTAGAGAATTAAAGAAGCCACATGTTTTGTAGATATTAAAATTTTATGCACTATGTTTTAACACTTTTTTAATTCTGAAAAATATCCTTTAATGAAGAGATAAGTCGGCAATGACAAACTTATTCTCAAGGTCGATGGAAATATTCAAATACTATGTAGCCCTTAGTTTAAATTATTTATAAAACTACTAAAATTTTATTTAGAGCAGAGGTAATTGATTTTATAGGGTAGCCTGTTAACAGTCAAGTGTTATCATTTGTAAACCTAGGGCAACATTTCACATTAGCAGTGTACCATGCCTTTAGGCTAACAATGTTGCCTTTAATAGCACATACCAATACAACCCACGTAGAGGCAGGCTACCTTTTATCAGGAAAATAGATCCTGTGTATGAAGTCCTGATTATTAATTTTAGTAATGTCACTTTTGTATACCCAAATTATAAATGGCCTTTCATTTAGGGATTAATTATCTTATGCTTTGGCATTTTTGTGTTTGTTTCTATTTAACTCTGTTACTGCTAAATGCTGATGGTTGCCTGTGTTGGTTCAATATTCCTGTAAGAATGTGACAGAGAACAGTCTAAATGACACATTAGTATCCTGACGAGAATAAGCAGCATATTGGCTAAGAGCCAGGGAACAACAAGACTTTTTTATGATTTCTACCATTTAGAATATATGAATTATAGTGAAACAGAGACATCTGGTGTAGGATAAGGATGCAAAACTTAGAGCAGAAATGAGAAAGACTAAGGTGCCTTGAAATTGTACTTAGGTTCATTTAAGTTTTGTGCATATCACTGCTTGTAAATATTGCTCCCCCAAACCTTAAACTCAATTTTATGTATGCATTCTAAAGTACTTGGGAACAAAGTATATGAAATACCTCAAAAATATGATGATTGAAGAATGATAGATAAGTCATAGTTTGAAGAATGACAGATGCATCATAAAGCAAACATATTGAGATTTCACCATTATAGAAGAGGTGGTAGGTATATGACATCTTTTCTGTATGTTTGGGATATTTGGAAAAAATAAAATGTAAAAATTATACTTAGGAATTAAATGAACTATTGAGAATGTAAATAATCAAGAATACTAAAACTAGGTATAACTCTTGTGATACATAGAAAATGCTTTTATTAAGATAAAGATTGCTTACTACTTTTTCTTTTCAATACGAGTATAATGTTTTTCTCTTATCTGTTGCTTCTGATATTAGTTAGTTAACTAAGATTATGCTGTTATGTGCTTTTCTGCCATTAATATCCGATGTGCTTTTCTGCATTAAGAGCTAGAATGACTATAAAACATAGATGAAAAAGTTGTGCTCTTTTGTCTCTACCTGAAAAAAAAAAGTGTATTTAAATTTGGGACTCTTTTGAGACTTTAGACTTTACAGCAAATTCTTAAAATGACTCAAGTTTTTCTGTATGATGTCAATGTATAATTTCTAGAATTACAAACATCTGGAACTTCAAAGAATGGTTTAATAATGATTTTGTGACAATATGTAAGAACTGAAATAGCTTTACTTCAAAGCAAATCCATGCCTAAAAAGCCTAACACTTTATTAAATTTTAATGTAATTCTTAATGCTATTATTTTTTTCCCAAAATTTCCATAAGTTAGAATAGACATGAGCAAAAGATTCTGGGTTTAGACAGCTTTCTCCGAGTGATTAAGAATGTCAGCTTTGTGCTCAGCACACTTAAATTGAATTTATATTTTATAATCTTTTAGTCTCTATAACATTTAGACCACATCTAGGGAATCTAATATCTAGTTACTAAATTAAGTACCCCCTTAACTGTTTCCTTTGTAACCCTATAACAATTATGAGAGTAAATACAGATTTTTAAAAAGTTGCTGAAAAGAGGTTCTGAAATTTCAGTGTTTTCTTTGTTAACTGACATCCTGTTTAAGACCATCTGTATTGTTCCATAATGGAGACATCTTTGAAAAGATCACTATAGATCCTTGTGGTCAAACAGGAAATATATGCATATGTTAGGATAAATAATGATTGAAAATTATATTTTGAAAATGTATAGAAATTATTATGCTTTTATTACCATAGTCTAGATGGTATAATACATTCTATAATATGGAGTTCCTCTCATTATTTCATAACTTATAGCATGTAAAATATAAAGTTAGACACCTGTAAGCACTTGCTTCAGAACTTTGTATTTATATGCCCTATGAAAGTATTGACATGAGTTCTCAGATTTCTCATTTGAATAATGAACTCAATGTCATATTTACTATGCCATATTATTGTGACCATTAAATAACATGGAATTTATAAACAATGATATAAATGTACAGGGCTTAAAATTATGGACTGCAAACCATACTTTGGATTTAAATATTAGTTTCACTACTTTTCAGCTGTGTGATCTGAACAATTTACTTAACTTTTTTCTCAGTTTTTATAAACCAGGCATGATAATAATAGCACCTACCTCACAGAGTTGTTATAATGATTAAATTAATTAACATATGTAAAGCTCCTAGATTAGTACTGGGAAACGAGCACTCTATAAGCTTGCCCCACATGTAACATATTTATATATTATGCAATTATATAAAATACATATAAATGTTAACCTCTTCATGTCTTTTCTGAGAGCATATGATGGTAAAAAAAAAGACACAAGGTAAAATTAATCCTTAAAAATGTATTACAGTAGTGTGCATTAGTATAGTTGACATTACTTTTCAAGAATGATGCCCCTTGGGATATCAAGTCTCTTGACAGCAATATTTGAATATATGATACTTATTGAATATGAATAGGGCCATTTTATGTAGTCAGTTTTAAAGAAATGGTATCCTTGAGGAAATAAGGTTAAAAATGAGCCATAAATGAAGAGTAGAAATTAGCTGGGCAACATGTGCTCGGGGGCTTTTCTTAGTGTGGAGAACAGCACATACAAAGGATCAATGAGTGGAAGAAGGGTTCCATAGGGACTTGACTGACATTTAAAACTCCATCAAATATTATTTTTAAAAATACAAATACAGTGAAAATGTTATATTGGAATAGAGACCAATATTGTAGGAATACATTTCCCCCCCCCCCCCAATTATTATAAAACTCGGTTCAATTCTACTCACTCAACAAACAGAATTTTAAAAGGATCCTGAAAAACTGATTCTCAAATTAATAAGTAATTATGAAATTCGATGAATTGATAAAACTGTCTTGTAAAAGATACACCATGTGGTGGGGTTGGGGGAGTGAAGCCTTCTCCACTAGGTATTTAAGAAACACTACAAAACTGTAGCAATAAAACTGGAACCTAATAAAGAATCCAGAAAAGAATAAAAGTATTTTGGAAACTTGGTATAAGTATGTATGTGATGTCATTTATCAATGGAAAAGAAATGATAAAGAAAAATAAAATTAGCAGTCTGTCTCCAACCACATGAAACAGAAATCCGTATTACTTTGACCATGAAAGTAAAATAATAAAATCAATAGAAGAAATATATATATGGAAATACCTTTATCAAAAGATTAAGAAACATACTTACATAAGATCCTCAAATTTCAAAATTAAATTATATATGTATACATTTTATCTATGTATATTTATATATGTAAATTGACTAAGTCAAAATAATTTCTTGATACTGACATATACTGACAAATTAACAGAAGCAATCATTGCAATATTGAAAAAACACTATAGCACAAAAGAATATATAAAATATAAATGCATTCCTTCAAAGGAGATCCAATAGAAACTATAAGAAAATGAATAATCATTTTTAATAAACGGAAACTCACATGGCTAACAATGTATAGAATGATATATAACCTCACCAGGAAGCAGAAAAATACAAATTAAAGCCTCTGCAGGATGCCACCTTTCACCTAATGAATTGGCAAATATTAGCGCTTTGAATATCCATTGTCCATGGTATAAATAACTAGGCAGCTATTTTGTAAAACAATAGGACATTATTAGTGAAACTGACACAGGAAAGTAGGGTGCTAGAGGATGGCCATGTCCCACGTTTTATTTGAGTCCCTGAGACTCACCTTGCCAAGTGAGGGTCCTTGGCAAAAGTTCAAAAGTTAGCCATAGTTGAGTAAAAGTAGATTTATTCAGAGAGGCACATACTCCACAGACAAAGTTCAGGCCATCTCAGAAGGCAGGAGAGAGTGACCAAGCCCCTTAAGAGATATACATTCCAAACTCAGAATGCGGGCCATTTTGAAAAGGCCAAAAGCAAGAGACAAGAGGCAGTGGCCTAAGAGCATGGGGTTGTCTAGGAAAGTGAGATCAGCCACAAGGTGTGGGGGTTGTTAGTTTTTATGGTAATTTCATATGCTAACAAGTGGGAGGATTATTCCAACTACTTTGGGGAACGGGCAGAGGTTCCCAGGTACTGGGTCACCACCCATTTTTTGACCTTTTATGATCAGCCTCAGAGCTGTCATGGTGCCTGTGGGTGTGTCATTTACCATGCTAATATGTTATAATGAGCATATAATAATGCTGAAGATCTACTAGAAGTCAAATCTCTAGCCATCTTGGGCCTCAAGGTCTACTGGGAACTGAATCTTCCACCATCTTGGTGCTAATTGTTGTGTTATTCTTTTAATGGTTGTGCACTGCCCCCTTCCCTCTTGTCTCAAAACTAATTATGGTATTAATCTTCTTCTGGGTAACAACCTCAGAAATCTCACAGACACACAAAATATTTATTTTTGTCCATATATCTGCAGTTCTAGTTTGGTTGATCTAGGCTGGGTTTGGCTGGCCCCAGTTGGTCTCTGACTTGCAGTTGAGATTATGTCAACTCCACATGTTAATAATCTGGGGTTCCGGCTGAAGGAGCAGCTGCTATCTGAGGCATGCTCTCCTCAGGGTATATCTCAGGAGCACAAGAGGTAAAGAAAAATTATGCAAGCACATTTGAGCCTCTGTTTCTATTTTGGACACTAAAATTCCACTAGATGTGCTAGCTACATGACCAATTCCAAAACCAGTGACATAAGGGAATATCTTCTACTGGAGTGGAAGGCACTGCAAGGTCACATGGCCATGGCCAGGAGTAAGTAAATCTGTAATAGGGAGGAGCGGAAATGTGGGTACAATAATTCAGCATGTCATATTCACTATATTCACACCCTACGATCCTCAATCCAACATAAATTCTCAGGAAATCATATGTAGAAATGTCTGTCATGACATTGTAGCTTACCTGGTTCCCTTCAAAGCCTGTCACAAGGACCTGGATGAAGCTGATTCATTTGGGAGGCGATCCAGGCAATCTGGAAAAAATGAGTGGAGAGATTTTGACAGGGAAGGAAGGAAAAACAGCAAGATACATTTTATAGAGCTAGGTACATTTGTGGGTGAGTAGAGCTGAATTCTGTTGGTCCCCAACTGAGGCAACATGGAGATTATACAGCAGGGTTGCCCTCTGTAGGCTGGGTTCTGGTTACCAATTTAGTCCTCCACCTGTTGAGGATAATTTCCTTGGTGTGCACTCTCCACAGTTCCTGATGAGCAAGCTTCTTTTGCTTCCATTAAAGGAGAAAACAGAAAGAACTTATTTTGTCCTATATGTATGGGGATTTTAAATGACAGCTATAGGTGAGATCACAGATAGCCCAATGAATGTACTCTGCTGCACAGAAAGCTTTGACTATGCATTGCTTATGATGGTAATGCACTGAATATATCTTAGTGTTCCATCAATAGTGGAAGGTAAAGTAAAACATGCTATATAGGGACAATTAATTTTTTGGCAAATTTAAAGAAAAAACAATCTATATTTGGGAAAACTTGGTCTGAAATATATTGAACCAGAAATGACAAAAATCTTTAAAATTTATATAAATAACCTCCAAATAGTACTTTATATATTTATTTGTACACATATATACTTAGACATAAAGTCAATAAATCTATGAGACTGAGTATCAGTGTCAGGAAGAGGAGTACAATTAGGGCTAGTGATTAAATAGAAAACATTAGAATGAAAATGAGCAAGATGCTGATAACAAGATCCTATGAATGGACTAAGACCAACTCAATTCTATACACCTGAGGTTCCTGCATTTGAAATTCCTTTAGATATAGATAGATAGATAGATAGATAGATAGATAGATAGATAGATAGATAGATGTAGGTGTGGATGGAGATACATAGATATCAGTTTTGAGCCTATGTACTATATATATATCCATCTCCATCTACCTCTATTTATTTACCTATTGTCTATTTATCACTCATCTATTTATGTGCCTTCCTGCTTAATAGCTCACATTTTACCTACACTTTATACTTCTTCTTGAAATAGTGAAATAGTTGATTTAGAATTAGATGAACTCTATAGAGAATAAGAAGGGAATCTAACGTTTAAACAAATTTGTTTCCAAAATTTCTAAATTCAAACAAAGCAAATAAAATAATGGACTCAGAGAGAGCTCTAAGGAGCTACCAAACTTTCAGAATAGAGGTAATTGTTTAAGAGATGAAATGGACTGATCTCCTAAAAGAGTTTACATTTTAATACAACATGTGGATGTCAGAACTAGTATCAGGAATAAAGCCAGGGTTGCAATAATTTAAATGGTATTTTAAATGCAATTTATGTTTTTAGAATATTAGTGCAAAGGGTCTCAAATATTTAATATTTATGAGATCATTTTCATATTAGCAAACACATGAGATTGTGTTTTTATTAAATTATAGCTGATTTACAATATTGTATCATTTCAGAAAACATAGTGATTCAGTATTTGTATAGATTATACTCCATTTAAAACTGTTAAAAATAATGGCACTATTTCCCTGTGCTGTACAATATATCCTTGTTTATCTAATTTATTTATAGTAGTTTATATCTCTTAATCCTATATTCCTATCTTGCCCTTCTCCCCACCAATAACCACTGGTTTATTTTCTGTATGTGTAAGTCTGTTCCTGTTTTGTAATACACTTTTTTTTTGTTTTTTATTAATATTCCACATGTAAGTGATAACATAGAATATTTGCCTTGTTTGACGTATTTCACTTAGCAGTAATGCACTCTAGGTCCATCCACATTGTTGCAAATGGCAGAATTTCATTCTCTTTTATGGCTAAGTATTAATCTCACATATTCTTTATCTGTTCATCAGTTGATGGGCACATAGGCTACTTCATTATCTTGGCTATTGTAAATTATACTACTATGAACACTGGGGTACATGTATATGTTCAAATTAGTGTTTTTATTTTCTTTGGATATATATCCAGGAGTGAATTTGTGGATCATATGGTATTTCTATTTTCAATTTTTTGAGGAAACTTTATATTGTTTTCAGAAGTGGCTGCACCAATTTACATTCCCATCAATACTGTACAAGGGTTCCTTTTTCTCCACTTCCTCACCATCATTTATTATTTGTAGACTTTTTGATGATAGCAATTCTGACAGGTGTGAGGTGATATCTTGTTGTTTTGATTTACTTTTGTCTAATGATTAGCAATGTCGAGCATTTTAAGATTTTAAGTGCCTGTTGGCCACTTGTGTGTCTTCTTAGGAAAAATGTCTATTCATGTCTCCAGCTCATTTTTTGTTTGGGTTGTTTGGGTGTTTTGTTTTGTTTTGTTTTTTGATATTGAGTTGTATAAGCTGTTAGATATTCTGAATATTAACCTATCAGTTATATTATTTGCAAATATCTTTTTCCATTCAGTAGGTTGTCCTTTCCATTTTGTCAATGAAATTTCTTTGCTTTGTAAAGCTTTGAAGTTTAACTGGGTCCATTTGTTTATTTTTGCTTTTATTTGTTTTGCCTTAGGAGACAGATACAAAAATATTGCTATGATTTATGTCAAAGAGTATTCTGCCTATGTTCTCTTCTAGGAGTTTTATGTTTTCATGTCTTCCCTTAATCCATTTTGAGTTTATTGTCTTTAATCCATTTTGAGTTTATTTTTCCATATGGTGTGAGGTAATGTACTAATGTCATTCTTTTACATATAGCTGTCCAGTTTTCCCAGAACCACTTATTGAAGAGACTGTCTTTTTTCCATTGAATATTCTTCTCTCTTTGTTATAGATTAATTGACCATAAGTACATTGGTTTATTTCTGGGATCACTATTCTGTTCCACGGATCTGTGTGTCTGTTTTTGTGCCAGTACCAGGCTGTTTTGTAGCTTTGTACCATAATGTAGCTTTGTAGTATAGTCTGAAGTCAGGGAGCATGATACCTCCAGCTCTGTTTCATTTTCTCAAGATTTCATTAATGATTCAGGGCCTTTTCTGGTTCCATATAAATTTTAGGATTATTTATTCTAGTTCTGTGAACTATGTCATGGATATTTTCATAGAGCTTGCATTAAATCTGTAGATTGCTTTTGTCAGTATGGACATTTTAACAATATTAATGCTTCCAATCTAAGAACACAATATGTTTATTTCTTTCTGTAGATTTTTTAGAATGTTTTTGATTTTAAAGCACTATTTGTTTAAAACAAGTAGATATAGTTATAGGTCATTATATATGAACATCATGGCAACCATAAATCAAAAACCTACGATAAATATACTAGAGAGAAAGGAACACAAGCATACCACTAAAAAAAGTAATCAAATCACAAGGGAAGAAATAAAATGAAGAAAGAAAGAGCAGAGAAAAACTTCAAAAATAACCAGGAAACAAATAATAAAGTGGCAATAAGTACATTCCTATCAATCATTACTTTAAATGTCAATGGACTGAATGCTCCAACCACAGGGTGGCTGATTGGATTTAAAAAAAAAAAAACAAAAAACAAAAAACTAAGGCCTATCTATATGCTGCTTACAAGAGACTTCAGAGCTAAGATATACACAGACTGAAAATGAAGGGATGGAAAAAGATATTTCATACAAGTGGAAACAACAAGAAGCCTGGAGTTGCAGTATTCATATCAGACAAAAAAAAGACTTCAAAACAGTCTATAATAAGACAAATAAGGGCATTATATAATAATAAAATGATCAATACAAGAAGAGGATATTATAAATGTTATCATATATGTACCCAGTTCAGGAGCATCTAATATATAAAGCAAGCATTAACAGACATGAAGGGAAAAATTGACAATAATACAATAATAGTAGGGGATTCTAACAGCTTACTTACATCAGTGAACAGAACATTCAGACAGAAAATTAATAAGACAACAGTGGTCTTAGATGACACAATAGACTAGTTGTTCTTAATAGATATCTATAAGACATTCCATCCAAAAGCAGCAGAATACGTTATTTTTTTCAAATGCACATGACCTGTTCTCCAACACAGATCACATGGTAGGCCTCAAAATAAGTGTCAACAAGAGGATACAAATTATATCAACGTTTTTTTCTGACCACATTAGTATGAAACTAGAAATCAATTAAAGGAAGAAAAATGGGAAAGACACAAACACAATATGCTAGTGAAAAACAATGGGTCGATGAAGAAATGAAAGAAGAAATCAGAAAATACCCCAGACAAATGAAAATACACAATTTTCCGAAATCTATGGGATGCAGCAAGAACTCTTCTAAGAGGGAAGTTTATAGCAACATAGGCCTACCTCAAGAAGCAAGAAAAATCCCAAATAAACAAACTAACCTACAATCTAAAGGAATTATTGAAAGAAGAACAAAGCCCAAAGTCAGTAGAAGAAAGGAAATAATAGAGATCACAAGGGAAATAAATAAAATGGAAGCCAAGTAAACAATAGAAAAGATCAATGAAACAAATAGCTGGGTTTTTTTTAAGAGATAAGCAAAATTGATAAACCTTTAGCCAGGCTCATCAAGAAGAAAAGAGAGAGAATAATAAGAAGTGAATGAGAAGAAATAACCAATACCACAGAAATACAAAAAAAAATTATGTGAATACTATAGATAGCTGTATGCCAAGAAATTGGACAACCTAAAATAAATGGACAGATTTCTTAAAATATACAACCTGCCAAGACTGAATTAGGAAAAAAAAAAAAAAAGACAATCTGAAAAGGCCAATCACCATTAGTGAAATTGACTTTGTGGTAAAAAATTCCCAGCAAACAAAAGTTCAGGACCAGGTGGCTTCACAGCGGGTTCTACCAAACATAAAAAGAGCTAATATCCTTCCTTCTTAGACTATTCCAAAAACATTAAGATAATGGAACACTCCCAAATTTATTCCACAAGACCAACATTATCCTGATACCTAAACCAAAGAAACTACCAGAAAAAAAAAAAAGAAATTATATTTTCCAGTATTGGGATAGACTGGTATTTCTCTGAAGAAATTCAGATTTCTGTCTTTGTTGTATGTTTAAAGGAACAAGAGATATTACACAGGTAAAGCTTTTGTAATAACTCTGAGAATTCTATATGGTATATTTAATTCATGGATTTTAAATGACAGAATTGTGTACAATTTAATGGAATAGAATCCAATTAACACTGATTTTCAAAGATTTTGAAGCAAAATGACAATTAGTATTTTTATTCTCATACTCTCCTCCAAATTCTAATTCTCTAAATGTTTAAAAACTAGGAAAGCAGGTTTCTATATGGGTACAATGTATGTGAATTATAGTCTACAAATGAAGTGTAACAACTTACTATGATTCTGATAATCAATCAATGATTAACACTAGTTATGATGTACCCTCTCAAAAAAATCCAAGTATGTTTAAGTTATTATTGTACCTTCACTCTTTTTTTATAACTTTTTTTATTGAGTTATAGTCAGTTTACAATGTTGTGTCAATTTCCAATGTACCTTCATTCTTAAGGCAAATTTAAAAAAAAGTCTGAGCTGACACTACTTAATAAAATGAGAAAAGTCTCATAAAAATAAAAATATTTTTTTAAAGCTCAGTGAAATATTTTAGAGTATATTTATTCATTAAAATAAATATCTTTATAATTTCAATAATATCTAAGAAAACTAAGGTTAAAAAATGTATCATGTAATACATTTCAAGTAAAGCAAACATTTAAAGCTTATATTTGGAAGAGAACAAGTAATTATGGAAATCTATATGCTATTAAAATATATTTCCTTTCCCTGGCATGACAGAATATCCACTTTAAATCTTTTTAATACTTCTTATATTTGCATAAAATATCTCTAAATGGATATGCAAGAAGTTGAAAATATAGTTTTGCTGAGAAGAAAATTGGGAAACTAGGGGTGAGACTTACTTTTATACACCCCCATCCTTTTTAATCTTTTGAAATATCCACTGTATTTGTCCATTACCTCCCCCAAAATAGACAATAGAGTCTAAGCCAAAAATAAAAAAATAAAGCAAAGTTTTAAAAATCCATAATTAATACAAAGAGAGCAATTGTGTAAGCATTTATATTATTGAAATATAATACTCTTTCTCAGTATGAAGTGTACCTACCTGCCTACTTTATTAAAAATATTTCTTTTTAATTATTGTGTTTAAATCTCTGAAACCTCCAGGACTGGGAGCATTAAAATAATTGTTGGTCCAGTTAAAGTTATTTACGTTCAACGTAATACCATTTTATTGTAAACATTTATTAGTTTTTTTAAAAGTAACATATCACCCATAAGTAAATACTGTGTATGCCTGTGACTCTGATTTTAAATGCACACTGAGTTTTGTCCCGTGTGTAGAGAAGTATTCCTTTGTCCAAAGTGGAAAGGCAAACTTTAAGGGCAAAGACACAAAATCAGACTTACGATATTTAAGGTAGAGTTAAAAACATCACATTTGGTAATTCTTTGTACTGCTTTAGTATAGCAAAAGCAGAAATGAGGTTTTTCTCCTCCTCTCCCTTAGATCTTTTAAGCTGAAGAATACAAAATACATTCAAATAGAAGAGCTAGGTAGGGGACTGGTAATGTGTGAGCAACTGTCTTATTCATGGATTATTTGCATGGGCTAGTACTTCTCTAAAGCCTCAGTTGAATCTTCCATTTATGCTCCACAGTGTATGGGAAATATCCACTCCTATTTTTTTATAAAGTATTAAATTAATTGGTAAAATAATTTTTTTTAACCTTATAATGGGGTTATAATGATTCACTTTTATTTCCAAATGGGACATTGAAAAATTTACCACATATTTGGGATTTATAATGCGAAATACACATTAAAATAAATTCCAGTAACAAAGTTTTTAGAATTCCACAGCACACAAGCCTGTTTCCATAAGGGTATACAACATGTGGTACACATTGATGCTTCTTGAGATTTTCACGACCTAAAGTGTACCTTTTCGGATACTGCAGTGTAATGTTGTTCCTGGTAGCATCTGAATTCTAATTTCTAGATGACTTGCAGAAGAAATGCAGTCTATTTATTTATCCTTTCAAACTTCAGAATAAGAGCCTCATGCAAATAACCCCACAGCCAGTTCTTGGAGAATTCTAGTTCCAGTTGTGTTCTTTTATGTCCAGAAGCCTTGTATTTCAGCATTTTATAGAACAAAAGGTTAACCTGAATTCTAAAAGCAGTTCATTAAGAATGATACATTTTGAGTAAAATCCAAATCATACATATTTATGATAATCATAATTGACTTTAGGAGTTCTCCTGTGAGTTTCATAACTCTTCAAGGAATACTGGTTTTTCTTTGCTTTTCAGAGACACAGGAGACATGGGCACAGAAATTCTCATGGTGCTATCAAATTGGGTGTTCAAGATTTGCAAATATTACCTACTGTATATAAAATAGATAAACAAGTTTCTTCTGTATAGCACAGGGAATTATATTCAATATCTCATAGTAATCAATAATGAAAAAGAATATGAAAATGAATATATATGTATGACTGAAACATTATGCTCTACACCAGAAATTGACAGTTGTAAACTGACTATAATTCAATAAAAAAATTTCCTGCCAGTGTTTTAGCTACTATGAAAGACTTGTAAGAATTTTGTCACATCAAAAAATATTTAATTCTATTCCCTAACAATTCCATTTTTGATAGACCATTATATAATATTAAATAATGACTCGATCTAATAAAAAATCAGGACGGCTTTTGAGGATGAGTTATATCAGAGAGGGGATCATTGCCCTCACAAGAACTGAGAAGCTACATACCACCCCCACCACCACACACAAACATTCTGAACTGTATGTTTTAGTGAGTGTATAAACTCAAAAAATATTTCACTCTCTGTGAATCCATTTTTTGTTTCCACATTTCAATTAAATTGTGAAAAGCAAGGCAGGATCAAAGGGAGAGCAATTTTACAGGTGAAATCTCTAAGAAGTTGAAGGAAGAACAAGTAAATGAACTGGTAATTCAGGCTGTGGAAGAAACACCGAGGTGATTTAATAGATCCCCCAGTACCCTGGCAGGCTGTATTTCACAACTCACCAATTTTGCACTCTTCCATCAAGAGCTGCAATCGGTGTTTGTTCATGGGAGAAATTTGAGGAGAGGCTCAATTGTCTATTTAATACCAATCATTAAATTTATAAAAATTATTGTTACAATCCAGAACACAATTATTTCCCATTGACAGATGTATTTAAAAATAAAGAAATAGCCTCATACTAAAGTGAGAAATATAGATTAAAATCATAGGGAACTGGGATCTCATAATGATTGCTTGAATAGATTGAAGCACACTGTGTTTTAAAATAATGGGAGAGTGTGGATAGATATGAAAATTAACCCAGGTCAAGTTTTTTTCTCCAAGTTAGAAAAAAATAGCCTAAGGGAAAAAAATATGTTGACAGTTACATTAGTAATTAGTTTTATGGAATAATGAATGTATAATTGCTTACATTAAAATACAAATAAACTAGGTAGAGTGAAACAGTTCTGGTTCTTGAAGCGTGTTCATGAGACCAGCCACACCAGCGTCACCAAGGAATTTATTAGAAATGTTAATCCTCAAACCCCATCTCATATTTACTGAATCTGAAACTCTGGGTGTGATGTCAACAATTTAACCAGATGATTCTGATGTATCTAAAGTTAAAAAAGCCCTGGAGTGGAAGAAAGTAATGGGATTTTAACAAATGCAGTAGTCTTGTAGTTCATCTGATTTCCTAGGAGAATAAGAAAAACAAGATGGTATTTTGATGAATTTATCTCCATTTACTTATTCAAGGAATGTCTATGTGTTTGCATCCTGTTTAAAAGATATTCTTTGGTCCCTGATATTTCGGACAGGTGAACTGAAAAATGTAAAAATTATTTCACTAACTGAAAGATTTAAACTTTTCCCATTTTATTATAAAGAACTTACAGGCATATCTGAACTGCCATATATATTCTAAATATCAAGTATAAATTATATAACCCAACTTATCTATGAATTAAATATTAATTCATATCCCACCATGAATTATAACATTGATGTTTATTTTTATACAGTTAGTAGCTTGAGATAAAAATCACTGATATCAACTTTAGATTATCTCAAGTAAATATGTTTTAAAGGGTTTAGCAACCTGTAAAAAAAGCATACTTCAGATACTACGTCTTTAAAAAATGAGACATGACAAAGGAGAAAAGTGCATTAGACTAGAAATTTGAAGCCTTGAGATAAGGTTTGAACCTTGAATTAATTATTAATGATCTTAGGAAATTCACCTGACCTCCTAAGTTGTTCTTAGTTCATTTGTAAAATGAAGATGAACTCCTAGATCCTGTCTATGATTCAGATTTTAGGGGATTGGAATACCTCTATTAATAAAGTTCATTATAGCATTGCCTGGAGATTGTAGCATTTCTGTGCTCTTCTGTACTTGATTCTGTTACACTGTCATTTTATGTTGCCAGAACCCCATGTTCCTTACCAGGCAGCCCAAATGGCTGTTGCCTGTCTTCTGATTTAATACAGCTCTTGTAATTAATGTTTCTTAGGCTTCATGAAAACTTTGTTCAAAGTGTCAATCAGAAGAAAATAAATCAAACATGTCCATTTAATATCACTTGGAAAATAAATTCTAAGATTCCTCTGAGGGATTATCAGATGTTACTTTCTACTCGGAGATTAAAATTACAAGCAACTTTTATTGCTTACAAAACCTTCATTTACTTCATACAGCTATATCCAGTTTCTGAATTAATTCTAGGGATGGTATTAAATTTGAAACCCACTACATTTTTTATATGTAAATCACAATTCTGAGCCTTATTTGGGCATCTTTTTATTTTTAACCACCCCTTCATATGTGAACAAGAATTTGAAATGCTTTAAATACTTTTGCTTAGAATGTCAGTAATAACTGAGTTATTCTTAGCAGCTCCATTTTCCTTCCAATATAACTACTGTCAATCTTCTCTTTGGGCTGAGATTCTTTTCCAAGAAAGAATCTTTTTATCTAGTTTTATTATGACAATCTTTGGGTGTACTAAGTTATCGAGATACATATGAGAGAATTTTTTAATTCCTATATTTTTGACAGCAATAACTTTTAATACTCACATATTTAAAATAATTAACATGGAAAGGTTTCTCATACTGAAGAAATAAAACCAAACTGCCATTTTTTTCATATAGTAAAGGTAAACTCATATTGGAATATACAATTCGCTGAATTATTGAATTATGAACTTCACAATCATTAATATATACCATGTATTCTCTATTCATCTGTTGATGGACACTTAGTTTGCTCACTTTTCTTGCCTGTTGTAAATAATGCTAAGAACATTGTGGTGCATGTATCTTTTTGAATTACTGCCTTTGTTTTCTTCCAGTATATACCAACTAGTGGAAAAGCAGGATCATTTGGTAGTTGTATTTTTTGTTTTCTGAGGTACCTGCATACTGTTTTCCATAGTGGCTGCACCAATTTACATTCCTACCAACAGTGTAGGAGGGTTTCCTTTTCTCCATACCCCCTCCAGCATTGATTATTTATAGACTTTTTAACGATGGCTATTCTGACTGGTGTGAGGTGATACCTCATTGTAGTTTTGATTTGCATTTCTCTAATTAGTGATTTTGATTATCTTTTCAGGTGCCTCTTGGCCATCTGCATATCTTCTTTGGAAAAATGTCTATTCAGGTCTTCTCATTTTGTATTTGGGTTGTTTGTTTTTTTCATATTTAGTTGTATGAACTGTTTATATATTTTGGATATTGACCATTTATTGGTAATATATTTTGCAAATATTTTTCCACTCACAGTAGGTTGTCTTTTTGCTTTGTCAGTAGTTTGCTTTGCTGTGGAAAAACTTTTAAATTTAATTATGTCCTACTTGTTTGTTTCCTTTGCCTTAGGAGACAGATAACAAAAAATATTGCTGTTGTTTATGTCAAAGAATGGTCTACCTATGTATTCTAGGAGTTTTATAGTTTCTAGTCTTACATTTAGGAGTTTAATCCATTTTAAGTTTATTTTTCTATATGGTGTGATAAAATATTTTTTTTCTTCCTTTTACATGTAGCTGTCCAGTTTTCCCAGCACCACTTATTGAAGAGATTGTCTTGCCTCTATTGCATATTTTTGCCTCCTTTATTTTAGGTTGGTTGATCATAGGTGCATTGGTTTATTTCTGTGTTCTCTATTCTAATCTATTGATCTGTGTCTGTTTTTTGTGCCAGTACCATACTGTCTTGATTATTATAGCTTTGTAATATATTGTGAGGTCAGGGAGTATGATACTGCCAGCTTTGTTCTTTTTTTCCTCAAGATTTATTTGACTATTCAGTGTCTTTTGTAATTCCATATAAGTTTTAGAATTATTTGTCCTAGTTCTATAAAAAATGTCACAGATATTTTGATAGGGATTACATTCAATTAGTACATTGCTACAGGTAGTTTGGAGATTTTAACAATATTAATTCTTCAGATACATAAACATGGACTATCTTTCCATTTCTTTGTATCACCTTCAATTTCCTTTATCAATGTTTTATAGTTTTCAGAGTATAGGTCTTTCACCTCCTTGGTTAAGTCTATTTCTAGATATTTTATCCTTTTTGATATAATTTTAAATGAGATTGTCTTCTTGTTTTCTCTTTCTAATAGTATACTACCCATGTGTATAAAGGCAACAGTTTTCTCTATATTAATTTTTTATCCTGCGACTTTACTGAATTCATTTATTAGTTCTCATTGTTTTTTGGTGGAGAATTTAGGGTTTTCTATATCATGCCATCTGCAAATAGTGACAGTTTTACTTCTTCCCTTCCAATCTGGATGCCTTTTATTTACTTTTTTCTTGTCTGACTGCTGTGGCTAGGATTTCCAATACTATGATAAATAGAAGTGGCAAGAACAGGCATTCTTGTCTTGTTTCTGATTTTAGAGAAAAAAAATTTAGTTTTTTACCATTGAGTATAATGTTAGCTGTGGGTTTATCATAAATTTCCTTTATTATTTGAGATATGGAATCTCACCTGATCATGGTGTATGATCCTTTGTATAGATTATTGAATTTTATTTACTAATGTTTTGTTGAGGATATTTGCATCTATAATCAACAGAGATATTGGCCTGTCATTTTTTTTTTTTTTTTTGTAGTGTCTTTGGTTTCGGTGTCAAGGTAACAGTGGCTGCATAAAATGAATTTGGACATGTTCCTTCCTCCTCAGATTTTTGGAATAGTTTGAGAAGGAGAGGTGTTAGCTCTTCTTTATGAGTTTTGTAGAGTTCCCCTCTGAAGCCATCCGGACTTTTATTTGTTGGGAAGTTATTTCTTTTTAAACAAAAATTCAATTTCACTATTAGTGATCTATCCAGATTATTTATTTCTCCCTGAATCAGTCTTGGAGGATTGTTTGTTTCTAGAAATTATTACACAGTACTTTTTTGTCCTTGATTTAGAAAGCACATCTGGAATAAAGACCCAACTTTTAATAAAGAGTTTGAAACATGAATAAACATATATCAATGTTTATTTTGTGTACTGAATTTGCTTAAATAAAACTGACTTGTAATTTGTGAGGAAACTCTCTTTTCTGGACCTATTAAGAAGGACAAATGGTCACTGGCCTAAGGAGGAAACATTAGAATTTATAAGTTAATAAAGGATAGCTTCAGAATACCTTCAACACAAATAATTAGGAGTAAAGATTTCTTTTTTCTGTTTATTAATTGATGGTTTGAGATTTTTAAATAATATCATTAATATTACAAGCAATGTATGTTTTCTTTTGTAAAATACTTTTTAACTTTGTTGATTAACCAATGGAAAGGAACATATGTGGAAATGATGCAAAAAAAATCCAGTTTCTAAAGTATTTTTTATTGAATATTTTGTTGGTTTCATGCCTAAATAATCAGTTCTTCCAAGTTATCTCAGCTAAGCACATCTAAAGCTATGATTCACTTTAATAAAGCAACAAATTTTTCATAAGTATATGAATATTAATTTAACAGAACATTTATTTCCCTTCAACTGCTAAAACAATTTATTTATTTTAACTCTCAGCAAATGTGTCAAAAAGTAACTCTTAGATTCTTTGGTTAAGCACTGTTTTTATAATTTTCTACACTTTAATATTTTAAGAGGATATTTTCATTAATTTTATAAGTATATTCTACATTTGACTAAAATCAGTATAATAAAAATACTAGAGCTTAGTGTGTGCAGCTGAAAATGGGAGTGTTAAAATGAGTAACATGGAAGTTGAATCTATATTTTCAGGTTTGAGGATAAAATTTTTCTCAGATTGAGTCTAGCATAGAGGTTTAACAAATTAATCTTTAAAATGTTGATATTGTTACATATGATTTTTTATAATCAGCTTTTTCATAATTAGCTATTTTATGTAACTAATTTCTGAACTAAATTTGAATTCTGTTATAACAGTAAGTTCTAATAACTTAGTAAGTATGTTATTATCTTTGATTGATTTTTTAACTAATGTTTAAGTTGGGTCTTCTAAGACTACAAAATTTTGTTATTGCCTATTTTCAGCCTCATCAAATCTATTACAAATATAAGTTTTTGAGATTATATAGCCTGATAAATATTGTAACACACTCACTCATTGAATATAAAAGACATCAGTACATTTGAATTGGTTTCCTATTTCAGCATGAATGAAGAATGCGCATGGAGCAATGTGATTTTCTGAGGTAAAAATTAGGCCATATAGTCCAGTTCATTGTCTCAGAAAAAGTCAGAGTATTATAAGTAGCTCTCTAATGGAAAATCTGACACATGTGCTTGCCCTGTGTGTATATACAATTCTCCAAAAACTACTTTTTGAGCATTTTTCTCGAGTTGTTTTCTTGTATTTACTGTGTCATTTTCGTCCCATGAAATTGCAGTGAATTTTACGAAACTCAGTGTATTCCTAGAAATAAAAAAAGACAAAGAATCTAAATTTAAAAATCAATAACTTTAGTGCTTCCAAGTTATAACCATGCAGAACTTGTCCTGTTTGACAAGTGTTTGAATTTCAAACTGATGAATTGAGTTTCAAGAACATGGGCTCACAAAAATCATCCTTTTTCTGCTCCCATCTCGGACTACCATATAATCAACATTTCATCTTGCTTTCTCTCTCTCTCTCTCTCTCTCTCTCTCTCTCTCTCTCTCTCTCTTTCATTTCAGGACTTTAGAGAAAAGAAGCAAAAGTGTTTGTGTTATTTTTTTTTCCCACCATTTCAGCAAAGAATATCAGGACATGACTCCTAGAGCCAACAGCTCTGGAAAAAAAGAGAGACTGGCACAAATAGAAATTACATTTTTTTTTTTTTTTTAGAAATATTGTAGTGAACAACACAGGGAGCAGTTTAGGACACAGTTATTTTCCCAGTGTCATTGGTTGTTATCTCTCTGCTGCCATTGTCCTGCCCTGAAGCCCCCTGCCCAGGATTACTGTTATCTGAATTCTGTTGATGGTTTCTCTCTGCTGCACACACTGGGTTCTTATTACCGCCAATATTTCTGATGTTTCAAACACTAAGTGACTTCTCTTCAAGCTGCTAGGGGACAGAGTTCCTACAGCCCTTGGCTGCTCACAACTTCAGATTTCTCATTTCCCTCCTACTATGTCTCAATAGTTAGAGACTATTCCTTCTTCCAGGAGTTTTTGAAGTGGCTGAGAATGAAGAAAATGGCCTCAAAGCTTCTATGAGAGGTATATTGAGTGCCACATGGTTGGAAGTTTGCTAAATTTTGAGACTGTGGTAAATTAGAGGATTTTAGAGTTGCCCTTGGGGGAAAAACAGGACCACATGAGGCAGTAACACATGACAAGCTTTACTGAATGGTGCTTGGACAGGAGTATATGAAAGAGGAAGTGCCTTCTAACAAGAGACAGCATCTAGAAGCTACCACTCAAAAGGACATTAGCGTCAGGAACCTCCAGGGGAAGAAAAGGAAGTTGCAGAGGAGTTTGACTTGTCTGGGGGGTGTAGGTCAGCAGTAAGGTGGCAAATCCCTGGGTCATAAGAGATCCAGAGAGCAGAAGCAGTTTGGGGTCTTTTGTAGCTGCAGTTTTGGAGGGTAGAGTACATATGTAGGTTCTAAATGACCAAAAAAAAAAAAAAAAAGTTTAGTTGGACTATATTTAAACATTTGAATTATAAGAATTTGCATTTGGCACTGGCAGGCTCTGGGTTAACAGTGTATCCTGCTGTAAAAGAAGTAAACAGCATGGGGGCCATTTTCGATCAATACACAGGGGCAGACTCTGGCCCATTTATATAACAGAGTGTTCTGTCAAAATAAAAGGTTCACACAGAAACAAAATAAAATGTTCACCACAGTTTTTAGGGCTAGAAGGTAAAGAACGTGTATCATATATTTACTGATGCAATGGGCAAAAAAGAAGATAAATAATGAAAATGGATTCTAGGTGCTGTGAGATTTGGGTAAATTTCATTTTAGGTTGAGTGGACTATAAAAGATAAGATAATTATAATGGAAATGAAGAGATAAAATGAAGATTAGTACCTAACCCAGGTTCTAAACTGAGATGCTCATATTCTATATCCCTATAAAAATATCTAGAATGAGGCATTAATTAGCATAAGTATTATCTCACCTACATACTCAGTTCTGAAGTCCATGTGATATGTTGTTTTATATCTTTATCCTGGGGATCCTGGAATGTATACTGATCATCTATGATTACAACATTATGAAATTAATGTCAATTTTAGCAAAAATACAGCTAAAGAACACTATTCAAACACATGAGTTGCGACTGGGCTTGAAGGAGATTGTTGTTGTTATTTACCACCAAAGAATGGATCATGGGAGGAACATGGAAAGGTATTGAGGGAGAAGGGCCACTATTATAAGTTACTTGTGCAGTTCTGATACAGTGCACTTCCTCATAATTTCTGTTACGAACAAGGTTGCTGTGCAACTAAGGAACTTTATGTACAGTGGAGGAAAAGCTGGAAATATATATATATAATGGCAAGAGATACAAAACATGACAATATAAGGATGGCATGAAAGAAAAATCTCCTTCAATTATTTTGAATAAGTTTTCGTTAACATGGTCCCAAGTATATAGGCTTTTAAGGAATATTTTTTCCATATATGAGTAGTTTATTGTGCTCTATGGCTCATGTTTAAAACCCCATAGAAGAATTACAATGAGGCAATTCAAGTTATGAAATAAAGTTATGCCTTCTTCTTTCTAATTTTTAAATGTATAATTTGCATATAACATTATATTAGTTTCAAGTGCACAGCATAATTATTTGATATTTGTGTATATTGAGAAATGATCACCACAGGAAGTCAGGGTAATATTCGTCACCATACATAGCTACAAACTTTTATTTCCTTGTGATGAGAACTTTTAAAATTTACTCTCTTAGCAACTTTCAAATATGCAATAGAGTATTGTTAACTATAGTTACCATGCTGTATATTACATCCCGTGACTTATTTCTTTTATAACCAGATTATGCCTTCTTTAGCAAATGATTATTCGTCTTCTGAGATGGAGATCAAGGTTTGGTATTGGGTCCTGATGGAGACATGTTTAAACATGCACCATGTAATTTGAGCTGCTCTTCTTGAAGTGGGTGTGTTCTTACTTAACTAAACCATAAAGCAGGCATGACCAGCAGTATATATATTCTGGCTCAAGCAGGTTGAAAAATCATAGTTAAATTGTATTAATAGGTGGATTCTTCATGTGAATATTCTTGCTGCACTGGCAGCTGAAACCTCATCATGGCAGTTATTTATGCACAGTGGATGAATAAGGAAAACAATTCAAGACTGGTATACAGATTTTTAAAACTAATATGCTAATATGAGCTGAAGGAGTACTGTTTTATGACAGCCCTGATGGACAGTGAGTAAGTAAAACTCTTCTCTGAATAGAACTGGAACTTGTACATAGAATCTATATTTACTGTATAGGAGACACAGGGGAGAATTACAATTGACATTGACATTAGAATTGACATTAAACAGTGGTTAAAAGTTTTGCTACGTTAATAGGTAACTGAAAGAAGATAGGAAGATCAGTGACATGTATTAAGAAATATGTGAATGGACCTCTCATAATGGGCCCGGACTTTGAAAATATTTGTGTGACTGTAGAATGCTCTCTCCACATTGCATTTGAGTCAGTAGACAAGATGAGCTGCCTCTTCGCCAGATACCCCAGTGTTTGTTCAGTGAGCTCATGAACATGTAGGCATGGGGCCAGGCATATTGGTCCTAGAAGTGTTCAACAGTATATATGTCCCCTGATTAAAGCTCATGCAGCTGTTGCCCCCACTGAAAGCCAATGATGCAGCATCAGAGATCTATGTCAGGTTATCAATGTGGCAAAATCCCTGTGGTGTATCAGAGTCATCTGGTAGTGAGTTGGTTCCAGCAGGCTTTCATTATCAACAAGACCGCCATGCTTCAGATAGCAACACCACCTGTGGATTGCTCAGTGCTACAATCATCAGCTTTGTATCCAACTTAACATTGGCTGTGATAAAAGAATTTATTGTACAGCCAACATAAGTAAAGCAATGGGCTGACATTTCTGTGTTCCATCATGATTGCATGGGCCACATTATCAGAAGCAGCTGATCTTGCTTGGTGCTGGAATGGCCTATTGAAACTGCAGTTATGGCACCATCTGTAGAGTCATGCCCTGCAAGGTTGTGAAGCCCACCTACAGGATGCAGAACATGCTTTGAATCAGTGACCAATACACAGCGCTCTTTCTCCCGCTGACAGAGCACATAGTCTAGGAGCTACTTCACTTGATGAGTGACTGGCAAAATGTTTTCCTTCATCCCAGAACTACTAGATCTGATGATTTAAGGTCTCAGAAACAAAACGAGCCGTCTTTCTACCAAGAAGCACAGCAATGGTTTTATTGTACTGGAACCTAGTTTACCATATGGCTTTTTGGACTCCTTACATCACTGTTATCAGTATAAAAGAGAATAATTTTTATTTTTATTTGGATAAGATGACTGAGTTTAGTTCCAAAGGAAGATAAGAATGATGCCACAAAGTAGGTGAAAGGAAAAATATATCCTGAACCCTCAATCCTTTGTGTCATCTCCTAGTACTGCCAAGTCCAGTGGTAAAAATTAATGGAAGACAACACTGTAATATTGCTACAGGCAAGACCTACTGATGGGCACCAAAAATCAGTGAGTAAAAATATAATAAGAAACAGGATATTTATGTATTTTTTAAAAAATACCTCCCCCAAAACACTATTAATTACAAAGAGAAAATTACTTCACAGTGGAGAAACCTGGCAGACGGCACCCCAACCGCATGATTAGATTCTTGTGCACAAGATTCGATGTTGCAGTATTAAGCTCAAATTCCTTCCTCCTAAGGAAAAGCTCAGTCTTTATTCTTAAGACCTTTAACTGATTGGATGAGGCCCACTCACATTATAGAGGATAATCTATTTTACTCAATGTCTATCGATTTACATGTTAATCACATAGAAAAAAAATACCTTCACAAGAACATCCAGACTGTTGACCAAACAACTGAGCACCATGACCTAAGCCAAGGTAACACATAAAACTAAGCATCACTCCAGCCCACTAGGTACCTAGTACACAATACTGGGTACACTATTTTATACTAAATTATATTGTGATTCTGACTCAGTACATTCTACCTCATAAGCTAAAATCATTTACAGACTAACTTGAAGATACCTTCTGCCTCCAACTGGAGTCAGATCTGTATATTACACCCATTCTAGGTAGAATAGAACTTCTTAGATTCTTGTGTATTGTCCAACAATGAAGATCACATAAAAGACTATTGGAATACGAAATGCCAATGATAGTACTTAAAACTTCTCAAAGTAAAGAATCAAAATGAACATTTTCCTATCAACTTTATGTTCTGATGGTCTTAGATTATTGTTTACTGGCAGAAAGTCATTTCTATACTGAAATTATCTGGGAATTCTATATACTCTTTATTTGACACTCTAGTTTTCTCCCAAAAGACCAAGCTTCTCCATTCTGGTAAATATGAGTAGAAACTGACCATTAATACCTGAGTAAATTTATTATAGAACTGACAATATTAGAATAGAGAAAAGTTTAATTCTTTATTGTATGTAATATATAAATATGTGGGTTTATCTGTGTTTCTTAAGGACTCAAGTAATAACTATTCCGAATTTAAGAAAGTATTGTAGACTCTGAAGACATTGACAAATCTCTAGGGCCTTTCAATTTGACCTGAAAAATGGTGAGCTAAGCTATAACCCTCCAAAGTAGAAAACGGTTTTTAAGTCTAGGAATGAAATATTTAAATAAGTCAATTTGTTATTGGTCACTGTGTTGAAATTTGCATACAAATACATGTATGGCTCTACTTATCTAAAAACATGTAAACAACTAGTAAAATCCATTTATATTAATAAACTTTGACCTTATAAAATTAAGCTAGAGCAGGGTAATCCTGTCTTTCTGATTTAGCTGACTTCCTGTATTATTGTGTGTTTGAAAAATAGAAGAGCTCTTAAAATATGATTGAGCTAATTAAAATATAGAGAATTCCAAACATACCTTAATGTTTCTAGCATCTTTCCTTTTGTAAGGTAAAGGAGTGAAGCTTTGGTATTGCCTAGCATCTGTCTGGGAAGTGATAAAGATGATTTTCATGTAAAAGACACATTGGTAGTTTTATTATTCTTAACTTAAGGACTTGTGCAAGAGGCCATGAAAAGGAATGCTAGAAGAAATTCGTTAACAGATTAAAATTTAAGTATAGGTGCATAAAAACAAGAGATGGTCATACCCTCCATCCTCTTGTTTCTCAGAGTGACATCATACTATTTTAAAATAAATATTGCAGAAGGTAATTTAACAATCATTAACAATTTGGGGTCTATTTTAGGTGAGGGATCATTAGTTGATTTAAACAAAACAAGCAAAACAAAAAAAGCACAAATGTTAACTCATTCATGTGAATTTATAAGATATATAATAGCAAATGAGTTAAATGAAGAAAAGAGAGAAAAAAAAAGAATGGTTCCTCAGTACCTAATATAGGAGAGTAGGTTGTATACTTCATTATCATACTTCTTTTCAGCTGCGAACGTATTGGTTAACTATTCCCACACAAAGCTGGCTAACAAATAACCACAGAATCCAGGAAGAGCACGTGCAGCCCTTATCTCAGCTGGAGCCCACCTGACGGAGGTTGATCCTGGCGGGGCGATTTTGCGTCGAAAGCAGGTCTGACTGGTATTGGCTCCTCGCGGCTACCGTAGGCTGGGCTCCCGTCCGCTTCAAGTGTGTTCAATTGGGGAATTAAGGATAAAGGAGAGGCAGCTCCTGTGAGAAGGCTTTTTTGTGGCAGTGGGAGAAGCACAAGAGAGAAGACCCAGCTCCAAGCTTGCGTCCTGTCTGGCAAGGTAAATCCCATGCGCAAACCCGCAGTTGAGCGGTGACTGGGGTGGGGCTGCGGGAGCGCATTTTGCCGCCAGGAGGTCTGAAGGGGAAGGGAGTGAATTTTCGTCACAGTGATCTCATCTGCTTTATTCCCGCGTCTTTTCCGTATGCACTTTCCTCTCCTGCAAAGCTCGCTGGCTCTATTCCACAAATGCCAAGTTTCATCCAGTTACATCAGCTTGAAATCCAGGATTTTATGATACACAAGAAGCGATGACCTATGATAAAAAGAAACAAGTTGTATCTGTCTCCCAAACACCTACCCTGTAAAGTTGAGACGGGGAAAAGATAATAGTAATGAAGAGAAGGGAAACATAGCAGTCACTGTTTTATTGCAAGTCCAAAATCTCGCTGAGGAAGTGTTACCAGGTCTCTCAATCCTGGCTTAAGGAAACATATTTAGATTTCTTAGAAGTGGTTTCCTAGTTCATTTTTCACCACAGTCCATTACTCTGTTCACGGAAGTTTCTTTAATTATCCGGCTTGGTTATATCTGAAAAGGTTTTCGAGTAATACTTCCCTTTTGGCAGTTAAGCTGCTTTCTCAACCAGCTGCTTGTTATATAGAAATTGGGGTGCTGGAAGTCTATCTTTATCTCACTGTCTTTTATTTCACGCTGGCAGTGATTTTGTCGATCAGGTTCTTTCAGAAACTTAAATTTTCAAGGCATTTTATTTCAGTTAGTATAAAAGTTATATGATTATTCTTTTATAGACATGCCTCTCCGTATATAGTTAATCACTGGTATTTTGGCCCATTAGGTTTTGCTAGGCCCGTATTCTTAATCTTTCTGTAAGTAGTTTTTACCAGACAAGAAGTTCTAATAGGTGTAACTATAGTTCATTAAGAGGTCTTAACAAAGGCAGGCTGACTTGTCTTGGTTTGGTCTATACCCAATCAGTATATCTTAATGCTCTTAATATTTCCCTAGGCTATTACTAATTTGAGAATCTTCTCCTGTATGGAAGTATTGGTATTATGAGTTGAACTATGTCCCCCCAAAACATATGTTGAAGTCCTAGCCCCAAGAACGTTAGCCGTGTGATCTAATTGGAAACAGGCCTTACAGAGGTAATTAGGTTAAAATGACCTTAATCCAGTCGGACTGGAGTTCTTATGAAAAGATGGCATTTGACACAGAGACAGCCATACCCAGAGAGAGGACTTTGAGAAAAAACAGAAAATGAAATGTGGATATTGGAATTATGCTGCTACAAATCAAGGAATGTTTAGGGCTACTGGAAGCTGAAAGAGGCAAGGAAATATCCTTGCCCTGCAGGTTTCAGATGGAGTCAGTCTCTGCTGACATTTTGATTTCTGACTTCCAGCCTCTAGAACTGTGAGATAATAGATTTCTGGTCTTTGAATTCATCTAGTTTGTGGTACTTTGTTATAGCTGACCTAGAAAATGAATACAAGTGGAGATTAAAAAAGGATTTCACTTACCAACACCTTTGGTTTGAGTTCTCTATATTTTCTCTAAATTCTGTTCTTTTTTTTTTTTTTTTTTACATTTTCCAAGTATTTTTTCTAGGCTCATATTTCTTGTAGTACCCGATTAAAATGGAGTGTTATATTGAATGAAAAGGAAATTCACACAATAATGTGATCAATGGTACTCGAAATCTCTAGTCCCAACGTTAGGGGGACCCTCAAAACTAAACAAAATTTTTATAACCCCTTAAAGTTTTCCTTTTTCATTATTTTAAGTATAAATCTACCATTGCAAACTATGACCAAAATACTTTAGCTGTATGCTCTCTAATTTTGCTCTCTAAAACTGCTCTCTAATCTGTTTTACTAATTAAGAATGTAGGCTTTGGAACAAAACTACCACTTAGTGTGTGATTATCTGCTAGTTAATTTGTTTTTCGTTTCAGTTTCCTCATTTATAAAATGAAGATAATAACTGTATCTTCTTAATAAGATTATTGTGAACTTAAATGAACACAGAAAATATCAGGTGTTCAGTAATTTTGAATTGTTGATTAGTAATAGTCAAAACATATGTTCTTAACTCCAACTTCAAAAAATGAGTAGAAAACGTTAATCATAAAATTACTTAAAAATTTGTTATTTGTTATTTCATTTCCACTTGTTATTTTGATTTTCTTTTTCCTCTTTTTCCACAGCCTTGCTGGTCTGGCTTCTTCCCCACTTCCACCTTCCAAATACACATTACACTGTGGTTACTTTCTAAGGTTAATTTCTAAATCCAGTTGACTCCTTTCTCCTTAACTTTAATTATTTTCTCTGATACATTTTACACTGTTTTACATTTTACTCTTAAAACTCTGAAGGGGCAAGAGGATGCCACCAGTTAGAGGCTGAGAGGGCTGAGGACAGACTCAAAAAGTCAGCAAAAAGAACATGATCTACACAGTAGGGTAATGCTGAGTCCTTGTGGCAGATTTACTAGAAAACAAACAAGCAAAAAAACATATGTCTGTGGTACACCCATTATTTTGACATATTTCACTAAGAGGGCAGTTTGATAGAATTATAACAGTGTTTCTCTCACAACCACCAATATACTCTCAGCTCCACTATTAGTGTGGAGTACCAAAGTAGCAGCCCAGATGTCCCCTCCAGTGATGGACCCATTTCCTTTAGGTGTTTAGGACTATCCATATTGTATAAATATGAATTTAAAAGAGGAACTGTCATGATTAATATCTCAATTCTCTTGTATTTTAGAGTTCTCAATGTTGTTTATTGTCTGCTTCTCTATTACAAATTCTGTTTTACTTGTACCTTAGCTTTAGGCTTTATCTGTTTGTCAGAATAGAATTTCTCTTCCTTCGCTACTCCATTACATTCTTGTTTTCATTGCCCCTTTATTTCCCTGTAGCTGATCAATATACCACGTTAGGCTGCACACTCTAGCTACTTGTTTTCTTGTGGATTACCTGAACAACAACGTCTTGCTCCTCATCACCATCATCAGAAAGCATTTTACTCATTCCTATCGTGGAGTTTTGTATTGTAGAAGACAAGACACAGTGATAAAGATTGCAATATTTGTGTTCACACAAATAACTCATTTCATTGCTTGAACTCATATAACTCCAGAATTGAGAGGGAGAGAGGGAGAGAGAGAAAGAGAGAAAGAAACAGAGAGAAAGAGAAAGAAGTCTTTTTCATATTTGGACATGAAAAAAAATTTATTCAGTTCTTGTGTATTTCATGGACACAATATACAGTCCTTATTTCTATATGTATTTAAGTTCAGAAAAAGCTAGTAAAAAAGTAAAATGCTTCTGTTTTAGAGCCAAAACAAGTGATGCCAGTTCAATCTAATGAGTGAAAGTTTACTACTGGTTTTATATTTAGTAAGCAGAATACTATTTTAGTGATAACTATGACATTTTAATGATCTACCTTTTCATGTTCTCTTATAGATACTATTTTTCATCTTGTAAGTTTTAATCTTGAATGTATGGGGCTTTATTTTAAAACATTTAAAAAATATTGGTAACAAAAACTACGTATTTTCTATTCACTCTGTAAACAAATTCTGTCTCAAGATAAAGTAGGGAATATATTTAAAGAACACTTCCAAGTTTGCAAAATTACATAACTTATGATCTCATGCTTTCTGGAGTAAAATTCTTTTTTTAAGTTTAATGTACTCCTGAGAAATGAACTCTTTCGTTATACAGAGACACTTCTTAAGTTGTACTATAAAGAATTTTTTTTTGTTTTTGATGAAAATCAATGCTTATTGAGGCAAAGGTGATTCAAAGGTGAAACTTAGGTTTCTTGATTCTCAATGTCTGGTCTTTCCTTATTCAAGACAAACAGTAGATCTACCAAAATTATGAAAACTATGTGAAACAAGCAACTCTGAAATTTTACTACCATGGAGTTTATAGTTATGTATTTTTTTTTTATCTGTAAAGCAATGTACCTTTACCTTTTTCTTTACTTTGTTAATCATCTGCCTGACACACTGAGGACCCCCTTTCTCCACACCAATCTCTACGCACAGCTCTCTTGGCATCCTTCCAGCCTCTCCTGGGAGACTCCCCTTCTCTACCTCGGGTTTGTTCCGGCTTCTTCGTCTTGGTTAGTTCTCCTCCTTGCTTTTCATTTCTACTTCCCTGAAATATATCCTATAGTATCTTTCAAAAAACATGTGAACAAAAATAACCTTTCTGTGGCCTTATGTGTCTGAAAATGTTTTCCTCTGTCCTAACAGTTCACAGTTTAACTGAGTACAACGTTTATCCAGCTAACATCAATTTCTCTCATCCCTTTGAAGACAACCACTGTTGTTGTATTCAGTATTACTAACAAGAAATCTGGTGAAAAATAGCTGCTGATCCTTGTAAATGAACATTTTTTTTTTCAGTTTTTTCTCTCACTTTTGTCAGAATTTAGGATCCATCTGTCTTTGGAACTTTGATATTTCCCAAAGGCAGGTCTAGTTATAGTCTCTTTATCCTGCTTACCATTTAATAAGCAATTTAAGTGAAATCCTGTGTCTCCCTTAAGGTGGGGAATTTTTTCTTAAAATTTCTTCATTGATTTTTTTCTTCTCCATTCTCTCATATTACACTGGAAACAAATTTACTTGCATGTTACTACATCTAGAATTTTCCATCACTAATAGTATTTATTTTATTGTTTCCATGTATTTTTACCTTTGTACTACATTTAAGAGTATTCTTGGATTTAATCATTATGCCAAAAATTCTCCTATTCCTTTAGCCAATTGTGCTAGTCAGTCATCTTTGGAGGATATTATTCTTGTAATCAATATTTCTTCTCTTAAATGGACTAGCTATGGTACATTAAGTGTTTTAACAAATGAAAACCATATGTCATTGACTGAACACAAAAATTGTTTGTTTCTCATATTATCGTCCACTGCAAATCAGTTGAGGGTTCCCCGTTTCACAGAGATAGACTCTTCCCACCGAATGTTTCAGCCATTCTTTAGAGTCCTAGGGCCTGCCTCAGGCCCCTTGCCTCTGTTCAGCAACAACAAAAGAGAAAGAATAAGAAAAATCTCAAACTAAGTTCTAGGGACCAGCCAGAGTGTTGGAGTTATGGAAGAAGAAACTAAGTTTCTGTCTAGGAAAAGCCTTCCATGATACACTAATATAATGTTTATTTTTCCTGAAGGCAATGAGCCTTTGCAGTGCATTAAGATTTTTAGCCAGCATTATCAGTTGTGTGATTTAGGACATCACTCTGACTGCTCTGTGGATCTCAGTGGAGGAAAGACACCTCTTAGGAAAATGTTGTCTAAAACCAGGTGATAAATTGTGGTGCTTTGGACCATAAGCACGAACATGGGTAAGAAGAGAAGTGAGAAGACTGAAAAGATGGTATGAAGGAAACAAGAGGGCCTGTGATGATGAGGGTTAGTGTTGGGAGAATAAGAAGTCAAGTAATACAGAGAAGTTCCTCATTTTCTCACTGCAGTGGACTGTATATAGTACCAAGGCAGGAAATTTTGTAAGAAAAGCACATTATAAGAAGGGAATGTTTGGGGAGATAAATGGAGATGCTCAGTATGTCTTTGGGTTTGTAGTTTTGTAGCTCAGGAGAGACATCAGGGCAGAAACAAAGACTTCAAAGGTATCACTTTACTGACCCTAAAAATGATAAAATAATAAATGGGAGTCCAAGACTATCAATTTTCATTATATTCATAACACTTAGAAAATTACAGTGTGAAAGCTATTTTTCTTTTCATTAAGTAGGATGTGTGATGATGGGAATGATGTTAAGATGGGAAATTTTGAACATATTGAAATACTGATGAAGAACTAGTAAATGGAAAAAAAAAATTTAACTAGCAATTAAACTAGTGGTTGTTTGGAGAGTGAGGGCAGATAGAACCCAAAGCAGGAGTAAAGGAATTTGTCTTGGAAATAAAATGGAAGGTCTCTTCCACGGTGATGGGAGGGAAAGACACATTTACATATAGACCAGTGCTTTGGAATTAATGCAGATCTTGTCTCATGGTATTTTCTCTGTAAAGTTAAATGGAGGCTAGTGAGAAAGGGTGTTTGACAAGTGTGAGGTTTTAAAAGAGCGACTGTGGAGATGGAAGAAAACTCATTAAGGAAAGTACACAGAGGATTCAGTATTTGTGAGTAGTGCAGAATAGCACACAAGGACCAGGCTGTGGCATAAAGGGGCGATGGATCCACCCACAGCAGCAAATCAAAAAAGACTTGCCATTATGTATGTGTGGCATTTGTGAGAAGCCTTAACTAAGAGTATGATTTCAATGCAAAGAATATAGGGGAGATACAGAATGAGCAAAGATATACAGCAATAGACATGTAGGCATATTCTCAAAATGATTCATAGATCAGTGTATTGTAAGTTAAGGAGCTGGAAGTGGAAAGGCATCTGTCTGTTATTTTGGAGCTAGAACATCGAAATATTAAGTCTCCTGATGAAGGGTTTTGATTTTATTCTATCTGTGCTGATGTCCCAAGGAAAAAACAAATTGATCTTACTGGATTTGGGGGGAAGACAGAAGAAAGCACATATTTAAAGATATATTAGAAATGATTTTGATACTTTTTCTTCTTTAAAAATTAAGAGATGATCTTCCTTGAATTTGCTTGATTGTATGGCAGCTCTATTTTTAATTTTTCTGAGGAAACTCCACACTGTTTTCCACAGTGGCTGTACCAGTTTACATTCCCACCAACAGGGTATGAGGGCTCCCTTTCCTCCACATCCCCACCAACATTTACTGTCATCTTTTTGACATAGCCATTCTGACAGATGTGTATGCATTCCCATAACAGTTCTTACTAATTTTAACATAACTACAACCACCAGGAAAACAAAGAAAAAAAAATGCCAGCAATGTATTTCCAGAATCTTGGAAGGATTTCCAGTAACAACATGAGAATTGTACTGGGTTAGGTAAAGAAACACCATTGACAGTTCACATATTCATAGATCTGTCCTGAGCAGAGGAAATACGCAGAGAGATTTATTTTTCCTTCATATCGTACCTAAAAATATTATATCAGAAACCTAGACCTAACCTAGCCTTTCTATTTTAAGATGTGATCTTTTTGAGGCAACTGGATTGTAAGCACCTTCTCTTCCTTCTCCTAACAGTGTCCTCTCTATATCCTCTGAGGAGGAACAAATCCCAGTAAAGAGCCAAACTGGAAGTAAGGAGGGGCATGTGAAGATAGTTGTTTATTTCATTTTTAGAGATAAAGAATCTAGAATAGGTGAATTAGATTAATCCTTATTGGAAACTGGGAATTGGAATGAGAGCTGTGTGCATTCAGCTATAGGCAGTTGAACGCTGAAGGTAAAGTTAACTGAAGTAAGGCCATAATATGCAATATGTCCACTAGGAAATATCAGGCTTGGATATCATTTCTCACATGTTGCTGAACAAAATGAGAGATGCATGGGTCTTCAGAAAATGCACCCAAGAGAAGAAAAAAGGAATAAAATTTCGTAATTCAGAAGAAAAACGTAACTTTAAAAATGATTTAAAAAAAACAAATCAACATTAATACATTGCCTCCATTAAAGTTGATAAACCATAGGAATAAGGAAGATACCATGAAAAACAAACAAAACCGAAGCAGGAGCACATAAGAAATTGGATGATAGAAGTATGGATCTCGAGGGGGAAAACTTCCAAATAGTAGATTGAAATCTACTTTAGAGTAAGAAAATAAAAAATCTTCTATCGAATACAGAAGGGAATTTTTTTTTTCTTAAAAGAAGCAAAAGAGATGAGAGGGGAAATAGACCACAGACCTTCTCTAAAGAAATGTTATTTTATGTGTGTAAATCTGTGGCTATATCTGATTACTATTTTTCAAGTTCAGAAAATACACTTTTAGGAAATATTCAGGCAATGAAAGAGTAGGTCTCAGTTCTTTTGATCTAGGACTCATAATGATAACAAAAATAGGTATAGAAATTATTCACATATTTAAATTCCATGAAAAAATACTTTGCTGACTTCACTGGTTTTCAGAAAATTCATTGAATGTATTTTTTAATTACTGTAATTTATTACCATCAAATAGTTGTAGTAATTTAAAAATAATAAATTGAGGCATTCAAAAAAAAGGAAGATGTTGAGAATAACATTCTATACCCAATGTTGTCATTAACTTGGGAAGTTTCTTTGGGGAAGTCATTGAATATTGTTAGCATATCCTGGCTTTAATGTAACATTACGGGAATTTCTGGAAGATACAGTTAATGACTGGATTCCCTGCTTTGTTATCCTCTTTTCTGACAGCTGGGGTCTCTAGGGTTTGTTTTAATTACATTGAGGGACATTGTAGTAAGAACAAAAAACTCTCCAACTTTGTTTTAATGTTTAGTTTTACAGGAAGCTTTATAAGCATAGCATTTACTTTACTTAAAAATTCTTCACTTGGGATATCATTCATGAGTGTAATGATGGGGTATGAAAATTTATTAGTGATAACTTTGGAAAAATAAACTCCTTTGAAGATCATTTCAAAGATAATACCTGTTTCCAAGGTGAAGATAGCAGAAAAGAATATACATATATAATATATAACATTTTGATATATAACATATATATAAATTATATATATTATATATAAAATACATATAATATTTTTAACCTGAAGGAAATGCAAACTTGTTACACAGAGATACTCTGCTGCATTGGTTAGTTGTGCCTTAAGAAGTATTAAATTATATCATCATTGATAGTTTTTCTGTAGTCCCAGAAGCCTGAAACTTCATGTTGGTGAAAACATTACTTTCATTGCCACATTTTACCATCTTACCATCTCCTTTCCCCCGTTATGACTTTTGAATAAACCATAGCTACAAACACAGACACACACACAATCAATTTCATTGTGACATATGTTTCTCATAATTTTCAGTGTGTCCTGAATCTGGGGAAAGGAAAATATTTCAGCTAAAGGCTTTTTTCATTTAGCCATTCATAATTCAAACATAAAGTCAAACATTACCATATCATACTAACCACAGTATTTTGAAACATCTTAAAAAGATGTTTAAGAACTGAAAAATTTAAATAATGAATGGACATGGTAACAGGAGGCAACTGAAAGCCCCCATAAGACAATTTTATAGTACATGACTTTAAGTATTTTATGAGATATTTGCAAAACCACCTTTATTAAAACTTTTAAATGTTCTGCAGAAATATCTTGAGTAAGAATACCAGGATTAGGGCAGAGATTTAGCTGTATTTGACGCATTTATGTGAAGGAGAAAAAAATTACCTGAAGAGCATATTAAAAATACAAAATTTTCAGATCCTGTAGAGACCTACTGAATTAGAAATTCCAGGGGATAGGTCTTGAAGTATGTATGTTTAAATAAAAATCTAGATGAACTTATCTGGGTAAGTAGCACCTAAAATTAGTATTGAGTTTGTACATGAAGAGCTATAGAACAATGACATGAGGTGTATCTTTTAAGATTGCTGTAGATTTTACATAAGAGAACATATTTACTTGATAAACGTAAGTTGGAATTTTTAAAAGACTCACTAATAAAAGACCTAAAACAGGAGGGAATCCTTTCTTATTTATCATGTTAGTTTTTTTTTTTAGAATGCCAATATGCCAAATATTATGTCTAAGAATTTTATTCCAGAAATATTTTAACAAGGAAAAACAAAGACTACTATAAATGCCTATTGGAATTAGATACATATAATTTATTGCAATGCATATGAAAATAGAATATTGTATAGTCATTAAAATGATGATGTAGAAAATTAATTTGAAATGGCAATGCAAAATTAAAAGCAGGTTATAGAAGAGAATATATAGTGTGATTTGATTTTTTTAATAAACTTACTTGAAGTATTTTTATGATGAAAATGTATAGAATAAAATAAACTATAAGTTTAATGGTAGTTTCCTCTGGTTGAGTTTGTTATTTTTTTGCTTAATTGCAAATAAGCAAATTCATTGTGTGGGAGTGTGTGTATGTATTACTTACATAAACATTGCAAGAATACTGTTAATATCAGAAACAATTGCAAACCCTTAGTATATGCTTGCAACTGTTCTAATTGCCATGTATATATATGTAATTCAATTAGATCTTTATAATAATGCTATTTCTTAATTAATGTTACTATTAAACAGGGAAGTCAACCCAGGCAGGTCAAGTGTCTTTCCCAAATTTACACAGCTACTGAGTGTGTATTATGTATTATAATTTTTTAGCCTTATATAAAGAGATTAATATGACCTTGTTTTTTGTATGATTTTTAAACTTTTTAAAAGATTTGGATGGTATATTTAAAACAAAAACAAAATTTATCCTTTATTATCATCACCCAATTTTCAGAAGCAAATTTAAACTAATGTCTGGCTGATTTAATATTTATTTGCTTTTGACTTTGTATATTATCACTTTATAAGATTCTATTATAGATAACCACCTCTAGGTGCTATCAGAATTCAATTTGGCTTCCAAAACTGAATGTGGAATGTATCATGTGCAATGGAAGAACATTGTCTTCTTCTTCTTCTTCTCCTTCTCCTTCTTCTTCCTTCTTCCTTCTTCTTTCTTCTTTCTTCTTCTTTGGTTTCTTTTAAGTTTACTTCTTTTAAGGTTGTGCGTGTATAGGTATATATGTCTCCATTTTGAGAAAATAGAAAACTTTATTAAATTTTTAAGGGAGTTGAAAAAGGCTGAATATACTTTACTTTGGGATATTTATATTGTACTCTTGGCTAAAGTTTGGGAGGTGGCAGCGCATGGGGAAAATGAAGTGAATCAGAATGTAATTGCTTGTGCAGAATAACACTGAGTGTAATTACAAAGTTAAAAATGAATACTTCTCTTGACTTCCAAAATGAGAGGTAAAGTTTTCAGTTTTTTTTTTTATTTTTTACCATTAAATAAGATGTTATCTGAGGACTTGTCATATTTGGCCTTTACTATGTAAGGTTATTCTGTTTCTAGTTAGTTGAGAGGTTTTATTTTTAGCCACTTTGGAAGGCAGTTGGGCAGTTCCTGACAAAGCTAACCGTAATCTTACTATATGATCCAGCGATCTTGCTCCTCAGTGTTTAACCAAATGAGGTGAAACTTAGGTCCACACAAAAGCCTACACATAAATGTTTATAGAATCTTTATTGGTAATTGGGAAACTTGGTTGAAGGACAACTGAGATATCTGTAAATAAATAAATGGAGGTACATCCCTATAATGGAATACTATTCATTTATTAAAAATAAGTGGCTATCAAGCCAGGGAAAAACAGGGAGAAACTTTCAAGGCATATTACAAAGTGAAAAGAAGCAGGTCTGAAAAGGTTAAATACTGTATGATTCCAACTATATGACATTGTGTAGAAGGCAAAACTAGAGAGAGAGTGAAAAATCAAATCAGTGGTTGCAGGGTTGAGGAAGGCTGGGCAAGGAAAGGCATGAATAGGTGGAGCACAGGGAATATTTGGAGCAGTGAAACTATTACTTAACAGTATGATACTGTTATGATAGATACATGACATCATGCATTAATCAAAACCTATAAAACTGTGCTCTACAAAGAATAGACCTTAATGTAAGTTATAGTTTTTGGTTAGTAATAATGTATTAATATTGGTTCATCAATTGTAACAAATGTTCCACAGGAATGAAAGACGTTAATAACAGAGGAAATTGGGTCGGGATTGTGGGGGTGGAAAGGTGGGAATTGGGAGAGGGGATATATGGGAACTCTCTACTTCTAATTTTTTTGAAAACCAAAGCCTTCTCTAAAAAACAAAGTATTAATACAGAATAAAAATCCATTTGTAGTATTTAAAATTGGATAATTATTTATTGTATTACTCCTTAAGAAACTTTCCAAAACTACAAACCTAAAAATAAAGCTTCTCATACATTTCTCTACACTTGTTCCCATTTTGCATTAAGTAGAAAGAGACCGGCATAGACTAACTATCCCTTAACTAAGCTATTATCCTTTGTGCTGTTTGTCAAAATAGTACCAAGAGATAATGAATAGCATTGAAAACATCAAAACATCATCAATAAACATCATGACCAAAATAATACTTGTATCCTGAGATCTAAAAGTAAGTCATTTAAATGCCTTGGTGACATTGTTTTGTAATTATAAATAAATTTTTGGAATTCAGAAGAGTTGAGCAGAATTCTGCCTTTGTTAAAAATACAAAGTTATCTTGTATTATCTTCCGTTTTCTGAAGTTCACTGTATTCGTTTGTGTGAAAAGTAGCTTGTGTTATCTCTGGGCTCCCATTCACCTTGACATTCTATTGTGTGATCATACAGTTGTACTTCTTAATAAGGGGCTTGTGACTTTGTGTGCTAACACCATTCATGCAAATGAATTCTTAAGAGTAACAGGCCCTGTTTTCATGAAAATAAACCAAGTGATGAACAGTAAAAGAAATGAAGAAAATTATGAGCAGTATTAATTTGCCATCTGTATAACTTCTTCATTCTTGAGACTTTCTCTAAATATGAAAATAAAATTTGAAGGAATGAGAAAATCAACAGTCATTATCCTAGCTGACTGACAAGTCATTTTCATTACCCAAATAGGAATTTCAGTATTTATGAATATATTTGAAATTACTGAGATAATATAACAAATGGATAATTTTATCAGACTGCATCTTTTATAAAAAGAAAGATTTGGGATATTTAATTTAGATGATACTTATTTTGAAACGTTAACAATTCACTATAGTTAAACTTGTTCCTTTGTTAGAAGGTAATTGGTATAGACTATTAAAAACTGTTTTTCACTTTATAGAAGCAATTTATGAATTATAATTAATTAGTTCCTTTTAGGTTAAATATACAAAAACTGGCTTTGAAAACTCCTATTGTATTTTCAGTTCTGTTCATCTTTAACACCAATACATATGATCATATAACTAACTAAAGAGGACTAAGGTCAACACATCATCATAATTAAAATATTTAAAATCCTGTAACATACTTAAAATGATCTATTCCATATTAATTAATTTTCAGTTCTATGCTGATTATCAAAAGTTAATACTAAAACCATTAATAAACAGTTTTCCTTTTAAGTTCATTCTGATTATTCAATGGCACGTATGTTTTGGTTTTGTGTTACTTCAAATAGTTTGTTTAGTATAAAAATTGTTAATAGTTAAGTCATAATTTTTCAGAATGCTATGAAGGTATAGGTATTCTAGGTGTTCCATTTTAAGACTTTTATTACCTTACTTTAGAGGTATTGTCAGAATGAAGGACAGATAAAGTGGACCATTTTCACAGGACACTGATTAATGAAGCACAATGCCTATTTATAGTGCAATGAGTGATATTGTCCAATTAATTGGAGTGGATCATAAGAAACTCTGTCCTCATGGGGCTGAGTATACCTACTCAGAAAAACAAATGATAGATCAGATTGTTATCTGGAGAGCACTCAGTTGGAACCAAAGGAATTTAATGTTCTTTAAGAAATATTTCTATTATACTGTAGTACCAAAATGAATTTCCTTTCTCCCCTCTAGAGAATTTCCTGTCTGAATACCTGGGACAAATCATGCAGAATCAGATTATTTCTCTTTTGAAGGATGCTAAGAATACCCAGATAAATGTTCATTATCTAGCTCTGTTTATGATACTCTTTTAAGGGAACAAAATTTTGTGCCATAAAAAAAAGTCTCCTGTTGCAAGTTACAATGATTTAAACTCATCTAATTTTATTTAAATCATGGAATGGTCTCTCTTTGAAGTTATATTGGGATAGATCTTAGGAACCCTGGTGATTTGGAGAAAATAATTTAGTTTTATTTAACATACTAGGTGTTCATGTACATTTTTTCATACATTTTCTACATATCAGTAATAGTAATCATCTGTAGAAAATTTTCTCACATTTATATATATTTCCAAGTTATTATTTCCTGGTCTTATCCCTAAAATCTGGAGCCTTCCTCTTTATAGACATGTTGCCATTTTTTAATGAACACAAATCTTATACTGGTCCCTGGTGATCTCTCTTGCTTCAGACAGGCACTTATGGTTTATGTGACTTACTAGTCCCTGGATCATGTCATTAGTCACTTTTTGAAATTGTCTTTCTTTGAATCATCAGGGGATTTTAAACCATTTGATAGCAGAGTTCATGCTGACGGTGAATTCAGAGGAGGGAGATTGTCGTGGATAAGGATAATAAAGAAAGATTTCACAGATAAGCCTGTACTTAAACTAGACCTTGGGAGACTTATCTAGGCAGAAATGAAGAAAGTTAACCCGGATGTTGGAACTAATACAATGGAGGAGCAAAAATGTTGACAAGGATGTACAGATATCAGTGTTGCTTAAACAGTTTATAAGCATTTATAGGTTTAAACTAATGTGATGGTATCAGTAATGAAAATAAAGAGATAGATGCAAAATTTAATTTAGAGGAAGAATCTGTAAAAAGGGATTCTTATGTATAGGAGAGTTTGAATTGCTTACCATCATGTTAAACTTCAACAAGAAGATTCTATATCCCAGGGTTTTGTCAACTCATGGAATATAAGAAGTATTATCAAAATGAGGTACAAAACAAGAATAATAAATTCAAAGGATATTGACTAATAAAACAGAACCCCTGCTAATTAGTCTAATGAAAAATCATTAAATATAAGCAATAAAGCCCTATTTATTGCAGTGGATCATAAGAATCCTGCCCTGGGGGTGTTGAAAACAAATGATAAACTTTGTATTAATTTAATATTAACTTCATATTAATTGTGACTTTTACTATGTGCTCCATAACCTGAAATCTGAAAATAGAAATTAGTTTTTGGGTTAGTTTTAATGCACAAATTTACATATGTACTCTCATTTAAAGTATCTCACCCCTGAAAGAGTTATGAAAATTGGGAACCTGAGAATCAGATAATAGTTTTTATCAGGGTATATATATTTCACCAAGAAATATTATTTAATTCTTGATTATTTTTATCTTTTAACTTGGCTGAACACTCAGTATTTGAAAAGCAAGGTTATCATTTTTGAAAGATGATCCTATAATATTAAATTGAACTTAGAGCTCAGAACACTGGCAGCTCTCTAATTTCTCTTCCTAGGCATGCACTTAGTAATGAGTTTATCTTGGTTGGAAGTCAGCAGTGCTCACAACCAGAACATGCACGGATGTATTGCTGAGGATTTTACTTACAGACATAGGCTTCCTTTAGCATGTAGTATATTACCTAAATGTAGCACTTCTAGTTTGATTTTTTCCATAAAAAATCTCTGGGAATTTGATTCTTCATTTTTTTTCCTATCTATTGAAGTGTTAAATGAATTGTTTCTGAGGAAATTAGTATCTTTACTGATGAATAAATCTGTGGGCTACTTTTCTCTAGAAATGGGATGGATATACATATATGTATATATGCATACACACATTAGAATTTATTGGTTGTTTATATATAAGATTTCTGAATATTGTTAAGGAAAACTTATCATTCCAGTCCATATGTTAGGCGATTAAAGCACATCACTCTAGCAATATGCAGGAGCTCTATTATTAGCTATGGCATAGAATTTTGAATTTCAGTTCCAGCCAGTACCTACTAAGTGTTCAGCTAGAAAAGACTAGTGCCTCTATTAGTTATCCACTCTGCCTCATGTGGATCTTGGGTAAATATAAATTAAGAAAAAATATTTTTCCATCAGAGGTTCAGGAGACTTTACTAACCATTGCTTTCTAATGTTGTCTCAGGAGACAAACATTAAGATGCCTTAAACTTCTTTGAAAAAGTATATATGTATTTTAATTGAAGTAGCAGTTACAATGTGGCAGTTTCTGGTGTACAGAACAATGTCCCAGTCATATATTTACATACATATATTTGTTTTCATATTCTTTTTCATTAAATGTTATTACATGATATTGAACATAGTTCCCTGTGCTATACAGCATAAACTTTTAAAAATCTGTTTTATATATAGTGGCTAACCTGAAAAATATATATTTTAATGAAGATATATGGTGTTTAAGATAACACTATTCCTAGCATGTCATACATTGATTATTTTCGTTTTCATTTCTTCTGTGACAGGTTCGTAACCCCCCACATGAGTGTGATTAAAATAGGATAGCAGAATAGAAGTTGTGTGTGTGTGTGTGTGTGTGTGTGTGTGTGTGTGTGTGTGTGTGTAAGGAGCTGGTGGTATGTGCTGGTGGAAATTGTCAGTAAGAACATCACCATTGGATTCTAATTGGCCTTCTCTGCCTCTCAGGGTTAAGGTTGACATTTTGCTTTCACAGACTAGTTTTACCTACTAGAAATTTTAAAAGATTCAGGCAAGGAAGATGAAGGAAATCAGCAGAAATACTCTGTCATTAAATTAGAAGGAAAAATAAACAGAAGTCTGTATGAAAATATCTAGGCAATCACATTACTATTCTGTTTAAGACAATTACCAGCTAATGAAGGAAAAAGTTAAGACTGAGCGACATCCTTGTCATTAACATTTGGTCTTTGATTATTGATGTTATATGTCAATACCTAATTTGTAGAAAGTTTTCCATACATAAATAAAATTTTTCAAAGAGTGTATATTGTTCTATAGTGCAAAACCAGGTTTTTATTCATACTGATCATCAGAGACATATCTAGAATAGAATATATTGCCAACATAAATCTGCTTTTACTGATTTGTATTTTGGACTGTTGTCATCTTAAAAAGTTTCAGAAAACCCCTATGAAATGCTTAGATGTGCTTACTTTACACAAGTGTCATTGTTTGTTATATTATGATGGCTTTTTAGCTATTTATTATGGAAATTTCACATATTCAAAAGTAGAGAAAACTGTATTAGGAATTCCCAAATATTTATCACTCAATCTAACTCATGGCAAATCTCATTTCATTTATAACTTTCTTTTCTTTGTTTCTCCTGTTGAATTTTTTTTAAAAGTATCTCAGGCGTCATTATAATTATATCCATGTATATGGATACACTTAATATAAATATTGATACACATAATATATATAGTATGTGTCTAAAATTGAGCACATATTTTCTAATGTAGACACAATTTCATTATAATACAAAAGTAACAGATATTTCTTAATGAAAATTCTAATGGTCAAATGTTTATTGTCTCACTAAATGATGTTATGATATGCCATATATTAATATATAATATCAACATTAATGTTCATATATACAGATATACAGATGTATAATTTTATGTATCTATAATCTACCTGTATAATACATACATACTATATTACTATCTGTATAAAACCCCCAAAATTTCTGGGACCCAAAAATGTTTATATATTGCATTTGCTTTAAAGGTCTTCTAAATATCTTTTAATCTACAGATTCCACAAACCCTCATTTATCTCTTTGAAATTTACCATGGACAAAATAGTGTTTTTCCTCTAGAATACCTCCATATTCTGAATTTTGCTTTATTGCATTCTTGTGGTTTAACATGATTTTCTTAACAGTGTATTTCCTGTAATCTGCCAGCTAGATCTAGAAATTTGATCCTGTAAATGTTCCATGTTTTGGCAAAATAACTTCATTCATGGTGTTTTTTGTTTGTTTGTTTGTTTTTTGTTTTTTTTCCAACAAGAGGTTCTTAAGATGCAATTGAGTCTCTTCTTGTAATGTTAGTTGTCACTGAGACTCAATGCTAGATCCATTATTTTTCAAGGCTTTGCATTTTTATTGTTTTCACAAGATTTCTAAGGGAAGAAAAAGCTATTGTTACTGATTTCAGCCTTCTCATTGAGGATTATTTGACATATAGTGAATTGCAAAGATCTTAACAGTGTAATGTGTTTTGAAAAATGTTTATACCCATGGAACTGAAACCATACATGATATTTAACTTTTTCACTCCCACATTATCTCCTAGAAAAAGGCAATGTTAAAATTTTTTATCATTGAAAATAAGCTTTATAAATGTTCTAGAATTTCCTGTAAACAGAATCACACATGTTCTAAGTCTGATTTTATTTGTTCAGCATAATGTTTTGAAGACTCATCTATGTTGTTACATAGATTAGTTTGTTTCTTTTTATTGCTTAGGTATATCCCATAGTGTGGATGTATTACTGTTAAAAGATAAACTGAGGCATATTCACATTTTGAATTTATTTGAGCAAAAGCCAATTGGAATTAGATGTGCCAAACCAGAAGCAGTTAGGAGTGCTCCCCAGTCAGGAGCCAGGGGAAAGACTAATATAGAGGAAGTACAGATGCAACAAAAGGAAATTATATAATTGCCTACAGCTTAAAGCCTAGTTGACTGTGATTGGTCATCCTTAGCATTTTGATTTTTGTATATCTGGGGCATTTAGAGGCTGAGGTTAGGTTTACTTACATAGGCTGCCATAGCATTAAAGCCACCTCAGTCTGATGGTCTCCTTGTTTAAATAATTTTACATTACAAAATTATTCATTGTTCCTTCAGCTGGGGAATATACATGTTGTTTTCAAATATTATTTACTATAGAAAATCTGCTATGAACATTCACATAGAATAATTTTGTGAGTATATAATTTCATGTTTCTTGGCTACATACCCAGGAGTAGAATGTCTGGATCATATGGTATGTTGTATATTTAACTTTCTAAGAAATTGCCATGTAGGTAAAAAACAAAACAAACAAAAAAAAACTTTGCCCAAATGAGGGGAATGCAAATATTCTTACATGTTCATTGAGAAATCTCATAGTCTTAGCACTTAAAATTTAGACCTACTCCTCTATCTCAGATTAAATTTTGTATATATGAGATTGAGTTAGTTTTTAACCGTAAAGATACCCAGTTGTTCCACACAGTTTAGGGAAGAGACCTTTCATTTCTCATTATATTGATTGGCATCTATGTCAAGAAATGCTTGAATGACTATATATATATATGTGGGTCTGTTTTTTTGACTCTCCACTATGTTCCATTCTTTACACCAATATGTATTACCTTATTTAATGTATTTTTATATGGAGGTTTGAAACCATGTAATGCAAGTCTTTCTATCTAACTCATTCCTTCTCTCTCTCCCTTTCGTTTTTGATACCCTGGTATATTATAGGTCCTTTACATTTTTATGTATCCATTTCAACAAAAAAAATGATTTGTGGTGACTCAATGTGGAAATAATTGTTCTAAGAATATTGAGTCTTCTGATTAATTGATATGTTTATTTTGTATTTAGGTCTTCATTAATCTCTTTCATCAATATGTTACAGTGCTCAATAAAAATGTCTTACATTTTTTGCTGAATTTGTGAATTTAGTTGAATTTATGAATTCTCAAATTTGTTGTTTGGTATTAAGTATTTGTTGACACTAATATAAATGATAGTTTTAAATTGAATTTTTCAGTTGTTTGTTGCTAACATGTAATTTTTAAAATTTAATACTAATCTTATAGTCATTTATTTAGAGACCTTGCTAAAATTCATTTATATCAGATAGCTTGTCTGTAGATTCCTTTGTGACTTTTACATTATTAATCATGTAATCAACAGAGGAGAGCTTCTATATCTCTTTCCAATATTTATGCCTTTTTGTGCCTCAGTGTATTTGCTAGAACCTAAATTAAAATGCTGAATAGAGGTAAAATGAAACATCCTTCCTTGCTCTTGATTTAGGAAACAAGAAAATTTTATTAGTAACTGTAATGCTAGCAATAAGGCTTAGGTTTAAACCTCTTATCAGTTTCAAGTTTTTTTTTTTTTCCTTATTTCCGACTGATTACTCTTTCTGCATTCCCATGTAAAGCACTTTCTTAAAGAGAAATCCTCCCTCATCAGTTATGTGGTTACCTTGAAAGAAATTTTATGCTAAAAATAAGCCTAAATATCTGATTCTTTTTTTTTATTTTAGTTACAAAAATAAAATATTGATTCCTTTCATTCTTTTAATATCATAATTAGTAATGTTTTACATTTATGATCTCATTGAGTTTAACATGTTTTATCTGATTAATTCATTGTGGTTACTGTCCTTAATTGATGGTTAAGTTTTTAAATCTTGACAGAGCCTTATCTTGTTGGCTCCTGAGTCCTCTTGATAAAATCTTAGCACTTTTTATAAGCTTCCTAGCTGTCTGATAAGACAAGTTATTATAGAAGACAAGTTATTACAGCTCATTACCTAACATTATCTTCATTTTCTTTACCATCCCTAAGATCAGCTTTTTCTCTAAGACCCTTTGGTTACTAGAAATTTGTGTGCTATGGGTTCTCTTTACTATTGGATTGCCCTTAGACTTTAAAAGTAGTGGAAAAGCAGTATTTTTTGTAAATAAGATTTAATCTGTTGTAAGTTTATAGTTATATTTTGAATTCAGCTTTATGAATTATAGAATTATATTATTTAATTATATACATATATGACATGTATATACATATACATATTTCAGTTTTGAACATCATAATATTAGTATGATTATTCTTTGATATATGCTGCACCATATATTATAGTTTCAAATTAATATCCAATGTTAATACCAAGACATGATTATTAAAAGTAGTTCTGGAGTTTTTGTTAATTTATTTTTATCTTCTTGGCAGATATCACCAGTTAAGAATTTATTGTCAACTTATTGTGTTTTAATTTTTTGACTGCTGTTGCTTATTTTTAATAATATAGTAAACACATGAGTCCATCATTCAACATGAGAACTAGAAGCTCAACAAGAATTCACATCACCTTTACACATACATGCCTTAATATAATTTATTTTAAAATCTTTAACAGAATTTTGGTTATGTATATTTCTTATGTATTAGGAATACTTTTTCCCCCTTTTTTTTTGGAGGAAGAGGAATTACTTTTCCCAGACTCTTGTCTTTCAGTTTTGTTTTTGGTTTCTGTCATTAACAATTGTTTTTAAAAATTATTGTAGTCAAGTCTAGTACTTCTTTGTTTTTGTTTTGTTTTGTTTTCTGCTCTCCATGTCTTATCTAGTAATTTTTATTTAACTGTGAGTTCATGAAGATATTCTGTATTTTCTTCTAATTTTGAAAAAATTGTATATTTAGGTCTTTAGTACATCTATAATTTATTTTGTGAATGATGAGAGGTAGTGATTTAATTTTTTGTCTTGAATGTATAGTCACTTGTTGCAGCATCATTTGTTGTCTTTTTTTTTTCATTGATTTTAACACTGCCTCTTCCTATATTGTCTCCAATATGCATGGATATTTTTGGTGTATTTGATTATATCTACACTCTTACTTATTGTCTAATTCTCATAGACTAGGTAGGGCAATCCTTCTTGGGAGCATTTTGGCTAACATTTGGCCTTTGATTTTTTAAACTGAAAAATAGTTAATTTACAATGTTGTATTAGTTTTCAGGAAATAATATGATCATCTCAATAGATACAGAAAAAGCTTTTGATAAAATTCAACATCCATTTATGATTAAAAACTCCCCAGGAAGTGGGCATAGAGGGAACATACCTCAACATAATAAAGACTATATATGGCAACCCCACAGCTAACATCATACTCAATGGTGAAAAGCTGAAAGCATTTCCTCTAAGATCAGGAACAAGACAGGGATGCCCCCTCTCACCTCTTTTATTTCAAAATAGTTTTGGAGATCCTAGCCACAGTAATCAGAGAAGAAAAAGAAATAAAAGCAATCCAAACTGGAAAAGAAGTAAAACTGTCACTGCAGATGGCATGATACTATAATAGAAAATCCTAAAGACTCTACCAGAAAACTACTAAAGCTGATCAATGAATTTGGTAAAGTTGCAGGATACAAAAGGAGAACACTTACAACATCTGAAGACCTAGTGTTACCAAAGATATAAAGGGAAAAACCCACCACTTGAGACCTTCTAGGGAAAGCAGTGTCTTCAGGGAAAGTCAATTGTAAGTTATAGTAAAAAGTGGAAACATTCTGTGAGAGTTTCAAATCCAAGTGTACCATTTCAGAAGTTAGGAAGAAGGTAACAGATAAGGTTAGAATGGGGAATATCCACCACAATCAGGGATTAGAGTGAGAGTTGAAGAGTGATCCTGATTTAGGCTTCTTGCTGTGAACAAGATAAACAAGGATAAAGAGTTGAATCATAATATTCTCACTGCACTGCACTGTTGCAGATTTAGCAGGTTCCTTCTCAATTCAACAGACAGGGAAATCTCTATAAAACAAAAATATATTATGTGTTCTTCACGTGACTAATTGGTTCAAAACCGTTTTTCCTACTTCCATGCTTAATAAACAGGTAATATTTTGCCATTCCAGATTTAATGTATAAATTATAATCTAATTATAGAATTGAAGCTCATCTAAATTTCAGTTAATTATGAAGCAAACTGGTTATCTCTTGGATGTTAATTAAATATCTGTAAGTACTCATTCAATGATAAAGTGTCATGCACATACAGATACTGTTAACTGCAAATTACACTTATTTGAGTATGTTTTAGAAGCACCCAAGAATGATACAATTTATGATCAACTTGTCCTGTACCTAAGACTTTAACAATCTATGTATAAATGATATATATATGTAAATTTTCCTATTTACTGATTTAACATTCCATTGCCTATAATTATAACAATTTTATTTATTTTAACAGCTAAATCTATGTCATTATTTCTAAAATGTATACATTAATTAAATACAAGGAAATATCACTTTATGGTAGGAAGAATTCTACATTGGTCTCTAAAATTTGTGCTTGCTGATAACATTGTATAACTTTCCTCCCCTCCTTGAGTGTGTTCCTAAACTATGAATGTAGTGGATGATAACTCCTGTGACTAGGCTATGTTAGACGGCATAGTTGATTCCTAGACAGAGAGAGGGAGGTGGGGAAAGGCATTGACAAATTGGCGACATTGGTGAGCCTGGCCTAATCAGGCGAATCCTTAGACAGATTAGAAGTGTGAGAGGGATTTGACATGAGGGATAATGAGGGAGATTTGTCTTTCAAGATAAAGGGAAACATCTGGAAAGGAATAAAAATGGCATAAAAGACGGCATTAAAAGAATGACTTTTAATTGATAGCCAGCAAGGAAACAAGGACTTCAGCCCCATAACTATAAGAAATTTAATGTAATTCTTCCACAACTAAGTGAGCTTAGAATCGGATGCAGAGCTCTAAATGAGAAAACTACCTGGCCAGCACCTTCATTTTTCCCTTTTCTGGCCCTGAGAGGAAAACAGTCATGCCATGTCCAGATTTCTGACCTTCAGAATTTTGAGCAAATGCATGGGCATTTTTCAAGTCACTAGGTTTGCAGTAATTTGTTACACAGGAATAAAAATACAAAGTTTTTAAAAGAAATGATCAAACATTGCTATTTAACTTAAAAGGACAGCATTCCTGTGAGTCACTCAACATTTAAAGAACTAATCAGTGTGATAAAAGAGCCCATAATTTTAATTCATGGTACTTATCACATCAACTCACACTGTTTTCGCTTATCTTGATATTCTTGTTTAAGATTTGTTATTCCAAATGGCTGTCTTCTTAAGTCATCATGCTCATAAGTCACAGGAAAGTGGAGGAGTGACTAAAACTGTTTTGTTTCAATAATGATAGAGTAAAACATAGTCTATTTCTAAATGTCCATTTTTTCCCTTAATTTTGCAAATATTTATTGAGCATTTATTTAGGTGTGTCATACTAAGGTTATAGCAGTGAATATGATATGCAAGATCCTTACCCTCACAAAACTTACACTTCAGAGGTGAGAATGCAGCCAGTAAAATGGAAACAGATAAATGGCCAATAACTTAAGGAAGTGACAAGTTCAATAAAGGCAGTAGGTAGAGAGATGTGATAGTGACATATGGGGCTATTTAGATTGGGTGTTTAGAGAAAGCCTCGCTAAGAAGTTTACATTTAAATGGGAAATCTAAAAAGATACAAAAATAAGTCATACAAGAAGGTCATGGACAAATGAGCTTTTTGTTTCAGAAAATAATAACATGAATAAGGCAGGAATAAGCTTGATGTGTTTTTGACAAGAAAAGAGGCCATTGTGGCTCTAGTGTGAAAAACAACATTGAGGAGTAAGAGCTCAGTTCAGGGGAAACGTAGCTTCTATATTGACTTGCACCCAAAATAAAGAACTAGAGTTTAATTTGAAGTGCAGTGAAAAGAAATATAAAAGTTTTAGGCAAGGAAAGGGCATGATATGACATGTTTTAGAAAGAGCATTTATCAGGTTGCCCTGAATCCACGTGTCATATGGCATTTTAATTTGTTGTTTTAAGTTTTGTTACATTTTTTTAAAGATTTTTTTTCCTGTTTTATTGTCCTTTGATTTTTCTCAACATTCCTATTATACCTATGTTAGCTTTCTCTTTGACTCCTGTTCCTCAAACAAGGTTTGAGAAAGAATATATAGAAGTTGATGATCCATTTGCAAAATGTTGAATAATGTGAAAATACCACATGCATTAACAATAAGGTTTTTATGTTACAATTGTACTGAATTATTCGGCTTTTGGTGAAAACTTAAATGTCTGTGTTACACTGGTTGTGAGAAAATGTCATTGAAAGATAATTAGAAAATTGGTATTTGGTAAACTTTTTGTATAGTGTAGGTAATGCTTGGGAAAATTTTGATCCCATTAATAGAAATGATACATAAGAAATATGTTTGCCAAAAAATCAAAAGATTATATTCAGTATAATTTATAGAAAAAAATGTTAATAGCATTATTCTAAGTTACGTTTATTTGCTAAAAATTACACAATACCAGATGAATTGTTTATAGCCAGAAAATGAAACATTACCATGACAATGAAAAAATGTGAGTGAACTAGTCTGACGGGGAGGAGCAATTACTGGGTGAGAGAGAGGGTCCAAACTCTAGCCTTATCTAAAGGTAAATGCTAAGCCACTGATGTAATTACTTTTAAGCCACTGCAGTACCTGTTTCGTAGAACTATCACCTTGTTTCGAGTTAAATCACTTCTTATTTTATTTTTAGTGTATTTTGTTATTTTTGTGTTTCTTTTAATAGAATGATAATCTTAGAGAGCTTAATCTAAATATCAGTACTTTTAAAATTTAAATAGAATATTTAATAACCACTCCATATAGCTCTGCTGTTACATTAAAGAGGCCATATATATATCATGTAATTGTTAAAAACCTACAGACAATAAACAAGATGACCTGGATTCTGATTTTTGTCTCGTACTTAATTTGTTAATATGGACAGGTTCCATAGCCTCATTGCCTCATTTTTACCTTTATTAAATAGAGATAATGACAGTATCTATTTCTTAGACTTAGAGGAATCCTTCAGATAGATAGATCAGTAGATAATTATGATGATGATAGACAGATATACACACGTATAGTACTTAATACAGCATCTGGCAAAAGCTAAAAGTTTAATAAAAGTTTGTGATTATTAATAGTAACATTGTAGCTTTTAATCTTTACTAATTGCAATTTCAAAAGTCATTTATATCAGTATGACTATCAAATTAGAAGTGAATGAGTAAAACAAAAACAAACCTTTTCTGTTCTTTAACAAATTCGAAATTTATGAAAATAAACCACTTCTGATCATTAATGAATAGCAATTATATTGATTTTCTATGAATCAGAGCAAGATATTTCAAATAAACAAAAACAGAGATATTCTCTTTAGACGATACTTGATTTTATCCCTCCAAACATGTGAGGATCTAACATTCTTAAAAAATCTTGATTTATGCCTTAGAGAGCAAAGTATAAGCCAAGGATAATTCATTGACCTGACAAAAACTACGGCAGGAAGAGAAAAAAGTCAATGGGACTTGGTGATAGTTTATCACTCACAGTGACTGGGTTTATCTCTGGGCCAAAATCAATAATGATGGGGAAAAAAATACTTAGATGGGAGAATGTTCTGAATGTCTGACTAGTTAATATGTCTATCTGCTTTTATTTTACTTTTTTAAAATCCAGTGCAGCATTCTTAATGAGGTACTAGTATGACAATACATAAAGAATGCAGTTTATCTTTGAACGATGACAACACTAAAATTAAAGTCAATTTTCCGTCGAGTCATTCATACATCTAGTCACAATTTTAGTCTACCATTACATCTAGCAATAATAAACATATGCAGTAGTAAAATAAATGACAAGACACTTAATTGTGTTAAATATTGTTTAACCTCAGAATTATAATTATTACCTGTTGTCCATAAAATCACAGCTCAATTGGATTTTATGAAATTTTTCATTAGTCTCTTTTCCTGATAATACTTATTCAAAATAATAAGAATCAAAATTGTTGCTGCCATTTAATCTTGGAAACTTTTAAAAGATTATCCTCCTTTTGCCCTAAATGTAGTCTTTTATTCTTATTTAAATTTTTAATGTGTATTTATATAAAAAAGGCAGCATGTCAATTATGTCTCAGTAAAGGTGCAGGGAACAAAAGGTAACATCAATAGTTATTGACCAATCTTAACGTGATGGATAATTCATACATGACATGACAGGAATATTCCCCAGTGTTGGAATTGGTTAGACCTAGGATTGGCCTGGAAGAATTTTCTCAAGTAAACTTACTAATTTTGGTAAACAGATGGTAATACTGCTTTGATATCACATACTGGTCTTGATGTTTTGCAGCAAGAGTAGTAGCCAAAGTATCAGCATTTTGGAGGAAAGCCATCTAAGTCCCAATTTGCATAGAGTGACAGCAAGAAAGTCGGGGATACTTGCACACAAGTTGCACTGCAAGAAAGAAACTCTGAACGTAGCAAATCTAAGTTTTTTTATGTTGAGTACTAAACAAATCTACTCTCTGCTATGGAAAAATATACTTTATCTTTAAAGGCTGTTTTCTATAGGAACACCCTTGATAGTCCAATACAAGGGAATCAGTACTTTTATTCACAATTTTGGGTAAAAGTGAAATCCATGGGAAGTTTTCCCCCAATAATCCTTTTCTCAGTTCCCAAATAGAGACAATTTTTGGATTCAGAACCCATTGCCAGAAGTCCTGACCATGTCCCTAGGAGAAGGACCCCCACAGCACTGTTTAAATATATATACAAGATGATTTTCATCTAAAGAAATTAAGGGAAAAAAGAGAGAGAGACTAAAAAAGGAAGGAAATAATAAAGATCGGAGAAGAAATAAATAAAATAGAGACCTAAAAAACAATAGAAAATATCAATACAACTCAGCTTTTTTTTTTTTTTTTTTAAAGATCGGTAAAACTGATAAACCTTTAGACAGCCTCATCAAGAGGTGTCTGTTAGGAATCATTTTGCTAGAAGTGTTCATAATCAGCTATTTGGATATTTGTTTTCACTATTTAAGGTAAATAAACGTAGGATTTCTTGTTCATATAATAAATGTATTTTAAACATTTTGGAACAAATCATTTATAAAGTGGCTGCAATGCTTAACATACCTAATAGCAATGTATGAAGGTTCCAGTTTGTCCACATTCTCATTGATGCCTGTTACTGCCTTTCTGTTGTAATCATGCTAGCGGATGTGATATGGCATTTCACTGTAGTTTTGACTTACATTTTCCTAATGACTAATGTCGTTGAGCATCTTTTGCTTTTTTATTAATTGAAGTATAGTAGATTTACAATATTATGTTAGTTTCAAGTGTCCAGCATAGGTTTCAGTATTTTTGCAGACTGTACTCCATTATAGGTTATGGCAAGATAATGGCTATAATTCCCTGTGCTGTACAGTATATCCTTGTTACTTATCTGTCCTATACATAATGGTTTGTATCTGTTAATTACATAACCCTAATTTGTCCCTTTCCCCTTTCCTCCTCTCTTTGATGTATCACATATCTTTAGTAAAATGAATCTTCCAACCCATGAAAATCCAATCACTTTGTTACATTTATTCTTTATTATTTTATTCTTTTTGAGGTATTATGGTTAATGAAATTTTATGTATTATTGTTAATATTTTCTTAAAATTTTTCTTATTGTTTACTGCCATTATATAGAAAGATAATATAAATATTGACATTGTATCATCTGACCTTGATTAACTTGTTTTTTAATTACAGTCAGTTGAACATTGTGCATATTTCTATTTATATGTTGCTGGATTTGGTCTAATAATATTTTGTTGATGATTTTTGCATATGCTGATTAGGGATGTTGGCATGTAGGTTAATTTTCTTGAGATTTCTTTTTCTAAACTTAGGTGTCAGGGTAATACTTTCCTCAGACATGAGTTTCTGTCCATTTTTGTTTTGTTAGACTTTGTTCTCCATATAGTTTGTTGTCTACTGCTATGTCTCTATGTTTGTGAAACTTTTCTTTGACAGTGTCTAATCTGCTGTAAATCCTATCTTGGTAAAATTGTTTAATCTCACATATGATCATTTTCATCACCAGAAGTTTGGTTTTTGTCATTTTTATATCTTCTGCATTTCTATTTAACATGATCAAGTGTTCCTATTCCTATTACCTAAAGCATTAATAGCCCTTTTAATGTTTTATCCTATTAATCCCATCATCTTTCCATGTCTGTTTCCATTGATTGATTTTTCTCCCCATTATGGGCCGTATTTTCCTCCTTTGAGTGGCTTGTAATTTCTTACTGGATAGCAGATATTGTGAATTTTACCTTGTTTGGTGGTGAATAGTTTTGTACTCTTATAAATACTTTTACTTTACTTTGGAGTGTGGTAAATTCCTCAGAAATGATCTGATCCTTGTAAGTTGACATATAAACTCTGTTAAGCAGGACCAGAGCAGCCTTTAGTCAAAAGCTAATTTTTCCCAACTGTTGAGGCAATAACCTTCTGAACACTTACCCAATGCCCTTTAAATTATAAGGATTTTCCACCTTACTGGTGGGATTACAAACTATCCTCTACTGCCTAATGTCCTAAGTCTGCACACTTTTTTTTTTTTTGCTCCTCATAGTTTGTTAAGGTTTTACTTACTTCTGTAGGGAGGATAAATCTGTTCCCTCCTACACATTTTGAACTTCTATCAATCTTTTTCACGCATTATATTCCTGTCAACATCATAGAAAAACAATGGAGGATGAAAAAAAGTTCCTTAAAATATATAGAACACTTAACATTTATTCTAGCCTACCTATAAATAAAAATGCCTAAGAGATGATAGGTGACTTGCTCAAGGCCCAAACGTTGCTATGATAGAGACAGACAGTAATACAGGACTTATTCTATTGATCCACAATTCTTTGAACTATCAGTGGTGTTTTCAAGAATCAAATGAAAATCAGTAAATATGATATTCTAATAATGTGGTTTTAAATATAATTTGATCTAAATTAAGTGCATTTATGGACAAAATTCTTAAAAGTATTTGTATTCTAAAAACAAAATAAAAGCCATCAACCCTCAGAATATTAGGAAATTAAATGACACTAGAATTGTTTTACATAAGAAACAATATATTTTGCAAAAATATAATTTAGAAAATTAGCTAGATATTTTCTTTTCTAGATTAATATGATAATGTCAAAATGAGGAGAAATGAAGAAAAAAACCGAAGGTAAAATAATCTGTTTTACAGTCTTCCAAATCACCTCTCTGATGTACCTAAATGAAAAAGGACATCAGAAATAATCATCACAAACATTGCTTTTAAGTAGCAATCAGCATATAAATTTTGATGACATATTATATTCATTCCCTAATGAAAAATGTATATTATGAATCTCATTCATCTCACTCATGTTAGTGGCTTAGCATTTTGGGCTCCAGTAGAGAATTTACCTCATCATTTATTTCAGTTATTATCATAATTGATCATTAGCTTACAGTAAAGTAATTTATTAGGAGTAACAGATATATTATTTGCAGCTATTAATAACCCTAAATGTTCTCGTTATGATTAATCTCCATGGACCAAGAAACTTAGATGAATACTCTGAAGAGAAGTGGGTGGCTTTCATATGATCTATAAGTCATGTTACTATAGTAACCTTTTATATAACTAAGACGTATAGCCTCGTGTGCCTAGGATGAAAATGGAGTCAAATGGCAAGTCAAGCTAAACTCAGTATCTTAATTTGCAAATACACAATTGCATAGGAAAACATGCATTACCATACCTGTTTATTATGTTATCCTCAGGTTCAGCTAGGTTAAGATATAGTGCTCACTGGGAGTTCTAATTCATATTAGAATAATGAAAGTGTTTAATAATTTCCTAGTAAACTCATAAGAAATCTCAATAAAAAGGGTAAGATTTTAAGATGAAGAAATTTTGCAGTCAGTGAATAATAAATTGTGATTAAATAAGGATTAAACAAAAGTAGAAGCCCCAAAGTGTGGGCATATTTGAAAACTTGCAAAATTGTTAAACTATAAAATATTAGGATAGGTTTGGTCCAAATAATGTACTGTTGCCAGAACACTGAGTTTCTGACATACTGTATGATTATAATACTGTAATATGAAGAGTTTTAATCATCTGTAAGTGACTAGGACATTATTTAAGAGACTTTTTGGCCACTGATGAGAAGAGATTTACTTCTTGATAAGCCCCAACTGAACAGTTTATTTTCATGGAGCAGGCAGTCAGTTATTCAGCCCTGTAAGGGACAAATATGAGTCATATCATTTTTCAACAAAGCTAATTTATTTTCTACTCAAAAAACAGATTAATTTATAGTCTGAGATAACTACCAGAGGGAGAGTTCTTAAACATTTTAAAACTCTGAACAATACAGAATCCTCTCCAGCGGTCTTAGGAGGGACAAATATTGTAAAGTTTATATGTTGACATACTTCACAGATAAAACATAGTCAGTGTTTTCCTGAGAGTGAGGTGACTTGGCAGTCTTTTTTAAACCCCAAACCATTGACAGTTAAGATGTCCCATAACATCTTTTCCTTTCCATTTTGATTTCTGAGATTAAGTTACAAGCAAAAACATCTTCCTCAATGTCCAATAAAATTTTTCTGAAGTAGCAAGTATACACAATCTATCATGGCGCAAAACAGGATAGAAATACTTTACAAATATGTTTACTAATGGGTCATCTTACCTATCTTGGGATTGTCTCACCCAAGTTTTTTGGTACTATGTTCTCCAAGTTGCAATTTACATTTACTTCTAGGGCAAACTTACATTTCCACAATCATCTCATGGAAAATAGCCAAGAGCCTCACACGCTTGAGGTAGCAGGAAAGAAAAATAAATCTATTCTTAGTAAATATTTATTTTACTGTGTACAGTGTGCACAGTAATTTGTCATTGTCTTCTTAATCCTTGTAATAGAACTGGGTATTATATTGATAACGTGCTCATTTACAGATGAGGAGACCTCAGAGCTTAAATGAATTCCTCGAGAGCAAGCAACCAATAGGTGAATAACTTTAAGCCAACCTTCATGCCTAATATCCTACTCACAATGAACTTTTAGTTCTGCACCATTTTAGCATATTTTAATAGTGTGTTACAGTGCAATTGTGAGCTAAGATAGGCAGTCTTTGTTTTTAAAGATATGGAGTATTTATCCACAATGAAAAAAAAATAACCCTATCAAGTACTTACTGTATAGTATACACCATGTTAACTCCTATGAAAATACAAACAAAAATGAAACAATTAAATTAAGACAATTATTATTGTCCTACTTTTATGTGTTTTTTTCAAAGAGAAATTGAGTAGTATATTCACAATAAAGTTATTACCTGCTTTTTCTTTTTTTTTTTTCTTTTTCTTTTTTTTTCCTCCAAAGAGCAAGCCTGGGACTGATTGCCCTGAATTATCTAGAGTAATTCCATGGTCACACAGCTGTTTTTTTATTTTCCCTCCTTTGTGAAATTTAACTTCCTTTTAGTTCCTGATTTTTCTTCAAATTGTGAGATATTTTCTTGTAATAAATAATTTAAAAACCTATCCTTTGGCACTTTCTTATCTTTCAATAGTTGCTTGGAGACAGTGTGGAGAAGAAAATACACAGGAAAGAGAAGGAAGATGAAAGAGATGAAGAAAAAAGAAAAATCTCAGATTTCGTTAATGAAGGACTTGAAAAAATTGACATTTAGTTTTTTAAAATAACTAATGTTAAGAAAAGTACTTTATTCATTTAATCATTTATTTGAAGTCTATTTATTGTTTTATTATTTTTTAATGGATCTAACCCTGGGCTTTCTGTGGTGATAGAGTAGCAGATAAGACAGAGTGAAAATTCAGTTGAGCATTTTTTGTAAGTTTAGAATGTCTGCTGATTATTTAGAGTGTGTGCTCTCATGCTTAGCTATATTTATCCATATATTCTAAAGCAAGGCTTGAAAACAGCTGTATCATACATTTCAAATGAATCTATCCTATTATCCATTACTGAATAATAGTAAACGACTAATTGTCCCCCTCAAAGTACAGAGTCTTGCTTTGATTTTTGTGTTCCCTTACTTGCCATTATTACACTAACATTGTAAGAATGAATGGGAACATCTTTCTCAAACACTGTATTAGTTTGAAAAGATTACTGTTCCAGAATAGCATCACCACCTAAATGTTAGGCAGTTGAAATACTCTAGGATTTTTGGCACAGATGGCCTGTTAGCATCCAGACCTTATAAAGCTGTAGGCATATATCCTTTATAGGGTATGATTATGTGACTACGGATCAAGCACTAGGAACCTGCAAGTGCCACCGTATAACTTCCTGAGCATTTAATTATTGGAATAATGCTAGCAACTTATAAGCCTTTTACTATCCTTTATGGCCTTTTCAAGTATGCAGGAAATATTTCAGACTTGCATATGCATCAGCCATGATGAGCTACCTGTTTTGTTAGGTATTTAAGAGAAAGTATTTTCAAGAAAATATGCTAGCACATGTTATAACTGCTGAACCCATCACAGTGCCACTTTTCATATTGTTTTATGGGCAGTGAAACAAGGTGCATTATGACTACAGGGAACAATAATTCACCAGAGGCTCTGTTTTTTACTTAGCCTGCACACTGAATTACGGAGGCAGATTGTTTCTTGGTGTTTGCTGAAATTTATAGCGTGTACATATTTTTTCTGTAAATGTCCTTTCAACTGAACGGTGTTACATAAAACTCAGGGGGGTTCTTGTTGGACAGTGGGTGGGGGACGGGTGACAAATGGTTTATACAGAATTCTGACTGATGCTGTTTTAAGCAGTTATAGAGAATGTTTTAACCTGGATTCAACAAATGTATCAATGAAAATAAATACGATTGGTATAGGGCGAACAGAGACAGCTTGCACAGCATGAATTTAGTCTCTGAGATCTTCTCTTATCTCAGTCCTCCCCATTCTGTGCACTCAAGCCCAACAGTTTTAATTGAGCACCAATCTTTTACTCTTCAAAAAGTTTTAAGATATACAGTGCATACACTCCCAGGAAAGGCAAATTTACACTTAATTTCACACTACACCGTGAAGGTATGATAACATCTCATATCCAGCTGGTGAGCTTTACCTGTCTTACAAAACCTAAACCCTGATAAGTCTGCCCTCTGAGAAGTGGTCCATGTTAGTAGGTTAGCTGATCATACTACTTTGCATTTAAATTATCAAGAAAAATGAATTAAGGATCAAATTTTCAGATGAAGGCAGGCAGAAAAGAAACGAAAAAAAGGATAGAACTTTAATTTTACTCTGTGATGATTTTTCCAGTGCCTTCTCCAACCTAGTTTCCTCTTTACTCAAATACACTCTCAGTGTAAACGAATCAGTCTAAATCATAACTGTAATAGAATATGCATCTAAGATACACAGAATCACTTTGGAGAAATTCCTGGTTTCTACACCTTCCATCAAGAAAATATGATAAGTTTCTTCTTACCTCATTATGCTTCCTTGATTCCTTGCTCTAAATTGAAATAATTAAAGTTGTATAAAAAAGGGCTTATGTCAATAGTTTATAAAACACATCTCTTAAATTTTAGAGAACAATCTGCAGAGAAATAAGAAAAAAAAAGACAATCCTTAAAACCCAATAATTGTCAAGGTAATAATCAAAACTTGAGTGCACACAAAAACTTCTTTATTGGAAAACCATAATATATATCCCACCCAGCCTTTTATTTTCAATCTTGGAATAATAAGTGCATACTATCAAAGGAAAATGACCTAAGCAGAATCACTTCTTTGAAAAGTAGTTATTGGGAAATGGCTTAGTTAGAAAACACAGGATTATAAAAGCTAAATGAAAACCCTAAACATTTAGGAAAGCATGTTATAGGAGGTTCTGTAGTGTTAACTATTGTTTTATAGAACATTGTGAGTAAAAAACATGTCTGGGATCTGGCTTATAGTATGTAATTTGTTTAAATGACTTCAGTTGAAGAAAGATTATATTTTATATTTAAATTCATTTTATAGAAAAAGTAAAAATATTCATTGACAAACTGCAAAAAAAGATTCATAATATCTGATGAATCAAAAAAATGATTCATCAAAAATTGTGACTTCTGACATTTTCTAACTGATTAACTTCACTTATCAATGAAGACATAAAGACACTAGAGAGTGTATGTAATGTTTAGTGCTGGAGAGAGAGTAGGTTGAAGCAAATAGAACTCTTATCTCCTGTCTAAACTCTTTGGTTAGAAATTCTTTTGATATACAAAATTGTTTTTTTTTAAGACAACCATACATAAGTGCTATCAATGTTAGATGATCCATTAGTATCTCATATGTCAAACTAGAATATGACTTCCTCCATAATGCTGAAAACAGTGATCCAAAGAAACGTAGCACAACAAACTCCTGGCTACTGGAGTAGTAATTTTATTCTATCCACTTCAGTTCACAGTACTGTGGGGAAATATTAAGGTAATCAGAATATTTCCTAGTTACACTTGAACCATTTTTTCCCTCAGGAAAAAATAAAATAAAACAATAAAATATTCCAAAGAAGCAGTTACTTAGATGACTGGGCTTGCATCCTTGTGTTGTTTTACTAGTTTTCACTGAATGTGTTGTAAAAATAAAGTGGGATTCATGGCATCATTATTCTACAGAATTTTATAATATATTGAAAAAAAAGTTACTGCTATACAAAGGCAGCTAATATCCTTGCCCCCAAAATACAAAATATACACAAAATTGGTGTCAGATTTCTTAACAGATGTGTAATGTTGGTAAGATTTTAGGAACTTAGTGAAGATTATGATAAAATAATTCTGTTAAAAAAGAAATTCACTATTTATTTAAATGAAAACAGCACATGAATTGCTAATGTTGGGTATCTGGCCTAGGTCCATTTGTTAACATATCTGCATTTATTTTAACATTAATTGTTTCACTAAAGTTAACCTTTGGCAGTCACTTACCTTGTATAGGAAATGGTCTTCTACAAACTACTTAGAAATCGATCATTGGTTATTCTGTGATCAATATCGAGGTATTTTAATTCAGAGTAAACCTGATATGATCTAAACTTATGATTTATCCTTTATATTTTCAAGATCATTTTCTGAAAAGAATACTTTTTAAAGCTTATTGTAGAAGAGTTGGCATATGTCTTTTTCTTTCACTGAGTGTTAATAGAATGTACATGGCTCATTTCTAGTGAAGACACCATTATTCTTTGTTATGACCTACATTCTACAAGCATGGGATCTGTATGATTCTACTGCAGAGTATGAACACATCATTTCTACCTTAGAAAAACTTATGTAATTCTTGATCCCAATTTGCCAGACTTAAAATTCCATTACTATGACATTAATCATGTTTTATAAATATATTTTGTATTTAGTATTAATAGGAATGCCTGACATAGTGTTCTTTGTTTAGCTTTGGCAAATATCCAGTTGTGTTTACCTTTAACACTGTTGTTTTGAGTCAGATTATTAAGCTATCATCAATCAGAAAATTTGCCCTTTAAAGCTTGCAGTTCTGGGGGAAGGTATAGCTCAAGTGGTAGAGCTCATGCTTAGCATGCACAAGGTCCTGGGTTCAATCCCCAGTACCTCCTCTAAAATAAATAAATAAACCTAATTATCTTCTCCCATAAAAATAAAAAAAACTAAAAAAAAATTAAAAATAAAATAAAAATAATTAAAGAAAAAAAGCTTGCCATTGTGAGTTGTGAGAAATGTATGGATTCATGAAACCCTATTACATAGAATGATTCCATTACTGGAAAAAAGTTTTCTCATGCCCCTTCGTAAGCACTCATTCCCCTTACCCTCAAACTTTGAGAGCCACTAATCTGTTTGTTTTTTCTAGAATGACGTATAAAGGGGGTAATCCTGAATGTAGCCTTTTAAGATCAGCTTCTTTCACTTATCAATATACATTGAAAAATCATCCATGTTATTGCTTATATCAATAACTTATTCCTTCTTATTGCTGAATAGTATTCCATTTTACAGCTGTACCACAGTTGGTGTATCCAGTCATCATTTGAGAGACATTTGTGTGATTTCCACTTTTAACAATTATGAACATAGCTACTATACATATTTGTGTGCATGTTTGTATATGAACATAAGTTTTCATTCCTCCTGGGTAATGCTAAAGTGTGGATTATTTGGTCCTATGGTAAATGAATATTAAACTTTGGTAATAAATTGCCAAAGTGTAGTCCAAACTGGCTGTATGATTTTGCATTTCTATCAGTACTTTATAAGAGTTCTGGTTACTGCACATAATTTCCTGCACTTAGACTTTTTTGTTTGGTTGTTTTTGTTGGTTTTCTTGTTTGGTTATCCTCATAGGTGTAATGGAATTTCACCGTGGTTTCAATTTGTATTTTCCCAATGACTAATTTTGTATAGCTTTTTTTTATCTTTGTCTTATTTGTCATCATATCTCTGATAAAGTATCTTGAAATATTTTGCCCATTTTAATTGTATTTGACTTCTCGTTGTTTAAGGCTCCTCACATAGTGTGGATATAAGTCCTTTATCAGAAATATATTTGCAAATGTTTCCTCTCAGTCTGAAGCTTATCTTTTCATTTTTTATTACATCTGTCTCAAAGAGCAGAAATTTATTATGTATTCATTAACTCATTCATTCATTTATTTATTTTGCATGCAGATATCTAATTGTTCTAGTACCATTTATTTAAAAAGACTTCTTTTTCTAATAAATTTTCTTTTCAGTTTTGATAAAAGATCAGTTATGTTTAATTCTAGTCCTATCTCTTTCCTTGTTAATCAGTTATGTTTGGCTTGCGAAACAGTCTTTCTCAATACTTCTGACCTACCCTCGACTTTCTACTTACCCTGTGTGCCTATTATTCAAATGTGATCTCTCCCTATACTCTTGCCCCTCCCTCCATAGTTGACTCTGTTGCTTGTTATTTAGTGCTGGGGTCTGTGTGTGTGTGTGTGTGTGTGTGTGTGTGTGTAAGCATGTTCTCTCTCATTCTGGTCCAACATCATTCTTAGGCTACCTCTGTCTCTACATCTCACAATCACTTACTCAGTAATTCTGTTCTTGGTCAAACTATGTTGTGTGTCTTTGGTGGATCTTATCAGAGAAAGAATTCTCTACTCCTCTCCCACTAGCAAAACCCTTTTATGGTCTGTACCTGTGGCAGGTATGTGCCCTTTCCTAAGCCTCTCTCCATGTCCTTGAGGAGACAGGGTAAGTTGCCTTTTCACTACCTGCTTAAGGTAGAATTGTCTGAGATGGCCTTTTTGCTTTTCCCATGGGGGTCCCCCACTGTCTCCAGACCTTCACCACCACTGGAGGCTTTCTCTCAGCTCCCACTCTGTTGAATCTTTCTCATGAACAGCCAGTGAGTGTGGTGGAGAAGAACCTAGGAATGGTTATGAACTTCCCTTGTGTCTGTGGCTCCTATTGTTTTCTGTACTATTAAATTAACTACATTTAGACTTTTAGCAGTCTGTTGAACTTAGTTGCATTCTTCTTACCTGCGCCCAGAATCTTCTTATGTTACCCAGAATCTCCTCTCCTTTATTTGGCCACATGTGTGTCGGTGCTTGTATCCTGTCTCTCCTCGCAAGTCCCCATCTTTTTTTACATTTCAGACTACTTTCCTTTTGTTGTTAGGGTGGTAGCAGTGTTCTTTCCAGCTTTCTACATTCTAGATGGAAGTAGAACTCCTTCCAGGCAGAAGCACATCTCATGACTTTCCATATAAACATTACTTCTGAACTTCCTCCTATACCCATGGCATCCTTTGGGTCTTGTTTCTGGACAAGTTTACAACAAAAGGGAGTAGAACAGAAACTGCCAAGACTTGTTTCTAGTATATCTGATCCTACTAACTCAGAAGGGAAAAATATGTCTGGAGATGATATATTTTGTAGAGACCATTTAGGGTTCTGGCTTTCAATTACTTCCTCCATTCTAGTCCTAATTCTTTCCTTGTTAACCAAAAATTTAGGATTGATGCCCTGTTTGTGAATTTTTGCCCAGTCTGAACTATATAAATCCTTTTTTCATCTGAACAGGATGGATTTATTGTGTTACTTACAATGCCCATCAAGAACCATCCCACATCTTTTTTCATTTTAGATCATTAAAAGGCAAATATAGAGGAGCGTATAGAAATAAACAATTAGTGAAATATCAGCAGCTTTATGGAAACACTACAGTTTGAAAGGAAGAGCCCATCTTGAATAATAAGAGAAACTACTTCTTTCTGTATGGATTTACAGTAATTTCACATTTATGTTAAAATAAAATTTAAGGTTGTGTTACATCCATGAACCTAGAGCTAAGAGGCAGTAATCTTCTATCAGGGAAATAATACAGAGAGATAAAGCCTTCATTGCTGAAATAAAACTATAGCAGTAGCTCTGATCATTAAACACTATAGAAACAAGTTTTAGTAAAGGAAGAGTCTAACTTGATACATTCCATCCAGACTAAGACAACGAGAAAGTGAATGAGACAATGAGAAATAACATCAGAGATGCTAGGAGAGCCAAAGATCCAAATTTTATGTAAGAAATTTCTAGATAAAACCTGAAAGTTCATTGGGCAAAACAGTGAATAAAAGCAAAATATAATACAAACTAACTTTATTAAGCAAAAGAAAGATGTGATTCTGGAATTCAAAAAGATAAGCCAGGTACCCCAAACCTATTTTTAAAGATAAAGGAAACCATTCTATAAGCATGTTAGCCAAAACGAGTTTGAGGTGCAATGGGGGCCGGCAGATAATTCTTCTAAATGGTGAAATCTTACTAAATCCAGCATATTACTACCTTAAAGATATGAACGTGATCCTGTAAAATTTGCCCATATGTTTCTTTTATTTGGTTGCATGAAAACTCAAGGCTAAATTTGTGATAAATCTTTAATAATTTCTTATGTATGAAAGTATACCCATTTATTTTCTGATTTCAGTTTGTGATTCTCTTCCCAGTGTAATATTCCAGTATCCCACTGTGTTTGTATACACACACAAACACACACACACACACACACATATGCACACATTTTCTTCATCCGTTTGTCTGTTGAAGGACATTTGAGTTGCTTCCAAACTTTGGCTATTGTAAATAGTGCTGCTATGAACATTGGGGTGTGTGTATCTTTTCACGTTAGTGTTTTCATTATTTTTTTTTCCTGAATATATACCAGTAGTGGAATTGCTGGGTCATAGAATAGTTCTACTTTCAGTTTTTTTAGAAAACTTCATACTGTTTTCCATAGTGGCTGCACCAGTTTACATTCCTACCAACAGGGTACTAGAGTTCCCTTTTCTCCTCATCCTCATCAGTAATTGTATTTGTAGCATACTTGTGTTCCTAACTTTTTTAGTTTTTAATGTATCTATTGTAGGTTTAGATTTGTGGTTACCATAAGGTTCATAACAGTTGACCTATAACTATATTTATTTGTTTTAAACTAGTAGTCATTTAAGTTTAAATACATTCTAAAATATCTGTATTTTTTTACTCTCCACCGCCACATTTTGTGTTTCTGATGTCATGTTTTGCATTTTCATGTTTATCCCTTAAATTTATTTCAGTCAGAGTCGCTTTTACAATCATGCTTATTCAAGTGGTTCATCCTCAGTCCTTGCTATATATTTGCTTCTCCTAGTGGGATTGTCCCTTTCCTGTCTCTTCTTACTTCTTTACCCTTTAGAGAAAACCCTTTAGCATTTGTTTTAGGATAGTTTAGTGTTGATGAACTGACTTAGCTTTTGCTTGTATGAGAAGTTCCTTATCACTTCTGTGGTTCTAAATGATAAACTTGTTGTGTGGAAGTATCCTAGGTTGCAGGATTTTCCCTTTCAGGATTTTGAGTGTATCATGTTACTCCATTCTAGCCTGCAAATTTTCTACAAAGAAATCAGCTGATAGCTGATTAGGCCTCCCACTGCCCACCTGTCAGTCCTAGTGGTCCTCCAGACAGTCAAGGGAGCTCATCTCCCCTGTGTAGGACTCCAGGCGTATGGCATCCATTCTGTGGCATTGCAGCTCACTTCCCAGGGCAGATGTTGTCCTGTATAATCTCCTTTTTCCTCTGAGTCCCGTTCTGGGGCACAGGTCTGAACCTGGATTGATTTTCTTTCCTTCCTACAAATGACCGTGTATCTTTCTTGCAGCCTTGGTTGCGTTAGAATCCTTCTGCCAGTTTTCAGTTTCCAGTGGGAATTGTTCCACATGTAGATGTAACTTCGATGTGTTCATGGGATGAGGTGAGCTCCATGTCTTTTTACTAAGCTATCTTGATCAATCTCAAATATATATTATTTTCAGTATTACTAGTTCCGTGCTGATTAAAGCCTGCCATTCTAGATTGAATTTGAAGCAGAATTCTGATACAATATCTCTTTGAAAGTTGTCATTAAAACTTTAGACTTTATTATTTGCATTTGTATTTTTTTACATTGTGTAATGAGAAGCTTTACAAGCGATAACATCTTACGCTCTTGTAATACAAGTTTGGGTCAAGCTCATTCATAGCCTCTGTGATAAATATACATTAGCATTTAATGGTGATACATTTTATTAGATGGTGATTGATTAACAGTTGCATAGATGGTGTCATTTTAATTCTTTCAGAAGAAAATCTCACTTAGAAATGTATTGAAACGATAAGAACTTTTATATATTTTAAAATATTAAAATTAATTCATTTATGATAATTATTATTGGAAATGAAATTGTACTTACAATTTCTATCTAAAAGAGAAGATTAATATGCAGAAAGGGATAAACTTTATTTAAACTTCTTTCATTTGATTATAATTCCTTACTCTGTGGGAGAGAAGACTCTAAACACTTTTAGAACTAATGCATTTTTTACCCTGAGTATGTGGGCCTCTAAGATATTTTGCGCTCATATTAAGAAGGCTATGAATGATATAACTACCATCAGGAGTTATATTTCAGGAATAGTGAGCTGGATAAAAACACATAGGATACTCTAGAATATTTTGTCTCCTATTTGCAGGCAGGTGACTATGTCTTTTGCCCATTGTAAATGTCTTATCATGCTCAACTCAGTTCCAGAAAAATATATTTTTTCCCCAACACATAACAGTGCTCTATTTAAAAAATGAATAAAATGCATATATTCATTTAATTCTTACAAGCCATTAACCTTTTGCAGTTTCTCTTTCTCTCAAGATAACATAAAAGTCTTGCAAATACCAACGAAGTGCAAGTCATAGGGGACTTGTTGTTTCAATTAGCAGGCATTTATATGATTATTTGCACTACCTGAGGCTTATATAACCATTTCGAAAAAAGAAATGAATCCTTATTTAGCTTAATATGTACTCAATTTTTCTAAGAATCCTTGAAATGTATAATATTAACTCCTACTTGTATTGATACATTCATTGCCTTATAAGAATCTTCACACATTTATGAGTTTATGAACATACAGAACCTTCATATGTTTATGAGTTTATGAACACACTGATGCTATGATGAATCAATTGGTCTGATATGTATTATCTTAGCTCTGCATTTTTTATATTAAACTTAAGCCTGATATTGATTTGGTCACATTTTAGGCATCTTCCCTCTTTTAGACCTCTTATATTATATGCACGACTCACTTAAAACTGTTGTTTGAACAAGCCACACTTTCCTCCCTCGGAATTATTCTTCTTACAGAATTCCTGTTGTAGGAATATGCTCTGACACTTACTCACCAATGGAAAATTTACTCATATTCAAAATCTTTCCCTCCCTTAAGTTTTTTCCTGATCCTCAGTTAGAATTTGTCTTTATAAATTATTTTTTCTTTTTTAATTCTCGGCACTGGCACTATACTTTGCATAGCTTCTAAGCATTTAAAATATATTTCCTTGTGTCATTTTAACGTACTATACATATCAGATTCCCTCCCTGGACTATTAGTTATTTGAAGGTATGAACTAATGCCAGTTTTTGGTAATTGACAGAAATCCTCACAGCACTCTACATATACAGGAACATTATAAAGAGTTGCTAAAATACTTCCTAACTTATTAATCACACTCAGTAACAGAGCCAATTCACATCATCCTTATTCAACAGACAGTGAATAAGTATTAAATAATTTTCTCACAATATATGCCAAGATGTTATTGTCAGAATTTAAGTGAAAGTTTCATTAACTAAAAATTCCAAATTTACTTTTCTTTTTATTAAGCAATAAAACATCTGTATAAATAAGTAGAAGGAGGAAAAATACACCTTCATAAACTGGCAGGCCAAGTATTTATTTTTTTACTAGAAAAGTGAAAAGAATTTGAAAAAGAGTGATGCTTCCTGAGTACCCAGTCTCAGCAGAGAAGACTTTAAGGGAAAAAGTATAATTGAGAGATGAGAAAGACTGTGGGACTCCCTGGACCATGTTCTCGTCATGTAGATGGAAACTGGCCTGAGAGACACTGAGTGTCCTTATAGACCACATTCCTCCCTTCCCGAAGTGGAGCTGGTTTACACTCGCTGCTGGGTCATTAAAACCAGGTGCTTCCACCTACCATGTACCATAGTTAGCGAGCTTTACATGACCTTTTAAACCTCACAAATCCTAGTACATTGTATTTAGTAGGTCACCAATAAATATTTATTGGAAAATGGATATAAACAGTGACAACGTCCAATAAGAAATTTGAGAGGTGATGCTATCACATCTATGATAAAAGATCCCTTTTTAAGTTTATGTTTAAAAAAATTTTCAAGGCAGGAAATAACCAAAATACGGATGAAATGTTTTACATTTAACTTTTACACAAACAATGAAAAGACAGAGCTAGGCCCAAAAGATAAGCTTATTAAACCTTTTTCTTATCATTGAAAGAGATTTCACTCTTAGGTTGATTTGCCTGTTAAACAAGTAGACAAAGCTAATTTCTTTACTTTTTATGTATCAAGTTGTTGCTGAGTGACAATTTTTACCTCCCATCTTCTATCCAAAGCAAAAAGATTCATTTATAATTTATACAGTTATGCTCGTGTGAATGTAACAGAATAGCTGTTTTCATTAAATAATAATGCTTCAAATTGCTTCATATTTTTCTTCCAAAAAATTCAAACTGTTTAACTGACAATTACTGTATCATTATCCTCATTTTCCAGATGACACTTTTGGTTTTTTTTTCCTTTTTAACATTACTTTACCTTGCAAATATTCTATAACACAAAAGTACTTCATAGAATATAAATTAACAGATGGAGATGAAAGAACACAGAAGTTAAATTATTTGTCCCAAATCATATAAGTAATCACTGGAAAAGCTTGATAAATTCTCAGTTTGTTTCCTCTTGTGTTAGAAATGTTACTCTTGATTCATATCATTAATGCTGAAGTTATAGTTTGGCATTTTTTAACCACACTGTAAATGTTTTGTCTCTCTTTTTGAACTCTTACCAATGGAATCATACAATTACCAGACAAGATGTCCCGTATGAAATAAGAAATAATCGTAGGTTATAAGAAATAAGGTAAAAATAGCAAAGGTTCAATCAGCATCTTAAAAGCTGGTTTGCATTGGTGTGGCAAAGTATGACTCAGATGTGAACGATGAGGTAATTAGGTACGACTCAAGAGGGTATGTGCTACTCAGACACCTTACTGATCAATGAATTGTACTTGTAAAGCTATTACTTTTATATTGATCTCAAAGTCAACATAGAGAAATGTCTTTAACCTAGCTGTTTCATATTTCTCAAAGGAAAAAGTAAAGGTAGTTTAAAATATGGAGGCTGGGATCATTAGAATTAAGGAAGTTATTGTAAAACCAAAAATTTCAAGAAACTATTGAATTGTAATCAACATCTCTATAAACCAATCCCTAAAATTATAGCAAGTAACTGTATTTACTCAGGATTTGAAAATTTTAGGTAGCAACTCTTAATGTTCCAAATTTTTTAAAGTTTCATCTTCATCTTTAGTTAAAATAGCCTGACATTTGGACAAAAAGAAAATCCAACTTATATTTGGTTCTCTATCAACCAGAATTGGCTGACAACATTGATAAAAGTTACCTTGTATGTGTAGCACAGATAAATATAATTCTTCCCTGAAGACCGTATATTCCATTCCTTAAAGATATTCTCTTGAATCATCTCTATATCTGGTAAAATTTTATAAGCATAAGACTGAAATATGTTTAGTCAGTTTTTCTGAATTAACTCACATCAAATAAGATACAAGAAAGTGGTTGAATGGAGTAAAAAATTCTAAGTTATCTACTTTAAAATATTTTTTTCCTAATTGTAATTAAGTGCTGAACCCTACCACTCTGTCAATTCATTCTTTATTTAACTTCTAGGAAGTTGATCTTGTTTTTCAATGTTTTGTGATTTTAGATACTGTGTTTTGTTGGTTTCTTTTTTCTTTTACAAGTTACCTAACTTCTCTGAATCATTCTTATTCCATTTCCAAACTAAGGCTAATACTAACTTAGGGTTAATTCCTACTCTATTCACCTCATGTGTGTGTGTGTGTGTGTGTGTGTGTGTGTGTGTGTAAGATGGTATGAGATAATGGATATAAAAACTGTTTTAAACAATAGACTCAAATGAAAAGGTTAGCTATTACAAAAATTATTCATGCTGGAATTTGGGGGTTTATGGGTCCGAATTGAGAAAACAGTGATTGATATTTGTTATAAATTTAACCAATGAAGCTAATATTGATGTTGCATTTTACTTATAAAATAGAAAGAGTCTTTAGCTTTTACTCACCATTTTGTTACTGTTTTGTTGTTGTTGAACTATCGTGAAGAATCCCACAATGACTGAGAGGTTTTTGCAATGTCACAGAGAAAGTTACATGAAAAACTGACTTTAGGAACTAGGTGCTTTGATTTCCAGTTTCTCCATTTTCAACAGCATGTTTGCCATTTCTAATACCATATTTTTGTAATACGTATCAATCAAATTATATTAAGAAAACCATAGCCTATTAAAGGTAATATCTGCATTTCATTTTTTTTGCAGTGAAGAATATGGATCAATCAATATGATTAATATTTGAATGAGGAATTCTTCAAAATATTGTCCAGATCATTATCAGATTAGAGCATAAATGATCTTTTCTTTTAGATCATTATAGTTTGGTTGGTTTTTAAATGCCACCTTCTACCCTAGCATAGTGTTGAGGTCTTGATATAACTTGAAAAACAATTATTTAATGAATATTCTAAAATATTAATTGGCGGTTAGGTAGGCAGTCACAGCACTGGAGAAGAAATTGGTGAATAGGGAGTTATGAAGGAGCTCTGGGGTCAAGAGCAGGTCAGGGGAGTTTAATAAAATATAATTTCTCACTTTGCTTTAACATATTTTTATTCTAATATTGCAATTGCTATGATGTATATAGTTAGTTCTCTGTGCCACACTCTTCTAAGTTTTCTCACTTTCTCTCCCTCTCTATAAATTTGAATCCTCACAGCAATTTCAAGATAGGTTAACTTATAATTTATATGTATTACATATAAGGAAATAACAGCACATTGAATTTAAGTAGCTTGCACAAGATTGCATGATTAATATGCAACACAGTTGTATTTGAATTCAAGAAGTCCATCTCTAAAATTTGTGTTTTTAACCACTAGGATACATTTTACCTGTTCTATGTATGTGGAACACAGAAACCTAAGATAGCCCCAAAGATTTCTACCATCTAATGTACATGCCTCCTGAAATTATCTCCCTTCATCAATATGATAAAATACTACTCTCATGATTAGACTCCAGTTAGTTGACTCTGAGTCAATTAAAAGCTATATTATCTGGGTGTTACTAACATCATCAGGAGAACCCCTGAAAAATACTAGGTTCTTCCTAAAGATAGACAGTTTCTATAGTAGAGATATTCTCCATTCTTGGCCCTAAAAATGGAGGGGTCCAAGTGGCAAGGACTTGAGAAAAGGTTCCACAGTAGGAGGGTAAGTGTTCAACCCAGAAGAGGCCCTCACCCAGCCATGCTGCCATCCTCATACTAGGACTTTCCACCTCCAGAAAGGCGAAGAAATAAATTTTCTGTTGTTAGTACATCACTCAGATATGTCTTGTCTTGTCTTTTTCTTTTTTCTTTCTTTCTTTCTTTTTTTTTTTTTTTTTTCGGTTATAGGAGCCCAAATGAACTAAGACAGAAAATTGGTACCAAAAAGTATGGGTGCCACTCTAACAAATATCTAAAAATGTAGAAGCAGCTTTGGAACTGAAAAATGGATAGAAGCTGGGGAACGTTCGAGGTGCATGCTAGAAAAAGCCTACATTGCCGTGAATAGACTTTTGAAGCCTTTTCCGGTGAGGCCTGGAAAAAAAACAGAGAGAGTTGTAAAGAAAACCCTAATCTTCTTAGAGAATACCTAAGTGGTTATGAACAGAATTTTGGTAGAAATATGAGTGGTAAGAACCATTTTGATGAGGCCTCAAACAGACAAGAGAAACATGTTATTGGACAATGGAAGAAAGACCGTCCTTGTTATAAAGTGGCAAAGAACTTGGCTGAACTGTTTGTGTCCTAGTGTTTTATCGAAGGTAGAACTTGTGAGCAATAAAACTGGGTATTTGGCTGAAGCTATTTCTAAGCAGTGGTAAGGTATGTGTGGCTTCTTTCCTATGCAGACACTCCCAGTGGGCATGGCTGACAGAACGTTGAGTTAAAGAAGATTATTATTGATATTTAAGATTTGATGTTGTTTACTCTGTTGGATTTAGACTTACTTAGGACCTGTAACCCCTTTTTCCTACTTTTCCTATGCCTGTACCTTGTTGTATTTTTGAAGCATATAAAACATTCAGTTTCATACGTTCACAGCTGCAGAGTAATTTGCCTTAGAATAAATTGTACCTTGCTGTCGGGCTTATCTGATTTAGATGGTATTTAAATGAGATTTGGACTTACTGGAATGAATTAAGGCTATCAGAGTTGTTGGGATGAAATTAACATGTTATTCATGTGGGAAGGATATGAATTTGGGGAGACCAGGAGGTGAAATACCATTGTCTGAAAGTATGTGTCTCTCCAAAATTTATTATTTTGTAATCCTAATGTCCAAAATAATGGTATTTGGAGATGGTCCCTTTGGAGGTGCTTAGGTCATGAAGGTGGAACCATCATGAATGGCATTAGAACTCTTATAAAAGGCCCCCCAAAGCTCCCTTGTTCCTTTTATCATAAGAGGGTACAACAAAAAGTCTGAGACCTGGAAGAGGGCCCTCACCTAACCACGCTGGCATCCGGATCTCAGTCTTCCAGACTCTGGAAATGTGAGAAACAAATGTCGGTCATCTATAAGCTACCTGGTCTATAGTATTTTGTTATAGCAGTACAACAAAGATTTTATTTTACAGTCATCCCTGAGTACCTGCTGGGGATGTTAGGACTGTGGGTGCTCAAGTCCCATGGTAGGGCCTCCATATCTGTGGTTCCACATCTGTGCGATCAACCAACCATGGATCATGTAGTACTATATGTATTTATTGAAAAAATCCACATAAAAGTGTACTGCACAGTTCAAACGTGTGTTGTTCAAGGTCAGCTGTGTATATGCTTATATTGATATATTTATATGTATACACACATATTTATTATTGTATGTATTTATGACGAAAGGAAAAGACACATTGTAAGGAGTTGGCTCTTGAAATTATGGCGACTGAGAAATCCCATGATCTACCATCTATAAGCTGGAGACCTGAGAAAGCTGATAGTATAACTTCCAATTTGGGTGCAAAAGATCAATGCCCCGGCTTGAAAACAGTCAGGCAGAGAGTGAATGTTCCCTGTATTCCAGACATACTGTTCCCTGCCTCCACTGTGCAGAAACTGTCTAATTTTCCCTTGGTAGCCAAGATCAATCACCCCACCCAGTACGGTAACTCTTATTTGCCTGTTGTTTGAGCGACATGGAGATTCCAGAGTAGCCAGGGGGCAGCCTCAGCTTCCAGATAGTGGAATAATTGTTATGTCTACTAGTAGAAGCATTCCTTCCTTTGGAGCAAAGACTTCCAGGACAATAGAACATAATGTCATGGGAACAAGAAACTATGTTTTGCCAGTAGATTACTAGGAGGTTAGAGTCAGTGGGGTCATTCCCATTTTCCCTTCTTGACCCATGAATTCTGGCTACAGGAGAAATACCACCATATATTGGACGATGATTCAGAGCATATACACAGCCTTCTGGAGAATCTTGCCCCAGTCCTGCAAGCTCTTACCACCTTGCTGGTGATGTAATTGGGTTATCAAAAGGCCGTTCTACTGTTGTATGAAGTTAACTGCTTTAGGATGAAGGGGACAAAGCTGTGAGGTGATCTTCTCAAATACAAGTAATACTGTGTGGAATACTAGGAGGATAGATAAGGCATTCTGTGAGCCCACAGATGATAGTTTTGACAGAAGCATTGCATACAGGAAAGACAAATCTGCATCCAGACTAAGTGTCTCTTTTGAGTAAGAACAAAACACTGCTCCATCCATGATATAAACTGTCCAGTGTAATCAACCTGCCACCAGGTGTCTGGCTGATCACCCCAAGGAATAGTGCCATATTCTGGAAGTCAGTGTTGGTCTCTGCTGCTAGCATATTGGACACTCAACACTGGCTATAGGCAGGCCTGCCTTGGTGAGTGGAAGTCTGTATTTTTGAGCCCATCCATAACCTCCATCCCTGCCATCCTGGCCACTTTGTCCGTGAGCTCTTTAAGTGATGATGAGGGTAGTTGGGGAAAGAGCTAACTGGTATGCACAGAACAGGTCATATCCAAATGATTATTAGAGACCTGCTCTGCTCAAGTTACCCTTTGGTAGGTATTCACATGTAACACAGATATCGTTACATTTTTTGCTTATTCAGAGGGGTCTGTCCATAAACTTCTTCCACAAGTTGCCTTGTCAACAGTTTTCTACTTGCATTCTTCTAAGTCCCTGACTATCCAGCCAAACCATTATACACTTCCCATAAATTGGTATATAATTGGACATCTAGCGAGTTCTCCTTTCTAGCAAAGTGACTAACCGGGTGCATTGCTTGAAGTTCTGCCCATAAGGAGGATTTCCTTTCACCACTGTCCTTCAGGGATATCCAGAAATGGGCTGGGGTGCCGTAATTGTCCACTCTGGGGAGATGCCTACATATTATGCAGAAACATTTCTAAACCAGGCCTGAATCTTTTCTTTCTCTGTCAACTCATTGTAGGGAACTCCACATGAAGCCTTAGGTGCAGACTGAGGGAAAGTAGGCGATGTGGCGGAAATAGGGACCTTGGGCATTTGGACCACTCTTCTTGTAGCTTCTTTGTACCTTCAGGGTCTTCTTGGGCCTGCGTATACCACTGTCATGTGTATACCACTTCCATTTGATGATGGGAGTGCTGTATGCATGCACAACTTCATGGCTTATTGAGTCAGAAAACACCCAGTCCATGATGGACTGTTCAGATTGCAAGATAACTTGGTGACAAGGAAATCTGGAGAAAGGTGTGTGGGTAGACCTCTCTGAATTTAATTCATTTCAAAACTGAGAGGTAATGTGAAAGGGGAAATTTAGTACTGGTGTTCAGAAGGGACTTTTTGGCTCATTGAAATTCATGGTGTTAGGAAGACTTCTTATTTGTGTATATGTAATATTTGACACTGCCTAATGGAAAAATAGGGAAATTAAGTGCAAGGTTAACAATCTATTGATAGCACTAGGACTTGGCAACCAACAGTTCTATTGGGTTGTGTCATATTTTATTGTGAGTGGGTAGCTGAAGCTGTGCAAGACAGCTAAAAAGGATGTAGATTCTTTAGGAGTTAGGTCTTACAGTCTACAAACATCTAATCACACGTAGTTGTCAGCAGAACACATACATTTGAGATTGCCTAGACCATATGAATTGTAATTCAAAAAAACATTATTTTAAAATTCTGGTTCGCAACTAATCAGCTAAGTAATTCAGGGGGAAGACCTTTTCTGGGCCTTAATTCCATAATATATAAAGTGGGATTAAACAACCCTTATTTCTAACAGATATTGTGCTAATAAGATAATGGAAAATGTCATATGACTGTATATGAACAATATACAAATTCAAATTATTCTTCCTTACATGACGCTAAATATTTGTGCTGTTTTACATATTTTCACAGAATGGATGATGATCTCACATTTAACTAGTGGTTAGCATAGTAATAACATCATTGTGACAATAGTCAGTGGAAATTGATGTCTGTCTTCTTCAGAAAATAAATGAAATTCCTATTAAAAGAGAAGCTTAAGAATGAAAGATGAGGAAAGACTGAAAAATTGTCACAGATTGGAGGATACTAAGGAAAAAAAAATGAAATACAGTGTGAGATCCTGGATTAGATCCTCAAAGGACACTAGGGAAAAATGAATGAAATTCAAATAAAGTCTGTAGCTTAGTAGCCTGTTAATTTCCTGGCTTTGATTTATGTACTAGGATTGTATAAGATGTTAATATTTATGGAAGCTGTGTAAAGGGTGTACAAGAAATTTCCATACTTTTTCCAATTTTTCTCTAAGTCTAAATAAACTGTTTTAAAAAAGTGTTAGCAAAAAAACATAGCTTCCAAGGCAAGTTATTTTAGAATTTAAACTGTATCTGTTAAAACAACATGACTCAGGATATTCCTGAACTTCAATTTGGCGCTAAGATAGTTTTCATATGTCCATATTTTAAAGGTAATTCTAGGAACAGATTTCTAGATGTGCTGAAAAACATGACTGGTGTATTCCTAGTGATTGATTTTATATATATATATATAATTTTTATATATAAAGCTGAATAATATACACACATACATATAATTTATGCAAAAATCAATGGCTGTGATGAATCATGATGGTTATTATTTGAGCTACATTATAAAATAAATAACATAGAGAGTCTTGTAAAGTCTTTGTTAATTCTAAGAATTATTTCATACTACAAAGCATCACTGACAAGCTGGGACTTTTTTTTATTGAAAGTTATGTAATTTCTATGTTAACTAACCATAATTTTAAGTGTTATTAAATGCAATTAGACATTAGAATGAATGAGATATTTTAGATTTCTTCCAAAGTAGAATTGTTGAGCATTTTTCAGATCTTAGTATCTGTTTTCATTCCTCCTTTATCTTTGTATTTGCATTTGTGCTTGTATTTGTATGTGAATCTCTGAGTAGTTACGCTGTGAAATAACATGAGAAAGTGCTGCAACCACTTTTTAGGCTGTGTCTCCCCCCAGAGGCCCACAGAGAGGAGTCTGTTCAAACAGTGTTTCTAGTGATTTTTATGTAGAATAAGAAGCACAGTTAGACATAATGTTTATAGATTTTTATAGATTCATAAAATGATTAGTCTGTTGATAGAGGTGCATCCAAGTTGTTTGTGGCTTAAATATTGCATAATTTGAAGGACTTTCTTGAAGAGATAAATAAAATGAATTGACAAAACATTTCTAGAGCTTTGGGTATGACCTATAAGCTTTTGAGGGTACCTAAAGCTTAATCTTTATTAATTTCAGAGTACATTCACCCATAATTTTTGACTTTGCGCTTGTTGACAAGTTTTCTATTAATTTAAAGGCAAACTATTTCTGAAAAAATAATTTCTAAAGTCATAGTGTACTAATATCAAATGTTGTGTTAAGTCAGCTACTCTTCAGATAATTTCAGTTTTCTAATGATGCAGCCAGAGAAGTAATTATTTTCAACCAATCCATCTCTAATCACTCATATCAATTAATGGTTACTTTGTGAAAAAAAGCTTTCCTTGAAAGCACTTTTGGGTGACTACATTTTGTGTTTAACAACAGTTGCATGAGGATTTTAGCCCAGGAGTCTTTGTCAGGTATTGAATGTTGATTCACCTCTTGGTATAACTTGACTTTTCTCTTTATTAGTTCTTTCACTATTGTTTCCTCAAACTTGCCAAATACTTAACAAAGAGACCAGCCCATCAGTTCTGTCACTTTAGAAACTCTTAGGTATTTTTGAAAGTAACATTGGGAAAACAGCAGATCAGGAAGTCTTTTCAATTCTGCACCAAGTAAATTGCTTTTTAGTGGGGGACCAGATAGCTCCTGGGATAGTAATGGGATGCAGAGCCTCTCACCTCCAGGTTGGCCTTTGTACCTAGTCTGGGCTGGTGGTGACAGAAAGCCATTAGCCTTTGATTGCTGTTTGCTGACCTGTGTGAAATGAGTTGATGGCTCCCATTCAGCTTCTAGTTGGACAAGTGCATGGATCACATTTGGCAGCCTTGTTGGTAGTTCCAGAAAAATAGAGATGGATTGAGTAGGCTGTGAGGTTAAAGTACTGACCCACCAGATGAGAGTTGACTTTCCTTGGAGGGAAATTTTTTTCTTTCCTGGCCCACACTCCACCCCTACTCTGTAGATAGACTAATGAAGCCCTTAAGGTATCAGCAATTTCATTCTATTACTTTGAATATGCTCTAATTCTTCTTAATACCACGAGTTAAAAATCTGATCTTATTTTTGAGAGTGGTTCTCTTCCTACTGGATGAATACTTTGAAATTAACATAGAATTGTGCACTATTAGTGCAGTCACTTATTAATTAACAGACATAAGTAGTGAAATAAGAATGACAAGGTTTATTTTATAATTATCATTATTGTCTACAATTTTTTTCCTTCTGCCACTGTAATTCGAATTGTCCCTCTTCCACAGAGGATTCACGATTCCCACTTGTTCTCTTGGTTCATGTTTTTGCCTTCTTTCAATGACTCCAGGCTCCATCTCTTTATATCAGTCCCTAATTCAAGTCCAATTTTTATAATAAAGCCATCCCAGAACTCCTCAATCTGCCCAAATGTAATTCTCCTTTGACCACTGTCTGAATCACACAGTTGAACAATTCATCATAGTTTCTCTGACCTTGCTTTCTTATTCATTATTTTCTGTATTATTTTAAACCTCCCTGATAGACAATAAGTATATTGAAAGCAGAGATAATGCTTTTCATTCATTCTGTGTTTCCCAGGTTATCTAGCTGAGTAGAACTCGAAGCAGATAGGCATTAGGCTGGCTGGATAAAAATGTATGCCATTTTTCTATAGCATTGATTTCTCACATATTCATGGATATATGTATGAACTGTAACTTTTACTTGTGTTCCCTTTCCTTTGAATAGATAGAGTCATAAGCATTACCCTTAGGAATGTGAAAGACCCTGGAGAGGATGTAGAGTGAGAGATTGTACCCCTGCGTTCTTGTTGCACAGAAACTTAATAAACGAGCAAGTCAGAAATCTCTCTCTATAAACATCAGTTGCTTTATCTGTAAAATGGAGATAAAATATAAGTACTGATCGTCACACCAAACAATTATAAAAAAAAAAGGAGACAGTGTAGGGGGAAAAACTTGCAAATCATTATGTAAATTTCAAGATTTTACTAAGTGAAGACTAATAAGTACTGAACAAGTATTTATTTATTTGATAAGTATATTAGAAATTTATTTTAATTAATTTATTAAAATTGATAATTTATTCATTAATAATAATTTACTTGGTTATTTACTCACTTGATAATTTGATAATTGTGTCCCTCAAAAACCCATATGTGAACGTCCTAACCCAAAGTACCTCAGAATGTATACTTAACTTAGAATCAGGGTTGTTGCTGACGTAATTAGTTATGTTTAGGTGAGGGGAGACTGGACGTCTAATCCAGTGTGACTGATCACCTTATACAGTGGGAGCATTTGGTCACACACACACACACACACATGAATGCCATGGGAAGGTGAAGGTAGAGACTGTCAGCTGAAATAAATGCACAGCCTAAAAGTTGAGTTATGTTTTATTTGGTGGACATTTCTGAGGACTCGAACCCCTTCGAGCCTGGGATGACAGCCTCTCAGATGGCTTTGAGGGACTGCTCTGAAGAGGTAGGGAAGGAGCTAGGATACATAGGAGCTTTACAACAAAGACCAGGTAGTTGGAACATAAAAAGATTACTTGTTTGTTGTGGAAAAATGTGTTACAGCTCGGTGTTACAGCTCAATTGTGACAGCAAGCTGGATCCGGGAGAGAGACCAAGCAGCACTTGGAGAGTTGGAGAACTCAGGTTTATTACCCCAGTGGGCCCAGAGGAGTTAACACTCCAAGCTCTGGACCCCATATGTAGGTTTACACAGGCCTTTATAGGCTGCCCGTTTACACTTTGCAACATCATATGCAAATAAAGTATAACAAAAGTTGACCAACTAAGAACAAGCTTTGTAGAAATAGACCAATCAGGAGGGAGAGAAATAACCAATCAGGAGTGAGCTCCATGCAAATGAAGTACTACAAATGGACCAATCAGGAGTTAGGGAAATGGACCAATCAAGAGTAAGGGAAATAACCAATCAGGAGTGAGGGAAATAAGCAATCAGGAGTGAGCTCAGGGAACCAATAGAACTTTAGGCATAAGTAAGCTGTTTCAGAGGCAAAAGGTGAGATAGAGCTTCTGGGCCAGGGAACCGGATGGTGCTGGCAGGAGAGTAGTGGCTGTGCCTGGAGGTCCTGCTGGTCTTTTTAGGGGGCTACCTGCCTCATTTAACTAAAGAAAACCAGGCATCTCAAGTTAAAGGATTCATGTATGGGAGGAAGCAAACATTTGGGCTCATTGAATTCATTCCTTTGATAAGCACCTTGCTATTTAGGGCTGAGATCCTGTCCTTTCTTATTCTGAGCCCCCCTGAGACTGCACCACTGTGAGTGGCTGCAGAGGCTGGGCTGCAGGCTTGTCTTCACTGGGGGCTGGTGGCAGCCGCTGATGAATTGATGACTTCAGCATTCTTTGTTTACTGATACGGTTTGCAGTATTTTTCATCACAAGATCCAAGTGATGCTCCTACAAGCCAAAGAATGCTAAATATTGCCAGCAAACCACAGAAGATAGGTGAGAGGCAGGGAATAGGTTTTCTGTCACAGAAGGAACCAACCCTACAGACATCTTCACTTTGGACTTCTAATCTCCAAAACTGTGAAACAAATTTCTGTTGCTTAAGCCACCTAATCTCTGGTGCTTTGTTATGGCAGCTCTGGGAATCCAATGCAACATTTTCTGTGCATCAAGTTGCTTACAGACAGTAAATAGAATAACCAAGGAAAGGAGAGATACTTTAAAACCTTGTGCTTTAAGGAACATTAATAAGAAAATGAAAAGATAAACTACAGAATGGAAGAACAGATTTGTAAAACACACTTCTGGTGAAAAAGAAAAAAGTATCTAGAGTGTGTAAAGGACATCTGCAACTCAATTAATTAAAAATAAATACTCCACCTAAAACATGGACAATAACTGAGTAGATGTTTCTCCAATGAGAATATATAAATGACTGATGTACGCATAAGATGCTCAATATCATTACTTATCAAGAAAGTGCAGATAAATACCACAATAAAATACTAGTTTATATTCACTAGTGTGGCTAGCTGATGATAATAAAAACTTAGCAAAGGGACAATAGGAGATAGAAAACAAAAAAGCTTAGACCAAACGGCATATGTTCTGGTAAGATGATTGTAGAAATAACACTGTCTCTGCCAATTCACGTTGAGAAGGAAAAGGTTGGGCTAGGCCAAGACTGGGCTGGGCTAACTCATAAATTTTAAGTTAACTCATGAATTTTAAGTTTAACCTTGCTAGACCAGTTTTGGGTTACTGCAAGCGACCCTTTGTTTCCGCCTAGCTGTACTCACCCTATTGTTTGATGGACCCCGAGCTTGTAAGCGACCCTATAAAACCTCACTCACACTTCCAGGAGGCACTCAGATCTCTGGAGTGATAGCCCCTCTGAGTCTGCCGGCGTAATAAACCTGAGTTCTCCAACCCTCCAAGTGGTGTTTGTTTCTTAGCTGGGCTGCCGTTTCTGTGCCAATGTTATATTCAATTTAAAATTGATACAGCACAGCAGTTAACAACGAGAATGGCGAAAGATTCAATCCCCAGTCGGCCTTGAGGCTCAAGATGGTGGGAGATTTGACTTCTAGTAGACCTTGAGCTTCATTATATGTCCATTGTAATATAATAGCATGGTGAATAACATGCTCACAGGTGCCATGACAGTCCCAAGGCTAGCCACAAAAGGTTAAAGAGTGGGAAATGGCCAACTTCCTGGGAATCCCAGCCCCTTCCCTAGGCTAGATAGACTGGTCCTTCAACTTACTAGCATATGAAGCCACTGAGTCCATAAAAACTAGCAACACTCTCTCTCTACCTCCCTTCAGAGATGTCCTGCACTCTGTCTATGGAGTGTGTACCTACTGTTACTCTAATCTGAGCAGCCAACCCCCCACACCTCATGGCCTTTCTCTTGCCTTTTGATGTATCTCTCTAGATAAATCTACCTTTGCTCAAAAAAAAAAAAAAAATTAATATAGCTGAAGGGGCTATGTTTGAAAGAAAAGGACGTAAGGACATGAAGCAGCGTTTATTAAAGCCTGAAATATACCAGGTGCTCTACGTACATATCTATATAATCTTCAACTTGATCAGCTGAAATTTTGTTCATTTTAAAATTAAGAAACTGGAATCATTACCTACACTTCTAAAGGTCACAGGATTACTTGAAAGTTGTAGAGGTAGTGTGAATGCATCTCTCTGATTCTTAATGTGATTCTCTATGGTATAGTCTGCAGCTGGAATTGCATTTTGGTGTTTTTTTTGAAGAAATCTCATATAGTTACTCAAACCTCTAAGAGAAAAATCAAAGAATCTTTATCAGAAAAGATAGCATTTAATTAAATATATAGGTGCAAATTACTTAACATTGAAATAAGTCAAAATAGAGTGATTTTATCAAATAAAGGGAAGTATATATATTTCATATAATCTCTAGCCCCATCGTATACTCTCTAGCCCCATTGTAGGTAATTTCCTAACTTCACTTGTAGTCTCTATATTGATAATCCCTAGTCTCGCCAACATCCTTCATGAATCTTCCATTTCTTCTGCTTCTGGGCACATGGTTGATTGAGCTGCACTTCTCAACTCCCCTGAAATCAGAAAGACTTTCCTCAAGTTCCAGAAATCACATCCTGGGGAGCATTAGCTGTTCACTAGCTTACTCTTGTTTTGTGATTCCAAAATGTTTAAGCAGCTCTCTCGGGATCACCATTACTTCTTGTTTGTTTTAGAGTTTGAATATCACCGTAGGTTTCTTCTTATAATCATTAGCAACTAAATATCAAAAATGACCTCAAAAGCAAAATATAGAGGCAGGATGCCAAGACCAGTGATTATTTGTAAATAATTCTTACTTGGGAATAGCCCTATATAGCTCCACCAATATAGACCACCAAGTGTTGACTGCATGACTACATATTTTCTTAGGTTGAGATTAGTTATCAGTAATGAGGTCTAAAATCAGAAATACATTTCATTTGAAAGACACAGAAAATAAGGTATGTTAGAGAGGGAATACCCAGAGCTAGTAGTTACTATCTGATACAGAGAAGTGAATCACTGATGGATTAGGTTTGTGAATTTATCTTCCAGCTCAAGGACAGTGTAGATTTTTTGTTCTTTCCACTACCGCATCTGCAACTTTATGCAGCTGAAAGGTACTGCCTTCCCAGCTTAGTTTCATTGTCACAAGCAATGCAATGAAAAGCTTTCGAGAACAGCCTGTTAGTGCCCTCTATTGATGTGTTCAATCGTTCAGATCATTTCAAGAAAAGAAACCAGCATGATTTTTCAAATGTCTCTGAAAGAATTTTCTGCAGAGGATGTAGGAATAATTTTACTGTTTTACATTTTCATCCCTTCAAAGGTGTTTAAATACATGACTATAACTCCAACTTTCCTTTTATCAGGTATGGATTTCTGGCTAGATGTGATTTCAGGGAAAAAAAGACACAGGAAGTTGATATGATTTAAAAATGCAAACTCATTATCAAATTTCATAGATTAGTGCACAAACAATAGATTGAATAAATAGCTGGGACCATTCTAGTTAGTATTTGCAGCCTGCATCCTAATCAAACACTAAATCGTTCACAGTGATGCTTTGAAATTATTTTACGGTATCTACCTAAACCCTATAAAAAAGTTATGCCTGTACACTTTCCTAGGGTCCCAGATTGTTCATGAGTAAGCCTCAGTTTTGTTTTCCTATAGGGTTGTATTCTTAAAAAAACTTAGATGTTTGAAGTTGTTATTTCACCTGTCAACGGTATTTCACTGATTATTTTAAATACATGTCTCTTTGATCTAAAAATGACTATTTAAAATAAGGTTAACTCAATTTTCTAATGATAAACATTGCAGATAAAATGTGATTTGATTTTAATGTGATGAACTAATACAGACTGTGAAATTCCTTGTTTTATTTGTATTTTATTATCTATGTATCTGGTTTTTTTTTTTTTTAATTTCTCTTTGCCTTTAACCCTTAAACCTTTTGATGGTAGTTTAGAAATGATGCAATTTAGTTTTTTTAAAGACTTTGCCATCGTATAGGAGAGGAACAATCTTTCCAGTTATACGAGAGGTAAATAGAGATGATGAACTGGATTTAGGGTGGAATAGATACATTTCTAATGCTTACTGAGTCATCTTTTCCTTTGGTCCTTCTTTATTATAATTGAAGTGACGTTTCAGAACACTAATGATATTTATTTTAAATGTACCAAAATAACAACAACCAAAACACTGCAGCCAAGCACCAAATAAAAATTATCAGAAGAATTTTATTTTTATTGATTTATGATATTATAAAGCACCAGCTCTCTGATCATATTTACTAATGTAATAATCTAAAACTTTAACTCTAGTCCTGGATGATTTGACAGATAATTATGAATTTAGTAATTTAAAGTGACAAAATTCCCATAGGTTGTTGTCCACACTGTATGGCGGTCATTCCGTATTTTTTACTTTCCAAAAAATTATTTTTTAACTTAGTACGGATGATATTTAACTCCAAACTCTATGTATATAATTCTAGATATATTCTGACCAAAATTATGTGCTCAAATTTCATTTTTTTAAATATAATCCTTCTTACTTTTCTGTGTCTTTGAGAAAACTAATACTGAAATAAAAAAAGAGAGGTATCAATATAATTTTTTCTTTCCCTTTCACTACTCTTTGCTAAGAATAACTGTTTCTGGGTTTAAAAGCTTTTTTCTTATACTCATGTCAAAAATTCAATAGCATCTTAACTGGTTATTTCTAGCCAAGGAAGCCACAGTCAATTTTAAGTGGCTGATATGAATGGAAAGGAAAATTTTGTCTCTTGTAAGGCTTTGATGTCTTTGTTTTAATGTAGTTGTAGAGAAAAGAAATGGCTTCTGAAAACTCTTTTGAATCCGCCGTTATGAAAATTTATGTAGCCTTCAGTGTGGATGAATTCTTTACCATAATCCCAAAGAAATAAATCTAAAAATGGGAAAGAGTATGTGGAATATAGTACAATATTAGATAAGAATGCTGAGGTATTTAGAAAATTTATCATAGTTGATTCAGGAAAAGAAGTACACAGAGAAAGAGATAATTTTCTAATAATCCATTTTTGCCTTTTTCATCTTCAGTATCTCATTTTCATAATGGTGAATGAAGAGAGGAAGAATGAGAAAATTCAATGAAAAATAAATCTTTGTTGATTGTATTCCATGTTATGCAATTATTTAAAAATTTTCCAAATTAGAGCTGTTTATATCAAAATACAGGCACAAGGATAAATAGTAAAATAAGTGGAATAGTCTATAAATGTCAGAAACTGATCATATATATACTTATGTGGTTGAAAATGCATATAGAGGTGAATTTTCAAATGAATTAGGAAAGAGTAATTTTTTGGATTGAAAAAATTGAATTTGAGGTTTTTGAATAAAAATAAAATTAGTTGTTTTTATAAAAGAAATGAACATAAATTTCAGAAGCATTCCCACTTTATTATTTTGTATGTAATTATAAAATTACTCAAAATATGTGAATAATTCTTTTTATAATTCTGGGAAAGAAAAGGATTTTATAAGCATGATTCCATATGTTAAAACCATAAAAAGTAAATTGGTATATTTGATTACCTTAATTTTGAAACTTTTGTAGAGCAGGAAAAAAAGAAAAGAAAGAAATACAATCTGAGTATATTTTTAAAAATGTATATGATAGGCAAATTACTAATTTATTCAATATGAAAAAAACTTTTGTAAGTAAACTACAGAAGTGAATACTCTAAGGTAAAGTTGGGTAAGTTGCACAATAGCTAACAGGGGAAGATGTATAATCCTATTAGTGAATTAAAATGAAAACAATGCTTAATGGCTTTAGCATTGGGGGAAAAGTGTACATCTTAGTTTAGTTAGAGTATGAAGAAAAGGCCACTCCCCTACATTCTTATTTAGAATCTAACTTGATACATATATTATGAGTGATGATATGTTAATAAAAATGTGGCCTTTATCCTTTGACTCGCGAAGTCTCTCTAAGGCTTTCTCTAAGAAAATAATAAAAAAAAAATTGTAAAGTGTTACTTCAGATATTATTTTTTATGTATTGTTATAATAGTGATTAATATGACACATCTTAAATATTTATTATAAGGAATTAATGCATAAATATCTGCAAAGATGTTGAGAATAAATAATTACAAAGAAAAATGCACACCATAGTCTCATGCTTTTCAATGTATATATATATATATGAATGCTTTTTGGTGTGTGTGTGTATATATATGTATATATATATATATGAATGCATGTTTGTGTATATCCATGAATACTACATATACAAATAAAATATTAAAAGGGTACATATCAAAATATTAATAATACTTATTTATATCTGACTGATAGCTGATGATTTAGATGATCCATCTAAATGTTTTCTTTTACTTTGTTGTTACTTAAAGAATTTTCTAAAATTAATACTTTCTGAAAAAAATACTATTTCTAAAATGTATTTAATGTTCATCCCCTTTGCTCTTGCTATCCAGCTGAAGGTCCACCTTTTAATACCTTTCTATAGTAATCCATTCTACATCTGCTGACAAGAAGAATGATTCCAAGCATTTTAAAAAATGATAAAAAATAGATATTTTATTTTCTTATTTCATGTTCAGAATGCAAGCACTAAGGCATATTAAGTTGAAAAGCACCAATAGCTTTACAATGTGGTACTTATACTTGGTGAATTACATGGAAGGTTTATGTGCTACAGTGGAACATTAAGAATAATAGACCTGTTTCTAAAGCAATAATATTTTATGTCCTTTTTTCTCTTTTTTTCACATTACTACCATTACGCTGAAACTGCCAGTTTAGAACTATTTAAAAAGGGTACAGTGGTTCTCAAAACAAAAAATAATCATTAAATTTTTTGCATTTAACATACAAATACAATGAATCTTTTTTTGTGTATAATTCAAGACAGTTTTATCACTGCAAAGAAAACTTTAAAAAAAAATCTCTTTGTTTTTGTAATGAAGGATATGCACCAAAATCTTTATCTATATTAATGTCTGAAAGCTCTTTTGGCTGTACATTCTTATCAGAAAAAGAAGATGACAGTACCTAAATATGTATATCTATTTAATTTCTGATACATTCCAAACAGCATCCTGCCCTCATGGTTTTTATCTTACAGTGGATATATGCTATTGCCAAACTATATTTTAAAATAGAAATATAATATAATATATAAATATATAACATATAAAAATAAAATATAATTTTTTTCATAAACTTTTCATGGGAATCCAGAAGAAGGTGAAATTAGGCTTAGGTAGTAGGAAAACAGCATTGGATCTAGCTATGAACCACCTTCTTCTTGCCTATTTTTCCCTCAATGCTTTTCTTCTCTTTTCTCAAATTCTTGTTGGTAAATCTGTCCAAGGTTATCTTTTTGGGCCAAGTCATAAATTACCAGCCAGCCTATAAATAAATTAACTTTGGTTTATGCAGTCAAGACTTTTGAATTTAGTGCTATGAAGTTTGAATCCCCACATAAAAGGAGTTGTGAGTGTACATTTGGAAAACATGCAGAAGTGTGAAACGCTCTCAGAAAGAAATATGTTAGAAAGCACATTCTAATGTGATTCTTTTGTGATATTTGTTGAGTATAACAATAGTACTTATTTATTTCTTTCATTTTAATATCAATCCATCACAAGGAAAATATTTCTTCCCACCAGTGGATTTTAGTCATTTCAGTCGACTTAACCATATACTAGGCAATATTTTTCCATCTGTAAAATGGCAATTTCAGATAGCCCAGCCTACTAATAAGAACTAATATGATCCTTTATTAGAGAGATCACTCTCTTGGTATTGCTTATTATTTTTGTCAAGATAGAAAGGCACTTTTTAAAAAAGGGTTGGGTTATTAACAACTGTCTTATTTGTAAAAGGGGGGAAATAGATAGTGCCTCCTTAGACAGACTCTCTGCTGTTTCTCCACTTTTCAGAATCTATTCAGCTTCCATCTCTCTTAAACTGTGTAAATGCATTTCAATAACTACCAGCAACTAAATGTGGAACTGGAACATCAGTGTTGTTCTTCTTGCCCTGCTGTCAAAGCTGTTAAGGCATTTACATAAAATTGGAGAGTAAATAAATCAACTGAAAATCCAACCTTCAAATATTTACAAATAATTGTTCTATCACTTTCTGTCCAGATCTCTAATCAAAATGGAGTTTGGTGTCCATCAAGTGAGTAACAGACAAGTAAAATGTGCTCTATCCATACAAAAGGGTATTATTCCAGTAATAAAGAATATAGCATGCATACTAAAACATGAATGAACATTGAAACCATTATACCAAGTCAAAAAAGCCAGTCAAATGAAATGTCTAGTGTATGCAAATCTATAGAGACAGAGAGTAGATTAGTGGTTGCTTAAGGTTGGGGTAGATGTTAAGCAAGAAAGTAGTATGTTCTTCAAATGGTATGTAAAATACTGTAGAGGCAAGGGACACTAAAGAAGGACATATACTTTCAACATATTTCATTCATATTCAATTCATTTTTAATTTTTTAATTTATTTTAATATATTTTTATTGAAGTATAGTCAGTTTACAATGTGTCAATTTCTCATGTACAGCACCATACTTCAGTCATATAGGAATATATATTCATTTTCATGTTCTTTTTCACCATATGTTACAATAAGATATTGAATATAGTTCATATTCAATTCATATTGAATGATTTCATTCAATATCTTTCAGTAAACTGAATGATAAATGACTGAATTTCTAAATTAAGTTAATAATCATAGGAATGAAGAGCAAAGATACTATGTAGAATGTTACAGATTAACAGTTGGTAGATGTGATGGCCAAATGACACAATCAGGGTGACCTGGAGTCACTTTAGTAGTGTGTGTGTGTGTTGTGTGTGTGTGTGTGCATGTGAATATGTGTGTGAGAGAGAGAGAGGGAAAGAGAGAATAGATATAATGAATGAAAGAGATAGAATACCTTTTCAGTATGTTGGCAATAAATATTCCAATCGGAAATATAGCAGTGACATGTGACATGGGGAAATGTAAGGTTAGACATATAGAAATGGAAGTAATTCACAGAAATAGGAAAGCTGAAGTTAGGGTATTTGATTATCTATTTCCTAGGCACAAAGAAGAAAATAAAGCTGAGAATCCATTCTTTGGGGATTTTCTTTTGATTGGATGTAGAGAGGGGAATAAATGACCCAGTAAATAATTCTGATTGAAGGAACAGTCAGAAAAGTAGAAATTATAGTGTTGCAGATGTCAAAAAACTGCTCCAGCCAACCTGCATAATTGTTATTGTTTATGTCTCTGAGACGTTTCCTGTGTTTGTTACACAGCAATAGCTAACCAGTATACCCAGATATATTAACCTTATTGCATCTGTCTTATGTTTGCTTAAAGAATGAGAGGATGATGGATGAAGCCAAGGAATACTGCTTCTCTAGAACACCTCCTATACTGTACTGTACTGCTGGGGACTGATGTTTTCTGGTGCCAGGTTTAGAACATCTCACTCATCTTAGTCTCTCAATGTAGAACCTATGCCTCATTTAATGTTCCTGCTATTATAATAATTGCTTCAGCAGTACTTCCTCTCCCAGGACCTAATTTTTGTCATGAGTTTTTTGGGTTTCTTTTTTTTTTAATCGGAAACGGGATATTTCAGAGAGGAGATCACCATTCTTTCTGAACATAAGTATGATATTTTGACTGAAAATTCTTTTAGAAAAAAGAGCCAGAAGTTCCTCTACCAGCCAGAGCAGAGAATTTTGTGATTTTTATGTAATAATCCAAGTTACTGTTAACTCCTAGGCACTTGATACACTTGAAACAGTCAAATGTACACCTAAGGAACAGCCTTCCTTGGCCCAAGTATGAGGGTTTTAATGAAGTCATGAACTCCCCTGATTAAAACCAGTTAATATTTTCTAATTGTGTTTTTTAAAAGTGAGCATGTTTCCTTGTCTAATAGGACCCCGCGACATCTGGCTCCTTTTAGGCTTTTCTACTTTGTAATTATCAAACTATTTGCCCCATTTTTCATTATTTATCCACCTAACTGGCTTTCTTTGTATTCCTTAAATATTATCAAGCCTTTTCTCATTTCTGGAATGTTGTTCTTAGTGCTCCATTTGCCTCCCTGAATCTTTCCCCAGCTCTTTATATGACTGTCTCACTAGTATTCTTTAAACCCAGTTCAAATATCATCCCCTCAGATATCTCTCTCACTCACACCAACCAATGGGGCCTTCACCAGTTACCCCTTCTTTGCTATCTCATTTCTCTGGTGTATAACAGAATCTGCAATTATTCTCTTCATTTTTGAATTTGCTTACTATCTGTCTCCCCTATTAAAATGTAATCTTTAAAGTTCCAGAAGACGTGTCTGCCTTTTAACTGATATATTACCAGCATTTAGGGACCAATAGGTGAGAATAATGAGACTGTATGTTTCAGCTTAAAATTAAGAATGCATATCTTAACAAGGGTCCCCTACATCCATGGGTTCCCCATTTATAGATACATTAAATCTGAGACAGGGTACTGTATCTTAATGCATCAGTGATCTATTGCTGCAAAACGAATCATCTCAAAAATTAAAATTTAGTGACTGGCAACAACAGACGTTTCTAATGTCCTGATTTCTGTGGGTCAGAAATTTTGGAGCAGCTTGGGTGGTTCTGCCTCTGAGTCTCTTATTTACAGCCAGGCTTTCAAGAAAGACTTTTGTCATTTCAAGATTGGAAAGGGGCTTAACCTCTCCATAGGGCTGCTCACAATGTGGCAACTTGTTTCTCCTAGTTCAAGGGATGTGTGTGTGTGTGTGTGTGTATGCGTATGCACCCGTGTGCGCACATGTGCACGCATGTGGGTGGGAGAGAGAGACTGGATGTTCTTTTTGTAACCTAATCGTGGAACCAACATTACATCACTTTTTCCAAATTAGGAGACGGCACTAGGTCCATCACACACTCAAAGGAAAGACATGACACATGAGCATCAATACCAAGAGGCTGGAATCATCTTAGAATCTGCCTATCACGATCAGAGCTAGTTTAAAGAGTATTCTGTATTTGGTTAGCAGTTATCCTCTTGTAGCTCTAAATTTCTTTCAGTGCTAAAATTTTTCTGATAAATTTATCATCACAGTACCTGGGACACCAAAAAACTTTGTATTTATTTGTAAGACATATTTTCAAAGCAACCCCTGCCCTAGGAGGGTCATTTTAAAGCAGTATGATTCAAGAATTTGAATAATGCCATTTCATTTCATTTATCTATTCATTCATTGAACAAATACTTTCTGAGTATCTACCATGCTAAGACCACATCAAGTAATGAAAATACGGTGGAGTAGAAAAAAGGAAACTTCATGCGTGAAACTTGAAATACTAAGAAGTTCATTAATCAAATGTTTGATTGCATTTGGACTTTTCTGGATAAAGCTGTTAGAGCCTTTTCCTTCTTTTTCTTTTTTTTTTTCATTTTCTTTTCTTTCTTTTTTTTCCTCCCTTCTTTTCCTTTTTCTTTTTTCTTTTTTTTTTTTCAATTCCACAGATTCAGTTATACAGGGGTGTGTCTAAATTGTGTCTAATTGTGTCTAAAACATACTGGTAATGCAGAGTAAAATCATACCTAAGCTTGGTTAGTTTATAAGTGTTTAATGTTGTTCCTCAACATGCACATTATTAAGATGTTACACTGTGTCATTGTATGTATTTACTGCATTGGTTACCCAACAGCAAAATAAGCTGTGGTAGATAACATTTACTCTGTATTGGTTTGTGACTAAATGTTTTTTGATGGGCTGTGAACCTCACTTCATGGAATAAAAGCATAGCAACATCAAATAGCTTTGAGGCTCATATAAGGCATCATCAAAATTCATAGTAAACATAGCAGGGGAGACTGCAGATCTGTTTAAATTCATTGTCAAGGAAGTATTGCCATCTTGCCTGAAATTGATAAGACCCATATAACCGGATTAAAGAGAAGCTCTTTCCATCTCCCTCTCTTTCTTTTTTCTTTTTTTTTTTTTTAATAAATCTTACAGCATATGTAGGGGGAAAAAAAACTTTCTGACACACAGAAGTATGAATCACTGATAGTTATTCTGCAGACACCCTGCATTTTTGTTGACTTATAAGTTATAACTTTGTAAATTTCAGAGTGTGTTATTTCTTATCATCATTGCTTGTGTTGTCTTTTCTCTAGGCCAATTTTCTAAGTGCATTCCCAGTAGAATAGATAAAACTAGCCTGCTTGAACTTTTTCTATGATGTGTTTGACAGAAACTTTTGTCTTTCAAAGGAGAGTCAACAATTGCTGAGGAACTGAACCTATTTCCAGGCTCATTGTTATGCATATTACGGACTGAAAGAATGACCTAGGAGGTCTTTCAATTGCTTATATTTTTAATACAAGGTGCCTTCATTTTTTAAAAAAGTTTAATGACTTGGGATTTCATTTACGCCAAATAATGAGAGCCTGTGCAAGGCTGCAGATTGTAATATGGATGTTGTCATGCGCTGCTGCACTTGGTAGATAATTTATTCAGAGGCCTGGAAGGGAGCTTCTTAAAAATAACTGACATTGAGGACGTCAATAAACATTGATGCCATGCACGTGCCAGCTGTGAGATCATTAGTAGGTGAAACACCCTACTGTGCAAACAGCTTCAAACTGACTCAAAGAGTAATGTATTTTAGCCAAAGGCATAAATGAATTCATGAATTCAGTAACAGTTCTCTAACTCAGTTCTATCTTTTGAAACTTTTATTTATTCCCTTTTTATTGGTGTAGTTTGGTGGAGGCAGTGTTTGAAAAGGCAGAGTGCTCTATCCTCTCGTACTTCCTAACAGACATTTGCTATTGTGGTTCTATAAGTAGAAGATGACCATTCCAAGTCTACCTGTCTAATTAGGTGGTAAATGAAAAGACTAGTTGACATTTTGTTTGGAATTTTTCTTTTTAAGACTAGATGAGATTATAGGAAGCCATGCTTAGACATTGGGTCTAGTTTATGTTATGAGAAACATATGCACACATATTATTTCATTTCTACTACTAGTGATCATGTGGAGTTAAGAAGTAAATTGTTCTATATATCTGCAAATGTATACATAAGACCTGTGGGCACAGGAAAAAATAACTCAGATTCTCTGAATAATGCAGAATTTACAATGATTTATCTGACCAAAGGATTAAAAGTCTTTTTCCATAGCCAATGATTTCCCTATCTCTGAAATAATGAGCAATGCTGTACTGAGGATGTTGGCTTCAAATAGCAGGGATATCAGGCCAGATGATTACAAGTGTGCTCTCCAGTCTTTGGTATCTATGTTTCCACATAGAAAATTCCCCCAGGCTAATTCTGGCTGTGTAGTATGAGAAAAAGTAAAATGAAGTACTATGGCAGAGAGAAATACAAAATAGAACTTCCCTCATTGTAATTGAGAATACTTGATTTCCTTTCTTTATATTTTATAACAAAATGTTTAGGAGTGTCGACTGAAATAAATGCACAGCCTAAAAGTTGAGAGTTATGTTTTATTTGGCGGACATTTCTGAGGACTCAAACCCCGGGATGATAGCCTCTCAGATGGCTCTGAGGGACTGCTCTGAAGAGGTAGGGGAGGAGCTAGGATATAAAGGAGCTTTACAACAAAGACCAGGTAGTTGGAACATTAAAAGATTACTTGTCAACTGAAGAAAACCAGGCCTCTCATGTTAAAGAATTTAGTGCTTTTCTGTGGATGAGAGGAAGCAAACATTTGGGCTCATGGAATTCATTCCTTTGACAAGCACCTAGGGCCAGTATCCTGTCCTTTCTTATTCTGAGTCCCCTCAGGGTGCACCATTGTGAGTGGCTGCTGGGGCTGGGCTGCAGGCTTGTCTTCACTGGGGGGTGGTGGCAGCGGCTGGTGGCTTGATGGCTTGAGCATTCTTTGTTTACTGATACGGTTTGCAGTATTTTTCATTCACAGTAGGAAAAAGTACTGAAAAAGCAGCTGTGAATCTGGGTCTTACGAATTTTTCTTTCAATAAAGAACATTCAGTATGATCTTTATTTTTACTTAACTATGATTTTTATTTCCTTTCCCTTTTTCCAGCCCTTTCCAAATGTACCCAAATAAGTCAATAATAATTTTTAAGATTCATGTTTGTGGAACCACAATATTATCAGCTAAATGCAACCAATTTCACAGTTAATAGTACACTAATTAGTATTTTATTATATTAAACATCTTCTTGAAACCTTTCTCAGTACTGCAAAGGAGGCCAGGAAAGATAGGATGCTAACTTGGCTGCTCAGTTAGATGTGAATATTTCTCCTAAAAGTCCACAGATACTGAGAATGGGGCTTGAAGCTCTATATGTAAAAATGCCTGTAGAAGAAATGTTCTGTAAGTTGAAAGAGCAATGTAATTATGATGCAGGTAAAGTTTTCATTTTGAAATGTGATCTGATCTTACAAAAATACATTTGGCACAATATGAAAGATCCTATATTTGTTACTAACCTCTGATTTGTATTTTCTTTCCAGTATTTACCCCCAAATGAGACTTGAGCATTCTTAAGTTTCAATATTTGTAAAAAACCAAAAAACCAAAAAAAAACAAAAAACAAAAAAACACACTTTGGTATACGTGAAAAATAACTTCCCAAGCTTTCAGAATCTAAACAGTTATCTAATTTTGTAATTTCAAAGTAATAATTTTCATTTGCAATATTCTAAATTTGGTATGGGGATAGATTAACTATTTTCAGTACAATTGTGGTAAACTTTTGGAAAGAATTCTAGATCTATGGTTGGAAAATATTACAAGAAAGCACTAAGACCATTAAAACTGCATCTGAGTGGAACAGTTTTTTTTTCTTATTTTGTAGAGAAATTAAAATATTTTAGATTAAAAGTTAGCACTTGGAGAAAGATTGCAGCAATTCAATTTCATGTTATATTTAAGACAGATGAATTGCAAATCAATAACTAATCTTAGAGAAACTATAGCTAATATTGTGTTGCTGGTAGATGCAACCAGTGTTCCGCGTTCTTGTCCTGTCCCAGAAAGAATTCAGAGATAAGATGTAGTGGTTAAAAAAGTAAAGTGAGGATTTATTAAAGGATGGATAGTACACTCTCAAGGGGAGAGCGGGCAGGCTCAGGGGAGCGGCTGCCCTGAGTTTCTTTGGCAAGTGAGTTACATAGGGTGTAAAATTGAATGGGCGGAATGTTCATTGGGGAGGGAAGGGTTTGGGGTCGTGTTCCCTGATTATCATCCCAACTCCACCTTCCCAAAAGGAGGAGGGATTTTTGTCCTTATTTAGTCTGGATCGAAAGTGTCATGGCATCGGTGCATGATGGGTACTTCTGATCTGCAAGGCTAATTTTATTGAAATGAGAGCATAATGAGTAAAGGATTACATTTGGATACTGGAAATTCCTGCCTTTTCTCACCTTTCTTTGTTCTTCTCCAGGCCATTCATAACCCCAAAAGGTGTGATCCCTTATCAGCCCAAAGGTTCCTGCTTTTCTTTCTCTGCGCAGGGACCCCTGGTGCTTACATGATGTGTGGTTTCCTGCATTTGGCTTGTGTGCCTCCTTTGCCCAATTCCTGCAATTTGTTCTGTGTCCCCCTTTCTCTGCTCCTGTCTAGGTATCTGCCTGCTCTAACAGTTGGATAATCAATATAATATGTAATTGAGCATTTCTGTATCTCTAGTAACTGAAAAATTTTTGTTTTACTTGATGAAAAAATGCTTTGTTTAAAATAGAAATTAAAAAAATAAAGGCATAGTTACACATAAGTACACATCCCCCAAAAGTATAAAACATTTCTTAAACAATACAGTTTATCCATAAATAGGTCTCTAATTTTCTTCAGGGAAACTTTCTTACATTGTCAGAAACATATATATTCGTACCTTTTATACAGTTTATTTCTAAGTGGTCTTCTGAATTTTAAAGAATGTCATCTATTGACAATTTAGATCCATTGTGAAATATTGGATTTTTGCATCAAATTTATTAGCCTCTCACTTGTAAAAAAAAAAGTGTGTATACTAATGAAAATGGTACTTGTTAATTGTGTCAACTTGATTAAGCTGTAGAGTATATTTCCAAGAATCTTGTTTCTTAATATAGTTCTGAGTTAGACTTGACCACAGTAAAAACTTGTGAGAGGGTTTAAATGCAGAAGTGAAGTGAAGTACTTTCAGGAGGTCTTTTGATGCCAAGACATGATAGACACAGAATTGCCTAGTGGGCTCTGGAATGTCCTGGCTGTGCCCCCTGAGAGGCCATCTTCCCAGCTATTGGATCTGCTGCCCAACAGCAGTTCTAGGCCCACCCCCAGAGGCTCGGTTGTGGACCCACTGAGGCAAAAACCACCTAAGCACAGTAGCTTCCTATAGGCGTCTGCACTGAATCTAATTCCCAGCCCCACTTTCACTGCTGGGCATGAATGGCTTCCAGACTGACTGGCTGGTGATTCCTGCTTGGACATTCATACTCCTTTTTCTGACCTTTCATTTCTCCAGCATCCCCCACAGTATTATCATTTGAATCCATGTAAGGAATCCCATACTAGATACCACTTCTATTGATTCTGTTCTTTTGATGAGCCCTGGGCTGTCTGATAAATACGCTAGTAGGTAAGTGCTCTTATTGTCTCAGTTTTGCAAATGCAGAAACTAAGGACAGAGATAACCACAGTCATATATCTTACAATGGATGGAACCAGAATTCAAACCCAAGCAGTCTGACAATGGTGGTCTACAATCTAACATGAGTTTATTAAAAGCCAGATGTACTATGAAGAGGGAGGTGTTATGAACTATGTATAAAATGACCCGGACTTAAGTTCTACTTTTACCATGAATTAATGAGACCTAACTAACTCTGTTTAATTATTCCTAGTATTATTTTTCTCATCTTTATAAAAATTGGGGAGGGATTAGGTGATCTGTAATATTTCCTTCATCTTAAAAATTCTGTAAATTTACTACTCTAGCCTCATACAGTTTCTTCCCAAAATTGCACCTCTCTCCACAGTAATTCCAAGGGTAACTGATATCCAGAAGAAGTCTAGTACGTGGACTCTGAAGCCACATAGTTGAATCCAGACTCTATTACATGCTTGTCATAGATGAGAATAATGACCTTCCAAGATGTTCATGTCTTAATTTCCAGAACCTTTGAATATGGCAAAACGAACTTTGCAGATGTGATCAAGTTAAGGATCTCGAGATGGGGAGATTATGCTGGTTTATCCAGGTGAGCCCAGTGTAATCAAAAGGGACCTTATAAGAGAAAGAAAGAGGCAGGAGAATCAGAAAAGGTGATGATATAAGCAGACATAGAAGTTTTGCACAGTCAAGAGCGCAGGAATGTGAGCAGCTTCTGGAAGCTACAAAAAGCAAGGAAATGATTTGTTTTCTAAAGACTACAGAAGCCATGCTGATGCATTTTCAACTCTGATCTCCAAAATTTTAAGACAATAAATTTGCATTGTTTTAAACCTTTAAGTTTGTAGTAATATCCTATACCTGCAATAAGTCACTCCTGCAATGCCTAACATTATATTGCCCTATGAGTCATTCCAGGGTCCTTGTCTTTTTCCTGTCTGCATATCTCCTTTAGTGATTGCCTTAATATTACAACTGTTAATTCCTTTACATGAAGGTTTACCTTTTCCAGCTCTTACCTTTTACTGAGTTTAACCTCATATATTCTACTATCCAGTTTACACTTCACCTTTAATGCCTAATATACAACTTAAATTTAATGTGGCCAAAATACTCTCTTCCCGCCAGACCTCCTTGTCTCAGAAATAAAACAACTATCTTGCCAGTTGTAAAAGCCAAGTAGTTGAGAATTATCCATTATTCTCCTCTTTCCTCCCATCCAGCATTTAACTAAATTATCAAGTTTTATAATGTTATTTTCAAAACTTGTCCCTTCTTTTTCATTTTCTGGGGATAAGCCATAATTATTTCTTTCCTGACCTTCCACAGCAGCCTCCTAACTCACCCCTGCTTTCATTCTTGTGTTCCATGCTGACCGATTCCATGTGTAGAATGATAAACGACCTTTATTATTTTTTACTGATATTTCAGGTTATATCACAGCTATACTTAAAGTTATCCAATAGATTTCCATCATTCTAAAATAAAAACCCATCCTTTACCCTGGTTTATCTGGACCTATTCTAACTCTTTCCTCTTAATACCACTCCATTTTTATGTATCACACTATAGATGCACTGGTCTTTATGTTCCTGGAAACTTCTGAATTTATTCCTCTGAGAGACCTTGTATTTCTCTTTCTCTGTTGAAAGGTCTTTTTTTTTTTTCTCTTTTTCTGAAGATATAACTTCTTTTTTCAGTCATTCATTTCTCAGCAGAAATATTTTTCTTTTATACATATGAGTATTTGTAATTCCACCAAGGTGGAATTTCTTTACACAAACATTTTCTCCATTCCTGCAGCTGAGAATACCACATTCTGGCAACAATACTGGTTTTTTTTTTCCCCCTACAAACAAACATTTCTTTCTCATCTTCTCTGAGTTGGACTCTGTTTCTCCATTTGAAATATATTACTGAAGGTTTAACAAGTGTAGGAGTGCCCTTTCCTTTAGGAATAAGGCACACAAGTCTTGTATTTTCTAGTCCACAATATCCGTATTGTCTTGCTCAAAGATGTTCTACTCTCTTGTTTCCCCTCTTCCACATATTGCTCACTATTTGCTATTTTCTTTGTATGTTAACTTAACTGTCTATCTGACCCTCACTCAGTCACAATCATGTAAGCACCAGGAAGCAAAGACATTGTCTCTCTTGTTTACTGTTCTGCCCCATGTGCCTTACACAGTGCCTAGTACAGTAAATATTTGTTAATCAAAGGTATATGTCAGTTTAGTTGGTGATTAGGCCTCCTGTGAATCAAGTCACATCAGAATTTTACAGCTGAGAGAAGATAATGTAGTTGTTTAGTCTGTGGGAAACTGACAAAAGATTGTCCCCACCTTTCTCAGTAATTAATACTCCAGCCAAGATTTGTAGAACTTGTTGACACTCTCTGGAGAGAGAGGAACCTGCATGAAGAAAATGAATAAATTGCGTGTGAAGAGGGGAGAGAAAATTGCGAGATGTTGAAGCTAAATAACATTAATGTGCAATTTGGCATAAAAGTAGGAGTGGGTGGTCTCCTTGGAAAAAAACTGAACAGCTTGGTAAGGTGGGCACTTTAATGGCAAAATCTGGAGAAATCACACTTGCAGTGAATGCCATCCTCATCACTAATGAGCATATACAAGGGTAGAATGCAGCTCTACCTGGGCCACGTGAGGAAGAACAAAATACAGGTGAAACTGACCAGTAGGGCCACACAATGTGGCGAGTGGAAAGAAGGCTGAGCAGTCAGCTGAATGCATTGATGTGACAGCAGGTTTCAAAACTATATTTAGCTCTCTGAATTCTGCTCTTGCTTTCAGTAGCTTTGAATAGAGAGAATAATGGTTCCTTTTCCTTGGTGCCATCACTCTAAATTCCAGAGGATATTGTGTAGCATGATAACTTATATTTCAGAATCTTAAGATGTTTGAATAGATGAAAAAAGGTTAATTGTTGATTCTTATCAATTTTCTGCCTCTGCAGGATGCTTGTATGCTTCTCTGTGTAAGTGATTGACTTGTATAATTATATGCATGTCTAAGTGCTGCTTTTTGAGAGATGACATCAGTGGATTTAAAGATTTTGTTCTAGATTGTCTTTCAGAATTATTTCAAATGCCTTCTTATATATAATTATTTCTGTTTGCCCTGAACAAAAGTGGGCCAAATTTATGCTAAGTGTTATGACACTTTATTTCTCTAATAATATATACTGGTATGAAGCATTTTTATGTCTGGAATCTAGTTTTCTATCATAACTTTCTTTTGGCAGGGAGTTAATGCATTATTCTGTTCACTCAACAATCTCTCCATCCACCCACCCATTTATTCAGCCATAATTTTTGCAGAACTCCCATTGTAGCAGACACTGAGATTTGCCCTCGTGAGACCAGTTATGAATAACGTACGTTCTTTTCATTGGAGAGGTTACAGGTATAGAGAGGTGAGATACACAAATGAGTATTTTGAAAACAATGTGATAATTACTATAACCATATTATGTGCATAGTACTTTGCCAAGTTCTCTTATTTTTCTTTATGCTTATAAAGCTTTATCAAAATGAGGTGCCCTTGATGTCAGACATTAATTGGACACCCTGGAAGGCTAAGGCATATTAGATAAAGGAAATAAAATACAATGTTTTGTTTATGTTTATTAAAATGGGTATTAACTGTTGGGAACAAAAAATAAAAGTTAATTATCTTGCTCAGCACTCTTGTAAGGGTTCATAAGACATGCTTTACTCTCTAAAACCATTATAATGAGAGAGAGTAACAAAAGATTAACCCAAAGGAAAGAAAGAGGTGGAAGAAATTTGATAGTAAAATGTATATTAAAAAGGAAATGCAAGTGAATACAGATGAACTTTATCAGTAACAAGAAAATGATAGCTTTCCAGCTTAATTTACTTTGGCAAACACTTGCATGTATGCAATGGGAATATAATCTAAACACCTTACTAGAGAATATATCTCTTTGCTGCAGCTTGCTTATCACACCAATAGATACATAATGCTTGCAGGAATAATTCATGGTTAAATGTGTTGTGTTAGCTGTTACCAAGAAAACTGAAGGGAGAAATACATTTGCCAAAGTACTTAATATGATTTCTTTAAAAACCTACTCGAATTTAGGAGACCTACACTGATAATTTACGTTACTAATTTAGTATCAGCATCTTATGTGGTGAAAGCAAATTAAATGGTCTCTACAGCAGAAAAAAATACTATAAAATCTTTAGTCAAATTACTTTTGTGAAATGTATCACGACACATTAGTAAGAAGTTAATAAGATATTTGTGTAAATTGAGAGATTGTGTGCTTATGATCCTTAGTCATATTGATAATACAGTTAAAATTACATCATGATCTTTGTATTAGTAAGATGGAAGAGACTTGATGAAAACCATTCTACTTTATTACTCATTAGGAAAATGCATCCCAGTAAATGCAAAGATTTTTAATGCAAAATTTTTAGATTTTGGATTTTCCAATGCTTTAAAAATGCAATTTTTGATGTAAATATTCATATGAAATTCAACTACACAGTGGTATTGATTCAATTGTTAGGATAGAGATGGCCTTTCAGATGAACACATTACATTTCTTTCACTGTTTCTCTGCTATCAAGCCCACCCCATTCTTATCGGAGTGTCGGACATCTGGATCTCTGCTCACGTACAGTTGTGTAGAGTCACTTGTCTATGGACTACATTCTCAAACTCTGCTTTTTGACAGTCAGTTTACATGCATTGTACGTCGTAGTAAACATCTGCCTTCGGCAGTTGCAGTTACCTTATCAGTGACAGCAGGAAAAAAAATAAAATCTTTGATGAGACATTTTGTCCAATATGCATAATTCACTGCCTGGAAGCATTTCAGTTTTCATGTTGATTTCTAATTAACATTATATAATCTTAGATCCTGTATATTGGGAAAATATTACATAATAACAATAATTTAACTTTGTAGATGAACTAAATTAGCTAAAACAGTTTCTCAGGCTAGAATCTACACACAGTTTAGGAACTACAATATTAATATTACTTGCAATGGTGTATGTTTTTTAGGTTTATTTGATAATGATTTATATGCTTGACTTAGCTTACTAGTTGTGTTAAGAGTACATATATATACAATTATACTAGATAAACTAGTTATATCTAATTTCATATGTCTAAGTATTTGCATTACATTATTATAAGAACAAAATATTCTGGGTGTTCAAGATAATCTAAACATTTCAGGTTTTGAATTAAAAAAAAGCTTCAAACATGCAAAATTCCCTTTATATCAAAACCAGATTCTCACTTATTTTTTATTCTCAAAATTCAATTCCCCAATATATTTTAACAAGAATATTATAAAATCATGCACACTTTAGATACTTGCTTTCTGAATTGTTTTATTTTTGCTTGTAACTTTTTAATTAAAACTTTATTTTTAGCACAGTTTTGGGTTCACAGTAAAATTGAAAGGAAGGTACTTATACCCCCTATATCTAGTCACATACCCGCTGCCTCCACACATGCATAGCCTCCTCCCTTTATCAGCATCTCCCACCAGAGAGGTATATGATGAACCTGTGTGGACACACCATAATCAGCCAAAGTCCACGGTTTACATCAGGGTTCACTCTTGGTGATGTACAGTCTATGGGTTTGGACAAATGTGCTCACAATTTTTTGAGTCTGGAAATATGAGAAGACTTGGCTGGAATGTGTGTGTCTAATGTATGTGTCATAAACTAGAGGGCCAGGAAGTGAAAGAACATTTCCATGCTGGCTTCTTCCCTCACTTACCTAGTTAGTGCTTTGGTGGACACGAAGGTTGGACTCAGTGGGCATCTTTCCCTTTGCATACCATCTCCAGGCGTCTCCATTTTGTCTCATACGTGACGGACTAGGGCTCGAGATACCAGTGCAGAAGCTTCTACTCCTTTCAAAGTCCAGCTCGAAACTGACACAGTGTCTCTTCATCACACCACTGAACATCGTAGTTACCCATTGTCTGTATTCAAAGGAGGGAAAGAAGGTCACATTTTTCTGTGGAAAAAATGACAAGCAATTAGGGGCTCTCTTTAATTTATCTCAGTAGGAAATTCTAAGACACTCTTTTTTCAGGTTATAAGCTTGAGCAGAAATTCTGTTGAATAAAATAAGGTGAAGTATGCATGCTATAAAATCTAAGTATAGTTAAGAGAATTTGTTAGGTTTCATAATTTGAGACAACTTTATTATCCAGAAAAGTTAAATTCATTTATTAGTTCTTTGCCTCTTTTGTTTTAACGTAAACAGGAATATCATTGAGAAGATTTGCCTCGTGGGTGTTTATTAAAGAGTGCATCTGTGTCCCAAGCCACTTATAAATGCTTGTCAGTATTCACACAGACTAGCAATGTATAGATGGTACATTTTGGCTCATTATAAGTATATGTAAATATAAACTCATTAAAATATCTCAGAATATGTCCAAGTTTTGGTGATTCAAAACAGTTATAAAATGGTAGATTCTGAAACTCAAAGGAACTGTAGGTTTTTTTGGGAAAGACCCGCTATCCCATTTTCTTTAAAAAATTTAGACATTATTTTATAGGTGACGAATAACAGACTAAAACTTAGTGTACTACTTTCCCAAAGATGTAGAAGTCAAATGTAGCACATTTTGTTAATCCTCAGGGACAATGAATTGATTATTATAAAATTATTAAAGTCGTTCAGATATGACAACAATGAACTGAACAGCATTATGTTATCAGGCACTTGGATGTGCACTCTGTATACATTATCTTATTTGATCCTGTTATCGTAAAAGATATATATTATGTTCTTCGCTATTAGGTGACATTTTGAAATTAGTAAGATTAATCTAAGTTGATGCTGGGAAATAATTTCTCTGTTTAAACAAGGGACAGTTTGGTTCCTCACCACAAAGAAAAATACATCTCATTTGTACTGGAGAGAAATGTAAAAAACGAAAACCTGAAAATATTTTGCAACTATTTTTCTAATTTTTTTAAGCTGGAAGGACTTTCTTGAAACAACAAATAACAATAACCAAAAAAAAAAAAAAGGTAAAGACTAACTAAATCATTAAGGAAATAATGGGTAGATTTTACTGCCATATATTGAAAATCTTATAGATGACAAAGACCAGTATAAATATATTTGTAAAAAAATCAAAAACAAAGCAAGACAACTGTAAGTAAACACAATAAATTCAAAGAACAGAAAAAATAAGTTGAATATATCATCCCTACCCCGCACTTCTCCCTTACTACCACATACAAATGCTAAAACTTAAGAGACATTGGTGACACTTCATAACCGGGCCTTTAGGTGATATATCTTTGTCCACACAGTTAGGCATCACAGAAATATATTTTGAATCCAATTTATTTGACACCATATCTATTGCTCTTTGTAATTAGAGCACAATGTTTTTGTAGTATACAATGCTCCTTTTTTATGTTTATTCCATTCTTTGAATTACAAATATCGATTCAATACCAACCAATGGCTGCATACTAGAAATTCTTCCTTATTCGGTTATTTTTCTCCTCTAAAGTTTTCATTTTATTACTTTTTTTTTCTGCTAATAAAGACTTGCTAAAAGGCAGAGGAGGTGGAGAGAGAAAGAGATAATCATCATCATCACTGTAAAAAAAATAACCTTGAGTTTATTCACCCAACCTTGACATTTAATCTTTCCAGAGATCATTGTAAGTGTATATATATATATATATATACACACATATATATATATATATGTGATGCTCTGCATACTTATGAATAATCTCTCTTTTTTCTTTTTTACTTCATATATCATTGATGTCTCCACAAATTCTGAAGATTTAACTACTATCTATTATTTATTTATCACACACCCTTGCCTTTGTTTCTTTTGTCTCTTACTGAATTGAAGAAGTTATTTATATAAGAAGACTTTATCTTGTTATCTGTCATATCTCTTACAATTATTGTTATTCAGTTAATAATTTTTTGTAATTTTCACCTTTAGTTTTATTTCATGGTATCTAAAAATTTATGGAACAAAACTTGTATTTTTAAAAATTTTTTTTGAGAGGAGGTAACTAGGTTTGTTTGTTTGTTTGTTTATTTCTTTATTTATAATAGAGGTCCTGGGGATTGAATCCAAGATCTCATGCATGCTAAGCACATGGTCTACTACTGAGCTATACCCTCCCCCGAATTTCTATTTTTGCATAATAAATTGCATCAGGTTTTTCCTTTATGATATATGCCTTTGCTACCATTTCCTTGTTATTCAATGTGTAATACAAGTAATAAGTAGTTCTAGAATGAAATCGGGTGCACATGAGTATTAAGCATAAGGATTTAGTGGTTCTAGTTAGGTGTTAACTCAGGGAACAATTCTTAATTATACTTTTTTTCAGTTTGTGGATTGATCCTGAATTGACGGTGATAAACTTGCAGTTTGACTTGACTTTTCTTTTCCTTTCCCTTCCTTCTTTCCACAAATATTTATTGATTACTTTCTACATACTAAACATTAATCATATCAGAAGATGAATGAGACATATGCCATTATGGTAATACACATAAAATATTAAGTTGGTGTTACCTCAATCACTCTTTTTCTTGATGTCAAACAGTGATGGCACTGAATGGCAGTTTTAAACTATGTGCTTCTACTGAATATATTGAGTCCTGGAGGAGTATTCTGGAATAAATTGTAGATGACATCAGTCTTTTTTTTTTTTTTTTTTTTCAGTCCATCTCTGCCCATGACTAGGTATTTGACTCTTTGTCAGGCTTTAAACCTCCTTGTGTCTATTTACAGGCATAGAAGATAAAAGGTTCTTTATTTCTTACATAACTACAACCAGCAAAACTTGCAATGCTGAAATTGGTATGAGAGACATAGATGCTAGCTGCTAGGGCATTCTTTATTGGATTGAAATACAAATACAGATCTCTCATTAGATTTCCTATTAATCACTCAGTCCTTACCATATAATTTTATTAGGAGTCCTCACAGTCCAAAATCATCTCAGAATACTGGAGCTTAGTTTAACAATAGCATTAGTCCAGTTTCTAATCCACAAATGGGGAAAGTAAAGTTTTATCGACATATTTGCTCCTGATTTTTACATGCTTTCATATTTACGTTTTCTGCCATTGAAAACTGGCCACTGTCAGCCTCAGACTCACTGCTCTTGCTCAGGCCTCAGCGACCCCAGCGTTTGAAGTTTTCGTAATTTGCACACTCATGCTCAGCATGATCCCAAACAACAGATTTGATGACAATGTACATGGATGTTGAAGCTTTTCCACCTCAGCCACACGTGGGCTGAAACTAGCTCTTCCCAATAAACCTCTAACCCTGGAATTGTGTCTAAAGTCAGTATAGACAATCATCTTTCCTGGTATGATCCATTTTGGAATTTTTATGACTCTTTCTTGCTAACACTCATTGGTTGGAACCATCTCACTTCATCAGCCCGCAGTAATAATATTAAAGCTCAACAAGGAAATGATCTTAATCATTCTTCGGGGACAGCTCCTTGGATCCTATGAAAATGTGCTCATCTCCTTCTCAGTAAGCAACTTTGCATAGGATGGATTGTAACTGCTAACTTCACAAGAAGCTCTGGTACTTGTTTCCCTCAGGAATGCTTATGCAACCACTAACCTTAACTCTGCAGAATTAACAGTTGATTTTCAAAGAGCCATAAAAGAAAATCCTAGGGAAGATTTGCCCACAAAAACAAGGGCACATCTGGAAGCATCTTAAAATATATATATATATATATATATTTTATTCAGCTACATATAGAGATGGAATTATTTCATAATATTTTACATGATCTTAAAAACCCACATATGAAGTTTGCTTTTTCAGATACAATTTTTTAATGAATTAATGGATGTAAATTAAACAAAATCATTCTTTTCTTTGTGTAAATTTTACTATCCATTTTACTGTCCGTAGTAGGACAAAAATTTATAACTTACAAGTATAATGAAAATTTGTAATTAAATTCTTCTTTGGAGTTAGTACATAAAAGAACTGAAAAATATACATGACTGGAAGTATGTATATAACATTGTTTCTGAGTATTTAAAATTTTATACACTACCATTTGGTACTGGTATTTTCATAGCTCACATTTATTCGTACCTGTGATTACTGCCTCTATCAACCCCAGTTACCCTAAGCCTCACCTCAGTTGAGCACTCCAGGCATAATTGTACAATTAAAAATTTTATGTGAGTTATTAAGTCATGATTTCCCAGCTCCAAATACATCTTTCTGTACTCTGCTTTGTCACGCTGACACTGGAGTCTACACAGGACATTTCTTCATGATCAGTTGGCTTCCTGTTAGGGTCCTCCAGTAGAGGTCAGGGGGTGAGATTGGAAGTCTGGAAGAATGAAAGGAGACTAGGTTCTCCTTGTGTCTTTGGTCCCTGCTGAGCAAAAATCCTTCTCCCTGGCAGCAGTGGTTTGCCCTGGTGTCCAGTTTCTTTCTTCCCTAGCAGAGCTAGTCTCCTGGCATCCTCAGAGGCACCAGCTCTGTGGTACTGCCACGTAGAGGCCTGAGTCCCGGTTGTGGGAACGACCTTCTTCCAAGCTGCAAACACAGCCACCCAGCACCCCTTCTGAGAAGTCGGTTCCTAACCTAGTGGATCCCTTCTCCAACCTTCCCAGTTCAGATACCACAACCTCACTTCCTCTGTTCTCCCAGACATAGGTATTTTCTGCAGTTACTAACTGCAAATTTAGTCTTCCCTTCTGGTCTTTTTCAGTGTTCTATCCCCTGGTTAATAAATTCCTATTATTATATTCTCTTTTTTATTTATTTTTAATTTTTTACTGAAGTATAGTCAGTTTACAGTGTGTCAGTTCCTGGTGTGACACACAATAGTTCAGTCATACATATACATACATGTATTTATTTTCATATTCTTTTTCATTACAGGTTACTACAAGATACTGAATATAGTCCATGTACTATACAGTATAAACTTGTTCATCTATTTTATATATAATAGTTAGTGTCTGCAAATCTCGAACTCCCAATTTATCCCTTTTCTTAATTGAGACAGCCATTGTGGTTTCTTTTTCCCTCACTGAAACCCGACCAATGAAATATAAAACCTTTAACTGTAAATCTCATTAATACCTATATTTACTGCCACAGTGAAAACCAAACCTGTATAGCAAGGAGTAGCAAAAGTCGTATGGATAGTCGTAAATTAGCCCTGAGATTCTTTTATAAAACCTCCCATGAAAATGAATTAGTCATGAAGAGGAAATATTCTTGGACAGCTTTACCTTTTTCTGTCTAAATTGGTTATCTGCTTTCTCCTTTGTTACTTGGGAAGTGTTTTTTTTAAGTTATTTCAGAAATGGCAGTAGCTTTTTTATTAATATTTTACTTAGAAAACTAAAACTTTTCAGTTAACTGAATCCTAATATGGTGAATTTTAAGATCATTATTTGGGATTGCCTGCAAAGACAGAGTAGTGTTAAAGTCTGTTTTATCAATTAAAAAGTGTTATTTTTCCCCACTTTAGGATAAGAAAAGGAATAGTTCTGTTAAATTTTAAAATGATTAATTCAACAAGTAATTCTACTGGGGCCTGGCATTTTCTTAATTATACTTACACTTCATGCAAACTACAGATTGGATTAGAAAGAAATCAACAATTCCAATCAAAGCTTTTCTATTTTACAACAAGAAAAAAATACTGAGTGTGAATTGTGAGGTTCAATAGTAACTACTTGCTAATTTTGAGGCACAAAGCCCTGCCTCATTTAATCATTTCAAAAAAAGCTTAGTGCCTGCCTTGCATTTTTTTTACTATGTAAATAATAAAGATGCAACAATAAAGAACACTTTTTGCCACTGAGAAGTTAAAAATATAGTCAAAAGGATGAAATTAAAAATACATAAGTTCATTAAAGATGGTAATATAGTACAGTAGTAACTGTTACTAAGAACTGAATACATTTGAGAGAATGGATAAGAAGTGGTAGAAGATGAAGGAAAAATAACTGAAATGTTACATATGATGAGATAGCTGTTGTCTTATTTCTCACTCATAAACATTTACAAGGAAAAATTGCTGAGGAATATTAGCAATGATAAAGAAGAAAGTCATGAAAATGAATTGAGGAGAGCTGTGAGATATGAGATCTGGTGAACAGTGTAAACTGATGGAAAAAGTGTTCATTAAAATGGAAAGTAAACCAAGACCAATGGGAACATGTTTTGAAAGTTTATCAGTCCTGTAATATCTCAAGTTGAAATAGTTCCCAATTATGAGAAGCACCTGCTGTGAATTTTGGTATGGTCAAACCAGAAAGTTTAAAGTTAATGTGGCACATAGAAATAAAATCTCTAGAGAAATATGTAAATTGTTCAAAAACAATTGACCAATGAGAAGTTTTTCTTTGGTTTTTGTGACAAAATGTGAAAATAAGTAGGAAAATGTAGATTATGCATATAAATTGTCAATATCGGTATATTAGATGACAGAATTATTGCTTTTTATTAGGGCTTATTTTTTTCTAGGCAATTTATGTAAACATATATATAAGCAGTTGATGTGGCAATTCAAAAAGAAAATATCAAGCTCAAAAATCTAATTATAAATCTAAATTTCTATATTCATACTCTATAATTCAAAATATAGGATTTGATGAGACATAGTGAACACAGATATAAACACAAATTACTTATATGCATATGCATAAATATAAATAATGCATTTGTATGTAAGATATTATATATACATATATAAACATTTAATACATGTGTGTATTTATAGAAATATATATCTATATAGTTTGCATATATACACACACATACACAAAATAAACTTTAAGACAACAGTAAGGCAAATAGAGACAAGAAATGAATAATGGATAGTAAAAAGAAGCACCAGAAAATCCAGGTTAATTGTTTCTACAAATAAACGCAAAGCTTATTTCAGATATTCCTGACTGCCAAAGTATAAAAATAATTCTCATTATTTAACATAAAAATGTATAAATCAGTTAAATGGACCTATAAAAATGTTTTTGAAATACTCTACTTTAATGTAGATAATACAATTAAAATTTTGTATTCATTACATTGTCTTGTCAAGTATACAGTAAGAAAATGCAAAAAGTAGAGTAATTTTATAGGAGTGTTAAAACATTTTTATTACCATTTTTAATTTTGATTCTCAATAAACTTTTGAGAATATTAAATTGTACTATGAGAATGCTGGGGAAGTGGCATATTATGTTCTGGGCATGTTAAGTTTCTGTTGCCCTAAGTTGAGATCATAATAACATATGAAACTAGAAAAATAAAGTGAAAGCATGTAATTTATACAATTTTAATGTAATTTTTTTTAGTCGAACTTTGATGTGTTGGTAGTATAGAATTCCCAAAAGGTGATTGAAAGTAAAAATGTATTGAACACATTAGTCACATGGTTGACTAAGTTTTTATTTTTCTATACAATTAAAGTTTCAAATACTATTCAGAATGACAGTAAATATACTCTAGTTAATGGTTACATAAAACAAAGTGTGAAATCTTAAAAACTTGATTTTGAACAAATAGACCAACTCCCCCCAGTACAAACCATATGTATCCACTTATGTAGAGTTCCCAAACAATATTAAATTCTACTACTTAGAAATGGAAATACAATTGCCAATTAAGAAATATAAATAAATAATGATGTTACTGCAGAAAAGGAAAAAAAGTCTTGGTTCTCGTCTTGCCCGAGGGAGAAAAATTCAAATGGCAGACAAAAGAGTTGTGTAATTAAGGATTTTACTAGCAAGGCAAAAGTACACCTTCCAAAAATGAACTGATCCAAGAGAGGAAAAGCAGTGAAGTCTCCCCGTAACCCCCCGCCCCTGTTTCTTTAGTGAGGTTATCTAGGGGCTGTCTTAAGCTAATTTGAAAGTTGACATCATTTGAGTGGCATGTGTAGGTTATATTACCTTTTCCTTATTGCATATGCCCTTTCCCACAATGCATACATAAAAGCCCACTGTGGGTGTCAAAACTGCAATGCTAATTACATTATAATGAACACTGGGTCATGTTGGGTTGGGTCCTTCTCCCCACCATGAGAACCAGCAGCTGTTTGGTTCTATCTGGTTTTACGCTGGCACTCATTTAGAGAAAGTAAAACTTTTTCAAGGCCCTTATTCTGAGCACAAGTGTACTGTTTTCTTCTAGGTTATTCCCTCCCCTTTCTACTCTCCTTGCTCAGTGCCCCTTAGATAGATAGTCCCATCTAACTGCCTAACAATTACATTCATAAAGCCAGGAAAGTGGCTGCCTTTAGGGTGAGAAGAAGAAATTGTCATTGGCAGGAATATTGATTCCACTGGGGTCTTGGGAGTGTGCTATTTCCAACAAATGCAATAGATAACACCAATGTTATAATTATTTTAAATCAATATTTGCATTTTTTTGTATATTATGTATAAAGACGAATTAATTTTAATTGTATTCTCTGCACAAAAGTAGAACATAAGTGTTTCAAAGCAAAGTCAAGGTTTTTCTACATAAGTCTTTTAAGATCTACTCAAGTTTTGGAACACATGCTCAACTCAAACTTCAGACAACTCCTTCAGAAAGCATAGAGGAGAGTACATTGAAAACTTCAGTGACGTTTGATGCAAATGTTTAGGTAGAATAGCTAAAAATAATTTTAATATGATGATGTAATTACATTTTTTGTACAAACGTTAATGTATACATGTAAAATTTACAGTTAACAATGATTACATAAGATGTTTCAGAGTGTCAGCAAAAGCAGTGATATATTTTGGCAGTGCTGTTATTAAATTACTTGGTACTTTTTGAGCAACAACAACATAAAATCAATTTAAACCAACCATAGGATTTAATAGTAAGACTTTATCAGAATAGAAGAGTTTTTCTTGATGGACTTTCTCTCTCACACAAGAATGTTGAAAAGTGAGGACCAGATTTATCTAAATTCTGTAACCTTATCCTTTGGCATACAGCTATATGCTTTTTACCATTTAATAGAGAAAATTCTCTTAATTCATGTGACCCTCTGTAATTTATTGTGATGTTGTTACAAGAATACTTTTCTGAAAAAGTAATCAAAGCTTTGAATTTACATATCTATGCAACGTGTTCTGGCCCATATGTGGTTATGATCTAAGAAATCACAATTTTTAAAAAAGCCAATAAATGCAGGAAAGAGTTTAAAATTGTTCTAATAGACTTCTCCATCAGGTGAAACTGAGCATAACAACAGTCAGTTACAAACGAGCTGCAACTGGAACTGCCTGTTCCTCATAGTTATTGGAGACCCAGCCATGCATTTTATTGAGGAAAGCTTGCATAGTGATTTGAATGAATATAGATTATTTACACCTCTTCATTGTGTGTGTGTGTGTATACACCACCATATTTTAGGGCTTCAGAACAATATTAACATTAAATTGATTTTAGACATCCCAACTCCTAAAATTTTGTCACAAGTACAACATTTATTTATATGAAAAAGAAATGGTGATTGAACTGATTTAGTTTCTTCTGTGAAATTTGAATTCCGTTTATGCCAAGTTGCATTGGATAAAGGAAGTTTTTATTATTTATTCATCCTTAAATCAGATCTAATTTATTGTTTTCTAACATTGAAATACTGATGTTTTCTTTAGAAAACTCCTATTTTTCTAATATTTTAAAATCATAAGTTTCTAATTTTATTGTAGGAAAATAAATCATTTAATAACAATTTCGTAGCTCTTAAGAGGTCGTTATTTTAATCACTTGACTTTTAAATTCACTTATACCCACTGTTTCACATTTTATTTGATAGTTTATATTGCTTAATAAAGTATAAGCATTATATAGATGCTTCTACTTTCTTTGATTCAGCATTTTAAAGAAAAAAATACTTGTACTTCCATCCGTTTAAACCTAGTATTTCTCTCTGTATGTCCTCATTTGACAGATAATGAAACTACCAGTAGGACTTGCCTTTTCTATTTAACATTGCTAATCATATTGCATACTTAAAGTTGTCAGTGATCATTAGTAATTGTTATTTGGTGCAGCTTCTTATAAATTACTACTGAAATAAATTCTATTACAATATATAAATCCTAGTTATATGCTCATAAATAAGACTGTACTGGTTCTGCGTCATTGTATTAACATTCATCATTTTTGTTATTGCTTAGTATTAAAATAGTATGCAAGAAAATATATTAATAATTAAATATTCACATTCCAAGTATGATGTTTCCTAATATTTTGAAAAATAAACCATCTATGGATAGCAGGGGAAAGACTGATTTGGAAATATTCTTATTTTTCTTATTCTACGAAATTCCATTATTCTAGAAATATTGACATGGCCACTTATTTTTAATATTGAAATATTTGATATTTAAATATTTAGATGTGACATTTTATAAGTATTGTTTTTGGGAACAATATTGCACAATGGTTTGTGCATTCTTTAGTGGTAGGGATGTCTGAGTTCTACCCAGGTTTAAAATTTCTTGGAATTTGACCTTGGTAATGACTTAACCTTACTGATCTCAGTGCTTTTTCCTCAGATATATTTTATGAACACTCATTCAAATAAATATCTTCAATTTTATCCTAGCTTATAACTCCCCTTTTACCCTGCTTTATTTCTCTTCTAAGTAATTGTCACTATCAAATGCTTTAGTGAATACTTGTTATGTTGTTTATTGTCTCTCTTCCCCACTAGCATGTAAATTGCATGGGGACACAGCCTTTTTCTGTATCCCAGGACCAATCACAGTGACTGAAGCAAAGAAATCACTCATTAATTATTTAGTAGAGGAATAAATGAATGCGGGAATGAATAAATGCCCTAAAAGGGGCTTCTGAGAAATAATTTGTCCCTGTTCTTAATTAGAAAATTCATCTGCAACAAATCCACAATGATTTTAGAACTTGAAGAAAGTGTCTCCAGTCAAAGATAACACATACTTCTGAATGGTATTGTTACACATTTTAGCTAGTATGACCTTCTAACACAGGATATGGGCTGGTAGGTAATTACAGTATGCTTTTTACTTTGTAGAAACTGATGCTCAGAAAGGTACAATAGATGTTTGTGTGTGTGCGTATAGATAGACAGATACAGATATAGATAAAGATGTAGATACTTAGGAAGACTTGGGTCCAGAAGTGAATACTAGGACTCTTCAGTCATAGTATATCCCTCCCTCCTTCAGTTGTCTTTTAAATAAATTATTTTTTCTTTCTACATTGCTTAATTTGTAAAAATAGAAATCTTAGATAAGTTTTGCCAGGCAGCAGCTGAATTCACGCAGGAGGGGCATTATCTTCATTATACCACTGGTTGGACTGATAGAGACCAGCAGTGCCTAGAGTCATATGAGCATTTGGTTATGCCATTTTCCCAGGCCATCTGTGTACAAATGAGTGTGGTGATGCCAGATCAGGCAATCAGGGTTCTGCAAGAAATAACACTTTGTGTTGATCTTTTGGGTAGAGTTATTTACAGAATATGCAAATTGAAAAGTGCTTAATTAACATTCTTATTCTCGAAGTCTCTGTCTTAACCCTTCAGCATCATTGTTTCCTTTTGAATATTCACATACAATTCTTTCAATATATATAGTTTTTCAAAAAGAACTCTTGGAGGAAAATGATATTTAGGGTTCGTAATCATGGATGGCTTTTTTTTTTTTAATTGCAGGGAATGACACCAACAGGGCAAACATTCAAAGGCAAACTGCTTTCGAACAGCATGCCACCATGGGCAAATAGATTTGATAATGAGAGATTTTGTAATTTACAAATCATTTGTTAAATTGACAATCTCTAGGAGGTTTTCTATTATTGCTGCTCTTCATGGCATCTCCTTGTTTCATTACTTTAGCAATTAACCTTATTTTGTTTTAATTTAAAGGAAAAAAAAGCAATCTGCCAGTTCTTGTGCTTCTATTACTATGGTGGGGGGTCAGATTTTGAAATATTTGACTTCTACACAACAAGAATAGAGATTTTTTCTGGCTAGCTTCTTTAAAGTACTTTCCAGAAACCCAAAAACTATAATAAAATGATAATTTAATTAGAATAGTATTTCGCCCAATGTTAAATAGACAAAAAAGGAATGGAAGATACTACAAAGGAGAGATTATAAGCCATAATATTGAACTTGTGGTCAATTAAATATATTGAGCATAACCTCATAATAATTAGAATCATTTATATTAAAGGAGTTATTTAAAATTTTAATTTACATTTTAAAGTTCAAATTAATTTTTGCTGGAATGAATAGATGTTTTCTGATATCAGCTGTAGCATTAAGTTTCATTTTTACAGTAAGCTAAGAAAAATTTTTTTCAAGCCATGAAAGAGACATTTAGCAAAAAGCATTGACTGAAAGAAACAAAGAAATTAACCTATTTTAGAAGCAAAATTGTTTGCAAGTGAAATTATTTGTAAATTCTTTGCAAAATTTATACGCTTTTTCTTTGCCATTTTAGTACTCATATCTAATCAGACAAATACTTAATATCAGTGGCTTTTCAGAGATATGTTATTTATCTGTCTATTAATGCCACCTTTCATCCAAAGGAAACTCCTGTATTCCTCTGTAACTTCCCCCTAATTATGTGTCCATTTTCTCTTCACAGCTTTTCTATTATTGTCAATTGTTTTTATCAATCACCGTCAGAATCTGATGCATTTCCTGTATTTTTTTTCCCTTTTAGTACAATGAATTCAGCATTACTCCATGGATCCTCGTGTCAAAAGGTACTTTGTTGTAAATTTTATTCCTAAAGCAATATGGTATTTTGAAAAGTTAATAATAACTGTGTTCTGATTTTTAAGCAACTTAATTTTTTTATGCTGCATTATCAGTAGATTACTCTTCAGAAGGTAATAGTTTAGTGCCACACATTGACACAGATTTGAAGAACATTTTAAGCTATGCTTGGTTGCTTCTCTATAGTAAATTAACTATATTTCTTGTTCCAGTTTATCATTGTAGACCATAAACATCCTTCCTCTCTTAAAATTTTGTTCTGTGAAAATAAGTTCCACAAAAGTCTTTATTTTCTACATTTGGAGGATATTAGTATAATTTTGCAAGTTTATTTTAGGATTTGTGGCTTTTAATAAAAAATTAAATTTCAAGCAATGGTAAACATAGTCTAATGTAAAAAAAAGTCATATACTATTCTATGCAAGGGAAATGTAGTATAAGCCACTTTACTTATAATTTGAAGTCAAAATGTTTCATTCACACAGAGAAAAACTTAGGAACAGTGAATGAAAATTGTTTGCTGATCTTACTGTAAAATTGTCTATAAACATTGACACATATCAGTGATGAATGATACTATAAAGTGTTAATTTCTGTTAAAGATAGTAAGTTTTGCCTAATGCTAGTTGGGTAGGTGGTATTCTTTTACTCAGACGTATCGTATGGTTGCCTCATTTATACCACTATGAAAACCCTGATTCATATTATTAGAATAACTCTAATATCTTATAAATTATTATTTTTATTGAAACACATTCAGTTACAATGTGTCAATTTCTGGTGTACAGGAAGATGTCCCAGTCATGTATATGCATATGTATATTCATTTTCATGTTTGTTTTCATTGAAGGATATTCCAAGATTTTGAATATAGTTCCCTGTGTGCTATGCAGAAGAAATTTGATTTTTTAAAATCTATTTTTATATATAGTGGCAAACATTTGCAAATCTCAAACTCCCAAATTTATCCTTTCCCAGCCCTTTTCCCCCTTGGAAACAAACAAATAAGTTTCTTTTCTGTGTCTGTGAGTCTGTTTTTGTTTTGTAAATAAGTTTATCTTTTTTTTTTTTTTATTCCACATATAAGTGATATCATGTGGTATTTTTCTTTCTCTTTCTGGCTTCACTTAGAATGACAATCTCCAGGGCCATCGATATTTGCTGCAAATGACATTATGTTATTTTTTATGGCTGAGTGGTATTCCACTGTATAAATATACCACAGCTTCTTTATCCAGTCATCTGTCGATGGATATTTCGGTAGTTTCCATGTCTTGGCTATTGTAAATAGTGCTGCTATGAACATTGAGGTGCATGTATCTTTTTGAATTGGAGTTCCCTCTGGATGTATGCCCAGCAGTAGGATTGATGGATCATATATGGTAAATCTATTTTTAGACTTTTGCAGAATCTCCATACTGTTTTCCATAATGTCTTCACTAAACTACATTCCCACTAGCAGTGTAGGAGAATTCCCTTTTCTCCATACCTTCTCCAGCATTTATCATTCATGACCTTTTGAATAATGGCCATTCTGACTGGTGTGAGGTGATACCTCATTGTTATTTTGATTTGCATTTCTCTAATAATTAGCAATATTGAACATTCTTCTCATGTGCCTATTGGCCATCTGTATGTCTTCATTGGAGAATTGCTTAAGTCTTCTACCCATTTTTGGATTGGGTTGTTTGTTTGTTTTTTTTTTGTTACTAAGTTGTATGAGCTTTTAATATATTCTGGAAATTAAACCTTTGTCAGTCATATCACTTGCAAATATTTTCTCCCATTCCATAGAGTGTCATTTTGTTTTGCTTATGGCTTCCTTTACTGTGCAAAAGCTTATAAGTTTAATTAGGTCCCATTTGTTAATTTCTGCTTTTATTTCTATTGCCTGTGTAGACTGCCCTAGGACAACATTGCTAAGATTTATGTCAGAGGATGTTTTACCTATGTTTTCCTCTAGGAGGTTTATCATGTCTTGTCTTATATTTAAATCTTTAAGCCATTTTGAGTTTATTTTTGTGTATGGTGTGAGGGAGTGTTCTAACTTCATTAATACATGTGCTGCTGTCCAGTTTTCCCAACATACTTGCTGAAGAGACTGTCTTTTCTCCATTGTATATTAAAAACTTTAAATTTCCATAATGATATATTAAAATAAAAACTTAAATAGATTTGTTAGTTACCTACATAGAGATGTAAAATTATAATGATAGAAATTTTTGAATTTCATATTTTGAGAGATGATAACATTCCACTAAATAAATATTAAGTAATAGATATTGACAATTAAAAATTATTTATGCTACTTGGAATGAGTAACTTGCACATTCATTCTATTTGAGTTTATAAATGGTGAGAAATTGCACTCATGAAAGAATATAACTAGTGTGGTAAAGTACATTATATTTGGTAATATGATGTTTTTCTCTAGTTAAGATGTTTTATTTATAAAAATACATATATTAACTCCAGGTAGTTTCAAACTTGAAAAATTGAATTTAATTTATGGGTTCATGTTAAATAAATAAATGAGTACATTTCAATATGCTATACAAGCATTTTTTTTGGTCAAAATTTGTTCCATATACTATCAACATCAGAAACACTTTTGCTTCTTTAAAGGACAAATTCCTGGAAAATTTTCCAGATATAATGAACAAAATCTATATATGGGGGCCCAGGGATATACATTTCAATTAACTTCCTAGGTTATTTTTTTGGTATATAAAAATTTTTAAATTGCAGTCCTATGTTATTACTATGTTCTTTATATTCTTTCAATTTTGCATATGTATGTACTAGCATAGAAATAGTTGGGTTTGATTTACATAAAAACAATTTAAATTATGATTGCATTCATTGGTCAGAAGTAATTTGAACAGTTGTTAAGTATTAGGTGTCTGACTAAACTCGGTGTTCTACATACATTATCTTAAATTCCCATACAAATCTTAAATGATCAAGGGCTTAATAAACAAAGCTAAGAAATAAGTATATGGTGACCCCAAGTTGAAACTAGGTCTATTAATGCAGATGATGAGTATTTACCAAACCCATAAAGTAAAGCAAAAATTTCAAATGTCCTTCCTTCCCACATCACACTATACCGTTCTCTCAATTTCTGTATTTTCAGAGTTTCAGTAATGTCAGATTTTCAGTATAATTCCCTCCTACTTTTTGTCTCAGTTACAACTTTTAATTTTACCACATAAAACACGTGTGAATCAGTTTGGATCTTTCAGTAAGCAGATCCCAAGGTGATATTAGACACATATAACATTTATTGGGGGAATTATTTTTGAAAAATAAAGGGGAGAGAACAAAGAATTAGGCATGGAAGACCTTAAGACAATGATGTGTGAAGGAAGGAAGGAAAGAAGAAGGGGAAGAGGAAAGAAAGAAGAGGGAAGTGTTGAGTAACCTTACTCTATAGTACATTGTTAAGAAATTTCTGTCCAGGCCCATGGCGCGCCTCAGGGCAAAGAGCTCCCATCAGATGATTCCAACATTCAGCAGGAATAACCCAGTTCTGTTTACCGCACTGTGCTTATTCATTGGCTGGGGGCATCTGTGAGAGACTTTGGCCATAGTGTGAATATTATATAGTACTGAAGGTGCAGCAGATGGTGGGGGGATATGTGCCAACTTACACATCTCCCAGCAGATTCTTATGATGAGAAGGATGTGGGGTGCCCCACCATGACCTCCACAGGCAGCACTTTGGAAAACTCCTTCACTGCACTTCAGCATACTCAAGGGTATGGGCAAAATACTATTTCCTTTGTACTTCCAAAGCCTACTAAATAATCAGGGATAGAGTTGACCAATATATGTTTATTCTCAAATATTTATCTATAGAAAGAAAATTTGAAATAGAAATAATATCTTCATTAACTTAAGGCCAGTCCTATCTTAAAACCACCTGATGGATAAACTAAAATTCAAGAGCTATTATTAGAAAACAGAAGAAAAATATGACAAATTATTGGAAAAAAAAGGAAGAAGAGAATCTGAAAATATATCTTATGAAGGAGATGGCTCAATTTTTCATTTTGTTATGCATTTAGATGTGGAAGATGGATTTTAAAAATCCTTAATTATTGAAATTATTGATATATTCTCCTAACAAGAATAATGGACAGAATAAAGTATATGGTCACCTCTAAAGAAGAACTGTTACTATTTACAATAATATAAATCTTACTAGGGTAGTTACACGGTCTAGTATCTAAACTGAGTTTCAAATGATTGTAACCAATGCTGAAACAATGTTCATTTTATAAACAAAACTGGAGACATGGATAAAATAATATTATTGGATAATTTAAGTTTTTCATGAATCGGCAGGTTCTAGAACCATGACCCAGAACCCAAACCACTGCTGATTGCTTCCTTTGTTACTGGATCATTTTATGTTTGACATATCCAGAAAATATGTTTTGTGACACATGAATTGCTTTTAGCAGTAGATAACCAAAATGAGATCATAAGGTTTTTCTAACCCAATAACCCTCAATAGGAAAAAACCTCAAAAAGCAGGAATGAAACCATTATTTTGTTACTCTCAACATAATAACAAATTAGAATTTTTGAACACCCATAACTCTCAGGCAGCCTTTATATGTGATGCGGGAATGGGGTTGAGGATGGGGGTAATGGAGGAGCTGCTGATTACAAGTCAAAATGCAGCAGTGACCTGCTTCCCACTTTCGTGCCCTTCTCTGGATCTCCAGAACTCTGACAGCTAAGCTTGTATTCCCAGGCAGGGGCATATCTTCACATTCTCTTAACTGACTGCTAACCTTTACTGACAAAAGCACAGGAATACACTAAATAGTAAGCCATAGCAAGAGAGGACTTCTGGAGTGGGGATAATTCAAAACTGTGAAATAAGTTATTTCAGATAATATTTTGCACTACAGAGCAGGTAATTTTGGAGAGTCCTTTTCTTCTGTGCGTTGATTTATCCATTTATTAAACAACATTTATCTCTCACCTATTATCACAGATGTAATTATTCCTGCCTTTAACACTTGGAGCCTCATGATTATAATGCACTACAATGAAGAATCAAATAGAATTTTGTGTAAAATGCAGTTAGAGCACAGATCTTCTTAAATAGTCACAGATTGAATGTCTGGAATTTAACTGGTGAATATAGACTATCCTCATGCCTGATAGGAGTAGGAGATAATGTTAAATAAATGAGAATAATTAAGGAGATGAAAGGTGGGTTGGCTTCTTCAGTCAATGTAAATAAAACTTGACATTTTATGACCACAAAATCCAAGTCCTTTCAGATTTATAATCACATGGACAATCACATTAATTATTAAGAACCAACTTTTGTTAAGGACAGAGCTGCAGTTGCATTAGGGAAACAAAAGTGTAAAACCAAAGAAGCAATTAGAAATTGAGTGCAGATAAACAGCTTTGAGTGAGAAATAGGATAGCCCCAGAGAGGACTTTAATCTGAATCTGATTGCTGAGCTGTAACTGCACACAAGGGGAAACATGTCTCGATTCATTCTAAAATGTGTTAGGATGAGGACAGGAAGTCTTCACTGAGGAAGTGGAAGTTTGCAACCTTTATTACCTAGCTAATCATGCTGCACTCAAATGTCTACTTACCGTGTTTAGCCCACAGAATTCTCCATGGTATAAAATGATATTGGATGTCAGTGTATCTTTTAAAGATATAATCACAGAGATAAAATGAAAAACAATGCTTAGCAAGGATTCATAGTCTAAATGTTAATGGAAAGAATAGACTGGTTTCTCCCCCCATAGAGTAAATTCTCCTTGTCATTCTCTTTTCTTGCAAAGTACTCTCCATTTTTCCTTCACTTTGTTAATTTGATTATTGTTGTCTTTTTTCAGTGGAATTTAAACTCCACATAGGTAGGGGTTTTCTGTTTCATTCACATCTCCATAGGCAGTATCTGGAGAAGGAACCGAATAAGTATGCGTAGAATGAGATGAATAAATATCTGTTAAGTAAATTTAAGGAATGAACACATGAATGTAAGCATTATTATTTAACATTGGTTTTCACCTCTGGAGGGCTAGTTCTGTAGCAATAGGGAGCGTTGGTATTGTGTTTTGTTTACCATTGTTTAACAAGAGCATGGTAGGGACCCAGAAACACTGTAATGTTTTCCTTGTAGAATGTCTGAATAAGTGTTTGAAGATCTAATGTGTTTGAACATGTTTGCTAGGACCTGAAAAAGGTTACATATTCATGGGAGATTATATGAGTTTCTGGGTTCAAACAGTAATGCCCCAGAGTCTTGGGGACAAATTGTGACACAAAATGAAGAGTTGGTGATTTTCTTCAATGTCCCAGTCTTAGAACATTATAGTTAGATAGTATCAAGGAAGAACAGTTGTAACTCTCAGAACCTAGAGGATACTGAAGTTACCTATAAATAGGCTCTGATCAAGTTCAAGGGACTTAAATGAAATAGGAATTTCTCTTAAACATAACCACTTATAATTCAAAAAAATAAGTTTGGAGGTATAGGGAAGAAATTCAAGTAAAAATATATTATTTATGTAACAGAAGAAAGCAATGTACATACCATGGGGAATTCTATTACTATCAACTTAAAAGGACCCTTGCACAAATTCTACTGAAGTGTTCCCCGTATTCACTGTAGATGACCACCTGCATGTCTCATGGTGCTGTCAATCCCAGAAGCATCCAAGTCAAACATGTTCATTATGTTTCTATCCCAACACACAGGCCTATTTCAACTATTTTTCTTAATGTTATCAACACCAAACCAGTCAATAAATTTGGAAAACATTATGGCCTTCTTTTACCTTCTAGTTTCTCACATCTGATATTCCCAGAAGTCCTTATATGCTACCACACATTTGCAAGTTAACTAATCTCCTCAATTAAATTATTATCTTCCTATTAAATTGTCAGCTAAAAAGCTAATAAGAACAATAATAATTAATGACAAGTAATATCTATAGAGTCTTCATTCTGTATCTGGAGCTTTACATAAAATACTTCACCGAATGACATAGCAAGTTCTAAATTTGTATACAGAGATGAAAACTGAGGCTCAGAGAGGTTTAAATAAATGGCTGTAGTTACCACCAGGAAACATTAGAGCTAAGACTCTGAAGCAGGCAGTCTGACTCTTGAGCCAAGCTCTTAACAACATTACTATATTGCTAAGGATGTCAAAGTTGGGTATAAAATTAACCATAGCTTTCCAAATTTGGGACCCCTAGTTGGCTTTCTGAGGACGGCTAGTTAATTTCAGGGCACAGAATGCAGAGGAGGGTGGAGGGAGTAAGTAAGGAGATAAGGCTGGAGCAATGGGATGCTGCACTGAGACAGTTTGTATTCACAGTTACACAAAATGTCATTTTCATTCTGCATATAAAAAAACAGGTAAAGAGAGGTCCTCTGCTTCCCAGTGACACTGCCTCTCTCTCATCAGGATTACACCATTTTGCATTTTGAGTGACAGGGATTTGTAGGTAGTCATCTTGACCATCAGACACTAATACAAGACTGCTGAAGATTAGAAGACTGGTCAAAGGTAAGACTTGAGAGAGAAAACTGAAGTTCCTTAACTGTCAATCATATTTAATAGTAATAGTGCATGTATGAGATTCTTGAATAGATATATTAAGCAAAATTTCTTATTCTTTTCCTATATGAAACTTAATGCAGTTTAAGCCATTATATATTGAAATTTTAAGAAAATATGTGAAAGAATGGGAATTTGAGTAGTGTCCTACGTCTAGCTCCTACTTCCATAGAAAGTAATAACTACATGCTTGAGCGGTTACATTTGGACAATATTTCCTTGAAGGATCCTTATTTTGTTTTAATGAAATAATTCATTAGAAGTGCAAAATATAATTCTTTTTTCTATTGTTTATGATTAATGTTCAAGGAACAAAGAATACTTAAGAACAAGTTGGAAGTTGTATGACAAATTAAAAAAGCAACTTAATTCAGAGTCCACTGTTCTTATAGGAATTGTTCACTGCATCAAATCATGGTAGTAGCTCTAATGTACCTCAAGGTACATCAAAATAAATGGGCAGGATTTTGAAGGCCACTCTTCTCTTTTTTTGTATGTCCTTTGCATGGGTAAGGTCATGTTTGAAACCTAGTATCTTCTTCTTTTGGAGAAAAATGTCTTAGAAAATATCTCAAAAATGAATGGATTGTTAAAGCTATGTCTGTTACATTTAATTATTAGAAAGTATGGCAAATTACTTTAGATCAGTAAGGGGAGGAGAATATTTCTTTCCAATGTGTGCACAAATACAACAGTGAAAGGAGATGCATATTTAATTCTATGGATTAGTACTATGCTAATATATTTTGTTGTTTTAAATTTCTGAATTTTTAAAAATTGAAGTATAGTTGATTTACAATATTGTGTTATTTTCAGGTGTACGCATAGTGTTTTTGCGGATTATACTCCATTATAGATTGTTACAAGATAATGGGTATAATTCTACTAGGAAGGTATTTTCAAAAATAATTTCTCTCTATAGATAGATTGAAAGATAAATAGATAGATTAATATATATTTATATGCCTGTGTGTTAGAATAGGACAATGAATATGTTTGGGTGTTTGGTTTGGACTCTCCTGGGTTTGACAGCATCATGAAACATTGAGGTAGTCATCTATGGTGAATACTGGGAATACTTGACTGGGATTTGTGCAAGCATCCTTTTAAGTTGATACCTTTCTACCTATATATTTATATATATGCACACACATACATAAATCTATTTACCTATATCTCTTTCAACATGGAAGGGAGGTATTTTGGGGGAGAAAAACTACAAATTTTTGAATGAACCTTACGGAAAAGTATACTGTAATCCTTCCCATTCATATAAATATATATAAATGGTGATATTTAAGTAGTATAAATAAAGTATAATTGCTCATTGCAATTATATACTTAACTCATGGTTCTATGCTTAGGCTTAGCTGAGTAATTGGGTTATAGAAAGATAATAAATAGTTACTGAAGAAAGATACTAATATGTGAAAATTATTTATAATTACAAGGAGAAAATTATTTTAAATATATGTAATATTTTGTATAATTTTCCTGTAAATTTTAGATTTCATTGACTTATATTTCCTAATTTAGACAGAATTTGAAGGAATAGGAAACTTGAGAATAAATTGTGACATCTGTAAATTAAATGATGAAAAAAATGTTTTCTTATGTTTACAACCTATTGCATAACATTCACATTGCTTTTTTAAAAGCATTTTTGTGTAACTGGGAAGAGAATCAGGAAAAATAGAGAAAAATCAGTTAGCTCTAATAATATTCCTTTGTTTTATTTTGATAAACCACTCAGCAAAATAATACTCCTATGTGCTGTGTAATATTTAAGGTACTGATCAGAGTGAAAAATTAAGAATTATTTTAAAAATTCACTTAACATTCATTTAGTACTCAGTTCTTTGCATTTTCATTTATTTAAAAGATTTGTGCTTGTGTCTTTTTTCCTTACTGTTACATATATATCAACATGCGATTAACTATCTCCATCCAACTCCTCAGCTTCGCACATTCATCAATACCTATTGTTTTCAAAAATATATCTATAAATCACATCTATAATCAAAAATTACATATTAGTTACATATCATATATATAATATCATACCATTCCATGATACAAGGATGGATTTTTTACAGTTCTAATATTTTCAGAGACAGCAGGAAAATAAAATCTAAAATAATCTACAAATAGACAGCAGAGGGCACCAGTTTCCTTCTATGAAGAAAAACTGAATTCCCCATGTACATTTTTCCATAACTGTGTATTGATTTGTCAGTTTATTTAGAAAAGAAAAGAAAATTTGCTGTTCTCTCCAAAAGCAGAAACTGGAATGAGAAATATTTGAGGTATAATTAATTATTAAAGAAAATTAAACTCTCCTAAATTTAAAAAGTGAATAGTTTAAAAAATATATGTAAAATTCCTATCTATCTATCAGTCAATCATTGATCGAGCTATTTTGCTATCAACTTTCTACCAGCAGTAATTTATCTGTTAGTGATATTCTATCTGTATGTACAGCGAGGTATCTGTAGCTAGTTACATTTAGCACAATATTTACCTCCTTGTATAACTATTGATAACAATCATAATTACATAGCATAATTGAACGACGATGACTTGCTTTAATTTTAATAATTACACTTATCTATTTTGCACAGCTAGGTTGTGAGTGTGTGCATGCATATGTGTGTTTGTATGTATGTGTGTAAGAGAAAGAGGAGAGGGTAGAGAAATTGGAGGATGTAAACCATTTTTGATTGCTTAATATAATTGGACTTTCCTTAAAATATATTTAAAAGAAAGAATAGAGCTTTTAATGCAAATAATAACTTTTCAGCCAATCACTAAAATCAAGATTTTGAATTTAATATGGAATTTGATAAGGATTTGTGATTTTATTTTAGTTTTAAATAACTACTTTCTGTTTATTTTTTTTATTTTTCTAATAAATAACAGAAGTGTTTATTATTGATCTTAAAACTATAAGGCTTATGTCATGTGTATCATTTCAGTCTCTTATGGTTTTGAAATTTGCCCTATCTTCTTTTAGCAATAAAATTGTGCCTTAATTGGTGAGCGAAGATAATATTATATTTAATAAACAATAAATGAAAAAGTTGTTTTACTTATTCATTAGATTTCAGAGTAATGTAAGTTCATCAGAAGAATATAAATGAGTCTTTCATGTTCTTTGTTCAGAACACTTCACATGAAAGAATAAATTAATGTAGAAGTTGTGACTGTCTCCTTTGTCAGTTTTAGCAACCATGAGAAAGCCATCCTCTAATACTCATTTTTATATTTCATGCTAACTTTTAAATAAGAAAGTAAATTCACTTTTATTTACAGTCATGCATAATCTGTAATGGGAAATATAAATGTTTGTCTTTTTCCTTAAACTTTAAAATTTAAATATTAACTAAACGTAAATGTTATAAGTAATATATTTAATCTAGAACAAGTTGATTTTTAAGGGATTAAGTATTACAAAGAGCTCTGCCCCCCCCAAAAAAAACCAAGATTGTTTTAATTGAAAACTGCTTTAAGGTATAATTTTTAATTTTTAAATTATTCATTGAACTTAGTTCCATAAGAAAAATAGAAAAGCAAAATATACAGAAATTAAATAGAAATCAGTAGGTTAATATTTAGAAATTAAATAGAAATCAATAGGTAAATACTTAGTTAATACTGTATACCATAATTCTATTTTAATTTATTTTCACTAATTTTTTTATGTCAAATATTTTAATTTTTCAGATTTGTATTTAATAAAGTCTATTAGCTATGAATAATATGTCTTCTATTTCTCAATTATAATTATAGTAATAGCATTTATGGTTTTTGTTTTCTTAAAATTAAAGTATTAATAATTAAATAATTGAATAGTTTTCAAACATAGAATTTTTGACACTGATATCTGAAACAGTCAGAAGATTTAAATATATGGGCAATTCTATATGCTAAAAAGTTGCTGACAAGTCAATCAAAACACTGGCATATTTTTTAGAAGTAAATAAGTGAAAGATTTAGCTTTTGAATGATTTACTTTCATGAATAGAGATTGGTTAATAAAATCAAAGAAAATAATTTGTATTGTCGATTGAAATATCTAGTTATTTTAAAGATGTTAGTGTCTTACCTGTCTATATTTCACCCTATATTTTTTGGAAAGCTTCATGTTGCTAAATACCCTTCTTTGTTATTAATTTTTTATCTATCCCCATCTTTTCAAAACTCATTTTAAGCATATTATATTCAAATTCTTTGTACAGTGCCATAGGCTTAGTAATGACAGTGTGTAGTAGTCATAGTAATGTTGGTGAAATAGTGGTATTGTTTTTCTTGTTCATAGATAATACCCTTTTTCTTCTCTGATTTGTTTTTTCTTTCCTTTTACTCTTTATTTAAAAGAAGGCTGATTTTAGAGGTTTTGGCGATGGTTTCAATGCAAAATGACAGTCAATTCAAATTGTCAGCAGTCTTACCAATCAATACAGATGGCTACATGATCGATCCAGTTATTGCAATCAGTATAGATTGTGAACAAAGCATCAGCTGTGCCACAATCTATTTGGTCCCAGAAACTGCATCTTTTGTCTACGCTCTACCTTTTATAAAGGGAGGTGTTGGATTGAATACAAATTTACAAAAAAGTCATTTAATCAATAGAATAGAAGGCGTTGAATGACAAGGAAACCTGTGGGGAAAGAAGCAAGCCAACTGCTCTTTATGGTAGCAAAGGTGGGACAAAACATTGGAGGGTTTAATACAAACTGTGCCATAGAATAAAATAGCTTAATTAATTAGGGAAAATTAGCATACTGCAATTAAGATCATTGATAAATGATAAGAACTAACAATGCAAGATGTTTGATGAATAGGTGTGGATTTTTAGTTCTATGTTTAAACTCTGTGACTTATCATCCTCATCTTCTTCCAGGTTTTTCTGTTTCCCTTAAGTGATCAGTCACAGAATAGAAACCTCAATCACACTCAATTTATTCTTTCTTTTTGCCTCTCCCATTCAGTTCATCTGGCATCAGATACTCCACCACTGTTTTAACCACTACTCCCTAAATGACGATTATGTTAGGCACTTTTCACACAACATCTCATTTCATTCTCCCAAGTCTGTGAAGTAGTTTCTATTACTAGCTCTTGGTCTCAGATGAGAAAAAATGAAATTTAAAGTTCACAGGGAGAATAAATGAAAGGCAAGGCTTTGAACACCAGCCTGTATGCCTCCGAGGTGGTTTTAACCATTATATGTTACCGTATTTGGGGGATTCTGTCAGAGCAGGTTTCTTCCATCAAAGCTTCTGTTCTTTTTTCATCACTAACTTAACCCGCCTTGTTTTCAAATTGTTTCTCTATGTCTGGTTTCTCTCAGCCTGTAATCCATCCTACTAAATGCTGTTGGAATAATCTTTTTAGTTCATATCTCTGTCCCAGAAATTGTAAGAATCATCCTTCCATATTGAATGAAGTACAGTTTGTGGCAGGAGCTACCTCTAATCAGCTCTATACTGACTCCATGCCATATGCCCTGAGACTTGACTCAAAGCTGAATCATTCACCTGACCTCAAATTTGATGTGTTTTTTCCTCAGCTTAATTGCTTTGCCTAATCTATCTCTTCTTTTTGGAAGATCTCTCCCTTTCGTTTTGGTTTATAAGAATACTCTCAATCCTCTAAGCCCCAATTCAAATGCTACCTCCTTCATGAAACATGGCAAAAACCTCCCAGAAGTCTATGTCTTTCATGTTTATTTATAAATATATATATATAATGTACATATTCACATATACATTATTCTTTTGTATATATATTTCATATTTCAACTCTCATATCAAATAACTCATTTCTAATGCTTCTTATAATCATACTCAACATAAATGCACTTCTTAACATATATGAATAATTATGCAACAGTCCTAAAAACAAATTATTTTCATAAGATTCATAAAATTCTAATTTACCTTCTAAGTACTAGTAATTGTTCCTTACTAAAAATCTAACTTTTCCTTGGGCAGATGGTTTCTCATTTTGTATTTCTAATACCTAGTATAGATGAACAATGAATGAAAAATATTACACAATTTTAAATGTTTTCTGCTATTATAGTATAATCTTTTTCACTTAAGGGAAAGGATCATGGCTTACTCAACTACTCGGTATCCACAGCAGCAAATAAAACAAAAACATTAGAGTTTATACTTTGTGGTTTTTTACATGCTTAGAACTAATGATAGCTAATAAAATTAAAACTATTGATACACAAAATTAAACTGTTAATTAAAATATGAGTTTTGATTATTAGAATATAAATATTATGAGTAATACTTCAGAATTAGTATCTAAATTAAGTACTTTCTCTCTTATACGATACTTAAACATATGTATTTTTTTCTTAACTATGTTATAGAAAATACTTTTAAAATGTTTTAAAATAAATAATTCTTCATTAATATTATATAAGACACTGGAAAGCAAAAAATATATATATAGCTCTCTAATCTGGCATTTGAAGCAAAAAAAGAAAAATCGCCACATCATTTATATTCCATACTAAATTTTATATAAGAATAAATAAATAATAAATTCTACATGAAGACAAATGCTCAATATCAATAAACCTAAAATAGTTTGATCTGGCTTTTATGTTCATGGAATAATAAGTACCAGAATAGTGAGAGCATGTTTTTAATAGCTCTCTATTGCAGAAAATATTGAAGAAGTTGTTTATGCTCTTCCCTTAAGCCTTGATGTTTTACACAGTTTGATCAAAACAATCTTACATATTACTATGAAAGCGAATATTTTTCTCTAAGTTTATACGTATTATAAACTTGGAAAAATAATTGCATTGTGTCAGTATTTTACTGCATGTGGGACTGTATGAAGCGGACTTTCACATGAATAATGCTGTAATTTAAGTAAGTGGAACATGGCATTTGAATTAGAAAAGCACATACTAAAATACCAAATCGCCGATCAGCGCCGTCTAGTTCAAGTAGAAGCCTCCTTGAAAAGTTTATCTGTAAAGGTTTTCTAACCATCAGAGGAAAGATAATTTGACTTTTAGTTGATTGCCAAGTCCATCTGTCATAATATCACTGGTACTTCTTGAGCAGGGAAAACATACAACTGCAAGTTTGGGGTTTTTAATTGTAACTTGAGATTCTGTTTCCCACATTATTGACTTCACCACCACGAGTGGGTGAGAGGTGGGTTCCAGCCTCCATCCCAGGGAGTTCCTCCTGCACTATAAATCCCACGAGTGAAAGCTGCAGTCAGGGTGGTGGAATACTGATGTTGAAAACCCAGGAGACTCTGCATGAGTAATCCCGCAAGTGCGGCTGTAAGAATGACCAGCACTTTCACTCTCTTAAATGCAGCAGCATATCTAGTAAACACTTCACATAGTTCCTCTGAAGTATTCAGTAAAATCTCTCTCTGTATTTTTCCAGTAAAAGTTTGCCATGAGATACATGAATTGAGATATTTTTACAAAAGCATTAGTGCAGAAATCACACCTGCATACATACTACATAGAGTGATATTTTATTAAAATAGAAAGGGCACACCATATTAGCAATCAACAATAATGATTAGAAGGGGCCATTTAATCTCTCTTCCCATAATTTAACAAAATACGGGAAATCACCCTACACTTCTTTGAAAAAAATCTTTGATATTTGGAAAATAGTGCTAAAAAATGAGTAAGTGTAATATAAGGCAACAGTCCTACGCATGGACCTCTGAGCTGTAGAGATACGTGGATGTCTTTGGAGACTCTACTTGCCAGAAAAAGGCTAAATTGTTGTTGAATTCATTGCTGCAGGGATGCAAAGGTGATCTTGTAGCTTGCCTCCAGTGACAGCTGCTATCCCTTTATTATAATTTGAACCCCTGGGTGTTAAAACATTCATGGCTTTTCTATTAGGCAATCTGCATACTCCTCCAGTCATGTTTATTCATAATCCTGTGATGAGTTGCAGACAAACTCACAGAGAACTAAGGCTTCGGCATTTTAGTCAGAGATTTCTACCCTCACTTACAAACGAAAAAGACTGGGCTGATTTCCATTTATATTTTAATATATGTCATTAAATATCTTTATGTTAGTACTTAGGGTCTTTGGAAATTAAATATGTCGTGAATTGTTGCACTTACTAATGGAATGTTTTTAGCAATTAGTGCTTAGAAAATGTATATGAAAATTATGTGTTAGATTTGGTTTTAAATGGTTTTAAAATACATGCACACCAGAGGGCATCACAGCTTTTATTCTAAGCTTCTTTAGCAATTTCCTTTCAAAGTGAGTTTTATTTTTTAAACTTTTTTCCCTTCATAATTACTACTCACTTTTGCTTTAATATTTATAAAACATGCTTACACAATATTATTCACATGAGTATATTGAACAAACAGAAATATTATTATTAAATGAGAAAATTAAAGCAAGCAATCCATTTTAATGTATTTCATCCCAGCACTTAAAATTCCTTCATATTTTTTGCTTTCTTTTTTCCCTTACCTCAGGACAATTCCTACTCTATGTATTTTTCTATGTGCTTTCTCCAAATAATGTATATACATTGTTTTCTTGACTACTCTTGATTTTTTTCCTTTGGATTCCAACTAGAGAGAATAAATTCTTCTTGTAGACGAGCTCCATTTAATCTGTTCAGAAAATACTTACTGAATTTCAGAGGTCAAGGGCTCAGATTCAGCCCTTCAGGAGCTCACTTTTCAGTAGGAAAGAAAATGGAAATACATATGATGGCCATTCAGTGTGACGAGAACCCTGACCCAAAGTGCTGTGAGAAATCCTCAGATGTGTCCCTAACTCTTGTGGAAAGTGGGGTGATATTGGACAGATGGTTAAAGCCGAGCTAAGATACAAAGAATGATTAAAAAGTTAATCAGATGCTATAAGTCGTCTTATTTCTAAAATCATTTAAAAATGAAATACGGAGTTGTTCATATATAAAGAGATCATTAGAGTTAAGGAAAGGTTATTGCCTTTTTGTGGAGTTTATGACAGTGGTGCAAAAATAAGTATAATCAAAAGACTAGAGCAACTTGTGAAACCAAGCAGTTTTATTAGTAGTTTGTTTTTAATGTTTTTAAAACATGATGTGATTGTAGCTTTTTAATACTGAAACTCTTGGGTGATTATATCTTCAGCGTGAAATAAAATATTTACATCAACAAGAAAAAGGCATAAGGGATAGTGTGAGTGGAAGCACAGTGGTCTAAGAGTAACCTATTCTTAGGAGAAAGTGCAAGCAGCCCAGTAAGTTATAATAAGCTTTTGTTGAGGAGAAGATAAATCCATTTTAAAAATACATCTCAATAACAATTCATGGGGGAAATTTTTTCCAATTGCCTTTAACTAAAAGTGATCGTTCCTCTTATAGAATATTGTGCCTATTTTATTATCCTCATCGTATATTCTTTTTTTTTTTTTAATTAAATGAAAAGCTTCAGGAGAGTGCTGATCTAGGAATACATCTCCCACAGTGTTTAGGTCAATGCTTTGAACAGAACAGGGGCTCGATAAATATACATGATGCTTAACTTGGAAAGTATCTATTGACATGAATGTGAGAATTAAACATACTTCTATTTAAAATGATAAATTTTAAAATACTAGAAGTGGTGCTTCTAATCTCAGTTTTGCTGTAATTTGTTACCTTAATTAATATAACAATTCTGTGCCTCACCTTACCTGTTAAATAATGTAGTGAACTTGTATGATCATTTAATTTGTCCCAGGGACTGGGACAAGGCAATTATACATATTATCTAATTTACTCTTCATAACAATCCATATAAGATGGTGTGGTAATTATCTGCATTTATTCCAGGAGCTCTGGAGTCACTTGAATGTCAAGTAATTTACCATTCATAGTATCTGGTAGAGTCACCACCAAGACTGCGTTCACTTCTTATTAGAAAGCGCGCTTGCAAATGTCTTTCCACCTCTGAAATGCTATAGTTCTATATAAAAAAGAAATCATCTTGTCCTTGCTCAATAAAAAGTAATTCACTTGTCCTGCAATGTATCTCTCCTCTTCTCTGGATAGAATGTTTTACCTTTTATTAACTTGGGAAAAAGCAATATCGATTGCTCTTGAACATCTCAGCTATTTGAGGTTTAACATTTCACTAGTCTAGAATTTTTTTTTAAAAGGAAAATATTTTAATCATTTACAGTATGAAAATTGAGTAGAATGAGTATTCATAAACAATCTCTGCACTGGACTCGTGAGTGTTTTATCTTAGAGTTTCTTTTCTATTACCTTCGAGAGGAGAACAGGAGTATCTCCTTGCTGTTTCATTTTGCAACACGTAAGTCATTGCCCTTCACAAAGGGGGAAAAAAGATGTATAAAAAAGCCATGAACACTATTCAAATTCATGGCCTCTTCCAGGTACGGGTAATTGAGTTGCCTCAAGATCAATACGAAACTGCCTAGGATACAGAAAGTCAATAGCTACTTCCAGAGTCAGGTCTGTCTGGTTTAGGTGTCTGCAAAGGCAAAACCTCCAGCTTTGGCTTCAGAGCAAATGTAAATCTGCATAGCAAAACTTGGAAGTGAATCCCATAGAGCAGGAACTCCTTAAGTATCTTACTTTGATATACGGAAGTTTAGGAGGACCCCTGCTGAGCAAGTAACTTTTGTTTGATATCCCCCCCCCCCCGACCCTGGGGTGACGTTGAATGAGCCACATATTCATCTTAGATAACTCTGTCTAAAATCTGATTTAAAAAAGAAGGTCTCTGTGCAAAGTTATCATCTCTAGTATTCTAAAAAAAAATACTTTTAAGTATTACCTTTTGAAGAAAAAGCAGTTCAATAATAATAAAACTTTTTTATAAAAATAATTTACTTTTATTCTACTACAACACTGAAAATATTGCTTATGTCTCCTTTATTAATGAAAAGTTGGGATTGACTTTGATAAAAAGCATATCAAAAAAATTAATTTTGTGAAATCTGATATTCCAGAAAACACTGCTCACTTTTAAGAGTAAAGACACTGCCACCTTCCTTAACCAAAGTGTTAATTTTCCAGTGAAAGGAGAACTCTCCATTGGGATTGGTTGTTGAAATTTACAGAACTAACTTTAAATTCAAGTCACCCTTCCCTGGGAGCTCTTGCAGTTGCCACTGCAGCACCATGTTGTCCTGTGTAGGGTGTGGTGGCGAGAATACTGCTTCCTCTATAAACATTAGACGCCGGGTCCACAAGAACTAATCTTAATTCCACATAGTTCAATTGAGTCATCTTTACAGAGGGCAAAGAAATTAAACAAACAATACACACACAGAATATTGTGCAGTAACAGTATAACAGTTGCACTAATATTTCCTACCATACTTTCTGAAGCCCACAGACCCATCTTTCTCTAATTCCTCATGAGGTATATAGCATTTAAATGATTTTGGGGAAAAACTCACTGTGCATTCTTAAAAAGGCCTGAGAGACACAGGGGACCCTATTTTAAGAATTGCCCAGAGTTTACACTACTGTGAAGGCTGTTGCATACTTATATGTTATGCAACATATAATTCACTTGTGTGTGGAGTGCAGGATAGAGCAGAGAGATCTCTCAATAAAAAAGAGTAAATGACCATGCAATGATTTTACAGCTGCTAGGATTACCTGGTTCTTTTTATTAGGCAATTAAAGTCAATTAACTCTTAACAATAAGATCTATAAACAGTGTTTCCTTAAAGTCAGGGACATTTTTATTTGGTGTGTAGACTTGGGCAAAAAGAAAATAAAAAGAAACAACTATTTTATTCATTAAACTTCCTTTAAACAATCTTAAACATCTACCTCTGGTCTTCAGATTCAGAGCACATTGTTCCTACTGTGGTTTCTTCTTGTGAGTTATTCTGGTTTGTTTTTTTGAGCACCCTTTCATACTTCTTAAGGACATAATAAGTTCCAACAAAACAAGACAGATCCTCATGTTTATAAATCCCTCACTATCTCTACTAGTGTGTCTTGGGAATAAGGAGTTATGATGAAGAGCTAATCAGCTAGGGAAGCACGCTTCACGTTGAATCTTGGCTGCACACACCCATTCATGATATTGGCAAGTGAGACTTGCCTGGCTCTTAGTTTCCTCATCTATGTAATTAGAAAACTACCCACCTTAAAGGGAGTTGTGAGGCTTGAAAGTGATAACATACACTGAAGGCTTGGCTCAGTGTCTGGAACAAAATAGGTTATGAATAACCATGTTTAAATGAATAAGATGAAAGTAATATATACAAATTACACTTTATGATCTCTGCTGCTTTATACTATTGCCATTCTTTAAATGATGATTAAAATGATTTTCTTTTCTGTGTGTAAATTTAATGTTAGAAGTCAGATGAGTTCTTTTTTTTTTTTTTTACATTTGCAGGTTTTTAATAGTTTGAAAGTATCAGAGCACCTTACTAATAAGGCTCATAGGACTCTTGCTCTGTTTCTTTATGCTCAGAAATAAAGAACCCATGTTAGATATTCTGAGAGATTTTCCTGTGTATAGTGGTAAAATCACAGAACCAACATCTATTCTTTCTTTCTTTCTCCATTGGAGAGAATGAAGTCAAATGTGGATGACGTGGTGTCTATTTTTTGTTACCATATATAGATCTACTACTTGAATTAAAACTAAAATGCTGAAAGATCATTCACTTTATTAGCTGCACTGAAATTTCTTAATGAAATAATTTGTCATTTGGATTTCTCTTGTCAAAAAGGGACTACTAAAGAAAATGTGATGCTGGGTTTTAGCAGCTGCATTTCTAATGGAAAGACAGATCTTTTAATGAAGAGTTTTAAAATGTCAGCGTGTATTGGAAGTACACACTATAATAAGGAGCAGATTATCTTTTTCTTACCTTGCTAAAGGCATATACATGGTGCATCAGTCATGGAATATGCAATAGCCAGAGTTCCATTTAGGGAAATCTGCTTTACCACAACAACTGAGCTAATATAAGGACATGTTCACTTGTTATACCACAAGCCCACTTAGTTCTAAACAAAATGCATATATACGTATATGTCTGTCTGTCTGAATACGGAATATAAAGTGGACAAATACATAGAAAGGGTAGGAAGGGTAGGTTGATGAGGAATCAATTGCAAGGTAGCACTGTTAGTACGTGAATGGTGACGAGATCTATTAAAAATGGGCCTCTGGTTTTGCTTTGTATTGTAGTCCAGAACATCTTCAGTTTCAATAAAGTCCTAGTTCTATCTACTAGAATTTCTTTTGCTTCAAAATATAAAATGGTGTTTATTTGGTTCCTCTGTACATGCATTATCTCCTCTAACTTGAAGAAAAAGTATGACTTGCACACATAAGAGTTACTAAAACAAATCCTACATTTGACTTAAGTGAGATGCACCGTTAGCAAAGACTGTTATTTTGATATAATAGAAATATTTGAAAACATGTTATTAAATGAATTTTAATTCATTAAAATAACATATGGGCAGCATATGTATTTATTTTTCAGAATAAGAATTTAGGATAAAGTTGAATTTCTCCCATTTTCTCATTTAAATGTAATTTTTTAAAATTTAAGATACAATATTATTAGTTTAAGTGTCTGCAAATACAAAGAAACCTACCTTGCCTACTGGTATTCTTCAAATTCTTATTTTCCTTTTTTTTTTTTCAACAACAGAGAATACCCTGGAGTCTAAATTATCTTAATAAGATACAATTAAACTAGATTGCTTTATCTGCTAATTAACAAACCTGAGAGTTAGTAATACTACAATAAGCATTATGTTGTCTCTTCTCTGAGAAATTGTTACAGCTTTTACATGATTTATCTAAATCTTATTTTCTATGAATTCCCTTGAATTGCTACCTAGTTTCTAGTCCCAATCTGTATTTCAGCAAAAATGCATATTGGATCAACCACAGATTTTTCTTGATCCCCAAATGAAAGTCAGCATTGCTCCAAGTCATCTGCTTTAGAAAGTCCTTGGTGAAAATAGAAAATAAATGCATGCATGTTGTACCTACCCTGTGTCTCAAGTATTCTTTGAAGATAATAGTATTTCAGTGACTTGGACTACAGTTTGGATAAGTGATCAGTCGGGAACCTGTGCTAGCTTTTTTCGGTCTGGGACTTACAGTTAATATACCTTTTCTCATCTTTCATTCCATGTCAAGATTTACATCATTGGCAACACATGACCACAGGACTGCAGCCACAACAGGACTACAGTGGTGGCAGGAAAGAATAGTTTCAGCATTAGTTTCAGGTGACAAGAATCATACATCTCATAACTTCTCTTCTATCTCCCCTTTCATGTTCCTTTATAGAACTTCCTCTAATTTGATTTATTCCACTTGTTCTGAAGACGGTTGAGCATTTTAAAAGCATATGACAAAATTCTTGCCTGAAAGTCATTTATGGACTTTGTAGTGAAATGATGCCGACACGCACACAGCGCGTGGGGAATAGGAGAGTCCTTTCACTGATACTGTTGTCAGCTTTCTCTCATAGCCTGGAATCCTTTCTCCATTCTTTCCACAAAATTTATCTTCTTAAATACACCTTTCTTCCTGTCATTCCTCTCTTCAGAAGCCTTCAGTCATTCTGCAGTGCCTGGAGCAGTTACTCTCCAGAGTGTTACAAGGAATAGTAAATCCGTGCAGACGCCAGGTATGGATGGTACACTAAATAAAAATCTATCCAAATAGGGACTACTATTTTCCAAATGTGTATGATGCTGTTAATTAAATGTAAATTTCAAATGCTCCTCAGCTTGTAAGTGTGGGGATTTTACATATTTCTCAATAACTCACTAATTTTTGAGCTTTTATTTTGTGCCAGTCAACTTTATATAGATTAATTTCTTCCTTTCAAGCACACATACACACCCACACATACACCCACTCAAATGGATGCATACCCTGACATACAAACACACACAAGAATGGACATAAAGTTGCTGTCTTCAATTTGCAATGAAGAAGCTGAAATTAAGAGAAGTTAAATTACCTTATGCAGAGCCACATGCCTTGTAAGCAAACAGAAATTGGGATTTGAACCCAGGAATTTCAACTCAATTATGAATACTTTTAATCATACACCCAGTTCAGTTGCTACTTTTTGGGAGTTCATGAAACTTTTTTGTTATTAAAAAACACTCATACTTTAAAAGTTTGGAAGCCAATACTGTAGAGAATTGAGCGCTTCATAACCCTTACTGAGTATAATATTGACAGGTGTGCTACAATCATTTCCTAAATTGAGTTTCAAATAGTGTTTCAAATATTAACAAAGATGGGATGTAAAAGAGTTGTTTTGTGACCTTTTAATTTTAGGAAAAACTGAACATTTTAGCTCATAGTGGAGATTTGCGGTGTATATCAGCATATTGAATTCTCTGAGAAACTCAGCATGAATAAAACTGTTCACTGTTTCTCTACTTCAAGATTTCCCACTTTAATTTTTCATAGACCCTAACTGTGGGAAATGTTTATTCTGTTAAATAATGTTCTGTGATAGAACATTTGGGGAAACAAGCATCCAAAAGATCAAGTTTCCAGTCTTATATTCAACTACTGTCCCAAAGAACCTCCGAGTTTAATCTTGATCATACGTCATTCTTACATCTGTGCCTTTCTTCACTTTGTTAGCCTCTCCCCACCTGAAATTTACTTCAGGTCCTCCTGGCTTTCCACATTGTCCAGGAATATTTGCTAAACAACTATCCAACTCATGAGAATGCTGCCTTTTCTGAATTCAATTTGCAGGGAATCATGCATTGCCTTGTGACATTTCGTATAATTCATGTTCCTTTTTTTTTTTTTTTTTATCACATACAACGTAACGTTAGGCACTGTATGCAACAATGGCTGCTTATAGATTTTTGTATGACTTAGATTCTTAGTCCAATTGCTTACATAGAGTAAGCACTCAAATATGTATTGTTGTACTGGTGATTGTTAACCTAATGCTCTTTTGTTACTAAGACAATGTAAAATTCATGCAACTCAGGAAACTAGGGACTTTTAAATAAAATGTCTCTTTTGACTGTATCAGTCAGTCAATGCTAGGGCCACGTGGTCACTAACAACCACAAACCTCAGGGGCTTCCAACAAAAGAGATTTGTCTCTCCTGGGTAAGCAGTGATTCTGCTGCAGCTCTGTACTATTTGGAGGCTGAAACTAAAGGAATAGTCCCTGTCTAGGGGCATTGCATGTGTCATAGCTCAGATAGAAGAGAACTTATAGGAACTAAGCAACAGATCTGAAAGCATCTGCTGAGAATTGGCATATCACTCCAGACCTCTTGGTGACCAAGCGTGACATCAATGAGATGATGCACACGATTATCCTATGAGAAAGGGAAAGGAACATGTCTCAACCATGCAGCCTACCCCAAAAGCCTAATTTAGAGCCTGAGTGACCCCTTTAATGCTTATTTTTTTGAAACAAAATAGTTGAGTGAAAAATATTTTTCTGTATAATAAATGATGCATATAAAAGCCCATTTTGAGAGAGATCGCCAAAGTTATTTAATTCAAAACATGGAAAATTAATTGATGCAGAGGAATTGGTACAAAAAATAAAACTACTTGGGCTACAAGCTTTATTTTTAAGGCTAATTGATAATTTAATAGTAAGCTAATATCTGTCCCTGCTCTGTGTCCATTAATCTGTGATAGGTTGGCTATGGGGGAGTTAAAAGCATTTGTAGGTATAGATCTATCTTCACATGAAGTATACACTCTAGTATTAAGTCCCTGGTAAAGTTGGTGGTGAGGACATTTTATAAAATAATAATAATAGTAATAAATTGTTTGGAGTTTTAAATAAAATACGTCAATAAAATTTAAATAAAATGTTGATTTGTAGGGCAGTCATTCTGTGGAAAACTCACAACCAGCTTTTCAAAATATATGTGCAAAAACACACATATTCAAGGTTTATATGTATTTTAAGCATATAAAACTGGGAAGTTCACAGTGCTACTTCCTAGTGATTACGCTGGAAGGAAATAATTAAGAGAGTTTCAGAGATGTACCAAAATAATGATACTGAAGGATGGTGAATAGGTGGGATTTAAAAATGTATTCCTTGTAAACTGATTATACTTCAGTAAAAAAAAAAAAATGTGTTCCTTCTTGTATACAGAACAGGAAGGAGAGTGAAAATAGTTGTGCAGGTCAGCGGTGGATGAACTGGCTTACTCTCACTCTGATTGTCATGCAGATCAATTTAAAAAATGTAGGTGGGAAAGAGATTGCAAAATAGTATGAGGGTGCTGTTGGCATTTCTAAGTCTCAGGAAAAATGAAATTACCTTTCCTCAAGTATCCCCAGGTATCGCTTACTTGTCATATATCTAGAGAAATCACTATGAACTCTTTAAGTGTTAAAAATAGATACATAGAGAATTTGAAAAATTACCGCTAGTTACTAGTTAGCTGTGTGACTATGTAAATATTTGTACCTCAGGCATCTCATGTATGAAATGGGAAATACGATTTATCTTGAAGTTTGTTAATATAAGTTAGTATCAATAAATACTTAATAGAATTCTTAGCTATTCACAGTAGTAGTATGATTTTTATTTCATACATGAGCCAAAAAGTAATTTTATAAATATACACTAAGACTTCTTAATATATTTTATGCATAAAATCATAAAGTGTCTACCTTTTTAAAAAGCAATAGTACTTTGTAGTCATGAATTTGAGTCAAAATGATCAATTTGATAAGTACTTTTTAAAGTATTTTCCATATTGACATGCAAGGTTTTTCTGAAGATAATTTTAAATCACTTTTAAAGTGAGACATCAAAATATCTATTCTATTTTAAAATGAAGTTATTAAATACTGAGATTATACAATGAATGTATAAGTAATAGATATGAAATTCACTACACTAAAGCCAATTGAATTTTTGACATAATAACATATTCAGAAATTTTTCAAGCATAAAGGCTGTTAAACTTAAATATGTTTGAAGGGTAAAAGCCTTCTCAAAAATATTTACTAATAAGAATCAAAACAATACATGCTTAATTTCCTGAAATCAGAGTTTCTCTTTGAGCTTTGAATTCATTGCTGCCAGCATTCCTCCGATTTCATTTGTCTTGCTGCCTGAAGTCTTCTGACTTTAGTAATGGAAATCAAATCCCATTGGACATGACAACCAACTTGATAAGAGAGTAAATCAATATAGGAAATGTGAAAAAAACTTGACAGTTTTTGTTGTTCTATTAAGTGATCTATAGTTTGTTTGTTTGTTTGTTTGTTTTGCTTTAAAGCGATTTTGACCCACCCACATTTACTGAATGCTTTGGAGTAAGCCTGTATTTTTTTCTAAAGCAAACGTATTTAAAAGCCATTGAAGCCTTTTCTTTTGTTGTTTCAATGTTTGTAAGGTTCAGAATGCTCATATTGAGGCCTTTTAATGTTTAAAGAAAAGTAAATGCAATAAATGGTCACTCCCATTTTCTGATTAATAACAGGCTTTTGAATTAGAGGAAAAATGCCACCCACATACGACTGTCTTTTGCCTACAGCCTAATCACTTGCTTGTATTGTCGTTCTTGATTGATTTGTCACTTGGTGGCAGCTGTACTGTGTCTTTGAAGAGCTTTTGTATAGATTTAATCAAGAAATGGAAATCACGTCTTTGATTGACACTAATAATTTATAATCATTTACTCTAGCTAGAACAGCTGCATCTCTTTAAGGTTCTGAAAAAGTAAAGTCCTTTGCATTTTCTTTTTCACCTTTCATTTCAAATCAATTTAGGTAGGTAGTCATGGGGGAAAATTGTCAATTTGGAATAGTATATATTGCATTATAATTTTTAAAAAGTAGAGTAAAAACCATTCACCTGTTTGTGTATAAAAATATCTTAAATAATTCCATTAAAATGTAAAGAAAATTTGAAAATATAGTAGTGAGATGTGTATTGCCTAAAAATGCTTGCCTTGATGGTACAAGCATGTGATTTTAAACTATTCTAAAAATGATAAAAGAACACCACTTATCATAGAGTTTCTATAATTAAGGCCAAAGCTTTAATTTGATATCTGTTAATAAGACGCAGAGAAATGCAGATGTGTCCTCCCAAGTCTATCAAAAGCGGGTGTGCCGGTGCCGTGGATTCTGACACCATATGTAATGAGACTGCTGCTTGCTTTGCCACCTTCAGGAATTTTTCTTCATTTAATTATTATCAGGTCATCTTTATTTGTTCACTCTTCAATCATAGAAATTTATTTGTAAGTTGTACAGCAAATATATTTGTAATTTGCACACCAGCTGCGTTAGATTAATACACATGTATCTGTGTATGCAGAGAGACATAGGTACCATTATACATCACATGTATTTTTATGTCAGTTACGAGTCTGAGGCCACTGGCCTTTAAGTTTATCTATCTGATAATCCATTAGAGGGAATTCTGTGCAGATGTTCTTGCCAAGTTTCTCTCCAAACCTAAAAATTTGGGGGGGAAGATGATAGGCTGTGAATGAATTTTCTTCTGGGCCAAATTCACAACAAATACTATTTTTAAACTAAATCAATCTGTTTCTCTCCCGGTCATCTCTCAACCCTCCCATTACAAAGGATATTTTCCCCCTCTAAAGTCCAGTAGGATTTTCATACATATAATGCATTCTATCTAGATTTGTGGATATTTTCAGGATCAGCTCATGTTCTGTTCCTTGGGGATCAGGTCCATGTCTGATTCATTTTTCTCTTGTTGGCATGACATAACACCATGCTCTGAGCACTGCAGGTGGGAAATAAATATTTGTTTAACAAATGATGACAAATAAGTTGGTAACTGCATGAAGGTAGTGATCCTTCAAGATTCCTCCAATGTCATGAAATAACAAATAACAAAATAACAAAATCATTAGAAAGTCTACTGGAATAAAGAAAACATTATTTGAGTACATCATCTGCTTGGCAGATCTTATAGATTATTTCCTCAAATGTGATTAAAAAGGAAGATATCACAAAAAATAATTTTTTTTCATATTTATTATTTGGCTTTTTGAATATATTAGTAGACGTATGGGGTACATTTTTCCTAATATGAAAATTCAACTCTGCCTTGTCTCTTCAGCTTTTGCCGTTTTAAAAAGCTAGGTGATTATCTTCCAAACAGTCCTGGAGCATGAATAAGTTTAGGGGTGTCAATGCTCATATGGATTATTGAATTATTTATACTTCTCAGAAAAAAATATATAAATAAATCATATTTTTATAACAACTCACACATTCTTTTTTTTTTTTATTTTGTAGTGAAACAGATTTAGTTAAAACATTATAGACTAAATAAGATGCTTTTAATAGTTCAGCACTATTTTTCCAGTGTTTTTTCTAGGTCTCCATATCTATATTTTCTTCTAGATTATATATGTTTTACTCTTTGAAAATAATATTTTAACTGAAAGGAAGGAAAGTCTGGATTCATGTTTAATTCACAGGATTGCCTCAACTCAACAAATATTTGGACTTATGAAAATTACACTTAGGTCTCCAGGAATCTTTTCCACAGGGATTTAGAATGGCATCTCTAAGCTCTCTGTGGAAAATCAATAGCTTTTGCAGTTTCACACCCAAATTCAAAATAATCTTTATTTTACACATAGAGGATGTTTGGGAATGTTCAGTTGATACTATGAAGATATAAACTAAAAACAGAAAGGTATAAAAACACAACTCATGTAAACATGGAAACTAGAGGTAAATTGTATGAATTGCTCCAATTATCATAAAATATTCAGTTGCAAGGGGTAATACAGAGACTGCCTGTATCCTTTACCTAGTTTTCCCAGTGGTACTATCTTGCAAACCTATAGTACAGTGTCACAGCATTACAAGGACACTGACATCGATTTAGTGTAATTATAGAATATTTCCATCACCACGAGTCTCCCTCCCATTCCTGTTTCATAGGCATATCCACCACTCTTCCCTCATCTCTAACTTTTGGCAACCATTAACCTGTTGTCCATTTCTAAAGTGTTATCCTTTTGCTAATGTCATATACATGAAATTATACAGTAAGTAACCTGTTGGGATTGAATTTTTCCATTCAGCATGATTCCTTGAAGACTCATTTAAGTTGTTGCCTGTATCATAGTTTGTTCCTTTTTATTGCCAAGTATGGTATGGACATACTACAGTTTTTAAATCATTCACCACTTGAAGGACTTCTGGTTTGTTTCCAGTTGTTGACTATTATGAATAAAAGGGTTTCATTTCTTGCCATCCTGTGAGTTATTAGACTATTTTGGGGAATTCTGTCTTGATAGTTACATACTTTTTCAGTAGTTCCTCTTTACAGTACAGTATATATAAGTCCTATCAGTCAACAGGTATCAACATTTTATCATTTCAAGTAGAGCGTGGATATCTTTCTTCCATTTAGATATATTTACCCTCCCCACTATTAAATAAAATTATCTTGAGTATTGGATGGTATTATAATTTTTTAATTATCACGTATTTAAAAACTGAATGAGGATAGTCTATTTTATACTTTCTTACATTTCTGCTCTTTCAATTTTACCTTCTTCCCATCTGATGACCGAAGATTTCTTCTTTTATTTTTCCTTTTCTGTTTTGTAAGTGCCTTTTGCCGTTCTTTAAGGGGAGGTCAGCTAGTGACAAATTCAAACTTTCTTTTTTCTGAGGATGTCATTATTTCCTCTTCATTCATGTAAAATAGTTATACCAGCTATAGACTCTGAAAAATAATAAGAATATTATTCCACCTTCTTCTGATTTTAGATGAGAAATGTATTGCCATTAGAACTGATGTTCCGCTGTAAGTATCACTATGGCTACTTTCAAGATTTTTTCTTTATTTTCAGAAGTTTAACTATCATATTTTTGGTGTGTATTTTTGTGGGATTATGTTGTTTCTGATTTGCTCATCCTGTTGCATATATGAGCTTATGTCTTTCAGCAAATTGAGACGTTTTCATGCATCATTTTTTGGGACACTTTCGTGTATCACTCTTTCTCCTTTTATCTGAGACTGTCTACAAATGTTGGAAATTTTGTAATTGTCTTGTAAGTCCTTGAGACTTAAAAATTTCCTTTTTTTCAGTCTATTTTTTGTCTGTCATTCAAAATGGGCAAATTCTATTGATCTGTCCGAAAGTTCATTGATCCTAGCCTCTGTCTTTTCCACTCTATTAATCCCATATAGCACATTTTTAAAACAATTGCATTTTTTTCAGTTCTGCGATTTCATTTTGAGATCATATTTGAAATGTCAGTGACTTCTGCATTGGGTGCTTTCTCTTGCTCTCTCCTTTGTCTCTTTCTCATCATTAGTGTTGGAAGAAGTGCTGTGAATTGTGAATGGCCCTATACAGGGACCCACATACGATGATGAGGCCTGAACCAATAGCCCGAAAGGTTCTAAAGGCTACCCACAATCACATGAGTGATCTCAGTAGTGCATCCCTCAGCCTCAGTCAAGTCTTGAGACAACTGCATCCCTGTTCAACAGTTTAACTACAATCTCACAGGAGATCTTGAGTCAGAGACACCAGACTAAGTTGTGCTTGGATTGTTGACCATGGAAACAGATATTAATTAATATTTGTTGGTTTAAGCTGCTACATTCTGAGATAGTTTTTTACTCAGCAATAAATAACCAGTGCAATCCAGTCATCATATCTGAAGGAGTGACTATTGTTCTCTTTATGTAACTTTTTTTTCCCATTGTTCTTGGTTACTAGCTAACCCAGGTCATAACATAATACAGTTACCATTTCTTCAATAAGAGTTTTTATATATGTTTATCTCCAGGAGCATAATAGAGGTTTCTTCCAGGTTTATATTAGTTAGGGTAAACTTAGCTTTTATCTTAACTACAGTGCTTTTATCTTATTTAGCTTTAACGCATACTAAAAAAAAAAAAACAAAACTGATTACAAAATATAGTAACTTAAATAAGATGGTAATTTTTTCTCTCATAGTCTGAAAGTTAACACCTCTTTTTGATGAGTTAGCTCAAGTTCACAAACTTTCGGGTTCCCAGTTTCCTCTCGTTGCGTCATCCAGCAGTCTCCTAGCAAGTGGGAACTGTTTTCCATCTCCATATCTGTGTACATCTACAAATGGAAAACAAAAAGAAAGAAGGGCACTCATGTTATGAGCAAGACTCAGAAGTGGCATGATGTGATGATTCATCTGTTATCACCCGATACAAATGAAGCTGGAAAATGTAGTCCAAGGTATGTAAATGCCCAGTATTATTACACAAAAGTGGGAAAACAAATACTGAAAAACGATTAGCAGTCTTTCAGGGAATCTATAGTGTTTTGTATTCTCCACAGTCTACATCTTGGATGTATTCCTACTCAGAAGGACCAATTAAACACAGGCAAAGGAGATATCCATTACCTATTTATTTAGGTATATAGGACAGTACTTTGTATTCAGTCATTATTCACATCTATAGTATTTTATTATTGGAATAACAATAATAATTCTTAGAATATATTCGAACAGTTGTTAATGGATCACCTCCCTTTTCCTCACATCCACAGCTCTCCTGTCATGGCCATGAGAGATTCATCACAGTTTCTGGGAGTGACTGTATTAAGCCCCAGTATACAGAATTTTAAGGGATCACTGCTCTCCACTACCAACCCATCTAGGACCCAGTACATGGCCTCATTTCTTTTGGATACCTAGTGAGAAAATTCTGTTCCCAGTTACAGAATTATGATTATCTGTTGCTATTTTTAAAAAAACATCCCCAAGCTTTAGTTTAATGTTATCTTTCATATTTCTGAAAATTGATTGAAGTCAGGACATCTCTTTGTTATGGTCTGTAGCACCGTTGCTTTCAGTGGTGGCTAAAGCTGTAGTGATGTGAAGGTTCACTTCCACTGAATAGACGAGATAGCTTACATACTAACCTACTTATATGTCTTGTCCCTTGGGTGGGATGGTACATAGAATAGTGCTCCTCCCCACCAAAAAATGTTGTCTACATTCTAACTGTCCCTGGAACATGTGATACATGAAAAAAGGGGCTTTGCACACGTGAGTAACTTAAAGCTCTTGAGATGGAAGAATTACCTGGGGGGACTTGATGTAATCATAGAAGTCCTTCAAAGAGGGAGGCAAGACAGTCAGAGGAAGAAAAGGAGATGTGGAATAGGAAGCAGAGGTTGAAGTGATGTCATGGTGAGGAAGTGGCCAGGAGCGAAGGAATGCAGGTGGCCTTTAGATACTACAAGAAGCAAGAAAACAGATTCTCCCCTCAGAGACTTGAGAAGTAACTAGCTCTACTGATACCTGGTGGTTAGCCTTCCGTTACTAATTTTTACTTTTGCTCTCCAAAATGGTAAGATAAAAAAATTACATGGTTTTAAGCCACTAAGTTTATGGGAATTGGTTACAGGAGTTGATGAGAAACTAATACCAGTATGGTGGGCGGGACAATTGAGATTTGGCTGGTATCTCTTTCTCTTTCATGTGGTGATCTGGGGCTCTCTCACAGCACAGTGTTCTCAGGTTAGTAGCACTTCTTACCCAGAAGTTGTCTACCCCCAGAACACGTGTTCTATAAAACAAGAAGCAGAAGTTTCTCTTACTTTAGATACTAGAACTGGAGCTTATATGTTATTTCTGACACATTCTAATAGTTAAACATTCATAGGTCAAGACCACATTTAGCTCTTGTTGAGGAGAGGAATCTGTCATGTCTGCCCGTCTTTATCCAGCCTCTGCACATAGGCTATTTCCATTTCTCACAAATTCAAAATACTCTATCCCTGCTAAAATTTCCTCAACTTCGTTACACCAAACTGATATCAAATTCAGTTTTTAGTTCCAAGATCTTGTCATTTAAATCAGTTCCAAGTGAAAGTAAGACTTTTTGGGTGTAGTTCCTTGGATTGGATCTGGATTATTATTCCTGTTGATCTGAAGCCTTCTGAACTAACAAGACGCGTTGTCTGTCTTCCTCACATCTGACATGAAAAGGGTAGAGTCGTAGGGTAACTGCACTTGACACTCCTACTCCAGACTAACGTGGGCTCAGGAGGGACGGACAGTCACAGATCCAGAGCAGTTCTGAAATACGGTCACATGTCACGAGTTCCTTGATTAGAGCCCAGTCCTGATCTGCAGGATTGGTTTTCTGTGTAACTTGACTCTACTCTCTAAGTTCTCAGCTCTCTTTCTGAGTCGTATTTCCTTTTGCATAATAAATAGCTTCTTTCCCTTTCTTTCTTTCTTTCTTTCTTTCTTTCTTTCTTTCTTTCTTTCTTTCTTTCTTTCTTCCTTCCTTCCTTCCTTCCTTCCTTCCTTCCTTCCTTCCTTCCTTTTGCATAATAAATGGTTTCTTGCTTGCTTGCTTCTTTCCTTCCTTCCTTCCCTCCCTCTTCCCTTTCTTTTATTTTCTTTGTTTTTAATTGAGTAGTTTTCAGACCTTGTTTCTTATTCATAATGTTGGGGATCTTAACGTCTCTTACATTTTGAACTCTCTCTCCATTTCAGTCCAGGTAAGTAAACTTACTTTAAAACTCTGGGATACAATTATTACCCACTTTATTAGGCAGGTCACCCCCACAAGTCTCTTCAAGTACTTTGGTGGAGAGTCAGAGTGTAAGAGGACCATGCCCTTCAGAGTGTTGGATGACATTATCTATCTGGAAGGGTTCATGAACCACTGCATTACATATTTCTGAGGGTTTTTTCTGAGAGATCTCAGAGCCTTATCCTTGAAAACATAACCAGTGTCCTGATTTCATTTATTGTCTTGAAGAAATTTCTTACTTTCAGAGAATTTTCCTGGGAGAGATTGGGAATGAGGAAACATTTCACTTTTGAACACAGAAAATCCTGCCTCAGAAAGTTCTTCTAGATTCTACTTTCAGACTAGACAGTTCCTTCTTTAGTTTTTGTCCCTACCTGTACATTATTGTATGGAGCTAAATAATAAATGAGATGCCCTTATAAGGTTCTGCCTGTAAATATCCAAATCCAAAAATCCAATGAAAGCATGTTCCATTTCCACATTACCACACATGAGAAGATCATCAATTTTTGCCACTGAGATTTTTTTTTTTTAAACAGGTCTCATAGCAAAATCCTACCTGTCATTTCAGTATTTACTAACAATCTTCCCAAGGCCCTTCTAATATCTACCTGCTGCTCATACCCAAGCCCACATGTTTTCATTAATTTTTTTTTTACTACAGCAGCCTACTTTCACTAATTGGTTTCTTCTTTGATTATTTATTGCTATGTAACAAATCATCCCAAAACTCAGTGGCTCAAAATAACAATTTATTATTATCTCTCTGATGGTTCATTCACTCAGCAGGGTACTTCACTCTTTTGGTCCCTCATGTAGTTACAGAGGGATGGCAGCTGGATCTGGAGTCATTAGGAAGATTGTCAGAGCCAGACTGGAAGATGTGTTCTTTACTTGCATGCCTAGAACTTCAGATTACATGCTTAGGACATCTGAGAGCTAAGGATTTCTCTCTCTCTCTCTCTCTCCACTTCTCCCTCTCTCCCTCCTTCCTGTCTGCCTTCCTCTTTCCTTCCCTGTGGTCTCTCCATGGGGCTAACTTAGATTTCTTCACAGCTTGCTGGTTTCAGGGAACTCAAATGTCTTATATCAAAGCTGGCCTGTGTGTGGGGGCTGGGGGGATATAACAGTAGTAGAGAGCATGCTTAGTATGAAGGAGGTCCTGGGTTCAATCCCTAGTTCCTCCATTAAAATAAATTAAAATAAGTGACTAAATAAACTTAATTGTTTCACCTCAAATAAAAGAAATCAAATAAAGATTTGACTATTAAAAAAAAGCTGGCTCTCCCCAGAGCAAGTTACCAAGACAGAGGAATCAGAGGCTGCCAGTCCCCGTAACAAACTTGTATAGTGTGACATCTACCACATTCCATTGGTTAAGCAACCTCAGGGCCAGTCCACATTCAAGTGAAAGGGAAATCAACCTCACATCTCGATGGGAAGAGTGGTAAAGAGTTTGCACCCATTTTCATCTAAGACATGAAGTTTCCATCCTCTTTTCTAAGAATTTCTCATGGATGGGCAAAGATTAAATTCTGCTCCTTTAATTAGCATTTGCTTTTATTTGTCTTTCTCCCCTACCTCATTTATGAATTACTCAAAGTCAAGATAGATAATGTGAATAGGACTAGACCATATGTGGTATCATTTTGGTGGTGTATTCTCTCTATCCACTAATCTGTGAGAGTCCTACAAGAAAAGCTTATGAAAAGCTTATGACAGCATTCTGTATTACATAAGGTAATTCAACCCCCCTTAAATGTTTTTCTCCAGTCCCACATTATCCCCATTCCATGCAAAGGCATGCTTCCTCTTTATATTTCTCACTGTCTGTTTGTTTGTTCCAAGTTTCCTAGTTTCAGATAGGTGCACTTAAAGGTGTGTATGAGAACCCAGTCATCTGAGGTCTATAAAATAACAGGGTCTGGATATGACGAAAGATTATACTATTATCCACGTCCTTTTAAAAATTTAATTTTAATATACTTAATAGTTACAGGTTATAAATTATTATTACAAAATATTACAAAATTCCAAATGTACCAAAAAATACACAGTGGAAAGTTTTGTGTTTTTATTCAGTCCAAAAAGTAAATAAGAAATTCATCATCTAGAAAGAACAAAACTAAAGTTACCAATCAAGCTTGTAGTCTGTTAGATATATGTACACATACACTCAGACACTCATAAGCAATTAAATGTGAATGTGTAAATATACATATATATATGTACCTATACATATATGTGGATATAAATGTATATATGAGTATATCTCTATATATGCATTGTTTGTGTGCATGTATATCCTTATTATACAGATGGTAGATTATAGCATGTGCTCTGTAGCACACTTTGCTTTACTTTGGTGATAATATAACTTGTAGATGATTTCATATTAGTTCTAAAAGAGTTTCATCACTTTGATTCATTTGTTTCTTAGTTTACTTATTGCTATAGAGTATATCAATTTTTATCAAAGTGATATATTTTTTAACCAGTTTTCTATTGATAGACATTTGATGTGCATTGAATATATTTCTATTAAAAACAATGTTACAATGAATAATCCTGTACATACAGCATCATTGTACAAGTGTGGGCAGAGCTGTAGTATATACAATTGTTGAGTCAAAAGATATGTATATTTTTTAACTGAACCAAATAGCCCTTCTTGGGGAAAATACCGGTTTACATATTCAGTCTATTGCAGTACCTCTTAGTTTTTTGAATCTATATTGAATAGTGTCAAATATTTGATCCTTATCCACCAGCCAGGTGAAGATAGTATCTCATTATATTTTAAATTTGCATTTAAAATTCAAAGTGACATTGAACATCTTTTGATGTGATTAAAACATTTATATTTTACTTTCTATCATTTGTTATGATCCTTTGCTCATTTTTATGTGAGTGGGTTCATCTTTTTCTTATGGACTTATACAGGGTTTTTTTGTGTAGAGGAGAATTACATTCTGTCATTTTGTCACTTAAGTTGCAGACTGTATCTTCTCACTGTTTGTTAATCTTTTTCTTTGAATATTTACCATGGATTTTGTTTTAATATTGTCAGATTTACCAAATTTTTAATGAATTTTAAGTTTTCTTTCATATGTAAGAGTGATTTTTGTGACATTAAATAAAAATTCTAGTTTTACATGATTTTAACATTTTAATTTGTGATATAGCTTGAATTTTTTTTGGTATAAGGTATGAAATATGTATCTACTTTGTCCAGATAGCTACCTAGTTGTCTAAATATTAGTTATTAAAATAATAGATCATTATTAGTACTAATCTATCTTTTTTCCATGACATTGAGATGCCTCTTTTACCATTTTCTAAATTTCTCTCTCTCTCTCTCCATATATTTATATGTATATATGAAATTTTCTTAGTATTTGTTCTTGCTCCCATCCATGAAGGAATATCACACAAAGTAACACTGTATTTTGGCTAGACTGCTTCCGCCTTCAGAAGGTAAAATTGGGCCTGGCAGGAAACAATTCTTTTTCAAAAGAGTGGGTGTAATCTTCACTTACCTAGACATTGCCATGAATCTCTTTGGAGAAAGCAGAATCTAAAATATTCTGTATTAGTTTCTTAGGCATGCCATAACAAAGTACCACAAACTGGATAACTTAAAACAATATAAATGTATTACTTCACAGTTCCAGGGTGTCCACCAGCCTGTGCTCCCTCAGACACACCTGTAGGAAAATCCTTCCTCGTCTCTTCCTCGCTTGGCTGGTGATATTTGCTGTTCCTTGGCTTCCAGCTGCCTTTGCCGTCACGTGGAGCTGTCACTGTGTGTCTCTGGCTCCACGTGGCCATCTTTATTATAAGGACACCAGTCCTATTGAATTAGGGGACAACCCTACTACGTTATGACTTCATCTTAGCTAATTGCATTGACAGTGACTCTCTTTCCAAGTAAATTTACATTCTGAAGTACCAGATGTTAGGACTTAGCATAATTTTTTTGATGGGAAACAATTTAACCTGTAAGAATTGCTACTCAATTTGGGCAGTATTCTTTGTCTTCTGTTCAGTATTCTGACTCCACTGAACTCTTTCTGTACCTCCTGGGTATGTACATCTTGTGTGATTTCGCGTGATACTTCTGTGATTACTCTTTTTACAAATCTGTGCCTACTATGAAAAATACCATGATTGTGTAACAATTTGATTTTTTAAGAAAATAATGTATAAACAAACCCACTTATATAATTGTATTAATATATATCTTATGGACGTGCATAATTACCAGTATTTATCATACCAAATCAGTGAGCATTTGAAAGTAAAAGTTACTCTTATTTTCTTTTTTATATATACAGTATTCGGCAGTCACTGTTATGGACAAGTCTTGTCTTGAGGATTCCATAATATGGTAAAAGCCAAATTCCCTGCAGGATTTATCACCTCTGCACCCATTTCTTACCCCTTTACTACATCTCCAACTCTGCTCAATTTGCTAACTCTCCTCCACGTTTCCTGCATTAGCCCCGTACCTTATAATGATCATATGTCAATGTTAGAAAGTGGAAAAACACAGTAAGCCATTAGTCGCTAAGTAGAAACTCATGTATAAATTACTCATTCTTCTAAGATAAATGTCTATACTTGTTAGCGTTTACCAGTGCATCAGCTTACTATGATTTGTAGATCATGAGATTTAAATTATATCATTAAATTGCTCTCCAAAGCATCTAAACTTATCACTGGTCATGTCTATGTTTAATACTACAACCCTCAATGTTATAGAAATGTGATATCTTAATTACATTTGAATTTTCTTATATAGAATAGCCTTTTGTTCATTTTGAGTGATTTTTGCTTGGCCAAGTGTATCAAGCCCAGTCTGAGGAAGGACTACCTTCAGAGAACAGGGATGATCAGCTTGGGTCTCTCAAAAGAAAAAAATTAATAAAAGAAAGATTCGAAATCTGGCAGACACATGTTCAGAGTTATGTTCTGTGATAATATGCGAATAGCTCGGCAGGTTTAACCACCATCTGTGTGAAATGTCTCTCAGCACACTCTGATTCTGTGTTTACAAATCAACACTGTGAAGGAAAATTCCAGCTCCAAAGTCGTTGATCTCAGGAAGTAGAAGCACTTATTTTCAAACACAAGCAGTCTGGTTATGGGAAAGCATATATATTCCTTTAATATTCAAGCTGACATTATTGTAGATGTCTTGAGTGAGTGAGAGAACGAATAACACTTCTAGATCTGGATAATATTAACCTTTTATATCTGTAACACAGTCAGCGGGGGATGGAGGTACACTCTGGGACCTGGTGACTGCACCAAGAAATTGACCTCTTTTAAGCCTTGGTAGTAATAACTGGTCTTTCAAACCACTGCCTTTATCTTGTCATTGTCAAGCCGCAATGACATGGCATTTAATAAATTAGGCATATTTAAAATAATATAATAATTAAAATAACAGAGGGTGGCCTGAAATAAATGGGAATGATAAAAGAGTGTTGAGCTTTGTTACTGCTGAAATTTATATTTAAATTTGTAATATATAAGAATTTAAAATACAAAAGAGGGTGTTTGTGTCTTTTAGTAGGAAAAGAAATATTGGGTTAATTTTTTTACCTATTTGAAAGGGACTGATTCATTTGTGTTACAGTCACTGAAGTGGAAAATTAGCATCAGGTTATGAAAAGAAATTTTTAAAAAACTCATTGTGAACTAGAATGAAAAGAAAATAATTGATTGGTGCACTTTCAACTGCTCCTAAGAAAGACAATGCAATGCAGAAAAGAATTACCACTGTGGTAAATAAGCTAAACAGCAAAGGGCAAAAGTACAAATTTTGTTGAGAGCAATGCTTCAGATGATGTGACTTGGAACAATGCAGTGATCATCAAGTTATGCTAACCTGGATATAAAATTTTATTTCCTTTTTTTAAAGTAGCTTTACAAGTTCTGTAATAAGTGTGTTCTAAGAGTGCCTCTAAATTAAATAAAAATCAATAGATAATATTGCACTGTCACTCAGGTGCCTGTCTGTGCTACTTGATAAACCACAGTTGTTAATTCCTTCGTTCTTGGACCATCAATAAAGTAACTCTTGATCATTGTGATGGTTAATTTTAAGGGTCAAACTGTCTGGGTGTTTCTGTGAGGGTGTTTTTAGATGAGATTCATATTTAAATTGGTGGACTTCAAGTAATGTAGATTGCCCTCCGTAATGTGCCTGGACCTTATCCAATTAGTTGAAGGCCTAAGTAGAACAGAAGAACTGAACTTTCTCAAGCAAGAGGGAATTCTCCAGTGGACTGCTTTTGGACTCAAGTACCACTGTCCTCAGTTTCGAACATGTAAACCTCTCCCTCAAATTTTGGATTTGCCAAACACCCACAATTGCATGAGCCAGTTGTTTAAGATAGGTCTCTTCACAAACACACACACACACACAAACACAAACACACACGCACTCTGCTGATTCTGTTCCTCTGGAAAACTATGACTCATACAGTCAGGAAAAATATTTTCCAGTACTCTCTTCTTTCTTAATTGGCCTAAAACCTTTGATTAAGATATTAGATTTAGAGAATCTGAAGAAATATGAAGAAATTTTCATTTCCCAAATATCTTGTTGGAGGTCCAGTGATCTTTGACATGTCATGAGCCTTTCTGATTATAACTTATAAATTTTTAGGAGATTTTACCAAGCGTTTAGTTCTATTGAAATGTTTTAATGTTAGGAATTTACTTATTGCAGTCATTTAAATCTTTTCTCATTGGACACAAATGCAAATTTAAAATCTAAAAGGCGTTAAGAAAATGAAAACTGATAAAGCCCATTTCTTAAAAGTTGAAATTTATATTTAGTTGTCACAACCACCTTCTAATCTTTAGATTATGTCTGAGATCCATTCCAGATAACATATTCCTCCTGTCTTGGGAACTCAGACAGGGAACACATGTGGCAGTGAGCACCACGTCTCCAGAACAGCTCATTAGTTGGGAGATCACACGTGACCCTGGGAGAAGCAAAAGTCTTGCACTTGCATGTTAGTTTTCTACTGCTGCTGTTAACAAATCTCCACAAATGCAGTGGCTCAAAAGCAACACAAATATATTATCTAACAGTTCTGTAGGTTAGAAGTACTACACGAATCCTACTGGGCTAAAATCACTGACTCGCTAAATGGACACATACCAAAACATTAAATGTGGTTATCTCCACTATGTCTGTAATGTAAAGGTGTAAGTGATGTGTCTTTTATTTTACTAACATATATTTTCTAGTTTTAACTGAATTTACTAATACTCATTCAGAAATCAAAATAGAAAAGCGAAACTTAGAAAGGGAAATATATGCATTTGATATACCATTAATTAACCTAAGCATAAATATTTTAAGCAAAAGAAACTAAAACAAAATTGGCTCCTAATGATAATTTCAATCAATTTTCAGTAGAATCTACATAAAATTTCTAGCTTGAGAAAATTAACTTTTTGGAAATATATACAACATTAAATTTGCTGGCATTATTATTAAAATCCCTATTATTATGATTCATTTGTATCTATCCAAGTATACTGACAAATGACAAAGGAATATGCAGAATCCTGTTGAAATCCTATATGAGGAATAATGGGCTCTTTAAGTTGATGTATCGGAGGATGGATTATTTTAAGAGCTTTATATTACCCGGGACAAATAGCTTTATACATAAAGTCATTTATTTGTTTTTCTCCCTAAAAGTAGTCCCATGAGGGGATTACATCCAGACATTTAATGACTTCTCACTTCTTTATATCTTATACTGTGGTCAAAAGCATTTAACACTGTTCCCAACTCTGTCTGGAAATACTCATGTCTCCTTGACCTCTCAATAGTATTCAACTTTGTTGGCCTCAGAGGAAACATAAAGAGTCTACATACAGATGATTTGCAGCTAGATTGTGAGAGCTCCATTAGTTAACAGTTAGTAAACCCCTTCTCCAGATTACTTTGACCACAGCAGAATTTAAGAGTGGTGTCTAGAAATTTTGATGAATTTTGTCTTCTCTTACCCAAACAAAAACAGGCCCAAAAGAAGAGCTTTAATAAGTATGTGCTTATATATTTTCCTGCAGCTGCTAGAAAATTTTACCTTCAGTCAAAGATTGGTGTTCTCCATTATTTAGTGTACATTTATTTCTTTAATCCTGAATAAATAAGTTAAACACTATTTGGAAAGCTAATACTCTTAAGTATTATAAAAAGTAAAAATATTACAAATGCTGGGATCCTATATGTCTTAGTATGTCATTAGAGGTCACATTTTGTTTTTATATGGTACATTTTTCTTTTAACATAGCTTAAATTTTCTTTTTTATGTTGCTGCATTTCATGAAGTCAATTTTAACAAGACTTCCAGAATTTACAAAACAGAAAACTTATGAACACAAAAATGCTAATGGTATTTATTTTTCAATAATATTAGCAAAATATAATTCACACCAAGAAGTTAACCCATTTGAAGTATGTAATTCAATAGCTTTATGTATATTTTCAGAGTTATGCAAAACTTACCACAATTTTAGAACATTTGCCTCATCCCAAAAAGGGAACTTCATATTACATAATAGTATCTCCTGTATTCTTCAGACTCATTCCTGCAAGTTCTATGCAGCCATAAATCTACATTCTGTGTATATAGATTTACCTACTCTACACACTTCATGTTAATGGATTCATATAATGCATAGTTTTTTGTGGCTAGCCTCTGTTTTTCTATGTAACATTTGAATCCATTTAATTATTTTTTTTCAGTATTTTTAAAAAATTTATTTTCTTAATGGTTGCTTTGTAGAATATAATGAACATCTTAATTATCAGAATCCACTTCATATTTATACCAACTTACAGAGATATACCCCTACAGAGAGCTGTTTCCTCTGCCCCCTTTTATGCTCTTATTTTTATACATATTCCACCCGTATGTATTAACACCCCAAAATACATGGTTAAAATGAGGCATGTATAATATATTTATATAATTTATATAATTTTATGCCTTTTGAAAACACTTAAAGAAGGGAGAACCAATATATATTTATAGTTTTTAATATAAATTTTCTTATTTACAATTCCTAGTTCTCATTTGTTCCCATGGGTTTAAGTTACCATCTAGTGTTTTTTCTTATTTCAGAACAGCTCTGTTGCCACCCATACCCTTATGCTAATAATATCAAGTACATTACCTTTCTATATACTACAGGCCTCACAATACAATTATATACCTATTGTTTTATACAATTGCTTTTTAAATGAGTTACTAAGAGAAAAGAGAAAAAGCATGCAATTGCAGTGCCCTTTATAATTACCTAAATAGTTATCTTTACTGGCATTTATTATTTTTTATATGGATTTGAATTACAGTCTGATACTGTATGCTTTCAGTCTGGGGAAAAAAAAAACTTTCTTTAGTATTTCTTGTCAGTTGTGCTAGCAATAGTTTTGTTTTTTCCTATCAGCACTCTGAAATATCATCTCTCTGCCTTCTGACCTCCAGTGTTTCTAATGAGAAGTCAGTTTTTTTAACTCTGATTTTGGTCCCATTGTATGACAAATTGTTTTTGTCTTCCTGCTGTCAAGATTTTCATTTTTGTCTTTCAATATTTTGACTGTCCTATGGCTGGATCCACAGGGCCCCTTTGCAATTATGCTGCTTGGAGTTTGTTGAGCTTCGTTGTTGTATATAGCAGTATTTTTCTTCAAATTTGTAAAATTGTCAACCATTATTTATTCACATATTTCTTTCTAGCCCTTTCTGTCTCCTCTTTGCTAACTCCCTTTATGGGTATGTTGGTGTGCATGATGCCGTCCTACACTTCTCTGAGGCTTTGCTAATTTTTTTTTTCATTCTCTTCTTTCTCTATGTTCTTCAGATTGTAGAATCTCCATCAATCTGTCTTCAAGTTTGCTGATTCTTTTTCCTGCCAGCTTATAACTACTGAGCTGCTGTAATGAATTTTTTCTTTCTAATTATTGTACTTTTCAACTCAAGAATTTCCATTCGGTTTTGTTATAATTTTAATCTCTCTATTTTTGATTTGATGAAACATTATCATCATCTTTCTTTGCTACGCTAAGCATGGTTTCTGTAGTTCTTTGAACATACTTACAATAGCTATTTTAAATCTTTGTCTACTAAGTTGTGCTAAGCTGATACCTTATCCCTCTCAAAGGAAGTTTCTGTTGCCTGCTTTTTTCCTGTGTGTGGAATATACTTTTCAGTTCCTTTGCATGTCCCATAATATGTTGTACAGAAGTAGACATTGTAGGTAATATATTACAGAAAATGTGGACTCTGAGCCTCTTTCTGGGGATTGTTGTTGTTGCCTTATGTATCTTTTTAGTAACTTGGCTGTGCTATGTAAGTGAAGTTTGTTTTCCCCACAACTTGTAGCCTCTGATGTCTTTCCTTAGCAAGTGCAAACATGGACAGACACTATTATCCTGGGATAATAGTGATTTAGCAGGACTTTCTTTGATTACCTCTTGCCCGATCTCTCTGTTAAGATCTAACTCATCTACCTCTATTGAGACCATACCCAGCTGTTGGCCTCCACTGTTTGCCCACTGAATAATTTAGTGTTTTTGTCAATGTCCTGGGCATAAATTGCTCCACAGTCTGATCCAGTTAAATTCCAGCCTCTTGTGGGAGCAGTCTTCCAGTCCAGTCTTAAGGCTTATTTTGACCCAAACAGGGCTCTTCTTAGCTGTTTCTTTCCCTAGTTCTCTTTTAACTTGTAAGTGGTCAATGGTTTAGCTTGTTGCTATTATGGAGCCACCGACTCCTAAAACTCGCTTATCACAAAAATCACCATTGTTTTCAAGTGCATTTTAAAGCTTGATTTTTTAATGGTTTTCTTATACATAAAGTCACTCCCCTTTGAAAAAGCAGTGAGTTTGCCTTTCTTTCTGGGATAATCTTCTGTGCTACTACCCCAATGCTGGGCACAGAAAGAGTAACCTACTTCTCTCAGAGTGGAAGCCCTTCTTCATACTTGGGTCACTGGGTGGGGGCAGTAGTCCCTGGTCTTCTCCACTGTCCGTCATGCAGCTCATGCCCCATGAGTGAGCTGCGTCAGGGATGAGCGGGGTCCAGGATTCTTGTCTTGCTGCAAGTAGGTGCTGGGTAGAGAAGGGAACCCCTACCTCTCAGCTGTTCTTGCCTGAAATAGAGCTGCTTAATATGGAGACTGGAAGGATGAAAATGAGATGAGAAGTGTTGGCAGTCTTCCCATTCTGGAGAGAGAGAATAGCCTTAGCCTAGCACCTGGAGGGAGATATTTAATTAATTTGACAAGATATTTAATTAATGTAATTTATTAAATGGTAGTGAAAATAATTCTAAATATATATGTTAATTTAATTGTTCAACATTAATATTGTTTATCCAAGCATGCTATAAATTCTATATATACTAAAACAAGTTCCCAACACTTTCATATTAATAATAAAAGATCTAACAGGATAATTACTTGAAGGACTGCTCATTTAAATACATATATTCTATTGAGATAAAGAGCTTTCAACAATTAAAACTGCCTCATGAGAAGGATTATATTTTCATGTAATTGATTTACCACACATTAGGATTATTATGTGGCTCTAGTAGCCTGAGTTAATAGAAAGGTTTCTAAGGCATTAACTTTATATTTCTTATTCAGTATGTTGTTTCCATTGATTCTGAATCTAAAACAGTAAGAATGAATTTCAACTTTTCCTGATAGAATTTAATTTTCTCAAACAGCATTAAATAACAAAACCACATAAAAATTTATTTATTTTTCAATTAATTAATTTTTATACTCCCTTAAAGAGTTTTCCAAAATCATGTTTGATTTCATGATTCGAAAAACAACAACAGCAACAGCAACAGCAGCAAAACACAACTTCGTGCTGCCTCCCTCAGCCTGTCTTTGGCTACACTGAGAAGTGGACCCAGATGATCTGCTGGGTCGGCCCTTCCTTTTCTGCATTCTTGAAGGTGCCCTCCTCAAACTACCATCCTACTCTCCTGAGTGGTGTCTTGTCTTACTGTAATGCATCTGTGGTTTTTATCCTAAGATTGAATCACTCTGTCTTGAAGGCATCAAATATACATTTAAACAAAATTATGCCCAGTAGGAAAAGTGTTGGTGCAAAGCCCATACAGGGGTTTTAGGACTGTACATACTACATGCACTAACTTACAAGAATAAAAATTATCTGGGGCCTAAATGTTTGAAATTTGTTAGATTCTCCAAGTATCTCTTAAATCAAAATACATCAGTATTTGTTTCTTTGCCACTAAAATCAGTCTTCATAATCTTAAGAATGAGATTTTGTTAAATCAAAATTGAGAAGGTAAAAGAATCCCTAAAGATGCCTTTATTTTCTTGTTATGACTTAAAGGATTTAGAAAAGTGTATATTTGAATACATTACTTACAAAATGACAAATGCCTGTATAGGCCTGAATTAATGGATTTACAATGATACATAAAAATCTAAAACCACTGCCTTAGCATACAACTGTTTCTCTTTATGCACCTGTGGACAGAGAGAAGAAAAAAGGCCAATGGACAAAATTACCTATTGATCGCTCAACAAAGTGCATCCTTTTTTTATTATAATAAGCTTCCTTTTTCCCCTTCTGGGTGTCAAGTGTATTGGAAAACCATTTAAAGAATATAACAGCTAACCAGAGCCTTGAGTATGAGTTTGAATCCCTATGGTTAAGGTAGGAATATACTTCCAAGTGCTTTAATTTTCCTTAAAAATGTTAGGTACTATTATAGTGTACATACTAAATTGAGATTCCTATCTTTACTGACATTGGAGTTGCAAGAGAAGCCTTACAGTCAAGTCTTATTTCAGTAGATGCCAAGATTGGCCAGTTGACTCTTAACTGTTATTGCTGACCTTCTGTTCTTGCCCATATTTCCTTTATATTCTGCTACATGTCAGCTTGGTGTTTCTAACTTTCATGTTCAAATCACTGTGCTGGTGTCAGTTCTTTAAAAAAAAAAAAAACAGCAAAACTCAGAGACTTGGGTCAATGTCATCAGAGTGTATGTGTGAGTGCACACGTACATATTATATAGGAGGCTAATGGGGGTTGAAATGATGTAGGAGAGAAGTACCAATTGCTTGTTTATAGCCACTATATAAATACAGTCTAATTCTCTGGAAGTTAAAAGTATATACTGTTCAGGTAGTAAGAGGAATTTGTGATACACAAATGACAGATCCTGAAAAACAGATGATATGGGGATCATGAACTAGAAACTGGGTAGCCAAAGCACACAGAAAGCTCTCCAAGAGAGTGCAGTAAAAATAAGACACGAACTGGAGAGAAGTGGGTGAGCATGTGCATGTAATATCATAGTACTCCTCTCCTTTCCTCTCCAGCTGGGAATTTCGCTCATAGAGTAGGTGGAATATAATATAATTAACAGTCTTACAGGATTTGAATATCTTATAATTGTAGATGATGTAATACTGCTTCTGGCTAGATAGGAATCTGTAGTACATGACTGACCTACGTAACTGTTGTTTTACTCTCTTGCTTATATAATGGAATTATTTCTATTATTACTTTATTGTGAAATACTATTGTAAAGCTTTAAAACAATGAAAAATAATAACTATAGATTTACTCATGCTTTGAGGGATGTTAATTTATCTGTTAATGTACATGTATCTTTTTATAAAAAGTATTAAACTGTCCCCTATATAATATACCGTTTTTCTATTCCAATAAATCATAAATACCAGTATATATCTGTCCCTGTCAATATACGTCATTTCTTGCTTGGTGAAATAATAAGAATGATTATACAGCACTGTCTCTGGAGCTCGGGCCCCAAACATCGCCCCATGGGCTCTGCCAGGTGGCTTTGAAAGTGATCCAAGCAGGCCCCTTGTCTGTATGTAGTGACCAGGGTGGGGGCCAGGGCATACTGGTAGACATAGCAACTGCATCTCCGCACTGAGCACAGCCCAACTGTTCTGGTTCCAATAAATACTGGATTAATGAATGAATAAAACTCTCCTTAAAATAAAAAAAATATATATATATATATTCCACTAATAATGCATTCTAGTAATTTGAAAATCTGAGTAAAAACTTAATTGTTGGAAATGGTACTCTTTTTATATTGTTATGGACGATTTAAAGATTTTTCTCATTATTCTTGTCTTATTTTTATAAATGCATTTGATAAAGTGCCCATTTACCTTGCTGATTGTTTTCCGTGGCTGGGCAGGACTGCCATTCATGCAGGAATTGCTGAGACAGGAAAGTGGACATGAAAGTCGAGTGAGAGAAAGATTATGGATGGTGATGACACTGAGCCAAGGCTGAATGTGGAAAGACAATGCCCAGTGTCAGAATGAAGTGTGGGGATATAAAGGAGCAATATGGTTGGGAACACTTAGATGAAAAGATGATTCACTTCAAAAGTGAGTCAGTGTAAACAGTTAAGAACTTGTACTCTAAACTGTTTGCAGGAGATCCGCCTTAATTGTGGGTTTTGGTATATTGCAGGTGATCAAAGATAGTTGGCCAAATGAAGTATAAGGTCCTGAATTTAAAAAATATTCTAATATAGGAAACATTGTAACTTTAAATATTATTTAATTTTTTTTAACTTTTGCCATAGACAATTGTTAAAAGGATTGTTTAAAACTGAGGTAATGCTTAATGGTTCTTGAATTGAATAATGATGAGAAATTTAACACTTACCTTGGGATAAAGAATACTGATACTGAATTAGCAAAGTAAGTCATGTATTCAGATAAATAAACCATCATGGTTTTTATGCAAGTTTTGAAAAATGTTAAAGGTAAAATTTCCAATTTGGATGAGTAAAATGACTGTCATTATATACTAAATATGTGTTAATGATTTAATAAGTTCAGACACTAAATTTTGTGTAAGAACAAAGATGAGTTAAAATATTTGCATTTTACTGAGGTATTGACAACATGCTTGCAAAGGATTGGCTTGGGAATTTAAAATGTGGCAATTTGAGCATATTAGAATTTAATATGTAGGATGTTGAAAATTTTTTTTAATATCTGGGTGTATAGTAAAATGAAATGTAGAATTAAGACTTTGAGAGATCATTTAGAGATGCTGTTATGCTCCTGAGATTTTTCTCCAGATCAACATAGTTCATTATCAATTTAATATGTATTAAATATATTATGTTCATTATTATACATGTGAATTTATATGTGCTTTGTATAGAATAGACTTGCACTGTTTTTAACATAGCATGGTGGTAATACATGATATAAGAATTACATAAAACTAGATAGTTATACATTTAAAAAATGTTTCCAGACTTACCCTCCTTCTTGTCTCTAACTGGTTATAAAGGACCTCTGAATTTCTGCAGATCTGTCCTCCAATATTTCCAGGAAAATCTAAGGAAGTTTCAGTTTGGGTCATAAAAGTATCTGTTTCTACCAGAACTCCTGTACTTCACTAATCAAAAATGGCTTTTCTGCTGTCTGCAGGGCACACGAGTCCCTGCTGTGCAGTGGCTGGCATGGGGGGTGGTTCCTGTCCTTCCTCTGAATACAGCAGTTGCCCCATAAGCTTCACACTTTTGTCACTTCTCGAGAGTCTCATGTCTATAGGAAAGTGTGTGTGTGTGTGTGTGTGTGTGTGGTGGGAAGGCAGGTCAATAATGGCTTCCTCTCTATCTTAGAATCAGAGGAACCCAATGCTTTTACCTATGTGATCAATATTTACCTATTTTCCTAAAAACAAATGTCTTTTTCTCACAAACAAATTGACCAATCCTATTAAGAAATATCATGATAGTATTTTATAGGCCTAAATCCAAATCATAATAAAAATGAGCAAACTTAAGTGCTTGTAACAGAAAAAAATTATGTTTCATAATTTACACATTATTTATGTAGTCCGCAACTCAGGGTCTGAGACTCAGCAAAGAAACTCCTTCCTTAGTGTCCTCTTTCACTCAAAGAGGTCCCAGCTTAAAGAGTCTATGCTTTGGTAACAGTTACCATGAGCCAAGGGCTTTATATTTATTATTTCATTTTCCATTCACTACCTAATGAGTGAAACAACTTTTATTGTTCCAGGAGAGAATATAGCTTGTTCAAGATCACAGAAATCTAATAAGTGGTGAAGCCAAAATTTAAACATAGTTCTGCCAGACTTCAGTCTTTTCTCTTCCCACAATGATAGTCCCTTCAGAAATGATACCTCATGGCCAAACTCCTGCAACAACTGTAATTTAATATAATTATAAAATAATTACTGTTTTTTTTTAAAGATGAAGTATTTTTTTGCAGTAGAAAGAAATTAAATTGGTGTGTCTGAGAAATAATGATAGCTATACTTTAAAAATATTAAAATATGTAAAAGAGTTCAGCAACAGATTGTTCTCTTTAGTAACAAGCATGTGATAAAATGTCACTTGAATATCGGCAACCTTTGGTCAGATTTATCTCATATAATCACACAATGTGAAAAATATTATTTGGTTTGCAGGGAAAGAGAATGAAAATTTATAAAAAACATTTTTATCATGTGTCAACCCTAATCCATTTGAAAAAGTATCTTTAATATAATTGTGTCATTAAGTCACAAAAATGGAAATTGCGTTAACAGCAGGATGTTAGCTTTTATTGAGGGCAAACAGCAGGGTTGCTGCTAATGAGAACATCATCAACGTATCAGCAAAAGGTCAGCCTAAAGAGCTCTTTACCCAACTTCTCCCCAAGTAGTTATTTTCCCCCTTTGATGGCATATCACACTGACAAGCTAGACTTACACGTAGCTATGTTATTATGAATCAGTCTCTATTATGACAAGACATATACAATTGCAAGGCACCCACTGAAGTTGATACACATGGTTCAGAAGTTATTTTTTCCCCAAAAAGGGCTAATAGAATCATTTTGATGATGTTGTGATTGTTGTTCATTTGTTTTTAACATTCTGATATTATATTTAAGTGGGTAATCCATTTAAGATCTTGAAAGATGTAAAGGCATTTTAAACAATGGGTAAAGGCATGGGTTTAGATAAAAGGATTTCATCCAGGTTGATCTAGTTCTTATCCTTATTCTGTTAATTGCCTGCTCTACAAACAGAAAGCTAAAGTAGTACTCAAAATTACAGTATCATTTACTGTGAGCTTATTTTCTGCCATGCACTAGTCCAAGTGTTTTATAAGTACCCTTCATTTTATATTCACAGCAAGCTTGCAACAATTACAATGATTAACTTTTGTTTGCTTTTCTGCAGCTTTTTGAAGACTTTCTTGGAGCTCATAGGAGTTCACCAAGATTTGATTAGAATTGCTCTACTAACGATATTTATGAGACTCAAATATTTAGAACATAAGGGAACATGGGAAGCTGTTGATTAAATCACCTGGAAGTGTGCTTGTACTGGCAAAACATAGCAAATAGTTATTCAGATTCATCATCATCATCATCATCATCATCATCATCATCATCATCATCATCATCATCATGATGTACTGATTCTGCAAGGGCAGGGCCTGGGAACAAACAGATTCATTCCAGGCGTCTCATTTTCCCAACTGTATATCTGTATTGCTTGTGTTTTGAATTAAATGAACCTAAAGAATTGATCAAAGGGCTAATGAAGAAAGCAAAATTAGTTCAAACATCACTTTAAAATCTTAGTTTTATAGTGTTATGATGGTTACTTTTATGTATAAACTTGGATAGGCCATTGTACCCAGATGTGTGGTCAAACATGGTCTAGATGCAGCTTTGAAGTAATTTAGATGAGATTACATTTAAATAAATAGATTTCCATTAAAGCAGATTATCCTCCAAAATATGGGTGGGTCTTATCCAATCAGTTGAAGGGCTTAAAAGAGAAAAGACTGATGTCTTTCAAGGAAGAGGGACTCTGCCAGCCAACTGTCTTCAGACTTGAGCTGCAATGTCAGTTCTCTGGGTCTCTAGTCTGCTAGCCAATCCTGCAAAATTTGGACTTGCTGGCCTTTTCAGTCATCACGGTCATGTGGGCTCATTCCTTAAAATAAATTTCTCTTTCTCTTTAACTCTCATTAAGTAGATAGGTGTGTGTACATATATACACACATATATATGTACCTATATATACACACACACACATATATGCATGTGCACACACATATGCACACACAGATATACACATGCCCTATTGATTACTTTTCTTGGGAGAATCCTGACTAATACAAGTATGTTATACAAATCTGTAATGGCTAAAGAGCTTTACTGAAACCCTCTCTGGGGAAATGGGTACAGTGACATCAAATCCTTATGCCATAGGACAATTGCTTGTGAATTTAGGTGGATTTTAAGAAGAGAGGATGCTTGTAAAAGTCTCAGGCATAAACATCTCCCATAATACATGACTATTTTGATGACCATGTGTGGATGACTTTCATAATTATGTTACATTTTAAGTGAAAATTCACCTAATTTTAACCATTTAACCAGTGCTTTCACAGGTTTACATATGTCTTAATAAGTTTGGAATTAGATATATCAGGAAAAGTTTGAATAATGAATAAATAGATATTTAGTTCACTATTTTCAGATATTCTTTTACAGAGGTTTAGTGTTTCTTATTGAAAGCTTTGGAATGAAACAGACACAAACAATATTGGCATAACATCAAGGTAAATCTAATCTGAAAGCATGCTATTAATTTTGATCTATTTTCTCTATTGCTGCAAACGTAAAAGCAGAAATGTGTACCTTTAATTCAGAAAGGAGCAGAAAGCTTTGTCACGATTGTGAATTAATTTCAAGATCTGATTATCAAAGCTTAGGAAAACTCCTACTTCAAGTCTCAGGAAACTGGAGCTTCTCTTCTCCCATGAGGAACCTTGAGAAGTTTTATCACTGCAGTTGAATTTTTCTTAATCGTGACTGTGTGTTAGAAACACTTGGAGAACTTTCGGAAATGTCTGGATTCATACTGCAAACAAAAATAGATAAGTCAGAATATATGGGGATGTTAACCAATAAAAAAATAACAACAACAAAAAACTCCCCACGTGATTCTAATATAATCAGGGTTGAGAACTGCTGTTCCAAGCGGAACATCTAGGACCATGAAAAGAAAAGAATTCCTGTGGCTTAACTGTTTAGGAAAAGCTAGTTGGAAAAAATTCAGTTGGAAGGTTAAGTTCTTACATGTGTAGGAGCTGGGCAGTTAAGGATTCCTGGACAGAATTTGTGTCTAACAACAGAAGTCTTTTTTGTTTTATATTTCCTCTCAGTTATCATATAGTTGGTCTTACTTCTTTTTATATTAAGTAATCTGCTGACTACTATACATAAAAGAACAATCATGACTCCAGGTTGTTCCTGTGTTAGGAAGATAGAAATTGGTCTGGGAATGTTACCCGAGTTACATCAGATTATAACATGGAAACATACTTAATACCATGGGCCCTGTGTACCCATAGGATCCACATACATGGATTCAGTCAACCATGGCTCAAACATATTTTAAAAAATTCCAGAAAGTTTCAAAATGTAAAACTTAAAATTACTGTGCATCAGCAAATATTTATATAGCGTTTGTATTGTATTCAGTATTATAAGTAATCTAGAGATGGCTTAAAGTGTAAAGGAGGATGTACATAGGTTAAATGTGAATATTACAACATTATATATAAGGGACTTGAACATCCATGGATTTTGGTATCCACAAGAGATCCTAGAACCAGTCCACCATCGATATTGAGGGATGATGGTATAGTGCTGGCAAATAGTAGGGGTACAATAAATTACCATAAATATTAGTGTTATAAGAATTCTGAAGAAGTATACATTGAAAACCTAACAAAGTATACATTTAAGCCAAAAAATTAAAGTTTAAAGCAACTTTCATAGGAAGCACAGTTAGGAAGCAAATACTAAATTATACTGATTGACAGTATTTATATAGTTGACGGAATGGTTAATTTTCTGTGTCAGCTTGCCCAGCCCACAGGGTGCCCATATATTTGGTCAGACATTATTGTGAATATTTCTGTGAGGTATTATTGAATGAGTTGAACACTCAGATTGGTAGACTGGGTGAAGCAGATTGCTCTCCCTAGTGTGGGTGGGCCTCATCCAGTCAGTCAAAGGCCTGACTAAAGCAAAAGGCCAATTTTTTCTTAAGGAAGAGAGAACTTCTGCTCGACTGCCTTGAGGTGGGAAACTAACTTGAAAAGAATCATCAGCTTCTACTGGATCTCAAGCCTGTTGACCTTCAGACTGAAGGTCAGCTCTCTTGGGTCTCTGGCTTGCTGACTTATTTTGGAAAAAAATATTTTTTCTACAAACATGTTAAAGAATATATTAGTTAAAAATCAGACCTTTCTTTAACTTTGTTCCCAGGTTTTAGGCTGATGTCATTGTTTCTAACTACATCACGTAGGAGTTGGCATATTTCATACTCCTTGAACCAGAGGTCTTAGTTTTGGAGTTTGTGTGTCAAAGAGATTTTAGCTTAATAAGATATTTAATCATTTAGAGATTACCATATAAATGTAGATACAGAAAACTGTGTATGTCTCTGAGCCTCCTGCCACATATTTCCCTAGAAATAAATAAATCTACAAAGCAAAATAACATTATTAAACTTCAGTAAAGTGAAAGTCGTCATCACATTTTTCTAGAAAGCATCTTATTAAATTAATTATATAATGATTTAATCTTTAATCTGAAAATAGTTCTGAAGCCTGGAAATTCAAGATCAGGGTGCAAGCATGGCTGAGTGAGGACAGTTCTGGATGGCAGGCTTGTTGCACTTTCCACACATGGTGGGAGGGGTGGGGGGCTTTGTGGACCTTCTTTTATAAGGACACTAATCCCATTCATGTGGGCTCTACCCTCATGACCTCAACACCTCCTGAAGAACCAACTTCCTAACACCATCATATTAGCTACTAGGACTTCAACATATGAATTCGGGAGGGACCCAAACACTCAGGTCATAGTGTAATTATAACTCTAATGTAAGTATATAGATCCATGAATCTGTCAGTTAAGAGACCTCAGCTCTCTGAAGTATATGCTCTCTGACTTAACCCATATTAGCATCATAAAATAGCATTGCTGGAGAAAGTTATAGACAGGAATGGTGGGAAGGGATAAATTGGGAGTTCAAGATTTGCAGATACCAACTACTATATATAAAATAAAAAACAAGTTTATACTATATAGCACAGGGAACTAACTATATTCTATATCTTGTTATAACGTATAATGAAAAAGGATATGAAAAGGAATGTAAGTATGTATATGTACCACTGAAACATTATTCTGTCCACCAGAAATTGACACAACATTGTAAATGACTATACTTCAATTAAAAAAAAAGAAAAAGAAGGAAATGGTCAAAGTATAGATGGATCCAATTTCTTTCATCTTTGGTCTGTATCCACGTTTTTGGACTAGTAAATGATGGTGTCCTTCATCTCCGAACAGAGCAACCTTCTTTACCTCTTGGCTTTGGGTTTGGAAATATGTGTGCTGTGCTGGAGAGACTGAAGCAGAAATATAGGTTCTAAGGAGATTTGTGTGCATGTGGGTTCCATTTGCAATTTTGAGTTCCAGTATCACCTTGAGGACATGCTTAGGCTCTTGTGCTATCCTGGGTGGAGAAAGCAAGTTGCCTAGGAGAGAGCAGAGGGTAGCCAGCTTCCCAGTCTAGGTCAGCCAAGAACAATAACTTCATTTTTCCCATGAAGTTTATTTTCCAGTTCCCCAAAAGGTCCTCTGTAGTAAGGATTGTGCCTCTGGCAGCTGTAGCCAAGTTGGATTATTCAGAAGTACACAACTGTGACAGACATGGACCTAGCTACACAAAAAGAAATTGCTATTGATATACTCAAGCCGACATAAAGAGAGAGCAGTGAACAATGTGATCTATTCATCATCTTTGCCGAAGGAAGGAACATAATCTTTCTTTTTTTGTTATTGAAGTAATGGCTCAAAAAATAAATAAAAAGCATGAGTAACATTTGGAGAAGCTAAACTCTAGGCGGAAGTACAGCTCCCTCCATCTTCAGATCACACGTTATTCAGATGTGCTTTGTAGAAGACCGTTTTGATCTGCAGCTAGGATTTCAGGCAGTTTTTCAAAGAAACATGGCTCTTTGTAAGCTTTGTGTAAACATCATTATCTCTTTTACTTATTGGAAGACCTTTGTCCCCTTCATGATGCATGAAAGGAAAGCAAACGTTTAAACTTTCTACCTAAGGCAATCATGGCTACCTGCAAAGTGTCATCTCATTAATGAACTGTTTTATGTGCTTGCCAAAATTACAGAGCTGTTTCATCATGCCTAGGGAGGCTCTGGACGTGATTCTTCGTAACCATGCTCAGTCGTCCGCTAAAACAGACTTAGTATATTAATACTGGTTTTGCCTTTTTTCTTATTTTTTTCTTGTTTAAATGAAAAATTTCACCATGATTTAGATGAGGCCTCAAATTATATTTTGCTGAAATGAAGTTTCTGTCTGTGTGGATATTTGTGATATAACTAGAACCAGGTATTTATTTGAATTGAAAACAGTAATACTGTTTCTATTTACATTTTCTTTAGCAGTGTGGACTATACATTAGATGGATGAAAACCAGCAGCTAACCAAAATATTCTGCCCAACTAAAATGCCACTCAGTTACACACACACACACACACACACACACACACACATATAGAATGCCTACTATTTGCCAGGCAGTTTTAGGCAAGCAGTGCATTTTCCTTTCCTGGAAAGTGAATTCTGGTGGAAATTTTCTACAGTGGATCTAATTGATTTATGAATGACTGGTGAATTTGATTTATGAATTGATTTATAATTCATTTATTCAACAAGGACTCATTTAACACATAATACACCTGAGGTCTTTTTCAGCACTGGGGTTTGAGGTTTGGAAAAACAGAAGGCAGTAAATGAATATCAGATACACAAGATCGTATGAGTTGTGATCCATGTTGTGTTTTGTTTTCAGAGAGATGAGGAAGAAGCCTCTAGGAGAAATCACATATAGGATGTGGCCCCTCTAAAGCAATGCCATTCGTGCTAAGAACTGATAGATGAGAATGAGCATGACATGCAGAAACTTGGAAGAATATTTCAGCAAATTCCAAGCATAAAAAACAAATGGGCTGTAAATACATGAAATGATGTCCAAACACAATGGCAATCAAGGAAGTGCAAATTCAGAGACAGTTAGGTGTGATTTTATCCATTAGCTTGGCAAATGTTTCACTGTCTAACAATACCTAGAAAAATGAGAACTCTCATACACAGCTTGTGGAAGTTACAATGAAGTGGAGATCAGTTAAGAAATATTTAGCAAAAATAAAGATGCTGTGTCCTGGGATACAGCAGTTTCCCTTCTGTAAATGCTGGAGAACTGTTTATACATTTGACTTGCTGGTAGCAGTTACACAGCGTGCAGTTGCTAGAGTCACAGGACCCAAAGTGACAATGCTGATAAGGCTGTAGTTCATTTCAGAGAAAGGATACAATACAGCAGTAGCATTAAAGTAAGGGTACATATCACAGTCATGTTTAAGGCATGAAGGAAATACACCCTGGAGGAAGAGGAGTAGGGGGCAATGGGGGAATGTGCAGTGACAAACCCAGAGCAATGCCCAGGGCAAGATCTTCCCCGATCCTGACAGCAGTGTTAAGAAATACATGTTTTTTTTTTTTTTTATCCTGAAAAGAATGTAGAACCGTGTAATATTTCATTAGAGCCCACTGATGATCAGATTTATATGATGCTGGAGAGAGGGTAATATTGTCCTCTCCACCTTCCTATTGGGAATAATAGTGTGCATGCCCTTCTTAAATAGAGACAAGCAAGTAGGTTTCCTTAATGATTAGTAGCCATCTTTTTAGAGAAATAGAAGCAAGCTTAAAAGAAAGATTTCCAACTCATTAGATTAAGACTTAGAAAATGACTTAAACTTTTGGAACTTTAAATTCTTTGTAAGATGATATCTAACACACATAGTGGAAGAATGTTAACTGCAATAATTTATATAAATTGCTTAAGAGAATGCCAACAATATAGTAAGAACTCAGTAGATGTATATTATTTAGTAGTAGTAGTAGTAGTAGTAATTGTAGGTATTCTTTCATCACTGGTATGGTAGTACTAGGATTTACATTTTGAAGATCATTCTAAGAGTATCTAATAAAACTCCACAATATGCATGTAAGTGAATCCCAGGATTTAAGATAGTTATCTCAGGTCTGAAGGCTTTGTGATTGCAAAGCTAAAGTTTAATGGAGATGTAAGAGGAAAAAAGCTGGAAGTCATGGGTGCGCTGTGTGACAGAGTGCAGAGACTGGGGCAAAAGGCTGAAGTGTGTGGGGCTTGTGGGTGGAGTGTTTCTCCTCTTTCTGTTTGGATTGATGGATCTGAAATGGTATTTTGGAGACTGGGATGGGATATAACTCTGATTATCAGTGGGGTGCATCCGACTGGCCAACAAAACCTGTCATTCCAGGGCTATGCTGGGGCTCAAGATCAATAGAAGTGTGAGGTGTAAAGAAAAAAAGCAACATTGGCCCATTGTTTCATAGCTTTTCTGTGTGAGCGTTACGCAGCTTTAACATTTAAATTAAGTGGAGAGTTTTCCTTTTTCTTTTCATTCTTTTGTTTGTCTGTTTGAGAGATTTGACATAGTGGGGAAAAAAAAGTCCTATACTGGGAGGTTTGATTAATGATTAGGTTTGAATGTTGGGAAGACGGACGTTATGCTTATTAACAGTCACCATCTTGAGTAACCCGGTAGGTTGAGAGTCACATACAACTGAAGGAACCCTGTTTTACATACTGTGGGAAAACTGTTTTCCCTTCTGTTCTCTCTGGAATCTGGGTGGGACTAGGTGGGGACTGTTATTTCTCCTGGTCACCTCCTTCCTGCTTCCTCTCTCCTGTGCTGGTCTCCACTAGACCAAGACTTAAATCCATTTAAGCTCCCAAATGCCCTTCTGTATTGTTCAAAAACCCTGTCCTTTTTTCTGATATTTTTTCCCACCTCTTTCTTTTTTGTTTCAGTTCCCACTTCGGAAAGGGAAAATGAGATCCGTCATTTGAAAATCCCTTCTCTTTAGAGAGCACTTGAATTTGTGGCAAGAATCCAGTCCATTATTAATTGGGTAGAAAAGAGTATTCAGTAATATGCTGCTAAAAACAAAAACAACATGTGAAAAAAGACACTAACTTGATAGTTTTGAACTGAATTCCCTGAAAGGAATGCCAGTGTTTGTCTACCTTATAGATGAGATGACAAAGTAATGGTGCCTAATGCATCACTATAGTTCAGAGTACCCAGGGAGGAATGGAAGGACCATGGAGAGGGGTGGATAGGACACAGCTGGAAGTGGAAATCACTGAAGAGTTGTGGGTTCCATGAAAGGGCTGGACTGCAAAGAGGAAATAAATGTGAATCAGTTCCTCTCATGATGTCTGGGATCCAGTATAGGAAGATGGGCAGCAGATTGAAAGAAGCCTCTCAGGTTTACATTCGAATGGAGGCTTTCACTTGGTTATCACATCTGTGAATTTGAGATTAGAGAGGAGGGTTATATGTATATACATATTTCATACATATTCACAGCACATACACATTATCAAAATGTGAATATTTAAAAAGCTGCTTTTTAAATAGACGTACCTGTTATTATAGTTATATGAAATGTTTGTTTTATTGGCATAATTCCAGGTTGTTTTCCTATGAGTGTCCATTATTTAAGGCAAGTGAGTACAGACACAGAAAACAGATAATAATTTCAACAAACTTCTAGCCGAATACTGAAAGATACTGCTCATCAATTGGATAATGTCTTAGAGAAAATTCCTAATGATAGGGAGGTTATTTGATGAATAAAATGTGAAAGGAAGACCTAAGAAAGTAATCTTCTGCAACAAATTGAATTCCTTGGAATATTATTTGTTCTAAACCACACATGCAAATATAACCATGATCGATATATGAAATAAACAAATCAGAGAAGTTTTGTAGTACTTCTGACTCAAATTCTTTAGGGCTTTCTCTGTTTTCAAAGATGCATTTATCTACTTGCCCCTCCCTTTTTTTTTTTGCACGAGGGAGAAAATCCTGTTTTCATATTTTACCTCTTATTAAAATGTCTAAGACTGCATAAAAGATTTATAGCTATACCACACTTTGCTTGGAGTATTTTAAAGATAAGCAACAGGGTAGTAGGAAAGCAAGATATATTATTTCTCTGCCCAGGGAAGATGGGTCACAGTTCTTCCTAAACTGAGGTCTTGATAAGAGTGAGCATTTACTGAATGTTTATTATGATTTAAACATTGAGCTAAACATTTACATGCTTGAATTTAATAATCCCTCTTAATATCTCAAGTAAGTGCTACTGTAATTTTCATTTTGCCAATAAATAAATTGAGAATGTGCTCCAAGAGAATGCGTCATTTCCCCAAGATCACAGAGTTATTAAGGAGTATCCATTCTATAATCTACCACTGGCTGGTTTTGCCTTTTTTTGAAAGTACAACTGTTTCTCATTTTGAATGAAACCATATCTTTACCTGAGTGCTGTTGACTGTACTCTTTTTAACCAAGAGTTTATACTTTTAAAAACATAGAATCTGTGTTGGTAACTTTGCTGCCCCAGACACTTGGCTGCCTCGTAGTGGTCTTAGCATCCTTCATCTGGTCATCTCAGAGGCATGACTGCCCCCAGATCCAGACCCTGTAGTTTTTGTTAAACTCTTACAGTGATTTCTGGTCTAATATTTTGAGTTTGGGGGTAAAAAGTTTATTTCATCCAATATGTGAGATCCAGGTCAAAGAGCTTCAGAAAAATTACCAGTCCAAAATATAATATTAAAAATTTTTTCAGTGTTTTCTGAGATTATTAGACATATCCATATGTTACCAGTTTGTTACATTATTTGTTCTAATACATAATTCATGATTTATTTATGAATCTTAATAGTGTTTAAGTATTTTCTTAATATTGCCTATTGCTATTGCCTTTGTAGAAGAGGTTTAGCTAAAATAAATTTAATTTTAAAAATCAAAGAACTGTAATGACGTAAGAATATTTGTTTTATTTGACATTCTTTTCAATAGGACTTATGTGAAAGTCATGTTTATAACATAATTAGTAATTTTCCTAAAATAAAGGAATCTATATATGTATATAATATGGAATAACAAATAATTATTAATTATGAATGTCTATTTTGTAACTCACTAACTATAACTGTCCATTAAACAGACAGTAATGCAAAATAATGATTACATTCAATTAGCCCTATTATTTTACCAACTTTCAGTTATATGAAAATGAAGTATGTGATTGAGTATATATAAAATAAATGCTGAAAGCTTCTCACATTTGGTGAATAAACTAAATCACATAAACAGATTCAAGAAACTCAGAAAACTCCAAATAGGATACTTCACAGAAATATACATCCAGAACATTGTAATCAAAGAGATGAAAATTAAGGACAAAGAAAAATTATTGAAAGCAATTAATTATACAACCACAATACACTACTTAGGAGGGAATCATTATTTGAATGACTGCATTTTTTATCAGAACCCATGAAGACCAAAAGTATCATTCTAATATATCCAAATAAAAAAAAAAACTTTTTTACCTAGAATGCTATTTAGCAAAATATATAAATAAATATAAATAATATATTTAGCAAAAATATCCTTTAGGAATGAGATTGAATAAAAGAATAAGATACACAAAGTAAGAATTTTATGCCAGCAGACCTGTTCTGAAGGAATTACTGAAAGAAATTCTTCAAAAAGAAGGAAAACAAAACCAAAAGGAAACTTGGAATACCAAAAATGAAGAAAGGGCAAAAGAAATGGTATATATTTGGCTAAATCTGATAAAATGTTCCTTTCCTCTTGATCTCTTTACAGTATGTTTGTTGGTTGAAAATAAAATTACAACAATATTTGGTGAAATTGCTAATATTCAAGGATATAACATATAAGGCACCTGCAACATAAATAAACGGATGTAAAGAGACCTATATGGTGGTGATGTTCCTACATTCCACTTCAACTACTAAAATGTTGATCCTAAGTAGATGAGGTAAATTAAGTATATATGCTGTGATCTATAGATCATCTACAAAGACAAATAATATATAAAAATATATACAGAAGAAAATAAAACAGAATATATTAATATGAAAAGCTAAAAAGTTCATATACTGAGAAGATGGCAGTAAAGGGGAAAAGAAAGTCAAAAAGAGAGAACAAATGAAATGAAAGGTAGAATAGTATATATAAATCAAAACATATTAACAATTACATTTATTATAAATAATTTAAACACATGAATTACAGTGAGAAAATGACAGACTGGATTAAACAATGATGCAAATACATGCTATTTAAGGAAACTCATTTCAAATATAATGCTATCAGTAGGAAAAAAAGTAAAAAGATAGGGGGTCCTATATCATGCAAACACCAATAAAAAAATTAAAAAGGCTGAGGTGGCTGTATAAATGTCAGATAAAAAGACTTGAGAGCCCAATAAATCATAAGGAAAAAGAAGGTAATTAAATAATGATAATGATACATTGATATCATTGAGATAATGATATATTGAATAATGGTAAATGGGTTAAGTTACCGTTAATAATCTTAAATGTGTGTATGTCAAACAAAATAATTTTAAAATATAGAAAATAAAAATTGAAAGTACAAATAAACAAACCCACGGATATAAGTACTGGAGACTTCAAAACTCTTAATTACTGGAACTAGTAAACAAAATCAGCAAAATAGACAAAAAATGATGAACAACATCTCCACTTCATTCATATTTCTGAAACACTCTATCCAACAATATGCCTTTAAACATACACATATATTCTCTAGGGTAGACCATATCTGGTTTATAAAACAAAACTTAATAGATAATTAAAATCATTTCATGTTCTTTGATTATGATGAAATTAAAGTGGAGTCAATACCAGAATAACAGTAGAAACATCTTCATATATTTAGAAATTAGCCAACATTTGTAAATAATCCACGAAATAAAGAGAAACTTTCAAAAAAATATAAATCTGATAAAAATAAAAATACAACATATAATTACTTATGAGATATAGCTAAATCAATACAGATTTGGAAACACACAGCATTCATTACTTATAGTAGAAAAGAAGAAAGTTTTCAAGTTAATAATATAAGCTTACATGCTAAGAAAGTGGGCAAAGAATACAAAAAATAAATGAAGCAATTAAAAGAAGGAAAATAAGGGAGATAAGAACAGAAATTAATAATATTGAAAACAAGGGAAACTCAAAGAAATAAATCTGTTTTTTTAAAGGTCAATAAATTAATATACTGCTAGTAGGATGGACAAAGGGAAAATGAAAGAAGACAATGATTACCAATACCAGGAATGAACGAAAAAGTATCACTACCAACATTTCACACATTAACACCTAATATAAAATACATTTTAAAAAGTGAAAATACCTTAAGAGAACTTCAGGACATCAAATGGAATAACACTCACATTATATGGGCCCCAGAAGGAGAAGAGAGAGTGAAAGGACTGGAAAAATTATTTGAGGAAATAGTGGCTGAAAAATCCCCTAATCTGGGGAAAGAAAGGAGATGTCTAGGTCCAAGAATCCCAGAAAGTTCCAAATAAGAGGAATCCAAAGAGACACACACCAGGACATATTATAATTAAAATGGTAAGAGTTGAGGATAAAGGGAGAATCCTAAAAGCAGCAAGAGAACAACTAGTTACCTGCAAGGGAAACAAAACAAAATAAAACTTTTAATCAAGAATTCTCTAAGCAGCAAGGTTACCATTTTGAATTGAAGCAGAGATCAGCAGTTTCCCAGATAAGCAAAAGCTAAAAGAGTTTATTAATACTAAACAGGCCCTCCAAGAAGTGTTAAGGGACTTTTTTAAGCTGAAGAGGAGTGGCAGGAGCTAGGAATAAGAAAATAGGTGAAAGTAAAACTCTCACTGGAAAAGGTACATATATAATCAAGCTAGTGGATCAACCACTTATAAAGCAAACATGAATGTTAAGAAGAATACTAATATTAACTGAAATTATAATAGTTAAGGGATACATAAAATAAAACAAGGTAAAATGTGTATTTAAAATTATAAAACATGAGAGAATTAAAAAGACAGAACTTTGGAATAGGTTCAAATCCAAGTTGCTATCAATTGAAATAGGCTTCTATTTGCATAGGATGTTATAAGTGAAACACATGGTAACCACAAGGAAAATAGGTATTTTAAATACACAAAAGAAAATGAGAAATGAATCTAACCATAACACTAAAGAAAACTATCAAAACACAAGGGATGAGAGAAGGAAAAGAAAGGAAAAGAGAGAGAGTATAAAAACAGCCAGAAAACAATTGACAAAAAAATTAAAATATCAACTGATAATATTAACAGTAAAAGAAAAATAATTTTGAGGTGAGTTTCTGGACTTATTTCTTCATGTGAATAGGAAGTCTTGAGTCTCATTAAAAAAAACTCTCCTTGCTGATTAATGTTTTTCTAAATGTAATGGCATCATTTGGTTTGCAATAGAAAAAAAGGTTTGAAGGTTCACACTAATGAAATAAAATGACAGTTCTAATGATTTATGATTTCTTCCATCTGTGTACAAACATTGGAGTTCAGGGTTCTGAGTACATAATATGAAATAACAATTATAAGATAAATCCAATTTCTTTTATTTCTTCTATCTGATGTGATAACTTAGCAAAGAAGAGAGAACAAAGTTTGCAAATACAAACTGAGTGTCTTCTCTTTGTATTTACAGCTCTGCATTATGGTCTAGATCAAGATACTTTTTAAAGTTTCTAAATCTTCTGTTGAAATGGTGACAAGCCACAATTTGCTGAGCTATACTGGGAATTAAATTAGAAAACATATACAAAGATGCTTGCTGAAAATATTAACATTCAGCAGAACCAAATAAATAAAACTCGACAACCAAACAGAGTAAGTAAACAAATATGAAGCCATGATCTAGCATAGAGACAAAAATGTAAAGCATTTCAAGGAATTTCCAAGTAGATTATTTGGTTTGAGATGGAAAAAATAAATAAAAGAGAATGAAATGACAGTTTCAACATAAATTTTTAAAATGTGGTATTGTATGTTTACAAAAATACCAAAAACTTCAGTCTCCCTGCTTCTCTTCTTGCTAGTCACTTCCATTTCCACACTCTCCTGCCCACCATACACTGAAACACACCTACCATTGCAGTTTTTCACAAAGCAACCAGAGTGAACTTTTAAAAACAAAACCAGGAATGCCCACACCCGTTCCCATATACTGCTATGGCTGCCGTTGAGTTCAGGGAAAAACATCAACAAACCAAAACTGCTTTTTATGGGTTACAGTTATCTCGAAGATTTGACTGTTTTTCTTTCCTTCTCACCATTTGTGTCCTTGCTCCTTATTTTCTAGCTACTATGCCTTCCTTTCTGTTTCCCAGACATCCCAACCCATTCTTTCTGCTGGGGGACTGAGTATGTCTCCCTCCATGGTTCTTATTACAACTGATCCACTGTCATCTCTCAGGTTTTGGTTTAGATGGTACCTTCTCAAGGGCTCTCTGACAACACTATTTAAACTGACTTCTTCCAGTTACCATGAATTCACACTTTGTATTTCATTCATATGGTTTAACACCATTTGTAATTACCTAAATTTTTATTTACATTTATGTTTTTATGTATCATTCCTATAAGACTGTAAGCTTCATGACATCTGCCATTAGTTCCAGTACTTAGAGGAATGTCTAGCACATGGAAGAGATTTGTAGCATTAATTTTGTGTTGAATTCCATTCACCTCTGATCTTCTACCTGATAGCTCAGCATTGAATGACACTCAGTATACAAAAGAAAAAAAGAGGATCCCAATTTTTATTAGTGTTTATAATCCAAAAAATAATTAACATATACTCGATTAGAAGTTGCTTTCTTTGTAAATATCAAGGCAAAATTTGACTTCATTGTGAGTGTTGCCCCATTTAATATATGAAGCTGACCTAAGTTTACTGATTTTCTTTTCTTATAACCTAAACATGCCCTAAACTCTAAACTTCAGTATTCAAACACACCTAAATAATGTATTTTGCTTAGCAAAAGAGAGAAGAAAATTCTACAAATTGGTGACACTGTTCTTAGAAATGTGATTTCTTTTTTAATCATTCTGTTGATTATAGCAAAGTGGTTTTAATCAGGAAATTGATTCAGGGAAGTGGCTTCACAGGCAAAATATATCAAATTATTTGCTCAGAATGAACCCCCTTTAATTTTTCTTTCTTAAGGGGTTAAAAATTTAATAAATGAAAATTTACCAAAGGGCACTATGTCTTGGCTTCCTGAGCTCATGTTCATTGGCATGCGCTTCCTAGAGAGACAAGGGTTTTATCTTCCCTTTATGCTTAACACCCTAGATGAATCTGTCTGTCATCTCTTTTAATTTAAACAGGCAACATTGCGGATTCTTAACAATACCTCTGACCCTTGAGGAAACAGGATATACAGCAGACCATTAATTAGTTGTTTGAAGTGAAGGGATATGGCACAGGGAATGCCACGCCTCTCTGCTCCATTGCACAGTATACCCACGCCACATTGTCCATTTATATTTCTGACGAGTACCAAAGAGCCAATACCCTTGAGAAACATCATAAGTTAGCAAGTTTGACTGATGTACATTAGGCAGTCAAATGACTTGTTCTATCTGGAGTATTTCCCTTTTTGCATGAAGGAAAGATGGTCAAAATATGTATCAGGCCTTGAATCAAATTAAAGCCCAGAAGATTTCATTGTCATGCTGCTTTTTGTTTCATACATAAATTTACATAAAATTGAATTACTTAAGATTTCATATCTGTTTCAATTTTCCTTCCATTCTAGACATTCTCAAATGAAAAGCGGTTTCATAGAACACTGCATTAATTGTTTCAGGAGAGTAACACAATCAACCTGGCTATTTTCTAATTTAAGTTTAGGAGACACTATTGTTCATTCTGAATTTTCCCTGGTTATAAATTATAAATTATTCACATTCATAGTCACTAAAGAACAAGAAGAGAAAGAGTGTTATCAAGAGGCAGCAAAATGATGACCGGGAGGCCTGCCTTTTCCTTTAGTATTTTTAGTGATCATTTGACCTTCAGTACGGGAATTTCCTTCCATAGAATCATTCCAGAAGAATTAATAACTATGACACGGGGCACCTGAAAGAGCTATTTTTAAGTCACTTTTTTGGATTGTATTTTGTTATGACACAATTGAGCATTAAGACTATTCATAATGTCAGCTCTTTGCTATATTAAGAAAAATTCAATTTATTAGAGATATTTAAATGTTTGGAGCTAAGTCAGTTCTTAAATGCATTGATAGAATGTCGTATTAACTTAATGACCTTCATCATGAAACTCTAGAGATGTGGTTGGTCTAGGAAAATCGACTGCCACTCAAAATATAGTATTTTTTACTTCCTAATTAAGTAATTCCTATATAAAAAATCATAGCTTTGACATAAATGCGTTATACCAGTCTGCTACACTAATCATGTGTGTATTTAGTTGAAATTTAAACATATCCCTGTTGAAGGTGGTGTTGTATAAGAAATTCACTATTTTGTCTGTGATCCATTTGCTATTCTTTTCCATCTCAATAATTTGATCAATTTCTATTCAGTATTGAAATTAATTGTTAGAAATTCCCAGATATCTCATCAACTAATTGTTGCATTTTCCCTTATTATAATCCCTAAATTCACTAAATTCATTACTACTTAAGTACCCAGCTTTCCTGTTTGTTTTGTGATAAACATCACTCGCATACAGATCCTCCCTCTATAATAATAATGCGTTTCTGAATTTTTCATTTTGATGTTTAGAGGCGCCTTCACTTCCTTTTGACGCGATGGATCCATGTCTTTTCTGTTGAAACATAACCTAAGGGAGCAAATGTACTTTATTATTATTATTATTCAAAAAGGTTAGTCTTCTGTGCTGCTAGCTCATTATCTGTTTCGTTCCATTCTGTCCTTCAGTTAAACTGAATAAAAGATGTGTGCAGAAGGATGAATCTTAAAAAGCAGAATAACTTATCTTTTCAAGCAGATAGAATTCAGCTCACACTTTACTACAAATGCTAGATAACAGTCTAGCATCCAAATTTCAAACTGCAGAAAAAAAAAATATTTCTCAATTATGTTAAGAATTAAAAAGAATGTTTAGGTAATATAATGTCTTCACCAGCTATTGCTCACATAGGTAGTACAGGCATCCCAACTAATGAGGGTGGGGGAATCAAGAATGAAACAAAACACAATAAACAAACCCTTCCCCCCAAAAAGCCCGAGTAACCTATATTTAAATTTTACAGGGCCCAGTGCTGCACACGTTATGACTCTTGAAAACTGGTACCTCCTTCCTCACCGACTAGACATATCACCTTAAAATGATCCAGTAGAGCACTTTGTGAGCAATGTTCTCAAACGGTGTCTTTCTCTCCTAGATTTTGATGAACTCTCAAGCAGTTTTAATGTCATATATATCTTTTGTAGCACTGGGGCTTACCACAGTGCCTTGCTCTTTACATGCTAATAGAAAGATTGGAAAGCAAGGAGGAAGGATGGATGAAAGGAGGCAGGGAGGGAAAAAGGACTAGAAGAAACGAATTGGCACAATGGCTTACGTATGTCCCAAAGTTATTGTGAAGATAAAATGATAAATTGAAAGTGAAATGCCTGCAACAAGAAAATATTGTAGTAGAAGTTAATATTTAATAGTGTTTGCTCCATGCTGGATACTGCTTAAAATGTGTATAACCTATTTAATTTTCACAATATCCCTAGGAAGTTGTATTACAGCCTCCATTTTACAAGTGATGGAATTGAGTCACAGGGAGGAGAAGTAAAATCACTAAGGTTACAGAGCTATGAAGTGGCAGAGCTAAGATTTTAAACCAGTCTGTCTAAGTAGAGAACACATAATTCCAGTAGTTCAAAAAATTAAGGCTGTTGTTTGATTCTGAGAAAATTATATATCCAAATTAGTTCAACTGAAACTAAGTCATTACTGTGGGAATTCATTAAATTTATTTATATTTTCCCTTCAAACTTTTTATAATCATACAAGAAAGAAAAAAAATGGGTGAGGAAGAGAGAGCAAAAGAAGAGAGACAGAGAGAGATTTTTTCCTACCTTCTGAGCCCAATTTCATGAACTGTTTGTGTTTTCAAATATTTTTTTGATCATTACAATCTCCCAAATGCCAAGACAGCATGATGAAATTAATGCTTGCATTGTTTTTTTCCTAGACTATTACTCAAATGAATTCATTTGGTAGTAGGTAGCTTTTTTGAAGAAATCATTTTCAATGCAACGAAAGAATGGTTTCAGCATACCCTAAAGAAACTAGAAATATATCACAAAACGCTAGATAGTTTAGCTCTCTTATTTAGCTTCTTTAGGTCTATCATTAAACATGATTGTGCAGACTTAAGGTATAAGATGGAAATCAGTGCATACTTCTCTGGTCCCCTTCTGCCCTCTGTGGACGAGTATGAATGTGGTTTCTATAGATGACAGAGAAAACAGCTATAGATTTTCTCCATCACATTTAATTCACAACTCAAAAATCATAAATCATGAATTATGTATTAAAACAAATAATGTAGTAAACTGGTAACATATGGATATGTCTAATAATCTCAGAAAACACTGACAAAAATTTTTTAAGTGATCTAAAGACTTACAAATAAAGCATGCACAATTTGAATGTGTTTTGTAATATTTTTAAATATTATATTTTGGACTGGTAATATCTGTCTCTCTATCTTAATGATAATTGATAACTCACAACTCTAAAGTGTCAAGATATGCAAAGATACAATGATTAAAAGCAGTCATCCGTGGCTTTATTGCTAAGAATATAGTCCCCTTTTCTCAGACTGTATCTACTTTATGATCTTGTCAAGATTAAAAAAAGCAAACATGAGTTACAAACTTTTCATTATAAACAAGGAAGATGCACCTGTGCTCTGTACATTTAATATTTAATCTTGTGAAACACTGCTCAGAACAGAGATAAAGCAAGTCACATTAAATTTGCTGTGAGCTCAACCCTCTCAATCTCTGACAGTCCTCATTTTACGGACAAAGACAAATGAAGGAGCAGGAATTGTAACGTAACACTGACCGTTCTGTCACTGTCAACTGAAAACAAAATCATTTACTTTGACTAGCATTTTCAGAAATATTTTTTATTATACTTTTTATCTTACCTGTTAATACCTAGCTGCAATAATGTTTTCTGATATTAGAGCTATACATCAGGTGGAAAAATGCATTTTTATTTCATTAGACTTCAAATATTTTTTCCCAGAACAGAAAACAGTTTAATTAATCTTATGAATATTATTTGTATCCAGTTTTCATTTGAATGGTTACTTATTTTATCCAATTGTATACAAGAATTTTACTATTTTATAGCTGATAAGGCATTTATAAAAATAGTTACAGCTAAGAAACTGAACTGGGATAACATGTCCTTTTGGCTAACTATTCACTTAATTTTCCAACTTTTATTTAAAATCATTACAGTAAAGAGAAATTCCAGTCATTAAAACTTCACTCTGTAAGGATTTTGTATAAAACCTTTAAAGAAAGATAGTTAAATGAACTTACTTAAGCATTTAGGCAAAAGGTTTTCTTTCTTGTATTAAGAGAATATCAGGAATTATTCTACTGTTGAGAATATTTTCAAATTTTTTTATCATTTGAATTCAATTTAGTTAACATATACAGACTCAAAAACTCTTGGGAATCACTCTAGATATATAAATAAAACATGTATAAATATATCTAAATTTATCTTTTACAAGGTGTAAACAGAACCTCTTGTAATAGAATTTTCTCAAAATATAGAGATTCTTGTTCATTTCAGTGGAGTTTTGATAAATGTGGACTCTATATATTTAATTTCTCTGTCCCTCTTTTCTCTTATATTTCTCTTTAAAAAGATATTTGATCAAATATCTATGTATATATTGGTACATTTTTTGTGGCCAGAACATTTAACATGATATTTACTATTTTAATTAATTTTTGAATATACCAAACAGTACGATTGCAGGATCACATGATATTCTATTTTCAGTTTTTCTGGAAGAACCTCCATAGTTTTCCTTAGTGCCTGTATAAACTTATATTCCCATAAATTGTGTATACAAGTGTTCCCTTTCCTCCAAATCCTCTTCAACCCTTGTTATTCATTATCTTTCTGATAATAGCCATCCCAACCAGTGTGAAGTGATATTTCATTGTGGCTTTGCTTTTCATTTCCCTAATGTTTAGTGATGTTAAGCATTTTTTCATTTATCTGTTGGTCATTTGTTATTTTGGGAAAAGTGTCTATTCAGGTTCTTCGCTTATTTTTTTTAATTGGGCTATTTTGTTTTTTGTTTTTTTGGGGGTTTTTTTTGCTATTGAGTTATAGTAGTTTCTAGTATATTTTGGACATTAAGCCTTCATCAGATATATGGTTTGCAAATGTTATCTCCCATTGTATAGGCTGCATTTTCATTTTATGTATTGCTTCTCTTGCTGAGCAGAAGATTTTTAGTTTGATGCAGTCCCACTTATTTTTACATTTGTTGCCTGAGCTTTTGGTGTTAAATCCAAAAGTCATTGTGAAGACCAACGTCAAGGAGATTTTGATGGATTCAGTGCTTATATTTAAGTTTTAATCTACTTCAAGTAATGTGTTGTGAGTGGTGTAAGATAGGTGTTCGGTTTCAACCTTGTTCATGTGGCTATTTCAGGTTTCTTAACATTATTTATTGAAGAGATTACCCTTTTCCCATGATCTATTCTTGAATCCCTTGTCAAATATTAGTTGGCCATGTATATATGGGTTTATTTCTGGGCTCTTGATTCTATTTCATTTGTCTGTGTGTCTGTTTTTATGCTAGTACTAATCTGTTTTGATTCCTATAGCTTTGTAATATAGTTTGAAAGCAGGATGTGACATGCCTCTTTCTTTGTTCTTCTTTCTCAAGATTGCTTTTGTTGTTTGGGGTCTTTTGTGGTTCCATACAAATTTGGAGATTATTTTTTCTGCTTCTGTGAAAAATGACACTGGACTTTAATAGTTATTATGTAAAATTTGTAGATTGTTTGGGGTAGTATGGACATTTAAAAATGTTAAAACAATGTTAATTCTTCTAATCCATGAAATCTTTACCATGAGGTCTGACACTAACTTCAGGACTTGGACACTCTGTTGGAGATCACAGATTCTGAATTATACAACAAGATTAATAAAAAAAAAATTACAGGAGTCTTTTAAAAATGAAATTGCCAAAGACTTTTTTTGGGGGAGATTTTGATATGAGTTTGATATGAGGTTTGGTAGGTTTTTTTAAAATATATAAACAAGAAATTAATTATGACTTGGTGAATCAATTTTAATTTCTTAAACTAAAGCAAATTATGTAGTATATAGTTACATATTTAAACTTTCATTGTATATTTAATTATACATGTATCTGTTTTAATTATAAAACTAATGATGTTTATGTTAAATACATGTGTGACATTCATATTTTAATCCCTACTCTGTTTTACATACAGAAAAGAAATGGTTGGCACTTATGATACAGTGTTAGAACTTCATGCGGTATGATGTTAGAATTACATGTGTTTTAATTTATTTATTGTCACATGAATCCTATAAGGTAGATACTCCTATTGTTTCCATGTAATTGATATGAGGACTGAGAAATAAAGAGGTTATATCACTTGTGAGCATAGGAATTACGGTGAACTCAAATACAGTATCAGGCAATCAGACATCAGAGCTCATGCTCTTTATACAAAGGTATACCGTGAAAATTTAGTTCTGTGAAACCCTGTATCGTACCTGATTCTGTGTTTGCATTATTTCTTGCAAGGTCAAATTACAATGACCATAGCTTCATTACATTCTTTCTTGTTTTTTCTTAATTGGTAGACAAGATCATACTGTGTTTTCCTGATAATTAAATGATATCAGTCCTGCTAATTCACTAGCATTAATCTAGACATTAAATATGCACTTAATGCTAGTTACACATTAACCTTCAAATTAAATAATTTTCAAATTTCAATACAGTTGTTTCTCAGTGTCTGTGATGGATTGGCTTCAGGACCTTCCCTGGCAAAATCCCTATTTGCTCCAGTCCCATAATCAGGCCTCTTATCAGTAGATTCATTATCTACAGATTCCACCTATTGTGTAGGTCATAAACATAGTACTATTATTTATTGGAAAAACTCTGCTTGTAAGTAGACGATTGAAGTTCACACCTCCATTGTTCTAGGGTCAACTGTGTTCTGCTCTTTATTGTGAGTTGTTGTTTTCCAATCTTCGTGCTGTAGGTCTAGTCATTTTTAATTTAAAAAATATGTTATGATATGTTTGGTATTTCCTTTAGTAATATAATTTTAGGAGCATTTTTTCCAAGTTCCAATAGAAATTCTACTAGAATTTTATTTTAATTCCTGTGAACTATAAATTAATTCAAACAAGCATGTGTGTAACATTTTTTCATATGTAAGAGTATGGTATGTTTATTCATTTTTAACATATTTTAAATATCTCATATATTATTTTATTAAATATTCAAATGAAGCCTATTAGGAAAGGCAGACATACTCAGCCGCCCTTTTATGGTAGTGTCGGAGCTTGCCGTAGGTCTGGGGCGCCTCTTTATAGGAGAGAAGGAGCCTCACGGCCTGTGCAGGCCACATGCCTTTGTTTGAGAATATTTTCCAGTTCTGGGTTTGATGTATATACTTCTTTGTTCTGCTTAAGGTGGGTGCATCACATAGCACCTGGCTGTATCTGTTCTCAGGGGAGGAGGGAAAACTTCCTTTGCCTCCAGCACATGAGGGGTGGATGCAGACCCTCTCTCTGTGTCAGTTGTGGGGTGATGGGCCACTGACCATGGGCCACTGCAGCTCACTATTGAAGCTGATCTTGCTCTGTCTCTTCTTTATGTTTGAGCACAGTGTTGTTCTTTCCAGTCTCTGCATGAGTCCTGTCTTTCTTGGTGACTCTGACACCTGCAGTGAGTTGGCCTCCTGGAACTGCTGCTCCTGGTGGCAGCATTGCCATGTCCTTTGTTTTCCTCTACGCAGTGGAATTTCTCTCCTGAAGGTGGAAACAGGTGTTTCTTGCTAGACAGTGCCTATATAGTAGCTATTATTAGCCTTATTTTACAGGTAAAGAAGAATTGCTTTAAAAAGTATTCAAAATTGTGAAGTATCATAAAGCTATTAAGAAGTGATTTTGACCTCAGTCAATTATTTTTTGACCCCAAACTTTATAGCTGTTGATACCAGGTTTTCCTTTTACTTCCTATAATTCTTGCAAACCTATTCTATGCTTTTACCTTTCTGTAATGTTGTTGTAGCCACTGTGTGTATAGAATCTTTATCTTTTTCATTAAAGCATGGCAATTTACATCAGTAGGTAGAGAGATCAAAGATAACAGATGCACATTTGACTGCAAGAACCTAAAAAGACAGCAATTAATATTTATATTTTCTGAACGACTATTAAGCATTGGAATTCTGATACTTAGTAGCATAGAAGAGCCTTGATTGGGTCACACTTGAAATGAGATCATTTAAATTAGTTCAGACAGATTTCTAAGACACCTGCCTTTTTTTAACCTTGCCAAAATAAGATTAAATTGCCCATCAAATTGTTCCTGTCTTATATGAAATTACTAATATCCAATCTAAGGAGAATGATTTATGTAAGTAAGGCAGTTTAAAAGAGAATAAAATATAGACAGTGAGAAAAAATGAAAATCTCATATTGTGTGTACTTTTTGTAAAGAGATGAAGGTCAAAAGGAGTATTCTTAGAAAGGACACTAAAACTGCCATGGTGATGTGCTCCTGTCCATAAACTATAGTTTCACCATAAAGTCATCATAAAGTGTAACGTGATTCACCAATCAGAATAGAATTTTGGAATTAATTACTACTAAATTCAAAAAGGTTTATCAAGTGAGATTTCAAGAATATTATTTCTAATTTATTATTATCAGTATGTGATGCATAGAAAGGATGCATAACCATTCTATAACTAAAACAAGGTTACTCAAAAATAGAAATGATATGTTGGGGTAGGTAACATACACAGCTAAAAAAGAATCTGTCATGTACCTTACATGCTATGTCATAAGAAAGTTACTACATGAGCAAGAAGACGTGTTAATTCTTATTTTCACACTTCATCTCAATATTATATTGGTGGATAATTAATTCTTTATTTTAAAACAAATCTTGATTTTCAGCAACTATTGAGCTAACCAAGTACCATGATACACCCTTAGTTGGTACTTTTTGGCAATGTAATTTACTCATAATGTACCTAAGAACAGAAAATTATCTTTTTTAATGTATATGAATCCAATAAATGGAATAACAGAGTACAAATCAACTAATATTATATTCAGAATTGAACATCTACTCTGTGTCACCTAGTATTTTACAACACTAACTTAATTTAGCAAAATGTTGACATTGTGGAAAAATCAAAGGCAATATAGTATGAGGGTTAAGCACAAGTCTTTGCTGTCAGACAGATGTATTTTGTCACTAAATACCTGTGTAATTTTCCTCAAGTTAAACTTCTCTAAGTTCCTATCTCTTACTCTTTAAAATAGTAATAATAATATTAACAATAATAATAGTGATAATAATGAATATCCAATAGGCTGGTTGAAACCAATAAAGGGTGCATTACATATAAAGCTTAGCAGGTTGGAACTGTTCATTAACTGTGGGTTGTTAATTTAACAAAATTTTATTTATGGACATTAAGTAAATATACTGTTAGTAACTCTATGAATCCTTTTGTAAATAATACTTACTAAAATATGTAAAAAGAAGAAAGTCTAATGATCTGTTTTAGTTCAGATTGAGTATACTGGCTATATATATAATACTTGTTGAAGATCTTTTTTCAAAATTGTTTCTTGGGTACAAAGCTCTGAGACTAGATTCAAATCATAAAATGCATGACCTTGAAAAAAATGTTCTCCCTTAGGATTCTTTGACCAGTCTGATTGCTATCATTGGCTACCTTTTAAATAGAACAATGATAATCCAGACATTTTGGGTGGAAATACTAGGTTGCAATATGAGGGACAGTCTCGTAGAATGAGCTAATGTTTTGGTAAAGAACAAATTGTGACTCTGTTTCCTTGTGCATTAGTCATACAAACCTACATACTGCCAGTGGTAGGTGAAGCAGACATTCATAATTGGATAACCTGAGGATAATGTGTAGGCTCTTTTTTACTGGTTTTACTGGTAGCTGGCAGTGGATAATTGTCAAAATTCCTAATCAAGAATTTGCACTGTCATTTTCCAATCCTGTTCTCCTTTGTTCCTTTCTAGATCACAAAATCAGTAACAGAGAATTTTTTTACAAATTTAATCTCTCACATCATAATTTAGTCTAGAGAACAGATAGAAAATCATGTACTATTATGTTAAGAGCAGCATTTCTAATAGAAATTTTGTGTTATGCAGCAAAACCTAGTTGGAAAAAATTCACATCTTGATGATGTAGAGTTCTGTTCTGTTCAAAATTTTATTCAGAATACTGGATAAAGAAATGCTAAATGACCTATGGGAATTTGTAACACATTGCTGTGGTCACTTGTGTTTAGTTTATGATGTGAAGAAAATAATAAAATTTGTGAAAAGTATCCATTTGTGTTAAATAAACCACACTCCCACATCCATATTGTCACTAATGAAACCTTTAAAGAAACTTACCTTCAAAGTGAAAGAATACTTATCAATTTTATGATATCCATAGGGTCATGCTGTACTAATTTAATTTACCAAGAAATATATTGTTTTCATACTTCAGTTTATTGAATAACCATACTCTAAAATACAGAACTTAAATTTTTTTTTACTAGACATCAATTACCTGATTTTTTCCTTTTAATTTATTATACCATGGCTTGCTTCATATTGAATGGATAAAGTACCACTCTCTTCAAATAACTATTGCCTTTTACCTAATGATCCAATAAATTAATGCTTGTTTGATGAGTGTGTACGCTGCCTTTCCAAACTCAATAGACAGTTGTCAGTGCTTTTAAGAAGAGGCAATATTTTCTCTTGTTCTGAATGTTTCAAAGGATCAGCAGTTAATATAGTATTTTCTGTAACAATTAAATTAAATTGCTAAGTTTTGTTTCTCCATATGTTCAATGTTTTTGATTAAGTAATGCCTTAAAGGATATTTTAATATTGTAAGTGCATTGCCTTCATGAGCCAGACTTTACTTTTTAAATGATGGGTGGCTTCCTGCCATTACATTTTCATGCCAAGTAATAGTAATATAGTCTTATGAAGTAGAGAAAATATATTCATCTGTGTAGGCCAATCCTGAAAGACAAATGCCAAAAGAATTTTGCATTGTTACACAGAAAATAAGTATTAAAAGTTATAAATAATAAAAAGCTGTATAAGCTTTAGAAAACAAAGTGGCAGCATTTTTTTTTTATTTTTATTTTTTATTTATTTATTTTTATTATATTTATTTTATTTATATTTATTTAACATTTTTTATTGAGTTATAGTCATTTTACAATGTTGTGTCAAATTCCAGTGTAGAGCAGTTTTTCAGTTATACATGGACATACATATATTCATTGTCACATTTTTTTTGCTGTGAGCTATCATAAGATCTTGTATATATTTCCCTGTGCTATACAGTATAATCTTGTTTATCTATTCTGCATATACCTGTCAGTATCTACAAATTTTGAAATCCCAGTCTGTCCCTTCCCACCCCCTGCCCCCTTGGCAACCACAAGTTTGTATTCTATGTCTGTGAGTCTGTTTCTGTTTTGTATTTATGTTCTTTTTTTCTTTTTTTGATTCCATATATAAGCGATCTCATATGGTATTTTTCTTTCTCTTTCTGGCTTCTTCTCTTAGAATGCCATTCTCCAAGGACATCCATGTTGCTGCAAATGGTGTTATGTTGTCATTTTTTATGGCTGAATAGCATTCCATTGTATAAATATACCACATCGTCTTTATCCAGTCTTCTGTTGGTAGAAATTTAGGCTGTTCCCATGTCTTGGCTATTGTAAACAGTGCTGCTATGAATATTGGGATGCACGTGTCTTTTTGAAGTAGGGTTCCTTCTGGATATATGCCCAGGAGTAGGATTACTGGGTCATATGTTTAAGTCTATTCCTAGTCTTTTGAGAAATCTCCATACTGTTTTCCACAGTGGCTGCACCAAACTGCCTTCCCACCAGCAGTGTAGGAGGGTTCCCTTTTCTCCACAGCCTCTCCAGCATTTGTTATTTGTGGACTTTTGAATGATGGCCATTCTGACTGGTGTGCAAAGTGGCAACATTTATGAATCTAAAGACCAAGCAAAACACATTTAGTTTTTGAAATAAAAGTTTACATAACATGACATTCACTTGCCAATTCATACTTTATTTGAATTTGAGAAGAATTCCACTAAACCAAAGCATGGATGATAGTCACTTAACTAGAATATGTGACACGAATTTTGAAGTCTAGGCTGACCCACAAGGTAACAGGCTTTCAAAACATTCACACATTCTCTTGAGAAAATTTCAACAGAGGTGGGCAAATTTTTATGCGTAACAATGTTTAAAAGTCTTCTTCTTGTGGACATGATGGAATTACTGGCACCATACTTATGCCCTTCTATGAGCAACTATAAAATTGGAAAAATATATTTAAAAAATCCCAACTAATTTCAGTCTTCAAACGATAGGCAACGCAGACTCTAATCCGTCAGAAAAATGGATCCTCTTATGATCCCTGATGAGCCCAACAATTTCATTGGCTTTCTGCCAGGAGTTAGTTTCTAGATAACAGTACAGGATAGCAGCCTCACTGAATTGAGGAGATAAGAGACTAGGAAGGCAGACACGTCTGCACTTTGGTTTGCAGAGTAACGGGGAGGAGGAAGTTATAGAGAAAAAAGTATCTCTAAGTACTAGATGGATTTCTCTTTGGATCTATTGCCCAGTAATGAATTGCAGGTGAGTAGGATACAACCCCATTAGGACAGGCAAAGAATGACTCCAGAGATACAAGCCGGACAATTCTCACAGCTCACACTAGGCTGCTCTCAGAGACCTTCTAGTGATGACTAGTCATGGTGCAGAGTCCTCACTGAACACCTGGTTCACTTGATGGACACATGATAAAAATCATATCTTAGGAAACTTGAATTATTCCTAGATTGCAGCCTGTTTTAACTCATACCAGAGCTTAAATTGAGTTTCAAAAGGATCCAGAAAATTGGAAAGTCTGGTAACTGCCTGACTGGAAAAACAAAACAAAACAAAACAAAACAAAACAAAACAAAATAAAACCTCCTATACTCTGTAAAGGGAGACAACAGTATCCAACACTCAATAATGTTAAGTGTATGATGTTCAAGGTCTAGTCGATAGTTACTATATATGTTCGACTTTTGCTCTAGCTTAGAATGTGGACAGCTGCACAGCAAGGTTTCTCTCACCCTAACTGATGATGAGAGAAATCCAGGCAATCTGCAAAATTATATGTTTTGAACCCATGAGAGACACTGAGGTCACCAGGCAGCAGGTGAACTGAATTCTGAAGGGTGAGGATAAGCCACTCTGAGGACAGTGGGAACCTGTGAACAATTTTAACTTTGGCAGATGATAGAAGAAGGAGGTAGCAGGCATAAAAGTACTTAAGAAGAAAACACCGGAAAATGCAGTGAGTTCTTAAAGGCCGAGTGTGGACTAACCTGAGAGTCTTGAACTGGTAGAAACCCTGGATGCAAGAGGGGTCCTCAGTTACTAACTAGCCCTTTATAATGGGCCTTCATCAAGTGCCCGTGAGAAAGTTTGGGAGCAGGAGCAGGTGCCCTGAGAGAGCCCCTTGGTGGTGGAGGCACGCAGGACTGCTGAGTTCTGAGACTGGAACGGAAGTGCTAAGCAGGGCCCATTTGTGTTCCAGGCCCTGCATTAGTGCAGAGTAGTAGTATCAGCTGGGAAGAGAGACCGAATATGCCAGCACCAGGAGCCTTTGATAGGAAGCAAAATCTGATTTCCACTGGGGAATGACCACCGTCGACCTGACCCTGCTCCGACCTGAGGAGGAACAGATACTTGGAGAGCAACTTGGTCTCTGGAGCAGCAGGTGTGCAGAACCCACAGAAGACGGAACGTGGAACAAGAATACTGAGGAAAAAAAAACCCAAAAACAAAAAAGCTATCTGGCACTTTAGGCTGCACACTAAAAATAAGGCAGTGTCTGTCAGCCACTGAAGGGATTTTAAGCCTGTGATTCAGTGAAGGTAGTTATAGCAACAGTAGAGCTCAAACCAAGATCAAGTCCTGTCTAGATTGATTCAGACCTCACAGAGACCATAAAGAAGAGGCACGCCAATGTGAAAGCATACACAGTATCTGACGCAGTGTCTACAGCTCTCTTGCACATAAGTCATCAAAAAACTATGAAACACACAAAATAAGCAATAATAGACAACCCATTATGAATAGATAAAATAGTAACACTAGGAAGAGATAAAGTCCAGGTGTTGGAACTATCAAACATATTCTTCAAAGTAATATAATTGATATATTAAAAAATAGGCTTAAAAATGTACACATATATGGAAAAAAATTAAATGTCATCAGAGTAAAACAGTAAAAATTCTAAATAAAATGCTAATAATTGAAAACACAGTGTCAGAAATGAAGAATTTCTTCAGTGGAGTTACAACTAACTGGATAGATCTGAATAAAGAATAAGTGAACTTGAGGAGAGATCAATTGAAATTATGCAAACTGAACCAAAATGGGAATCTCAGATAGGGGGAAAAAATCTTAGAATCTAAAAGGGCAATATCAAATTTGTAATATATATGTAATTTTTGTTTCAGAAAGAAAACAGTAAGGTAGGAAAATATATAAAAGATAACAGCTAAGAGTTCTCCCAAATTAATGAAAAATCACAAATTTCAGATCCAAGAAGCTCAGAGAATCCAAAGCAAGATAGTTATAAAGAAAAACAAACCAAGATACCTCATAGTAAGACTATTGAAAACCAATGATAAACAGAACCTTTGTTTATAGTCAAAAAGAATAAAAAGAATCATTACAGACAGGAGAAAAGTGAAAGTAATAGACTCATTTCTGCCCAAGATATAGAAACAGTGACCAGAGCTCCCCTACTATTTGAAACAACTATCAAAGAGAGAGAAACTGTATGCAACCAAAATATTCCAGATAATAGACTTTAGGTAATGAAGGATGATAATCCTTGGAAGATAGAGCAAATGAGGTTAAGCCCTACGATTGTCCCAGTTACTACCTAGATTCTCCAATATAACCTATGCTAAGAATATTTTATTTGTAGTCAACTTTGATCATCTCTAAAATATAAAAAATAATAATAATAATAATTGCTGAATCATATGGTATATTTTTTCAAGGCTTTTGATACAGTTGAACAGATTTCTCTTCAGATTGGTCAGACCAGTGTCAATATACATCACCAGTATATGAGTGCATCCTTTACAAATTATTATAAATTGACTTATTTTTTAGCTTGCTTCTAACACTTCTTGCAAGGGAGAATTCTATCTTATTTTTGTCCCAAAGCCTAGCCCAGTTTCTAGAATGAGCTAAGCAGTAGCTGGCATTCCATCAGGCTGCATAACTCAGTACCTGTACATGACAGGCATCATCTTCAAGCACAGAGGTTTACCATGTAACCTCAGAATGCAAGGATCTCTGAGTTCAGAAAGAAGACAGGTATGTTCATCATCAACTGATCTTTCAGAAGTATGAAGAGATGGTGTGAAATCTAGCTGCTTTAGAAAGGAGGAAAAAGATTAGTAATCAAGGACACATTAATTAATAAAGAGAGATACAAAATATATTTATGTTTTAGCTTGCCCTTGAGTGAACATAAAATATTCAGTGTGCACAACGAGGATTTAAAAGGCAGGAAAACAAAACATTGCTTTGGGCAGAATGATAAAATTGGTGGGACAGCAGTGTTTGTGCTAGGGAGTGGCTATGAGGCTGGCTGAAAAGAAGGTTAGAGAGAGAATTTATAGGTATTTAAGAACAAAACCAAAGAGCTGAGACTATTTTTGTGTTTCTTCTTTACTTATTTGTTGGTTAGTGGTGATGGTGGTGTTTTTGTTTAAGCAGTAGAGAGAGAGAATATGTTTTTGTTTGCTTTTTTTATTTATTAACTTTAGATGAATTGGTTAACACTACGCAGAATGAATTGGCTGTAAATGGGAGAATTAAAAAAGCACTGAAGGCAAGATGGATATTAGGAAGCTACTAAAATTGTTTAAGTAAAATATTATACAAGACTTCACTAAGTTATAGGATAACTTACATATAGCATGAGGAGTCTAGCAGAGAATTTGGAGTCAGGCGTCCAAACAGGTTTATGTAGGTCTTCCTTTAACAAGAATAAAACATTTCCTTGGCTTTTCTTTTTAAAGGTCCATCCCATCTGTTTACAATTCCTCAGCCACAATAAAATATCATTTATTGTCTACAAGTCTTGACTCAGTATGGTTTTATGCTCTAGACTAAGAATTTCCTATATGCTGGTGTGTCTCCTGGGAAATAAGTAATGCTACAGTAGGACAATGTTGTCAACAGAAAGAGATCAGTGATGCACGTGAGTGAGGGGGAGGAAGTAAGAAAACAATCTGGATTGTGTTTCTTAACCAAAGACAGTAAATTCAATTATCATTGCTGCAATTATCTGGATTCTAAGTCAAATAAGCAACTAGACTATTAATGAAAAGATTATTTAGGGGACAATATACAGATTAGTACATTACTACTGAATCAGAAGTAATGAGGAAACAATATACTTGATAATTCACCTTTCATAGAGGAATCATTTAGAGGATATGGGAAATAAAGAGAAAGAACGAACTAAACCAAAAACTGAATTGAAATCAGAGGCAGAGTGAAAGAATAAAATCTATCTTTAAATTAATAACAGAGCTTTGTTTTTCCTTTAGCTGTTTCTTCATTATATTTAATCTACACAGAATTGTGTCGTTTATTTAAAATTATTCAAACACACATAAAATGCTGTCATATTGTGAATAAGCTTGAAAATCTGCTGTTTCCATGAAAGAATTAGATAATTTAGATTCACTCAGAAGTTATCAAGCAACTCATGGATTTGCATCTCAGAGTAAAGACAAGGCATTTTCCGTGGCCCAGGTATTATGCTGACCTCATCTCCTACCATATTCCTCCTTACTGACTCACTCAATTCCAAGAACACTGCCATCCATATAGTGCTCCTTTTTGCAGATGCCAAGAACACTCCTATCTTATAATCATTGTACAGTTAATTCCTCTGCTTGAAAGTATCTTCCCTCTGATACCCACATAGCTTGCTTCCTAACTTCCTGTAAATCATTACTTTATATCATCTCTTCAGAAAGGCCTACCGTCATTAAAGCAGAAACTTATCTCCCAGAGAAGCCTTTGGACTTCTTATCATCTCAGATGCTACCTATTGACTTGTTCATTTTTCCTTGCTTTTATTCTCCCAACTAGATATTATTTTTTTTTAGTTTTTAACATTCATGAGACTAGCCTTCATTTTTCCTTTCTTTCTCTCCACAGTGAGGGGCTTAAACTAGACAATATTTAAAGTTGTGTCTTCAGTATTCTATGATTGCAATTTCCAGTAAGGTTATTGTTTTGTTGGCTTACTCTTCCTATTTATACTTTGAGTTAACTTTATTACCGAAATACAGAAAGCTTACTTCTTTTTAGGATTGCAACTCTGATTTCATGTGAAAATGAAGACAGGATATCAGAATGCCTTCTACAAAAACTCACCTTAGAGCAATTTTACTAAATCCTATCTAGATCATCACACAATGGATTGTCAAGAGTCTCATTACCATCATGTGAATTGCTATTAATGGCTCTATTTAGAAATGCTATTTTTATGTAATTCATTTTCAGTATCATTTTTGTGCATTTACCAAACAAAGCTAACAGAAGATCTCTATCTGAATTTGTACAACCTTTTAAGTTTCTAAGTGTGTTTCTGCTGATTTAAAAGAATTAGCCTCAAAATGTAAATAATTTTCAATAGTTAACTCACACATAAATACAAAGCAAATGTATCTCTGTATAAGCATTGCTTCTGACATTTGTGTTTAACAAGTAAAATTATGAATACGAACACGGACTTACTGGATTTTTGGTGATATAAATCAATGCCCTTGCACAAAATAGATTGCAGCAAAATTATAAAATATTTACTCTGTAGAAATAACATCCTGGGTGTAGCAAGCTCAATAAAGAGCCACATAACCTTACCCTCTTAACATGCACATTTCGTTAAATACTAAATAATTCAATACGTATGAGCAATTCATAGAATGTTGGATAGCTATGCTGTTTCTCCACTCATTCCAATTTTATTGATTCTGCTACGACTCAAGTAAAGCTTAAAGAATAATAAAGTGTTGTTTATTGTCCATCTTTTTTACGGTTTTCTGATAACATCACAAATGCTCCAAATAACAATATGCAAGGAAGAAGCAAATCTATGTCATTCAGTCCATTGTTAATTTACAATTTTACAACATATTTTAAGACCTCATGATATTCCTGTTTGACTAAATTTGAAGAAAATAGAACATTTTATTGTATGAATAAATGAAATTCACCCTTTTATAGAATATTATATCTTCCAAACTGTATAAATTGTCTCTAGTTTTACTTAATTTCAAGTTTTGTCATTTTCTTTGTCACCAAACTATTTCAATCAAATTATATTTCAAATTTGATCTTGCTTTCCATGTTTTATCATCAGCAGAGTTAAGCTTTTTTCCATCATGTCTCTTCTTTTCCCTTAGCACTTCCAATAGCCTTCTTTAGGTTCTTATTACTTCATCCATAAACAAAATATTCTACAAACTCTTTTCCTTTTCTCAGTTTCTCTACATTATTTCAAATTCTGTTTATTTTAATACTCCTTTTTTTGTTCACTTAAAACCATTATAGACATTTCAAAATCTGACCTGCGTCAGTCTTTACAGTTTTTTTGTAATCCCTTTAAGCAGAATCAAATGTTTTAATAATAAAATAATTATTTGTTTAAATAATAAAAATAAATAGATAATAATAAAGGGAAAATTTCTTATTTCTGTATTAAAAAAACTGTGTCTAAACTTCATGGCACATCTGCCTCTTCATCCTCTTCATTTTATTCTAATACTTCAAGTTTGGTCTTTATAAACCATTTTGGAAAGAATTAGAATGGAGTTTCAGGAATAGAAAGAAATCAATATTAAATATTTAGAAATGGAGAGGTGGTGTATAAAACTTTATAGTTACTTTCCTGACGTCATATGGAATATAAGTTTAATAATTAGGTAGAAGTACCAGAAAAAAATTTTCCCCACCAAACCCTTTACTGCAGAACTTAGACTTATTTGCATTATTTGAAGAAACTGTTCATAATAATAGCTTTATTTTCCACCGATTTTCCAAGTTCATGTTTTCATTTTATATAAACCTAGTTTTCAATCAAAATTCCACTGAATGTAATTTGCAATTTCTTACTCTGATCTATATTTTAATTCTCACCACCTGTAACACTCTTTTCTAGTCTCAATATATAGACTAAGTACAAAATAACAGCCTATGGATATCAGAGTGGAGAGAGAGTAATAATCTGTATGTTTGTTAATTTTGTTAATTTAGTAAAATAACTAACATGGAATTTTAACAGTTTTATTGCTTAAACCAGGTAATTCTGTCAATAAGATGATAGTAGTGGTGAAGAGGAGTTATAAACTCTTTAGTGAATCCATTGGAATTGAGAGTTTGAGTTTTCATCAAATGGAGGCTAGAGAGTAGTTGGATTGATGGGGAAAATTCAAATGAAGTAGGTTTCTTAGATGATGGGAATAATAGTCTTGAAATGGAAATCAGGAGGGTAAGTTGTAATGGGGCATTGGAGAATGCACTTTAAAGTAGCCTACAGTTTAAAGGACTTCAGAGAAAACAGTATTCTCACAAGCAAGTACTGGATTAGAATACGACTTTGCTGGAGGTCATGTTATGAGGTGTAGAGGACACAGTAGAAGATGTCATGAGAGTCAAAAAGGGGTCGAATTTTGAATACAGTAAGAAATATAAAAGAAGCAAGAGAGATAAAAGCCTGGGTGATGGTGGATGACTGAAGAGGTTAAGACTTCAGAGGCTTAGTTTAAAAAGTCTGGAAAGCATGTTGGAATTATTTCTTTTGATTTCATAGGGAAAGTGGGCCTCTATCTTGGGTTCCACTTTTTAAACTTGTGAAGCAGGACAAGTTGTGACTTGACTAAGAGAAGATCACATAGAAGAGAACTTCAGGTCTGTGGACATCCATTTTGATTGCCTGTAAAGGTGTTAGGGAAGAAATTTTCTATCTACTAGCATTTGGAGCTCTGAAAATATAGCTTAAAATATATATGGAAATTTTTTAAACCTCCTTTATAGACCTGAAGGCTAATTTTGTTTGTCAACCAAGTTAAGAATACCCTCTTTATCAAATGTTTCTGCCAAACACGTCAGAGAAAAAGGCATGGGGAAATCATTATATATCTCCATATAACTCTCTCAAGGGGCTAATATTAAGGGGATAAAATGAGGAGGTGGATCTATCTTGTGCCCAGGAAAAAGCAGAGTTCTTAGGTTCTTAATATTTGTCCTTTTGCATTGATCCACTTTCCCTAAATGAGGACTTTAAAGAATTTTTCTTGCAAGTATTCTTTTTTTCTTCTCCTTGTTATAATAGCAAAAGTTGACTGATATGGGTAAACTTTTCAAATAGGATTTTCAAAATGGTAGGTTTTTTGGCTCATCTGCGGTCAACTTTACCTTTCCAAAATGTGAAAGTGATTATGCCATCTCCTTGATTAAAAATCTTCTTTAAAAAAAAGGGTATCTTAAAATGTATGATGTGTGTATGACATGGGGTTGGTCTGCTTGTTCAGTCTCCTCTCAACTCTTTCCATTTGTTGCTCAACTACCAGTTTGTGTTTGTTTTCTTATTTATCTAAGTGGCCATTTTTCCTTCCAGCCTCCTGCATTTTCCCATGCTATTCCCCTGGTGATAGGGCACTATCCATTCCTTCACCTTTCCACTTCATCACCACCCTAACTCCTATTCTACTTGAGATCTGAAAATGCAAATGTTATTTCTCCATTGTAGGCTTCCTAAGAAACTCAGGTTGCTTTGAATATGGTCTCTTGGTGCTCTGAACACATACCAGTCTGTTATTAAGGATTAGTCATTTAATATATGTTTGCTTTACACATTAGACTGTAAGTTAAATGAATTATTGTTATTTGTGTGCATGTAATTTAGTTACTTGTATATTCTCAGCATCTAACAAAATATATGACCAAAAATAGCAAACAATTATTTAACATATGTATCTCAACTAATATTAACCAATAGTTTTAAATAGTGTGCATACTACAGTAATTCTACTTTCATAAATTCATCTCAAATTAATTATTAAAGATGGCTCAAATATTCAGGAGGAGGATGCATTCATAGCATTTTTATAATATAGAAAACAAATTCAAGTTCAGCAACAGGGGATTGGATACTTTTTTTTACTGTTATACAGTGAAACTTCAAACAACTAAACAATATGTTGTTGTAGATTAAAGGCTAGTTATTTCAAAACATCTCTATCCTCTGTCTATCATCTATCTGTTTGTCTATGCATCCATCCACCTATTATCTTCCGTAACAGATATAAACTAAAAATAAGCAGTGTTATCCTGAAACTTCTTAAATTTTCTAATATTTTAATACTATTAAAAAGGAAATGGAATATAATACATTCTAAAACAATAAAATATAGACCATACAAACTACTCTTCATTAATGTAGTTTAAGTGTTCCTTGTAGATAATCTTTATTTCTTAAAGTTGACAGCATGTTTGGTTAGGTAAGGAATGATATGCTCTTCTCCTCTGAAATCTCAACTGTGGTTATTAATCATTTGGTCTAAATAAATATTGTACTGAATAATACATGCACATCAGAAAATTTGAGGATGTATAGTGCTGGAAAGCAAGATTTCCCAAAGGTATTAATATATCTAGAATGAGAAAGTTTTATTTCATTGCATTTGGCAATAGAGGTGAAATTTTAGTGTCTACCTTATTATAATTAATGTATTGTGAGTAACTATAAAATGGAAATGTTGTAGATGGGACTGCTGAGTCTTTCAGTAATGAATCAACCCATGAAAAGAAACACGCTACACTTCATGATTGAGAACCGGAGAGGTATCAGGCCCACACCACGCTCTTCCCCTAGGAAGGCCCAATCTTACTATCTTTTTGTATTTCATATTTTGTGTTAGTACCGGACGTATGTAGTGCTTTTCTGAGTGAGAAGAGAAGTTTAAATATCTGTTGTGAGATGATGTTATTAAAATGAAGGTGAAAGATAATAGTAATTTATGAAGTATAAGCTGTGATGTAAGTGGGTTTGAAAGATGATGGTCCCAACTTTGTTCTTTATAAACATGTGCAGGTTTTCCTGAATAATTATGAGTTAATATTTTGAAAGTCCTAGTTAAAATGCAAATGTGAAACCTGAGATGAGTACAAGCTACAACAGACATTTTCTTTCCTTAACCTGAATCAGCTTGTCAGATTAACCAACGTTTATACATTACAGTCTTTCAAGTATGCAAAATAGGATGTCAGTTTTAAAGTTGTATTGAAAAAGTTGGCCTCAAAACAAATGTAAAGAGGTTTCTGTTGAGGGGGAGGGTACAGCTCAGGGATAGAGTGTATGCCTAGCATGCACAAGGTCCTTGGTTCAATCCCCAGTACCTCCATTAAAATAAATATATAAATATCTAATTACCTTCTCCCAAAGTAAAATAAAATAATTTAAAAATTTTTAAATTGAAATAAAAGAGGTTTGTATTCTTGAACATTTTCAATGAAGTGTTCATTAGTGCGCTTCTTTTCCCCACTTTACTACCAGGAATCTCAAAGGTAGGAGAAGGAAATAAACTATCACACATGTAACACCTGGGCACACCAAACAGTGTACCAAGGGCTTTGCTAGCTTCGAATCAGTAATTTACAAAACATCCCCCCCCACAAGGTAGGTTTCTTAGTTTGCATTTTACAAAGAAAATACAAGTGCAGGTAAGGTAAGTGAGACTCAGCTATAAGTGAATCAATTAAACCATGTATCTCTGACTTCAAACATCTTTCTGAAATTGTGTGATGTTCATTTAAAAAAGGAAATTGTATTCACTGCTTTTTTCTATCATTGAATTATCTAAAACCAGTAACAAATAATACATAACTATGTGTGTACTGCAGTTATGGTATAATGTATACAATTATATTATTGTAAAAAATAATAGTCTTTGATCCATCCTTAATTTTAGGGAAGAACGTTGCTGTTCAACCTCATGACGGATATCCAAAGCATAGTTACAGAATGTACTCAAGGTGATAAGCCCTTGAAAGGATCATAATGTGACTATTCTGCAAAGATAAAGTAAAGTAAATATGATTATCTATAACAAGTTTAACCAATGATGAGTGTATGCTTATACAGAATGTCCTGACATAACTGAAAGATAAAATAAAAACAAGTACAAATAAATCTAAGATGGAGGTAGTATCAAAATTCAGTAGATTAAAAAAAATTTTTTTTAAGAATCTGCCTGATTTTGCACATGTTAAAGTAAGTATAGATGATTAAGTTTAATTTTTAAAATGCATTTTAAAATGAAACAGTTTTTAAACTATGGCATACAATTAATATGCATAATATGTCCCAATTTAAATATTTTTAGACATTATCTAACCTAAGTATAAATTAGATCTAAATATATATGTGCCTAATATATTATATTTAGGTAATATGTATGTTTAGGATGTATATAAATTCATAGATACATGTGTATGTATAATTTATCTTATATACTTTAATGTATTTATTGACAATCAATACTGAGCATTGGTGCTGGCTAGTGTTTACTATAAATATACAGAGATAAGAAAAAAATTTTCCCAAGTTAATATTTTTATTTGTACTCTCATGTATTGTAGGACATCAGTAACAAATTTAGCCTTAGGAAAATTAGCAGTATTTCAAGGGATTTTTTTCATAATATAATTTTTGTGGATATACAGATTTGTAAGGTAATTGTCAGAGACCAAAGTATGTAATTTTAATATTACCTTACAATAAAACTTTTTATAAAATATTTTTAAAAATTATTTTAGAGATTGCTGAAACTTCAGCTTCTGACCAAGATGGAGTAACAGGGACCTATTTTATCCTTCTGCTAGAAACATCCTCAAAACAGACCAGATACATATAAAACAACACTTTGTAAATTATGACGCAATAGACATTGAAGGACAGTGATTCCTGAGTGATGAAAAACAAATGAGGAAAGCCCTCCTTTTGCCCCCGATTCTAGACTTAAGACAGTTTCTAGGCTATGATGCCGTGAGGATAAACCAAGGCAGAGTACCTGAGTTGAGAAGACAGTACTGCAAGTTTGGGGAGACAAAGGGGCTGGAGTTTGCAGAGCAGAGTACAGGCAAGGAGCGAGCTAGATGGATAAAGAACTCTGGAGCTTGCAGAGGGTCCTTTTCAACACAATGCTCTTGTGTTGAGTACTGATCCACAGATGAATCTGAGTATCTAACCAAGGTTGGGGAAATAACCACCAGAAAGGATTAGAGGACACACATAAAGTTTGGAAGAGTACCTGTTGCCTCCAGCCATACTAGACATTTCATGTGATATTGTGATTTATAAGAAATATATTTATTTGGTCCACATTCCCACTTCTGGAATAGTGAGCCTAAAACCCTTGGAATTTCCTAAGTGATGAGAGTGATAGGGTTGGCTTTTTTTTATATTAATGAGGTGACTTTTGAAAAGCACCTAAGGACAGAACTGATTACCTCTGGATCCAACCATGTGCTTAGAGAAAAGCTTTACTGATAACTTTCATATACTAAAATAAAAGATGAAAACATGTTACTTCAGGATCTATGGTGTAGTTAACGTCCATTATATATGAAACACATTTTTCATTCATAATAAATTTCTAAAGACTGTGCTATTTAATTAATACTTATGACAATGGTCCTCTATCTTTTTCCAAGATTAACATACATAATTAATACAATGTTTAAAAAGACTGTATCTATCCTATTTTAATTTTGATTGCCTTAAGGATTAGATTATGTGGGCTAATAAACAACATAAATCTCACCTTGAAATTTTGCATCTTCTATTTTGGTTATTTTGAAAGCATAATAGCTATCTCTTTACATAAAACAGTATTATCTAACCCTTGCAAGGCATATAGCATATTACATACAAACGGAAACAATAACAGGCACATGGTGAGCTGTTCAAGTATTTATTGAATCAGTATAAATTGGAATGAGTTAATGCATAAGGAAAAAACACAATAATCAATTTCTGTGTATGGATCCATACAGTTTTAAATGGGTAATTTCATATGATGATATATTTCCTAAATGATAATTTTAACTACTACTTATTTTATATAGATGTTAATTAGTATCTCAGGTATGATCACAAAATCTGTTATATTTACTAATTCATACAGCTAATATTTAAGTAATTTTATACTAAATTTTTGAGAAATTATGAGCCTAGAGCTTATTTTCACTAAATTCTGTCCCTTACATATTAAGTTGCAATTTTCTCAACTACCACTTAGATACTTTATGACTTATAGTCATTAATTAACAGCATATCAGTGAATTCTCTCCTAGACCCTATTCTGAGTACGTAGCTGGTAATGCTTAATCCACAATCAGAATATGGAAAAAACATTGCAGCATTTCTTTCTCAAAATTATTGCATTTTCTAAAATACCCTATGAACAATTTATGATGCCTGATTAGAATTCAGATAGGTATTAAAAATCTTATACTTTATTGCACATACATATTTTCTTGCATGTATATTGTACATACAGAGTTCATGGAAAATTTGATTTACTACTCAAAGAGATTTAAGAAAAAATAAAGACATATTCCAGTGGGAGGGGAGAAATACACCTTATTGAGTGTTTTGTCCTTAGAAGTTCCATTTAGATCAGTAGTCGCCACCAAATGCATTTTTTTTTCCTGGCAAAAATGTAGATTTTTCTTTTCCTTTTTGTTTTTTTTTTCTTTCTCTGTAGAAAAATCCTATCCTTAGTAAACTATTGCTACCGACTATCCCTGTAGTTATTTTTTAAATTCTCTCTTTTGCTGTTTTCAGTTATGCAGTTGTTTTCAATTATCTTGTGTTTTCCACTTCCAAGTGATTTTAATTTTTCAGTCAGCATTGGTAATGGTCAAGTTTACTGAGAGCTAACTGGTGGATAACTGATCTCTAAGATAGCCAAGACCAAAAATAATGTTAAGAGATGAGATAGGTATTCAAGGCACTGCCCGCTGTGAAAGGAAAATAAAAATGAAGTCAGTTTTGGTAAAGAGTTTTCTAAAATGGAGCTGGCAGACCCTTGAGGAAGTGTGGCTTATGCACGTCTCAGCCTAAATGGATTCTGACTTTGGCCACTTACTGTTTTAACACAGGTATCCGGTACACATGCCCAGTGTTCCAGAAACTCAAGAGAGTTATCGGACCCCTACCTTAAAATAACTCACAGCAAATCCTTTAAGGATAAACATTTCCTTTCTTGCATCGGGCTCAATCATAATTATTGTCAGACAATTTTAACAGCCTTGTAGTTTTTACCTTTATAAGACCTTGACTCTTTCTCTTCCTTGGAACACGCTCAGTTTTAACCAAGTTGGTATCTCCCAAATTGCAGTAGACTCCAGTTAAACTTTTTTTTTTTTTTAAGTGAAGTATATTCAGTTTACAATGTGTCAATTTCTGGTGTACAGCATGATGTTTCACTCATACATATACATACATATATGAGTTTTCATATTTTTTTCATTATAGATTACTGTTGAATATAGTTCTCTGTGCTATGCAGAAGAAACTTGTTTATCTATAAACTCTTTTCTTATTTGCTCCCTTCTGTGTTTCTTGGTAGACGTTACGATACTGTGATATAATAAGAAATACATATTTGGTCTTCATCATGTCCCTGGTTCCTGGCAAAGAGTTCCTGAAACTCTTATAATTTCCTGAGTGATAGGGTTGAGGGAGATGTCTTTTTTATTCATGATAAAACTCTCTCAAACTTACCTTGGTCCATGCTAAGGAAGTGACTCTTGATGGACCCCTAGATAGCTTCAGGATGGGGGCTGGTTGCTAGAGGAACCAATCAAGTGATTAGAGGGTTCAAACTTTTAGCCCCAACTCCTGACCTTCAGTGTAGAGAAGGGCTGGAGACTGAGTTAATAATCAGTCATGCCTACATAAACCTCAATGAACGCCCTAAACAACCGAGTTCAAGCATCTTCCAGAAAAGTGGACACTCCACTGAGATGGAAGCTCCTACCTGAAAGACCCTTCCAGACTTCTCCCTATGGACCTCTTCTTCTGTCTGTTCATTTGTATCCTTTATAATACTGTTTATTATAAACTGGTATTAGGAAGTAAGTTTTCCCTGAGTTCAGTGAGTCTTTCTAGCAAGTTACCAACACTGAGGAGGAAGTTATGGCAACCTCTGATTTATAGCCAATGGGCCAGAAGAATGAGAGGCCTGAGACTCGTGATTGGTAGTCGAAGTGGGGATAAGTCTTGTGAGACTGAGTCCTTAACCTGTGGGATCTGTTCTGACTTTGGTAGTTAGCATCAGGCCTGAATTGACTTGTAGGACATCCCGTTGGTGTATGCAGAGAGTTGGAGAATTGCTTGGTGAGGAAAACCTACATGTTTGGTGTCAAAAGTATCATAGGTTCAAAGAGATCTTACTGCCCCAAAATTTATTGGTTCTAAATCACTAAAACATAAATGTCATAGACAAGTCTTGGTTTGCAGTAGGACTAGCAGAGACCTATTCAAGTAGGCATAACAAATGGGGTGTCGAGCTAAGAATTATTGAGCCTTACTGAGTGCTCAGCACTCTGGTATGTGTTTATCATATATTATCTATTTTGTCCTTGAAACAACTATATGGGAGATATTTTATGCATGAAAAATCTTTAGTGAGTAATACATGCAAGTCACTAGCAATTTGAAAACAGGGACAGACAAAGCCAAGGCAAGAAAAATTTTAAAGGATTTATAGTTTTGAAACCTAACGTGAATACTATATGAGAAAATAAATCCACAGGGGGTGGTAGTGGATAAGAGTGTTGGGCTGAGTGTAAACATCATTAGCAAAAAAAATCTAAACTCAAACAAACAAATAAATAATGAATACATATTAGGTAGGCACTTCATTTTGCAAGCACTTAAAACTATTAGCTCACTTAATCATCATAACAACCCAAAGAGGTAAGCACTTTTATTAACATCACGATATTTCACAAGAGGAAACGTAGACACACAGAAGATAATCGGACAAATAATCCAAGGTCAAATAGGTAATAAGTGGTTCAAATATTGTCAGTTTTTTGCAGAGTGCAAACTTCCAAGCCCCAGGCTACAAGCAGCAGAATTTTGAGTTGAGTTCCACTGGACATTTTAGGATACTTTGCAGGAATAGAGACATCATACTTATGTCCAGATGTTTCAACAGCTCAAGATGGAGGAGTAGGATATTCATTCTTTGGGGGAATTAAGTACCAAAAGAAAATTTGAGTGTAAGACTCACTAATAAAGCAAAGCTTAACTTCTTAGTAGCAAAGGTGAGAGACAGGCATTGGAGATATTAACTACTATATATAAAATAGATAAACAAGATTCTACTGTACAGCACAGGGAATTATATTCAGTACCTTTTAATGGTCTATAATGAAAAAGAATATATGTATGTATATAAATGAATCCTTGTGCTGTACACCAGCAATTAGCACAACATTGTAAGTTGACTATACTTCAATTTAAAAGTATAAACCTTATGAAAACCTGACATACCAAGATAAGAGAAGAGTTAACAGCAACTCTAGTCAGACATGAACTATGAATTTATTGACAAGGAGACATAATAAATGTAATAAAAGAGGCAAGATTTGTCCAGAAAGCACTAAAGCTTACTAACTATGGTAAGAAGCACAAAATTCAAGCAGAACATGACAAAAAGATAATCACCCAAACAGGCCATAAGAAATGAAGCCTAGTGGATTTTCCAGATTTTCTAATAAAATAATCTTAACACCTTCTTATACATTTGGTCTGCTTTTTTAAAAATTCACTACAGTATTACACAATTTTATATTTATAGTAAAATTCTCCAAATTGAGAAAATAGGTATCAGTCTGTACATTTATTTTAAACATGCACAGAATTTGTGACAGCTGTATTACTAAAAGGATAAACCCCAAGAAAATCCTCAAAGGATTTTAATGAACATGTTTCACATGAAGCTACTCAGAAGATTTTGATCCCTGGATAAGATTAAGTCAGGCTACTGCACAAATTAGATATCATTAGAGTATCAGAATGGTTTGATTGTTTTCCAGCATGTATATGACTTTATATATATACATGTATTACCAACAATATGAATCAAAATGTCAGTAAAGTGCAGGTGAAGCCAAATAAACAAGTTGTAGATTCAGTTCATACATCATTGATCAGTGAATGTTCTCAATTTTCGCACAGCCCAGGATCCTGATAACTTTCCTGTTGAGTGCATAGCATAAATTTTAAATGACCCAGGGCTCACCATGAGGAGAATTGCTAAAAAGCACTTTCAGTGCTCTAAAAATATTCCGAACCACTACTCCACATAATGGAAGAAACTTTTATTGTAATTCTCAAGAGTCACCTAAAATAAATAGAAATGTAATTTACATATGAACCTTCTAAAGCTCAACTGCCAAATAAATGTGATAATATTGGTAACAAAAATTAATTTTTCCATGGTTGATTACTTATGCAGTTTGAAATTCTATTAATTGCTAATTAAAAGGAGAGTAACTGAAAACTCCAATTACCCATAATTTTTTTTAATATTTTTGTTATGAGTTTAGAATAGAGGTATTCTATAAAAAAAATTTAATATTGGCTTGCCCCATCCCATCAACTCATGAACATTTGATACAAAGACTCTTTGTCCACTAACATCCAAATAAGCTCTCCGTTAGTCATTGAGATGATGCTGTTGGAATTCCGTCTTCCTGTGCCTACATACCCCCAGATATCCTGTGTACGATCCCCCATCTTTATCGTCCTGGAGTTAGCAGGGTGAGATTTTCTGTGCCTTTCCTCCATCTTTCCCTGTATCTGACAAAACTAAAGCCTCCTTTTTCATATCTGTCCAAAGTAGAAGTGTCTTTCATGTCCCATCATACATTTAACCTCTTTGTTCTTCCTGTCCTGTAATTAAAATCCTCTCTCTGTTCCAAACCCTTGGGAATCCTACTCTGGAATTCTTTATTTCTTGGTCAGAACCTCCTCTATATGCATAGAGATGAGCATCTATGTTCTCTCACCGCGTACATATCAGTGTCTTTGTTCCTGATAGCCAGTTCCTTGCCATTGAACCTCTACCATATTTTTTTAAAACTCCTGTTGTCTTAAAACTCTTAGACTTGATTACAAGACTTGCTTCCTTCTTGTGGTATGGAAGACTTGCTTCCTTCTTGTGGTATACAGGTTTACCGATGTGCCCCCTCATTTATTTAAGATACTGGCACTGACTCATTCTTAATTTTCATGGTTACTCCTTCTATCCGTCAAATATGATCCCATCATCCTCACAGATAACTCATCCAACATTCGGGTCTTTCACTTTTCTGGTAGCCTCTTCCTTCGACTATTTTTTATGCCATTTTTCTGGTTAAAAGTCCTATGTTTGTACACTGGAACATACTAGCAGCCAGGGTTCACTCACCTCTAAAATTAATAATTTAAATTATGTTTACTAAAACAAGATAATCCTCTCCTCCCAGCTCCCTTCAATGCAATTTTACGCTGAGTTTATCAAGAATTATGGCTTAATTTCTTTCTTTCTTCTTTATTTATGTTTCTCCATCTATTACCACTGTTTTGTTTTCTCTCTAGAACAGCAAGTATCTATGATCCATTGTTTCTATTGTTGCCTTTGCAGTAACCTAATATTTTCTCCTAATCTCTGTATCAGTAAAAGATACCACCTTCCACTCAGTCATTTGTCCAAATGCTTGTAAGTGATCCTGGGCATTACATTCTCTTGGCCATTCATATCCTATGAATTATCAAGTCTTATGATTCTCTTTTGTAAATATATCATTAATTGGTGTTTCTTTTCTTATTTGCACTCCCATTCCAATGTTCTCAGCCATCGTCACTGCCCAGTAAACCACATGAACCACACACTGAAGATACACTGTACAAAATGCATAAAACAGTTTGATATTTGTGGGTATAGTGAGTTTTTTTTAAAACTAATCCATTTGATTCTAATGTTCATTTTGTATCTTTATTTTCATATTCATGTAGGAATTGAGGGAATGCATATTTTGTGTCATTGATGATCTATTTATGGTGATGGTCGTATGATAGTATTAAACTGATTTGATATTGGGAAATAGTTGCAAGGTAAAATTAGTTTGTTCACTGCATCGCTTTTTAAAATTCTAAACTTTTTGTCACACTGTAGCAAGAATGATCTTTTTCTTCTTAGTTAATATACTTTAATTTTTAGAGCAGTTGTAGGTTTACAGAAAAATCGAGTTGCAAACACAGAGTCCCTGGATAAGCCTTCTCCTAGTCGCCATGCTGTTCCCCCTATTATTAACATCTTGCATTAGTCTTACATATTTATTACAAGGGATGGACCAATACTGATGTATTATTATTAAAGTCCATAGTTTACATGGCGTACACTTTTTGTTTTGACAAATGTGTAATGTGATTCCACCATTACAATATCATGCAGAATAGTTTCACTGCCCTAAGAATCCCCCAGGCTGCCTATCTATCTCTCCATCCTTCCCCATGGGCCCCTGTCAATTCTTGGTCTGTTTATTCTTTTCATAGTTTTACCTTTTCCAAAATGTCATATAATTGTAATCACACAATATAGAGCCTTTTTAGACGGGCTTCTTTCCCTCAGCAATATGCATTAACATTTTCTCTATGTCTTTTCATTAAGTGATCATTTAAAACTAAAAATCGCATCATGCCACTGTCCTGCTTACAATGCCTTGATGCCTTCCCATTGTTCTAAAATGGGATCTAAAATCCTTAGTGAAATCTGACTCTTACTCAAAGTGTGTTTTTGTAGGAAAAAACACATCTTCACCTAAGTGTTTATTCTAAATACAGATTATCAGGTGCCACCCTGGTAATACTGAATTATTACTGACATACTGGCAAGATCCCAAGGTGACACAGATGCTCATTGAAATTTTAAAGCACTAGTGTTAAAGGCCCTTAACGATCTTTTCTCTTTACCTTTTTTCTAGCCAGACCAGGGATCAGCTTCCCATCCGGTAGTCACTTAATAACAAGGGATTCCAGTGTGCTAAAAATAAAGAGGGAAAGCTGTAAAGAGTTTTTATTTCAATAATAAGGGTGAAGATAATAAGATAGTAATAGTAGATAAAAATTCTATTTTTAAAGTCATACAGATTTTCTCAGTGGCAAATAATGAGTTGCATTTTTTAAAAGCACTTGAGTGTTTTTAACTATTTTTATTCTATAGTAAAAATCTATGCAAAAATTGAGTATTTAATGAAAGTTTTCCCTTTCCCTCCCTTTTCACTTAAAAGTAATCTAAAAATATTTGAATCTATATAGACATTTAGTCCTAGATTGACACTTATTTTTTTATTATGCTTACTCTGTATTTCCTTGGTGAAGAACAGAGCTATTCCAGCTGGAAAAATGGGAAACCATATATGTTTCAATAAGAACAGAAAGACATAATGACTTAGTCACCTCAAAGCTTCCTTGGCTAACTTCTATCCACCCATCAGATAGCAGCTTAAACATAATTTCCTCGGGAAAGCCTAGTTTGGACTCATCAGCCAAGTTTAGATCTTTCCATTACATCCTTCATAGCACCATAGTATCCTTTGTAATGTAATACTTGATATTATTTGTGTGTGTGTCAATGTCCCTGTTTGATTGTAAATCCCACTGGAAAATTAGAATAAAGACTATATCTGTCATTTTCTGCAGCATCCTTAGGACCTAGGACATAGCTTAAATCACACATGATAAATCGATAAATCTTTACTTGGTAAATATAGATGCAGTGGCTGTGTGTTGTCAGGGGGTCGTCTTACCCAATCCCTATTCCTTTAACAGGTATATCCACTGTCTTATGTACAGAACATTGATTCCCAGAGTCAAATTCTTTCAATTGCATTTAAAGGAAGATTCTAAACTATATTTCTTCCTAAACCAACTATGAAATACATTTGCAATTTTATTCTTCTTTGTGTTTAGCCTAAATCTTTATTTACATCAGTACAATAAACAGCAAATGCTCCTTCATTTGCCAAAGTTGAATATAATCCACAAACTATTTTTAACTTTATTTACAAAACAGATGTATTCTTAGCAGGTACATTGATCATTTTTAGTCTTTCTCTCTTGGTATAATCTCTTTTAAGACAAAGACTGAGGTGTTTTTGATTGTTATTATTTTTTATTTTGTTTGATTGTTTGCCATTTCATAGCAAGCATGCAGCAGTTGCTCAATAAAACTTAATTTCATTTTCCCTATATCTCAAAGCTCCTTTTAGAATTTATTTTATAAGCTTTATAACAGCTCTTGCTTCTAAAGAAATGTCTGTCCTTTTTCTTCTATATAAGCCTGCTGGAATGAGATGGCAGGTTCAATATCACACAATAAAACAAAGATAAAATAAAACGTAGGTCCCCTTAATCCTCACTCACATACTCCCATCACGGCACCAAATTTCTTTGTGGAATAATAATGGGAGATTATATTCGAACTTGCAAGCCAACAATAACCAAGACCATAATAGCTCTAAAGAAAAACGCCTAGCACATCAGCAATAAAGACAGGATAGATACCTGAAATACTGCTTTCCTTGGGATTCAGAATTTATATTCAAAACATTGCAGTTGCTGTGAGACACCACAATGACACTTCTACCGCACAGTTTCAAAGGTCTAATAAATTAGATTCTTCCTTGGCTCAGTCAAAAATACTGTGTTCAGCAGTTTCAACAATGGAGGCTTCATCTAATTAAATTAAGTGCTGTAGAGGCTCCTGCCAGCAACACTACCTCGAGCTGATAGACGCAGGTTCGCAATATTGCTAATCTGGCATGCAGCCACCGGGATGATCAGACACTGAGCCAACAGTTTGATCTCAAGTAACCGAAAGGCAAGAAAGGGGCAATTTTCCTTTTAATGGTGCAAGCAGTCCTAACATGAAAATTTATATCTCCACTACCATATATTTAGAACATTTTTGGAAGGCCCACTTATTAAATTAGACATTTAATTCCAGAGAAGACTGTGATCTCATTACTGCTTTAATATGATAGCTAATTTTCTTCTAATACCATCTCCACTAGAAATGGCAAATTTTGCCTGAAAATGTAGTTTTTTTAATACTGGGGTTTCTCATAATATATGGAAGATTTAGTACTTTTCTCTTTGTGGGTTTGATTTTTTTCTTTTTCTTTTTGTTAGTGTGTTTGTTTGGATAATTTAAAAATAAAATTCAAGGTAAAAAATTGCCACTAAAACAAATTTTAATTAGAAAATTAATTTCACAATTGTATTTTGTTAAATCTTGAGGAACATTCCATTTTTATAATTTTAGGGCCCTAAATTTTTATAGTTTATATTTATGAAAACTCATAATATGAAATTGCCATAGTTTAATTATTATATTATTGATTTGATTCATAATTTAATTAAGAGAATTATAGGGTAATTTTGCAATCATGAATAACTGCATTATTATATTCACTCATTTTAGTCAGGGACTTACCAAACTGCTGGCATATATAAATGAAAATAAACAAAAGACACAGTGCATATTAGCATGAGCAGGGATATTGATCATATTTGGTTCTTCCTTTTAGATACAATATTTTTCAAGAAGCTCCTTTAAGAGTTTCACTCTTTTAAGAAACAGTGAATAAGAATATTAAACAGTGAATATGTCAATAAAGGAAGAATTAGGGTTATGATGTCTTACTGTGGCTTTTGAAACACACAAAAGAATGTGAGGTTTGTGATGAGTCAGGAGGGACCACACAATCTAGGAAACGTAGTAATGGAAGAATATGTCGAATGTATGGAGAACTTTAAATCTCAGGGCAAAAGACTAGTTTTTTCAGTCCAGTGAATATGTTAAAATGATACCTTGATGTTGCCATAGTCACTACTTAAAAAAAAATGGGCCATTTACTATATAGCATTCTAATAAGTGGCTAACAAGGCTGAAAATGTCAAATATCAATTAATTTGAGGGACAAAAGCAGATAGCATGTAATAGTCTTCAAAATGTTTAATACAAGATGACTTTTAACAAGATTTACAGATAATTGGTATGAAAGTTAAACTTTGAAAAGCACAGTATTATGTATGCAATGTTTCCTTTGACTTAGTAATCTGTGAAGTCCATGAAATTAATACTCCTAACATACTCACTTTTATATTTATATATTACTTAATTAATTAATTAACTCAACAAATCACCTGAAATTAGTTTTACATAGATCAGATGTCCCAAGGGGATACAGGTCTTCTGAGAGGGAAAAAAAAACAAAAAACACCCAACAACAAGGGGGTGGGTATGGGAGATTGTTTAGTAACAATGAATGCACTGACATTCTTCCATCAATCACAGTTTAATTCTTCATCATCCCGTTTTATTGAGGTAGGTTATATAATTATATAATCTCTCTGTTCCATTCTATTGAGCTGAGTCATTAGGATGACTTTTAGTTTAATATGTTATCCTCTTCAAATAGCATAATTCTAAATGTGTCTTAAGATATTTACTTAGGATGATAATGAAAATTTCGCATCTATGCAGTTTAGTGGTTATCAGTTACTATTAATAGCTGCTTGAATGCCATATACTATACTGCGAACTTGTTCTCAGTATTTCAGGATATATGTGTTGAAAGTGGGGATCCATGGCCAAGATTACCATTTAGGTACCCCAGATACTCAAGAACATATCTACTCACTAATACTATTCTGAATATAAAATGCTATTACGTTAATTTGCTTAATTCTTAGTTTATATTACAGATATTTAATAACGATGTAGGCATAACAATCTTTTAACTTTCTTTTTGAGTCACCCACAGATTATCAAGTATAAAGAGGATTCTTCATATAATCAGGACCAAGCAGGATAAACACTAAAATCTGAATATGCTTTTATAATAGAAAACTGTCAGGCACATAGAATACTGTTTATAAAATTCTCTTGGCCCAAACTCTTGTTCCAGCCACTGTTGCAGCAAAGCACTGCCAAGCAGGCTGTGAGCAGAGCTTGTCTAATGCGGATTAAATCTTCCTTCTGGCTCCAAGTCTCCTATGAGCGTGTGGTGTGGGTCACCAAGGGAACCAGCTCAGCACTTTTGTATATACAACTCAAATGGCGGTGGTGGTAGTTAAACTCAAGGGGCCGTCCTTATTCAGGGAGTGGATGGAAGCTAAGAGATAAATGCTTTCCATTTTTGCCTCCCAGGGCAACTCTTCTGAAGCACATTTTACAAGTCTTCTTTCCCTGTCTAGTCACATCAAGCACCAGTCACCTGTTGCAGCTGCGCAATGGATAACACATCCTCCTGTCTTGCATTCTTCTATGCTCTCTTACTTTCCCATGTTTGCCACTCTTGCTCCTTTGGATCACTTTCCAAGTAAACTATCTGTATAAAACCCTTTGCCCTGGGCTCAGCTTTTAGTGAGAAAGAAAAATTATACATATACAAGTTCCTGTTCAAGTGTGCACTTCTTAGGAGCTTTTTCTCTCAAATGTTTGCTCTTATATGGAAAAAAAAGAAAATACCACCTCTGTTAAAAAAGCTTTTAGTTCTCCATTATCATTTCTAGAGCTACACTTGTGGAGTTTACTGTCTGTGTCATTTTCTTGCTCAAGTGTTGAGTTTTCCTGGGTGTGACTCTTTTTTGACAGCTCATCTGAAAAATAATCACAGAAAGCTTGTGGATGTCATGACAGAGGCTCCCCTTTCCTTACCAAATTTAAACCTTCTCACTTTCAGACCTATTTATATATGGTAGAGAGCAGTGGCTGGAATCAATAAACCCCTCAATCAAACTATAAAATAACATCATTTCATCAGATAGTTGTGATGGGGCTGAGAAGGGTCAGAAAAGGGCAGCCAGAATGATGAAGGGGATGAAGCTGCTTTCACCCGAGTTTAAACTAAATCATCTGATCATAATGGGACTTAGATTTAACTTTTTCTAGAGTCAAGGGTCCATGTAAAATCACAAAGAGTTTTGAAGAGGACAGTGTATTCTCCAGCTTTCACAGTGCAAGAACTATGATGCTTGCTTCAACTACTAAAAGATGCATTTTTAAGATGCATTACTAAAAGTGCCCCTTAAACCTATGAGATGTGCAGCTGTTATTATCCTGTGAGGAGCTATCTATTGACCATATTGATAGAATCACATACAATTTTGGCTGGTAAGTATTCCTAAGTGGATAATATAAGAATTTGGCCCACTGAAGAGCATTTCATTGACCTGTTAAGGTTGTTTTCATAGGCAAAACATCTGCATATAAAATATAGTTTTGTGTCCCAGGCAGGGAAAGAATTTGAGAGTACTATTTTGAATTGGTAGGCCGTGCTCATACAGAGAAAAACTTATATATTGAATGTCTATCTTATGTCATTATCAATGCAGTCAAAATCATCAAGTTATTTGTAAAATTCTCTATTTAAATTTTATTTACCCTATCTACTTCCAGAATTAAGATGATCACCAAATTTTATCTAGAGAAAATCAGAGTTATCAAAAAAAAAAAAAAAAAAGAATTCTCTCTTGTGTTTTAAATCCCACGGACCTTTAGCCATTTAACTAGTTGAAACCTAATGAGCTATGAAGAAGGAAAACAAGAGCTAAGTTTCTTTTTTATAGAATGTTTTTACCTACCGAATCTTGAGTGTTTGGTAAATCTAATTATCACTTGCAGAGATCAGCTGTATATCCTCTTAAATTAAATCAGATAGTTTATCTCTGTATCTATAATTTACTGACTTTTCAAGGAGGATAAATGGGAAGGATAAACAGATAGACACACTTAATGAGGTACTCTAATAGTAGTTGCAGATGATTTCTTAACAGAAAGTACACATCTGAACAGAATGTCATTTTTATTGAGGCCAGCTATAACATTTTGTAACTTTAATTCTTATTTATAGCTTATTCATATGATACATTTATATGTTTTTGTCTCTGGAGATAACCAATGTTAATATTTTCTTGTGTATCTTACAGATACAATCTGTGCACACACAAAGAGCTGTTTTTGCTTTGCTTTCGGGTGTTTCTCATAATAATTTAGTACTTATAAATGGAATCCAAAATATTTTAAACATAACCCTACCAAAGTTTTCTATCTTTAGTCTGTTTTATCATTACTTTGAACAGTAAGAAAAATTAGTACATATTCTTTTTCTTCCTTTCCTTTTTATCACCAAATTTTATCGATTTGTATATTGTTCATAATGTTGACATTTGGTATTAGGATAATTAGTTTTAGTTTCTTCAAAAAAAATTCCAGCTGCATAATGCAACGCAGGTTCATTTCTCACACACATAAAGATTGATGGGATTTGGGAAGCCTCCTTCCATCTGGTAGTGACACCATCTGGAACATGTGGCCTCCAAGGACACCACGGCAGCAGAAGAGAAAGTCGGGAGAAGACACTAGCTCTTAAGAGCCTCAGCCCAGAAGTGACACATGCTACGTCTGCTCACGGGTCTCAAAATTAACTGCACAACAGGCTGAGAAAAGTAGAGGACAGCAGGCAATAGCAGTGAACACAAACTCTCTCTGCAGCATGTCTAATATGTTAACACCGTATTTTTTTTTAATGTATCAACTTTAAACAGCATCATTTGATGGCAAAGTCAAATGCAGAGAACATAAATGCACTGACGAATAATCATCACTCATCAGCTATACATGTTACCACCACATATCAAGAAAGAGGATATTTTTAGCTCCCCAGAACTCCCGTGGTTCTCACAGTCAGTCACCACTCCCTCTTTCCTGCCTAAAGGCACCAATATCCTAAAGTCAAATGCTGTGTTTGAGCTTTGCTTATTTTGAAACTTTTTTAAACAGAATCACCCAGTCTGTGTATTCTGTGAGTGACTTTTTTTTGCTCATCATTACGCATGTGAGATGTATCCAAGTTGTTAGGTCAGCCAAGTGGATCATGTCATGTACAGCGCAGACAGAAGACAGGGTTCATTGGGGGAAGCTTACAATCGGACAGTAGAGCACAGGCAGTCTTGTGAACTCGTTCTTGGCAGCAAGGCAGAGTACACATGTTCTGTGTGCACTATGGCCAATCACTGAGCAGAAAGGGTCTGGGATCCGCCAGCAGGTTGGGCATGCAGCCAAAGTACTGCAAGAGAGAGCAAGGAAGGTGCCCTCACACCACCTTGTGTTTTTATTTGTTAGCCTAAAACAGAGTAGGTAATCCTAAACTTCTCTAAGTTAACAAGAAATATATGGAGAGGTCCTCAGGGTCATGAATACCTCCAGCCACTGTGCATACAGAGAGGCAAGGTCTGCATGCCAAGGACTCACTGGAAGGAACCCTGTTGAACATCAGGAGTGTTGAAATCGACCTCCCTTTCTCTCTAGGCCTCTAAGTCCAGTTAAGCCAACTCTCTATTAAGCTACCAAAAGGAGGGAGGGAATCAGCCTTCAAGACCATCCAGATTTATCTCTCATCATGTTGCACATTGATGAAATCCTTTATTTTACTTATTGTATAGTATTTATCATATGACTGTTCCATGCTTATTGATGTATTCTATTCTTATGGGCATTTAGATAGATTCCAGCTTCAGGCTATTAAGAATGAAGCTGCCCTGAGCATTCTTGTCTCTGGGTACAAATATGTACATTTTTCTTGAGTCTAACTCTGTTAGGCTTCTGCTTGTTCATACGAAATGTGTATACACACCTTCAGTAGCTAATGCATAAAATTTGGAGGTTAAAAGGAATGGAAAAAAGAAGATAAATACTAATTTCCTTATATATACTAATTTCCATATTACTCAGAGTAACAAATAAAGATATTAAAATAGCATTTCCTTGATTATATTTTAAAAGTTGTTGCTGGATTAAGAAATATGTTTTTAGAATTTAACATTTTACATTTGCAGAGTGTCAATGTTCCTCTTTCACGACATCCTCACCAGCACCAGGTGTTTTGAGATTTCTTTGTTAGCTGTTCTAGTAGGGGCATTTGAGGTGTTTGTTTTATTATAGTTTTGATTTCCACTTTCCTGATTAGCAGTGAGCCTGATTATCTTTCATACATCTCTCATTTTGTTAATATCTTTTCTTCAATCTTCTCTTCAAGTAACTTGCCGACTGTTTTTTTTTTGTTTGTTTGTTTTTTTCCTTTTTGGATCCCTGGTCTTGTTGTTATAGATTTAGAGGAGTTATTTATATATTTAGTTGAATGTATCTATTGCAAATTTTTTTTTCACATTGTGGCTTGTCTTTTTACTACTTTAATGGGAGGCTTTGTTATTGGTTGCATAGCAATCAGCCTTGCAATTAATGAGTATAGATTATTCTTCATTTATATTGGTTTTGTTAACGCTTTCCTGTTGAATTGTAGCTTTTATTATTGTGAAAGTTTTGTTTGCAACTCTAATGGCACTACCCCCTTAAAGTCAACCCTGTCTGACATTAATATGGTTACACTTGTTTAGAATTTGCATAGTTAATGTTTCCTTCTGTTTATTTCAAATCTTAGAATAGCTTTACATTTTAGATGTATCTCTGTAAGGAACACATACGGGGTTTTTTAAAATATCAGCCTAAGGATATTTGTCTTTTATTTAGACCATTTAGTTCATTTACAGTCAAGTTTAGTTTAAATCTACCATCTTCCTATTTGCTTTTCATAGCTGCTTTGCGTGTTCTATTATTTTTTATTCTGTACTTTCAAAAAATCTTCTTTAGCTTGAGTATGTAATTTTTATAATGGAATGATTCTTTTCTCTTAGCATGTTATGCATCGTATTAGTATTTTAGTGCTTACTTTATTTTGATAATTAGTTATATTTTCTCTTTTTCATGATAATGAAAATTTTTTAGGAACTTTCAACTCCGTTTATTCTCTTCCTTTGTGACTACTGCCATCATGTATTTTGATAAACTATGAACCAGTGAGTTAGATATTAACATTATTTATGAAAATCAAGATAATTTGTATTTACCATATATTTAGGATTTTTATTGGGCTTCTTTCCATACCACATCTTGGAAATTCTTCCTAGGATTAGCTTTAATCGGCCTGAAGAATAACTTTTAATTTTTTTTAGAAGAGAAGCACTGATGAAAAATTTGTTTTTGGCTATTGTTAGCAAATATCATAATTTCACATTCATTCTTGATGAATATTTTTCTGGTTATAGAAGTCACCTAGGTTGCCATTTATTAATTTTCTGTACATGGAAGATGTTTGGCCATTGTTATCTGACTTCCATTGTTTTTATTGTTGTTGAGAACTTTGGTATCACGCTAATTACAGTTCCTTGTGTATTGCCTATCCCTTTATCCAGAAGTTTTAATATTTTTATTCCAGGTAAGATTAGGTGTGGTGCAAGTTGCTTCTCTCACTTCATGACTTTTCTTTCATTCTCTTAATAGAAACTTGGATGAACAGATTTTATAATTTTAATATAGCCCTTTATGGTTGCTCATGTTTATGTCTTATTTAAGGAATAACTTTTTTCATTTGGCCATGAAGATATTTGCTAAATCACATTCTATAATTTCTATCATTATATTATGTACAATTACAGCTAGAATCCACTTGAAATAGATTTTTGTGAAGTATGAGTTATTTTCTATATGATTAATCAGATTTTTCAGTTCTGTATATTAAGCAGTCCTTGTTCCACTCATCAGCAGTGTCATTTCTCATGAAGCAAGTGTATGTGTGCATGTGTGTGTGTATAACTTGTATATTTACATGTAAATATATCATATATATGGGTGTAAACATAGATATGTAAACGTAGATAGATATGGAAACTATTACGCCAGTAGCAAACTGGTTTTGCTAATTAAATTTTACATAAAATTTTTATTATTTATGTATTTATATTTTAAGTATAGTTGATTGATGTTAGTTTATGTAAATTTGACATTTTTATAGATTAGATGCCATTTAAAGTTACTATAAAACATACATTAAATCTTTATATTAAGAACAGCCAAATCCTATAACTTCTGCATCATCAAATGCATCTTGGCTTTTCTTGGTTTTTGTGTTCTTACATCAAGTGTAGGAAAGCTTTTTTAGGTCTACCAAGAAACCTTTTGGTATTTCTGAATTAAATGCATTAAATAAATATGCATTTGGGGAAAAATGACATTTTTAGAATTGTTGGCTTTGCAATTAATAAGTATAATATATCCTTCATATATATAGTTTTTCTTTAATATAGATCAATAATATATTATTATAATACATGAAGATCTTGCACAACTCCATTAGATTCATTCATAGTTATCCGATAGTTTAAATTCTGTAGTAAATTATATATTTTTTTAAATTTTCAGCTTGTTGAAGGCATATAGTTACACAACTGATTTACATATATTGCCTTTGTATTCAATAAATTTGCTAAATGAATTGAATAATTCCAGGAATTTATTTGCATGTTCCTTTGCACTGTGTAAATAAATATATAATCATACATCCATAATAATGTCACTCTTTTTTTTATTTTTTATTCCTTGCCAATCCTTTTTTTTTTTAAATTTTTGTTTCTTTTCTTCTATGGTTGCAATGGCTAGCCCTTAACAGTAAAATTCTTTTATAAGTCCACTATAAAGGGAAAATATGCAGTATTTTTCTTTTTTATCCATCTGATCATGGCAAGAAACAGTTTGAACATTCAGAGTTAGTATTTTTAAGGTTATCTAATACTTTACAAAAGTGTAGGTAGAGTATAAGGCACCAAGCACAATGGCGCCCTACCTCACGGCTGGTGGCCGTGAAGAACTGTAACTACACTTAGGCCTGATGGGGCAGTGAGAAAAACTGGTATCTTTAAAGGAGAGATGGTAGCTCTATGAGGAGGAGGAGGGTTATCTAATAGGAGATGTAGCCTTTGGTGTATGACACCACATGATGTCATGAAGCTGGATAGGGAAGAGACGTTGAGGTGGTAGGAGCAGGTACCATGAGTGCTTTATACTTTTTTGTGCAATTTACTGGTGCCTTCTGGAAGAAGCTTTGGCTTGTTTATATATATATAAAACTTTTTATATATATATAAAACTTCAAATCTAGAATGGAATGAAGGCATTTGTGTCTAATTTTATAGTTTGGTGGATCAGTCATTCCCACTTGGAGTGCCCATTTGATGTCCCTCAGTCAGATAATTAGTCCTTCCAAGAGCCTAGGAGCAAACTGACAACTGGTTTTCCAACAAAAAATAGTTTTTATAATAGTAAGCATGACACAAATGCAGAATTCTATGTGTTTGAACTGGACTTTCATTTGAAGGGCTTGACAGAGGCTAATAGAACATCCTTGTCAGCAACACATATGTCTGAAAATATTGGGTCATTATATTGCATAGCACATGTTGTGGAATAACTAGCACTGAAGCTAAAACAGATGAAAAAGTACCTTTTCCTTCTCAATACACCTTTTAAAGCTGACAGCTTTACAGGTTATTCCAAATGTGATATATAGTGCCATCAAAATCCAAAAAGAGCCTCTTTTTCATGGTAGGCAGTGTGAGATTCATCAACTTGTCTCTCACTCTAGAAGTAATATTGCAACGTACTCCAAGCCACCAGAGCCTTGGTAACTTAATTAATGTGTCAAGCTGCTGTAGTTTCCTGGGGATTATCTCTGATCCTCTGTCAGATATGTATTTTAGTAGGGGAGTTAAAAGTGTCTCCTGCTTCCTACTCTCTAGGAATTAGCATAATCTCATCAATGAAATGGACTTGCATCATTTTCTGTGGAATAGCATGTTAATCAAGGTCCTGTTGGACTGGATTGTCATAGGAAGCAGACTTGACATACACTTGAGGCAAATATATAAAGGCATTCTGTTGTCCTTTCTACATGGAAGCAAACGACTTCTGACTTTGTTTCCTAATAGTGGTAAGGAAGAAAAATAGGCTAATAACTGCATTCTGGTTTCCACAGTCTGCTTTTATTTGCTGTGGTAAATATACCACCTCTGTAACTTTAGGTATAATTGGTATCACCAAATGGAAGAGTTTTGATGATAGATTATCAAATAGATTATCAATAAATAGACTTTCCCCCAAACCTACCTAGTTTTTGTGGTAGCAAAATCATCATGCTAAGTAAATATCTAGTAACATTGATCATTCCTGCAATTTTCAAGAATTTCATGATAGTCCTAAACTCTGCAGTCACCTCCATGGATGCAGAATTGCTTTTGTTTATTACTTTGGTTGAGGGAGGCACTTCTTTGGGTTTCTGTTTCTTCCTTCCTGCCATTTCTGGGGTCAAGGAATACATGCAAGAAATTCTGCCAGTTACTAAGTATATTTGTTTCATTATCTATTCTGTGAAAGGAAAATAACCATCATATAAAGCTGTGGTCAGGGAATAGAAGATGAGACAGATTTAAGTCTACACTTCCTTCAAAACTTGAATTCAGTAAGTTCTCCTTTAATGGACCATAGTAATTTTTCAGGGTACCATGAATTAGAGTCAGTCAAAAACAGTATCTTAAAGCTCTCAGAAATTTTAAATGTTTCTTGTTTCTGTGAAAAATTACTCTGGTAACTGGTTCAAAGTTCCTCTGGAATAATCCTGGAGTAATATTCATGCTGTTCTACTGTGGCTGAGATGTGTGTTCAAGGGTCAACTGCATAATGCTAATTGTGGGTCATTTGTAAATGCTCAGTCAAGTTGAGGAAACTCCCCTCTATTCCTATTTCTCTGAGAGTTTTTATCATGAAAAAGTGTTGGATTTGACAGTTTTTTTCTGCATCAATTGACATAATCATGTGATTTTTTTTCCTTTAGCCTCTTCATAGGATGGATTATATTGATTGATTTTCAAATAATCAAAAAGATTTGCATCTCTGGAATAAACTCAATTTAGCCATAGTATAATTATTTTTATATATTGCATATATATAAATATACATGTATATGTTTTAAATATTACATTATTGTATTTGCTAAAGATTTTTGCATTTATGTTAAGAGATATTGGTCTATAGGTTTTTTAGGGGTTACTTTTTTAGGTTTTGGTATCAGGGTAACATTGGCTTTAAAACGTAAGGCCTCTTTCTCTTATTTTCTGTCAGCGATCATGTAGGATTGGTGTGAAGTTTTCTTTAACATTTGGTTGAATTCTCCAGAAAAACCATACAGGCTTGATGATTTCTTTTTGAGAGTTTTAAAATTAGGACTTTCATTTCCTTAATAGTTACAGGTTTATTCAGTTGATCTATTTGGGTATGTTCCACGTTGAGTGAATCAAAGGTAAGGCTTTTGGCCAGTCCTTAAGTTAGGACCCTCCAGACAGGAAGCACACAGCCGCAGTCCTTTGCCGGTAAGGTCTGCTTCCCTCCCGGCACTGACAATGGGCACCAGGGTCGCGGGCTGCTGTCCATCAGGGGAGAGGGAGGTGGTAGGCAGGCGTTTCAAATGCCGTAGAGCTCCTACCTCCCAAAGCCGCAGCGGCTTCTTTCCTTACGCTCTCCCCTGGTGGTTGTACTTTATGACTAGAATTACAGAGTCTGCGAAAGTTGATTCTAAGAATTTTGCTAGTTTTTTAGTTGTGTCTGTGGAGGGACAGAGCCCTGGAGTTCCTGACTCCACCATTTTGAGTGATGTCCAACCGCTGCTCATTTGTGTATTCTAATTTCAACTCACATAGTGTTTTGAGCCTCATAATCCTTATTATTTATTTTCTTTTTACCACATTATCATATAAATACTTTTTTAATTTTTTAAAAAATTGTAATTCACTCATTCACTGTTACTATCTACTTCGGGAAGTAAAACAGATTATTATAATAGAAAAACGTATTTTTGCCTCAGCTGGCAGGAATTAATGGTAATAGGCATCATATAAGCAGAATCTATAATTCAGAATAAGATAAAGTGAAACTAAAATGCTCTTGGTGACTTCATAAGCAAAACATAATTCAAAGATTGCGTGATACGGTGCACTTAGCATATATGGATTCAGGCATTCCCATGCTTGGGCTTTCAATATTCTGTCAACTGATGTGAAATTTCCCTGAGGTAACTTCACATTAGAAAATGTATTAAAAAATTAGTACCGATTTTTCTGCAGAGTGTTACGTTTCTGTGTGCAGCAATTATATGAACTACAAAACCTATTACACTTGCAATATTGATACCACTGATAGAGTGTGGAAATAAAAGAAATTTGATATGAAAAAAAGCTTGTTTAATATTTATTTATTTGCTCTTCTAATAATCATTTTTATTTACTTTTGTAACATCAGCACTTATATGAATGCTAAATGTAAATTTTAAGTTTATTTACTTTCTGTAAAATACAAAACTGTAAGTAAGTTTCCTAATTAGAAGTTAAAACCAGCATTTCTTTTGCTACTGTTGTTTTATTTTTCTAGGAAAGGAGTGTGTTATGGGCTAAATCTTTAGGAGGTTAAATCTTTATTGATAAAGATTTAAATCTTTAGTAGGTTAAATCTTTATTGATATTGGAACACCAAACTAAAGTTACAGTGTCCTTGTCTTGGTAACTTCAATGAAACATAAATACATACCTTCTTACTACAGCAATATATTTGAGAATAGAGTAATTATTTATAGCAAATTTCACAAAATTTTTCTTAAAATATAATACTGTATATGACATTTCCCACTATATAACATTTTTCCTATAAAGAGTCCGATGATTTTTTTTTCTTTCTGAAAAGGAAAATAAAGTTAGATAAAACCTCATGAATTTTTCTCTCAGTGGCTTCAAAAAAGATCATCACCTCATAAACTTGGTTATTAAGATATAAAGACATACCGACTCAACACATTAATTTTTTTTCTAAGGTGTTACATCTCTCTCTTTCTGTATTAGTTAGTTAACCATCAAATATTTGAGTGTAACTAAGGAGAACCAGGATCCATTTCACCCCTCTCTCCTTGTGTCTGTTGTTATTCTTTCTCTTTCTGTCTCTGTCTCTTTCTTATTTATTACTTCTTTCTTGCATATGATTTTATAGTTTTCAAAGACAGATTTTTGAGAACTTCTTCTTTCAAATTATCTTTAGTTCCATAAAATTGATCGCCACTTGTGATACGTCAATACTCTGTTTAGTAATTTACTTTTTGCTAGGATTATTGTACATGACTTTTGGGTTTAAAGCTGCTAAATGATTACAAATTGTGAGACTGCCCTGTGCTGATATGTCTTTATTTCAATAATATGAATAGATTTGTCCTCATACTCCATTTAGGGCTCTTATCATATAAGAAATTTTTTAAATAGATAACTGAACCATTTGCAAATTGAAGAGAATTAAAAATAAAGAAGGATAAAGGGAAAACACCTGTTATCATAGATTAAATATAAAAACTCAATTTTAATAGGGACAAGAAGAAAAATAACCTATAGACCTTGGAGGAGTATAAGTTTTGGTTTATGTCTTACAGGGATTGATTAGCTATTGGCCAGCAAAAGAAACTCTTTTTCTGCACTACTGCACGTAGAACAGTTTGTACACCAGCCATGTGGGTTTTTTGTTTGTTTGTTTGTTTGCTTGTTTTTTCCCCACACCAACCAGTTCACCAATCCTCTGGCCACCAACGGAGTGACCTACAATTCAGTTCCATTCTGACGCTCTCTGTCCGAAGCCAGTGCAGAGCCCCCAGGTTAAGGGCTTAGTTGCACAAGACGTCTCCCTGCCCACTTTCAGGTACCAGTTGAAAATTCAGGTGTCACCTGTGCTTCTGACTGACTGGCCATAAATCGGAGGTTTGCATGAACTCCTCTGTTTCAACAGTTTGCTAGAACAGCTCACAGAACTCAGGAAAACAGTATCTTTACTAGATTACTGTTTAGTTGATTATAAAAGGCTACAATTCAGGAAGAGCCAAATGGAAAGGGTGCATAGGGCAAGGTATGTGGGAAGAGGAATGCCCTCTCCAGGTGTGCCACCTTCCAGCACCTCCACTTGTTCACCAACCTGGAAACTCTTCAGATCCTCTATTTTAGAGATTTTATGGAGGCTTCCTTATGTAGGCACGATTGATTAAATCACTAGCCAGTGATGACTGAACTCAATCTCTATCCTCTCTCACCTCCCTAGAGGTGGGGGGTAAGGGTGAAAGTTCCAACCTTCTACTCACAAGGTTGGCACCCCTGGTAACTAGCCCTCATTCTGTGGTTGCCTAGGGGTTTTCCCAAAATCACCTAATCAACTTAAACTCAGGTGTGGTTGAAAGGGGTTTGTTATGATGCTCCTTATACTTTATCACTCTCAGCTCTCATCACTTTGGATACCCAAGGATTTTAGGAGATTGTTGCCAGGAATGGGGATAAAGGCCAGATAGATATTTCTTATTATAAATCATGATATTACAAGCCCATTTTGGTCGATCTACCATGATGATGAGAGACATCAAATAAAGGAATTCCAGTCATTATAAATCCTCCCAAACTAGCCCTTGGATGGTTAGCTGTGTAACAGTCTGTGTTTTTAATATTGTCGTTTTTCTTCCATTAACATTTCCATATTAATTAGGGATGTTATGCACCACCTCCATCTTAAGACTATCTTACAGATGAAGTTTGATACTTATTATTGTTCAGCAAATTTCCGCTATTTCCTCTACCCTACTCCAAATGAAGAATACTTCTGTACCCCATTGTGTGAAAAAAAATCCAGGCTTTTAGAAGGAATTAGAAGCATTAATCAGTAATATTCTCTCTGATACCTAGGGTTTACTTCCTTTCATGAAGAGGAAGGGAATAAAGAGGTTTACATTAGAGTCATGATTTGGACCCATGTATTGAAGTTTCTAAAAGAAAGCCTGAAAAGGGGATTCTGGTGCATGCCATTTATTAAGGGAGAGCTTTCAAGAGAAACTGATTGGGAGAAACAGGACAAGAGATAAGCAGGAACATGTTTCCAACTGGAGACTAGCTTCACCCACCACCACCACCCAGAGGCAGCTCCTTGTTTTGTACAATAAAATATTTTGGAAATGTTTTGTAAACCAATGCCACAATTTTGTTTTTAGCAATAGGCAAAATGATGTATCCTGAGCACATATCTGGAAATGTTAGAACATATAATATGACATTCTATTACATGAACACCTTAGATCATGAAAGAATAGGAAAAGTACTTGGGATCAAAGAATTAAAATGAGCCAAATAATTAGAGTGGTAAGCTAATGATGAAGGTATTGCTTTCCTGGAGACTTGCTAATAGCAGGAAACAAGAGGGTGAGATTTTTAAGGGCCCAAAACAGCAGGCGATACTGCCATGGAGGAAGCTAAAAATGATACACTATCTAATGCGGAGGCCTTAGAAGGCCTAATCCTCAGTGAAGAAATGGAATTAAAAATAGAAATCAGCAGAAGTACATGACCAAGAAGTTTGTCTGTCTTTGTATGGGCTCTCAGCTGAAAGCAGAGTCTCCCCTGAAAATAAATAATTGAGGCTTATCCATGTACTGTTTGGGGATTTAAATTTACATTATTTTCAGAAGCTAGTAAGTTACAAACTGAGAATATAGCAAAAAGTTTTCCTTGGTTAAGAGTGTCCTAGAATGTCTAAAAGAAGTAAATACAACCTGCAACCCACCTCTCAAAGTTCTCAAAGAATTCTCACAGATGCTCCTTGATGATCCAGAAGTTATAAACAAATCCCATCGGCCACCTATGCTTGTAACACATACTTATTATAGGATTTGTAGCTTTTGCCTCTCAGCGTAATAATATAACCACTACCAGATGACACTCCCTGCAAAATAAACTATAAAGCCTGGATACAAAAAGCAACTACATGAAAGAGCTTGGGAGTGAAGAGAAGCAGACTGACCCTGGTTAGAAGTATGTGCTTGTGTGAAGGAAGGGAGATGAGGTGCAATTCAAGTGTATTCTTGTCTCTGCTGGATGATGTACACAGGTGCAATGGGAGTCCTTGGGGAAAAAACTCACCTTCTGGCCTGGGAACCTGAAAATTGAAAAGTGAGATAGTTTGCAAATAGCACCCTCTCTCTATCAGGATGTTTGCTCTTGGACCCACTGTTACGTAAGGAAGCCAAGCCACAAGGAGAGGCTTGTGAGTAGGTGATTCCTCCAAAAGCTAATATGTCAACTGACAGCCATCATCAGCCACCAGAAATGTGAATGAAGAAGCTTTCAGGTAATTCCAGACCCCAAGCTTCCAGCCACTCAGGTGGAGCAGAGATGATCTCTTCCCGCTGAAAACTACTCAATTTGAAGATCAGTGCTCAAAATAAATGTTTTAAGCCACTAAGTTTGGGGATGATTTTTTACACAAGGTATAATTGAAATGTTAAACAAAATAGACTTGATGTCATAGTTGAAGCTGTGTAATTTCACCAGAAAATTATAAAGTAAGGTAATCTCATATGAATTATATGTACAGCATATATTCAAAATGTATGAAAAACTGATGGAATTCGAATGTTATGTTTAAATACAGAACTATAGTAAAAGATTTTAACACATCTTCATTAGTTGATTCAAGTAAATTTAAAAATAACTGTTATAAATATAAAAGGCTTGATCTACAAAATTGGAAAAATGAGTAAGAGTACAGAAAAAAGTACCTAACTTCATAGATATATGTAAACTTATATCTAACAAATACAAAATACATTTTATCCTCAAGCATGTATGAAATATTTACCAAAAATGACCATGTGCAAAGCTATAAAGTTATTCTTAGCAAGCATAAATGAATTATATGTACAGACCATAATCTCCAGCTGTAATGTAATAATTTATAAATCACTTATAAGATAAATTTTACCAAATATTATTTTTATAAAAATTTAAAAGCAGAAATCATGATTAAAATATTTATAAGCAAAGATGAAATCATGATGCAAATTAGAACAGACTTAGAACTGAACAATAATGAAAATGCTGTATTGTTCATTTGTGAGTTACAGGTCAATAGGTACTTATAGGGAAATACAAGACCTCAGATACTAATCTAGGAAAGGACATTTCTAATTAAAAAAATGTTTTTCAAAAAGCTACATAACCAGCTCCAATTATTTAGAGAAAAGAATTTAATAAAAATAAGAACAAAGATTAATGAAACAAAATACTCCAAATAAGGCATCTATGTTCAGAGATAAATCTTTGATGAATATTAAAAGAAATCAAATTCTAAATGGATTTCTCAGTAATACAGTAGAGAAGGGAAAATGATATATTGAGAATGAAAAGTGAATATGATTGGAGATATAGCAGAGACTCTAATAAACGCAAATAAATGGGAATCTTTTGCCAATAACTTGAAAAATCATGAAACAGATTTTTTTAAGAAAAATGTAGACAGGAAACAAAAATATCCTAAACTTTTAAGGTAGTTGAATCAGCTGATTTTTAAATCTACTCCTGCTTACGCAAATAATAGCAAATCCAGACAGTTTTATGCACTAGTTCTGCCAGAGAAATAGGAAACTAGAAATCATTTAATATAATGACAGTTGAAATGATGTGGATATCTGTGAAATTTTTAACACAAAATAAATTTGAAAAGGCAGTCTCTTGAATGCAGTTTCCCAGCCCCCATTTAGTCACATATGAATGGACCTTGGGCCTGGAACATTTCCTTAGCAAGAGATAAAGAGCCCACACAGCCCGTGCTGGGTTCACTACCTTGTGTGGAAATACCTTTCCCTTTTTCGGGGTCAGTGAATGCTCTTTTGCCTCTGAAGCGTGTGTATCATACAGCACCTGGCCAACCCCAGTGTTACATCTGTCCTCCACTGGGCGTGGACTGGGTTCCACTTCTGAACAGGAGGGCTGTGGGTAGGCAAATTGCCCTGAAACGTTTTCTGTGAGAGACTCGCTGGCCATGGGGCAGCCCCACACGCTACTGAAGCTGATCCTGCTCTGTCTCTTCTAAATGTAAGCAAAACATCTTTTCATCTTTCCATTCAGTGGAAAGTTAACTACTCAACTGTGTTGTGTTTCCCTTGGTGATTCCAAACCACAGGTGCAATAGGGAGATGTGTTCAGAGTCTTCCCCGGAGATGGACAACTGGGGTCCTACCCTGCTTGACAAATAGAGCTCCATGTATAAAACATAAGAATATTTTTTATGAATCTAACATTGTGGCATTCTTATTCCCCCTTAACTGGTCTTACTTTCAAAAATTTCACAACTGGATGTGTTTTAACCCTTGAGTAGTGCTCAAAAATTATAGGCTTCCACGGCCACTTGTAAACTAAACACATTTAGACTACACAATGTCACAAGCTAAATCTTTTCATTTATATCTGGTCTTGTAACTCTGGACTTCAGCTTCACTTTTTATGGTGTACACATTATATTCTATATATAAGCTACACATATTTAAAGAGTAAAGCTTTCTGCCATTTCACACAAGGACAAGTTGTAGACGAACTAATATTCCTTTCACGCTGCAGGAGAATTGGACCTAACATCTGTAGTAAATATAAAACTGGTTGCCAGAGGGAAGAGATCTAAATCTTTTCAATGTGCTGATTATGTATTGTTGGCCTGGCACTTTTCCCAAATGTAAGAAAACAACTGTTATGTGTGTTTATATTTTCAATGAAAATGTGACTTTGGACATTCATGAATTCAATATGGCCACTCAGTATTAAAACACTGCTTTAATTTTGTTTTGTTGTTAAGTTGTAGTCCAGACTATGTGAGAGGTTATTTCTTTTCTTTGGTTGGTTAGGTTTTCTTTTGGAACTAATAGAAGTAAATATATCATCCTTCTAACATTTTCATGGGCATGAAGGAAACGACACCCTACGATGTTGGCTGTATATACATAAAAAAGTTATTCTCATAGATCAAACTGAATGACCAGCAGGGGCTTAAATCGGCCAAAACACAATAAGGAAAATTACCAATGAGTATTTGGGAAGAAAAGTTTACTAATATATTTCTCTGTATCATTTGACTGCAAATGAAATGGTGGTTATTTTCATCACGGCTGATGTAGTGGCCTTTTTCTTACTAGATTTTTTCACAGAATATTCTTACTACTCTCCCTTTTCTCATGTTCCTTTACAAATGAAATCATTGCTTTAGGAAATAATTGGCTTGATATAACTGTATCTAGTATAGTTAATTTTCTTTTCATGCATACGAGGTCGTATGCGCAGAATACTGTGTGGTTCCTGAATCCCATTGTGCACTCATGCTCATAAAAACCATAATATCCCTTGAAATCATGCTGAGGGAATTCCTTTTTGACTCAGGAAAACACTGTTACTTCTAAACTAAACGGAAAGTCCAGGTGATGAGTTTATCAGGCTTTTGAGACCTGTTAAACACGTTGTGTTGGCGATAACTTTAAGATCATTCATACTGACTCCACTATCCCTGGGCAACTTCAGTAACTTTAGTTGCGGGTTTGCAGATAGCTTGGTGGGATCCACTATATAATAGTTCTGTGCATGTGATACGATTATTACTTCATACTTAAACCCCAGCAGGGAATGATTTGGATTTCTCATGGCTCTTTTTAGTGTAGCTTCCTGTGAGAGGAAATGAAAAAACATCAGAAGTGTATGTTGACATTTGTATTTGTGTATGGCTGTTTAAATTACATTTAAAGCAACAAAACCCCAATGCATTATGTCAAGATGTAGTTTGAAGAAATAAGAATTTTCAGTAGAAAATACCAGAAATGTTTACAAGTCAATTGAAAAAAACTATGTAAGTTGTTCATGAACTTTTTCAAGTGTTTGAGTTAATTAAATATTTGCAAAGGCATTTTCAGTATTAGGTTTATTTATTTGTATTTTTCATTTACATAATATGCAAAACTACACCATTTTTGAGTCCTCATCATGCAAAAAGTTGAGTTAATTTCTGCACAGTTCTTATATATGAGTATATAAATCTTTGGTATGATATTATTGAATATTTATGCAAGTATCTATCACTCAGAATTCTGATCATCCAATTTGAAAAATGAACTTGTCTTTGAATAAAAAAATAGGAATTTCTCAGATTTAAAAATATTTTCATGAAGAAAAGAAACATTATGATTTAGTATTGTTTTTCAGTTATGGCACAACATATTCAAAAGAAGGATTGGGAGAAACTGTACAGTTTATTAGCAAAACATTATTCAATATAAAAATAACTCTTTGCAACCTGCATTTCTCTAGACTTGACTTTTGTTCAAGTTTATACTTTGAGGTTCCACATTTGCTACAAACTCTCAGAAATGATGGATATCATATAGTAGTGTGATTTAAAAGAAAATTAAAAATATGAAATTAATTTGTAGAAGATGCAAATAAACTGGAACTCTCTTACATTGCTTGTGGAATTGTAAACTAGTGCAACCACTGTAAAAACTTAAACTTTTACAAGTTTTTTTAAGTATAAGTTTACTTAAAAATCTTTGGATATAACTCAGATCACCTCCTTGAAATCAGAGGCTGGAGAGGAAGTGGGGTATTTTGAAAAACAAAAAACAAACAGAAAGACAGCAACAAATGGTTGTCATCTGATACCTGAGATTAGAATTACAAAAAACCCCAGAGGCAACAATGTCATAACTGGAATAAGAAGATGAGGAAATGAAAGCAATTAGGTGACTGTACGTACCTAAAAAATATTCTAAATATTGTCATGATGCATCCATTGTAAGCCTGAATCTGAACTATGGGAGGGAATCTGACAGAGCAAGTTCGAAGACCTTAGACAGGAAGACTGATATTAAAGAACAGCTAGAAATAAAATCAGGCCAGGGACTGTAATGGTTTGTTTTGGTTTTCTTTTTTTAAATGTATTTCCCTCCAGGCACATTTCTCCCAACACAAATCAGACTTACTGCTGTGTCTGTCATACACATGACACCTATTCTGGCCAGACACTGTTATGGACACTTTGTGAATATTAACTCACTTAGTCCTTTAACAAATCCTATGTTAGAAGTATGGACATGAGTGAGGTTTGAATTTCTTATCTCTTGGAATTATCCCCTCACTTCAAAAGTTTTTTGCTGACTTATCTAAAAATAGCTCAATAATATTACAAATAAAATAACAATCATTATAAATTCTGATAGAGTTTTGGCTTTTGGTGCTCAGTATACAACAAGAGAAATATGTAGTTAGTTATATTTGAGGTCTAGCTTTAGTGAATTGGGGGATAGGGAAATTTTCCAAGTAGTATTTACCTGTGTTCCAAGTAGTACCTGCATGTGGCAAGCAAAAAGATTTTTTTTGGATTGAAAAAAGAAGCTAAGATTTTTTTAAGTGTTTTTAGCTGTTAATTTTTTATCTGCTTAAACTGTCTGTGCGTGTGTGTGTGTGTGTGTGTGTGTGTGTCTATACCAAAGACTAAGAAGAAAGAGGAGACAAGATCAGTGAAGGGCATGATATTTCTGCGGGTTTTTGTTCAGAGACATTTTTTGAGCTACATCATAGAGGTTTCAAGAATGGCAACTGGTTGAAGGAGTGAACTTGTGAATCTAAAATGAGTACATTTGAAACCAAAGGCACAAGCATTGCTGATTTCAGTGCTGATGAAAGAGTGGGAAACAGGACCTTGCCTCTCCATTGCCCTGCTCTGGCACACTGTGGGCCTGGGCAGTGCCCTGGAAAAGCTACAGCTCCTAGTTTGTGGAGGTGAGTAATTATGGCTGTCAGAGGACTTGACATTTTTTCCCAAGGGCAACAGAAGCTGTAAAAGCAACACAGATTACTCAGGTGGGAAGCAAGTCTTCAATGAAGAGATTTAGGATAAATAATGTGACATCCCCCAGTTACATGTAAAAATGGAGGCAAGTGTTAGAAATAAAGCTGTTAAGTTTCCAGATATGGCAAGAACAATGTGAGAACAGAATTGTTTCACAAAATTAATGTTGTTTCTTATTTAGTAAATGTAAAAAGTTTCTGTGAATATTTGAGTTATTGTTCTAAAAATTTATACTTGCAATAATAACTGTAATATTTAGATAATCCAAGTATTAGTTATAAGGCATGTTCTATTACATTATTATTATAATATGAAGTTGTAAAGTTGAATTTGAATTAGCAAGAAGAAAGACATGTAATAGTATTAAGAAATCCAACACCAGCCGGCTGGATATCTAAAAAGCCTTCCTTCTGCCCACTAAGTAATCTTCTGTTGTTTCTTGCACAGATTAAAAAAAAAATTTTTTTAAAGTGCTTTGTCTTTTCCAATTTTCAAGAGAAGTACCTCTATATTCTGTAGCTGATACTTAAATTATATTTTCTACTTTGCACTCACTTTTATAAGAGTTGGCACATTGAGGGCTAGTTTCTCCAGTAAAATGGAAGATTTTCTCTCTTTTTGGTGGGGGGCGTAGAATTCAGCATAGTTTGTTTTATTATCCTTATTTAAACTTATCAATGCATCATTTAGTACAGATGATCGTAAGTCAGCAATCAACTTTTTAACCCCCTTAGATCATTATAGACCTTGGAAAGGAAAGCAATCAACATGTATATTTAGGTAGACTGAATTAAAACTCACCGTTGACTTTCCTATTCTTTTTATAATGGTAATAAAAATGCAAATCGATGAATAGGGATGAGGCAGGGAATTTGTAATATTTAGCAAAATCAACAAATTTATACATTTTGATTCTCTTAGTTTATCAGAAATGTGTTCTTAATGCATATTTTCTTTAGGCCTTTAAATATTTATGTAAATATATGTATATATTATGCATATGTATACATGTATCTGTACGTAGCTATACGTATGCATAAAACTCACCTCAGTATTTGTTTCTTTGTTTTTAGTAAGTTTGTATTTTTTTGTTTATTTTTACCAGTGTAAAGTAGAATGAATTGCTGCAATTTTTCTCAGGAATACTGCAGCATGGAAAGAAGAGCCATAAGGGAAGTTGGCAGAGCCATTGCATATCTTAAAGTTCTCTTCCTTCATTCATTCAGTAAATCTTTATCAAGAACCTCTGAACTTAAAGCACTATGCTAAGCACACAGAGGTTACAAAGTTAATCATCATCCCAAACCTCAGTGACTTCAGCTTAGCAGTGTCGCCTGAAATAATCGCACAGCCTAAAAGTTGAAAGTTATGTTTTATTCGGTGGGCATTTCTGAGGACTCAGCCCTGAATGACAGCCTCTCAGGTCGCTCTCAGGGACTGCTCCAAAGAGGTAGGGGAGGAGCTAGGATACATAGGATTTTTCCAACAAAGACCAGGTAGTTGAAACATTAAAAATTTCTTTTTAACTAAAGAAAACCAGGCATCTCAAGTTAAAGAATTCAGCGTTTTTCTATGTATGGGAGGAAGCAAACATTTGGGCCCACTGAATGCATTCCTTTGACAAGCACCTAGCTATCATGGGCCAGTATCCTGTCCTTTCTTATTCTGAGTCCCCTCAGGGTGTACCATTGTGAGTGGCTGCAGAGGCTGGGCTGCAGGCTTGTCTTCACTGGGGGTGGAGGCAGCGGCTGATGACTTGATGGTTTCAGCATTCTTTGTTTACTGATATGGCTTGCAGTATTTTTCGTTCTTAGCAGGCAGAATTAGACACAAAATCACCGTAATAAAATGTGATATGGAAAATGCTGTGAAAATACATAGGAAAGAGTAGTTTATTATGTTACGGAGACGGCAGAAGGAGTTTACAGTAGAGCAATGCTGAGATGGATTATGAGGCATGAATAGGAAGTACCCAGGCAGAGGTGAACGGACAGAGGTGCTCCTGGCATGTAGAACAGAAGGTGGAAAATTCAGGAGTGAGACGGTGGGCTGTAGGTTTGGGAGATCCCAATGTGGCTGGAAGTCGGCAGAAGGAATGTTTGCTCAGAGATTGTCAAAGAGCTTGCATGCTAGGCTGTCTATATCCCTGTGAACTTCAACTTCCAACACAAATTTACTCTTGTCGGCTTCTCTTATCCTTATTGGATTTTCTTCTTAAACCTATTAACTTCAAGACCCCTCAAAGTTTATAGACTACTTGAAAATTGATCCCCTCAAGTAGATAAAATAATGTCCTCCATTATATCAACTCTGTCATACCTGATTTATGTTTAATTGCTCATATAACATAGGCCCTTGTTTTTATAATCTAAGTAATGTGTAATCTCATTATCCTAACCTGCTATGTAGACTGAGGAAAATAGCCAGTGCATTGAACATAATGGGCACTCAATAAATATCTATAAAATGAAGTGATTGCCGCTAATTCCGATGTCACAGTCACCCAAGTGATTTTGCAAAGGAGCACAAATTGAAATGCCTAAACCATGGTTCTTATGCTCAGACTCTGCTTCCCAGAGTCATTGGCTCAGAGTTTCTTAAAGCTGCCTTTTTAAAGCCCAGCTTTGCCTCTTTCAGCTGTCTTTTTTTCCATGGGGTTTCCATTCCTGTTTGCTTCATGGTGCAGCTGTGTTCCCCTGGGGCTCAGAGGAACATTTACTATGGCACTCATGATGGCCCCTTTCTAGGCCCAGGAAGGCATTCCAGCAATGCACCCTCATGCTTATATATTTTAGTAAAATTTTGCAATGGAAAGATGATAATTGCAGTCAGTTAAGACTGCTTCTTCATACTCTGATTTCCCCTCTGTCACATGTTCTGTAATTCCATGCAGTATTGGAGAGGCTACTGCTGAAGTTGAGGATTCGTATCATTTGAATTTTGTGTCATATGTTTAGGTGGTTCACAGTCTCTCCTGTTTAAGTTAGGTTATTGCTAAACTGCCAAGAATAAGAATGACTTCCAGAAATTCTCCTAGCAACTGCTGTTCCAACTCCCTGGCTGTCATGAAAAGAAGGTACAAGGTCGTACAGATACAGAACAATGATGAACATGACCTTCAGGGCCCAGAACTAGAAGTATGTGGTTAGTGAGTACTGTTAGCTGTGCAAAGGGTATTTAAGACCAATCACTTTGCAAGAAAACTTGAAAAGCATTGCAATTTTAACATATAGGTAAAAACAAGTCTCGTAGGTATTCTCTAATCTAACATCAATGCCAACGAATTACATATTACAAGAAGACTTTTGAAACTTTCTGTTCCTCCTTTTTTGTAATAATGAGGCATATCCTTTTCAAATAATCCTGCACTTACATCTCCACAGCTGTGATACATCCTCCCATTAATCACAAAATGAGTATAGCAGTCAGATTTAAGGACATGTGATTATTATGTATTCTACACTGAGCCTCAGCTGTATTAGAGCAAATTGAGATAAATGGAGTGTGCCCAGGAATAGTAAATTTTGAAAAAAAAGTTGTGTTTCATCTATCTTTCAGAAAACTTGAAATCATTTTTTTCTAACCTCTTTAAATACAACTCACACAAAGCCCTAATAAAGTTACTGTATTAAATTAGGACTTTTAATTAATGGAATTAATTCATTTATTTATTTTTTTGCTTTTGAAATGCAAAAAGCTGTACACATTTAACATATGTAACTCAATGAATTTGGGGATAAATATACACCTGTGACATCATCACTACAGTTAAAGTCTTAGGCATATCCATGGCCTCCCAAAGTTTCCTCTAACCCTCTTTATTATTATTTTGCAGTAAGAACAATAAATATAATATCTACCTTCTTAGAAAATATTAAGTATATAATAAAGTATTGTTAGTTATAGATCCTATGCTGATGGAGATCCCCAGAACTTATTTATCTTGCATAACTGGAACTTTGTACCCTTTGACCATCGCCTCCTCATTTTCCACTCTCCCCACCTCTTGGCAATCACTCTTGCACTCTCTGCTCCTGTGAGTTTGACCATTTTATGTTCCACATATACACAAAATCATACAGTATTTTTGTTTGTTTGTTTCTGGCTTATTTCAATTGACATAATATCCTGCCGTTTCATCCATGTTGTCAAAAATGGTAGAATTTCCTTCTGCTTTAAGGCTGAATAATATTTCATCATATGCATATACAACATCTTTATTCATATCAGTCCGTGGACCTTTAGGTTCTTTCCAAATCTTTCTTCAAAATCCTGATTTCAGTTTCTTTGGCTAAATAGCCAGGAGTGAGATTGCTGGATCATACAGTAGTTATATTTTTAATTTTTTGAAGAAACCTCCATACTACTTTTCATAATTGATATACTAATTTACATTTCTACCAAGGAAAAGGGTTCCCTTTTCTCTACACCTCAGCAGCACTTATCATCTTTTCTCTTTTTTAATATCCAAACCGCCATCCTAACAGGTGTGAAGTGGTATCTCATTGTGGTTTTGATTTGCTGAGCACTTTTTCATACATATTAGTTGACCCTTTGCATGACTTCTTTGGAAAGATGTCTGTCTGGGTTCTTTGCCTATTTTTTAATTAGTTTTGTTGTTGTTGTTATGTGATTTTTTGTGGTTTTTGTTTGTTGGTTTTTTGTTTTGCTAATGAGTTATAGGAGTTTTTAATATATTCTACATGTTAATCCCATATTAGGTATACAGTTTGCAAATATTTTTTCCCATTCTGTAGATCATTTTTTTCATTTTGTTGGTGGTCTCCTTTGCTTTGCAGAAACTGTTTTGCTTGCTGTAATTCTGCTTGTTTATTTTCACTTTTATTGCCTGTGCTTTTGTTGTCAAAACCAAAAATGCATAGCCAAGACCAATGTCAAGGAGTTTTTTCCCTTATGTTTTCTTCTGGATACTTTAAAGGTTTTAGGTTCTTATGTTTAAGGCTTTAATCCATTTTCAGTTGATCTCATATATGATCTCAGATATGGTTTGAATTTCACTCTTTTGCATGTGGACATCTAGTTTTACCAACACTGTTCATTGGAAGGACTGTCCTTTCCCCATTTTGCATTCTTGGTACTCTTGTCAAAGATAGATATTTATGTTTGGGGTCATTTCTGGGCTCTTTATTCTCTTCCTTTGGTCTATGTGTTAGTTTTTATTCAAGTAGCATATTGTTTTGCTTACTATAGCTTTGTAATATAACTTGAAATCAAAGAGTGTGAAATCGCCAGTTTTGTTCTTCCTGTTCAGTTATTGTGTTGGTTATTTTTGGGTCTTTCTATATGAATTTTAGGATTGTTTTCTATTTCTGTGAAAAATGCCATTGGAACCCAACTTTCTACACTGTTGTGACTCTGTCCTCTCCTTACTGCAACATATTTCATCCTCTTGAGGTCACTGCATCTTCTGTTTTCCTAGATATTATTTCAGTTCAATATTTTTAAATTAATTAAAGATGATGGAGTGTAACTATATTACAACATTATGAGAAGTACTGAAAAAAACAGAAAAAAATCTACAAGGATAAATAAAGCATGGTCACTGCAAATAAGCTGAACCATTAAAATAAAAATTAAATAAGTGATATGGTAAAGGTGAAGACAGCTTTTTTAGAAAACATTCAGAAACAATTTAAACATTTTTGTTTTTGACCAGAAGTGTAGGGAATTCTATGCTGATGAATATCTGTAGCAATGAATGTGAAAATTCTCTCAATTCAGGAAATCCTGAATAAGGTATTGTAATTGGATCATGAAATGGAAAAAAACAGAATTGAAGATGAGACTTAGAAGACATGTTATGTTAGAGCCATACCATGGAAATTCCTGAGCATCATCTTAAAATTCATCTAATATTTCATTTTGATGTCTACATATAAATATATATATACACATGTAGAGAATTATATATAATTCTTAAGTATTACATTTATATTTTATTAATATATTACATTTTTATTTAGCATATGTGCATATGTTGACAATTAATATATTATATATAAATTAATTTTGATGTTTATATATGTATAGGTATACACATGTATATAGAGAGAGCATTCATTGACATTAGCCTACCAGAAGTATATTTTTCTATTCCTTATGGTACCTCTTTATATGGTTAAAATAAAAATTATATGGCTCTTTTATATTTTACTTTTGTCTTCAAACTGGATTACAATTATGTTTTCCTTAATGTTTGAGAGTCATAGGAATTTGGATTTATTCACTATATTTAAGAATGTTTCTAAATCATTAGCAATGAAAGTGTCTTACCTCCACCCCAAATGAAATTTAAATAATTTTTCCTTCTGCAGAATGATTGTTCTAATACCCAGAAAAAATGGGGGTCCTTTGGTGTATATTGCATATTCTATAGCACTGAATTACTTCTTATTGTGAAGTTAATTAATTCAATCTATTGCTTTGTCCTTGCTTATTTTTTATGTATCCTCAGTCCTCTCCTTTTTCAAGCCTGTTGCTCATCCAGTTTTGAACTCTATTCAGCATTCCCACATTTTAGTATATTGTTCTTTGAAATAAAATCACAGGTTTCATTCCAATTTTTTAGTGATTACTCAGAATAAAATAGAATAAAATAAATAAAATTAAAATAAAATAAAATGGTATTTAGAAGAGAAAGACGGATGATGGCTCATTTTTTTTTTGTGGTGCATATGTATGCAGTCTAATATTCTGAACTAGTACAATCTTAAAATTAAAGCCAAATCGTTTCTTAACATTAGTCTTTCTAAAATATTGGTCCTAAATAAAAGAGTGAGTATATATTTATTGTTATGTTTGATTTTAATTATATTTATTATTTGGTGAGAAAATAGCAGATAAAATTAACTTTGAGTCTGATGAAGGAATTAATGACTGTCAGCAATTCCAGTTTCCCCATGCAGTTAGATGGTGAATAGTAAAAGATTATTAAAACCTGATATTTAATTAAACAAAACAAAAAAATAACTTAGGTTAATATATGGACAGTTGAAGGATACCCTGAGAGACAAATAAATGAGCAATTAATTGTGTAACCATTGCCTAAGGTTGCCATCACTTGATTTAAAAAACTGAAATAAAGATACACTGTGAGGAAATCATAATTATTATTCTAAAATTCTTAAGTTAATTAAAATAATTAGTACCTTACCACCATTCTTTCTTCAGATTGGAAAAAGAGAATTCTATTTCTGAAGTTGTTATAATTTTATGTGCAAAAATTATTATTCCAGTAGAGAAGTAGACTGAAAAATGCAACAGCTGAAATTTTGTTCCTTTCATTTCCTTTTGCTATGAAAAAAAACAGTAAAAAGTTTCTTTTCAGCAATTAATATTTTATATCAAGAACCCTAATATAAAATAGATAACACTTTTTAAAACTTTACGCCAGAAATATCTATAAAATACTTATTTATTCTTCTCAGTCTGTTAAGATGTTCATAACCAAACCAAGTACCAAAACAAGCAAAACTCTATTTTCATTCATAAATCACTCTCCTATATCTTGTCCCATATTATATGCTAACTGTGTGCTCTCATTTTTAATTTATCCTTTACCTAATCATTTGATTGTCTTCCTAACTCTCTAACCACCCCCTTTTAACTGTTCTCTGTTCCCAGTCTCTGTCTTCTCAGTTGAATTTTGCTCAGACCACCAAACTAGTGTCTATAAAACACAATTCAGATCATATTCCTTGCCCAGGGCAAAAGGACTTACTTGAGTGGTATATTGAGATAGAAAACTGTCCCCCAACTTAAATTTTCTTTAATAAATGAGAATTAAGGATTATTGATTTACAATTATAGTAAAACATAGGGAGACCAGTTATACTCAGAAAGTTACTTGGTACATCTAAAATTATTTTAAAAGGGTTGCTAATTAAATTATTCCCAGTACATTTTATGCCTGCCTAGGAACTGGGGTTTAGGTCGTTTGGCACCAGCAGTTCACCCCTAAAAAAGCAGTGAAATCAGAATAGCCAAATTTCCGCACTCCTTACTTCCCTTTCTATGACGTAAACTGATCACGGAGCTTCTGTTCTCATATTCCTTCAAAGAGCCAGTAGAGTTATAAACTTATATTTGACTTTGCCTCTGGAGGTTTTATCCTAAGAAACAACTGTTGCAGCTTTGTAGTCTTGAAATGGCATGTTGACGGTCTCTTTCTTGCTCATTTTCCCTTTTCTGCTGATTGGAATTGCAATTGGGAAGATAAGGGGGTGGGAAAGGGTGTACAGCTGGTGAGTAAGAAAGGACAAGACAGATAAAATTATTTTCAACCAATCACAAATGCCACATTACTATTTTGGCGTTGAATGACCAAATATCTTTTGTCTTTGAAACACCAGAGAGGGCAGATGTAAATTTTGGTAAGGTTAAAAAACAAAACAAAACTGTATAGTATCCCTCATCCAAAAGGATAGAAAGGGAGCATTGTCTCCACTAATATATGCAGTAAGTTGAAAAAGTGACGTTTTGTCTTCAAACATTAACATATTGGTTGACTGTCTCCCTTCTTAATATCCATTTTATCTGTTTTTGACTTTTGTTATAACTGGACAGCTGGATGACACAGATCACACAGTATCTGAGTAAAATCATTTTTATGACCCATCTGAAGTTTGATCCTTTTCTGTCTTTCAACACTGGTGTTACCAAAAGTGAGGAAAACATAGCTCTTCTTTTAAGATTCATATCATGCTTAATTTCCCTAAAGTCTAATTATTTTAACAATAGTTAATTGACATCATGTGTTTTAACTAGAAATAAGTATTATTAAATAAAGCCAACATTGAATCAGATTTAATTTAAAGTAGCAAATAATGTCCATACTTTTCAAGTGTAAATTAAATTCTTTTTAAGTGCTACGTTTACTTTTACCAGTAAATAAATTAGGATGGATACATATTATTTACCATAGACTGCTAAGAGTATCTGTCAATGACATCATACTTGATAATAAATCTTTTTCACATCATTGGTCAAAAAGCCACACCCCTTGATTAAACTCATGTTAATAAAATATTAAGCTGCAATTGAATAATTATCACTATTTACCAGCAGAAAGCAAGTATACATATTTTTATGAAAATGTTTTAACATTAAGAGAATTCTGTGAGTAGCAATGGAAACATACAAAGACAAGTGAATTACACCAAAATTGGAGTGTATAAAGAGGGATAAATGGACGCACATTCTTGACCACTTAAGTCAAGCCTTTTATGAACATATTCTTTAAGCATCACTTTGTGCAAAGAAGTGCCCTAGCTCATACTTATTCAGCCTGAGCTGGTAGCAGTATTCCCTGATTATATGGTTTTAGAAAGGCATCTCATTTTTATTACACCATTCCTTCATGCAAAGAGAACATTAGGATCTATTAATAAGCAAACATTAAAGGGACATGCAAATAAAATCTAGTTATGCATTGTTATGTATTTTGTCTAAATGATATGGTATCCATGTAATTTTGAGACATTTTTAAATGTATTAATTTCAAAGGAAAATAAATTTCCCCTTGAGATACTACTGAGGATTTTTATTATTCTAATTAAAACTCAGGAGCATCTAGGAGTGATGCTAACTTATTTGACAAATAAAAAGTGATTATAAATAGCAGTACACTTTTTTCCTGAAATTTACACCACTTGGAAAATAGTTTTTTTCCCCTCTGTACATGGCTTTTATTATTTACATAATGTAATACAGTACTGATGCTGAATAGCATGATTACATGCAATACATAAATATGAGCTATCTATACACATCTGCAGATCTAACTCAGAACCAAGGTACATAAAACTGAAAGCAAAACTGAATGCTTTAATAAAAGTCAAAACTAAAACTGAACACTGCAATAAATCACATGTAGTGCCTTATGTATATACTTAACTACTTACAGATGAAAATAGGCATTACCAAGACAGTAATCTAACTACAGTCATTTATATATGAAAAGCACAAATTTCATGCATCACAATAAACCCTCCATTATAATCAGAAATGCTATTAGCAGACAAGCATCAGTGCAATATACTGTCTCTTCTAGTTGTTACTGTACAATCCTATAGATAACAAAGCTCATGCAGTGCACCCAAGAGCACCAGAGCCCTTAACCCAAGCATAATTAATATGATAAAGCAGCCCTCTGCAAGTGGTGCTGGACAGCACTAACAAGTCTTTCTTGGAAAGAAAACGAAGAAAGTTCTACCTAGACTTTCTGTTTTACAATATTACAGTTGTAGTGTGATCCTATTACTTGTTGGTTTAAAATACCTGGAAAAATTAACAAACAAACAAAAGCAAGAAATATTTTAAAAATTTTGTAATAGTACAGATTGGTTAAAAATGATACTGGTTTTTATTATCAGAGATGAGATTAGTTATTGGAACCTAATTATTTTGAGACATTAAAGAATCAAAGATAAAGGTAGCAGTTTTTTTTTTTCCATGTCTGAGAAGTATTTTTACATGTTACCTTTGTAATGAATCTCTCATGACATTTTTCAGTAAAAATAAACAAAGAATTCCCTCATCTTCTACAAAAACTTGGTAATAATAGCAAGATAACTTATCTTCACCATTGTGCTAGTCACTGCCCTGCTTTTTGCCTACTCAGTGACCTGGTCATGAGGAAGAATATACTGTAGTAAATTACTGTCCCTGTAATGATAAATTGTCGACCTCATATGTTTAGAATGTCAGTTGGAAAGAAGCTCCTTAAATTAGATTTCAACAATAGATATTTGTTATAAAGACATAGAGAAAATGATAGATACTTGTTTTAAAGACATAGAGCAAACGTTACAAAAAGTCCCTCTTTGACGTTAGTCCTCTTTGGCATCCACATTTCATGATGAACATTTCTTCTCTGGAAGCCATTTGATGATCTTGGTTAGGTGCTTGGTTTTGTTTATGTGTTTGCTCCTCACATTTCACCTCAAAGCAGGTAGACTGACGTGCACCCTGTCCTCTGTTTTAACAAATAAATAGGAGAGGATACAGATGACCTGGGGTGGAATATGGGTAATATCTTCTCATCATGGAGATGCATGGAGCTGAAGAATCTTCTGTCTTTCAAATTTCTATCGATGAGGCTTTTGGTTGAGCAGTTGAGTCATCACAGAGAAACTGAGCAAGAATGTAGCTGCATATGATTGATTCTGTCATGATGTTATCATGGTTAGATTTTGATCAGAGATGTTCGTAGTGTGATCAAAGAATTACAGCAGTTTGGGTTTGAACCTCGAAAGCCACCATTAGGCATAGTCTCTGAAAGGAGGAGAAGAGTTAAGAGAAACCTGACAGGGATAAAGTACTGTTTGTATACCAACTTCTCTTAAGGACATGAAGGAAAGGTACCAGTAGGGATGGCTTTCCACCAGTGGTCAGGGAGCTTCCTAGAAGCCCAGAGAAATGTATAGGTGAAGGAAGAGCGTGCGCTTGGCGTGAAGTTAGCAAAGTGCTACGGAGACATGGAGTGAATTGATACTCTGTTTGTGAATCTTTTTTTTTTTTTTTCATTTGAATGACAAGTATTAGAGGAATTGGGGTGAGGATTAAGGGGCCCATAGATGGTAAGGAAATAGAGCTAAGGAATGTCTTTTGAGAAATTCAGCTTTGAGGAATTGAGAAATATGAGAAAGATAGAATGTTTAGAAAGGGAGATGTGTGAGCATGTGTTGTGTGTATGTATTTACGTAGACAGATATGAAGCTCCTAGCAAAAATGAGAGTTTACATTTTGAGCTGTTGGGCAACAGCCCATAAAGAATAGAAGGAAAAACAAGCAATACAAGTAATGAAGAGAATAATAGAGTGGGAAAAGTGAAGACAAAATTGAATGGGGAAAACCAAAGAAGATGTGTACTTACTTCTAAGGGAGGATAAATATTTGAGTAAATATGGGACCATCCCTGGAAGGGTATAAAGACCAGGCAGCCCAAACACTACAGAAGCCTAATTGAAAGCCCTTGAATGAAACCCTAATATTCAATATCTTTTATACCTGTTGTGAATATCCTCAAAGACAGAAATTTTACCATGCATGGCAAGAAAATGAAAACAGAGTGTCTTGAGGAATTTGACTCTGAGACATTAATGGATATGAGGAAGTAATTTAGATAGAAGAATGTGGAAGAGGAGAGGTGTTGGGAAGAAAGAAGGATAAGGTCCCATGGGTTCTCCCACTGCAAGGATGATCTCCCATTGCAAGATGTGTGTGTGTGATGTGAGGGACATAGCGTATACTAACTAATATAATGAAAATTCTCGTGTGGAGAGTATAGAACATGAACACATGTTACAAGAGGCATCTTTAATCTCCTCTGTAAAAGAAGAGGAGAGCCATTTGGCGATGGTTCTATAACCCATCACTGTAGATTACAGCCTGTAGTATAGGTCTTAGGGGCCCCAGCTCCTCTCCACATTTCCTATGCTTATTTCAACCCCAAGTTACAGTCTAGCCTTGTATTATTGAATATTATATTTTCCTCCCATTTCTTCAATGTAGTAAGTTGTGAATTTGTAAGTTATCTTTCAGATGATCCTTATTTATCCCAAAGTTTAAAAATAAAGGGATTATATATCTGATTCATTACCTAGATGTGTGTATAAAGTTTCAAAATATTTACAGAAATAGCAACATGACATTTTTTAGGGCATCAGGGAAATAACTGTGCCTGTCTCTGAAAATTCAGTGTTTTTTACTTGCCATGTAAAAAGTGATAAATGGGACGTGAATATTTATACTCAGTTCAAATAAAGCTTTATTTGGGGATTCTAGTCACTAAGTTATAAACTTTTATAAATGTAAATTATAGAAAAGCAGTTGTAATAAGGATTCAAGTTTTTCATATTCACATTGTCAGAAGTATAGTCGTACACTGCGTTTCACACAGTAAATTACAAATAGAGTTTTTTTGGTAAGGTGTTATAAAATTAGAGAGAAAGAAGAAAGGCCCTGAAGTAGTATATATTCTATGTCTCCATTATCAAGCTGATGTAAACTATAGAAAGAAGTTGATGGTCTGCCCTGCTCTTTAAGATTAGAAATGATGAAAGTCTAAAATCTCCTTTAAAATCTTAATCCAAACTCCACTTGCTTCCTCTTCAATCATTTCTATTAATCATAACCTTGGTGAAGATGGAAAACGGTAGATTAGCACCTTAAATATAATGGAGGACGAAATATTTTCCGTTCTTTTCTCTCTTCATCCCCGTCTACCCTGCATTTTCAAGAAACACTGCACAAAATTGCTTGGTATTCGTGACCACGCTGTGCCCTTTCACTCATCTCTTTCTCTGTCTAGAGGGTGCTTTCTCTTTCTTTTAACTAGTAAAAAGTTTGCTCAGCATTAATGACCGAACTAAAGGTCATCTCCGTGAAAACACGTCTATCTCATTCTGAGAGTCTTTCCCTTGTTTCTCATACAACAGAGAACCACGTTATACTGAAATTATTTAGATGTCAATCTCCCCCATTGGTTATGGGCTGTTTTATGTCACAGGCATATTTCTCTACCTGGAATCTAGCATAGAGCCTTGCACGTTTGTAAGTCCTTAATGAATGAATGCACAAATACATTCTCCCTAACAATGGCTTTTCACCCCGAGCTACATCTGTAGCTTCCTACACACATAAGTACTATAAGAATTTTAAAGAAAGTATTTAAAAACTTCAATGGAAATATAACAAGTGTAAAGAAGACAGAAACTGAATTTTTAAATGCCATCTCTTTGTTAATTTTACTAATCTCTTAAGCATTATTTGCAACAAGCACTTTGTTGGACTCTAGGTGACCAATAGTGAACAAAACAAATCCCTGACTTTAAGAAGTTTAAAATCTAGTTGGGGAGGCATACCAGAGAGAAGTGAGCAGTGATTGTAAAGCACAAGAAAGAAGTCAAACAGTGAACTGAAATAATCACGAAGTGGGACCTATTGAGGTTCGGTATTTAGAGAAGATCTTTAAGTTTGCCTTTTGGCTGAGTCCCTCATAACTCTGCACCAATTCTTATTTTACATTTTAAAAGCATTTACACACACACATCAAAATTATGGTTTAACTATTACACATTTGCTAATATGCCCCCATGAATTGTTCCCTTACTGCCTTTTTACCATGTTGATTTATTTCTGTTAATGAAAGATCTTTTTGTTTCTCACGTCTTTTGGTTCTCCCCTGGCATCTGGAAAGTGTTATTAAGTCACTTAAATAACTCTAAGTTGTTCTTTAAAAATAAATGAGAATGGTATTAGAAGGCATCTACAGCTGAGACTATGATTAAGTTGAGAAAATATGCCTACACATTTAAGCCTCAAAGTGCATGCATGCATGCGTGCATGTGTGCATGTCTGTCTTTATGTCTGTGTTGAGAGGAGAGATACCTCTGGTCTGCATAAATCCATGAAAGAAACGACTAATTGGCTAAACCAAGTGGCGCTAAGGATAACCAATTGGAAAACTGCCTGTGAGCCAGAGCAGAAGTGCACACACTCTACTGTTACTCTGTGATTCAAGAAAAATGTCCTCTGTGTCTTGAAATAAGGAGTAATGGCCATCATTCTACTGAGATGTCACTATTCAGTCTACTGTGCAGAGATCCTAAGTCTGGTTCTCCCTGCTCAGGGGGGGAATCTTAAAGTTCTGCCGCCTTCATGTTTGTAGATTTCTCTGCTGAGAATATATGCAGAGCTTCTCACAAGCCTAATGCAAGAAGAATTGTATGCATGTGAACAAATTCCCTTGTTAATCCAACCCAGAAGTTAGTTCATAGTAAAATGAATTAAACTCTGATTCAGCAGTCTCTGTGACATACACCTTTAGAGTGGAATAACATTATCTATATTTCTTGGCTACAGTAGCATGTCTAGGAAGACTAAAGTGCTCTGTTTCTCTGTGACGTATGTCATCTGTGACGTGTTATTAATGATGGTTACATAATTGCAAATGAATTAAGAAATTATTTCAGAATGTCTCCTAAGTGCCAACTGATGACATTAATTCTCATATTTACTCAGGTATATAAATAAAGATTTTTCTACATACTTAGAAAGATGTCCATCCAAAGAAATCAATAAGACCAACTGTTACACAGAGTCTAACATTTAGTTCAAAATCTGAGCCAGATAAGTCTGTCTTAGTTTATTCCTTACAAGATGTATCATCCTGCAATTATTTTCCCATGTGTAACTAAAGCTTTATAAACCCTACTGTAAGAGCAATGTTTGCTCCCTTTATAAAAAGAGTCAGGCTATATGACATTATTTATCCTACATTTGGCTCAGGAATAATGTTAAATGATTTGTGGATAGCTTAACAACAAATACTGTATAAAACTCTGGAGATTCCATAGATTCTCTGAAGGAGGAAAATCCAGCAAGTAATCTAATCACATGGAGTGAAAGAAATGGAAAGAAACCAGATAACATACTCATTCTTCTTTTTGCTTTTCCCTTCCCGTTCCTTTTCCACTTCCACTGAAGCTGATCCCATCTTCGCATTCACTTTGTAAAGCTGTTGACACAAATATTAATGAATTATAGGTTGAACAATCTTGAGAGAATTTGCAACCCAAGAAAAGAGCTCAGTTACCCAGAATCGATCTGATTGATAAAATATATGAAGAGACATTATGGGGAGTGTCATGTTTCTTGCCTAAATCCCACAAGGGATTTGTTTTCTCATGTCTACAGTGGACAGACCGAATCTGTCAAAGGTAAATATAAAGAAATCAGATTTGATTATACCCTGCAACTATTTTTATTTATCAAGAACCAATTTTTGTTAGGTCTATATCTTACTGATTTTTCAACAAATATATATTGGGTGCCTACCATTTACCATGTATGAGAGCAACTCTGGGGACACAGTTTCAACATTATTCTTACCCAGTTCTCATTCAGAGCTTCAAAAAGTTATGCTTAGGTCACATAAACAGTAAGTAAGAAAATGGAGAGTTTCAGTTAAGCTTTGTACTTGATTGAATGGTCACTGTTCTGGGCTGAATGTGTTCCCCAAAATTAATACACTGAAGTTCTAATGCCAAGGGCTTCAGAATGTTAACTATATTGGAAGATAAGGTCTTTAAAGATGTAATTAGGGTAAAATGTGGTTATGTGTGTGGCCCTGATCTAATAGGTCTGGTATCTTTCTAAAAAGAGGAAATTTAGACACAGATAGGCACAGAGAGAAGACCATGTGAAGACACAAGGAGAACATGACCAGCTACAAGCCAAGGAGAGAGGCCTCAGAAGAAACCAATCATTCTGACACTGATCTCTGATTTCTAGTCTCTAGAATGGTGGGGAAAAAAATTTCTGTTGCTTAAGCTACTCAGTCTGCAGTGCTTTGTTATGACAGCTACACAAAATTGTTATAGTGGCTCTCCAAAATATATTTCCATGTACTAACATTTGGAATCTGTGACTGTGAACTTATTTGGGAAAGGATCTTTGAAGATTTAGTTAAGGATCTCAACATGAGATCATCTTGGATTATCCATGTGAGCCCTAAATGCAATAAGTGTCCTTGAAAAAGGAGAGATACACAGGGAGGAGGAAGAAAAGGCATGTGAAGATGGAGGCAGGGGTTGCAGTTATGTAGTCACAAGCCAAAGAGTACCTGGAGCTACTGGAAGCTGGAAGAGACAAGGAAGGATTGTCTCCTATAGACTTTAGGGGCAGTTTTGCTGCCCGAGAGCTTGATGTGGAATGGTTACCAAGTCCAAACTCATTCTGCTAGCCACACAACAGGCCAGTAAATTGGGAGATGCACTGTTGGGGCACGGAATAACAACTTTATTCAGAAAGCCAGCGGACTGAGAAGATAGGAGACTAACGTCCTAGAGAACCATCTTCCCCAAGTCAGAATTCAGGCTCCTTTTATACTAAAAAGGAGGTGGGTATAGTTGGCTGTTGCAAACTTCTTGGTGTCAGAATCCTTTGTTCTTGCAGCTATCCATGTAGGTCAGGTCATGATGTTCCTGTAAACCTCTAACAAGACAAATATTTCTCTCTGTTCTGCAACTTTTTATCTCTATGTGAATGGGAAAGTGTTACACCCTTAAAGGTCAGAGCCTTGAGGATGGGCTGTCCTGTATATTTGAGGCTATAGGCAACATTCTTTTACAAAAGATGCGGAAGCAGCATGACTAAGCACAGGAAACAGAGCACAGGGTTAGAGCTAAAGGAACAGATCTAATATGGAGTCAGATTTGTTCTTCCCTACTACAGAACTTCTGCCTACAGAACTGTGAGAGAATAATTTTGTGTTGTTTTAAGCTACCAAGTGTGCGGCAATTTCTTATGGCAGCCCTGGGATAAAGGAGGCTATATTCTTTATCTGAAGAATGCTTCTTCTGGATTCCCAAGCCCAAACTCCACTACACTGTGCTGCCTTTCACTTCACTGACCCATGCCTGTGGAAGTTTTTGGAGAAGGACCAGAAGTGAAATGTTACATTGCCAAAAGTGGTTGTTGATTTTATATGTCTTTAAGCTTTGCCAACAAAAGATCCCTCTTTTAAAAATAATTTGTGGACGTTTTATTTCCTAAGCTATTCTGTTATTTTAATGAGATCTTGGTACTGTTTTCTCTCCCACTGCTAATGGCCTATAATTTTAGTCTGGACACAAGATAAGCCTGTTTTAAGTTAAATTAGATGAAAAGTGAATTTTCAAAAATTATTTCTAAATGTACAGTCTTTTCCTCAGTATTCCCAATTCCTTCCACAACTTTGCTATGCCAACTCAATTATTTGTACCCTGATACTGATTTTAATTGATTGTAAAACAAAGTATTTCTAATAGATCTTAAATCTAGAGAGGAGACCCTAGGAGCAAAGGTATAGGATGAGAGAGATGTGAGGAAGTACTCAAGTGACATTCTTTGATCACATTTCATGGTGCTCTGAAGAGAATGATGGCAAATATAGGAGAGAAAACAACCATATGATAACCTGGCTCCTTCCCTGCATCATGAAGATGAGAACCCTAAAGTCCAGAGAGATTAAATGATTTGATCTTGGTTGTATACGGACTGTAATGTCATCTTTGTCACTAACTAGCATTGTAACTAAGGGCAATTTACTTCATTATCTGGCCCTCAGATGACTGAATAATACCTATTTTGAAAGATTTATGTAAGAAGTTGAGATATTCTAAAAGTGAAGCAGAATGTCTATGCATATGCAATGCTATTTTTTTGTTTAATTGTGTAATCTAATTAAGGATTTGTCTATATATAAGCCACTGCCATAGTCCTAAGCTCATGAAAAAGCCAACAGAAGGCAGTGGCTGGACTTGCATTTTGCCACTTCACTTTCAAAGAGGTAAAATATGGATGGTGATAAAAGGTCTCCCAAATCTCACTACTCTTTCCAAAATAATACCTTACACTGCATGAGATTTTCTTGTGTAAAGTAAAGTACACATGATCAGGACCAAACAGGGCATGCTATAGTTGTGGTTAACTGGCTAACAATTGCAATGCCAATAAATGTATATGTCAACAGAAGTACACACAATCCCAGTTTCCTTCCTTAACTACATGAGGAGTCTTTTTACATCAGAACTGGATAAATGCCATCTCTGGAAACTGTCAGCACGGAGGCAGGAAGCAAGCCCTAGCAGTGTTCCTGGAGTGTAAGTTAGGTTGGAGAGAGAGTGGAGGTCAAGTACCAGTCCAGTGTACTCACACACTTAAACAGGGATGCCAGCCAGGAATATTGTAGAATTGTCACTCACCATCCATTTTAGAGATGGGTCAGTAAAGTTTGTTCCCATTCTTGATCAATCACTTTTCAAAACCCTGAGAGTCTTTGATATACCCAGAGAAATGAGAATCCGGTTGAGTAGAGCAACACAACTCTCTTGTGTGTTAACTGTGGGCCTGTGTTGAACACACATGATAAGACATTGTCTCGCAAGACCAACTTGAAGGAAATGAATACGTGTGATATTGACATGATATAAAACCCAACTTCAATTTAATTCTTCACTTTTGCTGATGATAAAATAGAATTTAGAGATAAAACGGCAGTGCCATGACCAGAAGACAGTGATTCTGACATCAGGTTCAGTGTTTGTTATATTAGCTGACAGCTGACTCCGGATCAAATTTATTGGCCTGAAGGACTCAACTAGTTGCAGAGAATGTAACTCTTTCTCATACTTGGAGTCACATCTTTAAAGGCTTTTAAACTTTTAAGCCTACAAATCTTGGAAACATTTCAGAAATTAACATAATTCAAAATCCAAAATATGACGCCAGTCTTTTATAGTCCCACCAACTGAAACAGCTATGACAACTAGAAGTAATTTATGCCAAAATGTAATTTTTTGCTGTTTCCTATTATTTTTTCATTTCTGAAAAATAAACTGCAAATGCTGTCAATTTAGAGTCTTCAAGTATAAATATACCTTTTTGTGAGAAAATTAGCAAAATTATTAATAGAGTCAAAAGTGAAACTCATGTTTAATCTCCTTAAAATGTCAATGCTTGGTAGGAGAGATTTTCTGTTTCTGCATTGTTGCCTGGTTACCATTTGTTAACAGTATCTGAAAAACCAAACAAATAAACCATTATTTAAACAGAATTAAAATAGTCAAAGCAGTTACAAGATTAGAAAAAATATTTACACATGATTTCATATTTATCTTTGGTCAAAAGCAGAGGTCAACGGAATGCTGAGATTCATGCTGAAATTTCAGTAGTCATTTTATGCTAAAATGGAAAATATAAATACATAAAACTGCCACATGAACAGCATTTTTTCTAAACAATTTGTCAAAAAAAATTTTGACATCTGGAAATTTAAATTTATAAATTGTCTTTAAAACTCATCTAATGTTTTTTTAAATATAAACTAATTTTGGAAGCTGAACATTTTTCTCCTCTAACTTCTTTGTTTCAGATGTGACACTATGAGCCAGCTAAGCAGAATTACAGAAAGAACGTGTTGAAAATAATCATGATATGAAGCAAATATTACTCTTGCAGTTTCTGCTTATAAACCTAGGAATATATCTTAGGTATATCTCAAGAAAGAAAGGAAAAAGGGGGGTCTCAATAGAAAAATAGAATCTGTCTTTTCTGTTGAAAATAAATTAGCAAGACAAGGAACACTTAAGGACTGTAAAAAAAACATAAATGAAAGTCTGTGTTAAGTTCTTCATTTTTACATCTTCAGTGTTAAGTATTTTCTGGTCCCTGCAGTTTTATTGCTGCTGTTTTTGCCACAAGGTGTTTTGGCCTCATTTAAGTGATTTCCTGATTGGCAGAATTATCCATGATTTGGAGAACACGACGCAGCACAAGAGCATTAGGGGAATTCAGTGAGCAGGTGTTAAACCAATTACAGAGAATAGTTCTCTTTATCAATCTTTAATTTTCTGACTTCAGAATTTTCAAACAGATGTTTTAGACAGATTTCCTCTTCTTTTCTGTGTTTCCGTGGGGTTGTCTCTCACCTGCTTAATTGCTTTTTGCCAAATAAAGGAATACAAAAGGAACACAAAATACACATTCTTACTTCCCTTGTGTGAGGAAAGTTCCCTATTTGCTTTTCTGCACTTTAGTTCACTTTTCTTTGAAGAGTGGGAAGTTAGCAATAGAGCTGAAATAAACTTCTCTGCTGGACTCTAAGACCCTTGAATATATGGACAACCTCTCTCCCTTCCCAGTGTTTGGCATTTTCTTTTTATGGAGTTTCCTGAGTACCTCAGCTCTTCAACAACCAATACTCATCTTTTCTGCAGACTGATGACTATAAGGTTTCTTTTTGATTCAACTGTGGCAAGAGAATGAAAACAATAATAGTTAAGTATAAATATAAATATAGAGATATTGATGGCCTGAAGTTTCAGCTGCTAGGAACAAAGGAATGGAATATTTAGGATAAGGGGGACTATCTGACATATGCATTTGGGTTTTTGGTATGATGTCATAGAAATCACATTTCTCTATTGTCTGGAACACTAGTAGAGTAGACTTGCCAGAACTTTGTATATCTGTATTAATTCTGATATGCTTGCTTCCTGGGACAGTGATTTTCAGGCAAGAAGTATCCATGTGTAATGAGCTTGGGTCAGCAGGAAAGCCTTGAACATAAGAGTAGGGTAGTGATGCTGAATGCAGCATGGTACCATCATCAACCTACATCTCTTGGCCTAACCATAAGAAAATATATCCTATGTTTCTTAACTTTAGATCCTTATGTAACTTAACTAAGAATAGATATCTGTTTAACATGATTTGTTCAGTTATCAAATATGGGGAGCAACGGTAGTTCTTTGAGAATTCTTTACTGCAAAGCTTTGTTGCCATAAAGGCTTTTATGCACAAGCGTCACCATCATGCTGGAAAGAAGCAGCACCTGGAGAGAGGACTTGGACTCCCCAGGTGAAAATAGAAGTGCCAGATGGAGTTTGCATAGAAACACCCAGTGGGAATTTTGATGGTTAATTTTATGTGTCAACCTGACAGGGCTTAAGGATACCCAGATAACTAGTAAAACATTTATTTCTGGGTATGTCTGTAAGGGTTTCTCTGGAAGAGATTAGCATTTGAATCAGTAGACTGAGTAAAGATCAGCCTCACAAATGTGGGCACTACCCAACCCATTTAGGGCCTAAATAGAACCAAAAGTGGAAAAAGAGTAAATTTCCTCTCTGCTTGAGCTGAGACTCCATCTTCTCCTACCCATGGACATCATCTCTTCTGTTTGTCAGGTTTCAGACTCAGACTAGGACCGAGACCATCCCCCTCCAATCACAGGCCATTAGACTTGGGCTGCATAACACCGCTGATTTTCTTGTTTCTCTACCTTGCAGATGGGAGGTCTTCACAGTCATGTGAGACAATTCCTTTAATATACCTCCTCAAATCGAGCTTTCTACAGAATTCTTGTATTAGGGTCATACACATGCACACACGTGTATGTATATTAGTCATGTATCCTATTGGTTCTATTTTTCTGGAGAACTCTAATACAGGGATTCTGTAGGAGGGTAGAGAATCTGAACTAGCATTTGAAGGTGAAGATTATTGAAATTTAAATTACATTAAAGTGTTGTTCAAAATCAATGTCAGCCTCTGTCTAAAATCTCTTTTCTGGACAGGCTGGACCACTAAATACTAACTTTCCTGGATACCATTGTCCTTGAAGTTGTGGATGATTTCAAATCCTGTGATGAAGTACAGTGAGATAAAAAAGTGATATGGGAGGCAGTACTGACCTGATTATAAAGCCAACAATATTGGTCTCTTTTTTTCCTGAATGAGCTGAGGATTTGTGATTGTTACAAAAAAAGCAACGTGATTTCTGTCCAATTATGTGATGCAGCCTTGGGAGTATTTGCTTTCACTTATATCTGATATACACTTCAGTGGTCTATTTTATTCCTTGCAAGTCAACAAAAATCTACTATTATTTTCTTCACTTCTAAGAGATCATTTGCTTCTTTGCCTCCCTAAGAAGACGAGGATATCTTACGTGAGCTTCTCCCTTTCCTTCTTATGATAGCATCTATGTCACACATTTTCTCTTGCCTAAAGCTAGTTTCTCATCAGAGTTCAGAATAATTTCTCCTCCCTTTCCTCTGGGATCTTCTTCCATTTATCACCTTTCTCATTTATATTTTCAATCCCCCTTATTCTCTTGGCTACCTCCCCCTTTGTATGTGTAAATAAGCTCAAGCCCTCAATTTCTTGTAAAACAAATGAAAAAAAGTGAGAAAGCAAAAAACGCATGCCACGCTCAGTTTTGTAATAGGAATGTGACAATCCTGAAAGGTTACTCTTTAAGCAGCAAGGACAATAGATGAAAGAGGGGTGCCAATGACATCTGTCAGGTATTTAGTATTTAGATGCCAGTAAAGGGCAACTAGAATAGTGACAAGGAGCAGGGGTCTGTGCATAGGCAGCTGTGAATGGGAAAACACAGAGAAAATGAAAGAACACCCTAGTACGGAGGCAGTAAGACAGCAGAGCCAGAGACCCTCTACAGAGGGACTGGATCTGATGCTACATGGTATAAAACTTTGGAAGGAGAGACAGTAATAGTGGTTTTTTAAAGAAATTTTGCTATTGCTTTTGTGAGATAATTTTCTCACTATTAAACATTCACATAAAAACACAGTATATATCTCTCTATACTTCTTCCTGTGCTCAAGTATTTCAGACTGTTCACAAATTCTGTTATATTTGAGTTTCAAATACATTATATTTAACATTTAACACAGGGATTTTTTTTATAACAATGATTTGGGAAGAATGGATTGATAATGTCTTAGAAATTAGCCTGATTCTAACATAATTAAAAGCAATTACTTTTCTAATTAAATAAACAACACATTTCCATAAAAAATTAAACAATATAGGCATTTGGAAAGCAAAAGTGTCATAATTTAGGTGAGGATAGGGGTATGGATGATAGATACTGCTTGTCTGTACTAGTGGGTTATAAAAATGGCATGCTTTTATATTTTCTGAGGATCATTTGTACAAACCTGCTGCAGCAGAATGCCCCAACTCATCAGTTATATGATTTAGAAGTAAACCTGTAAAACTCCAGTATCAGAAGCATGGCCGATCCTTGATAAAGTTTAATGACTCAAAAAAATTGGCATAATTTAAGCCATGAAAATGGGGCTATGTTATGCAATTTTAATTAAAGGGGTGATTTGCAGAGGCAAATAGTGATTATATAAGTTGAAATTTAGTCAAGCCATTAAGGTCAGCTGACCTAAATATATATTTACAAACCCAAAGTGATAAATGACTCCCCCTACTGAAACCCAAAATAGCATGTGTAAATTCACATTTTTTATGGACAATATTTAAGGAAATGAAAATCAAGTTAGTTTTCTTTCTCAGAAAGTCTTTCAGTTTTAATATTATATAACATTCCCTTGATAATTGCACTACCCAAGTAATAACCCAAAATAATCAAATCCCGTTAAAATGGGTTGTTATTAAGTCACTTTGATAACTTGAGACCCTGGGGAAAGAGAAGACATAAGTAATAAAAGATACAGAATTTGCTCTTACGTGTTCCTGGTAATTGAAAGTATTTTTTTCCTTGCAAAAAGGAATAAAGGCAACATCTTAAAAATGCTGTTACCAAGTAATATTTCAAAAGCCTTAATACCACTTAATTTACATATTTTGCTTTGTATAGAATGAGTATCAATGAGTTTTAAATGATTTCTTGTGTTAGTATTGGTTAAGCTTAAGAATGGGTTAATGGAATTCAAAATTCAGGTCTAATTTCATGTGAGTAAATGAAGATTTTCTTTATCTAAAGCCTTTTTAACCTAGAATAATGAGCACAGCAGTTGAGATGGGTTATGAATGAAAATGTAATCAGCTGGCAGCTGAATTCAGGATATAATTATGTTACATAAACATGTTATGGTGGCCCAGTGTAAACCAGGCTCTGACAAGATAGACAGTTTATCCAAAAGGGAATACAGGATTAAAATGCCAGAACAGTTGTAAAAATCATTGTAGGGTACTGATTTTTTTTTTCTTAATTGCAAAAGGAAATTTTTCTAAAGTAGTATTTGAACTTCAAATTGATTTTGAACATAGGGTGTTGTTAAATTATTGACAGTGAAACTGCCTATATAAATGGGCTGGCTCTACCAAAGTGGATGGTACAATAGAGTCACAACAGAATGAAAAATACTGTAAGCCTCTGGCTCGCTCCTGTCCCCACAGCATTTGTTTCAAGGTCAGAGACAGAGGTTGATATCTTCACTGTAAGAATTTCAGCATATGTAGAAGAAAAAAGTTCCTAGAAATAGTAAACTTGAAAAATGATTATTGGTTATAATTTAAGAATAATTCCACCATTCCCTAAAATGTGGAATAATATCTTTAAAGCATTCACTGAACTAATAGAAAGAAAAAAATGTCTCCAGGTGGCATTTTTTGGAGTTCTAGTTCACTTGCTGTTGAATCATAGCTGTTCCTCGATTCTGCTGGAAAACCTGCCTCTACTGTGTGGTGCTCTTTTAGTAGGCCTTGAAGTGGTGCTACTTTGTGCCTTCTTTCTTTTAGAGATGTTAGTCTTAGGATGTTTTACTTTTAATTTTTGTTAATTAGTACCTCTTTCTATTGAGTATTTGACTGAGAAGCATTCTAATAACCCATGCTATGCCAGGACTCAAATGACCCTTTTGTTCTGCTCACCGACCCTTGTGCCTGCTCCGCTTTCCCTGTTCCATCAGCATGAATAACCCCTCTACACTGCTGCCTAGAAAGTTAAAGGGCGTTCTCTGTGTTTTGACATTTTAGGGAAAATTAGTCCTAAATTCTCCTACCATGCTAATGCATCCGATCATTTTTCTAGTCAAACACACATTTTCTTTCACACTGTGACCCTGACCCACCCTGACTGATCCTCTAGACTCTAGACCCTCATCATTTTATTTGATACTTAATAGAAAAATAGTTACAGCCCAAACTGTAAAATGAGCATCCAAAATCCGGTAAAAACTTTCCACTCACGACTTTGTTCTTTCCTATACATGTTAACAGTGGAATTCTCAGTCGTTTTGAATAGTAAAACTGCTTATTTCTTTCAGTTAGTAAATATTTATAGTTTTCCAGCATCTGATAAATATGATGGTAAAGTTGCATTTTTTTAACTTGAAGATAAGAAATACCAAAAAAATTCTCATGAATTTCCTTAAGATAGGTTAATTGATTTTCTTACGGTATTTGGAATAATAAGTTTTATAAAATTCTGTGAATTGAGACTTTTCATAATTGAGGACATTTCTAACACTGAAGACAAACAATGTCAAACATATTTACCAATATGTCAAACAATAATAAGTGCAGCATTATGTATAAAATTTCACTGGGCCTTGATTCAGAAGTAGTAGCTTTTGGTCATTTCAGTTCTCTGGGATTTATGAACTCATTGTGACTGTCCTTGATAGTAACAAGCCGTATTTACTGTATTTTTTAGCTTAGTTAATAAATGCCATCGTGAAACATTTGGATTAGTCTAGAGATTCTTGTAGGAAAAGAAACAAAAAATTAGAAGACCAACAAATGTGGGAACTAATCAAGTATATCTTATTTGACTTATTGTTATTTGTATTTGTTTTCTAGAGATACTATAACAAAGTACCACAGACTTGATGGCTTCAACAACAAAGATTTCTTTTCCCATGATTCTGGAGACTGTAAATCTGAGCTCAAGGTGTTAGCAGCGTTGGCTTCTTTGGAGCCATTCTCCTTGGCTTGTAGATGACTCTCTTCTCTTTATCTGAACTTTATCTTCCCTTTGTGTCTGTCCTTGTCCTAATCTCTTCTTCTTATAAAGGCCCACACTAATAATTTCATTTTACTTTCATTATCTCTTTAAAGACTCTATCTCCAAATACAATCACATTCTGAGGTACTGAGATTTGGAACTTCAGCATAAGAATGTGGATGGTCACAATTCAGCCCATAACAATATTAATTTAAATAAGACATTGAAGTAAATATATAAAAGCAGGGTATACTACAAACAGGCGTTGCAGCTGTTGATGAAAAATTAATCAGTCGATCTAAGAAAGACATGGAAAATTTTATTTGAGCCAAATTTGAGGATTATAACCTCAATTTGAGGAAGAGCATCCCAGAGAGCTCCGGGAACTGTTCCACTGATTAGAAATCTAGCCTAGTTATATAAGGTTTTTTGAGACAGAGAGCTGTACATCAAATGACGTATTATTGACAGTTTACATAATTCAGATCTAAGCATCATCTCGGTGGGTCATGTGATTCCTTAGAAGATCAAGAAGAAATATCTTTTAATGAGCTGTCCTGTTGGTGCTGGGAGAATGTTATTCTTTATGGTTGAGCAGGTATTCCTGTTAATGGGGAGGTTTGGTCAATGCATAATGCAGGTGCACGGTGCCCAATACAGGGAGAGAAGAGACCTAAAGGCAGAGAAAAATTTATTTTTATGTTTAAATTTTTGTGTCTGGCCATAAAATATAAATTTTATTTTACACAGCAAATATATATGTTTGAAAAATAATTTGAAAAGTGTGAAGCCAGAAGAGTGAGCTGGAATGTGCATTTTCTTCATTTCTGCTATTGACCTTATGTACATCCTAAAATGCACAATCTCGGCCTTCTACACACATCTCTCCAGAACCCAGAACACAACATTCAGGTCCATGCATCAGATAATATTGTCATTAAATGACAGATGCACAATTCATATCAGCAGCACCTGTTTTAAGATCAGAGATTAAAAAAGGTTGGCATCTTTTCTGTGACATTTTAAGCATACACAGAAGAAAGAGATTCCTAGAAAGAGTAAGGTTAGAAAGCAATCATAAACTATAATTTAAGAATATTTCTATTCTTCCATAATCTATCAAAACAACTTCTTTACATCATTCAATGAGCTAATAGAAAGAAAAAATATCTCTACATAGAAGTTTTTACAATTCAATCTCAAGGAACAAATAGTATACTTTAGATGAATAAATTACAAATGAAAAATGTTGCCCTGACTTTACAATGTCTGAAATAGTAACTTACTATTCTCAAATATGATCTTTTATTTTCATCACTTTCATGCTCAATTAATGTTGCTGCTAGATTTATGTATTAAAATTTTATTCTTTGACTTTCTTTGATCATCCCATATAATTTTCTGTGTATATTTTTGTATTTTTTTCATTAGTTTGCTTCATTTGGGAAATTTGGACTCAATTAACTGTGTTATGGCTAGAGTATAGTTTCATAATGCTTTATGGTTTACAATATGTTTTTAAAATATAACATTTTATTAAACCATCAAAACTACTTTTAAAAATAACACTTTTATTATAATTTACATAAGAACACTGGGAAACATCAATGCTAACTAATAGTGAGAGGCAGGATTTCTCAGTTGTAAAACAGACTTTTAAACTTAGATTTTTTTTTTTAATTTCATCTGTTTCTTTTTCTGTAGGATATTATTCATTTGGCATAATGTCATTGAAACCTTGTTCCATCCCCACTCTGCCTTCAAAATAAAAATAATCCCATTTAAACCATAATGAATTCCTTGTCCAAGGTTAGGAAGCAGTGTAATTACTAAGGACTAATTTTGAATTATTAAGAAGGGCAGAGACCTAGGGCACTGCTTGTTTTGTTTATTCCTGTTCGAATAAAGGCTAAACAAAACAGCCAGATGATTTAAAAAAAAATGTTTAAGGGCATTTTTATTTCTTGTGATAGAAGTTTTGAATATCAAAAAAAAAAAATTTCAGCTTTAGTGGAGAGGTGCCTGGAATCAAAGTTCATCAAGTTCCATCAACAGCGACAAATAAAAGCTGTTTTATATTTTTAATATTTACCTCCAAATGTAACCCTAAGTCTGTAAGATCTGGTAATCTAAATTAAGAAAGATTTAATTTGCTGGTTACAAAGATGCTTTATTCCTTCTTTGTTTACTAAGTCAGTGCTTATTAGATTTTCCTTAATTTAATTCTCAAGTATAATCTTACCTAAAAGCACTTTTTTTTCCACACGTAGAATTAAAAATCATCTACTATATCACAAACCATACAATTTTCTAGAAATTATGAGAGAATAAAAAGCTTCCATTAAGAAATACTACTATTTCAGCTACTTTCTACAATATTTCAAAAATATTTTATACTATTAATATAGCAATTTAACACCAATGTAAAGAGACTAGACTTTGTATAAAACCCAAAGTCAATTTCTGATACCTAAGCTTTCATTTGTATAAATGAAGAAAGTGCCAAATATTCAGCAGAATAAAATCATTCCTTTTTTGGATCAAATTATGATGGGGTTAAGTAAAATTAAAATGCATATCCTTGGTAAACATATTAATTCAGATCTAGCCATGTGATTAAAATGCTGAATTATTAGATGAAGATTAGATGAGTTTTTTTCTTGGGTGAATGAATATTCACTATATATCCCAAGACACATCCCAATTTCATCAACATTCTAAATGTGCTCTTCTGTCATACTGTGTTCTCCTGATTTATAATATTTTCCTCCCCACAATTCCTATATTTTAGCAAACTTTATATCTATCATTTAGTATATTGAAAGTGATGAATTAAGCTCAACTCTTTTTCTAGACAATTTTAGCCTGTATAACACCCTTTGCTTTAATAACTGACAAAAGAGTTGTAATCCTAATGTTTTAAAAATGTGAATATGTTGGAGTATTCAACGAAAATCACTATGTATTACTTCCTTTCAGAATGGTTCAGAAGATTTCTAACAAACTGTTTAGACTATCTAAACAGAAAGACTGATTTAAATCAAAATTCACTAAACAATGCTTTAACAGTGAGGAGAATCCTGCATACATGGCAAATTTATAAACATATTCAAACATGCAATTAACACTTGCTTAGAATCAAACAGTTCATATGACTTACTAATTTTAGTTTGAGTATAATATTTATACTTTAAATTTATGAATACCAAGTACCTTATGCAACCTAGACAATGTATATTGGGAGTAAAGTAGAATATCTAAGATGATCAAAATGGGGAGCAATGTTTCAATTTTTCATTCATATCAAGAAGGTGATATTAATGTATTTTTAATAGTTTCCTCTAGTGGGGATACAGACTAAATATTCTATTTTCTGTGTTCTATAATAGTGGTTTTTGATAGAATAAATTTTTATAAAAGAGATTTGATAAAATAGAATAGAATTGAATAAAATGAAATTGTCAGAATACATTAACAATGACAAGACATCATTGTGCTCAGACTCTGGGGTCAGGCAGCCTTTGTTCAAATGAGTACTCTCATGCTTCGTACTGTGAGGACTTCAGTCATGTTACTTAATGATTCCTTGCCTCAGATCCTCAAATAGAACAAGAATAATACTGATACTTCCAATTCAGAGCACTCTTGTGGACATTATAGAAGTCATGCCGAATAAAGACCTTGTAACAGCACTTCATGCATTGGTACCCTTTAAATGGAAGCTATTATTATACAGACTTCTGTGATTTCAAATTACCTACTTAAATTGTTTCAATGTATATGTCTGCAGGAGAAAAACTTTTCTCATTGCCTTTGCTGTTCTAAAACAAATAAAGTGCCAGATAGTTCTCCAGCAACAATGGGTTTATTTGGGATCGACAGATAATTGCAATTCCGTGGCAAGCCACATGGCGAGGGAAGGAGAAGGCTTTTGAAAAAGAAGTTGGGAGGATGATAGTAGACTAAGAGTCCATGCTTTTCATTGGCTGAATTCTTGCCAGGAAAGAAGAGGAGACTTTGTTCTTCCTGTTGGGCTCTGCTGTAGTCACAGAGTGTGAGAGCTCCCCTTTCTGGTCTCCCAACTCCATTTCATTGAGGCTTCTCTTTATTAATATTTTACATTTTTCTCTATTGATCAGTATCTTTCCCTGATAGCATCACTGATTAAGTTTCAGGTTTTCTAGTCTCAGTGGTTTTTTGCCCTATCATGTTGGAAGAAAAGTGCACAGATTGGAAACATTAAAGTCACATTCAAGTAACAAAGAGGGGTGGGAGAGAGAACTCTCAGGCACTTTTTATCTAAAGACCATGCATTATCAAAATCATAGACACTGGAGATCAACTGTAGTGTTATTCCATCATCAAAAGTTGACAGACAAACTTCCAACAGGTCTGGTTTAGATATCTTGGGAAACCTGTCTCTACAGATGTCTTCTACTTCACTTCCAGGGAATCCTTGCTGCAGGTCACAAGATGATGTGTAGTAAGGGTTCTGCACTTTCTTCAGGTGCATCATGTGAATCCAAGTCTATTCCTTGCAGGCTGGCAGCACAAGGTTTGGCTAACAGTATCTGATAGGTGTCTCCCAGCCAGAGTTCTCCTGGAAGTATCTGTTCCAATAAGCTGAATCTCCAGGTTGCAAAGTGTGATACTTAGAGTCTTCATCTCTCCAGGGCACACTGTGAAAAGATTGCTGTATCAAAGCATGATCATTTTAATGGAAAAAATTAGGCCTTTGTAATATTGAAGTATCTCTTTTATCAGTTGTGGGTCAAAAGAAGCAGGAGCTCAGTGCATTGAGCGTCCTGTGATTACTTCAGGGAGTGAGTGTTTATGTGTTCCAAAAGGGGTGAATCTGAAATTCAGAAGGACAAAAGGCAATGCTTTTGGCCAAGGTATTTGGAGAGCTTCTGTAAGTGTCGCCAACTGAGTCTTAAAAATGCCATTCATATATTCCACTAAACCAGAGGATTGAGAGGGTGGGAAGCACAGCCAAACAGTTCAGATGTATTGAAATTCCTGGAGGGTAAAATGGGCTCCTTGATCACTATGAAGTTTGACAGGAGTTCCTCAGGTAGGAGATAATCTTTTCCAAAAGGATTTAGGTGCAGAAGAGACAGTAGCCTGTCTGCAAGGGAAAGCGTCAGTCCAGTGTGAAAACATGCAGACCATGACTAAAACATTTTTATCCATGAGATGTAAGTAGTGGTGTGAAATGCATTTGTCAGACCTCAGATGGTCCATTAGGCAACTGTAAATGCCCAGGAGCAGTACTAATAGGCTTCCCTGGGTTGTACTTCAGACAAACAGGACAAGAATTGTGGCCCTGTGAATGTCTCCCCACCAGTACTGATTCATGGAGGTTGTCATTTGTTCAGTAGACCAATGGTTTAATGCACATATAGTGGTGAAGAGTAGGAATTTTAGAGTCTCCAGTAGGACTGGATTTTTATTTGGGTCAAACCAGAGCTTTCTCTTTTTATCAAAACAATGATTGTTGAGTTTCCTTTTTTTTTTTTTTTTTTTCTTTTCTGAGGCAGATTTTGGGTTTCTCTAGCCAATTTTTCTAAATTATCATTTGGGAAAGTATCTCTTTGGACCATGACACAGATTTGGCTGCTCTTAGTCCCTTTAAAAGCAACATTCCTTTTATTTCTGTTGCCTGTGTAGACTGCCCTAGGAGAACATTGCTAAGATTCATGTCAGAGAATGTTTTGTCTATGTTTTCTTCTAGGAGGTTTATTGTGTCTTGTCTTACATTTAAATCTTTAAGACATTTTTAGTTAATTTTTGTGTATGGTGTGAGGGAGTGTTCTAACTTCATTGATTTACACGCTGCTGTCCAGCTTTGCCAACACCACTTGCTGAAGAGACTCTTTTCTCCATTATATCTTCTTGTCTCCTTGGTTGAAGATTAATTGACTATAAGTCTGTGAGTTTATTTCTGGGCTCTTTATTCTGTTCCATTGATCCGTATGTCTGTTTTTGTGCCAGTACCACACTGTTTTGATTACTGTAGCTCTATAGTATTGTCTGAAGTCTGGGAGGGTTATTCCTCAGCTTTATTCATTTTCTTCAGTATTGCTTTGGCAATACTGGGTCTTTTGTGATTCTATATAAATTTTAGGATTATTTGTTCTAGTTCTGTGAAAAATGTCCTGGGTAATTTGATAGAGATGGCATAAAGTCTGTAGATTGCCTTGGGCAGTATGGCCTTTTTTTTTTTTAACAATATTGATTCTTCCATTCCAAGAGCATGGGATAGCTTTCCATTTCTTTAAGTCATCTTTAATTTCCTTAATCAATGTTTTGTAGTTTTCCATGTATAAGTCCCACCTCTTTGGTCAGATTTATTACTAAGCATTTAATTGTAACTGACAAAGGTTTAATTTCCAGGATATATAAACAGCTCGTAAAGCTTAATAACAACAACAACAAAAAAAAACAACACAATCCAGAAAAGGGTAGAAGACCTAAACAAGCAATTCTCCAATGAAGACATACAAATGGCCAATAGGCACGTGAAAAAATACTCAGTATCACTAAATATCAGAGAAATGCAAATCAAAACAGAAATAGACTCACAGACATAGTGAAAAATCATGGTTACTGGGGGAAAGAGGGTGAGAAGGGATAAATTTGCAAGTTTGAGATTTGCAAATGTTAACCATTATATATCAAAATAGATTTTAAAACAGTTATTTTTCCATGTATTCAGTATCTTGTAATAATCTTAAATGACAAATAATATGAAAATGAAAAAAAAATCCACTCTCTTAACAACTTTCAAATATACATACAGTGTTGTTAACAATTAAAAAAAAAAAAAAGCAACATTCCTGAGGAAATATCAGCAAGGTGATTTTCCTTAGCCTCCAAAGAGTGAAATTTAGAATATCCAAGAATGTTAATAATAGCTAGAGTGACAAGTTAAAGTATTGCATTGAATAATTCCTGAATATTGGGGCCATTTTGAATTGTATTTCCACTGGAAGTAAGAAAGATATGTTGCCTCCACTACATTCCAAAATCATTAGCTACTCCAAAAGCATATCTACTATCAAGATAAATATTGGCAGTTTTGTCCTTGGTTAAAGTACAAACCCCTGTAAGAGTATATTATTTAGCCTGTTTAGCCAAAGTGGCCATAGGTAAAGATGTTGCGTTAACAACATACAAAGGTGTTGTAAAGGTGTACCCATCTCAATATTTGGCATTGTCACTTTTTAAATAAGAATCATCAGTCAACCATGAGAAGTCAATGTTACCCAATAGAATTTCCTGTAGATCATCAGGAGAAGTAAGTAAGTGGTCTATCAGTGTTGGGCAGTCATGAGAAACTTTGTCCATCATAGATAGAAGAGCAGTTGGGTTAAGGTTATTACAATATGAAAGAGTTATGTGAGAAGCAGTTATCAAAGGGACTTCATAGCAGATGTAGGGGCTGAGTGAGAAACGTTGGATGTGATCAAAATTCAGGAAAGTTTCAACTGCATGAGGCACAAAAATAAGAAGGATCCCACAAGGATTTTCTCAGTGGCCTTAACCAAAAGGGCAGTGGCCATAATGGCTCTAAAGCAAGGAATACATTCCCATGCCACAGAATCCAGTTTCTGTCTATAATATCCTGTGGCTCGATGGTGGACCCTGTGTTTAGGGGTAAGTACTCCAAAGGCATTCCCTTCCTTTTTATATGTAAAAAGGAAAAAAAAAGGTAATCTGGTCGTTGGGATGGCCAAGGTCAGGTGGATTCATCAAACACTCCTTTAAGGCCTTGAACCCTATATTACCCAGTTCTTCCCATAAAATTGGGTCAAGGTCGTTATTGTTGAGTACAGCATATGGATGTTTGGCCATAAGAGAGACACTGGAATCTAATTTCAGGAATAACCAATTAGCCTGAGAGAACCTCATAGCTTGTGGTTAATTTGGGGTTTTGGGAAATTTCAGACACTGTGAAGTCTGTCTGGATCTAGAGGTAGCCGTGGTTCTGACATTAGACGCCATAAATATCAAACCTGGGTTTGGGCAAACTGTAATCTTTCTTTGGAGACCCTGTGTTTCCTTAAGGGTAAAAGCTTTAGCAAGTTGTCTTCCTGTGTAGAGGCAGACGGAGAGCAAAGATACAAATCATTCATGTACTACAACAAAGTAGAACCTCTTAGGAACTTTATATCATCCAGATCCTTTAAGATTTATGAGAAAGAAGAAGGACTCTCAGTAAAACCCTGAGGCATTACTGTCCAGGTGAATTATTTTTCTTACCAAGTGAAGGCAAAAAAAGTGTTGCCTACCTTCATTAACTGGAATACTAAAGAATACACTGCATGAATCAATTACAATAAATAATTTACTTTTGGAGGGAATGGATATTAGTAACCACAGGGTGTCCAGGGATAAAAATGTTGTTTATTTCTCAGAGGTCCTGGACAAACCTCCACCTTGGCTCTTAGGTTATCTCACCAGTAAAAGATTTTCTCTTAAGATGTGTTACAGGGGCTAGTACAAGGGACAATAAAACCTTAGGCCTTATAATATTCTATAATGAGCTTCATGCCTTGAGGGGCTTCTTTACTTATACAGTATTGATTAAATTCTGGGAAGAGGTTTTGAGGGGTCTATTCGTATCTTGATGGGAGGTGCATTGTGAATTTTGCCAACATGAGTTAGAGATTTTGTGCATAAGGAAAGTGGTAGCTGATTCAATATGGAAAAATGATCAGTATTTCCAGAATTAGCTCTAGTTATCATTAGGGGAAGAATGAATAAAAGATGTCAAATGGTCATTTAATTCACCTGGTTGGTTACTTTGATGACTACTGCAATTTCTGGAATTATTTTCCCCTTTTCGGAGACATTCCAACATAATACTTCTGTAAGAAGTCTCAGCCTAATAAATGGATAAGAGCAGAGGAACTAAAGAGAAAAAGGTGTGTATTTCTCAAAAGGCCTTAACAAAAGGTAATAGGTTCCAATCAGGAACTCTAGAGTTTCATTAGAGATCCTCACTCTTTGAACGGTTTTTAGGAATTTGAGGTAGGGGCTGTTTTATAGTAGTGAGGTTGAGCCCCAGAAAGTGCCTCTGGGTGTTAATTAGGACTGGAAGACATTCAACCCCAATCTGGAGAAATGTCTCTTCAATTAAGAGCGAAGATTGGGAAGAGCTCCTGCAGCTCCTTTGAGCCCATCACTGAGAATTGGGAGGATGTTGGAAAGGCTGGTTAGAGGGTTGAAAGCCTCTAAGGTGCTTAAATTTGTAACAGTCTCATTTCCAATGTCCTGGCTCTTTGCAATAATAGCAGAAACTAGGAGGGTTTGGTTTTGATACAGGAAAAGTGGGGCGTGACAGGATGACCATGTCCCAGGTCTCGGATGAGTCCCCGGGACATGACCCATCAACTGAGGGTCCTTGGCTTCGTGCAGGGAAGAATCCAAGATCAAGCCATTGTTGCGTAAAAGTAGTTTTGTTCAGAGAGATGCATACTCCGTAGACAGAGTATAGGCCATCCCAGAAGGCCGGAGAGGCCAGGAAGCGTGGGGGTGGTTAAAGCAAAAGTAGATACACATTCCATAGACAGATACAGGCTGTCTTAAAAGGCAAGAGAAAGGCCAAGGAGATACACATTCCATAGGCAGAATTTGGGCCATCTTACTCAGAAGGGAGAGCAGAGGCCTCAGCGTGGGGCTGGCTAGGAAGAATACGAATACGATTGGCCCCGAGGTGTGGGGATTGCTAGTTTTAATGGGTTTGGTAGTTTCATGTGCTGGGATTCCCAGGAACTGGGCGATCACCCACTTTTTGACTTTTCATGGTCAGCCTTGAAACTGTCATGGCACCTGTGGGAGTACCATTTAGCATGCTGTTGTATTTCAATGAGTGTATATTGAAGCTCAAGGTCTACTGGGAGTTGAATCTTCCGCCATCATTCTTTCAATGGCTGTGCCCTGCCTCCTTGCCTCCTGTCTCGGTTTTGTTTAGGAGCCTTCATTTGCTGGAGTTGAAGATAAAGAATTTTGGCAGTCTTCCCTTGAGGTGTCTCATCTAGAGTGAGAAAAAGCTGGATTGACAGATTAACTAAATCTGGAGTGAACAGTTTCTCATTTCATCCTGGTCTTGTTTACAGGAAGGGAAACATCCCAGTTCAGCCCATGAATACACGTAGAGTTCATTGGAGATTCGTATTTCCTCTGGATCTGAGCTCACACCCTCTTTGGGTGATGTCTCTAGATAAGAGAGCCTTTTATCTTTCTTTAATCCTTTGTTTACTTATTCATCTTAAAATCAATTTACAGTGAGGCAATTTTAGACTCCTGGTAACATTAGGAAGCCTCAAAATACCAAGTGAAATAAGCATTCCACTCAGTTATGGAAAATTTTGAGCTATTATCCAACCTGGTATTAAGAAAATTAGTTTGGGGATTTCAAAAGCTCCCCCTAATGGCTGTTGATATCCCAAACTGCCTTTTATCAGATCAGTTCATTTACTTAAAACTAAGCATGAGGAAGGGCCATGATTTTAAACATAAAATTGTCAGGAGTCCCTTTGCAAGGGGCAGGGGTGCCCTCAAAATACTTAGGTAACTGGGATCCTGCTTCTCAGAGGCTTTTTCCAGAGGAAACAGAGCTCAACCGTTTTACAGCACAAACAGCCCAATTCAAACAGTTTGTAAGCTAATCTCAGTTGGTTTTAAGGAGCCAGCTTGGTCCTATCAGAGCCAGGTCAGTCCAGGGAACAGCCCCTTACAAATGAATAGGCCAAAGGCTGAAAAACCAGCACGATTTTGGTGAAGCAGCCCCTGTTCCAGAAGGAATGAACTGAAGGTATTTTCAGCCAGCTTCAGCTAAAACAGTCTGATCTCAAAATCATACCAAAGTGCCAAACTGGTGCTCATATACAGAAAAAGGCCTTACCCAGAAAGAGGGAATGTTAAAGTAGATCTTGAATGAAACCTAGAAGCTTCAAACACAAAGAGGGTGTGAGCTCAGATCCAGAGAAAATACGTACCTCCAAACTCCGGGGTCAACAAGAAAGCAGTGAGTGACACTGAACTCAATTGTGGGCACTGTACCTATTGCTCACCAGCCCTGGGGCCGTCAGGGGTCTTCTTTGGTCTCCTTACAGGCACTGATATCTTGACCTGAAGCCAACAGACTGCCATGTATGTCTTAAACAAAGACTGGTCTATTGGGGATCAGCAAAAAATTGCAATTCAGGGTCTGTAGCCATGAAGCCTCTTGCCAGTCCCTGCACAGCAAGGGAAGGTGAATACCTTATAGAGAGGAAGAAAAGTTGAGAGGCTACAGTAAACAGAGTCCATGGCTTTTCCCTGACTGAGTCTTTAGCAGGAAAAGAGTCTTTCTACTTGTTGAGCTCCTCCAGTAAGTAGCAGGGTGTGAGAGCTCCCCCTTCTAGTCTCCTGACTCTATTTAATTAGGTTTCTGTTTACTAATATTTTACACCTTTATGTTGGGAAATAATATATGTTGGAAACATGTCCAGAATGAAAAATAATTTTATCTCAGGGAAGAAATTAGTTGTACCTATCAAAGGGGAGGTATTTTTACTCTTTAGTAGGTTGAAATATATTGGTTTGGGAGAAAAAAAAGAAACATATGCTTTTTCCTCAACCAACTGAATATTTTATAGATTGTGTTTTATCAGTAAACTTGAACTGTTTTTTTAAATAAATTAAACTAGATAGCACTTGCCTAACAAATGGATGATCTTGGGGGAAATGTTCAATATCTTATACTCATGTAATTTTTTAAAAAATGTAAATAGGTATGCCTTTCCAGAGGGGAATTTGGCACAATGTATGCTTTTGGGAATCTGTGTAGAAACTATATGCAGAATCACAACTTCATTTGGGCAGAACATGCATACAGAAGAATATGTCAAAACCTTAATACAGACAGACCTCAGTTTTCATGGTCCTGACACAGGTGGTGGATCTCTGTTATAGGGGTTTTGTGATTTAGTTAAATAACACCAGTCTCCCAACAACAACAAAAAAATCAAATTTCTGTTACCACAGTGTATTAACTGTGAAATTCCATGAAGAACAAATTTTGCTGCGAGTTCTTTAGTCCAAAAGTCATTATGTCAAAACAGATATACATTATAATGACAGACATGTCACTTCTTTCAAAGTCTGCACATCTGTTATTTGGTTTATGCACAAACATAAAGCATTTAGTTATGTTTCCTTGTCTCTCAGTAATAAACCACATGATATTGTACAAAAGTGAATAGTCAGGGAGGACACGGGCCAACAAAGATGAAAGTGCACAGAGAAATGAAAAGCGATAGCTCTGGTAGTAAAGTCTGAATCAGATATAAAAGGAGTTAGAGAAGAAATAACTGAGCATTGGAATGTTGACACTGCTGTCATTTAAGGTATTCCAAATAAGAATACAGAGAAACTTACTGAAGGCAAACTTACAGACAGAAGTGAGTTGTAATGAAAAGGATAAAGATGTCCCAGAGGAAGTGACACCAGGGAAAACAAAAACAAAAACAAAACCTTCACATTAAACGCACTCTTGGAGATATTGCACAACATTGAAACACAAAAAATCAAAGTTGGAAACTGATCCAAATTTAGAAAGAATATACTTGGCCAAGATTCAAGAAAGTTCCTCATTCCATATCCACAGCATATCAAACAGTGAAGGCAAACACTGTACAAAGAAGTCTTGATGGGTGTTTTGCAAAGAAATTAAATACTTTTTTCTCAGTTTCTAATATTTTAAATAATAATGTATTGAATGATTATTAGTTTTATTATTTTTATTCCATATGTATTTATAACTAACAATAAGAGTTTTAATGTTCTGTTTAAAAATTTTAAAGGTCACAAAATCGTCATAATTTTTCTCAGTAAGATCCCTTTGCGTGAAACCTACATGGTCTTTTTTAGGACCACTGCAACACCATGGAAAGTGAGGATTGCCTGCTTAATATTGGGCATTTATGAGTGAAGAATTGACGTGTGACTCTCATTCATTATGATGAGCATGCATTACTTTTAGTAAATGTATGCATATTAATAAAATAATATGCAATATTTATTTATATACATATATAAGGAGTTGATATCTTATGTAATTTACATGGGAGCTGCCCTCATATTTTTTATAGTAATGATAAAAGTGTTAAGCTAATATGGACTATTTTCATTAATGCTAAGCAAACAAATGAGGCCACCACAAAAGTAAAAGCAATGATAATATTTCAAAGCTAAAAACATATCCAGAAAAGACATGCAGCTACATCAGATATTCCCTGGAAGTTATATCCAAATACATCACAGTGATTGTATGACATGTACCAAATCAGATATAAAATATGCTTAAATTTATATAATTTTCACATGAGTGGGCTTCCATTGCATTGTTAAGGTATGACAAGTGACAAAGAAAGATGTTCTAAATTTTTATGCCATTAAAAGAATAATCTCCCAAAAAAACTCTTGTAAAATCTAATACAAGAGAGCAAACAGTAAAATCTCATCCACTAGACAATTGAAAACTGTTTTTTAAAAATCTCTGTAACAACAGTATTTCTAAAATATTTATAAGCTAGAAGGACGGCTAAAACAACAAGCTTCTGTAATGAAAGCTAAAGTACCTGAAGCTATACCCTATCAAAAAATATATATATACATAGAGAGGGAGAGAAAGGGAGAGAGAGACATGGAGACAGAGGCAGAGAGTTAGAGAGAGCTCCTCCCTATAAGGAGCTAGGCATAAGTCCATGGGCATAGCTTCAAACATCTCCAAATTTCCGTTTTCCCAGCTATAAAATGATACTTAGGAGATAACAAATCTATGTATAGCACATCAGATATTTATAATAAGTATAAATAAAATATAATCTGTGAAACAGCTGACAACCCTCAAAGTGTTATTCAAAAGTAAATTACTATACCTGACTTATTTCCTTAGTCTAGCCAAATAAGAAATTGGCCACTGTCTTTATTAATATTATCAAGCCTAAAATATACTCTATAGAGCCTTTTCAGAGAACCGTTTCAAATATGTGGTTTTGGAAATGGGCAGAAGATCTAAACAAGCAATTCTCCAGTAAAGACACACAGATGGCCAACAGGCACATGAAAAAATGTTAATATTTCTAATTATTAGAGAAATGCAGATCAAAATGACAACAGGATATCACCTCACACCATCATTCAAAATGACCATCATTCAAAAGTCCACAAACGATAAATGCTAGAGAGGGTGTAGAGAAAAGAGAACCCTCATACACTGCTGGTGGGAATGTAGTTTGTTATAGCCATTATGGGAAACAGTATGAAGATTCCTCAAAAAACTAAAAACGGACTTACTATATGATCCAGCAATCTTACTCCTGGGCATATATTCAGAGGGAACTCAAGTTCAAAAAGAAACATGCACCCCAGTGTTCATAGCAGCACTATATACAATAGCCAAGACATGGAAACAACCTAAATGTCCATCGACAGATTATTGGATAAAGAAGCTGTGGTATATCTATATAATGGAGTACTACTCAGCCATAAAAAAGAATAAAATAATGCCATTTGCAGCAACATGGATGGACTAGAGATTGTCATTCTAAGTAAAGTAAGCCAGGAAGAGAAAGAAAAATACCATATGATATCATTCATATGTGGAATCAAAAAAGAAGAAGAAGAAGAAGAAGGAGAAGGAGAAGGAGAAGAAGAAAGACCAAAATGAACTTATTTACAAAACAGAAATAGACTCACAGACATAGAAAACAAATTTATGGTTACCTGGGGAGAAAAGGTGTGGGAAGGGATAGATTGGGAGTTTGAGATTTTCAGATACTAACTACTATATATAAAATAGGTAAACAACAAATTTCTACTGTATAGCACAGGGAACTATATTCAATATCTTGTAGTTACGTATAATTTAAAATAATATAAAATGAATATATTTATGTATATATAGGACTGAAACATTATGCTGCACACCAGAAATTGACACAACATTGTAAACTGACTATACTTCTATAAAAAAAGAAATCAATATGTGGTATGGAAATAAAAAAAATCAACATTTCTTCATAGTTCCATCTTGCTTTGCATTTTCAGTATTATGTTAGATATTAATGAATCAGAGGATATGTAGACTCAACACGAGGTGATTCAAATATGGGTCAAATATATTAACCCTGTTCTTGGTGTTACTGAGATGTACTGTAGTGGGTATTGTCTAGTCAGAAGGAGGGCAATAAAAAAGAGTTTCAGTGGCAGCTTGCCACACACTAAGCTGATTTGACTACAACCCTAGTTTTGATTAACAAATGATGACAAAGGGCTATTCATGACTACATGCATTCCACAAAAGCATTTCAAAACTCATGTCATTCTGAAACCAGTGCTTGTTTTATAATTTATGAAGCATTATATCTCATTATTTTCTGACAAGTTGTGTGAAGGAACCAAATCCCCTAAATCCATTCTGTTGTTACAATGAAATATTTATTTCCTAGTAGGTATCCTGACCTGCTAATTGCTTCAAAATCTGGATTCATATTTGTTATCATATTTTCTATCATTATGTACATGCTAAGATCTTTTCTGTCTCTAATATCTTCCATTATATTAAGTGATATATGAGATACTTTCAAGACAAAGTTTTGACAAGGTATTATTCAATAGAACACTTCTGTATACATTATTCTTTGTAGTTTTGAGACGATATTGGTAAAAGAAAAAGAGGGAAGGAAGAAAGGACATTTTTGATGTTTAATACAAATATAAAGGGCATAAAACAGTAAGTTGACAACTTGGAGTTACAGTTTTTATATTCGGCTCAAATTCCCAGGCTAATGCAGTGATTAAGCGCCAAGACATTTGGCCTCAACCAACCACATAACTCGACTTAGATATTGATTGAACGCACTCTGTTCTCTGTTTTCTGATCTGTAAAATGGTGATAAAAATGGTACTTATCTCAAGAGAATGAATTGAGCCTAGAAGAGCACAATGCATACAGGAAGTGATACAAAAAATGTTAAAGTTATTATTACAGCCCACAGAATAGCATGGAAACAAATGACTAAAGAATTATGGCAAAGGACGTCCTCAAGAGAGTAAAAAAAAAAAGCAGGCTATGACTTTCTTCCTGGCAGGTGGAAATTGGAACAGATGTTGATATTAGAGTAATTAGTATCCTAATCCGTTTGGGCTGCTGTAACAAAATACCATAGACTGGGTGGCTTATAAACAACACAGAACATTTCTCACATTCTGGATGCTGGGAAGTCCAAGGTCAGGGTGCTGGCAGAGAGCTCACTTCCTGTTCATAGACTTGTGCCTTCTTGCTTGTGTCTTTACAAGGCAAAAGGTACAAGGGATCTCTCTGGGACTCTTTTGTAAAGACATTAATCCCATTCATGAGGACTCAACCCTGATGACCTAATCACCTCCCAAAGGCCCATGTTCTAATACCATCACCTTGGGGGTTATGATTTCCACATATGAATTTTAGCAGGACACAAACATTTAGACCATATCAAAGGGATATTCAGATTTTACTTTTAAAATTCAAAATTAATTACACTGGGGAATGATTAATTTAGAATGATAAATAAATCACCATAAATTAGAAATGAAACATATCATAAAACCCATAAATAAAATAAAAATCTAGAAAAATAGAATGTTATTCTTACTGACCACCTGAAACTTCTGTTATAATTTTCAACAGACGAACTTCTGGATCCTGACACTTCAGACTTTGCTTCTCCTCTACTACTTAGATTTTTCCGATGACAATCGCAACTGAACACCTTGCCTTGGCCATTTGACTCCTGGTCTGCACCTTTGTCTCACAACACTGGGTAAGTGGACCTATTGGCAGGTAAGGATGTTTTGAGAAAACAAGCTTTCACCAGGACAATGGAAAACCCTAACAGTTCATGAACTTGGTTTCAAAATTCCTAAGTAAATTCACTGAAAGTATGTGCAAATCATCAAAAAAAAAAAAAAAAAAAAGAAGAAGAAAAAAATCTCAATCACTCAAAATATCATGTGAGAGGAAGTACTTTTCCTGACTCATCTTGCTAGGGTTACTTTTTTTCACAAGTGAAAGGTTGGTAAGTCAGTCTTAGAATGAACGTGCATGCGAAATATGGAGGAAAGAGACATCTTTTATTTACCCACTGTATCTCCACAAAGTCATAGTTGTGGCAGACTTGAGTGAGAGACTACTACACATTTGTAGATGTGATAGTGACAGTAGACCACCCCTTGGGAATCAGGACTGTTGAAAGGTTATATTCCCCTAAAACAACACATGTAGTAGTTCATGGATTACAAATACGAGAAACAAATAAAAAAGGTGTTATTTGTGGAAAATAATAAAACTTAGTGAGACTGACAGGCTAAGATGTGGTGTTTGAGCTCAGATGTTAGAATGTAGAGAGGATATTTTGACCTTAGTAATTTGGGAATATAATCATATTCCTACTTAAAGTGCATAAGACACCTTAAACTGTCCACGTGAAGGATGATCAAACTCTTCTCTACCTTGATTGTAATAGTTGCATGTTTGTATGCATTTATCAAAATACAGAATTTTATACTGAAAAGTCTGAATTTTATTGTATATAAACGATATCCTACTAAAAATATTTTTAAACCCCCTGGGGTAATAGTAATGACAACAACAATAACAAAAATTGAAAACAGAGGCAAAAGTACTTGCCGTTTAAATCACAAAGTGCTAAGTCCCATAACCTACAGTGCTTATGAAATTTAAAAAGAAAAAAATATTGATAATAATTATAGAAAACTATGAACAGACATTTCACAGAAAATAGTAATACAAAAGGCACTTTGATATATAAAAAAGATCTTTACTCTTATGCATTAAAGAAATGCAACTTCATATTACTGGTGTTTAATCAATTATTTTTTTAAATCCAATGTGTGATGACCTACTCTATTAGCAGAGCTGTGTGGAAACAGGTACTTTCATAAATTGCTGATGTATATGTAAAATTATAAAATACTCTGAAGAAACCACGGCACAGGGCTAGAAACGTCAGCACACAGATACGGTGGCCATGTTCACCAGGCAGGGCTCACCAGAAAAGCAATATTGAAATGCAAAAATCAAAGAGCTCAAAAAAGACCATATAAAAACTTTAATGTAGAATAGATGATCAAAACTCCCAGCATTTTTTTTTTAATTTTGAAAAAAAATCAGTAATGTACCAAGTACCATTTTCTTAAAAAAAGATACTCAGAATAGATAGACATTCCCTTCCCCGCCGGCCTAGCACGTTCTGGTAAATGCATAATAATAAAATGTGCTGAGAGGTTTCTCCCAGTTGTGTTTAAGTGCACAGATTAAGTCATGGATTTGTAGACAAATAAGACTGTTTGGCATCCTGATGAAACTGTAGTTAAAGTTAGAACTGGATTCTGAGAATATAATTTTTCCTGAGATACCTGCTCTAGAATCTGGAGATTGTCTTGTTTCCTAAATGTAGGTGTGCAGATCTAGACTTTAATAATTTTGTGTGTCTGAGTAACTCACTATAACCCTTAAAAGTGAGACTCACTAGGGATTTGGTATTGGGACAACACAGTTTCTGAGATCCTGAGAAATGATCCCCGTTCTTGCTTTCTCTCTGTGTGTAACTGCTAAGTGACCCTGCTCTACTCATGTGCGGGGAACTCCTCTAGCTCAGACTCAAAACTATAAGTAAATAGGTGAAGGTGAATTTTATAATTTAATTTATTTGGAATATAACTGACAAGGGTCAAGTACTTTTATTTTGGACTTTAATTCCTTCGAAAATTAACATTATTAGACTTGAATTCGCAATAGCATTTGATATTTGATCATTTCTCCTTACAGATTTGATTAAAGGAGAGGATTTGTATTGAGTAATGAACAAATGGGTGAATTTTCAGTCGTGGGTGCAAAGAGGCCTTTGATTTAATTCAGTTTGACCTTATGAAGGTAGGGGCAAAATTACTGTCACGGATAGTTAGCATCATTCCATTCCTATTTGACAGTAAACTAAATATTTCCAAAGGAAAACAACTGAATAAAAGAGATCTTTTTCTCTTTATGCCTAGTTTTTTTTGACATAGGAAGGGAGATCAAATAGTTTGAGGTGACTGCCCTCTCTCTGTCCCTTTCTGCCCAGAGTATTTTGAATGACATCTGATTCCCTGTTTAAGGAAATAAATTAAACATGTTTTGCTCAATTTCTTCATTTTTCCTATTGGGAGTAACTAAGTACTGGGAGAAGGGATTTTCTTCGGTTATTTTAGACCACAAATCTTACTCTGCAAAACACATGAACATGGCATGTGCTTATGTGTTCACATGTGTTTGTATGTGTTTGTTGGGTATGTCATACAGATAAATATGAAAAATTCTGGCAGTTTTTTGTATAAAACAAATCCCTTTTGCTCACATAGAAGTTAAATCCTCAAGCAGGGAGGGTAATAGCTTAATGGTAGAGTGCATGCTTAGCATATACAAGGTCCGGGGTTCAATCCCCAGTGCCTCTGTTTAAAAAAAAAAAAGTTAAATCCTTGATAATTTGGCCTCCACCTGCTACAATTTATTTAAGTCTAATTTTTAATTTAATCAAAACTCAGGTAATTTAGAATGATCCTATTTATTGGGACTTTACAAAGACCTTTATAACAACCTTTGATAATCCTGGGATATAAAGTGAGGCAAAAACTTAATCAGATTTACTCACAGAATTCAGCAGGAAAAATATACTTAGGTTTGTCCTCTATCTTAACCCAGTATAAATGAATTAAAGGCCTTTGAATATTATTTGGTAGCATGTTGCTTGTTCACTTTTCTTATGTCATTTTTTAAATCAGTATATATTGCCATTCTTACATAATACATGTAACATACTATCTGTCATATCATGTGTGCAATATACATTATATTTAATATCTTCAAGTTAAATTTTTTTATAACTCTGAGTTCTGGAATATCACGCCTGTTCTGTATTTTAAATACCCACTGGAGTTGAGGGATAGGAGTGTGTGTCAGTGGAAGTTCTCTTCCATGGAAATAAATTACCAGGAATCCTTTGGAAAAAGGTACTTTTATTCATTCATTTATTTATTTAAAATAAGTTACAATATTGCTTGAATGTCTAAAATGTGCCCTAAATATTCTAGGCCATGGGGATAGAACAGTGAATCAAATAGATAAGATTTCTCATATTATAGAGCTTTTACTAGACTAAAAAGATTCAGTCAATAAACAAAGTAAATAAATAAATACATTAATAAACTTGGCATTTCCAGATAGTAATTGTTGCTATGAAAAAAAAAAATCTAAGCAATGTGATAGAGAGCATATCAATTATGTACTGCTATTCATCAAACCACATTAAAACTTAGTGGTTTAAAATTACTCTTACTTACTCACTTATAATTTTCTGAATTGACAGTTTGGACTGGGTTTTTGTTTGGTTTCATCTGTGGTCATTTATTCAGTTATACTTATCTAATGGCTTGGCAGTGGCTGGAAGTTCAGGACGGTTTCATTCACATATCTAGAAGTTAGCTTTGAGTGGGCCTCTTCAAGGGTTTGCCAGGGCTTCATCACATGATGATCACAATACAAAAAGAGGATAACTCCCAATGTGCAGCGCTTGTTAAACCTCTCCTTGCATCAGATTTGTCTCATTGGCCTATGCAAGTCAGACAGCAGAGTTCAGTCAATATGGGACAGGGCTACACAGGGGAATGGGTATTAAGTATTGTGTTCATGGGGTGCTACTAGTTATCTCCACAGAGTGTTACCTGTGTGTGTGTGTGTGTGTGTGTGTGTGTTTGTCGGGGGTTGGGAGCGTCTATCAACTTCAGTAACCAGGGAAGACTTCGAATAGGAATAAACAGTTGAGCTCAGATCTGAATGTTGGGAAGCAGCCATCTCACATTAAAAATCTAGTAATCAATTCAATTTTCTATACATTATAATTTTTCTTTTCATTTATTATGAAGTAACTGAGATACGGTGAAAAATAAAAGAAAAAGTAGCAAATATTGCTTGTACCAAAACCTGACTTTGAATACAAGTATAGCATCTTTTGTTAAATTTATTCCTAAATCTTTATTTGAACACTAGTATACATGATTTTATTTAAAAGGTTTTTTTAAGTATTTGCTTGTAGCACGTTGAAATGTAGCTGATTTTAGTATAGTGACTAGTTATACTGCAATCTTACTACTATACTGACTTCTTAGATACAGTTCCTATTTTGTAGATTCTTTAAGATTTTCTAAGTAAATAATTATGCTTTCTGCAAATAAGGCAGTTTTAATTTTTTCAATCTGTAAACCTTATATTTTCTTTTCATGTCTTATTTCAATGGCTGGTGACTTCAAATGGTTGGCATTCTTGCTTTGTTTTGAATCTCATGTTTTTCATGAATTTAAATGCAATAATGGGAGTGAGGGCCATCTTGTGGATATAATTATTTAGGGTGTATTTATTTTCCTTTACTCAATATTAGAGTAAGTTATCTTGTCTTCTTCTGTATAGCTGGATTAATTTCTCATTCACTCTTACATTAAATTTGTATTTTCAAGAATCCCATTTTTATGCAGTGTTGTCCCATGAGATTCCCCAGCATGGACATCCCTGAATTTTATTCTTTCCCAATTCAGTCACCTAACAGAAGTCTAATGTATCCAAGTTTCAGTGAAAATTCTCAAATTGAGGACTATGGTTGGCACCAGGTTTGTCTTCTGATATTACCAGTTTTATTTCATTTGGGGATGTGGTATATCCTTACTTTGGGGTCAGTTCATTGACATACTTAAAAAAACATGTTAAAATTCTACTAGCCATTACTTTAGTCCACACAGTTAGAATATTTAACCAGTATATTACAAACAAAACAAACATGCTGCTGAGAACACAAATTCAAACTTAGTCTTTAGAGAAACTGAGACCTCCCTGTTGATCTCACAGGATTTGGGGAATGATTAAATAGGTCAATATATGTAAAGTGCTTAAAAAGTGCTTTGTACTTAGAAAGTGCTGTAGAGCTATTAGCTATTTTGCTATCACAGAATCTTGTCATATCATGGCCTTAAAGACAATTCTGTGCTAGTAAGTAGCAGGAATCCCCGTACACTAACGTAAAAAGTCAATACAGTAAGTTGTGATTAAATGCAACTTAAATGGATAGATGATTATGGCATAGTTTTCCTCTGTGACACTAGTTCGAAAGATGGTATTTGGATAATCTAAATTTTGGTATGAATTAGAAATAAGAGAGAGAAACTAGAAGAAATGAATGCTACGTTACTGCCTGGGAAGAGGAGACCTGGGCCATTGAGTCAAAGGCTTCAGTGTAGAGGATGAGGGAAACTTAATTTGCTGAGTGCTTGATATGTGCCAGACATGGCATTATGCATGCTAAATGTAATTATTTCACATAGTCTGAAAGCTATTGCTTCAAAATATGAGTATTGGTATAAATACTCATATTACTAGATAAGGAAATTGAAATAAAGATGATCAAATGTCAAACTTAAAAAAAAGCTTGAAGGTGGTGAAGCTTTATTTTGAAATAAGATCATTCTTTAAATTAGTGAACACAGTGCTTAGCACCAGTTGTGGTTTAATAGCACATCTATTGTATTATTAATCTTGTACCATGTTTGTAATAAAACTGAAGTCTTTATTATTGTATCAAAGCATTCTCATTTGTTCATGTGCTCATCTGAAAATAGCCACTGAATTGCATAGTAAAAATAAAAAAGGTGTCCTACGTTGGAAACTAATTATAATAATGATCATTATTAATGTATCTTCCTTAATATACTAATAATCCTCACCAAGTATGTGGTTATTGAAGTAATCATTTTAAAGTTGATGAATTTAGGGCACAGCAAAGTGAAAATAGAAAATGGTGGCATTAAGTCTACACCCATGTCTCTCTGGCTACAAATTCTTTCGTATAAGTGATACTATGCTATTTAGGTAAAGGGATAAAATTAATTTATAATTTGAAATTCTATTACACAAGTGTGTATTAAATTTAATGAAAGTTTGCTTATACTAAAATAGAAGCAGATCTGGACCTTTTAGAAAATAATGATTATCCTAAAATACATTGATACGGTGATGGATATAGCTACAGATAGGGACTAAATAAGCAAATAGGCTTCTATCTCCTATTTTCACGTGAGTTTGTTTCAGCAATATTCATGAGCTCATACAGAGGAATGATGAAGTATATGTGTGTCATCTACTAAACATGGTGCTGAATGTTTTTAAAGTTCAGGCAGGCTAACTGGTAGAACAAAAATCTTGTGCCTTAACACAAAAAGGATTGATGTGTTTATGCTAGGTTTTACCGTTTTGTAGGGAAGCTTTGTTTTATGCAGTCACTGAGGACTCCAGTTTTTATTTATCCTGTGAGGCTGCCATAGGCTCCCCACTGGCACTCTGCATCTAGTTAGGAGAGGAGGAAAGAGTGAATGTGGAGGCTTGTCAGTCAAATTATACAGGTTGGGCAGGAAATTTTCCAAACTTACTTCTGCTCACGTTCCCATAGCCAGAATTCAGTCACATGGTCAGACCTAATTACAAGAAGGGGTATATATTCTAATGGTTCCTATGAGGGGAATAGGAAGACTTTAGCAAACTACTAGCCAGCAGAGGTTACAATATGTAAACAACAGGGTGATAATGTGATTTAGTTTACATTGTTATCCTCACTTGCTCATATTTCAGATAGGAGGACCAGCAGGCTTAAGATTACTGAAACTAGAATCAGAAACCATGAACTTGAGATACAGGCTACAGGATGATAAAACACAAGGAGGAGAAAAAGTCCACTTGGTATAAACCTTAGTGGACTAGGTGCATCTTCAAAACAATCTATCTTCAAAAGTTAGGAGGGAAAGGTAATTTGAGAATATAGTTTAAGTTTAGTTAAGAATCTACCTTCTCATACAGTGATTGATAGCCTTTGAGTGGTTTTTAGACAGGGGGTAAATGGTTACAAGTATGCATTAAGAAGATAATTTTTAGTTTGGAGGAAGAATTAGAAAAGTAAATATTCAGGAAGCAGGGAAATCAAAGAGGAATATACTCCAGAAATTTAAGATCCTAAATTTCAGAGGTACTGTGAAGTTGGAGAAAGACAAACAAATTGAAGATATTTCAGAGACAGAATGGAAAAGATGTGGTCATTTATTGACCAGAGTAAAGAAGAGTTGTAATCAGAATGTAAATTTTGAAAATAAAGATGTCTTCACTCAAATACAGTAATTCATGAAATGTGTCTGGGTGTAACCGGACCTATTTCCCAAGCATTAGGAAAATTAGTCAAAATAACTACAAAAAGCATGGGTTATAAGAGAAGTGAGTAAAAGGAAAGAGTCACATGATTGCTAATGGTTACCATGCATTTATTTAATGAAATAATACTGAGCATAGTGTCATGTTACTAATTTTTCACAATGTCATTATGGATTAAATTTGTCCCTGAAAATTTATATCAGCTAAAAGTCTTAGAAATGGACTGACATAACTATAGCATCATGTAGAATTAAATAGATGCTAATATTTAAAGAAGATTGTGTGTTTGTGATATACAGTCATTTTAACTGGGAGAAAATAATTGTTGGAGCTTGTACAGTTGGTTTTGGTCAGTTTTCTAAAACTGCAGGTTTCTGTATAGTTTATATTTTTTACATTTTGTAATATTGACTTCAGAAAAATAATATTCAATAATTTGTAATAAGCATCTAGAATTTAGAAAATAGATCTTCAGTATACATCTAGAATAAGAGCTAATTCCATTTTATAAAATAGAGATTAGGAAAATGCATTTGCATTCTAAATGGACATTCTTACATTTCTATGAAGATCAGTAAATCTATACTCTCATTAACAGAGGTTTCTATTTCACACTACAGGAGATTAAAATATTTCTTTCAAATGCACACTTCTACCAAAATAACAAACTGTTTCTTTCTTTATGATCTCCAATAGATCATAAAGAAAGCTTGTTATTGTTTTTCATTTATTTATTTATTTTTTTGCTGACAATATAACTGCAAACTTTTTCTGAATCTATATCTTCCTAAGATGTACAAACACAATCATCTGTTACCTGTCTACAGGCCAAAGTATGCATGTAGAAGGCCTTTCTGGAAAGGGACAGCTAATTCTCATTTGCATTTTAAAACAAGCTCACTTGATTTAACAAACAGTAGGGATGACTTTTTTTTTTTTTAATAATTTCTATTTGTGCTTTAAAATCTCTAGAAAATCACTGAGGTATCATAAGCAACATTGTTTGTTCATCTTTTTAAATTTAATTTTTAAGCAGTGTTTCTCTAGGGGAAGAAAATGTTCTGCATCTTTCAGGAAGATAGATTTTAACCAGTATAATAAGTTTCAACTCAGGGATAATTAAAATGAGTTATATACATCTCACTTATTGAGTTTGTAATGAAATGATGATAGACCATTAAGTATAATGACCATTGAAAGTAAGTTCAAAATATAATGTTACTTTTTTAACATGTGCTATTTTTTCTCACTTGATAATTTGTAATACTGCTATGTGAATCTTTAATGTCATAAGTTGATCATCAGTTTTATGATAATATTCCTAATATTTAAGGAGTGTTCCCTCCACATATTATACCTACGCATTAAAACCTTAGTAATAATGTTTAAAAGAATAAAAATGGAAAGGGAAAAAAGTTGGAAGTTTTAGGAACACAGCATTGAAATCTGATTATTAATTAGAAATGTAATAAAGAGTTAATTCTGGCTAATTTGTTTGCATTTATATTCCTTGATGTTGAGTAAGCATGAATGAGGATTTCTGAAATAACTTCTCATGGTTTCAATTAAAGTAACAAAACTCACTAGGATAGAAACAGAAAAATCTAGGGTGAGAAGTATGAGCCGATATTTTCTATATGATCTTGAAAACATTTCTGGCTTGGGTTCAAAGAAAAATTTGTTTCCTCTGAAGTGATTAATTTTGTAAAGAAGCAAATATATTTTTCCAGACATCCACAAAGTACACATTCATATATATTCAGCACTAGTAGCAACAACAGATACACAACAATTGTTTTTTTCACTTCTCAATTTGAACAATGTGCAGTTATCAGAGAATAGAATCAGAGTCTTAGGAGCCATCTGGAGCAACCTCCTTCATTTTAAAAGTAAGAAAAATATGGTTCAGAAATGAAAAGTGATTTTCAAAAGCCAGAAAGCTAGTGTGCTTTTGAACAAATGTCCCCGAATCTCCACAGCAAAGAATGAAGGAAAAACAAAAACAAAAACAAAAACAAAAGCTTTTAACATTAAGTAACGTGATTAATCCATGTAATGTAAGCTGGTATACTGCAGGTTTGTAAGGATTTATTTCATAAGTCAGCTCTAAAAAGTTGAATACTTTCTATCTTTTCTTCCTTTATTTATTTACTTCATCAGTATTATTTTTCCTATCAAGGAAAGTTTGGTCTGTTATTTGACTGGATTTGCTATTACTATTATTATTTTGGGATAAAGTTCTGTATACGAAGTGTTCTTACATGTTAGTATCCATCAGGATTCTCCAAAGAAACAGACCCAAAGAGATAGATATACTGATAGAAAGATGGAGCTACAGAGAGAGATGGATATAGAGATAGAGATGGAGAGAGAGAGAAGTAGAGACACATAGAAAAGAGGTTTGACTCACACCATTCATTGTGAAGGCTAGCAAGTACACGGTTCCCTAGCAGTCTGGAAATAAACAGGATTTCTATTTTATAATTTTAAAGCAGAATTCCTTCTTCTCCAGGAAACTTCAATTTTCACTCTTCAGGCCTTACACTTACACTGACTGAGTGAGGCCCAGCCACAGAAGGGAGGAGAATCTGCTTTACTTAGACGATGTGATTGTAAACGTTAATCCATCTACAAAATACTTTCACAGCCACTGATGTCTAGAATAGTGTTTGACCAAAACAATGAGCAACATTGCCTAGCCAAGTTGCCGCGTAAAATTAACCCTCAAAACTATTAAAGAAAAAGATGCATAATATTTATAATGTCAAGCAAAACCAGATGCTCAGGGAAGTTAAACTCAGTACAACTATCTTCTGATTATTTAACACCTGTAACATTTGTGAGTACCCCGTTTGAACTATTTTTCATCAATTAGATGAAGCAAAATTGCCTCAAGAGTAACTATTATTTTCTTTGTAAAATTACCTTTAACCTTATTTTTCCATCATGGCAACAATGATGTAACAATGTAAAATATAAAATAAATAAATAAAACTGCAAGTCAAGAGGCATAAAAAGCACTAGAAATGACTGCCAAGCTGAAGGATTAAATCAGGACTGTGTAGGATTAAATCATGGTTTTATCTTTTAGTGACTGTTTTAATTTGGGTAAATGCAAAACTTTTTGATTTAGCAGTATGTTCATCTATAAAGTGGAATTCCTAGCTAAAATATTTGCGATTAGAGTTTAATGAAACCATCCTTGTAAAACCTTTAACCTTATTTCTATTATGCAGTTAATCTTCAATAAGCAATAACTATAGTGAAACTAGTGCAAGGTTTGTTTATGTGTTTGTTTGTTTTTGTATTTAGCCTATTGCACTGCATGGTGCTAGCATTGGCCTCATTTTCTAGGTGACAAGCGATACTGATAGTGGATAAGTAACTTGGAGAAAATCACAAACTCAAAGAGATTTTGGTATACAGATCAGCAGAAAATGAAATATTTTACAGTCAGACTGTAGAATGCCTAACAGTATCTGTGACCTGGAAGAATGTTGCTGCATAATAGAAAATAATTTGAGATGGGATCAGTTTTGGTGGCACTGAAGCCAGGAAACAAAATGACAGTCGTCTTAGAATAATATATTGAAGAGGCTTTCATGTGTGCAGTATGAAAGTGAAACAGCTATTAAAATAAATTAAAGGATATTGTTCTCTAATTCAGCACAGTGTATGTTCCTTAAAAACTTGACAAAAATAATAAAATTGCAGATACTAACTACTATATATAAAATAGATAAACAACGAGTCTATACTGTATATCATGGGCAACTACATTCAGTGTCTTGTAGTAACCTGTAATGGAAAAGAATATGAAAAGGAATATACGTATATATATGTATGACTGAAACATTACGCTGCACACCAGAAATTGACACTTTGTAAACTGACTGTAGTTCCATAAAAAGTAATAAAAGCATGTATAAGAAAATGAAAAAATCAGCACCCTCATCAATCAGAAATTACCACTGCTACAATACTCTTACACATACATTGTGATTCCTTTTTTGAATTCAACAATATCAAAAATTCTAGCAAATGATTTCTCTGTTTTTCTGACCACATTTAAAGAAGCATACTAATTAATAATTATAAATATTATAAAAATCACAGAAATAACAATCAATAACAAAAAGTTACATTTATTTTTGCCAAGTTGGTTGGTTAAAATGGTAGCTCATTGTTATTTAATCTAATTCTGTGCTTCCTTAGATTATTAGGGAGCCTAAACATTTTTCTTATTTATTGGTTATTTGTATCCCTTATCTTGTGGATAGCCTGTCCAGATGTTTTAGTCCCATTCAAACTCAAATAATTACCAGTCACACTTTCAATTTTCAAGGAAATAAATACAAATACAACTGTGTACTTGAGTAAACTTAATTTATATGGCCTGCATTTCTTCTGTTATAAACGTAACTGGTTTTCACTGGAGAAAATGTAAAGGACATAAAACAGAAAAGAAAAGAGAGCAATAAAGCACAATTACTATCTATTATTGTAAAAGGAAAAAGAATCATCGAGCCTACAGGCTGTTGTAGGTCTTTTTGGTGTTTTTGACATACATATATAATTGTATACCTCTGTTTCTTGGAGCCTAAATAAATAAATAAATAAATAAGAGATAATAGATAACAGATAATCTCTTGCACGTCACCACACACAAATTCTTCAAAGCAAACTCAGAATATATTAAATTCACATGTCATGTTACTTGTCTAGTTACACAAACTTCATGTAAAAGTCGTCATGAATGTGTATATCACATTTTGTTTATCCATTCACCTGTTAGTAGAGAGTTGGTCCTGCCTTTTGAAATCTAGAATTCCATATTCTGAAATTTAGCTTCAGAGAACCATCAGCTGTAGGTGCAAAGCTTTATAAAATAAAAATATTGATGACTTTTTATTAACAAGTATTTATTATCTACTATGTACCAAAAACTACATTAGCCACTGGAATTAAAACAGTGAATGATACTGACAAGTCTCTAACCCCACTGAAATTATACTGTAGTGGGAATGACAGTCAATAAGAACATAAAACTTAAATATATATGTATATGTGTGTATATATATATGTATAGAGAGAGAGAGAGAGAGACAGTCCTGCCAATTAGTATGTTGAACATGGATGTTTGGATATAATATAAAGAAATATATCACTATACTCTAAAAGAAAAATGAATCTATAAGATAATGAACCTCGAAATCATTATGCTGAGTGAAAGAAGTCAGCCAGCCAAAGAAATCTACAGTGTGGTGTAATTTTTTTTTTTAATTATAGAAAGCACAATTTAATCTGTAGAGATGAGAAACAGATGAGAGGTTGCCTTTGGCTGGAGAAGAAAGAAATGGTATAGATTGCAAAGGGTATGTAAGAAAACTTTTGGTTTTCCTATTACACAATACACTAAATGAAACCATGTGCATATTGCTTTCTTTTACTTTTTCTTTTCTATTGATACTGGTTGTAATGAAAATATTTCTCATCATTTGTACATAATCCATGTTATCTTTGCCCATACTCTTGTTCTTTTTTCAACTGAACTGTTGATTTTTTCTTATTAATTTGCAAAGACATCCTCAGACTTAAAAAATATATACCTGTAATGTATATTGCAAATATTTTACTAAATTGTCATTTAATTTTTATAATATTTAAAATCTTATTGATACAAAGAAGTTTTACATGTATAGATAATCCACTTAATTCAATTCAATTTAATTTTTTCATTCCTTCAACAAATATTTATGAAGTACCTATGTTGGAGACTGAATGAACACATTATTATCTTTATCAAAGAATGTCAGTTCTATTAAAATGGAAGTATAGTAAAATGTTTGAGTTTATTTGAGCAAAAATTAATTCCCATGGGGCAGTGCCAAACCAGAAGCAGTTAGAAGCAAGCTCCACTGACCAGAGCTAGGGGCAAGACTTTTATAGAGAAGATGCGGAGTTAAAGCAGGAATATTATGGCTTGGCTAGAGCTTCAGCAGTTGCCTTATTTAAGAAAGACCTAGGTGGCTGTTTGTGATTCATTGTCCTTAGGTTTTTATTTATTTACCTCGAGACATTTACAGGCTTAGGTTTGGGTTTGCTTATGTAGGCTGCTAAGGCATTAGAACCACCTCAGTCTAATGGCCTCCTTGAGCAGCTACAAATGATATTATCTTGCCTTTTAAAGAAAAGAATATGGATTCTAATTATAGAATGTGTTTTGGTGGCGGATGGTAATAGCTCAGTGGCAGAGCATGTACTCAGCATGGGTCCTGGGTTCAATCCCTCGAACCTCCATTTAAAAAAAAAAGAAAGAATGTGTTCTGTTTTTATGTACTTTAAAAAAATCTAAAAAAAGATTATTTGATAGTCTATTCAGGAGGGTGGCAGGGGAATTTAATTAAAGGGTATGGTACATTTCAAGGATCAGAGTTAACCGCAGTGGTTGTCAAATCACTATAATTTTAAAATAAGTATTTTTATTGTTGTACCTTTTGTTAAAATATCCATTTTTACCCTGCTTTTGTTCTGCCTCAGAGTTATGTTGATTTTAAATTCTCACTTTGACTTTTATAAAAAGTGAAAGGTATATAATTGGATCCTACTGAAAGTCGCTAGCTCCAGAGAGAGTTCCGTTTTGAATTATTTTAGAAGTGTCAGAGTGTACACAGACTTGTTGGTAGTTGTATTGCCTCTGGAATGCTCACTTGCCTAAGAATGAGGAAATTTGTAAGTAAATGAACAGTCATCTCTCTGTAAATTACTCCTGTGTTCCACCAGCTGAGTGACCAAGCAGAATCAATTTGTAGCCCAGAGATCGTTCATGGTTTCCCAGCAAAAACAGATGTCAATGTTTGAACAAATTCACCATATTATAAAGAGAACTTGTTACAATTTCAACCTCCACTTGTCAGTCAACAACAACTATATTCTCTATTCACTCCAATTTCAAAATTCATCATTGCTTTTCTGATGTTAAACAGAACAAATGTACTTAGGGTGCAATCATGCAAAGCCACAAAGAATGAGATCAAACTTGGTTCATTATCAAATTTGACACCATTGCGATTGAGTGTTGGATTCAAAAATACCAGGGCCACAATAATCAATAATGGCAAAGTCTAAAACAATTCATGTGAATTAGTTGTGCCTCCTAGATTAACTTTTGTCATATTTCTTTTTGACAGGTTAAAAATTGTGCTCACTTTTCCATGTCCATAAATTATTATAGCATTTGCAACTAAATTATGGCAGAGATTGATAATCTTTAATTTGAAAAAAAAAATAAATGTTATCAAATGTGAAGCTTCTTTTTTGTGCAACATGTTTATTTCAAAATTTATTACCTAAGTAATATTTTCATCTCTTTTAATTTTTTCCTTTTTGGAGCCCTAATAAGCACCATCCAATACACTCACACACACAGAAAATGTATCCATCTATTAAAAAATACAAATGAATTGTCTTAGGGACAGAGTGAGTTATACAATCATCATTAAAATATTTTTCTGTGTATAATTTGGTGAAGGATTCAGAGCTTTAGGCTGAATAAATCAGATGAGGCAAAATTGTTACTCTTTAGAAAATATTAGATGTAGAAAATGCTAGATTGGAAAATACTGATGTAAATAGTTTACATGAAAAAATACTGATGAATAATGAAAATATACATCTGTTAGGCTACAGATACCTTTTAAAAATCATATATTCATTTATTCATTCAGAATGTATTTTTAAACATCTGTTTTCTAGGTACCTTATTCTCTGTTAATGATATATGTCTGCACTTTTCCAGTATAGTAGCCACCAGCCACATGTAATGATTTAGCACTTGAAATACGGGTAGTACAAGTGAACTGTGCTTAATTTTAAATAATTTAACTTAAATTTACAACTAATATTCTATTCAGTTATTGAAAACCTATGAGTCTATGAATCTAGTGTTTCACCTAGATTTTATGAAGTCTAAATACAGATTACTTATTTCTCTCTGAAAATTTACCATCTTAATTGAGATGAGCTGTAAATATAAAATACACACTAGATTTCAGAGATTAAATACAGAAATAATGTAAAATATCACAATAATATTTTGTTGACTAAGTATTAGAAGAATAATTTAGATTTTTTTATTTAAATAAAATGTATTCTTAAAACTAATTTCACTAGCTTTCTTCTTACATTTTTAATATGGATACCTGAAATTGTAAAAGGAGGACTGACAGAGTTAATGTTGGTAAGGGCATAACAATTCTTATCACATAGTCAACTAATTAATATTCATAAATTTCACCAGGAGCCATCTAATATCATAGGCGAAAGAGGCATTTTTCTCTTATAATTTGAAGGTAACCAGTAAAAAAGAAAAAGCCCCCTTAGAAGTACCAACCTAGTCTAGCCTGGCCTGGGCCATAGATTTATTTTTTAATAATGCCTTTAAATAACAGCAAAGATTTTCTATCAAAATATATACCCAGAACTAACGTTTATCAAGTGTTTTCAGACTCTACTAAGCGAGTGATACTAGATGTGTTTCCTGTATCGCCTTTCTTAATTCTTACAACAACTCAATGCCGTAGGTGTCATTAATAACACCAATACAAAGAGAAAGCAATTAACATGCCCACACAAGTGCAGTCATTCAACAAATGTGTTCTGAGTACCTCCCTAGTGCTCGCTGGGGCTGCTCAAGGCACACGGGAATCACCAATGAACAAAAGCAACCAAGACTCTTGTCTCTCTGGAGTTAATTTTCTAGGTAGTAAATAGGAATTTAAAGCTATATATGCTTTATTAAAACTCTTTTCCTTTATTAAAATATACTGCTAACAATAGTTTGGTAACTTTGGGCTGGCTACTTAATCCCTCTCATCTTTAGTGATTTCATGTTTAAAAAAGGCTTAGTAACAAAAAAAAAATACAAAAAAAATACAACCATGCATGATTTCTGGATAATAAAATGTTACATGTGAACACTGCTGTATTAACTATATCTTCTATGTGTTTACTTTTTAAAATATTCATATTATTTTTAAACTATTCCCCATATGTCATACCGTATTTTACAACATGTTGACACTAAACTTGTCTGAACTTTATATTCTAGTACTAAGCGTATTGTCTTATCTTATGAAATTAGTACAATAAGTGCCTTTGAATTATTTTTGTTTTATAGCTTCGACTTAAAGTATTGCTGTTTGTTACTTTCTCCCACTTGTACCTGCTCCAGACCTAAGGTTCATGAGAACTTTAAAACCAAATAATGTTATCCTAAATAAAAATTAAAAGTTTTAGGAAACCCTGGGATATCTGAGGGGTAAAACGCCATGGGGTTTCATATAAATACAGGCTACAAAGTATTATTTATTCAATTTGAATAGTTTGAAGTGAAATTCAACAAATTCATTAAAAATATTGTTCTGACTTTTTGCCAGAAATGTTTAATCACTTACACCAGTGTATAAATATGGTCATATCATGGCAGATGTATTTGTAAGAAGACTTTAATAATATAAAACTTCAAATTTTGTCACTAAAAAGTGTGAGACTATAGAAGGAAATCACACATTTTCATACAGGAAAGATAATATGGAATGCAGTATAAATTTTAATAGCTTAATTTATTAAAAGTTTCATCAGGAAATTCAGAGATTTTTTGTCTTCATTTAGGAAGTCAAAAGTGCTTAAATTAATTTGTTCTCACACACAATCTAAGAAAATCCTTTGGATTTCGATTAAATCAGACCTCAGACAAAGTTATATTGATACCTTTGAGGGAGAAGAGCCTTAAGACAGGCTTCATTTTTCGTATCTGCTTTGCTTTCCTAATCATTTATTTGTCCTACTGAAATACATACATATTCAGAAATCTGAAATGTGTTTGTTTCCTGCAGCCTTTATTTTCAGAGGCAAAATATTCATGAGAACCTAGGACAAAATACTCTCAGGGCATTTTAAATTGATAGTACTTAGAGTAACTTTGCGATAACATCATTGCATTATTCAAAGGAACTTCTTGTTTTTAACTGAGAAGCTAAAAGTGAATTTAAACATATGTATAAAATGACTCCTTGTGAAGCTTACGAGTAAAAATTAATGATGATCTTTGACTATTGAAGACCCCCTTAACATTTAAAAACCAAATGCCAAATAATCAAACAGCTTACCAAGATAATTTGAACATGGAATGAGTGTCTTTTATCAAGTAAAAATTGTGGCTTTTGGCCTAGTTACTGACTAAAATATGTAATGGTCAGAATTCAGTTATTCTAACACATCAGAAAATAAGCCTAGCAACGTGTGATTCATAATACCTTCCACAAATGACATTGTAGAATTATTAATACAAAAAGCAAGAGATATTGATCGGTTTGCCTATTAGTTGAATTCCCTGATTTATTTACCCTGATCTTATTTGGCCAAAAAGAAACATATGAGAGATCTGTGGTTAAAATAAAAGTGAGGATGACTCTACAGAAAAATCTTATCACTTCAGGCAGTGACTTGTGATAATTTGTTAAAGATGAAGAAGTAGAAAAAAGTTGCTTTAAGGGTTTTGAGATTTCATAGAAACTGATGGTTTTTTCTTAACAAATGGCTTTGGGCAATGAACTGTAAAAAATTGCTATCTGTTAATCCACAGATAATTATTTTGCACACAATCATGCACTGATATCCAAAAATATTATTAACACTTCTGGGATTTCTATCATCACAACCTCAATAAAAATGATGTGTTCACAGCTTAATTTTCTATCCTGTTGTGAGTTAAATATTGGATCTTAATGTTGTTCATTAGCTGTCCCAAGCCTTAGCAGGGACTGATGCTGGGCATCCCTTCGTGTGCTTATTGGCCATCTCTGTGTGTCTTCTTCGGAGAAGTGTCTATCAAGTCCTTTGTCCATTTTTTTAATCGGGTTGTTTTTGTCATTCTTGAGCTGTAGGAGTTCTTTATACATGGGATATGCAAAGTATTGAAAAACAAAAAGGAAGAATACAGAAGCAAAAATAGAAAAAGGAATAATAAAAGAAAACTTTCTTTTCCACAGAGAATAAAATGCTTCCATTCAAACAAAATCAGAAACCACTGTCTATAAAAACCTGATGCTGGTACAGGCACACTTCATTTTATTGCACTTTGCTTTATTGCTCTCCACAAATACTGCATTTTTTACAAATTGAAGGTTTATGGCAAGTATACGAGTGCCGTTTTTCCCAGTAGTGTTTGCTCGCTTCATGTCCCTGTAACACGTTTTGGTTATTCTCACAACATCTCAATCTTTTTAACAAATATAATTATCATTGTATTTGTTATGGTGATCTGTGGTCAGTGATCTTGGATGTCACTATTGAAAAAGATTACCAGTCACTGAAGGCTTAAATAATGGTTAGTGCTTTTTTTTTTTTTTAACAATAAAGTATCTTTTTGAATTAAGGTATTACATTGTTTTTAGACATAATGCTATTGTGCGCTTAATAGACTACACCATAGTATAAATATCAGTTTATGTGCACTAGGAAACCAAAAAAATTGTGTAATTCACTTTATTGTGATATTCACTTTATTGCAGTGGTCTGGGATCCAAAATATCTCTGAAGTATGCCTATACTATAAAAGGGAAGTTATTTCTTAAAAACAAGACTTCTAAAAGCTATTAAAATCAGTAACCACTTCCGATAAATACATACTGCATGGTGAAAATATGGATTTACTGAGTGGGTGTTCATAGAATTTCCCCAGCCACTGGATTAATTTCTAAAAAGTTAACCCATAGTCAAGAAAGAAAAAGCCACTCTGATTTACAGTTACCAAAATAAGCCGTAATTGAGGCTATGCACATCTCTTATTCAGTAAGTAGTGGAATTCCTGAGGAAGTTGAATGTGTTTTTATTCTTTATCCATATCATCTGGCACAGCACATCTGAAATGGAGTAGATGCTCGGTAAACTTTTATAGAGAAAGGGGTTGAAAATTGGTTAGAAATTCTGCAGCTAAAGATTTGAAAAAAATACAGCTGAAAAAGCTTATGTAGAAAATGTCTATTTTTTTTTAAGTAGCTGAATACCTGGAGTTAAGTGTATTTTGAAGACTAATTTATTCTTAAAACCCACTAATTAGACCATTGTAATAAATGGTAAAGTGAAAAAAAGAAAGACAGTGCCCCTCCCAAAATTCAACATTAATATATTTTGTTAGTAATTATTTCTTTATGCCTGAAAAACATATAGAAAAACACCTAGATACATAATGTCTACAATCTTGCACTGTTGAGAATTAGGACCTCTGTCATGTCATATTTGGCCTGTAATAGCAGAGTGTTTTTTTTTCTTTCTTTATTTCCTTCTTCTTTTTGACATATTTGTGTACTTGCTCTTTAATGTATGGAGTATCTTATTTCATCTTGTCACTGATATTTTCCTATGCCTTTTCGCTAGAAGACAAAATGGCCTTTATGAGGATGATAATCAACACATTTGGGATCCAAATATTGATTAAGTAAAAATAATTATATCAAAATATGCAGCCACTTCCTTTGGTGCTAAGGAAAAATCAGTTCATCATTATAAATGGTAACATTTAGGGATGTCTTTTTATCTGTCTGTTTTTACTGATATCTGATGGTTATGAATTATTAAATATAAGATGCATAAAATATACACTGTGTTTCTTTTTACTCTTTACAATGATTATTTCTGACAATATTATTTAGCAACTAAAAATCAGCATTAATTGGAAATGTCAAATGCCAGGTGGATTCTGACTGCCCATCTCCTGTTACTGTCACTGTTTTCATTTCTAAATCAAGATTTACCTGTCAGTTTGCATTCAAGATACATTAGCATTCATATTGGCATTTGAGATGCTCCTTGAAGCATTCACTGTTATCTCTCCACACTCTCTCCTGCTTTTACAACTAAAAGGTTTGCTGATCTGGGGGTACTTTGAGTCTAACGCACTGTGTTATGAATTTCCCCTTGACTGTTATTGAATCAAATTACTTCATGTATCTTAGATAGTTAGAATACATTTTTCAGAATAAATATTCTCACCTATACAATGAATAGCATTGTAAACTTAAAGACAAACAAGGATAAAGTGCCTTGTTAAATCTTAAGTGAATGTCTTTTTATGCATTTCCTTTTTTTCTCCAATTTTATGTGAATAACAACCCTACACCACTAAAAATGTCATATTCAAGAGTATTAACCCTGATCAAAAAGTGCTTATTCTGTCACAGAGGCAAGCATAAAATATTACTACACGTATAGGAAATTCTATTAGGAGCTACTGTGTGTAATTGGTAATGAAACATTCCAAGAAGCGATGCCTAATTTGATTTGAAAAGGTTAGAAAAAACTTCACAGAGGAGGTGACAGCTAAGGCTTTGAAAACAGAAGCGCAAGTTTGACTAGACTACAAGACACTGGAGGTTAGGAATGCCAGAATCTAATGGCCATTGTGGAGTTTGGGAGTTACGGAGTTACAAAAATGTATAGTGTATTTTTGGAATTACAAGCAACTCCACTCAACTTGATTGTCAACTCTTTTGTGTAGCTTTCCCTGCTTCATTCAGTTAGAATAAATCTTTCTTCTGAGTATCCTCTTGTCACTTTTCATGTGGTACAGTTTGATTTCTGCCTTATAATTATCTAGGGAAAGTGTTTGTTGAAGACAGAGATTAAGGTAACTAAGTTTAAAAATTATAAATTCATAAAATAATTACTTAGAATTATAAAACAGAAGGAAACAAATAAAACCTCTGTTTAGATCAGTGATATCACTGAATAAAATGAAGTTCTTCTCTAATTATCTTAGTGCAAATTAATTAATTTAAATTAAGAATATAGGATAATATAATATTCTTAATTTAAAAGATGCACATATAATTAAAATTTTTATTGCTGTAACAAGTCACACAAAATGTATGTGGTAGTAATTCTTTCTGATTCCCACCAGATGTGGGAGTACCGATTTTTAAATAAATTTTCCATCCTTTCGAATATCACATCTACCTTTTCCTTATAAAATTCTTTTGTTGTGGGAGAGAGAGAATAATCTGTGACTCAATGCACTAATATTGAAAAGGTCAGATTTCTTTCCATGAAAACGTTCAGTCAATGTGTTCTTTGTTCCTCAGATTCTTCTGAGCAACAATTAATCCAATTAAACCGACTCTAAAGCTGTGAATTGTCATAGATCATAACCTTTCAAAGTGCCTTTGTATTCTTCCTCAAATCTACCTTAGTTAGCATATTTTAATGGTAGCACACAAAGGAATATTACCAAGTATTCTCGGTGTTGGTGTTCAAAAATGCTGTGCGCCTGCCAATTGCATTATAAAGAGATTAGGAGCAGTGGTATTTCAAGACAGACAGACATGAGCACAATGAATCACATACGAAAGACCAAGAATGATAGGGATAAATACACTAAGTGACATACTAACCTTAAACATTTACCATGTTGGCATCGCAGTTCACCTTTATCTCATCAGTTATATTCATAATGAAACGAATATTGAGTGGGAAAACCTAAATGCTATTTAATTAATGTAAAGGTGAGGGAGGAATAGACTAAGTTTTTCACATTCATAATGGTAAATTTCCATTAGTGGATTGCTTTGCCCTGATAGATGCCATTTCGTTCACAGTCTCGAATAATGAAAAATCATCTTTAGTTAGGATTCATTTTGCTTCATTAAATATACTGCTAGAATATCCTGAAATAACTAGAGTTCAGAATAAGACTGAAATAATGTAAATACAGTGTTATTGCTTCAAAGCCAATAGCATTTTCAAACTATTATTTGCAACAAAAGTTTATACAGAAATTACATTTCTGCAATTTTTTGGTTGTAAAATGTTATACACCTGTAAACTTTCTAACTGAACTTATTTTTTTTTCTAATCTCATAAATAATAATCCAATGCTACAGAAGTTTTGGGAAAGTAAAAAGAAATGATTTTTTCATGATTTTTAAGTAAAACTAAAACTGTAGATCTGTAGTTGGCCACATTTTACATATGCTGGTATGTTTTGAGAAACAAAGTTAAAAAAAAAAAAAACTTTTGACAATGCAAAGGAAACCAAGTAGGGGTGTCAGATTTACTTAATCATACCCTTGTGCAGTGAGAAATCCACATATAACTTTACGGTCGCCCCTCTGTATCTGCTCATCCAAGGGTTCAACCAACTGTGGGGTGTGGTACCATAGTACATATTTAGTGAACAAAATCTGTGGGCATGTAAGTGGTCCCTCACATTTCCAACCCATGTTGTTCAAAGGTCAGCTGTACTTGGAATAGAGTCGTTTGAGGTGCAGTTATTTAAGACGGAGTCATACTGGAGAAGGGTAGAAAAGGAGAAGAAATGCAAAGACAGACACACAAAGGTAGAACATCACGTGGTGTCAGAGCAGAGACAGCTACTGCAGCCGCAAGCCAAGGAATACCAAAGATACCCGGCAGACCCCAGAGGCCAGGAAGAGGCAACACTGCAGGTCCCTGTCCACACCTTGATTTCATCCTTCAGGACTCCAGAACTCTGACAGAATAAATTTCTGTTGTTTTATGTAATAACTCAGTTTGTGGTACTTTGTTGTGGTAGCTGCACTGTTGAAATTTTGTGTCCCTCCCCCGAAAGTCATATGCTGAAACCTAACCCCCAGGGGGATGGTGTTAGGATATGGGGCCTTCTGGGAATGATTAGTTCATGAGGGCAGATTCCTCATGAATGGGATCAGTGACCTTATAAAAGTGGCCTGAGAAACCTTCCTTGCCGCATCTGTCAGGTAAGGTTACATCAAAAAGACTGCTATCTGTGAACCAAGAAGTGTGCCCTCAACAGACATAGAACTCAACCATGTTGGTGCCCTAATCTTGAATTTCCAGCTTCTAGAATATGAGAGACACATTTGTCATTTGTTTACAAGCTACCCAGGCTATGGTATTTTGTTTTAGCAGCCTGAATGGACTAAGGCACTAGCTTCAGGAAACTAATGTAAAGGTAATCTGTTTTAGTAAATAAAATGTACAGGATGCCCATTTAAATTTGAATTTTAAGGAAACAATGCATATGTTTTAAGTATAAGTACACCCCAAGTATTGCATGCGTATGGCAGCCTTATTGATAGAACAGACTAAGACTAAGACTAAACACGCCTGTAGATAGTGTGATAAGATTTTCTGAGGAATCTTGATGTCTGAAGATCAATAATGTAAGAAAGCAAAAGTGTGTTCAATTTTCCTTTCCAAGTCCCCCCTAGCATCCCATTAAGAAATAATGAAACAATAACTCAAATTCTTTATTGACATGTTACGCAGCACTTATCACAGATCTTAAAGTATAGGCATACCTCGGAGATGTGGGTTTGGCTCCATACCACTGCATTAAAAGTGAGTCACACAGTTCTCTTGGTTTCCCAGTGCATATAAAGTTCTTTTTACCCTATACTGTAGTCTGTTAAGGGTGAAATAGCATTATGTCTAAAAAAAAAGTACATGCATTAATTAAAAAGTGGTTTATTGCTAAAAAATGCGGTCATCTGAACCTTCAGCAAGTCATAATTTTTTGCAATAGTAACATCCAAGGTCACAGATCACTGTAACATATATATGATAATAATGCAGAAGTTATCATATTGCAAGAATTACCAAAATGTGACACAGAGACATGAACTGAGCAAATGCTGTTGGAAAAATAGCATGGATAGACTTGCTCAAAGCAGGGTGGCCACAAACCTTCAATTAAAAAAAAACAATGCAGTATCTTCAAATGAGTATGCCTGAAAAGTTAACTAAGGGACCACCAACATCAGTAAGATCATAAATAACATTGACTTGGAGGAAAATGAAGATAATTTGCAAACAAATTGAATAATTATGAACAACAAAGCTAAATTTATTTAAAATATAATTAATTTGAGAATAAGAGAACTTTGAATCTCTAGCCATTAAAGACAGTTGAAAATGGCAGCCTCCCAAGGTGCCCTTAGTTAGACAGGGAAAGTAAAAGAGATGGTTTCATGGAACGTCAGTGAGAGGTATTGCTCATCACCTCCGTACTTTTTCAGGGCTCCTATGTAAATGTCTAGGAAGTCTGAGTTTTACATTTGCCTAGGTGAGAGTTTAACTGAGAATTAAGAGCCAGACTGCTTGCCACACACAGATGATGGTAAGCAGCTTGAGTCATGATGTGATCAGTTGTTAAGATATACCAAGAACCTCAGAAAGCTAAGTGCATAGGAGATAAATGTGTGCTTTTAGTCCTAATGATTGCCAAACGCCCGTGCTAGCAGCAGGCACATCAAGGGGAAACTAAACAGTTCTTTTCCTCTCACATATGAAAGACAGTGCCACTTAAGTGAACCTCCCCAAACCTCCTTGGATGGAAGACACTTGGGCTTCAAGACAGTGAATCATCTATGGAAAGCCAGGATGGAGTCTTGGTCTGTCCTGCAGCTGTATATTAAGTCATGAATTGACTTGAGGGATTGGATTAAGAAAAACTAGATTGAAGCTCATTCAATTTACTGAGGTTTTTATTCTAAGCTCTGTACAGGAAAACAGTGTTTCATGTCCACAAAATAAGGTTTACATGTACCACAGTAATTATGTAATAATTTCCAACACATTAGTTAATAGCTTCAACCCTTAATAGAAAACAATATATCTTACAACCAATGGGAATACGAACCTTTTTTTTTTCCTATAGCATTCTGATATTTCAGAGGAATATGCATTTATGTATAATAGAAACTATCAAGAGGCCTACTTTTCAGCTGACTGTTCAGTTCTCTTTCTACTGTCAGTATTTCAATTTTGATCTAAAATTAACTTTGTGGTTTACAGGGGGAGGTGCTAGCTTTTGTGTAGTCAAGAATGTGACTTGTCTTTCAAACTGCTTCATCATTCAAGGATTTTTCCTTCTTTAATAACTATATAAAAATAGTTTCCTAAGATATTTACTTTATGAAAAAGCTGAATTCTCATTTTCCTTTACTTCTTTTTCCAAAATTAAGCAGACAAATTCTCTAAAATCACTCTGTTATGGTACTCATTTTTTGATGGAGAAACATCACTTTTTCATTGCTGAATAATCTCTTCTGTACTTTGTGGAAAAGATGCAAATTTTGTTTGAGATAGCTGAATACTTTTTTTTTTGGCTTAATATTAAATAAATGATTTTTCTGCTTTCTTGAAAGTCTTAATTGCAATACTAATGAAGTTGCTGTTTAAGGTTTACTATATTACCTTGTGGCTTCACACACTGGATAACATGTAGTTGTCTCTGGTGGCCAAATATCCATCTTTCCAAAACAAATCTAATAACACTTTAACAATATATTCTTCTCCCTATTTTGGGACACTGAATGAACACTAATTGAAGTAAATTTAAGAAAATAATCACATTTAGTACTTAATCACTCTTATGCCTTGAAACATAGAATATAAAACAAAGCAGCAACATTTTCTAATTATATATGTAATTTAGAAACATAATCAACTTAAATATTAATAACATTTTTCCTATAGAAGATATTTTTCAGTGCTACATATATCCAAATCGATTTTAATTGCCTCTCATACAATTGTAGAAAATACTTTGTGGTTTCAGAAATACTCAAATTTTTTTCTCTGAGAAATATTTGTTTTATGTCTGTGTTATGTGCTATCTTAGATAAATTGACAAAGTTCTAATAAATATTTCAATCTTAGCATTACTCAGCTTCCATTGGAAATAGATTTTAATTTTCCCCAGTTATTACAGAAGTGCGTATTAATGATAAAATACTACTTTAAATATACATGAGCCCTTTCATTCATAGTTTTATTTATTCTTAAATTTCTATTTCATTTCTATACAATGTCCATCATTAACTGACCTTTACATGGATGTGAGTATCTATGTTGCTTTTATAGGAAACTATACGGATAGCCCACTACATAGTATAATTATACCCTATATCACTTATTTTGTACTGAAAGTAATTTTTCTAATCAAACTGCTTTCCTACTATAACAAAAAAAATCTAAGAAACATTTATAAACTATTTTCTTTCATAAATTAAAAATGTTTTGTTCTGTTGACTTAATAAAGTCAAGGAGAAAAGTCAAACAAAATTTATTTTATAGAAAAAGTACAAAACTCTGAACTTTTAGATACAAAAGATATTTCAATATAAACAGTATACAAATGAGAAGTTAGAAGAACATAATGGGTCACCAATCATTCAATATACATGGAAATTAAATAAAGGTTCAGGTTCAGTGATGAATATTACATTTCCTCCCCACCCAAGAAAAACTAGTTTTGCTTTCATTCTATGCTTATCTGCTATAGTGTAAGAGGCACTCATCATTTTGTAACTTAGTGCTGTAAACATATATACACGTCAAATGTAAGGCAGGAACACACCTAACTTCAATTATGTTGAACGTTTTCTTGACTGAATTCTTGAAATAAAAAATAAAGTAACTCAAGGCATTGTCAGATAACGTTTAAGCTCTTGAATTTACATGGAGATGATTTAGTTATTGGTCTTGGGAATGTATAGTCCATGCAAAGTACTGAGTGATATGTATAAAGTAAACTGTCAGGCAAGTTGAAACAGATAATTTAGCATGGTGACAGTATTTGTAAATGCAGAGCTTTGTGTGTGATGCTTTTGTCATGCATATGTCCGATGCTGTTGTGGGGCACATGAACATGATTGGTGAGCCAGCCATGTCCCCTGTGTTTGGAGAGCAGCGAAGCATGACAACCCATGTGCTATCTTAGCCCTTTTCTGTTATCCTTGATGTCAGCATCTAATAGAATCTCTGGTTTCTACCATTCCCCTGCAATAAAGCTGAATGGTTATGATGTCTTTCCAGTTTTCCATTAAACAATTCTGTAGGAACTTGACTTGACTTTTATTAACCCCAAAGTTCTCTTCGTTTGTTTAGTTTTCCCAAACTGTATCCAACTTTCAAAATTCAGTGAAATTGATGGCACACAGTCCTATACAATACATTTCTTTGTAAGATCCCCTTAAAAGCTTCAGCACTTAAGGAAAATCAATAGCATTTGATGTGGGTTTGTGGCTTTCAGTCTCTTGAACACTAAATTCAACTTGATCCATTGCTGTTAGTAGCTTAGCGTTGCCGTGCAGCCATCTAGAAAGGTGAGGGTCTTTGGCCCATCATCTGCCGTAGATTCACTCATGTTGACAAAATCAGTGAATGTTAAACTTATATATTTCTTTTACAAATAAATGATAAATGTAAAAATAATGTTCTATTCCATGTAACCACAAAATCTTCAGGTGGCCAGATGGTTGTGATGTGTCATTAAATACTTTATTGTCAGAGTTTCGTTTGGATGTAAGTGGAATTTAAACAAACCTGGACAGACATGGTAACTGTGTGTCATGGGCCAAACCATTAGTATATTTTATGGAAACTGAGGAGGACCCTCCTGAAAGCAAAATCAAGTTGCATCTCAGAACAGACATTGCTGGACATATTCTAAAGAAGTCAATTGGTGTGGGACCAAGAAGTTGTCAACTATAAAAATCATTCATTCTAAGGGAAGAAAAACCCAGAAATGATTACCATACTTCATAAATGGAACCCTTAGCATTTTTCTCCCCAGAGGGTAGTAAAACTTCTATGTAAAATGTATTGAACACATGCCTAGACTCTAAAGAGAGAGGTTTATTTTCAGGAAATTGGCACAAAAACTCAATTTCACCTCATGTTCTCAATGTTATGAAAGAAATTAAAGCAAGGAACTGACGTCTAAATAGTATTGTTGTCTATTCATCTGATTTTGATCCACTACAATAATAACTTTAGGAGGAGATTTCCTTAGAAGAAAAACCTGTATTATTGTCAAAGCCACTGTTGTTTAAGAAGCTGTAAGTTGCACAGATATTCACTGAGAGCAACACTGCTTTGGGCTTCTTTTAGCTGGTATTTCTATGAAGGGCAGGGTGATGGTCTGTCCAAGTTCACCACTGACTATCTAAGCTCTCTGAGAACCCAGCCCGCAAGTTTCCATACCCAGAAGAATTGATGGAGAGGTATGGCCATGCAGAACAGAAGCAGGACCCAGCAGAAGAATGTTGGTTCCTCATCCCCCGGAGAACAGCAGAAATTATGAATGGTCACATATTACTCCTGGGGTAAAATATATAAACACTACAAAATCTAATCATGTGAACATACAGAAAGTACTACAAATTTAGTACTTTATTTATGTAACGGAAAACTTCACAACTACTAACATACAATGAAGTAGCTCTATAAATGTGTCCGAGACAACTTGGTGGCTTGAGAAAAGTCATTGGTTTGACTGAACATTGAGATGTCAATGTCAAAGTGCTGCCATTTGTATCAAAATTTTCTGAAGTCTGGGGAAGTCAAGTTATACATTCAAACTATTTTTTATCCTCTCTGACTTTTAGTTTTTAGGTGGCCATGTTATGTTTGGGGCTTTGGAAGAATGCTAATGTTGTATTTAGAAAAAGACAAACGTAAAAAGATGCAGAGACCAAAATAATAATTCACAATGTATGCTGTGACATGAGAAACCATACAAATGAGGCTATTATATACTGTTGCCATAAACCTTGAAATTATAAAATAATAAAAATACATCTGTCAAGATCGTTTTAATTTTAAGACAACTTTTATGAAATGCAATCTTGGCGGTGATAAATATATGAAGAATTAGTAATTAGTGTTACGTGATTTAGGTTTTGAAAGCCATAATTCAAAATGTTTGGCAAAGTCATTAATTCATTAATTCATTTGCTGGACAATATTTTAGCAAAATAAATAGTTTTCGTTGAACAGTTTCAAATGTTTGATAAATATATCGTTTAATGGATTTAGAAGTGTGAGTTTTTAAGAATTTATTTCTAATTTTAAAAGAAATTAACTTTTAATAGGACTTTCATTATCAAATTTTCTTAACATGAGCTATATTAAAAGTATAGACTCAATGAATGTTATAGCAAAAATAAGACTAAGTAACATGTACTATAGCCCCAAGGCTTGCATTGCAATTTACATTGATTGATGTGTAATTCATTTAATCTTTATCACGGCAATCATGAAATAAAGGTAATACAGATGGAATTCTGGATTCTCAACCTTTTTTGTGTCTTAGGATGTGTGTCTTTGGGTATCTTGCTGAAATGCTTTGACTGTCAGTAAATTAAGAACAGTAAACTTTTTATGTGCATATTAACATGTGTTATATATTATTTATATTAAATATCTGCATAGGCAAATAGATTCACTGAATGTCAACTATGTGTCATTCGAACTTGAAGCTCTTTAGACTTACTAACTTATTTAATCCTCACAACAATCCAATAGTATAAGTACAATTTATTCTTTCAATTTATAGATGAGAAACTTAAATTTCAAAAAGATTGCAGAATAAACAAATGTTCAATTTATTATTTTCAGGAAACAATAGCCCCCAGATTCAATCTCACTTAATTTTTTAAATGTTATGAAGTCATTGAAGCAGGAACTGATTTCTCAATAATGCCCTCATAGATAAATGATTTTAAAATACTCTGAAAGCATTTTAGGAGTTCATCCCTTAAAAAATAAACCCTAAAACTATTGCCTAAGCTATTATTTTTTAATAAACTGTAATTTTCAAAAAATTTACTGAAGACCTAGTAGGAAGGCAGTAGACTATACATTGGAAGAGAAAAAATAAATAACAAATAGTCTGTGTTCTGATAAAGTATACAAACTCATGATCATTACTATTTTTACTCGGGACAATTTGTTGGTTTCTCAAGATCTTTAGAATAATGCTATAAATTGCTAATAATATTATTTTTTATTGTTTTGAGGCATAATTAGGAAAATACTTTTGCCATCCTGTTACCAAGTTTTCTTAATTTACTTTTTCCTCTTATTTATAATATAGGTCCAAGAAATTTATAAAAAATATTTTACTGATCAGAAAGTCCAATATAATAATTATTATTCTTCAACTATTTTTTAATTTCCAAAAAAAAGAGCAGTAGTAGATACGTTATTTTAAAATATATATATATAATTTGAGTCCTTGAACATAAAGAAATATAAGGAAAAACTAACAATATTAAGAAGAAATCATTCTATCATTGCTTTTTTAAAAGTTAATTACAATAATTAATATAAGATCCTGTTTCCTCAGTTCTGATCTATTTTAAAGAAACTGAATCAAAGGAAATGCTAAGAAAGAAATTACATAATGACTATTCCATTTATACCGTTGATTCAAATCCCCTAGAGAATTGGTGAATATTAGGCAATGTATATTTTAACCTAGGGATACAAAGCATCTCAAAATCCAAAACTCTTTCACAGCAACATATATTTACTTATCTTAATACAAATGTGGCTTCTGTTTAATAATCTATTTTCAAATTTTTTTGTTCCTTTAGTCTGATTAATGTAGGCACTCTTTCTATAAGATTTAAGCTTATAATTTTGGTTGCTATTATCAAGAAATAGCATAAAAGTGCAACTAGGCAGGGAAAGGAGGAAATAGAACAATAGAAGTATACCTAGTGGACAGACTTACTGTGACTGCATTAAAATTACTGTACGACAGCATGATGTTCACTTTTAAATTTTTTCTTTCTTGCTGTTTTCTTGAATTCTCCTCTTTTTGACATATATTACTTTATATCTGTTTATTCAAATGTATGTTATGAGTCTATCTGATTTAAACATTTTTTACATGTTGCATATAAATACCCTGTAAGTACAAGTTTAAAGAAAAATACCTGACAAGTATTTTATTGCTAAAATATAAATCTAAATGATCTTATCTTAATAAGTATACAAACTTTAATATTTACCTTTATTCATGAATCACATATCCGTTAAACACTATGACTCTACCAATTAAACACTATGATTTTGAACTAGATATTTAGCATTTTTACTATAGGGAAATTGAATCACCTTATTGCTAGATCTTCTACAATAGTAGAGAATGACTTTTAAAATTTCTCCCTCATCTTTTTATGGGTCATGTATACTCCAGGAAGAATAGAGATTGAAAATAACTACAGAACAGCAGGAGAAGTGCCTTTGTGATAAACTGACTTCTTATTTCTACAAATGCCCAAAACTACTGGCATGGAAATCATTTATCGGACTTCTCAAAAATGACTTGTCTGTGGAAGAATGACAATGTTTTTCATCCAGTCCCTAAAATTGGAAAGAAAATTAAGTCAAATATTCACAAGTGCCAGCTACAAAGCAAATTTGCCATGGTAACCGTACCTCAAAAGCCTGTGGTTGCAGATTTTTGCCAATTAGCAACTCCAAAGGGTGCTATTAGTTCCTTCAAAAACATAAGGGACATGGTTTTCATCGGTGATTGCTATTCCTCTTTTACAACAGGCCTTGACAAAAGATGAAATACACAACTGCACACTGTTTAGTTCTTACTTCTAATTATACAATTGGTTCATAAAGAGAACAATGCATAGTATGGTATAGTACTTTTCAGTAAAGAATAATTACCCTTGCGAAATCATTATCACTAACTTAAGACTCATTTAAGCAAATTGTACTGTACCAACAGCAAAAATCTAAACCAAATTTAATGTCTAGACTATCTATTCTTTTTATAATGTCTATCTTCTAGGCAGTGAGCTGGAGAATAGATGACAGATACGTAATGAAGAGTTTTACTGTTGTGAATATGGCATCTGGGGATAGTCTAAAAATTATTCATCATGATTAAACATCAGCTACATATTTCCATTGCCATTCCAAAAATATCCATTTGCAACATATTTTTCATTTCTGTTACTTTTCCTGAAATTTTATTAGACATTCTCTCCTACCAATGATGCTGTGTATTAAGAAAATAAAATTATAAAATTATCCTGCTACATTAGTAGAGATGATTTTATGGAGCTGTAAACAAACATACTGACACGTTTACCATAGTAGTTCAGTAAGCATTGATAATATTAATATTCATTAAAATAATGGTTTATTATATAATAAGCTCTAAAACTGAGACTATAAATGATTCTCATGTAAAGCTACAAACTGCAGATAATAAAAAGTATTTGAGGAGAAAAAAATTGCCAAATAATTTTATTTAAAATTGGCTTTGAAAGTTAGACCTCTGTTCCTCAACCAAATATTATTTAATTGCTCAATAAAGTAACATAGATAACCTGATTGAATACTAATTATGAAGAAGCTGTCTTAATATGAGTTGTCACCCAACTGTCACAAACAAAATACTGGAAAATGCCTGTTAGTTTTCAAATTTTGCTTTAATTAAGGCAAAAGCAGTATTTTAGTAACAAGCAAGATAAGAAAAATTCAGAAGTGGCTTCTTATTGAATAATTTTATCTTAGCATTTTATGCTAATGATATATATATATATGTGTATATATATATATATATATATATATATATACATTTATATATATATATATAAATTCACCATTTCAATTTTCTTAGAAGACTATAATAATATAAATTACACTTAAATTATTTTCTTAGATTAGCACTCCCTATACCTATATAAGAGAAAGCACATAAAAGCCTTTCAAAGAAAACAGAGGATGCTGAAAGGATGATAGAAACCCACAAAAAATAAAATTTCTAAGAAATACCAAATGTCAAAAGGAAAAGTGTTGATGATAATAAGAAATTCTGTTATTCTGGAATAACTATCATTGAGGCTGAAAAATATGAAATACTTGTTTTTATTTAAAAACTAAATTTTGTATTCAAAGGTTTTTGGTCCTTTGAAAGTTTTCTTTGCTCTGCATAACAAGTTCTTCTGAAGGAGGGAAAAACATAGTCTTAAGGGAGTACTTCTATCTGAAGATAGTAAAAGTTTATATATATAGATAGAAAATACACTAGAATCTGCCACTGACAGATCTGTATCTATTGCCTTGAATAAGAAAAGTTATCTATTTTTTCCATAGTAAAAATAATTGAATTTTCAACAGTGGACTTTTTTCTGCCACACATTTGCTAGATATTTAGTTTGATTGTTAGGTATGTAAGTCTCTGCAGGTCATAAAAATGACTTAAAAAAAAATCCTTGATTTTTTTAACCTAGAAAGACTAGCATGTCTTGAGGGAAAAGTAACAGTTACATTAAATATTTATTTTTAAAGACCACCTCTTAACTCACCTGAACGATTTTTATCTGGTGTAGAAAAAAACATACTAAATAGATACATTAAATATCCTAACATCTTAGGTTTGCTTCTGTTGCAATATTTATTTTCTGAAGCACTTTCTGTCAGAAAAAAAAAAAAAGAAGAAGAAGAAGAAAAAAGGAATTGGGAGAAAGAGCAATGGCAGACTTCAGAAGAAATAAAATTTGCTTTGTCCATTTAAGAATAATGAGAATGTAATTCAAAACTCATTTTAAAGTTGTTAGGCAGATATGTAACTAAACTTAATCAAGACCCTACGGGCTATTTCTGTACAGGTGCACTGTGTATATATATCATTTAAAGTGAGCTTTGAAATGCACCCTGTAAAAAACACTTTTTCTTAGTTTATTTAGCCTTCCTGACCATCTAATCACAATGCAATGAACATTGACGATTCATTTATTTATTTAATTTTTCCCCTGAATGCTCTGCCCTCTCCTACTTTGATATGTTTAAAAATACTGAATTTTGTGAATATAATCTTAAGATGCCTAAGCATGAGAAAAAAGTGTAGATAAAACTCAAGGGAAAGACCTAACTAATAATTCTGTAGCTGCTTCAGATGTGCCTGCCTGTTCTCCTTTTGGCTATTAGGAGTTGCTTGTCTTCATAGCAGCAATGGTGGTTCTTCTCTGTTATTAATGCGTGTGGTGTCATTGTGCCATCAATGGTCACGATTGCTTATTGATTCACCCTGCAGACCACATGTGTTAGACAGAAAATACACTGGAATCTGCCACGAACTGAGTTTGCAAGAGACCGTGCTGGATGTTAGGGCATGTCTTTATCAGCACTGCTAGCTCTCGACACTTCCTGTTTCATACACGAGCAATTACGTTTTTACCTCTTTTCCTCTACCTTGATGATGCACTCCATAGGGGAAAATATCATGTCTACCATGTGCTAGAGGAAATCCTTGATAAAAATGTATATGAAAACATTAAAACATTGCTTAATGAACGCATTCTCTGGAAACTAAACTACTGAACACTAGGCTATAATTTTCTAGTGATAGAAGTCATAGTGTCTTTTCTGAGCTCTTCTGTATATTAGACATGGCACCAGCATACTGCATGCATTAACTCTAATCTTTCTGACAGCCTGTGAAATAGGTGTTATTATCACCTTTTACCACAGTTAGTAGGTGATGGAACCATCACACCCTTTCCATTAAAACAGGCCATCTTAAACTTGATACGAGAATTAGCTTTATAAAATGAGTGACCGCATGTTTCTTAACTTGTCATCTTCCAGTGTCAGTGGTCTCAGTAAGGCTCTGGAGGGAAACTGGCTAACAAGTAGTTCAAGGTTCAGCTCATTGATGAGTGCCCAGGGCTTAGATTTTCTCCCTTGATTGAATGGAGATTCTACAGCTTCTTTTTAGCTTTTATCTTACTCAGATTTCCTGCAGCATTTGATAATATGGACTATACATTCTATTACAGAATAAAATTAAACAAGTCGTACTTAATAAAATTTTTCACACTGTCCTCTTTTTAAAAAAAAAATGATTATTTAAATCTCTGCATCTTTTCTCTGTCCCTGGGACAATGAAGGTACAACACTCTCTAGCTCCTTGAACAAAAGGTCAGAGACACAACAAATGGCAGTGAGGTGGAGAGTTCACACAAAACAGCATCTCCATACATTTCTCCCTGCTGCCTTCCTGATAAATCTGTGAATCTGTGTTTCTCTGTCAAGTAACTCTACTTATTTTCCGTACATACCCATCTCCAAGAAAGAGAGAGGAAACCTGTGTTAATGACTTCATTTAGATACTTGGAGATGCTACCTCCCATTGTTATATGATGCTTTAATTATGAGCCTGTCCTTTCTCCAAAGTCCTCTGAGGTGAAGTTTGTTAATTTCCCTCCCTAAAGTTCTCATCCTCTACCTTTTCTTCCAGAAAAGTCTATGTTAATTCAATTTTGGTTACATCTCTTGAAAACCTTTATCTTTCTAACCTGGGCTGAGATGAGGAATACTCAGCTCAGCCCCATTAAATGACAAGGAGCACACAGCTATCTTTGCATTACTGATGGGAGGCAAACTGGGACCTCAACCAAGCTGTTCAACCGACTCCTCTTCAGAGATCATAGAACTTGGAAGTCTCTACTGAGCTGGCAAAATGTTGCTAGACTCAACCTTTCTGGTCCCATGTGTCTCCTCAGATTCTTGAGATGTCCCAGTGTTTGCTTTATACCTCATGCTCTGATTTGTGAGTTCTTTTTATGGATACTGCTTATTTCAAACTGTTTGTTTTCTTCAACATAAAGTAAGTGAAAAAGGAACTTGAAATGCTCCTAACTCTTAGCTGATATCTCTATTTGTTCCATGTGTAGGAACACATAGTATGTTTCAAGGCCTTAAAGTTTGGTGTCAGCAGAGCTGAATGAAAATGGAAATTAGGGGCCTTTTGTTTAGAAATTTAGAATTCCATGACATCAGAACATTAAGCCAAGTACAGGACATGAGAATGTACAAGCCGTAAACCTATGTCGTCAGCCCTGGGTGTCTCCCTAGGTTGGGTTTCTTAAAAGAAAAGCCTGAGATAAGGAATCTTAGTCAAGTGATTCAATCACTAGTGTCTTTAGGAAGGGTGATTGAAGGAAATAACATAGAGTAGGAGGAAAATCTAAGCAAGAAGATATTCTCAGCTGAATACTGTTATGTCTGGTGTCACAAGGTAAACCCTGAAGCACAAATTTCTTCAGAGATTTAGTCAAACCTTGAGGAAATTAGATAGCCTCCTGAACCTGATCATGGGTAATTCTCCAGAGAAGAGAGTAACACTCACAGCAGCTGAGATATGGTGCTAAGGCTAAGGGAGGAGGTCCAGGTGGGGCAAAGACATCTTTCAGTAGTCTTGGTGTTTGACTAGTCTCCTATACCAGCATGTCTATATGGCAGACCTAAGAGAGGCACATCAAGAAAATGTCGCAGCTTGGCAAAGAATGGATTGTTCTGCCTTGGTGACTTGAGCTGGATCTGGAAGTATTACCTAATAGTAAAAGTCTAGGTTCTTATAAAAATTCAGTTTTTTATTAGTGTCTTTGTCTATAAAGGCTGCTATAATAGAATACCATGGACTGGGTGACTTATAAACAACAGAAATTTATTCCTCACAGTTCTGGAGACTAGAAAGTCCAAGATCAAGGCATCAGCAGATTCAGTACTGGGTAAGGGACTGCTTCTTGGTTCATAGACTGGCACCTTCTCACTGTACACTCACCTGGGAGAAGGGGTGATGGAGCTCTCTGGCTGGGGTCTCTTTTATGAGAGCACTAATCCAAATATAATGGCTTATCCTTCATGACCTAATCTCCTTCCAAAGGCCCACCTCCAAATACTGTCACATCCGGGATTAGGTTTCACCGTACAAATTTTGGAGAGATACAAAAATTCAGTCTCTAGCCTTCTGCTCTGATCCCCCTAAATGCATGTCTTTCTTACATGTGAAATGCATTCATTCCATACCAACAGCCCCCAAGATCTTAACTTTTTCCAGCATCAAAATGTCTAAGTTTGAAACCTCACCTAAGTATCATCTAAATCAGATATGAGACTCAAGATATGATTCATCCTGAGACAGATTCCTCTACAGTTAGAAACTGTGAAACCAAAAATGTCATATGCTTTCAAAATCCAGTGGTGGGACAGGCATCGGACAGACATTCACATTCCAAAAGGGAGAAGCAGGAAAGAAGAAAGGAATAACGGGAGCTAATTAATTTAAAACTGAATGGGGACTATTTTTCCCAGTCCATATTTTTACCAGTATTCTGTTCATGATTACTTAGATTTTTCCCTAAGAAGACTGTGAGGCTTTCTCTCCAGCTCTCCTCTTTCTGAATCCTCACCAGAATTGGCTTTAAATGTCCATCCCTGATGATGTAGACTTCTTCTAGCCTGCACCGCAAAATTCTTGTAGCCTCTACCCATTACCCACTTTCAAAACTACTTCCACATTTTTAGAAATTAGTTATAGTAGTACCCACACTTCTCTGTGCCAGTTTCTGTCAGTTTGATCTGCTATAACAGTACCATAGACTGGGTGGCTTATAAACAATAGAAATTTATTTCTCATAGTTCTGGAGGGCAGGATGGAGGATCCAAGGTCAAGGTACTGGCAGATTTGGTGCCTGATAAGAACCTGCTTCCTGGTTCTTAGACGGCTGTTGTCTCCCTGTTTCCTCACATGGTAGAAAGGATGGGGAGAAGCTCTCTTAAGGTCTCTTTTCTTAAGGACACTAATGAAGGGCTCCATCCTTATGACATAATCACCTCCTAAAGGTCCCACAATCAAGTATCATCACATTGGGGATTAGGCTTAACATAAAATTTGGGGGAACACAAATGGTCAATCTGAAACTTAGTGGTTTTAAAAAGTCACATCATCCTCCCTATTCTCTCTTACGGTCTTTCTCTAGAATGCAGATGTAAATCATGGCACTTGACAATTTAAAGCTTTCTGTGGACCTGAGTCTCATCACAGTCTACTTGTATTCTTAAAATCACAAACGACTTCTGAGAGTGCACCTCATCTCCACACATTATTATTTTATTTTCAGAGTTATAGCCCTTGCTTCAAGGAGAATTGTTATAAAGTATGTATGACTATCTGTCCATCAGCGTATAAGAAATGTTACTTTCTCCGTCTTCCAAAGATAAAACTTGGTTTCTATTTGCATGTCTATTTCCACTGAAAGGCCCCAAATTAATCCAGGTTATTCAAGGTAACTTCTAGCAAAGCAACCTCCAGCAAAGCAACCTCCTTTCCTGTACAACTTTCCCCAGGTGGAGAGAAGCAGGCAAAAGGCCTTTGCTTAAGTTCTGTCTCCAGTGTCAACAAGAGAAAGCCATTGTTTTCAGTTAGTCTCAGCAGCCACTCCCAAGAAATCACTGCTGTACTTACCTCTTTCCAAACACAAGGTCTTCTTTGGGAATCTTCTACATAAGCTCTGTCCAGCGTCACCTTTTCCCAAATCCATATTTTAACAGATGTGACCATACCATATTCCCCTATCTCCCATTTATCTGTTTTCAAAATAGATAGGCACTCGGCCAAATTCCCTTCTGATTTCTCACTGCCTAACTCCCACTCCTCCTCTCTCATTCTTTGCTGTTCTGATGAGCTTTTTCCAAAGTTATAAACTTGCTCAAACATAGGAGATAGAAGTCTATGAATACTGAATTTCAAAGAAACTATAATCAGTGAATGGGGAATAGGAGTCAATGTTTCACATTCCACAAAGGGAGGGTGCAGACAGCCTCTGGCCTTTCAGAAGGACCATTCTGAAGTGCACTAGGCATGGAAGGAGTGAGATGCTAACAGCTGAGATGGCAGCGTGTGGGTGAAATGCCCTGAATCCTCCAGACTGTGAAAACAGCTCTCTCACTCGTCTAAGTAATGGAAGACTCTGCTTTCCTGGGGTTCATGCTAAGACTTCAACTGAGTTGCATGTCTTGCAAGATGATATAGTCTTCTCAAATTCACCTGTATCTCCCCTTACAACCTCTAAAAATAACTTGGGTCAGGGTTCAGCATAGCCTAAGCAGGGGATTATGGTCTTTAATATTAGAGTAAATATTTTAGTAAAACTTTATGGGATGTGTCCCAGTAAAAACTGGGAAAGTATAATTAGGAATGAATCTTAAGAATATAAGACCAAGGTGTGAAAAAAATACAAGAGGGGATGTTATTGACCTAGAACTTCATTCAAGAACTCAGCATTAAATATCCTAGCCATGACACTTTGCAGTGAATCTAAAGACGATGCTCCTAGGATGATGGGATGACTCCTTGAAGCTTGCACATGACAATGTTTGCAGCTTGATTAATAGTTTCTGTGCATGCTGCTCACGTTTCACCTCAAATTCCTTCTGTATCTTCCACTTTTCTGTCTCAGGGCTTTTCTCTGAAGCTATGAGGGCCAACTCAAACTAGGCAAAAAGGCAGCCTTGATGCATGTGTGAATTACCACTACAGAAGGAAGGATCATCAGTAGCTAACTGCTCCCATTTCCTGTCCTTCGAAGAGATCACCATGAGGCACAATATACAAACTTCTCAGAGGGTCCCTGGTGGTGCAAAACCCCAGTGACCACAGAGGTAACCAGCTCAGCAACACAGCCCTCATGCATTTCCTCTTTTTGTAAGCATTTATTTGAGCAACAATCAATTCAAATGGGGCAGCGCCAAAACAGAAGTGACTAGGAGGCTTGAAGAGAGGAGGCAGGGGGACACAGAGAGGATGAGGCTTTAGTTGTGAGTTCCTGTGAGTCTATAGTTGTTTCAAAGTAAAAAGTGCAAAAAAAAAAAAAAAAACCATTCATGAAACAAGTGTGTTATTCTCTAACATTTTTTGGTATCAGCTGTTATGAAATGAATCTCTACATGTACACGATACACAAAAGCTCATGATTCAGAGTGTTCAGAGATGAAGAGAACAGATATTTTAGTGAAAGAGAAGGAAATGATCAGTGTATGGAGACTTTTTCCAGTTGACGTATTTCTCTCCACAGTCTCCTTCCTTTTCCTGAATTCTATATACCGAAGTCCTTTCAGACAGAGCTGCTGAGCCGTTGGTAATCATGCCAGATCTGAAGACAGAAATGCCGTTTTCCTTCCTCCCACCCTTCCTATCCAAGCTGTACATAATTCACCTCCCTTGTTTGAAGCAGAGGTTACATGCTGTGTAGGTACAAGGGAAAATGACCCTTAGGGTGAATTACACAGTACATCCTCAGATGCCTTGGTGCTCAGCCACAGCACTCCTCCAGGTCAGAAGTGATGTATTTTCTGTGTCATCTCAAATGTTACTAATGCTGCTGGACTTCACTTTTCATGTTTTGAAAGATAGACATACTAGAAATGGATGTTGTAGGTAGATATTAAAATGCACATTCACATAAGCAAATACAATTGAATATAAAATTGGTTTATAGAGTGTAAAACACCCTGTTGATCTTAGCAGCTTTAATTATGCATGGTTTTCACAGGCCTCCCAGCAACAGACGTCACTTCCTGCTGCCGTTGCTTCTAATTGAGACTTAAAGACGGTCACACTGTAAAACATACATTTAAAATACATTTTTTGAATATGGAAAAGTAAAAGAACAGTGGAAATGAACATTTAATTTTGATTGTTTAGGTCCTAATCTGGAAAAATACCATGGCCTATTTGTTTCACAGTGATTATTCCTATTTGATGCCTGTCACATAAGAAATAATAATAGTTATGGATCAGATGCCACTAATTATATCCCCCAAATGAGTACTATATGTACCATTTAGCTTAATCTCACAAATGTCTCATATTTGAAGTGGAGGCTATCTCTTAAAGTTATCAGGAAGACTAATTCATCTTTGCACTATTGTGTTAATAAATGGTATTGGCTAAATATTTAATAATGAACCTGAATTCATTTATCCTTGAGTGTCCTCTTTACTATTCAGGGACTTCAATGAATAACAGCTCTGTCGAATTCTGAACACCGTTCACAGTGTTAGTGCTAATTTAGAGCTGGTGTGTTAGCATGTTGGAATCTTTTATCACTAAGTACAAGTATAGAACTAACCCTGGGGAAAATCTTAGAGAAATATGTGAGCTATTAAACACTCCATGCCTGAAACAATCTCTCTCTCTCTTTCTGGCTCTTGCTCTTGTTTCCTTTGTTTGCTGTTTGTTTGCCTTTTAGCCATCAGGAATACCTGAGTTGCATCCGTGTTAGAGCCTTTTTTTTTTCTTCAGTGTAACAAATTCACCTGCCTTAGGGAGTGTGCCCTCAAAAGACTTCATGCAAATCTAGAGAGAGATCAAATTAAAGGAAGTCATAGATAATCCCTAAAGACTTTGCTTAGAGTGGTTATGAGTATTATTGCTGATTGATATACTTGGGAAACAGTTAAAAAGCTGTCAGTTCAACTTATTTTGTTTGAGATATTGAATAAATATGGACTGGCTGTCTTTATAACAAGTGTATCTAACTCACTATCTGCAAAAACTTCAATGTCTAATCAACATCATGATTATAGAACTTGTGCTTGTGTGGATCACTTTGGGGAAAATGTTTCTGGTTGTTATTTATGAGTTAATTCCATGCTTTCTTTTAATTCAGGTCCTAGTGAAATACTAATAGATTGCACGGTAATTATATTTTAAAATTTAAAGTCTAATTAGCATAATGGAGTTATTAATGAAATAAATGCACACTTTCAATTGTTAATGTTTAGTTCAAATTAGAAAGTGTACCATCACCTAACTGTAAAAATCTTTTATGTAGGGTGTGGTAGTGAATTATACTACACCTTATTTCTTAATCTATTCTAGGCAGAGTTATAAGAGCTGATCATTTAACAGCTATTGTTTTGGGGTACTATCTAAGCATCTGGTGTGTATTAATTATCACAAAAATCTAGAGAAGTTGGTACTTTTATGCTTTTCTAGAAATGACGATCTAAGACTAAGTGACTTGCCCAAGGTTATTTAGCTGGTAAAGGACAGAGTAGGGCTTTTCATCCGGACAGGTGGCTCCAGGATCCGTGTGTGTAATCACAGTAACATACTACTGAGAAACCTGATCATTATAGTAATTGCTTTTATAAGCTGATATTTATTGAGCAATTACTAGTATATTGTAGAATCACTGCTCAGAATTATGTGCAAATTTTCTCATTTCATCCTCACTCCAAACTGGGAAGGTAGCTACAGTTATTAGACTCATTTTACAGTTAGGTAAGTTGAGGATTATGTACATTATGTAGTTTGTGAAATGTCTCCCCACCCTGAGTCTAACTGTGCTCTGCTGCTGTGATATTCATCTATGCTTAGGCTGCTAACCATGCTACAGTACTCCATGTAATCATAAATGAGTTCATTAATTCACCAGCCTATGTTACATATGTGTCAAACAATGAGAATACAGTAGTGAGGAAGATGTGTTCATCTCAGTCATTGGCTTTTTATAACTAGTGCTATATAGAAATAAATGTGCCTCGGAAGAACAAAGGGAAGAGTGATGTATTCTGTTGAAGGGGTCAGGAAGTTCTCTGAGAGATAAGAGCTGATCTGGAGACCATACCATGGATTTCCTAGGTGGGAGGATGGACTTGGTGGTACCTGGCAGTGTGGGCAGTGAGAGGATGTGAGCGTGGGTCAGAGACTGACAGTACATGGGGTGCTGGGTTTATAAACATCGATGATATTGCTGTATACAGTGAGAAGGTGTGTGATGGGAATAAAGTGGAAAAGGGAGACTGGAGCCAAGCTGAGCTCGACATTTCTGCTCTGATAGGCAGTAATGCATTGTGTGTGACAGGCAATAGTGAAACATCAGAAGCTTTTCTATGGAGTAGAGTATTGCAATATCTTTGTCAGTCTTAGTGTATTCTGTCTTTAAAATAAAATTTCCATTGAATAAACATACCATAAATATGTAAATGATGCATTTTTGTCATGGTTATTTTTAGTCTAAAAAAGGCAATGTCTTCTCTTTTTTTACGGCTTCTATGACATTATTATATGTAAGAAAATATTAAATAATAAATTATAATATCATCAAGAGACTAAATCCAATTGATAAGTTATGTGCATGGACTGCATAAAATAATCTATGTAAGATAATTTATTATATGTGTTAGGTTGAAAATATAAAGAGCTAAGTTCATCACAATTTTTCTGATTGGTATTTCCAAGATTTTGTGTTTTTTTTCTTATTGTTGTTGCTATTGTGTTTTGCTTGTTTTTACTACTTGGATTTATAGCATATCAAATTCAAAAGTAGATGTGTTCTATTTATCACCTAAAAGATTATATATCCTCTTATCCAAAACTAAATATTTTAAAGTAGTGCCACATATTGTGGAAAATACATAATTAAATTCCAAATTTTAGCCAAACTTTAGTCAAATATCTTCTAAGTAGACTTACATACATAACACAATGGATATGAGACCTTTATCCAATTACTATGATAAATTTAGATAACTTACATAATTCATATGATATCTAAATAGTGCATAAAGTAAATTACACTTATAATAATGTAATGTTTTAGCCCCTATGTTATTAAATTAAATAAATATATGCCTCCTTTGAACTAGTATATGTAAGCTAGATGTACATATGTTTTAAAGACAATGTAAATTTAACACTTACAAATTATTCCTATTGTGTTGATTCTGGCAGTTTGAGTTGCTAACTGATTGTTTCCTCAGTTTTCACTGCTTGCTTGACTTCTGATTTTACAGTTGTTTTTATCAGTAACAATGACATTCAGAATTAATAGAGTAGACATGTTTTTTATTTCATTAATTTTATGTACATGAACAGTTAATATTTAATTTTCTCTCATTCACTGTTAATTTTAAAACAAGCAAACTAAAAGAATTTCAGGTTTAATCTAGAGTCTGATCCAGAGAAAAAATGTCTATATAAAACATATGCGCTTTTTTTGGGTAAAATAGTATGCATCATGTTAGAAATTTATATTAGATATCTTCAACTTTATCTTTTGTTAAAGGGTGGTTAAATTATGGTAATTATTATAGCTAATATAGTATGGCTTATGTAATCTGAATACATTGAATATAAGAACTGACTGTAGAAGTAAATTCCTCTCATTGAATGTGTAAATGAGTCATACTAATTTGTAAGAAACCTACTCAGTAAACGCCATAGATGCTGCATTAACTTAGCAGCGACAGCTATTTCTTTTGTCTCTGTATACAGTCTTCCATGTTTTTACCTATCCATCTAAATATTTATCTCTTAAAATACTTGGATGCTCACTGTCTTTATAGAATTTAGTTTCTTCCTTAAAATAATTTATGGACTTGAGTGAGAGAGACTGATGGTAATTAAAATGATAATAAAGAATTAAATGTTGATTTCATTGAAAGAAAAACAATTGGAAGAGAAAGTTCTGATCAGACTTATTGTTTGACTTCTTATAAGAGTGCTTGCATTGTTTTAGTATGTTCTGTCAGGTTGAAGTAATGTGTCTTTGTTAAATCGAGAAGTGAAAATATGCAGATTTTGAATAAGTGGTAGGCTAGGAAAAAGTCCATTTTGTCCCATACTGAAGCAGTGCAGAGCCACAGTACAATTGGATTTAGTCTCTTGATGACATTACAATTTATTTTTTCTTTAATATTTTTTCTTACATATAATAATGTCATAGAAGCAGTGCAAAAAGTTATAATTAAAATGGATTTATGCTCCTTATATTTTCTTTCTTTAAAAATATTTGTTCTGGAAGGAAGCATTTCAAAATGTAAAATCATAGCATTTGAACAATTGAACATTGAAAGCATCTGATCACACTCTGTATCTTTTATATAAGTACACTAAGGTCCAGAGCATTAAATTGATTTTCCCAGAATTAGAGTTAGTGTAAGGCAGAATTGGAAGTAGAACTTTTTTCTTACGGTTTTTCCATTAAATATTTTCTTTCTTTCTTTCTTTCTTGAAGTGTAGTCAATTTACAGTGTTAGTTTCATGTGTACAGCAAAGAGACTCAGTAATGCCTATACATCCATATTTTTTTTCAGATTCCTTTTCATTACAGCTCACTACAAAAAAATTGAATATAGTTCCCTATGCTATACAGTAGGTCCTTGTTCTTTATTTATTTTATATATAGCAATGTGTATCTATTATTCTCAAACTCCTAAGCTACCTGTCCCTTGACCCTTTCCCCACTGTAACCACAGTTTGTTTCCTATGAGTGTGAGTCTGTTTCTGGTTTGTGAAATTTATTTATTTATTTTTTAATGGAGGTCCTGGGTTCAATCCATACTAAGCACACATTCTGCCACTGAGCTATACCCTAACCCACTCAAGGAAGTAAATATTTGATAGATGAAAGAGGGAGGCAAGATGTCAAGGAAGTTATAATTAGAAGATACCTTTTTAGTATAGTTTGTCAGTTCTCAGTAACTTGCATAGTTTTGAAATTGTTAAACTACTGCAACATTGCAGTGATTAAGCCATGTGGTTTTCTACTAGTATGACATAGGGAGTGATGTAAAGTGAATATCTGGGTAGAAGCAGTTTGTTTCAAGAAGCATTTAACCTAGACTTCTTCCAATAAAGTTTTCTACTACAAGGAGAGAAAAACATTTTGGCATCTTGTTTGGCATCTTTATACAAGTGTCTATTAAAGGAAAGAAAATATATCACATTTTTAAGTCACTAATATGGGTCAGACACGATGTTAAGTGTTCTACGTATTTTATTTCACAAGAACACCTTTTATGTGTTTTACATTTCTCTTTAAGTTCACTTCTATTCTTTGCTTTATTTCATAGTTAAGCTCATATGCAGTCTTTAAATCTTCATGTCCAATTCACTTGTCAATCAACTTTAATCTGCCTTCTGCTTATATTTATTGCATTGATACCAGTCTTCTACACTCCAGTTCTGTTCTTGTCAATATTACTAACGTCATTCATGTTGGGCACTGTCTGTCCTCATGTTACGCAGTTACTGGCTGAAGCAGCCACAGGTGGTTCCTTCTTTAGTGAAGAAACCGACCTTCTCTTGTCTTTCATGATTCCACATTTCTTTTTTTCCCTCCTCTTCCAAACTCACTAGTCATTGTTATTCATATTCTACTGCTATATGCTCTTAATCCATTGAGCAGTTAGTATTAGGATACTAAGCACACTTCTTTACATAAAAACTTCCCTACATGATATTGACTTTTCTTATGACTTTGAATGTTATTTGATATCTCTTCTGAGGTCCAACATGTGCATTCAGTATGCTAATTTAGTTGTGTCACAATCTCAATATCAAGACCAAATTTGTATATTCTGCTTCAAGAATATATTTTGACTCCATACCCCTCACCTGTGTCCTCTGTCACTATTCTTGGCCAAGCCACAACCATCTTTAGCCTGCAATAATGCAATAACCTTCTACTTGGTCATCCTGCATCCAGTCTTCTAACTACTTCTCATTTAACAGGGTAAGATTATTTAATTACACTGACACCCATTGTTATTGAAATAAAGCATAAGCTCTTTTTCTGGCATAAAATTATATGAACAGTCTCTACAGATCTGTCAACTGAAAAAAATGCACAACCTAAAAGTTAAGAGTTATGTTTTATTCTGCAAATTTCCTGAGAACTTTAAATCTGAGAGAGAGCCTGTCAGATAGCTCAATGGGACTGCTCTGAAGATGGAAAGGAGAAGCCAGGATATATCAGAGCTTTTGCAACAAAGACCAAGTAGTCAGAACATCATAAGATTACTGTCAATTAAAGAAAACCAGATATCTCAAGTTAAGAAATTTAGTGCTTTTCTATGTATGGGAAGATGCAAGAGTCTGGCTCATTGAAATCACTTCTTTGATCTTTCTCTTAGCTATCTAGGGTCAGTATCCTGTTCCTTCCCATCTTGAGTCCCCTCTGGGTGCACCTGCAGTGGCTGAGGGCTTGGTAGCAGGCAGCTTATTTGTCTCCAGTCTGAGTTTCCTCAGGGCTCACTGTCAGGGATCAGGGGGTACAGTAGTGGCTTGATGGCTGCAACATCTTTTGTTTACTGATATGGCAAGCAATGTTTTTCATTCACATATCCATGCCCCTTTTTTCATTATACCTACAGTGCACATTCCTTATTGTAGCTTTGGAAGCAAGTCACTTTTTCCCCCTACTTCAAAGATCACACTATTTCCTCTGTCTGAAATATTCTGTCCCTTCCCCCTTTCTTGCTCTTCTCATAGATAGCTCTTTCTCATCCTTTAGCTTGTGGTTCTTAGAAAGATGTCTGGCCTCCAAAATGCCATTCCATAGTAGTCTATCTGAAATAGATTTGTCTACATTAATTTCTTTCTTAGCAATCTGTTTACTTCTGCTTTATAACATATTGATATTTGTAACTATTTTTAGGTCTTGTTTACTTTGCAGTTTTCTGCTGCCACACTAAACAGAAAACTTACAAGTAATGAAAATATATATTTTACATTTATCCTAACATCGGCAACACCTCTGAAGTAGACACACCCTGACGTGATCCCCCTTTGCCTGAGTGACCTTGATTAGGAACAGGGCTTAAAACTTTCTTGTCAGCAGTAGAATATTACAAAAGGTGTGGATGTCAATCCCGTGATTATTTTATCTTACTCTTAAGTAAGTCTTAGCAACATGGAAGAAACGATCTTCTGGCTGGTCTTGAGGAAGAAGGAAACTGCCTTTGGAGAGGGCCACGTTGTAAGACAGTGTAGGGGCTGCCTCTAGGATCTATCTGAGAGTGACCACAGGTCAATAGTCAATAAAAAGTCAAGGCCCTCATTCATACTGCCACAAGGAAATAAATCCAGCCAACTCCCTGTATTAACTTGGAAGTGGGTTCTTCCCTTGTTGAGTCTTCAGATGAGCATGCAGCCCAGATGACACCTTTATTGTAGCCTTGTGAAACCCTGAGAAAAAGACCTGCCACACGGAAGCTGTAAGATAGTATGTAGGTGTTCTTTTAAGCTGCTAAATTTGTAGTATTTTGCTACACACCGATAGAAAATAATTTTTTATTAATAGAAAACTATTAAATAAATATTGCACTTCTTAGATAACCTACCAATATTTGTGGAATAAGACAATTAAAACATTAAGAATTATACCATTATGTAACAATCAATCAATTGTAAATCAGTATGACATGACGTCAAAAGACAACTGAGGAATTTCTTAAAATAATATCGCATGCAATAGAATAAAAATCCTAGTATATGGTACTAGCTCTTCCATACAGTTCAGAATTAGATGATAGAAGAATAGAAGTGGATGATTAATAATCATATACTGCAGAAAAAAAACATGCTTACTGAATCAGGGCATACTCACTCACAGCTTAGCCATACTTGGCTATGACTGTCATCAGTTCCCTAAAGTGTAAAAATTAGTCAGTACCTGAACCACATAGCACCATCTGTTCTGGTTGAAAGTATGTGCTTTGATGAAAATTACTTCATTCCCACCTAGAAAATAGAGAAATGATATTGACACCCTCTTAGTTAATATACTATTTTTTCACAATGTGTTGTTGTTTGAAGTAATCAGATGCAAGCTTTCTCATAATTAAAGAAAATGCTTTGTGATAGATGAAGTTCAGGAAAAAGCTGAAAGCCAGTGGGCAAGGAAAAGGATTTGACCTAAGTAACTTTTGAAAATAGTGTTTTGATGGGAAATCTAAGGATAAAGACAAAAGGAATGGTACATAGCACCGCATCTGATAAATTTCTCATAGGGGTTTGAGTTAGCAATTCTGAACCTGCTTTGGAGATATACTGAGAATGAATTAACAAGTTAATGGGTGCTGGAAAAAGGGAGCTAAATGTGTCAGTTAGAGAGGGAAGCTATAGATAAGTAAGAAGGGAAGACTAGTATGAAACCTGTGGTATGGGACTAGAGTTGGAGACATCAGTATGGAAATATATAAAAATATATATGCATATATATATTTGCACAGATACAGAAATAGGTGTATGTATATGTGTGTTTGTGTGTATGTGTGTATATATATGTATATATATATACATATATATCCTGGAATCAGAGACAATCCAGTAGCAAGAAGCCTGAGATATCCTGGTTTTGAATACAATTCTCCTGTGAAAGGAGTTAGGAATTCTGATCTTTGACAAAAGAGCAAAGACAAAAACTGAAGCATAGATAGCAAAGGTAGTCTTTTCAACAAATAATGCTGAAATGACTGGATATCCACATGCTAAAAAAAAAATAATAATCTAGACACAGAACTTAACATCTTCACAATTAACTCTAGGTGGATCACAGTTCTAAATGCAAAAGCTAAAACTACAAAACTTCTAGGACATAGGAGAAATCCAGGTGGCCTTGGATATGGTGATGCCTTTTGAGGTATATCACCAAAGGCATAGACCATGCAAGAAGTAACTGATAAGCTAGCTTCATTAACTAAAAACATATGCTTTGCAAAACAGTGTCACGGCAATGAGAAAACAAGCTACAGACTTGGAGAAAATATTTATAAAAGACACATCTGATAAAGGACTGCTATCCAAAATATACAAAGAACTTTTAAAAGTCAACAATAAGAAGACAACCTGATTTAAAAAAAAAAAAATAAGCCAAAACCTCAACAGACACCTCAGTAAAGAAAATATACTGCCATGTGAAAAAATGGTTCATGCCACGTTTCATCAGGGATATACAAATTAGAACAACAATGAAATACCACTACACACTTACTAGAATGACCAAAACCTGGAACACTGACGACACCAAATGCTGGCCAGGTGATGGAGTAACAGACACACTCATGCATTGCCAGCAGGAATGCGAAATGTTACAGCCACTCTGGAAGACATTTTAGTGGTTTCCCACAAAACAAAACATACTCTTATCAAACAAGTCCAGCAATGGCACTCCTTGGGTATTTACCCAGAGGAGCTGAAAGTTTATGTCCAGACAAAAACATTCACAAGATGTTTATATCGACTTTATTTATAATTGCCAAAACTTGGGTGCAGCTAAGATGTCCTTCAGTAGGTGAATAGGTGTATAAAATGTGGTACATCAAGACAATGGAATATTAGTCAGAGCTAAAAAAAAGCTATCAAGCCATGAAAAGACATGCAAGAAGCTGAAATGTACATTACTAGTGAAAAAAGGCAATCTGAAAAGGCTACATCGTGTATGATTTGAATCATATGACATGGAAAAGGGAAAACTTTAGAGAGAGTAAAAGATAAGTGGTTGCCAGGGTTTTAGAGAGCAGGGTTAGAAGATTAGGTGAGGCACAGAAGGTTTTTAGGGCAGTGAAAGATGTTCCATATGATACTGTCATGATGGCTTCATCATTACAGATTTGTCAAAACCCATAGAATGTACAACACTGAGAGTGAACCACAATGTAAACTATGCACTTCGGATGATTATGATGTATGAACGTAGGTTCATCAGTTGTAACAGAGGTACCACTCTGATGGGGGAATGTTCATAACTGGGAAGGCTATGCATGTGTGGGAGCTGAGAGTACACGGGGTAGCTCTGTCCCTGCCCCTCAGTTTTGCTGTGAACCTGAAACTGCTCTAAAAATAAAGTCAATTTTTTAAAAAATTAGTTAAATAAAATGGCATTTTAAAATAATATTTCAGAATAATCATTCATACAGAGTACTAACAGCAGTGAATGGACCATCTGCATTCAATGGAGCAAGTATTTCTTTCTCCAAAATTAACTGCTCTTATATCAGGATAGTCAAAAATGAAAAGCAGATTTCCAAATTGACACTTAGGATTCAGCTCAGCAACAACCAAGAGGTACAAAGTGAAATAGAAAAGGAGAACAAGTGAAGGATAGCTTCAACTGATCTCAGAGAGCATATTATATTGGCTACTTTAGCTTTGAAATTCCCCTCAAGATTGATTTCACTACTCTTGTTGTGGTCAAATAGAGGAGATGGCTAGAAAATAAAAAATCTTGACTGAAGATTTCTTTTATCTTATGCATAGATATAATACATTCAACCGGCATAAAGAAGAAACTACAAAAGGGAACTTTGAATATAAAATAAGAGAGAGAAGCTGCCTATGTATAAACTTGATTTCTAAAAAGGCTAAGAATGTTACATGAACAATATTTGCTATTATTATGAAGGTGTTGTTTTCACTAATATGAAAGCAAGGTTGTTTTTCTACTTATGATGTTCATATCAAAAGATACATAGATATTGTGTATATACATTACACATACAATCTTACATTGCATTGGTGCCATGAGGGAAAAAGTAGAAAAATAAAATGTAACATTACAGTAATATGAGCAAACTTTCTATGCCTTACTTTAAATACCACTCCTCCATAACTTTCTAGTTCCTTGTTTACAAAATTTTGTGACTGTCTCTTTTTCTTCAAATACAATCTTTGTTGGAGACTCAGTATGTAAAATAGGGGGGAGATGCCACTTTGGTTAAAACATCAGTGCCCAAATGAAGTAACGGTAGCCTTTATCTCCAAGTGACTTTTCAAATTTTAAAACTCTGTGGGGCACATTTTGAATTCAATAATTCTGTAGCACTTTACACATAATTATTAGCAATAAGTTGTGTTAGTTCTGTATTCCCAATTTTATTGTAAATTTCCAACAAACAGGAACCAAGTCTTCAAGTGCAGTCCTCCCAGAATTTGAATTTTGAATGAAACATTCTTCCAGCGGCCTGAGGGACGTTCCACATGAATTTGATATCTCAGAGTTAGAAATGAACACATACAAAAGATAAAACACCATGGTGCCAAGTGCAAATTGATATCATTGAGCTGATTAAATATATCTGTTGTCTTTCTCAACTCCCTATCTCCCTCATCCCTACGACCCACCATCACTACCCATGACTCAGTACCTTGGAGGACAAATCTTTCAACACACAGTCTGCCTTTTTTATTCCTTGAACCAAACTCTAGCCAATCCCCTTTCACACTTTTTGTTTATGTATACAAAAATTTATTGGCCAGGAAGCCATTAATTTAAGTAAAAATTTGGGAGATACAGTTTCAGATCTTTAAAGGAGAATGTTATATTTGATGATCTTAAAAATGCTTCTGTATCCTAGATTCTAATTTCTAAGTTAGAACTTAGAATTTAGGTTCTAAATTATTTCTTTAAATGTAGATATTTCTAAATAGCATCATGTATTCCAGAAATACAGTATTGTTACGGGAGAATGAGATGATCATAGCTACTGCAGCAGTGTTGGAACAATGTGTGGATACAGTTGGCATGTTGAAAACACAAAAAGAGAACACATGTTGAGGGCACAAAAAGAGAGATGTAGATTCTTAATGTTAATGATATCAGTGAACTGCTAAATTAACTATTATCCTATCTCAGAGCCTCTAGTAGGTGATTTTTTTCCCCAAATTTTGAAATTTGGTGAATTAGGATCATCTGTTTATACAGATGAAATCATCCAAACAGGTATTAAAACCTAACAGGTATATGTTAAGAAAGTTGACTGAGCACAAAAAATATTTCTGCTCAGTAAAGAAATGCCGGTGTGCTAGATATTTTAGTACTAGCAGACCTCAAATTCTTTTGTTTCTCAAATGATTACTTTGATAACATAGAAGGTATATAACTTTGTTTCTAAGAAACATAAAGCTAATCAAAAAATCAAAATAGCTCAAGGAAAATGTATTTATTTTAAGAATACTTCACATCATATCAAATCCAAGGAAGAGTTGACAAACTCATCCTAAGATGATTATAATCATAAACTGTTCCAAAGACTTTAATATAATACCTTTGAAGAACATTCGTCTTTCCATCTACCAATCATATGACTCAGGTCTCTACTACAACCATTAAGATTAGGAGTTTAAATACCATATAGGAGAGAGCTCAGTTCAATCAACATTCCTTCCCTGCCCCAGTTATTGTGGCCAAGGATTCATGGTCAACCAGCCTTGAATTTCACAGTGATCTATGATGGCAATGGCTTAACCTTGTCACAGAAAACGAAGACATCCAAGGTTTGATGATTAAGACATTCCTCATAAGAATTTCTCAGCCTAACAGCTATACAATAAAACACAAGGAAGATAATTGACTTTATGAAAGGAAAGGAGTCAGGGGATAGAAAAGCACCCCAAGGAAACAGAGTATTTCAAATACTCCATTGTATAAAGTTTTATGATGTTAGCAGTTTATAACATATTAATAGGTTAAATAAAATTGTATAGTTGCAACAGTTTAAAGAATTTGAACTGTTGTAGTTTAATTTTTTTTTAATTTATTATAATGTTTTCCACACTATACTCGGAGGGGTCTTTCTAAAGTCTAAGAGATCTAAATTTAAAGGGTCATGCCCTTTCTCTAAAGTCCTTCAATGACTTCCTACTTTTCTGAAAGTGTGAAGGACAAACACGTCTTCAGAGACTGAGGGACACTTCAGGCTTTGGAGTTTGCTTTCCTCTCTAGCCTCATCTTTCACTGTCAGACCTGCATTTCACACTACAGCCTTAGGAAATAGCTTCTTTTCTTTTATATTCCATCCTTCTGGTTTTTCACTTCCTTTTTTTCTGATATCCTGTGTGGTCCCATAGCACCCTGAAAATCAGACAATGTAATGATAGTCACTTTAAAACAATATGATATCGTTTATATGTAGAATCTAAAAAAAAAGACAGAAAGGAACTTATCTATAAAACAGAAACAGACTCACAAACATAGAGAACCAAACTTATGATTACCAGTGGGTAAAGGGGATAGGAAGGGATATATTGGGAGTTTGAAAATTTCACCTCTTGGGGAGTGATGAAAATGTTAGCTATCTTGATTGTGGTACCCATCCAGTGGTTTCATGGGTGTATACGTCTATCAAAATTCAACAAATTGTCCATTTGAAATATGTGTAGTTTACTGTACAAGAAACATACCACAATAAAGGTGTTTTTTAAAAAAACTGTATATTTAATTGTCTGTCTCCGTCACCGAATAGTATGTTCAATGAGGCTCACATTGTGTATGTTAGATTCACAATGTTCTCTCAGCAATAACAGAATCCCTGTTATATGATAGGCCCTCAATATATCGTGTGGAATGAAGAATTAACACTAAATTTTACTAATGTGCTGATAAAGATAATCAAAAGTTTTTCATTTGACCAAAGATGCATTATAATATTGTTTATATGAGAGCTCCTCTCATTTGAACCTAGTTAGAAGCTCTAGCAGATGTTCAGAGAATCCTCACTGCTACTCCTAGGTATAAATAAAAAGGATTCCACATGATAAATATGAATTCAGGAAATGAATATGGTCATAATATTTTATAATTGCATATATACATACTTACTTATCACTATAATGTGGCATTATTTTAAGAGAAATAATATAAAATTGTTAAGAATTTGTGGTTAAAATGAAATAAGCCACTCATGACTTGCTGTCTAATTTAGAAACAATAATGATATTGAGTGATTACTAATAGACATAAGACAATTATGTTATGTTGATTATGATAATAGAACTTGCTCTTTGGTGCTTTGTAAGTGTAAATTAGTACAAATTAACCTTGGTAACACATTCTTTCTATTACTTTATTTTATTCTTTCTTTTTATTTGGACTGTCAGTTATCACTACTCTACATTATAATTTCTCTATCTTCCAGGTAGCCTACGTCGCTAGAAGTAGAATAATCGGTGCTAGTCAGGGAAAAAAAAAAAAACACAGCTACTGCTAATTCCAAGTAGTTCATAATTCAGATAAAATAGGTCCTGGATGACACAAGCAAGGATACTTCCATACCTGTAAAACATTATTGGTGTTGAAATTACAAGGGTTTGATTTTATTGAGTGCAAAAATCATTTAAACTATTATAATTTCTTAATTTTAGAACTGGATATAACACTCAACTCAAGGAAAGTTTCCTTTCGAATAGCATTTAAAAAAAAATAGAAGGTGGCAATCTGGGCTATCACAATGACTAGCAGGTCTGGGAGAACTGAGTGCCCAGATGGCCCTGTGTGCTAATAAACCTTGCAGTGCTCAGGAAAGTACCTCACAGCTAAGAATCAGCCTGCCCCAAGTGCCAACTGGAAAATGAGGGTGTCAGAGACCAGGAAATCAACAATATAAACAAATTAGTCGTAGAAACAGGATTAAAACAGCCTTTAGACTGTCACTTTGAATGTAGTAAGAACTAAGGATATAGTTACTATTTTTTTTTTTTTTGCCATTTTATATTTCCATGCCATTCATCAGACAGCTATGGAAATTTATAGGTGCCAGAAGTTTCACATTCTTCAAGGTCCCCTGCTGATGGTGGCCTTCCCATGTGTTCCTCCTCCAAGAGTGTCTTTGTCAGGCAACTCTGTCTGTCGTAATCCATTGTTGTGATCCTAGAGCCCCGCCGGGGTGGTGGTACGGCGTTGGCGGCCGTGCCTCTGGTCTCTGGCACTCACAGGAGTTTGTCCAGTGCTGTAGTTTTTTTTCCCCTAATCAGTTCCTGGTTTCAGGGTTTCCAGTCTATTTCCTTGAACACCTGACCCCTGCTGGTAGTGTAGTCTTCTTCCCTTAGGTCAGACAGAAAAGCTGGAAGGAGCTGGACACAGAAGAATTCTCATTCTCAGAAGAGATTAGCTGTGGCTGTGACTCTGGCCCTGGAAAATTGGCCTTTTTCACAGAGAAAACTCTATGTGTATTTCACAACGACTGTCCTTCACCTTTCCTGCCAGAGCCAAGCACAGATCTTTCTCAGATTCTTACCATAGGAACCTGATGGGGCTTCCATTCTGTAGTGAAGACTGGACCACTTTCCTGGTGGGGATCTTTTCCACGGCTGCCACTCTCCTTTACAAGTCTAATTTACAAATCTTTCCAAGCTTTTCTGTGTCTCTAGAGGGTTCGTGGAGAAAGAGCTGTCAAAGAGTCATGGATTCTCCCAACTGTGGATTTCTGCGACTTCAGGATTTCATACTGCTCTGCAGTCCACACTCGGTCTTAACCAGTGTGTGAGATTTTCTAGTTCACCTCTTACATACCCTCTCTCTCTCTCTCTCTCCCTCTCGGTACCATCTCTGTGTAGATTTTGGGCCAGTTGGTTACTCTTTAAACTCAGATCCCCAGGGGGTTAAAAAAAAAGTTGAAAAATTAGTCAGGCTCATTCTTTCACAATGTGGATCATCCTGCTTCCAGAATTCTATATCCTGGGGCAAAAAACAGAGATTGAATCTCTTTCTTTTATTAACATATTTTGCAGATCTTTCTTTACCTGTAAACATAAATCTTCCTTATTTTGCTGTTCTGTAGAGTATTTATTAATATGGATCTACGTTATCGTATGTAACCAATTCCTAACTGATGGTCACAAATTTATGCTTTTCAGTCAAGCTTTGCTTCTTCAGAAGTCTTTGAAATATATCAGTGTGATTTCAATAGGATAAATACATGCAGCTAGAAGTAGTGGTACAATTTGTAAAATACAAGTCTAATCATGTGTCTCTCACGTTGCAGTTCTTTGATTTTTTTTCCCCATAGTTAAATCCAAATACCTTTGCTTTATCATTTACACCAACCTACCTAGAAAGTATTTCAATTTCCTATGCTACCTACAGTTCTACTCTTTCAGGTATATAAAATCATTCAATGTTTATTCCTCACAGCAAGAACTCTTCAAACCTATGCTGTAATATAATTTTAATCCCATAGAGATTCCCTCATGGAAATTTGATTCTATGTTACGTGTATTGTTTTATTCTGGATAGACACAAGAAACAAGATGAAAAGTCAGTCTAATATGCTGTTAAAAGCATGCCCATTAGGTTGTTTTAAAAAAAAATTTACCTAATGAATTTCTCTTTACATTTAGAGCCAGCAAAAGTGTGTTTTCCCTCTCCTTATGAATTCATTTACTTCCTTTTATTAGATAATGAAAGCATTATAATAACTGTCCTCCATTTCTGTTTTGAATTACTGGAAGCCTTGGTCAAATTTTATGTTCCAAGTTACAATACCAGCCTAACTTTACTGGTACCTCTTTCTATAACATTATTGACCAATTATAATATTCAAGGTACTATGCTAATTATAACACATATAAGAGAAAAAAAATTGTTCTTATGCTGGTTACTAATAGCAAGTTTAGGGGGGGAAAATGACTAAAAATTCCAAACAATGGAATACAACATGATGCAAAGAGTTCAGGAAAATGGATTATTATGACCTGGAAGAGGTTTCAAAAATGTTAAAAGAGTTTCCATGTTTCATAGTGTACAAATTAAGGAGAAGTTAGGGTTAGAAAGAAGAAGCATGAAGATACGAGTACCTGTCAGGCATGTTAGTAAAATAGTGAGAAAGCTTTTCATTCTTATCAATAGAAAAGTTTAGAATAAAATGTTATTTGGCTTTGGATAAAATTAATAGAAATTATTGGTGATAATAAAATTTTCAGACCAAGATTTGATGAAGTCCAATGCTGTGAATTATCAGAGCACTGAACTAAAACTGATCAGTAAGACAATGTAGAGGGAGTTGAACATTTATATTCTGGTTATGAGAGACCAAGGGAAAAAGGATGACATGTGGATAAAAGAGCGCACTTTACAGTGTAAGATTCTGATTCTAATTTATCTTCAATAAGGAAAAGCAAGAGGTGCTCTACTTCCTCAGACCCTTCCTGAAATTATTCAGTGCAAATTATTACTTGGAATAATTTCTTTTAATTATTAAAAAGACTCATGTAATCTCTATCTAAACAGTCAGAAAACGTAAAATACAGTTTTGCTCTTTCAGTCTATAGAATTAATGTGTTTAATATGTGAAAAGGAATTCATGAATCGAATAGTAGATGTGTTCAATCAGACCCTCAACTAATCAAGTATGTAGTATCTTAAGTTAATCTTTAAGTCTCCTTGCAGATTTCATTTAAGAGAGTGCTTTACCGACTCAAAGACAAGGGTGGAGTGCAGAATATAACTCCTTAGAATATGCTACTTTGGTGTGTGGATTATTTCAAGCTGAAGGCTGTCAGGGTCTAGCAGACTCGGGAAGAACTTTGACCTCTACCTTAACTGCCTAAAAGAGTTTTGATAGGAGGCCTAGCCCAGAGACAGAGCTAGTAGCAGAGATAACTTTTTTACCTGAAAGAATGACCTGCATGGTCAGACAAACATCTGATTACCAAACATCTGTTCTTATTTTCCTGTGGATTACCCTCCAGCCCTCGGAAGCTCCAGGCTCTGTCCCATCCCTTCACTTCGAGTGGCAGATTAATTGCCAGACTGCCTTTGAGTCTCATATTTATATGGGGCTCCCATGTGCACAGTAGTTGCTTTTCTCCTGTTAATCTGTTTTGTCAATTTAATTATTAGACCCCCTCAAAGAATCTAGAAGAGAAAAAGAAAAAAATTTCTACCCCTACAACAACACAATGCTTTTACTGATTGTTCACTACAAATTATGAAGTCTGACAACATGTTTATCTGAATTAGGTGACTGGCGTTAGACTTCTGAATTCCAGGCTGAGATGCATTGGATTTCTCTCACTGATGATAGAAAGTGAGAGGATGTTCAACAGAAGCCTGACCTTGGAGACTCAAGATATTTACATCTTTCCTCTTTTAGCGTGAATAGCTAAGAAGGTCATTCAGTTTAGATGGGCGCCAGTAACAGCCTAAATTTGAGAAGTTGCATAAGAAAACTAAATGAAGGAAGAATTGTCATTAATACATCATGAGTGAGAGCCAAACTAATTAATGTAAGATCTAATTTCTAATTAAAAAATCAGGATACACAAAAATATGCTCTTTCTGTGCAACAATTGTCTGAAAATGAATAATGCCTGCCCCCTTTAGAATGCTAAAAATGAACGTTATTTGGCCATAACCCCCACTACTGCGTATCCCGTACGAGGCTTTTTCATTCATTTTTTATTATTTTACTTCAGTTGTGCTGGTTTTCTTATCCCTTTCAGCGCATAACTTTGCTGCTCATGGTTTAAAGTCAGCCTTGTAGATATTAAAAAAAAAATAAATAAACAAAAAACCTTGTGTCAAAGTGACATAATCTATTTCACATATTCAAAATGGAACTAATGAAGTACTCCTAAAGAAATAGCCTATGGACACAAATGTAGATTTCCTTCACTATAAGTGTAGAAACTGTTCACTAACTCAGATTTTATATCATAGATTAAAATGCTCAACATGTCCGAAGTGCCTACTTCGGAATAGGCGCAGAGCAAGAACATGATCCAAAGATGACTTTGGTGGTTTGTGGGGCTGGAGAAGAAGAGTTCACGCAAACATAATGTAGGGCTGCGATAGTAGTGTTACGGGCGCTCGGGGGGAGTGGCAGAAGGCAGCTTATTATGGGTAAGGGAACATGTGGTTTAGGGCGGGGATTTAAGTGAAGATGTTCAAAATGCAAGGCTTCATAGAGAAAGGGATACTTAAACCATATTCAAGAACTGTCATTTTAAAGAACACAAGAATGAAAAAAGCAATTTGGGAAAAGAACACTAGTGTTCACTCATGCGTTGGTGTTAAGCCCAGCATGATGAGATGAGATGTGGTGGTATTTATGCCTCACACAAATTAAGATCATTGAGAAATAAAATTACCAATTTGCAGACTGTTCTATTGACTCTTTATAACCGCAATGGTTCTGGTTTTAATGATTATTTTCCCTGAACATTATTTTATGATTCTGATTAATTTTATTGCCCATTTAAAAATTCTTCAAACCTATTTGCATAAATAGCTTTTTAAAAAACATCAGTAATAAACACTTGTTCAATAGAAGCCAAATGCCTTACTCTCTTTCTTTTAAGATTCTTAGTTAAAAACAGCATTGTCCTGCCCATCCAGAAATTATAAATCTTTAACTTTGTTGCATAAATAACATTTTTAATTTTTAATGAGATTCTTACTTAAAATAGGATGCATGGTAGGAGAGAAAAAATATTTTACAACATATTTTAAAATCTATTTTATCTTAGTCTATTATATATACTTGACTATTAGTGCGAACTTTAGTTTGTAAAGCAATGCATTTTACAGACTCCCTTTCTCCCAATTTTCTTTTTTAAAGTAAGTCACAGAGAAAAAAGTCAAAACTAAAACGTCTTTTACCAATTTTTTGAACTGTAATTTCTTTCTTTTAGTTATGTTAAAGTAATTCTGCTAGAGGGTTTGGCAGAGTTAACATCAGGCCTTAATTTATCAGGGTAAGTTTTATAAAGAATTTTTCTGTTCTTTGGCTAAGAACTGACATTTTATGTATGATTAAAAGTTAATGTGCTTTAGTTTGGAATGAAAACTATTGAACATATTGTGTGAAAACAGATTTATGCCATAAAATGTCTCACATGAAAAAAATTGGTGGTGTCATGCTTCTTCCCTTAATGTTTTTATTCTGATTTTCTCTTTAGTACTTGCTCCTGCCCTGTCTCTTGAGATGTGAACACTTAAATTGGATAAATTCAATTACCCTTCAATTTCTCTTTTGTTGTTCAAAAAACTAATTAGAAGTTACTGAGTTAAAAACTGTTCGTGGTTTCAAAGTACATTAGGTCTGTGGAATGAAAACTGTTGAATACATGAAGCTTCTGACTTCTAATTTATACATCCATGTGCTATTCATTGAAGCAAATGTATGTATTATAAGAATGATAAATGTGTATCTAAATACTTTAAGGATTAATTGAGGTGACTCTAAGGATAGACATAGGATAAAAAGTTTACACATAAGCAGCATTCAAATAATGCTTTATTTATTCATTGATAAGATTTGTTGTATTCTTCGTGTATGTGAGGTGCAGTACCAGAGTCTAGAAATATAATCAGGCATAATTTTGCACTCATAGAGCATCACATCCAATGGAAGAGGCTGAGTACAAAAAATATTTTAGGCATCTGGCTCCTCCTTGGTTTTATAATGAAGACATGAAAGCTGTTTCCTTCTTCAGGGAATAGATCTATTGAAATGCCTACAAAAGACACAGGTCTCAGGAACCAAGGCCAGCGTGGAGCTGTTTTAAAGGTCAGACATTTGTGATGCATATAAAATGCTATTAAATCTCCCCTTGTCCAAGGGAGCCCAGACCCCAAAACACTAAAGCCTAGTCCTCATGTTTTGTTTTGTTTTGTTTTTATAATTTGTTTTCCTATAGAAATAAATACTATATTATTAATTTACTTATTAATGTATCATAATTGTCATTTTGATAGATATATGAAGTAAATGTATAGAGAATGATTAAACTAAACAGAGAGAAAACTAATCCAGTTTGAGGTGATAGGGAATGTTCCTGAGGAAGTGGTATTTAATCTAAAGCTCACAGAATGAAGAGGAATTTGCTTAGGACGAAAGGGAAAGGAAGACATGTCAGAAGAAATTAGCCTCAGAGAAGACCCTGAGTAAAGTGAAACATTGTGCTTTGGAGGAACAGATAGAAGACCATAGACCATATTGACAGAAGGAGAAAGCACTGGGGGAATGGGCAGAAGAGAGAGGGCAGGCAGGCCAGTGTGTGTGTGTGTGTGAACATTTATATGCATTTAAAAATAGAGAAAAGAAGCTGCTGAAAGGTTTTAGGCACTGGCACGAGATGATCACACTTACGTTGTGAGCAGATTTCCTGTTTGCTGTTTGAGGAGTGAATGAGGAGGGCTTCGAAAAGATGTGGGGACATAAGAAAGGAATCCAAGCTGTGGATGATGGTCTCTTAGCCTGAAGAGAATTAGACGGATTTGAAAAATGCACTTAGAAACTACAAATGATAGATTTTGATGATGATTGCATATAAGAGACAGAGGGAGGCCACTGTCAAGGATTTTGCTTATAAATCAAATAAAGAATAAACTTTTTGTAATATAGTCTAGGGGGAAAAATCCCCACTGTAAATTTTGCCTAACATAAAGCATGTCTCACATTGATGAAAATATCAAATCAAGTAAGCCTCAAAGTCAAAATTAGGATGTGGTTCTCAGTCCCTGTAATGTACCATAGTTCCTATTAGAAAATGACCTGGATATGCTGCCTAGTCATGAAGTTAAATATACTATTTAACAAATTAAGAACTATAGAGAAAAAATCCTAATGGGCATATGCATATACGTACACTTCCTTTAGATTTTCTGTTAACAAGTCATTTTTTCCCCAATTTATTGAGATCATTTTTCAGCACAAGCAAAACAAACCAAAGATACAGAAAACAGTTACGACAAATTTTTCATTGCATCCCTTACGAAATGATGTAAAGGGACTTTATAATGTCCTCTAGTCTAGTCTGCTGCCTTCAGGCCAGTGCCATATTGTTAAGCTGATGCCTTATTCATTTTTGCATCCCCAGTGCCCTACACACTTCTGCCACAGACGTGTGGAATGTCGACTGAGGTCTGTGTAAACAAGAAATAGCTTGCCTAAGGTCAGGAGGCTGATGAGAAAAACAAAGAAGAAAAATAGGCATTTTGTCTGCCTTCTCTTAGTGTGACATTCTCTCTGCTGAGCTTACTTCATGTCTTGAAATTGGCTCGCCCTCCCTCTCCCCAGTCAGCAACACAGTGCTGTGGACAGGTGCCTGGGACCTCGGGTTACTGAGAAAACCACTGCTTGGAATGATACTTCGTCCTGGTTTGCCTTATTGCAAACTGGTTCTTCCTTTCTTCAGGCCTTCATTTTGCCTCATCTAACCAATGCCTCATCTATACTCCTATGAATCTGAAGATTACTAATACTTTACAATTACCAGATCTTGAAAGTTCAGTATTTCTCTACCCCTTCTTTCAATAGCTATGTGCCTCCTGCTCTTCAAATGAGCCCACTGTCTAATTGAGCCTATCTGACAGCTGGCTCATCCTGGTACCAGCTAATGTGTTCCACTGGCTCCTTCGTCTGCCACACTCTGGCCCCTGCCTCAGAAATGGAAAATCTATTACTGTCCAGAACATTATGAAAAAGAATTTTACAATAATGATGATAATTTGATTAAGAACCACCTGGATAAGAGAATAAAGAAAAAAATTCCTATGTAGACCTGAAGAACAACATATTTAGGTTAGAATCTATCACATACCTCATCAAATTTATGAGGTGTGCAATATGTGATAATTCTCCCTCTTTCAATAAACAACAACATTCTTTGTAGACTGCCTTCTTCTTGAAGAACCTTCTCACAAACTCAGAACTTGTTTTGGGATCTCTTTTTGTTTTTGGTTGCTAATTAACGCCTGCTGAGATCGTAACTGGTAATTCAGATAAAAATTAATGATGCCTCGGAGTAGGACTAATCCTGGAAATTATCTGTATTTTAAAGGAAACATTAGATTTTAATGGATGAAGTCAAGCACTGGGTTTCTAATCAAATTGGCTGTGATTTTTAGGCAGGGGAAAATTTTCTTGTTTATCCATATATTTTATTTGCATGTTTTTAGTTTTAAACTAGACAGGTAAATGTTGTGGTTATTGGAGATGAAATAGGGAAATGTCAGATTTCCTTAAGCATATCCGTATAGGTTGTGTAGAAGAGTTTTCAGGAGGAAACTAAAGTGAGTATCTAAAAAGAGAAAGATCTTTGAAATGTTGTGAATGGCTGTTGTGTGATAATGTTTCATTTATGAAAGTTCCCTAAAGATGAAAAATAAGTCCATAAATAAGAACTTGGTGTGTAACAGCAGTTCTATACTACTGGTAACAATCTTTAATAGAAATATTCAGTTAATGAAACTAGAATTGCTCAAATCTTTTAAATTATTGTTCTGCATATGCAAAATCTTTTTAGGTTATCATAAAATTATGTGCCATATTTTTCATGTCTCTCCCCCTGCAAAAAAATAGAAATATTTTCAGTCAGTGCTGTGAAAATATCACAGTTTAAAATAAAAGTCATGATCACTGTGAACTGGATTTCAGTCATCTAAATGTTAGAGTAATTCATTACTTTTAATAATGTAATCAACATTGATACAACACAATTTTTGCTTTTCCAAGATAACATTTCCTATTCCATTTCTTACTGCATTGTCCAGCTCTTAAACCCCTCTAAGATCTGGCACCGTTATTTCCTTGTGACCCTTAGCACTTACCAGGACATCCATCACATCATGCTCATGTCCACTCTATGTTTTCACGTATTTTTTTCATTCTGCAGTGTTCATCACTGACCCAGTTTTACCTTCTATACAGAGGCTAGGGTTCTATGTTGGTAACTCCCACCCCAGAAGAGATTAAAACAGATAAAACCTGAATGGTAATTGATAAGTAAGTAAATGAAGCCTTCCACGGATGTTCACTTGCTGCTGACCTCTTCATCTTTGAAGATCTAAAATATAATTTTACATCTAATGACATAAATTCTTACGAAATGAGTCTTTCATGTCAGTAATCATATCCTATAGTTTCTGTCTTGCTTTTTTGATAGAGGACATAGTTTTACGCTTCTCTTGTATACCCTACATAACCTACCACAATATTGGATGTTTTTGACAATTTGCTATTGATCAATACTTAGACTATGGATACGACTTTAAGACACGCATTTGTATTTAACTTTACACATTAATACACTGAGTTTTATTTTTCTCTGATAGAGGGGCTGTAATCCTACAGGGTTAATTTGTACTACATTTTTACTTTAATAGAAACAATCAAGAAATATACATAAATATTTTTTTTCATTTTCTAGAATTAAAATTCTACAATCCCCATGATAGCTTGCTTGAGTAATTAATTACCATCATGGTTAAATACTTTTTTCTTCTTTGTGTCTGATTAGCAGTATTGCAGGAACTTACGATGATTTGATCTTTGCCATGACCTTTATACATTTAGAGAACATGGTCAACGTGAGTCTTATAATCAAGCTTAGTACACTTGAAAACAGGTATCAATTATCCCCTTAACCTTCTATTTCCTCATCTAAATATATATCTATGACTGTTCAATACTTTTCCATAGGATCACTTTTCAAAAAACTATTTTGATAACTTTCTTACTCTTGTTGAAGTAGAGAAGAGAAAGCGTTACTGAGATAAACACAAAATACATTAGAAACATTTGCATTTCTAATATGTTAGAAACTTAAAGGAAACTTATATGACATTTATTTCTACAATACATAAATTTTTAGAAACTGTTTAGAAGCAAGCAAACAGAAACCTGACCAACATCCACGAAGTCTCTGCCACACTGAAGACACTATTCTATGTCATGAGACTGCAAGTAAGTTTTAGATACACTATTGTTTTTAAAGTATTTTTATTTTGATTATGATTATATAGAAGAAAGAAGTAAAAAGATAATTAAAAATATACAAATAACAAAAATACAAAGGAATGAAAGGAGGGAAAGAAGAAAGGAGGCACGGGTGGAAAAAACTGTCAAGGAGGTGTAAATTTCTTGCAAAATCACTGGACTTGGTGGAAGAGTTAAAGCAACTCTGAATAAATAAATTTTACTTAGGGAAAATAATAAAGCTTTTGCTTGTTTTGTTTTAGATTATTTATTTATTTATTTTAATTAATTAATTAATTTTAGGACTTTATTTTGGGGACAGTATAAAGTTCAAACCAAAATTGTACAGAGATGTCCCATACACTCCCTGCATAACCTTTCCCATTATCAACATCCCTCACCAGAGTAATAATAGCTGTTACAATTGATGAACTGACAATGCCAAATCATAGTCACTAGAAGTCCATGGTTTACATTAGCAGTCACTCTTGTTTTCAGTCAGTGATTTTAGACACATACGCAACGACACATGCCATCATTACTGTATCGTGGGGAATGGCACTGTCCTAGAGGTCTTCTGTCTGCCACCTGTTCAGCCCTCCTCTGCACCTCAACCCTGGCAACTACTAATCTTTTTACCATCTCCATAGTTTTATTTTTTCCAGACTGTCACATTTTTGGAATCATACTGTGTGTAACCTTTTCAGCTTGGTCCTTGCTTTCTGTTTTGGAGAAGGTATTTTATTCAACTATGAGTTGTTCTCACTTCTTAAGAGCCATCTGTTCTGTGATGCTTTCTTAACTAATTTCTCTCTGACCTCTTGCTGATGCCACCTTCCTTCCTTTCCTCACTGTGTGGTGCACACATTAGCCTTCCCTCTCGCTTAGACACACAACTTCTCCCTGCCTTCCCGCTGCATGTGCCCTCACCCGGGTCTAAGCCCAGCTGTTCTAGATCCACAGAGAGTCGATCCCTCTTGTCATCCAAATTCCTGCTCAGACTTCAGCTCCTCAGAATCCTTACGCTGACTAATCTAATTTTTTCTGCCTTACTCCTGTCACCATTCTTTTACTATTTTCTGAATGAACAAGCTGAAAATCACAGTACTATTTTTTTTTTATTTTATTGTTTGAACAAATAAATTGACTTACAGTAAAATTGACTTTTTTTTTTGGTGTACATTCTATGGGCTTTATTACTTTATTATTATTTACACATGCTTCGGTATGTGTAACCATAACTGTCATCAAGATAGCAAACTATTCCAAAATCCCCAGAATATTCCCTAATGCTATTCCTTTATAATCACATTCTCTACCCCTCCAGACCATGGACATCCACTGATCTGTTCTCCATCACTATAGTTTGATCTCTTCAAGAATTTTATATAATGGAATCAAATAGTATGTAACATTTTGAGACTGGCTTCTTTCACTCAGCATAATGCCTTTGTGATTCATCCAAATTCTTATTTGTATCAATACACTTCTTTTTATTCATGAGTAGTAGTCCATTGCATGGATATACCACTGTTTGGATATTATTTATCTTCTGAAGGATATTTGAGTTATTTCCAGATTTTTGCAAATTTAAATAGAACTACTATAAACATTGGCATACACATTTTTGTGTTAACAAAAGTTTTTATTTTTCTAGCATAACTATCCAAATGTGGGATACTTGGATCATATAGTAACCATATGTTTAAATTTATAATAAACTGCCAATTTTTTCAGAGTGGCTGTATCATTTTGCATTCCCACTAATAATAGGTAAGAATTGAACTTGCTATACATTCGTATCAGTATTAGGTATTGTCAGTATGCTTTTATTTTACCTCTTCTGATATGAGTCTAGCGGTATCTCACTGTGATTGTAATTTGTATTTCTCTAAACATTGATAATGCGGAATATCTTTCCTGCACTCACTCGCCATCCCACATCTTTTTTGGGTAAAAATTCTGTTTATGTGTTTTGTACATTTTAAAAATTAGGCTGCTTATTTTGTACTGTTTTGAGAGAAGTTCTCATATATTCCATCAAGTCCTTTGTTGAATATGTGATTTGAAAATGTTTTCTTCCAGTGTGGAGTGTCTTTCACTCTCTTAAAACTTACTCTCATATTATTTTGCCCTTTTTGCATAATACTTTCTGAAATTGTCATATTTATTTATAGGGTTACTTACTTAAAGTGTATATATTCTCCATCAAAAAAAAATTAGCTTCATGCTGGTGGACAACTTTTTATCTCTACAGTAATGGAACACTGCTAGAATTATTAGCATAGAGTAGTTAAACAAATCCACGAATTCAGAAATGCGTATTCCAAAATGCACCGTGTTTTAGTTTTGCATGGCTACCGTGACAAACTACCACAGCCTTGATAGCTTCAAACAACACATATTTTTGTATAGTTCTTGAGGTCAGAAGTTCAAAATCAGTTTCACTGAGTCAAAAATCAAGGTGTTGGCAGGCTGTACTCTTTCAGGAAGCTATGAAAAGAATCAGTTTTCTTGGTTCTTCAAGTTTCTGGAGACTGTCCTCATTCCTTGGTTCATGGCTCCCCATTATATTGGCTTTCCTCTCAGGCTTCTATCTTCTGAGTCAAATCTCTCTCTACCTCCCTCTTAAAAGTATGTTTGTGATTACACATAGAGTCATTCCAGATAATCCAAAATAATACACCCATTCCAAGATTTTTAATTTAATCACATCTGAAAAATCCCTTTTGCCAAATAAGGTAACATTCACAGGTACCAAGGGTGAGGACCTGAATATCTTTGGGAGCCCTTATTGAGCTTAGCATCCATCCCAGACTTTGACCACCCTGCTGTTGTCTAAATTCCTAAGCACTTTGATCTGAACTTCAGAAAATTGCATGTAATTATATACTTTGATAATTTATCGTCTGGGTATTGTGTGATTTAATGAATTATTTTTCTCTACAAGCAGACTGTAAGCCTTATAAAAATCAGGATGATGGCTCCTACTTTATTACTATTTCACCATCAAATCCTTTTTTCAGCCATACATTTTTAACCAGATAATGGATTAACAATCTGTGATCACCAAACACCTGAATTAATGAAGGCAATCTTCGTCTAGGATTAGGAGTTTTCCCAGGCTCCAAATTGCTGGGTTAAATCAAATTTTTCAGTAAATTATTTTTACATTAAGATTAACCACACCTAGAATTTTCAGCCATTTCTCTGTCTCACTCTGTCTCTACCGTTCTTTTTTCTCTGTTTATCTCTCTTCCTTTCTTCCCTAGCCTTTGTTTCTTCCTTGCCTTTTTTTTCCCCCTCCAAGACATGAGTTTTAGATAAGACAAATTCTGGCTACTATATTATATTTTTTTTGGTTAGAATTGATTTATTTTATTTCTATGACACACACATACACACACAAGCAAACAGGTTAAGGAAAATGTATGTGTTTTCTTGCTCCCAAGAAAATTAGATTTCAACTTTATCGAGTATCTTACTGTTTCTATATAATAAAGTATAAGAAAAACAAAAAAAATACTTAGTTTAAACCTTTCATCATTTTAACTATTTTTCAGGTTTCACAGAAAGGATATATTAAGAATACAAGCTCACATATATATTATGTAGCTTATTTATCTGTGTCATTTTCTACACTTCCTTGATATTGGTGGTAGATATGAGGTTGAAAAATAACTTTATATACTGTTTAAAATATCTGGACCTTTCATGTATCTTCAATATAGTTATAAGTTCATGCTTTTTACTTCAATAATATGAATCTGTTTTTCACTTTTATGTCAGTGGTTATGCCTGTGTAAAGAAATAAAATTGAATTAAACTTAAAGCATTGTTACAGTTTAACTTAAAAAAAGATTCACTTTTAAAAACTTCATTATTAAAATCCATATTATTGGCTTCTGTTATTGTCAGTCAAGTGACAGACTTTTATATATATATTTTTAAATCAAAATCTTCTGACTACATAGCTTTCAATGAACTGAGAGTACATTATTTTCCATTTGAAAAAATGGGCTAGAATACTTCCATCCCAAATAGGTTTGTTAAACCCCAAGAATGTTTTATTCTATGTTCCAAAATAAAAAAGGCAAAACATCAAATAAACAAGCTAGAAGAATAGTGAAGAAATAATCAAGTAAAACTTATTTGTATATAATTTCTTTTCTCAGTAAGTCTGCCATCACATTACTTGATAGATGCATTATCTGGAGTAGTGTTTGCCGAAACATTTGAACACATGGTTTTGTTTTAAATGCCTTGATCATGTAATCCAAAATGTACAAATGTGAAATGTCAGATCTTTTTTCTTCAACAAATAGGAATCCATGATTAAACATTAACTCACAGTGATAAATTCACATACTTGAAAGCATTATTTGAATAATCTCTTCACAGATGTTATACCAAGTTTGAGAAATTGTCCCATTAAAAATTTATAGAACTGATTTCTTGAGTAATGAAGAGAACCATCTCAGCAGATGGAACAGCAAATAAAACTTGACTTTCTCAAAAATTGCTTTAAATATGATATCTGACAGTTTTATTACCCTATTTAAAAATGTCTGGACTTGAAAAATGGATATATGTATATACTTTTGCTAGAACACCACTGATGCAACTGAAAATCCCTAAAACATCAGGGAGAGCTAAAAATATGCTAAGGAATTTCCTAAGAGAAAAGGAATTATTGGTCATTAATTTCAGTTAGTATAACAGTGTTTGTGTGTTTCTATGGAGGATAAATAATGAAGAAGTAGAAAATCTTGTTTTTATTTAATTACTTAAGAACCACATGAACTTATTTTAGAAAATACGTGCATTCATTTTTTAAAATATCAATATTTTTATATTCTCATATTTAAATATGCTCATTATTGCTATCATTGAATATATGATGGAGTGCATGCTAATAATTAGAGATAGCTTGTGGCTGGGGCAGTGAGTGGTTTCATTCAAGTTTATATTACAGTAGTACATGATTATGTTGCCTAGTAAAAACATTGTTGTAAGGAATATTAAATAAGTGGTACTCAGTTAGCAAAAGCAAGACAAATAAGGCAAGGCCGGGAGATGGAGTTTAGGGGAGTTAATATTTCCTAAACTGAAGTTAGAGAAGGCCAGGAAATTGACAATTCTTAAGATAGTCTTACAGCAATGTGTGTCTTTACTTTCAATAGCAATTAATAGAAGACATGTGAATGTATTAAATACGGAATGGATATGCAAGCGTTAAAGAAACAGATAGTTGATGGTACCCCCATAACAATTAATTGAGAATTAAAAACTAAAACTGTGTCTTTCTAGTCTTGTATCTCCAGTACCTCTTACAGCAGAGAAAGAAGTATAGGAAAAGAGAGAGTGACTTAGATTGGAGCTCAGGTCCAGCAATCAGCCATTTTTGAGAGACTTGGTATAAAAGTGGGAGGAATAGGAACCCAGGGATTTGATGCAAGTTTCCAGTTACTGGAACTTGATTACAACAGTCAGGACAGAACCTGCACCGAGGCTAATTTAATGTTGGTTCAGTAAATTACAGTCCTAAAGATACTTTATTTCCCGTGAGTCAAGTCCAAATTGATCACTTAGCCTAGGAATAAAGATTAACTTATAAGTGGTATTGACTTCAATAAATAAATGAAATTACCAGCTAACATTAAAGAACCAGTGTGGTAGATCAAAGTCAAGCTTTGGAATGCAATAGTAATGTATGTGTCAGAGCATACATATAAGTGATCAACTTTGAGTGAGTTACTTACATTGTCTCCAATTCTCAGTATCTTCATTCATAAAAATTGGGTTAAGAATAGATGTAAGCCAGAACCCACTCAGGACAAACAGCTATACTCAATCTAGCTTAATAAATAACAATAAAACAGTGATTATGAGTGGGTGAGTTGAGATTAAAATAACCTGGTAAACCATTTGGAGAGGAGGAAATTACACAATTCCCTATTACCAAGAAAATGAAAAATCCTTTGTGCTATCAATTGAAATGCTCCTTCTTATTTTCCTCTTGTCTGAACACTAAAAATGTAGTATATACTTAAGATTTAGATATTTCAGTACAAAAGCAATAGAGAATAACAAGCTTACCAAATTATGTAATTTCCCCATATTTTCTCTCAACTTCCATTAACAATAGAAAAGACTAGTTATATGATGTGACTCTAAACTAAGAATAATTTCTAAAAATAAATATTTTAAAATTCAAAGCATAACTTTCACACATGATAAAAATCAAGGACATTTACTGGAGCGCTATTTTAGAAATCTATTTCAAGAAAATATACTAAAAAATGGGGTACTTCACTGCTTCTTCAGGAAAAATTCTCTTTTTAAAATTTTTTTAATTAAAAAAAAAATTGAAGTATAATCAGTTTAGGAGGTTGTCATTCTAAGTGAAGTAAGCCAGAAAGAAAAAGGAAAAATACCATATGATATCACTCGTATGTGAAATCTAAAAAAAAAAAAAAAAAAGAAGAAGAAGACACAGGAGAAAACATTTTTTAAACAATAATACCCTCTTATCAGTAACAAAGAATTTTGGGGTTAAACTTCACATTGTGTTCTAAAATATTCAGTCACACTTTACAAAAATCTATAAATCCCGTTTCCATTTTCACTTTGTCTTAAGACGTGCATAGAAATGATCACAACTTTGCAACCTAAAGCAGCACCTAGTTCTTAGCTCACAATTCACTAAGTCAGGAGTCTGAGAGGGCTTTGCTGGGTTCTGCTTAAGTCTCACAAGGCTGAAATCAAGGTGTCAGCATAGTGGGCTCTTACTTAAAGGCTGTGTAGAAAAATGGCTTCTAAGGTCATTCAGATTGTGGCAAAAGTCCATTTTCTTTTAAGTGTTTCCCACAGTCTCTGCTTTCTTGCTGATCTCCAGCCAAGGGTCACTCTCAGTTCTTAGTGGCTGTTCTCATGTCCTTTCCATGTTCAGAGCCAGGAACAGACTATCTCTCTTGTATTAAATCTCTCTAAATTTCTTTTCTGCCACAAAAGATAGAAAAATTGTTGTTTGTAGAGAACTCATGCTTAGATTCAGCCCCCCTGGAAAATCTCCATGTGCATTAATGTGGCACAATCCCAGGCATATTAGTAAGGGAAGAAGGTCATGGGGGCAGCTTATAATTCTGTCTATAATAGTAATCTTTAAAATTGTTCATGTATATAAAATACATATAGTAAATAATTGGACTATTCTTAATATGTTATTCTTACTGATCCAAAATTAGTTATTTTGAATGGGAGAGGCATGGATTTTCAGGTCCTACATAAATTATACTAACTCCAAAGCAAAACCAGAGTCTAAACAAAAATAAATAAATTCATACATACAAACATACATACATATATGAAAAAAAAAAAGAAAAGAGAAAGTTTGGAAACCATTGTTGCATTTCTTTTTAGCAATGAAAATATCTACACCCAAGTTCTCATAGACTGTTGGGGGTAGGAAGCAAAGATGAGATGTTTGTTTTGTAATCTTATTCCTCTAAACCAGGGGTCAGAAAACTACTGCCAGAAAGTCAAATGTGGATTAGAACCTATTTTTGTACAGACTGAGAGCCAACAATGATTTTTATATTTTTAAATATTTGTTAAAATGAAAAAAAAAACCAAAAACAAAAATAGAAGACTATGCAAAAAAGGCCATATGCAGCCACAAAGACAAAAATATTTACTACCTGGTCCTTTTCAGAAAGATTTTGCTGACCTCTGCTCTAAACCATAATTTTTTGTTTTATTCTTAAAACACATATAAATGACAGCCAGAGCTGCTTGAACTAGAGCAATATGATGTCTATGAGAACTGACAAAACTGTTTTCTTCAGAATCAATTAATGATAACAAATTTGGTGCAATATTTTGACTAGCTTTTTCTTGTGTAGCAAATTTATAATATGGTTTGTACTTCACTTATCAATGACTTTGTGTATGCATATGGTAAAATGTCTTATTGTTAGAGAACTTTAAATCAGCGAGGAATTTTCTAGAATCACATCAGGAAGAAGAACCTATTAGAAAGTACACCTAACATTACAAGATTCCTGAAAGAGTACGATTATAATTAGTAGATTCTTTGCCTAGTCAAGACTTATCAAGCACCAATCTCTTAACTGCTGTTGACAATAGGGTTGAGGATGAGGCAATTTGAGGGTGGAATATATGTACTGTATAGTGTTTAACTGCTTTATATAGAGTATCTTGTTTATTTTATGTGCAGGATGCTGCTTATATTCTGAGTTTGAAAACAAAAATAAACAATAACGACCTATCATACACTACTTCCAATTTTGTTTAAGAAAACACGTATCATAATGAAAATGAGATTATAGGAAGAAGCTATTCCATACTTATTATTGCATGCTTGCTTTTAAGAGAGAAAATAATTAAAATAAAACAAACCAATAAATATAATGCTAACTCATTTATGGAGGCAGAATTTTTAAATGGTGCTCAAGATTCCATTTCTTAGTGTATACACCTGAGATAATCCCCTTCCCTTAAATGAGGACATAGCTTGTGAATCTGATAGGGTCTCTATCCCATAACTACGTTTCATCATATAAGAGTTGACTTCGAGTAAAGAAAAAGGAAGATTATTCTGGGTAGGAATGACCTCACCAGGTGTGTCAACATAAGAATCTGAGCTCTTCCTGAAGAAGATATTCAAAGTGTGAAAGAGCCTATGGAGGGGAGATGTGGCAAGGAACTCCATGTGACCTCTAGGAACTGAGAGTTCCAGTGAGAAAAGAATGGGGGCCTCAGTCAACCAGAGATCAAAATAATAACTATATGATTTTTAAAGAAGATCCCAATTTCCAGAAATGAATGTAGCTTAGCTGACAGTTAGATTGCAGCTTTATAAGACTTTGTAAGACACCAGAAAACACAAGCTCAAAATTCTGATGCGCAGACACTCTGAGATAATAAACACATGTTGTTTAAATTGCTAGGTTGTGGTAATTGGTTATATAGCAATAGAAAACTAATAACGCTATTAAAAATGCAAATGTGGTTTTATTCATGCTCTGAAAATCCTGCTTGCTTTGACTTGCAGTAATGCTTTGCAAACTTTTTTTGTTGGTAAGATTTTTTTTTTAATTATGTAAGTGGTTGATGAACTTTTTTATATCCTTCATGAATCCTAGTTAGTTCTGAGTGCCATATACATGGAAATTTTATCTTTAAATCAAGCAAATGTTGATTGGTGATGTCATGCTCATAGTTCTCTCAGATCTGTTATTTGGAAAGTATCATTTCACTTTTATTTATATTTATGCATTTGTGCATTGGTTATACAAAATGAAGCATAAGTCTTGCAATTCTAGATTTCCATATTTGAAAAATAAATCTTACCAGTGACTGCTTTAATGAATGGCTTCTCTGGAGGGCAAAATGCAATTTCAATAATGAAATGTGAAACAAAATTATTTTTCAGAGGAGGGATATTTCTTTAACACTGTTTAGTGATACTTCTCTGTAGGGAGTGGCAGATCCATCAAACTGCATAATGCTTGCAGAGTTTCAAATTTTCATGATGTGGGGAGATATTAGGATGAGACCACTCCCCCCAAAATGGGAAACATACCTGGAAGGCATTTGTCACTTGATAATTACATCACTGAAAGGAAAAATAAAAACAAATAAACAAACTAAAAGCTAAGGGAGTGAATTTCATTTTGAGTTTTTTTTTTTCTTGCCTAAAATATTTAAGACTTCTGGTTTTCAGCTTCAACATACAAAGAGCTCTGTAGTTATCACTTTCATCCTTACTATGAGAAAAAGTGAGCAAACTAAAAATAGATGTAATTTCTTGAACCATCAAAGAACTGAGAATGCAGCACATAACACCACCTCAAAGCCATTATGAAATATGCCCAGGTAATTCTCATTAACAAAGACTTACTCTGTAAGGGAAAAGACTATCAGAACATTGGGAAGGGCGTTTCTCCTACTCCAGCCTCCTGTAGCCTTCCTCTCTCAGCTAGGAAGGGGAAAAAAAGAAACATTAGAAAAAGTCACAGCTCAGGGACACAAACTAACTAAAAACTGAGATTTACTTATGAGATTATAGATGTGTCCCCTCCTCTGCGCCTTACCACTGTACCAACAAAATTCACATAAAATAACAAAGGAGTATAGCCAAAAGTGTTGCATATCATATACTCTCTTTAGAAGGAATACCTGAAGAAGCTCAAAGAAAATGGGATATACAAAAAGAATCCTAAGAAAGTTTTAAGTCTCTGGCATCTACAGTTACAACAACAAAGCACCACTCCTAAACAGATGAACATAAAACCTCAAAATAAAGGGCTATTAACCTCTGTTCCTATTACACTCTACATCATGTCTGGCTTTCAACAATACACTTCTAGGCATACCAAAAGCATAAGAAAACACAGTCCATAAAAACAAAGTGACTATCCCAACCAGACTCAGATATGACATACATATTGAAATAATTAAATGGGGAATTGAAGATCAGTTTAATATTTTAAGAGCTCTAATGGAAAAATAGAAAACGTTCAAGAAAATGTAGCAATATAAGCAGAGAAATGGAAATTAAGAAAGGCTCAAAAGAAAATTTAAAATAATTTTAAGAAACATAGTAACAGAAAAGAAGAATGCCTTGATGGGCTCGTCACTAGACAGGACATGGCCAGGGAAAAGACTAGTAAGCTTGAAGATAAGTCAATAGTAACTTTCCAAATGATATGCAGAAAGAGTGAAAACAAAACAAAACAAAACAAAACAAACAGAACACCCAAGAATCATAGGATAACAATCCCCAAAGGTATAATTTATGTGTAATTGGAATAGCAGAAGGAAAAGAAAGAGAAAATGAAGTAAAAGAAATACTTGAAATAGTAATGGCTAATAATTTCCCCAAATTGGTGACAGACACTTCATTACGAATCTAAGGCACTCAGAGAAAACCAAGCAGGATAAACGCAAAATATCTACACCTACCATATTGAAACTGAAATAAACCAAAGACAAAGAGAAAATCTTGAAAAAAGCCAGAGTTGAGGCTGAGGACTCTCACCAATAGTGGAAGAACCACAGTGGAAGAATCACAGTGGACTTCTCAACATGTAAGAAAGAAGGAAGTGGAATAAAAATATATAGAGTGATAAACTAAAAATAACAGCCTACAACTCTGAAAAAGGAAAACTGGCCTTCAAAATGGAATAAATATAAAGATTTTGTCAAACAAACAAAAATGGAAAGACTTTATCACTAGCAGATGTGACCTGAAAATGATGTTTTAAAAGAAGTTTTTCCGATAAGGAGAAAGGGAGATAAATCAGAAAGTTAAATCTCTAGAAATTCATGTTTTTGTAAGGTGTAACAATAACAGCAGATTAGATGATTACAACATATAGATATTGAAAATGTATGACAATAGTCATAAAACAAAAAAGTAATCAAGTATAGTTTGTTATAAAGTATCTGCATATACATGAAGGGATATACTATTATTTGATGATAACAGATTAATTTAAAATGTAAGATAAAAACTCTAAGGAAATTACTAAAAAGTGTTTAAAAAGAAGTATGATTGATATAAGAAAGGAAATAAAATAGAATAATATAAAATAGTTAATTAAAACCAGAGAAAGCAGAAAAAGAGGTGCAAAATAAACAAATTCAATAAGTAGAAAATACTTAAAAACATGTTATATATTAATCAAAATTTAGAAGTAATCTCTTAATGTGAATTGTCTGTACTAATTAAAGGAGAGAGATTGTCAGAGAGAATTAGAAAATTAGATTCAATTCATCTATAAGTAACCCACTTTAAATATAAAGACACTATTAGATTTAAAGTAAAGGAAAGGAGAAAACCATAGCATACTAACACTAATCAAAAGAAATCTGTAGTAGTTATATCAATTTCAGAAAAAGCAGGCTTCAAAATAGGAAAAATATTAAGAATAAAAAGGAATATTACATAATGACTAAGGTGTTAATTCTTCCCATTTATGTAACAATTCTAAAAAATGTATGCACTCAAAAACAGAGCACCAAAACACATGAGCCAAAAACTGATATAACAGACAAGAAAAACAGGCAAATGTATTAACATACTTGTAAACTACATCTGTCTTTCAGTGGTTGAAAGATCGGGTAGGCAGAAAATAAGTAAAGATATAGTTGACCTGAACAACATATCAGTCACCTTGATCTAATTGACACTTGTAGAAAATCCCATCCAATAACCACAGAAAACACATTCTTCTCAAATTTACATGACAAATTTGCCAAGATACACTACATCCAGGGCTATAAAACAGAGCTTAATAAATTTAAAGTTATAGAAATCCTACAAATTATATTCTGAGGTCATAATGAAATCAAACTAGAATTCAAATACAGCTGGAAAATCCAAAATAATTGGAGGTTAAACAACAAAATTTTAAATAACACATGAGTTAAAGATTAGGTCTCAAAAAAATTAAAGAGAAATAGCTAATGTGACTGTGATAGTATCCTTAAGAGGATTGAATCAATGATAAATTTTCATAAAAAGAAAGCACCAGGACTAGATGGTTTCACTGATAGATTTTACCAAAAATTTAAGAAAGAAATGATACAAGTTCTATACGAACTTTTCCAAAATATAGATTTCATTCTGAGTTCAACATTCAACATGACCCTAATACCACAACCAGATTAAGATGTTATAAGAAAAGTAACATACAGATCAATATGTCTCAGAAACATGAATGCAAACATCTTCTATAATATATTAGCATGTAGAACCCAGCAATGTATAAGTAGAATTACATACCATGACTAAGTGGATGTAGTCCACCGATACAATACTTATTCAATATCTGAAAATCAGTGTAATCCACCACATCAACAGGTTAAAAAAGAAAAATTTTATTGTCACATCAGTAGTTTCAAAAAAGCATTTGACAAAATCTAAAACTTATTCATGATCAAAATTCTCAGTTGAGACTAGAGGAAAGCTTCCTCAACTCTATAAACCATATCTACAAAAAGTTTACAGTTGACATGATGCTTAGAAAATAGACATATTCCACCTAAGATTGAGAACAGGGCAAGGATGTCTTCTCTCACCATTCTTATTCGAAATTATACTGGAAGTCTTACCTAATACATCAAGAAGCAAAAACAAAATAAATTGGAAGGAAATAAAAGATTTGGGAAGAAAAATTAAATTAATTTGCAAAAGACATGATTGTGTATATAGAAAGTTCCAAAAATTAACCAAAAAAAAAAAAAAACCAAAAACCTCCTAAAATTAATAAATCAGTATAGCAAGTCACAGGACAGAGGTTAATATCTGAGTGGAGACTTTGAAATTAAAGTGAAAGTAAACAGCACATCAGCATTATACTCTAGTTGATAAAGTAGCATCCCACAGGAGTGTGAGTTAACAGTTTTGCACTTCTATACATGTATGCTGGAATGGGTGGTTGGAGTCAAATTTCTCACTGAAAGAAAAGGAAGGGGTGTAGGCTAGAATGATACACATGATAATAGATTCAAGTTATACAATAACTTATGTTTAGCTAAATGTAAATACAATTATACACAGAAATATCTAGATAGATAAAATAGACAGACAGATGTGTACACATGGACTTGTGTGTGTGTGTGTGTGTGTATTTCCCTGCCCTGTAATCCAAATGATTGTGATCTCAGTCACAATGAGCAAACCAGGGCCTATTTCATGATTTCTTTTTTTTTTTTTTTTTTTTTTTTTACTTTTTGGGGAGTAATTAGGTTTTTATTTATTTAATGGAGGTACTGGGAATTGAAACTGGAACCTTGTGTATGCTAGGCAAGCACTCTACCACTGAGCTATATCCTCCTCCTCCTAATTCATGATTTCTAATACCATTTGCCAATAAAGGAAACAGGACTCTAGAAAAATGGCTGATGATATAAAATATATGACTGGGATGTAAAATATACAAGATAATGCTGGAGTATCAACTCATGCCAAAAAGTAAGGAAAGGTTAAAAATTAACACACAAACACAATGATAGAGGTATATCCAAGGGACATAGGAGATGGATAAAGACCTCCTAATGGTCAACATGGGAACAATTTGAACAGCAAAATAAATAAAATTGTATTAGATTTTCACCCAAAGTATAAAATAAATATTCATGTGTCTACACTGTTATAAAGAAACGATTGAATACATAAATAGGGTTTAATAGACAAATGCCCCATGAAGAATCATTCCAAATAATTTATGTAGATACTTTACCCTTGAGGAACTGAAGCATAGCTCCCAGTCCTTAAACATGGGCTGCACATAATGACTTTCTTTTAAAGAATATAGTATGAAGTGTGTGTGTGGAGGGCACATGGGAATAGTAACTTTACAGTGGGGAATCCTGACAAACACTTTCTTAACTCAGCCAGGAGGTCAATGTCAACTTCATGAGCAGTATACTATATTGACAGTACAAACCCTTGATAAGATGTATGTAACCCTATTGAAAAACAAAAAATATCAGTTAAGTCCTAGTTGAGGGACAAAAACCTCATCATCATTACTCCACAAAACCATCAAGATCATCAAAACACAAAGAAAATCTGCTCAACTGTTACAACAAAGAGAAGCCTAAGGAAACATGATTAGTACATGTAATGTGGTATCCCAGATGAGATCCTAGAGCAGAAAAAGGACTTATGGTAAAACTTAGGGCAATTTGAAAGAAGAATGGACTTTATGCATTAATAATATTATATTAATATTGGTTCACTAATTATAAAATGTCATAATTAGATAAATTGACATATTCAGTATCTTGTAGTAATTTATAATGAAAAAGAATGTGAAAATAACATGTGCATATAACTGAATCACTATGCTATACACCAGAAACTAACACAACATTGCAAATTAGCTATACTTCAATTAAAAAAATGACTATGAATTAAAGCAACCATTGTAAGTATCACAAAACAAGAGGCATCTAGAGAGTGGCAACTCTCCAAAGACCTAGTGATGTCAGTTGTAAAACTAAAGAAAGGCAGAAATGGAAAAAGACCTGTGGTGGGGAGGGTATAGCTCAGTGGTAAGGAGAGCACTTAGTATGCATGAGGTCCTGGGTTCAACCTCCAGAACTGCCATTAAAATAATAAATAAATAAGCCTAATTACCTACCCCCTATAAAAGAAAAGAAACTATAAAAAAAAAAAAAAAAGAAAAGACATGTAGAGATATACAGAGTGAATCAATGAACAAAATTTTGCTCTTAAGTTTCTAATTATCAAGGAAGGAAATGGGAATGGGGTCAGATAAGTTGCAATAAAATATGAGAAACCACAAAAAAAAAAAAAAAACCAATGTGCAGGGTATAGATCAACAGACTGGGAAAGTTGGGAAACAGGCTTGATTGAAGGGACACTATTTTTGGTAGGTTTTGCAGCTGAGTTTATCAAAGAATTGAATCCTCCAGGTCAAGGAACAAAAAACATCTACAGTTTCTCCAGCCTGTAGAGAATCTCACATAGGCTGTGTTAGGGATGTAGTGGAGATTGAAATGTTAAATTGTCAAATTGGAGTAAGGTTTTGAAAGTCTTGAGTAGGCCACTGTAAAAGCTGGTCCCGTTTCAAAGCCGATGAGAATGGAGAATGGAGACTCAGGATTGGTTTTAGCTGCTCCTAGTTTGTTTAATAACAGACTAATAAACAAGCCATACAAGATATTCTCACAAGGTCAAGGGTGCAAGTGAATCAGTGAGTCCCCTTTGATTCTCTCCTTTGTTTCTCAAGCAGGCCTCCAGTGGAAATGACCAATGTAGACTATAAAGAATGAGAAATCTGTCAAGTCAAAGGGGCTCAGGATGCCATTAGGCTGGGGGTTTGGCCTTGTCAGCCATAAAGAGTCTACCAATTACCAGATAACATTTTGCTTATCAGACCACAATTAAATTTGTTTTAGAGTTGTCTCTTAATATACCACTGAGACTAATGCAGTAATCCTGGCCTGACAATTTAAGGCATACAAATGTATTTTTAATGTTATTATCTAAATAAAATAATTTGAACAATTAGAGACATAGTGACATGGGCAATTTTATCTCTGGTAAGGTAACGCTGACAGTGTGATGCTCAATTAATTTGAAATGGGACAGGGAGAAAAGGATGACAGGAATAGGATGCTGTTGTAATTGCCAAAATAAAGGTTAAGGCCTAAAATTAGAGCAGTTGAGGTGAGAACATAGAGGTTAGATGTAAAAATCATGTGTGAAGGAGGTGATAGAATTTAATGAATTTGGATAAAAAGGAAGAGAATAAGAACCCTTCCAGTTTGAGAGGATGAGTTACTGACTAGCAAAACCCCACATTTATTGAAAAATAACAGAATTGTTAAATTTAGGGTACAGAAAATATTCCTGAAATATAGTAACTAGAGTCCTAGTTAAAATGCTGGCTACCTCCTTTCCCTGTGTGAACTTGAGCAAGTTACTTAACTTCCCTGTTTCACTGTTTGCTTATCAGAAATTAGAGAATAATAACACTAGTGAGGCATAAGTTTTTGTAAAGATTAAATGAGATAATATGATTATAACATATAAGACAGTGGCAGAAGCTTAAACAGGGGAAACAGCATTTTGAAATTCATGAATTCATGAATGTGGAAAAAAATTATTAGGAATGGAAATTGGAATAGAAATGAGTAATTAACAGAACTTGTAGAATCTTGATATTTAAGAGTTTCAAACAAAAGAGAAAAATATATAAACTAAAATGGAGAAAAAATAGAGAAGTAAGAAAAGAACTAGAATAGAGAGGTGCAAAGGAAGCCAATAGAAAGGATACACACTTTTCAAAATGCAGAAAATGCATTAGTTTTGTGAGAGGAGTACAGCATACTATGTTGTGTCAAAATTTGAATTTATACTTAAACTGTGCAATATAGAATAATTTATCAATAAAAAGATCACTAGCTGAATCTTCAGAACTAATCCTGCAGTAAAAACTTTTTTCGACGTTTTGGTAAGCTTCATAACAAGATGTGATCATGATATCAAATTAAAAATTAGGAAATACACAATTAATTATTAAAGTGAGAAGATAAGAGCAAACTTGATTTGCTTTGGAATTCCTTCAAATACTAGAGATATTATAGCTTAGATTTCACAGGTAAAGAAAGCTACACACAGGTATTAAATTATATAAGGGAAAAGTAATAATAATCACTAGCAAACACAAAATTTGTGTAGAGATTTTGAGGAGTATATTATTTCATATTTTGAGTATCTATTTAAATTAACAAATTATATCTTAAAATTTGGAGCAATGATTCAGGGTACAGGTATCAATATTGTTGATTTTGTTTACATACCCAAACTGGTAACATAGAGCCAGACTGTAGTAAATGTTAAAGTCTTGCTACTTACAAAAATAATGAAAAGTTAATATTTGCTTCACTTTCCCTAAATATCTTTCTCAAATAGTCATAATTATCAATGCTTAATTCTATTTTTTTAACTTTTTTGCAGTTTTAAAATAAACAACCCTATTAAGATCTTTGCACTGAAAAATCTCTTAAAAAATAATCACTTCATTAAGAAGATTCAGGTATTCATGAAGTACTGAAATGTGGATAATGACTTGAGCATGTCACTAAAATGATCATCTGTCCCCAATTAACAGTGATATATTGCAGTTGAGAGGTCTTTTAATGATCATATTACTGGGAAATTATTGCTACTCATATAATTCATCCTTATAATCATGTATTTATCAAAGAAACAAAAGACAAGTCTCCCAAGAGGCTTATTATAATCCTTATTCTCTTGATTTTTAATTGGTAAAGAAGATAGCTTTTTCTTTTTTTTTTTTTTCTGAAAGACCAGCTGGGTTTTCATCAACAGAAGTATCATTTAAAATTATGCAATTGTCGTGTACATAAATCTCCATTTTTAAAGGGCAGAAAATAATATGCCAAAGTGAAGAATCACTTAATAGCAATCTTTCTGTTCTACTGAGTCATCATCAAATCAAAGATTATGTATGCAACATCTATAGATTCAAGGCAATCTATTAACCATTGAAGTTAAATAGCATTAAAGTGATAAGGTAAATGTATATAGTACTAGGAAACAAGTTATATGTAGATCCTTTCATTTGCTTCAGAATTATTTTTACCAATTTTTATAAATTTAAGTAATTCTAAATTACTGTATTTTAGTTATATATTTAAATGTGGCAATGTGTCTAGCAAGACAGCACTTCAGAATACCAGCCACTTTCTAAGTCCTTTTGAGGCACCTATTCTCAGTTCTAATGCCCTGGTTCATCTGTGACCATGCATGTCAATAAGTTTGACATCAGACTCAGAATACATTTCAGATATTATTATAGGTGGGTGGAGTAAGTCATTCAAAATAACAAAGGATTTATGACTTCTTGTTATCCTCAATCACCTAATAAAATTTCTTCACTGTAGAGTCACCTTTTCCACCTTGTTGCCTCCCCACCTTTACACACTATATACCCTGGAAGTTCCTGTGTCCAGCCCATACCTGGGGAATGGGGAGTCAGATCCTCCCACCTTGAGGGTGAAGTATCTGTTATTTGGAATAATTCTTCATGAGACATTTATCTCTTCTTCCCCATTAATTAATTTATCAATATTTCTATGGGCTTGTGGATATTTATTTTATACTTTGTGTTATAGTATTATTTTGAGATTGTTCATATTGTTCCAGCTTTGATTGAACATTGAGGACTCATTCAGTTGGCTCCTGAACTCCTTTGCCACATCTCCCTATCACTGTGTGTGTGATGTGTGCATATATGTGTGTTTGGGCATTTTCTTACTTTCTGGCATTACAAGATGCTCTAAGCTCAACCTGTGTATTTCCTGCCTTGGCCTACAAGCAGTCATTGCTACAGGAAGTCCTGGTAGCTTTTACTGGAGAACAGTAAAGATAAACAAGATCTGGGTACCAGATGTGTTCCTTGCTACTGGGATGCTTGTTTGTTTGTTTTTAGTCTTCTCAGCTAACAGAGCAAAATTATGTGTGTTTAAACAAACCTGTATATATACACATATCTATAAATATTTCTATATGTAACCATCTGTATTTATATTCAACTAAACTTGAGTTTATTCTGATGTCTCCCATCCGTTACCACATACATCATTCTAGCTTCTTCCCCTTGTTTATCTGTAAACTCCCTCTCCAACAGTGAGAATCTGGCTCCCATCAACTGTCATCTGTTTATTTAATTATTGCATGAATAGCAACATCAACAGTCATAAATCATATTGACAATATGTACACTTGATATGATGTAATGACAGCGCCATTTTACTTCTGTGGTCTTCCTAGCCATAACCCACAGCACTAATCTTATCACAAAGAAAAGAAAAAAAAGAATTTGACAATCCAGTTGAGAAACTTTCTACAAAATACCTAAGTACTGCTCAAAATATTCAAAGGGATAATAAACAGGGACAGTGAGAAGGTACAATAGCCAAGATGAGCCAAAAAGATGTGATGACTAAAGGTAATATGGTAGTGTGGGTGGGAATCTGCAACTATAAAGGGATGTTAGGTAAAAACTAATAAAATCTAAAATAAACTGTAAATTTTAATTACCAGATATCAATATTGGTTAATTTACTGTAACAAATGCATCATACTAATGTAAGATATTAATAGTTAAGGAAACTGGGAACTCTCTGTACTGTCTTCTCTGATTTTTAAGTAAATCTAAAACTGTTCTAAAAAGTTAAGTTTGATAAAAAGATTTTTAGAAAAGGATATTTAATGTGTGTCAGAGTATGCTCACACAAATAGCCATCAACAATTCAATTGTGCATAAGAAGTAAATAAAGAATAGTTATTAACTATTTAAGTAATGTCACAAAACATACTGCTGCAGGAAAGATACTTAAAACTTTTCTTAGTGATAAATCATTTGATAGCTAAAATTTGGCTCTGTGGTAGGTTTCATATTCAACAGTTGTAAAATAAACCTAATTAATAGTAAAGTGGAAGAAATTGAAAACCTAAATTTATAAATATATAAAAAGAATAGATTTTTACACTGTATAAAACAGTTAACTAAATGCCAGATGTAATGTCAGTATGATCAAGAACAGTATGATAGTGTCAGTCAAATGCTTTAGTACCCTGGTATAGAGCTCATAAATTATACTAATGACGTGTGTGTATTAATTGTCTATGCTGTGTAACAAAATCATAAGCTTTGCAGTCTGAGCTAAGATATATTTATTAGCTCATAGTTCCTCTGCATCAGGAGCCTGGGCAGAACTTGGCTGGGTCCTCTGCTCAGATCTCCCAATGATGCAGTCATGTTACTGCTTGAGCTTTGTTTCTTTCCAGAACTTAGAATTCTCTTCCAAGCTCATGTGGTTGTTGGAAGAATATTGTTCTTTGCAATTATAGGGCTAAGTTCTACACTTTCCTGCTGTTAGTCAGAGGTGCCTTTCAGCTCCTAGCATCTCTGAGCATTTCTTGCCAAAACCGGTCATCTCACAGGTTCTTGTACAGCAGGATTTCACTTCTTCAAAGCCAGCAGGATTTTTCTCTTCATGAATGGTGCAGTGCCCCCCCCCCTTTTTTTTGCTTTTACAACACAATTTATTTTTTAATACAGCTCTTTATGTATGCCATAAAGTAAATATACCAATAAAAGGCAAGGATTTCAAACAACACATTTTAAAAAATCAACCAAGAACTAACAGAGTGCTAGTAAACACCTTCCTTGCTGCAGAATGGGGGTGGGCTGACGGGAGTGCTCCTCTGCTGGGAATCCAGGCCCGTTGGCTATGGAAGATGGTGGCCATTTGGTTGTTCCAGAGCCTTTTGAAGGGAGGGAGACAGAATACCAAAGAAGGCATGTTTTCTCAAGAATCTAGATTAGAAGTGTGGTTTATTAATCAAAATACTAGGCTGGGGTGGGGGATCCACTCCAGCTCTGCCAGGAACCATCCAAATGACCTAGATCAAACCACTTACCCTCCCTACTTCTCAGTCTACATCTTTGCAATAACGGAAGAGCTGAGTTAGTGATTCTGTAGGTCCTTTCCCATCAGGTTTACGACACTAAAAGGCTGTAGGCTTGACAGAGGTCTGTGCTACCCAGACTATAATCTCCTTCGTGAAGAATCCATACCAGATTCATCCCCTCAACCTCTGTCACTGAACCCAGAACAGAGGAGGAACTCAGTGCATCCTTTTTGAGTGGATAAACAAACATGAAAGGGAATTCAAGGAGAAAAAAAATGCAGGGTTAAAAAAAAAAAACACTGCTTCTACACACATACACACATACACACATCAGTACAAGAACGGTTGTCCTGATTGTCCGGAAGAGAAGGCCTCCTTGGGGTTCTTAGAAAGAAAGCCATGTATTCTGCCTTGGCTGGGGTTCAAGGCAAACCTGGTACTAACTAAAGAGTGACCGGAGCTGTCCTGAGCCTTGAATATATGAGGGACAATGGCATTGCCTCTTTAAGGGCTTTCAACACGTGTTTTTCTCTCAGTGCATTGTATCAAGTGACTCCTAAAGTTGAAGTATCCCACTACTGTAGATCTTAATTTTAATCCCTCAGTTAAGGTGGTGACTGTGAGCTTTCTCCACTGTGAAATTATTATTTCCCCATTGTAATCAGTAAGTGTATTGTGATGTTATACTTTGAGATTACAATAAGTTATTAAACATAAGACTTTCAAATGCTAATTATTACACATATTGAGGATCCTTGCCTAGGTCAATTATTATTTTATGATTATCAAAGAGCAATTTTTTGTAATTCTGCCATCCTGTCTACATACTTTAGCTGTCTGTCTACTGTTAGGAAGAACATTCTCTTATTTGTTTGCATTTATTTATTTGTATCAATATGCATTCCTGGGTTCTTATGGTGTTCACTGTATTATAATTATCTACTTATATTATTTATTTGATACACAAATTGTCATAAATTTCTCAGTATGGACTCCTTCATGTTGACTCTTACGTTCTTTGAAATTTCTGCATCACTCTTTAAGCATGTCCTGACTTGCTGGCACGTAACAGTATTCTAGACTCAACTAGGATCAGTTGATCTAGTCCTGGCATCGCCATTTCATGAAGGATCTCTAGTTCCTTTTAGTGGAGACATATATAGAAGCCAAAATCTGGACACTGTGTTCCATGCTACTGAAGGTCATGGCTTCTTGGCTATATTAGAGGACAGTATGGGAAATAAATGAATGTATAGTGTATTTTCACAAATATCTATAACATCGCTTCTATTTCAGTATGTATCTCTTATGTATTCATCTATCATCTGCCAATTCCAAACCTACCACCTACTAATCTGGAGTAGACTGCCTTTTTCTTTAGTTTCTCCTTTCCCTACTCCTACAGGGCCAGTTTCAGATTTCACCCAGGAAGCCCCCACGCACTTTCAAACTAACAGTGACGAATCAGGATCTCATTATCACAGGATATTAGCCTATTAACTCACTCATAGAATACATGGAAAGCACTTTAAGAATTGCTAACACATAAAAATAGAGAAATGAAATAGCAACTAAAGTACAAGATTTGTGTTTAGCCTAAAAGCACATAGTCCAAATACTGTTATTTTTTTTTCTTCTTTCCTATAATTATACTAATCACTTGAAATCTACTTGAATTTATGTGTTTCTGTTCATTTCTATATTAGTGTTTTCTCTATTACTTTTGATTTCTGAGTTTATTATTTTGGGGGTATGTGAAACATTAACATAATTTTAAAGTCAGAATTGTATAAAAAATACATTCACAGGAGTGTCCCTCTCAATCTCTATTTAATTTCTATTCTTTCTACCCAGTGTGCAGCCATCTCAACATAAGTAACTAACATTGGTTACCAGTTTACCATTTCTGTGTTTATGCATAAGGAAGCAAATTCATATGTATTTTATTTTCCCCTCTTTTTTCACAAAATTGGTTATCCCTTTGTATGTATAGATACTCTTTTTTCTTCAAAATCATTCTACATCAGATCTTATAGATCTTTCTTATTCCGTTTTACAGCTACATGGCCATTTTGTGGATATACTCATTTATTAACATCTCTGCTATGTATGGACTTTCACACTGTTTCCAGTATCTTGTAAATACAAAAAAATCCTGCAATTAATGAATACACATTTATGTATTTTCATATTATTGGAGGTGTGATTTCAGCATAAACTCCAAGAAGGGGAATTTTTGAATCATAAGATAAACACATATGTTGTTTTGTTAAATTCCTCTCCATAAGGGTTCTACAGATTGGAATTTGCACTAGAAATGTGGGAGTGCCAGTTTTCCCACAGCTGTATTAACAAATTTATGGCATTTTAGAATTGGCAAAAAAATATGTAGATGCCTTATTCCAACATCTTTATTTTGCAAATGAGATAAAGAATGCACTACTTAAGGTTGAACTACCCTTGCTTAATTTTATAATGGCAAATCACATCCTAAAGCTTTGCAATGAAGACAGATAAGGTATGGCATAGAGTGAAAGTAACTGGACTTAGAGTTGTAAATCCTAAAACATAATTTTTCTAAATTTCCTAAAGGTGTATTGATTTTAAAAACATATTTCATATCATTTAAACTGATATTTTAAAACAAAACCCACAACATGCTAAAGAAAATATCCCTTTCCTTTTGGTTGGGGAAAATAGATTTTATTTCCCAAGGATTTCATATAGGCTATATATTTTGCAACTCTATTAATTCCAATAATATCATATCAAAATCGGGTCTTCAATTTTTCCACAGAGATTTATAGGCTCAAACAGAGATGATACACAATCTTTGAGCATAATCAGTATACTCTGCTCTGCAAAATAAGCCCACATGCCTGAATTCCTTGCCTGAATGCTTCTGCAAACACATTACGTCCTGTCTTGTGCTATACATTACTATTAGTAAATGAAATATTGATGTAGTTTGGGTATACTCATTACTGTAGCCGACATTCTGGATTTATTCCATGATATGCATATAATTCAGTTTAGTAAACACACAATCCTGATTTATTTGGCTACTTGGAACCACAAAAGTCTTCAGAAAGATTCCTTTTTTCTTCCTAATGCAATGTCTGAAGCTTACATTCTCATCCTCACTATAAATGCAATCTATATGTCACTCTTAATTTTACATTTCCTTTTAGGCCAGGCTCTAATTTTTACATGATAAAAAGCAGATATAATTTGATTTACACACTTGATATTTGATAATAAAAAAATGAAAATTTCTTACAGAAAAAGTCACTAGGTTAACTAGAAATGATTGTGACATTCAGTCCTTTTTTCTGATTTAATTAACACTATAGATATATTATTTGAAATACTAAACTAGACATTTAAAATGCCCTATTATAACTCAGTCAGTATTGATTAAATAAAGAGCAGCTCCATATTTGAATGAAATACGATAGTCTCTAAGTACTTCATTGTTTCTTGTTTATTTTGCAAGCTTAGAATACTATTTTATGTTGTTTAAAACTACTGATTTCTTTTAAATAGAATGAAATCTACACATAATGTAATGTATTGTTTAGGAATTTGATACATTACACGTACATTCAAGCCTTGTCTGATATAATTATTTATTTAATCTGCCTTTTCTCTGTATTAATTTCCTTCTTTCTTTTCTGACTTTTGGTCACTTTCCTACAAAGTTAGGAGAAGTACACACACTCATGGAATAATCATTATTTTACATTTTTTAAAATTATATTTGGTGTTTAGTGTAAAGTTTTATACACATCATAGTTTCTAGGGTTTAATCCTTAAAGACTATTGAAGATTAAAAGATCCATCACATAATGAATAATTGTCATACAATAAATACATTTTACTCTAAAATTATCATCAGGATAAATAGGGTGTGTTAATTTGCTGAAAACATTCATGAATATCCTACAAAATACACAAACACAGATAGACGGAGAAGATGGCGGAGTAGAAGGACGCTCGCAGGTCACCCTCTCCCACAAATACACCAAGACCCACATCTACAGACCCACTTAGCCAACCAGAGCACCTGTGGAACTCCAACAGAACATCGCCCTCTTCAAAAGATAAAGACGCCAAAAATCTGGTAGGAGAAAAGGAAAAAAGAAAGAACAAAAGGCAAAGCAGTGCGGGACGGGTCCCGCGGGGAGGGAGCGGCAAAGGAAGACTGGCGCTCGCTCGCTGGGTCTCCCCTCTACAACTGAGAGGCCAGCGGGACGGAGGGGGAGCCTCCGAGGCTCAGATCTGTACAGAGCAGCCCTTGACTAACAGAACTAAGTTAAACGGGCATAGAGCGTCCCCCCAACACCCAGCCTGAGACGCGGGCCGTCAGCGGCGGGCAAGGCCAGGCTGCACAAGCCGGGCGGAGGACGGAAGTGGCTGCACGGAGGCAGCCCCGGAGGAACGCAAGGGGCTGCGCGCCATGGCTGTGGGTGCACAGGGCAGAACAACCTGGGCCCTCCATAAAACAGCAAGGTTGATGTGCTCTCGGGGGAAGGGTGCACACCCCCACCTCTGAAAACCCGCGGAAAGTTTTCGGGGGAAGAGAGGCGGGGCTCAGGCACAGCCGCCATATCCTCCGGGCTTAGCACCCAGGCGGGGGCGGGAGCGAAACCTGCATCCGCACTGAAGGGCTTAGCAGCCTCAAAGGCCAGACTGAAACTGGCCTGCAGCCCGGGGCAGACAGGATCCTTCCATCCTGGTCCCTCAGAGAACTTGCTCCACAAAGACAAACAAGGAGCTGGGTTTTGGCTCAGAGCAGGGACAGGGCTGTCCCTCGGTCTTCCCCGAGCCCACCTTCGGAGCGCCGACCAGGGCGGAGCGCACAGCCGCACAGAGAGCGGAGCTACCGGTGGCGCAGGTAGAGGGAGAGCGGCCCCCCCGCCTTTCGGGCAGGAACACAGCCCCTGACCGAGGTGCTGGGAGGGGGCACGACCCGCCCTCCTACCTGGCCAGTCTGCAACATCTGACTGTGGCATCTGGAGGGGCAGCGACCCGCCCGCCCACAGCAGAGAGCTGCACCTGACCCAGTGTTAGGAGGAGGCGTGATCTGCTTGCCGACAGGTGCTGGGAGCAGCACAGAAGAGGGCTCCAACGGAGGGCCTCTGAAAACAGTAAGCTGAGCTTCCAAAACAGGATGAAGACAGAAAGACTTCACAGTAAAAGCACACAGACTCCAGGAGAACACTGACAACCCCCTCCTTTTTTTTTTTTAAATCTGTTTTTACCTGTTCTATTTTCTATTACTCTCTTAATTTTTACTTCTTAATTCATTTCTATTTCTCTTGGGTTTTGTTGTCCTGTTATTGATTAGACACAGGTTTCAAATACATCTATTCATCTCCCCCCCGCCTTTTTTTTCTAAAGGTTTTAAAAGGACGTCTCAACCCGATTAATACTCTGCTTCAACTCACTCTTCTATTATTCATTATACACTGTTTTCAAACCCTCTTTCTCCCTTCTTTTAAAATTCTTTCTCTCTCTCTCTTATTTTTTTTTTCTTTTTTTCCTAAGTTCTCTTCCTAAATAGGCATCAGATAGATAAAATCCTTAAGGACCAAAATAAACAACTGATACTCCATAAACCACAGTGCCAAAGAGGTATGAGCAAGATGAAGAAGCAGAAAAACCTTTCCCAATTAAAAGAACAAGAGAAATCCCCTGAAAGAAAGATCAACGAAATAGACATCGATAGCCTACTAGATCAAGATTTCAAAAAAGGATTGATCGAATTGCTGAGGGAATTAAAAGAGATAGTGTTTAGAGATATAAAATATGTCAAAAATGAAATTGAAGCTATAAAGAAGAGCCAAGTAGAATGGGTAAACTCATTGACAGAGATGAGGAATGATCTAATAGCTGTGCAAAGCTGACTAGATAATGCAGAGGAACGAATTAGTGATCTAGAAGACAGGGCAATAGAAAGCACCCATTCAGAAGAACTACAAGAGAAGCAAATAAAAAATAATGAAAATAGCATAAGGGACCTATGGGATAATATAAAGCGTCCCAATCTTCGCATGATAGGGGTCCCAGAAGGAGAAGAAAGATCAAAGGGGATTGAAAAGATTTTTGAAGAAATCATGACTGAAAACTTCCCAAACTTAAAGAAGGAATCAGATATCCAAGTACAGGAAGCTCAGAGGGTCCCAAACAGGAAGAACCCAAATAGACCCACACCAAGACATAGCATAATCAAGATGGCCAGAGTTAAGGATAAAGAAAGGATTCTAAAGGCAGCAAGAGAAAAGCAAAGAGTAAGTTACAAGGGAACCCCCATAAGGCTCTCAGCTGATTTCTCTACACAAACACTACAGGCCAGAAGGGAGTGGCAAGATATATTCAAAGCCCTGAATGAAAAAAAGATGCAGCCTAGGATCCTTTATCCAGCAAGGCTATCCTTGAGGATAGAAGGAGAAATAAAGAGTTTCACAGACAAAAAAAAAGCTGCAGGAGTTTAGCAACACTAAACCCATGCTAAAAGAAATATTGAAAGGGCTATTCTAAATAGAAAAGCAGCAGGATGCTACAGAAATGAGAAACACACAACTGGAAAGGTGATAACTCATGAATTACAAATAAAGTAAACATGAAATTATAAAAGAAGACATACAAATCACTGAGAGTGGGAGAGGGAGGCAGGGAAATATAGAATATTTTTTTCTTTCTTTTTTAAATTTTTTTAACAGTAGGATGGGTTTGAGATCATGTTACTATCAGTTTAATAAAAACAGTTACAGTAATGGGTTGATAGATTTACAAAAAAGGGTAACCACAAGCCAAAAATTTACAAAGGAGTCACAAAAATTAAATAAAATCCATGATAATACAAAGGAAAATTACCAAACCACAAAAGGAAGAAGAAAGGAACAAAGAGGATATACCAATTCAACTGCGAAGATAAGTTCAAAATGGCAATAAACACACATCTATCATTAATTACTGTAAATGTTAATGGACTAAATGCTCCAGTCAAAAGACACAGAGTGGCAGACTGGATAATAAAGCAAGAACCTTCAATATGCTGCATACAAGAGACCCACTTTAGGGAGAAGGACACATATAGATTGAGAGTGAAAGGATGGAAAAGGATATTCCATGCAAATGGAAAAGCCAAAAAAGCAGGTGTTGCAGTACTGATTTCAGACAAAATAGACTTTAAAACAAAGGCCATAAAGAAAGATAAAGAAGGACATTTTATAATGATTCAAGGAGTGATACAAGATGAGGATATTACACTCGTTAATATATATGCACCCAATATAGGAGCACCTAAGTACATACAAGAATTACTAACAGAGATAAAGGGGGATATTGATGGGAATACAATCATACTTGGAGATTTTAACACTGCATTAACATCACTAGACAGATCTTCCAGACAGAAAATAAACAAGGCAACAGAGAAATTAAATACTACAATAGAAAAACTAGATTTGGTGGATATTTTCAGAGCATTACACCCCCCAAAAATAGGATATACATTCTTTTCAAGTGCACATGGAACATTTTCCAGGATCGATCATGTACTTGGGCACAAAAGAAACCTCAACAATTTTAAGAAGATAGAAATTATCTCAAGCATCTTTACTGACCACAATGCCATGAAACTGGAAATCAACAACAGAGAAACAAAGGAGAAAAAAAGGAAAGCATGGAGATAAAACAATATGTTATTGAAAAAACAATGGATCAATGAGGAAATCAAAGCTGAAATTAAAAAATACCTTGAGACAAATGATAATGAAAGCACAACCACTCAAAACCTATGGGACACAGCAAAGGCAGTGCTAAGAGGGAAGTTTATAGCGATACAGGCCTTCCTCAAAAAAGAAGAACAATCTCAAATAAACAATTTAACCCACCACCTGAATGAATTAGAAAAAGAAGAACAAAAAGCAGCAGAAGGAACGAAATAATAAAGATCAGAGAGGAATTAAATTCAATAGAGATTAACAAGACCATAGAAAAAATCAACCAAACCAAAAGCTGGTTTTTTGAAAAAGTAAATAAAATCGACAAACCTCTGGCCAAACTCACAAAGAAGAAAAAAGAGAGAGCACAAATTAGCAAAATAAGAAAGGAAAATGGAGAAATTACAACAAACAAAATAGAAATACAGCATATCATACGAGAATATTATGAAAAACTGTATGGAACCAAACTGGATAACCTAGAGGAGATGGACAAGTTTCTGGAAACATACTGTCCACCAAAACTGAATCAAGAAGAATCTGAACACTTGAACAATCCGATCACTAGAAAGGAAATAGAAATAGCAATTAAAAACCTCCCTACAAATAAAAGTCCAGGACCGGACGGCTTCACCGGGGAATTCTACCAAACATACAAAGATGAACTCATACCAGTCCTTCTCAAACTCTTCCAGACGATTGAAAAGGAGGGAATACTCCCAAACTCATTCTATGAAGCCACCATCACCCTGATACCAAAACCAGGCAAAGACACTACAAAAAAAGAGAATTATAGGCCAATATCACTGATGAACATAGACGCCAAAATCCTCACCAAAATTTTAGCAAATAGAATCCAACAACACATAAAAAAGATTATACATCATGACCAAGTGGGGTTCATCCCAGGGACACAAGGCTGGTTCAACATACGCAAATCAATCAGTGTAATACATCACATCAACAAGAGAAAGGACAAAAACCACATGATCATCTCAATCGATGCAGAAAAAGCATTTGATAAAATTCAACACCCATTTATGATAAAAACTCTCGCCAAAATGGGTATAGAGGGAACATATCTCAACATAATAAAAGCTATATATGACAAACCTACAGCCAGCATAGTACTCAAAGGTGAAAAACTCAAAAGCTTCCCACTAAAATCTGGGACAAGACAAGGATGCCCACTATCACCACTCCTATTCAACGTAGTCCTGGAAGTCCTAGCCACAGCAGTCAGGCAAGAGAAAGAAATAAAAGGGATCCAAATTGGAAAAGAAGAGGTAAAAGTGTCATTATATGCTGATGACATGTTACTATATGTAGAAAACCCTCAAAGGTCCACACAAAAGCTACTAGAGCTGATTGAAGAATTCAGCAAGGTAGCAGGTTACAAAATTAACGTTCAAAAATCAGTTGCATTTCTTTACACTAACGATAAATCAACAGAAGAAGAAAGTAAAGAAACAATCCCCTTTAAAATAGCACCCAAAGTAATAAAATATCTGGGAATAAATCTAACCAAGGAGGTGAAAGAATTATACACAGAAAACTATAAACCATTGATGAAGGAAATTAAAGAAGACTTTAAAAAATGGAAAGATATTCCATGCTCTTGGATTGGAAGAATCAATATTGTTAAAATGGTCACACTGCCCAAGGCAATCTACAGATTTAATGCAATCCCTATCCAATTACCCAGGACATATTTCACAGAACTAGAAAAAAATCATAATAAAATTCATATGGAACCATCAAAGACCTAGAATTGCCAAAGCATTACTGAAGAGAAAGAAAGAGGCTGGAGGAATAACTCTCCCAGACTTCAGACAATACTATAGAGCTACAGTCATCAAGACAGCATGGTATTGGTACCAAAACAGACATATAGACCAATGGAACAGAATAGAGAGCCCAGAAATGAACCCACAGACTTTTGGTCAACTCAACTTTGACAAAGGAGGCAAGAATATACATTGGAATAAAGACAGTCTCTTCAGCAAATGGTGTTGGGAAAACTGGACAGCAGCATGTAAAACAATGAAGCTAGAACACTCCCTTACACCATATACAAAAATCAACTCAAAATGGATTAAAGACTTAAACATAAGACAAGATACAATAAACCTCCTAGAGAAAAACATAGGCAAAACATTATCTGACATACATCTCAAAAATTTTCTCCTAGAAGAAATAAAAGCAAGAATAAACAAATGGGACCTAATGAAACTTACAAGCTTCTGCACAGCAAAGGAAACCAGAAATAAAACAAGAAGAAAACCTACGGAATGGGAGAAAATTTTTGCAAGTGAAACCGACAAAGGCTTGATCTCCAGAATATATAAGCAGCTCATACGACTCAATAAGAAAAAAATAAACAACCCAATCCAAAAATGGGCAGAAGACCTAAACAAGCAATACTCCAAGGAAGACATACAAATGATCAAAAAGCACATGAAAAAATGCTCAGTATCACTAATTATCAGAGAAATGCAAATCAAAACTACAATGAGGTATCACCTCACACCAGTCAGAATGGCCGTCATTCAAAAATCCACAAATGACAAATGCTGGAGAGGCTGTGGAGAAAGGGGAACCCTCCTACACTGCTGGTGGGAATGCAGTTTGGTGCAGCCACTATGGAAAACTGTGGAGATTCCTCAAAAGACTAGGAATAGACTTACCCTATGACCCAGGAATCCCACTCCTGGGCTTGTATCCAGAAGGAAATCTACTTCAGGATGACACCTGCACCCCAATGTTCATAGCAGCACTATTTACAATAGCCAAAACATGGAAACAGCCTAAATGTCCATCAACAGGTGACTGGATAAAGAAGAGGTGGTATATTTATACAATGGAATACTACTCAGCCATAAAAACCGACAACATAATGCCATTTGCAGCAACATGATGCTCCTGGAGAATGTCATTCTAAGTGAAGTAAGCCAGAAAGAGAAAGAAAAATACCATATGAGATCGCTCATATGTGGAATCTAAAAAACAAAAACAAAAACAAACAAACAAAAACAAAGCGTAAATAAAGGACAGAAATAGACTCACAGACAGAGAATACAGACTTGTTACCAGGGGGGTGGAGGGTGGGAAGGGATAGACTGGGATTTCAAAATTGTAGAATAGACTACACGGTATAGCACAGGGAAATATATACAAAATGTTATGATAACTCACAGAGAAAAAAATGTGACAATGAGTGTGTATATGTCCATGAATAACTGAAAAATTGTGCTGAACACTGGAATTTGACACAACATTGTAAAATGATTATAAATCAATAAAAATTAAAAAAAATACACAAACACAAAACGTGTGTGTGTATGTATGTATATACATATGACATATAATATTAAGTAATATTTAAATGTTTTAATACTAAAAATAAAATGATATGTAATTCTTTAAAGAATTTTTACAAGAAAATAAAATAACTTAGGCACCAAGAATACATATTTTCGTAATAAAAATCTTATACAACGTATCATTAAAAGGAAAGTGCTACACAAGGTTTATTAGCTCAGGTAAGATACAGCTTATTTTCATTTATTTAATTAAAATGATTATCATTGAGTCATTAACACTAGTTTTTTATTTATTTGCTTGTATTAGTCTATTTGGCATTAGCCAGAACTAAAAGGAAATATGTTTCAAATATATAAATATATACAGACAAAAAATATATACACACAAATATATTTATATATATATATATTTATTTATACACATAGTTTTTTTTTTTTAATTTTATTGTGTTTGGTTTGTTTCTACCATCTGACCAACTGGCACTTAACTTTCAAAAGTTCATACTCAGTATTTACTTTATGTTTTATGGCTTAATTGACTGATATCTTAGCCCCAAAACAAAACGTGCTTGAAAATTTGATTTAATGTACATTTCCAGAGCAGTATATATTTTTCTATCTTTTGCTGTTAAGATAAGAATGTGTATGAGAGAAAATACCAGCCATTTTCTTCCAGTTTAAAATCAATGGGTATTGTTTCATAAATGAATGCATTAGTGCTTGGTTTAGAAGATTTTCAAGTGTGAAGATTATGATTCTATTAGAAATGTGTCCTAAATGTAAAAGAAATTATGATACTATCTTTAAAGTGTAAGGCTAATTTCAAACTATATTACAAATCTATAGTAATCAGCAGATTATGGTGCTGGCATAAAAAAGACACATAGACTCCTGGAGCAGAACTGAAAACCCAGAAATAAATCGATGCATAAACTCATGTAAACTGATATTTGATGTGGGACTTGAGGATATTCAATGGAGAAAATATAGTCTTTTTAGTAAATGGTCCTGGGAAAGTTGAATATTCAAGTGCAAAAAATTTAATCTAGTTCCCTGTCTTATGGCACTTACAGAAATTAACCCCAAATGGATTAAAGACATACATATATAAGTCCTTAAACCATAAAATGTCTAGGAAAAAATCATAGGAAACATTTTGTTATTTGGGTCTTGGCAATGATTTTTTTTTAGACACCTAAAGCACAAGCAACAAAATCAAAAATAAGTAATCAGGACTACACGAAAATAAAACTCTTCTGTACAGCATAAGAAATGAAAAACAAAATTGAAAAGGTAACCTACAGAATGGAAGAAAATATTTTCAGACCATACATCTGATAAGGGATTAATACACAAAATATATAAGGAACCTATGCAATTCAATAGCAAAACAAAACACACAAACAAACAAAATACAACTAATCTATTTAAAAAATAGGCAAAGTACCCAAATAGATTATTTTTTCAAAGAAGATATTCAGTGGTCACGTACACGAAAAGGTGCTCAGTGTCACTAATCACCAGGGAAATGGGAATCAAATCTGCAATGAGATATCACCTCGCATCTGTCAGAATGGCTATTATCAAAAAATGAGATAATAAATGCTGATAAGAATATGGAGAAAAGTGAACCCTTTTTCACTGATATGAGAATGTAAATTGGTATAACCACTGTGGAAAACAGTGTGTACAGGTACCTCAAAAAATTAAAAACAGGACTACCATATGATCCTGTAATTCCACTTCTGAATATATAACTGAAGGAGACAAAATCACTATTTTGAGATTTCTGAATTCAAATGTATACTGCAGTGTTATTTACAATAGTCAAGACATGAAAATACTGCGTCCATCAATGGATATGTAGATTCAGACAATGTGATATTCGTGTGTGTGTATCTACGTATCTATATATCACATTTGTTTATCTATCATTCCCTCTATATCTGTCACATATTTTACCCATTTATCCATTAATGGACGCTTAGTGTTTTCATATCTTGGCAATTGTAATACATACACACACACACACACACACACACACTCACACACAACAAAACACTATTCAGCCATAAAAAGAGAAATCTTGCCATGTGTGACAACATGGATGGAACTTGAGGGCATTATACTAAGTGAAATAAGTCAGACCAAAAAGACAAATACTGAATGATCTCACTTATATGTGGAATCAAAAAAAAAAAAAAACCCTCATAAAAACAGTGACCAGATTCGTGATAGTCAGAAGTTAAGGGGAGGGGGAAGGATGGGAAAATTTGGTAAAGTTGGTTAAAAGATAAAAATTTTCAGTTACTGTACAAAGTTCTGGGATGTAATGTACATAATGACTGTAGTTAATAATATTGTATACTTGGAAGTTGCTAAGAGCAGCTTAAAATCTTCAAAGTTCTCATCAGAATGAACAAAAAAATTGTAATTATGTTAGGTGATGATATCAGGTAAACTTATTGCAAAGATCATTTTGCAATACAGAAATCTTTATGGTGCACACCTTAAACTTACACAATGCTATATGCTGATTATAACTCAATAAACTTGGGGAAAAAATGAAGTTGACAAGCCACAACTTTGCCTAATTTCTGTATTCCATGTTTGTGTTTAAGATAATATTTCTAAAGCAGCACAGGCTTGAATGTAATTTAAAATGACATAATAAGATGATCATATATATATATATATATATATATATATATATATATATATATGTTTTAGAATAGAAAGTATTTCTTAATTATAATACAACAATAAATGTTCTTTATTTTGTGATACTTTTTCCTTACACCCACTTATTAAACTGATATTTTGTTGTTAGGAAAATATGTTCTCTGAAAAACTTGAAAAACTAAAAACATTCCTGTTTTTAGAAGTCCAAATTAGTATCTGTGTACTTTCAAAATACAATAATGATTGGGATTATATTAAGCTTCTTCCATTAAGAGAGCTATTCTGTTTTACCCTTCACCCTCCTTTAGCAATATTTTAGGTATCAAATCCCTTTAGCACTTATTGAAGTGATGATGTGACAGCCATCGTGCTCATTAGACTTTTAAAAAGTCAAAGAGGCCTGCTGAAAAAATTGTCCACTGTGATTAAGATTTTACAGATGTAGAAATACATCTTCATAAATCTAGTCAAAATAAAGCAATTTGCTTTATCTCAGAAATAAATTCAGAGGGTCAACACTGTGACAAAGTTCATTTGAATCAATTTTATTGTGATAGAAGTGTATGAGGCACTACAATATAGTGCAATTTCTCTGTAAAACAATGGAGGATATACAATCTAGGTCCCAATATCATTTTTCATGTTAAAGTTGTGATCATGTCTTTTATAACAATGTAGGATTTTCCTTTGTTAAATTCAAACAGATATTTAAAAAGAGACAATATTACAGGAACACGTTATTAAAAAGACTGCGAGAATCATTTAGAATCTTATTTTAAATAAAGATAAAATATTGAACACACTGGTGATATCTGACACACACGTATTTTTGTGTTAAATAACATTCCCAGATACCCATATCTATATCTCTTTATAACACTGAATCTTTCAACTATTTTTGAAATACCTTATCATGTATCAGACTTCAATAAAAACTTGAAAATCATTGTATCAATATTTCCTGAGTGTACATTCTACAGAGAGTTTCCTTCTAGATGTCTGGGAAAATGATTGAAATTTTTCTAAGATAAAGAAATGATCTGCTGTATTAGAAAAGGTTGATGAACACAGAAGTAAAACTGTATAACTAAATGGTTTTTATTTATCATCTGAGGGAATCAACAAAGCAGGAATTTTGGAGGAACCTGGGACAGAGATTTTAGCAATTTAGTGTGCGGCCAGATGAGCAGTAAGAGGCGTTGGCTAAAGCTCTTATGAAGTAATGATGAGGGATATTGTGGGTTTTCTTTTTTTTTTTTTTTTCCTGTTCAGTGTGCTAATTTCAGCAACTAGCCCAAAGCTTTAAATAAAGTCTTTTATTATTTGATTAAACTATTAGCATTGTTTTAATAGTTTTTAAATACGACTACAGCCATCTGTTTTCATATTTTAAGTGACCACATCAGCATCTAAAGAGCAGGAAAGTAGGCTACGAAACATCCAGAGGTAATGTGCCAAGAAGTTAGGGGCAAGGTAAGGCATGTAATGACTGGAAAATTGGTGATTATTTTGCTTATCTTCAAAAATGCAAGAGGAAAGCAATTAACTTTTTAAAATTATGCTGAAATAAAGGCTTGAATAATTTAATTTGTATTTCAAGCAAAACCTAATGGCAGAAATCTAGAGAATTTGTGGACATGAGGTATATAGACATCCCACCAGATCAAGGGTATAATAGAAAGCTAACGATGACTCAAAACCACAAGTTTCCTAGACTTTTTTAGAATCTCTTGATTTCTTCTAGTGATATTATATTCCTGTTTGCTATTTATATGAAGTAGGGAAAAAAACTCTTTTTTCCTATGTATGTTGTGCTTGCTTAAAATCACAAGACACCTCTATAAGATTTATTGAAGTCTTTCAATTTATATTAACAGTTTAATTGATAAACTAGGTTACCAAGCGGTGATAACACTAAAATCTGTTCTACTGCTATTCATTCCCAGATATGAAGCTTTTAGATACAAAAGCATAGCTGAATATATCTGAAACAGATTTAGATTAAAAAAAATCTGATGGGATAAGAAGCAACATTTCATGGTTAAAAATAGAGCTGATCTGTCTGGATTTGAATCCAGTCTTTACCATTTACTTCATTCATACTTGAAATTTGACAAGTTACTTAAACTGTATGTGTCTCAAATTCTTCAATACTAAAAGGGGTCTAGTAATCTTTTTTTATTTTGTAAAATTGTTGCAAGGATTCCATAGTGCAATGCACACATGCCCTAGAATGTAGCTAGCACTCAATAAATGTTAGTCATTATTATTCTTGATATATTACTTGAATTATTAAAAGTAAATGAGGTTGAAAACAAATTGATGTTTGTCATAATTAAAGTTATAGGTGACATACAGTATTGTTTTAATTTCATGACTACAACATAGTAACTCAATAAGCTTGATGCTGTCTCAAAGTTCCCTTAAACTATTCTGGTCGTTTTTTGTATGTTTCCTTTTTTGTTTTTTGCTGTTGCATTTAGGTTTTTTCTACTAGCTCATCGTCCAGATCCCTGATTAGTTCTCTTGCATTGTCTAAGCTGCTGCTACTTTTCTCCAGTGTATTTTTCATTTCAGTTATTGTATTCTTCAGCTCTGATTGCATATTTTATATATTTTTGTTGAAGCTCTCACTGTGCTTCTCCATCCTTCTCCTAAGCTCAGTGAGCATTTTTATGATCTTACTTTGAATTTTTTGTTTGGAATAATGCTAATCTCCCTTTCATTGAGTTCTTTTTCTGAAGCTTTTGTCTTGTTCTTTTGTTTGAAAAATATTCCTTTGTTTCTTCATTTGCCCTAACTCTGTTTGTTTCTATGTATTCCCAGTCTTGAAAGAGGGGCTTTGTGTAGAAAGTGTTCTTTAGGGCCCAGTAGCATGGTCCAGCTGGGTGCAAGGGCCAGGTGCTCCACATGTGTTCCTGGTGTGGGCTGCATGTGCCTTCCTGTTATGGCTTGACCATGATTGCTGCAGGTGTGTTGATGTGCTGGGTTGGCCCCCGGGGCAGCTGGCAGTAAGGCACAGCTTCAACTGTTGCAAGCACTACGGTGTATGGGACTGGCCCCCAGGGTGGGGGCTGCTTTAGAGGCACTCCAGTACTACCCAAGGCTAGCCATCATGTCTTTTGGGGCAGGGGTAGCCCCTCTGGAGGAACACCAGGCGGGTCAGGTCCCCATGTGAACCTGGGGCATAGTGAGCAGAACTAGTAAGTTAGATCGGGAAAGTTAGAATGGCACCTGCCAGTGCTGGACCGGCTAGGTAGAAGGTGGGCCAGAAAAAACAAAGCAGAACAATCAAAAACTGACACCTGGCATCTCCTCTGTACCCAGAGAAAGTTCCAACAGATTCCTTCCTCTCAGACACATGTCCTAAAATTGTCAATGAATCTAGTAGATATTTTTGAAACTAGAACTCTTTACTTAGTTTTAATTAGTTGAGTTGGTTCCAAGTGTTTCTTCTCCTTTGCTGGGACTGGACTATTATTCACTCGAAAACAGTTAGAAGCCTGGAATAAAAATAAATGAGACAGCTGTCTGGATATATGCCCAGGAGTGGGATTCCTGGGTCATACGGTAAGTCTATTCCTAGTCTTTTGAGGAATCTCCATACTGTTTTCCACAGTGGCTGCACCAAACTGCATTCCCACCAGCAGTGTAGGAGTGTTCCCTTTTCTCCACAGCCTCTCCAGCATTTATCATTTGTGGACTTTTGAATGATGGCCATTCTGACTGGTGTGAGGTGATACCTCATTGTAGTTTTGATTTGCATTTCTCTAATAATTAGTGATATTGAGCATTTTTTCATGTGCCTATTGATTATTTGTATTTCTTCCTTGGAAAATGGCTTGTTTAGGTCTTCTGCCCATTTTTGGATTGGGTTGTTTGTTTTTTTCTTATTAAGTTATATGAGCTCCTTATATATTCTGGGGATCAAGCCTTTGTCGTTTTCATCATTTGCAACAATTTTCTCCCATTCCATAGGTTGTCATTTTGTTCTACACTGGAATTTGACACAACATTGTAAAATTACTGTAACTCAATAAAAAAAAGTTTAAAAAAATTAATCCTAAAAAAATTAAAAATAAAAAAAATTGTCAAAAAAATGGGACAGCTGTCTTTTGATATTGGACAGTAGGCAGCACAAGACTGCGAGCCCTAGGAAAACAAAAATAAAGCAGGTGACTTCTACAGCTGCCCAGTCTCTCTGCCTGAAAACACTTTCCAGATAATATTACAATGAGATGACACCCAGCTTTCACATTGCATTGAAAAGACAAATATCACAGTTCAAAACGGCGGATGTGTCTGGAGCACTTGCAGAGTTTGAGAAGAGAGTGCTGCATTGAGAAACAGCTCCAGAAATGTGATGAAGCGTTCCTGGAGTTTGTAACTGACAACTAATCCATATACATGTGGCATGAAATTCCATGGGGCTGAGAAAAATCTAACTCTAGTAAAATGAAAAGTGCCCAACACTCACACAGGGTTAGGAGATGTTTGAGTAGTGACCAGTGTAATAGTGAGTCCTTGCTCAACCTGCTGTGTTTCCATGGAGAACCCCGTTGTGGTAATGTCATATTAGTGGGCTCTACTAGCAATACCGTAATGGGTAACGGAATTTAACCTTTTTTTATTTAAAAGTTAAAAATACGTGTCAGATCTGGATGATCTATGTATATCTGAGCTACCAGCCCAAAGACCTCTACTTTTTAAAGAAATTCAACAAATCCAGTATTTATCAACATGAAATATATAGCAACCAGTTAAAACCCACTACATATGTAAAAGCAGTAAAATATAATCTATAAATAGTAGAACAATTAGTCCACAGAGAGAGACTAAAAAGACAGTAATAATAAAATAGGCACGCAAGTACTTAAAACAGTTGTTATAACTACAATAAGTATTTTCACAAGGATTTAAAGAAAATCACAAACCTAAAGAGAGAAATGACAGAAATGGAAGATAAAAATTAGAATCAAATGAACATTTAGTGATGAAATGAAATTATGTGAAATACAAATTTTACTGGGTCATTTAAATAGGAGATAAGAAACTTTTAGAATATATTGATGAACTGGAATGCACCATGTTTGAAATGATAAACACACACATGGAAAGGCTCAGAAAATGAAGAGTCTCAGAAATCTATTAGGCAATATGAAAAGATCTAAAATATATTTATCAAGTCCAAGAAATAAAAGTGTGGAAGAGGAAAGAGAAAGAAAATAAATGAAAATAATTCTGAGAATTGGACAAAATGTGTAAAACCACTTTCCCAGGCATTGGACCAAGGCAGCACAGAATTGCAAATTCTGAGAAAACAGAACCAAATAAGGTGAGCTCTGTAATTGCTGAACTAACTTCTCAGAAATAGTTAATCTGTAGTGCAAAGAGGGAGAACTCAAACAGAGCCGAGAGTCCACTGAATTGGGAGGATAGAGATAAAAATACAGGAGGTTGAAGTAGCTAGAATTAGCAGAGAGGGATTTCCCACAGAAGAGGGAACAAGGGAGAGCGAGAGATTTGCAGGGGGGTCTACTAGAATAGAATGTTTGGTTGAATATTGGCTGAGTACTGATCTATGTGTGCATGGTGTACTGTCAATGAAACCAGGAGAAAACTACTGAAAGGGAAAAAAAAAAATCACTAGAGCCTGTGAATATTTCTTGTGTCTCCAGCCAGAATGGAAAGATTTATGTGATGACAATAGTGTTAGAGAAAAATAGTTAGAAATATTTACTGATTAAAAAATATTGATATATATTGAATAGCTAGATTGGAATAATAATGAGAAGGGGGAAAATAAAGAAATAAAGAATGGCACATCAAATAGGTTCAAGAAGCTAGTTAGATAATGTATAAATATTCAGCAGATGTAATAGTTTTTGAAAGACCGTTGTGCATCAAGAACTCTATTTGGGTCACATATTTGAAATGCCTATTAGACATCCAGGAGATGTGATAAGTTAATAAGTTATCAAATGAGATTTGTCAAATATTAATTAATGGACATCACTAGAGATCCTACAGATACGAAAAGGATAATGAGGAAAGATCATTAAATTAAAATGAATTCCCTAAAGATATAAACATTAAAGCTCATTTATAAGGAATTATGTAATCTGAGTAGCTGTTTGTCTCTTAAAAATGGAAATCATAGCTCCTAAACCTTCTACAAGAAAACTCAGGTTCAAATGGCCTCCAAAAGTCATTCTACAAGTCATTTAAAGAGGAAATAACCTAATGTGCATAAAATATTCCACTAAATAGGAGAAGAAATATTACCTCCTACAGCATTTTTTGAGGCCAGCATTTACCTAATATCATCAGCAACAAAAGACATTACAAGAAAATTACTCAAAAATGTCCCCCAGAACAAGAAACAAAGCAAAACAAACAAAAACTGCTAAAGATCAATATGCCTCATGAACATAACTGCAAGGATCCGACAAAATTTTAGGCAATCAAATCCAGTAATATGCAGAACTGATAATACATCAGAACCAGGTAGAAATTATTCTGGTAAAACATTTGATTTTCATATTTGAAAAATTAATTTAACTTATCAGATTAAAATGGAATGAAACACATGATCATCTAGTTAGATGCAGGAAAAAAAAACATTTAACAAAATTCAATACCCATTTTTGATAACATACTTTTTAAGAATACTGGGAATTAGAGAACTTCTTCAACTTAATGAGAATAATCAACATAAAACCTATCTCTAGCATCATAATTAATGGTGAAAGAACAAATGAATTTATCCCTAAGTTGAAAAACCAATCAAGAAGGTTTACTCTTACCACTTCTGTTCAACATTGTGTTGACAGAGCTAGTTAATGCAATAAATCAGTAAAAACAAATAAATACAAAGCATATAGTTTAGAAGAAGTGAAAATGACTTTAATTACAGGTGAAATTATTGCATACACAGAAAATACTTTAAAAGTGACAGAAAAGCTACCAGAACTAATAAGTAAACATGGCAAATGACAAGGGTCAACACAGAAAAAATAAATTGAATTTCCACATAACTAGTAATGGAAAATATGGCTCAAATATGCAATATAAATGGAATCCCAAAATGAAATATAACAAATATATTAAATAAAATGTGTGGAAGCTTTTGCCCTTGAAAATGTCACATTATGAGTGAGAAAATTATAGAAACCTAAATAAATTTTAAAAAATACTGTATTCATAGATAAGAAAAAAAGCAATATTGCTAAGATTCCAATTCTGCTCAAATCGATTTGTACACTCTATGAAATCCAAATAGAAATCCCAGGAGTCTTTTTAAAAAGTTTTTTGATGTGTAAAAATTGCAAAACTAAAATACAAAAGAAGTAAAAAGGCAATACTGAATGAGAAGTGCACATTTGGAGGGTTTTACTCCATGCCATCAGGACATTATAAAGCTAATGTAATAAAGACAGTGTGGTATTAGCACAAGGATAATCAAATGGTTAATTTAAGAAAAAGAAACAGCTAGTAATTAATACAGATGAATTTAGAACTAAAGCCTTTGATTCAATACAAGCCTGTAGACACAGAAGGACATGCAGACAGGTGCTCAGAAAAGTCCCTCCTATAAAACAAATGAAGAAAGAAGCAGTTCTCTCTTTCTTCCCCCTCCTCCTACTCACTCTCTTTTTAATACACAGATAACACTTCTGTATAACATCTGTTTGATGTATGCACACTTTGCTAAAATTAAGTCATTAGGGAGAATATTTTTTAAAATTTTAAGTTCTTTTCTATAGTAGAAATATTTTTAAAAATTAAAAAAAATCACCAGATGGTTTCTGAGTTGATGAAGGAGGGACATAATTTGTAACTGTCTTATTTTTATATACTCATTGATATATAATGTGTTACTATATGATACAATATAATAGTCATTGTTATTTTCCTCCAAAGTATTTTGTAATTAATATAAAGTAGTTATAATAACATTTATACAGTTTTTAAATTATAATAAAACTTAAACTTAAAATTGCTCTCGTATCTTTTAAGATTTATTTGAGTTAGAAAAGTCACAAAGAACCCTGCACTTGTGGAGAGTTATCTAACAATTATAAACCTAAAAGGAATTGATCCATTTATTTTTAAATAAATCGTTAATATATATAATCAGAATCTTTACCAAATAAAATAACAAGAGTTTGCCTTTTAAATCTCTACATATCTTACACACTCAGGTATTTCTTTCCCATCAAATATCCCTTGTCCATTTGTGCTTTTTTTGTGTGTGTGTGGTCTTTTGTAATACCCTTGACTTTCATTTTTAATATATTCTAATAAAAGAGATTATTATAACCTACAAACCTGTAAACCCACCAAAACTGTATGACACCATTATATTGAGATTCTAGGTGGCTAATTATTCTGAGGAAAAAAAAAATAACATACAGAGGCCCAAGGAATCAGTCATGTCATAAACTGCATCAACGTGATACTGAAGAGCTTTATTCAGCAGTGATGGTATATTCCTGAGACGGTGCTAGAAAGAGCAGTGCTCCTCACAGCCCTGGTGCTGGGCAGAGAACGGTGGTCAGACAATGAAAGAGCAAGGTTTTCACAACTTTGCAAGTTGACATCACTAATCTAGAGTAACATGAATCATAGGGAGACTCGCTTTCAATGAACCTGACCAGTGAAATAAGAGGAAAAGTGCCATAAAAGAGGAAAGCGTCATGGGGGATCTTGAATTCATCTCAACACCGATATCATAGAATGACTGCTTGACACGGAATTTTGAGACTACTTGTATACATTGCAAGATAACTGAGATTTATTTAGTTGACCTATACTTGAATATTAAGTAACATGAAGTACAATACAAAACACTTCTTTATAGTCCCCTGTAATTACCCTCTATCAGCAAAGGCTGTCTAACCTCTAATCTGTGTTTCATGAATAACATTAGCTCCTCCCCACTGGACTCTGTAATCTGAAGCCGATCTCAACCATCTCTCTTCTCCAGGATGGTGGTGACCCAGCATTCAGACTCAACATTTGTCTCTTGCTTTCATGGATTTCATCATAGTTGACTGTTCTATGTTCTTTTTGTAAGGACTAATACATTTATTTATTTATTGTTTGATTTTGTAATTGTTAATTCCAAGTTTAAGCTCCTTGAATTGAACAATTAAAAAATGACTACAAGTTTTGTAAAGGATAGATATACATAAATAAAACCATCTTTGTGTGTGCAATACATATGCAAGACAGTTAATTTTTAAAATGTGTCCTACATCTGTGTGCATCAGTACATATGTGATAAAATTTTACAAAAGCACAATGCACTTTTGCCAAAGTAGGTAAAATATACACTCTACATAATTATTATCATTGAATACTGTCAAAGATAATTTACAGTATTGTCTCTATTAAGTTTCATATGAAAAATAAAATATTTTCTTGGAATTTACCCTGCAGAAAACTATATAGATGTAAGCAAAAAATGTATGTGTAAAGATACTATTACATAATTAGTAATAGGATAATTAGAAACAACCTAATTTTGCATCTATAGGGAATTAGCTACATCAATAATGATATGTTAACTGTAAAATATTATGCAGATATTTAAAAAGTAGATATGTTCATATAAGAAACATGAGCATCTCTTTATATTAAGGGAAAGAATCAAGAAGGAAAGATTATTCATTTTTCTAAAAACATATGGTTTGGAATTTTCTACTAATTAACCTGGTTACATTTAAAAGTCTTATAGGCAACATGCATGATTTTTAAAATTCAGTTGCTATACAAAAAAGATATAAAATAATTTTTAAATCTTTTTAGATTAAATCTTTTAATCTAATAAAAAATACAAAGAGTTAAATATATCCAAAGGACCTTCGGCTCTATGGTTTTCAGTTTTTAACAATATATTTTAATATCCTAGTTTCTATAACAAGAAAACTCATTTATCTTAATAAAAACACTAGTAATGTGGATTTAACTACAATAAATGCAGGGAGGGGCATGAAAGAAATATACAGATAAAACACCATTAAGTTTAACAATTGCACTTCAAATAGAAGTATTATTATTAGTTTATATAACTTATCTTTTTTGCTATTTTATTTTAATAAATCTTAATATCATAGCAACAATTCAATTCAGCCAGAAACATGATCAAGTAAATATTAATTAATACATTTACAGGTAATTTATTTACTGAATCACCAAATATTTTAGAATTTTATAAAGTGCTCTGAAAATAAGTGAAATATATGGAATATGTACTCTGTGGTTATAGTTATTATTTACATTTGCATCATCATTCTGGAAAGAACAGAAACAAAGAAAAAGGAAACAAATTTACAGTCAGATATGAGTCTGCTTTCAAAACATCAAATTCTTTATAATTTTCATCTTATTTAATGGAAACCTGTCCTTGTTACCATGGTAATATGAATATGAACTTAGAGTTTGCATAGTTTATAATCCAACAAAGTGTTCATAACTGCTGTCACAATCTAAACAGGAGACAATTGTGTTTATAGATACTTTAGTTTCCAAGACAACATGATATCCACTCATGAGACTCTATCGAAATCAACAAACTTGCAATTGGTGTTCATCCCCTGTGTTAGCCAAACGCTGTTGGATTCTCAATATAAATGCTAATGGAAGGAAGGTGGGTGGCTCTCCACTTCCATGTTTCAAAATTACACATCTAAGCCCCAGATTGCTTTCGCATCCCCTGAATGAAAGTTCTGTATAAATACAATATTACATTATTATTTACACCATACACAAGTTATGACTTGATTTTTAGTGCCAAAATTATTTCTAAATGTTTATAAAAAGAAAGAAATGTTTTTCTCTATCCCTAATTTACTTAGGGGTCCTGTACAAAGTAAGGTTTTGGAAACAATTCTTTCAATAAATTTATACCAAAGATTTTAACAGATATTTATTCTGTGTTTCCAGATTAGATATTGTAAAATGACATCTCCTGTCATTTCTATGTTCAATTATTCTGTTTAGCAAAGTTCAGCCCACATATTAAGTAGATATTGAAAATCTTTCAATAAAATAGGCAGAGTAAATGGCATGCTAGTTATCTTTAAAAAAATCTCCTAATTTGCCTTAAAAACTTCACAAAATTAGAGACTTTTCATTTTTTTTTAAGCTTTAACTTGCTTGTTTACTTTGTTAAAGGTCTTTGTTGGGTTATTTTCACACCAGCAACATATGTCATTTTCATAATTACAATTCTTACCAGGGTACTGGTTTAGTAAACAAAATACACAGCTGTAGCCTTTACAAAACACTGTTTTCTGTTCTTTGTTGAATTTGCGTTAAAAGTCCTTGATGTGCTGATCAAAAGCTACAACATTTGTATGAATGAAAAGTCTCTACATACTTGCCAGAAATCTAAAATTTAAAATAATAAATATAAGAAAACTTTTCAGAATTTGTGACAATTTTCTACTAATTACATGTATATTAATATGGTAAAAAATACGCTCACTAAGAAAGAAGCTATATGGAGGATACAGCCCTCATGTATTTTCAGAAAATAAGATTCATAGGATTTGTGTAAGGCAGGTAAACATTGGCTTTATTGAATGGGTTCAAATTTGGGAAAAGGCTGGATCCATTTTCTGTTATTTCTTCCTTCATCAGTACTCAACAAACAAGTTAAATAAGGGTCTGAATTTCAACCCAGGAATAGCTACAGAATTACAAAAATAGAATTGTGGGAAGAGTAGGTAAATAGTTCCAACATCTATAAATGCAGAGGTTATTCACTCTATTGCAAATTAACTATGAGACGTAGACAATTCCAATCCAAATACAAATGGCAGTGGACTATTTGCTGAAGGGAGCAATGAGAGACGATGATCAAAATCATGTCAATAACCTGACTTATTTGCAAAAAGTTTATTTCTCAGAATCACAATAAATTATTGTCATCTGAGTATCTGCTAGCAGATTAGTTACTAACTCAGATTTGGAATTGTTACCCACAGTGAAGGAACAGTTACTTACAATGCAGAGAGAATAGCCATTTCTTGTTGGCATGTAGAGCTTGTGCTTAACATGTTGAATGAATGAATAATTGATTCTACAGTATGAAACTATGGACTTTGTTGACAAAGATAACCTTAATGTCAATAGAGGGTCAATAATTTTTATCTCTATTTATCTTACTAGGTCTTCACAACTTTTTTCAGGATAGGGTAAAATTAAACTCTTAAGTGCCTTGATTAAAATAATCTTCAAATCTATTCATTGCATTTGGTGAATGGCAACATGAAATTCAAATATAATTGATTTCTTACTAAAATATGTCAAGAAACATCTATTTCTAATTTCTAGGAAAAGGATAAAGGCCTGCTAGAGTACTGAAATATAAACCATTGTCTGAATTCTTGAGAAATTTCACTAAAAATTGTGAAGATGGAACTAAATTGAGTAGAGCACTTAATCTGTAATACAATCTACAGTACAGGATAGCAATCTAGAGCACAAGAGAAGATAGAATGATGATGTATCCATTCCCCATTAGCTAACTTCTCAGTTGGAGATTTTCTGTCTCTATCAACCAGAAAACCAGGCAGACGTCCTTCTATTTCATGTATGAGGAGATTTATCTGCTTCCTATTGTCATTTGGTAAGCCTAAGTTTGGAGAATACAGTGTAAGTGTTTTCTTTGTATCTTTATGATTTTTAATTCTGTGAACTTACTATGTACAAAGAAAAAGAGAGATTATACTATCTTGATGACACTTGAAGATCTTCCAAGAATTGCTTTTAGGAAGATTTTGACTGAAAACTAATTTTGTGGCCCAGAATCAATTTTAGTCTTAAAAGTAATGTATTGTTTTCCAGGATATGCATCTGAAATAAAACCTATCTACCTGTAGCTTTAAAGGAAAATAATTACTTACATCTTCTTTTAAAAGAAATCCACAAAGGATGTTTCCTTATTATGTTACTTATTGACAATAAGTTTGAATACATTCCCATGTAAAAACTCTCTTGCAAAAATGACTGTTTTGAAAATATAAGGAGTGAAAAACACTGTATCCATATTTCATTCAGTAGAATTTAAGATATTTATGGAAAGAAATCTTGTGTCATGGATTTAATGAACAAAAATGACCTTTGGAAATCCTATAGCCAACATTCCATCGTTAACTACAAGAAAACTAAGATCCAGTGAAGATTAGTGACTAGCCCACATTCAAATAGCCTGTTAGTCTAAAAGCTAGAGTGATACAAAATTCAAAGATTTATTCATACTTTTCTTGTGCAAACGTGCTCAGAATGTTATGAAATAAATTATTATTTGTTATAAAGGGAAATCTTAAAACACAGTCTGTTCTTTGTAAGTTTAGCGTTAGGTGATCTGCCATAGAAATTTCTAAGTACTTGTGCCAAGACAAAGATCAAAGACAGATATTGTTGTCTAAATAAAGATCTTCCTGTGGTGACAATATCATCTCAGGAGCACACTGGTGTTATTTTATCACATTACATCCAAAGATCCGCAAAAAGAAAAATGGACCTTAATTTGGTATCATATCATATGGCACAAAAAATCCTTACCTGTTAAAATACACTATATAAGAATGAAGAGTACTATACTTGCCTGATACCAGTGTTAACCTTTTTTTTTTTTTTCTGTTTTGATTTTCCTGCAGTATTATAGTTTCGAGTGTGTTTGAAAAATCATTGAAGGAACCTCAGTTTATTTGTTTGAGAAACAATATAGATTAATGCCACACAGCTAAATATACAATGTTCGAATTTTTCTGCCACTGGGACTTGTTAAGAGGTTGATGTAAAACTTTTTTTTTCTTTTTCCACTATTTTGAATCTGTGTTAAAATTGTGAGACAAATTAAGACTCTTTTTGAAAAGACAGAACTGACCAGGATTTGAGATTTTTCTAAATCTGGAGTGAAACTAAAATTTGAACCTCCTCTCCTGCGCTAAGTTGACAATCAGAAGTTCGTGGCTGAACTATAATCTAAGACTATGACATCTGACTGCACCCGAGATATTGCCATTGATTGGAATTGTTCTCAGCTGGGCATTTAATTCTCTAAGGCATTCGGGGACACCCACTAGGTCAACTCATTTATCTGTTCTTACCGTAAGACAAGTCCTATTAAGAAATCATATATCTGCCTTTGTTTCATCAGTCAAGACATAATGAAATTTACCAGACCTTTGAGTGAAAGTTCCCTAAAGTTATAAAAGCTAGAAATAAGCTAAGATCTATGACTAAAGAAATCATTGAAATGCAATTTTCTTCCTTGAAAAATTCTACATTTTGGATGAGTGGTGCAGTTTCTGAAAATAAGTTTAGTGTCTGCTTTTTTTTTTAAAAGTCATTTGCTTTTATACTATCAAATAAATAGTTCTAACTAGCAAAATAACTTCTGTGACTAGGCAGGAAAATGTGCTTGCTGACAATACCTTGCAATCTTTCATAGACATCATGCTAAACTTCTATGAGCATAAGTTTGAACATTCTGTTAGTAATATAACAAATGAGAATTTATGTCATAGTTTGAAGGCCCTGGTTTAAATTTGTTGAATGTTAGCAAGAGAAAAGTTAGGTTCTTTATATGGCAGGAAATGAGTTACTTTACCCAGTCTAACATTACAAGATGAGAACAGGATAAAAATGTGCCTTCTGGAACAAGGCCAGTGCAGTGATTTTAAAATTCCCCAAGATTTTGTTTCTCCAAACGCATTCTTTGCTGAGCTGTCATCAAAAAATCTGCTCTGCTTAGTGGCATAAACTTTTAACTCTGGGTTAACGCTTAACTTCTCCAAGTTACAAACAAAATGAGGTCATTGCAATGAAGACTGCTGTTAAACAGAGATGTTTCCCGTTGTGAAAGAGAATTGGAGTTAGTGGTAATAGGTCTTTGATATAATAACCAACAATCCTAGATTAATTTATCCCACAAATCAGTTGATCCCCTGTTAAAAAAAAAAAAAAAGAGAAAAAATCCTTAAGAGAATGGAAGGCAGCAGAACAGCAGTTACTTCTTTGGACATCAAGAGGGACACATTTAGGTGGAGGAATAATTGTACGTGGTTTCAAAAGGAAAACACTGATCACATGCACGTGTTAGTGCCAGAGAGATGAAGACAGACGGGAAGTATATGAAAGTGGGCAACCATGTTCGTTACACCTTTTAATTCTCTTAAGGATGCTCTGAAGTCAAAAGATTTGCAAATTACAAATATCCACGTACACTTCACATTCTAAGTTAGACTCTTCAGTATTTTTCTTAGGATTTAATATCACAAAACTACAGAAAATAGACAAACTTTCAGATATGGTCTATTTTTTCCAATATTTCTGAACTGGCTTACTTGAAAAATGAGTTTATTGATCCCAGATATAAGCAAACCTATATTTTGGTTTACTTGTTTTAAGAAATAAAAGGTGCTGTCTTGAGGTGAAGAGATTTATAGTAACATGTTATTAGCTTTTTTTTTTTTTTTTTTTTTTTAGTTTTACTATGTGCTTTTTTCCGTTAACTTTTGGATGCATTTAAGATTACAACCTTGCCTATAAATCAGTCAAGTAGTATTTATTGACTGCTTGCTCTTTGGTTGCAAGCTTAATCATTCAGCTCCACATTCAATCATATCTATAATTTATCATCACATCTAATATTCCATGTCCGTATGAGAAAATGCTAGGCCTATTTCTTGATAGATTTTCATTTTGAATCCCACGAGCAGTAGTACTAAAATTATGATATACTTGCAAATATATTAAAATGTGATTTTAAAATTCTCTATGATTTCTTTTTAATTTTCTTCTTGAAAAGTTTCATGAAATAGTCTCATTTAGGATTCATTTTCTGATTAATGTGAAGTCTAACGTTCATAAAAAGAGTGATCTCAGGAAACTAGTAAATTAAAAATACTCACCTTGTATCTGTATTACATTGGATATTCATCTAACTGGACTTGTTTTAATTTATGTTTTGAAATGAAGTGTTTGTTGTTACTTAGTAACTAATGATCCTTTGTCAAATTCTGCACACTAACAGGCACATGCACCTATTTCTTCTGTTTATATCAAAAACTAACTAAGGAGATTTCTTTCTTTTTTTTCTTTTTTTTGGTCGTAGGTAAAAAAGAGCAAATTCAATATTTACTCTAAACAATGAGAAAATTAACAAGATGTATATAATGATAGTTTTTGAACATTGGACAATAGGCAGAGTATGGCTGTGATCTGAGAAAAAGAAAGAAAGAATGTGAACCCAATGACCAGCCTAACTTTGTACCTGGGTAAAATATTTGGAGGAGAAAGCAGGGAAGGAAAACCTTAGAGAATCTAGAGACCTTGCTGAGTAGAGAGAACAGAGATTGTGGTTAAGGGGAAAAGGGTGAGCTGCCACAACTGGAAGTTGTGGGACAGAATTCAGTAAAGGAGAGAGATACAGAAAGAGCTCCAAATATTTAAATAATGTTTTCCCTATTTAAATAAGATTATTTGCTGAGCACTCAACTATAGTGAGAAACTCAACAAGGCCAAGTAAAGAATTGCAAGGAAGGTGTAGGATGAATAATTCCCAGAGTTTGAGCAAAAGAGGGAAACAATCAAACTCCAACCAGGCAGAGTGGAGACCCTTTTAGAAATCAAACAGGGCATACATTAAAAACCACGGAGGGATGAAATCTTAGTAGAAATATTCCTGAAGTAAAGACCAGTCTAGACCTTCCACTGAAATGCTCAAAAATAGGCCTCGAAGTGATCAAACTGATCTATAAGTAACTACAGGTTAAAATAAACAAACAACCACAATAAAAAATAGCCTCAAGCTCTTTAAAGGAGATAAATAAATCCAGAGAGTCAACCTCTAACATTTATAATGTTTATCATCTTATCAAAAATGTTAGATGTATAAGGCAGCAAGAAAATGTGACCTGTAATTCAAGTCTCAATACATTTAAAATGATTGAGTTCACAGACTAAAGATCTTCCTTGACTTACGATAGGGTTACATCCAAATAAACCCAATGTAAGTTGAAAATATCATAAATCAAAAATGCATTTGTTACACCTAACCTACTGAATATCATAGCTTAGCCTAGTCTGCCTTAAATGTGCTCAGAACACTTAAATTAGCTTATAATTGGGCAAAGTCATCTAACACAAAGCATATTTTATAACATAATGTTGAATATCTCATGTAATTTATTCAATGCTGTGCTGAAAGTGAAAAGCAGAATGGTTTTATGGATACAGAATGGTTTCAAGTCTATCAGTTGCTTCCTCTTGAGACTGTGTGACTGACTGGGAGCTGAGGCTCGCTGCCACTTCCAACATCACAAGAGAGTATCATACTGAGTATTGCTCGCTAGCTTCAGAAAAAATCAAAATTGAAAACTCAAAGTTCTCTTTCTACTGAATGCATATCTGTTTTGCATTATTGTAAAATTGACGAATCATAGCTGAACCATCCTAAGTCAAAGACTGTCTATAAAATCATATGTAAAACTGTATAAAACTTTAGTATTTGAAAATTAAACAAAACTCTTATAAATGACAAATAACAGAAGAAATCACAGGGGAAAGAAAAGATATGTTTAACTAAAGGAAAATAAAAACATAACATTAAAATTTGTGGAGTAGCTTAAAACAGGCCTTCAGGTGAATTGATTTTTTTAATTGCATACAGAGAAAAGGCAAATTTTTTTTTGAGGTATGATTGACTTAAAATATATGCCCATGCAAAGAACTGCACAAAGATTTTCATATCAGCTTTATTCACAAAAATCAAGACTGGGAACAACCCCCACATCTATCAACAAGTGAATGGATAATATGTGATAGTATATTTATGCACTGGAATACCACTAACCAATGAAAATAGGGGAAATACTGAGTCATGGAAAAACATTGATGAATTTTAACACTAATATTCTGGGCTTAAAAAATGTAATAATGTAAAATGCCATTTATAAAAATTTCTTTTAAAAAAATCAAACAGACTGAAAATAAACTAGTGTAATGTATAGTGGAAGAAAGCTAGTCATTCATTTCCCAAGGCACAGGGTAATGGTGAGCCTTGAATGAGAATGGGCACAAGATAATATTTTAGAATGAGGAAGACATTCTATATATTCATTGTGGTAGCTGTGATTATACAAATACAAAAATTTGTCAAAACTTTTATATATATGTACTTATTGCATTTGATTGCATTTACAAAATGATTGAAAATATATGAAGGGAGATACAGAATTATACATTATATATTATTTTGATTATCAAAATTGCTAAGTTGAAAAATGAAGACAGTGATGTAAGAAACAAAATATATTTTAAACATTTACAGAATTTTAAAAATAGCAGTTGTTTGAAAATAAAGACTAAACCAAGGCAGTAATCAGATAGAATTACTTTGGAGGTTGAGCTAAGACTGGCCAACCAGGCCGGAGAGTAATAGCAGTAGATGTTTTGTTCCAGAAATAGTAAGAAATAACCAGACAGACATAAACCTCAGAGCATTTCCTGGTTAGAAATTTATTCTGAGACCAGATTCCACAGTATCAAGAGCTTTCTTTTCTTAAGGGCAAGAACAACTGAGGCAACTCTTTCTACCTGTTCTCTCAAGTCCTTAGATCTGTGATGGGAAGAGAAAGTGAAATAGGTTTTCATCGTTGCATTTTTATGTCAACATTTTCCAGTTTAGCCAACACATGGTTTAGATAGTCTAGTGAGCTCTGTAATAGGAAAGAGGTGGGTGAAGAGGCTTCCTTCAAAGAAAGCATGTTAAAATAACATGTCCAGGGCATTAGCTAAAAAGGAGGGGAAAATCAGCCTCCAGAAATTTGATGAAATATGATGAAATTTTTACTACTGCTTCTTGAAATGACAGAAATATAAACTCCTTTGGAAGATGTTCCATATATAAATGTTAAAATTGTAGAATATGTAAATCTCCTGAAAATCTTTCCAGTGTTTCCGATATATTTAGTAGAAGAATAAGAACTGAACTTAGAGGAAGCCCCTGGGGCAGCTGCCTGGAGTAGCAGGGCTTGCAGGAGGAAGGGTGTGGTGTGCTGGACCTTACTATTCTAAACATCATTAAAGTTTACTTTTGAATTGTTTTTCTTTAGCAATATCCCAAGAGGCGTAACAAAAATGGCTACAGTGCAGTGCATCATGTAATGACTTTGCTCCAGGCTCACAAGGGTTGTTTATCTTGGCCCTGCACTCCTTTAGGGATGCCTCACAGAAGAACTGCAGGATTTTGAGTAAAATCAGTGTTCCAGCCCTTGGCATTGCTCCTTCAAAATGATGGCCAAGTGGGAAAGCCTATTAAAGTAGCAAAATGATACATATTACATAGTTATGGAAGGGTTATGCAATTTTTAAAATACTTAGCAATTTTGGATAATTTTTAATTAAATAGTTAAAAGACTTTGATCCATTTAAAGTGATCTGGTTCAAGAGCTAGTCCTGCATATGCCATTTATATTCCAAGGTTTGGGGAAGATAACCATAACTCCACTGATAAGTGTGGCTGTGTTTTATGATCTGTGACTAGGATAGCATATTAACCATAAAATAGTGGTGCATTGTTTAATGTAGATGACTCCTAAGAGAGCTTCTTTTAGTACTCTTGATTTATGCTCCTAAAGCCAAGATAAATGTCCTGCTGGAACATTTTATTACAGTCATACTCATGTGTGATCTTGTCTAAGGAAGAAATAAGAATTATGAAAACACGTGAACAGGGCAATCATTTCATGCTCTACTGATACGGAAGGTCAGCATCTACTTTGGTGAGTCTGACAGTATTTTGACTTTAGATTCAACTGTGGTAATAAAACAGTTTTCCTGTGATAAATACTTAACCTGGCACTTAGATATTTGTTCTTTTCCTAATGTTGCATGATTATAAATTAAATTTGAACAATACATACATGAAAACATTTACAATAAATTTTATTTTATCATTTATATGTTGAATTTCTACTTATCTTTATGAGTTTGCAGGGCTTATGTTTTTCCTTTTTCTCTTTTGTCACTTTCCCCTCCTCTCCCGCCTCTTCCTTCACCTCCAGCAACTAGGCTCTTGTCATAAAAAGCCATACAAGCCAAGTCACACCAGTCATTAAATGTAACCTAACATTTTATTGATTTTTCTGATGTCTGTTTCCTGTGTTGTCACTTTGATTGTGTGTGGATGCCCAAATGTGTTTTACCAGAGTAATTTAAACTGAATTTTCCCTCTTAATTACTTGTCAACGTCTGTTTTCTCTTAAGTCACATTCAACCTATATTTTTGGTTTAAGAAATCCCTTCTTACTTTCATCTGTGCATATTCTGATGTCTCTTTATAATGGATTACTTTTTAACATAGGTTGACTATTCTGTTGTATTCCACAGTATATTTGATTTATTCTAGAATGATAATGGTTTAAATTTTTGATGTTGATACACTTTTTACTTAATTAGAAATGTTTAGCATACATACACACGTGCTCATACATTCATAGATATATATCTAAATGAATATGTAAATAGAATGTTACAAATGTAGAGAGAATATCTGTATGTACTCTACATAGCATCAGAAATAGAACATTATAAGCAGCATTGGAGTATCTTGCATATGTCTTCTCATATAGACTCATTCATCACACACAAAATTATCTTAAATTTGTGTTTGTCATTCCTCTGCTTAATATCTATAACTAAAATGTAATATATAGCCTCATTTTCCATGTTTTTGAAATTTCAATACATGAAATTAAATTGTATATGATCTTTTGCAACTTGGCCTTTCATTCAGCATCACGTTCTTGAAGATCAGTCACGTTGATCTGCATAGCTCCAGTTCACTTACTCTCTATTGCTTTAATATTTCTTTGTATGAGTATTTCATAACTCATTTTTCTATTCTTTGCTGATAGACATTTGTGTTGTTCCAGTGTTTTTGTATGATAAACATTGCCATGGATATTTTCAGCCTTGTTGCCATGTATATTTGGGTGAAAATTTCTCTAGGACGTTGGGGTAAATGCTTCAATTTTACTGGCTGACCTAAGATCATTTTCAAATTGATTGCATCCACCACACTGCCACCATAAAATTTTAAGGTCCTTATTTTTGCTAATGCATAGAGTGCCAAACACTTTAATTTTCATCTGTCTAATAAGTATAATTAGTATTTATTGTGGTAGTGGTTTGCATCTTCTTCTTAAGAATGAGGTTGAACAAAAATTGATTTTATTTTAAGTTAATTTCATTTGAACAAAAAATAATTTTACTTTTAAAGTTTCTAAAATAATTGCTTTAATATCTACTATATTAGTAAAATATTACATTTGAAAAACAACATAGCCCATGATTCAAAATGGAGAACAAAAGAATAGTATCTCTTGTTCATTTTTGTTAAAGAAAAAATAAATTTTTTAATCTTTATTGAAAAAGATTAATTGACTACCTTAATGATTACTGAAACATAAGCAAACATTTAAATTATTTTTATTATGTTTTTAAATCTGTATGGTCAAAAACTCCTCTAATTTTAATTGAATTAATATAGAAAACCTGTTATTTTTTAAATTTTGCAAGTAAAGCTGAATCCAGAAAAAGCACTACTTCTATAAATTTATTGAAAAAGTCCCTTAGTAATTAGTAAATAACATCACAGAAAGAGTCAAGTTAGTCTTTTTTATAAGAAAGACTTTACAGGACTTTTGGGAATTACTTTTTAATTTTCATTTTTCTTTCATTTATAACCTTTCATTATAAATCTTTATAATGTCAAGAGTAATGAGATTGCCAATCAATGAAATATACATTGTATTAAAATGTGTAAATGAAGTGGAGTAGCAATGAAAATGCCACGGCCTTGGGAACTTTGATTGAAATGACGTAATTTTTACAAATGAAAATGAATAAATAATGTGTTTGAAAATGTTAATAAACCCAAAAGTGGTACATCATGTTTAAGCCAAGAAAATCCTATGTTCAGGTATAACATATCATTAGGGAATCTGAGAAGTCATACACCTCAGTATGCAGAATCATGAATTTTATAGAAATACTAGTTCATGATATATGGAAAATACTGATTAAAAATACTGCTTCTTATTTCTATTAGTTATCTGTGTTGCATATTCAATACATCAAAATTTAGTGTATCAAGACAACAATTAACACTTATTATTTCACAGTTTCTGTGAGTCAAGAATTCAGAAGCTGCTGAGCAAGGTAGTTTTGTCTCCAGGTCTCTCATAGATTGCAGACAGGTGTCAGCCATTGTTGCTGTCAACTTAAGGATTGTCTGGGGCAGGAAGATCCCCTTCCAACTTGTCTCACTCACATCGAAGAAGTTGGTGCTAGGTGTTGTCAGAAGCTGTCAGTTTCTTTCAGTACAGACCTCCCCAAAAGACTGTGCATGTCCCCAGAAACAGGCAGTTGGTTTTGTTCAGAGCTTGAAATCCATGAGAAAGCATCCTAGAACCAGCAACATCTTATATAACCACTAGCAACTTTTATAGCCCAGCTTCAGAAGTCACAAGCACCTTCCAGTATGCTGTATTACACTGGTCACAAAGATTAACCCCGATACAGCGTGGGAGGGAACTGTTTGAATAACAGAAAGTTAGGTTCATTGGGAGCCATTTTTGAGGCTGGCTATAACATTCCTTTTTCAAAGCTGTATATTCTTTGTATCTATCTCTCATCCTGTAGTGTTAACACTAACCAAAAAACATCTCTTATTAAGAGCATTTGTTACTTAATGATTCTCTGTTGTAATATGATTAGGGTAGTGTAAACAATTAACAAGCAGAAATTTCAATTAAATAGAGTTGGGAGACCAGAAAGGGGAGTGCTTACACCCTGCAAAAATACCAGAGTCCAACATGAAGAAGAAGACTCCTTCTCTTTCCTAGTAAGGACTCAGCCAATGAAAAGCCATACTCTGTTTACTATGGCCCTCCCAACTTCCTTTTCCCCTCTATAAAAGAGTTCTCCTTCCCTTACCATGCAGAGAATTTATGCATGGCTGGCCATGGTTATAGACCCCATATTGCAATTCTCTACTGATACCAAATAAACCCATCTTTGCTGGAGAAATATATCGCAGTCAGTTTATTTCAGGTCAACAGCGTTTCAATGGTTCAGGAAATTTTAGGTTAAAATTTCATGATACTGTGGAATGATAAACTATACTACTATTAGTCTTCTTATACAAGCTTAAGCTAAAGATATGGCCTAAGTCTTTGGTAATGAAAGAAGAAATCATCAAAATCACCAAAATGGCAGAAATGTTTCTGTCTTAAAAGGTGGAAATTAAAAAAATAAAAAACTACAGAAAGCTGGAACTCTATTTTACAAATTTGCTGAGGCCAACTTATGTAAGTTACATGATTAAATTTATATAAAGGGATTCAGGATGTGAAGATACTAAATGTCTCAAGCATAATTTTAATATTATAAAATTGTCATTAATGTACAATTATCTTTGTACTTGGGTAAACAGAATTCCTCAACCACTCTAAATATTTATAAATGCATTTGTTATAGACAGACATATCAGAAATTTAACCACAAATAGACATTACAGTAGAAATTTTAAAATGATGTCTAATACTATGTATCACTTGCCTATGACTCAATGAGATACATTAATTTCATTGGTTAAATTAACTTCAACGTATTTTACACAATTAAGTACTGGTTCAGCATGCTAACTTTTGCTTTGTGATTTAAAACCTAAAACTTGTTTAGAAAATATTTTAATGGATACTTACTACTACTTTTGAGGTATAAATTGTTAATCTGACTTTGACAATGAGGACATTAAGCCTCCGTTTACCAGCTTGCTCAAAGATTCAGAGGGCATAAAGCTAGAGAGTTTTGGGTTTGAACTTCTCTCTTTTGATTCCAAGTCAAAGCCTTATCTACTAAGCCAGGTTACTTACATTAATCATGTTTTATAAAACAGTATACCCTAGATCCTCTTATTTTTGAAATTCTTAGTCTCAAGAACATACTTGGGATTAAAAAGAAAAGACCTAATTGTTGAGTATTAGTATAATATTGTCATCATTTTTGATAGAGTAGTATTTCTTTTCTGTAGAACATTATTTAACAGCCAAAAATAAAAGAATGTCATTGTGTTATTTGCTTATCATATGTCCTCATGATTCATATTGCCATACAGTACAAAATGGAATGCAAGTGGACAATCTATCATGTTCAGTGTATTTTTATATTATTATTATTATTACTACTACTACTACCACATGGGCTATAGTCTAGGGTGCCTGGAGCATGAACATAAACGTATTATAGTTGAAGACTATTTTCTGTTCTCAGAGAGTGTGTTTAATTTACTATGACATAATTCAGAAGAAGACATATTTTTATCAACTGCTTGGTTTCATATTCATATCTATGAAAATGTAAAATTGATTAATGTTTTTATAGTAAACAAATAAGTTGTGAATTTCCTTGATTTTGTTTGAAGTACGTACTCAGGAAGTGTTATGCAATTCACACCCACTTTATTCTCAATTATTCAGAGTAACAGAGGAAAAGTATGGATTGGCATTTTGCACATCAGAGCTAGCTGACAGAATATACAATTAGGCTTGATTCATAGCATTTATTAAAATTTCCATTTAATTGCTAATTAGTCTGTATAGATTTGTAAATGTAGGAACTGGCACTTGTATTTTTTTTTCTTAATGCTCAGCACAGCAGAAAGCATTGAAATTTCTGAATAGTAAAATCACAGTGATTCTTCATTATGCCCTGTGGTAGTCAGGAAAATAATTATGGATTCACTAGTCCATTTATTTTCTTAACATTCCTTGTGTCACTCTCTTACTTCCCTTCCTCCCACCTCCAACATGATGTGTGGGAAAAAAATTATAGGATATTAGAACTGAAAACATAATGTAAGTCAATCTCCTTGTTTTACTTAGTAGAACATCAATATCCAGAGAAACTGTTACATATTCTGCACTTTTTGCACATCTGTCAACAGAATTCTAGCTGCAATGAATTCTGATTCCATTTTAAGGTTGCTATTGTTAATAAATTAAGTCTGATTTATTTTCTCTTTGATCCTAGTTAATTGGACAAAGAATGAATTCAGAATATTTATGTGTAGTTCAGATAGACATTGAGACATTTAAACTTTATTTTCCTTCCTTCCTCCCTCCATCCCTACCTTCTCTCTTCCTTCTTTCTTATTTGTTTTTGAAATTTCAAAGTTGTTTAAGGGTTAAATTCCACCATCTGGCCCTTCCAATTTAAGATTATTGATTTATTAAAAGAAAAGGACAAATTCCCCAAGATATGTAAATATTATGGCCAAACCCTGAATATCTTAGAATTGAAAAATTTGGTTTTAGTATTACATGGGAAATCTTTCAGCCATCCCTGTTAGTACAACTAAGAAATGAAATGTAATTAAGACCATATGCTTTGGAAGCTGAACGAACAGGGTTATGATCCTGGCTCTACTTTCATAGTTTATGGTCTTGGGTAAGTTATTTAATCTCTGTATGCCTCAGTTTAGTCATTTCTAAATAAGGGAAACCAATAGTATTTTTGTCACAGAGCTGTTATGTTGTTTAAGTTAAAACAGGTTACATAAAACCTTAGCATACTGTATGGAATATTGTAATAATTTTATAAATCTTAGCTATTAACACATATGAGATTGTGATTATCATTGTTCCTTCTCAGGAGCTACTTGACTCCTTTAATCTATGTATGTATGTATTTATCTATATATCTATTGTCTAGTACCTATCTATTTATCTATCTACCAACCTATCTATCATCAATTTGTAAAACTATCTATGCATATACTCATGCCTTTATATCTACACACAGGAAGCAAATGTCTTTGTTCAATTTTTAGTAATTTGGGGCTTTATTTATGATGAAGTATAACTACTTTCTCAAAGATCCATAGCTTTCTAGGAGGCAGTATTTTAAAACGAGGACATAGACTCTAATAATATGCAGGAAACATATTAAGTAATAATCATCAAGATGGCCAACCAAGCTCCAACTTAAAGATTCATACATGATTTACTCAACTGTTTTTTTGTTTTTTTATTATTCCTTTTTATCATTGTTTTATATTAATTCCTTTTTGATTAAATTATGGTTGGTTTACAATATTGTGTTAATTTCTGGTTGCAGCATAGTAATTCAGTTATACATACATATGTTCCTTTCCATATACTTTTTCACTATAGGCCATTACAAGGTCCTGAATATAGTTCCCTGTGCTATACAGTGGGACCTTGCTATCTATCTATTTTATATATATTAGTTAGTATCTGCAAATACCAAACTCCCAATTTATCCCTCCATCCCCCACCCCTCCCTGCTGGTAACCACAAGTTTGTTTTCTAGGTCTGTGAGTCTGTTTCTGTTTTGTAAATACGTTCACTTGCCTCATCTTTTTAGATTCCATACGTGAGTGATACCATGTGGTATTTTTCTTTCTCCTTCTAGCTTTGTCTACTGTTCTTATTTTGAATAACTGCAAGAATTTATGCCAGCATCAGTATTTTTTTTCTGCCCTCTTTGTTTATCCAACCATTTCAGCCCATTGTCAATTTTACCTGAATAAGATTCTATGATGAAGCACAATAAGAACATTTTTCAGGACTGCCATTGCTGGAAGAGAAGGTCAATATTCACATCTTTATTAATTGAATTTGTATTTCTTAGTAGTAATTACAATAGTAGTAAAAATCTTGGCAAACACTTACTTTTTGCTAACTGTGTTGCACAAGCTTTTTGCATTCTTTTTTTAAATTTAGTTCTCACAAAAATATGAGATAGATACTAAAATTTCCATTTTCAGTGGTGGGAGCAGAGACAGAGAAATATTAATTGCCCAAGATCAAAAGATTTGGACTTACTCAGATGGCATTTTACATTTAAATTTCACAGTATTTTAATGTAGTTTGCAGCTGATTTGCCTAAACAACAAATATTTAAAAACTGACGATTTAAAATTATATTTAATATTTTGTATTTTTCATATATGGTGGATATGAAAGTGTCTCACCATCATATATTCATATTCCTGACAATTAAATACATTTAGAAGTTTTTCATAAACTTATTGAGCAGTTTTCTCTTCTATGAATCCTGTTCTAATGTTTTGCCAATAGTTATCTTTAAATTTGTTTCAGATTTATGTATAGAATTATACCAAAGTTGACCAATATGGGGACCACAAACTCTGATACACTTCTGTTGTGTGTTTAAATGGGAAAAATAATTTATTAACCAATTTGGCTTTATCTAGTAGTTACAAATACACATTTCTATGAAACTAAACTTCTCTTTCTAGGAATATTTCTCTCAAAAAAAAAAAAAAAGACTTGCATATGTAAATAAAGAGCCATGTAACAAGGTTGTATTGTAAGTACATCTGTAAAAAATGTTAAATAGTCTAAATATGCACCAAAAGGTCCTCATCAGTTTCCAAGATGAGGTCCTTTCAAAATACCAGTTTCTTCTCACTGCTTACTCCTCTCTCCTCCTGTCTCTACTGAAAATAAGAGTTTTAGCTTACTCTGTGAGCGGTAGCGACACATAAGATTAGAGTTAAAAATCATTTGATAAATAGGACAAAAATCAATAGGACAGACTATTTAAATATTCTTTTCTCTAAGTAACCCTACTTTTAAAGAGAGAGCGGTTTACTCGATAATCTCTAATATGTCTTCTGGCTTCATATCCAATATCTGCATCTTCCTGAAAGAATCATAGGCTTAAATTTGAAAGTAATATTAATATACTGTTCTCTTAACAAACATAAATTCATTTGTATTGAATAATAATTTTTTTTAGCATAACTGCTTAAATTGTATAGAGTAGGGCAGAGAGAGAGAGAGAGAATACAGAGAGAGAGAGATTTCTGAATTATTAACTGGTTATCCCAAACTGGTTGTAAAAAAGCAGAGACAGAGTGAATACCTAAGAATGGGATGGTTGGATCATGAATGATTAACTTTTAAGAGAATTCCAAACTACTTTCCAAGTTGTGCAATCTTAGATTCCACCAGCTCTGGCTCCTCCACTTCCTCACCGTTAGATGATACGTTCATTCTTTTTCATCTTAGTCATTCCAAAAGGTGTGTAGTAGTTTTTCATTGTGGTTTTAATTATATTTTCTTAATGACCAATACAGCTGAGAAACCTTAACCTGTACTTGTTTGCCATTCATACGTCTTCCTAAGTGAAGAGTCTAGTCAAATCATTTGCCCATATTTTTAAAATATACTTTTGGGTTTAGAATAGTTTTAAATTTACATACAAGTTGAACACATGGTACAGAAAATGCCCATACATGTCTTATGCACTTTCCCTTTGGTTAACAGCTTATATTAATAATATAAATGTGTCACAATTACTGAAGCAGTTGATAGATTATCATTAACTAAAGTCCATAGTTTACTCATATGTCCTTAGTTTTATGTAATGTGCTTTTCCTGCTCCAGAATCTCATTTATCATATCAAGTGACATTTAGTTGCCATGTCTCTATGAGCTCCTCTTGCCTGTGACAGTTTCTCAGACTTTTCTTGTTTTTAAAAACCTTGACAGTTTTGAAACATACTGATCAGGTACTTTATGGATAGTCCCTCAGTTTGGGTTCACACTACATTTTTCTCCTGAGTACAGCAGAGGTGTGTGTTTAGAGGAAGATCACAGAGATAAGGTACCATTTCCGTCATGTTATATCAAGGGACATGCCGTCATGACTTACCAGTGCTGGTGCTAACCTTGAGCGCCTGGCTAAGGCAGTGCTCCACAGTTTCTCCAGTGTAAATGCACCCCTTCCCCCAGACCCTTACACACTATACTCATTGGAACAAAGTCCCAAAGCACAGCCCACACTTAAGGAGCATGCAGTTATGTTCCATTTCTTTCAGAGCAGAGGATCCACACTAATTATTTGAACTTTTACATGATTTATTCACATCAGTGTGGACTCATGGGTATTTATTTCATCCTGTGGCTTGTAACCAATACTGCTTTGTTTGGATGCTCAAAATTGTTCCAGCTGTGGCCACTAGGGGCTCTATTAGGTGTTTCCTGTGTCCCTTCTTGGTGGTATATATTTTGAGCAGTTTCTTACTTTCCAGCACTAGAAAATGGTCCAGATTTGTCTTGTATACTTCCTTTTTGAGCCCTAAAGTAGGCCTTTTCTTCAAGAAGACCTAGTTCCTTTTACTGGAAAATAGTAGAAACAATATCTGGGTGTGAGGTCTGTCCATTGCTACTAGGGTCTCAAGGCTTCTAGGCCCTGTCAGCAGACATATGCATGTGTATACTAACCTGTGTGTGTACCTGCCTGTTAGTATTTCCCTGTGTGTCTTCTGCATCTTTATTGAACCAGCATGAAAGTTCATATTGATGCCTCTAACCCTCATCTAATACCACAGGGATCATCCTAGCCTTCTCGCATTTTTTGCTTGTAATCTCCTCCTCAAGTAGTGAGGAACCTGGCTCCCGTCATATGCTACCCATGTAATTAATGTATGGTGGAATGGAATGTTCAGTTCCAGTACATAAGTATAGTGGTTTCAGAACGTATAACCCATACACACTATGGAAATAATTTTATCAACTAGAGCACTGCGCTCATACACAGTTTTCTTTGCTTTTAGTCTTATAGTCCCCACTCATTTTCAAAGTTACTTGGGTCAGGTATCCCCACTCCAACTTTTGTGAGGTTATTTCATACATTGTAATATAGTTTGATCTTTTTTTCAGAGTCTGAATTCCATTTTAGGATCCACTGACCTCTTAAATTAGTTATTTTTTTTTAAATTTTCATAGATTTGAGTTTACTCTTGGAGTTAAAAGTCTATGAGTTTTGACAAATGCATAGTGTCAAGATTTATCCATCAATACAGAATCAGACCAAATGGTTTAAATTCCCTAAAAATTCAGGTATTTCTTCTCTTCAACACTTTTCTCCTTCCCAAACTCCTATCTAACATTGATCTCTTTGCCAACTCTATACATCTACAGAAAGGCATGTAACTGTGCAGAATGCAACCTTTTTAGCCTGATTCTTCCACTTTGCAATATGATTAAGATCCATCTATACTTTTGCATGATTTGACATCTCATTGCTTTTTTAGATGAATATTATTACATTGTAGCAATGCACTGTAGTTTATTATTCACTCACCTATTGAAGGACATTTGCTGGCTTCCAGTTTTTGTTGATTATGAAAGTAGGTTCTATACGCTGCCTCATGAAGGTTTTGTGTAGACATGTGCTTTCAAATAAGATAATAAATATCTTGGAGCAAGATTTCTGGTTGTATGGGAAGATTGTTTTGGACTTTATAAGAAATTTTTAAAAATCTCTCCAAAGTGTATGTTTAACACTTGGAAAAATGACTCTTGTTGCTCTGCATTCTTGCTAGCAGTTCATTTTGTCAGTTTGATTTTGTTTTTGGATTTTAGCCATTCTAATAGTTATGCAGTAGAACTTCACTGTTTTAATTTGCATTCTCCTAATGACAAATGATTCTGAGCGTCTTCTCAGATGTTGTCATCTGCGTATCTTCTTTCATGAGACATTCACTCAGGTCTCCTGCCCAGTTTTTAAATGCATTATTCGCTTACTTGTAAGAGTTCTTCAAGTATTTTGAATACAAGTCTTTCATAATACATGTGATTTTAAAATATTTTATCCTAGTCCATGTGTTTTCATTCTTACCAGTATCTTTCACAGAGTAAAGTTTTTAATGTTCAAAGTGTAATTTATTAAATTTTTCCTTTATGAAGCATGCTTTTGGTGTTCTATCTAAAAAATCATTATGAAACCTAATGTTATGGATATTCTCATATATGTTCTTCTAGAAATTTTATATTTGTGCATTTTATGTGCAGGTCTATGATCTATTTTTAGCTAGTTTTGTGTAAGTAAATAGTATTTTTTGCATATTGATATTCCATTTTCCATCACTGTTTATTGAAAAGACTGCTTTTACCATTGAATTGCCCTTGTACCTTTGTCAAGATTCAGTTGAATATATGTATTTTCAGACTATTTCTATAGCAGTCTACTTTATTGCAAATGGTATATTTTATTTCAAATTCCAGTTGTTCATTGCTGACCTATAGGTATATAATTGACCTTTTTAAAGATCCTGTAGCCTGCTAACTTGCTATACTTGCTTTTAGTTTCAGGAGTTGTTTTGGGTCTTCTTTTTTTTTTTTTTTTTTTTTTTTTTTGGTCATTCTTTGAGGATATCCTTGCTCTGTTTCCAATCTTATAGGGAAATACACTCTCGCTATTAAATGTTATGTTAGTCATATGTTTTTTAATTTATTTTATTAGTTTCAAAAGTTTTTCTTTCTTGTTTTTTGAGAGGTTTTATTTTGACTGTCTGAAATTAGAACTTTTCAAATGTTTTTCTGTATCTATTGATATGATTAAAATTTTTCTCTTATTCAATTTGTCATGTATCAATCTTGCATTCCTAGAATAATCACAATTGGTCATGATTGCTTTCCTGATCTATATATTTCTGGGTTCAGTTTTCTAATATTTTGTGAATGATTTTTTTTGTATAAGTTTATAAGAAATATTGGTCTATAGTCTTTCTTTTTTCTTTCAGTGTCTTTATTAGAGTTTGGTATTAAGGTAAACTGGTCTCAGTTGGGAAATGTCCCCTCTACTTATGTTTTCTGTATGATATTACGCAGAGTTAGTACTATTATTTTCTACATGTTGGGTATATTCACCACTGTAACCATCTGGGTCTGTTGCTTTCTGTATTTGATGGTTATTAATTATTGATTCAATTTCTATAATAGATATAGAACTAAGTTCTTTATTTTTTTCTGTGTGAGTGGTGATAGTATGTGTCTTTGAAAGAGTTGGTCCATTTCATTTAAGTTATCAAATCTGTGAATATAGAGTTGTTTAAATGGTACTCCCTTTTTTGTTTGTTTTATTGAAGTATAGTTAATTTACAAAGTTGTGTTAATTTCAAGTATACAGCAGTGATTCAGTTACACACAAACATATGTATTTTTTTCTTTTTATATTTTTAATGTCCATTGGATCAAAAATGATCACTTTATTTCTGGTATTGGCAATTTGTATCTTTTCCCTTTTTATCAGTGTTATTCTGGATAGAGATTTGTCAATTTTGTTGATCTTTTCAAAGAGCCAACTTTTGGTTTTGTTAATTTTCTCTATTAGTGTCCTCTTTCAAATTTTATTCACTCTAGATTTAATATGATCACCTTTCTATAATTTTCTATGATGGAAATCTAGGTTATTTTATATATTCTTCATTTTCAATATATACATCAATGGTGTATCTCTCTAATTGCTCTTTTACTGTACCCTACAAATATTGAAAAGGCTTTTTTCCCCTTTTCATTTAGTTTAAAATATTTTTTAATTTCTCTAGAGACTTCTTTGATAACTAGACTATTTAGAAATGTGTTGTTTAGTTTTCAAAGATTTGGGCATTTTGCAATTTCTAATATTAATGTTTTGATTTTTTTGTTTAAATTTTTTGTGGCCTCAACGCCTATTTTGTACGATTTTTTATTATTTTTGTAGAATGTGTTTTATGTCCAGAAAGTGCTCTATCTCTATTATAATTTTATTTCGTTTATAATAAGGATTGAAATAAGTAGGCCTTAAATACGAAGTTGTATGTTAATCTAGTTAAGAGCCAGGCTGTGTTTAATATTTGCTGTGTTTATAGGTGTCAGAGGTTACAAATTCCTCTAGAGTTTTAGGTTTTCCTTTCTCTTCGTTAAGTTGCTCCTCAGAGAGATCCTGCATCTTGCATCTCCTTCAGCTGCAATCCAGTGTTATTATGCTAGAACCTTGTGAGGAAGTGGTAAGGTATGGAGAAAGAAGCATTCTGTAATCTTTCAATTAAGTCTCAGTCCTTTAGTGAGCTTGTATTTCAGGACTGTGACTTTCACTATTGTTTCTGACTTCTTTTAGTTGTATAAATATCTTTTCTCTGTTCCCTACCGCCTTCCCTATCTGCAATCGGTTTATTGAAGCCCTATCTCCTGCTACCTATGCCCCAGCACCCCACCTCAGGTGACTCAGAAAAGTCAGAGAGGACTGGAACCAGAAGTATCCCTTTTTCACAGGCAGAATAAGGTTTAAAGTCACATCCCCTGGAGAGTGGACTTCAGTTATGAAGGTGTCTCTGACAGTATTTCATAATGGATGTGTTTCCCTGCCCCTCAGATCCAGGAGGGGATCTTGTTCAGTCTCTACTGTAAGAATCTGATCAAGTTCCTGGAGGGAAATCTCACAGAATTACGTGTGTGTGTGTGTGTGTGTGTGTATAGGCAGAGGAGAGGGGTTGTACCGAGATTGCAGCCCCTAGGGGTTTCTCACTCTCAAGTAAGCTCACACTCAGGCCCCAGCATTCGATCAAAATTGCACTAAGGTGTTCCTACCTGTTTATGACGCCAATTGTTTCTGCTTCAGATGAGCTCCTCTCAACTCTCTGGATACGCTTGATTCTCCAGATTGTGATTTGGCAGTTTGCGCTGTTTGTCTCAGTTCTCTGATGGGCCCATAACTATAGTGCAACTCTTTTACAGGGATATTTATTGCCCACATTTAATTACATGTAAGGTATATATGAGAATTTGTATCAGTAAACTTGTTGACTGTTTCAAGCAATACAAAATCATTACATCTACCCCAAAATAGAATATATATTCTTTTCAAGTGCACATGGAATATTCTCTAGGAGAGACCCCATACTTGGGCACAGAAGAAGCCTCAACAAATCTAAGAGGATAGGAATTATTTCAAGCATCTTTTCTGACCACAATGACATGAAACTAGAAATCAACCACAGGAAAACAAATGAGAAAAAAACAATGGCATGGAGACTAGGCAACATGCTACTAAAAAGCCAATGGGTCAAGGATGAAGTCAAAGAAGAAATTTAAAAATGCTTTGAGACAAACAACAATGAAAACACAACCACACAAAATGTATGGGATCCAGCAAAAACAGTCCTAAGAGGGAAGTTCATAGCAATACAGGCCTTCCTCAAAAAACAAGATCAATCTCAAATAAACAACCTAACCTACCACCTAAAAGAATTAGAAAAAGATGAACAAACAAACTTAAAGTCAGAAGAAGGAAAGAAATAATAAGAATTAGGGAGGAAATAAATAAAATAGAGATAATAATTGTCTAATACAGAATCTATTATATGTATATTTCAATTTAGAATCCATGACATAGGTAGGAATATGTGACCTAGTAGTTAATATTAGGACCTTTGGTGTCAAAAAGACCTAAGTTTCAATCCTGAACAAAAATTTGGGAAGATTTTTTACTGCAAAACAGAAATAATGATATTTTATAGGATATTTGTAAAGAGTAAAGGAGATAATGGATACATCTACTACAGTATATAGCTTATAAGAAATGTTCAATAAATTATAATCATTATTATGAATCCTGCTTTATAGATAAGACACTGAGGACTAAAGTGGCTAAGGGCTTGCCCATGTCTCCAAAAAAACATCGATGTTATGTTTTTCTTAAAGGGGATAAAAGGAAGCAAATGGGAGAAGAATAACAAGTAAATAAAAAGCAAAGTTTCAAAATGATTATGCAGAAAAATTGTTTTAGGAAGAGATGAGTAGAAATTCATCACATTGTGTTGGGATAGAGTAAGAAAAGTCTCTGTGAATGAATAGTATTTAGTTGTTGAGGAAACTGTAGAATTTTCACAGATGAACACAGAATAGCTATGTAACAAAGCTGTAATCAGTGGATTTTATGCAGGAAAACTGCAAACAGTGCAGTGTTTCTGGAGAAGAGCGTTCACATTGATGAGTATCAAGAATTTAAATGAAAGGCTAGGCTTTCTGGGAGAGATAAAGAGAACTTAATTGAGTATTTCATCTTTTTAATTTTTTAATTGGGAAGTCATGTAATAAAATGCACAGCCGATTTTAAAGTATCCGTTTTATTTTTCCTGCATGGATTTAAATTCAATATTCAATTGTTCATGAAGATGAAAAAGCAAAATCTGAGAAAGGGGCTATAACAATAAATAATCTAAGCAAAGGGTTACTGAAACCAGTGGAACAAAAGTACAATAGTGAAGTTCAAGACAAGACACACAGGTAAATAAATCGGTGGGGTGTTATAAGAAAAGAAGTATAAACATTAACAAAGTAGATATATTTTACCCCAAAATATGAAGGTTATCCTGATTTTGGATGCCCTTTCTTAATTTCCCTTGTAAAATAGTTCGTGATTGGTCGTGGAGCCAAAGATGAACAGACATTTCAAAGCAGATAATAGCACATATCCTGTTTGAATTTTTCAGTATCATGTAATGAAATATTTACAGAAGTCATGAGTAATGGTGTCTACTTACTGAGAAGATAAGGGTTAACAGTTGTTTTCAGATAACAACATTAAATATTTATTTTTTAACTTAGTATTCTTAGTTTTCAATATTTATAAATTGATTCTTGGAAACAAAGCACTAGGCATCACATGAGCTTGAGGACTTGGTGGGAAATACCCATCGTGGCCACTAGGCATTTCAATGCAATTAAAAAAAATATTTAAAAGGCAGTAGATTTTTGAAGATACATTTGACTGTTTTTTATCTAGTGACATATGGATTGTTTCTTTGTGAGGTTACAGTTATTCTAATAATCCATTTCTCAAGCCTACTCATACTTTTCATTATACATTCAATTCTTCTTCAAAGTAGTAAACTAGAAATAAATACACTCAAAACCAGCCTGAATTTTATTAGAATTAAATTACTTACTTAGATGTGAAGAGAATGTCAAAGCAGCAGCAAATGATTATTCTTTCAGCCATATGAGATCTTTTTTAACCATTTCTACTCTCTTCCCCTGTTTGTAGGCTGTGTGAATAGATTAAATCTCCCTGTTAATACTGAGGTCTGCATGCCTTGTCTATGGACCATTTAAAACTATTTGTAGTGATATTTTTGTTAGGATATATATTTTAGAAGTAAACCAAAGCCAAAAGAGCGAGCAAATACATGTGAGCCTCTCAAATGCATGACTCTTTAATTTCTTCAAATTATATGCAGAGATAAATATTTTCTTAACTAAAGGTTATTTTAAATGTAATTTGAGTGTTTCTTTTAAGTGTGTTGCTGACCAAATGTTATGAAAAAGACAAGAGCGTAGGGGATTCTTTATTAGTAAAGGCAGGGGTTAAGGGAGAATTACCAAATGGATTCCTAAAAAGGCTACTTTCACCTCAGCTCAGTAAACATGATGGCTGCTGTCTGGACTAAAGATGCATTTTGTTTTCTCTCTGGCTTTCTTTGCTGGTGGAGAAAGCTAAGTAATGCTGCTGTCTTTTCAGTCATCCTTATCATAAACGATCCCTCTGTGTGGCATGTGTTAATTATTTCAACTGGCTCTTTTTCTCTCTATTAGATTAATAGTTGCTAATTATGATTCCTCTCTCCTGCACTGCTATTGTGTACACATTTCTAATTCTCTTCATTACACCAGTGAGTATGTATAATTATGGTTACAAGTTATCCATTTATCTTTTCAAGGACAGTGAGCAATGTGATGCTGTGAAGGCCTGGAATGTGTGTGTGTGTGTGGTTGTGGTTGTGTATGCGTATGGGAGAGAGAGAGAAAGATACAAGGAGAACATGAATATCTTGGATAAACATAAACTACATAGTGAATAAAACACATACACAAATGAATATAATTTATTTACATTTTTTATGTTAAAAAACAGGCAAAAATAAATCAATACTATTCTGATCTTATTGTAAGCATTTAGTCTGAACCCTGAGTGAGCACATCACCCTGCAGCTCAAATATCTTCTCCAACCTGCTGTGGACCCAGACGCTTCATTCTGCTTGGACACTTGAAGAATTCATATTCCATAATTAGTGACATGGCTAAACCATGAAGATACACAATATGTAAACTAAAATTCACAACATGTTGCAGAATTTTATAATGTTCAGTAGAAGTTTGGTGAGGGTAATAGAGAAGACTCAGACAAATTAAGGTGAAGGGCTAGTCACTCTCAAGAGGAACAGTGACAGAAAACAAGTAAGTGTTCTGAGAATAGCAACTTCCTTCCAACTCCTAAAAAAAATATCATTTTTGTAGTTAATTTTGTACAAGAATAACACAACAATTAGAAGCCAGAACAAAATTAAATAAGCAGGAAAATATGTTCTTTAATTTTTTTGTGTGCTTTTTCTAAAAACTTTAAGAAACATTTTTGAAGCAAATTGGACAGTTCCACATCATCAGCTCAAAACCCTCCACCTTTAGAGGCAAGAGGTTGTTGCTGGTGTTCCCTTTATCTTCTCTTCCTCTCACATATGAGAAGAGTACCAGTGAGCCAACAGGTCCAACCCTGATGGCTTTGTAAAAAATTAATCAACAGAAATGTCAATTAAATATAGTAGGGAGTCCAGAAGAGAGTGCTCTTGTGCCCTGTGATATTAGCAGAGCCCAATAGGAATAAGAAAGACTCTTCCTCTTTCCTGGCAAGGACTCAGCCAAAGAAAAGTCATGGGCTCTTTGTTTACCAGAGCCCTCCAACTTCCTTCCCTCTCTATGGAAGTGTCCTCCTTTCCTTGCCATGCAGAGACTCACACATGCCTGCAGACCCTGAATTGCAATACTATCCTGATTCCAGGTAAATCTGTCTTGGTTGGAGAAACATCTGGCATTCCTTTTGTTTTAGGTCAACATTTTGGTGGCTTATGGAGGGGGGCAGAGAAGACCCCAGAAGTTTCCAGGACTGGTGAGCAAACAGACACAGTTCCCACAACTGAGCACATTGTGGCTCACTACTTTTCTCACCAACGCTGGGGTTTGAAGGAACAGCATTATCCTGGATCCTACCTCCCAATTCTCTTTGCCTTTGAAGCTCTCCAGACTTTATTCTGGATCTGTTTCAAGATTGTGTGTTTCTGGTTAAGGCCTGTTCTGCATGCAAGTGCTTGTTTGCCATTTTGGTCTCACTTTGAGACTAGACCGTTTCCATTGAAGCTGCCTAGACTTTGGACCATTCCTTTGAGAACAAGGGCTGCTTCACTGAAACTCTGTCAGTTCAGTCATCACTCCCATTTCTTTGGCTCCTACTTAGTCAGCCGCCAGCTTCAGTATGAGCAAAATCTCCAACTGATCCTGGCAGAATTCTTAGTGCAGCTCCCATCTTTAGCTATTGTTAAGATTCTTAGGCATTCTAAACTTGACTGCTTGGAAGCTAGGGGGAATCATCTTGCTGACCTTTCTGGAATGAATGTTGTCCTTAAAGTGACGAACAGCAGCCAAACCTCCATCATGGTCCAAAGAAATACTTCCCTCAGAAAATCAGCCTCAGAAAAGGAACAATAAGAATGAAAATTCAATACTTGTTGGTTTAATAAAAAGTTCTGGTTTGGACCAAATAACAACCCATCCCTACCAGAGACTCTGAAATTTCCACTTTTCGCCAGTGTACATGCATTAGACCATAGGTCTACTGACCAGTGTTAGTCTTCATGGATCAGTATTGGTGGGGAAACATGGACAAACCCACAAAAAGTGCCTACGTCACTTGTCCCACTTGTCTGAAGTACAACCCAGAGAAGCCTATTAGTACTGCTCCGGCAAATTTCAAACTGCCCAATGGACCTTTTGAGTTCTGGCAAATGGATTCCATGCAAACTGTGTCTAATGGATATAAACATAGTCTCTGTGTTTTCACACTGGGCTGAGGTCTTGCCTTACAAAAAGGCTACTGTCTCTTCTGTGGCTAATGCATTTATGGAGATGATCTCTATCTGGGAAACTCCTCTCAAACTTCATAGTAACTGAAAAACCCATTTTATGGTTAGGTAATTCAATGAGACTGCATTGTTTGGCTGGTTTTACAACCTCTTTCCTGTGCTTACCACCCTCAAGCCTCTAGTTTAGTCAGTTGCACTAATGGCATTCCTAAGACTTGAAAAATTTTGTAGAGGTCCTCCAAATACCTTAACCCAATGCATTATTGTTGGTCGTTTCAAATTTTATATATATCCCTTTGTGGCTAATAAACTCTCACCCTTTGAAATAGTCACAGGATGCCCAATGCACATGGTTTCTGCCTCTTTTGACTCACAGCTGATAAAAGGAGAGATACTCCAATATTGCAAAGGCCTAATTGCTCTATTAAAAATAATTTAATTTGGTGACCTGAAAGTAAAGATTTCTCTGAATTGAAGCAGACAACATCTGATGAGACAGTTTCCCAAGGTATTTGGATTAGGCCTGTTGGAAGTTTGTTGCCAAACATCTGATGATGAGATAATGCTTCAGATGATACCCAATGTCTGTGATCTTAATAACATAAGATAAAGACTTTAGATAAAAAGTGCTTGAGATTTCTTCCTTCTAATGCTCGTTACTCAAATGTGAACTTAATATGTTTCCCATCTATACACTTTCCCTCTGACATGAAACACTATACCCAGGAAAAAAAAAAGCCACTGAAACTAGAAAATCTGACTCTTGATCAGTGATGCTGTCAGAAAAAAGTTCTGATCAAAAGGGGAAAATGTAAAAAATTAATAAACAGAAACTTCAATTAAATAGACTTGGGAAACCAGAAAGGGGAGTTCTCACACCCTGTGATGATGAAAGGACCCAACCACAAGAAGAAAGTCTCCTCTTCTTTCCTGGCAAGGGCTCACCAATGACAACCGTGGACTTTTCATACACTATGGTTCTCCCAGCTTCCTTTTCTGCTCTGTAGAAGCATTCGCCTTTCCTCGCTGTGTGGGACTTGCACAATGCTTCACCATGTTCACAGACCCCAAATTGCAATTCTCTGCTGATCCCAAATAAATCTATTTTTGCTAGAGACATATCTGGCAGACTATTTGCCTTAGGTTAGTAACTTTTAAAGTAGATTTGTCAGACACTTTGCTAGTGGGATTCTGATCTTTATCTACTTGAGAGGGGAAGAGATGTGTAATTATCATTCCTAATCTTTTCAACCTATGAACTCTTCCTTTTTATGTAAATTCATACTTCTACAACGTTTTGATCCCATCAGCCAGACTATTGCCTTACTTAATGCTACATTCTTAACCTTTTATAGATCTATTAGCACTTAGCATATTGTAAATACTTGTTTATGTATATCTGATTCTATTCCTAGACAATAAGCTTTATGATATTAGAGTACTATTGAAATTATTCATAGCCTCAATTAATAGTATAAGGCCTGGATTGATGAAGTCAATCATTTAAAAAGAATTCTATGTGTCTACTACCCATCACATATTGAGCTAGGTAGCACTGTTACAATCATAAGTTAAAGCCACTCCCTCAGGCAAGATAAAGAAGCAAAGAAGAATTAAACAAAAACAAAAACAAATATATATATATATATATATATATATATATATATACACACACATATATATGGAATATACATGAAACATATGCAACATGTCCAACATATAATATTTAAGAAAATAACATTATATATATATATATATATATATATATAAATATATATATATATATATACACACACATACACATATATATATATAAATTCTACACATACATATGTGGATTAATGTTATGGTAGCATTATATATTATATTACACATATTATTGTATACACACAGGTGTACATATAAATTTTCTTCTTAATATTTGAAATCTAGTTTTGATCTCATCCTAAGAGGCTTCTGATTAGTTTTGTTAGTGGTATATCATTTTCTTTGTTACAGGTATGCAATGAAATATCAGTATTTGCATCATTTAAAAAATTAATTTTCTATTTGTTCATAATGTTATCTGGAACTACTTAAAGAAAACTTTACCATATGTTTATGATACTTGCATCTTTGAAGATATTTATTGAGTGCACATCATGTGTTTTGTTTTGGGCAAAAATAGTATGTATACTCACAACTCTATTAATTTCCTGTTTCTGCACAACACATTACCACAGATTCTATGGTTTAAAATATCACACATTTATTATATCACAGCTATGTTGGTTAAGCTTACTGGGTTCTACCCAGCTGGATCCTCTGCCTTGGGTGTCACAAGACTGCAATCAGGACACTAGAGGGACTGTGTTCTCATCAAGAGTCCTGACTGCAGAAGAAGAGTATGGTTCCAAGCTCACTCAGTTTGTTGGCAGAATTCATCTCCATGCAGTCATGGGACTGAGGATCCTAGCTTCATGCTAGCTCTTGGGTAGAGGCTGCTCTCAGCTCCCAGAAACCTTAACCCCTAAAAGCCATTCTTGACTTGTGGGCCTCCTAACATGTTTACATGCTTCTTCAAAGTCTGTAAGGGTTAAGTACCTGGATAGAGCCTTCTAGCAAGTTTGTGTCTTTATACAGTCTACCGTAATCACTAGACTGCCATCCTATCACCTTTGCCATACTCTATTGGTTAGAACTAACTCCCAGGTTCTGCTCACGCTCCTAGAGAGGACATTACACAAAGGTATGAATACTCGGAGTTGGGGACCATAGAGGATCAGCTTAGAATCTGTCCATCCCACAAGCTATGCAGTGGATCCACACTCTATAATAATGATGTCTAAGGACATCAGATATGATAAAAGTGGCCTGAAGTTCCACAGTTGAAAATGGTGGAGCTGGGATTCTAACCCAAGGTCTCTGGTTCTAGAGCACATACTTTCAGCCTGTATGTATTCTACATCTCTTCATCATTAATTTACTGAAGAAACTTCTTTACATGATCCGAGTGTCCATTTTAGCTCCTAAAACGGGTAAGACACAGGACCAATCTTAAATGGAGTAGGATGGAACACACATCTCTAGGCTTGAGAAGACCCAGGGAATGGCTGCCTTATATTATCCAGCTCCAAGTCTGATCACGGTGTGAATTTGGAAATGTTTATCTAGTGAATATCTACTACCTTATGGAGGACACTACCTTAATTCTATTGACTAGAAGCACAAAAAGTCTTAATTTGAAGTAACAGATTGTAGTACATGAACAATAGCAAGTGCTGAATTTGGATGTGGAAGATTTTAGGTCCTCTGGATGAAATCAAACAAACTTGTTATACTCAGTAGAACTGGGAGATGGGATAATGAATTTATATGTTTACCCTCTGCCTATTCCAGAGACAGATCAGGCTTGGAAAAGGCAGGTTGATGCAGTTGTTCCCTCCTAATGAAAATTATTTTGTTAAATAAAAATCATCACTTGAATTGAGGATTACTTGATAGCTACTTGAGAGTAAGTCAGTTGCTTCCGTTTCCATAAATTTAAGAGAGTGCACTATGTATTGAGCAGCAATATTACTTCCCAGAGGGAAAGAAAACAGGTAGCAAAAAGATAAATGTAAATGTTTGGCATAAGTTAGGATTAGTTGATTGTGAATAGATTAATAATGGTAATAAGATGACAAAGATGGTTATTAGGCATATAGATGATTTCTGATTGGCTGATGTAATTGAAAACAAAAGACAGGTTGTGAAATCTCAATTCTAACCATAAAAATGGCATTTATTCTTAATTGATTTAAGAAAAACTATTTAAGTTCTGTTTCACGTTTTCTTATTGGTAAAAATGATACGATAATACTTACTGTTCCCAGGGTGAAAGCACGTGATATATATGAAAGGACTTCGTATGCAGCTCTTTAAATGACTATTGGTAGCAAGTAAATCATACTTTTACCCATTTACTTTAGTCACTTATATGTCAAATGCCAATAATTTAGGAGACAAGCTTACATTTTAAAAAACTGACCTTAATATACATATTTAAGATAATCTACATTTTCAGATGTATACAGGACATTGAAGATGAATAAGCAATTTTACATTGCAGACTATTTTTTAGAAGAAAAATTGGGGTCATACTGCTGAAGTCATCACAAGTTATTCTTAAAACGGGCCTTTTCCTCATTTAACTTAATGAAAAAGATTACAGCTTTTTACTTTCCAGGTGTGATTTGATGCCTTCAGACATCTCTCTGTTCACATTCCAATTAAATTAAATTAAATTGTTCCTATGGTTGCAATTAACTCATTTGGTTTATAGCAAGGAATTCATTATTGCACAGATAGGCTCAGACAGAATCCAGGTTCTTTTCCCTTCTGCCTGATTTTTTTCTACTTTCCAAATGTTAATCCCAGTGAGCATGAAAAGCCGTTCATTTCCCTAGGAAAAGTTTGTTCTCAAGGCTATCAGTTGCATCTTGCAGAGCTTGAAGCAGAGCATGAAGAATGAAACGGTTAACAAACATTAGAAACTGCTCTTCTCCACAAGCAGAAGGAGGGGTGCAGAATACCAAGAGAGTGAAAGGAATAGAGGGACTAAGTTGAGACAATCACTTTGTCAAGGGACCTGTGGGAACACTTAAATGGAGGAAATAAGTACTTTGCCCAGGGCCACACAATAAACCAGTAACATGGACTCCAGCACTCTTAACCCTTATCTATGCTCTTAGAGTGAGACAGTATCTTTTTCTCAGTGAGACACATGGCCATCACTCACACTATTGTACAAACCAAAAAAAAAAAAGAAAGAAACTTTGTTTTCATCAGAATATAGTAAGAGATAACTTCTCTTCTAGTTTCTCTTCCCTGGCACCTCTCCCCACCTGTCCCCACCCTCCATCCCCTGCCCCCATGCAGTGCCATTAATCTACACATCACTTTGTTATTCCTGCCAATCCCATGAATCACACCACACAGGCATAGGGAAGCTTTAATGCAATACATCTGCTATTTAGTATGGAGAAACTTTGGCTAAAAGACAAATCATTTTCTCCAGGTCTTTCAACTTGAGTTTAGAAGAAAGAATTTCACTTACTCTATTGTTTAACTTCTCCTTTTTTTCCCCTCCTCTTTTCCAACTGTATGTAGAAATCAGTATGCTGGGTTAAAATGAGCAAAATAAGAAATCAAGATATCAGATTTTGAATCTTAGACATATGAGTAACATTTTTTATATTGGATTTGTTAACCAGTGTCTCTGTGTTTCAGTCCCCTCTGATGTCAAATTACCATACATTATGTACTTAAATTGCAGGAATTTTGTGAGTTTTCCATCTGTTGTAACAACATGCTTAACAGTTAAGAGCTCCTAATGTTAAAAAAAACAACAACAACTATGATTTCTGATTAAGATGGTGTCAACTGAAATAAATGTGCAGCCTAAAAGTTGAGAGTTATGTTTTATTTGGCGGGAAGGCTCTCAGATCGCTCTGACGGACTGCTCCGAAGAGGTAAGGGAGGAGCTAGCTATATAAGAGTTTTACAACAAAGACCAGGTAGTTAAAACAATAAAAGATTACTCGTTATCTAAAGAAAACCAGGCATCTCAAGTTAAAGAATTTAGTGCTTTTCTGTGTATGGGAGGAAGCAAACATTTGGGCTCATTGAATTCATTCCTTTGACAAGCACCTAGCTATCTAGGGCTGGTATCCAGTCCTTTCTTATTCTGAATTCCCTCAGAGTGCACCACTCTGGCTGGCCTGCAGGCTTGTCTTCACTGGGGGGTGGCGGCAGCAGCTCATGACTTGATGGTTTCAGCTTTCTTTGTTTACTGATAATGGTTTGCAGTATTTTTCATTCACAATGGCTTGCTTTAGATTTTAATGCCTTAACACTATTCTGCTGCTCCAGAAATATAACAGTGGATGGTATATAAAAATGGAAAAAAAAATCAGTTTAAAAAACAAAATAAGCATCTTCTTGGGCCACAAACATAACAAAACAAAACAACATTTAAAGTGTGTGAGCAGGGTTGAAACTCCTGGCTTGCTTAGTGAAAGTCTGAAAGGCTACAGAAGTGGTTGCCCCTTCACCCCCCGTCTCCTGCAGAGCAATGAGTTAATAGAATTGTTCCCAGAGTTTGGGAGTTAGAGCTGACGTACTGCTGAAAACCAGGTACTAGGGAGAACTCCTCCAGATTCTATGAGTTAAAAAAAAATCTCCTACCACTACTTCTGTGATTACAGTTTTAATGGATCTGAAAGCCTTGGCAGGTGAGAAGACACAGATACAACACTGAGAACAGAAACTGAACCAAATATCTTACTTCTGTTGCCAATGATTATTTCTGTTTTATTTGCAGGATTGCCTTTATTCTCTAAGTTCTTCCTGGGGGGCATTTTCTTAACCCCCTTAAGGGAAGTATCTCCTAAATGAAGATAATTACAAAAATTCTACCTCCAGATCCCAATTTTTTTCTGAAATCCATTCTGGAGGTGCTCTAGGCACTTCTAATTTAGCGTTTCTGCAAAATGCAACTGGAGAAGGGATGATGATAGGATTTCAGACCTTTGGATTAAAAGATATCCTCTAAGAAGAATTAATAAACAATGATTCTGACTTTTAAATAGAACCTTGACGACTCATCAAACTACCCTGACATACAGTGACCGATTCATAGCTGAAATCTAAACTTGGTTTTATTTGTTTATTTATTATTTAATTACTTTGTTATTTTCGTAATAGTTCACATTTTAATTTAAGTTATAGTTTGTATGCTACATTTTATATACTTTTTTAAAAATTTTATTTTTATTCTTGCTAGAGTAGGATTACTTTATAACTAGCAATGGACGTGGGTGAGAATCTGTGTGCACTGGTTCAAACAAGATTTATTTGGGACTTTTAGATCAAATATAAGGAGGCAATTTTAGAACAACTATTTGGATAGGCTTACTAGAATTGCCAGTATGTAACTGGGAAACATGCTAACCATCAAAAGAAATTAATTACTTGGAATAGCTTATTTTTTTCTGTTTTTCTCTGCGTTGGTATGTCCCCCATTGAGTTCTCCTTGACTTGGATGGATATCCATCAAGTACATACTTCTACACTTAACAATTTTGCTGCTGTTGAGAAAGCCCTTGATTGAGGAAACTCATCCTTAAACCTGCTTCTGTGGCCACAAATTTACAGAAGTTGTTTTCTCATAATTTTTTCATTCTCTTCTGTATCGCTAACTAGTTTTCTTTTCTCATTCCCCATGTTGTTTACTTTCTGCTACCTCTATTTTTTGTTGTCCACAACCAACTTTATTTTTATTTGTATTATCAAAATTCCAGCTTTTGGCAATTTTTAAATTTTCTTAAATAATCTTACTATTTTTTGTTGTTGGTGGTGTTCCAAGTTCTTCTCTGTCTCCTTCAGTAGCTCAGTTTCATTAGAAGCTATTCCAAATATTTCACTTGTACCTTTTCTTGTTTCTGTCTAATGATCCCTGATAACACATTTTATTCTGTTGTCTACTGAGTGGGTAACAGGCCCATCAGCTACAATGGTCTATTTTGTGGATTTTCAGTGTATCATAATGAAAGATGTTGGTTCCCTAGTGGGGAACTAGGAGGAAGCAACATTAAGGACGGTGAGAGTTCTATCCATGAGTTCTTCTCTGTTTTGTGGGGACAAGGAAGACCCGGTAAGTTTAAACAAAATGGCACTGCCTCCTTCCCAAAGAAGAAGAATCCCTCACATTCCAGCTTTCCTGTGATCTTCCATGTTCCAGTCTGTGCCCTGTATATTCCTAGTACTCGTCCCAGGACTCTTGAGCCCTTTCCAAAGGGTGGAAAATTCTCCACCTAGTCTCAAGGTTAGTTTTTCACAAAGCCTGAGTGCTTACACAAACTACGAAACCTCAGCAGCTGCTTGCTCTTAGAGGAGTTAACAGATAGGGATTCAGAATGTACAGCAAAAGAGAGAAAAGGAGAGTTCAAGCTTCCACGTTTCAGCATCCCCTCTAGCTCTTTAGAGAGAAAAGGCTTTCCATGGGCCAAGAAAACTTCAACAGAAAAAATTCACTAAATTTCACCCAATCATATTCCATTTCCTGTATTATCTCTGATTTAAAGTGAAAGCTTGAGTTGGACACTTCAGAGTCATCCTAGATACATTTCTCTTTTTACTGACTCCCACTATCCCAGCCTTACAATCGACTAGTTATTAAGTTCAAGTAGAAATGTATCCACTTATTTCTCATAAATCTTCACTATTCTCTCTGCCAGGAATGTAATTTTTCACCTTTAGACTAAATCGTTGCAATGATTTCTTAACTGATATCTTTGCCTTCAGCACCTTCTTGTTCAGTGTCACCGTCTAAGGCAGCACTGGACGCGTGCTGTTCAAACACATTACTTTACCATTAGTTAAGAAAAACTTTAGTGCCTACAAAATAAAATATACATTTCTTACAATATTATTTAAGATCTGTCCATGATCTGAACTCACTTTCTGATCCTTTGCAACTTTGCCTACAGCCAATTCCTCCTGCTCAAATTAGTCACCTTTCTCTGATGGGGTCACTTTTCTCTCCCTAGTCCCCTGAGGAGGACAACACAGCATTCGAAGGAGCACACCGAATTTCTAAGACCAACCCCCTCATCAAAAGGTTGACTGTAATTCTAAGTGTACTATTTAAAGTTACAAAAGCTATCATTAAATAACTAAATTAATAATATAAATATCTAACATCTTGAGAAATTCAGAAGAAGGAAAGTTTGCATAAATAAGCTACCTTCTCATTTTTCCTAAGTATGTAGTCTACAGCATTTAATTAGAAATAGAAACTTATATAAATTATGATGTCACCAGTAACAAAAATGGAAACTAGGAAGTAAGACTTAAAGTAAATAGAATTGTGATTTCATATTCCTACTTTCTCTGTGACTTCTTCATACTATCTGATTACTTACAATATTTGATACTATTTGATAAAATCATACATATAAATAAGTCTATAATGAGCATCCATTCTTCCTGAGAGGAGCTAACATTTTCTTCTACTGATAGCTGTGAAAGATGAGCACAAACTTCTGAGCATGACTGTTTTTCCTTCATGAGGTTGAGCATAAACCCTTCTAGAGGGGGGAAAAAAAATAGACTGCCGGTCAGTTAACACAGTGATTATTTTATTCATGCTTTTACATTCCTGTTTCAATAAAGAGCCAGAAACTATTCCAAACATTTATTATGAAGGTAAATTATTGGTGTAAAATACATATGAAGATGTTTCATTTTTTTTATAGCTCTTTTGTCTTTAAGCACATCCCTGAATAAAAATTTTGATCCACTTCATAACAGGCTCTCCCTTAAACATCATTGCTCTAATTCTTTTATGGAGCACACTGATGTGCTTAACGCTCTTTGTTTCTGCAGTGCACATCACAAACAGTTGATGTCTCTTTTGTTTATTCTCATTAAAGGAGAAATGTGCAGGAACATGACAACCCACACCACAGGGGTCACAGGAGTGGGCACCCCTTCTACGGTTGGGATAATTTTGAACATGTAGGAACTGGTTTGTATTCTCTAGCTCTCTAGCTCATTGAGTTTCCAAGGTCTATGAGGGTTTTTGTAAGTATACCAAAAAAGGCACCATCCAGTATCACAAATGGCATGCCCTTAATTGTATATCAAATCAGGAATGAATAGAAGAAATTGCAAAGTTAGCACTTAATACATTACTTAGAATTAGTATACTTCCTGTTACCATGAAAACTGCCATGTACAAATTGTGGTGACAATTCATGCTTATTGACAAATGTTCCTCCCTTACTAGAGGTGCAAGGGTAAACAAACAAACAAACAAAAATCATAAGGTCTTTTTAACTTCTTTTCTGCCTTAGCATAGACTCCTGATTTGCGTTAACATAAATTTTAAAATACCTGAGGGTGGTCAGGTAAACAATCCTGCAAGAATTTGATCGGAGATTACTTTTCCCTTGTGAAAATTTTTTTAGAATATGACAATGAATAATGTCTATTACTTTAGTAGAAGTGAAAGAATTAAATATAGTTATCTGCAACGTGCATGAGCTTAGCTCCCTTTTTCAGAGCCGACGTCACCTACTGACATATAGAGTTTCATATTTATGTCCAGGAATGTGCAAGCATATTCATTTGCATGCCGCAAAACAATTCCACATGAACTTCTGTATTTATTAGAATGCTCCTTTTTATAATGCATGCTGTAGATTACAGAAAATACGAACACAGATTCAAGTGCTACCAAGTGGGAAGAGTGGGGTCTAACCATTATTTATAAAACTATTTTATTAAAAACTGACTTCTAAGGCATGAAATATATCTGATTCCAGAATCTCATGTTTACCTACAAATGCACCTCATGCCCATAGCAGTTGGTGAATAAGTATCTGTCAAATGTATGGCTGAGTTTATGCATAGGAAAAAAACAAGGAGTTAGCATGTCAAACCCTAAGGATTTATCTAATACTAATAGAATTAAACTTCAAAGTTGCTGCAATCATTTTTCTGAAGCAATGATGGGAACTTTAGACTGGGCTGACCCCTATTTGGGGCTTAGATGTCACAGCACTGTCTACTGAGAAAGAAAGAGGGCTCCATGTCCCAGCTTCTCTTTTGGAAAAGTTCTGGGAAAGTGGTCAGCTGATTCAGGCTTGGTCACATGGACACCTTTAAGCCCATCACTGTGGCCGGGAAGGCAGATCATAGTATCTCCCGCTTATTTTCACTGATAGAGTGAGAGTTGAAGAGGGAGAAGCAGCTTCCTGAGGGTCACAGGCTCAGGCATGGCCTCTGGAGAAGTCAGTGTGAGCCGGACAGCAGCCCCAGTTTTCTTCCATTGTATAGATTTAAAGATTGTTTGTACTTTAACCATGTTGAGAATCCACTGGTACTTCTCCCGCTTTTCACCTGTCATTCATATAAAGAAAGCCAGAATAATACTGATGTCTCAGGGGGTCACACAGGATAGAATATAACCTTCATCTCCAGAGTTCAGGTAAATTGTTTTTTTTATTTTTCTATTTCCATTCTCCCATTTTGAATTGATAGTTCTAAAACACAGGCTCTTTTTCATAGTATTTCCTTTTTGCAGGTGGGCTAAATTCAGTGATTCCCAGTGGGTTGGAAGGAGGGCCCCTTGTCCTGACCCGGGCACTATCAGAATATCCAGGTAAGGTAAAGTCATTTGCAGTGTGAACACCTCCCCCAGTGCATTCTGGTATTTTCCTTGCTCATACACAGCTGAAGTTCATGCTCCCATCCAAGTTCAGCTTGCACTTCTTTTCCAAGGTATCTTCTGGACCCATGTCATATGTCCACCTTCCATGCTCTGTATGGCAGCAAGCCTTGCCCACTAGACTAGAAACTCCTGAGGAGCAGGGCTATATTTTATGAGGCCTGTTGTTCCTAAGGCCTGATGTAGAGAAGTCACTCAATAAACCATTCAGTGTCTCTGTCAATGGAACCCTCCTGATTAATCCCGTCTCCTATTATAATGCATGTCACAAACATAAAGTGAATGTTCCCCAGTCCTTTAGTATAAATTCATCTTTTTGCAAGATTAAAGTTCCTTCCAGGTAGCATCTAGCAAAATATCCCTTTTATTCCCTTCAGATTCATTGATCCTAGTAGCTAAGACATTGAAACCATATACGTTTGTAAGAGCTAAAATTAGAAAACTGGAAACACTTTGCATCCTACTGGAAAGGCATGACCTACACTATGTGAAGGAAAACTCCCTCCGTCAAAAACATTTGTGTGTGTCATAAAGTTTAAACATTTATGCACAACATTTAAGCTTCTTTACAGTTTGGCCTCAACAGACTTTCAAACATGTATGATGTGTGAAATTCTCACCACAGCAGCTCCACTGGCCTAGGCTGACCTAGGATGTCCCACTTCTGTGTCTTCGCTTCCAGTCTTTTCTGAAGTGCCTTTTTAAATCGTAATCATTCTTTTGCAATCCGAATATTTTCTTGGCTAGTCTGCACCACACACACTTTCTCTTAGTGATATCGTAATAGCATTTTGTGAGGACAGTTAACCACTTATTCTCTTATGAAACATCTTGAAAAAAAATCAAATAATATTTTTTCACTTTTGTATGAAGGTTGTTTCCTCCCCAAATATATCTGAACTACTTGACAACAAAGATAATATCTTTGTATCCGCAGACAGTTAACATATATATGAAATAAGTACTTTGTAAATTATTAGTGACTACTTAGATAATGCATGTAATAGCACATTGAACAATAGAAAGGTACACAAATGTCTGGTATCATAAACCTTCTACCAAAACCTTATTGGAAAATCTTTTCTTTTTCTCCATAAATTCAAGGGTGCATATTCTCTCTATTTGTAAAATGAATATTTTTTATCACCATTATATTGTGCAGAAGTGACCTATTCGTGGTCAGGGCTTCTGAATCAATGTATCTGAAGGCACTGATTTATTAAAATAACACATTTCAGTTTTGAAACAACCTTATGCTGACATTTTCTTACTTAATTTCAATTGTTGTAGTCTTCACGTGGGAATGCAGTCTCTCTAGCATGACTCCACCTCATTAGAGCCAAGCATACCAATTAAAAAGAGAACTGATCACTTTGAAATATATGATAGACTGTCATTAGTGTGAAAAGGGACAGGAAGAGAGAGAAAATCTATACACGTAGCACCACATTTAATTTCACATAAAAATGAAAATTGGGAATGATTTTCTAGAAATAAAGCCATTACCTCTGTAAAAATTGATCTGAGAGTCACTGTATATTAAAGTTTTTATGAAGTTGGAATACTCTGGCTGCATTAAAATTTTTGGAAAAAAAAAATTTCCTGAGCCTAAGAATTATTTGCTTGAGATGCTCATACTGGTACAATTTTTTATTGGCACACAAGGAATCCAATTTCCAGGTTCATTACCCAAAACAACACAGAAATTTGAAACAAGAAAATATCTCGGTGCTTGAACAATAGATCAAACTATAAGTCATACACTACATTCCTTTATGGATTCTTAGGATAAGAAGGAAAAAGCCAGGAAAAAAAAGCAATTTTTCTGCCCACTTGATCGATGTTCCATTTGACCTCTGTAATGCCCTTCTGCCATAACCTTTTAAATACCATCTGCTCTTTTTGTGAAGAGTGCGATGGGAAGGAGTCACTTCGCAACAGCAATTGATTATAAGAGCATTAATCAAGGGCATGGATTATCTGTAGCATGACACTCTGGGCTGTAGTTAAGCAATCTGGCTTTCAATGTGATTGGAAAGGCTAATCCTTATGTGGAAGCCTAAAATGGGCTTAGCAACACATGTTTAAGGAGAGCAGAGCAAATAATGCACGAACAGTTATTGGAATCTATGATAAATTTCAGCAATTTTAGGGCTAATTTGTTTACCCAGTGTAATGGGATTAGATTGATTATAATATGCTCTCATAAAATGCTGTACACACTGCTCAGATGTTTGTTCTAATCACAGAGCACAAAAAAAGGCTACGCAGCTTTTGCTTAGGACTCAACAAAATGTAACGTTTTCTAGTATAATTTGAATAACACACCTATCTGAATTTTCCGTTCATTTTCCCCAGTAACTCATATATTCTAAAATAAGCATTAGTTCATAAGGAAACCATTTCTACAAATATCTTATAAATAGAAAAACTTTTTAAAAAATTCTAGTAATGGATATAAATATTAGAAAATTAGGATTTTAAACTTTCACATACTTCTCTAGATGCATACAGTTTATCGTCTAACAGTCTAAATTGGTGTTCTGTATTATACAAAAAGTCTTCAGTCTTCATTAAGTAGCAATGAGAATGAATTACAAAATGCTGTGTGTGTGTATGTGTAGTGGGAGAGAAAGAGGAATGGAGGGAAGGAGCAAGAGGAAAAGAGGTGGACAGAAGAAAGGGAAATTGAGAGACAGATTATTTAAATGTAAACACTTTAAGCATTTCCTTCCTGCCTTATCATGCCTGCCCAGAGCAGAGTTTGTTATTTATACAAGGAACTTCTAGGAAAAAAGAAAAATCACATTACCACTGAAAAGGGGGAGGCAAGTTATCTTAGCAGATCAAACAGGAAGAAATGATAGAACAGCATGGTTTTTGAAAGAATAATTATTTACACTCTAAGAGAACAATAACAACAACCAAAAATAAACTAAAGAATGTTCTATAATAAAATAAAATTTTATTTTTATTTCTTTAAATAGTTTAATAAACACATACTAGTTGTTAATGACTGTAATATTTTAGATTTCATACCAGCCCCAAAATGCAGAGATTCTTCAAAAATTATCACTGCCTAATCTGTACCTTCCTTGGCAAAGCTAACAGTGGACAAGTTACTTTCTACCTAGAAAAATTAAATCCAAACTTCCTAGAATTTTGCTATAAATAAGGCTTTTCTCCAGGGTAATTCTCCTTATTTTTTTTTTTTTTCATCTAAAATTACTACGCACATAGTTAAAAGTCAAATAGTACTAAACGGGTAATAAATTGTATGATTCATTGATCTTGGTTACAAGGAAGAAAAACCAAATCTAGCTAACATAAGCAGAATAGAAATTTATGTGACGGGTCTTAGGAAGCTCACTGCATCTTTGTGAAGGCTGCTGAACAAGATTAGAAGAAATGCAGAAAAAGAGAACACAGAAAAAAGGAACCACACACAGCAAGATCATGAAGCAAAACAATCCATTTAGACTAACAGTGTTGCTTTCTACCACTAACAACTTTGCTACTAGTGGTCAGGACTCTTGCTATCTACAGGTACTACTTCCGCCATGAACCCTAAACCACCTGGAGCTTAATTTCCATGCGTGCTATCTAGAAGCCAACAGATAGGAAAGGAAGTACCCAACTTCTCAACCTCAGTTCCCCAGCCCACTTTGTTCCTTCATTCCTCTTTTTCTGAAATTATTATTAGGCAATTATTGGACTGTTTTAGGTGATTGTATGAGTTTTTTTTTTTTTTAATCCTTATTCCCATTTGCTCTATTTTTGTGGGAAAATTTCATTGGCTTTGTGTGACAGTGTGTTTTAAATTTTTTATAGATACTTTAGAATTAAAAAAAAAAATCTAAAGGGTTGTTGGTCTCTATCTGGACTTTCTTCAAAGCCATTCCTGTTAGTGTCTACACATCCTCTAACATGGCCAGTGACATTCTGCTTATTACTTAGTTGATTCTCAGTAGGTGACTGGCCATTATGAGAATGAGAAGGGCATTTCGTTAGAGAAGACCTAAAATGTCACCATGTGCAGGTCTTTAAAATAGGTATATTTTTTACTTCCAAGATGAAGTCTATAATCTCCAACACTAGAAATTACAGTCCTACCTGCTGAGGTTTTAAGAGCAAGGCAAAGCTGATTGACTGAATAATTCTCTGTTAACCTGAGAAGATAATTTCCACACCTTCGCGGCTGCCCTCTCTTTTTCTAGGTGCTTAGGAATTCAGAAACTTGCCCATTCAGTGTCTCTAGAAAATTCAGTCTCTCCATTGTTCTGTGTGGAAGTGTACTTAATACATTGTGCAGACATTTATTCAACACCCTTGTTTTCAAATGTTCCACTCTGTCCTCATCTAGTCTCTGGTACTTATAACTCCTAACTTTCCCAGGAATTCCTCAAGAGTATTTGATTTACTACTACACATGGTGTCACATTCTGAGGATCCTCAGGTCTTTTGCTTTCTACATACTGTTAATCAACCTGGTGATCAATGGGTGACAGATGTCACAGCCATATTGCCCTCACATCCCAAACTATTAATCCAGCTACCAATCTTACATCATCTCACACTCTTCGAAAAGATTTGTATAACCTCCTGTTCACTAATATCCTCTCTCCAATATATATTTTACCTTTGTGGGAATGTCAGTATCCTTACACACTCAAAATGGGTTGTTTATAAAGATTCTATTCATAAATATTCAGGCAGAGATGTTGCAGTATGTTATGACTAGCAACAGGTGAGGATTGTACCACTCTAGAACTGAGTTAGAAAGAAAAATGGGTACCCTGAAAGATGTTCACATCCTAATCCCCAGAACCTTTTTGTCTTATATGGTGAAGGGGACTTTGCAGATGTGATTAACTTAAGGAACCTAAAAATGGATGATTATTCTGTATTACCCAGTCAGGCCAAATCTAATCATATAGGTCCTTAACAGTGGAGAACATCTTCTGGCTATGATTGGAGGGAGAAGTGACTATGAAGAATGGTCAAAGAGATGAAACATTGCTGGCTTTGGAGACAGAAGGAGAAAGGGGGCCATGAGCTTCTCGTGTTACTGAATCAAAGCTTGTACTCCTTGCTGCAAGAAAGGTTCAAAAATTGACAGCTGAGGTGCTGGGGCAAGGAGTATTCGAAAAGCCAGAAGACCAAGAAGATGGTAAACTGGTGTCCCAAAGAACCATCTTACCTGAGTAAGAATTTAGGCTTAAATTTATACTTATACTTAAATTTAAAATTTAAATTTAAAATTATACTTTTAGAGGAAAGGTGTGGCTGGTTGTTGCAAACTTTTTGAGCGAGAATCCTTTGCTCTTGCACCTGTCACAACTTTCCTGTAAACCTCCAACAAGATGGATGTTATTCTCTGTTCTGCAACTTTTTATCTCCATATGAATGAAAAGTGTTCTACCTTTAAATATCAAGCCTGAGACTCCGAGCCTTGAGAATGGACTATCATAAATATTTCAGGCTATAGGCAACATTCTTTTACAAAGGTGCAGAGCCGGCATGACTAAGCACAGCAACAGGGCACGAAGGTTAGAACTAAAGGCGTAGACCCAATATGGGGTCAGGTTTGTTCGTCTCTGTTAACACTGGGAGTTGGAAAAGGCAAGGGAATGGATTCTTCTGTAGTGCCTCCAAGAAGGAACGCAGCCCTGTTGACATCTTGATTTTATCCCAGTCAGACTTGTGATCTGCCAGATTGTAAGATAACACATTTGTGTCGTTTGAAGCCATTAAGTTTGTGGTAATTTGTGACAACAACAAAAGAAAACTAACACAGGAACTGGATGGGCAAAAGAAAAGAGAAATTGCTAGAGCCCAGAGAAAGTATTGGTCTCTAGTGATCTCTGATACTTTGCTAAAGGCTCAGGAAACTGTTCATTCCTAGTGACATGGCATAAATGGGGTTAGGGCAGTAATACCCAACCTCATTCTTCTGCTTTCTGACTTTTAAAGTCCCTTCTATTGGCAAGAAAAAAAAAATGGAAATCAAAAGACAAAGGATGTTCTTCATAAAAAGCAGAAAAGTGGATTGTAAATATGACAGAGCACATGGAAAATACTTGGATAACTATCGGCACTTGTTTTCTTTACTGTTATATTTCATGTGGTCTCATAAAGCAAAGATGAACAATTGTCATTACTATATTCAGTATTACAAAAAAGTTTTATATCTTGAACACTGGTAAGCAAACGCATTAATTGAAAATATAATAAAATAATACCTAACACTTCCTGAACACTTACGCTTGTCAGACATATTTGCAAGAACTTTACATTGAATAATTTGTTTAATGGTTAGCACAGACTTTCCAGGGAGTTACTATTTTTTTAATCCCTTCTCCTCCTTTGTTTTGTTTTGTTTTAGAAGAGAAAATAGGCAAAGAAATTTGTTACTAAGCAGTAAAGTCAGGATTTTAACCCAGGCAGTCCAGACTGCTTGTATGTTATAGAGTGTGCTTCCTGCCAGAATCGGTGTTAAAATCTTATACTGAACAAAGAATGATATTTGATGATTGGTTAAAAAGTATTCTATGCTTTATAATAGAAAAAAAGGAAATTAAAGATCTTTTCTAAAGACCTGCAGTAAATATTAAAGATAAGTTTTCCTTAGCCTTCTTTGCCTTGACAATTTAAGGTTTGTTGGTTTGGTTTTTTTCCGTTGTCTTTTAGCATTTGCTTTGTGTGGGTATGTTTGTAATTACTGAAGGTGATTATTTTACCGAAAGCTCTTAAGCAGAGAGAGTCCGTCAGGAATGCTTATTGACTTTCCCTGGGTGTAAAGCCCTGTACCAGAGACTGAGAGATTAGTGAAAGAGAAAGTCCTCACAGGTAAGCAGACAAACAATTACAAAGCACGGTGATAAGCATAATGAGCACAGGGAGTTACAGAAAGAAAGGAAAAAGGATGCTTAACTCACATGAACACTTAGGGTGGTCAGGATGGGCTTGCAGATGATGTGACCATTGGGTAATGGTCTCGATGACTATGCCAGGAGAAATTGCTGTAGGCAAAGGGCTAGGAAAAGATATTCTGGAAAGGGAGAACACTATTAAATGAGGAGGGGATAGATAAACACACTGTGGTACATCCAGACTATGGAATATTAATCAGCACTAAAAAGAAATGAGCTATCAAACCAAGAAAAGACATGGAGGAAACTTAAATGTATTTTCACTAAGTGAAAGAAGCCAATTAGAAAAGGCTACATATTGTACGATTTCAACTGTATGACACTCTGAAAAGGCAAAACTATGGAGACAGTAAAAAGATTAGTGATTGCCAGAGGTTTGAGGAGTGGGGAACGGTGATTAGGTAGGCCACAGAGGGTTTTTCGGACAGTGAAAATACCTTATATTATACCATAATGATAAATACATGTCATTATATGTTTATCCAAACCATAGAATGTACATCAGAGTGAACCTTTGTGTAAACGACAGACTTTGGACAATTATGATGCCTCAGTGCAGGGTCATCAGTTTTGAAAAATGTGCCACCATGAAAGGAGATGCTGATAAGGTGTTAGGCTGTGCATGTGTGAAGACTAGAGGTGTGTGGAAAATCTCTGCCCTTTGACTTTCATGTTGCTTTCTAAAAAGTAAAGTCTTAACCGATGAGAGAAGGGGAAGAACCCTATGAAAGTAAGGACTTGTAATACTTCAATTTTCCTGAAACATAAAATGGGGCATTAAAATGGTGAGAGTTGAGGCACATGACATTCAGTGATGCACATAATCTTTCAAAGTCTAACAAACCTGATACTTTTAATAATTAGCATCATAAATTTAGATCCAATCTGTATAAGCATTATGCTAAGCTTGATCTATACTCTGTTTCTATATATCTTTATTCCATTTGCCTCAATTCAGTCTTTGTAACTTGGCGTTTCTTCCCCTTCTCTTCTAACGTTCGCATGAACATCTTTAAAAGAGTCGCAGGATAACAGTGATAGCTGCCCTTTTTTTTTATTTCCTTGAGGACTTTCATTGTTCTAGAATTGAGCTAAGTCATACTTTACATGTATTATTCATTTCCACATCTTCTGCTAAACCTTCTGTGACTATTAATCTTTCTTCTTCTGTGCTCCTGTAGCATTAATACATATATTGTTCAATTTAATAATTGACACATAATATAAAGTTATATTTAGTTCATTCTTGTTAAGCCCCTTAGATTAATTTTCCAATTACATGCAAGTTCACACTTGTCTTGTGAGCAGGAAGTTCAAGAGTTGCCTCTCTCTTGAAGTCCTTGCTTGCATTACATTAACATTCTAGGGGTTTCTTCAGTGCTAAGGTGGTTATTGTAATGCTTGACTTAGGGAGACCTCCATATGAGCAGTCTACGGTTACTGCTTCCGCCCCATTACTGCTCACTGTTTTAAGTCTGACCATGTAGAGCCCTTGCCTAGAGCTGCAGGAATGTTTTTGCTGGTCTGCTTTCTGCCAACAGTCAGATTTCAAACATCTCTTTGCTTATACTGAGACGCATATCCATTGATTTCCAAAGCAATCTCTATGCTAGGCTAAGCTTTCCTACCTACTAATTTCCCAAATTCTAGCACTGAATATGGGTTACCAGTACAGGCAGGCCTTAAAAAATAACATGCAATCCACCTTCAAGTTGGCTTAATTCTTTTATAGCAAATAGGCTTAGAAGACCACCTTTGGTCACGTTTTTGTCAGCCATTCTGATCTCTCTCTAGAAATAGAGTTTCTCAACCAGGTATTACTGACATTCTGGCTGGGCAATTCCTTGTTTTGGAGCTGGCATTATAGGATGCTTAACAGTGTTTCTGGTGCCCACCCACTGCTAGATGCTAACAGTATCCTGCTAAAGATAAATTATTCTGACACTTTTTACACACACACAAAAATTGCACTGGACACTTGTTAAAAACACAAGGAAGACTTTATTCAAGAATATTATAATAGAGGTCAAGACTGTTGTCACAGGAGAGAGAGACTGAACTCAATTCTGAGACAGCTGAGGATTTATAGCCAAACAGCAGAATGAGGGGGTCAGCGGATTGAAAATTACCGGAGGAGACCTGATTAGATTCCTAAAGTAAGGGAATTCTTGCTAAACTGGCTTAACAAGATTCTTGCTAAAAACAGGCCACAGATTTAGGCATCAAGAGTAAGAGATGAGGAATTTGATCAGACATCAGGGTTGAGGCCTGAGGCTCTCAATAAACTGACTTAGTAGGATTCTTTGCTAAAATTGGGCTCAGCAGGACAAGGACATGGAATGCCAAGATAGAGTCCTTTTTGGGAAGAGGGCATAGAGGGAGCCCAATTGAAGTTTGTTTGATCTATCCCACCCCAAGCCATGACAATAAAACATGTTTGCAGATGTTGCCAAAGGTGCCCTGTGGGGAACAAAATCTCTTGTCACTGAAAACTGTTTTGGATGATCTTGCTAGACAGTGCTTTGTTAGCCGATGGAAGACTCCCACTTAGAATGAGGATACCACAAAAGGTGGCTTCTTGCCTGCTGGTTGGAAAGAATTCCCAGCTGAGGCAGAGAGTGAAAGATGTTTTATTTCTCAAAAGAGGAAAAGGAAAGCATTGAGAGGGGGAAAAGGAGAGAAAGGCTCTTGAGTGGGGAGCCATCAGCCAAGATGGTCAGTTGAGATATCTATGGCCCAGGTTGGGCCACCTGTATTTTTTTGAGAGGTTTCTCCCATCATGTTCTCCTTCCAAATGTGAGAGAACTAATTAGTCCTTATATGGGCTTTTCAGTCTTTGTCTGGGCTTTTATCATTGTTGTCATGGCAATAGTCAACTGTCATGGCATTGGTGGGTGTGTCCACTTAGCATGCTAATACATTACAGTAAGCATATAATGAGGCTCAAGGTCCACTAGAAGTCAAATCCTCCACCATCTTTGACTCTGTTCTAACCAGTTCTTGTTTCTCCTCTGCAGCTGCCTTCTAAGACTTAGATAAGGACAATTTGTTTTGAGGGAGGGGCAGGGGTATGATCCTGGGGGTAACAGCCTTGGCAACAAAAAGGAAAATTGCTTTTAATCAGAATGCCTACAATATGGTGGACCCAGCATCTCCCCCAAAAAACTATCTCCAAAGATTCTGTTCAGCCATAAAAGTTTTAAAGGGAAGTGAGGGAGTAATCATTGAGATAGGTGATCAGAGTCCTTGCCATCCCCCAGTGCCTGCAGGCTTGTCCTAATCAACTGCCTGAGCCTGCTCTCCTATGACTCAGGGAGGCCTGGAGATGAGCTTTTCTATGTCCTGCTCAGTTATCAGTTGTACCCCATAATTTCACCACCCTATAGCTAGAATCTTTTTTTAAAGTGAGTTTTTATTTGTTTTTGTTTGTTTGTTTTGATCACTAATGGGCATAGACTTTCAAATTTATATAAGGAGAAACAAGAAGTGGTTACCACCTATTTGACTGGCCCCCACCACTATATCATAGGACAGATTTGGAGTAATAGGGATTTTTGCTGTTTAGGTGATTTTTCTATAAAAATTAACATTACTGGATATTTTGTTATTCCCAGTTTTGTTGCATTTTACTTGTCTTTTCTTCTAATAGCAGCAAAAACTTCAAAGGATTTTAAATGTGGAAAGTAAAAATCATAAATTATGTCGATTAAAAACTACTCTCTTTCCAAAAAGGCATTATATTTATGTTTTTATATTTCTCTGGTGAGCATGTTGAAGGGATTCTCAGATAGTACAGAAAAGTGGGAAAATTTTTGATGGGGCAATTAAAAATTTCATATTATGGTTACACATGCAAGTTACTTATTTGAGTGATCCATACGTGTGTGTCTGTGTTCTAATATATTATACTTTTTTTCCCTTTGTAGAAAGTATTAGAATTCATCAATTCTAATAAGATAAGCACTGCTTGTTACAGCTTCTACAATTACTATTTAGAGAAAAGAGAAATGGTTTAACATATCTTATAAAATACACTTCTATTAACAAGCAGTGTAATTAGATATTGAATACTCTGGAAACGTATATATCATATAAACAGATGTATAAACAGAATAATTAGAGTGTTAATTTAAAAGCAGAAGCATTGAGCACCACATAAAGAATTGCAAACTTATTCATCTGTTCTTTCCGTCTTCATTTAATATCTTATTCTCAATAATATGCTTTGCAGCTTCCTTTGGTCTAAATGGCTGCTTTAGTTTTTACATTATTGTCGGTGTAAACTGAAGATACATTAATTTCAAGAAGATAATTTACTTTGGTTTTTACCATGTATCACCACTTGGGGTTCTATCTGGCAGCACCTTACAATGCATGTAATTTTAGCCCAGTTAATTATCATATATTTGAATGGGGGATGTAGAATCACTTTAGATGGTAATTAAAAGACTTGTGAGTTGAGATAAAAACCAAAAAAGCAAAACTCATGGTTTGAGTTTACAAAAGTCTTTCAAAAGAACATTTTAAAATACTAGGTAATTGTGCTGCAGCTGCATGGCAAAAGTGATTCTAACAAAAAGATTTTTTAAAAAACAAACACAAATGGATTTTAAAATAGCTTATTTATGAGAAAATGCTGTAACTTATTAAAATAAATGAAAGGTTTTATTAAGCAGGCAAAATTATTCTATTTTAAGATATTTAATCATCATATTTCCAATTTAGTAATGTTAATTTAATTTTTCCATTAGATTTTTCCTACACTTTAATTTCCTATTCGGAAATAATAACCAGGATCCATTTATGAGTGTGGCATTGTAATACCAAAAGTTAAACACTGTACTTCACCTATAATGGCTAGATGTCAACAGAATTCACTAAATATTTCACTTTCAGAGCTTTGCAGAGATAATATGTTAGTTATATTTCCTGTTCAGTAATGTGGAAGAAAACATTTTTTCCTAGCTGTAAAAATTAGTGGAGAGGCAATTTGGAATTTCTGCATTCTCTTCCAGTAATACAGAAGTAGACTCACAGAATATTACCATTTTGTTAGTCAAAATTATTTTAGGAGTGAGAGCCACTATGTATATCTGGAAAATGACAGTGTAATATTAATTTTTTCTTTTATCATCTTTTGAATGTATTCTGCAGTGATTTTCACATGTGGTTAAGTTAAAATAACTCCTTTTCTCAGTGAGGTGCTTTGTGTAGTTTTTGCCTTCTCTCCAACTACCCTACCCTAAAATAGATTCAGTAGTTTTTAGATGACACAGATCTTCTCAAAAGTCACCAGTATTGCAATGATGTCAGAGATAGGACAGCACTGCCACATAACAGCAGTAACTTAAACAGGTCCTGACAAAATTTAAACCTTAAATGATGACTAACTATAGTGGCAAGGTTTTGTTGTTGGCAATGTGTTTATTATTTTGTTTGTTTTTAAATTATTCAATAGGATTGTCACCATGTTCCAATGTAAGCTGAAGCTGGTATAGTGACATTACTTTGTCACATATCAGAGCTACATAGCTGGGTAGGATTACAGAACACTGAGGTTCTTTATTTCTCAGAATATAGCCGATATTATTAAAAATTGTGCTACAACTATGGTATTTTTCTATGTTGACTTTACAAAAACTTCTTAATGAAGAATTCATTTGTGAGCATAGGAGTATTTGTTTAGGTCGTTCACCTGTTATATTTATTATTTCTTTTTTTCATTAAACTTACTCATTTTCTCTTTTGGATATGTAACACACTTCAATGACTTAAAATCCCCAAATTCCAGAAAAGATGCACAGTGAAAGTCTTCCTCTTAGTACCTTGCTCATCCTCCATTTTCCCAATCCAAACCTTGCCCTCAAAATAAAAACAACTGCAGTTAGTGGTTTCTTATGTTTCTTCTAGAACTCTTTAATACATGTACAATCAAAAGGAAATAAACACATTATTTTTTCATCATTTTATTTTTGCCTGTATCACATAGTACCCATATTGTTCTGTAATTTTTTGGTTAACAACGTATTTTGGAGATCTGTAACAGCATATAAAACATTTTGCCATTTCATTTTCTCACTATGTGGATATAAGTAATTTATGAATTTAGGTTGTTTTTAATCTTTTAAAAATTATTTTATTTTATTTTACTTTGAGGGAGGAGGTAATTAGGTTTACTTGTTTATTTATTTTTTAGGGGAAGTGCTAGGGATTGAGCCCAGCACCTCCTGCAAGCTCTGCGTGCACTCTACCACCTGAGCGATATTCTCCCTCCCCAGGTTGTTTTTAATCTTAATGTAATACCAACAATAAGCTGAATAAACTTGAAAATATATCATTTCATATATAAGTAAGCATATCATAGGAATAAATTCCTCGAAGTGAGATTACCCTGTCAAGTGTATATGTGTTTTAGATTTGATCAGTGTTAGCAATGGACTCTTGATAAGGTTTGAACCAGTTAATAATTTCACCATCAGTGTGAGGGCCTACTTCTCCAAGCCTCAGTAACAGAATGTGTTGTCATTTTTAGAGATTTCTTATTTTCTTTTCTTTCTTTGGAACTTTTGGGTGGAGATTTGGCTGAATATTAAGTCGCTAGTGACATTTTCTTTCTTTGAGTGTGTCTTTTATATGTTCCACAGTCCTGACACTGAGTATGGTTTTAAAAAAAATCTGAGTCCCATTAAATTAATTTTCCCCCTTCAAAGAGATGCTACTTCTTTTTTTCAGCCAAATGATGTTCCTTTTCATTGTGTAGACTTTAATTCTTTCTAAATATACAGATTAACTATTAATATTATATTTTTGACTTAGATTCTGTTCCATTATTTTGCTTTATGTCTTGAAAGACTCTATACATAATATCTTTTTGTTTGTCTTCTAGATCTATTATTCTCTTAACCATTTAACACTTATTTTATTTTCATTTCCTTGTGCTTGTTTTCTCTTTTCTACCCTCCATGTCTCTTACCATGTTATTGTTTGTGCTTTTTCCAAGTTTATCTTCATTTCTGTGATGCTGTGATGTATTGCCCCTGCTTCCTTCCCGAACTCTGTCTACATTCCCATTTTGTCTCCTCCATCTCCCTGATCCTCTAATCCTTTACTTTTTTTTTTCCCCTTGTGTTGTGGTGTTTGTTCATCAATGGATTTATATACTGTTTGTTTTTTAACATGGGAAAATACATGGTCAAAATTTGTATTTTCTCTGAGGTAGAATTTTTTCTGATCACTTTGTCTTTTGGTAGAGAAAAATGTTCTTATTCTTGTTTTACTTATATTGTTTTTGTAACAATAACATGTAATTTCCTTTATTATATTATTCCTCATTATATATGTTAGATATACCTGGTCTAATCATTTTTATTTGTTTTCTATATATAGGAAGTGGTCCAGCTACTCTACTAGGCAGGGGAAGTGTCTATACACGAAAGGCTCACTCAGCCCTGCTGCCAGAGAGGCAGACTGTATTCTTTGTGATTCACTGTGCAACTCCAAATCCAGAGCCAAATCACAAGCAGAAGGACTTTCTTTGCCTTCCTCACTTACCACAGTTCTCACATATCTTGTTGACATCAAGAGATAAACATTTAGAAAAAGTATTTTTCCCTAGAATTTTCTGACATAAACTCCCTTGGTTCTTACTGTCATTATCCACACTTCTCAATTTTCTCACATAGTTTATGCCCAATTTTAGATGTTGTGGTAGCATTTAAGCATAATTTGGAATCTGTAGATGAAATCTGCTTCCTAGTTTCAAGTCAAATGGAGTTTATAAGAATTTTTTTCTCCCTTTATGGTGATTTTTGTTGTTTTTGTTTTAAAAGATTGTATAAAGAAAAGGGGGAAATATTGACATCCATAGCCATTTCTGGCTTGAGATCTCACCTAAATTTCTATTTTAAAATGTTTCTATTCTTCTCAGACCTGCAACTGCCTCTTCCTCACATCACATGGACTCACTCTTAGTAGGCTTCAAAGACTACTTCATAAAGGAAATTGAAAATTCTACTTCATAATACTAGATACACAGATTCTAATTACTATATTTAGACACAAAATACCCAGACATAAGTTTTCACAATCGTTTAAGGATAATAACTCCTGCTATGTCTAGATCCAACTATCCCTTCATCCTTGAACCCACCCAACCTTCTTGCATCAAAAGAGTCATCAGATATATAAATAATTATCAGATATATATATGTACGTAATATTTTGTAGAATGACATAGGATACATGATTAGCACTCAAAAATGCCAGCAAACATTCTTATCCAGGTCATAGGGTGTTAAGGGACTTTGATTTGGAATTTCTGTTTTTCTCAAAATTTTAATTTGTAAGTAGAATATTATTTCTAAGATTTCAGGAATTCTATATAACTTTGATGATATGATGATCATGGGCAGAGTATAAGACAACAGGAAACTAGTAAAATTTACATCACTTTTACAGTGCTAATAAAAATACTAACCAGGAGACATTCCAATGGCCCATTGAGTCATTTTTTTTTATGCCATTGAAATTTATCCAGCTTCCTTCCTCCACTGACTCCCAGGAAGCTTGGAGTCAGGAAAACCTTGTTCTTCTGACATAACTGTATTGTTTCCCTTAATCTTCACCTCCCCATATATGAGATTTCAGCCCTTGGATGTTTTTCTTTGTTTTGTATTTTTCTGATCTCACAGTTCTGTCACATTTATGTGGTTTTATTATAAGTTGGCTAAAGTCTATTTTAGAAGTAGATTTAGTATCAGTTAGTATGGGAAAAATGAAATAAAAATTTCAACTGTAAAACTCATGGTTGTTATTCATCCTAACATGGTAAGATTCACAATCAGTTTATTATATGTCTCCTACAAACCCAGAGTCAATTAGGCTCTCTATAATGTTTTTCTCATAAAAATTACTCCCATTCCTAATTTACTTTATTAACTATTAGAAAAAGTTGTCTCATGACATTGAACACGCTAATATGAAGATGTCTAGTATGTCAAAAACTTAAGAAGGTAAGGGTCTTTGGTTATTACAATAAGAACATAAAACTTCCTCACAGTTGTTTTTGTCACTTAATGCTGCTGGAGCTGTCCTTACCATAAACAGAGTATTCCCTTAACGTCTAAGAGTGCAAAATGCATTACAAGTCATACCATCTCAGAAGCTTTACAACTCTTGTTTTAGGATTTAAACATTCTTATATAATTTATGTAGGAAAAGAAAAAGCAGAGAAATGAAGTATTACCTAAGTATCTTGTATATCAGGACATATAACTTTATGTGCAAAATAGTACTTGGCACCTAAATGGCAAATTCACTAATTTTCTATTTATTTTATTCCATTTTACCGGGATGAAAGATTTTGTTCTTTGGACTGAGCATTTTATATATGGCCTTTGCATTAAGCTTATATAGATAACATTTAGAATGATACTAGCTTAATGTGAAATGATATTTTTTATGTTTATATAATTTTATGTAGGAAAAATAACATGAATGTTTAAGGGTATGTCTAAAAAGTATGATGAGTATGAGTGGTGTTTCTATAATGATTTAATCTTCAGCAGAGGAGGATACTTTTGGGCTCCAAACTTCTTAGTGCAAACATCACTTAGTGCCAGATGTATGGAATCAGTCTTACCTGGATAGTTCCGCAGCTAAAATTAGGCACTTTGGAAAGCTGAATTAGCTCTTTCAGGCTGTTATAGACCATTTAGAAAATCACCATTTCTTTGCAATAATAGCAAAGTGTGATGAAATAAGTCTATTCAGTCCGTGCAGGTGCCTGATGTGACTGGGAAGAGTGGTAGAAGTCTGCCCAAAAGGGATGTTGGAAATCAATCTAGGGCAAAAACACTAATGAGTCAAATTAGATTGCGAGTGGTCAGTGAGGGCTGGAATAATGTATTTTTCAAGATGGGAATCCAAGTTACCATTTTCTACTAGTACCTGCTTAAAGCAAACTGAAAGTAAACCCTTATCAGAGCAGAAGGAAAAACAGAGAAAGCACTAAGCCACAGTATATTAGCAGATGGATGATTACAGAGCTATTGATATGTAACATGCACCTGTACTGATATGTACTCGTGCACAGTCAAAGAAAACGGGCAACAGAAATGAAAGGAGAAGCCCCTTAATCTTTCAGCTGGAAGTATTTTTTCTATAAGTGTAATTAAAACTTAAAATAGAGAACCGGGGGTCTATGTGTTATTTAGAAAGATCGAAAAACTTTAGAATATTTGAAAATATCAAATGTAGCTTTTGCATTATTTGTCAATCATTAGATTACCTTTTCCTAAAATCAGCCAGTCATTTGTTCATATTTTTTTACATGTTAGATTTAGTTCAAATTTTTTAAATTCACTTTGATGAGAACCAAACTCTTGTCAGAGCTCAGATCTATAGATCAACTGATTATCATCTTTTTTTGCACATTGTCTCTATATACAGGATGCTCTTTTCCCACATTGGTTTCTGGGTGATTACTCTATATCCTTCAGATCTTAATACAAATAACATTTTCCCAAAGAAACCATCTCTGAGTGTCAAATTTAGGTTAACTCTTCTGTAAAAATCTCTCATTTCAATCTTGACTTTTTCTTCAGTGCTTAATGTAATTTGTAAATTTATATACATGATATGTGCTCAATAATTACCTGCATAAATAAATTAGAAAGAAAGAATATAGAAGTCTAAATAGTATTCATCAACAGACTGAAAGTAGTGCATTAAACAGTGAACATTTTCTTTCCAGAATTTATCATGTAGCTATTAAGCAATGAATGTTTTCTTGGAAGGCAGCTGGAGGCACTCAGTATTTTCATATGCTTCCTACTTCGTATTTATAACAATTATTAAATCACAAGATAATATTTTAATTATCACAACTAGTGAGATATGTATTTTGAGATACGTATTTCCATTTTTGTTGCTTCATACTGCGATGTACTTGCAAAGTTGACACTTGATTATGACTTACTGCATGCTTAGTAAGTGTTGGTAGTACTCTACCTGACCACCTATCACACACATTTTGCTGTTTCAAAAGTATGAAAAAAGGCACAAACATAGAATGCATTAATGTCAATCTCAAATTTCTTTATAATTTAAATAAAAATTTTAGTTAGAATTGAATATACCTCTTCACAATGCCTTTTCTGTTTTGAGGAGACATGAAATTTTATTCAAACAATTATATGCTATTAAGTAAAGAATAAATTAGCAAGAAAATTGCACCATTAGTGAAATTTTAAGTTCTTAATTTCACATAATAAATGATTGTAATCTTACTACAACATTGAAATTTAACATAAGGAAGTCTCATTAACAGCTAAAATGGATTTAGTTATGCTCTATTATTATTGACTCTGATCATGCTTTAATATTAGCTATAGTTCTGAGAAAAATAATATAGAATATTTAGGCAAATATTCAGATAGAAGTTCCAGGGTCAGTTTTTAAAATTATTCTCATAAATAATGAATAAATACTAATGACTTTTACACAAAAATGTAAAATAAACAAAAATATGTACTTTTATATATACATATTTAATGTTTTGGAGTCTCATATAATTTTATTGTTACTACCCAAAGATAACCTCATCTAATCCAGCTGATTAGCCCTTGGCTTTTTAAATCCATTTGTCCTAAACTGAGCATTACATTTAGCTCATGGTGTCTTCCCTTTCTATATACAAAGCTCCAAGGCAGGACCACAGGTGCCTTTATACTACAGATGTATAGCAATAAGAGGAGATATAAGCACTGATGGTAAATCCAAGAGCAAATTCTCTTGTGCCAGGATCAAATATACATGATCATTCTCTATCAGTCAGCAGTTTATCAATGACTTAAAAGAAGATATTGAGGACATTTGAATCACATTTTTGGGTAGCAAGACTGGAAAACTTTCTCTCCATGAATGTACAATCCTATGACTCACGGTCTTGTCCATTGCAGTCCCCATCAGTTTGTCCATCCGATGGACCATCCATCCATTAAAAGATGCTTGTGTCTGTACTTTCTGTACTTCTCTTACTCTGATTTCATGCTCCAGGGTTTTCTCTCTCTCCTTCTCTCCCTCTCTCCCAAATGTTTCTCCTATACCCCTAAAAACTCAGATCTTGTAATCAACAAATCACTCTGTGTCTCCAACAATTCTTAAAGATACTCTTCCTGTCTTGATGCCCCAGTTGGCACTTGGCTATCTAGAAAACAATTTCTTTTATAGACTTTTCAGGTAGTAGGTATCCAACCCACATTGAACTCACACAGCTCAGTATTCAAGGTGACAGAGTTTCATCAATTGTTTCTCATTATTACTCCAATGCTGAATTTCTCACTTATTTTCTCCAAAATCCAGATTCTTTGATATAGATGCTGCTCAGCTTTCTCACTCATTGATGATTCTGCATTTGGCTCATTTATTTTTTTCTTTTTCTCTCTCTCCCTCTTTCCTTCCTGCTTTTACTCTTCTGGCAAAACCCCAGGCCTAGCTGTAACTAAATGTTTGTGTACTCCTTGGCTGCAGCTGAGAAGCTGAATGCTGCTGGAGAAAATTACACAAATGTGTTAAGTGAACTTTCTTGAATGTGAAAACCACAACCTCAAAAAGCACCCAGAATTGCCAGTCTCTTTATATTTCTTCAATAATATCATTTTATTTCTAAAATGATCTCAAACCTTCCCTTCTTTCCCCAACATCCCCTATGGAGTCATCATTCTTAGATGATTACTTGCTATCATCATAATCATCATCATCTCTATCACTTTTAAAATCTAACTTCTATAGGCAATTATATACTGACTTGCTGAGGCATTGTGTTACAACAAGCATTATATATGTGAATAATATAGTCCCATCATCATGGGATTTAAACACTGGTGGATGAAACAGGTAAATAAAGAGGACTTTGCAACATAGTATGAAACTTTTATTTTATAAACTCATTCTTACACCATTCCTTGGATACCTAATATATGTGTCAGGCATTGGTCTAGGTTACAGTGGTCAATAAAATAGGCAGTTCCTGTTATTTAACTTAAATTATAATGAAGGATAATACACAGTATACAATAACATGCTTATTATGTGCATATTATATATGTAATATAACCTGAAAAAGTTTATTTTGTATCCTCATTTATACATCAATCTCTTGTAAATTGTGAAAGTGTGAGTCACTTCAGTGAAATTGCTTATCTCTGGATGAATCAATAACACCAGTTTTGGTAGTTACAAAATTAAAGATCAAATCCTATTATATAACGGACACATGAAGCTACTGATACTGGCCTGAACTTCTACTTACTTTCTTTCATATTCTACCTCTCTACTGCAAACATAAAATGTTATGACCAATAATTTTTTTTTTATAATAAGACATTATTTACCATTAACACTTGGTAAAATATTTGGTCCAACAAGGCATCTAGCAGACTAGCAAGGAAATAGCAGTGGTGCAAATATATTTTGAGGTAGATGATGTGAGAATATTGCCTGTTTTCTCAGGGTACAGCACGTATGATGTGTAGCCCAAGAAAGGTCTGGGTAACGCACACCCAACAAGAGCGGGTCAGGTCCCAGATGTGATGGGGCAAAGTTCAGAGGAGACTATAGAAAACAGGAAGGGTGGTTCCCAAAGGTAAAAATGGCCTGCTTCACGTGTTTTCCTTACTGCAGGTCTTTTTTTTTTTCCCCTAAAGAATTATATCTACAATAAAGGAAAAACGAGAGGAAGGAAGAGAAAAAGGAAGAAAAAAGAGCATAATGAAGGAAAGATAAGTAAGAGGGGAGATGATGATAATAATCTTTAAGAAAATTACTAAAGTCAATTTAAAAATCAATTTTTCTTTGCTTATTGTTTCTTAGTAATATCTGGAGGCTACACACATAGCATTTATATTTTTGTTTCAATTTTAATGTAGATTATTTTGATAGAATAAAAAATTTTTTTCTGTCTAGTGTCAAGTATGTTCACATTGAGATAAAATTAAAATTCAATCTGTATAAATTACAATAATACAAGACAAGCATTTAGCAGTAATACCAGTGTTGACAATTACTCATGTTGTTTGTTAACAGAAGAGGCTTAGACGATTCTTACACCAAAAATTCTTTTTAAATTTCTAACTAATTGATTTTCTGATTGTAAAGTGCTATGCTAAAAAGTTACAAATTTCTAATTAACTTACACAATTAGAACCCAAAGGAAAGATGATTATGCATTTCTATACAGTTTATCAAATAAGAAAATGGTGATAATGAGAGTTAGGGTAAGCAAACACTCCCCCGCTGCCCTACCCACACTTTTCATCAGCTGGGGCATCAAACAATCGGTGCTATTAATGATCATGGTGTTCCAAAATCAGTGCTCTTTTTAGAAATAAAATCTCCCTTCCACTAAGTAGAACACTGAGTAAGGAAGGAGAAAACAGAAGACATTTTCATAAAGTTCAGAGATGGAAGAAGAGAGGTGCATTACAAGCATAAAATGTGATGGGGGTTGAATACCTAAAGTAGTTTCAATTAGAACTTTAGGGATAGCAGTAGTTTTTAACACTGGCTGGACATTAGATTCACTTGGGGAAGCTTTTAAAAGTAGTGAAGTGTGAATTTTGCTTCAATACAATTCAATCAAATTATTCATGAACATGTAGATGTTATATACCCGTATTTTATACCCTTCCCTTCATGATTATAAAGTTTGCTCAGTTCTAAGAATTACTGAAATACAGTGAAAAAGTAACTTGCCCTATGTATCAGGCAAATAAAAATGGCCATTCCTGTTGCTTTTATTTTTGCTCCTTCTTTATTAAAAGCATAATTAAATTTTATTCTAGTGTGGTCCAGGCTTATATTTAAATATTCTCTAAATGTATTATGAAAGAGGGTTTTACTATTTCTAAAAAGCTCATAGCAGTTTAGTTTACAATATCCAAAAAAATGTAGTTTGGGATGGTGCTTTCGAGCTCTACTTCCTTAAACTGAAGAGTGAAAAACAAAGAAATCAAGAAAGAAGCATTATGTCTATAATTAGTATTTATTTTGTAGCATTTATTAGGGGTCAAATCTGTAACTGAAAACAGAAGACAGAAAACCACCCATCCATTTAGCATATGGGCATCTTCAAAAGTGAAAAATGGCCCATCTATATGAACATAATAAGCGCATCCAATATTACTAACAGTGCAGTAAGAATATATATGATCCAAAGCAATTACAGAGAAGACTTTGAGTTTTCAGATAGTAAAAGCGTGGTTCTATTTTGATTCTAATACCTTGCAAAGTTTGCACAACAGAGGACTCAAAACAATGCCAGCCTCTGTGCTCATGATTAGCATCGTTCTCCTTTGGGAGTAGAAAATATAAGGTAGTCACACTTCAGGGCCCAGATGCTTTGCTGATGCCAGGCTTCCCAGACCACCTGTTTTCACACCCTCCAATGCACTTTAGCCTGTCATTCACGAGGGCCCCACGCACATATTTGGCAGTTTCCTTGCCCACGGCTTTGGCAGTTTTCCAGAGATGAGTAAATGCATTGCACTTTACAATTTCCATGTGCAATGCTTTCCAAATTCAGTTGTTACTCACCATCTCTATAAGCATATTAAGAGGCTTGATAGCCATGGCAAATTGCATAGGCCAAAATAATTCTACCCAAAACCTATTAATCCAAGGATTTTAAATGGGATTACATAGGATTTAGCAAATATCTCATATCAACTGCATAGTTACAAAACAAAGAAATTCTGGTTTTCCTTTATTTGGGGAATCACGAAGTATGAAAACACACTGAATACGTTTTGTGTAGGCTTTTAATTCTGTTCTTTTGTCAGACCCCCCAAACCGTTTAGGAACACATTAGAAAACAGAGCAAACAAATAGCAACCTTAAAATAATTAACCTATTTTTTCACTTCGAAGGTTGTAACTAAATATGTCCAGGGATTTTTTATTGAAAGCTGGCATTTCTTTTCTAGAATATATATATATACATATATTTGAGCACATGCTACTTTTACATAGAGAAAAATAAAGCCCATGCGCAATGTTTAAAATCCATTTTAAAGCTGCGGGCCTATTGGGACTGATTTATTTTTCAAGAAAATCTTTAATTTTATATTATAATGGCATCTTCATTATTAACAAAACATAACAAATAAAACAAGAATCATCGCAGTTAAAGTAAATAATTGGATAAAAAGAGGCATAGTTAAATAATTTTTGAATCCTAGAATCATTCAGAAAACCACAAATCACTCAACTCTGTCTTTTCCCAAGTGATTTAGGGAACAAGCTATTAAAACAATGCTTCACGTGTTGATCGTTTAAAAATCACAGCGTGCAAAGGATTGGCTAGGTAAAAAAGGTACACAAAAACCAACAGAAGTAAGATATTGTCCCCCAAAATTAAGAGCTCACACTCTAGTGGTGAAATGCATGTGCGCCTCCCACCCCGCCTCCTACAAACATGAAAAAAAATTAAAAATACTATCTTAATTCAGAAGAGGGGGTACACAATTCATATTAGAAATAGCTAGCTCTTTCCATTTGGAGAACATCTTACTGGATCTTTTTATTGAGTAAAGTGTGTTCCCCTTTGCTCATCTCTCTACTGGGAATAGGATGGGAGTGCTTTCCACACACTTCCAAGTTGTGCTGCTTGAATAATAAATTAACTAGACATCTCATTTTTCCCATGACTGGTATAAGGCACAGGCTTTATGGGTGATCTGGAAATAGGAGGGGATCAGAGTTGGGAGAAAGGATTTGGGGAGAGAGATGCTGATGGTCAGCGGCTTAACAGCAGATTGGGCTCACGGAGATAAAGAACAAGTGAGAAACGTCTGATGGCAGAGACAGCTGAGGACACTTTAAGAATGACAATGTCTCATGCTTATTTTTCAGTCCTTGTCAGTGTTATTTGGAATACCTCTCTATTTCTCCCAAACTTTGGTGAAAACACGTTAAACCCAACAGCCATGCATTCGCGGTGCTTTGCAAAATTCGGAAAGAAGCATGTGATGTGTGCGGAAAGTAGTGGAGAGAGAACAGCAGCTGCAGGATATGAGCACAGAGGATCAGCCCCAGGCCAGAGTAGGGAAGATGCTGACCTACACATCCACTCAGGAGCAGGCACGAGATACGCCCTAAAAACCTGCAGGAGTTCGCACGGGGATGAGGGCTGCCAGGAGGCTGGCGCCGTAGTGAGCTCCTACATGGAGAGAAGTTAGCAAAGCACAATTCCCAAAACTCTAGAAAAGGTACTAGACTTCTCACAAGATGTGGAAGGAGGGCTCAGATCATTTTAATTCAAGGGATTATTGACACCTGCCATATTACAGTACATGTTCTCCAACAAGGGCTGTCCCAGAGGTACCAAGAGCACTGAGGCAGCAGGAAAAACACAGATGTTTTACAAACAACTAGATCAGCTGTCATATCCTACCTGCTCCGTTTATAAGCCACTTGGTATCAGCGAAGGGAAAGACCCTCTCTGGGACATTCCTCACCTATTAAATAAGATGAAGAATGCCAACTTCATTGGATAGGTGTGTACAACAAATGTGTTTAAAACACCTGGCATACCGTAGGCACAGAATAAATCTTTGGCCCTTTCCCTAATTGTCCTATCCATCCTCTCTCCAGTAAGAACTCTGAGAGACAGAGGCATTGATTCTGATCTGAAGTCAAAAAGCTTTTGTGAAAAAGATGGGCTTTGAGTCAGGACTTGAAAAATAAGTATGTATAAGGACTTTTGGGTATGGATTTACTCGGGGAACATAATATAAATATAAGGAAATTTAGTAGTATATGTATGTGTCTCCATAAATGAAAGAAGTGTTCATAGAAGAGATAGGAGGGAAGTCTTACTAGGATTGAGATTTCTGATGTGTGGTAGACAGGATTTTGACCCCCACTACCTTAGCCCATTGGTATTACATCCGAGAATATCTCACTTTATACGGCAAAGAAGAGGAAGGCAGACGAGTTCCTCAGAGAGGTGCAGCGTGACTAGGATGCCAATCAGCTTTATTAGCTTTGAAGATGGAGGGGAGGGCCATGAGCCAAAGAATGCGGGCAGCTTCTAGAAGCGGGATATACCCCTCAGCTCAGAGCCAGCAAGAATACCAGGGCCTCAGTCTGACAACCACAGTTTTGTATAGAGATTCCAGAGGCGAATGCAGTTTGCTGACACTGATTTTAGAATGCTTAGAATAGCACATCACGGTTCATACAGAACCGTAACAGACTATAGTTTTAAGCTAGAAGTTTGTAGTGGCTTGTTATGGCAATGGTAGAAAAACAATAAATGATGTGGGGTGGGGGGATAACAGAATTGAAAGATACAGAGATGTCAAATGCAAATTGTTTCCCAGTGCTAGTGGAGGTGAGAGAATGATTATCTTGCATTGCCCTGCCCTTTTGTCCCCCACCACACACACAAAGATTTACTTAGAAATACTCAAGAAATATTTTATGGGCGCAGATAAAGAGCAATCAAGCAAATTCCAGTGAGGGTTTCTTGTTCAGCAGTTTGGATGGGATCACAACGTGCTCTTCATTAAATGGTGTAAGAGTAAAAACGCCAGAATTTCCCAGGTTTGGTGTAACATACTACAAAAAAGGTCAAGAGGTTGATACTGTTACCCCAAGGAGGGGGAAAGCCGAAGTCCTTATCTTCCCGGAAAGAGAATTCGGACGGGAGACCAAAGTTTTGTGTAAACAAAGGGCTTATTAGCAAAGAGAAAGTACCTCTCGGAGGGCTGAAGGCAAGAGAGGAAAAGCAGCGACCGCCCCCACCTCCAGCCCGTTTCTTTTGCGTGGTCGTCTAGGGGCTGTCTTAAGCTAATTTGAGAGCTGACATCATTTGAGTGGCATGTGTAGGTTATGTAACCTCTTCCTTATTGTGCAGGTCCTTCCTCACAGTGCATGCAGAAAACCCCCTGGCAAAGGTGCTTAAACTGCAAAGCTAATTACATTATAATGAGCCCTGGGTCGTGTCAGGTCGGTCCTTCTCTGTACCATGCTGTTGCAGCCGTTCGGTTTCATTTGGTTTCTTTGCTGGCCCTCATTTAGACAAAGTAAAACTCTTTGAAGCCCCTTATTCTGAGGGCAGGTGTATGGTTATCTTCTGGATTGTTCCCTCCCTTTCACTCCCCTTGCCTGGTGTCCCTACATATCTAACTGCTTAACTGTACTATGTAGAAATATTAGAAATCCAGTGGAATTCATGAAGAAAAGATTCCTGCAAAATGAAATATTTGCATTTACTTTTCTCCCTCAATAGAAACTTGCTTTTCTGTATTGATAATGAAGAAGGAAATTGGTTCTATATTAAAAATCCCACAGAACTTCCACCGCTAGTGATGTGTTCTTTTGTAATTCCTATTGTTCCAGCGTTGTGATCTATACAGATGTTTTCATCATAGTAAAGATACACATTCAAGTTTCAAAACCGAAGTATTTATAATGATTACATAAGGCCAGTGGGATCTTTGAAAGTGTCTCTACATCTTTCATAAGAATTCAGCTCAGTGGTTTTCTAGAACTGTAATTCTTCTAGCCAGGCTGCTGGCTCCACCTTCCCATCCCATTAATGGAGGTACTGGAGAATCGAACCCAGGACATGCACGCCAAGCATACGCTCTGCCACTGAGCAATACTCCCACCCCCTGCCTTTTTGATATTAATGTTTCTAACTATTCTAAGGTGATTTAAGGATGGGTTATAAGGTTTGATCTTGAAAACTATAAATGCAGCCTAATAAATGAAAACCTCAGCAATTTCTAGTTACCACAGGGGCTGAAATTTTTTTTTTCCCCTTTTGGTATAAATCAGTTTTTAGTACAAAACCATTGGCTGTGGTTTGTTTTGGGCTGGTGAATCAAAGATGCACAAAAGGTCAAATATGTAGGTTTGTTCCAGTGTATTTCTTTTCAGATTAATTAGAACTTTTTCTCATTTCTTTTTATTTTTCTTTATAACATTGAGTAACATAAAACAGCTAAATTGTTCTGTACCTCCCAGAATCACAGCCAGATTCCAACACTATGGTAGTGATCATAGGAATAGAAATGGATGCAAGTTGTAGCAGGAACCCAGGTGAGTTTCTATGGAATTAGTTTAATAGCATTTCATCCTTGAACTACCTTCTTAGGTGTCAGAGATTGATTTCCCCTCTGAGTTCTCTAACACCTTTTTGTCTTCTTCGGATCTCTCTTTAAACGTATTCTTTTAAATACCTCCTAAAGAAGGACAGCTTATAAATGTGCCCCTCTGCTTTTTTTCCTTTCCCTCCACCCCAGTTCAAGTTCTGTCTTTTCCATCCTATTGCTGTTTTATTAGTGCATCATTTCTCTCCTGTATTTCAAAATGTGTCTGTTTCTGCTTTGTTTCTAATGGCATCATCCTAGATTCCATTCTGTTGCTAAAGTGATCTTCCTAAAATCCAAATCTTTGATGTTATACTTGAATAAAACCCCATACATTTTAAATTAAATCCCAACTCCTTGAGCAGAATACAAGGATACTTGAAAACTTGGTTTTTCTCCCCTGTCTTTGGTCTCAGTAAGCCCAGGGAATCCCTAAATCCGTTCCCCTTAGATCCAGTCATACCAACTACTTAAATGTCTCCAAAGGGAGCAAGGCTTTCCTGGCCCTCTCTGCATTTGCAGAAATCTTTTTTTCTTTTTTTCGCTCCCACAAAATCAGCCTTTCTTTTCTCTTAACTTAAATAAATCTTATTCTTGTTCTTAAAAAAATTATAGCCTAAGTGTTACCATTTCTGGAAAGTCATTTCTGGGTTCCCTTCTGTGTACTTAAGGTCCCCTTAACGTTTATTGCTTTTAGCACATATCTGATTTCATTTTAATAGAAAAATGTTCCCTATTACACTTTCCTGAGGAAAATTATCTGTTTTCAATCTTGAGTAGAGGTGCTGAAAGACTGGTAGTTAAAAAAATGAATTAGTCAATGGATTGACAAAATTAATTAAAATTATGACTTTGTTCTTTGCCAAAGGCTGATATGAGACATGACCTTACATGGAGCAGGTCTAAAACCCTTGTAAAGTGTGTGTATTTTCCTCCCTGTTAAGAGCCATTTCATACTAGTTTTGCCATGTTCCTTTTACATAAGACAAGAACAAAAGGGTAAAGAAGTAAAATTCCACAATATTCTTTTTTTTAATCTGGATATTAGGAAATTTAGAGGTGATTTGTTGTTATTCTTCTAACGTTTTTAGTCAGCTTTTTTTGCTATGTATTTGTAGAGTAAAGATAGATAAAAGATCAGCCTTTTCTTAGGAAGCTCATTCTAGTAGCCAGTTCCAAGATTAAGAGCCCAAAACCACTTTGAAAAATATCCTTATCTTTAAAATGGCAGGATGGCACATAACTTAGGGATGTTGAGAAGTTAAATAAAATGTTTATAAAAAAAGTATAGTGTGTGCCTCAGAAATTTTTCTATGTTGACTGCATATGTAGTACTGTTCTTATTCATTTTAATTATTTAATTAAATTATATCTATGATTTTCAATGTAAACCACCTAAAATATTTTTTAAATAAGTGAATTATAAATAAGTGCATCATAAGTTGTTAAGAAATAAATTTACACGATGCTGTTAGGACATTTAGGACTACTAAATGTCTAAGTAAAGGCTGATTATATGAAACAGTAAAAATATTTTTCAGGGTAAGTAAAAGAATAATAAAAATAAGAGAAAATTTCTATTTCTGTTGTCAGAACCTCATCTCTGCACTCTATTATTCTGTCTTGGCTTATTAAATCACTTACCACTTGGTCCTCTGTTTCACCCCCTCCTGTCCATCTTCCGTTTTGTCATTGGGTTCATCTTTCTAAAGTATAGTTATGATAGTGATAACCCATTCTTTAAAACCATATATGATTTTACATTACAGATGAAACGCTACCCCAGCTCCTAAGCAAAGCTTAGCCACTCCCCAGCCATCTGGTCTCTGCCTGCCAGCTAGACTCACCTCTGCCAGTCCACTCTCAGCCCTCTGTCAGCCCCCAATGATTTTAACCTATTTGCAATCTCAAAATTTAGCTGGGCAGCTTGCCTTGGCCTCCATACATGGGATTCCATTTCCCTGAAGAGTCCTCTCTTTACTCACACCCATGTAGCTGGTCATCTGTCTACCTGTCAATCTCCTACACTTTCAAGTCCCATCTCAAGTATTAGTATTCAGTAACTTCCTTCTTATCTCCCCAAAAGACTTGTAGGCATTCACTTGTCTACCCTAATGTCTCCTATCTCATGCCTTGTCACATGCCTTGCCACATGCCTTGTCACATGCCTATCTCTACAGTTTCAAACTTTTTTTAATTTCCTTCTGATGCTAGATAATGAGATTCTTCAAGAACAGACACACTTTTTCCAGGTTTGTCATACTATAAACAGCAACAGCTTAACGTTTGGCTCTGTGCACATCGATTTATTGCATAAAAATATAATTGAATAAATACTTAAAAGCAGAGCCAATCAAAACAATCAAAACAATCACAAGATAAAAGAAAAATGAATCACAGTTCTAAATTGGTCACAACTGCATTTCTTGTTGAAATAAGTTAAAATGTTCCAATATTTCTGTGTCCTAAAGCAATCTCTTTAAAAAAAATGTAACATTAGTAGAATATTTTAGAATATTTATTAGAATACTTATTTTATGAGGTAATGAAATGGTGTTTAACATTTAAAATATGCATATTTATTATATATGTATATTATTATTCATTAATATACATATGTGTGTATAAAACTAGAGATAAAAGTATTCTTTTAGGGAAATTCTATAGCATTCAGTTGCAATAAAACATTTTTTTAGAAAAAGAAAAGTTAGTTTAAGAAACAAAAATTTGTACAAATTATGAAAATTTTGAGTGATAAAAGCACAGAATTAAGGAAAAGCTACATGTAAAATTAATTAAAATATAATTTAGAAAATGTGAAGCAAGCTTTGGCAAAAAGGATATTTTATAATGTACTGAAAAAGTTTGTTGAATTCATTTATTTCATTTTTAGGTTCCACATATAAGGTATAACATACAGTGTTTTTCTTTCTCTGTCTGATTTATTTCACTAAGCCTAATACCCTCCAGGTCTATCTATGTTGTTGCAAGTGGAGAAATTCCATTCTTTTTTATGGCTGAGCAATATTCTCATATGTATATGTATATATACAAATATACCATATCTTCTTCATTCATCTATTGATGGACACATGTTGTTTCCATTATCTTGGCTATTGAAAATACTACTGCTATGAACAGTTGGGTGCATGTAGTGCATGTATATTTTTAAATTAGTGTTTTCTTTTTTTTTTTTTTTTTGATTATACTCAGGAGTGGAATTGCTAGATCATACGGGAGTTCTATTCTTAGTCTTTTGAGGAAACTCCACACTGTTTTCCATAGTGGCTTCACCAATTTATATTCCTACCAACAATGTACAAAGGTTCCCTTTTCTCCACCTCCTCGTCAGATTTATTTGTGGTCTTTTTGATGATTGCCATTCTGACAGATGTGGGGTGATATCTCACTGTGGTTTTGATTTGCATTTCTCTGATGATGAAGGATGTTGAGTATCTTTTCGTGTGCCTGTTGGCCATCTGTATGTCTTCTTTGGAAGAATGTCTCTTTAAGTCTTCTGCCAATAAAACAAATGAATATATATATATATATATATATATATAAAACAACAACAACAACAACAACAAAAACCCCACAGACTTAGATATAGAGAACAAACTAGTGGTGAGCAGTGGGGAGGCAAAGCAAGAGAGGGGCAAGATAGGGGTAGAAGATTAAGAGGTACAAACTTCTATGTATAAAATAAAATTAAAAAGCTACAAAGATATATTACAATACAGAGAATACAGCCAATATTTTATAACTGTAAATGGATTATAACCTATAAAAATATTGAATCACTATGTTGTACATCTGAAACTAATAAAATATTGAAAGTCAATTACATTTCAAATTAAAAAAAGCTATGTAACATTTCCCAAATAAATACACAGAACTATACACGCACATACACGCATTATTAAGCAAATGTTATGTAATATTATTATAGCTGAATTGTGTACCCCTCACATTCATATGTTGAGCCACTAGTACCTCCTAATATGTATTTGGGCCTATAAAGAGGTGATTCATTTAAAATTAGGCCATTAGGGTAGTCCCCAGTCTGCTGACTTGTGTCCCTTTAAGCAAAGGAAATTTGGATATACAAAGAGACACGAGTGATCCAAGGTCACAGAGGAAAGACCATTGAGTTCACAGTGAGAAGGCAGCCATCTAAAAGCCAGGGATAAGGGGCTCATAAGAAACAAAAACTGCAGACACTTTGACCTTGGACTTCTAGCATTCAGAATTTTGAAAAAATACATGTTTCATTTAAGCCACCTAGTTTGTAGTATTTTGTTACAGCTGCTCTTGCAGCAAACACACATATGGGTTAAGCAGAAAGGCTCAAGAGAGTCATACAGACATGTTCCCTGTTCATAATCTGAGGTGAAAATGGATATTCCCCAGCGCATACAAAGAAAGGTACATGGACCTGAGAAGCTAAACTGAATTTCTTCACTATCTAACAAAAGTCTTACAGCTTATGTTATTAAATAGCAAAAGGGTAAAAAAGTCTAATATTTTGTCTCCAAATCCTCATATATACCACTGTTATTTATTATTAAAGGGAAGGTGAAATTTAAAGTCATAAAAGTGAGAATTTAAGAAAGAAAAAGTAAAAAATATATACTGTCTATAAAATTAAATACTCATTAGCTTCATTCATTGAAAGTATTCCAGTTTGACACACATTACCTGGGAAGTAGGGTTCCCAGAGATAGACCATTATGCATAATTTAAGCTTTTGGCCACATCTCTTGAGTGATTAACTTGTAATAGGATTCAAAGGTTCTTCCCTATTACATTAGTATTTTAAAACACAATTGTAATGAAAGAGAAATTGCCAGAGTGAAATAAATACTACTGATTTTTTGAAAAACATTTATTTTTACTAAATAATAAAAGTATATGAGAAATTCTTACAGGCAGTGGTGGAGGAGTTTCAATATGACATTTCACTTTATGACTTATCTGTAGTCAAAAGTAGGAATTTTCAAATACAGTACACAGAAAGTTAAATGTAGCTTTATTTCAATAATGCAGCCTCGAGTTTTGTTAGTTAACTCCATTTGTAAATGTGTTTCAGAAGTCAAATTTTAAACATGAAAAATATTTTATTGCTAGACTTATTTAACGTTTTAAGACTACAAACTTGAGGCTATATTATAAGAATGATTGGAATAAGAGTGAGATTCAGAAAATGCACATTTCTAGGGTTCTTGAAGTGAATAACAGAGTGAATCAAAATGGAAAGTATCAAAGGGAATGACAGATTGAAGGCAGAAGCTTTCAAAGTGAATCCTGAAACAAAAGCAAGTCAGCTGAAGACAGTTCTGTGGTCAACAAATTATCAAGTTGGACTGCTTGCCCTGTGTAATTTCCCAATGTCCACAACTAGATAATAAAGGCATCTTAAATATAAAAACTAAAATATTTTATAGCAAAAAGAAAGTTATATATATCATATATATATGATATATATATATGATATATATATATATATATATCATGCAATATTTATAAGACAGTTGTCATAATGTTAACAGAGATGATGGGTTTCAGATTTAGATTAGAAATTTTGGACTTTGAGCTGATGCTTTAATGGAATGAAAAACAAGAACTTCTTGTTCAAGCATAAAATATATGAAGCCATGCAAATGACTGACCTATAACTATATAAAGTAAACTGGACATTACAAACATATAAGTGGAATAAAATCAAATTACAGAAGATTTTTAGGGCATGACACTATATAAAAATTAATTATAAAAATATAAATATTATATTTTCAAAAATTAAAAGATTATATTATAGCTTATATTACTTTATATATATATAGTAAAATTCTATATGTCAAAAGTTAAAGTCAACAAAATGATAAACCCAAATAGAGAGTAGTGTTTATTTGGGGGGAAAAGCAGAGTGATGAGACAGTGAAGGAGTGCATAAAACCACAGGTAAGACATTATTGTTAATGACAAAGTTCATAAGTGAAGAGGTGAGTTCCAAGATGACCCTTGATGTTATGCTTTTTAACTAATGTGTTACAACTATCATTTTGTCATTTCAAATTTTAAATAGTCACTGATTCTTAAGATAGACGTATGGGTTCAACTGCAGTGCTACTTACTGGTAACTCCAGCAAGAAACTTTTTTTTGGTCCCGTTTGTACGTTGAAGTTAATGCCAGTAACATGTTATTTTATGTTAATCATCCTTCCACATAGTAAGCTCTAGGTGATGTTAAATTTTATTATTGTTAGTGATTCTTGCCTGATGCTCAATACCCATTCCATTTTCTCTTTTTTCTTTTTTTAGTTGGAGGTACTGGGGATTGAATCCAGGACCTCATGCATGCTGAGCACTCATTCTACCACTGAGCTATTACCCTTCCCCACTCCCCAGTCTTAATTCTCTTTGCTCTCACATCATAATGTGTGCATACTGTTGGGAGAGATTTGTTCCCTTACATCTTCTGAGAAAAGTCATTAATGGCTTTTTTGTTTTTACTGTCTTTTCAAGGATGTTCACATAGAAAATATCCTTGAAAGATAGAAATAGTGATTTCCTGTGAAGCTGAGGATAAATTTGATTGTTTTCCAAGACAATACAGATGATGTATTTTGGGACAGTGTTGGACAAGTTTGCTGGTGGCCCTTATAAAAGGTTAGGATTTCCTCTAATCCTTCCTTGGGTTCCTCTCCAAGGTACCCCAATGTGTGCCCAGGCCCTCATATGTCATACTGTGAGGCTTGGGGAACCAAAAGCAATGATTGTACTCTGGCTACTGTTACTGCAGTAATAAACTGCCCTTCGTCTTGGAGCCAAGAGGTTTGTTTTTCTACCAATATCCATGGAACTGTGGCAGGCCAACTTATCAGCTTGCCAGTAGGGTAAAAATCTTAAACTCTTTACAGTTCTGAGCAGTTCTGATTACAAAGATGTGATAGTGACAGAGACATGTCTTTCTGGAAAAGAAAGACAAAGGCCTCCCTTGGGGTAGATTAATGGGTTTTGAAGGAAGTCCTTGAGAATATGTAGAAAATTTATTGACCAAACTGCATGGTCAGTCAGGCAATAAATTCTCCTCTGTTCTGCTTGTTAATGAGGAGATGGTTGCAAACTAAGTACTAGGAAGGCGATTTAAAGAGCTGCCTGGATGGTGGCCTGGTTGCTGCTCACTTTCTTCTGGGTCTGTGCCAGGGTTGGGGGAAATGAGGTAGAGATGAACAGCAAACAGATCAAAACCAAAGTGTCGACAAATAGATCAGCTACTGATATGTTGTATGCCAAAAAAAGTGCATTGTGTTATTGAAAAGGACAACTGAAGGCAAGTATTGAGAACATTTGCATGATTTTAGACTTTGTGCTAGACACAGCATACAGAGAAGTTTAAGCAGGGAAGTGAATAGTTTTGTTTTTTTTTAATTGAAGTGTAGTTGACTTACAATGTTAGTTTCAGCTGTACAGCAAAGTGATTCAGTTATACATATATATTTTTTTTTCAGATTCTTTTTCATTATATGCTATTACAAGGAATTGAATATAGTTCCCTGTGCTATACAGTAGGTCTTTGTTGTCTATCTATTTTATATGCAGTAATGTGTGCCTGTAAAAGAATGGAACACTTTACAAATTTGCGTGTCATCCTTGCGCAGGGGCCATGCTAATCTTCTCTGTATCATCCCAATTTTAGTATATGTGCTGCCCAAGTAAGCAATAACCAGGTTTTTTTAAAGATGTAATTCTGTTGGAAATCATGGAAAGAAACTGGAAGAAGGAGACCAATGAGGAGGTATTGCTGTAAAAAAAAAAAAAAAAGGAAGAGAATAGTACAGACAGAGTTGAATCAGATAAATGGAATGAAAAGATCAGGCGTTGAGCTCACAACCTCCACAGGAGCGGCGTGTGTGTAACCTGAAAGCAGCCCCCAAACTCGGAGAGCAGAGAGAAGAGAAAATCTGACCACTGCAGATTGGTAGGTGGCAGTTTAGATAAACAAGGGAACTTATTTATGAGGCTTGTCTTGGGCGGCAGCAAGATGAATAGATCTCTGCAGCTGCTCGTCAAATCTTAAAAGTTTATATAAAGGCCTTAACTGAGTTCAGTCACATATACCATCCAGACAGACTCATCATCACGTTACTATCTCAAGGCCACGTTCCTGGGCAGCCTGTAGCTGGGGGAGGTCAGCAGACTGCACATCCCAAGGACAGGGGAGGGGACAAGGAGCCTCTAATTGCCCAGGTCCAGGTCTCAGTCCACTGGCAGCCATGTCTCCTCCAGTACTGGCCTCAATAAAAACTCTGTGAAAAGTAACAAAATATCCTGAAAGTGGGAAGTGTGAGCAGTGTTTTCAATTGTGCCTTCCACTGTCATGGATGATCTAAAGATGTGAAGGTACTCTTGAATATACTGATATTCCATATGCTAATATGTCATAAACTAAGGGGGTCATTGACAGGAAATTGATCTTTCAGTAAAACCATTGTTACAAAACTGATTCAATACCACCTACTCTAAAAACTCAAATAAACTGATATTTACATTTGACTGGCATCTTCCCACACTCCAGCATGAATCATACGTTTTAACTCTGTGGTATAATTAATTTACTTAATGATTGGTCTTTTTTATTTTAGACTAAGATAGTCAATTGTATTTGGGTCTCAACTCAATCTAACTAATCTTAACTAATCTAAATGTCCTGTTAGATATCTGCTACACATACTTTTCCTGACCTTTTATTCATTCTATTCTGATTCATATTTTCCCAATTCTAAGTTTATATTTTTCATTGGTATTCTGCCTTTCTCTGGATGCATTTTTATAAGCCTCTTCCATTGTTTCTGAAGGACCAAATATCATGAAAATCTAGCTAATAAATAAGACTGTGTAAATAGGAATTTTGTTCCTGCTTTTTCTGTAACAAAGAAATGGATAATATTTCTTATGGAGATGTGTTTAGAGATGCTGACTCAATTTGACAAGAGTAGACATGAAGAAATAACAGAGAGGGGCCTGTGAAATTCCCAAAGAGAGGCAGTGAGTAACCAGGATGCCAGAGGGAAAGCAGCTTCACTAAAGAGCAGATATAACTTTCAAACATTGATTTGATGTAAATATAAATTAAAAATTAATTAATGTTAGTTTCAGGTGTACAGCAAAGTGATTTAGTTTCACAGATATATATATATATATACACATTTTCTTTTCAGATTCTTTTCCATTATATGTTGTTATGAGAAATTGAATATAGTTCCCTGTGCTATCCAGGAGGTCCTTGTTGTTTATTTTATATACAGTAATGTGTAGTCTTAGATGACACATTAGACCAGTTAGACTTAACAGATATATACAGGACATTCCATTTGTTTTTATGCCTGAGTAAAATTCCATTGTGTGTATGCACCACATCTTTTTATCCATTTGTCTATCAATGAACAGAGGTTGCTTCCATATCTTGGCTATTGTAAATGATGCTGCAGTGGACATAAGGTGATTTGGCCACAGTTGCTGCAGGCACCCTGATGGGTGGGGTTACCCCCCAGGCGGCTGGCTATGAGGTGCACTGGCCAATGGAGCTGGCCTCCGGGCTCACTAGCTGTGTGGCTTGGTTGAGACTGCTGCAAACATGGTGGTGATGGGGTGGGTCTTTGTCCTGGTTGTCTCTGAGGCCTGCTTGTGCACTGGGCCTAGCTAACTGAAGGGTACAGCCACAACTGCTGCGGGTGTGCTGGTGTACAGGGCCAACCTTCTGAAGCAGGCGCCACTCTGGAGAGGTGCCTGTGTCAGCTAGAGCCACCCCTGGGTATGGCAGGACAGAAGCTTCCTCAGAGGGATGCTGGTGCCTTTGGTATGTTCTTCAGAGAAGTTTTTCTCTGAGAATTCATGTAGGTGACCAAAAATTGGGGAGAAATTATAATATTATTTGCACTAACACTCTAATCCAATCAGTTTTGTGTTGCTAAATAATTTCTCAGAATTGCCAGGCCATTTTCTAGCCAAGAAGCAATGCATTGTTATGAAAATTTGGAGATTAACATAAATGCATCCTCTGCTTCTCCAGAAAGAAATTATTATAAATAATGAATGTTGCAGAAAATGGGGAAAAATTTAAATTTAAAAATGAATAGATAAGCAACAAGGACCTACTGTATAGCACAGGGAACTATATTCAGTTTCTTGTAATAAACATACAATGGAAAAGAATCTGAAAAGAAAATGTATATATATATCTGTATAACTAAATCGCTTTGCTGTACACCTGAAACTAACATTGTAAATCAACTACACTTCAATAAAAAATAAAATTTTTAAAAATGAGAAAAAATAATAATCTTATGTTGGGTGATGTGCACAATTAAATTTCTTAGATGAGTAACACCCTTAAAGGGAACACCACCATGTTTCACATTTATTAATTCTTGAAACTTGATAAGCATACATGGAAGTACGTATATTGAGTCTGTATTCTAAAAAGACAGAATCATGATGATGCCATGTTTTATTGCTTAAAGCCACCTTCTGAGTCAGACTATTGCAGGACAGTTATTTTTGTGGGCATCTCAGATTTCAGATTGAAGGGATTTCCTGCTGTCAAAGCTGAAGCGCCCTGCAGATGCAGGTTATTCCTTTACTTCTGATCAGAAATATCTTTAGCAGCTGATCCCAGCTGGGTTCCAGAGTTATGAATTGGTATTGTAATTTCTTTCCTAACCACTTAACACTCTACCATGGTGGCGGTAATATAGGGAAAAGTCAGAGCCTATACGGAGAGAAATTCACTGAATGTAAAGGTATATTTTATATTAGGAATATTAGATCTTGGGCTCCCATTCTCAAAATAGCAATGCCCACTCTTGCTAATAGTTGCATCATGTTGTAGAAATTCTGAGTTTGTTTGCACATTATTTTGTTTCTATTAATTTCATATAGATAGAGACACATATAGTTAAAAATTAATTGTATTTTTAAATTATGAAGCAAATAATTCATGTGTATATGCAATGTGAGATGAATTATATTTTATGAAATTATATACTTGGCAAAAGAAATGCTTCGAGTCACGTATGAGAAAATGTTTTCAAGAAGACTTTATAATATTCATTTGATGTAAATAAAATTAAAACTTAATCTTCATGTCCTTTTGGCCAAAATTATTCTTTAGTATTTAGAATATAATTATGCTATATATTTATTTGCTATATTTAAATATATATTTGCAGAGAGTATCCCTACCTCAGAAAATTTTTAATTGTATCTTTTCACAATTAAAGTCTTAGGTTGTCTCTAATGGCTTTACATCTGGAAGTTGAAGGGTTTTAACAGTAAGAGAAATTCAAGAAAATGCTTTATGTCAACAGAATACCATGCTTTGTTCCTAAAAAGTCAGACCTATAAACCAAAGTGGTTAAATAATGAATATGAAGGGGGTTTCTTTCTCCCTCAGAAACATTTATTGCTAGTGGGACTTTCAAAATTCAGACAGTTTTCTGTATTCTTATCTGCTGTTTTTATTGATTAAACTCCCAAGATGGATTTGAAGTATCCATATTTTTTTTATGACTAATAATCTTGATTTGGAAATTGGTATACTGGTTTGCTAGGGCATTCCAATTATACTTCATGTAGCAAAACCTCCAGAGATTTCCAACAGAATATTATTTTTCCATTATCGCTCCGGTTACATCTTGAGGTTTACTGACAATAATCCTTAAACCACTCAGGTTCTCATAGGAGCCCTTCCCCCACACTGACAGAGCACAAAATCAACAAGCGAAAAATGAAATATTGTCACAATAGATAAATTATGGTGATTTTGTCTTTGATGCATGGTATAGAAAATGGTTCTTTCATAATTTTTTTTTTTTTTTTTTTTGCCTTAAGTTAGCAACAAGATTACCCTGCAGTGAGAATCTTTTCTAAGAGACTTGGGCATTTGTTTAATGCACATTTCTTTTCCACAGTTGCCAACAGTATCTTAGTAGACACAGGGTAAAAATCATTAAGAATCCAACACAATTCCCACATTTTAAGTGGATTGGATTTTAGGATATGCTTTTTCAATTGACCCAATAATCATATTTTTATATATAGATATATTTCACACTAGTCAAAACACATTTTCCCAGCAGGAGTCACCTTACAATAATCCAATTTTCACCTCTTTAATTATTACCTTAAACTGATTTTAACAGTTGGCCTTATCTGGCCTCAATTATCAGTGTTTCTCCTTCATCATAAAAGACTAATTTAAAATCTGGGAGCTTACTGCAGAGAAGTATCTTTTACCACAGTTGGCAAAGAATAAGAAATTTATGTTTTATTTAAAGAAATAGGATGTATCTATTCATTTGTTCATTCAACAAATATATATTAAATATGGCTCTAAGTATTTGCAGGCAGTTTGTTATTTTAAAAATGAAAGAAAATTTAAAAAAACCTTTAGCTGTTACTTCAGGCAGCATAGCATTTAAAAATATTATGCTCTCTCTATAGAGTTATTCAGGTGAAAAATATGCAAAATGTGATTCAGTCCAGGTATAACCTGGTTGTGGCATCAGTCACTGTCTGTCCCTGAGGATCAATTCACATAATACAGATAGAGGAAGATGTCTCATTGCTCCTCCAAGACTCTATATGTGCCACGTACAAATATTTGTCCTCATTTATGTAGATCAATGGTTTAGATATTATATTATTTTTTGTAATATTTCTTGGGCATTAGGTCTTTGGGGCTGGATTTGGAAAAAGCTAGTAAGAAGAAACTAGTCTATTAATTCACTAGCATATGAAGCATTTTCTTCCCTATTTTACTTATGCCTTGTAACAGGTCTAAATTTCTAACACATAGAGAAATGGTATGGATTACAATTAGAACATGGCCAAGATGAGTAATCCCTATAGAAAATACTTTTCTGTGTCATTTCATGAAAAAACATAACAGTATTGCATTGTGGAATTTATTTCTACATACCAAATTTTCATTCTAAGATATTGAATGTTACGAAATCAAACATTGGTGTTTGTATTTGGTTCTCCAATAAGAATAAATAGCCTGTGCCAAGAATTCAAGTGCAAGTGATATGTTTAGAAATGCTCCTGGAGAAGCTGGTCAGAGAGTTGGGAGGCAGGAGAGGAGAGGGAAAGAGACCAGGAAAGTCCCAGACGCATTCTGACGCCATCTGCTCCAGGAAGCTCTGAAAGGTAAATCATCCTTCAGTAAAAAGATGAATGGCTTTTTGCACCCTCTTGTCAGTCAATCATTGGCTACATGCCACCCCAGGGCTGGATGAGGGAGTATATAAACTTTTAAATCCCTTCATGTGGGACTGGTGGTTCCAGGGACCCTGAGCAACTCTGCATTACGATCTAGCAGTTCTCTCTCCTCCTGATAATCAGTTCAGTTACTCTGCCAGTGTTGTAACTTTCTTTTCCTCCTAGTCTTATCTCATGAGGAGCTTGAAGGGACTGGGTGACATCTGGATGATTAAATGAAGCAGGACTTTAACTCTGTCCATTAGAGACAGAGTCACTCCACCATGATGCAGCATATTTGGACCCACAAAGCCAAAAGTTATAGGAATGGAAACCAGAATTCCCCAAGTGAGTTATTAGAAGTGATGGTGAACAAACCACTCCTCCTTCCACTTCTTGGCTTCCACACCTGTCTAATTCACCTGTGGCAGACCATAGAGAGGGTATTGATTTAAGGTGTACACAAAACTCCAAAGAACCGCAACCCAAACTGGGTTGGTATTATGTCCATTATTGACCCCACATCTGCAACCACTGGAGGTAATTCCAACATTCTATCAGGCCAACAGCCATTGACAGATACATATATTGTAGGACCAGAGGATTCCATGGTTTAATGGAATTAATTAACATATTGCCTTTTTGAAAACTTTTCAACCTAAGAAAACAAATTAAAACTAAAGATAACCTAGAATCACTGTTACCCACATAGACATATATGCCATAATTTCTTTAAGCTGAGTGATGAAAGGGTATAAAGCAATTATTTATTTGCATTGCTATATGAGTATATACCACTCAACCATTATTTTCAATATTTTTTCTCATATCTGAAATGGATTTTTATAGCTATCATATCATTTCGTCCTATCACACTTGTAACAAATATGTAGCCAAAGGATTTAGCATTGAAAATATTTGTTTATTGATATTAAACCAAAATGATTCTGTGAGGCCTATGAAGAAAGTAATGTAGTAACAATGAATAAAATATGGAGAATAGAAATTTACATCAGTTATTTTGATTACAACTCAACAATGATTATAGCATATACTATTAATCTGGAGTAATCTTGAATTAAGCTTCCTATAACTGAATTTGACCACTTTGTACTCTTAGAATTTAGTTAAGATAAATATGTAGAAAGGGATCTAGTGGGGAAAATCAGTGACTCCACAGATATTTTTATCTGTTAGGCACTAGATTCAAAAGACACACTCCTTGCCTTCAAGAAGGTTACAATGATGGAAGAGGTATAAAGGTACAATTATAATTGGGTACAAAATGTGAAGTAGTGTAATTGTGAAGAAGTAATGGTCTATGAGAGAGCAGTGGTTGTTCAAGTCTACCCAGAATCATCAAGAAATGTTCTCAAAGAAAGTAAATTTAAACCTATAAAATGACTGGTTAGTAAGATTTGCAGGAAGATATGCAGGGATAGGGAAAGTACTCAAAAGCATGGAAGGAAAAGTATATGGTATAAGGAACTGCCAGACTTGAGACTGGACATGTGGACACAGAAGACAAAATGGACATGTGGTAGAAGACAAAATCAGTGCTACTGAATACAGGGAGGAGAGCTTCAAAAACAAGTCCAAGTGTAGCTCAAGCTGAGGAAGTTGATGTTCCCATATAGTATTTCCCATCTTGAAAAAACCTCCCTTACAAACTCCAAATACACCCTATGGTTGACTAAGCTACTCTCCTATGGAGAGGTGTGGTCTATGGCTCTTCCTCTTTAAACTGGACAGTCTTTGTACCTGCTCTGACCAATCAAATATCACAGAAGTGACACCACGTAAGTTTCTAGGTTTCTTACACTTTTATGGTGTCAGGCTTTCCCTTCAGACCTAAAGAGACTGGCAAGTTCCTCTTCTTGTCTTCTGAAATACACACTCTTGGAGCCTGAGCTGACTGTCCTACTGAAGACACCAGGTGGACAGGTCCTGAAACCACATGGAAAGGGGAAGGGAAAGGGAAAGGGCCCCAGCTGAGCTCAGCCTTCCCAAAGTCCCTGCTAAGTTGCTGGGGGTGTGAGTGCAGCTCTATTGAACCAACCAGAGCAGCCTATCTCCCAGCTGCTAAACCTGGAGGTAGAATATAATGACTATTTGATTAAGTCACTGACCTGTGAAGTGTTTTTTACAAGACAATAGATAACTGGAATACAGACATAGCCATATCACCTTTAAGGCAAAGCTATTGAAAAAATTATCTAAAATATCTGTCTCCAGTTCTTTTTTTATCAGTACTTTCTAATTAGCTGTAAATCCCTAGCAGTCCACAGAGATCCCTTTGATTAAAACTGACAGATGCCAATATCTCATTTAAGTCAATGGTTACTTCTCAATCTCAATTTATTCATATTTCTGCAGAATTTAATACAGATTCTTACATCATCCTTTTTTTTTTTTAAAGCATTTTCTTCATTTTGCTTCCAAGACAATATATTCACTGTTGCTTTTTCATTCTGTTTTGTTTTTCCTGCCGGTCTTTTTTTTCCCCAGCTTTACTGATTAACATTTAACTCTGTGTAAGTTTAAGATGTACAATGTGATGATTTGATTCACATAAATATCATGGGATGGGTCCCATAATAAGGTTAGTTTTCACAACCCATCACCACAGATAATTACCTTTCTTTTTTATTTTGTAGTGAGAACATTTAAGATCTACTTTCTTAGCAACATTCAAGTATCTAACACAGTACTATTAACTATAATCATTATTCTGTACATTAGATCCCCTTAACTTATTAATCGCATAACTGGAAGTTTATACACTTTGACCAACATCTCTTTTTTCCCATTGCCCAGCTACTGTCTGTTTCTATAGTTCAGCTTTTTTAGATTCCACATATAAATGACCATACAGCAATTGTCTTTCCCTGTCTGACTTATTTTATATAGCATAATACCCTTAAAGTCAGTCTATGTTGCCATAAATGGCAGGATTTTCTTATTTTTTTTATGGCTGATTAATATTCCATTGTGTATATGAGCCATGTTTTCTTTATCCACTCATCCACTGATGGACACTTAGGTGGTTGTAATGTCTTGGCTATTGTGAATGATGTTGCAATGCACATTGCAGGGTGAAGATACCTACGTGACTTTGATGCCCACTCCTTCTCTTGGTGCTGTTCTTCCTCAGAATCCTTTGCTGGCTCTTCTCTTTCTTCCTAAACCTCTAAATGATGGAGTGCCAAAGGCTCACACCTCTCACCACTTACTTCTCTAGCTTCACTTGTTTTATAAATGATCTCTTACAATCTCAAGCTTTACAATGCCATCTATCCACCCCATATTAATAGAATAATTAATATTAATTAACTAGTACATTCCACATTAATATCTTCAGCACTGACTTTTTCCTAATATCAAACTTCATTTTTTTCCAATTTTGCTCTCAACATTCCTGCTTTGGTGCCCAATAGTCATGTCAAACTTATAACCAAAACAGACTCAACTCCCCCATCCTTAAACTGTTTACTTTAAGCAAAATAAAGAGGCATTCATGATTCCTATTATGCCCTCAGACCCCACATCCAATTCATTAGAATATCCACTGTAGCTTCAAGATATGCACTGAGCTCAACTACTTCTCACCATTTCTAATACCCTAACTCATACAGACCAAGCCATTTCTCTCCTGAATACTCCAGGAATCTCATAGGGCTCAGTGGCTTTCACTCATCCCCTTACAAGTCTATTTTCCACATAATAACTAGATATATACACTTTATGTATCAACTTAGCACTTAACATTTCTTGATTGCATGTATTTATAAGTATATTTTCTGTCTTCCTGATAAGTACGTGAACTCTGGATGACAACTGCAGGCTTATTATTCCCTGATGGTCATCCTGTGCCTGAAACAGTGCCTGGCTTTTAGTAGGTCTTGATAAAAATATGCTGAATAAACACATAACTGAATAAATGAACCAGTCAAAAAACAGGATGATCATGAAATCTTTAGTAGTTGAGATCCTTTATAATAAGCATTTAACACACAGGAATTCAACTTTTAGGGTGGGCATAAAACAAGCAAACACACCAAACACCACACACACACACACACACACACACACACAAAGCAAACTAAACAAACAGACTACACACAAGAGAGACAGAGCTGGTTAAATGGTTGATGGTTCCCAGCAAACCTGGTGTTTAATAAGTTTACACCCAGAAGTGAGCTGAAAAGGAATAGGTGAATCTGCTCTTATCTCTGCCAGCCTCAACTTCCATGGATCATAAAGGGAGCATCTCATTTTATTAGAGTGTAATTCCAATGATTTTCTGTACATTTTTTTTCCCTTTGTAACTACTAGCCAACCACTTCCTCTGGAACTCAGTCAAAGACAAGATGATTCAGTCCAATGCTGGTGGGAATCTTAACTGTTTAGAGCTTATTTAGAGTCTTAATTGACTCTCCAACATGGCAACTTTGTAAGAGTTTTTTCTAACATATTTTAATCCATTTCTTAAGAAGTGATTAAACAAGTATTTATAGAGTACCTGCTACATCTTAGGGACATCAGGTGCGGAGGACAGAGCAGCAAATTAAACAAAGACCTTGTCCACGGAAAGCTTACGTTCTAAAAGGAGAGGACAAATATTTAATTATGTATAGCATGTCAAGTCATGATAAATCATTTAGAGAAAATGAACAAGGTTAAGATAGACAGAATGCTTATGTGGCCCCTCTTTCTAAGAGCTGATAAGCGAAGATCAAATCAGACTGCCTTAGCACTCTTTAGAAATGCTTTCATATGTGATCAAACATTATGCATGTGGAAAAATACTTTCCACTTCATGTAAGTAGCGACTAGAGGCAATGTCTACTAAAGGCAATGTGATAGAATGGTCTCTATATAGTTAATAATAATAATAATAGTAGCAGTTGTAATAATATATATTATATAGTAATAAAATATAATAAAAATTAGTAGTAGTAGTATTTTTGGAGGCCCAGAATAAAGCTATTTCAACCAACTTTATTGAAGTATGATTTACATTTAGTAACCTGCATCAATTTAAAGTGTACCAATCAGTGAATTTTCAAGGATATATACCCCTGTGAAACTACCACCACAATCAAGACACAAATATTTCCATCATAACAGAAATTTCCTTGGAACCAAACTCTTTGTTCAATTGTAGTAACATGAGTTATCACAAGTTTTCTGATAAATTTTCTTCTTCATTCCCTCCTAACCTGTTGTATGTGTGTGTTTGTGTGTATAATAAGTAATATACCTAATATGTTTGAGCCAAATGGAGTAGAGTAGAAATCTCACTCCTTATTTTGTCCTTCATATTCTTAGATCCCATTCAACTATCAGTAAATAAATAATAGTTATTTTATGCAAATTCAGCCAAATGCAGATATATATTCTTATTTTTCACCTTTTTATATAAAATAAACATATTAAATATGCTTTTCTAGGTCTTGCTTTTTTCATTTTGTAATGTAAATTAAATTTTTTTCCTATAAGTGAATAGAATCCTTTCTCATTCTTCTTTAGGGCTGCCCAATATTATTTCACATTGATGTACTGAAATGTACTTAAATGGTCTTCTGCTGATAGACATTTGGATTTTTTCCAATTCTTCACTGTTAACAAGCAATGCCCATGTAACTGACCTTGAGCATTTGTCTTCTGCATGTGTGCCAAGAGTATCTGAAGGATAAATTCCCAGAAGCAGAACTGCTGGTCATAATGTATATAAATTTGTTATATTGATAGGTATTGTAAAGATTTCTCATAGTGGAGGAGCCAACTTACAGGCCCCCAGGAATATATGAGCATACTTCTTTCTCCCCAGCCTTGCCAACAGAATGTATTATCAAATGTAGGGATTTTTGCTAAATTGCTAAGTGTAGCATAATATTCCAGTGTGGTTGTTATTTGCATTTTTCTTTAATGAATGTCGGTGAGGGCTAGTTACAAAATCCAAGAATCTAACCTTAATGGATGAGTTTAAAATGAAAGTAAATTTGCATTTTTTGCTCACACCTGACCAAGACCGTCCACAATCAGTGCAATATGCTTAAGCCATTAAACCCAATTAACATTTTTTATTTCAAAAAAGAAACCCTTTTTAAAAGTTCAAGAACATTTTCTTATTTTATAATGCAAAAAAATTGAAAACAAGATTTAAAATTAATAAACTACAGTCAATGCTTCATCATCTAATAAAAATGGAGAACAAAGAGCAATGGGAGAAGTCTTTAAAGAGAATGGAGTTGCAAAATGGAGATAGATATAGAATTAAAAATGTAAATCAATAGGTAATAAACTATTCAAAAGGGCCATCAGTAATTTAAATTCATTTTTTTTTTCAATTTCTACCTGATAAAGTGTAGAAATATTAGAGGAGGAAAAAGAAAGTACAATTAAGAAAAGACATTCCACGAGCCTCTAGCAGCATTGAAGATGTAGCTCTGCTGCCGTAAACATTCTTCTCACAACATACAAAAGAAAATCTGAAATGTACCTATTGAATAATTAACAAAGTACGGTTCATAATTTCACCTTCTCTACATCTAGAGCAACAATTTAACTTAAAACAATGTCATCTATAGTTTCCTGCGATAGATAAGTATGTATATGAATATTTAGAACACAGGCTCTCCAAATTCATTTGCCTGTGTTAGATCATTAGTCAAGCTAAACGTTTTCTGTAGAATAATTAAAATTTTATACCCTGGGAGAAGAGAGAAGCCACAAATACAGACAAAATCCTAGTAGGTTGATGTGATTGAGCCTGTACAACAAGTAGAAGGGATGGGAAAACATCAGTCTGCTCCATTACCTGGGTACCACCTGGCAGCTCTGACCCGTCCAGGAGCAGAGGTGAATATAGCCATCAACCTTCAAAGGCAACCATCTCTTAAATTTGTCTTCAAGGAAATCTTTCAATTGTAATCTTTCAATTACAGAACACGGGGTTGATTCTGCTGCATTGTCCTCATGTGATAGGAATTATGTTTACCTAGAAAACAGGTTAAAATAAGTTTGAACCTGAAGTCAACCCTAAAGTGTGTTTTTTAAGATCTTTGCCTCTATAAGCTTCTAAAACATTTCATTAACTGAGGTTAATGAAACGCATTATATTATATTATATTATTATATTATAACATATTATAACAAACGCATACAATGTCTTTTAGGATAAACCAATATATGAATAAAATATTCGATTCTCACAATATTACTCTCTCTAACCCCGTGGACCACATCCTGGGCTATGCAGAAAAATTAATTTCCATCAGAAGAGACTCAGCTAAGCATACACCCTCTGATGCGGTGTGCTTATTGACTGCGGGGCAGTTGTGAGTGGTGGGAACTTTCAGTGCCACACCGGGTTGACTCAAACCTGCTGTGACTTATTTCATGGTTTTTGAGGGAGAAACTTAGAGGGCAAATTCTCCAATCTGGCTAATTAAGAGGCTGTAACACTAGGAAAAATCACCTTCTCACCTCTTAGCAAAAGCCACCAGCCCTGGGAGCTGCAGGAGAAAAATGAGCTCCAGACTGGTAGAGACCAAAAGGTGAAACTTCAGAGGGAACTCAGGGTCAGGGAGGCAAAAGCAGTTGTAATAAAGAGCTCCAGGTGGCGGAATAAAAAAGCAGTCCCTAAGGTCACAACAGAAAATTCTAAGTGGCTCTCAAGGAAAATAAGTCTCCCGTTCACAGCGTTCCCAGGAAAATGATGGGTAGTTACCGGGTTTGAATGTCAATTGACACTCAAAAAGGCTCTGGGCCAAAGCTCATTTATTTATTTATTTGCCAGTGAGACTGTCTGACCACTCTACTATGCCCTGGGTTCCAGAAGAATAACTATACTGTGATTAAGTGTGTTCAGAGTTGATAAAGTCCACATTTGAGCAGATAGAGTAATTTGCATTGCTTCGAAGAATTTGGAATACCTGTGTGGCTTTCTGTGCAAGATCGGTTTGATTTTTCTCTTCTAAAATGGACTATGCCAAATATAGTAATGAGGTTCTGGTAACAGATGATTGGTAATAATTCTAGAGAAGGATACGGTGATCATTTATTCCTTTCCAGTCCTGCCTCCTCAGAATTTTCATGTGTACGTCCCACGATGAGTTCATACTGCTGAAAACAGGGCCCATAACTCTAAGTTTCAGGTGGTTGAATGAAATGTATGAACTGAACTATTGTGAGTAATATGGGGTGATAGTGATTGTGGCAAACTACAAGTAGAGTTTAAAATGTAGTAAGTGCCGGGTCCTTTCTCAGGCCCTCTCCAGTTTTTCTTTCTCTACTACTAGCCATGAGGACTACTACTGATTTTTTTCCACGTGGGGCAGCTGCCCCCAACTAATTTACCCTGGGAAAGCTTTGTTTTCTCCCAAGTCTGGCTGGAAAGTAGAAAGCTTATTCTATGATGTATTTCTTCCTTAGAGCTCTTGAAGACAGGTGCACGGAGGCATTTCAATTTAAGGCTTCTACTACCCATAATTACTGGAAATGTGACAGGAAATTAAAAAAGAAATTATAGAAATGGGGGAAGCCACACAATTTACAAATACTTAAGAGTTATGAATGTTGTTCAGCAATTTCTGAATTTCTTATCTGATGGTATTGGATCTCACTGTGGACACCACACCTGAGTGTACAAGTCAACAACTCCCTTTTAATCCATCCTTTCGTGTCCTACAGCCAAGCTTATAATTCAGATTTTTCCTCAGATGAGACTGGCAATTTTCACCTCTAAAGGTTTCAGACTGAGCCACAGGCAGGTTATGAGCTCTTCACCAAGTTCCAGGACACTGAGTGTGCGCACACATGCACATGTACACACATGCATACATACACATGTGTGGGCAGCACATACCATCCTACCCCGCCCCATCCCCACACACACCAGACAAACTTATTATTTCTGTACAATAGTCAAATACAGTTCATTTTAATGTAAATTCCCCTCTCACTAATGGGATGAAATTCTAGATCCAGCTAGATGGATGTATTAGGAAGTATTAGGAAAAATCATTATTTGGCTTTCTAAATTCACTGCTTCTGTCAGCAGTACCTGAAGACACAGTTTCAAAAACTCACAGTTATTCCCTAGACTTCCTATCATGACAGATTTTTAATAGTGATAGTGATGCTTCCATTAAAATTATCAACTAATTAATGAAGCTGCATTTCCTAAGCGTTCTATCTTACTTTTTCCTTATTGAGACATATCTCAAATTTGTAACCTTAATAAGCAGATCCCATTGAAAAATATGCTGCTTCTAGACAATCTTAAAATGCATGCTGTGTCCAAAACAGTATTCTGAATGTTTTATATTTGATTACCCTAACATAGGAAATGAACAAAATGTGATCCAATGGAACAATATTATCTGATGTATCTATTTTTTAAATAAACACTGTAAAATGAGGCTAGGACACAGTCATAAGAAGACAAAGATCTTTGCTGTCCAGAAGCTTGCCTTGAAGGAGACAGATGGTAACCAGTAAGTAAATTATATAGTGTATTTTAAGATGATCAACGCTCCAGAAAGAAAACCCGGTTAGTGCCGCTGGTGGGGATGGGGCGCCAGGTTGCAGTAATCACCGCCTTGGCCTTGGTAGGTATCACTGGAAAGGCAAGGACTAAGCACAGACACAGAAAAGGTGACGTGGTTAGCCAAACTCTTTTTTCACCCTTTAAAAATTATGCTTTAGACATGTAATTAACAGAAATCTAGAGATAACAGAAAAATCTGTTTATTATTTATTTTAAAAATTATATTCAAAATAAAATGTAATAGGTAGATGAAATTGGGCATGTATGTTTAAGTATAAAATAAAATGCGTTTTGAGAAACCATACTAAATCAGTAGAAAGAGAAAATACAACAAAAATATAACACTCTATTATCTGTTACTCCTCCTGTTCCAACCCTAAAAAAATTATAATGTGATGGGAAATGTAATCACATTATTCCCTTTAATTTCATGGTTGCCTAATTACTGTGAGCAGAAACCAAGCAACAGTTTACAGTGCATGAATATATTTAAATGAGTTCCTATTTATGAAGTAACAAAATGCCTGTGCCTTCTACTATTAATTAGGATATTTACATTTCTAATTATAATTTGTTGGAAAATAAATTCAGTGTACTGCTTTACTAATTTATTATAGTATTAAGCAAGATACATATATGACTATTTAAATCACATTCTATTGTGTAAAATACATTGATTTTCTATTTGACTTTTTGAAATAGAATTTACACCATTTTTATTTGCAATCAAATTTGCTATTTATTTTAAAGCTTTACTAAGTAATCAATAGAAAATTAGAGTATCTTTATTTCTTGATGTAGAGAATAAATTTTATTTGGATCAATATAAACTTTCCCTTATATCTTTCTAAGAGGTATGAGTCTTAGTTTAGAAAATTTAGTGTAATTTAATATATTTTACCTTCTTCAATCTCTCTTTTTTTTTTTTTTTTGCTTCATTAGGGTGCAACAAGTAAAATTAAAATTATAAAAATCTGTGTATCACTTGATATGTTACCTCATCTAACTTCCAAAATAGCTTAGAGAAGCCAAGTTCTGGATTTTTACAGATAAAAAGATGGTAGCAAATGCATATTACAGGGAGGATGAAAAGCATCCATTGGAATTGGGGACTTGGAGGTCATTTGTATTTGTCACATTTTGTAACATTTTAGTGTTATTTTTCTAAATTTAATAGTCCTAATGTTAAAAAGCCTTATTTTTTTCCTAAACTGCTAAATATGCTTACAAATTGTAGACAGACTAAGTCATAATTGATGTCTAATTTTCTCATAAAAATATAAAACATTTTAACTATTGTTGGCTTGAACATTTTAAAATTTTGATTTGATTTTTCTCTAATGAAATTTTTTGGTTAGCCATGAAAGACAAAAGTATAATAATAGTAATAATAATATACTAATGATAATAATAAAGCATTGGTATCTTCCAGGAAGTTACTGCTTTGCTGTTTCACACAATGGCCACTGTGTGGACGGATTTTGTTCTCTCACAAATCATTCACAGCTGTCCACATACAAAGTGACACAAGGCAGAAACAGGATCAGGTTATGTCATATAATGGAGGATCTACCTATGCATATGTGGGAATTAAGAAAAAGCATTAAATTGTCTTGGCCTCACAGCTAAGATTCCATAGACATGCCCCTCTGTTCATCTTTTATTGTGCTTTATTTGATGCCCAACCAAGAGTATTTGTCCATTGCTCCTTTCCCAGTTCTCAGCCGTTTTGATCTCTAAGTTCCTCTGAGTCATTGTCTCCACTGCTTTTAATTTTCATAGCAGATTCACAGAACTAAGCTATAGACACCTATTTCCAACCACCAACAAGAAATTGATAATAATATGAAGAAATGGCTCATTTTTACATTTTATTTATATACTTGCTTATTAATTGATCTTACTGAGAATATACATTGTACTTTTGGCCCCATGCCCAAGAGTGAGATGAAATTTTCTAGGAAGCCAAGTGGAGAAAGGGAATTCCCACCAGATGGGACACCCATGTGTGCCTTTGGAGGAAGGCTGTGAAGTTCTGCTTGGCTCAAACGTGAGCAATGTGCATGACAGGGAGCATGTGAGATTTCCTAGGGAGAGTCTACATAGAATGACACGCAAAGACTGTTTTAACTCTCTGGGACTTCATTTTCTTTGTGTAAAATGAGATGCTCGAATAAGTCGTTTTCTGAGATGCACCCTCTCTATGTCTGTCTCCTTCAGTCATTCCAATTCACTCTTGAATGGAGACCTCTTTCACTGTCCAGATTCATCGTCTAATCCTCCCAAACAGAACAGAACATCATAAGTTATTTTATGTTATTTTTTCAATTGAAGTATAGTCAGTTTACAATGTTGTGTCAATTCATTTTCTTGTGTACAGCGTCATGTTTCAGTCATACGTATACATACGTACATATTATTCCTTTTCATATACTTTTTCATTATGGGTTACTATAAGATATTGAATATAGTCCCCTGTGCTATACAGTATAAACTTGTTATTTTAAGTTAAGCTTCAGAGACTCAGACTACCAGAAACAGTCATCCTCTGAGGTCCTTCCATTCCTGCAGGCAGCAATTCTAAATAACAGTGTTGCAAAAACACTGTATTCCTCATGTGTGTTTCAGTCCTTGTAACTTGTGAAAGACTGACCCACAAACATATTCAGCTCAAGAAAATTCTGGCCTCCTTTATAATTGTATTCTCTTATTAGCACTTTCTATATTATTTCAAAAATATTTGACTCTATCATCCTTGAATTTTGGTATTAAACCCAAGTATATATTTGTGACACAGGGCAAGTCATTGAACAGCTCCAGATGCTATCAGTGAAACCGAAGTAGTTATAGGTGAACAGGGCTGTATAAGGACTAGAGATGATGCAAATAAAGGGCTTAACAAAAATTTTAGCTGTTCCTCCTGTTATCATTACCTGCACTCGGAAGTCATTCATGAAATTCTAACCCTACACTTTGGTTCTCTATACAGATCTCATATTGCCCAAATTTTAGGATGATTTACTGCCCCCAATATATCTATATCTATGAGTAAAATGTTTGCCTCACTTTAAAAAAAATTACAACAGAATTTTTGTGTGTATATATATATACATATATATATATATACACACATATGTATACAGTTATATAGTAATAAATATATATATTTAAACTCCAGTTGGATCCTGGGAGTGCATCCAGATATTGAATGTCTAAAATACTAGAAACTACGTCCTATTTTGGAATTTTTCTTGCCAGGGACCACAATCTAGCAAGCTCTGTGTGCATTTGTGTCTGTATGTGGAGATATATAATATTAAAATTAGATGGCAAACTTTGGAAGAGCTGAAATGGAGTTTGGGCTGTTGTGATCGAGGCTTTCCTGAGTCCGCAGACTGGAATTGCTTCCTTTTCACAGTAAAGCTCTTATTTTGGGGTTAACCTGTGCCCTTCTTTTGTTCTTCAGACAAAGAATTACTACAGTGTGGAGTACTGATGAAATTTCCTAGGGCACAGCTCCTGTGTTGAGGACTTAGCACATGAGATTAATTCACTGGGAATAAAGGAAATGGCCCTGACATTAAGGGGGCATGACACAGCCTATGGTTAAAAAACCAGGTAGGAACAGAAACAAAACAAAACAAAACAAAAAAGATTCTCTGGCAATATCACTGGCATTTTCCTAATGGCCAAAGCACTGCAAGCATATACTTAGAATACTTAAATTTCTTGATTTGAGAAAAAAAAAAAAAGCAAATTGAAGGAAGAAACAGGATTGTTCCCTAAATTTAGGAATGGTGGGTGTGGTGGAGTGGTTCTAAAGGGGCTGACTAATTGGTTGGGTCACTCTGCTTTGATTTTGTTTTTGTTTTTTAATCTCAGTTTTTACTGTTCTTTTTCAAGCTGAAAATATTGCAGCCAAATGTTATGGGGAGGTTTATGAATTCATTAATAATAAGCAGTTCAATCTCGAATATCCTTGTGACCTTTAATTTCTAGCAGCTTTTAAGAAACACTGTGTGGTTTCTAGTCTTTTTTTACCCGAAGATTTCAAAGTAGCATTTTTAGGATGTGCCTATAATTACTTCTGCTTAAAATTGACCATTTTAGGGGTTCACTGTGTATTCACTACACAGCCCACTGAAAATCAAAACACATAGGAAAGGCATGTGCTTTTCTGCAGCAATGACTTTAAAATCTGAAAAATCATTCACAATGAATTTACGACTGAAAATATTGTACCTGTGTTTGTCTGCCTATTCATGTTGCCAGCATGCAAATACTCATTCAGTATTAGTTTGTTTTCTTTACATTTTACACTACAGAAAGATCTCTTGCTGGTATTTTTTAGTGAGACAGTCTTTCTTCCAGACATAAAGAGATGACCTTTTATGACCCAAAGATTTATCAAGTCAGCAGTCTATTCCCTGGGGCCAGCATCTCCAGCCTCTTCCTCTGCCAGTCACGTCTGTTGAAGGACTTTGCCAAACCCCACGAGGAAATGGACTAATCTACTTGTTCCAAAGAACAAGAATGACATCTTTACCAGCTGTACTTTGTCTATAGAGGAAAGAAGCTAATAAAGGATGAAATACTTTATCCACTTGTGAAAGATACGATGCAATGTTTTTATAATAAAGGACCCAGAGGGTAGCTGTGAGGAAGCAGCCACTCAGAAGATAAGGCTTCATTATTGGGAACAAAGAAGGAGAAACTTATTATGATGAACTCAGTGAGATCAATGTATGTAAAAAGAACATTCCCTTTTGTCAGTTTATTTATTTTTTTCTTGATACAGTCACGTGGCTATGACTTTCTGGAATCACTGTGCCACAATTGGTTTCTGGCCTTTGTTTTGATATGGTAAAGGTTTGAGTGCACCTGCAATTAGGTCCAATTACTTGTGAGTCATGAGGTAGTCCCTGTAAACGACGGCTGGTGAAAACATTACAGCGGCGGCGTGTCAAAGACTCCTTGGAAAACTAAGCAATGTAAAGACTAGGCAATTATCATCAACGCTAGTTTTTAGATTGGAAAAGACAGCTACAGCCACAGCAGTAGCATTCAAAATGAGCTCCCAAGTAAGTAGGAGTAAAAGTAATCCTGGGGGTTAACCAGATTTACAAAGGATGCTGCTGGGAGACCTAATGAGAGGCAGCTCGGCTAGGACACTTTTGCCATGGAGCTTAAGTAAGCCTCTTAAATTTTTTATTCTTCAGGTCAGTAAAATAAATAGAATTTCTGGACTGTTTCCTGTCAGTGCATTAATCAATTTTCATTGTCCTTTTCTCATGCTTGAATAATAATGCTTAGTTGTGCTGTTAAGTCCTGCAGTGTCTAGGAAATCTTGTATTTTATGGTGTGGTTCAGAAGAAAACATATACTCACTGTTTTTTAAGTGTTATTAGTTATTTTCTAAATTCTCTCTGGTTCTTTATGAGGTTGGCATGTGCATATTTATACAAGTAAAGGAAAGAGCTAAGTGTTCAAAAATATAGCCAGTAACAACCAACTGTGATCCACTACTAAGTGAAATCTTTGCATCTAATAAGGTACCAATATGTGACATATAGGTTTGCAACATTTAATATGTGAACGTTAAAAAAATTCGTAGATACAGAGGAAAGATTGGTGGTTGCCAAAAGTAGGAACTGGCATGGTAGGTGAAATTAATGAAGGTGGTCAAAAGATACAAACTTCCAGTAATAAAATAAGTCAGTCCTGGTATGTAACGCACAGCATGGTGACTGTAGTTAGCAGCACTGTGTTGCATATTTGAAAGTTGTTAAAAGAGTAGATCTTAAAAGTTCTCATTGCAAGAAAAAACTTTATAAGTATGTTTGATGATGGGTATTAAATAGACTTCTTGTGGTCATTTCTCAACATATGCATAGATCAAATCACCTTGTTTCATGCCCAAAACAAATACAGTGTTATATGTCAATTACCTCTCAACAAAAATGATATAAAATTAAGTGATAAAAAATGAAAAGGTTAATCTTAAAGATAATTAACTCTATACTATATTAAATAATCTGATATCAGTTAGGCATAAAAATATAAAGTTCTGTATTAATTCTTGCAAGGGCTTTTTCTATATCAAATGTAATCAAATCAGTAGTAGTAAACAATACTGTCACAACGTTGATTTTCCATAGAACACTGATATCTTCAGGAATGATGCCACTATCTTTGAATAAGAGTACTAAATTTAACAGTAAAACTTTTCTGAATGCAGAGTAATTAAAACACTATGTAGGGTATAAATCTTGTTTACTTTCTGCCTCGGATGCCAGTTATAATACATATTTTAGTTTGACCATCTGACTGAAACATCTGTTACCTGTTTTGTTCCGGATTCTGAAAGCTTCCTTTGCAGGGTGGCTGATCCCCACTATGTGTTTTATGACGTGCAAGTGGCACCACAGCACATAGCAGATGTTCCTCAGCGTTGCTCTACATGCCTTTTCATTGACCGAGGCTGCAAATCTTCCTCTAATTCACAAAGTAACATAGGATTCTTCAGTAATCTTGTTTTAACACCTCTAGGCCGTCCATAGAAAAACCTCCTTTGGTTACAAATACATCAGGAGAAGCATATTTGCAACATTGGTTTTAAGAGAAAAGAACCCGTACTTCTAACCAGTTTCTCAGGATATTATTACTACTTGGGCTAGAAGAAGAGCAGAAAGACAAAATAATAGTAAGTGAGAAAGGCAATAACAACATAGCTCGTCTTAATTCTGTTTTGTGAAAAGAGAGCAAAATCATAAACCTAAGGAGGAAATAAGATAGCAGCTCCAGTTTAGGTAGTATCAACCAGGTGGTCCATGGTTTATGTATCCAGCTAAGGAATTAAGGATCATAGAGATGAGGTCATGTCCATCAAGTCAAGGTAAAGTACGTAAATGCAGTCTGTGGCTCCCTACTGCTAAACCCCATGTTCTTTTCCCTCCTTTCTGTCATTGTTGTCATCAGAAAAGTTTCTCACTCCTCTAACAAATAGCAAAGTATGGCCACGATCAACAATCAGCACTTCCTTTCCACTATGCCTGGGTCTATATTTATGCCATTACTATTCCCTCCTCACCCTCCTTGAATTCCAACTGGCCTTGGCACATTCCTTGATGTATAATGTTGTGAAGGTGGCTTCAGAGACTGGATGGGAAAAAGGCCTTGCACTGTTCACCTGCGTCTCTTGGAAGACCCAGAGGGAAACCAGCTGTCATGGGAAAAGTCTGACTATCTTGAGGATGCCGTGCCATGGCGAAGACCAAGCTAGCCATGTGGAGAGGCCTGAAAAGGAAGACAGACGCCCAGGAGCCACCAGCTTCATTCCAGCCCAGTCCCCATAATATGAATGAAGAAACCATCTTGAACATTCCTACCTTAGCAGACAGCGTGTGGAGAAAAACCAAGGGCTCCAGAGGACAGATAGAACTGAAGCCCTAGACCGAGGGATACAGTCAAGTCCATTTACAACCATGTGAATCACCTCAGCTAAGGACCAACAGAGGGAATTTAGGAGGCATAAAAGTCATCCCTGATAGACTCTGCTCAAACTCCTGACCCATAAAATTGTATATATTGTGAAGATTTTGAGGCTTTTAACTACTAAAATTTGGTTGTTAGCTTTACATAGCAATAGATAACCAAAATCGTGGTGTTCTGAGAAAGAATGTTTACTGTTCAAGGATATTTATCATCCACAAATTCCCTAAAGCTTTTTTATATCTAGTAATGGGAGCCATTTTTAATACTATTCTTAAACGTTTGTTAGTTTCTTTTTGAACAGCCTGCTTTTGTATGCTCAAGAAGGAATAAAGAAACAGTCTGTATCTACGAGGAAGCAGGTTGGAAACACTTAAAACTATTTTAAGAGTGGAAGTCCCAGAAGTCACCTCCAAATAAATAATTTTTTAAATGATTTTTTGAGTATAAAAATCAATCTGCTCTCTTGTCATTTCCATCTGTCAGGTTATCTTTTATCAGCAGTTACAAAACATACTGAGACGTACACATGATCTGTAGAAGCCACACTTGATTTAGAAGAAATTAAAATGCGCTATATCCCTCTTTCACTATTGTCAGTATCTGAAAAAAAGCACTGACATAAAAACGACCCAGAGACTCCCTTTCTCATTCCTATTTATTCCCTAGACTGTCAAAAATGCTCAGGAATCCTAATCCACACATTTTGATTAGGTTCTAAACCATATGACTTCAGGCAGAAAGATATTTCAACCAAATTGGAGGCCCTTAGGGAGAGCAGGGCTGCTCAGCCTGATTTATTCCATGTCCGTAGCCACAGGGGCATAATATCTCAATGAATAAATGCACCTATTTAATGATTCTTACATTAGTTTTAGTAGTCACAAAAGGTGCTATATTTACAAGAATAGAAACCGCGATTTTTTTTTTCTTTTTCAGAATCAAGTACACATTAAGTGGAAGGAACAAAAATTTAAAGGAACTAAGACTATTAGCTAAAGATTTCTCCACCCAAGTGGGAATTCAGGTCTTTGGGAATTGGGGCTTGAAAGCAGAGATCATCTGTGAATGATTTTAGAAGTAGACAGAATTCCCCATAGGAAATTAAAATGTGGTCCAAAGTGTGGTTTGTGCTATATGTTCTTGTTAGAATAATAGTTCCTTACCACTTGAAGACTATTTTAGAATAAGGAAGGGATACATGAGTTTGGTGCCTAACTTGATCAACTGAAAGCTTTTATTTATTTTTTTAATCTAGTCCTTTGACCTGTGTCTGTCTAATGGTTTTTAATGACTGTGATGTAAGCAGTGGCACTGTAGTTGCCAGATGCACCCGGTGTTTAGTTTCGCACTCCTTCCTTCTACCATAAAGACGGGCTCCACCTGAAACAACTCACCATAAAACCAGACTGTCACTCCATTGTCTAGACCAGAGGTTCACAAACTTTTTCTGTAGACAGTCAGATAGCAACCATTTTAGGCTTTGAGGGTCACCAGTTCTCTGTCACAACTTTCTGTCTTTGTGGTGAGGGCAACCAGAAACAAGGCAGATGTCTCCTACAGGACGTGGCTGTGTTCCAGCAGAGGCTGCAATTTCATCTCTGGTCTGGAGGTTTCTGGAAGCAATCAGGTTTTCCTGGGGAACTCATCCTGTCTCCAGGAGACCAATTCAAGAAGATCTGATTACAAAGCCTAATGATTAGGAATTAGTGGCTAAGAAAGACCAGAAAAAATAAAACTTCGGGGGGGGGGGGACAAGAAATTAAAACAGGACAGAAAGCAGCGAGTTTATGGTGATTAGTGGATAAAGGAGGACTCACATGAAGACGCTGTTTCTCTCGTTGGAGAGCATATGAAGGCTCTACGGCAGAAGTGGAAACTTCCTCAGAAAGGTGTGTCATAACTATTCCTGTTCTTAACACTCAGGAACTTGCGGCCGAAGAGCTGAAGTAAATTTCATAAGGTCAAGAGCTAGTCAAATACAGAGCCTGCATTGGAAGCCAGATATACTTTTCCCTCAAAGCCACACTCCTTATATATGATTTGTTGTCCTCTAACATTACTGAAATCTTTATATAAAAGTGGGTTCCAAAGTTTTGATCCAGGTAACAGCACCATATAGCGACAAGCGTCTTTGTGTAATTAACCATATGCTTCTTTATATTAAAGCCCACTAATATGGGAATGGGACACCAATAATGGCTTTTAAACTCCATCAGAGAAAAAAGATAGGTCCATTTTGATATTGCTGATAATCTAAACCATCCCAGTGCTTCTCAGCATGTTGTCCTACATCCCAGTAAATAATATTCAAAGTAGCCCTTTGGATATTTTTCCTTGAGGCTAAGAATTGTGAGAATAAATAAATACCTATTTTAAGTTCTTTGCAATATATATTTCCATCCCGTAACCTTGTCTTTTAATTCTGAAATTTCCTGCAAGGTAGCAGCATTCCTTAAAGCAACTGGGACAAATTAACTTCAAATCATGGTAGTAGTTTTCATAATAATATCACTGTGCTTTGATTGGCACTGATATATAATATAATGTAATATAATATAAATTAACATCATATAATACAATATAATTTATATGTATATACATACACGATATGCATTTATTACATATATTATAATGATTAGAATAATAGTTCTTGTTTTGTGTCATATATATTATATATTATGTTTGTAAAACACTATTGTTTATTAGTATGATGTTTTATATACATTGATATAATACTTAAAATCAGACTAATTCTAACAATTAATAGAAATTATAGTAAATAGGGCTATACAGGTACACTAACAAAAAACAGTATCTGAGATTGCAAAGACCAAAATCTAGAGAAGAGACACAGATAAAAAACAAGACTGGCATGCAACCCATGCCTGAATGTATCTGCCTAGGGAAGGGGTGCTAAAATAATGGATTTAAGTGAAAGGTTCCAAAATCAGATTTTTCTTTTATTTGAAAAAGATAAATCTCCACACAGTTAAATTGATACTTATCGTAAAATTAAATTCGCATAAATATCACGGAAGATGCATGTGCTTTCTCTCTGTCCAATGTACCAAAATAAGCAAGCCTCAGTGGGTTTACTTATGCAAACTGACATTACAGGACTGCCAAGATGACTACATTCTAGTGTTATCAGAATTCATGAAATGCAGCTTGTCTCGAGCTCCGAAGAACTCCTTCTGCATTTCCAAATTAGATTCCACTATTCTATATAGACGCTTTGTTGGGGAAATCTAAATTTAAGTTGTATCCAATTTATAACCTTTTTTCATCTTAAAAAAGCAAATGCATTGCTAACCTATTCTTAAATCTTATTAAATGTATTACATTACCTTTTTTTTTTATTAATTTAAAACCTGGATGGAGTAGTCTAAAACTGCTACAGAATTTAATTGGTCTGGGGCTGTTAAAATCCAATTCTGCTCAGCAATGTAATATGCATAAAATCACGGGTTTCTGATAGAAACAATGAATCCAAATTTAAATTTTCAGATTATCCTCATTTTGCATTGACTCTGCACACAAAATGTTTAGGTTCTGGTTTTTTTTGTTTTTAGATATCCACAATATCAATAAAGATGTCGAACATACATAGAACACTTCAGAAACAGAATACAGCTGGCATTTCAGCCAGAAAGACAATTTTCCTTAGGGGCTCTTTCATTGCTCTAACACTAATCTATGACAAAAAGGTCTTGTCAGATTCTTATTGCATTTAAGAAGCTTTTGGTGAGATTTGTATTGATCTGGAATAAGGCAACTGACAACATGGCAATAAATTTTTACTACTTAGTACTGATCAATATGTGTTTTCCCCTCAAACTTTTTTTCAGCAAATTGTCTCAAATTTTTCTTTTTTTCAAATATGGCCAAGCTACTTCTAAGTTAATAATATCTTATTCAAAAGGTTACATACCTTTTGAACAGGGGAGAATCCATTATAGTAAGATCTGCATTTCTCTGGGATCAATTATATCTAATATGATGTATATAAAATATACACACACAGAAGCAAACACACTCACTCAAATAGATACAGATAACACAGGACTGACAGACAGCTAAGGACCTCTATATATTGTTTTCCAAACTGATCGCCATATTTATGTGTAAACTGTCTGCAGGCCATATTAAGATTATAGGGATTATCAATGCATGACACAAAGTTATTTATTATCCCTAAGTATATGGTGTAGAATTGAGATGAACAAATAAACATACCATCATAATTTTACTTACACATAGATTTGATGACTTACTCTCTTCTTTTATATGCCTTAAATACTGGAGGTTTTAAAGAAGTATCATGTGACTTCTATTGTTTATAGAAGCCTTTTTTTTGCATTTCTCTTTTCTTCTTGTGTTATCTTGACATTAACATAACTTTTCAAACTCACTTCTCTATTAATCATATGCCAGACTATGAAGACATTTAGGCTCAACTAGAAGCAGAAGGAATAAGAAAACAATTTTCTTCAACAATGTAGTGTGACACCGGACAGTGTAAGAGTAGGTGTGATACAAAATTCAACATTTTGATTATGGTATATGTTTTAAAGAATTTCTACTGCATATACAAACATCTTCCGGCATGTAATGCCTAAGAATTGTCTTATTTTAGATAAATTACCTGAGTGTAAACCTTTAGAACAATAGGGTTTATAAAATAGTTTAGACAACTGAAATCTCAACAGGAGAAAGGGCTGTCAAATCCATTTTATTAGTTGAGGACACATAAACATTTAGGCTCTAGAGAGCAATGAAATGTATTCTCATTCCTTTCACGTCCTAAAAAGTTGATTTTATCCAGTAAATTTCATATAACCTGAAATATAAAACTGAACATTTTAATCACACACTTTTAAAAAATGATTATTTATTACATATAGCTTTCATCTTTAGATTGTTTCAGGAAGTTTCTAGAAACATTATCAACTTCTGAAATTCTCTTTTTTTTATTTTTATTTAACTGTCTCTGAGATATTTAGTTGATTCTCTTCTCTGTTGTGGTAGGAATAGGGTCCTGGTTTCAGACTGATGTCATACTTACGAGACACCACAGCCTTCACTTAGCACTGAGTTTACTTAGCTCTAAACAATACCACCAAGCAAGAAACAACACAGCATACAGAGCAACAGCACAGCAGTAATCTCACGGCTACCAGACACAAATTCTGATGTCAAAGTCCCTCCACATTTGGGTCCTGCACTGTCCAAAAATATGGGGCTGATTTGGCACAGGCAATACAGTGCAGGAAAGCCATTCACTCTTGGATCCCTTCATCTTTGTATACATCGCTTGTCATGTACCCCCTCCCCTGGGAAAAGGATTTGTTCCCGTTCTCAAATGGAACAGATTCTCATCAATGCCTGATATATGTCACTGAACTTGATCATTAGATACAAGTAATTGGTCCAGTGATAGTCCTTACCTGGATTCTATTTTATTTCGATCTGGTATTTGTATCTTCCTAGCAATTGTTTTAGTTAATGCTGCAAGAAAGATTCAAACAAGGCTCAAAGCATCTGACCTATCTGAGGCTATAGAAAAAGCCTCAAATTTAGCTTATAACCTTATACTTCCACTTAGAAATTCAATTTAAGTATTTTAAGTGCTAAAATGAGGAAGCATCACTGACCCTGTAAAATAAACAGTGAGATGATAATTAAGCTCTAATAATAAACAATTGTGTTTTTTTATTATTTTATTCAAGATGTTTTATTTTTTAATATTTTTGTTTTAGAACTAAAAAATGAGGTCATAAGCACAATTTGTAGACTTCTTTCTAGAGTTACTTGATTATCTTTCTATGTAAAAACAAGCTATAATAGTATCTTGGACTTCGGTAATATCTTTCTTTCAAATGATTATAAATACTCTACTAAAGGTCCTTCAATTAAATGTTTAAGAAAAATTTGCACAATACTATTCAGATGGAGTTGTATTGAAGGGGAGATGGAATACTTTGTAATTTTTTTTTAATGTTCTGGCAAAGTTCTATGTAGATAACACTAAAAAATGGTGGTTGAAATATGTTTTAAATCATATTAAAGATTATAGCCTAACTGACAAAAAAAGTATGAAAGTTCAATGGAAACAGAAAAAAATAATATCAGAGTGTGAATCTACAGAATGAAGGGACACTGCTGTAGGAATTTGCCCGAGTTAACTGCCAGTCTTGCTGGCTACTGCCTGGATTTTAATGGGCCACGTGTCAAGAACAGGAAGTGATACCTGATGCCCTTGAAGGGTGAGAAACAGGATTTGAAATCCTGAAGAAAGCTGGAACCCTTAAAGTACAGTATGTTAAGTATGAATTGTGATGGGAATGGAGAAGACACTTAATAGAGAAAGACACTGAGGAAACTTTCTGAGCTTGGCCTTAGTTCTAGGGGAGTGTGAGGAGAAAGTGATTTTTTTTTTTTTAAGTATTTCATGGTAACTCTTACCTCAGGCAAATAATCAGTTATGTGAGAGCCCAGAATTCACAATAATTTTATCCTCTGAAAATACCCAAGTAAAAAGCATAAAGGGGTTCTTCACTGACAGGGCCTCCAAAAGTAAACAAAAATCCTCTGAAGGGAAGCATTTAGATTCAAACCACCAAGAATATCTACAGAGAAAATTTCAAGGAAAGGAGCTTATATTAATATTAGAAATTCTGAACATTTGAGAAAGCAAGCCACAATGAATTGAAGCAGAAGAAAAACAAACTACAGAAGGAGAACTATAAATAATACAGAATTATGACATGCAGAATTTTTTTAAAAAGTTAACAGATTTAAAGTAATTAATAATTTTTAAAAAATATAAGAAAGATGGGCTATAAAATGCATAAGGTGAATTTTAGAAAGAAAATTAAAAATTATAAGTGAAATGATAATAGAAAAAAATCAATAGGCAGGTTGGTTCTTTCTATGGTAATGGAGGACTAATTTGATTTGGACCATTCCTCTTGCTGAGAACAAGTGAGACAGGAAGGGGGCAGGGCACAGCCATTCAAGGAAAAATACAGCAATTAACATCAAATTGGTGGAGGATTCAACCCCCAGTAGGCCTTGAGGCTTAAGATGGTTAGAGATTTGACTTCTAGCAGAACTTGAGCTTCATTATATGCTCGTTGTAATATATTAGCATGGTGAATAACACCCACAGGCACCATGACAGTCCCAAGGCTACCGACAAAAGATCAAAGACTGGGAAATGGCCAACTTCCTGGGAATCCCAGCCCCTTCCCCAGGTTAGTTAGACAGGCCTTCCACTTACTAGTATATGAAGCCACCAAGCCCGTAAGAACTGGCAACACGGTGCCTCATGGCCGCTGCCCTCTCTCTCTCCCACTTCGGAGATGGCCTGCACTCTGTCTATGGAGTGTGTACCTACTTTTACTCTAATCTGAGCACCCAACCCCCACACCTTGTGGCCTTTCTCTTGCCTTTCGATGTATCTCTCTAAATAAATCTACCTTTACTCAACTGCGGCTCACTCTTGAATTCTTTCCTGTGCGAAACCAAGGACTCACACTTGGTGGGGCACGTCCCAGGGGCTCAACCGAAGCCTGGGACATGGCCCTCCTTATGCCCCACGTCCGTTTTTCCTGCATCACAAGTAGAAAAAATGAACAGGAGCAAAAGATGAATAACTGGCTCTAGGTACTGGAGAGCGGCCCAAGCAGCAAAGACTTACTAGGTCAAGACCCTGGAGGGCCAGAAATCCGAGAGAGGTGAGCTTGTCTTACTCCATTCAAACTGCTGTAACAAAGTGCCACCGACGGGGTGGCTTTTATAAACAATAATTTATTTCTCACAGTTCTGGAGGCTGGAAGTCTGACCTCAGGGGGCCAGCCTTGTGGGGTTCTGGGGAAGGCTCTCTTCCAGGTTGCAGACTGCCAACTGGCTCCTGTGTTCCTGGGTGGAGGAAGGGGCTGGGCATCTCTCTCAGGCCTCATTTATAAAGGTGATAGTCCTGTTCGTGAGCGCAGAGCCCTCATGACCCAGTCTCCTCCCTAAAGCGCTGCCTCCTCGTACCACCATCTCTGAGGGCTAGGATTTCACATATGAATTTAGAGAGGACGCAAGCATTCACATCAGAGCAGAGCCGTGCATGTGATATGCTTTTCCCCCTTGAGACGTTTACCTTTTCCAAAAACAGTGGCAGGCTCTCAACAAAATCACACACCCAACATTGGAATTCATTGGGAAAGTTGGGAAATTGGAATTCAGTTCCCACCAAGGAGACAGGGCTCTAAAACAATAAAGGCTTTTGGTTTTTACTGCTGTTTGGTATTAGCAGCAGGACTGGAAAATATAACAAGAAACTAAATAGGAAGCCCAGCAAGAGACCCACAAATCCTGACAGCTGCTAGAGCAGGTTTCGCTAATAAGTGGAGAGAAGAGGGCATATTCAGTAAAGAGCGGGTGGCAGGAAAAATTGTTAATCCATAAGGAGAACACAGAAAACAAATTTCTATCCTTCCTCCATGCTAGGCTTTGTAGCATCAGTCTAATAACTTATACTTTCTTAATAATATCCCCTTGGCCCTATTGGAATAAATTGCAATTTCCTTTAGATCTCTTCTTAGATCTTTTAAGGATTATTAGCACACAAACCCAAAGGGTGGAAAGAATTAGTTATAAATGAATCAAGGACATAACTCTGGAAGGCAAAATTTAAACCATTTTATCTTCAAATCTTGGATAAAAAATATTTCTTAAAATGAGATGCAAATTTATAAAAAGAGTGGACAGATAAATCACACTTATTAGGAGATGTGATATTGTTACTGTAATATACAGGGTATACAAATTATTCATGCAAATTTATAATAAAAAAGCAAGTCAAGTAAAAAGTGGGCAGAAGGCAAGAATAAGCATTTCCACAGGGTCAATTTCATTAGTAATCAGGAAATGCAAAGTAAAACCAGGATAAGCTACATCAACTTGGTTCTTCTTAACTTAGCAAAAGTTAAAACCTCTCAAGATTCCCAGTGTTACCAGTGTTATGAACAGTTGCTAGGAATAAACATTTGCTAGGAATATAAATGGGTCCGCTGCTTCGGAAAAAAAACATTTAGGCAGTAGCTACAAAAATTGAAATCACATATATCCTATGACACAGCAATTCTGTTCCTAGTTATATACATAGTAGAAATGTGACTGGTTTATTCTAAGTGGTCAGCAACCACAAAGCCGATAGAAAGACTGCCAGATACTATGAGGCTCTTCTAGTAGAAAACCAGATTCAGCTGGCATGATATGAGACTGGATATAAGAAATGGTACCACTGCTTCAGAGCTTGTAAATCCCTTTGCCACCAGCCACCATATTTGCCAGGAAAGCCAGTTTCCCTGCATTTGGCTAACACAGCAGTCTTCTGATTTCAGTGTCTAATAACTTTTGAGAAGTTGAATTCCCTTGGTGCTGTTACAAAATAAAGTTCAATACACATGTAACAGAATTTCAGTTCCAGTGTGTATGCTGTAGAAACGTTTGCACAGGTGCATCTGAGCAAGCTCGTTCTATAACAGCAACGACTGAAAACAGCACAGGAATCCATGTCCAGTAGAGTGGATAAAGTAATTGTATATTCATGCTGTAAAATTCTGTGAAGAGGGGAAAAGACCAAAGTTCAGATGATGAATTGACTTGAATGAAAGCTGTGAACATAATCTGCAGAAAGGAATAATAAGTCACAGACAAACACATGTAGTATAAATCCTATTTAATTACTTCAATGTTTAAAAGCTGCCAAAAAGGAAACAGACATTGTTTAATTGATTTATTTTAAATACAATTAAGGAAAATGCACTAACTTAGCTTTATCCTTGGGGTAATCAGAGAAGGTTAGAATGAGAGAGAGGCACACTGTGTGCTAAAAGTAAAACAATTTGTGCTCTATTCCTTACCCTGAGTGGCCTCTCATAAATGGCCTCCATCTAGCTATTTTAAAAACTAGATAGCCTTCCAAATGTATGTATTGCACTATAAGAAAATTTTAAATTATGTTAATATGTAATTAGGTGCTCTATCTTGAATGCAATTATTCTTGATGTTAAAGCATATTCTTTTTACTTGAAGTACAGTGTATCCATCTTTTGACTAGATGGTATTCCAGTATTCTCCAATGATGTGATAGAAGTATGCTGCATTTGAAAATGTAAATCTGACCACTTTTTATCATTAAATGTTTATCTAAAGATAAATGAAAATGTATGCAAATATTACTTTGTTTTTTTTAATTAAGCCTTTCAGTTCTCACACTTCTCAACATAAGCAGAGACAATGTAACCCAATTTGAAAACACACACAAAGGAGTGCACCCTCTTGATTGAAAAGGCATTATATTTCCTAAAAGGCATAGTCGTGTATTTGATTAAATAGAATAGAATTTTTTTTTGTCATCATCTTGGAGATAAGCAGAGTTTATCTTTTAAAATGGTGCCTGAGAGGGGAAGGTATAGCTCAGTGGTAGAGCACATGCTTAGCATGCACGAGGTCCCAGAAAAAAAGGACACGGGCAAGGAATAACTACCCATTTCATGGTCTGAATATTAGAATAGGGTAGGAATTCTTCCCAGAACAACTGAACACTTTCTACAGTGACAAAATTTGTATTGGAGTAGTGGTTAATATCTTTATAAGTAAAAAAATTCAGGAATAAATTAGTTGCAAAATAAATATATGGGAAAAAATACTACCATGCAAAATGCCTCTAAATAAACTGTGAGCTCTTTGAGGGCAGGGATCTACTGAATGTATTTTAAATTCTACAAAACGTTTAGAACAATTTCCTGAATGTAGTTACTCTGTAACTGCTTATTGATTAGTGAGTGATTCAGCAATTACTAAAATCTTGTTAAAAGATGCTTTCATTTTAAATTATCAATGACATCTAAAAACACATTCAAATTAATGGTAGTGGATATAAAATAGTTTACCATAATTAATTCCAGAATGACATTATCCTAAAACAACAGTAGTTTTCCAAAAAAAGTAGGCATATTTTCCCTACTTCTTAAATTTCTATGATACTCTTTTCTCCAAATAACATAATATATGGTTTGTTACTTAGCGTTTAGACTGATTCATAGATTTTTGAAGTGAGTTTCAAATGAATAAAAATAAAATATTTTAGGTAATACAGAGGGTCAGAAATGCTTTAATGTCCCTGAAGTGACAACAGTAAAGAAATACAGATTAAGGATAGCCAAAGTGTAGGAAAGGAAAATTCAGACTGTAAATTTGGTATGAAATCAACATTTTGTTATTTTGTCAGTGCTAAAATAAAATATTCCAGGGAGTATATATTTTGTTGTTTGTGCTTCCAAAACACTTAGAAGATAATATTTCAAAGTTAATTATTAGCAAATTATATATAAAATATTATTACTAACTATGATTAATCATAACTCAATAACCAATGTTGGAGTGATATTATAAGACAGTAGGTATGGGGAACAGAAAATAGCCCTTCTTACATTTACTTTGGTCCCCCTAAAGTCAATTGTGTAAAGTGACAATGACTTACAACTATTTGGTTTATAGAATATTACCCAATATCGTTCCCATGATATAAGTCAGCCACTGGAGGCCAAAGTATGTCTCAACGTAAAGTTAGCTTTTAAAGTTTGAATAGGATTGCTTTATATTTAAATCCAAACAGCTATTATAACCCTATTCTAGTCACAATTGTTAAACAGCCGCATTTTATAATAATGTTAGAGGTTAGGATAATGGAAAGGGAAAGGGTAAATTTTGATATCTCTTTGAAGTTTCAACAGGCAATCTTTGAAGTTGCAACAGGTAATTTTTTCTTCCTCTCCTTTGTGGCGTCTTGTGATAAACATCACTCCCATTTGGATTTGAATGTTCTTAAATTGACATGGAGTCAGAGTGATACATTAATTTTATAGCATTTCTCATATACATTAAAGATGAAAATAATGAAAATTCCCTTACACATTATTAATTCTGATTTTGCTTAAGCAATTTCTCATCATAATCACCAAGATTCAGGAATGCTTAGTTGGTTATAAACATGAACACGAAGTCTGCGATTGCTGGATAATCACACCAAAATATAAAATAAGTGCCCTTACAGCATTCAGCTTCTAGGCCAATGGATTTATGAATTACCTAAAAAATTAAAGATGAAGTACCTGAAAATTCTTATATGCAACAATTGCAACATTTCTGGTTCTCAATAGTGAAGAGATAAGGATACAATTCGAATACATATTTTAACACGTTTCATCACTATTTATATTTATCACCATTACCTCTTATACTTCAGTTGTTATTGCAGTGACTGGAGAGTTTCCTGAATGACATTCTGAGCTATTTAAATAATATATCTCAGAGCCTGCATGAGGATGGAAATCGTTAGGTATTTGAAAATCAGCATTTTTTTAATATCCAAAGTAACTAAATTATGTAGGTCTTTTGTGATGTGCCGTGTTCTTAGAAATGTTAATACATTCTTAGTCCTTTAAGAAATAATTGTTTTGGGAGAAATAATGAAATCTATTTCCCATTCTTAGAAATTCATAAAGATTATTAGCACCTATTTAAAAAAAACTCAGGATTTTGCTGTTAGATTTAATTGTATTTGTTTAGGACAGCAAACATTTAACGATAACAGCAAAATTAACAATGTTTTCCCTACAGAACAAATTAATAGCTTAACAAACAAAAAGATTCTGAGGAATACTGATAGAAGCATGGACAGATTCTTTGTTTTCTGGAACTCCAACGAAAGATTGTAAACTGAGCTGAAGCATCGCTTTGGGGAAAACAGAAACTCTGTGTGTGTGTGTGTGTGTGTGTGTGTGTGTGCGTTTGTGTTTTCCTTCATTTATTCAGATTTTCAATCTCCTCCCTTGCTTGTGCTTCTACATTGTCTGGAAAGACAACAAAAAGCAGTCAGTGTTAATATTAGACATGACTGACATTTTTTACTTCATAGGTTTGAAATAAAAGCAGCCATCTTTAACAAAAGAAACAAGAATGTTACTATTGCTAGAAGACAATGTATTATATGTAATATACATTATATAAAATATAACAGAGCCAATTTTATCAAACTTATCACTTATTCCTTTGAAAATAAGAAAAAGAAAATGTGCTATTAGACTTCTAATTTTATTATAGCAAATTATCATGATAACTCCCCTAATTATTCCATGACTTCATTAAAGTTCTCTTCCATGACCATATATCATGTTTTATGATAATTTTGTGTCATTTATAGAAGGAATTAAATTAATGTTTTTAATAACACCTTTAACCTTCCTTGAGTTAATTCTGCATGATAAACAATATAATAACTATATTTAAAAGCATCCTTTAATTGGCCATCACACTAATTCTTTTGTCGAGTAATAAATTGGGCAAGCCATTCCTATTATTTTCCTGGGTACACTACAATTACATTTTCAGCATGTTTGAAAAAGGAATCTTAATGCAGACCTAAATTAGCATTGTTACACTAAATTAATTGTAAAATACCGAACCACAATGCCTGGGTCTGGTATTGCACTTTTAATTCAACTGTGTGCTCTGATACGAACACACTACACGGAACTTGTGGAGTGGGCATGCTCGCTAGTTGTATAACGGATAATGATAATGAAATGCATGAGATGTAAAACTAAAAAAAAAAAAAAAAAAAAAAAAGGGAAAAAAATCCATAATGCATGAATGCCAGATAATGATATGTTTACTTGGAAATTTGACAACCTTTTCTGCAGAAATGATTTTAACAGAGTTTGGGATAGAGACAGACATTTAAATTTCTTACATTTCAGTGGATTACCAAGAGTTATATTTTTAACTGACTGCATAGGGATTAAAGTTAATTAACAAAATAAGCATAATGTTTCTTGCAATCAATCAGAGAGCCTGACAAGACAAGTAATACAACTTCCAATTACAAAACCTGAAAGGCCATCACTCTGCTTCCTCCTGTATCTTAGAAACTGGGGGTGGTGAGATGAGGGTGACCAACAGAAATGAAAACAAGTCCCCAGTTAAAAGTAGCAAAAAGAAAATTCACACATGGTGATAGAAATCAAAGGCATATTAAAATATTCTTTTGTGAAAAAGTACAGTACTGGGAACACAGAACAATAGAATATTAAGAGCAAAATTATACTAAGATGCCTTTTTATTGTGTTCAAGTTTTAGTATAATAAAAAACCAAAATTGGGCATTGGGGAAAAATATTCTATTGTTTTGAACACTAGGGAGATAGATCACTTACTTTTAATTAAAATAAATTCATAGAAAATATGTATGAGTGATACTAACCGATTTGATAGAAAAATTGTTTCACAATTTGAAGAGTAAAATACATCTTTAGTATAGAAGGATATATTTCTTTAATGATAAGATGCCCATTTTCTTTTCAATTTTAACGTATCTAAATTAAGACAATATCTTACAATAGATGATATATTAGGCTAGGAAGTATGGAATTTGAAATGTAAGTTATGAGGAATAATAAGATAAGGTATCATACATCTACCAGCTAATTAAAGCCGCAGACATCATCCTTCCTGAGGACCTCCTTGTGCTTTCAGCTGCAGTCACCGCCCTCTCCCACTACAGCAAAGGTTGACAAGTAAGCCCAGAATGGGTTTTGTAATTTTCCTTTTTTTATTATAGTTTTCATACATGAATTACATATATACCCCTCAAGTATATAGTACTTTGTGTTGTGTTTTTTAACTTTGTGAAATGTTTTCACGATTTCTGCAGCTTTTTTCACTTCAACCTCTGGTTCTGAATTTCATTACATGGATGCTTGTAACAGTAGGTGCTAAGGACTGAGTTGTGTCCCCTCAAAGCTCACATGTGCAGCCCTAGTACCCAATGTGACTGTATTTAGAGATAGGGCCTTTAAGGGGATGATTAAGGTTAAATGAGGTCATCAGGGTCTGACCTAATCCAATAGGAAGAGGAAGAGATACCAGAGCTCTCTTTTATTTTCCTGCCAATAAATCCTATAGGAGAAACCAACAGAACATCTAGTTTTGAAAAACTCCAAAAACCTCTGTCCTAAACCCTGATAGCTATTTTTTAAGCAGCTTTATTTAGAAAAGCTGAAATGATTGTATGCTAATTTGAACATCTAGGTTATACAAGAATTAACTTAACTCCCTCTTTGATGTCCTCTAAGACTTGGATTCCATTTATATGCACATTATTCTTTCTCAGACCCCTAACTTCAGACTGGAGTGGAGAAAACTATGGCTTACACTTTCCCTCACATCATTCCTGGGCTCCAGACTGTGGAAGCCCATGATTGGGTTAACAAATTGTAAAAGACCCCAGCCGCTCATCTCCTTTAAGAAGAATAAATGTGCTTGGTAACTGCTTTGCAAGCAGGCGCCTATGCATCCACACTCCTGTCTCCTTGCCATAAAAAGCAGAGACAATGCCTTGCTTGCATAGTTGAGGTTTTAGGTAGCACTCTGCTCGGTCTCAAAGCAAGACCCAGGCCCTCGGCTATAAACGCTGGGCGTGCCTGCTGTTAGATAGTCTTCTATCTCCAAAGCAAGGACCTGGCTGGTCTGGTCTGGTGGTCTGCTTTAACAGATGTATAAGAATGTATCTTGTTCCCCTCTCCCCATGACTTCCCTAAACAAAGCCTTTGTACTCATTGTGACTTCTACAATCTCTGTCCCATCCTGTCTTTCCCTAAATTCCTGCATTCCACCACACAGCTGTTAATGATTTTTTCTTTGACTATACACAATAAATGTGGGAGCATTTGAGAGACTTGTGGAGTTGGCTCCCAACTCCCTCTCGCTCTCTTGACTTTCCACAGTTTCGAGTAATTCATTCCATCTCGGTGGGACTTCTGCCGGTCAGAACCCACACCAGACAAGGTGCTGGACCTTTGCAGCAGGTTGTTAGCAACAGTACCTCTTAAACCTGAGGACTTTCAGTGGTATAAAGAAAAAGTTGTTCCACCTTTCAACTCTTTTCAGAAATTTGACCCTGGGCAAAGCAGTGGGCATCATCAAATCATAAGGCATATGCATTTATCACCATCAGGATGACCCATATTTACTACGGAGGCAGTTGAGTTCCTCAGGACTGGTGAGTGATGCTGGAGCACCACAGTGATGCTGAATTTGTGGAAGGATGGGTCTTGTCCCTTTCTCCAACCAGTAAGCTCTTTTGAGCTGAACTGAATTCCAGGAGAGCTCTTTTTGATTCTTTAGTGTTCAAATATGCACTTGAATCCTGTAGACAAGAAAACATTAGGTTAGCACTGTGTTATTTTGCAAACACTTTGTTTTCTGAAGCAACTGTCTGATTACTCTTGAAGGAACTAAATCGTCTAATGAAAATGTACTGCTTACCCTTGGGAATCTCATAAATATGTAAGAGAAGACCTAATTCAGGCAGTTTTCTATCGCTCAGTAATTTTTAAATGACTGGGTAAAGAATCACTCTTTTATAGGTCTCCTTTGTAAACTGAGGTAAGAATTTGGGACTAAACATTAATGGGTAATGGATTTGAAGTTGCTCTTGGATCTTTCATCCTCTATAAACTCTATCAGAATTATTAGAAAAATAATAAATTTATTGACTATAACATAAGAATAACACTGGAAAAAAGGAATGGATAATTAATATAAAATTATAAGTTCTTGGGAGCATATTAGCTTAAAATTAGATGAATACATTAGAGACAAAAATTTGAAATAAATAATTTCTAAAACAATTAAGGTAGCTAATATTAATTAAACCAACTGTCTAGAGACAATTACAATTAAAAAATGGAAATAGTGCTAAAAGAAGGTAGAGATGTGTAAAAATACAAAGGGCTAAAATAAATGTTATTTAAAATGGTGAGCTAAAATGTGAAATATTTTAAATATTAGAGCTAAGAAATTAAGGCTAAAATTAAATGAATATAAAAACTAAAAACTTAAATAAGAGAAGCATCAACTCAGAGCATGAGCAAGATTTTTAAAAGGAAAAACTAAACCCATCAAAAGAAAATTAACTTGACAGGAAGAGAATGACCAGAAGATATATTCTCAAAATGAAGGAAGGGGAGAAGAACTATTTCATTCACACACTGGTAGAAGGAATGTTTTTGTAAAGAATTTATATATTAGAAACACATTTCAAATACTTTGTGTTGATTATTTCGTAGATAGTACACCCCAGAAGCAGAAAATAAAACACTTACTCTGATTTTACCATATAAGTTTGTAATCTATAATCTTTTGCTTCCAGCTTCCAGCTATGTTTAATAGAACTTATTTCTTAGCTTCTTGTTGCATGGAACTCAGATGTCTCAAAACTCTAAGAGCAACTTGCTGCTGTTCTTTCTCCCGAGGCCTGTTGTCTGCTTGGTCCCCCAGAGTCTCAATCTATGGCTGCATAGCTGAGTGGATTACAGTAGTTGATGGTCTCTAAGAGATCACGGTGAAAATGTTGCCAGAGTATATATAGGTTCTAGCCTCGTGCAGGAAAAGAATTCAAGAGTGAGGCATAGGAAAGTGAAAGAAAGTTTATTTAGAGAGATACACACTCTGTAGACAGAATGTGGTCGGTTGCACTCCGATGGGAGAGTGGCTTAGGAGATACACACTCCGTGGGCAGAATGCAGGAATTCTCAGAAGGCAAAAGAGAGGGAACCACCCCAGCCCCAGGTGCAGATGGAGCTGTTAGTTTTTATGGGCTCAGTAATTTCATATGGTAACAAGTAGGAGGATTATTCCAAGTACTTTGGGGAAGGGGCAGGGATTTCCAGGAATAGGGGTCCCACCTGCTTTTTGACCTTTTATGATCAGCCTAGGGACTGTCATGTTTCCTGTGGGTGTGCCATGAGGCTCAAGGTCTCCTGGAAGTGGAGTCTTCTGCTATCTTGGTTCTAACCAGTCTGTCCTGTCCTCAACTGCTATGTCATTCCTTCAGTGGTTGTGCCCTGCCCCTTTCCCTCCTGTCTCAAAATGAAAAACAAATTAGCTGAAGCCACAAATTCCTGAGCTGCCTGTTTATCTGGAGGTACGCTGCCACTCCAGCTTAGAGACAGAACAGAATGCAACAGAACATGAGAGTCTCAGTAAAGGTGTCAGATAAGATATATCAGAATTCAGAGACACGGAGGAAGATGAAATTTGCAAAACACAGTGGGGAAAGAAACTCAGAGGAAAATTCCAGAAATTTGCATATGGGTCACCTTAAGGTTTGATCACATATTGTAGAGGAGAGAAAAATAATAAAGGTAGCAGACAAAACTTTTAAAAGACATGTAATACAAAAATGTTCAAGGGTTAAAAGAAAATATAATCCATAGCCAAATCCCAAGAGACTATTTGTAGAACTAGACACATTGATCGTAAATGTAATTGGATTAAAAAAAAATTGAATAAAAATAAAATATTTTTGAAAACTCAAAGTACCTAGAAAAGCCTTTTTTGGTAAAACAAAATTTGAAGATTTACACTATGTAATTTCAAGATGTACTGTAAGAAAATCTCTTAAGAATCAAAATGACTAAATTCAAGGGAAAAAAATAAATTATACTTTATCAAAAATTTTAAATGTCTCTTCTTTATAAGATACTGTGAAAGAAAGAAAAGAAAAGACTGGAGGATAATATTTTCAGTACATGTATCTAATGCAGGCCTTATATCCTGATATATAAAGAATCCTTACAATACTAAGTGAAGTAAGTCAGAAAGAGAAAGACAAATACTGTGTGATATCACTTATATGTGGAATCTAAAATATGATACAAATGAACCTATTTACAAAACAGAAACAGACTCACAGACATAGAAAACAAATTTATGATTGCCAAAGGGGGTAGGGGATGGGGGATAAATTAAGAGTTTGGGATTAGCAGATGCAAACTACTGTATAAAGTATAGATAAATAACAAGGCCCTACTGTACAGGGAACTGCACAGGGAACTGTATTAAATATCCTGTAATAAACCATAATGGCAAATAATATGGAAAAAATACATATATGTGAATCACATTGCTGTACACCAGAAACCAACACGACATTTCAAATCAACTATTCTTCAATTTAAATAAAAGAGCATAAAGAATCTTTACAAATATTAATAGGAAAACAAATGACCAAATAAAAACTGCAAAATACTTGTTCATTCATTTCACATAACAAAATATACCCATGACCAATAAGCACATGAAAAGGTACTTATTAGCATTGGTCATTAAGTAGTGGAAATTAAAATTACAACCAAATACCACAGCAATTTAGGATGAATAAAATTTAAAAGATTGACCATGACAAGTGTTGATGAGGATTTGAAACAGCTTGTACTCTCATACCCTGTGGCAAGATTGTAAATCAGTATATCTCATCAAATTAATGATATGCTTGGCATACAACTTAGCAAAGCTATTCTTAGGTATTCACCCAAGGGAAATACAAACATACGTCCACATAACAACTTGTACAGGAATTTTTATCAGTTGTTATCATAGCATTCCTAAACTGAAAACAACTCAGATGCCCAACAGTGGGGCGGGGGAAGGGTTAAACAAATGATGGGATATTGAAACACTGTACTCAGCAACAAAAACGGACAGACTACTGGTAGGTGCAACAATATATATCAATTTAAAAAAAAACATTAGTGCTGAACGAAGAAAACCAGACATAAAAAAAATTGCCTACTGAATAATTCTATGTACATTAAACTCCAGAAAGTACAAATACATAGTAATAGGAACTGGGTGAGTGGGTACTTGAAACCACAAATTGAGAAAGGAATGGAGATTTGCTGCAAAAAGGGGGAAAAATCCTTTTTTGGGGAGATGGAAATATTCTGTGCCTTGATTCAGGTAGCTGTTATACATTTGACAAAGCTTTAAAGTGGAAGCATTTTGTTCTGTATGCCTCAATAGTTGATTATTTAAAAGTGTAGCCCTTATAAGAAGGATTTACATATAGCATACATCAGTAAATTAAAGATTTGTTAAGTATATTAATTCCAGAAAAATTTGTAGAAGTGCTTCTCTGGTGTCTGCTAGCTACTGACCATACACATATAAAATAGACTGTAGAAGGACCTAACTGAGCTCATTTTCACCAAATTGAAACATGAGAGATAGTCACTGTGTTTTTAAAAAAAAAAATCTCCGGATAGTTCAGTGGTAGAATTAGGACAGAATTAGGGTTTCAAAATTTTCATAGACATGCATATGTATTTTATTATTGTCTGATAAAACACTAAGATACTCCCAAACTTAAGAGATTTTATTTTAAAAGAGCATGATTTTTGTGCTGTTGTTTGATATTACCCATGGCTATTTTTCCCCCAAAACGAAAACTCTTCTTTTTCGGTAGCTCTTTTAGAGAAAAATAATTCATCAGACATAGAATGTTATAAAAGGTGATTTTCTTTGACATCACTTATACATTGAGGATTAAGAACAAACAGGTCGAGTTCAGTTTCTTCCTAATATCATTGCTTTGGTTTTTTGGGGACTGTCACTGAAATCATTACTATTTTCTGAAAAGACTTAAAAATGTCGACATGAAATTCTCAAGCCTGAGCCATTTTTGTGAAACTCAAAAGCACGTATAAGGACAAGCAGCATAGCTTTAGGGACAGTTGGCTTCTTTTGGCATATTTATTTCTGTTCATTAGAGAGCTTCTAAAACAAACGTAGTCTTGGGGTTTGTTTCCAGATTGTGCAGTTTGTTCTATTTCAAAGCACGAGCCCTTAAAGCTGGGCAGCTGTGTTATGAATGCCTTTGCCTAGTCACAGGAGGATGCTGTAACCATATGGATAGATGAAATCAACCCCTTCACTATTGAGAAAACAAGTAGTTGCACATGGCCTGTAGATGGAAATGTCTCGTTCGTGCAGGGCACCACGAGAGTATTTATGAATAGCAAGTGGTCTGGATGTGTGTTTGTGTGTGATATTAGACAGAAGGAAACAGGAGGAAGGTTTTTCTTCCTTCCTTCCTTCTCTCTTTCTCTCTTTCTCTCTTTCTTTCTTTCTTTCTTTCTTTCTTTCTTTCTTTCTTTCTTTCTTTCTTCCTTTCTTCCTTTCTTCCTTTCTTCCTTTCTTCCTTTCTTCCTTTCTTCCTTTCTTTCTTTCTTATAAAAATATGTGAATCACAATATCTCTGAAATCTGCCCAGCTCTAACTCTTGAAGCTAGCGGTATCTCCCCTGCACATGGAAATGCTGGGGAGAAGTATCCTAGGAGTTGCAAAAACAAGACGAGTATTTGCACCAGGCAGCTGGAGGTTACATAGCTGGGGAGGTTATCCAGGTTCATCACTGAAGGGGGCCAAGATCCCATCTAGAGGAATGGGGAAAAATGCTCAGCTTCAAAGGATACATTGTAGACCACAATTAAGTCATATGTCTAGGAGAATTAGAAATAAGGAGTAAGGAAGTACATGAAAGACTTGAGAAAGTGATTTAGAACTCTGATAATAAACAGGGAATGTGTAATAGATGCCCTCTTTTATATAAAGCGTTGCAGAGTTGGTTCAGGAACATGTGGTTATTCAAAGTTGTATGTCTCTGGGCAATGTTAACATAATCCTGTGAGTCTAATAGGCGACATAGGAGGCAGTTTTGTGGACAGGCTTTACAGCTGTCACTCTACAAGAAGTAGAAGAGGAAAAGTTTTCCTTTACCTTCCGGGCTAGTGCATTCGATGAAATGTCCTGAGGGGCACGAGGCAGTGTGCAGCATTCGCAACTGCATAAACGAAAGAGAGATTTTGTACAATTGAAATTGTGTAAGTTCATTGCTCTGTTCAGCAGCAGCAGTGGGTTCCCAGCAGGCATAACTTGAGAACTGCATCATGTTTGCTACCCAAGCTGGTCCTGGCAATGGACTCAGAGGGCACCCAAGGAAAAGGCTACACTCAAAGGGCCAATTAAATAAAAGGGTTGGTCAGATGAACCAGATATTTGACAAGGAATATTATGATAAACCAAGAGCACAAACTTATTAGTAATCTAATAAAATAAAGTTATCCTTAGTGACCGAAGCACCTTGCTCTCACTTCAGCACAATGCCTCATTATGAAGAAGGGAAATAACCCAACCAGACACAGCTACCATAATGGATGTTCCCTTGAGGGTCACGCCATGAAGCCTTGTCAGGGGCAGGCTGCTGTTATGTTATTTTCACATTTAACCTACACAGTCACATTTGTACCAAATCTCTCTCTTTTTTATTTAGATAATCGTAGAGGCTGCAGGATCATATTTTGAACATGAACTCTTTAATCTGTCATGAGTTACAGTACACATTTTACATTTGTATACACATTTTGCTATCCAGAGGTTCATACTCTAAAATCACGATTGAATCATGATTTATATACTTTTAGGGGGATTAAGGAATTTTTTTCCTTAACCTTTAGATACGTTTAGAGGGGGTTAATTTTATATATATTTAGGGTTTTTTTATGTACTTTTAGGGGAGTTAAGAATTTTTTAGAAAAAACACTGATGATATAGGAATAGTCTTCTTTAATCTCACTTTAGGAACCAGATTTTGCAAAGGAAAGAATTTCAGTCTAATGAGAGAGAAACTCAGTCAGCAATTAAGAAAGATACAGACAAAGAATGGCATATGAACTATGCCCTGGCAGAGAGTATGAGAGTTTTCAGGTTATCCTGGGGTCTCATGGGCTGAGGCTGGTGATTGAACTATTTATTGGTTATCTCCTCAGACTTATCATTCACTCATTCAGTGTATATCCTTGAGTACGTACCATGTGCTAAGCCATTCCAGTGTCTGGAGATACAACACCCCCCTGCGTTCTTGAATGGGGATATATATTAAATAAAAACAAACATCAAGCAACAAGAAGTGCTACAAAGAGAAATAAAGGAGATACCACATGGCAGCACGGTTGGCCAGAGAAGACTTTCTCAGGAGAGCATTTCTGAGCTGAGATCTGAGTGAAGTGAAGGAAGGAGGCACACACCTATCTCCAGGAAAGGGTATTCCAAGCAGAAGAAATCACACATGCAAAGACCTTGGTGTGGAAACATCTTTGGTAGTTTGCAGAACAGTGAGGCCCATGTGGCCTTATTTTAATGGCTGAAGAGCAGATGGGCAGGAATTGAGTTTAGAGGGGGGTCAGAGGCCATAAAGTCAACAACCATGTGATCATGGTAATGCGATGGTTTGAACTGCATCCCCTCCTGTGAGAAAAAAGCTATGTTGAAGCCCAAACCCACAGTATCACAGAATGTACCTTATTCGAAAATAGTCATTGCTCATGTAATTGGTCGGGATGAAGTCATACTGAAATAAGGTGGGTCGATAATCTATTAAGACTGGTGCCTTTATAAGGAGACATCCTTGTGAAGACACAGAGACACACAGGTGAATGTCATGTGGTGATGAAGGCGGAGATTGGAGTTAGGCAGCTGTAAACCTAGAAAAACCAATGATTGCCAGCAAACAGTCCAAAGCCAGGAAGAGGCAAGGGAGGATTCACCTACACGTCTCAAAGGGAGATTCCATGCCTCTGCCAACACACTGATCCCCTACTTCCAGCCTCCAGACCCTGGAGACAATACGTTTCCATTGTTTTTCAGTTACCCAGGGTATGGTACCTTGTGAGAGCAGCCCTAGGAAGTTAATGCAGTACCTTCATTGTTGTTGTTGTTGTTTAATATACTTTACATTTTAAATAAGTTATTGGTTCAGAGCAAAATTGGGCAGGAAATTACAGAGTACCCATATGTTCTATGCCCCACACACTCACTGCCTCCTACACCATTAACATCCTTCGCCAGAGAGGTACATTTGTTGTAACTGAGGAATCTACATTGACACAGCATTATTATCTAAGGTCCGTAATTTACTGCTGGAAAACAAGCCGCACCTAAATTTCCATGAGCTTAAAATATTATATACACACTTGCTTGCTTAAAATGCACATGTTTGCTTTGTTTTAATGTTTTACACAGTAGATGACCTATAGCACGTATTATGCTAAAGAAAATATGTGGTGAGCAATCCTGAGGTTGACCATAAGGGCACGAAGGAGGGCAGATATTTCCTTAGGGTGAAACAATGGCTGGTCCCGGAAAGCCAGATCATCCATTAACAACTTTGTTCTGGCATGAAAGCATGCGGTTAAGCCCAGGGGGAATATTTGCTATCTCAAGATGTCCCGGAGGCAATGACAGGATAGATATAGAAATTTTGCATACCCGGAGGAGGGTGATTGTTCCTGGAAGGGACAGGCCTGAAATTAATCAGTTAATCAGCAAGCAGAACTTAGTGCTTAGCGCATGGAATATCTAAAGCCCCAGCTTTTTGATCACATTTTTTTCTGAGCTGTATACTCCTAATAAATATGATGTTGACCAGGCTTTCGGTGCTCTAGATCCACGAGATCCTGAGTCCCCTGGTCCCATCTTTGCTCTTTACTTTGTCTCTTTGTTTCTTAAGTCTTGCGTCACCCGTCCTCAGGTCCCGAGCTGCGCTGGACGCAGCAATTTACCTCAGGGTTCACTCCCTGTTGTGCAGTCCGTGGGTTTCTACAAATGTATACTGATATATATCCGCCATCACAGTATCACACAGAGTCGTTTCACTGACCTAAAAATCTGCTGTGGTCGCCTCTTGATCCTTCTCTCCTCCCTGATCCCTGGACACCACTGATCTTTTTACTATTTCCATAGCTTTGTCTTTTTCAGAATGCCATATAGTTGGAATCATAAAGAATAGAGCTATTATAGACTGAACTGTGTCCTCCAACAATGTGTATGTCGAAGTCCTAACCCCTACTGTGACTACATTTGGATGCAAGGTCTTTAAGTTAGTAATTTAGATTAAGTTGTGTCATCAGCGTGGGGCATAATCTGAAATAATCAGTGTCCTTGTAAGAGGAGAAAGATGTACCAGGGATGCGTGTGACAGAGGAAAGGGTGGTGAGGACACAGCAAGAAAGTGGCCCTCTCCCAGCCGAAGAGAAAGGCCTCAGGAAAAACCAGACCCTTGACACCTTGAGCTTGGACTTTCAGTCTCCAGAAGTGTGAAATAAACTTCTACTTCAGCCACCAAGCCTGTGGCATTCTGTTAGAACAGCCCTGGCAGGCAAATATAATGTAGCATTTTGAAATTGGTTTCTTTCACTTGGCAATATGCATTTAAGTCTCCTCTATGTCTTTTCATGACTTGATAGCTCATTTCTTTTAGTGCTGAGTAGTATTCCATTGTCTGGATGGACCACAGTTTAGTTTGTTTATCCTTTCACCTACTGAAGGACACGTTGGCTACTTCCAAATTTGGGCAAGTATGAATAAGGCTGCTACACAGAATCATGTGCAGGCTTTTTGTGTGAACATAGGTTTCTGATCATTTGGGTAAATATCAAGGAGCATAACTGCTAGGTCTTACGGTAAGAGTATATTTAGGTTTGTGAAAAAATTGCTACTGTCTTCCATGGTACTGACTATACCATTTTGTCCTCCCACCAGTAATGAATGAGAGTTCCTGTTGCTCCTTATCCACACCAGGAAATCGTGCTGTCAGTGTTTTGGAGTTCAGTCATTGTAATAGAAATGTTGTGGTATCTCATTGTTTTGATTTGCAGTCCTCAAATAATATACAGTGTTGAGGGTCTTTTTATATGTTTAGTTACTATTTTTATATCTTCTGTGGTAAGGTGTTACCTTTTTGTCTTTTTTATATTATGTGTGATGGAAATTTATTTGAGAAATTTTGGAAAGGAGAAACATAATCGTATTCCTATCATAAAAGTATAACATTGAATAATGTGTGGCAAAGTGACCCATGGAGGGAGAGGGGAAACAAGGGGCGGGGTGCAGAAGCTAATTTGCCTAGTTGGAGGCTATTGCTGTAGTTCAGATGGCTTGCTCTAATGTAATAGGATTGGAAATGAGGAAAAGTGGTCACCTTATATTTTTATATTTTTCATATAAAAACTGATTGCTTCTAACCATTTCACACACACATACACACACAATAGAATTTTCTATTGAAAGAGATACGTCAGTGAGAGAAAGAAAGCAATCAAAGGTGATGGATGACCAAGATTTTGGTCTAAACAACTGGGCATTGTTGGTGCTATTTGCTATATTGTAAAACAATGCCCTAGGAGCAAGTTTAAGAGTAAAAGCCAAGATGATTTACTTGAGGTTTGACCCACTTCTTAATTTTCACCTCCACATTGCTGTTACTTAGGAAACAAAGATTACAGGTGTACTCGCTTATTATTACTGAGAATAAGAGCTGCTTATGTAAATTTATGGAAATAATTTCTCATACTGGTTTATAATTTTATACTCAGGACATGGCCATAGGAAACGTTGTTATTAACAACATGATTATTAATATTGTTGGTTGACTAAATGCTTATTCATAATAAATATCCATAACAGGGTTTCTCAACAATGGCCTTTTGGAATTTTGGGGCTGGGGGCGATGTATTGTTGTGGAGGACTATCCTGTGCATTGTTGGATATTTGCAGCATCTTCGACCTCTACCTTCTAGATGTCAGAAGAACTCTTCACTCCAGTTGTTGACAATCAAAATGATCTCCAAACATTATCAAATGCCCTCAGGGTAAAGGCAAACTCATCCTGTTTGACAGACACTGATCTATAGTACGGTCGGGAAGATTTATAGGTTATTATAAAACCTATTTATTGAATGGTTTTCAATTTTGTGTTAAAAGGGATTCTGAAATGCTGAGGGACTGACTGCTGTGAGAAGGAAGGAAACACTGAGCGGGCAGAATTTAAAGTGGAACAACTAAGTATTAATTTATTTCACATGCTATTCTTTCAGGTACGAATTTTTTTGAAGAAAGTATTTCACGGCTACAGCATTAAAAGGAAAAACAGTTATAAGAAATTATGTAATATGAAAATCATATATAAATCATTCCATTTACTTTGTGTCCACAGAAAAAATACCCAGAATTTAAAGAGAAAGACACAAACTGATTTTCTGATATTTAATCTAGTAAAAGCAAGAAATAAACCTCTTTTAGTTCCCTGTATTTCAGATGTTATATCAGTTTTGGGGGAAAAAACCATAATGAAATAAGAAACATAAATTTATCTGCTTTAAGGATAAATATGAAAAGATAATGATAGTTATATAAATAGTATCATTATAACAGAAATTAAATTTGACCAAAAAAGGGATCATAAATTGAAAATAGAAAATGGAGACTAAGAGAAGTTAGAGATTTTGATAATAATGAAAAAAACCACCTATGAGAGAGGCTTAAATAAAAACAGAAATATGTAGTAAAATTTAAAATGATACATCAGGATTTGATTAAGCTCCAAAATAATCCAAAGTGTAAAAAATTTTCAAAACAATGTATATGGTCCTGGGGGTGGGCAGAGTAAAGAATGTATTTTCAAAGTTAGTTTAAGATTTGGATCTTATTAAAATATAAAAAAGAAATTGATATTAATGTATAGCCAAAAGAAATAAAGGAACAAAAATAAAAAAATAAAAAGGAACAAAAATGAGAAACAAAAATATACACCATCTACTTACAGAACTATATGCTACGTTATCTCAGATTGTAGGGTTTAATTTATGGATTCACGGGAAATAAGGGGAAATAGGAGCCTCCTGGTGAAGAAGACATTTTTACTGCCTTTTAGGATACAATATACCTCTAGTTGTCTAGTATCTTAGCAACGTAATTAGAATTTCTAGAATTTACTATTCCTATGACTCAGATCTTCCATTTTGGTGTCTCTGTATCTAGGTTCTTCAAAATACACTATTACCCACAACACTGTATTCTCCACAACACAGCTTTTGATTTTCTATACATCTATTACTTCAAGTGTTGTGCTTATTTTAGTCTGTGTGTCTCATCTTCAACCAAAACTGCTTGGTTGAATCACTCAGGAAAAAAAAAATATATATATATATATATACACACACACATATATATGATGGGTTTTATTAAGTGACTCTCTGATGAACAGCAGAGCTCTCCGGGCATACCACAAACTCTTCAGCCTTGAGAGTGGACACCCACCCCAGACTGATTAAGGTGTGTTTAGTGACCAGTTTTATATGAGCAAAGTATGGTTTATGCATATAGACTTCTCAGGAGGAGATGATGTAAATGGGAGCTTTTAGCCCCACCCACTAGTCACCAAAATTCTATTAGCAAGAAAAAGATGCTCTCTCATTGTCATCTTTACAAGAAAATCTTATTCAAAATAAAAATAAATGGAAGCTTCTCCAAAGGTTTTAAGTATTTCCATGTTGAACAAGAACACTAGGTAATTAGTCATAATGTCATATTTTGGATTTTTTAACAGTTAATAGAGATATAATTCACATAGCATAAAATTCATCTTCTAAAGTGTATAATTCAGTGATTTAAAAAAAATTGGTATATTCACAGAGTGGTTCAACCTTCATCATTATCTAATTTTAGATTTTCTTCACTTGAAAAAAATCTTTTTTTTATATTACACATTGCATGTTAGCAATCACTCTCCTCTCTCCCTTTCCCTCAAATTCCCTAGAACTACTAATTTACTGTTTGTCTTTATGAATTTGTCTCTTTTGGAAATATAAATGGAAACATTAAATTGTTAAATTACTTATCATTAAGTATGCTTTTATGAGGATGACAACAGGAAAGAGAATGGTGACTGGCTTCTCTCATTTAGCATAATGTTTTCAAGGTTCATCCATGTTGTAGTGTATCAGCACTTTATTATTTTTTATTGCCAACTGTATTCCTTTATATGAATATATCTTATTTTTATCCATTCATTAGTTTTCAGATATTTGGATTGGTTTCATCTTTATTAGTATAAAAATGCTGCTATAAATTTTGTTTTCTTTTTAAGTGAAAGTATGTTTTCATCAATTTGAGATATATGTCTAGGAATGGAATTGCTTGGTCTTACAGTGACTCTGTGTTTAACATTTTGAAGAATGTCCAAAATGTTTTCCAAAGCAACTGTGCCATTTTACAGTCCTACCAGCAAAATATAATGGTTCCATTTTCTCTATGTCCTTGCCAACATTTGTTAAGTTTGTCTTTTTTATTCATCTTAGTGAGTGTGAAGTAGTATTTCATTGTTTTGATTTGCATTTCCATAATGACTAATGATTTTTTTTTGAGCAGCTGAATGAAAAATGTTTATTATGCCCATTTCTTATTTGGTCATTTGAACAACTCTGCTGCAAGCCCATTTCACAGATGAGGAAAGGCCTAGAATTAAGGACTTGCACCAGTGAAGAACTTGGGCTGACCTCTGGCTCTCCCTACTCTAATGCTGAGGGCAAAATTGAGCTCTAGCTTCATTTCATGTGCTTATAGCCACTCATGTATTTTCCTTGAATAAATGTCTAAAGACCTTTGTTGATTTTAAAATTGAGTTATTTTTCTTTTTCTTATTAAGTTGTACTGTGTATGTGTGTGCTTTTGATATATACTGTATAAACGTCCTTTATGAGATATATTGTTAGCAACTTTTTTCTCACATTCTGAGTTGTATTTTCGTATTTAATGGTATCTTTTGAAATACAATTTAAAAAAATTTTGATGAAGTCCAAATTACTTTTTGTCACTTGTGCGTTTCATTAACTAACAAAGTTCACTAAGATTTTTTCCATGCTTTCTTCCTAGAGTTCTTATAGTTTTAGCCCTTACATTTAAGTGTGTGATTCAATTTGAATTAAAATGTTTATATGAGATATGGTTCCACATTTTTTCCTTTGAATGTGAACCTAATTATCCCAATACTAGTTTGAAAATACAGATTTTTGACATCCTTTAAAATGTTAAACATAATGTACAACATTATGACATAAAACAGACATTATAAAAGCTGTTACAATTTTTTCAGAAAATATCAATTAAGTTCATGTCAAACATAGTTAAGGCATAGGTAAATTAGAAAGAAAGATGGCAGTATTTTAAGTAAAGCAATGAAATAACTAAGACATAGTCTTTGGAAGTAGTTATATTATCAATATTACATTTCTTATTAAATATGTTTGTATGAGAATGGCAACAGTAAATAAAATGGTGGTCTTATATAATCCTATGATCAATAATTTATATAATCAATATTCTGATTAATTTCAGGTAAAATCAGTTGTTATATTTTTAGGACACAGAGGGACAGAGGTAACCCATGTTATTTATTTTTCTATTCACTTATTAATATATGTTCCAACAAATATATGCTACATACCACTAAGTACCTATGGATACAACATTGAACTAAGTAGACAAAAATTTTCATATGGGAGATAGACAGTATATAAAATAAATGAGGGATGGAGCAATCCATGTGGGTATCTAGGTTAGATGGACTATAAATGCTATGGTATCGATATAGTGACATTCCAGTTTGAAGAATAATTTTTAAAAGTCCAGTCTGGCTTAAGTGAAGTGAATGAGAAAGAAAGTCATCAGGAAATGAGATCTGAGAGGTGATGGGGTTGTACTGAAATTTGTGGATAAAGTTTTTATTCCATGTGATAAATAAACTACTTGAAGAGTTTTGAGAGCACTCATGATATTACTTATAATTTAAAGGGTTAAGCTGCATAGTACATTGAAAATAGATTTAATAGTAGGAAATAAAGTTTAAAATAAAAATTAAAAATAATATCATTATCATGATGAGTTATAGATGGAATAGCTATAAAATAGTCAAAGATACAATAAAGTCATTTATGAAACATAAATAGTGCAGCCCCAAAACTAAAGGAATAATTTTAACTAGTATACTGTTTTTCCACAGATAAAATTGAAAGACAATTGCATTATATTATTTTGTAATGTGTTATTTAAAATAACCAAAGTAATAACCAGACTTACTGAATCAGGATGTCTAGGGTAGGCTCTGGGTCTAAGCACATGTTTTTTTAGAAAATGTTCCACAAGTGTTCCTGTTATACAATACTTATTAAAAACTATATCCACAAATTTGTATCAAGAATTAGTTATTCAATAACAAAAAATTCCATGTAATAACATTTTCATGCCAGCAACATTTTAGAAAATTGCACAAAACATTTTGATATCAACCTTTGCAAAATTCTTCACTGAATTCAGGTTGTTATGAATCTGTATTCCCCTAGTCCACTGGTTTAATTTATGCCACAATGAAATGGAAAGGCAATTACTTTGCTATGATTTGCACCACTTGAATTCATGTTGGAGCCTAGTGATCAACACTCTAATTGTGAAATACTCACAAACCATCTGCTACATAATCTGTTTTACAATTTTGCCAAAGACACATGTCAAGCTTATTGGCTAAGTGATATGTAGTTTTAGAATCCCCTTATTTCCCATTTTGGGAAGTTGCAATAATATTTGTCCTCATTCTTTTGGCACATCCTCTGTTCTCTGCAGTTTCTCTCATTGACTATCATTGAAAAAGTGCACTTGCAAGAGTCTTCTAGCCTTCTGATTTGTAGCCATGAACTCTCCTGTAAATATTACATTATTTTCATGTTTTTTTCCCACCTCTGCATCAATATTTGAGTATGATTAGTTTTTAAAAATACTTTCCCATTGTCTACAATTTATTATAATTTTTTTTTCTGGAGATGATGAAAGAAATTAGAGCAAAGCAGGAGTATGCTGTTGGTCATCAACTGATACTTTATTATTTGTTTATTCAATGGTGTCTATTTGCTTACTCTAAAATTTACTCCATATTTAAGTAATTTTTGCCTTATAAATTGCAGTCATTTGATTCCATGACCTATTTAGAAATGTGCAATTAATATTTTACTCTTTCTAATTTTTTCATGTTATTTAAATTATTATCTATTACAATTTTAATTCTGATGGTGGGTTTTCAGATAACAGACTTCATATGAATACAATCACCAACAAAAACAGCAATCTTTTATTGATGGTTATTAGATTTCAGGTATACATTTAGCATTTTAAGTACATTATCTCCCTTAATATTTAGAAGATTGGAACTATTTCACTGTTACGTAAATTTCCCAGAGATGTGCAGTTATAAGATACAGAGAGATTTCTTTTTTCTTTTGTTGTTGTTGTTGTTGTGTTTGTGGGTTTTTTCGTTGTTGTTGTTTTAAATTGATGCTTATTTTTTAGAGCATTTTTAGGTTAAGAATAAAATTGAGCAGAAAGTACAGAGAATTCTCATAAGCCCTCCTCCCTTTCCTCAGTCTCTCCTATTTTAACATCTTTCGTTTGTGTGATACATTTCTTACAATTGGTGAGCCAATACTGAATCAATATTATTAAATAAATTGACATTAAGGTTCGTACAGTGGGAACCACACACAATGTAGCATTTTCAAATTGCCTTGTTTCACTTAGCAACAGGCATTTAAGTTTGCTCCATGTCCTTTCATGGCGTGATGGCTCACTTCTTTTTAGTGCTAAACACTATACCAGTGTATAAACGTACCACAGTTTGTTTATCCATTCACCCCTTAAAGAACATCTTGGTTGCTTCCAAGTTTTGACAATTATGAGTAAGCTGTTATAAACATTCATGATATGTATGTTTTTATGTAGATGTAAGTTTTCTACTGTTTTGGGTAAATAACAAGGGGCATAATTGCTGAAATGTATGGTAAGAGTATATTGACTTTGTAAGAAACTGCCAGAATGTCTTTCAAAGTGTCTGTATCATTCATTCCCATCAGCAATGACTGAGAGTTCCTTTTGCTCCACATGTTTGTCAGTATTTGGTGTTTTCAGTGTCTGGGATTTTGGCCATTCTAATACATGTGGAGTGGTATCTCGTTTTGATTTTGAATCCTTTAATTACGTATGACATTGACCATCTTTTCATATTTATTTTCATTTGTATATCTTCCTTGATGAGGTGTCTGTTTGGATCTTTTGCCCACGTTTTAATTGATTTATTTGTTTTCTTATTATTGAGTTCTAAGGGTTCTTCGTATTGGCTTCTCTGGGTACTAGATATTCTTCCACACAATTTACACATACTATCTCAGTTATTTGAAGTTTTAAATTTTTTATTAACCTTTACCAATTTGAATTTAGAATTGTATTAATAAGTAGAGCATATTTACTCTTAGTAAATCTTCCAGTTAATTATTGAAGATAACTTTTGTCACCTTTTCATGTGTATTTTCTTCCACAATTAAGACTTTTATAAAATATTCTTTATATTAAAATTGCTAGAAAGGAATGTCAAATGAAAATTTTGAATTAAGAATTACTTTCAAAGAAATACACTTGTGCAGTCACTCAAATTAGTATAACAAGTTATTACGAAGTGACTAACATTGTCAAGTAAACAAGTATTTTTAAACATCTTATAAATGTAGGACAACAGACTTCTTAAAGGACATTTTTTTTCTTCCACACACACACAAATATGTAGGTATCATATGTGTTTTTTCCTTTAAAAGTGGTTTCATGTTGGAAATTCTTGGAAACATTATTTTTTTCCCTCAGATTAAATTATGTCCTTTCCTTTTATTTTATTATTTTTCCACATTAACCTCAAAGATACCTTCTACCTAAAGCCAACAAAAATTTAATAAATTCTATACTCATAGAGCATAAAAGACATTTTTCTCAAATAAAATGTCTTTTCTAGAAGGAAAAAAACCTATGAGAACAGGACTTGTTGACTCTAAAGCTAGAAAAAAAAATCTTTAAAATATATGTGTTTATTTATTTATTTAGGATCTTGGTTCCATTTCTTGACAATTGTCAAATACATGGCCCAAGGCTTATCCAATAAAATCAATACTAAGTAATTACTTAAACTTACTTGTAAATTATACTTCTCATAAAAGTTTTTGTTTTCCCTGAAGCAACTTTCTTACATGTAATAAATAATATTTACTAAAATCAATCAGGAACAATTTTTAAAATTGAATTGATTCATATAAATATTTTAGCTGTGATTAAGCTTGTTAATTAAATGGCAAAGTAAAAAATGTACAAAAGTATTTGCCTAAATAAAACTATTTTCTTCTCACCTTCTCTAGTTCTCACTAAAAGCAACGTGAGATTTAGCAGAAGGTAATTGGAGTACACTTGTTGAAACAGAGGTGGTAGTAGATTTCTTAATACAATATGAGTATTCATTTGTAGACATAACTCTGATTTCCATTTTCCTTTGTTGCTTGAAGTGTCATTTCCATACTGACAACCCTTAAATATGTTTCCTGACTTGGGACAGATACTCTAAACTCCAGACTTACACATTCTGTTATCTGAAATCTCTTGTTGGACGTCTCACTGGTATTTTTAACTGAACATTGCTTCTTTGCTTCCACCTGCTTACAATCTGTTTCTATCCCAGTCAATTTCATTTCTACCTTCCACTTTCCTCACCACTCTCTACAATCACTCCAGAATTTTTTTCTTATGCTCAAATAGATCTTCAGTGTTCCCAATTATCAACCTCCAATTTTGGTTCCTAACAATTCATCACCAGAGAGTTCCCAGGTGACATTTTTTTATATTGAATATTATGTCATCATGCTGCTTAAAACCCAATAGGCATCTGTGGCACCTGGAATTTACCATGGTTTATGAATTCTTACGGGACCTGGCCCTGTAAGCCTACTCTTCTACCAGTCATCTTCTTGGTCAGTGAATTGTGTACTAGTTCTTTTCAAAGTGCCATTCATTCCAAGCTCATTCCAGCATCATGTCTTTTTTTACATGCCTCAGTCATCAAAAGCAGTTGTATCCAACCATATGCTTGGGTAATAGATGCTGGGTACCTTATGGATTGAGAAGACAGGATTTGCAAATGAGAACAAGCTGTAAAAATAAGTATTATAAAATTATACAAATGTTATAATATTCATTTGCTTTACTTATCATTGGACTGTATTTGTTCCTTTGTGTACTAGTCTTAGAATTTCAAAAGTTGTTTACATTTCTTAAACTTATGAAATTCTATTTTGCCAAATCATTTATAATATTCAGCTATTCTTTTTCCTTTTCTTCTTTTTTCTTCTTCAAGGAATATAGTCACTTATTTTAATTATGAATTTTAGATTACTTGAGATGTAATTTTGTTTTTATCTCTTTTAACTCTTTTAGATTCTGAAAGTAGTATGTACCTTCAGTTAAAAAACATGATTATTAACTTAGGTAATAATAGTATTCTTCTATTATTAGTTTAAGAGACACAATTTACTTACTCCATTACTTCTCATAGCCATATTTTGATGGACATTTCTAACTGTGCATTATGTAGAATCAATGCCATTTAGTGAATTAGTCTTCTCTTTCTTCTTCTTTTAAAATGTATATTCCTCTAATAACAAGTAAGTGGAGAAAATGATGATTAAATGCTTATCTGAGACATCTGAAATCATCATCATCTCCGCCATCATCTCTGAATAGGTAAATTTAACACATTTAGGTCATGAAAGTTGTGTTATCATCATCCTTAATGTATTCTGAATCTCGGCTACAGGACAAGACTCTTCATGGCTGCCTGCTTTAAGGCACTTTCCCATCATGCTTTGATGTAATCCCCTGGAGTGATTATGTGTGAATAATTCAGAAAATTGCACCATGCCTAGGGTATCAAAGCCACACGTTGAAATCCAATATAAGCTTTATATTATTGGAACCAGTGTATTGGATTTACCTTAATAAGACTCCCCAAAAGCATAGTCATAGTGAGTAGTTCTCATTTCTTGCTTATGCTTTCAGTGCCAGGCAAGTAGAAAAACATCCGAGAAACTTAAATATCATATGTGGATTATGTGCCCAGACATTCAGCAGAAACAGAATTAAACTCAGAACAAAATACAAACATATAAAAGTGTAAACATATCACTGGAACCAAATTAACTAGCAAACTGATGTATATAGATAGATAGATAGATAGATAGATAGACTTAGAAAATTATATATACCTATGTACTTACATATGTGTAAACCTGTGTGTATACATATATGTATAATATACATGTGTATATATGAATATGTATGTATGCATGCATATTCATATAGACACATGCATATTAAAGTATTTTGTTGATAGCTGTTTCATGGATCTAGTATGCTATACTAGAATGAAATACCAATGTCTAAGGAAATGGTTATTTGAAGATATTTATTAATCATAATCTGATGTGACATGTTTGTATCCTTTCCTCTCCCTAGTAGTATTCCTTTAAAAAAGCTTCCCCAAGTTTGTAAAAAGAGCTCAGGATTATGCTCCTTAACTGTGTAACTGTGAGGAGTGATTCAATTTATCATACAGCTGGGCTGAATATGCATAAATGCTGATCAGATGTCCACTTCACAAACATTCCAAACAGAAAAGTGTTTCAATCAGAATTCGGTGAGCTTGAAATTGCTGCATAGTATTGGGAGGGGCAATCCAACCTGGGCTCTCCTTTGTAAGTTAAGTTTAGTTGGAACACAGCCACATGGCACACTCCTGGGTTTATGTATTGTCTATGGCTGCTTTTGCACTAAAATAGCTGAGTTAAGTGCAGGCATATCTTGGAGATATCATGGGTTTGGTTCCAGATAACCTCAACAAAGTGAATATCACCATAGGGCAAGTCACACAAATTTTTGGTTTCCCAATGTATGTTAAAGTTATCTTTACACTCTACTGTAGTCTATAAGTGTACAATAGTATTGTGTCTAAGAAAACAAGGTACAAACCTTAATTTAAAATATTTTATTACTAAAAATGCTAACCAGCATCTGAGCTTTCGGCGAGTCATAATGTTTTTGCTGGTGGAGAGTCTTGCCTCCATGCTGATGGCTGCTGACTGATCAGAGTGGTGGTTGCCAAAGGTTGTGGTGATTGTGACAATGTCAAAATTAGACAATGAAGTTTGCCACATTGATTAACATTCTTTTCATGAACAGTTTCTATATAGTGTATAATGCTATTTAATAGCATTTTACCCACAGTAGAACTTCTTTCAAAATTGGAGTCAATAGTTTCAAACCCCTCCTCTGCTTTATCAACTAACTTGAATATTCTAAATCCTTCATTTTTATTTCAACAGCCTTCATGGCATCTTCACCAGGGGTATATTCTGTCTCAAGAATCCACTTTCTTTGCTCATCCATAAGAAGCAACTCCTCATTTGTTCAGGTTTTAGAACAAGATGGCAGCAATTCAGTCACATCTTCAGGCTCCTCTTCTAATTTTAGTTTTCTTGCTATTTCCACCACATCTGCAGATCCTTCCTCTGCTAAAGTCTTGAACCCCTCAAAGGCATCCATGTGGGCTGGAATCAACTAACTCTTGTTAAAAGATTAACATTTTGACCTCCTCCCATGAATTTTGAATATTCTTAATGGCACCTAGACTAGTGAATTATTTCCAGAAGCTTTTAAATTTACTTTGTTCAGATCCATCGGAAGAATCACCATCTATGGAAGCTATAGCCTTATGAAAGGTTTTCTCAAAAAATAAGACTTGAAAGTCAAAATGACTCTTGATCCAGAGGCTGCAGAATGGATGTTGTGCTAGTAGTATGAAAACAACATTAATCTTGCTGTGCATCACCATCAGAGCTCTCTGGTGACCAGGTGTATTGTCAATAAGCAGTTATATTTTGAAAAGAATCTTTTTCCTGAGCAGTAGTTCTCAACAGTAGGCTTAAGCTATTCAGTAAACTATATTGTAAACAGATGTTATGTCACCCAGGCTTTGTTGCTGCATTTACAGGCCAACCTTGTTTTATTGTCCTTTACTTTATTCCACTTCTCAAATGTTGCCTTTTTAACAAATTGGAGGTTTGTGGCAACCCTGTGTCAAGCAAGTCTGTTGGCACCATTTTTCCAACAGCATTATTTTTAATCAAGGTATGTACATGGTTTGTTTGTTTATTTATTTATTTATTTGTTTGTTCTTTTTTTTTTTTTTTTTGGTGGGGGGAGGTAATTAGATTTATTTGTTTGTTTATTATTTTTTTGATGGAGATGCTGGGGATTGAACCCAGTACCTTGTGCATGCTAAGTATGCGCTCTACCACTGAGCTATACCCAACCCCCGTACATTGTTTTTTTAGACATGCTATTGCACCCTTAATAGACTTCAGTACAAAGTAGACATTGTATGTGCTGAGAAACCGAAAGAACTGTGTGAACCACTTTATTGTGATATTCACTGTATTGTTGTGGTCTGGAATCGAACCTACAATGTCTCTAAGGTATGCATGTACAGTCAGAATAGATTTAACATAATTCTCAAGAGCCCTAGGATTTTAATGGTCAATAAGCACTGGCTTTTACTTCAAGTCACCAGCTGTATTAGCCTGTAAGAAGAGTGTCAGCCAGTCCTCTGTAGCTTTGAAGCCAGGCATTGACTTCTCCTCTAGCTATAAACATTCTGGATTGTGTCTTCTTCCAAAATATGGCTGTTTCATGTACAGAGAAAATTCATTGTTCAGCATAGCCACCTCCGTTAATGATCTGAGCTGGATTGCCTGGATAACCTGCTGCAGCTTCTGCAGCAGTACTGGCTGCTTCGCTGTGCACTTTAATGGTACGGAGACAGCTTCTTTCCTTAAACCTCATGAACCAACTTCTGCCAGCTTCAGACTTTTCTTCTGCAGCTTCCTGACCTCTCTCAGGCTTCATAGAATTAAAGGGAGTTAGGGCCTTGCTCTGGATTAGGCTTTGGCTGAGGGAATGTTGTGGCTGGTTTGATCTTCTATCCAGAGCACTAAAATTTTCTCCATATCAGCACTAAGGCTGTTACACTTTCTTATCATTTGTGTGTTCACTGGAGTAGCATCTTTAATTTCCTTCAAGAATTTTTTTTTTTCTTTCACAACTCGGTTAGTGCCAGCAGCCTAGCCTTCTGCCTGTCTCAGCTTTCCACATGCCGTCCTTCAGAAGCTTTTGATTTAAAGGGAGAGATGTGCTGATTTTCCTTTCACTTGAACACTTAGAGGCCATTGTAGAGTTATTAATTGGCCTGATTTCAAATCTTTGTGTCTGATGAAATGAGAAGGCCTGAGGAGAAGGGGAGAGATGGGGGAGTAACTGGTCAGTGGAGCAGTCAGAACACACAAAACATGTCTATTAAGTTCACCATCCTGTATGAGCACAGTTCATGGGTCTCTAAATTACAATAGCAATATCGAAGATCACAGGCTGCAAATCACCATAACAAATATAGTAATAGTGAAAAGGTTTGGAATATTGTGAGAATTGCCAAAACATGACACAGGACAAAGGTTGTTGGAAAAATGATGCTGATAGACTTGTTCAAAACTGGATTGCCACAAACCTTAAGTTATTAAAAAATGCTATGTCTGCAAAATGCAATGAAGTAAAGCTCAATAAAACGAGGTGTGCCTGTAGTTGCCCAGAAACCCTATGGCTTTGCTACCTTACCCCACACAGAACATAGTTTGCCAACCCTTGGTTTAGATGAATGTGTTATATTTTACCAATAGCTGAATTTGGGGCGTTTTTTGTACCTCATGTATGTCATTAGCTGTTTTAATTTTATACATGCAATCTTAATTATCTACATGTGTATTTGCCAGAATTTATAGTAAATATTATTTCATATTTTAAAGTAAATCTAAACTATACTGAAAATTTTAGATATTGACAGTCTTAAAATGTTACATGCAGTCCTATCAATGTATGGAATATGGAGGATAAGATTTTCTTTTGAGATTTAATTCAATTTATAGGCATAGATACCGAATAGCACTCACTTCGGGAAAATACTTAATAAAACTGCCTATATCAAGTGCAGGAAACATAAGTGCTTGAAACAATTTTGGGGTATCTGTTCAAGGTTTGCTACTTTAACTAATGCTCAATAACATGTTTCAGTAGTACTTAGATTTTTGTCAACTTAGAAAAATTATATAGTAAGTATATAGCATTTGTCATTATATCACATCAGCTCTTTTAAGATGAGTTATGTTTTTATTTTAAAAAGACTTTCAACTTATTTCATTGTAAAATATGTTTATTAAATCTTAAACGAACTTGTGATCATAAATACTTTAAGTCTTTGAACAAGCTATGGTAAAAATCTTGCCAGAAACATAATTAGCATAGAATTTAAGCTAATGAAAAACAAGGCCAACAAAAAAACACATTGTCTTTGGAATGTGTAAAGCAAAGTTCTCACATTCAAGTTGGACTAAATGTTCCTTAGCCTTAGTATTAACATAAAATATTGCCTTAGATAAAGCATAAATTTAGTAAGAAAAATATGAAAATAAATGAATATTTTAGGACCACTGGGATGTTTTATACCCTATACATCATGCTAAAGTTTTAGCAAAAAACAATAAAATAAAATTGCCTTACAATCAAATTTGTAAACTGTGTCCCTATAATTTTCCAACTTGATTTGACAAAATGCTATTGGGATCCAGAGCAGGCTGCCCCAAAATATGCCAGTTAGGCATACTGATTATTTTGAATTGAAGTTACTTGAAAAACATCTGAGTGCAAGAAGACTCTAGCGCTCCTTTGTCCCCTGGAAAGCAGGAAATAAATCCCCCAAGCGAAAGGTACCCTCCTTGTACCAGGAGGGTAGGAGGCGTCCTTACTGCTAGAGATAGGAGATACAAGGCTGAGAAAGCTGTATAAACAAATTTTGTTACTTCTTTATTAATTTGCTACCCCAAGAAAAATCCCCCTTTTTGGTCAAAACTTCACAAATAATTATGTCTTTGTCTAAAAGATATAAAAGCTGCCTGCTTTGGTCACTTCATGGAGTCTTATATTTCTATGGACTGCTACATGTAAAAAATTTAATTTGTTTTCTCCTATTAATCTGTCCTGTGTCAATTTAATTATTAGGCAAGACAGAAGAACCTAGAGAGGCAGAGGAAAAGATTTTCCTCCCTTCCAATGCTTTATAATTTTAAAATACGATTTCACTCTATAACTAAGTTAAACTCAATCTGAAATTTGTCTTAATATGCCTCAGTCATTAATTAATTTGGTAGCATCATAAAATCCCAAAGATGTATTATATTATAGTAATAAAATATGATACCCATAAATGCCAATTCCAGTTATAACATCTTCTTCTACAAATATTAGGAATTATTGCTGGGACTTGCAAATCTATTTAAGAACTTAATTTGAACATAAAGTTTCAAAGAGGCCTATGGTGTTTCCAAAACAGTATCTGTAAGCAACAACAACAGTAATTACAACGACAAAAATCTATCTGATTATTAGCTTTAAATGTGGGCGTCTCAATAATGCTTCTGAAGGACACACTGATTAAGAAATAGTAGAGAATTTTAACTTGCTGGCAAGGCTTTACGGAAAAAATTATTCAGAGGAGCGAGAGTAGAAATTGGATAAGCAGTAAAATACCTTATGATTCAAAGTCCCTCCAGTTAGTATTTAGCAATATCTTGAATTACAATAATCAAGAGACTTCACTAGCATGAAGAAGTTGGATATACATTAACATATGTGAACCTTGTAACATATGTGAACATATGAGAAATAGGGAATATTGCTATAGTTGCTGCTCCATATAGATGCTTTCTTCCTCTAATCCTTGAGGAAAGTATGAATGCTTTGGAGGAAATAATACATATTTTGCTTACTTAGCTATCATGGATAAGTAAGCGAAGAAAATGCTGCAAACAGTCATAAACTGACACTGAAATAAACAAATATCACACAGACTCAATAACCATTATGAAAATGTCTTTCTTCTGTTGCTCTAGATAAAAGCAAATTTTCCATTAAAAAAAGGTGAAAATAACAGTTACATTCTAATCTTTTATCTAACTCCAGGCCTCAGAGAATAGGCACGCCTTAATTTCTAATTAACGTATACATTAACTGCTAAGAATTTTAAGCATGTTTTTAGCTTAATAAAAGTAATCATTATGATCATCAGTAAAAGAAAAAGTATTCATCTACCAGTCCGATTATACTCATAGAAAAAGCATTAAGATTTTAAAAAATGTGTTAAAGTTGTTTATTATTAATCATTATAATAATAATGCATTATTATTATAAAATAACAAATTAATATTATGTCATTGTGTTGTGTCATACCTGTAGAATTAAAAAATCAACACCACTGGGAACTTAGTGGACAGAAACTAATAGTTGCAGTATGATTATCTTAAATTCATACATCTTATAAATCATGAAATCCTGGAATTATTATTGTCTAATCAGTCACATTTCACCTGAAAAAACTGAGACCCACATAGAAGTTCACTAACTTGCCACCTGAACACAAATATTTGTGTTTGATTAAAGCCACATGTGCCTGATTCTCAGTCTCTTTCCTCCTTTTCTCTGGAAAGTTTCCCCTTGGTTAGTTGATCTGGTCGTCCCGTGTTGAGTATGTACTTTAACGGATTTTCTCCAAATCACCTACTTAGAAAACATAGACAATTTGTTACCAGAGTTGAATTTAGGTGAAAATACTATGAATATCACTAAACCATGCTAAGATGTCCTTTATTCTTATATAAGTCAGAAATATGTGAAAGAATGGAATGATAATAGGAACAAAAAAACTGTCAGAAATAAGTTACAATCACAGAGTTCTTGAAAGAGTGGATTACAACACCATAAGTCCAGGAAAAATGAAATTCTCCATATTTGCTCAAGAACAACAGGATAAATAACCTGGTTTGGATCTAAGGACCATATAGAGTCTCAGTCTGTTTAAAGTGGTCCTCTGGGTGCCAAGTGATGCTAGAGATCTTCAAGCAATGAAAAGACTTTTCCTTATATTTTCTTTCCACTTCAAATACTAGAATACACACACACACACACACACACACACACACACACACACAGAGTAAATATTGATGGATCATATCTTACATTTTCCATGTTGTCTGAGTAAAATCAATTAGTGCTGTCATGCTTAAACAACTGGAACAACTCGAAAATAAAAACATTCACAAAAACCAGAACAATAAAAGACTCACATGTTTGTAAAGAATTTTGTTAATTAATTAATTTTCAGCTAGATTAATTGTTAGCAGTGTCACTTTTACTCATTAGATAAAATGGAGGAGTTATTTCTAAAATAGTTTGCCAAAATTTGGAAAAAATAATTTTTAGGAATAATCACTCATATAAAAGCTTCTAAACATACTACAAATCTTAGCAATGAAGATGTGTTTGTTTTTCACATCTTGTATTTTCTGCAAAATTGGATCCCTCCAGAAAAATCTGTGTCGACAATTCTAATCAAGATTATCTCGTCAACTATTAAGTGGTATAGATCTATAAGCAGGAGTTCATTTTTGACCTTTCAAATAGTGAACATAATTTAAATTCATCTTGCACACATTCAAAGTAAATCATGACTCCTAAGCATAACTGTGTCAAGAAATTTGTAAAAGTGGACATAACTAAGAAATTTTAAAAACCAGATCAGCAACCAGTAGTCTTGATTTTGTTTATCAAATGGCATAAAGGTCTTAATAGTCATAATTCAACAATTAGGAAATCCACCACATGGGAAATTTAGACTGAATAAGATATAATTTAGAATTTATGATGTCAATTATTCTGAAATCAGGTACAAATTAAAGCCAGATTTTAATCTGAAGATAATATAATGTCCACATTTATCAGATTGTCAAGGGGATCATCCTACGTGGCATCTCTTATCCCTTATGATAAATCATACCTTATTTATGATGATAAACAAGAAAACCTACCTTCCTGCACCACTTCTTTGGGGAAATAAAACCCACAAATTCCCCTCTGAAATTTTTGAAAGTTGGTATTTCTTTTTGGTAGTTGGTAATACTAATCCTAGTAAAATCTCTAAAGCTTGTACATTGTTGACATAATATAAAACACATTCTGCAATTACCTTAAAGACAAAGAGCCCTATTGTGTAAATTTCATAAGCTATATTTTCCTATTGTCTGATTCTAATAGAGTGGCTTTTTATTTGTTTGTTTGTTTTACCTTTCATTGTTTTCATTATCATGTTATCACGTCTTACTGGATTCATGTCCTCTATCCATGTATTTCTGGATTGTCTTCACTCTGCTGCTTTGCTTCCCAAAAAAGCCTTGGGCTCAGGTCTCCCAGGCAGATTTAATATCCTTATGCATGCCTTACTTGAAAGATTATTGTAAATCTTGCTTGTGGCAATATTTGTTTCCTCTAGCATTTACCATCCTCCCTACCCCTCTGTAAACACACACCATCACCTTTCTCTAATTTCTGTTTCTTTTTTAAAAATTTACTTTGTTTTGTTATGTTTGCCCACTGATTTTGAATCCCCTGTTCTATTCTATACCCTCCAGCCTGGTGACTATCTCATTATATTTTATTTCCCTGCTTTTTCCTCTGTAAATTGAAAGTAGTACAATATGACAGTGTGTGTAGAAAATACACACACACAAACACAGATATCTATACAAGTTGTATAGATATGTATAGATATACATATATTTGCATGCACTTTGTACACACACACATATACAGTTATAAATGGAGATCGGAAAGAATCTCACATGTCCCAAGTGGCAGAAGCAGTCTAAAGAGTAATATGACAGTCCAAGAGTTGCAAAGAAAAAGTAGCTTGTTTTCCCAGAGCATTCCCAATGTTGATTTAGACATTGTTCCTGAATTATCTTAGATAAGAGCCAATTAACTGAGAAAGGCTATTTATAGTGGTAGATAAAGTAAACAATAAGCTAGTAATTCTCAACAGTTCTCACAGTAGCTAAATTTTGGCCTTGAATCAAAATAAAACTGAATTATAATGGCACAAAGATAGACTTAATTAGATGTAAAAACTCAAAAATATGTTAATAGATACTGGCTAAATTAAATGTTATCTTCACTTTGAATTAAGTAAAAATAAAACCAAAAGTTGTTCAATATAAAGAAGTTTGGCTTCTATTTAGTGGAAATATTATATAAATTTGTAAATTGCTTCTTATCTGTTATTGTTTCTGATTTAAATACTGTATTTTGAGAAAACCATATCCATTTTTACTAAACAACTATATGCATAGCCTGTAAATTTATAATATCCCAACAGTTTTTATTCTGGCAACAACAAACAATAACATACTCGCTCACATTACTGGAGCATTTGAGGAATCTCATAAGACATTTTGAAATCTCAAAAGTTTGATAAGAACATTACATACTTTCAAAATTGTTTGTAAAAACTTTTTCTGAAATATAATCCAAGTATGATTATTTCAGTGTTTACTAAGACACTTACTGAGCCAAGTCAACCAACAAGGCCAAGAGGTAGGGTTTAGAAGCCTCATTAATGAGGCTACATATTAAAATGAGTAGCTAATTATTTGGCTATATTAACTTTTGTGGGACAGTGAATTGCAGTTAAAAGATTGCGATTATGCTGACTTGTTAGAAATATAAAGCAGTGTTCCTAGTTTTTATATGTTCCAGTCTTAACTTATATATAAACAGAAGGAGAACACTGGAAAATTAAACAGAGAACCAAACTTTTGATATATTTCATAATGTATATGCAACACCACATGGTAGTTAAGGGCCTAGACTGGGAAGACCATTGCTTGTGGTCAATTCCACCTTGCCTTCCTACAAGCCATATGGTTTTGGCCAACCTACACTAACTCTCTGAGTTCATCATTTTCCTCAATTGTAAAATGAAAATGATAATGATGATCAATGCAAAATATTAGGTGAGGCTAGATGAATCCTTTATATGAATGAGTTAATCCATATAAAGTACTTAGAACAGGCCTTAAACCATAGTAAATGTTCCTAAGCTATGAGTTTAGAATTGACAAAATAACCAACTTCAATTCTATCACAATGCAGATGAAGCTCAAAGTCCTGTGTAAGATTTGCCTAATAACAAAATGTGAGCTTAAAAGTAGACTGTCTTTTATGATTTCACCTCTTGCATACTTTGCACTCTACTGTAAAAGATATGCTATGTATCCTTTTGGCCAAGCTATACATACACACACACACACCTCTATATGCATAAATATTTATTAAAATATAAAATGAATGATATTTTAGCAAAATATTTTGGCAAAATATTTAAACTCTCTAGGTTCAAGCATCATCTAAAATATGAGAGAACTGAGGTGGGTGCAATGGGTGGTCACTTTCAGTTTTGTCAAAACCAGTGACTTTCTTAAAGGCAGTGTGTATATGTGTGTGTGTGTATATTTATACGCGAATTTTTATATACACACATATATGCAAACATGTGTGTGTATATACACAGAAGTGTATATGTTACCTCTCTGAAATTCATAAAAAAATTAGTATTTTTTAAAACACAAACTATTTTATTGAAGAGTTTAACATCTCTCTTTCAATAAATGCTATAGCAAGCAGACAAAATCTGTGAGGATACAGAATACCTGAACAACTCTGTCAACCAACCTGACCTGATTCATATTAAGAAAACACAGCACTCAAACATTTGGAGCGTTAATCAAGATAGAAAAGAAAGACTATATGCTAGGCCATAAAATAAGTCACAGTACATTTCAAAAGACTGAACAATAATATGAAATAGATTATAGGATAAGAGAACTATTATATATCTCTTTCAAAATTTTACCACATATTCTTATAGATGGTCATTTTTTGCAGTTGTGAGTATAAAGTTGAGTGGGAAATTAAAGCAATAAATCAAACTATCATAAAATATTCATTGGTATTGAACTATCTACATTCTTTGAGTGCAGAAATGGTTTTATATTTTCCTTAGATAACTTTTTGTTTCATTTAGTTTCTATACACTTAAACATACTGAAAAGTTTTGAAGAATAATTAATGTACATTTAAATAATTTTAATCTAGGGAAGTATTTAAATACTTTTATAAAGAAACATAATTTTATTAGATTTACCAGTAAAAATAATAGCTTTGGAGATTATTCTCATTTTCAACCTAATGCTTATAACCCTATTTTATGATATCTATTAGAACATATTTATCTTAGCTACAAATTATTATAATACTCATACTGGGTCATAACTATACTGCCAGGAGCTATGCTTCCAGTCCAGGGTAATGAGTTTTTGGAACTGTCTTTCTTCCTAACAGTTAATGTTAAGGAAGTCATAGATTAAACATCTAGAAATTCTTAACATTTGGAGGGAGATAATCTTGTCACACTGGAGATTTTTTTTGAAAATGGATGACAAATATTTCTTTTAAATCTGTTAATTTACTGATATTTCAAAATTTATAAGCTTTTCAGGAAGAAATTCATTTTTCCACTGAAAAAGTTTTCAAAGTCATATTCATTTCATTAGATTTAATTATTATTTTTCTTATGTCCAAAAATTTTATAAGTGATAACATTTAAATTAAAAAATATTTTAATCTAAAATTCTCGTGAAGGTATACGATTACATACTAGTTAAACTGATTTAATTGTTTAATAATTTCTGTATATTCATTGTAGCATTCTACTGTTTTATACACTAAAACTCAACTAAGATTTAATGTCTGTTTGCTATGGACACATTGATAACTTTACACATCTTAATTGTTTCCTTTTGCCTATTATATTCATCAGGAATTAATTAGAAAAAAAATCACCTTGAACCTTGCCAAGGTGAGTGCAGTGCCAATGCTTCATTATTTCAGTATATGGCAATTCTTTTAAAGAAAAGAAAGCTTTTTTGATTACCTTCTGAGATTGTTTCAGAAGTGATTTTTTGTCACAAAACAATTTTTTCAAGAAGAATTTGTGTTCAGTGTTATGTATTTATTTTTATTTATATGTAACCCGATACCATTCTAAATTCTTCGGTTTTAGAAGGTGTCTTTAGGGGCAGTATCTGGCCAGGATAGTCTTTGATAAAGAAAATATGCACCATTTAGCAAATATGAAAGGACACATGAAAGTCTAGATAGCAGCCTCAGATTTTAGACAAATGACTTATAGAGTGTCCTCAGTTTCTAATAAGCCTATGGTTTTTAAGGTGTCTAATTTGAAGCAGACATTATTCATCTGTATTTGCATGTTTTGATGAAGGCAGAATGCAAAAAAAAAAAAGCAAGTGATAGATTCTCAATATTTTTGATTCAGTCTTTAATCAAAATAGATAACCTCACATTTCAGTCTAAATGATTTTTTACTATTCTATACATTAAAGTAATTAAAATTAATGTAGATATTTCTTATAACTTGGAAAAATAAAGTATATTATTTAGAAAATAAATGCCAAATTTGGGGATATTTTCTTTGCTAAAATTCCACTGTCATAATAAATATCTATATATTTGCATACACTATTATAGTGATATACTATATATTTACATTTGTAAATGCACAAATCATATAATGTAATAGAACTGAATTTGGAGAATATATGTTGTATTAATTGCGCAGGTATAGAGGAGAAGCTGACTTAAATATTACATGTGCTTTGGTAAGTTTTATGAGCATAAAAGAGTATTTCTGTTTCATTTTCATAAAATGAGCAATGGTTCATACTAATGAATCCAAAATTGTGTATCTTAGTGAGATTAAAAAAAACCCACTTCTGCTTAAAAAGAAAAAAAATCATAACTTCACTATAAATAAATGCCTGTGCTTTCCCCTGTCTAAATAATGTTCTAGGGTGATAGAAATATATTCTGTTATTTACTTTAAATCCTCTCTCCTATCTTGATAGTTTTGAACTAAAATAAAAGGGAAGCATACAATTGTCTTCAGTCACAAAAACAGCAACAATTATGTTTGTATATCAGAAATGTATAGATGAGTATAAATATTATTTAAGGTTAAAATCCTAGGATAGCAAGCAGATGCGATTACAAAAAGATAAAAGAGATCAACTCATCGCAGTTCATTGATATCTATTCAGTGACATGTGCCATTTTCTATGGGTCATCTTTGTGCCATAGCTGTGTGTATAAATTCCTGTTTAGTAGATAGATACTGTGAATACCAATGGCTTCCTTTTATCCATTCTTATATTCACTTCCACCCTACTCATATGTTCTTAATCAGTGCATGATTATTTGGCTAAATCTCTTGCACAGAAACACTCCAGAGAATCCTGAGCAAAGATCCTTATTAACCTGGTTGATCAGTGGGTTTATAGTTTCAATGTGTGATTTTTTCAAAAAAGAGAAAGGAACTAATCAGTGAAGAGAAGACTCCTAAAGAACAGACAATAGAATAGAAATGCCCCAAATATTCAGCTCACGTTTGATCTTGTCCTGAAGCACTGGAGGCTATCAAATCCGCTGTGTTTTATTAATAAATTGTGGTTTTTACAAGGATCATGTAGGCATTAGCAGAGCTCATTTCCATGGAACTATTTTGTATAGATCACCAATATATAAAGGAAAATACAAATAAAAATAGAAGCTGCCACTGATAAATGTTAATTAAAAGTCAAAACAAAACTATACTTTGAGGCAGTTGAATAATTTAGAAGTAGTATTTTGATACAAAATATTAATCAAAATAATGGATGCCAGCATAGGATGGGAAAAATAAAAATAAAATTTAGCAGAACCAGGGGATTCAAAGATAGTCTTGATTAGAATCATTGCTTAACATTTCTTGGCCATTGATTTGATTTATATGGCACTTGTTTGGGGAGATTGCTTATGGGTGAATCCCACAGTAAGAAGTCATCTCATCTTTGTCCTTTAATATCCCAGAGCATTTAAAAAATTAAGATATATTTACATACAGTAAATTTTATTTTTTTTATTGTACAGTTCTGACTGGTGTAATAAGCCATAGCATCATGTAAATGCAATCAAGGTAAATTTATATCATCCATCAAAATTTTTCCTGTGCCCCTTTGTAGTCAGAAGTATAATGACCTCACAACAACCCAGAAAAATCACCGTAATTGTTATGCTCTAATTTTTCTCAGTTAAAAATTTGCTCTGTTAGTACTAATGGATATGTAATTACATTGCCTCCAAACTATTGCTTCTAATTTCCTGTGTTTTCTCATATTCTTTATGATTTTTTTTAAATGATTTATAAAGCTTGGGAGAATAAAAATGGCCTTGTATAATATATTTTTTAAAGATTAGTGGGAGAAATAACTTTAAAATATTTCAAAGTAATATATTGGTAAAATGAAATTTTTGCATTTTAATAGTATTACAGATATACATAGATGCAGATATATGTATATACATATATGTGTAGCAGAAATGAAGTATACTTTTCATTTAAATAACTGGAAAAAATCAAGGTAGCATTTATTGAAATCCTATGAATGAATAAATTCTGTAAATAAAGACATTAATATTTGTCTATTTACTTTGAAGTTAAAAGTTACAGGTATCTCCCACTTCCAAGTAAATCAATGAATCAGCAAAATAAATGCCACCTAAGGAATGATGTTGCTTGTATTAATGGAACAAATATGGGTGTTCTCTGGTTCTAAGTATGATAATTCTGTTTACTTCATTGAACTTATCACAAATAGATAACGCTAAGCCTGGTTAACTGAAACTTGTATTATCACTTAAGTATACTGCTACAAAATCAAATAACATTTTATTTAATCCTCACCATTCTAGATGCTTTCCATGTATTATCTCTTTCAAACATCACTATAATTCTATGTAATAATAACTGTTATTAACCCAGTTTTATAAGAGACATCTGAGGCAAAGAGGTTTAAATAACTTGTCCATGTCATATAGTTAATAAATGATATAGCTTGATTTGAACTCAGTCACAATTTAGAGGCCACACTTTTCATTGTTATCCTTTACACCCTTATGAACATTTGAAGATGCTTTAAAATTTACTGTAATAATTAAGTTTAAAATTTTCTACGTTTTTATGTAGTAGCTGTGCTGACCAATAATGCATGCACTATTTTTTAACATCAGGAAATATATTGACTTTTTTCCATTTCATATCATTATCTCTAGTATTAACACGACTTAAACTTAAATAAAATGTAACTCAAAGCAAAAACTATTAGTCAGGCTGACTTATCTATTAAACATTGATAATTGTTAATTAAATTTGAGTCCAGCTTTTGAAGACATTATTAAACAAAGGCACTTTAGAAACCATGCTTATTTTGTAATAGGCAACAATGTTCACATTGAGGACCAATACTTATATTCAACAAAATTGGTTTGTCCAATAGTAATATTTGTCTTATCCATATTTAACAAGTTACTTTTTATTTTCAGTCAAATAATGCCGAATTTCATAAAGTCTTTGAAGAGATTAAGCAATATCAATGACAAATATGTATAATAGTAAATTGCATTAAAACTGTTGCTTCCAGGCTTGAAAATGGTATTTGAATATTAACTAAAATGTCAAGAAAATCTTACATATCAAAATTATTGAAGAAGATATGAAAGGTCACATTTTTTTAAACGCTAAGCCAAGAGTGTAACAAAATTTTGTGTTACTTTCTAAATTCATGAACTAAAATTATAATCATCATTTGTTTGTTGAAAAAATTATTATGGAATATTAATTCTATATAATTATATATTATTCTGAATATATTGCCATTCGCTTTATAACAGTGAATAAGGCAAATATTTTTATGATGTAGTCATGATAGTAATTATTCTTTCTTAAATTATTTGAATAATAAGGGCAGTGATAATAAGACTTTGAGATTATCTCATTTGACAAAATCATCAGATGGTTCAATGAAATTAAGCCCCATATGAAAATGTCTTTAATATAGTGTAATAGTGTATTGTCCTTATACTTCTATCTCCAATATACTTCCAAGTTCTTCCACAAAAACATGGTCTTCTTTGGTCTCATCTTAAACATTTTTATTCTCTATTTTCCTCAGTATAAACAAATATGAAATATAGAACAAATATAAATATATATTAAGACAGTCTAGTACTGTCACATCGATAAGTAAATAAACAAATAGAACATAAAGTTCCTGATATACCTGTGCATATACTGAGACTGGATAGATGTAAGACAGAGATAATGCTGCATATAAGTGTGTAAAATAAGTATTTTTAAATAAATGGTGCTGGAAAATAGTGTATCCATATGGAAATTAAATAGATTGCTTTTATACCTCAAACTGCATGAGAAAATTATTGTGTGTTACATACCTAAATGTGAAATGCAAAGTTATATTGTTTTAGAATGTTATATAAAATAATATTTTTACAATCTCAATATAGGATATATACTTTTAAGCAAGAAGAGAAAATGCACCAACTATAAAGAAAATGATTCATTAATTGTATTACATTAAAAACAAGACATTCTCTTCATCAAAAGGCTTTATAAGAGAATGAAAATAGACAAATCACAATGTAGTAGAAGTTATTCGCAACTCGTACAAACAACTGAGGGATCATATCCTGTGTACAGCAAAAACACACAATGATAAATAATAAGATCAACAACTCAACAGAGAAAAAAGAACAGAATTTTTGATTATGTAGTTCTCAGCAGAAAAGAAACCCTAATGGGCAACACACATATGAAAAGATGCTCAACTTTATTAGTAATCAAGGAACTGCAAATTAAGATCATACGGAGAGTGAAGTATTTCCAAAATGGCAAAGTCCACTCCCTCAAAAAGCAGTGAAAACAATATCAGAATTGTTAAAATAGACCTTTTCAGAATTCTGAGAATAAACCACAGTCTTGCAACAATCCCGTGAATGTTTACTCATCCTGGTAAGATCAATAAGCTTTGTGGTATTTTAATCTGCCAGGTATTTTCCCTCTCTTCCTCGTCTTGAAAACTGGCAGCCTTGCAACCAAGCAACAGGGCAGCTTTAGAGTGGGTAGAACAGTTTGGAAGGCCCTCAAAAGCCCCGTCGTCAGAACATCGTCTCTATCTGACCTGCTTGGAAAAGCTCAGTTCACAAAACTTGTCCATACTGACCTGACGTGGAGCTTGCTCAGTCCAGAACAGCCTTTTCGCAGGGCATTTGTCTAAAAACATCAAACTATTATTTAACATTGCTGTTGCCTAAAGTGGCAAAACCATCTGGGACAAACATGAGGCCAATAAAAATACATAAAGGGAAAAACTGAGGAATGAGATAATCATCTAGGGTTTGAAAAGCTCCAAAATGTTCCTGGTGATCTAGAAGGCCACACATGTTGGAAGTGCTGTGTGCATGACTGGAAAGGAATTAAGAAAGCCTTAATCTCATGCCGGGCTGACACTAAGGTTCTGTGCCGACAGATAACAAAGTCTAAGGCAGAGCCGTAAACCATTGCTACAGCATTGAAGGCAAACCCCAACACACACGTAAAGCCCCTCAGAAAAGATAGCTACTTACTGCTTCAAGGCATGTAAGTCAACTTTATCTAATCATTAGATGATTACTAAGATTGCTAAGTAGATCCTTCAGTGCCCTCACACAAGAATACAGACCTTACAGAACTGGTCCAGGAAAATAGCTGAACAACAACAAAAATGACTACAACAAAGAGCAATAAAAACAAAATTGGGAGAGAAAGGAACTGTTTACAGGAGTTGCCACATATTATTACTATTTAAAATATTTTTGGTTTTCGTTAACAACAAAAAATGAGACTTGCAAAGAAACAAGAAACTATAACCCATACGCAGGGAAAATGCCATTGTAAGGTTGAACAAAACGAAGTCTGAAATAATAAATATGATATAGATTATTTTATATAAAGATCAACAATAGGAAAAATTAGATTATATAATTTTTGAGGTCTAGATGTATGCCTTTTAAAACTATGAATGAAAGTAAGACAATAATTATTACAAAGTAATGGCAGTGGTGACCTCAAAAAGGCGGATGGTATGGTTAGGAAAGAGCACAGGGAGAATTCTGGGTTTATGTTGTCCCATTTCTTCTGATGAATTACTTGCATATTTGCTATATAATGATTTATAGTATATTATATGCTTTATGTAATTTTCTGTATATATATATGTGTTACCAAAAATGGAAAGAGTGTGATGAGTGGTTAAAGAATAGTCAAAAATATAAATGAAGCCATAAATATAAATATAGATACAGATATTTCATTCACAAAAAATACACTCAAATGGATTTAGGATTAACTTCTAAAATCAAATTTAAAGTGAAGAAATTTTAAGGCTATTTTGAATTGGTTATTTAGATTCTAAAATAGAGAAGTCAAACAGTATGTTAAAAATGGGAATTTTCAAAAACACCCTAAAATAGTGATCTGGCACAATGCAGTGCAAAGAAATGATGTTTAATCATACATTGGTAGAATTTTCAAGTTTCACAGAAAAAATATATAATTTTGGATATAGCCATCACCGTAATCATAAAGAAACTTAATATAAGACTATAGCAAGAATAAACAAATGGGACCTAATTAAACTTACAAGCTTCTGCACAGCCAAGGAAACCATAAGTAAAACAAAAAGAATCTACAGAATGGGAGAAAAGTTTTTTAAATGAAACCGACAAAGGCTTGATTTCAAGAATATATAAGCAGCTCATACGACATAATAAGAAAAAAACAAACACCACAATCCAAAAATGGGCAGAAGACCTAAACAAGCAGTTCTCCAAGCAAGAAATACAAATGATCAATCAACAGGCACATGAAACAATGCTCAATATTACTAATTATCAGAGAAATGCAAATCAAAACTACAATGAGGTATCACCTCACACCAGTCAGAATGGCCATCATTCAAAAATCCACAAATGACAAATGCTGGAGAGGCTGTGGAGAAAAGGGAACCCTACTACATTGCTGGTGGGAATGCAGTTTGGTACAGCCGCTTTGGAAAACACTATTGAGATTCCTCAAAAGACTAGGAATAGACTTACCATACGACCCAGGAATCCTGCTCCTAGGCATATATCCAGAAGGAACCCTACTTCACAATGACACCTGCACCCCAATGTTCATAGCAGCAACATTTACAATAGCCAAGACATGGAAACAGCCTAAATGTCCATCAACAGATGACTGGATAAAGACGAGGTGGTATATTTATACAATGGAATACTATTCAGCCATAAAAACCAGTAACATAACACTATTTGCAGCAACATGGATGTTCCTGGAGAATGTCATTCTAAGTGAAGTAAGCCAGAAAGAGAAAGAAAAATACCATGTGAGATCACTCATACGTGGAATCTAAACAAAACAAAACCATAAATACAAAACTGAAACAGACTCATAGACACAGAATACAAACTTGTGGTTGCCAAGGGGGCAGGGGGTGGGAAGGGATAGACTGGAATTTCAAAATGTAGAATAGATAAACAAGATTATACTGTATAGCACAGGGAAATATATACAAGATCTTGTGGTAGTTCACAGAGAAAAAAATGTGACAATGAATATATATATATGTTCATGTATAACTGAAAAATTGTACTCTACACTAGAATTTGACACAACATTGTAAAATGATTGTAAATCAATAAAAAATGCTAAAAAAAAGACTATAAGAAAAATTGAGTGATTCACAGACTAATGCAAACACTTAAAATATGGAAACAGAAAAGAAAATTGAGAGATATTAGGAATTAAATCCAGAAAGCTTTTATTTGTCTAATGTCAACTTTAAAAAATAAATATCGAAAAGAGAATGAAGGAGTTAATAATGTAAGAATGACAAGGTATCACATGCCATCCCACCTTTAACTTTACTGTAGCTGTTGGGGAGTTTCCTGTGCACATTTACGGCTTGCAAGAAGCATCTGCATCTCAGACTTCTTCTTATTTATTTATTTATTTTTTGCTTGGAAGTTTCCTCCAAAGGTGTAGGATTTTTATCAGCTCATGGACAGCACAGATCCAAAGTGTGAATGAATTAATAGTAATGGGGTCAAATGTCAAGCAAAGGGAACAGGAATCAGTACATTAAGTGTCCCAGTCTCTCGTTCTTTGATATATATATATACGTATTTTTTTTGAAAGGGGCATAATTCAATCCATAACAGGATGTATCAGTTCCTCAGAGCATCCCCAGGAGATTCAGCCCTATTGTTTACCATCTACTGCCTATACTGATTCAACAACACAACATTGATCATTTTTTTCTGCTTATTGTCACATTTTGCCCACTCCCTCACTCCAACTTCCTTATATTATCTCATAAATAAGAAAGTAACATCCAAGGTCTTGCTTCAGACTCTACTTTCAAGGGATCCAGACTAAGAAAACCAATAACCTGAGATAAGATTCAAGTGTCTTCAAGTTAACATCATTCTATCTTTATAGAAAAAAAAAATTCACAAAAAAGAAAGAAAAAAAATTTAGTCAAATATCTCTCATAAACTTGGAATAAATAGTCTAACAAAATTTTAGCAAATTAAATCCAACAATGAATAAAAGGACTTATATATCATGACCAAGTGGAGTTTATTTCAGATACACAAGCCTGGTTTAAAATTCAAAATTCAATCAGTGCAATCCACTGTATCAATATGATAAAGAAGAAAACATTATATCATCATATTAATGTGTTTAGAAAAAGCAATTGATAAAATCCAACACATATTTTGGTAAAAATCTTGCAAAAACTATGAACAGAGGGGAATATCCTCAACTTGATAAAAAAGAATCTATGAAAAACTGGTAACATAATACTTACTAATAAACACTGAACACTTCCTCTCTAAGCTCAGGAACAAGGCAAGAATTTCTACCCTCATCACTCTTACTCAACATAGTATAGCAAGTTCTCATCTCTGCAATAAGGCAAATAAAATAAATAATAAATGCATATAAATTGAATGGAAGATGTAAAATTTCCTATTTGCAGATGACAGGATTGTCTACTTTGAAAATCCCGAGGAATCTATCAAAATCTCCTAAAAATAACACATGCTCAGTAAGATCAAAGGATATAACATCAGCAAGTTAAAATTAATCAGATGTCTCTATACTAACAATGAAGTTGTGGGACTCAAAGTTAAAACCATAATGCCATTTACAATTGCTCCAAAGAAATTAAACACCTCAGTAACAATTTAATGAATTTACCTACCCTGGGTGAAAAAACAAAAACAAAATCTATGCACAGCCACATTCTTGGGAAATTTCTCAAAAGTTCAAAGTTAAAAAAGTAATTGTTAAAAGTATCAAAAAGGAGAAAAAAGATGGCTTATTGTAAAGAACCAGAATCTGATTTTTACCAGTAAAGTAAGGCTTACAAAGTTCTGAGGAAAAAATATTTTATTATAGATTTCTACATGCAGTTATCACTCAACTGTGAAAAGAAACATTAAAATATTTTTCAGGTTGCAAGTAGATAGACTTCCTGACTAGAAGTATTCCAAAATGGACTCTGGCCAAAACAACAACAGCAACAAAAATATCAAAAGAGTCAGTGCTCAAAAGAAGGCTACAGAAATCCTCTGGATTAGCACGGTATAGCAAGGTAAAAAAGCAAATCATATTACAGCTATAATTCACAGAGTTCAAATATAAATGCCTGCAAATATAAATATGTCCACTGTAACATGTAGCATTATTAACAAGATAGAGTGTAGTTAAAGGGTGTAAGCGTTGCATTTAATAAATATGTATTAAGTAAATGAATTAGTAACTGAAAATGCCTCTTTTCGTCTTTATAACCCACCATCCTCCTCTCTGCTTTTGGTTTTCTTAGCTTATTTCTCCTTCAACTATCACATATTCATGGATGAGATTCTGTGGACTCAAACATTACATGGCTTTGCATTGTTGTTCCAAAGTTTAAAATCAGCTTACAGTCAAATCAATGAAGATTCAATTTCATCTATAAAAAGTATTCTTGCTATGTGACAATGTAAAAATATGCAGGTACGGTAGCCAAGAGAAAGGAAAATGAATGGCTCATCTAACCAGGGTGGCATATATCTTGATGTGTCTGTGATCAGATTGGTTTGTTCCTGCTGTCCCAGTATCTCCTGCAATTTAGTGCTTGGTGGGATTTTTCATTTTTAGCGAGGCATTTTTAGTAATTGTTTTATTAAAGTAAGCTACAATGGGTTAGTAGATTTCCTCCATGTACTGAACTTACTGATGATATGAAGTGTCCTCTGACATCAATTCTTAGGACAACTAGGACCTGTGACTCTTGAGCATCTATTAGTAGGAGGAATATGCAATACCTTTACCCTAGCTGGGCATTTGGTGTGCTGGCCTGGTATCCCGCCGCCTGTCAGGTATACAATTCAAGAGAGATATGACAATTATAAATTAGGTCCATGTGAAATATACATAGGGAAAAGAGGCTAAACAGTCCTGCCTTAGAGTATACAGAAGTAATATGACATCTTTCATTATATTGGTTTTGTCATTTGTTTTATGGGTTGATTCTACACTATTTATTAACTTTATTGTCTGCAGACACTTTTCAATTTTTTGTATAGCCATTGGAAGCAATGAGCACAACCTACCAATAAAATTTATACTTAACAAAAAATCAAGAACTGCATCTCTTTTTCCTAAAATATTCAAAATAAGCATGTGATTTGCACAAAATGTTTGCTGACATTAATCATCCATTGTCAGGTCACTGTTCATGGCCAAAATCATATGCAAACTAGGTGATACAAATATGCTAAAGAAACTGCAGCACTTACTCAGAAGTTAGTAACTATTTGGGAAAAATAATTCCCTGAAGACCAAAATTTGACATTTATACTTGTAGAAGTGCATTTATGTATTACTCTGTGAAACATGACTTTTTTATTTTGAACAAATGATTATCTTGCTAAATTAATTTGGCTAATTTTTAGACTTTCTTCAAATTAATTTGGCACATACGAAAAGTGAAGAGAAGAGATTGTGAATTTTTCAGCTTCATAAGGAGATAGCAAATAGTTATGTCAATTTTGAATTATGTGCTTCAAATAGAAAATCGGTTAGATAAATTCCATTAATAGACCTCTTTTTTGGTTCAATTCATGAACTCAGTGTTTAGATTTTTGAAGTTTATTCTGCTGAAAGTACCACATCAGATATCCCTATGAATGCTTTTATAAACTAAGTTGAAAGTTTAATGTTGAAGAAAAATTATTTGTTTCTGTGGTGATAATGTGACTAGAAATTTTAAAGGGACATAGCATTGTTGTAAACACAGAATGTCCTGACTAGATTTGGAAGACTATGGAGTAGAAATATATTTAGCCTTGGTTGTAGTAAACATAATTCATAATTGTGTCTGAACAGGCTGAGATATTCTGCTAATCCAAAATAAGCAACTGACAGAATTTAGGGAAAGTAAGAAATATATGTTCATATCCATGCATGTGTGTACATGTACATATATATATACACATACACACGTACACAATGGGATTCAACAAATCGTTTGTAGAAATGCTTATTTTGAGTTAAAAAGGTAAACCTTCCACTAAACACTTTCTTGGATGTCCACCATCAATCAGATTTTAAGAATGTTTAAAACTTAAAAAAATTACTGTAATTCAAATTGTGTCCAAAATGATTTTAATATTTTTTGTAACTGTGTTCTTTAAATTATGTTGTATTTTATTTAAAAATCTTTCATAGCCTTCAAAATATTCAGTGTTGCCCAATAATTAAGGAAGAAATGGTACAAATACTTCACAAGCTCTGAAATTTAAAGAGGAAGGAAAACTTACAACACATATTATCAAGCCAGCGTTACTCTGATACCACAACCAGACCAAGACATTACTAGAAAAGAGAACAATATTTATCATAAGTATAGATGTAAATTCCTCTATAATATATTAGCAAATAGTTTCTAGCAACATATAAATAAATATGAGTAATATATAATAAATATATATTATAATTTATAAATATATAAAACTAATAATACATAACAACTAAGTAGCATTTATCCTGAAAAAACAAGAATGACTTAATATTTCAAATGTAAGCTCCATGTTGACACAGTAAAAAAGGAAAAATGCATGACTGATATAGTAAAAGGATTTAATAAAATTTAATGTACATTCATTATAAAAAATTATCATCATATTAGGAATAAAAGAGGATGTCCTTAAATTGATAAAAGGAAGCTACAAAAAAACCCTGATAACATTACACTTAGTAGTGAAAGACTTTAATTCTGGGAACAAAGTAAGTAATTGAGAAACTACAAACTATTTTAAACAGCAGTTTAGAACAACAGTAATTCTAGAGAGACAGAAATAATTTTTTATACACATGCAAGAAGAAAACAATCAAGCTATATGTAACAACTGTAGTAGATCCTTGACAAAGGTCACAATATTCTATTATCTTACCCCGTATGTCACCACCATGGTTTTTTAAAATTATGTGTAAATGTCCTTATTCTATCTTGAGACTTTTTGAAGCTCATAAATATAATACTTTCATCTGGAAAACTGTTTTTAAACTCTGATAACCTTATAATCTTATCAGTTATCATTTGTAATTTTATACAAATGGTATAATAAACTCTGAAAGACAAAATACATATGTCTGTGTTACAGGGGAAACTAAACAACACATCAATCTCAAACTTTCCTTGAACCAAAGATAAACTAATGTATCAATGACTCTAGTAAATTTGTTATCTAGGAAATTACACATCTGAAAGACTGCGTTTGCACCACACTTTAGGAAGTACATCATATCACTTCTTGGTGCTCTTCTGTTTTTTTGGTTTGTTTTGAAACTGCAGGTGTACAATGTGAGATATTGATGGGAGAGGCGTATGTGTGGGAAATAGCACTTGCCTACCTGATTTTATTGAGTCTTGTTTTATTGGCAGGCTGGGAGTAAAACTGAAGGACTTTTATACCATCTTTTAGTATTTCAAGTTTGTGTATTTTCTGTTTCCACTAACAAAGTATTGGAGACTATCATTTATTTTTCACTACAGTTTTTTGATCCTTATTCTTATCATGCATTTCTCTTTTTTATGATATACTGGTTTCTGGATATCTACAGAAATGTACACTATAGATGGTAGAATAAATAAATTTTATCAAAGAGAATGTTTGCATTTCATGGAATGAAACTACAACACTTAACATTTAGTTTATATATTTGAAAACTACTTTATCCAAAAGAGTTTGAGACAGACAGCAACAAGTAATAGTGTCCTTAAAAAGAGAATAATTTCATTAAAATTTAGAAGTAACTATCTTTATATATTTTAAAATATTAACCATAATTGAATTTCCATAATTCTGAATAAGAATATATTGAAAAGATATTTTTCTAATCTAAAACAGTTTTTCCTACTAAAGGCTAATTTGATTATATTTTGGGTTAATATTTCATTATTGTAACATATTTAATTATAAAATTAATAGATTTCAGTTGTATAAGATATAAAGAGTATGTTAATTTAAATTAGCTATATTTGCTGTCAATAGTAAGGATCTAGAGAGGCATTAAAGATTCCAAAGGCATAACATAGCTTTTAATATGTGTTATCCCTTCATACACAGTCTTAAATATATCATGAAATTTCAGATGTAAAGGAAGGGATTGGTATTTAGATTTTATTTTCCTGATGATTTCCTCTCCCCAACACACGCACACACACACACAGATGCTGTTTCATGGATACATATATTGGTAGGCTGCCACATATGGTGTGTTAATTAATTTGGAAAACTGCCACAAGTATTCTGTATCCATGTTTACAATTTTTGAAATGTTGTTTATAAGCCACATGTAAAAATAACAATCCACTAGGACTAAGTACAAAAAAATCAGAGGGCTAGATTTATGCACTTGAAATAAAACATAAATAAAACATCATGTACAAGATGGCTGTTAACTTTTACCAGATATTCACCTATTAAACAGTGTAAATTGTATAATTTAATTAAAAGAAAGAGAATTGTTAAAAAGTAAAATAAAACGAGTGTGTGCCTTGGGGCGAGCAGTGCCAGCAGGGTGAATTTGACATTTTATCTATTTCTGTCAATTTCCTGCTTCAATTATTCCAGCCATATTTCTAATGTGAGTGAAATAACATGCCAGGAGTGATGGTATTTATATTAAATAACTGGTAGATAAGATGTGTGGTGATTGATAAAATATAATACTTCTACTTGAGATAGATCAAAATCTTCACCATCCTTTCTTTCCAATATGTAGAAATTATTTATAAACAATGTCAATGTAATTACACATATAATGGAAATCATGGGTACAACAATTTGTTATCCTAGAACTGTACCATTCAGTTCACTGTTGCTCACATTACAATTACTATAAAATAATGGCATTTCATTCAGGACCCTTACATGACAAAAACAAACCCCACCCTATCTAGTTCAGGAAGAAGCTTGTATAAGAAAATATTAGGCAATTCAACACTCTGTGCAGACCGATAGCCCTGTTTGAAGGATATGCACCTGATAACATTGCCTGAGCTTGTCTTCGGGCTGCCTGTAAGCCGCTGCCACCAGGTCTCAGAGCAGAACTTCACTCCTTGCTGCCCTCACTAAATCTCAGGTTCCACCTGGCCCCTGCGTTCTCCCATTGCCCTGCTCTGAATTGAAACTTTGTTTGGGTACATATGATTGAGTCCCTAAATTACCCTCCCATGTCCTCTCTTCAAAGGATGTTGGGAAAGAACTGCACTAGCTTGTATTCGGGGTAGGGAGATCCTTCTTGAAGAATTTTTAAGGGATGTGAGGGGACTCCAGTCATAGCAATGTCCACTAGAGTCCAGCATCCCTACCCATGTTCTTCCATACTTAAACTTCCAAACAATAATGACAGCCAGAACAACAACCACAACTGATGTGTGTCCCTTCCATATTATAAATATCACTCATAAACATGAAAATAAAATACTGCTGACTTTCCAGGCCGCCATGTTGAATATGAGTTAAACAGGGTGCTCTAGTCACATTTTATTCTATGTGCTAAAAATTTCATACAATAAAATATAAAGGATACCACCCAGATTTGTGCAGCACAGCGGTTTTGATCACTCACTTCTCAAAAGTAGGGCAACCCAAAGCCTCATTTGCTAATTCAAAATCAAGTGTTGGTTTTGATTTCTCCAGATATCTGAGTGATACCCATTTTTCCTCTCATTCCACCCTAATTCTATATTTTATTCTATATATAAATTTTTAAACTTACACAACTAAAATTAGTGTTTAAAATAACTGCAGCAGTAGACTAAGGGAAAGAAAAATTATTTAAGAGTTGTGTATAAATTTGTGATACCGCAAAGAAAGTATAGGAACAGATAATTCAGTACTTAGCTTTATAACTGGTCACATGGCTTCAACTGGTATTTACGATTTCCTCCTCCACTGTGGTATCTATATCCCCTTTGTTCACAGCTAGCACTTAAGGTGACTGAAGTTTGTTCCCTGACGGAGTGATCCAAATCTCTGTTCCTGAGGAGTATCAATTCATGGTGGTCCTTCGCATAGGGGTTTGCTTAGTCTTCCGAACACTTTCATTATCCATTTCCAAGTGTACTTGCTCTTCATTATGTAGCAGCAAACATATTTGCCTTTATAAGTATAATCACCTAATTCAATGCTGGAAACTCACATTTACCAGTTCAAACAGTGACATTGAGAACCCCAAATTGGAAGATGATATTTTAGTTCTGATTTCAAGAAACCATTTTTGCATTCTCTGGCAAACACTTTCAATACATTCCCTCCTTAGATACTATGAAATCTAAACCAAAGATAAGAAAACTATTTCTTAAATGGGCTAGATAGTAAATACTATATACTTGGTAGACCATATGCTATCATTTTTTTGTACATGTATATTTTTATTGAAGTATAGTCAGTTGACAATGTTGTGTCAGTTTCTGGTGTACAGCATAATGCTTCAGTCATACATGAATATACATATATTTGTTTTCACATTCTTTTCACCATAAGTTACTACAAGATATTGAATTTAGTTCCCTGTGCTATACAGTATGAATTTGTTGTTTATTAATTTTATATGTATTAGTTAGAATCTGCAAATCTCAAACTACCAATTTATCCTTTCCTAACCTCTTCCTCCCTGCCCCACTCAGTAACCATGTTTGTTCTTTATGTCTATGAGTCTGTTTCTGTTTTGTAAATAAGCTCATTTGTCTTTTTTTTTTTCAGATTCCACATATAAGTGATATCATATGGTATTTTTCTTTCTTTTTCTGGCTTACTTCACTTAGAATGACATTCTCCAGGAACATCCATGTTGCTGCAAATGGTGTTATGGTATTGGTTTTTATGGCTGAATAGTATTCCATTGTATAAATATACTACCTCTTCTTTATCCAGTCATCTGTCAATGGACATTTAGGCTGTTTCCATGTCTTGGCTATTGTAAATATTGCTGCTATGAACATTGGGGTGCAGGTGTCATTTTGAAGTAGGGTTCCTTCTGGATCTATGCCTAGGAGTGGGATTCCTGGGTCATATGGTAAGTCTATTCCTAGTCTTTTGAGGAATCTCCATACTGTTTTCCACAGTAGCTGCACCAAACTGCATTCCCACCAGCACCCTCTCTTCCACACCCTCTCCAGCATTTAAATTATTCATGGACTTTTGAATGATGGCCATTCTGACTGGTGTGAAGTGATACCTCATTGTAATTTTGATTTGCATTTCTCTGATAATTAGCGATACTGAGCATTGTTTCGTGTGCCTACTGGCCATTTGTATATCTTTACTGAAGAATTGCTTGTTCAGGTCTTCTGTCTATTTTTGAATTAGGTTGTTTGTTTTTTTATTATTAAGTTGTATGAGCTGTGTATACTATATTTTACAACTACTCAATTCTATTGTTATTGCACTAAAGCAGCCATAGACAACACAAAAACAAATAGGCTTGGCTACGTTCCAGTGAAATTTACAAAAACAAGTGGTGGACTTGGTTTGGCCGACAGGTCATAGATTTCAGACACTTTTCTCTAAACCACCAAAACCTGAAGCCTTGGAAACAAGAAACAAATAAATGTGAAAATGAGATAAACTTTATAGTGAAAAATACTGCTTCCAATTCCATGTTCTTAGTTCCTGAACCTGTATATTTGGGCTCTAAGTGAGACATGACAATGCATCATTTTCTAGTTCAAAGTATAGAACATATCTAGTAAGACAGCAATCCAGCTTCATAAGCTGATATCTGGGACTGTAACTAAGCAAAAGCTTTAATTATCCTCATGGATAATTTCGACAGTAACACCAAAGATTTCATCAGGTTCAGTTGCAGTTAATTGCCTTAATCTTTTTGCTGCATGTGGTCAGAAGCAATGTTTTATAGGAATAATCGTGATTAGGGTATTCAGCAATTCCACAGATGGCTTTATTGGAAGAGATATCTGCTCAAAGAAGTCAAGTAAAACCCAGAGTATGATTTAAATGACATAAAATTGCTGCCTCTCAATGATTTAAAGGTATCACAGTGTTTTCAACCCATCACCAGGTGGCCAACTGGTCTCCCACGAATGTGGTAAAGTCTAGGGACTGAACGTAGGAATTTCTGGCAGGTTAGGCACCCAGCACTGGCACGAGAAAGGTCAACCTTGGTGAAGGGAAGTCTGTATTTTTGCCATAGGTATAATCCTCAAATTTGACACCATGACACATGGCCACACTTTTATTTTTGCACATTTTTGAGTATGCATTGGGAAAACTGGGGGTAAGGAGTTAAACTGATTGATATGATTATTGAAATGTATGGTTATTATCCTTTCCTGAGGGCAGTCTTTGTGGTAATCACATATTCCTTTGAGAAAAAAATATGAGAAAAACATTACCACACAATGTTAGTTTTCATCAGAGTCTCTTCTCAAAGATTCTCACCCTCACTTTTAATCCAGGGGCCCTGGCTCTGTGATATGATGACACAGGTTGAAGAATTATATGAGGATTCTCTGTATATTTTGAGACTCAGTCAAGTCTTTTTTCTGCAGATGTAATTTTTAAGTATACATGTCAAGTAAGTCTTTAGTGGGATCTGGTATACTTTGTCATAAGGACTGTGGTATATTTTTTGCTACTATCAAAATCTGGGCCAATGAAGGTTCTCAGATTGTCCTCTGTCCCTGCTGAATATTACAGTAACTCTTCTCCTTGTCTCTGGTAGGTCAGAGTGGTTTCTGCTAGCCCAGTATCCCTCTACCCAACCATATTAGTTTGCCAAGGCTGGCAAAATAAGCCACCACAGACTGGATGGCTTAAGCAAGAAAAATTTTTTTCTTGTAATTCTGGAGACTAGAAATCCAAGTCAAGGTGTCAGCAGGTTTGATTTCTTCTGAGATTTCTCTCCTTGTCTTGCAGATAGTCTTCTCATTGTGTACTTACACAGTCATTCCTTGGTCTGTGTGTCTGTATTCACATCTCTTCTTCTTATAAGTACACCAGTCACATTGAATAGGGCCTACTCATATACTTCATTTTACCCTAATTATGTTTTTAAAGACCCTATTTCCAAGTACAATCACATTCTGAGGTACTGGGGTTATAGGATGTATGTCAACATATGGATTTGAGGAGGACAGGATTCAGCCTATAACATCGTCCCAGTGGAAGTCATCGTCCCTGGACGACATCATCCCCCGCATCTTAGATCACAGAAAAGAGCCACCAGCAGCTTTACAGTGTTGCTGGCGCTCCCCCTCAGTAATGTATGATCTAAGTTACGATGAAGTGAGTGATTTCTGCACCTCCTATTAGGGCATTATTGAGAGGTAAATGAGTAGATGAGCTATGGTGATTCTTTTCCAACATCCCGGTCACTAAATCCTTGGGTTACTGTCTCCATATCAAACCAAGGAAATTTTGGTATCTCAATTTCATTTATTGTAAGTTGCTGTTAAATCCAGGTAGTCAACCTACCAAGAACAACAACAAAAAAAGTTAGAACTCTTCACCATTTTTTAAATCAAGCACATTATATCTAGAACTTCTGATCATTTTTTCAGATATTATTCATCTGAAATAATAAATTCAATCTCATCTAAAATATGTTCCTCTCTTTTGGTTCTCATACCATCAGTATTTATAAATATTTTCAGAATTTTGGTTTATATAAAAATAACAATTCTTTGGCACTTGGGCCTCCTCCTCTCAGGATTGAAACCTTGTATTTCACATGGAGGAAATGCTGGAATCTAACTCTTTATATTTAGGGACAGTGGCTGGGTGTGTGGAATGTGAGGATAATTGATTTCTCCTTGGCATGATTTTCTAAAGGTTTTCTAGTCCACCAGGAAGGATACCTGTAGGATGGGAGAAAAGACTGCCTATGATGGAAATGAAGCTCAATGGGATTTAGATGGTTAGGATACTTACCAAGTCATCTTACATATTCTTACACCTGCTCCTTTCTTAATTCTCAAGGTCTCTCTCTCTCTCCATAACAGTGTCCTGTTACATCAGAGATACAGTGAGGTTAGGATTAAACTTATTTTCAGTTTGATTTATTTAAGGTTTGCAACTGCTTTAGCCATATAATTAGAAGAAATATTGTCTTTTTTTAGTACAATCATAGAAAATACCTATTTCTCGTAACATTCTTCATTTTGAAATTGAAACTGACAAAAGCCTCATCCTGTAAGTTCTCTAGTATACTTAGAAGAGTCCAATTAGCCAGTTCTTTGTCTTGAACTCTGATATTTTTTGGCAAAAGCCAATCAGCTCTCCCAAAGACTCACTCTCAATTTGTAATTCATTACATTGACCAAATGGTATTATCTATTAATCAGTTCACTGATGTATTCTATAGACTGCTAGAGTCCCATACTCAAATACTAAAGGGATACTTGATGCTCGTTCAGTTCACTGTAGCCAGCTGACCTTACCTTGATTCTCCTGTCCTTTGAGTCTGAAAGCTGAAAAGACAATGAATGTCAATTTCTGTAATAAGCAAGATTCTTAGAAATAAACACTGAAACCTACTCTGACAAGTTTAATCATACATTTCCTTTGCTAAATGGTATCTGCTGGTTCACAGAGTCTCCAAGTGAACTAGAATTTGGCTAGGAGGAGTACAATCTCAGAACAAAGTCCAAACTGCAATGGGAAATTCATCACCGCAGCTTGGACTGTTGATTCTGGGCAGCAGGTCCTAAAAAGACATCAGTTGGTGCCTTCTAGAGTCAGAAAACCTACCACTGTCCTCTCAGTCAAATAGATAAAGAAATACATAAATAAATAAGAAAAAAAAGATCCACTCAGAGCTTTCTGTCACACATTTCTCTCTTCGAAATGGAAGTCCTACATGAGTACATCTGATTGGCAGCACCTGTATTATATCTATTCGTAGTCATTAATGGCAGTGCAATTTCTGCTTTGAGGAGGTATTTTAAAAATATGAGAAATTCCCCAGATAAAGGAATGCTATGCAAAATATGCCAGGCTGACACAGATATTTCCAGCTGCAGGACCCAAAGACAAATTTTGTTCAGCTCACTGTATGGGCTGTGCAGTCTAACGGGCTTCACAGCGCTCCATCTCCCCACATGCCCACTCCCCCCAGCTTTCTTTTTTTTTTAAAGATTTTTTTTCTTTGAGTTTGGTCAATGTTTTAAGATGCACTGAAGTGTGAGTTTACAAGTTTATTTTATTACCCATCTTGAGATTCATTGAATTTTATGATTTGAAATCTATAGGAGTTTCTTCTTAATAATTTGGAAAAAGTTTTTAATATCTCTTCTGTGAATATCTTTTTTAAAAAATTTCTTATTTTCTAGGTCCTTTGGGGACTCTGATCAGATCTATGTTGAATTAATTTACCTTTTCCTACATGTGGTTTTACCTCTCTTTCATACTGTAAATTTATTTTCCTACCTTTATTACTTTTTGAATTGTTTAATCCAACTTAAATTCAAGTAACTGATCTTTCTCTTTAGTTGCACCTAATGTGCTGTTGGAACAATCCATAAATCTTTAATTTGGTTGTTACATTTTTTCGTACACATAGTCTTTTAGTCTCTTTTACAAAGTTATGCATCTTTCAGTGTTTTATATTTTTCCTTATGACTGATCATGTTGTCCACAATCTCCTTTACTTCTTTTAACTATATCTAACTAAATTAAATCTCATATTGTCAATATCTGAAATCTTCACAACTTTGTTTCCAGTGCCTGTCCTTTCTGCAAACTCACTTTCCTTGTGGCTTGTTTTTAATTGATTGACATGAATTTTGGTTATGACGTCCCTTGGAACTTTATCCAGAATAATTATTTAAGGTCAATGTAAAGTTGTTTTCCTCCTGAAATAGACTGCATAGTCTTCTGCTGGTTGTGTGAAATCAATGTCAACTGGAGACTACTTTAAGTTAAATTATCCTTGTGTTTTCCATATAAATATTGTAAATTTATGCCATGAATCCATGTAACAGCTGAATCGTAGATCTTTATTTTCAATTATGATTTCTTTTTTCTTGTCTTCATTTACCCAATGTCTCATTCAAATCAAGAAAGTTTATTTACTACTTATTTCTGCTTGGCAGGTTGATTTCTTGCTCAGCCTTGCACAGAGGTATAATATTTGAGGATCTTAGCTTTGTGGAGGTTTTGATATAATACTTTCTATGTCAAGTGGGCTCCAGGCTTTATTTTCTTCATCTCTAATCCTGTGAAACCATTAAAATTAAGGTCAGATACATTAAAGTTTGAAATATATGTTTAAGGTGACAGCTGACTTTGGGCTACCTTATGACACAAGTTTTTTCACTTTTACTTTGTTATTGTCCTCTGGAGTCTTTGATTTGTTGAAACTCAAAGATGCCTTTTTAAGCACTGAAAAATTACTCAGCTTTTAAAGATATATTAATCAGAAGGGTGATTTATGGAATCTGGTCCATCATACTACTTTATTCCATTGTTTAAGATTTTATAGAAATGCTAGGAAAAGCATTTTATTACTGGTAAAAGGTAATGAGTAGTATATTTGTATCTGATGAACAGATTTTTCACTGAAGGTTTTATAATGAACTTTTATTTTGAAGCTGATATGTTATTTTTTACCTATTAAAGAGGTAATGCTGTTTTATAAGTGTCATGAATTTTAGACCTTAGGGAAAGTGAACCAAGATGACAGCCCTTACAAGACCTGAGAGGTTTATAAACCTCCCGCTTCCCACTAATTCATTACAGGTAATAGGCCAATATGAATTATTAATTATATCTCCATTTTTGCAAAGTCCCTTTTAATGTTAATAGCATGCATTTTATATCACTGCCGCACATCAGGATAGTGGGCATCCAGTGACACTATTCTTCGTATACTTGGGGCTTTTTGGTAGAAAAAGGTGATTTTAAGCAAAGAAAACATTAACAATGATAGTATACTCACTAAAAACCTTACTACAAAGTACGAAAAATATTAGTCGTGATTTTTAAAATGTTGAGGTCAATATTACTGTTTGAAGATTGATTTCATCCGGAAAGAATTAAAATAACAAAATTTAAGTTTTATCACACCCAGTTCATTGACAAATTTCTCTTTTAACCAAATAAGAAAAAACCCAATAAGAATTAAATTAAAATGACAAAAAATGCTGCTTAAAGTATTAGAAATGGTAAGGATTTATTTTTGGTCATCATCAGAGTACAAACGTGTGTTGTACTGAAGAGAAGTACAGGGAATAATTCTGTTTTTTCTAATAATTTGGAGGTGAGGTTAATATTTGTCTTTTCCAATAATTTGGAGGTGAGGTTAACATAGTGTTTTACATACTGAAAAAATGACTTGATAAACTGATCTGAAATATCAATCTGCTGCAGGAGAAACAGAAAAATTAATTGTATTTAAATAAGTCATAAATATGTATGTTGAAATGGTTCAGTGTATTTTAGAACTATATTACTCTAGAGGAAATCTTAATTAATATCCATTTCAGTGGTTATTAAAATTGAAAATTCCCAATCTGATAACACTGAAAAATTCTTATTAATTGAAGATGCAAAGTGTTCTACATTTTCAAGCATTTTTATTCTGGTAATAATTTAAGGTTGCTAAGTACTGCATTTTTAAAATAAAAAACTTTATTATGAAATCTGTGTGACCTTTCAGGTAAAATAACACAGTATTTATGTAAGCATTTATATAGGCATACCTCAGAGATACTGAAGGTTTGATTCCAGACCACCACATTGAGACGAACATTCAATAAAGTCAGTCACATGATTTTCTGGTTTCTCAGTGCATATAAAAGTTATATTTACACTATACTATAGTCTATGAAGTGTACAATACCATTCTGTCTAAAAATACCTTAATTTTAAAATACAATTTTTAAAAAATGCTAACCATTGTCTGAGACTTCAGCGAGTTACAATATTTTTACAATAATAACGTGAAAGATCACTGATCACAGATCCCATAATAAATAAAATAATAATAAAAAAGTTTGAAACATGGCAAGAATGACCAAAATATGACACAGAGGCAAAAAGTGAGCAAATTTTGTTGGAAAAATGGTGCTGATAGACAGACTTGCTCGTTGTAAGGTTGCCACAAACCTTCATTGTATAAAAACTGTAATATCAGCAAAGTACAATAAAACAAAGTATGCCTTAAATTCCTCAGGTTACCTCATCAGTTATGTGTTGATTAGTGACATGCGTAACTGCAGTGTTGACATACACAGCAGTCTAGCCTGGCATAGAGCATAATTCTTTGGTGAGCAGTCCAGAGATTGGTGGTTTACAAAATTTTAAAACTTCAGGCTTGTCTTAGTCTATTTTTCTGGTCATATTTACATAAATTTCATTTTTGGGATGGTTCCCTTCTTAAGAGATCCACTGTTTTATTAATCTGCACCTCTGTGCACAGTCATGATTTGGGAACACAATTCTAATACCAAGCATCAAAGAGAACTTCTGTGTCTTAATTTATAATGCTATAACAAAAATACGATTGACTGGGTTACTTAAACAGCAAACGTTTGTTTCTCACAGTTCTTAAGGCCAGGAAGTCGAAGATCAAAGTGCCGGCAGATCAGGTGTCTGGCGAAAGCTCTCTTCTGGGCTTGTAGGCAGTCACCTTTTGTTGTTTCCTCATATGGCAGGAAGCAGGGTGAGAAGCAAGCCCTCCTGTGTCTCTTCTTGTAAGGGCACTAAACCCCATCACGAGGGCTCCATCTCTCTGACCTCCTGAGAGCCCTTCCTACAAATAATATCACACTGAGGACTGAGGCTTCAGCATATGAGTCTGGTGGGGACACAAACAGCAGTCCATGACAATCAAAATGTGCTGAAATCACCAACTTCCCTCTCTCCTTACTGGCTTAGGCATGAGCATGTGAAGCAATTCTGGCCCATGAAACATTAGGGAAGGTCTGATAAGAAGTCTTCTGGGAAATGTATTCTTCAAGTTTATAAAAAGATAAAGGTAGAAACATGTTATTCTAAACCTTCTCAAGTGGATAGTGGATTTGTGCTCTGAAGCTGCTATGATTATCTTGCAAACATGAGGGGAGCCAGCCTGAAGAAAAGACAAATAAGGCTGTGGATGGCAGACAAGAGTGATAGAAAAAAAAAATTATCAGTCTTGATGAAATCCTGGGTCACAAATAAAACCATGAAGTCTCTTCTAGATTTCTGTTCCACCTAGCAGAAGCATTCTGAGCGTGTAAATTCAGTTTAAATCATCTGTTTTTATATTTGTAACAATGTATGATGATTTCATAGGAGCATCAGTAGAGAGTAGTGTAGCATATTTTTGTCTCAGCTGATAGGTGATTAATCTTCAGGTATATACATTTTGCTCCAAGTCAAGTTTTAAATATTTATAGGAAAAAATTAAAGAAAAATAAATTTGAAATTAGCCCAGTCAACTAAAAATGATAGGAATGACATACCTGTTAGCATAATTAGAGATTGAAATAAATGATATACCATCTTTTCATTGATTTCAAAAATAACAAGCAAAGCTCTTTAAAATGTGAAAAAAAAAAAAAGGGTTTCTGTGTATCCTGTCTTCAATTTTGGGCATTGAAATACTAAAAGCATTTATGTCCTGCTGTGATGGTTAGATTGTAATCTCAGAGGGGTCTAATAAATATTTCACAAATTTAAGAAAACAGGAATTTACAGGGACAACAGAAACCCATTATTTCCTCCTAATTTACTAGAGAAAGTTCACTGGGGAACATTATGTCTGCTTAGCAACCTAACTATAAACACCATCTAAAGCCTGGCAAAAGTTTGGGGGCAAATATCCCAGTGTAAGAGTGGCTGTCTTTATTTTCCCACAAACATTAAAAATTGAGACCAATTTTTTCCTCAATTTTTGTTCTCAGTCACTGTTGAGATAAACAGTTATCTCATGCTTTTGCTTTGAATTGATTACTCTTCTTTGCTTTGTAACTTTTGCAAAATTTCTTTTTCTGTAATGAAACATTTCCACATTAAGCCACACCTTTCATCATGGCACTTAAAGACAAGTTAGTGATAGAACTGAAAAAGTAATGGAAATGCCAAAAAGGGAAAGAATCCCTTGCTGGGTTGTGTTCAGGGTTTTCCCCTGTTGGAGAACGTATGTATTTTGAATGGCAAGAATCTCCTCTAATCAGTAGCATCTATTTGAATATAAAACTTCTTTTACATAAACTTGCTTTCTAAAGAAAAGTAAAATAAGGATCAGCCAAGAATAAAGGGAGACACATTTACCAAAACACTATTCAGAAATAAGCAATGAGCGTTCGTTAACAAGTAATAGAATTTCTCTTTTGTGCAAAACTGAAATTTGGCCTCTTGGGAAGTAATAGATAGCAACAGGTATTTTATAAAAATAAATGCAAAGTTACCATGATTTCGATGAGTCTTTATCACAGAAGCCTGGACAAATTATGATTTATGGGTTACAGATATACTAGTTGACAGAGGACATTGAATGTGTGTGTTTACGCCTTAATATTGGGTGATTAATTACGAAAGGCAAAAGTAAGTCCCTATGCACAGAAAAGGAAGTCACAATACCTCTCTGCACGTGGGCTTGAACTAAAATATGTGAAATAGAAATTGGTATAATCCAGAAATAAAGTGAAAAGATTTGCCTTCCTTAAAAAAAATATGTGTGAAGTACACTTCTGGAAATGGTGTTCAGTGACCGAGTGGTGTGGTAATTAACCACAGGCACCCCAGATTCAGTCTAGTTCCCATACTTGGTACCAGGTTATAATCCTACCACTTTTACTTACTAATGTGTATCTTTAAGTAAATGACTTCATCTCCTTTTTCATCCATTTCTTCATCTGTACAATGCACACAGTAAGAAGAGAATTTATAGGGCTATTGTCATTTTCAGATGAGTTAATATGCAAAGTGCTTATAACTGCCTGGACTGTAGTAAATACACATTATTTGTTGACTTTTAAAAGATTATTGGATACTTATCATTTCTGAATAACATCATTAAGAATTTTGCATGAGATAAAGCCAAGATTATTTGATTAGAACAAGCAGACACATTGATAATTTTTACTGTTCTCAGTTCAGCATATTTCATTGTATTGGAACATGCTTGAGGATAAAATAAATAATTGAAAAATTTGTGACATAATATGAATTACACTAGCTGGTTATATGCTTTTATTTTAATAACTACAAAATTTGCGAAAGTACTTTTATGATCACAAACTCTAGCATGATTAGTATTGATGACTATTGATTACTATTTCACAAAACAGACAAATTATGAACTGCTTTCGGGGCACTCTATGGGTGCTGTGAACTGACAGTGTGTCGGAAAATGCTGTTAACATTAACTCCACAAATTGGCAAAATCTAAACAGCCACAAAGAACTTCGGTGTGACCGAAGGCTCTTTCTGAATCCGACATCCTGAGCAACATATTTTGTTTGACAAAGACATGACAAACAATATTTCACGAGAGTGACCTTCACTTTGAAATACTAAAAGACAAAATATAAAGCAAATATTTTACATTTCAGGGCACACTGAATATTTTAAAAAGTGAGAGTAACTAACTTTCTGTTTTCATGCAAGATTAAATTGTTAACAGATTACCACTCATGTACTCTGGCAGCCTTCTTTGGGTCACTTTTTTGCATTTTACTCAGACCCTTTCTCTAATGTTCAGAAGACATTATATTCACAATGAGCTTTTGCCAAACCCAGAAAATCCTTGTCAACAACTGTTACTTCCATTCTCTACAGACCTCTGAACCCAATGCTCTACTAGAACTGTTTGTGCAGTGACAGCCTGTGCAAGCTGACAAGGACATTTCTCCTATGGACCTTTCTCTGCATTTCCAGGTTGAGTCTTTATGACTCAAAATGAAGGTCAATGTCATAGGTATAAAACAAAAGTACAGTTCAACACAGACAAGTCTATGATAGGTTAACTCGATACGGTTTAACCACGCTGCTTCCTCAGGATTTGATTAATTGTGGGATGTAGGCTACCCAGAGAACAGAATGGTCTGCATCTCCTTGGGGCAATTCTCAATAAATATTCAGATAAGCTCGGTGTAATTTATCAAAGGGTTATACTTTTCTGACAAGCACTCAGTGTATCAACTTTCTGTGTTGTGAATTAAGGACAGAGTCATAATGTGTAACTTCCAGGAGCTGGGGTTAATATCTTCTTAAAAATGTTGACTGGACCATCCGGGATAACTTAATATAAGGGCTTCTTACCTCAGCCTGTACTTTTTCCCTAAGATATAATTTTAAGTCTGCTCCAACATAAGAGTGAGCACATGAATATGCCAAAGGTTTATCTACATGGCTTCATTTATTTATGAGTTAATTAATTAAATTCAACTATGCAACATACATATTTATACAAATAATGCATTTATACAATTATGTATGTTTATATTAACTGATTATTATTACATGATTGACACTATGAGGAATAACCTTCATAATTTTACCTTAATGAAAATTTATGTGCTTTTTAAAAAATTTTTTGGGGGGGGAGGTAATTAGTTTATATAGTTATTTATTTATTTAATTGCGGTACTTGGGATTGAACCCAGTACCCAGGGCTTCAATCCCCAGCACCACCACTTCTCTACCACTGAGCTACACCTTCTCCCAACCTCAATGAAAACTTAAAGCAGCTTTTGCAAATTTCCTGCCATGGGTATGAAAAAAAATCACAACACATTGCTCATCAAAATCTAACAGTAAGCAGGGTAATATTGTAGTAAAGAGACTTCTAGATAAATGCATTGACTTACTCTTTAGCTATCTTCATTCTATCACACATTTATCAAAGATAATTATTCTAATTTTAGAATTATTCATCTCTTTCTGAAATCAATAGATCACAACTCATGTTAGACACTGTTGACATTAGGAAAATTCTTACTTTTCTGTTATGGACTTAATTATTCTGAGTGATTCAGATAGTCATCTAAATGCTAAATTACTTAATCCAATTTTTTACCTTATTTGCTTCTTTCTTTCATTTGTAACTGTTGAAAGCAACAGTAAGAATTAATTTAACTGTGCTAAGTAAACAACTGCTAATCAATAGGAAAGAGAATGACAGAGCACATTGTGAGAGCCATGGATATTTTCTCTGAATTTAATTCACTGTACTATTTAATTCTCCATTTTCATCTTCAATAATACTGTAAGATTTTTTATTATCACATGGATGTTTCATGTAACTATGTAATTATATGCACTTATACTAATTATGCATCATAATTTGAACAGGTAATTACTATGTTAGCATATTTAATTACAAAGTTCAACACTTGGTGTACGCAAATGTATTTTGCACTCAGAATAGTATATGCTGCACAATAAGTATTTTTTCTTAAGCTCTTATCAAGATAAACTCTTGAAATCAATAAAAAAGTAAAAATAAATTTAAATTTTGATAAATCTATCTTGGAATCAAACTTAGGAAGAACTAAAGTAACTTTTAAAGGAATAAAGAATATTAACTGAAATTTAACTTAGAATTTCCAATTTATAAAGACATATTGATAGGCAGAATGTAAAACTTTAAGTTTTAAGTTATTTCTCAGTAGTTCTGGTATTTTAAGTTCTTGAAGTTTAAGTAAAAGCTTTTGGATATCTATTTTCTAAGTCAAGATAGAACATAGCCAAATATTCATAACTAGACTTGTTTTTTGTGTGTGCAAATAAACTGAATGAATAAACCTTTGGAAAACTTTACAAGTAAAAGAGTCAGTCATAAATTTTCTCATGTTTATATGCCTACATCTTCTGTAAATCTATCAGCTCCAGATACAGCCTAATTTTTTTCTTTTTGTGTTCTTGAAGAACCCCTCAAACTTGTTCCTAATTCAGAATAAATGCTCAGTAAAGGTGGGAATTAGCAAAATGGATTGTGTGTGCACATTATTTCCACCCACTGGACATATAATTTTTTCTGATATTCCTAAAATTTGGCTTCTCTTCAAGTATCCTCCTAACAATTTACATTAATGATTACAAATTGTTTCTCACTTAAATTCAGTGAAATTTTCTTAATCTTCATATTAAAGAAAATTTCTAGTATTTTCTACTTTTTCAAAGTCTTTTTTCTTTGAATTTCTTAAGTTCTCCTATAAGATCTTTCTACTTGGATCAGAAAATTCTAGATAATTTGAGATGCAGTATTCATGAACTCTGAAGACTGACTAAAAGACAATTAGTAGAATCATTACACCATTTAATAGCTCTGCATGTGGTTGAGCTTTCAAATGTTACTTTCTCTCTCTAGTTCTGTAAATGTATATGTTATGTAAAATGTGAACAATAATATTATCTACCAACAAGATCATTAACTGTATAAACTGAAATACTCCTGAAATGTTGAGATTTCAACAAATAGAATGTATGTAAAGATAATAACTGACATGTATTGAACACATTTTATACCAGGCATCTTTCTAGAAAGTCAATTAATCTTTAAAACAATCTTATGGGGACAGATTTGATTATTAAAAGAGAGTGACTTTTTGGTGCTAAGAGATTAACGGCACAATGTATTATCCTTCCAAATAACACTTAAAATAACACAGGATAACAAAAAACAAAACACGAATTCCATGGAATAGACTTTTTAGAAGGATTTTGCCAGTAGTGTATAGTCACAGAATTGGGAAGATCTTTGTGTGTGGAGAGATTTTTTACAATACTTTGAATATAGTGTGATCCATGCACCTGGCTTTTGTGGTTACAAGTAAGGCTGGCTGTAACCACGACGTCAAGCCACTAAATAACTGCTTAAATTAAAATATTTTGAATTTCAAACAAAAACAGTACACTAGAGCAAGGTAGAAAGACAAAGCACTTGTGAAAGAATAGTGTTTTTAATGATTGTACCCTGCGTATGTTCTTTGTAGTTTCCTGGTGCAAATGGAAAAATCTTTACTGTTTTATTATCCTTTGGTTTTCCCTGCAGGCATTCCATGCACCCTAAAGGACAATAGCCTATTCTATTTCAGGAATTATATGCTGTAAAGTCTATTTATTTACAGCTTCATATTTTACGAGTTCAAACACCCTGCATAAAAGTATAGAGACAAGAACTTACATGGCTGGAATACACTGCTTTAAGCACAATGTTGGTAGACTATTCTCACATGTAACATGGTTAAGGGCTCCATAACTGATAAATTCTTTTTGTTTGTTTGTTTGTTTGCTTATTTGTTTTGTTATTGTTGTTCTTGTTTTCTCTCAATGGGTCATGTTCTACCTTGCCCTTGCTCTGTGGAAATTACTGAAGAATATAATTCTCTCAGATGCAAATGTATGGAGACCAAATAATAAACAACCAGGTACCAAAAGGAAAAAAAAATAGAGAAGTTATTCTATGTTATTGCATAAGTCTGTTTTAGATTACTGTATTAGTAATAGTAATCACTAGGAAATGAAAGGCCAGTCGTAATAAATTCATGTTGGATATTCTTACCTCGGTCCAATCTGGAATTAAGACTTTATAGAAACTGTATTTCTAAAGGAAATTTTTTTCTAGATTCCTTTAGATCTCAGACTTGGGGAGGACAACACAATAATGGAAAACTGAATCTTCCTTCTCATAGCCATAAAGGAATCAAACATAGACATCTCTTCTCCAATTTTGTTTTCATTCTATATTAGAGCTATCAGATAATGCCCTTAGTACCACCTTTTTAAAACTTCTACAGTCAAGTTTCCCAATGATTTATGAAAACAAATCTGATTATCATCACTCCATTCTCCTGCTGGCAGCCTATGACACAGTTGGCCCCACGCTCATTCTTGGTTATGGCCGTACTTCTTTGATTATACTTTAGTTATTCTCAATTTTCTTTGCTTTTTTTTATACTGTCCCCTAAAACTTAATGTTGCTGGTGCTTAATAATATTAGAATAAACATTCTTTTTAAGTACAGAGAACAGTTGTCAAAAGTACTGATTTGCTTAATTTACTAAGTTTACTGATTTTTAAAGCTGGTCACAACAAATTTCAAAATATTGAGATCAGAAGTTCTCTATTCACAGTGAAATTCAACTAAAAATTAAGCACAGAAAAGATTAGTAGATAACCCACATATGTTTTTAAGGAAACCATGGATTATGTTTCATGTTCAAACATTTGTTAAGTTTTATACATTTGATAGCTTTGAACAAAATAAAATACAAATATCAGCATACTTATGTTTTTATTAGAATGTTGCAAGTAAAGTGATGGATCAGGAAAAACTATTTATTCTTATGTTACACTGGAATATCTCTGATATGTGTTCTTACAAATCAATAAAAAGGCCAATAGCCCAATAGAAAAATATTGAAAAGATTGACAGAGAACTCACAATATAATAATTTAAACTGTCAATGATAACATATATAAAAGTATATAAAAATGAGATTTCTTTGCTTTATCAGATTGGAGAAAGTTTAAAATATTGACTATACCTTGCATTGAAAGCAACAGGGTGACTGTAATTTGATGAACAGTATTTATACAGTGATTTGTCAATATATCTCAAAATCTAAATACTGCATTTCCTTTGAACTAACAGTTTATATTCTAGGGGTTTATTATGAATAGATAAAAATTTAAAGGCAAAAGTAAAACAAATATTTTTGTAATTATGAGACATTCTACATAAATTAGAAATACATAAAAAGAGGATTGACTAGATAACTTTGGGGTAAATACCCTATATTCATTGATTAAATGTTAAGAACATCTAATGACATCAGAAAAGGAAAAAATTATAACTGTATGGCCTTAAAAATTTCATAAATATAATGATTACTAATATATAGAATCTTTGTAAAGATTAAGTAATACGATAACAATCAACATTTAACACCTGTTATATGCTCTTACATTGCTATATTCTAGAACATAGTAAGTGCTCACTAAATGATAACACTTTGTATAAAAGGGACAGATATTTATAGATAAGAAAGATGTCACAGAAGATTCTTAGCCACAAAAAGTTTATAAAGCAGCACACATCTTACTCCGTTTTTGTTAAATCATTTGCTAACATATGTGTACAATATAGAGTGATATCTGAAAGATTTTCTCAAAAGTGTTGACAATGTTTACAACTGGATAGTAGGTCTTGAAATTATTTTTTCTTTATTGTTTGTATGTTTCAGTGTTTGATAATTTTGAGATAAGCAGATTATTATAAAATTGAAAAATAAATAATGAAGTAATTTTAAATTTGGAAAACTGGTAATGCATTGCATCAACAAACTTACTTATGAAGAAATTAGAAGTTTAAGAAGTCATTGCTATATTCACACACACATTGCTATATTCCAATTTATTTGGAAAATATGGGTGAAAAGTAAATATAAGTATGAAATGATTAGATAAAAGTTTAAATTAAATGGAGTTTATATCCAAGGTTATTGTATGTTTTTAAAAGCACTATTTACAATAGCCAAGACATGGAAACAACCTAAATGTCCATTGGACAGATGACTGGATAAGGAAGCTGTGGTATATTTATACAATGGAATACTACTCAGCCATAAAAAATGAATAAAATAATCCCATTTGCAGCAACATGGTTGAATCTGGAGAATGTCATTCTGAGTGAAGTGAGCCAGAAAGAGAAATAAAAATACCATATGATATCATTTATATGTGGAATCTTAAAAACAAACAAACAAAAAGACAAAGGAATTTATTTACAAAGCAGAAACAGACTTCACAGACTTAGAAAACAAACTTACGGTTACCAGGGAGGGAAGGAGATGGGAAGGGATAAGTTGGAGATTTGAGATTTGCAGATACTAATATATAAAAAAATAGATAAACAACAAGTTTATACTGTATAGCACATGGAATTAAATTCAATATCTTGTAGTAACTTATGGTGAAAGAGAATATGAAAATGAATATATGTATGTTCCTATATGACTGAACTATTGTGCTATACACTAGGAATTGACACAACATTGTAAACTGACTATATTTCAATAAATATATATATATATATGAAAATTTTTTAATAAAATAAATAAAAAACAAAAGTGTGACCTGGCAATTCTTAGATTGTAATTAGTTCTAACAATAAAATTTTGAATGCCGATCAAATTTCAGTTAATATTTTTGTGGAGCTATAGTAAATTAAGTGGTCAAATGCATAAGACTTGTCTGACATACTTACCTCTTATGGCTTTTAAAGTTTATTTTCTCTTTTTTAAAAATATCTTTGCCATAATTCAAATATTCATTATGAATTTTCTAGCTCTGAATCTGTATTTTCTTATCTTCTTTTTTTCCCACCTTCCATTGTATTTATCACTTTAAGAGGATCTGGACTTTTCCTTCCTCTCAGCACGGGCCCCATTTTTTTTTTTTCCATGATACCATCTGCCTAATAGGCTTTGCTCTTTGAAATTGCCATTGTAAACTCATCTGTACATCCCCAGAGACCATGACCCACATTTTCTCATCATTAATGAAAATCCTTCTCATTTGAAGCAGATTTTAGCAACAAGTTTTTCTGCATGCTCTTTTAAAATTTACACACAGAACAGCTCATTTTCTAGCCCTCTGGCATTAACATATTGAGCTCACAGGATTTTGTTCCCCTACCCAATGCACACTTGTAGCTCTCTGTAGGATTAAAAGATTAGTGTGTATTAGCATAAACTATGAGAAAACAAGGTGTTTTGGTATGAGTGGATATTAATAAAATAAAAAGTTGTTAATCTCATGATTGCATCAGTATTTTATAAAAGAAATATATTGTGTCTTCAAGAAAATAATTCTTTAAAAACATATAATAACTGAATTAGAGTAATGCCACTTATTTTAGATAGGAAAGGAAGGAAATTGCATTTTGGCACTGAAGTCTGATCTATTGATAATTTGCACTGGCATACACTTAGAGTATGAAGGATTCCTCTTTGAGATGAAGCAGGGCACTTTGCATCCATAAATCATTCTGCATTGCATTTAGAATTGAGACTCCAAGTTTTGCAATAATCAACAAATCTTTCTTAAGCCCCAGTTCCCTTTATCTGAAATTCTAATACATGTGGATTTATTTTATGTAACTTTTCCACATTTTGTGCTCTGAGACAGTCTAACATTTGGAGGGATGATTGAGAAATGATTGGAGTCGGAGTAAAACTCCATGTGTAACCCTTAAACTTTTGTTCTGATCAAAAGCAATATTAAAAATACTATACTGTTTTTTGTAGCAACATGGATGGACCTGGAGATTGTCATACTAAGTGAAGTAAGGCAGAAAGAGAAAGAAAAATACCATATAACATCACTTATATTAGGAATCTAAAAAAAAAAGACACAAATGAACTTACTTACAAAATGGAAACAGATTCATTGACATAGAAAACAAACTTACAGTTACCAAGGAGAAAAGAGGGGTGAAGGGATAAATTGGGAGTTTGAGATTTGCAGATACTAACTACTATTTATAAAATAGATAAACAAGAAGATCTTACAGTATGGCAAAGAGAACTATATTCAATATCTTATAATAGACTATAATGAAAAAGAATATAAAAAGGAATATATATATGTGTAAGTAAATCACTATTCTGTACACCAGAAATTAACGCATTGCAGACCAACTATACTTCAACAAAAAGTAAGAGTACTGGACTATTTTGATGAAAAGATGAAAAGAGACAGGGATTTTAATTCTGGTTCTGGTAATGATGGTAACCTTAGTTTCTCAAAATCTTAATTGGCTCTTATGTAGAATGAGGGGAGTATACAGGATAATTTTGAAGACACTTTACAACTCTTTAAAAAAATCAATCTATTATGTTATATAAAATTACACTGTGGTATATAATGTATTATTTAAAAAAAAAGAGTTCAAGGTAAGAAGGTATAGATTTAGAAGTCTATAATTTTATTAAATTTACTTCTGAAATTAGTAGAGCTCTGTTTAAAACTCTCTTTGATGATTCTGATAACTAATTTTTTCAAATTGACCATTGTAATATCAGAAAATGTGAATATATAATTCTCACTTGGCAAAACACAACAATGGAGGTCTCATTCCATGGTAAATATGGTGATTTCTTACACCCTTACTTAATGGCATGGAAATTTTGAATAATACCAAATGCAGTACTCTTTATGCACATAATTTTATTTCTAGTCTCAGCCAGGCCACTGCAATGATTTCCCATTCAAGGTGTCTACATTTGGCAGAAGTGGCCCAGGTCTCTTGCCCTCATGCTGCTCACTAGTTCACTGAGAACATCCAGGAGAAAGTGTGGAAGGACCTAGGACCTAGGGAGTCCTGAATACTTCAGTGAGACCAGAAGATGCAGCAGGTGGGAGCTGCCAGCTAACTCAACCTGCCCCAGCTGGTACTCTCTTGCTAGGAGGCCTGAGTGGCACACCTCCATGGCTGCCACAATTAGAATAATTTACATCTCTACAGTTTTACCTGCTCTGCTAATTGTACTCAATGCATATGAAATATTTGGCTGTCAGGAAAAAGAATGAAAACACTGAAAGGGACAAAAATAAATTCTTCCTTTTTACATTCAAAACAGACAATTCTTTGGAAAAGAATCTTGTCATGGGCAGTTTCCTGTCAAGTAAATATCTACTAATGTTTGGTAAGACAGAGTGACTGACTGTTTTCTTTATAAATTAAGGAAATTGATTTGGAGGTAGAAACTTTATTGAGCATGGACTATGCCAATCTAATTAACAGTTTACATAAATTATTTCATTTAGTCTTCACAATAACCCTGTGACATTTCAGTTCTGCAAATGAAAATCTGAAAACTTTTGGTAGGAAAAAACATGGACAAATTAAACTGCAAACATATTGATGCATACTTGTAGACAGCCTCCAAAGAAATGTTATGTCTGATTGGAGGCCTTGAATTTACTAAGGATTGCCTTTCATTAGGATAAAATGGTTTCATGTCAGTCTAGCCATAGAAATTGGGAAGTTTTGACAAACTGTTCTATAATCAAGTGCAAGTCTTGGATAGTGACATATATAAATATGCATGGGAAATTAACCTTGAAAGAGTTTATTCTAAAATTACTTTACGTAATGTCTGTTGGGCCCATCATCATTACTGCCTAGCAGAACACAAGTAAATATGTATTCCTTGGAGACGTAACAGTGCAGGTGAGGTACAAACACTGGCCAAAAGGTCAGCAACCGCATGTGAAGACACATAAGTTAAGAATATGTGAAACTGAAAAGAAACTAAAGAGATGAAACTGATAAAAGAGTCAGGGTGATTGAAAAACACAGATGAACCACAAGAGAAAGAAAATTAAACATTAAAATTGAAAACTGGAAACTGATAAAAATCCAAGTTCCTTCTGACTCTTATTACCATGTTGAACACAATAAAAAGCTAGTTAACAATCACTATTCTTTTGCTTTTGAGATTTATAGTTTTGTCTCCAACCAAATGTACCTTTACCTGAAATTTTAAGTTGCTCTATCCCAGACAGCTAAATCATGAATAAAGCATATTTCGCCATGAACATGGGACATATTTATTAGTTTCACTGTTTTTCATTTCAAAATTTCAGGGTCATTGATCAAAGCCTAATTTACTTGTGATTAAAGTATATTATCTATTGAGTCAAAACATAAAATATATTAAGATATATTTAGTAATAATGTTGCTATTCATATGCACTATATTAATTTGCATTAAAATGTAACACCTATAACATCTATAGGTATGACAACATATGTCAAAATACAAGAATAATATAACCATTATTATAAACAAAGATATCTGAAATAATGGTAATAAAGAAATATGTTATAATTGAGAATCAACCTCTTAAAATACCAAATCAAAATTAATCTAGTTAATTAATTAATTAATCAAAATGAATTAATCAATATTATTTTTAAAAACAATTCTTTTATAATTGTAATTTTATAATTATAGTTAAAATAGATTTAAATAAGATAAATGGTATTGACTTTAAAATATTTATGCTTATTATATAGTTACTGGCATTTAACATTAAATATTATCATGCTTCTTTAATAATATAATTCAGATAATTTTTTTAGAATTTTATTCACACAATTTTAATTTATCAGCAGATGCATAACTTAATCTGTGTGCCAAAAATTAATCTCTGACATTTGCTGAGGATTTAATCGCATACAATAAAAAATATTAAAATAAATAACATTATGTGTTCATTCTATTCTGACTTAAAGAGCAGTTCTTCAAAAGGATAGGCTCCTCTAAATGCTTTTTATTAAAGACTCTTGTAGAAATAATTAAAAGAACCTAAATATTAATTATACTTTAATCTATATTTTCTCCTATGATTTCAGTACTATGATCTCTTATTTACTTTATTGAGCATATTTCCAATCTTCTCCATCGGATTCTCTAAGCACAGTGAAGCTAAACACAATGCTGTGTAAATGTCAATTTCTTAATATCAAATAGAGTTACATGGAGACAGCAGAGTGCACTTAGAAAGAAGGGCTAGGCCCACCTTGCTCAAATCTGACTAGGCTGCCATTTCTGGAAAAGCCGTTTAGCCTATCTGCATTCCAACTTATTTACCTGAAAAGTGAGAAAATATGGAATCTCTATCATATCATTGATTGGAAAACCAAATTTCAGAATATACAAAAAAAATACCTACAGAGCATTACATGTGGCAAGTGTACGGTAAATTCTGATTGTTATTTATGACTGGTCGCATACTCAGTGAGTACTGGCCAATAAAGCAGAAGCCATAAGATGGAATATTATTTAGAATGAAAAGTTATACTTTCTACCACTGATTATTTTAAATCCTATTATGCTTAAAAACTCAATTCAAGTCTGAGAAGAAAATAGCGGATCTATTTTTGTTAAGCCATTAATTATACTTTGCCATGAACTCAGATGAAATTCTGTCTTCAGTTCTAGATAAAGCACCATTGTTTATATAACAGAAAAAGTGTCAAAATAATTCTTCCATCATGACGAAACTATTTTTTTAATTTTCAGAAAACAATGACCTAGAATAAATTAGACAATTTTGAAAAAAATGACTATCACAATTGTTGGAGCTTTTAATTGTCCTCTAATAGATTCCTTAATCTTTTATTATCCTTCATTCTCCTCAACAGCTATATAAGCTTAATATATAAAGAACTTTATTTGCTCCAAGACTTCGTTTTCAGTTTGTCAGCAGCATTTTCCTCATGCTAGGTTGAAAGATGTAAATTTAAAATAATTTTTTTACTCCCAAGGTCACATTGATGATATACATATCAAACATGGATTAGAATACGAAGATTTTATCTAATATATTACTTTTATTCCAAGTTGGCTGAATTAGAGAATCCTACTTTTTGATTCTTATTTTCAATAGGTATACACAGAAGGTTTATTTATCTAGTAAACAAATTCATTCATCTCAAAACGATTTCCAGAAATCTATTACCTTACAATCTTTCCCCACAATAGTGCTTACTTACAAACTTGAAAGGGAGGAAAAAAACCCCAAAAAACAGGAAGATAGGCTGTTCATCCGAACAAGATTTTTTAAAAATTCATTTCTATGGTAATAGAAAGCCATGGGATGTATTTCTAACTTCTTTTTATAAAAATAGTAAAAAAATATCTTTTGGAAATAGTAAGAACAATACAGAAGGATGTAATATGAGAAGATCCCTTTCCTCAATTTATGTAATATGTGTAGAGAGTTTCACTAAAAGCAAAATATTAGTATTTTAGGATGTGCTGGTTAATATAGTAGAGAAATATGCATAATAATAATACTGCTACAGCATTTATCTGAAAAAATACTCATAGGTAACTCCAAAGATGAAAATAATAATGTAAATCATCATATTTTGCCTTGGAAATTTTTTTCAATGACAGCAATTTCTTTCTAGCTCTGTTATTCTTAATGAGAATTTAAAGGCAACATGTCTGGAAACCAATTTCACTGCCATTATTGTGGGATGAAGGATAACCGAGTCTCTGTAAAACCACAAAGCTGTAGTGTAGACATCTTTTTAATTTCTGGTGAATGAAATGAAGCACTCAGTATGTTGCATAAATTAATTGGTACCCATTATAATCCACAGAATTCCAATGAAACCACAACGACCATCTTGTAATTATGTTAGCAGCACTTTTCCTCATGCAAAAATGTCATAGAAAATGAATGAAGTTAGTATTTACCTTATGAACAACAGTTTCATAATTCATATGGTGAGTTAAACCACTAATGGCAAATCAAAAATGATATAACAGCAATGATAATGACATGTAATTCACATATAATTCAGAAAAATATCGCTGTGGATTAATAAAGTACACTCAACATAGAAAACAGGTAACAGATCCCAAATAAATTCTTCATATGAAAGGATGCTGCTGTTTTCTTGAGACATTATGTATTATATTTAGAAATTTATACAGACAAGTAATCACAATTTCATATCCAAGAACAGGGTCTGGAATGTAAAGTTCAATTTTCTAAATATAAAGTTGTATATGTTGCTACCTTCAATGCTAATTTTGACTTCATTGGCAGCATGTTTTCTTTTTCAATTTTATAAAAAATATACTTTTTATGTCTTTAAAAAATGTTAAAATTAAATATTTTTAGAGTATGTCCCTTGTTTTAGAAGTTGATGTTAGTTTTTTATTTTATTTTCCTATAATTGACTTATTTATTTATTTAATCTTTTAATGGAGGTACTGGAGATTAAACCCAGGACCTCGTGCATACTAAGCATGTGCTCTACCACCAAGATATATACCCCTCCCACAAGAAGTTGAAGCTAGTTTTTTACACATGCTCTGTGGGCGCTCAGCAAATAGTCATCATGATCATATTATATCTAATTATTTAAAATAGAAAACAAAAATTGATTTCCAACACATCTTTATCAAATATATTTCACTTTAAATTATCTTTATCAAATATATGTTAAAAATATCTTTATCAAATATATTCTTAATGTAAACAGCATTATATAAATAATATAAAAAAATCTTAATACAAAACAATAAATAATATTAAAAAGACAAAAAATTCTAAAATAGCAAAAACACACACATACACAACATAGATACATACACACAAACATACATGCAAACATACATACCCACACACATACATACACATACACACATATAACATTTATCTTCAGGGCATGTTTACATGGTTGAATGTAATTCATACCAGAAAGTAAATCTAACTTTCTCACTGGATATTCTTCTCAAGGTCATTGTGCTGAATGTTCTTGGCAGATTACTCTTTAGTAAGTCTCTACCAAGTTTCATCAGAATTTGGTCCACATCAGCAAAGATGATAGAAGTTTTTATCTTGAGGGACAGCCAACTCTGATTAATTGGTAGTATCTGCCACATTGTTAGGTTGAGAACAATCTGATGTAGTATACAGGCTTAGCAAGAAAGGTCTTTAAGAATGGTGAAGGGGAGCCTATATGCTATTCTTTGTCTATTCCTCTGTCCTATACAATGGAAGATTTAGACTTGAAGAGTTATCTTAGAAAACCAACTACATTATTCATGGCCAGATACCAAGAAAAAATTATTCCTCCATCTTCTGCACACTCATAGAATTTTACACACATTGTAGACCAACTATATAGAACTTATCACAACTTTTCATTATTTTAAAAGTTTATTTCTTAGTAGAGTTTGAGCTTCTCTATGGCATTATTTCTACATCATAATACTCAATAAATGTTCATTTCATAAATAAATAGGCAAAAAGGTGGTGTCATTCAGAGGTTTGGACATTAATATTTTCTTTGTGGAAGCAACCCAACAGCAACTCTTGAAGATGTAATTCAGCCCTAAGGCTAAATACATGATCCATGTGTTAAATCAAATTGGCATGATGTATATTTTCTATCCTAATGGATTGTATAATTTAATTCATCAGAAAAGATCTCTTGTCTGCCAAAGGCAGCTCTTTCATTTAACCTTATCACATGGCTTGGAAAGAACTTTGTTTCCTGAATGAGTTCAGCTTGATTTCTCCTGAATGTAGCCAAATTGGAGAGAATGTCAGAGACGCAGGAAGGAAGAGAAGAATATAACCACCATGAGCCTCTGAAGAATAGTTATTACTTCAGAGAAAGGCTATTGAGCACTAGGTACCATTGGAAAAGAGCCTTGTAATGCCCCATAAAATGAAAAGCAGTGGCACAGAACCCTGGAATCAATATAATCAATCAAATTTCCTAAATTTCAGAAATACCTGCTTTAACAGAGGATGTGCCGAGTACCCTTCATTGGCAGCCTTTGACTGTAAAACGTATTATGTAAAAACTGTAAAACATACAACATATTATGAGCTCCTTTGTGTGCCATCAACTCAAGACACTGAAGATTCTAAGAAAAATAATACAGAAAATCTTCCCTGGAGGCTATTGATTTACCTTGCCAGGTTGTTACGGAGAACATTGCAAGTATGGGTTTACATTGTCAAAGTACAGCATCCAGTTGAAATAATGAAATATATCTGGCATCACTGAATAACACACTGTTTAGAAGTTAGACAGCAAAATACTTCTCTATACTGAAAATGCTGCAAATACTTTTAAAAGCAAACATTTAATTCTGTTTTTTAAGAGGGGAAAAAAATCTATTGAAGGTCATGGAATTTTCCTCAGTACCTTCTACTTAATATTAATAATAAAAATGACACATCAAAAACACTGTCCCCTTATTTTCTCATTAAAAATGAGTATATATTTTGTGCCAAGATCTGGGATATAAAAATGAAAATATTATATTCTGTGCCCTTGATATACCCAGATGTTTTTGATTTTTCTGATATATTCAAAAATGTAAGCAAGTAGAATGCTTGTTTCACGCTGAGGTGTGCAAAGAAAGCCTAGCTGAAAAGTAGAGGAACTGGAATGAGAATGGAAAAAGCAATCCCAGTAGAGAGGATAGCACGTGTAAACAGTACTTTCATCATGGCACGCTGGCAAGTAATAGTTTTCTATGGAAGAAACATAGATTATTTGTATGGATGGGGTTAGAGATGTGACCTTTCTGCTTCTTATAGTACCCTAGACTAAAATAACTATATGAACCCCTTAAGTTTCAAATCATAGCAATGTAGCCTAAAGAAGAAAAAACAATTTAAAAAAACCATTTTATTTAGCCCACATTTTGTCAATCTGTCAATACTGATGCTATCAGATAGAAATGCCTGCGGGCACTCACCCGGGCCCCTCTGCTTGTAGCGGTCCCCACAGACATTTCCCCACTGGTGCCAATGTGGCTGGACCAGCCCCTGTGATTCTGATTCTCATTACAAGACTCATCTCAGCAATTACCATCAGAGAACTTAAAAAAAAAAAAAAAAAACTAGTTTATTACTCACAGGCCCTGGAGGATACACACAGCACATGGGGCCACAGAGTGAGGTCGCTGGGAGAGGAGAAAGAGAGGGTGCAGAGGTGGACCTTGGTCTCTACCTTTATTGGGGTCAATGGTGGGGTGCATAGGGTTTCAAGGCTTCATTCTTTATTGGCAAATTTAAAACATAAGAGTGAGAATTAGGAAACAGGAAGAGAAAGGCAGGGCCACTCAGGCATCATATACCTGGATCCACCAGGCTTTTCTGAAAGGAGACTTTCATGGATGGGAGCAGAACCTGGGCCTTACCCAGTTGTTTTGCTAGTAACTTGAGTCCTAAAGCTGACCCTTTGTTTGTTTGAGATGGATGTCTTTGAAATAGATGCTTTGGCAATCAAAAGCTTAGTGTCATGCACTTACACTACAGCCCATTATGTGCACAGTATTATTATTGCAATGTGTAATCAATATAAAAATTACTGAGACGCTTTCCTTTTTTTCCTTGCTTAAGCATTTGATATAGAAAACAAGGGTAGCCATCAGTTAGATCCATTAAACTATAACTTACTTTATAAGTAATGACTGTAACCCATCTTCACTGATACAACTCACTTTGTTTTTACAAAAACTTGTATGTCCTCCAAGCGTCAAGTAGCCTAAACAATAAGGGGTTTGCCCAGGTTGTTTCCCAGGAACCTGGAGTTAACTGTGTCCGGTTCAAGCTCCAGCTGTAAGAGCGGTTGGGACCACTGACCATCCAATTGGGCACATGCAAATGTCCGATTGGTGACTTTTTGCCATCAGGGGGCCCAAAACTCCACCCTCAGGTGGAGGCTGACATTTTCTGAACATGTGACCCATGAAGAAGCCTGTAGCTTAGCTGCACCTGCACAGAGGGACTATTACCGCACCTTTTTCTTATCTCCAGCCACATTTCCCCAGGCTTTCTATACCTCATACAGCCCTATTTCTTTATCTCATAAATATCCCAAGTCCCTCGTGCTTTTGGGGAGGCGGATTTGAGACTTGTTCCACCATTCCCTGCCTTGGCTGTCTTGCGAATAAACTTTGCTCTGCTGCAAACCTTGGCATCTCAGGAGTTAGCTTGCTGTGCATGGGGGAAATGAACTTGGTTCAGGAACAATATTAGGTGTGTATTTTGTGCTTATAGTAAGTACATCTTGATCCAAACTAACAATACTTAAAGCAATCAGTACACATTTGGCTAGTAACTCCTGCACTGGATAGAAGAGTTTTAGAGCACCAGTTCTTAATATGTTTGCTTTGTTTTGTTTTTCCTATGAACTCCATGTTAGTCTTGCAAAACCAGGATTGTGTTTTAGTAAATTTGTTATTTATATTTTAAACATTTATTACAGAAACTGGCAAACCATTTTGAAGCAGGTAAAACTGGACTGAGGTGAAGGAACAATGTGAGATTGTTGAGAGTTGATGGGCCAATGGAAGGTGAGAAAGTAGAAAATGTGTTTGCAAGCTATGTAGACTAGCTGTTACTATAAGAAATTGCAATCATGGGTGTATTTTCTATTTTGCATAATATGCTATATTAGTTTTCTGTTGCTGCTGTAACATATTACTGCAAATTTAGTGGCTTACAACAACAAAAATGTATTATCTAAGTTCTGGAGGTCAGAATTCTGAAATGAGTTTTAATGGGACAAAACCATGTTGTTGATCAGGTCATGCTCCCTCTAGAGGCTTTCAAAAAGTACTTGATTCCTACCTTTGAGTGTTACGTTGGCTGTGGGTTTGTTATAAACAGTTTTTATTATGTTGAAGTATGTTCTCTCTTTACCCACTTTGGTAAGAGTTTTTTATCATGAATGCATGTTGAATTTTATCAAATATTTTTTCTGCATCTATTAAAAAGATGCTCAATATCACTAATTATCAGAGGAATGAAGATCAAAACTACAAAAGGTATCACTTCACACCAGTCAGAATGACCATCCTTAAAAAGCCCACAAACAATAAATGCTGGAGAGGGTGTGGAGAAAAGGGAATCCTCCTACACTGTTGATGGGAATGTATTTTAGTGCAACCACTATGGAAAACAGTATGAAGATTCTTTAAACAAAAACAGATTTATCATATGATCCAGCAATCCCACTCCTGGGCGTAAAGCCGGAGGAAACTCTAATCCAAAAGCATGCACCCCAATGTTCATAGCATCACTGTATACAATAGCCAAGATGTGGAAACAACCTAAATGTCCATTGACAGATGAGTGGATAAAGAAGATGTAGTATACATACATACATAATAAAATATTACTCAGCCATAAAAAAGAATGAAATAATGCCATTTGCAGCAACATGGATGTACCTAAAGATTATCATACTAAGTGAAGTAAGACAGAAAGAGAAAGACAAATACCACATTATATCACTTATATATGGACTCTTAAAATATGACAGAAATCTACAAAGCAGAAACAGATTCACAGACATAGAAAACAAACTTATGGTTATGTGGGGAGGGGAAGTGGGGAGGGCTAAATTGGGAGTTCAGGGTTTGCAGATACCAACTACTACCTATAAAATAGATAAACAACAAGGTCTTACTGTATAGCTCAAGAAACTATTCAATTTCTTGTAATAACCTACAATGGAAAAGAATATGAACAGCAAAATATATATGTATAACTCAATCACTATGCTGTACACCAGAAACTAATGCAACATTGTAAATTGACCATACTTCAATTTAAAAAAATGTATGTATATATATATATACACATATATATATACATAGTCAGAAGGAGGAAAAAGAGAAGCAAAAGGAGAGATCTTGTTAATATACTTAGGTTAAGATGCAAGCCAGATGTATAGACCTCATTACCTGAAATATACTATGTTTAAGGAAAAAAAAAAAGATTTTGCTTCCTTGCCTTTTTCAGCTTTTAGAACTCTATTTCTTGCATTCCTCCCCTCATGGCTCCTTTCCGATATCCTCAAAGTCAGCAGCTTAGTGTCTTTGAATCTCTCTCTGCTTCCTTTATTATGTCAATTTCTGTTCCCCTGATCCTGTCCCTATCTTACAGGAATCTTTGGGATTACATCAGATTCCCTTGGATAAATCAGTGCAATCCCCATTTTAGCCCCTTGAAGTAGTCATACATGCAAAGTCCTTTTTGCTATAAAAAGTGACATTCACAGGTTCCAAGGATTAGAATGTGAGCATTTTTGGGGACCATTATTCAGCCTACCACATATACCTATTGATTTGAATGTTTAGTTACTGAAAAAGCATGTATAAATAATTTTAAATATTCTTAAAATATAAATATTAAAAAATCATTTATTTATTCATTAAGCATGTGTTAAATGCCCATGAGATAAGGATTGCATGGAAATTTTTTCAGGTTACACAATTGTACTTTTTCTAAATATATTCCAAATGTTCATGTAGAATATAAATTATTTAATTAGGTAAATTGAGAGCGATTTGATACAAAGGAAAAATAACACAGTCTTGGAATTGTATATGTGAGAGACTGCTATTCCTTTATATTAGCATTCAGAGTTAATTTGTGTATATGATATCAGAAGGCTTAATAGTATTTTAATTAAAATTGTACAGAACATAAATTTTAATCATTAATTTAATTTAATTTAATACCAAAAGGTATGTGAGTAGCATAGAAATTGTCTTCCTGCTCTTTTTGTTTTCCCAATTGCCTTCTCAGGTAAGGGAAAAAATTATCATGTTATTTTACCTACAAAGCCTGCTTAATTCTTTCTACCTTTTCCTCACCCCTCCAGTAAGAGGAGATCTAGTGAATAAAACACAATTTCAAAGTATTGTCAATAAACATCCTGCCTGTCATCAAGTATTTTATAACTCAGCAGGAGACAATGGTTAATAAAATTGATAAGACAGAAACACTTCAAATAATTGTTCATTGTCATAACCGCACTATGCATGTTCAGTGCTGTTTAATAAAACAGCATGATTGGACTTTCCCAGTAATATTTTTCAAAAGAACAGATTTGTCCTTTATTTATATAAACACTGCACCTGGGATTTAAATGCTGTTTCATTATTGAAAAGTTTACTTTTTAAGATCTAATGATATGAATTATAAAACCAAGTAATTCTATAAATGCAATGAGTTGGCCCATGAGAGATAATAAAATATCTTATAATATAACAATATTATCATCATCACCTAAATCATTTCTCATAGCTTAATACTACTCCTAAACAACTGGGAGCATTATTTTAAATGATTTCTCTTAAATGTATAAACAAATATTAAAGAAATGCTTTGAGTATTAGGTATGAATAACATTAACTAGACCTGTATCATCCCTTATAGCATTGATTTTTGACTCATGCTTTATCTATCTACAATTTACCTAAAACATAGTGCCTAAAATGTGCTATTTATAAGGCATCTATTATTAATCAATTTGGCTATTTTGACAAAATCCTAACTGTGCTTTAATCAGGTAGAAATTATTGTAGTGATATTTTATGAGACTACCATTGAAGCAATTTCTCTGGTGATAAGTTTACTTTCTATAAAAGAACAAGCAAACATTATCATAATGGGGTTTCATCAGATTTTCTAAGAGTAGAAAATCTTTCTTGCCAATAAGTTGTAAGAAACCATCATCATTTGAAAGGCAATATATCATAATGATTAAGGGCAGCCTGGCTTCAGATCCTGGTTCCACTTATGTGACCTTGGACAGATCCATCAGTTTCCTCACATAAACTGGGAATAACAATAGTCCTTACCTTGTAGTGTTGTTGTGAGGACTAAATGAATTAATAAATGTATAAGACTTAGAAAATTTCAAGTGCTCTGTAAATGTTAGCTGATGTTGTGTCCTCTGTATTAAAAGACAATGATAGTAATTATGACAAGTCCTATAAAATTGGTAAAAGAAAACAGAAAAGAAAAAGCAATTTGATGGTTACATTTTAAGATGCATTGAATTATGCTAGAATTTCAGAATTTATGCAAGTGAAATTCATAGAAAATGCCTACTATGTAATAAGCCCCCAATGTACATAATTATTTCTCTTATTGGTGGTAGTATTGATTGAGTTTTTTTGAGACTAGTATATTCTTAATCCCAAACTGATAAGGATAGTTCAAATATTAAAAAGTACAGGTCAATTTGCCTATGAATCTGGGCCAAATTTCTAACCAAGCTATTAGCTAAATGTTTCCAATGCTATATTAAAATAATAAATCGTAATTAAAAAGTGTTTATCCCAGGAATAAATGGATAGTTTATATCAGAAAAATTTATCCCTGTAAGATACAACAAAAACTAAACCAACAGAAAAAATATTTTGACATAAACCATTTGATACATTCAACAACCATTTATTGTTAAAGTTGTTAGGAAAAGAATGAAGGCAAACTTCTCAATCTAATAAACAGTATCTATGTAAAACTTATAAAATAAATCATTGTACATAATGTAAAAGCTTTGAACCATTCAACTTATAATTGGGAAAAATAAAGTTTTGTACTATTTAGAGATAACATTCACAGTATGCAAAAACTTGCTAGAATCAATACCAAACACCGAGACATGATGCAGTCAAGTCCCTCTGGAGTTTACCTGCAGACTTCCAGCTTTGCTACAAATTTGCTACAACAATTCGATGTGAAGATCTAGCTAATACAGTATGACAGAAAAATAGAGCTTGATAATTTTACCTAGAAAATCTAATGCAATCCACAAATCATTAGAAATACTGAATTCAGGAAGATAGATATATAATCAATGGAAGAAATAAACACCATTACTCTGTTTCTGTTTAGTAGAAAATAAGATAATATTTACCACATCTAGAAAAAAATATAAATTAAACAATATCTTAAAGTGAACAAAATCCTTATGAAACATTTAAAGATATAAAATACATAGATAATAAGACAAATTTGTAAAGGTATCTCATATATATATATATAAGCATAAATTTTCATAAAACCATAGCTTTGTTTCTGAAATTGATGAAGTGTTGGTCTCAAATTAAAAAATACAATATTCCTTATTCAAAGGATGAGAGCATGAAAGAGGCATTTCTAGGTAGGCCGTGGGAAACTTCAGGGGGTGGTTTAGACAGCTGATGATTTTTAAGGGAACAAAGAGAATGTGAGAGTTTTTCTAGAAAGCTGGACCTGAGTCATGAAGTGCTGTAATTACTAGGTTTAGAAATCAGTTCTCGTCATCTTAGGAAGCCAGTATATTCTATCCAAAATTAGAGCCTCATGAAGTAGTATCTGTGAGGTAGTTTACCATTTTTACTGACTTTTCCCTTTAGTAGTTAATGTGATCTGAATGCAGACCAGTTGGTAACGTCTGAAGTGGTTAATGTTCGATGGCAGCGTTCAGAACTAAATGAAAACACTTGAGATTTGATGATGAAAGTTTCATGAGATACCAGAATCTGAAACCCAACCATCATTTAAACTTGCTCACCCATATTTTAAGCTTTTTTTATGCCCTGAATTAGATACTATATTTCTGGTGCATCTTTCTTATTTTTTTAAATTTGTGGGGGAGAGGAGGTACTCAGTTTTATTTATTTATTTTATTATGATCTGTTTTATTGGAGGTACTGGGGATTGAACCCAGGACCTCATGCATGCTAAGCATGCACTCTACTTACTGGATCATTCTCTGTATTTCTGATGTATCTTCATCTTTTGGTATAAACATCTTCTTACCATGTTACTAAAATATACTAATAAAACATTAAAATTGGCCCTAAGGCTATACTTCAAAGGTTACAGTTAAAGATAAGCTATAAAATAAAACTAAAAAAATGTGAATGAGCATTTACTTTAGTGTACATAGACAATTAGAAAGGAAAAAAATGAATTGCTTCTAAAATGTTGTGCCTCAAGTGTTTGAAAACTTCAACATATTTTACAACTACCTAGAAAACGGAAAAAACATTAAAAAAATAATTTTTTTTCTTACTTAGGAGAGTGCATTTCACAGTACAGACTAAAAAGAGATTTCTCCTTTGTGCTCATCCATGGTTGGTGCTCTGTGGGTCTCTCTCCTGATCTTTGTCAAGTCAACAATAATTATTATTCTAAAACAAACTCTTGAGAGCAGCAAGCCTGGCTCAGACAGCTTGTGTTCCAGCCAAAAACAGAGGCATAACTGCTCTCTCTGTGATCCTTCTGGCTTCCAGAAATGTGAGGGAAAGTGTGGGAAGGGCTGTCTACAAACTCTCGACCGCGCCCCGATGGATGACAGCTCTGCAAATCATCCGCGGATGCAGAGATGCCAGGAAGTGAGTGCTGATGTGTAAAAATGTGTCTCCACCATTCTGCATCCCCTTCTCCAGGAAATGTGAGCAGGGCAGATTGAAATTCAGAAAATCAGCATTTACCACAAGACTTTGTTCGGCATCTTGATTTAGGTTTCCAGACCCTGAATCAGTGAATTAAATGCAAGTCATTTAATTCAAACATGATTCCGGGAAACTTCCAGAGGGGAGTACAGAAGTGAAGCAAGAATGGGGCCGGAGGAGGGTAGTTTCCTCGGGCTTTTAAGACAAATTGCCACAAGCTTGGTGCTTTCAAGTAAAGTAGAGAAATTTACTCTCTCGCCATTCTGGAGGCTGGAAGCCCAGAATCACAGTGTTGGCAGGGCCATGCTTACCCTGCAGGCTCTAGAGTTGAATCCTTCTTTGCCTTTTCCAAGCTCTAATGGATCCTGGCATCCATTGGTCCCTACGATTTTCTTCACAGGGCTTTCTTCCCTCTGTATCTGCCTTTCTTCTTCTTTTTTTTTTTCTTTTCTGCCTCTTGTAAGAATGCTTTCATTGGATTACAAGTCCACTCTAACCCAGTGTGAACTTTTCTCAAGATATTTGACTAATTGCGTCTGCAAATATTATAATCTTCAACAGTTTCTAAATAAGGTCACATTCTGAGTTTCCAGGATTTTCTCAGTACACTATTCAAACGGCAGCCAATTAAATGTGTGCTGTTAAGCAAGGTATCCTGATAGATAGCTGGAACTCAACCTCAATGCAAATTCTGGAAACCAGTGAGAACTGGAGCTTCAGAGTTGCATTCCACAGCCCCAAAGGGAGGGAGCTGACACTAACTCCTGTCAATTATTGGTTGGGGCTGTTGGGGGCCGGGGAGAGGAGTTTACTGGAGCTGGAGAGGAGGGGGCAGGTGACCACATTCTATGCAGAGTGGGTTCTATCCACCAAAGAAAGGTCCAGAAGAAAGAGAGGCAGATGTTAGCAGCTAGAAGTCCTCTGGTGAGCACTGTAATGGGGAGTCCTGAACCAAGAGAGAGAGGGCACCAACAGCTTTTGCTGCAGAAAGTTAATCATGCAAGTATCAATTCCATCCATCAAAACTTCTTTGGGGGAGATAAGATTTCAGCTAATTTCAGTAAATAAATTGACTAATAAATGCACACAGATAATCTATATGGAAATGATATATAATAGAAAAAAATTCAACCTCATCAGTTTAATCAGCTTTAAAAATACCTGTATGTAAGAATGAGTAATAAAAACAGTGAAATGTGTGTTTACCAACATCTTTGGTTTTGAACTTAGAACATTTAGGGATGTTTGAAATAGATTAGTGATTTGGCGTGATTGAAAGTGTTTCTCTGCCTTCACACACACACACACACACACACATTCACAAAAGTTAGTACATTACCAAGCTGTGTCTGACAAGAGGGTTGAGGGAGAAAAAAGATATAGAACTCTTAACCTACAGTGATATTTTATTATATATAAATTCAGATATTAAAGCAGTTATTTGTATTGTTCTTTTTTAAACATAGAGAAAGATCTAATGACCTGATAAAAAAAACGCTGTAACAAGTAAGATAAACATTTCTAAAGCCATGAGTTATTGTAACTGGAAACCTTGACTCAAAGATGACCTGAGGTAGATTGTTTATTGCCAATGTATAGTACAACACAATATTCAAGCATCATATGACAATATAATTTGTGTGTTAATATATATAATATATTTTATATTAAATAATTATATAATAAAATATATTTTAATGTAATTTGTATATATATATAAAATACATGGTTATAAAGTACAAATTTCTGATAATCAGCTTTCAGTTTGGGAAAACAATTTGTGTTCTTTGCCTGCCTTTCCTCCTCCTGGACAAAGTGCTTTGGATTCTAAATTTCCTTTAGGAAATCCTACCATCAATTTTGGAATGGCTTTACCACCATCTGCTCAAAAGTTCTGGTCATGAAACAGAAGACCTTGTCAGGAAGCAAAATGAGTCATCTGAACAACTGTGATTAATTCAAGGGAAGAAGCACAGCCCACATTTGCTAATCAGTGTGTGTAAATCCATCTATGCATATGTAGTGATTGGTGCAGGAATAGTCACATATAGCAAGTTAACCCAAATAGAGTGAATCACAGGATATATTTTAAATGATCAGGAAAATGTCATTTGGTTGTAGTGATAGTTAAATTGTGTGTTAACTTCAGTAAGCCACCATGTGCCCAGACATTTGGTCAAGCATAATTCTGGGTGTGTCTCTGAGGGTCCTTCTGGATGAGATTAGCACTGGATCTGCAGACTGAGTAGACTGCCCTCTCTAATGAAATTGGGCTTCACCCAGTGAGTGGGGGGCTTGAATAAAATTAAAATATCTGACACTCTGACAGGTAACAGGGACCTCTTCCTGTCTGGGCAGCCTTGGGCTGGGAAATTAGTTTTTTTTCCTGCCTTTGGGCCCAAAGTGAAACATCAGTTCTTTCTGGGTCTGACGCCTGCCAGCATTTGGACTGGCATGGCACCGAGACTCTGCTGGGTCTCCAGCTTACCAGCTACAGATCCTGGGACCTGTCTGCCTTCATAATCATGTAAGCCAATTCCTATATCTATGTCTGTGTCTACACCTACATCTATACCTCTATCTGCATCTTTATTTTAGTCGGTTCAGCCAGAATTTGCCCTACAATTGATGTCTCCTTCTACTGATCCCCCATGTTACTTAGCTATACAACCCTGCTTATCCCTTCTTGCATTTGGAATGGAGCCCCGTTCTATACTAGGATCTCTTTTCCTCTATTGCAATTGTCCTGAATAAAATTTGCCTTCACCACTTTAATTTCTTTCTAGCTCTAGATTTCTCTCTGTCTGTCTCTCTCTCCCCGCTACCCCATCTCTCTCTCTTTTCCCTCTACCCTATTGGTTCTGCTTCTCCAGAGAATCCTGAATAAGACGGATGTTGATCTGAGAAGTGGCGTTCTGCTGTAACAAATACCTAAAAATGTGAAAGTGGATTTGGAACTGGGTCGTGGGCAGGGTCTGGGAGAGTTTTGAGGTGTGTGCTTTAAAAAGCTGATTGCCATGAAGGAACTCTGGGTAGAAATGTGGACATTAAAGGCCATTCTGGGGAGGTCTCAGATGGAACAGATTGTTAAAACTGGAAGAAAAAGGATCCTGTTATAAAGTGGCCGAGGAATTGGCTGAATTGTGTTCTAGTGGTTTGTGGACGATAGAACTTGACAGCCATGAAAGTAGGTATTTAGCTAAGGAGATTTCTAAGCAAAATATTGAAAGTATAGCCTGGGTTCTCCCAACTGCTTATAATAAAATGTGAAAGACGAGCCATGAATTGAAGAAGGAATTGTTAAAGCAAAATAGAACCAGAACTTAAAGATTTGGAAAATCTCGGCCTATCCATATTGCAGAAAAAGAGAAAGCTCATCCCTGCAGAGAGCACTGAGGGAGTTGCTGCACAAAAATTTGATAAGGAAGATGGTGTGGATCTCATGGACAAATCCAATCAGCCCCTAAGTAGCAGGTGCCTGGAATAGAAATGAGATTTTAGCAACAGAAACATTGCCAGATGGGACTAAAGGAAAGAAGAAAAATGAAATGCAATGAATGAGTGAACGAATGAATGAATGAAAGAAGGCTGGTAATAACTGTTATCCTTCAAGAAAAGGGAAGAATGACTCCTAAGACAAATCAGGGATCACAAGGGTGGTCCCACCACAGTTCTGGGGGAAGGCTGCTTGTGTGGTTTCAGAGGGCAGAGCCCTCATGGAAAACTGAGGGAGCTACACTCCACTGAGCTGAAGGGGTGGGTGGCCCTGCAGAACCATGGGGGGACTCTGCCCCGGCACTGGGCCTGAAGGACAGAACAGCAGCCCCGAGAGAATTATTCTTGCAACTTAGGATCCAATAAAATTGACCTTGCTAGTCTTTAGACTTGCTTGAGACCTGTCACCCCCTCCTTTTTTCCTGTTTCTTCCTTTTGGAATGGGGGTGTCTATCCTCTGCCTGTCTGTCGTATTTTAAAAGCAGATAACTTGTCTGGATTCACAGATTCACAGCTGGAGAAGAATTTTGCCTCAGGATAAACTGTACATCAAATCTTACCCATATCTGATTAAATAAGATTTATATGAGACCTTGGACTTCGACTTTACAGTTGATGCTGGAATTTGTTAAGGCTTTGGGGGTGTCCAGGTGGAATGAATGCATTTGAGTATTAGAAAGACATCGGTTTGGTGGGCTAAAGGGCAGAATGTTGTGGACTGAATGTTTATGTCCTCCCAAAATTCATATATGAAGCCATAACCCCCAATGTGAATGTATTTGGAAATAGGGTCTGGGAGGAGGTGATAAAGATTAACTGAGGTCATAAGGGTTGTGCCCTAATCCGATACAGCTGGTGCCCTTATAAGAAGAGGAAGAGACACCAGAGCCCTCTCTCTCCACCGTGTGAGGACACAGAGAGAAGGCAGCCGTCTGCAAGCCAGGAAGAGTGCTCTTACCAGGACCTGATCATGCCGGCACCTTGATCTCAGACTTCCAGTCTCCAGAACTGTGAGAAAATAAACTTCTGTTTAAGCCATGCAGTCCATGATATTATTTTGTTATGGCAGCCTGAATAGACTAAGACGGCAGCCTTCGTGTCATCACTTACAGTCTAGCAATGAATCCAGCACTAAGAAAAATAGAGTTGAAACACCAGAGGAACCAAAGCCATTTGAAAACATACTCGTCTCTGGATCAAATCAAATCTCTGGGAAAATTATTCCTTGATTGTTCAGATATCTGATTAATATAATTGATTGATGGAACTACTTGGAGTTTAATTTTATGGAATTTGGAAACCAAAGGTAACTGGCAGTTTAAAAATCAGCCCTCTTCATAAGTGTGAGCGTGCCTGTGCTCTGTGTTCTAATGAATAACATGTAGTAGTGCCTCTTTCCTTCATGTCTCAGATGTAGTAATATTAAATTAAACTTTTTTCTGTTCTTAACTGCATGAAGTTTAAAAAACAGATTTAAAAATGCATAAGTGATTTGTAACCATTATTACCGTCTTAAGTCAGTCTGAACAGCTGTAACAGAAATACTGTAGACTGAGTGGCTTAAATAACACATACTCATTTCTCACAGTTCTGGAGGCTGGGAAGTCCAAGATCAAGGTGTCAGCAGATTCAGTGTCCGATGTGAGCCTTCTGCCTGGTTTGCAGATGGCCTCCCTTGCTCAGCTGAGACAGAGATCATCTCTCGGGTGCCTCCTCTTGTAAGAACACTAATCTCATCCCTCAGGGCTAGACCCTCATGATCTAATTACCTCCCAATAACCCCACTCCAAACATGGTCACACTGGGAGTTGAGCTTTCAACATATGAATTTTGGGTGGACACAAACATCAGTCCATTCCAATAGCCATAAGCAAATATTCGTTTAAGGACTAAAACTTTTAATGCATTAGCATGTATTTTTCTGGATAAATTATTGTATATTTCAATCTCTGTATATCTCTATCTCTATGTCTCTATCTGCACTCATAGAATTTATCACTCTGTTTATCTGTATCTGTCTTTTTTCTATAAAACGGAATATATACAAGTAAGCCATTAAAACTGAAATCCTAGACTCCCCTGAGAAAAATATATAAATCAGAATGTCCTTAGTTATTCCTTCCTTTGGTATTTTGTTTTTCCTTTAGATTTCCCAGGATCATTTCCTGTGTTGCTTTTGTTTTGCTCTTTGGAATATCACCTATTCCCTGCTATGCCAAGAAACTCTAATCACGTATGGCTCTATTCCTCATATGGTTGCATGTATTATAAGTAATAATATTACTCTTCATGGAAGGTCTTTAAGATCTGACACATTAAATCTCCAAGGCAGGTCTTTGGGACCATGGGCACTCTTCCATGGAAATGTTTGTACATTTGTGTATAAGTATATTTTTCTGAAGCAAAGGTTCGTAAATTTCATCAGGTCTCATCAAAGGCTCTTGATTCAAATCTATTTAAAACTCTCCTCCAATAGCAAGAAAAGGGCTTTCTGACCTGTTACTGGAAGAAAGGGGATTGTGTGGACAGCTCTTCCTACATCTAAATCAGACTGAAGAGAATTTGTGTCCGTGTGTTCCTTCTAAGGATGGGCCCACTTTCTGTTTTCTCTTTACTGGCTAACTTGCAGAAAAGCCCTGAACAAGGTAAAAATAATGGATTTCTTTTTTTAACCAAATTCCTGATAAATATAGCATGCCAGTCATTAGAGAGTTAATTCTTTAAGGCAGCACTGAAATGTGGCTCAAAGAACCCCAAAGGATTTTAAATTATATTCCCTCTTTTAGCAGCTGTCACAGTTTTGGCAAAATGCTCATATGATCTCCCCTTAGACTGCATCTGTTTCTTTAGAAAGGTCTTCAGAGCATTTCTTTAACTACTGGGAACTGGGATTATCCCATTAAATGCACTTGCTTTTGAATTTATTTTAAGTACGTTCAGGGCAAAAGTCAGTGTAAATAGATCAGGTGAGGTCATTCACTGACTCTGGCTCTCACTAAATTGTAGAAAAATTCTTCCCTGAATCATTTCATCAAACAATATTATTATATTTATTTAAAAGTAAAATTAGAAAAATCTAGGGCCCAGTCCCCCTTCCTAACCCCAGGATCTCAGTGTAAATCTGTTATATCAGCCAGTTTCTGGGGTTTAATTATCTACAGAAAGAGGGGAATTATTAAATCCTACAAATACCATGATCATTGTTTCGGACAAACCTGGTGTTATTCTGTTGTTCTTTTTTTAAAAGGCTGAAAAGATGTACTACTTCATAATTCCATGATGCTTCCTAAATATTAGCTCTGCCTCTTACTAATTTCTTAACTAGATTAATTAATTAAAGACAGAGAGAATGAGAAAGAGAGAGAACAGTAAGTGGAGTGAGCACATGTATTAGCTTGCTAGGGTTGTCATAACAAAATATCACAGACTGGGTGTCATAAACAGCAAAACTTTATATTCTCAGAGTTCTGGTGGCTAGAAGTCCAAGAACAAGGTGCTGTCAGGGTTGGTTTCTTCCGAGATCTCTCTTCTTGGCTTGCAACTGTGTTACCACAGGGTCTTCCCTCTGTGTATGCACATCATGGTATCTTTGTGTGTCCAAATTTTTCTTATAAGAACACCAGTCAGACTGGATCAGAGCCCATTCTAATAGCCTCATTTTAACGTATTCATCTCTAAATATTCTAACTCCACATTGGAAGGTGCTGGGAGTTAGGGCTTCAACATATGAACTTTAGGGGAGCACACTTCAGCCCATAAGAACATACACATTATTGTACAAATCAAGGTGCTTTTGAGAGTAAAAGGGAGAGGTAGTGACAATTACACAGTAACAATATGTATTAAGCAGAACTGTCCAGGGCTATGAGTCTAGTTATCCTTGTATTTAGAGACTATTTATGAAATTACTTCACAATCCAGAATTCAGGTTATTTAGTTTACCTTCCTATTGAACCCATTGTGCCTTAAGAAGTCTGTTGATTTAAGTAACCCTCGGGTAATTAAGAATCCACTGGGAGAAAGGCCCAGAACCTCAGAGTTCCTGCCTTTCCTATCATTTCAGGATGAGAGTAGGAATCACATGATTTCTCATCAATTAGCCCTAAGGCATGTCTTGTGCTTTTTTTGTTTGTTTGTTTGTTACATACTGAAGTGCTCAATTTCTTACTATGTCATTGGTCTTATAGGAAGATTCACTAAGTCTTATTACAGCCACATTTGCAAACTGCTGTTTTGTGTTTTCTATGGAGCTATGTTCTGTTGAATGCTTGAAAGGAAAAATGTCCAACATAAATACTTGAATTTTTTAAGTTGGCACAGGTCCAGAGAGGTTTTGGAATATGTAACTTTTCGGATTTTAAAAAGCTAAAAATATGTCTATATCACATTGCATGTAACACCATCAATACAATCTTAGGAGTATTCCATATTACAAACTTGTTAACATTTATGAAGCAAAATGTACAATCACTGTGAGTAAAAAGTAAAAATTATATGTGCATGCACACACACACACACAGGTACACTTACAGCATCATGTATATAGCACACACACACACAAATGTATACACGTAGGTCAGTTCAGGTCAAATTTTGCTACCAAAACCATTTGACACACAGAGACTACATATTACTTGACTGGTCCTAGGAAATCCCATAAGTTTGTCTCTTTGGGGAATGTCCCACATGAAATAGGACTTAGTTTCTCAAATTTAATTGTTTTCTTCCTCCTTTTCCTTTGCTCACTAAATACTCCAAGGAAGTTTTTTACATAAAATGTCTGCTGTTCTTTATTTTTTACTCATTCACTTTTAAACCCAGTTTCTTCAGTCTACTCTCTCCTTTGCCCAGCTCCTCTGGAAGAGCAGACCAGTTAGTATCCTGTGGGTTAAGATCAGGAGTTTTGAAGGTGGAGAAACTGTTTCTCAGGTTCAAAGTATCAGGATTTATTTATGTAATTATTGGCTAATGACATCTATTAGACTGCATATTCTAGCTTATTCTATGAGGCCGGAGATTAAGGTAGTCTCCCAGAATACTGCGTCCCTGTCACCTGTTACAATAATTAGCACATAGTAGCGCTGATATGCAACAAATAGTCTGCCAGATATTTCTCCAGCAAAGATGGGTTCATTCAAGACCAGAAATTTGGTAGTCTGTAACCATGATGAGCCAAGTGCAAGTTCCCACATAACAAGGGGAGGAGAGCCCTCTCATAGAGGGAGAAGGAAGTTGGGAGCAGTATAGTAAACAAACAGTCCATGGCTTTTCACTGGTGAGTTCTTAGCACAAGAGAAGAAGAATCTTTCTTCTTCCTGTTGAGCTCTGCCATCTGCATAATACAAGAGAACTCCTCCTTCTGGTATCCCACCTCTAATTGCAATATCTGTTTATTAATGTTTTACATTAGGAAGCTTTATATATATATGTGTGTGTGTATATATATGGGGTGGCGGAGAATACTTGCAATAATATTTATGTATATATTTAATACTTGCAAAAGAAAGAAATTGTAAATGCATAGAAGATAGAATTAAGATATGAAAGAATGGAAAAGTCAAAATATCTCTAAAGCTTTAAGCCTTTCAGTTTAACAGATAGGAAAATAAAGAAGAAAGAAGTGTTCAAGCAAGAGTGAAAGGCTGCATTCAAATATATTACATTTGAGATTATGGCAGAAAATGTAAAAAGCCATGTGCATTCATTCCATAGGGATGCCATAATGAATTACCACAAATCTGGTGACTTAAAATAACACAGATTTATTTTCTCACACTTCTGGAGGCCAGAATCAAGATGTTGGTGGGTTTGTGCTCCCTCCATAGGTTTTAGGGAAGAATTTGCCTTTGCTAACTTCTGATGGCTCCTGGTGTTCTTTGGCCGTGGCCGCATAACTTCAATATCTGCCTGCATCTTGTTTTGATCTTCTCTTCCATTTCTCTCTTCTTCTTGTCTCTTCTAAGGATACGAGTCATTGGATTTAGGGTCAGCCTTGATAATCCAAAATGTATGTCATCTTTACTGTAGATCTTTAATTACATCTACAAAAACCCTTTTCCAAATAAGGGCATATTTATAGATTCTGAGTTTTAGGATGTAGACATATCTTTTGATGGGCAGTGGGGTCATCATTCAATCCACTATAATTTGTCCAATAGGAATTTAGATCTAAAATTCAGCGAATAGTTCAAGACTTGGGCTGTCAATTTTGGATTTATGTGAATATGATTATTAGTTTATCCTCCTCTAAGTATTAAAATGCAGAACTAACTCTTAACATGTATTTCTGAAATCCTTTATAGTAAAACTAAGTGCTGACCCAAGGCAAGTAGGTGTCTAGATTTATCCCATATATACATTTAGTCCAAGCCTTACTAGATTGGATTTCTCTCAGCACAGGAGCATGGGTGTTGGTTTTACACCTAAGCTAGTACCTTGATGAACTGGATTCTTTAGGCAGTCATTTGGGAACACAGAATCTAGGAATCTTCAGGAATTTGTCTCTAGTAGATTTGGAAAATTCCTTTAGCAACCAACTGAATAATAAAATCATGATGTATACCATTGAAGCAGAAGATCTGGTGGGTAAAAATATGAATTTTGAGGCAAACAGGCCTGGGTTTGGTTCAAGGCTTCAGTGTTTATCAGCTCTCACGCTTTGACAAGTTGCTGAATATTCTGAGTTCCCCTCCTATCCACCTGTAATACTCATATGTCATGAGATTGTGCTAAAGCTTAAGTGACTAAGATATCTTAACGTATGTTTTTGCGTCTTGTACACATTTGGCTTTCCATGAGACTTCTAATGGCTATATAAAAAGGACACAAACACAACTGGCAAAATATATAAGTGCATCCTAGGAGAGAAAAGTATATGGTAAATGGATGTGATTAAGAAAAGTCTTTAGCAAAATTGTGAAGGAAGTGAAAGGGTCTTCAGTGCCCTAATTCAATAATTCCACCTTCCAACACACTTCCTCTGCTCTCAGGGTCTCTCTAGACTGGTCTATTAAATCAAAGCCCAACCAGTCATAAGAAATCCATGCTAAGGTGTGGCAGTATAATTTGTGAAAACCTTACAAAAGATGCTTTGGAAGGAGTAATCCTAAAACTGAAAGAATGTAGATAAAATGAAAAAAATTTAGTTACTAACTACGGATATGTAGGTGTAATATTTTCAAAGATGGTGACATTCTGTATTACCTATAGTATGTTACACCATATGGTTAACTGCTCATTTTTAGGTATAATGTTAATTAACAAAATTCTTAGTTACAAACATAATTTAATATTGCCAATTTAAGAGAATAACAGAAAAAAGAATTTATTGAAGAATATTTGGTCGCTCACTAAATCTCTGGGGAGACGGCGTTGAGCACAGCAGTTACACAGCCAGGATCAATGCCCAACCACACCCGAATGGCTAAGTCACACTAGTCATGTTCCATAGACTGGATGCCATGTGTCTCCCTGGACTCTTGGACCACTAACACCATTGTCCCTAAAAGCGGAGACTCCCCCCACATTTCTAGAAGAACATTTCCACAAATCACATGCTTTTTGCATTGTTCTTCTGAAACACAGGCTAGCATAGGTGCCTAAGGGCCTAAGTCATGCGCCTGCACCTGGACCACAAAGACAATTAAGACAGAACAGAAATTCCTAAATATAAATGAATGTACTTAAAATGGGAGTTGTCCTAGGTTTGCCATCTCCAAATATAGGCAGATATTTTGCTCACTAAAAGCCTAAAGGAGGCCTGAACCGTAGAAAGATTTGTTTTCCTATCATTAGTACTAACTAAGTAGGAAACTGAAAACATCTTATATTATGATTAAGGGAGTTAAATAAAAGAAAAACGAAAAACCCTGTATTACCGTGACAATGTCATCTATTTTTTAAAGAATCACCTTGTAACAAAATGGAAGTTTTCTGGATTTTATATTTTGCCCTTAGTAAAAATGCATTTGCTTAAGGAATAAAATTAAAATGTACGTAGGGATATATTTTACTCTTGTGCTACCGTGTCAGTTATAAACAGCCAGTAGTGGCCTGCTCAAAGAAATCAGATACATCTGAATAATCAATGGTCAGGTGCTGAAAACAAAATCTGTTTATATCATCTAATGATTCACCGTGCCTCATAGTCACTTATTCTAATTTTGATTATTTACTTTCCAGTGGAGGAGCTGTAATCTATTGAGACCACTACAACAGCTTCAGGGCTTCTGATAAGAGCACTTAAATAGAGTATCCATTGTACATCAGCTAAAATCAGTTATCTAACAGGGGTAATCGAAGGGTCCTTTAGGGTAAATTTCTTCCACATTAATTTAAACTGATTTGTTTTAGCTTTTTTTTTTTTTCTAAACCATGTTAGAATCTGATTTTTATCATGTTCCCTTCCCCATAAAATATGTAGTAACTGACAATGTCCCATATCAGAACTGAAACGTATGCTCCCCTGGCATTTCTTGAAAGTCTACAAAAATTGACCCACAATCCTCTAGAGGCACAATTGTAGAACCTGCATTTATTTTTAAAAATAATCTAAAACAGTAAGAAACAGTAGTTAATAGAATGTACTGAGTAAGATAATTCAAAGAGTATAGTAAATGAATATGCAGTCTTGTCGTTTAATGTGATAAAGTCATAAATACATAAGATGACAGTTTCAAAAGTTTCAAAATTAAATTATATGTCTCTCTCCACAAATAATTAAGAGAAAAATATATGCACAGAGTATGGTGCAGGTTTATGTTATTTGGACATTTTCCAGGGACAGTTTTCTATTTGTATTAATCATCTGCCTGACATTAAAATACACTTTGAGCAGCAAATTTTTACAAGCCATTGGTAATTAAACAGGAATCATTCCTTGTGATACGGGACTCCGAATGTGTTTAAGATGCAAGGGAAAGCCTTTAATTAACTCCTTATAAATTCATGATGTGACAAGATACTGTCTGCTTTCGTTTTCGCAGGAGACTCCCAGAGCCAGGAGAGTCTCAGCTCCCTCTCTCAGTTACCTTTCAGGGGCAGCAGCGCCGCCGGAGAGTTGAATGGAACCCGCGGTATCACGCTGCACAGAAGAACAACTGCATAAAATATTCATCGCTCTGGCTCCACATGTGAAATGTTACAAAAGAGAAAGTCAAAGACTAAAAGGGAAAAAAATCACCACAGGGGGCCACACATTAGCATCAACAAACCACTGGTAACAGCGAGAGCAAAATGTGGTGGCCCCAGTCCCACATGCTAATAATTTTCAAACTTTTGTCATGGTTAAATAATGACCCAGCCACAGTGGGATGCCCTGATGTAAAAGGAAGGGGCTCTGTCCTAATGAAAACAGCCCTAGTGCCAAAAGCACAATTGAAACGATTCATCAAAAACAAAGCAAAATGCTCAGCTGAGCACTGTGCGTTCCTAAAGCTGGGATGTCGGAGGGCACACTTCTTCGATTCTAATAATAACGCTAACTATTACCATTTTTAACCGCTGTATCTCCTGCAGTCCGTATAATAAGCCTAGACGATTGGTATTATTATCCCCAATTTTCAGTTGAATAAACTTGCCAAAGGTTTATAAGTGGGAATTCTGGGATTCAAACCCAGGTTTATCCAACTCTAACCCATAAGCTTTTAACCACTGAATAGAAGACTTAGCTTTACCTTCCTTTTCTCTTCAAACAGGCTAAATACCATTTTGGCTTTGCGAAGAGTAGGACTGCTTTAAATGCAATACTTACAATGAATATTATTATAAAGAGCTCACAGCACTTCTGAAGGAATGAGTAGTTAAATTATATTCCAACACTATTATACAGTAATAATGTAAGGAATAAAAAGGAAAAAATATTAGATTTCTGATAAAATTTAAACTTGGTTTGAAAGTAAATTTGTTAGCATCAAATTTATTTATTATATATTTCAAATATATATTACATTATACATTTTAAGTTCCAAAATATTTATACATAACATTTTTCTAATGTGTGCCAATAACTATTAAAAAAAAGAGAGGAAAACCTTTAAGTCAATAATCAGGCTACAAAATATCTTGAAGCTATGTACCTGTTTAGAACTGCCATCTTACCCTCTACAGGAAGTTGCCAAGGCCACTAAAGAGTAAATAGATTGGTAAATAGAAAGAATACCGCATATATCAAGATGCCTCCATAAGCACAGGAATGTAAACAAAGAAACTGAAGTGAAGTTGGAAAGATAAGAAGGGGTGGGGGGGGGTTAAGAGAGGGGATGGTGCTGGGGATGTTTAAGAACCAGGTTAGTGACTGAAAGCTGGTGGGCTTGATATAGCAAGACTTAATGGAATAAGGAAGAGCGTCCCTTCAGGTCACAAAACTATGAAACCTAAAACCCCCTTACCGGAGTTGAAGCATCTTCTGTTCTGAGAATACAAGGCTGCTAGATTGTTGACTCAAAGCTTTAACTAAAAGCTTTTCTTTAGCTAAGCTAAAGGTTATGTTTGGATGAATTGAAGCAAATATTGTTTGACTTAATGGGAATTAAGAAAAGAGATCGAGAGTTCCACAAATCAATCGGACAGGATTTCACTGGCCAAAGCATGTCCATTGCTATGACAACAACTAAATAAGTTATTTGGGAAACACTGTTCTAAGTGCTTTACTGGAATTAGCTCATTTAAATACTAGCATTATTTTTATTTTTTGATAAGGTTAAATAAGCTGCCTTAGGTCAAAATATCAATGTAGAGAAATAATCAGAATTTAAGTTCCAGCCATCTGCCTTTAGATCGTACTTTTAACCACTGTACTATACAGCCTTCCCTAACAATACCTTTTATAGTTAAGGATGTTTCTTTTTCTCACACTACTTAACCATCTATCTAGAAGGCAGAATGATAATCAGTAAATAACAAATATTTAAAAACATAAAATAATTATAATTACTTTATGTAGGCAGAAGAAGGAATTGGTTAGGAGAAATAGTGTTCCCAAATAAAACAAAAAATGAGGGTAAAGTCTGAGGTTATAGGTATGAAAACATGACTGCGTGAAGCAAAGAGAAAATTCAATCTACATGAAATGGAGTTCACTTCCTTTATAATTGTTAGATATCAATTCAAAGTTGGGGAGAGGCCATGAAGAAAAGGGAAGAGTTCCTGTGATGAGAAAAAACATCTATCAATACGGTGATATACATGGAGAGCTGCAATTGATGGAAAATCCTATTTTGACTCAGGGTAGCACTGCTTATGAGGTTGGGGAGTGTTATTTCTCAAAGAGAAAAACTAAGAATCCATGAACTCACTTTTTATACAGTGAAATAGTGATTTTGCATTTGAAAATCATAGCAACTTCTTTTAATGAAAAGGAATTCTATATTAGGGGTTCAGGACTTAAAACTGTTTAAATTCCAGTTGGTATTAGTTTGTATTCTACAATACAGAATGCTGATTTTGAAATTTGATACTTCCTTACCATATTGGTATCAAAATATACTTTATATGAGATTAAATATAAGTTTGGACTCTTATGAAATTGCCTATATTCAACCAGTCTGGTCTACCAAAAATGGTCATTTCCTGTATTTCAATTTAAAATGTATCACAATATGCTTGTCACACCGAATAATAAAGACACATTTGAACATATGAATTAAAATTAGAATGTCTTTGGCTCGGTTTTACTGATTTCTTGATAACAAGCTAGTTTTCAAAAAAGACTGAAAGTTAAACTGTGAGGTTGTAGGCTCACCATGTTAGAAATATTAGAATAAACTCTGTGTTTATTGACTCAGCCACAGTGGATTTTAACTTCTTGCTTATAACACATGCAGGGAGTCGTTCCTGGTTTGCGGGCAGGGTTCTGCCACTTAAAATATTCATGGATTCAGGCAACTTCATCTTTGATCCTGGATGGCTTCACCACCATCCGGCCACCACTCACCAGAGAAGTCTAAAGATCATAGTACAACAAACACCCTTCTCAGACTGCTGACTCAGACGTGATCCGTATCACAGCTGCTCACGTTCTATTCCTGAGGACTAGGCACAAAGCCACATCTCAGTGCTAAGGAAACTGGGAAACACAATCTAGCTGAGTGCCTTGCAAGAGAAACTAGACCTCGGAGAGACACTACAGGACCTGCCACATCATGATGTAGAAAAATGGCATATTTTATCTATAATATGGTATATCTGTCTTAAATCATTTCTTAATTAAATGGGTTTTTTTTACTGAGAATTATTAGAGGTTCCTTGTTCACATTGTTATTTAATCTACCTCTTAATTCACTAATGAAGCTAGTTATCTTTTCAACAACATATGTGCTGGAGAATTATTGCCATGACCTTTTGCTAAAGACTTTCATCAGCCAAATTGTGGTGTGTAAACATTTTTTAAGTCTGATATACAAAATGTAAAATACATACCTTATCATTTTATAACAGAATGACTTTAAGAACTTATACCTAACCCAGTACTTTTGAAATAGCATTTTTAGTTATTTATAGTCATCATTTCATACTAAGTAGATCACATTCTTCATGGAATATGTAATATATAGGAAACTACTTGTCAATCTAGAGGGTAAAATGAGAAGAGCAAATGATGAAAATTGAATCAAAAAAATTGAATTTTTACTCTATTTTCTGCCTCTTCTGTTTTAAAGTGTGGTAACTTCATCCTCATTTAGTACACCAACGATCCTGAATTTTTTTTTAATTTCCATTTTCCACTTACCGAGCTCTTCGAATTAGTCTAAATGATCTAATCTTCAGACAATAATATAAATTCTTCTTCTCACATATTCATATATATATATATATATATATATATATATATTTTATTTTGTGAAGATCAATTCCTTGTCTTCTGTCCTACACATTGTTTGTTGTTTTTACTCTTTTTTGTTTGTTTGTTTGCTTTTTGTTTTTGTTTTCTTTTGCTTTGGACTAGAACTACTTATTTTTAATTCTTGTGGTCAAGTTGTTTCTCCTCTATTCACCCATCTTCTCTTTTTCAACATTTAACAGAGAACAGATAAAGAGAAGATAAAATAGTCATTTACACATAGCTTCGGATATAAATTAAGTGTTTAATTATGTGGCATCAACACTTAGTTTTCCCTCTGAGGTCTTCCTGGAGAAGGACTGGCAATCACGAAAGGGAGTAAAGGCAGAGCAAAGAAATACACAGAAAGCACAAAAAGGCACGAGTCAGTCACAAATCCTGTTCTAAACTGAGTACTTTGAAGTCAGAAGCAAGAGCGTATCAATTTTTTCTTGTAGATTTGCATGTTGACTAGTACCTAGTAAGCAACATAATAAATGAATTTTGGAAAAATTAAAGAACATTTTAACTCCAGATAATTAATATTTGAGTGATAATAGAATATTAGAAAAGAAATGACTCACATAGAAATATTTTATCTGACAACTCTTTGATCACATAATCATACTTATTTATATCACTGTAAAATATAATGTATGAAGAAATATCTATTTTGTACCTTTCATAATTATTATGATAAAGATTTTAGATCCTCTAATTAAAAGGCTATACACTTGGTTTAATGAATTTTGTAAATTCATCTTACTTAGCTAGAATATACAGGAATGATTTTGCTAGAAATTTCTAACTATGTACATTTCCTTAAAAATGCTTTCTTAAACCAGTAATACTTTTTTTAATAAATGTATAAATTCAGTCAGTCATTACTTATGTTTTTGGAGGAAGTAAAAGATATACTTTTAAGAGTTTTAATAATTATAGTTAAGTCTGGTGCCCATTGGAATATAGGCACAAAAATACTATTCAAAACACTAAGATACTGACCTTTATAAAAAGAAACTTAATAGGTCATACTTCTGGAAGTGTGTGTGTGTTTTATTTGGTTACTATCTTAAAGACTTTAATTTACTCATTCTCTCATTATGATAAAGGTTCTCCCACATCCTAGCTCTGCCTCTAATTTTCTTCAGATAGGCACCCTTTGTCACGCTGAGAAAACTCCATAGGTAAATGAAACTTTAACAAAAATCTTCTTGAATAGTGTTATATGAATCAGATATTTTCACTAAGAACTATTATCATTAGCAAGAGACTTACTTGAAAGAATTTCATTCTTTTTCATGCTCTTCATCCATCTCCAAGCAATAATGGAATTAAAAGTTACTGCAGCCATAAACTGTAATAATATTGTGGTGAAATGATCAGCATTCAGTCAAAATATATAATAAGAAAAGACTATACATATACATTGTTATACTGTATACGTGTATGTATAAATATACAAGTAGGAGAGAATATATACTTTAAATACATTCTCAACACTTAACTTTGCATTCCCTCTTCACTTCTAAATCAATCTTTTTGAAGTCTTTTAAATATTTTAGTGTTCTCTTTCCACATTCTTCAAATTAGTCTACATTATCTCACCCATGGACAACAGTCACCTTATGAAAACAAATTTTTGCAGGATATATATTATTTTAAGATCAATTCCTTCCCTTCTCTCCCAATACTTTTTTTTTCTTTTTTTGGTTTGTTTGTTTAGTTTCACTAACCATCTTAACAAAAAACAGTCTACTAGTGAAAAGAGTCTTGCAATTTTAATAGAAATTAGTTTCATGACTGAAAATAAATCTTTTTTTACTGAAAGCTGGTAAACGGCCAGAACTCTTTTCAGCGGAATGAATGAACAATATCAGATGCATAAGGCATTTATTCCTGCCTCAGCAGACTGGGATTTTTCTTTCTTTTCTATTTCTCTGTATGAAATGCAGATAAGGATGACTGTAATGGGGCCTGGGCAAAGATTCAAAGTGGTTGCCAAAAACACACATCTGTCCAACACACGAGGGAGACGATAGCCTTTATCGTTAAACTCCAAATATTACCCATGTTTTATTACAATCTTATTCCATCCTTATTCAATTATAATTGTGTATGTTTTTAAATAATGAACTACATACCCACGGCCTAGCAATTACTCTTATTCTACAGGGTTTGCAGACCTAATTTGATCTGTCAAAGAATGGTTGTAAGGTTTTATTTGATTTGGCTTTGTTTTGTGTTCTTTTGTAAAACAGATTAAACAATACTTGATTTAATTATTTGCCAAAAGCAATCTCTCCAGCCAGTGATAGTCTTGGAAGGAGATTTATAAAGTCTGGCTGGGCTGTCCAATTTTTTTTCTCTACAACTCTTTGAGGAAGATGCTTCCAGTCCTGGACTTCAGATTCTTGTAACTGAAGTGGAATAATTTTTGCTACAGGCTTTGCAGCCAAAGGCAAAAATCTAGAAGCTAAATTGGAAAGAAAACAATCCCATTATTTGTATATCATAGGTAGATAATTCATACTCATTATGAGTTAATGAGCAAAAGTGAAGTATAAATGTAGGCATGCTACAGTTACATTTACCAAATTAACCAGGAGAAGACTACATACATAAACTATCTAATGTAAATAATAATAATAATAATAATAATAAAATAGTAATGTGTAAGCAGCTACTATAGGACAGGCATCATTCTCTATTCATATTAATACATTTAATCTCAAAAACAACTTTATGAGGTACATACAACTATTATCTTGATGGGAGAGCAAGAACAGGATTTAAGTAACATCGTTAAGGTCTTGGCTTTTCATGAACTGGAACTAGGTAATTTGACTAAATTTAACTTTTATTTTAGCCACATTTCACATGTTCCCACACTGAACCTAATACAAGTAAACTTGTTCAAATTGTAATTAACAAAAAATTAATGCAATGATAGGCGATGTTAACTTGACCTAGCAAAATTTTAGAGGTGCCGGAACTTTCTTCATGGCTGCAAAGCCTGTCTCTTTTAGCTAAACATATAGCTGTGGAGATAAGGAAAAGTCACTAATATTAAGAACAGACTTGGTCTGTTCAGAGAAGTTCTGTGGGTGAATCTATCACTTTCAACTGTCTTTTCTGTCTGGTACTAACCTAGGTATTGATGTGTTTGGAAACAATGTGGGTTATTGACATCCACCTAACAGTAAAGATACTTGCTAGTAACTGCAGAGGGCATTTTATTTCAGAAACAGGAAATTTGCCAGATATTGTTTTATAGGGAACTTAAACAAACAATGTAGATTGCCAATTTGTGGTATGTGCTGGAAGGCATTAGACTTCTACCAGGAACAGATGAGTCTTACATGGCCACTTCAGTGACTCCTAAAATCTGCCAACAGAGGGAGCTGCTTCGTGCCCACTTGAATCCTTAGAAAAGGTGAAAGAACACAGAAAATGAGGAGACAAGGTGAAAACTATTAAAATGATCCCTGTCTATTGGCTAGATCTCCATATGTAAAAATAACCTTTCCGAGGTGTTCACAAAATAAATTGGCTGGGAAAATGAGGCTTTCACACATGTATCTTACTTGTACTATAAATTATTGTCACTGTATACCCTACATTACAAGTGATATGCAGGCACTGGGAAATAGATATTAGCTAAAATGAGTATCATACCTAGAGTTTTAAGGTACTAATCTCTTTACAAAATGAAACTCTGCATGTGATAGATGGTTAGCAAAATTTATAACTACATGTAATCCTTTTCTAATCTTTTTTCTGTTTGTTCTTATTTCAGAATGTCCCTTCTATCTGTAAAATATAATATTAAAATTTGTTGGTAAGTAATGGGTTATATCAACTCAGCCCTCATGCAGAATCCAATATAGCATGTCTGTAAATGGTTCCCAAGAACTATGTAATCCCTGGGCATCCCCAAGAAGCCTTCAGAGAATCTGTTAGCTCAGAACAATTTCCATAATTATATTACAGTGTCATTTGCATTTTTCTGTCATGTTAATATTTGCCCTGAAGGGGGTTAAAGCGTGGGCAGCTTAGCAGGAATCAAAGCAGCAGCACCAGATTGTACTGAGTCATTGAACTCTTCATCAACATATACTGCTAAAAAACAAAATTCCAGTTTCACTTAAAAATGTTCTTGATGAAACAGTAAAAATTACCTAAATATTGACTCTTGAGTAAGCATCTTTTTAATATTCTGTATGATAAAGTAGAAAACACACAAAAAGCGCTTCTGATGCATACAAAAGTAAAATGATTGTCTCAAGGAAAACAGTTTGGGCAGTTGTTTGAGTTGTGCACTGAACTAGCTGCCTATCCCCTTCTCACCATGGAATACCATTTTACTTGTGAGAACATCTGTTACATTATGAATATTTGGACTTGACAGCTACTTTATCAAAAATGAACAGAGTGAATCAGCCTATCACTTTAAAGAAAAAAACCCAGCATGTTTATTTCGTGCATTTGAGATTTGGGGAATTTTTTCTTAACATTGAGTTTCCCATTATTTAAAGACTTTTACTATGAGATTGGTGGTAATAAAAACAAAGCTAATTTTATTTGGTATTTTATAATGAAATGTGCTAACACTAAAACTCAATGAATCATTATCTTCCAAAAGACCAATACATGATGTTATAAAATTATATATGGATAAAATATCCATTCAAAGAATGTAATATAGCAATGAATTTTATTGGAACAGAATATAGGAAGTTCCTTGATGTGGTTTTAGATTCCACATTGAAATAAACCTTTTAGAAACTACTTTTTATAGAGTTTTGGTGTAGCATCAACAGCAAAGAATATTTGTAATTATCTGAAATGGTTATGAAAATATTCACCTTTCCAATTACATATCTGCATGAGGCCATATTTTCTTCATATACTTCAGTCTAAACAATGCATTGCAGTGTATTGGTTGTAGAAACAAATGTGAGAATCCAAATAGGGTTTGCTTAGCCTGAAATTAAAGAAATTTGCAAGAATGGAAAACACTCTTCTCATCAAACTTTTTGGATTTTAGAAAATATAGTTACGGTTTATGTTAACATGTTATAGGTTTTTATTGTTTTTTAATGAATTAATAAATAGACTTCATTTTAATTCTTAATAAGATATATAGAGATGATGCAGAAATATAGATACAGATACGGCTATACATATAGGTGTAGACATAGACACATAGACATAAACATCGATTAGAAATAGATATGACTCACATACAAGTTCTTTGGGATCTTCAGGAATTTTAAGAGTATAAAGGTGTCCTAAGACAAATGTGTTTGAGAAATGTATGTGTGCTTATTTCGCCATATTTTGTGTCACAGCTCTCTCCTATGGTAAATTTACATTTCCGTTCAAAACTGACCTACTAAGATAGGCTTCCAAACATAACCACATCATCACCTTGCCTCTACTTGGCCTTGTTTTATTGTTCACCATAGCATTTCTCACTATATAGGATTTTATATTTACACCGATATTTATTTGTTCATTTGTTTATTTTCCATATCGCCCCCTGGAATGTAAATTACATAAGGGTGAGAATTTTGTTTGCTTACCACTGTATCTGCAGTGTCCAAAACAGTGCTCAGTAAATAACTCGCATAAATGAATGAATACATAAAAATGAACATAATGGCAACATTTTCTCAAATTTCTTATCTCACTATAGCTAACATATTTTTCCCAGTTCTACATTTGTTGATGTCATTCAAAAGCTTAAAATATTTCATTGCTTTTCTGTCAGAGTCAGACTTCTTGGCAAAACATTCAAAGCCCTCCATGGTCCATAAGAAATCAATTTAAGTCTCCAGACCTATATCTCCATAGTCATTGGTTTATAATGTGTGATCTAGTAACCTTAAATTATATGTAGTAACTCACATATCATATGGTTATTGGCTATAATTTCTAATGTCTATTTATTCCTTTAATTATCCCCAAGCCAAAAATGAATAAAAATAGATAAGCAAACACTTCACTAACCTTCAATAATTATTATTATTTAACAATATCAGTTCAAGACGTCAGACAAAGGGTGAAATTAGATAGTGACAAGTGCTATGAAAACAATAAAGCAGAGCACTGTGGCTGTGGCTGTGGCTGTGGCTGTGTGTATGTGTAACTCGGGTGGGGAGGCTACTTCATACAGTAAAATCAGGAAGGCTCCTCTTCCCTGAGACAACGTGTCTGTTGAGGGCTGAATTACCAGAAAGACTCAAGCATGTGAAGATCTAAGGGAGAATCAAGCAAGATGTATGTAGCAAAGGGCTTGGTATATCCCCACAGCAGAAGTTTAAGGTGACTGGAACCAGTGAGAAGGGAGGAGTATGGTATGAATTAAGGTCAAAAAGCCAGGTCATATGGTAAGTTTATTTTTAGCTTTCTAAGGAACCTCCATACTGTCCTCCGTAGTGGCTGCACCAATTTACATTCCCACCAACAGTCTCAGAGGTTTCCTTTTCCTCCACACCCTCTGCAGCATTTATCGTTTGTGGACTTTTTAATGATGGCCATTCTGACTGGTGTGAAGTGATATCTCATTGTAATTTAAGTGAAGTGAGCCAGAAAGAAAAATTAAAATACCGCATGATATCACTTATATGTGGAATCTAAAAAAAAGACACAAATGAATTTATTTTCAAAATAGAAACAGATTCTTATGCATAGAGAACAACCTTATGGTTACTAGGGGGTAGAGGAGGTGAGAAGGGATAAATGAGGAGTTTGAAAATTGCATCTCTTGGGGAGTGATGGAAATGTTAGGTATCCTGATCGTGGTGGTGGTTTCATAGTTGTGTACATCTTTCAAAATTCATCAAATCATACATCTGAAATATATGTAGCTTACTGTACAAGAATTATACCACAATAAAATTGTTTAAAAAAATAAAATCGAAAAAAAAAAAAAAAGCCAGGTCAGGACAAGATGATGTAGTTGGGTGCAGACTTTGGGAAAGGATTTTATTTATAATCTAAGCACAATTAGAAACCACTGGAGAGGTTTAAGAAGGGGAAACACACGATTCTGTTTACACATTAAAAAGTTGAAGGAGTGAATAAGAGAAAAGTGTTAGTTGTATTCCTCTGTATAATGTAGCTGTTTATAATGAATAAAAGGACATGACCAGAACTGTTAATTTCTCTTTCTGCTAGTTGAAGTGTAATAGACCATGTATTGTGAGACTTCAGACTTGACGTATTTGATATGAATTACATTCATTTAGGAGAACAGAGATTCACCAGTAAACTTGTTAATTCTCTTCTGAAAATATCCTAACCAGGTATTTGATAAACACTGCTAATTTTTAAAGATATATTAAAATATGATATGTGTTAATTATGTGTGTGTATATATATATATGTGAAAACATGTGAGAGAGGGGATAGAGTTGTTACAGAATAAGCAATTTAGATAGTTTTTATTTTGCTTTTTCAGTAATATGTGCTATACCTACTTTTAAGGTGTATATGAGGCAGTTTCTAGAATAATTTTTATAGTTTTAGACCCACCAATATTCATACTTGGGGGGTCTAATAAAATTGTGTTCCGAAAGCTCATAGGCATTTGGATGAGAAATACGTGTGCTGTCATACACGAGGGGATATCTCTGGCCTCCACTGAGGCATATTTTTCATCTCAGCTCTCACTTATGTTAATTATTATGTCATTGAACCAAAAGTGTCTTTTGGGAGCACATCAAGAGGAACACATGTGCTAAGTTCTCCCCATTGTGAGCCCCAGGGTCCCTTTCGATCTGCTGTCGTTTTCGACTTCTCACACTTCAGACTGGACTCAGGGACTCTCAAGCACCATCTTGAAATGAAGGTTTTCTATGAGACATGCCTGCATGTTACTCTATCCTGAGAAGTGAGGCTGTGATCACATCTACTCTCGAGTGTTTACTAGTGACTTTTCTCTGTCACTTCCCCACCCTCAATTTGGGCAGATTTTAGACATTTACTTTGTTTATGTTGTGGAAACATTCCCATTAGAAACTCCACTCTTCCTTTTGGTTTTGTCTCTTACAGACAAAGGAGTGAAAACTGCTTAAATTCTTTATATATCTATCTCTTTGGTTCCCTGTGAAAATTCTGTATACTTTGATTCAGCAAAGGTCTAACTTTTATATTAAAAGTAAATTTTTCAGACTCAAACTCACATATTTTGTCTCTCAAGAGTCTGGATTTCATTTTAAAGTGTTGTCTTCCTTACAAACTTAAAAACAAACAAAAAGTCTGTTATTATGAAACTTAATGTTTTTATTCTACTATAGATCCATTTTCTTGGTAAAAAAATAAAGGCCAATGACTCAATGGATTTAGTGCCTTAAGAAACTGAGAATAAAATATATTTATCAATACAAAAAATAAAAACATGAATTTACAAGGTAAACTTTAAATCTAGATTTAGAAATATAACATCTAAAAATATGGCAATATTATCAAGAGCATCTTTTAACATTTGAAAATAATATGGAGATACAATGAAGAAAAACATTGGATGCAGTGTAAATTTTCACCCAATTAGCAACTTCCCACCTAAATAAAATAATAAAATATTCTCGAAGTTTATATTATGTCGAGATTTTAAAAAAATTTTTAGACATTTTATATTGGAAAACAATGATTATAATAACCTCCAGTGAATCTGATAGGAATCCATGTTTTGGAATCTCCTTTCTGTTAAAAGGAGAAAATCTCAAGCCTCATAATTTAGTACAGTTTTAAATATACACAATTACTTTTATGTTAGATTAAAAATACAAAGAAGGGGAATATATGAATAAAAATAATAATCAGCGCTATAGCTTCCTACAGTGCAATAAAGTGTGATGAATCTTTTTATCATCAAAATTTTATATATTGTTCACTGCTTTATAGCTAGTAAGAGATCACCAATATGAACAGTTACAAAACGTGTCACTTTTTAATGCAGACAGTTCGTTTTTACAGAAGCATCCATCAAACTTCTTGTTCTTCATAAAACTTTTTCTTTGCCTGATGAATATTTCAGTTTTCATGAACATTTATATACCAATTATAAATGCAAATGCTTTAGACAGAGAATATTATGTAAAGTGGCACTGTATTGAAGAGGCGTATTTCTTAAAGAGGTCTTCACATGCAATACCAACAGCACTGTTATAATATTTACTGTCACTAAGATGTCATCTATCATTTATTTGTACATGTGGCATAAATCCTGTATATTTTCTCAGTAGTGTACTATATATAGAATTCTTTCTCTGTAAACACATGTCTTTTTGGCAAAAATTAATGTAACCACTTTTACACAAACACATGCTAAGGTATCACTTATGGTGCCTCCAAAATTAAATAGAAATAGATCAATCTGTTTTCGTGCCTGAATTTTTAAGACACCTACTTGATCCTCATGGCCTGGAGTACTGTTTCTCAAAGAAAACTTTATCACCAGAATTACCCGGAATGCTAGTTAAAAACAGTGGATTCTTTGTCCCAACTTAGACTTACTAAATTAGAATCTCTAATGAAAAAAATTCAGAATTTGAGAATGTACATTTTATAGTAACTTCCTTATTCATTCTTACATAGAACAAGGTTGACTACCATTACTCTGGTGGGTAAAATAGCATGCTCCTTGGGTTAATAAACAAGTCCTTTTATTCAGCCTCCAGCATAGTTTCAGAAAAGAAATCTCATACCCCCATGTACCAACTACCCAACCTTACATGAGCTATAACATCACATAACTGTCAACTTTCAACAGATGTTCATGTTCTGTCTAAACTTCTCATTTGCTTCTTTGGAGAGGTAAGTGACTAAACATGATTCTTAGTGGTAAAGTGAAGATCAGAATCTTCGCCTCTTAATTACATGCTTTGAAGTATATCCACCCTCTAATTTATTAAAATTATAAAATAAAAATGAAGGCAAATGAAATGTGCAGCATTGGAGGAAATTCAGAGAAAAACCTCCTTCCATGCTTTTGAGAAATTTTATTTCAGACCTGTTCACAAGCTGGAAAGCATTCATTTATTACATTTTAGAAGAGTTTTCTGAAATACCTTAAAACTACATTTAAATTTACTCATGGATATGCTATTTCTCTGAGCATTAAACCATAACCTTGCATTTGCTCATAAACCTTTTGTTTATGCTGATTTTATGATTTTTACATTGTTCTACTTTCATTAACCCTGGAATAAGATGACTTAATTTTCAAATACATTTGAAACTATTTGGTTGAACAGCTTGATAAAATTTTTAAAGTTACATTTGCAAATGGAAACTTCATAAAAGTAAGCTGTTGTTAATTAATTATATAAATAGGAAATAAAACCTGATTGATTTTAAATGGTGCTATTTTCACTATTTACTTTAAAATTTTTTTTTGATATTAAGGGTATTTGAATTTTCTACAAGAGTTTTGGTCAATGATCTTCCACTGCTATGCAAAATGTCATCATGTCAAAAAATATTTTTTCAGCATTTCCTACACTTATTTCAAGGTAAGAAATTTGATGTGGCAGTAGGTGATTGCATAATGGCAAATGTTCATGTTTACAAAGAAAATTCCATGAAGCCAACCAATCTCCACCACTGGAATCCCTCAGAATGCGTAAATCCAGTGAAAATTTGTCACCTTGACCTAAACAATGTCAGTACCTAATGGACATTTTTGAAAATACATCAATATGCAAGAACATAAATATTTGTATTCTTAATTTTTTATTTATGAAGTTGGACAATAGAGTTCAAAAGAAGCATTTGGGGACATTGGGTAGAGGATCAGTAAGTGGGAAAATCATGACAGTGATCAGGACACAAATAACAAAGGCACTGGCGGAGGTTCACCTGGGGACTGAAGAAACACCGGAAAGGAACTTCATAAACTTCTAAACTTTGCTTAATATTAGCTGAGATTGTGGCCTTGGACACATACCTGCCATCTTATGGGACCTATATTTATATTCAGAGTAATAGCGAGCCACTGACAATTTACAAGCAAATGGGTAATGCTAATGGATTTGTATTTTAAAACAAGCAACGTTGTTTCAATGAGAAAAACCTTTTGATTATGTTTCAGAGTGTCTGTGGTTAGCCCATTTAGGGAAATATGAAAGTGGTTCTGATAAGAGTTGACTGTTTTTGAACGAACGGGGTGAATAACGATAAATAGGACTAGGCAGAGAAGGGCCACAGCGTACAAAAGACTGGATTGTTATTCCTGAAGTGGAACAAGGAGGATTCAGGAGGCTGAATAAGAGTCTAGCCAGAGTACTCATTTTTGGTAGAAAGAAAATTCCTTGATAAATCCATATAAAAGCTGCACTTCTTCTCATGGTACATTATGCATTTGTTCGAAAAAGAAGTTTATTTTCCTGGAATGAAATTACCACATCGATTTTCTCTCAGGATATCTTAAGCCCACTGAATGATTAAACCATTTTAAAGTAACTTGCATGTCAAAGTATCACCAGCTATCTGGAAAAATTTTTATAAAAGGCACAAAACTAGTAAGACAATCAAGTCAGGGCTATTGACTTCCTGATAGTGGTCTAACTATTTATTAAAAGAGAGATTTTCAACCAAACCACTCAATGTTTATTTTTCCCAAGAGATTATAAAGTGTTACCAAAGCTGTGAACTGTTGCCTTATAAAATAAAACACATTTAATAAAAAATCATATCCTACAACATATATATCTGTATGTACACAGATGGATAGTACAGAGAGTTAAAAAGAAAAGCCTAGTAGAATGCAGCATAAAAAGGAATTAAGAAGAAGCACTGATCCCAACATGATGTGTATCCTTATTTCCTTTTAGAGCCAAATTATTGGGGGGATAATCGCTTTAAAATTAATATAGAAGTAGACGGGAGCAGATGAAAGATGCATAGATTTTTAAAGTATTTAAGTTTACATACATAACCAGGGAAAATCAAATGTGCAGAAAGTCCTAAGAGTTAAAGCAGAGAGGAAATTTTTAAGGATACAAAGAGCATTTTTAAAAATCTACATAACATAATTTTCTGTGAGTTTAAAAATGTTATAGCATGTAAGACTTCTAGGTAAAGTGGGTAATTTGATTTAACTTCATTTTTGAACTTTGCCCTTGCAAATATGGTTACAGTTTGGAATAATCTTTATTCATCTGTGATGAGTTGAACAGCATCCTCCCAAAAGAAATGTCTGCAGTACTTCGAAGTCTGACTTTATTTAGAAATAGGGTCTTTACAAAAGTAATCAAATTAAAATATGATTATTAGGGTGAATCCTAAGCCAATATGACAGATGTTCTTATAAAGGGAAATTAATTTGGGCCCAGAGATGGACCTGTACAAGGGGAAGACTACGTGAAGAGGTGCAGGGAAATATGTGAAAATGAAGGCAGACTGGAGAAATGCATTTACAAAACAAAGGATGCCAAAGACAGCCGGCAAACCACGAGAAGCTAGTAGAGGAGCATGGAACAGATATTTGGTCTTTTAATCCACACACCTTTTGGTAATTTATTACAGCAACCCTAGGAAACAAACACATCATCTGAGTAAGTACATTTTCTTCAGAATATTGATGGATTAAAGAAACGCTTCCCTAAGACCCGTGTAATATTTCATACTAATTGAACATCATTATTTGAAATATTTTTAATTATAGAAAATATTATTATAAAATATAGCCACCCTGGCGACCATTCAAAACCTTGAGCATACAAGTATGTAACATGGTGGAAAAAGTGTTATAATTTGAATTTACTTAGCACTAGAGAATGATGCTACAGACAGTCTTGTTCAAACTGGCATATAAATTTAAGCTCCTTGAATTTAAGATCTATTTCGAAGTCATTTTGGAATCTCTGTTCAAAACTAGCACTGCATCTCACATTTAACAAATAGTTGTTTAACGTAGGATAGTAGAGACACAAAAGGATAAAACTGTCATTCTTAAGTTTTCAAAAATAGAATATCTAAAATATAGTTAAATATCTCTCTATTTTGAATTATATAAGAAGCAGATTCATAGAGCAGATCTAATAAGTTACTGTTTCCATAACTTGTAGTTCTGGACTTAGAAAAACACGTGCACAGTGGTGTATATTTTGTGGTGAATTTTGGCACTTCCCCTCCATTCTGACAGATTTTAATCAGTGCATTCTATACAATAGAAAGATTTTTATAGTGAACACCTATATTTATATTAACTGCTATTTGGATCACAAAACCCATTCTTTTCAAAATAAAAAACAGCTAGCTTTTTCTCCGACTAAGATTTAAGTGTCACACACTTTTGTTCACACTTACCACGGACAAGCACTCCCAAGAGTCAGTACAAAGAAGGATGGACATAAGCAAACTCTTGCCTAGGATTTTCTCTTCCTCAGTGTATTTTCTCTGAGGGTTCTTGAATTCATTTGAAAGTTGGTGGTCCCAAACATCTTGTCTCAGTTGAAAAAAAAACAACAACAAGAAAACAAATTTCTTACATTACAAAAAGTTTAGTATTGAAAAAGTATAAGCCAAAAAAAAAAAAAAAAAAAGAGAAGAGAAAAACCAGTCAAAGCAAGTTGTATTACTATGAACTGTGATGATAATCAAATAGTCCATGTCAAACAGTTACTAAAATTAACCAGTAATGGAAAACTAACACTTGTTTCAATTTAAAACCAAGACCAACTCAAGACCTTTCTGAACTAACTCAAATACACTACAGGTAGGAGAATTCCTACTGCATGGACGGGGAGATTTCAGTGCGGGAGGATTTTGAATTAGGGCTCTGGGTTGGGCAGATATGAGTGGTGGACCTGTGGCAGTATGTGGCAGACATTGTGATATGCTGTGCAGGTCACCCTTCATGGATGGATTTGTTGCCTCAGCTTCTGGAATTGCTGTCAGCCTGCTCAGAGAACGCCCTAGAAGCAAGAGCTACCTTGTCCAAAGTGCCTTGCCTTTTCCCATGGTAGTCACGCCCAAAGTCTGATTAATGCAGGAGTTTTTAAAACCCTGGTCATTTCAACCCAATGAGAAACAACTATAAAAGCTCATTCTTGCTTCAGAGCACATGGATGATTGTTTGAGTTTGTCCTTGGGACTTCGATGCAATTTAATTTTTCCTTCGGCCCAATTTTGCTTCCCTCTCCTCCCTTTCATAGGTGTCAATCCCAGGGAAACTCTAATCAACATCCTGGAAGTTAAACTCCACCTCAGTCTCTGCTTCTCAGGTAATGCAACTGAGACGATCAGTTCAAGGGGTGGTCTCGGAGAGCAGGTACTCAGATTCTGGAGCTGAGTCTTTTGCAGTCTGACTGGTAAGGAGCTCTCATCTTGGGTCCCATCATTATGTCAAGAACATAGAGAGTTCCTGACATAAATGACAAACCAATAGTTACCATTTACCAGTGGTGAATTGGGATGAAAGGAATGAATTATATAGAAGAGTATATGAGGTATTTGAGATAAACAGAAGAAATAGTAATTACAAATGTAAGGGAATTATGTGACTCTTACTGAACTAATTATGCTCAGTTGGCACTCTGGGAAAAACAAAATGTCAAGACAGATTGATGACCAGTTGAAAGCAAGGGTGAAAGCCAGAAGAAATCAGTAGCAGCACTTACTTCTGTGAAACAGGGGACTAGGTTTACCGGTATCACCCAGCTCAAAATGAGACAAAACTTTCAACTATCACAGGTCTTCAGTGTCAAGTTCAGAACCTTGGTTGGAAAAGAATGTGACACTGGCATGGAATGGGGACATTTGTGTTGCTGCCTCTGAAAATCTTGAGGCCCCAGATTCCCTGAGCTGAGCTGGCAAAAGTGGCCTAAACCCTCTCATTAAGAAGCAGCATCCCCTTTGCTTGAAAATAAGTCAGAAGGTTCCCCTGCAGATAACCAGCGTCCTCCTCAGAATCTGCTCCCAACTTCTCTCCTGGCTGCTATCCTTATATACAGAGTTAACAGCAAACCTCAGCCAGGGATGTGCTTCACCTAATGAAAAAAGATAGGGATTATATCTTAAAGGAGCTCCAAGATGTAGCCAGAAAAATCAGAAGGAGCAAGGAGAGTAGGCACGGGATTGGTTTCCGAAGGGCTTTGCTCAAGGGAAGGAACTCAGAAATAAAGTATAATAAAGAGACATTTTTCAGGAGCACTTTCTCTTGATACAGGATTTAACACTCTGGCAAGAACTCCAGGAGCTGATGTAAACTTGCCTCCAGAATGCCTCCAGGAATTGTGGAAGCATGAGGAACTGCAAGAATCGTCATGATAGAAAGGAGAGGAACCTATGAAAAGGATCAGAGAAGTAGGAAGGCTAGAGTACATATGCTATGTGAGTCTGGAAAGCCATCAAACAATCATGCCCCACAGGTGGCCTGGAAGGCAGGCCACGCACCAACGCCATAAGCATCACTGAGAGGCTGAGTGGTGGCTCTTCTCTGCACACCAGAGATAATGATAGGAGAGGTGATTACAGAATTCGTCTCACTGATAGCGGTGGAGATAAATGATAGGACCCTTGAGCAGTGAGGCCAAATGGCAGCTATTAGAAGCCAAGTGAATGCAATTATCCTATTGAGGTCAGTGGGGTGGTCTTAGAGGCCTGATCAGCGAAATGTTACGGAAGTGGTTCACTGAAAACATGTCCAGAGGTGCAAAACAGTTGGAGCATCCAGGGAAAGTGAATGACCGACAGATTGAAAGTGTAAAAAACACACTTTCTCCCCCAGTTTTCAGACCTGTGCTAGTTTTTGACCCTGAACCCACTGACTGAAGAGGTCAAGTCCCTAAGAGGAAAGACACCACCCTAGATGGTACACGCGCATGGGAACAATTATCCCGATTATTCTCCAAATGGAATTACCATCATTTGCTTGAGTAATTACATACTGGATAAAGGGAATAGCCAAACACTTGAAGATTATTGGTCTGAGCTGACTCTGATATCCAGAGACCCCAAAGTACCATGACAGCAACCCATCTGAAGCACCCAGCAGTTGATTCTGACGGGAATAAACACGTATTTCAGGTATAAGTCAGCTTTTTCTGCTCACAGGCCTCAGCCGACACCAGTCTCGAAGGGCTGAGGGAGAACTTGATCTATCAGCGTGGGATTCCACACATTCTCACCTCAGAGAAGAGGATGCATTTTACATGAAAGGAGGTGTGGAAGGGGCACAGGATCTAGGCATCCCCTGCTTCTGGGGAATGGCAAAATCACTGAATTCTAACAACCTGTTAACATGGGTTGATAAATACAAAAATTTCCCAAGATATTTAGTAAATCATTAGGAAATAACTGTGTGGCACATAAACATGAACATATAGGACTCACATCATTTCCCACTAAACACCGTAGAACAGACCTGCACATTCTGATTAAGACTCTAAGTGGACTACAGACCACACTTTGAAAGGAGCTGCTTTATGTTTTTCAAGCTTTGACTGATCCTATTGGTTTTGTTTACACATATGGATTTCTCTGTATTTCTTTATTAGGCTTCAATGTCCTGACTTTCTGAGGTCCCCAGTCCTATCTGACGTACAGTGCTGAACACGCTCATGCCTAGGGTGAGGTCTAAGTGGACCGCACCTGTTCATGTAGAACTAACCATTCATGCCTTAGCCCAACATGCCTCTATTTGGTCTCGCCACTTCAATTAATTCAGACAATGAAATGTATGGATTATTAAATTGAATAAATCTGTCAAATCATGAGAAATGGGATACAAATTTGAGACTTTAAAAATTAATCCGGAACATTTATGTCTATCTAGTAGGAATTTCAAAGAAAGGAAAAAGGGATTAAAAAAAAACCCCAAGTAATAGAAGAAAATTCCTCAAGGATGAACAAAGCCTGAGAAGATTATTATTATTAAATTAAGATGCTCATCTAGACAGACAGTCCTATATTTCAAAATATAAAAGCCCCCCCCCCAAAAAAATCATTAAGAACTTCCAGAAATAGGAAATGAAAGAAAAAGAAGGGACATTAATTACTTAGCCATGAAAAAGGAAAAACTCATGGCCACCCATGATATGTGTCAAAATATTTATCATCATTCTAAATCCTAAGAGTTAGTAGGATAGTCTTTAAATTATTAGCAAAAACAGTTTTGAATCTAGAATTCAATAGGAAATCAAATGAATAACCATTTTCCTGTAACTTAAATTCAGATTTAAAGAAACATATATAAAACTTAAAGCAACAAATATGTATTCTGTCACAGTATCAGAGGCCAGAAGTCTAAAATCAAGGTGTTGAGAGGGCCACACTCCCTCCAAAGGCTCTGAGGAAGAATCCTTCTTTGCCTCCTCTAGTTTCTGGTGGCTCTTGGCATTCCTTGGCTTACGGCTGCCACACTCCAGTCTTTTGCTTCCATCTTCATACGGCCTTGTGTGTGTGTGTGTGTGTGTGCGTGTGTAATTGAAATCCCTGAGCCTCTCCTTCATAAGGATACATATAATTGCATTTAGACCCACCTGGATAAACCAGCAGAAACTTTTCAAGATTATCTTACATCTTTTGATGTATTAGATAATACTCATACTTTTTCCATATGAGGTAATATTCACATGTTTCAGGGGTTAGGATGTTACTATATCTTTGGGGAGTATTTTTTTTTTGCCTACCACACTCAACTCACAAAAAACATGGTGGGTGGGTCAATGGTGAAGGAGCTGTAAGAAATTCTGCATTCTACTTTGCTCATTCTTCACTAGAGGTTCTGTTTAAAGTTGCTGGGTCAAGAAATGGAGGTTTACTTATATTTAAAGTCATAAAACACAGTAATAGAATAGCTTAAAAGAAAATGTAACTAGCAAAATTTGGAGGAAGGTCATGATGAGTAGATGGGGTTAAAGTAAGAAGATATATTCTTTAAATTCAGTATTTGATAATAAAGAGTCAACTATTTGGATAAGTTTATATAGATAAAGAGTTGAATGCCCATTATTTGAAATTCTGGAATAACTACAAAAGACATAAAATAGAAACAGTGTAAAATCACTTCGGTGGATGTGGCTGGGAGCAGGTGGAAAATTGGCTGGGTGGTGCAAAAATGGTTATTTTGCATTTTTATATTGTTTATAATGTCTTTTTATATCATTTGCATTCTAAAAACTATGATTAATGCATGCTTATAGCTAATAAAAACTTTTACATTAATGCTCAAAGTAATTTTATTCTTAATAAGAAAAAAGAGAAAAAAATAACTCCTTTACCTGTTTTTTTCCAGTGCCACTGATCATTTGGGTACCAGCTTCTGCTCATAATTTTAAAGGCACAAAACTGTGTTTTCTTTTGCAGGAAAAAAAAATAAACCTCCTCAGAACATTTTCTTTTTCATCCCAGGGAAACAAAGTTTTAAAAGGATATGAAAAGCATATTTGCTACATCATTTTTCTGCTGATTGAGTTTCTTTACATATGACTAGTATTCAAATCCCACTGGAGCTCCTATGTTTCTGTTAGAGGAATGCAGGCTTCTCGACACAAAAATCTAACAGAATTGATCTAATTCATAACACCTCTTCTTGTGCATCTGTGTTGGCAATCATTTTGCCTGATAAATTATACATGACTATTAATCAACGGCTGATAATTTTAGTCCTGAAATATTAGTAACAATGACATTCTTCTTGTATTCATTGTCAAGAAAATACACTTAGAATCTTTGCCTTTCGAAAATTTATCATACAAGTGGGAATGAAACAGCACATTATTCGTCCTCACAAGTTTTAATGGCTCATCTCAGTAGCTGCTGGGCTTTGAGAGAGCAGTTCAGTGACTAATCCCAGGAGATTTGAGAAATAGAGTATTTTTATCTTATTTATTGGTTTGTGCAATTATTATAGCAGAAGTTGATCAACATCTTAATTGAACTTGAGCTTTGGTCACTATCTTTTGCTTATTTTAGAGAGCTCTCCCTTTACAAAATTTATGTCATAGCTGAAATGTTATGCTTTAGCTGGTCCAACCTATAAAAACCTAGAAAATACTGCAGATATCTATGACTGTAAAGAGGAGAATGAATACATATGAATGTTATGTTCAGGTCTTCAGTCAGAAGGCAACTGAATGTGTAGTGATCAGCAAAAAGGTCCACGGCAGCAGTGTCTACATGGTATGTAGGGGTGTGTGTGTAGTATCTTGAAGGAATAAGCAAATAATGAAGAGGAAGTGTCAATAGGAGACCACTAGAGGATTTTACTAGAATCAGGATAAATTGAATACCATAAAATGCTGACCAGCAACAAAAATTCAGATGTGACATTCGCAGTTGGAAACTTTGAAATTTTTATAATTGCAAATTCTTTAAAGACAGTATTAATTTCACCACTTGGCTCATAAAAAAACTGAATAAAAGGACAATGGATACTAATATTTTAAAATATAAAATATATATTTTACATATAATGTATATAAATACCAATTATAAAGTGCTGTGTCCTTGTTGATAGACAATAGGTCTAACAAACTTCTTGTTCTCTGATTATTAGTGTTCTGTATTTGCTGCCAGGTATTATAAATGTTTCGTACCCAAGGAGGATTTAACATACATAACAATCACACAAATACAGAATTCTTGGCTCTGTGGGGTGAGATTAAGATTTACTAGACTGAAAAATTAAAGATAAAATAAAATTTTAAAAAGAGTCAAAAGATAAGGATTTGTGCCAGATTTTCTGCAACTAGGCTTCTCTCAAACCTTAAAGTATATATGATTAAAAAAAAGTCTGCAGGAATAGCAGGTTTGCGGGAAATGTGATTAATTTTATCTTAAAAATTATTAATCTGCAATGCTTATAGAAATGCAACAGTAGTTTAAAAGAAGGATTGGCACACTTACACGAGACTGTTAATGACTCTACAAACTCCTTAATGGAAGGAATGACCAAAGGTGCCTGTGTAATGTGGAGAAGAGGCTAAAGGTTAAAATTTAGGAAGATATTTGCAGTTAGAAAGTGAGCAGAGAAAAAAGCCAAAAATTTGTGACCACAGAGGTAAGACGGCAAACATAAATATGAAATAATTCATATTCCATAGAAGCCAAGGGAAGAAAGTATCCAGGGTGAATTGGGCAGTGTAAACAGAATGACAGAAATTGTGATGTCTTCATTTATAATGCCTTTTGCATCAAGAATAATCACGTCCAAGGGTATTTTAGTTCTAGTATTTGCTTATTTGCTCCGAAGGCCATTTGCCATTCTATGCCCACTCAACATTTGAATCTCCATACTGTGAAGACGCCCCCAGCTAATGAGGCACGTCCAGAATATACTAGATGCTTACTTTCCCAGGTCTTCCTAGTTGAAGCACAAACACCTGACCAAGGTTCTGCCATACACCGACTCTGAAACGGAAGCTAGTGACCTAATGAAGAATGGACACAACAAAAGCTTTGTGGTGATAGATGTCTGGAGTGACTGCAACTAAATCCAGAGGCCAGTCAGCAGTGGCTGTGTTACTAGAGGCAGTTCCTATGACTCTGTCTCATGACGTTATCATCTGGTTTCCAGAGATAAGATCAGTTATGTCTTTGGTGAGCCAGAGCTACATAATGATTTGTAAATTGTTTCTGGTTGTGTGGTCTCCAAACCTGATTCTCTGGATCTCTGGAAATCCTATGGGCTGTCCAATATCTTTCCAATGAATTCATTATCTAGAATCACTTATTCAACATCATATGGATTCTTGCAATCAACTCTACCTGAATAATCAGTTGGGCCTCAATCTTTTATGCTACTTATAATTTATTTTATTCATCTATAATGTAAATTCACGTTATTTGGGTATCAGTTCAAACTGAAATACATTATTGATTTTGCTTATTTTGTGTGACTTCCTCTCCATTCACCAATTTTTATTCTGTAATACTCCATAGTTGGGGGAAAATAAAACAACTATAATTACATGGTGTCTTTCATTCTCTCTTGCTGTATTCACTCCCCAGGCATCATTTGCTCCTCTAATTCTTGTCTCGTCTCAGTTAGTCATCATTATTGACTCAGAATAGTGCTGTGCTGTGTAATATATCTCTACTGCAAAAAATCATTCTTCTTCGTTAAATCCTCTTCACTCGCAGCTGCCTGCCGAGCTTCACTCTCAACCAAGCTGCAAACGCTGCATTTTCTCTGATTGTATATGTGGCACATCCATGAATGCTTCTTGGGTAAAAAAATCATTCCAAACCAATAAGTCAAATCAATAAATAAGTCAATAAATCTCTTTTGCTTTACAAACATCATCAGTCTTTAGCAGACCGAATCACTAGTCCTTGTCCCTACCTTTTGGGACCCTTTGAAACTATTTCATCTGCTATTAGAAAGCTCTTTCAGTCCTGTGTTAACGCTTACATTAGATAACGCACTTGACCTTATCAAAGATCCAAAGACATTTGACCCTAGGTGTCAATTTCAATGAACTCTGTTTTCTCTAAGTGATTTCCCATTGGGAATAGATTCTGTTGAAGAAACAAAAACATGTATATATGTATATATATAAATTTAATTCCTGGGTTATTTATATTATATGAATGTATATGTATAAATATATGTATAATATATATTATATCCAGGAATTAAATTGAGCTGTTGTATACATTTAATTCTCAGAATATTAATTTCCCAAGAATGACATTTTATATTTTATACCTACAGTAAAATGTATACTTAATCCCATTCTTGTTGAAATATTATTAAATTAATACAGTAAAGTGGAAGTCAGTGTAAAGCTTTCCTCTTATATATTAATCAAGATGTTTAATGACACAACCACTTAATGGTTCCAAAAGATGTTTCTAGTTGGACTGAAGATCTTTATTCCCACCTCTAAATTCCCACTACCCCCAACACATACTCTTATTCTCTATGACTTCTGCCCTGCCTTATTCCTCTAAGAGACAGATTCTTGCAAATTACATCACCCAGGCTCTCTTGCCCTCCAGCTTCCAATTGGATTTGGTGAAGGGGAGGCTCAGAGAAAAGGTCTGAGGGTTTGAGGACAGAGCTCAGGATATTTCATCCCCATTCCCTTTAATGCTTCAGCCCTTCCCATTTCCTCCCTGTTTGATCCATCAGTGGATGATCCCTTCAAGTTGGGCAAAAGCTCCTGTGAAGCTACTCCAATTTCATGATCTGGTTCTCAACTAGCTCTGGTGACACAGTGTTCTCTCCTCGCCTCTTCAGGTGTATGGGTGGCTTCCTGCTGCTGCTAGTCCCTGGATGCTTGTTAAGATACATACATGTACACTTCTCATTCAAAATTTTAGTTAAATGTGACTCATATTTCCTGCCAGGACTTTCACTGATGCAGACTGTTCTTATTGTAAGAGAATAAGAACAGAAACAAAGATTTAAAAAAAAAATTGCCAGTGGTTTAAAATTTGGTCATGCTTTCAAGGTCTCAATGACCATTAATTCAGCTCCCAGCAATTCCTGACTGGCTGAATAATTCACTTCTTCCACCACGACTGTGTGTGTAATCAACTAATCATTTCTGAGAATCCCCTTGGTCTTCCGCTCTTAATTTTAGTGTATGTGGTATTCCTTTCCTGCTCTGTGACCTGCTTCTGATTTCCCAGATGTCTATGAATGGCAAGTGCACTCAAAATTTCTTCGCCCTAACAGGTATTGATTGGCTCCTGCCTCACCGACTGTAATTTCTCTAGCAAGGAACATTTTCTATCTCTCAGTAATTCCACAAGCACTATCTACTAAGTAGTGAGTTTTTCTTGTCCTATAACTTTTAGCTTTCTCAGCAGGGTCACAAAAATTATAACTTACCTATCTTATCATACCTTATCCTAAAATCTTTCTGCCTCTAACATTACTGTAGTTCTAGGATAACCCCTGACAATGCAAGATTCTCCAGCAATACGACCAAAGACATGTCATCAAAGATAGTTTCACAGAGAACATACTCTTGTAGCTTGAACTCAAAAGTTAGGATGTGACTGCTGTGCTATTCCTGATACCAAAAATAATTTGCATATTTATGTAGGAGACATACAGTTTTTAAATTGCCCACTCAGGAAAGTGAGACCTACAGAGGTAAATCAGTTTGCTACTAAATTGCGTCGATAGAAAGTTGAGATTAGATTTCATGTCTCCCAAGTTCTCTTTCTACAAAACCACATCATAAAAAATACATATTTTAACTAACAGTAAATTAGCAAGTGTGTATCACTCTGAAATTTATAAGCATTTGAGACTTATAAATGTATTTTTCTCAATAAAGCTTTTCCAAATGTTTTTGTTTGAATATGTTACAACAATGTGAGCAAAGTTCATTTAATTCCTCAATAAAATAAGATGGATTATATATGTATGTAGGGAAAAATAATTCCCCTATATACATATTTTAAATATATCAAATATTATGCATTAAAGAACTAGCAGACTTGCTCAAATTATACTTACTGAAGATTACATATTGCATATTTTAATTTTATAATATACAAATTTGCCCAATATCTGAAGAGATATACTTATTAAATTTAGTTGCTAATATGACTATTCATTTCATATCCTTATCATTTTATCCATTGCAATATGAACAAATGATACTTAAAATAGCAATAAATGAACTGATGCAAGTTAAATATCTTTAATTTTTCATTTTCAAGTGTAAAAAGTTAATGGAAATTTTAGAAGTCAAAAGGAAAAGGAAACTTGTGTTTTATTTTCTGGTGTTATAGTCTTGGGATAGCTAAAATCCTTGGGCAGTTCTGCTTGTGCAAACATTAACACAGTTTTGATTCTGGTATTGCTGCTGTGGGTTTATCAAGTATTCATGGTGTTCACTGATATGGTGGATTGACGTTGTGTCCAGGGACTGAGCATAAACCTGTGTGCATAGCTAGCAGTTAACAGTGAGCAATTTTGTTACATGTTTAATTTTAGTTCTCTCTCTCTCACCAATGTCTTAGCTATTTTTACAGCTGAAATGTCCTGAGGAAATCCTGTTTTAATTAGTTTTATAATTTTTTTCCCTTTAGGTAACATATCCTGCTGCTATTTGTAAGTAACTTGTAAAGATATCCAATAGTTGAAAAAAAAAGAGAGAGAGAGAGAAATTTAGAAAAGGATGTAAAATATCAAACACTGTATCACGAAAATATTTCCTTTGACTGACACTTGGAGACTGGGACTCATGCCAGGAAGTAAAAGCATTTTGACTGTGTGGTTTCAAGATCAAAAGATCAAATGTTTTTCATAATCTATCATGCAAGTTATTTGCTTGATTTATAGTCTGTTTCCTCCATTCTCAGAGGAATAATATTGATATAAAGACACAAAATATATTAAGGGAAGTGACTTATTTGTGTTATGGAAGTGTCAGGGTTTGGTGCTCATTTGGATAGCTTGGTATCTCTGAAGTTAGGAAGTATACATGGTGTTTTGTCCCGAATCTATAACCTTAATAATGCCCATAATTGCAGTATGTAGGTAAGGTAATCAAAAAGGCTTTCTATTTTATTCTAAATATATTCTAGTGCATTTTACATCCTTTAAAATTAACATTGAGCTGACAAATATTTTTTTCATAGAGTTTTTATGTTAAAAGAGAAAAAAAGTTTTAGAATATTATTTAGAACAATTTTTAGAGTTTTTTTAAAAAAAATTCCTTTCAAGATTATGGAGAAAATTATCACAGTGACAAATATAAATTAAAGATTAACAGTTACTAAAATAAACCATTGTGTTTTGCTGCTGTTTATATACTCAGCCTCCTCCCATTTCTACATGTTATTCATTAATAAAAATCTTTAAAAATCTTCACTTTAAACCTGGTCTATGGACACATGACAGTTTTCTATGAAAAAACTGTATATGTAATAGCATACTATAAACAGCAAAGATTTCTCCAACTTTCATATGTTTTACTCACATGGCACATTTTTGTTTATATGACTGAGTAACTGAAAAATTTCAATAAGGGAGCAATAAAATCCATCAATTCAATTCCTTCACTGATGTAACCCATAACTTGTCAGATTCTAAAGCTATGTTTAGAATAACAACAATTTGTCCAGCTGTGCACTGACACCATCTAGAAAGATGATTATTTTCTCTTGTCAACATACCTAGAGTCCCACCTTACCAGAATAGATTCTGGTTTGACCATCTAGCTATGTCTTTTGAATAGTTATCTTTTAGTGAATACTGAACTGATGTGACTTAATTGGGTTCAGTGCAGTTGAATGGGTAGTGAAAAGTTACTTAATTTTATTATAATTAGAAATGAAATACTACTAGTAGTTTTTAGAAGCAATTGACCTGAGAATTTTACATGGAATTCAGTGTTTAGTAACCAACAGTAGGGGAGATTAGGGCACTGCTTTGAATCTAAGTAGAATAAAATTTATTAAAAGATTTAATTACTGAATTAAAACTTAAAAATAGATATTTCCAGTGTATTGGTACACTGTTGTTTTTATTGTAACTATTCCAAGTGTTAAGAAAACTGTCCCCAAAGTTTTGCTAATGCAATTTTGACTTGAATTGAATGCTTACTACACTGGCATTGTTAAAAGTACTTTATGAGCCTTAATTCATTTAGCTTTCATGACAGCTCTGTTAGGTTGATACTATTTTATTTACAGGTGGAAAAATTGAGGCAAGATTTCCAGGGTCATATACCTAGTGAGCCTAGTGAGTAACCATTCTCAAAAGTATTATTTTCTAAAAAGAAAACTTTAGGAAGTTTAGAATGTTATAAAAAGAATTTCATAAATAAATCTTTGTTGGCAGTGCCAACTTGAATCCATAGCCCTTACTGGCTTTCAAAACATCTGTGGTTTAACTCATAAATTACTTGGTTAGAACACCTTTGTTTGCTCACAAATAGCATTAATCCCAGCAAAAGAAAGGTGATGTGTTTTAAGGACGTATTAGTGCCTCACGGAGAACAATAGTAAGGATGCAGTTCAATCTCACAGATTAAAACCAGGGTAGGAAAATCATAGGGACTCCAGAGAGATGTTTCTCTCTGTTTCGTATACTTCTTCTCTCTGTGTGGCTGCTTCCTTTTGTGTCTTTAGATGGGTTTCTTGTACTTCTCTCAGGAACATTTAAAAATATTATGCTGTACACCAGAAATTGACACAACATTGTAAACTGACTATAATTAAATTAAAAAAAATAGTGATGGGATGTCAATGTCTGGAATGTGTATATGAGGAGCCCTATGGACTCATTCCCCTGTGAAACAACCATAAACAGTGAAAATTATAAAAATGACCACCATTTAAAGTCTCTGGAAGTTGTCATAAGGGCATACAGAAAATGAAGAAACATCTGTTTGAGAAAATCTACTAAATCTCGGTAAGAACAGCAAGTCTGTGGCATATGAAACACAACCCACCCCTCACTCCTCCCACCCAAGTTCAGCCTCGGAGGTCCACACTGAGTTAATGTTGCCAAGATGGCTCTCTTTCTCATTGTAGCTCCAACTCCCAATCAAGAAATAAGGTATCTTCCTGGGAGGGGAAGACCTCCAGCAATTATCATTCTTTCCAACAATGAGTTGCAGAGATGCTAAATGCCTGGTAAGCTCAACCAAAAAGCCAAGGGCTCCCTTCCTCCAGCCAGCCTCTCCTCATAGGTCAGAGGCTCTATCACAGTCATGGAAGATCAAGAATATTGCATCCCTAACTTGACTCACACCAGCTCACTGGGTAGGATGGAGCTTCCTACCCAGAGAAACATGCTGAGAAGATCAGTGATTATCCCCTCCAGCAATGGGAACGGTGGCTCAGAGATTATGTTCTGGGTGGCACAAAGAAGAGAGCCTAGGGGTCTTCCCAAGGAAACTAAATTTATTCAAAATGCAGTGAGGAGAAGTTTAAGTCAAAGGACATTCTTGAAAACAGTGGAGATTTGAGGGGAAAGCGATTAAGAGAATGCTGGTAGCTCAAGGAGAGCAGTCAAACCATTAGCCAACTAGTTTATCAGAGACAACCAGGCAAAGAGATGGCCAAAAAAAAAGCTCTTCTGGAGTCAGAACAAGCCTCGAAGACTGGTCTCAAAATTTATTCTTTCCTAAATTTCATTGGATTAGATCGTGAAGCAATGTATCTTCCTGGGAGGTGTTAACAATGACAAAATAATCATCCAGAAATTAGTGAGGTCTAACACCTGGGAGTAGTACTAAAGGAAGCAGAAAGCTCAATGGAGGTACCACTGAGACAGTCAAAGAAAGCCCGCTAGAACCACCATCTTCCCGGAGTGACTGTGTGTGTGCAGAAGGTTACTCCATCTAAGAGTGACATCAGAGGCTTCACGTTGCAGAGGAAAGAGACCAAACTGAAATAGTGCAGCCAAGTCACTAAACACTCACTGATGGAGACAAGAAAGACAATCTCCAGAGAAGAGGGAAGGAAGTAATAATTATCCAAAGTTGCTGTAGTACATCAAAAGTCCAGTTTTCAAAAAAAAATTATGAGACATGAAAAGAAATAGCAAAGTATTATCCATACACAGAAAACCAAGCAGACAACATAATCTTCATAGGCGAGATCACGGATGTTGGCTTTAACAAAAACTTCAAAGCAGCTATTACAAAAATGTTCAAAGAACTAAAGGAGACTATGCTTAAAGAATATGATTACAATGTCTCATCGAATGAAGAATTATAAATAAAAAGATAGAAATTATTTTTTAAAATAACCAAGTGGTAATTCTAGAGTGGAAAAATACAGTAATTGAAATAAAAATTTCACTGGAGGGCTCCACTGTAGATTGGAACAGGTAGAAGAAAGAGCCAACAAACTGAAAAATAGATGACTGATACAGAGGGGAAAAATGAGTGAATAAAAATGAATAGATTGAGAGAGATTACTTATTTTATTTTTATTTATGATTTTTACATGCTTTATTAAGCATATCAGCATAAATGTACCATAAATACCAGAAAGAGAGGGGAGAGAGAAAGGACTAAAAAAAATTAAATAATTAATTACTGAATACTTCTCAAATTTGGTGAAAAATATTAATCTGCACAACCAAGAAATAGAATGGTTTCTAGGACAGTAAACATGAGATATCCACAGATACATCACATTAAAAATGATGAAACCCAAAGGTCCCCCCCAAAAAAAACTTTTAAAAGCAACAAGAGAAAAATGATTCATTCAGGTAAAAGGATCCCAATTCAAAAAGAAAAAATAGCTATTTTCTTATCAGAAGAAATAGAGACAAGAAGTCAAAGAGATCCCCAGATAAATGAAATCTGAATGAATTTGTTGCTAAAAGATCCACCTTAAGAGGTGTACTGAAAGAAATTCTTCAGGCTGACAGCAAGTCACCTCTGAAAACCCACCCCAGATACAAAACAACAGTGCCAGTAAAGATAATCATGTGATAATAAAAGACAGTATAAATGTATATTTCCTCTCCTTTCTTTTCTGAACTGATTTTAAGAGCAATGATATAAACCAGTTTGTATACAATTGTAATGTCAGGCTTAAAACATGGAGAAATGTAACATATTTGATAATAAAAATACAACACAGTTGGATGGGGTCAAAACTGTATTGGAATAAAGAAATGACATCAGGTGGTGATTTGAATCTATAGTAAAAGTAAAAAGAACCAGATACAGTAAATAAGAAGGTTAATATAGTGAACTCTGTAAATACACATTTGTTCTCCCCTGCTTAATCCCCAAGCCCCAAAAAAACAGTAGCCCAAATCTCCTGAGTTTACAGGTTAGAGGTATAGGCCAGAAAAAACAAACAACAAAAAATATCACTGATTATAATTTCTCTGTATCCCCACTTCCCATTCATGGAGAGGAGATTAATGGCCTTGGCTAATCCCAGATTCAACGTCACCTCTTCTACCAGCCAAAGCAAGACTGACTCTGGAGATTGGCTTGCTTTCTATACAGAATTTGATTGAAGCAAAAGGTACTGAAATCAAGGAAGAAATATTTCATCCAGGGATAGGGCTATTTTGAGGAACTGCGAAGTCCAGAAATATGAAGACAGTCTTGAACCTCATAAATATTTTCGCAGTGTAAGATTTCTTCTGCAAACTATTTTCTCACCTCCAACCCCTGCAGGCGCTTCTGTGCACACGGAGCAAAGGCACTAACGCTGCCTGGGTGATGGCTGGAAGGCTTCCTGGACAAGATGACACACAAGTCAAGTGTTGAAAGATGCACAAAAGCCAAGCAGGATGGAGATACTTATTCTAGGAATGGGAAGCATAATGGAAAATACATCAGAGACATGCACGAACATGTGCAAAAGGCAGATTATGAGCTTGGCAGACTAGTGAGTTTTTATGTTACTCAAATTAGAATATCAAGCCCAACCTAATGATACTTTAAGCTGGAGACTGACATGAACAGATTTAAATTGCAGAAGATCATCCAAGCAGCATTACAGGGCATCAAATGGAAGATGGCAGAGAAATCATTTAGGAGGCTGTGGCAATGATCTCAATGACTTGATATCATGCTCTCAAATCTCCGTATTATGTGCAGGAACGAGCCTACTAGTGTTTACTGAGAGCCCACGTCTCTCGTGACCAGGAACCACCCTGGGCCTCATATCTTAATGTGAATAAATTTTTATTCCATTAAGTTTGTATATTCTATGTGATAGAAGTTATATATTATACATTATTCTTGCTGAATGTTTAGTACTATAAGAAAAATTAAAAATCATTTTATATTTTAATTATTGACTATTAATAGAGTTCACCATGTTTTATGTTTAAAATAAATCTATTAAAAAATATGAGAGACTAACTAGAAAAATACACCCACCACAATGAATGCAAGGAGAACAAATATTTACTTGAAGAATAATTTTAGTAATCTATATAGAAAATAGCACCAGACTTGCCAGAAATATTTTACATATTTGAGTCCTTTATGTGACTCACCTTCCAGCTTAGCTCTTGAGAATTATGTGAATGATTCTCAGCAATTGATGGAGTGATTTCAGCCAAAATAAATTCAGATTTAGAAATATAGTGGCCTTACAATTTTCTTTTACTTCCTACCTACAAAACAAAAAGAACAGCTGCAAATAAAGAAATATTCAAATTTTTGTTTAAAAATATTTGTAGTACTAAGCAGAAATTCATTTCGAATAATGCTGGAAATACAATTCTATATAACAATCAGTCAGAGCAGTTGTTTTATTAGAGTATCTGTTTTATAACATTTAACGGATTTCTGCTTGATGTTTATTTCCAGTTTGTTTGATTCTTCATTATATGTAAACATTTTGAGACAGAACATATTTCACAAATTGTTTGTATTCTTTAATTTTAAAACAATAATGCACTCATTGTAAAATATGTCACAACTAAAGAAAAACACTTCAATTTTTATAATTTCCAATGAAAACTCTTACAGTTTATGTTATCATGAATTTACTATTGTATTTCAATAAACTCTATTTACATGCAGACATTAAAATATCACCAAAATATTAATAGTTGTCTAAATTTTAGAGTCCATATTAAATCCTTTGTTGAATCTTGCTATGGAAATATTAATTTGGGATCCAACTATTAATACAGTAGGTTATAAAATACAGTAGGTTATAAAATTTGAATGTGAACACACAGAAGAGAGCTGTACAAATCACAATTAGAAAGCAAGGGTTCAATTTGTCTATTACATAAAATAAGAGAACATTAATTCAAACTATACAGGCTTCCACTCCAAAAAACATAAATAAATAGGATTTTTTAAAGCAGAAGCAAAATATGTAGATTTTGAAACATATTCTTAAGAAAATATGCAAACAATGGCTTAAACATTAATATATTTAGTTAGCATTTTTTTAAATTTCTGAAATATAAAAGGAGCTGTTTTAACAAAGAAAGTTAACTGTACAAGGTTTAAGGAACACTTGGCTAAATATATTAATTGTCTTCTGAATAGAGTTGATTGGCTCTTGGTATCCATTCCTAAATTATATTTTTAAACAAATTTAAGACTTTTCTTTCCCTTTAATATGTATTCTGATAGGTTTATTGATTAGATAGAAAAAGATATTTTTATACAGGGCGACTTTAGTAAATTATATTGACAAACATTTGACTTAGGTCTAAGGCATGGCCTGAACAAACTCATTAAATCCAATGTATTCAATATGATCCCCCAGTATAACTATTACTAAGATTGCTTTGGGAAATGACATCACAGAAATCAGCAGGAGTCATGTAAACAAAGTCTTATTCACATAGTGTGATTTATTATATATAGATCCAATTATGTTTGTTCAAATATTTGCTAGAGGCTAGTTTTATATATTCCCAAATTTTAATTTACTCAGAAAAGGAGACGGCCACATTAACTGTGACATGTTTAAACAGGAATAGTCACAGTTTTTGCTTCTTTCAGAACAAGGTTTTATTAACTGATATCCTCATTCTTAAAAAAAAAAAAAAGAAGGTGGAATGCAAATTTATGTTAGTTTTACTAGTAAAAATCCATCTCTTAACAATAATGGATAGTTTTAAATGGACATATTATGCTATAAACATAATCAAGAAATAGCTGAGAAAACCTGAGCCCATCATATGGAATGAACTTTAAACAGTCCTATGCCACTATCATAAATCTACACAGAGACAGACATTAGGAATTGCTAACTTATTCCAATGTGTAACTGATAAAAGCAACATTCACTCATAGTTACAGTATTTTTAAATTATTTTTTCTAGCACATTTTTTCTTCATATTCCAGGGGCAAGGAAAGGATAAACTGCTATTCCAATGAAAGGAAAAGTTGAAGTGAAGCATTCACTTTCTTTGAACTAACATGGGTAGTGAATTATATTATACATATAATGTTCATTTATGAACTCAAGCCTTTTAGACAGGAATGGATGCTGCAACAGCTCATACAGTCTTTACCTCATTTGTGAAATGCTGAGATAAATGGTTCATACATTTTCCCAGTCTCTACTCGAACTCTACTGACTGTGCTTTCTCAGCTTAGAGTGGCTGGGCAGTGACTTGGTCCTAATTTTTATTAGAGCCTTTTCTTTCATCCCGCTGGCTCTACCCTGTTTGCCTCTGTGACTCATGCAGTCCACACCAGATTTGTTACGTTCTTGAAAGACTTCCAATGTAGTGATTACGAAGGGTAACTTATATGCATGTTATGCAACAGGCATTGGGTCTACCAGACACTCATCCTACACAAGTCAGAGCTCAGACACACTTTCTGCAGGAGGCCTTCTCCTCCAGGCAGACAAAATTGGGTGGCCTTCCTCTGAGTTGTCATGGCAACCTATACTTATTTCCATCTAAGCCCACATCACAGTGTCTAGTGACTGTAACCATGCTTTATCATTGCATCCTCAATGAGAGGACCTGTGTATTTTGTCATTGCATGGCTAGTGACTTGCACAGTATATGGACTGGTACAGATCTGAACAAATGTTTGTAAATGATTTTATGAATAAGTGAAATATCACAACCTCTAATCACAAATTGCTTAGCCTCTAGAGTTGACAGACAAGAAAATCAATAACAGTATTGAGTGCTAATGGGAAAATGCACAGGTGGAAGCACAAAGAAAGGGCACCTACCTCAGTCTAAGGGACACAGGCAAAGCTTCCCAGAGGACAGAAGACATGAGCTGAATCTTGAAAGATAAATAAGAATTATTCAGGCTGAGAAAATAGAAAAGGGTTTCCAGGTGGAAGAAGCAATACCTGCAAAGGCATGGAAACTGAGAGCCCACAGAGAATGGGCAAATACGAGATTTCAACTATGCCTTTTGGTCCCACGTTAAAGAGTTTGAATGTAACCCTTTAATCAGAGGGGACTCATAATGTTATTTTTAGTTACAGAATTCTATTATCAGATTTAATGTTAGTTAATTTTAATTCAAAGTATTAGCCAATAAGGTAGAAGCCTGAGTTGGAAGAAGGATGAGATGAGGATGGGGAGATCACATTCTAAGCAGGTGCCACAGGCCAAGTGGAAAGTGAGTCAGAGCCTTGCAGTAAGATGATGGCATTGGGAACTGATGCTAAAATAGAATCAAATGGTGGCATTGGGAATCAAGATATGAAAATGGAAGAATTGATATTAATCTATGATTAGATGTACAATGACTACAAGTCTGAAGACCTACCCCCCCCACCCCCGGTAATTATACAGCCTGGATCAAGGGTGCAAAGGGAGAGCTGAATACCCCGTGTCTAAATATTTAAAAGTTTTGGGTCAAGGTACAAAATCACTAAATACAATATATCTAGCCTTCTACCTTGGAAATAAATCTTCATAATGACCTGGAAAGCCAGGTTAAAGATTAAGATTCTAGTAGTCTTTGGGGCTCCATACTGGAATATGACGACTGCAGGAGATCTTATCCTACATTTGACTCTACCCTACATGATAAAAGGCCTCAAGCATTCCCATGTGGACATACAAGTTCTATCCAACCCCCTTTCCCTTTGGGCCATTCCTTGGGCCGCAGATGTCTACTCTCTGGAGCAGTGCCCTGGAAAAGAGGCCTGCACGGGTCTAGAAAGCAGGCTCAGGGTCAATTGGGTGGAGGATTTGGGATTCCAGGTACCCAGAACATGGTCTACAGAGGGCTACAGTCCCCATGGGGTCACATCCCTTGACTCTGAAGACCTCTTCTTGTCCTGACCCTGCACACCATTTGTAGTGTGAGGTGGCCCTAGATTTGGTCCAAATGGAGTGTTTTAACATAGAGAGTTCCTTAATAGTACTAAATAAATTTTAGCGACTACATTTGTTTTTTTTTTCTGATTATTCATTGCCCTATTTTCTGTTCTGTTAAATGCTAGAGGTGAGGCTTCCTAAGTGTTCCCTTTGAACATGAGTGTTCACTGCTAATGCTTTCTACAGAGTTCCTTAAACAAAAAGACTGCATGTCCTGAGAATGCCTCTCACTGTTGCAATGAAAAGGGTGGAAAGCTAGTCTGTTTTAAGCAGGTAAATTTGATCTTGCAGTCTGTTTTTGTCCTTTTAATTCATTCCAGAGATTCACTATCACATGCCACAGCTGCATAAACTGGGGTTAAAAGCCCTCTGTTTGCTTTCTCATTGTGTTTTTTCTGTTTAACTACCAATTATATGTAAGCCAATTATATGTATGTTACATTAGTCCAAAGTTTTTTGTTTTCATTCTGTTCTCCACCATTGACTATCTGGATGACCTTGGACAAGCTACTTAATCACTCTGTTTTTACCTTGTTTTCTCAACTGCTTAGCCACATCAAAGAGTTACCAAACAAGGAGAAAGTGAGGTAGAAAACCTTACTTTTCAAAGGTTTATCAGGATGCAAAATGCTGTAAGAATTATAATATGCTATGCAAAAAAGTTTTTTATAAAGGAGAGTTTTTCCTCGCTATTGTGAAAAACATTCGTATGCCAGTTTTTAGTAAGTCTTTTTATTCTTATTTACTGAGATGGAAGGAGGTTAATACACACTGTGGAATTAAAGCCAATAATATCCTGGTCTTCCTTGACCTTAATGGATTAGTATACTACTTCAAACCAAATAATGATTGCCATCATCAATAATAAAAGCATGACTTAATTAATTTGTTATTTTACTAAAATTAAATTAATGTAAAAGTATTTAGATTTCATATGAATTTCTCTCCTGTTTAGGCAGGTAAAAGTATAATTTATTGAAATAATTTTAAGATTCATGATTATGTTCAATTAATAAAAAATTCTAAAATAGAATCATTTAAAAACTTCCAGAGATTGTAAAATCAAAATTGAGGCCCCATACTTTATATATATAGTTTTAATGACATATTCTAGGGAACTTTATATAATATTATATTAACTGTTTCATAAATATTGATTCAAGTTATCAAAAAGCTATGTATAGACAACTGAAGGCAACTATAATAGTTCCAATCTATCTAAAAATATGAAAACAGTATAGGTACATAAAAATTATGACATTTAAATTTGACTTACACAGTCTTTCCCCACTTTCCTAAAATATTTTCTTTACAGTTTCTGAAATTCTTGCTGCTGAAGATTCCATATTCAGTTTGAAATTAAAGTGAAGAGTCATGAAATGGATGTAGGTCAATTTGTTTGGTAGAGGGGGTCAGGGGTGAAACAGTAGGTCCAAGTGCAATGCTCAAACATTTCAAGAATCAAGATCGCACTTTGTGCTGCAAAAAAAAGAGCATGCACTGATATGACTCATGCTATTAGTTGTATTTTTAATCTATATATTGACTAAAGAAACCTAAAAACCAAAAACAAAAACAAAAAAGAAGATATTTTTGTTGACTCTGAATTTAACACATAACTCAGATGAACCATAATTGAATGAAAGAATACAATAATTAAAAAAAGGTTTTTTTCACCTATTACCTTTTTTTCTTTACCTATTAAAATATTTTTTTCTCACCTATAATCTCATCTCTTATTTTATCCACAAGTGCCACTAGTGTAGTAAAAAAAAAAAAAAAAAGGAGGAATAAACATGTTCTTACTTTTTTTTAGGGTACATGTTCAGCCTTTCATGATTTTTCTTTCAAATAGCCTGCTTTTTTATTTTTCTTTGTGTGACATTTTGTTATAGTGAGAAGTTTATGGAAAATCATAGTGGGGGGTAATCTGGTCTATGTGTTGCTCCTGTTGTCTCCCCCGGAGAGTCATTGGTGAGGAAAGCTCATCTCATTTTGCATTGGGCATTGGTCTCTGTCCTATAAGCATCCACCAGGAAGAGCCTGTGACAAGTGGAATTGACTGTTGGAGAAACCCACCATGATTGCTCACAGAGAGCTTGGCCATTACCCCTAGCTGACACAACTTATTTAACAAGCACAAATACAGTGCTTACCATGTACCAGATACTATTCTAAGTGTGTTATAGTTATAAATGGATAGAGCTTAATAACAGCCCTAAAAGAAAGGCACTATTAATAATCTACTACAGATGATGGGACGGAAGTCTAGTGAGGTTAAGTAACTTGCCCAGAGTCACTCAGCTAGTAAGAGGCATGGCTGGATTTAAACCCAAGGAGTCACTCTTTTGAGTCCACGTAGGTCACACTCTACTAGTCTCCTTTTCACTACCCTCTGGTGCTGCTAAAACCAAAGACTCCACTGTGTTCTTCCCCTGAGAGTGGCTTAGATCTGCCCAGACAGGCGCCTCAGTTATAGGGATGCCTCTCCTCTGCCTTCAGTTGAACTCTAAGCAGAATCACCACTCAATCCTCAGCTACTTAAAGGTGACACAAGAATTTGAGTGTTTATTCAATGGCACATGCAGTCTGTTTGAACACACAACACTTGTCTCAGATCTTCTTTCTGCTTAAACATGTATCACTTCTTTTAATGCAGCTACTGTCATGAGTAAATGGGACAAAATCTCTCTACTTTAGGTTTCCCCTTCATTTTGGAGGCGTAGGTGTAGCTGGCGTGTGCTAAGACCCTTCTCAGAGATTCAGGCAGAGTCTTCATCTGGTATCATCACCTCCAATACAGGCTTACCTTTCAGGAACTAACTATAAGGACTTCACAATCCTTCCTCCAGGGAAATGACATTCCTTATGTTTACACTCTTCAAATAATGACTTACAGTGAGCTTTGTTCTTGAAGGTTTTTTTTTTTTTTATTGAAGTATAGTCAGTTTACAATGTTGTGTTAATTTCTGGTATACAGCATAGTGATTCAGTTATATATATATACACACACATATTTATTTATATATATATTCCTTTTCATATTCTGTTTCATTATAAGCCATTACAAGGTATTGAATATAGTTCCCTGTGCTATACAGAAGGACTTTGTTGTTTATCTATTTTATATATAGTAGTTAGTATCTGCAAATCCCAAACTCCCAATTGAAGATTTAAAAATATTTTAAAAATCTATCTACAAATAACCTAGTTTGGGTATCTATTACTTCTCAATTGACTCAGAAAGTCTAACAATTCAAAGATGAGCAAAATTCTCTGCTCATGGTTCTAGTCAACTCCTTCAGCCCATTGGCATTTACTTAATGGCTGGGAGAAAGATAAGATTATGAGAGTAAAAATGCGTTGGCTTTTATATCTCAAATATCTCTCTACCACTATTGTACGTTAGGTATTACTTTTAAATATATTTGCATATTCTGTTTCGCAAAATCACCTTCTTTCAGTTGAGAAGGTTTGGTACTAAATGAATGAGACAATATTCCTTTAGTCTATGATCAATATTTGATGGACACAGATATTTGCAGGCTCCTTATAATAACCCGTGACCACCTGGAAAACCAGTAATGCACGGCCTCAGTGGCACAAAGCAGTTTCACACGGTGGGGAATTTGGTGTTCTGTACACAAAAGAATGAACTGAGGGCAACGGGTTGAATCATTAAAGAACAGGTAGAAGGATAATGGACTAAAATTCACTTTCTTTCCACGGTTAGGAACTTATATTTTGGGATCAGCCATTCTAAAACCGGCCAATACATACATTAGAAAACGAATTGATTTGGCTAAGAAAGAATGTAGAAATCGTAGTTTTGTATTGTCAGAAGGACCCCGGTAAGTGACAGCAGTGACGATAGCAGCAACAATTTGATGGCAGTTCTCCAAAGATCTTGTTTTCCTGTTTAGAGTCTCAAAAGGTTCCAAACAGCATGAATGCTTTATTAACATTTAGACCTCACGAGGTGGCTTCTTTCTGTGGATAAAAAACAAAGGCACTCAGGGATTCCAGTTTCATTCACATCTGTAGCTTCTGCTTTTGTCTAAATTTGATATTTTTGACAATACACCCTTCAGCAAAAAGCTTCAACAGCTTGTGTAATTATTAACATGAGTGCTGCAAACCTTTTGTACTGTACTTAAGAGTGGCCAACCTTCACTGTCAGGAAAATCCTGGAAAATTAAATTAGGACAATAGATGAAATAATGGATGTGAGGGAGTGAAATCCCTAAGTGCTCTGGTCGTGCTGCTAATGAAGAAAGATTCCCCCCTCCCCTTTTCTCTCAGTTGAGTGTCAGATCTCAGCCATAAATATGTACCTTATACGCTATTTTCTTTTTATATAAGCTGCTAATGATTTCTTGAGTGGTTCCTTTAAAATGGTCTCTTTAATACAATGTTTCAAAACCACTGTTGCATTAACAGACTGCTCTAAAATAAGCCAACTTTCCAATTACAAAAAAAGAAAAAGAAAAATAGAAAGAAATAAAGAGGGGGAGAGAAAGATGAAAAGAAAGCTATCAGATCTTGCCTGTCTTTAGAGTATGTGTCTAAAAGCATTTTTATATGGCCCTCTATTAAAATGACACAAAATGACACAAAATGACCCAAACACAACTGTGGCCCTCCAATAACCTAGTGCATGAGGCAATATGTTACTGACTCAGTTGGGAATAAAAACAGCTTCCCACAGAAACATTGACGGAAATAATTCATGTAATAGCAAACATGATGACCAGGAATTTCAGTATCTCTTCTAGAGCTTGCTTTATTTGTTTTTTCTAATTTTATGTAAGCCTTTATATAATTGTGGAACATTAGTGTTAGCAAAAGGGGACAGATTTTTCATTTTCTGAGTCAAAGTGAACCATCAATGAAAGACAAATGAATTCAGTTGGTTGTTGATATTAATGAAAAACTAGATACATATTTAGAGAGTTCAAAAAAAAAAAAGGAATATGGATAAATGGTTGGGAAAGGGAAAATATTCACGTTGGAGAAGAGCAGACCCATCGTGTCCATTTCCAGCATGAACTGAGGTAACGTAACGCTGCTTAGTGTTTTCGCTACCTCTTCCAGAGGACGTAGAATTACAAGCCGATCTAGGACTTAGGGCCTCCTTTGGGGTGTGGCACAGAGACAGGAGAGAGCGGGGAAGATGGGAATGCAGCCAATCATATTTCTTCATCAAAGGCATGCATAGTCTAGAAAAACAGTTCTCAAGCATCTCAGAACAAAAGCCCCCTTTTAATAGTAAATGTTTTGTAACATTTATTACACACACATATTTTTAAAACACACTAACTTTAACGTATAGGAGAAAAAAATGTAGTGTGATTTATACCAACATAGTTTTATTTATAAATGCTCAAGTGTGACTACAGTAGAAAATCTTGTGAATGATGACTGCACACACAGACACACACACACAGTTACAGGCGCCTGGAAACCCAGCCACACATACAGAGTGGCCCAGGAATGTCCTACTGGGAACGTGAGTACCATAATTATTGTTGGCCTCAAAGACACAGTTTCTCGAAATGAACACTAACTCTTGGTAATTCTGAAAAATAACAGCAAAATGGTATGTTCCCAGGTCAACGTATTTTGTAGTATTCTACTCTGGAAATTTTAGTACGTGCTAAAAACTCTGAAAAGAAACACTTTATGTTTAAATACGAAGTTTGTTCTGCATAGGATAAGATTTCAAGTGGCTTTTCACAGAAGTGATTGCCTGGGGAAATTTTAAATTTTGTGAAATTCTGAGTAATTCTTCATTATGAAGAACTGTCCCAGACATTTCAGAATGCCTAAGACACCCAGCCTCTGTCCATTAAAAGCCTTTAGCACCAAACATCTTTCCCTAGACTCATTGTGACAGGAAAAACAACGACCACAAATTTCCAAAACTTTCTGTAGGGGGTGGTGCCTTTGCTGTTGAGAATCCATGCTCCTGAAAAATGTGCAAAATATCTTCATGTGGAATTCAGTTCTATGTTTCAAACTCTATGCGATCTATAGTGAAGAGAGATTCTGGAACTGTTAGGCAGCTTCTTTCCTAGAAGACAGATGCATTGTGCCCTCTGATTACACTTGATGAACTGCTAAGCATTTTAATGGATGGATGTCTAGTGCAGGCCTGCCTGGCATCCTCAGATTCTGTAGGAAGTGCTGATCTCTGGCTGCTGTTTGTAGCGGCACATCTGAGAATTCTTGTCTTTGTTGTTAGTGTGCCACATTCCTGTGTGGTACAACCAGTGAGGATCTTTGACTTTGTTCTTTGGCTCTACTGAGTGTGACTGCTGTAACACACAGCAAAGTCCTCTCCAGTTACGGGCAGTGATTACTCCTACCCAGGAGCTTCCTCTTGCTTTTCCCTCCTTCCTCTCCCTAATTCCTGGGAATCGGTAATGTGAATGCTGTCTGAAGTCAGAAACATGTCAGCTGTGACATACCAGATCCAGCTCTTTTTTCTTCCCAGCTTCTATTTTACACACCAAAACATAAATGAGAGGCATGGTTGAACAATATACCCCAGGCTATCTATGAAGTAGCAAATTCTAAACTGAAAATACTTACAGTTGTCTCCCTGGAGCTGGACAAGTAACACATACAACCATGATTACAACACAGCAAACTTCCCTGTAAATTTCAGGGTCATCATAAGTGCACAAGTGCAAGTGTAACATCATTCAGGAAATCTGAAAGAGGGCATTTTCTTAGAATGAATGAGAGCCATTATATGTGGTCTCAGCATTCACCAGGGATTAGTGAAGTGTATGTCTTGGGGGATGAGCATGAGAGATACTGCTTTCTATACCTCCTATGTTTTCTATACCTAGCTTTGCATCCTTTTTCCAACACTTAGAAAAATTTCCCTAGAAGGATGCAGTTCACCATTCTTTCCATATCAATATCGAAATACAGGATGCAATTCCTCAGGAGCCCCATGTACTCCAAGGGTAAGATTTAGATTTCAATGCCTCACTGGCATTATCAAAATTGATCTCCTCCCTAAGGCTACTCTTCTTCTTTTACAAGGGCAGTAGTTGCTTTCCCCTTCTACTTCTTCCTGTATCTTTGATTCTCAGGTAGATTCAGCTTATAACATTATTTATATCAATAGGGAAACTAATTAATTATAAATCAGCATGACTCAAGGGGCAATGAAATCGTGAATTGCAACCCATTACCACTTCAAAGTCAAGTTTCTTCACATTTTACGTCACCCTTGGACACATATCAGTATCCAAGATACTCCTTTCTTGTTACATTTGATGTTATTCAATAAAACTTAAATTCTTCTTCCTTTGCCTATGACCTGAGCTCTCCATAATAATACTAAGTACTAATATCCAACCAGGACAGTACCATTTGTCTTATCACTTGCCCAAGGCCATCTACAATTTGGGTAAAATGACTGGTGTCAAATTTAAGACTGCTTAGGTCATAGTATCACCTCTTCTCTTTTGTTTAGTTGCATGTCCTCCACTTCTACAGCTATTTAGCTACCTATAAAATTCTGGGACCTATAATATTGGCAGACCTACTACTATTTCCTATCAGCCATCATATCACAATCTGTTCCGTGGGAACTCACTGTAAAGCTTTGTCAATGCAAATAATCAATAAACAATCTATAAGAGGAATAGAAAACGATTTTATTTGAGCCAAACCGAGCCCTATAGCGTGAGAGACACAGACTCAAGAAGCACTGGAGTTGTTTTGCTGGACTACAATGTAGGGAATGCTCATAGAGGCAAAAACTGCAAAGTTACATAAGTTGTCTGTCAAGAATTAGGATTCATCTGACAAGAAGTAGGAGTGCTTGTTAAGCAAGGATTTATTAGGGTCTGAAATGACTGCACAGATACAAGGAGAAATCTTGAGACCAAAAGGTTGCAGCTGGCCTATACTGATAGCCTATTTTGTTTTGAGAATAGCTGGTGGTGTCTTTGAGTTTGACATAATTCAGAAAATTTAGGTTCTCAGTAATACAGAAGTGTGTCTGAAACCACATCCACAGTGGTCACCTGGCTCCACTTCGAGTGCCCAAACCACAGTTACTCCATTTTGATTTGTAAGCACATTATTTTCTTTAATGGTTGAAGCAGATGTATAATAAATGTTTGGCAGGCCATAAGATAGGCTGCTGTAGTTAGCATAAAGTTCAAGCCAAATCACATATAATCCAGAATGACTTTCCCATACCTCAATATGTGAAAGTTTCTTTCATTAACTTACCTTGTCCCATTGCCAGATCTCTGGGTAGAACGCTTGTTTCTCTATATTAGATAATTTATATTCCATAGCAGAGGAGCTTTGAACTAGTTCTATGGCACCACTTGGTTCAATCACAGCCAGAATGATGATCAGATCAGAATGCCCATTTTCTTCCTTAAACCAACACTAGCAATAATGCCCACTCCAGGAAAAGGTGAGAAAGCAGGCGCCTAATTACTTCACCAAATATCAATACTCATCTTTGAAGGATGTGCAGAAGAGTCTTCATATAACAAGTGTGCCTTGTATTCCATTTATTTAGAGCCCTCATAGAAGGAGGAATTGGAGATGGTGCTTGAACCTAATTCAACCAGAATCCTTAGCTCCTTAGCGATCTGGAACCTCAGGCAGTCTGCATAAATACCCTTCTCCAGTGGAATTAAAGTCTCTCCTACTTGAGTCAATTCAATATTCTTGCCTTCCCCCAGCCTCTTCAGTTTCTTTTCCACTTCTTGTCATGATACAGACTCAGTGAATTGTCTGAGATGTCATTCTACTTGCCAGCTCACAAGTTAATGTGCCACAATTTATGAATGCTGACAAAAGACACAGGACTCCTGGATCAGAGGAAAAGGACTTTATTACTCTTGGGGCAAGTTTCATGCTTGTGCCTATCCCCTTCACCCCCAAGTCCCAGGGCCCAGTTTGGAGAAACCCAAATAAAGGCTGTACAGAGAGTGGGTTTGTGTCACTGCTGAAGAATTTCAAGCTTAGGGAATAAAAATCTTTTATAACGGGCTATACCCATGCTTGACCTATGCCCTGGATAGAGATATTATCTCTATTATACAACACAATAAAAATACTTGGGTTATCTCCAGACATTGGCATTGCAAGCATCTTTGAAGAAACAGTTCAGAACAAGGGTCATCAAAGCACCTACCATCAAGACATACAGAAATGCAAGAGACCCATGGTAATTTGTTTCCAACAGACCCTCCTTGCCCTAGCAACTTCAACACTGCTCATCATAGTCATCCCCTACTTCAAATAGGGAAATGCTTTGTATTCTGTAAGTAACAGACAACACTCTGCCCAGATTCCATGTCTGTTACAATATTCCTATTCGACGCTTCCCTAAAAAGAGTTTCTCCTTTTTTTTTTTGCAAGCTTAAGCAATGAGAAATAATTTTGCAATTTTGGAATAGTTTTATATATGTAAAATGAAATAATATAATTATTATTCCAGTGCATACTTTTTAATTCTATACCACTTTTGTGTGTGTATGTTATCCTGGTAAATAGGAACAAGTCATCTTTGCTTTGACCTTACATAATATTTTCTTTCTGTATCTCTCTGTCTATATATATGTGTATACACACACACACACACACACACATATATATATCCTCCCTTTTGCATATTGTCTTTTATTATCTATTGTCAATATAGTCATATTATAATATATAATAATTACATATTTTAATATACAATTTTTTTTATAGTCTGTGTTCTCTCTAATGAGATAAAAGTGTCTAGAAAACAGGTTCTATATAATCTATATATCACTACATCAACTTTCACATCATAAGGACTCAATCTGATGGACAAATGCTTAAATAAATAATGAATAAATGAGATGTAATTGACTCTAAGTTCCTAGAAGGCAAGATCGTATCTGTTTTGACCACAATGAATATCTAACTTCTAGCAAAGTGCTTGAACATTAAAAAAATCAACTGGGTAGAATTAGCTTTAAATACAATAAAACTCCATTTTTAATATTTGCTTTATCTGCATTTGACAAGTTCTAAAATGTAATTGTCTCAATGTCACTTATTTTTAAGAAATTTGAATTTTTATTATGATTAGTTTTTTTATTTTATAAAAGTATTTTGTTTGTTTTATTGATTATTCATTTATTTTTTATTGCTCTAGCACTTAATTGCTTATAATCACTGTGTTCTGTAAAGTGCAGATTCTTTGATATTTATTGACATTGTGTTAAATAAAGCCAACTAACCAAAGACTACCAAAAGCACATTTATGTTCAAGCTAAAGTAGAATTTTCAATTTGATACAGCAAAGGAGAACACACACAATTCTATATTTTTGTAAATATAACTTTAGGAAAAAACAACTATAGCTTATTGCGTAAATTAAACCAATAAATAAATCTAGAATATTTAAATAATACAAAATTAGCACTGCTATTGTGGTTACAAATAGTAGGGTGGTGGTAAGAATTGAGAATGAAGGGGAAAGAAAGAACTTCTTTGGGTGATAGAAAAAAAATGAATGATGGTTACAGAGTGGATAAAATTTCCAAAACTCATTGAATTGAACACTTAATAGTCATACTTTTTATTGAGGGTAAATTACAGCTCATTAAACAAAACAAATAAATCTATGAGTTAGAAAGACTTTGAATGATTCATTCAGTGAGAGAACTATCATCTACATTCTGACTCTATTTCCAAGAAGAGATTGAACAAACTACAAATTTATTTTGCTCATTACTTTGCGATTTAATATGAAATATTAACAAATATGTTAAATAAAAATATCATACTTCAAAAGATGTCCAGTGTTGTACCCGATTACTTGATTACTTGTTAGGTAAGAGAGTAGGTGCTTTGATTTCAGAAAAAAGGAGACGTCACTGTAAGAAGAAAAAGTCTGGAATAGCTTCATGCTGGAACAAGACTTAAGGTTGAGCTTTGAAAGTTGAGTGTGTGTTTGAATTATTATCCAGCCATTCAATTATTGATACTGGTATACATTTTTTCCTTGTTACAATAGTATGTGTTTGCCATTTAAGGTGGTCAAAAACTGACAAGTTGGGTTAACCCTAGATTAAAAGGAGTTTATGTCATAGAAATATAAAAAATGGTAATTGTTGAAATAAAAACCTTAGTTCTCAATACCTGACATTATCTGCAAGTGATGTTGAAACAATGTCTACTAACATCAATGAAAGTAACTATGTTTAAAAGTTTACAACAAACCTGTGGTGCAGAAATAACTTTACTTTCTCAATGGCTAAATACATAAAATATAAAAAACAAACAAAAGCACAAATACGAACACCTTCATTTTGTTCACCAAAACACCACACGAGATTTCAGTACTTCTCCTTTCCTGACATCTGAGTGGTCTTACAGTGTTAAATTTAACAACTGAGTAAACACAACACTTACAAGCTGACGGATGAGAGGTAGTAATTGTTGAAGCAAAGCTTCCGACAACATGTTTTACAGGGTACAGTATCCAATTTCCTCAAGTGACAGTTTTCAGTATCTTAATTGTGAGAGGATAGTAAATTGTTCACATCATGAGCATTTTTGGCACAAACTTTTAGAAGCAATTTTCAAGGGAGTCATCTAGGATGAATGATACGATACTTAGTGCAGCAGCAGAGAACAGCATTAAACAATCACCGTGTGCAGAATATGACATGGCATGACCCTAAGTGCAACTTGTGTGCACAGAGAGCAAGAGATGCTTGTGTTACATCACGTAACGTTTTATCCCAGTGATAAGAGAAAAGAACTTCCAGCCACTGAATACTTCGAAATTATAAGGCTGGTACTTACTTAAAAGTTTAACTTCCTGTGACAGGAGTTTTCAAATTACTTTTTTATCACTAACGAAACTGTGCATCATGGGAAAAGTACAGGTGCAGTGTGTTGCTACCAAGATGAGTTGTTTTTATCCGCACATGAGCGTTTAATTCACTCAACCCGGGGTGTCTGCGGTGCTGACAGAGCCGCGTTCGTATTCTCTCTAGGAAGTTTATTCCTCTAACTGCTTCAGACTCCAAGAAGAATTTGTTTCAAAGAGTGTAAATTGTGACACATCAACCTATCTTAGCTGGTAAGACATATAATTCAGTGCGGAAGGACTCAATCTTTTCTTTGAGCTAAAAAAAAATTAAGTATATTAATAATTGGTCATAGACTAACTCCCTCTTCACTTAACTTCTAGTTCTTCTGTTACACAAAAGTAAACTCTATTTCAATATTACTTTCTATGTAACATAAAATACTTTGAGAAATATAGGCATGTGGTAATCTTTAGAAGGACATAATATGGGTGATTAAGAATTAGGGATCTGCAATAGGCACATGAAAAACGCTCAATATCACTAATTATCAGAGAAATGCAAATCAAAACTACAATGAGGTATCACCTCACACCAGTCAGAATGGCCATCATTCAAAAATCCACAAATGACAAATGCTGGAGAGGCTGTTGAGAAAAGGGAACCCTCCTTCACTGCTGGTGGGAATGCAGTCTGGTGCAGTCACTGTGGAAGACAGTATGGAGATTCCTCAAAAGACTAGGAATAGACTTACCATATGACCCAGGAATCCACTCCTGGGCATATATCAGGAAAGAACCCTATTTCAGGATGACACCTGCACCCCAATGTTCATAGCAGCATTATTTACAATAGCCAAGACATGGAAACAGCCTAAATGTCCATCAACAGATGACTGGATAAAGAAGAGGTGGTATATTTATACAATGGAATACTACTCAGCCATAAAAACTGAGAACATAACACCATTTGCAGCAACATGGATGTTACTGGAGAGTGTCATTCTAAGTGAAGTGAGCCAGAAAGAGAAAGAAAAATACCATATGAGATCACTCATATGTGGAATCTAAAACAAAAACAAAAACAAACAAAGCATAAATACAAAACGGAAATAGACTCACAGACATAGAATATAAATTTATGGTTGCCAAGGTGGTGGGGAGGTGGGAAGAGATAGACTGGGATTTCAAAATTGTAGAATAGATAAACAAGATTCTACTGTATAGCACAGGGAAATATATACAAGATCTTATGGTAGCTCACAGAAAAAAATGTGGCAATGAATATATATATGTTCATGTATAACTGAAAAACTGTGCTCTACACTGGAATTTGACACAACATTGTAAAATGATTATAAATCAATAAAAAATGTTAAAAGTGAAAAAAAAGAATAAGGGATCTGGAGTCATTTAGCATTAAATCCTAGGTCTACCAGGTGTTATGCTGGTGATTTTTGAGGAAAAATTAAGCTTTTGACTCCCTTATAGAAAGATGGGGAGGAACTAGTAGAAGAAACTTCAAGGAAGCTCCCTTGGACAGCTCATATGAGTTACCCAAGAATTTCTAGGGCGTACTGCGTGAGTGTGTAAGGAGCATCTAAAGAAACTCAAGGTGTGAGGGTGTGGCTATCAGCCTGAGGCAACTGGGCAGAGAGGGAACAGAGACACATGTTTAGAAAGTAACTGCCCTTCCAACAACGGCAGAGTAAACCATGTAACAGTGTGGCTGTCATGTGTGGGCCAAACACAGACGTCAACCCAGGCTTATTTAAAATAGGATTGAGTCCTAGAGAATTTGCCCAAGTCTGAGCAAAACCCTTGAGAGTAAGAAACGAAGGAACACTGAAGACACAGCTAAAAGGTATAAAGCACCTATCCCATAGATGTGCAGTTAGATTCATCCAGAGACTTCTTTTTTTATTTGATGTTACTTATTCATTGAGGTTCTTTTTTTTTTTTAATTGAAGTATAGTCGGTTACAATGTGTCAATTTCTGGTGTACAGCATAATATCTCAGTAATGTGTGTGTGTGTATACACACACACATATTCATTTTCATTAAAGGTTATTACAAAATATTGAATATAGTTCCCTGTGCTATACAGAAGAAATTTGTTTTTTATCTATTTTTATATATAGTGGTTAACATTTGCAAATCTCAAACTCTCAAATTTATTCCTTCCCACCCCTTTTCCCCTAGTAACTGTAAGATTGTTCACTATGTCTGTGAGTCTGTTTTTGTTTTGTAGATGACTTCATTAGTGTCCTCTTTTTTCTTTCTCTTTTTCTTTTTTTTCTTTTTTTTAAGATTCCACATGAGTGATATCATATGGTATTTTTCTTTCTCTTTCTGGCTTACTTCACTTAGAATGGTGATCTCCAGGTCCATACTGCTGCAAATGGCATTATTTTATTCAGCCAGAGACTTTTGAAGACTTCATGACATCACTAAAGATCACAAAGTGGGCTTCGAACATCGACCATTTCCAGAGAGCCAAAGCCATCTTAGGACAGTTTCGATTTGGTAAGAACATTCCCTTTCTTCTTTCCAGGTATTTCAACCTGGAGAGATCAGTCACTGCTCCAGGTGAATGCGTGGGTATGGGATAAGGGAAGCCAACCACCTCTCCAAGAGTCAGGCAGCCCGCCAGCAACTAATACCTAGATGAAAAGAGGATATTGGGAAAGACTCTTGAATAAATACTGAAGTGTTCAATATATTGGGCCTGCCATTCTACTTTTGGAACCAAGGCTTCATTTTGTGAATAAAAAAATCCTAGGATTCTTTATTACCTAAGAAAGACAAAAAAATTATGAGGCTTGCCAGAGTTGTCATTTACTGGCAGAAGAAAAATGTTTCCCCAACCTAGGAGCTGTGGGAGGCCAAATTATAGTTGCATTTTGATTGCATCACGTAACTTGGACTTGTTCAAATCTATAGTCCTACTAATATTAGTAATATGTTTGCTATGGACAAGTGTTCCTTGCTCTCTCTTTGCCTTTTCTCCCGCCCACATGAGCCTGATATTTTAGTGTGGAGGAAATTTGTCCATCTCCCAGTCCTGCCCGAGTTATTATGGTGAAAATTATTCTCTTCTGAGCTCCAAGAACCTGCCATGATGACTTAAGCCAGCCAGAGAGACCCAGGTTTTTTCTCCAGCCAGATGATGTAATGGGAGACTGTGGAGTATGAAACTGCTGCAGTCACTTACCTAACACATTTGAGAGCCCTTAGCTGGGTAAGAAGGAATATGAGGATAGAGGCCACCAAAGAAGGTAGACATGGTTTGAGCTACTGTGTGGATGTTAAGGTAGCAAGCTCTCTTGACTTAAATCGATTTGCTCAGTAAATGTTCTTGTTTAAATTCAGTTTGAGTTATTTTTGTGTCATTTGTAACATAAAATGTCCTGATAAACAATTTATGATTTTTCGTGCCTCAATATATATATATTTATGAATATATATATATTTTTCATAACAAATATGTTCTAACATGTTCAAATTTTTTAGCCAAATTACTATGACTTAAATAAGGGCCAAGTTTTACTTTCTACATTCAGAGGTATATGTCTTGAATTATCTATTTCACTGCAAATAACTCCCATTATTAAAAGAGTAATACCTTTTACGTATTTTTTAAGAATTAAAACAAGAAACACATTGTGATTTTAGCTTCATCACTGTTGATGCATGAAATCAATTCCCTGGGGAAAAGTGAGGGGAAAAAAAGCAGTAATGCTTATAAAAATTAGAATTTTTCATGTGTAAAACTAATTCAAATAAGCTTTAAAGAACAAAAAAAAAGTATGTAGATGAAATATATCTATAAAACCATTAAGATTTGAAAGGAGAATTTAATTCTAGCCTCTCCCAAGTCTCTATATATTATATAATCATTTGGTTTGTCACATTAGCTTCTAGTCATTTATTTCTTCCTCATTGCAGATTAACATAATTACTAAATATTTCTTAATTTTTAATGCATTACTTGATATTTAAATTTACTATTTTCTTAGTCATAATATGCAATAAATGAATATTAATCCTCAGAAATAGTACTGGATTTCTTTTGGTCTTCTTTTCAGACCTATTCCTGACCCTTAGCTTCCCCAGGTTCAAAAAAATAGCACATTTTCTACTTGTCCTATTATTTGTTTTGTTCTGCTCTGCTTTCTGGATTAAACATTAGTCTGTAGCTTATGGTCCTCGAGGGGTAACTTCTTCCAATTTTATGTCTGAATAAACAATGCTGTATAGAGAATTTTAGCTTCCGTAAGATTAGTTTTTATCTAAACTATATTTCAATGGAAAGATGTGAAAATATACCAACCCCCCACTAGTTTAATGAATCCATAAAAATGGCAATGTCCTTCTTCTTAGGCTAGCAAAGTATAAATAACTGTATTTGAGCGAGCATAGTCTTAGGTTATTTACAAGGATTCTTATTTATCAGGAAACTGAAACTCATTCGGACTTGTAAACCAAAATGACCTATACATACTAATATCATTAGCCTAGAAAAATAGTATAGTGAGTTATTTCGCTGTCAGAGCCCATGAACCACAGAAAGATGAGGTGCAGCAACGTCTGATTAGGAGGTTACTCAAGAAAAGTACTTGTGAAATGGCCTTTGTAGAAAGCAATATAGCTACTTGAACAGAAGGTTTAAAAATACACTGTTTCAATTTTCAACCTTGTAAATATTTCAAAATTTAGACATGAATATAAATCTAACATAGCTAAATTAAATATAGAGGAACTCTTTGCTCTCCCTCTTTGAAGTCAAACTTACCAATTCTTGGTTAAAAAAATTGCCCTGGTTCATGATTAAAGAATAGACTTATGGAAGCCAGAATTTTAGCTGGTATGACATTTAGGAGGTGATAAATGATCCTGGAGAGCCTGAAATCAATATGGCTTCCTGGGCTCCCAATATTGGGCTGTCTCTGACAAGAGACAATCAGGTAGTTCTCACTATTCCTGGGGTTTTTGTGATCTACGTATAGATTCTATAGTTGATGTCATACATTCTAATTTGAAACTTCTAACCAAGAATATTTCAATCAACTGTCATGTGCAATATTCCTCATAAAAATGTTTAGATATTTTATCAAATAATTGGCTATATACACTTTTATTAATCGGGTCCTGGTTCCTGTTTCTTCTATTATAACATTAAAAAATGAAATCTTGGTAATAAGAAAAAGCTTAAATCATTAAAAGTAAATTAAATTTAATGTGCCCCATATTGTAACATATGTATCCATGTTGTAGCATGTGACAGGATTTCCTTCCTTTTAAGACCAAATAGTATTCATACTTAATACTATTGAACTATACACTTAAAGTGATTATGATGGTAAATTTTGTGTGATGGATTTTTCATCACAATAAAAACTCATAAAGTAAATGAATTTGTTAAATATAAAAATAAAAAGAAAGTACTTAAAAGTAAAATAGCAAAAATCTGAGTAGAAATTACTTTTCTCATAAAGAAAACACATGAAAGATAAACGCATCAGAAAAATACTAAAGCTCATAGATAATTCTTTCAGTATATTCTTAAAGAGCTGCTATGGTGATACAATGAGCTACTATATGCACGTCCTTAGGACAGTGACCGGTCTATTAAAGCTGTCCATCAAAGTCAGATGGTATTATTAGGAGTAGGATTTAGAACTGGAATAGGAGTGGGAGGAGAGAGAAAAAAATTTATATACGGAAAGAATGTCATACCCAAATAAGTAAAAAATTTAAAAGTCATGGTGCTCAGTGCAGAAAAGTACGGTCCTAAACATTGCTGGAAAGATGTAAATTTGCATAAACTTGGAAATTAATTTGATAATGTGTTCTCAAAAACTTTAAGAATTTCCTTGACCCAATAATTCCATTGCAAAGATTAAATTTTAAAGATGTAATGAGATATGTAGGAAAATGTTTATTGCTATTATATTTGTATTATTAAAAACTTTAGATTACAGAATTATATTCTGTTGGGAATAAAAATCTTTCATTTTTCATATACATTTAATGCAGTCTAGCTGTCAGTCCAAAAAAAAATGGTTAATGATGTTGGTCACTTAGTGTATTTAATAATACTATTTCTTAATATGTCAAAACAACTGACATTGTATTAAGTATAATTCAAAATTTAAAAAAAGAAAAAACAAGTAAATGAAATATTGTAACTTTTAAATGTGGGTGACAGAATTATGAAAGATTTATCTAAATGGCTATAGATTTTTAACATTTTAACAAGTAACATGAGTTACTCACTTTGATATTAAAAAGACAAATAATTACATAGAAGTACATGAGATATTTCTAATTAATTATCTTCTTACAAACTCTAAAACTTAAAAGCTTAGGGCTATTAGAGATATCATCTAATTTTAATCTAAGTAATTATTTAATGAACGTTTGACTTTAATTCTAATAATTTAAAGTTTAAGTACCATACTGTGCTATTTCTAAAGGGAAATTTTTAAAAAAAAAATCCATGACTCACTGATTTTTTTTGTCTTTCTTATGAAATCATTACCATTTTTCAAATTGTATCAGTGGTTTTTGGTAGAATGGCTGGGCACTTTTATATTAATTTATTCAACATTTATTGATTATCTTTGTACCAGATACTCCTCAAAGTGAAGAAGATGAGTTAAGGTGAGTCAAGGAGATTCATAAATCAATTGATAAATATGTTGGAAGTGTTATAATATAGGTATAAAGCACTTTGAGAATCCAGAATAATTATTACATAGCCTAGATTGAGTGAGAAGGGTTGTGAATTTTTAACAGAACTTGACAGAATATGAGGCACACTTTAAAATCTTAGCTGAATATTTTAAGAAAAGTAGGCTTTAAAGAAGAATCCAGGAAGAAGCAAGAACATGAAATTGTATATATTTTAAATATATATATATGAATTATGTATGTGTGTACACACATAATATAATGAAATACAATGTCCTTTCCAGTGAATAGTGGGGCCAATGTGAATAAAACCTAAAGCACGCAGTTGGAAGAGATGACGGACAGATGTTATGGGAACAGGGGGACTTAGAGCAAGTAGCTGCAAATCAGAAGATAATTTTCTTGCATGGTATGCTTAGAAGTCTAGATACTATTCTGTATGCAGATATTATCCAACAGTCCAACAAATGCTTTTATTAAAGAAGAAGAATTAGAAAATTTGGTTGATGATGAAAAGTTGGAGACATGTGGAGATGAGAAGTGACCAGAAGCACAGATACCGCGTGGGAGACAGCTATGCTAGCTGTGATAAAATGCATGATATCCTGAGCCAAGCTGTGCTGGTAGGCATAGAAAAAAGCGGGTCTTTCTAAGGTACATGGGGCTCCCTCTGGCTTTATGTAGGTGGTAAGGGGGAATAGAACAAATAAGAATGGTTCTGAAGGTACCTGAACCTATTGTAACAATTGAGGGGATGATTGTGTCTGCAATTTAGGGGAAAAAATCGATTTTTATGTTATCCAACAAATGAGCAATTTTACAAAAATGTATGGAAATCTTGCTCCAAATCGGTTTGTCAGCAATGTTTAAGACTGTATGCTGAGACCATGGCACTGGGACAGAAACGAGGATGTCAGTAGAGAAAAATGAGTGTTCTACTTAAATTAGTTTCCAGGGTTTTTTTTTTTTTTAAAGGTATAGAATATATACTTTTTAAAATATTAAAGGATTTACAGGACCAAACAATGTGCAATTAAACAAAAAATTGCCAACTAATTAAAAATTAATACTCTGAAATGTACCAATAGGAAACAATTTGAATGCACATTCTCAATGTTAATGAAATGGTTAAATAAAACATACGTACGGAGAACACAGCTCTATTTTTTCTAGTTACTTACAATATTTTAAATTATGCAGCTAAGTGGAGTTGCCAACAGATTGGCTTAAATTACATTTATGAACAGATATTGTGTCTAATTAGCAAACCATTATATTCAAACTGATTCTAAAGCTTTTTAAAATACTTAAAACATATTTTCTGTTATTACTCACATATCCTCCTCACCCACAAAAATATCTCACACAGATTCTTAATTTACTTTGTAAACCTTTTCTTAACTGGTAAAAGAGAGAAACATCACTCCAACCCTTATCAAAACTAGCAAAAATCAGATTTTTGAGTTCAGAGGGAAGAGGTGTCTTTCTCGTATCTTAACATAATTACTAATGAAATGCAGAGAAAAAAGCATGTATAGTAAGATTTGTTTCTTCAGGGAAAGTTTCTGTATGGAGTAAATTTAGATCAAGTTTCTAAGGAGATTGCAGTGGTAAATAAATATACCTCCCATGATCTGGGGAAGGGGAGATGGAATTCTATTTTTACCTTCAAGAAAACACAGCAGAAAACGCATCTGCATGTGGAAAAATTCTCACAGAATACCAAGATCTGGAGGAGGATGCAAAAATTAAAGACACCAAGGAATCATAGATTTTGAGCTGCAGCATCTCACAACCCTCTTAAATAGGGCAGTTCTTGAATCCACTACAACAGTTAGGGCAAATGTTACAGTCTTTGCTTTCAGGTCCTCTGGAATCAATGCTCAAAAATAAGACGATGTATATTCACTTTAATTTCAATGAACATGCTTGGCCTCCCAGTGAAGGAAGGAAAATAATTACAAAATGACACCTACAGATAGGTTTAAAATACTGAAAAATGTTAGACTCACCAGGTAAAGATTGAAGAAGAACAAACAAGAGAGCAATCATTCCACAAGCACCTACTATGTGCCAGGCACCATGCAGGTGCTTTGTGTATATTGCGGTATTTACTATGAATAGCAGTTTGTGAGGTTCGCATGATTGTCTTCATTGTACAGAAGACACTGAAGTTTAAAGATTAAATACCCCACCCAAGTGACCCAAAAAGTGAAAAATGGAATCTCTATGTCTGTCCTATAAAATCTGTCAGTTGTTCTCCACTACTTGCTGCAAACACTACCTTTTACATGTTGCCTTTGCTTGTTTAATTTCAAAATCTCTTTCTACATAAAAAGATTAGTCATTATATTGATATCCTTGATGTGTTGTGATTCATGGTGTACCATACATATTTTTTATTAGAAATCTTATTTGAGATTCTATTTAAAATTACAAGAATCTTTTAGCGCACAAAATTTCTTAGGACAGAATGGTTGTGTAAGTAGGGGTGAACTAGATACATAATTAACAAGGAACATTATCCATCATCCATTTCCCACCTTTTAGTTCACATATCTTGAAATAGTCTTTGCCTCAGTTACTTTATACTCAGCGTGAAATTATTCAATTGCTTTGAAAACATCAAAGAAATAAAGGATTGCTCCCAATCTGCAACTTAAAACTGTGTCCCCTGATCAGTAAGGGAAGGTCAAAGGGGCTAATGCATTCACAAAGTACAGGAAAGGGCATTGTGAAGGGGATAGACTTAATCCTCAGAGCCAGATAATCATTAGCAGTGGTGATGGATAAAGTCGAATATGCAGTAGCTACGGGGTCAGTTCTACATTTATTCAGATTCATAAATGAAAGTAAGGAGTAATCAGGCTCTGAGCTGGTAACTGGAACGAAGGATGAAATGCCTAATCTCATAAACTCTGACAATAATGGTGAAATCACATACTGCCTTTACATTATATAATTCTAATTTTAATGCTATAGTATTATCATTTAGTATTAGCAGTTCCTATGAAGCAAAATCTAGATAAAATGTTTTCATCTAGAAATTATGTATACTTTGATTCAACAAATATTTATTGAGTTCATTCTGTGGACATGTGAAGTTTAAAATAACATCTGTACTAACTTAACTTTAAACAAGTCTACCTATTGTATGCAAAGTCTAGTTTTGCTGTTTCTTGTCACAATATACAAATGCAACACCCACATCTCTAAAGTCTGCTGATCTATTAAAACTATGTTATCAACATTATAACTTAAAATTGTAAACTACAATTTAAAAAATAGCATTGTGACAAATTCTCTTTGAAGTTCTGTGAAAGATAGCGTACATTTTTTGCTCCTTTTCAATATCAAAATTTTGTATTAGTTAATATATTATTCAGTATACACTTCTAAATAAATTGAATTTCAAGCTGCCATTGCTTAGTAAAAAAGTAACAAACACAGTTTCTTCTATTTCAAAAATACATATCTATTTCACATAAAAGATTTTTTTAAAAAAATAAATGTATATCCTACTGTATAATGCCATTACCTTAAGCTTGAATCGTATAAATAGTCAGTAAATCTTCCCCTTCAGACAATGTATAAATATTTAATAACATAAAGATGGTCAATAATTTAAATTTAAAGAGATTTGTACATTGATCTTTCAGATTAAATGCTATTAAGCCAAACTATTTCCCACAGGTCCAGTTTTCTCTATGACCTTATATGTTATATATTCAGATATTATATTTACAATGATAACTAAGGAACCAGTCTTGTAGGTGAAGCAAATTAACTGAATGCTATAGATGACTTCTCATGAAACATTGATGAGAACATACTTACTGCTACCTGAGGTTAAACCCTGCCTTGGGCAAAGATCATGAAATAAGTCCAGGTAATCAGTGTCCCTCTACCACGTTCCTACAGCGCTGCTGACCTACCTTTGTGACACTTGTTTTCATCCCCTCTTGGTGGCAGAGCTCTCTATTACTACATTTTGGGTACACAGTGCCCAACCAGGGGAATCTTCTTTAGGCAATGTTTCATGCTTCAAGCTTAACTGCTCTCTCCTATGTCAAAATACACTATGTTAGATATAAGTTGTCAGATGGACTGCAAGTTGATAACTAAATAATAATAATAATAATAATAATAATAATAATAATAATAATAATAATAATAATAATAATAATAATAATGATGTCATTAAATGATTGTAAAAGAGGATTTCCTCCTCTGAGGGTTTTTATGGTCTAGCTGAAAACCCTTTATAGAATGCAAGAAATTACTCAAGTGACAGTATGAAAATATCTTCATGAAAGTCAGTCTTTTCCTATGCCTCTAGATCATAAGATCTGTCTGTTCAAAATTATCTCAATTCATATTTGCAAAACTTTGGTATTATATTTAAACCCTAGTTGTCTTGACAGTGAAACAATGAGACTATATAATGAGATTCAGAAGTTGTATCATTAAATATGTATCCATGTACTCTCAAAAATTCTTAAAATCTGGCTTCCAAATTGGGAATAAGATAGAATTCTCAGTTCTTGATTTTTTTTTAAAGATTTTCACTCAGTTTTACTGAGATATAATTGCCATATAATATTGTATTAGCATAGTGTGTGCAACATAATGATTTGATATATGTATTTATCTTGGAATTATTACCACAGTAAGTTTAGTTAACATCCATCATCTCATATAGTTACAATATTTTTTGTGTTGAGAACTTTTAAGATCTACTCTATTGGCAACTTTCAAATATACAATACAGTATTGCTAGCAATAGTTACTATGTTGTATATTATTTCCCAGAACTTATTTATTTTATAACTGGATCTTGGTTATTTTTAACCATTTTTTTAAGTGGTTGGTATTAAGTGGTATACAATGAACATAATACAGGGAACCATAGTGGTTTTATAAACTAAGTTGCAATATAATGGGAATTGAAGTTTCAATTCCATAGAAACAACATTGCTAAGACAGTATTTTATAGTATTTGAAAATGCATTCTTTTTATCATTAATATCTAGTAACATAGGGTGTGGGTAACACCCTGAAAATATAATTTACAGAGACCAATATTATAAATTCCTTACTATTTTTCTACATTTGATGTTAAAGAACTACATGATTACATTTCTCATAATAACTATAATTACATCCCATATTTCTTATTATTCTTGATAGAGAAATAATACTGAGACCAATTGGATTTTCTCCAATCAATAAAATGGGATATTTTGTTGCCTCTAGGAAAACAAACCAGTGATTGTATAGATTTTAAATAGCATTGATTTGAAAATTAGAAATCATTGCATCAAATAGACCTTTTGTATAATCCTGTTCTTAAAAACTTAGTAACTAAGGTGTTAAACATTTCCCTTTGCTGTTGAGACAGTACACTATTCCATAGTATATGCCCTCAATCTTCACTTGTCAAGATAAGGATAATCAATCTCAATTCCCCATAAAATGTAATTTCCATTAGAGACAAGCAATAAACACTACCAATTTCTTGGTAGCATTGGACTTCTACAAAATAATCCCCTTTAAAAGAGACCAGGGGAAAAATACTTCATTTTACCTCTGAGATACTGGTATGTGGATGCAGAAAAGTCAATTCATCTTCTTATCTTCCCGAGATGCCTATAATTAATGTTTCTTTAGTTTTTTTTTTTTTTCTTTAAGGCTAAAATAGAAATCAGTAAAACCAGTGGTTGCTAAGGAAAAGAACAGAGCATCCACAAAGAGAGACTATTTCACATTGAAACTGCGTTCCGTGTAATCTGGCACACATCCTAACATCCCCAGCAAGGGTGACTGTCAATCAGCTCAACACCCAGTCTTTAATATTTTATTTTGTAAGATACTCTATGTGAAATAAAAGTTATGATCATCATCCTCAGGGAGCTTATATTTTATGAGAGTGTAGAAAACACTACAATTCAAGGCAATATTTTTTTTCCTTTTTTCCAAAACATCCAACAACCGAGATGTATTTCTAAAAAAATTCAAATGCTACTAACATAGTCAGCTGGATATACATGAATGCTCACTGTGAGTATTGCTGGAGACTTTTCTAAAACTTAAGTCTGGTTATCACCTCCTTGTTGCAATCTGTCAGAGGTTCTGCATTGTTTTCAGGATAAGCTTCAGAGGCTGTCATTAAACGACCTTCTCTTAAACATTCATTTAATTTTGACATAATTGTAATTCCAGTGTCCTCTTTTCCTTTATTCAGGATCTGTGGACATGTTACTCTGCCTTATCTGTCTTCTCTTCCCAAAAGTGTTCTTTTGCCTTATGAACTTGCATGTATCTTGCAGAACTCATCTTTAATGCGTCCTCCCCCTACAAAGTGTTCTCAATCTCCCGCAGACCTCCACCAAGGATTGATTTGTCTCTTCCAAAATCCCTCCACTGTACATTTTATATTGTGCCAGTTAGTCTTGTAGTGGCTTGTTAGTTGACAGTCTTTTTACTAGCTTGTGAATTCCTTGATCACAAGATTATATATTAATCATTATCATATGACCCAATGCCTAGCATGATACTTTTGAGTATTTACATGCAATAAATGTGTACATAACTGAAGGAAAGTTTGGAAAAACTTTATAGATGTGCCGGAAAATGCACTAACAACAAACAATTAAAACATTGTGTCAGATATTGACATTGGTATTATTTAATAGAGATTTTAAAGATGATGATTTATCTTATAGGTTATTTTCATTGTTTTGATTTCTAACTATTTGTTTCAATGTTCTCATTTAAGATGAATTCCATTGTTATCAAAATAGCAACATTTTTGTAAAAATGTGTAATTTTAAAGCAAATTGATGCCAACACATAGATAAAAATACTTCCCTAAATAGAATAAATGTATGTAATGTATACCTTATATATTACTGTAAGTCTTCAATTATTTTTACATTAGTCCAGTATTCATCACTAACATAAAGAGCCAACAAAAGACAAGATTATTTATCTCAAATCAATTAACATTGAATATTATAGAAATAGTGAAAAGCAAAAAGGTCTCAGATTTGTGATGTAAAATGTATAACAAAATGCTTTGGAAATAAATGAATTAGAGTTGCTGAGTTCCCATAGAACAATATTCAGAGTTTAATTATTATATCTTACAATGTTCTGTTGAAGTTATTCATTTAGGTATTTCTTTTCTCCATTAGGCATACACCTTTTAATGTACTAAACCTTGTATTTTTTTCATTCTTGTCTATTTCTAGGACAATATCTTGTAAAAAATGGGTCCTCACATAGTATCAATAATATTAATCCAAATTATATTTTATTAGTAGCATCATATAAAAAATATAAGAAAAAAGGTTGATTAAATTGGGACAATAAAATATTCATATTATAAGAAGGAACTCTGATATCAAAAACTTAAATAAGCTCACTCCAACAGGTTGCATGACTTAATATTTATATTTTTCAAATTCATGAAGTATTTCAAATGTTAGCTGAAGAAAATGTATTCTGAAAAATTGTATACATTTAAGTTACTTTTAAAGCTTCTAAACTTAGATAACTTTATTCCCTTTTGGTAATTTTCATATTAATTAAGGATGCTCTTTCCCAATTTGTAGTATTCAATTTCAATCCAAAAAGTATTTTAAGAGTAAAGCAATAACTTTTTAAAAAGATCTTCCAAATCAAATTCTATTAATTCAAAGTTAAAGCATAACTTTTCGGATACCTTGTTAATAATTTTGTAATTAACTTTTATTTTAATAACAGAACTACTACTGAATAGACTTATCAGAAGCAAGAAATGTATTTTAGTGAATTATTCTTGGAGTGCCGTGGCAAAGAAAAGAATGCAAACACAAGCGCACATATACACGTATATATTAATACAGTTGTACAATATTTATAATAATATAATATAGTAGTATCAGATATGTACAGATGACAGGTGACAGGTGTGTGTGTGGGTGTGTATGTGAGTGTAAGAGAGAGAGGGCGGTGCCAAATAACCAGTTTTCACATCACTAAAATATAAAGCTTAAGAATGGCTTTTCCCTATAATTTAAAATGTAAAATTTGGCTAAAAGATGTTAAAAAATTCTTCCACCTCTGAAGTCCTTTTAGTTCAGGATTTTTAGATGCTTTAATAATGTAAAAATTCTATGCATCTACAAAAAATTTCTACTTTAAAAAGTGACTTAGAAAATAAAAAGAGTAAAAGAAGAAAAAAAGAAGGCTCTCTATCTTATTTCCACAGTCTAAAATGCAGTCTGGCTTATTTTCTGCATTAGAATGAACACCTCCTAGTTTATTTAAGAGGGGAACACACATTTCTTATATCCTCTTGCCAAATTTCAGGAGATAAGCTCTTAATATCATGGCATATGATCTGTGGTGTTTCCTTCAGGGGAACTCACTCTCACAGGACAACAAACCTGTCTTAAAGATAACTTTATGTATCAGAGCTAACATTTCTTCAAAGAGCCATAAAGCTTAGAAGATGAGAGAAAATGAAGATCTTCTTTTGAAGACCCTCTTGTGTATTTGTGTGAAGGGATTTAAGTGTACTTTGCTAATCAATAAATGTAACCCAAGACTTTTCAAAGAGCTCGTTTATATACTACCAAATTATCACTATAACTTTCTGTGTTTTTCTCCTCTACATATTCAAATAATTACTGACATTTTGAGATTCCACAAGACAGTTTTTTGGTTCATTAAAAAGATGCTTAGTCAAAAGTAAAAAGTTGTCTAAGGGAATTAATTAAATCAATTTAACAAACCTTCTTTATATTATTGCCTATTTTATTTACGTCTCCTTTATTCAGTTTCTGAGTCTCTCCCTCTCTTCCTTCTCCCCTCCCTCCCTCCTTCTACTCACCATTTAGATGGAATTTATTTTCAGTGAAATTCATACAATAATGTGTGATTTCTCCCCCATAATAGTATCTTATTGTTTGAATTCAAAATCTACTCACCACACCTCTGAAGTTGACCCCAGGCGTGGCTCCGACATGCAACACTTTATAATCTTTCATTATGTAGATATGTTTTTTTCCTAAAGAAAGCATACTAGTATTTATTGAATATCTTCAATGCCAGGTTTTATTATCTTCATTATTGTCATCTTCATAATCATCATAATCAACCACCATTCCTTCAGCACCTCCCATGGTTCCAGCCCTGTGTTTTGTTTCACAAGTGGTATAAATGCTGATTTATTCGACTCACAAAGAAATTGTAAGAAACAATGATATGACTTGAATTCTGCTGGTGGGGAGAATGAGAGTATCAAAGATATTAACTAATCTAATTAATAAAGTCCAAAATTAAGTGATGGGTTAATATTTGAATATGGATTTGTATGTCTTCAAAATTCATATTTCCCACTATTTCATTCTGAAACAAAATATTTAGAAGGTCTATTTAAAAATATTTTCAAAATGTTTTCATTTATTGTCTATTAATTCAAACATTATACTTTTACCAGTGATTAATTTCTAACCCACATACACCATGATACTTCAGGAAGGAAAAAAAGATTTCCTTTGCTTGCATTCCCAAAGCAATATCATCTATGCATGAGTTCTAAAAGTTGATAAAATATCAACTTACACTATTTTTCTAGTATCCTGAAAGACGCAGTAAGACCGGAACATCAGAGTATGTAAATGTGACCCAGCATAGAATTGCTAACATGTTACTAGGGGACCTCTTGAGTGCTAGCATGACTTTTTTCCCATAGAAGAAGCCAACTGCAACTCCGGGCCCCTCTGAACTTGCTCTGTTGGCCTGTGTTGATAACTCACTTTGGTTAAGTCTCAGCAGAGAAATTGGGAAGCACTGGAGAGCTGCAAACACCTATTTAACTGTATGTCTCAGAAATTCCCTAGCTCACGTTTAGATAACCAACTCGATTTTAAATATTTCAGAGCATGGACCATATGGTTTTTATCTTTCTTTTCTTCCTCCTTCTTTCTTTCTTTCCTTTTTTTATTTCTGACTTTGGTTTTTTTCTTTCTTCTACTTATTTTCAATGTCTTCTCTTTATCTCGCCCATCTGCTCTCCTCCTAGCCAAGCTCAATACATATACTAGTATAAAACTTAGCACACAGCATTTATTTCTTGACGGATTCGTTGAATTCAATGTAAGTAGCAGGAGAGCTGACTAAAGTTGATTGTTGGTCCATCTTACAATGGACCGTTTTGATGTATGCTAATCAATAAGCCAAATTGGGTTTCAGATTAAGTGTCCAAATTTAACCCATTTAGAACTTTAAATCATGACGTATACATTATTCAACATGTAGCATGGTCTAATGATTATTTATTGAAAGTGGGGAAATGAATGAAGAAATGAATGTTTTGAATCTTGATTATTTAGCAATGTATTATTTTTCACTGTACCTGCAACATATATATGCACAATGCGGATTTTAAAAGCAAAATCAGCTAGCTAGTACCTTGTCTGTACCACAGCTATCAATATTAAATAGTCTGTTTCAGCGACTGTTGAGCCAGAAAAGGGGAAGTGCACATATTTACCTTAAAGAGAGGAGAGGATGGGGAAGACACTGCTGAGTATAATAGAAAAGAATAAGCAAAAAAATGTAAGAAACTGTAAGAAACGTATTTGCCTTCTTGTGGAAAAGTATAGGAGGAAATAAATTCAAAATATCAGATAAGCATTGAGAATGGGTTTACCATTTGATATATTTCTAATTTGCTAATTACACATTAAATAGTCTTTGGTAGGAGAATAACAAAAAGATGACAACGTCTGTAATGAAAGATTAGTTCCCCAAAAGTAAAAACAAGAAGAGTGAAGTGAAAAAAAATTGAAAGCAGTGTTACCTGTCAGTAAGCTATGGGAATCCATCCACTGGTGATGATGAGATTCTGACATAGAACTGACTATATATAATGAAAGACATGAGTGAACCCAAAGCTAGTTTGACAGCATTGTCAAACTTAATTTGTTTTTTACTCCTTTTTTCATATTCTTCCTTTTTCTTATCTCTTCTGACATAATAACCTTTGTTTCTGTAATAGTTAAGTTGCAAGAAGAGAGAATAATATATTATTTCTCATAGCACATGTACGTTCAAAGGTTGTACTTACACTGGATTTTTCTTTCATGAATTATTTAGAGAATAGAAAAATTCATGCCATTACATATGATTTAAATCATTGTGCTAAGATGGTGGAAATGTTTAAGATCGAAATCTGCATTCTCTGAATATATTTCAAATAACTACAGACCTATAGAAGCTCTATCTTCTCTGTTTCTTAAAGGTTTTGCTCACATGATGGATCAATAAAGATGTCCTTAAACATTCCTATCAATGTATGATGTGATTGTGATGAAAACTCCCTATTGCTGATAAGGTGCCAACAGAACTCTCAACAGGCTAAGGATGCAAAAAGAAGCCAGTGCTGGCAAAGATTAGCATAAAGACTATTATAATAATGGAATCCCTAACGTAAACTCAGCCTCAGGATATGTGGATTAGTGATGAACACTGCTGATCATACCAAAAGGAACACAGTTTTCCTGAAGAGCATCATTAGTATCTATAAATGAGATCTCATTTCTGAAGCAGTCAAGAACTTACAATATGGGCTGAATTGTATTGTCTGTGGACTGGGCTGCCATCACGTCCCCTTCCCTTCTTACATGACTTCTGGCACTCCTTTCTTACACTGCTGTTATGACAGTGTTGGTTCTACCACCACTGCCATTATATTTTAAAAGAGAAGTAAGTTCTTGACTCACATGGGTGATTTACAAAATTGTATATAAAAATACAATTCGAATAGATTATAAATATATAAATAAATGTGAATGTATATAATTGAATATTTAAAAGGCTCTTCTCTGAGAAGTAAAATGAAATAAATCAGAAACACAAACGCTGACATTTACTTAACCTTGCTTTTCTAGGCTCTAACGCTGCCTTACCTCAATAAGCAATATAGTAGACAATGGAAAAAACATGACTTGATTTTGGAAACAAGCATATCAGAAGGCATCATGGGTAAAAAGACCAGAGACATCTGCAGAACCGTGTGGCATGAGGGGAGAGTGAAGTCTCCATCTGTCAGTGACACACGCCCCACTGGCTGTCCTTGTCATCTTCCTTTCCTGTTGACTCCATCGCCCACCTTTACATCTCCCCCACCTCCTCAATATGTAGGCAGATAAGTAGGCAAGTAGATAGATGACAGGCAGGCAGACTGGTAGATAGACAGGGAGAGGAATCCATGAATATGACGGCGATGGAGCAGTTTTCTTCTTTCTGTTTTACACGTGGGAGCTGAAAGGCAATCAATTTCACTCAGTCTCCTTTAAAGGCAGAGAAATTTCACCGCTCAAAGCTAACAATGCATCTTTATTGAAGAGAAGGAAATGGAGTCTTTGGAGTTGAGAAAGGGAAGAATAAACAGAGGCTGGGGAGAAAAGGAGAGAGATGGCTATATTCTGAACATCTGCTTCGTGATTTTGCCTTTAACAAACTTTCCTGCTTAGAAGATGACTAACCCGGCCCGGCACAGGTGCCCCAGGCCATCATCATAAGTGATTAGGTTTTGATAGAAATGCAGGTCAGACTTAATCAACTCTAAGTCCTATTATTTTACGGTGACATCGAATAATATGTGACTCATGGAAGGACCTACAAGTTTCATCTTAAATATTTACTCCATCGAGTGATTTTTCCTGATTCCTGGACTATATTATTTTCCCTACTTTTATTTCCTGTAGTACTACGTGTATTTCCATATTAGAATATCATCATAAGTTTATGCAGTCACTTATTTAATGTATCTCTTTAATAAAAAAAGTCTAAAATCTCTTAGAATAAAGACATTTATCTTTACTGCTGTATTCCAGTTTACAGTAGATATTCTGGCACATAATAGGTGCTCAACTAATAGCTGATACTACAACACAATGACATAGCTCAACTTATTCTTAGTCAAATATAAACGTTTATGTTGTACACCAGAGACTGACACAACACTGTAAGCTGACTATACTTCAATAAATATATATATATATATACACAAAAAAATGTTAGCTACCACTTAGAAACAAGAAGCCTAGCCATTGAATATTTTGCTTCTACCCAACAGCTATTACAGTGCCTTTGATTCAGCATTTGCCTCAAATATTAATGCTCTACTGCCTCAGTTCTCTTTATAATTCCTCAGTTATCTGTATAAAGAAGATTTATCAATTTAGGGTTGCTTATGAATTGAAAATAGAGACATTTCTTCATATTCAATTAATTTTTAGACTTTTTGAGTATTTTGGAGATTAGAATTCTACCCACTTATTTTTACAGAGCATTTTTATGACACTTGTATTTAACCTATTGTTGGTTTCTTGGTCTTCTGTCAAATCCAATTATCAGGGATGGAATTTGGGGAGAGTTGCTTTATTAGTGTCTAATATTAGTGGAGAATATCGAAATTTCCAATCAGTCTGTAATAAAAATTCATAGGCCTTGAACTCACACAATCGTAGGTGGTAAGTTACTTTTTTGGCTGGATGACTTGGAGTACATTTCTGATCCTTCGGAGCTGCTTCTCTCACATGTAAAGTGAGGGTCAATAAACTTGGACATAAAGTGCCGAGTCCAATACCTGGCACATTATAGAAATTCAGGCTCTGTGTGTGTGTGTGTGTGCATGTGGACATATACACATGTATCAATGCCTGTATGTTATATAAACTGAAGGCAACATATGGCTTTCAATCCTTTTCAAAGAATTGAATACCTGAAATCAATTTACAAGCTGAAGTCTAATTTATTCTTTTATTCATTTATCGTTTATTTATACATTCATCCCACAACACATGTTGGTTGTCTGCTGATTTCCTTAGTTACTATCCATACAGCAATAAATAGGCCACTTTTTTTTGCATTGAGAAGCTCACAGTTCTGGATGTAATCATACATGTAAGAAAATAATCGTAATGTTATGACACTGTTAGAATAGAAATAAAACTGAGTACAGTGGGAGTGTGTATCTGGGAGAACTAGTTTTGTACCAATTCAAATTTTGAATTTGGGCATTATATTTGGAGGTAAGTCACAGAGAGTTAGCCAGAGCAGCAGCACCAAGCAAATATTTCTTGAAAATAATGATCATATACTCTCCCATGTTTTCTTAGTCAATTAGCTGCCTCTCAGTTGTAGGTGAATAGTTCAATTAAATTAACTTTGATCTTTTTTTTAAGGATGAATGATGTGTGAGTGTGTGCATGTGAACACATGGGAGTACACGTTCTTATGCAGCACTAGGAACTGTCTACATTAGGAGAAAAAGTATCAGTGGTGTTCATTATCTGAACCTATTTAAATTTAAAATGTGCTTATGAAATGGGTGTTCCCTTGTGTGTGTGTGTGTGTGTGTGTGTGTGTCTGTCAGTAGTATGGAGAGCTTGGGATGTCCTAAGACACTTTCAAACATGTGAGCATTGCCTGGACCTAGAGTTACGTGCTCTGGTTCCTACACATCCTTCTGCTGGTGCAGCGTGAAAGTTAAATGTGTGTATCTGAGTGGTGCTGGCAAGGTCATGGATTATTTCCAAAATTCACATCTTCAGCCTTAAGCAGGACCTCAAAATATCATTCCATTCAATGACCGTGCTAAGAAACATGATGCTTTCTATTAGAGTGTTAAGCAGCCATTATGAAACCAAAAAAAAAAAATTTTTAAATTATTTCAGGCATTCAAAAACAAACCTTTATATAAAAATCACTCTTCCATCTTTTAGCCTCCGTGTGATAAGATAGTGAACATGGTTAAAACTCCAGAAGTGCATAAATAGGAGAAAGCATTTCTCTTTGATTATTTTTACAACATTTTTCATGATTGCTTTTTTCGATATTATGCATCTACATAGGGAGAGCATAAGTGGGTTACACTGTAGCACATATCCATGGAAAGAAACTATTCAAGATTCAAACTTCAAAAATAATTTGTTCATTATCTTACCACGCATGTAATCAAGTCCTGTCATTATGCTGAGGGTTGGATGAAAAAAGTCCACAAGCTCACAGTGCATTTGGGGATGCTGACAATTAAACACACAATGAAAGTGCAGAAGAATTTTCAGAGAACTTAGGCAATAAATACACTCAGATCTGAGTATTAGAAAGATAACTCTGGCCTGAGGACAAGAAGGTTTAATAGTAAAACAAAATGGAAAGGAAAAGCTGAAGTGTAGGAAAGTAACACTAACCAGTAAAAGGAAGACCCAAAAAAGCTGAAGGCTGCACACCAAGTGAACAACTCCGTCAGGGTTCTTTGGCCTGAGGCAACCATGGAGATAATGCAGAACTAGGGCCAAGTGTAAGGGAGAGTAAACACAGCTACTGCGGTTTCCACTCAGTATGAGGAGGGGGGAAAAGGATGCAAGATGGGAAATTGACAGAGAACTTCAGAAAATACAAGTTACTAATCAGAATCTTAAATATTTACCAGATACGAAGCATTACTTCTTCCCCCCTGGCAAGCACATCCTCACCACATCCAAGGAGGTTTGCTACTCGTCAGGACAGCTAAACTCTTGAAGATAAAAACTGTAATTATCCTCTCTTTCTGCTCTCAAATAAATAGATTCTCTGGCTAAAAAAAAGGGCGGTATTATTTTAAGAACATAAAGAAAAGAAAGAAAGCAGGAAAGAGTCTGTTAAAGTAACCAGACTAGACTCAAGATGGAGTCACTCATGCTAACTAAAACAAAACTTTACTGAGTTTCTATGTCCCACTGTCCCAGAAACAGAAGGCCAAAGGCAACCCATCAGCACTTGTCTGCTCAGCACGAGTTACCCTCCCCAGGCTCCCAGACTTCTCTTTGCTCCAATATAAGAAAAGTAACCCTGCTCCAGCCAATAAGCAAATGCCCAGGATAACTTTCTGCTTCCTACTCAGTTTGGTCTATAACAATCTCTATATTTATGCTTCTTTCAAACTTCTTTCTATTTTCTAGACTGGATGCTTCTCGATTCATGACTTGCTAAGTTTAAAGCCAACTAGATCAGTAAACTGTCTGCAGAAAATTTTATTTTAACAAATCTCAGTAGTTACAAAGCCAGACCATCTGGAGACTTAGAAACCTATTCTTGGCCTTTAAGAATAAAACAAATGTAATAAGCTGGAGAGAAATGCTAGTGATCTGCATCAGCATTAGTCTTTCTAGACTAATCAGTGAAAAAGAGTATTGTGTACTCTATCAGAGGGAGGGAAGGAAGGAAGATCACCAAGGTGTCTCTTCCTGGCATCCTTACCACAGGACCAATTCAGGCATCTCACCCTGTCCACATCTGCAATTCACTGGATTCCAATTGCTGGTAGCTACTTTCTCCCTGATTCCTTCTGGCCCAGAATGGGAAGAATCCTAAGAAAGGGGTTATCTTTTTCTTTTCTCCAACCTACATCCATCCTTTTGTAAATAGTTCTTTAATGAAATTGTCCTCAAATGATCCAAAACCTTGTGCCAAGAGCCTAATGGAAATATGGGGCAAAAGTTCCCAGGACACTCACCTATGTTTTCATAAAAGTGATTCCATTCTCATCTGTTTTTCATCTTGGGTTTATGAGGAATTCCAAGACTAATTTTAATGAAGTGAGTAGAATGTTCTGCAGCAAATATTACTTAGCAGTCACATATAAATCCTAATACTGTCTTTGGTGTACAATTTGTGTGAGTATAGTTTCCCTACATACTTTGTGAGCTCAAATGCTTGTTCCGTGAATAAATTAAAAAAGAATAAATCAATGGGTATTTTGCCTAAAAGTTCATGTTTCCAAGCAAAAGATTTTTTAAAAGCAAGAGATCTGATTTTTAGGGTTAACAGAATGTAAAAGAGTATGCTAATTTTCCATTTTCACTAAAATCTTAAGGTAGAATCTTATGGGTTTTGTTCTGCTTGAACAAAATTTCAGTATTTCAACATCTAGGGAAAGCCATTCATTTCTTTTTACTTTCCCATTTCCTTTGCTCTGCCGTGCTTATTAAACCCAGACCACACCTGTGTGAGAGAAGAGCACTGATCAACTATTTTGAAATCAGAATTTGCATTGACTGTTTGTAATGAATATTCTGGTCAAGTCCAAAATTAAGGTCTGAGCAAGGTCATCGCACTGAAGTTTCTCTATTCCATTCCTAGATTGTACTGCAATTAATGCCCCTTTGATAACATGAAACATCAACTCTGATTAAAGAACACTTTAATCAGAATGGTGCATTAAAAAGGAAAAAAAAATGAATACAAAAATATCTTACCAGCTTGAGGGGTGAAGTGAATCGTTTTGTGTTTATAAACAAAAATCTCTTTAATTAAATTCATGTTAAAAATTATATTCTTAATTTATTGTTTACTTTGTGTTCTTACTAAATCACGTTTGAACGGATTTTATTAAAATTCAAATTATACTTTTCCTAGACTATTGGCCCCTTGAGTGGGACTGACAAAGGAATATATAACTAACAAAGCACCATGCAGAGAAGTAACTTAAGAAAAATGTCTTGATTTTAGATAAATTGTGGGTTGTCCTTAGGAGTCCGAAGAAATTAGAGAAAAGCTGTTGTATTGTAAAAACTGGCTGCCTCTAATCTACCCCCAGTAATCGAACAGAGATTCTCAGAGAAAGTCAGAGATTGGGGAACCGAGTCTGTTTTTGATAAGAAGGAAATGATTCTCGTAGGGTGGAAATCTGTCTCGAGCACTTTTCCTGCTCTCCACTTTGGTTTCTGCCAAAAGAAAGTGGTGGCAGGAAACACAGACACAGGAAATTGAAGTAGCAATGCTATAAAAAGCTCTTTGATTGAGGATGATGGTGGCACAAAAATAGCGGGACTGTGAGCAGTAAATGAAGCTAGAGAAACTTGACTAAATGCCGCAGCCCCAGAGCGAAGCGAACGTCCCAGAATGCCTTACTGAAGAAGAGATTTATCAAATCTATAGATAAAAACAGGATTTGGAGCAAGTTGGTTATATTGTTATAATAATAATTGTACTAAGTAATGATTTTTCATGGGTTTTAATCATTTTATGATCAGTTAACTAATATTTATTGTTACAGGTATCAGGTATAGTTTTTTTTTTAATTAAAGAAAAAGTTTTGTGCATTGTTTTTGTCTAACACCTAATTTTAAAAAAGGAGTTGTTTTAAACCTGTGAGTTTAGTTTGTGCATATTAAACACATTGCCTTAACTGTGCTTTGGTTTTAGAACATTTTAAAAAATCTCATTATCTATTAAATGGTACAAATTTTCTTCAAGCTTTTACCTCTTCAACCTAAACCACTAAAGTGATAGCAGTAATTTCATAGTTATGAAGGTCTCTGCTAAGTCAGTCGAAATCATTCTTTTATATATAATAACTATATATAATATAACTATTTTTATAACACTTCAAAAACACAATCAGGATGCATTTGTTATATGTTCAGTATGTTACATTTGGGAAGAAAAATAAAACAATAGAAGATACACAATGTTTAAAAATGAATGTATAAATTTTCAGACATAGTAAGTTGGGCTAGTTTGAAAGTATCTTACAATATCCTTTCAAACTGTCTTAGTCAACATGCTGCTCTTCTGCACATAGAAAATATAAAAATTACTCATCCCGAGTGATAATTAAAGAAACTTTGAGTTAGAAAGAGTTTAATTACAGAAGGTTCATGATGCATCGTGACTACTAGTAGCATAAAGTTTAAATTTGCTAATATTTTAAAGGGGCTTTATTTTAAAGGGCTTTTGCTGCTGTGGTCTATGCAGTATTGTTTTCCTTCCTTGCATGACTTCATTATTCCTCCAACATATAATCATAGTGTTTTTTCTTTCACTGAGCTCCTGAGTGGCTGTAAGGCATCAGCGTTTGCGATGAAGTCTCCTTGTAGACATCCGAGCCCTCACTGTGAGCGGCACTGCAATGCGAGCTTGCCTCCTGTGAGCCTCAAGGCCACGAATTACTCATTTTGAACTAAAAAGATGCTGCTCTTTTCTTTTGAGAACAAGATTCATATTACGACTCTAAACAGTATAAAACTACTTGAAAAGCATTATTTCCTAGTCACTTCCATGTATTTATCACTCTGAGATCTGAACAAACGTTTTAGATATCGTTCCTATGATTAGATCCACAAAGTTTCCCGGCCAGGAGTAATATTTAGCAACTGCTCCAGAAAAACCCTTCTCAGAGTATCCATATCAGAGGTCAGTGATAGCTCAGCAGTGACCACAACAAAAATTGGAAGGACCCAAAGGTGATTATTGATCAATATTATTTCATTTTATTTTTCCAAATAAAGACCATTAGAAAACTACCATTTTTACCTTCATCAGTTTTTCTTAAAATGAAAGGACAATATTAACTTAAAAATGTAGGAAGAAAATAATCTCAATTATTCTGATTAGAATGGATTTAGCTTATGAAAACTTGCTTCTTTTTTTTTTTTTTTTTTTAAGTTTAGTATTGTATCTCTGCCAGGAAAAGTCTTCATCTTAAACCTAACTTGTGTCTGTCAGGAGCAGAAAACTAGGAGAAACACTGGGGCCTTTCTGGGATTGCAGAGAACCTCATACTCTTGTTGCCAGTTTCTGAAATGTTTAATGGATCTGAAAAACCAACTGATAGAACACCTAGATAGAACTCTTATCAATGAGAGATCCTCTATATGAACCAGAGATAAAACCATTTTTATAATACATTGAAGAATATCATCAAGCTGCATCTGTTCAATTTATATTTTGGAAGAAAAGTTAAAAACATAGAGGATATACAATGATTAAAGAATAAGTATTAGAGCCATGCTGGATATGTCTGGGCCGTAGGTGGGGGATGTCCTGCCATCATGGTAATTCGACTAAGAGAACAGGTGATTGCAGTGTGGTTTGATAAAGGAGCTGATGGAGCAGGAGCAATGGATTTATTATAGGAGCTTGCATGCCAGAGAGCTACTTAATTTAGGATTATGAAGGTGCTTCCTTGTAAGTTTCAAAGGAAGGATTAGTGCTGGCAAAATGGGAGCTAAAATGAATTCCAGGTAGAAGGGACATGAGCAAATCCCTGAAGCTCTAAAAGAGCACGGTATGCTTGAGGAAAGTAGATGAAGTGTTTCATGGTCTGCCCTAGGAATTAAACATTCTTATGACTGGAATCTGGCAGATTAAATCACACGCTCGAGACTTTAGGTGTTCTGCTCAAGTCGATGGCAGGTCAGGGCAGCACCCATGTACTTGATTGGCTATGAAGTCTTCTTTCACTTTTGTGTTCCCCCTTTGGTTTAGTTTGTATGTGTTTTCCTCATCACAACAAACTGACTGTAAGAAGAATAATTAAAATAAACCGATTATTTAATTATGATGTTGAAAAAAATCTAGAGAGCATTAATAGATAATCGAAATAGTGTGCAGGAAACCAGAGCTACACTTGCCATTCAAACACCCTTATGTGCCAGACCCTTATCAGTAAACTGTGCTCAGTTCTGGATGCCAGCTTGAAAAATATACAGAAAACACAGTAATTAAGAACTGAATGCACACGTTTTGGAGAAAAGACCTTAAAAGTGAGAAATAGTTTGCAAATATTTCTTCCTCTCTCATGTCTCAAAGACTCTGCTTCCTCTCAGCTGACAGCACCTCAGAGCAGAGTAAGACATCATTGGGATGCTTGACCACAGCAAGAGGGGAGGTTAGTATTCTCCTTGGGGTTCCTGCTACCTGATGACATTCTGCATGTATGACAGCACACCTTGAACTTCCTGGCCTCTTTAGCTATGTCTATAGATTACAGGATGCCCTTTCAGAGGGAAGCAGCTTGTAAGCAAAGGTCAGCATGAGGTTATTTACTACATGAGAATAATACAGAAGGAATAACAATGACATTGATATAAAATATATAGATTATAAAAAAGAATTTGATCAGCAATCTCCACTAGTGACAGAAAATGTAATAGACAAATTGCAAAGATTAGTTAAATAATATTTGCTTGACAGTGCATAATATGAAAATAAGAAACACTGCTCTAAAAATAATAAGGCAGTCTACCCACTTGTAAATTTTTGCCAGCTTGAAAATGTGAAAAAAAAAATTAAGCTAAATGATTCCAAGCATTCACATTAAAATATTTGATAGCCTTTTTAAGGAACATTTCAATATATTGAAATTTTTATATAGGGTATTTTTAATACCAAGTATCCCTGTGACTAAGTAGATTTGTTATGAATTTGTGAATATGTGTACCTACCTATTGACTATTCATCTGTATAAAATAACCCTATCATAATTATGGATTGATGTTACCCCCAAAATTCCCTTTTACATTTAATGTAAAATAGAGATTCTTGTCTATCTCCCTCTTTTTTCTTTATTTTATTTTATGGCTAAATCCTCAAAAGGGCAATGAATGACAACCAAATTGATTTTTAGTTTCAAATCTGTTAAATAAAACATCTGGCAGCATGTTCAGGTGCCAGTGTTTGGGGAAATTTCTACTATTTTAGAGGTCATTGTAAGTATCATGCAAAGTGTTAAACCCAACGTATGGAGAATTTTTAAGTAGATTATGTATTTTCCTCATGATTTGTTTTTGAATATAGCCTGAGTTTTTCCTTAGCTAATTACAGGGACTTAGCAAATAATAACAACAGCAAAAGAAGGTGACTAAAATAGGGAAGAAGACAAAACAATCGACCTTTGCAAGGTAACTTGCAGCTAATTACACGAGACTATTAAAACTTAGTAACAGAATTCATGCCATCAACATCTGCGGTCACATTGTATCTGTAATGGAATAGGATGTCACATAACTGAGGTTCATGATAATGACTCTGTCAAGAAAGCATTAAATTATATTCTGTTTTCTCTATTAAAGAAGCTGGGAAACATGGAGTACAAGGTATATATATATATTCTTTTCAGGCTGGTATTTTAGTAATTAATCTTGTGCCATAAGATTGTAAATATTTTCTAAGTATTGTGTTTTGCTAAGATTGTATTATGTTATTAAGCCTTCATGCTTAAAAGCACTTAGAAGGATATTTGGCAAAACTTTGTGGTTAATAATAGTCTGAAGGATATTTTCAATTTCCGTGAAATTTGTATAATTACCAGTGGAATTACAAACATCTAGGAGTTTTAAGAGTATGAATACCCCTAGTTACTATCTTGAAAATGTTCTTTTTTTTTTTCAGTTTATTCCTAGGCAGTTTTTATTTGTTTATTTATTATTATTATTATTTTTTTTTTTTTAACTTGAAAATGTTCTCCTTGTGGATAACAGCAGGGAAAGCTAGATTCGCTTCTGCATTCAACAAACATTCTTTGAGCACCTTCTATGTGCCAGAAACTAAAAATAATAGGGTTCAAAGATGAATAAATTACGGACTTTGCCTTACATCAGTAATGCTCCCATCCTTGGAGTGGTAATGGGGAAGGTTCTAAGGAAAGAAACTCACATTTAAAAGTAGAATGTTTTAAAGGGCTTAGGAAAACCCATAAGGCATACATGAAAATTGAAAACTATTAAGTTTCCATGCCACTTGAAAATGTTTTGCTGATGAATTAGCCCTGATTGAAACGAAATTATCTTTCATCACCTTCACGGTAAACACTTCTACACTTCTCAATTGAATAACATTTTCTTTCCTGTGGATTTGTCCTTCTGACCTGTTCAGAGGTACTGAGAATGATATTGAAATCTACTACGTACCTCTAAAGTCAAAATAAATGTTAAGACCTTTTCTAATATTACATATATGATTGGCAATACATTATATTAAACATTTTATCATATAAATTTTATGGCTACAATGACAAAAATGAGGTGACCAAGAAAATATTTTAATGTTTTTTATTGTTAGTTTATTTTATCATTACTAAATATTTTTGTATTCTAAAAATGACAATCATTATGGCACACCATGCATCAGACAATTTCTCAATTAGGGAAAAGCAAATCTGTGACTCAGAAATCATTTAACACTTTAAAGAACTGGGATTATTTTAGCTGACATTTTCATATAGAAGGCTTTCTGTTTCCATTTATTAGAGTGTAATTTACACATAAGGATACTGATAACTGTGCTGCAGTTTCACTATTTAGTTTAAATGTATTTTTTAGAATATTTAGTATTTGGTAATATTTCCTTTAGAGAACTTTTCCATGGAAATAACATATCTAAAACTATTTTACATATATATATATAAGAACACATTGAAACTTAATCATAGGTCAGATAACTTTTCTTTTAATTGCTAATTAAAACTTGGAATGAAAGCTAAAAAGCTTCGTTTTGTGCTACTTTCTAATAATTACCATTAATGTGACTACATTCTTGTTTAAAGCTTATTCAAATTAGCTCATTAGCCAGCATGGTTACTTACAAACTTCAAAGAATGAAAAAAAAAAAATCAATTTCATCCCATTTTTATAGTGATCGCAGGGACCTGGCAAGCAAATTCATTACCATCCATGTCCATAGCCCTCTACAGTAGGGCATATGTGTCATACCAATTACTATGCAAATCTCCAAATCATTCCTGCGCTAATTCCCTGGTGGCACTGAAATCCTATCTGGCTTAAATAATCAGATGGGAAAATTTTATTCTTGAAATTAATAATACAGATTTAACTGGTGTTAGAAATTGTAGACAGCTAATAGTGTCTCTTTTTCAAATAGACACATTTTAAATACAACATAGTTAAATTCACATTTCTCAAAATTAAGCAATGTAAAATACAAGAAAAGTACTAGATAACCTACTATATTAAATATGCAAAAATTTTTTAAATATTCATTTATAGTTACAATAGTAAATAAAAAACTGGTGCTATGAACATACTTTTGTCAGTATTCTCTCAAAGTAAACTAGAACTTAATGGGGATCATATTCAGTTTAATTCAATATTGATAAATATATTAGTAGAAATAACTTAAAGAGGATTTGATATGCTCGCTTTTTAAAATGCCAAGTAAAGGATGGCTGTCCGACCTCCCCAGTTTCAATCGCTCTTGTTTCTCTCATGCTCCTGCGAAGGTTCTGACTTTGTCCCTCCAGTCCATCTCCCATTATGGATAGACCACAATATGTCTCTTGGGCCTGTTCTGTTCTCAGCATATTGTGTCCTCAGCACAGAATTACGTCTCCTATGAGTTCAAAAAAATATCTGGGGCTGATTTGTGGTATTTTCCTACTAACTCTCATTTCTCTTTAGATTATCTATGGCAGGCACCTTTCTTTGTTTATAAGTACAAATAGGCAAATACTCCACTATAATAGCACTTCCATTCTCTCTGTGACATTTCTTTCATCATCACACCCAAACTGCTTTTCACCTGCTGTGACTCATTAGTGCAGTCATTCAGTAGTTAATGAGCATCAGGCCAGCCATTTAGAATACAATGCTGAAGAAAGAGACAAAATCCCTTCCCTCAGGAAGTTTCCATTCCAATGCTAAAGCAGAGGAAACGGAATAAAGAAATAGACACAGATCTTCCTCACTTTAAGATAGGGTTGTGACCTGATAAACAAATCCTGTAAATTGAAATAACTTAAGTAGAAAATGCATTAAATACCCTTAATCTACCAAACATCACAGCTTAGCCTGACATACCTTAAACGTGCTCAGAACACTCACATTAGCCTACAGTTGGGCAAAATCATCTAACACAAAGCCTATTTAAAAATAAAGTGCTGAATATGTCATGTAATTTATTGAATACTGTATAGAAAGTAAAAAAACAGAATGGGGGTACGGGTACAGAATAGATGTTATGTGTACTGATTGTTCACCCTCGTGGTGGCGTGGCTGACCGGGAGCTGTGGCAGCTGCTGCCCAGCATCACAGGAGAGTATCTGCCACATTTCACCAACCCAGGAAAAGATCACAGCTCCAAGTATGGCTTCTGCTGAATGTGTAGTGCTTTCACGTATCATGGGAAAGCCAAAAAATCATAAGGTGGAACCATCGTTGGTTCAGGGACAATTTTATATAGATTCCAGGATGGCCTTTTGTGAGGTAAGTGCCTTGAAGAAAAGTTAGGCAGGATACAATTTTTGTGGAAGAAGAAGCTCTTTTAGAGAATTAGATAATTGGAGAAGGCTTCATTTACCACAAAATCTGATGACATTAACCAGTGAAAATATTATAGACCATTATATTTTCTTTGACTCTCTGAATTTCATTATCAATAAAAATCAGAATCTTTTAATCAATTGCCCGTTCTTCAGGTATTTTTTTTTCAAATTTTCCAAGTTTCATATTAAGGTGTATGTTCAGTTTAAACAATTATACTACAGCTTTTCAAATAAATTCCAAAATCTTTACCAAGGAATCCAGGATCCAAAAATGATGTTTAACCTCCACAATCCTTATTTCCTCCCACCACACACATGCGGATCCATATCAATTACTTGATGTTCACATGGACATGCCATGCATACCACTCTTTTATTCTCAAGACTTTCTCACTTGCTTTTTTTTTCATTTCCTCAATGCCTTTCTTTCAAATATTCATGTGACTCTCCCCCAAATCCATCCCCATTTATTTCAGTTATTTGTGGCTGCCATGTTATCATATTTAAAATAGAAGTCCTTCATTTATACACACATACATATTCTTTTTATATTCTTTTTCATTATAGTTTACTAAAAGATATTGAATATAGTTCCCAGTAGGATCAGTTGTTAATCAATTTTATACATAGTAGTGTGCGTCTGCTAATCCCAGACTCTCAATTTATCCCTCCCTGCTTTCCTCCTAGTAACCATGTGAGACTACTTTCATAAGAAAATAAACAAACAAATAAATAAAATACCAATCCTGTCAAACTCTGTACTCATACACTACTTTAAATATATTTTTTCATAGTATTGAGAGCTACCTGATACCTCATACCTGTTATTACCTGCTTCATTAAAATACATCCTCTGCTGAGCCAGGAACAGAGTCATTCATGAATAGATACTAAATGACTTTTGTACCCACTGTCATTATTTTTCTGTCTTCTGCTGTGGTCTTAGGGGTCTGTTTTAGATCTACCTTTGTAATTGTCAGTTCAGGTTGTCATAACAAATTATCATAGAGTGGATTAAACAACAATTTATTTTCTCACAGTTTTGGAGGCAGGAGATCTGAAATGCGTGCGCCAGCGTAGGTGGCTGAGTTCTGGTGAGCTCTCCTCCTTGCTTGAACACTGTCATCTTCTTTCTGTGTCCTCATCTGTTGGAGTGGGTAAGCTCTTTTGCGTCGTTTCAATTTTAAGCACACTAATTCTCCAAGGGCCCCACTCTTATGACGTAATTACCCCCTAATATGCTCTATCTCCAAAGACAGTCACATTTGGGATTAGAACGTCATTTGAATTTGAGGTGGGGACAAAATTCAGTCCATAGCACTCTTCAATCTTCAAATTTCTTAGACCGAAAAACCTCACATTATAATCCTTAGCAATCTAAAGAAGTTTTTTCCAAATGATAATTAAAAGCTGTTCTATTTAAACACATTTTTTTAAATCAAAAAACAATTGTTAGGCTATTCTTAACCAGTTAGTGGCAAATTTAACTGAATCTTGCCTAAATAAAGAACTTCATAATCTTCTACACACACAAAAAAAAGTATTTCTTTTCACAAAGACAAGATAAAAAATTTTAGACAGCTGTTCTTTAGTAAACTGTAGATTTTTATAGGTTTTCAACCTTACAATAATATTTTAAAAAAATTATAGAACAGAACTATTTCTTATAAATCAAGTTTTCTGCAGAATAAAGTATGTGAAAATATTTTCTCTAACATAAAGTACAATTAAAGATATTTTGCTTATTTTTAAAAATTTCTAAAATTAAAATAAACAATACATAGCTTATAATATGTAACCAACAGTAGTTAGCTAATAATATTGAAATAAAGCAAGTCTATTTGGAAATGCCTGATTCACAATAGTCTATTTAGTGAATAGTCCATTTGCTCCAGTGTAAAAAAAGAACATATTTATTATCAGCAAAATTCATAAGTAATAGTATTGAAATGAAAAGAAATGCAGTGGGTTATAATACATTTTCTAAATATCATTACCTGTTCTTTGGGTTGAAGGGTTTTTCTTTTTTCTTAATTTAATTGTTTTTTTTCCCTTTTTTATTAAAAAAATTGAATTCTGTTAAATTATTAATCATTTACAGAGGTGAATTTTGTACATATATATTTCTTTAAGTTCAAGTAATATAAACCTGCATTTTTAGTCACTGTAATTCATCCTTACATTACCTCAGAAATGTCATTCCCTTGACACTTAATCATGTCAAAACAGTGGAATGTATGTCACATCCTCTGGGTGGCAAAGGTTTCTACAGGAACAACATGGAGCCATTGTGACATTTTTCTAATTATCAGTCATCTCATTTTGATGTAAGTGAAGGGCACTTGTTAAACATGAACATTCAGTTAATTTTTGCTATTCTATGTTGATTATTCAACAAGAAAAATGTGTGTTAAATGTTTTTACATTTATTTCCTACTAGTCTCTAAATGGCTTGTCCACTATATCTGCCTTCAGTGTTGTTAAAAGACTGGTGAGCACAGGGAATTTGTTTACTTGTTTGCATTTTTATCTCCAGGGCAGACACACGGTATATGCTAAGATAATTCCACTCCAATCTTTAAACATTCCTGCATATCTCATAACAGAAGTCTTTTAAGGAATATTCTCTTTACTATCTTATTTCAATGACACTTAAATATCAATACTAATTTGAGGAGAGAAATGGAAGAAATCTACGTCAAGGATAACGGAGTCAAGTCAGTAAGATTGTGGCTGGAGAAGATTTGGAAGGGACAATAGCACCGTCTATCTATACTATGTACTTACTTACACTATGCGAGCAATAAAGCATGCCTTGTTTATTGAAATGCCTCAGGTTGGAAACTCTTGTTTTCAAATAACAGAAACTCAATCTAGACAGAATTGAACAGTTAAAGGAAAATTTTAATGTAGGCATCTGAATAGCTTAAATAAGGAATCATCCTGTAGTACAGTTTACCTATTTTTATTTATGTTTTGCTTCTAAGATACATAAAATAGATTCTTCTCACATTGATAAGATGACTTCCAAAAGCTTCAAAGTGCTGCCTTCTTCCTTGTTCACTTTTAGGAGAAGTGTGTGTTTCTTATGCAGAAGAATAAGGACTTTTTCCTACTCAGAAGCCCATACCAAATATCTCCTTGGTTGGATAATTTTTATGCATCGCTGTCATGATCAGCTGCAAACCATTCACATGTTCACGGGAAAAGGAAGTTGCTGATTGCTTTAAAGCTCACATTTGGAGTTGTAAGGAATGGAGCAGCCCCAAGCTTGAGATGAAACCCCGCCTGAAAAACCAGGGTTCTGTGGCCAAAGAAAAGGGAATATGAATGTGGAAGACCAAAAGCAGAGCATGCCCACTACTGCAGCTGGAGTGATATTCACATCGCTGAGAGCATGATAAAAGTGCAAACTCAGAAATCAAATGATCTTAGTTCCAACAAAGATTTACTAATTTTTAAGTATAAAACATCTGTTTGCCTCAATTTTTACATCTGAAAATGAGGATAATGATAGGATAATAAGACATGCAACAACGTTTTATTGTGAATTTTAATTTAGTTTAGAAATGTAAGTGCTTAGAATTGCCTAACACAAAGCAAATGCATAATAAATGTTCATAGTAATAATAATAATTGTTATTATCATTACATGTATATAATTTCCACAATGGGCATATATTACCTTTGTAATTAGCAAAATAAACATCATAATACCCATATCTAAAGTACTATTGTCAGGATTAAATACAGTAATAATCCATGCGTTTATTTCCATTATAGCAGTTGTTTTATAGGCTTGTGGTCATTTGTTCAGTTGACACTAGATAGTTTATTAAATTTCTTTGAAGACAATGTCTCTATTGTATTTATCTTTATAACCCCAATGACAACTACAATGTTTATCATGTAGCAGATCCTGGTCAAATGCTAATTGAAAATGTTGACCTAAAACAAATAGACTGCCAATTATTTCTCTAGCTAAAAAAAATAATATTAAATTAAAAAATAGGTTTATTTGGGATTAGCAAAGAATTGTCATTTGGGTCTGCAACCATAGTGAGCCACTTGCAAGTCTCCAGCAAATACGGAGAGGAGCACTCTTAAAGAAGGGAAGAAGTTGGGAGGGCTATAGTAAACAAAGGATCCATGGCTTTTCATTGGCCGAGTTGCAACACTCTCTCATTGGCTGAGCTCTTGCCAAGTCCTCTTGGGCTCTGTTATCTATTAGAGCATGAGAGCTCCCCCTTCCAGTCTCCCAACTCTATCTTAATTGAAATTTCTGTTTACTAATTTTCCCAAAAACAAAAGAAGGGAAGAGAAATAAAAGAAAGGTCAGAAGGAACAAGAGAGGAGGGGTGTTGAAAGAGAAAAATGGTTTAAAAATTTGAGGATTTAGATGCTTATCCTGAGGGAACTCTTCTGCAAGGTCATGAGAAGTATCTGTATGCATTTTCTGTGCTGTCACATGATTGCATGTCTTCTGGGTGTACTTGGGAGGCTGAACTTGTAAGGGACTAGTAAGCAGAAATTTCAGGTAGGCAGTTATGTCAGCATGAAACAAACAAACAAAACAACTAGCACAAAGCAAAGTAAAAAATAAGGGCTATCCAACATGGTGCTTTTCCTCCACTACTCAGCCTGCTACCACAGCTCAAGTGGGGAGAATGTAAAGCGGGTTTATGAATGTCACCACTGCACATTGGAATGTAATAACATTTGCACTTTTAATTTTTATTCAATTAAAATATTTTTTGAGTTAGAAAAATCTTGAAATCTAATACTTAAAAACCAAAACCCTTTTCTTTAGGAAGAATTATTGCTATTAGTTTTTTTTTTAATACTAGAAGGGATTTATCACAAAACAAAATGCAAAAGAATAGAATACTTGCCTTCTCATTCTTTTTTAATAAAAAAGAGCTGATGCGAGAATTCTGCACCCTCTATATTTGAGGAACAAAAGCTACATTTCACATTTGATCTACATGAGGCAATGAATAAAAGATCATAGATAAAAGAAAACCAGTAAATCATCATTTGCATTGTATTGATGTTTACTGAGGTATAAAATCCCCTAGAATTTAGATGTGCCTTCACATTGTTATGAAGAAGGTGCTTTCCTCAAATAACATGGGATTCAAAACACACATTTGTGAGAATTGCTCTGAGATGAGTGCTGTCACAAATCCCCGAGAGAGAAAAATACTGCTGAGTTCTGTTATACCATGAGAGATGTAGAATTTTCTATATTTTAAGGCTTTGTTTTTTAATCTCACTTTATTATTTTTGAAAGACACATATACCTACACATAATGGCTAATTTTTAAGAACTTTTTTTAAATAGTAAAATGTGAAAATAAAATCGGTAAACTTCTTGATTTACTAAGAAATCAAATGTACAGATTTAATTTCTTTTGACTTGCAATTTAAAGAAGGATATTATTCTCCAATATTTTTTTCCAGTCTTGATGTTGAAACTTCAAAAGAATGTGATCAAAATTAAATCAGAGTCAACGAACATGACAGTCATTTAAAAGTGTACTTACCAACATATTACCAGTTTATAGGATTAGTATCTTCTAATGCTTTTCTCCCAATCCAAAGTAGAAAAGAAGCTTACAGTTGATGCGTGACATTGCTGTATCTTGGTCTGTTTAACACTTAAATTATAGAGCTTTATTGGGGGAAGAGAAAAAGAGAGATTGTTACGATGAAGTTGAGAGTGGGGTAGTAAAAGTTTTGAAGGCATAATTATGAGTCAAATTATTCATTGAAGTTTTAGGAAATTGCCAGGCCTGAGAATAATCAATATGGACGAGGAAGCACATGAAGCAAGGGACAATGTGTAGACATAGACAATAAAAACAGTAAGAACAGGAGTGTAATTAAGGATTTGGTAGAGTTGTAAAATTTCAGATTTGAGAGAGGTCCTAGAGAAATGTTTTGCAATGTTTTTATTTTATGAACTCATTTATTAAAGTATAGTCTACTAAAAGTCACATATCGTAAGAGTGCAGATTGAACTTTTATAAATATATACAACTGAGTTCACTGTCACTAGAATTAAGACAGAGAACATCACAACCTCTCAGAATCCTTCCTCTGTCCCTTTCAGTCACTAACTTTCCTTAAACGTGTCTGAATGTTGTCATATTAGCTTATTTTACCCTGGTTTTAAATTTCATAATTATATTTTACTAAGTAATATTTTTGAAATGTATCCATGATGTTTTAGGTAGTGTAACTCATACCTTTTCATTGAAGTATGATAACCTATTTTGAGACATTCTTTATTTTACGCACATTTTAGCTGTTTAAATTTTTTAACTTGTTATATCTGGTTGATACAAACATTCTTGCATATCTTACTACTGGACATAGATACTCATCTGCCTTTGGTTTATACCTAGGACTAGAATTTACCAATTTGAGCAAGAGACAGAGAAATGAATTCTAATTCATTCTACTTAGAACCTATAAACTGTAGGCTGTAATCACATTCTTTAGGAAACAACTGGGTTAACAAAAGACAATATTTCCATTTAAATGCAAATTGATATTGGTTATTTCTAATTTTATTATACTTTCATTAAGAGTAAACCAAAGTAGATTTACATTTTCCAGTGTTAATTATTAAATAAAACTAAATATTATTGTGAATAAATTGCTTTGCTTTTCTGACCTTATGATATTAACTTTTCATCAAGTTTCTTGATCTAAAAGTAAACAACCTGTTTAAAGAAAATAGAATTGTTAAATTTAAATAACATGCCTATGTTTGTGGGATTTTCTTCAGTGCTTTTAATAGAGTATTATGAAATGTCAAAGTAAAACTATGAATAATTTGGCATTAATTATTGAATACTTACTTAATTCCTATGGATATGTACTTTATCTGAATACCAATTAAATATGGATACAGAGACAATAGTTAACCATTAATATTTATTAACAGTTTATTCTATCAGCAAGTTAGCAGTTCCCTTGGTTATGTTGTAAAATACTAAGAAAAAATGCATTCTCTTATTTTCTGAAGTGTGATTATAAAACAGGCTGTAATTGGACACATTTATACCTTACAATTTGTAATATATTATAAAACTAGCATCTTTTGTTATTCACAAGTTATCAGAATGGTATCTTAGAGTAGACATTAAAAAGAATATTTGTCACCAATGTCCTTAAACTCAGAAATTAGAGGAGAACATAATTACTTTTGCACTCCAGTTATTCAGAAAAACATGATATAATGAAGACATCTTGATATCTAGCAAAGGAAAATAACATTTAACATCCATTAGTATTGCTGTTATAAAAAACACAGAAAATAACAAGTGCTGGTAAGGATGTGGAGAAAATTCAACCCTTGTGCATTACTGGTGGAAATATAAAATGATACAGCCCCAGAGGCAAATGATATAGTGATTTCTAAAATAATTAGCCATGGAATTACCATATGATCCAGCAATTTTACTTCTGAATATACACCCCCTTCTCAAAATTGAAAGCAGCTATTCAGATAGATATTTGTACACCCATGTTCATAGCAGCATTATTCACAATATCTGAAAGATGGAAGTAGCCCAAGTATTCATGGATGGATTAATAGATAAAACATGGTGCGTATGTGTATATATATATGGTTGAATATTATTGTCTTAAAAGGAAAAAAACCAAAAAATTTAAAAATTAAAAAATTAAAAAGGAAAATTTAACACATGCTACAAAATAGATAAATTTTAAATTTATTTTTTATTTTTTAAATAGATAAATCTTGAAGACACTTTGCCTCAATCTTTCTCACCTACCTTTAGCCTGACACATCTATATTTTATTATCCTATCCAAATATCTGTGTACTCTTTTGCCAGCCACTAACTGTAATATTGAAGACAGAAAGTGGCTCCAATAATTTACAAACTAATAACCTTTACTATTTGATTATAGTTTTACAAACTTTGAGTAAGTTGAATTTCCTTCCCCTTATCACAAACTTTGTTTAGACAGCACAACCCTTTACTATTATTGTGTATTTATTTTTAGACACCTGTATAAGTCATATGTGACTCTTTTGGTTGAATTGCATACTCTGGGGCATCTTTGTCCAATGACCTCTTGAATACTTGTTGTATATGAAAACAGGCTTCAAGGTAATATATTGTTGGGCAAAATGAAAGTAATTGTTAAGACTATTTTAGTGTAGCATTCCATTTACATTGAGTATAATTAATATTTTATCTATTATATTATTGTCAAAGCAAATTGTAGTTTATCTTTATTTTGAAAAAATTAGAATGGGGAAAACATACTTTAAGAATATTTTGTGGGAAATAATTCTGCTGTTGAGAAGTATATTTTATTAAGTTCCTTTAAATTTAAGCAATACAAACTAAAATCTACTCATGCATTAAACATTTTTAGCTTCCTAGTATGTACGGCGCTATGGTTGTCCGTGAGATAATGTGAGAAAACTCAACTGCCAGTAGTCATGCATAATTAGAGAATTATGCAATTTGAGAGCCTGAAGGCATCTTAGCAATTATCTTATCCAACAATCCTATTTTACTAATGTGAAACAGTTCTCAGAAAATTTAAGTGATTCAGGTTAAGAAAGAATCTTATGGTAATATTCTGAGTGTTACTTATTAAAATAAGCCAGCATTTCCTCCAGAATTACTTATATGTTTATGTTTCATTAAAGTATCTTGACAGTTTAAGACATACATGCACGTAGGAGGTATATAAAGCAGAAAATTGTTCTATATGTAAAAGGTTTTATTTTATTTTTTTAACCTTACAGTATTTCTGTAGAAATACAGCAGAATTACACTGGTTTAATGTTTGGTTGTTCAACAGTGGGTAGTAGTGCGCTCCATACCCACTCAAGAATTTTTGTTTTAAGAACTGGCATGGTCAGGCTTCCAAGTTCCAAGCCAGCTCTCGGGAGAGCCGTGCACGACCAAGCAATTCCTCCGTTCATTTGTCACTAGTCTTTAGAGCAGGTCTTGCCTCGTCATCCCCCGTCACGTTATGAAGCAGATTTTTCTATTAGTGCAACCTTTCCAAAATTGTTCTCAGTTGTGCATGCTTGTGTTTGTGTGTGTGTATGTGTGTTTCTTCCTGGCTTCTGGAAGAAAGTCCCCAGTTCCTGATTACCTTCGTTGCAGGATTTGGTTAAGAATTTTATGACGATCAGTGAACACTGTCTTTATGTTAATCAATGTTTCATGTGTCCTGAATTAGCAGAATCAATGCCGGAATCAATTAGCACATGAGACTATGCAGCTCACCATCTCCCCATTCCTGGGTGATGGCCAAGTAATCTGATCTTCTGCAAGGAAACATTACCTTGGAACTCAGACTAGGTTCAAACTTTTGTGCTGCTATGATATGAAAAGCTAACTTGTAAAAGACCTCAGAAAATGACATTCCTTTCACTATACAACAAAGCTCATTTTCCTTCCTGATGCCTCTACCTCCTGGTTTGCTTTGGATAATAACCGAGGTGTCATTTGTTGCCCTTCACTTGTTGCCACAAAGGCATCTCCTCTGATATGGTTTTATCATCTTATTTCTTCTTCTCTTAAGGTTCTCCTTTCTACTTAAATTATTTTTAACTCTTTTAATTCCGTCATTAAAGGCTGTTTAATACATTGCCCACAAATCCCTTTTAACTCATGTCAACTTTTCTCTTTCATGCAATTTCCCTGATCCTCTCTACCCATCACCTATTCACTGAAATAGTAATTCATTCCTTTTCAGGACAAAATGAACTTTAAAATAGGCAATAGGACAATAAAAGTCACAATAATAGAAAAAATGTATTAAATTAAAGAAAAAAATTGGGTCAAAAAAGAGATAAGAGAAAAGATAAATAGAAGAAAAAATTGACACAAACAGATTCTAAAAAAAAAATCCATGTATCTATAGATAATCTGTATATTTGTTTCTAATATTTTAATTCCTCTTTGAGAACATAATTAGTTGCATGATTCATGATCTCCATAAGATAAAAACAAGACTGTTCAGAAGCTGAATTCTCTCAGATTGAAACATGAAATTAATAAATTTTTTACTTGTCCTCACAAAAAGAACACTATAATTCAGCAAATGGAATTTCTACAACCCATTTGTAATTAGTAAAAGTTGTGTACAACGTACGACCAGAGTTTTAGAGACATTTCTGTTAATGTATGACAGTATCGTAACATCACTCAAAAATTCAGAAAGGAAAACATCTAAGAAGGGACCAAAAGAAAACAATTCAGTCAAGAAACTCCAAAAACCTAGTCTAAAGCAGAGGAAAATGATAGTACCCAGGTGTGAGATGGAAAATGCATGCCAGCTTCATTCCTCACTGATGGCATCTCCACTGTTGAAGGCACATGTCTTAAACTGATTGTTAAGTCCTTTTACCTGAGTTCATAAGTGGCCCCAGGGAACCACTTGGTAATCAGCTGGTCACGGAATTTGAGAAGAGGCCTGGATCCTATCAGTTTACTCAAGCCATAGATGTTCTGCATATTCTTCAAGCATTACTCCATAAATGTCATTTTTCTTTATTGACCTTGTATGTGTAATGAGAGGAAGTGACAAATACCTAGCGCAGCTATTCTAGAATGGTTTTTAGTAGGGATTCAGTTTTATCAGTCTTCTTTGTGAATGGAAACAACTTTCTCTTTTCCAAAAGCAGCAACCTAAATGAAGAGATATATAATATATATAGTATAAAGCCACTCCAACATTGCTTTTGGGTATAATAAGAAAGTAATTTCAGTACAGTGTCTTAAAATCTTACAGAGTTTTTTCTTTCTTTCTTTCTTTCTTTCTTTCTTTTTGGTAGGGAGGGGTGGGGGCATTAACAGACAGATTATAAAAATCATATGTAAATACAAAAATGCAGAAATCAATCAAGATTAGCCAAGGGAATTTTAAAGAATAAAAAGAAGAAAACTAGAAGAATCATACTCTACATATGAAGACCAAAAATAAAGCTACCTTATTTAGGTCAGTATGATGTTGATCAAATAATTTAAAAATTGATCAGTGGAACAGCTTAGAAACTGTCATACATCTATGGTTATTTAATTTATGATAAAGATGATGATGAAGAATAGTGTGAAAGGATGGTATTTTCAAGAAATGGTGCTGGGCCAGATGACTATCTGCATAGAAAAAAATTTAATCTTGACCTCTACTTCAAAACGTACACAAAGAATAATTTCCAGGTGGATTGTGGATCTAAATTAGAAAATTAATTAAATTAAGAAGTACTCTAGTCATTATAAACTACTCTACAGATTAAGAGCTACTCTACTCAAAAGTCATCACTAAGGAAGTGAAAGGTAGTTTGAGAGTGGGAGGATATATTTGTTATGTATCTATTTGACAAAAAACACAGTATATTGTATATAAAGAAGTCATACAATTCCATAAGAAAAAGGCAGACAATCCAGTTTAAAAATATGCAAGAGTTGAATATGTACTTCACAAAACAAGATATTTAAATAACCAATAAGTATATTATTCATCAAGAAATTTCATTATCCATTAAGAAAGTCAGTGCAAGGCTAGGACTAGTCTATGGCCTGGGCACCAAAGTTAAGGAGGCATCACTTTTAGAGTCAAGCAAACGTCAAATATAAATTGATACAATCATTTTTGAAACTGAGTTTTATATCTACTCATACATATTCTTTGAGCCAGCAATTCTCCTTAGATATATACCCAACAAAAATAGGAGTACTATGTTCACAAAACAGAAGTACATGAATATTTATAGGAGCATTATTTGTAATAACCAAGACACTCCAAACTGCTATCAACAGAAAAATGGATAAGGAAATTATGATAAAGTAATAAAATTGAATACTATACAGTAATAAGAAGTGGTAGAGTGTGAGTGTGTGCCTAGCATGCATGAGGTCCTGGGTTCAATCCCCAGTACCTCTGTTATAAATAAATAAACCTGATTACCTCCCCACACCAAAAAAAACCAAAAAACAAAACAAAACAAAAAAACAACCCAAAGTGTAATGTGTGAACTTTGATTGGATTCTGGTTCTAAAAAAAAAGCAGCTATAAGAATTTTGAACTACAACTATACATAGGAAACATGATCTTATAATGTAGAGGGATGAAAGCCAGACACAAAGATATATGTCCTGAATTAGTATGCTTATATACATTTCAAAAACAGGTAAAACTAATCGATAGCCGGGGTAATGATCAGCCTTGAAAGGGAATAATCCTGGAAGGGGCCAGAGTGGGTTCTGGGATGCTGCTAAAATTCTGTTTATTGAAAAGACTGCTGATCACATGAGTGTGGAAGTTCGTTGATTTACACACTTATCATTAATGTACCTTTTAGCTGCAGGCATTCAATTTAAAGTATATACCAAATAAATGAATAAACAAACAAACAAGTCATGTTAGAAGCACTTAAACAGAAACTAAACCAAGGGAGTCCCTGAAAGCCTGGAAGTAATTAATATTTGGAGTGTCTCTACACAAACATCTTGACCAGTAAGACTCAATATGGATGGAGGCATTCACATGGCCCAAAACAATGTCACATTCTCTATACTTTCATAGGCTTCATCTACATACCTATTCTACAGACATCTTTGTTGTCAGTTTTTCAAACTTGGTCCTTCAAAGTTTCTAAACGTGCTAAGTTGACACTAAATCAAACAGATTAGTTGCTTAATAAACAGTAGTATTGTTTATTCATGGTCATTTTGCTTTTACTTTAATTACTTGTTTTGTTGTCAAAGTTTCCAATTTAAATATCACAAATGTGTAGAATGACAAGGAGTAAAATAATGTGTATGAAATACACTCTAAAATATATGAAGAACAGTTTTATAAAATACAAGAGCTGTGGAAAAATAGACATGTCAATGTAAAACCAACTGATTTCTATACAATATAATGGAAAATAAGCATCTCATATTCTGGATAGTAGTCAATGCAGAAGCATCCTACGGTTTTCTGATATTTAGATAAAATTCATTTAGAATTAGAATTATCATCAGGTAACATAGGATACCAAAAACCTACTCTGATTGTTGACGCAAGTTAAAGGAGATAAATTTTTTAAATGTGGACATAGGAAAAGAGAGTTACTAAAGGATTCTTTAGATGTAAAAAGTGAACCACCAGAGGTCGGAAATCAAAATACAGGCTCAGTTAATCATAGAACAAAGAATGGAGGGGGTTAATGTTTTACATAAATTATATAAATCGCAGGGATGGAATAGCTCAGTGGTAGAGCACGTGCTTAGCATACACGAGGTCCAGGATTCAATCCCCAGTACCTCCAGTAAAACAAACAAACAAACAAACAAACAAACCTAATTACCTCCCCCAAAAATTAAAAAAAAATTAAATAAATAAGTAAATAATGTAAATCAAAACATGTGTATTTGAGAAAATCAAGTCGTTTTTCCCTTAACCTAGTTTCCTGTGACCATTAATAAATCTGTAAATAAACAGTGTTAAGAAGGTGTTGGAGTTGTTTTATCTCCTCTACCTACCGGAATCACTTTGACAGATCCTAAGAGGGGAACACAGGATCTTTCAGTTCCTTAGCAATGCTCTTCAGTTGAATTGGAATTCTAGCACTATAACAGCCTGTCAGTATCAAAGAATATTTCCTTCTTCGTGGCAACCAAGAAGGTTGAATCCACTTAGTATAAAGGGTAAAGAAAGACATTGTCAAGACAGACACGTGAGCCTGTGTAAACTAAACAGGCTAGGAAGTCTTGATCTTGGTTCTTAAAGACAAGACTACCAGGAGATAGATTACCTGAACAAAATCTGCTCTAACAGTAACTCACCACAATTAGAGAATTAAGGTGTGACCCAGATTTATACGTGGGTAAATGTTTAATAGAGTAATTTTATAACATTTTTCCTGTAGAAGAAAGCATTCTTTGCCTTATCCAAATTTCTTTTCTTTTTTGTTTTCTAATAGTTTATACTACATTATAATTGACTACACTGAACTTGAAGGCTAAGATTAATTCTGTCCGTTGTAGTTTCTTCATATAGCCTACTACTTGCCACATAGTAGGTGCTAAACAAATGTTTAATTAATATTGTTGAATATTAAAAAAAAACTCTTAGTTTGAATAATTTATTGTACTCAAATAATGATAATTTCAAAGCAAATCAATCTTATTAGTTACTATTTATTCATCTAATACAGGATCTAGTGAAAGGACTAGCCAATATTTGTGATTAAATTGCCTATGTTAGAAAAATAAAATTTATTTTGTCTTTAGTTTATTCCAGAAAGGGGGGATAAATTTCTGTTTGTATATTATCTGATCATTTTTAACTGCCTTGCATTTGACTGATCACACTGAGATTAATTTTTTTTTCCTACTAGAAAGCTTTACAGATATTTTAATGTTCATATATGAATATCTCTATGCGCAGCTCATATTTTATATGACTCTTGATGCAGCTTAACTTACAATGAAGAAGTGTTTTGAACAATAGTGCCAATAACTGAAGTCCTAGTGCAACAAAATGACACATCACAGATCAGGGCCTAAAACCGCTTTTGACTTCAGCAGCCGCTGCTCACCGCCCGGCAGGCTGCCTGAAGCAGCAAGTAGGGACAGAAACAGGGGTTTCTGTGGGTCATGTCATCTGTGTTGTTGCTGAGAGAGGTGTCCTTATCCTGCTGTTTCTGTAGTTCTATTTGGCTTGCGTTCTCTCCAGGCTTTGTAAGCAATGTAGCCTCTTCTTGTTCCCTCTGAGAATCATCTGAAGGCTTTTTCCTTTCTCAACACATTAGGAAACCTGGAAACCCACGACATTCTTAATACTGATGAGACACATCTCTGTTACAATTTTCTGCCTGATAAATTCTTAACATTTCCTGTGGGCGAAAACCATAGGAAATTGCATGGGGTAGAGGGGATGAGTCCACTGCTATTTTATTTTCATATAGATGGAAAATTCTTCTCTACCAGCACATTGATATTCAGACCATCTCAGGCCAGAATCCTCCGAGCTAATTATTTTGTTGCTCAGCGAACAATAGATATTTGAATTTATTTTTTTTTTTTTTTAGTATGCAGTGAATGGACTCTTCCGCAGTTACAGATATATACCTGACCTATATTTAATTATTTTAAATATGCGTTACATTGCTTTCAAGAGACTAAAAGTGTTGTATGGGGACGAACAAAGTTATGTTTAGAGAAGCAACACAATTTTGGCTGAACGCATTGTTGGCCTGTCCATCTGGAGATCCGAGCCCAAGAGAGACAAAATGAATATTCTGAGAGGAAAATTTATTATAAGATGATGGCAACTGCCAGGCAGGTGTAATTTATTATAAAAGGATGAAGCAAACCCCATGGGCCACCTGGTTGTGTGAAGGAATGGTGGTTGCATGAATCTCAGGGTTTTTGTTTCTGTTTTGTTAACACAGGCTGATAGGACCCACGGCCTTCACAGTGAGCCCCAGTGAACCACAGAGGCATATGCCACAGACAACTCAGGAGTGTATGGTCTCCTTAGCGCAAAGCCATCATTCCATGGAACACACTGCTGTACATCTCCCTTTTATGGTGGGTCACAAGTAGCATCTTTTGTCTGTGGACACAACATTATTTTTAGTTATATAATTCACAGCAGTAAAGGAAATAACACAATTTACTTGAAAAGGTTAATGCTTTTCTTGGACACCTAATTTAAAACATTCGTCTTTCTGGTTGAAACCATGGCTGTAAAGAGTTAGTATAAAAGTGGAGTTATAGCTCAGAAGTTCAATAAGCTTCTAAGAGCACTTAATGCTCAAACAGACTAAAAGTGTTTTTATGGAGATCAATGGGCAATTCACTCCTTCCTTGCATTTTATTTTTCCTACAAAGTGGAATGGTTCCCCTTAATATTTAAGACACACAAAAATCTTTGTTAAAATCTATATACTGATGAAATCTTTTAACGCTGAATGTGTACAGTGGGTGCAGATTGATATGGGTGGTTATAAAGGTAGTTGGGCATTTGGTGTCTCTTATGGGCTGTCCTCAGAACTTGGGAACATGTACTTCCAGGCAGGAACCCAGGCAGGACAGAGAAAAAGCCATGGGTCAGAAACCAGCTTCTGAGCAGACATTCCCAGACTGCGACACTCAGACCCTTACAACGTCCACAGGGATAGAAGCCCATTGGTCCTGCATATTGGGTTCCCCACTTTGCATTTTGCCAAATCAGAAATTAAAAACCAACAAACCATTTTCATTATTGCTGTCATTTTACGAAAGGACATTTTTTACAGAAAAAAAAAGTTTAGGGAGGTTATATCAAAATAAGATTGTTTTCAATTAAGTCATTAAGGCTTAGGCAGACTTCCAGCAGTTCCTCATTTTCTTCCCCTTTGCAGACGTGGGGAAAGAGTCCATCTGGACCAGTCCAGTCTCGGAGGGCATGAGGAAGCCTCGTGTTTGGTTAAGAGCAGCGGGGAAACGCGCAGAATCCTACCCTTTGTCATATGTGCAGTGTTCACACATCTATTCTGCGAGCATTTAGTGAAGGCGGCCTTGGGACAGGCCTTGACAATGTAGAAGACCGATGTGGGCAAGAGGCAGAAGACCAGCATGGTCTGCCTCCTGTCCCCTCACACCCTGGTGCGGAGATAACTCAGAGATAAACCCCTGGAGCAGAAGAAATCGTGGTGACATCATGGTTGTGAGGACCGGTGGTCCCCACCCTGGCTCTGCATCCAACCACCTTGGGGACACAAGGACAAATATACTAAAATACTAGGTCCTGGGATCCACCTAGATTTTGATTTATTAACTATGGGTTGAACCAGACAGTGACTTTTACTCTTTATTGCTGCATTAGGTGCGTGGAGGTTAAACTTTCCAGTAGTCACACAAGGATGATCATAAAGGCAACTGTCCCTGCCCTGCCCTCCTCCCCCATTGCCTCTAGTTTCTCGGAAGCTTTTACATATCCTGTACTTCTTTCTGGGGCAATATTTTAACTCTATTTCTCTCTTTTTAGGGCTGGCTTGGTATTGGAGAAAATATGATGTAGTCATGTGAGATCCCATTTTGGTCCTTTTTAAAAACCAGCAACCACTTGCAGGCGTAGGGTTGGCTCTTGCTACCGTGAAAGGGGTCTGACTTCCCTGGGGAGGGGCCCGAGGCCCAAGCCCCACCACTGTCCCCTGGGGCTCTTGAACCCTGTCATCAGTCAGAGACCTCAGACTGGCCTCAGATGATTCTGTCATTTCCCTCTTGCTAAAGGGATGGGGACCAGCCTGTCAAGACAGAGTCCCGGGGGGTGGACTAGGAGGTTCTGAGCCTACAGCTGGCCTGAGAGATGTCAGCAGAGCAAGATGTGATTAATGAGATAAATGGGGCCAAATGAAGCAGAAAGTAGGACCTCTCCCTCCCTAGAGGTCCACTTGGGAAGACAACCTAATGAATTAGAGACTCAACGGGAGGTATGAGCCAAATATGTCCACAGGACAGAAGGAACCCGGGTCCCTGTCTCAGCCCTCAGCACAGTCACCCCTTCTAGGAAAATGGATTGAACAGGGACGTGCTGGCTGCATAGAATCCATGAAATGATGAGATCCAACCAGTCCCAGTGTAGTCTCCTAAGTTGTGAGGATGGATTCCTAGTCCTGGTTAAACATTTGGGGACACCCTTCAGTCTGGGGCCTTGTCTTCCCACAGTGACCACACACTAGGTGGGAGGAAGCCTCAGAGGAGGGCGATCCCTGGGACCTCTGGGGGCAGGACCAGGTTTCTCTGCAGCAGAAGGAAACTTTAACTCAGGAGAATGGCTTTCACCCAGGACAGAGCCCAACCGCACTCTGCCCTGACTTGCTCTTAGGCACAGAAAGGGACAGGGTCTGGCCCTGCTTTGACCCCCTAGGTTTGCTGTAGGGCCAGGTGGGCCTCGAGTGGCCCAGCTCTAGTCTGTGATCAACCCTTCCACCTGCCTCAGGGCCTAAGTAAGTGAAGTCACTTTCCACTTTTAAAGCAAAGTTAGGGACAACTGTTTACTCGGACCTGGCCGGCCTCCCCTCCCCCAGCCTAACTGCCCAGCGTTGGTGGTCAGGCAGTTAACCTTGGAGACGGAACATCACAGGGTTCTGAGCGGTTATTTGGGGCCCACAGGACACTGGTCCTCAGAGGCAGAGCTGGGGAGGCCTCACAGCCATGGAAGTCTTACTGCTTGCCCTTGGGTCCACTCTCCAGCTGATCCTGGAGCCCCTGTGGAGCGCTCTGCTGCTTGTTATGAAAGCTTGACACACGTCCCAGGTCTCCCTGTGTTTCTCTGGGAGATCCTAGTGTGTGCTGGGGTGCTGGTCCTGGCAGTAAATAGATGGTACACTTTAAGAAGGGAGAAGTCGCTCAGAAAAATGTCTTCAGCCCAAGATGAAGTCTGTGGAAAATGGAGAGAGACTACTGGACCGATGACTCAGGCCCATGAAGTCCTCAAGCCACCTGGGCTCGAGGCCAGTCCTCCCTTATTACGAATCTTAAGCTTTTGGGCCTTGAAAGAAAAACCAAGGAAGACATTGTTTCAGGGCACTGTTGACTTTATGGAAAAGGCACAGAAGAGCCAGCCTCCGCAACTTTCCCAAGTCACTGACGGAAAACACATCTTAAAACCGTCAGAGAAAATGGAGAACAATCTCAGAAGAAAGAAGAGAATGATTTGAATAAAAATATTCGTTTTCCAGAAGTCCAGAACTGTTTCACCCAGAAATTGGGAGAAGGAAGCGACAGGTCCAGGGAAAGGAGTTGGGAGGGAGGCTGGAGTGGCCGAAGGCAGGAAAGGCACAGGTCCTGCAAGATAGAATCAGCCGATTAAGAGCCATAGCAGACCACCTGCTAAAGACCACCCCGTCGCCCGACCTCCTTGGAGGTCATGTGGATGGAGGGCACGCAGACATCCAGCAGGAGGAAGCAGAAAATGGCCATCGCCCTGTCCGCGGGTCAGAAGGTGATCTGAAAGGCATCACAGATGATGCTGACCACAGTGTGCCCCTTCCACATCCTCAAGAGGGACATCAGGGGACAGCCAAACGCTTGCAGGAAGAAAAGCAGATGATCCAAGAGCTTACAGTACAAACAACAAGTCTCCAAGTAGAAGAAGCGTCTGTGAAGTGTGAGAATTCCCAGCTTGATGATGAGACTGAGCAGCTGAAGCTGAAACTTCAAAGTCTGCCTGATGCCTATGATGACTACATGGTGCAGCTTCACAGATAATTCTCTCAGGTGGAAGCTTGCTGCTCAGAAGTGAGGAAGAAACTCACCAATGTGTGTAGAGACCTGGACTCCACAGGTCAGATGTGCGACCTCTGCAAGAAGATCGCCCAAGATGCAGGCGAAGAACTGGAGAGAACCTCTTCCTACCACCTCAAAGGGATCTGCTTCCAAGAGAAAAGAGCTGAGGGAAGCTAGCTGGCGGCAGTGGCCACCTAGAGAAAGCTCCAGGACCTGCGAAAGGAGAGTGACCGCAACAGACAGATGCTGGCCAAGGTCGAGGCCAACTTTCAGCCTCTCCCCAGGGGCCCTGGTGCTCCTGCTGCTCCACCCGCAGCCCTTGGAGGCCCAGCAGTGTCAGGAGGGTCCCTACGTCATCAGGCCCCCCAGGAAGGAGGAGAGTAACGCGGTGAGGGTCCAGGGACCTGGGCTCACCTGCAGGTTTGACTCAGCCCACAGCAGCTGGTCGACACTCACAACCACAGCACAACGTCTGCATATGTGTTCTCTTTTGAAGATAACTTTGATTCTTATCTTTTAAGTTTAGCTCCTATAACATAATTGAATTTTCATTCATACAGTTTATAAGTTTATAGTTTGTAAGTTTTTTTTCAAATAAAGTTTAATTTAATGCAATTCTTATGAACAATTTATCAAATAAAGAGTGCAAAATGTCAACTCCTCTAAATTATCCAATGATTTTAGACCATTTAATAAAAATTTATAAAGTTTGAGTGGTGCTGTAATGAAGTGTTTTGTTTTTTGTTTTTTTGGTTTTTTTTGTCATTGTGTTTTAAAACCAATCTAATTTATTCAGGCAAATTTAAGATTACCTGTACAGATTTCTAATAACAGCTCAGAGAAGAGAGAAATGGTTTTTATTATTTCAAATATCTCTATGTTAAACTCCAGTGATGGCTTAAGGAGTAGTGATTTAAATTAAATACATTACTTATGCAATCTTATTCTGGAGGATGCAAGAAAGAAGGGAAGGGTGGCTTTCCTGAAGGGTCCTTATTTGACTGGAATTCCATTTCTAGGGCATGGCATTCAGTTTTTTCAGGCTCAGAAACGTGGGTATAGGTGCACCCTGAGTCCCTCAGTCCAGGACATTAAGTCAGGCTGACCGCTCTCGCAAGAGTCTAATTTACAAGATAACCAAGTGAGGCCTAATTATTATTAAATAAAACATATAGCTGTCAAGAGGAATGAATACTTCTATTTACTGATCAGCATATTCCTTCCCTACAGGCAAGTTAAATTATAATTATATGACTTCACAGTCAACATGGGAATCAAGCAAGAGCAGTTAATTGGATATTTTATTGCCTAATGCCATCAAGCCCTGAGAGCTTGAAGCGCTCTCCCCAGCGCAGACGGGGCAACAACGGTCAGTCACTCCTGGGTGGAAGCTGGGGTTCCGATGGAAAATCCCCAACAATCTTCCAAAGGAACAGACAGATAAATAAGTTGAAAGTGTTCAGCATACTGTGTTAGATATGAATATGCGTCTTATTAAATGTAAAGTGCTCAGCTATGTGTTGCATTGGTAAATATCACCTCTGCCTAGCACATTTCTTTAAACAGATCTGTAGAAAGTCTCTATATATCTAGAAGCTTTTGAGTCTCTCAAAAGCCTTGAAGCATCTATCACTCCACAGAGCAGCAGTTCTCAATATTTTTAGTCTCAATAACTCTTTATACTCCTAAAATTATTAAGAGCTCTGAAGAATGACTGTTTATTTGGATGAAATCAATCAGCATTCATTGTAGAAACTAAAACTGAAATGAGATTTCTTTATTCATTCATTTAAAAATAAATCCTTACTTAACATAAATAATGCATGTTTTAAATAGCTCTATTTTTTTTAAAATTTGTGAGTAGTTTGTATTTAGTGTATGTGTTCTCTTGTAAAACTATCAGATCGTTTTACAAGCTTTGTTAAAATCTGTCTTAATAAAAGACAGGTGTATTCATCTTTCTGTTTCTACTTTCCATCTATTGGTTTACGTATCATGTAGCCACTGAGGAAACATACTTTACAGTCATGAGAGAATACAAGTGAAAAAGGCAAATGACCTCATGCAATTATTATTTAAATAGTTTTGATCTTGGGACTCCATTGGAAAGCTCTTTGAGACCCTAACTGTTCACAGGTTAATTTTTTTACCCCTACATGTTAAGTTCACAAATGCTCTAACAGGAGTTTTCATTCCTAGCTGCACAAGAGAATCACGTGAAACTTTAAAAATACCCGACTTACTTACACACAGATCAGTTCTCGGGAACTGCTAATGTAGTCTTCTCCAACTGCCATAAGGACAAGTTTCTCTAGGCTATTTATCTCCTCTCTGTCTTCTTCTTCACCTCCCAACCTGTCTCCTTAAAGCTAAGTAAACCATTGCTTGCTTGCTGATGCCTGATAGCTGGGTGAACCCCATCATTTGCTGCCATTTGATGAACCGCCTGTTTATACAACATTTTTAAGGTCATTCAACAAAAACTGCTGACTGGTAAAGCCAAAGAGGACAGAAATCTGAAAGGACAGAAAGGAAGAAATATCTGGTTCTATGTCAAAAGTATATAAATTGGGAAGAAATCATGTAAGAATAAGGAAATTGTAAGAGAGTGGTCACTAGATCAGGAGGAATTACTTGAGCTCTGAAGATTTAGGGGAGAAGGAAATCCATTCAAGTTGTCAACAGGTTTTTAAGAATTGCCCAGTGGGACTGAGCCCCACTCCGACATTCTGCGGTTCAGCCCTGTAACATTCATGCTAACTGACCCTGGGTTAACTTAGTACATGTTTCTCAATCCCAGTTAAAGTAATAGTAATAATCTCTCTTTTTCCCAAATTCCAGCTTTCACCTTATGAAACTATCCTCAGATTTCCTATCTGTGCTCACATTCTTTTATTTTTCAGTCTTCAATTTTTTTACATTTCGTATAATTTTATTTTCTTAGTAGTATGGCTCAATCTTGCCCCTCAGCTAGGTAAATAATACAAAGTTATGGTGCCAACCGGTGAGCTACTGGGCCACCTGCCACTGTGCACCTCTTAGTACCACTTTGCCTATTTCTTGAGGTGTCTCACCATCATGTCTTAGTAAACTGCTAATCCCCGACTTGCCACTGTCCTACCGATAACAGATTAAAAACCTAGAGATTGAACTGTCTCCAGAGAAGTATCCGTGGACTCCTCCACTTGGTTTCAAGCCCAGCCCTGCTTGTCCATGCTAAGTAATGGAGTAATATTCGACAGAGTCCCAGGATGGCCTACAGGGCGATATCAGCATGCTAACTCATTGAGAAAACGTTTTTTTCCAGTATGATTGGACAGAGAAAACCATTTGAAACATTCCCTCTAGAAGAACTTGCCTTTAAATTTCCTGTTATATTCCCTTAGGGTCCATCAGAGCTCTAAGGTGATATCATAGTAAAGAGATGAAGAGAACAATAATTCTTCTCAGGTCACTCATGTCTCAGAGGATGTTGTGCTTCAGTATTTGTGTTTCTTCCATTTAAAGTTCCTAGAGTAATATTCCACAGTAAGCTAAGGCCTCCTGTCTCCTATCTACCGATTCTTCAACAATGAGTGTCTCTCCACAGTAATGTGCCTCATTTCATTCATCAAACCTCATTAACATTAATTCATCATCAAGAGAGGTTCTGACTGACACATTAAAAAAAAATGTTAAGGGTTGATCTTTTTCACTTGTCATTCGTGACATACATTCATCATGTTCAAAATGGTGTTTCAGTGGGTAACATGAAATGACATTAAGAACCAGGGGTCTGTAACAGAATTTTCCAGACACTCTACATTTAAGGTTGTTTATTTTGCATGGTAGGGATTTCTGCCATATTGCAAATTAAATTACTATTTTTATGCTTTAAGTCCTATTTGACAGTAGAATCAAAGTACATGCTTTCCGTTATAGATTTTCTTTCTGAGGTTGTTTTTGATGTAAAAACAGCTCATACAGAGATTTTCATCTATATTACATTTGAGTAAAGTTACTATAAGTTGATTAGGTAGGCTGAATAAAGTCTAACCAATTTTACCATTTAATACAATTTTTCTAGTGCTGACTCCCTTGGAATGTTCGAACATTGTGTTCAAATATTGAATGTTTCAAGATTTTCCAGTGCTGAGCTGCAGGAGAAGTGTTTCCGAGTGTGTAGTTGACTTGTGTTACTTCTGGCCTCCTAGCTTCCGTGACCCGTGCACAGCAGCACCCGATTTCCCTCTGGGACATCATCTCTCCCACACAGCCTGCCCTGTAGGAGTGAGAAGGTAAAGCAGGGTATTGTTTTCTCCCATCAAAGAAATGAAAGGAATGCCTGGAAGCTCCTGACATCAGACTCCTTCTGTAAATATCAGTCTCCAGTTGAATTTCAAATATTCCAGTGGTGGCTTTTAGGTGACCAGCCTTCTATATTATCATCTTCATTCCTGTCTGTTCCACTTCTGGTTCTTAGTTTTTGTTTTTATTTTCACTTACTGTTGTTAACCTTTGATGCAATTTTATCCTTCCGTTTCTGTTAGTCACTTAGGGTCATTCTGTGTCATTAGCAGCCAAAGTACCCTGAATGTTACAGTGGGAAAGACCAAGAACAGAGTTTTAAGTTTTTTGCTTATGTATTTTGAGTCTAGTTCAGAGATAAGGAACATAATTAGATATCAGTGTGTCTGAACTCCATCCCAAAGTGTTTGATTTTTTCCTTCCATTCCTAGTGTTTCAACAGAGACTCGAAGGTGAAAATGATAGTTATTCCCAAGTACATAGAGCAAGATGCTAAGTCATTTACACAGGCAATGCCAAACTGCTGTGGCAGTAACTCTGTCTGCCCTACTCAGCATCTGCCTCCAGGCTATATAAGGGAGTTGGAGAGCTTGGAGCGTGGGGGCTGTTTGGGAGAAAACTGTCGGTGCTTTGTGAGTTAAACACTCACATTCTCCCTCTTTCTCTCTTTCTCACGCGCACACACACACACACACACACACACCTGAAGGGTGGTAATTTTTTTCTCTATCATCTCAGGCAAAGCAAAGCTTTAGAAACAGTTCTTAGAAAACTTAATAAATGTTCTCTGAAATTTAGGGGGACCGAAAGACCCCCAAATATAAATTTTAAATGTTTACATACATCTGTATATCTAGGAACTGAAGATTGAGTAAATAGCTATTGTACATCCATTTCAAGGAACACTGTTCAGTTATTTAAGTGATGGCACATTTGTAATCCTTCATACAGAAATATTCATAAAATATTTGTAAGTGAAAATCAACTATTCTTCCTGTATATTTATAATACTTGCACACAAATATTTTTTATAAGCAAAATAGGGGAAGGAAATAAACACAAATGATAGTGCAATGTATCTCTTAATGTTTTTCTCAGGTAGTTATTCTCTATCTAATTTTGCTATCTAAAATTTTAGCTTTTCTAAATAAATTTTATGTGTAAAAAGGCAGACGCTTATTTTTCAAGGAACTTGGCATTTTTTAAATAGTCAGTATGGTTATGGCAGGGCCTAAAGTACGTCAGCAAAACAGAGTAATGACTGAAGGTTTCTTAATCTTAATCTGAAACATTGGTTCTGAGAAATAAAATCACAATCACTGTACTTGTGAAACTTTGGAGTTAAACAGCCTAGGCTTGTTTTATGGTTCTCAGTTTCTAACAGTGTTTCCCTGAGCCAGTGTCTTAACCTCCCTGGGTCCCAGATTCCTTATGTGTAAAATGGACATGTTAAGAACAGCTGTCTTATGGAAGAACTGTTCTGTGTATTAAGTGAAGCAATGAACATAAAGTGTTAGCCCAGTGCCCACTGTAAGGTCATCTAATAGTGTGACGCCAGTGATGACGATGGTTTGATGATGAGAGTCACCAATTTCACCTTACGGAAACATGGTGATATAGATTCCCAGAACAATGCCAAGGGGTAACCCGGTCTCCTCCTACCTCTCTGGGGGTTCAGAACATCTGTTGCAATCACTTGGCGCAGTCTCCATGGTCCAAGGTACTTCGAGGTAGTCACTTGAAAGTACTTGCAGTAAAGGACAAGCAGAATAGTCTAACCTTTTTACACGTTGGATCAGTTTTATAGTTCTTCATGTTGTTTTTATTAACCAGAGGTTTGTTAATTACTGTATCAGGAAAAAGACCTCTATGAATGAATATTTTTGGGCAAACTGTTTTGTTTAAAATTACATGTCTCATGAATGCCTTTAATAATTTAATGTAAGGCATATGTATCTCGGACTGGACATTAATTTCCCAAAGTTCTTTTTCAAGAACTATCTAAAAGGAGTTTGGAAGCACTAACCCAGGGATTCACTTAGTTTTAGAACTTTTATTATTTACAAAAAAAATTCATCCCTCAGTAACTATTTGGGACTTCTAGGAATGCATTGCCATCCTAAATGATTAAAATATTGAGAGGTTTTGAAATATATTTGCAGATGTCAGGCTAAGGTTGAACATGCTAACTTAGCATCGAGTCCTTTATATCCTCAGAAGAGAAACAATAAAAGGATGGAAATATAGTCTATACTGAATTAATGTCCAGAAATGGCTTAGATGGATTCTGTAATAAACTCCAAATAATCAGATAATGTATTTCACTGAAATATCTGTCAAATACTTTTTAAAGAAATAGCTGGTCTTACTTAATCAACTTTATCCGTTTTTGAAGGAAACATGGGACTCTGTCTAAAATGAACTATGTCAGAATTTATTTCAGGCCTCTCGATTTTCTCAACTGGAAACTTTAAATTACTCAATGAAAAAACCCTAAAAATGTAAAGACATTCCAAAATCACATTCGGCTTTTTTCAGTTTCTAGACTGTATTGATCTGTTTCATATTTCTTTAGAGATACAAATCATCTTGTTAACAATGTTTTCTGTTTATTCTTGAGCATCAGTTGATGTGCATTCAGTTTGCAGCTTTTCCCTAGATACAAACAGCGAGGGTACCAATTAGGTTGGTGTTTTCTGTGAGGCAGGCAATTCTTCACAAAGAACCGGAATAAAACCAGCTGAGCTCACTAGGACACAGCACGGCTCTGGCCTCTGCCTCAGGCTACATTCAAAATTAAACTGAAGTACAGTAACCTCAACCCAGGTTAACAGACAAGAGATAGAGGTAATTTCATAGTATTGGAACTAAACAGGAATGAGAAACACTGTGTCTGAAAATCTAGAAATATTTATATATGAAAATCCTAGACATACAATGAAAATATTTCATGCTACTTGTGTTATTCCTGATGAATAAGATGGCATGCTATTAACAAGGTAGAAAGGATTCTTATCCAAAATGCATAGGTCTGGTATGTTATTTTACACACAAACACCCCAAAGCCACAATCAGGCATTCTATAGAAATAATTCAAAAGTCGATATGTGCTTCCTGCACCAATCGGAAAATTTAATTACATTCGTTGTTTTTTTTCCCTCCAAGTTGTTGATGTTTTCTCTCCCAAACTTTCACTAAATTCTTAACTTACTCTAGGTATTTACAGAGATTTTAACTTTCTTCAGTTATTAAAATGTACCCAAATCTAATTGCCTTCATTGTTTGGGATAATTACTCCAGATATTTTTTAAACAAGCAAAACATTAATAATATAAGAATAATTCAACTCCATTTTCTCCCACTCCCTTCATTCCACAGGTCGTTTTGAATACCTCAGTGCTGGGCAGGATGTTAGAAGCAAAGGATTCACAGCCGTGAATAACACTGACCAAGTCCCAGATCGCATGTGGGTCCCTCACATTTTCCCATGGCAGACAGACAATAAATAAATGAAATATCATTATGTGTCAATTACTGGTGAGTGCTATGACAAAAAGTAGAGTGGAATAAGAGACTAGGTTTAAGAGAGGATTTTTGTAGAAAAATTTGTTTTTATTTGTCCACTTTTCCAGAGTCTGATTTAAGACTATTGATGCCCAAAGAAAAATTACAGGTACTTTACAATTCCAAAGTCTGATATTTAACAACAAAAAAATTCATTTGGTCACTCCTTTCTTGTGGAAAATCTCTGACCAAGATATAAGCTCTGGTAATCCTTTTTTTTTTTTAATTAACTCTATTTTTAGAATAGTTTTAAGTTCACAAAACAATTGAGCAGAAAGTACAGAGAGTTACCATAGACTCCCTGCTCCCACACCCAACCCCACTGACATCTTTCACCAGAACAATACAATTTATCATCGATGAACCTATATTGACACATCTTTATCACTCAGAGTCCGTAGTTTACATTAGGGTTCTCTCTTGGTGTTGTACATTCTACAGATTTTGACAAATGTACAATAGCACATATTCACCATTATAGCATCCTGCAGAATATGATACTAAAATGCTCTGTACTCATCTTATTCGTCCTTCCTTTTTCCCAGCCCCTGGAAACCACTGACCTTTTTACTGTCTACATAGCGCTACCTTTTACAGAATGTTATATAGTTGGAGTCATGACGTCTTCTCAGATTGGCTTCTTTCACTTAATAATATACACTTAAGTTCCTCCATGTCTTTCCATGGTTTGATAACTCTTTTAGCACTGAACAATGTTTCACTGTCTGGATTTAACACTATCTATTCATTCACCTACTGAAGGATGTCTTTTTGCTTCCAAGTTTTGGAATTATGAATAAAGCTGCTATAAACATCTGTGTGCTGGTATTTGGGTGGTCGTAAGTTTTTAGCTCCTTTGGGTAAATACCAAGGAGTGTAATTGCTGGATTGTACGCATAACTTTGTAAAAACTGTCCAAATATCTTCCTAAGTGGGTGTACCACTTCCTAAGTGGCAGACCATTCATTCCCATCAGCAATGAATGAGAATTCTTATGCCCACATGATCCTCTGCATTTAATACTCTCAGTGTTTGGGGGTTTTGCCATCTTGATAGGCATTGAGTGGTATCCCATTGTTGTTTTAAGTTGCAATTCTTTAATGGCATATAATGCTGGGCATCTTTTCATATGCTTATTTCTTATCTGTTTTTCTTCCCTATTGAGGTGTTTGTTCAGATCTTTTGCCCATTTTTTCATCAAGTTGTTTGTTTTCTTACTATTAAATTTTAAGAGTTCTTTGTATATTTTGGATAACAGTTCTTTATCAGATATGCCTTTTAAAAACATTTTCTCCCTGTCTGTAGTTTATCTTCTAATTCTCTTAACAGCATCTTTCATGGACCAGAATTTTTTAATTTTAACATAATCCAGCTTGTCAGTTATTTTTTCATGGGTCACACATTTGGTTTTTATTTAAAAAGTCACCCCCACACCCAAGGTTGTCTAGGTTTCCTCCTGTGTTGTCTTCTAAGATTTTTACAGTTTTGCATTTTACGTTTAGGCATATGATCTATTTTGAGTTAATTTTTGTAAAGGGCTTAAGGTCTATTTGAGATTTGGTTTCAGTTTTTTGCATGTCAATGTCCAGTTGTTCTAGCACCATTTTTGAAAAGACTATCATTTCTGCATTGTCTTGCCTTTGCTCCTTCATCAAAGACTATTGACTCTACTTGTGTGAATCTACTTCTTAAGTGTTTCATTGATCTACTTGTCTATTCTTTTGCCAATACCACACCGTCTTGATTACTGTAACTTTATAGTAAATCTTAAAGTCATGTGAAGATTTAAAATAAATGGTCAGTTAAATCTCCCTTGTGAGGTGACCTTTGAAAAAATATAGAGGCAAACCATGGAAATAGATTGAGGACAAATAGTTCAGGAAAAGGAAACTGCAAGTGCAAATATTCTGAAGAGAATCATCTTTGATTTTTTTTTTTTTTTTCAAAAAAAAGCAAAGTTGCCTTGAAAGCTGGGAAAGTGTTCCTTAGGAAGAGTGAGAAGACATAAAGCAGGGGTCATTGCAAGCACTGGGTCAGGTAGGGCCATGCAAGCCCTGTTCAAGGCCATAGATTGTATTTTAAAGATATCAGGACCCAGCAGAGGATTTGAGTAGATAGTAAGTGATATTATATGATTTATATTTTTAAAGAATCATCTGGAAGCTCATGGAGAACAAATATTGTGTCTTGCCTGGGGCCAAAATAGAAATAGAGACACCATTTAGGGTACCTTCACCGCAGTCTAGTGCAAAGATAACAGGGCCACAGGTTTGAATGGAGCCATGGAGGTTTTGGAAAGTAACTGCATTTTGGATGTATTCTGAAGATAAAGCAGAGAAGATGGATTAAATGTCAGAAGATGAGATATGAAAGAGGAAACAAGTACGACACTGTAAATTTTGATCTAAGCACTTGATGAATGTAGATGTTATAGAATTGAATGGGACACACTTAGGGAAGAGCAGGTTTGGTTAAAAACATGAAGTTCCATTTTGCCCACATTAGGTTTCATAGCTTATAAGAAATACGAGTGGAAATGTCAAGTAATCATTTAAATGTAGAAGTCAGTATGGTGATACAAATTAGACAGTCACCAGCACATAGATAATATTTAAAGCAGATAAGAGTCTGGCTCCACCAATCCACAATTTGAAAGAAATAAATGGTCAGTTAAATCTCTCTTGTGAAGTGACCTTTGAAAAAAATAAAGAAGCAAATCACACAAATATTATCACACCAACATGTCTTCAAGTTTGAAAATTAGCAACTTCATAGACTAACAGCTTACCATCAGTCCATTAATATGAACTCAAATTTCTAGTTAAGCATATACTGACCGGTGAACATATTCTTCAGTCTGCATAAATATAGCTTAGCATTCCATCACGCTTATCTGTGATTTTCTGTTTATTCCTGTTTTATCATTTCTGTGACCTTTAAGAAAGACCAGGAGCAGAGGCATTATTTGGAAAGACAAGTTGGTGGCCAAATTGGAATCACTACTGGAGATGGAAAAGAATTCAAGAGATATTATAAAAGCAAAATTGAAAACTCAGTTTATATTAGTTTCCTAGGGGCTGTTGGAACAAAGCACCATGAACGTAAGATAGGAATTTATTGTCACATTTCTGGAGGCAAGAAGTCTGAAATCAAGTGTCAGCAGGACCAGCCTATCTATAAAAGTTCTAGGGGAAACCCTTCCTTTCCACTTCCTAGATTCCAGTGATGGCTGGCAATCCCTGGCTTTTCTTATATTGTAATTGGATCATTCACTTCTCTTCTTCCATCTTCACATAGCCCCTGTCTATGTCTTCAGCATCTCTGTATTTTTTCTCATTTAAGGGGATCAGTCATTGACGTTCAGACCGACTCTAATCCAGTATGGCCTCATCGTACCTTGATGACACTTGCAAAGACTCTGTTTCCAGATAAGGTCACATTTACAAGTACCAGGGGTTAGGATTTCAAAATATCTTTTGGAGGGGAGATAATTTAAGCCAGTTGAATGTGGGATGTGAGGCAGAAGAGACAAGGGGACAAGAGATGTAGCGGGAAAGAGGGAAAGAGGCATATGTTATTCCTAGGATCCTACCTAAGTGAGTGGCTAGTTGGTGCCAGACAAGCAGCCTTGGAAGGGTGGGAGATAATTCATAAGAAGTTCAGGCTCAGATATCTACAAGAGCTGGTTATATGTATCTGAAGCTTGATACATTTGGGGACAATGAATAGAGTCATCAATACATTGTTAATAGTGGAAACCATGAAAGTAAATGAATAACTGGGATAAATTAATCATAGTTAACATGCATTAAGCACTTACTGTGCCAGCCACTGTACTAAGCACTTCGTGTATATTAACTAATGTAGTCCTTACACGACTTTATATTTTGGTACAATTGTTACCCCTGTTTCACAGATTTGGAAACTGAGTCTTAGAAAGATTAAATACCTTGCTTAAGCTAGTAACTTGCTGAGGCGGGATTTAATACCAGGCTCTCTGAATACAGAGCCCGTATGAAAAATAACTTCTTTGAGGAACAGCTACAACAACAATAAAAAGATCGTGGTTTCCAGGAGTTTGGAGAGAGGGAGGGAGGAATGAATAGATGTAGCACAAGGGATTTTTAGGGCAATGAAGTTATTCTGTATTATACTATAGTGGTGGCTACATGTCATTATGCATTTTTCAAAACTCATAGAATGCACAACATCAAGAGTGAACCCTAATGTAAAGTAAGGGCTTTGGTTGATAATAATGTGTCCATGTTGGTTCATCGATTGTACCAAATATGCCACACTGATGAGGGATGCTGAGTGTAGGGAAGAGTATATGTCTGAGTAGGGAGGGCTATACGCCAACTGTCTGTATTTTCTGCTCAGTTCTGTTGTGAACCTGAAACTGCTCTAAAAGAATAACGTCTATTAAAAAAAAAAAAAAAAAGAAGAAGAAAAAAGAAGTCTCTTGATTTGTCAAACAAGAGCCACCAGAAGCAAAGATAAGCACAATCCCATACATGGCGTCATTGATGAAACAATAGTTGTTTAGCCTGGAGGTGAGATTCTCCTACTCTAAGGAAATTTTTCCTCTTCTCTGTAATTTTAGAGGACAGAAATACAGCCAATGGGTGGCAGTGAAGTAAGTCTAACATAAAATTAGAGCTGTCTAAAATGGAATCGCAAATCATAAGGCAAAATTGTCTCCTTATCCTTAAGATAAGGGGCACTCAGAAGATTTTTAAGGGATGTTTTGATGTTGGAATGATGCTAGGAGGACCTCTGAAGAACGTTATAAAGGGATGTAGGAATACATAATTATTAAGACGCATTCCAACTATGAGTTCCAACATTTAGTTTTTTTTTTATTTTAGGAAGAACTATATAAATAATTACCAAATGAATATGTATGAAAGTACAAATATGAAATATTGTAAAATTGTATTTTAAACACATTTATGCATAGAAAAAAACCAGAAACAAAAAATATCAAAATTCAAACTCATTATCTCTGAGTTGTGGGATTACATTTGATTAAAAATATTATTTTTGATTTTTTAATAGTTATCCAAGGTAGCTAATTTTAAAAACAGATTTTAAGTTGTAAACTTGTGAAGGCATGTTTACTGCTAAGAATAAAATATTCAAACAATTGTTGTAACATGAGATTAAAAATAATTTGTATTGACACAACTGTATTTACAAAGAATCTTGACAGTCTATTTATAGAGGATAAACTGAGGCCATGGTAATTTTCAGGCCTGGAACTACTATCTGTTTGCATCTCCAGTTCTGCAACTGATGAAAATGTGAGAAGTATTTATCAGAGAATTTTTTTCCCCAGATATACTATTATTGCTGAGCGGGAAACAGTGACTAATCTTTTATATATACATACATATATATGTGTGTGTGTGTATATATATATATATATATATATATATGTATGTATGTGTGTGTGTGTATATATATATATATATATATATATACACACACACACTGTAGTGGAAATTGCTTATTTAAACTTACATATTTCATTGAAGAACTGAGGTTAAATCCAAGAATTCCAGATCACTTAGTAAATAAAGAAAAAGACTTGAAAAATTTTTAGAAACCTCAATGTGTGTGCAAAGACCACCCTGAACTATGGAATTGAATATAATCATCTTTTTACCAGGCTGGATAAGATCCAAAATTTGTAATAAAAGATTTTATCAGGGCAAGGAGCCTCACTTTATGAAGAGTGCCTTTAATAACATTAGTTTTATTTAACTGTCAATTCTAAGGACTAAATTAGATGATGCTTGGTGGTTATCATATTAGCTATTAGAAATTAACAGCACTGAATCATAGCTGAAAGTCCTTCAATTTGTACACAGAGTTATTTAAAACAATGGACAATGGAATTATGGGTGTTTGAGGGTGTGTGTAATGAAATTAAGAGGCAGATTGGTGGCCTGAACTTTGTACAGGACAGGAAGATTAATCTTCTCTTTCAAAGCTTTCTTATATAAAATTACATTAAAGCAAGCTCAGTTCTTAGACCCTCTGACCAGAGATGTCTTATGCACGTATTTTAAATTATGTGCATATCATACATTTCCAGTTTATTTAGCCATATTCAAGCAAAACACCAGATCTGACTATATATGTATTATAGAGTCATCAATCAGTGTTACATAGATCCAACATTACTGGTTGTCTCAACTACATTTACATAGTATGTTCTACTGGTATCTGTAGTTGCATACTGTTTCCTAGCCACTTAATCTGAGAATCTGTATTTGAAAATATTCAATTGAATGTATGAGAGATAACGGTAGATAACAAATGTGTTTCATTAGATTGCACGATAGAAATGGAAATGTGGTTTTATGAGGTACCTAGATCATTATCGTTAAAATTATATCTTGTTTTTAATAAAACCATTGTATTTAAAGTAGGCAACCAAACCATGCAGGTTTCTTCTTTAAAATTTCCAATGGGCTGTATTTTGGCTAATTTTATTATAACTCTCATTCTGCATTATTATTCCAAGGCAGTAAAACCAGGTAATTAAATTAGCTGTGACTTTGCAACTAATTTTCAGATTTTTGAGAACATATGCTACTTTTCATCCTGTAATTTATTCAAACTTTGACCTGGCAAGTTTCCCCGCCTCCAAATTAACCTAAGGATCAATTTCACAGAGGAATAACATTTTAATAAAATTGAATAGCATAGTATGGATTATCATAAATGAATTCCAATATTCTTTTGATTGTGAATATTCCTGAACACCTGGAGAGGCAGATTTGAAATGGCAGGACACTAGCCAAACACAGCCCTTCCCCTTAATCAGTGAATTCATCATTAGGTCAATGTCAGTCATCTGAGGAGTTAGATTTTGGTTGCTTAAGGCATAACTTTTTCTCAACAACACCATTACAACTGGATCTTTTTCCAATTAGGGATTGTGTTTGGTTGCCTGTAACAGAAACTTGTCTTATGATCACATAAGGCTTAATTTTGTCAAATAGCATGAAGGTGCAGGGAGATAATAAATTGCCTTCTCTAAGCCACCCGAGTCCAGGCTCTTTCTGGATCTCTGCTCCCACAATCTTAACCCAAAGCCTTCCTCTGGATGTTCAAAAGTTGGCTTCCGTGCATCCAGATATTGCATCCTTGTTCCAAGGAGTTAAAAGGGGGAAAGACAAAGGGCAAAAGGATAGGAGCAAGGACAATTAAGTCAGTTTGAAAAAAACACATAAATAAAACAACAACAAAGAAACCTTTGGAGGAATCCCCACTGCCTGTCTTCGCTTACATCTCTACGGCGAGATGCTCATTAGACAGCTGCACCGAGTTGTAAGACAGGCTTGGCTGTGAGCACGTATAACTGGGGACACTGTCACAGAAAATAAAATCACAGTTCCCTTAAAAAGAGAAAATGGGTTTAAAAAAAATGGGAAAATGAGGAAATGAATATTAGGCAGGTAGGAGAGCCTGAGGCTGATAGATTCAAGAACTCCTCAACCTAAATTCTGCCTATTAGTGGGATGAAGTTTTCTCCCTTTAACCTACCTTCCAAATTACAGTTACTTTAATAACTGCTAATGAGAAATGTTGCTTTGAAAAACAACCTGAGAATTTTGCATCCCCTTTATTCCACTGACCTCCCAACCACCCAGTTCCAGTGGTCTCAGCATTCACCATGCCTAAGCTCTCACCAGCATGGTCGTGTCTGTTACCATGTAAAACTGACTCACTCCCAAGACTGATCTGTAAGTCCCTCTCAGATTACCGTCTCCTGTCCTTTCACTTTCCCCATCCCTTTATTCTCACTGAATCCGATCTCTGCCTTCATACGTAGAAGCTCTCATACTTCTCCCAAGCCCAGTGAGCGATCAGATTCCTTCTATTTGCGAACTTTTTTCTCCTGTTCTTACCTCCCTGTATCACTAATCTGGCAACCCACAGTTTTATCAGTGCATTCATTTAATCAATGCACTCAATTATTTTCAACATGGGCTCTCCACAGAATGTCTGTCTCTAGGACAGTATGTAACAAGACTATATGTTTTGCTCTGTCTCAAGTTAGTGTGAATCTCTAGATGGTTCTATACAACATCCGCAGTATTTTTTCCCCCAAGCAACTAGGGACAACATGGCTGGGAGGCCTTATTTTCATACCGCCACCATCCCAACAAGTGCCCGAGGCATATCCTCTTTATGTTTGGTACATTGTGTGTGCCTATGGAGGGGTGAGAGTCATGAGATTCTGGCAAGTATGGCCCAAGGAAGGACTGAGTAAAGGTTTAAGGAAAACATGGTGATCAGAAGAAGAGATTTTGCCTTGTCCCTTGCAAATATTTTCTCCAAAACGTATATTCTCTATATTTTGATAAGGAACCAGAGACAGTTAAAACTGATGTTCATGTCATTGCAACACTTACTTAAAGCAATGAGGCTAACAAAGTCTAGGTGTATGAAAGGGTAGGGATGGAACAGGCATAGGGAGGAGAGAATTCCCTGGAGGATGATTGATACCTCAAAATAACATCCACCCATCCCACAGTAATGAAGAAACCATCTTCTGAAACCGTCTACTTTCCCTTACGGTCTGGATCCACAGTATTAACATTTTCCAAACTCAGAAGAAAAGCAAATATTTGACACTGAGTGTTCACCTGTCAATTCTAATTCAATGATATGAATATAGAAAGAAATGTTTTATGAAGTCTCAGCAATGCAAAGGACTCTTTCCACTCCCCTAGACCACGGATGCAATACCCACTACACATACGTCCCTAAACCCCCTGGACATGGACAATATGAAATATTATAGGAAATATTTTTCAAATGCTGAAAATTAAGTAGTTCATCTATATTTCTCAAAGGACAAAACTGATCAACTTCTCAACCAAATCATGAGAAGCAAAGAACTCACAATAGAGAATAAATCCTTCGGCAATTAAAAATTACTATGACTCTCGAAGCTGAAAACTTCTTGATATAGTTACTCAGTGCCAGAGAATTCATTCTCACTAGATCTGCTTTGTTAACATGGGCCACCAGCCAGCACTTCCATGAACTTTTTGTTATAGTGAACTTTTTATTGCAGTGGTGCGTGTAGGAGGGATTTGACCTGTATATGCCCCAAGAATTCTTTTCCAGACTATAATTCACTTTGACAAGGCATTTAGATACACAGGTATAATTTAAATAAGGACACCTCCAGGCTTCAGAAACTTATACCATCTAAAATTACAACCATTCAAAGGAATAATTGTTTGGCTTCAAAATAAAATGTTCAGTAATGCATTCAGTAATTTTATTTATAAAATTAATACTTACTACTTATAATATATAGCTTTTATTGGATATAATGCCAAAAATCTGAATTCTAGGTCTCCCACTTGGTACAAATGTCATTTGAAAAAAATGGAGTTCTTTTTGTATAAATTCTGTATATTTAGTTTTCAGATGCTTGTAATATTAGATCATAGAGCTATTTAATTCTATAATCTTATGGTCTAAATTTGGACATAACAGGAAAAAGATTTTTTGAACAGAATTCTTGTAGTATTTGGTTTAATATTCTAGTAAAGGTTAACATTAAGTAATATATGAAATCTAACTGTGATCTATAATATCACTAAGAGAGAGTGAAAACTTACTGATTACCTCCAATTATGTGCAAGATACTTTCTAGATGCTTCTTTTGCTTGGGCTTGAGGTGAGATATTAAATATGTATGTGTGTGTGCATACATATATATATATGTATGTACAAGTATAGTTATATGTAAACATATTTAATTATAATTCAAAACATGCAAAGCATCACAAAACAGCCCAGGAGACACACTTGTTAAGTCATGTCTTAAGCTAGTGCTCTTGTTACTCAAGTATGTATTGCATCTGTCATAAAACTGGCAATGGACTTTTCACCTGGATTAAAACTCTTCCAAGATTCAAACCAGCAGCAACACTTCACACAATCAACCGTCCTTGGCCTCCCCATCTTCCACCTCCTCCACACACGTTTTTTGCCAATGTGAAGATGGTGAAGGATCACTATATCCTGACCCTAATGCCCTTTGAAAAAAATTTTGGTGGAGGAATAATCGTTACAACTTTGGTCAAATATTCTTAGCTTTGATCTTTCAGGCACACGTGAGGGTGCCTTTCTTCCCTTAGACTTTTCTACTTTTGGAATCTAGGTTGGCCTTATAATTCATTTTGGCCAATCAAGTGTGAGAAGTGCTATTAGTCACTGTAGGGAAAATTTTTTAAAGCCAATTTGTGATTCTTCATTCTCTTTCTCTGGCAACAGTCAGGACACTGGCATGTCATCAGCCTGGGTAACTTACTGACCACAATAAGCAGGAACTCCTGCCCACCATGATAGACACAGAGCATGAGTGAGAAATAAACCTTCATCATTTTAAGCCATCAAGACTTTTGAGTTTTAACTCTGCTTCGTAAGTTTAATATTACATCATAAGTTTAATCAATACTACTGGAAAAGTAAACTTTCTTCTCAGAGGTTGAACTGTCATCTAACACCTGGATAAATAACCACAGGGAAGTATTACTTTAAGGTCTGGATTCTTTGTACTAGTTCCTTCATTCAGGAAACACTGGAGGGTCACAATGGTGTTGATTGCCTTGCTAGGCCTTAGGGTACAGAGATGAATGAGTTGTGGTCTTTGACCTCAGGGATCTTGCATTCCAAACAGATTGCTGATATGTGATCAGATAAATAGCAAGAAATCAATCCCATGCATTTGAATTGGCTGTGTAGTTGGCCAAGCACGTTATGGGAACCATGGATGTAAGAGCATTGTCCTAAGCTGAAAAACTATTGTATGGAAAAAAAAACCAAGAAATGTTGAAAAGCTCACTGTCACTGAGAAACATGTCAATACCTTAACCTAATCATTATATATATATATATATTTATATCCAGTGAAAAAGAATTGAAGTTTACGTTTGTATTCCTTTATTATTTCCACTTACTTCGAGACAGCAAAACAACAAAACATTTGGAGGTTGTGTAACCATCATCAGGGTCATTTGGAGCTCCATCTTACACTGAGATAGGGTTTCTACAAAAATAATTTGAAAGCATCTTTTCCCTGATTCTATTTATTTTGGTTTCAGAGAAATCTGGATGTATATGATTGAACAACTTGGCAGTTCATTAAATTGAATAATTTTGAATATCTGAAAGTTGGTAATTTATCTTCCATTCAGCTGTGAGAAATGAATAAAGCTGTATAAAGCTTTCAGTATAAAATTCTTTATTATCCTATATTTCCACTAACCAAGTCCAGGTAGGAATTCTTCTTGATACCAGGTGACCTATTGGATGGAGAAATGATATTTCATGAAAACAATTACCAAGAAAAGTTGTAAAATATTCATTAGCACTCTCTGCTACAGTTAAAGTTTTATTTACATTTTATCCAAGCTGTATTTTTAGTAAATAAATTAAAATACACTGATAGGTAACTTTTTGCTTCTTCTCTGCCATGCAAAACCCTAAGTCACGTCAACTGAAATTCCTATCGGTGTTCCTACTCTTGTAGAAAAACTTAGTATGTTGGTTGCTTAAACTCTTGCCACTTCCAACAGCCCATTAAACTGTATGCCCAAAAGAGTCCATCACAAGGCTAACTTTCGGCATCAGTTGAAATTTACTTTTTATATTTTAGGAAGTTTAAATTTTGTTATTTTGTGTTTTAGAAAGATGGTCGGAAACAGGACACTGCTTCATGGTATCCTTTTTCTTAGTACCTTATATAGAAATTGTGTGGGAGGCACAAACTGAACCATGTCTAGAATAATAGCCAGCTTCCCCTCCCTCAGTGATCACAGCACTTTATGTTATAAACTTCCCATGTTCGGGATTACACACTCTATTTTGGGTGTCTTTGTAACTGCCACTTCTCTTTATGTCTGAGAAGACATTTTCAGTTCCTAGTCATTGGCTTCATTTAAAATTGTTTTTCACGTGTCCTGGTCCATATGCTGAATGCTAGGCAACTACTATTGGTGACGTGGGACTCTGTATTCCTGATTCCCTCTATGTATGTATGGCTCACTAGCTCCTGTCTACAAGCCTTTCTTAAAATACTTCATTTCTCTTCCCTACTTAGTCCATTTGCCACATTTCAAGTTCTTATTTAATACTCTTCATTTCTAAGGGCATTTTAAGATTAATCTTACTTGAATACAAAGATGTTAGACTCTTGGGCAGTACGTGCTCAAAAGAAAAATCTCTTAGTGTTAATTTAGTGCTTCTCAAACTTTAATGTGCATATAAACCAACTGGGGTTTTGTTAAAACGCAGATTCTACAAACCTAACAAGCTCCCAGGTGCTGCCACTGCTGTGGGTCCGAGACCACACTTTGAGTAGCAAGGTGTTAATCCATCCATATCTGACATCATCTGGGAAGGATATAATCGATTATTCAAAATATTTACTGAACACCGACTATACCAGAAACATCAAACATTGCACTGTGCCAGATTCCAGTAATCACTGGAACAGGTCAGCAAAAGAAGTCAAGGTTTCCACTTTCATGGCATTTAAATTCCAGTGGAGAAAATAGAAAGTAAATGAATGATAACATAAACAAACATTTTGATAAGAACAATAAGGAAAATAAACACAATATATCCCATAGAGTACATGGGAAACATCTAGCTATCTGAAATGTTTAGGGGAGAAGAAGTAACAATTCAACAGTGAGCTGTAGAAAGTGAAGGAACCAGTTATACAGAGCAGAAGAAAACAGCCTCTAGAGGAATCAGTCAGTGTGAAGTCTTGTCTAGTAACATTTAGAGAACGTGAGATATTAGAAAGGAGACCAAACGTGGGGAGGGTTCAGCTCAGTGGTAGAGCGCGTGCACGAGGTCCTGGGTTCAATCCCCAGTGCCTCCATTAAAATAAATAAAGAAATAAACCTAATTACCCCCCAAAACAAAAACAAAACAAAATGAACAACAACAACACCCTAGAAAAGAGGACTGAGAACACAGCTAAAGTTGAGTGAGCACTTGGTGGAGAAGCAGGCTGGAGGCAGTACCCTTTAGATTTTGGATTTAAAAAAAAAATCTAAAAGCAATAAAAATTCACTTAAGTAGCACTTGTTTATTTAAATAGTAAATGCACACAGTCTTTGTTTTCTGGAGAGCACAAGGGCAAGAGCAAAAGAAGAGGTATGGGCGCCATTCAGGAAGGAGGCTCAGAACGCTCCGTCGTCGTGGCCGTAGCGGTAAGAGTCGCAGCAGCCGCAGAGCAGGTGCGATCAGTCCTCTGATGGGATCTAGTTGTAAGACGGCCCGGCAGCGGAGGAATAAGGGAGCTGTAAGGCACACGAAGCAGTGGGGAGAGAGAACCGGATATCTGTGCTCTGCTAAACCTGGCAAATGTGCAGGTAAGTCACTATCTTTTCTCAAAAAGAGTATCTTTTACACTTAGATCTACAAACCGGAGTTAATTGTTTCTCATATGATGTGAAATCGGGGTCAGTATGCATTATTTGTCATATGGAAATCCGGTTATAGAAATCCTAATAATCCTGTGCCATTTATTCCAATTACCGACGTTTCTCCACTAAACTATAGTGTCACTTTGTCAATTGTATGTTAATTTTATAGATGTGGGCCTGTTTCCAGACCTTCTATTCTGTCAGTTGAGAGCCTTTGTTTTTCAGCAGGCTTTTCATGGTATATAGTGAAGCCTCAAGCCAAACCTGTTGGTGTGCTCTTAAAACTACCCGGAATTCTACTGAGATTGAGTATTAATATCTACACATAAAATAGGATGCTGATCCATCATCTTCTCCAAACAGAATGTGAAGTAGATGCAACTAATGTGGTGTCATGGACTTCATCTATGCAAACAAACCTTTTACGCTGAAAAGCAGTACATGAAAATCTTCAATTACAGAAATAACAAGTGAGGTTACTAATCCTTTAAATACCCCATTGCAAATGCACAAACAGAAACGCCAGAAATTAGACTTTTTCAAACAAAGAGATCAAAAAGTACCCATTAAATTACTAAATTTCATAGTTTAAAGCCATTAGTAAAAGAAACAATAAATTATGATGCCAATTTTACACAAACCCTCCAGTACAACAAATCACCATGTCTTTGTTTTTAAACTAAACAGTAAGGACAACCCTTTATTATTCTCTCACGTCTGGAAGTATGTCAGATATTTCCTAGGTAATTCTAACTACAGTGCGAATGTATTTCTAAAACAACTTAGTTAAAATGACATAGTGCCCTGAGGTACCCTGATGATTTCATATATGGTTATTCTTTGAAATGTTGACTATTTCCCCTCACGCTTAAATTCAATTTCACTTGGTTTTTATCTTCATAATTTTTCTGGAGGGTATATTGCATTACAGATCTGACATGGAAACCAAGAGATAAAGTCCTATAAAATCAAATAAAGGCTAAGAACAGTTTTGTTTTGTTTTGTTTTCAGTGGAGATGGATAGGGAGTCACAGTACAGTTACAACAAACTTTTGGTTCAGAAAACGTGATTGAATTAAATGGAACATTTCTCTGAGATAGAGAGATCAAATTATTTGACAAAATGAAGTAGAGCTGTTTTCTGTTTAGTCTACCTTGCTACAGAGTAGATTTAAAGGGCACTAGAATTTTATGAGAATCCATCTCCTCCTCAAAGTTCCTGGCCCCAAAGGAAAGGCAGTTTCTCGTATATTCTCCATTCCTATTATTCTATTTTCTATTTCAGTGTAGCGTTAGAAAATGGCCCTCAAACCCACGGGTTTCAAATTATTAACTACATTTTTATGCATCATCTTAATTTCACTTTGGGCAAGAATTTTTCTTCAATTTTATTTTTAAAATAAAACTGAGCCTGACAGTAAACCTGAGAGTAAAATTAACAACTTTTATTTTTGGCTTTCCCACTCTCTAAACACCAGATTTCTTTCTTCTTGAATCAGAGACTGTGTACTGAACAGGTTTAAACCACAGTCTAGGGCCGCATCTCTAACGCGTAGCTGTTAAACAGTAAATCTGAAATGTGTGTGGTCCAATGCAGAAAGATAAAGAAAAATCACAGATATGATCTCTTTCTTTATTTCTCATTAGCATAGGATTTCATATACTGAGGGCATGGAGCCCTCAAATCAGTTCAATCAGACATTCTGAGCAGGAATACTGTTCAGAAACATTAAAAAGGAGAATGAATTAACAGTTTTCTTAACTTCCAAAGGTCACCTGACTTCTGGTCTCATAAATGGGGACCTGGGGAGCCAGGAGGTGGCCTTACCAAGCTCAGCTCTGCAGGGGGCCCTTTTATTTTATTTCAACTGAAACTTACATGTTCACAAAGCCTGATTTTGTGGCTTCCTAGCTAATGGAGAAGCTTATTTCTGATGATATGAGGAGAGTAAAACTCCAAGATTTCTCCTTTTTTCCAGAAACAAGAAATGCATTTAAATTTGGTCATCCAGATAAAATAGCCCTCTGATGGTTAATTTTATGTGTCAACTTGTCTAGTCTGTGGTGCACAGTTGTTTTGTCAAACACCCGTCTAGATGGTGCTCCAAGGCACTTTTGATGTAATTAACATTTAAATCAGTAGACATTGACTAAAGCAGATTAACTTCCATAAATTAATCTCATGCAATCATTTGGAGGCCTTAGGAGAAAAAGTGAGGTTTCCAGGGGAAGAAGGAATTCTCCTCAAGACTACATCAACTCTTATCTGAATTTCCAGCCTGCGGCTTGCCCTACAAATTTTATGCTTGCCAGCACCCATGATCGCATCAGACAATTATTTAGAATAAATCTATTAATAACATACAGATGGATAGATGGCTAATATCATTAGGTTCCGGAGATTTAGGACATAGTGATGGGAGACTTTGAGACCATCAGAGTCTGAGCGTGTCCTTGGTACTGTCTTCTACAACTGGCCAAAAACACCACCTGTATATGAACCTGAGCTTAACTGCAAAAGTTCACAGAATAAGTGTTTTAGAAAAAAATACAAACAGTGGCAATAACAAAGTGGCAGTTACATAATTTTTAGTAGCTTATTTGATTTTTTTTAATACCCAGTAAAGACTACTTGAATATAAAGGAAAAAAAAATGTCAGTACTTTAACTTCAGCTGCCCTTCTCCAATGCCGTATTATTTCTGGTCTCAAGAATGTATTTACAAAACAGACAGAGAATCACAGATATAGAAAACAAATTTATGGTTACCAGGTGGGAAAAGAGGTGGAAAGGGATAAATTGGGGATTTGAGATTTGCAGACACTAACTAATATACAAAATAGGTAAGCAACAAGTTCATACTGTATAGCACCGGGAACTATATTCAATATCTTGTAGTAACCTATGGTGAAAAGAATATGAAAACAAATACATGTATGTTCACGTATGACTGAAGCACTATGCTGTACACCAGAAATTGACACAACATTGTAAACTGACTATACTTCAATAAAAAATATATATATATATACAGAAAAAAAAAGAATGTACCATAAGGAACAGAGGAGAATTGGAATTGGATAAGGAGTAATGTTCACTCCCTTCTCTCAGAAATCATATAGAGAACAAAGCATCACACATCCAGCTGAGACCTACTGAGTCCTAACTGTCTCCAAGGCACTCTCTTGGGCAATAGGGGTAAAATCATGGGTACCTTGTATGTTGTTCAGGTCGTGTTGCCACAGGTATGGTTCTCACAGAGACAAGCTCTGAGACAGAGTTGGGAGTGCGAGAATTTTATAAAGAAGTAACACCTGTGAAGGAAAAGGAAAGGAAGAAAAATTGGGTGAGAGAAGCCCTCAGACCACAGTAAAGTCTCTGCTGGCCAAGCAAAGTGTCTTGGAGAAAAGGGTACCCCCTTAGAGGAGGTTTTCCTTGGTAGAAATGCTCAGGACCTTGGACCGACATCTTGCCCAGTCAGCGTCCAGGCCTTTCCCTGAGAAGGGCATGCTCTCATCTGACAATACTTTCCTCAGTTTTTGACTGGGGTTCCCTCTAGGGTGGATCTTGACGGAGCCAACAGTGGGGCACACTCCTCACTGCTGGGCAGCTAGTCCCTTCTTGAAGGGACAGCTAAGCAGTGTGTCTCCTTGTCTGCTGTGGTCTACCAGTTGTACCGCACGATCCTGTGGGTTTGGGAAGAAGCTTCTTTCTCATGGTGCCTGTGAGAATTCCTTCCTGAGGGGAAAATTTGAAGTGGGAAAAAGAGGGAAAAACCACAGGCCCAATTGCTTCAGAGGTCTCAGGGCTATAATCCATACTCCCTTCTCCCTCTTTCACTGTCCATTCTAAATTCTCCCCACCCTCAGTTATTCTTTTCGCCAGTCACACTGCTTCATCCAGTGGGGGTGAACTTCCTGAAATGTCTGAAGCCCCAGCAGCCATGCCCTTTTCAGGCTGGAAATGATGCACTTTTCCAGACACGTGTGCATTTCTGTTTACAGTTACAGTTAGACAAGGGGATATGATGAGTCCCCCAACATGGAGGCACCCTAGCTCCATACACAGCGTTCCTTGTCCCCACTGTGAAACCACAGCCCCATCCCCTTCTGATAATCGGGGTCAATTATCCCTGAAAAGAAAGTGACTCATCTTCTTGCCCTCTGATCTAAGGTGCCGAGGTGATGTCCTAGCTTGCAGTGCTTTGAGACTCTTGCTGTGCTCCCGGCAAGAGTGCATCCATGTTTGAGACCAGATTCAGGGCTTCTAACTCTACAGCATCCAAAGTGAAAGGGATGGGAACCGCAAAGTCCCATGTAAGTCTTGGAGCATATTGAAAGGTGGGGCACCTTCTATATTTTAGTTCCTGAATCTAAGATCTAAGTATTCTTTCTTTGGGGAATGCAGTACCATTTAGCCGTTTCTAATTTAATGCTTGTACAGCATCCTGGGGCATGGCACCTCCTCCTTAGAGGGCATCGCCTCCAGGCTATCACTTCACTTTCAGTACGCCATTATAATGCCTATAATTTCTGCATGATGCAGGATGTAATGTAACCAGTGGATCTGATGATGATGGCTCCAATCCCACGTCTCTTTTCCTGTGAGGCTGTTCCTCTGACTGGATGCTGTGATGTGTGGAATTCTATGCCTGTGGATCAGGATTTCTGTAAGCCTTTGGATAGAGGTCTTATGGAGAGAAAAGCCAAACACGTGCCTGAGCTAAACGTTTATTCCTGGAATATAAGCCCATGGTTCTTCCAGGACAGAAAGGGCAAATGTAGTCACCCTGTCAGTGGTGGCCAGTTTGTTTCTTTAAGGAATAGTGTCGTAATGCTCACATGTTGTTGGTAGGTTGTCAGCAGTGGCAAGTTGGGCCCAAGTGGGAATCTATGCTGTTGAACCCTTGCATTGCCCCCATCTCTTCTACCGTGGCCCCTGAATTCCTGTGCCCACCGTGCCAGCATGGGGGTGAATTCTAGCAAATGCTGGTTGACACTGACCAACTCAGTCATTTTGTCTACTTGGCTCTATAGTGCTTCCTCTGTGGGGAATGTCTCCTGGTGGGCATCAACTTGTGACAGGAAGAGCCTTACTTTATAGCTACTCTTATATGTCCCTGCATATGCCCTACCACAGATCTCGCTGTTCTTGACCTTCTAATATATTTCCTGCTAGACTCCTAACCACCCAGCCAGGCAATTTTCCACTTCCCATATGTTTATATATATTCTAAACTCAGACCACTTCTCCTTCTACACTGAGTGGAGAACCAGGTGGGCCACTTGAAGTTCTGCCCTTCAGGAAGATTTTTTTCCTTATGCTGTCTCTTAAGGCCACTTCTGAGTGCGCTACATTGTAGCTGCCATCCACGTTTGGATGGCTTCCTCATACCAAGCTTACCCATCCATAAACCAAGTTGTGCCTTTTCTTCATTTTGCATTAGTCATGCAGAACCCTCCAGAGAGCGACTGTGAGCTAAGGAAAGGGTGCTGATATAACCATGACGTTTGAGTGGGAATCTGGGACAACTGTCCATGCAGCTTGCTTGACCAGGACCTCATGCTTGGTCACAGATAAGTCATTTCTGACTTACAATGGATAACTACCATGCCCACTTCACTTTATGACTTGTGAGTCCAAAAGAACGCAGCCCGTTATGGCAATTCCAGATGCATGATTACTTGGTACTCTGTAGTCAGGCATTTTGTCTCTTAAGAACTCAGTCAAGCCCCAGAAGCTCTCTTGTAAAGGTGTATGTTTCTCTGCTGCACATAGAATGGTCTTGCTCCAGTAACTCAAGAGTCCGTGTTGTACTCTGACTCTCCATTGCACACTGCACCTTTTTCCATCACTGACACCCAGGCGTTACAAGGTCTGCAGACTGTATGGCCCAAATGGCACAACTGCTTGTTATATAGCTTGGACCTTCTCTGTGCTGCTTCAGGCTCAGCTCCAAGCTACCAGCCTTCCATGTCATTTGATATGAAAATCAGAACAATATTCCAAGATATGGAGTATATTATCTTCAGAATCCAAAAGGGTCTACCAGGCTTTGTGTTTTCTTATTTGTGTTGAGAATGCAAGTTGCATCAACTTGTCTTTTACTTTGGAGAAGCTGTTCTCACATGCCCTGGATGCCTGGACTCCTCCCACTTCACTGAAGTGGCAGAGCCTATATCTTTATGAGACTTGTTTCCCATCCTTTGGACCACATATGTCTTACCAAGACCTCCAGCATGCTGGCCACTTCTTGCTCCTGCTTCATCAGCAGGATGCCTCTGATGTAATGGATCTGTAGATGTTTTATGGGATATCCAGATGGTACAGATCTCTTTGGAGTATATTACGGCAGAGGATGGGAGGGTTAACACAGCTCTGGGGGAAAATAAAAATATATATTGTTGTGAATGTGAACTTTTATGATTCTCTGTCCTAATTGGAATATAAAAGGATGTGTTTATTTATCCAGTAGTCATCCGTCCTATACCTGAGGCCACATTAACCTGCTCTAGCTGAGGTATCAAGTCTGGCACAGCAGCTGGGACCAGGGCTACTGGAAGTTTGAGTCTGCAGTAACCCACAGCCATTTTTCAGAATCCACTTTGTTTCTGTAGGGCTGGAATGAGGAATTAAATGAAAATATAATAGGGACCACTAGCCCTGCACTTTTTAGGTTTTTGAGATTGGCAATAATCGCCATTGTTTCCCCCACTTCTGATGTGATATTGTTTTTATTTATCCTAGTTATATACTCAGGCACCAGTGAAATAATCACCAGGCAAATCTACAGACACACTGAAAACCAGACTCCAGCCAGGAATCCACTTATTTCTGGCCTCCATATTCCTTCTAACTGAAGAGACATGATGATGCTTCAGTTCCCGGGTATCAGTGTCTACCCAGAGCTGATGTCCAACAATAGATGTGTGAGGATTCTCCTTCTCTCATTTTAAAATTACTTAAGATAATGCCATAGAAGTCTTTGGGGAAGGACTAAGGAAATCCTTTAGAGTGTATACTGGCCATGACCATGTCCAGTCCTTCCCCATAGGGCACCGACCACTTCTTTTATCAGAGGGCTTGGTGTCAGAAACTGGACTAATTCCAGAAACTAGTCAAAAGATTTTGAAAAGTTTATTAGTGCAACTGACTTCAGCTTCTTGTTCATCCAATATTTCTCTCTTTTAAATAACAATGTGAAGAAGTGCCCTTGTTTACTATTCATCTATTTTGTCCCTAGGAATGCATGTTTCGTTAACCATCACCATAACTCTCTATGTGTCAGATCCCCTTGCTGTGAATTCTCAGGCATTATAGTAGTTATCTGATATGCCTGGCTTCTGACGTCTAAGCGCTGGTACCTGGCTTCCACTCTTTGAGGGCCCCTAAAATATCAGTTATCAGTGAGTTCAGTTCTGTTCAGAGGAGAGCCATCCCTGAACTTCTTAATGATGTTGGTATCTCTTCATTAGCACATTTCTAATGGTCTTACCAAGTGTGGTATACTCTGCACTTTCCCATGGAATGTAGTTCTCCTTTAGGACTTTGTATCTCTCATAATATGTCTATCCCAGCTTATCCTTTTTAATGAGATTTTAAACCCCTTTTCTTTCTCACTCAGGCATTTCCACCCTGTTCCCCTTGAGCGATTCCTTTTTCAAGGTTCCTAGGAGTCAACCTAACTTTTAGTTTATATGTACACAATTTCAAGAGCCATCCTCTATGGTCTAAGCCAAGGAGTGCAATTCCTTTATCCCAAAAAAAGTTTTCACAAGTCAATAAAATCTCCCTAGATGGGTCTTATTTTCTGGTTTCCTTAACTGAAGACACTCTGTTATCAGTAGAGTCACATGGATAGTCCCATTTCCCTACCAGTACACGTTGGGCAGATTTCATTCATTTGAGATTATACTCTTTTTGCTTCCTTAAAAGGACCAACACATCTCTGGATGGATTATATCTGCCTTAATCTGATTATCAGCCTGGCAGCCAAGGGAGAATGCAGGGGCAACAGAATGTGGGATGAAGGCCTCTAAGCATTTTCTAGCCCAGGAGGTAGATAAGTTCTTGTTGAGAAAAGATGAGCCACTATTGTAGACTCAGAAGTTTCAGAGAAGTCTAGGAACTTTAAATCTTCAAGAGAATCTGTTCTCCCTACATAACATGGTTAATCTGTAGCCAGGTTAATACAAATAGACTCTCACCTTGTTGAGTACTTTTTACTCTAACATTTTGACAACTCTTGAAACACTGGGTGATGAGGTGGAAAATCAGCAAAAGTAATTTAGACTCATATAATATTTACTTCCTTTGAAATGAGAGAGATTTCTTAAGTTTTAATTAATATTTGGACTGTGTTTGCTGAAGATACATCTGGCAGGCTATTTGTTCTATGTCAACACAAGGGAAATTCTGAAATTATTAAAAGTGGAAGAGATTTTGTAAGGTATTACTATGAAAATGCTTTTAGAAAGAGTATGTATTGATTATAGGACTGCAGCAATACTGATTACCATTAATTTGTGTCAACCTAAATAAAGAGGTAAACTGAGGTAAGCTTAAATTACGTGAAATTGAGTTTTGTAGGGAATAGCAGAGGAATTACAATTCTGGAAATACAAACTATAGCCAGCTACAGGTGAGTTTGTTGAAAGTTTGGAGGTGACTGTATTTATAGGCAAAGGATATGTGCAAAGAGGGTGAAGTCCAGCCAGATTCCAAGCAGCAAGTTCACTGGCTTGAGGACAGGGAGAGATTCTTGATGGATGTTCATTGTTGAGAAGATAAATTCCTATTTTCCGTAAATCAAGTGTTTAAAGGAAATATGTTTCTCAGTTCTTAAGTTTTGTTTTCCTGAGGTCACATGTGTGAGATTCTCCGTTTCATTTCAGTTGAAGTCCTTTCACACTTGCTTTGGTATCTATTGTAAAAACATTTATTCACAGACTTTTTCATTTACTGGGATAAAAAGAAATCATAACAAATGTCTTTCAAATACTTAGAAATGCATACCTACTAGCTACTCAATGTAACTGTTTGAATGAACAATATATGCATCATAAGAAAAGAGAATCATAAATATGAATGTCTTAAATCATTTACTCAGAAATCCAAAAATAAGATTATAGTAATTATTTAGATGACAAAGAGTGACAAAAATGTTAACTCATTTTTTGATATTTTGATGCAAGGTATTTTAAGTTCTGAAAAGTTGTACTGATTTCTAGGCAATTTCTTTCTTTTCCTTGAGTATATACTTCAGTCTTGTCATATGAGTAGACATCTTACAAGATATATGAAGAATTGAGATATAGTTAATTTTTTAGAAGAAATTTTGTTCCTCCAGAAATCAAGATATTTTATGACATTAAATTCTCTTATAATTTATTGTAATAGATGTATAATACTGTTACTATGTTGCCAAGGTCATTAAATCCTTGAATTTCCTAAGAAAAAAGGACTATTGCATAATTTAAAGGTGCCTGAGGGTAACGCATTTATATATCACCTCTGTACTTACCCAGTGCTAGGAATAACTTGTTTGTCTGTTGGTTATTTGCTTTTTGTAAAACTTCATTTCTTTTTTTAAAACAGTGGATAGTTAAAATTGTATAAATTACATAAACAAGCTTTATAATAAAACTGGAAAATACTTATTATATATCAATACAGCACACATTTAATTCTCAATGTAAACATACCTATTTAGATTTAAGCACAGGAAACTAATCCTAAATTGACAAAAATTCCACAAGTTAAATTAGAGTTCCCAGGAAACTCAATAACTTCCTCATTACCTTGTCCTTCAACATGCTATGTAACAAGTTGAAATTAGTGACATCATTTTAAGTCTTTATTATCATAAGAGTAATTTTCATGCCTCAGAACATCCTCCTTTAATAATTATTGAGTAAAATATTCAGTATTTTAATACAATTATAACAGCTACCACATGTCTTATGTCTCATTCTGTAATTATATTTAAGGTAGAAAACTTTACATTGCTTCTTGCAGTTTTCTCCCAAGTCTTTAATTTAATATGAAAAAGTATATAGTTGTTTTAAGTTGTTATATTGTTGTTCAAGGCATATAAGTTGGAATACTTTTGAAAAGTTACATTGTATTGCCCTAGGGTTCTGTGAATATTTCCATACAAGTGAAGACTATCGTAACATTTTTTGTATTGTATTCCATGAATATATATACTTTAATATAGGTGAGACCACACATTAAAATAACACAGTGTACGGTTTTATTTCAATGTTTTCATATGAGAGATATTGAGAAATCACACATTTAGAAACAATATTCCTTCATTTCAAATATGTGTGTGTCACTATAAATATAAATCTATTTTGGAATGTGGACGTGATAATCATTTGCCTATAAAACATTGTTTCCAGAGATACATATGTGTAATATTTTGATGAGAATGGATTTTAAATTTTTCAACATGTTATTGTCACTGAATTGCCTTTTATGAACTGAAGCAGAATTTACCCAGAATCTGTATAAGTTCCGGACATAATTTACTCATTTTAGAAAAAAGTCCCCCTCTTTTTCTATCAGGAAATAATATACTGTCATCTTGGTATTTAGAATCAGAGAATGGAGGGAAATTTATGAAGATAATTATCTGTTCTACTTCCTTTCCTCTGGGTAAGACCACATCCAAACAAAACCAAGAGAATTGCTTTCTTTGGAAATGGGAAAACAGACTAAATCCCTCCAGAACATCAGTGTTTATATTCACGGACATCTTTAATATCTTGCCTACATCTTTTATTCTGTTTATATATATTATTTTACTGGACCTCATGAAAAGGCAGGATAACTACCTTGTTTTCCATGCTCTCATAAAATAACTCCAGTCTCCGATTCACCAACAAACCCCACCCCCACCCCTCTGGCCCCAAACCAAGTTGCTTCCAGCTGCTACCCTGTTGTACATAAAAATGGTGATTTGGTGTCAACTCCTCTTCTAACTAATGCTTGCTCTCTCTGATTCTTTTCAGCATCAAACTTCTTTAACAAGCTGTCTTACATCCCAGACTCCTTTTCTTTACGTCCCAGGAAGTTCTCAACCTACTCTAATCTGGCCTTTGCTCTTATTACGTCAGTGAAATGGTTCTTACTGAGGTCAAAATGGTTTCCTTGTCACTAAAGCCAAAGACACTTAATAGCTCTTATTTACTTGACCTTTTTGTAGAAGTTAATACTTTTGACATTGCCCTTCTTCCGAAAACACTCTCTTTGTCTTGTTTTCTATGACACCACACTCTCGTGATGTTTTTCCTACAGTACACAAGCCAGATGTCTGGAACTCATCTTTGACATTGTCTTTACTGTCTGCCTCTCCCCAAAATAGTTGGTTAATAACATTTGCAGGTATTACTTCATTAAAGTCTTGGCAATATCTCTAATTCTCTCATCTTTATCACAAATCTAATTATTTTTAATCATCTCTAACCTGGCCTTCAGCTCCAGTGCACTAGCTGATCTCTTTCTCTCTTTCATGTGAGTTTCTCCCTTTCACAATGCAGCTGACATGACCTTTTCCAACTAAAATTTAACCATGCTGTATACCAGCCACCCACAATCCATGCATGTAAAATCCTTTATTGGCTCCTCATGACCCTTAGAATAGTAACCACAACTACAGTAGGGTCTTTGAGGTGCTTCATAAACTCAATCCTTCAGATATCTTCAGTTTCCTCTCTCCTTATTCTTTCTATATTTGCTGGCTTCAACTGTGTAAGACTTAATTCAGTTTATCAAACCATCACTGCTCCTTCTGCTACTCTATTTTCTTTTTGCCTGGAATGTTCTTTTCCTTTTTGCTGAGTTAAATTCTTACTCATTCATTCCAAAATCAGCTCAAATTTCTTCTTAAATATCTTCCTTAATCCCTCATAGTTGGTAGATTTTTAGGACGTATCTTCTCTGAGTACTCTGAACATAATTTTTATATTCTGTGCCATAGTTTCTGTGGCTAAAGTTGTCATAGCCCTTCCACTAGGATGTCATCTCCATAATGGCAAAGTAGGATCTGCATATCCTGTGCCGAGAACCATGGCCTGAGTATACTGGATACTCAATAATATTGAATATTAATATTTCTTGACTCTGTATAAACATGTAAATGAACTTCTGATCAAGGGAGTGCCTACAGCACAGCTGCAGTATCAAGAAAACAAAGCCTCAGAGTGACTTGCAGCTGGGGTTGTTGCAGGCACTGTAGAAATGATCAAATTGTTGAGATAGTTTCAAGTATACCCAGGGGGTAATGATAATAAAGTTCTTGGCATCTGGTTTATTAAAGATCAACCTGGTCCTTCTAATCTAGTGGGAAAACTACTAGAGAAAAAGATTTTCCAAGTGTCAGCTAAAGACAAATTGCAAAGCTCTACGGATTGCTGGATGAAATGCTGCGTTTATGCTAAACAGATGATGGTGCATGAGGAGGTATACCCAGTTATTCCAGAGGCCAGGGCACAGTTATTCTTCAAAAAGCGATTGCCTAGCCTGGAAGATATACCACGCTTAAAACTCTGTCATCAGCTCAAAACTCTAAAGATTTGTCAAAATGCATAGGTTAAGCAAATAGGAATAGGTGAGGAACACTCTTATTCAATGGCAACAATTTTTCATTAAATCTATAATACATACCAATTACACAATGTTCTGTATATGGAAGTATGGAAAATTCAAACATCCACAGAATAGTGTTACTGCCCTTAAAGGACTTATAAACTGCAGAATTCCCAGACTCAGACCTACCAAACCGAACTGTTCTCCACTGGTCCTAGATGTATAAACTTAGCAAAATATTTGTGCACATATTTATAAAGTATATTATCATGATATATACTTAAATGATATATTATTTGCATGTAAATAGTATATTTATATAATATGTATTACCTATACATATGTATAAATTTATATATACTTATACATATCATTATATAATTTAAATTATATATAGTTTTATATATACACATATATACTTATTTTCCCAAATGTACTTACACCCATATTTAACTAAATCCAACCAAGATCATGCCATCAAGGCTTAAGAAACAGAAGGTATCTAAATATTTAATAAAGTAAAAGTCTCTTAAATTGATACCCACATATGTATCTAGTCAGTTAATTTTATTTAATTCTCACAATAGCCCTGGGAGATGTATTTCACAAGGGAAGAATCTGAAGCACAGAGAGGTCATGTAACTTGTCCAGTTACTGACAAACCCAGAACTACTTTATTTTAATTTCTATGCTTTTTTCCACCATAATAATACAGTGTTTCTATGTCTCTGATGTATATTCAAATATTTTATAGTGGGTCATATATATTAGTATCAGGAGGGGAATACAGTGCAATATAATTTTGGTGAATTTTAAGGTGTTTTCAGATTACAAATTGGCTGTTAAATTGGTGAGGGAGTGTGTGTATATACATGTATATGAAAAAAATAATTGGAAATAGGAAAAAAGAAATTTCCTATTACATTAACTCCAGTCTCCTTCATTTTACAGAAGAGAAAAATAAATTAAATAGTTGCTCCAAATTATGCACTTTCTTTGTGTACCTAGTTTAGCCTACTACTTTCATAGTATGGATGAAATTTTTTTATGAGTCTCCAGATAAAGCTCCTGAAAGCTAATTCTCTATAGTAAGTGTCAATTCTAAAAGTCAATGACATTCTATAGAAGGAACAGAAAAGTAGAAAAAGGCCATCATTAATTGATTCACTTTTCTCTGGTTGACCAATTAACAAATATCAAAAGGAAATAATCAGATTAAGAAAGAGAAGTGTATTTAATTGAACTCTTGTTGTCCAGATACAAAAACACTTTGAGGACTATCTTGTAAAACCCAGGAATAGAGATCCTGTGGAATATTAAAATGAACTGTAAGACCTTAAAACTCTGTTCTTTTTCTCATGCATAACTGCTCCTTGATAAAAATAAACAAGAAAATGAGAGGATGAAAATAGTGACTCAATTTCCTTGTTAAAGATCTTGTTGCTTCTTTCTGTCCTCTCTCTCTCTCTCCCCTTTCTTCCAAAATTCCCTTCCCACCAAGAGGGTCCTAATTCTATTGATTATATTATTTATTTATTTTCAAGTATGCAGTCCTTTTCCTTGACACTGATTAGGAAGAATGGGTATTCTTTTGTGAGGAATAGCTACCAAAAGGCCAGAAAAGAAAAAAAAAAAAAAAGAAGAAGACTCAGGAAAAAAATCTAAGAAATGTAGGAAATGTGTATTACAAAGAAGTTAGTGGGGCATCTAATGTAGGCATGTTCTTTTACAATAGAAAATAGATCATACATAAGGTTGTGCAAGATTGTTTTCCACATAGTGAGAGAGAGAGAGGAAGCAACTAAGCTCAGTATCATTAGAAGACTAGCAAACTGCACAAAAGTAGACCAGCTCACAGCTACAGAGCTACAGAACATGCTCTGGTCAACAAACATATTGACAGAATTATGTATCTATAGACGCCTGGATATTTGTGACAGGTATGCCAAGCAGTGTCTTGATTCTTGATTACAAAAATATTCCCATATTCTTGCTTGCTACTGCCCTATTGTATTTTCTTGCTTGTGGGTTTATTTCACTTTTCTATTTTCATAATAACTTGATCTGTGAAAACTTAATAAATAATGGGAAATGGAGAATTTGTCCATTTTGAAGCTAGAATACACAGCAGTAAAAGAGCAGCCCTTAGCAGCAGGCAAAGTGGAGGGTATGATTATCCCATTCGGAAAAGTGATGAAATAATGACCCAGCTAGGTTCAAAGGGAAGCTAAAACCTTGAGAGAGGATGCTTAGGAGAGAGGAGCAGTTACAGATTTTATCCCACTCATGGTGTCACTGTATACAGGACGCCACCTCATACCACATCCCCAGTGCACATAACCAAACATACCCTGAAACTGAAATGAATCTGTTTAGTTAAGGTTCTAATCTGTATTTGTAAACTTCCAGAGATTAGCATTGACAATATTTATATCCTCTAATTTCCTCCAAAACACTAAAGAATAGAGAAATAAGCAGTCATATTAAGATTAGCAAATATATTTATCATTCTATCACGTGTGCTAACATCAGTTTGGTCCCCAAACAAGGACCACCAACATATGTAAGACTTCAATCTAAAAATTAGACCAAGGAGAGAGTAAAAATCAGTGTCACCCAAAAGGGAATTGGAAAAATAAAACAGAGTAAAATACATTCCTGACAAACTTAAAAGCAAGAAAAAACAGAGTAGCAAAATGCTCTATGCCCAAAGACCCAATATGCCAGATTTATCATTATCAGTACATTTCTGCACTGTCTTCAAGCAGCTAGAGAAATCGTATCCTTTACCAGATAATATACTTCCTGTTTACACTCACACAGTCTTATTATTGATTGTGACAAAATATTGGTTCGTCTCTTTAGAGCCAGGAGAGTGTCCTTCACTTCTTTCTTATTCCCTAGAACACCGGGTACATAGCCTGTGTTTAATAAATCCTTTCTGATTGATAGGTGTAGATGACTCTATCGGCATGGACCTGTAGATTATAAGGCAGACTGCATAGACGTGTGAGAATACTGTCAGGGGAGGTTGAAAAATCAATAGGAAAACTGGCACTTCCATTAGGAATTAAACAAACAAAAATCACTGCTAAGCACTTTCAGAATTGAGGTCCAGAGCTCTAGCATCCTGGGAAATTATTTTCGGTTTGTTTACCAAAGATATTATATTATTGAGGGTGCTGTCAGGATGTGATTGCCTTAGTTTTTGTTCTGTTTTGTTTTTGTTTTTCTCCTTCAAAGAGACTGGATAAGACATGTACTCTACCTCAGGATAACTGAAAGGGAAAAAAAACCACACACACACACAGAGGAGAAGTTTCTTAATGTCTCTTTCATAATTAGGGAGAAACTTTGAAGTGTCTTTGGCTTCAGTTAAGACCTGTGGCTCTTGAATTTTCTGTGCACAGCTGGAAGTAAGAAAGAAGACAAGGGGCAAAGAGTGTGTGTTCTTACTGAGTTGACCTTGGCACCCGCTGCTTTCAAGTGCGCTGGCTTTTGCTCTCTTAAAGCATTCAAGAATATTTTAAGGTCTAATGGCTAGGAGACTTATGTTAACGGCTGGTTTCCACGTTACTCTCCAGGTCTCCTTTAACCGTCATAAGCACTCAGAGTTGTAGCTCTCCTGCACTACTTTTATTTGCTGTATTTATCGGTCCACGAGACTTGGTCCCTACTTGAACACCCCACATTCTCCTCAGTGATTATAGCATAGCCCTTAACACAACCCATGGTCTACTAGAGTTAGGGTTTGTCAACAGTCTGTTGATACTGAACGATCTTTCAGAAAATGGTGGCCCCTTCACCTGATTCCAGAGATAGAAACCCTGTCCTCAGCTAATTAAAAACCCAGATGTTGGCTAGTTTTATTACTCTCCTCTAACAGCAGGGAGTGCTTCCGTATTTGGGTCTCTTGGCAGCCATAAACACTGGTCCACATCCCAGATCACATCCCAGCTGCCTTCTCTCCACCTGCTTCATGCTGCTGAGGACTGGAATTAACATATTTGAACCGTCATCTTTTTCCTCCCAAGTTATTGCCATCAGTTGTATTTTTTCCCAATGAAATGAGTCTTTGAAGTAATCATTTTAATAATTTGTATTGTGTTTTTATTCAAATCTTCCAGTTGCCTAAATATTTAACACTAGAGAATTAAAAAAGAAACATTTTTTCATATATAGCCTATTAATAATCTTTTCCAAAGATACATATTTTTCAATCTAATCCTATCCTTATTCTTAATCCAAATCTTGACCCTACTATGGGGATAGTAGAATGACTAGCAGTCTCTTTTTCTTGGATAACTGAAAAACTGCATTGTAAGTCAACTAATGTTAAGTGCCTTCTCTGTCTTGTACATTGGAGATACACAATGTGTAACAGAAAAAACTTTTCGCCTTATAGAACATGGTAATTTACAAAGGTCTGTGAAATTATGGGAAAAAAAACTTTAAAACCCTGCATTTTAATTTTTAATCATCTTTTAAACAATGCTTCCTACTTCCTAAGTAGTACCAGAACTCTATTACAATTTTGCCGTCCTCTTACTTTGTAGCTTTATGATCAAAAGTTTACAAGCAGTGTAAAATAAATGCAATTTTCTAATTAAAAAGATAATCAGATTTTTATTGTTGAAGAATGCTTGAAACCAAATAAAATAATTTTTATTAATTTATTTTAGAAATTTTCAATGGGGGTAGCAAAACAATAATGGAAATACTAATGCATAAAATATTTGCTATTATTTTGCTCTGTTTTGGCACACAACTTGTCACAAGTACTGCAAACAGGAGGAGTCCTCAAAGTGGTGGATTCATAAATGATTGAATAGCTAAATGACCAAAATAATAGAGCCAGTAAGAGTTACAGATCTGATGTGTTAAATCAAATACACAACTCCTGGATAATAAAGAGCTAAGTGTAATTAAGAGGAAGTTTAGATATATGTAAAATTTACATAATAATTATATTAGGAAATGTAATTTCCAAATTATATGTCTATATCAAGGTCATGGTCTATTTAATTACTGCAACTTTTGTTTTAAGTGCTAGATCAATAAATAAAAGTGTGTGAAACTGGAAAATTGTACTACCAGGAGTATGATTAAATATAAACCTGTAAAATAATGTAATTGGAAAATAATAACTATTTCTTTCATTTAACTAAGATGATTCACTAGAGCCTGAATCAGTTACACATAGTCAGAGATGAAAGTTAAATTTATGAATTCACAAGATGTAGCACCAGTATTCTCCTTTGCCGCATCTCATTCAGCTGGTAGAGGACTGGCAGAAATTCACATTGAATCCTACTTGGAGCTCTAGTAATAGTCCAGTAGGTACAGTGACCAGGTCACCTTCCCAAAAAAAGTTTGCTGAAAATTGAAGTAAAATTTGACTCAAAGCCAAAGACATGTGTTTCCTTTGGAATTTCTTGTTATGTTATTCTTCAAAATCTACTACATCTTACATCCTTCCCTGTGGCATTTTCCTCAAGTTAAAGTATTGGAATTTCAGTGAATTGAGTAGTTTTTGCATTGTTATCATTAGTACCTTGATCTTGTGTGTGTGTGTGTGTGTGTGTGTGTGTGTGTGTGTGTGTGTGTGTGTGTGTGTGTAGCATGAGAAAAGTAAGCAAAATGCTCCATTCCTCCGAATTCTAGGTGGATATGTCCATCAAAACTTTTGCTATTCTTGCACAAGTCCTATAATACCCCCCGAATACATCCATCCTCATGGCAGGCTCTCTTTTGCCCCACTTTCACCCTCTTGACCTTTTCTTTTTAGTTTCCACATTCTCTGAAACGTCAACACTTCATTTCCCTCTGAGTTTTGAATTCATTCAGAATCCTCCAGTGTTCAAAGACTTTCCTAAGCTAACTGCCCTCCTCTTTACGTACCATGAATCATCTTGGGTTGCCCTAGAGGTGTATAGTATTGCCTTATCTACATATTAAGTTGTAAGTTTAAGGTCATTATGCATAAGGCTTAAATTAACACAATAAATCAAATTGCCTGAAGCATGCTTCTTAACATATATGTATTTGTTTTGAAATCAAATAGATTGTAATTAACTGTACAAAAAGGGAAAGAAGTCATATATTTATTAAAAATGTATAATTAATTGGGGGATTTTAAAATCTGATTGCATTCCAATTGTAGTGAGTGTTTTTTTTCTTTGCACATTTTCAATTTTATCTAGAGTAATGAGTTAAGAATTAGTACCACCATATTTTCTTTTTTTTCCTTAATATAAACTTTTTTATTGAGTTATAGTCATTTTACAATGTTGTGTCAAATTCCACTATAGAGCACAATTTTTCAGTTATACATGAACATACATACATTCATTGTCACATTCTCTTTCGCTGTGATCCACCACAAGATCCTGTATATATTTCCCTGTGCTACACAGTACAATCTTGTTTATGTATTCTACATTTTGAAATCCCAGTCCCTTCCCACCCCCACATCCCCCTGGCAACCACAAGTTTGTATTCTATGTCTATGAGTCTATTTCTGTTTTATATTTTTGTTTTTTGGTTTTGTTTTTTTTTAGATTCTGCATATGAGCAACCTCATATGGTATTTTTCTTTCTCCTTCTGGCTTACTTCACTTAGAATGACATTCTCCAGTAACATCCATGTTGCTGCAAATGGCATTATGTTGTCAGTTTTTATGGCTGAGTAGTATTCCATTGTATAAATATACCACCTCTTCTTAATCCAGTCATCTATTAATGGACATTTAGGTTGTTTCCATGTCTTGGCTATTGTAAATAGTGCTGCTATGAACATTGGGGTGCAGGTGTCTTTTTGAAGTAGGGTCCCTTCTGGATATATGCCCAGGAGCGGGATTCCTGGGTCATATGGTAAGTCTATTCCTAGTCTTTTGAGGAATCTCCATACTGTCTTCCACAGTGGCTGCACCAGACTGCATTCCCACCAGCAGTGTAGGAGGGTTCCCTTTTCTCCACAGCCTCTCCAGCATTTGTCATTTGTGGACTTTTGAATGATGGCCATTCTGACTGGTGTGAGGTGATACCTCATCGTAGTTTTGATTTGCATTTCTCTGATAATTAGTGATATTGAGCATTTTTTCATGTGTCTATTGATCATTTGTGTGTCTTCCTTGGAGAATTGCTTGTTTAGGTCTTCTGCCCATTTTTGGATTGGGTTGTTTGTTTTTTTCTCATTAAATCGTGAACTAATCTTTGACAAAGGAGGCAAGAATATACAATGGAATAAAGACAGTCTCTTCAGCAAATGGTGCTGGGAAAACTAGACAGCAGCATGTAAATCAATGAAGCTAGAACACTCCCTTACACCATACACAAAAATAAATTCAAAATGGATCAAAGACTTAAACATAAGACAAGATACAATAAACCTCCTAGAAGAAAATATAGGCAAAACATTATCTGACATTCATCTCAAAAATGTTCTCCTAGAACAGTCTACCCAAGCAATAGAAATAAAAGCAAGAATAAACAAATGGGACCTAATGAAAATTACAAGCTTCTGCACAGCAAAGGAAACCATAAGTAAAACAAAAAGACAACCTATGGAATGGGAGAAAATTTTTGCAAATGAAACTGACAAAGGCTTGATCTCCAGAATATATAAGTACCGCCATATTTTCTTGACATCAAAATTTTCTTTTGTCTTCTAGATCCTATCCATCATTTTAAAAAACACACTTACTGTGACCTTTATCTTGGCCCATTTCCCAGACTCACGTTATCCTCTCTACATTGCTGCAGTTAATTACTTATGTTTTTTATTTGATGGTTATCTTTGCCAGCCTCGTTACTTATTGCTAATTCTGAAATGCTGTGATATAAAGCACACATGTCACTTTTCCCAAGGTCACTGTAAGTATTGGATCTTTTTGGTCAAGTATTCTAACTGGTAAATATTAGTGACTTTATAAATAAACAATGCTTCATGCTGTTGAGAATTAATTTGAATGAAGTTTTGTCATTCAAGTTATTCTGCCTCTTTGAGTATGTCATTACTCTGTATAACTATAAGAATTTCAACTCTTTTGAAACATACCAAACCAGAAACAAAATAAAATAATGCTTGCCCTAAGAATCATAGTGATTTTTCTAATACTTTTGCTGTTTACATTAGTGTTTACTGCATATGTTCTCCCTTCTCCTTAATTAACAGGAAACAATAATTTTATTTCTTTATCACGGTTACAGTATTATATTTTACACTCTCTTGGTTTTCTTCAACTTTCCATTTCAGTCTCTAAAGATCCAGTAGCCTGATTATGAAGCTTTCCCCTGGGATAAGCTGATTAAGATTTGTCTCAAGTTTATATACACACTCTCAAATAATGATAGCTAGTTACATGTAAAATACTATTCTGGCTGATCCATAATCAAGATTGAATGTCCTGGGGGACAAGAGGGATCCCTGTGCCTATCCCATCCCCACCCACATTTTCCTGTTGTTACATTATGTCTCTATTTACAAGATAGATGTGTGTGTGTATACTTATGTACGTACATCTTATGTATATAAGTACCAGTAGGTGAAAAGATGGTTCATAAGCTCATGGGAAGAGACAATGAGAGCGATGAGGACAATCAAAGAAAAAGCCTGGCATCTAAGTTCTGCCAGATTCAGTGCTCTACTTTCAAGTACTGACAGCAAAGAGTTGTTTCTATGAGAGATTTTGTGAGATTGAAAGCAGGAACGATACTGCTTTAAGCCTCAGGTAACTGATACGGACTGAATGTTTGTGTCCTTCCAAATCTCATATGTTGACACCCCAACACACTATGTAATTACATTTGGGGTTAGGGCCATTATGGAGGTAATTACGGTTAATGAAGTCATAAGGGCAGGGCCCTAATCTGATAAGATTAGTGTTCTTACAAGAAGGGACACCAGAAACCTTGCTCACTCTCTTTCCACCATATGAGAACACAGGAAGAAGGTGGCCTGTCTTCTGTAAACTGAAAAGAGCTCTCTCACGAAGAACCTAGTCAGCAGGTACCTTGATCTTAGACCTCCCAGCGCCAGAAGTGTGAGAAATAAATTTCTGTTGTTTAAGCCATGCAGTGTACAGTATTTTTGTATAGCACCCAGAGCACAGAGAATTGAAAGGGTAAAGTGACATCTGACACTCAGGGTTAAACCACATTGGAGCCACAGAAGAGAACAGCTCAGGCAGAGAAGCAAAGTTCTTTCATCTAGGACTCTGCCAGCAAAGGGGTGGCAAGCCTCACCCTCCCCATTATCTTGTAGGCGCAAAAGCTGATGAGCACATCAAGGCAGGAGAAGGTGTTCACACCAAGGCAGGAGAAGGTGTTCACACCAAGGCAGGAGAAGGTGTTAATAACTCGTTCCTGAGTACAGTGGACACACCTCCCTCCTCAAAGGCTGCTAAGAGAGGTGAGGACAGAGACCCTAAAACTACGAGGTATGAGCTGAGAAGTTTCCAATATGTGGGGATTCATTCACGTATACTCACATTACTTTTACTAATGTCTGAAATAAGTTTAAGTCTTCAGTATTTTTAATTTGTTCCTTGAAAATGTATAGATGATGACATTTGTAGCATCTTTTCAAGTTATTATGTAAAAAACTCAAGTACACACACACTTTTTAACTATTTGGACTTTAAAGTTACAGAGAGAATCCGATCAATCTACTTGTAAACCAAGGTCTACTCTACTTCTAAGATTCAACAGCTAATACTCTGGAGAAACTGCAATAAAATTTTAAAAGATATGCATTTTAAATTGAGCATTAATAATTTTAAGATAATTTATTTTAAACAATGTTTATTATAATGCATATGTAGGACATTCTAAGTATATATATACACATATACACACACACACATATATATATATATACACACCTAAGCACTTAAATGTAAACTATACATTATATATTTATATATATAATATACTTGTTATATATAGGAAATGAATATTATATATTATATATATTTTTACATTTAAGTGCTTAGGTAATTTTTTTAAAGGTTACAGATTTTTTTCTTTCTTGTTTTCTTTTCACCTTAACTTTCCCTTTTCTTCAACTTATTTAAACTTTTTAAACCATCATCTCTTAGGTATATTTCCATATTTTCCTCCAAGCCTATATAATTTTACACAAATATGTGACATGCATTTATTAGCCTTATATACAAACCATGTATATATCTATGTGGATATTATATAAATAGATAAGATTTTATATATAAAAATCTTGACATTCTTCCCTTTAAAATACAATCATACTTGTATGAATTCCATAGTAACTAGCGTTTTTCTACTTGACAATGTCTTACAGATATGTCTTTTTGTTAAATGAAGGTTTCAAAATGATTATTTTTAATAGCTGCATAATATGCCAGTTTGCAACTATATCAAAAATTTTGCAATTGCTCACAAGCTTTGTACTTTCCAATTTTTGCACTTTTTGGCTAGTAAAAATAATTCTGCAGTAAACATCCTTGCATCTATAATCTTTCCCATAGACGCTTACTTTTTAAGAGTGATAGACTTCCTGAAAATGGGTTTGCTTTGTTGAAGAATATTTATCACCTTAATTTAATTTATGAAATTAACAATTTAATTTATGGATAATGAAAAACTGTCTTCCATAGACTATTACCATTAGCAGCAGTGGTATGTGAGAATACTGTTTTCCCTGGTAGAAATATGGTCTATTGGATCTTCTTTTGTTTTTCAAAAAAAAAAGATATTACATGATTTATAATGATGTTAGTCATAGCTTTACACATATTTATCAAGTGTTTTGATTTAATTTTCTGTGAAAATCTTCATAAATATTGACCTTTTCTCTATTAGATCATTTCTCATCAATTTATGAACTCATTGCTCATTAAAAGTATTAACTTCCTCTGACAACGTTTATGTAGATTATTTAAACTAAATATATATATATATACACATATATATTACATTTTATGAAACTATATTGGTAACACAGAACCTGAGATATTTTAACATAATTGAATGAAAATATTTAGCACATTTTCTGATAGCTACAATCAGTCTAAATAGACCTTAGTGTGGGTAAGATTTAAGAAAATCATATAATGTGTTTACTTTTGGCCTTACGATAAATGTACCAAATCACTGGATAAACTGAGCTACCACTAACCGTTAATGCACGACTTCCTCCCCATACCAGTTTTACTCTCTAGAGGGGAAAAAACAAGCAGAATTTTCCATTTCAGGTGATATGTCAATTTAATGTTTCTGAAACTCTCTATTATCAAACCTCTAAAAATGTTGGATAAAGACTTTAAAGAAATCATTTAAAGTGTACTGCTGAGCTGGCAGGAAAGAGTGGGAATTCTGAGACCAAATACGGTAAGTAGGCCTAAGTCCGGAGAGCTGAGTGCTCAAGCAATCAACTGTCAATTCCCTGTCACCTCAGTTTTAGGAATGAATGGACCACTTTTGGAGAAAAGAACAAAGGCTGAGTGTCATAAAAGTTGCAAACTTCTATCAGAGACCTGAATAAAACCCATAATTGCAAATTTGACATGAACAGTTTAAAATAGGAAAAAAAAAATCTGCTCTGCCAAAGGAGAAGAAATCTTGCTTAACTAGGTCTTAGCTCTGGATGATAGGGAAAAAAAGTCACCAGTGAGAATTTCCACCCAAAAGATGATAGCCACATAGAGAAGTAAAACACTGTATTTGGAGTCAGGTTATTTAATATTAAATCATATAATTATTTGTGTCGTCTTAAGCTTGGGTTAAAAAATCCACGTACTTGAGGTCACTCATCTCACATTAAAAAAAAAAACACCATTTTTCTCACGAAATAATTTCAAGTTACTAACAAAATATTACAAATAAAAGCCTTAGATCTATAACAAACTATTTGCATATAAAATTATATATGTACCCATCCATGCATCTTGATTTCCAGTCACCAAGCATTTCTACGTGTAACCTTTGGTGGTTATGCCTGTAATTCTTGTACCTTTATTTTTATATAATTTCCAACTTGGAGGAAATTCTGCAAGACTAGCCCAAAGAACACCAATATATCCTTTACGGGGATTTACCACATGCTAACATTTTTGATCTCTTTAGTTTACATTTCACCATAATTAGATTTGTGTTCTCAATTTTGCAGGAAACACCACAGAAGTGATGTTGTGTCTTTCCCTGTGCATCATGTAAGGAGGTATATAATTTTGGCTTGTTCTCGTATTGCTAATGTTAACATTAATCACTTGGACAAGGTAGTGTCTGCTAGATTTCCCACAAGAAAATGTCTGTTTCCTTTTTGTAATGAATAAATAATTTGTGGGGAGAAACTTCGAGTCCATGAAAATATCCTGGTCCTCATCATATTTTTACCATTAGTATCAGCACCTGCTGCTTATTCTTGCCAGTGTCAGTCAGTGCAGTGATCATAGTAAAAGATGATTTTCTAACTCCATCGTTGGACTTCAATTTATTGTCATGTTTCTGTTAATGTAAAGCTTTCCTTTCCCCATGCCCCCAGTTACTTATATATTCATTTCTTTGCTTATGTCAGTATAGACTGATAGATTCTTATTTTATTCAGTGGGTTAAAACCTGTTTCTATCATTGTTTAATTGTTCAAATTAATTCATATTTGGCTAGTGAGAGCCCATCTAAGCTGATTACTGTCAGCTCTGACATGTTTTCAGCACTTTTTGAGCACTTTCTACTTCCTGGCATAACTTCTGACATCTGATATTTCAGGCTTATTTGATATTTTTTCTGCTCTGGTCCAGGAATCAACCATTTCCCTAAAAAGCCCTCATTATTTTAAGTGAACATTAGGTGTGTACAGTGATACCGATGTCATTGCTTTTAGACCCTTTTAGGGAACAGCTTGGAAATTATTTTCATACATACACTCTCACACACACGACACACATACATATCAGTATTAGATACAGGTAAATGTTATATAGCTATAGATAAATGTACTGAGTTTATAAGATCATCTTAATACTTCCATTCCAATCCAATGGCACAGAAATCAATCCAGTCTTTCTTCTTTGTAATTCTCTTCCTCAACAGGGAGAATGTGGCTCCCATTATTTTCAATATATTTTACTTATGTATTCAGTTATCGACAACATGTTAAGTATTACGAGAATTGCTAACCCTTATGACTACAAATTTTTTAAAAGACTTCATAATTTATTTCAACTGATTCTGTTTAGTCCCTCTAAGTGTGATGATAACTCACTGAAAATAAAGTTATGTATTTCAGTTTGGAAAATATTTTATTTTTTAAAGCCATATTTGTTGGCTTTATTTTATTTTTTGAATAGTAAATGTTTTTGCAAGCTTAATCTGTTAGAGCTATTAGCTTTTTATATGTAGCATATATTGCAAGTTTTCCAGCCAGTATTTTTTTCTCTCTCTTTTTTTTTTTTTTTTGCCTTTGCTTAAGGTGTGTATTTTTTTTTTTTGCCATGCAAAATTTGCTGTTGTTATTATCATCATTAATGTCATTATTAGATGGTTATAAATATCAGTGCTGACTTCTACTGCATCTAGATTTTGAGTCATAGTCAGAAACTTCTCAAACACACAAATTATAGAGCGATTTACCTGTTTTTCTTCTAGTACTTACATTGTTATTCTTTGCATTTAGATCTCTGATTATTTTGAAGTTTATTCTTAGGTTTGATGTTGGATAGGAATCTAATTTTATTGTTTCCTAAATGGGTGATTCAGGTGTCCTGGCACCATTTCTTAAAATGTTTCTTTTTGCTGTAGTTGTTGAAACGCCACTTTCATTATATTTCGAATCTCCACACATGTGGGACTCTACTTTTGAGCTTTCTATGCTGTTTCACTAGTCCACAAGTTCATTTCTGTGGAAACAGCATCTTGCTTAGTAACACAGGCATCATTATTATATTCTGGTATCTTGTAAGGTACATCCCTCCTAGCAGCCTTTATTTTTCAGTGTTTTCTGAGCTATTCTGGAGTGTTTCCTAGCTACTGCATGTGTCCATACTACTAAAATCCACGAAGAACACTTTTCAGTGCGGTGGAACTGGTAAGACCCCAGAGGCTACCTAAAGGAGATGTGGTTTTAAAGTGCAGGTTTCGGAAATACAGTCTTGGTCCCCGCAGCAGCCCAGCATCCGCACGGTACAGCAGCCTGACCCCTAACTTGAAGCTGGGCGGGGAAGGAGAAACTTGAGCCGTGGCGTTGGATTACGATGCCCCAGCGCGAAGCTTCCCCTGTTTACGCACATGCGCATGTGTTCATGGACTTATATTTAGCATGATTCTCTCCCGAGGTCCTCTGTGCTGCGAACAAGGCGGCGGCCGCGACTGAGCAGTAGCTGGGAAAAAAGTGATTAATGAGACCAGTTATAGGATGGAGTGTTGTGTTACGAGTCATTCATTTTAGACCTATTTCCACATATGAGCATGGAAAAAATCAGGAATTTTTCTCTCCTCCTCTATGCTAAAATACTCCAAGCAGCACAATTACCTGTAAAAATGTCTCAGCTCAAAACACTGACTTTAGGCTTCTGTTAAGTTATGATGTACAGGAGACATAGGTCAGGTCTATGGTTACAGATCCATCTCTAGACTGTCAGCAAATCTCAAGCAAAAGAAAATTTCTACTTGAAATGCAAAAAAAATATGTGATAAGGAGCTTAGCAATTGAAAGACTTCCAGGAGTGAGCAAAATTCCTCCCCAAGCCTCCAAGATGAAGATGTAGGGTCTTTTTTCTTTTTTCCTTTTTGTAAACTCCACTTTGGAATTTGACACTGCTTCATCTGGTAAAAATACTTTTGGATTTTTATCGTGTCTGCAAAGTTTGGTAGGGCTGATGTGTAAAAGAAGGGTCTGGGTGAAGCCCAGACACCACTATGTAGATCTCTTGTTTACTGTTGCTAATTATAAAGTTGTAGAGTAAAAATAGGATCCCAGACAAGGCAGAGGTAGTGTTTGCAGCCCTCAGCTGCCATTCTTTCAGCAAGCTGGCTGTGCAGGTGCCCCAGCTCCACCTATAATTTTGTTTTTAATTTAATTTTTTTTAGTTGGGGGAGATAATGAGGTTTATTTATTTATTGTTAGAGGAGGTACTGGGGATTGAACCTGGAACCTCATGCATGCTAAGCATGTGCTCTACCACTATAATTCTTAGGTTTGGCCTGCACTGGTAGCCCTAGCTCCTTCAGGGCTGAGAACTCCTTGGCCTTGGTGTCAGTTGGGCATCAAGGCATTGCTCTGAATGACAACTAAGAGGCTGCTTTTCCAGGTGTGTCTTGTCAGTCCTGAATTTTCATCTACAGCACTCTATGGAAAATCAGACAGTATAAGATCTGGGGGATACGGAGGGAACATCACTCAGATTCAGCTCAGAGACGTTGGGCAGGGTATCGAAGGACATGTGCGCACATGACTTTAGAGCAAGTGGACTCTAACTCTTGTTTTGCTTGGTTTGCTCTGTCGGGATGGTCACAAGGGCTTTAGTCCACAAGGCCCGTGGACTTCTCCCAAAACCTGCACTTGAAGCACCAGGTAGTCACACACGGATTCTGGAGGTAGGAAGCCCAACTCCATCCCACATCTTCCAGGGCGTGCCAGTTGTTCTTCCTTCATTGACAACTATTGCCTGTAATGTCTTATATGATCTTTTAAAGTCAGATTTGTCATAATCTTTTCTAATTGTGGAAGTATAGGAGTATTAAAAAAAACTTTTTGGTATTAAGGACTCATAAATATTCTTTAACAAATAGACTGAGAAAACAGCTTATTAAATGACCCTATCCATTTTCCCCCTGCATTGTTTTTTTTTCTTCCTTTAAAAGGGAGTAAATGTAAATTTTATTATTTAGCAATATTTTCTTGCCATTGATTTACATTGTATTTATTCTTTGGGATGCAGATACAAATCCAGATAAGCCGTACAGAATTACTCCATCACAACGCAGCTATTGGACCCATTAACATCCTATTAATCAGTCAGTCCGTTACAGATTCATTCCACTTAGTTATTAAGGATGTTAATGCCTGTCATAAAACCATTCAGACATTTATGTACCTTCTAGCTGTTATATCTTTACAATGGTGTGAATTTTTCTTCTCTGCTTAGAAAAATCACCAGAGATACTGAACTAGAAATTATTTTAAAGAGTAGTCCCAACCTGTAAACTCAGATGAATAGGGTAAAAAAAAAAATTAGTTAAATTTGCAAACCCTTTAAAATAAGGTCATCATTGTCACATCTCTCTTCTTTTCTTCTTCCAAAGCAACTATTATTTTCCATCCATGTTAGCTTTTTAAAATTTAAATAGTTTAGTAGACCGTCAGTGTTTACTAAATCACAATGAGACACTAGTAAGCATATATTCACAAATGTAAAGAATCAACCAAACCAAGACTTACTAGGCAAGACTTACTTAGTTATCATAAAAATTCAGCACTTTCTGAGGCAGGGAAAAAAAACGTTCTTTTCATGTCTTTTTTTTTTTTTTTTTTTTGTACACAAATGTTCACAGCAGCTTTATTCATATTAGCCACAAATTGGAGACAACAAACACACATCAAGAAGTGATATATTCACACAATAAACAGCAATTAAAGAAGCAAACTGCTAATATAAACAACATAGATAAATCTCCGAAACACAATATTGAGCCAGATACAACATAAAATCATCACATTTTGGGACCAAATAATTTTGTATTGAATTTGAAAACCATTATCACATTTCATTATGAGCAGGACTTGTATGGGCTTAGTAGATAAGCATCCTGAAAACAAGATTCAGAGCTTATTTTCAAAATGTGTTTGATCTGTGTTTGATCTGTGTTTTGGTCTTCATTTTCTCCTACACAGTGCCACAAACACAGTAGGCAACAAATAAAAGTTTTCTAAGTGGCTTGGATTAAATTCTAACACAGTAAATAATTTTTTATCTGCACAGATTTGAAGATAAAATTTCCTTTAATCCTGGACCACTTTAAGATAATATGGAATGATTTAAGATGATAGAATAGTTGGGTGTCTCAAGCTGTGTCCTGGGATCATCGGCATCCCCCCCAAAATGTTAATGGATATCATGTGACCACAAAAATTTTAAGTACATTTAAATATTAACACAATGAAACCTCTGAGTCCTGCAGTAAAGAAACCACTAACCATATTTAACAACAATTTTCTAAACTTTTTTTCAAGAAAAAGTCATTGACACCCCTTAGAATAAGACGTTTCAAATCAACGTTTAGACAAAGAAATTAGTACTTATTTCAACTGCAATGTATTAGATTTTTTTTTAAGTAAGTGAACTAAAAACCCTCAGCTGTAAGATTAAAGAGCGTTCTTTCTCTTTAGAACTAGCCAATGGTAACCCCAGATCAAATGTTACTTTGGAAAATCTTCAGAATAAGAGTAGTTGGAGCTACAAATATTCAGAGTCCATTCAAGAATTAGTTAATCTATAAGAGTCAGTAAAATAAAATGCAAACTCTTTAAACAATCCTTAGATCCTGAAATATATCTATACAGTACTTAAAAATGTGCACAATGACCAGTGATCATACAACCTGTAATTAGCTTTCGGCTGCAGGGAGAAGACATGCAATAAAAGAAGGGAGGAGAGAAGTGTAGGTAAATAAAGGATGGGGAAGATAGAAAGTAGGAAATGGAGCAATGGCCTTGAAGAACTGATGAGGTAACGACTTAAAATGGAATCAGATTTTGAAAACTGAAAGAAAGAGGACTGAGGGGGAATGAGTTACTTGAGCAGGAAACAGGCTTGATGGTAGTACGTGTTCTGTGGTTTTAAAAATATATGTAAAGATAACTAAGAAAGAGAAAGTAAATGCAGCATAGATGTCAATGCTATTTACTATTCTAAATTGTCCCTCCTACCAACCCTGCAATGCATACTTCACTGAGAAATAAATATTTCACTGCAATCCTGGGTCTGAATCTAGGCTCCTCATTTACTGGTGGCATGACTTTGAGCCAAACACAAAAGTGCCTGAAGCCTTGCTTCTTCATCTGAAAAAAATGAGTTAATAATAGCATCTCTTAGAAAAAGTAAAAAATCTGAGCATTCAATGCAATTATTTGTGAAAAATCAGCAGTGTGTCTGCTAATACTGTGAGTTCTGGGTTATCTCTTATTATTTTTTAGAAAAATGTAATCTTTATCAAATAATGTACCTTATTATAAAAAACTTGAGTCTAAATTTTTTAGTTGGCTACTGACAACCCTGATCTAGAGAAATGAAGTGACTGCCTATGATGTGTGACTCTTTAGGGACAGATTTGGAGAAAGCGAAAACAAGCAAAAAGCCTACCAAAGGTTGATAATGTTAGCTAAAAACTGCCACTTGCCATCTACCTCTACAAGGATTAAATCATGAGCCACTGCAGCCACTGACCTTCAACACACCCTGAAAGGAGTAGAGGGTGGAGATCAGGAATGAGGTGCTCTGGGCTCTGGGAAAACTGGCAGAACAGGCCTGCAGATAGTTTGACATTTTTAGGAAATTTTAGGGGCCCCAAATCTTGCATCTCCTTATATCTAGAAATATGCTAAAATCATTAACGGTGACATTTGCTCCTTGAGACTAGCAGCAAGCCTCTGCCTAAATGTGTACTTGAGTGGACATGCCCACCTTCACTAAAATCATAAAGAATACTGATATTCCCTTCTATCTCCTCCGAGCAGATCCTCAGAGCCATAATCCTCATTTTACCCCCAGTAAAACTTAACTCACAACTCTCAACGTTGTGTTTTTTGTTTGTTTGTTTCAGTTGACAATATCCAGGGATGACAATTCTAAGAGTCAACTAGCAGAGATCAGTGAGCTGAGAAAGTGACCAGGAATGGGGCTTATAGAGCAGTGAGATCTCCTGGCACAAGCCTCCCAATGACTGCCATCCCCACACTGTCATCCCCACCCTGACAGCACATGCCCATCGGCTTTGCTTTCAGGCCTTTGTGAAGTGAGGGCTGGGATCAAGTGGAGAATGAGTCTGTGTGGGTTTCAAATTCAGACAGACTGGTTTCAAGGCCACTTCCTTCATCCACTATATGACCTTTTACATCTCTGATATTTAGTTCATTTTTTTTTTTACTTGCTAAATGGGGATAGCAATGGGGTACATATTTCATTAGAATTTTAGAAGTATCCAATTGATTCTTGCTTGCATAATGTTTAAGAGTACCTACTTACAGAGAGGCATTTAATAAATGTATTTTTCCTCATTCATTTACATTATTCTTTTTTTTAATTAAAGTATAGTTGGTTTACAATGTTGTGTTAGTTTCAGGTGTATAGCAAAGAGTTTCAGTTATACATATATGTATATTCTGTTTCAGATTATTTTCCATTATAGGTTATTATAAGATACTGAATATAATTCCCTGTGCTATACAGTAGGCCCTTGTTGTTTATCTATTTTATATATAGTAGTGTGTATATGTTAAACCCAAACCCCCAATTTATTCCAAGTTATTTACATTATTATTTAAATAAATGCTCTTATTATTTATTTGAATAGATATTTCACATACAGATTGAAAAAAAAACTGTTTATTTGAGAATTGATTGGCTGGAAATAATATAAAGAAAAGCTGCCATATATATGTGTCCTACACATATAACATGTATATCTATTGTTAAAAGTGATTAAAGACAATATAGGCGATATAAAGAAAATTTATGAAACACTGCATGAAGTAGGCAGTCTCTGTTCTCAGAGGTTCAGACACAGCAAAATCAGGAGGAAGGCAGGAAGCTTTTACAGGATAAAGAATAAGGAACCAGGAAGAGAAAAACAGAAAACGAATAAGGAACAGAGAACTAAATATAAAGCCTAGAGCTGTCATGGTGTTTGTGGATTGGCAGACTGGATGTACTGCGTTTCTGGTCAAGGGGAGCATTTACAGGGGCACGAAAGTTATTTCAGTTTGGGTTTAGACCCCAGGCAACAGCAGTGCCACCTTAGAACTAGAAATTTATTTCAATAATACACATATATATATAAAAAACATACCTTTTATATACATATATGCAAGTTACATATACAAATATGTTTATCTTCCATTACAGATTGTATGTTTCTCATATCTAAACACTCTGTGCTTTGCAACCTCCTTGGCCGAAGAATCAGTATATTTTAATAAATATACATTGAAAACTTAACCAACAAAAACTTTGGCGTAAAAATAAATAAAATATACCTATTAGAAATTCAAAGAGAAGCTGGCAAAATACCAATCATAGTGGGAAAAGATGATACAGAGATATTTATCGGATGGTAAATGGATCAAATTTGGCCCACAACTATCTTTGCTCTAGCTGCCTTATGTTCCCCTTCAGTTGTTTTATTTTAAACTTGATTAGATGCCAATATTTTAAAACTGAAGGCAAGATTTCAGTGGACAAGAATAAAAATTGCTTTGGAGACCAATAACCTCAAAAATGTAATGGCTTAAAACCACAAAGATTTATTTCTTTCTCCTGCCACTTATCCAACAAGGGTTGGCAAGAGCCACCGCTCACTGTAGTCACAAAAGCTTCTGGGCTGAGAGTTCAATCTCCTTTTATTCTTCCAGCATCATCATATTAGAAAGAAATATAGGAATTAAGTTTTAGCAATTAAAATTTTTAACTAGAAATGAGTGACACATATCACTTTCCCTAATATTTCATTGTTCAGAGTAGGTGACCTGGGCAGGTCTAATTTCAAGAGGGTAGGAAAGCGCAATCTCAACTTATGCCCCAAATAAGGACCGTCCAATGGCTGTCAATGCTCCTCTATCCAAATGCAAAATAATCTAGTAAATTGCATGTAAATAAAGATACAGGGTTGGAATAAAATGACAAAAAATTAGGTCCATAGACAAATCTGCATACAAAAATAGAAAATACACATGTTTATAGAAAGTCTACATATTATACCTTTACAAAATCTGATAAGGTAATTTACCACAAAGAAAATTCAAACAACTTTCATAGAAGTATTACAAGCCACATTCTCTGATAATATCACACAAACATCAGAATTAAGTAACAAAAGTAAGACCAACAATTTTAGCAACTTACAAATTCAAAAACAAGAGTACTCTTGAAAATATCTTTTGAGTCACAGAACAAATCAAATGTAAGATGACAAAAACCAATTCACTGAGACTAAATGCAAACATAATTCTAACTCAAAAATATACTAAGCATAATAATTAAAATCAAGGTCATACATGGTTGATGGCTATGGTCTAAATAATTTCTGATTTAAAAAGAAAGCCAAACTACATGTAAAAGATTTAGGTATTAATGACCACAGATGCTCTATTGCTAATATTTCTCGGAAACGACCAACATCATAGGGAATATTCATAATATTAAATCTGCTTATATTTAAAATGAGTAAAAATTACTTAAGCACTGTGTTCAAGAAGCTATAAAAACAAGTAAGAATCATGAGGTGAAAGAACTAACAATGACAAAAACATTTATTGTACATAGGGATTAGAATTAATTGATTAAAGAGAAAAGAGGGAAGAAAAGAAGGTAGAATTTCTAAATTTACACAAGAAGTAGTTGTGTTGACCAGTGCAATAGTTCAACTTCTGGCTACTGTGATCATGAGGAATAAGAAACAAAAATGCAGACAGCAATAATAGGCATGACATTGTTTTTAATAAAATAAAACTAACAAAAGTGTAGTGGATAGTCTCAATTATTCAATGTATCAATCAAATAAATAAATAATAAATTAAATAAATATTTAATAAATTAATACAACTGGTAATTTTTTAAACCAGCTTCCCACATATACCAAAACAGGTTCAGATAAAGTTAGTGTTTAAACATATATTATGCAACTTCAGCAATATATAATTTTTATGAAACAAGAAAAATTATAAGTAAATATTTATGTAGCATACTGATGAGGAAGTAGCTGATAAAAATTACATCAGTGTCAGAAATCCTAAAGAATAAAGTTTTGTAGCCGAGAATACGTACAGTTTTTAAGCTTCTAAATCATAGATGGACTATTCACCGAAAAGATAAATGTCTCCAAATACTGACATTTAATGATAAAATAATGCAAACTGAATCAATAATGTTTTACTAAAAGTAACAGTTCAAATTATTCAGCAAACGACACTACTTGTCCTTGGGCAGAATGAATTTCTTTTCCCACCACTTTTCTTTTTCCAGCCACTTTCCTCTGGCTTTGCCATATGACTTGTGCTCAATAAGATATTGACAGGGGCACAGCACATCATAAATTAGTTCACAGCCAAGGCCTGGGGACATCAGGTGTTCTTTTTAGTCCATGCGCAGTCTGGTGGTCATGAATGAGAAGGACATGTCCAGTTAACTTAGTGCCCAAGAAGGAGGAAGAGAGATGTGAAGTAGACCTAGACCAGAAAGAAGCCTGCAGCCAGTCTCACTGGCCCACAGAGTGAATCAATGCTGTGAGCAAATAAATAAAGGAAGTTTGTTAAAATTCACTGTTGTGCAATAGTTGACTATTATACCTGGGTTTCATACTTAAATAGTACTATGCAGTGATGTCAAAGAGAAAGGAGTAGACAAATCCTTACACACTGCAAATAAAACTTCTTAAGAACAATTTATGCAACATACATCTTAAAGAGGCAAATAAACTTTAGTCCTGAAATTCTCCTCTAGATATTATTGTGAAGAAACCATAGTATAAACAAAGATATGATTACAAGGATATACCATGAAACCTTTTTTTCCATCATTGATAAACAACAATATTTAATGATTGGCTAAAAAAATTATTCTATATCCATCCAATGGTGTACCATACAGCCATTAAACAGAGATTGTAAGAGCACAATTCCTAATGTGGAAATATGATTAAACAAGTTTAATTTTTAAAGTCAGTGTATAAAATTTTATGTTCGGTATTAAAGTGATGGGAGATTCAGAATTAGTTATTGCAAAATATTAAAAGTGGTTATCTAATGTTTCTTTTTCAAAATAAACACATTTTTTATTTGAAAAATACTCAATATAAAAATTTATAATTCATCGATAATTATAATAAAATCATTAACCATAATATGTTTTTAAAAGATAATCTGAAGCATTATATGTGTTCCTAAAATGTAAAAACAAGTTAATTCATTTTAATCTTACATTAAAAAAATTGGGTGGTGATAGCTGAAATAGATTCTCAACATCATGCAAATACTTGACATTTCAAATGTATACAGTAAATTTGTTCACTAATTATGGGATATAATTTAAATGTTTTAAAATCTAAATTTTATATATTCTTATGTTTTGCTGGATATTGCATCATACTTCTAATCCAAAGTCAGTATTTAGAATTCTTCTATCTGAAATTTTTGAAAAGAGGCATTAATTTAATGCTTCTGAGTATAATGAATAATGCTGTAGATGCTTATTTTAAATGGAAAGTTTTCCAGAATGAATCTGGATAGCGAACATTTAATCACATTTATCAAGTTAATATGTTTACTTTAAAGCTATGTTTAAAAACGCTTTCTGAATTGTCTCAGTTTATGCAAGTCACACCTAGTTAAGGTTTGAGTTTAATGTGTTTAGACATGGCTTATAATTCAATTCAACCTGAGAATAAAACTTCAATGAAAAATGCCATTCATATAAGACAATCTCTGTTTTCATCTTCTGACTGCGTTAAACACTATTAAAATGAATGCAATATAAATAAAATTGTGAGAGACAGCCACTGCATGTTAATGTTCAACGTTATTCAGTAATACGTTGGACAGCATCATGCTGATTTCTGACTCCATTTTTATTATTCTATTACTCCAAATTAAGCCAATAACTTTTCTCAGTTCCTCCGCCTTCTGAAGTAACTACTACTACTGATGTCTTCTTTGAAGAAAAGTGTTTCTTCTTTCATTTTCTGATATACTGAAACCATTTTCCTTTGGGCCCCTCCTATCTTTCTGAAAGCTCTCTTCGTAACTGTTTCCTGGGTCCTCTTTTCCCTGCTCCCTAAAGGCAGGTCTTACCTAAAACACAGATCAGGGATCCAATAAAGTTGTCGGATTATATATAAGAAATCTCATCCTCCTATAAAATTCTTTGATATCTTGTGAAATTTTATAAACTCATCTACTTCCACTCAATAAATAATAGTAGAGGAACTACTCACAAAAAAACAGATCATCATATTTCTAGGAACTGATTCTAACAATTTTGTAGTTTACTTGACCAGGAAGGCAGAGAAAATAGAATAACTTAAGCAAATAACAAAACACAAATAAGCGAAAGGAATCAAAGATAAGATCTACAACACTAGGTGATAAAAAATTTTCATCATCTCCCCAGTCTCCATCAAAACCCAGCTTTGTGCACTGAGACTGGGATGTGGTTGGCATACTTAGCAATTAGAAATGAAGTCAATGTGGACAGAGTGTGGTAGTTAGTAATAAGCAATGAGGACTATGAATTAGAGGGCTTGGGAAGAGCTGATCATATACAAACCAGCAGAGCATAGTAAGTATTTTGACTTTTACTATGAGACATAAGCAAGTGGAGAGTTATGCCGAGGAAAGGGACACAAGGTCAGAGATGGAAAGGGAGTGCAAAAAATTGGGAGAAATAACCAGTTAGGAGCCTTAAAATATGAATTCTATAGACACTACACTACAAAAATCCCTGACCTAACTACAGCATAACAATAAAGTTTGGAAACATAAGCGAATGTACATAATAAGTGCTTTTTTGGTATTACATTACAATACTTGTTATATTCAATGTGTTTTCACTGAATAACTTACACTTTTAACATATCCCACAAGAACTGCTCTTGGTGATTTAATCTGTAAATAATAAAAATGATCATTAATGTATTTTTTCTGTGGTTTCTGAATTTATGGTCCACAATTTTGCAACCTTCTTGATTGTACCTTTTTCCTTGTGTTTTGTTTGTTTGAGTATTTAATTTGAAAACTAAATTAAGTATAAAAGTAAAAACTCCTTTGAAGTTAAAGGCTAACTGAAACAAGTGAATTTGGATAGGTAGGCAGATAGATAAATGATTAATAGGTAGATAAATAGGTAGGTAGGTAGGTAGGTAGGTAGGCGGATAGATAGATTTGTCACATAATCCTTAATTTGACTTATAAAAATCAGTAAAAACTCATTAATTTTCCCTTTCTTAGAAAAAAATATATTTCCCAATTATATACTGAAAAGGGCTAGAAGGAGAAATAAAATATTTAGTAGCAATGAGACTTTCTGGTACCTGGACACCTAGATTGTGCAATCCAAATAAAATACTCACTAAAATAAATCAGGACTCCATGATAAGAAATAAATTTTCATTCCAGAAAACAAGAAAGCTATGAATTACTACTGAAGATTAAAGGACACAAAAGTCATCTTGAAATAGCCCTCTTTGACCAAAGGTGCAATAGTTTGAGCATCAAAAGGAATGTATGCATTAAATTTAAACATATCAATGACTCTATTTTTTAAATCCTTGAGTTAATAAAGTATGTTACTGGTCAACTTTGAAGATTGTTATAACCTGACTGTATTCTGAAAATTAGTAAGTAAGTAGAAAGAATAAAAATTTTTCCTGCTCCTCCTGTTTGTCCTGTATTTTACTATACCCAAGTAATTGAGATGAGAGAAAAACTTTCTTTAGAGAAGAATTCCAAATAATAAATATGAAAGAAGTGGTAGAACTAAGACAAAACAAAATAAAACAAATAATAACAACAACAAACTATCTGAAATAATGTATCTAGGTAATATCATCAAAGAAAAATGAAACCATTGGGTGGAAGAGTAATGGAAAATTTTATCACAAATGAACTGGCACATGAGAACTGGATCTACTGATCAATTTCACATCAAATGACACAAAACATCCAAATGTAAAAGTGAAACATCCATAAATTTTATGTCTTACTGTGAAGAAAAATAAACCAAAAAGCTCATCTATAAAGTATTCTTGTAGAATACAGAGGGGGAGGTAGAGGAGAAGGAGGTGAAGAACTTGAATCTAAGCACTTTCCGAGATTCAACTACTTTACATAGAAAATTTGGGATTAAAAAAGTAATAATGGTTTACTACAGGGGTGTAATTTACCAAATCCAGAATGTGGGAAATTTTCTAAAACAAATGACACCAGACTGCAAAAATAAGTAAATAAGAAGCAGCAAAGAAGAAGAAAAAGAAAAAAAACAGCCCCTTGTTTGTTTCACTGGCCTTTGAAATATAGGAGCCTATTGCCCCTTCTCTACCTGAAAACAACCCTACCTCTTTTTCCTGAGTTCCCTGTACTGGGCTCCCTTTCTGCATTCTCTGTTTTGTGTGCATCTAGAATTGAACACAAGACATTTACTTTTGACTGATTCCTTCTTCTTACAATCTACTTTCAACCAACAACCTGCTTCATTGGATGTTATCTCTACATATTGTTAACATTGGTTGTTCCATCCTTCCCACTCCAATGATATCAAATTAGTGCAGGACTAATTACTTTGCAACTGTGATGGCTTCTTACCAGTACCCCTCTATTTAATCTCTCCCTCTCTTTACTTATACTATGTACAGCAGTCAGATTAATTTCAATAAACTTTATTTAAGCATTTAAAATCTTTGATGGATTCCTTATATATATGAATCAAGCACTAGACCCTTATTTAAAAAATCAAGACCTTAAACAATTCAGATAAACCTAATTTTCCAGAATCCTTCACCACTTCTAGTCTTTTTTTTTTTAACATTTTTTTAATTGAGTTATAGTGATTTTACAATGTTGTGTCAAATTCCAGTGTGGAGCACAATTTTTCAGTTATACATGAACATACATATATATTCATTGTCACATTTTTTTTTCACTGTGAGCTACCACAAGATCTTGTATATATTTCCCTGTGCTATACAGTAGAATCTTGTTTATCTGTTCTGCATATGCCTGTCAGTATCTACAAATTTTGAACTCCCAGTCTGTTCCTTCCCACCTCCTGCCCCCTTGGCAACCATAAATTTTTATTCTATGCCTATGAGTCTGTTCCTGTTTTGTATTTATGTTCTTCTTCTTCTTCTTCTTCTTTTTTTTAGATTCCGCATAAGAGTAATCTCATATGGTATTTTTCTTTCTCTTTCTGGTTTACTTCACTTAGAATGACATTCTCCAGTAACATCCATGTTGCTGCAAATGGCATTATGTTGTTGGTTTTTATGGCTGAGTAGTATTCCATTGTATAAATATACCACCTCTTCTTTATCCAGTCACCTGTTGATGGACATTTACACTGTTTCCATGTCTTGGCTATTGTAAATAGTGCTGCTATGAACACTGGGGCGCAGGTGCCTTTTTGAAGTAGGGTTCCTTCTGGATATATGACCAGGAGTGGGATTCCTGGCTCATATGGTAAGTCTATTCCTAGTCTTTTGAGGAATCTCTATACTGTCTTCCACAGTGGCTGCACCAACCTGCATTCCCACCAGCAGTGTAGGAGGGTTCCCTTTTCTCTACAGCCTCTCCAGCATTTGTCATTTGTGGACTTTTGAATGATGGCCATTCTGACTGGTGTGAGGTGATACCTCATCGTAGTTTTGATTTGCATTTCTCTGATAATTAGTGATATAGAGCATTTTTTCATGTGCCTATTGATCATTTGTGTGTCTTCCTTGGAGAACTGCTTGTTTAGGTCTTCTGTCCATTTTTGGATTGGGTTGTTTGCTTTTTTCTTATAAAGTCGTACGAGCTGCTTATATATTCTGGAGATCAAGCCTTTGTCGGTTTAGTCGTTTGCAAAAATTTTCTCCCATTCCATAGTTTGTCATTTTGTTTATGGTTTCCTTTGCTGTGCAGAAGCTTGTAAGTTTCATTAGGTCCCATTTGTTTATTCTTGCTTTTATTTCTATTGCTTGGGTACACTGCCCTAGAAGAACATTTTTGAGATGTATTTGAGATAATGTTTTGCCTGTATTTTCTTCTAGGAGGTTTATTGTATCTTGTCTTATGTTTAAGTCTTTGATCCATTTTGAGTTTATTTTTGTGTATGGTGTAAGGGAGTGTTCTAGCTTCATTGATTTACATGCTGCTGTCCAGTTTTCCCAGCACCATTTGCTGAAGAAACTGTCTTTATTCCATTGTATAAAACAAATGACCCATTTTTACTATTTTTCCTCTAATCCACTAATATGTGCTTTCTATTATAGTTACTTTAATATGTATCCAATTCTTCCTACTATATTATTTTATTTTTTTAGTTAGAGAAAGTTGGGGAGGATAGATTTGTATTTACTTTTATCCAAAGATCAGTTCTGTCATCAATATAATAAACATCAGTATCATCTGACAATTGTGTTATAAGTGTAAAGAAAAACTATTTTAAATTTGAAAATTAATATTACAAATAAGGAAAAAAATAATTATAATGAGACATCAATAATCGCAAGTAATTTATTTACTATAGTAATTAAAGAATCTATACAATATTTAGACCTGTAATTTTTGTTATAAAATTATGATTTGTAATTTATAATTATCAAAATAAAATAGAAATATTTAGATTCTTTATTGAATTATAGTCCATTTACAATGTTATGTTTCTGGTGTACAGCATAGTAATTCAGTTATACATATATATATACTTTTTTCCTTTTCATATTCTTTTTTATTATAGGCTATTACAAGGTATTAAATATAGTTCCCTGTGCTATACAGTACGTCCTTGTTGTTTATCTATTTTATATATAGTAGTTAGTATCTGCAGATTTCCAGCTCTCAATTTATCCCTTCACTCCCCCTTTCCCCCCATAACCATAAGTTTGTTCTCTATGTCTGTGAGTTTGTTTCTGTTTTGTAAATATGTTCATTTGTGTCATATTTTTAGGTTCCTCATATAAGTGATACCATATGGTATTTTTCTTTCTCTTTCTGGCTTATTTCACTTAGTAAAGTTTAGGTAACATCAGGACACAAATCCATTAATTATGTAAACTCATTTATTGAATAATAGCTTTACCGATTTTTAAAAATAATATATAATCTTTATTTTTAAAAATCAAGCAATAATAAAAAGGAAAAAGGAAAAATAAATAAAACATCCAAAATTCTTCCACACCTCCATTAGCAACCTCTTACACACACACACAGACACACACACACACACATGGGTATAGCTGGGGAAATAATTTTATTAAGGACTTATTTACATGTATCTTATTAGTTTTAAGTCTTCAGATTTTAATAAAAAAATACATTTTAACAAAATATTTTTTAAGCTGAGAAGCTTCTGAAATTCAGATATGTGTTTCTCTTGACTAAGAGATACTGGTTACTGAAATTAAGAAAAGTTTATAAAATTCATTGGAACCTTGGAATCACTATGTATTTTTGTTTTTTAATTTATTTATTCTTTGCTCTGAAAGATGACATAGCACACTAAAATTTATCAAATTTTTGTGTCTCAAATTTCTTGATATTTGCCATGTATATTATTTATGTGTATTATTACATATGTTATATATAATATTATTATTATCATCATAGCTAATATTTTCATTCCTTATCATCTGATAGTGGTTATAGAATAATTCAATTATCTTCTTCAGCCTTGGGTCTCTTCTTTATTTTTAGTTCAGTATCTAAATGGTTTCAGTGATCATCTGCATTACCATTCCCTTAACTTGCTCACTCCTCTTCTAAAATTAATTATCCATCACATCTTGATATCTACCTCCCATTGGGCACAACAATCAATTACAGATGGGTTGCAGATCTAACTGAAAAAGGTAAAAAAAAAAAAGCTTTCGAAGCAAAATAAGAGAACTTCTCATGTTGTAATAGGCAAAAATTTCCAAACATGACACAAAAACACTAACTATAAAGAAAAAAAATTGATGAACTGGACTGCATTTGATTTAGAACTTCTGATCTTCAAAGGCCTTGATTAACAGAGTTAAAAAAAGGCACAGAGTAAGAAATAATATATACAATACTACATCCAACAGAGGGCTCATTATAGTCTAAGGATTACAAAGCCATACCAAGTCAGTCTCTGGTGTATTTCCAGAAACAAAGAGAATAAAGAGAGAGAGATGATTTATACATCAATACATGAAAATATCTAAATAAATATTTTATAATCTTATAAATGGGAATTATTGATTTGAAACACCAGGGAAGTTTTTTGGAACTACATTGTTGGAGCCTATATTAAGATCAAAATTTCTAGTGCAGCACTGGTATCTGAACATTTAAGTGGGTTCCTTATCTATGGCTTTTGTATGGCTTTTGTAAAGTCCTAGATAAAAACTATTATTATGGAAAGCTATTTTGTTCCTTGAATTTTGTTCTTGTCTTATGCACCTTTTGCTTATTATCTTTTTAAGTTAGTTTATAGAAAAGGAACATACTTAAATGTATATCTAGTTCTTTCAGTTAAATATGATTAACTTAACTGCAAATTCTGAAGGTATGCTATGCATAATCACAGTGTTACTCAGATCCTTTGAAAAACAACCTCCAGTTGTGTGTCAGAATGATAAAATTTTTGAACATGTACAAAAAGTATGCATATTTATTTATAAATTATAAGCAGATACTTCTATACTAACATATTACTTATATTATGAAGCATATACAAACATTAATTTTAAGGATATTATTAAAATCTAAGATTTTGCTAGTTATTATGGTCACTTTCTAGTATTAGATATGGGAATGAATATTAATGTTAGGGTGAGATTCACCATTTGCCATAAGGCATGCAATTTTGTTTCAAATTATCCTCTCAAAAATTTCATTTTCCCACATTATTTGCCAATATGATTTGATCATTTTAAGATGTGTTTTTACCTTTCTAATGTGGCTGAAGAATGACTCATATTAGCAGTAGAAGTGTCAACTTTGCTGTTGTTTGCTTGTGCTCTTGTAGTTGGTATTGCATTTTCTATGCAGGATTTTTTTTTTTTTTGAGCTAAATGTCTGTTTCTAGTTTTAAGTTATTTAAAACCAGATTTATAATTTAAAAACACAGTTAAAGCATTATACAAAAATGCACTATGTTACACTATGCTGAAAGTGAATGAATTAATCAGGACACTAGTATCAATTCTCACCATTCTGGAATTCACACACTATCCTTAAAATGGATCATTGAGCATAGAAAGCACATGGATACTTACCACAGAGACTAAGTGGGGAAGCCAGTGTCAACCCATTTATTATATATTAGGAATCTTGACTTTCATTTTACTTAGTAAAATATAACCATAAATACCTTGGTCACACTATGGGATGTATTCATGCAACTTTTTGGTAGCATTGATCTAGAGGGTGTTTTATTAAGCCTAACAAGAGAAAGTTGCAGCACAACTTAAGTAAAAGAGTTATATAGTATTTCGCAGATACATTCAGCAACTGTCTCACTTTTCTAGTAAATTATTTGTTGAGTGTGTAACTTTAGATGAAACCATATAAAATGATCAGATCTTAGCACCAGGGGTCCTGATGAGGAAACCCAGATTGACTCATTCTTTTTATTTTATTTTATTTTTTAAAATCACATTTCCACGTTGAGGCTGCTGCTTTTCACCCTCCATACGAGCAAAACTAACTAAATAAAATGTATCTCTGGAGGCTTTTTTGAAGACAGAACCAGAAGAAATAGTTTTCTATACCAAGATTCACAATAAAAGCACTGGTCACAGTATTTTCAAAAATTGTTTACAAAATGAAATAGCAGGAGATCATATTTCTGCTGCTCTACTTCTCTATCTTTGTCTCACTGGAGACAAAACCAGTAACCTTTTCTTGGAAGTTACAAAATCTAATTTTGAGCTAGCTTAGAAAACAGGAGAATTTTTTGACTTATATAACCACAATGGCCAATGATAAGTTAGTGATGGTCAAGAATTTTAAATTTTCTAGACTTTCTGTCCATTGTCTTAATGAACTTTGCATGCTAGTTTCATCCTTTCCCATTGTAGACTGTTTCCCAGAAACCCAGAACTGGCACATCTTGGAAATCCTGAGCTTACATATTCTTAGCTTTCTCTCCAGAGAGCAGTCCCTTCCCTCTGCTCTGGATCTAAACATATAATGGATGGTTTTGTTCACATGCTCTCCCCTTAACCTATCAGTCTGTTCTGGCATGTGAATGTATTTAAGAAGAGGGTCATCCTATTTGGACATGTTTAGATACTAGAGTGAAAAGAAAAGGAGCTGTTCCCTGAAAAAGGGATCTACTATTTCTATGAAAAGGAAGAGGTATTAGAAAAAAAAACCATGTCCAAGGTCAGGGCTATCTCAGGGGAATGTGATTCTGCTGAGTTTCTCATCCCCACAAATAAATTAAGTCAGTTAGCGAAATCATGTCTTAATGCCACATTCTCAAGACGGATGAAGGAACTCATATACACCTGCTTTATATTAAGCAATTGTTTGAACTGAATTGGGTCCTCCCAAAATGCATATGCTGAAGCTCTAAACCTCAGCCCTGACTGTATTGGACATGGTGCCTTTAAAGAGGTAGTTAAGTTAAAATGGGGTCACCAGGGTGGGTCCAAATCCAGTATTACTGGTGTCTTTAAGAACAGGAGATTAGGACATAGATGAACACAAAAGAGAGACCATATGAAGACAGAGAAGAAGATGGTCATCTGCAAGCCAAGGAGAGAGGCCTCAAAAAAACAAACAAAAACTCTGAGGACGTCTTGATCTCTGACTTCTAGAAAATAAATTTCCTCTGGTTAAGCCACCTAGTCTGTGGTACTTCGTTATGGCAGCTCTAGCAAACTAAAACAAGACTTCACCGTATTTGTTTCCTTATTACCCTGCATTACTATTAGACAACTCTTAGGACTGGTTTAAATTGTAACATATATTTTGTCTTCCTCATAGAGATTTCTTCTGGCTCAAATAGTTTTGTTGTTGTTGTTGTTGTTTAATGAGGTCCAAACTCAAAGGATTTTTTTTCTGATGTTTCCGTTTCTCTGAAGTCAGTGGCTTTGTTATTCATTTTCTTAAATAAGCTTATGTTGGCAATAAAATCAAGAAGTAGAAATCTAAATTGTCATGCAATGCCCCTAGGAATACCTAAATCAGTTGTGAAACAATCAAATTTCTTTTCTTTGCAAGACTGAGAATAAGATTTGTGTGCCTTCTAATGGAGCCACAAGTAATGGTGGAAAGAAACAATTTTATTCTGTATTAGGTTTCTTTGCTTTAAAGCAGAACTCTTATTTCTTTAAGATAATTCATTTAATCATTGTGGCAAAGGCAATATATCACCGAGTTTTCAACATTGCATTAAACAGATAATCAATAGTTTGAGACAATAAAATAAAATGTTTTCAGCTTTATTAAACTTCGGGGACATGTGGAGAGCAACTGGGAAGGAAAATAGCATTAAAAGTCAGTTAACATAGCTATTATTGCAAAGTGTGTCTGAGTCATCGCTTAGCATGGGGCTTCTGGGGTTATTCAGGAGAAATCAGATTGAAAAACAACCACACACACACAAAAATTAGCTAGAACAAGCTAAAATATTTAATTCATCAATTTCCAGAGAATAAGCAATAATTTAGTTTTACATCAATGAACCATGTTTCATCTTTCAATATTTTTCATTTTATTTAAAAACATTTATCTCTCTTACAATTAAATTTTTTAAAAAAAATGATACAGACTACTAGAGTCAAACAAATATCCTTGAAAAAGCAATTCAAATTTGGGTTGAAATATAGACAATTAAAAGCCTTTTATATATGATAGTGTGTTTAGTACTTTTTATGCATGAATTTATTTACTTCTCACAGCAATCCTGCTAGGATTATTTGACCATTGAGGAAAATGAGGCCTGGACAGCATGCCTAACCCATGGTCAGCCAGCCAGTGAGAGCCAGGCTGGGACTGGCGAGCCATTTCTTCTGCTGGTCCACCTTCAGAACCCAAACACACTGGGGCTCTTGGGCTCTGGATTATAATCAAAGACCAATCAAGGTGCTGACTAAATGTAGAGAGCACTTTTTTAGGTTATTACCTAAAAGATGCTTACTCAGTCACCATCGCAAGTGGTTGTCACCATTGAAAGTGGATCAGCTTTCAAGAGATGTTCTCTGCTTATAGATGTAGGTTATTATAAAAATACATGTGGATACTATGGTATTTTACCTTCTCATTAGCAAAGGCTCAATTTTTATAATACTCTAAAGTGATCAGTGATTTTTAAAAAAACAATTAAAAGACATCTTTATTATACTTGGGTCAACCATTGGTTGACTGGAGTCAACTAATACTTTTTGCATTCCAGCTTTGTTTCACACACACTAACTTACAGATTTCAAGATAAGGTATCTATTCTTTGCTCAAACAATGTGTTGTCTGCGATATGCTATTCTTCCTAGAAACAGAATCGGATATTTGTACACTATTATCTCAATTAAAATAGAAACACAAATTATAATATTTAACGTTTTCTTATGCTGGTCTGTACAAATTTGAAGCAGGGTAACAGAGTGGAAAAGCATTGATTTTGAACACAGATATGCCTGAGTTTGAATCACATTCTTTCAATTTCTAGCTGATTGAATGTGACTAATTATCTGAAGTTTTTTTTTTTTTTTGTTCCGTATCTGATAAAAGGCGATCTCAACATTTACCTCAAACACGTGTTGGGAATATTCAGTGAAATGTTGTATAATTCAAGTACATATTACAACGTCTGGACCATGGCAGGTGATTAATAAATGCACATTATTGAAACTAGGAAGAACATCACATTGGAAAGAAGAGGAGAAGTAGAAGCCGCAGTACTGCTGCCACTACTGGTAGAGCAGGAAGTTCTTTACTGTCAAGATTTCACACTTTATTTTCTCTCTGAATCACAATGATTTTCCTCAAAACCTCTCCATTTGGAAATACCCAGTCTGCTGACTTTGGGAGTGACTTCAGGGAAGCAGCTAATGAGAAATGGGGTAGTAACTAATAATAATATTAGTACTAGTCACTAATACTAAAAAGCAGGAAGTTTTAAACTTGTCTACACTGCACATACACCAAACGCTCAAGCCACAAAAAGCCAGTAAGTCTCCTACTACTACCAGTCATTGTATAATTTATTTCTTCTTTCAAGCTTGCTTTAGTTTTTACATTAGCCTGATTTCACCTTAAAAAAAAATGAAAGAAAAAGAAACATGCCGTGTTATATTTACTGGGTCTAAAGTTTGTTCCAACCTAAGGAAAATTTCTACTGATTCTGCCAGTACAAATAAGGATTCTAATAAGGCAGGTAACACTAGAATCTCTCTATTACCAAGTAATCAGAAAGTTGAATCAATAGAAATGTTTTAGTAGCTTGCTAGAAGCCTATTCAAAGTAGTACTTTCCAAACAAAGTTAAAGTTAGTTTTATTTCTCTGATTTCTTCTGGAAAATTCAGGATAATCATGATCTCTAAAACCTCTGCCTGAAATATTCAATCATATGACTCCTTTGAATAGGGCACTATTGACAAGAGATTTCCTTATTTTATTTTTATTTAAATCTATATTTGCCTCAAGTCAAATCTTGTCTCCTGAAAAAAATAGCTACTGAATAGAGCAGAAAACTTTTATTTTATTGATAATGCGAACTTTGGTGGCCAGTCATCCATCATCTCTACCCCAATTCTATGTCCCCTAATACCTTACCCATCATCAGAAGCTGTTCTACTGGGGATAAAAAAATAATATATCAATGAAAACATGTCATATAAATTCAGTTTACTTTTCTCACTGTCCTACTAAGATTTTTAGGTCATAAGCCACTGATACAGCAAATACCCTCTGGATTCCTGGGGCAATAAATTCTCCTGGGTCTTTTATCCTCAATGCCTACCAACTTAACTTGACATATATTAGATACTTATCACTTGTTTAACCACATTGATAGTAAATATTTGAAATCATTGACAGAAATTTCACATAGCAAGATAAATTCTGGAAATAATGAGAGACTAAGAAAAGAGAAATTCCAGAGAGAAATTGCAGATTCTTTGAATTCCCTGAACATCAATAATATTGGGTCAACTTTATTAACTTTCTTAAAACTAGAATTTTTAGAGATGTATGGACCTTGGAGACTACACATCTTAATGAAAAAAATAAAATAAAATAAAAACAAAAACAACCTATCTTTTCTGAAGACCCTTTGGCTGCTTGATAGGATGCCTACAGAGAATGCACACAGAGAGAGTAACTGACTTGGGAGAGCTACTGAAGCCAGTCTTGAGGACACCAGAGGGAAGAACTAAGACAAAGCCTGTTGCACTGAAGTCTTACTGCACCATCTCTCTGCACTGCAAATTAAGACCCAGTGTTATCGCCCAAGGAAAAAGAAAACGAAGACTGAGAGTCTGTGACAGGGAAGCCCACAAGACAGGATCAGGGGGTGCATCTTATGTTGTTCAAGGGAATGGAGTTGAAGGCAGGTATTCCCCGGTTTGAGTCCTCGCTTAGACACCCACTAGCTATAAGACTCTTAGTCTACTCATCTGTTGTATCGGCTTATAAAACTTCCTAGTTCATAAAATGTAAAAATTATATAATGCCAACATGTTATGTGCTAAATAAATTGTAGCTATTTGTTCTTCTCTACCTAATTCTGAAATTATCTGAGTCATGATAGATGTTACTCTCTTTATTATTACTTAGGCCTCAGCAGTGAAGGTTATGTAGATGCTAGTGCGGGAGGAAGTAAACATGAACAAACAAAACCTTATGTACGGGGAGGGTGTAGCTCAAGTGGTAGAGCGCAAGCTTAACATGCATGAGGTCCTGGGTTCAATCCCCAGTACCTCCTCTAAAAAAATGAACAAGCCTAATTACCTCCCCACCATCAAAATAAAATAATAAATAATACAATAATAAATAAGTAAAACTGAAAAAGATTTTTAAAGACCTTATGTAGACGTGATCCAGTATTCCCCTCTATCTGGGAAGCGCAGAGGAAATCTTGTTGATTATCACATAAGTCCATGTGATGATGCCCATGCTTGGTCCACACTTCATTGACTAATGTTTCGGAGGGTTTTATTTTTTTCAATGTTGACCATCATAGGCATGAATTTAGAAAGGTCTTCATATTAGCTTTCTTTGACATTCTGTGGAATGTCTCTTAAAATTCCTGACTGGTCTTTTCTTCAAGGTCACAGAACAGAGTGAGTAACCCCATAACCCTGGTCTTATTAGCAGCATGGTTACTATAAATAAATTAACTGGCCCAGAGTCATCTTATTTATGCATAATATTTATCTAAAACTATAATTCTTTGAGACTCTTTTTCTAACCAATAATCCATCATGCTTAAAAGAAATTGGCATCTGATGACCTCTACCACACACTATCTCTTTTACTATGTTTCTTCTCTTTTCTACCTAATATCAAGTCCTTCCCCTGCTTAGTTCGTCTTTCACATTAATGTCAGATGAATCTTTCCAAAACATTATTTTTACCTTCAAGACAAAACTCAGATGTCACCTTTTCTGGAGATTTTGTTGGACCTCCTCTGGTTTAATTGTGCATATTGACATGTATCTGTTATATCACTATATTGCAATAATTTATTTTAGACTACTCTTTAATATTGACTGCTGGGCCTGTGAAAGCAATGTTTACAGAAAATTTGTATAAATCTCCCAGATAGTCAATATCTCCCACCTCTTAGAGTGTAAAATCTATAATTTTCTACTGCCTTGAAAATCAATAAAATTCTGACCCAATTTTTATCCTACTCAATCTAGACCTGTCTCTACCCTGAATTTCACCATGCCCATCTGGTAAAAAAATTTGGTCTTTGCCATAGATTTTCCAGACCTGTTAATACTATACACATTCACATTCTTCTTTAAAACAGAAATCAAGGTCCACATACTGCATGAAACTTTTCCTCACCATCTAACATATATTGATGTAGCTTCTCTAAACTTTTAGAGCTGCAGCTATACATATGAAAGCTTAGGTGCTGTTGTAAGCCTACTTGAGTTTATGCATCTTTGACCAGGGCAAGCTTATTAATGTGTTTTGATTTGGTTACTGTAGGTGTGGTCAGGAATGAGAAGAGTGCCTGCATCACAGGGTTGTTGTGATAGTTAAAGAAGGTAAAGCACCCCCCAAAAATTAAATATTGTCATTGCATAGAGTATATAACTTTAACATATAATAATAGAATATTTTCTCATTCTAATCCAATTAATGTGTTTACTTTTTTCCTGGTAAATTTGTGAGCATTTCAAGGACATAAATTTACACTTTCTTTGTACGTTTCACAATAGGAAAAATTCATTTTACTCAGTTTCATAAGGTAACTGCTTAATCCTTTTAATATTATAAAGGTGATTTGCAAAGTCATTACTTTACTCATTTATCGTGTATTTACCAAGAGCTCTAGACTTTGCTAGATGGACTCTTCAAAGCTATCGATTTGGATCCTTTTCTAAGACAATATGTTATAACATTTGTAGGCATATGACATTTTCTTCCCATGGATGTATATCTTCTAATTGCATTCGTTAGTGCAATTTTTAAGGGGCATAATATTCTGAGACAGCACAAACTGATGTTCATTTTTCTTAATTTTTATAGCAATAATAAAAGAGAGACCCAGTGAAATATTTTTAGTTAATTTCTCTATAGTGTTTACTGGCAAGCTTCAAGGGATCAACATGAAAAATGTAGGTGCTTTGTTAAGAGAAGGATTTTAGTAAAATATACAAAGTAAGGAAATTAAAATAAGAAAAAAGATTTATTGAAAACCTCTTCTGAATCACCTCAGATGATTTTCTGTATTACAGTAGCATTACTAGTACTCAAGAAAAGCCAACCCAACTGAATATTAAAGGGAATTCTTTACCAAATGTTACAGTTGCAGGGAATCTTATATATATATATCATTCTTTTGCTATGTCCAATTAATTTGTTAGCATTAGTGGGATTTAGTTTTCACTTATCCTCAAACTTGTCATTTTAGAGACTTATTTAGCCACTGTTTGTTTTGTATTGTTACACATCTTGCCTCAGTAGGAATTTTACCAAAAAATCCTTAAGCTGGAATTCATGTCTAAGCTTAGAGGTTTCAAATTGAAATTCTAAGCACAATCAAGGTCATTTAATGTACTGCTTTGGAAGAAATCCAGAAAAGCATTTGTCCTTTAGAGTTCCTGGAAAATACCAACAGTTACTGAAGAGGTAAAGCAAAAACAGCTTCAGAATTATAGAAAACTGGATTTTAGTTCACATACCCCATCGTTAAGACATTTTCAGAAACAAATTTTTAACATCTAAGATAAATGTGGTAATAGCATTTTTATTATTTGTAAGAAGATTCTTTTTTGTAAAGCAAGTCATGCTTCATCTCAACTGATTTGGAATTTTTGATTAATGTAAGTCTATCATGAAAAGGCAGCAACGTTCAATGCCATTGTCCTTCACATTCATTTTGAAATTTCCTGAAGATGTATTGGAGAGTTCAGAGCTATTATTTTCTCTTATAGCTAGCTTTCTTAACGTTAACCGTAACTATAAAGAATATAATGATTTTTCATTTGGAGTTAGTTTATGTAGTCCTCAGCTAGTGAAAAATAATAACTCTCCTTAATAATAAATAGCCTTGAGGATGAACTATACATAGGACCCAGTTACTACATTTTCATTATTAACTTGAAAAATAAATTTGCCCATATCATTTATGGATTAAAGTTTAAGCCTATTACAATGATGTGTGGATTACGGAAATAGCCCTCTAAACCAAGATGAAGAGAACCTGCACAATGAAGAGACAGTGAAAGAAGAATGATACAAGATCAAACAAAATAACCAAAGAGAATGAGAAAATTGAGAGTGAGGACAAAGTTGAAAGTAGACAACTAGTATGAAACTTTGGGTTATATAGGAAGAAGTAAAAAAATGCAGATAGAAACTTATCATGAGTTGTACAGAAAGAAAAGTCAGAATTCTGAGGATTTTACAACTAAAAGAGAGCTTCTCTCAGACATCATGTTTACTATATTTTCTCCTGTGAATACTGCAGTGCATTTATTGATATCTAGAACACATTCATATTCTAAAATCACTAAGACAAATGTTATCTTCCAAGAGCTAAAACTGTGTTATTTACATGAACCTGCTCTTCGGAAGCCTAGGACATTTAATTCCATCTCATTTGATTTGGATCCTAAAGTCATCCGCAGAATAAATTGTGACACAACCTTTTATTACCCACAGGGATAAGCCACAGTAGAAATGTACAGACTTAATGAGTTAGTGGTAGGCTAAAATTCTTGCCTGTGGCTTAGAAATCTCAAAATTCTAATACCAATATGATACTGTCATTCTCTTTCCTGTGTTCTCCCAGAAAAATAATCCAAGGCTTTTTAACGCAGAAACACAGTGCTTTTACCAGTCATGATATTATGATGATATCATTTAGGTGAAAGTTTTAACTGCACCCCTTTGGGGAATTTTCTTTGCCTTCGTAGTTTTGCATGGACAATTGCTTTTTCCATTCATCTCTTTTCTTTTTGTGTCTTTATTTCATTTCTTTCTAAAAATCATTTTTGTAAATTTTAAAAAAGACATACTGGCATGAGAAGTCAGGTTTGAAGGTAACTTAAACTCTAAAAAAATCAAGTTTCATAGTTTTTCAAAAAAGTCTCAGATAATTCTATGGAGTTCCATTAAGGTTCTTGAATTTTATTTCTCATTATGGCACCAGTTAATCTTCTTGGCTCTAAAGTAAGTTCCTAGGACAAAATGACAGTCTTACATCTATAACCACAGTTTCTGGTAACTCAGCAGGGCCACAGGCCAAAATACTCTCCCAGAGGAGCAATGGGCCCAGGCCCAAATACAGCTCAGGAGATCGATTGTAATAAAGCTACTATTTCTTTTTCAGACTATTCATTCTTAAATAAGGAAATATTTGAACTAAAACCCAGGGACTGCAACATACATAACTTCCTAATTTTTCCCAATCTTTTCAAACAGTCTGTAGTACAAATTGAGAAGGCTACTAAATAGGGAAATTTTAAAAGAATGGCTTAATACATAATTGTTGGATAAATGGGTGAATGGCTGAGTGAATGGAATGCTTATCTAAGGATGTCCACTTAGTGCAATTATTCAAACTGAATTCAGGTGGAGAGTCACGTATATCTTAAAGATCCTACATAATTCATTAGAAGGAAGCACAATAGAAAACCCCAAAACGTAGCATAATTGTATTCCTGTTATTTTGATTGCTTATCAACTAGTCATCTTCTACTAAAGCAAGTTTTCATCAGTATGAATGAAGCTCTGTTCAACTTTGTTTACCATTAACACTCAGCAAATATACCCAACTATATCAGGATGGGATTATCTAAAATATGATAATCTTAGCATTAGTGGGATTTAGTTTTGTGATGTTTCTTTTTATGTGGTGCCTTCTGATAACCAGGATTACTTAGAAACTCAGAGTCACTGAAAATTAGGACATCCACATCCAACCTCACCATTAGAAATTCTATTCTACCTAAAGAAGCAAGTTGAAAAATGTCTTCTGCTACCTCTGGAGACTGGTGCTAGAGGATACAGGAACCAGGGCAGGAGCAAAGGATAAGAAGTAGATTAAAGGGGATTTTATTTTTAACTTTATACCATTTAAACTATGTTCATTTTTTTCTGAGTATTTTTATACTAAAAATGATTAGTTAAGTACAGTACTCAGATCCAGAAGTATAACACTTATATCTAAGGGATATGTGGTTTGCTTATGTATAAGATGAATCTTTTTTTCTGAAGTAGTGCTATGATATACTTGCTTCCAATCACTGTGATTCATGCTGGATATACCCATCAGTATATCCTGGATGCCAGTGACCATGACTCTAAGAGGTTGTGTGCTAGGTAGTTAATGGTCTTACACACATACCAAACACACGCACACATATATACAGTCCATCTGAAGGTAAAGGATCCATCACAGTGTAGAGACGTTAGTTAACATTATCCACTGTTGCTAGCATAAAGCCCATGGTCACTGTGGGCCACAGCACTGAATTCCAGGACACTTCACCCACATATTCACTGTGATACATATGTGGATGAATCTTGCCCACTTCACAACATGCCAGAGATCCCCATTAGGGCTTTTATGCCTATTATGGTCATTTGTTCAATACACATCAGTTAAATGACTACTATGTGTCAATCAAACAAGGTCATGGAGATGCCAAGATAAAATATGACTTCTGTCCTATCTCTTAGAGTGATTTTGCATTTGCATGGGCTGATCTCCCCCATAGCCCCACAATGAATAACCTGTCTTAATTTATAGCCCTGATGATGATTTCTACCCTCTTCTCTCATAATTTCTTTGTTCATGGGTTACTAACTCCCATGGTGAACTCAACATTTTAATGAATCAGTATAACTTTACAAAATAAACACACTGATTTTTAGAAACTTAAAAAAAAAAAAATCCCTGAGCCTAGAATAGTAAGATTGCTAATTTTCTTAGCTCCATTTCATTCATTCCTTTCCATCCTTCAAGTACTTAAAAACAAAGAAACAAACAAAAAACCTTTAAACATTAAACACCTTAATCCTGGAAGGTACGCTTAAATTTTCATGCTTTCATTTTCTTTCTTGCCAATTTGGCTATAAAATTCCTCCCAGCCTGTACTAATCCATTTACTGAGAAAAATAAAGAAGACTCCAGCTAAAAAAAAAAAAAAAAAAAAAAAACCTGTGAAGACTTATATTCATTATATTCATAAGAATGTTCATATTTGGTAATTGGATGTTTGCAGCCCCTTAATACTTCCTTATGAAGTCAGCCATCAGTAAAAGAATGCACATGTTTTCCCAGCTTGGTAGAGAGGAATTACAAAAGGAGGAAGGATCACAATCCTGCGAAGTTTGGTCCTTCTGAGAATATGAAAAACCTAATCGTCAGGGGGATAATGAAACCTAGATATGAGTCTGACTCGCCCCACTGGGGTTTTATAAAACATTTTAGGAAATCAACTGAGATGAGAAGTATCTTCTCTATTTAATATAATATGAGAAGACTTTTGAAAGAGTTAATATGGTTATTTGTTCTAAAAAAATTCAGTTGAGTCTAGGGCATCTAGACACAGAGTATTAGAGTCCTGGCAATATACAGGAAGGCTTTGAATGAATCCCTACAGGAGAATAACATGTGATTGTGACATCCATGCTTATTCAAAGCCTTCCTGTATATATATATATATATATATATGCGTCTACTTAAATTTAAATGGAAAAGTGGAGATTATAAGTACCCAGAGATAACCACTTTCCATAAGAATGACAGAACAGGCATAGAAATGTCCATGGTGCTTAGTGTTTTCTCTGCTAGGATAGCCTTCTCTGATTTGTCAGCCTTTAGTATATCTGGCTTATGTATTGCCTATATGTTTCTTATATTTTTGAGATGTATTTTATGTATCAGATCATATTTATTATTGTTATCACAATGATAATTATAATATGGTGCTGATAGTAATCTTACAGAACTTTACATTTGCATCAAGCTGTACTGTAATTAATTATGGAAAAAATGCAAAATAATATTTAGATAAATTATAAGTATGAGAGAAAGAATAATAAAAAGTAAATATCATGTATCCATTCATCATCTTAAGAGAAAGAATATCACCTAGTACCTTGTAAATGCCTGAGATTCCATACTCAAATTCATCTTCTTCCCTAATCCTTCCCTCCCAAAAATTCTACCATGCATTTTGTTTTTACTTCTGCTTTATTTTTTAAATAAGTACTTTAGCATTTCTGTCTGCATATATGAAAAATATTTATTTTTACATGTTTTGAGCATTATATGATTGGAATTATACTACATGTGTATATGGGTATTCTGTGATAGATTATGATTGCTTACCTTACATCAAAGTGCATTTTTAAAAAAAGTATTCATGTTAATTCAAGACAAATTTATTTATTCATATTTGATAGAATATTCCATTGAATGTAAAAAAAAAACCCAAATTTAATTTATTCATTTATCTATTCTCCTCTAAATGCTTATTAGGGTGATTTGGAGATATTTTTCTATTACAAAATATCAGTAATGCAAGGGACATTTTTGTACATTTCTCTAGGTTCACATGTGCAAATGTATCTTTAGAGTGTATAATTAGAACCGATGAGTAGTAGGATTTGTCTGTCTTCAACTTCTCTATGAAATTCAGATTTATTTTCAAAATGTTTTTACCAATTTCAAGTCCCACCAAAATAATACAAGTTTTCCCATTGCTTCTCATCCCTGACAGCATTTGGTTTTGTCCGATTATTAAATTTTTGTCGGTCTGGATGTGAAATGGTATCTCATTATGTTTAAAATTTACATTTAATTTGCATTTCTCTGGGGGACTGTCAAGCAAGAGCTGCAGATCTGGAGGAAGCAAGAGGCACAGCTGCTCTGAGAGAAGCCCCAAATGTAGAAAGAGGCATGAAACTCCGTGGCTCTTCTCTCCTCACACCTCCTATTCCATAAGTGCCCCCAATTGGAAAAGCCTCCCCAGGAACCTGAGATTAAGAAAGCCTGGGGACAGGGTATAATTACCTGATATACAGATCAGAGCAGAAAAGGGTGGAAAATGAATCTGAAATCAAATATGAAAAAGGCTATCACAGCTATACAAGATTTAACTGGAATGTCTCTTCCACTAGAGTACAAGCTCAGTGAAGAAATGCACTTTTGGTTTTCTTGTTCCTTTTGGTTACAAGAGTTCCTGGCACATGAGAAGGACTCGGTAAATACTGCATGAATGAGTGAATGGTCAAGACCCACAAAGGTCATAGCTTTTCACATATTTATATATTATTTGAGAATTGAATTATTAAATTGTTATAATTTAAAGACTATTTTTAGAGCAGTTTTAAGTTCATAGAAAAATTGAGAAGAACACACAAAGATTCCCCATACACTTCTTGTCCCCACAAATGCATAGCTTCCTGTGTTATCAACACCCCCCACCAATCCCGTGACAGAGCGTGCATCTGTTACAATTAACGAGCCTACGTTGACTCATCATAATCACCAAAGGTCCAGAGTTTACATTAGGGTTCATTGTTGCTCTTGTACATTCTTATGAGTTCTGACAAATATGGAATGACATGCATCCCCCGTTGTAATATCACAGAATTTCACTGCTCTAGAAATGCTCTGTGCTCTGCTTATTCATCCCTCCACCCCTCAGCCTCCGGCAACCACTGATCTTTTTTACTGTCTCCATTGTTTTGCCTTTTCCAGAATGTCATGTAGCTGAAATCATACAGTATGTAGCCTTCTCATACTGCCTTCTTTTACTTAGTAATATACATTTTTATAGCATCTTCCATGTCTTTTCATGGTTTGATAGCTCATTTCTTCTTAATGTTGATTAATATGTCTCTGTCTGGATGTACCACAGTTTATCTATCCATTCATCTACTGAAGGACACCTTAGTTGCTTCCAAGTTTTGGCAATTATGAACAAAGCTGCTAAAAATATTTGTGTGCAGGCTTTTGTGTGGATGAGTGTGGGACATAGAAGGAAATGATCCTCAAAAGTCCCTGTACTTCTGAGATAATTTTCCAAGATTCAATAGTATTCTGAATTTCATCCTTCTCCTGCCTCTAGCATATATATGAGGAATAATTCACTCATATCTTACCTTCATATTTATTTCTGCCCCTGATGAAATAACAAGCACTTATCTAACCGTTATCACCAAGGCTCTCTTCCCCATCCATCTGTATAGGTCCTTCCGCCTACCCCAACCCTCTACTCTTTTTACACTGTGCTCCCTAAGCCTACTCTTCTCCTCTTTCATCCTTGTACCTGAGTTGTGTTTCTTCTAGTTCTACACATGGCTGACTTATTCTTATGTGTAAGATATTCATTTAAATGTCACCTCCTCAAAGAGTCTTTCTCTGCCCACCTGTGTACTCTGGTCCTTTTCTCTTTGTCATCTACTGTGCATTTTTTTTTTTAATATAAATTGGCATGGTCTATAGTTACTCAATTCTATTTGTTTTCTTAATGATCTGTTTCAACCTATGGGGAAAAGAAATTTGTAGGTTTATTTCATGCTATGTCTGCAGAGACTGACATAATACCTGACAGCTCCATACATTTATGAATCTTCCAAAGGCACCATTTTTTTTCTTAGATAAGTGGATTAGTTTTAAAATTACAGAAAAATGTGATTTTCACTAATATATGACAACCATATTGAATTTGTGTGTAGTGGATAATGTTACACAAGGGTGTACCCTCATGTTAAGAGGACAGGAAAATAATTAACTTTGCTTTATCACACAACTCTTTGTACTGGTACATTATTTGCTCCAGGATATTGATCATAAAGCCCCTTTTATAAAGACAAAAGTAATTTTGTAAAGGCAAAAATAATTTATTGGCTATCAAAAACCTGTCTAAATCTAATTTTGCAATATAAACATCCCCAATTTCTCCAATATTGTAAGCATATTATATTATTTTGGCTCTCCTTACCCTCCAAGTCATTCTTCTCTGGAAACACCCCAGGTTATTATATCCTCTTAAAGTGCCAAGTCTGGAAATTGATAGTTCTCTAAGTTGTGCAGAAGAGAGCAGGAACATAAACTCTATCACTGTGCTACTGCTGAAAAATATAAATCCCTAAGCTTGATGGGAGATTGGCATTGATTCCTTGATGTTTTTAATACCTAATAGGAAAAATATAGATTATCAATCTCACTCATTTCAAAGGCTAAAAATGTAAATATATGTTAAAATGTTAGAAATGTTTTCACAGAAATTGCTTAATATTCATGATTAATTGCAAACATCCTCATTAAACAACACCTATCATCTAGTTAGCTAATTTAATTTATTGGGCAAATAAAGAATTTTCAAGTGTATCGGCTAACCTTTCAGAATTAAAGAAAGTGGTAAATATAAAATTGTAAAAATAAAATTAGAAACAATTTTGAAATGACCTCACATTGTTTAAAAATTATGCCACTATAGCTTTGAATCACATTTTGAGTTGAATAGTATCCTTAAACTATGTAACCAAACTGGCGATAGTTGAGGAAGCTAAGACTTATAAAATTAAACTGCTTACCCAAGCTCTAGCAGCAGACCAGTGGTAGAATTCTTGCCTTGTGACTTACAGTTTGTTTCTTCTTCAGTTACTCCGTGTTGTTTCATATCCAGGAAGGATAATCCCACAAACTGAAAAAGAAATGATTATTTATAAAGTTTACTGCCTATTTTATTATGAGAGCTCAAATGATGAAGTATAAAGATAGCAGTGTTTACAGACTAAAGACATGGTATCAGCATCTTATTCCCATATCAGCTGGGTATTACTGAACAATCACTTAATTCTGTCAAGCTGGAGTTTCCTTAGAGGATAATAAGAAATATTAAATATACCTGTAAAACTCTAAAATACAATCAACTATTTTTGAGCAGCTCAGCCCTATGTTACTTCATATGTCAGGTCAAGTAAATCCTTTCATGCTCCTGAATAAAAACCTTCATGACAAAAAACATTATCCGATTATTTAGGTTAAGTTTTCTTATTTGTCCAGCACATTTAGGGACCAAGTTATTTTAGATGATCACTTTTTACAATTTTCATCAAATATGTAGATTCCCCTCTTTTAAATCAGATTAAATACATGAGAATAAAACAAAATATACAATGTTGTTAATGAAATCATTCTGAAGATAGAACACATGTATCACAATCATTTTTGTGACTATCAGTTTTATGGGACAATGTGTAAAGAAAATGATTTTATATGCTAAAATTTTTTCAGCTGTTTAAATACTAGATAAATTACAATTCTATTATGATTGCAAGATATCTTGAAAGAATGATCAAACCAAGGGCATAAAAGCAAACTTTATTGAGTTTTATGTTTGTCAATAGATCAATGAAATATGTCACATAGATTCTTGTATTGTAAACCAACATTTATTTGGAAATCATAAATTTGAATATCTCTCTTGCTTAAAGAATCTTAATTCACAAAGATTAACATAGTAAATAATATGGATACAAGGGAGTGATGCAATTATAAAAGCCTTTGAAGTGGTACATGGAAGAAGTCCATTTTCAGGGTCCCTGTTCAGTGTTCTATCAGCTTTTTCTAAAAAGAGAAAATACAAAAGCTGGAAGCCAAAGAATTATATGCATTAGAGACTTTTTGTGCTGGGAGGATAGGAGCTATTGGATCATAATGCCCATAATTTTGTGAATATAGAATTGTTTCCTATACCATTACCCACTTCTTTGTCTGGACTACATAAATGGCTCAAGCGAAGGGGCTTTTTGCTATGTCTCTTAGGAAACAATTCCTCAGCCTAACAGACCTAACAATGCTGCCTTTTCTATGACAGTCACTCAAAAATTTCCTATACTCAATTTTATCCCATTACTCCTGGTTATTTTCTCTCTACTAACCTAAAATTTGCTTCTTTTATCCTCCTTTTTACCCTATAGATGCTCTCAAGTGATTGAATTTCCCATTAGTCTTTTCACCAAATTAAATGGATACTGTCTTTTAATCTCTGTCCACTAATCATTTCATTTAGACCTTAAATCATTTTTATTGTCCCTTCTTGAAATTTTGTTTGTTCACATTTTTTCTCATATTGAGAAATCTATATTTCTTCTCTGTACTGTGGACCATGTTTAAATAAATTTAACCAGTCTATTTCTGCCTAGTCTAATCTCACCTTCCAGAGATGATTCTTTTCTGTTGTCCTCAATAAAATTTATGCCTCAGTTGCACTTACTAACTCCACTATTAATTATGCATCCTATAGTTTTGGGGTGTTTTGTATCCTTGACTATGCAATTTCATAAGCTTCTTAATAAGATAGAATGCTTCCCCTCCTTTTTGGGGCTCACAGTGTCCATTGAACTGTTACCTATAGATAATGTTAAAAAGCAAACTGGTTCATCAACTTTAGCCAGAAACTGCACTTACAAATGTCATACCCCATACTTAAGAATGGAAACCATGAAGTTTTGGAATAATTGTATCTATCTAAATGCTTCCTATAGCAATGACTTCCTTCCCACCTAAAAAATCTGCTCAGGCTTTCCAAGCTAGAGAAATTTGAAGGGAGACTAAAACTAGACAGCTACATGTAAAAAAAATGAAGTTAGAACATTCTCTAATACCATATGCAAAAATAAACTCAAAATGGATTAAAGACCTAAATATAAGACCAGATGCTGTAAAACTCCTACAGGAGAACATAGGCAGAACACTCTTTGATATAAATTTCAGCAATGTTTTTTCAAACCGGCTTCTAGAGTAACGAAAATAAAAGCAAAAATAAACAAATGGGACCTGATTAAACTGAAAAGCTTTTGAACAGCAAAGGGCCATAAACAAACTAAAAAGACAACCTATGGAATGGGAGAAAATATTTGCAAATGACACGACCAACAAGGGACTAATTTCCAAAATATACAAACAGCTCACACAGCTTAATAAAAACAAACAAACAAAGAAACAAACTTAATTAAAAAATGGGCAGAAGACCTAAATACACATTTCTCCAAAGAAGACATCCAGATCATCACCAGGCACATGAAAAGATGCTCAATTTTGCTAATTATTAGAGAAACACAAATCAAAACTGCAATGAGATATCACTTCATACCAGTCAGAATGGCCATCATTAAAAAGTCTACAAAGGATAAATGCTGGAGAGGGTGTGGAGAAAAGTGCCTCCTACACTATTGGTGGCAATATAGTTTGGTGCAGCTACTATGGAGAACAGTATGGAGGTTCCTTAAAAAACTAAAGATAGTCTTACCATATGACCCAACAATCCCACTCCTAGGCATATATCCAGAGAAAACTATACTTTGAAAACATACATGCACCCCAGTGTTCACAGTAGCATTATTTACAATAGCCGAGACACGGAAACAACCTAAATGCCCATCGACAGATGACTGGATAAAGAAGATGTGCTATATATATATACAATGGGATACTACTTAGCTATAAAAAGAATGAAATAATGCCATTTGTAGTAACATGGATGGACCTAGAGATTATCATATTGAGTGAAGTAAGTAAGGCAGAGAAAGACAAATATCATATGATGTCACTTACATATGGAATCTAAAAAAAAAAAAAGAAAGATACAACTTCTATTTACAAACCAAAAACAGACTCATGGGCATAGAAAACAAACTATGGTTACCAAAGGGGAAAGGGCTGAGAAGGGTAAAATTAAGGGTTGGGGATTAATAAACATATACTACTATATATAAAATAGATAACTATATAGGACTTCCTGTATAGTACGGGGAACTCTATTTCAATTTCTTATAATAACATACAATGGTTAAACATCTGAAAAGAAAAAATATGTACATAAGTATATGTATAACTGAATCACTTCGCTCTATATCTGAAATTAACATTGTATATCAAATACACTTCAATAAAAATTAAGAAAAAAAACACAAAAACATACTTAGCCATGGAATATAGTATTTCACAGCCTACCAAGAATTATTGCTTAAAATTAGAGTTCTGTTGCATCTGATGAAGATTTCCAGATGAAATGCAAGTCTTTGAAGCAGATGGAAAACATGAGATGTTTATCAGATGAAATATTTTAATCTCAACAGGGAGTTCACAGTTCAGAATGAGAATGAGGCATGCAGTAGGTTATTTGTTAAGGTGGGATGAGGGGAGACAGATCCAGAGAGCAACTATTCTATGTAGGGGAAGAGAGTTGCCAAGATTGAACTGTTCCAGTGGAGGGACTCTGCACAGTCCAGGACATGGGCAGGGTAGGAGGAGACTGGAGGGCTTAAAAAGTGTTGCAAATGTAGAGAGAAAAGTGATGTCCATTTCTTTTTAAGCTTTGCTTCTGCCTTCATTTTTGGAATATCTTTATTTTCCAGAGGCTCAGAGAATCATGAATAAGAATAAATACCAAAACACAGGACCCAGATTGAAATATTTTAAGTCCTTTTTACTTTTCTCTGTATACGAGCTATATGGCAATGATACTATTGCGAATATGATCTATAGTAATGGTGACCATGTTGAAAACTCAGCCTGGAGTAGAATGTGGTATGAACCACATCCTTCCTGGATAGTGTAAGAAGATGGGACTATGATTCTTCCTATGGTGTTTTAGTAACTCTTTGTAAAGTAGAATTCCTTCTAAGGAAAACCACACAATGGATCCAGAAGACATTAATAATATTGAGATTTCAGAGTAGTACTTTGTGGTCATGGATCAGTGATTCATTTCAGAATGCCCCAAATCTTGAATGAGCAGTAATATAATTTAGCATATGGGATTTCAAATATTACAGCAAAATTGTTGATAAAAGCCTAATATTACTACTTTTTTGAAAAAATAGTTTTCAAAATTTCTTGAGAGATTCTACATTGCTGTTCCTGATGATGATGATAGCAAAATTATGGATTTTTTTTTCCAATCTGTAAACCTTTCTTAACTACTACTAAAATACATATACCTAGTCAAAAAGCAAGTCATTTAAATTTTGCAAATTTAAGCGATGTGCTGTTAATGTTCTATATTAGTTCGTAAATCATTAACCAACGTCATCACTGAAAGAGTTTATTATCGATTTTTGCAGCACCCTGCTAAGCACTGTATTTTCTATAAGACACTTGAACACATGATTTTCTATAACTTTTCTTTTACCTGTAGCCAATTATCAAACATACATCACAGTAATACTTACCTATACATTTGGATATGAGTTATTTATTTGGTTGTGTCTACTAAACATTGTGCTTAAAATTTGGTAATGTAAGCAAAGTAACTAGTGGTCACATTTTGGCAAGATTTATTATTCATGAGCTGCATCTATTTCTAGTGCTTAATTCCATTAAGGATAATGGAACCTTAAGATTTGTTGTTAATCCTTTATACTACCTCCATCATTTCCTTCTGTTTTGAGCAGGTAGGATTTAGTGATATTTTTAGCAGAACATTAATCAGTCAATATTGTATAATCTGAAAACTTTGACTTTCATATAAATTTTTAATCTGAAGGGAGGTTAATTTTATTTTTTAATATCAGTAATTCCATTGTTTTATGGGATTCTTTGATTATGTTATAGTAAATATTCAATATAGTCTATAAAATTATTTGTGGGGATTTCTTCTTTTATCTAAAAGCAAAATATGATGGCTCTCAGATTACCAGAATTTTATAATCAATTGAATGTGTTTCTATCTCTGCCTTTTACACTCTGTACAGGAAAAATGTCTTGAAAATTCAAACCGAAGATGAGCTCAAATTAAGCTCATGATCATTTTTGGCCCCTAAATTAGTGATTCTATTACAGATTTTTTTAAATATAAGGATTCTAGATAGAAATTTCAAATATCTACAATTTTGAAATGACTTAAAAGGAGAGTAGTGTGACTAATACATACCTTGATCGTAACACAGGACTTGGGTAACTGCAACCTGAGATAGCGTTATTAGTTTTCACATCATACTATCAGCTTATGTGGAGCTTGTGGTTGACCTAACCACACAAGTGGTTTCTCACTGATCTGAACTTGATTTTCAAATACTGTATTATGCAATGTTATACTTCAGCATTAATGTGTTTGCCTATTTTATTTTTGAAATCTTGAGTGCCCATTTTCATATTCAGTTAGTTTTTCAAGATGTTGGCTTTCTGGCTCAATTATACTTCAGCTGTGCATTTGATGAAGATTCTTTCACTGATAATATTTTGAACCTCACAGGATCAAGTGCACAGGCTTGTGACAAGACATTTGCGTTCCCCCTCAGGTTGATATTGATGAATAAACACAAGAAGTCCAATTGTTCCAGTAGTTACAAATCCACTGAAATGTGCTATCATCTAGTCAGTTTTTTCTCTATCTTGTATATAATGAAATTATGAAACCCCTTGTTAAATGCTTAGCTGGAATCAAGACAAACTGCTTCTAAGACATTCTCATGATCTAACAGCTGCCTAACTTAGCAAAAATAGAAAGTAAGTTTTGCTACATAGATTCCTTCTCAATAAACCTATGCCCTCTCTTTGTGCCCTAAAATACCCTAATTGTTTACTGATTATTTGCAAAAGCCTGTTCTTGTGGGGGAGGTACAGCTTACTAGTAGAATGTGTACCTAGAAGGCACAAGGTACTGGGTTCAATTCCTGATGCCTCCATTAGAAATAAATAAATGAAAAACCTACTTACCTCGTCCCCCCACCAAAAAATAAAAATAAAAAGCCCATTCTTGAAATTTCCCTGGCATGGCAATATTCTTATTTATTGTTTATTCCCTATTTTAGAAACTTAGTGTTTTTAATATCTCTTTGTAGGATTTTAAACAAATATTAAAGAGAGCTTTGATGATCATATTTGCAATTTATAAAGTGAATATACAATTTTTCCAGTATTAAATAGTTGAATACAGTTAAAATAGCTAGGTGCTCTTTTAAGATTGATTTAGTTTCAAAATGTGGCATTTACAAAATCTTATCACACATTTTACTCTTACCATAGTAAAAGTTACTTCCACATTAGAGAGCCATGATTTGAGTTTCAAAACGCTAGTGACCTTCCTAAGATACAAAAATAACAGGAGATAAAATGGAAATATATATTTGATTATTTGATTTAATATTCAAATTTGCTTTTTAATTTTACTCCTTTAAAAACAAAATTAATATGTGTGTCTCATGGAATGTTATACAGATGAACAAAAAAAAGAAGGAGAAAAAAGAAAGTCACCTGTATTTACAATACACACATATTAATGATTTTTAATATGTTTTAAACACAGAGTTCTAAAAATGAAACATGGGTTTTGAAGGGCTGGAAGTCCTAGAATTCAATTCTGATAAGTAAACACATTAATATCAAAAATTAAAAATAGAATAAGAATAGCAAATTTTAAAAATAAAGGTTGACTCAGGCCAAAAGAATACTTTTGGAAAAGATAACAGCTAGTAGTGAAGCTTGGAGAATCAAAGTAGAGGATAAGTATGGTGTCTCTTCAAATTTGGACATGTTTTGCCTAAATGAATAGCACAGAACAAACTTAGGATCTAAGTAGTTCCCAATTTTTAGGTACCTGTTAATTTTGTACTGTCTCTCTCAGTAAGTAGAATATGGCTGCTCTATTTTGGTTTTGTGTTTAAAACAAACATTGCTATAAATATTTACTATTAACATTAAAATGTATACTCTGCAATCCCTTCCTTCTTAGAGGATGATGCTGTTGCATTCATTTCTTTTTCTTTTTAAATAAAAATAATGTTTGCTCTTAATTTCTATTGTAGATTTATCTACTTTTAGGTGTCCAACATGGTGCCATATGAAAGTAGACTTTGTATTCGCTAGAATGAGCAAATGTCTCAACTTTAACGCTAGCTTTCATAAAGGCAGAGGTTGGTCTAGGATAAAAGCAAATAACATTACAGCTTAACTGAATTTAACTACCTAAGAACTATGGTATATGAATAAGAATATAGTTAAAAATAATTGTTTTATTATGCTTTATAAGTAGATCCTAAAGGAGTCCTTAAAACAGATGAAATGAGTGCCTTTTAAACAAGTTAGAATTTTTTTAGTACAGCGTTCTCTATAAATAGTATAAGCAGCTATGTCTTTTGAAGGGCAAATCACAACATCTGACCATTAGCCTCAATATAACGAACATACAGAAAATCGATTGGGTCTTTAGCCTCCAATACGTAGAAGTAGTAGTGACATAGTGTTTTATATATCTACATCCATATCCATCTGTTTGTTGTAGCTAAAAATTATGTGATATTTTATAAGTGTTTTAATGTAAGTTTACATTTTTTGTCATTTTTCAGAAAAAACATTTGGAGCTTTCATTTACAGGGTTTTTTTTTTAGTATAAGAGGTAAGAGGTAGCAATATTCTGTTTATTAACACTTTCTCTAATCTCAAAGTACTGAAACAGAATCTTACCCCTTTTCTCTTCTGTTTTGTTGTTTGTGCTTTCATCTTCTGCCAAAGTATTTCACTTCTACAATTTATTGTCAACTTTTATCTTCCTTGCTTTATAATTCTGCTTGATACACGGTAAAATATCCTCCTCCATGCCAATTTTTATTAGAATTCTCCATATAATGAACATTCCATTCATGGTGATCATCTTACCAAAATTACTGTACCATGAAGTTCTCATCTCTTCTTCTTAGTATCAAATTTAGTTCATCTTTTTCAAGTTCCTTACTTCTCCTCAAGTTTACTATCTTATATAGATTTATTTTTAACTTTTGAGATATATTTTCTTTACCTGGTTTAGCAATTCACCCAAATTAGTTTATAAGCTGTGTATTTAGATGTAATCTCTTGCAACTTTGGACATTATTTAGAAGGCATTTTAGCACATTTTAATATATCATAGTATCCCAATTTGCAAGTAGCATACATACTGCTGATTACTACTGATTTACATCTGAAAAGATGCCCATTTGAACATATTCTTTCTTTTATATTTCTACTTTCAAAGTATAATTTACACATCTGCTGATTTCCTTTTTCATCTGTGAAAAATCAGACTTAAATGAATATTTTATTTAAAGTAAACAAACAAATTAATGTCTATGGCTTTGGGATTTTTTAATCTACACATGTTTCAAAATTATTAGAGACAGAATTTTTAAAAATAGCTTGGCTAGTAGCTGAATATCATTAGAGTTCATTATATTTCACCAAATGATATGCTATTACAAGTTTACCTATTTAAATTTAGAAAGTAAGGTGATTAGAGTAATGGCATACAAGGCTATGCCAGGTATGTGTAGCTTTCCAACTTTTATAGATGCTCACATTAGCCACAATAAGGCATTGTCATCATGATCCAAGGGCATAATGGAAATCAGTTTCTAACAGAGCATATATTGTCCTTGAAAACTGCACCAACAAAATGAGGGGTCCAACAATACTTCAAATAGTAAACAATAGATCAAGGATATTCCTACACATCTGGGAATGGTGAAAACTATTGCGGCTTCAATATTATTGTTTAAAAATTTTTTTTTCCTAGTATCCCATAAGTAAGGTAAAATATTTTCAATATTTATAAATATACATTATGTGCAATCTATATTATGTCTTATAACATGTAAGAATAAATAGGATAAACATCAGTAACTCATTGAAGAGATGTAGGATATATTTTTTTCTGAAAAACTATTAAGTTGAATGTATGATTATCATTAGCTTGGTGTATGTTTGCCTCAACCTTTAATGCAGAAAGTAAGAATGCATCAAATGATTGCATGCTAAATGTGTTAACAGGCCGGCTTTTATTTATTTATTTACTTTTGTGCACTATCATATTTGTCCACCATTCAACTTCTCTATGAAATTAGTCATAGATAAATTGCATTAATCTTGTACAAACTCTGCCTGAATAGAACACCTCTTTTCTCAGTTCTAAAAAGACTGCAAATGATTATTATTTTTCAAATCCACTTGTAGTAGGAAGTTGAAAGACCAATAATACACTTGTTTTAAAAAAGAACCGAGTATCAATTATCTCCATTCAACTTTGTGTGGTCATTGTGTTTTCCTTACCACAAGAGATAAAGAGATAACAGCCTTTTTTGTTTGTTTGTTTTACTGATAATACGTCCCTTAAACTCTTACATGGAATATAGTAATATCTTGATATTTTTATGTTAACTCTATTGTCAATTGAAAAATTCTTAATTTGGGCTAAAGTAATTGTAATAACTCAGTAGAAGTCATTCCAGAAGATTCTTCCAGAGACATAATGGTAATGGGGAACTACAGCAAACTGACTCTGATGTCATGACAATTGATCATATCTTTTCTCTCTGAATTAGTGGTTGTGTATCATTCAAACATGTATGTTTAGTGAAAACTTTGGAAATATACATTAAAATACTGGATTTTCTAACCCCTGAAGGAAACTCATTTACTTCTCAGTCATGTAAGAGTTAATTCTGTTTCCTACAAGGATGTAATCTGTAAGTTAAGTCTGGAAAGCAGCAAAGGCAACCTGGACTTGAAGTAACACTTCTGTTGTCAAGGGTTACTGATGGGGGGAAGGGAAGGAGCTACAAGGGAAAGGAGTTATGGAAATGAAGAAGGATCGTAGCACATGCTACATAAATTCAAATGCTATACCTGTGTTTGGAATAAGATCTCAATTCTGTTGTATTTTTGCATTTTGCGTTTTCATTGATTTAGTTTACACATGGCTGGTGAATTTATGAGTTGGTTACTGCTGACCTAATACAGTGTAGCACTTTCCAATAGCATTGAGCTGTAAATTATAGACATAATAATTTTGTAATTAAATTGACATTATTATTTACATCTAAACGCGGTAAAATCTATGTCATTTCAGTTTACAGGAGGATTTCTTTCCTTCCGCAAAATTAAAGGTCAGAGAAAGCATACTTAAGGACTTTAAATTCATATATATTGAGATTCAGCTATTAATATTCTAATTTTTAAGATAGCTACCTTTAATGATGATGTACTGGAGTGTTTTTGCACAATGTTACAACATTTCAAATTGCCAGTCACCCCAGGCCTGCCTCACTTTAAATCTCCTTGTGCCAATTTGCATTACTAATGGGCTTGCGAAGAGAGAAACTATAAAAGAAAATGTGGCAATTAATAGTGAATGCTTGACATATTGTGACATTATCAAGATTTTTATGTTGATTTATATTTTTGTGTCAATACTCACTAATAAAATAGTTCTGAATTTCTTATTTTGCAAAATAAAGAAATGATGTCCACGGCCTTGTTATTGATGGCATTTTTCAGCAGTGTTCAGAAAATATATCCCATATATCTTACCATTCATATTTTAGCTTCTACCATTTTAACCCATTTAAGTTATTTTGAGTAGCCATGCATTTTCGTAAAATTAGATGTTATTTCATATAAGTAAAAGGCAGAACTGACCTTTATATTTATATCTGACTATATAAATAGTTCCTGTATATACATCCGAATAATACCTACCAGAGAGCAAAAAGAGGATTTTCCTGCCAAATGTATCTGCGTGAATTTTCCTCAGAAAACGTTCTTTTAAAAAGCCTTTGTATGTTCAAAGCCACTCCACACAGACAATTAAAAGCAAGTATGAAATGATAGATCACATGACATGAGTTTAAATGCGAGGTTTTTTTTCTCCGTTAAACATCGCAGCAGGCATTACAATACCAGAGGTAACGAATCAATTAAATGCGTTTTCCCCTCCGCGCCCCGAAGCTGCGTGAGTGGTGCTGCTGTGTAGTTTAGGACCTGAGCAGTAGGACCCAGGGGCTTCCACAGCCGCCAATGGAAGGGCGCACTCGGACCTATTTGCATGCAGTGCCCTCTGCTCTGCGCATTAATAGTAATCCAGATAACGGGTTCGAAAGAATTCTCTACTGAAGAAGGATTGGATTTTTCCAGGGTGCTGTTACTGAGAAGAAACGCGACTTCGCTGTCTCCCTATTTCCCACACTTAATTTGTAATTCGCAGGCAGCTTTTTGCTTGGTTAAACTCGGGAAGGTCTCCGTGCCCAGCAAAGTTGGGAGGGCTGCGCCAGCACCACCGAGCCGCCGGATTGCTGAGAACAGTCTTATCAAAGGGTAAGTCTCCCGAATGATGGCAAAGGAAGCGACAGCCAGTTTTGGAATTGTCTAACGTGATAAGCTCGGTTTGATATCGGGGGAGGCTGGAGTGCAGAATGGGTGCGCAAAGGACTCTGCAGCTTGTCCTGAAATTGTGACTGGTGCACCGGGGTATTTGGGGGGTAGAATCAAAAACCTTCAGGCTAAATCGGAAATTGCAGTCGTACGCTCGGGCGGGATTCAACAAGTTTCCCTGCAGGGATGAGACGTTTGTTTCTTTCCTTACAAGTTATGCTGACTGTCCCTTCTGTGTGGGCTGGATCTGCTTCACAAAGAAGTTTCTGGGATTTGTGTCTGTTGTATATGGTTGGGTTAATCCTTGTTTGGGGAGGTTATGTCGCGCATTTGGGCTTCCTGGCAACAAACAGCAGAACTGCTTCTTAGGATGCTCCTAGCATCAGGGGCCTGCCGGGTTGGCGCTGGGGGAACTTTGCCGCGTAATCTCGGTGTCTGACCGCACCGCGTTTCATGATGGGGACTGAGCGGAAACCACCAGGTCCCAGGCCATTTGAGCTTCCAAACTTTGAAAGCATTCTCCAAGAAGGAGGATGAGAATGGGGGCTTTGAAAATCAGCATTACTAGATGAATTTTGGTAAACTCTTCGTAACATGTACAGAGGTCTTTAAAGACCTGCGTTTCCAACCTACAGCTTTTTGCTTGGAAATGGAATGCTGATGTGGAGAAGGTGGAGATTTCAAGCCAAGATTGGGGGTCCTTTTTCTGAGGGAGACAAGAGGAAGAGAGCAAAGATAGATGAATGAACAAGGTGCGTCCCATCTTTCACATACAAAAAACCACACGCGTGGGACGTGCCAGGAAGCTCTCCAGTTGGTGGCGTTTAACTGGAAAACGTATTGCAGGGAGGTCCAGGCGCCTCTGTATTATTGATGAAACGCTGTGCCCTTCTGGGGTCCCTTCTCGCTCCTTCTCCCTGCACCCTCTTCCCTCCCGGGCTCCTCCCGCCTGGAGCTCGGGAGTTGGCGCGGCTGCGGCGGCGCGCGCGGTTCAGCCCCGCAGCGCTGCGGACACAATGGGGAGAGGCAGGTGGAGCCCGGCGGGCAAGTCCGCTGCCGCAGCCGGCTGCCGCTCCGGCGGGCGTGGGAGCCCTGCGGAACCCGCAAGCGCCCAGCCACGCGCCGAGAGGTCCCCGAGGGGCCAGCGCAGGACGCGCACACCTGGCCGCAGAGGTCCCGGGGTACCCTTCTAGGGACTACTGTGCTGGAGGCAGACAGGTGGGATAGGCAGACGAAATGCTAAAGCATCTCATTCCAGCCTCAGGTCAGAGCTGCTGCAGCTACCCCCACATCCCTAGGGTGCACGCCACACGTCCTCAAGGACCCGAACCAGAAGGGGAAAGAGGACGAAGAGGAAAGGAGGGAAACGCTAATGAGGCTGCAAAGAGGAGAAAGGTAGCAAGTGATTTGGGCCGATTTTGGTCATTGGCCAGGCTTTTCTTCGCTCTTTTAAGTGGACTGCTTTAGATGCGGCTTTGAAATGCGCTTCCTAATCTCTCTGTGGCAGGGAAGGGGCAGGCTTCCAGAAGCGGGAGCTCACTGGAGACTCCTAGAGATGAAGGAAGGAGAGGGCAGGGCAGGGGTGGGGGTGGGGGTTCATTTGGCAGTGTCATTTAACCCTGACCTCAGCACCTCCCACCCTTTCACGCCCCCACCAGGGAACGACCTGACCTTGTAAACTCCTCTGGGTCATCTGTCCTGTTTCTTTTAAGTGATTTTATCAGGCTGTGTGTTACAAAGGGCTTTGAAGAGAATGGTTTGTGTATTTCCAAGTAGTGGCGGGAGACTGTTTAATTTGGAGGTGGATTACCAACCCCCGCTGAGCACTTGGAAGAAGGAGCATAGATTCTGGAATGGTCCACACGGGGATGTTGGTTGCTTGTAGGGGATCTTTCAGAGGAAATACACAACTCTGAACACATGGACGATAATGTCATTGCATTACATGTGTGCCCTTCATTGTAGTTGTTTGGGAACTAAGATGTAATACTAAAAAATATTGTGAGAATCCACCCATATATTAGGCATCCAATTAGAAGCCTGGCAGCTAAGCTTTCAGGCCCAAATTGGATGCTCCTAGGACCTAGTATTTTGAAAGGCTCAGTTTTCCTCCCCAATCTCTGTATCTCTTCTATGTCTTGAGAAAGAACAGGTAGCTCTTTTGAAAGCATGCTGGAAGGCATGAAGCATGTTGATTTTATTACAGGAGGTTATTAAAGGGTAGGTAGGTTGGTGTTCCATCAGCCCTCTCCTTTTCTTTCAAAAAAGGGAAAACAAAACAAAAAAAAAAAAACCCCAAAACAAAATCATCAACAGCAGCAACCCAGAACAAATATCCAGTTAGTAGCAGGACTTTGTTTCTTGGGCATCTAGCTTCTTCCCATAAGAGAGGGAATGGGTAAAACTGAGTAAGGAGTGAGGGCATTCACCTAATATTGTTGCCATGGATTTGGGGCTTCCTTTAACCTTTCTCCACATATCTTTTTGCTCCATACATTTTCCAATTTATCCCTGTATGATCTGCAGAACTGAAGTACAATGACACAGCTGTGGATCCCGAATGGAGGCTTGCTCCAGAAAACAGCTGTTAATCACACGCTTGCTATATTTTCCCGCTTACTTCCTTTTACTTCCGTTCCCTTCCCCTGTCCTTGAACCAGTGTTACCATCTTCTAGGCTGTATCTTGCAAAGGCTTAGTGATTTTCAGTGATGCAGCGCAGTTCTGAGTGTGGGATGAGGGGAGACTGACAACTGCCCTGAGAGTCCTATAGGTTTAAAGCTGACTTTCTCTTCTCTTTGTATAAAATAAAGAAAAATATCCTCATATCTCTCCAAAGAGAATTGTATTGGTCTATATAATTGCCATTATATTATGATATAATAGAGTCAATTCAAATCCAAATAACATTGATCAGAAATGAAAGGGAAGCTATACACTTGCATGCAATTATTTGGAAACTAATGTTATATTCAGCTGTGAGATATCACCTTTTGGCATCATCTATGCTTTAATATATTAGGAGCTATTTTCATTTAAGCAGGGTTTAATATGTTGCTTTCATTATGAGGCTGAGCAACTCGAGACTGCAAAGATGTGAATTTTAAAAGAAAAGAAAAAAAAAAAAAAAAAAAAAAAGCAAGACAGCAAAGCAAGCCCGTGGCAGCTTGATAAATGAACAGGTGCAATGCACCATTTGAAATGTAACTTGAGGTGAGGTTCCATCCACTCCACTAGAGAATGAGCTCCTCCTTATCACCCAGAAAACTCAACTGATTTTTCTTTTTCTCTGAGATCTGTGGGTTCTAAAAATACTCTAATACCATATAGTAGCCTAGAATTATGACCTGGTCACGTGATCATTTCTCTCTCTAAACGTGCTGTTGAATTAAGTGAGCAATAATATTGTTGATGCATTCATGTTTATACCTAAAATATATTGGTGCTATATAGACCAGCCAATTATCCTAATTCTATAGAAAATAAAGCTCCTAGAAGAGTAACTGGGGAAAACTGTGGACACAGTGTTAGGCACTCCAGTTACAAAAGATATTTCATTCAATCCTCACACTACGCTTTTGAAATAGACTTTATTAGATTTCTTTAGCTTATGAAGAGACTGAATCTCAGAGAGATTAATCAAAATATACATAACAATTCAGCAAATAAGGGGTGGATTCACTATTGGAAACTCCTTTTCGTGATATAGTGTATGCTTTTCCTGCATGCCATGGGCCAATTATTGTTCCCTCATTTTTAAATAAAAAAAATATAATTTTTTGAATTTTGTTTCAGCAGTCATAATTTCTAACTCTCCTAAATGTCCTTTTCACACTCAAACCATTCTTTAGATTTTCCCCAGACTGACCTTCCATAAACAGTAACTTTCCAAGGATGGCATAGCCATAATTTCTTTAGTCAGAAAGCTCCACCTGTAACCCCCACCCCAACTGTATCATCCTCTTTTGAGGTCAGAGAAGAGGGATGAAACAGAACCTTTAACATTCGCTTTAAAGCATGGACAAATATGACCAAGCAGTCTGAGAATAATCCATCATGTCATTTTGGGCTCAAAATTGTATACCTCCACCTTCACATTTCTGAACACCTGGCTTCTCTGATCTGGAAGAGTCTCCCCTTCTCTTGGCCAATCCCAATCCACTAGTCTGGGGAGGTTCACGTTATGCCTCCACCATGAAATTTCTGTTTATTCTAACACTCATAGTTTTTACACATCTCAGAAATTTCCAACCAGTTATAATGTCTGCCATCTTATTTGAGTTTTATTTAAATCATATATTTTATATAAATTATCTGTCAATTATAATTATCTACTTCAATAATGGTATCCAAATTTTATATCTTTAGTCCATATATTGCTCCTGATTATCACATTTCTATTGCCAAGGGACTACTTGGCATCTCCACATAGAGATGGATGACAAATATTTTAAAGGAAAGTATAGTAAAAGAAACCATTTGAAGCCACATGCATTATCCTTCCTGCCAAACTTGCTCTTTTACTTGGATTTCCAAGTCATAAATAGCACATTATGCATCCAGACAAATTCATCTTTGATGTATCCTTCTGCCTCATCCATTACATTCAAGCAATGAAAAAAAAAAAAGGAATTAAGATTTTATTTTATTTCATTGAATCTAGCCTCATCTTCCTACAGACAGACTCACCCTAATTCCCACCCATGTTTCTTAGGATCAGCCTTCTAAGCTATCACTTCACCTCCGTTCTTGCTCCACTTGAATTCGTGTGCATTATGTCTGCAGAATCATCTGACTAGAGCCCAAATGATGAAGTCCAAACTCCTTGTCATATTACTCAAGGTCCTCTCTCATCTGGACCCAGAATTCCTCTCTTCAGTCTTCAGCTTTATCAATTAATGAGAAAATCAATTTATATTTTCTCAAACACTCAGGCTATTTCATTACTCTCTGTTTTTGTTTATGTTAGAACTTCTGCCCAGAATGGTTTTCACTTTCTTGATCCTTGGGTTATTTTTGAAAATACAAAATAGTTGTTGCCTCTTCTGTGAAGACTTCCATACTAGGCAAATAGATTTAAATATGTCTCTTTCTTATCCTTTCTTAATAATGTCTCCAAAATTCCATCGCATTCATTTATTCGTTTCCACCCTGAGACTGAATTCCTTGAAGCAGTATTTCTCAAATTTTGGCCATTGAACCAAGGAAACCTCCAAATCAACAAAAGTAACACTTCAGATGCCACTCCCTAAACTCCCTTCCCCCACCAGATTTAGTGCATTGCAGGGTGGGAGTAAGATTCTGGAATCTGTATGTCAGCAAGCATTCCAGGTGTAAACAGGCACTTGGAGTTTACCACGATGGTTATTCCTCAGCTCAGCCAGGTCAATTCAATGTGGAGGCTGACTGGCAGTTGAGGGAGGAGCCATGAGCACAACATTTTAGATCTTACTGAGAGCTGTGAGGATGGCCTCTTGGATTACTGCGCTTTAAAGTAAGAGCTGATCACAGAGTATAGCCAAGTTAAATCATGCGATTCATTCTTACTGAAATAAAAGAGGCCTGAATAGGAAAGGCACACTTGTCAAGAGCAGAATTTCGATAATCATGTTCCTAAGATGGCCTTTAGAGTCTAAGTGCTGCTGTGTGGAGTAGCTGGGGCTTTTAATGATTCTGACTTTTTATTATTACGACATGTTTATTGGGCAAAGACAGAGAAAATAGTGAAACAAATGTCTGAAAACAACCACCCAGATTAAGTAAGTACATATTAAGCATAGAATTGAAGCTCTCCATGTACTTTTTCAGATTGCATCTCCCTCTAGGAGGTAACCAGTGTTGTAAATTTTCTATTATGATTCCCATGCATTTCCTGTTGATTTTACCATGTTTATGTACACTCTTCAATCATATATAGTGTTGTATTAAATAACTGAAATATTTATCTAAATTTTAACCTTTTCCCTGGTAACCACAATATTGTTTACTATGTCTGCGAGTCTGTTTCTATTTTGTAGATAATTTCATTAGTGTCTTCTTTTTTTCTTTTTTTTAGATTTCACGAATGAGTGATATATGATATTTAGCTTTATTTTTCTGGCTTACTTCACTTAGAATGACGATCTCTAGGTCCATTCATGTTGCTGCAAATGGCATTATTTTATTCTTTTTTATGGCTGAGTAGTATTCCATTGTATAAATATACCACAATTGCTTTATCCAGTCATCTGTTGATGGACATTTAGGTTGTTTCCACGTCTTGGCTACTGTGTATGGTGCTGCTACGATACATAGTGCTGCTACAATACATAATGCTGCTATGAACGTTGGGGTACATGTATCTTTTTGAATTAGAGTTCCCTCTGGGTATATGCCCAAGAGTGGGATTGTTGGATCATAGGGTAAGTTTATTTTTAGTCTTTTGGGGAATCTCCATACTGTTTTCCATAATGGCTGCACCAAACTTCATTGCCACCAACAGTGTAGGAGGGTCCCCTTTTCTCCACACCCTCTCCAGCATTTATCATTTGTGGACATTTTAATGATGGCCATTCTGACTGGTGTGAGGTGATATCTCATTGTAGTTTCGATTTGCCTTTCTCTGATAATTAGTGATATTAAGCATTTTTTCATGTGCCTATTGGCCATTTGTATGTCTTCACTGGAGAATTGCTTGTTTAGGTCTTCTGCCCATTTTTGGACTGGGTTGTTTGTTTTTTCTTGTTAAGTATGAGCTGTTTATATATTCTGGAAATTAAACCTTTGTTAGCCTCATCATTTGCAAATATTTTCTAATTCATTTTTGCAAATATTTGCAAATATTTTTCCTTAGGCTATATCTTATCTTTTTCTTTTTAAAATATGTGTCTTTTATTAAAAAAAACTGCTGTGTTTCAAATTTTTCATTATAGCTTCTCCTTCTTACATCTTGTTTTGGAAATCATTCCCTATGGTGAAGTCATAAGATATTCTCATGTTTTGTCATAAAAGTTCTTAAATTTTGCTTTTTACATTCAGGTCTTTGATCTGCCTGGAATTGATTTTAGTTTTCATATGCTAAGAAATATGACTATCATATATAAATGTTCCATATGTGGTTTAATTGCTTTTTGCCTATAAGACTACTTGGCATCTGTCCTCATTTGAGATGCATTTTTCTGGTAATTTCTGCCAGGTTGGTATGTGGACCATCATCTTAGTGAATCATCACAGTGTTAATGAACCAGAATGAAAAGCATTAATTAAGATTTCAACCAAAATAGGTTTACATTCATCCAGAGTTATAGGCCAATGCCTTTTATGACAAAATGTATAATCTCTTCAAATGGTATGGGAATTGTTCATGTCTAATGAGCCTTTAGCTATGCCTATAATCATTTACTTTAGTTTTAGTTCTTTATGGAGAATATTAATGAATATCCCAAAGACACATTTTCCTTATCTGTAGACTCTAGCAAAGGCAAACTTTAGAAATGAACTTACAAATATCAAAGGAAGAAACATGACTCACTGTAGGAGTTTATTCTGCAATGAACAACAAGACACCAAACAAACACGGTTTGTGCCAATCAAGTCTTGGATTATTTGAGCATTGGGTAGTGATTTAAGAGAGTTTAAGAATGGCCTGCCTTAGCCAATAAGAGAATCTTGTATTTATAAGCTTCCCTGCAAACAGGTTAAAATTATAATGAAAAAAGACCTGTACAACAAATACAAATTACACCCAGGCTATTATTAATTTCAATTCCTTTTTTTAAAAATTTTATTTTATTGAGCTATAGTCAGTTTACAATGTTGTGTCAATTTCCAGTGTAGAACACAATTTTCTAGTTATACATGAACATACGTATATTCATTGTTGCAAGCTTTTTCACCATGAGCTACCACAAGATCTTGTTTATCTTGTAGAATCTTGTTTATCTATTCTATATATACCTGTCAGTATTGACAAATTTCAGACTCCCAATCTGTCCCTTCCCACCCCCTTCCCCACTGACAACCACAAGTTTTATTTATGTCCATGAGTCTTTTTCTTTTCTTTCTTTCTTTCTTTCTTTTTTTGTTTTTAGATTCCACATATGAGTAATCTCATATGGTATTTTTATTTTCCTTTCTGGCTTACTTCACTTAGAATGACATTCTCCAGGGACATCCATGTTGCTGCAAATGGCGTTATGTTGTCATTTTTTATGGCTGAATAGCATTCCATTGTATAAATATACCACCTCTTCTTTATCCAGTCATCTGTCAATGGACATTTAGGCTGTTTCCATGTCTTGGCTATTGTAAATAGTGCTGCTATGAACATTGGGGTGCAGGTGTCTTTTTGAAGTAGGGTTCTTTCTGGATATATGCCCAGGAGTGGGATTACTGGGTCATATGGTAAGTCTATTATTAGTCTTTTGAGGAATCTCCAGACTGTTTTCCACAGTGGCTGCACCAAACTACATTCCCACCAGCAGTATAGGATGGTTCCCTTTTCTCCATAGCCTCTCCAGCATTTGTCATTTGTGAACTTTTGAATGATGGCCATTCTGACTGGTGTGAGGTGATACCTCATCATAGTTTTGATTTGCATTTCTCTGATAATTAGTAATATTGAGCATTTTTTCATGGGCCTATTGGCCATTTGTATGTCTTCATTGAAGAATTGCTGTTTAGGTCTTCTGCCCATTTTTGGATTGGGTTGTTTGTTTTTTTCTTATTAAGTTGTGTGAGCTGCTTGTATATTCTGGAGATCAAGCTTTTGTCAGTTTCATCTTTTGCAAAAATTTTCTCCCATTCTGTAGGTTGTCGTTTTGTTTTGTTTATGGTTTCCTTTGCTGTGCAGAAGCTTGTAAGTTTCATTCGGTCCCATTTGTTTATTCTTGCTTTTATTTCTATTCCTTGGGTGTTCTGCCCTAGGAGAACATTTTTTGAGGTGTATGTGAGGTAATGTTTTGCCTATGTTTTCTTCTAGGAGGTTTATTGTATCTTGTCTTATGTTTAAGTCTTTGATCCATTTTGAGTTTATTTTTGTGTATGGTGTAAGGGAGTGTTCTACCTTCATAGATTTACATGCTGCTGTCCAGTTTTTCCAACACCATTCAATTCCTTTTAATTAATGTTCCTTATCACAACTCCAATCATGGAAAGGTACTATTTTAGGAAATGAACAAACTCATGATGTATGCTTACTTATTCATCCTCTTTGTCTAAATTATTCAGTTTATTGCCCTTCACACTCAGACTCAGAATACTCTTAACTTCTTTCCATTTTTCTCACTTCTCTTAGGTGTTGTGTCACTATCCCTCAACACACTATGTTGTTTCCAACTCATTGCTTTTGCCTTTTAGTTGACTTAAAACATCTTGCTTCTTTTCTACCCATGAGGTTATCATCATCCTTTAAGATATAACTTAATTGTTATCTCCCTTTTTGAAGCATTACTCTAATTTTCCTCCAGGAAGTTCATCTCTCTTTCATTTGTGTTTCAGTAAGTCCTAGCACTCCCCTGTACTACCTTTTATTACAAGCAATATTTATGTGTTGGTTTTAATGACCAGACTTTGACCAACCAAGAGAAAGATAATGAACAATTTCTCAGTGTATCCATCTAAACCTACTGTGTCTAATATGCTAAGCACTAGCTGTTGGTACCTCCTGAGCACTTAAATGTGACAGAGGAACTGAACATTTAATTATATTAATTAAAGTTTAATTATTTAAAGTTTCAATTGAAACAGTCACATGTACATATTCAATGGCCACATATGGCTTGTGGCTAATGTATCACATAGGGCCACTATAGAATACTTCCATCATCGCAGAAACATTTATTGTACAGTGTTGAGAAAAGTAAACTCATTGTAAAATTTGGAACAAATGAATGAAGGAATAAATGAATTCTACAGGATATGCTAGTAAGGTTTGATTTTCAGTGGACCATTGAAAATGGATTTTGGTGCCATTGTGTTGGATTATACTTATGATTATATTGGTGAGGATAATTTTGCAGCTTTATAGGTTTTAGCCTTTCCTGGAAAGAAACAGATAATCTCAACTTGACCAAGATGATAATGACAGTATGAAACATTAAAGAAACCAAAAGGAGTATTAAAATTTGTCTTTTGTGAATTCTTTAACTGTCCACCCAAAACCTGCTCGCCTGAGTTGACAGTATAACAAACGTCACCTTTTAAAACAAAGGCATATGAGAAATAGGATTGAGTCAGAGGTAACAATTTCATTCCTTAAGATTTAGATTTCTTCATATCAGGAGGTAAATGCACCCACTTTTCCTCAAATATCAAATTTAATTTTATATTAATACCTGTTAGGATGGCAATTATAAAAAAAAAAGAGAAAGAAATAAAAGAGAAAAGGTCAAGTGTTGGCAAGGATATGGAAAAACTGGAACCATTGTGCATCAATGGTGAAAATGTGAAATGATGCAGCCACTAGAAAATAGTATGATGGTTCCTCAAAAAGCTAATTAGAATTATTGTATGACCCAGCAATTCCACTTCGAGGCATATGCTCAGAAGAATTGAAAGCAGAGACTGGAATAGGTCATTTTTACTCCCAGTCCATAGCAACATTATTCACAATTCTCAAAAGATAAGAACAACCCAAATATCCCTCAACAGATACAGGGATAAACAAAATGTGACATATACCTATAAATGAATATTATTCAGCCTTAACAAGGAATGAAATTCTGGTACATAGTGCAATATGGAAGAAGCTTGAAAACATTATCTTAATTGACATAAGTTAGATGCAAAAAAAAGACAAATACTGTACAATCCCACTTATATGAGGAATAGAATAGTCAAATTCTCATAGAGACAGCAAGTAGGATGGTGGTGATCAGGGGTGGGATAGGAAGTAATGGAAGTTATTGTTTGATGAGTATAGACCTTCAGTTTAAGATGATGAGAAAGTTCTGGAAGTGGATAGTAATGGTGATTGCACAACAATGTAAATGTATTTAATGCCACTGAGTTGTATACTTTAAAAGGTTAAAATGGCAAGTTTTATGTTATATCTATTTTACCATATTACAAAATTACTTTGACAGATACTTATTAAGGTCATTTTTGGTTGGGCACACTAATCCCTTAGAAAAATATTTACCTCCCAATGTGGCCTCTCAGTGCCCTTTAAAATGTTAATTTTAAACACAACCCCATGGAAGTCTCTCTGTCTATTAATATAAAGAGAAAGGCAATAAGCCAAAAGACATTTTATGGAAAATGAATATATGTACAGTGCATCTGGTCTGTGGGATGTACTGTACTAAACAAGAACATTTGATAGAGGGATAAAAAAAAAACCCTTATCTATGAGCATTGTGCTTCTGAATATGACAGTTGATGAGGTATGATGGAGGTTTTAGGATAAAATAACTGCATAACTGGATACAGTGAAGTAGATGTGAAGCCCCAGGAGGACTTTGTGTTGGGGCTGATACAAAGTGGCCAGTAAGGCAGTGCCTTAGCCACCTGAACGTGCAAACTGCTAGATCAAAGACTAAATGATCCAATGGGATTACTCCAGTGACACAAATGTATGCAGATATTGTGAATTGCAGATTATGGAGCATCTGCTTCTTTGCTGACTCCTTGGGGGGCAGGATGTGTACAAGGAAGGATCTTACCGTTGTGATTGTGAGAACACGGATTGCTCTTGGTCCTGGAAAAAAAGCAACAGTACTATCCTCCCTCTTTTAGTTTTTTTTTTTCTTTCCTTAGTATAATGATTCACCTTCTGATATAATATTGCTTTAATTCACCCTCCTATTCTATTACCATTAAATTTTCTAGGTAGGTTTATCCTGGCATCTTATGGATAACTCTTCTTCATGGATGATGATCTATCATACTTAAAAAGCATCCTGAAATTTACTGCCTTTTGTGCACTGCACAGAGATAAGGCGATCTGTGTACCATGCAAATGGTATGAGCTGTGTAAACTGTTTTTCCATGAAGGTAATACGTTGGGCTGAGTCGATCATGCTCGTTTGCCTGATGCTGTTGATAGCAGGTGTTTTTCCACTGAGTTGAATTCAAATTAATAAGTACAGGAGTATAGAAAGAAGATTCTGATTTTGTTTATTAGCATAATAATCTAACTAGACAAAATAAACAATCACTTTCATTCTGAGCATTGTGAGATAATTTGAGGGTATATGAAAAACTACTTTTAAAGTGGTATCCTAGAATAAGAGCTTGTTGGGGGGGGTAAGGGAAAATATCAGAAAATAATTTGCTTATTTGTACTTTTTATCTAGATCCGTAGCTATAGCTAATATCCTAGTGAACATATTCTTTATTTTGCCTTAGATACAGCTGCCAGAGCAGCAGAAAAATGTTTCTGTTGCAAAACTGTATTGCCTTGCCTTCTGCAGTCCAGGCATTTTATTCTTTATTGAGAAATAATTAGCATATAACATTGAATAAGTTTAAAGTGATAGAATATTGACTTGATACACTTACACAGAGCAAAATGATTACCATCATAGCATTAGTTAACACCTTTACCATGTCACATAATTACCATTTCTTCTTTGTGGTGAGAACATTTAAGTTTCACTCTCTTAGCAAGTTTCAAATACGTAGCATCGTATTAAGTATAAACACCATGTTGTACATGAGATCCACACGAGAGACTTTCTTTCATCTTTCTTTCTTTCACTTTCATTCTTTCTCCATCAAGTTTATCCTCTTTTTCTGAAAGGAGGAAGAATTTAAAAGAGAGAACATAAATAAGACAGGAAACTATCTACTGTGTTGCTCCTTCCTTCACAGCATCTTCTCGCTGGTCCTTGTTTGACTTTTACATTCTTGTCTCCCATTACTTAGTCCCTCAGAAGAAGCATGAACTAGTCATAGTTCACTTCACCAAACATGTATTAAGTGCCCATCTCTGTGGGACAGGATGCTAGACACTGAACGGCACAGCAGAGAATGAAAGTGATCTCCACCTTCAGCAAGTTCAATTTCCAGCAGAGAGTAGCTCCAGCCCCACAGCATCAGCGGGTTCTCCCTGTCTTCAGTTATGTGTAACACCTGCTCACACACTCCTGTCTCAGAAAAAAAAAAAAAAAATCACTGTTTCTTCTCTTCTACAAAAGCCATTCTCCTTGGGGCCAAAGCTCATTGATTTTCCTGTTTCGTATATTTTCAGACTTTTCAGTAACTGGCTACTTTACTTAGTTTATAATCATTTACACTCTAGGAAAACAAAAAAGTCCTTCAAAGTTTTCATAATTCTTTCTCAAGTTATTCTCTTGTATCCTCTGCCCTCCCCTTGAAAATTAAACTCCTTGAAATAGGCCCCTCCCCTTGCCTTTCCTGGTCTATCTCTAATTCTTCACCCCTCAACTAATGGTAGATTTGTACAGCCCTAATCTGATCACACTTAGACTCCATGGATTTAAAATTTGCCAAATCAATGGCCAAGCTTCAGACTTCATCCTACTTCAAATATCTCTGACATTTGAAATTTATCTAATAAATGCCAAGACACCATGTATTCTACATCTCCTCCATACATCTGACCTTTCTGCCTCTTCCTTTGCTGCCTCCTCCTCCTCTATGTCTCTTAAATGTTGCATATTCCCCAGATTCTGCCCGTGGAGCTGTTCCCTTCATAATCTGCATATTCTCGCTCTGTGATCTCCTTCACTCTTATGGCTTCAATCATTATATACTGGAAAATAAGATGATGTGATATTAATAACAATAATTGATGACACTTACAGATGATGGTACTTATAGATGATAACACTTATGGATGCTCGTTCAGCATTGTGAGAAGCGACTTTATATTTTTTCGGTGCATAACCCTACAATTCAGCGAGTACACAGTATCACCACTGTCTTGCAGATAAAGAATATGTAGCTTTCATGTGCGAAGTTTCATGCATAACTAGCAGAGTGTCAATTTAAATATTCCTGTTTGACTTCAGAATCCAGGTTCTTAGCATTAAAAGACCCCATGCAAATGTGTCCCTTCCTGGCAGAGGTTCTCAACTTGGCTGCACATTAGAATCACTTGGGGAGTTTTTTTTTTAATCCCTGTAGCCAGCCTGCACCCCAAATCACTTAAATCAGAATCCCTGGGGATATGCAACAAGCATCGATTTTTAAAAAACGATTTGGGTGTTTCTAATGGGCAGAAGATATGAGAACCACTGCTCTATAGTAAGTATTTTGCTGATACGCAAGCCTATTTCTCGGGCACAGAACTCTCTCCCCAGCTTTAAACTTCTGTTGTCCAGGATTTACTGCATCTCTTCATTTGTATGTCCTCACTCCCACTCCACCGCAGGATTTCTCCTGTTCCAAAACGAATTCCTTCATCGCCACCCAAGTAGCTGCCTTCTAGTCTGTATATATGCCTTAATTGTCCCCGCCTCTTCCTGCCCTAGGTCATATAAGTAACATCTGTGGAACAGTCTCTCAAATACTCAAAGTCTCTTACATTGGGAATCTCTAATTCTTTTAAATTGTATCTCAGAAATATTTTTCCAATTTTCTTTCCCTCTCCTCTTCATCACCTCTGTAGGTAAATTTACTCAGGCTGTCCTCATCTCCCATGTGGAACTTTGACAGACTCCTGTTTTCCATAATTTTTATTCTCTCCTTGATGTATTTTCCTTGTTTCATGCTATCAGTGTTGCCTTTCTAATATCCCATCAGTTGTGCCACTCTTGGATTAAAAACTTCCCTCCATTGCTTGCAGAATACAGTCCAAACAACTTAACATCCTTTATGAGATCTTTTACCATCTGCATACACCTGTCTCCCTCACCAAATTTCCTTTCCCTTGACCAAAATACCCTACACCCGAAACCCCTTCTATACTCTACTTTCCCTTAAAAAAAAAAAAAGACTCCACAATTATCCGGTGTCTGTCTTCCCTACCAGATTGTCAGTGCCAGGAGGAAAGAATGGGCATCTGTATCTTCTCCATTGCCAGCTGAGTGCTTTTCAAAAAGGAGTTATTCAAAAGAGATATGTGTTGAATGTATATGTGGAGGGATGTATGCAGGAACTTCTTCCAACTCTTGTCGTTTCACATATTTTTCTCTGAGTAGAATGGCTGAATATTCTTTCTCTGTCTGGTAGGCTCATATTTTTAAAGTGACACACACATATAAAATACTTCTGGAGTTCCCCAGACAGAAATAATGTAGCAGCTTTCTCCTTTTTGGTTCCACAATGCATTGTTCCTATAACTGTAATAGGAGTTACGTCAAATAGCAATGTGTAGGCTTGTGTCCCTTCTAAACTATACTATATATAAATTTATTATAGAGCAGTGGTTCTCTCTCTAAAACTGAAGAATTCGAGGCATATATTGTTTCTATTTGTTTCCTCTGTGCATTTGATTGTGTCTGGAATACAGCTGATACTTAAATTCTTATTTTTGTTGCGTGGATGTCTGAGATCATGTATCGTTGCGTGTATTCAAGGACTCTGGCGAGTGCTATTCCAGCTTCTATATTTTAATGGTGAGATTGCACATCTTTCTTCTGGGAAATAGAAAAATATAGTGGTATCTAACACCCTATGACCATCCATGAATGATTCTATGAGTAAGGAAAATTGTTGAATTTGTTATCTGAATAATCAGCTTTTCAATACTTTATAAGTCCTTGCTCATATAATTGTAGACAAAAGTTACAAGATAATTGGAGTATGATTGCTATCCTTAAATATTAAAGAAAAAGAAAAGAGAAAAGAAAAAGAAGACTTTGGTATCCCAAGAGAGAGAAGAATGATCTTTATTCTTCATTTATGCCTTTACTAGTGTGTACTAGTCCATGTACAGACCACTGGATATGTAGATACATACTTAATTCAATGGCCCTTAATTCATGCCCTTGAATATCTTTAGTTTTGTCATCCTACCATGGGTCACACACAGCTTTTTGCTCTTCTGTGCATAATTTATAGTTTATCTACATAATAGCTAAATTATCAAATACAAACAAAGGATTTTAACTGTTGGATTTTACTAATACCTTTCCTTCGCTTTGATGGAGATTTATAGAAATTCATATTGAGTTGATTGAATTCATATTTTGAGTAGATAGTAAATTGATTATCCTACACTTAGATTGCAGTGCTATAGAATTATATTTTTAATGTGCAGACATCTTTGCACTTAATAGTACAATAATATAGTAAGTTAATTCACATTTATTTGAGAATGCAAGGCACTTTTGTGTATTGAAGTATAGAATACTGAATGAATTTAAGGAAAATTTAAAATATTAAGCACTGACAGCAAGAAAAATTTTCATGTGATGCACAAAATTAAAAAACTAGCATACTACTTTGATCTCAAGCACATTTTATTTATTCTTCCTCTTGTGTATGAGAAGTAAAGGCATTCCCACACTTGTGTTCTCTGCCTTCACCGTCAGCCAATGTTTCCTAGTAGAAAGAAGAATATATCCCCAAGCTACTGCTCAACATATTTAGGCTACATTCCTACATCGGAAAACTCATTAAAAAAAAAAATTCTCCTGTGGACTCTACAACAACTAAGTACATTGCAAAATGAATTGTTTGTTTTAGTCATATAATTTTTGATAAAATACACAAATTATTTCATAATACCTGCATGTTATAGTAGTAATAGTAGCTTTATCATCTAAAAAAGTGAAGATAATTTAATAAAACAGAAAAGACCAGAAAAGAAATGTAGGGCTTTGCCATTTGGTAACATAGCTGTTATTTCAAACCAAAACTTTGGAATAAAACTGATTATATTTAAACAACATAATTTAAGCATGCATGCAGATCCATGCTAATACTGTAATTCCACACGTAAAGATTATAAATGTTTTATAATTAACCTCTTCCATCTGCTATAAAGATAATACAACTGTGCTTTTTATGATATAGTTGAGATTTATTTTTTTAAATATTTGTAATAAGGTATCGCAGGTTTCCCTTTTGTTAATTATTGCTGCATGGCCTCTGAATCTGAATACACCAAACAGCATTTCACCAAGCATATCATTCACTATCAGACAATGATTTCTTGAATTCATTTTACTATAATCTGAAGATCTATTTGAAATTTCACCACTATTTGTTGTTATTTGAAATAGTTTATATATGTAAAATGTATATAAAGCTTATTAAATTTTTTTCAAAATAGAAAGTACTAATATATTTGAATCTGACAAAAATCTGCATATAGTTTTCATGGTTATTAAACGGCTATGTATCTTATGAGCAGTCAGAAACCTAAGTAATTAAGTGAAAGAAAAGATGAGGACAGGTTTTCCAATCAGATTATCAATAATTTCACATAGTCGTATACTTACTTATGCTGACAATTTCACATTCTTTCTTTTTTTCTTATGTTTATAGCAATGTTACTTGATCATTTATCCTGTCTCCGGTTTTGTCCCATTATCTGCCATTGTGTGTTTCCTCTAACTGGTACATGCTTCTTTTATTCCCCCTGAAGTATACTGATTATTGGTTTTGCACATTTCTCAGATATTAGTCCCATCTGACATTTAGTCATTTTTATCATGCTCAGTTTTTCTGGGATGTCTTTTGGGTTGTGAGGTGACTGTAAATAAATAGAATGATCCATCTGTGACTGCAGAATGTCATACTCAGAGGAACTATGGCTTCTGATTCTATGATCCCCCTTATTAAGCAGTATAAACTTGGCCCCGCTTCCTGTCATAATACATGTACCGTCAATTTGGCTTGTAATTTCTTTTCAGTTTTAGCTCCCTAAGATTTCTGCTTCCCCAGTTTCCTCCTTCTGTTATGTAGTTTTGCTTAGAAGTGTACTGTTAACATATAGACTATGTAGTTCTCTGTATTAAAAAAAAAGTTCTGATTTCTCTAAGCTTATTAGTGGAGAGTGCTTTTTAAATCTGTATGTGTGTATATAGATATACACATGTTTAGAATCCCTGTATTTCCATTTTCAAACTCCTTGTTGGAGTACCAACGTCCTATGTAAGTCCAGATAAATAAAACATATTTCAAAAATAAATTTAAAAAAAGGACTGAGTGTTCTAAAATTCCTTGAGCACATTGTGCTTCCAGCTCACCCTCTAGTCAAACATTGAAATCTAGAAATATATCTACAAGAGAAATATACTTGTGTTAAAAAAAAAACAACAATTTGTTAAATGAGAGTGAGTTTATATTCCCTACTTAGGGCTGTATGATCTATGGGCTGAAGTTCTCCTTTGTATAAAGAAAATAACATTGAAACATAACTTAGAAATTAAATAACAATTTAAGCTCATCTTTTTTATTTAAGAGAGCATAATGATGGACTGATACTACTTTGCATTAAGAAAATGATATTTAAGTAATATATAAACTAGAAATTACAAGATTTACACTAGTACTCTGTTTATCAATCAAGTCCTTTGCAAATATAAGCTGTCACTGCAACAAGTGTATATTTATTGAAATTATTCCTTTAGACTTTCTCTGGTTTTAAAAGCTGTGCTCCATTGTAGGTTCAATGATGGTTCTGAGGTTTTTTGGTGATATAAAACATGGAAATTAAGTAAACATATTAGATATAAAATCCCAGAACATTAGAGGTGGAGGAGAATCTGGGGTGGCATTTCTAATCCTGTTACTTTACATCTGAGAAAGTACAGATTCAGAAATGGAAAGTGGATCTGAAGTAGAGGAAAAATGAAGTAGAAATTGATCTAATATAAGCATAAATGTATGTTATAAGTTGATGATCAAAATGTTTGTTTTGAAAATTCTTTTTATAATCATGTTTTAGAAGATGTTAGAAGACTTGCAAATTAGAAGATGGATCGTAAAAATTTATGGTTTAAGTACTAAAGCAGTAAAGTGGGCAGAAATTGATGAATAGGAAGCTTGTATCACAAGTTAGTTATTTGTATCTTTCAATGAGTCATCTTAAATAGAAGACTATTTCTTCCTAAAAATTAATGTAGATTTTTCTTATCTTTTATCTCCACAATTTCACTATTTTTAAGGATTAAAGAGAGTGTGTTAATCACATCTACATTTTACAAATTATACCATTTTATTTCTGGATGGGTGGATAAAATGTTTGGAAAAGGTAGTTTTGAACATTTTTCCCATAAAGTTAGTTTACGATAAACCTGAAAAAGGGATGAATCCAACCAAATGTCCCACTTTCTTTGGAAACAGGAGAAAATTATACAGATTGACTTGATTATTTAATTTCCTTTTTACTCTTCACTATAAAATCCCAAAGTATATTTTTGTATTCTCTTGCCAGTGCATCCATAAAGCAGCACAAAAGCAAATATGAAGCAACTTACAGTATTGCACTTTTATATGAATTATAGCTATGTGAAGAAGAATATCTAATTATAAAAAGAAAAACATGGATTCACAATCAGGAGCATTTTTAAGGGGGAAAAAAAGCCATAGATGAAGAAAAAAAGAATAAATTAGTTTGACCTTAAGGTAATTATATACATATATAATTCGATTGGTCCTTAATGGCCTAATTAATTTCCTTATTATTGTAACGATATTCTAATTAACTATACTTAAGTATTATGTTCCAAAAAGAAGGCACATGGCATCTGTTCAATCTTTGCTACCTGTTTTGTTCAAGGGTTTTTACATGGTTACCTTGTTTAATCTTTTCCCGAGCTTGTAGAATTGATATTATTACATTCATTTTGAAATATAAAGAAACAAAGGCTTAAAGACACAACCTATAAGAAGCATGGGTGGGCTTTGCTCCTACCTCTCTCTGGCTCCAATTTCTTTAAGCTTTACTGCCTTTGTTTTGTTTCCTTTGAATGTGAACGAGTCTCCTTATAGAATGCTCTGATACATTTGACAGTCAGGGACAACTGTTAGAACTGAAGAATTACATTAATTTATTCGGCCAGTTAAAAAAAAAAAGCAAGAACTGGATTGTATTCTTTCCAGAGTTGGTAACTGATAATTTACATTAACAAATTAACAATATTCTTTTCTTTAAAAAAGAAAAACACCTTGTAAGTAGTATTCTATTTAGGTGTTACATCTCAAAGATACCAATGCTGTGATTAAGAATTTGGTCGCAGCTAGAATATCCCCAGACAAAGCAGGGGCAACCAATGACAATGTGGCGATAAGCACCTTCTCTGTGACTTAATGGTAGGATAATGGATGGAAGCTGTATGTAAAGCAAAAGCACTCTGAATACTTGCAGGGCCACCTTTTATCCTTCAAACCACAAGGACACTTAACTAGCACCCTTCTGGCTGAAATAGAAGGTTTGAATAGGAATAATCATTGGATACAATTTATATCCTGGATTATAGAAATGTAGCCATTTAAGGCATTTACCTTTGGGGGGAGGATATATATTTATATTATGTATGTGTGTCTGAATATATATATATATATGAATGTTTTTTCCTAGTTCATCATTTCAAAAGATAGCAGGAATTTTTAAATGCAGTAAGTGTATAAATTTTTAATAAAGGGTTCCTTGTTAATATTTTTCTCCACATGTGAGTCATTTTATTGTGGAAATGGAGAGTGTAAGTTTTCCTTGAGGACAGGGTTTATTTCTTATCAGCCGTTGAGTACACAGCACCTCACATAGGTACTTGCTGCGAGTAAGTGTTTTGTTTTTATTTTTTTACACAAATACATAGGTGGGTGGTAGCAATGAAACAAAACTCGATCTCAGGAAGAGAAAGTTAACTTTTTGGCAAGATGTTTGCTGAATACATGAAACAACAGTGAGCACAAGAGATTTTTAGCATTGGGGACAGTCTTCCTGGTTCTGCTTGATCCTAAAAATATTGCTGGGTTAAAGCCACTCGGTCTCTGTTAGCATCCTCAAACCCGGCAATGTATGAAGGTCTTTCCCAGCACCAGTGCTTAGGGCAGAAAGCATTTCGTCAGGCACATTTGTTTTTGGAGGAAGCCCCTGTAAGAACAATTGCTAATGTTGCAATAGTAATTAGAGTAAGAAATAGCAAGGGAGTCAGAAATAGCTGCGATTTCTGCAGCAAGCCCAGAGAACTTCTTGTACACAGGCTAATTTTTTAATTCGATAGGGAACAAGAGCTGAACTCTGATAACAGGAAGCAGTCGGTCTGGTTTGGGACAGAAGCTTAAAAAAATTCTGATCTGAGACACAGAATTAAATGGACTTAATAATTAGAATTAAATAGAAGATCTGGATAGAGAAGTACCAGGAGAAACACGTCTCCATCGCAATGCCCACCTAAGTGTTTTACCGGTACCGTAATTAGATGAGTCTGAAATTTAACACCGGAACTACTAAATGTCTAATGGTTGGCTGGGGGACACGACCAAGCTGAGATGGATTGTTTGGGGCCAAAGGTTCTCTCGTCCTCCAGCAGATTCCTGGAGCTCTTCACCTGGTGGTCTCAGGGTTGCAAAGAGAGCAAGCCCCGAAGCACAGTCTGTTCCAGGTGTGCTTGGATCAAGTTTGCTAATGTTTTCCTGATCAAACCAGGTCACATGGCAACCCAGATTCAAAATTTGTATGTATGTGTATGCATGACTGGGACATTGTGCTGTACACCAGAAGTTGACACATTATAACTGACTGTACTTAAGTTAAAAAAATTTATAGTAATAACTGGGGAAACAGACTCCACTTCTTGACTGGATAATCTGCACTATCTTATTGTAAAGATTTGGTTTTAGAGATGGGAGTGATTTGCAGCCCTTTTCATAATCTACCACATAGGCTTTTCAAATCTATCTAGCAGTTATTTTTATACTTTCTATACATGTTAATATGGTCAGTCCTGCTGTGATGTACAGAGTGTTGACTGGTAGAGTGAACTAAGTTTAACTTTTGTGCATTAAAAAAAATGCTATCCATTCAAAGTATTGAAGACTAGGTATCCTTTAAAACTTAAAAATTAAAAGGTGGAACGCACTGACATTTATTTAAGGGATTCCTACATGTAATACTACTTATTTATAGGCCTATTTACGCACATTATGTAAAATCTGAAAATTCACCAGGGTATGCAGTTCAATGTATGAGTTTCTGTAACAGGATGTGGTAAAGGAGTGCCTTAAATGGGGGTAGTGGAATCTCCTGCAGTGTGTTCAATTTTAGAATTGGTACAATTTACTATTTTTATATCACAGTTACCAATTAGAATATTTATATATTTTAAAAATGCTTTGTTATAAAAAGGAGAAATAAATTATATGAGATTGTCAGCATGAACTAGGTCTTTGTGTTGTTGACACTGCCATTCTGAACTGGATTGTTTTTTCCCCCCAATACATGAAGGTAATTTAAATCTCATGGAATAATCTGGAAACTTGAAATCATTAAAACTGAGTGGGCATGATGATACTCCAGATTTAATTATTAATACATTGCTTTGGTGGTATATCCTAGGAAAAACTATTCACATAGACTAATCTATGATCCTCCTATTGGTGTAAACAGTGAACCGTGGGGCACTGTACCTCCTGTGCCTTAAAGGATGGCTGGTTCTCAGTACATACTCCAGAAGGTTCCTTGAACATCTTCCAAAAAATCATCTTTTCCTCAGTTTTTTCTTTATTACTTGTCTTTTTGTTTTTAATCTTTGTTTTTAAAATATATTTAAAAAATAATAAATGTTGAAAGAGTTTATCAATTGAAATATTTCATTTTGCGGCAATTTAGTGAATTAATATCATTCGTATATTGTTTCTTTTTCTTTTTCTTTTTTTTTGAAGTATAGTTGATTTATAAGGTTGTGTTACTCACATATTGTTTCTTTTGACATGATGATAATTTCTTGGAGTTCCCCAAACTTGCACTCCCTCTTGAGAACTCAAACCCCAACCAGACTATATACAATGACAAGTTGACATGGGGGTAGTATTTGCAGAATTAGCTCCAGAACCACTATTTTTAAAGTATACTTTATTTCTTCTCTTAGTCTACACCATCGACCATTAAACCTTTCCCAGATATTCCTCTGACCAGCCGGTTTAGCTGTGGGCTCTCTACTAATTGACTGTTTTAGCAGCTGTTGGCTTTCAGGATCATCTCACACGTGTGCCAGAGATAAAGATGAATGACTCAAGACTTCAGGCAATGTAATAGCTCTTACCCTTTGTGTAAAACCTTATATTTCCCTGCCTCAGTTCTATAAAACTTCATACACTAATACATTCTGGTAACAAACATCCATTTTTCTGCAGGCATATTTTTCCCAAACTCAGGGTGATTGTGAGAACATGAGAAATTATTTGTGTGTGCCACATTAAGCCACCATGCGTATATGGCTTCCTACTCTCCTGCACAGACAGCTCAAGTAAACCAGGACAGAATTCATTGCTTTTTCCACAGTGTTCCAGTAGCAAGCGGCACATATCATTCTATAACATGCGTGGCGTTGTGCTGGCTTTATCTATCTGGGGAGTCTGTCTCTTCCAGTAGACTGTGAGTAACTTGTAGGCAGGCAACTAATTCCTCAGGACACATTCTGCCTGTGATTGCCTACAAGGGAATGAATGCTAGGAATGCAAATTCTAAATGGCATTGAATACACAAGGCAATAGCCTAGTATTTTATTATAAAACTCTGAAGCAAAGTATCAAGTCACATTTCCTTTGACTCTTTCCCCCCATTTTTACTCAAAACAGTGTAATACAATTAGCAAAGCTGATGCACAGATTTCTTGCTAGTCATGGACTCTGTTGTTTATAACTCCAAAGAAAATGATGGCAGTTCTCACACCTCTACCTTTTCCCTCTGAGTGTAAATACACCTGCAGATCTTTTATTATTTTCTGACTGGAGGGCTGGTGAATATGCTCAGCGTGTTTGAGCAGTAAACGTTGGAGGGTAATTGGATCTGCAGGCTAAGGTGATGGGATGTTAAAGTTTTTATGCGTGAGATTTATTTGTATCGTCTCCTTTATATTTGAGAAAAACTCAGATTTATTTTGGCATTTCCATTCTGGATTTTCAGCCCCTAGTTAATTTTTAATGCCTTTCTGGAGAGTCTCTTACCTCGCATGGTCTTTAAATCTCAGTAAAATGTTTCTTTTCTTAGTGGGAAAATCGTTTATTGCAGATGCTGGGATTCTGAAATAGCACACTTCTGAATTGAAAGGAAAAACCATCCTATCATTTGATTTGGTGTGAAACGTACTCAATTATTCAAGAGAGTCTGCTGAAAAAATAAAATTGGCCCTGCGAAACTTTTCAGTGTTCTCCAGGATGAACAGTCCCCTCTGGCTCACTTGAAGAAATAAATTGTCAGTCTTCAAAGGGGTCCTAGGGCAATCTCTGACCAAGCAGATGGCTAAGAGGCTGGTTTCCTTTGGGGGTGTGGAAGTTGGATGGAATAAGATGCGGAGATAGGTGGCAAAAGGAGGAACTAATTCAAGTCATACAGAATTAAAAAAAAAAAGACGCCGACGAAGATCCTGGGATTGTAGAAAGACTCCAGGGAGGAGTAATGAAAGCGGGCTCATTCCTGTGGCATTTGTCATCGCTTGAGCTGAAAAGCCCTGACAGCCTTGTCATGTGTGTTTCTTGTGCTTAGCTCTGCCAGGTGATTTTCTGAATCACTTGCTTTCTGACAGACCTGTTCAAAAACACTGTAGGGTGTCCCACAGGTGGGATTTGTTGATAGAACAAAGAACATCTGTTATATTTTTACACTTCTGACTTTAAACAATGAGCTGGCTTGGCGGGGGAGGAAAGTGACTTGTTTGTCCATTGACTGCCTCTCGTCTCCCAAGCCCTAAGAAAGTTAAGCTCTAGGGAACTTTTCTCTCACTCACTTCTGTGTGCAGTTACTAATGTCTGGTGTGTGGTAGGCACTCAATAATGTTCGTTGATTAATTAACATATGAATTAGTTAATCTTTGTCTCTCCTCCGGCTTCAGCACAGGTAGGCTTAGGTTAGGTTAGGTCATCCAACTGGTGCAGGGGTTTTATTTACACATTTAGAAAATATTGATGGTGCCATGGTCTTTTTCAATTCTGGATACTGTTTTCTTTCTCTCTCCTCCACTCCCTTTGTCCTCCGTTTTGCTGAGTTCACAACTAACACCCTGCTTTCTATAAGAAGGCTTTTCTAAACTTCTTCATGTCATAGAGAGTGCCCCTGATGGCCCCTGATAGGACTGTCTGTATTTCGGATGCCTTCTCTTAGTGAACAATATTATCTGTGAAGTTAACCATGTATGTTTTCTTGGCCACTGAATTTTCCCTAGTATTTAGTTTGGTACCTGGATGTAAAAGCAAATCAAGAAATACATTTGAATGAATGAAACAGTACACACAATATTTTTGATACTAAATTTTTTTTGGAGACTAGAAGCAGAAAAAGACAAACAATTGAAACATATTCAGTTCAGAATGACACTGAACACAGGTTGCTCATCCAGTTCTCCAGATTACCTGCGAGTGAAGTAGGTTAATAATTCAGGGACATTGCCATTAACTTAATGCCTGCTGAGTCACAGAGATGGAACTATATATTGAGGGAAACCTTTGGAGCTCAGCTATAAATCACCTGGTAGTTATTAGTATATGGATGTATTTAAGGCTATATTTATGGTCATTACTCATAACTAGACCATGGGGTGGAATCCTGGACCTCAAAGTAGTCTGCTACGGAACATCACTTACACAGCGCACTGACCTGTTAGACGGGGAGGCACTGGCCACTTTGAGGAGGTGCATGCAGCCAGCACAGGATGAATGACACACATAGAGAGTTAGGATTTTTTGGTCTAAGTTATCATCATCTCTTGCTTGTATTGCTAGAAGTAATAACCTCATAACTGGCCCTAGTGTTTCCATTTTAGCCCCTTCTCACCATAGTCAGTTCTCACCACAGCAGCCAAAACTATTTATTTTAATAATGAAAACAAGATCATATTTTAATTGAAAATTCCTGTGTATCCACTTTGCAGTTAGAAGAAAGTGGAAACTGCTTGCCTTTTCCTTGCAGCCTTCAAATGATGGAGGTACCCCTAGCCCTCTAGCCTCACTCCCACCAGGCTCTCCTCGCATTTATTCCATGTCCGCTTCACAAGCCTGCTCTGTGCCTGGAACACACCAGGCTCTTCCATGCTTCGGTCTTTGTGGCTGTTCTTACCTCTACCTGAGCTATTTCTCACCAGATTTTCACCGGGGTGATTTTTTCCCCGTCATTCAGATCTCAAAGAAAACTTGACTACCCCTCTGTCACACTCGCCTAAGCTTTCTCTACCTCATTTACTTATTTTATTACACACAAGCGCGCGCGCACACACACACACACAAATGGGAGCTCCACAGAGAACAAATTCTTCACTTCTTTCTAACATCTCTATTTCCTTTATTATAATTTGAAGTGCTCAATACAAAATCAGTGGGTAAATAAATACTTGAATGGATCTATGGGCCTTTGATTTGAAGTGTCAGGCATTTTTACCAAAAAATTCATTTGAATTGACAGCAATGACATCCCCAAGATATCTCTTCGCTTTAAAGTTAAGGAAAGTAACGTGCAGGAGTGGGATGACTTTCTCAGAATAACAGAGCAGAGCAATCATTTGAGCACAGGTCTGTCTGAATGGAAATTTCTGCTCTCTCTGCTCCACTCCAGACGGTCTGTTTCAGTAGGAATCAGCATGCAGTCTAACAAAGAAAGGGGATCATTTGCAGAGATATATTTAGACACTCTAGATGAACTTAGTAAAAGAATTCCTTATTGGGCTACTAATGTTATCTAAATAAGTTTTGATATTTTAAATGCCTATCCAAATACTTCCAGGTATAAGATAAGTAAGTCCTGGTGATATAATGTACAGCATGGTGACTGTTACTCTACTGTATATTTGACAGTTGCTAAGGGAGTAGATCTTAAAAGTTCTCATCACAAGAAAGAGAATTGTAACTATGTGTGATAATGAAGGTTAACTGAACTGACTGTTGTAGTCATTTCACAATATATACATGTTCCAAACCATTATGTTGTGCACCCAAAACACACACAGTGTTGTATGTTCATTATACCTCATGACAATTTTATTAAAATGAATAAATAAATAAATGCCTACTTGACGTAAATAATTACCTTAATCCAGTGCTTCTCGAATTGAATTTGCACACAAACCAACTGAGGATCTTGACAAAAACACTCATCCTTCCAGGTGGTGCAGACGGTGGCTGCATCCACCTATGCTTTTTGAGGAGCAAAGGCCAAATGGGCATTACTTGACACTTAAATCTCACGTGGCCTATCCAGCGTGATTAGAAGAAGGGCTTTAATGGAGGAAGACGTTGTTCTGACTTAGAACAGTGGTTCGCAAGCTTTGTTGCATAGTAGAATCACCTGGGGAGCAGTCCAAACTCCCAGGAACCAGCTCGCACCCAGATCAATTGAATCAGTCTCCCAGGGTACCCAGGGAAGGCTGTTTTGAAAGCTCCGTAGTTACTCCACTGTGGTTGCGGATACTTGCTGCTCTACGTGTGGTCAGACCAGCAGCTTTGACATGGGAGCTTGTTCGAAAGTGAAGACTCAGGCCCCAACCCAGACTACTGAGGTCTTGGCTGCCTTCCAAAAGGACCCCAGGTAATTTGCGTATACTTTAAGATTTTGAGAAGTACTGGCTTAGAGCAAGAGGGGTTTTGTTTGTTTGTTTGTTTGTTTTAACTAACTCTAACCTCGGGTATGAATAGGAATACTTGTATTCAGTGGAGCTTTTCAGTACTGTCTAGGAAAGAGTTTTAGGGATGATAGCCAAGATACTAAATATCAATGCTCACTGTATTGGACACTGATAATTCGTGACTCTTTGCACCCTGTCTTAATGTTGGAATAAAGGTGGGAGTGAAATTACAGTCAGATAAATATTTGATATAAGACCAAAAGAAAAGAACTCAAAAAACAATAATAGAGATAGCCAGTGAAATAAAAAATTTCATGAACCTTAGCAGTTTGGTGGTACAGAGTGGGTACCAGGTTATGTGTTTTTTGTTTTGATTTGTTTGTATGTTTTTAATGAGATGTGTGTCTATTTATAAACTAAGAAGCAGCCAAGAAGAAAGTGGTTAAAATAGAATAGAAGGGTTAAATGATGGTGTTGATAGTGGACCTGATCACAAGATGACTCAGCAGAAGCCAATCAGAGGGAGGGGAAGCTAGGAATTGGGTACAGGTGAGAACAGCATAGCCACGGTGTTTGCTTTCAGGAGGAGTACATAATAATGGAAAATACGGGAAAATAGGCAATCACAAAATAGTGTGATAACTAATAAAATCAGGTAAGTACAGAGAGTGTGATAGTAGAGAAAAAGTAATCCTATACCTTGAATAGGATAGATCAAGGAAGGTATTTGGAAGAACTAACCTCTAAATCTACACCGAAAGTAAAGAGGATGATGGAAAGGGGGATCTAGCTGGAGGAATACAAAAGGAAGTGGTCTGGAGTTGAGAAGGAACAAGTGTTCATTTAAGGATTTGTACCCAATTCAGCCCACCTTTAGCACCGAGTGCTTATATAGGTAAGTGAGGGAAGAGGGGCAGAAAAGGAAGAGGAAGTGGGTGTGGTGAAAGATTAAATTGAAAAGATGTGGGTTTATGGAGAGTTCTTTCTCCTGAGGGCAAATTTTATCCTGCCTCTTCGTTGACTAAAACATTTTAATAACAATGGAAATAAAATTGTATTTGCATATGAGAAAGTTTGCCTAACTCTAAGGTTAATGGGAAATATAGATGATAAAAAGATAATTGTGTTCTTGAAGTAATTTGGGCAAAGAAAATGGTAGCCCAAACCAGGTGGTGGTGGAAGAATGGGGAAGTGGTGAAACAATTGCCAGTTTTAGGAAGAAACAACTGAAGTCCTTGCAGATTGATTGGACTAGGGGGATGGGCAGATTGGAGAAGGACACTCAGGTGTTTGAATCAGGCAACGCCATGGAGGATGCCATTCATGGAACAGGGCACACAAATATTTTTGTTTTGTTGGTTGGTTATTTTAGGGGCTGGTAGAGTGATATAGGTGATCATTTTGGTTTTGGAATAATTGTGTTCATTGGAAAGTAACATATATGGGTCTGCAGCTCATCACAGAGATGTGGGAAAGAAACCCACTGGGAGTCTTCAGCATAGGTATAGCTCTTTCAACCATGAAAACAGACGTACTAACACAGGAGGACAATGAGAACTGAGAATAAAAAAGGTAGAAAAAAAAAAAAGAAAAGGCTTAGGACCAGGTCTTTAGGATTATCAACTTCTAAAGGATGATTAGAATTTTAAATTGAGAGGAAAAAAGTGTTAGAAAAATAGAACACTGTCACATAAGTCAAAGGAAAAGTTTATCAACTCTTTTTGAAATGCGAAAAATGAGAAAAAAAATGTCTGTTGCATTTCAAATAAAGGACGTTTTTAACCACAGGTAGAGATTTTCAGAGTAACAAGGGAGCACAGAAGATTCCGATGGGTTCGGATTTGTCACTTGTAGATCACAAAAGTACAAAACTTTTTCAGTGTGTTTAGCTGAGAATGGGGAGGCAGAGAGCTGTGGTTTGGAAGGGTATATACAGGCATGGCAGAGTATTTATCCAAAAACCCTTCCTGTTTTTTAGGGTCTGCCCAAGAACTCCTTTGGTCCTTTTTTATGAATATCTGAGGAATTGTTGTTCTATTTCCTTATCGTAAAATAATTATTTACTTAAAAACAATAATTTAAAATAAGTAATACTGACATATTTTTAGGTTAGTATAACTTAATGTAATTTTAAAATAAAACATATATAATATTTATATTTGAATAGCTGATAGTCTCACCTTTTAAATATTTGTTTTGATTTCACTCCACCCGTAGGAATTTTCTAAGATTAAAAATATCTTATTTCACTCACATATTTGCTTTCAAAACAGCTGAATGGATACATATTCTCAAGGCTGAATTTTATTAACAACATATATGTTAGAAACCCTTTAGGCAGAGGTTATAATTCCTGTATCATTTGGGTATGCTAGGTGCTCCATCTATGTTACATTCTCATATAACAATTTGGAAAATTTATATATGAATCTAACCTGTAGTATAGGTCTGGATAATATTTATGCCTACTTGATATGTCGTGTTTTTTATTGGGTTTTATTTGTTTTTTGAATGTGGCAGGGATTATAGACTTTGCAGTGACTGGGATGCTTCAGGATGAAAACTGTTGGGTACTTTTATTCGCTTCATCTCTCCCTTACTTTAATACAATGGCTTTTAACCAGGGGTCGGCATCCAAATCACCTAGTCAGGCTTTTAAAAACTTAAATAACCAGACCTTATCCCAGCCTTGGAGAATTTGAGTTAGTAGGTCTAAAGAGTTCAGGGATGCATTTCAGATGCTTTGCAGATGAATGTGATGCATACCTTGTTTCTGCAAAACAAGAAGATCCCCTAAAAATATCATTTAGTGAACTGCTTTGTGTGTTTCTAAGCATCTATTGTAGAATAGCACAAGTCATAGGCATTTACGCATTGCTCACTGCCCCTCCCATAATGCTTTTTAAAGTATGACTTTCTCTCATGAGTATCTGATACCACAATTTCATCTCCCAAGAGATAAGGACATATTAAAGTGAGAAAATTATATGAAAGGGACATCCCTGTCATTTAAAAAGTCACCAGAATAGCATGCTTTCTGACTGTCAAATGTGGAAGAGGAAATGACCTAACTCTATATAGGAAAAAGGCATTTTCACAGTGATTACAAATCACAATTTCAACTGCCAGTCTCTGGAAGTACAGAACTTTTGATACATGTTTCTGCCAGATGTTGGGGATTTGGTAATGTATATTCACTCTAAGGAAATTAAATGTGCTTTGAAGAAAGCATTTTCAGATCAAATGCTTCTACATATTAGCTCTTTTTGTACCAGTCTATTCATTTCAGGTTATATTTCCCTATTTACCACTGGGGTGGAGGGAGTGGGGAGTAAAATTGCTTTGTAGATATCTTAAAATGAACAAAATGGACACCAAATTAAAATATAAATGATTTATGGGTAGTTATTAATTATTATCATATATATATCATCTGTGCTTTTGGCAAAGAGAGTGTCCTCTATTATTGATTCTTAATTATTAAATAATATCTAATAGGTGATTAAAAACAGCAGATAATTGAGAAGATGATACTTTCTAAGTCGTATCTTCCCTCCTTTCATTTACGTAGTATGACTGTAAAAAAAAAGAAAAGAAAACACTTATGTATATATGCAACCTGAAGGAAGAGGTATAAATTTCCTGGATTACAGTGTAGATAATAATAGATAGGTAGGTAGGTAGATAGATAGATAGACAGAATATATATTAGAAAGACTTCTCATGATAGGGAAGGATCCTTGGCACCTACTAGGCAAAGGAACAGAATGTTAATTTTGGATCAACTAGAGAATGATCAGTGAATAATATGCAGGTGAATGCTTGTTAATCTGCAATCTAATCACCTCTAATGAATTTAGCAAAGTATTAAGTTATGTAAGGGCAATGGTTAGCAAGCTCTTTCACAGAGAAATCATGGGTCATAAAATATGTTTCTGGGAGGTAGTGCTACTTTATTAATTTCAATCACTCTATAATTAAATCTACATATGCAGCAGTAAAATCTACCAAATCATCAACTGATGCGTATTTAGCCTCTGGATTCAGTGACATTTAATTAGGTAGCACACAGCTGAATGTCAGCCTTTCTCTTCCAGAGGCTGATGGTTTGTGCATACAGTTACTTCTTCACAATCTCTCTCCCTTATTAAATAAAGCTTGACAGAATTTCCACAATGATGCAACACCAAATAAAAAGCAAATTATGACTAAAACTTCAGGCAATTGAAAATAAAATAAATACAGAGGTTATATACGGATATCAATATAAAATGGCCTCTGATTTTATTTTAATTTACAGGAACATTGTTCTGCCAAGGATTGGAAGCATTCAATATGAAACTAATAAGGCAATTTTTTTCTAAGCAAGATTGTTTTTCTCAAAGAGACATGTACTAACAAGCCTTGATTATGGTCTTTTACCTCATATGGGAATTTTAATTAGCTTTATAGGAATTCCCATGCACTCTAATTCAAGAGCTCATTTCAGCTAGGAAAATTGCATGTCAGAGTACAGGCTTTGATGCAGGCTTCTACTCATAAGCTCTGACTTTCCCTCAGCTGCAAGTTGACTTCATCTCTTAGAGTTAGGCCAGGCAATGCTATTAGAATCACACAGTGGATGGAGATGATGATTCTCTGATGAAAGTTAGTGGTAAAACTCTAATCTGTTCTTAGAAACAATGATCAGCACATATATGTAAACTAAAAAGAAATATGTGCAGTATATTATATATAGGTATTTACTTGCAATATAATGTATATGTGCAGTTGAACTGTAATAATTCTACCTAATAAAACTGAAAATGAAAATAAAGTGGTAAAAAGCAAAATATTGATATTTCTTGAAGAATTGGTTTAAAAAAGAGAAGATTAATTCAGAAATGAAATGAGCATAATACAAGCATTCAAAATTAAGAACGATACATCCTTATTCATTAAGAACTAAATTTCAACAATTCCCAAGTAAAATGAACTATGTAAGAACTATAATGGGAATTAGAAATTATCTAATACATAAAATAATATAAACATTTTTATTTTTACGTGGAATAATTTCCTCATATATTTCTTATATAATTTAACATTTTACCCAATTATGTAAGATTTCCCCAAAATAACTGATGACAGTATTTCATATTACTCTTCTATAAATCTATGAAGCTTTTCAGTCAGAAATAAAGGAAACCATGCCAAATTATAGTGATTTATTGGAAGAGAGCTTGCTATGAAAAGATTTTCATCAAATGGCTTAATATAGAATTTGGGGGAAAAATCAGTAAAATCATGATTTTTAAGTGGAAGCAATTTCAAGTGACTGAAATTAGGTTTTTTGAAGGCATATACTATTGAAATTTGATAAAAGAAATGATTATGTAAAATATATAGAAAGTTTGTGTACAGGTTTTTTATACCAAATGAGGAAATACAGTCATATTTTAATGGTAATATAACTTTGATATGTGTAATTATCAATATTAAAATTTGATTTATTTTAAATGAGTTTGTCAAGGCTGGTTTACAAATATTTCACCTTTTTAATTATAATTTTTCACCTTTTTAATCCCCCTCAGTTAACAATAAAGGTTAGCATTAAGGTCAGAGGTGATATAATGAAACAGAGAAATATAAATGAAATATGAATGGAGATTAAGACAATTTATAATTTTCTAAGAGTGACAAGAGGTGTCTAAGTATTCCTTATTAAGTGACTGGCCAGTATTGGCATATTGTCTGCTTTCTGGCATAGATGAATTCTCATAAATGTAACTGTGTACACGTGTGATAAGGAATGCCATGATTGTTTTTATTTTGAAGTCATTGAAATCAGTCTTGAGGAACACTAGCCTAGTGATGACTGGGCAATTAAAAATCACATTAAATCTAAAAGCAGGTTACAATATATGGAGCTTTACTTTAGAGAAAAACATACTACTAACTTTTGGGAGGTAATATATGTCTTCTCTAAAATCTGTTTTGAAAAATGTGTTTACTCTGTTTGTAATAGGGTATTTTACATATTTTAGTCACATTAGTAGGAAGTCTCTACTGAGATGTGGAAAAAATGGGGGAAAAGGATTAATTCATCTTCAGTATGAAGGATTAAAATATATTTAAAAAATGCATATTTTTATGCAAAAGGTTTTTGTATCTTGCTACAGAGGCAGATTGTAGAAAATCTTACCTATCTGTGTTAGTTAGTTGATGTTTCTATAAAATGGCAGAATGGCTGAAATTTAGCACAGACCCAGAAACACTTATGATTTCATTTTACAAGGTAAATAATAAATATTTGGGTTTTGATGAAAATATTTATATACTGGCATAATTTGAATTTTAGTTGTCTAAGTGATTTCTGGTTAAATATAGGACACTTGGGAAAACCTGATTTAGAAACCATTTCTCCAAGTTATGATTTCTATATTATCACCTTTTGTATGGAAATTATACAAAAACTAATTATAATATCCACATTGATATAACTAAAAACTCAAAACTAATATTCCACATATTTTAGGTAAAAATACATCTGAGTGTAGCTGACAATGTAGCTGCAGTTTCAGCTTTTCTACATGGTTTATTGATTGGCTTCAATTAATGTTTGCTAGCAAGTAAATTAACATAGCACCTGAGGCATAATTCTCTAATGGATCGCTGACACTGTGTTCCTCCCATCCTTGCTGGTTTAACTCCTCCAGAGCACAATGCTAGTAGGTACATTTGAATTCATTCTAGATACGGACATTACCCACGACTTTAATGACAGGTCATTTACAGCAAACCCATGTTTCACTGCAGAGATGTCTCTTTAAGTGACATCTTATCAATAGCAATTCAATTAGTCAACCCTAAGACTATGAGATGGAGCTTAAACTGTGTCACAAAGCGCTCTTTGAACTTGCATTTGAAATGTCCTTATTACTCTTTTCCCTGCAACCCGCTCCTGTGTATAAACATAAGTTTAATTTCAGACAGTCCCTGTACAGATTTGAGTCCCTTTATATACCTCATTCGCATTGTATTAACTGTCAGCTGAAAAGTGTGTTTTCCCTTTGCAAGAAATGTAAGCACAAATATATTTGGCTTAATTAAAAAGACCATAAAAGCCTTGATGTTGGCAAATAGAATGTAATAGTGTGAAAAGCAATTTTTCAGACATAATATCAACAAAATAATTTAAAAGTAAAATACATGTGAACAGTGAGATACTGAATTAGTGCATAACAAAATCAATTTATCATTCCTCATTTAGCAGGAGTTTGGAATTTGGACTCTGCCATAATCAGAATCAGCTAATATATCAGCTGCCCTTTTTTTGATCTTTCAACATTGAGCATTCATTAAAATCCTAGTACATATCAGGCACTGTAATATAGATTAGATTTGAATCCCTATATGATGTCCTTACAAAAAGGTACTTCTGGAAAAGATGACTGGATAAAATAATTTTATACAAAGTCCAATCCTGAGAACGGAAGGATCAAGAATATTGCACTGTTAGAGGTTTTGTTGGAGAAAAATAGATACATGGGTTGGAGAATGGAGGGGAGCTAGTGTAGCTGCGGAAGTATGGGGTTAACAAGCAGAACATCCTTTGACAACTGGTGTCCCACGAGTGATTCAAGTCCAGATGCCTGAAGGCACCCCTCGTCTGTAATGAATTAACTTCTCTACTAGAATTGCATTTACACAATGCTTACTTACCGTCCTCCACAGAACTGATAAAATAGTCATTCACATCACATACTGTGCTCTGCAATGCAGATGAGGAGCCCAGTAGAGAAAGGCTTCTAGACTCTTGTTTGAGTTTAGTCTTCCATTCCTGATTTGGCTGTATGAGATCTCACTTGTATGGTTCCAGAGCTGCAAGTTGTTGTTGAGAACAAATAAGGGCCAGATATAATTCGAAGGTTTAAAGAAAAATTTTAGAAACAACTATATCTCTGGGAGCTTGACCATTTTAAGTAATTAATGCTGTGTAAGGGACTCCTACCTGTCCTGGCACCCGAACAGAAAGCTCTGCACGTATTCAGCATCAGTTAGAAGGCATACATTCTAGCAAGTGTATCAGCAAGGATGTTCTTAACTGCAGGTTATAGAAGACCCATATAAAATTAGCTTCATTGTGCCACATAAAATAAAAGATGGGAGAGTAATTCTAGGATGATTAATTTAGTGGCATTATAACATAACATCATAAGAATCACATTCATCTTTTTCCTGCTACTCTGAAAGTGACAATGGCTCTCTTTCTAGTTGCATGATGGTGGCATTGCCTGCAAATATGAGTAAGAAGAGAGGTGTTTCTTCCCACTCATCCTTTTCTTTGGATTGGGAAACCATTCCTTTGAGTTCTCTAGTAGACTTTCACTCAGACCTCATTGGCAAGGATAGGGCCACATACCAGTGACTTGCATTGGCAAGGAAAATCAGTCTGCAGTGATTGTTTGAGGTTAATACTGATGCAACCCCAGAGGACTGGAAAAGGAAGCATCTTCCTGGAGTTTATGGGGTAATGATAACCAAAGAAAAATGACAGTCTGTGCTGGCAAGGAGGGAGGGTGAGGATTTACAGAGAAAGGCTTCTACCACTTCCGTGTGGGGACACAGGAACACTCTAGATTTTTGAAAAGTGGCAGGAAACCCCCAGGTAAATAAAGTCTAAGGAAGTGTATTATTTATCTATTGATAATTAAGCAATGATCCCCAAAACTTAGAGACTTAAACACTTTTATTTGTCTCAGACTCCCTGGGGGTCAGGGATTCAGACATGGCTTAGGCCTTTGTTTCTTGGTCTCTCATGAGACTTCAGTCAAGATGTCTCCTAGAACTGGGGTCTGACCTGAAGGCTCAACGTCTAAGTTCATTCACACAGTTGACTGGTGATTGGGCTGAGGGCCTTCGTTCCCTGTTGGCCAGAGTCAAAGTTCCTTACCTCATGGTTCTCTGTAACACAGCTGATTGCCTCACCAAGCAGACAAGCCAAGAAAGAATAAAGAGAATCTGTGGGCAAGACATATGCCCCAATCTTTTCTAACTTAATCGTGGACACGCTGTCCACTCAACATTGCCGTAATCCATTAATTGGAAGCAAGTTATTTAAGAGGAAAGACTTACACAAGGCCATGGACCCCAGGAGGCAGTGAGCACTGGGGACCCTTTTAGATGCTGCCTGCTGGAGGTAGAAAAGATAATAGAAATACCAGGACCTAATAAATATACTTAAGCTAAAGTGGGTGTTAAGTCTCTTGATTGTCTATGATTTGGTCCATTAACTATGAAAAATTAAAAATGGTTAAAGGGATTTTTAATAGTTCTAATGTTTGTTCTTTGCCTTGACTAGAGTCAAGGAGATGAAATATAAGAGGAATTTTAAATACTGACATAACCAGCACAAAAGTCCAAAATTAAGCTTTAGAAATAGTATCAAATGTTAGTGACATGCTAAAAAACAAAAAGTGAAAAATGGATAACTAAAAGATGAACGTAGATCTAAGACTACTGTATTTTAAACCAAGATCCTCTATTAGTACAATTTATTAGAATAATATTGGCATCACTAGAGAGATCTTATAAAAACATTATGTTTTAATCTATAAAAGACAGTTAAGTGCTTTATTTCTATACTTTAAGTGTTGGGGTAACCAAAATCATATTTCTCATATAATAATTTAATTCCTAACTGAATATAGTTTATAACACAAAAGGTTAAGCTTAATTTATATCACTAAAAATAAACCTCTTAAGAAACAATCTTAAAATTACTTTTTCAGTTTTAAATTTCATATGTCTGAGAAAAATTTTCTGTTGCTTCTGGTGTGTGATAAAGAGGAAGTCATTGTTATTCATGTAATTTTGATATAGTATTATTGTCTTAACAGAGATGCCAAAGTATCAAAATATGTAAAACATTTAAAATCAATATGACTTAAATGTACACGTGATGTTCATAAGGTGTATGAAGCACAGTATGTCCAATTCTTTTAAGAGAGTTGGAAAGATATAGTTTTAGGCAGGGTGGAGTGGGGGGAGTGGGGCTAATTGCATTCACCGCAAATTTATCTTAAAGATCTGGTGAGTATTATCAATTGCATCTGATCTTCCCTCTTATTGCCTATAAAATATGGTCATTTTATTTTGTTATGCTAGGGTTCTTTTTTCTTATGGAAATGAATCAGATTGAAACGCAGTCTCAAGGGAACATCCGCTCACACTTCAGAACCATCGTATAATTCAGCAGAAACGTGGCAGAGTTGATAGACTCTGCCTCAGGACAAAGAGTTAGCATGGAAAACAACTTCACGTTTGATCCCAAGGGAAAGAAGGGTGGCTTTAGGTCACAAAACAGGGCACTCCCATCACCCATTCCATCTGTTTAAATTCTTGTGCATTGCAGCATTGCCAGGGGAATGGTGGAGGCTGTGGTATTATTGGTGTAGAATGGGCTTTCCTATGAAAAGAAAAACTTACAAAGATATTTCATCAAAAATAACTATGGTTGGTTGTTAAAAGTATTAAACATTACCCATTAAGTAGGCTGGGCAACATATCATTATCTTTAAAATGCGTTACATGTATGTCAAATGCAGTATTGTGAGCAGTAACTGGGATGATTATAAACAGAGCTGCTGGCCCTTGTGCTCCAGACTTGGGGCATAGGTGACCTCTCGACATGGCGTTGATGGTAATCCAGACCACTGAGTATGCTGCATATTGTTATTCACATCTAGATGCTAGTTTTGCACTGCTGTTACTATCTAAGCTATCAAAACCCAGCTGCGACAAAGATAGTGTAGATGAAAAGATAAAAGCTGATGGGTAGAGAGAAAAAGAGACCACACAAACTGTAATGCTAAAAAAAAAAAAAAAAAAAATCAGCTGCTAATTAAATGTCTTCAATTTGTGAATAATGCTTCTTTCTGGAAGCTATAGGAGATTGTCTCTGACCAAATAGTCAGAACTTTCATTATGCAACAGGAGCTTTTTCTCAGGATGGTAATAATTAACTTGAATGACCAGCCACTCAGGGATAAGAAAATGTTGGCTAAAAGCAACAATCGGCAATTGAATCATGTTATCTCCATTAATGCCTGTGGACCTCAAGAGGAAATCACTAGCAACATTTATTTAGTACACTTTACACAAGGCATCATTGCTTTTAATCTATATTGAGGTCAAGTGGAAATGAAACGTTTAATAAAGTGATAGTTCAGAAACTTGGAAATTGGGGGGAGATAGGGGAGAATGAATTGAATCCTTTGACAGCAAAATAAGATTTTTGAAAAGGCATGAGAGGTCAGTTTATTTGGTAGTTTTCCCTTAGATAGCTGAGCGTCAGATATATCCTGACAGATAAGCCAAATCTTTCATGTATAACTTTTAACATTTTAAATTAGTTTTCCAAAAGATGTCACATTCTCTTGGTTCCTCAAAATACTTGGTGGTGTTATTTTTTTAAAAAATGTTTTCTATAGTCTACTATTTAATGAGTAACAATAAAAATGTCTTCTATCTTGCCTGGTGATCTAAACTGATCTTGAAACAAAACTTCTGCGAAGATTATAAACTTGAAGGTGTTTTGATTAAATGGCTGTAGAAGAATTTGTAGGTGTTTTGATTACTGGCCCAGTTTATTTCCAATGCAATCTTAAGCTAGCCTTACTTTGCTTAACTTTTGGAGGGGAGTGGCTTTATTTTCCTAATTTTTAGCAACTGGAGTTCTGTGAAAGTTTCTACCTCTCAACCTTCCGATACGCATGGAAAATATTGATGGTTAATCATGTTATTCTTCCTTGGGACTCTGATCTCGCCTTCAGATCCTCCATAGAGGATTCCAGGTTGACACTACTCATCAGAGTCAGCACTCAAGATGATCCATACTTGTCATCATGCATCTAGACTAGGTAGGGGGTGAAAAACAAGCGTTAAACATGGGGCATAGTGATGAAGATACTGTATCGTTTAATATTTCCAGAGATACATTTAGTAAAATTTGAAAGTGGGCCTAGGGAAAGTAAGCATAGACCTATGCTAACTGAATGGAGTTAAGTTTGGTGACAAGAAAGTGTCAGCCTAGAACTTTTGGTGCTTTCTTATTTCTGAAATCAGTATTTGAACTGCTGATTCAATTAAATATTCAGGAGGGATTTATCATTATGTTGTATATTATATACTTTTCAGTTTTTATGTCATTAAGAGTAGTCTGATAGCTGTCTTCAAAGTTTGGATTAAATAACCCACTGGAGTTGCTTCCCTATTTAAAAAGCAAAGCTTATGTATTAAATAAGAGAAATCCTCTCCACAATTGTTGCATCTTGAAGCAATGATTTAGCTCAGAAGTTCTTAACTTGGAGTCTACAATCATGCTTAGAATTCAGGAGAATCCTTTAACAGGGAAAAAATGTTTCACTTTTATTTCTACTAAGTTCTAATTAAATTAAACATTTCCTTAATTGTTTATGTGAGCAATTAACCAGAGTATTGTATGGCAGTATCTATGGCTTTAGCCTCAATAGAAATCTCAGAATTTCCAAAGAACACTCTAGATGTTCAAAAATCTTGAATATACTTTATGCTTATCACTGATCTGAAATCACTGTGGTTACTAGACACTGCATGATCTTATTACTTAATGCATTAATAAAGAATCACATTTGTCCACTTATTTATGGCTGTCTAGTAAATCACCCAAGAACTTAGTATCTTAAGCAATGGTTTGTTTCATTGATCTTACTGGACTGGTAGTTCTGGTGGGGGGGGGGGTGTCCCTCATGAGTCCCATTCAGATGTCAGCTGGGACTGGAGCTATCTGAAAGCTCATCTGGGGTGGGTGTTCCGGATGACTCACTGACCAGACTGACAGTTGATGCTGGTAGTAGGCTGGTAGGTTAGCTGTGATTGACAGAGCACCTACACATGGTTTCTCTCTGCCCTATAGTGGCTAAGTTCCAAGAGGGCATGTTCCAAAACATTCCTTGGTCCAGGAGACCAAGGCAGAAGCTGCAAATCTTCTTCTGACCTAACTTTGTTAATTCCACTAGCCTGGATTCAACATGAGAGGCATCTATAGAATGGCATGAATACTCTGAAGCATGATAGCTGTTACAGATTATAATAGTATAACTCAAAATACATTTTGAAAACTATATTTATGTAGCTTTCTTTGCAATGCTATTTTTAATGTTACACATTTATTACCTTTATTCTGAGAAGGGTGTCTAGTCTCCTAGCTGCTAAAGGGGTCTGTGCTATCCCTCAAATATTAGAAAGTCCCCATTTGACAGAGATACCTTTTGATAGCACAGTGTTGATTTTTTTTCCTGAGATAAACAGAAAAGCTCATATCAAAATCATTTTAGTAGTTTTGAGTAGGCCAGGCAATATGTTGTGTTACATTTATTGAGCATTAATTTGTGTAAAGCTTTTGGCAAACATTGATTATTATGCTGAGTCAGTTCCCCTTTTGAAAGAACCACACAATAAATGTTTAGCATTAGAATTAAAACTTTTTGTCTCTCCACATGAGTTCACATGCTTTTTATAATGTGATAGGAAAGCTACTTCACCTCAAAACTTCATATTCCCTTCATTACTTTGATTGACAGGAAGCTCAGAAGCATGGACTAATGCTTCTATTTTAGCATTATATGAAGACCATGAGATTTACATATTTTGTAGAAAGTTGACTCCTTTGGAGAAGTTCTCTTTTTTAAAGATTGCATGAACACATAAATTCAGTCTTTCGTGTTGATATCTATTGCATAACTAAATATTTCTGAAAAATGTATCCAATTCAAAATTTAATTCTTGTAGTCTGTTATGTCCATGGAACATGATTTAACTTTACTTTGCTCAAAATAAATTTCATAGCAAATAAACAATTTATGAAAATAGACCTAAATTACTGTTATTGAAATAGTGGACTGCTTAAGCATAATTGTGCATGTATACTCATTTTCATGAGGAGGAATTAGAATTTTTCTTCCTATGTTTAATCATCTCACGCCAACTGATTCATTTTTAGACCAGTTTCTTAGAACTCTACTTAAGTTCTTAAAGAAGCCCATAAATCACCCCTTTTTGACTTTTCTTGCCAAAAACCATTGTGGACCTGCCACTGAGTATAAATAATGTCTTTATTTTCCACACACATTCAGCAAGACACTCTTATTTATGCTTGCTGCAGTGGCTATCAATATTCTTTCCTTTACAGATACCTTCTGCTTCAGCACTTCTTTTAGTTCAACAAATGACCAATACAAAATGAATGGAGTTCCAGCTTATGGAGCCTTTTAGTCAAAATTAATTTTATAGAAATGTTAACTGCAGCTTGGAGTTTTAAGCCATAAATATAAGCATTTCATTAGCTTCCTTCTGAAATGCAACATTATTATTTATTTAAGAGAAATGTTGCCATGTTCCTTCTGCTGTTTAATGAAAAGATCTCTGCATTTTACTTTTAACCTTTTTCAATTAATAAGAAGTATTTAATGGCTGTGCTTACCTTGTGTTGGTGGCTGCAGGTTATTTAGCATCCTTAGCATGCTCAAGTTATTTTTCCCTTTATCCTTTAGACACACTGTGGAGGAGATAATTACACAATGGCTTATCACTGTGACCAGTAGGTAATTATAACATTACAATAGTATAATGAATGGCAAGAAAAATCAAAGAATGAGTATACATCCTATTATAGCTTGTTAGAACATTCTTCCCTGCACATAGTTTATGCTTGTTTATTCCCTGTCACAATTTAACACCCCCAATGTCAAACTAAACGCAGCAAATTATTTCTCATCCTTCTTTGAAAATTTTCCATTGATAGATTTAGTTTATTCCAGGTCACAGAAAGAAAGAAAAATTCCTCTGTTTCTTTGATGATTCTTTTGTTTAGAGTTGTTTAAAATATCATAAAGCTGGATACATTTTAGAAGAGATATATAGTGTGGGAAAATACTCTATTTCAATGCTTAAATTGTTTAAGTATTGGTAGAAATTCGGAATATATCTGTACTTAATAGTAATTATATCATTGCCTTGAAGCAAGTTTGTTGTCATGGGTAATGAAAATTAAATATATTAAAGATGAAGGCAGTTTCTGAATCTTAGAATTTCTTTTTATATAATACTCTGAAATTAGTATTAAAACAATGCTATTATCAGACCCTTGTAAGCAGCTCAAGTTCTTCATCTTCCTTAGGTCTCCCTGCCTATCTCCCAATCCCTGGAACTCCTTGACATTTCTACTTCTGCTCCCTAATTCTTCTCCTTGTTATGTCTCTTTATGATGTTCTACTTTATGCTTTCAAGGATAGTGCTCCTTTAAGAATTGGTGGAACTGCCCCAAAGTCAAAAGGAATCGAGACATAGCTCTGTTCGTTCATTTCCCTCCCACTTAACCCACAAAACAAACATACTGACCACACAAAGTTTCATGGCTACACTCACACACAAACACACCCTCTAGTGTAATTATTTGTGGCTATTCTTTCTCTAAACTTCTGCTATAGAGTACCACTAGCGTTAAAAAAAGAACACGTGCTTCTAATATATGTGCATTATAAAACATGCACAAAGTAGAAGTTGGAAGAAAATTTCATAGTACAATAATACCTTTGCAAGTGATACACTCATTGATACACTAAAAAGTTGAATAAAATATTTGTGAGGTAAATAATATTTTCTCAAATTATTTTATAGTTGTCTTTTTGAATGTGTGCATTTTCAATTCAAGCAATGATAGTTGGAAGTAAAACAGTCAAATGTGCATGCCTGGTCAGTGTTTATTTTCTGCAGTATGTTTTCCTAGCTTATCAAGATTGTTCTGGGCCCACAAATGGTTTGAAAGATTTTTAACTTAAAAATGCATTTGTTTGGCTTTTGATCCTTCTCAGTGCCTTACCAATATAAGTAAATTCACAGATGTTGTCTATAAAATTGCTAAGAGAGCAAGAGCAAAACAGGTAAATTATTTCATCTACTCTAGGTCTAAATCCTGCAGATAACAGGTTTTATTCAGAAGATTTCAACAAAATAACAAACATTTAAGCTAGAAGAAAATGCATACTTTCTAGAGGAAAATCTTTACGAGGACCCTAACACTATTCCTTTGAAGATAAGCAGGAATCAAAATCTATAGCTTACTTTCCTTCAGGCTTTTTGATTGATATTAGTTGTCACTGTTTTCATAAACAGTTCTCTGTGTGATGAATTGATTAACTGTTAAGAAGAATCCAGCTCAAGACTTTTATGATTGGGTCTCCACGCATCTTTGTCCAAAATTATGAGCTGTATATTTTGCTGGTAGTATTTACATACTATTTTATTACTTGCAATTAGAGTTTTTGTCCCACATCTTGTTCTTCTTCCTCCCTAACCAAATTGTCATTGACTCTCCTTTAAATTTCCGTGAGACTTCAGGCATCTCTTAATAACCTTGTCGATTTTAGACCTGAATACTCTTATATTTGTGAGCTGTGCTATTAAATTACTTGTGGTTTATGGGTTTTACCTGCTGTCTTCCAGTTCTTGTGCAGCTGGTGTTATTGGCTGAGGACCAGCCTGGTGAGTATCAGGTCAACTAAATTCATAGTTGCTGCATCGTCATGTTTGCCATTGACAGATTGACTCTTCTTATTTTCTGTGCCACAACTAAAACGTGATCCAAAATCTGGCTTCAGTTATGGCCAGGAAGTTTAGGAAATTCTTATGGTATTGTTTTGTTTATACAACAAATTAACAAGAAATATATTTAGTTACAAAGGCACCATTAATAAAAATGTGAGTATAACATACCAATGCTTAACTGTACTAAGACCAAGTCAAAAAATATATATTTAGGAATTATAGAAATTACTGTTTATCACATCTATATCGCATGCCCAAAATGTTCCTGAATATATTATGTAATATTCCATAATGCACCTATAATTCATATAATCATGTAAACTGTCTTGATATTACATATATAATCCAGGGTATTGCCCTTAAAAAGATCAGTGTGATTATTCCTAATAATGTAATATAAGCAATATAAGAATAAGGCCATATCTATCTTGGCATTAATAACAAATCATATATAATAATAATTTAATGATGATAAAAATTTCCAGATTCTTGAAGTTGATCACTTCAGAAAACTGGTTATTTTTATTGACCCTTTCCTATACTGTTGATGGCCTTCTACCTCAATAACTTTTTCTGGAGGGGAATTTGGCTCAATGTATCTTGAGCTTTATGTTTGTATCATTTGGGAAAAAAAAATCATTGTTTCACTTCAAAGGGAAAACAGTAGATTCACACAGAGATTGTATAAATGTTTATTTTCATGTTATTTTCATTACTAAGAATTGGGAAAAGACCAGTATCCAGTGGAAGAGTAGCTACATATAGTTATTGCACTGCAACACACTGTTGTAGAGCCATCTAAAAAGAATGTAAGCTGAGAAATTTTTAAGTTGTGGGATATTTCCAACATGGAGTGGTGGGTGAAAATGAAAGCACGGCATGATACATGAAACATAGCATAGGTAGATAGATATATGCCTACTATAAATTAATTTCGACACTGTATATGAGTGTGTGTCTGTTAGTAGCATTGGCAGGAGCGGTAGTACCAAGAGATGGAAATAAGCTGTCCATAACATTATCAATATTGTAATGGTTATCAGTGCATACTTGGAAGTCAGGTGACTTTGCATTTTTCTTTTTTATACTTACCTGTTTTTAAATTTTTCTCTAGCACTATAATTATTTTTTTCTCATCAAAGTACAAACAAGAGATATTTAAATGCAATCAAAGGAAGTGATTTATCTGATAAAATACCTATATATAATCTCTATGTATAATACTGATGATGCTTCACTTAATACATTCAGTGGAGTTTTTATAAATTCCTAAACTTTTTCTTATATATCAGTTCCTTTGTTTTTTCATAATAACAGCTCTGTGAACAGTACAGGTCAGTTATTATCCATTTTAGGCATAAGGAAACTGAGACACAGAGAAGTTCAATGACTTCCATAGCAGAACTATAAATGAATGCATCTAAGAGGTCAAGATGAGTGCAAGATATATTATGCCCCCTCACTAAACACTAGTAAATTGTAAACATTCTTCATTTTTATATAAAGTAAATGAAATAATCTTATTTTTGTGGTTTTTATGAATGCATTATTAAATTGTGTGATAATATAGAACTGGCCTCAACATTTACTCATTTTAGTCACTCATTAATTCAGTGAATCTTACTTACAACAGGTGACCAGGTACTATATTCAGGGCTAATGATTCAAAGATCCCTTTTACACTTGGCCAGATTTCACCAAGTTCAGAGTCTAGAAGAGAAAAAAAAATGGATTTGTTATAGAGATGATATTTTCACTAAGTTTAGAAGATTGATTCAAATAATCAAACACCTAAATACAGAGGAGTAAGTCCATTTGCTCCCACATCAAATAGCCACTCTCTTCTATATGCCTAGGAACATTCCATCCAAAATTACATGCTAGTGTTTTCTAGCTTTTAATTCTGTGCTCCTTTAACACTCAACCATTAGCTATCACTATGATAAGTATTTCACACAGACAATATTTTTCTAGTTTTATTTACATATTTACTAATTCTCTTGCACGTTATTATTCTGTCTAAAACCTTCCTTCAGGTTATATTTTCTCATTTCACATTGTATCTTTAAAGGTTCCTTTATGTTGTCTTGGGGTGAGCAGTGCTTCCACTTTTTATTTTGGCTTCATTCCTGAAAGACTGTTTCACTTGAAGTACAGTTTGGTGATTTTGTTGGACTGTTTTCTGGCTTCTATTTCGGTGCTGAGCAGTTGGCTGTCATTTGTGTGTAAGGTGTCCTTAATGTCTGCTGTAAGATTGTGTGTTCTACAGATCATGACTAGATACATAGATAGAGAGCGTGCTTGTGGTTTCATGCTTGTTGTCAGTTTTGAAATATTCTAAAGCTGTTATGTCTCTAGGCTGCCTATTAAGTCTTTGCCAGGAATTCCTCAAGCTATCTTCCGTATCCCTTTTCTTTTTTTATTCTTTCATCTCCCTGCCTCTCCACTATTCTGTGAGTAATTCTCTTAGATCATTCTTTGGTTCATAAATTCTGATTTCAGCTCGAAGTTTGTATTTAAAACATCTATTTTTTATTTCTAATACTGTATTTTTATATTTTTACAAATGTGTATCCTTTTGCAATATGTCTGTTGACCCCTGTCCCCAGGTGTGCTTATCACTTTCTGTTTCTTTGCATGTGTTTTCAATGAGAGCTCCAGTTTTAAGTCTTAGCTTTTTCCTTTCATCTCCCTGGCTTGCTAGACAATTACATTACTCCTATGGGTGAGCAAAGCCAGCAAAAGTGCTTTGCGCAGAATCTAGTTATTAAGGAATTGGAACATCTAGGAAAAATAGATGTCTGGCCCATTGATAGTTTGCATTTCTTCAGATGTATTTATTATATTAATGTCATTTTAATGTTAGTATATAATGTAACGTTCTCCTAAAACATTAATACTTGTCTAATTAAAATACTTCTAAAATTTATTCTCTTACATGTATTACCTCTCATGTACAAGTGAAGACAATTTGTCCACGAACTTGCTCAAATAATTTTGTTGCTGCTGATTCTGTGTGTTCTAAATTGCAATATATAGTTATTGCTTACATATTAGAGTATACTTATGTAAACTGCAAAAATTAGTCTTCAACAATTTTACTTTTTTTCAGCTACAGTATAATGGGCTAGACCATTCTGGGGAAAAAAATTCGTATCTCTGAAAATAAAAGGGAGATTAGGTAAGTTGCATATTAACATGACACAGTGGTTCTCATATATCAGTCCTAAATTAACTGTTGGTCTACACTGATGTACTGTACATTGTTTAGTCTAATTATATACATCAATTTTGTGGATTATAGACTTCTTATCCTTTTACATTAAAAAAGATTGGGTGTGTGCTTCAATATAAAGGTTCATAACTTTCCCCTTACAGCTTTGAATGCTTTATGTAAATTACTAGGGTATTGACTGGCCCAGCATTAAAAAAAAAAAGTATTTTCAAAATATAACATGACAAAAAGGAGATATGGTTTATAGCTTGATAAAAGAGTAAAAAAAATTGATTGCAGATGTCACTCTGCAAAGTAATATAACTGTACAAAATAGAAATTTTTGCTGAAAATACCATCTGTCCATTTCTCTTTATTAAAGCTTCTCTTTGGACCAAGAATTTGAATAACATAAGAAAGGCATTTGCTTTTCAGCTGTAATGTACGTAACATTCTATTATAGCTATGAATAAAATATCATACTAAATCTTCCATTATTTTCATATTGATACAGTATAGGAAAAATCTCAAAGTGGCCCAATGAAACTCTTTAAATAATCTTTGAAAATAAAAGAATTAGGTAAAATTGTCATCTAGTTTTATCACAAAGAAAAGTTTAAAAGTTTCATTATTCAAAGATGTTCTTTACTGTTTCATTTCCATAAATTGGCATAAAACTCATTTATCAAAGAAATATTTTATTTCCAAGGTAACTCATGTAAGAGACCATATAGATTTTTAAAAATTAAAGTTTTCCAAGTAAATTATAATTATAAAGTAGTTTTTCTTAAATAATGTTCCATATTTTTACAGGAACATAAGCTTTTGTACAAAATATGGATAATTTATAAATTTCTCAACCTGAGAAATTAATAAAACTAATCATTTTGGCATTATATTAAGGGATTCAATATTATTTCAAATGTTTTTCAAATACACATTGGACTAAATCTTGTATTTAAGAAGAGAAATAGATTATTCTTAAGTGATTTAAAGGGATTAATTACAATTAAGATTTTTGAAAAATGCATTCCGTTCTAAAATATGGAGATGATTTACAATACAAATCCAACTTTTAAGATGTTTTCAAGTTAGGTCACAGTACATAGGTTTTGGATCCTTTAGAATTTTATGCTAGTTCTTTATTTGTTTCTATCTTCTTTATTTTTTGATGCTGGATGATAAGGTTCCTAAGGTTACATGCTTCTTAATTCATATGCAAAGGAGTAGTTTGTTATCTTGTTCCCAGAAAAAGTCCTGAGAGACACCCTTGTTGACCTGCCTTTGGCCACACACTCATTATTGGAAGAATCATTGCAATTAGAAGCCAAGAGTGGGCTGCTTTTCAAGAGTGGACTCACTGTCCCAGATCCACAGGGATTCCAAAATATATTCGAACTTTTGGTTAAACAAAATAGAGAATGGATACTGGGAAGTCACTAACAATTGGCAACTATGCCAGGGACAATAGACCATAAAATATTAAGTGCTTGAGGTTAAAGCAGTAAAGATTGAAATCTGACTCTGCTGCTTCCTAGATGTGTGATCTTGGGTGACTTTTTTTTTTCAGTCTTTTTGTGCTTGGTTTCCTTATTTTTAAAATAGAGATAATGATGATAATGATAATAATAATAATAACAATAATACCTTTTTCTTAGGTTTGTGTGAAGGCTAATAGGATAATCAATACCCAAGACTGAAGGTGGAAGTGGAGGGAATGGGTTTTGGAAACGAGGGAGAGTAGCTGGGTATGCAGGGGCAATTGAGAGAAGCATTGGACTTCAATAGGTCAGAAAATATCCAGCATAAGCATTAAGCTGGAGAAAATAAGAGGCAATGAGAATGCATAGAGAAAATGTAGTATTTACATACCATGGAATATTATTCAACCCTAAACAAGAAGGAAATTCTGTGATACACAACGTGGATGAACCTTGAGAGATTGTGCTAAATGAAATAAGCCAGTCACAGAAAGACAAAAACTGCATGATTCCACTTATATTGAGTATCTAAAATAGTCAAATTCATAGAGTGATCATTGCTGAGGGAAGAAGGAAATGAGGAACTACCAATCAATGGGCCTGAAGTTTTAGTTAAGCAAGATAAATAGCTCTAGAGATCTACTATACAACATTTTACCTGTAGTCAACAATACTGTGTTTATACTTAAAAATTGCTAAGAGGGTAGATCTCATGTTGTATTCTTTCCGCAATAAAACAAAAATTTTTTAAAAAGTAAAAGAAGCGATGAAGTATAAATTGTCAGAATTAAATTACATAAAAATGGGTTAACCTGGGCCTTTATAAATCCCTTGACCACATCATGTGTTAGCATCTTTATCTCCTGTCCATTTGAGCAAACCATACTTATTTCTTCCACCCAGATATTGTCATTACTTAAAATTTTACCAGCTCGGAGAGCTTATCCTCCAAGATTATATTGTCCGACCATTCCAGCTGCAGCTTGTGCTGAAAATACACATTTTCTTAGAATTATTCACATCCTTTTGACTTGGGTCCTTTTTTAAACCAAATGAAGGCATGCTTTTTACGTAGCTAATTTCAATCCTAATGACATCTACCAACATAACCCAGTTCTACCCCTTACCACATGATAGAGGTTGTGTGGTCTGACAAAGAGAGGCTGTAACCAAGAGGCAGGAGTCTAGATATCTAGATATATAAACTTTCAGGAGTTAGAAGTCTAGATATCTGCTTTGTAAACTCTAGAAAAGCTCTGCCTAACTGATATATAAAGTAAGCCATACAAGTAATTAAAATTTCTCTAGCGGTCACATTAAAGAAATCCCCACACGTTAGGTGAACTTAATTTTAGTAGTATATTTAACATAATATATCCAACTTATTACAGGTCTTCAAAATATGTTGTATTTTTAACCCTTGCAGTGCATCTCAATTCTAACTACACTCTTCTAGTGCTAAGGTGGCCATGTGTGGCTGGGAGCTACCATATTGGGCAGAGTATCTCTAAAAGCGCCTGACATGTGCAGGCTTGACTTCTTGTCTGTAAAGTAATAGTTAGAATCATATTTGGCAGTAAATTTCACTGACCCATAATAACAGTGGCAGGTAAAAGGCAGAAATGTATTTTCATCTTTTGTAAATGGCCACACATGTGAGGCTAAGTGTTGGTATGTTGGCTCGGCTCCGCAAACTGCTCAGGAACCCATACTCTTTAGACCAGAGTTCTTCCATCTCTGTGGTGTCACCGTTAGCATCATTGTCTAGAATAGCAGCATCTAGGTTCCAGGCAGTAGGGTAGAGAAAAGATACATAAGCGTGAGCTAAAGGCAAATAGCAACTATCTTTCGAAGAATGTTCACAGAAGCTGACAGGTTTCACTTCCACTGATAGCCCACGGGCTAGCACTTAGTTTCAGAAAGTCAGTCTTTTTTGTAGTCAACCAGTTAGTCAGCTAAAAACGGTTAGTTCATTAATTAGGAAAGAAAGGAAGACATGTTTTTGAGTAAGTAGCAGCCCCTGTCTTAGGCTTTCTCTGGGACCCCATCCATGGACTCCAGGTAATTGCAAGATTTGTATCTCTGGTAAATCTGCCGTTAGAACAGGACTGTGAGAGGATCCGAGGTGTCTCAACAATGTGATACATTGCCTTCTCCAGAAAAATTTATGTTCAAATATGGATGAATGCCTCAATTTGATTTAGACTGTTATTGTATTTATGGCAATTCAAGACTTTGAGTTGTCAGAGGCACCTTGATGGCACACAAATCATTCTCTATTGCTAAGTTGGCGAGTCCCTATGCCTGTGCTATGTTGTTCGGTAATTACCATGGAATCCCAGGCATTTCCATACTATGGATTACTTTTAGGCTTCAGGCAAAAAAAAAAAAAAAGTTATCATTTCGATTAAAACTTTTCAAATTTGAGCCACTACTTTTCTTTAAAAATGCATTTGCTCACTCAAACTTCTCTCTTTATTTTAGATTCTGTTACATCTCTTGCCCTACCTAAACAGATATATGGTCTTCTTTTTAATAAGAAGAAACCTTATTAAAAAATACCATCTAATGTTTTTTCTTTGAAAAAGAATACGATTAGGCTTTGTACAGAGTCCATAATTGATGTTATGAACAGGGAGATGTGCTCTAATTATACAGTCCTTTCTTAAACTTTCGTTTTGTGATCAAATATGGAAACTGTTTAGAAAGGTTAAAAAACGGATTATTTTGAAGCTTATCAGCAATGTCAACATCTCCTCAGCAGGTTTCTTGATTTATTCTGTAGTGGTTGAGAGTCAACTCTTTCTGCTTTATGTGCTGATTTACTTTATAAATTATTAATGTTCTCGCTGACTGACTAAACACTTGAATTCCTCAAAAAATTTTGATAGTGCCAGCAATTCTTTCTGTTAGTACTGGTCCCCTGTAGGAATACTTTCAGACTGAATTGAGTAACTTGATGGCAGTTTAGCTACAAATCCACTTCTTTGTTAACTAAATGGAAAATAATTCAGCAGGGAGATGCAGACAAAACCGACAGTTGAACCTCTAGGTTTTCTCAATAGAAGCATATTTTGGGAGAACTAAACTACAGTAAAAATAATGTAGAATTAACTTCTAATTAAACTTTCATCTGTCGTATATGTTTGCTTACCTCCCTTACCTACCTGTCTGCCTGTGATCGTTCCTTTAACCAATAATAAAGGAAGAATAAAAACATGAAAAAAATATGAGTGAAAAAAATGAATCATGACTTCATTAACTAACCAGGTATGTTATTACAATTTTGATGTATGTCCCCCCTTGTCTATTAATATTAATAGTTTTAAATACATTTTAAATAGTTGTAGTCAGAAACTATATACTTTGAAATACCGTTTTCAATTTAACCTTGTGTCAAAGAATATTGTGTCACATAAGTTTTCAAAATCCCTATGTTTAATTAGCTGCATAGGATCCCTTTGAGAGAAATTAGTATAATTGAGTATTTCCTAATTGATGGAAATGGAAGTGGCTCCCAAATTTTAATACTTAAAATAATACTGCAGTCAACATTTTCATTTAGAAATACTTTTGATTAATTTGTTAATAGAGATTTTGCAACTAAATGGAATGGGTATATATTTAACTCAGCTCTTGTATGATCAGTTTGGTTTTTACAAAATGTTGACAATATTTACAATAAGACCACCCTCTATAAAATTAGACATAATTATTTCCAAGTTTTAGGAATTAATAAAATACTAGCTTATTGTTGAGTAAATATTTTTGTGTTTCTGATTAAATCTTTCTGTTTCTTGGTTATATTTCCTTTTTGTGAACTTTGCATTTCATCATCCATGAGGCTCCTAAACTTCTGTTATTAATATATGAGTTCTTCATGTATTTGTGGCATGCAATTTTACAAATATTTGTCATATTATCTTTTGGTCGTGTTTTTTGTTCTTTTGTATTTGTTTTCCCATATTAAAGTCTTTTAGTTTTAAGAATAATCTATATAGCCATATCTTTTTTGTCATTACTTATAGCCTATACTTTGGCATTTATTCTCCCTTTCCAGATGTTCCAAAACGTTTGAATTATTTTATTCTCTTTAAAGTGTCTTAACTATTTCAAAATACAGCCTAGTTCACTTGGAATTACTTGCATCATATGTATGTGTGAAGGAGGTATCTGTATCTTTTTTTTTTTTGAAAATTGTGTAATTCTTTAATTAATATTGCTAAAATTCCAAACAGGGGATGACTTGATCCATCCATCCATCAGCTCATTTAGCTATTCATTCTTTTAAAATATCTTTGAGTGACTACTTGTAAAGTTTATTTTATTATGCAATGAGAATTATATGCCATTTGGAATCATTCTTCTTAATCACTCAGGTGGAAATAGCCCTAGTCCATTGTCCTGCCTAGCACCAGTTCTGACTGGTTGGATGGTCGGCATCAAGGAAAGCCACATGGACCAGGCTGAGAGCTCGAGAGAGGTTTTAGTTTTCTGGACATTTACCCCTGCCTTCCTTCTAGCGCTTATCTATCACTAGACCCCTTGGTTCTTTTCCCAAAGAAATGAACCCAATATCCTTTTTGGGACAATATATCTGGCTGTGATTTTTTTTTTTTATTCCCTAAGAATAATTTTCAGAAAAACAAAATTTATCAATTTGCCACTCAAAACACTAGGAGGTAGTGATGACTTTATGTGATCTCAATCTGAAAATCTCTTTGAGACCACAACAGATGCGTCTGTTTCACCGTCACCTTGAAGTGCTGACAGTGTGTAAGGAAGTACAACCTGGAAAGAGACTTGTGAGGAGGCAGATTATCTCGGTGCCATTTTTTCCCACTTCTGCTCCATTTGGGGAGATCAGTTTAGTTAAAACTGTGTCAGGTACCAGGATTATCTTTCATTCATTTGAATTAGTGCTGAGGAGCAAACACTAAAGATGCCTAGATGCTGTTTCTAATTTGCTATATAAAATTTATTGCCATGGATGTCTTTTTTCCTTCTATCCTCTGTTTACATAAATCACTCACTTAAACTGAGTTATAGCTCAATTCCCAAATATAATCTGTTATTACAGTAAGATTTATTATTTATATCTTATAAGCAACAAAAATTGGCTTTCTGTTTAGTATTCCCATACGCCAGATTCTTCTCATTACAAGTAAGCAATAAGGAAAAGCAATAGAATCCACAACAAGGAGGGAATAAACATGCAAAGCCTTAGGAATTGTCTAAAGGGATTGCCCCAAGACTGGCAATCCCTCTTTTGGGGAAAGTTAAAGGCTATACCAACATACAGTTTGAAAATTTTAGAAAGGATACAAATTATCATTATATCACAAATATATATAGTCACATATTAACATTTTAGTGAAAAAAAATACCCAAATATCTTCTCAAATGATACAATGATGCTATTTTTTGTTATAAATAGAGCAGGGGAAAACCACAGCAATACACACTTAAATTTTTTTGAGACTAAATTCTCCATAATAAAATTATTTACCCAACAGTGGTTTAGTTGTGAACTCAATGACAGCACAAAATACCTTATATGTTTTTTTTTACATGCTGAATATTTCACTCCAGATTCTACATTTAGTAATGGGATATTTCAAAATGTAATTTCTTGTTAATAGACTCTTAATCCCCCCAAATCACTTTAAGGTTGTTCAATAGCAATTTTCAAGCTGCTGGAATTTTCTGCACTTTCAGAGGTTTTTTTTTTTTTTATTAATAAAATAAAAGAATAATAGAAAACGAACACTGTTTCAAAGGGGTATATTAAACTAGCTTCAATAGTGCACATTGGATTAGTATAATTAAATTGGAATTCAAGGTAAAGTTTTTATATTTTGAGTCAAACGGAGGAGGGCCAAGCTGTTACACTGAATGTCTTGCATATTCAGTCGATTTGTTTAATGATGCACTGATTTTTTATGCATTAGACATAGCTAAAGTCTTTTATTGGTCTTATTTCAAAGATCTTTACTTTTAATAAAAAGACAGCATGTAAGATTCATCAGATGTTCAAATTTACCTCATTTGCTTCAAATCTCTGAACAAAATGTAACAAATAGCTAGAATGCCTCAGATTCCATCTCCTTCCTCTTTCCCCTGGAGATAATCAGTACACTGACAAGGTCCTACAATTCAAAAAATGTGTTTTTGTCCCTTTGCTTTTAAAGTAATTGATTTTCTTCCAAGAAGTGGGAAAATAGAGAAAAAGTACATTTTTATTATAATTATTGTCATAAGATAGAATCCTAGAAGCAAAATTACATAGTCAAAGTTTATAAAATGTTTTAAGCTCTTAATATTTATTACCAAATTGCTTTTCAGAAAAAAAAAAGGAATGGTTATACTTCTTATAAAGGATTCTTTATTTTTTTATGCTCTAAAAAGTATTTTCATGATTATGTTGTGAAACACTTGTAAATATGAAGATCTGGTTCATATGAACTACATGTTCTTACGGATACCACAGCTAACAGCACATTGCTTAAGGTGAATGGATAAAGTCTGTACTAATAATATCCCTTCAAACATTATTTTAAGGATACCATTTGAAAGTAGCATCCACTTCTCTTAATTTTAAGTTGATGGAGAAAATGTGAGCCATTTATTTTATTAGTTTGAAACATTTTCGGACAGAAGGAGAAAAGCTTGATCTTGAGATGGGCCAAGGTAGGTGGTAAACCACGTTTTCACCTATCAAGAGACACATCACTGTCACTAATAAATCTATTTTAAAATCCCTTAAACTTTTTAATGACGTTATACAAATGTGGAGGTAACAAAAGAGATAAGTGAATAAGCTGTTTTTTTGTTCTCTGGCTAATTCATTATTTATAAGATAATAAATTAATGCTGAATATACATCCTGACACCAAAATGAATATATCTACTAAGTAATATTTATTATAATTTATTAGCTAGAATGTGTGCCTCATTCTATAATTTCTGGAGAGTTTTTTTTTTTTATAAAGACTTTGCAAATCTAAGGAAATCTAATGTATTTGAGTGATTGCATAGAAGTTGTTCAAAATACTCATTTCCGAATCCAATTTAGGCCTCTAATTCTCGTCTGAACTTCTCTTTATTAAAGATGATATTCAAATTCCAAATTTGGCTAGATCCAAAAGTTTTAGGAACAAGACATTGTCTGAGTTTTGACAAAATATAATGGAATTTAGATACCCACTGACACTTACTTAAATAAATCTTGGCAATTATAATCTTCAAATGGGATTTGAGAAACCCTGTCTGAATATGGCACCATTTACTTAGTCCTTTTTGCTGTCTTTGACAAAATGGAGGTTTAAGTTACATTTCATGCCTTAGATTTTGCACTCTGTCAAAAAGCACATCTCTATGTATTTGATTAAGGAGACAAGCTGTGTGAGTACTTCAGCGAAACTGCTTTTGGAACACCAGCTTTCCTGTGTCTTTCTTTTGGAATCCAGCTGCTAGAAGAGGCATACAGGGCCTGTGACTGGATCAGTGCTTTCAAGGCTAACGCTGCTATTCTATTCCCACGTCAGGACACTAATCCACCCAGCAGGCTACTAGCCACTTGTTTGTCCATCTCAGCATCTTAACTGGTTTCACCAAAACCATTCTCTCACTCAGCCAGGGTAGAGAAACAAATTTGGTCATTTTAATTTCAGATATATATTTTTTTCTTCTCCAAGATAGCTCCATTCTCTCAGGATAAGTAAGCATTGCCTCACAGAGCCTGTTTGTTCTGATCTATACCCACCTCTCCAGCTTTGACTCTGGACTCTTCTGCTTTGTGTTCAATACTCAACAAATCACAGCTCCTTTTATATCTCCTAAAAATACCACCGCATCTCTTGCTTTCTATTTTGAACTATTGTTGCTCTCTATGACAATAATACTTTCCCGCCCCAACCTTATTTTTTTTTCCCTTAGATAATTCCTGCTTTTCTTTAGGCATAAAGTTGATTCTATCTGCCAGGAGGTTTTCTCTAACTCTAGAAAAGCAACCTATAATTCTATAAAAATTTTAATTATGTCTGTTTCCCAGAGTGGAAAATGTTACCACACACTCCATAGACAGAGTGCAGGCTGCATGCCCTCAATGAGACAGGAGGGAGGGGGGCAGGGCACAACCATTAAAAGAAATGACATAGCCATTGGGGACAGACATAAACTGGTTAGAACCAGTTTGGCCCAAGATGGTGGAAGATTCAACTTCCCATAGACCTTGAGCCTCATTATATGCTCATTGTACTACATCAGCATGCTAAATGGCATACCCACAGGCACCATGACAGTTTCCAGACTGACCATAAAGGGCCAAGAAGTGGGAAGGGCCCATTCCTGGGAATCTCTACCCCTTCCCCAAAATAGTTGGAATGATCCTCCCACTTGTTATCATATGAAATTACCCAGCCCATAAAAACTAACCACTCACACAACTCAGGGCTGCCTCTCTCGCCATCTCAGTCTGCCCGCACTCTGTCTATGGAGGGTGTATCTCCCTCAGTAGATCTACTCTCACTTTACTGTAGCTCGCTCTTGAATTCTTTCCTGTGCGAGACAAGAACCTATTCTCCAGCAGCAGAAGATACCTCTATGAAGGAAGACTCGAAACAATTTTCTCTCTGTGATATTCTGTGGCTAATACAACACTAGGCACAAAAATACTTTTTTTTTTTTTTTAAGAATGAGCAATCAAATGTATGATTCATAGGTTGGTTTGAAAAAGAAACATGTGCATCAAAATTTACTTTAAACATACAGTAAATATCACAATTTGAACCTGTTACCATTGAAATCATGATAATGCTAGGAGTTCTTGCCTAGAAATTAACTTTGTACTTGTTATTAAAGCTTAGCTTATATCTAGGATTAGTGAGAAACTGGTTACCATAATAAAGACAACAGTTTCCAGACCCTTAAATTCACATCAGCTACACAGTTGGTCTTAAGAATAGAATGTATCTGTTAATTTTTTGGTTCTGTTTGTAATGAGAAAACAAATTCTTCCACTTAGACATTTTTATCTAAAATAGTAGGGATACATTTTTTTCCATCCTCAAATTATACCTTACTGTAAAATAAATAGATAAATCTTTCTATGTCTGTTATGCAGAAAACTGTGTGTTCTATAAAGTACATCTATGCTATATATTCTATTATGTAATGGATAATATTTCACACCTTATCTACTGTTATCATGGGCTGTTGTTTCTTTTATAAGTTTTGAAGAGTTAGACTTTTTTGCCTTTTTCCTTTGTGATCTGGAACATTGAGATAATATGTAGTGACTGTGAAGGGCGGAGGTGATGCTACTGATTTCCCAGAAATTCTGTTCTGTGGCTGTGGATATATCTGGCTTTAGAAATTCCATAGCCAGGTAGCTATTTCTCTGGGTTAGAGATCATCTCATTAATGCAAAAATGTTAGACAGTATAAGGACTGGTTCTCAAGAGAGTTGGGAATTCACAGACCTGTGTTTAAATCCTCTTACTAAACAAAGGAGAATGACATCTGTTTAAAGCCACAATTCTTATAATAGTACTTATCTTGCAATTCACTGTGAAAATAGGAAGTTACATATATAAAGTGTCTGGAACATAGTAGACATCCTGTAAATAGTAACTATTTAAAAATGGAGGGAGAGAGTATATTTCAAGCAGTAGAGTGCATGCTTAGCATGCATGGGGTCCTGGGTTCAGTCCCCAGTACCTCTTCTAAAAATAAATAAAGCTAATTACCTCCCCCTCCACACACACCAAAAACAAACAGAAAAAATAAAATAAAATAAAATGCTGGCTTAAAAATGTAATTACCAAATATTGTTTTACTTCTCATTCATTTATTTTATAATTGACTAGGCATGTGCTTGGGATGTTTTGGATGCAATAAAAGACATGAAAAAGTACGTTGAGGGCCTGGCATCTGAGACCTGACTAATTTGGAGAATATTTATTAAATTAATAAGAAAAAATTTAGAGACATTGAGATAAAAAGTGCTATTCAGCTGGAGGTCGATATAACAGTACTAGGTAACTGGGATTACAGGTTAAGACATGCCTAGTGGAAAAGATATATTTGTACTTGTCTATTGCTGCTGCGACAGAATATCACAGATTTAGTGGTTTAATGCACTACAAATTTATTATTTAGAGTTCTGTAGGTCAGAAATCTGACACAGTCTCACTGGGCTAAGATCAAGGTGTAGACAGAGCTGCGTTCCTGGCTGGAGGCTCAAGGGGAGAATCTGTTTTCTTGCCTTTTCTTGTTTCTGAACACCCTGTTCCTCCAGCTTCAAAGTCAGCAACAGCAGGTAGAGCAGGCAGAGTCCTTTTCATACCGCCATCTCTCTGGTCCTCTCCTCTGTCGTCACAGCTCTCTGTCTGACCTCAGCTGAGAAAAGGTCTCTGTGTCTAAGAATTTGTGTGATTACTTTAGGGCCACCTGGATAATCCAGGGAACAAATCCTCACCTCAGAGCCCTTAACCTTATTCACCTCTGCAAAGTCCGTCTTCCATGTAAAATAGCATGTGTACAGGTTCCATGGATTAGGGTACAGATATATTGGGGAGGGCACTAGTGGCTTTGTAAAAGTATTTGGGGATGATCAGAAAAAACAGGCAGTTTTACAGTTTTGCCAGAATCCAAATACAGTATTGACTAACAGCTAGTGATATTTATAATTTAAATCGATTCAGTTTGTCAGGAACTTCATTAAATCATCGCTGTTCTTTCTACAGCTGAATAAATAATTATTTGATAATTCAGAATTATTTTAAATTTACATAGACTGTTCCTTTAACCAATTCTGAATTTATGAGAGTTGAACTTTGGAATTTCATTTTGAAATACTTTTTTATCACAACATGTTATTCCAATCTAGCCATTCTGTCACCAGATTATGTTTTAAATCAGGAACACATGAATTCAAACATTATAACTTCATAAATGCAATGATAAAACTAAATTGAAGGAAAAAAAAGTTAACATATTGTTTTTATAATAGATTGGAGGAAGAATTATAGGAAGAAAAGGCAAGACATTCTCCTGAATAGCCACTGAACTAATTCTAATCTGCTGCTTATTTTTTTCACTTTTAGTTGATTAGCAACTTTTGTTGCAATGCTTTCTTCTTGCTTTGTCTTATTTGCCTCACGGAGAGAAGAGAATGGTGATCAGTGTTTACTATGAAACTGCATTGGGCAGTATATCTAACCTAATTCTTATATCAACCTCATGTGGCAAAGTTTTTATTCCTCCTTAAATGGTGAAGAAACACTTGAGTAAAGAGATTTACCCAGTATTGTAAGACATATTATGTCGCTGGCATTGAGTTCATATTTGTAGGTTCCAAAGCCTCAGCTTTCCCAATAAATCACAGCATCTAATTATTTTACAACATAACATTGTTTTACACTGTCCGTGATGCCAAATCAAGTTGTCTGGAACCTTTATTAATTTTATATGAATATATATAAATACCTAAAATCAAAGCTTTGAGATCCTGTATTAACTTGCCAAAGACCCACCCCTAGATTACTGCCATTATATGATCTGTACGGTAGTTACCTGGAAACCTTGTCTTTATTTGATGTAACTCAGAACTTGCTCACTGCACACAGCTTTATCCCCAGTGTGTTTTTGAAACAGAGACAATTGTTTTTATCTATTTATTTATTTTGTACTGAAGTATAGTCAGTTACAATGTCTCAATTTCTGGTGTACAGCATAGTGTCCCAGTCATGCATATACATATATATATTCATTTTCATATTCTTTTTCATTAAAGGTTATTACAAGATATTGAATATAGTCCCTTGTGCTATGCAGAAGAAATTTGTTTTTTAACCTATTTTTATATATAGTGGCTAACATTTCCAAATCGCAAACTCCCAAATTTATCCCTTCCCACCCAGAGACAGTTGTTTAACATCACATCTACCCCAGGCAGCAGTGCTAGCAGTTGTGGTAAAAAGTTGGCTGAAAAAATAGAAAAGTAAAAGTTAGGTATTGAGATGTACATTTGCAACTTTGGAAAGCTCCAATTTATTCCTGTGAATTTAGAGGGCCACACTCATATTCAGAGCTGTGCACATGCCCAAGAAACACAAGAGAATGCCCTAAGATCTCATCCCTGCCCTACCTTTTACTCTATATAACCAGGAAATGAAAGGTAAGGCAGAACTACAGTAAACTGTCTGCTGGAGCATTGAACTTCATATAAATTTTAATACAGAGACATATATGTCTAAACACACAGTTAAACTAATGAAAAGCAAAAACAAATAGAGAATCATACAGGTAGCAAGAGAGAATTACTCATCACATGCAAGGCTCTTCATTAATATTAGCTACAATAATCAAGATGGTGTAGTACTGGAGTAGGTTAAACATATAGATCAATGGAATAGAATAGAGATCCACAAATAAACACGTATGTCTATGGTCAATTGTCAATTGCTATCCATAAATGTAACAAGACTAGCCAATGAAGGATGAAGTCTTTTCAACAAATGGTGCTGGGATAACTGGATAGCTAAGTGCAAAAGAATTAAGTTGAAATTAATATATATTAATTATATACTTTATATGTATAAAGAATATATATAAAAGATAAATATATTAATAAAGAATATATATATGTATATATATATATATATTCTCCTTTGTCTATTCATCTGTTGTTGGAACCTTAGGTTGTTTCCATATCTTGGGTATTGTGAATTTATTCACAATATCATTATTATTGCTGCAATGAAAATGGGAGTGCAGGTATCTCATCAACATATTATTTTCATTTCCTGTGGATATACACCCAGATGTAGGATTACTGGATCAATAAAGCTGAAATCCTAAAAAAAGAATTCATTTGAACCCTGGCTCACATCATATACACAAATTAACTCAAAATGTTTCAAACACCTAAATGTAAAAGCTAAAATTATGAAACTCTTAGAAGACAACAGGCATAAAATTTTTATGACCTTGGATTAGGCAAACATTTCTTAGATATAAGATAAAAAATATAAGCAACAAAAGATAAAATAGATAAACTGGACTTCACCAAAATGAAAACATTTAAGTTTCAAAGGACATCATCAAGAAACAAAACACACAATACACAGAATGAGAGAAAATATTTTCTAATTAAATATCTAATAACAGACTTGCATTCAGAATATATAAAACACTGTGGCTCAACATTAAAAAGAAAAACAATTCAATTAAAAGTGAGCAAAGAATTTGAATAATCTCCAAATATGATATTCCAGTGTCCAATAAACACATTAAAATATGCTTATCAGTAGTCATTAGGAAATGCAAATCAAAACCACAATGAGATACAATTCCACATGCATAAAGTGGGCAATAATAAAAACAATGAATGATAACTAGTATTGGTGAGAATATGGAGTAACTGGACCATCTTACACTGAATATAAAATGGTGCAACCACTTTTGAAAACAGTTCAACCGTTCTTCAGTGTTAAACATAGCATTACCATATGTCTCAGCAATGCTACTCCTAGGTATATAGTCAAGAGAACTGAAAGCACATGTCCACACAAAAACTTGTACATGGATATTCATAGCAGTATTATTCACTATGGACAAACATTGGAAGCAACTGGAGTGTATGTTATTTTATGAATGGATAAACAAATCATAGTGTAGCCAAACATTGGAATATTATTCAGCCATAAAAAAATGGAGTACTGATACACGATAGAAGGTGAATGAACCTTGAAAACCTGCTAGGTGAAAGAAGGCCAACACATGAGGCCACATTTTGTGATTAATTTATATGAATTGTCCAGAATAGATACATTCCTAGAGATAGAAAATAGAGAGTGATTTCCAGAAGCTGGGATCAAGGGGAATTGGGGAATGACTGCTAATGGCTATGAGGTTTTTTTTGTGATGATGAAGATGTTTTGTAATTAGATCATTGTGATGGTTTCCTAGGTTTGAGAATATACTAAAAATGACTGTGTTTTTAATTAAACTTTAAAAGGGTGAATTCATATTACGTTAGGTATCTTAATAAAAACAATATTCTTATCAGCTTAATTTTACTTTTGTATATTCTGATTACAGAGTATACAATGTGAAATCAAATCAATATAATAAGGTCAAAATCTTGTTAGATTTTTGCTTTAAATCTTATGAAATAAAGGACTGTCAAACAAAAATTTAAAAAACATCCATTATATTGGAATTTCATGAGGGATAGGAAAGGAATAGGGACAGGGACAGGGAGAAGGGAAACTTGCCATATCTCTCAGTTATTACAGAAACACAGTTCACATTGAATTTGGAGACATTAAACTATCACTTTTTGTCCATTTGAAATGCAAGGTTTTGTCGGTTTACCAAAGGATAGACTCAAACATATTAAATCATACTTTCATGTTAAATGATTAGATAAATAAATAGGACTGCACAGTATTTTTTAAACTATGACTGATATGTAAAAAAGTAGTTCTAAAACTATTACTATATCCTATATATGCTTTTTACACTTACACATTTTGAATAAGATTATAATTTTGATTCTTAATTTCCTGACTCACTTCTTTGAAGGTGACTGTTTTGCAGCAACTTGAACCCGTTCTGAGCTTAGAATTATGTGACTTGATTTTATTTCCAGCTCTTTCATTGGCTAACTTCATAAACTTTTTGAAATATCTCCATATTCTTTAAAAACCTTAAAAAATAAATGTAAGGGATTTAGTTATGCCCATGTAAGGGCAAGAAGTCATAAGCTAGTTCTATTTTTCTTCTTAATATTTAGAACCATTCAGTATAACCTTCCTGTGTAGTTTGGGATTTGTGTGTGTGTGTGTGTGAACAAGAAAAAGTAAGCCATCTTTGAGAGATGTACTTTTCTTAAATTGACAATTGACATTAGAAGGAATAACAGAGATTTCTGTGCAAATGATGAAGAAAATGTCCATTTATTCCTGTATGGACTATTGCTGGATGAATTTGCTATATGATCCTAGGACTCTGTGAGGTAGAATTGTGTCCACAATCTGTCTCCATTAATGCTCACTCCTATGAGCCATTTCCTGGTGAATTATACAGCCAGGATAAAATCTGTGAGAGCAGAAATTTGAGAAAGCCTATGCCTTTATTGGAAATCATACACTGTTATTCACGTTTCATGTTAGGCAGCCACTGCCATTTTTCAAAGGCTGTGCTTTTAACTTTAATTTCAGAAAGTATATTAGTTGTGTCAGTTTTAGAGCTAAAAATGGTGATGCTTCAGGTATGAGAATTAGTGCATTGGGTTTTTTCATCCATAGAAAATAAGTTTCTGAAGAGTGATTATCTATCCTAGATGCCCTTTAGGAATGTGTCTGCTTAATTGAAGATATAGTATTAGTTATTATTTATTGGATGGAAACAGCAGAATATTCAATGCCTGGAGCAGAGATTTACTTTTAAGAAAGAAAATCACATTTTCTTTGATTGGTCCCTGTTCTGCTAAATGCTTAGAATATAAACGCCCCTAAGTTTGAATTTTAAAGTACTGTTAGGGTAAAAGTGACTTTAATGTGCTGTAACAATATAATAGAAGAAAAATTATTCATGTTTTACTTCCAGCAGGCACACAGATGTAATTAAATAAAAATATTTCGTAAGGTAACATACTGTTCTTGAGAAAGTGAAGATGTGTTTTCATGATTTTGAATGATAACCTTCACCATCCCCCAGGAGTTTCCTTATACATTTGAAAGTGTCACGAGGAAGCCCAGTGCCCATGGAATAAGTCTGCCCAGTCTCCAGGCCTCCATGTCTCCTTTGAAAGGGTTTTGGGCTTCAAACATGCACTTTCCCTGACTTCCCTACCTTGCCACTTCTTTCTGCCGCAAGATCAGCAGAATGAGTCTGATTGTGTCCTTTATCCCTCTTGGTGCCAGTTAACACCCAGATTCCATGCCCCCATTGTTTTTTCACTCTTTAAATGCCACATGGCTTCATATTTTCCTACTCTACCCCTAACTCCCACTCATTTCCAACTTATAGATTTCTTCATAGTGGCCTCCGACGCTTACTCCCCATTGTCACCAGGATTCTCTAAAAGACCGTTTTCCTTTCTGGCTGTAATTAAAATCTGGGTATTTCCTGAGGTCATTAAAATGGGCTGTGCCTGTTTTCAGTCCTACACCCCTCCTGTCACTGAGCTTGAAGGCAGTATGGGAGTCTTCCTTACTATTCTTTGTCACTTTTAAAGCCATTCCTATCCATATCTTTGAACTGCATGTGTTCAAAATAGCTACTGCTCCTTTATCAGTTATCTCTTAATCCTCTTCCTTCTTGAAGATTTTAGTGTTCTCACTGTCAGTCACTTTCATACTGCCCCATCTCTAACCTGAGTGATTCTGGTATCCACAAAAGCAAGGGACTCTTGATATACTGTCCTCTCAATTTCTTGAATTCATCTCCTGCAAGGATCTTGCTTGTGCTGCACCCAAAAATTATCTTCCAGTCATTACCAATAACTAATTCAACAGCCTCAACTTCAAGCATCCCACTCTCTGACCACCACTTATACCATTCCCACCTCACTTTCCCTGGCATCTGAAGTCCATAAAATCTTTGACCCCCACAGATCTCATAATTTTTCTTTTAAAAGTTTTCACCCTCCTCATCCTTGTGCATTGCTTCTCTCATTGAGTAGGTTATTTTCTGCGGCTCATCATTAAAATGCATACACTCTCAACTCCTTTTTCCCTCTTTCTTCCTTGCACATGGTCTTGGAAAAACTATGGCCTTGTTAAATACAATGTTCCCCTTCTTTATACCAGTTGAACATGACTGGGAAAGCACACATAATCCAGTTATAATTGTGTCCCATTTACTTTATTATTTTTAATATGATGTAAGCACTTTATGCTGATTGAAAATCATAATTATTTCTATAGCTCATTTACCCTATTTTTCTGTTCTATTTTGTGTCTTTCCCCCTCTTATCCAGTGCTTCATATCTCTTATTCAATTTCAGATATTAATCTTGTTTTATATGAAGCAATCAGGCAAAATATCCACCACATTTCCCCACTCAACCAGCACTCACCAGCACATCTATGCATGTATCAATATCTGTTTCTTTGTTCTTTGACATTCTTTCTGTTAAACAGATTATCTATCCACATGTGGTAGTCATTACTACTGTCTTCCAAGGATTGAGGTTATTTTGCCTTCTGAGCACATGATGACTTTGCATAATCCTTTAGGGTTGGGTGGGTCCATGAGTTAGTTCTGGCCGATGAACTGAGAATGAAAATCATATGTCCCATTCCTAGACCAGATCACTTAATGACAGTGGAAGTTCTGGGAGATCTCTTTTCATCCCTTGGAGAGAGGGATGTTCTAAGTAATGGCTATTCTGGGAGTATAGTCATGATGAAGACAGAATCTCTGTCCAGCTAATGTTTAACATATAGCACAGGGAAGAAATAACCTTTTTCATTTTAAGCCACTAGAATTTTGGGGTTGTCTGAAGCAAAGCATAACCTATGCTAAATGGATAGCCATGATTTTTTCTAATTGCAAGCACTGCATGTTTTAGATCCATTCCATTACACTCAAGAGTATCAGCAAACTTCCCGTTGATATCCTGCATTATCATTTTTACTTTTCTCTACTAATGAATTATTCCCATAAAACTTACAGTTTATGTTAGAAGAATCTTCTTTGTTGTTCCTCATTCTTGACAGTTATCTCCAATAGAGACAGAATTCTTGCTGGGTACGGATGCACTCTTAGCATGTTGAAAATGTGATTCCACTTTCATCTGGCTTCCTTTCCTGCTGCTGAGAAATTGACCAACAATTTAACATTCTTTGACACTAATCTGTCTTTTGTCTCTGGCACCTGTTAGCAACTGTTTGACTTTAGTGTGCTGAGCTATCAACATGCTATGACTAAGTTTGGATTCCTTTCATTACTAATTGAAAACTTGTCATATTTTTGGTATTTTTTATCATTTCTGAAAATTTTCAAGGTATTCCACGATTAAACAATACCTCCGTCCAAATTTCTATTTCCTGTTGATTTGGAACTCCAAATAGATTTACTGTAAATTTCCTTACTCTGACTGTCCTGACTGTTGACATAGGTTTATGTTTTCAAAATCTTTATCTTTTATTTTGCACTTTGGATAATGTAAAGTGGTTATTATCCTTTGGTAGTCATTGCTTGTACTTTCTGTTTTCAAATCTGTTTTTTACTTCAATGGCTATTGTTTTGTTAATTTCTAGAAGTTTTACGTGGGCTTTAAAAGAATCTTCTTGGCAATTCTGTATTCTATGCTGCTTGCTCAAATTTTTATTATTTTTTAGTCCTTAAAAGATTCTGAAATCTTAACTGTTAATTTAAATATCTGCAGTTTCTGCTTATTCTCAATCAAGGTGCCTTTTCTGTGTGTGTGTGTCTGTGTGTGTGTATGTGTGTGTGTTGTTTAATTTTAGGACTGTTTTCTTGAATTGATTTTAATTTTATGTGGAAGTTCTTTGAGGCTAGAAATTAAGATGTTTAACAAAATATTAATATTTGTTTCTACCATATACTCATGAAGATTAACAGCTCAGAAAACCTTTAAACCAATTTACATGCCTGAAGTTTTGCTGACTATCAGGTAGTGTCCATTTGGTTTAAACACAACGTACGACTTTCTCTTGTAGTTTGCGATCAGGAAATCTCATGAAATATATTTCCTACTCCATTCATCAATAACTTTGAAAAAGAATATTTTGCTTCAGATGCCTTGCAAGGTGGAGTTAATTTCTAATTCACTCTTTTGTTAAGAGTAGTTCTTCACAATCCAGCACTTGTGAAGCATTTCCTGCAAAGTTTGTAGCCTTTGACAGACACTGGAGTTTCTTTAGCTTCCCTCAGGCCTGTAGAATAAAATTGAAAACCAAAATCAAGTTCACAAATTTTAGCAAAAACTTTCAATGCAAAAGCTAAATTCACTGTTTCCTTGCATATCTGAGGGTCTCACTTTCTCTTGCCTTATATGCTTAATTTTACTTAATCTTTTATTGTGTCTTTTTATTCGATTTTTATCTTCTACCACTAGTGTGGTTTTATAGCTTTCTTTTTGTATTTTTCATTATTCATGATTAATGTATTTCAATACTCTGTTCAATGCTGCAAAAAGTCTGTTATAGATTGTCCATTAATACATTTATCAATATAAAATATCTGTTGATTCCAATTTATCCTGATTCTAGATTGTTTACTATTAATATTACCACTCATGATTACTACTTGTAAGCATTTACCTTGTATGTATTTTCCACCTTTTACTTTGAAAGTTGTGTTTTCATCAGTTTTATTTCTTGTAAGAAGTATTAACCCAAGATTTGTGTTTGGTGTTTGATACTGATGTAAATACTACTTTTATAAGAAATTTAACCATTTTATAGTTATTTAATAAATTACATGTATGGGTTTATTTATGCTATTTTCTATTTGATGTGTCGTGTTTCCTATTCACCATCCTTTTTTCCTTAGTTTTGCTAGATTGAGCTGTTTGTCTTAATATAGTTGTTGTTTTTGTTCCAATTGTTTGGACAGCCTGAACGCTATTTTTAGTTATAAATTTGCACTTATAAATTTGACATACATATATGTTCATGTCTATTATACCAATTCAAGTAAAAGTAATCCATATCTATAATAAGTTTCTTAACATGACAAGATTTTAGTATACTTTAACTTTTGCTCTCCCTCTTACATTTCCCTTCACCAACACTCAGTTACGTAATTACCTCTCTTTTACTTATAATAAATGTTATTTATCAAGATAAAGTGCAAATGTCCCCCGTTAAATATAGTGCTTTCACTAATTATCCTAAGGCCTAAGAATTTATTTCTACAAAGCTTACAATGTCAAAAATAATCTGTAAAATCTCTATGATACTATGTGTAGGATTGTGTATTTTTATATTGAAATTTGATTGGTAGCAACATCACATAAGATGCCGTATCTTTCTTTTTTTTTTTACCATGATGACAAGTACCATAATTTGGTATCATTATCAAAAGACAGATTAATCAGTTGTAATAGGTGATTATTTAATTTTGCTAATTAGTTCCCATCCCCAATAGGAATGGAGAGTCATACATCTTTGGCTCCTTTCATTGCCAAATTATGGATTACAACACAGTAACAATACTACTAATATCAACAGCTGGTTTTTGGGAATACCTAATATGCTGAGCCCTTTAATAGACATTTTTAGAATTAAACCCTATACTTGCGGGGAAGAGGCCATGTTGAGAGACCAGTGTGACGAGATACTGAGGGCAGCCTTCAAACAATAGGTGGCATGAAGCCTCAAGGAAATACACCCTTTCCAACAACTTGAGTGAAACTGGAAGCATATTATCCCTCAGCTGAGCCTCTAGATTAACCTGTCAAATGCTTTGAATGAAGCCTTGTGAGACCCTAAGCTGAGGATATAACTAAGCTGTCCCTGGATTCCAGACCCATAGGCACTCTGAGATAATAAAACATTTGTTTTAAGCAGCAAACTTTGTGGTAATTTGTTACACAGCAGTAGGGCAACAATACAGTATGTATTAGTTTCATTAATTCTCACAACAACCCAGTGAGGTCAGAGCTATCGGTAGACCTACTTTGTAGTTGCATTAACGAAGGTGTAGAAAACATTAAACTACTTTCCCAAAGTCACCAAGGCAATTATGACAAAATGGGAATTTAAATCTTCTTGGTCCATCGTCATAGTTTGCCTTCTTTCCCATGACAATACTATACAGGCTCTGATTTTTTTATTTAAACCTTTTTTATAAATATCAAAAGAAGATTTAGTTAACATTTTCCACTGATTGGTATTAGTCACCAGTGACTACAGTTCTGTAAGATTCAACATTCTTTATCCCCATTTTTTCAGCAATCAAGAGGAATAACTTTAAAATATTAATTACTAGTTATCCCTGTGCTTTCTGCATCAGATCCCTCTCTGTTCAGCAGTGCTGATCATTCACGTATAGATTGTTCAGATCACCTTGCTATTTTTCTTTAGCCTCCAGCTACCTGCCATTTTGTCATTTGTCTTCTCCCTTGGAAGCTGTCCAAGTTCATAGAGAGGAGGGGAAGCTCAAACGGATCTTAATAGCAGCTCTTGTTAATGCAGCTGTGAGGGAAGAGTGAGCAACTATTGTCTGACATCTATATCGTCTGTGAATTTCAATTATCCATGCTATCCCCACCCCTCATTAAACTCAGTAATTGAGAGTTGGATTCAATGTATCTTAGAGAGATTTTGCATTTTTGAATATTTATCACTAAGCTAATATAAGTATATAAAATTTCAAGGCAAACATATATATCAAAGAAAATGCTCATTTACTTTTGTTTCATCCCAATTCCTGTGGGATGTACAGGCTCATACACACATACTGGTAGTACTCTAATGACCAAATGCACTTTTAATGTGGTTTCCCACAGACACTTGAAATTTTGGCTCAGATCTGAGATCATTAAATAGCTGTAATGATAGCAACAGAAGCACCATGCTTGACCAAATGCAAACATAATTAGAATTTAAATGTCAGTTTCATCTTTTTGTTATATAATTTTCAGCAGGAATTAATTTAAAAGTATTATCATATCAAAATTATATAATATACTGTTGTATCCCTGTGAATTACCTGTTTTTTCCCCAACTTTTAGCATTGTTTTGATTGATATTTCTTTTCTGTAAATATAGAGAAATGCATACATGGATATAGATAGGTAAGCTGTATTTTTGGTACAATTTCAGAATGTAGTGCAGAAGTGTTACCTTGTACAAAGAATATAGGATATTCCTTAAATGACTGTCTAGAAAATGAAATAGTTACCTACAGATAAAGTGAATCCAAATTTCATTTTGCTTTGTGCAAAATTATAAGTTTTCCAATTATAAGAGATTATATTCAGAATGAACTTTCTGGAGGGGGTCAGAGAAGGGGAGCAAAAAACAAAGCAACACATGGAAAATATAGTTTTCATCTTAGTGTGGTACAATTATGGGTTATTTTACTTTTCATTTTTTGTATTTCTCCATTTTCCAAAATTCTTGCAGCAAACATTAATTTCTAAAATAAAAATACTATTTTAAAAGACAGTATGAGAGTCAAAGTGGATTGCTGGCTTAATAATATTAATTGCTTTCATGTATTGCAAACAGTCAAGTATTGGACTTAATATTAATTGCTTTACAAACATTACACAATTTCCACCCTCTCAGGAGCTCTGTAAGGTCATTTCTATTCTCAATTGAGGAAACTGAGGCTTAAAATATTTTAAATAACCTGCTAAATTCCCAGAGCTGTCAGTCTCAGTTGTATATTCGTAGTTACTCTGAATCCTTAGTAGAAATTTTAGCCACTTGCTGATCGTTTCATAAAATATTAGTACTCTATTTTCAGGAAAAAAGTGGATTATTGTGTGATTTTTGTTTATTAGTGACGGAAAGGACTTTCTGGGGTTTTTGATTTGTAGCTACTGACTCCTTGTGAAGAAAATTTTAATTTGGTTGGTCATAAAGGCTTCCCCTATAGGAAAAATTGAAAATAAGGAGAGTTTTCTGTCTCTCTTTAGAGCTGAATTTGTGGTAATCCAATGACTGGTGTGTCTCTCATAGAGTGCAATGGTGTCGTCAGCCCCTGAAGGGGACTTGACTTACTTAGGAAAACTATAAATATCTTCAAATACAGGAAATGTGACTGCTGTTAGCAAGAGACTTTGTCTCAGAAATAGTTAAAATTAAAAAAGCCAAAAATGCCTCAGACCAAGAAAACCTTAATTGTTGCTCTTTGCAAATAAAGAACAACTTTTCAGCCAAATGTAATTTCCAGAAACAAAGCCCATTCATTGCTTTCTCTAAACACTCAACTACTTTGCTTCCTAAAACAGGGACTCTAGACTAAAAAGAAATTTGGCTGGAACCGTAACCTAAACAAATCGAACTTGTACTGACACTAAGCATGCTCATTGTCACTCAAGTTGAATCCAGCCTGTATCCATTATTTACCCACAATACCTGACCTGTGTTAGCAGTTCTAGAACATTAAATCTCTCACATGTTTTAATGCGTTAATTACAGCCTAAAATTTTTACATGCATACCCACATGCATACAAACTATTCATATTTTATCTTCAAGGGAATTCTTGATGAACTTATATAAATTATTACTGCACGATTAAAACAAAATTATCCCTAATTGTTAAATCAGCCATTTAGCACCAATATTAAGTAAGAAATGGAAAGTTGTTACATGACACAACAAATTAAAAAAAAAAGGCTTTGTTTCTGAAAATAATCCCATCACTTTTTCCTTTATGTAAAGCGACTGGCTTTCGGGCAAATTGGAAATAGGACTAGAGGAAGGAATATTCTTTGAAGTTACGAATGCCCACAAGCATCAGCAGCTGTGACGACCAGTAATGAAGCACTTGGCCGTCGCTTGGCATTGCCTGCTACTGAGGGGATTTTCTTACAAAAGATCAGCTATTTGATGAGTGCCACAGGCTATCACTTTGACTTCCCCATATTGGCATCTACATGCTGTTGCCACTGATGTTCTAGCTTCCACATGGCACCGTGCCCTTCTCACAGATGGGCCTAGGTGTTGGCATGGCACAGAGACGACATTATCATTACAGTCAAGTGTTAGGAGCTAGATTTCTTTCCTTGCATGTCAAATTACAACTTATGAGGTAACTTCATCCTTGTGAGGAATAATAGTAGGCATTACTCAGGGTTTCATACTGATGGAAGGGTATCTTGGGCAACAACTATAGAATGACTAATAAGATATATTCTTATGTCCCTAAGATGTAAAGTATAATAATAGAATGGAATGATCCCAAGGTCCATCTTTCAGTTAAAAAATAAATAAAAAGGGTTTAATCTAATCTGAAGTGTATCCTATGTGCTTTAATTTCAAGACTTACTAGAATGCACATCTTTCTTCAGTGAAATGAAATCTAAGAATTAAACTCATTGGGTAAGTTAGTAAACACTGGGTAAAGTATGTTAGAATTCTGTCAAAAGGCAGAGGGAGATAAACTAGTTTTTCAACTAAAGACTAAACAAAGACTTTAACTCAAATAGTCTTCATAGGTTGGCTGGGAGAACATTGTCCTAAGTCGTGTTTCATTGAGTGAAGAGTGCCTCAGCTGTGCCACTGGGAAGGTTAAAAGGTGTGAGTGTGTGTGCCTTTTAAGTGAGCAGAGTAAATGAAAGCGAACAATTTGGTCGGAAATTTGGCTTACTGTGCACACTGGGCTTTATTGTGGTGTTGCCAGCCTCTCTGAATGAAAATACAAGGGTGAATTAAACAGCTTTATGAACTCGCGAGGGGAACAGTTGTTCTGGTGGCTTTCATACAAATGTCTAATTAATTCTTGAAGTAACCCAAATTGTTCTTTTGTGATCTGTGAATGAGAATCTAAGAGAAAACCTATGCAATAGAAAGTTAAGTGAAAAGGAAACAGCGATTTCATGATTAGCTTACAGTTCACAGTTTTGGGACCAGCATAATTTAGTTATTTTCCTCATTAATATTACATTACCTAACTAATGAAACATTTGGGTGAATACATTATGAGAAATAAAGGCATTAATTTTATCTTTCTGAACACTCAGGAATGCTAATTGGCATCTGTCATTGTTTACCATATATATTTATACATGAAAATTAAGAACAAATATAGAACACACAGATGATTTTAAATACTGCCAGTACAATACACATCAGTACTTTGTATACATTTTCTGTACTTTGATATTATGACAAACTTAAGAAACATAACCATATATAAATTGTATTTCCATTTAAATTCAACTTCCATTTTAGTTCTAACTATATTTTGATTGTTTTAATATTAACCATAACTTTCTGTTAGAAATAAATACCATTGTTTCATGGACCCACTCAATGTAACATGAACAGTACACGTGTAAACTAATTTTAAGCATGAACTATGTAAATTTGCCAAACTCTGGATGAGTTCCAGCTTTTATAAATTATCCTGTTTCAATATGTTCAAAGGAAGAATTTAGAAAAAAAGACTCCTGTGAAAATTTTATCAGAGATTCTGATTTATTTCAGGAAGTCTCTGTGTTTTAGTCTCTCTCACAGCTGCAGTACCTCTCTTCTACGGAGATTTCTATTTAAAGGAGAAATTATTGCTACATTTTCCTTGGTCCCCTTATTGTAATATTCCATTACATTCATAGCAAACTCAAACATATTATATTTAACCTTTTTAAAAAAATAATTTATGTAATTAATTGCCTATCACCAAGTGAGCATGGGTTACAGCTGCTAACAGTATACACGTATCAGTATCTCATTTCTATAACTGTTAATGTATTGACTATTTTAATTCCTCATACCTGCCTCATTGTTAATTAGGAGCCAGCCCCGCCCCTACAGAATATGTACACATGATATACATTGAAGCTAGATAGCTAAATTACCTGGGTGAGTGAGTTTGTTGTCAAAACCAAACTAGTTAATTGAAGCAGTTTTATTACTTATTCCTGTTTTTTGTTCCTTATGAATTATAGAATCAATATTGTTGAAAATATTTCAATAAATCGCTGCCCAAACCCACTCTAGGAACTTGAGTCCTAAATAATTTTCTAACATTTTCTATAGCCATTTCATGTAGTCTTTATATTTATCTGACTGGATCAAGTGGCCAGATGTGGCTTTCTGTCCTCCTAATTCTATCCAGACAATTTCAGTTTGAAAGGTGAGGCCTGTATGTGCCCTGTGCTTCTTAAGTCTTCATTGAAAAATGTCAGTATTCACCTAAAAGTTTGGTTTCTTAAGTGAATCTGTACCAAATATGTTTTGTGCTTTTGTCAAAAAATAGAGAACAGCAGATCACTTTGATAGTTCTACATTGGAGTCTATAAGTTATCTGTGGTCAGTATATTAGAGGTGAAGGTTAGACTGTCAGTTGATAGACTATTCTGGATATGACCATGAATCATCAGGTAACTGTTACACTTGTCGGAATTACAACTTGAAATACTATTCTGTTGTAAAGATAGAATCTTTTACTTAATATGCTGCTGCCCATTCTCATATGAAGGACCATTAACCATAGTTCTCTTTATTTTGCTGTATTTCTGGCAGACTTAAATCTATTTAATGTACTTATGTGAAATATAAAAGGCACACATTTGTGAAAATTTCCTAAACCAGCTGAGTGTGAATTATGACTTATTTTAAATTAGCTGGCTATAAGTAAATCATATTTCATGAAAATATCCTGTATCTTTCTTATAGCATCTCTACTGACAAGAATGTAGATGGTTATCCTGCCTGATGAAGCAACATTTTCTAAAATTTTTATTCCAAGTACTACCCATAATTTGGTTATCTTCTTCAATGTGTTATTGTTAAACAACTGATTGTATCTCCTGGAATATAAAGCTATATACAAAAATCTACTCTTTTTGAGCACTTTATATTTTGAGAGACTTTCTATTCTAAATCCCATACAGTAGAAGAGATTAGAATATACAAAACACAATCTCAGTGAACAAAACTGTAAAACATTTATTCTCTCTAACTCAAGCACCATTTTGTTAAAACTTATAAAGGTTTCTTTTGGTTAACTTCAAGAAAAGTTATTCTGTCATTCAAAAGTGTCAATGGTTTCTCACTAATCTGGTATGTCATTAGACCAAGCTAGGATTTTTTTTTTTTCTTCTAGGGATTAGAGTCTCCTACATACAGTACTATAATTGTACAAAAGGTATCTATTCCCTCATTATTGAATATGTCCATAGTGTATTTAACACTGGTCTTTGGTCAACCCCATTCTTTCTGAAGCTGAAGTCCTCAAGGCTGATCCATGCCATTTAAGTTATACAATTCAAAGTATCTTTTTTATTCTAAAAAGAAGGCATCTAGGCTACCAAGTGACTCTCTTACACTATATATATATATATAGCATAAATATATGACTCATTTTACTACTCTGAGTTCTCTGGTTTGCTTATTTGTGTGTTTGTTTTTGGGCTGGGGTAGAGTGTTGGTCTTTCCCTTGGGTGAATGAATGTCCTCCAATGTAAAGAATGCCATTGATTCATTAAAGGAAAATAAAGTCTTGATATAGTCAAACTTCGTAGACTTTTTAAAAAAATATATTCAGAGGTTACCTGGAATTTTTTCATATTTTAATTTTGGTGACTATTTCTTGCTTCAGGAGGATTTCATTCTAATCTAGTCAACAATCTTAGTATTAATTCAAAGAACTATTGAGTTAAACAAAAACCCAACATCCTTTAAAAGGATGTTTTTTGGTATTGAAAGCCATTCTCTTTCACTGAGAAGGCCATGCTTCCCAAATGGTGGAAACCAGTTTGACCTCAGCATTTAATTTTGAACAATATCCTACACATAGAAGTCAATTCAGAATATCTTTGTGCTAAAATTTACAGTACAGTAAAAAATAAGGCCTTACAAATATTCTGTATTTAAGATTTTTATCATAACTTACGGATTGAAAAGAAATCTTTGTCAACATCACCTACTTGGTCACAATCCATTATGTCATATTGGCGTCAATCACTTTGATGCCAATGAGAACAGTGGGCTGTGTTCATTCTGAAGGTGGTGTAGACGTTAACTTCCATTCATAACTAAGAGCAACAAGAGTTGGAAGGCAATATGCCACGATTCCTAATGGACAGCAGTTTTCTTCTTGTGTTATGAGGAGTATGAGTTCTTTCCAGTTCCCAAATAAGAACTTTTTTGTAAAAGAATATAATTTTTAACAGATTAATAAGTTATTTTAAGGAAACTGGAAAATTTTACTTGAAAATTCATTTTATGGAACAACTATAAATATAAATCAAGCTAATATTCTAAGAAGTTTTAAAACATGGCATAATGGCACTGATTGCTTCATTGACATCATTCACAAAAATCTTTGGTATCGTTATATATCCAGCTATCTTGATTATATCAAATTATGTCTGGAACAAATAGGGCCTACATAAATAAAACTCATTTGTCTTATTTATTTATTTTTTCGGTGGGGGGAGGTAGTTAGGTTTATTTATTTAATTATTTTAATGGAGATACTGGGGATTGAACTCAGGACCTCATGCATGCTAAGCATGTACTCTAACTACTAAGCTATACCCTCCCCCCATATTTGTCTTGTTTCATTAAAAATGTTCCAAAGTAAAAAGTTTTCACATCTTTCAGGTGGTCTTAAGATTTTTAAATGATTTTGATGTCATTTTTTACATCTTCATGTTTATCCCTTCACTGTTTATTGTAGTTATTGTTGACTTTACAATGTTTTATCTTTTAATATTCATGCTAGTTTATTTACTATGTTGATACACAGTCTTTATTATATATTTTCCTTTACTAGTGGAATTTTTCATTTCCTATAAATTTTCACTTTTTATTGTGTCTTTTACTTTTCCACTTAGAGAAGACCCTTTAATGTTTATTTTCTGGTCACTTTGGTATTGATGAACTCTTAGTTTTTGCTTGTCTGAGAAGTTCATAATCTCCCCTTCAATTCTGAATGATAATCTTGTTGGGTAGATTATCCAAGGTTGTAGGTTTTCCCCTTCCAGTATTTTAAATATATTGTGCCACTTCCTTTGGCCTGCAGTGTTTCTGCAGAAAAATCAGCTGATTGCCTTATCGGGGTTCCCTTTTTTGTGACTCTTTGATTTTCTTTTGCTGCTTTTAGAATTCTCTCTTTATTTTTAAATTTTGCTGTTTTATTTAGGATATGTCTTTGTGTTGTTCTCTTTGGTTTCATCTTGTTTGGGACTCTCTGCGATTTCTGCACTTGATTATCTGTTTCCTTCTTCAGGTTCAGAAAGTTTTATGCCATAATTTCATCAAATACATTCTGGACCCCTTCCTCTCCCTCTTCTCCTCCTGGGATCCCTATAATACAAATGTTCATATGCTTAATATTGTCCCAGAAGTCCCTTAAACTGTTCTCATTTTTTAAATTTGTTTTCCTTTTTGCTGCCTGATTGGGTGATTAGCATTATTCTATCTTCCAGATTACGTATGGGTTTTTCCATACCGGCTAGTCTGCTGTTAATTCTTTCTAGGGTGTTTTTCATTTCAGTTACTGTATTCTTCATTTCTGACTGGTTCTTTTTTCATTTTTTTCTAGTTCCTTGTTAAAATTCTCACTGTGTTGTTCATCTATTCTTTTCCCTAGTTAGTTTAGTTACCTATCTCGGACTTGAGGTGTATCTTTGTGTGGGAGCTTTCCTGTATAGTCTACTTCTGCCCAGTGAATTTGGTAGGAGATCTGGATCTGAAGTGAGCATGCGTCATGTCTTCCCCCAGGGTATGCTACAGCTATCACCTTGGTAGGAGGTTGGACTAGAGATGAAGGAGTTAGAACCAGAGCCAGGCATGAGCCAGGGCTTCTCATTTGCTAAGTGGCCAATACCACCCTGGGGTGGTGGGGTGGTGGGGTTGGATACCAAGCTGCTGGGACAGAAGCCCTGAGGGTCTGGTCCTAAATGGCTCTGTTCCCTCTAAGTGTGTGCTCTGCCCTTCCCAGCATTGTCACCTTCACTAAGGGGGAGAGTAGTGCTGGACTAAGAGGGGCCAGAGTGATCACATGCCATAGACCAGAGCATACCCTGGGTCATCCAGGCACACTGGTCAGAGTTATAAACTGCTCCCTATCTGCTGCATCCTTGAGTTCCAGTAAGGGCTACCCTCACTCTGTTCAGATGCTGTGCCAGGTCTGAGTGACTTCATCCCTGACAAATGGGCACTCTCCTTGGCAGCAGCATCCTTTGTTCTAGTGGGGAGCTATACTACAGAGTAAAAGGGTCCTAAGCTCAGTGTGGGCTGGGGTGTGTGCTGGGGCATTTCTGGCACTAGTCAGAGCTCCAGAATGCTCCTGATTTGTTGCTTCTGTGAACAACATTAATGACTGCCCTCCCCCCATTCAAAGGTAATGTCTGGTCCAAGTCAGCTCTGTCCCCCACAACCCTGCACTCTCCTTGGCTGTGACAGACCTCGCCCTAGTGTGGAGCTGCTCCACAGAGCAATAGGGGCCAGAGTGGCTGCTTGGCTTATGCCGGGGTGATTCTGGGCAGTCTTGGGAACCTGGCCAGAGACTTAGTCAGTTTCAATCGGCTTCGTCCACCTTGTTTCGGGAGTAAGCAAGCGTGCATGCACTCTTCATGAGCAGAGTCTAGATTTCTTACAGTCAGTCCCACTGGTTTTCAGACCAGCTTGGGAGACTTGTTCTCCTGGTGTCAGACCCCAGGTATGCGGCACTCCATATGTGGTTTGAACCACTCACTGCCCAGGGAGAATTTCTGAGTCCATTTAATCCCCCTTCTTTTCTCTGTCCCCTCCCAGGGGCTCAGGTCCCAACCTGATCGCTTTTTTTCCCTCTCTACCTGATTCACTGTGGATCTTTCTTGCAGCCTTGGTTGTGTGAGTCTTTCTACCAGTCTCCAGTTTGCTTTTTTCTGAGAATTGCTCCACATGTAGATGTTTTTTGATTTGCTCTTGTGGGAGATGAGCTCCATGTCCTCCTACTCTGGCATCTTGAGCTCCTCCCTGGATGGATGTCTTGAAGGGGATGTTTTAAATAAAACACCTTAACAAAACAAGTATTAAATGGAATCTATAATAGTAAATAAAATCATATATGTCTTATATGAAATTCTTGACTTTATAAATACACACAAAGCTATTCTAGACCTATGCAGTATTTCAAAACTCCATAAAATGTTTGCTGAATAAACAGCCCCATAATATGGTATCATAATTATACTTTAATCCAGATCCAGAATATTTTCCATAAATGTTTTTAAACCATATCTTCAAGAACAGAGAAATAACTGAAGAATAAAATATTCAAATTCATTATTTCTCATTATGTATCCCAATTTGTTACTTTATAAAATCAAAGTAATTGTAATATATATGCAAAAACAATGGAATATTTATTAAATTATTGTACTTTCCTTATTTCTTATATAAGATAATGTAGAAAGCATCTAATATTCTCCATTCAGGGACAGATATATAATCTATTGGTCAAGCATGCTCATCATTTTGGTGCCTTCAGTCTTCAGAAATACTGCCTACAGTCCAGGAAGACATTGGACATTGATTGTTAGTCTTTGTTCCCATAGAGAATTTTAGTGGAGAGTTAAAGATATCAGGAGCAAAGGGGACATAATAGGCCATCATAGCACAGAGCTAGACTATAACACTTACACATCAAGAGTATATGGAGTGTACCTTAATTTGTACAGTTTTTGACAAGTATTGTAACCACAAGGTGTGCACTCTAAGGGAGCTAGGAAAAAAATGGTTTCAAATGATGGAGAAGAAATTATGCCTTGTTATGAAAAAAAAAAAAAAAAAGAAAAAGAAAAACTCAGTCCTATAAGATATGTTAGCTGGAATGAGATGCTAAAAGTTGTCTGTCATTAAATGAGGAGGGGAAGATGTGGATCAAGGCAGGCTCCCTAGAGGAACCAACACAAGAGAAAATGGATTTCTCAAAAACATGTAGGAGACAAGACTATCTTCTTCAGAGGGCTGGGATCAGGAAGAGCCATCATCAGTGCTCTGAGAAAGTCATATAAAGGTTGGTTTCTCTCCAGATTCTTCAGTTCTCAGCATAAAACATTTTCTGAATCACCAGCTAAACTTCATCTCTGTGAGAGTAGAGATCGTGTCTATATTTACAGGTTGTTAATCCTGAATATCTAGAAGTGTGACTGGCTCACATAAGGCATGTAATTGTCTATCAGATGCATGAAGGAATAGAAGCGGTCAGAGCGCTTGATAAAGAAATTCATCTGATACATTTAGAGACCTTAGGAATCTATGGGATGTATAGAGTGAGCATTATGAAGAGCTAAGATGGTGACAGTAGCAGAGTGGGAGTTCACATATATGTGACTGACACAATTCAGCAAGTACTGATTATCTATTAATTGCAAGACATGTTATTGATGTAAAGATAAACAGTATCTGCCCTCCATTGCTTACAATCTAATTTAGAAGATTCACATCATTGGAATTAAAAACAAAAAAAACAAAAACTGCTAAGCTGCTATCATTGCCCTTAGGGATTTCCAGACTAATAGAGGAAAGAGACATCTAAATAAAACAATTGTAATATCATTATGATACTAGAGACACCTAGAGCAAACCCACAACATGGTTAATATTTTAAAATTTTGTTGTGTGAATTGATAAAAGCTTTCAATTTTCTGTAAAAATGCAGAAAATTAATTCAAAAGTGTATCTAAAATGTGTAGCTTGAACTATTGGTGGATACTTGAACAAAGGGAAGGAGCACGTTTGTAGGGAAGATACTGATCTGGGATATAGCTTAGGATATTTGAAACCAGCAGTATAAGACAATTGACATAGATTGAGGAGACTAGAATATAGAAGCAGAAATTTGGAAAACAAAAACACGTAAAAGGCAAACATTGATAGAAGTAGGAAGAGAACCAAGGATTAGATGTCTTCTAGGACTGAACAGTCAACAGTGTCCTCATCTATAAACTGATACAACTAGGCAGACTACAGCAAATGCTCTAGAAACATAGGCAACTGCTATGGAGACATAAAAGAGGTAAGGTTGTGGATTAAGAAAACTCAGCGAGGGAACTATGTTCAATACCTTGTAATGGCCTATAATGAGAAAGAATATGAAAAGGCATATATAAATATACATGTAAGTGTGTGTGTGTGTGTATGTACTATATATACACACACACATATATATGTGAGACTGCATCACTATGCTCTACACCAGACTCCACTAACACAACATTGTAAATCAACTATACTTCAATAAAAAAATTAAAAAGAAAACTCTGTGAGCATGAAGTAGAATTGGTAACAAGCAGATGACAAATTAATAAAAAGCAAGACAAGGAAGAAAATGAGAGGAATTACCAATTACAGAATATTTTTAAAAACTTTTTAGATGGGAAATCTGAGGCATCATGGTATATATTCTTATCAGTAAAGATTTGTAAGCAGTGCCTTCTGCCAAGAATACAATCCAATAAATAACAATTTTTTCCATTATATTATGGCATTTTTCATGGAGACTATTTCTGTAATAATTTTATTAGTGACATAGTGGTGTGACTCTTTCAAATAAGTAATGCAACAATGATCAGAGAGTGCTATGGAGTAAATAAAATTGTAGAAAACCAGGAATTCAGGAAGCGATGACCTACAATATAAAACAAAATCACGTCCACATTAGTGGCAATTATTTTCATGAAGAAAATATCTGCATTTCTTTGTTATTACTTAGAATTATAGCTTCTGAGTTCTAACATCAACTTTTGTTTGTCTGTTTCTGGCAGTCAATGATAAGTACCACCTTATATGCTATGATGACTTTGTATAGTAATTCCTTTGGTTCATCTGGCGGTTCTGCCAAAGTACCATGTCATTTTCTTGGACTCACAACTTTCTTTAAAATTCTCTCATAAGGCTCTAAGTGACCCTCTTATAAAGATGCTCATTCCTTCCATAGCTGTGTGGCAGCTCCAAGGCAAAGCTCTGTACTTGTATTCCTATTTCTTGCCATTGTTCCAAGTGACTTTACTAGCTGAGCAAATGCTGATGGTCTTGGGGCCCAGTGGGATCTAAGAGGCTGACGGGAAAGACCAGGTAAGAGAAATATCAAATGATGATGCTTATGAAGTCTCTTTCAAATGGCAAGTGTTTGATCCTATAATTCTTATTATACCTGAATGAAGCCTCCTGAGCATTGGCAGAAGCAGCTTCCTTTACAAAGTAGAAATTCCATTGAGCATTCATTAAAATAGGACTGAAGCTTCTCCTTCCATTTCCTTTTGAGATTTGATTTTTTCAAAACAGGATTTTGATAGTCAAGGAAGGAAATTTTAATGATACGAAAGAAAAAAAAACTTTATTAACAGGTGCTGATTAAGGCAGTCAAATTACCCGTAATGGAGAAAATTTGTGAGAGACTGAAAACATTTTGGAGGTTGAAGTTTGGTTTGAAAAGCGTTAGAACCTCGATCCTGAAGAAAAATTTCAAGTTCATTTTGCCGCTTGCTTTGATCTTTTTCCAATGTGAAGTTAAATCTTTCAGAGCTGCTAATTCTCATTCAAAGTGCAGAGGAGTTCCAGAGAATTTAAATCACATCTGTAAGTGTGCGTAATAGCAGCCATGGTTATTTCACAGTAATTTAGAAGGCCACTCACTTTCAGGATGAGTGACTCACTCTAAGTATTATCATAGAAAACCTGTAAAAAAAAAAAAAAAGGACTGCTCTTTGCATTTTAAACTGGAGAGGCACTGCTCAGATTTTAACAGTTTTCAGGGGAAGAGGATTATTACGGTTAGGCATTGAAAGAGACAAAAAGAAAAAAATATAAACAAAGCACAATGAAAAATGCAGTAAAAATCATTTCATGTTGTCTCTGTACTGGGGTATTTGCTACATTCCCTGCTGTTAACCAGCTGACAGCATCTAGGTTATTTTCAAAGACATGAAATTTCAGTATGTAAAATGTGATATGGAAGACACTGCTTCCGAAAAAGGACTTTAACTTGCAGGCAAAATAGGCGTCGATGACAATTTTACCGCACTGTTAAATCTCTAAATGTACACTTGTTTCCGTAAAAATGTAAAATATAAAATGATAAAAAGGAAGAGGGAGGCAGGGAGGGAGGAGTAAAGAACAATGGAAGACTGGTTGTTCAACGAAAAAGAAAAATACAATAAAGGGTGGGAAGGAAAGACATGAGGAAAAAAGGAGGGGGAGAAAGAGAAAGAAAATAGATAAGCATAAATACAAGGAATGACTGTTCAATTGAATAGGCAGAACTCGGACTGCAATTAAGCAAAGACCTTAATAAGGCTAAAATAGCCTGTAATAGTCATGCAGTATTGCAAGCTGGCTTCCTCTGGTAAGGGGACTCTGAGTCAGAATGTAGCATGAAGGATGTTCATTAAAGTACACTTTCCTGAGAAACACTCGTGGAAGCCAGGGAAAATGAGTCTGCATCTTTTTTGTTGGTGGTGGTGGTGGTGATTGGAGCTTCACTGCTGACCTGTTCTAGGCAGCTATCTTATAGATGCATGAATGAAAGGGTAGGAAGGGGTGGGTGTTGGGATCGCTTGGGGATCTTTGACACTTGAAGAGAAAATACACCCAGGCGTTGTGTTTGGTCCATCCCTGGATGTGTCCTGATGGGTTGAGCTGTGAGGTGATGGGGCCAATTGGGGTGGGGGCTGGAACTCCTCCCTCAGAGGAGTACCATCTGGGTCTTCCATCTAGAACAGTTTACATGAAGATACTCGCTGTTCATGAATATGCTTGATGTTCAAGTATTAAGACCCATGCAATATATTATTTTTAATTTTTCTAGTAAAAAATAGTTTGTTAAAATAAATTAGCCAAGAAGAACTTTATAACCTCTGTAGCTATCAGTCATTTGATTTGGGCCACCCATGTGAAGTGCATGACCTTGGATGAAATGAGTCTCTGAAGTTAAGTAATTCCTGTAGGAATTACAGTACTCCCAAGAGGTAGGGCCAGAAGTCCTTCAAAAAAGGGGCATCGGGACAGTGAGCACACTGTAATTATTCACCGGTTTATCCCTTGTTCTGCTCGCTCTACTTCTTAGCATAAATTCTTGCAGTAGATCCTGTAGGCTGTCTGAGCAGCTGTCTTCCCTGGGGAAAGGTAGAAGAGGAGCGGTTGGATGATAAGCCATCGCCTCTAATGCTGAAACTTATCTTGGGTCCACAATGGATAGTTATTTTATTCCTGCTTCACTGTTCGTTCTAGGTTTCCTTCCTGCTTAGCCAGCACTTCAGGTGGTCTTGGTGATTACCTGGTGGCATGACAAAGATCCTCATGGGGAGGGGTCTGAATCCCAGGTCACTGTGCTTTTTTTCATGGTGAGATTGCTGTACTGGTCTGTGTGGGAGTGTAGTACCAAAGAGGCACTTAGGTGGATCACCTAGGCGCTACACATATTTCTCCCTGCCCCTGTTTGTTATAGCATACTTTTGATATTCTCATGGCTATGGTCAATTATCCCCACCAACTGGAGGTTTATTTTCTTCCCATCTAGTCTCTTAGCTAAAGGAAGCTACAGTTCCCAGGTGATGCTCGTAGCTTATATTTGAATTAGACCTTTGCTGTGTCCCCTGATGAAATTGCTTCCTCTTCAGGGATCAGGACATCTATCCTGTCAGAGCGCAGATTTAACAGAAGAGGAAACATAATTTGCCAAGGAGGCCATGCAAGTGAATTCAGTGCTTCTGCTCCTTGGTTCTCTGATTCATGTGTTTCACCTTTTGGAGACATAGCATCATGCAAACGAATCTGATGTCAAATGTACTTCTGGGAATATGGCTCCTCATTCACTAAAGGATGGTCTTTGGTATGGAACTTCAGGTGTGCCTTCTGCAGGCTGTTTTAAAGTGCGCTCAGGCCTGTAGCTTCTGGATGCTATGGCATGTGACCCTATGTTCTCACATTTTTTTGCTATGTAGAGGTCTCCTGGTGTGATGCAATATGATGTGAAATTCCATGCTGGTGAATAAAACATTTGATAAGCTCTGGGATAATGATGCTAGCTGAGGCCTACTAGACAAAAAGAGAAAATGTGCATCCCATGAAGTATTTCCTCCTGCCAGAATGTATTCTTGCCCAATATAATCAAATTCCTACTAAGTGACAGTGCAGTCTCTTTGACCAATGCCGCCATATTGGGAACTGAATGTTAGTCTCATTTTCTGGAGGGCTGGGGCTTTGGCGGCAGCATGGGTAGATCTGCTTTGATAAATGTGTTTATGTTGCTGGGCTTATGCATAGCCTCCATCTCTGATACCATGGTCCCTTTACTCATGTATGGCTGGTGCCAGCACTGGGTGGCCAATGACAGAGGCTAGATATCAACTGGCCAAGTAATTCTATTTGTGATTTAGTGCTTCTCTCATGGTGGATGCTCTCTGGTAGACACTAACATGAGAAACAGAGGTCATCGCACTTTGTGTGCACTCCCATATGTCCATCCATTGGCTGTAATGTTAATTTTAATTTACTTACCTTATAAGTATCACAAAACCCAAGCTACTGTTCCTCTTCTTTATTTTGTAATCCAAGAGTAGTACTCAATTTTTTTCTGTAAAGTACATGAAACCAAAGAGTGTTGCTTTTTTTTTTTTCCTGAACCCTAAGTCCACTGTACACTGCAGCAGTTTGACAAATGCTCTTTGAATCAGTTTAAGTAAAACTGTATATAAAAATGAGCCTGCTGGACCTTACCCAATTTAAGGAAATGTACTTGGCCACTGGAAATCATCAGACCATTGTTTTGGGTGAGTGAGTCCAAAACAAACCAATTCCTACACAAGGAAACTCTAACCATGTTTACCTTTAATTTGAAATTTTTTGTATATATTTATTTTTGTTGAAGTAAAATCAGTTTACAATGTTGTGTCAATTTCTCAACCTACAGCATAATGCTTCAGTCATACATGAACATACATACATTCATTTTCATATTCTTTTTTTACCATAAGTTACTACAGGTATTGGATATAGGTCCCTGTGCTATATAGTATCTCTCTCTCTCTCTATATATATATGTTAGTACCTGCAAATTTGAATTCCTTTAAGTCATTAAATCTAAATGCTAAAAACCTGTCTATTTATAGTACTACACTTCTATTATTAAAACACTTCTCTAATTTAGTTGATAGTTAAATGTCTAAATCAATACATCTCAAACAGACTTTTGATGAGGGTACCTGTGTTATAAAATTTTGATATCCTTCAAATTTCAATAATCTTAAACATTATATTTTATGTTATCTGTTAATCTTTTAAAATACTTTCAGTAATCTGGATGGTTAATACAAACAAGTTTTATAAAATTTTAGTTCTTATATTTGCTGGTTATATTATGGCATGCAGATAGAAGAATGAACACTTACAAATACTATTTTAATTGACAGTATTAAAAAATAGGGCACCTAAAAACATAATGAATGCATTAATGCCAAGTGAAGCCTGAATGATACCATGGTATGCTGCATTGGAAAGCAAAAATGTGGAGGTAGAAGTTAGTGATATTTTAATGTCATAGAAAATAAAGATATCTGAAGTTATTGGAAGCTTAGAAAAAATAGTTACATGCTTACATTTTTCCAACAACTTCATCATTAGAAATATCCCCATAATTACTATCAAGGAATAATCAGCCATTCCTTCTGTAATATCAGGAATATTGTGATCTAGAGAATAATTCTCTCAGACTATGTTCGTTCCATCATGGGCATGTGGGTAGTACTCTATCAAGTCATCTAGAATTGTTACATGAAGTGCTTATTATTCAAACTGTCAAATTTGATCCAAACATTATCTTTAAGACATAAGTTTTTTTCTCTTTTCAATCAAAGAAAGTAAATTGTGATGCCTGAATGTGTATATTCTTATTTCAACTATCATTTTAAGCAATTCTTTTCTTAACTGCAATTGTCTGCCTGTACTGTTATTACCATATATCTTTTTCCTGTATTCAGCCACCTGACATTACATACAATTTTTCCTTCATTGCCTGCCATCAGTGATAGATGATTTTTATGGTTCCCTCAAGTCATAGAGGGTAGATTGACTTACTAATTCCATCAGTGGGGTATAGCTGCCTGGAGCAATGTTTCAGTATATAAGCTTCAGACCAGGTTCCAAGCAAAAAAGTTCAAATTAATTCTACCAGCATTTGGATTCATTCAAAAGTATGGTTCACTTTATCTTTGAGAATATAGATTAGGTAGAAAAATAAGTAAAAGGAGGAATGCCTCTCAGTTACATTTTTAAGTTAATTTTAAACTCAGCAATTTTTTCATATAGAAATCTTATATAAGAAATCTTTAATATTTGGAGATGGTAATTTTCCCTGACCTTTTTGTGTTCAGTCTTATTGTACCATTTCCTATCATTCAATATCAATTGGTTTATTTCTTTAAAATTAACACTTTATAAAAACAAATTACACTGTTATTGTAGGAATTTATTTTAGTTTTTTTTTGTATTCACACAGGAGATTAGGAAGAATACTTAACCCTCCTTAACATTTATAAAGCATTCCCTGATACCCCAAAATTCTATGATTTCTTTCCAATTTTGTATGTCTTAATGGGTAAAAATTTTACTGTGATTATTTTGAAAAAAACAAATCAGCTTCTACTGGACTTAATATTTGTTTGTATTATTTATGAAAATAAAAATCAAAACCAAAATAGCATCGTTTGCACTCTCCAATATTTAAATATAGGTGATAAAAACTGATTTAAAATTATTACAGATGTTAGAAAATAATATTTTGTGTACTTATTATTAAGCAGTCATCATTCTAGGAGTTGTTTCTATCCTCACTTTACAAATAAAAAAGCTTTAAAAATGTTAACTGATTAATGAATGAATATACAAGTCAATGATTCAGTTGAGATATTCCCCTTCTTCTACAAACCCCCCCAAATCCTACCCTTATGTATATTATCATTTTATTGATACATCATGTAGTAACCCTAACAGCTTAAAAGGACAACTGCTGGAATGCCTGGATCAGGTACTGAGAATACAACAGTGGTCACATCACTGGTAAACCTAGTTCCGTCAGTATCTTCTTTGGTTTGAGATACATCCCTTAAGTCGCCTTCCTGCTTTGTAAAATATAGGTCTTTACCTAAAAGAATCTTTAGGTTCCCAACCATCTTTGCCATGCTCTTGTTTCTTAATTATTAGGAATAAAAGCTCTTATTTCAACACAAAGAAATATATAGAATCTATTGCAGGTAGTCATATTTTTTGGTGATCCTGTTTAGGCTTCTGGGAAGTCCTGCTGCTATGAAGTCCAAGTACTGAGTATTCTATTGAAGATACCGTCTTCACTTGGTACCCTGGTTCCAGGACCCCCGGGGATATAAAAACCCATAGCTGTTCAAGTCCCTTATATAAAATGGCGAAGTGTTTGCATATAACCTGTACATAGGAAGATGTGTATTTTAAATCATCTCTAGATTACTTATAATACCTAATAGCAATGTAAGTTTTATGTGAAATAATTGTCAGCACATGACAAATTCAAGTTGTGCTATTTGAAACTTTATGGAATTTTTTATTTCCCAAATATTTTCAATCCAAAGTTGACTGAAACCTAGGATGCAGAACCTGCAGATGAGGAGGACTGACTGTACTCTTGGTTTCAAGTATGTAACATTTTGAAAGAAGAGGAGATGGCCATGGTAAAGGAGATGCAGGAAGAAGAGTCAGAGGACTCCTGACTGCTTAACAAGGGTCAGCTTCTACCCAGGGGCCTGATCTTTCTGCTTCCATTCTCTCTTCCCAACTTCAAGAAACATAAAAAAAAAATGTAAGCTGAGGTCAGTGGCATAATGAAATCAGCATATAGGGATTCTTCTTGTCATATAGAATGGATCAAAACAAATGTAAAAAATATATATACACAAAAAATTGACACAGCATTGTAAACTGACTATATATGTACACGTGCGCGCGCACACACACACACATATATATATATACATACACATACAAAAAAACACAAAAAAATTAATGTATATTGCTTGGATCCTTACTGTATGGAATGAGATGTACCTCTCTTAATATTAGCTAGGGCAAAGTCATCCTTCCACATGTCAAACAATGGAAGGACTATTTTGTTAACTGCTATATATATATATACAGATGTCATCCCACAGATGCCAGATTGAAAGTTTGTTTTCCATGATCTTTATATTAATTACACTCTGGCTTCTGTAGATTAAGGCTCAAACATTCTACAGTGCCTGCATACCCCATGCAACATGTGTAAATTGGAGACATTACTCCTTGTTTCAAAGGAGGGAGGGAGGTCTACTTAAATCCATTTTGCATATATAAGTCAGAATTAACTTTAAGATTAACTACTGATTATTTTCACAGTACCACTTACGTGATTGGTTTAGTAACCAGCTCTTTTGTATTCGTCTGATGAACTTTAAAAATTTTATATTATCAGTTTTATATTAGAAAAGGGAAACTGTGATTTTAAGTATTGTTATCTCATTATGAGATAAAATTCCTATTTGTGCTTAGTAATATAAATAGTATTATATTCTGTATTAAGGCCTCTAAAATCCTATCGACTGTAAGTGTAACTTTTTATTTATTTATTTTTCTCTTTTTTTCTTCCAGTTTTATTGATATGTAATTCAAATATAACACTGTGTAAATTTAAAGTGTACAGCATAATTATTTGACACAAACTTCATGAAATGATTATCACAATAAGTTTAGTGAACATTCATCATCATATGTAGAAACAAAATTAAAGAAATAAAAAATTTTCCTTGTGATGAGAACTCTTTTACTCTTTTAACAACTTTCATAAATAACATAAAGCAGTGTTATTATATTTATCATATTGTACATTACATGCCTAGTACCTATTTATTTTACAACTAGAAGTTTGTACCTTTTGACTATCTTCATCCAATTCCCCCTCCCCTCACCCCTTCTGGTGAACACAAAACACAAATCTGATATCTTACGAGTTTGTTTGTTTTTGGAATATAATTGATCTACAACATGATGTTAGTTCCTGTTACACAATGTAGTGATTCGATATTTTTATACACTTCAAAATGATCACTGTGATAATTCTAGTTATAATATGTCTCATACAAAGATATTACATAGTTATTGACTATATTCCCCACACACTATGCATTTCATTCTTGTGACTAATTTATTTTGCACCTGGAAGTTTGTACCTCTTAATCTCTCTCATCTATTTCAGAAATAGGGATGTAAATATGATGTAAGTACAGGTACTTATTGCTTGACGACATCCTTGAATATAAGATACCTAGTTAGGAAACTTGGCTGGAAGGATTTAGGTAAACAGAGCCATGTTAGAGGAAGGTATTGGGTAATGTCAACAAACTTAGAAGGCAAATGCAGGAGTAGAAATGAGATGCCATCAATGGGTGATTTAACTCAGACCAGCATCTGACAGATGTAGGAACATAAGGAGGCATGTATGTGTGTATGTGTAGGGAAGTCATTTATAATTTTGAATAAGGCAGTGAGGAATTGCTCCATTGAGAAGGTAATATTTGATGAGTAAAAGGAAAAATCCACACAGCTACCTGGTAAAATATTTTTCAGGCAAAGGAAAGAGCAAGTCTAAAGGCCCAGGGCAGAAAACATAGTTCTAGGAACAGCAAAGGGGACACAGTGGCTAGAGCAAATAGAAAGAGAAGAAGAATGTGAGGTCATAGAAGTAACAGGCATTCTGGACATAGAAAAGCTTGGTGACGTAAGCTTTTACTCTGAGTGCAATAGGAGGTATTCGAGGGCTTTGGGCAGAGGACATGACTGATTGATTGATAGAAAGAACACTCATTCAGTTGCTGCTGTATTAAGCATAAACTAGGATGGCGGAAGGGCCCCAAAGAAAAGGGAGAGCAGTTAGGAAGATACGGCATCAAACCAGGTAAGAGATGTTGGTGCCTTGGGCAACATAGCAATGTGGAAGGGGTGAAAAATGGCTGGATTGTGGAGATGTGTTGAAGATGAAATCTACCAAGTTTGCCCTTGGATTTAATGTAGAGTTTGAAAGAAAGAGAAATAAAAGATTACCCAAAGTTAGGAATAAATGAACCATAGCACAGATCCATCTTTCTTGGCTGCTAAATTTTTGTCAAATGGGTCTGGGTACTTTCATTGGAATCAGCTGTCAACTCTGAACCCCACTGATAGCTGAATAAAAGCAAATGAGGTGCTTGCCAAACAGGATTCTGTGGTTTTTGGAGAGAGGGTGAACCAGTTGTTAATATGGGGAACATCTAGAGTTTGTCTGAAACTGGAAACAACCACTGAGAACAGTTATATTTTACAAAAGAACAATTTTTGTTGACTTTTAAAAATCTAAGACTGAGGAATGAGGTAGGAGACTGTCTTTATCAGCCTGAGCTGCTGTAACGAGATACTATGGACTAGGTGGCTTAACAGAAAACATTTCCTACAATTCTGGAGAACTGAAAGTAGAAGATCTAAGTGTCTGCTGAGAGCCCTCTTCCTGGGTTTCAGAGGGCCACCTTTATTTTTAATGTCCTCACATCACCTCCCAGTGCATGCATACACATGGAGAGAACAGTGAGATATCTTGTCTCTTCCTCTTTTTATGAGGGCATTAATCCTATCATGAGGGTCCTACCCTCATGGCCTTTTTTTTTTTTTAATTTAGAATCTTTTTTAAACATGTTTTTAATTTTTAATTAAAAAAATTTTTATTATAGTATAGTTAGTTACATTGTGTCAATTTCTGGTGTACAGAATAATGTCCCAGTCATATATATATATGTATATTCATTTTCATATTCTTTTTCATTAAAGGTTATTATAAAATATTGAGCATAGTTCCCTGTGCTAAAGAGAAAAAATCTGTTTTTTATCTATTTATATATATAGTAATTAATATTTGCAAATCTGAAACTCCCAAATTTATCCCTTCCCACCCTGTTTTCCCTGGTAACCATGTTTGTTTACCATGTCTGCGAGTCTGTTTCTGTTTTGTAGATTAGTTCATTCTTAGTGTCTTCTTTTTTCTTTTCATAGATTCTACATATGAGTGATATCATATGGTATTTTTCTTTCTCTTTCTGGCTTACTTCACTTAGAATGATGATCACTAGGTCCACCCATGTTGGTATAAATAGCATTATTTTATTATCTTTTATGGCTGAGTAGTATTCCATTGTATAAATATACCACAAATTCTTTATCCAGTTGTCTGTTGATGGACATTGCTTCCATGTCTAGGCTATCATATATGGTGCTGCTATCAACATTGGGGTGCATGTATCTTTTCAAATTAGAGTTCCCTCTGAATATATGTCATGGCCTCTTCTAAACCTAATCACCTTCCAAAGTCCCCACCTCCAAATATTATCCCATTGAGGGTTAGGTCCTCCATATGTGACTTTTGAAGATATGGGTAATGTCAACAGTTAGAAGGCAAATGCAAGTATGTTGACCAACATTCAGTCCATATGAGGGACTCTAAGGATCTTGGATACATAATGTTTGTTTAAAGTGGTGGATAGTATTAGATCACCTTGGGACAAGAGAAAAAAAAAAAAAGGGGGTTGACTGCATATTAAATTTGAGAAACCAGCTCAGATGATTCAGATTTTTCCTTTCTTCACCCTTCAGCATTTGTTTCTCCTTGCCCACCTCTTAGAATTACAACTCTACATACATTGCTTTTGGTGTAAATTTTTAGATCAGTAAATGCATTTCCTTTTTTACCCTAATAAGTCTTGGCAAAGGTTAAAAAATAATCTATGCAGTAGTTAGCAACAGTTTTATGTTACATTTAAGAAACTGTAAGTTAAACTTGGCTGTTTTGCAAAGTATATCTTGTACATGAGGAACGTGATGGGAATGAGCCAATAATGTTAGTAGAATTAAACCTCCAATGTGGAAAAGGCAAACATTTAATAAAAGGAATTTATGACTTTTATTCAGATATGTCAGCATTTGCTTTATGTGTGTATATTTGAAGTTTCTTTTTTTCTTACATTATAGAGGTTAAGTATAGGTTGTAGGTTAATTATGTAGATTCAGTATAGATTTTGAAGTCAAAATACCTAAATTTGAGTATCTACAATTTGTTGCTCTTATGTTCATGAACATGTTATTTAAATCTATCATCTCTTTGTTCTCAACAGTATTCTGGATAGTTGATTTTGCCAGATAAATGATCTTAAGATAAGTGAGGTATTAAGGTATGTGTCTGCCTTTAATGTTGTCCAGAACTCAATTGAGCTCTAAAAATTGATCGATGGATTTTCTACTCCAATATGCATTTCACAACTTTGCTAGTCTTTCATGTCAGAGCATTAAATGTTTTGCAATTTCCTTTTTGAAGACAGATTACTGTTTTCTTTATTCCCTTATGTCAGAAAAATGTTCAGATAGAAGAGTATTTATGTTTAACTGTGGTCCACCATTCATACCACCAGCAAAGTCTCTGTTGATACCATCAGAAAAATGAGGATAGACTTGAGCAAGTTTTAATATACAGCGTTTGTCATTAAGACGCTATGATAGCAAACCAGATAAACTTACATCAATTGTATTTTTGATCTTAAATATTCTATAATGTACTGGAGTTCACTTTATTTGATCTTTATATGGTGAAAAAATGTCTAAGCATACTTATTTATATTTTTAAGCAATTGCTTTGTTATTAAAGGGAAGAGAGGGACTAATTAAGTAGAAGGACAATTATCCTCAAATTTTCTTGTGACAGTTGACAGTTTATAAAGCAGTGCTATAAATGTGACTCTCACGAGCTTCCTAACTAACAAAATACCAATTTTACTTCTCACGTTATACTTTAGGATTGAACCATAAAGGCAAAAAAACTGAAGGCACTGCATACCTCATTACACAGGCCTAAGAGGTGGTGATGTAGCAAAAGCTACAAAATTACTGTGGATCATTAGAGCCAAACAGAAGAGATGAAATAGGAATAGTTTATCAGAAGCAGTCAGTCCAGGAAAGCAAAGGACTTAAATCAAAATGATAATAGAGAAGCGAAAAGAAAATACATGGTGTGTGAGCAATGGAAGAAAAAAAATATTGATATAAAAGGAAGAGCTAGACAGAATGGAATTCATATGTTAATGATTTTATGAAATTAGAAAGATAGTCTGCAAGGGAATAAATGTGATAAGTTTTGTTTGTATATGCATCTTTTAAAAGGAAATTGAATAAATAGAAACTTAAAGTTGTTCTTTAATACAAATTTTAACATATACCTCCAAATATATGGAATGGGATTTCTACTTTTCATTATGGTTGTTTTATGAGTAAAACTAATAAAAATTATATTATTTTATGTTGAAAGAAGAAGTCATTTACTGTCTTTGACATTCAATTTTCTTTTACATAAAATGACAGCATTGGAATATATACACATTTTGTTTGCTTCTGGTTTCCAATTTGCATGATTCCATGAAATGTGATTTTCCACTGGAGTGAAATATCTTTCCATCCTTCACAAGTATAGTCATTTTAAGGTTTTATTTTGTAATTTGTGAAAACATTTATCCATATCTGTTTGTGATGCTATATTTGATTTCTCATTCTTCTCTGGTGATTAATTACATATGAATTGTCCTTAAATATCAAGTTATATCCATAAACTCAAGACATCCTCTCATATATATATATATATATATATATATATATATATATATATATATATATCACACATGTGCTGATATATCTATGTTTGTAATAAATATTTTATCAGTGTGCTTATCCCTTATTTCTAGGTCCATCTCTGTAGTTAATAACAGACATACAAGGTAAAATTCAAATTCAATCCTTGATATGTCATTTTTTTTTAAATTGAAGTATAGTCAGTTACAATGTGTCAATTTCTGGTGTATAGCATAATGTCCCAATCATGTATACATACACACACATATCTTCATTTTCAGCTGTTTTTAAAATCACAAGTTAATAGCTTCAGCTTTCGATAGATACGCTTTATGTCTTTTTACAAAGCAAAATATTATTTTCTAACCTTTACTTTGTGAAAGTTTAAGGAACTGTACCACCACTCCCAGTTACAATTTGCAAGCTTAAATTAACACATTGATATAGCTATATGCTGTCCCTTTTGATAATAACCATACAGATGAATAGAAACTGAAGACTCATTCCATTTGTGTCAATATTAGCAGAAAATAATATGACAGAGTGCAAGACTCAGGAGACTCATCTGACATTATTGAACAACCTCTTACCCTAGGAACTGCCTTTTGCTGGGCCTTCCCCAGAAACATAACACAAAAGAAGGTCTTCTGATGGCCTTTGAACAATCTCAGACACTGATCTATGCATTTTAGAAAAGACGCCCTTGAATGCAAATAATTTCAACTTGAAAACTTAGTCGATGCCTGAAAATTATTTCTTTTGTATGGCACTTTGAAGGACCTTTTACAGTGACTGTTCATATCCATGCCAAATCCTTTGTGGGAGGAAAGAACCTTGACATAAAAATCATAAAATACAAATTCACATTTTATTTTTGAAATTAAAGGTAGTGAAATATGAGAGAGGTTTTAGCTTCCTAGGAAGTGAACTTGAACAAGAGAAGCAAAATATGTCCAGCAAATATTTATGGGTTTTATCTTCTTAAGAGATAGGTTTCTTTGTCAAGAGTTATATATGACAGGACAGTTTTCTGTATTAAAAATGATTCTGTATTATTAATTCATTGATTTATAATTTATTTTTCTTGAAATAATATTGAAATGATCATTAAATATGGATATATATGTAAGATATATACATATGTATGATAATTTTATATATGATAATTCTCTAAGAAGTTATCAGATGATGTAGAATTAATTTTTTTTCAGTCTTTAAACTTAAATAACAATAAAAAGTTTCTAATTGCTCAGGATTATTTTTAATGGTTTTTTTGGTTAGGTAAATAAACATCTTTAATACTTATTAGAATAATATGCAAGTCCACTTATGCCAGCACAAATGAAATGCTGTTGTGACAGAGCTAGGCTTTATTATTTTCATTAATAAGGGCTATCTGTTCTTTATGTATGGCTGTCCATTCTGAAATAGAATATTTGAAAGAGAACTCTTAGAATAATTTCAAATTCAGAAAGTAAGACAACAAATATATTTCCTATGGAGCAGTTTGTTTCATGATTTTTCATATTTGTTGTTAGTGTCTCATTAGTATTAAAACAGTAACGAGTACACATTCTGCCACCACCGCTAATACTACTACTACCACTGTGAATACCGCCACCACCACACAGCTCTTTCTAAGGGTAACATTCACTGCAAGGAAAATTCGTGCCAAGCCCTGAGCCACGTAACCCACATAGATAATTTTATTGAGGCTTGATGGAAGTCTTGTGTAGTAAACTCGACTATTTAATTCTATACTGTAAAGCAGTTGTGCAAAATCAAAAAAAATTCCCAGGGTCCAAGGTCATCTGAACAATTGTAGACACCATAATATTCTAATTTTGCAGGTAGGTTAACATATCCAAGTTTATACTGGTAGCTACTTCTCTAGCTAACAATAGAATGCTAACAAGTATGAATGAGGTATGAGGATGGAAACAGTTTTTAGAGAAGGAGTACAAGAAAGATGAAATGACACGCCCTAGTCATTCATGTGAACACATAAGAACTCAGTCACCTTAAAGAGGATTTAAATAATTCTGCTTTAAATTTCCTGTGAAGAATCCCACCATTTATTAAATGGTGATTTACAAGGATGAGTGTCCAGTCTGTTCTAAGGAACTCAGGTGTTATATTAAAAAAAAAAAATCACAGGAAAAATCAGCTTGAGAATAAAATAATACAAAGATAAATCATTAATATACTGAATGTGACACTTGAGGGCTTCCATTTTACTGACATGTATGACTTTACATTCGAAATTAATCCATGGAGAGAAAGACGAGCATTTTGCCATCTATAAAACTTTGGCATCGCAAAATGTAAGTTGAACTGTACTGTGACCTCGATTTCAATCATAATGCAGTAGGAGGGAAAATGTCGGTGAATTATGGTAAAATAAATTTTATTTTGAGCAATATTAGTTTCTTTTCAGTGAACTTTTTTGACGTTTAATAGATTTTTCGGTCATGCACAAATAGAAGAAGAATGTAAGTGGAATGAAAATATAATACCTTTTGCTACCAAATGAAACATTAAACCATGCCAAGGAGAGCCTCTGGATGTGTCCATTTCACCCATGAACGCTTCCGGCTCTCCAGACCTAAGGTGGAGGAAGTGATGCAGTGGCTGGTCTCCTGGGGCACTCACGTTGCAGACTAAGGCTAAGAGGTGGCTGACTACATGATGCACTGCTGAGTTCTGCAAATAAATCAGCTGACTTCAGTTTTAGGAAGAGGGTTTTCAACCTGCCAGTTGTGAAGTAAATTTGAACAACAATATTTATACAGATACTGCTGCTCCAAAATTAACTTGCTCACATAATTTTATTCATAGGTGCATTTTTTAAAAAGCAGTGCTCTTTTTTTAAATACTAGGAAATATTTTAAGCCTATAAAACTACACAGAAAAGAATACTGACTATTTATATACTATCAACTTGCTCTTCAAAATTAATATTTTGCCCCAACTTTATCATTTCTAAAATTTTTTGGAAGTAATGAATTACGAGGGATACAGTTGAAGACTCCTACAAACCACTTTCTGCAATTTCCTTCTCTTTCTAACCCTTGACGACTTAATGACCATCTCATTGGGATGTGATGTGCTATACTGTATTTCTAGTAAATATACATTTAATTAAAAGCCTTTTCATAAAAGTTCCTTGCTGAAAAGACTGCAGAAGCTTGGTTTTCGTCTCTGGCTATTAATATCACTTGAGGGGCACTTTTTAGATACTTGGTTCTGAAATTCTCAAATATGTGTATGTTGGGCAAAGTTGTAGACTTTTAATTGAGTTATTATATTACAATCAGAAAACATAGTCTGTAAATGACAAGTCTTTATTATCCATTTTATATTTATGCCTTTGTGGCATAAACATATGTTATATAATTATATAGACATATATATATATATATATATATATATATATATATATACACACACACAATATAGAGAGAGATAAATAACATAAATGTAGTTATTATTATTGGCATTATTGTTGTTGTACATTCAACAATTATTTGCTTGCCAATTTCTTGCTTACTTCTACCTTCCTTTTGGTTTTGATTGCTTTCTTGCTACAATACATGTTAGCTGCTGGTTTTCAATCAAGTTGCACGTTAGAATTATCCACAGAATTTAGAAAAAAGAAAAGAAAAAACATGATTCGGGTCCACCCGTAGAGATCCTATTTTAATCAATCTGAGCTGTGATTTGGTAGTGAGAATTTTAATGGTCCCCCAAGTGATGTTAATGCTCTGCAAGATTTGAAAACCAAGTTCTAGTAGTCCTTTTAGCAAGGAATTTTGGGGAAGTTTTTTTTTTAATTGCCTTTGAAAATAACTGTAGGTTTCCAGCACATAGAATTCCAGGTTAACAGTTTTTTTTACTTAACTTTGATGATTTGCATCATCTTCTAATTTCTAGTATTATGTTTGAGGACCTTGCAGTTGGGATAATTATTCTTTGCTAGACACTTGCTTTTACTTCTGTAGTTGACCTTAAGATTGCCTGTCTACTATTGATCTTCTACAATTTCCCTACCATGTCTTTTGATTAGTGATTATTTGTTTTTGTCTTTTTCAGGACTAGTATAGAGTTTAAATCTAAGGATTATTCTTTTACTATCACTCAACCCATTTTTGTCCAGGTTAATTTTTAATAGTGATTTCTTCTTTTCACTTATTTCTAAATCCTGGTGTATATATTTAACTATTTTGAGCATATCTATTTGAAAAATATATCTGTCTGGAAAAAAAAATCTGTTACCTGAAGTGCTTAAGAGTTGAATCCTGTTGTATTATCTGTGAACTCTTGCTCATGTTTTATTTTATAGTTCAGATTATGAGTTTATCTTTAGTGAGCTCTTATATATGTGTGGCTGTGTTGAAAATTCTTTTCTCCACTGCTTTTTGCACTTGCTTCTGCTGGAATCCCAAGTGTTTTACGACAGTGGAATAAATTTTAAGGCTGGGAGTTATCTAAGATTTAGTAACAGAGGATGCCTGAAATGCAGACATGCCTAAAGGCATATTATGGCTACAAATTTCAGTCCCAGGACAAAACACACAAATTTCCTTTTGCCTGGAAAGTAAATTTATTTCTAGCTCTCTCTTTCACTTACAGTTAGCTCTGAAAAAAATCTTGACTTTGTAACATGAAGTATCTCAGTTCTAACTCCCTAGATCTTACTAGCCCAAGACTTTTTCTCCCATCTTAACTAGGAATCGGTATCTAGGCTATAGAGCAGGATTTCTCTACATCAACGTTATCGACTGAATTTTGGGATGGATAATTGTTTAGTGGTGGTCGTGGTGGTTGGTGAAGATGGGAGACTTGTAAAAAATTTAGTAGCAGTCCTAATCTCTGCCCACAAGATGCCAGCAATATACACCCCTCCCCAGTTGCAACAACCAAAATGTCTCCATCCATTTTCAAATGTCCCCGTGAGGACAAAATCGTCTCCACTTAAGAACCACTGTAATGAACATTGCAGTGCATGCATCTTTTTGAATTATAGCTTTCTCCAGATACATGCCCAGGAATGGGATTGCTGGATCATATGATAACTATTTTTAGTTTTTTAAAGGATCCTCCATTCTGTTCTTCATAGTGGTTGCACCAGTTTGCATTCCCACCAACAGTGTAGGAGAGTTCCTTTATCTCCACAACCTATCCAGCATTTATTATTTATAGACTTTTTGATGATGGCCATTCTGACTGGTGTGGGATGATACCTCACTGTAGTTTTGATTTGCATTTCTCAAACAATTAATGATGTTGAGCATCTTTTCATGTGCCTGTTGGCCATCTGTATGTTTTCTTTGGAGAAATGTCTATTTAGATCTTCTGTCTATATTTTGATTGTTTTTTTTTTTCTTGGATATTGAGCTGTGTGAGCTGCTTGTATATTTTGGAAATTAATCCCTTATCAGTTGTGTCATTGGCAAGTATTTTCTTCTATTCCTTAGATTGTCTTTTCATTTTGTTTATTGTTTCCTTTTCTGGATAAAAGCTTTTAAGTTTAATTAGACTCCATTTGTTTATTTTTGTTTTTCTTTTCTTTACTGTAGGAGACAGATCCAAAAACTTATTGCTGCGATTTACGTCAGAGTGTTCTGCCTATGTTTTCCTCTAGGGTTTTTAGAGTATCTGGTCTTAACTTTTAGGTCTTTAATCCATTTTGAGTTTGTTTTTGTATACGGTGTTAGAAAATTCTAATTTCATTCTTTTACATGTGGCTGTTCAGTTTTCCCAGCACCACTTATTGAAGAGACTGTCTTTTCTCCATCATGTATTCTTTCTTCCTTTGTCATAGATTAATTGACCATAAGTATGTGGGTTTATTTCTGGACTTTCTATCATGTTCCATTGATCATGGAAGCAACCTCAATGTCCATTGACAGATGAATGGATGCAGAAAACATCATATATATATATATATATACACACACACACACACACACACACACACACACACACATACACACACAGACACACACAATGAAATACTGCTTATCCATGAAAAGGAGTGAAATAATGCCATTGGCAACAACATGGATGGAACTAGAGATTATCATACTGAATAGTGAAGTATGTCAGTCAGAGAAAGCAAATATCATATGATATCACTTATATGTGATACAAACAAACTTATTTATAAAACAGAAAGAGACTCCAGGGCAAACAAACTTATAGTTACCAAGGGGAAAGGGAAAGGGAGGGGTAAATTGGGAGTTTGGGATTTTCAGATACAAACTACCATGTACAGAATAGAAAAACAACAAGGACTTACTGTACAGCACAGGGAACTATATTCAATGGCTTGTAGTAACCTGTAATAAAAAAGAATATGAAAAAGAATATATACATAAAAAACTGAATCACTATGCTGTATATCCAAAAATAATACATTGTAAGTCAACTATACTTCGATTTTTTTAAAGATGGGGGGAAAGGACCACTGTCCTAGCTTATTGAGATCAGCAAGCCCTCTAGAGCAATCTCATGATTAAATTAGCTCATGCTTAATGTTCTGGTTTTTCAGTTGCTTCTTATTTACAGCTCCTAGAAATTTCCCTTACTTTCTTGTGAGTTCAGTTATGTATGTAACAGGGGGTCTGATAATATTCTATCTAATATTTGTAGAGGCAAATTTTTATAGCAAAAGAGTTTTAGGTATTTAATTTTTCTATATCATCAAAACTGGAGTTCTAACTTATTTTTTAATCTGAAATAATGTGACAAGAAAGTTAACTTTCCCCATGGGTTAATTGATCATGCAAGTAATACTGATATAGTATTTAGATAAGTATGATTAGGTGGAACACCTGTATTCATCTGTTTCCAATACAACACATGTGATTTTCTATGATGGGGAATAGTTTGTAAGTCAGATAAATTAGCTTCTACATGTTCACTCTGCCTCCCACTAGCTCTGTGACTACAATAAAATAAATAGCTTAACTCCTCTATTTTTTAGTTCATTACTATTATTTTATTTCTTGTTTACTACTTGCCTCTTGTCACTTACCTAATTTGATTACAGTAAACCCAGACTCGTAGGTATGATAGGTACATATATTGCCAATTTATGAATATTACATTGATAGTATCAATGGAATGCATACTGGTTGTTGATTTATCTCCCCTAAATGACTATTGTGTCATAATATATAAACCTTCATTTGTTAAAATATTTTAATTCATCCAGTATTTGTTTTTAATTTTTGCTATATGGTTTTCCTATGTGGTTTTAAATTCAAAAACAGTGCCTACTCTTTCACTCTCATAGAAATTCTGAAACAGATAATTATTTTAAAAAACAGAAAATATTTTAAAATGTGAAAAATTCTACATATTTAAGCTAGACATTTTAAGATGTTTAAAGAGAAAGAGATTGGCAAAGGAGGTTGATCAGCAATGATTTAAAGTAATACCAGTTAAGCTCTGTCTTAAAGCATAACAAAGTTTTGACTAGTAAACATAAGAATGAAAAGGGCATTCTGAGAAGCAGATTTCATGGAGAAATAAAACACCTAATCAGATGCCTAAATAAAACAGCTAATCAGATGCCTTCCCTCATTACTGTTGGGCTGTAGAAAATGTGAGTATATTGTTTCAGGTTATCCCATAAATAGACCCACCACACTACCATCACTACCAACCCCCTTTGTTCTTGTGGCACCAACCACTGTTAAATGTGCCATACAGGTTTGAAGAAGTGCACCTTCCCTACACCCATTCACCCTGAACAAGAGCGAAGGCAGACTGTTTTAGTTATTGCAAACAGTCTCAGGTATTTCAGTAAAGAAAACTTGAAGAATGCAAAACCTAAGAAGGCAAAGTCCAATGGTATATTCTCTGGAAGTTCAGTTGTGGTTATAACTTGGGAAATTGTAGTGAGCCCAGGTGTTAAGCTTTCTTGACTTTCAATACTGATGCTTCCTAGGAGGTGAAAATGCCCAATGGCATAAGTGATAGGGAACTCCACAGTGTGGTTTATCATGGCAGTTCAGTAGAAGACTGTGATTTTTACAGAAATAACCACAAAACAAAACAGCATATGGTCTCTGATGGAACAGTGCCAGGAAGTAGCATGGGAACTGGATAAAAATAGAACACTACAGGAAGCTTTCCTTGAAGTATATGAGTCAGACCTTGAAGGGTGATTAATTGATATCAAAGTTGATCATTGATATCAAAACCGAATTGGGTTATAAATGAAATCAGACAAAAACAAAAGTCATGTCTTGGAAAGGGAATATAAAGAGAGCCTGAGGTGTTATCAGATAAGAGAAAAGCAGTGAAAGGAAAGAAATGGTTTAAGGTATTGATTCTAAAAGCAAAAAAAAGTACTTCCAAGTGATAAAGAACCTGGAAGTATTTTTAAACTGGTTACCAACATGCATTAAAAGCCATCATAATGATTTATCAGATTGCCTCAGACAAATATTCCCATTTAAAAAATATCTCACTTGAGATAAGGTCCAGATTAAATGGTTAAGAATCCTAGGAAATTCAACCCAAAGTATTAATTCACTTTTATATGATGAAGTTTTCCTCAAGAGAAGAGATTGTAAATGCTAATATGAGAACCCACTATTATAGCCCTTCACATTGATTACCTTTCTGTTGAGAAGTTCCAAGCACTTTGGTGATCTTGTCATTGAAACCATCGGCAGGGTTAGGTACCATTGAAAGGAGTTCGCTCTTTCCATAAGAGGAAAAGCTTGGCAAATATGTATATATCTGTCATGTGCCTTGTCTGCATTTTCTTCCATTCTCCAGTAAAAGATAATGAGAAAAAAGATTGGAGAGTAAATGAAGAGAAAAATAAAATGAAACCATGAAGAATCTGAGAATATTCTAAATTAATAACAGGCCATGTTTTCTCTTTCTTTGAAGTTGTTTCTCATCATAGCCTTCAACCATTCTCAATTTTGTAAGTTTACAGCTATAAAAATTCTGGCGTGTGCAGGGCTTTTTCAAGTTAACCAGCACTTTATGTTTGAACAATAAGCGTGAGGAGAAGAAAGTTTCTACTGTTAATGTTGCACTTTTAAAATACAGTTTTACTACTTTCCTTAGATTGAAGATGCCTCTAGTAAAACCAATCACTTTAACAATTCTAAAGAAAACAACCAACTTTATGAATAACATAAAATGAAAATGAGTGTGTAATAACTGTAAAGCAAATGCTATGATTACTACATTCAAAAATGGAGACATGCTTCCATATCAAATACATATTCTGCAGAATATCCTGGTTATTTCTTCACAGGTGCCTCAACCCATCTCTTGATTTTAAAATTAACTTGAAAAAGAGAAAGAGAGAGAGAGAGAACCAGTGAGCAAGAGAAAGTAGGCTAAATTCATAGTATTGTTCCTGAGATGGCAATGCTATTAAAACTGCTGGCTCAATACCCATTCTTTTTACACTTCTTAGTTCTCTTTTTCTCTTTGGGTGATGGAGCAAAGAGAACTTTAATATGCACATACTTAAAAGAAGAAAACTCAATTTTACCTCTTAAAATCTACTGATGCATATGCTTCCTAAATATTAAGGATTCAAATCATTAAAAACCTCTGGAAGGATGAGTTTTAACAATCCTATAAAAATGCATTACTGTAACAATTTAGGAGAAATTAGGAATGCTCTCAAATAGCCATGCTGTAATAATGAGAAGAGTACTAGCTAGTGGTCCCATCCTAATACTCCAGGTCCCTTTTCTTTCCTGAAAAGTTTACGTTTACTTTATTGATAAATATTCAGTGATGGCTGAGGCTGCAGAGAAGACACACCACCACCAGTCGGTTCATTTTTCTATAGTTAATAAAATGATTTTCATAAAATAAAACTACAGTATATTTTTAGGGAGCTGCTTGCTACATCACCTTTAAGTGGTAGTCTACTAAGTAAATACCAAACACTTCTGGGGGAGTATGAATTAAGGTAGAGAAGATTCTTGCAATTTGCTTATGAATTTTTTTTTGCAGCCTGTTTGATTTCGTGCGAAGTGCTACTGGTTTATGCCTTTCTGGAAAATATTCTTTCTTCTCACAATATACTTAATTACGTACTATGAAAACTGTACTTACCTCAAAACAGATGTATAGTACAGAGTCCTTCTGAAAAGAAAGGTTTTTTTTTTTCCTTATCACTTTAGTGAAAAAAATTAGAAATTAATGTATCAAGAAACATTTAGAAAATGCATTCCTCATATGGAAATAAAGGGCACTGTCTGGATAAAAGCTTTTAATTTAGCTGCGCTATTTCTATGCTATGAAATACTTCAAGAATATCATTTGATTGTGTATTCTAGGATGTTAAAACCTATAACGGCTACCTATAGAGTTATTAATGCAATCTGAAACTAAGATTATAATTTTCAGATAAAATCTGAATTTATATAGAAACTCTCTTCTGGAAACTATTGATTTGATGCCAGTGGATATTATTAGTGGATATTATTTATATTTTTTTTCCTGTTCATAACACTATATCTTCTTCCAATTAATATTACCATTTAAAAGAAAATTAAATTTAACAAAGATAAACTTACAACCTGTGTTACAATGGTGGTTTTAGATATTCTGAAAGCAAGGATTTTTTTCTCTTGAACCTCAAGGATCTTAGGCACACAGTTCTCTCCGTAATGCCAGTATTGAGTTACATGGGACCAGACTGGATGGAAGATTGGCAAAGAACCGGGAAGCACCTTTTACTCCCACACTTAGTGAGTGAGTGGTCCAGCCTGGTGAGGAAGGCGGGAAGAGTATTTTATTAGCATCAGTCAAGCTCAAAAATCAAAAACACTTTTCCTCTTTTTCCTTCTCTCAAGGAGTCCTTAGTTCTTTCCTTTTACTCTTTCTGGGAAAAATAATGAAATTTATCTCCTTATACAGAAATTAGTCTGCTTGCCAGTCTCCTCAAAAATCAGACCACGGTATAATTAAGAAGATACGTATGGTTGTATCTTGGCAAGTTAGAAACTGAGATTCACGCTAAATAATTCAGAATTACCGTAGGGAAAATCAGACTACTTTTTCTCTGCTGTTGCAAATATAATGTGGCAAATGGAGCTTCTTTGCTACTGGGTCTTCTGCAGTACAAAATATGGCTGTTTTTCATTTGAATGGTGTTAAATATCACTAATACTCTTGTTACATGGTGTATGCTGATTTCAGTGACTGCCCTTCCAGTGTTTTAATTTTATTTTCCCAATTAAAGTAGCCTGAGTGTATTGAGCTTTCTGACATTTTATGTTAAAATTAGAGAATATCGTATCTATTTGCATCTGATCCTGTTTAATGGTTATTTCCCTCCTTTTTCACTTTTGTTGTCACAATAAAATAATTCAGAGAAAAATCAACATTTTTCTCATCCTAGTGATACATATCAAAGGAAAAAGATTAAAATATACTCAAGTCAAAAATCTGTTTTAGAAAGAAGACTGGAGGACTACTATACTATTTATGGAATAAACAGAGTGCTTGATAGTGCTTTTTATTGCCTCATTTAGAGTAGCTGGTATAACTCACAGCCCTAACACCTCTGGGAAATGGAGTCATTCGAAAGTCATGCTCTAGTAATAAAGCATCGTATTATGTGTTAAACCATCGCATGATCACAGTCCAGTCCCCTTTATATAGATCTCTTACAGTATAAAACAGCAAGCATAACTAAAGGTGTTTGAAAATGAGATTGTACATTTGCTGTAAAATTGAAAATGCAGATGAGACTAAATCACCATACAGTATCCCCTACTTTTGCTTTATTCATCATATAGTTTTAAACTTTTTATAGCATTGCATATTAAAAGTTGGAAGCATTCTCAGAGGCCATTTTTTCTAGTATAAAACTACAAAAAAATTGAAACATAAGTTTTTCTTCTGAAAAGTGCCCTCGGGGGCTTGGGGTTTGTGAAGGAAGGCCACATTTTAAGATTTGTTTTTTGCTATACATAAAATGAAGGCGTAACATGTTAGGAAGTGGGAAACACACTTAAACATTTGGAATATAAATGTTTTAAGATCATATGTGCTTCTTTCCCCAAATTTTACTAACATTTTGTCAGTATGCAATATTTTGAAAAGTATTTTTTAATCTGTAGAAATAAGTTACTAAATATCACCGACTCTTACTGTGATCTTTTAGATCACCTCATAAATAAGTATCTACATTTGCAAGATTGCTGTACAAAATGTGAAAAATTTCCGCTTCATATTAGTTACTTGCTCTATGTCAGGATATCAGGAATGTCCAGTAGAACTTTCCATGATAATCGAAATAGTTACTGTGTTGTCCAGTACCACAGCCTCTAGCCACGTGTGACTACTGAGCTCTTGAAATTACTGTGATTGGGCCCCTAATTTTATTTAATTTTAATTTTAATGGTCGCAAACCCATGGCGTTTCATGGGTTTAGCTTTTATTGGGTTCAACAAAGCTGCCCCTCTTTTTCTTAGCTCTCAAATTTTTTCATTTTTTTTTTTTAGATATAATATTTGGTATCTGATAAAGATGAGGGATTAAAATAAAATATTCTGCCTTCAAACTTTGGATTTTTATTATATCACTAACATGTTTCAGCCAACCCTGTAAATCCTAGTCATGCAAAAGTTATTTCAGTAACATCCTTGCTGTCCCCTCAAATCCTCCTTTGAAACCCATGATAGTGTCTGCAATCCTCACGGCAGAAGCAAACCATTTGTTGTTGCCTGTGTTATCCAGCGAGCTTTCAGTTCTTCTCGAATAAGGCTTTCATAGGGTAAGGATTAAACGTGTATGTGAAGGGAGTCTTGTTCTGCTGATGTCTTGAACCAAGAACACCTCACTAACAATGCAGTAAGAAAAAAGGAGGGGACTGTCTTAGGAACTTCAAAAGAATCCCTTTCTGACAGGATATTGTGATGGGTAGAGTGACTGCTTTGGGGATTGGCTAAGAAAAGAGGAGAAGAAAACCTGTAGCAAGTCAATGCATTCAGGAACTTTGAGAAGAACACCTAATAAGTGTCTTGTAAAAATTCATAGAAACACATCTTTTCCCCCAGATTCAACATAAATTCAAGATTTTGCCCCAGTTTTTGATTGTTGTTTCTCTAGTGCATATACACTTATGAATAAATTCAAGTGTGGAACTTCTGTATTTAATGAAAAGATGAACTAGACAGACAGTCCCAACAGGACTTTTTGTTGATATCACGATTTCTGTATTTCAAAGGACGTCAAAGTACACATGGAAATTTTTCTCTAGTGAAATTCTTCTTCAATTCTTTTTAAAACATACACATTATATTATATTATAATGTAAAATCTGTTTTAAAGGATTCCAGATTTAAACGAAATAAGATTTCAACCAGGTAAATAATTAAACTGATGGCAGTTGAGACTACTAACATAATGGACATAAGAGAAGTGGCAGAAGTAAGTGAAAGAAAAATCTGTGGAAAAAAAATCAATTAAGATATGTGGGTGTATATCCATCAATATTTGTTTACTCCTAACTCTCCTTAGTTACAGGAAACTATGATTAGAAGAGACGAGGGTCTAACTAAAAGAGTAAGTGCCATAGTGAAAAATCTCAAATGTCCCACCTCCATGTCTGCCCTCCACACTCCTCCACTCCTTCTCTGCACATCTCACATCTAGTTTGTTGTGACTGTGTACACGTTGAGTTTAACCACTTTTATTAACAATGAACACATTTCTTAACAATCAAAGTTAAAATAACCCTGTACCATATTCAGAAGGAAAATCATTCCCACAGTGTTGAAACAAAAATAAATTTCAAAGAATATTTTTTTCAGGATCAATATTTGCTTTAAGTACTCTAAGAAGATGATACTCAGTAATCCATATTCCATATTTGACTTCAAAACTTACTATCTAAGAATAAAGGCTGTAACTCACTTATTTTCCTGATAAGAAAGAGGACATATCAACTACATTTACTAGCAATGATGGGATACCTATTGGCTGTTGAGAGCAGGAAAATTAGGGTTCTGTTTATACTATTTTACATAACATATTGGAAATAAAAAAAAATGATTTTTTTTTCAACTCAGTAGAATCAATATCCTGTTTGAATTTGCTATTTGGATAGCTGCTGTAAGCATCATGCATGTAGCTACAGAGAGTAACCTAAAGGCTAAGCCCCAATTTACTACGGAAAAGGGGACTGTAAAATATGTCAGTTAAATGTAGTTGTGAAAACGTGGCCAGCTGTGTTTGAGTCCACACTCAACCATCTGCATCTAAAAGTCGAGACAGTTGAAGGAGACCATGCAGGAAGTCTGACACTTTGAATTATTCTCCAGGAACCCATCTGTTATATCACAGTGTTGCCATGAGGATTAAAGGGATGGGCGTGAAGGGTGCACGGGAGCAGCTGACACAGATTCAGTGCTGTACAGAATTACCTGCGACTTGTCCCCGAACTCTGCTAGGAGGCCTTATACACGTGGTCCCTCTCTTCATGTTCTCCTTCTCCTATCAGATGGGAAGGCATGATTAAATTATAGTTGCATTTTGAATATTGAAGGCACAAAATGAACACTCTTTTTCAGTCCAGTAGACAAAGTAATACACAGGAAATTAAGTGACTTCTGCCCTTTTTCAACTAGTTTATAATTGGAAATTAATTTATGATGATGTATTTTAATGGATTAGATACAAATTATGCTGTGTCTTTTTATATCTTTCATGTTAGGCCAAAATGAAAATGTACCTAAGTAGAGTTGATATTTTATAAAAATAAATACAAGATATAAATAATGAAAAGATTCTCAAAGGAAGTTATTAACTCTAACCCTTTCTTCTCCAGATTATAGAAAATTTAACTTGATTTTCAAAGAAAGAATCTTAAAGGAATGAGATATTTTATCTTGGGGAACTGAATTAGGAATGTTGAATGTTGACGGAATTATAAAGTGTAACCCATTTTCGTTTCTTATGTCACCACCTTCTGATGCAGAAATTCAACCCTGAAGAGTCCCAGAAATCCTGGGAGTTCAGAGGGTGCCTCATCACAGCCAGGCAGCTCCCTGACCCTCGTCTTTCTCTTCCACTTGTTCCCCAGCTGCTGGATAGAACTTTGACCACGAGGAACCAAAACAAACTCCCTTACTGAGCACTGTTGCCACTTTTCTTGCCCCTTCTTGTGTGCGTATTCTGAACCTTTGCATGTCAGGGTTATGCAATGTTTCTTGGCAGAGTGAGACAGAAATTTGCAGAAAGCAATCTGTTGGAGTAAATCACAGAGTGTTCACAATTGTTAGCAATTCTTAAAGCCATCTAGCTCCACCATCCTAAACTCTCAAGGTCTGAGACAGAGCTCAGTTAATATTCCAAATCTTTATTCAGACTTACTTCTTCCTACTAGTGACTAGCTGTGTACCGAGTCAAGCTTGTCACACCTGAGATCTGAATGAGTTCCCAACAAGGAAGCTTCTGAGTCCAGTGGGCTTTGTCCTTCAGGGAGGTCAGCCCTGCCCAGACATGTCTGGACCACAGAGATGGACATGGCTTCAGTGGCTGAAGCTGGAGCTTTTACCAAACAAGAAAGATTATTTTGTTCAATTAGAGATCTGTTAGTAACAACTTTGAGAATTGAGAGATGGGTATCTGAGGTCGTTTTTCTTTTTGCTTTTTAAAAGAACTATTCAAGTACTAATATAAAAGATTGAATCCACAGTAACAAGATACCAAGCCCTTCACTATTAAAAATTAAGGATTAGTTAGTGGGTCAGAATTATGCTGAATATAGAGTTTGCTCTGGATGTCACTATATGTGGAAACTAAAGGTTTTTTACTACTTGGAAAGAAAAACTGGGAGTAGCAGTAGTTAACATTAGATTTTAATTCCAGTAAGTTAGACCTCTATTCTAGTAATTCTGAAATAAGAACAAATATGTATGCATAGAAATCAGACTGTTTTGTATGGCATTTCCTACTACCTTATTTGAAATTTTAGTCATTCCAATGTATGTATAATAGTATAACATTGTGTTTTATTCTGTTTCTTTTATGACTCAGTGTTGAACTTTTTTTAATCTGACTTTTGGTCATCTGGGTCTCTTCTTCGTTAACGCGTCTGTTCAAAATGTTTCCTTATTTTTTATTGGGTTTTTGTTTCATTTCTTATTGACTTAGAAGAGTTCTTTATGCATTCAGGGTTCAAGTCCTTCCTCAGAAATCTATTTTTCAAATATTTTCTCCTCATCGCTAGTTTGACTTTTCATTTTCTCAGTGATGTCTTTTGAAGAGCAAAAGATTTTAATTTTGAAGGAGTCCATTTTTTTTTCTTTTCTAATTAGTGCTTTTGTGTCTTGTCAAAATATTTGCTTAACTTATGGTCACAAATGTATTCTTTAATTTTTCTGGTAGTATATACAGAGTTTTAGTTTTTATATTTACTTTTATGATCCATTTGGGGTTAATTTTTATATAGTAACAGTCAAGATACCTTTTTATGCAAATACCGCCTATTTCTCACTGAATTACCTTGGTCTGACTATATGAGTGTATATATGTATGGTCTGCTTCTGGATTCTGTGTTATATTTCTTTGATCTACATGTTAATCCTTATGTCATTACAAAACTGTATTAGTTTTTGAGTCTTAAAATTAGCTTATTTGAGTCTTCCAATTTTGTTCTTATTTAGATCCATATTGGTTAATTTAGTTAATCAGCTTTAGTTTTCAATGTGAATTTTTCAAATCAGCATCTTTGTTTCTATTAAAAAATCAGTGATTGTCATTGGGATTACATTGAAATTATAGACCCGTTTGAGAAAAATTGACATTATAGTAACATGGAGTTTTCCAGCTCATGGAACTGGTATATTTCTCCATCAACATTTTAAAGTTTTCAGCATACAAACCTTGCACGTATTTTGCTAAATGTATCTTTAAGTATTTTATGATTTTCCATGCTTTAATATAATATAGTTTTTTATTATTTCAATTTCCAGTTGTTTATTACAAGACTATATAAATACAACTGATTTTTATGTTTTAACCTTTTATCGTGAGGCATTGCTAAATCCATTTATTATCTTAATGCTTTAAATTTCATGCTAAGCACTACTTACGTGCATTCCATGACTTTTTGTGTTATATTTTCTGTTCTATTTAATTCAAAATAATTTATATTCCTTTTTACTTCCCTTTTGGATACACAGGTTATTTATAAACGTAATATTTAATTACCAAATGTTTGGGGATTTCCATGCTTCTTTCTGTTAGCATTTTCTATTTAAACTTCATTTTCTTTAAGGGAAAAAACTTTGTATGATTTTCATTCTTTTCAATTTGAGTTTGTTTTCTGGCCCAGGATGAGATATATCTTGGTCTATGTTCCATGTCTAGTTGACAAGAGTGTGTATTCTGCTGTTTGGTGGAGTGCTCTGTAAATATCAGTTAGCTCAGGTTGGTTGATAATGTAGTTCAGGTGTTCTGTATCCTTAATGATATTTCTTTTTCTATGTGTTATTGAGAGAGGACTCTCCAACTATTATTGTGGTTTTATCTATTTCTCCTTTCATTTCATTTTTTCCTTCATGCATTTTGAAACTCTGTCATTCTGTGTGTATGCATTTAGGATTTTTACCATCATAATGAATTGAGCCATTTATCATTATTTTTATTTTTATGTGTGGCAATAGTAGTTCTGAACTTGAATATATCTGATATGAATATAGCCACTCCACATTTCACTGTTTTAATTTTTGCAAGATGTGTCTTCTTGTAACATTTTACTTTTATTCTATGTATATTATTATGTTTATTATGTGTTTCTCATAGACATATCATCTAATTGGTTTTTGCTTTTTTTAAATCCAGTCTGACCACATCTGTCTTTTAACTGATTTGTTTATACCATTTACACTTAATTATATATTTTAACTTAAACTTACCATCTTGCTAGCTATTTTACTTAATATTATATTTATTTACACGCATGATGTTGATATTAAAAACTCCTTTAGCCCGAATATGTCATGCTTTTAAGAATTAGAGAATGTCATCTCTATCATTCTTTGTTAATTAGTTATTATAATCTATTTTCAAGTCACCTTATTTGTAACATGTCTATTATAAATGACAGAATATTTAATTAGTCTTTTAAGTAACAATCATATTTTTAATTAATGTGAAGAATACATTAATATCTCTTTGTTTTTCAATATTTATGAACTCCTTTTGGGGGTTATTTTCAAATTTGCAAAAATGGATAATCCATTACCAAATCTATATATACCTCTTGTTCTGATAAATTCACTCCACACACTATTTCAGTTTACCAAAATATACATGTACCACCGAAATGAAAACTAGCCAGATACTCTTATCGTAGTCCCTTTGTTCAGGGTTTAGTGAAAATAGAACATTTCTCATGGGGCATCAGAGAATACTTGTTTTGAGAACACAGTTTCCCATACTTTTTTGTTCCATGGCAATATAAATGGATTTATGAATTTTCTGTTTTTACCCAAATTCTGAAATCAAAATAATTATGATTTTTCTTATTTAATCTATTTAACTTTTCCATGTCCTCAATTTATTATATAATTCAGAATTGAACCTGTTTTAAAAAGCCAATGGGAAACTATGGCAGTTTATGGGCAAAAACTCTTCCCTATATTTTTATTATACTTAGTTTATTCATTTTAGATATTTACTTCCACTGATTTTTCAAAACCACTTATTTGACACCATTTGTATTCTAGGCTGATTTTCTGTTCTTCTCTACAGAAAATCCTACTTAATCTGATGTTTTAAAATTAATTTGTTTCCCAACTCATGAATTTTCATACATTTGGCTCTATTGATTTTCTTTCTCTTAATTATGCCTCCCATTTCAAATGCTTGTTTAAAACGTTTTTCACATTAGTGAAATATTCTTAAGTCACTCTCATGTTATCAGAGAGATTAGTGAGCATCCAATACCTGTCACTAATAAAATTTCTTCTTACGTTAGGCTAAGATTCAGTCCTTTTGTGTGACAGCCTTTTCTACATTCTTCCTATATAAAATGATAGTGAGCATTAATAACTATACTGAGCGGGCAATTACTGTCTACTTGATGATAATTGATTCCAAGAGGTGTTTAAAGCTTTATTCTGAAGTTCCTATACTTTTACTTGTAATTAAATCCCATATTTTGAGGAAGGAAAAACATTTTGGTTGAGCTCTTATGTCTAGAAGGAAACACTAGATATTGCAAATCAGATTTGGATGCCGCATGCATATACGTCCACACAGACAAATGCTCTTTGCATATATTAGAACAATAATTCTGCATTTGAATTTTAAATCTCATTGGGGTTATGGAAAGATTCTACAACAGTTGAGATCAGGAGGACTGACTGTCGGTTGGTTTGCAAACAGCACAGTGAACAAATGCTGCATTCTTGTCTCCTACTTATCATTATTTTTCCCTCTACATTCCTTCTTCCCAGGATTTTTATTGGATCCCATTTTGGAAATACAGGGGCTTTCTGATATAAAAAGTTGTGGGAATTCTGAAGCAGTGTATCAGGGTTACATCTGATAAAATTTTAATTATGGTATAATACAAGTGATAAAGTTTACTAAGCAGTATGAAGCAAGTATAAACTAAAATACTAGAAGAAGAAAGTGTATCTGCTACTTCGCAATGCCTGGATACTATAAACTGGTTTTTAAATTACTCTTCATCTGCTTTATGAAATAAACAAAACGTGTGTGGTGACCTGTAAGGGAAATCTGGGATAATTTCCTTTGTCACCTTTAACACAAGTCACATTCTAGAAAAGAGAGGTTCTTCTCCTTTGAGATATTGTACCTAATATTAACCCCAAAACAACTGCTGTGCATTGTGAATGAGAATATAAAATTTTGGTAAAGTCAGCAGGCAATGCACATGTTAACATTAGCAAATAGAAGTGTTAAAGCTGAGTTTACCCTTCAAATCAAGGAGTGCAGCTAAATAAGGAAAATTGTGTTCATTTTCCTACATATACTTGCTTGTCTTTCATTCTGTCTCCACATCTCTTTATGTTCTGTCTACATTTTTATTTCAGTGTTTCTCGAGTTAAGGCAATGTATTTATTCTATGTTATAATACTTTATGTATTATGTTATAATACAGCAACTAATTAATAGTGTGATTTTACGTTGATTATTACTTAAATTAAATATCCATATTCTGCATAATATGAAAAACCAACCTTAGAAGTATGTAGTTCCACATCACTTCCATGTTTCAGTTTTGATCCTCTCAGTAACTAGCAGTACCACTTTAACAGTTAAGCAATGAAAAAGCCGCAGAAGCAGATTTGATATAGAACTTATGAGTGAAGCAATGAGCTCTACAGTGTTTGTCAAAGATAATACTCATAAGAGAATTGCGGTCACAATTTATGTGGTATAATATCCATGAAAGCTGAAAAACATTGCTTCACTGTCATCAGAATCATGTTCAAATTACAAAAACATTTTCACTACAGAAAAATTTAAAAAGTATAACAAGTAAAGGGGTATGCCTTCTTTATCAACAGTAAGAATCTGAAGGCTTACCCATAGAGTCGGAGTGTCTGTGTTAACTGGAAACTGCCCTGGCTTCGTAAAGCCCTTTGGAACTCAAGGGTAAACTTTTATCCGTGTTTGAATGTGACGTTTGTTTTCTAAGCAATTCAGTGTTGTCCAAATTCTACAAATTTTCAGTCAATCCAAATGTCTCCATTATAAGAAGAAAAACATACACAATTCTTTTAAATATTGATCATCTGGAGTTTCATAATGACCTCAGTTAGGTCATCACAATTACATAGGTTAGTTTAATACATTATTAAAATAACCTAATTCATACTTTAGTCCATTAAATAATTAACAAATTAATATATTTTAATTATGGTAAAACATACATAAAATTTACCATTTTAACCATCTTTAAATGAATAATTCAGTGGCATTAAGTGCATTATTGTTGTGCAATCATCACCACCATCCATTTCCAGACTTCCATTTCACAAAATTGAAAATCCATACCCATTAAATAATAACTCCCCATTTATTCCTCCTCCCAGCCCTTGGCAACCACCATTCTACTTTCTGTTTCTATGAATTTGACTACTCTGGGCATCTCATGTGAGTGGAATCATACGAGTTTGTCCTTTGGTTTGTCTTTGTCAGAGAGATAGTACAGAACTGAAAATGATCACGTCTTGAAAGATATAAGGCTTAAAATTAAAGTGATTCTGGGTCAGAAAATGTCCCTACCTTGACCAGTGTAGAAAATTGAATAAACATAATACCAAAGAAAGACTAAAGAGCTCATACTTATTACAGACACATTTTGGATAAAGAGGTATTTGTGGACCACACAATAAAGCTCATTATAATTTTTACAAGAAAATATAATCCAGATTTCCAAATAACCAACATTTAAGCATATTCATGTAACACAGTTTAGTTGTGTACTGAGGACTAGCCATACTCGACATCATGAATATTTATTTTCAATTTTTGTGAAGAATATAATTCACATAGTTATTTGATGCAATTAGACTAATTGAGCAATACAGTACCACATACATACAGCATAAATGTGATTTAGCTTCAAGATTCTGTTTAGTTTTAAATCCTCTGAGACTTTTATTACACAGGCACTTTTATAATGACTGTAAATATTCAACATCCTGGGTATGACAAACGTGTCTTAGGGCCATAAAATATCATGTTCAATTAGATGCTTCTCTCCTGGGAGTGCAGTGTACATGAGTATGCATTCGAACAGATAGCCTGAGTGAGGAAGAATTTATTTTAGAAATTAAAAGCTATTTAAAATAGTTTCCAGTTCTACAGCTTGTTAAATTGCCATGTTTATCTAAATTCAGTTTCATCAATAAACAATTCAAGAAGCACTGGCAAAAATAAGAAATGAATGCAGCTGAATCCACTGCACAGTGAAAATAAAAAAAAGAAAGAAAATGGAAAATAAATAATCAAGTTTTTAATCAAAGACAGTTTTATAATACAAGGAGTGAAAAATAAATATCTTGGAATTTTTCTGTTACTGAGAAGGGAATTCTCAGTATTCTCAGCAATCAGTATATTTTGAAATCTGCTAACTATACCCTTACATTTATCTTATTCTTTTGATTTTTTTAACTTAAATTTAACAGCCCATCAAATGAAGAAAACATTGATATTCAATGAGTAATTTAAAATCTGGAGAGTAACAGGTTTGTCAGATGTAGATTTTTCAGGTCACTGTAACACTTAATAGTATTAATATTATAAATAGATATTATTTTACAATTTACTCATAAGGATAAACACTTGTATTAAGAAATTTAAAATGTACTTACATGAATGATAATTAAGGAAATCTTTGACCCATGTGGTAAAACTATTCCAGTTTTCACTGTTTTTAGTAGTAATATTATTTTTAGGTTCCACTGTAATTTTTTTAATGACAATTATTGAAAAATAGAAAAGTAGTGATAAAATTAAGTATACAATATTCTGAATTAATATTAAGGAAATTCTATCTGGAATCACAGTGAGGACAATCATGGGATTTTGTGTACTCATGGTAACATATATAAAAATAGTTGATGTATCTTTTATTGCTGGTGCTGCAATAAATAAAGAGCAGTTAGTAAAGCAATATCTTATTTCAAAAAATCAATATTATTTCAGGAACACATTGTGGTGTTTTTATCCTTCATCAAGAATACGTTTTCCTTGAAATTGCTGAGTTGTAAAATGCTTTTAATCTTGAAAAATGTAAGAGAACTGATATGAATAAAAACAGAAGCCCTAAATGACCCAAAAGATTGAAATCTGGCAGGCATAAGATCACAGGTGACCAGTGGTAACAGGTTCCAGTGGAAAGGAGGTGAAAAGGTGTCCAGAGGGGTCACGAGGCTGACTGAATCAGCAGCCATATGAAAGGATCACAAGCTAAGAAATGCATTAAAGCAGACCAGGTGGATTTCACAGATGGTGGGAAGACTGACATAAGCAGAAGGGTATTCATGACTGATGTATAAAAAATGACTTGGATTCGTGAGTTACAGTGTTCGAAAAAGACTATTTCATGAGGGAGAACACATGAAGGAACTGAAGCCTTAGAAAAGACTGTGGCTTAGGTGAAGAATAACTGCTACTGTGAAGAGGCCCAAAATTTTGTGTGTTTAGGATTTTAGAAAATAACCTAGTAATAGTTACCTAGTCTCAATATTTCAGTAAGAATATATAGAGGAAAGCTCCAGCGTTAAAGAATGAACCATGGAATCGTTGTTGAGTGCAGGGTAGTGGTGTTCCTGAGAAGGTGGTGGTAGCTGACACACATAAATTCTAGGTGGAGATCCTGTGTCTGTCCTGTTTTGACAATTCTATTGAGAAGAAAAGTGACCACAGTAACAGATGGCTTCTAAGTCTTGCCTGGTCAGTCACGTTCTGCAGCTCCAGGGTCCTCACTTTTGGTCACAATTCTCAGTGGACTTGTCACTACATTCGCTGATATGACTTATTTGTTGGTCCTCTATTTTAGATGCTTAGCATAAGATCTAGTGTTGACACCACAAGTTCTTGCTTTCTATTCCTACTTTAAAAAAATCAAATACAAATCACAAAATGATACCATATTATTTGATGTAATGTTTGAAACTGTACTCACATGTAATCTCAAAGTTTAGGTGCCTATCAAAGTATTATGAAATGATAGACTTGATTTGGGGCAGTTCTCTAACATTAAAAAGTTCTTGGATAGTTTGGTCTCATTATCTAGCTTCAGTAGTTGATTAATTATAAAACAGAAAGCAGGAAAAGCAGATAATCAAGTACTAAGTTGAGGTTTTGCCCATGCTATGCCAGAGGAAAATTCTCCAAGCAAATGTGACTTGACTAAGTTACCAAAGACAGTCCAAAGATAGCAGAACTTTATTAGGCAAAGAGGGAATACACTGGCTATTCTTGAGGAAGGAAAAGTCAGAGAAAAGATATTGCTAGGAAATAATAAGGGAAAAAAAGAGGAGACTGAAAGGAGGAAAAGTTAAAGCTGGTCTGATGGATAAAGAGTCCTGATGGAAGAGTACTGAGTGGCAAATAAGTCTGGATAAACACAACAGAGGTCAATTATGGAGACCTTTACTGTGCCTCCAGCTTAAACTTGATGGGATGAGCACTTAAAGGACACTGTATAAAGTTTTTGGAGAGAAAATGGTATATTGAAATCAAGCTTTTATGAAGCTTTTCCTGAATTTATGAGACAGATATATTTTGAGGGAGCTAGGGCTGTAAAGAAGCCCATGTTAAAGCCATGTGTAAGAAGAGCTACGTCGACAGGAAAAAATCCTAATGCCCATCAATAGGAAAAGAGGTAAGTAAATTGTGGTATATTCACATAGTGGAATATTATGCAGTATAAAAATACACTAAACTACTGTTACTGAAGGTGTCCTGAATAAGCCCCACAGACATTATACTGTAACGTAAATCACATATGAGCACATAGGATTTAGTTTATATAAAGTTCAAGAACAGGCAAAACTGAACATGAGAAGTAAAAATAGCAGTTTCCTGAAATAGAAGTGAGAATCGACTGGAAAGGAGCATGAAGGAAACTGCTAAATATAGGGAATATTTTATATCTTGCTCAGGGTAGTGGATACATACATAGCAAAAGTTTATTGAGCTGCATACTTAAGATCAGTACTTAGGTATATACTTTATACGTATTATATTGCATATGTTTTACTCAATGTATTTTAAAAACCTCATTGTTTGTATTTACCCAATGGATAATGTGGAAGCTAGGCTAGGAACAGAGGAATCAGTTAGGAGGTAATTGTCACATCCATACAAGAGAAGATGGTGATTTTGTCAAGAGTAGATATAGTGAAGGTGGACGGAAACTGGAAGATTTGATAAATAATTTAGAGATAGAATCAACAGGACTTAGTGACGGTCTAGCTATGAAAGGGAGGGAGGGAAGGTGATGGAACTCATTGTCTATGAATACCTGGGTGAAACCAATAGAGACAGTGATGGTTGGGATATGGAAGGTAGGGCAAGGGTAAAATGGTTCTCAGGCATGTGGCATGGGTACCTGGATGGAAGAGCAGGGAAAGACCGGAGAAGCAATATATTTAGTTCAGAGATGGGGATAGAGGGGATTTGATCAAGAATTCAATTTTGGACATGTTAAATGTGAGATGTCCCTAAGACGATGACAAGTGAAGATGTCAAATAATCATTTGGGCACATGAGCCTGAACCTCATGATGGAGAGCTAGACTGCAGAAATACTAGCACATAGAAAATATTTATAGATAGAATTTTCTAGAAAGAGAAAAAGACCCAGGACAGTCTCTTTAGAGATTTCACTTTTTAAGAGTAAAGTAGAGAAGGAGGAGAAGGAGGGTCCAAAAAATACTCTAAAATGTACTGGATTTTAGGAGGAAAGCCAAGAATGAGTAACAGAACAGAGGCCAAGAGAAAGGAGGATTTCCAAAGAACAGGCAGTGACTGAAGAAAGCATGAAGAAAGTCATTGGCCACATTACTAAGAGAAGCTTCAGCACTGTGATAGAAGTGGAAGTCAGATTGGAGTGGTAGGAAAAATGAAGGGATGTTAAGGCAATGGAGAAAGTGAAAACAGAGAACTCTTCTAAAAAAACTTACATCGGAAACTAGGGGATGGAGGGATAAACTGAGTTCAAGATTTGCAGATATTAATTACTATGTATAAAATAGATAAACAACAAGGTCTTACTATATAGCACAGGAAACTATATTCAGTACCTTGTAATGGCCTATAATAACAAAAATACAAAAAGGAATATATATATTTCATGTATATATATGAATTACTCTACTGTACACCAGAAATTGACACATTGTAAATCGACTATAATTCAATAAAAAAATAAAAGAACTTAACTGCATAAAAGCCATGAGTGGAATGGAATAAGGAATCAAGCAACAAATACTCTTTTTTTTTTCTTTTTAGTCACAGATTTACAGGTTTTATATATGTTTTCTTTAATTGAAATATATTTAACATATAACATTGTGTAAATTTAAAGTATATATTGATTTGATACATTTTGTATTGTCATATGGTTGCCAGTGTATTAATAATTAACACCTCTATCACCACACATAATGATCATTTCTTTTGGGGATTTGGAATAATTAAGATCTAATCTCCTAGCAAGTTTGATGATTATGATACCATATTGTTGTCAATATTCACTATACTGTGCATTAGATCCCCTTGACCTATTAGTTTACTGTTGCAATTCTATATCCTTAAAGAACATCTCTCCTATTTCCTCATCTCTCTGCCCCTAATTAACCTCCTTTCTACTCGATTTTTAATGAGTTTGGTTTTTTAGAGTCCACATATAAGTGATATCACACTACATCAAACTTGAAAGCTTATGCACAGCAAAAGAAACAATCAACAAAATGAAGAAGCAATCTTGGAAAACATGGGTTTGAACTGCTCAGGTCCACTTATACACGAATTTTCTCAATAGTAAATACTACAGTAATACTTGATCCATAGTTGGTTGAATTTGTGTTTACAGAGGGTCTGCTGTAAGTTATACTTGGATTTTCAACTGCACAGAGGGTCAGTGTCCCGAAACCCCCAGGTTTAAGGGTCAACTATATTTAGATTTTACTGATAAAACTTACTTTGCTTGAGCCATCTTGGCCTTCTTGATGCTCTTCAAAAAAATCAAGCTTCTTCAGAGCCATTGCAATTTTTGTTCTTTCTGATTGAAATGTGCTTCCCCAGACTTCTCATTACTGGCTTACATCATTTAGGATTCTACACAACATCACTGCCTCAGTTTTTTTTTTTTTTTTTTGTGGCTGTACTATCTAAATAGCACTCCATTATTTTCCATTCCTTTACTCTAATTTTTGTAGCAATTACCACTATCTGTTAATGGACCGAATCATGTGTCCGCTTAATTAATATGTTGGAAAAAAATGAAAAGGCAGTCTACAGAATGGGAGAAAAATTTTGCAATCCATATATTAGGTAAGGGGGGTTAATATCCAAATAAATAAGGAACTCAACAACTGAATAGCAACAACAACATATATGATTAAAAATGGGCAGCAGAATATTTTTCCCAAGAAGACATCCATACAGATACATGAAAAGATGCTCAACATTGCTAATCGCTGACTAAATCCTAATCAAAAACTACAATGAGATATCACTTTACACCTGTTAGAATGGCTGTCATCAAGAAGACAATAGGTAACTGTGGGCAAGGATGTAGGTAAAAGGGAACCGTTATAAACTGATGGTAGGAATGAAAATTGGCTCGTCCACTATGGAAAACAACATGAGGGCTCCTCAAAATATTAAAAAATGGTCGACCATATGATCCAGCAGTTCCACTTCTGAGTATATACACAAAGGAAATGAAAACAGGATGTTAAAGAGATATATGTATCCCACGTTTACTGCAGCATTATTACAACAGCCAAGATACGTAAGTGACCTAAATGCTCGTCAACCGATGAATGGGTAAAGAAAATGTGATCTCTCTCTCTATTTATATATATAGATAGATATATACCTATCTCATATATATATATAAGTATATATATATATATATATATATGAAATATTTAGCCATGAGAAAAAGAAGGAAATTCTGCCATTTTCTACAACATGGATAGACCTTGAGGACATTATGCAAAGTGAGATAAGACAGAGAAAGCAACAAATACTTTTGACTGTTATTTTTTATTTGTATTGTGTTTGCAGTTGTGAGGTAGCAGAGTATGTCTGAACGCTGCTGGAAATAATTGACTCAAGAGGAAAAGACAGAAAAGAGATGACAGTATTGGCTTGAACAAAATAGAAAAATAGGTATTTGTGTTGGGATAGCATTTTGTAGAAAAATGACCATAAAATAAGAAGGCTAAATAATGATTTTTCAGGGGTTATTTTACTGCACAAAAGATAAAGTAGGTAGAAAGTAATGAACTCTATCTGGTACTGGGGAGCGGGGAATCATCTCAGCATAAATATTAATCTTTGATCTAATTATCAGGAGAGAATCATGGACTTGAAATTTAATTTTGCAAATTCTATTTAACTGTGTGTTTATTTTGCAAAAAAAAAAAAAAATTACTCTTTATACCTTGAAGCTCAAACCACTTCCTGGATTTAAAAGTGACTAAAATAGAAAAACATTTAACTAAATACCTACTATTTCTATGATCTTGCTATTGCTAAAACTCACTATTTTACCCTTGATTGCTTTGTAATATTTCACTATTTGGAGAGATAAGAAACCTTTCAAATGCTTTAGCTCAGTGTACAGATGTGGAGGCGTGTAATAATTACCTTCAAGTAATTATCATATCCCAATTTTAACTGGAAAACGTATGATATGTGCTTTCCTTCTACTTCCTGTAGCTATTTTTTGTTCTGATTTTTTTTTTCCACCTCTGCACTAATCAGGTTTTCTTTTTCTCTGATCTCAAGTCCTAAAATAAAGGTACCTGCAGGACCAAAAATATTGAATTAATGGCAAATAGAGACAAAATGTGGCAAAATGTAAAAGCAATCAAAAGAAACACTATTGCAGCTGCCAAATAGTCATCTTTTTATCTTTAAAATGAAAATTTTCTTTAACCTGTTGTGTATAACTTGCTGAAATTCAGTGAGCTTTCATTCTTCAGTAGACGAATCCCTTTTCTGATCATCCTTTGGTAATGGAGTGCGTTGTTTTTGTTTTGTGTTAATATGTTCCTCTTTTAACCTTATCCTCTGTCATTTTACACAAGTAGTCACTAGGCCAGTAGGAACTATCTAAGGGAACTGGGGAAAGCATTCAATACATGTCAGTGTATGTTTCATTGACATAGGGAAGCCTCTGGTCATTTTCTTTGCCTATCTAGATTGCCACAATTTGGCAGTCACCCTGGCAATATACTAATCAAATGACATATTTACTTAAAGAAGAATAAGGACCTGAGTGGTCCTAGGATGGTCACCTCATATTCACCCCTTTGGTGAGTAAGAGGCTCTCACCATAGAGATTTAGGGATGGTTGAACACATGGCGTCAAACACTAGACAGATGAGAGCAACAGTAATTCATCACTCACACTCACAGCCCAGCAGAAGAAGACACCACATGCCATGCAGCGTCACATGGGGGTTGCACTCTGGAACGGAGTGGAGGATGGAGTGAAGGACCAGAGTCTGTGGGAGGCTAGCTTCGTGGTATCAAGAGGGTGAGATGCCCTTTCTCCCAGGAGGGTGATTGGCTTGTATGAATAATTCCGTAAGCTGGCTGGGTAACGAAACCTGGCCCTCAGAGATAAGCAGGAACTGTGACTGGTCCCCTCGGTAAGGAAGGTGTTTGCTTAGAGGACCTTATTCACAGGAGTAAAGTGGGGAGGGAAACTGCAGTCCGGCCACTTGAGGCCATCCCAATTTCACCAGATGTCAAGGCAGCACACAATATTGGGTCTTAATTTTAGGCCTTAGATTATATATGACAACATGACATAGCAAGTAAAGGCCAAGGATATGATAGAGAATCACACACAGAAGTAGTCAGGAGTTCAGCTAAGTGTGCATACATGTGCACTTGAAGATAAAGGGTCCTGCACTTATGACTAATATCTTTATTAGAAGAGTTGAGCCAAATTCTAACATCCCAAAATGTTAAAATTTTGCTTTTTCCAGGATAATAGATAGCATCATTATAGTCACACAAAGAAGATTAAACTGCCTGAACCTCCAACTGAACCTGTTTTTATTTTCGGTTGGTTGTTTTAGATGTGCTGTGGTGAGAAGTTATTTTTGTGGCTTTCATTGATTTTATGATGAAATGTCTGCTCTATTGTTAAAATCATAAATTACTTCTTTAGGATCGTTCATAAGATTTCATTAGTCAAATAAATGAAATTAATTTACAATCCAACTGCATTCCCCTCTGGGTAGAAGGAATGACCAGGTCTTTCTAGGTAGCCTTCGCATCAGCCAAGCTCTGTAGCTCAAACATCATTTGGTTAGTAATTAGGTGTTTTATCAGATTCTTGCTGAAAAGGCATGAGACAGTTATCTGCCACAATTATCTTTGAAAATTGAATCCTCCATTTCTGGTCCTGCTGAGGACGTTTCAAAGAAACACTGAGTAGTTTAAAGCTAAATGCCTTTCAAAAACCCTTAGCTTCTAGAATGCATGCAACACAATTGCTGGTCACAGCAGACTTTTTGCCCCATGTTTTGCGCACAGCCTTTTGTGTGTGAACCTTTTTGTTATGAGTCTTTGCAAATGCTGACATCTTAAAATTACTTTTGGCCTGCTCCTCTGTAACTTCATTGATACATTTCTTACTAAAATATTGCTAATATTCTGTCTGAAATTTAATGTTTGCTTTTTCTGTTCCCTCTCTGCTGTGATATCTTCATAAACGAATCTAACACAAGTGAAAGCAATTGCTGAGATTGAATAGGCTGTATGTGCATTTCAGATAATGATATTTCTTAGAGCAAATTTAGAGCAATTTGCTCTAAAGCAATCTGAAAATTTGCAGCTCATTTAAGTATTAATGTGCAATGTACTCACAGCTTGGAAATTAATATTGAGCTTTAATATGAATAGCTGTAAAAAACATAATCATTTAGGCACTAAAAAAAATCAAACCCGAAGTAGTAGATTTTAATTTAAATGTCACATCCATTTAAAAATGATGCTGTGACTCATCTCCCAGTAGAACTGAACCAATTTTAGGTCCCCATTCACATTCAAGGCAGTGCGTTTAAAATCAATTTGTTTAGAAAATAAAAGCAAATAACAATGAAAACTGAGATTGGTTTGCTGTGGTTAATTTTGGTGAGTAATACTGGTTTCTGTAAACATTCTCTGTCTTAACCACCATGATTTCTTGCCTAACATAATGGCCATTTTCATAGACATGGACTTTTTGAATGTTACAACTTGTGTGTGTGTACTTTTTTTTTTTAACTGAAGTATATCAGTTTACAATATTGTGTCAATTTCTGGTGTACAGCATAATTTTCAGTCATACATATACGTACATGTATTTGTTTTCATATTCTTTTTTGTTATAGGTTTACTGCAAGATTTTGAATATCGTTTCCTGTGTTATACAGGAGAAATTTGCTTTTTTAATCTATTTTATATATAGTAATTCATGTGTGCGTACTTCTGTGTTTTCTGCAAGTACATTAGTTCAGATGCCTATCACTGTGTTCATATTATTGTGTTCGTTCAGCCATCCCTTAATTCAACAAATATTTAGTGTTTGCTACACGGCAGGCATAATGCTGGAACTGTAGACTATTACAGTAGTGACCCGTGCAGCCTCGTGGTGGGTCTCCAGATTTTCCCACTTCATGTCTATGATTCACAGAGTTTTATCCTAGAAACCACATTTGTTTAATTCATTCTTCTGATTAAACATTTTTTTTTGCACACAAAGCCTTTTGCATTTCAGCCTAATTCTATTTTTTCAGCTTCCTCTCCAGTCACAGCTTCACACATGTATGTCATCTGAAATGCCATCCAAACAAAATCATTTACTGTTCTTTAAACAAATAGACTCTTTCCTGCATGCTTTTGCACAGTTTGTACTTCTGTTTAGAATTCCATTCTTCTCCAGTCCTAAACTCTTTTGGCTTGATCAACAACTGTTATCCCTTCAAGATCCCTCTGAAATGTTTATATCTGTGGTGAACATTTTCCAATTTACCAGAAACCTGATTGCCTTGTTCCCTCTTTGATCTCATAGAACAAACACACTATTTAAGCTCTGTTATAGAAATTACCACGATGTATTTAATCTATCTGGGTCTGCTTCCTTCTGCAAATTATAAACTCTCCCTGGGCAAGGACTATGTCCTATTTATGTTTGAATCTCAGGATGACATATCATAGGTTCTCAAATATTATTAAAAGATTAAAATAAGGTGTGTGAATATAGTCATTTTAGGATACTTTTGGGTGTATTCTTGTTTTGTATTGTTTTCAGAGAAAGTAATAGTGAGATCATATTTCATTAAATATACTTTTTTAAAAATCTCATCGGATATTTTAAATTGCAGTGTCGCTGGCTTTAATGAAAGTCTTGGTCTCTAAAGTAAAAAATTTAAAAAAAGTCACCAGACATTCCTTTTCAATGAGATTAAACAGAATTATCACAACAACACTCTTTGAAAGCTGAGGATGTTCAGAAGAGAACTAACCTCACTTGCTGTACAGTTGGTTTGTTGTTAATTCCAGGAATTGCCAGCTCAGCGTGCTTGTGTGCTAAACCAACTGTTGGGTTTCTCTCATTTTCTTTCATTCTTATGCTCTCTCATTCTCTGCCCTCTCTACTTAAGTGTCAAGTCAGACCAGCTTCATCTGTAACTTTTCTTTGACCAAACCAACGCCCAGACAATTTCCTCTATTTCTGTTACCAGTGCTGCGATGAATCTAACTTATCAAAGGCAACACTTACTCTAGAATAGTGAGGCTATTGATGTTTATTACCATGTACGTTACTTGAAAGATGATACTTCCCAGAAGAATGTCTGCAACTGTATTCACTTTCAGCTAGAATGACCAAACGTCGTGTGCCCCACTCATTTTCATCAGAATGATGAAATGAAAAATATGATTGAAGGTCAAATGGGCACAGGATTCATCTGACTGAGCCAATGTGAGCACAGCATTTTGAAAATTGCTTTTGTTTGAAAATTGCTTTCCTTTTGTCTCTGTGTACATGAGTATACTTTTAAGGAATCATCTTTGTGAATTTGAACATTCATTTTGAAAAGAGTGCCTGATGCAGACAGTTTTCATTTTAGCTACAAAAAAACAAAAAAACAAAAAAACAAAAACCCGGTAGCATCGTCTTCATATTAAACCTTTACGTTTTGTATCTTTACATCTAGAATTTCTTTACATTAAACAATCTTTTAAATTTATTTATTCGTAGTACAATTCCACTAATAGAAGAACACAATCTTTTTTTTTAAACAAGTTAGAAAACTTAAGTTGCCTGAGGCAATCCTATAATTAAAGTGAAAAGAAGATAAAATCTCCTTTTTGCTGTCTTTACCTTTGCCTCTATGTTGGCAATACTAATGAACTTCACTATGTTTAGGGTGAGAAATTGATTTGAACCTTTCTGCATTTACTGCTGTGCTTTTTTTCTGCCTCTTCCCCTAAGGATTTGTGCAGTTTAATTTGCCATTGATTCTTTAATGATTATGGTAGCTACAGTAGAGAAACTGGTGTTTATCTTCATCATACCCTGTGGATAGCACATTATGTTTATTTTTATATATAACTGCATTTCCATCATTATGATAACATTGTCTAGCCAGTGGTTGACAACCATCTCACTGTCCTTATTATTGATTTTATATTTTAATCTTGAAATGCATATATGAATTCTTGTAATGCGCGATAGTAAAATATCTAACCCAAAAGTCACACTAGCATAGCTAAGCCACCGATGAAGTGTCAGCTTCAGCATGCTGAAAGGAGACTAAACATTGAGTAGAACTTTCAGTGACCATGAATTTGACTGTCTTCAGGCTACTCAGAGTACTTTACTTGATGATGTCAATCAGTAATTTGAATACCCCATGTGCAGTGTTTTAAGAACTATTTGATGCTTCTGATTCTCATTTTGTAGCAATAAAACAATTATTCGCCCTTTCTTTGTGCTGATTCTCCTAAAATTATAGCATAGTAACATCTTTAGCACACAAAGTGGGTAGGGGAGATGATGAAGTTCACTTTTTATGCTAGTTAGTATTATTTCTTTCAATGTTTTTCTTTTAAGAAATATTAATAATCCAAGGGGGGAGGGTATAGCTCAAGTGGTAGAGCATATGCTTAGCATGCATGAGGTCCTGAATTCAATCCCCAGTACCTTCTCCAAAAATAAAGAAATAAATAAACCTAATTACCTCCCTCCCAACAAACAAACAAACAAATATTAATAATCCATTCCATTTCTATGTCTTCAAACATTCTACTCAGTAAAATGTACAAAACCAAAGTTCAAAATTTTGGAAGTCTTCAGAAGTGTAATAGATCTGTTACATTTACATTAGCTCTGTATGCCAAAATGCTTCCTGTATTAGCCTGTTCAGGCTGCTGTAATAAAATACCTTAGAGTGGGTGGCCGGTAAACAACAGAAATTTATTTCTTACAGACCTAGAGGCTGAGAAGTCCAAAATCAAAGCCGATTTGGTGTACAGTGAGGGCCCACGTCCTGGTTCACAGACAGCTACCCCCTCACTGCGACTCAAGGGTCTCTTTTATCAGGACACTAATCTCACCCATGAGGGCTCCACCCTCATGACCTAATTACCCCACAAAGGCCCCACATCCTAGTTCCATGTTGGGGATTTGGTTTCAACATATGAATTTTGAGCAGAAACATTCAGTCTGTGGAAGTTTTTCTGAATTTGTAGGTTGAAGACTTAAGAATTCTAAAAGGATGTATGTCTCAGATTGCATTATCGTCTCTCTGACTATTAACTGATAGTAATATATATGTCTACATGGGACTAATAGATTAAAAATTCGTTTCTTTGCGTCTTTATCCTGACTTCGTAAGCTATTTTAGTACATTTTAGATATAGAATAAGTATCTCATTCTTCATGTACAGCCTGAGCTTTATCCTCATACCCTTTGTTTCCTCGCAATACATTTAAAACATTATGTTTCCTGGAAATGTGATAAGAATTAATTAATATTTTGTGCAATGAATGGAGGCTTAATTGGATATAGAGTCCACGATCCACTCAAATAAAATTGAAGTGTGAGTAATAATGTAGCTGTGCCTACGTATCCAGGATCTTTAAGAAACTGGGTGACAAACCACCGAGAACCTTGCTGATTTTCTTATTCCTGCTACTCCTGATTAACTCTCTACCCGGTTTTCCAGGTTTGTCTTATCTTGTCTTCACCTCTGTACTTTCTATTCATGTGTTTTATTCTCAGTATTGATTTCAGACTTGTTTGCCAGAGTCTTTTGTTCTTAGTTTCTTTTCTTTCCTATTTTTTCCCTTTACAAAATCCATGTGTATAAATGAAGTCAGAAAGTTAGTTATGATGATGTTAATAAGTCTAGGATATTAATATTTGGGGTTTAGCATAATTTAAACATTTGACTAAGTGTATAATATTTGCCTCCTTAGGGTTCCCTAAGTATATGAGAAATCAAATGTAATATAGATTAATTATAATATGTACATATATATATGCCCTAAGTACTTTAGGTTTAACTTGTAAGACATTAGTACATTTATATGTACTATGCTATTTTCAGATAAGACATTCTTTATAGGAGGTGTGAAAACGTAACAAGAATTTGGTAGTAATTTGTCCAGTTTGCCTTGTCTATTTGAAAGCATTAAATCTACATTTTTAGAAAATATTATACACCTCTAACTTCTTATTTCAGATTAAATGCATCCCAGCTAAACAGGAGTGATAATAAATTCTTAGTAGAGTTAACTGCAGTCTTATATACGTATTTTTATTCTAGAGAACTCCAGAGTAAGAGTAGATTGGCCAGTCATTTATAAAGACATCTCTCTCTCTCTCTCTCTCTCTCTCTCTCTCTCTCTCTCTCTCTCTCTCACACACACACACACACACACACACACACACTACTTATTAAGCTTTTTTTTATTTTCTAGGCTGAAATTTTGGGAACAGCATCGTACATTTCTTTATTTTTCTTAATTTTTCTAACTCGAGTGTTCTGTGCACTATCAAATCCTTTTGCTTTTCCTTTGCAATGTGTTAATGTTTATTCTATTTTTTGTCCACCGAACAGACTTCCATGTAATGTCCTATTAACTATGCATACTAGTAAGCCTGTACATGGTTTCTTTCGTATTGATTAACTTTCATTTCCAAGTTATATAATTGTTACCAAGCTATTTTGTCCCTTATGCCATCACACTATGGGTAAGAAAGTGCCTTTGAATTAGTCTTGCATTCAGTTCTTTGACATTTTGATTTTATAATAAGAAAAATAGTACAGTTGATTCCAGCTCACTTATTTGCTAACTATATGCATTCATGCAGACAAATCTCATAAAGATTCTTAACTTATATTCTAATATGGGAGGTAATAATTTATGATTTATTTTCCTAATATTAAGTCTGATGGGCTAATAAAAAAGTAAACTTCAAAGTGCTGTATATATGTATTATTTATTTTCAGCTTTTTACACACACCTTCCATTGTAGCTGCACTTACCTACACACTGAGTGTGTCCCCTTACTGACCATCTTTTATCACTTTCTGCAGTTGTATAATTTCAGTACACCCTTTAAAGCCTAGACCAGCCCTATCCCCTGCCCATCTTCAGACGACTTCCTCCATGGCCAGTTTAATCCTTTTAATCTTTGTCACTCATGTAATAAATTATCTACAACTCTAATATGAAGAAAGTAGATTTGTTTCATATCTATTTGAGTCTCCACTGCTTCCATAGATTAACTGTTTAAAGTATTTATTATTTTTTTATTTATAGCTTTTTTATAAAATCTGATTGCAGATTTTTATTGAGTTAGACCAAACTTTAGTCTATCCAATTTGTCAAGAAGGAGAATATCTCTTTACTCCATATGTGGGTTGCTGACTAATTCATCTGCTATATGCAAAATCCAAAATGAGGCTGGCCATCTCTAGTCATTGATTCACAAGGACAGACTGTTTTTAGGAATAACTATTACTTCACTAGCCACTGTTGTTTCTTTTGTCTAAGATTAGGGCAGGAATAATCAACAGTTGTTGATTTTGTTGTGTTGTGAAAAATGTCCAACATTCCTAACTTATGGCCCATGGGATGATAATCAGTTAAAAATTAAGCTGAATAAGATGAAAAGACTGAGAAGACAAGTCTCTAAAAATATGTTCTTTCTCTAGAACAAGAGGTGTAACTTAGAAAATAAATTTTGATTAATAATAAGAAAAGTGTCAGTAAATAATTTTAGTTTTTCTAAATGTAAAAGAAAGAATATGGAGGAAGAGAAGAGGGAGAGGAAGGGGGAGGAGGAGGAGGCTACCTATGATGAAGAGTTTCAGAAGAAGCTGAAAAATAGTCAACATGATGTACTGATAAGTTTAGGAAACATCTGTGTTCTCTTAAGTTATCCAAAATGTGTACCTAAAGAAATGTTTTTACTTTGTTGAACCACGTGTTTACTAAAATTAATTTCTTATGGAACATTTTCACTTTCTAAGAAATTGCATTTTTAATCAGTGAAACATGATTATCCCAAAATATATTTTTGAAAACTCGCTCTGAAGCAATCATGCTCCTCAAAACAGGGGATATACCAGTCTATCATTACATTTATTACTGTTTAAAAATATGCATTAGTGTCATGTACACATGCACAGCATATACTTATCACATATTACCTTTCAACACCACGGCACTTGTAGAAAATGTCTCCATCTTGATTGGGTTGGAAGTTATGCAGGTCTGTAGGCTTGTCAAATTTGAACCTTATACATTAAATCAGTTCATTTTACCATGCATAAATTTCATCTTAATAAAGTTCATTAAAGTAAATCAAAACTACTAATGTCTTGCAAGTTAAATCTAAAACAGACACTATTCAAATGTGAAGCAACACGTAAATACAAATCCACGTTTGCTCTCATCATCGCTGGGAAACTTCATTGGATGCTATTTGAAGTTGGAGGGCATGGTGATGTTAACAGAGATCAAGTGATGGAGCAGACAGACTTATAAGCACTCCATGTATATTATCTCACCTAGTGTTGTGGATATTATTATTACTTCACATTTTATGTTTGAGAAAGATGAGACTAAGTGAACTTAAATTTTTTGTCCAGGGTAAAAGAACATCTGAGTTGTGCAGCTGAGATTCATACCCAAACCTTTTGGTTTGACCATCTATCCTTCTAAAAGACTGCACTGTATTACTTCCATACACTTACTACTTCCAAGTGAATTACATTCTAAAGCATTTCTATTACACTGAATAATTCTGTAATCTCATATTTTAGCTTAATATTTCATAATAGAAGTGAATATTGCAACTTTTTTTTTCTTTTTTCTCATATCATTTTAGTTTCTTTAATTCAACTATACGGATATTCATTCTTAATGCTTTGATAATAGGCAGTATATATACACATTGATGAGAAGTCTTTCTATATTCATAGAGGTTGTGGTTGTGGTTTTTGAGTTCACTATATTGTGATACAGAATCTAAACACAATTGCATCCCATTCCTCACTAAAATCAATTGTCCTATTGTTAATATGTCAAAAGGTGTGATTTTAAATAAGGGTTCATCACGTTTGCTATTAAGCTTGTATTTTTACCTTCCAGTACTTCCATTTTTAGAGAAGATTCTTGAAGATCAAACTTCAAAGAATCGTGATATGTGTACATATCAAATAATGCAGTTGCCACTTCTGATTTGTGGGTCCTACTTTAAAATCATGTCACTTTATTAGCCACTTACCACGTAAGTTCACAGAATAGTCCTTAGATAACAAAAATTTGTTTGGGATACATACTGAACATTACAGAATTTGAAAAATATCTGCCTGTTAACATAACTTGCAGGAGTTCAACCAACTATAATAAATGTTCATACTTTCAGGTTTATTTCCTTGTGATCATTGTTTTGATTTAAAAGAAGAATGTACATGTTTGATAGAGGCCTTTATTTTATCCAAACCAACTGCTACTAATAAGCCATATGTAATTATTAATTAAATTGTTAGAATATAATTAATCACAAATATGAAAATCTGTTTCAATAAATAGACTTTAAAATATCATTTAACTAATATAATCATTCTAAATTTTCAAATGATGAGCAAGTTATAAATAGCTTCTAGATTCAAACGTGCTTTTATTTACATCAAAAGCTGAGGCAAAACTGCTTGTGCACATTTAAAGAATGAGGTTCTTTAGGGGTTTATTCCAAAATAGGGACTCTGGTGGTTAGTGCACATAATAACCATATATTAAACTGAGGAGGAATATGAGAAAATCCCCAGGCAAGAGGATCCAAGATGATAGGGCAGCTGTGATATCAAAACCCAGTCAAGAAGACATTACTAGGATGCAGTATACTTACACATTACCTCTGAAAGAGCTAATTATCTGTACGTCACTGAACAATGTGACCATAAGCCAAAACACTCAATGGATAAACCTGAAAAAGAGTCTCTGGAGAAACTAACAACTGCATAGTGTTGACTGAAGAGCAGAACTGTTCAGCTAGGCTTGTGCTCATCTGAAATCTAATCTACTCTTTACTCTCATTTGACACTTAAGAAGATAACGCATGGAAGATACTGTGGGTATATGATGTCATTTATGAGTGATTCACCAAGATAAAGAAAGTTACCTGGATATTAACCCCAAACAAGGAAGATAGACAACAAAAATGAATCTATAGTGGCGAAGAATATTTCTTTGGAGCCAAAGTTCTAGCCTAGACAGGAGTTGCTTGAAGAGTTCTTAAGAGAAAAGAAACCATCCTCAGATACCTTCAGTGAGGTCAGATCATTGTAGCTGGCAGGAGGATTAGGCGGCTCTGCTAAAGCAAAATCTGGCAATTAATTCTGCAGTGAAAAGTGATAAAGTAAGGACAGCTCAGTCCAGACAGGTTGGCAATAGCTTTGTGTAGATAAACCCGCAGAATGAAGCTGGTCATTCTTTTCAAGTTGGAACTCTATCTCAAAAATGAGCGATAGAATGTTATCTTTCTTTGGGAATAAATTATATTTTTATTGTGCTAGATATATTTGCATGTTTTTGACTCAATGAATAAATTTCCTTCCATTTCTCATCTCCCAACTCTAATCAGTCGCCAAGTTCCTCAAGGAGTGCTTGTGTAGTGCCACCTCTCTGACTCCCACCCCAGCACCAGCCATTTGCTCTGCTTCCTCTCCAAGCTCCTTTGTAAGCAATTATTGTAAGTTTCTGCACCGCTGTTACGGCCTCTATGCTAATTTTCCTCATACTTACTTTATCCTTCACATTCCTATCAGAGTTATCTTCTGAATACACTTGGCCCTTCATATTTGTGGGCTTTACATCTTTGGATTCACCTGAGGGTGGAAAATATTTGAAAAACAATTCCAGGAATTTCCAAAAAGCAAAATATTTTCAGTGTGCACTGGTAACTATTTATAGAGTATTGATATTACATTTACAACTATTTACATAGCATTTAAATTGTATTAGGTATTACAGATTTGGTCAATTCTCCAGGCAAAACTGATCGGTCTTCCACTTGAATTAATTCCTGTAGTTTTATTCTGCCATTTGTTAGAGTCTTCATCTTGCTGAAGCCCTGATGACCGAGGGCTGTGTTGCCTACAAGACGCTGTGTTATTCATGATTGATATGAAGTGCCTTGTTCGGAATACAACAGCTGTTAAGGGTTGTTTGTTTTGTGAATTTGCTTATAAACTGATATAATTTTAATGGCTTCAAATTGTTTATGTACCTGCATAAATAAATAATTTAGTTTTTTTTTTCTTCTGCTGTGCCCCCCAAATACCATAGTAACTGGCTTATTATGAACAGTCTGCAAATATTTGGTGAATGAATGACCATAGTTTTCTAGATCCTTTGAGCGTGTTCTAACTAAATTAGTAAGAAATTAGAAGCACTTATCTGTCATCCCCTAAAGTGTATGGAAAACTGAGGAATCATTTATTATTATATCTAATTGAAATGAATTTTCAAAATTAATAATTACTACATTTGTTCAAAACGTATATCCTAAAATGTATGTTGTGTCGGCTGAATTCATTTAATGATTTAGTTTTATCATTTTGAAAAATGACATTTCAAATGCACTTGTAGTATAATTTTTCACAACATATCTTTAATATTGTCTTGATCTCAATATAGCTAACCATTAAAAAAATTTCTGTGTTTATTTTTTTTCCTCCCAGATAAAACATATCTGTGTCACTGGCTGGGTGGAATGCAAGGAAGGGACAAAGATGAAATGGAAACATGCTCCTTTTTTGGCCATAATATCACTCCTCAGCTTGTCAAAAAGTCACCTGTTTCTGGCACAGCTTATCCCAGGTAAGTGCCATGCATGTTTCGTCAAACCTTGATCAGTATCCCTTCTTTGCTTTACATTTGTTTTTATTGTGTGTTGTAAATCAACTTTACTCCTGTTCTTTGGAAGTTGTAAGTCTGTGTGTAATGGTTTCTTAAGTATGTGTGCTGATAAATTTCAGGGATCAAAGGTTATTCTTGAGTACAGAGCACTTTATTAATTCCCTAGAGAAACAGAAAAATTCAGAAAAATTCATTGTTACAGAAGCATGGAAGAAGTGATCATTTTAAGTGATTAGAGTGGTGGAAGGACAATTGCAGTAGGGAAGAAATGTGTAGCGCAAAAAGAGTAGCCGAGTCGCAATGCATGTTAGTACTACAGAAAAGCAACATCACGGAAAGTAAAATATTAAATCTGTTTGGACTAGTGACATGTTAATTAACGGGCTGAACAATGTCAGAATAAAAATGCAGCATGCTGCTGTGCTGCTGCCATGGTTACTGTTGTTTTTGGTGATGTTAGAAATCTGGTTCCTTGAAGTCATAGTTTTATTGATGGTGCTAGAAGAACATTGCTGTACAACTCTTTTATAAGAAGCTGACTAAACTTCGTGTTATGGTGCAGGAAAATATAAAAATGCATTGATGTACCAATCAAAATATAATTTCAACTTTCCTCTTAGATATAACTATGGGAAAATTGTAGTTAACTTGGACATATTTAAAATATCATCATAATTCAGTCAAGTTATTCATAAAAGAATGGTGTTTGGTGTTTTGTTAAACCAAAATGTGAAGCTTGGTTGTTATTTGTTTGTTTATGGTTTATTTTAATATTCAGCATCTGTATGTAACTAATCATGTGTATCCACACACAAATTAGAATTTTCAAATAATCTTGGGGCTTGAATTTTTTTTCCCCTGCTGGGTTAAGATTGACATTTTTGTTTAGAAGATAAAGGGGTTGTGAACAGAAAGTATGTTTATATCTGTTAAGAGCATTCCCATAGAGTGGAGGTATACAGAAAATTTCAATTCTGTTGTTGCAAAGTCCATTTAGCTGCTTTTTACTGTATTAGGTTAACACACTGAAATTACTGCAAGTGTTTAATTTCAGCCTGTTATTACATTCCCTTCTCTTGCCACTACTCTGTTGAGTATTGATTAAAATTAATGAATAAACCAATATCAAAAAATGACAATATGAAAAAATGTCATGCATTTTTAAGCATATGAAAAATGTTAATTTAAGTCTGAAGTTTTTCACTGACTTTCAAATCATCAGGATAAATAGGTTTTATGAGAAAATATTTTGTAAACTATGACTGTAGATTTAGAGATATCTTAGGTGTAATTGTCCTAAACTGTCCTACCAGCTAATCACTGCTCCAGGTCAACAAATTTAGTCCATGATTTAGTTACTGAGCAAGTAATCAAATCTCAAAGTGGTCAAGTGTGGTTTGAAACATCTTTACTTATCTAGAAATACGGAAGAAGGAATGCTTGTAGAGATGTGTGGTAGGAGCTGTAAAGTTTATCTACGGAATGTAAAGTTACCTTTTCTTTCAAGAAGATACTGTGTAATTTCAGAGGAGACATATCACCTTGAACATTTGGCTCCAAAATTTGTCAAAACTCTGCAATTACTATCTTACATGAAAGCATTTTAAAACCAAAGAGAGCTGAAATACATGAATTTATTGCTTAATACAATACGTAGATTGGGTACAAAGGTGATCAGTTGGTTAGCAGTTTGCAGAAATAAGTCATACAGATTAGTAACTCAGGGCCCATTTTGAGACAACACCTTAAAAAGAAATCAGGGTGCCCCAAATTGGGGTTTATAAAGCTAAATGTCTTCCCCGTTCAGGACCACAGAGTTCAAGAATTATTTCAAAGCAATTTACCTGTCAAAAGAAATATGCTATTAGCTTTTCAAAGGGAACACCTGCAGAGTGGAAGTCATTTTCATAACTGCCTCCATCTGGGAGCACTGGTTTCAAGCTAAGGTGATGAGAAAACCTCCTAAAAGGAGTCATGAGCCTTAGGATCTCTCCTCCTTTACATTAACCTCGGAATGACATGAGATCTTGATTCTTTTTGTTGTTGTTGTTCTAGCTTTATTATGTTTAGTAGAGGCCCTGACATTGACTGAGTTTAGCACAGCTCAGAGGGGGCAAAGATGGGAAGATCAAATATCAGTGACTTTAAAAAACATAGTTTCTCATTCAGTTGATTTACTTCCACTCTTTCCCTAGAGGAAAGAATATCCTCCTTCATCAGAAATTTATTTCAAAAGACAGATAAATGAAAGTATGTAACATGTTTCTGAACAACTATGGAGAAGTTTATGGTCTATAGGACGTAACTTGGTGAGTTATCATTGGTAGAGAGTCTACCAGAACAAGATGCCTCAGGGTCCTTAAGACCAATGAAAATAACCGTTGTAATGCAGATAGTTTTATTACCTGAATATTATTATTTTATTACACAAATAAAATAATATATATCATTTCTATGTATTTATATAGATTTGATATATATTATTATTTATGACCTGCATTTATTTTATTTTATAGAGTTTTTCAGTCAAACTGTAACTTAGTTACTTGGTGTGATTAAATATTAAAACGATGCTTGAACTGACGGATTACCCAGATCATTTTTTTTTTCTATTTCATTTCTCTATATAATACGTTTTAAAAACTGCTGTTGTGTTTTAGAATATTGTATGTGATGCAGTTGGTGTATCAGGGAGATGACTAGAAATTCCATGTACATTTTAAATGAAGAAATACACTTGTTGGTGAAAAGTAAATCAGTTTTAAGAGAAAAAGAATAATTAAGAAGTGGATTCTAAGAATGGTTGGGTCTCTCCAACCATTTGAGTTGTTGCCTTCATTGCATACAGAACCCTTTAAAATCTGCCTCTGTATTAAAACCACTGTAAGATGTTTGTCCTGTCAAGTTTCCTTCTCTCTCATTCACATATAAAATACTCTTAAGCCAATGGTGGTTATCCCATGAGGCATGCTGTATCTGGCCCATGCTACATCTTTATGTAATCTCTGCTCCAGAGTAATCTGACAGTTACCCATCTTCACATTTTAAATCCACCTCCAATGGCAACAGATGTCAGGAAGACAATAAAAGACAAGTGTTAAATGATATGTTTTAAAAGTATCTATTCGGCATATAGTAAATTGAATTGAAAATTTGAAGAACATCGATGGTTAAAAGAAAAAAAGGTTGAATCTAGGTGTATACTGTAAGATTTTAAATGGAAATAGGTGGGGAGGAGGAAGCACACAAGGTTGCATTTCTATTTGAATAAATCCGACAGCCCACTTTAAAGTTAAACATGATTTATTTTTCCCTCTCTATTCTCTAAGTGTGCAGCAACAGCGTTGTCCTTCATTAAAGATGCAGGTGCTGACAGGGTGATTTCCTTTGCCCTGCCTCATGTCAACAAGCCTTGAGTATGAAATTGTCTGAAATGATTTACTGCTTCCCCTCCCCTCTCAGACATCCATCCACCACCACTTCAGTACCTTGCTGCTTTATCCAAAGGAAGGTACTTGCAAGGACCAAAGTGTTATCTGGGTTTGAGTCACCTATAGATAGATCATAAATTTTAATGAAAGAATTCTTTATGTAAAACTCTAGAAATAATAGGAAGTGTATACATATAATACCCATAGACCCCTATTTTTTGTGATTTATTTTTTACATGCCCTACAGATTTTGAATAAATTTGAGTATTTATTTCAGATTTTAAAAATCTGCTGTATAAGGCAAAAAGAAAATTGAAAATAAGTTTCTGAAATTAAAATGTGATAGAATCTTTAAACATTTCTTTATTTGACTAATTTATCTAACTAAAAGTGTTGCATATATGCAAGGGTTTTATCCACAGGAATTTTTTTTCCAATAGCTGTGATTCGTTTCTATAGCATAGTAGCCTCGGGAAGTGATAAGGAAAATGCATATTATTTAGAAATTATAGTGAATGCTTGTTCATAGACAATTTGATTTTTTTTTTGCATTGCACTAATCAGAAATTTATTAATTAATTTTAAACACTTAACAGAGTTATTTGTCTCTTCTATTAGTTATCACATTTAGGTTCAAAAGTACTTTAAAATGTTAACTCTTCTGATTATGCATTGATACAGATGTTACTGTTAAAAAAGTGATTTGATTATATACATGATTTAATAAATCTGTATGACTCGAGAAGTGTTTCTCGACATGTTTTTCATAGATGTTTTTCAGAAACGCATTAAATGTTTATTAAAAATAAAATATATAATTTTGAAAGTCAATAGGTCAAGAAAAAAGCCACTAAGCAAATAAATAGATCAGTGAAAATTAACCTGTATAATTAAAAAAATTATACTTTACATGATTCTGACTTAGTTTTGCCTAATGGATACAATTTCCCTTAAATTTTGCCCAAGCCTTAATAGAGTACTGATTCAGACATTAAGTGGCTGGGAATTTATATCCAAATTAGAATTAGAATAATGTCTCAGTTATGCAAACTTTCTGTAAAAAAAGTTGACATCAACATAAATAAAATCTTTGGCTGTAAATGTTTATTTTCCTCTTCTGATTTTAAAATGAATAAAAATATTTTCATGGGCCCCACTGTGTTGTTGGTTGACACTATGCCACTGTGTCTAGTAGCTAAGAGGTCAGTTCTGTGAAGGACCACCAAAAGATAAAGTATAAATTTATGACTCATGCCTAAATATAATACCAAAAACAATATTCACTACAAACGAAATATAATAAAAACTTAGTTTTTCACATTTCTATAAGCATTATGGAAAGCTACAAGAAAACCACAAAAATTTTAAAAAAGGATATCTTCTGACTATTACTTTTCACAATTTAATTTTTACAAAAATAATAAGGGACCCACCTATACCAAGAAAAGAAGGAAGGTAGGAAGGAAGGAAAGGGAAAGAAAGACTACTCAGGAAACATCAAGAATATCAAAATGTCATAGTGGAGAAAATGTGGCTTTCGGTTGAAAAGGGCTATATATTAATTGTGTAAACTTTGGTCAATAACTTAATCTCCCCCATGTCAGTTAACTCCTCAGAAGGAATGTTAGAATTACCTTGTGTTATTTGTACCTGAATTATAGGTAAAATAATCAAAGAATTTGGAACACTGAGAGGATTTTATATATGGAGCTGCTCTTACTAACATTGATAATAATCTCATTATCATCTGTAAATGAGTGTCACTGGCCTGGGGTGCACTATATGGTTGTCGTGGGACAGTAGCTACTACACGTGTCATTAAGGGAAAACAGGCATGTGCTCTAAGTAAAGATGAAGTTCTGTAGAGCATCAACTTGAGGAGGGTGTGGAAGACTTCACAGAACAGGTAAACGAGGAGGTAAGAGTCCATTGGAAAGTTAGGATTCATTAAGTGGAACTTGAGTCTTAGGAGTGCTCTCTGATTGAAAAGGTGTGAGTGGAAAAGAAAATCTCAGGCTCATGCCAAGAGACAGCTCTGTTGACTATGAGAACACCTATTTGGCTTGATAGAAAGGAAATCGTATATCGGGGGATGTTTGGAGGTGAGTTCAGAGAGTAATTTGAAGTTCAAATCTTGAGGAATCTTTTATACAAAGCTAAGCAGCTTTAGATGGAAACTCTGGTCAAAAGGAAGGCAGTGAAAGAGTTTAAGATGGGGAGTAACCTAGTAAGACCTTTTTTTTACTGTAACTCTGTGGAAATGTGGTACATCCAAATGTTTCTTTTTTTAATTTATTAATTCAACAAATATTGATTTGACATCTAATACTGCACGGTATTGTGAGGTTGGAGGAGACAGTGTTAATGAAAACAGTCTTGGCATCTTCCACCTTTCTCTTTCTCTGTGGGGGAGAAATAATGAAATCAATGACACATCTAATTTTCTATGTATAAATTATAAACTGTCATAAATTGTTATCATGATAGGAGAGAGAAACAGTGTTGGAGGTTTGCAAAAGTACTATCAATACCTAAAATGTAAACATAGAAATTATTTATGCAATGTTTATAGATAAGTGAATAAATTAACAAGAGGAAGGGGTTGCTGAAAAAAATATGACGATGCCTAATTATACATGGGGCAACAGATAGGAGAGGAATAGGTTTGCAAAAATACGTAGGATATAGAGTCAGGAGAAGTGGGTGATGATGATAGGAAGTGAGGGGAAAAGGAGAGAGAGTCACCAAGTATAACTCCAAGATTCATTGTAGGAGGATAGGTCAATGGTGGCATCACTAATGAAATCAGGCAGACACAGTGTGCTACGCTGTGATTCGATTTTATGTGTATTTATTGTTTAGTGATTTACAACATATAATTATTTTAAAAGATCAAGTAGAACAAATATTAGGGTAATAGTGTACTTCTATCTGGTTTTAGAGCCAGTATTTGCTTTCTGTTTTTTTGCTGGATTTAAATTCAAAATGAATTATAACGTTATTTAAAATCAACATTCATATTTATATTTTCTTATATATATATATCCATTATTTGCTATCATTTCTTGTATGGATATTAATGCCATTCAAACTTTTCTGGGCAATTAACCAGGTTAAAGTTAGATTCAAAAGATCAATAATGCAATCAAAACTATGGAGTAAATCCTCGTTAAAATATCTGGTACGTATGCTTTATTATCTCAGTGTAATTGTGTTTCCAAGGCTTTTCCCTTGTTTTCCTTCACTGACACAAACGCATTGTAAAAATTCTTTGATTACATGTCACTTGGCATCGTGATGTGACCTTTGTTTACTTTTTGTTTATTTTCACGTGTTTGTAGGTGTTCAATAGGGTTAGAAATCTCACAATAGAAGTGTCGAGTCACTAGAGAGAAGAAATCCTTAAAGAAAAAAAAATACATTTCTTATTTTCTAGAGACCATCACTCAGTTGAAGATGAGATTTTAATTAAGAGAGAAATTGCCAGGTGTACTCAGTTCCAAGGCTCTTCATCAGCCTTGGTGTGCTAGTGTAAGGTTTTATCTAATTGTTTAAGTAGATGGAAGTGAACCAGCAGACACCATTAGTGACAAGACCCTCGATGAAGAAACTCGTATGTGTAATCTAGCTGTAGAGCCCAGGACCATTCTGCTTTGATGTTGTGGCCTTTGTGATGGACCTGGTTTGAAAAATGCCATGTGTCACATGGTTCACCTAATTAAGTCATCAGAATGCATTGCAGCAAACCGAGTGCCTCATATGGGCTGGTGTAAGTAATTTTTGTGCCTCTATTGCTTGGTTAATAGAAAGACGCGCTGTTCTAGATGATGACTGATAGAGGCTATCTGGTACAGCTGTGGTAATTGTGCCTGCGGGTAGAGAGCCTTTTGTAAAAAATTCTCTATTTGCCAGGGACACTGTCATTACTTCATTCAACTATTTTCTCCTAGATTGCCTAGCGAGAGTTCATTTATTCTTTCTCTTTACTTGTAGCTTTTTCCTGTCCACATGTCTTTGTTCCTTGTTGTATAATCAGACCCAGCCTCTGCCATGTTTTCACATGGGAGAATTGCTTTCACAATAATTTATTTTAATGATTCAATAATTAACAAATAAAATGGATATTTCTGACTATTAAAATATAAAGAACATACAAATAATTCAACACAAAAGGTTGAATGCATGTGTCCCTTGCAAGTATAAAAACTCAGCTTTTTCCTAAAATGTAACCCACAGTGCAAATTTTGAATGACTTTTTATGTGACATAATTCTATATGCATATACATACATATATATGAAATAAAAATCACAATATACATATATGTATGTGCATGTACATATACATATATACTATCTGTATTTCAATACATATATTTAAATACAGGTGTGTATATAAAACAATATTTGTGTTTATTAGTCTGAATTATAAATATAGGTCTGGTTAATACAGGCAGTATAGAGGTTAAGAAATAATTTTTACCTTCTAAAAAGTGATAGGAATTTTATCATGTTATGACATTTTTGCCTTCTACGTTAATAGTCACTGTCTAAATTACTAAGCTACTGGGGTGATGTTTCCACAGAAGTAACTAAGTTATGTGTGCATGAAAATATTTCTATAAAAATATGTAATTTCTCATTTTTCTATCTAAGTGGTCTTTAATATTTATTTTGCTGTTTTACCCTACATGGATTCATAGCTTGACATGGAATTCAATCAGAGGCATAAGCATGACAAAACTATCAGCTGGGAGCAGGGGCCCCACCACCCTATGTTGTTGATCTGTTCATGAGATGTCATTACTCACTGGATCATAGATTCTTCTTATAACCCTGTGACTCTCATCTCTTCTATCGGGCATAATTTTCTCTTCTTGGATTTTTATTTTCTAATATGGTGAGCAAATTGTGGTTTTTAGGTAGTTGCAGAACAGGAAGTATTACTTCTCTTCAACAATTTATAGCTGATTTCACATTCTTTAAATAAACTGTGTGTCTCCAAACATAAGATGACAATAGTATCTCTATTATGTATCTCTGAGAAAAAATATAACTACCAATTAAGCCATGACATAGTCTTAAGGATAGGTCTGTGTGATGCATTGATCAGATCAAGCTCCTAATGCTTTGCAGTTTCTTTCATCCCTCCTGAAGGAGTAGACAATTTCTCTTGCATTTTGTTCAGTGGTGACAAACAATCCTTTTGAAATTTCTCAGGTAGCAGATGCTTTGTTATACCTTTGTCTTCTTTTATTAAGTAACTTAATTTTTGCTTCATAAAGAATATAATTTTGTGACCATTTCTCCAACAATAGATGCTTCTTCAGCAATGTCAAATCTATCATTGAATTTTTGTCTCTAAGCCTGAAATAACAGTAACATTTACTGACAATGTTTAATTACAGAGGAATCATGGAAGACATTTTAAATGATAATAAAACTCGTATATCCTCCGTAATGCATATAATTTAACTGAAATGACAACAATGTGAACAGTTATGACCAAGTAATCACATCACAGTCAATGACAATCATATCAAAATTGCTGTCTGACTCATAGCTATTGTAAAATGCCATCAACTGTGAAAATTCAGAGTCCAAATATGAAAAAAATGATTTTGAATTAATGAAATATGATATATGGGGGGAAATTGAGCCTGACGTAGTCCTTATGTTCCTCAAAGCTATTTTATGTCAAGGTACAAATATTCACCAGCTCTTCTTAATAGATTCTTATTTTAAAGCCACAAACTTGGTGAATGTAAAGAAAAAAAAATAGTATAATAAGAATACAAGTGTGATTAAAATTAATCCATTCACTGGCTCATTCTTTTTCCTTCCCGATGTATCTTTCTCAGGTTTAGAAGTCTACTCATCAGAAAACTAAGCCTATTCACTTGTGATCTTACTACCATCATGATAGTTGAAATTCCTAAGCAGTATGCACAGTGCTGAAATTATTGTATTTCTTTGCTAGACCAGCTGTGTCATTTCTTTCACAGAAGTTCCTAGGTAGAAAACAAAAATAGCTTTAGTAGATACTGTGCTTTTTTTCCCCCCAAAGTTTGCAAGATTCTAAATAATGTCAATTCGATAATAAGAACTGGCTTTATAATACTTTACTTTCAGAAGTATACTCAAACTTGGTAATGTACAGAGAGTTGCTAAGTATGCACCAGTTAAACAGTGGATATTATAAAAATTGGCCAATACTAAATAAAAGATAATATTAGTCCTTAATCAACCTGTAATTAACTAATATGTTGATTATATTCGCTTAATTTGCCAGTGGAGTAAAACTTACTTCATTGAATCCTATTTTTAGCATCACCACCAAGGAACTTTTTTGGTAAAACTAAGTTTAGCTTTGTAAGAAAATGTCAGACCGTTCATGTGTCATATTGCTTCCCTCCTCCCCAGCAATGAATGATAGTCCAGTGCTGTTCCATTTCCTTGCCAGCATTTGATGTTGTCAATGTTCTGGATTTTAGCCATTCTAAGAGGTGTGTAGAGGTATCTGACTGTGCCTTTCATTGGCTATTCCCTAATGCCACATGATGTTGGACATCTTTTCATATGCTTATTTGCTATACATATCTCTTCTTCAGTGAGATGTCTGTTTATACATACATATCATATCTCTTCTTCAGTGAGATGTCTGTTTAGATCTTTTGTTCACTTTTTAATCAGGTTGTTTGTCTCCTATTGTTGAATTTTGAGTGCTTTTTAATATTTTGGATAACAGTCTTTTATCAGATGTGTCTTTTACAAATATTTGCTCCCAGTCTGTGGCTTATCTATTTTTCCCCCGGTGCTGTCTTTTACAGAGCAGAAGTTTTTAGTTTTAATAAAGTCCAATTTATCATTTTTCTTTCATGGATCATGCTTTTGATGTCATATCTAAAAACTCATTATCAAATCCAAAGTCACCTAGATTTTCTCCTAAGTGCTTTTAAATATGTAACATTATCCCACTTTACATGAGATAGTTTACTTTAAATATATAGTGGTCCCATCGTAATGTTTTCAGTGTAAAGAAATAATATTGGATTGAATATCTTCTGTAGCACTAATATATGAAATCAGAATCATATGTTAAAATGGTAATATTAGTATTACTTTTGTCAATGTAACCGTAAAATATTCTTTACTTTGCATATTAATTGGAAATGATAGTCTAACCACAAAATGATTTTTTTGTCATTTAAAAATATTAAATGGAGCTGAAAACATGACAAATGAAAATAATTTTAAAAAGAAAGTCCAGAGACAATTTATGTGAAAAGGAAAGATAGTTGTTTCAGAAACGAGTGGTTTAGTGGCGAGAGGAGGACAAATTCAGAAGTGTCATTTGGGTGGAACACGTGCGTGTGGGTCAGGAGTTGAATGTGTTCTGGATTCACACAGAAGCAGTTCCGCACAGTCTGGGAAGGTCTGGCAGTTGGTTTTTAATGAAAATGTAGATGGTTTCTTCAAGTTTAAACCATAAGGTCTAAAATTCATCTTTCTCTCAATTCACTTTCTGTTTGTATCATGCTGTCCCTTTAAAGATGAGATGCATTCTTTTTCCTTTTTCATTTTTGTAAGCATTTGTATCAAGTGAATGTAGGAATTAGCCATTTTAACAGATTGCTTTATTTACAGTAAGTAAGCTGAGTGATATTAATCAAAAGCTTTGGCTTTAGTGTCAAACTTACTTGGATTTGTATGAAATACGTGAACTTGGGGAACTTGCAGAATGGTTTTTGGTTTGTTTACTTGTTTTATTCATTTTTAAAAGGATACAATAATTAACTCATGGTTGTGGCTGTGAAGATTACATGGAGACTAAAATATTTCATATAATACCTCATCCATGGACGGCACTCAGTAAATATTAGCAGCCATTTGAAAAACATATATTACTAGTGAGTTTTCAGAATATGAAGGGGACAGATGATATAGATCAGTGAAAGTTTATCAGGTAGTTTTTAGCACAGGTGGTGATGTCAATGACTGAAACCAAGAGAGTTTTTGGAAAAGAGAACTCCAGGTACATGGAGGAATTAGAAAACAACGTGGCCTAAAAGAGATGGATTTTAATGTGGATAAGGTATGCGAGAATAATTAATTACTTTTTCAGAGTACTGAATCTTATGCCATGCCTTCAACCCAAAAGACTATTCAGTGTGTAATTTCAGATACAGTATTTAGCGAGTAGAAAATATTAACCAGTGTGAAGAAGTTATAACTTGCTGTGACAAACAAATGTGACATAATTTCATTACGACAAAAATCAAAGAAAAGAATGAAAATTTAACAGAATACATAAATATATGAATGTTAAGTCATAACTATGAGACAGTTTTACCGAAACAGCAAAATAATGCTTCAGGGCAAACAAGGAAAACATTACAATTGTGAATGTTTTTATTGATGCTCTGACATATTTTTAGACTAGAGTGTTGATTTTGTTATAATTATTACTAGATTGTTTTAGCATGATGAATATTATAAAGTTGTAATATGTCACCCAAATTTCTAGTTTTTGAAAGCATGCCATGAAACAAACAGAAGGATGCCCACAAGTTAACATTTATTTTCTTAAGTGTCTTGGTGATAGAAGAAATTTCATAATTTTGTAGTATTTTCATATTTTGTGAAGTATTTTACAGCAAGAAAACCATAGACATATACCACTTGTATTTGTATTTCTTTGCATTTCCTCTTTTAAGAAACACACAAAGACATAAAATATATACTAATTGCAGAAAATAATTGAAAACTGCTAGTCTAAAGACATTAGGGAAGCACTTAATGAAACTTTGAAACGTTGACTAGAACTAGCCAAGGAAAACGTGAGTCAGTTGCTGTCTGACAGGAGGTGTATTTTTAGTTTTATTGTATCTGTTCTTCCGTTTATACCTGTTTATGTTTGTGCTGAGTCGTTGTGACTTTTGGAGGAGTTCAATTATTCACATAAATGTGATTCACTTTTTATGGTATATCATAATGCTCTTTAATTTTAATGCTTGGAAAATAAACTATAACTTACCAAGAATGGCATTTTTTAGTTTAATTTATTGTGTAGTAAACCCAAGTGGTCTAATTGATATAAAATTCACAGATCCACCAGTCTTAACTAAAATATTATTAATAGAAAGGAACAAAACATGGTGTTAGAGGATCTTTGATGTTTATATGCAATCTGACTGATAAAAGTAAATAATAAAATAGTAAAAGTAAAGATGACTACAATAATTAGATTGATTGAATTACTACTGACAATTAAATTTTTATGACTATTAGTTACAAGAATTAGATAATAAATTAATAGTATGTTTTAGTTGAATAACCACTAAAAAAGAAAGAAAAGTGAAACTTAAGGTAAAAGTATGACTAATAATTAGAACAGTTATTTAAAATACTAGAGTTGTCAAATTTCAATAAAGGCTGAAAAAAGTGTGTAGTGCACAAAACAGATAGTAACGTGGACAAACAATGTATCAAAATGCATGAATTATTTGGAAAGTTAGAATCAAAGGAATCAGTTTGACCAGTTCAGTTTAAATACAGAAAATGTTATGTTAAAATCATGAAACCTTCACCCTAGAAATGTCTGACACAGTCACAAATATAATTATTTTATATAAATGTATTATATTACATCAGAAGCCAAGTCATGTGACAATAGAATGTATGAGACCTGATACAATGTAACCACCCTAAAAAATGAAGAAAGAAAAAGAAAAAGAGGCTTACATTTTTTTTTAGTACTTCTTCTATTTTAGCACTTCTTTTAGTACAAAAGATCTGTGGACACAGTGGAAACAAGCAACCATGCATCTCAGATCTCTCTGGATAGTCCTCATTTTGTGCTTAGTGTCCCTGCATAATACAATATATATTGCATTATATATAACGTTATATATATCATGTTACGTTTATATCTTCACTATAAGTTAACCAAAAAAGTCAAATTCCATAGCATATTTGGATGTGTTCCTCTTTACCTGGTCTTTATATAGTAGAATTTGCTGTAAAGTAAGTGTTTAATTATTATATCTTGGATTTTTTGATTGATTAAAAGAGATATTTTGGAAATTATTTATTGGAGATTTAAGGTAATTTTAATGAGGTAACTAAGATTATTTGGGTGGGTTTGCAGAAATAAAACATTAGAAATAAAAACTGAAAGCTAAATTTGATTGAATCTGTTGATAATCTATCATTTTCCTTTAAACTATCAATAATTTAACGTTTATAATTTAATTAAATGACAGCTTTTTGGAATTTTTCCATGAAAATATTTGCATGAATAATTTATCTTCATTGTTGCAATGTTTAGCCATTGGCAATTGAGGATACATTTTATAAACAAGCTTTAACAAATTAATAATAAATAGCATTAAAATCTGCAATATATCTAGTTTACTGTGTCTTTAATTTCTGATTAACAAATAATACATTTATCATCCATGGGCACTGTTCACTGAGCACTCACTATTTGCTCTTCTTTGTACTGATTTCATTTAATTTTTGAAAGGTCTCTGTGAAAGAGAATTAATTCCATTTTAACAATTGGCAGAGCCAGGATTTAAACCCACCTTGGGTCGTCTGACTCCTGAATCCGCGATACTATTGCCCACCCCATGCCAGCCCACACTGCCATCTCCCTAGATGTAACGCAGGATCTTCCCTATCCTGTTTGATGTACGTAATTGTGGATTGGATAGGACATGGTCTACACAGTATATTAGAAAAGTTGAAAGGTGAATGACTCCCTGGACTAAATCCGTCTCTTTTCTGCCAGGAAAAAAAAAGTCACGTTTCAAGTTTTTAACTGAATTCTCTTGATTTGTATTTTTCTGGCTTAGAAACTTACTTTTGTATGACTAACTTTTACTCTTTTGTTTTATTACTTCTTCTTTAGCTTGACAATGGGTATTATAATTGAGACTATAAAATATGCATGTCATAAAATACTTTATGATTAATTTAGGGTTGCATTTTATCATATCACAATGCTATTCTTTCCCTTTTGATACCATGTCATAACTTACCTTCAATAAAAAAGATAGCATAGTTTCAGCTAAAATTTTATAAGTAGATAATAAATTTTCATTACATACAATTTTCATTACCTAATCATATATTTTCTTAGTCTTCTTTTAAATCCAACCATAGCAATGTTACTATATACAACAAGCAGCAGTAACTTAAAATTTCTAGAATTATATGTCGTGCATTTAGTTCAATATTTAAAATTATAGGTATTTCGTCTAATCAGAAAAGGGTTGTATTATGAGTGTATTATAAATACATATACTGACACATAAAATGATTTTTTATTGAATATTCATAGTTAGTCTTTTTTTGTTGACGTATACTCAGTTACAATGTGTCAGTTTCTGGTGAGCAGCGTAATGTTTCAGTCATACATACACATACGTATATCCGTTTTTATACATTTTTCATTATAAGTTACACCCCCTTTCCCCTCGGTAACCATAAGATTGTTTACAATGTCTGTGAGTCTGTTTCTGTTTTGTAGCTGAGCTCATTAATGCCCTATTTATTCCTCTTTAGTCTTTTTGAGGTATTGCATTATTTCTAAAAAAGATTTTTAATGTTCAATATATGCTATTTGGCTGTTTCTATAAATCATTTTCTTTTTTTTAACATTTTTTATTGATTTATAATCATTTTACAATGTTGTGTCAAATTCCAGTGTTCAGCACAATTTTTCAGTTATTCATGGACATATACACACTCATTGTCACATTTTTTTCTCTGTGAGTTATCATAACATTTTGTGTATATTTCCCTGTGCTATACAGTGTAGTCTATTCTACAATTTTGAAATCCCAGTCTATCCCTTCCCACCCTCCACCCCCCTGGTAACCACAAGTCTGTATTCTCTGTCTGTGAGTCTATTTCTGTCCTTTATTTACGCTTTGTTTTTGTTTGTTTGTTTTTGTTTTTGTTTTTTAGATTCCACATATGAGCGATCTCATATGGTATTTTTCTTTCTCTTTCTGGCTTACTTCACTTAGAATGACATTCTCCAGGAGCATCCATGTTGCTGCAAATGGCATTATGTTGTCGGTTTTTATGGCTGAGTAGTATGACTTTAAAATGGGTGGCATGTTTTATTTTATAATTTTATTTACATGTTAAAATAGTTTTCTTCAATTCCATCTATTTTTTTTCTTCAATCTGTAAACTTATATTGAGCCATTTAATCTCTGGTAACAAAAGGCTCAGAAAATTTTATTAAATTTGGAAAGCATACAAAAATACTTTCTATAATTATCCAGAACATTCAACAAATTGTTTGTCTTCATATATCATAGTGTTGTTGCTGGAAATAAGTTAAATAGAATGCTCTTTCACTGAGTGCTAATAATTGAGCATGTATCACATAGGCATGTGTATTAATTATGATTTGAAATAGTCTACTGTGTAATGAACCAATTTAAGCTGAAATTTTTAGTAAGTCAAAACATGTGGGGAGCATTTACATCACTTTATTTTCTGAAACTAACTGCCATTCTTTCTATTTTCATTAATAAAGTAATAGTAATATATTTTCTAAATCAACTGTTACATTTATTTTCATATTTTAGAAAACAGTTTCCTTTTATAAATTTACTGTTTGAATCTGAATCACACTAAATAGTGTATAAAAATTTGACTTTGTTGGCTTTATTTTCTGCTTTGAGCTTAAAAAGGGGTCTATCTTTAAAAAAAAATTCTATAAACATTTAACTTTCTACACATGCTATCAAAGACTGAAAACATGTTTAATGTTATATTTACAGAGTAATGGTTCCCAAATAACTTACCTATGATTTGAGCTCAAAAGTATATTTTATCATTTTATTCCAATATCTGGCTTTTAGTAACTTAGGTTGAAGAGTGCTAGACTTGCAGTGGTTTTACCAGGGAATTACTTTTGGTCTTTGGAAGGTCACTCGTTTACAAGTTATTGCTTCTCATAAATTGATCTAATCTTCTGAATAATGGCTGGACATGTTGATGATCAATATTTTATTGCTTCTACAACCTAAAACACACCATGAATTACAGTCAAAATCGTTATCACCCAGCACTGCAGACATAACAATAATGTACATGTGGCATTACTCCTCAGCTGTGGTATTGTTCATGCAGCGACTCTGCTTGAATGATTTTATTTCAGCACTATTATAATTTTCTTTAATTTATAGCTAGGAAAACTACTGATTGTTATCACTGAGTTCTATTCAAGGCCATAGAAGTAACTCATTATGGGTTTTGCACTGTAGTAATCAAACCTAAAATTTCCTTTGATTCAAATTATTCTAAAGATGAATCGTTTTATTATATTTTCAAAGGGTAGTGTGAATTAAAGATAATCACTAGTGTAATTTTAAATATAAGGCACAAACTAGTACTAATAATTTGTACTAAGGAATATTATAAACTAATATAAAACAGGGTTGATTCTGACTATAGTTATTTTATTATTATCCTGTAGTCATAGTTTTTTAATCAAAAACAATGTGTGATGAAGTAAGCCAGAAGAGAAAGAAAAATACCATATGGTATCTCTCATATGTGGAATGTGAAAAAACAAAAAAGAGGACACTAATGAGCTCATCTACAAAACCAGAAAGAGACCCGCAGACATAGTAAACACTCTTATGGTTATCGTGGGAAAGGAGGTGGGAAAGGATAAATAGGAGAGTTTGAGATTTGCAAATGTTAGCCACTATATACAAAAATAGATTGAAAAAACAAATTTCTTTTGTATAGCACAGGGAACTATATTCAATATCTTGTAATAACCTTTAATGAAAAAGAATATGAAAACAAATATATATATGTACATGCATGACTGGGACACTGTGCTGTACACCAAAAATTGACGCATTGTAACTGACTATACTACAATTAAAAAAAAATGTGTGGTACATGTTATATGCGTTTTGTCTTTGTACAATCACAGTTTTACAATTGTTTATTTTCCTAACTGTTCATGATATTTTAGTTTAGTTTTGTGAGATTTCTTCCTTATTTTTCTTTAATTTTACATACAAATGCTCTGGTCTCTCTTAGTCATATTCTCTTGATCATGCTTCACTTGTCAGTCAGTTTCAGCATTTGCTTTTTTGATGACAATCAATATTTGATGATGTGAATGCTCCTAGTAATCCACTGTTTGTTAGCATCATGATTCTGATCGAAAAATGGAACCTTTCTCTCTTGGGAGAATAAGCACAGATGTAAAAATAGCTGCAATCAGAAAAGAGTTTTTGCTCATTATAATCCTAATCCTATTATCTGTAATTTTCAATCAGTTTCACTCCCACAGGCACACTCACCTACGCACACTCATACATTTCAGTAGTTCATTTTCCTAGAGTAGTAGGGAATTGCCCATCTATTTAGTTAATTTTTACTTATTTTTATTGAAGTACAGTGGGTTTACAATGTTGCGTTAATTTCTGGTGTAGAGCATAAAGATTCAGTTATGCATATATATTCCTTTTCACAAGAATAGGCTATTACAAGGCATTGAATATAGTTCCCTGTGCTATACATTAGGACCTTGTTGTTTGTACTCATCTATTTAACAGTAAATCTAATTATGCTGTTATGAGTTTAGGTGGATGCTTGCCATCATTTTTGGCTGCTTCCTTAGCTTTCAGTTTACCTCAGAGATGCATGAGATACCAAAGCTTCAGGAAGTGTCTATCTGCATGAGATCATTCTGGTGAGTTAGTTTGGTCTTACTAATATTTACCAGTTCTTTCATTCATTGCACTGACATATTTCACTTTTAATTGTAGTGATTTATTAACGTGCTCAGCATTGGACAAAATATTGCAAACGTTGGAGACATGTACATTTTAAATGACTTGAATTTGGATAGTAGCTTCGAATTCACTGGGTATATAGAAAACATAATAATTTTTAAATAGAAGAAAAATATGAATGAAGACTATAGTATAAATTAAATTATTATCCTATAAGAATTTTAATGGTTTAATCACTTACTTTGTAAGCATAAATATAAAAGGCTATTAGTAGTGCTTTAATGTTTGCTGGCTTAAGTGTCAAACCATTCTCAACTCATGTTAGTCCCTAGTTTTAATACAAATGCTTTTGACTCAGCATTAGTTTTATTAGTTTGAGAGAGTATACATTTAAAAAATTGTTAGCAAATAAATCAACATATTTAAAGAGTATTTGGGGCCTGGTTAAACAAATAGTCCAAATGAAATAAACTATCTGATTAAAACTTTCACCAAAAAAGTGCCCAATTGACCCAAAGTGCATTTTTTCTTTCAAAATAACTAAATGTGTGCATGTGTAGGACAGCACTGGAGGTTAAACCTGGTTAATAAGAAAGAGAAGAATCTGGAACACCAAACACAGAACTACCGAGGGCAAATTTAAAATATGATATTACACTCTTCTGAGAGAGGTGATGGCCAAGGAGGTGGCTCACCCATCACCCCCTGGTGTGTTATATTGCCCAGAGAGTTGAGTGAAATATATTACATAAAAGTATAACAAAATTATAAGTAGATTCTAAATGCCTTTTCTGAGATTACATCTGGGTTTTCTTTTAAAACTCAAAGTACAAAACAAAATTAATGTAACATACTATACTCATAACCATTTTCTTTAAAAAGTAATTCCCTATTTAGGATTGTATAGAGTTTACTTTTGCACTGTGACATGGGAAGTCATTTCAACTACGTAGGATTTAGCCTCTTGGGCATGAGTTATCTACTTAACTAGATCAGAGCATACAGGCATGAACATACAAAACTTTGCATACAATTTCAGGAGGTTGAGAGATTGCCCTAAAGTTGATTCATGGGCCCCATATGTAGCCAGAGATGAGACAGAGAGAAGGTGAGAGCTAAGATTAGGGAAAATGTATTCAATCAGTCTCCTTTTTTTTCATGTAGAAAATAGAGGAGGGAAAAACTTTATGGATTAGTCAAGGCTGAAATTGAAGTTCAGGCATCAATAATCGCCAAATCCAACTTTTTCACTTTCTAATTGTTTGAAGACTTGAATAAGGAGAGAGATGATTTTGTAATGGTCCATTAAGACATTCAAATCCATTTTCCTTTGCCCCTACGTAAGTGTACTGTCTATCTAGTTGGCATCTACTTTGCTGATTGACAAGCAATTTTCCCTAGAAAGTGGTTTATCTTTGCATTAATTTTTAGTACATAAATTACTTACAGATTTTATTTTTTATGTTTAGTTTTAAACTTGATGGTTTCCTTTTTAAAATAGTAACACCAACATCAGTATTTATCTGCTTTCCAAAGCCCATCTATAAAGAGAAATAGGATTGCTGATACAAAGAATCAGGCTTGTGTTCACTGCATCAAACCTTACATTTACCAAAAGCATTTTCATTAGCTGTGAAAGAAGCCATGGGCCACTTAATGTTTAAAATATATTTATGCAGACTGATATGGATAAAAATCACACTTTTCCAGGGAGAAATATTTGATTAATTTCTTAATTTAAAAATTCTGAAAGAAACACATTGGAAGGAAGTACAACAAATTACTTGCCCTAGATTCTCAAGAAGTTATAATAATTCACGCACTTAATGAAAAGATTTAAAAATCAAGGCAGGACCAAAATGGTCATTTCACTCTGTCAATATATTTTAAAGTGGCAAGAGTACCAGCTACATATTATTCAGTGACACTTGTGTTTGCAGAAAGTAGCATATGGGTTCAGCTAATTTTTTTCAATATTCAGATTTTTCAAATTAGTGATGAGAAAAAGAGAATAGAAGACTACATTATCTGGAATACTTAGAATACTGGACAAAGTTAATAGTTAATACCAGGAAGAAAATATGAATATTTATCATATGTGAATAGACAACAAAAATAGAGTGTTTTAGCTTCCACTAAATTGGAATGGATAAAATGGAAAACGATTTTCATATAAGATACGTGTATCACTGTTGTATTTTCTTTAAACACTCCTAAATTACTGAGTTTATATCACCGTCTTTTAAAATGCTCCATGCTAAAACAACTGCATCCAAAATATAACTTTAGTATCCTCTCCAGGGTTTTGTGCCACCAATGTCATTACTTATTATATCAAGATTAAAAAGACCCTTTTTCATGATAGTTTGTGTTACAGAGCTTGCAGATTATCGTCAATTGGTTTAAACCAAATAGTGTTGTTTTCTTACATTCAATTAAATCCAGATCTGACAAATATATTTACTAGGTTAGTTTCATTGGTAAAACAAATAAAGCTGAACTTAAAAACTAATGGAAACTATAATTTCTTCTGCTTTCCTATTTATTTGCATGCATATTTTTCTCCAAATGCATAGGTGTTGAGGTCTACTGTGAGATGCATGATGCTGTGTAATTAGACTTAAGTTGGAGTGGGCAACGTTATGATCTCAGCTGAATGAACTAACATGATTAAGCTGTTCCTGATTAACTTGCAAAAGGAAAATATTTTCCTTTGTTGTTCAATGTTACTCAGGTTTTTTTGTTGGTCAAGAGTAAATTCAGAGCCAAACAGAGCTCTATAGACTTCAGACACTTTTAATACTCAGGGAAAGACCCAAGGATTCATGTTTACTTAAATGGCTCAGGAAACAAGGGCTCGAGTCAAAGAGTTCCATGAGAGTTCTTTGTTGTGAGAACATTTTCTGTCTTGTCTTCTGTCTTCTCAATTTATTCAGTCTAACATTATGCAGGATTTGAAGGAAATCCTGCCACTTCAGCAAGAATTCCAAGTTGTCTCCATATCAGAGTTACCCTGTGATGTTTCCTACGAGCAATGGGAAATTTGTTGTAACTGGTGTGGTTTGATTATGAGTGTATCCTAACGTGCAGTGCTCTATGCTGGTTTGTAAGGGGATGTAAAGTTTCCACCAGCTTGCCCAGCCTTTCAGGACTTCTCTGCTGATATGACATCTGCTGAGCAGAGCAGAGAATCAGCTTTCACTCTCCTGAGTCCAGTCTGATCTTGAAGGGTCTTTCCTTTTCTGCCGTATTCATTGCATGATATGGTCTTTAACAAAAAGTAGTTTCCAGATTTATTCTCTAAGACTTATCCCTAAAGAAAGAAGCAGCCTTGAGCAGATGTGGGTTTGTAACTTCTTCAATCTCAAAATGTTAATTTTAAGGTCATCATTTTCATGGCTATTATTAGCATTTATTTGCTCACCACATGTTCCGATAGGCATTTTACATACATTTTCGTATTTAATTTTCAAAATTCCTCTGTGTACTAGGTATTAGCCTCTCAATTTTGCACTTGAAGAAACTGAAGTCTAAGAGTATGTCATTTGTCAAGATCATGAGATCTTTCTCCATGAAAAAAAAGTGGAATAGGAAAACATAAGGAGTTCTCTCTGATAACCAATACTGTGCTTCATTCCACTGCATGTATGTGCATCCCATGTTCCCCAATCTTGGTGGTGGAGAACAAGATACATATGTGATGCTCTTCTCTACTATTAACAGTGATTCCAAACCAGTATCTTCATAGGCTGGACTCTAGGACCTGAAAATAGAATTTTTCAGTCCCTTCCAGCAGTTAATTTTTCTTTTTGTAGTTGACGCCAACTCCAGGCTTAAAGTTCAACAGTTTTCTGTGGGAATTAGTTTTGATTACCATTCACATAAAAATATTACGCATAAATAATTTCATATGCACCCAATGATTCTTTTTAGAGACTTGAATTCAAATGCATGTGCTTGCATTTTACTTGACAACTCCTTTTACATCATTACTAAAAATGTGTTGAAAAACTTGAAGGAAACCTTACTGGCTAAAGAATTCTATCCCATTGTCTCTGCATGCAATGAGAAATATTATCAAGGCATTGTTTTCTACACACGAACTAATATCACTTGATAAATTTCCTTAGTTGTGATACTAAAAAGTATGAAATATTCAGATGGTTTATTAAATTTACCAATGTTATCAACTCTTTGGCAATATTTTTAAGTGAATTTGAATTCTTGCACAAAGCAGCATGTTTCTATCCAACCAAAGATGGGGGAAAAAAAAAACTTTCTTACCAAGGCATCTTAATACATGCTTTCTGAAAGCACATATTATAAATTTACAAATTATAACAGAAATAATTTTGATACCATCTTCGCATTTTCACAATTAAGTTGACCAGCCCTAAATATATAAAAGATCACCTTGGTGGTAAATTTGTGTTTGACTTTGGCCTTCCGTCCTCCATTACATATTTTCTTTTGACTGAAAAATTTCTGACCAAAAGAAATTTATGGTGGAAATGACCTCTCAACTTTATTTATGAAACCAGTAGCAGAACACAGCGGTAGATCACAGAATGACGTATGATTACTGTCTCCTAAAAGAGGTACAGTATCCTTCAGTGCACTGAACCATGCTCTCTGCTGAAATCCACATGCTCTGGGCTATACCAGGGGTGAACTACACTGAGCTGGTAAAGGGAAATTTGGCAGAACCTGTTCACCACAGAAGCCTCGGAGTTCTACTAGAAGTGTGCTATTTCACACAAAAACTTGTGGGGAAAAAAAAATACAATTTTTTCAATTTTGCTTTATCCCTTCTGTTTGTTCAGCCTGAATTTTCTAGTTATATATAAGAACAATTTTCCATTTAAAGAAATGTGTCTACTGTGGAATTGAAGTCTTTGCAAACTTATCCATTTTTCATTTTTTTTCTCTCTCACATCTATCTATATAGAATGACAGTCCACTGTATAATTTTTACTTCAAAATTCAGTATTAATTTTCTAAGCTCTATATTGTGGAACAAATTTACATTAAATAAATCTTAATTTTTAAAATGTCATATCAAGACAACTAGTTCCATTTGTTATGTGCTTTATAACAAAAATCTGAATGTTTGAGCAAAAAATAATAAATTTTACTAAATCACTAAGTTCTACTTTTTTGCAAAAAATTGAAATATAAGCTTAACTCATATATTTTACTTTGATATGAGATGTTTTTATGTAAAATTGTCCAAATTTGGCTCCCTGATACACTGTGTAATTTATGAAATCTAAGTAATTTCATAACATGAACAAAATGATTTTATTTTCACAATGGATCTTTTAAGATTTATAATCAAGCTCTAAACTGCCAACAAATAATTTCTTTCTTATTGGATATTTTAACAGATTTAACTGATTTCTACCATTTTTCTCCTCTATTCAAATTTGCATCCTATTTACAGAAAGTCTATGACAAGCCTAGTTATTTTTTTTTTTGAATGAAGATAGTAAAAGTCCACTTGGCATAAGCACACTTATCACCAAAAATGAACTTTCAATGCCGAAAGGATAAATTACTAGTAAAAAAAGGTATAAGCAATAAACCCTGAAGCAAAGCAGGGCAGTGGGCATAAACGGATGGATGGACTTGCTTTTTGAGGTATTTCTGATTACATTACTCTGTTTATAGTTGTCATTCATCTCTTTTCTTCTGAAACCAAGATCTAATTATCTACATCATTTTTGTGAAACTTCACGGTGCCAATTTTATTTAACTCATTTTATACTTTCAAGATCAGGTTTCTGTGCTACAAGTAGAAATGAGATATAACTGAATGAAATAAGCAATAGCGAGAAGAGGAGGACAGGGAACGTCCAGGCACGATGCTCTTGTCTGTAGGTGATCTCACTCTGACGTCAAGTACAGTGATTCACTTCAGCCATAGGTGTGTTCCCAGGGGCAAGTATCTGAAACACTAGATACCACATGCTGATGAAATTAATTGGATACTGGGAACACAATCTCAAACACTTTCGTAACTTTGTTATTTTTAAACTGAATTTCTTCAAACATGTTAGAATCTCTTTCACTTATCACCAATATGTGACAGATATTTGTATAAAAATAAACTATTTGGGGTACATGGGGAGGGGAAAACCCACTGGAGGTTTGTTTTTCATTTGGTCTGTTTTTTGCAATGGCTATCACCTTATGTTAGTATGAAAACGTCAATGTAAAGGTGGGGGTGTTTAATTACAATATTACATTGAAAAACAGCAATGAGAAATAAATTTGGCAAGTTAAAGATAACCAATTCAGTAATCTGTTCAAAAAGCATGTTGTTGTTTTGATTGCATGACTGTTTTTGTTGCATCTTAGTACTATTGAATTAAACTCAATATTCATGCAACATTATCCCTCAACTCAGGAAAGCATTCATCTAGTCTCAGATTTGTTCTTTTGGACACATGTCAACCTGAATCCCACTTGAATATCAAGATAGAGAAAGTTATCGTACCCTTTGGCAGACACTTAAATGATATAAACAAAAAATTATAGTTAAGCCTCAAATTTGTGTTTTCTGCTGTGCTATTTCTTTTTCTATTTTTTTTATTTTACTCTTTTTGTGTGTATGCATACATGTGTGTATAGAATGTTTGCCATGTTAAAGACGGGAGTCATTTTAGGAAAAACAAAGTGGCAAAAGTAAGTTTTACTTGTGGTGAAGTGTCATTTTATGACAATAGTGCATGACATAGTCCACAGACTATATTCAGATAGAACATTTTGACCTCTGACCTTTGTCACTGAACCTCCCGGCAAGAAGTAGCCATATGTCAAAGGATAAAGATTAATGGCTGAGTTTATCTATGGAGGCCACATGTATAAAGCTTTAAATTGGGAAGTTAAGAGTAAAGCCAGTTGTCACCTAGGGGTTATTAATTCTAATCATATAGAGATGACGTTTGTCCTCAGGAGATCCACAAATAACCCTGAGATGTTAGGAATCATCTTTGTGCTCTGTCTCTTCTACCTCCTTCTTCTCACCTCAGGCATTTTATGTGTAATAGACAAGTAGACTGTTCTAAACCCAGTGATGTGTACTATGCTGCCTCGCTGCAGTCTTCGTCTGGCTGTTGTTGAACATAACGGTTATCTGTCCGGATCTCTTTGTCCACAGTGTTGTTTGTTTACGTTAAGTCTTCCATCATTTCTTGCTTGGATTTCCCACAACCTGCCATCTGTCTTGTTCAGCTTCAGCTCATTCGCCAAACAGCATCATGGGTAGTCTTCAAAAACTACAAATCCCACCAAATTACTTTCCTGGAAAAGTTTTCTGGCCTCTTGGAACCTCAGGGATAAAATGTACAATCCACAGCATGGCTTACAGTGCTCTGATCTGATCCGTGCTTAAATCTACATCCTCATCTTTCCTCCTGCCTTCAGTCCAAGCTCCAACAGCGTACACTGGGGAAAGCCCTCAATCCCAACTTTATGTTTCTTACCTCGTGGGCTTCACATAAGCTGATACTCAGCCTAGAAAACCTTGCCCATGTCCCCAGTGTCACAGGACTCAGCTCAGATATCTCTTATTGTAGGAATTCTTACTCCAAGCCTTATCCCTTCTTTCAGGAGACCCACACCATTAAATATGAACGTTTAATACTCTTAAATCTGTTTATCTTCTGAAAATTTGCTTTCATTTTGTAATAAACATTGTGTAAATTTAAGGTGTATGTTTATAATATCATACAACCAACAGGTGTATTAATGGTGTGTGATTGCATATAAATTTCCTGTGTTGTGTACCAAACGAATGTTCCACTCAAAGGGGGAAAAAGTATTTGCAAACATGTATTAATAAGGTATTCGGTGCTTTTTTTCTTCTGCAACATGCTATGATAATGTGATCACGTTTAACTGTAAATTATATTTAACTAACTGTATTATAGAGTTTTAATTTAACCCAAGACCATATATGTAACAGAAAAGCAAGATTATATAACTTGAAGAAATATTATTCTAATATACCTCATGTAGTTCAGATCTTAAAATGCAACCACATTTACCCTCAAGCACCAGTTTACTTAGAGCTAATACTAGAATGCACGAGCTCCAAATTCATTAAATCATTTCACAGCTTTGACAGGCTCTTATAATCAGGCTCATTATTACAACATAACTAAATAACAATGAATCAAACACTGATTGGATACCTGAATGAAGGACTCGATGTCTATTAAAGTTTATTGATTCAAAGCATGAGCGCCATAGACTGCTTATCAAAGATGAGATTTAACAGACCTGTGTATCTTTCCCTCATTTGTCATGCTGTCACAGGCTTGAGGGCTCTGGAAAACAATTTTTTGCAGAAAAAAAATATTATCTTTCCAAGGATAATGGGAAATATACAATTGCAATGAAAATTATTCTTTTTAATCATATATCTTAAGATTATATAATCACTAATTCATATATGAACAAGTATTCAAAGTTGAAGTGAATGAAGGTGACAGTGGATATGCATTTTTAAAATTTACACGATTTTCTCCGTATGTACAGAAATAACTGAGTTAGATACTGGACTAATCATTAGCCCAAAAGATCCTCAAAAGGTTTGATAAAAGTATGTATGAAGACACTACTTGAAAATTGAGTTACTTTATTTATTCAAATATCTTCTGACATTACAGGCTTTTTTTTCTCCTTTCAGAATTGAAAATTTTTAGAATAAAAAACTTCTTTTTTTAGAATAAGAAAATTACTTTTGCAGTTAGTGTTTCTTTTGTTAATTGTTAAAACCTTTTTTTTTTTTAATTAGAGATGACACTGACATTTCTTGACCAAAGCTTTTGATCATACAGATACAGTAACAGATATCAAGACAGGCAGAAATTCCACATAGTTTCAAATTTCTTTTTATAAAATAAAATGGCTTAAATTCAACTACAGGAATTTTATTGATCCTCTAAAAATGCAAGGGAAGTAAATCACTGGAACTCTTTGAATTAAAAGTCATAGACAGTGATTAGAGTGATGGGAGTGGTTAAGTGATAACCTTTGTATGATGAAGATTAATTTTCTTTATAAGACAGAGATAACTATCAGTTCATAGTAACACGAAAGTGCGATAAACAATTTCCTCTTTAAAAATTAAAAACGTTTCATTGAATATAGCTGTGGAAGAGAATATGGCTAAATATTATATGTATGGAGTAAAGTGGAGAGTTGATTACTAATTAGGGGGAATTAAAGTATATTCCCTAAATTTTATTAAAATATGAATAATCTACCATAAAACTATCCACAGAAGTAGGAAGTAACATTTTATTTAGTGGAAATGATAATTTTTTACTAATTTTTACAATAGTATATATAGTATATGTGCATATATGTAGTAAAATATTTTGTAAAAGTCTATTGAATGAATAAATACATAGATTAATACAACAATGTATTGGAGGAAGTAAGAAAATAATTATCATCTCTTGTAACTGTAGATTACATATAATTTCATGCAATATGATGGGTGGAAATTACACTGACCTATGGTTGAGGAAACTCAAGTTTGAGTCTTAATTGCAGGTAACTAGAAAACTAATTACATCTCTATAATGGTTATTTTGTAATCATCATCAACAAGAACATTTTAAGTAAGTAGATGATTTATTATGTACTTAGATTCAACAATTCTAAGGTACACTTTTTTACGTTACTTTTTCTGAAATGCAATGACTTTCACAGTAATATTTGGCAGTGGTGACTCTGAGGAGGGATACATACATAATATATCTTACAAATCATGGTAACTTAGACTTGATCAAATGTATTTAAAAATCCTCTAAGAACTGAAGTTAACTGATTCTGTGCATTCAAAGAGTTAAAAGTAAAGGTTTACAGATACGCATTACAATACTGAAAGACACTTTGACATGTAATTTTATGAAAGCAAATGTAAAATATGCAAAATTCCACTGTTTGAACCCCTCCATTTGTGGTACTTTGTTATGGGAGCCTTAAGAAGCTCATACAGTAATTCTGTTTGGAAGAGCTTGATGAGGAAAATGAGGTGACAGCTGACCATTGTATAAATGAAAATGAAGTACCCAGTGCTGAGTATGTAGTCGGCAGCTAATAAATGCTTGTTGAACTTAACTGAACCAAATGCTAATAAAAGGGAAAATAGGTTTTTCTTTAAAAAAATGTAGAACACACCATCTTGCATGAATTTACTGAAGAGCCATATTAATTTTTAGAATTATATGACAAAGAAGCCACATATTTTGATCTGCTTCAACACACATGACAAATCGTATTAGCATGCATGGCACACTCCACTGATGTACCCATTGATTGGATAAATTGCAGGTTATATGCAATTCCTGGTATATTAGCTCTAAGAGCGCCATTCTGTCACTCAAGATAGATAATAGAATGGATTTTGTTGAGAAAGTTATAATTTTGCTGTTGGTTAGGCTCTTTTGCTAAGGAGATTCTTCAGGTTATATGAAATCTTTAAGGTTTTACTGAAAAGAAACCGATGGCAATAAAGAAGACCAGAGTGTTAACCAAGTAACCAAGCCTGACAGAAAACCAGGAAAAGCTCAGCTCCATAACAAGGCCAAAATCTCAACTTTTTTGGTCACAAGGCCTACTGAACATGCAGCTTAGACATCTGTCTGGGTCCAAAACAGCTTTGGCAGTCAATTTACCTCGCTGTCAGAATATCCTTCATCTTTATTCTACTGCATCACTAATGTAAATCAGTACATTGTCTTCTCTTTCTTCCATCTTTCTGCTTCTTCACCCCTTACCAGCTCTATATTTCACACTGAAAATTAATAGAAATAGACCAACTAGTTTAATTGATTATTACTCATGTGGTAGTTTGACTGCCCAGGAATTAGGTGTCTTCCTGGTTCAAATAGCTTTGGCCAGTGTCATCAAAAATGTGGCCAACCTTGGGATTTCTGCCAATTGAGGTTCTGAGCTCAGCAACCATTCTGAGGCTGGATCAAACAACATGAGACAAGGTAAAGGGTAATCTTGAATACAATCTAACTTACATTTTTAACATGTAAAAAACATTGCAAATGACAATATATTAAATATAATTAATAACAGATTTCCTCTCTTAACATGAAACTGTAGTGACTAAAAGTCTTTATAAATAGTTGCATTTTTATTTTCTTTTCCCATTGTCACACCAAAGCTTAGGACCAATTTACCTCGGCATTTTTCTAAATCCAAATTCAGTCATTCCATACACTATGCCAACTTAACTTTTTTAAGGGTAAGGGGTCATACTTTTTGAGCAAACATGTATCTTCTCTGTACCGTGTTCATAGACTCACCAACCTTTGTTCTCTAAGTTACTTCTCACAGTAAGTCCTGAGTTACGTATCAGTCGCTCTACTTTACAGATCAGAACTGTGAAGTTTAAAAGTTTAAGGGACCTGTTCAGATCTCTGAGATGACTGAAGTGTGCGCCTTCCAGCTCTGAGTGCAATCTACTTTCTACTATATCAAGCAGCCTACCCAGATCTTTCCTTTTTCAGCAATTTGGCCTTATGAATAAGTTAATTCTTACTACAGTGTCATTCTGTTTTTCTAGGGTCTTGTGCCCAACATATCTTTTCAAATCTATCTTTTACTGTGCATCTTAAGTTTAAGCACACACACTTATACTACACAACAGACACGATTACCCATATTTGGGCCATGTCTTTCTTTTTCCATGGTTTTGCTAATGCCACTCCCACTGCCTGAAGATAAGCTTCTGTACGTTTGTCATAAGTATACATTTTAACACCATCTTCTCTTTTTCTTTCTTTTTTTTTTTTTTTTTTTGGTGGCAGTACTAGGGATTAATGCCAGGACCTCGTGCATGCTAAGCACACACTCTACCACTAAGCTATACCCTCCCCCCTTAACAATCCTTTATATCACTGCTGAAATGTTCACTTTCCCTCTAATCTCTCTTGCTTTGTCATCACCAACTAGTCACATTTCTTTTTGAGCAGTTCCAAAGCATTTTATTTTTGCAGTGCTTATGTGACTTAATACTATATTATTTAGAAAGAATTATCGTTTGTACAGTTATAAGTTATCACCCATTGAACTGTAAGCAATTTAAGTACCAGTATTATTCTCCCCTCCTAGGTCCTATGAAACCTAGATCAGTATCATGAAATTGCACAGAACTAATAAGTGCATATGGGGTAGAAAATATGTTAACTGAAGTTAAATGTATGTATAGAGACATTTTGAGCTAATGATATTCTAGATTATTTAATTTTCAAAAGTAGAGAGTAGAGTAAAGCTGGTCTTAAAATTTGTCAGTAGAATATAACTTATAACCAGTATTGTTATTTATCTATGCAGCCAAAGATGCTAAAAGAAGCTGAGTCTATTGATTTCTCACTTATCAGTTCACTATTTATCAACTAAACATAAAATTTTATAATGAGTGATGGGAAATCAATTCTTTTTTTCTTTGTGATTGCAACGCAGTAAGAACTAATTTGTGTTAAGACAGTTAAAAAGCAAACAGCCTAGGCTCTCCTCAACACATAGAATAGAATAATAGTCAGTATGCCTGTGTCACAGACGCATTCTGCATTGTTTGAGATCTTCATTGGGATTATTATTATAACATGTAAAATTAGGTTGTAATTCTTTAATTTTTGACACTGAAAAGGAAGCTACCCTTTTAAATTTTGTGATATTTAGTAATAATGTAAGGTTTAATAAAATTTTGAATAGAGTTACTTTTTTTGAAGACCCTACTTATGTCAATTGTACTGTTCAAAAAAATGACATTTGGTGCATATCTGACATACAGCATTTTATTTACCACAGAGTGAAAAATTTTTTCTTATATCCTGTTCTAAATTTCTGGCAGTTGATATTAAGATTCATTTTTGAATGAGCATTTTATGTGTACTCTAATAGAAAATGTTCAAATTATTACCTTCTCAAAAAGAAATCACATGAAATGATAACCCTGTATCCTACGTGTGTATATGGCATGATATAAATTCAGTATCTGTCAGAATACTGCACTGGAAAGCTGATCAAAGAGTAGAATTATTGAAAGAGTGTTTTAGAAGTGGAAATTTTGTTATGACAAGTCAAGACAGGACAGAAATCACCCTGGCTTGCTGTGGGATAAGCACAATTAAGGTTCGTTCAAATTTAAAACCCAGTCCCTGACGACAAATAAATGGAGGTGTCGAATCTCATCGTGATCACATTCGGTAATGACCTTGAGTGCATGCAAATGTGAGATTTACTCAGTGGGGCTCTGGGACAAATCTACGATTCGACTGTGAAATTGGAGTAGCTCGGACCTAAAGTGGAATTTCACACCTACTTGAAGGAGCAGTCTGTTTCTTTCGTTATGGAGGTTAGAAAAATAATGCAGAGGCTTGTATTTCCATTTGTCGATGTGAACTGTAATTGCCTTAGCAATAGTGAATGTTCAATATATATTTAATATGCCGTTATGTCCTAGTAACTAAGAACTGATTGTAGCCTGAGCCTCTGGGGAACTGCAGTGTGAAAGTTTACAAAATGCATATATTGCACACTGGTGCATTTCCTTGGGATTTAACACATCCAGGCAGGAATTGAAGCCTAACGAACAGAATGATCTGCTTCTCATTCCCTACATAAACTACCAACTATCTGCCAATGCCAAGCTAATGACTGGGCACCATGAGCTATTAAATTGGAAAATAATTTTTATTGGTTCAGGGAATTCACTTGGGAGTGAACATTAGAGTGTTTCACATGGTTATACTTTGCATATTTAAAATGTATACATGTTTTTCTATTAAATTTGTGAATTGGCCATTCCGGAAGAGAACAGAGGTTGCTTCTACAAAATTTTGTATCAGGACAGCTTCCCCTTTGTGCCCACATTCAATTTAAAAATATAAAATACATAAGCACTCATCTGAGAGTTAGGAGATGAGTGCTTTTATTGCACAAGTCATAGGAAGGAAAACTCACTACTTTAATTGATGTGAATGCTGCATTGAATCTCACACATGAAACTGAAAATACCTTTGAATCACGTAAGACAATAGTGCATCTTTTTTGTATCTCAGATGTGTTAATTTCACAGGGAATAGTCATGAAACACAGTGCTTATTGTTGTCCAAACACATTTGACTAGAGGTCTTTTGTGTGTGTGTGTGTGTGTGTGTGTGTGTGTATGGGCTTATTGTTCTGCAGAACACATTTTAGGTGACACTGTCTAATAACTTTTCCATTGCAGTCGGTAGCCTCTTAAATCAGAGTACAGGTTTACGATGAAAGAAGGCTGTTTTTTCTCACTTTCAGTACTCTATGAAAAAATAGTCTCAGACCTTTTGCTTCTTAGTCTATAGAATATCATAGGATGTGAGATAAAGAAGTCCCCCATTATCCATATATTGTTAATTATAAAGGAACATATGAGTGCAAAAAGAAATAAAAATACTTTAATTTCTGAGCACCCTCAGTTTACTCACCTATAAAATGGGGTGATTCTACCTTACATGCTTGAAAAGAGAGATTTGGAAAAAAATCACCCTTTCAAAGATCTTTTTACTCCTGGCTCAAATAAAATTCTACATTTATTTTGTCACATAAATGACAAGATGTTTAAATGCCACCCCAGGGATATCATAGTCACTACGAGTTTGCTGTTCTGCTAATATCTGGATACCACACAAAGAGGGGCATAAATCTTGAATAGTTAAGAGCTTTTCTTTGCCAAGATTAATATTTTCTTTCTCTCCCCCTGCCCATACTTTGCTTGTTTTGACAGCCAAAAGGTCTGCACAGTTTCCAGTCTTGACTAGAGGTAGAGAATAAAGAAAATTTGGCAACAAAGTTTATTTTACAAAACTTAAAACAGTATAAATCCAGAACAGCTTTCACTCTTTAACTGCGAAGTGAATATATTTCTTACTAAGTGAGGCTACTTACTCAATGCTACCCCTATCTCCAAATTTCAGTTGTTGGTTAAAAGTTATTTCTATGCTGTAAACCCCTTTGGAAGGATTTTCTTATATGTCCCACTAATTCTTATTCCAAGGGTCATTGTTTTAAAGTGACTGAATTATTCATTCTGGTCTGTACCTATACTAGGAATTAGTTCCCCCCAATATTTCACCATCGTGCAATAATACATTATTCAGTTTTTCTAAACATGTATTGGAACATAAGCCATGATCTTAGGAAGAGGGTGGGTTTTTTGTTTACTAAAACAATGAAATCCGTTCATATTATAAGGACTCAGACTTGGCTATTGAATAAAAGTTATTTCACGTTCCAAATGGCATCATGTGACGTGTATAGAGCCATTTTCTAAAGTGCTTCTCACTCTGTATGTGAGAGAGTGCTGTAAAAGCCTCACTTGTCTTACACTTTGGCTTATCAACCCCGCTGCTTCAGGGAGTGATAGCTCTTAAGGGAAGTTAGGTCGCCACCAGAAACATGTTCGTGTTAACCAAGGAATAGTGCTTCTTATAGATGAGGATGAGGTGAGGAATAAAAACAAATCCTTAACTCTGGGACCCTGTTGTTTACTGAGTTATGTTAACATACAATTCTGTATTAGTCTCAAGTGTAATTAGGTATTTTCATACGTTATGAAATGATCAGTTACCATCTGTCACCATATGAAGTTGGTACAATATGTTGACTATTTTCCCTATGTGTACATTACATCCCTGTGACTTACTTATGTGAAGAAAACAAAAATGCTAATTGGAAAAGATATTTGTACTACTATGTTCACTGCAGCACTATTTACAGTAGCCAAGATAGGGAAGCAACCTAAGTGTCCATCCGTAGATGAATGGATATAAAGATGTGAGGTGTATGTGTGTGTATATATATATATATTTATTATTACTCAGCCATAAAAAAAATAAAATATTGCCATTTGTGGCAACATGGATGGACTTGGAGAGTATTACACTAAATGAAATAAATAAGACAGAGAAAGATAAATACCATATGATTTCACTTATTTGTGGAATCTAAAAAATAAAATAAAACAGAAACAGACTCACAGATACAGAGAACAAACTGGTGGTTGCCAGACTGGAGCATGGTTGGGGTATGAGTGAAATAGACAAAGGAGATTACGAGGTACAAACTTCCAGAGATCCTATTTTTTATAAGTTAAAGAATAAGGGAACTACATTATTTTTAAAGTAGATCCACATTTCCTGTGGAACTTCTTCCCAGATCTCCATAGTATGTGATGTATGTGTTTTCTAAGCTCTCTCACTTACATGTTTTATCATGTGTGTGCATCATATATTGTACATTAAACATCAAAAATTCTTTATATTATAAGCTCCTTGAGGGAAATACAGTTTTTTTGTCCTCACCCTCATTCTTTTCATGTCTAAGTATAAATGGTGCTTAGTTAAAGTACAATGAGTTAATGAATTTAATACAAGTAAAATCAATCTGCTCAAAGTAGCTTTGCTTGAAATCTTGATTTTCCCCCCTCATACATTCATTCTGGTATAACTGGATTGTTCTTACAGTATCTCTTAGCCAGTGAGAGACCAGAATCCTTTCTAAAGCAAACCTTCCCTTCAAAGAGTAATTCAGTTAGTAACACTGAGTACAAACACTCTGTCTCATCATCCACTGTCAGTGACCCCAGATTCTCCACCAAGCAGAGGAGGACAGCACCACGAGAGCCCCTCTACAGGTGCTTTCTTCTACTTGTGCGCCAACCGGTGCTCCCACCGTGCTGATGGCTTGCCTCTGAATGGTGGAGGCAGGCAATGATTCAAAATCCTGCTGTTACCAAAAGTGAGTATTGGCATCTAAGACTGGTCACCACTCTGAGAGTAGCACCAAGTCATACTCAAGAATGGCCACATTGGAATTGGAGAATGTGCTTCTCTTTTTCATAGAATCTAGTGTTTATAGGTGTATCTGGACACACGCTAGTCCTGTTCACATCAAATCAGTCTTGAACCTAGCCACTATAAAAACTGTCTTAACATCCCCGCTGTGTAATTTTATATATTGAAAGTTATCAATGAGAAAGAAGTACCAATGCTGATGTACTGTTTGTTGCTGGATGAATGTGCCCTGTAACTTATAATAAGCAAGTGTCTGTTCTCAAATCAGTACTGTGCTGCTCAACCCTGCAGTGTGCCTAAAGGTGGGGTTCCACTTCAGTTATCTAATTTTATGTGAACCATGTGTGTAGATTTGTCATTCCCAGAGCAACTCCATGGTACATGCTCAGGGATGAGTGTTCACACTTCCTGGGGCATGGGAAACCCGTTCCTCAGTGCCCTGCTTCTGTCCTGTAACTACTCAACCCAGCATTTGTTTAAGAGATTTAATGAGTAAATCAACAAAAATATAGATCAGCGGTGAACCTGGTGACTGAGTCTCGCTTTCAACATCACAGGATCAGGGACTTGTGCAGGGAGGGTCAGTGGAGGGAACGTAGGGGAATCTTTCTCTTCTTGAGTGAGAAAGTTGGCTGTTCCTATCTCCTAATGAGTGCTTTTGTCTCAGGTGATTGATGCCCACCCATTGGGCATTTTGCTAGTGATTCAACCAAGAGAGGCAATGAGTGTTTGAAACTGTCTCTACAGACAACCAAAACCTGATATGGGGAAACCACACTCATGTGTCTTTGATATTGATAAAATGTCCATGCTTTTTACTCTGGAAGTCTTCATCCCATTGGAAAGCAGGTGGGAAGAAAAGGTCACACCATGAGACATTTTATTTCATTTAGACGTAGATATTAGTCCTCCTCGTTGAACTTAAACCCTGTAAAACGGCTGGGTAGCCCTGGGAAGACACAGTGGGACATGTCATTTTCATTATAAAGTATCAATGCAGGAATAAGATTAAAAAGACAAATTCCCATTTCCTTGGGCTGCACCATCCTAGAGAGGACTTTTTTCCAGAAATATATGGTTAGGGAGCAGTCCCAGAATCCTCAAAAATCACTGAGGATTATACTGTATCCCCAAATATATGCCGTCCTCTGTATACTTACGTGTGCACAAATATCACATACATTCCCACACCAAAATATCACCTCATAATATTTTACTTATAAATTAGCTTAAAAGTAGCACAGTATAGAACAAGTTCTTTGCAGCCAGACTAAGTTACATGTACTTGGAAAATTCCTAAAACTTTGTAGTCTCACTTTCATCATTTGCAAGGTAGAACTAAAATTAACCACATCAAAACAAGAAGTTCAGACTGTACAGCACAGGGAACTATATTCAATATCTTGTAGTAACTTATGGTGAAAAAAAGATGAAAATGAATATATGTATGTTCATGTATGACTGATACATTATGCTGTACACCAGAAATTGACACATTGTAAACCAACTATACTTCAATAAAAATATAATATATATATATATACACAAAAAAATTAACTACATCAGAAATAGAAGAAATTAAAAGTGAGAACACTTGCAGGGACCTAGATGGATGCTCAGTAGTAAACATAGTTCTCATTTTCCTCCACATGTTTCTATAAATGTTATGCAAACTCCTCCAAATCCAGTTCAAGTCCCGCTGTCATGGATCGTTCACTGCCTTGGAAATGTACACAAGCATTTGCCCTAATTAACTGCTTGTGTTTCTTCCCTTAAATGCTAAACCAAACAGCTTTGGTTTTAATCCAACATGATTCCGTATTTTCGACACTGAATAATAAGATCTTACTAAGATTACAGTTAGTTTAGTTATTTCGCTTCAAGAATCAGCACTTTTCTATTTTAATTGCCCTTGATAAGTATTTGTAAACATGATTGTTCTAAATAGAGCATGCTGATCATCACCTGTTCACAGTGCCTGGAGGCCATCATTAAATAACCTGTTACAGTGATTCATTGTCGATAGAGAGGACATAATGCTGAGTGGACATGGTCTGTAATGATTGCCCTGGAACTAGCTTTCAAAGAAAAAAATTCCCATTATCAGCAAGAATTTTAGTCATCTTCCTCTTTCCGAGAAAAGTGGAGTGTGTCCTGTGCAGCAGCAGGACACCTAATCATTAAACAGTGCAAACTTTCTAAATATTTAGCCTATCTTGACTTTTACAAATCAGGTGCAAATATTCACTTTAATCACAAATGCGAACTCTTTTTTTTTTTTTTTTAACTTTCTGACTCTTATCCTTTTCTTCCTGTAGGAGAACTGGGTACCTCTACTGTATATAACCCTAGGATGGATCTATCATATGCTTAACTCTTAACTTTGCCAGGTCATCTATGCAAACCATTATGCAGGCCTTATTACCAGACTCTGCTTGGGTTTAGTGAACTCAGATCTTTTCTGAAAGTAAAGAAAATAATTGTAAACAATCTCAGTTTCATATCTGCAGCAGCTGTATAATCACAATAAAAAAAACCTACCATCTCAAGTTCTGTCATCTTGTAGAGTCTGCCTCACCCCTGCTCTTAATTCATAATTGACCAAATATTGTTAAAGATAATAATCACTTATTGAATGCTTCAAAGTGTTGGGATTAACACTCATTAAGGTAGCCCCGCAAGATAAAAACTCCATCTCACAGGTGAAAGACATTAAGTGACACCCTAAGTGGCTGAGCGGGGACTGAAACCAGTGCTGTCCCACAGGAGACCACAATCTCCCCTCGGTATTATGTGACGTCTTCTGAGAGGGGCCGGGTTGAGGTGCAGGGACTCCAGTAGAGGAACCTGCACCCCCTCCGACCCACCTAACCATCCCAGCACAGAGTGGTGTTCCTCGTTACCTCTCCGCATTCTGCCTCTTCTTCTTTACGTGTTATCTTATGTCACTTCTCTCATTCTTTTCCACGTTCAGAAGAAAATGCTTAGTTTAAAAGTATCTATCAGTAAGAGAATTCATTTCCTTTTGCCCAGTAAACAAGTTCCCCCAGTACACTGAATGTAACTTTGTTCTTTTAATACTTTTTGAAAAAAACACTGAGCTTGCTGTGGCCAAGGGCATACAAAGTGCTGTTTCATTACTTACTTTTTTTGAGGGGATGTGGAAGGGAAATCACTTTTATGTCTGGAACCAATTTAAAACACTAAGGTCCAGAATGATGTTGTTGTTGTTGCTTTAATTCATAAGCAAATTATTCATTTATTAACTAATTCAGTAAGCATTTATGAAGTGATTACTGTGTACCAAGCATTGGGGAAAAGGCAGAGGACAAGGCAGTGGAGGAGGCTGCTGTCATGAAATTTACATTCTGTAAGAGAAATAGACAAAAAAATTGGTAAGCCAATGTACAAGCTGGCCAGTTCTAGAAATTGATAAATAAACCAAATCGATAAAGAAACCAAAGCAGGACAACGTGGCTGGAGGAGGCTGGGAGTCAACAAGGCAGAGGAGGCTGTTTCAGTAGAGAACCGGAAGAGGAGGAGGGATCAGGCAAGCACAGGCCTGGAGGGAGAGTTTTAGGCAAAAGGAAAACACATGTAAGGGTACTAAGGCAGGAAAGTGTTCCTGGAACCAAAAAAAAGGCCAGAGGGGCTGGAATCAACTAAGCAAAAATGAGAATATTGTATGATGATGTAGTTCGAGTCCAAATCCTATAGGATCACTATAGACAGAATTATGTCCCTGAAAATTCATACGCTGAAGCCCTAACTGCCAATGGGATGATATTTGGAGATGAAGCCTTTGGGACAGACATAATCAAGTTTAGATGAAATCATGAGGGTGGGACCCTCATGATGGGATTAGTGGCCTTATAAGGAGAACCAGATGCTCTGTCCACATAAGAACACGATGAGAATGTTGACATTCACAAGTCATGAAGAGTGTTCTCAGATTTCCAGCCTCCCAAACCATGAGAAATGCTTCTCTGCTGTCTAAGCCACCCACACTGTGGTATTTTGATAGAGTAGCCTGAGCAGACAAGACAAGGACCTTCATGTTAAAGCCCTTTGTATTTCATTGTAAGTAACAAAGAAAGCAATGAATAGATTCTCCATAACAACAAGGTCCTACTTTATAGCAGAAGAAACTATATTTAATATCTTGTAATAAACAATAAGAGAAAATAATATAAATATATATATATATACATACATGTATAACTGAATCACTGTGCTGTACACCAGAAACTTATACAACATTGTAAGTCAACTATGCTTCAATAAAAAAGTAGATTCTCCAGGGTAATTTTCAGGTTTAATAACTTTCATACACTCTAATAGTTCTAACCAAATGGGGAGCATAGACTGGGACACAAGCAAATCTATGATTGACTCTCTAGATTGTCATTAAAAGTTCAATAGCACTTATTATTATGATTGTTATTATTATTACTCTGACTAGTGTTCAGATACTTGCTGGAAAAGTGTTTCAGTCTTTTTCATTAATAAATTGTCATTCCATGTTTGTTAAATTAAATCCAACATTACTTAGTTCTTAATTCACATTGCAAATAAACATTCCGAAAGGTATACAAGTTGCAGAAGGGGAAATGAACACTTTTGAAAATTTAGCATTTTTCTGTAAGTCTTCCTAAATCAGACATGCCATTTATAACGTAGATTGAATTGTTCTGTTCCTCAGTAATGAATCCCATGGAAATGTGAGAAAGTAGAGCCATTGTTCCATTCTTTAGAACAGTAAAAACAAGATATGCTATTAGGTATGTGTGTGTTGTTTTGCTTGCTAATAAGAAAATGTAATTATTTTAAAGTTCCATGTGTGCTGTGAAAAAATTGATCACTGAATGCAAGTCCAGTAGTGAAGTAGAACTATGTGTTAGATAATAGATTAAGCCCAGTCAGTTCTCTCATTTCAAGTCCAGAACCTTATCTCTAACTACCAACTGGACATGTTCAGATGATTTTCCCATCATCACCTCTTCCTCAGTGTCAATAATTCAGAATCTTCCTCTACTTCTTTTTCTCCTCCCTCGATCTCCCCAAAACTAGAGCATCACTAGGGTATTCAAGAACCAGACAAATGACTTATTTAGTGTATCCCACATACTGTATATTCATGAAATCAGGCAAAAATTTCATAATATAAAGACTTGGAAGAAAAACAATAACAACAAAGAAGGGGTAGATGACATCTTCTTACTGTCTGCTCTGTGCAGCCCATCTGCTTGTGAGGAAATGGAAAATGGCATTCTCACGTAGACTGTGTCAGTGGATGAGAAGATTACAGCTTGGGAGAGTGTATGTGTATGATCTTCAGGACTTGATGATCTTTATTTCATGCTTCTCCTCATCCATCCTCGTCTTAGTTACCTTTGCATGCTCTGAGGTTCCAGTGAGTCTGCTCACTGTCCACTAGTTAATTTTCATGGAACTTGGCAGTGTAATTTGTTTCTGCCCACATGCTGCTGTTGAGTAACACGTGCTTTCTCTATCCATTTCTAGAGGGGTTCTATTTAGGTATTTATCTAAGGTAGGAAAATATTAAATACTAGTTTCTAAGAAACCGTCACCAAATAGCATTTTAGAGATTAGAAAATGCATTGATGTATATTATACCATTTCCTTTGAGTTTCAGAAAAATCCTATTAGGTAAATTGGACAGATATTATGTCATTTTAGAGATAAAAAGAAATTTGAAGGTCACCTAATTAACAATGTGAAGTCCAAGGCTAAGCAATTAGTTCATAATTCTTGCCTTACTCTTTATTCTGCACCCTAACATGGTAAGATGCAAGTTTTTTTACCAAGAAAATGCAATTTGCAGTATTCAATATATGTATATCTTTAGGTTATTATTTTTGCAACTTGGAAAGGAAAAATATATACAAAAAATTTAAAAAATATACAGCCTATAATTTCTACCCAACGTAAGTAATATATAGTATTTCAGAAGTTTCCCACAACAGGTACTAAGGTTTTGTGAATATGCCCATCTCTGCACCTGTATTAATATCTACAATGTCATTTAAAAGTGGAATATTTTATACTAAACATTTTATCTAATTGGTTAGTTTCAAATAATTTTGAAGATAAATTTATCTATATGGGTAGGTTAAAAACGATCTAAATTTCAGTAACGGTAACTATAGATTACAGTATTTAAATTGTTAATGTAAATACTAAAATTTCATGAAAACTAAGATAATCTAATCAACTAAAAACATAAAAAGGAAAAATAAGTTATAGATTAAAACCTCAACATGAGATATAAAATATTCCTCCTAGAAAAAAAACTGACTCATTTAGATAAAGGGCTCTGAAAGAGAATATTCTAAGAGCAATTTGATGCTTCTTCCAAATAGCTGTGAACTAGGCTAAATAAAAAAAAAGTTTTATATTAAATGTGAACAAATTTTAATTCATTTTTGAATTACTAATATTGCTTATATTCTTCAGTCTTCAAGTGGGTCAGCCTTATGAAAACCTGACTGAATATTATATTGTGCTAAGTTAAATATTCTTCCATGCAGTGTGTGCCACAGGGTCTCCCTTTAAAATGTGAAATTCCTATGCATTATAGGATCATTTGTTTCTTTTAATTTATACACTTTTGCTTATTCCTGCTTCCATCAAGCTTAAAAGAAAGACAACAAATATATGGAAGGAATAGGTGGGGAAACTAAAATTCACCACTACATTTACATACACATGACTACCTTGAATCTTAGAGTCTATTTCCACAAATGCATTTAGGAAACCTCATGGGGACTCCAGAGAAATAGAATAAAAACTAGATGAGTTCTCTCTTTGAATCATGAGTTGCTGAGTGAAGGATTTCGTGAGTCAGAGCTGAACACAGCTAATAAAAAGGGCTTGCTTCTGTTGGCGGACAAAATATATATATATGCTTTTGTATGGATTAAGTCCAGATTTATTATTCTGAACTATTCACCCAGCATTAATCATAAATCAATTTAGTGACAACTTTAAAGTATGAGAAAATTTTATATGCAGCTTGAATAATCCATTTAACAGGTCAAATCAATGATTTTGCTTCACGGTTTCTTTCAGTTGGGTTCGCCAGTGAAGCGCTTTCTCTTCACCCATTTTATTCTCTCAGGCAATCAAGGGCAGGGGGTACCCCACGGTAATTTGATACCCCTGTGTCAGGGAACACAAATCAACTTGAAAGGAACAGTATGCCTGGTTTAATGCCATATTTTACGCAGAACAAGAGAAATGACAGTTCCGAAGACTAAACTTAAACCCTTGAAAAAGTAAATCTGGGGAATCTCATCCTTTAGGATTGCTTAGCTGTTACATATACATACACCTGGTTTTCCCCCAGAAAAATACTCCCCAGAGTGATTCCAAGCATGCTCTCTAGTTTATAATTACTTGGGAAGATGATAGGTAATGAATAGCTTCTCTCCCACCTGCCTGTGCAATGAAAAATGCTTTCTAAGCAAGTCAGACACATTATGCAGTTCATTGTGTAAAATAAATACACACACAGGTTGATATTTTAATCAAATAAATATCAAAGACTTTTAAATTTGATTTTTACATCATTCTCAGGTACAGTTATGAATTATCACACTCTATAATGTGATGTATTCCTGTGAAAGTTCATTATATTTGAATAAATCTTTTTAGTTAGTGCATATTGATTTTTTTTTTAAATATAGGCTGATGATTTGGCAGGTAAAACTGTCTAAAATGCCATCTCTGCACCTTCCTGACAACTCAAAAGCAAAGCAGTGAAGCCGTGGGGAGGAAGGAAGCTATAAAATTAGATCACTGTCTGAATCTTAGCTCATCGGTTTACTAGCTGAGTGATGGGGAACTCAGACGCTTTAAATTCTCAGTTACCTCTTCCATTAAATGCAAATAATAGAGGTTTTGTGAGGATTACACGAGACATTTCATTTAACTGAGAAGCAGACATTTTAATTTTATAATCAAAATCATGCATTATTACTAGTAATGTTATTTATTTCTAAAATGTGGACCCATTACAAACCCCTAAATGTATACTGTGTATTGATATGAGTGAGGCTTGGAAGAATTTCTGTTAACCCTAATTAGCTAACATTAAGTTAAAAAAAATGTCAGCGTTTTTCTAATGCATTTCTGATGAGTAGTTTTATTCAGGAAGTTACAGTGAGACCTTTTCTTGGCACAGTTTTATAACCTGGGAAAGCGAATTAGAAATTTGTGACAGTGCGTGCACGTGCTATGAGAGAAAATAAATACTTTCAAGTTTGGGACTATCTTAAACTTCTAAATTATGTAAATTTGTGAGCAAATATAATAGTACAGATTCATACACTGAAGCAGAAAATTAGAGTCTGTGATTTTTAGACACTTTAATAATAAATCCTGTTAATTGCCACTGACAGTCCTTTAGAGACGAAAGATTATTGTATTTCCAGGTTTAGCCCAATGGCTGTGGAAAAATATTATTCCTCACCAGTGGATGATCTAATTTAACTGAAGAGCAAACCCTATAAAATCAGAGTCGCTGACCTGGCTGATTAATGTGCTTAGTAATTCTATTACAGTAAAATGTCATTTAGGAAACCAACCACTGAAAGTCATCATTCTTTTGGCTAAGTTATTTTTAATTAGAGAATTCATATGTATTGTGAGGTCATATTTAAATTAGTGTATCATGTATATCTTATAGGTATTTACAGAAGTCATATGTAAAGCTACATTTCTTCTAGAGAAAGCCCAGCTAAACTTTTCAGGAGATGAAAGTGGATGGATTTTAGCAAAATACCTTGTGGGTTTTTAATCTTTTTTTTCAAAGTTTGATAAGATACATTATGAAGGAAAGCATATTTTCAAGCATGTGTATGACTTCAACTATTTCACCTTCCTCAAATGAATACTGTATCCCTTTTGAAACTGTGAAATAATCACAATACCCTGATTCTTACACATGCTCCCCCCAAAACTCTCTGAATGTCTTCCTTACTCTGTGTCAGAGACACCACTGGGGAAGAGGGGAGGCATGTCCATACCATGTTGAAACATTGTTGTGGGCAATTTCAATCAGAATCAAGTACCAGAAAGAAGGTCAGATCAGTTGCTTGAACTGACCTGTCACTTCACTTAAATTACAACGAGCAGTTCAATAACACTATGAACCAGGTGGTGAAATGCGGGTGAATGTGCGTGGATTAAAGTCATCGAAGTTTGTGACTGGTATTGCTGACACAATGGTTAGACTTAGTACAGCTTTGAAGTAAACTTTTCAATTAAAGTGAGACAAATATGCTTATGATTACCTATGTATTTTTTTAACCAAGTTGACACTGTTTCAGAATTTCGTTTTAACAAAGGACATTAAGATGAAAAATTGCTCACCAGAAATTTTCTCAAATAAAAGTATATTTTATCCATCACATCTAAAAGAGAAATGCAGTAGAAAATTTCATATACATTATTATGCAAAATGTAATAAATACTATATTATTAAGGATTTGGAATAGTACTCATTCAAACCCTTTTGAATCCTAAGAGTTATATACAGAGAGTAAAGACATTGAAAAGGTAATTCCCATGGCCTTAAGTAAGCACTACCTAACAAGAGTACAGAGTTGCCCACGAAAAGTGGGACTTAACAGTTGATGGGGAACTTCAAAGTGCCGTGGGGACATGTTAAAGAAGAAATTTGGTTTTCAGGACACACTTACCAGAGAAGATAAAAGTGAAACTAGAGAGTGAAGGAGTTTGCTGAGCTGGAAATAAAGATCTGGGACATTAAGTGCACTGCAGACAGAAATTAGTACAAGAAAAGGCTGAAATGCATGTGTTTATCAGAGAATGGATTGTTGTGACTGGAGCATGAGTGTCTCTTGGTTGGAGATGGAGTGGTAGGCGGGAGTATGAATTGGTAATTGTTGATGTTGGGGGATGGTTGCCTGAGAGCTTATTACATGGTCCTCTAGACTTTTTGAAAATTTAATATTAAGTGCATATTCACACATATACTCTCCTACTCACACTCAGGGCCGTCAGGAAACTAGATTTGGGTGTCGTCCATGTTCGGGGGTGCTCAGTTACTCCAGGGACACATGTCAAGTAGTAGACTCAGACTGTGACGAGCCAGATAAGAATACCTCATTAGGCATTTACAGATTAAAAAAAGGTGCAGAAGTGCTTGCAAGGAATAGTCACATCAGCACATTGTTGCAGATGATATTCCTGAATGGGATGTGTAGGCAGGATGTGTGCTGGGGCCCTGGTATCCTGGATCAGGTGCAGCGCATCAGTGTTGCTGGAATCTAAAACGCAACGTGACCACAGTATTCACTAGAGTGCAGTCCGTCAGGAGTGAAATTCACATTGTTGACCTCAGCCTCCCCTGCCAGCCTGGTCCAAGACCAAGACAAACTAGTTGGGTCCAGAAACTTACCTGATCTTATTGCTGAAGAGCTGGAAGAAATGGAGTAATGATCTTATGCGATATTCTAAAAGCCATGCTAACGCGAACTTATGCTACTTACTGGGTCTAGAGCTGATACTGAAACTAAGGAATTGGATACAATTACACAGAGAGATATGAGGATACCAAAGACCCTGTGAAATCTTCACCTTGAGGATGGTTTAAATGTAACTTGTAGAAATAAAATAATTTCATTTAATGTATATTTTATCAAATCAACTTGTATTGCATTATTTGGACAACTTCTTGAATTTATAGGCAATGGCATATATAAGTCTCTAAATTCTGGACTTATAAGCTAAATCATATTTTATGAAAATATTGCCAAGTACTGCTGAAGTGTCTTTTCCATTTTGTTTTACAATAAAAGTGTAAGAAACTTTTTGAATTATTGTGTTATAAATTCATCATCTGTTGTAAGAGTAGCTGAAACTCTTTGGTAAAATGTGTCAAATTTCAATGCCCTGAGATATGTCATTACTGCAACTTATCAAACAATGTTGGCTCATGTACTAGAATTACAGTAACCTCTAAGGAATTATGAAAAATAATCATATTAGTGAAAGAATTATTACAAGTTTCAAAGCCTAGGTTTAAGTCCACATTGATGCCACATGTAAAATTAATCTTCACGTCTTTGCAGAATTCCTTTGGGCAAAAGCCCACGTCGTAAAATCAAACGTAATGATGAATAGACACTTTTTACTCCAAAGAAGTCCAGGAAAAAAATTTCACTGCATGATTGGGCATATGTGTTATGTAGGATTTTACCTCCTTCTTAACCATGAAAAACTGTCCTGTATGTGATATTATACTAAAAAGATTAATAGTTTGATGTACTATGCAAATCTTTATATAAAGCTGAAAGATGTAGCATTTTTATTTTTTTCCAAACTTCAAATAGTTTAAATAAACAGCACTGGCTTGTCCAAGAATGATATCAATTAAACAAAGTCTTAGTACTATAAAAAATTAAATGCATATTTTACTTTTATTTTTTCATGTTCATCTATAAAAACATATGCTTTAAAATGCAAGGAATATTGCATCATGGTTCTTTAGTAAAAGACCTAAACATATATTAAATTATTTGATAATTAATCTGGAGACAGCCTATTCTTCGTAAATTTTAAAAAGACAACTTACCACATATATTTCCTAAATAACTAGTATAAATGATAACTTAAAGTTCTTTTCAATTTTTTTGCATGTTTCTATTTATCTATTCTAAAATAAAAGAGGCACTGAGGAATGTTTCCATAACAAAATATCTCGATATTTCTGTTTTGTAAAACTTGAAATATGTGCAATATTCCTTTGAAAAGGTTGCATGATAGAAAATATATTGATAGTCAGCTGTAAAGATGTTTCAGTTGATAAACTATTTGGCTGCCATGTTTTACATATTATTCTGAACTCTGCTAAGATATGAGATTTTTTTTTTTGAGAAACACTATCACTGACAGAATATTGGAGGAAAACTCTCGCTACCACTCCACCATTGTCATCTGGTAGGGCTTTTTTTAAATTCTAATGAGCATGGTCTGTCTTGTATACAGACACTAGCCTCTGCTATTTGATATGCACAGAAATTCAATCAGATGTTTAATTACATCCTAACATGAGTTCCAAACAGCTGGCTAATTCCCTTGTTTCTGATTAAAAAGATTACAAAAAATAAACCCTAACATGGCATTTACATACAACTCAAAAATGAAACATTATTAATAAGTTTTACACATTTAAGAGATGAGAGTTTTTTTTTTTTTAAACACTGGGACAACGGTTTCTAGAACAATGAAACACTTTAACCCAGTGGCTGGGAAGGGGGGATACAGTCATTTGGAACGTTAGCAGTTTGAAGAAGCTGTCAGATAAACATTTGTTAGCACAGCGTATAGTCTTGCTGTCACTGATGAACCAAGGTTAGTAATACACATTTGGGCTTGCAACTGACCAACAGTGAGTATTTCAGACGCACGAGGGCAGCCACTTAAGTGGAGCACTGCTGACAGCTTGATTTGGGTCACGCATGTTTGTGACACTATCAACCATAATGTGCCCTACTTTTCTCATGTAGACAAAATCTCTCAGTATTTTTTAGCACTATCAAATGAAATATTATTCTTTCTAAACCTCCTTGCAATGTGTTAGTGAAGCATGTTTTCATTTGCCTTAAATCTTCAAAGTAAGAGAATTGCTGGGAAAATGAATCGGACACTCTTGGTTACTGTGCTACTTCTCTCATGAATGGGGCAAATACGTTAAATTGGTATGAACTCTTTGAGACACAAAATCTTTAGACATCCAAAGTCCAAAGGCTATCAGACATGGATGTAAGAATGTTGCCTAAAATTATGTAATGTGTGTAACCTCTGAGTTCTCTTTATGTTTTTGGTGATCATATTCATGGAACTTACTCTCTCAGAAACATTTCATAAAGCTACAGTGCATGACACTGACACTGGACTAGACACACAGACAAATAGGACTTGGAACAGACTAGTTTATGATACACATCTGTTTATGCGTGTTTGTGCATGTGTATGTATGCATGGGTGTGTTTTTGTATGTGTATATACAGACGTATCAATTTGGAAAGCTCTCTGGGATATACATCTGCAATGTGAAGAACATTTAAGAACAATCCTGATAGGAAAAGGACTCGCCTACACAAAACATTATTTTGTTGCTTATATACACTTATATAAAGTTATTTCGAAATATTTTGTAGCAGTTTAAAAAGTATATATAGGGGCATGTGTGTACTGATGGATAGATCTCCAGGATATATTAATAAAAAAGCAAGATATACGACCAGGGAATGACAGGTATTACTTAATCCTACCATATTATAAATTATCTGTACATATATAGTAAACATGTACATGCATAGACAAAAAAAAATACTATGGAAAAAACCCCTCTGTTTTAGACCATTCAAGCTGCTATAACAGAATACCATAGATGGGGTGGCTTATATACAAGAGAATTTTATTTCTTACAGCCCTGGACTCTGGGAGGTCCAAGATCAAGGCTCTGTCTGATTTGGTGTCTGGTGAGAGTCCACTTTTTGGTTCATAGACAGAGCCATCTTCTCTCTGTGATTGTCTGGAGTCTCTTTTATAAGGACTTTAATCCCATTCATCGACACTCCATCCTCACGAATTAATCATCTCCTAAAAGTCCCATATCCTAATATTATCACTTTAGGGAATTATGATTTCAACATATGCACTCTGTGGGAGGACACGAAAACTCAACCTATAGCACCCACAGACTGGTGAAAGGGGTGGTATTGAGAGAGAAGAAATCAAGAGCTGAGGATCTGCTTCTCTGGTCTCATGACTTTCCTTCATGGACACAGATGATTGCAGCAGCTCCAGACATCATGCATCATTTCCTTACCTGTCAACACACTTGTAAGGACTGACAGAGATAAAGCTCCTGGATTTCTTTTATTACAGAAATATATTCTGGGAATAATATGTGTTCTCTTCTGTAGAAATTCAGTAGTTCACACTGAATTACAGTGTCCTAAATAACACAGGTAAATGCACTTTTAGAGAAGGGATATCAGCAGTTTATTGTAGGGAATCTGACACCAAGCTCTACAGTGGAATTTTTAAATTCACTTCACATAAAAATATGCTAATTTTTAATGGGTCCCGAAAATGGATATCAATTGGATTCCCACTGTACTCCTAGGAGTTTGGTTATTGAAAGTGGATACGTTCATAAATATTCTGAATGGTAATTGAAAACTTAAATCTTCACTAACTCTTTTATAATTCTGGAAAATAGAGTTGAACTTCATGGGATAGGAGATCTGGGAGTTAGTCCTATAAAACGTCTTCCAGGAGAGACTGGGTAAAAGATGATTTAACATTTAACTAAGAAAAGCATAGACAAGCATTGCAGTGGATCATAAGGACCAAAGACAAAAGCAGAGAGCTATCTAAATGTGCACGTGAGAAGTAAAAGCTACAGTCATTAGTATGCATCCTGAGGGAGTCAAATGCAGAGAGGATCAGAAGCCCCTGATCAAGGTTCAAGGGGAGGTCAGGTGAGTGCCTGCAGGATCAGATTCAAATTCTATTTGGAGACAGGAAATCTAGGAGGCTTAATTTTTAGATAGCCCCAATAAATCTGTCAATAGATGGATGAGCTTTTTGATGAGGGAACAGCAGCCCCCAAGGCTGAGGACTGAACCTTGAGTGTGCTGTACATTTAGTTCTTTTGAAAACCATCCAAAAGAAAAGCACTGATAAGAAAGGAAAGATTAACATTTCCTACTTTGGAGAAAGCACCAAGTAACATATATTTTTCCTTTCTTTAAAACAGAGTTACAGAGATTTTTAGGCTCTATCAAAGGGCAGAATGTAACAATATGCTCATTAGGACTTGGCGTAGCTGATATTAGCAGGTAAACCGAGCAATTTCTACTAGAATCAACCAAGTTGATTTAACTGAGGAGACAGCTAGGAAGGATATCTAGGAACTTACTGTGGCTGGCAGGCGACAGTGCCAGCTATGGAATATACTGGATTCCTTTTTATTCTCCATAGAGATGGTGATATACTAGTTTTTTTTTAATTGTTTCTGTGATAGATTATCAAAAACTTAGTGGCTTAATTAAAACAACACAAATTTATTATAGTTCTATAAGTCCAAAATGGCTCTCCTTGGGCTAAAGTCAGCATATCATTAGGGCTGCATTCGTTTCTGAAGGATTTATTTTCTTACCTTTTCCATCTTTTAAGAGGCTGCTCATGTGCCCATATTTCATCTTCAAATCCAACAATGGCTGTTTGAGTTTTTCTCACGTCACATCACAGTGACATTCCCTCTTCTGCTTCCCTCTGCCTTAAAGATCCTTGTGATTTGGACCAAAGATATCGGACTCACCCAGATAAACCAGGATAATCTCCTTATTTTAAGGTCAGCTGAATATCACCCTTAATTCCTTCTGCAACCTTAATTCCTATTTTCCTTGTAAAATAACATATTTATAGGTGTTTGGAATTAGGAGGTGGACAGCTTTCTGCCTACCACAGTGTAAAATCTGCCAAGATATAAACCTCCATTGCATACTGTTTTGAAACTTGAATACAAGAAAGTAAATATAGTAGACTCTTAATACTTAAAAGATATTTCTGTATTCCCAAAGAGTTATATACATATTAAAATATGTTAATTAGAGCCAGAGGCAAAATACATTAAGTTAATATATACCGAAGGGCTATCATAGCTTCAGAATCACATTATACACTTAAGGAGAAGAAAGGAAGCCCAGAATTGACCCACTCTTTATCCTCACTTTCTAGAGGCCACAAAAGTATCATATGTTTCCACATGTTTCAATGCAAAAAGAGTAGCAATAATATCACTCCCCAAGTGGGTGGGTATAGCTTAATGGTAGAGTGTGTACTTTGCATACATAAGGTCCTGAGTTCAGTCCCCAGTACCTCCATTAAAAAATATATATATCACTTCCACATAAATGTTTACTTTTGATATCATTTCAACTGTTAAACTTACTATAAGAGAAAAAATTTTAAAGCAGGAAAATTTATATAACCTTATCCCATCAAGTCATCATATTGCATTAGAAATTATGTAGAATTATAATAATAATTAGTGTTTTCAAATATTTTACAGAGCAAGTAAAAAGAAACTACTAGGTTTTACATAACTAATGATCAAATGGATAATACAGAAAATGTTTCAAATACTCACAAAGATAAATCATCACTGGAGTCCCCAAAGACTGAAACTGTCAAGGCAAAAGAACTGTATTTTATTCCTTCCCCTTTCTTTTGTACACCTCTCCCACAGTATCACACTCCCTATGCCCCTTCTGTGACCCAGGCCTGCCCAGGCACCAGAATATTCTATCCTAGACGAAAATCTTGCCTCTTATGTTCAACAGAGCTTAATCTTTCTTCAAAGTACTTAAAACATTAAAAAAAAAAAAAAAGCAGTCTGATTAATATAACTATTACAGATGATGACTGAGTGATAATCCCCTGAACACAATTCAATGTAAAAGGATTAATCTAAGTGAAACCACAAATGATTGAATTTCTAACAATGCAACATAATGGCGTGAAATGGCTTCTGGGGTGAAGGAAATATTCTGAGGCTGCTGTGCTTTGAGAGCAGGTCCTTTTCTGAACTGTTCCTGATTTCTGCTTCCTTCTTTTCCTCTGAACCTGTAGACTCTTTTAAAGTTCTAAGTTTTTTTGGGTTTTGTTTTTGGTTTGTTTTTTGTTTTTGTTTTTTTTTTGTTTTGTTTTGTTTGCAGTAGCAACTTGGATTCCAATAGTTCAGGAGAGAGAGGAGATCAGAGACGTGCATTTGTATTTGAACAATGTTTGTGTAACATATGAGAAAATATCAGTGGCTTGAATATGTACTGGCTGGTGGTGGTCTCTCTTTAACAGTTCTAAAATTTGAGAAATTCTGGATTCAGATTGTGTTGAATAATAGTCACTCCTAGCGACTATTTTGGATTCATTTTTTTCAGTTACTTGCTGAGCAGTTCTACGTGGATGCCTTGTCATTTTATAGTAAGTCTGTCACCGAATTTATCTTTCTTTCACATTTATTTGGAAAAATAATAGAAAACATAAAATTCTGGAGTCATCTTGTTTGTTAAGGGTTAAGTGGATGTCAGTCTCCTTTTCCAGTTATTCTAATATAATCCCAATTATGCCCTCTTCTTCATTGCCACTGATATACTATAACCACCTTCTCTTCATATTGAATTACTGAAATAGTCTAATGACAGTTTCTTTCTTATCTAATTTGTACTATCCAAACCGAAAATCTCTGAAAAACTCCCACTGCCTTCAGGACAAAGTCGAAGGATACTACTCAAACTCCCTTCCAGAGTCAACCAACATCTCCTTACCTTAGCTCTGGTCAAACTCTCTGTTGACACACCATCCACCTTGACTAAAAGTTCAGTGCCAGTCAAACAGTTTGATGTTTCAGAACATATATGGAATCCTCTCTCCAGCAAACCACATTCTCATATTCTCATATTCTTTATTCTCTCTCAATTCTCCTGTTCCTATTGTATGTACAAGTTATCTGATGATAGTTCAGGTCTCTCTCTAGTGATAACTTTTGATTTGTGCTTTCAAACTTAGTATGATTAATGCTTCAGTCTTGGAGTTTGAATTTCCTAGTTTGGTATGTCATGCTTAAGGCAAATAACATGTTTATTATCAAGCGTTTACATATTTAATAAATGAGTGTCAAATTCTGCCGATCTACTGAGCTAGGTACCTGGGCTATAAATTCCCATAGAAAGCACAAAGCAGAGGTCAGGGATCAATTTGTTGTATTTATCAGAGTTTCTAATATTGTACCTTAATATTCATGTTGTGTGTGTACATTTAAATATTAAGACACAGTTAAAAGTTCACATTATTTCAATTTCAGTTGTTACACAGTTTTATGTCAAGCATTTACGTAGCTGCTAGATAGTAGTTCATTAATTTCATTCTGTGTATTTACTGAGCACCTACTATGACTACTACAAGTTCCTGGTCCTAAGAAGTTTAGGACTTGTGGGAAATTAATCAATAAATCATACAAATTGATGCCTCCTGGATGTATGATAAGTATCATGAAGAAGGGTGGCTTAGTCCATTCGACCTACTACTATAAAAAAATTCCATAAACTAGGTGGCTTAAACAACAAACGTATCTTTCTCACAGTTCTAAAGGCTGAGAAGTCCAAGATCAAGCTGCCGGCAGATTTGGTGTCTAGTGAGGGACCGCTTCCTGGTTCGCAGATGGTCATCTTACTGCATCTTCACATGTGGAAAGAAGAGCTAGAGAGCTCTCTAGGGTCACTTTTATAAGGGAGTTAATCCTATTCGTGAGGGCTCCACCCTCATGACCTAGTCACTTCCCAAGGGTCCCATTTCCTAATAACATCACATTGTGGGTTAGGATTTCAACATATGAATTTTGGAGGGACACACACATTCAGTCCACTGCAGAGTATGTCTGCTGACATGAGACGATACCAACCAAGATGGAGAGGTCAAGGAAAGGTTTACTACAGAAATGAGGTCTGATCTGATGAATAATTAAAAAGTTTGGGTGACTGCTCAGAGAAAAGTTTCCAGGTAAAGGAAGCAAGGTGCACATTAACACTTAGCAGGAGGAAGAATGGCGCATTTAAGGAACGGAAAGTTGGCTGGTATGGCTGAGCAGAATGAAGGGCCATGTCCTGCGCAATGAGGCTAGAGAGGAATTGAGGACATGTCATGCAAGATCAGGTAAGTCATGCAGAAGACTTCTATCTTTATTCCAGAAAAAAATAATAAAATAAAATCCATGGAAGGATGTTTGGGTTGTGTGGTTGCAGGGTGTGCGTGTGAGTGAGCTGCCATTCAGAAAGATCATTCTGACTGCTCAGTAATGAGTGGAGGCTAAGTCATCTAGAAAACTGTAGCCATGACTCGGTTTTAACCAGAGTCGTTGTGACAGGGTTTATCGAGAATGGATGGATTTGAAAGGTGTTTAGGAGGCACAGTTGACCAGCCTGGTTATGGTTAGAATGCGTGTGATAATGAAGGAGATGCTAGGGTGACTTGAAGGATTCTACCTATGATACCATTTTTTTCAAGGCTTGTTCTGACCATAAGTTTGGTTTGGGGTATTGTTGAGCTTAGAACGTCAAAAAAGGTAAATGGGAAACAGATCTCTTTTGGATTCAGAAGAGTTAGTGGCTGATGATATTTATTTGAGGGTCATTGTTTGTAGGTACAGCCTCATGCCATACCTATTGCTGCAATAGGACCTAGGAGGGGGTATAAAATATGAAGAAAAATGTCAGTTATGATGCGTGCTTTGACAGTAATAAAATGCAATGTTAAAATAGTTCTGTTTTTAAAAAACTTTGAAATTCTGAATCAAAACATACTATTTTACAGAAATTTTATTATGTGTTATTATGTTATTTTACCTTACTATGTTAAAACAAATTATAATGTGAGAGTTTTACCTTTATTTTAACAAAGATATCTCTTTGGTTGGGTTGGTAAGGAAGGGAGGATTCTCCAAATGTCTATCCCATGTCCTTAACTATTTTACCTTAAAATGACAAACAATTACATTTTCTCTATGTGTGCAAATAAACAGGTGCATCATGAGTCCATTTATTAAAATTTGTCATAGGAATATTTAAGTTCATTTACTTACTACATTACAATCATATATTTTTACAGAAATTTGGAAGATTGGTTAGTTAACTCATTTTGATCCAATACTCAATTTCCTTTAAATCTTACTCATATATTTGAATTCTTTCTTTTTCAATAACATCCCTAATAAGACGTGACCTTTCTTAAAATATCTTTCAGTAAGATATTACAAAAATTAAAAAGCATACTTCTTGCTGTACATGAAATATAAATAGAAACCATAGAATATTAATTAAGCAGTAGATTAAGTCCTACAAGACATTGTCTAAAAATCAACAAAAGGTGTTATGACATTATGGTCATTGAGTTCAATTATACGTTGCAGAAATAATTTTATGCATCAATTCTGTATAATGGAGGCATTATGTGTCTTAGATACATAATGTGTAAAGAAAACTTATTATGAATTTTTTTTTTATAAAGACATTCCAGAAAGGTAGTTGTTTCTTTTATGTGATATCAAAATATTTTCTCACATCTCTGTGGTTAGGGCATTCAACTGCATCACTGACGATATCTCCAAAAAGACATTGAATTCTGTGAGGAAAAATGTGAAGCTTTTTTCTTTTAACTGATTTTTAAATTACATGATTATACATGAGCATCACTTTAAGCCTTGTCATTTGGTCTGGGGAGCTGTCTAGAATCCAGAGCCTCGTTTATTTCAGCAGACAGTAACTGTTGCAGTGATTCAAATACTGCATGGAGACTAGTAAATCCTAATCTTTGGGGCTCAAATTCCCATTAAAAACATGGAAGATTCTCAGTGCTGAGACCGAAAGATTTAGCTGCTTTGTTGTAATAAGCAAAGTGATCTCAATATTTGAATGCACAGTATTTTGATAAAATCACTCCTGTTTGTGTAGCTTATTTTGCTGTCTAACCTAAGACATTCCAAACAGTGAAAAATGTAGATAAACTACTATAATGGTGTTTTACATTGTCAAGAACATGGATTAACACATTTTCATATGAATTTATTTAATATGTATCCAGCAATGTTATGAAAACTAAAGTTTTTATGTTAACCTAGAAAGCATTTTCCATAAAGTAAATCAACAAAAGCAAAGGCAAAAAGTGAAGAGAACAGATGTAAGATCAGTAAGATCTCTGCTTACTAAACAAGGTGCAAAAGAACTTTGTGATTTTGCGTAATTAATTTGTTGTTATTCATTCATTTGTTTTAATATAAATGACAACATTTTTTGTGTGTTTCATTAACTTACTATGAAGTATAAATTGTTGGCCACATATTCATATATTGTGATAGAAAGATCCATCTAATCTAGTTTTCCACAGTCATCCACTAAAACCATGAGAACCTTCATATTCAGAAAATTATTCTTATTATTTTGGACAGTAAAATACCTTTTCAGTTTGGTTGCTGAGGGTCAGTTCTCACACATACCTTGTTTTCTAGCCACGTGCAGTGGAGCGCCCTTATTTTACTCACACATGAGAGTGGGTATTGGCCACACCTCCCAGCCAGCCTCTGGCCTTCAACTGGCTGGGGGGTGGGGTGGGAGCGGGGAGCAGCCCATAAATTCTCAACTCAGTGCCTAAGTCATGAGAGGGTGAGGACAGCCTGGGCAAGTTAAACTTAAGCCCCCAGCCCCGCCCCCAAAAGTCTTACTTTGAGGGACCATAACTTTATAGCATACAACGGTATTTCCTTCCAGTTGCTTTACCTGTGCCATCTCTGAATGAGAATAACTTCGATGCATGCGGGGGATTTCACTTTACCCCCTACCCTGTCTCTTGTCCAAAAAGCAAACAAACAAACAAAAAAAACCCCCCAAATCCAAACCCTAGGGATAGAAAAGACATTAGATTTTTCATTTCCATTCTCTGCATGGCTCTCTCCTTTCTTCTTGACTCCAGCTAAGAGTGGAGAAGTAGTATATTCTTTTTAAATTAGGTAGATTATTCTGAAGTAGGTTTTCCAGGCTTATTTTCTAAAGTGTTGGAGAAGAAGGTAAAGAAATGTAACCAATATTCTCACCAAAAAGCAAAGACAATTTTCAAGGCAATTTTCTTGTTGATGGGTGGAGTTAGCCACTGCTCCTAGTCTAGAATGGTAAGTTTCATGGGTCTATTTTGGATGCAAGAATTTGTGGCAAACACAATGGAATGGAAGAAATAAAATACATCAACCCACTTGCACATAATAGTCCCGTTTTATTTGTTTGTTTTGCTTTGTTTTCTTTTGGCACAGGGCAGGATATTTGGACAGAAACCACTAAATTTATCTGTCCTGAGCCCCCGTGTAACACAGTTACTTCATAGTAAGCCAGGCATGTTTTAGTAGATCAGAGGATAGCTATTTCCAGGTAGAGCAAAGTCAAGACTCCTTTCTCTGGCAACTACTGAATCTTGTGATAGCATTTGTGAACTAGAACATACCACAGCCTTATATTCAAGCACTTAAATGAAAATGAATATTTGCATTAAATGGGCATAATATCCTTTCAGGGACTCTGTCAGAAGTTTATGAAAGGCCAGATTGAAAACAGGAGAAATGACTTGATCTTGCATGTGAACATATTAGTCATCTCTGAAGAAACATTTAGCTGTTTAACACAATTTTGTGTGTGTTTTACTGAAATGTGCAAATCCAATTGTCCTTCTCTCTGAAGCCTTTAGTTTGAGGGTTGATAATGTTTTTATAAATGTCACCATTCCTTTTGCTGAGGTTAGCTGTCCAAAAGGACCCTGATAATCTCAAAGAGACTGTAATTTTCTCTTTTTGTCCTTGAAATAATTGCTATCTCCTTGAAATGTGGATGAATTGAATGCATAAGAATGGAAGAATTTTCTCTTTCTGTGTGGAGACCTGTTAAAGTTGTCTTGTATATCTTGTTTTGCAAATAGTATTAATCATAAAAAATTTGAAGGAATTTGATTTATAAGTTAGCAAACTATTTAGCAGCTGAATTATTTGTGGGCATCCTCGTAACAAACCTGAATCAAATTATAATAACATATTTTACAGTACTTTAAGCAGAGTGTTCTTTTTAATTATTGGTAAAAACTTTCTAAAATTCATTAAAAGTTTAGTCTTATATTTAAGAAAATCAAATGATGAAATGAACGTGGAACTATAGATCTCTGCAGGGAAAATACGCTTCTTGTTGGATGGATTTATTTGAGTAAAATTAAATAACATAGTATCTATTCAATTTGGCTTTGGAATATATTCCCAGACAACTATAAAACTGATTTTTTTCAAATAATTACCATTATATTTCATGGAAGTTATGCATGGAATCCTCCTATAGATTCAGAAGAAAGTGAATTTCAATGCACAGAAAGAGTAATAAATCCCAATTCATGCTTAGACTAGAGGGTGACTTTTCTGTCATATTTAGACAGTCTATTAGAATCTAACATGGGAACGATCTGTAATGTTGGATCAAACATTTTTAACAACTGGATTTATCTTTATCTTCTAGATTTATCTTAATTGTTTAGAATCATAATTGCAAAAGATTACTGAATGGAATCTCCTTATTTTACAAATTAAAACCCTTAAAAGTAGAAAGTCTGCCTAAATCGCTAAGTCAGTGAACACTCAGACAAAAATCGAGTCCTCATTAATGAGAAAGGAGTTGGTAGTATGGCCTTTAAATCACAAACTCCTGGATACAAAGTTTGTGTTCATTTGTTATTAAATGTAAGGAAAACATCATCTCTGAATTTTTATTTCTTAATAGAATTGTTGAAATCAAATGAAGTATATACTCAGGTAACAGCATAAGATACTTGTTACCACTTTTTAAAATATCTGCTACTTGGTAAGCACTATGCTCTTAACTTATGCTCTTTTAACTTAACAATCCTCCCTACAAGGCAAGTATCATTGTACCCAATTCATGATATCATTGAGTCTCAGCTACCACATATAAGCACTTGCCAAAGGGTCACAAAGCTAGTGACAGAGACAGCTTTTTGAACTCACGTATAACTTTTCTCTGTGCTTTCTTTCCCAAGAACCTAGGAACCCTTAAAGGATATTTACTCTCCTTCTACAATATATGTACTAACTTTAATGTTAGTTTTAAATATTTCATGATTTTTTTAATTAAAGTAAATAATAAGATTCAAAATGCTTTGAAACATTTTGCACTTACGCAAGTTTTTCCAATTAGAAGATACAACAGCTGCCCTGTTAAAGTTTCTGGCACTTGAAAGTATCTAGAGGAATTGGATTTTAATAAATGTGCTTTTCTAAATTATGTCTGAAATTCCTTTGGAACTAATACAAAAAGTCTGGAGGCATTTTATTGTTAGTGGCATACCTTAAGTGAGAAAATTAACTTAGAGAGTAAAAGGCTTGAAAGGGATTCTAAGGAAAGTACACACATAAAATTTATTTTTCAAGTGAAAAATTGCCTCTGATGCTTAGGAAAATAAACTGATGAAAAATAAATGTTAAGATTATTGTTAGTATGTATGTAAAAGAAAATTATCCAAGTATAAAATTGTCTGAAAATATATATACTGAAGGTTATAATTACTGTATTGACATGGTAGTAGCTGGAAATTCTTCTTACTTTTTGCAGCAATTTCAATAATCAGTGCAATTAATTTTTATATTATTTTTTAATAAGAACCACTCACTATAGCATATATATTGGGGCTTAAAAATTTAGACACCATCTCCTTCTTGTGGACATTTTAATAAAACATTTCTATATTTAATATTGCTTTCTCTAATTTTTATTATATTGACAAATATGATAGATACATAATAAATGGTGTGAACCTTTTTCATTAAATAAATTTTGACTTCATTGGCAGAAAATAAAGCATATAAGTAGAAAAATACATTTTTCTGTTCAGTGCTTGAAGATTTTTATGACATGTCCAAGTAGTATTTAGTCTGAAATCTCTACAGTATTCAAAATATATGTGACCAGAGGAATAATAGAACTTTGTACCTTTGTGTTATTGGAGAAGCATGTTTTGTTTCAATTCAATTAAAAATATATTACATATAGTTTATGTCCAACCATTACAATACAAAATGAATAAGACATGTCTCCCATTTTTGAAGACATTCGAAAGTAAATGATAAGATTCAAAATACTTCAGAATATTTTGCACTTACATATGTTTTGAGAAATACAAATGAATTCACATAGATCAATTCAACAAAATGTAGTTAACATAAGTTCAGTTTCTTCTTTGCTTTGTTTCCAGTTTTTAAATAAATTGAAGTTATTAAGGCAAATGCTGTTCTTAGCTTAAAATAAAAACCCTGGACACCCCTTAGAATTGTTACTTGAACAATATTTTCCAGTTGTAATATAGAGAAGAACTCACCTCCAACAAAGAGTAGCCACACCCACACACAATCAGGTTTTCCATTTTTATGGTGGCATTTCATCTGATTCAAGTAGGAACTGTCAACTCTTTACTTTTTTCTATATACATTCAATCCCTCACTAAAAATTAAAGGAAAACTAATTTATGATGCTTTAGATGTTTATATACGTAGAGTATTAAATTTTATGCATAAAGTATGCTTTCTAAGTGGAATTTTTAAAATCTGTTGAAGAAATTTGTAATTCACATGTAATTATTACATTTTCATTAATTATAGGAAAAAAGATCTAAATAATGCCGATACACCACACACTCACACATACATACACACGCATCAAATGGAGGAGAGTAAGTGGGAGTATTTGAGCCTACCTGGATCAGGTGTTTCTGTACTGACTCCAAGCTCCTTTTCCATTGGGTACCTTTAGGTGTCTCTTCTTATCGTGAAAAACTCTTTTCAGGCAAGTAACTGATGCCATTGATGGTGTAGATTACCTTGTCAAAAATGTTAAATCCCCTCCAGAAATGTAAATAACAAGCAATGTTTCCTTAAATACAGGAATAAGTTTATGAGAGTCATAGTTTTCCTGGACAACAGAGTCTACCCCATGGTTCTGAAATGCTAAGTGGTTTTCTGATTGTATAGTCCGTGTTCTGACATTCTCTTGGTGGAATCTCTTTTCCTAGGCACTTTTTTGCATGAAAAATTCAAGGTCTATATTTTCAGTTATCTTAAAGTGAGTGTCATTGTGACTTGTTTTTTTGACTAAAGGATTGAGAAGTCAATCAACGCCTACCATTTTGTTTGGGATAAATATAGTGCTTAGTTGACTTCTGTGAAACCCCTCATTATGACCTCATTAGGGTGAAGCTGAGCTTGTTCTAAAGACACAAATAACCATCAAGTCATTTGTTTTTAGAACCATTTCAGGTCTACTTCCAAAGGATAAGTATAAAATGTTATTTATTTGGTATGAGGTGCACCTGTCACGTTGCCTTTATCATTGTGTGTATTTAACAGGTGTTTGTTTACTCGAAATATTAAGGAAATACTAACGGTTTGTACTTAGGAGCAACAGACACCAAAGGGTATGTTATTTAGATTCCAGTTTTAATATGCTGAATTGTCTTATATGTATGACTTCAAATAATGTGAGGAATTGAAGGATAATGGCACAAAAGTTTGTGCTCTACAACTTAAACAAAATTTGAAGATTTTTTTCTGAATTTAATGGAAAAATAAATCAACTGAAGACAAACTCTAAAAGCATACTCTTCTTTGAATATACAAGTCATCCTCAAATAGAAATGGTAATGTAGAGATGCATTACCCTCCTTGCTGCATGAAGTTATAGGTGTTCTTGACTCCTTCATTCCTTCCCCAGAGGCTCATCACATTCCCCTTCTGTTTAAAGCTCCCCAGTAGGCATGAGACATAGAGATGATGAAATAAGTTTCCTCTCCTTGGGTAGACATCAATGTACAAAGCAAGTAGAATTAAATGATCATCATGATGAAACCAGAAACAATGATGCTAAGATTTCAGAAGAGGAAACTATTACTTCTGCTTTCAGAGCAGAATTCAGGAGAGATTTCAGAGAAATGATCTCTGAGTCGTTTCTTGAAGGAGAAATGGCAACGGGCCTGTTGCAGGAACAGAGGAAGAGAGGACATTCCAAGAAGTAACAGTCTCGGGGGAGACAGTGGTGTAAAAGGCCAGGGTCTATTTAGTTAAACAGAGAACTATTGCAGAAGGACAGCAGATAGTAAAGGGGCTTAAATGCCATTTGCAGAACTTTGGATTTTCTTCTAGTAATACAATTACCAGCAAGTCATTAAAATATAGAAATCAGCATTTATTACACCAAAACAATGATTCATTTATGATTTCTTCAGAGTAACATTGCCTCATATGAACTGAAATATGCCAGCAGATGACATCTTGACTGTTTTGTTGCTGTTGTTAACTTCATATATTGGGCCATATGGAGGTTATGATAAATTATAATTTATTTTATTACTCTAGGGTGACTATGTAACTTCCTTTGGATTCGTTTCCAAAGAGAAGTGTATCTTTCATGTTCCCACAAACAATAGTGTTGGGTAGGAGGAGGAAGGAAAGTGATCGCTTCTCTCTCTGGGCACAGATGTTCAAGACATCTTTCAAGGGCACCTCCCCAGGCATCTTCTGTGTGGTCTCAGGAACAGTCTGTGGGAGAGAAAAGACCCTGGGTCCACAATGCAGGAGGCAAAATGTGACCACAGTGTCAGAAAAAAAAAAACTTGCTAAGAGAAAGTGTTTGTTTGACACCAATCAAATGTTTACTAGAAACAAAGTTTAAAATACCTTTTGAACTGGGTTTGTCTTGAGGATATGAGTGTTCAGTTGTTTTAACTTCTTTCAAAAGCTGTTACTTATATAGTTACTTGTCTTACACATGTGTCCAGGTCAACCAAGGCACAGTGAACATTTATTTCAGCATCTTTCATCTGACTTTGATAAAACAAGGTGCCCGAAGTTACTTGAGCAATTTGGAAAAGGCACATGGAGCGCCTAGCTTCTTCTGCCACCTTGTGGTTAAAACAGCAAACTTATTATACCAACAATTTTCGAATAAATATTCTTTACCTCAGGAAATAATGTCCAATATTTTATAAATATAAAACACTAAGAACACCATATTAAAATATATTTTCTGTATAAATATGTAGATATTTAAGGCACTATAATGCTTTCTTTGAATTACAGAAAAAAAAAAAGACCAAAAAAATTAAATTGTATGTTCCTGGGACACATTTAAGGATAGAAAACTAGTATCATTAAACACTGCAATTAGTAAATGAGCAATTGAGAGCAGGGTGATGCTTTCCCAAGACAACCATTTGCTTAGGCTTGCTCTTTGAATGGGGTCAAAAAAAAAAAAAAGAAAAGAAAAGAAAAAAGGCAGTAGCATTAAAATCAAAGTTTACTTCATTCAGTGGCAAGAGCTCTTGTCTAGACAATATCTGAAATGCATATTCTTTCTTTATCACTGTGAATTGCGGTCTAGAGAACTTTATTAACTGATTGTCTCTTCTTTAAATTGAGTATTTTTGCCCTACACCCTAAATGATTAAAAAATTGATTTTAAGCTTCTTGCTCAAAAGTATTTTTTGTCACAAAAGATCCTTTTTAGGTGGCTTAGGATTGCTTTTAATTTCGTGCTTTGAAGCTGTGTCTGAGCCAAGAAACATTAATTTCATTAGAATCAAGTTTTAGCAATAGGAATATGTTAACTTCTCATTCATTTGTTGGCTAATTGATTTTCCCTCTTGGGCTCTAATCACCCTTCTATTCCATATCAATCTGTATATCATCTAGATAATTAATCTCTATTGTATTTTGAATTCCTAATTTATAAAAAATAACCTAAACCCAATAGATAAACAAGATTATACTGTATAGCACAGGGAAATATATACAAAATCTTATGGGAGCTCACAGAGAAAAAAATGTGACAATGAGCATATATATGTTCATGTATAACTGAAAAATTGTGCTCTACACTGGAATTTGACACAACATTATAAAATGATTATAAATCAATAAAAAATGTTAAAAAAAATTAAATTACATTCAAAAAACCCCTAAACCTATAAGATTTGTGGAGTTTTGTTTTTTTTCTGTTTATCTTAATCCTTCAATCTTTCTAATTGTAAATGACTCCAACTTCTGTCACCTGCGAATATAATTGAATAAACTTTTTTGTTTTACATATTAAACACTTGCCATTTGCTGAACTGACAAAACCAGATACTCTGTACCCTCTTGTCCTCTCTACTCCCACTAAGGCCATGGGACCCAGGGATGTGCTTTGATCTCTGAGGCCAAAGAAATGGCACCCGGACTCTCCTTTTCTTACCACTGCTTACCTTTTGAGAAGCAGGACGTTTATATCGCACTACGCTTGGTTCATTTCTCTTCGTCTTGACCTCTAGCTCAGGAAGGAGCTCACAGCCTAAGGCTAACATCTAACTTCCTGATGCAGTGGATCTAGCCTTTCTTCCTGCCTGTTTTCCTTCCTTCCCTCAGTATGTCTATGTATCCATGTGTAAATGCCCAGTCTTTTCATGGAAGCTTGTGATCAACTCGATAATTCCCCATTATCTGCTCATTTTTCCCCTGTAAGAGGATTATAAGAAGGAGATGATACATCCCAGTTTGCCAGGACAATCCCAATGTTCACCTGTTGTCTTGGCTTAATTATAGAAAAACACGTTCACTCTCAACATTGTCCTACTTTGGACAATAAATTATGTTACACTTAGTATACACCCACTTCTTAAATGAGAGTATATTTCCATCTCCATCCGTATCAGGCTTGACTGTGCGAAGTGCTTCATCCAATGACATGTGAGAGAATGAGACCAGTGCTGGCTCTGAGAAAAGGCTTTTAGAGCCAGTGAGAGTTTCTTTGAGATCTCTTGATCTTTTCCCTTGCCCCAAGAATAGCACATCTCACACTGGAGCTGCTCCTTCAGTCTGAGTTCTATATTGAGAAGCATTCTATTCTGGAACAAAGTAAACCTACATCTAACCAGCCACCATCCACATGTCACGTGAGTGAGAAATATATACTACTAAGAACCACTGAGATTTGGAGATTTTTTTTTGATCTTAGGATAATATAGCAATAGGTCCTTTATTTGTTCACTTATTAGCCCTTCATTCCCAAATCTTAAAAGCAATCCTCTTGGGTCTTCTGCCCACTGTTTGTTTGTTTTTAATAGACACTTCTGTACCTATTTCTGGCATGCATATGTTTATGCAATAGTTAACTCTGAGGCCTCATTGGACAATAGAAAAATGGAAAAAAAGGAAGGGAAGTAGGCTAGTAGCAGCAACTTGAGCCGTTATTGCCACCATTTCCAACCCTCTGATGGGATAAGCTGAATCATTTTGTTTTGTTTTGTTTTTTACGTACCTCACTCCCATGCATTTCTTCTCCCAGTTCTGAGTATCTACTGCCAGGTTGGTAACTTAAATAAACCCATAGGAAAATAAATGTTTTTTCTGAAAATATATACAGAAAATCAAGTAAGCAGGGACTGCAGAGTTCTAAGAGTAGAGTCCTGTGTGAGATCTGACAGTCCTGGCCCTGACTGTTCCAGGGGAAGCTGCACACCACTCACGTGTGCAAGCTTCCCCTTTCCTCACGTATTCTCTTACCACCAGGTGGCTCCCCAAGCCAACCAGTTCAACAAATCCTGAGAGATCTTTTCAACATATATTTTCAACATTTCCAGATCATGTTTTCAGCTTTCTGGAAGAGATTAAATGATCCCTCCCTAGAATAGTAAATATTCATTCAATCATCATTTCTTCATTCATTTCTCAACAATTGAAGGCTTAAATGAGGCTCTTATATGGAACGTATTTCATAGTGTAATAACAAAGCGTCTACAATTCATACTTTAGTCCTTGCCATGAGCCAAGCACTCCTTAAGTATTACTTATTATTAATTATTTATACAAGCTATTTTTTCATAACAAGTCTGTAACTGAAAATTTTAACATAATATTTTGCACCTCATGTCCTTCTCTAGTATACAAACTCCCAGAGCAGTGTGTAAGCAGATGCAAAGGTGGGCTGGAGGTAAAGATTTGGGGCTAATGATGTTATCAGATTAGGGCACTGGAAACCATGAGTATAAAGGAGATGGACCAGGGGGGATTCTAAAGTAAGGCAAGAGCAAAGACTAAATCCTAGGGTCTACTAATCTTAAAAGGTGAATGGCACAGGGAAGTATACACAAAATGTTATGATAACTCACAGAGAAAAAAATGTGACAATGAGTGTGTATATGTCCATGAATAACTGAAAAATTGTGCTGAACACTGGAATTTGACACAACATTGTAAAATGATTATAAATCAATAAAAAATGTTAAAAGAAAAAAAAAAGGTGAATGGATTTAAATAAAAGCCTATCAAAGGATTGACACAGAGCAACCAAAGTGTTTATAGAACAATCAGAAGATTTTTTCCCCAAAAATCAATGTTAAGAATTTTTAGAAGGGAGAGAGAGCATGATGGTCGGTATCAAACATTCCCCCCAAAATCACGTGAGATAAGGACAGAAGGTCCTCCATAGATTTGGAAATTAGGGAGTTCCTGATAACCTTTAAGTGAGCATTAACAGTAGAGTGATCAGAACACTAGTTAGATTCAAATGGACTCAAGAATGACTGGTTGAAAAGAAGTGAAGGAAAATGAGAAAAAGTGATAACTAGGTGGAGAAATGAAGTCAGGAAAATAGCTTCCTTTGTTTAAAGCAGGAAAAGACTGAGCCTGTTTTCAGACTAACACTGAGCCTGTTTTCAGACTAACAGAAGGAGCTCGAGAGAGCGAGAGGGTCTCATGGAACCTCAGAGAGAATGGATAATACACTGTGATGCAGTTTTTCACTCACTGGACCGACAGATTTTTTTAAGTTTGCTTATGTATTCTCTTGACAAAACTGGAGAAACAGCTTCTCTTTATATTGCTCATGAGAGTGTAAATTTGTTATAGCTTCCATTTAAGGCAATAGTGGGATATTTTTCTTATGAAAAATGCACATAATCTTTTATCAGGCATCTGCACTTTGAGAAATTTAGCCTAAACTCACACATATGTGAAACAGTGGGCACTCAAGATTATTAACTTCTTTGTATCGGACACAAATGACATATCCATCAGTAGGCAGTGAAATCAATCTATGATACATACAGACAATTGTATAGAATGCATCTTTAAGGAAAAAAATGACTAAGCTCTCTATTTACTAATATTGAGAGATCTCCAGAACACATTATGAGAAAAAGTATAGTGCACAGTGGTATGTATAAGCTACTGATATATTGTATATAATAAAAAAGGGAATCTCATGTTTGTTTATATAGACACAAAAGGACTATGCAAAAGTTCAAAAGTAACTAAACTAAACAGTAACCTGTGCGTGGATCACAGTGCTGGGAAGCACTGTGTGGAGATTTGGCTGGAGGGGAACAGGGGTATTTGGGAGACTTTCCACTGAATTATTTATTATTGTCTTTTAACATTATGTGTTTTCTTGCAAAAATTTGAAAAATACATTTAAAAACATAATTGCAGGTGAGATTAGACCTTGAAGAAAGAATGAAAGAGTGAAATTAGATATAAAAAACGATTTAATCTGGTTAAGGGGGATCGCTTTCTGAAAGTAGCATTTATGCCAAGGCTTGAAGTGTAGGTAGCAGTGAGCCAGGTGAAGGGGGCGCAGGCGTATGCCCAGCAAATGAATATTCACTTACAAAGAAAATGAAGAGGCAGGCAGAGAAGAAGTGCAGACATAGAAAGCTGGACAGACAGCGGGAACACAGAAAAGAGGACAGATGGGGAGATATGTGATTCTGAAGATAAATGAAGAGAGATGGAGACAAAGGAGAGCGGAAACACCTAGCTGTGGGTACAGAGCCAGATCAAGGATGAGAAAGGAACGTGCTTAGGGAGACAGAAAGAGGAAACACAGACTCATACCGGGAAAGAGAGGGTGAGGGGTGGGCAACCAGATGACCTGAAGGGAAATGTGCTGGGCTAATGGCAAGCTGGCATCTCTCCCATGGCTGCAAGGTCCTAGATGGCAGGGGTGACCTGTGGAACTGGGCATTAGCTGAAGGTTTAGCAGAATGCTCTGCAGTAGCTGGCACTCAGCACCTGTGGTCTTGAATGAGCAGCGAGTTCAAGAATGCAAGAATAGCATTTCTGTGTCCACTGTATTCCTATTTATGTTTGCTTTTAATCAAATATACAAATTAAAATTTAGCAGTTATGCTAATAGTAAATGTAGTTTCAGCTTGATTGTGAATTATCAGGTTTCAAAAGTGGTTATGGTGAAAAAGTAAGGTATAGAAACTGTGCATAGGGCCCTATAATTATGACCATTTTTTTTTCTTTATACACATTGACCACTTCTAGAAGGAAAACCAAATATCTGGTAACACCAAGGGAAGAAATTAGACAGTGAAAGCCAAATATGGGACAAGGATATTTTCTTTTCCCTGTAAAAGGTTAATGAGTTTTTTAGAGGATATGTGCACAGCATGTATGACTTAATGAAGGAAATATACTGATAGGAACAAAATTACAAAATAACGTACTTGAACACATGTGAACACATCAACCAGGTACTTTTAAAAAATGGCTCCATACCGACTGGCCAGAATGATGCTTAGATATTTAATGACTCTTTTTTATGGGATGTTACCTAATCAAAATGTGGGTCTGAACTAACGGCTACCTTGATTTTCGCTAACCTCAGTTTCAGTGAAATGAGCATGGAGCAGGACAGATCCTTGGATATGGCATTTTGAATAGACCGATAATACAACACTGAGGATATGATTTACAAATATCCATCAATATACATCTATAGGGAATTCTGAGAAGACGTTATTATATTTCTTCAAAACAGAGTTGGAAAATATTGACAAAGAAGACCCTGGGGACACAAATTGCTAACCGCTAAAGGAATGTCTGCTGAGCAGCCACAAACGTTGCTTCTGTGCGATGAGGTTGAGAGGAAATTTGCATCTTCATAATACGTGTTACATGAAAAACAGAGCCCCTTTCACATGCCAGCTTAGCTATTCAGGCTTTCTTATCTTCTGTCTGGAATACTGCCTAGTAAGAATAGGAAATTCTTCATTCAGTTTGCCAATTATATCTGCCATGTGCAGGCAACACAGAGCACTGGCGAACATTCAGAAGCCTGCAGATTGAATTCATTGGTGGAGGATGGTCATCTTTGTTCAGCAATCCAGGAAGCTTTGCTGGCTTTAATAATACATGAGGAGGCATGGGGAGAAGACTGCGCTGGGCTGTTTTTCAGGCTCTTGTGTTGACTGCATGCATGCTGCCGTGAGCCACGAAGGGTCCCATCTCCAGGGTCTGTTTGGAAGGGGAAGTGAGAAAACAAGGCTTAGAAAAATTCACATTTAGTAGAGTGAACCGCTTTTGTGATCAAAAATACTCAGGAAGGAATAGTACGACTGTGGCCAAGGATTTATATGAATCCTACAGAAACGTTTCTCTACCATGGTGAGATGAGAAAATGCAGTTAAGAATGTGATCACATAGCTTTAAAAATTGGCTTAATAATGAAACACTTTTGATATAGAGAAAAGGAACTTTAAGAACAAAAGCATGTTCCTTTACAGTCTATAAAAGTTCAATGAGTAGTTCAAAATATTAAGTGTATATTTTAAGTGTGTACATTTTAGCCTCTGTGTATGAATTTGCTGAATATACAGATTAAGCCAAAAATGTCATTTCTCATTCTTTAGTGCTGAGTATTACATATTTCTAGGGACCAAACAGCCAACATAACATGGAAATCCTTACAGGTTCGTAAACACGCACACAGACACACACACCAATAGATTGAAGGTTTTCCAGTGATAATGGGGTATCGGGCATTAATCCCTCTAACACTAGACTCTGTGTCCAGTGCTCTGGAAAAGGGATGGAAAATTCAGATGCCTTCATGCCCTTTTGAAGAGGATTAAGTATAAGACAACAGAGGGTGTGTGGACCCCAACAAACGAAACACTGGATCCCAGCCCAAAGCATTAAAAAACAAAAGAGGTAACACACATATTGGCTAAATTGAACTTTTAACAGGTCAGTCATGTCCACCACTTTGCTGTCACAGCTTGAACATACTTCTGCTTTTTCTGAATTCTTCAAGAAACACCTTGAAAGGAGCAGACTATACCATGCTGTAAGAATATCAGAGGAACTCGTCTGACCCCTCCACCACACCTCCCCCTCATAGATCTGAGTTAAATGTGCTTTTTTGGGAATTGAGACCACAAATAAGTGATGAGCTCTGTTCCCTTCCTCTCCTCTCCAAAAAAGCTCTCTCTTTCTCATCTCAGTCATCAGCCTTGACCTGCCTCCTTCCGTGTTCCTGTCTGCCCCAGCTCCCATCCTAGAAGGCTCTCTTTCTCTCCGTCTCCCACCCATACCCACCAGTCCCACTTCCCTATGGGCGCCACTGTCCCAAAAACAGGGGCGATGCATAGCATCATGATGAGAGGTGGTGGCTAAAGGTCGTGGCCTAGAGAACAAAAAGGCTTTGATCTCAGTGGCGTTCATCAGGGAAAACAGAAGCAGTTCTCAGTGAGCCTTATATCTACCATGTGCTAGGCAGGACTGTTTTCTCCTCAAGCTTCTAAAATACCTGCATTCAAAAACTCGTCACTTTGGGCCCTTTTAGCAACATAATTTTGCCAGAGAGGTATCCCAATTTGCTACTGAATTTCATGTAAATGAAATAATTAATCCTATCTTTAAAAATCACTACTCTATATAAGTTGACAAACGGCTAAACCCAAGCATAAGCAATCTTAGGCCCAGAGAATGGGATTTCTCTTCTTTACCATGGTTATTTCAGGTTATTCTTATTAAATTTTCTTCAGTGTAAATGCTGACTCTGACAAGGCAACATTCTCCTTGGCTTTTGTAGGTCAAAAAATGACTTAATCATTCTATAAAGATGTCATTATGAATGGAATTACTTCTCAGTTATGTAGTGAGTCTCGTGATTTTATGAGAAGGTGGGATGCGGGGGGCTTGTGTGAGAAGAGTAATTTAATTACTTTTCCTGTAACTGAAGGTATGGTTTGCGTTCCTGATATTCATTTTTAGTGCAATGTTTTTTTCTCTGTTGATGTTCCCTGTAACTTAAAGATTATTTTATTTAAAAGATGGTGGAGCCTTATTATTTCTCCTGAGGAAAATACATTAAAATACTTATATTTGTTTATGGATATGTAGATGGAGTTTTACATATTCTAGTTACTTTAAGTCATTTCTGTGGTAGAGTATACAATATTTTATTACATTTTAAAGTATCTCCTTATAAAATGTGAGACCTAAAATTCCACAGATCAGTCAGAACTCTCCAAAAACGGTTTCGTATGCTCCATTAAATACAGTGTTGATTTGTTTGCTGATATTTCCTTTTGGTTATTTGTTATCTTCCATGGGATTTTCTGATGTCTCCTAGAATTTCACAGATCAGTAATCTGAAATGAGATTTTGATGTTCAAAGCCCAGGTCCTCTGCTAGATATTAAATATTCCATGTGAAGGTCAGGCGAGGGTTGATTCATGGTGCTTGATACAAACAGCAGCTTTCAGTCCCTTTCCATCAGGATTTCTTTCCTTTTTTCTTTCTTTGCCTAAATAATGGGCAGTTTACCTTAGAAGATCTGCTTTTTGCATTATTGAGGAAAGGCATATCTTATTTTCTAAGGAAAACTTTGGAAGGCTTGGACTAAAATCCTGCACTGTGTATTTTGTTTTTATGGTACTGTTTATAGTTTGGGACCATTTAGTTCTGAGGTGAATGTCTAACGCCAGGTTTTTTCTGTAAGTTCCCAGTCTTTTGTTTATTTCTCTTTCTTCAGTGTGATGCCAATTTTTTTTTTGTCTTGGAATATATTATTCTATTGTGATGATAGTAATTAAAGTCTATGTGATGAAATATTTCCTGTTTAGGAAAAGGATATTATCCTTAACATTTGTTTGGTTTATTACCTTTTGTAAGGTCAGTTCACAATAAAACTCCAATTTTAGGAAAGGAGTGAGATATAGCATAGAGAATTCTAGCAGCAGAAGACTTAATTACCCCTTATTATGAAGGACCTTGGGCAAATCACCAAGATTCTCAGAACTTCTTTTCCCCATCTTTGAAAATAAGGTCAGAGCATCCAGCTGCCTCACGGGTTAGAGAACAAAGTTAATTAGTATAGGCAAACCCCCTTGAAATAGGTAAACTAAAATAAATATGGAAGGTATTCTAATTTTTCAAGTTAAGGCATAATCACAAAACAGACAAATTTTGGATATGAGATGACTCATAATTGACTTCAATATAGTTTTTTTCCATAGTTTATAAAACCTTGGTGGGATTTTTGATAGTTTATAAATATCTCTTTTTTTTTTTCATAGTTTATAAAACCTTGGTGGGACTTTTCAGTTCACGTTAGCCATGATCACATAAAAATACTATCCGTTGGCGTCATCTCTTTTTCAGAGTCTGCCCACACATTTGTGTGATATAAAGAGCTTAATTTCTTTTGTTGCACAGACATTTCAGAATTTACACAGATTTTACTTTCTCCCTGTTTATTTGATTCTGTTTGGGAGATTTGGAAATCAGGGGCGATACTTTTTTCGTAGAAGAGAATGATCTAATCACTGCAATTGGCTATGGATGGCTGGAGTCATAAAGGAACTTAACCTCCAACTCACTCATCCAAAAGACGAAAGGAAGAGGAAAGGGTGTTCAAAATAACCAGGTACTCAGACCTGGGTATCTGGCTGTTGATTTCAGGAATGTAAACGGTCAGACCTAATTTTCTATCTTGTACCCATTTCCTGCGTGAATGATCTTAAAGATTACCTATTCCTTCTGAGCATCAATATACTTTTTTGTTTGTTTATTTTTTGTTTTGATTAGGGGTTGTAATAGTTCATACCTCAGATGCTTTATGTCACAATACATCTTTGCACAATGCATGTATCATGATACATAGTAAATATTCCATAAATGGGAAAAATACTATGACCTCAAGGTGTACACCCTACAGTGGAAATCAGCTGATTTATGATTAACAATAAGCAAGATTAGCAAAATAGCCACAGTTCAAGTCTGTTTTTCACAGAAATACATTAATGTGGTTTATGGAGGGAGGTTAAGACCAAGGAAGAGTTTATTCAACATTGCAACCTAGTACTGGTAGTTCAGAAACCAGATGTACTCAGGGCTTGTTATGTGTCCAGCTTGTGCTAAGAGCTGGGCAAAGTTAAGCAAGAAAATGTGTGTAGTCTGGTATGTAAGAGAAACAAATAATCACATAAATGAATATATAATTACAAATTTGTATATGCAATAAAGGGGAAAAGATGAAATAGTGGAAAATTCAAGATTATTCCTAGAATTATACTGTACATGACCAATCAGAGAATGAACTTTCAGAATATTGAAATTCTGAGTTTCCTAAAAGCACCAAACCCCAGAAGCTTCTTCAAGTAGGATGCAGTCTGTAGACTAGCTTTGAAGTAAACAAGAGACCACATTTAAAATGAACATAAACAAGAACTTTAAAAGGAAAGGTGTTTAAACTACAGCAAGTGAGATTTAATCCAGCCATAAATACTGTTAATTACTGAAATTTGGCTGCCTTCCTGGAAAAAAAGTAAAATAGAACCAGTCATAATAACAGGGTATGTTGGACTAATTCTTTCAGAGGAAGAAGACAAGTCTAGGTGACTGCTTCAAGATAATTCTCATTTCATGATAGAAGTAACTCCTCAAAATAACATTTTATCTTTTTGTAATAAATTAGCTATGTATCACTACATGTAGATGTTACATTTGCTAAGGAATTTCTATCATATTATTAAAAATAGTTAAAGCTACTAAAAGTATCCTGAGAAAAAAAATTACTCTTTTCTTCAAATGTGCATTCTTTTCAACTCTGCTATAGGACATTTATGCTTTGCTTTATCAGCTTCTTCCTTAAATGAAAACTTTGGATTCTAATAAAAGTAAGCTGAATTATTATATGTGAATAAAGCATATGTATTATGAATCACTGGTTGTTTACAAAATAAGAGGATCTGTGTAATTCACTTGACCAGCCTCCAACAAAAACTATGCTAAATGCAAGTGTACTCGTTTTGATGAGTGAAATCCAACTGCTTTATTTATAACTTTGATTTTTTTTTCTTAGAGTTAATTAGAAAACTGGAACTAGATACTGCATTTTCTTTTGTTATACTAACACAAGTTTTAATTAGAAGATACTTTCTGAGAATTCTTATTTGGGATAATGAAGACCTATATTTTTTGTGGAAATTTCTTTTATTTAAACAATATAAAAGTGTTGATCAGACTGTTTGTGTTCTCTTGAGCAATGACAGTTCAAAGGCTATATACAGCTTTGTTAACATGGATATCAGTTTACTACGGCTGCCATATAAAGTACCACAGATTGGGTGGTTTAACCAGGGAAATTCATTTTTTACAACTCTGGAGACCAGACGTCTAAGATCGAGGTGTTGATAGGGTTGGTTTCTTCTAGATCTTCCTCCCTGATTTCTACATGCCTGTCTCCTCTGTGTGACTGTGTGCTAATTTCCTCTTCTTACAAGGACACCAGTCATATGAATTAGAGCCCTTCCTAAAGGAACTTACTTTAATGTAAGCACTACTTTAAAGACGTTACCTCCAAATACAGTCACATTCAGAGGTAATGAGGGTTAGGGCTTCAACATATGGATTTAGAGGGACACAATTCAGCCCATGCACTGTGGCTTTTGGTAAAGTACTTTCATCAATATTACTAAAAATTATTACTTAAAAAAATTAAAAATTGGTAAATCCATAACCTTACCCACTTACACCATAGAATTATACCCATGTTGTTTCAAAGAAACTAACATGTGGCTATACATGGATTTACAGAGTTAAAAATGTTCAGAGACCAATTTTTCTCTGTGACAAACACAAAGTGTTTAAAAGGTCAGCTAAAAACTCTTCCATCCCTCTAATTTTCAAAATACAAGGAATGCACAATTGGAGAGATGGTTGAATGGCTCTGAAAATCTTCCTTACAAATTTATCACCTTTTGCTCTACCCTGTCCTGCAGCATCATGATTTCCTAATGTGAATGCACAAATAAGCAAGTAAATCCCTCCTCACCTTGATTTCTAGTCGTCTGGGTAGCATTCGTAATAGTTGGAGACCAAATACATCCAGAATTCCTTAAATTAGAACTGAAACATGTATCTCTGCAGCTGCTAACCCAAAGTCCACTGGAAGATTTTAGATGATGCTCTACAATTTTACACAGTCCTCTCCCCAGACCACTCTCTGCAGAGAAGCCTGCACTGTGTGTGCCTGGGGCTCCGGCACGGCCGTGCTCTCAGTCTGTAGCCACCTTGGTAGGTGGCTGCTTCTGAGCTACATTTTCATCAAGGAGTCCACTTTCAAGCTGTCATACTAGATTTGAAATGATGTAGTCTTAGTTTTGTGCACCATCGTGTCACTCACTCTTATTTTTAACAAACGGGTTAATGGTCTCTAAGTAGTATTGCAGGGGTGATGATCTAACACCAGCCTTCATCTCATTATGTAAAACAGTACCAGGTCTCCAGAGAAGCTCTAGAAGTATGAGCTGATTGATGGGATGACTGTCACTCCCAGAATGTAGGTGATCCTGCATAAAATAAGAACGCCGAGTACAACACCGGACACAGAAGTGCCTTGTTTTAACCTTCCATGAACTCGGGAACTGATCACGTGTGAGGCTTAGCTGTGTGGTTAAGGATAACAAATTCAAATTCTTTACTCACCAGTTTTGTGCTTTCACTTACCTAAAGTTCAGGAGCTGCGTGTATGTCTCCACAGCACTTGAAACTCAGCATATTCAAAACCAAACTCATTGATTCTTTCTTAAAATTGCTTCCTCTCATTATTTTCTTATTTTTCTCCGAAACTTTAGTGTTGGCATCTCATGGGCTGCATTTGACCCATTTTCTTTGTTTCTACTTTCAATCTACTGATAAATTCTGATTATTCTGTCTTCAGGATCATTTCTGTTCCACCTTCTTTTCTCATCCTACATGCTGGTTAGAGGTCTTACTATTTGTCATCCATATATTTAATTAAATTACTATTACTGTCTCCAGTCTTCTTCTATTTCAGTTCCTCCTCATGGCCATGAAAGACTTTTCATTTTGCAAAGCAAATATCTAATCATGGAATCTCAACATACTCGCCATATTACGAACAGTCAAATGATAATAATGACATTAATAATAAAAACAAAGCCCTCTGCAACCCCTCTTTTTGTCTGAATAAAATCCTGATTCTTTGTTCACTCACTAAGACATTCTTCCAGCTTCTCTCTAAATGTTTCCAGTCAGTAACCCTCTTACTCTAGTTTCCACCTTGTCCTACGTGAGCCAGTTACTGTTCTCCAGATGCCGCTGATCATCCCTTTGTGCACTTGACCACACTGTTCCTATGGCCTGCAACCCCCCTTACCCAGACCTACCTGCCATACTCATCCTTCAAGATGTATCTCAGATGCTGACTCTTCTCTGCAATTGTATCTGAAAATCACAACCATAAGTAACCCCATCATTCTGTAAACCCACCACTGTGTACGTGACTGACAGCAATCTCTCCCATGTCACGGGTGTCTACCTGTTTGAGCCACTTTCCTAGAGAGTAAATCTGTGGACAGCATCATCTCTGCCTCCTCTTCATCTTCATTGCCCCTTATGCCTTTTCTCCAGTAGATAGACTGTTGATGAACAAGATATTGCAAACTATTCTAAACTAGAGTAATTATTCTTGTTATTAAGCAGCCCCTTCATTTTTCTCTCCAAACCAAACCACCAATTTTTGTCTGCTGAGATGAGGCCCCCACCCCTCGCTTTCTCACTCTCTTTCCTTTTTCTTCTCCTCCTCCTCCTCTTTCTTCTGTTCTTTCTCCTTCTCCTCCCCTTCTCTTCCTCCTCTCTCTCTCCTGTTTCTTCTTCTTCTTCTTTGCTAGGAGATTGAAAAGGATCCAAATGGAACAAGAAAGTCAATTAAAAAGAAAGGAATCATATATAGAAAGAAATTTAATAAATTAGAATGTCTTTGGAGATTAATTTTTTTTCATTAATGATGACTCTTTATGCAGCAAATTCACACTAATTCCACCTCAACAATGGATTACACAGGAGTTCATTTCAATATAAGAAGATAGTTTTCACAAAATTGAATATTTAAAAGGTTATTATAGGGAGGTACTCAGCACGTTAAAGTATTTTAAGAGCTATAAAGTGGAATGTGTGTCCTATTACAATTATATAAGTTTGTCTTACTGAATAGAGAAAGTTATACCAAAACTTCAAAGGCTTTACCAGGCATCTCTTGCACACATATGCACACACACACGCACACACACACACACGAGAAAGAGAAAGAGAGATGCACACACATACACACAACTACTGCTATTTTTTTCTTATTAAAGATTTTGTATTATTAGTAAAATTATACCAGTTGTGAATATTGTCTGGCAAACAGAAATAAGAAAAAAATTTTGAACAGAAAGCAGGGAAGACAACATGAAATGTGAAATGTGTATTGTCCATTCCAATACGCTCAGACCATTAAGGGATCAGTGTCAGTTCAAATGATCAGTCCTTCAATTCCTGAAACAATACTGAAATATAATAATCTATCATAATAGTCATCAGATTAATTCAAACTTCTTTAGAAAATGCAACTGTTCTGCATGTATTTTTTTTTCAAATTTCAAGCTGAGAGAAAGATAGCTTTAAATCCCATTTTTACAATTTCTTTGGCTTTAGGTTCTACATTTAATGCTTTTTTTTACAGGAAAAATAATCAGGGAATAAATCTTAATGGCATTTTACAATACAAATTATGTTTCTAAATAAAGTATGAATACATATTTATACATTTGTATTGCACTCAGAATTTTTGCTAATATTTTCTCATTTTGTCAACATATTTATTAAAAAAAATATTTCCACAAAAGTTTATGACCTGCAGATAATGTATTTTAACCTCATAAAATCAAGGGACAGATAACAAAGATATATATAGAAAGTTTTTTTTATATAAATGCTCATTAGAATTAATATAACCAGTTCAATACCAATATAATACTACATAAAAATTTGATTTACAGATTTTCAAATGTGATTGTTATCAATTTTGTTAATTCTTTGATATTAAGAGTATGACCTGAGTTTAGACCTTTTTGCGCATCATCACACACTGCTTTATGAAAAAGCTCAGTTTTACAGGATCTCGAAGGGGGCCCAGACCTTGGAAGTTCTGTCATTTATGACCAAATTCCTTCTGTGCCTTGTGAAAGTAAAGCTAGTAAATTTACATAAGAACATAAAACCTCCTGCTCAAGCCATAAGATGGCTATTCTGTCAAAGTTTATCCCAAATGAAAGAAGTCTTTGTTGAATAAATTGTAACAATTTCTGACTTTTTAATAGACAAATGCAGACAATGGCCATTGTTTTAAAATACGATGGGAAAAACATGCTTCCATTTATCATGCTTTTCTGCAATAGACTGGAAACAGATTTCCCAGAGAAAATACAAAGTTATAAACAGGCTCTGGGAGTTGCTGCTTTTTCACTCATTTCTTTCTCTGAGTATATCATCCCCCTCCCTTTACACACACCCCATCCACCATAGGGCGCTTAGGATTTTGTTATTTATAGAGGGGATGATTGAAGACATGTTGAAGTAACTTACCTGGGGGCACTCAGCCTCCATTGATCTAAGAGTTTCCTGAGAGCTGCTCTATCACTGGACAGCATCATGCTTTATTCCCCTGAGCCTGGCTGGTAGTTTCACTCCGAATAAGGCAAGCAAAAGACTACACTTTCCTGAAGGGGATGTGTGTTACAGTTCGAGCTATCTGATTCAAATAGCTTTGTCCAACCTTACCTTTTTAAGTCAGTATAGTGTGTCATGGTTATTTAAAACAACTGTGCATATTTCCCAAACTCAATTAAAGGGAAAAGGGACACTGTTGAATATACTCGAAACTGATAATGACCATTATTAGTAACTGGAAGTCACATGGCCTTGAAAACATATATGTTAAGAAACTTAAGAAAAATAGAGATTGGGGTTGCAAAAAAAAAAACTTTTTTTTTTACAGCTGCTGCCGTAGGATTAAGAATACTTCTTGCCTGACTAACCTGAAAACAAGATGAAAAAGAATTTAATGAGTTTAGGCTAAAAAAAACTAATCCTTTCACTGAGTTTGACTGGTGCGTGAACATTTTTTCCTAGTTGATTCTCAAAATTCTGATAGCAAGGGAGCGAACACAGCTGACTGTTTCTCTTTCACCTCATTTGGTCTGTCTGCTGACAGAATGGACCAGTTGGCATGGAGACACTCAGTTCTAAGAGTCATCAGCATTATCTGCTTGAGTGGTCATGGTATCAGACCTGCACTTTATTCCATACTCCTTCAGAAAACATCAATGCCAAGAATTGACTTTCTGCCCTGCTCTGTTCTGAAAGATGAAAGGCAGGATTTCTAAAACTGTGCTGGGTTAGTGAAAAAGTCATCAATGGAGAGCTTCATGGACCGACTGAGAAAACAAAAATATTTTAGAGCAGAGCTGGGCAAATGTTATCTGTAAAATCTTTGCAGCTTTGTGAGCCGCACCGTCTCTGTCACAACCTCTCAGCCCCACCATTGCAACAGGAATGCAGCCACAGGCAACACATAAACAAAAGAGCGTGGCGGTGTTCCGATAAAATGTGTTCACCAAACGAGGGGAAGGGCTGTGCCATCCGTGGTTCGCCAAACCCTGCGTTGGAGGCATGGTGTCTCCAAAAATTCGTCAGCCAAAAGTAGGATGTATGTCATGATTTAAGGTGTGTGCTTGGGTGGTGAGAGGTGAGGAAGGTGAGACAGAAGGAGAAAAGAGGGGAAGGGAAGGGAGCAGAGGGAAGAAGAGAGGAGACACACTCAGATTATGTTCTGAATGTACCAATATTACATGGCTGATTGACATGATCTCTTGAAATGTCCCTTTAGAGCCCCATTCAGGGGCCCCCATTTAGCCCCCCTTGCTAAAATACATACGGCTTTGAAATCGATCATAGACTAGCCCATAAGCAGAAAACTATGGGTAAGCACTTAGGGTTTCTCAGTCTTATTTGAATGCAGACCTCATTAATACCATCCCTTCCTGCCCTCCCCACTTTAAAAACTGATTAATGAAACAAATGTTTTCTAAAGGCCACTTTGAATAATAGAACTTTAATTCACATTTGTGACAAGGAATCACATCAGATTTCAGTGGGGAGGATGATATGGAGTCCGGGGGACCGTGGAAGGGGGAAAGTGTGGTCAGGGTCTTTCAGAAGCAGGACTTTCACTGCAGCCAACTAAGTAGAAAATGAGAGGAGCAGTAAGTGGCACTCACTGAGGACAAATGAAAACTTGCCAGTGCCACCAAAAGCGATCTTTGGTACCTCGTGCAAGTATGTGACATGTTCCATGACAAAGCTCACACTAACATAAAACCATTTGTTTCCTTATTTTATTGATACTTTATTTTTTTAAAAAATTCTAATAATATCTATGTTTAGTTATTTGCTTATAGTCATTGTTTTTAAACATAAATTGAGTAAAGAGAAAGGTTATATATATTTAATCCATAATAAATAGACTGTAATATTAAAATATGAAATGAAATGAAATGAAATAAATATAATTTAAAAGAGAAAAAAATGACCTACAGATTGGAAAGATTTTTTTAATGAATTATTATAGCTCATTTTTAACTTTAATTTGAGCTGCAGTTATCATTCTTTAAATAACCCAGGGCTATTTTTAATTACTTTATAATTTCTTGATATAATTATGTTTTCACTGGCTTAAATTACTTTTAGAGATTGGTTTTGGAATGGGGGTATTTGTTAATAAGTAAACAAGAAATATAATTGAGTAATATTTGTTACATAATTTTTCACAGGGTAAGTGGAACCACAAGTCTTCCTGTCTCTACAATTAACTGTGGTACCATATCTTAAAACTATTTTTTAGGGAAAGGGAGTCTGCACAAGTACTTAAATAAGATTCTCTTATTCTAAATACACTTGAACTTAAATTATGTATTATAAAAGATAAGCAACAGCAAAGTTGAAGTAGGGACCAAGTAGTGATGTAAAATGATGGATTTATGATAACATAGTTTTACATTTTTATTATAAATAGAATATATTTTATATACATGGTACACTTACTTCTTCCAAACTAGAATGTAAATAAGAAAAATGTATCTATCTATATGTATTAAAGTTATAAACTAAAAAATAATTTAGCAGAAGCAGAGCAGAGTAAAATATTGTCTTTGCAAGAAAATCAAAAGGTAACACAAATGCTTCTGTAAATTATTTTTTCACATTTCAGTGAACACTATTTCTTACTTGTTATTTGTTGATATTATGGGCTTTTCAAATTATTGCTTTCCACCAAGAAAGTAAAATACAGTTTTAGTCATTCTAGTTGTAGAGAGAGAAGTTTTTGATGATAGTTTTACAGAGGCACTTGGATAACATTTCTTGACAAAGATCCTTAGAAAATAAAATATTTTACCTGAGTTCTCTATTTCTACCTACCATTTTACATGAATCACACTCTCTTGGTCTTTAATAACTAGAAGAGACTTTTTTTTTTCTTTTACAATTCGTGATTTTTAAAAGTAAAACCTATCAACTTCAAAAATAATGGAAAATTATTTTTATAGTACTTACCATTTTTACAGAAATAAGTTAATTTGTCTTTAAAAGCATCTGTGTTAGTAACTTTTGTATTGCAGATATTGAAAAGGTACCAAAATAAAATACCTGCCTATTTTTAAAATTCCACTAGAGGGCAACATGTACCAAGATTTTTGTCCATTTGTAGTTTCAAAGGGAAACATAACCAGTTTTATTCATCATAGAGAAATGTCATTGATTTAATATTTAGCATCATTCAGTATTAATTGTTATCTTTATGATGCACATGTGGTCTGAGTGAATACTATCTTATTTATAAAGGATAGTTGTATGGGTGTTACTCCATCTGATTTTAATTAGCTATAATCAACACTTTTCAGTTACCATAATTACTAGAATAAATACCAAATAAAAAAGGCATTATTTTATATGTAATGAGTTCATGTGGTGAGGCATTTAATGTCATATGTGTTTTAGATTGTAAATACATATAAACAATTCTAGTTTAAAGAAAAATGAAGTAAAACCTGTAGGAGATACTGATCATAAATTTGAAATTCAATTTTGAAGAAATAAAAGCATTTGCTCATTATACATCCTGGGGGATTATTTTAACCATGAGTAGGAAGGCCGGTTGAATGGTATGTCAGTGTACTACTTCGTGATCCTTGCTGAGAAGGAATCTGCTTAAAGCTGAGAGGATCGCCATGTTTTGTAAGTTTTCCCCAACAGCACTCTGCTTACAGCCTGTCCTCTTCAATCCCCTATTTCTCCACCTACCCACTAAAATTTACAAAAGTATCTCTAAATATAGATGGTTGTCACTAAGACACCGATATTAGAAAGAGCACAATGCTTTTGTTTCCAAATATGTTTTCTGTAGGAGAGATCAAAGCAACATTGAAAGAAGGGGAAAGGGAGGAGGCACAGAACCAGCTTTGGAAAACGATTGCATGGGTTTTAACAGAGTCGTATTTAGAAACAAAAAAAATGTATAAAAAGCATATACACAGGATAATGTATTTTAAAACTCTATTGCAGACATATAGGAATAGATGTTTGTCACCTACTGCAATAAAATAGTAATACTTTCCCCATATTTCTTGTTTGGTAATAACATATTTAAAGACTATCTTTACACTCATAAAAATAAGAGGTGCCCATTGTATTAAAAAATTAAGCAGCAAAGATTTATTTTCACTCTTATCAAATCATCCCCCCTGACAAACTATCATCTTTAACATGCATATTATACAAATAGATAGCTGGACCGGGTTTTAAGTCCTTAAGTGTGCATAAATTATTTAATTCTTCTACTTCCCTATGCAATGAGTCCAATTTTTTTCATTTCATAGGTGAGACAATGGAGGCATTTTTGTTAATAATATAGATAATTAGAAAAATAAAGAGATGTATATACTGAGATACATAAGCATATAAATAAATAAATAAATAAATAAATAAATAAATAAATAAATATTCAGTTCCCAGTGATACTTCTAAAATTAAGAAAAGATTATTTTAAAAACTTTTAAAAATTGAATTATTTTGGCCTCATATTTCAAATTTAAATAGTATCTGTTCCCAGCAATGAATGATAGAAATTAGGACCCTTGCACACAGCCATTCCTCCCCATATCTTAATTATCCTTAATTTTATTAAGATTTTCATAGTTTCAAAGTTTGTAACATTCCCTTTTCATTCCGTGACCAGAATTCACATGGTCGTTTAGCCTTATATTTGAATTTAAATAGATCATGCCCATTCTTTACCAGAATTTCACTTTTGAAATGTTTAATTCTTGACCTTCTTGAAATCTTCTAAAATATTTTTTTCAAGAAAGAATCATGTATTCCCCAAGTATTCTTGTGAATTCCTATTATCTTTATATTTAGAATTCAGTTGTCAGGGTACACTTTGAATAAGTATTTCCTTTCTCCTCTGTCTTTAAGCAAGTGTGTTACTCTGGAAAACTCAGATCAATAAGATTTTCTCTCTTGAACCTGATCAGCTCCTTTTTGTCCATATTACTATATGATTCTTTATATATTAAAAATATTAAATTTAATTTATTTGCTCAATAAACACTAATAGCTTTGATGTTTCAGTGTAGTCGCTGGGAATACAGTGGGGTTAAAAAAGACTCCCTTCTTGGAGCACACATTCTAACTGGGGAGAGAGGCAATAAACAAATATCTATTTATTTGTCTGTCTATCTATCTATCCATCCCATGTCAAACAGTGATCATTCAGTGCTTCAGGAAAAAAAGATATGTAAAACAAGGTGCAGAATCATGGACCAGGTGTTAGTGGTGATGCCATTTGAAGTAGGGTCATTAGTGCTGCCTTGCTGTTAGGAGACATGGGAATGAATCAGCTATGAGGGTATCTGTGGGCAAAACCCACAAAGCAATCGTTTCATATACCTTTTTCCTGGAATAACTGTTTCCTTTCAATGTGTAGCTTCAAATACTCATTTAATCAAAGTTTATACTTTGCCTGTTATGTTTTTGAATTATTTTCTGCTCCTTTTTATTTTTGTACACTTCTTTATGAAAACTAACCCAATGAAGGTCGAAAGTGCATCGTATGACTCCACTGTTACGTGTAATAGTACAGCTTTGCTCTCTTTTGTTTTGTTTTGTATGAATTCCTCATGCCTGAGTACCCCAAATCTGTGGTAGGTTGTGTTTTTCTCCTTTTCCTTCTTTCTTCCCCTCCTCCTCTTCCATCTCCTCTTCTTTCCCTTTAAGTGTGGCTGTTTGTCCTTAGTTTTTTCTTCAAACTGTGTCATCTCACTTTTAATTCTCTTATTTTGTCTTGAAATATGTCCTCCCTACCTTCCTTCCTTCTTTCTCTAGTTCTTTTTTTAGTATATGTTTTCTTAATGGTCTTTTTGTTATTCTGTTTTTTAAAATATATATATAAAACTTCACTTAAGCTAAAGAGAAATTTTTATCTAAAGGACCTATTTTTGTGACTTTTAAGTGATATGTAATTTTAATGTGTTTTTTGTTGTTTTTTCATTTTTTAGATTATATTTTTTCTGGGTCTTTATGTAAGTTTTATGCTGATTTTTTTTTTCCTACTTAAAACTCACTTTTGAACATGGCTGCCTCTTCGCTGAAAAAAACTGTGAGGCTGAAGGGAAGAAATGGTAGGGAAGGATATCCCTGAGCAGTCCAAAATCTGCATTTCTTCATGGGCTGTTTAAAATCTAAAGTTTAGCTCTAACATGACTTTTAGAGTGATGAATCCAAAAAGTCACATGTACTTAAGACAGAATTTCATAGTTTTGGCCATGATTGTCAAACTGATCTTTGGTATGGAATTCATAACTGGTTTGATTTTTGAATCTATATTAAATTAATGAGAAAAAAGCAAACTTTTTAAACAAATTTTCTGATATTTTTAAGATGAAAAAAACAAAAAATCAGAAAGCACCAGTTAATTTTACCTTCAGTTTGATCCTTTTGGAAATTACGTTTTTAAGATCCATGTCATCAGCCCCTCACATGGTATCTGACAGCATAGATGCTTGAGTATGTTTGCTAAGCAGATTATTTTTTAAATTCTGTTTTATTAACATCTATCATTTTTATACATTCAGTATAAAGTTTCATCATATATTATAAATTCTAAAATATAACAATAATTATTTTTCTTGAGTTTGGGCCTGTAAAATTCTAAATCCAAAATAATATTTGGTGTTTGTGTAGGAAATGTATTTTTGAAATTTAACTAATAATTAAAAGGAAGTATGAATAGCTATTAAAACTAAGAAGAATATGGTTTTAAATTTTATTTTAATTAAAAAAAATTTTTTTGGCTGGGGGAGGTAATTAGGTTTGTTTATTTATTTATTTATTTATTTATTTTAATGGAGGTACTGGGGATTGAACCCAGGACCTCATGCATGCTAAGCATAAACACTACCTCTGAGCTATACCCTCCCTCCTTGTTTTTAAATTTTAAATAATATCCTACATTTTTTATCTACAGTAATTCTCTTCTATTGTAGGTATTTATTTTGGAGATTTTTTTCTTTTTTTTAGTGAAGATTTGATTTAAATGATACCTGACTTCTTGTCTTTAAAATGTTTTATATTTGCTTCTTATCAATTGTTAGTATTTTGGCTTCCTTTTATACTTTAAAGTCTAAAATTGGACATTATTTAGTTACCCAAAGTAATATTGACTCATGCTCTCAGTTTCTGATATGAAATGACTATCATGGAAGTGTAACAGGAATTTTAATATTAATAGTATTGAGGATTTAGTCAAGTGACTCTACAGTAAGAAATTATTTTAAAATTATTATATCAATCTCACAAATCTATACCTTAATTCAAGGCAGAATTAAAGAATTTATAAATTGTGAGTCTCATGCTAATTCATGCAATGCTAAGATAAATATCTTTGCTCATTTTATGGAAAAAAATAACTCACAAATGGCTTACAGAAGCTTAATTATGTAACTTTAGATTGCACCCTACTGCCTCTTTTGTGGTGTAAAAACATACAACTTAAAGGCTCTCCAATCCCTAGTCCCTTTGACATGTACCCACTATCTTGAAGAAGCCTCCAATGTGAGTGACAGCCAGAAAATAACAGCTGGTCTAGAGTGTTTAGGTTGGAATTCAGTTTTAGTCCTCTAGTCTGACTGCTGCTGTAGGTATCGGCAGACGCCTTATAGAAGTGCCCATTCCCCTGTTCACATGAAACAGCCTTTTCCAAACTGCAAACCATCCTCAAAACACCAACTGTCCACTCACAGATCAGATCACTGTACCTCCTTTCCTCTTCGGCCCAGGAATCTGGAATCAGGAATCTAATTATTCTCTTTTTAGGCTTTCAAAATAATAAAATATCAGATTCGATCACTTTCCTGGAAATTATAACCATCATATTCTCTCCCACCCCATCAACTGACTTCCCATGTGGAAGAAGGATACCATTAGACCGTAACAAATTCACGCTTTTAAGGATGATGGCCAAAGTTAATGCAGGGTACCTCTCTTACTGCAGAAGAGAAAAGAATGATCAGTTTAATCAACTTCTTGTCACTCCTCAGCTTTGCTCCTTAGTTTTTATGTAGATGCTGAAGATGCTACGGTTTCATGAATTTTACAAATCTATTACTGGCAACAGCAATTCATGACAGAGCCAGGGTAGTGTTTCACAGACAGTTCTATTTCAGCACCTCCATTTACTAACATCTTCAAGTCATACAGAAGCTCCCTGGAGCTCATTACCATCTTTCCATCCCACTGTCAGGAGCGCAGCTGAGCTGGAGAGAGTGGAACTGCCAGGTGTTGGAGTAGTCAAGCCAAAAGTGGAAGTGAACAGTCAATCTTTAAATGGGTACCGCAGTAGTATAAACAAGAGGCTGAAACCAGAGCAAGTGGCTCTCTCCCCCACCTCTCCTTCCATTTTTTTTTCCCCCATTGAATGGTATGGACCAAAGCTAAGGTGGATCAGCATGGACTTGGGGGTCTGGGAGACCTGAATAAAAGGGTTTTGATGTTCAATGGACCTGAGCCAGAGAAAGGGAGAGGGGGAAGGGATAGAACTGGTAATTAGTGAGTATTAAGATGTATAGAAAAAAGTATCTTCAAGGCTTCCTGCTCTTCCCCTAACTCCCCGTCCCCAGGAAGGAAGTTTTAGCAGAGGCACCTGAGGAAAGCCAAAGACCCTACTTAAAGAAGTCCCTGAACGAAGGAGCCTGAGCCAGGAATGCAAAAACACCTAAGCACAGGGCTGCCCAGAGGGGGCCACTTCCTTGACCACAACTCAGTGCCTGCAGTCCTTGGCTGTGCACTCAGTGGTATGGAGAGGGCAGCTGTCCCCTGTGGGGCACGCCAGCAAAGACTTCCGGTAATTTGTCTCTCTCTGTCTGCCCTACATCACTTAGTATGATATGGAATTACTTATTTATGCATTCTCAAAAAATGACACAAATGAACTTATTGACAAAACAGAAACAGACTCACAGACATAGAAAACAGACTAATGGTTACCAAAGCAGGGTGGAGGGGGATAAATTAGGAGTTTGGGAATAGCAGATACAAACTACTATATGCAAAATAGATAAACAACAGTGTCCTACTGTATAGCACAGGGAGCTATATTCAAAAGCTTGTAATAACCTATAATGAAATGAATATATGTCTGTATAATTGAATCACTGTGCTGTACACCAGAAATTAACACAAGATTGTAAATCAGCTATACTTTTATTTAAAAAAAAGTACAAACTTTGAAATAGGAAAAAAAAAAGGACTTCCTGTTATTACCTTTGTAATTGTCACTCAGGCCAGGCCTGCAAAACCTCAGAGAGGTTCTTTAACCAGCTTCTAAGCAATCTCCTCTACTCTCTTTCCATTTCCTCCCTCCTCAATTGTCACGCCTCTGGTTTGGGTTATTTCTCTTTAAATATATGAGCTGCTAATGCGAGAGTGGTCAAAACAACTGGAATAGTTCAGAGATTTATAGTTAAAGGGTAAAATGAGTTTGTTATTATGCAGAGATGAGGAGGAACCCGCCTCATGAAGGTGGAGGAAAGGAGTGGAGTCTGGGAAGAACCTGTTCAAAGGTGCTGATCCAACGGGGGAAAACGGTGACTTGGGTTTGCCTGGAGTGCAGCGTGTAAGGCAAGGAGAGGCAAGAGATGTTCAAAGAGGCCAAACTATGAAGGACCACACACACCTACTACACAAAAATGTAAAGTTTTCTTTTTTTCAGTAAGACAGAAAATGATTGAAAACTTTTAATAGTAAATCATATGATCACATTTATATTTTAAGAACATACCCAGGCCAAAGCTAGTGCACGAAATACTAATTAATATAAAACAAATAATGAGGCATTTATATGTTTGAGTAATATTCAAAGTTTCTTTGCATCAAGACAAAATTGATTATTTGGGTTTGTCCCTGAGAGAGACCTTGTCAACAAATGAGTTGTTGGAAGAGTGCCAAGTTCTTTGTTATCATGTAAATACTTCTTTGAAATACACATATAAAATCCTCCGTATGTGGAAATGTACTTATGAATTGTTTATTTCTCCGGGTACATGAATTGTATATGGAACTGTATTGCACCTCCACACACTGGGAATGGTGATTTGGAAAAATGATGGGTGAAGAAAACATGCTGCTAACATGAGGTTAAAAAAAGACAACCAGGAGAAACCTGTGTTCTCACAAATTCTGTTTAGTATCAATATCTTGATAAACTCTACATTTGTAACAGTAGAGTTTTTTTTAATTAGAAAAGTATTACCTATTTTCTTAACATTAGGCAGCACTGATAAACAGATTACAGTCTAATTTTAAATGTATTTGAACTTATTAATTCTATTTTTTAATGTTAATGCTATGTGTTCAAACTCATGTTAAGAAATAAGTAAATCTTACTTTTTTAGTTCCACAATTGTAATTGCCATTTTTTTCTTGAGTTTGTAGTCCTTTTAAACCATATTTGACTATATTCTCCCCACATATGTTAATACATACATGTGTATTTTCAGATTTAATTTTGATTCATTAATAATATATGTAAAAATCATTTAAAATTACTTATCTATGTTGAATATTAAGCCTAAGTGTTTAGGGCTACAGTCATTTGTTCTTTTTTATCGTTTACTGTGGAAGCAAGGAGAGATCCAATTCTCCAATTTGGATCTTGGAGACTCAAGGGTAAATCTTATTGACTTCAGCAGAAGTTATACATAAAGTATTCAAGGGCAGAAGCTGACCCACAACAAATTAAATCTGATTTCTTTGTTACTTTACATGCATATATAGATCTTGGTCTAGACGAAGAAATATATTTTGTCTGAAGTGCATGGCTCTAAGGTTTAGTATTTGCTTTATCTTAATTTGCTGTGTCTAGCCATTAGATTCATAGAATTGTATTTATTGTCTCTGGTGGTCAATTAGGTATCTGTAAAACAATCCAAGAATATTAATCCAACACAGTGTTTCCCAGCCAAAAGGATTTTTATTTTCCTAATAACATGTTCAAAATATTATATGGTATAATTTTGAGACAACAATTCAGAGTTTAAAAAATAATACCACAGAAAATATTACTTTTGTTTAGTTGTCATGATTTCCATTGTTTTTGTTTTGGAGGACATGGCTCTTTTATGAAAGAGTGGAAACCATAAAATACAGCATTTAGCAATAGTCACCACAAGAATACATGTGTTCTCTATGTCACTCAAGGTCTCTGTCTTCCTGTGTGCACTTTTTCTTGTACAGGTTGGACCAAATGTAGCATGAGCAATAAAAAGCTAGTCCAATTTGCTATGACCTGTTAAAGTGCTTTATAAATATTCTAGTGATTTGATGCTATTTTGAGGAAGAAGAATTCCTGTTTGCAAGGCCATAGGAAACAGAGAACATTGGATGTTAATTTATTTCTTTCATGCTAATTATATTAAGATTATTGCAAAATTGAGATTATTGTTTTTTTACCATTCAGATATTCATTTTGGTCTTATTTATTTAGATTCAGATAGCTCTTAGATTTTTTTCTCTTTTCTTTAATTTTATATTACCATGTTTTGTTTTCATTTTTTAGTTAAAAAAGGATGAGTTACTTTTTGTTCAGTAAGAATTAGCAGATTCTAAATATAAATCTTTCTGGTTCCAGAAAGTACTAATGCTTGTTAGAGAGCTTATTTTAACTCCTCAATGGTCTTGTGTTTTCATTGGCTAACGTTTTAGTATTTTCATAATTTTTCTGCAGTTTTAAATAGCGCCGCCTTTACAACAAGAGGGAACATATTATAAATTATTATTCTCATTATCCCTTTTTTCAAATCTGAAGAGCATACATATAATGATCATTTCACATTCATAAAATTCCTCAGCTGCTAAATCTTGAGAAATGAGTTGTGTGTTAAAATGAGTTAAAATGAGATGCTTTATATTTGGCCTCAGAAGTTAATTCAATAGAGTAATGGTAAATTTCTTAAACTGTTTACTTAAGGGCTTAGGAAAGCTATTAAGCCTGTAGGCCAGGTGACACCAGAAGGCTGAGGTGAAGGCTGAGAGTTAAACCTCTCATAATAACACAGACCAGAAACCTAGTATTAGGGAAATAAAGAAGATTATAGTGTCAACTCAACTTTAGCTATACTGTTAATCTATACCCTTTATAAGTGGGGAAAAAAAAAAAAACCAAGAGAATAGAAAGTCATACTGTGGTCTCCTCTCTGTTATCCATTCATCCCCCCATTTTGTACATACTGGTAAAAACATATTTGGGAGCAATCATTAATATAGGTGTGCCCCTGACACCCTAGCTAAAATTTTCACTGGGCAACCCAAAAGTTAGCACTTATTTGTGAGAGTGCTTTATAAGGGGTAGATATTCCATTGTTCATTTGCTCGTCTGACCTTGTGCCTAGCCAAGCAGTATTGGAAAACTAGGCATTTTCCTGGGGGTAGAGTGGTGACATGAGTTCACGGACAGAAAGCAACAAAATCAAGGCAATAGGTTATGATAGATACTATAATAGAGGTACTTATTCTGGGAAGGAGGTAGACAGATGCCTAATACTCTCGGAGGTGTCCAGGAAAGGTTTTGATGGAGAGTAGGAGTTTACCAAGTAAAGAAAACACTTTGAACAAAGGCATTTCCTTACATTTACTTTTGTGCATTAAAGAAGACGTACCTTTAATGAACCATGGGGAGTTCAGACTTCTTTGCATATGAGAGGGTTATGCATAAGGATCTATAGTAATGTTACTTAACAAGAAGAGCTAATACATCCTAAACTCTTTACTAAGTGCTGGTCTCTTCTGGGGGCTTTCACTGAATTTTACCATAACCATTCTACGTCGGCACTGTTTTATAGGTGTTTGATGGATGAGGAAACTTACGTATTGGGAGAGTAACAGTTTTAGAATTCATGGCTACCAAGCATCAAAACTGGATGGAATTCAAACCCAGGCTGTGTGGTTCCAGGGTCTGTGCTCTACATGAGGTTGTGAAGGTGGTGAAATCAAAGTGGGAAAGAACGTTGCTTTGGAGTTTACCTTCTCTTCTGTAGGTAATAGGGATCCGCTGAAGTCAGACAACCAGTTGGATGTGGGATATGAGAAAGAGGCTTGGAGGATGACTTCCAAGCTTGTGTCTTCAAAGACTGAGTCACAAGTGGCATCTAGAGGTCGAATAAAGAGTGGTAGGGTCTAGTGATAGGGAACCGAAAATGTACTAAGTTTGGGGCATGTTAGTTGCCAACATGTGACTACAGTTTACAGTTATTGGCAGTTTGACCCTGGATAAAATACAAGATCTGTCGTTGCCTCATTTTTTGCATCTGTAAAGTGCAGATGAGGTTGTTATGAGGATTAAATGAGATAATAATTTTGAAGTGCTAAAATAGCATCTGATTCATAGTATCTATTATCTGTTAAATAAATAAATTACAGATACAAATTTTAAACAGCCTTGAAAAAGACCAGAAGTGAATACTAAGTTATGTGTTTTGTAAGGATACTTTGAATTGACAGTATTTTGCTAACTTTTATTAGTGTAGGAACTAGTTATGGTTTCCATTTTTAATCTTCTGCAATGGCGCCATGAATTCTAGTATTTTTAAATACATGTGATTATGTTTGTAAATTTAAAATTATAATAAATATGACAGATGGATCAGAGGGAAACTGGATCAGCTTTGCATTATTTTAGTAATTTCTAAGTAATTCAGTTCTTTTGAATTAAAATACTAACAAAAGAATTGATATATTGTCTCATTTTATCCAAAGCACTCACTCATTCAGACATCTTTTTATTCAGCACTTACTTGGTGTCTGTTACATAGCATTCACCAGCTCAACACTGTGGTTAGTGAAATTAGTACAAGTTCTCCTTCTTAGGAGAATTCAGAATCTAGTGTAAGAGTAGGGGAATTCAGTGCAGTGACAAAGGCTTACAAAACCAAGTTGTTTGTCACAATATTAAACCATCTTCATCAGTTGGTCTTCAAATACAGTAGAGCACATAATAAAATATTATATGCATATTAAGGCTTTTCAAACTCTCAGTAGACGGCATACCAAATTATTGTTTCTAAATTAATGCAATCTTTCTAAATCCAAGCCTATTATAATAACTATTATAATTGTATTATGTCATCATATATATGTCTGAAATTCCTATCTGTGCCATCTATTGAACAAATCGACTTAGTTATTGCAAAGAGTACATAACCAGCAGAGTGACTTTAATTGACAAAAAATAAATGACATCTCGCTAAAAACACGAACTCATAAATATACAATAATCAAAAGTTGTGGATTTTTCCTCAGGATATAGGCTTCACAGAGATGCTGATGTCTGACAGTTTTCTTGAACAATAACTAGAATTTTATCAGTCAGAGAAGAGAGAAATGAACAGCGCAACACCTCATCACCATTTTAAACATATGTCATACTACTTTATGCAAGAGGACTTTGAGACACAGAAAGACCTGTGACTCAGTCCCACCCCTAAGACAAAGCAAACATTCTACGCCTCTCAGATGATCAAGGTCAGTGCTGTTTCTGCTGTCAGAGAGCTGTTTACTTCCCTACAGTGATCTCATCTAATGAACAGATGTTAAATGTATATTTTTAATTGTTGGTTATATCTTTGAAAGTAGTTTGGTCATCTGACTCTTAAATGTCTTGACCTGAAGGCTCCGTCTTCAGACAGGGCCTTGTTTCTCTTCCTGAGATAATCTTTTTGATAGTTATGTGTCTGGCTTGAGAAAGCACTTCTTCTCCTGCTGGAATTCCCATCCTGCCTTTCCCATGGACAACCAGCCCTACATCTGTGACTGCCTTATATTTGTTTTCATTTGAATGTGGAATTATTGCTTCAGAGGCAACATATGAAAACTGAACTCTTCAGTATTTTGTTTCCCAAAGCAAGCCCCTCTGAATCTCCATTTTCTCCCACTCAGTGGCATGGCTATTATTAATCCCTCACACTTTTCTTTCATTCTCCCCTTTTCCCTTCTTTTATCAAGAGTAAACTCTCAGTCTTCCATTTTTCAGTTCATCTCAACCATCTGCATGCCTCTGGATGGGGTCTTTATCATCCATGGCAGGAGTTACAATATAGGGCAGAAACTAAACTACTGCAACAAAAGCAGACATGAAAAATTGCACTGGTTCAAACAAGCTAGATGCCTTGATGTTCTGTGTGAAGCAGCCCAAGTGCAGTGGACAGAGCAGCTCTGTTCTACAAAACTCTCCAGGAACCACGTGATTCTCTTTAGCGGCTCCATCATCCCCTGGATTTTGTTGTTGATTGAGTGATACTGATATGAACTGGCTCAGCTGTGTTGCATTTATTGGGAGGCAGTGGAAAGGGATATAGAAGAGTGAAGCAAGAGCTAAGGAGGTTGCACACAGGACTTCCAATCACTTGCCTTTGGCAAGAACTGTCATCTGGTCCACCCAGCTGCAAGGGAGCCTGGGAAATCTTCAGCTGAGCAGCTGATGGCAGGGCAAAAGTAATGATAATGGAAGAAAGGGAAAAAGGATTTGGGAATACGATTAACTAGTTGCCCAAATATCCCATAAACATTATTTTCTTCATTTACTCCGGGGTTTCAAGATCAAACCCGATTGTATCTGTTTTTCTGGTCAACATGGTCCTTGGCAATTGTTTCCTAACATTAACTTGCCCATTCATTTTTCCATTTACTTTGTTCTATCTTATTTAGCCTCTGTAAAGCTCTTTATAAATGATCCTTCATGTTACTTACGTGCATTCCCAAACAAAATTTAAGTTTTTGGAAACAAGGAGCGTGCTTTATACTTGTTTGCATAGGCAAGGCCTATCTGTGTGTTATCCAAAATAAGCAGCAACATTATGCACGAGGCCTTAGTTTTACTTATACAAGGTCAATATTTTTGGCAGTATTTTTATTAATGTACTCAAGAAATGAATAAAATATGTATTTGAATGAGTAAGTATATGAATGATTGGATGGATACCCAAATATTCATAAATTAAGATTTAAATGAATCCAGATTATACAGATCTGATTTTCTGAGGAAGTAGTAGAAAGAAGATAGAATATATGTTTTCTATGTAAAATTTACATAAAGAGCCATAATTTTCAATTTATTTTCTATTTCTGTACTGATTATGCACATCATTCTTACCATTTACCATAAGTAAAAGAAAGTGTCTGAATTTTCATAACATAGAAAATAAAAGGCATTTTAACACATTTTTTTGTTTTAAGTTTGACAGAAAAAATATCAAAAGTTCTTCTAAACTATGTGCAACAATTGCTAAAATTGAAAGCAAGCAAAATAGAAAGGTGGTAAGACAGTGACAAGGAGGAGTAACAAGGGGACGAGATAAAAATTAGAGATCAATAAGGAATAAAAAGGGAAATAAAAATGGTTTGAAAATGTCCTGAAGTTCCCAGTAGCACAGAATAGCCAATTTAAGAAAGATTTGACCATTAGATTTGGGAAATATTTATTTATAATGCATCTTCTTATACTAGTGTCTTGAACAATTTAATAGACAAAGGAAAAGAATGCATTCATAGGCAATTTCTTTCTTTTTAAAATAGGTCTGTGTTTTAATAATGTTAGTAATGGTCGTATAAGTGAACCTAAGCTACTTCACAGAATCAGCAGTATCGATGAACCCAGTGATGAACTGTTCACTTATACCTAATTCCTTTTTTTTTTTTAATTTTATTATTCCTTTTTAAGTAGCAGAGTGTAAGAATTAAAGATCCAAGACTATCAATCCAGGTCACACAGTTTACAGAAAGTAGGTAAAATTGTTTTGGACCAAATTCAACTGAGCTCCATTCTCCAAAGACTTTCTTTTTCTTTTGTGGAACAAAGGAAGTGAGTTCACTTTAAGTATAAATTCCCAAGTCTTTTACAATTTCTGCTCAGACTCTCCTTGGCATTTTCAGTGGGAGGTAGTCAATTTCTTTCTATAGATGGATTTCATTATTCAGACTTCACCATCAGTAGAATGCATTATAAATTATGCAGAATGTGATAATTAGTCGCAAGCAAGAATATAAATAAAACTGCATAACCAATAAAAGGCCATAAAACCTGGCAAGTAAAATTAGTTACTGTGTGTTAAAATAGGAAATGTATGGAGGAAAAAAATTGATCTCACATGTCCTTTCTGTGCTGGAGAGAAATTGCTATATTACGCATAGCTCTGGAAACTCATGTGTATAGCCTATTAGAAGTAAAATAAAATCATATGTAATGCAGTGATTTAGAATGATCTAAAGAACAAAAGAACCATGGTCCCATGAAGGAAAATGGTTCTTTTGTTAAAGTAAGGCTGATAACATCCTTTCCCCTCCACACTAAACCAGACTCCAATTTTTAAAGTGTGCGTCAGTTTCCACAGTGAGCTTTTGCAGTTTTAACTTTTGAAAATGACATTGAGAATATTAATCACTTAGATTAATTTAATACACAGGCACACACACGTGCATAAAAACTGCTTTGTATGTTTCCTGGAACTCTTTAGTCAGTGAAATGACATATCAGCAATACTGAACAAAAGGTGATCCTGGTATGGACAATAAGATGCATTAAGTGAGCTGAAAAAATTTACTGAGCCCACCCAGCAGAGACTGACTATAATCAGGGGAATAAAATTGCATATGAATTGTGCCCATCTAGACAGGAAAAGATCTTTAGGCCCATATTGATTTCATAGAATCCCCTATAGATATACTTGAAAAATTATACTATAAAGGTTAAAGCAAAGGCTAGAATTAATTTGAATAATATATTCTAACATATTCTGTAAGACTCAGTTCACAGCATCAAAGACTCAAAATGTGTATATAGAGTGTGCCAATTACATCAAAAATAACCAAAATACTTTGGAAAGGATGACTGTCTTCTAAGTAATTTTGATGTTTCTTAACAAAAGACTGTTCGGCAACCCAACAATAAAATCAGCTTTCAAAAATGATAAAAGCTATTGTAGCTAAAACCAGGCTTTACTGACTATGGAAACAAATTAGAATTTGTACACAAAAAAACCTTTGGATACTTTGTATTATATGTTATTTTTTTAGATTCATTTTTCCTTTAGTGATAGGGTTTGCTTTAGATTTCAATGTCAAAGGAGTCAAAATGCCTAATATAAATGCAAATTTCCTATTCATTTTTTCTTTTAATAGAAAAACTAGGAAACATGAATCTCAGTGTTTTGGTGGTCTGAGTAGGTAAAGGTATATTGAACTAAATTTAACATGATAACATCATGAAATGTCATATACTACTTATGCTTAGGGTCTAATATAACCCTAATATGCTTGATGGATGATCTAACTCCAGAGGACCAGCCACCAGTTCAATTGACATAATATTATATTTGATTAATATTTAGGAGACAATAATTCCACTTAACTGAATTAATGGGAACTAATGAGGGAGCTATAGGGAATCCCATTACAAAATGAAGGTTATTTTTGATACTGCAGGTTTCCTATATTACCTTCATGGTAAGGTAGCTATCTAAAGACTTGACAGATATGCAAGTTCTACAAGTGACACCAGACACCAGCTTTGGCCCATTCTCCTTTGCATTATTTCTACTGTATATCATAGATATTTATGGAATGTCATTAACTTTCTATTATCATCTATGTCTTGATTTGTGCAATAATTGTTGATTAAATTCAATCTGTAAGGTAGGCTAGAAAGGACTAAAACAGGTAAGTGAGTGCTACAGCATGATGTGACTGTCTACGGTCCTCTTCTGATATGTCTATAGGACACTCTGCATTTTCTCCACTTAAGATGATGCTCATTTATTTTTGTTGTTGTTATTTAGCTGTAGCTCCTCCTAGATTTTAGGTACATTGACATTAGAAATCAGGTCAGGTTAGTTTCTCTATTGCACATCAGATGTTTAGAAATCTCAAAAATATATGGTGGAAACAGTCATGCATAGATCCACGGATCAGGGGAAGGCTGAAATAAAGCACTAAGCGAAGTTTCCAGGGAGCACTGATGAGGGGGTCATCACTTCTGCCTGGCAGGTAGGGGAGAACAATGAGGACGCCTTCACAAAGACAAGTAACATTTGAAATGGTCGGAAGGTGGGATGGGAATGGTAAAAGAGTTAAATGAAAGGGTAGAAACTTGAAGTAAACATTATATTCTGAGAAAGTTAAATAACCTTCCTGAGGAGCTGAGGGTTTTGGGGAATTGAGTATCGTGAGATTGGAAAGGTAGTTTCCTCACAATTGATGTGTGAGCAATGGGGAGTGGAAGCAGTTCAAACCACGTCTGTTGAAATATTCCAGACACGTTGTTCAGTAACGGTCTCATATTGACAAGCTTAACATCAATGTCTGGTTTCCGTTTGGTCTACAACTGACTGAGTTCCAAGTTGGCTAAGCTGAATTTCCTAGCCCTTAGTTATTGGAGAATACCTTCAGCCTAGATTCGGGTGCAACTTTACCAGGGTTTTTGCTCATAAGAACATTGAGGTTCCCCCGTTCCACTAATACCCCAAGTTGGTTATTCAGTAGCATACCTTTCTTAATCAAGATTCTAGTTTCAGATCTTCATTTGATTGTTTTCTTCCATGGATCCGTGAGCTCTTGCAGCCCTGTTTGGTGTCTCCATTTGCTTTTACATTCTGATCATAGTGCACTTGATTAGATCATAGTTATTCCACACAGTCTCTGTAGCATTAAGAGTAAGGTAATAGCACATACAGAATGAAGGAGGAGAAACGCTCAGTGTTTTCACAATGAATATTTAATTAGTTAGGTTCAGATAGGTGTACATATAGATTAGTATCTTAATATAGATTGATGTTTTAACTAATTAATTAATGACTATTAAAATGGTACATAGGCCTTTGGACAGGAATATGCCATGTAATCTTAAACCAGTTAAGAAACTGAATCCAAGGATCTTAACCTGTTAAGTGTGCAGTTATGAATCTTGTATAGCAATGACACAATGCACCTAAACTTGATTCATTTAGAAAAGTACATTTTAAATCTGCCTTGTTATTAGATCAAAATACTATATATTTTACCTACCTATAAAACCTCAATTTCAAAATGAAAAATTATACCCTAGTTATATATTGAAATCTACTTAAAACAGCTTTTCCTCTCACCCATGCTAGCTTGTGGAACCTCTAACATGTTCATCCTTGTATCCCTTCTCACTTGTTAGGTCTTCTTTTTTCAGTTCTCTAGGGAAAATGTTTTTTAACAGCATACTCACGGGTATCACAAGCCATCTCTTATCTGCATCTAATAAACAAGAAAGTATAATGTTCTGGGACTTACTGCTTACCACTCACAAATCCTCCCTGTACCTAAGTTCATTATTTCAAAAATGAGAGATTTACAAGCTCCTTAGTGGGAACTTCCCGATTGAAAATATAGAGTCAATGGTAAGAAGAAAAGAGAAGTTTGGAAGCTTTCAAGCTCAATGTAACCTACTCAGAAAGTATTATATGGGATTCATAGACCTCTAAAAGTTCTCTGAATTTGGATAATTTGTGAACTTAAATTGGAGAAAGGATACATCTTTATTTCTATATACTTTTATTGAAATATAGCATTTTTCCAATTGTGAATGTAATTAATGTCAAACCACAGAAATGTTAGTAATACCAGTGACTTTGTCACCAATAAAAGCTGATTATTTTTTATTATATTGCAGTTGCTGTAAATGTGTAAAAATCTCATTTTTATTTCTCAGTACTTCAAAATCATGGCAATTTGACTATCTGCAACTGGATCGTATTATATAACATGTAGGTAAGGGGGCACATGAATTACCATATCAGAGGTTTTTAGAAATGTTTTTATTAGCAAATTTCAGTCTGACTTTAATCATATGTATTTTATTTTATGCTTTAAAATAATATTCTGAAAAGGGGACCCATAAGCTTCACTAATCTTCCAAAGAGGTTTTTGGTTCAAAAGATATGTAACCCTCTGGTAAAAGAGCCAACCCTCTAGTAAATTCTGACTGTGGAGATTTTAGACCCTTAACAATGATGCCTTACCTTTCTGTTGTACTCGAAAGTTTACAAAGAACTTTCATGAACACTGTGTGTCTTTCTTTTTAAAGCTTTTGGTGAGACTAGTGGGAAGGGCCGCAGCAAGGTCCACATCTGGTACATGCAATTAGGCAGAGCATTTTCTGTAGAAAATTAAAAAACAAAACTATAACTGATTAAAAACAATCCAATTTTCTATTACCCCCATACTTTGATGATTTTAAACAATATAAGAATAAAATATTCCAAAATAGACTCTTCCAAAAATATTTTTTGTTCTAAGTTCTAATGAAAAATTATACCCTAGTTATATATTGAAATCTACTTAAAACAGCTTTTCCTCTGTAATTTTTATCTATGATTATAATGGCTTGTGTTCTTGTCTCTCTGTGGCTTCGTGGATAACTGAGGGATTTTCTTCATTATGAGTTATTTGAACACCACTGAGTTTTAATAATATATATGGAAGCTAAAAATTAGCAAATTTTTATTTTACCTTTTAATAGACATTTTATTCAACATGGAAATTAATACGAAAACTCCCAGTTACAGAGTTAGAACCCTAACACAACCAGTCTCATCTACATGCAGATTAAGCTGCATGTGTTCATTTCAAGATAAAGTATGTAATAGATCAGAAACGTCCAAGCTTACTTTGGCAACTGTTCATGATTCTGACCCCTATGATCCTAAACATTCTTGCATTTAAAAGTCGATTTGATGTAAACAATGGTAGCTTAGTGGGGCTAGAGATAAAAAAAAAAAAAAAAAAAAAAAAAGAACTTGAGTTACTCCAATTCTGTCATTCCCTTAGAGTATTTATTCATTTCATGATTATTACTGAAAACAAGTTCATTGTGTAGAAAAAAGAGAGAGATGAAAAATGATCCACTTACACTGTTAGACACACTGCGCTGAGTGAGACAATTCCAGTGGGTATTATTTCCCCCAGTTTTCCTACTGGTGAAAGTTTGTCCAAAACCATCTAGTGATTAAAGAGCAGAGCTTCACAAGAATCGAATCTTCTGATTTCCTAGACTAGTGTTCTTGTTTTCACTCAAGATGTTAATGACCTCTTTCGTTGAAGAAGTTTTGTAGTCAGATAAATTTGGAAGACGCTAGTTTAAACAAATTTAAGGAGTATTTTAATACCAGTGTGCATCCTAAATCTTCAAGGGTTGTGGTGGGTTGTGCTTCCCAAACTTATTTGAATCACAGATTTTTTTGTGTTCCAAGAAACAGTCTGTAAATCTAGCTTAGCACCAAGCATAAAATAAACAAAATATTTGAAACACTCCATGTGCTGTTTCTTAGAGCAGAGCATTTGATTTGGAGATATTTTATTAGAAGACTACCTAACACTCATTGAGCAGTCACCATGTGCTCCTTTAAGAAATTTGCATTTGTGTTTTCATTCAATCCTCACCTAAACATCTGAGATTGATACTATTATTACCTCCATTTTAGAAATGAGGGAACTGAGGAATATCAAAGGGAAAGAGCTTGTTCAGTGTCAGAATCATATAAAAATGCAGACATTACTACAGCCTGAAGAGTCAGCTTTTGTAGATTTTCACTTGGCATTCCTTGGCTTGGGGCTGCCTAACTTTAACCTTTGCCTTTGCCTTCACATGGACTTTTTCTCTCTGTGCCTGTTGTGTCTGTGTATCTCAAATCTCCTACTTTTTCTTATCAAGGGATCAATCATTGGATATAAGGCTCCCTTCAAAGACAGAATGCTTCTAATTTAATTACATTTGCAAAGAATCTATTTCCAACAAGGTCCCATTCACAGGTAACCAGATTTAGGACTTGGACATATCTTTTGGGGGGTGGAGAGACATAATTCAACCCACTACACAGAGAAATAAGTTTGTGTTCTATATTGTTGTCAACTATGCCTTGAACACACTTCCATGTCTATTCCCACTCCCCAGTACCTTTCCCTAATCTTGCTAATTCTTCATATTCCTTTAGATTTTTGTTTGAAAGTTACTTTTTTAAGGACACTCTCAATAATCCCTACACTAGAATAGGCGACTGACCATATGCTCTAGGCCATCAGACCCTAATCATTACATTTCTTTGTTGAACAATGTCTTCTCCAGACAGACTAACTTTGAGCAGGAACCATCGTCTCCTATCTGTAGTCCTTGTAACTAAAAGCCAGGCACAAAATAGGGGCTCTGTAAATTGTAATTTAATTGAATTCGACCATAATTATTTTTCAAGTTTACTGTAAATTACAGTTTGGAATTTAGAATAACAAGTTTATACTGTTTTCCTTTGCTTAAGGGCGTCACCAACTCCTACAGCTTAAAGTGTCTTAAAAATTAGGACCCTTCTTTCATCAATGCATAGAGCCTTTAATTCTAGTTCAATTACTACTCTTTTAATATGTTGGTATTATGTATAAATATATAAAGTATAAATGACCAGTATAAAGTAGGTACTTTCCTGTTAGAAGAATAATTCACACTCAGTCATAAACTAGAATTCATATCTATCATTGGATAAATCAAGGATTATACTTAGATTCTTAAATAAACCTGCAGAGATGTCAGACTCCTGGGTGGTTCTAATATTGGCCGTTTCCTGGATCCCTCAGGATCTCCATCTCCCAAAAACCAGAAAGTATGAAATTGGGCAGGATTTGAGGAAACTGTCCAAAGAGTTTGAGGGAGGAAAGTACATATTAATCAGGTCATTTCTGATGATTGGTTTTGTCTTTAGAATATAATTCCCATATATTCATTTGGGAACAAGCCTTCTGCTCAGTGTTTCTTTCCGCCTAGATTTTTAACTGTGACAAAAAAGACTCAATATATGGTATATAAATTCAGAAAATCATAGTAAAAGAAAACGTTTAATTTTAGTTTTTAATTTTAATTATTTTTCAAATAACTTTTTATAAGAGCAGAGCATTTCAAACAATCATCCACTGAATTCAATTAATCTCCAATTCCCCCATGAACACATCACCACCAATACAACCCAATAGGATAATATTTTAACATAATCTTGTTATGAACAAATCTTTAACATCCTTTTTAGTTTAATAAATCAAATGAATTAATAACATATCTGATTCCATATAAATTAAAAATATGTTTTAAAGCATGATCTCTCATAAACACTAACACTAGATTTTTAATCTGTATTATATATTTTAAGTGAATGAAGACTAAGATGATAGTTTAGTTTTGTAGATGAAAGATATGAATAAGCAACAAACAAAAACATATTAAAACATTTAATAATCTTAGAAAATGTAAATGAAAGCAGAAATATTATATAAATGTTAAATTAAAGGAAATATAATAATAAATATAATCTCCTTGTCATTTCTGTTCAATGTTCCAAACATTCTCCAGTATACACAGAGTAAATTAATGCCATTTTATTCTAATTTTCTATTAAATTCTTGAAGATAGCTATCCTCATCAATTTTCTAATTTTCCCTGAAAAACATTTTAAAGTTTTTTTTTAATTCTCATAGTTCAGTGTTGCCAGATCCCTCCACATCATGGATGCTTTTTATGTATGTCCTATTCTAAATGACCAAATTTTAAATGGCCAGTAGAAAGAGAGAGAGAGACATAGGTATAGTATATATGAAGTTTTTCTTCCTTTACACAGTGAAACAGAAATGCCAGTACTTTGAAGCCCAGAAAGTGTGTGTGTGTGTGTGTATACACACAAATATAGAATATACAGGTGCTGGCATGTTTGTTTTGTTGTATAAAGAAAGGAAAATTTATTTTTTAATTGATTTTTATTGAGGTATAGTTGATGTATAACATACAAATTTCAAGTGTATAACACAGTGATTCACAACTTTTTAAAGTTATATTTCATTTATAGTTAGTATAGAAGATTGGCTATATTCCCTTTACTGTACTATTTATCCGTATAGCTCATTTGTTTTATGTCATAGTTTGTACCTCTTAATCCCCTATCCCTATATTGCCCTTCCTTCTCCCCACTGATAAGCACTAGTTTATTTTCTACATCTGTGGGTCTATTTCTTTCGTGTTACATTCACTAGTTAGTTTTATTTTATTTTTTTGTATTCCACATATAAGTGATATCATACAGTATTTTCTTTCTCAGTCTGACTCATTTCACTTAGTATAATGTCCCCCATGTCCATCCATGTTATTGCAAATGGCAAAATTTCATTCTTTTTTTTTAATGGCTGAGTAGTATTATATTGTGTGTTTGTATATATGTATATACATATACACATACATATATACATATATATACACACATACCTGTGTGTGTGTGTGTGTGTGTGTGTGTGTATATATATATATATATTTACATATATGCCACATCTTTATCCATTCATCTGTTGATGGACATTTAGGATGCTTTCATATCTTGGCAATTATAAATAATGCTGCTATGAATATAAGGGTGCGTGTATCTTTTTAATTTTGTTTTCATTTTTTTCATTTTTTCATTTTTTTTTCTGACATTTACACCCAGGTGTGGAGTTACTGGGTCATACAGTAGTCCTAGTTTTAGTTTTTTCTGAAAACCTCCATACTGTTTTCCTTAGTGACTCTACCAATTTCCATTCCCACCAACAGTATGTGAAGGCTCTCTTTTATCTACATCCTTGACATTTGTTATTTGTGGTCTTTTTGATGATAGCCATTCTGAAAATATTCTTATTAGTTCAAATTGTTGTAACTTTGTATTAAAAACTCTTCTGTTTCAGAGTAGATTGGCCAACATGTAACACAAGTTATCAAAATGCATAAAGCACTAATTATCTTTAATAGTGCTAGGTGTATATTTTTTTAAAATATTCTTCAACAGTTATGCCAAGTTATTTTCTCTATTTCATAAATAAGAAGAGTAAACTAACAGTAGTCAAGCACACTGCATTGTGTAGTGGAGCTGAGATTCAAGTCTGGTTGCTGTTTTTCACTTCAAACTCATGATGTACATGCATGTTGTACCTACTTTTCTTTTCCATGTTTGTGAATCAAGTGTTTGACGTCATTCAGGAATTAGGGAAAACCCATAGCAATCCCTCTTCTTGAATTTTGATTTTTTTTTTGGCAATTGTTTGGTTGTTGTTGTTTTTCCTTGGTTTGTTTGTTTGTTTCTTATAGCCCGGCCACTATCCTGGCCTCTTAACTAATTAATTCACTTTTTATTTTCTGCAATGAAACTTAGTTACTTCTCATTATTACAGTTTATAGAAAATTCAATTCATTCTGTATGTTGCTGCCCAATTAATCTTTTTCTTGCCAGTTAATTTTCCTGCTGTATAATTTTCAATAACTTTCCTTGATGACTTATTCTTTACAGTCTTTCTAAATTCTTTGTAAACAAACTATTCTTTCTCTCTTGTCTAAACATACGTCTCATTATATTCCAACACGAATCTACCACTGTTAACCAGGCTGATCCCCAAGTTGGCCCATCTGCATGGACTGAGGGATCTTTGTTTCACCATTTTGTCTCTTAAGTATGTTTGAAAGTAGATTATAAATGCTTGCTAAGTACCAAATATCTTTTTTGAAATTTACTTGCGTAATTGCATACAGTGTTCATAATACTCCTTTGAAGCAGAGAGAAAGGTCAAGGTAATTAACATTTATTGTACTCCTATACTTTAAATTATCTTTGTTAAATTATCTTCTTTAAACCTCAGAACAGCCCAGACTGATTTCAGTGAAGCTCAGGGCTTCCCCAGGCTTAGTCAGTGAAAGACTGAAATAGGTTTAATCAAGGTCTGTCCGAATCCAATACCAGGTTCTTCCTACATACTTCCTCCTTGGAGGCAGGAACTGTTCTTAGTCTTTCTCATATTTTTCCAGTGCTTCGTACAGTATGTGATTATTTTGGTGCTCAATAAATAAATGAATGAATGCTGTTTTCCTTCATCCTCCTATTTTGGCTCTACTTTGTAGATTCTCTCCAGTCTCGAGTTTTATTTCCTTTATCACCCTTGACACCTAAGGAAAGATATCTTTCTCTTCACTACATATGAATTACCTCTAATAATTAATGTATTTAATTTATATGAATTAAAGGGCAAAGAAGCTGTTACAGCAAGGACTTTGAGCCACTGTTCAAATTCCATTGTGCCCTGTGACTTGGAAAAGTCACTTAACCTCTCTGTGCCTCAGTAGTCTCAAGTATGAAATATGAATTATTACAGCACACTTTTCATAGGATTGCTAAAAGCATTAAGTGAGCAATTATGATTTCTAGTTACCTCAGACTAGTTTCTGACATAATATGACTATTTGTTAAATAAAGAAAGAATGTACTTAGCATTAAGCACTGTAGGTGCTGGGGCTACAACATGGAGTAAAATCAGTGGAGTCCTTTTTGCATGGAATTTTTAATCTGCCATTTAAATGGATTTTATGATTGTGTATTTGTTTTATGATTTCTAGGCTTGTCTTTTAATCAATGTTGTAAACTTATAGAAATAACAGAGTCCAGATTTTGCTTCCAAATGTGCTTAGTGCAGCTGGAGACATATAATGGGAATGCAATCAATCCTTTGTTTGTTTGTGCTGGTGCCAAAGTAACAAAGGAAAGTTTAGAATCATGGTCTCCCCGAGGTTCTCCCAGTCAGTATCCACTGCAAAACCCTTGCCCTGGGATCGGCTTGCTCACTTCTAGGGGCTGTGCTGTTGCAGAGACGTTCCTCCTGTTTCAGAGCAGCTCTAACTTATTCACAGAGTGAACTTTTGCCTTCAGGTAATTATTGCATTTTTTCCTTCCAGGGCCATGTGTCTTTGCCATGAGCCATGCCTTCAAATATTTAGCTGTTTTTATTAGCCATTATTTTTTTTTTTTTTTTTTTTTTAGGCAAAGTGATTCCCAGCCCTTGATTTTTTTTTTCATATTATGGTTTCCACCCTCCTATTCATTCTGACCACCTTCCTCTGGATATAGGCTAATCAATACCCTTGAAAAATATACTATTCCCAATGCCCTTCAGAAAGGTGGATATTGACACCAAACTAATGTAAATAGTAGTAATTTATTCCTCTGTGTTATTTCATAAACCACTTTTTAAGTGAATTAACGTGTTTCTGGCCATGTAGTCATTCAATATGCCATCAGTCCCTCATAAGTACCTAACATCTCAGGTACTTCGTTACTTCAGTGCCTAACCTGTTGAGAAAGACACACAAAGATCTAACTGAATCTACAAATTATGGGGGAACATCAGGCCCCCTAACTACAGATTTAATGTGTTAGCTCATAGAAATCTTTTTAAGCAATAATAATTGAGCTTCATTTTACTCTTAAATAAAACTAGCTCATTTAACTTGTGAAATGAGCTATACTGATCTCTTTGTCATTAGAATTTAAAGGAGCAATCTTATTCGGCTTCAGTCGGTGTTATTTGTCTATTAAGAAATCTGAAGAGTATGTATATGTAAGATTGAAACATTGTGCTGTACACCAGAAATTGACACATTGTAACTGACTATTCTTCAGTAAAAACAAAACAAAACAGACAAAAGAAGAAATCTAAAGAGAATAATAGCTGAAATACAAGTGAAAATAATTATACCATAAAAATAGAAGTGACACACCAGTTTTTGAAATAAAATGAATATGGCCATTTGTATGATCACACTGAAAACTTCATTTTTGTTTTCTTATACACCAGTTCTTTTTGTTTCCCAGTGCATAAATCTATTTCTTTTTTTTTTTAATGGAGGTATTAGGGATTGAACCCAGGACCTCATGCAAGCTAAGCATGCGCTCTACCACTGAGCTATGTACCCTCCCCTCTGAAAACTTTATTTCTTTAAAGGAAACATAGATTGTTTTAAATATTAGTAATTATAGCCTGAATTACTTTGAAATCTGTTTTCTTATAAAATATATGTCTTTAAAGAGTACAGACTTTGTCAAATATATTCTCATAGCTTTCAGCAGCAAAGACAGTCTTTTGGCCACAGAAAAAAGAAATAAAGGACAATTTTAGAGAGGATTCGGGGTGGATCTCAACTTTCAAAGTTAGGGGCAAGTCTGGTTTCTTTCAAAGCAGATTGACAATACTAACACCAATTCATTATCACATGTATAAGCTGCCTAGAACTAAGATTGTTTAAAAATGACCAGATGAAAAATGAAAGGGAAACCTAGTTATCATTGTTGTAGTTAGTTCTTGGAAGCCGGTCATTTTCTAAAGGAAAAATTAATGGGGGAGTAAAAGGACTAACTTTTGTATGATAAATAATGAGAGTCCTCTGTTCCACCAAGAAACAATCCAGGACTTTAAATCTTTTCTCATATAAGAAGATTTAGATGTATGAAGAAACATTTTCTTATGACTTTGGAGAATTTGAGCATATAAATATCTTCTGACAAAAGATTCCCCAGTTTGCATTGAGCAAAATCATTTAAAGTATTTAGAAATAGTATAAAAGCAGGGTCACAATGGAATTGGCAAACTATCATACTTGAACATTGGTGATAAATAATGATAGTATTTCATAAGAATTGGTTAAAATGAATTCCAAATCACTGAACAGGTACACTGTATCCGGCATTGACAGTAAATGTTAACTTGCTATTAAAATAGTATCTTATTTAGGGATTCAAAAAGTTGGCAGCTTTAAAGTTTGAAGCAGAACAACATGGAATTCTCTGAACAACTGGTTACTATTATAGATAAAAATGCGTAACCAGCAAAATAAAGGAAAGCACCATTAAGAAATGAAATTGGAAGACATAAATGACTGTGCTTGAAAGGATCTTATTTTGTGTTCAGTTTGACTGGAGACAGTTTGGAGATCCACCTAGCATTCCAGGAGACCCATTGTTAAAATAGAATATTAATAGGCTTCATACTTAGATCCATAATAATCATCCCTTTTACATATATAGTTAATAACTTCCAGTATTTTCATGGAAATTTAATTAAATATTATTCATTTAAAGAGTTTATGCCATACAACTGGAAAGAAAACTAGTTGGTCAAGCAGCTTAACACATGCAACCTGGATTCCATGTATAAATTGAGAGTGCATTTCAAGTTTAACCAGGGATGCCCTTAGGATTCTGCTTTCTGGACTACAAGAAACATGTTGCATTCTTTAAGGATTAGGGCCTTTGTCTCCTCTTGGCTTTCTAATCCCATAGAGGTGCCATGAGTCTACAGCTGCCTAAAGACTCTGGTATGTGATTAAGGCCAGAAGAGTTGCTGGAGGATTAGAGTCATGTGCAGGGCACCTGTGCTCTGTAGACAGAATTCATGGCCTCCTGCTGTAAAAATGCTCACCCAAAGTATTGATTATAAGCCTTTCTTCAAAAATCCATAGCATAACAGTGAGAAAATAGATAAAATAAAATAATGGGAGTTTATCAGAATTATGTATTTTGGTGTTTCAAAGGGACATTATCAACGAAGTGAAAAGGTAACACACATAATGGGTGAAAACATTTGCAAGTCGTATAACTGATATGAGACTTGTATCCAGAAAATGTAGTGAATGCTTATAACTCAGTAACAAAAGGCAACTCAATTAAAGATGAATAAAGGATCTGAATAAACATTTCTCTAAAGAATATATGCGATGGCCAATAAGCCCATGAAAAGATGTGTAACATCATTAGCGATTAAGGAATTGCAAATCAGAATCAAATGGGATATTATTTCACATTCAGTAGGATGGCTATAATCAAAAATTCAGATGATAGCAAGTATTAATGAGAATGTGGAGAAACTGAATCCCTCATACATTGCAGGTGGGAATATAAAGTAACACAGCCACTTTGGAAAACAGTTTGGCAGTTTCTGAAAAGTTTAAATGTGGAGTTGCTATATGACCCAGAAATTTCACTCCTAGGTATATATTTAGGAAAAATAATAACACATGTTCTTACAAAAAACTTGTTCATAAATGTTTATCGCACCATTATTCAGAATAGTTAAAAATGTGGAAACAACCCAAATGTCCATGAACTGATGAATGGATAAATAAAATAGCATATACCTGTACCACATTTTGGGGAGCAATAAAAAGGATTGAAGGACTGATATATGCTACAACAAGGATGAACCTTGAAAACATTATGTTAAGTGAAAGAAGCCAGTCATGGAAAGACGTTGTATTGTGTGATTCCATTTGTATGCAAAGTTCAGGAGAGAGAACTCTATAAAAATGGAAAACAGATCAGTGGTTGCCTAGGTCAAGGGGTTTGGGAGAAATAACGAGTGACTGATAATGGGTTTGCATTTCTTTTTGGCATATGAAAGTGATAGAAAATTGATCGTGGGGATAGGTGCACAATTCTAGACAATAAAAAACACTGAGCTGTACAATTTATATAGGTGCATTGTAAGGTTTGTGAATTATATGTCAATAAAACCATTTTAAAAAAGAAGCCATAGCAAATATTTTCAAACATCTTCTATTACACTATTCCTTTGATAAGAACAGTTATTAAATGTGGACTTAAGAATTATTCACTCCTTGCCTTCTTTTACTTTGGTTAGTAAATTCTTTCGAATGCTGAGGATAATAAAGTTACCATCAAAAGTTGGCTTCAGGCTCTGCTACGTGGAAATAAGTTACCCGAGAAATGACTAAATTAAAAAAATCACTTTGTTCCTCTTTCTTATAACTGTCTAATGTGAGGGAGGGAGTCACATCACTTGAGTAATAGTTGATTTTATTGAAGTTCATTAAAAAGATGTTGACAGGGAATACACAATGGAAAAAGGCCAACATGTAAAAAATATTCAGAATAGTTCTCTAGTAAGAAATAACATGTAAATCAAATAACTTGACAGAAAAAATGTTAGATGAATCACAAGCATTTCTGAAGTACAGTAACAGTGCATCTGTGTGTACTGTGTGTCATCTGTGCAAATTCTGACAGCTGTTCCAGTGGTAGCACGATTTGCCACAGATATTCATTTATTCATCCATTCGCTCATTCATTCATAAACCTCTGAGCGCCAACTACATGTTAGGATCTGTCAGGTACAAGAAATACACAATGTAAATCTTACATCTATGTTTCTGGTTAGTTATTTCTGTCTAAAAAACTACCTCCAAACTTAGTGGCTAAAAACAACAGCCGTTTCGTGGTATCTCACAGTTTTGTGGGTGAGGAGGGCTTGGGTGGATGATTCTTCTAGTTCACGTGGTGTCCACTCGTCACTTGGTGTTCACTTGGTGTCTGGGCAGATAGGATGAAGACGAGGCACCAGACAGCTTCGTGCCCATTCTGGTGACTTGGAAATCTGGAGATGGTTAGACTACTGTGTTCAGCTGACTGTGTTCAGCTGACTGTGTTCAGCTGTACCCTTCTTGTTTCTGCATTTTTAGGGTCACTTCGTTGGGTCTCATCAGTAGAGTTGTCAGCACTTTTCTATGGCAATTCCAAAAGGCTAACATGGGAATTACCGTTCACCCCAGGGGTGGTCCTGGATCTGGCGTGTTGTCCTTTCTGTCCCAATCTACTGGTCAAAGCGTCATAGGCCATCCCAGATGCAAGTGATGGAATAGACCCCAACTCTCCATAGAATGTCAAAGAATTTTTGACCTTATTAGTCCACCATATGATGATTTTATACGTCAATAAAATAGATTTGGGGCTAAAATTTAGCTCAACAAAAATTGTAGTCAGACTGTTTTTAAATGCTTTTATTTTTTTAAATGTTTTTGTTTTAAGGAAGTGATTTGATACAATGCTTTTATCTCTGATAAACTCAATACGATTTTATTAATTCTGCATTAATTTCACTGTAGCTGAGCCAAGCAAATGTGCAGTTAGTATTTTTCTGACTATCCAGTTTAAATATGCTACAGCAACTAAAGCAGGCGAGGTTGCTATTTATATTGTTGTATGTTAGTCATTAAAAGATTGTTCCCATTAGATTTCTAAAAGGCTGAATTTAAATTTTCTGGTTGGCTCAGAAAAATCAGTACAATTTTTAAGTGCTTTGTCTGCTGCTGTATTCTGATTTGTCTCTCAGATCTATAAATAGTCTTGATTTAAGGATCATTAGACTTCCACACAAAGGCATCTGGTTTAGTCCTAAATGTAGCTATTTTGTATTTATAAGTATTTGCTTTATTGCTGTAAATTTATTATACAATCACATCAGAACACTACCTAAAATATATTTAACTCATGAAAGGCTTTTCTTCCACTTTGGAGAAAGTGTGTTAGATGGATAATAGATTTTCTAAATTAGGCCACATATTATATGATAAATTTTAAACACATTTAGATATTTACAATCTGTGTTACGGCAGAATTACCATATAATAATGGAAAAACTCTTAGCAAATGGGAAATGTGCATTAGATTTATCAATTTAAATCTAAATTATTCACATTCCTGTTTCTTTCTCACCAGGCACTTTTTTAAAGTGAAAGATAACTATCCAGAGTACTGGCTGTATTTTTCAGGAGATAAGAATTAGAATTTGTAAGAGGAACGGCATCTCAAATAGTCCTGGATTACTGGGTCAAAATGGATGTTTATTTCATTTTTTGTTATAAAGCCCACACATTGTTTATAATGTATCACTTCTAAGGAAAAAATACAAAAACCTAAGTTTATTACCAATGCAGCTATATTCCACTTCAAGTATTTACATTTTTTATTGTTCATAAGCAGAATTATTGCAATGATGAATTCACTGAAATTTGCTGTTTTTCTCCGTGGCCGTATTCTGAATCATAGTATCTTATTTTATCGTTTTATTCTTCCTAACATGTTATACAATTTCTTTCTATTTCTTTTTAAAATAATGAGTTCCATGTAATAATGACTTGTGTATACAATGTTCCCAAAAATGTGGATTATTTTATTCTGGCTTTATGATTTAAATGTATATAATTTTCTATTGTCTGAAAAGACATTGTAGAGTATTTAGAGTTCAATTAAAATCATTTTTTAATTGAAAGATTATTTAAAGTGATAGTAGTTTTAGAGAAGAATACATGTAAATAGATTAGTAAGTCAGCGGATAAAAAGTGAAGTATAATGATTTGATAAAGCACTATAAAAGTTTTATGTATTATTTATGGTCCCTCCTTGTCTTCCTCATATAATCCTTTATAAGGACTAATTTTACTTAACCTGTTGTCAACATGTGTAGTAAATTAGATGCAGGTACAAAGGAACCTCTGAGCCACACTTGACCTTCTAAAAAGAATATATGCCATCATTTTCTGAAGATAATAACTATTTCCAGTGCTTCTTGTCTGACCATGAAGTAGTGCATGATACCGACTGATTGATTGATTGATAATGTTTTTCAAGATAAATATGCTTGTGTGAATTAAGCAACTACAGAATGAGTAAAATGAGGAAGGCGTTTTTAGAGGAAAAATGAGCATAGAAAAATAAGTAAGGTATGTATTTTTTTCCACCCTTAAAATGGATGCATATTGATAGCATTCTACTTCACAGAAAAACAACATAATCATAAGTAGAAAAATTTGATTCCTCACTTAAACATCATTTAGTAAATTAACATAAAGTTACACTTGCTTTTATGAGGGCTACAAGGGTACAAATGTTCAGTTCTTACATACGATATTTCATTTAAACTTATCATTGGTTTCCTGGTAAACAGTATAAGAGAAAGTTTTGTTTGGACTTAACTTGACCTTTTTTAAAGATTTTATTTAAAGAGTTTTACTTCTGAACTGAGAAGAATAATGATGAGGGCTATAACAGCATTTAAAATATTATTATTATTGTTATTACTACTTTAGTACTTAGATACTGTCTTTGCACTGCTGTAACAGAAATCCATATACTGTGTGGCTTATAAGCAACAAAATTTGTTTCTAAAATTCTAGAGGCTTTGAAGTTAGATCAAGGCAACAGCAGACTTGCTGTCTGATCAGCTTCCCCTTCCTTGTAGACAGCAGGCTTCTCACCGGAACTTCACAGAGCAGTTAACTACTCTTTGGAGTCTCTCTGTAAAGGCTCTGATCCCACTCACCAGAGCAGAGCCCTCATGACCCAATCACCTCTCAAAGCGCCCCCCCCCCACCTAATACCATCACCTTGAGGGTTAGGATTTCAACATATACATTTTGGGGGGGACGAAAGCTTTCAGTCCACTGCAAGTACTGAGCACATTTCCAAGCACTTTCCATTTATTATCTCATTTATTTTAAACAACTCTCTAAAGTATTTTTAATGGATGATTATTAATTAAAATTAAATACCTCACCCATAGTCACAAATCTAGTAATTGGTAGAGCAATGATTCAAACCCTGTAGTTTTCTGTACTCATTCTATTCTTTTCAATATATTCATCTAATTCTAGTATCTCCAAAACGTAAGAGGTGTATATGGTTGAGCTGATATAATTGCAGCAAACACGAATTAAAAAGAAGATAGTTCTCTGGTAATGATTGAACTTTATTTGTAAAAAGTGATACCCATATTTAGACACACCACTTCCAATTTTTGTAGTAACAAGATATACAACTTTATAGCTAAATTGCCACATATCTTTACTTCCTTAAGATTTCCAAAAGTGAACTTTTTAAAAGCTTTTTAAACTTACCTCCAAAATTTCTTTCAGAAAATCTATTGCAATACTAATGTTCAATATATGAGACTAGAATATTTAATCATAAACTGGTTATTATCAGTTAAAAATTCATGCTTATAGCTGAAAATAGTATTTTTAATATGCATTTTTTGATGACTAAAAAGATGTATCAGACTTATAAATGCCTTTACTATAACACTCTGGCAAATTGGGTATCTGTTCTTTTTAATCTTTTTTAAAAATTAAGCTCTTTTTATTTGTATTGGTTTAATACTCATGCTTATCATATTAAAAATTAACACTTTATTATGCTGGAAATTCCCCTCCCCTTCTTTTCAACTACCTTTTATTTTTTCCCTATGAAAAATTTTATACTGTTTTGTTTTAATATTTCTACATTTTGAATCATTCTTAGGAAGTGCTTTTCTTCCTCAATATATCTATTTTTTCTTTCTTAGATGCATTTTTTATTGTCCTTTCTGTTCTTTCTTCTTTTTTAACATGGTGCCTCATTAATCCCCTGTACTTACTTTTGCAGAGTTACATCTTTGTAGCCATCTGGACGTGTGATACTTTTAAAGCCCTGCCCACCTTTTGTACATACAGAACTTAAAATACAGCTATCCCCTCATCGATTTTTGAAGCACTCTTCAAAACGGATTATTCTTCCAAATCCTTGACACTCACTGTTGTAATGCAACAGTCAGAGAGAGTGAGGAGCTTCATGATAAGAAGGCAATAATTGTCTTGATATCTTGGAAGGGATGAACATCCTTAAGGAAACATCTTTGCAGTATCTTACTACCACACCCACTCCAGGTTCTTGTTGTGTGGTTAACTCTGTCTCTCTACCCATTAGCACTCCCTTCATTTTAGTGCTAATTAAATGTAATTTTAAGGAAAATAGATCAGTCTTGTATTTTGTCACTTTGGCTGTCCTCCTCCTGTTCCGTTTCACCTCCTTCTATGTGTAAACAAACAAACAAACAAGCAGATTTTCTCTTTTTTAAATTAAGATGTGAAGATGCATTTTTCCCCATCTGAAGCCTGTTAAATCCTAGAATCACCTAGTCACTCTGCTTTATGAAGAACTGAATGGTAGAAAACCATAATTCAGTTTTTTCTCAAGCCCTAAATTGTGAACCAGTTCAGAGTTCACCTTCGTCTTCCTCCTCTTGCCCTGCCCTTCCCAAGTGGGAGACAATGTTGAGGTTCTAGCATGGACTTGACAGCATCTGTGCCAGAGATCTGACTTGGGAGGACAAAGGAAGCCAAGGATACAGGGACACACACACACACACACACACACACAGACACACACACACACAAACACACACACAGATTTTCTTTGATTTCATCTTATCTCACAATAATCTTTATAATCACCTTTTATAATAAAAATATTATTTGTAAATGAAAACAGCATTTATAACCAATAACATAGCACAATAGAAACTGATTACATAATTTAAGGATTCATGTTAAATTGAGTATAAGAATTATTTTGCAAAAAAAGATTAAATTGATGAGTGCCAGTTATATTTAGTTTGTATATAGTGAGGATTATGTTCTTCTAAATTGTTATATGTCTGTGACTATATGCCTTGAACATCATGAGGAAAATTAATCACTCTCCACTGGTTCTTCCAAAGTGAAATTCATCATTAGTGTTGAAATTTATGAATTTATGCTTTCAGAATCTAGGCACCTAGTGTTACCTACTTAGTGACAGAGTCTTTGGAGTGGAAATATATTAAGCCATTATTTGTAGGGCATGAGAAAAATTAACTCTGGGGAATATATTTACCTGAAGGGAAAGATACATAGGGAGCAAAAAAAGAAAAAAATAATAATCCTAACATAAGGCAAGAACTTTCCTGGAAAAATCTTTGTTTTTGTGGCATTTTAGATTTAGAAGCTTGAGGTTTATAAATATTCAGGAAAGAGAATATTGTGTGGATTAAAATGCATGTAAAGTTGATATAAAAAGCCACTAAAGCAACTATCTATTTAATAAATATTTAGTTAATGCTTACTAGGGGTTAGACATAATTTTCTACCTTGCCCACAAGGACTAAGAATTACATCTAAATTAGTACTACTGGTAGTTGTAACTTATTTGGGAAGAGAAAACTTCATGGCAGTTCTTAGTGTACTTTTTGTAGAATAAACTTACTTCACTTTGTACAACAATCAGCTAAAAGTGGTTAAAAAAGAAGACATAGTGGAACAGAAGAGAACTAATGGCCATGGCTTTTTTCTCTTTAAACTATACAACCACTTACACAACCACTTACCATGCTGTGTCTCTGACTCCAAAAAATACTCTATTGCTGCCTGCAGAACTTTTGTTGGTCATGCTGGGTTTGGGTATAATAGTGACTTTCTTGTTTCTCAGTAAACGTTTTGATGTTTGAAAGTAAGTTATGCTTGCTGTTAAGTCAACAGACTGAGCTAAAGGCTTCAGAAAAATGCTTAAAATTGCATCATCAAAGGGCTAATGATTAAACTGTTATAAAGAACCAAATGCTTGACTGACTGTTAATCTTCAAGGCCATCTTACTTTTCCATTAGATATATTTGAACTACTAATTAATAATCTCTTATTTCAAAGAGAGTGATAGGAATTAAAGATAACACATTACGAAAATCAAACTTAAAACTATGGTCAAGCATATTTCAACATGTACTTACATAATGTTGGTGCATGAATGCAAAAAGAAACTTAGGAACAAGAAGCTTAAAGCTAGAGCTACTCAGCAGATAGTGCCTACAGGATAGAAAGAAAAGACATTAAGATAAGTGTAGTGCAGTTTGGATGTCTTTACTCCGGATATACAGATGGAAGCTTAGTTATATGGAATTTTTGGATATTTTTACAGAATGTCATGTTTGGTATTTAGTAATCGTCAGTAAAGCTATATTTATGCAATGTTCAAATATGAACTCTTTTTTAAATAATTGGAAATTATTAGTTGTTACCATATAGACATTATAGCAGAAAGAGCTCATATTTGGACTAATCCTTCAAGCAGTTGTGTTGATAGCATAGAGAAATAGCCAATATATCTCTATTGATAGACTTTGGAGATTTGATTTGAGCAACTCATAAATCAAATAGCTCTTCCCAGTATCTACAATTGAAATGTAGGAAAATTACCCAGAACCCTACAATTGAAGTAATTGTAATGACAGATGTAAGGGAATTTCAGGTGAGTGTTTAAATGTCTCTTTGAAATGCTTTACTACTGACATATTTTACCTGTATTTTAGAACCTGTTTTCAAATGAATCCAAAATTACTCTTAGCATCTCTCCCTGAAACCACTTACCTTACTATTATGACATTTTACTTTTTTAAAAACGAGGTACCTTTCTAGTCTTGTAAAAAAAAAATATGCAGGAAATGGCAGAACAGTCAAGCCATCTGGCCCATAATGAGCTGCATTAACTGAAAAGTAAAGATTGATGTTAAGTGTTGCACTTCACCTGTTCCACAGAGGTGAGTGTTAAATCTCAGTCTAGCTTCAGGCCCTACTTCTTGTGTTATAATGAGTCACTCTAAAGAGCAACACTGCTTGCTCTGTTGCAAAAGTCTTCTGTGTGCATATTTTAGCCTTTTTTACAAGGTGTGAAGTGAAACTCAACTCGCTGAGAAGTTTTTAATAACGTCGACCAATTAGGTAATAAATAAGAAAAGATATTCAGAGTGAGCATATTAAGCTGTAATCCCTCTTGAAAAATAGGATACTGAGAATGTTTCCTGAGAAACCCTTACCAACCTCTGAAAACTAGTTTTGCTGACTTTCGCCAGGGGTGTCGATCAGGTTGACTGAAGAGTCAAAGCAGAAAAAGAAAAGGGGCATTCTGATATCCCATATGTTTATCAACAGAGTCTGTGTTTGACTTCACTTCTGCTACCCACAGAGCAAGCTGGTGTCAGCTACTCCTAAAGAGCATGTTTGAGTTGAAACCTTTCAACTGATTCTGAGAGAGTCATTCTTTAAGTGAGAACTGATGAAACAAATGTAAAAACAGATGAGATGAATGGATGTGACATAATGTGAGTTTCAAGTACAAAATAATCAAATAAGTGAGGGAAAATAATAGTGTAAAGATGAACAAATTATCCACTTTGGAATTTTCTTGGGCCCTAGTTCATAGAAATTATAGCTTCTGACCACTTTTTTTTTTGCAGGAATTTTTATTCTTTCTTTACCTTTAAATGACATCTCCTTATCTCATGCTCAAACATATTACTAGGAATGTGAAGCTGTCTGTCAACTGAAAGATGGGGCGAATAAATAGCTTCTGTGTGCCTGATGTTTGCATTTTTATTTTTTCCTTCAATTTATGGCTATAAATCAAAGCTCACGTCAAGTATAGTAGATTTCCCTTGTTAACATGAAGGAGAATAACTGAATGCATAGTCATCTAAAAATAGTATGTCAAGGAAAAAACAAAATGCCTTGTCAGAGGAATAGAAAATAAACACTTACAGCACTATTTTCCTGTCTTTATTTCTCAATAATAGTATGCTTCCATGTTTGATTTTTCTTCCTCATGTAATGAAATTGCTTCCATTACTCTCTATGGCAAGCTGTATTAATGTTTTAACAAAATAAACTTAAATATAGTTAAACAGACTAGAACATTTCTCAGCAAAATATTTTTGAAAAGCCAAATGGACTTTAGCTGAGAGTCAGACTTTTTTTTTTTTTTGCAAAATTATATCTCATCTCATTAATTTGCTCAGGCTGACCAAGGACAGGGAGGGGTCTCTATCATATCAGAAATGTTTAGAAGGGACTGAGCAGTTGGAATCCATAATTACTGCAAAATGTATCACTCATGGTTGCTGTTGTCTGATCCTTCTTCTATGGCTTTGTCTCGTACATAAAGATGAAATTGCTTCTGAGATTTAGTGCAGTCTTTTGAGCAGCTAGCTTGCTTTGTCCTTGGATAGTTATTTCCTCCCAGTTTCTTATCTAGTCTGGCCCTTTGACCATCTAATGTCTCCGGCTGTGATTTATTCTAGGCTTGCTAATTCTCTGTCCTGAGTTTTCAGTACTTGACTTTTGAGGTGGGTCTGAACCCTGAACAGCTCTTTAAAACTACTAGTATTGGCAGTTTCTGGCTCTCTCCCTTGTAACTACCCAACCTGTTTTTCTCTCAGTAATTCTTAAACTTCAATATGCTCAAAGTTTTTTGTTTTGTTTTGTTTTGTTTTTTTAAACACATAGTGTAGAGCTACAACCTCAGAGATTCTGTGCTGGGTGGTCTGGATTGGATCCCAGAAATCTGCATTTTTTAAAAATTTATTCAGTGGCAATATGGACTTTTGTTTAAAGCAAAATGTGTTAACTGCTTATGTATTTGTCTACAGACTATTGCCTGACTTTCCTTTTCTTGACTTCTAGAAAGAATTAACTTACAGACTTTTTATCTATTTTATGCATACTAATTAAGGCACTCAAACATACCTTGATTGAAGAGACTGAAATGATTATATGCATTTTTCTATTGTATTATCAATGTACACATTTATTTGATTTTTGCTCTTTTAGCAGGTACATCCAATATGTACACAGGAGTTTTCCCTTATGTTCTAATTAGAGTGTATCTATTAATAGATCCTTTGTAATGAATTTTTATTTCTGAATTAACATTTAGTCCGTGTTCCTTTCTGATCCTCTAGAAAATGAATATTACCAATTTCTAATAAACCAAACAACTTATTTTGTTGACTTTTCCCAATTTGGTAAAACGTTTGAAGTGATACAAGATTTTCCCTGATTTATTTGTGTCTGAGGAGCTCCCTACAAATACTGCTAAATCTTGTAGGTAGAAATTGTTATATTCTCTGAAGGCTTAGGTGCAAATAAGGGAAGAGAACCAAGAGGGGAGTTATCATCAAACCAGGTATATGATGGCTAATTCACTCAATCACAGTTTCTTTAAAAGTGCATAACTTCTCAGGCAGTAACAGTTTGATACTCATGGAAGCCACTACATTTATCCTTACTTAATTATATGATAACAGTGACTGATTTTTAAAATCACTAATCTTTCTTTTTGAAATTAATAAAAGAAAAAAGTTCTTATCAACTTTGGTGTTTAAATGGCATCTCATATCATGGTAGAGAGCTACTCTCTGCAGAAACATAAACTTGGGTTCTAAGGTGGGGGGCATGCATACCCTCTCATAGACAAGGAAGACTGAAACATAGTGGAGGACAAATACCAAGCATGATCAACCAATTAACTGGTGCTTAGTCATAACTGCTAATGCTATGAAAATACTAGGTTCTGTAAAAGACACCTACAAACATGAGAAAAATAAATGAACAGAATTACCGAAGAGATTGAACACAGAGGTGCTAAGAACAGTGTAAAGATGTGATTAGAATGATGTGCTATATTTGGAGAAAACTTCCTGCTACAGATACATATTGCTTCTGTGTTAAAAATCATGCTTATATCACAATTCATTTGAATTTTTTGACTAGACTATAGATTAATAAGAGTATAAAATCTTAAACCACCACTTATTTCTAATGCTGGTCACCTCGCCTTTAACTTGTAAGGTCTTGGACAAGATGCTTAACTTAAACTTGCTGCAGTATACTGGTCTGTAAAATGGAGCTAATAATAGTGCCTACTTCATAGGGTTGCTCAAGGGATAAGTCACTCAGCTTATCTAACATTCTTAGAGTACCTAGCATATTATAACAACTCAGTGTGTGTTACTTCTCAGTCGTAGTCATCCCAGTATTACTAGTAAAAGTAATTGTCGTAGTAGTAGTAGCAGTAATAGAAATGGTCTTAGTAGTAAGAGTAGTGGTGGTGGCAGTAGCTGCAAGACCAGTAGAGCAGTGGGACAGTTTATCCGGACAACCCAGGCCCACGGATTTGCCATTGACAGAGGGTGAAGGAGTTCAACAAGCTGTATCTTACAGTATAATTAATATCACCTAGTGACTCGGATTAAAAGAATAAGCAACTCAACAAAGTATACGTGCATATAACCTTAGCATACTTCAGGACTGTTTTGGGTTTTTTTTAAAAGATTAATCTTTTTAGCTTTATATTTACAATTCTCAAGTATAAGCATTTGGTTCAAACTAACTCATGTTGTAGTCAAATCAATTTAATCCTTCCACGCTGGAAGTTTATTGCTTTTGGTTAAGCCTTAAGCAAATAAATTAAATTTTATAACAATCTATGGTATAAAACAATAGATCTGAAGTCTTAAGAGACGCTAAGAGCTTATGTTGTTGAACCCCCCTCCAACACTTGAATCCTTGCTTCAGTGCCACTAGTTTTGTTCAGATAAAAGCTGAACACCTGTTAATGATATCACTATCCATTCCATTGTTAACAGTTTTGTTTGTTAGGAGATACTTCTGTGGAACGCTCTCTGTAGAGCCACTGAAAACAAGCGTAGTGCTCGGCTTTGGGAAATGGCCCCACAGCATTGGCCATCATCTCTCACGTCCCTCACTCTCTGTTGTCTAAACCATGCAGTCTCATTTCTTCAGTGAGACTCATGATGGGCATATGATATTGCCTGGTCTTACTGCTTGTCTTTCTTTTGGGAATCAGCCCAGTTTGTCAGCATTCGTACTAAGTTGTAAACTATCAACTCTCTTTCTGGACTGTCTTTCTTCCTGTTAAACCCAAGCTCATTATTAGTTTAATTTTCTTCTGTTTGTCTAACTTTATGTTTGCATTTATGTTACACTGTTGAGTAAAATTAAATGCATAGTCAGCAATCGCTTCTAAGTCTTCTCCCTTGTGCTCCTTTACCGTGCGTTTTTATCTTCCTAGTACTTGGACAGCTAATATTTCAGGCTCATTTTCAGGATTTCACCTTACAAGTGGCCATTTGATTCTTTGTCTCACATGCTTCCACGCTGACCTGCTGAGTAGGTCAAGGCACCGACCAGTTGATACCTCCCTCTAATCAGTTTGTCACCATGATATCGTATTAGAGTTATTATAACAGGATTTTAAATTATGAAGTATATTGTCAAGTTAAATAAATTTTCCTGTTGATTTAAAGTTTACATAGTTTCCTTGTTTTTAAAAAATCTAGAACAAATTAAAAAGTGTAAGATATTTATTCTTAAACCAAGAAGACTAGATTAGGAGAGTAAAAGGTCAACTTAAATATACTGATATGGTCTAAAATGTAGAGCTGCACAGCCATATTGATTTTCTGCAAGTTCACTGGGGCATATTCTTATAATATCTTTAGCAAGCACATCCAGAACAAATATAAACTATGGTTTGTAAATAAACAGATGTGCTCCAAAATTACTGTGACAGCTTGGTGGGGGAAAAAAAATCCTCCATTTATCGTATTTTAATTAAGTTTTGTACATATCTATTATAAGTAACACTAATTGCATCATGATCTCATTTATTTTAAAACACTAAAAACAGGCTATAATGTATATGATGCCAAATTCAAGTGACTGTTCAAATAATGTGCTGAAATATTATTAGACAGGACATGTTGCATGGTAAAACTTCAAACATTTATTTTGGGAAAGATGATTTGCAATTGTGGACTCATAATTTGATTTATGATACATGAAATTATAGAGGATTGTAGGGATCTGGAAAATTTACTTTTGATGTTATCCCACAGAAGTAAAATTTTGAATTCAGCACTTACGTTAACTCAAGATTTGTTAAGAATAAAGAGGCACAAATGGTAAAATAAAAAGGCAGGATGAGACATTTATGTTCTTGTAGGTAATAGAGGAAAGGCAAAAATAATGAGAGAAAACAATTTCTGTATTATTCAGGAAAAATAATCAAATCAGAAATGAATATACTCTATGAAAATCACTATGCACATAATTCTACTCATGAGTTTCCAAGGATGAACAAGACCATTGATGTGAGTTTTCTGGTGTCATCCTCGTAATTTTTGAAATAAAAACTTCAGAAGTTCACTCTGGGGTTAAATAATGAGGTTCAATATATTTATATATAGCACATACAATTTATTAATATATTGTATGTGAATATTATATGTACATTAATTTGGATATGACATTAATAAATATGTATAACATTTTGTGTTGAGCAGAAGGAAGTAGGGTATTTGCACCAGTTACCAGTCCCCAGGAAGGACTCTAAACACTTCTGAGTGTCTGAATGTTGCATCTTGGTACTGGAGTCACCAAGGAAAATGTAGCACAGTCAGGAACTGGATGGAACAATGCTTTGCTTACATAGAAAAGAGACAGAGCAAGACTAGTTGTAGTAGGTGCAGCCCTCCACCATGGCCAGCGGGTCACTGTGTGTCTTGTGCTGCAGTGGAAGAACCCAGTCCATTCCCCGTGGGGGACAGACGTAACAGTGGGGTTGCCTAAGTGCCACATGACACGCACGCTTCCAGCAGAGGCAAAAGACCATTCATTGAGCCTGAAACAGGGAAAGATAATCCCACAGGAGGTGATAAGCCCAGCACAGGCTGTCCGGGCTTTCTATCTCTTAGGAAGGAAGTGTTGCAGACTCACTCAATACCCAGTCTTACTTGGCCAGGTGGGAGCCAAGAGACTCCATGCACAAGACTGCCTTTCCCAACATTTGAACATAAATAAAAAAGTAATGAATGGGGTTCCAAGGTTGAAATAACTAGATAGTAGATGGGCATTTATGTGTGTGTGTAAGTAACTGCTATAAGGCCCAGTGGATACAGCAGGAGTGACAGTACTAAAACAGACACTACTCCTGAGGTTATCAACAACTGAGGTTAAAAAACAATCATCTTCTGCCACTTAGGATCCTCCTGGCTCCACTCTTCTTGGATAACGTTTCCCTCACTAACTTCCTGCCATCACATCACCATTTTTTGTGTGTGTTAATCTTTCTCCTGCTTTTTCTTACGACTTTAGCATGCATGAATTGTTTACTTTGTCAGTTGTTAAGCTTAAGATGAAGAGAATCATATTTTATGTATTCGTCCATGACTCCTTCCTCTCAACACTACTACTGATATTTATTTCTGATGATGCACACAGCATTATTGAATTGCTATTATTCCTATGTGGTACTCAACAGAAAACACTACATTTTATGTATCCTTCTCATCATTCATGGACATTTTATTTTCCGTTATTTTTAAATAATGGAGTTTAAACAGTGATGCCACCTGTTGATAGATATAAATATTTGAATTTGAGTTCAAAAAATTAAAAGTTCAAACAAAGCTTTTTGATATTGTAATATTTATCTCCTGGTGTTCATGTTCAAGAGCGTCTTTGAAATAAAAATCTAGGAATAAAATTGCTTGTTGTAGGACATACGAATGTTCAAATGTCTTAGGTGATACAAAATCTTTCCAAAGTTCTTGTTTAAATTTACACTTTTGCCCACAGTGGATGAGAATGTCAGCTTCTCAGTATCCTGGCAAACTCTTGGTATTGACTAGCTTTTATATTTTTGTCAATCTGATAATTGTGAAATGGTTCCATTATAGTTTTAATGTGCATTTACTTTTTTTTTCCAATCATTCCTTTTTTAAAAATTGAAATACAGTCAACTTACAATGTGTTAAGTTCTGGTGTACAGCATAGTGATGAACTTATACACATACAGATTTATATTTCTTTTCATATTTTTTCATTATAGGCCATTAAAAGATATTGAATATAGTTCCCTGTGCTGTATAGTAGGACCTTGTTGTTTATCTATTTTATATATAGTAGTTGGTATCTGCAAATCCTAAACTCCCAATTTATCCCTTCCCACTTCTTTTTCCCCCTGGTAACCATAAGTTTGTTTTCTATGTCTGTGAGTCTGTCTCTGTTTTGTAAATAAGTTCACTTGTGTCCTTTTTTTCCCCAAATTCCACATATAAGTGAAATCATATGGTATTTTCCTTTCTCTTTATTGGCTTACTTCACTTACTATGACAATCTCCAGGTTCATCCATGTTAGATGTTGCTGCAAATGGCATTAGCTTATTTTTTTATGGCTGAGTAGTATTCCATTGTGTGTGTTTGTATGTATGTGTGTATATGTATATACCCCAACTTCTTTATCCAGTCATCCGTTGATGGACATTTAGGTTGCTTCCATGTCTAGGCTATTGTAAATAGTGATGCTATGAACAGTGAGGTGCATTTATCTTTTCGAATTAGAGTTTCCTCCAGATATATGCCCAAGAGTGGAACTACTGATCATAGAGTATGTCTATTTTTAGTTTTTTAAGGAATCTCCTACTGTTTTTCCTTAGTCAGTGCACCAAACTACATTCCTATCAACACTAGAGGAGGGTTCACTTTTCTCCACACCATCTCCAGCATTTATTGTTTGTAGGCTTTGAATAATGGCCATTCTGACCAGTGTGAGGTGATACGTCATTGTAGTTTTGATTTGCATTTGTCTGATAATTAGCAATATTGACTATTTTTTCATGTGCCTATTGGCCACTTGTATGTCTTCATTGGAGAAATGTTTGTTTAGATCTTCTCCCTATTTTTGGATGGGTTGTTTGGGGATTTTTTGTTACTAAGTTGTATGAGCTATTTGTATATTCTAGAGATTAAGCCCTTGTCAGCTGCATGATTTGCAAATATTTTCTCCATTATGTAGGTTGTCCTTCCATTTTCTTTATGGTGTCCTTTGCTGTGCAAAAGCTTTTGACTTTATAGTGTCTTTTTGCTTTATACTGTCTTGTTTTATGTTTAAGTCTTTAAGGCATTTTGAGCTTATGTTTGTGTATAGTGTGTTCTAACTTCATTGATTTACATACAGCTATCCAGCTTTCCCAACACTGCTTGTTGAAGAGACTGTCTTTTCTCCACTGCAAATGTGCATTTTCTTAATTGCTCTTTACATGTGTATGGGTCATTTGGATGTCTTTTTAAACTAAATATATAAAAATTTTAAAAGTTCTTTTGTTTGCCATTTTATTTTAGATTATTAGCAGTTCTTTCTTTAGCCTTTGCATAAATATTATGTACATAATATCTTCTCTTGGTTTGTGATTTCTTTTTAGTCTCTTTATGATGTCTTTTCATGAAAATACATTATTAATATAGCTGAAATTAACAACCTGTCTATATAATTTGTAATTGTGTCATTTGTTTAAGAAATGTTTCATCTCATAGTGATAAATATATTCTGTATTATCTCTTCAAGTTTTATCATTTGGGCTTATAGTTAAATGCTTAATTCACCTAGAATAGATTTTTTATGATTGGTATAAATTTGGGATTCTTTAATTTTTTTCATGTGGACAGCCAATTATGCTGCCTTTATTTACTGTAAAGTTCATCTTTTTCTTCCCTGTCTGCAATGCCCACTTACATATCAAGATTCCATATATGCCTACTTTTCCTCCTCTGTTCTTCACCCCATTTCATACAGAAGTTTTTCTATTTCAGTAATAAAACCATTGTCACAGGTGGAATAAGTTTTTATATTCAGTAGGATAAATTCTCCATCTTGTTATATTCTTTGCACATGTAGATTTTAGAATGTTTGTCAAGTTCAATGGAAAATGCTAAGAGGATTTTCATTGATAATGTATTGAATCTTAGTTCAATTTGTTGAAATATCGTATCATTGTTACATTCATTATTTTAACAAAATGTGTACTGTATATTTCTCCATTTATTTAGGTATTCTTTAATATCTTTCTATAAAACATTTTCATTTTTTCCTTAAAGATCACATATATCTTTTTAAAAATTACATCTAGGTACTTACTGATTTTCATTATTTTTGTAATTGGTGTTGCTAACATTTTTAAAAAGGTGACTTTGTTAAACTATTTTTATTCTAGTAAAATATTAATTCATCATATTATTACTCATACAAAATTTGCCTTTCAAACTTTTCTAAAATGTTACCAGTACATAAAATATTTCAAGTGCACTTATTTCTGCTTCACAAAAATATTAATATTATACTTTTGATTACCTTAAACCAATGTCCCTTAAATGTATCTAATCCAGTCTTCCTATTTTATGAAGAAAAAAATGCCTTTCATTATACTTAGATGAAATTCATAGTTAATATAACCAAAATGCATACAGTATTAAAAAGTCTAATTTACTGCCAAAATTATAATACGAAAAATAAATAAAGGGGAATTATATATAATAATACATGCACCTCCTTCAATCTATAAATTCTCAAGAAAAATACATTAGAAGACTTAACCCCAAGACTTGTGAAGCCAATGCCATATATGTGACAGCTTTAAACACTGATAGATAATAGTATTTTGTACTGATGATTTAAATGCAAAAATCTTTGCGGTCCTTGGCATTTTGATTATCTAAAATGGTTTCTAGCTCAGGATAAAGTTCAAACGTGGGAAGTTGCAAACTCCTCCCCATTTACATAGTATTGCAATTTAGTTATGTTTAAGCAATGCAAACTTTTTTGTCCTGGTACGTGAACTGAAGTTACATTGTAGGTAACACTGTTAACGACTGTCTCTTTTCCTGTGTCGATTGCTGGTGGGGTGTTCTGAAGCCATACTTGACATGTTACAGGGCATGTATCTTCCTTGATTTCCTTCCACTAAATTCTTATAGTGTCTCCCTGTCATTTAACAACCAAAAAGTGCTCCCCAGAATTTTCAAGTACCTCTCTCTGTGAGGTACTGTTGCCCCTGTTGGGAGCAGCCACAGCTCTCTGCTGCTGGAATATGAATGCACTTCATGGAACAGGGCTTTGGGTGCAGAAAAAACAGGGCCCACCACAAAAATATATTCCGTAAGTCCAAAAATAGGTTGACTATATTGACCTCCTAGCAATCTTACAATAAAACAAAAGGAAAACATGATTAGTTACATTATTCTCTAAGTCTATGAATATTAAATAAAAAACCAGATTGGCAGGAAAAGCCTGAGATTTCCATCAGAAATCTTCATAAAAAGATATTCTGCAATACATGGGACTGTGTTTTCTATGTATCTCCACGGTATCTACAGTGATACATTATATATGAATTTTCTTATATCTCTACTCAGGGCAGGTTGATAGTATTCTACCAAAGTGCAACTTAGGGAAAGAAAATCTCTGAGAAGACTCACTCAAGAATGGTATGTGAATAACTTAATAGTTTGAGTTGATCCAAGGATGTCATCTAGAATATAAAGATAAGGTTGGACTGCATGTCTTCAGGCAATTCTCTATTCATGTTATTTTATTTATTTATATTTTTGTATCTGGCCAAAATCAAAAATAAGATTCAGGCAGCAGAGAGAATGTATTCTCTTATAAGGACCAGGACTGCCATCATTCTGTGCTGTTGTTGATTAAAAGTGTAATAATGGATAATTGAAAACTGTTGAACTGAACTAGTTACATTTTTTTTTTCCTCTTGGAAAAATTGATCTTCTTATTTTCCTGGAAGTCAGCCTCTGAAACCACTGTGATCAGCATAGCTTACTTGGTGAAATCAAACTCTGCTATGCCTGTAGCAGATAAAATTTATAGAACTACTGCTATGTTAAATACAAAATCATTTTATGTTGTGGTTATAAGTTCAATCAATTTTGAAGTAATCTCTGGAGCACAGATTCATTCCTTCAGAGTGTCTTACCTATTACTACTTCTAAATCATTTTAGTTTTCTTTTAACCTTCCTTTATACTAGCAATCTGCAGACTCTAGGAAATGAAATTCATTTTTTTTTCTTTTTTGACATACTATACATGTAGGTGCACCAGAGTCATATCATTATATCTAGGACGACCAATTGCTTTTTTCTGAGAATAGTAATTTAAGATGTGCCTATTTGAGGGACTAAGGAAAGTAAGGATGAATTTTTTACATGCTCATATTATGTTTTCTTCCTGTGAAATTGTGTAAAACTGATCTACTCCAGCTCCATAGCTTACCCCATAGAACAGAATCACTAAAAGGTATTGCAAAAACAATATAGCTTTTTTTTTTTTTAACTTGTTGACCAAAATTGAAAGAAATGCTAATTAGGGCCACCGTAGAGGGACACATAGATAGTTGAAATCATACATATGTAAATAAACACACACAAAATATCGGAGAGAACAAAATGTGTCTTAGTGTTTCAGTACCCAAGAAACTACAACTCACTGATTCATTATTTAGTGTTGTTTGTAGTTAAAATTGTCAAGGCTCATTGAATGCCATTTTATGTTAAGTATTTTGTTAACAATTGCCTTTTTTAAAAAATGGTTGTGGTTGTCTGTTACCAATAAATGTAATATGCTCTAGCAGGTTCTACATTCTTGTGAAATTCAATCTCAGCATCTCTTATTGAAAGACTCTAACAACCATAATTAAAGAAACTTACATGTAGCATATATGTTTTATGGTTGACAACAAAAATATAAGCATGACTTTAGTTAATAAATGTAATATGAATCTTTCTCTGTGTAAAACTCTAATTTAATATGAATGTTTCCTATTTAAGATTTTAAAGTATAAATTGGATTACTCGTCTGTTCAAAACATTTGCCAGGATGCCTGTGACGATAGAATGGAGATCTAATTCCCTGTGATGGCATTCGAAGTCTTTTACATCAGGACATTATTTCCACTGACCATTTTCTTCAACATTCTAAAGGCTCTTTATTTCTCTTCTGTACCCCCAACCACAGAGGATCAGTTCATGATCCCCAAACGATGTCTGCATTCTCTCATTTCCATGCTTTTGCTCAATTCAGTCTAATTTAACAACAGTCAAAAATTTGAACTCCTGTTTTGTATTAGATTATAAAAGAAGAAAATCCTGGCCACCCGGTAGCTGAGGTCCAGAGGAGAAATTAATAAGCAGACCAGTGCAGTTGTCATTAGAGCTAAGAGGTGTGTTTGCGGTAACATACAAACAAGAAGAATTTATCTGAGGACGAGGACTACTCACAGATGACAGCTACATAAGACTAATGTATCAGCAAATGTAATCTTACTTTAGTGAGAGCTTCCTAGCATTTGCAGTTTTATTCAAACTTGTTTTGAAAAATGAGTAAAAATCAAGGACATAGATAATGAACAAAAGGTTATACCAAACAGAGGAGGAAGCCTATGCCAGATCACAATGTCTCTGGGAAACCACAAGTCGTTTGATAGAACTGGGGTAAGTGAGGCAGGGGAGGAAGACCAGGCAGCAGGAGATGGGGCTGGAGAGATGTCCTGAGGCAAGCTGATGGTCAATTTTTCCATTCTATACTAAAGGGTTTTCGTTATACTCTGAACCAGTAGGGAGCATGACTTGATGATCCTTGAAGGATCACTTTCATAGCAATGTGAAGAATGGCTTGGATGGGGTTCAGAATTAAGACCTGGATGTTACAGATGCAGAGACTTGGACAGATTTTCTTCCATTCACTCTTCCATGCTTGGAATGCCCACTTGTCTTTCAGTTCAGTGTGTTGGAGTCCTAGGTATCTTTCCAGATCTGGCTGAAATGTTACCTCTTGGTGAAATCTTCCCAGATGTTTCATCAAAATATTGTCTCTCTCTTCCTCTCTTCTTCTCTCACTTTCTCTCTAATCTTCATTCTCCCTCTTGCATTAGAATTGACATATTTAAACTGTCTTTTCGACTTAAAGTGAGCATAAAAAGGGAGCAGCCACCCAATAAATATTTACAGAACTGGAATTTTTTGTTGTTTTTTTGAAGACATAGACTTACAGTAAAATCTGAAAATGATGTACTGATATCAAAGAGGAGAGATTTTGGAAACTATGTTGTGAAATTAATTCTAACTCTTGCTTCTGTTGGAACTATTGAATTTGTTTCTGTTGTCGCATCATTAACTCTCTGGTGTGCACCAGCTGGAAAAATAATTTTCTTATGTCAAATAATTGTTGATATTAGAAAACAAAGACAAAAAAACAAGTGTCCTTTCAATTTACTTCGTTGTAATTATGAAGAATATAGGCATGCCTGAAAGTAGATTTAGATAATAATGATTCCTAGTAAATTAATTTCTGTTAAGTATTTAAATTACTTTTTCCTGAGATGAAGGGGAAATGTGAATTTTATACCAAAAATAGATTCTCCACAAAAGGCTACCTTACTCTGAAGCACTTTTCTCTAAAATTGAGGAGAAAAAAGGAGTATCTAGGGCTTTACTGACAATTGTAACTTTCTACAGTCCTAAATTTTCCTGTCTTCACTTTGCAGAACAGAATCATGATTTTATATTTTTTCGTATTTTTTCTAAGCTGTATTAGTTCTAAACGTGGAAGTGATTAATATTTATGAAATATTATTTCATCTGTTTAACCCAAACAACATTCTTAATTTATTTTTCTCAAAAATATTTAAAAGCACAACTACATTGTTCCTTCACTCATCTAGACATTAAGACCCTGATGGTGCAGATGTAGAATATTGGACAGATTTTTCCATTCACTCTTCCATATCTGGAATACCCTGTGTCTTTCAGTCCAATCTGTTGGTGGCCTCACCATCCCAGTAACCCTCCTGGGTTCCAATCTCCCTGAGACTTTAGTGACTTAATGAGGCAAATGAACTGATGCTTAAAGTTAATGAGCTCATAACCATTTTGAATATTAGCAAAGAGCTGGCAGGCATCATTGGAATTTGCCCAATAAATGAATTACTTTCAGCTACTGATTATTTACCCAGGTAGCAAATGCAGGAGCCAGATTCTTACGGGGAAAAAAAAAAAAAGGTAAAAATGATCTAATTGGTTGAAAATGTTTTTATGTAGCGAAATATTTTACTTTAAGTGAAAATGAAAGATGCTGATCAACATGGTGTGATAATTCGGGAAGGGAGAACAATTTGCTATCACTCCTTCCAATAAAATGGGAGATGAACTACTGAGTTTCCTTCACTTGTTTCTATCTGGGTACTTAAGAATTCACGTCAAGCAGTTTGACATCTATACTTTAATACCAGTGGTCATATGTCAGAACATTTATTCTACATAGATAAGAATATTTTAAAATATTCCACAGTGTTAGTGTTAATACAAATTGGAGTAGATATTTTGGTTTGCAATCTCAAGAGCCTTAAAAAATCAAGACTCTTAAAATTGGTTATGTCTTTGACTCATAAATTATCCTTCCAAGAATAAAAAGGAAGTAATAAAAAGGCAGACACTTATATTATGACACATTGATGGAATATTAGAAATTATACTTAAAAGACATGTATAAATAGTTTATACAATATTAAATGAAATAAACTGTGAGGACTAGATAGATAGAAAATAGATATTCCAATTATGTGTCTGCATTATATTAGCATTTATTTTATGTCTAAGACTGGAAGAAAAACACCATAAGGTTAACATAATTATGTTTATGAGACTCTGTTTTTTGGTTTTTTCTACTTCTCATATCATCTAAATTTTCCATAAAAAGCATATGCTTTTTTATTGAAGTAAAACATATACATATGAAAGTATACAAATCCCTAGTGTACAACTCAATGACTTTTTGCACAATAAACACACCTTTTGTGTGTTCAGTAAATAAATAAAACATTATCAGCTCCCCAGAAGTTCCTCTCATGCCCCACCCTCTTTACTAACTCCCCCAAACATAATCACTATCCTAATACCTAACACAATAGATTAGCTTTGCTGTAGAAATGGAATCATACAGTATATGTTCTTCCATTTTTGGCTTATTCACTCAACATTGTGTGTAAGAGGGTTGTCAATGTTGTGTGTAGTGTCTCATTGTATGGATGTATCACAAGTTATACATCATACTGTTGATAATCATTTGTGTACTTTTCAGTCTGGGGCTATTACCAATGTAGCTTCTACAAACACTCTTGCATATATATTTTGGATAACATACGTATAAATTCTTACAGGGAGCATATTTGTTGGGTCAGAGAATATGTCTCCGCTCAGCTTTGATAAAGCTTGTTCTGCTTTTTTGTCAGCAAAAGTGAACAGAAAGTAGGGAAGGGAGGGGATGGAAAGGAAAGAGAAGGAAGGGACGAGAGAAGGAAGGAGGGAAGAAGAGAAGGAAGAAGGAAGGACCAGAATCTGCTACATCTGCAGACAAGCTTGACATCCATCCTATTTTGGACAGCAATAACTGCTCATTGACCCCTGGTTGATCACTCCATCTCAGTCTCTTTCATTTGGTCCTGCTCTCCTGGTAAAGTTAAATAAAGTCAATGACCCTTTATTTGTATCATCTATAAGGTAGATCACCTTTTCTTTGATTCTCTATCTGATCAGTCTGATCTCACCATGGTTTCTATGAGCAGTGACTAATGTATAGGGACAGTTTCTGCCAATATTATGATTTAGAGATTAAAGATGACATGTAGATTAACCATTATAATGCATCTTTTAAATGCACAATATTAAAATCTTTACATTAAGACACATCAGGGATTCAGAATAAGACAACGCAGAGATTTACCTGATCAGGAAAACAGGGTGCAAACAAAAGAGGTAAAACCGCTATGTATAACTTGAGAGAAAAGAATAAACTCTCTAAAAATCACATTAAGGAGATGGGGTAAAGTTTTAATATTTAAAGCTAGTTTTTATAACCCTCAATGCTATAAGCATCTTTTATAACTCCCCTTACTTTTCACAATGCTTCTTTTGAAACCAGGAAACTCAGCCTGAAGGTTTTGGAATGAACAAAATTATGAACATGATCTTCATTTTTGTTGGCCCGGATAGCTACTTTGACACTTCAAACACTCTTTTAAAATATCTCACACTGTATCAAAAATAACTTTCCTTCACCACAAAGAAATCTGAGAGCTCTGTCAGTCAGCAAGCCCACATGTAAGTGAGAAAGAAATGTGCTGCTGAGTTTACATGACAACCTACAGATCCAAGCAAAATAAATAAGTAACATTGAGTCGACTGAACCTTCTATTTCTTTGGGAATAAACATTGAATGTAAATACTTTGAAATGGAAGACTGAAGACACTGCAACTATCTATGCTGAAAGAACATGAATAATAAGTCTCTGGTAAAGGAGAATTATAATTTTTAATAGAGAATTTTAATGTTCACCAAAAAGTACAAATCAAACAGTACAGGTTCCTAGACTAAAAATAAAAGGTTTTGTCCATTGTGGAAATCCAAACATCACTGTGGAAAATAATTTAGGCTTGTAAATGCAAACTAATCATAGTAATTTGTTCAGTTTCACTTCATATTTTAAAAATGGCATCTTATGCATTAGCACACATCATTAAGATTTAGTTCAGATGAAACCACCATCTATAGGGGAGGAATCAATCAAAGTAGACTTTTTATACTGAGGAGTTTTTATCCTTTTTTCCCAAGGGTCCAATATGTTTTCGTGAAATACTAAACTATTAACTTTAACATGAAGCATTATCTCCACGGTGGTGTGAATTCACCATCAATGATTCTGATTCACACAATAGTTTCTTCCTTTCTTTAGGCTTCAAACTTGAGGATCAATCAGCTTGTTAAAGGGAGTATCTTAAGGAGGAATCTTCTCCCTTCAGAGAAATAAGCTCAGAAAAGTCAAAGTTATTTCAGGGAGGGTTCAGTTATCTTACATTCACTCTACTCCTGGCCTACTTAGGAGCTATCAAAGGAAGGGCAACCCTCTGATACAAGTTTGACAGGAAGTTTGCTCCATTTAAGGGGCCATCCACAGTGTTAGAAAGCCAGAATTTCATAAAGAATTTCCTAAGATGCTCTCAACTGAATTCTTTTATTCAATTTGATCAGTCCTTTACAGAGCTCAAATTTTGATTGTTCTCTCTAGAAACTCAGTAGCATTGTTGGTTACTATAATTCTGTGCATTTATGGTCATTCCTACATGAATTCAACCTCAAATGCTATAAAAATTTGTTACCTAGCTACAGAGAAGAATAAACTTGAAGAAGAATGTGCCTGCCACTCTAATAGCCTCAAAGTTAATAGGAGGCATTCCAGATTTTTGGAGGAAAAATTTATATGTATGATTCGAAACATTTTTTAAAAACAACTAACATTTTACTATAATTTTATTTTGTGTAACTTTTACTTATAGACTATATTAATACTTAGGAAGTAACTTTAGACTTAGTATCAGAGATAGCACTTCCCAGTATTTCAAAGCTGGTATAATAAAATATAGCCTTCATAAATATACTTGTGTTGGTAATATTTAGTCAACCAGGATGCCATTAATGAACCCTGGGTAAAAACAAAAAAAAATTAGCATTAATTTAAAAAAACATGGTTCAGTAAGCAGTGTGACAGTAATCAGAACTTTGGGAGGCACATGTACTTTGAGGGGCAGATGTTGAGACAAATATGGTCTCCCCCTTTCTCTCTGTTTCTCCTACTCAGGCTACGAATGGAGCTAGTAAAGGTCACTAGGAAGCACCAGATAATTCTCTGCAATGGAATTAAGTAGTTTAAAATAGTTATTATGATTTTCCCATGTCAACTATTTTATTTCCTAACATATTTTTTAAGTGCATCGAGATTAGGACTGTGCACTAAGAATGTGAAGTATTATTTTTCAGAGTAGAAACCTATCAATTTAACAAGATGGTTTAATCTCCATTTAGAGTGAAATCCCCACGAAGAATTCAATGCTCTCAAGTTTATTTCCTATCCTTTGGACCAAACCATCTCAACCCATTTCACACAGAACACATAAAAATATTTACAGAGAAATCAGGAGTAAACTGGAGAGAATTTGGTGCGTCTATATGCAGTTTGGATTAAAAAAGACATATTTTATTGATATTATTAAGATAAACTCTAAAGCAGAAATTTTAATATTGAAACAGTATAAACTTTACAAATAAAATATTTGTGAAAAAATGAGCTTTCTTTTATAAACATAATATTTTAGTAAGAGCTATACATTCTTGATTTAACAACAAGAAGGTCTAGATATAGAGCTTTTGATAATGATCTTCCAAAATCATCATAGTCACTGTGGGCAGACTTTGAACAAATTGTAAATGGTAGCAAATGGCAGGGGAATGTTTATCACTTTCTTTTCCATTTAGCAAACACTCTAACTTTTAACATGATTTCAGTTAAATTGATCTCCTTATATAGTACTTAGAATGTGATTACTTTTTAAGCCTAAGAACTCTTCCATTTCCTTCTTGATAAATGGAGCACTGAAATTGAAAGTTAAAATTGAAATTGAAATTTCTGGTGATAATGTTAAAGGATTTTGAATTCAATCAATTTTTACATCAAATATTGCCAAATAAAGAAGAATCTCCCACTCTCAATATTTTTTAAGAATTGGTAGGTTTATTTAATATTTATAGCTGATGAGGGATTTTACCATATTGTTCCAAAACTGAATTTTCACTTTGACTCCACAAATGTTAACGTAGTTTCACATGGGAGCTGCAAATGTTTAATTAATTTTATTGTGATACTGAAAAATATCAAATAATTCTTTTTTTATAAAGTTGAAAACTATCCTTCAAAATTTTTTTCAATTTTTTGCTCATAAACATCTGACAAATCTCTTCCTTTGAAAATCAGTGTGTATTTTATGGTCTCATTTCTTTATATCAAATTCAAAACAAGTAAGTAGAGTGGCCTGGGTTACATTAGATTAACAATTGTGGTGCTGTCATTTCATACAGAATTCAGGTGGACAAACTTTATGTGCAAAAGTTTCTCTAAGAATAAAACAGGGTGTTTATTTGAATATCATTTTATTTCTGTCAATATCTAATTTATTCCATTTCCATAATATTTCATTATATTTCAAAATGTTCCTTTACCACTTCAAATATTTTATCACTGATGTTTTTATTTTGCTACTTATTTAAAGAGCAAATCATGTATGCTAAATTTAAATTCTAAGACTATTCAAGCACAGATCTTAATGATTATATATAGATGCATCAATGTATAGTGAAAATTTTCTTTTCCAATTCAGTAATTAAATTATCATCTTACATACTGTCATTTTATCTACTAAGGGTGTTATCCAGAAGTGATACCTTTTGGGAGAAGGGATAGCTCAGTGGTAGAGTGTGCACTTAGCATGCAAGAGGTCCTGGGTTCAACCCCCATCCTCCCACCATACAGTCCACACTTGAGCTACTCAACATCCATTTACATTCTTCTACCAAAACTTCTAAATTGCAACTCTAACAACTTGGACTAGTCTAAAATAAGATAATATACCGCGTATATGTGTTTTCAGTTTCTTCCCACAAATGGAGACTCCAGATCCCATCAGTAACTGAGTAAGTCTTTAGGATTGTATTCCAGCCTTTTTGGTTCACTTGCAGTCCCAATTTTTCATCTTGTAAAATCTTTTAAAATGTAGAGAACAAGGAAAGGAGGCAAAATGGAAACTGGTTAATACATACAAACATGCACAAGGCAATGAAGTGAAAAGGATGTGGAAATCTACTACATCCCCTTATTTCTACAACTGGTCACAAAATTGGAATGGGTTTGCGCCACCCTTGGACTCTGTCTGTGTCCCTGTGCCCTCAGCCAGCACTTCAGCTGTTCGGGGTTTTCTACATAGTAAAGTGACCCAAATCTTGATTTCTCAGGGATCTAATCAATTGGGGGAAATGTAATTTTTCTGTAAAACAAAATCTAAGTTAAAAATCCTTAGGCATTTAGAACTTCAAAGATTCTGTTTGTTTGCTTGCTTGTTGGTATAGCTTGTCTGCATTCTTACAAATGTTTAAATTATATCAAGAATTTGAAAAATTAAGCCTGAATTAAACAGAATAAAATTGTTATTCATTTTTGTTTTATTTAATTAATTTTCTGAAAATGTACAGATCTAAAATATTATATATAATTGAATGATCAAGATAGTTTGAAATCAATTTTCTTAAACTTCATGATCTCTAATACCTTCATGATTTGATTAACTAAATTATATTTATTTTTGTTTTGTAATATTATAGAACACTTTCAATCCCTAAAAATTATAATAATCGATTTTAAAATTGCATCACAAACCAAAATTAGCTAATTGTGAACGTCAAACACCAGTAAGGAAGTAACACAAAAAGGAAAAAAGAAAAGTGGGAAAGACAAAAAACAGTATAAAAATTCAGAAAGTTTATAAAAGCAATTACAGGAGCACTTGGCATATAACAGTAGTAAAATGATCGTCCATATCTTGTATTTAAGAAGAAAAATGAAATAAGAGTAAATTAAATCAAAATAGAATGCTATATAATTTACTAATTGCTTGAAAAACAGAACTTTCAACTAAAAATATAATGAAGCTAACAGACTTAATTCAATAAGAATTAGTGCTATATGGAGTGGCCAGTTCAGATAAGTATTTGACCCCTAAAGTGATTTTTAACACCTTTGCTATGGTATGGTTCCTGTACAGAAAACTACGCATATTTCAAATGTACAATTTGATGAATTTTGATAGATGTATACACCAATGAAACCACTACCACAATCAAGATAGCTAGCATTTCCAGACAGAGAGAACAAATTTAACGGGGTAAAGGCAGTGGGAAGGGATAAATTGGGAATTTGAAAATTGCACCTCCTGGGGAGTGATGGAAATGTTAGCAAAATGATTAGTTTTAGATTGCTACTATAACAATATTAGGATGTTGCCCCCCAAATTTTCTACTCCAAACTCACGTAGTTTATGAATTTCCTGCCAGTAGGCTGTTTTGTCACTTGCTGCCAGGAGCCTCCTTGCTTAGCTCAATGCTGTTAACCCTGGTTCCTTTACCCCTTCAAGCTGCTGAACTGACTTCTGTCAATAACCATAAATTGGAATAGACTTTGCAGCTTTCAGGGTACTCCTTCATGGGTCAAGTTCTCTGACCCAAAGCCTGAGGGCTATGATGGGCTTAGACTTTGAGCAGGACTAGCTTATATCCTGGCTCAGGAAGCGATATCATAGGCATAAGCATAATCTTTGTGGCCACAGCTTGATTGTGACACGTGTTAGGATGAACCAGAATCTCCAATTGTAGCCTAGGTGTTCGCTTACAGGTGTGTATCCATGGCCCTCCAAAGCTAACATTAGTATTTCCACAGAATCCTATTTGGTAATTTGACAAGTACATATTCCTGTTCTCATTTTTCATGTCAGGTAATTGAGGTATAATTTATATATGCTAAAGGTCACCCTTTACAGTTGTATATTTCTATGTGTTTTGAAAATATAGTAATGTGACCATCACCATAATAAAGACACAGAATATTTCCATTACCTCAAAATATTTCTTCATGTCCTTTTGTGATCAATCTTGCTGGCAAACTTAGATCAAAAGTTTTCTGATCTAAGATTTCTATCCCTATATTTTGGTCTTTTTAAGAAAAATCATCAAAATCAGATTTTATAATTAGTAGCTCTTTTTTTTCTTTCTGGATTCTTTCATTTGGCATAATGCTTTTGAGATCTATCCATAGTGTTAACTTGCATCGGTAGTCATTCTTTTTCGATTTTTGATTAGTATTTCATTGTGTAGGTGTGTAACAACTTTCTCATCGAGTCACTGCTTGATGGACAATTGATTTGTTTCATGATTGAGGTGGTTATGAATAAAGCTAATCTAAATATTCACATACAGTCTTTGTGTGGGCATGTGTCTTTTCTCTTGGGTAAATACCTAAGGGTTGAATTGTGGGTTTAGGATAAGAGTATGTTTAACGTCATAAGAAATGGTCACATTATTTAAACATATTGCCTTTGACATGTTGCATTTCCACCAGCAATGTATCAGAATATGTACTGCTTAGTAACAACTGCAGCAGCAATAGTAACAATAACAACAATTGTACTGAGTGCATGTTCAACATCTCCCATGTAACAGGCACTGTGCTGGACGCTACATATGTCTAATCCATTTCTTCTTCACAGAGAATGTGAAGTGAATACGGTTATTACATATGTATTTCCAATGAGGAAATTGAAACCAGAAAAATGTCACGTAACTTGCCTGAGTTGTCCCGGCCTACAAGTATTAGAGCTGATTTTCAAACCCAGACACCCTGGCCATAGGATTGCATCCCCTAAACACAAGGGTCTACTGCCTTTTCATTTACTGGTTAAATAGACATTAGGAGTAAAACAGAATTGGCCATCCTAAAGAAAAATAAAGGATTCTAAAAATCGCACTCTTAGGGAGAGTGTTGAAAGGCATCTTGCACAGAACATAAACTGGAAAAGTTAGCATCCAAGAACGTGGGAAAATGTCATTAGTATGTGCATACAATAGCTATTCATATATACAAGTTGCCCAATTTGTTCTGCATTTACACAGTTCCTTTGCAATCCCGTTGCAAAAGGGAGCTGTTTTCCTCAAACTGATGTGAGGTTTAGATTGAATGTAAAAGGCCTAAACTTATAATCAGACAGGAAAATAACTTCAATCTTTGTGAATAAGAACAGAGGTTGAAAGTCTCAGACTCCAGTACACAAACAGAATTCTGCTTAATCTGAGAAAGAAATAGAACATGACATATGTTTATTATATAAAAGCAGAAGACTTAGTGGAATCACTAAAATAGACTTTATGTTTTCATTTGCAGACTGCATTAACTGCTCATGACAATTGACAGATACTTAATAGTTTAGCACCTGTATGTTGCCCAGAGCTATTTGTTTTTATATTTTCATTAATTATTTTGGGAAAATTTTAAGGCCCAGTTTTGACAGTATATATAGAACCACACACTTTAAAAAAAGTTTTTTTTTCAAACTATATTAGATGGTTTTCTCATCATTTAGCTGAATGAAAGGAGAAAGACAGTAAAACTGGTTCTAAAAGACCTGGCTGTAACCACATTTTCAGAGATAGACGCGATAGAAATAGCTGAAGAAAGGGGGAAAGGAGTGATAGTCACGTTGGTGTCTGAAGGACCTGGGACTGTGCATGTTGTGTATATTGTGTATATTGTTTGTGTTAAGTGACAGTACACAAAAAGGCATTGCATCTTCTCTCCTACTTTAATCTTTGCTTATTTTTTTTAAATTCAGAGTGAAAGTTCAAATATGTGTTTCTATAGCACATAGTATATCTAGACTGAATTACATCAAAAGTGGCAGCTCCTACCTCTTCAGCCCATTTGGTACTAAATAATTGTAGGCAAGTAGGGGCCACTCTGCCAAGATTTTTGTAAAAATTCGCCAAGTGATTTTCAAAAATTTATGAAGATTAAAAAAAAATTGAGAATAGCTAAAGCTGTGCTATGGTATGAGAACAGAGTATATACAGTCATCAGAGCACAAAGGGTGTACCAACAATACGAGATAGTGTGGAAGCTAGATTTTTCTATCCAATTTCTCTTTATCTATATTTGTGTCTAGGAAAAGGCTCTCTTAGTCTTCTGGTCTGATCTGAATCGCCCAGATTTTAGAACCTCTTGTGTGTGTATGTGCACGTGTGTGTGCACGTGTGTGTGTGTGTGTGTGTGTCCCACACTGCTCTTATCCAATGCTTCTTTGAGTCACAGTCTTTACTGTTTCAGAAAATTTCAATTAAACTTTACATCTGTCTTGGATTTTCTGTGTCTACTTGATGTTTACCAGGGAAAATCAGGAATCTCTAACCAGCCACTGGTCTTCTTCGCCTCTATTTCTGCTACATTGTACTATTGTGAGACAAGTTGAAAAGAATCCTAAATCAGGTGGAAACCTGATCTCTCATGACATTTTCAATATTATCCCTGGCTTCCATAGATCAAGGATGTTCAAGCATTTTGTTCTTGGTGTCACAGGAACGACTTTATAAAGCAGTTTTGCTAGCCTCTTTTTTTTTAATTGAAGTACAGCCTGTAACAATGTGCCAATTTCTGGTGTACAGCACAATGTCCCAGTCATCCATATACATACATATATTTGTTTTCATATTCTTTTTCATATAAGATATTGAATAAAGTTCCCCGTGCTATACAGAAGAATTTTTTAATCTATTTTTATATATAGTGTCTAACATTTGGAAATCTCAAACTCCCAAATTTATCCCTTCCTACCTGCTTTCCCCCAGTAACCATAAGATTGTTTACTACATCTGCATGTCTGTTTCTGTTTTGTAGATTTAGTAGTTCATTAGTGTCCTCTTTTTTTTCCCTTTTTTAGATTCCACATATGAGTGATATCATATGGTATTTTTCTTTCTCTTTCTGGCTTACTTCACTTAGAATGATAATTTCTAGGTCCTTCCATGTTGCTGCAAATAGCATTATTTTATTCTTTTTTATGGCTGAGTAATATTCCATTGTATAACTATACCACGACTTCTTTATCCAGTCATCTGTTGATGGACATTTAGGTTGTTTCCATGTCTTGGCTATTGTATATAGTGATGCTATGAACATTGGGGTGCACTTATCCTTTTGAATAGACCAACTGAAATAAATTGTCATTAAAAATGGCTATTGTGTTATCAAGGAAGCATTGTTCATTTTCTAACAAGTTTCTTTCCAGGACTTTGTTCTCCCTGTGATCCAGTATAAATGTACATCTTAATAAATGAATAAAATGTATGGAATGAATAGTGGAAATGGAAGGAAGTAGTCATATGTGTTTTTCAGCAGATATGCCCTCTGTTAAATGTAGGGAGTTTATTTGTTGCAAGATGATGAAATTCACCCCCAGTTAGCTCCAACATTCAGAGTTTATTGCAAGAAAACACACACACAGCTTCCCAGGAATACTCCTTAGGAAAAGCAGAGATAACATAAGGCTACTTTCAAGAAGTAGGTAAAATGTTTAAAGATCAAATCAAATGGAACGAATCTCAGGCTGTTTGAGGCATTTCAGGAGCATGTCCCCCCTCAGCGGTTTCCTCAGTTTCTACTCTTCTCATGGCTTATTCATCATGGTTTACCTTTCCCAGCTGTCTACTTCCTCCTAACGTGACCTCTGCTCTTTCATATAACCTCTCTTTACCTGATTTCCATTCACTCTTTTTTTTTTTTCTGTGTTCTCTGCATTGTCTCTTTGTACTTTTAATTCATATTCTTAAAAATTAAAATCCAACTAACTCAATACATCTCCACAGAACAGATCACTCGCCAAAATGTGGATTGGTTTCCCCTACATCAAGTTCCCATCAGATCTTCAAAGGAAGAGAGATAGTATAAAACATTGCCTCCTGAGGCCATGCCTTCATCAGGGGCTGTGGTCTTGGGAAGTATCACATTTGGATGTTTTGCATGTCTTCATGAAAAGACAAAGGGAAATTTAAGTGCTCCATAAGCTCCATGAGAACCAGGACTTTCTTTTTGTAACACATTGTTATATCTCTGTTTCTGAGAACAATGCGTGGCACATTGTGAACACTCAAATATTTACTGATTGCATGAATACACGAATGACTAATGGATCACTTGGATTTGCTTAAGGAATGTGCAATAATTTCACAATGGTATGGAACCAGGCCATCCAACCTGGTCCAGGTCATGTTCAATGTGAACTAGCCTCAAATGGTTGCTTAGGTGTGGAGCAAGTGAATAAATTTGTGCATGAGTAATGTGAGGGAAATCTCAGACTTACCCAGACCAGAAAAAAAAAAGCACCTCAGTCACCTTCTTCCAGATCATGTCTATATGAACGTATCTTCTATAATTAAAAAATATATATATTTAATTTTGCTGTTTATAGTATAGGATGATAATAAGAGCAAGAACATGGGCTTGGTTCCCACATCAGGCAGGCACCGTCTCTTGAACCACATGCAGCATCTAACTACTGGAAGTTTAGAGACATGTGTAAGAGAAACAAATTCAAGAATAATCTTACTGAAGATGTCCCTGAGGCATCATAATTGCACAGAAATAAAATTATTCTAAATCTCTCTATATAGAATCTCCAAGTGGAATCTTACCCAAGAAAGGAGGGAAGTCTTATGGACAGAACCGTATATTAATAAGGACAGTTGGGAGAATTATGAAGGAAGCATTTTTGGTCCTTCTCCATCTCATCCATATTCATCCTCATCCTTCTCACTCTTCTCCACAGTTCTACTAAGCTTCCATGCATATGTGCTTATAACTCTTCACTGGATATTTCCTGAGGGCTCCTCTTTATATTTTTCATCAAAATGCTAACGCTAAATCATTCAATACTTTTCTGTTAGGAAAACTAATAAAAAATCATACCAGCGTGCCTATTTACAGTCATAAGGCGTATGCCCACGTATCATCTCAACTGAGCCACGCAGAAATTTGACGAGCCAAGTATTCTTAATAAGAACATTTCACAGGTGAGAACATGGGGGCTCATTTCGGAGGAGTGACCTGCTCAGAGCTATTTATCCATAGGCCGTATTATCAGGATCTGAATGTAGGCCTTGTAACACCCTAAAGCTGTCTCTTGAGATTTCACACTTCATGAAAGTGTGATCACAATTTAACATATCACTACTTCCTATGAATATTTACACTTCAGTGTGAAAGTGAAGACTGGCAATATATAACCCAAAGTTTCCTTAGTAGTAAAAAATGAAATACTTTGACAGCTCTCTAGAATTTTATTTCTGGGGAGGGTTATCTTCTCATTTTCTAAAGGTGAGGTTGACTCACCCTTAACAAAGCCCACTTATTTCCAGACTGCCTCTTAGTCCACAAATGGTGGAAACAGAATGCTGAATTTTTTAAATTAATCTACTTTTCTGTATTCTTAATGGCCTAGATCCACTCTGATTTTGAATGTTTCTCTCTGTGCTTGCTTAGAAAGCACAAGGTCCTGGGTTCAATCCCCGGTACCAACATTAAAAACATTCATTCATTCATTCATTGAATGTTTCTTTCCATTATAAGCCATAGGTTTGTTTCAGGATGCGTTGGACTCTTGAGCAGAATGGATAATTCTCTCAAGTCACTGCAAGGCATTTTCTCCTCTGCAACTGTAGAAATATACTAAATAAAGCTGTATTGAGAAAGTGTGACTGGCACTAATGATGATAGGAGTTCGGTCCAAGACAGTGCAGTCAAAAGAGAGGGAGAGGGAAGAATTCTGGGCGAGTGGGAGTTTTACCTTCCGCTGTCCTCCCCACCCTCTCCAAATGAACAACCTGGAGAACTCTGAATTCTACTTTATTATTACATTCTCAATCCTTGTTTTGTTCTCTTTAGGAATGACACAAATAGTTTTAAAATATGTTTGGCAATTTAAGTATGATGTCTGCTAAAGCCAAACCAAGCTGTGATTCCAACATCCGATTTGGATTTAAATAGAGCCCTCCTTTATCACCAGATCATCCTGATTTCTAAACTCATTGGGAAATCTCTGTTTTTACTGTTTTGTACCCTCTTCACACAAAGGCACTAAGCCAAGTATTTTAAACTAACATGGTATGAATGAATATTTCTATTTTCTGTAGTAGATGATTTAGTGATACAATCAGGTAACCCTCCTGAAGATGGTAAACTAATGTAATTAATACATCAGCCAAGGTACTTAGTGAAGGATTTGAATTTAAATGTTTGTCAAACTCCCTTTGCAAACAGTTACATATTATGTCACTAAGATAATTTTCAGTTCTTTTCCGTCCTTAATCAACTCAAAGCCAGAAACAGCGTAGCTACATTTTTCTATTCTAAAGAGATAGGAAAAATTTCTTTTGTTGGTTAAATGTTTTTAGTGAATCAAGTGCCCTATTTTCTTTTCCATTTTCAAAACATTACTGGGATAACGGAGGCAAATTCAATGTAGAATAGAGTTCATTTACTACCAAGAGAGTTGATAGAAACATATTTTTGACATGAATTCAAATCAGATTTATAATAAAAAGTTTCATGTATGTAGGAAATCATTTAATTATCAATAAAATGTCAAATAAATGCAGAGATTAAAGCCAACGAAAGCAAAAGCATCACCAGTTCCTGTATTTGTGTGTGTGTGGCGAGTCAGGAGAAAGTGTATATGCTTCTGCTCCAAAAGTCAATATTGTCTTTTCTTTACTGGCTTCTCAAAATAAGTACAAATGCTAGTGTTAGACTTTTAGCTATAGGATTTATTTTCAAAGTGTTTTTTCACTGGGAGAAAAAAGTGTCTCACAATATTCTGTAGTTTTTTTTTTAAGTCTGGAAGGATGCGTAGGTCTTTTTATATAGCTTGAAGCACAAAATACATGAAGAGGTGTACTGCTTTTCTCCAAAAAGGCTCGAACCTGTAGGAAGAAACCCTATCAGCTTTAATTGTTTTGAACAAAGATACTGAAATGTGAGCTAGTTGAATAGTTGATATAAATTGGATTGTTAAAGCTTTCTTAAGGGCAGTTAATGATGTACAAAGTATCACCAAAGTAAGGATTGCAGCAGTGAAGGTAAGAGATGCAATAGACATGATGTGCCTTTTATGCAGAGAAAACTGCAATTGGAAAAGAAACATGAACCCTAATGTTCATAGGAGCACTATTTACAATAGCCAAAACATGGAAACAGTCTAAATGTCTATCAACAGATGACTGGATAAAGAAGTTGTGGTATATTTATACAATGGAATACTACTCAGCAATAAAAAAGAATAAGATAATGCCATCTGCAGCAGCATGGATGGACCTAGAGATTATCATAGTAAGTGAATTAAGTCAGACAGAGAAAGACAAATATCATATGATATTACTTATATGTGGAATCTAAACAATGATACAGATGAACTTATTTACAAAACAGAAACAGTCTCGCAGACATGGAAAACAAACTTACGGTTAGGGAAAAGGAAAAGGGATGGGAAGAAGGGATAAATCAGGTGTTTGGGATTAGTAGATACAAACTACTATATATAAAACAGATACACAATAAGATCTTACTGTATAGGCCAGAGAACCAGAGAACATTATTTAATATTTTGAATTAATCTATAATGAAAAATAATATGAGAAAGAATATATATAAATGAATCACTATGCTGTACACCGGAAACTAAGACAACAATGCAAATCAATCATACCTCAATAAAAAAAAAAAGAAATGGTATGCCTTTATTAGTCAGCTAATATAAATGACTTCCTTTTTATCAAACATAAATATTATGATTTAGTAATTCAATTTATAATATGCTCAAAATACACATATACATAAACATATACATCTTTACATATACATGTATATCTGCATATTTATACAGATACATAAACTTTAAATTCTATTTATAGCTTTTTAACTTTTAAGTTGATTGTGTGCCATGTTTTTGAAAGATCAGACCCACCCAAGAACAAAAATCAATAATAATAGTAGTAATAATAATAATAATAAAAATAATGATAATATAATAAAATTATGGGGAAAACGAGATCTAAAAATACTTTGTTGCTAGTGTTTGTTAGTTTGGGTCTTTTTTAGTAGATGTGCATTGTTCATAATTGTATGGTTGGAATTTTCTATTTTGGTGTGCTGATGCAAATATCCATCCTAAAAAATTAAGTCCTGGTTATAGAAAAATTAGTTTTATCAGTTTAAAGATTGAACGAATATGTCAGGATGCTTGATTCTCCTATCTTCTGAGTCTGCTAACAGCTCATTGTTTTTATAAATGCTTTGACTCTCTAATGAACATCTTATTTTTAAAACTTGAGTAAAGTTTGCAGGACACCAGAGCAAAACTTCATTTGTTTCATATATGTGAAATTAATGAAGCAAAGGAGAGCTTCATTCATAAAATCTTCCTTAACGATAATACTAATTTTTACAGAAGATTGAGCCACTACATACTCAGTGTGCTTACATATCACAATGCAGTTCATCTTTGCACTTCTTTAGATACATGTACATATGTGGATTCTGCAACAACTATCATTTTCCCAAATTGTATGGAAGTAAACCAAGACATAGCATTTACATCACTTTCTCAGGCTACAGTGTGAAACAAGTGATGGAATTGTGATCTGAGTCCGGGTCTGACTCTCTCCAAACCCAGCCTTTTACATTAAACCATGATTCTTCTCTGGACTCCCAAATAGCAATTTTCACTATAAAATGTAAAGACAGGTATACAAACATAAACACAAGAAAGAGGCCCAGGAGCCCAAATGGCATGTGTTGCACCAGAAGAATGCACCCATCCAGGGGTCGTTTACTGAAGTCCAGGAATATAAAAACAGGTATGATAGAGTCCTTTCTGTATCTCACAATCTAATGGAAGAGACACAAGTAAACAAAACTTTTAAAACAGTCACATACCGTTTTAGCAATCGTATGTTGACAGTAACTGGGAGGAGAGCGAGTGCCTAATGACCTTCTGAGACCGAGAAAGTAGGTCTTCATCAAGGAGGAGATGTTGAGACAGAGGCTTGCAGTAAAAGTAACTAATGTTTCTAAAAACACAGGAGTGCAAGGGCATGGTAACCAGAGAGAATGGCACGCACAGAGGTGCATGGAGGGGATGGGCTGAAATCCAGGCTGAGTGGGAGGGAAGAGTCACAGAAGAGGACGCTAGACAGGTGGTGGGGGTGTGGGAAGGGCTGGCATGTTGTACAAAGTCATATTAAAATGCTTACTTTTGTTGCACCAGGCTAATTAGAATATTGATGATATGATGTATGTGAACTCCTTGACCACAATGGCTGGTTCACAGTCTCTCTCAGCGAATCAGAGTCACAGAGAGTCACAGAGTAGGTGCAAAAATGCGTGGTGGTTAATACCTAGACTCTGGAACAAGAAGTCTGGTCCTGGACCCTGGTTCCACAGCTCTGTGGCTTTGGGAAAAGCATTTAACCCCTCTGAGTCTCAGTTTCCTCTTCCGTAAAAGACAAACAAAAATTACAGCAACAGCAACAATAGCAGTACTAATACAGTTTATCTACATTTTATTCGTGCTGGCTTTATTACAGGTAATGCTTTAGGATATTTAATTGCACTTGTTACCGCGAGGAGGGGGAAAAGCCTTGGTTCTTTGTCTTACCCAAGAAAAAGAATTAAACAGGAGATTGAAGTGTGATATAAACAGAAAATTTTATTAGTAGAGCAAAAGTTAGTATAGTACACCTCCAAGAGAGGAGAACGGCCCGCCCCTCCTGTTTCTCCTGTCCTGTACCCTGGCTTAGGGACATTCTCATGATTGATTGACAGTTCAGGTCCCTTAATTGCACTGCACTCATCTCCTTTGTGCGTGCCCTTACCCATGATGCACACAGAAAGACCTAGAAGGGGCCCAAAGCACAATGCTAATTACATTATAATGGATATTGCATCATGTTAAGCCTGGTACTTCTCTCTACTGAGCTGCCGCAGCGTTCGATTCTAACCGGCTTCTCTGCTTGCCCTCATTTAGAGAAAGTAAAACTCTTTGAAGCCTCGTATCCTGAGGGCAGGTGTACTGTTATTTTCTGGGTGGCTCCCTCCCCCTTCCTCTCCCCTTGCCCAGTGCTCATTTCTATCTAACTGCCAAACTCATTGACTCATTTAATGTTTCTAACCATCCTAAAAGTCAGATAGTATTTTTATCCTTATTTTACAGAGTGGAAAACTGAGGCCAAAAAGAGGTTAACTAAGGACACAATTGAGCGTGTATGCATATAACCCACATCTTCCCATTACAGAGCACATACTGATGCTCACGGCTGGGGTAGAAGGTTCATGGTGCCTTGCTCGTATGTCTGGCAGCTGATGGAAACTGTTAGCTGTAGCACCTCACTCGTCTCCAATTGCATCTCAGCCTCCAGTAGGATAGACCAGATTCCTTTTGTGGCTGTCAAGTTCCATGAGAGCAAAAGCAGATGCTGTAAAGACCTCATGAGGCCCAACCTTGACAGTCATACGCATCGATTTTGCTGTGTTTCATTGGTCAGAATAAGTCACCAGGCCAATCCAGATTCAAGTAATACTGAAACCGACCCCGCCCTCCATGGGAGGGCTGCCAGAAGAAACGTGCACCTGAGCACTCCGGACGGCAGCAACCATTGCAGTCACCTTTGTGCAAGCACTACCACAGGCCTTTCAGGAGTGCCCTTTATCTCCATGATGCAGAGTGAACACCAAGGACTTATGGGAATGGAGATCATCGGCCTCAAGCTAAGCAATTGACTCTTCCTCATTTCCTATCATGTTCAAATTGTAGTGTCTCTTTTATACAGACACAGGCTTAGGATCTACTTGAAAAAATGACTTGTCAGCCTTTGGAGGGTAGAAGTTGTGACACTCAAGTGAGGGAAACCTGTGATGCTCTGGTCAGGAGATTCCTGTGTGTCAGAGTTGCTGATTAAATACCTGGCAAAGAGATCATCCTGTTTGTCTAATTGAACATTAAGGATCCATCTGTTTGCTGAGAAGATACCTTTCCATTTATGAAAGTGGTGGTCTCTTCCTCGCACTGCCTTGCTCAGAACTTGTAAGATCTGCTCCTCACTCTCAGACGATGCTCCTGCCCCTCAAATCAGCTTCATGTCTGATGTGACACGCACCTGCCGTTCACTATGGCTTTCCTACAGATGAGGTCTGCTCTAGCCACACAAGGCCCTCTTGATGTGGCCTTACAAAAACCTGATCTCTTCTCTCATCTTTTTACTCCTTTGTTGAATATCCTCATCCTTGTCATTATTTGTCCTTGACCAACATTTAATTATAGTCCTGCTTAAGTCAAAACTTCTCCCCCACATTCCCTTGATACATAACCCTTTTCCCAAACTCTTTTAGCATTAAATGTGTATTTCTTTAGAAACAGATTTATTTATGTTTCTATTTCTTTTTCTATATGTGCTTGGTGGTCTCTGATCAACGATGAGATTATAGGCATGGTTATGTCTAATACTTACCTGGTACCCAACACAGTGTCTATATCCATCCAAGTGTCTATCCATCTATCTATATACATAGGTATCAATTGTGCTCCCATAGTTACTAAAAGAATTTCAGGTCTGCTAGTAGCCTATTTTATATACTTGTGTGCCCAATTAAAAATTGGTGTTAATGTTATTTGCATAAAACAGTTCTCTTTCTTTGCTTGTTAATTATTCATCAATTAAATAATGATTGCAACTATGTATAAATAACTGTTCTGATTACCTGTGCATAGAGTAAGATGTTACCACGGCTAAAGATGTTTTCATTGGTCATGGCATTGGGGCATGTATCTTTATAGACCTAACATACTGAATCCAATTCGGGCAATATAAAAGTAATTGTGTTTGAGCTTTAAGTTCTCATCCATCTCTGATGTGCCATGATACTATGGATTACTATAACGTGATACCAAAATACAAACAATGGGCAGAATGCTTTTAAGAAATGGGGAATCCTCTTTCATAAGCCATCAAAAGAAATTCACTGGTATCCCTTTAAAAGCAGGTACCAGGGATGGATTTAGGGCTTCCTGGAGGAAGTAACTTCCTGGAGGAAGTAAAGCAGGTAAGAACACAAGACACCAGCACTCACAGTTTTTGTTCTGACATGTTCACACCAATGAATTACTTGTGTGAGCTATTTGTTGAGGGTCTTCAGTGTGTTAGATGCTGTGCTAGGGGGCCTAATAGGCAGATATCCCTTAGAAGTAGGGCATTTTATCAACCCCTCCTGGTCCTGGTTTAAGGATTAGGGATGTAATGTTTAAACAAGAAATTTGCAAAAGGCCATAGGAATAAAATATATCTTTTAAGACCATCTGTAGTTGTAGTCAGAATATTATCCTCTAGACAAGTGCTTTCTCCTGTAAAATATGGTATGAAGATGTCACACATGTTTTTGTTGATTTATAGTTCAAGAAGTAACCACTAGTGTTACACATGGCTAGGCAATCCTGTCTGTAACTGACAATTATAAACATGGATGCGTGTTTTGCAACCAAAGGAACACCAAGTCTTATCAATTTCATTTCTTTCTTTCTTTTTAGGGGGTAGGGGGTGGGTAAAGGTATTTATTTAGAGAGATACATCAAAAGGCAAGAGAAAGGCCATGAGGTGTAGGGGGTTGGGTGCTTAGATTAGAGTAAAAGTAGGTACACACTCCATAGACAGAGTGTGGGCCATCTCTGAAGAGGGAGAGAGAGGGGACAGTGGCCATGCAGCGCTGTGTTGTCAGCTTTCATGGGCTCAGTGGCTTCTTGTGCTAATAAGTGGAAGGACCAGTCTAACTAGCCTGGGGAAGGGGCTGGGATTCCCAGGAAGTTGGCCATTTCCCACTCTTTGACCTTTTGTGGCTAGCCTTGGGACTGCCATGGTGCCTGTGGACGTGTTATTCACCATGCTCATATGTTACAATGGGCGTATAATGAAGCTCAAGATCAACTAGAAGTCAGATCTCTCACCAGCTTGAGCCTCAGGGCCGACTGGGCGTTGAATCTTTTGCCATTCTGGTGTTCATTGTTGTGTTATTCCTTGAATGGCTGTGCCCTGCCCTATTCCTGTCTCATTCCCCCCTCAGAGATTTTACTCCCATAATCTTATGGAGTTACAGAGGGGTGATGGTCTGTTTTCTGAAACTAATTCCGGGCTGAGTAGGGGCGTTGAGCCTGTCTATCAGGGAGTAAAAATCTCTGAATGTCTAATCTAGGGGCCCCAGGGGCAGGACAGCTGTTTGCTTTTGCATCCAAGGGCTGAGGGTGTGGGCTGGAATCCTGGCACAGCCATCATCTGATGTGGGACTGTTGTAACCCACTGTTTTCACTGACTTCTGACGAATTTCCTTAAAGATGAAGCAGCTTTGCAACAGCAGTTTAACAGTCTGTAACGACAAAAAGACTTAAAAGGCATGGTTAAATGTCTGCAATCGATAGAGACTTGTTTGTAATTATTAGAATTATGACTGATTATATTTAACTTAATATATTAAATAATCTTAGTTAACTTAATATCCAAGATGCCTCAGTTTTTTTTTTAAAGCATTTTAAAGTTAACTGGAGCTACAAAGAACTTTTAGAATTTGTTAAATACTTTAAATCCTGATTATGCTTCAAATTCTTTAGTTATTTTTTTATGAAACTCTTTTCCTGAAAACATATCTCTTACTTTTCCACTGTATATTGAAATACTTATTTTAGGAACTTTAATTACATATAATTTTAACCCTTAAAGAACTTAAATCTCTGGCAAAAAACGAGAAGCAAGCAACTGTGAATTGGTTGTCATATCACCATTTCCTGACTGGAAACTTATGTTTTAGTTTTTTTCTCCTAATGTAAAAAAACTTTCAAAAAAGTAAACAAAATAAGAGATTTTGGGTAAACTCTATAGGAGTTGTTGTGAAAATATCTAAAATTGTCTCTCCAAATTTTGGTACTTAAAACTTGAAACTATCTGTGTCATTTATAAAATATTAAAACATTAATTGCTAGGCAGGTCTAAGTTTATCTCCCTTTGCCTTAGAACGATTTCATCTCTTTAAGATCTATCCATCTGTCTATCTCTACTGCCAGAACACAAGGCTATTATCATCTCTTGCTTGGACTTCTGCAATAGCCTATAACTGGTTTTCCAGTTACAACTCTTACTTCTCCAAATCCATTTACCACATTATAGCCATTATTCTTTATTTAATTTAAATCTCCCTTATGTGAGAATTAAGACTTTATATGTTGTGAACAAATATGCTGATTCTCACTGGATTTAAGATTTTATTTATATATATATAGGAATGTATTTTTTTCCTTCTCATTCTACTCTCTGCATCCCTTCCCTATCTGACTTGAAGTGGTAGTGACATCTTGGAAAGTTATTTAACAAAGGAAAACATTTTAATTTCAAAAGACTGCTGGTCACCCCTGATATTCAAATCTTACTGGATAGTTCCACTCTAAGGTTTTCATCTCCGAAACCTAGCAGCAACCTTGAAACCCCTTTTCGCTTACCCTCTATGTACAATTCATTAGCCAGTCTTGTCAATTCTGCCTCCAGAATGTTTTTAACATATTCACTTCCATTTATTTTTCTTTATTTCTATCACTACTAGTATGTCTTTTTAAAATTATTTTTATTTTTTAATTATTTTTTGATGGAGGTACTGGAGATTGAACCCAGGACCTCACATATGCTAAGCATGTGTTCTACCATTGAGCTACACCCACCCTGCTCTTATCATTATTATCTTATCATTATATAAGGTCTCCTAACTGGTCTTCCCACTTCCATCGTGACATCCTCCATAATTTTCTCTCTGTTGAAAGGAAGGAGAATAACCTTTTAATGCAAAGATCTATTCTTTCTTAAAACCTTAGAATAAAGTTCAGAATTCTTAACAAAGCTTTCAAACCAAAAGGCTCAAATGGAAAAGTTCTCCAGTGGAAAAGTTCTCCACCTATCTCTTTAGCTGTTCTTTCATCCCGACATGTGCCAAGCTCTCCTATGCCTAAGAAAATTTTGCATAAGATTTCTGTCTGGCTGAACATATTTTCTGTATTTTCCACGTTCGCCTTGAATGTGCTTGTTCATTCTATCTCTTCTTACATATAACTTCCTCAAAGAACCTTGAAGACCCTTTGCTACAATCTCTTTATGACACTTTCCCTTTCACTTAATGGCAGATGCAATTTAAAAGTATCTAATGGTGGGATTTTGTTACATGGCATCTATTTCCATTTACTAGAATATCAGCTCCATGAGGGCAACCACCACATCATTTGATTCACTGCAACTCCTCAGCAATTAGCCTCCTGCCTGACGCATGTTGGGTGCTCAGAAAGCACATGTTGAAATGAGTGAATTGCCAGAGGTTTTTGACTGCTCCCAGTAATTCCCGTGAGTCAGGATTTTTTATTAGGTTAGTTAACATGATGGTACTGATCAGTTTCACTTAGGAAGCATGAGATTGCTCACCTCCGTCAACTCAAACTAGAGTGTGTTTGCACAGCCAAGTGGAAACGCACTTTACCTGTTTCATGTTTTAAGTTGAAATAGCTGTAGACGTGTGGAATTTAGGGTGTGACTGCCAAATAACTGGCTTTGTACCAGTTCATAACTTTAGAGCAGATTAAACCCATCTGCTGATAATCTTCAGTGTCTTTATGTTAACAAGTTTGCAAATTTGAGGGCTAGTCTGAGAATGTTACTAGAATTTCCTATTTGTCTATAACATCTTGTAATACTAGTGGCCAAAGAAAGCAAATGAGAGCATATAACTCAATACACACCCCATATTTATAATTGCTCCCTCTTGATCTTCAAGGTCTCGTGAGCTGAAAGTTAATAGAGACTGTAAGCTTTGAGCTTTCACTAGTATAGTGTGTATTATAAGAGACTAAGTCCTGCTTTTATTTGATGGTTCTAATTGACTTTAACTAAAAGGAAATAAATGTAAGTAGAATTTCCTGTTTATTTGTAACATCTTGTGATACTTATGAACAAGGAAAGCAAATGACAGCATATAAATAATGTTGAGAGCATAAAAGAAGTTATTGTGGCTCTTTGAAAGAGTCATATTTTAATTTAAAAATTTACCAACTCAAATTAATACCCAATAATGTAGGAAAAATGTACTGTCAGTTCAATAGACTTTTGATGATTTTCTTCCTTGTGCAGCAGTAATTACTGAATTTAGGGCTATAAACAGAATATAATACAGTCAGGCCCACAATGAGCTACATACCTAGTGTGGCACACACACGTCCATGTGAACATACACACTCACACACTTTTAAACTCTAAAATAATTGCTGAGTTTTCTACTTTCAGACGAATAAGTCATGAGAAAAATGGATAATTATGCCTGAGAAAGTCTGAGAAGATAAACTTCTGTTAAAGCTATTAAGCATTAATAGGATTATACAGAGTAGAGATGGGTAAAAGGTATTTCAAGGAGAAAGATAATATAAGAAGAACTGACAGTCTGGAAAGTTCATGTTCTTTTGGAGAATGGGGAGTTTCCTAGTATGGTTAGATTTTACAGCTCATCATAGGAACGAGAAAAAAAAAAGCCTTCTTTAATGCCCCCAGAAAGTCAGACATTTTCTTGTCTGTGATTCCACAGAAACTGCATATGGATGTTTACGTTTATCATATCATGTGAAAAACTATCTGCTTAAAGGTCTGCTCTTTACATTATGAGCTTATTTTACGGATATTTTCTACTGATAATATATCTGATGTGTTACAGGCATTCAAGAAGTATTTCTTGACTCAAAGAGTTTGAAAATTTTACGTTAGAAGTGGATTCAGAGTGCTCTTCCTTATAGGACTAGTTAAGAATTTTACAGCCTTATCAGTTTTGCTTTAATTGTTAGGAGAGTCTTCATAATAATCTGAACTTCTAGCTTCTATTTAAAACTTGAAACATCTGGCAACCCAGAATCTGCAGTTCCCATGGCAACATTCAGCTGGGGTTGAGTGGCACCTGTTGCCTTTCACAGAGATATCTCCACTGAGAGCCGCAGTCCCCACCTCTCCCTCTTGCTTCACCTCAGCCTGTTTCACCTATTTATGTTATGGGCTTGGCTGCTGTAGACCTTTCTCTCTCTCTCTCTCTCTCTCCCTCTCTTTCTCTCTCTCTTTCTCTCCCTCTCCTGCTGCAGCATAGGAGACTAACAAGAAACAGCACATTCTCAGGTATGTGTTTTAGAAATATGTTTGGGCAGCTGTGTGAACTATTTAACTGTAGAATTCGGTCAGGTTGTAGAATATTACTGTGTTTAAGCAGTATCCTAAAATAGCTTTATGTGCTTGTTAAAACAAGTGTATGTATATTATGGCCCTATAATGTTCTTAAAAGCATGACATTATTTTTATTTTTAAAAAAATATAAATATTTGCCCCAAAGTGAAGATGCGCGTCTCATGTTGGGACAGCGTAGTTCCAAAATAATCAAGACATAACTGCAATTTGCCCACGGGAAATAGACCTGACTGTAAAACAGAGAAGTCTAATTTGCTAAAAAATCTGCTCAGCTCACAAGGTGATAAAAATCATCCTGCAGGAAACAGGAGAGATGGAATATACCAACATGTATTTATAAAGCAAACAAGTGTCTACAGTGCAATGCAGTTGATCCTTGAATGTGCGATGTGCATTACATTTGCCTGCTTCATGGATCTGTGATATTTTTGGCAGATTGTCTTTTCACATTATTCTTTGAATCTATAATTTACATAGTACAAGCTAAGTAGGAAAGCTGATTGTTTACCCCTCCCCATTTTCAGAGATATTTTTATCACGTCTCAGCAGCAGATACTTATACATCTAATCTCTTCTCCAAGATGTTAGATAGAGCTTTGAGAAAAAGTAGGTTTTTTTTTTCTTTCCCTAACAACCACCTCTGTTTGAAATGAGGTGTGTTTGCAGTGCCAAAATTAAATATTCAGATTCGTCAAGTACTATAATCTGTGGAACAGAATGGGTAGGTGGGAAAATGCTGAAATCTCCTATCGTGTTATGAAAAATGTTGACAAACATTTGGAACAAGTGAGAGTTGGCAAGAGCAGGTTAGGAACTGGTAGCCGCAGAAAGACCAGAGAGAACTGTCAGCTCATCGCTCCTGACATTTTTCTTATGGATAGAGGAAGCTTTTGCATCCCTTCTTTTTTTTTTTTTTTTTTTTTAACATTCCCTGCATAATTCAAATGGAAAGCCTGATGAGACCGTACCTGCTTTTTTAAAATTTATGGGGAAAAAACAGCCTTTCTGCATTTCTGCTGAGTAAAATGACAGGATTGGCTCCAGGGTTTTCTACTCCCAGTAAAAGCCTTCAGGTTCGTGTGTGACAGGACTCTCCATCGAGGTTATTTTTACCTGGCATGGCTGTGCTGTTACTGATGCTGCTGCTCTCGATGGCAGAAATAACTTCTCCTGTGGGTGTCTCAGGCAGAATGAAAGCCGGATCAAGGTGGAGAGGTGAAAAGAATCGTGAGTAACCAGGAATTTTCACTCTTGGTGCATTTCTTTCTTTCTTTCTTCTGTATATTTAGGAATGTGTCGGATTCGACTAGCTTTGCAGTTCACAGCATATCGAAGAGGTTGTTTTAAGGCTTAAAAATAATTTTACGCATTAAATATGCATGCAGAATAAATGGACTCCACCTTCTGCAGGCTCCACACATCTGCAATATTGTTCTGGATTCCACTGCAAGACTTTTGCTTGGCTTTTCTGGTTAACTCTTACAATTCCTGAGACTGTAAAGACTTGGAGCAGATAGATCCAAAAGCCATATGTGGAAGTTAACACTAGCTATTCTACATTGAGTTCAAATATGTTGCTCACATTTGTTGATATTCAAATGCTAGCAATGTAATGCTGTTTTTTACATCTAAGCATTTTGTTCTGAGGGTAACCAGAAAGGAAACTTAGAAGTAGCAAATGTCTGAGGCACTCTGATTCGAATAACTTAAGAGTCTATGTTTTACAATTGGGAATTGCAGGTTGATAAATATATTACTCCTTAGCCTCATTAACTTCTTTACTCTCTCCCTATGGAAACGCAAGACCGCCACAATTTCACTGTTGCACGTGTCTATGTATTTAAGGCATATAGTACTGAAAGTACTATTTTAGTTTTAGAACTGAATCTGTTTCTGGTGAAGGAAATGGATTTGACATTTGTTTCTCTCCGAGCTAATTGGCAGATCCAGTCACTGTCTCTTCTCCCTTCTACCCTCCCATAGGCTACTATAGGTGGAAGGGTCCCATTTGCGTGTGTGTGTGTGTGTGTGTGTGTGTGTGTGTGTGTAGAAAGCTTAGATGTAGCTATATTCCTCTTCTCCAAGCTTAGAGATGGATGCATTCCTCTTGTCTATATCTTTCTTCAAAAGCAAAATATAAAAATGGACCAAGGAATCTGCTTGGAGAAGGGGAAGGCTTCTTTCAAAATGTCATCGAATGCTCAGAGGAGGCATGCCAATAAGCTTATTTTACTGGAACTACAGTCCAGAAGATTCAAGTAACCCTAGAGCTAATTGCTAAGCTTGTGACTTTTGTTTTAATCACAGCTTTGGCCCAGGTACAGTTTTGCTTTACTGATGTGAAATGCTCTGATGGAAAGATCAACAGGGACCCTGAGCCTGATAAGCTGGAAAAAGTTATAGATTTAACTTATTCAACTTTCAGTTGAATTTCTCAGTAATTGATTATTGCTGTCCTTTAATCTTCCTTCCTCTTTTTCCTTTAATCTCTTTTTCTCCTTGTCATGATTCAGAAAAGGCGCACATATGGGTCTGATATCTACACCATCCACAAATAAGAAGTGATTGATTTTATTGACCATTTCCTCTCTGGACCTGAATGTTGCCTTGATGTTCTCCCTCATTATTCTAAGGTGGGACCAAGAACTCTAATCCCCACTGGCGAATGCGAAGAAGAATTCACTCATCCCCCAACTCCAAGTGACATCAGTTTTACTCCACATATTGGACTTAAATCTATTCACTCTAGCCCATAAGATTTGTTATAATTTTTGTTTATCTAGTCTTATAAGTTTATAATATTTTCATGTCCATTATATGAAAATGTATCTACAATAATATCATGATTAGCAAGAATAGATACAATACTTCCACTTAAAGAAGAAGAAACTGATATACCAAAAAGTTAAATGACTTAACTCCAAAACGTTCACGCAGTTAGGTTACAGACACTGCTCTATAATCACTGTTTAGACTTCTAATTCAGTGTTCTTTCCATGGCACCAAGCTCCCTCAGAGGACAGTCTGACTGTAGGAAACCCAATCCTAGTTCCTGAGTCAGCTTTGGGTTCATTTTCAAAACAATAGGTTCAAAATGACTCAGTTTGAAAATACTCAAGCTGTTACTCTTTCATGTAGGCATTCCCAAAGTCTTCATTCTGGTTGTAGGTAAATAAATATCTTCAGAAGACCGTTAGCAAGCTACAGATAGAAAGTTTAAGAATTTCCAAACTTTCAAAAAATTATTTTTAGGGAAATTATTCTTGGAAACAACTGGGACTGCGGATGGATCAGGAAAAAAATATGGGTGGAACTTGATCAACTAGTTGTCCTAAAAGAGAGGCATAGTTTTCTGTTTTTAAATTGACTTCTCAAGAGGTGACTGAACTGTAATTTCTGTATTATGATTGCTGTGGTGGTCTTCAATGCCAAAAACAGCAGGGGCACTGCAAAGTCTTAACCCTGTGCTTCTCTCTTTTACTTTTCAAATAATGCTTGGGAAACACAAAAGTGAGTGATCTAAGCATACCTTTGTGTTGAAGAGAGTGGGTGAGAACTGCTGAGGCAATTCATTGAGAATTTCTCAACTGAGAGAATTCCTGTTGGGATCAGTTGTCTCACAACCATGGGTAAATTGTGATAAAAAGCTTATGTTAAACTTAGTAAATATCCTTTGGGGGGATTTGTGAGTATATTTAGAGGGATATTTAATTTCCTAACGAATTGAGAGCTATATATTATACTTAAAATGGTAGTGATGAAAGTCAACATAAGAAATCTCAATCAGAATTTCCAATTTTCAAAGAATGTCAAGTCCCAGGTCTTGGCATCAGTCTGCGTGTCTAAGGAAATTTATATTCTTTGTTGCCTACATCAGAAACTTTATTGATCTTTTCAGTTTTTTTTGGTCATTTTCTATTCACGGACCTCTAAAAGCTTAAAAAGACTTCAGAGGTTGTTAAAGATAATCTTCTACTTCAAAATGGACTGCATATGTTATTTGAGAGATTTTAGTGCCCGTAAATGTTTCCTTTGCTTGCATTTTTTTCAGTAACTAGAATTTGATTATTTTAGTATTTGTCCGACATTTTACATCTGTTTACAATTTTGCCCATTTCTTGAAATTGTGAACTCAAGGAAGAGACTCTTTGTATCATTTTCAGCATTTAGTAGAATTCCTGGCACATTGTAAAAACTCAATGATTATTCACTCAAACAAATGGACTCTTCAAGAATATCAATCAAATTTGAGAGTGTAAATTAGTATACCAGCTAAATAAGTTCTTTGGAACATGTAAAATTATTGAATATAACCTTATGATTTGATGAAAGTATGCACAAAGATATCCACCAAGATATTAGTTTTTGCAAGAATATGTAAATGTAAAATAGAGAAAGGTAAATAAATAGAGTAGATCCTGTAAAATGTAATCATTTTCAAACATAAAAAGTAAGTTTTAAAAAAATTGCAGTATAGGAAATGCTTAAAGTGTAACATTTGGTGAAAAAAAAGGCTGTAATGATTTATATACACTTTGACTCAAAAAAAGAACACATAAAGACCTTCTTAAATAAAAAAGAACTGCATGCCATATAATTCTCAATTCTCTAGTCCTGTTTTTTATAGCATTTATCGTTATTTAACTTTATCTCATATATGTTTTTATGTATTTATTTCTCCACCAATAGAATGACTAGAAACCCCAAGAAGGCAAGAAGTCTGTCTCTCCTGTTATTGTCTCTGTCTCTGGCTCTAGTAAAGAAAGTTTGAGGAGAAATTCAATTGAAAGGAAATGCTCCAAATTAAGGGTTTTCGTTAGGCATTGTGATTATATACAATCTCTAATTATTTTTTTAAATATTTTAAGGCTTTTCTCAATTAAAAAAACATATTAGTTTTTTTTGTTTGTTTGTTTGTTTAAAGCAGCCACATCATCCAAGGAAAAGACTGGGTCGTAGACATAGCATATGTATAGATTTGATGCTTTGTATTAATTTAGAAGATACTTATTATAAAGAAAAAAATAAGTCTCTGGTTTACAGAATCTTTTTAAGATTGCCACAACTTCTATCCTCTGGGGGAGGGGGAGAACCCCTCCATAAATATACCACAGTGCATTTCTTATCTTGATATTTTATTTTTAACCTCCCATTACAACATTTAAAAATGAACTCTCTATAGTTTTTGTTAACATCTGCGCCTCTTCAGTCGCTGGCCACAGGTCAAGTGTTTCTTGTAAGAAATTTTTGAAATATTAGAATTATTCAGAGAATAGTCCTTCAGTGATGCCCTGAAATCATTGAAAATAAATTTTTAAAAGCTCTAAGAATAAAAACTTAACTGCTATTGCTCTTTCTCCAATTTTGTTTCATCTTCACCACTTTATGACAATATCATACACTACACAATCCTCAAGAGTTAATACTGCAGAACAGTTTTTAACTCTTCTTTCAAAATACTAGTTTTATAAAGCTATGAGACATTTAAATAGACTTACAAGTTATTTTAATTGAAAAAAATTTTTCACTGTTCTTTATCTCTTCTTCTCTTTTTCAACTATTCATTTTATGAATTTTTGAGAAATACCTCTTGTAAAGAAATAACCATGTTCAGTAAGTTAAAACAGTGTATAACTTTAATCCACAGTATAAAGTTACAAAAGAAAGAGTTAGTACTTCTTGTTCTGTTTCTAATAGCCAATGAAAAGATATGCTTACATTGCTGATCAGATAATGAATCTGATACCAAAAATCAATAGATTAATGGTATAAGTAGTGAGTTACCTCCAGGCAAAGATTAGTATCCAAGATACACTAAAACACAGCCTGAAACTGATAGTACAATACAGAAATTTGAGAAGCTGATAGGATTTGCCAGTAAACCGCCCAGGGGTGATTGGACCCTATCAGAGAAAAAGCATAATGTGCTTCCTTGAAGATAAAAAGGCAGAATCAGATGTTATAACATACAACAGACACTGTTCCCCTAAAGAAGAAATCTTCCTTTCTGCAACCATCTGAGTAACTAGTTGCAGTCAGAGGGTAGAGATCTCATGTATTACGTTAGTAAAGTTCATGGAACCCAAGAGGATTATCTTTATATCCTGAACATTAAAGATACACAGTATGTCATAATGAAACTCTAGACAGTGCACCACATTTCTTTTTGTGGAGAACAATATCGCAAAGCATGTCTGCAATCATTTATAGTGTGGTATTTTTGGAAGAACTATCACTAATTCTTTGTAAATTATAGCTGGAAATAAATCACCACAATTTCAGTGGGACAATTTACACACTTTCCATTCAATTCAAAGTGGTGAAGAATAATTACAATATTTACATTATTATTTCTTACCACAAAAAAGATACAGAGAGATAGCAGAATATGAGCTGCTTTTACTGGCTGACTCATTGGTTGGTACTCATTTTATTTACTACCAAAGAACTCTAGGACAATGGACATAAAATCAACTTTGTTTCATTCCCTTTCTCCAGATTGCCATACCTGTTGTCTGAGGACAACTATAAATGCCAGAGAACAGATAAGAACTTTTATGATCAGTTAAGTTTGTAGACTGAAACATCAGTTTGGAGTTACCTATTTTGTGTTTTGCTTGCACTGAGCCTGTAACACACAATTATGGTGAATATAGTTGTGCTAACATATACACCCATATGTAGGGAAGGCTAGTTATAGAGTATGATTCTGCCCCTATATGTGTCACAAAGGTCAATAACTTAAAGCTGTAGCAGATGAACAGAAAGTAAATTCCTTGATCACATACATTCCAGTGTAACTTTGTTGCCTCTAGTTCCCTTAGTCTCAAATCTGGGGACCAGGAGAAAGCACTCAGCTGTTCCAGAGATGCTTAAGGAAACAGCTGAACTCAGCTGTCACACACATGAATAGAAAAGCAATTTCCCAGGTAATCCATTCTCAAACCATTCCACATTGAAAAGTTAAAATTCTACATAAGCAGGATTTCAAAATAAAGATACAACACCTTTGATCCCATTTTGGTAAAGATGATAGAAATTAAATGTTTTATATTTAGTTAATGATTTTATAAGAAGGTATGTAATCCATGAGAATGAACAATATTGATGTCTGTAACCTCAGTTTTGGTAAATTCAGCATTCATCTAGCCTTTGCCACAGAGGAATGACCCTAAGTTATTCCAGCATGGTGATTTTAACTATATTCTCTAATTTTTTAAAATACAATGTTTTCATTCAAATTTATGAAAAAAAGAAAGCCTATAAGATTTCTTTTTTCTCATTTTATGGTACAGATGTAAGCCAACAAATTTGGCTATGTAGCTTATTTCTGTCAGTTGACTACTATTTTCCAATTGACTTTGATTTTAAAACTAGAGATTTAAACTCATAAAAATTTAGAGCCCAACGTTATAGTAACACCACACCTAAGGATATAATGTCTTTGAAAGCTTGCTATTTTGAAAAAGAGACAAGTTCAAAATTTTACTATTCACTAGTCCTCCTTAGAAACTACCTATTATTGGCCATTTGAAATTGTTCCTAGGTTACAGAAGTGTTAAAAAATTTTATGTGCTAGAGCTCAGTTAGTTTTGGACAGTGTAATGAAGTAGAACAGTGTACCCAAGGAAATGTGGTGATGAATATATCACTGCTCTAACTTGTCCAAAGTCCCTGCCAAAGTAGCTACATTTTTTCCTATGAATCTGTTTAACACTCCCACCCCACCATTAAGATTTTCACACTATATGTCAGTTTGGTGATGTTTAAATAAGTAAGAAAATTCTGAGCAGACTCAAAAGTAGTGTAGTCTTGGCTCATCTCTCATTTTTACCACGAAGAAAGGAATCTGCAAAATTATTAGCATTAAAATTTCTAGCTTTGTTACATTTTCCAATCAGAGAGAAATAGAGACAGAGGGAAGAAATGGGGGTTCTTTGTGATGTAAGGCTGTGTAGTTGAGAAGTGGGTTGAGAGAGAATGAGTGATAATTTGAAGACATTGGCAGCCCATTAACCTGAAGCATTTAATGCTTCAGTATCATAGAGTAGCGTTGTAACCTTAACAAAGTTTCTGGGCAAGAAGGTCATGAGCTCTGCCAGAAATTTCATCAGTTGCTGCCAAGGAAATTTCTTCTTTGATAAATGAAGTCATCATAAAAATAATCATCAAAATCATTTCCCCTTGAAAGGTAACACATAATTTAGAGTAAAGTGGTGGTCCATCCAGCCTCAAATTTAATTTGGGGGAAAACAGTTAAGTCTCCAGTATGTTTCAAAATCATTATATTATATGGAATTTATAAGAGCAGGTACCCTGGAGACAGATATACCAAGATCCAAATCCCACCTTCGAACATCCATGTATGTTGTGAAAACTGACATGATCTCTCGGTTTTTATTTGTTAAATGGAGGTAACTATATTTTCTCCCACAAGTTGTGAAGATTTACCACACCGATTGTAAAGTTTTGGCACACAGATGTTCAAGTACTAGCAATTCTGATTGTGCCGATTGTTAAATTTTTCTTCTTCTTGAAAATGCCTCTTTTTCTGTTCATTGCACATACTTCTCTGTAATACTACCAACAAGAAGAGAGCTGTTTCCTGAGAGTATGTGACTTGGTTGGTACAGAGCCCATGTCACTGTATGCATTGGGAAAATGTAACATGATGGCAGAGAAGGAAAGCTAGTAAGGTCTGTAATATCAAGAGATACGTTGGCAACCCTCAAAGACAAAAAACTGAGGAGTATATTTTTAATGGAATAAGAATTTCTTATGAAAAATATTTAAAAAGTTCAAATCAAATCACAAACCTAATCTTAGTTTAAGTTTATTTTTTTCTAATCCTGTTGCAAATTTGTAAGGTATTGTGGTGAATACTGACAAAGATAGTTATCTTGTATTTTGAGATTTATACCTTCTAAAATTAAGACACAATGAACAGTATCATATATCATATCAAATAATTGTAAGAAGTATCAAATGTGTTTAACAGATATAAATTAGAAAGCAGTTAAACAATAGGTTCTATATATGTGTGCACATGCAGACATTTATATACATTATGTATATATACATATATATGATATAATATATATATAAAACCTCCAAGTATAACTATGATTATTTCTCTCTGAAAAGTTACTTGAAAGTGCATTTAAGGTTCCCATAAATGAAGCCAGGATTAAATCCTAAAGGAAATTAGAGAAATTTGAATACTCTGTCTTTGCCAAGAATTCACTTTATTTTTACTGCTATATAATATATTTTCATTTTATGTGCTAGAAATTATCAGGGATCACTTGGTTTTATTTCAGAGTACCCATATTTATCACCCCCCTCCTTTTTCTGACACTTTTGATTGAGAAGTACACGGACTTCATTGATCATTGATTCCTGATGAGCCTACACTTGAGTTTAGAAATACCCATTGGATGTGTGTGAGTATTCAAAGTATTCAATGACAACGTTAGCCATTTACCAAAGGACTTAATATTCCCTCCTCTATTATTAAACATTTCTTACGGTGAAGAATGCAGACCCAATTCACATTTATAATATCTACTCTCAGAAAATGTTGAGTACACAATCAACAAAATGTAGAAGCCTAAACATCAATTCTTACACCTTTCAGCCTTTAAATTTTAGTTAACTGTATCACCTTGATATTAAAACCCAATTTAGTAATGCATTTTAGAGACTGGTCCTTAATTAATAAATAAATACATAATGAATGAATGAATGGGCAAATATTCCACAATCAAACAGTAAGCTTGGGGAAATTAGAGCTAAGTTATTTTTTTAATCAACAATTCTTAGAAACAAGCCATTGAATTAAAAAATAATAATTTCCAAGTGATTAACTTTTGGCTAGAAACCCATTTTGGATTTTCTTTGTTATCTCAAATTTAAATATGGGTATGTATATATTTCCTCCACTTTTAATCTGTGTTCTATTAAGGAGTCAGTAAATATTCAGGAACTGGTAATTTTTGATGGCACTATTTCTTTTCCTTTTGTCAAATTGTATTTCTAAAATTAAGTAATTTATTGTGAGATGAATGGGCCCAGAAAACTTAGGGAAAGCTAAGAGGATATCTTAGAATTATGCTTACCAACTCATTGACTTACTTATCCATTTACACATTTAAACACCAATTAGCCAATTAGCCAAACTTCTAATAGTGATTTTTTTAAAAAGTGCCTTTATATCTCCATTCAATAAAATACACTTATTTAAGAAAACATTTATTTAAAATATATATTTACAATGCACATTTTCCCTGTATAAAACCCACACTGTATAAAATGACATTCTAATATAAATGCTTTAAAACCAAGTTCCCATCTTTAAATACTTGCGTTGTTAATATTTAGATGGAAAAAGACAACAGAATTTTGTTCTTATTATAAAAAGTAGTCTTGACTTGTAAAATGGAGCCTTCAAAGTAGAAGTACAAACTGTTTACGATGTTGAGGGGAGGGGAAGAAAAAACTCTTTTCACATAAAAAAGACCTGAAATGTGAGGGTAGTTTGGGGGATTCATATACAAAATTTTGTCAGATTTCTGCCTAAAATAATGCTATTAGAACATGTGTTCCTTGATAACATCCTTTGTTAAATATGAAACCTTGTGTTTTGAGAGGGCTGTTACAGGTGTATTTCTTATAGAGAGACTCAGGAAATCGATAGAAAAACTTGGAAAATTTTTAAGGCTTTGGCTTTTATGACTAGGAAATAATGCAGACTGTCAAATTTACTTTAACTGATTGCAATATTTTTCTAATTTAATAGTTTGGCCGAGAAGTCACATTTACCGTATTTTGAAATGAATTTACGCTTGGTGACATAATTTGGAGAACTGATCAACACACAGCAAGCTTTTCTGCACAAGTGATTAAATATAAAACCAGGGGTAAATGTGCACCTAATAAACTTAAGAGTTATGAGTTCTGCTTGACTGCACAAGGATCTCGTGTGTGTGAAGCAGCAGCTCGGGCCTTTCATGTCATTTTTGGATTATGTTTGGAAAATATCTGTAAAAGTCTGTCAAAATTTAAGAATAGAAGACAATGTCAGTATGTTTCATAGTCAAGTTCAGGTAGTGATATGAAAAGAGAGAATGAGAATGTCTCCAGGTGGAAAAATATGAAACCCCTTTCATCTATGCTCAACGCAAGGAGCCATGCTCCTCTGTCAACCTGAAAGCACTGGACTTCGTTCCTACTGAAAATAATCTTGCTGTTTTAAGGCCAGTTTTATAGAGTGCTAGATGTGTGGTCATTTGCAGTTTATAAGTAATCTAAAGTATTCTGGCAGTCCTCATAAGTAAACATGGATGTGCCAGGATGTGCACAATCCCCTTTGATTTCAAAATGTATGTTTAATCAGTATATATTCACTCATTGAACAAATGAACAGAACTGAAAGAAGTGAGTGAGTGAGCTATGCTCCCATCTGAGGGAAGCGTTCCAAAGAGAAGGCAAAATAAATGCAAAGCTTTGACTGACTATTAAAAGTGTGCTTGGCTTGCTCATGGGAGCAGGCCCAGAAGTCCACATGCCCAGAGGTCAGAAGGAGGTTGAAGAGGAGAAACAGATCATGTTAACCCTGATAGACCAATGTAAGCACTTGAGATTTTAATCTAAATGAAATGGGGAGCCAGTGGAGAAGTCTGAGCTAAAGAGTGAAATTGCCTAACATTTTACAGAGCCACTCTGGTTATGTACATAGACACACTGACAGCATCTCACATTTCTCTGTTTACTGCTGCCTCAGAGAAGGGGCAAGTGCCCACAGTCACGGACGTGGGAGCCTGTCACTGATCAGAGGGCCCCAGTGGGCAGGCCTGACTCAGCTCTGGCACCAGGACTGTTCTTTCCCAGCATGAACTGCGGTTCTCAATACTGTGGTCTAGTTCTCTCTGGACAGACATTCTCTATGGGGAAGATTTTGCCCCCAAGAGGGAAAAACTTTGATCCTGTGGGGTGAACAGTTGTCCTTGTATATGTGTAAAGCGTAGTGTATCAACGCTATTATAACTTCATTGAGGAATGCCATTAGGATGAAAGTGTTTAAAAGGCTCCTTGGGGCTGACAATAACAAATTAAAAAAAAAAAAAAAAAAAAGGATCGCTGCTCTTCTGCAGACTTTGGAATACTGCAGAGACATTTGGTAGCCGTAATTATTAAAGCGACATTGCAACCAGCATTTAGTGGGTAGAAACCTGAGATGCTGTATGTCCTACAATCCTTAGGGTGGTTCTCCCACATGAAAAACTTTCAAATACCCCGTTGAGAATTCGTATGGGCAAAAAAAATCTGTCTTTAATTATCTGAGCTTAGAAGCTAGTTCTGTTTTCCTTAGCAACTCTTACTACACAATTTCTTTGTGAAAGGAATCAAGATTGTACTTTATTTTGCTCCGATCACATCACAGACAAAGGTGTCACTGTTTGTGTTGGAATCAATATTGCCTGATTCAGTTTATTTCCTTGGCTGCCATATTCACAGTGATTCTACATATAGATGAAAACATCTGACTGTTTCATTACGTCTTCAATATATGCCCAAGCATTTTACATTGCATTACACATAATTTCATTATAATTCATTTTGTTTTTAATTTTCCAGTTTTATATATATATAAATGCTATACATATAGCATATATATAAAGTTATGTGATAGTTTCTTACACATTTACTTTATTTTCATGAAAATAATGATAATGTAATAGAAAGTGCTGAATTGGAAGGAAGGAAGGAACAGAGAACAGGGAAGACATCCCTTAATTTTTCAAATTGTAGAAATTAAATGATTGAAGATTAGTTTTTTTTTTTAAATCATATTCTAGCACTACTAGATAGAAATTTGGTAGTGGATAATGAACAGTATTTAAAAGCTAATATCATAAGGAAAAGTAAAAATTGTTTCCTTTCTAACTGCTAGTTGCTAACACATACGAGATGTATATACTTTACTCAATAAATGTTCATTCTGAGCCAAACTCTGTTGTAAATATTTAATTTATTTTAGTTTATTTAAAAATTTCAGTAAACCTGGGAGGTTTTTCCCATTCTACAGATTAAGAATATGAGGCACAGAGAGGTTAGGTAACCTAGTCCACTGCTGGGAAAAGATAGAGACTGGATGTAAAAAGAGAACCCTTGGTTAAAGTTTCATCATTGTCATTAGGCTGGCATGAGGCTTCCTTAGTCTCTGAATGTTTGTTGTTTTTGACTGAATATTCAGGAGAACAATATTTCCTGCCCATCAATTGCATAAGTCCTCGTTAATTTGTCTGCCTGTCTGATCAACATCTTATTTGTTTGGCTGCTTGTTTTGAATTTAAGATAAAGTTGCTAATTTTTGTTTCTTGAGTAAGTGAAGATCTCGTCTAATAGGACAGATCTGATTGCTTATTAACGTTGTTCTTAGTAAGTCTTGCTTGTCCAATGTGCTGATCCTTCTCAGATATTCCTCCAGAACTAAAGTATCCTGGAAAAGGTTAGTCCAATATCACAGATGGTAAAATGTTTACTGACTAAAGACAAGGATTGATTACTGAGGCAAGACAGCTAATGAATGCGTCTGGCTTCTGAATTGCAAATTTAGCTGTAATCTTTGGAGTCTTTTGACTAATAATTACAGCAAACACAACAAATATAAATATATGTAAAAGGGTTTCAAAATGCTTTTAAAGTTTTACAAACTAGAAATATTCTTATACAATATATTTGAATAATTTACTATTAGGTAGATTTTTAGTCTATTCTTCACAAAGATTTTTTTTTTCCTTTTTTGTAGTCAGTGAATATTTTTAATGACTAACAGATGGACAGATACCCCATGGCAGAGGGTTAGTTAAATAAACTAGAACATAATCCCAAAGTAGAATCCTATAGCAAATAAAGCAATGTTTATGAAAGGTCCTTTTCATAAATAATGCCAGAAAAGCTCATATTAAAGATGCTATGCAAAAAAGTAGATGGAATGTAAAAATTTGTATTAAGTGTCATCTCCACTATATAGGTAGAAATATATGCCTACGCATAGTAGTAACTTACATACGCATAAGATGCAAACTATATGTAGATATTAACAGTGGTTGAAACTGTAAGGATTTTTTATTCATTTCTTCATATCTTTAGACTTTATACAGTGAACAGAGTAAATGCTCTATTTGAAAAAGAAAATTAAGTGCCTTTCAGGTATTTCTACATATGTATTTCTTTTCATCTGCCCTCTCATAAGATGGGAAAATTTTTACCCTATGAAGCCTTGAAAAGAATATGGAGATCTATGACGTCAAAAATTGAAACAGTTCTGCTTCTAAAAATCTGATACAAGACACTGAAATACTGTTCTTTATTATTTTGACTATTAAAAATAAAAATGATAGATCTAGAATTCATAAGTTCTTCTAGGAATAATTAATACAGGTAAAATTGCATTTTGTGTCACCATAAAAGATGCATTGTACTAATAACATAGAATTTATAAATTAGAACATACATATTAGAAGGCCACACAAGGTAACTTGATCAGGACTGTGATTCCAATTTTAAAATATTCTGTTTTGTTTTAACACTCACCAGCACCTGCCTATTAATATCCTTAAGTTGATGATGGGTTTAGTTTTCACATGTAACATTTCTATCAGGAATAGGAGGTCCAGTAATAATTTCATTTATCCCATTCTACTAAGAATAAATGATACTTAGATTACTAAATTTTGTTCCTATCAACAATATTAAAAGTGAATAACAAATAGAAACATAGCATTTTACTTATATATCTATCTTCACATACAGTTGTTTCCTAATTTCTAAAAATTATTTATATCAAATAATATATATAATATAGAAAATATACATAGCACTTTTCTACACACTATTTCATTTAATTCATTTGATTCTTTAAAAGAGCCCTGTAATAGCAAGTAGATATGTCGAGAGTGTTTAAGTGACTTGCTAAAATTGACTTGCTTTATTTGTGCTTTCTGTTAAAGTTTCATTCATCTTATTGCATTGTTTATGTGAGTAGGAAGAGCGAATCGTGAGAGCATTTTCACTGGACATAGACACATCTCCAGCTCCTCCGTACACACAAACTATTGTACTTTTATCTGATCTGAAAACTTCCCTTATGTGCAAGTTCTCTTCCAAAATCTTCAATTAAAAAAAAAAAATCAAGTCCTCCACCAAAAAGAAATCTTATTGCCAATTAACTTTTTTTGATTTGCTTCATCAAATATTCCCCATTCTCTAGTCTCTTCTGTGGTACTAAGAAAAATCTAAATTCACAGGGTCACCATTCATTGCCCTGCTGTTTCTTTCCCCTGAAGCATTCAGTCTCGAACATGCTGTGGGACTTTTTCTTTTTCTATTGACTTAAGTTTCTATCATAACCATGGCTACTTCTTCAGAGTTCCTCTACCTAATCCAGATATTCAGGTTTTAGTGACCTTCCTACTACAACTAAAATTATCCACCGGTTCAAAGCTGACTTTGGTGTTTTCCCTTCTCTTTCTTGTTGATGGTGTAACGTTTCATCAGTTGTATCTATTGCCTGTTAGAAAATAATCTCTGTAATAAGACTGCACTGAAGCACAGCCTCCCTTGTATTAGTCCATTCCTCTCATATCAGTCCTCCTGTTTCTGCCGTTTGTGAGGGAGGTCTTAGCAGGTCATCGTACCCATCACGTTCCTTAGTTTAGACCTCCTCCATCGGAAGTTTCAATTATTCCCAAGATTTTAACTACATGCTCTCTTCTGAAGATGCCCAGATTTCTTTTTCTAGTCCTCATCTCAAGTTAATATCAAGCTAAAGGATTTTTAGAACCAAAATACGCTTATTTTAAAATTTTTCTCCAATTCTCCCCAAGTGTCTCTTCCATGACAAGTGGCTTTAAGCTAATTGAATCATGTTTGCATTATATTCTACTTTAGGCGATATTCCTTTGTTTTCTCTGTAAGGTTGCAGATTTTAAAATATCTTTCTTTCACCTCCCTCTCTGGCCTTTGTTCCCCTTTTCTTAAAAACATTGCCCTATCATCCATCATTTCTTCAGCTACAACATTTTCTATTCTCTTAATTGTTTTCTAATCATACGCAGACACAGATTTCATAGATTTTTCAACTTCACCCGCGGTTCACTTCAACCTTTCTGCTTCCCCTCATCTCTCACTTCTGACACCTCCAATCCTCTACTACATTCGTTGCAGACAAGGTAGAACTATCCTCTGTGATTCTTGGGTGCTTTCATCTGATCCTTTGACCATCATGTACCCTAGAAAACCTTAAGTCAATTTAAACAGTATTCCCCAATAATAAGATTTTTTTTAACCTTTATCTTTTATTGGAAGAGAGAGAAAGAGAGAGATACAATTTGAACCTATCTAATAATTATAACTTCTGTTATGGGTCATTTTTATGAAACATTTCAATGTTATTATAAAATTTCAAATGACTTTAGATAGTGAAATAGCTGAGAAATCCTGATTGAGAAATTCTCAATAGACTAAGATATACAGATCATCATGCTACCCATTCTTCTCTCAAGGCCATGGTGTTGTACTTGCAGAACTCCCCGAGAGCTGTCTAGTTCATTACATACTAAATGCCTTACAGGATCAATGCATTGTCAATAGATCCTGTTCTAAAGTCTACTAGATCCAGTGCAAGTGTATCTTTGGTTATGCAGATTGATTATCTTTTATTGTTTCTTTTTCTTCAGGTTTCCTAATAGTTACTCCAAATGACCAAATTACTATTTCAAGTCATTGAATCTCAGTTTTTTATGTATAAAATAAAAGGGCTTGGAGCACTTGACTCTTTTAGGATTCTTCTACTCCTACTCCACTCCCCCCAACATTTTCATACATTTAGTATTTTATCAACTAGAGACTCCACAATATTGATTGGCAATGAACATGAAAGGAATTCCCAATGTGTAGTCTTTGAAATGGGTCTACTTTTCTTCCTGAAACATAACCATGTAGTTGAATGTTTCAAAATTACTTACATTTAAACAGGATTTCAAATTATAAAATTATTCAATCTAAATGGCCCTTTAACAATCTGTCGAAAGATCAACAAATGTGTGCATCACGGATGAAGTGAACATGAATGTGAACATTATATCATAAAGAAATAATAAAGACTCTATTCTCCAATTATGGATTTCCAGTTAAATATATTAGCTTTTTTATCCTTAATAAGGAATTCTCCTAGATTTTCATTTTAAAATATACAAGTTGTTCTAATTTATAAATAAAAATATATACTTTTTTATTGAGATATAATTGACACATAACATTATATTAGTTTCAAATAGGCAATATGATGATTTGATATTTGTATATATTGTGAACTGATCACCACAATAAGTCCAGTTGACATCCATTATTAAACATAGTAACAAAATTTTTTCTTGCAATGAGAATTGTTAAGATCTATTCTCTTAGCAATTTTCAAATATATAATACAGTATTAATAACTATAGTCACCATGCTGTACATTACTTGTGTCATTACTTATTTATTTTATAACTGAAAGTTTGTACCTTTTGACCCCATTCAGCCATTTTGCTCTTCCCCCTCCACCCTCTGCCTCTGGCAACCACCATTTATTTTTAGATTCCACACATAAGTGAGGTTATACAGTATTCTTCTTTCTCTGCTAACTTTTTTCACTTAGCATACTGCACTCAAGACCCATCCATTTGTCACAAATGGCAAGATTTCCCTCTTTTATAGACAAATTGTATATGTGTGTGTGTGTGTGTATGTATGTATATAGCATCTTTTTATCCATTCATCCATCAGTGAACATTAAGGTTGATTCCATGTTTTGGCTATTGTAAATAAAGTTGCAGTGAACATAGGGGTGCATATCTTTTCAAGTTAATGTTCTCATTTCCTTTGGGTCAATACCTGGAAGTGGAATTACTGTCACATGGTAGTTCTATTTGTAATTTTTGGAGGAACCTCCTACTGTCTTCCATAGTGGGTGCACCAATTTACATTCCCAATAACAGTGCACAGGGTTTCCATTTTCTTCACGTCTCTGCCAACACTTACTTCTTGTTTTTTCGATACTAGCCATTCTAAACAAGTGTGAGGTGATATTGTGGTTTTGATTTGCATTTTGCTGATGATTCATGATGTTGAGTGTCTTTTCATGTATCTGTTAGCCATCTTTTATGCTTCTTTGAAAAAAATGCCTGTTGAGATACTCTGCCCATTTTTTAATCAGTTTTTTTTCTGCTATTGAGTTTTATGAATTCTTTATATATTTTGGATATTAACTCCTTACCAGACTTATGATTTACAAATATTTTCTCCATTTGGTAGGTTGCCTTTTAATTTTGTCAGTGGTTTCCTTTGCTGTACAGAAGCTTTTTAGTTTGATATAGTCCCAATTGTGAACAAGAACTTTTTGCTTTTGTTGCCTTTGCTTTTGGTGTCAAATCCAAAAACATCATCATCAAGACCTATGTCAAGGAACTTACTGCCTATGTTTTCTTCTTGGAGTTTTGTGGCTTTAGGTCTTGTGTTCAAGTGTTTAATACATTTTGGGTTAGTTTTTGTGTGTGGTATTAAGAGAGTGGTCCAGTTTCTTGCTTTTCTTTTTTTAATTTTTCTTTCTTTTTTTTTGCATGTGGCTCTCCAGTGTTCTCAATATCATTCATTGGAGAGACTATCCTTTCCCCATTGTATATTCTTGACTCCTTTTCCCTAAATAAATTGACCATATATATGTGAGCAGAATAATTTAAATACTCTTAGCCAGTTCCCATTTGCTATTAATTTGAACCATAGGAAACTGTTGATATTCAAATTCCCTTTTTAAAAAAGGCAACTTCCTGTAGTCCAATCAAATTTATTTGCAAGTGCTTGGTCGGTCAGAAAACCAGTTTAAGAGCATGTGCATTCCCTTAATTTATGGAATATATATTTAATAAAGTTATGGAATATACATACACACATATATGTAATGTAGACATAAATATCTAAAAGGATGAGAATAAATAAACAATATTCACTTTTATTTTTTGGAGTATGAAATTTATATACATGCATATGCTTTCTGATTCTGCATTTTTAGTATTTTTTATCTTGGTATTTTCTGTTTATGTGCATCCTTAGTCCTGGTTGTCAATGTTAGAGGTTGAGGACTGGAGTTAATATACTCCATAGTGTGTTGCTCTCTAAAGGTGATGAGGATGAAATTTGAACCTATTTCTGATGAGGTATCATTCCCCCCATTTGGTTTTAAAACTCAGGAAAGTAATTTGACCATCTATAAATTTGTAAAAGGTAAAATCTTAAGAAGATTATATCAAATGTTACATTCTATAGTTTTAAGGGTTTCAATTGCTATTAAAAATAGGGAAAATGTAAGTCCTAAATATATAGTTTTTTAATCAAAGAAAGGAAATTTTGATAATGGAGTTCTCACAAAATTTACTTTTTGGAGAATGCATTTTCCTCCCTGTGAATAGCAGAAACACTCATTTGAATATTTCTATCCTTAATGAAAGCCTCTATTAATAGTAAATGCATCTATTTTGGGTAGGAGAGAGAAAAATAACAATAACAAAACCAATAGTCATGCACTTTGTATGGTGATGCTGAACATGCTCGCATTGTCACATTTGTGTTTTACAGTCGCCCTGCCAGGCAGGCAGGAATGCATATTATCCCTCTTCAATGACTGATATCAGGAAATGCTATAGTCTGCTAGCATTTTTTCCAGAGGTATTATTGTAGAAAGACATTACTACATGTCTACTCTTTATTAAGTTATATTCTCTAATCTGAAACTACTGATCTACAATATGGCCTATCCTTGAGTCTAAATGTAGTAAGGAAGGGAGATGAGCAAATGCAAAATTAGTGAGAAGAGGGTGCTGGACTTTGTGTGGTGGGCAGTTGAGAAAGAGTGAACATCGTTATGAAGGGGAATAATAGTACCAGGCTTGTGTTTAGGAAGATCATTTGAGTAACCATGGAAGAATATAGTAATCAGAAATATATTGATATCAATGATCCTTAAAGAGACTAGATAGTGTCCAGAAAGAAAACCAAAATGGAAGCCTACACTACAGAGAATGGAAAGAAATACCAAGAGTCTGATAATGATTGTGAAGTAGGTTGAATGCCTAACATGATTAGGATAATCACAGAATTTATCATCCATACTACAACACTTTTAAGAGTGAAAGAGATTTCAATTAATAATGGAGATGAAATGGTAGGTATAAACTGAAACCATCCCAAGCAAACAGGGATGAGCTGTCATTCAAGACATGCTGGAAAAAAGAATCAAAGAAGCCTTTGTGAAACTCATTGAAGTAGATGGAGATAACATTTCTAAAGACAGGGAACTCAGGGATAGTTAGTTGTAGGAAAATTGAATGAGTTCTGTTTTCTGGTCCCGTGCATTAGAATAAAAATACACAGAAATCATTTTGAAATTAGAGTCTATATGTATCTCTGGAATTAGAAAAATACCAGAAATAGACATCAGAGTTCTTGGCATTCTGGGACTGGTTGCAAGCTTTGAAGTAAATGACATCATCAAGATAAAAGGTAGAGGGGAAAGAAAGGAACAGTCTGATATATACGGTGCTGGGGAGAGTGGGGGTTCACAGAAGTCAAAGGAGGAGAGAATTTGAAGACACCCAGAGAGGTAAGCAGTCTCAAGTGTTGGAGAGTGTTGAGATAGAACAGCTACTAAAAATGGGTCACTGAATTTGACATTTAATTGGTCATAGGTCATACTTTTCAAGAGTGGTTTCAGTGGAATGACACAGAAGCATTCAGATTTTAACAGGATGACAACAGATGGAGGAGTTGAACAATATCCACTAGATATAACTTGACATTTAGCTTCTGCTCTGTGCTCATTTTTATTGTAAACACTTTACATAGATATTCTCACGTAATCTTCAAACTGTCCTGATGAGGAAGTTGTTGCTTAAAATCACTGCTTGTAAAAAAGCGGAACCTAGATTGAAACATAAGTCTATTTTAGAGCCTATTCTTTTAACCCCTGAGTGTTGGCTATTTTCTCATCTATGAAGAGTAACCAACTCACAGCGGTTAAGAGACTGGGCTCAAAATTCCCATTACAACTTTGAGTTATTAAAAAAGTGATGGTCTCCCTAAAAAAGTTATCAAAATTTGTGTCCCCCCATCTTTCATTCTCCACTCAAAGTAGAAAAACTACAATATTCTGCACCAGCATTCCTCGATTTCTAATTTACTGTATCAGATAGGCTTAATAGCATTGGGAAGGCATGATACATGGGACAAGTATGGAAGACAGGCCCAACATGGCAATGACTTCTGTACAGAGAAAGAAGTCCTGAGTAATTTGTCATAGATAGAACACTGAAAGGGTAGGAGAGAGAAACAGTCCATTTGGAAGAGTAGAGTGGATTATGTTTCAAAGGAAAAGGGAGAGACTTTTTCAGATTTGACGAGGTTAGGCCTGATGCTGACAGCTGTTCATGATTTGTGACCTTGAGCAAGTCATTTAATTTTTCAGTCTCAGTTTTCTTATTTGTGAAATGAGAAGTTTGGGTTAAGTGATCTCTAGTGTTTCTTCCAGTTATATTATTTTAAAATAGTTTTAAATATTTGTTTCAATGATATACTGTCTGTGCCTGTGAATAAACAATGATCTTTTTATTGCCTTAGGGGAAATCACATGAAAATATTAATTGGGTAGTGTAATGGGTCCTAGCTTTGAGGTTTCACATGAGTTTTTTTTTTTATTTAGTCATGCTGTAGAAGTGTATTTTTATATTGAATAATCAGAAAGGTCATTAATAAATTGTCTGTTGTAAAATAGTGCCACCCACTTTTGGAATATCTTTCTCCCTGAAGTTAAAACCCATTCTAATAATCTCGTGCATTAAGACTACTATTTCATTCCTATCATTCATACTTTAATATCTTTCTCTTGAAGTGCTGTCAAGAGAAATTTATGACAGCAACAGATTCATTTGATCTTGTAATTACATGGCTTATAGCATTCTCTCCAAAACTGGTAATTATTTCTTACAAAAAATAACTTGTTATTCAAGCATTATTCGTTTAGTAAAACTGTGATACACAAAATGTTTTCTTTGACGAAAAAGATCTGTTTGTCCAGCCAATTATGGTAAAGTCTTGTCAGGGCAGGTTTAGCTTACCCATTTCTCTTGGCAGGCCTGTGGCAGATGGTTTGGACATTCACTCTGTGACTGCTTCTCTGACACATTCTTAGAGGATCAATTCCTTGAGCAATAGATGAGAGATGGACTATTTCCTTAGGCTCCCCTTTGTTTTTCCTTTTTTTTAAAGGGGATTCTGAACAAAAGAAATCTGGGCTTCTGGTCCAGTGTCCTTGCCTGCTTTATAGTATTTCAGCCTTCAAATAAGAGATAACACTTCTTCATATATGGACACACCAATTGGAGAGTCTTAGAAATTTGGATGCAGATTAAGGAAAAAATGGTACTTGTGAGTTTGCCTTTTGGAAACCATTTATTTTCCTATTGATTTCTTATTTATCATGTCATAACAACTTTGTCTGAACCCAAACTGAAGCCTCTATTTGCAAATGCAATAGTTAAGTATTCAAAAACAATTACAGTTCTTACTAAGTGATCTTTACTTGTATCTTGTGGCCATAATGATATATCTCTCTGTCCCTCTTAACTCCCAGTGATAATGTCAACAATAAAACCCATTCATAAAAAGTGTATACCTCAGATTAATTTGGAAGAGTACCGTATATAGTTCATAGATATAAATATCTCTGCATATTATACTGAAAATTTCAGTTTTTGCATTCCTAGGTGGGGCTATAATGATGGAATGCTATATTGGGGTGAGGATGGGGAAGTAGGAGGTTTGGGAGAGTTTTTGAATGAAAACAATTACACTATGACCAAAAAATAGTATTCCTTACTTTATAATTGGACTGAGTCACAAGCTGTTGAAATGGTCATTTACTATTTCTTAGACTGCAAAATAAGCTCAACATTAAAATGATAATGATACCGAATGTGTAGAATTCTTTGGCCTGTGAGTACTACTATAGGACCTATATTGTGATCTGTTACTGCTATTTTTAATAATTCATTGAGAACTGTGCTGTTTTGTTAGAGCAGTGCTTTGGGGGTATCCTTAAAACATTCTTCCTTTTTCTCCAGTTTTGAACATGTTCTGTTTCAGGTCTTCACAACACAGCTGTCCATCTATCACACTAGCATCCTTTCCCGGCACACACCCAAACTAAAAGTATTGCTTTCCTTTGCGAGTTGGGCAAATATGCACTGAAAATTGGCTGCCCATCTTATGCATTTACTTCTCAGATTTGCTTTCCCTCACTCTCACTCTCGTTTCTCCCTTCAGGCCTCCAACACCTCCTTCCACCATTCCCTCTGTCCCTGGCATATATGCACCAATATTTCACATTCTGAAATATGAACAGTAATCTGCAGTAATCATTTTCATTGTGCCTTTGCCTAGTCTATCAACTATATCCATATTATATGCATATTTTCTGCCTTCCCTTCTAGTGCAACAATCCCCCTATTTTGTTAAAAGCTCCTTTTGCTCTTGATCTGATCATCTCTCGCCTCAACGAATATTTTTTCTGCAGTCTTTTTTTTTCTGACATTAATATCTCTTTCTTTCAAAAGGAGCTTTCTTGTCATCCTCTCCTAAGATCCTCCATCTTGAAAAAAAAAAAGAATTATCTCTTAGACTTTCTCCCTCCATGTTCTCCTTTTCAGCAGAAATTCTTGAGTTCTGTATACTGCCCTTGCCCCTACCTCACTACAGTCTCTCCTAGTCATGTTCAGATAGGAACCCACACTAAGCACTCCGTTGGAACTCATCTTACTGGAAACATCAGCCCTCTATATATTGTCAAACACAGTAGTCACTTCTCCTCTTACTTTGGCTTCATAACATCATTTGACACTCACTCCTTCTTAAACATACACATCTCTAGGCTTCCACTGCACCACACATACTTTGTTCTCATACCTTGTCAGTTACCCTCTCTCAGTCTCCTTTTCATATTTCCTATCCTTTTCTTAATATCTGAATATGTGTACCCTAAGCTTGCAGCTTGTTTTACAATCTTTCTCTAAATAATCTCTTACAGTCACTTGCCTATAAATGTCATCTTATGTGTCTGTAACTAACAACTTTATATCTCTAGCTCCATAATTCCTCCCTCTCTTCCATTATTCCATTCTTTCTTCCTTTCTTTTTTAGTTTGAACTCCATAATCGTATATCCAACTACTTACCAGACATCTCCAACTGAATGTAAAGTAAGCATCACAAGCACTATATGGTCCAAACAAAATATTTGATTTTCCCACCACTTCATCTCCATCTGGTCCTCCCTCTGTCTTTCCCATCGAGTATTCAATATGTCCATTCATCCAGTTGAAAGTATTGGATTCATCTTGTTACTTCTTACTCTCTCCCATTCAATCCAGCTGCAGGTTTGTTTGACTCTATCTCCAAAATAGATCCTGCATTAATCTACCTCTCTTCATCTCCACTATTACCATTAATCCATACCTGTACTCTTATACTCCATTTCTCACAAAGAAACAAAAATGAGTCTAATTAAACCTAAGCAAAATCACATCACTCCTTCACTTAAAACTGGCCAGTAGCATCTTGTTTCACTCAGATGAAAATCCAAATTCCCTTTTTTGACCTCAGTACTCTTTCTAACCTGGACCATAACTGTACCTCCAAACTCAGCTTCAGTGACAATCCTTCAGACCCAAGAAAGGCATAGAGCCCTCACAAATGACAGGTCTGGTCTTATCCCAGGGTCTTGACACTTGCTGTTTCCTCTGTTCAGGATGATCTTCTCCCAAGTTGGATGATGAATGTGTCCACTTAGATGTTCAGAGTTCTCCTCCAAACTAGTTTTTTTATGTGATTTTGGCTAATTTTGGCTAATACTGTCTCACTTATTTTCGTATGACTCTGTCTTGCTTTTTTTTGGATCTTATTGTTATTGGAAATCAGATTGTGTATTTCTATGTTTTCTTATTTATTTTCTATATCCCTTAACCTTGATTCCATATTTTTAGCTCCATTTCCCATCATGAGAATCCTGGTTTTCAACTATACTAATATATGCATTTATTTGTTCTACCCTACAATATGCACAAAACAATTACTAGTACTAACAGTACTGCCAAGTACAGTTCAAATTTTCTTTGCATGTCTTATCTTTGGAATCTATGTTGCTGAAGGTGTCCAGTCAGGATTTTGTGTTCAAAAGTTAGGTAAGAGTTTTTTTCTCTGTGGTAATATTATTTGATATATAGTTATGTATATAGTCTGTTCCAGCAGACATCCCCCTCTCCACCTGCCTCTCTCACTCCTCTTCCCAGGGAAGCTGACCAAGGGAGACAGGAGAGAGAGGGGTAGAGATACTGATACACTCAAGTCCCAGGCTCTAACTCTCTCTATAGTTCTCCCTATCCCTGTTTAATTATATGAATGTATAAATTCTCATTTAGGTAGTTGGATAAATCTTGTATGTTCCCCTTTCGAAGAGTTTACATTCTAAATTTGCTTGGAATGTATCCATGCATTACATAGGTAGGCATGGCATCAGGCAGAACAGTCCAGGGGCTGCAGCAGGAATATCAAATGTTCTGGGAAAGGGAGAAAAGACCATACTTCCAGTATGACGGATTAGTCAAAAGATGACATTGACAGTGATCTTTCAAAGGTTTAACAAAGAGATGAGCTTGTAAGTATTCCATTCAACTTAACAAATATGTGTCAGGCAATTCTAATATGCCTCTATCACATGAGATATTGCTAATCACACCAATATTAGGAGAACACAGCCTCTGCTTGCAAGAAACTCCTAGGCTACCCACATGACAGGTCACAAAGACTGCCTTGACATCATCTCTCAAAGCCATTATGCGTCTCTAATTTATCCTGTACATCGCAGTCAGAATAATATTGCTAAAGCAAAGTTCTGAACATTTGATTATTTTACTCTAAAACCTTTCATGGCATTCCATTTTCTAGATAGAGTCTAGAATGAACATTTTTATGGCTCATTCTTGTACTTTAAAGAAATGGAGCACTTCTCATGGTGTATTTTAAAATTTATTTATGAAGTACATAAATGTGTCATTGTGTCGATGGGCATTGTGAAATGTATGAAAATAAATACTGGAGAACAGGCAGGAATGAGATCAACATGAAATAAGTCATTTAAACAGATATCTTGCTAACCATTGACAGCATTTTACTATCATTAGCTAATATTTGAAGGCATTATACATAGAAACACACTCATGCACGCAGGTAGAGTCATACTTTAAATAGTAGTCTGAACATAATCTCTTTTGAATTGTAGATGTCCCTGATTTTCATCCAATAATGCAGTAGTGATAGTCACTGTTCCTATTGTTTCCTCTGCCATTTTCTGGTTCACTTATACCTGCATTATCATCAGCCCATAGTTTCTTTGCAGGGATCTTTTCATGTGCTTGCTCACTTCACGAGGTCTAACTTAGTTCAGACTAAATATGGTGATCTCAAATGTCCTTCCCTGGGTGCATCTAAACTCTTAAATCATTCACAAAGTGCTGAAAGCAGGCAGATGAAGGAGGATTCCACTTGCCACCCTGTCTAGATTGCAAAATTACTACCCTGCTCTTTTCAGGAAGCTGTGCCTTCTCATATATGACAAATGACCATTCTGATATATGTCTGGCTGAAGAAGTCAGTGTAAACCTGTGTGATAAATAAGAATAAAGCTTAAGTTTTCTTGTCTTTTTGGTACAAAATAAGAATAGTCTAATAATAAGGCTATTATTATCTTTCCACACTCAAAGCATCACCTGTCATACTCTGAAAGGTGTGGGTGCTCCACTGTGCCAGGGAATTAGGTCCAAAATCCTTCATCTGGCTTCAGACATCTCTGTGACACGACTCTAGTGTAGTCGCTTTAGTGCAGGCGGTACTTACTTGGAAGTGTTTCTCCCCGTCTCCTGCTTGGGCCACCCTCCCCTGCATCTGTGCTTTGATCCATGTTATACCTCTACTTGAATGCCCTGTCGGCTGTAACGTGAGAGCCACGAGCATCTCTCAGTCATTTTTCATTGCCTCACATCGAGCACAATGACTGACAAAGAATGTGGGTCTAACTGAGAACTCATTCTTGATCTTACTCTACTAGTTGATAGTAAGATCTCCCCAGTTTCTAATTAGTGAGATTTTTACCCTGGCATGTGCTATCCCTTCTTCCCTTCATTAACAAAGCAGCCTTAATGTTACTAGTATATCTGTAAAATTTATTTCCCTTTTCTTCCCTGCATTTTAAATTCTCCGTTACATATTCAATGAGTTTATAAAATCGAAATTATTTGAATAAATGAATTAATAGATGTATAAAAGTCTCTGGAATTCCAAATAAAGTGATGTTCATAGTAGTTTTTTTCCCATGTATTTTTGGTGTAAATCACACATCCTGGTGTCCTCTGCTTCTATTTAAAACATCCTTAGGTAGAGCATGTAAAAAAATCTTGGGTAAAATCTATTACTGTGACATTATGACATCCAGGCATTTTGAAAATGAGATACTTCTTCCCAATAATTGAGGACTAATATAAAGATGACTTCAAATTTTTGAATTACTTTTCAAGAACTGTCAGAAGCAAGCATTTTATATTGGATTTAATATCATGCATTCTGCTTGATGTTTTTCAGAAGGGAATCATTAAAATATTTGATTTATAAAGGGCGTTTGAATTGTTCTCTGTAAATCTGTACCATGGAAGCTAATTCCTTACCACAGCCCTCACCCCTTGAAGATCTGTATTTCTGAAGCTATCTCCACTGAGTTTCTCTATTTCTTTGCTCATATATTTTTATATGTTTTTTTTTCCCTTCAACTGAGAATGACTCTGCCAGCTAACTTAATTTTATTTATTCCATGTTCTACTGGTACCAACTGATTCACAAGGACCAAGCGAGATCCTTTCTGTTACAGAAGTTTAAGTTCCAGCCCAAGGGACAGTTCACAAGAAGTTGCAGGTTCATGACTTATTATTGCATGAGTCTCAGATTCCACATTTTTATCCAGCAAGCTTTATGTCGCCTTTAGGATTAGCTGGTCTTGTGGAAAGATAACCCGTGAAGGCAGGGAGATATTTCATGCAACAGTGTAATATTTCAATGAAGATACTTATAAAAAAACAAAACAAAACCCTGTTTAGCAAGAGTTTATCTTCACCAACAGAGCATTCCCTATACACTTCAGCTCCAGGCCCCAAAGTCTTAAACTTCTTGAATTTGCAGTCCTAAAAAAAGGAATTTCCAAACATTTGTGACAACATGTGCACATCAGACAACATAAGGTTCAGGATTAGACATATACAGAAAACTTCAAAATAACTGAAACCATCTACTATTGATAAGGTATGCGTTTTTTTTGTTTTTTGGGGGTTTTTTTGTTTCTTTTTAATCCAAACTCAAGTGCCAGAATTTAAGAAACACAAATAGTCGAAGTCCTAGTGAATGAAAATTGTTCTCACTCATATAAGAGATAGATCTTTCTGAACACATGATTAAAGGCAAGCATGTTTTGTGGCACTCTCCATTTGAGTTGCTAACTTTAATTTTTAAAACATTATTGTAATTCTGTATCGTCACATTTCTGTCAGTGAAACTTCACACAGCGGTTTCTGTGTGCCCCACCCTTGTAAGAAAGCAAAAGATGCTGAACTGTCCTATATGGGATGAGATTACTTGCACAGTCACTGAGCCTCATGCCTTCTCTTTTTAAAGTAGATTATTATGAGATCATTTTATCCTCAGTTTAACGGTTTCACAGCGTTTGCCTTCACAGAATCATGACTCTGTCTATAATTTTAAAATTTGTGTGTGTTTGTGTGTGTGTTTAACTTCCCATAACCTATACATAAATAGATCTTAATGCAACATTTAGGACTTAATATCATATTGATTTGCTAAAAGAGATTAGGCATGTAAGCATTAGAAGAAAGCCTTCACAATCAAGCTCAACTATATTGTTTAGTGATAAACTCTCACTGACCTCTTAATACAATAATTAAAAAAATCTCCTCTGTTCAGTGCCTGATTGGATTTTCTCAGATTTATGTATTCTTTTCCTCTTGATTTCTTAGTTTTTTTTTTTTCCAATTTGTGTGTAATTGCCCTTTACTCAATGAGATAAACATTTAACAGATGAATGGCTATTTATACATTGTTTTCATTGCTGACTATATTTAGTTAGATACGTATCTTATGTTTGTTTTTCTTATATATTTTAAGATGTAAAATTTCGAAAACAATTTTTATCATTGTGTTTTTTACTCATAGGTGGAATTTAAATAATAGAATTTTTAGCTTCAGAAGACAAGATGACAAAAGTGAAGGATAACACGTTGAAATTGATAATCAGTTATAGAAATAGTATTAACTTTAAAAAACAAAATAATGAAAGTATAAAATGTTTGCTATAACTCTGGAATATTATTAAATTTTGAACTAACCTACCAATATTTTCTTTCAGGCATCAGTTGATTGTTCTCAATAGCTTGTTTTTAAATGGATTAGATATTTTGATGCACTGCATATGTGATATATCCAGCCCATCTGTTACGAAAAATAAGTGAAATTATCTCTAAACTAAACCAATAGTCCTCAAAATAAACAACTAAAAAAATAAGGCATATGGCACAAACTATTACTGTGGAGTATCATCTAATCTTAAAAAAAAAAAAAATAGCCTAATAACTAAGCATTTACACTGTAACTCACAAAGAACCAAAGCTACTCACAGTTAAGGGGCCAGTTAACTGACCTGCCCAGTCATCTATATTGGCAATTCATTTAATGAAACTTAACAAATGAAGGAAGGGGAAAGTATTGATATGAAAGCCAAGTGAGACATGAGTTTACTAATTATATGAATTTTGAAAGGGACATGGAAACTGTCATGCCTACTTTTCTTATGAAGTTTTGCTATAGGTTAATAGACTAAAAAAATGTTCTTTTCTGGGGAATGCTTGGCCAAGAAAGAAAAGGGGGAAAAATGTGGCTTCATTCCAGCTCATAAAAAAAAGCAGAACTGAAAGGGACAGAGAGATGAGACTAAGTGTCATGGGCGTGTTTATAATATACCATCCTTAAATTAAAGAATCACAGTAAAACTGAATCTCTAGATCCATTTTTTTTTTACTTAGTTTTTAATGTTCAAAGCCACTTACTATATTTCAGTTATTTAAAAATGTTGATAAAATAATTTATTCACGTATTTTTAAATATGGAAAATCTTGTGGAGATTTTTTTTCCTCACTCTATTTTTGACCTTTCAGGGTTAAAAATGTAATAGTAAGAAAATAATAAATAAAAAATTTAAAATACTTCCAGCTCCCCAGTGAAATAAAAGCAATACAAAAACTCTATGCAGCATGTGAAGTAGTCAAAAATGATGATATGTCATTGTATGGCATTGATCTCGCATACTTAGACTTTGATCTAAAAGGAAATCTTGGCAGGCAATTAACCTACATGTAAAGATTTGTATAATAGAAAGCTCTTTTTGAATTGCAAATAGGTAATTCTCTTTCTCCCCAGCAGCCCATTGAAGACTCCTCTTTTTTTAATACGAACTATATCTTCCATAGTTTATTAGCATCAACTCTTTGAACTGTCCTTGATGTCATCTGTTACAGGAGTCCTGCTTAGAGTTGCTTCCCCATTCTATTTCTTAGGATGTAGATTCTATGTAAGGGGAAACCAGCTGACATACACCAGAGCCTACTGGATGATGCCAGCTTCTAAACACTTGTCTCATTACCTATGCACCTTATCAACTAAAAGTTGATGATAAGGAATTGAGAACAGAGGGAATATAATGTAACAAAAAACAAATTAGATATTGTTTTAGGGAAACAGACATTGTATATCAAGAAAGACCAGTTATTGATCCAAAAAACTTAAGGATATGAAATGAGACTACAATTAAAACTTGGTTCCATAATCAAGTGTTGAAGAGAAAGTGTTAGGAAAGTACCAGCCTTATTAAGAATCATGGCTTCAACTTAACTTTCAGTAGCATCTGGCCTAAGAAGCATTAAGTCCCTCCTTACAGCCTAAGCTGTAGACCATGTTATCCAGTTACTTCACATGAAAATTGTTTAATTAGCTGACAGCATCTGTTATAACTCTACCCACCATCTTCAGCTTTGCATTTGAGACCTCTGAAAATCTGGTCACGCCACATCTTTCAAAATTTATGTTCCAAATACTTTGCTAGACAAGTTTACCTTAGCCAAATGAGTCTGACTTTTCCTTAAGTATATTTTATCACTATTTCTACCTTTATATTTTTTCTTCTTGCCAGATGCCTTCAGTTCTAAGTTGTACAGTGCGTTTATCGTTATTAAGGGCATATTTCATATGAACAGCCCTGTTGTTGCTTGTATGTGTTTCTGTCATTAGATAAATTAAGGCCGAAGTGGTTGGCAAAGATTACTTTAGATTTGGTCTCCTGTTCAATTACTTTGGAGATAATCCGTTTATCCATTCCAGTGCTCTCCTCAATTAAAGATAAGTTTAAGAAGAAACTATTAAACTCTTTCTTACTAAATTTAAAATACTACCCACCACATATTTTCATTTCTAACATGGAGCAAATAGATGGATTTAAATTACAGAATTTCAGGCATCCATAAAACTCATGAAAGAAAGAGCTTAAGGGACAAAAGCTTCTGAAAACAAAGATTACAGATACCTTGTCATAGTACTGACCACCCGTTGACCATCCATTCATAATTAGATGAAGTAATGTTATACACAATGCAAAGGTTTGGGGAATAAGAAGGACTTTGTACTTTTTACATGATTTTTAATAGGTTGATGGTCTCAAAAATGAAGTAAGTTCAAACTTAGTGAAGATTGAGGCTTTTGGGAATATTTTTTAAAGAGTACAGCAATGCATTAAAATAAAATAGCACCTCTTTGGTTAAACTTAAAAAAAGTGACATGGATTGGAAATGATGTACAATATAGATCCTAACTACTAAAGCAAAGAGAACCCACCAGAACTTTTGAAGTCACCTGGTCTCTAATTGTGTGAAAGTTCATCACGCTCAGACCCAAATCTGGTCTATAGTGTAAAATATACTTGTGTACTTTGAGAGGAAGCTCTTAACTCTTTCATATTTATTTAAAGCCTCAGGTACAAACCAGATACAATCTCACAGCTTCACATTTTTCTGTAGTCATTTTTGTAAATGTAGAAATTCCCTTCTTTCTAAATAAATTTGCAATACTATTATCATCTAGCAAAAATGAAGACAAGCATCTCAGATGTCCATCAGTTTTCAGCTCTGAACACTTAATTAATTGAACCTGTGAGTTTTTCAGAGGCCATTCACACTCAGACACACTCACTGAGGGTGAAAAATGCTGATTTAATAGGCCGTTGCCTGTTTGTGGGCCTCTGCTCAAAGCCCAGTCAGCACTTCCAAGCTATTCTGATGGCAGTTTTATAGAGATAGATTTCTTTCAAACTTGATCTAAACTTCTAATCTTCTAACAAATTTATTTCATGTTAGTTGGTCTTCAGCACACTACGTTATTTGGAATTAAACAGGGTTTGGGAAATAGAAGGCTTGGGCTGAACGTCTGGTCTATCATTTCGTGGTTGTGTAATCCTGAGCAATTAGCTTCTCCCAACTCTGGTTTCCTAACCTGCAAGGTCTTAACACTGTTAATATTGAGAGGACTAAAGGAGACCAATGCAATTCCATTTAACCCTCTACAGGTATCAGCTTTTCCACTTCTGCCAGTGGTATCCTCAGTCCACCTGACTACGTTTCCTCTCAGAGACTCCTTTCCTGGTGGTCCCAATCTGAATTGTAGCTCTGGGGCCCTCTAAGAAGCATAGAATTTCTCTGAATTAAGTAGACTATGTTATTATCTTCAGGGTTACTGGCAGGTAATTATTTTGACTGATTCCCTGGAATTGAAGCATAGATCTTTCCACGACTGGGACTTTGCCATTGTTCTGGAACTGGCATGGATGTGTACTCTTCTGGCTAATAAATTGTAAAAATCCCATTGTAGATGACGAAGTACTGACTTTAGTCTACCCCAATGGACTGCTGAGCATCCTGCTGCTTGGGGTCCACTCCCCAGTAGACTCAGTCCTTCCAGCACCATGTTGTTGCCTTTCTCACCTCCTCAAATCTATCTCCCTTGTTCTCATCACACTATTATGTTAACGAGCTGTATGTGCCCCAACAACCCCCAGGATACCATGCAGCTTCCCCTGATCCTCCAACTAAGAGGCACCTTTCCCATATCAACACTCTAGACTCATATCCAGATTATGTCACTTATTTTGCCCTTTAATAATGTATTTGTTGACTATCTGAATTTCCATAGTAGATTTGGAGACACAAACTATGTCTTCCTGTGTTTAGGACCATGTTTTGAATATAGTCAGTCCTGAATAAATAAATATTGAATAAGTAAATCAAAGAATAGGCAAATGCAAACATTATATTAAGAATATTCTTTAAATACATATCTCTTTTGTAAGAACAAGGAACTACAAAGCTAAGTTCACTGCCTAAAGCTAACCTGCTGGTATATTTTAATTCTTCTGGCTGCATGTGACCTTAAAATGCTAGTCCACTGAAAGCTATTGGAGAGGATGACAGACTCTCTCCAGGAATGAAATTTAAACCATTTTTGACTATCAAAGCCTGAAAAAAGATAGGTTAGGCATACTTTCTATTAATATGACTCTGAAAAAGTAGAATACGTGCCCAACCATTATTCCAAGGCAGTGTTTTTAAATAACTTCTAAATATCAAATTTTTTTCATGAAAGAAATTTTAAAATCTTAAGTTTGAGATGCTGAATATTGAAATTAAGCAGTAATACCAATAAAGTATTTTACAGGTGTTCAATGCTTGTGTATCAATTGACAGCTTATAGAACAACTAATCATTTTATGCATGGTTACTTAAAATGTGCATGTATCACATGGTTCAAAATAGTATCAAATTTATATTTTAATGGCTGTCCCTCCAAAAGAAGTGAAATTCAAATACTATGAACTTCTCTTTAAAAATGAATTGCTTACTTTCATTGGTCAATGTCATTAAGTACCTAGAGATAGGTTAACTCTTTCTAAAGAGAGAGAGTCTTACATTTCATTTTACTTCTAACATTTCCATGTGCAAGCATGTCTAAGCTGTAAGAATACTTATTTTATTCAATTTTTTTTTATCCAGGTATCTGTGAAGTTTCAGATTCTTAACTAGAGACTCATTTACATATTCCACAAGGGACTAACATATTTGTAGCTGTCATTGGAATTAGGTGATAAATTCAGCTGAGACATGCACCTTTATACACTGAAGGGACAAGCTTTGAATTTCCCCCCAAAAGGCTCCACGACAAGTACTTTTGCTTTTTTTCCACTTTTAAAAAAGCCCTTTCTATTCCCATCACTTTTTTATGTAGTTCTTCAACAGCTAACTGAGACTTGCTCTAGTTTTTAACACAAACTTGTGATATAATTACTAAATTTAAAAAAATAAGAATGATAGTCCTATTAAATATAGTCAATATGAAATAAAAAGCCAATTAAAACCCCAGATGGAAGTGATCCATGGGAGAAAATAGCATAAATGGATGAGGGTAATCAGCTGATTGGTTTATAGATCTAAAGATCCCCAGAGGGTGTTTTAAATCCACACATTGTGGCTCAGAATGCTGAATGTTGCATTTGGGAGCTTTTATTGAACTAAAAGATCCTTAGAAGGCCATGTTCCCTCTTGGCTATGTAGCTAAGGAAGACTCAAAAGTAAGTTAATTCACCCAGGGTCTGGAATAAATTGCACACAATAAATTCACTTCAGAAGACCTTCCTCAAATAAACTGGAAGCTACCCCATTATAAATACTGAAGATCAGCTACAAAGCTATAATATGAGGGAAAAGGCAGAATTTTAGTGGCTCAGTATTTGACAATGTATTTATTGTTCTCTGTAGAATTGTAGTCATTCTGTGTGTATCTGCAGACTACAGAATGATACAGCTCCCCTGACTAGCTAAGCTCGCAAAGTATGACAATAGGGAAATATTTGTGGTTTGTTACTCCCCTTCTCTTTAAGTTGTTCAGAATGAATAACACAGTTTTCCAAGTGTTGTAAAAGAGATCATAATCCAGAGATCATCTGCTACTCATATTCTGCGTCAGCAGCAAGACAAATAAAAAATATAACAAGGAGACAGGAGACCTAGTCAAGGGGCACATAGCTTACATATAGGATCAAAAACATATTTCATATTTTAACCTTGAAATGTAATACTTTAAGCCTGAAGCAAATTGAAGCAGACATCATTGGCTTTGATTCTTGCTAGTTACAAAGACTGAACAATTATTTTTTTTTAATAGAGATGAGGGAGTTAGGATTTACTTGTCTGTTGGGAGTTCAAGATTTGCAGATACTAATATATATATATATATAAAACAGATAAATAAAGAGTTCATATCATATAGCACAGGGAACCATATTCAATATCTTATAGTAACTTACGGTGAAAAAGAACATGAAAATGAATATATGTATGTTCATGTATAACTGAAGTATTGTGCTGTACACCAGAAATTGACACAACATTGTAAATTGACTATAGTTCAATAAACTATATATACACATATACAGAAAAAAATTAAAGTTTAGTATTTAATATAACTCTATTTTAGTCTGTTTAGGCTGCTATAACAAAACACCACGGACTGAGTGGCTTAAACAAGAGATATTTATATTCTCATTTATGGAGGCTGGAAGGCCCAAGATCACGGTGCTGGCAAATTGATTTGATTTTGATAGCTCTCTTTCTGGCTTGCAGATGGCCACCTGCCATCTGAGTACCACTGTGTACTCAAATGACCTCTCTGTGCACTAGCAAGAGGCAGAGAGAGAGCAAGCTCTCTGCTGTCTTTTCCTATAAGGACACTAATCCTATTGGATCAAGGACCCACCCACAGGACCTCATTTAATCTGAATTGCTTCCCTACAGGCCCCATACAAATACAGTCACTGAAAGTTATGGTTTGACATCTGAATTTGGTGGGGACACAAACGTTTAGTTCGTAAGAGCCTGTAAATATATTATTTTATTCTCCTATATTTTCTTAATCCTCAGTATTTATGTATTACCATTTACACCTTATACTACTTCAAAAACCCAAGTATTTTGTTTCTATGTATGCATTTGTATTTTAGTCTTCTGTACTTTTATATGAATTCAAAATTTCCTAAGCTAGGTTTTTATTTACTAGGGATAACTGGCTTTTCTTATCTACTTTCTTTTCTCTTTTGCTTCATTTTTCATCTTCTAACGTAAATGAAATGTATCTATACAATGGATGCTTTAATTTCTTTTATATGTCTCTAAATTCTCTACAAGAGACATTGGCTTAAATTCATTTGAAACTTCCAATTCTGTCTCTTTAGAAATAGATATTCAAATATGTTTCCAGAAGACATATCTTGCAGATTGATTAAGTATTTCTTTCCACTGAATATAAATCATAACCTTCTGTTGAAGAAATAGAGAAGGTGAGAAGTAATTATTACGGTACATTAGAAAAAATTGGGATATCAATCCCAAGTTTGCCACTTGGGTGATGAATGACCTTGGGCTGGTCATTGAGCCCACTGAGTTTCTGTTTCCATATCAGAAAAACGTGGAAGTTATATAATAATTGTCCTACCCATGCTTATGGTTGTGGCAAGGACAAAATGAAACAATGTATATTAAAAATATCACACAAAATGAGTTAGTGTTCAAAGAAGCAATTAAACATAAGAATAGGTTTATTTATTTTCCTTTTCTTCAAAAGAAATATAAACACGGAAAATATAAAATACAAACTTCTATGTGTTCAAAAAATTAAGCATGGCAAGATTCTCTCCTCCATTTATCAGGTCTTAAAATTTTTCCTCTTATATTTTTAATTTATATTTTACCTACATTTACCTAATTTTCAAATTTAGCAACTGTATGTAAAATTTTTAGAACTATCAATTTAATCAATTATTTTTGGTGAAGTATTTCATTTTACTCTAACAAATTTAGGGATTATAAGTAACATACTTTTTTTGGTATGACTGTGGCCTTGCTATAATAGCATTGTATTAGAAAGAGACTAGAGATCTGCACATTTAAGACTTCCCTCGCACCAAAAAAAAACTCTTTAAAATTTGCAAAAAGTAAAGGACCGTGAAAATGGTCACCTGTTGACTAAACAAAATCTAACAGTTTAATAAACTTTTCTGAAAAGTTTGCTCACTCACCCACAGATGGCACAACAATGTAGCAAACAGAAGACAGGCATGTTCTCATTGTACTTGGGAAAATCAAAGCAAAGGAATATCCAAAGGGCTACCTTTGTGAGGATTATATGAAGTCAGAGCAAGGAGAGTCGGGAAAGGGAAGAAGCCACTTCTGGTTACTTTTCTTCTTTTCTGTGGATTTTGGTAGTCTGGATCCAGGCACTTTCTAGGTATTGAAATATATTGAGAATTATACTCAGACTGGAAGCTTGGTGTTCAATAATTACTATGAGCTGACTTTTCCCAAAATGTGTAAGGGAAGTTGCTTGTGTAAGTGGACCAAAGGGACTTCACACATGGAACTTATTTGGGTTTTCCCATATTGTGTTCTTTCTACATGGGGAATTCAGATTTCTACATGACTAAGGATTTGCAGATTTTCCTCAGCTTGCTGTAGTTTAAAGCAGAGAGAAGAAATAAAAGAGACAATAGCTTCATGAATTGAGTTTTGTGGCTCTCTTGTGTCTTGATATTAACCTGTGTGATTGGTTTAAGGCATGTTAATTTTGATGACGCATGCAGGATACAAGATTTTCGGCTGTGTTTCCCACCATTTAGTTTGCCCTATGAGCTGTGAAAACTCACTTCTGTGATTGTTACGATATGAATTCACAGGGTGTTTGAAGGGATGACTTATGCAAAATTGGTGTGTTCTTGCAAAGTTTTGCATGGATTAAACATCTATTAATGAAATCACATTAAAAAGCGCACAGGAGCTGATACCACTGAAGGTGTTGCTTCTGTGAGTCCTCATGAAAAAAAACATAAGCCTTCAGTTAGGTAAACAACTAACCAATATTTTAGTCTTTTGTGGGATATCTAAGTGCTTAAAAGCAGGACCCACCTGTGTTTAATTTTTTTCTGGATAAGAAAGGAGCAGAAACAGTGGAAGTGGATTGAAATAGCTAAAGTCAGAACAGGTCGTTTAAAGCACACTCTGACATCAGAGTCGGATGTGGGGGAGGAGTGAGGACAGCAGGGCCAGACAAGCTGCAAAGGCCGCCTGAGGGAGAGAGCAGCGTGGATGGATGCCTGCAGCTCCGGAACAAGTTCCTGTGGTTGGAGCAAGCCTGGATCCGGAATAACAGCCTCACACCTGGCAGAGTCTTGGGAGGTTGGTTTGTGGGAGCTCCGAGCCTCCAGATAACTCTGTCACCAATCCTTGCGCTGGGCATTAAGAGCAGAGTTTCTGTTTCCGTGAATTGCAGACACAATAGACTCTTTTCATGTGCAGATGGTAGTAATAGCCTCTATCACTCGCCTAAGAATTTGCAAATATTTCTAGAAAGCTGTTTTCCATGAAGTCTCTCGTGATCCTGGCAGAGTCTCAAGGACTTTATGGTATGAATGAGTTTATCAGGTCACTATGAAATATTCACTGACCATCTGGTTGTGGGAAAAGACGAAGGAAAGGCAAAGAGAAAAGTGCAGAAAAGAAAGGAATTATACGTCATTCACCACCTCCGTCCGGCGTTCTTTGTATGCAGGGAGTGCTTGGCACCAGACAGGCATAATCAGTCGCTGTCTACTTCCATGAAATGCATAGCCTCTTAAAAGAGAGCAATATTAAACTAACAAACACATAATACTTAATCACAAACTGGGACAAGAGTGGAACGTGTTGATCAGGGAAGGCCTCTGAGGAAGCGATACTTAGTCTGGGGTTTGCACAGTAATGTGCACTTACTGTGTAGCTGCTATTACCCACATTCAGTGTCCATCATCATCATCTATATTTTCTAGAAGGAGAGGCAAGTGGTCGAGAGGTCGTAAGACTGTCCAAGGTCACACGTTCTAGTAAACAACGAATCTGAACCAGGCACCCGTTTTACTGAGCTTAGCCAGGGCTCACTGTTGCCTCACAGCGGAAGGGGAAAAGACAGCAGCTGGCAAGTCACCAGAGCAGGGAAATCTGAAGATCGACTTCCAGCCCTCAGTCCTGCAGAGAACCGCTGGGCCCTCAAGGGTACCTGATATCAGAGCGTCATCGCAGCTGGTACCATTGGTTAGAAGCTACCAGGACTTTACATGTGGCCTGAAAACGTGCTTACTTTAAGCAGAGAATTGCTGTGGGTGGCCCCCTGAGCCAGAGGTCACCTAGAGCTGGAAATTCCCTTATCCCATTCAAACCGAGTCAGCCTTTATCTCATTTTGATAGACCAAGGACAGTGAGTCAAGAGGAAAAAAAAAGTTTAACATATTATATATGACACTTCCTATATGTAAATTTTTTTAATTGTGTTCAGCTATTTAGGATAATTACACCTAATCACATAATTCCTGTAAATTGGTGAAGTGACATAATTTAGATGTTTAACAAGAGACGTAGATTAAATAATTATAACATATAGCTGTAATATATGGATAATGATGGGCAAATTTTAAACTTTGCAAAATAGTGTAATTTGAGCCTTCGTGGAAATGTGTCTCACCATTTCTGTTTCCTATTTCTGACCAAGTGCAGCAGCTTTGAAAACTCCATAATGTAAACTTTAGGGCTTCCCTCTGTTTCTAGGATATCCTAAATATAGAGTATGCTTAAGAGATGAATGTGGTTTTAGCCTCTAACCAGGAATCTAATGTGAAATGAACTGCCTCAGAAAGAATTCAGGACTCCACCTGTTTCTTGAGTGAAGTGACCATTGAGAAGACTGAAAACTGCAGAAATCAATGGTGACTTTGACCCAGGAGCTCTCATTCTTGTATTAATTCTTAAGTCGTATAACGCATGCTTATCCACGGCCCTTATGTGTCCTGTGACACATACACCTGCTGAGGGCTGGACATTCCATAGAAAGCAGAGTCCAAAGGAACCAAGAAGAGAGAAGGGGTGTGTAAGTAGGGCACAGCCAACATTGCTAAGTCTTCCCAAGAGAGCAAGATAAGTCTTTCAATAGGGAGCTAACGTTGGTGACTTTCATGAGCACTTACAGTGGCGTGGTGAATGCCTAGCCAGAGGGACGAGGCTGGGAGGCAAGTCAGAGGTGCAATGGTGACAGCGCTTCTTTTAAGAAGTTTCGTAGTGAAGCAGAAGAGTGAAGTCAGGAAAGGGGGTGTTGAACTTAAGGGAGGCTGCTGTCCTCCCACACCCCCAATGGGACCGGTGGATTTGAATCCTGATGGGAAGTATACTTTAAGTAGAAGTAAAGACGCAAGTTGATAGACTCAGTGGAGGAGGTTGGTGGCACTTTCATGTGATGGCTTCTATTTGTTTATAAAGTTAAATTCCTCTGATAATAGAGCAAAGAGATGAGGAGCCAAGACTTCAGACTGAGTGGCAGATGGCAGGCAGTTTTAACCACGAGGAATAGGAGTAGGAGCTAGCACAGAATTGCATTTGCTTGTCCTCATTCAGGGTCAAGTTCAGGTTGTTGACAATGACTTTTGTGTGGATGTGCAGGTGTGAAAGCCAAGACCTAGACTGAGAGACAGTTATGGGTTTGCCAAGCAGGTGAGAAAGCATATCCAGAATACTGGTGAAGGGGGGTTATGGTCATGGATGAGCCTTGGACTTTAATCAGGAGAGGAGAGGAAGTGAAGCAAGGAGGGTGCCAAGAGATAAGAAGATGTAAAAGATTCTAAGGATGGGAAATTCTGATGCAATCCAAATTCAAGTACATTTGGAAATTGAGTGATGGAACTGAAATGTGAAGAGGCTGTAGTTAGAGTGAAGAATGACTGAATGAGTGTATTATTTCAGAATTCAGCCAGAACCAAAGTTGCCCCCGGGGGTGAGGACAGAAGATAGCTCCTGAGCAGCACTGCTGCTAAGACGACTGACTCCCATGGCTTTTAGGGTTGTATCAGATACTGCAGTGTATCCTCAGTCAATTCCTTAGAAAAGAAAAACACACTCAGGAGGTGTACGTGTTTACTAAAGGTGTGAAACTAAAGTTAAGTTTTTTGACATATGATTATCATAAATAGCTGTAAAAATATTTTGTACAGGTTTTTGATGCCAACACCTTTTTCAAATAATAAAATTATTTTATGTCAAAAAAAATGTGGTTAAGAGTCAAAGCTGTACAAAAACTGGATTGATTAATCCCTGCAGATTGTGACCACAGCTGCTCCACACTGCCACCTAGACAGAAAAACAGTGGCCTATTCATCTCTGATTCTCAACAGGCAGAAGCTAGATAATAAAAGATCAATTAGTCAGAAAATAAGTAAATAAGTAATTAAAGCTGAAATTAGAAGAAAGGAAAAAAATCCAAGTATGATAAATGTATGTGAGTGGCCTGAGGGAAGAATAATTAGTTTTTAAACTAAACGAAGATATTTCTGGAAAGTGGTAATAATGTTTAAATGATAAAACCAAAACCATTGTGAGAGCATCACTGAAAAAGAGAATATATAATAAAATTGCAACAAAATACATAAATATCAATGACTTAGAATTTCTCTTTCCTTGAATTTAATAATTCACTATATTTAAAGTGAACATAGGTCTATTTTTTAACCTTTGTTATATTTTAATCTTTCAGATTTTGGATTATGGTTCCGATGATAAAAACCGCTTCTTGGCAAATGATCACAAAAGTGATTATCATTTTTATTATAAAATTGATATTGGAACTTTCAACCTGTCAGTCAGAATAATAAAAGGAATATCAGGGTAGATATGTGGGTTTACACATATATGTGTTTGCACATACATGCGTGAATTTGCACGTGTCCATGCCTTGTGCCTGTGCGTGTGTCTATGCGCAGGCCTAGGACTCAGTGACTCTGGGACCTTTGCAGAGTTAGCAGTCATGATTTAATTATATACACTTTAATTATATGGCCTTCCAAGTCAAATTTGTTTAGTAACTATAACCATGTAATTTTCATTTGTATCTGAATCATGGTGTGTACTCTGAGGATAGCCCATGTAAAAATGACTTCCTGAAAGTTATAAAATCATTGGTATTATCAGTGAGCAAACTAAAGATAATTTTAAAAGATAGCATTGCCAGTCTTCCCTACATTTCTTTCTTTCTTTTTATTTCATGACCACGTTGAATACAAGGCAAGAAAGGAGCGAAGTGCTTATTTGAACAGAGTGTTGTGAGTCACATATAGAAAAGGAGAGAAGTCCCCAAAGCTTCTGTGTTTCAGGGGCTGGCCAAGGAAAGCCATCACACCTAAGACTGGAGCAGGAGGAGCCGCACGGCTGGTCTTATTCTTGGCTCTGTGTTTCACTTAACGATATTGTCTCCTCTGAGTGGCTGAGGAAAAGAGCGGCTCTCCCCTATTCTGATAGCTCATTTGGAACATATAAAAGCCTTCCTCATCAGGTTGAGAAAATTACATCACTGATAAGTCAACCTTCTGAACCCTTTTGTATTCGAGCCTCCAGATAGAAAATGTGGCAGTTTTAGGCATTAAGACTATTTTGGATTCTTTTGAATCCCTCTAAGAGCAATTGAGTCCGATGCGATGGGTTTTTCCCTTATCTCCTGGACTATGAAGAGTTCTTTTATCATCCCAGCATTTGAGTTGGCAGAGTCCCTGGAATAGGTCAGAAAAAGCTCCTACAGAGATTTTTATATTGTTAGCATTGTTAGCTAAATTAATCCTTTTGCCTAGATTTTTTTTTCCCCTGAAGAGAAATTTTGTAAAGTTAATTGGAGTCTCAGGAAAAGAACTAACAGAAGGCAGAACTTCAGCTGGGTCAAGCAGGCATGTTATCTCAAAACCAAAAAGATGAATTATGAGGGAGGATAGTTGGTTTTAAACGCAATTAAAGCCTGAAAGAAAACTTAATTTCATCTGGTCCATTCCTTTTCCCACCAGATAAGACAGTTCATGAACATTTGGAGAGGAAATAATTTTTTTATCTTATTATTCAGGATCTGCAGTGAGAGGAATTATATAACCTTTCATAAAATCTCTTGGTTATTAAGTATTTTGCTCAGTACCCTCTCCTCTTCTCTAGCTTAAATATCATGTTCTGAAATTGTATACAATTTTTGCCTAGTCTCTCCTGTAAGAAACAGGAGAACAAAAATTACTCTTTTTTCATTGTGGATTGTTAGCCATCCTCTTTATAATAACCGTAAGCACAGTCTTGACCCTGGAAACATCTTCAGTATACAGTTTTTTGAAAACTGTTTTATTGTCCTTCTCACATATACAGTTTCATTTATCCATTAAAGTTTCCTTCTTGCATTGTTTACATACTGTGTCTTAGATACACATGATTTTTCATTTCTTACTAAATTGTTAAATATTAAACTTGTATTTTAGTGTAGCTATTGTATGTTTGTCCCATTATTATACACTGAACTAAATCTCTTTAGGAAGTGAACATACATTTTAAAATTTATACTTATATTTGGATTTATGACGTTAATTTGTGTCCTACGCATCCTCTGCTGAACTTGTTCAGAAAGGATAATCTGTTACCAAATTTGGCCACTAGATGGCAATGCTCTGCCTTTGCAAGCTGCTACCTTGCTTAAAAGAGAAAAATTATTTTTAATTAAAAAAAAATCATTTTTCTTAACCAATAAACTTACAGTGAGTTTTAATATTGACCAATATCTTATATTGCTTAGAGAAATAATAAAAAGTTAAAAGATGACACAACAAATAAGTATACTTTTTCTATACTAACATTTTTATCCCTCCAACTTTATAGTAAATGCAGGAAATGTAGAATTTGACACTGAATTTAAAAATTTTCAGCCTTGCCAATCTCCATTAGTGTTTTCTAAAGAAAAAAGAAAGCTTATCCTTTCCCTTTTTCAGTTTTAAGTAGCTATTGATCCCAGAGTTAAAAATTTAAGTTACTTAATAAGCCCCAGTTATGCAGATTTATCTGTCAACTTCTTTTCATAGAAGGTATTTGCTTGCTTTTATTCTTTTAGCTTCCTGTAACAAGTCTTAAGGTCAAATATAATTTTTTGTTTGTGTCATCTTTACCTGACTCTTTGGTTCCACTGGAAATATTTTTTAGAGAGGACATTAATTTTTATGTAACACAAAGGTGCATAATAAGAAATTTCTATTATTTAAAAAAAAAGATGGACATTTCATTCCTTTCAAATTAGGATTCATTGTAAAGTATATCAAAAGAAATATTGGAAATATTTGTCTTAGTTCATTCAACTGTAAGTTGTCCTTATATGGACAAATGAAGGGTGGCAATTGCAACACAGTCAGTTAGTTTAGGCTATGACTTGTCCATCAGATACCACAATGCTTTGGAATAACAAAGAATCTGCATCAAGATCCACAGCCCCGGAAATGTGCGTCAAAATTACCTGTGGAGCTGCTTAAAAGCACAGAAACACAGACCACCAAATAACAATTTACTGGCCCAAAAACTGTTGGATGCCAGCATGGCCATCTGCAGTGGTTACAGGCCTTAACTCTTGCTCTAGTTTTGCAGCCAGAGATGAGAACTACTGTCCTCAAAGAGGAGGTCTGGTTCAAGAGCATTGTCTTATTGAAACATCCTGCAACATGGCTCAACATCTGGAATCTGGAGCCAGCCTGCTCCCAGCATTGCCACTCCTTAGTCTGTGACCTAAAGCCAGTTACTTGTGTTCAGTGCTTCAGGCTTCTTTACCATATAAAGTTGTCCTGAGGATAATTCATATCAAGTGGCTGAAACTTAGCCCCCAACAAGTGAGAGCTGTTATTATATTTTAATTATTATTAATGTTGTGAAGATATAGTTGCTCTGTATATTGATAAGCTCTAAGTTTATATAAATTTATATTACTTCTACTAAATGTATTTTTATGTATTGTATTTATTTTTGCTATATTGATGTCTATTTTTGTCTTACATTGGGTGGGAGTCACATGAATTAAAGTTTACAAAGAGAAGGATGGGGAAAGTGAGGTGACAATTTTAAAAAAACATATAAAGTCTTCACAAATCATGTATAAGCTTCTGGAGTCAATAGGAAATTGGTCACACAAAAATTAAATGGATAGTCAAAAACTGATTCCAGATTTTTTTCCATTGTCATCTGTTTTGTTCAGAACTTCTATTTATAACAGTGAAAAAATTAAATGTATTTTCTGTGTAAGGGATTTAGATTCTGATATTATCATTGAGGCATTGGGCCAATAACCTAAAATTAAGACTATAACTAGACTCTTCTTAAAAGAAGCATTTATTAATTAAACATTACTGAAACTTGAAGTTGGGATTATCTGAACTCCATCCGAAACATTTTTAGAGCACATATACTGCAATCTCTTCTTCTATTGTCTTGGGTGCTACTGTCATAATTAGAGTTCAGAGAGTATTCTACAATCTCCTCTGCCTGAAACTATCTTTCTTTATCTGGTGATCAATGTTCTCCTCTTATTCAAACTTAGCTTAAGGATCGCCAACTCCAGAAATCTTGCCAATAGGCCCTCAAACCACTTCCTCCGAAGTCCACCACTCCCACTGTTTCTAGGCCTCTTGGGATAATCTACTTGAAGTTCTTTATTTTAAATTTACATAGCTGTCACATCCCTAACTGTACTGTAAGCTTATAGAGAACAAAGAGCCATGACTGGTGTCACTTGATTTTTTAAATCTAGTATCATGGAGCCTTTTAATCAGAAATGTATTATGTTGATATTTTTTCTCTTTAGGATCTTCTTGTAACCCTAAATATGTTCATATTAATAAAACTGGAAAATTCTAGATTACACACTGAATGACTGAGGCTTGGATGACTGTTTTCATAGTTTACTCAATAGGTTGAGCCATGAGTGAGTAACTCTAGCATTTAGAATGAAACTGAAGATTTGACCCATCAGGATGATGGAAATTTGGTAACTGAAATCCTTAAAACAAGGTCAACATCAACCACCAATCCAGTAATAACAAGAAATATTTTGAAAACAATTCTTATACAGACAGAAAATGAACCAACCAATTTATGAATACATATTTATAACTATATAGTTTTAATGATCAACTCTATATTATTATCTATGAATAAAGACATTATATGTGATATGATATAAAACATGGTACCCCTTTGTTCAGAAGCTCAGTCAGTCAATAACTGAATTAAGTACCTTTGTTTTTTACCTTGTATGCAAAAATGTGTTTCATGATGTTCATTCTCTAGAATTTAGCCATTTTTAAAAAGAAGCCAGGAAGAAAGCAGAAAGGGTTATTTTGACTTTTAAATTATAAGAGCAAAATATGTTTTTGATATTTATCAAGGAGTTAATTGAGTGATTCACTTGTTATTTCATCATTATATCATTATAGCATGTTGATGTGTGATTTAGTTTCCATTAAGTGTTGCTAGAAGATTAATCTAGTTTAAGATGCTGACTAGGCAAGCAAAATGTTCGCTCACTGCAAGCATTTTTATAATTAACTTAGCAGCACGGATAAATAAAGAGGTAATCTTATAGTAGCACAGAGGACATGGTATGACTGGTCTCTGAAGTAACACATTTTAAGTAGCAATTCATTGATTTATAGGTGGATACTTGTCAGGGGAAAACAGGTCGCTCACTCAATATTAAAGTGTGACATGTTGTCCCAACTTGCAGTATTTGTTACTTTCCGTGATCAAAAATTTGTTGAAGACAATGAAATACATGTTAAGTAGTGTGGTATGTTACTAATCTGTAATGGCAAAATGTGTGAATGAGTATAATTTTATATAATCATTTGTGTCTTTCCAAGTGCAGGAAGGAGACTACTACTCCACTCTTAAAATTATAGATCAAATTTGAGAAAGGAGATACTCAGTTTAAATTATCACATTTCTGAAATTTAAGTCTTATTTTTCTAAATGGAAACTGGGTCTCAAATATGCAAGCAGTGTTAAATGCACAGTGAGACGTCTGTCATGAGAAACTGTAACTAAAGCACACCCAGACACACCTTGGATTCCGATACCTGTGTTGAAATCCCAAGAAAGATTTAGAAGAACAAAAGGCATGATCCAGGGAGTCAGCAAATGGAAAACTTCCTCAATCACAAAGCACTATTGGCTTCAACCTGCTCCTTGAATAATTGATTATGGCCCCTTAGGAGATGAATCAGTTTTTTCTAAACCAAATCCAAAGAGGAGACGGAGATTGTACCCAGGCGGAATCTTTCCTCTGACCTCTGCTTGTTCCTTTGGACCCCAATGACTAACACATCTGAATCATACTCCATTGCCCTGTACCAATAATAATAGCTGGCATTTATGCCAAACACTATTCTTAGTGTCTTATAGCTATTAGAACACTTCATCCTTGTAGCAATCCTATGGCGTAGATAGTATTATCTTTATAATCTCATTTTGCAGATAAAGAGACTGAGTCAAAGAGACTAGCCAACATGACCAAGGTCATGTTGCTGTGATGAAGGCAGAATTCAAACTAAGAAAGTCTGCTCCAAAGACTGTGCTAAAACCCAATATTCAAAACCAACACCAAAAAACAAACAAACAACAAAACAAAAAACGAAAAACCCACACCAGCAAACAAATTCTAACCTTACATATATTTCTTCTGGGAATGCAAAGAAGAACCTGAAAAGCTTTTATGTAGAATGCTATCTCCCCTCCCACTTTAATTTCATGTTTTAGTCCTTGCTTGCACTGATCTGGAGATGAAATTTGATTTCATTTATTCAGCTTAAGAAAGTCAGAAACCAGATTTCACATTTTATACGTGCAGAAATACCTTCTGGCTTCACAACCAGAGGGTAGTGCTAGAGGTTAGCAATTATCCTTAAATGAGACTCATTTCAAACAAAGTTAAAATTAAGTAATCTGATTTGGCGATATGTTGTGTTTTTAGAAGGCTTGTAGTTGCTCCAAACCACCCTGTCCTCGGGGAATTCATTAGCACACAACTAGACTTGCGGCAGATCCAGTTCAAATTAGTATTTTGAGCGTGTCTATGTAGCCTCTCTGTAGTTGCAATTTTCAGTTTGGTAAACACTTCAGATAAACAGCTTCATTATTATTATTTTTTTTCTGAATAACTGAAGATAATTATATAAATTATAATGAAATTCTACATAAACTATGATCTTCTTATAATTACCTCAGTTAATGTTTTTAATTGTCATAATGATTCACATTTTTAGCTTAATACCTGAGGCGTTTCCATTAATTCTCTGACACGAAAACATACTGCAATTACTCATGGGGTAGATGTCTAACAGACATTTTTCCCCTTAAATATATGTAGAAGCTTCTTGACTTCTAAACAGTAGGTTCTGAAAAGTTATTTTCTCCCCTTTATAAATCCAAAATGACATCATTCAAGTGTGTGCTTTGACTACCTGTTAGAGACAGCAAAGAAGACAAATAGTAGAACATGCCTTATAATTGTTGGAAGGTTATGTTTTCATTTACAGGAATTTCTTAAACTTCTAGAGTAAAGTTCCTCATTCCTTCTGTGTCATGTTCTGATCCTATATTGATAATCATAAAGACAAACTCTTCTAGAAGCAGAAATAAAGAGAAAAATTAATGAGTCTAGAAGCTTGACTGACCTACCACATTTTGGCTTCCTGATTGCCCAGTTTATATGAATACACAAGAGAAGAAATCAGTACCTTTTGGCCAAACCTGAAGATGCCCAGGAACAAATAACCTTTACTTTAACTCAATAAATAAATAAATAAATGACCTGAAGCCAGAGTGCAATTAGAAGAGTTCTGGAAAATTCTGTTAACTCCGGGAATTCTCATTTTTTGGTTGTACCTGCCAGAAATGCCCTGAGAAAATTTTCTGGTCATTGATTTCTTTTACAAATGAAAAGACAAACTGCAAACTAACACATTTATTAGCAAGTGTCAGAATTAGAGAAGTAGAGGCAAATTCAGATATTGGTATATTCAAGGACATAAAGAAAGAAGTAAAAGCAGTGACATGTAAGGTTAAAAAGTTGAGTGGTACTGAATCATGAGCCTCCTTACGGATCTACAATGTCAGACGTATTATTCACCTTGGGTGAAATTTTATCATGTCAACATTTTAACTTATGAGTCTTGTGTTCCTGAGAAGAATTAAATACCAAGGAGAATACATTTGCTCTTGAAAAGTCCTATACTAAAAATACGGAACTAGTAAGAGGGGCATGTTTGTACTTTCGTCAAAGCATCTTACGTATCTCGAAAAGGTGTCAGGTCTTCATGTTGAAACCCACTCTATTAGTATAGTGTGTCTAACAATGCTGTGAATCTGAGGTCAACAGATCAATTTTGTGAGTGTTTCGTCTGAAATGGTAAATGATATCTTCTGTCTATTAAATAAAATTTCAAATACTACACATGGTGTACGGATGAGAAACTGAATTTCTAGTTCTTATATTTGAAGCATAGAAATGAACTTGCGAAATGCTGTTCTGATGGGTAGTACTTGTGGAGAGTATTTATGAAAAGAAAATCCATTTATGAAAGTGGTAATTCTGCTGACTCACACAATTTCTACTAAGATCTATATGCTCACAGAGAAAAAAATGTGACAATGAGTGTGTATATGTCCATGAATGACTGAAAAAATTGTGCTGAACACTGGAATTTGACACAACATTGTAAAATGATTATAAATCAATAAAAAATGTTAAAAAAAAAGATCTATATGCTAATAACTCCAAAATAGACACCTCTAGGCTTGATCTATCATTACTATTATCACTATTATCATCATCATTATTATCAAAGAGCTTTAAGTAGAGGAGCAACATGAGTAGGTCTAGTAATTTCACTCTTCTGCAGTAGTGTCCATTACCTGTTTGAGTAGATAACTCACAAAGCGTGGCAAATGTGTCAAAATTAGACAGGGAAGGAAGTGAGAGGAGGATCTGATGACAAATCCATGAAGGTTGGTCAGTGGTGCTGAAAGCTCTGCTATCATTGGAAACCTTGATTTGTATTGTGCCAGTTGACATACTTGAGTGATATAATCCAGAGAACTCAGCTACATAATTGCAGAGCAGAGATGAGGGGTACAGCACTGGTTTGTTTGGAATTCTGCTGAGCAGCTCCAGTGGAATGATAGGGATGCAAAGTAATGAAAGAAACTGATGTGAGAGCAGTCATCGTTGGTAAATCAGGCCTTTGGAGGGCAGAGGAATGGAAAAGGTCAGGAGGAAGTTGATTGAGATAAGATGAAGGAGGCAAGAGCCTGCATATCTAGATGAGCTCAAGTGGCAGATACAGAATCCTGAAAAGAATGGGGAAAACAATGTTCTTATCATTCTCCTTGCCACATGAACAGTGGTGGTGAAGATTAGGTCTAATTGTCACGTTAACTACTTAGAGGAGTCACTGGCACAGGGGGGTGCTCAGTAAATGCTATACAATAACGGAGGTAGGGAGGTGGTGGTAGTGATAGTTTTTGTAGTAATAGAAGTAGCAGCAGCAATGTGATGTAGTGCCTTTCCTATACTACGGCAGTAACTTTTTTCCTATTCCTTTGGAACCTAACTTCTAGTACACCCTCCACACTGCCAGCATAGCACTCTGCTTAAAACTTTTATTAGCTTCCTTTGACTTCCTATCAGTGGAATAAATCAAAGTTATTTAGCTGGGTATAAAAGAACCCTGAGTTTAGCCCCAGCATTTCCATGTCCATACTCTTGAATCGGGGGATTGAGCAGGTAAAAGATCATCAGGTACAGCCATACTGAACTTCCCATCATTTCACAGGACAATAAGGAATCACATGTCTAATCTAAGTTCGGTTTCTCAGGCACAATTATTTTTGACTGAGTGTGTGATTGTGTGTATGTATGTGCATGTGTTTGGGTGTATATTCTTTTCTGTGAAATTAATTCTTTCAGATTCAACCAATCAGAAATATTTTTTTTTTCTCTTTACTTCTATTTTAATCATGTATCTATTACAGCATTTCCCACATAACAGCAATTTGTCTGTCTCTTCCACGGAATCCTAACAATTTGTCTCAGAGACACAGAACAGTACTTTACATCTAATATTGACTAAATATCTGAGAATAGTGATTGCCACAGTCTGAACATAAAAAATAATACATTCAATTGACTACATTGTCTCTTTGTACTTTTGCTCTAGTCTCAAACTTTTATTATGGATAGACACATTTAGGAAGTTTGTCAATAAGCAAATTACCTCCTTATTACTAAAGCATTAATGTTATCCAGTTGTACAAGTTTAAAGGTTAATATGATCCTTAGCTCTTTCTAGACAGTACAATATTAATAGATTAACATAAAGCTAGCTTTGTTTCTTTTCAATATGTGTAATAGCTGTATTCTGTGTATGTGAATTTGAAACCTGTGTATACACATGAAATGAATTCACCAAACTTATAAACAGTGAGTATCTATAATTCTTTTTTAGTTGATGAATTAAATAGTAAAGAAAGACCAGAGAACAGAGGAGCAAAATATCATTTGTATGGACATTGTGCATAGGAATAAAGCATCATGGAGGCCTGCACTCTGAAGGAAAGTAAGCCTAGCAGTTTGATGGGATCTCTAGTTAGCCATCCTGCAGTTCAAAAAGCAGAAGCTCAGCAAAAGGAAAATCGACCAACAGGATGCTCTGTTCGAAATTACCTTTGTTGGGATTTCTGTGTAATGGAATTAACTCAGCAGGGCTGGAGGAGCACTTAAAATGGCAGTTAACTCCTTACTGTTGCAAAGACATATGTCTTGATTTGTAATTACCAGAAAAGCAGGTTGCACATAGTGTACTTTAAATCATCTTTCCAGCTATGGGAACTAGTACCAACATGTGTGCAAAGGACATATGGTGCCCTCCTTACAATTTCCCACAAGTTTTTTTTTTTTTTTTTTCAATCAGATCCCTTTTGTTAGAAATAACCACTGGATAGTGCGTTAGCTTTTATGTAGCTTTATTTCATGTTTTTTTTTAAAGGCAAGATATAATGAAAATAAACATCATATTCGGATAGTTTCACTGAGCAGGGATGAAATGAATACTCATCAAAAATCCTATATGGAAAGAACTATAAGTATTATCCTAAAGTCATTGGGAACTTTAACTAAATACTTGATTTTGTAAAAGTAAAATATCTTTTTGGAACATAGACATCTACGGGCTGCTTAATTACTATCAGCTACATAGACAATTTAAATTTGAATGGAACTTTGACATTTAACAGAATATTGATTTATATCATTTATCTTTTAAAGAAAACCTCTTCATAAAGTTGAGAAATTATTAGTGGCTCCCTGAACTACTTTATGGAGTTTAATTTTTTTTTTTCTCCATGGTTGTTTCTGATATTAAATGAGATAATGCATTTGAACTGCATAGGACAGTATAAAACTATGAAGCAAAATGATTTTATTTAACCGTAATTTCCATTTGTCTGGTAGAGGCCTGGAATCTTGTTTTCTTAAGAGCTTTTTTTGAGATATAATTCACATACCTTGCAACTCACCCATTTGAAGTATATGGTTCAGTGTTTTTTCAAGTACTTCCTGTCTCTATAGAATTGCCTATTCTGGTTATTTCATATAAATGTAATCATATCATATATGTAAGTTTTGTAACTAACCTCTTTCACTTAGCATAATGTTTTCAAGATTCATCCATGTTGTAGCATGTATCCATACGTTTGTTCCTTTTAATGGCTAAATAACATTCCATTGTATGGATATACCAGATTTTGTTTATCCATTCATCACTTGATGAACATACCACCTTTTGTCTATTGGGAATAAAGCTACAATGAACATTTGTATACAAGGTTTTCTGTGGACATTTGTTTTCTCATAGTAAAATCTGACGTCATGTGGATTCACCCCTGTGTTTCTTCTAAGAGTTGTATAGTTTTAGATGTTACATTTAGGTCTTTGACTTATTTTGACTTAATTTTTGTAAATATTTTATATATATATATATATATATATATATTTGTGAGGGAAGAATTTAATTCTTTTGCATGTGAATATATAGCTGTGTGAGAACTATTTGTTGAAAAGACTATTTTTTCCCTGTTGCATGTGCTTGGTACACTTATTGAAAATCAATTGGCCATAGACACACAAGTTTATTTTTGAAGTTTTAATTCTATTCATCAGTCTTCTATCAGTACTACCCTGTCCTGATTACTGTTGCTGTGGAATAAATAAAATTGGGAAATGTGAAGCTTCCAACTTTGTTCTTTTACAAGATTATTTTGACTATTCTCATTTCCTTGTAATACATATAAATTTTAAAACTAGCTTGTCAGTTTCTACAATGAACAAGCTGAGATTCTAATAGAGATTGCACTGAATCCCTAGATTAATTTAGGGAGTATACCATCTTAACAATATTAGAGCTTCTGATCCATGAGATGTTATTCCATTTAAATTTCAATCTTCTTCCATTTAACAATATTTTGTAGCTATCAAAGTTTTGCACTCTTTTTGTTAAATTTATTTATAAATATTATATTCTTTTTGACATAAATGGAATTATTTTCTTAATTTTGTTTTTGGATTGTTCATTGCAGTTCTATAGAAATAGAATTGATTCTTGTATATTGTTTTTGTACTCTTCAGCCTTACTGAACTCACTTAGTTCTAATCATTTTTTAGTGTATTGCTTAGGATTTTCTATATATAAAATCATATCAGCTGTGAATATGATAGTTTTATTTCTTCCTTTTCAGTCTGGATAGCTTTTCTTTTCCTCACCTAAATGTCCTGGCTAGAACCTCCAGCACAATGTTGAACAGAAGTAGAGAGAGCAGACATCCTTTTGTTGTTCCTGATCATAGGGGTAATGCATCCAGCCTTTCACCATTAATCATGGTGCTAGCTGTGTTGTTTTAGTAACTGTCCTTCATCAGTTTGAGGAAGTACCTTTTTATGCTTTTCTTTATATTTTTTTATCATGAAAAGGTGCTGAATTATTTAAAAAAAATTTTTCTGTGTCTATAGAGATTATCATATAGTTTTGGGGTATTGTTGTGTTGATATGATGTATTACATTATTTGTTTTTTGGATGTTAAACCAACCTTGCATCACTGGGATAAATACCATTTGGTTATGGTGCATTTTTTTAACATGTTGCTGGATTTAATTTGCTAGTATTTTGTTGAAATTTTTACATATACTTTCACAGGAGATATTCACCTGTGGTTTTCTTTTCTTGTGGTGTCTTAGCCTGTTTTTGGGTGTCAGGGTTTTATTGACTTCATAGAATGAGTTGGGGAGTTTCCCTATTCTTTTTTACAAGACTTTTTGAAGAATTAGTATTAATTTTTCTTTAAATGTATTGTAGAACTCACCGGTGAAGCATCTGGGCTTGGCCTTTCCTTTGGAACAAAATTAACTACTAATTCAATATCTTTTCTTTTATAGATCTGTGCAATTGTCTATTTCTTGCATGAGTTTCAATGGTATGTCTTTTTAGGAATTTGTCCATTTCATCTAAATTATTTAATATATTTGGTGTATAATTATTCAGAGTGTCCCTTTGTAATATTTTTTATTTCAGTAAGTTTGGGAGCACTGTCCTCTTTTATTGATCTGATTCTAGAAATTGAAATCTCTCTATCTCTCTACCTAATCAATCTAGCTAAAGGTCTGTCAACAGTGCTGATTTTTTTAAATAATCATCTTTCGGTTTCATCAATCTTCTCTACTGTCTTTCTCTTCTCTATTTCAATACTTTCCACTTTACTCTTTATCATTTCCTTTTTTCTGCTTGCTTTAGGTTTACTTTATTCTTCTTTTCCCAGTATCTTATATGGAATGCTAGGTCATTAATTTGAGATATTTCTTCTTTCTTATGTGGGTATTTTGTAGCTATAAATTTCCTTCTGAGCATTGTTTTAGCTGTATCCCATTACTTTTTATATATTGTGTCTTCACTTTTATTCCTCTCAAAGTATTTCCTAATTTCCCTCATGATGTCTTCTTTGACCCTTTGGTTATTTAGAAGTATGTTTTATAATTTCCACATATTTGTGATTTTCCAAAATTTATTTCTGTTATTGTTTTCTAATTTCATTCCATTATGGTTGGCAAATGTACCTTGTATTATTTCTATTCTTTCAAATTTAATGAGGTTTGTTTTATGGCCTAGCATGTGGCCTATCCTAGAGACTGTTAAGTGTACACTTAAGAATAATATATATTCTGCTGCTGTTGCATGGAGTGCATTTGGTTTATAGTGCTATTCAAATCTTCTGTTTCCTTTTTGATTTTCTTACTAACTGACTTTCCATTATTGAAAGTAGGATATTGAGTTTTCCAACAATTATTAAAGTTTCTGAACCCAATGAAAATTTAGCTAATGCTATGTCTGGTGAGCAAGTCACTTAGATTCTCTCTGGATCTTACTATCCTCATGAGTATGAGCAAACATTTACTTCCAGTTTATCCTCATAGGCTTCTTACCCCTCTGTGATTCTGTTACTTCCATTAAACCTAGGTCATAAATGAAACAAATCCAGAACTCATGAATGTTTATGCTAAAATACTGCATTTTACTTTATTTTGCAAAGATTTTTCAGAGTTATCTTCTCAAATATAGTCAGTATCAGAAACCCTAAGAAATCAAGCAAGACAGAAACCCAGATTTGAGTAGATTGTTTTCCAACTCTTGTGCTATAGTATGTTGTTTGAATGTTATTAAAGCAGTGGCATACTAATAGTTAGGCTCTACTAATATTATTTTTCTAATTAAACTTTGAGTTTTCAATTGAATGATTATTCAGTCATAACCAGGTTTATTTTGGAGAAGAAAATTTGAATTTTCAAGTATAAATTTCCTGTCTTTTGTCCCTTTGGATATGGGAGAAAGTATACAAACATTTCTGCCGTATGCATATGAAGTTTCTAAAGTATTTGTTTCTTTTTCTACTCAAAAACATAAGATGCATAATTCACTGGTAACTTTTGCTGAGAAATGCATCATACAGCATTAGCCAAATGCCTGCCTGAGATAGTTTTCATCAGAGAGAGAAAACTGTTTATAATTCAAAGTCCAGCACAAACATGACATCCAACGGGATGCCTTTCCTATATCACAATTAGAATTAGTTTCTTAGTCCTCTACCTCCAAATCACTTTGTACACACCTATGTTATGAAACTTTTTCCACTGGTGTGTTTCCTATATGCTCCCAGAACCCACCCCTGAACCGGCCAAGGACTGAATTTTTAAAAGGGAATCCTTCCCTCATTTCTGCTTGTAACCATGAAATAATATCTCAGATGTAAGAGGTGCAAATCAATGCATGTATTTTAATATTAACACAATTTATAGTCAATTTGGCCATAATCAAAGATGTTCCTGATATTTGTGTTATTATCTATGTGTATCTCGATGTAACAAAACTAACAGAGTCTCTCTCCCACCTGAGTCCACGTGTCAACTTCTATTCACAGTATACTATATTTGGTTGTAAGGCCCATGGTTCATTCATTCAGTACCTTTGTTCAAAATGAACCTCTTTATTTCTGATTGATGTGCTCAGGTGAATGGGCAAGCTACTCTTCTTCCTTGACATTTGAATGTTACATGCTGTATTTGTCCTTATACTTCAGCAAGACTTTAAAGCAATTGTTCTGCCCCTGCTTGTGGCAGCTCACCATCAGCTCACCTGTTTGCCAGATATTCTCTGATCCTATCTCCTTTGTAAGGACTCTAAGATGTTTTTGCCAATAACAGGGTGTTGCCGTTTATTGCCTGTGGTTGAATATATCAAAATTGCTTGACATGTTAGATGTCACTTTTGTTTGTCACAACTTAGCCCTGAACCAGGTTACAAGTTAAATCCCATAATTAACTTGGTGACAAAGAGGGATTTAGTCACCTATCACGTCATCATCATTTAATGCAGTTCCTTGAGAGGATAATTTAGGCTGTTCTGGATACAAGCTAATACTTGACCTTGACCATCATCAGAAAGATTTTCAGTCAAACAAATATGCTACCATTTTAGAGAAGTTTAGGCTTTCTCCAAAATCCTAAAATAAAGCAAACAGGATTATCCAGTGGTTTTTAAAGACATATATATACATATTAGCATTTAATGTATGTCACTGAAATATTTAGAAAATAAAAGTAAACACAAAGGAAAAATTACAACCTCACTGTATCCCCTCTGTATTATCAATCCCTAGATATAAATACTATCAAAATTCTGGGTATATTTCTTTGCAGACTTTGATATGTTTGCCTGTCTATGTATCTGTTAATCTATAAAACTTTATATACACACACACACACTTTTGCCAACTTTTTACATATCACCATATTGTAAACTCCAAGAGAAATTTAAATTAAATTTAATATTTTGACTGTCTACAATTGAAATTGTCATAATTATCATAACATCAAATAAAGTATCCATTAGAAAACTATTTCAAAAGCAATAAACAAATGAGACTTAATCAAACTTAGAAGCTTCTGCACAGCAAAGGAAACCATGAACCAAAAGAAAAAACAACCTAAGGACTGGAAGAAAATATTTGCAAATGATGTGACTGATAAGGGCTTAATTTCCAAAATATAAAAATAGCTCATACAACTCAATTAAAAAAAAAACAATCAAAAAACGGGTAGAAAACCTAAATAGATATTTCTTCAAAGAAGACATACAGATGGCCAGTAGGCACTTGAAAAGATGCTCAACATTGCTAACTATTAGAGAAACAAAACTACAATGAGGTATCAATCACCTCACATCACTCAGAATGGCCATCATCAAAATATCTACAAATAATAAATGCTGGAGAAGGCGTGGAGAAAGGGAACCCTCCTACACTGTTGGTGGGAATGTGAATTGGTGCAGCCACTATGGAAACAGTATGGAGGTTCCTTAAAAAAATAGAAATAGAGTTATCATATGATCCAGCAATCCCACTCCTGGGCATATATCCAAAGAGAACTCTAATTCAAAAAGATACATGCACCCCAATGTTCACTGCAGCACTATTTACAATAATCAAGACATGGAAGCAGCCATAAAAAAAGAATGAAATAATGCCATTTGCAGCAACATGGATGGACGTACTAAGTAAAGTAAGTCAGTTGGAAAAAGACACATATCATATGATATCACTTATATGTGGAACCTAAAATGTGATACAAATGAACTTATTTACAAAAGAAAAACAGACCCACAGACATAGGAAACAAACTTGTGGTTACCGAACGGGAAAGGCAGGGGAAGGATAAATTAGGAGTTTTGGATGAGCAGATACAAACTACTATACATAAAATAAACAACAAAGTCCCACTGTACAGCTCAGGGAACTATATTCAATATCTTATAATAACTATAATGTAAAAGAATATGAAAAAGTATATATACATACATAATTGAATCACTTTGCTGTACACCAGAAACTAACACAAGATTCTAAATTAACTATACTTAATTATACTTAATTTAAAAAAATTAAAAAGAAGAAAACTATTTCAACTCAACTATTTCAATCTAAAGTATAACCCAGCTCTTTATCCTGAATAATTATTCAAAGTAATCATTATTATAATACATATGCTTTCAGTTCTAAAATATGTATCATTTTGAAAATGATTAATTTTAAAATGATATGACTCAATGATCTAAGGTGGTGAATATATTTATGAAGCTCTCCTAAGGAAATAGGGATTCACATTGAAACTTTGTAATTTAGGAAATTTTATTAGAAGAGTCAAGCTTCCGTTGGAAAGTTGATGCTAACATAACATTGCAAAACTCCTGAGAAGTGGTTTGATCTCTTCACAGAAAAAAAAATTGAAACCTGAAACTATTCACTTAGATGCTCAATATTCAGTTAGACCACGGTGCTAAACATATATGTTCAAACATTTTTTTAAATATGACCTTTAAAAAGAGTTAATAAAGTCAGAATCTAATAAAAGTCTTATAAAATGAAATCACAGGTCAGCCTGCCTGTTTAAGACAGATAATTTTCCACATTACCATAACTGCAGAATTAAAAGTCAATTTCAACCTACTTCCATTCATCCCACCTGGGTTTCAGACCTCTAAATAAGTAAAAGTATGAGAAAATAGCATCTAGAGTATCCTTAATTCTGGTCTGAAAAATATAACATATTCAAAATGTTGTCATCATCAGAAGCGACTTCTGTTAAGCCACTGCCAGTTCTGTTTTGTAGAAATGTATTTTATTCTAATTTAACTCAGAAATCAAATGACAATATAGCTCTATGAATATGAATAGTAACCAACAGATAGCCATTTACATCAAAGGCAAGAAAGTATATTCAATGAATTGCTATCACTGCATCTGTTTACCTAGGCTTTGGTGTATATGAAACTGACTTTAATTACTCTCTTCTCAGAAATTATTCTTGACCTAATCCCATACGAATTCCATACATATTAACCTCTCAGTATTATTTGTTTTGTTTGGTGGGGGGGAAGTAATTGGGTTGATTTATTTATTTAGTTTTAGAGGAGGTACTGGGGATTGAACCCAGGACCTTGTGCATACCAAACATGCACTCTACCACTTGAGCTATTACCCTCCCCCGTCTCAGTAACATTTTACTATGTTGACCAGTTGTAGAAAATACCACATGAACTCATCAAGTACCTACAAAGCGCCCCAGTATGCAAAGCACGACGAAACACTGAAAAAATATTTTTGAGTGTTTAGCAAGAGTAAATAAGCACCAGTATCTTTAATAAAAATGGCAGCAGCTTATAAACTGTTCAGAGTTGAAAGATCTGCTTCAGTAGAATTGTTGATTACCTTGGAATGTGTGGCTGGGTAAGGAGAGCGCAGGAGAGATTACAGCTTTGCCACAGTAGGAATTTAGTCACTCGAGTTATCATATCATGATTAGCAAGTGGCTGTAGGCGGGGGTTAGATATTCCCCCACACAGTGCTGGTCTTTATCTCTTTTCCTCTTTTGTGTGCCTGAAGGCATGGTTTTTGAAAGGCACCGAGTTGTTTCCCATTCACAGGTACCACACAGGTAATTAGAGCCAGCAGTGGACGCGAAAGACTTCCCTTTAGTGAGGCAGTCTGGAATCATTCGCCGCCAAGAGCAAAAGCCATCTAGATAAAGAGGAAGAGGGAAGAGAAGTGAAATACAAGAAGTTTGGCCAAAGTTGTCAGATTCTTCACTGAGTCATTTCAACTGCCTACACCTCTGTTCCCACACTTGCCACAACTTTATAGGGAACAAATTTTAAACAAGGCAAAAAACTCACAGAATAATAAATAAACATTTATATACCTCTTCCTATATTAAAAATTGTTAATATTTTACCAAGTTTATGTTCTCTCTGTCTAGAGATAGATATAAATATGTATGAACATTATTTTCTTTGCTCCCTGTATTATTTGAAACTAGATTGTATACTTCAGCACACATGTCTTAAATAAAAGCATTCCTTTTTTTTTTAACTATAATAACATCACTCCTTAGAAAGGGAACAATAATTCTATATTAAACACTGGCTAGACCAGGCACAAATTTCCCACAAGTGCCCTGAGAATGTCTTTTATAGCTGCTGCTGTTGTCCTGAATTTTTTAAATTATAATTTAAACTAGATTCATGCATTGCATTTAACTGTTTTCCTCTTTCTTTTATAGTGTCTCAGTCTTAGCAGTATTGACCACGGGCGAGTAGCTCTGTGCTATGGCGAGGGGGAGGGCTGCTGTCCTTTGCACTGCAGGAGGTTTAGATGCATCACCCCTCTGCACCCACCAGATGCAAAGAACATTCCCCCTGCCCCAATTTGTAATAATCAGAGTTGTCTCTAGATGTTACCTAGTGTTCTGTGGGGGACAAAATCGCCTCAGACTGAGAACTACTGCTCTATTTTAATCTAGAAAAGTACCTCTGTTCACATCTAATGTAATATTAGTTAGCTATGCCTGGAGACAAGTCTATATTTTATACTTGTATTATCTCAACATAAACCACCATCTCTCTGTGGACTTCTTAGGAATTAATCTCCATAGGAAACAGCCTCTGGGCAGTTATAAAAACCACCCGAGAAAAACTTGCCAAAACCAATTCCTATACTCATCTCATCTCCTGAAGAGTCCTCACCAGTTCTTACAGTATTAGTAATGTGTCTCAGTTTTCAAAAATAACTTTTAAAAAGCTTAAACTTAACCTAAAAGATTTTAAATGAAAATAAACTAGAATGAACAAACATGAGACATGTTCCTCTTTGAATTAGGGATCTAGCACTGTGAGTTTTCCACACACACACACAAAAAGCACGCCTCCCCAATGTGTTCATAGTGACACAGTGTAAGTGATCCACATTTAACAATCTTAAAACTACTTTAACTCAGCTAACGTCACTTCAGAAGTACACTTTCAAAATGTTAATTGAGAAAAACTGAAAATAGTTTTAGTTTACCCAAAATCACATGCTAGAAGAACGTTTGCATGAGAAAACACTGAAAGGGTAATTTTCGAATCCAGATTTCACAAACTCTTGGTGCCAAATGGGTCCCACGGCTTCCTCTAGAGTACTAACTGCTTTTCACTGCTTGTTGGCTGCCAGTGAAAACTTGAAATAACTCAAATGCTACGACAAAACTCAAGTTAGGATTGAGACCTGGGAATCTGAGTTTTTTTAAAAGCACAGCATGTTATCCCTATCCAAGCCTCGTTTAGGAAATCTGTGTCATGTGACATAAAATCCAAGGATCTTAGGAAGGGTACACCCAACAAATTCCTCCTCTCTGTTTTAGTTATTTTAACTTTCTCATTCCTAGGCAGCCATACATATTTTTCCATGTTTGTTTGCTGTTCTTCCTTTTTTGCCGAAATTTCTTCTTTCCACCACTTAGACTTGGGTACAAATATGTCTTGAACTCTGTATTTTTGTATAAGCAGCCTCCATATTTAATAGTTTCAAATGTAATCAACACTGTAATATTTTCCAAATGTTTGTGTTTAATATGCAGATCTCCCACTAATTCTCTCATTGTCCCAAGTCTGTTTCTGTGAGGATTTTTTAATCCATTTTGATCCTAACATGTTGGCAAAACAATTTACCTTGATTTCTTGGTTTATTTCAAATTTCTATTACCACTCATTGCTGATGGGAGTGCAAAATGGGAATACAGCCACCTTGGAAGACAGCTTGGTGGTTTCTTAAAAAACTAAACATATCCCACAATCCAGCAATTGTGATGCTTTCAACTCTCAAAGGAGCTGAAAACTTATGTCCAAACAAAAACCTGCACACAGATGTTTATAATAGCTTTATTCATAACTGCCAAAATTTGGAAGCAGTTGAGATGTCCTTCAGTAAGTGACTAAATAAATAAACTGTAAAATAAACTGTCCAAACAATGGAATAACATTCAGCACCTAAGAGAAATGAACTATCAAGCCATGAGAAGACATGGATGAACCTTAAATGCATATTGTGAAGTGAAAGAAGTTAGTCTGAAAAGTCCCCATACTGTATGATTCCAACTATATGACCTTCGGGAAAAGGCAAAACTATGGAGACAGTAATGAGATCAGTGGTTTCTAGGACTTTAGGAGGAGGAAGGAATGGTTGAGTAGAGCACAGGGCAGTGAAGCTACTCTGTGTGATACAGTAATGGTGGATACGTGTCATTATAGATGTTTCCAAACTCATAGAATGCACAACAGCAAAAGTGCACCCTAATGTAAACTATGGACTTCGGATGGTAAGGATTTGTCGGTGTAGAGTCATCAGTTCGAACAAATGCACCCCTCTGGTGGGGGCTGCTGATTATGGGGGAGGCTGTGCACGCATAGAGGCAGGAGGTCTATGGGAACTTTCTGTACCTTTGGTACAATTTTGCTGTGAAGGTAAAATTCCTCTAAAAATAAAATCTATTAACATTCTCTCTATTAATTGCTCTATCATTTTTCCTGGGTCTTGGATGAGCTGCATGTAATCACTGTATATTTTCCTCCCTTTTTCACTCTCAAGCATAGTCACTATGTTCTTTTAATTCTTCCTCTAGAGCAGAACTTCTCAAACTTTCATGTGAAAAAAAAATTACATAGAAAATTTGTTAAAGTGCCCATTCCCACTCCTCTTCTTGGAAGAATCACATGAAAGAGTTTTGGCATGTATCACAGGAATATGAATTCTTAACAAACATCCCAAGTGATTCTGAAATCAGTGTTTCAGGAACCGACCTTTTCCTTTATAGTGTCTGACACAGTCATCATTGTCTCCATTCTTCTATGACTTCAGGCTTATTCTGTTCACATAAAGGTTTCAATCACTTCTTTGCTGGTGACCCTAATTCCAGTCTCCTTTTGCTACAATTATTCCTTTGTGAACTGCTAAAATAATCTTCTGCAAATGCCATTTTTATCACATCACCTTCCTGTTCAAGAATCAGCTACTGCTACTATATCAAGTCTAAACTCTTGGCCTATAATTCAAGGTCCTCTGTCAACTGGCACTTTTGTACCTCTCTAATTTTATCTTTTTCCACTACAGACTGGCTCTCCCCTCTAGCTAAATCCAGCCAACTTTCCATTCTTCCATGCTACTTATTTGCGTGCCATTGAGTCTCCCATCAACTGGAATGCCTTCCTTTTTCATTCCCCTCAACATATGTTAAATGTTTGTTCCCATCTCACCTACTTCAGGAAAATTTTCCTGATTAAAATTTTCCACCAGATCATTGTGCTGATTGAATCAAAATTAACATACTGGACTATAATTCAGATGAGTAGAAATAACAAAAGAAGCCTCTAAGATTATAAAGTAGGAATGGTATGTTATTTTTACAATTGACTTAAGAAATCAAAGAATTACTGCAAGAAAAATATTAATCAGTATTTTAATGGATAAGTATGTGAAATGAAATGTTAAAAATAAGTGGGATTAAGGTTTAGTATAAGTGTGGTAGTTGGAGTAAATACTACAGTAAGGCAATGAGACACAGGGAGGGACTCATTGGGTAATAACTGAATGGAGAGAATAAGATAACAACTGCTAAGATGTGAAATGAACGTGACGGCAAAAGACAAGTCAGATGGAAACAAGATAAGAAACCAAAGCCTCAGTTGCCTGTCCAAATAAATCTAAATTGTTCCTGAAGCAGGTTTGTAATTCACGGACATTAGTTTGATTATTTTATAGCCATAGCTCCCATATCCAACCAACTCTTGGCTTCTTTAAAGCAGTCATTTCCTGAGCCTGTGTAGCAAAAACACTTCTACCAGAGATCGCATTCCCATGACATGCTAAGTGCATACCTAATTCATTCAGTACAGCCAGATTTATTTCCACACATCTCTATGCATGAAGAATTCATGAGAGTTCTTGGTTTTGCAGGCTCTCACCAACACCTGGACTTACCCATTTCCAAATTTTGTTAACTGAATGGATGCATTATGATTTCATGTGGTGAATTTTTTTTGGTATTTATATAGTGACTAATGAATTTGTGCATTCCATAAAGTACTGGGAGCCATTCTGGCTTGTCTGTTTATGAATTGTCTCATCACATCTGCCTGACTCTTGTATTATCTCTAATCACATTCATTCTCCATCAGCCCTGTTGAACTCTAGAATTGACCCAGAAGTACCAGGTTTTTGCTAGCTTTCTTGGGTTTGCACGTACTTTTTTCTCTCTCTGCCCAACTCCAATAAACTTCCACTACACATTTCAATCATAGCACTTTACAGATTCCATGAAAATTATTTGTATCTACATTTTCCTCACAAGACCTGGTCTTTAAGAAGAAAAAAAAATAATACTGGTTCCTTAGCTTGTAAAAAATAGGAGGTACGAAGTAAAAAATGTACAAAGATAAATTCCTGAGTGAAGTTTTCATCTTAACATCCTCAGAGGGGAAATTATTTTATCTCTCTCCTTAGATGAGGAGAGCTAAGGCAAGCCATCATTAGGTGCCCACTCAGAGGGGTCTACCAGTCTCTTAGAATGGTCTACAAGCCTTTGTTATATCCACTTGAACCCAGAGATCTCACATTTCCCTGTTTCTGATAACATGAATTTTTGAGCTCCAGAAGTTCTCTCTTCCCTCATTCAGATCAAGATCCAAGTTCACTTGAAATGGCTTTTACCTGAAAAAGTGAAAAATCCCAAAAGCGGGAGTCAGGCACTCTGCATACTTAGATCTTGCAACATAGCTGGGGAGGATTACAACAGTATGAAGTGGTCTGGAAAGGACAGCAGAGAAGAAAGGGGGTATAGCTCAGTGGTGGAGCTCATGCTTAGCATGTATGAGGTCCTGGGTTCAATCCTCAGTACCTCCATTAACTTTTTTTTTTTTTAATGTGAAAAGACCAGAGAGAGAGAATCAAGCATGTCTTTTGGGGGTAAGGAAGATACTTTCTTTTGGGATGCAACTAGGTGCAAGAGACGCAAATCCTATAAGAAGATGGGAAAATTCCAGCCAGACTGGAATAAGGTGATATTGAGAAACTCAAGTGAGAAACACTGGATGGGGGGACAGCCAGTGACTTGAAAAGACCAGCAGGACAAACAGGCCATCCCACCTGCCAAGTGTGAGGCACCAAGATGCAGGGAATATAGAGACAAGATATATGGTGTTGGAATTAGATAAGTCTGTCATTAAATTATAAAATCCAAGTTACTGGAGTGGAATTCAAGGTTATCAACAAACAAGAGTCATTTTACACCTAGGGCAGCTGGAGTGGTAATGATACAAAACAGGAATCAAGATATCATCTTTAACTATATGAGTTGTAAACTTTTGCTTATTTATCCACTTATTTAGCACAATTTTTGAGTGCCTCCTAGGGGTTGGGTGCTGGCATCAGTTGGGGACATGACAATGAACAGACAAACTTCTTGGCCCTCACAGAGCTTCATATTTTAGTGGGAGAATATCGAGAGTCTGGGCGTATTTTGAGGATATAATCAGTAATATTTGCTGTTGGATGGGGTGTATGCAGGATGAGAGAAAGAGAGGAGGCAAGGTTAATTTCAAAATTTGGAGCCTGAACATCATGAAGAACAGAGTTACCATTTATTGAGAAAAGGCTAACTATGCTGAGACTCAGGTGATTATTAGATATACAAATGGAAATGCCAAGTTGGTAGTTGGATACTACAGTGTGGAGTTCAGGTGAGAAATCTGAATAGAAATACTATAAACTTGAGAAACATTAGAGAACACTGGTATTTAAATTCATGGGACCAGAGGAAATTGCCAAGGTAGCAAGTACAGAGATAGAAAAAAGAAGAGGTCCAAGGGATGTTTAGAAGTTGACCAGCAAATGAGATTGAAAAAAGAATAGAGAGATGTAGGGAGAAAACCAGGAGAGAGAAATGTCCTGGCCTGTAAGTAAAGACTACAAATCAAGGGGAGGGAACGATCCAAGGATTGAAAATTAAACAGTGAATCTAGCAATATGAAAATTACTTGGGATCTTACTATTTTTTTCCACGATGGTGAACATAATTTTTGCCAAAATCCAAGAGATATTCAGTGATATGGATCATAAATGATGTGAACAATCAAACAGGATAACACCATCTGTGGGGCAAAAATAAGATGTGCCTTTAGAGATGATACTGACTCGTTTTTTTCTTGGTAACACATTCTGACTAAGGAGATAATCCCAAAAGAGTAGCTCTTTGAATTACATAAAAAAAAGATAACATTATTGAAATTATTTACTGCCTCCCAATGTAACTAACTTAAGATAAAATATTTATTTAAATTTTGTTTCATTATATTGTAGAGTTCTGAAATGTTTACTCTTGGTATATTTTTAATTTCTCTGGGAGATCACTAAAATTGACTATTATGTGTTGAATACCAAGAACCAAGAACTTCAGCTCAATATAGGTACTATCATCATCACTTACAAGGAGAAAACTGATCTCGACTATTCTGGGTGATAGGATTTCACACAGAGCTGATATCTAACCTAACAAAGAGGGAGAGCAGGTTCCCTTGGAACAAGGACAGGCTGTTTTAGAATTTTGTATTCACACATTTACCTTAACACTGCATCCACTAAAGGTCTTCAGCATGTTTATTAAATTACATTAAACCAAAAACTAAAGCACACCTTGGAACTATACCGTTGACTCTAAATCTGGTAATTAGGTTAAACAATTTTCTGGCAAGAACAGGCAACTAATTTGTGCAAAGTGATTATATTGTGTCAGATAAAGTGATATGATAGGAAGCAAATAGGCAGCTTCAGGAATGAAATTCCTGAGAATTGTTCTTGAGAAAGCAAATCTATTTTGAAAACATGACTGGTTCTGTTTGACAGAGGCGAAAGAAAATTACATGCAGTCTTTGAAGGTAGTCATTTGTATAATTCATTCCTGAATTTCATAAGTAAATTTGCTGCTATGTTGATTTAAGGTTACTTAATCAAAATTTTAAAAATCAACAAATAATAAATAGCATCAAGCATTTACTGACATTTTCAAATTAGATAAGACTAGAAATTCAATAAATTTTAAAATCGTAAAATATTGAAGACAATTCAAATTAGTAATTAAAACTGATTTTGACTTTTATACATGCAGTGTACAATGAAATTTTTATTACGAGTTTTTGCTGATTTAACATCATAGCCTAGTATTTCCTTGTAATTTATAAGCTATTTGTCCAAACTATTAACTAGAAAAGATAATTTTTTAAAATAGGATGAAAAGAAACATTTTAGTGTTCCTTGATTGTATTAAAACCTTTAAAATAGTTATAAAGATTTATTTTATTTTCTCTGTGATAAATTATCTTTATTATTTTATAATTTCGGAGCAAGTTGCAGTAACTATTTTAGCATATCATGGGGCAGTGTAAGTGCATGATTTAGCTTATATTTAATTTGTTTAAATAAATACTTCTATACACTTTTTGGTAAAGTAGATTATGGTTATGAGTAAGCCATTCCTAGGTCATTCCTGTATCAATGTGATACTCTCATCCCCCGGTCTGATTCTCTTGAGTAAATATTTGTTGCTGTGGTATGCAATACACATGTAGAAGATGATTATACAAATAATATACTTAGAGAGTTGATCCTAAAGATCTTAAATACCTTTTGAATTCTGATACCTCCAAAATGGTTTCTTTAACTTTTAATTTATAAAAGCTGCCTCAGAAACTTTAGTCAGTTAGAGGAGAAAACAGTCGGTTTTACTTTCTTTTTAAGGTAGCAAAAAATAAGTGAATTAAAGATTTGTTTCAAATTTGAAGCAATTATTTGGATGCCCCAAAACTATTAGTGTTTCCCAGCATATCTTTGGGTCTAAGATTGTTGGATCCAAAGATTTCTGTGAACGTTTTCAGGTCTTCTCTGCTGAGTGGACTCATGCATACATACATTTGTCTCATCATTAAATATAGATTTATGGAACATCCACTGTTGACACAGGCACTGTTATCAGGACACAGCAAGCACCCAGACAGAAGTCATGCCTTCATGGGTCTAATATTTTTGTTGTAGAAGACAGTTAAACTAAATTAAAAAGAAAAAAAGAAGTTAGATGGTGATAGATCTTATGCAACACAATAAAAAGTGGAAATGGGGGTGGGGGTGACATAGGAGGCTATAATATTAAATGAGAAGATCACAGTAAGCCTCTGTGTGAAGACCTGAAGAAGGGGAAAGAAAGCATTGTGTACCAATCTGGAAGTGCTCATATAAATGTTACCATATGCTAAGCACTATTTAAATGCTTTACATCCATTAACATATTTACTTCTCAAAATCTACCTGTAAGCTAGGTAATAACTCCATTTTACAGATGAGGAAACTGATGCAGAGAGAGGACTAGCCACTTGGCTAAGGTCATAGGCTATTAGTAATGGAGTTAGGATTCAACCAGACAGTTATTTCCAGATTCTAGGTGCTTAAATGGCTTAAATGAAATGAAAATATCCCAGACATAAAAAACAACTAAGGCAAATGCCTGAAGTGTAGGAGGATTTGGTGTGTTGGGGAGAAGTCCAGAGGACAGTGTGAGTGGATGGAGCTGGGGACAATAGGTGAGGCTGGAGTTGGGGGCAGGTGGGATATAGATCTTGTGGGACCTTTTGGATCATTAATGAGGACTGTGTGATGGGCAGTCATCTTAGGCTTGATAATTAATAGGGCTATGTCCTATCAATTTAGCTAATGTGTGTGCTTCAAATCAAAGACATTTTATAGCATAGGGATAAAAAGGTAAGAAAATAGTAATAACCAAATAGAAAGAAAAGTATATAAAAACTTTCAGGCAATTTTTGTGATCATAATGTACCTTTTAAATATCCCCTAGTACTTCCTTTCTTAACCTGTTTTCTTTTTCTCCAGTCCTCTGATCACCATCTATTCTAACAACACAATTTTTAATAGACTTTATTTTTTAAAGCAGTTCTTGGTTCACAGCAAAATTGTATGCAAAGTACAAAGGGTTTCCATATACCCCCCTGCTCCCAGATATGCCCAGCCTCCCCTACTATTAATATCCAACACCAAGTACATTGGTTACAGTTGATTAACCTAATTGACACATTGTTGTTACCCAAAGTCCATAGTTTATATTATGGTGTTTTATTCTTTATCTTTGTCTTGACCTCCTCCACTTGAGTACATGATCCATGAGGTCAGAGAGTATGTTTGATTCATTGCCTTATCTCCAGTGCCTAAAAAAATCCTTGCAAATGATGGATACTCAAAAATTATTTAGGAATAAATTCATTCAAGCAGGATCTTTGCTACTGGGGAAAATGACTTAAGGCAAAATGGCGAATGTGGCCATTTTCAAAACACTGACATAGTGTAGGTTCTCCAGTCTAATGTTGCAGCAACACCATTGCACCCCTTTTTTATTCAACAACTGTTTGCTGAGTGTCTGTTTCATGCCAGTCATGCTCCCAGAGGCTAAGGTTATAGAGGTGGAAAAGAAGTAAAGATGCACCCTCAAGCTGTGTGTAGAACTTGCTGGAAGAGCTTTCACTTTAGAAGTCAGAGATTTTATTAGCTCTCTCTTCTCCTTATTCTCTGTTCTGTTGTCTGATGGTGTTACCAAGTCCAAGATTGTACTGCTTGCCATAGAAAAAGCCAATAAATCGAGAGACAAGTTATTAGGACAAGGAGTAGAGACTTTATTCAGAAAGCCAGCAGACCTAGAAGATGGTGGACCAGAGTACCAAAGAACCATCTTACTTTAGTTAGAATTCAAGCTTCCTTAATACTAAAAGGGGAGGGAGTGTGACTGGTTATGGCAAACTTCATGGTGCTAGAATCCTTCATTCTTGCAGTTGTTCACATAGGTGTGGTCACAATGGTCCTATAAACCTCCAACAAGACAAATGCTATTCTCCTTTCTGCAACTTTTTATCTTTGTATGAATGGAAAAATCAGAACCCTGAGAATGGGCTATCATGTGTATTTCAGGCTATAGGCAACATTCTTTTACAAAAAGTGCAGAACCAGCATGACTAAGCACAGGAAACAGCACAAGTTTAGAGCTAGAGGAATACATTCAACATGAATTCAGGTTTGTTCTTCTCTGTTACAATGTCAAGCAATGAATTGTTCAACAGCAAGCTACAGAATACTTTTTCCTTTGTATTGAAGTATAGTCAGTTTACAATGTGTCAATTTCTGGTGTACAGCATAATGTTTCAGTTACATATATATATATATATACACACATATACATACATATATTCATTTCCATATTCTTTTTCATTATAGGTTACTACAAGATATTGAATATACTTCCCTGTGCTACACAGAAGAAACTTGTTGTTTATCTATTTTGTACATAGTAGTTAGTATCTGCAAATCTCGAACTCCCAATTTATTCGTTCCCATCCCCTTCCCACCCTGGTAACCATAAGTTTGTTTTCTATGTCTCTGAGTCTGCTAGAATATTTGTTCTTGACATTAACTAATTTGTCCATCGGTATACTCATTTTTAAGATTCAATTTTGATACTTCATATAGATGTTGCAATAGCACAACTTGGATCTTCTGGGACAAATCTGGCATTAAATATCTGCCTCCTTATGTTTTAAAGTATGTCAGTATTTGTTAGAACCTGCACACTAATGCCTTTTTCTTCTGAAATTAGGTCACTACACAAATAGTGTCACAATCTCAATGTCTGAGAATGTTACACTCCTTCATTATCACCAAGAAACTTTAGTCAGACAATGAGTCTAAGGCAAGAGAGAAACGGGTAACCTATTGTCCTCAAAGAATTCATTTAGATTCCAAATGTTTTTCACACAGAGGGGGGATTTCCTAGGCATCTGGAAAATCTACCTCTGTTATTTGGCATTCTTTCCCTGTAATACTTTTACAAGCTGTAACTGCTCCGGGTGAAAATATTTTTAATCACCATTACATGCTTTCCACAAGAAGGTCTACAATAGTTGTTGCCACTGTTAATAAATTAATCCAGAGGAATAATTCAGAAAGTTGAAATTAGCACACCTGCATATTTTAAAAGACAAGGAACTTATTCCTATTTTTAAAAATTGGAAGCTTCTTATAAATGGCTTGCATTTAATATTATGTTTCATACTGTACTTGCTTATACAGTTATTTTAGTCTTGATTATTTTTCAAGCAAGAACAAAACTGAATGGATAAAATAAATCTAGATAGCAACCTAGACAAAAATTTTTTGCAAGCCTCTCTAAAAGGTGAAATACTTTATAGTATCAAGATCAAATTGTTGATTTAATGGTAAATTCTAGGGTATTTAATTCCTCATTAAATCTGGATTAACATTTTTATGGTCTTGGAGATCATAATTTATTTATGCTGAAGTGTTCGTTTTCCTGAATTGCGGTTCTGTTCCTTCAAGCATAACAGTTTGAAAATGTGTTTCTTAGCCTGCAGTAAATGACGCCAACTGTATTATCAGTGCTGAGATTTATTTTTATTATTACTATAGTTGGTTATCCCATCAAGTCTAGAAGGACTCTTTAAACCATGTATGTCTGGTTCTTATTGCAGTGCATGCACATCAGATATATTTGTATATGCATGGCTCATTTCAGAAGTATTAAACTGAAGAACATTGGAGCATAGAGGGCTCACCCAATGCTATGGAATCATTTCACAAATGCAGAATCAAAGGACCAGAAACAAGATCATTTCCAAGGGGCATGTAGCTAGCAAGAGACAGAACTAGGGGTATAACCTAAGTTTCAAACTCTGAGGCCAATTTCTCTAACTACACACCATTGTATTTCCAGTGACTATCTCCATACTTCTGATATAAGTAAGATTAACTGATCTACAGCAGAGATTGTAAGCTTTTTCATTTAAATGCCAGATGATAAATATTTCAAGTTTGTGGGCTGTACAATCTTTGTCACAAGCATTCATCTCTGTAGTTGTACATGAAAGTAGTCATAGACAAAGTGAAAAGTAAGTTGAGTAGGACTATGTTCCAATAAAACTTTATAAACAATGAAATTTGAATTTCATATCATTTTTATGTCCTACAAAATAGTATTATTCCTTTGATTTTTTCCTAACCATTTGACCATATAAAAACCACTATGAGTTCATGGCTGTACAAAAATAGGCTAAAAAAATAGCAAAAAAATTAGTTTGTGAACCTCTGATATAGAGGCATAGTAAGGATGTTTTAAAAGTACATTGCCTAGAATCCACAGACACATTGGATATCTCACTGAGAAAATTTTAGAATTTTCATTTAAATTGAGATCATCCTTTAAAATTTTTAATTTTACTAATGTATATATTAATACATTAGTACAAATAAATATAATTTATAAATAAAAATATATAGATTTACTGAAAGTTTACTCAATTTTTAACAAATAGTGAGTTGCAATCAAAGACATTTGAAGTCCCTTGGTCCAAATTAACAGTGATCCAAAACAAACAAGGGAAATTTCATAAGAATATGCATATAATCTTGTATAAGTAAAGGGTGGGAATTCCCTAATACGTAAAATGGAGATAATTGTACTACCTCCACAAGACTGTGTGAATTAAACAAAACACTGTAGGTCAAGCACCAATAGGGTGCTTGGGACTTAGTATACACTGGAGCATAACTAGTATTATCATATCTCATGTGGACAACAGTCCATAAGTAAAATCTAGATATTCAGCCACCTATGATAAAGAAAAAGACTAAATTAATCTTTAAGAGAAATCTGAAAATAATAATAATATATTTACTCTACACTTCTTAGTGCTTTACAATTTTCAAAGCACCCTCAACTGTATTTATTTTAAATTTGATTCATCAGAATCTCTGTACTAGGCAGGGCTGACATATTTTGAAGAATAAGAAATGATTGTATCTATTTTACAAGGAGAAGCTAATTCCCCACAGAAAATGATGGTCTCATTCCAGAACCCAGGTCTTCTGACTTCTACTTGTTAAGGGAAATGATAAACAATGATTAAACATTTAGCTTGTTCTGGCCCCACGTAATTAGAGGAATATTCACACCCTTGATTAGTACAAACAGGAAAGTGTTCTGCTACCTGGTAACTTGAGAAATGGTTAAGGAAACTGGATAAAGACTTCACTGCAGAGAAAATAACACTATAGAAACTTCTCAAGATTTACCATGTGGAAGAGAGCATAGACATTATTTTATTGCCCAGAAAAGAGAACTGGAACCAACAAGCAAACAGCATTGGACAAAATGCAAGGAAGGATTTGTAATCATGGAATATTATTATGATGGAGTGATCTATCCTTGAGAGAATCAGCTGTAAAACCTGTAAACCACCTGTTACAGAGAAGATTCTCATAAGAGAAGTAAAATTGTATTGGATTTCTTTTCTAGCCCTTTCTATCCCTAAAAATCCACAATCCTGAATATTTTTAAGATTATGAGTTATAAAACATTATTATTTATAGATCGATTTTATGTACATACAATTTTATTATGACTTTCAAATGTTTTATTTTGAAATTCTGCCTCAGTACAACTCCTCAGTATTACTTTGACTCAAATATCCTGCCAGTATTTTTGAAAAATCATTGTAAACAAATTTAAAATGTCTTTCATTTAAAACATTTAAATTGTGCCTGTATATAAGATTGACATTAGGAATTAAGGTTGAATCCTTACGAGTTTTCTTACTAGAGCTGCCAACTGTCCTTTTCAAACATCAGTTTCAAAAGATGACAATATAAATTAGAGCACATCACTGAAGGAGCCTATGTGTATTAATACAGGTGATGCCACTTATATGAGACATTTACACTTGAAGTAAAACGTGAACTAGGTCTCACTCCTTTGATCTAAGATAATTTATAAAGTAGCTTTCATTTTACAAAAGAGATAGTGTGGTAATTAATCTACCAGTTTTTGTTGTAAAATAAGGTACATTTTAACCAATAACTCATATATTATGTTTTACAAAATTTTGATTAAGTGCGTTTGATTAAATCCTCTTAATTGTACAAATGAGCTAACAGAACAATCAAACTTGGCTTTTCTTATTATGTCTACATTTATTGTATAGAAAATTTAAATTGTTCTAGTCCACCAAAGCAAACAAAAGTGTGGCCAGATCTGTGATCCTCTGTTTCACGGAGAGCTGTGTTATTTCCATTGTTGCATTGTCAGCAGGAATTGAAAAGAAGCAGATTTTGTCTGTTGTTTTGGGGTTGTCATATGAATCATTCCCAAAGAATGAGCCCTCAGCAAAGGACTGGTGAGGACTAGAGAATGGATCATGGGGTCTCTACTTTCTTCTGTACCTTTTGACTATGCAATTTATTGCTTGATGCACGGAAAGAGTAGCAAAAGCTGATTTATCTCCACAGGATAGAAGACATTACATATTTTCCTGTTCTCTAGCCATATTTTAAAAATTTATTTTGAGAAATCTATCTTCAGTTATAGAATGCTGATTAATGGCCATGGTGCATGTTTGTATGATTTGAGCATGATGGCAAAGCTGAGGAACTCAGGGGCTTGATTTATGTTTAAAATGAAATCAGGCAGTCAAGGACATTAGCCACTTTGTAACAAACACTTGGTATGTTTTTCTCCAGTATGTATGGCACACTTAAAGTCTTTTTTAAATAGAAAGAATTTTATCTTCAAGTGTGTGTTTTACTGAGTAAATATTCAATTGCCAAAATACACTTTCATATTTAGAGAATACATTTTATACTCATATATATTTTGTTTTGAACAGTTGTCAGGCATTTTTATTTGAGCTTATTTATAGTACTTCTTTTAGAATGAAATATGTGATAATTTTTTCAGGAATATAAAGCCCTGAATTGTAAGTATTTCTAAAGGAAGGGCTGCAAAGTAGCCCTCAAATACTTCTCATGGTGGCTAAATTATCTTTCTTAAAAATTCCTATTTGTTTCATTTTTCTTTGTTTATTAATTGTGTATTATAATGTAAATATTAACAGTTTTTAGTTTCTTAATGCTAATGAAGTGCTGTACATAAATGAACTCATTTGAGTATCGTAATGCCCCTTTTTCCTGAGGAAGAAAGAAAGGCTCAGAGAGGTTAAGTGACTTGCTAGTAGTCACACAGGTGCTAAGTGGCAGAGCTGCAATTTGAACCCAAGAAGTTTGACCCCAGAGACATTACCACCCTGAAGTCATAACACCCCCATTAGAATCATTATGTAGTATTTGTCTTTGAGAGGTAGGTTCATATATAGTTTCCGAGAATCACAAAATCAAACAATAATCCAAAAAGGACAACTAAAACCTACCTTGTTTTAAAAAACTTTAAATAAACAATCTTTGTTCTCCATGAGAAAGAATAATTGTCCACTGTATCTATCAAGAGAGCCCTGGATGTATCTGACAATTCAGGTTGATTTTCCTTCTTAGGTTACCTCACACAGTTATTTCTTAATATTACATTGTGCTTAAATTTTTAAACATTAGAAACACCTTCAAATTCCTTTCCATTATGTCAATATCTGTATATTATTTTTAAACCAGAAGATACTCTTTGACAGTGAGAGGATATTGTTTACCTTTTTAGAAAAAGTTTTACATATTACCATGATTCCTCTTACCTTCTCCAAAATGTAGTGACACTTGTCTTTTCTTTTTTTTTCCCTTTGAGGGGTGGGAGATGAAATAAAATAACGTGTAGGGATACTGCATGAGATCATTTGAGGCATTCTGTTGGATTTACCAAGCCAAGATACTTAAGTAGTATTCCAAAGATTTGAATGGAAGGGCCTTTGGGCCTAGAGAAAATTTAAAATATTGTAATGCCCAATGCTGTACATTCAAGTACAAAACACTTTTGTACAAATCAGAAAATAATACTAATTGGATGGTGTCGAGTTCTTACCCTCTTCACTGCGACCACACTTACTGAAGCCGCCATCAGCTCTCACCCTGAGGGCTGTCAGGCTTTCCTATCTCCCTCTCTGTACTCTTGTCTCCCTGAGGGTCATTTTCTGCTTGGAAGCCTAGTTTAATCTGTTCAAAAGCATAAATTGAAATAGCTAACTCTTTGCTTCAAACCCTCTGCAGTTTCCCATTGGACAAAAGTTGAAATTCACACATTTGAACTTGGGCTGCAAGGTGCTGCATGCACGTGACCCTGACTTCCATTCCCGCCTTACCTGATACTCCTCTCCCTCGTGTTTACTAGACTCTATGTGGCGATCTTGCTGTCTTTCTAGCACTCAGAACCTACTGGGAGGCTTAAGTATTTGTCCTCCCTGATGGGAAACTTTCCCCCAGAAGGCTCATCATTCAGGTTTCAAATTTAGTGTCTCTCCTCAGAGAGGTTCTGCACCCCCCACCCCCCACCAAGCGTCTGAAGTAGCTACCTCCCGACCCCCTCGTTGCCTGCTCACATGTTCCGTGGTTTTCCGATCTCACGGTGTTAGTCACTTTCTGCAGTCATTTTCTGTATATATTGAGGATTTGTTTTTTTGCTTATCCACTCTGTAAGAGTTGTCTACCCATCTCCATTAGAGCAAGAGCCGTCTGTTTGATTTGATGTGGACTTTCCAGTTCCCAGAAGATGGCAGGTGCAACATAAATATACATTGAACTGAACTATGGAATCTTTTCCATTACAAAAGTCTCCACAGTAATTTCTGTGAGGTTCTAAGATAGGCATTATCAGAGGCGAGAAATGTCAAAATTGTTTACCTAAATCTCGACACCAGTGTGAGGCCAGGAAGTGGAGGGCACAGGTGTCCCGGTATTTAGTCCAGTTTTCCCATCCAAATACCCTTTATTGGGTTCTTCATTGGCCCAACTGTCTAGGCAGCATCTGTTAGAATTTCACAGTTTAAAAAAAAATCATTTCTTTTAAGGCACTGCCCTTGTTACACTTGTGCAGTTTTTATAAGAACTTTTCTTCCCAGAAGAATTATGGTAGTTGGGCAAATGTCTGAGGATTTACTAAAGCAACAAACAGATTAACACTACCAGGGCATACATCTGTACCACTCAGTTAAGAAAAATGCATGATCTGGAAACTGAACTACCTCTGCTAGGCAACACTGGCTGGCTGATGCAGTTTACCTGGGCTTTCCTAACAGAAGAAAGCAGACATCTTCTACCAGTTGATTCCAAACACAGTTACAAAGAAAGAATTCTGATTTCTATTCCATATCAAAAGATACAGCAATCTATAAACCCCAAAATATAGGTCAAGGCTGTATCGATTGCCATTAGCAGAATCTACTGTTAGGATGATATGACGGAGCCATTCTTTGTAAATGGTGTTTGGCAGTCTCATTTGTGCTTTGACTTTAGAATTGATGACACAATTAGTAAATGTACTCATGGACAGATGCATGCATAGACAGTTTTCTGTGGAAATGAACGCTTAATAAACAAATGATACGTTTAATTTATCATTTTAATTGGAAATTAGAACAGATATCCACCTCAAAAAAATAATGGAAAGCTACACCACTTTAAAATCACCAGAGTTTAAAGCATGCTAGTGCTTTAGATAATCTGGATATTCTTTTAATTAGTAGGACTTTAGAAATCTGCACATTAGACTTCTGAAATTACAACTGACAGGTAACCTAAAGCAGAGTGACCCAAATTTTTCCTACACATCTCACTTACCACAATTTTAATCTGTTTAAAAGAAAGAAAAACTAATGCAAGTTTGAAATGCACGTATAATTGTTTTTGCTTTAGGAACATTATAAAACAAGAATCGTCTTAAATGGTGTAATTTTCCCTATCCTTCCTATCATTTCTTCACTCATGAAAGATTTCGAGAGTATCTGTATGGCAACCCTTATCTGAAGGGATGTGAATAAAAAAGATACATAGTGCTCAGAGAAATCTGATGGCAAATGGACCATAAAGGACTAAATGTTCACTGTTAACAGCCCACCATCAGTAAATAAGGAATAGGCTTTGAACTGTATTTTGCAGTGATGGGAATGGCTTTTGTAATAAACCCATTTACACTTTCTGGCCTTGTTTTCTTTGGTAGCAAGTGCAGGCTCTCACCAGGAACAGTACTAAGGTAGATGCCCTTTTTTCCAGCTCATGTGATGCCCACTTATCCTACAATCTCCCAGACTCATTTCAAGCATCCTGTCCTTCTTACACCTCCCTGGACCTCCCAGAGTGGGCTGGTTGTCTCTCATTTATGCTGCCATGATCCTCAGTATTTTCACTGAATTTAACACACCAATTTATACTCGCTGGTTTTCATTTTTGGTTTATGTCTATTCTCCATTTAATTCTTCAAAAAGGAATTTGTGGCCTCCTTAAACCTGAGGGCTTTTTCAGGAAGAAGACTGCCACATCATTTGCTTTACCCCAGCTTCTGACACGATACTTTGTATTCATGTGGCCTGTACAGAGACTGCCTGAGTACCTGGGTTAAGTCAGATTGATAGCATATATTGTTCAAGTAAGCCACAGCCCCGACAGCTATTAATCCAAATTTTATGCACATTATCTAAATCAGTGGTTCTTAGATTGTGGTTCCTGGACCAGCAGCAGCATTAGTAGCATCACGAAACTTTAAAAAAAGTGCAGATGTTTGGACCCTAAAGTCATCATACTGAATTAGAAACTGAAGTTTAGACTCAAAAGTCAAGTGATTCTGATGTCTACTGAAGTTTGAAACCACAGACGTAAGAGAATGAGTAATGAGGTATATAGTCAGTATATCATATTATACCCAAACTATGGATTTGGTTTGTGTTTATTTATGAATATGGACTTGTGCCTATTAAGGAGAGCATCCCAAATATCCAGCCCCTCTCCTTTCTTTGCTTTGATCCATGTATGAAACAGGAAGCGGTACTGCAAAAGTGCAGTTTAAGCTAAAATGGAATTTTCTTTGCCTCCAAAATTGCTTACAATGGAGTTCATATCATTCTAGGCTGTAATAATTGTGTTTTGCTTTCAAGGGAGGAAACTTCAGACCGCCCTCTCTTGCAGTTCTTGCTGAATTGCAGTCTGCAACTTTAATAAATGAGTGTAGTGAAAGGAACCCATACATATTGGGTGCTCTCTGAATGATATGTGTATACATATTATAATATCCTACTGCACATAAATAAAATAATTCTCTAAATAAAATATTGATTCTATCACATATAAAAGAAAGTCAATGGGAGCACAAAAGATAGTATGTATAAAATACTTGAAACAGTGCCTGGTACAGAATAAGTGTTCATTATCTGTTAGCTACTATTATTATAGATCATTTAGATATTTAAAAGAGAATCTAAACTCATGGGAAAAAGTATGGGTAAAAGCTTTCCAAGGGGGGAGGGTATAGCTCAAGAGGTAGAATGCATGCTTAGCATGCAGAAGGTCCTGGGTTCAATCCCCGGTACCTCCTCTAAAAATAAATAAGTAAACCTAATTACCTCCCCTTCAAAAAAAAAACCTTAAAAAAAAAAAAAAGATTTCCAAATGTAAATATACCTCTAGCAAAACACATCAGCAATATTTTACAGTTTTAGTCAATTCTAAACTCAGAAAGGGAGTGGGGTGCTGCATTTATTTAATATGCATTTCAATTAACCTTACAAAGTGACCTGGGACATAAGGATGGAGATGGGCAGTATTTATTTTACATCTGCAATTGGCAAAGGGAAAGATTCTATACATCCTTGCTTCAGAGGCTAGAATTTAACAGGTAGTCACATATTTTATCGAAGGGTAATACTTTAGCTTAATTAACACCTTTATCTACCTTTATACCTTTAATAGTTTTTGCATAGAGAATTTGAGTTCTCAGATTCAAAGTCTCAAATATGTATGAAGTAGCAAATTTAAGCAATTCAGCAATGTAGCTTAAATTTCATAAGGATGATCATATGACCAATTTTGCCTAGAGTTGACAGTCATCAAAATCCTACTGTGCATTGTTTATCTATAGAACAAAAGTTTTATCAGGGGCAGTACTTTATTGTGTGATAAATATCATAACTCCAGTACCTAGAAAAGTGTCTGACACATAATAGACTTCAAAAATATTTAACAATAATAATGAATTGAATATATGAAAGAATTATGACAGAAAGCAATTTTTTATTTTTTAGCATGATGAATATTTATACTTTGAGGTATTGTAGTATTTAAAACACCTAAAATAGAAAAGTGCACCATGTATCTAACTTAATATTCCTTATTTGGAAACATGCTATTATGATCCTGAATAAGATTCAAAATGACTCTTAGAAAACAAAAACACTACATTGCCTCTCCTTTCACCCCATTACACACAATTTTCTTAAATGTCTTACATTTAAAACTTCCCTCATCTTAAGATGATGGTATCATGGAAGAACACAGAAATATAGCCAGGCAGACATGGTAAAATCTCAGTTTGCCACTATGAGCAGGAACCTTTCTAAGCCTCAGTTTCCTCATCTGTAAAGCAAGAATGATACTATCAATCTTGCTCCGTTATTTTAATGATTAAATAGAAACAAGTGTGTCAAAGCATCTAAGATTAAATGTAATTTTCTTATCTCAGATTTATTTGAAATTTCCTTACCAATTCATTTGAAATTTCTGTACATATACCCTGAAGTAAGAAAATAAACAATAGTTTAATCTTCTCAGATTAAGTAGCCCAAATTAGAACCTTCTATTTAATATATTAAATATATATTAATATAAATTATACTAAAGATATATTAACATAATAACATATTACTGAAAACATTACATATATCTTTCCATGAAATTATTCCAAAGTTAGAAAATATATGAAGGGTCTACCCTGGTTATATATCTTACCAGTTCTTGATCTTTAACAAGTTACTTAATATCCTAAGACTCAGTTTGTCATAAGTAAATAATAGAATAACAATAGCTACTTTATAGAGTTGTCGGGAGAATTGAGAATTCTGCATGGAGAACTTTATCAAACTTCAACAAGTGAAACTCTTCTTAACTCTTTATTCAAGTACTTACACAACAAATGTTACGGTCGGCATTTGTTTTTCTTTTCACTGTACTCCAAGTTCAATGTCTGCCATAATTATAAAAACAGAAACAGGAAATCTCAGCGTTTAATTTTAGGGTGTTAGCATTTAATACATTTAAGCTGTTTTGCATATTTTCCCATGAAGCAGCAGCTCCATTTTTTACAACTACTTTCACATCCACTCTTAGACACAGCTTTCACTTTATTTTTAAGTAAAAACAAACATTAGGGAAATATTTATTTTGCCCTTAAGTTATTTAATTCACTAATTATGTCCAATTATTTCTCAGCAGTATCCAAGAAGCTTACTAGTTGGACGGACTTAATAAATGTGGAACCTGCTTTTAAGCCCAGATACTCTGTTAAATCTGTACTTTCAATTGAACAATTAAGATTTTCAGATGTATTCCAAAGCTGTTTTTAGATAAAGTTTTCCTTTATTTCCAAGAAAATATGTTGATCAATATTGTTAGGCAGAGCAGAATTAAGCCACAAATTAGTTCAGACTTGTGCTGCCCAGTGTGATAGCCACCTGCTATGTGTGCTGTGGATGTGCACACTGGTTTTTCAAAGACATACAATTTTATATTGATTTTATCTTGAAATGATCATATTTTGTATGTTTGTGTATTAAAATTAATTTTATCTATTTCTTATTTCTCTCTTAAATGTGGCCACTAGAAAATTTAAAAACACGTATGTAATTCACGTTTGTGGCTCTATGGCTTAGAATTTTTCAAAAGAAGTCAGTCAAAAGAATTCCCTTAAACTAGGAAGAGGCTTTATTTATACATGTTTGTGTTTGTGTGTGTGTGTGTGTGTGCGTGTATAATGACTATAGATAAAACAATGAAATACATTACTAGCACAATAGAAGAACTATATATATATATATATACACACACACACACACATATATATATTTATAAATAAACGTTCTATTTCAAGACTCATTGTTCTGTTGGAAGTTGATTACTTTTTTGGGGATTTGTAACTTGAGTAGATATGTCACCTCATCAAAGAATTAACTGAATAAGATATTAGAATAGTTTTAGTTGGAAATGGCTGACACTTCACTGAAGCTTTGTCAATCAAGGGCAAGAAATGCACATCGGGTCCTCACTTAACCAAGACGCAGGCACCTGGAAAGATCAAGGGCAGATCTCACACACAGGGTGAGCAAGGAGGTAAAAGCTCATCCTTAGGGCCTGCACACTCTGCTTGCAGCTCTTCCTCTAGCTTCCTCTTTCTCGTCTTCACTACCTGCATGTCTGCTCAAGTGCGAAACCAGCGCCTGTCTCCTGATCACTCTTGAGCCAGTGCTTCTAAATGTTTTCCTCATTTCTTCATGTCTGTAACTTTACAGCTTGTAACACATAGTAAAAGAGCACTATTATTCTACTTTACTGACTTGGAAAATTCTTTGGGAGAATACAGTTGGCCTAATTAGATCCTAAGCCTGTAAATTAAACTAATCATGGTGTATACATATATACATATAAGGAGATAGCAAGAGAGAGAGAGAGAAAATATACACAGTTGCACAGTATAAGGGGAAATTTTTAAGTATTTCCAAATTTTAATGGACATTTGAAATGGAACTACAGTTTTTTAAATTGTTATAAAATCTATATAATTTTATCTTATTGTATAAATTATAAATTTCTGCAGGTAATTAGTTTCATGCAAGAATTGCAAGTTTCTTGCATATTCTCTCTCACAATGCCTAGAAAAGAAAAAAAATAGATAACATTCCTCTAAATACAAAGTTTTATTAATTCTAACTACAGGAGAATAACAACTAGTAAGTGAATAGTAGGTCGTATTTAGAGAGGAATTACTTCAGTGATGTCAATACATGAAACCCATTACTCCCCTTCATTTACTTCATTTTCTTTCTATGCTGTATTTTTCTTGGACTGATTTTCTCAAACAGTTGGTCCTGCTTATTACTATTTAGCCAATTTGACCGTTTTATGCAAACAGTATATAACTAACACCTTCCTTCCCACACACTTGAGGGCCCATAAAACTCTAAATACCATCTTTCCACAACTCTGTGAAATGTCTAGGGGAAGTTGACTGGGTTATAAACTCATTATTTTCCCTTTTCAGAACTTCATAAGGTATTTACATAAATTCACTACGAGTAGAGATAGCTCTACAAAAGAGAGAATACAAAATAACCCCCAAAAAACCATTCAATTTATCATAACTGAAAGAAAGAGAGGACAGGAAAAAAAGAAGGACAGAGTGGTGGGGATGCATTTAAAAGCATGTATGATAAACAGATTTTGAGAATGTTTTTGGCTTAATATATATATATATATATATATATATATATATATATATAATTGTTATAGTTTTGGCAATTATTTTTTCTTTCAAATTTCCTTGTAACCAGTCATCAGTCAACATTTGACCACTGTGGACAATGTCTCTAAAAAATGAACATGAAGATGTATAGTAAAAAATCAAATTACTTCCATTTTTTGAGGGCTGGCTACATTCCAGACGCTGTTTTTCCTTTTTCATATTTTTATTGAAGTATATTTGACATACAATGTTATATTGGCTTCACATGTACAATATAGTGATTCAACATGCAAACTGCTCACTACAATAAGTTTAGTAACCATCTGTCACCATTTACAATATTTCTGACTACATTCCCTGTGTTGTATGTTACATCCCCATGACTTACTTATATATGGGTCTTGTTTTTTGTTCCATCTATTTAGTTACTCAAGATTTTAAATTAATTTTTAATTTAATTAATTTTAATTTAGTTTAAATTAAATTAACATTTAGTTATTGATGGGTATGTACTTACTGCCATTTCATTCACTGTTTTCTTGTTTTGTAGTTCTTCTGTTTCTTTCTTCTTCTCTTGTTCTCTTCCCTTGTGACTGGATGACTTTCGTTAGTGTTGTATTTTTATCCCTTTCTCTTTATTTTTTTCGTATCTGTTATAGGTTTTTGGTTTGTGGTTTATATGATGTTTGTGTATAAAAAAAACTATGTAATAGCACCTATTTTAAGTTGATGGCTGATTCTATTATCACTACATTTTTACCCCCTCCCCTACCCTACATTTTATGGTTTTCACATGATATTTTGCACCCCTTTATTTTATGTATTGATTAGCAAATATAATTGATTTTACTAGTTTTTTTAACCTGCAGACTAGCTTTGTAGGTGGCTGAACCACTGCCTTCGCTATATGTTCGATTTACAAGTGAGATCTTCTTTCGTAACTTCCTTATCTCCAGTACAGCCTTTCCCTTTCCATTGAAAGAAGTCTCTCTAACATTTCTTGTAAGGCCACTTTAGTGGTGATGAGCTCCTTTAGGTTTTTCTTGTCTGGAAAACTCTATTTCTCCTTCAATTCTGAATGACAACCTTGCTGGGTAGAGTACTTTTGGTTTTAAGTTTGTTGTTGTTGGTTTTTTTTTTCTCCTCTCAGCACTTTGGATATTTCATGCCAGGCCCTTGTGGCCAGTAGTGTTTCTGCTGTAAAATCAATGGATTGTCTTATGGGGAATCCCTTCTTTATAACCAGAGTTATGGGTATGGGGTCTGTCTAGACTGCATCTCTGCCCATCTTACTCATCTTGGTGTCACTTTTTCTTTATATCCTTCAAACAAGTTGTAGAACATGTAGAAATATTCTGCTAGTCTTCAGGTCGTTCTCAGAGATGTTATTCTATCCATAGCTGTAGTTTTCGTGTGTCCATGGGAGAAGAGCTCAGGATTTTCCTACTTTGCCATCTTAATCCACCAGTCTGCCAGACAGTATTTTAAGCCTTTTAATTTTGTTACTTATTATGATACTCATAATAAGTCTCTGAGTTAAGAACTACTATTATGAACATTTTTCAAAGGAATAAGTTTATAGAATTAAATCATTTCCCCAAGATTACTGAAGTAGGAGGCAGCAGTATTTGGTTGGTCAGTTTCTGTGCATATGTGGGCTGGTGTCTCTGCACACATGTGTATTAATTCTGAAGTAAGGTAAGCGTATGCTATAACCCACAAGAAACAGGAAAGTGCCAGAATAGAGTTCCAAATCCAGATAGTCTACCTCCAGAGAAACATGATATTGATCTCAGTGCTGTACTTCTCTGAGGCACCGGAAAATCTAGTTCAGCAGCTAAAATGTACTTAGCAGAAACCTACCCAACAAAACTAGAGGGTGAGAATATTTAACAAGTGACATGGAGCATGTATGCTATGGGAATTCAAGGAAGAAAGTTATCACTTCTGCTTTGGTGAGCTGGGAAGATAATATGAGAGCAGGGGCAGGACAGTACTTGTGATGATTAATTTTATTTCTACTTGGTGTCATCCTTAACATACACGCCTACTTGCACGTACAGGACATGGTTTCTGGTTATGCGAAAGCAGGGATGCTTATTTGTTTACTTCTAGAGATAAAACACACTTTTAGAAACTCAGGTTCCTAATTGTATCTGTGAAGATAGAAGTGTGTATTGGGATGAATTCAGCACTGCCGTGTTTAATGAGAGTGTCTCACTATCTTTTCTCATTTGTTTATTCATTATTCTGGAGTAATGAACAATGTGCTGATCAAGAGGACAGCTGCATGCTTTCTTGGTAATCAGTGTCTGTTATAATTTCACAGTGACATAACTGTGCAAAAAATAATCAAAGTAAGGAACGTAGGAAATAAATGAAGGAGAAAAGTGCTTTAATAACTTTAGGTGGGCCCTTGATGCTATGTAGCATTTGTGTTGTAATTCCTTAATCTATTCATCCTCCCAATCTTCCAGACACTTTTTAAATTTCTCATCCCTTCAGATTACATTACTTCATGCCATCCTTAGCCTCTAAGAATGTAAAAGCACTGGAAAAGAATTCTAACAAATCACCACCGCTATGTCCACATATCTACCTACTCGTCTGCCAACACAATTGAACGTCTCTCCCAGTACCAAAGATAAACTCTCTGTGTTTCTCTTTAAAGCTGCCTTTCACACCAGATCCCATTTCCTGTCTGGAAATGCTCTGATAATTTTCCTCACTCTGTCTTCTACATCACCAAACTTTCCTCTCTTAAAAAATCATCCCTGTTAACATTCACCATTGTCTGATATTCTATACATTTTCTTGTTTATCTTGCATATGACTGTTGCCTCCACTGCAGTGTAAGTTCTGTCAGGTCAGAGCTGTTTCATGTGTTTTTCACTGCTCCACCAAGACACCCGGAGGAACGTATGGCAACTCATGTTGTGCAGTGAGTATTTATTGGAAGGATAAATGAGTAGGATTTTCAGAAGCTTGTATCAGGTTTTTATATTGATATTCATTCATTGAAATCTAAAATAAAATAGAAAACGTAAGTCTGAGGGGGAAAATCCAAACATAGATAATATGATCCCAATTTTAAGCTTTTACGGGAGAGTGAGTATGAGACTTGGATAGAATCAGGAGGTCATAGAAAGACAATTCACATTCTTAAAATGTATATGAAACACCAAAGCTTCTTAGCTTTCTATGGCATCAGCCTAAAACCTAAAGTTTAAGCTGTATTTTATTCTAATTTTAGGTAGGATAAAGAGAAAAAAAAAAAAGGAATAGGACTTTTACAAATAGTGCCTGTGAATTTAAGCTGCCCAGTTTAACGTAACTCAGTAGCCTCATGTCTTCTTTCGTTTGTCTTCATTTCTCATCCTCAAGTGTCTAGTTTTCTGAAGTAACTTTAAATAGCTGCTCTGTGACTCATAAATGCAGACTGCAGAAGCTATACCATAGAAGCATTTTAATCTTCCTTATTCATCTAGTTTTTCTTTAACTGGTTAGTAACTTAGCAACATGTGTAATGAGTTCTCTCAGGGGCCTATTTCCCACCTATGTATGAATTGTGTTGTCAGAATTTAGCTAAGTGGGGCTAAAAGAGAGGATTGTTTCATCTGCATAATGACCATAGGATTCTCTCTATCTCTCGTCACATAACTCATAATCTCTGAAAGATTAGCCATATATAACCACTCTGTTTATGGGGCGCTCAGACACTAAAGAAATACTAGAATCTGGCAGTCTTTTCTATTTGAACTACATAGAAAGGGATTTATAAAGTTTTAGAAGAAAGCTCCCGAAATCACTGAAAGAAAGAATACAATTTTCTTGGCTTTATACAGTAAATCCGTTTTCTGCAGACAATCCATTCTTCTTAATCACACAAAAGGTTGCACATCAAAAGTAGGGATAAAAGTTTGTGAAATAGGACGGTGCTTTTAAATCTGCACCCTTCTCAAACAGTCTAGTGAAAAGGCATAAATAGTACTGTCTATTTTCTGCCAATATTTTTAAATCTCTTTGGAATGTTATTAATTCTTTAATTGTATGATTTTTTTTTCAACTACTACATTTGTAATACACCAAAACTTTTTATGATCTATCATAATTTTGAAAAATTTGTGTAATTTGGGAGGATGTAAGTGACAACTTTGGTCTTACTAAATGATTTCTTAAAATTTCTATTATGTGTATGTGTGTGTGTGTACATATAGGTGTATTTTAATACCTAATCTGCTGAAATTAAATAAAAACTGTCACATTCAAAAGATTATAATACTTCAGAGTAGGTATTCTATGTGATGCTTTTTTTTTAAAATACCAATTAACACAGAAAAGCATGTTAAATTAATGAGTTAATGAATGGATGGATGCAATTTTACAAGTGCTGTGTGGTGAAGCTGGGGACAGGTTGAGCTGTCAATGTCTCAACATGTATCGAAATTACTCCTACTCCAAGTTTCAAGAGACCTGAAGATGCCTGAAAGATTGATGGTTTGGTCAGAATTTCATTAGGCCAGGCCTATTTACATCAAGGATCTTGGTCTTAGTGTAGTATCTTAGCTTTGAAGAAGAGTTACAGTTTTAGGTATAACAGCTCTCATTCATATATTTATTTATTCAACAAGTAATATTTGAACAATTATTATCTGTTGGTAGCTGCTCTAGGCACTGGAATTGACCTCAATGAACTCATATTCCATTGGGAATATAGACAATAAACAAGTGTCCTAATAAATAAAATATACAATCCTTGGTGGGATAGTTTCATTGAAATAAATAAAGCAGGGAAATGAAATTGAAAATGGTTCATGATGTGGGGGTCTGTATTTAAATATAGAGGTCAGGAAAAACCTCATACTGGAGGTCACAGTTGATCTGAGAGCAGAATATTGAGAAGGATAGTGCATTAGTCCAAGCGGGCAACTATGATTGTTCAAACCTTGGTTGTGTGAATGAAAATAGAAAGAAGTGGTTGGATTTGAGAAATATTTTGGAAGTAGAGTTTACAAGACATGGTGATAATATATTCTAAATCAGGCTTAGGGGTAGTCTGAGTGTTGGTAAAGAACCAGGGAGATAATATAAGATTTGAAATGTGATTTCTCTATGTGAAAATGAGTGGCTGTTTGCATAAATGGATCTGAAGCTAAGCAAATGGGTCTGGGATAGATATGGAAATTTGGAGACATTCCTGGATAGTTTTTAAGTCTGCATTAGGAGGAAGTTTCTAGTAAGATAGTATATATAGAATATAGCGAGTTAACTATAGAGTCCTGGAGTGTAGCAATATTAAAGTATCAGAAGAAGAGCAAGAAATAAGCAAAATTCAAGCAGTCTTATGAGCAATAATTATTAAAATGAATAACATAAAATGTCTTGGCCTTAACTTGGTATTTATGCTCGGCAGTGGTAATTCAATACCTGTTAAGGGGATGGGGGTGGTGCTGATGGATGAGTAGGGGTGGAACTGGGAAGTTGGGGAATGGAAAGAAGTTATGTACTTGCCCTAAAAAGCTTGATACACCAAGCAGATTTTCAAGACTAGTTCTCAGGCTCAGAGAAAGGAGACTGGGAACCATATACCCATTTGGGTTGCAAGTTGGAAACTAGATGTCAAGAACAAGGCAGAAGAGTTAGAGATCTGGTCTCTACTGCCCCTCACTGTGAGGATACCTGAGCTTAATGAATTAAGCCAACCTTACTGACTGTCTTGGACTCTGCCTGTATTCTTTGAGGTTAGATAAATGTCTACTTGACTCTAATTCTTCAGATTTCCCCTTGGATAATACTGTTATCTTTGAATGGTTTATCTGACTGTACATATCTAAGTATTTATTGACCCACCTGTGCCAAATACTTTCACAAGTTTGAGGGAAACAACCATGAATAAGATCAATAATTTTTTGTTTTCATGGGCCTTATCAGTCTCCAGAGAAGGAGTAAATAGGTTAATTGGTGATAGTATTAACTCCGGTGAAAATTAAAATGTAGAGAATAATGCTTGGAATTGATGGTTGGGCAGATACTATTTTGGGCACAGAGGTCAGAGAAAGCCTTTCTGAAGAAGTGAGATGTAAGCTGAGATCAGTGATGAGATGGGATAGAGAAGAGGACCCTGTGGATATTCAGGGTTACAGTTCTCCATGGAGAGGGAACAGCTAGGCAACAGCTCTTACTTAGGTTAACCTGATAAGCAAGGAGGTGGTGGGTATAAAATGAGACCAAAGGTGTAGTTACACTTTCTATTTAACAAGTTAATCCTAATAGCAGGGAAGAAAATCTCATTTTTCTATCCCTAAAATTCTAAGTTCCAGGCTAAATAAATCTTATATAAGGCCCATTATGGCAGAACAAAATTCAAATCCTGTCTCTGCAATTTTATAACTGGATGTTTAGGCAATGTATTTAATCCCAAGTTCTATGTATCTGCTCACTTTAAAATTGGAATTATGTGGTGTACTCCACAGTGTTAAATAGTGATATATCCCTTATAGAGTTGCTATTTGGATTAAATTAATATATATAAAAACACCTAAACTAAATCTAACATAGACTGAGCTCACAACTTCTGCTACTGCTATTACTACTGAGGACCAGTAAATCAAATAACCCTCAGCTATTACCCACAACTAAATGAGAAGTCCCATTAACTATAGATAAAGATATCAATGCCCAGTATTAATACAACCATTATCAAAAGGCTGCCCAGATACAAAGCAGAGTAAATGAGGATGTCCTGATGGCTTGAACCATTAGTCACGAAACAGGCTCGGTGTATCAAATAAAGAAAAAAAAAATCAACACATTTTCAAATACCAGCAAGAACACCCAAATGGATGTCACCACACACTTTGTTCACAAGTTTTCAACACTTCTTTATTTTTATATCAATGAAATTGATAACACTGGTTATATTTGAAAATAGATTTCGGAAAATGCATGACAAGTATTATTTCATATAGTCTAATGAATAAATCAGTCTCTGAGAAACTGAAATCTGAAAACAGTCGCATAGAATTGTATTGATTGGGAGAGCAGGACAAGCTCATGGTGCCTGCAGTAGGAGCCCCTGGGCAGCTGTTTCCATTCGCAGCTTCGCCACACGGCCAGTGATAAGTGAGGGGCCTTATTTGTCTGATCCTATGGTGCAATGGGATATCAAAAGGCCCAGCATCCCCAGGAGAGGAAGGTGAGGGAACACTCCCTTGCAGCATGATGAATAAGGTTCTTCCACACCAGCAGCTGCCAAACAGATGAGCAGCTTTGAACGGACCCGGGGTGCACAATGTGAGCTGGGCCCAGAACTAATCAGACCTAATTAAGACAGACATGCTATGGTCCAGTAGTGTTGACAGGGTGGGGATTCCTGTAGCTTTAAATGAAGCATGTTATAATTAGGATCTAATTGAAAATCTGGAAGTGATACAAAACCTTTACCCTTCAGGGCTTAACAGGAGGTCTGTTTGGGTCCTGGTGTGCACCGTATTAGATTGTGAATGCTCAATTAGACAGTTATGTTAAAAAAAAAAAAGCAAGCAAATAGAACAACAGTTAAATATGGTTCAAAGGAGAATAAGTTAAATTCACATATGTTTAGATATAATTCAGAGTTGTTTCTAAATTTTAGTTTTAGTTTGTCTTTATTTTACATCTACTATTAAGTTGTGGCTATTATTATAAACAGCCCAAGAAAAATGTTTGGACAATTTGCTGCACACAGTATGCTTCACTGAATGCTCCTAATTTCTAGGATTTGGAAGAGGTATGCTCATCTAAATTACTTTTTAATAAATGTGTAAAAAAATTCGTATTTCACAATCTCATAAAATATTTTAAAATTATCTTTGACTGTTACGGATTGCCACAAATTTTACTATTAAGCCTTTTCTTTATTCAAATTGTTTAATTTTTTGAAAATGATAGTTTTTTGTGTGTGTGGCTCAGATTTTTAAGTGTGTTACTGTCATTTAGCGCTGCAGTGCCCCCTCACCTTCCTTCCACACCTACAGATAAGCATTAAATACTCTAAGAGAATCAGCATTTTCCATTCCACAAACCTGCAAGTGATTCTTAAGATCACTCTGGTTAGTTTAATAACATTGTGGTTGTTTTTGGCTTTGGGGGGTTGTTTTGGCGTAGCATTAGCTTAGACTGGGGGCACTGTCCCTGCGGCCATGTTTTATCTGCATATTCATCAGGAAACATCTCCTAGAGATATGTCTTCATTTTAAAATGCGTTTCTAAACACAGTACTAACAGCTAACCTTGAATATTTTCCAATTATTTTATCTTAGGTTTTGGAATAGATTTGATTGTTATATAGCAAACCTAGTGAAAAATTCAAGATCACATCAACTATCTATGAAATGTCACTTTTGTTGATTTGCCATCTTATCAGTTTATAATTGAATTTTACGGAAGATCAATCCAAACTGCCAAGTAACCGATTCAGGGCCAAATACAGTACTTGCTTCTAGCTGCATTCAGGCTCCCTTCCAAGTCTCACTTTATCAGCGAGGACCTCTCAAACCAGAGCACATAAAATAACCCTCCCATCCCTTGCTTGACTCCGTTTTCTTCCTTTCTGTGGAACTTTTCACCAAATGACATGTATGTTAATGGTTTATTATTCTAACGTCCATTTTTCTCTATGAGCAAAGGACCTTTGCTCACTGCCATTTCCACTGTGACAGGCACAGCACTGGCTCACAGTGGGTACACAAGTGAGTCTGAATGAGTAAACGGGATACAAAGTCAGTACTTTCCTTCGGTGGTTCATCTTGAAAATTAAACGAGATTTACAAACTGAAAATTATAGACTTCAACACAAAAGAATGTGCAAGTTTCCCATGCCTGAATGATTTCATTTTTGTCCCAGTTGTAGTCTCTAACTTAAATTCTTGAAAGTGTGGAGTGATTTGATTTGTTGGCTTTTATTTACCCTTTGAATTTTTATTTTTCCTACACCTGTACTCTTTACATTGCAAACAAAAAATCGGCAATTTCTACTTTACTGACTAATGGGTTCATATATATTTCAGTGGGAAAAAAAAACTTGTGAAAAGTTGTTGCAATAAAATAATATAGTATGTTTAAGGAGACAAAACATTTGTTGCTCTTGTAAACTGATATAGAGATAGTTTCCTCCACGTAGCAGTCAGCTTGTGGGAATTTATAGGTGTGAAATTAACCACAGACTTGAGAAATATTTTACCTATGAACAGGACACTCATTGTTATAAGGAGGATAAAAGCAAGTTAATTTAAATCAGGCTTATTGCTTTCAAATTTCTGGTATAGAAGAGCACATATTTCTCAGCATTGTTTCTTTTCTGTTTTTTGTGACTGTGATGTTATTCATATCAACATAGACACTATTTCCAAAGTAGATCAATTCACTAAATGGATTTTTCCTAAATTAACCCAAACCAACAAACAAATCAATTTTATTCCTACTGGCTTTCCAGCTATCTACTTGATGTACCACCAAGAGATTCCCATCTTTGTGAATGCAACACTGAAATAATTATTACAAATTCTAATATGAACCATAACATTTAATACATTATTTTACAGTAATTCTGTAATTTTAACTAATAAAAATAATTTGAGCACGTTTGGATTTATCACAGAAATGTATTAAAAGAAATGTTAAGTAATTAAGCCAGCCATTAAAATCCTGAAACGTACAATTTATTTCAGCTCATAGACAAGGTATATTTTTAAAGGCATCGCACCATTTTTCTCAGCAGTGCACTTTGGAGTTGTTTTTCAGAGAATGGCAGCTTGAATTTCACCAGATGTGAAATCATTTGGTTGTGTAAACACATTTTTTTCTGAAATGCATAGGGTTTTTATTTCACTTTAAGTTAAAAAAAAAAAAGCCTGTAAATGGATAATGTCTGTTGGTTGAACTGGACATCTCAGAGGGGTCCAGGGCTAAGATCCACGAAGGTGATTTACAGTCTGAGGTAAACAGATTGGCTCAGATAACACTGGCTGATCGATGCTCCCCATCTCTCCAGCAGGAAATGTCTCAGGGAGGCAGGGGAATGACTTTTGCAAACCCTTCTTAAGATTCTGAGCCTCCCTGACCCTGCTCTCTCCCCTTTCCCTGAAGAACTGAGAACTAAAGGAATAAAGATTCTCTTTCTTTTGCTTTGAAAAGTTCTTCCAGTTTTTATTTTCTATGTATTTCTACATCTGAGAATACAACCATTGAATGAACCGTTTAACAAATTTACCTCGAATAATTTTTCATAATAAATATTTTGCTATCTGCCCCACCAGTGCGGGCCAGTGTGGAAATATTCCTTTTACATTTTTATGGGGTGTTACAAGTCATTGGAAATGATGTTTACAATAAAGTTTCCATTTTACCCTTTAATCAGTTCTAGTAAATGAAAGTTGCTTTACTGTTTAACTAATTTTTCCATCTCTTTTGGGAACCAGTTTCAAGAATTTCAAGCTACTTTATCACATAGATAAAATACGTTGTTGAATTCTGTGATTGCCCTGGGAATGAAAGAATACTGTACCTTGATATCTTGAGAGAGAGTTCAAAAAGTGATGCTTGCCAGATTAAATCTGAGCTTCTGGATTTTAAGATCAGCTTTATTTTATTTACCACCTATTTTTTTCCTTCTGACACCCTCTTCTATCAAGACTGGATAGTAGAATTTTTACAGCTGGCATGAAACACTCATTTAAAAATTATAAATTTAAAAAGGCTAGCTTAGTAAGATAAATTCAAAAAAGGCCTTACAAATACATCCTGTGTTATTTTTATGTATTTTGCTGTTAAAAAGGTTTCTGTAATAAGTATCATCTTGCTTATTCCGCTGAGAAAAACTATCTCAGATTTATATCCTGTTACTAATTTTAAGCATCTGCATGTCTGTTTCAGTAGTCTTTTGGAAATTAAATGCTCTGCAAAATTGATTCTGATTTTAACACTCTCTCAGCTGCTATCATAGGGTTTTTCCATCTTCTCAACTCACAGAAATACATTTAAAATTTTCACATATAAGGAAATTATTACTATTTCTTATAAGCTAATAGTGTGTATTTTCCTTTTTCCTCCTTTCTGTTGACATGAGAATGTTGTTATTCTCTTGTCAACATTAATAGTACAATTTGGTTTATACTGTTGCCTCACTGCTACTGAAACTTTGGGCAAATTTAAACCTTCTCAGCCCAGAGCTTTATTACCTTCCAATAATAAAAACATTCGTCTCATGGAATTGTATAAATCAAAAGAAATAAAGTACTATAAGGCAATAGTAAATAAAGTACTAAAACAATAATACAAACTACTTTTAATCATTGAGTCACACTTCTGAAATATTTTCTACAATGTCTTTTTTTTTTCAAAAGTAGGACTCTCTCTTTTCCAATTCCTAAACATAAGGGGAGAATTAAATTTCAGCCTGCCTCAAAGTATGAGTTAGGACTTATTTGTTGGTGAGTGTATTTTGCCCCCAAGACTTCAAAATGTTGAACAATAATTAAGATAGGTAGACACATAATAAAACGGTTAAAACTAAAAACTCTGAACATACCAGGTATTGGATGAGATATAGAAGAAGTGGAACTCTGATGCACTTTGGATTGTTACATTTTGGAAAACAAGAAAGTTTGGCAATTTTAGAAAAAGTGAAATATTCACTATTATATGATTCAGTCATCCCAGTCCTAAGTATTTACCCAAAATAAATTGAAGCATATGTCCAGTTCACATAAAGCATGAGCATGAATGTTCATAAAAACTTTAATTATAATAATCCAAATCTGGAAACAACTCAAATATATATCAACATAAGAATGAATTAAGTGTGGTATATTCATACAATGAAATATTATTCAGCAATTAAAAGGAATGACCTCATAGTACACACTAAATTGTAGATGAACCTCACAAAATTATGGTGCTGAGTAAATAAAACCAGGAAAATAACAATTATATAATTAAATTTATCTAAATTCTAGAAAATGCAAACTAATGTGTAGTGACAAGTAGATTGGTGGTTGCTTGGGGTGGGGAGGGGGCCACAGATGGGAGAAAAGGAATATAAAGGAGCACAAAGAACTGTATGGGGTGAGGGATATGTTCATTATCTTGATGATGGTGAGGATTTTATGGATGTATACATATGTCAAAACTAATTAAATTATATACTTTAAGTGTGTACAGTTTATAGTACATCAATTATACCACCATAAACCTACTGTGTTTTTTAAAATGAAAAGTACTTCTGCTGTATGGAGTCCTGCCATTTTTTCTGTGATGCACATATATTTTTATCACCCATTCTAAATTAAATATACAATCATCCCTTGGTATCCTTGAAGGATTGGTTGCAGAACCCACTGTAAATTCCAAAATCCTAAAAGGCTCAGATCCCACAGTAGGCTTTCCACACCTGCAGACTCAGCCACCGTGGATCCTGCAGGAAGGGCTCTAGTACTTATTGAAAAAATTCCACGTATATGTAGACCTTCACAGTTCAAACTCATGTTGCTCATGGGTCAACTGTAGTCTGTAATTAATCCAGTCACTAAGCAGTTAGTTACTTATTTGAAATTAATCCACTTTCAGGATAGAATAAAATCATGACAGAAAAAAGTCAACTTGGGTTAATGATTCCAGCTCTTTTTTGCTTTAGTTAACTATTAATTGCATGCATCTATCTGTTTAATACTTCACATTATCCAAAGAGCTTTTACTCCTAAAGTTTTATTCTATTGTTGAAGGTAAATGAGACTTAAAAAGATGAAAACTGAGGAGTATCAAGAAACATTTGTCCACCATCCTTATAGAAGTATTGTGGGGTTCCTAGGGAAGTGGGAGGGTGTGGCTCAGTGGTGAAGTGCCTGTTTAGCATGCCTGAGGTCCTGGGTTCAATCCCCATCACCTCTGTTAAAAATAAATAGATAATTAAATAAATAAACTTCATTCCTCCTTCCCCAAGAAAGCATTGTGTAGTTCTCATCAAAGCATATGACAGAAGCTTTATTCTTCCTTATCTGCCCTGATCTCAACTTTCAGAATTAAGTTGAACTATGTACTTTTTTAGGTAGTTTTTCTCACTCTTGGCAAAAAGGGATTACATTCTCCATAATTATGGGTGAAGGAAACGATACTCATGATTGGATTCAAAGTTGCACTAGAGTTAATGTAAAAGGAGAATTGCAAATCAAATTCAACACCATATTTGATTATCCCTACTCATTTCCCAAGTTGCCTTGTTATTATTTCATATGATGCCAATTTAGGTGGTGAGAGGTGATATGAGTGATATATTCTCTGCTCTTCCTGTGATAAATTATTTTAACTTCCATTATACAAGATTGCATAGTGTTTTAGATAAAAAATTAAACTTCAGAGAACACAGGAAACCTCTTTAGTTTTTCTTGTTCCAGTATTAGTAGTTTTAAAACAATGATTTCTTTTAAATATCTTAATATATAATATGTGGTTTGCTCCATCAATTCAGACAAAATGAATTTAAAGAGGAAGGACAGCCCAACTGACTTTTTTTTTTTTTGGAAATTGATTACAATTTGGTCAAAAGGGCTAATGCTACACAGAAACTGTAAAATAATAGAGCCCCAAATGAGAGAGTTGGGGGGATACTTCACTTTAGTAAAATAGTTTCTAGACTACACTTATTATATACAAAGTTCTAAGAAACAGCAAGAACCAAACAGAAATAAATACTATAGTCCAGTATTTTACAGTATCTTGACCTCTCTCAGGGTTGTGCTCAAAAGCAGAGAATAAATTGGAGAGAGTACCTTTCTCAATTTGCATCACTTTATTTTGACTTAATGAACCGTATCAGGTGTCAGACAGTGTAAATGTGGAAATGCTGAGAAGGAAGCAGAGTTGTGTGTGCAAAGGGGAGCAGAGGCCAATTAGATTACTCAGACATGTGGACGGCGTATATAGTTCCTGTACTAACATTCAGTTCCTGGAATTTCGTCTGGCCCCTTCATTTCACTCTGGCCAAAAATAAACCCTGTGTGGTGGATCTGTCCTCATTAGCCATTTTACTTATCTCTTGATTGGAGTATCGTGGAATGCAGCATACACAAAGACAATATTGTAGATGGTGAGTGAGTGCATTGAACCTACACAGTCAAAAGAGATAACATGTTATGTACCCATTCTAAAATAGATTACTTGTATACTAGAATTCTACTACATTTGTTTTATGAAGTTAGAAAATTTTTCCCAAAAGTTTGTTTCCAGAGTCAGCGCCATGCTTCAATATTGCCCATTTTTTCATTTTCTTTAGCTATGCCTTTATTTAGTATGGTTAAAGAACAGCTCTCAGCTTTTGAAGAGCAAAGGGAAAAAGTCTTATCGTTTTTATTATTGTTTTGGAACATTTATTATATATTTCTGTCCATTAGAGTATTCCTTTTTTGTTTGTTTGTTTGTTTTGGAAAATTTGTTAGATATCTCCACCCATTGGAATGCGTGTGATTGTTTCAAGTGAGCTAACGAAGCATGTCAAGGGCAAATATCAATTCACAGTATAAGCGTCCTGCAGGGGGTGAAAAACTGAAGGCAGGCATTTACCTTTTGGCCTAGAATTTTAAATTATTCCAAATAAAAGATGTTCCTTAGCATAAAGGATTACCAAAAGAAAAGTGTAAGTGTTAGCCTTCTAATAGAAAGTGTGTCTGTACCACAGACAGTTTATAAATTGAAAATCCACACACTCAATCACATTTCACAATAACATACAGTCTTTGTAAGACATTTATCTTCATGTTAAGATGAAAGCTTCATTTAATTTTTATAAGTTTTTTTGATTCTATTTATTTCCTTGTATAATTAATATTGTAGAGGTTTAAACATTTTTTGAGACTTTAATAGACCTTTTAGTTCCAGTGTTGTCTTCCAGTGTTTGTTTTAATGTTCTCTCTAGTAGTTCATATTTAAAATTATCTTTCATTTTTGGCTCTTGCTCAAATGCACCTCACTAATTACAATTCTAAATTCTTTTTAAACTTTTGGATGGAGTCCATTGAATTGGCAGGAATTCACTTAAATATGTAAAAAAAAAAAAAACTATCTTTTTTGTTATTTTAATTCCTGCCAATTAAAAAATTATTTTACCTCAAGTATAAGATTTCTTCCAAAATGACTATATTTATTGGCAAACACTTAATATTTTTAATTACTTTTTTCAAATTGGATCAAGTAAGCAATGGTAACAGTATTAATTTTGAAAATTGATTTGTTCTTCAGAAGAGCATATATTATAGCATGCATGACTTATTTCCATAAGAAATGAAAATGATGGCACCTTCACCATGTGTCAGGAGCTCAGCCAAGCGCTTTGCATATCTTCATAATTCCGACTAAGCCACATATTAACCCCGTTTCCTGATGAGGAATTCAGAACCCAGAAACTTAAATAATTTACTCAACATCACACTCTAGTCAAAGTTGTAGTCAAAATTCAAATGGGGTCTCTGTAATTCGAAAGCTCATGCTCTTTTCTATAAATTTCATTATATCTAAAAAAATTCATTGAAAGTATGAAGACTGATCTCTGCTAGTGGGATCTAAACTTCAGTATATCTGGTGATATATATTTGGTGATGAAAAAAATACAGCTCCTTTACTTCAGATGGCATACTACATTGTCATGATGCACAATGGAAGGAATTGTGCCAAAATGGAATGGAAGGTTCAATGGTGCCAAAAGAAAGTACACAGCTTCTTTGTGTGTATTTATTATATCCGTTTGCTTTACATGTAGATGTATTCTCAATACAATGAACTCAAAGGAACTAGTCATAACTTATGTAACCATTAGATTGTCATTATATTGAATCTGTTTTGAAGTCTTTGTAATACTCAGATATTTTGGCAGTAACAGGCTTCAGTCTGTAACTCCCTTCTTCAAAGGAGTTGAAAACGAAAAATTTCAAATAAAATCCTTTATAGTTTACTCTGTTAGTGAAATTCCTTCTGCAGTATAATTAAAATCCAAATTTATCTTTCTGCTTGTTAAAATTTTTTAAAATGTCTGCTTTAATGAAGAACTTGCACGTGGACTATCCATTCATTTTAAATTATTTAAAACTCCATTTACATAGTTCTAACTCATTAAAAGAAATAAAAAACAATTTTTCAACTGGCGATTTTAGAACTATTTTAGAGGAAATGTAAGGGTAAGCTAGCACTCGGGATGTTTCAGAACCTCCCAAAATAAAGAAATTCTACTCGCATGCTAAAGTAATATTTCATTACTATTTGCTAAAAAGAATGATTCAGTCTTTTCCAAGGGACCATAAAAGAGAGAAATAGACAACATGGACTACTGAAAATTTCTGACTCTTAAACCCTGCTTCCTGAGGGGAGGCATATTATCATTTATAATGTGCTCGATCCTTCACAATCTCACCAGGGTCAGGGACCAGTTAAAAAAAGAAAGAAAGAAAGAAAGAAAAAACATCAAATAAGCAATATAGAATGAGCTAGTAGTGGAGGAGGGGAATGTACCTTTAAACCCAGAGGCTTTTTGTTCGTGTGTTGCCAATCAATCACACCAGCTGGTGTGCTTATAGGCTCTCCTGATGATCTGTTTTCACAAGCTCCTAAGAGAATTCTCATCGTAAAAGGACCTGCTTCACCCCACCAAGAGGTATATAAAGTAAGCTGACATTTTAAAAAATAGTCTACATTAAACAGAAGTCTACATTAGTGAATTTAATTTAACAGTTATCAGTATGAGAACAATATTTCTTTCTCACTCATCCTGGTACAATTGATTTCACATACCGTGAAACGCTGAAGTCATAAGACATTCGACTTTATTTTGAGAACTTCTCTAGAAAAGAGAAACTGATTTTCTTAGGCTCTCCTAAGACTGTAACATTTTAATGATCTTCATCGGTGGTTGCATTTCATTACAACATCGTACAATACTCAGACTTGGGTTTTAGAGTTGGGATGATAAAGTTGCACCTTCAGAACACTGCTAATTAAAGAAAAATCCTAGCGGTTCATTTATTAGAATATTGTTAGTCATCCTCCCTTCTGACAATATAGTAATGTGTTCTCACCATATTTCAATAAAAAATATTTCAGTATATTTAGGACAATTTCTTCATACAGCTTGGTGAAATGGTATTTTGTTTACATGAAGCATCCATTTTTCATTTCTCTCTTCCCATGGGAGCTAACATAAATCAAAACAACTCAAATGTTTTTAATTTCAGTATGAGATCAGCAGCTGTTCCCCAGAACTCCAGTTGCCACAAAAGAGGGATCTTTGTGAGTCACAACTTGAATAGACAATGTTGTAAAATCTAGTTATATACTATGATACTTAACTTGCATATGCCCATTAGAGATCATAATAACAAAGAATTGTGTTTAGTTAAACTCACAGTTTTGCGAAGGTCAAACAGTTATGTAATTGTCCCTATAGTGTTGTGAATCATGGTGGTAGAGAAATGTAATCAATTAGTGACAAGCTCCTTTGATGTCCTCTATAGTGGGTTGACATAACAAATGACCCATTGAAGAGCACTGGGCTAAACTAGACTGCTTAAAAGGAAACTGAGTTCAAGTGAATATTTCCAACAGTTTATTTTGAATGTTTATACTTTATGCAGTTCCTAAAAAATGTGTAATTAGGCTATCTGCTTAGTTTTCCAGAGGAAGGAGAAGTAAATGTGAGCATTTCAACTGAATGCCAACCACATCTTTTATTTAAAAATAAAGAAATCAAAAGCAAACTTGTGAAAGCCAGAGCAGAACTGAAGGTTAGACTTGGAGATTTTGTGAATCTTAAAATTCAAACTTACATTCAAGTGCTATGATAACATAACATTTTCCATTCTCCTGTTGTAAACACATGGCTTCAAAAACTAGTTTTCATAAAATTAGATGTACCAAAAAGAGTATGTAGTGTTTTACATTTGAGCACCTTTTGGAGTAGCTATAAAAAATGGGGAATGATGACCAGGACAAAGACTATGGCAGATACGGTTCTGATTCAAAGTCAGTGATTCCATAAGCACGTAACATCAGTTTCTGAACCCCCTTTAGAAGTTAAAGCCTCTCTCAAAAGAGACCAATATCCCCCCATGGCCCATTGTCTCTTCTGGTGTAACTTAAACTCCAAGTGGAAATTTGACCTGCAACTAAACTAATCTCTTTAAATCTCTTTAAAATAAGGTAGATCCATTTCAATTGGAAATCTATATAACTTCTGCTTCCTAAGCACCCCACGGAACCTGTCCAGGACTGAGCAAGTGAGAGACAAACATTAAGTCTTGTTTCAGCAATTGATGGACACCAGGTGATTCCAATGAGTCAATGTTTCTCTTCCTCTAGAAACTAAATGGCATCTTCAAATTGCAATTTTATTGCTAAGTCTACACATAGAATGTTATCTTTAATCATTTAAATCTTGTATATCTGGTAACTGGTCCAACTGTGCTGCCGTAAATGTGAAAATATATCAAAGATGGTTCATTTCCATATATTCTGCTCTCTAGTCTAAGGAAAATTAATTATTGATGCATCATTGGGTTTCATTTTAACTTTCAAATGAAGTAACAAATAAATGTAGCTATGTCCACATTCATGTGCCTTATGCAAGGCTTCTCATAAGAAATTCTTGACACAGCTTTATTGGAGGGACCTTTATTTACCCCACCCCACCCCCTAGAATGAGTTTGAAAATATTACAATTCCATTCTTCAACTTGATTTCCAAAAGGTCTGATGTTCAGTCATAACTACCGAATTTGCAAGTATGGATTTCATACCCCCTTGTGTCTTTTTGTCAACCTCATTTTCTATTTTTCATCCCTCTGTATACAAATGTCACCAAAACAGTTTTGATTTTAAAATATGAAATGTTATTCAGACATATGCAATATTAAGTTCACCTTTACCTAAACCCATCAAATCCATAGACTTTAGATTTTGAGGATTTTGTTCTTTTTATTATTGTTTTGTGAGAGTGGGTGAAAAAAGGGTTTCACCTCATTAAAAGAGCCAAACTGGCTGGTTCTCTTTTTTCTTCTGAATTAGCTTGACATGCTTGCTATCTTATTGGTTGTAATAATAACTATATGACCATGGCAACTAAAATAGCTCTACTAATTTCAAGGGAATGATACCTTTTAAAGTCTGGTGCTGACTATTCAACTTTTTCATTCAGTCTTATTTTTAAAGAACTATTTAATGATAATCACTTTTCAAGGCACCAGGATACATAGGGATGCTCAGCCCCAAATTAGCTGAACTCTTTTCTTATATCACAGTTTTGAATTTCAGTTTAAAAGATCACAATTTGTTCTTTATATACAGTTCTGAATCCAAGAAAATGAAAACTCAGAATCAGCTATTCTTAATGGGCCAATATCAGCTTTGCAGGGTAGATAAGTATCTGGCCCTGTCTCCAAATGTTTGACATACTGATTAGATTTCTGAGTTCCAGGTGGAACTTGCTGTCACTTGCAGCCAGCTATCATAGGAATATGTATAATTGTAGAGAGTCCAGTTCATTTTAATACCCAACAATATTTCTGAAGGTTTATGATAGTCTATCCAAAAGTGACCAGAATTCACAAGCATTTAGGTAGCAATAATATATTTACAGCCTACAATAAGCATGATGCTGTGCTAGACACTAAATATATAAATGTGACTAAAATTGTCCTTGTCATTGAGGGTTTACATTCCACTGGGGGATCCTGAAGAGTTGGGGGTATGGGAAACTGCATGATTAGAGAAATGACCATATCTGTTAAATGGTTCAAGAAGTACCAAGTCCTTGGGAGAGTCATAATTAAAGGGATAGGCTTAAGATGGGTTTGGGAAGATGAGTTTGGAGGTTAGCAGGCAAAGAAGTGGAAGATTGTCTGGCACATTTAAGAAATAATATGGAAGCTGGAAAACATCACAGGGATGTAGAGAAGGAGGCAAAATTTAATATGGATTACATTTTGAAAATCTCAGTATACTGTGATTAGGTACCCATTAGGTGCCAACATGGTGCAAGTTTCTGCCATAGATAATGCAAAAGAAAGAAGCCAGAGAAAAATTCAAAGGATTGCTAAGCAGTGTTTTGGTTCAGTGAAACTTTGAAATGAATTAATTGGGAGAAGTTTGAGTCAGGAGCTCAATTTTCATTGTGGACAAAATTCGCAATCAATATGGAATAACAAACCAATATATCGAGATCACAGAATTTAGATAAGATGAAATTACATCTCATGACAAAGTTGAAATTTAGTTTAGGCTCATATGTTTTGGAACTCAGAGGCCAGGGTCATAGATAGCTTTTCTACGTGGATATTGAAATACCCCAGGATAACGGCAGGGAATAAATAGAATAGATTAATATCTCTTGTTAATCTGGGGAGTGACCAGGAAAAAAATCATGGAGGAAAAGTGGTTTAATTGGATGGGATGTACATCACAAAAGAAAAGTTCTTTGGATAAAGGTGGAAAGCTACTGCTCTAGAAATAGGAGCCTGAAACAGAGTATGGCCCCTACCTACCAGGACCGAGAGCCAAGGAGTGTAGAAAATGAAGTGCTTTTTCTTTAACAAGATTTTAAATCGGCTGTTCTTTGAATAAGAAGCAGTTTTTAGTTAATGAAAAGATTAAGATAATATTCCAGAGAAAGCCTGACGATGTGTGTAAGCAAATGGGTTTATGGTAGAGAGATGTCTAGAGGACAATGTGGAAGAACATCAAGACTGATTAAATATGTGTGCCCCTGAAATAAATGGGTCAAGGATAAAATATTGGGCTGTATAGTAAGAAAATACTATTGAGATGAGCAGATTTGATGTTAAGGATATAGCAGAGAAGGACTTGAGTATATTAGGGACCAGGTTTGAAGCAACGTCTGTGTCCTTACAAGACCGCAAGTACAATGGAGGCAAACAGTTAGATGTGGAACAGAGGAACACAGGAGGAAATTGCTTGCTTGAGTATGCCATTAGAATTTTGGTGACAGATTCTTTTGGTCCTGCTGTTAATGTGTGTCCTCAGACCATTTAACTCTTCAAATTGCATTTCTCCCCACTGATGGACATAGATGGAAAATGAAACCTCAGCCAATGAGAAAATGACAGACTCCTTATTACAATGCTCTTTGATAACAGTCAGCAATTTTACTCTAACAAAATATGTTATTTGGTTAACAGGTCATAAAACAAAAGTTCAAGCTGATGTAAGTAATTGTAAATGAACTATAAGCTGTGGTTCTGGAATTTTTTTCCCCTGCAGTCATAACCATTATTCTTTGCATGTTGTTACTGCAACATAAAATTTATATTATTTTTTTACCAGGAGACTTGAGAGAAAGATAAAAGATCAATTAGGCAGCTTAGCTGTGGCATTATCCACAGTACCAGCATAGCACCCAGTTCAAATCCAAGCTTAAATCTTCCTGGGTGGGAGGAGCTACAACTGTGTCTGAATGTCGGGAGTGAGACAGTGAAAGTGGTAAAATATTTCATCTACAGGAAAATTAAGAGGCAGCCATTGGTTTGAAGTTACCCTCTATGGAAGAAACCCTCAAAACAAGTCTAATTTCAAACCTCTCTTCTCTCTCTCTCTCTCTCTCTCTCTCTCTCTCCCTCTCTCCTCTCTCTCTCTCTCACACACACACACACACACACACACACACACACAAGCATACATGTACGTGCCCCACACACCCACATATTCTGGCTTGTGTGATATTTTACTGGTTTAATGCTATTTAATGCATTATGGCCTTCATTAAATTCCAGACCAGAACATGAAAAACAGAGTTTATCTGCTTGAGGATGTAATCTGGAAATTGAGACCAGTGACACTATTACCAAAGGGTGTAGCATGTTAATTTTTTATTATTGTTTTAACAAAGAAGAGCATTTTTAATACATCTTTGAACTTCTACCATAGGCCACATTTATATTCTGGGGGAGTTTTTGACTGTCTAGGAAAATAATTTCACAGGGACTAAATTAGACTTTTCCGAAATTTGTAACTATTCTTCATAGTCTCTTACATATCAGAGCAAAACCCACCGAGAGTCCAGGAATCCCAATTTGCATTTCATAGAAAGGCACATGTTGTCTGCTATTCGAGTACCACAGCATCAAATGTCCTTGTCAAAATTTAATATCATTTCCTAAAGAGTAAAAAGACTAATAAAGCATTTCCTTTTAGTGTAATAGAATGGTTCTACTATACAAACGAGAATAACACAAATTCTTTGTCTTTGGGTTCTACACACTTGAAGTGCTATCTAAAATGAGTAGAAATGGGAAAAAAATGTGGGGATGTGAAAGGATGATAACAGGTGAGGAGAAATAAAATACTCAACGTTAGTAATAGTAATAGATATTGGAACAGAAGGGGGGAGGTCATTTTACTGGGCAGCTGTAGAATACTAAGGAAGCTGGTCCAATAACAGAGGTTTTGAAAGTAAGGAAAGATTGATTGTTCAACCGTGTTCCTGCATCTGGCCTCCTTGATTTCAAGCATTTCCAGATTGCTATCCAAGACTGTAACTGGGCAAACTCTGTTCTCAAGTTTGCCATTAGGAAAACACAAACACACAGCAAAACACACACACATCAAAAGAAATCATCAGTTTGAAGTATTCTAAAGTAAGAATGCGAAATGTTGAGTTGCACTGTTATTTTTTTTTTTTTAATTTAGTCGCTATAACTGTGCCTTATGCTTTAAAGTTGAAAGTATCGTTGTTAACCTTACCCTTTGGAATTATGACACCTCATCAAAGTGGGTCATTCAGAAAAAATAAAAACTGAGGTCATTCAAAAGGATTTCCTTACTTTCAGAAATGGAGTAATAATAGTAAATTACAAGTATCGGGGAATGTATTTTTAGGACTTTTAAACATTTCACTCAGAAAAAGGAAATGGCAGGGTTTTTTATTATTATTTCCCCTATTATTCACAGGTGCAAAGTTTGAAAATTGAGCAATATAGGATTTTTTTATTTTCAATGAAAATTACTTAGAAATCTTAAAAACAAATCAAATTAACGTATCACATAGAGTTAGCTGAATCTTAAAAAAAGTACTATAATTTAATTATATCATCTCATGCACACACAAAATAGACAGTTTGGTGTTCCTTTGTTTCATGGTGAATGACAAAGGTGTTCTTATTTATTTCCATCTGAATTCAATTTGAATTAACGATATGTATAAAACATGACTACGTACAAAAAAAGACAAAAAATAATAACTGCAGAGAAATGTAAAAGTCACTACCCCAGAACTTAACACAAGTTAACAAAATGGAAACATGTAGATCAAAATCAAATATTACTATGTTTAATTTACTTTTCCTTTTTTTTTTTGAAATTCAGTCCACACAATGAAGTAAGAAGGGCAGGAATAAAAATTAGAAGTAGCGGAGGTTGGGGAGGACTGAACTAGGCAAAAATGAAAAGTGAACAAGATTATAGGTCATAAACACTGGAATAAGATATGTTAACATAAATTTTGGTGGTACCACTCACATAATAATTAAAGGGGAACCACCTGGAAGACAGGGTAACTATTTAGTCATTGTGTTTCTCATTTCTCTAGAGCCTGGAAAACACACTTGTGAATGGAAATGCAAATGACTGGTGCGTTCTTTCAATGCTTGTGTTAGCATTTTTCAGTATCTTCATCTACATGGGACTATACAGTGATAGAAGGAAAGGAGGATCACATAGTTTGCATATATCTGGGGATGACTATATGGCCTCATGTGCCATCTGTGATTCAAACTATTCTTGTTGCCCAGGCAATAGCCAAAGCAGAGAGATTGATTGGTTATGCTATCAGATTGAATGTCAGCCTCCTAGACACAGGACAGCAGATACATCTGCAATGAAGAGCAAAACTACATAAGTTCAAAATATTTCAAAATTCTTATGTATATAATTTAATTCAGATGTCAAACCAGTCTCTTATGCATCCTCATCAACAAACCGAAGAACTTAGTGTTATTGTTACATGCTGTCATAATGCTAAATTTTTATAGGATTGAGCAATTCATTGTGCTCTGGAAACCTTCCCAAAATTGGCAGGCAAAAGGACATGTATGGACGGTGAGGTCACTACTTGCATGGAAAAGATGATGGAGAAATGTTTAGAAAAGTAACTTACTGTTTTGTGTTCATTGTGGTTGAACTTTATATAGCAGAGTATAAAATGGTTTCTACCCATCTTTGTAAGTTTTGTGGATTTGAAAAGTTATGTACCAGATAATGAAATCCTTATGTTTATCTGGAATTTATAAAATGATGATCAACTCTAATTACTTTCTGTTCAGGTATAGGTTGTGGTATTATTATTATTATTACACTGTAAATATTATATATGTTTATACGTATTTATTTTGTGATCCCACATTTCTTCCTTGGGCAGCCTTTTGGAAATGCCTCTTTTGAGTTTAAAACCCATTCATTTCTCGTACCTCCATCCTGTTTCTCCACAGCTCCGGAACAAACACATGAGTTTAAATCCAGATGAGTAATTGAGGTCGGTGTGCATGAGTCCAGGGGGTTTTACTACAAGTATAAATAAGCTTCCAGTTCTTTGCTGTTGAACCTGATTTTCCTCTGCTTCTGTGTAGCATTTAATACAAGGGGAAAAATTGAGTATAACTGTGTTTCCATGAACAATTTCTTCAAAATATCAATAAAGTAGAGAAAATTATTAGACATTTGCAGGAAGGTGTCCCTGGGAAGTAAAGGATGTTCACTTTGGGGCTTGTTTGTGGATTCAACTCTTTCATAGTTGATTACTTTATTTATATTTTGGAGGCTGTAGCTTTTATGCTTAGGTATCCACAACTTACAATTTTAGACATCGCTAACATTGAAATCACTTGCCAAAATCATCCACAAATAATGCAAATGAAATTGGCATGCTGTCCCTCCCTTTGTCATATTTTTTCATTATGTCTAACCTCTTCCTTCACCTTGTCTGTCCTTCATTTTTTTGTATTTCATAAAGTTATGTTACCAAATGTTAATATCTTATGGTAAACCACTATGAATAATGAAATTTAAACATATTTACACATTTGTCTCAAAGATCCAGTATATTAAGTTTATATTATCTGACTTCTTGGAATTTTAGGCCTTATATGTGTTAGGTTATTGAGAGACACAAGGCTGTAATGGTCTTTGCAAAATATTACCCAATTTCCTGTATCCTCTCCCTTAGGATGAATTTCACAAAATGTCTGCAGAGCTAAGGAAAAATCCAAGGCTTTGATATGTCTCCTTGGCCCTGCTTCCTGTTTTATTGCACAGCTTTCTTGAATGGTCCCATGATCAAGAATTCTTTCATGCCTCTGGGTACCAGACAAGAGATGATCACGAAGGGGCCAGAACACATTCCTTGCATTTCTAATTTTAGGCACAGATTTAAGTGTATGGTTAAAATGAGACACTAGTTTTCTGGGTTTAAAGGGCTATTCTGTGCAAAGTAACTCTGCAACCTTTGACCTATTTAGTAATGCTTTGGGAAATTACAATCATATACAGGTGCAGGCAATATGGTAAGAAAAACACTGCCGAAGTTGGTTTGCTTTCCACAATTTCATGTCCTTCCAAGGGGGCTATAGATTTTTAAGTCAAGTGAGTGTGAGATTTAATAACTCTTCTCCCCCTTGCCGGTTTTCTTGTAGCTAAAATATTACCTTTGAGTAGCTTTAATCAGTTAGCCATACATAGGCTTTTTGAATAAATGTATTTGAATAACATATTGATTTATAAATCACTAGGAATGTTAAAATATAATTCTCAATATGTTCAGTTATTCAACAGTACCTAATATAATAACCTAAAAATCAAACCAACTAGTGAAACGAGCTTTATAGATATAAGTAGGCATGGGAAATATTTTAAAAAATGGGAATAACATGAAACAAACTTATGTAGCAAAATACATGAGTAAAGAGTTCTTTTTTAAAGCTTTACTTTCTCACCTATTGTAACTATTCTAATAATTAAGTTAGAAGTTAATTTTATTCCCTTTATCCATGGCTTCACTTTTTTATCACCTTATTTTTATTACAAATAAAGACTCATAAATTCAGAAGATTAATCAATCACCATATTAATACATTTTCTTTACTCACAATCTCCTTTCAATCAAATACAGACTTTCTTATAAAAATAACTAAACTGTTTGTTAGATTTTGTTAATTTTATACTTAGCTTGATAGTATTTTTATGTCAATTTTAACTTAAAATTATACTTTCAAAACTTGTTCACTATTTTTCTCTCAGTTAACCTTTATGAAGCAACTATTTTACAACAATTACCAAAATTGAGACATAGGTTAGTATTTTATACCACAAAGTACTTTTTACTATAAACATACATTTATTTTAAATAATAAAGAATAGTTCCTATATTATTAACCCATGGCCTTTTAAAAGATACATTTAAGAAATATTTCATGTTATCATATTACCTTTGGGCAATGATTATCCATACCAAGAAGAAATGGACACTTGTTCTGAGTATTTTTTCAACACTTTTTTTTTCACTATTCTCAAGCCTTCAGTTCATCACAAACTAGAAAATAAAGAACATTCACAGATTTAGAGCAGCAAATTGGGTAAATTCAAGAGAAATATTTATTCCAAATGTGATCCCAACTGTGTATGTGTGGGTGTGTGTTGGTGGATGTATCACATGAAAGAACCCTCATCAGTATTCTGGAACTTCAGAGCAGGATGCCCCTTTCATAACTCATGGATAAATGTGGACCCTCTTGGACACCCACTCTTTGAAAGTGAGAAGAATGCCTACTCAGAGCTAGCAGATTGAATGGGAATGTGGGAGAGAAAAAAAGAGCAATCCTGCAATTTTCTTAAAACATAAAATCTAAACTTTCTTCATATCCCTGAGGTAATTAGATCAAGCCTGAAAACATTTGATATACTGAACCGTATTATTTTATTTAATCCATATTGTTAGGACTCTGAGATGGAAATAAGTGAAAAATACAGTACAGATTCTTGAGACACATTAAAGGAAACAGAATTTTTGAAGTCTGAAAAGGAATTGAGGCATGTACTTGTTAGTTGGGTATGAAGAGTTATTTAGAATTACCCTGGAACTTATTCACAAGGCACCAAGTGTACGTAGGTACAAAAAGACACATGTTTAAGATTTCTAATTTTCACAAGGTTATTTCTGTTCCTTTCTGGCTGAGTTGTGTATCAGTTTCCCTTTAGAAATAATACGAAAATACTCTAATCAACCTAGGCTGTCTCACATGTGTATAATTACATTTTTTTTGAAATTTTAATTATTAGTTAATTATTCTCCATTCTTCAATGATATCCTCCCTTGTGCAGAGGTGCTGTCTTAAATTATGGAAAGACCAAAGGACTCTAGTGCCAAAGGTCTACACTTTATCCATTGTTCTTCCTCTTAATAGCTGAATTATATATCTTTCTGTCTGCTGTCCTTATCCTCTTGAGGCACAGCAAAAACTCAGTATCTAAAATTGACCTCATCTTATGCCAGATCTCAACTAATAAACTTAGTAACACATCTACCAAATTCTCTGAGCCAGAAGCCTGTGATCTTTGAATTCTCATTTTTTCCCTTTTCCCACAGACCCAGTCAGTCAAGAGACCTACAAATTTCACTTCCTAAATATTTTTCAAATTCATCCCATGTCTCCCACTTCTTCTGTCACTTCTGTTCAGGTGCTCATCCTATCTTTCCTGGACTTTGATTTTACTGTTTCCCACCATGAAAGTTCTGTGAAAGCAGCATCTTACCTGTATCACTCACTTCCATCAGTCACTGGTACAAAAACATCTTGGTTGAATGAACCATTGGGTGGGTAAAGAAAGGGTTCCATTTTGGGGGCTCATGCACACTGGCTCATCCTGCACCCTGTATCCTGAGGGTCCTTTTCTCTTTTCTTCACTGTTACGCTACCTTCAAAACTTGGTTAAGAGTTCATCACCCACAGAAAATCCTCCCTGAATAACTATGTTAAGCTAAGTGTATTCCCCATTGCACACCAACTATTTTTATCTTAGCACCTACCATATTTTATTGAATTTTTTGCTTCACGTGTATGTCTCTACCTCTAGACCACTGACTCCTTGAAAAAACCCTTGTTCACCTTTGAATTTCCAGCACAGTGGCAGGGTCAAATATACTCAGGGCTCACTATTTCTTAAATAAACACTGAACAAATGGATGAATGGTCCCAGTTTGTTGCCTAGAAAAATACCATACACATAAAAATACATCAAAAATAGTTTAACTTAATTGGCTTGAAACATATTACCATGGGCCTCTTCCTCGATATTTCCAAGGTTCAGTTTCATTACCTGCAAAAAAAGATGTTTGCTTCCTCTGACAACTGCACAAAGTTACCTACGTATATGAATAAGTGCAATGACTTTTCTCTCAACTGCATAAAATTGAACAAATTTAGTTATTATCAATTTAAATAGAGTGCAAAGCAATGTAAGGTATTTATTAGCAATACACCTGATGTTATTAAATGCACTAAAATTCAGTCTAATTAACTTTAGATTAAATTAAAAATTAAAAATTGAGCACAGAACATCACAATATAAATTTCCATATGTTGCATAAAATGTTTATTTTTTTTCCAGGAACATGTTATTTTTCACAGTCACCCCATTTACTGCATTTTTAAATTTGTCTTAGTTTTAAAAAGATAAGAAAGTATTCCCAACATCTGATTTTAAAATATGTGAAGTAGAAAAAATATATCAAAAAAACATAGAGATACATTTTGACTTTGAAATGCATATATTGCTTTTAATGAATTTCTTATAGCTTTCATGTTACCCCCAAAACAGATTCTTATATTTTACTTTAATCAAAGCTTTTCTACTCCAAAACAGCATATCCACCAATGTAAGCTTTTCAAGCACGGAAGCTCAGTATCCACCTATTGCCTTAACTTCTATTTCAGGAAAGAATGCCTACGTTAGACATTTGGTATTAAAAAAATCTATTGTTTGGAGTATTACTTTTACTAATTGGAATATTCTGAAACAACAATTCAAAAACCAAATTTAAAATTAGAAGACAGTGAATAAATGTAATGGTAACGTAGGAGGAAATCCTAACTCCGCATTTCCATAGTAATCCTAGTTTAGACCATGATCCCTTCCCCCGAACAGCTGTGGTTAGTTGTATTTTCAACCATCTTTCTCTGTTTGACTTGTGGGTCTTGAAAGTAGATAATGAGGGCTTATCTACCCACTGTGTGTGTGTGTGTGCTGCCTTAAGTGTGTTTGATTTTTAACATGTAAATGTAGATCCTGCCTAATCTTTAAGTAATGTAATCACAGAATTACATTCACAACTCTCACTGTTTTTCTCATTAGCTAATAACTATTGGATGCAAAGATTCTGTATATCCCAAAGGTAATGTCTTCACTTTTTTATGTTGGAAATCTTCCTTCTTTATGCTTTCATACATTTTTTCCTTTTCCCCAGTACACATTAAACTGCATGGCATATTACAGGTGCTCAGTAAATCCTTTTTGAATGTTAAGACACTTGCTCTTTTAAAATAGATCCAGTCTTCTATTTGTTTTTGTATTCCTTAACATCTTGATTGCAGTTATAGGTGTATACAGCTCCACACACTCATTTATACTTAGGTTGCTGTATTATATATTAGGTAAATTTCCATATCATCATTTTTACTTGATAATTTATTCCAGAATCCATATTTCAAAATATATTGGAACATAAATGATTAATTTTGAAAGTTTGATAATTAAGGGCTTAAAGTGTAGTTGTTACTTATTCAATCATCCATTAATTTAACAATTACTAATTTAGTAACTCCAGTGTACCAGAATGTTGTTACAAATGCTGAGAATCTTTCTTTTTATTCTTATTTTTTATTGAAATGTAATCAATTTACAGTGTTAGTTTCAGGTGTACAGCAAAGTGATTCAGTTACACATATGCATACTAATATTTTTTTTTCAGTTTCTTTTCTATTAAGGCTCATTACAAAAAATTGATTACAGCTCCCTGTGCTATACAGTAGATCCTTGTTTATTTTGTATATAGTAGTTTTTGTCTGCTAAACTCAAACTCCTATAACCCCGATGAAACTAGTGGTAGAATCGTAAAAGCTATACATAAATACATGCATGCATACTTACATACATAGCACTGTAGTCTCACTGAGGAGGAAGGGACTAGTTCTTCGTGAGAGTTAAGAAAGTTTTGTGTGGGAGGCAATCGGTAACTTAAAGCAGTAACTTAAAGGATCCATAAGAGTTTGCTGGGCAGGAAAGAGGGGGAAGCCATTGTAGGCAGAGGGAAATTGTGCAATATACATTTAAGAAGTAATAGTTGCCACCAGCAGTTCTCTTTTGAATGTCCTCACATTTTTCATTTGCAAAATTTATTTAAGCCACTTTATTATGGCAAGAGCTTCAACCATCAGTTGGATTAGTTGATTTGGTCTGTTCTGTATCTGAGCCAGCTGCAGTGTTAGCAACAAGAAAAAAGAGGCTATTCCCAGTGTTGAATTATTTGAAGGAGGACCAGTGCTTATGAACAAAAGGACACTGAAGGGACCTGAAAAATAAGAATAACCTTGACAGATCTGGTCATATATTTGCTTCCTAATAATAAATTCTAGTAATAGTTTGTTTACACATGTTGAGTTTTCCTCAGAGATGAGGTGAAATAAAGACTGCATGACACACAACAGCCTAGTAATTTGTTTTGAAAACACGTATGTTTACAGCTTACTTTCCTACCTGCTGCTAAATAATAAAACTGGTAAGATATTTGGCTATGGCATGATAATATTATTTCTTCTTGATCTAAAACTCCATGATTTCCATAGCAATTTAAATGTTAATATAAAGGGTCATATTATAATAATAGTGGTAAGTATTTTGAGTGAATGATACAAACTGTTTCCTATGAAATATTATTCTTTCTTTTATGTTAAAAATAAATACTTGGATAAATATGATTATATTACATATTATATGTGTGTGTGTGTGTGTTTATTTATTTACTTAGATACATCTGATTATATTTTACCAGTGTTTAGAAAGTATCATTTAACTATTCATCCAGCCAGAAAGCCTTCTCTAGCTGCATTGTAGCCCAGGGAGATTTATATGCATGCATCCAAGAACACTCTATTGCAAATGGACCAAACTAACCGGCTTAAACAGAGATCGTAAATTGGCATCCCTGTAGCTAAATATGGCTGGCAGATGTATTTTGTTTTACCTGAACCATTTCTGAACAAGGGAAAAAGGCAGGAATTTAATAATTAGAAGACATCAAGCTAAAATTCTGATTTCTGGATTCTCTTGCAATAAGGAAAGATCTGAGAGTCCTGGCCTGACTTCCTTCATGGCAACAATTCAGGGGGAGCTGAGTTGAAAAACCATCTGCTTGCCTTTTAGTAATGGAACCACTTAAGTTTGCTTAGTCCTTTCTGGGCCACTACACTAACTTTTCTTTCTTTCTTTCTTTCTTTCTTTCTTTCTTTCTTTCTTTCTTTCTTTCTTTCTTTCTTCTCTTTTCTTTTCTTCCTTTCTTTTCTTTTCTTCCTTCCTTTCTTCCTTCCTTTCTTCCTTTCTTTCTTTCTTTCTTTCTTTCTTTCTTTCTTTTTTCTTTTCTTTTCTTTTCTTTCTTTCTTTCTCTTTCTTTCTTTCTTTCTTTCTTTCTTTCTTTCTTTCTTTCTTTCTTTCTTTCTTTTTCTTTCTTTCTTTCTTCCTTCCTTCCTGCCTTCCTGCCTTCCTTCCTTCCTTCCCTCCTGCCTTCCTTCCTTCCTTCCCTCCTTCCTTCCTTCCTTCCTTCCTTCCTTCTTTCTTTCTTTCTTTCTTTCTTTTCTTTTCTTTCTTTCAAAATTCTGGTACTTTCTTTAATACTAAAGTCATAAATGTGAAATATATTTTCTCCCAGGCACACCTATTGAAGATCTCATTGCTAGTAGTATTAAAACCATGAGATCATGCCACAATTTAATATGCTAAGAGACTCTTCTAAAATAAAACAAAAGGGGGAAAAACACTTCCATAACTTTTAAATCCCATGAAATTGTGTGTACACGAGTGCAGGTGTGTTTGTGTGTAAACACATTGTATTTTTAACCTAGCCAGATTCCTCAAGGGACATCAGTGCTTCTCCTGTCTTCCTTTTCACGTCCAGTTAGGTGGTTGTTAACCTGTAAGGAGGCAAAATATGAAACTGCATCACCCAAATGTTATCTTTGCAGCATCAGACACTCTGTATACTGATGAATGTGTCTCTTCACAGGCTTTCTTTACGGCAAGAGCCTTTCAGATGGCTACTCTTTTAGGAAAAGATTTGGATGCATTTTTATGTGTCACTTAAAACAATTCTGTAAACACCGCAGTAGTGCATTGAAAGTCTCATTCTAAAAGTAACATGATACGGAATCTACGATTTTAGGTTGGAAATAGCTCTTTCACTCTCTGTTTATGGGAGTTGTTTTGATTTTGAGTCTTCTGCCAGAGTAAATACATCTGCAGCTCATATTCCACAGTATCTCAGGGAAGAACAGTCTCAAATTTTGTTAAAAAAACAGTGCTAATTACCTTGTTAGCTCCCATATGTCCCTTTGAGGTTTCACAGACACATTTTTAATTTTCAGCAAAGTCTTGAAGCTCACCTTTAAAAAAACTGGCAAGGTGCAAAGAATAGACCCTCATGAAAGCATGGAACCGATGGAATTGATGTTCTCAGTGCCGTTGTATTATTGACATTAGTCCTTATAGGTAAAATCCTTCCAACTAAACTGGGTTGCTAGCGCTACGCATATTTCTCCCCTTTGTCTCCAAACACTACAAATCTACACGCACTCTTCTGTGTGACCATATTACACAAAGGAAAGTGGCGATAAGTGGTATCATGTAAGTGAAATAGAGCTCATTCATATTCATTCATTAAGATACTGGGCTTATTTTGAGACGGGCACTATGCCATACACTTAAAATCCTAAGATGAACATGACACTGGTCTTGTTCTCTCGGGAAAATTATAAGCTGATGTCACTTCTTATTTCCCTTCATATTTAATATCACATTCCCCTCTGAATAAATATGAAGCCCAGAAAATAGAAACATGACACATACACATATTTAGAGGTTAACTGTAGATATCAGGCTGTTTTTACACACATCTGTTTTCCTAGTTGGAAGAAAAATTCATCTTCCACTAACTGTTTAGGGTATGGTTGAATAAATGCAACTCTCTTGAACTTGGTCAGTGTTTCAGAAAGAGGACTAGAAAGGATATTGCAGTTCATATCTATAAAGATAAAGGTTAATGTTGTACCACATTTTTATTATATCATTCCATATTTAATATAATATGTGATATTATATTATTATATTTGAAATACTTTAAAATGTATTAATAATAAGCAGACATTGTGTGAGCAAACATCATTAATTCTGGTATTTTAGGATCAGAATATTATCAGTTTGACCAGTACTCAGATTCTTTGTCAGTCAGTTGATTTCCCCCTGCAGGGGTGGTTGGGATAAGACTGATGCAGGTGGTGTCAGCCAAGCTGAGTAATACAAGGTTAGGGACCGAGAGTTTGAGGAAATAGTTAAGCTATGTGATTATCTAAAGGAGGTGAAATCAAGTGGCAAATGCAAACCAAGTTACACTGCAGTGAATCAAACCAAGAAAACACCTTGATTTGGGGTCAAGCATGAGCTTGATACCAAAAGGTAAGTTTGAAACCAAGATGGTATGTAAAAGGAGAAGTGAAGCTATTAAAGTCAAACTATCAACTAGGTCAGTATGGCCAAACCATACTGTTAATATCTCATCAACTGACACAGATGGGGGCAGAACATTCCCAAATATTTAAATGAAGGTGTTTCTGGTTTCAAGATTTAAAAAAGTGAAATATTATCTTCAATGCAACTTTGAACTTATGGAATAAAAGTTTGGTATTGTAGTAAAGATTTGTTTGTTTAAATCCAGATTTTTGGTGTGTATGTATCCTGAAGTATCAAAGGAATAGGTGCCTGATGAAATGATAAGATTTGTTTGATAGCTTATTTCCAATTAAGGGAAGGATAGCATTTCTTCCAGAACTCAAAACCACTAGAAAGGAGCCTTGTCATAATGTATCTGTGATTGTTATTCTTTGCACACAATCTTTTGCAAGTGAACTTGACTGTGAACTTTTCTGATTGTTTTCCTTTTTGGTTCATGGGCAGTGAATGATTAGAAATACATCATTCTCCTAATTTAACCTGAAATATGATTTCCCCAAGCATAATGAATGACTCTTATAAATTATATATCCCTAAACCACTGGTTGATGTTCATCAGATTTCTGTTTCACTAATTTTGGTGTTCTTGTATCATACCAAATAAGAAATAATCAAAATTTGATCAAATTGAAAATTATATTCAAAATAATAAGCAGTTGTGGAAATATGGTACAATTACAGGAGGGGTTGTCTTGACTTTAAAAAACAAAAAAAGCCAGTTATTTGATAAAATATGAATTTTATCATTTTTATTGCATCATTTTTATCATATATCATATCAAAATGAATTTATTTAGGAATAGTAGAGGAATTAGAATTTGGGACATGCAAACTATGGCAAACTATAGGCAAGTCCAAGGAAACAAGGGAAGGTCAGCTTTTATTAGATTTTAGGAGGAAATTGAGGAATGCTGTGATGGTTCTTCATTGGCTACCAGGGAGTCAGCTTGTTGGATGGATCAGAAGGAACTCTTTCTTTTTGTGAGGGTCTATAAGATTTGGTGAGTGATACATGCATGAAATAACCCATTCAGCCTTCCTGAATCAATTTTAAATGAGATTTCTTTGATTTATTTTCACTTTTCCCCCTTTTGATCAACATCTTTTCTTAAAAGAATCCCTGATCAAGAATCAGTTTATCCAATTTTAATGGAATTATGTTTTGTTCCTTGATGCCAGAGAGGAACTCTCCTGCATGTCATGTTCCCATTTTGGAGGGAAAGTACACAGTCTGGAAACCGTTGAAGCTAGGAAAGATAGGAGGAAGAACTGTCAGGCATTTCCCATCTGAAGTCTATACCTTAGCAAGGTCATAAGCCTTGGAGATTATCTCAAAGCACAGAGCTGGCATCACTCTGGGCATGTTGTTGCTACAAAGATTTGACAAGCAACAGATATAAAGCTTAAAATGATTATATAGAAGAAGATGGGAAGCAGACATTCTTCAAGCAAACGTCCCAGTCAAAAGTGGTCTTTTTTAAAAGCATGGCAAAGAGGAGTTAGCCTGTTTGTGTTCCCTTTGAGTTCAAGGGAACAGATCCTAGTTAAAAAAAGGTGAACAACCAAGATCATAGGATTGGAACTTGTGTGGTCTTGGTTGGAGAGATGTTGAAATAAGATATGGAAAACTGGTCATAACAGCCTAAACAAACAGGTAACACCCATAGCCTTGCGAGTATAATCAACAGTGGAATTTGAGTTCAAAGAGACACATAAGACCAAGGGATCTCCAACATCATGAACAGATTGGAGCTTCTAGTGACAGATCCAACAGTCTGAAAGGTTTCCCCTTTTTTGCAGAAGTTCGGGCTAAGAAAGAGAGGGAGCAATTAAGGTCAAGGAAAGGTATACAAGCCTGGTCCAGTCATCCTGGGAAAGTTGTCTCCTTCAGCTGTCTCCTGCTTCAGTTCTTCAAAATAAAGATTTCCAGGTTATCAGTCTGAGTGCAGGTCCAGTCAGGGTTTGGTGCTTACTTTAAATGTGACACATGGATCTGAGAGTCTATTCCTTGGAGTTTGGTGACACAAAGGTTGATTAACAGTACCCTATAGGGCCTTTGCAACAGGATTGAAGAGAATCTTTCTGGGGATTCTTTTCCAATAGACAAAATCTCTGGGCTACAAACTGTGATTCTTAAGGTCTTTATCTCCTGGGAATGTACTGTGTAAAGAATGTTCCAAAAAGTATGGTTATTCTCAACAGAAGCAATAAGGTTTTTGCAGTATTGTTGTATATCCCCCTTTACCAGCTGTGGATTGAAAGAATCAGGGGCCAATTGCATTGAGAATCCTGTGATTATTTCAAAGGGTGAGAGTTTATGGGTTCCAAAAGGGGTAGACCCGAGACTTAGAAGGACAAATGGTGGTGCTTTGGGCCAGAATATTTGAAGGATCTCTACAAATTGCCAGTTGAGTCTTAATGATGCTGTTGGTGCATTTGAATAGCCCTGAAGATCAGGGGTGGTTAGCACAGTGAAAGTGTTGTAAAACTGCCCAAACAGCACAGACTTGTCAAAGCACTTGACCAGGAAAGTGAATTCCCCAGTGACTACGAATACCCAGGAAAGGATGATTTTTCTAGTAGAATTTTAGCCACAGAAGTAACAGTAGCCTGTCTGCAAGGAAAGGCTTCAGTCCAGTGAGAAAACATATAAACCATTAATGGGAATTTTAGTCTCTGGCAGGGCTGGATTATTATTTGGCCCAAGCCAGAATTCTTTTTATTGAACTAACAGTTATTAGATTTAATATCCCTTTGGACCATGACATACGTTAGTTGTTGGCTTCTTTGAGAACAACATTCTTTCTGAAAATATCAGTGAATTGGTTTCCTTTAGCCTCCAGAGAATCAAGTTCGAATGCCCAGGGCCCTTGATAATAGTCAAAGCAGCTGGCAAGAGTATGGCGTCAAGTAATTACTGGACATGAGGGCCATTTTAAATTTTGTTTCTGGCTGCAAGTGGTGGACAGCTCGCTGTGGTCTGTAAGCTGCTGTGAGTGATACATGCAAGAGAGCTCTGCTCTTCAGGGCTTTCCTACTCCTTGGTAAATGAGATTTCCTTTACTTAGTCTTAGCTTCTATAAGTTACAAATAAGATTTAAGGTAACTGCAAAGCAGACCAGTGACGGAAACCTTCTGAAGTCATACTACATACAGTCAGCTTGAAGTTTTGCTTCATGACTGTAAAAAGTAAGAAAAGAAAGCTTCAAATAGATTGTTTTTTCCCTGCAATGCTTGTAAGTGACAGGGGTATTTTTGAGGAGTTTTTAGCAATTCAACAGTAGAGAGGTGAAACACAAAAAGAAAAATTAAGTCAGAGCATAAGGTTCCCATCGCCAGTCTCACTCCCTCATCGGTGCAGACCGCTTGAGTTGCTTCTTACTGCTTCACAACCTTCGTAGCAGGGTGGCCGCTGAGTAAGGCAATAAGGTGTTGCAAGATTTGTGACAGTTTAAAAACTTCTGAAAACCTAGAGGATCATCGTGACTGGATGGAGGTCACTTTATTTTTGTAAGCCACTCCTGGAGTTCTTTTCTAGAATGGGCTCAACTCTAAGAATGATATAACAAGACTAGCTTACAGCGCTTCCAAGAATGGAGAGTCACTCAAGCTGGACTTAGGGCTTTAACTAGTAGAGAGTATAGTTTTATTATATGTTTCTCCATTTTATGTTTAGCCTCTTAGAACAGCAGAATCCTATAAAACTTTTCACGATGGTGGAACTGTTCTAATGTAGCTTCCAAGCACTTGAAATATAACTGGTGCAGCTAAGAAACTAAGTTTTAAGTTTTAGTTTATTTTCATAAATTTAAATTGAAGTAGCCACATACTGCCATATCAGATAGTGTTCTTTGTTTATACAGAGGTCCTATCTTTCTCTGCCAATACCAGAAACAATGAAATTAAGCAAGCAAAAAGTGAAAATGAAAGGAAGAGTGATGGGAGAAACTTCAAAATCTGATAAAAGCTTTTTTGTTTTCCTTCTATGAGATGGGAGAGCAAACTTCTAAATAATTATTCATTGTGTCAGTGTTTGGAAAGGATTTTTAAATACTGAAATGTTGAGCCAAAAGAGTGAAAAGTTTATGTCCACTTTGATTAGTATAAAATGGACTGGGCACCTTTTCAAACAGAAGGCTGTGAAACCAGTTAGTTATGACTTCATGCAACTGTAACCATTCACTGTCATTGGACACCAACAAAACCCATCTGCTCAGGGTTTGGGCATCAATTTATTTTATATCAGATAACAATGTGCTTTAAGACTTCTGTTAGACCTCAATATCATTAATAGAAAAATGATCTTTGGGCTAGAACGTGAAGTCCATGCTTACATGCATCACCTGTCTTCTTCTACGCCATGACATGCTTGTGATTCTTAAAGCAGCTACAGAGATCACCACCCACAGAGAAGGAAAGGGATCCTCGTGTCAGTATCCAGTACTAAGAAGGATTATCTTCTGTCTCTTGCAGGTTTTTCTCACTTTTTGGAGGCTGAAAAATATGAGTATTCACAATTAAAAAAAAGTAGGGGCTGGGAGGAGGGTGTGGTATCATATTCTCGCCTAAAAGAATGAGGATCCATGTGACAGAAAGGGAGCAGGCGAGAATTTGCATAGAAATAAAATCCTCAGTTCAATGTAAAAAAGAAAATGTGAATATTCATAATTTTCATGCTACCAAATACATTTTGATCAGATCTTCCTTTCTATTTGCTGGTTTTTCAGTCTTTACACAATTAACCATCTTAACCAAAATTCATACGGGTAGAAATTACATATATGTGAGTTCTCACTGGATTTTATTCTGATTAACATACAACTTAAGTCATTTATTATCTTAGAGAATATCTGCATAAAGAAACAGATGTGTGTGGGAAGCTTCCGAGAAAAACAAAAAACTAGTTACATACATATGTATATAATAGCTCATTGATGAATGCATTAATTTACAGTGGCATTAACAAATCCATCCTAAACTTGGGGAAGAAAAGAAAAGTATATAAAGTTTTATGTGCTCTTTACTGATGTTTATTACCTGCAAATTTTTGATGCTTTGCTCTTTTGTCATGGACTGGTGTTGCTGTAAATTGTATTTTCTCATTCATAAAACATGTATTTGACAATATTAATATTAAGTACCATTATATTATAAAAACTTTTGTAAATACATTAAGATTATACAGAACAAATTGCTTTAAAATATTTCAATTAATATGACAAGGTGAAAAATACGTATATTAAGTCACCTTCTAACAGGTAAGAGTGCTGAGTAGGCAAAATGTTACAGTGGGTAAGAGCAGAGTTTTCAGAGTTAGTTGTTATTTGTGATAGTAATAATAAAAATGAAATAACATTATTATTCAGTCAAATGTTCTGCTGAAATGGGGAGACCAACATATAATACAGAGTTTTTATTATGTAGATATTTCTATGTAGAACTCTTACCCTTATTATTTTCCCGCATATAACTTAAAAAATATTTGCCTGATTTTATATACTTAATCTCCCTCTCCCCTCTAGGTGTTAGACTTCTTTAGGGCAGGAATTTGCCTGCTTTATTTACATTGCATAACTGTGTTTCTTCCAGTATTTGGCTTATGATAAATTAAAGAAAAACTACAATTTGCTAAGCTTTGACCCGGATACCTCAGTAAAAATCTACTTTACCAATTTGAAAATTAAACCCTAATAATCTTTCCACAAGAAAATAGAGATGGTCATCTCTAGTCTGATGAGAAAGATAATAAAAACAGTTAGAAGTTACATTGGCTTTGCATGATTTAGAACATAATACATATTTTCTGATTTGATAATTGCAAACACTCTTATGATATAATTTCAACTTGAAATGATTTTGGGTGTTATTCCCAATAAGAAAGTCCTCATGAGTCAAAAAGTGGAGGCACTGGCATTCAAATCAAGGTATTCTAAGATCCTTTCCTCCCCATTCTCCTGTCAGTAAACCCAGAAACAATTTCAAATAAACTTAATCAGACTAATGTAAATAAAAGTTCCTGGGAGAGCCATAAAATAAATCTTGTTTATGTTATCTTGTGATACAACTGAAATTATGATTGTATCTCCAAAGATTGATTTTTGGAGCAGTAACAAACGTGGGTCTTTACTTATTCCAGCCCTACCTGTCAGCAAGCGGTAATGTTATTCAGTACCCTTGATCTGAAGCCTCGGAATGTTCTTAGACAACTTTAGTCAGACCTAGGTTTTCTGATTTAAGTCCTGAATCCTATCCTTGGGTTGAGAGTTATATTTTTCAAGGGTAGGGTAATTATTTCAACACACCTTTCATAAGTACCTATATGCCAAGCATCATAATAAGTATGAGTATAGAATACTAGATTAAATAAAAGGCACAGTTTCTGTCTTTTGAGGACCTTAAAATCTAGTGAAGGGAAGATAATAAAAAGTTAATATTTAGGTAATAGAATGGATGAATGGGTGCCAAGAGAAAGAGAGATGAGACAGAGAGATAATTTGTGATAAAGAAAATGAAATAATGCTTAATAAAGAGATCAGTTTATACTAGAAGAAGAAGTTCTTGAGCAATTATATATTTAAGGTGAGAAAGACTAGCCATGTGAGAGACTGGGGGAGAGGAAGATACTGTTCCACTTAGAAAGAACCACACGTACAAAGGGTATGTGCTGGGAAATAGTTGGCATAATAAATTATCCATTAATGTTGGATGGCCAGACTCTAGTGGGCTGAAAAAGCAAGGAAAATAGGTCCTGCATGTTCAAATAAAGCCATGGCACAAAGCTTGGAATAGTGTGTTATGTTTGTTGTTGTTCAATTTAAAATAATTTTTTGCTAATAGGGCATGCATAAAGGCTTAGAGGCCAGTTAAGTGTTTATAGTTGTCTGGGCAAAAGACAGTATGAGATTGGGGAGAATATATGGGTTCGAGATTGATTTTGGAGGCAGAAATGCAGTAACTTGATGACGAGCAGGATATAAGGAGTCAGAGAAGTGGAGCATTTAAAGATGATCAACAGGTTTTTGGCTTTAGTAACTGACTGGACGGTGATATAATTAGCTATTGTTTACCATGAGATCTAGAGAATGTACATTATTTGTAATGATTTACATAGGAGGGAGGAGAGGAAGGGAAAAAGAAATAAGGCAATCAAGGAGGGAGATGCTAGGACAACCAATGATGAAGAAGATAGAGTGAAATGTCTGAAGAGCAAAGTCCTAGAGAAAGCAGGAAGAATGGAATCCACTGCACGTACGGAGGGATGGTTTTGTCATCAAAGATACTTTGTTCTGTTATAACAGGAAGATGAAGAAATTAGAGTACATAGCTTAGTGGATTTGGTTGCAGGAGAATAAAGGTACTCTTTAATAGATAGTTTTCAACTTTGAGAAGTTGAAAACTGTGTTCTAAGCTGAGTGCAGATTAAAAGTAGCTGTAGGAAGATTGAAGAAAGAAAAAATACAAAATAGATGATATTAAAGTGTGTGGAAGCAGTTCTTTTGGAAAAAAAATGAAATAAGACTGCTCTCAATGTTGAGTGCCTATTTGAAATCCTGGATTTTAATTAAAATCAGTCACTAAAACTGTATAATCTTATTATCTTTTCTATCACCACTGGACATTTCTGGTTCAAGTTTGGACATCAAGGATGGTTAATTCCATCCAATATTAGGGGTTCTCACATCTCAAGCATCTCAGGAAGGCTGGAGAGCTGTCTGGCCTCTTTGAAATAAAATAAATGGAATTTGTAAGAGTGCACCCAATTTGGCAAAAAACTTTATGCCTTATTATATTATATTCTGTCAATGCTTCTTTTTAACATTTATATGTGAAGTATATATAGTATATTGTTTCTTTTTATAATAAAAAGGGAAAAGGTTTTCATGTAAGATACTTTTAAAAAAGAACTATTTGTCTTTGGTTTCTAAATTAACAACTTTTAATGGTTTAAGCCATGTCAGTTCTACTTGCAAAATGTTTTCTTATCCTGTCTTATCTTCTCATTTCCCACTGATTCAATCCAAGCTCCTTCTTCCTTCATCTCTTGCCTCAAAAACTACTTTTCCAGTAAGGAGCCTTAGTTATGATAAAGAACAACCTCAAAAGTCTTAAAACAATTAAGAATTTAAAACAATGAAAGTCTATGTTTTTCTTGCACTGCATATCAAATGTAAGTCGGAAGAGTGTACATTTCAATTCCTCAAGGACACAAGTTGATTGACGTTCTAGCACCAATGCTGGGAATATTTAAATTATCTACCAAAACACCTTTCTTTTCCGTTGTTTTTTTTTTTTTCTCTGAACTTTACTTAGGTTTGGAGAAAGTCAGTGAAACTGTGGAGCTAAAGTGATGAGTCTTCAACTTCCTTATTACTTCCTAGAATGAAAAGACTTGAGTGGTTAAGAGTTATCCCTTAGAGGCAATACTTCAAAGGTCACATTACTTGATAAAGGTCAAATGAGTTACCTAGGGAATTTTATCCATCAGGGTGTTTACATGTTTTTGTTTTGTTTTACTTTGTTTTGTTCTCTCCCAGGTCCTAGATGACCTGTCCTTTCAACCAAGAAAACATTTTGTTTAGATCTGCACAGACCCTCATAATCAGAGAAGGTCCTTATTCAATTTTGCCTCACCTGAGTACCTCAGATAAAGTACAAATTTCACATTTGTCCAGAAAGCTCTTTTCTAATCTTGAGTAAACTATAGCACTAATCTCATTAGATCCATTACAGTGTGGAACAACTCTAGGAAATAGCAGTTGATTCCTGATTATTTTCAAACTAGGTAGAAGAGCATTTCTTCTTCATTCAGTTATGTCATGATGACATTATATAGTGCTCCAACTGACATGTTGAATTCCCTTTCAGATCTGATACATTATCCCACGTGTCTTTTACAGAAGAGGTTTGTAAATATCTTTTGCAAATAAATTAAAATGTTTAATGCTAGGACAGCCTGACCAATCGTACAAGTAACTTGGGTCAGAGAGCCAGAAAAATACATTGGGTCGGGGTTTGAGGGTGGAGATGGAAACTATTGCAAAAGAATAGATTTAATGCCATTTCCCAAGAAGATGATCATAAAAATGCATGATGGCAGAAGAACTTGTTTCTTCTTTTACTCACAATATGTTTGAAAAATCATTATACTGAATATATGCAACCTATTTTTATGGTACCTAGTACTATTTTGTTTTTATATCCACTAGATGTTTAGTGGTGCAAATAAAAGCAGAATAGAATGAATGCTTTAGCAGCTGTTCTACATGATATAAAAATAGGAATCTGCAAAGAGATATTCACATTTTGATTTCCTTTGGTTTGAAATGTAGACAAATGAATAACATATACCATAGAATTTTTTATAATATAAAATATGCTATGTTCCTCAAAAGAAAGATAATCTTTAAAATCAACTGTAAGGCAAACAAATTGGTTCAATATTTACCAGGGCCTTAACTATAGGGAAAAATTCTTTAGCTATCACACATGTGTGATGTTTAAAAGCAACATAAAGGTAATTTCTGGGGAAAGGATTTACAAGTATAGTGAATAGAGTTTGCTTTCTGTTGTTTCTCATTTCTGTGTGAGAAAATTGATACTAAACAAAGAATTGATCAGATTCATTTTTAATTTAGCAGACTATATATAAACAATTATGAATATATTTTAGTTAAATTGTTATTTTAAAATTTGATGGTTTTTGAGATCAGACATGATGATGTGAGGCCCCAGAGACCCCAATATGCCATTTCAAGTGAAATTGTGATTGTTACTACCAGAATTTAAAGTTCTTTTACCTTTTCATTAATACTGTTAAACACAATAGAGAAGAAAGAAGCATTGGCTTCAATCTTGCTCAGATAACAAACTCATCTGTTGGAATACTTCTGTTCTCTGATTCAAAACTGTAAGACTTTCTGTAAAACTTTTTGCAAAGACAAAAAGAAAACTGATAATATAATAACTAAATTTCCTTATGTAAAGTTTAAGCCAAACTTAATTAAAACTTATAACAAGAAGTTTATTTTTTAAATTGTAGTTTATGCATGTCTATAAATACCAATTGAATTCCAAATTATTAGAAAATTCATTTCTCATAAATGCTTGAGGTCCCAGATAATATACATACATAACATATAGTGCATGCATTTATATTTAATGTATATTAAAAATAACAAACACTAGATTTTTACATATCTAATAGAATGATTCTGAGCTCTACCATAAAATACCAAGTAGAGTATTTCCAAACACATTTGAAATTGCATGCTTATGGTAAAGAAGCTGGAGTGATTTTCTATATAATTCCTAAGTATTCTTTGTATAACTAAGATTGCTTTAAATTAAATTTCAACTAAGTCAGCTGACTTTTTCAATAAAATTGCAAGAACCTAGCTGGATAGACACAGACCTAGATATAGTTTATTTAGATATAATATAGATACAGATACAGTTATCTAAAGGTAAGTATAGTGCTTTACTGTATATTAAATTTTCTGTTCATTTCTTCTTACTGTGTATTTTTAACAGTTCTTTAAAACTTGATAAAGTAGTGAAAGGAGAGTAAAGTTAGATTTGTATCTGGTCTTGGAAGCCTAAAAAGTTACCTGTTTATGAAGTAAGAATTGTAAAATGCATTTTACAGTGGAAAAAAAAAATCTTCCTAAACACTTGTCTCTTATTATCTTTATCAGATTCTCCGGTATAGCAGATTATTATGCTTTATTAATAAAAGTTAAGTTCAGTACATAAAGTGACTGGGAAATTATAAACAAATTTTGCTTTGAATATTAATGTTTAGGGCCGAGATTCAAAGTTCACAAATTCTTAGCTACACGCTTTTTTCTCTGCTATTCAAGAAACGCATTTCTATAAGACATCACATCTTTAAAATGGCACATACTGGCATAAATATTGTTGTAAATTTGGTCATGCTGAATGCTATTTTCAAACGAATGTTTAGGTGGTAGCCTAATGTTCTCCGCAGCCTCACCTGCAGTGGATTGTCCAGTGCTACAATATCATTTTTTAACACATACAGTCTGATGAAGGGTTCGAGTTTGGGGTCGTCGACATTTTGAAACGGCAAACTTTGTGATTATCTGAGTTTTGTGTCTCCTGGTGGAAACAGAATATTTAAAAGATGAAACAAGAACCCAGGGAGTTGAATAATTGAATCACAAACTGCACTTCAGGCCAAGGAAGAGATGAGTGTCCGGAAGAGAAATTCATTCTGAATCTTTCTCCCTCGATGCTGCTGTGACACCATACTCAAAATATTAATATTGGCAGAGATAGCAGTAAATAAGACCATCAGTGTGACCTTTGGTGTTCAAAAACAAACTGAGATACATACAATATGCCTAAAGCATGTTAAGATCAAATGAGAGAAAACAGAACAAGAGATAAATTATATTATCAACTTTTCAAATGGAGAAACTAGGATAAACCTATAAATATCATATTCCCATCTTGTGTCCTAATTTCAAAATATAAATATATATTTCTTGTGTGTTTATGAATTAAAACATATTTCACATGTGTACACTATAATCTTTGAGGAGCAAATAGTTTATGGTTGACATTAAGTGGTTAAAATAACAACAAAGATAAAAACAAAAGGATGTCAAATAGTAGGTATAAGAAGTACAGCCAGGGTGTGAAATGAGGTATGCGGTGGGAGGGAGATACCAAATTCCAAAGTCTTTCCATTTAATTTAGCCTCTGCTTGAAGTTGTTGTAGCTAAATGTTTAAATATGGCCAGCACACTTAAAGGGAGAAAAAGACACAACTTATTTGGACTGAAACACATCCCAAAGACTGAAAATCATCTAATGTTTATCTGGGATTTCAGTTATGTCTCTATTCATAAACAAAATTTTAATTTGTGTCAGAAGTTTTAACCCGAATAAGGCACAAGCCTGAATCTAGAGTGACTGCTTTCCTGCTCTGATTCCTTATTCTAATGTCATCAGTTGTGGTTTGGGAGAATGACTCTGGTTATCATTCCTAGGTGGAAAAAAAAAAAAATTGGAATATGTCATGGTGTAGCAATATCATAGAAAACCACTGTTCTGATAGCAGGTCAGCCCCTGCCCTGCCAGGTGACCTTGTGGAAGCCAACTCGGTCTTTCTGGGCCTCTTTTCTTTGTTTATAAAATGAAGGCAATGTTCTCTTTTCAGCTTATTTCAAATGATCATTATGGGATCAAATGAGCAAATGGAATGTGAACAACTTGTGTGAACTGTGAGCTGCAGTAAATGAAAGGTATTATCCTACGCCAGACTAACCAAAATTGGCCCAGAAGGTGGAGGGACTTCCATGATGGCGGAGCACAAACCAGGGATTCATTGCAGTCCAATTGTCAGGCTGCACAGAGTGGCAGTTCCAGCCTATATGATTATTTCAAGATCTGCTAATTTACTCCATGCTGGCCCAGAGAGTCAACTTCAGTGTGTACCCTTGTGTTCCATTTGATATTTTTAGCAAGTGAGAAGGACTCTAAGGACTTTTTTCCCCTGAAAGTATGATAAATTCCTTCTTTCTGTGTCATGGACTGGATTTAATAGAAATCAATCATGAGTCCAAAAATCAGGTTTACACCCTACTTCATCAGTTGCCCAAATTCTCAGACTGCTAATCTAAAAACATGCTTACATCTAATTTATTTCACCTCACTTTTAGCATTCATTTATTAGTGGATTATTTTTGCCCAGGATTTAAGGGACATTATTTTAAAAGGTTTAGAACCTTAGACTTATTTTCTGGAAAGTGATAATCTATGCGATAGGCCTCAGAATATGTCCTTTGTGAGCACATAACCTATTTATGAAAAAGATCATTTGTGCCCCCAAAGTAGCACTGTGTTTAGGTACATTGACTGATTTAACCAGAACTGCTGAATACCATGTACCAGCTTCAGTTAAAATCAAGGACTTCAGAGGTGACAAAGACACACCCTAATTACATTTAGAAGCGCGCTACACAGTAGAAGGCACCCTTCAGTCCTGCTCTTGAGCAACCTGGAATGCTTCCTAAAAATGGGGCACTTCTGTTTTCTCTTTTAAAAATTAAGATACTGACAGCTGCTTTAACCTTCATCACAGGGGCGTCATAACAATAAAAAGTCACAGAACAGATGAGTAGATGAAAGCTACTTTTTAACTTGTAAGACATTTTATATGTTAAAGTCTTATTATGAGTTCCTCAAATATCTCGCTGACAGAACTTTAGATGAGTTCACAAATTTGAGTCCGAGGTCTTAATATTATTTTCTTCATTTTTATTGATTTATCTGTCTTACTAATGAAAGTCCTATCTCAGCTATCAGTGAAATGTTATCGACGTTCTTATTTCTCTACATTCCTCATTTATTGAAGACCCACTCCTTTCAATCACATCACATAGAAACTTTATTAATTCTAACCTGTAACTCGTTCCCATTGGTTTTAATCAACTGGATTAACATGGTCATGCTGTTCCCATTCATTATACTCTCAAGCCCTGTCTACTGAAAATGCTTCAAAATTTGAGGTTGGTAATGAACACATGTACTATGTATCTACAGGCTGTGAGGGAAGGGTGACTCTTCCTAATTAAAAAGCATTGTTTTACTTTTACACAGAGTTCCAAAAGGAAATTCAGAAAGTCATTATTTAAATGTGTGAATGGAAGAACCTCTGTTCTTAAGTGCTTTTTTTAATCATCGTGATCTATGGAATTAAAAGACAAAAGAAAAGAATGAAAATTGTATGTATGAATTGTGTACTCAGACATCTTTACTCAAGACAGATTATTGGTGTGCCAAACGATGCTTGCTTTGTTACAGTTTCTACCAAATTATACATTCCAAATCCTGAAAGAGCCCTTAGGCAAAACTGTATGCCTCTGTTATGTTACTGCACATGAACAGATCTTGCTGAGGAGATGGTCCAGACTTCATCCTAACCCAGCTTTGAGGCAGATGTTACCTTACTTATGGGGAGATAATTCTCTTAATGTACTTCTTCCTGCTGTCAGTGGGGGGTTGGGGTGGGGGGATGATGAATGACTAATATTTGACATTTTGCAGTGTCTGAGCCTAAATTCTGACTACTGAAATCTCCCTTCATACACTACCACTACAAAAGATTGCGTGTGTGTGTGTGTGTGTGTGTGTGTGTCTACCTATATACGTCCAGAGCAGTAATTTGTTTTTACTGTAAAAGTGAAAAAACACAGAGACACTAATGAATAAAATGCAGAATTTTTTTTTTGCTTATATAAATGCTGCTTTATTTACAATCTAAATAGATTGCCTAATGTAACCATTAGGTTACATTCAGAAAATTATTTAGCTCAGCAGTAAAATCAACTGGGATAACAGTATCATTTTGTCTCCAGGCTAAACTGCATTTGGGGATAAGGAGAAGAGAGTGTAGTGAGAGAGGAGAAACATTTCTCCATCCTGGCTTTACGTGGGTGATGGATTCACAAATTCAATGCATCTGTTCCTATTTTTATATGTAAGATACATGATAGCATTGCCTAGCAAATGCAGAGGTTCTTTTCCTTTTTCCATCTTCTATTTAAAAGAATATATTGAATTTTTTAGGTGTATTTTTATTGAAGTACAGTCGGTTTACAATGTTGTGTCAATTTCTGGTGCACAGCACAATGCTTCAGTCATATAGGAACATACATATATTCGTTTTCATATTCTTTTTCACCATAAGTTACTACAAGATATTGAATATGGTTCCCTGTGCTACATACTAGAAACTTGTTTATCTATTTTATATGCAGTAGTTAGTATCTGCAAATTTTATTTATTTACCTTGTGACAGTTATTGTCTAGGATGCTTTTGCATATGTCATTTGATTATTGTTAACAACCCCTGTGTATAAACATTATGATGCCTTATTTGCAGATGAGGAAACTGAAGTTCATTTATTCCTTCTCTGATTCTACAGAGATTTATAAAGTTACTAGAATATCCTAGGTATGGCTCTGAACACCGGGGGACACGACAGAGAAAACGTATTACAGTCTTGTCTTATATGAATTTACTTCTTTTGGGGAGGATGGGCAGAGGTAATTAGGTGTCTTTTTTTTTTTTTCTTTTAATTTTTAGAGGAGGTACTGAGGATTGAACCCAGGACCTCATACATGCTAAGCATTAGCTCTACTACTTGAGCTATACCCTCCCCTGACTGAATTTACTTCTTAATGGAGAAAGCATTCATCCAATGAGAGGAGTTCAGGTAATGAAGGAGACTTTCCTAAGGGTACATAGTTAATGGAAGAGCTATATTTCAGATTAGGCCTTCTTTCTGCCAGTCCACTGCTACTTTTGTAACGTGGCATTATAGTTCATGTCAGAAAATGGTTGGCTCTCCTGATTTCCCAAGTTTACTAAAACAAATATCATCTCTGTTAGTTCCTCTCTTATTTTAGTTATCAATTTGTGCTGGAGCTGCAATGTTAATATTCCAAGTGTGTGGAGGGGAGTGTGTGTGTGTTTCCTTTCTGTGGGGGAACAAAGATGTTATTCAAGGATTAGAGGAAGTATAAAATATTCAGAGCATCAAATACACTGAAAAGTCTAAATAACTAATTTGAATAAAAGAAAGAGGCCAGAAAGATAGATTTGTAAGTTCCTGTTGAGCAAAGTAGTAGTTCGAGCTCAAGTGGGTTGATAGTAAGTGTATAAATAAAAAAAAAAAATTGCTCATAGCGGAAATAATGTTATTGACCTGAGACCTTGTGAATAAAAGTATAGTTAAGCGGTCAAATGTTTCAACAATGATCCATTCCACTTTAATTGCATATGGAGCTGTTCTGAGCATATATTGGAATGATTTCCCAGGGCTGAAAGCCATTTTAGAGTCAAGGGAAGCATTTCAAGAAAATTAATAATAGAACACAAAGAAGTCACTCCAGAGCTTTCTTGCCAGGTAGGAGAAGCACTCCTTACAAGGTACACCAGAAAAACTGAATTTCAGGGCGGTTAAACCACATTGCAACCCAAAGGGCATAATGAGAAAAATGGCAGAACTGGAATTACTACACAGTCACACTCCGCTTTAATCACTTCAAAAAAATCCATATGGCTTACACATGACAGTTACCCAGTTTGGTCCAAATGTTCATAACGAAGGGTGAGCTGGGGCAGCTCTAAACCTGAGTCTAAGTTATACTCACTGTCTACTCTCCTTCCTTTTTCCTTCTCCATTAGGATTTAGCACTTGCAGGAGTTTCATTTCTTATAAAGACCCAGCCCCAAGATCAGATCAATTTTGCCTTTTGTCAGCCCTGTGGCTCTAACTTTTTAATGTTTTTGTTTACCCTTGCTGTAATTGGCGTGGAGGAGTTCCTGCAAGACTTAGAGGCCGTCTTAAACTGAAGGAACATAAGAAGGCAATCAGCGTTTTGTCACAAAGCCAAATGTAGCCAGAAACCCAGCAAGTGACTTAGGTCTAAAGCAGCTCCTTCGTACATCTGCAATGCCATTGTTTTTAGAATGTTTAATGATGAATTGGACCATGTTCTTAGTATTGTAAGAACTAAAGTATGTTTTTGTGAGAAGGATAGCCTCTTTCGTTCCAGAGGATGTTTACTTTAGCACAGAGTCCCTCTTAATGCCCAAGCTATCGGGGGCTTTCCTCAGGGTCTTCTAATGATACATCTGGGGTCTGTTAGTGACCGTGTTACCATAAAAACATCTCTCTAATTCTGTATGACTGTGTACTTTGACACTAGTGCAGATTATTTAAAAATTTAGAGAATTTACTTAACCAGTTTCTTTTTGTTCTGCACATGAATCATCTATTTTTATTGCATGTAATGGTTATTTGGGTGCTTCACAGATAGAAACAAATGTTAAATGAGTTTCTGCACAGTGTATAAAGAAATGGGAATGCATTTTGTAGTTTGGAATGCTGACAGTATACGCTTAATTCCTAGCGCCCTGGCATGAGTTAGGTCACACGTGTAAGTTTAGCCAAGTCTTGTAGGCCAGTTTTATGGTCTAGTGAGTTTGATAGAACAGGAATAATTTAATGTAAGGCATCTCCCTGGGGAACAAATGTGAAAAGTTGTAGATTAATGGGATGCTTGTGTATGTGTGACTATGTACTTCTTTGCAGGGTGTGCTTTATGATTTATAAAGTAATGATAAAAAAAATTTAAATAAGACAGCAATTTGGAGGTGTACATATGATATAAACAGAATTATAAGTAACCTTGATAGGAAAATTTTTCCAAACTTCCACCTAACACAATACCTGTTACATAATGATTATTGAATAATGCTGGTTGCTATTTAAATTGTTGCTGCATGCTGTATTTGTCTCCTAAGGCTGCCATAACAAACTACCACAAATTGGGTGGCTTAAAACAACAGAAATTGTTTTTTCTCACAGTCCTGGAGGCAAAAAATTCACAATCAAGTTGTCAGCTGGGCCACCCTCCCTCTGAAGGCTCTACAGAAGAACCCTCCCTTCCCTTCCTAGCATCTGAGGGTTGCTGGCAATCCTTGATACCTCTTGGTTTGTGACAGCATAAGTCCAATCTCTGCCTTCATCTGCATGTGGACTTCTCCCTTTATGCATCTTGTGTATGTGTCCAAATGCCCCCCTTCCTATAAGAACCCCATCATAAGGACATCTTCCCTAATTCAGTGTGATCTCATCTTAACTGGATTCCATGCTCAAGACCCTGTATCCAGATAAGACCATAGTCACAGGTTCCAGTGGACATCAACTTTAGGGGCCTGCTATTCAACCCAGCATACATACTAAGTTGCATGAGTATTTAATGTTCAATGATTTCAATGATGTGACCATAAATTGATGAAATCATGGTTCACATTAAGGTACAAAAAACCCTAATAGTCACTGTTCATCCAAATATACATTGTGTGATACAATATAATCGCCACCCCACAAAATATTTGTTGTTAAAGAACAACAAAGTTTTTCTTTACTGTTGCTTTGAGGCTTTTCTCAAGAAAATCTGAATTTGTTGGTCAAGTGACTGTTTAACACAAAATGTTATTGTCCAACTTGCTGGCCTGCGTAAGTTAATAGCCATGTTTCCGGATTTCTTTTTCAAAACACAAATACATAAATAAATACATACATATATAATTAAACTTGAAGAGCAGTAACTAGTTGTTTTAAGATGGGTCCAGTTTTTAAAAGTTGAAGTCGTTGCAACCATAGCAAAATAAGTTCTGATGGAAAGAAAATAAAGCCGAGTAATGGCTGGATTCCTAATAGTACCTGAAACACATACATACATATTTATTTTCTGCACTATTCATAAGAGTCTGTGCTGCAGTCTGTTTAAAATGCAACCCTTTGTCTTCCCCCTTCTCCCAAACCTGAGCCGCCTTAAAATCTCTAGTAAACAAAATAGGCCAGGTGTCTCAGTTATTAGATGAGTAAGTTCTGAGGTTCCAGCATGGAAACAAAACCAAACAAAGCCAAAATACTCCAGATCCAGTTACACAAGCCAGGTATCTAGGAGTCACCTCTGAGGCCCACCTTTCTCTCAGTCCGTCCCCACACCCAGCTCCTCGGCAGCACGTCCTACTGACGCTCCCAAGTACCGCCTGACTCTGAGGTTTCATCACATTCTATTCTGACGTCTCTTTGAATCAGTCACCTCATCTTTTTGCCTAAATCATTGCCACCAAAGCTGAACTGGCACCCCCTGCCTCCACCCCGGCTCCCATCCCCTGTTACATATCTTCACTCAGAAGCAGATGTGATCATTATTGACTGGATCACAATATTTCTCTTTTTACAAACTTTCAATGACTTCCTGTCAGACCTAAAATAAAATCCAAACTCCTCACCATGTGCCTGCACTACATAAAGCATTATTCTGCTGTCCTTTCTGTCAGCCTTTTGTTTGATGGTTCCACGTTCCTTCCTGAAAATTCCAGTTATCTTTCTGTGTTACACCCTTTTCTCTGACTTCCCTTCGAGGATCCTATCCCTCTTAGGCACAAACTCTGTCATCTTTAAGCTTGCACCCCAGAGTTTTCCGTGATGTCTGGCACACAGTGGGCATCCGATAAATGTGCTAGATGTATGAATAAATCCACCAGCCATCATAAAAGTAAACAGACGATCACTTATCTCAAAGCAGAGCTGAGTGGCCAGAAAAGCTTTCCTTCTTACTAGAAAAACAAAGCTGGAAGTTGATGGCAGTATCCTTTTTCCCCCCCAAATCTTTTCCCAGTTCCCTCACAACTGCTTCTCTAACAACTAACGTAAACCGCAGCTTTCCCCATGTTCTTTAAACATCAGGAGAACATCATTAATGTTTAATATTTGGGCACAGGCCAAGGTTTCTGTTTGTAAGTCTCAGGGGGAAAGAATTTTGATAATTGAATGATTTCCGGCAGGGAAGCACATTCCCAAATCCACATGCTCTCATGTCTGTCCCAGTCTCCACGGCCAAGATGCTTATTTATTCTGTGTCTGGGGCTTTCCAGTTTAAATAAGTCCTTCTGCCTCATTACTGTGTCCACTTGTATTTGGAGTACAAATTATTTTCTCATTGATCCCATGCCATTGTATATAACTCGAGGAGTATGTCTTACAACTCACAGAAGTTCCAAGGTGCCTGTGAGCAGGGTCGCAGAGAATATTGAATAATTCTTCTTGTTGTGGACTGAAGCTTGAAATAAGATTTTCGTCTATTTATGATCAGCAGCTGAAAAGCTTCTGTTGTCAGCAACCGAATAGCTTTCTTTGCTCAAAATAGCAAGGAAAGTTGGGGAGATTCTGTTATTACCTTTCCTTCTCTCACTGCCTTAAAAAATGTTTATTTTGTATTGTTTTAACAGAGTTCTTTTAGTAAACATACCTCCTTAGATACCTTTGTAAGAGTAATGGCTGCCAAGCCCTAAATTCCATTGTTCCAAATAAATCGACTTTTCCTTTCTTCTGATGTTTAAACGTCTCAAGTCTTCTTCAAAGGATGAAGTTCATAAGCTGCTATTGATGATTCTGGTATGGAGTTTGGCTATCAGGACAGTAGAAGGTTTTTTTTTTTTAATTTTTTGGAAGTTGAATATTTTGTGGTACGTGCACTTTGGAACAATTTAAATGATTTGTTTAGAGAGAGAAACAAGTGCCACAGTTCTATTACAGTGTATTAAAAGATCTCTCTGTGTTTATAGATTTTTCCCCATCGAGTCTGTCCTGGTTTTCGCAAAAACTCAAGAGAGCTCTGCTGTTTTTTCTTCCAAGTTTTGTGCAGCACTAGGAAACGTGAGGTCTGTGGAGTATTGGAGGACAGGCGCACGAGATGTGCAGAGGGCGGCCTCATGCCCACGATACTGACGACAGCTAGTACTTCCTGAGGGCTGACTTCATGCCAAGCATTGCAATCAGGGCTTTACGTGGGTTAACTGGTTTGATTGGCACGAGAACTCTCTTGATTCTAGTTATATAGGGGAGACTATTACTCACCCTTTTTTACACATGAAGAAATAAGGCAGAAGGTACATAAGCAACAGTGTCACACAGATAAGAGGCAAGCGCAGCTTGGATAGCAAGCTGTTGAATGATGAAGACAGTGGAAAAGTCATCAGTAGAAACACTTTTGAGCAGGCTTTTTAGTCAAATAAGATGTTAGAAGTGGTGAGATTCTCTTCAATATTCACCATCAAAAAAAGCATTTGCAATAGCAAAACTCGTATATATTATTTATTTGACATCAGAGCAACACTGAGTTCAGTTACCAGCTATACAACTAACGACCAGTGGAATGTTACTTTGCCTCAGTTTTCTTATCCTAAACCGGGGATAAATTTAGTGCCTGCCTCATAGGGCTATTGTGAAAATTAAATGACATACGCATATCATCACAGAAGATAGTATGGCACATCATAAGTTATGTTTTAGTTATTTTATTACTCCTAAGGACTTGCTTTACAAGTTTAAAATTGTAAGACATCCTAAATAAAATTCTATGTCTATACACACATATTAGTGTCAGTAAGTTTAATTATCAGTTTTAAAAGAGCACAGTGTACATGCTTTAAATATCTGTTACTGGAGAGACCGTTTAATTAAAAAAGTTTTTTCCAACCCATCTTTGGGCTGCACTTACCTAGGGACAGATTGAGTCAGAGACACAGCCAAGACCCCACTCATGGGGAAAACGTTTTTGAGATGTGATCCCGAGTGGAATTCAAGTTCTATGAGTTGGTGTGTGTTCTTTAGGGAACATATTATTCAGTGATAACATGTAAGATTTTTTTCGTTATTGTTTCAGTCAGTTTAGGACCAGCCTTTCACATTCAGTTTTGACTCTGCGCAGGTTACTTGTCACTAGGCATGATAAAGCATCTCCCCCAAGGCCTCCAGTGAAAGGAGCTGGCAGTTTTCCTAATTACTCTCCCTTTGTTTCATTTTGCCTTCCACACTGTACCTCTGCCTTTTTCTCTCTGCACTTTTTTCTTTGCTGCAGTCATGACCCAATTTTTTAAAACTTCATTTTTCTGTGTAATATCTTTCGCAGGGTTCACAATCCCCTACCTCCCCACCCCCATATCTGGAAAGACCTCAAAGCTAGCCAGTTCGTTGCCTAATCAAGTCAAATTCTAGGTTAGCTAAAATTCGCCAATACTCAGGTGGATGCATGTATAAATGAATGCTGGGAAGGACGCAGATTACAGCCACATTCACGTAACCCAAGTGTAATTTTAAAGGATCCTTTACAAGTCCTACATGAAGTCTAAACTCAAAAAAGTATGTAGATGTCTCCCAGTAGTTTTCCATGTGAAAATATTTTGTTTGAAATTCAGTATTAAAGAGTATCTGGAGTTAATAAAAAGAAAAATCTTATTCTGTCCAGATGAATGAATTTAAAACCAAATTTTCTTACTGAAGAATAACAGACTATATGATCTTTTAGAAGCAATGTTAAATGTTAAAGGCCAGTGGGTTAAAAAGTATGTGTTATGACTAGATGGATTTTCTTGGATTTTAAACATTTAAGCAGTGAACCAAAATTCAGGCATTTTAATCATGTATGCTAGTTAATTTGAAATTCACTTGATGGCCAAATCTCTTGATATTCTTTCATGCCACTTCTGACTTCTTGTAACCAGACTGTTACAGCTGTTAACATTCTATTTTCAGAATGCCCTTATGTCTTAAAAGAAGAATGGGGGGGAAATGAAACAAGGTACACTCGAACAAAGAAAAAACTGAAAACAACCCATTATCTTGAAGATCCTCTATATATATATATAGAGAGAGAGAGAGAAATGTATTATAATGTTTTATTTAAATACAGAAATACAGTAAAGGAATCATTTTAAGCCCAGACTTGATATTGCTTAGTTTCATATGTAGAATCAGAGCATAGATATGTAATTCTTTTCATCATCTGATTCAAACATGCCAGTCTCTTATCTGTTTTGACCACAGGTGTATAGCCTGTGGGGGTAGCCACATGATGCCATCACAGAAAAATGTTTTATCAGAAATGTATTTGGCAACTCTTTTACACAAAAGCAAAGCATGATAGATTTAGGAACAAATGGAGAATTTTGCAGGAAACCTGCGTGTTGAAAGTGGTTTCGAAAGGCTATATTTAAAAGACTACCCACGCTCTATTTATGTTGAAGTACATAGCTTAAAGACGGAGTGTGTTTGCAGTGGCATCCTTTCCTTTCAAAGACTGAGTGAAATTTTCTTTGGCACATGTCTTTTATTACATAAAATTCGTTGAGTGCCTATGTGAGTAATATATGCCTCCTGGCGTTAAGGAGCAAACAGTCAGAGGGAGAAGAGAAACAGTTAACCTAAATGAATTCTTATTATGCAGTATGACCAGTGGTGCAATAAGGAAGTGGGTCAAGGATGAAGACATAATGGAAAGAACATGGACAATGGGGTCTGATAAACAAAAGTTCAAATCCCTATTTGGGTACTTCTCATCCATAAAATGTCAATAATAGTAACACCTGCCTCATAGGGTTATTGGTAGAACCAAAAGAAATAGTGAGAGTTAAGTGCCCGGGACATCATCGACACTCAATGCATAGTAGCTATTATCAGCTGTATTATGAGAGCATTGGACTGAGGGAATATTTTTCTCCCTTTTGACAGGAAAGACTTCTTACTTGTCCACAAGCATTAGATAATTAGTAAAAATGGAAGTTCAAAGGAAAAATTATATATGGTGAACATGATAAGCAATGAAGTTCATGGATCTTGTTAAGGTTTAAAGAATCCATTGCTCTCTTTATGGTGTCACTACAGCATCTCATGTGTGATTCTATGTGCACCTTAATTCCGGTATGTGAAAATTTCTGCAATTGGTGGTAATTTTCTTGAGCTCATGTTTCTTCAGAGGAAGGAACATATACTATCCATCCATTCTGTGTTCTCACCATTTGTCTCATAGCAGGTACCTAATAACATCTGTGTTTGTTATTCTAAAAAGAACATTCTAAAATGAAATATTATGAATTTCTTAACCATAAAACCCATATTCTACCACCCATGAAACTTCAGGCCCCTTTGGAATTGTCATTTAGATACACCCAGTGCTTCCCACTTGGGGAAGGTAACAATGAAAGCATTCTTAACTCATAGAATATCTGAATTTCTAAACTCATAAAATATCTGAATTTCTAAATATCTGATTTTGAAATTATTTTTTGAAATTATATCTATTTTAATCTGTTTTAAATTACATCTATCATTAATTTGCATTTTTAAATTTTGAGATCAGTAGTTGTAAGAATATTTTTTCTCACTGAAGCTAAGTTAATATCACACTCAAGAATCTCAAAGCTATGTCTTTAAAATAAAATGAAAAATAATTGAATAGGCATTAATGGATATCATTAAAATGCTAAATTTAAAAAAAGAAAAACATTATTTATTCTACCATATTTGTGTGGATAGAATAAAAATTTTATAGATAAGCAAGCCAGACTTTTAAATATGGAATTTTTAAGTGGAGAATCCAGGCATAGTACTATAGCGAAGACCTGGTATAGTAATGTCTTAAATAAGTGAGAAATTTATCTTTTTTGTATTACAATCTAGCCATGAGCTCAAGAGACACAGACTCCCTTTATCTTGTTTCTCTACCATTCTCAACACAGAACTTTCACATTTTATTTCAGAATGGCTGCTCCAACTCCTGCCATCATGTGCACATTCCAGTTACATAAAAGGGAAAAAGAAGGCGGGGGATCTCCCCTTCAAGAATAATGTACAGACTTAGCATACTGTTTCAATGCAATGCCCAATGCCCAAAAGTATTTACATTTCACAACTAGCTGCAAGGGAGTCTAGGAAATGTATCTTTCATGGTAAAAATAGAAAAGCTGAAACTCATAGGAATTACTACCAAGAGAATGAAGGTGAAATTGGATATTAGGAGACAACCAGTAGACCCTGTACAAGAGTTTAAGTCAAGAGGGATTTTACATGGAATTTGAATCATTACTCTAATTCTTGCCTTCCAAATTACCCCCAAAGCACCATTATGCTAATTTTTCAGGGAAAATACAGGTTAACCATGAACTCTTAAATCCTACATAAGTATTGAGTATTACTATTTATCTAAGGTGAGTTCAAAACTCCAGTATTGAAGGCTAAACACATATCAAAATTCTATTGTTGCTTATGAAATAATAGCCTATAATAGCTAACAGTTCGTGAGAATTGATTATGTGCCAGGCATTGTTTTAAGCATAACATTAGAATAACTCATTTAATTTCACCACATCTCTTTGAGGTAGATTACTATTATTATTATTCCAGGTTTACAGATTAAGTGAAAAAATGAGGAAAAATATATTTTTCTTTTTGAATATAAATACTAAGAGTCCTTAATACTTGCATTTTTTTTTACATGAAGTTCTGCATGTATGAATGAATAAATGGATGAATGGCAAGCCAAAACCCACATACAGGAACATAAATATTCAAATGATTGTGTCCCCTTGGAAGGAACCATCTTCTCTAGTGGCATTTCTGGTGATCAAAGCATTCTTGGCATTTCACTTATGAAACTGTCTAGAAAGTTTGTGGCATAATCTTTGAAAATGTATAATAATGAGAGAGATGTCCTTAGAGGATGATTTTGATTTCATTTTATGTTTGGAAACAATGAAGTCATTTAGGGAAAGTCTGTTGGAAGATTAAGCTAAAAGAAACCAATTTCAGTAAAAAAATGAAGTGCCCTTATAAATTAATGAGTACATTTCTCTCATTTGGATGATAAACATTATTTCTGTATAATTCAAATATATTTGGGTTAAAGGTAAAACTAACTGTATATATTTTTAAAGTAAAAAAAAAAGTTATGTCCATGTAAGCAGTAGCAATACAAATATTTTCTGAGGCAAAGACACATTTTGGCATGTGTGTATGCATTAAAAAGTTTAGTTTCATATTTCTCTCCCCAGTTTAAAAATAATTAATAATAAAGTCGAGAAAAAAAGCAAAAACTTAGCTTATGAATAAATTGAAAGGCCAAACAGGTTTAAACGTTTAACATATTCTTTGTTAATTAAGATTTGATCGTAAGTCAATATTATCAGCTTGTACAGTGCTGAAAAGAGAGTGGTAAGAATGAGGCTAGAAACTGTGTAGTTGCTTGATCCCAAAGGGCTCTTGTGCTATGGTAGTGATTTTGCATTTTATCTTTAAGAGAAGTAATATGATCTGATTTCTGTATGACTGAATTATTCCATAGGGTTAAACCACAATATGGAAATTAAATTTCGAGCAGAGGCCTTGAAACTAGAGACCAGGAGACAAGTGGATGCAACAGAAACCAAATTTAAAACAAAGCAGATATTGGACAGGGAAAGAGGAAATAGACTTGAAAGATATTAAGGAGTTAACCTCAGTGAGACTTGGACACCAAAAACATTCAATCAAGACCTGAAAAAGGGAGGACTTGAGAGTGATTCCTAGGTTTTTGCCTCTGCCATCACTCTAGCATCATAATAGCTCACCTGGATTGAGTACTTAGGCTATGTCAAGCAATTGAATCATATTTGTTACTTTATTTAATGCTCAAATAAAAACTATTACTCTGCCCTCTTTATAAATTAGAAAAGTGGAATTTAGAGACATCAAGTAATTTCCTAGGTCATAAAGCCAGAGTGTCAGATAATATTGAACCCATATCAAACAGTTGTCCTCTTTGCCTTAGAAGAGATTAGGGAGCCAGGTTAGAGAGACCTCATGAAAACAAGACTCTAGAAATCCTACTTTGGCAGTCATATGAAAGGTATTAAATTTCTGGAAATTTTGACTATATGGATTTTTCATTTAAAAATCTGGAACATTGGAGGCAGGGTAGAGTACAGGTCATGTTGAGACAGGGTGGAGTATGGTCATGTCTTCCATACCCTCTATGTGATACGTCTACAATCTCAGTTTTAGCTAATGAATAAAATTCATTATACATAACTTGCTTAGTGCAGAAATTGCTTGTTATATTCCACTTTAAAATTAGATAACACTCAAAGATAACTGAAAAATTACTAATTAAATTTATTTTTACATGGCTTTATAGTCTGTTTCTTTGCTTGATATGACTGTTTTCAGGCATAAACCAAATTTTATTTCTTACAATAACAGGGAAGCCTGAACAAGGTTAAAAAAAAAGAAAAAAGGCAAGAAGAATCAGAGAGTGTATTGTGCTCATGCCAAAAGGCATGATTTGTGCAGGTCATGCTTGGCAGAAGGCCACGCCACTTTCTTGGTAAAAATTCTTGATAATGTTCTCTGTTTTACAACATGTGGTGGTGTCTTGACAATATCAGCTCCTCAGTGGGCTGCTTTTGTCATATGAAGTCAAGTACATTTGATCATGGTGCTACCATTACTGGAATTTGGATCCAAACACTTTGGTTGATTAAATTTTTCAGTAGGATTTTTTTTTTCACTTTTATTTCTTTTGTGCTTAAAAGCAGCAACAGACTGCTCAAGAACAGTTGCTTTTCCGCGTCATTTGGCAAAGAGTATTTGACAAAACTGAAGTGTGTGATTCAGATAGAATGAACACTGGAGAAATTTACTCCAGAATTTTCCACAGTTTCTGCAAGTTGAAACAATAGGTCTTTCTCATCAAGCAGGACACTCTTTCTGCCCCTGCATATTTTGATTCTCAATGATTTCTGTTTCCTTGAGGATGTCTCTGAATGTTTAGCACATTTTCAAGAACCTTATTACCAATAAAAAACACTTATTTTGACAAAAATCCTAATATTTCCTTTGTCCTACTTGCTTGCTTCTCTTCTTTATTCTTCCTGTTGAGAGCAATTATAGTATAGCAATCTGGGTTGTATTGTAACCACTTTTTCTTGTCTACCATTCCTTGAGAGCGCTCAAACTCACATTTTTAAGAATCAAGATTAAGTCACGGAATCTCATTCCTACTGTAGTAAAATTTTAATACCTACTCAGTATTCTTTCTCCAGTTGTTTTCATTTAACTTGCAATGCCAGCCAGCAAATTGAATCAGTGCTGTTAACTATCTTTATAGTTCAATAATTTTAATTTCAAACATTTTTAATACATACATTGTTCTATTCTCTCCTTGTTACCATTAAATAAAAACAGTTAAAAGATTGCATGCCACAGAGCCCGTGCTTTCTTTTTCTTTTAGATATGCCCCTGCAAATACCATAAATCTGGTGATTCATTGTTCAGAGCACACAATACACATTCAAATCTGATTCTAAAGAGTAATTTTGTTAAAGAATATCTAATAGGCCAATGATAAAATTGCATACTCATTGAAACATTCCCAGTCCCATTGGATTTTAACTTGTTGGCAGTCCCCCCTCCAAAAAAGGTTGTTCTTGGAAGATCTTAATTTGCATATGTCAGTTGAAGCCACTGGGAGTTGGGGGTATATTCAGAAGGAAAATGAAAACCAAAAAGGGACCCCTGTCCATTTGGGATTTAGGATTTAGCAACAGGAAGCTATTAGTGACTGGCAAACATTGTGTCCTGAAAATGTTAGGACTGAAGCTGGAATGCAATGATTCGTAAGGGAGATAAAGAAGTGGAGGGGGTCAGTAGAAAGGACATGCAGAGGTAATTCATGTGTTTTATTTTAATTTGTTTCTTTATTTTTTAAGGATAAAAATGCCTTGGGTGTGTTCTTATGCTACTAGAAAGGGCCTAGTATTGAAGGAGAGGGTGTATAGTCAAATGACCAAAGAGACTGAGAAGTAGCAGTCTAGAGCACAGCCTTACAAAGGAAAAAAAGAAAAAGGGTAAGTTAAGTCAGGCCATACCTGTAGGTTTGAAGTCAGGAATCGGTGGGGTACCATCTGTTTTCTCTGTGAATCAGAGGCTGTGTCCCCAGCTGTAGGATAAACAGAAGTAGTGGCAGTGGTGTATTAGAGGTTAGAGGTCAATAGGCAATACTGGAAATAGCCATTATGAATAAAATTGAATGAGCTGCTCTGGGTCATTATGGGCAATAATCTAAAGAAATAATTATCTAGTTTCAAAAGATAAATAATTTCAATAAAAAAGAGATAATTTCCCACCCCCATATATCTGTAAGAAAGGATATATTGGAAAGAAAAGCTAAAAACTATCAGTAGTCCAGGCTTGAATGGTTAAGCTTTTGGACTAGGGTAGTGGTGGCAAGAATAGATCATTAGGGCCAATTTTTCACAATGTTGGAAATTACAAAGATTTAATGCTCTAGGAGACTTTTCAGGCAACTGAAGACAAGGAAATGTAATCACAGTACACCAGTAGATTCTGCTCTAAGCAATATTTACAATAATAATCATATAAGCTCTATTTAATGGTTTTTTAACTTTAGAGACAACCTATGGGTAAAGCATAGAAAATAACTATGGTAAAAGTAAAAATATAGCTGCCTGACGTACTCCACCCCATTCATTTCTCTTTCTGCCTTTTATATTGGAAAAGCATCCTTTTTTTTTCTCTTCATAAAGCTGTGCTCTGGACCTTTGTGTCTTAACCTCTTTCACTACAACAATCTACCAGAGATAAGATATAAGACCAGAAATAGAAGGACAGGGAAATTTTCAAACACTCTAAAAATATATAAAACTGAAAACCATAATTTGAATGTTATAATATGGTATATGCCATAAGAATTCAGCAAAAGAAAAACAGAGCTTTAAATCCCTGGAAAAGCTTGATAACAGTGTTGGGCTTTACCAGGTTACTAAAGTGGACGAATTTGGATAGACCAAAAGTGACGTGCATGGAATTGGAAAAAATGACACAAATGCAATTATTTATAAAACAGAAATAGACTCACAGACATAAAAAATAAGCGTGATTGTCAGGGGGCAGGGAGGGAAGAGGGTAGGAAGGGATAAATTGGGAAATCAAGATTTGCAGATACTCAGTACTATATATAAAATAGAAAAACAACAAGTTTCTACTGTATAGCACAGAGAACATATTCAATATCTTGTAGTAATCTATGATGAAAAGGAATATGAAAACAAATATAGGTATGTATATGTATGACTGAAACATCATGCTGTACACCAGAAATTGACACAACATTGTAAACCGACTATACTTCAACTAAAACAAAGAAAGAAAAGAAAAAAAGAGGGACATGCAGATCCTTGAGCAGACTGAAGGTGCAGGGGATCTGAGGGACGTGGGAGGAGACTTGTTATTTCATTCAATTTGAGGGTTTTCTCTGTGAAAGACGAGAAATGATGCTGGATATTCTAATTAAGGTTAGTTGTCAGAAGGCTACAAATGGCTGATTGGAAAACCTTATTGTTGATGAATTTTAATATTAGAGAAAATGAAAGAAACAGTCCCTGCTGGCAAAAATATACTTTTGAAATTTTTTTTAAAAATAGTAAAATAAAAAAATAAAACAACTCTCAATCATTTTTCAGAAAGACTATTCATAAGGAAAATTATGACTTGAGAATCAAGGACATCAGATATTTTGAATGAATATAATCTAAGACCTATACAGGAATAAAAGAGACTGAAATTTACTTTTATATTTCTCTTATTTCTATCATTTTGGAAGATGTTATTCAAAGATGAGCACTAAGCTATTTAGCTTATTACAAATATAGCATCCTAATTTTTGAAGGCTCTTGTGAAACCCAAGTAACATTTATTTAGCAACAATTTTAGCTTTTCTTGGTGCTTGTAATATGACTAAGTTTTCTCTTTGTTAATCCAACTGACTCAGGATTTTTAGCCGAAGAATTTGGTCACTGAGGCAAAAAAAAAAAAAAAAAAAAAAACTTGGAGTTGTCTACCAAAGATTATTAAAATAAAATAATACATCACATACTTAATTCCCTATAATGCAATAAATCAAGACCTGTTTTCAAGAAGAATGTTAAGTATGTTTCACTTTTACACAGGGGAATTTATATTTTATTGTAGTAAATCATAAACATTTTTCTGGTGGCTATTTGGGTATCTTCATTTTAAGCAACATTATTGAAAAATATATATAATGTAATATGAATTAGACTATCCTTATTGATATTAAAATACTTTGGAAACTGAAGGATTACATCGGCTTTAGGGTTTGTTGTGAAGAATCTCTAAATGATATTTTTACTAACTGATTTTTTTCCTGAAAGTGAAATTAATTGGTATCATTGATAATTAGTCTAAACCCTGTTACAAGTGACAGTGCCTTACAAGTTTTATCGTTTGCTGTTCACCAGAATTCATTTTTGAAAGATTTGTAGTCTAAGTAATTTGAGGTTAAAGAATCTCTCCATATTTAGCCAGAGCTATGTGCATTAGTAAACCATACAAATTTCATGACCATATAATATGAGCCATCTGTAGACATGAACCTCAGCCCTCTCCTAATTTGGGGAAATATTTGTAGCCATTCATGCCAATGGAAGCATTGAACTTTCCACATAAATAGGTTTTTAAAAAAGAAAGAAATCACCCTGACAACCAGAAATAATACTGATCTCTTGCATTAAATTTTAAGTATATCAAAGTCAGATCTCATCTTCTGATTGTTCCAAATATACCCTCCAATGGCTTCTCATCTTGTTGATTGTCCTTATCACAAGGTGCAGGATAGTTTGCATTTACATTAATTACAAAACTGTCAAAGGGTATTGATGTTTCACATGGTTTTGAATGGCCCTTAATCTTTTTCTGCATTTGGAGAACCTTGATTGACCCTTCACAAGAGAGAAATAACTATAATTATATGCAACTATTGTCTGTGTTTGCAGCCGAGTTGAGCTATTTCTCTCTCTTTTCTATACTACCATCAATATCTTCTCTTTGTTTTCTTCTTATTTTTCTATTTATTTTCTTTTCCTCTTTTTTTCTTCCTCCTCCTTTTCCTGCCCCCACCCTGTGCATACAAACTCATTTGCACATATAAGCACATAAGGATGTATGAAATTTCTATGAGTTAACAGCACTGATTTTTTTCTATCATTTCAGTAGAAATGCTTTTAATACAAAATTCTACAGAAACATATTTCAATTTTGTTTTAATCAGTAAACCAGTCTCACACCATCAATCATGGTTTTTGTCCACATAACAATGTAAAGCATCTTCAGTAGAAACTTTTTCTGAAACTAATCTGCAGTGTCAAATTAAAAGTATCCTATACAGATGGACTTAACCTATCAAGAAAGAAGTTTGATATGCATTATTATTATTTCTTTTAAGATATGAAAGTAATTAATAACATCACTAACAACTATTGTTTAGTGTATGTGTATGTTTATTCTATATCAAGATCTATTCTAAACACACTACATCATCATTGTATTTAATCTGCAAAACAACCCCATGAACAAAGGTTCATTTTATAGTTCAGGAAACTAAAGCACAGTAAAGTCATACAACTAAAAAGTAGTAGAACCAGGGGCTTTTTGTTTGTTTTGTTTTGTTTTGTTTTTCTTTTGGTTTTGGTTTTTCCCTGATACACAGGTAGTATAATCACCTATGGTACTGAAGAATTCTTAAATGTTTTTAAAGTATAGAATAGTTTAAAATAGCACAAAGTATAAGTACATTACAAAGACCAGCCATAACCTTATTTATCTATTAACATTTTACCTAATTTTCCTTTTTCTTACAATGACTTGATTTGTATTTCCAAAAATAGGAATAGTCTCTTGTACAACCGCAGGAGAGTTCTCAACTTTGGTAAAATTAACATGAATACCACCACTTGCACATTCATATTTCAATTTTTGCTACTGATCCAATAATGACCTCTATAGTATTGTTTACCAACAGTACAGGATCCAGTCTAAGATCTGGTATTCCATTTGGTTTTCCTGTTTCTTTATTCTTTTTGAATGTATTTTTCTTATGACACTGACAGTTTGAAGAGTATATTGAGAGAGGTCTTTTGTACAAACAAGTGATTAACTGAGAGACTGGTGGTGATTGAGCACACAGAATTCACCCTGCAAGATCAAATAGTTAATCAAGATAATGGTATCTTAGACTAAACTGCTGGTAGTGGAGATAGAGAGAAGTGGATGAATCTGAGTGTAATTTGGAAAATTAAATTGACAAGATTCTGTGATGAATTAAACTTGGGAGGTGACCTGGAGGTCAGGGTCAGGATGACTCCTAAGGTCTAGGTCTGCATATCTGATTCAATGCTGTCATTCATTGAGCCAGCCAAAGAAGGTAGAGGACTGGGTTATGGGAGAGAAGGTCAAAAGCTCAGTTGGGACAAGTCTCTTTTCAGATGTTTGGATAGTGATACTGCATTATATAGATTATATACAGACCTGAAGCTCAGGGAGGAGGGCTGAGGTGAAAAAACAATTCTGGGAGTCCCCTGCATATAGGTGGTAGTAGAAAAGTTGAACATGAAAAAAAATGCCTAGGAAGACTCTAGAGAGAGTGAAGGAAGGAGAGCCCATGACATAGCCTTGAGTAACTCCCACATTAAGGGGTCTGGTGGAGGAAGGTTAGACTGCCAAGGAGCTTGGAGGGAAACAGCAGCCAGAGGGGTAGCAGTAAAACCAGAGAACAGCACATGGACTAGAAAAGAGTGCTTGAAGGCCTTAAGAAATATTCACCTTTGTCAAAGTTGCCAAGAGGGTAAAGGAATTAAGTGTTGAAAAATGAACATTGATGCTGGAATCACTGTGACTATGGTGACTTTCTCTAGAACTTTTACTGTGGAGTGATGAGTGCAGAAGCCAATCTGGACTGAGTGTTCACGGGAAGAGAATAGTGAAGAAAATGAATGAACAGACAAGTGCTTTAAATAGTGATGTTACCCTGTCCAAGCTGTACTGCTTGCCACACCAGTAAATCGAGAGATGAGTCGTTGGGGCAAGAATAGCAAAGTTATTTGGAAAGCCAGCAGACCAAGACGGCAGACTACCATCCTAAAGAAGTATCTTAACTCGGGAGAAAATTCAGGCTTCTTTTATGTTAAGGGAAAGAAGAAATGGGAGGATTCAGGATTAAGGGAGTGAAGACTGCTCGCAGCCCCTTGACCTCCAGGGGAGACATAACATTTCTCTGTTCTTCTGCTTTCTGGATCACAAGGCTCCTGCAGAAACTTCCAATTGTTAGCAGTTATTTTTCTTCTACCATTCGTATCTCTGCTTATTAGCAAAGTTTCTGGGCTGAAAGCAAACTTATCTCCAACAGGTCACAGCCATAACTAGCTCGGGACCGTGGGATGGGAACTTTCTTCAGGGAACTTAATGAGCACAAGCAACATTTCTCTAATATTTAACTCTTTATGTGCAGGGCTACTAGAGTAATAGACACATAAGATAAGGAATGAGGGAGGCAGTTCAACATGGTGTCAGTTCTGCTCTTCCTCCGTTGCAGTTACTGTGAAGTAACAAGATGGGTGGTGGCTGGAGGGGTTTGTAACGCTGATTGAGGTTCGAGGTATGCTTTTGAGAAAAATAGCTATTGGAGCAAGTGTAGCTGTCACTGGAAATAATCATGTTGAGAAGGTACGTTTGAATGTATAGAAGCATGAAAATTTAATTGAAAGTATAAATTCTTTGAGAATTTGGAGAAGGACCATTATTTAGAGCAGAGGATGTGGGATTGGCCTTAGGTGTAAAATCAGCCCCTTTGCTACAACAGGAGGGAGGAAGACAAGGAGAGGCACAAAGGTAGGAGGAGTTTTTTTGGAAGAAGAAAGTCAAAAGAGTTATGAGGTTGGAAATGGGATCATCAATACAGAGTGAGGACCCAAATCAAAGGAGAAGTTTTCAGGAGCTCAAAGAACATTATTCCAAAAAATGGGAGAGGGTTTCTCTGTTCAATGGCCAGTGTTTGGGGCCTCCTGAGGCTGGGTAGCATACATTTATTTTGAATGTCTGCCCTATAGTGGATCATTTCTCAGTGTGCATGGTTGTTCTGAGCAGCCTGGAGAAAGTAGGTAGTTTATGCAAAATTAAATTTTTCAAGGCAAGTTTAATAAAGAGACCAACTAACTTGGATGTTCTAATACATCTATTGAAATACAGGGTCAGGAAGTCTATGCTACATATTAAGAGAAGTGAATAAAGGGTAGGAATGGTGGTCAGAATGAGATAAAACAGGCTGTGTTCTTTCTGTCGGTTTTGATATGGTTAAAATATCAGTTGTCTTAACAAGTAAACTCTAAGAGGAGATTGGCCTTGAATTTGTGATTTTAGGTGTGCAGCAATCTCAGGTGATGCTCAGTACCTTTACATGACAGTGAGAGAGTGTGGCAAAGGGATGGGACAGGAGAAATTCTTCCTTAATGGTGAGATCAAGGACCTGAGAGATCAGGGTACATGGATGATGGAAACAACCTGAATGGTGAGGGTGACTGGTGATTCAAGGAAGTCTAGAGGCCACTGCCAGAGATTTTTCATTGTATAAAGGGCAACAACAGAGAGACTAGAGATGTCAGCCAATAAGAGGAAAAGAGTATGATGTATTAGAAGCGTGAGGAAAGTTTTTGTTTTGTTTTGTTTTGCTTTTAACAAGAGGGCAGGGAAGTATTGGGGGCAGGGAAACTGTAAAGGAGAATGTGGAAGAACCAGCCCATGACATATCTAATGTATTAGGGGAAAAAAATAGAAAGCACTTAAGAATTCTGCTGGCTTAGTGGTCTCTCCAGAGGTGAGCCAAGTTTCAGTGAAGGCAAGGAGGCGGAGAGGAAAGAAGTTGACAGTAAATTGGAATTTGCTAAGTGATGAATATTGGTTCTAAGTATGCAACAAAGCAGCGCGAAAGTGGGCAGAATAGTCATAGGACTGGCGTGAGGGAGAGCTTCCAGACAATAAAGAATCACAACTGCCTTATAACAAAACTCTCTTATGTTCTGTGTGTCCATGTGTGTATGGTCATATGTGCACGGTTGGGGAAATCTTGTTTCCAGTTTTATTGAGATATAATGCACATACAGCACTGGACAAGTTTAAGGTGTACAGCATCATGATTTGATTTACAAGGATTCTTTCATTTCCCTCCTTCCAAATTACTAAACTTTGTTTTTATCTCCACATTCAAATGTACCTCGAAAAATGCCATAAAGGATAAGTTTGCACATGCTGTTCTTTCTTCCTGTCTGGAATGTTCTTTCCTAAGGTATATGCATGGCTCACTTCCTCACCACCTTTAGATCTTTGCTCAAATGATCCCCTTGCAGTGGAACTTTTGCAGAAAGCTCTTCTTCCCATCCAAGCCCCTAATATCCTCCTTCCTAGCTTCATTTTCTCCTTAGCACTTTCTGTCCTCTGCCATGCCGTGTGATTTACTCGCCTATTTTTGCCTCTCTTCTCACACTAAGAGGCAAGTTCCTGCAGAGCAGGTTTTCATCCATCTTTTTCATTCACTGCTCTATCACCAGTGGCTAGAACCATACCTGGAACCTAGTGAGGCTCAAGAAATAATTGTAGAATGAATAAGTTAGTACACACATGAATTAATCATAGGCATAGAAATGCAATGGGGTTTGAGGACAATTCCAATAGAGAAGTTACACAAATATTTGGATCAATGAATACATTGTTGGAATAAATGTGGGGCCCTCCAGGGTTATAGGGTACAGCACACATGTGGATGAATAAATTGTGCTATGAGCTTTTTAAAGTGGGCTTTTAATTTCAAAGTCACCTCCGGATTACAGGATGATTTTAATGTCATTTGAGAACTTAATTCCCTATCAAATAGCCCACTGAATAGTCGCCTTTTGGTTTAATTTTCAAAACCAAATAAAGCACGGTGCTGTTACCCTGCATGAGGCTGCCTTCACAGCTGAGCGCCTCCAGGCATGTCAAGGCCTGAACTTAAATTAACTGCCAGGTTCTGAAACTGCAGAAATCAAGTTACACGAACTTCGAAAGCATGAGAATGGCTGAAGAAAGCAGGACTCTGTTTCACTCTTACAAACTTCTCAGCACTGCTCTCAGAAAGGGAAGATTCCAGCTGACTGAATGTAAGACACATTTTGGTGTTTTTAAAACTTTTTTTTTTTGGTTGAAAAACTGTCATGACTTTTTTTCTGTGTCGACTGAGTGAGAATTTCAAAACTGATGATCACAGTGACTAATCTGGATTTTTTATATTGATTTTTCATCTGGATTGTGTTTTTAGCTTTCTTTTGTTTTGCTTGTTTTCTTTTTAAAATGACTTTAGTCAAACTCTCCTTTTATACATACTAATATACACATAAGACACATTTGCACACATTTGTTCTAGAATAAAATGGGGTCATTTTTGGAACACTTTAAACATCTCTCTCCTATGTAGTAAATGTATTAACTTTATTTCAGGTTGTGCGTTTTGGTGCATGTGTGTGCACATATACATGTGTGAAGGTGTATATATTTTTTTCTTGAGTTTTCTCAGAAATGATTTTTCTATCGTGAAAACATTGGCCATATGAACAGACTTACAGTCTTTAAAACATTCCTTTAACTAGACAAGCTCTGTATTTTCCATCTCTTAGAGTCTTCTGTGTAAGACTGACATTAAATGGGGGAAGAGTGTAGTGATGTCAAAACAGAGTAATGCTTGACTACCCATCTTGTGCCCTCGGCACAGACCTGCAGGAAGACCCATCACTAATTTCAAATTTCCTTTTGAACTGGATGGCAGTGGATTGTTAACACGTTGTGTAATGACCTACGAATCAATAGGATGTCTGTCCAGCCCTGAGAAGATAAATATGGATGGGTCCCGTGCCATCAGTCATTTGGCCTGCTGATGTTAATGCATACTCGGCTCATTGAAGTCATTCAGGAGAGGGAACTGGTCCCAGAATAGTCCTATTGCTGCCTTTGGGTCTCAAGTATCAGGAGATAGATCAGATTCTTTATATTTGCATATGGGGAGATGTATACAGCTGGACAATTGCCTTCTGGCTGTTACTAGAATCAGGTAGATATTGCTGTTCATCAACAGTGACTACAGGGTTAAAGGAAACGTTTTTGGTTTTGGTTTTGTTTTTAAAAAAAGAGGAGGAAAACCTAGATTTTTAAGATACAATTCAGATGTTTCAGAAATACATTTTTTCCATGTTTCTGGTAAATGTTCTCAGCGTCTCTGGTATTCACTGTTCCTTTTGTGTCCCCTGCTTCCTGGTTTCTAAGTGTGAGCGATCCAAGAGAATTGGATTGAAAATTTAAAGAAACTTGGCTTTTGAACAAAATCAAGCAGGAAGGTCAGAAGGCAGGTTTGAAACAGACAGTTTTGCTTCCAAATTTCTTTGTCCCTCTTCCTTTCAGTACCCACAGGAGAACTTAGGCTCAATTTATACCATTTGTATAAAATGTCTCTGAATGGTTTGGTCACTAATTCCTATAATGTTCTGTTGATAGATAATAATTGTGACATACTGAGTACCAGAAGGAAAATCTAGCTAACAGCAAGAGCTTCCAAGGCTTAGAAAACCCTATCTGATCTAAAAACACTTCTCATTTTTTTAACAAAATAAGTGATTTAGCTTAAACATGTTCAATTATTCACCAGACATTTACAATATTTTTGTTATATATATTATAGTAACTCCATTCAAATATGGAATATAATTGTATTCTGTTCAGAATCTTAGAGCTTAATCTTAAATCTTAGAGCTTAAATCTTAAATCTTAGAGCTCAACAAATTTTTAGAAAAATCTAGAAATTATGTTGGTTGTAAACAAATGGCAAAAGGGCCTATGGTCTTTTTTTTTTTTTTTCTTTTTTTAAGGTCTTTTATAATCCACAGATGCAATCAATTTAAGAGATAAAAAGTGATAGAAAATAGAAAATAAAGACCCATAGTAAATTATACTTGACTCTAAATTTATATGAAAGACATTTTATGTTATATTGGGCTTCCTCAACATTTTATTTTATATGTACCATAATATTCTTTTCCCAAAGGGGGAAAATGCTCTTGAATTTTCAAACTGGTGAAGAATAATATTCACTCTTTATGGAGCGTCTACTCTTTGACCAAAAATGTGTTAGTACCTTCATGAATTAATAGTAATTGCTATTCTTATACTAATCATGTGAGGTAACTTCACTTTATCATTTTACACATGAAAAAACTGAGACTTCTGGGAGTTAATAAATTGGCCAAGTTTACATATCTGATTACAGAAACTGTCTTATTTGCATTTATGTCACACATATAGTGTTTCTCTGGTTTTGCCTGGGAAAACAGAAGTGAAAAGCAATACCAACAACTGGAAAATAAAATGATGATTGTAATGGGAGAAGAGATCAGCAGAGAAGTAGGTATCACAGGAAAGGATGAATATAGTGAAAAAAGAATGTTGGGAGGAAGACAAGTCACAGTACACTCAGTGTAAACTCCAACTCTCCATTTAAGGACTACCTTTCATACCACTGAGTGCCCCAGAATTTTTGTCAACTTCCATTTTACAAACAAGATGTTTTAACATAACAACTGCAATTAATCTGTACAATTCTATGTATTTGAACAGTATTCATGTACGTATCTAAGGACATTTTCTAACCAGTGTCCTAATCTCAAAGAGATAACATCTTATTTCCATAAAAATCAACAATTAAATTAACATAATTAGAATAATTGTAAGATCAATTAACGTTCACTCAAATTTTTAATGAGTCCTTATAGTTCTTCACTCCAGCTTGGAAAATGTTACTTCAAAAAAATCATTAAGTGACAAAATTTTATTTTTTCTTCTCTTCACTCAGACTTTTAGGTAGATGTAAACTTTTGTGTTAGATGTAAAATGGAATGGTGGTAAATTATTACTATTTGGAATTGATAAAGCCGTTTTTGAGTTTAATTATATACCTTTTAAAAATTAGATGAATTCACTCAGACACTAAGCTTTGAACTAGGATCCATAAAACTATGGGAATTTAAGAAAAATAATTGACTAATTTAGAATAGCTAAGCAAGCTATGTGAGTATGTTAAACAGATGCATTAAATGTGACAGTATATCCCCTTAGGATGGACTCATTCTGAGTTAAAACTTGAAAATAAAACTGGGTCTGCTTCTCATCAGTGTCAATATATCATATAATTTTCTATAAATGTGTATTTTCTTCAATTACTGACCCAGGTTCCCTCTTTTTTCCTCATCCCAGGGGTACCTACATTCTGGGAATGATTTAAAATGATGATGTAAATAATGTACTTGAAGCTGTATATTATTTTTTTTTAACTGATTACCTCCTCCTTGTCTGGAGGACATTACTATTTGTTCTCCTTGGAAGAGAAAATATGCCTTCCTTTCCACAATTGTGTGTTTTAGTGTGTGTTAGGAATGGGAGAAGCTGGCCAGATTTTCCCATTTCAGAGCATTAATCTGAAGCTGTGGCTCTCAACTGGGGTAACTTTACCTCGACCTCCCCGGGGAACATTTGGTAATGTCTGAAGGCACTCTTTGGTTGTCACAGTGTGGGTAGAGGGTTGCTGCTGGCATCTAGGGGTAGAGGCCAGGAATGATGTTAAACCTCTACAATTCCCAGACCACGCCCCTACTACAAAGAACTATCCAATGCAAAAAAATGTCAATAGCATTGAGATTAAGAAATTAAGAAGTACAGACTTCCAGCTATAAATAAGTCAAGAGGATGTAATGTACACTTAGGGAATATATCCAATAACATTGTAACAACTTTGTATGGTAACTGGGCTTTTTGTGATCATTTCATAATGTATAAAAATCTCAAATGACTATGTTATATACCTGGGAGTGATATAATAGTACACGTTAATTATAACACATAAGTAAATAAAAAGAAATCTTGAGCTACAGCAAAGAAATTCTGAGGAAACCATTTGAAAATATTTGCCAATTACCTGGTTTTACCTGAAAAAAAATTTACGCAAGGAGGTAAAGGAATATCTACTTTTTGTCATTATTTATTTAGTAAACGATTTATTCTATTTTTTTTCTCTAAAGGTATACCATAGGCTAATCTTACTCTATGACACAAAGTTGGGCCCAGCTTCTCAGGGAGAAAACACACACACACACAAACCATTACAATTAGAAATATACCTGGTAGCCATTGGTTTAAAGACTGCAGCCACACAGTGTGTCATTGACTTTATCTCTTTATGCTGTATCAGGAAATTTGGGTGATACATAATTGACAATCACAATGAGTTGGAAATATTTCAGCTGTCTAACTCATTGATTTTTTTGTTTATTTATTATACTTTAGAATCTGGATCTCATTGAAAATACAATAGAAACTCAAGCTGGGAAACAGACACCTAAACACTAAGACAATGGGACAGAGAGAGAGAGAGATTCAGAGATAAGGAGAGTGGGGAAGAGGGAAGAGAGGGGAGAAGGGAGGGAAAACAAAGGCGAGGAGACAGAGGAGAGGAGAATCCAGTAGACAAGATCTGTGGCCAAGTAGTTTGGGGATTCTTTTTTTCTTCTCGCCCTGCCTGTCTATTGCTTTTTCATTTGTTTGTTCAGAAAACAAATTCCTAGTTGAGTGCACCGAATAAATATATATAATAACAGATTGGAATTTTTACATCACAGTAGTTTCACTGTATTCTATTTTCTCTGATAACAGAAAAGCATACATCCCCTTTTCCTCTGCTTACCACACATCCACATGAAATGGAAATTTTTCACCTGTATTCTAGCTGAATAAATGAATATATTCGTTTCATCAATTCTATTCCTTCTGGATTAGTCTTCAGCACACCACAGATATAACTAAATTTTAAACTGCTAAATGCCTTTACAGTTTTAAAGATATGGCTTACATTTGTACCTCATAAATAAGTGGGGAAGGAAATGTTTTTGTATTATGACTCTAGGTGATCAAAAGTATTTATCACGGCAGTAAGGAAACAGCTGCTGTTAACGCTGTCTTTTGAATGCTTTTATGGGACTCCTATAAAAAAAATTATTCATGTCAAGATTAAAAGTAGTGTTTGATGGAACTGTGGAAAGTGGCCATCAGACCAGTTAATGTGCAGTTCTGGTCATTCCCATAAGAATCAGCAAGTGCGTATCATCAGACGATTACTAGAAAAATGAACAGCACTGTTCACAAGAGCTTGGCAATTAATTAAATGATATGCTTGTTCATCTTGCAGGTCAAGCAGATAATTGTGCTGAGAATTGCTTTGAAATCATGCATGGTTCAACTTAGCCCTTTTGAATCCCAGGAGAGATTTGCAGGTCACACTGCATATCACACTTCTTGTGGATGAGGGACTAATACTAGCTAATCCTGTTAGCATACACAATGGGATAAGAGATAGCTAAAGATTCACATTTACTTGGTACAAGTTAACATGCCCATTAAAGTGCCCTTGCATGCTTTCATTTACTTTGTTTGGTAGGAAACTATAATATAATAATTATATTAGATTTCACTTGGCCTATTTTTCGATGGATGTTTATGATGAGATCAATTTCATTTGATTTTTATAGAATTTTGTATACCCATCACACAGATAAAACTTAAGCACCTTCCCCCTGCAAAAAAAAAAAAAAAAAAACAAGCAGCTGAAAAATAAGAACAGATATTGATTTGTCCCTTAATGCTAACATTCCTAGGCATCTTTAAATATAGCATATTAAGTCAAGAATGAAACATTTTTAAGAACTAATTTAAAGGAAATGCAGTACCCAGATTGGTCAGAAGCTCTTTAGTAATTTAAATGAATACTTCTTGTTTATCATATAATACGTATTGTATCTTTTTTACTTAGGAGCATGATTCAATTCAATGCTTTCATTTCAATTTAATTTCATTTCAAGTCAGTGCTTTCAAAGCAACAGTAAACACACACACAAACAAAAAATAACAAGCTTTCCTGTCGTATATTCTATATAATATAGAAGATTCTCAATATTAACTAAATTCAGTTTTAGAACTGAGTTAATGATCAGAAAGCTGAAGATGCAAGAAACCTATAGAAAATTATCTACTCCAGCAATCTTTGTTTTCAAGTTAGAAAGCAAATGTTCAGAGAGGTTAAGCAATTTGTACAAGATTACACAGCTATTCCATGGTAACATGGGAACGACCCTCAAATCTTTTAACCTCTAAGGCATTTTCGGTTGAACCACAGTTAGGTTCTGATACAAGTTACTTAACAACTATTTCTGATCTTAGTCCCAGCCTACCTGTTCAGCTACACAAAAAATCAATCATGAAAACGACTCATAATCTAGCGGTGGGGTGTGGGGGGAGGGACAACTACTGGATTATTGGACTAAGAATAAACAAATGGCGTGGGGAGAAACAAGCAGCCCTGCTTCTGTCAAAGAATACTCCCAGAAAGCTTGTGGAGTAATTATACTTTATGTATTATAGGTTGGGCTAATCTTTACTTTGGAAACTTAGACATTCATCTATCTAAAATATACTATACAACTAGATACATTTTCATCTATAAATGACTAATATTCCATTACTTATCTTGTTCCTGATTGTCTTAGAATCAAATGAAATGAATCTGAGCCGTATTACCCACAGAAATAAATAGGAGTATCCGCACAAATTTGTACTAGTCAATAATAAACTTATTTTAGCAAAATCAAGACAACACCACCTCAAGGTGAAGGGAGTCACCTTGTCTGCTACCTTCTGAAAATAAAAGATTCTTTATTACTTAGAAAACTCTTTAACACTTAAAAACTAATATAGTTAGAATTATCGTGATATTCTGTAATACTCTTATCAATAATTTATTTGCACATGTTAGAACACAGATATTTAATCATGTACTATAAATTTATCACCTCCCTCTTTGCAATAAAGCAGGATTCAGTGTAAGAGAGATGGAATTTGGATTCCATCCAAAAGAATTTACTGTAGTTGGTACAAAGAGCTTCAAACACCAGTGCCTGCAGGCACTGTACACGCATGAAACGGCCTGGATATAAGAAAATAGGAAAAAATAAAAGTTTTTAAAAAGGCAAAGTTATGAACCACCAGTCATGAGACTAAGGATGTGGAAGCATGTTGTGATCTCTAAAGGATATGTAAGTGGTGGACACTAGCCCAACCCTAATAAAGCATAAAATTGCCCTCCAAAAACAAAAGGACGTGGTGGGATGGTTTAGGGAGCATTTACTCATTCTCTAAAGCCAATTCTTTTCATATGGGAATTCCAGCCCATTGCTGACAAGACTTCAGATTTCTCAAAGAACAATAGCAAGATTTATTTTCAAAATTGCCCAATTTATCAATATTGGATTACTCATCATGCAGAATAAATAAACATACTCGGGGACCTTATGCCAATTTACATGCCCTTGAGAAAGTTTCACAGTATGAAACTTAACTTGTCTGTATAAGAAGATTTCAGTATCTCATGAGCATTGTTTCTGCTTCTACTGTTAAGTTTCATTTATATGATCTTTAGAAATAAGATTTCCTGCTATTTCCCATCTCCACTTGTTGTACCTAGCTCATGTATAAGAATTGTAGATCAGAGTTTAAATGATATTTTTATTACTGCCAACGCTCTATACCTTTCTACCAACAGAACCATAGATCATTTACCATTACTTAGAGCTGATTTTATTTGGAATCCCATTCAGTAAGATTGTTTAATCAGATATTTATGTGAGATAACTTTTCTTTAAACACATAACTACAAACCATCCTGAAATAGTAGAGACATTTATTTTAAACTCTACGTTTCTCTGCACAAATAAAATCAAAATCCCCAGCCCCACCCCACCCCACCCCCGCCAAACATCCCCTTTTTTTACATGTACTTTATATGCTTGTATTTTATCCTTGTGGCTAATTGTATTGTGATTATCCATGGCTCAAGCAAGAATGTAGAAATGCAGAAATATTCTAAGGGTAAAGCAATGTAATCTACCACCCAAGACGCCAGCACAGAGGAAGTTGATGAAAATAGTGCCTGGGCGGGACTAAACAGAGAATAATTAAGAAGGCTTTAAGAGCCATGAGTTAAGCAAGGCTAATCTAAGAATGTGTTGGAGGGTAAGTTCCTTCGAAGGAATTTGTTAAAATGTCAAGTTTGAGGCATGACGGTCAAAGCCTTAGCTGAATCTGTTTCTGAAACTGTTGTCCTCTCACATTAAAGCCATATCTGAAACCAGAGTCTAATCCTGTGTTTAATTTTAGCTAAATAGGAAGTTTAAAAAAATCAGGTGGAATCTTAAAATATATATATATATGTTATCTTCTATCAGCTTAGGAGACCTTGCAGCTGTTCATATCTTCACTTCATAGCACGTGTCACTGTGACAAATGAAAAATATTTTCATCCACTAGGATTACTGGGTGGCTGAGAAGCAATAAACAAACTGTAACAAGAATTATGTATATAACTGACAGTTAATCAGACTTTTTAGAGTGGTAATGAGGAGAAGGAGAAGATTGGATAAAGTGTTTTTTGCTGACAAATGGGCTATGTTACATTAATAATTTATTAGCTAAAATTTGTGATTATTACTGGTTAATGTGGTTAGCATTGACTTATTTTAATGATTTCTCAAAATATTCAGGGTGAAACTATTAGATACAGCTCCCTCTGAGATCATCTTTCCCATCGCTTTTTCATCTCCAAGGTGGGTTTCTATCCATCATCCTCTTTCAGAAAGGAAAATGGGCTTGCTTAAAATGTCTCCGTATTTTTCACCTTATTCCAGCTGAGTATGATGGGGAGTTGCTTTTCAATTCTTTTTTTTCTCTTTCTAACTATTTATATTAAAGTAGCAAATAATTATTTTTAATTCAGCTACTTCTTGAGAAAAGAGTACTTTTTGGAGATACCCCACAGCAAGGGAAAAAGATTCTTTGATCAAATAGATTTGAAAAATTCTATGTAACATTCCACACCGTGAGAACCAATAGTCATGCAGTAAGTTAATGTGCTTAATTTCACTTGAGACATCACTTCCTTAAACAAAACATATGAAAAAAATCACCTAAAATTTTACAGAAATCCAGGAATAAATCATATATGCATAATTCATATTATTATAAATGAACATTAAGCGTAGAACCAGGATTTTTTTTTTTAACTTGAAAGATGATGTCCCTTTCCCTGGCCTTAAAGCATATCTGTGACCTAAATTGCCCCCAGACAGATTGGAATCATTTCCATTCTGGTAATTAGCTTTCTAATTAGCTTCTAGAATGAGTTGTCTAAGACTTTAAAAAATAAGTTACCTTTAAAAATCTATGTAACGAAAATCTTTTTAAAAGTTCATATTATGGTCATTTCATTGTTAATGCTATTTCATTAATAAAAAAAATCATAAAATTAACAAACACCTATGGGTGGATTTATGATGCTCTCTGCCTAACGAGGTGTGGGGAAAGAAAAAAATCAGCAAAAATTTAAATTATACTATTTGCTTTCCAAGTATGTGTGCTAGCACAAAATATTTTCCCTGCATTTCTAGTGATACATTAGTTTGGATTTTATTTTTCCCTTAGCATACAGAATAGTACTTTTCCTCTTAAAAAGCATGAGGATTTCATTTCCTTAATGCAATGTTCTTGTACGTGGATATAGGACATAAATAAAGATATAAGAATCATTGATGTCTGACATTTATGACATTTAAGTTACAGAGTTAATGCAAATCAAGCTGTCCAAGAGGAGAAATATTTAAATTAGTGTTGCCAAAACAGGAAGAAAGAATGAGTTTTCTGGACATACACTGATCATGCACACATGCTCTCTGATCAGACTTTAATTTCTCTGTATGTAAATTGGTGGTCTGAGACTGGATGTCTATTATGCAAACGGTCCTTTGTCCTGTCAGGCAATTGAGGGAAAAGACCATAATCCTTGGTGTCCTGGAGAATGTTTGCTGGTCCTCAGGGACAGACTGTCATTTAATTTAGGCCAAGTTAGTGTCTGCCTTAGCTCTGTGTATTTACATATAAATTGTTTGTTGGGATATGGAGCAGAGAGGTAAGATATATTACAAACTGCTTCCCCCAATTATTTTATGATGTCTGCTTTCATGTGGGGTGTGTCCTTAGAAAATGAGTGGTAGAGGGGGAAGAAAAAGATTGTTACAGATGAAGTATATATATCCCCCCACATGTGGAAAGTGAGCATAGATAGAAAAGAAACTGTTAGCACATGATCTATTTCTACACTTAATGAAAGAAAATTGATTTAATATGGAGACATTGCTATTTGGGCTTAAGTGCACATGAACCGCAGAACTAATACACCCTTGTATATAGCCGGACTCATGGGTTGCTCACGGGTAGCGCAGTTTTGCCCAGATTCATTAGCAGCCAGTGATCCACCTATAGGTTATCACCTGCATGGGGCCAGCATGAAGGAAGATGCACGTGCATTTTAGGACAGGGAGTGTGTATTTGACAAAGCCTTTCACAGGCACTATCATCATTTTCTAAGATAGGGGATTTGATGCACAGCAGTTCAGAGATTGCTATGTGGAAAGAACAGGAAATTTATACAACATTCATAAACCAAATGACTTTTATGGTGGAGGCAGGGGTTCAGGGCAGTTAGGTGAGGGAAGAGACTATTCATCTCAAAGTAAATAGTATTCTACAGAACTGCAAAAATAATTATATAGCAATACTAACAGAAACTGATGCCAAAATAAAAGCACTACGTTTGGACCTTAGCGCCTCCTGGCTTATATAAACCACTTCCTACATTTTTTTTCCCCAAAGTTAACATTTGTTGAGCACTTCCTCTGTGTCAGACATTGTACTAAATACTTTATATCCAGCACCTCAAAGTCTTCCTACAATCTTAAAGGGTCAGTAATTTTACTTTTTCTCTTGTCCACGTTAACATAAGGAGGTTGTCACTTGATCAAAGTCACACAGTCAAGGCAGACTGCTAGACCCAAATGAGGGTACTGTCCACATTTTAACTACTATGTTATGTGGTCGAACATGTGGCCATTGAGAAGTGAAAAACAAGAGGATCTTCTCAAATTGGGAATTCTTACTTCTACACTTGCCTTTTCTTCATTAATTTCCTTTATTCCTGTTACTGTACACATGTGGGTGAACTGAAAATATTTGAACCAAGCACTTCCTACCACAGTGATGACCATTTGCCATGGTCGTAGGTGAAACACACCCAGCAACTTAGATTGGACCCTGTCACCATATGACACTATTAAATTTACACTAGTGCATTACATAATGTATGTGCCAAGTTAAGAGGAACAAATGGAGGGTTGCTATTTTTTTTCCTCTTACTAAGCTTTTTAATGGGCAAAAAAGTTTACAAATATTTCACACTCGGGGAGAGGATTTGGGATGGCAGAACAGTAAGATGATGGTTGCTATAGAAACTGCCATCTAGAAAACTGGAGAGAAAGAGAGAGAGGGCGTGAGCCTAATTTCTCACAGAAAAATGAATTCTCTCAGATTCTCAAGACATCAGAAAAATTTAAAGCCTTCTTTGACACCACTGTCCCATCTTCGCAGCCAACTGACTGATCTAACAATATAATTTGACTTATTTAGGACTTATGTATATCATTTCTGTTTTCAAAGTGACTGGATACAGCATAAAGAATTAAACATAAACAACAAAAAGGATCATTAGGGATAAAAACAACAGAAGAGGAAATTTCTTAATTTTGACAATTAAATCATGAATTTGACACTAAATCTGTTGAAAGTTTAACCTAAAAATAGATGGGCTAATTATTTAATTTTACATCTCAGATATGTTTCAAGTTCAAATGAAATAATTCATGAATTTGTTCACTGATATAACTTACTTTGATGTTGACTTTAGCTTTCACATATAGCTTTAAGGAAACACTTTCTTTAGGATTTAAAAAGGCTGGGGAACTTGCACTGGTAGACAGACCTCAAGTAAGAAAAGTGCCAAACTCTACACAGAGAGCTGGACCCAGAGTGGGCTCATCAGAAGACGCAGATTTGGATCCGTGTTCTCACACATAGGAGCCGTGTGATCTCGGGGAAGTTATGAAAGCGTTCCAAACTTCAGCTTATTCATCCACAAAGTGAATCCAATATCAATCCAGTTTTTTAGTGCTGTTGAGAATATAATATGTGAAAAAGTGAGTAGAATGTTTAGCACAGTTCTTAGCCCACAGTAAGCTCTGCATAAGTAGTTGCTCTTACTAACATTAGCTGGAAAAGATGAGGGGAAAAAAGTCCCTAAGGGTCCACAGAAAGAAAGCTGTTGAACTGAGGAAGACACAAAATACAACACCAGATAATACAATATAATATAATATAATATCACATACACAAATGTGCTTTTCTATATATCTATGAATATACATATATAAAATAAAAAAGCAAAAATAATACCCTTCAAGGAAGGTACAAGGTGAGCTAATTAAGATCTGGTTCAGCTATACAGGGGTGCAGATAGGAAACCAGCCAAACTTTACATTTGTGTTTTTATGTGTTGGAAGTTTAAAACTATTTTGTAACAGAAAACTGAGTTCAAATTTGCTATGTCTTAACTTGGCACACATATTAGGAGCCGGATGTCAATTTCAAGACAGGCTCAGATTTATTAGGGGAAGATGAATTTAATACACATCCTTAAACTAGGCCTATTCAGTTTTGTTTTACTTCGATAAGACATTTTGGTAGTAGTACGTTCCCAGCCTAATTGTTTCTCCAACGTGGAGTTTAGAACACAGAGGCTCAATATTTGAAAGACTTAAAGAAGAGCTGAATTATAATTCAGGCTGGTTTTTGAAATGTTGTAATAATGCATTGTAAACCTTCAATTTGTTTAGAAATTTTTTTCAATATCCCACTTACTTCCCAAGTGGATTTGAAGTGAATCACAATAAAAGGCACAGATATAACTGGAGCATTGAGCACACACGCACACTCTCACACATATGCACACACCCCCCAGAGCTCTGAAACAGAATTAGGGTATATAGAGAAAGGAGGACGTGGAGAGACCCAGCTACAAGGTCCAGAAATGTAGGCTAAGGCCGTGTGGCTGTCAGCTTGAAGATAAGCTAAGAGCAGTCCCGCCATAAAAGTAAACATGCTGAGTGAGTTTCGTGATCATTCTTACCAGATAAAGACAAATTTCTCCCCAGATTTCATGGGGAATAAACAGAACACCCTAATTCCCACATAAAGGACTTTTGAACTCCTATGGACAATGTCTTCCTCAATAATGACTTTTTAACAGACGTAGAATGTTTTAAGTATTGTTCTCATAGGTAATTCAAATTTAATTAGAAAACATTTTAATCCCATATGTAATAATTACCAATGCTCGCTGACATTTAGCTTTATCAATTTGCTATTACTAATCTTACAGACATCATGACTGGTTTTTATTTTTCTGCATATTCTGATAAACACAGGACATTACTGAAAACCTTCCACACCTGCAGCCACCATCATTCCCTCGACCACATTCAAGGATATTTTTCATATTCAGCGGTTTAAATATTCATGACTGATTTCAGATTTGCAGAAAAGCATTTTCCAAATTGCTCCTTTAACTCCAGTCTGTAATTGTTGCATATCTGCTTAAATACATACACAGAACTATACTTTTGCCTGCATGAAAGACATGACTGGGATGCAGTGGAGAGGTTAAGTATTTTGTGCTTTTGATCAAACCAGAAAAGGGAAGCAGCTGATATTGATCTGGAACCAAACAGAACAGCAGTGGCGCTTTCTGAAGCAGTTCAAAATGCCTTTGGGAAAGTCATTTTTCAGAGCTGTGTTTCCATCTTATTTTCCCACCTGGCACCTCTGCCCCACAGGCTTCGCTCCTTCAGAGAGCCACTGGTGCCCAGACTGTGTCTACAAAGGAAACAGTGTTTTCCACCTTAATAGAATCCTAGAGATAAATGTCTCAGTTCCCGACTCTGCTGTTCAAGCTTACAGTCACCTTCCCATGCACTGTGAGTTAAGAGGTGGATCATGTCGAGAGCTCATCTCTCACAGTTCTGGGGAGAAAAAAAAAAAAAGTTTTGATGGGTCCTTCCCTATATAGACATATATTTTAAATTATACTTCTTTTAAACATAAAACTAATTTTCATTATAATATAAAAACGTAATTATATTCTACCCAGTAGATTACACGTGTTCAAGGTCTGAAAATTGACTTCAGAATGCTGAAGAGTAACAGCTACACAAAAATAACAACATGGTCTCCCAGCACAATGGGCTTATCTACCCTGATTGACTTTCTCTTATTTTTCAGAAATAACCACAAAAACAAATTCCTTTTGCACAAAGCAGTGCAACCAAAAATAAGAGTCTTTAATCATTCATTTTCAGTGTTCAGTCCAACCTCCCTTAACAGAATTCAGGTTTTTTTCCTGAATTTTCTATAATTACCCATGATTCAGATTTTTCTTTTAAAGATTCTCCAGTAAGATAGAGCTCGATATACTGTGTTCTGTGTTGATATTTTATGCTTATTTTATAGATAAAGAAGTTCAATTTAATTCCAGAGATGGCATTTTTTTAAAATCTTTTATGTGAAATCACAGGGACCAAAAATAAAAGTTAACTTAAGAGGTTTGATTTAGATGCACTGTCTATATCTTCTTACGTATTATGTTTACAAATCAATGGTTACATACACACATGTAATTTCTTTCCAATTATATTGCATAAATCATCTAATATAGCATTTTGAGATAATAGAAAATTTGTTGCTAGGTAATTCTTGTTATTCAGATAAGGAGACTTTAAAAATCTTAGTTCATTAGTTCTCATCTAGGATTAAAAGGTTGTACTTTCACACCTATCCTTCATGCTAACTTGGTAGGTTATCTGCTGTGTATCAACCCCTGAGTCTTCCTTTTGTCATATATAAAGATGCTTGCTCTGAGGAAGTTATGTCTATGAAAATTCTGCTTCTCCAACTACATTATTGGGAAGACTTGAAGACATATAGAGCCAAGGCACCTTACAAGAATGGTTTATAAAATATTATGGCAATTTGAAGTCCATCTCTCCCCACATAACCAGAGAGTGAACTGACTGTGTTGTGACGCCTTTGCTTGTATCTCCTTAGCGATGTGCCCTTGCCTTCTCAGCATAGTGAAAACTTCTAGGCAAGGTTTACAAAGTAATTTGTGTGCTGGCTTTGCCTGGGTTCTCAAATCTCATCTCTTACATCTCCCTGCACCTTCCGTAACCAACATCAAGTCCCTCCTACAACCACACCCACACCCACCCCCTACCCCACACACATACACACATATTAACTTCCTTGCAAAGCCTTGCTTTATATGCTCCCTTTTGCTTCTGGGCCCTTGTGCAGATGCATCTCTCTGCTCTCCCTCTCCCCTCCCTCCTTTAGGTCCAGCTGAGCATTCACCTCCATCCACAGGAAACCTTTATACAACTCCCTCCTGAATTAAGTGTCGTTCGAATAAGCCACAATTTTTCTTATCTTCAAGCGTATCCAACTATATGGAATATACCTCTTTGTTTATCTGACTCGGCCAAAAATTCTCTTGCTGGCAGTACCTACAGCTTGTTCACCATTGTCTCCATGTATACATTGTAGGGCAGTAAGCATTTAATAAATAATTTTTGCAAGAAAGAAATGAAAGGAGGGAAGCAAGAAGGAAGGGCAAAATGGAATCTAGCTGTCTTAAGCAAGACAAGAGATCAAAATAAAGCTTAAGAGTGGGGAGGACAGGTAACCTAGTCTTAAACTATGTCCACAAATCAAAGTTATACATACTAGAGAGAAGAAGGCTGAGAGATGGCACAGGCAGTTTTCAGAGGCTTGAAAAACTCTTGTTAGTATCACGGATAATCATGTTTAAATTTTGAAGTGATTACTTGAATTGAGTTGAAGAACTTAGATTTCCTATCATCAATTATTATCTGATATTAGGGTAGTTTTTTTTTTACAATAATATATTTTTTGTGGGAGATTTTCTCTTACTGATGGTTCCTAAAACATGGCGGATTTTTTTTTTCCTCTTGAATAGTTAAGGGAATAGTGGATGATTTATCTAATTAATTAGTTGATGTCTCGTGGTATGTTCAAGTCTCAAAATGTCATATGTACACCACATTGTATCTGATTTCTAATGATTTATATACTAAAAATTAGTTATAAATGTAAGTCTTTTTTTTTTTTTAGCTTTAAAGGTCAACAATTCACATTATATGAATCTTCTTGTAAAAGATTGGATTCTTTGGAAGCTTTAGTCATAGATTTCCTGGTTGCAAGGAAAACAAAAGAATTCAGCTAGCTCAAGTAAATATGGTTTAGGAGAGAAAGAGAGAAATGGAAAGGAGACATTGGCTTTCCATGTGCCTAACACCAGACTAGACTCTATTCAACTAGAAAATGTAAACACTCACTGTTGTCTATTCCAACTGATTAGGCCAAAGAATCTGAACCATCTAATTTAGGCAATGTACCTTGCACCAACTGAATCAATTATGGCAAGAAAGTAGATGAAAATTGGTGACAATATGATATTGAAGAACATAATGCTCCCCTTTCTGGTACAGCTTATATTGCAAGAACTTATAGATGAGCTGGCCATGATTGGCCTCCTTTAAAAGAGGTTGACAAATAATAAGAAGCACTGTTATATGAGACTGTAAAAGCTCTTTTACTGATTATTTTGGAAAATTTTTTTTTCTTTTCAAGTGATATATGAAAGACAGCTTATTTCTTCTAATTATATTAACTACTTACTCAATGTTTCCCTCACCTCCCACCCTCTGGTTCAAAATCCTATACTTACAACAAATTACAATGTTTTCTTGTGGTTCATTTGCTTTAAATGAGATTTAAATGTAATGCACTAGTGTAAATTTAAAGGTGTCTCCAATTCAAGCTTACTGAATATCACCATGCCAGTGCAGTTTACATAAATATACTTGAAACCTTTATATGTCTCTGTAAATTGAGCTCATGAAAGGGTGTCATTTTGAGAAATACAACTGCTGTAACATTTTATGAATCAAGTATTCTTTAATATGCAGCTAATGGAATTATCTCTAAAATAGTTTTATAACATAGTTAAAATTAAATTATTTCCTCAAAACTCATTTATTTATTCAACCCTCCTGGAAGGACTGCTTTTTCTCAAAGAGATCTTGGTAATTTATCTCCATTGTCATTTTTTTCCCTAGAGAATCATAGTTATTTTAACCATTTCTTAGTGGAAGCTAAATGTTACCAATTTTTTTTCCTTTTGAGATTGTTTTACTTTGGACTCTTTCAGTGGCAGGTAACAAAAGCTACACTAGCATAATCCAAAAGTGTGTATATTAGTTCACATGCCTGGGAAGTCATTCTTATGTCTGCCTTCAGGTTGAGGTCTATATTGGACTCAAAGTATCACAAGAACCCAACCTTTCTTTTCACTTTCTCAAAAAAGTTATCATTTCATTTTGGGAAGATGGCAGCTATGCATCATTTTTACATCCACTTTCCTGATAGCACTAACCAATGTTCCAGATTTGAATCTGACGGATTTCACTTTGTCTAGAATGTTTTGGGTTTTTTTGTTTTTTTTTTTTTCAGGGCTTTTTTGGTGGCAGAAAGTATTTAGGTTCCTTTATTTACTGGAGGTACTGGGGATTGAACCCAGGACCTCATGCATGCAAAGCATGCACTCTACTACTGAGCTATATATACCCTCCTCCCTGTTTTTATTTTTTAATTGAAGTACAGTCAGTTACAGTGTGTTAGTTTCTGGTGTACAGCACAATGTCCCAGTCATCCATCTGCATACATATATTCATTTTCAAATTCTTTTTCATTAAAGGTTATTACAAAATATTGAACATAGTTCCCTGTGCTATACAGAAGAAACATTTTTTTAAATCTATTTTTATATATGGTGAATAAAGAAGCTGTGGTTTATTTATATAATGGACTACTACTGAGCCATAAAAAAGAATAAATAATGCCATTTGCAGCAATATGGATGGAACTAGAGATCATCATTCTAAGTGAAGTAAGCCAGAAAGAGAAAGAAAAATACCATGATATCACTCATATGTGGAATTGAAAAAGTAAAAGAAAAAAAGGACACTATCTTATCTACAAAACAGGAACAGACTCGCAGACATATAATCTTATGGTTACCAGGAGGGTAGGGAAAGGGAGTGGGAAGGGATAAATTTGTGTGTTTGAGATTTAAAGTGTTTTTTGTAGTAAACCCTGAATCAATCACTATGCCCAGGGATTGCTCATTTCTTCTGCGTGTAGTTCATAAACTCAACTCTCAAGCAAATGATGCCCTGCCAAATACATGTCCAGAGAATGACAGAGTACCAGTTGTTCAAGCAAATTTAGGGCTGTAAAAAGTAAAAAGGAGCTTGGTCTGCTACAATGTGGACTAAAGATGTAATCATTGAACAATGAAAATCAATATTTAGTTAGCCCTATCTTATTCAGGCCCAATATTAGGCATTTCCCACACATTAACAAGAAGCGGATATTATCTGCATGTTGTATCTGTGTTGAAATGGACACATGGAGAAATTGATTATCTAATCCATGACCTTACAGCTTGTAAGTGAGATTGCTACACTTTGGCTCAGTCCTACCTCTGCAATTCCCTAATGAAATACCTTACCCTCTAAGGAGTATGATACTCTCATTCCCAAAAAGAAGAGGTTGGGCCTGATGATTTCTAACTTGCTTTCCATACTAAGAATCGGATAATTCTATGATTACAAATTATTAACAGTTACTCTGACTAAAGAAATAACTGAATTCTGACCATGCCTTTCAGCACGACTGTCAAAATGTAGTCAGACCCTCAAGGGGCGGCGGAAGCGCGGGCGTTGCCTCAGCTCCCCCTTAACTACGGCGGCTGGGCCGGCGGCTCCGGGGGCGCCGCTGAGGGGCAAGGACTGCGGGGGGCGGGTTAACAGCACCCGAGGCCATCACAGGCCTCGGCTGTCCCCGAAGGAGGGGGGTAGGGGGGCGGCAGACGGCTTGGTTTGCGCGGTCAGAGTGGACAGAATGGATCCTGGAGGAGGGGCCGCTGCCGGGCCTCCCGGGGAGCCGCGTGTAGCCGTCGGCAACCTTGTCTCCTGACCTCTGCGTTTTTATCTCAGATTAATTGTTGGCAAAAAAGCAGACTTTGAATGGACCGGGATGAATCCAGGGTTGGTAAAGAATTTGTCTAGAGCCCTGTGTGCCCCAGGGCGGTGAGTAGGTTGATTGCAGCCTGATGTTGCCCTCAGCTTGGTTCGTTCTGTCTGGTAACAGGAGTATTTCAATTTATGGAGCTGGAATGCAAGGCCTCTTGTAAAAAAGGTTCTCTGCTTTCCTGAGAAAGCGTGATAGTTCTGGTGAATCAGTCCCACAAGACTGTAAACCGCGTGTCCAGCCTTCCTATCTGGAGAAAGACAATAAAATGCTTTAAATAAATTAAAAAAAAAATGTAGTCTAGGCACTTAGCATCTTTGACCTTAATCTTTGCAGCATGTTGTTACCTGCAGCTTTTCTCCTCCAACGTATCCGCCCCATGGTTGTGCGATATTAGGCAAGAACAAATTTGATGACATTCTTCTCTTCCTTCTGCTTCTTCCTGTTGATTGGATTAAGTTTAGACACTTAGCTTGATACACAAATCCTTTCATCTGAACACAGCATGCAATTCAAAACCGTATCATTCCCCTTCTCTCTAAACGCTCATTGACATGTAACGTTTCGCAATTTCCTAAACTCTCCTTGTTCCTTAAATTTTACATTCTCTCCGAGTTCTCCTTCCTGGCCAGCTCCTTCTGGTTTTTCAAAGGACAAATGAAAAATAATATACATCTGTGCAGTCCTTCCTGATTCCCCCAGGGACAGCTAGTCAAGCTTTCCTGTGTGCACCATCGGTATTTACATAGAGAAGAGTAAAGAGCTTTGGCAAATAGATATGCATTAGAAAACTTCCTACCAGTTATTGTGAAAAACCTTTGGTAAAATAAGCATGTTCTGTGTGTTTTCACTTTGCTCACCTCTAAAGTCAGCATACTGAGTAATTTCTGGCATTTATATCCTATCGTGACAAAAGCATCATATGTAGAAGACAATCAGCTACCAATACAAACATATAGGTGTTAATAAATTGATGTCTTCATATTTCAATCTGAGCCTTCAATTTTCCATTTTGGACCCAAGTGTGACTTTGAGAAAATCACTGAAGAAATTCATTTTTTTGGAAAAACTGATGTTTTAATGTATAGCAAGAACTCCAGCTGCCAGATTATTGAGGGGGTGGCACAGCTGATTCTTGTGTATCATCCTTCCTTGTGACATTTCTAGAATGACAGTTGATAACTTGAAAGCTACAGGATGAATACAGAATCTGAATAAGATCAGCTGGATGTGTGATCTAGCTGGTAAGCATAAGAGAACTAGTATTTCTCACATTTCATGTCACTCGGATCAGGGTCAGTGTCCTTCATCCACAACACATAGGACACAGGGGTTGGAGCAAGTGAACAGTTGATCAAAGGTGCTTCTCTAGTGGATGGAGTAACTGGACAAAGGTGGGAGGAGGTAACAGCAGATTAGAAACTTTTTTAAAAATAAAGAAATGAGGTAAGAATCTGACTTGAAACTACTAACGAGGACATTGGTTCTTTAATTTCCAAAATATCTGTTCCTCACCAATACGCTCTAACACAGATTACAGAGTCTATGGCCATGATGATACAATGATCTGGAAAATATTAAGGAAAAGAAGGCTTTCTATATTATACTGGATTTGAGGAAACATAAAGCAGGGGAATTTAAAAGACTAAAAGTATAGTGTTGTCACAATTATGTATAAATTAAGAAGCAGGCAGGACTTTTAGGGAGCATATGAAGAGGATATGAACTGAAGGTAGGTTTTTTTAGGGCCATGTTTATGAATGTTTCACAAAATGCTGGCTTCTGGTAAGATGGTACATGGTCTGTGACAGTCCAGAAGTTACTGGTAAAGGTAGTGCCTGCTTTTCTATGATCTGTATTCATCTACAATTATATAACTTGAGGAGAGCAATTGAGCCACTCCCTGAGGAAAGGAGAAATTTAACCGAAAGTTATTTCAGCAGGTGGACCCAAAAGCCCACCTTGCTTTCAGGCAACAGATTAATAGCACATTCACCTGCTGAATCTTTGGCTCAGAGTTATGGAAGTCTTCTAGATTATATCAAATCCCACTGAGTATGAAAAACAAAATTAAATTTGTCCTCATGAAAATATATTCCCATCAGAATTTTTTTCCTATGGAGCTTTATTCTCTAAATGCTTTTTTAATGGGTAAAAGAAAGTAGCACAAAAATAATGTGTTCATGCTGGATGAGGGGTTGGGTAAACATTAATTATCACAAGTTCTCTAAATATAAAATTTCAAAACGGCATCTCTCTTTGACTGTCATACTGATTGTGAGTGTGTGTGTTTGTGTTTGCCGTTTTACTTCATTTGAATATGTAAAGAAGGGAATTTATATCAAAAATATTTATGAAAAAAATTTAGTTTTTATTAATCAGTGAAAATGTTCAATTTATAATGAAATTATTTCAAATTCTCTAATTGAGATGCATACTGTAAAGATAAATATATTCGCATTTAACGAAGTTATTTTGTACTTCAATTAAATATTCTAGCCAGTAAGTAACAGCATGATCTGACACTAACTTTCGTTTTGTTACCAAAAAAGGCAAAATGGTCCTCTCAGCCATCTTTAGACTCATTGTCAATCTGTCATACTTCTTTTTATCTCTTTAAATAATATATTCACTCTTGTATTTATGTTTCAGAGAAGAGTTATCTGCAAACCTCAGTCCTTGTTTTCTTCTAGCTAATGATTCTACTTGCTGTTTGAAAGCAATTGCTGTAGCCAAAAGATTCTGTTCATGGAAAGAGCCCATGAAAAGTTAAGAGACAGATGGAAGGTTGCAAGAAGACACACTTACAGTCAAAAATCCACAAGGGAGTTATATCTAAAATATAAAAGTAATTTATACAAGTAAAAACAAAAAAAAAAGGAAAAGTGAAAAGGGCAGGAACCATGAGAAAAATATAGGCCAAGTTATAAAAAAGCAATTTGTCATTAGGAAACCCAAAAGCAACAAACGTGAAATATGCTCAGACCCACTGGGAATTAGAGACATGCTAATTAGAACAACAATAGCATATCACTTTACACCCATGAGATTAGCAAAATTTAGAAAGCTGGATAATGCCAAGTGTTGGAAGGAGCAGCAGGAAATAGGAAACCTCCTGAACATATTGTGGAATTGTGCCATCATCCTGAAAAGCAATCTGAGACAGGTTTAATCCAATCAAGTTCACATACCTACTATATAACTCTGCAACCCACCACAAAACATGTCGGGGAGAAAGTCTCATACAGGCTGTGACAGGACACATAAAGGAATGTTCTTCTCAGTGTTGCTCGTACTATCGAGGCAATTGAAGTGCCTGTCCCTGGGGGATAGGTAAGTAAAGGATGGAGGCTGTACACTAAAAAGTACACACACGAGTTAGAGGTAACATACCAGATATTCCTACAGCAATAGGAGTAGATCTAAAACACCACACTGAGTTAAAAAAAAGAATAAGAAAAAATATCTATAGCAAATAAAATTTGTTTTTTTTTTAAATAGATGCACATAAAGCACAATATTTAAAGAGAACACATTAAAATAAAAGGGTATTCATCAAATACACTAGGATTAATGCCAAAGTGAGGGGAGGGTCAAGACAGTGGGGAATGGGGAAGAGGAATAGAAAGAAAGGAATGAACAAAGAAGCCGAATAAAAGATGGCCTTCACACTAGCAATGATACATTGTGCCGGGAACTATAAAGTATGATTGACTCTCTGCACCTGTGGTTCCCCCAAAACCCCCAAACAACAAAACATTTGAATCGTTATACTCACAGAGATACAAATATAAAGGAACCACACAGTCTGGGGATCCACCAGTTTCACTGATAAATATTCAAGTTGTTTAGCATACACATTTTTATATTTGACTTCCATTGAGCTCCTTGAAACAATAAGTCTGCTCATGTCCAAAATCAGACAAATGTCCTGCTAAGATTCACTTGGGAGCACTAACCCAACTTCAGTATCCCTTTCAGTGAGACTTCTCAGATTTCAAGGAATCTGTGACCCTCTCGACTACAGAAAGAGCCGGTCTACTGAAGCTGGCCATTTATAATTTTGAGTTATCTGTTTAAACGGAAAGGGAAGTTCTCTTTGATTTCTAATAGAGATAAACTCTTTCCTGGGAATAGTGTTGCTTGTGGTTTTAGAGGCTTAATGACTCAGGGCTGTTGCCTTTTGTTGTGCCAATTGAGGCACTTTACGTGTCCAGACAAAATCTCTCTCAGCAAGATGGCTTTGATATAAAGCCACTGATATTTAAATATCAAAATGTAACTCTTTGGCCTGGCAATAACCCTCCATGTGGGAGGCTTGGATGAGATTTCCAGACCTGCTCGCTTGTCCTTGGATCTGCGGCATCTGGAAATGATACTTGTGGTCATGGTAATACTTCAGTCTGTCAGAGTGTATTTTATCCAAAATTTTCAGTGTGCCTTGCAATTTATTAATCCTTGCAACACCTCTAAGAGGTAGGCAGATATTTTTTCCCTTGAGGAACTGAGGCAATAGAGGGTGGAAATGAGAACTGCATACGGCCAGGCAGCTGGATGAGAGGGTGCAAGGAAGTCCTTTGCACTTAGGAGAACAGCCAATCCCATTAAATGGTGAACTCATTTGACACTACCATTAAACAGGTCTTAAAGGAAATTTTATAGCTTGTGAATGAAGAACAAGGTTTTGGAAACTAAAATTAGTGAAGGCCTAAGGAACTGAAAAATAAATTGTGACATTTAAAATGTGCTCCTCAAATATTCTGTTGCACATTCCAATGTACTGAGTTTAATCAGTGAGACTAGAAGAAAATACCAAAGTTATTGAACTACAAGCTTGCTAGTGTGTGCGCCATGGTAGTATCTGCGTTTGGGGAGTATAATTTCTTTGAGAATATTTTTTTTTAATAAAATAGTGACTTTTTGGTGCTGTTATCTCTTTCTTCTTTTTGATTTCTTAGTTGACCTCAATTCCATTTCTGATTTTTCATGTAGATTAATAGAATTTTCCTGATGATCAGCTGAGGTTTCCTGAGGTCAGGTTTCCTTGTGGTCAGCTTGGCTATGCTCTCTAATCGCCTGTGGAAACAATAGTATAAAAATCAAAGAGTGGATTAAGTTTTTTAATTTATTGCCAACTTTCTCTGAATTTCTATTTGTCCCAGATCCACCTTAGGTTCTACTAGACCCCACTGGATTATTTGTAGCCCTCGGACAAAATGCAGGAGTGTGTAAAGATAGTCTCTAAGGTAGATCATTTCAATCATTCGTTTATTCCCCATTCCACATTTATACCACAAATAAGTATTTACCAAATCTACTATATTTGTTATTGAAGTATAGTTGATTTACAACGTTGTGTTAATTTCAGATGTACAGCAGAATGATTCAATTATATGTGTGTGTATGTGTATATATTCTTTTTTCAGATTATTTTCCATTATATGTTATTATAAGATATTGAATATAGTTCCCTGTGCTATATAGTAGGTACTTGTTGTTTATCTATTTATATATAGTAAGGTGTATCTGTGCATCCCAGACTCCTAATTTATCCCTTCCTTTCCCCTTGGTAACTGTAAATTTGTTCATTTGTTTTCTGTGTCTGTGGGTCTGCTTCTGTTTTGTAAATAAGTTAATTTGTATCATTTTTTGGATTCCACATATAAGTGATATCATATGATACTTGTCTTTCTCTTTCTGACTTACTTCATTTAGTATGATCATCTCTAGGTACATATATGTTGCTGCAAATAGCATTATTTCATTCTTTTTATGGCTGAGTAATATTCCATTACACACACACACACATATATACACATACACACACATATATATAGAGCATGTCTTTATCCAGTCATCTGTTGGTGGACATTTAGGTCACTTTCATGTCTTGGCTGTTGTAAATAGTGCTGCTATGAACATTGGGGTGCATGTACCTTTTCAAATTAGAGTTTCCATCTTTTCTGGATATATGCATAGAAGTGGGATTGCTGAATCATATGGTAACTCTATTTTTAGTTTTTTAAGGAACCTCCTTACTGTTCTCCATAGTGGCTCCACCAACTTACCTTCCCGCCAACAGTGGGAATCCTCTGTTGGTAAGAGGGTCCCCTTTTCTCCACACCCTCTTCAGCCTTTATTACTTACAGACTTTTTGGTGATGGCCATTCTGACCTGTGTGAGTTGATACTGCAGTATAGGTTTGATTTGCATTTGTCTAATAATTAGCAATGTGGAGCATCTTTTCATGTGCCTGTTAACCATCTGTATATCTTCTCTGGAGAAATGTCTATTTAGGTCTTTTGCCCATTTTTTGTTTGGGTTGTTTGTTTGTTTGTTTTGATACTGAGTTGTATGAGCTGTTTGTATATTTTGGAAATTAATCCCTTGTCAGTTGTGTTGTTTGCAAATGTTTTCTCCCAGTTCGTAGGTTGTCTTTTCATTTTGTTTATGGCTTCCTTTGCTGTGTAAAAGCTTATATGTTTGATTAGGCCCTATATGTTTATTTTTGCTTTTATTTCTTTTGCCTTGGGAGACCGACCTAAGAAAACATTGCTACTATTTACAGCAAAGAATATTTTGCCTATGTTCTCTTCTAGGAATTTTATGGTGTCATGTCTTATGTTTAAGTCTTTATGCCATTTTGAGTTTATTTTTGTGTATGGTAGATGGAGTATTTTAACTTCATTGATTTACATGCAGCTGTCCAGCTTTCCCAACACCACTTGCTGAAGAGACATTCTTTTCTCCATTGTATGTTCTTGCCTCCTTTGTCGAAGATCAATTATCTGTAGGTGTGTGGGTTTATTTCTGGGCTCTCTATTCTGTTTCATTGATCCATATGTCTGTTTTTGTGCCAGTACCCTTACTGTTTTGATTACTGTAGCTTTGAAGTATTGTCTAAAATTGGGGAGGCTATGCCTCCAGCTTTGTTCTTTTTCCTCAGAATTTCCTTGTCAATTTTAAGTCCTTTGCAGTTCCATGTAAATTTCAGGATTATCTGTCACATAAATTTTAGGACTATTTGTTCTAGTTCTGCGAAAATGTTCAGGGTAATTTGATAGGGATTGCATTAAATCTGTAGATTGCTTTTGGTATTATGGTCATTTTAACAATATTAATTCTTCCAGTCCAAGTGCATGGGATATCTTTCCATTTCTTTAAATCCAGACTTACTATATTTCAACCAATGTTCAGAAACTGGAGATACCAACAATGAACAAGAAGCTGTCATATTAAAAACTTTTTAGTTATTGAGGACTCATCTATATATATATATTATATATATATATATATTTATCATTATTATATATTATATATATTATATATATAAATATAATTGCAGTTAAAGAGAGTGAATAATACACAATTCTATTAAGAGGGCTTATGCTCTAGACTTAAGGAATTATGGACAGTTTTATAGAAGTAGTGACATCTACACTGAGACCTGAAGGACAAATAAGAGTTATCCAAGCAAAAGAAGAAAAGTTGAAAGATAACATATTACTTGGAAGGGGAATAGCAGTTGTAAAGTTCCATAGACATTATATAGCATACTCAACCAGGGTACTGAAAAAGATAATGATCGTTACATCATAATGACAACAAAACAATACCTAGTATTTATGAATATTTATGAAATGATAAGTACTGTGGTTTGTTCTTTAAAAGCATTATCTCAAGTTATCCTCAACAGCCTTCTGAAAAAGATTATTTACTGATTTTTCAGTTGAAAAAAATGGGGACTAGGGTTATTAATTATTTTCCCAATGTTACCATCCAGTAAAGAGGATGATTCAGCATTTTAAATTTGATCTGGCTGACTCCAAACCCCAGAAGTGTTTCTGAGCACAAATGTTGATATAATGCCTAAGTGAGTTTTTTACTGCCTGAACTTGGACAAGTTTCTCCGTCTTTACATGCCTCAGTTTCCCCCATTAGTAAGTAGCATTTGTAATAGCACCTACCCATAGAATTGTGTGTTAAATGAGTTAATACATTGAAGTTGCTTAAAAGAATATGTGATATATGTAAGCACTATGAAAGCATTTGCTATTGTTTTATGTGTATTAAACCTTACAAATATGTTGTCTCTACTGACAAACCATAAAAATGGAAAGGTGACAGCGGCAAGTGAAAAGGCCAGGGCCAGTTGTAAAAATAGCAATTTTCCCACAAGGACAATGGAAGCCCATTGAGGTTTAAAACAAGAGAGTTAGAAATCAGTTAAGCACTTTTAAATATCATTTTGTCTTTGAACATAAAGCAGTTAGATGGTTTTTTACAAGAATCCAAGATGTCTTAGCCTGCTTTGGCTGCTATAACAAAATTCCGTTGACTAGATAGCTTAAATTACAGACATTTATTTCTCCAAGTTTGGGAGGCTGGGAAGTCCAATATTAGGGTGCCAGTATGATTGGGTTCTGTTGAAGACCCACTTTCTGGCCCACAAATGGACCAAATTTATTCCTGAGTCCCCACTTTCAATCAGAGAAATTGAAAGCTCTGGTGTCTCCTCCTCATTTTATAAGGGCACCAAACCCATTATGGGAGCTTCAGCCCTATGACCTCATCTGAATCTAATTACGTGCCGAAAGCCATTCCTCCTAATAACATCACATTGGGGTTAAGTCTTCAACATATGAATCGAGAGGAAAGGGCACAAACATGCAATGCATAATACAGAGCTATGTTGATAATCACTGGAGCTGGGATATTAAGAAACAGAGAGACTAAACAAAGGATAGATTTGGTAGGTAGGGAACAGGAATCCATAACTGATTGAATTTGGGGAATGATGCAAGAAAGTTTGTAGAGTGCAATGTTTTTCTCACTAATATTTCAAAATTTAAAGGAAAGCATACATTTTATTTATCAATACATTGCTCTTATATTTAATGTTCAATCAAGAGTAATATTATAAATAGACTTTTCTCAATGATTTTCACATTTGCATGGAATGCCAATCTTTTCACATAATGTAATGGAGTGATCTTTAAAATATTAGATTATTAATGCTAGTATAATGCTAGTAGAATATTAACATTATTATTAATGTTATAATAATATATGACTCTATGTATGTTACTAATACAATATTTAAATGTTAAAGATTTTCTAAAAACAGACTATCTTCTTCTTTTAATAAATAAGCCTTTAAATTTTTTTTTAATGTTCCCTGTGTGCACTTGCAAGTTATTCTTCCAAGCAAAATGATGACATTCAGTTTCTTTCATTTAAATTCTTTTAGCTATCACGGACTACATACAGCACAGATATGGTGACAGAATGCAGGTCTGTCAAATGTCTTTCCTGATGTTAAACGAGTCTTTCTTATTCTATCCTCTGCGGCCATACAGATAATGCAGGAACTGAACAAGTATTCAATGCAAAGTATTTCCTGCAGATCCAGAGTCTTTATTCTGTTTTCATTTACCAAAAAAACCCAAAAAAACAACGATAACAAAAAGTCATCCAGTTATCTAGAAACTTCAGCGCATGAACCATTTTATGTAGCAAATGCATAACATAACAAAAAACAAGTATGCAAAAGTGCTCCGTAAAATGCAAAGCATCATTGTCACGAGAGCTAAGGACTGACCTCTTAATACCAAAGATTTTTTAAAACTGTTTTTGAAGTTACCCTTTCAAAATGTTTTCCCTATTTATTTTACATACACAAGAATGTGATGAACATAGCTGTTCAGTTAGCTCATGGTTAGTGGATTTCTCATGCTGCATTAGATGATTTGCCATTTCCTAGCCAGGCATTGCACAGCCACGGCTATTTGCTCTTGCACACATTCTTCTTTCTAAAACAAATTTTCTCACGCTTACCTACTCTCAAAATTTCACCTTAATTGGCACTTCTCTGTAACACTGCTCAGAATGTGTTTTCTTATTATAAATACAGCATTTAGTCTTCCTTCTTTTATGTCATTTACTCCATTGTCTAGTGCGTCTAGACTCATGTTAGAAGAGTTAGGAAATTAGGGTACCAAGAAATGTCTAAGTATTTTTTAATCCTTAAATGGCGTTTTCTAATGTTCCTGCTTATTTTCTATCAATAGTTAACAAGAACAAGAAGCAAATAAGTATCTCTTTCCACAAACGCATTTTTACAAAATCAAATATGTCAAAACCAGTCCTTTCATTCAGAACTATGTCATATGAGTTCAGCAGATGCTTCCTCATCTTTCTCCACAGACACAAAAAAATCACTAACCATGAGACTTCGTTGAATTTAATGATGACTAATCCTTTTCTGTTTCCACTCATTACAATACTTTTCACTCCTTTACTTCACCTGCCTTGACCCTGTACATGATTGCTCCTCTGCTTTGCTTCATATAAATGGCTCTGTTTCTCATCTTCCTACGGTTACAGCATTGACACTTCATTTTTAAAAATATCTTTTGTTTGATATTTGTGTTCACTCTCTACTTCCATTTTGTCTCATTCCTACAACCAGAGTAACCATTTAAATTTAATAAAAAGTTCTTAGAGTTGAAAGAAATGTAGAAAAATTTACATCAGTCACCCTCACTTCATGTACTTCTGGACAAGATCTCTTTTCTTTTGCCGTAAAAAGTTTATGTGAATTACACAAGTAGCTGAGTTTTAACTAAAATTTTATAATGATAATGACAATAAAGCACTGGCAGTTGAATTCTCAAACCACAAAGAAAAATGTGTCATTAGATTAAAATCACATCCTAAAATATGTAGCTCATGGAAATATTATTTTAATTAATTGGGCATTCAGGAAGACTGGGTAAAAATAAAAAATGATAGTTGGCTTTTAAACGTATACAGCTGTTGATCCAAATACACATCAAAAACTAAACCACTCAGACTGAGATAAACCATAATGAACACACTAAAGAAGGTGAAGCAACACATCTATCTACATGAGAGATAACTTGTAAAATTACACTTAAAGCCGGGTCAGCATTATTATTAACGTGTAGGAGTCAACTTCCCTAGATGTCACAGAAGCATACTGGTTAAAAATTACACTGGTTTTAAGGGGCTACTTTAGTTATTTCTGTTCTTAGAAGTGTCTTGAGTCTTCCATTCATTAAAAAGGTTAAAAATAATAAATTACAAATTATCAACACTTGTGGGTATTTCAGTATTCTAGTGCTTTAAATCTAATCAGCAAGAGTGATAGACAATAGCCCCAATTTGTGCCTGAATTTCTTACAAGGCACTCAAGGACTGAGTCATTCATTCATTCATTCATGCATTCCCCTTCTTCTGGATTATCACAACACCTCTATGAGAAAGATAAGTATGTGTTTACTAGTTTATCATACAGGAGTATGAAAGAGCAGCACAATTTAAGTGTACTGTTATCGACAGTCACACCACTGGAAAACAAGCTATCAAAATAAGGTTATTTAAAAGCATGGCGTCATCTAAGTAACTCAAACTCTGAGAGAGAGAAGCCCTATCTGAAGCATTGAAATAGCACAAATAGACTGAAATATTTCCTGGATCTGGATATCCCATAGTTGTATATTCAATATTCTTAAAACAAGAAGAGGTAACCTGGAGAAACTATTAAATCGCCCTCTATGTTGCCAGTGGATGGTCCCAGAGGCACTTGACTTAGAACTATAGAGAGACATGTTAAAAAGTACGTCATGTATTAGTGGCAAATCTCAAACCCTTCTCCTGTAAGGCTGAACCTCATTCATTATGTTGCATGTGTTAGAAGAGTGCCTATCCCATTTGCTCTTAATAACCCATATAACTGAAAATTGGATGACTGCTGTGATCACTTGTTAGCTCACTAGCAGGTCTGGGGAATAACTCTGTATTACTTCCATGCCGTCAAAATTCTTTATTTCCAATCACTCTTTTGTCTCCATGCTCTTTATTTTGTGTGTGTGTGTTTTGGATTTATCTTTGGGGGATAGCCTTCCTCTCACCCCATCCTTCTCTTCCCTTTTCTCCAACTGGATAAAATCCTCCTCATCCTTCTGACACTAGCTGGATGCCACATTTTCTGAGAAAACGTCATCAGTTCTGTTGGAAAGATTCAGTCACGTTTCTACAGTGTATCCTTACCCACTGCTCATTCTTGGTGCAGTCTGGCTTATACTGTGGTTGCTTGCATACATATATAGATTTGTATGCATGTGTAGTACAAATGTTCTCTACACATATTGTATTCAAACACACATATTGCATATATATGTAGAAATTCTTGCAGGTAGAGGCTATGACTTTTCATCTTTAAGTCCTTAAGTCCACTATGCATTATCCAATATCTGGCATAAAATAGGCACTCAATAAGCTTTTATTTAATGAATAACTAAATAAATGTGCCAGTTAATTAATTAATTAATTAGCATGCTTAACATTCTAGAGATTAAAAAAAGATTTAATAATACTCTTCTCTCTGATATTTGGAGTTCATGATAAATAGGAAAGACATAAATTAATAAATAAATCCTAATAATGGATCATATTCTGAATTTATGATAAAGGAGACATTAGCATCTAATTTGCTGTATAACTTTTCTAAATAAGGCTTTGGGGTTTCTGAAAAACAAAAGAAAAATTTCTAAATGCCATAGAATAAGTCAATCACTCAACAAGTGTTCATTGACCATAGGAACTCCAAGCAATTTTATGAACCTAATTTCTACTTACATTTTTGTTGCCAATGGAAATTGTTGTAATGGAAACTCCACAAAATTGTCCTTGATTTCACGGATATCACTTATTGAAAACAGTTTTCATTTTATGAGTCTTTATTTTTCATAATATAGTAACAAGTCCATTAAATATATTTTTACAGAACAAACTTTCAAAAAGTAAAAAAAAAAAATCTTGTGAAAATGAAAGAACAGTGTGACACGATGACAATCAGACTTTCCCTGCTCTTGGCTCCAGTCCATATCAATTTCTGATCTGTAATATGCAATATATTTAATTAGTTTCACTTACATATTCTCCTTGCTCATTCCTTACAACATCACTCTACAATGTTGGGACAATTCTAACAATAGGATTAGTAAAATGATAATGAAAACATCTACCAATAACTGACTACTTATTGTGTGCCCAGCACTGTATTTAGAATTTTATGTACACTATCATTTTTTGTTCTCGCAACAGGCCTATGAAGTGGGTATTAATATTATTCCCCCTTTAATGATGACATTGCTGATAACTGGAGAAGCCAAATAACCTGTCAAAGATCACATGACTAGCACTTGGTAAATCCAAGATGTTAAGCCTAAATCCATCTGACGTGTAATCACTACACTGATCTGCTGTATCTGCAGGTAATATTAAAAGTGTTTTGGTGTGTTAACAGAAACCATAATAGCTGCTTTATCATTGTATCCTGCTATTCTCTAACATAACACTGCCTTGCCTTCTAGGTCAGAATCTTCATAACTAGGGATGTCAAAATCACTTACTACTGAAGATATTGAACCTAGAAATTACTGAGGCAGAACAATTGTTTTCATCAAAAGAAAGATGGTACCCTTCCAATTTTGTTGGGTCACATAATTTGTCCTCATTTACTCAGATGGTAACCAACTCCCCATATCTGTAAAGAATAAGATGCTCTTTTGTTTTCATCATTAGAGTGTAATTATAAAAGATTAAGTGCAGATTCATGAAGACAGAAGGACACAATTAAATGTGGATGCCACTTGGAATTGCACATAAGTGCACACTGTTCAGCAAATGCGCATTTACATGTCTACACACATGCCAATGTCCAACACACAAGTACATGAGGAACTTGCCAAACTGAACAACTTTTGAGGATGAAAGCCAGACACTTGAGGACCTTCTAAGCTCCCCTGTGTATAAATATATTTTGTGTTGACAGTGGAGACCATATGATAGGATAAAAAGAAAATGTTCCATGCAGAAATCTGAAACTATTCTATTGTGATCCAATCTTCATGTAACTTCCACATCTAAAAAAAAAAAATGAGTTTTTGCATAATATCTGTGTGTAAGCTTACTTCCCACATGGAGAGTATGCTGTCCATTGCAAGCCATTCTATGACTGTGAGTAACAATATAATGTTTGCTCAGAAAGAGGCATTTTAACAACAAATCATTATTGTAAAATATTGGTTCACCATAAGTAATAAAACAGCATTTAGGGGATGGAAGGACCAGTGGAAATTATCTTTACATACTTATTTTGTAGATTAGGAACCTGAAATCTGGAGAGATAGGGGACTTGCCCCATGACGGTCACCTAGATAAAGTCAGGTCTAGGAGTAGATTAAGATCCCAACTGTCCGTACCTACTCCAACATTTCTTCCTTCAAATTAGTATTGATTTATGAGGAACTTGTGTTTTTAATAAACCTACCTAGATCTCTTAGCAGCAGTGGACACAGTTGCCTTCTATTCTTTTGAAATTCTCTTTTCCCTTGGCTCTTGGCTTGTATAATTCCACATTCTCCTGGTTTTCTTCTTATGTCTCTGGCTAACTTCAACCTCATAGCCAGCTTCTCTTCTTTAGCAAACTGCAGTTTGGGATTCCCCAGAGATCAGTTCTGGGCATCTTTCTTTCTTCCTTTGCACTTTATTGGGATTGATTCAATATTGATTATCCTCCCCTGTGAGCATGAGGATTGAGATTAGACTTGTATCCTAAAATCAGAAGAGGTTAGGGAACAATTTCTACTTTTTATCTTTTTTCTGAACATATTATCTTTCTCTGATAGAAAATCAAAGCTATATCCTTCGTGTATAGCGCAGGGTGACTATACCTGGCTTTTTTTTGAAGAACAGCAGAGGGTAGTACATGAGAGCATGGAATCTGGATCCAGACTGCCATGGTTCTAATCCTGGCCCCACACTTAACAGCTGGTGATTTTCGTGCCTCAGGTTTTCCACCTTTAAAATGAGGATAGGAGTAACTACTTCATAAAATCATTCTGAGCATCAAATTAGATAATTTACGTAAAGTGCTTCAAATAGTGATTGGAAGAAAGTGTGCTTTGCATTAGTTATCACCATCATCACCATCATCATCACCATCTATATTCAAAGACTCAAAATTTTGCATCCAATCCATACTCTCTCCTGAATGTCACATTTCATATGTAGCTGTCTACTTGAGGGATCTATTTTGTGTTTCATGAATAACTCAAACTTAGCATGTCCCAAACCTTGCTATATCTATTCAGCTTTAAACTGCTTCCATAAACCTGCAACTCATTCATCTTCTCTGTTTCCGTAATATCACATCCAGCCACCACCATGTGCAAGCCAGAACACCGGTAATCGTTCTTAAAACTTTTTTCTCCTCACCTCTTACAAAAAAACAGATATGTCTTGAATCCATCTATTTTTTTCTGTCTCTGTTGCCACCACAGTAGTCAAAGCAACATCGCCTCTTATCCTAAGGTAATATTCTGAATTCTAGGTGAACTTTTGCATACTATAATCCACCCTCCAGTAAATAGACAAAATGATCATTTTTTAAAAATATGGACAACTTGGTTTAAAACACTTAGGTGGCATTCTCTCACTTGTAAGTCAATGACAAAATTATTTACCATGGCCTACATGATCGTGGATGTTCTAATAGACTCCTCTTTTAACTCATCTTGTCATTCATTATATCCCAACCACTAGCCTCTGAGAGTTCCTCGAACATGGGATTTGTCTTACCTATAGGGTTTTTAGACTTGCCATTCCCTCTGATGTTCTTTCACACTCACTACCTAACACATATCACCCTTGCCCTCCACGATGTTTCCTATGAATGACTCCTACTCACTCTTTATATCTCAGCTTGTACGTCATTTCCTTAGGGCAGCCTTCCCTGAAAAGCCCTTCATCCAGCAAAATTACCTCTATCCTTCTTTTCCTCCTATCACTTGTTACAATGATCAATTTCATGTAACCTGCGTGCTGATTTAATATCAGTCACCTCTAGAGTATAGAATCAATGGGAGCAGAAACCACACTATTTACCAACACTTAGTATCATTTCTGGCACATGATATGGACTCAGTGAATATCTATTAAATAAATGAGCATAATTAGTGAGCAACAAAATACTTTTTTAAATGTGTTGATAAGAAATACAATCCAAAGCCATAAAGCAGGATAAATGTTAGCGACAGAAATGACTTAGTTGATTTTGTCCAGCCATGAGGACATGTTCCTAAGTTTAACTTTTGGACAAATAATTTTTCAAGAGTCAAATCAGTTCCAGAAAGAGTACAATACCAACCTGTTAACATAAAATAGGGAAAGAGGGCAAATATTAAACAATCATAGGTTCCTTTGTTCTAGATAGTAAAACTGTTCTTTTATTTCCTTTAATAAAAGTGTCTTTCTCCAGAATGAAATGTATTATTGAGACCTCTTTAAAAATAAATTAGTTATCAACAAGTGAAGCTTTACTCAAATGTAAACTCTTGTTAATTCACAGAAATTTCTGCACCAAGAAATGTCAAAAGTAAAAGAATGAGACATTTCAGAGAATATAATCACTTAATTGTTGAATGTGCAAAAAAGGTCCCCTTTGATTTCTTCTTAGAAAAATTGAAGTACATTAATCAAAGCATGATACCTTTCATAACTGCTCCCATTAATCAAATTCCCCCCAGGAGGTGGGCCTATATGAAGCAAGGTGAGAGCATGGTTAGTTTGCACGTTAATTTCCAAGGGAAATTAGTAAATACATATCCTTATGCTCAGAATTCACTCACACAACATGTGTAGCATATTAATAATTTATAGTTTATGTTAATGTTTTATTATCTGAAACCTTAATGTGGGCTTCACATAGTTAACTACCCACTACAAGCCTGTTCTCATTAGTGGAATATAATCTAAATAATACAAAAAGTGCTAGGAGCTTGTCTATCTTGTAATGAGTGATCTCATTTCCCCTTAAGAATCCATTCTCGTGTACACTCTAACCTTGATGTCACAGTGCATCTGATAGTTGACACACAACATTATATTAGCTGCGAGTATACAACACGGTGATTTGACATTTATATACATTGCAAATTGATCACCATGATACGCCTAATAACCGTCTGTCACCACCCAAAGTTACTGCAATATTATTGACTATATACCCTATGCTGTCTGTTATATCCTCATGACAATTATTTCATAATTGGAACTTTGTACTTCTCAGTCCTCTTTCCCTGTTTCTTCCAACTCCTAATCCTTCTTCCCTCTGATGGACATCTGTTTGTTCTCTATACGTATGAGTGCATTTCTGTTTTGTTTTGATCATTTCTTTTGTTCTTTAGATTCCACATACATGTGAAACCATATAAACCATATGGTATGACATTTATCTTTCTCTGTCTGACTTATTTCACTTAGCATAATACCACATAAGACCACCTATGTTGATGCAAATGGCAAGATTTCATCCTTTTTATGGTTGAGAAATAATCTATTGTATATGTACCACATCTTTATCCATTCACCTGTTGATGGACACTTAGGTTGCTTTCAAATCTTGGCTGTTGGAAATAATACTGCAATGAACGTAGAGGTGCCTATATCTTTTTGAACTAGTGGTTTTGTTTTGTTTGGATAAATACCCAGAGTGGAACTGCTGGATTGTATGGTAGTTCTAGTCTTGATTTTTTGAGGAACTTCCATACTGTTTTCCGTAGTGGCTGTACTAATTTACATTTCTATCAACAGGGCATGAGGGTTCCCTTTTCTCCACATCCTTGCCAACACATTTTACTTCTTGTCCTTTTGATAGCAGCCACTCTGACAGGTGTGATGAGATATTACATGTGGTTTTGATTTGCATTTTGATTTGACTGTAACGCTGAGCATCTTTTCATGTGTCTGTTGGCCATCCACATGTATTCCTTGTAAATATTTCTTAATTGAATTGTTTGTTTTATTGAAGTATAGTCAGTTATAATGTGTCAATTTCTGGTATACAACATAATGTCCCAGTCATGCATATATATACATAAATTTGTTTTCATATTCTTTTTCATTAAAGGTTATTACAAGGTATTGAATATAGTTTCCTGTGCTGTACACAGAAGAAATTTGTTTTTTATCTATTTATATATATAGTGGTTAACATTTGCAAATCTCAAACTCCCAAATTTACCCCTTCCCACTCCTCTTCCCCTCATAACCATAAGATTGTTCACTGTGTCTGTGAATCTATTTCTGTTCTGTAGATAAATTCATTAGTGTCCTTTTTTTTTCTTTTTCCTTTTTTTTTAGATTCCACATGTGAGTGATATCATATGGTATTTTTTCTTTCTCTTTCTGGCTTACTTCACATAGAATGATGATCTCTAGGTTCATCCATGTTGCTTCAAATGGCATTATTTTATTCTTTTTTATGACTGAGTAGTATTCCATTCTATAAATACACCACACTTCTTTATCCAGTCATCTGTTGATGAACATTTAGATTGCTTTCCAATCCCCAAATGGGCAGAAGATCTAAACAAGCAATTCTCCAATGAAGACATACAAATGGCCAATAGACACATGAAAAAATACTCAATATCACTAATTATCAGAGAAATGCAAATCAGAACTACAATAAGGTATCACAACATACCAGTCAGAATGACCATCATTAAAAAATCCACAAATAATAAATGCTGGCGAGGGTATGGAGAAAAGGGAACCCTCCTACACTGCTGGTGGGAATGTAGTTTGGTGCAGTCATTACAGAAAACAGTATGGAGATTCCTCAAAAGTGTTTATATTTTTAATTTTTAATTTTATGAATTTTCTGTGTATTTTGAATATTAATCCCTTATTGGGTATATCATTTGCAAATATCTTCTGCCATTTAGTAGATGATCTTTTCATTTTGTTGATGGTTTCCCTTGTTTTGCAAAAGCTTTTTAGTTTGATGTAGTCCCATTTGCTTATGTTTGCTTTTGTTGCCCTTCTCTAAGGAGACGGATCTAAAAATTATTGCTAAGACCGATGTTAGAGACCATATGTTTTCTTCTAAGAGTTTTCAGATGTTACATTTAAGTCTTTAATCTATTTTGAGTTTATTTTACATGGTGTAAGAAAGTGGTCCAATTCGATTCTTCTGCATATAACTGTCCAATTTTTCCAGCACCATTGCTTGAAGAGACTGGCTTTTCCCCACTGTATATTCTTGGCATCTTGTTATAAATTAATTGGTCATAGAAGTGTGGGTTTATTTTTGTGGCTCTCTACTCTGTTCGATTGATTCCTGTATCTGTTTTTATGCCAGTACCATTCAGGTTTGATTACTATCAATTTACAGTATAGCTTGAAATCAGGGAGCATGGTACCTCCCAGCTTTGTTCTTCTTTCTTAAGATTGCTTTAGCTATTCAGGGTCTTTTCTGGTTCCAAAGAAATTTTAGAATTACTTGCTCCAGTTTGTGAAAAATGCCATTGGTATTTTGATAGAGTTGCTTTGAATCTATATATTGCTTTAAGTAGTATGGGCATTCTAATGATATTAAATCTTTTAATCCATAAACAGAGTTACATCTTTCCATTTATTTTTGTTGTCTTCAATTTCTTTCATCAGTGTCTTATAGTTTTCAGAGTATAGGTCTTTCATATCCTTGGTTAAATTTATTTCTAGGTATTTTCTTTTTGATACAATTGCAAATGAGATTAATTTCTTAAATTTGTTTTTCTGATAGTTTGTTATTAGTGCATAGAAATATAACCGATTCCTGTATATCCTGCAACCTCACTAAATTTATTTATGAGTTTTAACATTTTTTGGTGAAGTCTTTTGGGTTTTCTATATATGCTATCATATGTCATTTGCAAATAGTGACAGTTTTACTTTTTGCTTTCAAATTTGGATACATTTTATCTCATTTTCCTGTCAGACAGCCTTTGCTAGGACTTCCAGTACTATGTAGAATAAAAGTGGCAAGAATGTCTTTTGATTGGAGCATTTAGTTCATTTATATTTAAAATAATTATTGGTAGGTGTACACTTGCTATTTTGTTTATTGTTTTCTGTTTTTATATTGTTCTTCTCTGTTCCTTTCTTCTCTTGTTCTGTTCCCTCATGATTTGATGACATTCTTTGATGTTATGCTTGCATTCATTTTTCTTTATTTTTTGTGTATCAGTTATATGTTTCTGGTTTGTGGTTATCAAGAGTTTCATTTATAGCAACCTAAGTATACAGCAGTCTATTTTAAGTTGATGGTTACTTAAGTTTGAGTACATTCCACATGCACTACATTTTATTCCCACCCATCAAATTTTATGTCATTGACATCATATTTTACATCTTTTAATTTTGTGTATTACTTAAGTATTTTAGATACAGATGATTCTGCTACTTTTAACCTTCATAGCAGCTTTATAGTTTGTTGATCCATTACTGTTACTGTATGTTTACTTTTGTCAGAATTTTTTCATAACTTTCTTATTTCTAGTCGTGGCCCTTTATTTTCTATTTACAGAATTTCCCTTAACATTTCTTGCAAGGATACTTTAGTTCTGATGAACTGCTTTAGCGTTTGCTTGTCTGGGAAATTATTTATCTCTTCTTCAGTTTTGAATGATAACCTTGCCTGGTAGAGTATTCTCAGTTGTAAGTTTTGTTTTGTTTCCTTTTGGTTTTTTTTCTGGTACTTTGAATATATTGTGTCAGTCCCTTCTGGCTTGTAAATTTTCTGCTGTAAAATTCAGCTAATAGTCTTATGAGGATTCTCTTTTATGAAGAATGAAGAAAAAGTAGAATTTTTTCTTGCTGCTTTTAAGATTCTCTCTCTATCTTTAACTTGTGACATTTTAATTATAACATGTCTTGGCATGGATCTCTTTGGATCCATCTTGTTTGGGACTCTCTGTGCTTCCTGGACTTGGATGTCTGTTATCTTCACCACGTTAGGAAAGTTTTCATCCATTATTTCTTCAAACAGATTTTCTGTCCCTTTCTCTCTCTCTTTCCCTTCTGACATCCCTGTAATGTAAATGTTAATAGACTTGATGTTGTCAAAGAGGTCTGTTTATCCTCATTTTTAAAAATCTCTTTTTTTTTTCTTTTTGCTGTTCTCTTTGGGTGATCCCCTTACCTTGCCTTCTTGAACACTAATCTGTTCTTCAGCATCTTCTAATCTCCTGTTGATCTCCAGTAGTCTATTTTTCATTTTAATTATCATATTCTTCAGTTCTGATTGATTCTTTTGTATATTTTCTGTTTCTTTGTTAAAATTCTCACTGAGTCCATCTACTCTCACAGGTTTGGTGAGCATTTTTATGACTGTGTCTTTGAACAATTTATCTGGTAAATTATTTATCTTTGTTTTATTTAGTGCTTTTTCTGAAACTTTGTCTTGTTCTTTTGCTTGGAGGGTATTCCTCTGTCTCCTCATTTTGCCTAACTCTTTGTGTTTGTTTCTATATATTAAGTATATCAGCTATACCTCCCAGCCTTGAAAAACTGGCCTTCCATAGAAGGTGTCTGATGTGTTCCAGTGGTGCAATTTCCCCTGGTCACCAGAATAGGGTGCTCCAAGGGTATCCTCTATGTGAGCTGCTTGAACATTCCTATTGCAATTGGACTGTGATTGCCGCAGGCATGCTGCTGGTGGGGGCTGGCCCCCAGGCTGACTGGCTGCAAGGCCCATCTGCAACTGCTTTGGGTGTGTTGATGGTCAGAGCTGGACCCCTGTAGTTGAAGCCACTTTGGAAGGGCACTAGAGCTGCCTGCCTGATGGGGCAGGGTGGGCCCTGTTTGGGGGGCCACTGGTCTTGGCTGAGTTGGCCTGCCAGGTGGGGTGGTATATATTTTAAGTTATTCTCAGCAGATATGAAGTTTCTCATTCCTTCTGACAAGGTTGTATACTATAGTACACTTCATAAAATTTGGAATATGTCCCAAAATATATTTGGGGACAAATAACAGAGAGAATAGAGAAAAGCATGTCTGTGTTTATCTCTATTATAAACTCCTTGAGGGAAGGATCTATATTTGACACTTTCATTTATTCATTCATTCATTCATTCATTCAGGTAGCCATTAATTGCTGGTTACACTTGAAAAAAATGATAATGGTAATAAAATCTGCATAAGATAAAGTTGGTTTGGAAAAAAAAATCTCTTTAGAAAACTTACAGATGTGAGACATTTTATGGGACATGCTTTAACTTCTGTATATGCAAAGAACATAGTAATTGAGTTATGTGGAACATTTCAAAGGAAACATTCAAATTGGATCTTGAAGGTAGAGTAGGCCTTCTCCAGGAATGGGAAAAGGAGAATGCAATGCAGAAAGGGAAAGTGGTTTGACAGTGTCAATTTGTCTGTAGACAGTAAGTTTATAAAATGACTAAAGCCAAACTACACTATCTTACCATCATAGTGAACCAATGAATATAATCTACCTCTCTACTCTACTCTCCAATATGCAGTCTGTAACAATGCCTTAGAAACATGAGTTAGACATGTGCTGTCCACTGAGGTAGCCATTGGCTACATGTGGCTATAATATAAAATGAGTAATTCAGTTTCTCTTTATACTACACATTCCAATTGCTCAATAGTCAGGCACATGTGGGTCTTATAGAATATTTCTATCAACACAGAAAGTTCTACTGAACAGCATTGCATTAGAGCATCCTCATTCCTGTTGCTTGAAGAGAGGTATTTTTAGAACTCCATGTTGAACTCAGAGTGCATTCCTAAAAAATGTAAAAATGGGAGTTAATTTTAGTTGAAATATATTATATTATACTAGTAATAGTAGTATTATTTTAGGATACACTAGAAGTCTTTCTGACTCTTAGTAATAGAGCCATTATTAAAACATTTCTTTAAGGAAAAATGCTTTCCAAGTAAAACAATGAATACATAAAATTCTGTGACACAATGTATTTATAAATTGGCAATGTCTGGTAGAGAAATATGTAGTTCTAATTTTGGCTTCATTACCATTAAGTTGTAAAGGGTTATTTTACGTTTTTTTTTTTAATTTATTATAGTATAGTCAGTTTACAATGTTGTGTCAATTCTGGGGTATAGCATAATGTTTCAGTCATGCATATACATATATCTTCATTTTCTATTCTTTTTCATATAGGTTACTACAAGATATTGAATGTAGCTCCTAAAGAACTATTTTAAATTCCTTTAGTGTATTCCCTGAACATATTTTCCCTTATCATTCTCATTTTCCTATTTATTTCACAAACTTCTACATCATGTATTTGCTCTTTTGGAAAAAAAGTTTCTGTATTTATGTTTCTTTAAAATTATTCATCTTAAACTATGATCTCAAATTGAACTGAAAACTCAGATTTCAAATTCAAACAAGTTATAAATGCACTGTATTACTTTTCTTATCATTCTCCTGAAGCAATATGGTGGACTGCTTAATACATCAGACTGCCACCTTATTTTGACAGTATTTTCTGGTATAATATCTTACACTGAAGATACAGATGTATTAGCCTAACATACTTTTTTTTTGGAAACATGGATAAATATTCCTTAAATTGAAGAATCAGTTTTTTCTTTTAAAACTGGGGTTTTATAGCTCTGCAGAAACATACACATTTACATGGACATACACATACATAAATTATCACCTTTTTTAGGAGCAGAAGCATAAACTTACATAACATGGTCTTAGTGCTAATTTTCTCTTCCTTTCTGTCCTACTGATATTCATTCCTTTTTCATATTTATATATTTTTTAAATTCAAGGAAAGTTGTGGGTGGATCTCTGTTCTTAATTATTTTATATATTTAATATATTTATATGAGTCTTATCAAAGACCAGTCAAGATATATATTAAATGTCCTTAAAGCTTCTCTGTATATCTATAAACTTAATTTTAATAAAAGCCCGAGTTTATAGTACATTTTTCAATTTCTTATTTTCGTTTATTTATTTAGTAAATATTTAGTAAGTAAAGGATAACGGATTCTTCTGGGTTTAAGGAATACAGTGGAGAAAAAGATAAGATCTCTGCTGTCATAGAGCATATGTCTTGCAAATGTTATCAAAATTATGCTCACCTTTTATGAAATGTATTGGTTCAATAAAAGAGCATATGAAAAGAAAATGCAAGTTTAAAAATGAATGTAAGAAAAATTCCATTTTTACAAACAGAAAAATGGTGAGTGAATGTTTGTGTGTATGCAAAGTGTATACCACAACACAGTAGAGGTGCACATACTCACAGAATGTATGTAGATGTTTTAAAGATTCCAGGTAAATAGATGCAAAGATATCAGTAAAATACTTTTAATTTTCCATTGTATCTTATTTTTCTATATTGATAATATGTTACTACTGTAGTAACAGAAGAAAAACAAGGTAAACTGTTTCTCCACAAAAATATTGAATTTAATCTGTTGCTAATTTTCATTTATGCAGTAAACTGAAGAAGCAACATTTTTTTATGTTTACATTAAGAATTCAAACACACACTTAAAGATATTTACATACAAAAGTATTACAAATATAGTCATAAAAATAGTAAAGGTGTCTCTAAAAGGCTAAACACGATTTCTTAACTCTTGTTTATCTTCACAATTGATTCCCCTGTATCCATCACACCTGGTACAGAGCAGTAGCAATTCAGAACTGACTGGTTTCTACTGCAATCTGTAAGCTTTCTGCACTTAGTACTAAACTAGGAAGAAGATGCATTTTTTTCTTTTATCAAAGAAATAGCACACTCAGAGTATTAATATCTGGTGGACCTTTGAGCTCAGAGAGGATCAGTAACTTGCCTGAGATCACACAGGAATTAGGAGCAGAGCCAGGATTATAACCTGGGTTCCCTGCTTTCTCAGCTCTCTTTTTACTCCATCACTTAAATAACATGAACTAAATTGAGTTGATTATTGTATCTGAGAACAGCTTAAAATAAATGCAGGTTTATTTCCGCATGTATACTAGAATGAGTTTTAATTATTCTTATGGAATTTAGCTATAGCTGGGTCTGAAACCAAATTTTTATTTTACAAATGAGATTATATACTATCCAGATTAAAATGTGTCCCAGAAATCTTGGCAGAGTGAGCTAATCCCAGGGCCATCTGTTTTCCGGATCACTTTTGGAACTTTTGTTGGAATGAGTTCTGCCAACACTTTGCATTTTAATGGCTTCTCTTCAAATGACTGAATTATTCAGTGTTGGACAAAAATTATTTTCAGCACCAGGTTTAAAATTTTACAGTAATTGAGAAAAAAAAATTTCAATTAGAGATGATCGTGCTTTAGAGGGTGATACTATCAGAAAGTATTTAAGAAATGTTCATGTGCATGCAATCTACACAGCTCCAGAGAAAAGTTAGACAAATTAGGGTAGAGAGAGGAGATGTCAGAATCTTGGCATTTGAAGGAAATTTAGAGACTGTCTAGAAAATCTTCCTCAGTATCTCTTCCAGATGGTGATCTGGCCTTTTACAAAAGAGCCAGGTCCATCTGGGGACAGCTCTATGGATCAGAAAGTTCTTCCATATTTCTTCACACCTTATTCTGACCTCTCTGAAGCACAGCATCATATCTTTTCCTATGAACACTGGTGTTTGATAGGAGTAAAACATATATATCTATTTAAACAATGACTAGACATTTTGGAGCTCTTCTAAACAAAAGGGAATTCATTGTTTTTGACGTTGCAGGATGCTGAGGAGAATCTCCACCTCTCCACTCACATGAGAAGGCCGTATGATTTATATTCTCCCCATTTTACACATATGTTAGAGCCTGGGTTGTAATCCATTTCTACAATGAAGCTTTTCCGGAGGAACCGTAGCTCGCTCACTCTGTCATATATTAGGCAGAGGACTCTCTCTCCATTTATTACCTTTTTTATCATTTTTACCACCATGCAATACTACATCCTAATAAGAGGCAACGTAGGGTAGTTTATTTCATTTGTCCTACTTGGAGTTAGAAAGAGGCTCTGCTCATTGTTGGCACTCAGAAATCCAGGGGAGGAGACCTTATCTCAGCATATGTTTATGACTATTGCAAAGTGAGGAGGGACTTGAGGAATCACGTAGTACTTACATCCTCCACTCACATTTCACTGAATGCAAGTCAGCTGTTCACACCTGATTTACAGAAGGGTGGGACAGTCCAACCCTACCATGTGTCCATAAGTCAGCCAGCAGAATCTATGAAGAGCACCAATGGTTAGCAAAGGGGGCATAAGGATACAGAGGGAGGGGCTGGGATGAGAGGCGAAAAGCACATACTCCCACACATGTGGAAGAGCGAATAAACTTATCTTGGATAACATTCTCCAGCCCAAGATTTATATTAGGACAGAATGTAGGACTTGAGTGGCAGCATAATGGTACAAAAACTCTCTTTAAATATCTGGGTCACTTTGAATACAGTTCACTCAAACTCTTTAGCCCTTGCAGTTCTCATCTTTAAAATAAAGGGCTTGGGGCAGTTAAATTCTACTGTTTCTTTCCAGGTCTGATCTTCAGGATTCTCTATCTTAAGTATATTCTTTACTCTAAGTAATGTTTAGAGAAATTTGGGGCTCAAGTGAAAAATTTTTACAAGATCTGGTAACATAGAATTCAAATATTTTGTATATATTATTTCAAATATTTTATATATTAGATATAAAATATTTATGTATAATATGTATAATATAAATAAATATAAAATGTTTGAATTCTATGTTATATTAATAAGAAGACATAGGTCATAATAAGGCATATCTGTGTCTTATTATTAATTCTAGAAACTGAAATTCATTTTGAGAAGACCCATCTGAAAAAAGGAAAGCCAGCTCTCCTCATATCACAAGATGAAATATTTAATGTGTGAGTTCTCCAAGATAACCAACCAAAACTATCAGATGGTTTTAAATGGAACTAGATACTGAGCTATGGCAACAAATTAATTTCAAACTCACCAGTCATGTTTTATAAGCGCATATAGACTGCTGCCATCAGTGATCTAATGGTATTTAAACCAGCACTCTGAAGACAGAAATCTCCATGTGATTATTTCTAATCTCCTTGACTGTTTCCCTCAGTCATTATCTAGGACACAGGCATACAAAAAATTCAGAATGAGGAGCAAAGATTCTGAAGAGGAAATATCATTGAAGATCAAATATGGCAAGAGTCATCCAACAATTGAAATGTCATCTCTCTGTATTAGTGTAGTAGGGAGACACTTGTGAAGGAAAGAGTAAGATAAAATTTTTGTTCTAAGTCTCTGCTGACTACTGCCTGAAATTCCATAATTAGAATCATTCTTTTGGTTTCATTGTCTAACCACTAGAATCATCTCCTGATAAAGCAGATGGTCCTAGAAAAGATAAATTATTGTCATCAGCATAAAGCCCCAACACCTGGCTGGAGAGATAGAGACCAGAGCAGAGTGGAGCCCCAGAGGTCTTCACTTCTCAGAGTGTTGCCTAGGTCAGGGTAGGTTAGCTTTACAACTTAAACTACTGAGAACTGTTCTATGAGGACTTATTCTGGCAGGTACTTTGATTTTCACAACACTCTCAAGTAGAAGTCATCACTAACCACATTCTACAAAGAAAGATACTAAGTTTTCTTGAAGTTGAGCAGTCTGCCCAAATGTACACAGCAGAATATGGTGAAGTGGGAGTCTAGCCCAATCTCAGAGCTGTGCTCTGTTCAGTATTACCAGACAGAAGGAGAGGGGCCCTGACTTTTGCTCTAGGTAAATTGGGAAATGCTGTGGATTGTGTTGATAATCATTCTGGCTTGTGGAGCTGAAAGCCATCCGTTGAAGGAGATTGTAGAAGGAAACTCTTAGAAGGAAAACTTAGAAGCTGAGAGCTCCAGCAATTCCCTCCACCTTTCAGGAGTCCTTTCCAGAACTCTGAGTCTGTCCGGAAACATTTGCAAGACCAGAAAGACACCTTTCCCGAGAACAAGAGCTGTAGCGTAAAATCTGTTTTCCACTGATTCAGCTCTGCCCCAGCCTGGGTCACTTTGGAGAAGAGACCTGAGCTGACTCACCTACCAGAAGTCCTAGCCCTGACCTCATTCCTCTGTCCACGCTGGCCAAGAGAAATAGGAGTCTTTAAACCCAGATGTAACCTCTTTCTCTCTGAGCAATACCTTCTTGCTTCCCTAAAGCATGAGCAACGGTAGGATGTGTGACAACTCTGTATAGAAATCTCAGAACGTACTGTAACGTGCACATGGTGGCATGCTGGTGTCTGTCACAGTGGAAACTTACACATTGTCCTAAGTGAGAGCTGAGCTCTCTTTCCAAAGCTCAGAAAGACCTACATTTCAAGTTTCTGTTGATAGGATTATTGTCTTTGGAAAGGAGGCCCAACTGTGAGACTAACGTGAGCAAACAGCAGAGCGTTAACGATCTGTAGAATATAATGGGCAGCCTAATCCTTTCTCTTTGGGGGCATTTAAAAGTCACATGTTATTCTGTTCTTTGCATCCTGCCAATGCACTTTTTTTTCCCCCCTTGACATGACTGGTGATTGGGTAAAACTAGCAAATGTTAAAAGAGCCAAACTCTGGAGGAAAACAAAAGGGTTACAGAATTTAAACCATGCATTTTATATAACTTGAAGCACAGTAAAGCACTAACTGTCATCTTATTAATAATTGAATAACAAGTTTGTATTGGCTGGAGTACCAGAAATGCTTGTGGTTATTGACAACAGATGGTTTAATATCCCATCAAGTCAACTGTTCTAAGAACTGCCTTAGGTTCTTATGTGTTTTTCCTACAAATCTGATTATATCCTAGTCAGGAGCGAAGCAGGATGACAACTGACTAGCAATCTTTTAGAAATATTTTACCAAGCAATGCACAAAAAGCCAAAAGGGAAGAAGAAAGGAATCCTGCTAATGTTTACTATAAAAACACTGCATATGTATAATACATCTGTATCTTTTTAAAGACCACAGAACCTGTTTTCTAGGATTGTGTTAGTGAATTTGCTACCATTAATTTCAGATGTATATGGCAAAAATATTCACCTTTTAAAAAATCTTTTAAAGTGTTGTCCAAATAATGCACTTGTACCATAAACAGATTAGAAAACATATCCTCTGGGGCCACCAACCAGTTACCCTCAGTTATTATTTTGGTATAAATCTAGGCTAAGCTACTTCCTCTAGATGCAAGTATTTTTAACACTTGAAGGTTGTCTCTTATAATCACACTCTATCCTCCTAGAAAAGAAGTTATATTACATTGTACTTCAAAGTAGAATCTTACTGAAAAAGATGAGCATAAACTCCCACAGAATCATGATTGCCGTGGCCACCAATGTTACAAAAGAGTTCAGTATGCTGGAGTGCCTGCTTTGATGGTGCTATCTGTTCTCCTCTCCGCTTCATTTATATCAGCTACAAGTATTTTCAAGTAGTCATGGAACAGACTTGGTGATACAGAAATACCAGAAGTTGTTCCCTGGCTTTTCTCCCTCGTGTTATTATCAAGTGGCTGAAGGCATGGCCCTTGTTCTCCTTTTAACCATCAGGATTTTCTTCCTTATTTAAGCATTTAAAGAAAATGCAAGTTTTACAGCACAATCTTAAAAAGGACATTAAAGGACGCAAGATTCTCTACTTTTTTCTGCCAAAAAAATAGAACTCTCAATATTTTCTCTTTCGTACCCACACAAAAACTGATTAGATATTGTGCTGTCTCTCCGTCTCTCTCTTTCCATGTGTGCACTTGGGTAGGGGAATCCTAGGAAAATAAACTTTGCTTAAGTCTTTGCCAATTAAAAAAGAAAGATCAGATATGTATATATATATATGTTATTGTCAAATATATATATATTTGACAGTAACATTGTTTGAAATTTTTAAGGGATGTGGTTGAACATTGAAGTCATCAGCACCTTAAAGCTAATGGGATTTTTCAGAAGTTTTCAAGAAACATCCAAACATCACGGATGCTCTAAAGACCCTGCAGTGGTGGGAAGAAACAGGAGTTTTGTTGAGTTGAATTAATGTGATACCACCAACCCACTATATCAATAAAAGTATAGTAAGATAACTTGTAATGTAATTCTCAAGGCAGGGGCTTAGTTCACTGAAGGTCAGTCTTCCTAATTAAGGACAGTTGTGTGTCCATTATTTATTCAACATCGGTACCTGGAGATTATATGGACTTTTCTCTTTTCTTCCTTCCTTCCTTCCTTCCTTCATTCCTTCCTTTCTTTGTTTTTAAGAAAGAGAGCATTCTTACGAACTCTGGGTTACAAGAACAAAACCACCACCCTGTTTAGAAATGGTGAAACTTAAAACCAGAGAGAGAAAGAGAGAAGGAAGTTAAGCCAAACTCACCCTTTCTTGAGGTTCTTAAATCACGACTTATTCCCTCAGGGGGGACTTTTGTTGTTTCTGCCTCAGAGAATACAGACATTCAGGATATTTTCTAATGTTGTATCTCCCATAACTGGAATAACCTCATACCCACAGCTAATCCTGATCATCAGTTTAGCCACGTCTCCTTTCAGCAGCTTGATTGCTGGGGGAGTGATGCGGGGCCCAGCGCCAGCTCTGACACTTCCCTGCCGCATTATTTTCAGAAGGTCCCTTCTCATTCTACCATCTTACCCCAGCAGCCCCCAAAGGCCACCCAGCAATTCACCTCTTCTCTTTTTCTCTTCTACCTCTGCCCATTTGAGCTGGGGAAAGCTTCTTAACAAGGAGGCTCACCCATTTCTGATCCCCTTCCCATCTGAGTTCTTACCAGAACGTGTCAATCCCACCCTATGCTCCTAGCCAGCTGCATGTGCCATTCCCTCAGAGCGTCTTCCAAACCCGGACAGCTCCCTGAGTCCACTGAGCCACTCCCGCCCGTCTCGCTCTCTGCGGGTGACCTGGCCCTCCACCTGCAGCTTCCCACCTCCACCGCCAAAGTCCCCTCCCTCATGGGCTTTGGAGGAAGCACTGGAACCCTCTAAGTGTAAACTATTCTCTTTTATCCCATTTCTACGATGGATCCAGTTTTTTGTTGAACAGGAAGCTTATGAAATTTATAGGACTTTACTTCAGAAAAGGAAATAAAAAATAATTTTAAAAAGTGCCTTCATAGATTAAAGTTAAAAATCATGCTTTGGCAAATGTGCAAAGCAAATGACCCTGTGATGGTTTCGCTGGGGCCCCGTCACTAGCTTCAGCCTCCTTGTCATCACTGGCCAGCCCTGGTCAACCAGAGTTCACAGAGTCATAAGGCTCTAAGGCAGCTGTTGCAGGAATGAGTTAACTTATTTCCTTTGTTTCTAGATTGATACTTGTTATGTCCCATCCTTGGGAGACTAGAGATCATAGTCACTTCAATTATTTTTTTCTTTTGTATTTCTCTTGTATTTCTCACTCAACCCCTGGTGAGAATGGCTGTTTCTTCTTTATCTCATTTAAAACTTTGCCCCCTTTACACCCCTGATCCTAGTTTTCGTTTCCAGCCCTATCTCCTACTCATTCTCTCACGATGCATGTGCACAAACACACACACACACACACACACACACACACACACACACACCCCGCACTGTGACCCAGCACAGCAAAGGCAGATCTCTGTAATTATGTGTCATAGACAAACCTTTTTCACAATGCTGAGTCCCTGTTTAGGGCAGGGCAAATGTTCTGTTTGTATTTATAGTCTAGAATAACTGACAAAATGAGTTTTTGTTTGTTTGTTTTTTGTTTTTTGTCACAGTCCTCTGCACTTAGGCTCAAAAGACAGATGCTAAGAAGGGAAAGGGCATTTCCAGTCTCTGGAGCTTGTTACAATCAGCTGTGCAGTTGCTGCCCAGGCAAAAGGCATGTGTCCCTGGACAAAAAAAAAAAAGGATGGGAAGGAAGTGGAGGGAAGGGCGGTGCGGTAGATGCTGGATAACAATGTATCCTCTCAATTTCAGGTCACAGCATTCATTGCTGTATCTGCTTCTAGTGTCATAGGATATTAATAATGAATATCAACTGTGACTAGTCATGTTAAGGTTAGAAGGAAGGAGAACGTAAAGATAAATACAAACAAGAAAAGTAATATATCTTAGCGTGTAGGAAGAAAATACGTAATCAACTGTTGCTTTTGATAAAGATGTCTTTTAAAAATGAAGTCAGTTCTCCTAAATTTTTAGTTTAATTTGTACTGTTTTTCTGAGTAGGTGAATGTTTGCAGAGATAAAATTTAAGTCTGATGAAGATTTCTTTAATTTACCTTAAATTTCTCTTACCCCTCATTTAAAAAAAAATCCATAATGGGAATTTCAACTATGTCTTTCATTAAAAAATGAAAGAATCAGTCTGTGTTTATAATGAGAGTTAATATACACCAGGGAAATACTGGCTTTCGCAGGACAGCGATCTTCCGAAGCATCCCCAACACCAAATTGTTGGGTATCTATTCTCATTTAGAACCTGCAGTCTTAACATTCAGGGTATGCTTTGAGAGTATATACTTTAATTCAATTATTCACTTGACAAACTTGTACACTTTGGCACATACTGTATGCGAGACCATTTTTGGTATCAGGACAATGTCAATTCGAGGATAAATAAGGCAAAAACCCTGTGATCAGGTATCTCCCCATGCAGAAGCACAAAAGTAGGATTCAGAGCAACGGCTGCTCTGACGTGGGTTTACACAGCGTAGACGCACCTGGTGCAGCCCTGGGAGAGGTGGTCCTGGGGGCTCAGGATCCAGAGGCAGAAGCTTCCAGAAGGAAATGCTGTATAATCTGTCTGAAGAACAAGTAGGCGGATTTTGGAAAAGAGTGTAACAAACAGAGGGCCAGGGGATATTAAAGTCTAGGAAATTTATAAATAATAGAAAACACAGCCCCTCCACAAGATGAACCAGAGTGGCAGCCTCATTTGTCACACTTCATTCTGTGCAACAGACTCACTGGCTTCCTCTCAGGCCACAGGACACTCTGGGCTGCTGGACGCCTCGGGGTCTCCACGGGAAAGTTCTTTCTGAATGGAAAACACTTAGGTTCACTATCACTCCCCTTCAACAGCACATCCTTTAGAAGTATCAGCTCGATACTTCATCAGAGAAACTTTTCACCCCTCGGACTGGATGAAACTCCTCAGTCACAGGCCATCATCACTTTGATTCCCTTCCTTTGCAGTAATGGCTGTGTTAATAATGATAGTTACAAGGATTATGTGCCAGACAGTATTTATTCACTTAATCCTCACAACAACCCTTAGAGAAATGGTCTATAGGAATGGTGGGCAGCTTGCCCAAATGCATACTAAGTGATGGGGCTAGGATTTGAACAAAAATCCAGAATCATGTTCTTAGCCATTACACTGTACCTCCTCTCTGCTTGCAATTAGAAACGAGAAAACTACATATGTATGTGCACAGGTGTGGGGTGGTGGTGATTTCAGAGGAGAAAAAGAGTGAAAAGGGTTTTTAAAATTTATTTCTTGTTCACTAAAGTGTAATCTCCATTGAGCCAGGGAGTCGTATTTCTTTTGTTAGATATTTATCCCCAGTGGCTACTTCACTGCCTAAAACATATGGAGTCAAAAAAATTTATAGGGAGGAAGAAAGAAATGAAAGAAGGAAGAGAAGAAGGAAGGAAAGGAAGGAAGGAAGGAAGGAAGGAAGGAAGGAAGGAAGGAAGGAAGGAAGGAAGGAAGGAAAAAAGGTTAACAAGAAATGAAGATAGAGAAGTAGCTGTGGGCCATTATAATGGTCTTGGATGCTGTGCTAGGGAATTTGGGCTTCAGTCTGAAATCCAATCACTAGGGGAGGAAAGTTAAACACCATCATCATATTTGTGTCCTGAATCATTCTGAAGAATAGGTTAGTGGGAGAAAGACTGAAGGCAATAGAAAAATTAAAGTTAAAAAGGCTACTACTTGGATAAAAGAAAGGAGGAAAGTTAAAACTTTGGTTACCAATTTTTTTTAAATCATTGAAATATAGGCACACCAAAAAACATTTCCACGTGTGAACCAATAAAATTAAAGTACAATCAGTTTTGCAAGTTCTACCAGCAACTGTTGTAAAATAAAAGTGCAAATGCTTTACTCTGATTCAAAATCAATCCATTCCAAAATATAAGCCAAATGTTCAACACTGATTAAATAGAAGTTTGTTCATAGTGCTTTCCATAATCAGATGTAACTGTTTTGAATCCTTTATTCAGTGTCAGAAATTAGTTTCAAAAAATAGTCATAGATGTAGCAATTTTACTATCCAGAAAGATAATGTCAACTTTGATGATTACATTTTTTTCTGAAAAAGTTCTCTTGACTCATTGATAAACTGAATTTAGGCTAGGTAAGACATGGAAATAACCATTACACCTGCTGTCCTGGCTTTTTAAAAATGATTTAAGAAAGCTAAAGAATAAAAAATTGTAATACGATCTAACCTGGTTTACTTCTGTTAATACTGATGTCCATATTAGTGGAAAGATAGATAGGCAGCAAGTTATCGCATCTTTATCCTCATCAGAAACCAAGCTAACCAAATTCTAAATCATACAGAGCTCTTTGTTAAGCCAATGCAATCAGTTAGAAGGCTCTCAAATTTTTATCCATTCTATGGATGAAGGTGGTCAAAATGTACAAACTTGCAGTTATAAAATAAGTCCTGGGTTGTAATGTATAGCATGGTGACTATAGTTAATTATAGTCTATTGTGCATTTTAAAGTTCCAAAGAGAGTAGATCTTAAAATTCTTATCACAAGGAAAAAAATTGTAGCTATATGTATTGATGGATGATAACTAGATTTATTGTGGTGATCCTTTGCCAAAGTGTGCACATATTGAATCATTATGTTGTACGCCTGAAACTAATATGTTATATGTTAATTATATCTCAATTAAAAAATTAAAATTAAAAAGTTATCAATCATATACACAAGTATTTTATAACTCAGATTTTTTTTAGACTAAGGAAATGCACATCTTTTTTTAATAGAACTTCTCATGCATTGTAAACTTTAAACTTCCCTAAACTAGCTTTTGTAATATTGAACAATTCTTCCCTTTAACTCTATTTTACACTGAATGGTTACCATTCCTGCTTCTAAGAGGACGGGGCCCCTTTTGTTTGTTTGTTTATTTTTAGTGGGCTTTGAAATATCATTTGAGGGAAAAGCCCATCTGATGTCAGGACTTTCTTTGTTGAAGTTCCACTGAGTCAGCCTGAGATAAATGGAATTTTCTTCTTCCATCCAAGGCTTAATTATGGTAATTAGTCTGTGCAATTTGTAAAGTTTGGCAGCCAGTCCAGGTCCTAATATGCATAAGCCTCTTTCTGCTACAAATTGAGTAGGTTTTAATCAGTTTTTAAAAGACAGTGTCTTACTATGCCTGCGTGCCATATTCTCAGATTTCGAGATTGAATGTTTTTTCAAACTCTGCTCCATCATTAGCAGTTTTGATATTTTTAATATTCATGAAGCTTTCATCTTAGCATTAATCCCCCAGCATCTGTGATTATGATGGGCACTTTGGGGATCTGTCTATTGTGTGTCTATGGAGAATGAAAGGCCCAGCAGCTCCTGGCAGTAAATTAACCCTCACAATGCCACTTGGTGCCAAATGCCTTTTGAAATGTTGCCTTCTGCTCCCTGCCTTTCTGTTCAGATTTCACACTCATGTTTGATTCCCTCAACAGACCCATGCTTCATTTCATTCTGACAGCCATCTGTGACACTATGGGGTTTTTTTTTCCCCCTTCTTTTTCATTCAAAAGCCACATCTTTCACCAGTGTTTTTTTCTAAAATGGGCATGTTAATCAAATGAGGAAAAAGAGCCCAGGGTACTAATTCCTTTTTCATTATGTGGATGTTTATGCACATTGGGGGAATTTGTAGAAACGTATACAATTAATTTCTTGACAATGCTTCTTCACAATAAATTCTTAAATCACCAATAATTTCTTCATTTACTGCTATTTTTCAAACGTATGAGAGTCTCTAAAATATATTACTCTCTTAAAAACTAATTTCATTCATTAGATTTTCATAGTCTTAATAGATATACTGGAACTCTTGAAAAAGGAATGAATAGAACATGTGTAGTTTTATTGAGGAAGCATCTTTTATCAGCCTTTGTTCCTTTAAATATATAGTTTTGCAAATAGATAGATAACAAAAGTCAAACTGCCAAAAATTGAGGTAAAAACTGATACTTCCATTCTCAATTTTTAATAGTGATTTATTTTTCTGCTCTACCATATCCCTTATCCTTGCAGGTTAGAGGCTTCTAGTTAGCCATGTGACTTTGTATACAGTAAGATAAATGTATTTTCTTCACAATTTTTCAAAAAGAATCTTACTTCTGGAAAAAAAATCAATGGTATAATTTCTTAAATTACAATTGTTATCAGAACTAAACTAAAACAAGGTAGTAGTGCTTAAATGCAATCTTAAAGAATAAACATCACCTGATAAAGATTTTTTAAAAAGTAATTCATGGAAAACCTCAGACAACAGAAGCTAGTAATTCTTTACAGGAAACCAAGAAGGACAAGGGTGAGGACCGAGTCCCTGTTAAGCTGGGGAGTAATTTCTCGAAGCCATGTTCAGTTTATGTAGAAGAAACAGCTTCAGTAATCAAAGCCATTTGTACTTCCTGGAATCACTTAGATTTCCTTTGAATGTAAGATAAGACAGCTCCGCAATGGGGCCCTTTAGTCCTCCAGTCAGTGTGAGGAAGTCATTCTCGGGAGCCTTCTAAAGTGGGGGAGGCGTGCGGTAGACCCACTGAGTGACAGGGGCAGAGGGTGGCAGGGGAAAGGTTGGGGTAGGAGGGCCCACCCATCCTATATACCCTAGCTCCTAGCTCCTTGACCTTGCAGGGAGGAGGTTATTATAAAGGGGACTAGTCTTGCTGCAAGAGGCAACACTTACCAGCAAAGCACTAAGAATTCTGGCTCCAAAGTGCAGCAGCTAATAAAGATCCATAGTGGTAGGCTTCAAAATTTCAGAAAGGGGCAAATGTCTATCTGACCTTAGAAAAGTATGAAATTCAGTGGACGCAATCCTGTATTTTTACTGTCATTGAGAACTGCGTTACTTTCCTGATGGCTTGAAAAGAGAATCTAAGCTTTCCTTTCAGTTCAGTGCCCTGCCTAGAGATGGCAGGAGACTAGGGAAATGTAAAATTTTGGAGAAAAAGGAGAAACACTGAAATTTTGTAGAACTAAGTATTTTTTTAATTGAAACCTTAAAAATATCTCATTCAAAATTTTCTAAATTCTCCCTATAATAATATAAAATAAATAATAATGGTATTATTCTATTTATAGAAAATATTTATTATAATAGCCTTCCTTATAATAAAATACAATCTATATTTTTCCCTAGAATATATGTTATCTTGCCCCAAATTTGTGAAGCCTAGCAATGATTATGTATAACCTAACTGGATAAGTAATAAGTTACACTATAAACTAATAAACTTGTAATAATGTTTTGCAGAATTTGAGGCCTACATTTACTAATGACAAGATTTTAAATTATATTCATAGAATAAAAGATCATTTTGAGGTGAATCCTAAAACATTCTGAATAAGGAGGAAGAAAATACTGCTTAATATAACAGCCTTCAAATATGCTTAAGTCTACAAATTATTTGAAATAAATTATTGAAGGAAATTACTGGTGTGGATGGTTTTGTTGCCAAAACATTACACACTAGCTATTTCTTAATATTATTTAGAAAGTTTAGCACAATGGATAACTTTCTTTCTGGACATGACCTTAACCAGAGATCAGACATCTTCTGTAGCTTTATCTTTGGACATAAGGAGTGATATAAATTGGAGAGTATTCAAGCAAAAGCTATGTGAGCTATGCAAAAGACTATCATCTGAACACACCCTCAAACTTCAGGAGCTTTCCTGACAGCCCCATGGTCTGCAAGACTTTAGGCAGCCAAAGGTCCCTGGGGCTCAGAGATCTGGCTCAATTTCATTTTTCCACTGATCTTTAGATATAAACCAGAATGGCCCCAGTCCCAGGGCAGCCAGTGGATTAGCCTCGCCTTCAAGGGGTTGAGTACGAAGTTGGAGAAAGGGGAAAGAAGACAGCCAGAACATGACCAGACCTCCCTTTATTATTTTATAAAATCATAATTTTCATCTTTTCAATGGAGTGATGCAATTCATAGAACATGTATTTGGCATTGTAACATTTCATCTATGGTTCTGAGGGACAAATAAGAGAGGAATAAGAATCGCATGCCAATAATATACATAAAGTAGTGATTAGCTTCACTAATCATTGTGGCTGAAAATGATGCTCGTTGCATGGTTAGATATGAAGAATATTTGCAAGGATCTATGCAGCCACCATGAAGAATGTCATAAGCACAATTTCTACTGTGTTTATTGCAGGATGATTATTTTTCTAAATAATTCAGTAAGAATTGCAATAATCAAGCATTTTAGTCAGTGTTAGTTTATGTTTGTGGGCAATGTGGCCTAGATAAACATGAGAGAAGTTTTCCATCATCTGGAAATAAAGAAAAATAATTATATAGGCAAGTTTGGGAATTTGATTCAAGCATATTATAAAAATATGATGTATATAATTCAATAACTGATTCAGGATTACTAGAACTAGATGTTAGATTGATTAAGGTAAAAAAAAAAGTGGGTATAAAAACTGTTAACAAATGCTATAGTGGTTTTATTTTGTATTTTAAAAGTAAAGATTTCTAAACTCATTGGTGATTTTATTAGAGATGAAAGAAAAGCCTAAAATAAAGCATCCAGCTAATGTTCAATTAGTATTACCTGAAATATGTTTTCCCTTTAAAAATTAATACTGCTAATTAATGACAAACACTATAAAATTAAATGTAAAACTGTAAATAGCACTTGGTTTTCTTCTTTTTAGTGTATTAAAAAAAAAAATAGCACCTTTCTTACCAAAATAAAGGCGTTCAAAAAAAATTGGCCCTTTTCTTCCCCTGTTTAATCATCTGATTATTAAGATCTAAACTTTACCTGATGTTATAGCCTTAAAGATGAGCAATTTAAAAATTCTACAGAAAAATCAGTTTTATCCTATTGGCAAGTAAGCTTTCTTAAAATCTGGTTATTAGCAAGTGTATTCATTAATTGTTATCATTCTGAGGAAGATGAACCCAAGTGTTGCTATTTGTCTATGCCATTATAGTTGACTCATATGATGGGCAATGAAACAAAATTCTAATAATGATTATGAAGGTACTGATTGTCTTCACCCATCGTTGAACATCAGTATGCAGTTGTCATCCACCTGTGAGTGCCTGTTTCGCATAAAGCACTTCTACCCTGAGCATTCCTTACAAAGACACAGACCTCACCCCAAAGAGCCTTCAGTTTTACAGAGGTGAATATGCAAACAGCTGAATTACTGAGCTTAACAAAATCTTTAAAAAACAGATAGTCAAAAAAATATCTTCTAGGAACAGAGAATAAAAAGCTATTAACTCTTGTGGGGAGGATCAAGAGTTAGCATGTCTGAGTCTTAAAGGGTAAATAAATTCTTTATCTTAGATAAGGGTAGAAGGGCATTTCAGACTGAAAGAGTAAATGTCTTAAGCAGAAGAAAATGCACCTAAGTGTACGGCATATCCTAGAAATGGTATTTCAGTATAATCTGTCACACAATTCACAGGGTTGATAAAGTAGGAGAGATAGCTGGAAAGATTTAGGATTAACAAATGCAAATAATGTGATACACATTTTTAACTGTGAGCAATGCAGTTTTGTACTCTCTTTTAATACAACTGTATGTCAAGTCTGTGATTGCTCCAAACTAACAAAAAGACAGTCTGCGAGATAACCAACCCCTCCTTCAGAGAACTTTGAAATCCACTCTCCCGGGTGGAACTTGCCTATTCCTCACAGGGTGGGTCCAGGGAGAAGACTCTTCCAGGGATGCTGTCTCCCAAGGGAACCATTAAATTCAGAATACTGGGACATTTTAGTTAAAAGAATGAAAATGTTTTAGTGAATAGAATAAAGAGATTTAGCCAAAAGAAGATGTTCGACCTTTAGAAGATAGAAGGTGATTATTTCCTGTTTGTTAATTTGTTTGGGGACTTTTGTAGTTCATTATAACCTGAAGATAAGAACTTGGCCCAAGCTGCTACAAATAAACATAGGATTAAAAATGATTTCTTCTAAGTAATCAGTATGCTTTCATCTAATAAACATTATGAATTAGCAACCCATTGGGTCTTGTTTTTCACAGTGTCTGCTAGGAAGTTTGGAACTGATTTAGGTTACTCAGAGAACCTTAGTTGGCTTTGATAACTACGTTATTTTTCTTGTTTTCTTTACAAGTCTCACTTCTGGCTCCATTTTTTATGCCTCTCCTTTTATTTTATTTTAGCACATAGTTTTAATTTATATATTGCCTTGTTATATTTTATATATTTTTATGTAAGCAGTGATATGATTGTGTTTAACAATGGATTCTCCAGAGGGAAGGGGGGTGGGTACGTATGTAGCATACTACTAATGTAAGGATGTATGGCACATAATTTATAAGTAATAATGTCATACATACCATAGTTATTATTGTAGATTTCACAGTCAGTTGTTTCTTAGAGGGCATTTTTATTGGCTTTCCCTAACTTTTTTATCTATAGCCAACCTCTCCTTGCATTTCTTGTTCTGACATGAATGTTGGTTGACATTTTCATTTATACTAACAAATAAGGCAAAATGTTACAATAAAAATGTATGTTAGAACTTCACCTGTTTGTCAATAGTATGAATGATTTCTTTGCTGAAATGGTTAATAGTTTTTGAAGAATAGAAGAATATTTTCTCTTTGTATATGTGTTATTCACAATGTAATGACTCCTGACAGGACACATTTTAACACCTAAACTGCATTGTTAACATTTTCTTCACTTTAAGCCCAATCAGCAAATCAGTAAGTTAAGCCCTGATATGTAGTGATACGTGGGGTTTTGTTTCCAATTTCCACGGCATACACACTTGCGCCATGTAGTTTCAAGCCACTGATGTGACGTCACCAAATGAAAAGTTGAGAAGTCATGCTCAGTAGCACACGGTTACACAGTATTTCTCCCACACAGATAAAATAAAACAACCTCAAGAGCATTGTTAATAGTAAAACTATAGGGAAATAACTAGGAAATTATGAGTTTTTGGTGTCTATCAGCTTTATTTTTAACATATTTAGTTATCAATTTATATAATTTAATTTTAATAATAGACTGTTAAGTAATGAGTTTTGTTAACTAGCTCATAAAATCCCCAAGAATGCATCAATCAGCTCTTGTGAACAAGTACATTTGGATCCAGCAAACAACTGCATGATATAAACCACATAAAAACTCTCTACACGAAGGCACATTATACATAAATGGCTCGGTTAAACAGTAATGAACACGAATATAAACAATAGATTATTTCAGGCTAATGCAAGTGTCCAGCATGAAAAACCAGCATGACAAACAGTTAACTCTACATGCTTCCTAACTTGTTTATCCTTTAGCTTTCTTTGGCTATTTACTGACAGGCTCGTTTAAATAAATTCCTGAGAGAGAAAAGATAACTTGTTAATTCACTGGTCATAATGACACCTGTGTCCAAAAGTACACAAGAGGAAACTTTTTTTTCCTCTAAGATAGATTTGCAGCAAATTGGCCAAACTTTGAATGACTTTATTTTTGACATAGAAAGGAAATTGAACTTAGGTTGCTGTACAAAGAGGGATACTAATTTTCAATTGAGGGACAGAACTATCTGAACATTTCAGATCTTTTCGTCATTAAAATGCAAAATTTTTACAAATGCAATTCTTAGCTACCTAGGTAATGGGCCGTGTTGTCAGATTATATGGATTGATGCTGATGTGTTTACTTTCCTGGGATTATTTTAAGAAGAGAAGAGTGACCTTTGATTGCTAACTGAACTGGAAGCACATTTAAATCTTCTGATAAATAGCAAAGTAAATAGCACACCATGGCCTCTGACAGCGTTCATGTGTTAACAGAAATGAGTGGTGTGTTAACTAACTGATGGAGGCCTGTAATGACTGCATCAGTAATTAGTAGGTAAATGAGGCCCTAGGATGAAAGCCTGAAGGTTTCATTTGCCTCCTTACCCTTGATTGGCACAATGGCCCTGAGCTCTAATCTAGGGAGAATATTTTATGAGAGGGCTGTGCTCTAGGATATGCAGAGAGCTGAGACTCAGCACTTGCAAGTATTGTCTTCTTTGTTAGTTCTCTCTCCCAGTCTCTTCCCGTCTCTTTCCCTCTCTCCCCCTCTGTCTCTCTCTCCCTCTCTTTCTCTCTCTCTCTCTGGCTGAACATTTACATTGTATGGTTTTTAAACCTTTTATTTACATTTTTATAAATTAAAACTATGAAGAATATCAATGTTCAAATGTTTACGTAATTTTCCCCTAAACTTGAAATTCAGCGTTTCCTAGGACCTGGCCTTATTTTTGTATACTCAGTAAATCTAGGACACTCTCTGCTAATTATACTTTTCACAGTAAGACTCCTAAAACCTGTGAAATTTGAAGTGAGGTAATAAAATGCACTTAGGTTATTTATTTCTCACTGTTCCTTCTTATCATTCAATCTGATCTTAAAATGGTAAAACCAGAACTGTCACTTTTACATGGTTTTATCGCAAGTTTAAGTACTAAAAATTTTACCTCCCCTGAGGGGTGTGATTGAGTAACATCTCCATAGGAAGATTTGATTCCAAGTTTCAATCACTTAAAATCTTTAGCCATGGAACAGAGTTGTCTTTCGCGTTGATTAAAATCAAGTAGTCCCAGTAATTTTACTGCTATTTGGATTTCTTTTGAAAACTTCTCTATTCATATAATATTTAAAACCTATGTATGGATGTGTGTGTGTGTCTCCATTTCTCAAAAAAAAAAAAGTAGCACTGTACAGGATTAAAGTGGAATCTTGCAGAATAATCTCAACAAGCACTTACTGTCTACAATGTGTGTGTGAAGTAAACAAAACAAATAAATGACAAGATCCCTACATTTGTAACCTTATGTCTTATATGGAATCTTGGCATGGACTGTACGGAGAGCTATAAAACAAATGTATCATAACAAAATATAAAGAAACAAATATTTATCACTATTATATAGCATGGTTCCAAATCCACATGCTTGGCGCCTGTAAGAATTCTTTAGGTGATCTAGGTGATCCAAATCATTAACAGTCCAAAAATCCATAGCATGGTCGTCCCACCAGTCAGTCAGGCTGCGGCTACACTGGTCTTCTTTCAATTATTAAACAGCTCCGTTCTTTCCATTCTTCAATCTTCAGCACTACTCTACTTAAATCATTGTTTTCAGGGCTACCAGTGTCCTCTTTCCCCTTTATCCTAAGGGCTTTGTGTAACTCACTCTTTATTCTTCAAGTCTCAGCTTTCAATGTCACTCCCCGATCAGGGCTCTCCCTAACAACACTCTTCTTAAATGCTCTCCTAACATGCTTTCATAACACCTATAATCAACTATTTCCATAAATAATGACAATATGTTTTTCTTTAGTGTACGCTCCCTTGAGGACTTGAACCCTTGATATCTTATCTGCCCCTATAGCCTCTGTTCCTAGCAGAGGGCCTGAAACACCCAGGGCACTGAGTCAATATTGGATAAATAAGTAGATAAACAAATGCTCATGAACAGAGAGGTTGATAGTGGCTAGAGATATTGAAGAGTTTTGGACATTTAACTTGACCTCCAAACATTAAAAAGAGAAAGATTTCTACAAAGGAAGAGCAACGTAAATAAAATAGCCATGGCAGAAATGAACCTAGGAGATTTGGTGAGAGGAAAATGAACTGGCCAGAGCAGTGGTCTTGAGAACTGATGAAAGAGAGATAAAATGGGTATTCACTTTACTGTTCTGAGATGAAATCTACTTTCAGCAAGCAATTGGTTCCTGCCAAATTTAGTTTTAGACTCATGGTATTCCCATCTCTCTTTTTCTTAACTCTCTAAGGATTTTTTCAAATAGAAACAATCTCCTTAGAAGAAACAGTGTTTATTGTATTATATAAGACAAAAGGTCATGACTCTGCAGCAAAGTATTTCTTCTAGAATGGTGATGATTAAAGATGAATGTTTTCTTTGATGAGGTAAAGTGTCTCTGTTGACTTTTCTCTGGATGCTCTGTTAACCAAATCGTACACAGACTTGTGTGGTTTTGCCAGCAAAGCTAAAGAGGGATGTTGCCACGTCTGGTTTCTCTAAGTTTGTGGCTGTGCAAATTGCCTCTATCTATATTGAAGTACACAGTGGCTAAAATTTATTCAGCAGTTACCATCGACAGTCACTATTCTAAATTCTTCCCATGCATTGATTCAATAAATCCACCCCATGAGATGTGTACTATAACTATCTTCATTTTATTGATGAAGAAGATATAATTTATTTGAGTAACTTGACTGAGTCATACAACTAATAAACAGCAAAACCAAAATCCAAACACAGGCATTCTGATTAAGGAAACTACGTTTCTAAAAGGTCTTTGAATGTCACAGCAGAATTGTAAGATTGCATTATTAGAAAACGAGGGAGCATTGAGAGATCTGGACCAAAGGTGTGAACTGATTAAAGTTTTTTTGGTTTTGTTTTTGGGGTTTTTTTTTAAGAAAAAAATTGATAAAACAGTTGTGAAAAGGGAAGTTACTAGTAAGGAGAGTTGAGGGGCAAAGTGCCCTATCAGAGGCTACTGTACATTGTCATAATTGATGTGAAAAGTTTTCCCCCAAAATGATAATAGTCATAACAGATGATGTGAAGACAGAAACCTTAGGAATTTAGAACAGAGCGGTGCTGTTGATTTCCTGACAAAGGCAGTGTGTGGATGTATACAAAGCAGTTTAATAGAGTAGACTGTGAGTTAAATTCTGTATGTTGCTTCTGCTAAGGACTAAATTTCTGCCTTCCACTTTCTGGAATTGTATTGACACGAGCAAGTAGAAGTAGCTAGGAATAAACAAAGTAGAACAAAACTTTTAACTTCAAAAAAATTGCCAGAGTGAGCTTACATGCTCTGGATTGATTAGAAAATACCATTGTGCTATCAATTTCAGTGCCTAAAACACCATTATTTGTTGTAATCAATAAAATTAGCATTACCTTGACCAGCAGGAAATGGCATGGCTGGACACAGGTTGCCTCTGTTAGGAAACATGATTAGAAAATGATTAGAAATTGAGTAGCCAGAATGTTGATAGTCCTTGTTCTTGACACTGGAGCCTCATGGATGTGTGCAGGTCATCTCAGGCAGAGTGACTGCCAATAGCATTAATTTGGAAGCCTAGGATGCCCCTGGATGTCTTATGTTTTTCCATAAGAGTGTAAATGACTCATTCACTCAACAAATATTGATTCCTTACTGATTTAGGCACTGAAGATACATTAGATAGTTAGGAACTAATTATTGATAATGCCACAACTAAGAGCTACATGTACAGAAGGCATTACTGCAACAAACATTATAGCAGAGTAAGGTCTTCTGGCCACACTGCTAACTATAATAAAGTTATAAACTTCATCATTAGGTGAATTATGATTTTATGTGAATGATAAATACTTATTTAGCATCTTGTTACATACCAGGCACTATTCTAGGCTCTGGAGAGCATTACTTAAAAAAAAAAATCAAGAATTCTTGGGGGGAGGGTATAGCTCAGTGATAGAGCGCGTGCTTCGCATGCATGAGGTCCCAGGTTCAATCCCCAGTGCCTCCATCGAAAATAAATAAATAACCTAATCCCCTCCCCCAAAAGAATTATTGTCCTTGTAGAGCTTACCTTCTAGTGATGTGGAGAGGAAGTGACAAAAAATAACAATATATACACAAATTGACTTTAAATTTCAAAGCAAGGTAGAATGTGGTAAGTGTCATGGAAATAAAATTTGACTGGGGTAAAAGAGGTGGGGTATGATGGGGTGTGTTACAATTTTAAATGAGGTGTCCGATTTGTGAAAGTGCTAGTTGAACAAAAACGTGAAGGGTTCAAGATGTACAGCTTTCTGGGGGAACGTGTTCTAACAGAGGGAACTTGCAAGGTGTTTGAGAAACACTAAGACCAGTAGGCATTTGCAGAAAGAACAAAGGGAGGAGGATAGGGAATGAGATCAGAGCAGGTGCCAGGCTGTGAATGTCCTTGCAGGTCACTATAAGAACTTTCTTTAATTCTGAAATAAAAGAGGGAACATTGAATAGCTCTTTGCAGAACAGAAGCATGACTTAACTCATATTTTGATGGAATCGTTGAAGATGTTGTTTTGAACAAGGGGCTAGAGAGAGCAAGAGTAAATGGGAAAAGCAGTTGAAGCTACCGCAATGATGCAGGCAAGTGATGATGGTGGGCGGGACCAGGGTGACAGTGGTGGTGGAGGAGGAGTGAAGTACGTGTGTTCTGGTCACACTGGAGTGATGGCGGCAATGTGATTCTGTGCTGTCATCATGTAATCGTGAGACTGGTCGCCGGATGTCAGGTGATGTGAACCGCTGCTCTAAGTGTCCTTCAAACACGCATCCCTCTGATGGCTTTCCTTCTAAAGAGACTGTGCTATGTTCTACTGAAACCACACATTAGTACTACAATTTTTTACTCTTTGATGTTGTCTGCATTTATGGAAGACCATGAAGAGACCCTTTTACTGAATTTGTTAAAGGATTTATACTAGAGCTGCTTCTTTAACAATCTATACTCTGTAGTGTTGAAGTCTCTTTGGCTCTTTGTTTTATTTTTCCCACCCTTGGAGACCACTGTAAAAATATTAAATGTGGCAGAACCAAATGGTACCACTGGAGAATATCATCATGATCTCCTAAAACAATGCCATACAGTGTCTTCTAAGAATGCTTTGCATTGCAGGGCTGGATCTTAGTGGCATACTTCTGCAATATAATCAGCCGTGTCATTACCAGGCTAATGCAGTGTGAATCCCTGAAAACTGTGCTTTCAATATGCCTTGAGGATTTGGAGCCAGGGGATAGAGGAGAATAAGCCTCGTAATGGCATCTGTTCATCTGTCTGAACTGCGCAAACAAGTGCCGAACTTTTCCTATACAGGATTCTTTCCTTTAAGACTTCGTGAAAGAAAGACCTTCTAGAATATGAATCCCAGGATGCAAAGTAACTGATACAAAACACTTTAAGAGGGCTTGGGATCATCTATTTAAAGAATGTATACACATTTGTTCCAGAAATTTGGGTCATGTTCAGTATTTTACCAGTGACTCATGATGTACATGACCTGCAATGCCCAAGTTTCTCTTTATTTTACTTTGTTTTTTAGAACCTCAGGCTTTCTGCTAATAATGTATGTCTGATCATATTAAACTAAATGTAATATTAATAAGCTTTTTAGGAAGACAGGGTTTCACAGATACTAAAACTATTTTGAGCTAATCCCATTGTGAATGAAAGTATTTTACTGAAGAAATTTATAAAATCCTAATGCCGTTACTGTGAACCCTGGGATTTAAGATAGATAGATAGGATAAATAATTGATTGATGTTTGATGCATAAAGAAAAAGGCACACACATCTTTTTCTTTCACTTCACTTGTGATAATGCTATTTCAAGTAGAGGGTGTTTTATGAACATACAAAGATTAAGGCAAAAATGTCAGCGAAGGACATTCCTCTACCCACATTTACTACTCCTGGTTCCACCCTAGTTCAGCCTTCAGTTTAATTCTAAATCATTAGTGCCACACATTCCTGGCCCTTATTCTTCTTTTCTCCTACTCTTCAATTCTTGGCAACTTTTTGTATGCTATTTCTTCCAGGCTGTTCAGGTATTTTTCGTGACCTATTGAAATACATTCTTAACAAGACCTTGCCTGGAGTGGCTAGCTTTGGCAAATGATCAGGGAACTTTCCTCAGATTTTGCTGTTTAAGAAGTAGGAAATGATTCCAGTGCCTGTTACAAACTAGAATATATTGAGAGGTAAATATCATTGTCAAGATGCTAAAACATGCCACTTATCTTCCTCCTACAAAACAGTAGTAAAACAGACCCACAGATAAAGAAAACAAACTAGTGGTACCAAAGGAGAGAGGGGCAAAATGGGGGCGGGGGAGAATTAAGAGACACAAAGCACTGTATATAAAGTAGCTAAGCAGCAAGGATATATTTCATAGCACAGGGAATTATAGCCATTATGTTGTAATAACTTTAATGGAGTATAATGCTTAAAAATACTGAGTCACTGTGCTATACACCTGAAGCTAATATTGCAAATCAATTATACTTCAATAAAAACAAGCAAAAGCAGTAGCAAAATAAATATATTTGAGAAAAAGAAATAAATTGTTTAAATAAATTTATTTTTCCTTCATTAAAGTTACCTCCACCATGGCTGTGTTGGGAAGTATGTCTGTCTCCATGTGGGTCACCAAAGGCCAAACCTACCATTTTGAAACTGTGGGACTCTTGGACTCTGCAGAGGCATTTTCCATTACCTCAGGAGGCAGTGGGTGCCTGTGGGTGCTAAGTTAGGGACAGAAGGTCTGGGAGCAATAGGGACTTCAGGCAATTGCCTACCAGGGGCCAGGAAGGCAGCAATGCTTCTAGAAGCTAGCTCTGTCTTACAGAGTCCTAATACAAGCTCATGAATAAATGAATTTTAAAGTGCTTATCTTTCTAAAATTAGTAAAAAACAAAATAAATTTAAAGATATTTAAAGATGTGTAGAAAATCATGGTGTAAAAATGAAACATAGCAATAATTTCCTGTGTAGCTTATTTCTTTAATGTATTAGAAGACAGCTCACATTTACTCTATCAAAGACCTTTTTTCCTGCAAAAATCTTTACCTGTGTGTAGAGATTATTTTTCCAAAGAACAGCGCAGCAAACTTATCCTCCATACAAATGTATATGCTAATTATTATTTGGGTTTATTCTGGTGTCTTTAAGCTTTTATTTTTTTAAAAAAGTAATGTGTTTAAGAAAACTTTGTTAATGATGCTATTTGGGGATATTCACTCACACCAAAAACATAAACTTAACTTGTCTTAGCAAATCACCAAATTTCTTTCTTCCACAAAAATATTTTGGCAATGTGGAAGGAGATGTCGCAGTCAGGATCACAGAGTGGCTCCTTCCTGCACGGATGCCAGCTTGTTGACTTGGCAGGCAGCCTTGGTCAAGACATACAACCATCCTTCTGCCATTTGTTAAATTTGCATAATTGAGGACCAATTATACATGGTATTGTTTTGTAGCTGGCTCCTCAGCTGGCTTTCCCTTATTATGGTTTCATGCCACTTTCCCATTTTGATTACCAAAATTGGCTTTGACTTTTTGTCATTCTAATGAGGAGGTTAAAAGAAGAGCATATCTATCAGAATGATACACAATTACTGAACTTGAAAAAATGATCTCATGAATTAAATATATTTAGTGGCTATTTTTACTAAATTCCTTTGATGTAAACAGTAAAAATGGCTTAGAGTAACATTATATGTTACCTACTAGATGTGTGTGTGTGTGTGTGTGAAATAGAGAGATTCAGTCAGTGAACGGCTTTTAATTAAAGGAATGAAGCTGTTTAGACAGTTTGGTATTATCAAGTGCTTTTAATTTTCCATTAGTTTGAAGTATGTATTATGTGATCATTCTTTTAATATTTCTCACGATTATGCCGTCATTCCACACTGTGATCATTGTGTGATCACATAAGGTTTCTGAAAGTAACAACAGTCTATCTGGACAACTAGTTGCCTTACATAATAGGCTAGCCAATCAAGTGAAAGTCAGAAAAATCCTAGGGTGTCAGCTTTAAATGTTACAGGTTTCTACTGCACTACAGTCACAGCTAAAGTCAGTTAACAGTTCCCTTTACAACTGCTGCTGACAGTGTTTCTGAAGTGTTTATAGAATCTACAATATGCCCTTAGCACTGAACTTTTGACGGCTACCTATGAAGACACCGGTATGTACTAACGAGAAATTATGAGCTAATAATCATTCACTTCCAATGAGAACTTTTGAAAGCATGGAAATCCTTTATTTAAAAAGAGGATTTTTAAAGCCTTACAAAATTTTATTGAAATTGGCATTGATAAATTGTATCTTAATTAAGGGACCTTACTGGAAAAAATTTAATGTATATTTGATATTCATGCTGCAAACTACATATATATGTTACTTAATTTGCAAAAGAGATACACACACACAGAATAAAATTGTGAATATGAATACTTGAGTAACTATCATCACTTAATGTACAATATTGCTAGTAACCTTAAATTTGTCAAAGGAGTCTATAAATAAGAGTGGCCTCAAACTGATTTAAGCTAAAAAGGGAATATTTTGCATCACATATGGCCAGCTTAAAAATATGTCTTCAGGGGTTAGTTACTCCCTATCTCTCGACATCCTTTTATGTGCTATATTTTTTCTCAAACACTATAAAGTTGCCAGAGTACATCTAGCCTTTATATCCACTCAAATTTGAGCACAACAGGAAACAATTTCCTTTCCAGAAAATTCAGTAAAAGCCTCACCATGCTTCACTGGCTTTGATTGGTGGCATGCACATCTGTCAACCACTCACTGTGGTCAAGAAATGCAAAGCTGATGGCCAGACACAAATCAAGTGCCCATCCCTGCACCAGGAATATGAGCATCATTACAGTACATAGAAGGCATGAATAGTACCAGCCATTAGGTGAGAGGACATTTCCTCATGGTGACTGAAGGGCTTGACCTGGACTGAATGAAAGGAATATTGATTTGCGCGTTGGCAATCAGAGCAACAGTAAATCTTAAGGTTAGTAGACCTGGTCACTTATACAACTGTACCCTTTCACTTCCAGTCAATAAATGGCAGCCCCTTTCAAATACTGGATTGGAGCATAAAGATTTATAATTATATCAGCATATCTGTTGGACACCTATACTATTGTAGACAACTGGCAAAAGTAAAAGTGTCTCTTGATGCCTAAATTCCTCTAGAACAGTTGAGTGAAAATTCTCATATAAAAACCCTACTGATGCTTCAAACTTCATAGGATAGGAATTTAGAAGAGTCTAAGAACAATTTAAATGATTCAAGTGGTAGTTTACCCTTTGGAAATTAAATTACATATGGTTCTGACAACAATCCCACGAGGTAGAACAAGAACATTTTTTTTCTATTTGACAGTAACCTAGGGTTCAGAGGATAAATGGCTTACTAGGGTTGTGTATCTGTGACACGTTAGATCTTGGACAATAAATTACATCTTATGATACTAAATCAAGTTTGCCAATACTCTACTTTGTCTTTCAAAATGATATCAATTTTGGTGAATGAGGCGAGGGATAATGTTTCTTCCAAACATATTTCTTATTTTCAACTCCAATTTAATTGTGTATTGATGTCTTCATTTCAAACAAGTGAATGGCACATGATCTATATTTAATAACTAATTTTGAATACATGGATGGATGAGAAAATTTAAATGTGGAGACTACTTTCTATAATATCTTCACAACCAAAACAGCAGCTTCACATGGTAGCATACCAGAAGAAATTAATATTGGTAAATAAATGTAGGCAGCAGAATCACATGTTAAACACAGTAGAGGCACAGAGTGGAGTTGGTTTATGAGTAAACAGAGTAATGCAATAAAATAGATTGCATTTGAAACATGGGGAAAAGGTAGATTTTTCATCAAATAGTGTTGCGGCAAGGTATTTAATATTTTAAAAAAATAAAGATGAGCTTCCCCTCACTCTTTATTACAAAGCATATTTCAAACAGCCCCAAACTTAAACAATAACAATTAAAAGAAGTAAATGTCTAGAAAATATTTAAGAGAATGGTTAATAACTTGGAGTAAGGATTCTATTTTTGAGAGAGATAGAAAACCCAGAAGTATTAAATTATTAAATGTGTTACAACATAAGATATAAACATTCACATAAAGATAGCATTACAAAAATATAAAAGGCTAATTAGAAAATATTTGTAGCAAATAGTACAGAAGATAGTAATGTACATGTTAAAAACTATTATATGTGTAAGTTATAACAATATATGATACGTTTTGTTATTAATATATAAATGAATAACAAAAAATCCAAAAACTCAATGGAACATTTTGCAAACTATTTGGACAGGTAGATCATAGGAAAAGATGAAAAATGCTCAATTTTATTCACAATCCACTAGATTGCAACATCAGTGAGATCTCATTTTTCAACTATAACGTAACTAAAATTCTGGTGGTGTTAAGAGTATTGGGATAATATGCTCTCATAAATCTTGGTAGAAATGTAAAAGATGAATACTCTAACTTAGCTTTTAATTTTTTGAAATGAAATTGCAAACGTACTCACATAATTATAAAACTACTTATATATAAATACGTTCATTCGAGCATTGTCTACTAACTGGAAGCAAGGATCAGTTAAATGAATTGTGCTAGACCCATATAACGGACCCTATGAAAATAAATTAAGTAAAAATATGTGGGCTGATGTGAAACATCATCCAAAATGCATTGTTAAAGAGGAAAACAAGTGAAATTTAGAAAATGTGCTTGTGTGCCCTTATTGGTTTTAAAAAGCAGATGAGCATGGAGTATTTCCCAAAGGGACTGCAACAGTCATTGTTACATCTGTGGTTATCCTGATTATTCACTCATAGTTTTTAAAAATCTTTGTCTTGTGCATATATGTCTTTTTCAAATTAGTAGAACTACTTTTTAAAATAAATAATTTGGCCAAAAATAAACTCACATTCCTTTTATCGTGCACTTACAACTCTTTTCCAAGAATGTAATTTACTCTTAGCTCCATCCTAAACTTTCCTTTAAATAATTTTAAAAGTGTGATAAAGAAATGAGCTAGGTTTAAACTGCTGATAGCACCAACTACTTGAACAATATGGTTGTTTGATTTTTTTTTTCCCTTATAACTCATCCTTAGACAGATCTCTCGCCTGAGCTGAGTTCTGCAGGCAAGACCACACGGTCTCATTACTGAATGCCCAGTTGATTTTTAAACAAGGATCTGTAACTGGTGCGCCAGCTTCCGCCACTCTGCTTCAGTTCCCACTGCTCATCAATAAACCATGATGTGCTACACAGAACCCTGTGCCTTGGGGCCAGCCTGTCAATGATGGTGGACCATAAAAAATTATATGTGTTCACCAAATCATAGTAGAGAAAATCCAGGGACAAAGCTGAAAAAAAAAATTTCCCCAGAGGACTTAAAAGCAGCAACAAAATAAACAAAGAGAAAGAAAAATAGCAGGTCCAATATGAACATAAAAATATACACACAGTTTTAAAGGGTGATAATGAAAATGAATATTGGGGGTTGGGCGTGCAGTTTTCTGCATTTCCCGTGAGCATGAACAGCAGAGAAGCAAAGTCTGAAGCATGTTCTTTGAATGAATCTATAACCAGATCATGCTTCCTGTCTCTAAGTAGATGATCGTGGTGATGTTAGGGCTTTAGAATTCTAAGAAGCTTAGAAAGTAAAGGAATCTGTAAGTATCCTAATTAGTAGTTCAGCAACCCCAACAGTTTAGTTTCCTTGTTTAATCAAGAAAGTCACATATAGTTATGCACCTGACTATATATTACTTCTTAAGTATAGAAGTTAATTGTGTAGTTTTTAACTTACGTTTTTTAACAATCTATCTTGTATTTCCATCCTTTCCCTAAGTTTTTCAATTATATCTTTTGTCCAGACCATCCCACATAAAGTATTACTCAAGAGGCAATTAGAAAATGTTTTCTGATCAGATAGATAATATTTTACCAACATAACCTCATTGAATTGCTGCTAGATAAGGAAAAAATGCTAAACTCTACAAACTGAAGTAAAAGTGTGCAAAAAGTGAATAATTTTTCTTTAAAATCATATACTTTAATAGAATCTATTTTCATGTCACATGGTTGATGAACATTTATCGGTCACTTACTAGGTAATAATATGAAGCATGTGAGGGGTATCCGAGTAAAGAGGTTCCTGTACTTGAAGACTGTACTTAATAGTCAATGGATATTTACAATGCCTAGAGCGGATTATCCAGGGCATCACCTTTATAATAGCTGTTGGTCTAGCCCGCCTTGGGTTGGCTATGGAGAGAACAACTCATTCCATGTAGGGGTTAGAAGGAAGTAGTGAAGCAAAGCTAGGCAGGATGAACAGAATCCCATCAAAAACATGAGTTAAAAGGTGTTTCGAGGAGCATGAATAGGATAGGCAAAGCAATAAAGGTGTCTGTGGTTGATCGGAGCACAGTAAGTAACTGTAGCTGGTACCAAGCGTGTTTAGGAGTCAGTGACCATCCAGGAAAGCTGGCCGTAGCCAAATCATCCAAAGCCTTTTACACCTGGCTGAGAAACAACATTAATTCTGAGGACATTCAGGATTGTAAATTGTGAAGTGAGCTAGCCTGTGTGCACTTGTTACTCCCAGAATCACGGGGAATGATAGACTGTGGTGTGAGCTGGAGTCAAGGTTGGAAATGCTGACAGCCTGGCTCACAGGCATTTGTGGAAGGCAGTTTGGCTACAGCCTGGGACTCTGGTTTGAGTTCTGACCCTGTCACTTTCTAAAAGCTGTGCAACCTTGACAGTCTTTTATCTTCTGGAGCCTCTGTCTCTTCGCTCGTAAAATGGGAGTAACATCTGGACCTGCCTTTTAGGAGTAACTGAGACAATGCATGGAAAACGCCAGACACAGTTCATGCGTGCTACATACTCAACTGCAGCGGAGAAGAGAGACTGGCCTCCCTAGCTTGCTATTAATTGAGAAAGACAACATCTCCCACTCCAGATAGGTATATCCTTGACTGTTTAAAGAAAATATTGGATTTATTAAGTAATTTTAGGCAAAAAAAAAAAAAAAAAAAACATTATCTTTGGAAAAATGTTCTCCTTTACAGATATTCATGTATTTGACGTAAATGTTTTAATATTTGTTGACTATTCTGATTCCAAGAAGTAAATGCAGTTTTCTACAGGAATAAGTACTTACTTCCCATATACCTGTATTGACTTTTATACAGACAACTTTTGCCTCCTTCTACAGAAGATGCCCTATTTTCTTTTCTTCACCACACATGACTTAGCGAGCAATAAAGCAAGTTGGAAAAAAAAGATCCTTTAAAATCTGCCTTGTGCATTGTGCCACTCAGTGTTGAAGATGTGGCTGGAGTCCCCTATCTTTGTTTGTGAACCACATGCATCACTGGCAGTGGGAGTCACTGTGTCCTTTGAGAGGCACTCATGTGTACGCATCTGAGCAGAGATGTACTCAAGTCTATTTTCACCTTTGTCTTCGGAGCAGCTGTCACAGAATTCAACTACAGAAAATGGAGAACAATTTAAAAAGTGGGAGGTGATTACTATTTTATTCCTCTTACATACTTTTGTGCTAATAAACTGATTGCACACATAAATTGTTACAGTCGAAGCAGTTTTCAGCTTTAACATAAATGTTTAAGGAATAGACTGTTAAAAGCTTACTTTTGAAAACCTCAAATGGAATTTATTTTCTAAACGTTATTCAGCTTAGTTACAGGATTCATCAAAATATGTTATTTTAAACTCATCTCTTTTTTTTTCCACAAAATTCAATGGCAATACCAGTTGCTTAGGAAAAATAAAACTGCCTATGGAAAAGATGGCCATGTGAATTAATGCTGAAATCAGAAAGAGGCTGATATCTGCATCAGGGGACAATATTTTAAGAATTCATGAATTTCGCTTTACTTATTCATTTGCAAAGGTTAAATGTGAGTTGTTTTATGCAATACTTTCTGCTTTGATCAGTCTCGAGGGACTATGTTGACTGATCTCATCTCCTTCATGTGAAATGCAATCCAGAAAAACAAAGGGAAAAAAAAAACCAAAAAACTTCTCTGGCCAAGATATGTAACTGTGGTCAATGTGAAGTAAAAACGTATCTATCTGAAATTGCTTTTGAAATGCAAAGTACCGTTTCATTTATGGCTGACCTTACATGATCTCAGTGACCATGATCTGAGATGATGGTGCTGTGTGATAGAAGGACCATTAAAGATTCTAAAGATTTTCATTCCAGTGCAGGTTTGCCATTTTTTATCAGTATTATGTGTTTTGAAAGCACTATGCATTCAACAAATGTTTACTCTGAACACACAATGTGTCTAGAAAGTTTGAGGTGCTGAGGAACAAGGTAACTAAAGTCCGCCATCTCATTGGCCTTAAATTTTAGTGAAGGAAACAGAAAAAGAAAATTGTAAAGTCAAGATCATTTTAGGTGATGATGATGCTAGGGGATGTGACTAGGGTGGGTTTTTAGATGCAGCCTCTCTAAGGAGGTGCTGTTTGATTATGTCCTTGGATGGCTCACCTAGCTTAGTGGGACCACTTAGTAAGAAATAAAGTGGACAAAATAGCAATTGCCATGAAGAGCACATAGAATGTTTTTAAGGAGAAAATATGATATATAAATATATGAATTTAAAAACTTAATATATTTATATATTATTTATAGCCCAAATAAATATTATATAATATATATTCATTCAAATAAATGAATATGTAAAGAGCTATAGAAATAAAACATAGTACTATTAAGCAGAAAAGCAGATCTCTAGAAGAGGAACTCAATTTTTCTTTTTTGTCAAATTGTTATTCCTTTTGCCATCATCTGTAATAAGCCTTTAGAGCAACATGTTAAATCACAAAGTGGTCTCCCTTCTCTAATCTGGGTTAAGAATGTGAGTTCTGGATTCAAGGAACAGAAGTTGAAATCAGAGCCTGACTGATTATTATCTGTGCACCCTTGGGTGTTAAGTTCTTTGCAGCACTTGCTGGAAGAGTCCTTGAATTACAGTGCTTTAAGAGCTTAAAACACAGTTAGAGCATGCTCAGAGTTAGCACAAAATAAAATGATTTGTTCTTCTTATTTTTGCTATTGTTGAAATTTTAGTGATGGAGACCCACACATCTGCTCCCTGATAAAAATTAGGAAAAAGAGATGGAGTTTTAACTACTTGATGCCACGTGGTTCTACTAAGAGGAAATCTTGAGCCTGAATTAGCCTTTTTCCTGCATTTTGCTTTCCAAATCTGTAAGATGTGAGTTACAAAATGGCATCACTGCCACCACCTATCCGCTGTCAAAGCAGGCACATTCGTCCTCCACCCTCCACCTGAGAGCCAGGCTAGTATTTTTAAAATATAAATTGGATTCTGCCCTTCCAAATGCCCTCCAGTGCACTTAGAAGACAATCAAAACTTTTACAGAGGTCTGCGTAGAGCTGCGTCCTCTGGCTTTTGCCAGACTTGACCCTTACTGACTTCACAATGTGCCACTGTTTTTGTTTTTCACATCCTTGAAGACACCTCGGGATTTTCCAACTCAGGGCCTTTGTATGAGCTGTGTCTTCTGCTAAAACCTTCAGACAGCCATCTCCCATTCTTCAGATCTCAGCTTACATATCATTCAGAAGAGCCTTGATTCCCTCATGACATCCCCCTTCCAAAAAATGCAGCCCGTGTAACGTGACTGTCTAAATGTCTCAAATGAATGAATGGCTATTACACAATATAGATATTGTAAACATGCTTTTCCTTGTGTTTGGCAAATAGATACTTAAAATAGTGTTATTTTCCTTCTCTTGACAGTTCAATTAATAATGAAGATGCTCTTGTTTTGTTTTAAAGTAGAAATACAGCGGAGAGTCAAGACACATCCCTGCACCACATCAGCCCTTTCCCTCCACATTCTTCTCCTTCTTTTTCCTCATTCTCAGTTTTCTTCCTCGTTCACCCTATTTCCTCCTATGATAGAAACAAACCTTATGTGTGTGTTCTTTACTTTACTGCATCTGGAAACTCTGACTTTATTTTTATTTATATTGTGTTTCAGCATTATGATAGATTATTTGAAACCTTCAGGAATATCATGAGGTGGTGAGTTCCTGAGTGTTTGGGACCCTGTTTTATTTACTATATTGCTTAGCACAGTGACTAAAGTATCTTACAAATGTGATATTTTATTTCAATTAGATGGCATCAAGGCTATTAATGAAAATAAACCAGTCAAAATATTTACATCAAAAAAGAAATATGCTAGACCCCAAAAGTATGCTGCAGGAGAACTTTAAAAAGACTGAGATTTCAAATTAAGAAAATTTCTCCAAGAGTGAGCTTCCAAGTTGAATTCAGTTGCATGATTTCCATATTTTAATGGGACCAAAAGGGACACATTAAAAAAGTGGAAAGTAGGGATAATAGAGAAAAAAGTAGAAATATAAAAATCCAGTATGAATTGCCCCACAAATCTATACTCCAGATCTTCTAAAGGCATATAGATTTTCCCCTTTATTCCTTTTTTTAGGTAATTATGGGAGAATCAAAAGACTCTTTACCTTTCTATAGAATATTTTCAGGAAGGGTTTGGGATTTCTTCTGTTCTTCCTCTTTACAATATATTTAGAGAAACAGCCACATCTTTGTGCCAACCGTGGAGCAAAGTGTCCTCTCCAGAGGTCGGAGGGCAGCTGTGTAACCTCCAGAAGCTCTTGGACTTGCTGCCTGAGGCCCGAGGTGTGTCTTGGAAGCTGGGTGTCCTGAATGATAATGGAGGCTCCATTTAAATCACTGCCTGGTTAGTAAGACCATCATTCTAGAGGTTTCTTCCATGTGTTTAGGACCCAGACATTTTCAGAAAGTCATGCTCCCAGACTGTCGTGTAAGAGAAACGATGACCTTTTCATTCCCTTTTATTCATTGAAAGAGGCCCTTGGCTATAAGGCCCACAACTACCACTTAGAGAAAGTTATGGAAATGACAGTTTATCTATCCATCTGCAGCTTGCTTTAGCTAACTGACCCCTGGATTCCAGAGACAGTTATTTGGAACACAGCCACCTCTATTTCATCCTCGAAATTGTTTTTCTTCTTTTCCTTCTTCCTTGTTCACTAAATCCAATAAAGATTCTTTATGAGTAAGTGCCAGTAGGTGTCATGGAATACCAAGAATCTTACTACCCAAACAGAAGGTTCATAACCAATGAAATAAACTAGAACAGACACCCACATGGCCCTCACTGTTTAATCTGCACAAGCTTTCTGTGAGGTAGGTGTTAATATTCACATTTACAGATGAGGAAACTGAGGCTCAGAGAGGATAAATAATTTGCCTAAAATAATATGGCTATTAAATGACAGAACTAGGATTTGAAGGAAGGAAGAAGACTGATGTGGAGTACTCTGAACCACTCCACTATACTGAAATAGAGAACAAAGAGTCTAAAGGCAAACAAAATCTTACTTGTAAATTTAAGAATTGATAGTCAAAAACTGTAATCATTTTTGGACATGCAACATTGTTGGTTCGAACACTGAAGATAATCATATTAAAGAAAATGCAGATCTATTTATTCTTTTATTTTCCTTATTATTTTCAGTTAAGTTTCAAGTTTGTCCTTGGAATGAGATTTATTTTCTTAGAAGCCAATATTCCTGGGAGTTGTGCATGTTAACACTGCTAGTCTCATTTAAATTTTTTCTTCATATCTTCTCTTTGGAGTTAATTTCATTAATTTATTCCCATGTAGTCTGAAAGGTGAAAGCTTTATTACATGAAAATTCACCTTGAACATAAACATCTATACTATTTCCATTGCAAGAGTTGTCTGTGCTATTTATTCATTTCACAAGTAATACAGTTGTGTATAACTAAACATTTACTGAGCATCTACTGAACAGTACATTAAACACTATTTTAGATACTAAGAAATTTTGATTAGTTTTTTTGTATGTGGAGGGGGTGGAAGTATTTAGGTTTATTTATTTATTTTTTAGAGGAGGTACTGGGGATTGAACCCAGGACCTCATGCATGCTATGCATGCATTCTGCCACTTAAGCTATACCCTCCCCAAGATAGCTAAGAAATTTTTAAAAGATGAGGTATACAAGCCATGTTCTCACAAGGCTTAAATTCCAATGGAGTGAAACAACATTCAATCTGTATTTGAACAAATATACAAGGCAAGTTCAGATTATGAAAAGTGCTTAAAATCAGAAAACAAAAATATATGAGTAAAGTTATGTTAGGTGTGGGCCAAGCCTATCGTCATTAAACAGGGCTAGATAAAGGTGTCAGGGAAGACACCTTGTGGTGTGGCTACATTTGACCTGAGACCTAAGATGAGCTGGAGCCAGTACCACAGATACAGGAATAGTGACTTCCAGACATAGAAAATGTGACGTGCAGAAGCAAGAATGAGCCTGGCCTATTGTTTGAAGACCCTGGGCAATGTGAACAAAGGGAATATTGGTGTAAATTGTGGCTTAAGACAAAGATGTGAAGAATGGTGCAGGCTGTATTAGATTTTCATTTTATTCTAAGTGTAATAGAAAGTCACTTGCAGTTCTAAGTAGAAATCTACGTCTGATTTTCTTTTTTAACCAGTCACTCTGGTTGCTATCTGAACAGGTTATAAAGGAAGATTAGAAAGAAACTGGCAGACTAGTTAGGAGGCTATTGCAATGGTCCAGGTGAGAGATGCAGGGTGCTTGGGAGAACGTAGTGGCAGTGGGCATGAAGAGAAGTAGAGATACATTTTGTTGATTTAACCAGCAATACCTAGTCATTAGATGGATGCATGAAATGCAGAAATCAAGGGGTGAGCTGGGGACTCAAGAATGACTTTATGTTTTGGGCTTGCAAGATGAGGAAGAGAATGGTATTTTTGGAGAGATTTCCCATGTAGATGTACTGGTGACGGGTATAGAAATCAAGGTTTCTTTTTTCGACATGGTAAGCTTGAAAGAACAACTAGGCATCAAAGTGTATATAGCAAATATGTACATGTGGGTCTGTAGCTGTCTTTGAAATATAATGCAAGTATTTATAGTTTGCTTTTTACTTTGAGTTCTTTTTTCTTTAAAAGTTTTAAATTCTTAATTTTAAGTGCTTATATCTTTAAATTGTCTAAATTCTCTAAGAATAACCTTTGTAAATAAAGATAATGTTTAATTTTATAACTTACAGTCACTACTTCTTGAATGTTAAGTATCAGAATATTCCTATATGTGTTTCCTAGCTGCCATAATATTGTCTTTGACATACTATTCTTGATATTTATTACACGTAGCTGAAAACAATACGACATATAAGTCTGCCTGCAAAATTCAAACTACAGATGTAGATAAAGTGTTGCTTCACATTCAGTGTGTATCACATTGAAAAAGACTGGACTTTTTTACAAGTCCAGCATGTAAGGAATTTAGAGGTCACCACTTCATTCTAACAACAAGTAAAAAGCTAAACAAACTGAAAAAGAAAAATCAACTCTTCTTAGATATATCAGAGAAGTGAGGTCCCAGGGCAAACCACTGCCCCCCAAATTGGGGATACAAATATGCAGATATAGAGAATCCCAACTTAGCAGAGCAGAAACCCACCAGCAGAACCTGCTGGTTCCCCTTCAAGAACTAGTGTTGGAGTAGAGGATCTGAACTGTGAGCCATAAATGGCTGGAGGCCCCATGTAGATAAGTCTGAGAGTTAAAAACTCTAGGCAGCCCCAGTCATAGGGGGTTCCCCACACTATGGTGTGGTTTACCTCTAGGAGCTTGACCAGGTAAGGATCAGAGAAAAATCCTTTTAGGTTTCCACAGAGGGAGGGAAAAAGAGGCCATTCAGAAATAAGCTGAAGCACTCTGTTCTTCTGGGCAAGGCCTGCCCTCAAGGTAAACTATTTCACCGGTGCTTAACCTGCTGGAGTTCTGTTAGAGCCTAACAGACCTGGGAGAAGGGAAATACCCACCTCAAGCCCCTGGCAGCCATCTTTTTCCACCCAAGGTGGAGGTTGGGGGGGTGGTTGTGAGAAGCACTGAAGTTCACAGTAGGGCACACTCACCAAAAGGTTGGGTCCTAATCAAAGAGCTGTAGAATGCATCCCCTCTCCCATATCTCACCACCACATTTCTGAAGGCCTATTTGTCTGAGTTCTTTTCAGTCAGTATATCAAATCTGTCATCAGCAAAAAATTATAAGGCATTCTAAAAGACAAAAAAATACTATTTGAAGAGGCTGAACAAGCATCAAAACCAGAAGATATGGCAGAAGCATTCAAATTATCAGTCTGGGAATTTAAAACAGTTATGAGTAATATATACGACTCTAATGGATAAAATAGACAGCTTGCAAGAACAGATGGGTAATGTAAGCAGAGAGATGCAAATTCTAGGAAAGAATCAGAAAGAAATGCTAGAGATCAAAAACACTGTTAACATAATGAAGGATACTTTTGATGGACCCATCAGTAGATTGAATATGGCTGAGGAAAGAATCTCTAGGCTTGAGCATATGACAATATAAATTTCTAAAACTGAAAAACGAAAAAGATGAAAATGACTAAAAAAAATAATAAAATATCCAAGAATTATGGGGTGATTACAAAAGGTATAACATACGCATAATGGGAATACCAGAAGGAAAAGAAAGAGATAAAGGAAACGAAACTACAGTTAAAGCAATAATGACTAAAAATTTCTCCAAATTAATGTCAGACATCAAACCACAGATCCAGGAAGCTCAGAAAACACCAGAGTATATATCAAAAAGAAAAAGAAAAGAAAAAAGAAAAAAACAAATCTACACCTGGGCATATTCAAACTACAGAAAATCAAAGATAAACGAAAAAATCTTGAAAGAAGCCAAAGGGAAAAAAGTACCCTCCTAGAGAGGAGCAAAGATAAGAATTACATCTGAGTTCTCTCAGCAGCCTTGCAGGAAGAAGACAGTGGAGTGAAATATTTAAAGTGTTGAGAGGAAAAAATATTCTAGAATTCTGTACTCTAAAAAATTATTTGTCAGAAGTGAAAGAGAAATAATAAAGACTTTCTTAGGCAAACAAAAATTGAAAACATTTGTCACCAATAGATCTGTCTTACAAGAAACATTAAAAGTTCTTCAGAAAGAAGGAAAATTATGTAAGTCAGAAACTCTGATCTTTATAAATAAAAAGCACTGGAGAAGGAATAAGTAAAAGTAAAATAAAAACTTTATTTTTCTTATTCTTAATCTAACAGGTAACAGTCTGTTCAAAATGATAACAGCCACAATGTATTGGATTATGCACTGTCATATATATGTACATGTATATACATGCATTTGCTTGTGTATGAATGAATGATAGCAATGATATGAGCAATGGGAGGGAGGAACCAGCTTTGCCTACTTCTCGTTTAATTCCTAAGTCATTTTGTCTTGTTTTGTTCCTCTCCTGTCATGCTATTTTAGACTCTGCCCTGCTTATATCTAGTTGCTGCTTTTTTTCTTTTACTTTTTAACTAGCTGTTTGTTCTAACTATGAATCCCCTTCACCTTTGTGATGCTCTTTAACCACATTTGCAGCATTTGCATATCTATTATGCTTGCATTCCTTTCCTGGTCTTTTTGTAAAGGCAGCTTTCTAGAAATGGCCCATATGATCCTCAAAGAAAATGTAGGAATCAAAGAATAATTACAGTGACCTACATAAATGAGCAGTTGTGTTAGGACAGAAGCCCATGAGGAAAGAGAAGGAGAAACAAGAAAAAAAGCTATTGCTGAAAGGTCTGTGACCAACATCGTTGGCAAAATTTCAATGCTTTTTTTTTCTTCCTAGTAAAAGTAAAGGGAGTTCTGAAGATAACTATAGACATGAAAAATATCTAGTTAAAAAAAAAGAAGATCTGAAAATTAAGTTACAGTTTAAGAGAATTATACTACCTAAGGCCCTTTTGAAATTCCCTTTTGAAATCAACACATACAGAGATAAAGGTAATTTAAGAGCATCAGTAACAAAAGGGAAACAAATCACACATTCAGTCTCACATTCATTAAACGTTGTGTATAAAACTAAGCTCCAAAAAAAAAAAATCAATAAAGTCATTAACTATCTTACCCACTGCTTATGATAAATGATAGATTAGCTTAAATGTGATCAAACTCTTTCCCTCACCCCATTCAAAGTAAAGCACTTTTCCGTTCAAGGACCACTTAATTGGATGGTGCTGGCTGGCCTTCCTAACATCCAATTTCCTAAAGTCATTTGAAGTGTGGGATTATTTAACCCAAATTCTAAACAGCTAATTTCAGCCTGGGACAACAGCTGTGCATGGAATATAGCTGCCTGGTGAATGTCACCTAAATATATTACTGGATACCTTATCTTTAGCCTCTTTGATCTCTTGAATAGGATTCATTTTCTGAAAAGAAAACTCACCTGCTCAGTTTACGTTTCTTTTTTAATGAACATAACATAAACAGCTTCATGGGCAATGCGTCTTGGCTTTATCAATTAGAAACTGTCTCCTGAATTTTGTGTTTGGCAAAGCGTATCTCTCAAGCAGGCCTAACTGTGAACACAAGATAGAGTAAACTCAGCTTTTAAACCATAGCTGGACCAGCTATCATCTGTCAGCTGCGTTCAGTTTACGTTCCTGCTTGATGGGTGGTATGGGGATAATGCCACTCAAAATGAAGAAATTAGGATTTAAACCCAAATAGTCAGTGTTATTTTTACATGCTGCTTGAGAAGTAAATTCAGAGTATTTCTGCTATGCAGCTAGTTGGTTTTAATCAAGGGTTCTCTAATGTTGTTTTTTTTTTGTGCGGATATGTAAACATTTATTTGCATTTCCTTTCAAAACCAATTCCGACATTGCTTCCTACATTTTCGAAATATCCATTACACTATGTCAATATGTAACTAAAGCAATTGTTGGGAAAAATATATTCACTATTTCCTTCTGCCTGGAGCTATATGTCTTATTTCCGAATTCTAGGCCTCCTCATTCCATTCTCCTTAGATAGTCAGAATGCACTAAGATGTAAGTGAACATTTTTAGATACTTGATACTGGGCCTTTTGGTCGATTTCTTCCAAAACACTTCTTTATTTCTTCTAGTACTCTTCATATTTTTTTCTGTGTTTCTAATTTTGATTGTAATTCCACAAAGTATCATACATTTAATTTGGTATAACCCTGAATAGCAAGCAAAGCAATAGAAAAAATTTAATCTTATAATCATATTTTCTCCTGATATCTGCATATTTCATACAGGGTCAGGATGTATATGCATATATGTGTGTGTGTATCACATATACATGTACGCATATTGTGTTCCTACATCTGACATGCTATATTTAGCTCTACAAATGCATAATAATAAACATATTTTTTCTGCAACTATGTTTACAAGGAATCAATATAGTCCATAGTATTAATGGGCTCTGTTTTTAAGGACCATTTCCTTTTCTTAAAGTTTTCAGTGATTTATTCTTCTCCATCTTCATTCTTCTGGGATCTACCCTGATGCCCTAAACATCCTTTCACAGGCCACTCTTGAAAGGTGACTGATGGCAGGTGGACCTTAGAAGTAGGGATGGGGACAGTTTCAAGCTCTGTGAAATTATTGCCTTTGTAATTGTATTTATAGTAAGTGTTTACTCTTTTATAGAGAGAAATAGTCTATGAAAATTTCTGAGGATATTTATATAATTAGCCTTTTTCTTCTTGTTTTATCTTTAATATGAACTCATCTATTTGAAGTATCCACAAAAGTTTAAGAAGTTGAGCTTAACACACCAAATATGATTTCTTACCAATTAACTGATCTTTAATCTCATCATCTATAATAGCATTATTCACATATCCTTATCTCAGTCGTTGTCCATCTCATTCAAAGAACGCCATGAAAGTTATTCTTATTTTATTTTATATCATTTTGTTTCGTCTTACTGTGCTTTATTTCACTGTTAGGGAAATAATGCCAGTGTGACCTGAACTTTATCTCCCAAGCTGTCAGAGTTTATTGAATAAAAGTTTGTGGTTTAAATTCAGGACAATCCACTGTCTGACCCCTATCAATATTCTTTCAATCTCTTTCACAGAAATTGATCAGGTCAGTTGGACAACATCTTTTTCTTACATCATCTTCTATGGTAGTAGCCTTACAATCCATTTATTAATTTACATAGGTTTGTTATAACAAGATTTTGCAACTAAGGTAGATATATTCATTCAAATGACTAGCTTTAGTATGGTAAATAATTCTTCATCTCTAAGGTTTCATATTGAAAAAATGGACAATACAGTTTTTAGGGGATCAAATATAGATATAAATATTACTGAAATGTATTTCTGGAATCAGTTATCTTCCTCAAACTCCAATTGATTCCACAGTTGTAAAAGTTTGAGATTATAAGTGACTTTTTAATCTGTTTTATCTATTGCTCTTATGTTTGCTTTTAAAGTGAATTACCTAAGGTGATTATTACTCTCTTGGTCAATGTAATTTTTCATATATATATTAACAATTGATTTTTTAAGTATCAGCCACTGGTTGTTATAGTTGCAAAAATACAAGCTAAACTAACTAGATCGTTTTTAGTACATTGATGTAATAACACCACTTTTAAAAGTATATGAAAATGTCTAAGATATGTACAAAAGCTACAAGTGTTTTATAGAACATAATTTTATATAGGTGTTTTGTTCAGGCTTTTTTCCTAGTTTTACACTAGCCTAGAATGCAAGTCTTTTGGTTGGATTTAATGATCTCAAACATCCTTTATTCTGAACTTCATAGTAACCTAAGATATTAATTTTTTTTCCCTTAGAGGATAGACTACTACTCACAGTGACAATGTAAATTTCTATCTTGTGATTTTTTTATACTCAAGTAACAATATTTTTGGCTTTTAGCTTGCCACAATCAATAGAAAAAGTTTACCAAAAAGATTATTCTGCATTTCTCTGTGCTTGATAACAATTATGTATCTTTATTTTTAAAATAAGAAGAATAAGATGATATTATTAAATGTTAAGAAGACTGTAAAGACTGTAAAACTAAAAAAACTGAGCTTCAACGCTTCTAAAGGACTAACAAACCTATGTTTCTTGTTCTCAGATTAGGTTCTCACAGTCATTCCTCCTGTCACAATTCCATACATGCAGAAGAAAGAAGCAACAAGAAATGAGAAAAAGAAGGGAGGGAGGAAGGAAGGGAAGAAAGAAGGAAAGAAGGAAAAAACTAGAGGGGATGGAAGGGAAAAGGCAGAGAGAGAGAAGTGAAAGAGAGGAGGAGGGTAGGAGAGGGGGCGGGAGGAAAGGAAAGAGTTCTTAAAGGTTTAACTTTAACCTAATCATAATGCCACGGAAACATTTCTTCCATGTGAATACATGTATGCCTTTTAAAACTGACTGATTATGCAGCTACTCTGAAAAACAATTCGGCAATTTCTTTAAAAACTAAATGTCAATTAACATACGCCCCAGCAATGCACTCCTAGGCATTTATCCCAGAGAAATGAAAACTTATGTTTACACTAAAACCTATACACAAATCTTTATAGCAGCTTTATTTATAATAGACCAAAACTAGAAACAACCAAGATATACCTCAGTTGGTCAGTGGTTAAACAAGCTTTCATATACCATACCGTGGAATGCTACACGGTAATTAAAAGGGATGAACTCTTGATAGATGCATCAACCAGAATGAATAGCTAGAGAATTACATTGATGGAAAGAATGTCATTCTCAAAAAATTACGTATTGTATGATTTCATTTGTAGGACATTCTCAAAATGTTAAAGTTATAGATAAGAGAACAGACTAGGGATTGCCAGAGGATAAGGAGGGGCAGAGTGGCAAGGCACCATGATGGAAATGTCTTTTATCTTGCTTAAATCATTGTTAACATCCTGTTTGTGGCATCCTACTGTAGTTTTGCAAGATGTTACCACTGGAGGAAATGAGGATAAAGATGTGATAGACCTTTCTACATTATTCCTTAAAACTGAATGTGAATATACAACTCTTTCAAAATAAAAATTTAATTTAATAATATCTATTGAACATAAAATTAGAGCTTCCAAGCTTCGCAGATTCCACCAGAAAACACAGTAGAGCTTAAAGTTCCAATGATGGAATTCAGCATGACTTTTGTTATGACTTAGTAGCCTTCTGAGTACAATATTTTTTTCAAGAAGAATATATAATGTAACTATTATGGACCTAGCAAATTAAGCACACATATGCTTGATGAAAAGATTGACATTAATATCTCTATTCTCTATTGTGGCATACAACATGCTGTTATCATTTTTATAATGATCAGTCAATTATCTACATTGTGTAACTACTTTGGCACATTTTCTATTGTGTGTGTTTTCTCGTTCACTATGATGTTTTATACCTATTTGTCTTTGGCAGTATTATGTACAATTAAAAGACTTTTTCCACTGGAAGCTACAGAATTATAACTAAGTAAGCAATTTATAACTAACGAAAGATTTATACTTACTGGCAAGTTTGTTTACCAGCTATTAAGATGTTTTATAATTATATTTAAGCATTGAAATACACATTCCAAAAATAAAATTTTAACATTAATGTAAATAAATAGTTTTGTCTTATCCCCCCAAAAAATCCAAGAATAAAGAATATTCTTAGATGTTTGAATTATTTATGTTAATTTACTACTAGTGCAAGACTGGCCATTCATTTTTTAAATGTAAATTGCTAATCTTAGGTCCATTTCTGACTCCCCCTATTATGGTTTTAAGGTTTATGTTGAAGCCTTAGAACATTTTCAAATGCCAAATGTTACAGATTAAAGATTATAGAGATTTTCCTCTAGTTACATTTCCCTTTCTCCAGCAGCAAGAGTTAAAGTATTTATTCATAATTTCTATAAAATTTCCCTAGAGTATTCATGCATAGTTACCTTAATTCTGGCAACATGTAAAACTCAGCAGATTTTTGTTCCATATCTGTGCACTTCAGTTCCCTTTCCCATTTTGCGGGAAAATGTGTTTCTTTAAAAATACTTGCCTCTATTAAAAAATGGTCACAAAGACCAACAGAAAAAGTATTGGTTACTATATTAAGCTTTCCATCCATTTCCCATGTATGTGCTGACCAAAAGTATCCACATAGAGCTGCATCATTGGAAACAAAAATCTTACATTTCCTACTCGCTTTGGCTGTCCCCACTCTAAATATTTATGCAAAGTTTTAGGAATGAAGCTTGAAAAGGTTAAGTGAGGCAATATTTCAGAGGCCACTGAATCTACAAATGAGCATATTTCCACATGTACAAATCAATGTATTATGAATCATGAAACAGGGACTTTAGAAGGTGGAAATTAATTGGTGCAATATCTTCATATCTGAAGGTGAATGCGTAGTACAGTTTCTGAAAAGCATTTCTATGTATGAAGCTATATTATTTGATGAACAAGATCATAATTGATCACATCCTTCTTCTGAGCCAAGCAAATAATCTTACCAACTAGAAAGTTACTAGTCATTTGACTCCTAGTAAGAAGGAAAGTCTACTGAGGACTGCCTCCTACCGTGTTTTAAACTGTTGACCATTGGTAATGAATGGACTTCTTCTTGAGCCAACAGCACTAGTGCCCAGAAAATATTTTTATGTAATAAACTGTCTCCACTATTGCTTGAATATGAATAATGATATAAATGGCCTAATGTCTTTTAAAGTATTTAGGGTTATTTGGGGGTGTTTATTGTTCAGAAGCCTCACTCCCTCTGCATGGATACACATATACACATTCCTTAAAAATAGTTACTCTTATTGTCTTAGATTTCAAGAATTTCCATTAATTTACAATAAGAATGTCTCTTTTGGAACAACATTAGTAAGTGAAACATATCATCTCACTATGAAATTACTTGTGAAAATAAAGACTGGCAGAATTTCCCATTAAAAAAACAAATACGCAAATCAAAATACTCTGAATACTGCAATGGTGCCTACAAAACACAAAGGTAAGTCAGAATCGGCAAAGTAAAACAGAGGAAAGAAAAACACATAGTGAGTGTAGGTGTTATTACAGCATATATAATTATTATCAATAGTATATATGTAATGTGTCTGGAATTGATTACACTCAGGACATAGCAAAAAAGGGGAATGCTGTTTTAAAATGCAGCTAGACTATAAAATAGAAATGTTGAATGCTTGTGAGCTAAGTAAATGAAACAATAAAGGAAGAATCAAGCGCAAGCCGATTCCATCAGGAGCGCCCGAGGTACCTTCCCTGCTTTCTGTGTGGATTTGCATCAGTGAAACCTCTTGTTCCACAACGATGGTGACAAACAGCCTTCTCTAAGAAGTGGGGGATGGGCGCAAGGAAAATATCAAGAGTGAAAAAAGACAAAAAGTAAGCAGTGCTGTCGCTCTCACAGGGAGGGGAAATCCATGGAGGGGGATGAATGGGAGTAAGCCTCCTTGGCTCTCTCTGCTCCTCAATTGGACACAGCTAATCCCTGTGACCTTTGGGGAAGCTGAAGGCATAAAATGACCCCAATAATCAAAAGCACAATTAGAATGAAGAGCGTAAAACCGTGACTGTGGTTAGAAAAAGCAGACAATGAAGAGGCTATGGAGGAAATTTGTCCCTTTAGCAGCTGAGTGAATGCTGCCTCAGAGATGCCCTGAATGGTTGCAGATGGATGGCAGCCATGACCGGCCAGGCACCTGGGGGAGGGCAGGCTGAGGAGGAACTGGCAGTTGTCACGTGACCTTGGACCCGACTTGCAGATGTTTCCGACTTTCCCCACCTCCTTCCAAAGCACCAGCAGTTTCTGTCCCTCTGCAGGAGACAGCAAAAGCAGGCCAGGAGCTGAAACAGCAGTGGGCAAGGGGGGAAAAAGTTCCCCTAAGAGTGAGGAAATCTGTAGGGTAATTTCAATATCAAGAGTTGTTTTTTCCCTCAAGAAATAAAATTGAGTGAATTCATCCCTGTCAGCACAAAGCAACAAGGCAATTAGGCAAACTAAAAATAAAGTCTGCAGTTCAAGGGGTCTGCCATTCAGATGAAATGCTGTCTACATGGAAATACTTCCTGAATGATTTAGTGGGGAGTTCTGCGTGAATGATGGAACATAGCTAGAGAAAAATCAAATTTTCAAAATCCAGTTTTCTCTTGAATTTTAACTAATGCCTTATGCACCTTTTCCCCTATATAAACTCAAAACTGACACATTAAAACAAAAATAGAATGTGTCTTTTCTCATTTCAAGAGGCAAATATGTAGGATTTTTTTCATTAGGAACTATTAAATGATCCTTTTAAAATCGATTCCTAATTTGGATGAATTATAATAATAGCTAACATTTACTGACTTACTTTGTGTCTGGGACTATAGTAAGATCTTTACAAATATTTGCTGATTTAATCCTCAACACTCCTATGAACTCAGTACTATTATTTCACATTTTGTAGATGAAGAAACTGAGGCAAAAATTTAAAAAGATAAAATAACTTGTCTAAGTTCACAGAGTCAGCTGGTGATTCCTAAACACTACACTGTATTGAATAGTTAAATAAACAGTAAAACAAACTTAGCTTCAGTGATTCCAGAATGCTAAGTAAATTTTTTGATATTTTGACTGAATTTAACAAATTTCTATGGCTCTGACTTGAATATCACTCAATGTGTTAACTAGCAGTAGTGATTGGAAACGTGCTTTATTAACACACTTGGGGGAAATGGTAATAAATGTACCCATTCTATGACGAAAAAAGAGCATTGATTAAAAAGATAAGGAGGTCTGAGTTTTTATTCAGAATCTCAAATGTGATCACCATAGCCCACAGCCAGACTTCTCCCTCTACGAAAGAGGAATGACCCTATTTCTTCTTGGTATCCCAACATAACGTTAGTGCTACGGAAGGAGAACGCCATTAACGCAGGTATTACTGCTGTGCCATTTCTGCCCTTAAAATGCGAGATGTGTCTGTTCATGCAAGTAGGGCAGCTGGGGCCACCACCTGTTAACTAACTTCAAGCACCGTTTAATTAGCCTGTGTTGAAGTCACCGTATGCTTTGACTGGAAGGGAGTGGAACAGTAGCAGATGCTAAGCACAATAAAAGAAAAGCCCTTGAATACCAGGGCAAAGTGGGTGGAGAGAATAACAAAAAAGTCAACAGACGGAGAGAGCCAGAAATACTAGTAAAATGGACCGGAAATTAACTCTCACAGATAAAGTTCAAGGGAGCAAATCTCTGCAGATTAGATTCCGTCCCACCAAGGTATCTGTCACACCAGAGGTAATTGATGATTTGACTTGAGCATTTTGAATAAATGCAGGATTCAACTGGACAATTGGCTGAGTTTCTCATTCTATAAAGGGATAGTCATCACTTACTATTTCCATGAAAACCTCCGTGACTTTCTTAGACCAAACATCCAGGCATCAAAGAAAAAAAGCATGATGAACCTTAATTTTCCCAATTATTTTAAGAGCTCTACTTTGTCAGTGTTTCCACTAGAAGAGATCTGGAAACAAATAGTTTTAAAGTTATGAGCATTTCTCCATCAATAGAATGATTTCCATACAGAAGGCACTTTATCTTGTTTTGTCAAATTAAGTTGAATTTAAATGAGTTAAAAGCATCGTCTGGTGACATTTGTATTCTTCTGAGTTGCAGGCTTATCCATTAATGCATTTACCTTCCTAGGAGTATATTTTATGTTAATAGAATTTTTATAAATAGATAGAGACATATAAAGAAATATATATCTTTGTTTTTTCTGTTTTTGCTTATATGGTTTAAGTCTCTATTACTGAATCAGATTTTATCGACCTAATGTGACTGGATCTACCACAAATTAGCTCAAACAAAATTGTACGTGGGAATTTTCATGCAGTTATTTTTCCATTTTTTTTTTCAGAATTGTAACACTTCTGCAAGTTCAAAAATAGAATGTGGTATTGGAAACCAAATATTAATTCCAAATTTGTATTTAATTACTTCAGTTTCAAGAGTAGTCTCTCAGAAAAATCCATTCCATTTTTTCAGATCAGGATATATCTATATCTATATCTAAAATTACTCAAATCAGAGAGAGCTAATAGAAGCAAAAATACAGTTCACTTACCTGGAAATATTTGAATACCTTTCATGTTTATTTATATTATAACCTCTTTCAGTTTTGAGAATTATCATCATGTATTATTCTTTCCTTTATATCTGGCTTGTCATAGGTGGATATTTGTAACTCATCCCTCTTTATCATGCAAGAAGGACAACTTTCACCAGTACAGCACTCATCTGATTTAAGTTAAACAAGATTCTGTTTCCTAGAGCATATGTTTACATGGCGAGTGGGGACGGGATAAAGATAGTATTCCATCAGCAATAGTAATTTATCATAATGCAGTTTTGAATTAAATTTAGAGTGATTATAACTTTAGGTAGATAAGTATATAACAAAGTCCTAAATGAAGGAGGTAATTCATTCATTGAGAAAAGTTACCGCCATCTTAAACACTTGACTCCAGCAAAATTGTGCCTCAGTGATTCATCCAATCATTCAGCAAAAATGTACTGATTACCTACTCTGCTTTTAGCACTCTCCTAGGGTTAAGCACACTAAGATGAGTAAGTCATGACTGTTTTAAGTGCCCTTAAGCTTATCCCAAGACATAAATCTTTGTTGTTAAAAGAACAGCAAAAAATGTAATTGCCAAAACAAAAAGAATCTGAGTTCATCTTGATTTTATTTAGTTAGTAGTTTAGTCTCCAAATTGATATAATGAAAAATACATTTTCAATATCTTATAATGACCTATAATGAAAAAGAATATGAAAAAGAATGTATATATGTTTAACTAAATCACTATGCAGAAACTTAACACAACATTGTAAATCTACTATATTTCAGTTAAATAAATAAGTATAAATAAAAATATGTGGGCAAAGCCTTATTTTAATAATAAACCCTATTTTAATAATGTTATTGTATATCTAGTTTAAACACAACCAAGTACCTTATAAACTGCTTTCTTTTATCTTATCTATAAAAGAAGACAGGGAAGAAGCCATGTGATGTACTTAATGAAGTTCAGAAACAGATTTGTGAAATTACTCATTCGTACTCAGGAACTGGAAAAGAATCACTAACCTGGTGTCCCATTGCCTATATTCTATTGAAATTCCATCCAGTTCCTAGAATTAGATTGATGAGCAAAGAAAGTACAGTGAAATGTCATAGAGTGGAAAGAGTTGGTTCTTTGGAGTCAGAAATCATTTGGAATCAAATTCCAAATTCACTGCTTCCTAGTTGTATGACAGAGGCGAAAGGAATTCTCTGAGCTTTAGTTTCATCATCTCTAAAATGGGAACATTGATGATGTGGATCATAATCATGATGATGACTATGATCTGGATAGAGCTGTACAAATTATGTGAGAAAATATGCAAACACATAAAATGATATAGTTCATATTCAATAAAATAAAGCATTGTGTAAATATTATTTGAGATGATAATTAGTACAGTTTTTTACTTTTGTTTCTCCACATATGACTCATTCAGTTGTCTAATTGCCTAAACCAGAAAATGAGAAAAAAATTACTAACATTTAATTTGAGATCATTGTATAAAGTCTATTTTTTCATTTAATACAATCCCAGCATCTCAGGTCATGGTTACAATTACCTAGTTTATCATGGAGATTATTTTAGTTCAGTCAAATACCAAACCACTCTGAATTTTTTCTTTCTTCTCAACAGTGTTGGATGATAAAGTCTTCAACTTGAGGAAGAACCATCCATTCACTAACACTTTTATTTGAATATATTATGTCAATTTTAACATTTTGGTTTACTTTATCTAAACAAGTTTTCTAATAATCATTAAATCATTATTCACATGGATCATAATAATCCTGTTTCCTTTATCTTTGAAAGAAATAGAGGGAAGCAACCTTGATTTTCCTTATAATAGCAAAATTGGAGATGGTTGTAACACATTCTTTTATCTCTGTTACCATATTGCTGCTTAAAAAATGAAGTTTCAGTCAACATTTTGTAGCACAATTTTAGAACTTGATACATATCATAGTTAATATTCTATAGCATATAGACTTCTGGAAAAGTCATTCAGTCCTCATTGTAAATGAATTTTTTTATTTGCTTCATTCTCTGAATTTTTTAAAGCAGATACTTCCTAAAAGCACTCACTGATTTTTTTTTTATCTTAGTCTCTATAAATATAACTCTCATTTCTCCCCTTATTCCCAGTTCAAAAGCATGGCGTAAATAATAATGTATTTTCCATAATTACTTTAACCACACTTGATGAAAGCAGAAGTTTGGGTTTAACTTTGATTTGAACTTGTCAAATTGTGACATAAATTTAATGCTTCACAAATAAAGTTTTTGTACTTAATTTTATAATTCATTGCCTGGGTTTCTAATTAAATGTTCTCAGTACTCCATTTAAAGTACCCATTCCCTGCATTCCTCTTGATTAGTGGGAAAGGATCAATGTATATTGATCCAATTTGTAGAACACAATTCTCATATTGATAGTAGTTTATATTCATTTGCTTTCCCCTAATCTTTTATTAATGGTCATCTTCAAAATGTCAATTAATGCCAAAGCCCTGCACAGTGATAATGCAAATCTATAAAGAAACTGGCTTGACACTTTACAGTAGGGCAAAAAAAGAAGCCATTATATGTAATGTATATTTACATAACTGAATATGACAGAAAGGAAGAATAAAGGTGAAAATTCTAATGTTCTGAGCTGTGAATTTCATGCTCAGTTAAAAAGCTAAAAATAAATAAATAAAACTGAATTTAAAAAACGGACTTCTCTCTACATTTCCGCAAAGTAACACCACCATAGTATAATGAGCAAGTTAGAGAAATATGGGCTGAACGGTAGTACAAATATGAGCCTTTGTGCTACAAAAATATTAGCTGTTTTACACATATCACCAATGCAAGGGAAGTTTCACTGCATGAATTTCTGCTGCACATTATGGAGAAAGCTTTAGACCACTCAGTCTTCATCCACCATCCTTTGAACTTTTTTGAATGTTTTTCACAATAGATTAGTTGTTAGTAATGTGCCATATTTGCTGCATTGCTCTCAACATACTTTTCTGAACCATTTCAAAGTAAGTTAAAGGTAATTCACATGTGTGCCCTAAGGATATTTTTTTTTCTGTTGATTTCAAGTTGGATCTTAAGTATTGATTAAATTCAGGGCAAGCATTGTTAGTAAGAATGCTTCATAGGTGAGACTGTATGTTGTATCACACGATTGTCTGTCCACTTTTAGTTACCAACTATTGATGATACTAAGTTTGGTTACTGAGTTCAAGCAGTAACTGCCAGATCTACCCATTATAAAAGTAAACTTTCCCCTGTGCAGTTAGCAAGTAATCTCTGGGGTGATACTTCTGGCCCTATGAAATATGCTTTCCTCTACCACTTTTCACCCAAATGGATTTATTATCCATCAGTGATGTTTGTCTGAATGGATTATTTTATCAGAGGTTGCTATATCGTGATTTTTCTAATTCAAATTTTCCATTATGTTTTAACATAGGTGTTGAGGAAATCTCAATAAAGATATTGTTATAGAATAACAAAATTCAAATTTACCACTTAATTTACCTTAAAGAAAGTTGTACCACCTTTGATAAATTGTTATCTCTAAGGATAAAGTTTAATTTCCATTGTAAAAGAAGCTATAAATCTTTTTTCTTTTTTGTCACTGCTGTTGCTTGTATTAAATCTGTGTAAGACTGTTACAAGAAGGTCCACTCGTATGTTCTATATCTTAAATGATGTGTATATTATATGATTTTTGTGTAGGTACACATATAACCATATGTGGTTTTACATATGTGCATCTACAGGTTTAAGTTTGGCATACAACCCACTCCAAAAAAATAAAAATAAAACTACGTAGCAAAATCTACTGTAAACAATAAGCCCACAAGCCAGAGTTCAGTTTTAACCACAGATATTAACACTGCACTGAATTGCAAAATATTAAAAATATAGCAGAGTGATAACTTTCTTAACATAGTTGGGGAGAATAGGGGAAAAGGCGGTTGGAGGAGAAGACGATGAGTTCAGTGTCCAGTGAGGGAAGGTGTGAGGTTTCCTGGAATGCTCACGAAGTTGAGCAAGGGAAGATAAGATTGGGTCATTGGTAGAACATCTAACCAAGAAGTGAAAGAAGTGCATTATCTTGTAAAAAATAGTTGAAGCCGCGATGAAGACAGCTACAGACAGCACCCTGAACAACACAAGCATTTAAAGGACATCGGAGGGAAAGGGGCTTTCACAGTTGAGACGTTGGTTCTGTGCCCCACAGATTAGAAATCGAATTGAGATTTAGAAAACAGCTTAAAAAAAAAAACTAACATGAAAGCAAAGACTTAACTGTAAAATTGGAATTGGTTATGTTGAAAAGCACTGAAGGCCCATGACCACTAAGTTCAGATGAATCTACGTATCTGATGGAAGATTGTTGTGGGGGTCCAAATGACCTATTTCTAACCTTGAATGTCTATAATTTCATGACTCAAGACTTCCTTTTATATTGAAAAATGCTTTATTTGCTTTTACAGATATTAGGGATAGATGGAGTAAAATAGCATTTTGAGGTAATTTATACAGTTTTTTTTTTTCCTGACAATGATAGTGGTGCAGAAAATGCAAGTTTTGTATTTTCCAGTTGTTTTGTATACTAAAGCCTATCATTTAAGTGAGAGTTGCATTTCTGGTTATTCATTAATTCACTTACTATCTTAAAGAAAAAAACAAGCAAACAAACACTGTTGAAGCCTGTGCAATGTTGCAGGTCCAATGACGGTCTGAAACTCAGCCTCTGTACCCCACCTACCAAGCTGAGACTCGAGGACAGAGTTCTAGATGAAGTAGAAAAGGCAGCTTTATTTCTTTGCCAGGCAAAGGAGATCATAATGGGCTAATGCCTCCAAAGCTCTGAGCCTGCCAGAGAGAGAAAGTGGAGGTTTTATAGTAAGAGTCCAGGGGACCGCGTATTTCCATAGAGATCACATACAGGGTAACAGCTTGTTGCAAAGTTATCCTTGTTTTTGCAGATGCAGCAGTCCCCTTTCTTCTTCTGGGTATGATGCTCACCTCCGGTTTTGGAACTCTTCTAAGATTCTTGTGGCCAGAATGAAGGTGCTGAGGAAAGGGGTCTGTAAAAGAGAAAAACCTGTGCAGTTTAAAGTCAGGTTGATATATGCTTCTGGCATTCTAGGTAGGCTTGAGACCTCTTGAGGCAGTGTTCGCACAGGCTGGGACAACAGAATACAAAGAAACTGTAAGGGGCTAAAGATAGCTGCAGACATGCGCAGCTGGGGTGAGTTATGAACAAGATGCACAAAACACTCGACTGCTGTTCCTGCAGTGTCGGGAGCAAAATGAGGGGAATGGGCAGATCATCCAAGACCCCCCCTCCCCTCCAGCCTAACCCTGGTCAGCAGAAGCATGAGAAAAGCCATTTAAACTACTACACAGTTAAGCAGTTACAAATACCATTTGGACACCGATGACAATAGGGTCCTGCTCAGTTACAGGTGCAGAAATGTGAGGCAGACAGATTCCCAGATCCCCGGGAAATTCAGTCTTGTGGGGTGACAGCACCCCGAGTGCCCCGAGGGGGGCGTTCATCAGTTGCAGCCACACCTACTTCAGTTCAGGCCCAGACGGCCCCAAATACAGATGAGGGGCGCAAGACCTCCTTCAGACATTGTCAGCACTGAGCAGTCTCTTGCCTCTTTATGTTCTATTCCACAGATTCTGCATAATCAACACTATCTAACAAAAACTTTAAACAGGTATCTCTTGGACTCCCTTTGAATTAGCCCTACAGCTCACATGCCGTAAGTCAAGTGGTTATTTCCTGTTATAATAATCTTTTGACAGGAAGGAGGGGGAAGAAACACGTGGGTGAAGTTAGTAAAAACAGCATCATTTGTTTCCTTTAGGTCTAGCATATCAGGAACTAAAGGCAGCACTGGGTAGACAGGACGCGCTGTGACAGGTAGGGTAAGGCTCCTTGATTAGTGGTGCCGAGTCTGTTTTTTCCTGAGCCTAAGAAAGGCTCAGGGCGTGATGAGTGGGAACAGGAGAGCAAATTTAGAAATCACTTCGGATAAGTTAGATGTAGGTGAAAAACCTACTTTAAACAGATTTAGGTATCTCACTTCAAATGATAGTGAACTTCTTTCCTCGTCTCCGTTGTTTTTGTAATAATGTCCTCATTCTCAGGGAAGGTTTAATAACAAAGGGTACACAGGCCTTATCCCCAGAGTCTTAGGATTCTGTACAGACAAACTGATTCAGCTCATGTCCTGGATTTGGATGAATTTTTACTGTATTTTTAACAGAGTGATGAGATTTGCGTGTATTCACATCAAATAAGCTATCCCATCACAAATTAAAAGTTGTTTTTCCTTTGAAAGGGGCATTTGTGACTAAAAATAAGTGGTCTGTAAATTTAAGGTTGACCCTAAACACGTTGTATCTTTTAAAACAAGACTGCAAGCAGGGATGGTCCCTGAAAAGCCTTTTTAATACATTTGAACTAGCACCTTCTGTTTCTCTTTCTACAGCAAACTCGTTTACTTGGTTAGTCTGCCTGAGTAAGGATACTTAGTTTGTGGTGGAATATTGTGCTTACACTGCTTCAAACACACACACACACACACACACACACAAAAGCCCATTTCCCATTCTCTCCTACTGATGTGACTTAAATCTCTGACCTAAACAATGTGTGCATACAAATAAGTTAACAGGCTGGAGGGGTAGCTAGTGGACTGGTTCCCTGCTCTACGACTTCCAGAGTCGATTTTAAGGACAAACAGGACAACAGCCATTGCTGCAAAGGCAAGAATGAATAGAGCGATAATGAGCCCTTTTTTCTCCCTTTAGTCTGCAGAGATCTGAGGCTCTTTTCTCTTCATTTTAGCCACACCAGGTTAATTATATGACACATGGATTGGAGAGGAGAGAAGACAGGGGTGTGCAGTGGTTACAGATTCAGTTTCTTGTAATAACATATGATGGAAAAGAATATGAAAAGAAAAAAACATATGTGTATGTATATGTATAACTGAATTCCTCTGCTGTACACCTGAAACTAACATTGTAAATCAATTACACTTCAGTAAAAAGTGAAATTTTTAAAAAATAACTCCGTGCAAAAAGCTGCAAAACAGACTTATGTTGGACTTTTTATCCTCTTTGAACATTTTCTACATCATCCCTGAATTGCAGTATCTAAGACAAAATGTGCCAACCTAGCTAAAAGGACTCCGAGGAACACAAAATTAATGACCCTGTGATGTTTCGAGAGAGGCATTACCTGCGTGTACTCGCTGCCTCATTCTTAAGTGACACACTTTCTTCCTCGAGTAAACAGCTGTGCTTCTTCACTGCTTGAACTGGGAAATCCTCTGTCGACGGCGTTTAAGGTGATAAAAAGCCTGAAGAACACAACTTGAATGACCTATGACTCTCCAGTATTCGATTTCGGAGGTACACACTTAGCTTTTATGTGTCTGTATCTGCTTATCAGCTGTGGAGCTGGAGACTCTGCATCTAGCACACAGAGATAGGACACAGCCAGTGAAATGACTGGCGTCCCTGGGCTTCTATGTATATTGATACTGTGACGTAGCTTCTGGGTATTGGAACTTAAGTGCCGTCGTGCTTAGCTGCATCTCTCAAATTCTACCTGGGGAAATTACTGTAAAATTGGAAAAACATAAAAATTTTAGTTAAGGAAAAGAAGAATGAATGAATGAAAATACTTATCTGCATGATGGTAATACAGAGCCTCAAACAGTTTGGAATGTTTTAAAATATTCAAACCCACATGTGCAAAGTTAAGTCTCATTTTACATAAGCATTCTTTCCAGTAAATTTATCTCCATCCTTTAAGATGACAAATTATTGCCTTTTGAAAGATGGGATGTTGCACCGCTTTCTTTGCTGTTGCTCAGGAAAAAAGTAGGACATTTTTATCATCCACCCTCTTCTTTGACAAGATCCTCTTTTTCCCCACACCCTCCCCTCCACCCATATGAGGTACAATCCCTTGAGTCTATAATTGGCAGGAGATGAAGCGATGATGGGGAGTGATCACAGTCAATAGCTTTGATTAACAATAAGGTAGAAAATTAGCAATGCTAGCATTCAGCCACCCTGCCCTCTCCCTCCTCCATATGCTCCTTCAGTCCGCGCTGGCCGCCTCACAGAGGGCAGTCAGAGCCCTTCGCCAGCTTTGAAGTGCAGCAAAGGTGCAGGCAGAGCAGAGAATTAGGGAAATTAAGGAGCAGAAGTAGAAACTGTAAGCCAGGATGCTGAGACCTTCGCACGGCTTAGTGTACCGCAGGAGGGGCGAGGAGGACGTGTGCTGTGTGTTGTCCCTGTGTGTTTTTCTGTCACATGTGGATTTACTTGTGTCTGGACATGCTGTGATCGAAATGGCAACTACTGTTACTACTGTGACCCCATCAGCAGCTCTGGTGTTGTTTCCGACAGACCCTGAAGACCTAGAGAGGGGAAAGGACAACGGGACGCCAATCCCCACCTCTGATAACGATGACAATTCGCTGGGCTACACAGGTAGAGTGTTTCTTTCCCAAATACTATCTGTCCATTTTTCCAAAATACCTCCACCTCCATCAGTCATCAACCACCTGTGTAAAATGATCTTTCTAGTCATCCCTGCTTCCCGCTAACAACCCCAACAACTTCTTATCCTCATTTTCCAGACTTTCTTCATTCTTCAGCTGGGAGGTCATATTGCTAAAGTAAACACTTTGGAGAAGAGAAATTTAACATGAAAATTGCATGCATCCCTGCTGTCTAGTTTTAATATGAGATGCTTATCAGCCTGAAATTTTGATATTGCTAATATGTTTAGAAGGATCATATTTTCTTAGAGATTTAATATTTAACTAAATTGCTAGCAAGAGAAATAAAAGGCTACCTTCAAGTAATTAGGGTTCAAAATTATTTGTACTTTTGTTTTTTTGTTGTTATGCCTGCAATCTTACAAACAGAAAGCAAACTCTTAACAACAGGGTTATAAATCATAATTACCAACTTATATCTCAGGATTGCATGACTTACTGTTCCTGATCTATGAACCACTTCTTAAATAGTTGCATGTATACATCAGCATGAAGGTAACAATTTAAATAATTGAAAGTATTGGGAATAATTCATATGACAAATGTCTAAAGATGATTAACCTGGAAATATGTAAGTGTTCCATGCAGAATTTGTAAGCATAGTTATAAATATAATTGCACAAGTTACACATTGAGACAATTTGACTAAAACTTTAGATATAAGCAAAGAATAAAATACACCTTTAACCACTGAATCAGATAATGATGTGACAATGGTCTTGTTGTCATAGCAGCTATTTATTGCGTTCTTTTCATCAGTTCTTGTTAGCACAGTTTATAGATTTTGCCAGGTTGTGGGCTGTGGCTAGGTTTTGTGTGTGTGTGTGTGTGTGTGTGTGTGTGTTGAAATAGCTGGAGTTAGAGGTAATAGAGAACTCTCCTGTATCATTACAATGTTACAGATGGTTGTGTTAAAAAGAGAATAACCCAACAGATAGCCCATCTTAGCATCAGATTATGATAAGCTGGTACTTTAGAAGCTTTCTTACTGTCGTCATAGCAATAATATTCTCCAGTATTGTACCTCATCTACAAAATTCAGGTTTTAAACACTTGGAATAAGTATACAAATTAATAGCACCTTTATGAGCAACTTTAATACTTATATTTATTTAGTCGTAGATAATGCATTCTTATTTTTCTCCTATTTTTCAACATAAGAACTGAGATTGAAGGACCAGCAAATCAAAGTCCATTGGTGTTGAGATGGTGAGGGAGTTGGAATGATACTTTTCCAGAAACTTAGCCGGAACAAGAGTTGTAAATGTCATTTCTTAATACCAGAGGAGGTTCATATTTATGAATAGAGGGGTCCGAGGTAGTGTTCTTTCTCATGGGTATCCTCATTTGCCAGTGCATCTTAGTTCAATTCCCTTGTGCTCACCCAGTCTAAACAACTGCATTGTTCAGATACACTAACAGGGTTTGCTCTTTGTCTCTTATGGATTTCCTGAAAATTATACATTACCAATGCATAAATCATGTTGGAGTATTGAATTAGGAAAACCTAAATAATAATTCATTTAAGACTAAACGTAACATTTTTTAATTCTTTGTTCCTATTTATTTTTCTCCATCGAGTTAATCAGTAGTCAGATTTCTGGTATTAAACATATCATTAGATGAATTAATACAAAGAGATAGTAAACTTACGAAATTTCTTTGTATTCTACAAGGGAACTAGTTAAAGAAGCACATGTAAGGCAAAATGACTAGAAAAACAATATTCTCAATAATCTCCTTCCTGAGACGGTATAACACTTTTGTACTGAAGGAAGTTTATTATGTGTATTTTATTTCAGTAAATTCTCAATTATTCAAGAACCTCTTTACTATATGAATAAAACATGCCATTTGTGTCTCTTTCACTTACATATTGACCATTTCTTTGCTGATTAAAGCCTTCGCTGGAAGTGATAAAAATTAAATAGAAAAAAGTGGTTTTTGTCCGCTTGATAGCCATTATAAAGCGGTCAGTTGGCTCTGAAATTGGCGTAGTCACACAAAGCATTAAATGAAACCACTGACAAATTTGTGTTTGTGTGTGCAGGTGTGTAGTGTGTGTGTGTGTGTGTCTGAGTGTGTGTGAATTCTCTTTACTATAACCATCAATAATGAGCTGATAGGATATTTTACACAAAAGGTAATTCAGTTCAGAGGGAAGCGAGATGGCCTGTGTGCTCAGCAACATTTTTACGTATTTATCACAAATTGTCTAGAGTTTAGTAACTCTGGATATGGCAGCAAAATTACTGTTAGAGATAAAATATAAATATTAAGCCGCTTGGAGAATATACAAAACAGTTGTCAAATAAGTCATTGACATGAGTTAGCTGCAAGCTACATTTCTGTGAAAGTTAACAAGTAAATGTATCTGGTATTGTTTGTGACACCTGTATCTTTTTGCACAGTATCTCAAAATGACTGTGCAAATTGTATGTACTGGTATACTGGATGTTTATTTTTTTAGTTCATGTTGCTTCAAGTCATTGAGCTGACATGTAAGACTTTTTTCTTCCCCCTAACATGCATATATTTAAAGAAGAAAAGCTTCCCAGAAGAAGCCATACAATTCTGGAAAACATATTTTGGGGAACATGAAACAGTTCCAAGGAAGATCACCAGTTCACTAACATGCCCATTCACACACCCCAGTTCTCCCTTTTTCTACCACTACAAAGAGTACAATTTCCACTGCAAGCTAATTTGTCACCACAACATCTGCTCTGTTACTCAAACCATTTGGGACCACTACTATCAAATTGACCCATCAAACTAGAATCCACAGACCTCATATCCTCCACATGAATTTATTTTTTTTTATTATCAATCTAGTCAACAAATGATTATATCTTGTAATAGTATTTACCACTTAATCCATGTACTACACTTATCTAAATTATATAAGGGATTTAATTGAGAAGCCCAGGAAAATACAGTTTCACAGAGTTTAGGGAAGAAATGTAAATTGATTTCTTTTCTCCTTAACATCTCCAGATAAAATACTATAAATTCATGTAAGATTTGAAAACGTTTGTTTCTCTTCTACTAATCAATGATTACAGAACAATTTCTAAGGTAGCATGGTAGTGCGTTACTAATGTAGACATCAACTTTATTTATAGAGAAGTAGCCTACTTTCTGTTTAGCCAAGCATGTCATAAATATTGGGGACTTTTAACACTTCAACGTGTATAGCTTTTGTTACAAGAACAAGTAAGATGGGGTTTCAAATCAGCACTTTGTGGGGTCAGACACACATCTTAAAGAGGTTGTATATGTAATAATCAATGATTTTCTTAAAGGAGCTTCTAAATAGTGTACATTGTTTACTGACTTCTGGAAGTACATATGGTGTTTTACAAATATGAAAAAAATTAAGTAATATGCCTAATGTTTAAATGTCTGAAATATATACATAAGCTATGTACAGCTTTAGTGAATGACACAAAGTTTATGAGTACAAAAAGTCTGTAAATTTGACTCATAATGTCTAGAATATATGCTTATTCCCCATTTCTACTCTTATTCCTGCTTACTGAAAATAAGATAAAGTGCCCCATCACCATAGATCCATTTTAAGGACTAGCTTCCTATATTTACGGTAACATATTGGAAGAAAAGCTAAACGCAAATTTGAAAATCTTGAAACTAAATAATTATCAGAGCTATGTCAATGTCAGTTTCAGTAAAAATCTAGCCACAGAATGTCAGAAATCCCAGAGTAATTTCAAATGGGGGTAATGGAGTCTTCTGCAAACCAACATTACTTCCAAGTATAGTTTGGTTATAATTCTGTAGTAGGAAACAAAGTATATGCTCTCTTATTTAAAAACAGCACATCCTGGGCAAATTAGTATGTTTTCCCATATACACACAAATAACATCCCCCAAACTAGATTTGCCTCACATTTTGGAATCTCAACGAGTAACTATTATTGATGGTGAATTGATTCTTCTGTCGCTCTGCATTCTTAATGGTATAGCTTCAAGATTAAAATCAAACAGACACTTAAGTATGGCATGTATATTTTTTTAATTGTATGTATTGATTCTAATAACTGGTATTTATTATCATTTCATGTACACAACGAAGTTTTCTAAGCACTTTATATGCAGTAACTCATTTAATCCTCATAACAACCCTCTCAGGAAAGTGCTGTTATTAATAGCGACAGTGTCTGATGTCTGCTTCAATTGTCCAGAAGAGAAATAGTCCAAAATTAATTACACGTTTTCCAACACCACAGAGGTTGTAAGAGGTTGTTGAGGTTGTAGCTATAGGCTATATTTGAGCATATAGATAGAAATTAAATAGATTAGCCACGTTCCTTCTATACAGCAGCACAGTTCTAGTAAACATTATTTTAAGTTTCCACTATTTCTCATCCTAGAGTCATTAGCACAAGAACTAAATGCACATTTTTTTAAATCAAGTAAAACAAAAGCGTTAAGCAAAATAAGCAGGTCCTACTCCATTCTTGAACCCACTTCCTTTAAACAACCTCATTTCTCACTCTTTTAGATGTTTCTTCTGATAATTTCCTTTCTATTTTAAAGTAGATTGCATCCACAAATACTTCTTAATTTGTCAGTGTTAGACATTATCTAGTAAGTCTTTTTTTGTTCCTACTCTCCCACTACCACATTCTTTGTTAAATTAACAGTCAAGATTTATATTGGTAATATTAAGCAAATTGTCCTTGTGTAAGTCTACTGCAGAGCCACATAGAATACTATGATTACATTGCCCTCTTTGTACAAGATTGTTCATTTTCTGGAGTTAATAATTGCATTTTTAAACTTCCTAAACACTTAGTGATATCCAATATTCCATTTATCTAAGGCTTTTCCAGACATCTCCCTCATAAAACCTTCCAAGTTTTTTTTCCCAAATTGAATGGTTTCTCTCTAGACTGGGACTTTCCTTTATCAGTCTTTTATGTTGGTTCTCCTATTGCCTAGATATTTTCTTTCTTGGTTTATCCTCCTTTTAACAGAAGCCTAGTCTCCAGGAAGCATATCATAATAAAACTTTAAAAAATATCAGAAACAAGGAGTTTTGCTATAATGTACCTTGTGGTGGCGTGTCCATGTTTGTTTACTTACTTGTTTACCTTGATTATGCTGAGTACTGGTTGGGTCCTTTCAAATTGGAGAATCATTTATTTAAGGTATGGAAAATTTTATTAAATTATTCTTTGATAATGCCCCATCTCTGTATTCCCTACTGTCTTTTGGAATTGCTACCAGACCTCTTAAACTAGTTAATTGTCTCTTTTCTTTTCTAATTTCTAATTCTTTGTTGTTTTCTTTTCCACTTTCTGGGAAGCATCCTTGGTATCAGTTGTTTATCAATGCTTTTAGCAAATCTTCACTTGTTTATTATGTACTACATTTCTGAGAGCTTTTTTTAATTAATTCTCTGATATCTAAAGAGCTTCCATAAGTCAAGATATCAAGCTAATTTTACTGACTCTAATCAACTACATTTTCTACTAAACTTATGAATCTTCCAATATATGGTTAAAGCATTAAAAATCTGCCCAAAGTTCATCAGTTAAAGGTGAGAAAACTGAGACCCTTGAAGTTATTATGATTTAACCAAGATAGTATAGATATTTAGTAGTGATGACTTAACTAGAACCATGCCTCTCAAATCCAATTTCAGTGCATTTTTTTAAACTAAAAATACACCACAAAGTTGCCAGGAAATGAGAAAATGTAAGAAAATAAGTTGCAGGACATATTAATACTACATTTTAGTGGTTACATATATTTTTAAGTACTTTATATTTGGCTCTAGAAAATAAAATACTAATTTACAAGTTCATACAAAATACCTGTTCTTTTCTGTATGAAATATTTGGATGATCTTTTATTCACGCACTTCAACAAAATTCACATATTGAAGTGCCGGCTCTGGAGAGAGCATTGTACGAGGGCCATGGGGGATTTAAGTTTTAAATTCTGTTAAGATCAATACCACACATGACTCTTCTTTGGATTGTGATATTTGGTGGCCTCCTCATTAATTTGCTGTTTGCAACTTGTGCATTCAAAAATTTGCACAATAGGGGAATTAATAAACATTTACTAAAATGATAAATTAAACAATCTCTACTTACTATTGACCCATATTGGAAATAAAATTATAGCATCATATCCATTTAACCAATAGGGTTAGTCTTTCAATACTTAAGGGAAAGAGACACAATTTTTCCCACATCTGTGAAGCTGTGGTTTGTTTTGAGCAACCTCAATTATTAGGCAATGCTGCCAACTCTCCAAAATTCTGCCAACTCTCCGAAATTCTGCCAATTATTAGGCAATCCTGCTAATTCTCTGAAAATATGAAAAGGAAGCAGATGAGACAGAAAATTGGGGTAATGGGTTACATGTATGTCTAATACTCCAAAAGTCTTTCTTTTTGAATTAAGAGAAAGAGAAAAAAATTATTTTTATAGTAATTGACAATAGGGAGCAGGCATGCCTTCCTGAAGTTTAAGGGACAGGAACATGAGACATGGAGTCTTCATGAGAATTTGAACATTAAAAAGTAAGCTAAACTCTAATGGCAGTGGGATTCTATGAAAGATTTTAAGGTAGTTTTATTTCAATTACTTAGAAAATTTTTAAACAAATTTTGTGTTGTCCTAATTCTAAGTCTAGAGTTTTTCATGAAAACCTTGGAAATTTAAGTCATTCCAAAAAGGTGTTAACTAAAGTATTGATGACTGTTTTACTTAATATTTGATAATGTTTTCAGTCTGAAAAATGTTACAGCTAAATATTTTGAGTTTCTGTTACACAGGAGGAAAGAGCAAAGGTCTAAGCTTCCTATAAAATGGCAAATCCTTGATTTTAATAGGAAAATTTTATTTAATTTCATTTTCTTCAGTTAGAAGTTCCAGTGGAGAAAATACTTTTCATGAATAGTTTTTACTTGAGTTTTTGAAAGGATGCTTTCAATTTTTAAAATATATCCCAAAGCAACAAATTTTAGAGATGTGTAGATAAGTAAACACACCCAGAAATTTAGGCACTCTTTAGGTGTGAATGACATCCTTAAGACAGAACACCTATACATATGAGGGATTCAGATTCAGAGTTTTTAAAGAAGTTTAAGAATTTTTTAAGAAATAAACAATTATTGTAGTAGCTACAGTAAAGTGGACTCCCTAAGTATCTCAATAGTTCAGTAAGAATCTTCGTCTACCTAGCAATTTATGCAAAATAATTAACTTTTTAATTTAACTATTCTCCAATGTGACTACAGAGGCATGGCTTTAGATATGACTCCCCACTAACCTGGTAAGACATATCCAGGCTTAAAACCTTCCAAGCCATGGACGCCAACAGCATGACACTCAACTTCCAGCCAGGAACTGTCAGCGCACAGTCATGGACAGAGTCTCATTACTGCACGGCTTTAGATCCCTGCTTAACATTCTATGCAAATCACCCCCCTGAGCCGGCTTTTTTGTTTCAGCTTTTCCAATTCATAAAAAAGAAATAATATTTGGCAGTCCACTAAATTTTTTGAAACTTAAAAGATAATTGGCTAAACTTTCCTAATCTCTAATTTTTAGAGAGAATTTTAGGCAGTGATCATTTTTTTCTCCTTACATTCATTCCTGTAGAATTTTTTTTTTCACATTTCATTGACTTCAGTTCAACTTCAGTTTCTCAAAAAAAGTTAATATTTAGAGGGCCATGTAATCAGTACACAAGCTTTTGCTATAAAAATATTATTCTATTATCTTACATTGCTGTAAAGAAACTATTGAATCAGCTAATGGTTGATACTATAGTTAAGGGTGCGTACTCTAGTAGGTTATGCTGTGGTCACAAACAAAAACTAAATTTCCATGGCAACACAAAATAAGTGTGCCAAGGAAATGAAACAAAAATGTATGTCTTACTCAGGCTTTACATACTTGTGGGGGACTCTGTTCAACATAGTCATTCAGATCCCAGAGGCTGATAGATATGCCATCTTGACGCAGGCATCCATGATTATAGCAGCAAGAACAATCATGAACTGGCTTTGAAAGCTTCTGCACAGGAGTAACTTCTGCTCTTCTATTTGTCCAAATAAAATCAGATAAGCATGCTTAATTTCAAGAAATTAGGCCATGGCCCTTGAGGGAGAAATAACTAGAAATACTTGGTGGAAAATACTAAACACTGCTAGACTAATAATGCAAGAAGCCAGAATTTCGCCATTGGTTCATAATATACACTCTTTCCTTGAGGAAAGAAACCTAACTTCATAAGGCATCTAGATGGTTTCAAACTGAATATACTGAACATTCCATTGGTCATTCCGCTGTTATTGAAGCCTGTAGTCAGTCTTTCCTTTCAATTCATTGCTGAAAAATAATTTCTTTGTTCAGAGCTTATTATGCTTAATAGCCTGATATAAAACAAGGCATAGAATAAATACATGGATGATGGATCTGGAAAAACATGGTGTGAAAGAAAATTTAAAAAAAAGAAAATTCATTCACAGAACATCTGTTCTAGTGAGGATACATCACTTATCCTGCCCTCATGAGCAGCTGGCCGGATGAACCTGTATGCTACTGGATCATCTTGATGGTTCAGCATAACTCTGTGCTGTGGGCAGATTAGGCCTTCAGCAGTATTGGTGGCCATCCAGTTTTGTTGAGGGTAAGACTAAGTCTTTAAGCCTATGTAGAACCTCTTTCACTGCTACCCTAGACACACTGTTGATGAGCCAATTCTGCAAGCAGTGGGATTATGGAGAAAGAATTTGAATGACACATAGGTCAACATGGCCACCTATTTACTAGAAGCCTCCTATGCAACGCATGTTCTTTCTTAAGTGTTTACCCAGAACACTGATATCCTCAGTTCTGAATTCATTTCAAAAGGTCCATCTCATACCTGTTGCCCAGATTTTCTTGTTACATATCCTTCAAATTCCTCCCTTCTAATACCCCAAACATCCATCAAGCCCTTAAGCTACTATCCCTGAATCAACACCTCTAGTCATCTCTTCTTTCTCTAGTAGATCCGTACCTCTAGTCATCTCTTCTTTCAGGTAAAGTAGACGACCAGTTGTCCTATTCAAAGTTCTTCCCATAATCAGGATTCACTTTTCCTTCTTTCCTTCATGACATTCGTGTATGGGCTATAATGCAGCGACAATCACCTCCAACCAGTGCCAACATACCATGCAGAGCTGAACGCTTATCAGGCTCAGGTCTGCTTTTCCCCATCACCTGATTATGAGAAACACCCCAGGTGGCCGTATGTATGGTTTGGAGGAGAGGTGGCAGTGTAACAAGAAAAGATCATGAATGGGAGCAACCTGTGCATACAACATTGTTGTGCTGTCGGTACCTGCTTGAACCTATTCTTGCTTTGCCTATGACGGTTCCACTTGATAATAGTGTGCTACTGTGCACATTTGATTTCATGACTTAGAGGACCGCATATCACCCATTTCATGGCTGTTGCATGATATGGAGAGGAATTTAGGTTTCCTTGATCAGAAGTTCAATCACTTAGACCCAAGTTGCAAGACAAAAGCTGGATTTCAAAACCCTTTTTTTTCCCCAAAGAAGAAATTGCTTTTCCCTAAAGCACAAGGTGCTATATGCTGTGATTATACTGTTAAAACTTGCTGGAAGCACCATACCATGTCCCATCACTGCACAGTTGATTTCTTCTGTCATAGGCCCCAAATAACAAAGCTTGTTCACCCAGCATGCTGACCAGTAGGACAGCCTTCTCTTGCTCTGGGTCACACTCAAAGGGAATAGCATCTTAAGTGGTTGGTAAGTAGGAAGGAATAGCTCACCCAACTGTGACATATATTTCCTCCATTATCTAAAAATACCCAACAAGCAGACATATTGCTGAAAATGTGAATCAGTATGGCAAGAATACCCTCCGTGACTGGACCCCCAAATTCACAGGAATAGTAGGCAGAGTCATATTTTTTATAGGATCTGTCTCCCATTCTTTAGAATGCTTATGCCTTACAAAGGCTTCTAGAGTAACTGGTGCTTACTGCTCACCAAGATTCACGAGCATGATTTCAACAATCTAGTGGACCAGGATGTTGACCTGGGGATAGTGATATGATTAAGGTCACAGAGGAATAAAGATAGTTGATGTAGGTTGACATAGCCCTTAGAGAATAAGATAGTGAATATGTAGACCATACCTGCCAAGTGAAAGCAGGATTATTCTAGTATCCTTTATTTACTGGAGAGAGAAGGATGCATTTGCCAGAAGAGTAGCTGCATTTCACAGTCAGGGTCTCTTTTAACTTTCTTTAGTAAGAGACAATATCTGGAAGAGTCTTTAATATTTAAATCTCCACCTAATTAATTAATTAATTAATGCAGTAATCATTGTCATTCTCCAAGACAGATCGTTGGCGGCTCTTCTGCACAGACCAAAGACACAGTTTAATGGGGAAAAGCTAAGGATAGACACCCACTGTGTATTTCAAGTCCTTGAAACTGGCAGTAATTGGCTCATATTTTCACAGAGAGAGTATTTCATTTGATTTCTTGATTTTATATGGAGCAGCAATTCTAAGGACTCCCTATTATAAAAGGAAAAAAGTCCTTATTCAGTGGGTCAGGGAGATGATTGTTAGTCTGCCAGTTGTTGATTCAACTTTGTATTCAGTAACTGAAAAGATCATCACGAGATGGATTTTCAGGCACACTGGCAGATGTATTAGGACTGAACTCTATCATTTGACTGATGAAACACAGTAGTGTTCTGGATCTCTAGGTATTAGCAGCATCAAACAGTCTGCATTTCCCTTTCTTCCAATCAGACATCTTGATAAATGAGCTTCCTTTGGAGAAGTCCAGGTATAAAGTTATAGCACATAAATTTGATGGCATTGTTTTGCCCCTTTTCACAACTACCTGGCCTCGCCTTCAGTTATGGGGCTCCCAACCCATGCACTGGGTGAGGGCTCGTGCTCTGGCAGTTGGGTAATGGACAGGCCAGGTCTTTTTTAACCACACATAGAATATTTTTTATTTATTTAAAGCTTAATTATACTTTGGTAACTTCATAACTATGTTAATTTTAGGGTTTCATGATCTGTAAACCACAGCGAAATATCCTTGGGGGTCAGGTGACTATTGTGAAACACATGTCCACTTTGTCTCTGGCCGTTAACTGCTTGCTGCCATGGGGTCTTGGTCACTCCATGACCTTGTCATCCACGCTGAAATCAGGGAGCTCATTACAATGACAGTGCTTCCTAACTTCACCCCCAGCCTACAGAGAACAGAGTCTGCAGTGCTTTTCAGAGATGCAGGCACTCCTCTCTTGAGTGTAGTACCAAATGCCTTGTTGAAGGGATTGTCTAATGGGCCCTTTCAGGACACAGAATTGGAGGATGGGTAAGTATGTCACAAATGATAAATCCACTCAAACATTTGAATCTCTCTCTGTCAGCGCTGCCCAATAAAAATATAAATGCATGCCACAGATGCAAGCCACATGTGTACTCCCAAAGCTTCTAAAAGCCATATTTTAAAACTCTGTAAAAAAGGAATAACTAAACTTGTTTTTAAAATTTCATTTTGTTTAACTAATATAGACAAGATATTATTATTTCAATGTGTAATCCATATTAAAATTATCATCAAGATAGTTTACATTTTTGGCACTCTTTTATACTCAAAGAACATCTTGATTTGGACCAGCCACATGTCTAGTACTTGATAGTCACATGAATTCCTCCCTCTCCATTATGCCAAAGAATTTCAGGCATCTAAACTTTATTTACTAAACACGTCATTTGAGTCTAAGTTTCAGTCGAAACCAAACACACAGCTAGAACCATTTCCAGCAGTTCCAACTAGCCTTTTGATTCCAGAATCTCTGTTAAATCCAATCATATGAATAAATGCAGTCCCCTTAAAATTATTTGCCTTCTTTCCTGGTCTAGCACGTTTAGAATCATATCTCATAGATATTCTAAAGGATTCTGTTGGTATAAATTAGCAAAATCTAGTAAGCCTTCTTTCCCTGGATTAGGTATTATAGACCTATTGCAAATTCACCCTTCGCTCTGGAGGTAATTAGGAGCAGTAGGGCAGGGTGTGAGGTGGATGGATGGGTATCCTTTACCATGATGACTATCTCAGGGACTCCAAGGAAGGCAGATCCAGCTTCATCACAAGAAGAAAGCTCTTCCTGCTGGCAAGGGAGGATCCAGAGAATTGGGAGGGTTGGAGTACTCAGGTTTTTCTGAACCCACCCACATAATTCTATTCCAGTTTTCAGGTTCTTGCACTTTCCCCAGGCAATGCTCTTAAATTTTCACACTGGAGGCCCCAGTTCAGTAATGCTGAGTCAGAATTTCAGCCACAATAGCACTGAGGCTGTAAGTCACAAGATATCCTTTGGGCCTCCCATTATGCCTTGAGCCAAGAATTTAAAAACTGGGTATATCACTTCTCTAAATGATTCAGTGCAATCAGAAGCAGGCAGCCCACCCGCCTAGTCCTTGTGTTCTTTATTACTATCACAATAGCTCACTGCAGGAATCTCACAGTCCACCACAGCCTTGCCTCAATTGGCATTTCATTACGGGTGACCACAGGTGGTAACATCATGATGCTGTTTTGCCACTTTATGCTACAGACAAACAGGGTCTCCTTTTCCTTTTTTTTCCTAATTTTAATTTTATTTATTTTTTAATTGAAAGCTAATTGATGATAACATATTAGTTTCAGGTTTACAACAATATGATTCACTATTTGTATATATTGCATGATAATTACCACAATAGGTCTAGTTAATATCCATCACATAAGTAGTTACCATTTTGTTTTCTTGTGATGAGAACTTTTAAAATCTACACTAGGGGCTCTTTTTCTAATTGCATTCAGATTTCACTCACTTCTAATCAAGCAGGTGAGTTAACACATCCCACATTGTCATCCTGGAGGTCCCAGCTTCTGCATGGTGGGCCTTTATTTTCAAAAACTAACAAAAGTTTTGGAAGGAGCTGGTGGAGTTGAAGGAACCAGAAATGTCTCTAGATACTTTAATAAGAAAGGGATTTAATACAAGAAATTAGGTGCTTGCAAAATCATTGGAAGAAGAGAAGCTAGACCTCTGAAATAATTTACCCAATAATGATTTACTTATCAGGTAAATCAGCTCAAGAAGTCTACCAGAGAAGCTATGTGTCAATCAAGAAAAGAGGTATCACTAAATGAGATATCAAGAGGCAACATAAATACAAAACAGAAACAGACTCATAGACATAGAATACAAACTTGTGGTTGCCAGGGGGGAGGGGGATGGGAAGGGACAGACTGGGAGTTCAAAATTTGTAGATAATGACAGGCATATGTAGAATAGATAGACAAGATTATACTGTATAGCACAGGGAAATATATACAAGGTCTTGTGGTAGCTCACAGCGAAAAAGAATGCGACAATGAATATATGTATGTTCATATGTAACTGAAAAATTGTGCTCTACACTGGAAATTGACACAACATTGTAAACTGACTATAACTCAATTAAAAATTAATTAATTAATTAATAATAAAAAAGAGGCAACATGGAAATGAAATTACTTGACATTCAAGGTTTCCAAGTCTGTCAATGAACTTATTTCTGAAAGTGTAAAATATACCCAATTCACATTCACTGTGATAAATTACATCTTGTGTGCACTTAGCACTGTTTGTTTGGCATTATCTTGTGTAATCCTCATGGCGACTTGACAGAGTGGGTTTTATTATCTATTTCTCAGATGAGGAAACTGAGTCAGAGACAGATTAAAGCAGTTTTCTTGATTTGCCACAACTGACAAATTCAGGGGATCTAGCCTCTCTTCTCATTTGCTTTTCATACCAAAGTAGGGGTTATCTGTAGTAAGCTTCATGTAATATTAATACCTGCAAAGTCAGCATGTATAAGCTTTCAAATTACCACAGTTATCCAATTAACCCATGGTTACTTTTATAGCCTTTAGTGCTTCTCTTCAGGAGCAGGCTAATGAATTTCAGTACAAATAATTATACAAGTGGGAAACAAAGGTCATGGAAAAAATGGAACACTTCATAATAACTGTTACATAAAGGGCTTTTTATTCCCCCCAAATCCATTTTAAAGATTGAAGTCTTGGCAGAAACCTAGTCGATTTTAATTCTAGGGCTCCTCAGTTCTAATAAAAACTTTAAAAACTAATGATAATGATAGCAATTTATTAAGTATAACACCTTAATTTTTCAGATGAAATAAGAGAAGCATACATGTCTAGTAAAAATATAAAAACATGCATGGAATGACTGACTCACATCAACTTCAAGGTGCTGGTTGTCTCTGGGAAAACGAGAAGAAAGGGATAGGAATATGGCTATAGCAGTATCTGTAAATTTCAGTTTCTATTTAAAAAGAGAACATAATCCAAACGTGGCAAAAACTTAATGAGTGCTTATGCGAAGTGTAAATGAGTATCTATTATATTTGTGTAGTTTTATGCATATGTGAAAGATATCATAATTTGAGATTAAATGAGTTTTGAGAAATTAACATTAATTGTTAAGAATTATTGAGGTTCTATCAGATTCCATAATGTAATATGGCACACTTTATCTTATGTTTCATGCTAGCATCTGCATTTTGAAAATGATCTATAATAGAACTTCGAAAAATTACCCTAAATTGGTAGAGCTATGTTAAAATAAAACCAAAAGAAGAAGAAAAGAAGTTTACCCAAGACTTAAATCTTATAAAATTTGTTTTTGATGTGTTGGGATTTTAACGTTCATTCAGGTCAAACATGACCTCAGTTTTCAAAGATCTAATTCAGAAACAAATGCCTGAAATGGAATTTTCTGTTTAAAAAAAAAATGAAAGAGACACTATGATGTAACTTAACATCAAGAATATGAAAAGCTACATAAAATATTATGTCATTCCACTTATGGTTTTAAATACATACAGCATGTAATTATTATGCTAGATACCTCTGTTATCTTTTTTTCAAATGCAATTTAGGTGTTTTCGATGTAAAAAAACCAGTAGAGACAAGGAAAATCCTTTCACAAAGAACTACAGAGAATTAAATTACCATTTCTAGAATAGGAGTTTGGCAGAGAAATCCTCATTAGTGAAAATGTTCTAAAGAGAATCCGTCAAACTATTCACTCTATAATTTAACCAAGACATTGCTGTGAACTAACCAGAGACAGGACACCCCTATTCACCACAGCCTTTCATGTACGTGTAGTCCATGTAGTTCGTTTTAACCTATCTTTCTCTTATCTGTTTTGACCTTAAGTTTCCATTAACAGTAGTAGTTCTACGAGGAGAAAAGTTGTATAAGATGAAGTTCAGAATTGTACTCAATAATTAAAGATTATCTTTAAAGTAAAAATTAAAGAGAAGCTCCTAGACACAAATTCTGTTATTACCATTTTATTAAGATATAATAGATTTCTCTAGAACTTAAATCAAAATGAAGTATTAGAATGACTGCATGAACTTGTAAAAGTAATTGGACACTAGGATTCTGTTATTGATGTTTATAAGTGACTACTTAGGTGAACAAGTGAAATGCTGAGGAAAAGTTAAAACAAGGCCACTTTCAATGACAGAAGTGCATTTTTTACACAAGTAGATACAACTATCCCATTACTTCTGCTGCCTTACATAAATTACACATTTATACTTGGAGTACTTTCTATACTTTCTATGCATCAAAGAAATAAAGAGTAGTTGATAAAACTCAGTTTTTATCGTTCATACTAGATTCACTTAAATTTGCTTTGCAAGCAACTATCAGAATCAAGCAGTTCGACTGAAATCAAAGTCATAGGGATTACTTAGAACATGAAATAAAATGCATATGACATATTTTTGGTATTGATAGCATTCTGACATAGAGTAAGAAATTATTTGATTGTTTTATCAGAAATAGATTACACTGCCTTTACATAGACACCTGTATTCTACTGTAACTAAAACAGTTTGGTTTTTGTCAAGTTCAAGGGAGATTTTTATACTTTGAGCTTAAAATTGCTTTAACACTTCATTTCAGCCAAATAATAATTTTAAAAGACATAATGTTTAAAACTCAGAGTGCTACACACATGTCAATTAATAAGCTTCATTTAAGTAAGCAGCCAAGAGTATCAACCAATTTCCAAAAAATTACTTATATTGAAGGTTGTAATGATTACATAATATGCTCACAATACAGGTAATTTAGAAAATAAAGAAAAGCACAAAGTAAAAATAACATCATCCACACCCAACATTTTAATATGCAAGCAGTTCTCATTATCCATCTGCAATCATGAGCAAAGTTCACTTAAAGAGAACTCTCACACACACAGGAACACACACAAAAGGCAAGTGCAAATTTCATTAAAACTGAAAAGGTCATTAGGAATTTTTTAAAAATAAACCACAAAAAAGTTATTTATGGCATGTTCAATAAAATATGTTCTATGTTTGTGACTCTATCTTCATTATAATAATGAATCAAGCATCAAATCTAATACAATTTCTCTGGTAAATATTATGTGATGGAAAGATCTGAAATCCATCACTACACATTTGATTTTACCAGAATTATCCTATTCATTGTGTAGTACCGATCTTACCATACTTAACAGATTTTCTCATCCTCAACCTTCAACTGATCTCACTCTGAAAAATCTCATCTGTCAATGTTTTTTCTGTAATCTAAGTGATTCTCCAACAATGCTTTTATGGAAATCTCTTTTTTTGTGTGTGAGATCCTGTATCTATGGTCATATTTGCTATTTTACCTTACAAATTATATGTGTTGTGTTTGCTTTGGATTATTGGATTAGCTGAGCCTGATCTACAAAGACTGACTGAAAGAGTGGGGATAGGTGCTAGATGCAAAGAGGGGAGGATATCTGAGGGGAATACATTTATATTTGATGACTTTGTTAATGAATATTTTCTGTTCTAACAAAATTCACTTTCCCTGTGCAACTTCAGTACTTTGGGTACTCATATAATGAATATGAAGATAGTAAGTACTTATTATTTATCATTCTCATGTTTTTGTGTATACATATTATATTTTAGCTTATATTATACTTTAAAAAAATCCATGCATGCTATTTGTAACCTAATGTTTTTACCTTCGATGTCATGAAAATTTTAATAATGCATTATGTCATTCACGAGAACTTACTCAGAAGCAGTCTAATTAAAATTGACTGCGGATTTAGAACTTAGCACTTGCTCAAGAGTTTAGGTCTTCACAAAAATAGTTCATTCTTAAGATAATGAATGCACCGAACACTGTCATTTGTTGATTTAAATTCTTACAATACATGAGTAAAATTCTAGTAAAACTCCAGTTCTTTCTATAGTTTAGAATTTGTTCCAGATTATCAAAATAGAATTATTTGTGTTATTTCTTCATGTTAGCGTACTGAAAGGAAACATATTTGAAGCAATTAAGATTCATTAAAAATGTTGCTAATTTAATGAAACCCCAAGAATGCGACATCACAGTAATAAAAATGAACTGCACTAGTAGATTCTAATAAAAAATATACAGCTTTATGGTTCCCAGAGGGAGGTCATAAATGGTAAGAATGGTAAATCTCTGATTTATATGCTTTTAGAAATCTCTTAACTAGCCAAACAAAGACAGTATCTTTTCCTTCATATGGTAAGTTCTTTTTTATTTTTAAAATATAATATTTGCTTTATTAAAAAGAAATAATTGTTAGAACAGTGTTTTTTTCAACTTATTAAGTTGCTTTAATTATAAGCAAGGTATCCAGCTATGTGAACGGCAAGTCTGTTACCATAAGAAAATTTATAAGATTTTTCCAGTATAACTAAGAACTTTCCATTATGCATAACCTTACTTCAGATTTAACAGAAACAAAACAAGCAAGAATTAGAATCCAAATTAAAACCTCTAGAGACCCACAGGAACTGGCAGAAACAGTCCATTCTACAAAAATAAATATTTCCCATAGCCATATACACAGCAGGAGCTCCATAAATACCAACTGATGGCCATAACCAACATTACTGAGATTGGTTGACATCTTTCAGACTAATGGTATGTAACTTCAGGGTGTGCTCTTTCCACCACATACATGTTACACTGAGACTTTTTTCACAGCACTCTCATCTTTCTTCTGCAATTTTGGTTCCTAAGTTGGAGAAAGTGATGCATACATATAAATATTTTAACAATATCAATAGTAACATACATTTGCAGAGCATGCTTTCTTTCTCTATATACTACTCACAGTCAGCATGGAACTTATGAGCTAAAATTACTGCATGAAATCCAAATTGGATCTAAGAATACTTGCTGGTTTTTCGCCTAAAGCAAACTGGAGCTTGCCAGATTGCTCTCTAAAACAGCTACACCATTTGACACTCCCACCAGTAGTGCAAGGGAGTGCCAATCTGTCAGGTGCATAACCATATCATATGACTTAATTTTCATTTCTCTGTGCATTAATGAGTTGGAGCATCGCTTTTTATGCAGTAGTCTTTGGGGATTCCTCTTCTGTAAATTGCCTGATATAAACATTGCTCATTTTTCCCTTATAGTCATTGCTTTTTCTCCTGTTGATTTTCAGGAGTTCTTTGTTGATTTTACATATTTTAAATATCTTTTCCCTTTAGTCATGTGTCTGTTTTCTTTCTCCACGGTGTCTGAAACAGAATTCCTTCATTTTCGTATGTCATAGCATCTTACTGTGTCTTATGGTTTTGCTTTTAAATTAGTCACAAAGATAGACTCCAACATTTTTTCTGTTAACAAGGTTTGCCTTTCATATTTTGGCTTTTAATGCATGTTAAAGCCACCTTTTACATGGTGGGTTTTTTTTTTTTTTCTTCATGTAATGTCAGTTTTCTCCATACTGTCTATCAAAGACATCTGCCTTTTCTCTGTTGGTAGCAACTTTTTCTAGACCACGTCTCCATAGCTGTATGGGCCTGCCTTGAAACTCTGTGTTCTGTTACATTACAGGGTTTGGGTTAGGGTCAGGGTCAGGGTCAGGGTCACAGTTAGGGTCAGGGCTAGGGTTAGGGTTAATCTATGCATCTGGTCTTGCACTGATACTACAGTGATTTCGTTGGTATGGTTTTGTAGTAGTCCTTCAAATAAGATAGGGCAAGGTCATGATCGTCTCTGTGAGTCATCTCATCCAAGAGCATGGATTGTGTCTGTGTTAATTAAGATGATCTAGTAATGTGACCTTAAGGTAAGTGACCTCTCTAAGGCTCAGGATGATGTTAATAGTACCTAATGCATATGATTGTGTGAGAAATAAAGGATGATCATGAAGGCCTATAGCTGAACAAATGACCTTTGCATCATAAACATTTCAATAACTGTTAACATTAAGAACAAATAATAAAAAAGAATATAACTCAAAGGAACAAAACCAGGTTTTGCTCTTTTTAGGGGATGGAGATGACCTGCACAACACTACAGTTACATGTTTATTTTACTTTAATAACATCCATTAAAAACATTTGATTTATTTGTCAGTGAAGAACAATCTGAAAAAATAAACTTTCATGCTATTGTGTCATTAGTTAGTATTATTTCTGGAAATAACCTAACTTCATGTAAAATGGTTTTTACTAATTCCATTTTAAACTTGACCAGCACTGGACTGAAATAATTTTTAATTGCCTACCTACTACATCTTTCAAATAATATGACAGTGAAAGAGTTCAGAATTCCTCATGAGAGAATCCAGAATTCCACAAAACTGTAAGAACAAATCTGCACCTAGCTGCACTCTTCAAATGAGTGGTTCTTGACCTGAGTTTCCATACCCAGTATGTGTTTCAGGCCAATTAATCAGAATCCCCAGGGGCGGAGCACAAACACTGGCATTTTTGTTTTAAAATCTCCTCTAGGTGATTCTAATGAGCTAGCAGAGTAGAGAACCACAGCTCTGCTAGAGGGTTCAGGCCACAGCCTTCCTCCTTCTCACATTAAGGTCCTAGGCTTGCGATCATTGTGAATCCCTGACCGAATGCAGTATTTGTTAAAATGAAGTGTAATTTATTCAGGTCCTTCATTGTCTTTAATTGAAGCAGAATGCCTTAAAATGAATAATAATTTGCTTCAATTACAGTCAAAGTCAGAAAAAGCCTGATCCTCACATTTACTAAATGTCATTTTTAATTAGAGAATTTGCATATGTTGCGTGTATATGTTTGTGTGTGCATATTCTTTTTTCTTGGATGATAAGTTTTGGCTTCAGATGTGATAAAGGTAGTAGAATTTATTTCTAATAATTCTGGGTATTTCATACTATTAGGAGAAATAATGAATGCCTATTCTGAGTTCACTATTGGTTGTTGTTGTTTACTGTTTGGTGTATGTCAAGGGAACTGTATATGATTGCAGAATATTAGCAAACTCATAGGATTTTGTACTTGTAAACTGCTTACTCAACAAAAAGCTTTCATTTGTTTAAACTAAGGTCAGTCTTTGTTTGTGACAGTAATTACTGCCTTTCAGCTGGAGATGATGTGCTGAATTTCCAAAGTATATGGGAGCTCCATCTCCTAGGAGTCACCACGCCTTAGACAATAGCGCAAAAAGTGAACTAACACCAGGGTCTTTGTTCTATTTATAAATGTGCTAGTAGTTCATTCCTGTTTGTGGAAATTTGTCCATATTCATTTTTTAGCTATGGCTTCCTTTCTTTTTCTTTTTTGATGTCAAATTTTGTTTGATGTATATTTAAACATGAAAGCTTAACATTGTTAAGTCTAATAAGCTGCTACTAGTGTATGCAAACTATACATGAATACAATTGGATTTAATTAGATTTGTTTGTTTTCAGTTGAATTAACTCAAACATGTGCATTGTTTTCACTACATACCAAATAATTTGTTTGACTGAGTCTTTAACTTTCTATCTTCTGGTTTTGGAATCATGTTAGGACAACTTCTTTGATAACTTACTTTCACATTTCCTCATTTTATCATCAAACAAATTAAGATTTATACCAGGTCACTAGGGATTTATAGCTGCTAATTTTATACACAGATATAGTTAACCATTCTTAATTAGAGGAATCATAAAAAGCTCCTCAAAAAAAAAACCCTGAAAATAATACCCATCATAAATAATGAAAAGACTTTAATAATTTATAAGAGCAAAATAGCACAAGAAACTTTTATGTTCTTGTCTCTTTGGACATACAGGTCTGCATTAGTGACATTTCTTCAGAATAAGTCTCGAGGATAGTCAAGTTTTATCAAAGTGAAGCAAAAAATATTTGCTAAAGATCTGCCAACTCCTTGTTTAAATTTTATTTTTGTTAACCAACCATTGCCACAAATTTTTAACTGCCATACTTTCAGTAATTTGGGTTTTTTCAATTCTTAAAAGAGGTACAAATAAAAATGATTCATAGAAATTGGCAAGCAGAATATTTGGAATATCTAGTGATTACTTCTACTAGAACTAAATAACATGTTTGCCTTGTCCATGTGTTTTATGGCTGCAATTTATGATGTTTAATCAGCTTGATTCCACTCTTATGATTGAAAATCTTGGACTCTCAGAGATTCCTGCTGATGATTTGAGCTATGGTTACATCACATAAGCATGACACTGTTGTGAGTCACAACTTTACATTTGCAGACTTTCAGGTAAAACACGTTCTCTTAGCTGAAAATCAGTTAGGTTTGAAAATAATTAAAAGAGAAGAAAATTCCCTATGTTACAAAATTGTCCATTGCATCTGCAATGGTGTCTAATTTTTTAAATTGACCTTGTACACTATATCATAGGAAAAGTACTAGTGTCTGAGGAGTAAATGTTGAAATAGTCTCTATTATATATATATACTTTCATAGACAGTTACAAAAAATATGTATACATATGCACACACACAAATACGGATCAACATGAGTACTGAGAAAAGATTCAATAATGGTATTGAAGTTAGTAGGTCAAAGCCCTGACTACATCCCCTAGAGTATAATGAGATCAGCTTCAATTAAATGCAGACTCTGTGAGCTGAGCAATATATTGGTTCACATGAAACTTGTTTTACAAAACTCATTTGCATTTATTGACATTTCATCCAATCATGCCTTAAAACTTAAATCCGAACATGAGTATCTGCAGTCCTTTAAAATGGTTAGATTCAAGCAGATAAATGTTACCCAGAAATCCTGCCAAATTGAATTCCCTAAATGTTTTTGGTGTCAGTATAGCCTAGACAATGTTATGGGACTGTTTACTATTTTTTATGTTATTCAACTTTAAAATACACACATACTGAAGCTGAAATAATTTTTTCTTTCAGAGTCTTGTGGTTCTCAGATTAGCAGAGCTTTGCCAAGAGTAAAACCCTAAAGAATAACTGTGAGGATCAGAGCCTTAAGCAGAAGCAAGTGGAATCACATGAAGCTCCAGGGCAAAAAAACACTGAGGAAGTCAGAGACTCTGGGAAGAGAGGCAACCTCTAGGCAGGTGGCTGACTCATTATTAATTCAGTTAAAGCTAATCATGCTCTTGTTCAGGAACTGCCTCAGATTATCATAACATGGCATCGTTTTTACAAATGTAAAATTTTATTTACAGTGACTCACATAAAGACATGGTACTGAATCATGAATTGCTAACAGAGTTTGCACTGTCTGCACTGGGGATTTGGCAGAACCCATTTGCTGCTACATTTGTTCCCAAACATGGTTTAGCCAACAAATTTGTCTTTTAACTCATGAATGTCATTAGGCCTCTTTCTTATGTGCTGTATTGATCTCAATTCTCCGAAGAGTTCTCAGGTGCCAGAGTAGCTCTGTCTCCGTTTTAAAAAGGAGTTCTGGTTTCCAATCACGGTGAGGCTGTTTCTTCCACTGCCCCTGGAAGCCACTCAGTCAGCATAACACACAAGCACCTACTATATGCACCTCTGACCATCTGCTAGATTGGCATGGTGCCTGATTACAGAAAAGGACCACCCCCCTCTTCCTTGCCATAGGTGCTAATAGCCTTCAGTTTATCCAACCAGCTTTCAAAACCCTGTAAATTATAGATTATCCTGGAAGAAATCTTTTTCTGTTCGAGAACAAAACAGTGGTGCCTGGAGCTTCTTTTCAAAGGGACCCATCTGTTAATTAAGAGTTCAAACAATCGTCTTATCTCCAAGTCTTGCCTTCAAACTGCCCTTCTGCTTAAATCTAGGAAATATCTTTATTACAGACCTTCTCAGAATGTAAGAATCAGATAACTACAAAAGCCCACAACCCCTATAACACGATTTCAAATAGATGTTTGAAGACTTAGTGGACACTTATTGTTTGTCACTTAACATTGGTTGTTTCAGCTATTGAGCAAAAAGTTCGGCTTAATTTAGACAGGATCATGTGAATTCATACTATGGTTCCTCTGAAGGAGATTTATTCATTGTTTGCAAATTTTTTCTTATTGATTCTTCCATTCTTGGGCCAGCTATTATTCTCCTTAAATTCACTCTTCTTTCCATCCTAATGAAAGCTGTGTGGAAAAAAATTAGGAATGTGGTTTAAGAAAAAAAATAAGATTTGGGTGAGACAGGCTTTGTTTAAATTTATTACACTGCCAATGGCTGACACTGGGGAAATTAACTTCTCTAGGAAGGGGAAAAATAACTATCTTAAAAAGATCTTGTGAACATTAACTGAAATGGTAATTTTAAAGTATCAGTACAGTGCCTGACAGTTAATAGATATTCAATAAATATTAGGGTCTAGTACACCTGCCATCAAATTTGCTTATCTCCTTCTAATTCATTCCCATCCTCTGCAGGGAGAGAGAAAAGAATACATGCAGCTGAGCTATTTCTCCCTCCCAGAACATGAAGCCCAGATCTTCAAGAGCTCTTTTTGGAGTTAGGGTAGTCCAAAGGGTACCCAGACACAATTCAAGCATGTATGTGTGTGTATGTGTGATTGTGTGTGTAGGCTTCTCCAAACCAGCGAGCAATTTTAGGATGCCAGCAGAGTGTCTAAGAATTCAATTCAATTCTGACACTATTTGCCCAGAAATAGACTCAGATTCCACAGGTAAAAGGCTCAGTCCCACACCACCAGCCTGCAATTCAGATGCCAGTCGCAAGCCCAGGTTATTACCTGTGCATCTGAGTGACATCCTTCTGGGGTTTGACTAATGTGCTAGAATGACTCACAGAACTCAGGAAGTCCCATTTACTCACTAGATTACTGATGAACTATGAAAAGATATTAAAGGATACGAATCAACAGCCAGATGAAGAGGTACCTAGGGCGTGGTCCTGAACAAAGGGGCTTCTGTCCTCGGGGAGCTTGCTGCCAAGCGTCTGGTTGCCTGAAGGGGAAACCCTCCATGAAGGGGCCAAAAACTGTCCTTTGCCATTTTCATAGAGGCTTCATTACATAGGTACAATTGACTAAATCATTGGCCAATGACGATTTAATCTTAAACCCTTCTCTCCTCACCAGAAATCAGGGGTTGAGACTGAAAGTTCCAACCTTCTAATCACATGGTTGGTTCTCCTGGCAACCGGCACCCATCCTTAGGTGGTTTCCGAAAGTCACCTCCTTAACATAGCAAGATACCTTTATCATTCACCATTCTTAGGAAATTCCAAGGACTTTGGGAGCTGTGAATTAGGAACTGTGGACAAAGATAAATTATAAATGAAAAGTATATTTTGACCATCTGAATAACCAAATATGTATGCTTCCTATAAATCACAATATCACAGGTAGTATTCAGGACCATGAATGACATATATATATATGAATATATTTATTCAGTCTGCCAACTCCTGCCCTAATATTATCTCCATCAAATCATATTTCACCATACGAAATGCTCATAATCTTTGATGATAAAAATTATGTTTTTAAATGATGAAATATGTTCATCTTCTTCAAAAGTGATCATAATGTTGTGCTGTATACAAATCCAAAATTGTGAATTTTTTTTATGCTGGAAATCAAGGTAGAAACTCAATTATACATTTTCAAACATCTGTGCCTTTTCTCCTCCTGGTTTCCTGTTGAAAATGGCCTTTCCCTTTAAGTCTATTCCAATGTTACCTCATCTGAGACTTTACCTGACTTGCTCCGAAAGACCTTGTGTTGCCTTGTACAGGGCACTTAAGTACTTCTTGTTTCTAATACAGCTCATGTAATTGTTAATTTACCTATCTGTCTAATTCCCACTCCCTAGATTGCTGCGCCTCTTGGTCTTATTCATACTTTGTGCGCCCAACACAAAGAGCACAGTGTTTGGTACTGAGTGCTTCGTTTATTAAATTGACTCTGAAGCAAAAATTTTTAAAAATGCAAATATATCTTGAAAAGAACAAATTTAAAAGGAGAAGAAGTATGTTTCCTAATATTTGTAGCTCAAGAATATTTTTAATGAAAATGTCAAGTAATCTTTTTCAAAGTACAGTTAAGAGGAAAGTTAGTGCTTGGAAGTGAAAAGCAAGAATTGTTAAGTGTGTTTTCTTTCTGTCATATAAACAGGAAAATTAGCTACATATTATAGGGAAATTTCTTCATGATTTTCCTGTGATGCATAATCATCTATGTAGGGAAAATGTAATACATTGATTGCCCATGAGAAATTTCTCAGTGATTTTTAGGGAATTTTTATGGAGGCAGAAAATTGTGAGACAACCTCTTACTGTATCTTTGTCCATCTGTGATTGCCATTTCGGACAGTGACAATATGAAAAAAAAGTATGAAAATATAGAGAAATAAATGTGAAAATGATTAGTTAATTCGAAAGTAAGCCAAAAAACTCCTCTATGTTCTTCTAAAAAGAAAGTTATTCTTTCAAATGTACTACATTTCTAGTTTACTATGTATTAACAACTATATGGAACACTGTGTAATCTGCTCTAAGGCCACATAAAATGTGTCATCTGTTTCTTATATATAGTCATGCTACATAGTTTAGAAATTTATTCCCACTGGGTGTAACCTTTGTCATCTAAATTCAGTAAATGCTTAACAGGCACAGGCCAGGACCATGTGTGTTTTGCTTTAAGGGTAAATAATCTACACTTGGACAGACAGCCCCTGAGAATATTCCTCCCATATGTCAATATCATGGTTCTTTTTCAGCATGCCTAATATATCATGTCATCAGCGTGGTCACGGCAAGACAATGGCAATGAGAATTCAGTTTTGGAAGTTATTGCTCCTAAAATTTCTTAGAATTTGATACTATTGTCTATCTATTAAAATGCTATACAAGGATTACTGCCTCTAATAAAGCCACATTAGGAACTCCAATTCAACCAAAGGACAACAAAAAGTAAGGAATTTACGTATTGACATGTCCACTATTGTAGGAGCCTGTAAGATTGGAAAGTGAGCCGACATATGGGTCATTCCTCAGCCTATAAATCTCATCTGTGTTGTCACAAAAGAATATGAGAATGAACAGACATTCTTTTTTAGTTCTCAGTCATCAAACCATTTTTTTTTTCTAACTTTATTGTCTTTACTTCTCTTCAGTAACTCTTCTAAGTATACTGAGGGTAAGACAAGCGGGCTGTACTCTGGATAGTGTGCAAATTAATTTATCATGCTTTATTAAGAACTTCTATATGAAAACAGCCAAAAAAATTATTGTAACAGTCTCACATAGGTTAGAACTATCCTTTATTCCACAGACTGATAAGGATCAAGAAAAACTGAATACAGGTAGTTATCTTTTTTAAAACTCGTGGTTATATAGTGACATATATAATAGAATGTAAAGATTTAGAAGGGTCTGAGGAAAAAAATGTCTAAGAATGAATTAGGAATAGATTTAAAGGTACACTCTTGTTTAATAGTGCTTTTTCTCTCAGGCTTTAGGCAATGCTTTCATTCATTGGCATCTTGATTTGTATTTAAGTAATACAAAGCTTAGTGGGTCAACACACTGGTCTTTTATCTCTAAGAAATAGTTTTAAACAGACTTGACAAACAGTTGATTTAATTGTACAATACTAAAATCACAAGTGAAAATGAGTTCGCTTTCCATAAAAAAGCACCACATGCCACACGATTATGTCAAAGGTCTTTGCTCAGCACTTTCTTGTTTTGTTTCATTTTTAATGAACAGATGAATTGTATTCCTTGAAACAAAGCCTACTTTCACCTCTCAATGAAAAATCCAGCCCTAGTCCCATTTTCCAAATCAGCAATTGTTTTTGAAACTTCAAATCCATGAACAATCCAGATTTTCTACTCAGATAATGCCTATAACTTTATAAATGAAATGCTTCTCTCTAAAATTAAATAATTTAGAAATGACCTACTTGCAAATATGCTTCACTTTTTTAAACCTTCATGAAAAACTTTGTATATATGTTTATATTCTTTTAGGTAGATTCTGCAGATTTCTACATTATGTCATGTTTTTATTATTGATTGTGTCTATTTTCTTATTAAATTCTGTTACATCCATATTTCAGCTCTTTAGAGTAAGATTATTAATTAAGATCAATTCCAAAAGGCTAATATTGGGAAATTTACCTTCATTTTTGGAACTACGGTGGAATATTTCCATATCTAAGTTGTAGTTTGAAAAGAAATAAGGGACAAAATAATCTGAATCTCATGCCTTCTGCCACATTTGCAATTATTCTGCCTAAGTCCTTTACATTCTACAATGTCAGACTCAAACCTCATCTTTCTCCCTGCAGAAGGTGTTTCTTTCCCCTTCTTACTCTTGCTGCTTTCCAGATTGTCTAGACTCAAACATATTTGTAATAAGATTGTCCAATTTTCTTTTTTTTATTGAAGCGTAGTTAACTTACAATGTTAGTTTCAGGTGTACAGCAAAGCGATTCAGTCATACATATATACATATATTTTCAGATTCTTTTCCATTATAGTTTATTACAAGAAATTGAATATTGTTCCCTGGGCCAGGCCGTAGGTCCTTGTTGTCTATCTTTTTTTATGTCTAGTAGTATGTATCTGTTAATCCCAAACTCCTTGTCCAATTTTCTTTTAAGGGAAGTCCATGTTCACCTTCCCCAAAGCCTTAAAATTGCCTAGACTGTGGTTGCTGATAAGAAGTTGTAGACAGGAGTGGGGGATGGTGCAGTGCCTTCAAAGGCAATCTCTCCTTTTACATGGAGAGTTCAAACCAAACCTGAGAATGGCAGTGGCAACAGAGGAACATGGTGGTAACAACCAACTCAGAGATCTACTGGGTTATGCTTTTGAAAAGGAGTCATGGATTCCAACCCACTGATGAGCCTATACTACATAGCAAAGCAATTAATTCCATCTCTTCTGAATATGAATTTTTACTTCTCCAAAATAAATGTAAGATCTTTGAAACCAAAGACAATATTTCATATAGCCTCTGTTCTACTTACATACAACACCTAGTATGTTACTAAAAATGTGTAGAATATTAATAAATGTCTATATGAATATTTGATTTAAATACCATCAGGTTTCCTTTTGATGATGGACTAAAATTGAAAATACACTTTTATTGGAACTAGGTAGTCAGTCATCAGGAGAAAAAGAAACTTTATATTGTTCTTAGTAAGAATTACCATTTTAATATACTGTTAACAATTTCTTTTTTTTAACAATTTCTATTTAATAAATATGTCATAGATTTAAATATTTTAGAAATATCTTTAAGAGTTCAAGTGTAAACTGATATCCATAAGGCATCTTGAAATTAGGTGACAGGAAAGTGAGAACATTTTTCCCTCTGTATCGCCTTATAAGACATTTCATTAATAGTTTTGTAACAGTTAACACAGGTTTTATTCATTGATTTCTATAAGTAATACTTGACCTATGGTGCAGATAAGATTCAATATGGTTTTGGTTTCAGACTGTGCGCACTCCTAAAAATATAAAGCACCAGATTCACATTTGTAAGAAAATTCCTTCTTGTCTAGTTTATCTGTTTCTTATCCCAAGGAGTGAAATAAGCTACCCCAAAGTAAGATGATAATGAATCAAGGCAGAAAAGATAGAGTATTTTGAATGAATTCTCCCAATTGCCTAACATATATAAAGCACATGTATCTAAAAAATATACAGATGTCTCTAAATTCATTTCAAGTGTGTTAAATTTCAGCTATACATCATACTCCAAAGTTAGGGAGTCTGTGGAAACTTTAGAAGGAAAATATTCAATCCTATGCATTTCTCCATAAGCCTGAAATGAAAGTTGTAATTCTTTTGTAAGAATACTAGGGTTCCATGCTGAGTTATTCTATTTGATCACATATTTAGATAAATTATGAAGAGGTGCACAATTGAAATGCGTATTCATATGTGTTCTTCAAACTATATACACAATGGCTATCAGTCCTGCATATCAATTTCTTACTTGTCATCTCTATTCTTTTATTTTGTGGTTTTCAATTTATAATTTCTGTATTCTTTTTTTTTCTTTAGAAATTAGAAAAAATGAACTAGAAATCTTTTTTAGATTACTTACTCAACATAAGACTATATGTCTGCATAAAGCAGAATCAGGCACATGGTATACATTTAAAGGGAAGTGATGGCATCATGATAAAAGTGTGAGAAAATGGGATCTTTCACATCGCTTCTTGGAGTGTAAATTAAAGTCAAATTGCAATGTTTACCCAAATTTAACATGAACATAGCTTGACCTAGAATTTCTGATTTCTGATTCAGATGCTTTCTCTATGCGTGCAAAGATATTTATGAATAAATGTCCACGATAGCATTTTTTGTATTAGTAAAAACTGTAAACAAATCTAAAATGTACAGTTAAGATAAATAGTTAAAACTACTGGATTAAAAAAAACCTACTGGATAAAATGTGGTAAATATATAAATTATATCTAAAGTTTATGCCTAAGTCTTTGCAGCCATAAAAAGATTGAGATACCTTTATCTACAGGCTATATCTAGAGGAAAATTCCAAGATACACTTAAAGAGGAAAGGAAAAAAAAAAAAAAGCATGATCCAGAACATGGTTTTTATATTCCACAATAGTATAAAAAATGAAACATATGCGTGTGCGTGTACATATGTATGAATCCATAGATTGGGAAGCGATTATAGAATATCTTTCTCAACTCATTAAATGAATTGTCTTCCAGTTGCTCAGAAGAAGAACAAAATAAACAAATCAAAAACCAAAACCATAACCAAAAAAATGAATTTATTCTTCACTCTGTGTGCATGTATGTGTCTTTCTCTGTCCTCCTCTCTCCCTTTCACATCCTATGTGTTGAAAAATAATGTGGCTTTTCCTTCAAAATACATGCATAATCCAACCACTTACTACTTCTGGTGCTCGCTAATCTAAGCCATCATTACGTCTCTCTTTGATTACTGGAATAAGCTCTCAACTCTTCTCCCTGCTGTTAATAAAATGTTTTTCCTGTTAAAGATGTTTGTTGGGTCCTGGCACCATGGTTATGGGCAAAATTAAAATCTGGAATTGTATCAGGTTCAAAATAAGAATATTTGATTATTTTTAAGACTTGAGCCACTCTCTAAGAGACAGTATTTATCATGGACCTTGTGTTCAGTTAATTTTTCACACTTAGATGCACTAAGAATAATTTCAGACAGATTTCACAAAATTCCAGGCCAGAAATCACAATGTAATGAGTACTAAATTGAGTAGTTAGACATTGAATAAACAAGAGGAAAGGATCACCCTAAAGATTACTTGAGTGAATTTTGCATCTCAAGGAACGCTTTGTCAAACCAGTTCATTGTTTCTTCATATTGGAATCCCTCCTCTGCCCCTTCCTCAAAATCAGATTCATGGGTTAACAAATTCTGAGGTAAAAATTTATTTAAAGAACATTACTATGTAAAACTAAGGATTTTTCATAAAGTTGATAAAAAATAAAAGCTGATTGTGCTTGAGCACTTCAAGTAATGCTCCTGGCGATATCATTATCTTTTGATTTTCTTGGGAAGATGTAGCTTGATGATCTAAATTCATACACTTCTAATTTGAACTGCCATGTGCGATGAACAAGATGAGACCTGGAGGTTCTTTTCTGTTTGCATATCAAAGAATGTCCATGGAGTACTGATGATTTGCAGGATAATTAATCTTTCTGACTTATACTCCCATCACTCTTCTGAAACTGCTCTTGTTAATGCACCATTGACCTTCTCACTGACAAACTCATTAGACATTCTTCTATCTTTTTTACCTTATTTGAACTTCATTCTGCATATTAATTTTTTCTCCATCCTTCTTAAAGTAATTTATATCAGTCAGAAAGTGTTGGGTTATGATGCAGTAATAAACAACCCCAAGTCTCTGTAGCCTGCAACAGGGTTGTTTAGTCTTCAGTTACATAAGCTGGTTCTTCTCTACATCATCACACTTCAGGACCCAGGCTGGTGGAGCAGCCTCTCTGCATTGCGTTACCAGTCACCATGGCAGAAGAAAAAGAATTTGGTGACATACGTCTTGCCTTTAAAGCTGCTACCCAGAAGTGACCCATCTCACTTCCATTTACATTTGTTCACCAAAACAAATCAGATGGTCAAGCCAAAGTTCAGTGGGGCAGGGGAGTGTATTTCCTTTAAGAATCTTCTAGCTCTCCTCATGCCTCTCGGAACCTTCCTTCTCTGCCTTCTTGTTCTCTGTCCACTCGAGTCCAGGGGGTCTCAAGCCTTCATTGTGCATAGGATTCTTCTGGGGAGCTTGTTGAAAATGTAGATTGCATTAACTCTCTCAATTTCTATAGTCGGTATTTCATTTGGTGGCACTGTCATAAAGACAACTACCCGAAATAGAACAAGGTATATTATCCTTGAGAGCAGTTTACTAAGGGCACAATAGTAAGACTACCTGCCCTGTGGGCAGAAAATAAGGGGATACATTGTCTAGAAAATTTTGAAACAATGATAAAGCTACTAGTAAATTATTATTTGTTTTTATTTTCATGTGTTGTCAATTCTAATATTTTTCCTCTAAGAATGTTTTTGTTGGTGTAAGGTAAATAATTGTGCTTACCATCAAGTTTTAATAAAACATTCAAATAAAGCATATATGTATTACCTATATTTGAATGAATAGCATGTTTTATATGAAAATTAATTCAGAGAACTTCCAAGTCATACAGCCCATCATTGGCACATGTGGACTCAGAGTCACACGAGTTCATTTCCAGAGAAAATTCTCAAGGTTCAGAATCATTCAGGCTCACTTTGCATGAAGATTAAGTCTCTGTACCCTGTGGTATCACATAATCTTGCATTAAAACATAGGTTTAGAATAACCGTTGGGATTATATTGACTTTAAAGGCAATGAAACAGAGCTTGAATTACTTCTATTCTCAATCTATGAGACCCTTTGGAATTTGGGGGTGTGTGTGTGTGTGTATGTATGTGTCTAAATTTTAAAACAGCAAGAGATTAAAGTGCAATATATTTGATCATTTTAGTTTATGTATGAAATATTTCACTGAATTTGATTAGCTTCTTAATTTTGAAATTAGTTCTTTTTAATCATTAAATGTTGTTTGACAGCTAAAGAATGAATCAAAAAATAATAGTGACTACTGATTATTATGGTTACGGCAAAATAGTTTTGTCATATTGTGGAGTAGGGTATTAAAAATGATTCACTTTGGGTTTCAGTTGTGCTAAAAAGGCAGATTATTGATTTCTGCTTCTCCATTACTAACTTCCACATCCAAATTTAGTTTTTTTAATTTTCATAATTGTCTCAACTTCACTATCCCTAGCATATACCAAGTACTCCTTAATTGTGGGATACCAGTAATATTAAGGGCTTTTAAAACAGAAGGAATTCAAGATAGGAAGGTCAAAATGGGATTGGATCAAATTCATGATATAAGATATTTGCAAAATGCTATAGTATTTCAGAAATAAAATTTCATTTATTCAAATAGTAAAAGAAACAATACCAAAATTCCTTAAATAACACCTGTATCTTGCAGTTTCCAATTTCATGTCTCTACTCCAGACATCTCCAGTCCAGTATATCCCACTGCATAGTCAACATCTCCACTTGGATGTCTAAAGGACTTCTCAAAATTAAATTTCCAGTTTAAAAAAAAAAAAAAACAAACAAAAAATACCTTTGAATTTCCAATCCCCAACAACCCTGCTCTCCTAAGTGTTCCCCTATCTCAGAAAATGGTAACCCATTCCTTCTGGTGCTCAGGACAAAATCTTTGAAATTATCTTTGACTCCAATCTCATCCTTACTCTCAACATCCAATCTAAAAACACTTTTTTTCAAATTTGTGTATTAAAAATTTCAATACTTTTTCCATCTCTGCCACATTAATCCAAGTCATCGTCGTCTCTCACATAAGTCATTGCAGTTACCTTTCAGTTGTTTTCCCTTTACCCGGATTTGCCTCCCTGCAGTTTATTCGCAGCCCAGCAAACAAGTTAACTTCTTTCATGTTAAGTCAGGTTAGGTCACTTCTTTGCCCAAAGCTCTGCCATGGCTTCTCAGCTTACTCACCCTATGGGACTGGCAGGATGTTTATCTGACCTCTTCTAATATTATTCTTTCCCTCATTCACTCAGGTTGAGTCACATGAAATTCCTAGTGTCCTTCAAACACTCCAGAAATGCTCCCCACTGAGAACCTCAGCACTTCAAGTCCCTTTGCCCAGAATGCTCTTCTCACAAACTCACATGGTTTGTTCCCTTAGGTTTGTCAGGTGTTGGCTGAAATGTGACCCACTAAGTGTGATCTAATTAAACTACTTCCCAAATTTACTTTTTTCATATTCCTTATCACTGTATAACACTGTACATATATTTTTTATTTTTTAATTTTTGTCTCCCATACCAGAATTTGAGATTCATAAAAGTAGAAATCATTGTCTGTTTTGCTTACTTGCCTACTTCCCAAACCTTGTTTATTTTCTAAATAATTTACAATTTTTTTATTGATACATCCTTTTTTAAATTTTATTTTTATTGAATTATAGTTGATTTACAATGTCAGCTCCAGGATACGGCAAAGCAATTCAGTTATACATATACATACATGGATATATACATATATTTTCAGATTTTTCCATTATAGTTTATTACAAGAAGTAGAATATAGTTCTCTGTGCTATACAGTAGGTCCTCACTGCTTATCTATTTTATGTATAGTAGTGTGTATGTGTTAATCCCGGACTACTAATTTATCCCTTCCCCTTTTCCCGTTAGGTAACCATAGTTTGTTTTCTATGTTCATGAATCTGTTTCTGGTTTATGAATAAAATTTGTACTTTTTTGTAGATTCCACATATAAGTGATAACAAATAATTTGTCTTTTTCTATCTGACTTTCTTCACTTAATATTATAATCTCTAGGTCCATCCATGTTGCTGCAAATGACATAATTTCATTCTTTTTTAATGGCTGAGTAATATTCCATTGTGGATATATATCACATCTTCTTTATCCATTCATCTGTCGATGGACACAGACCTAGACTATTGTCTGGTACATAGTGAGCATTCACTAAACATACATTTAGTGATTATATGTATGTAAAGATATGACAGCATTATTTTATCTAGAATATAATGTGGCAAGTCTACAGATAATTTCTTAAAAAGAGTAAAGATGCTTCTGATCTTTCAGAAATCTAAATCAGCATAAAAATATAGTTATTAAAACTATGTGTTATTCCTCTTGTAACAAAGAGAAAGATGAAACATAGACGGACCAGAAATAAAATGAATTACAAATTAGCATTTTATATATGTTAAACTTAGGTTATGAATCATGAGGAAAGGTGTTTCTGTTAAATGAATGGCGTTATCTACAGTATTAATAACTGGAACCATCATTTATTGAGTGGTTACAATGGGTCCATCACTGTGCTTCATTCAGCCATCTCAACAACCATGTGAACTAGGTAATATAATCACCAGCCCCATTTTACAGTTAAGAGAATAAAGATACAAAGAGTTTAGTCTCAAAATTACAGGCATAATGAGTGGAAGAAATAAGATTTGAATGAAGGCAAGTCAGAATCCAAAGCCTATACTTTTAACTTCTAACCTATCCTGTTATTTGGGGAATAAAAATTATACTGGAATAACTTCCTCATTTCTTATGTATCCCCCCTACAAAGTTAATATCCAAGACAATGAAATTAGTGGAATAATAGTTAATGTCTTTTAAAAAATATTTCGGTTATAAAAATCTTTCTAATTATGATATGTTAGCCAAAAACAATAAGGAGAAAGATTAACTGGATTGAATTACCAAAAAATAAAATAAATTCATTAAAAAAACTGCAAGGTATCTAGCAAACTTTTATTTCTCCTAATATGCAAAGGACACTTATAAATTGGTTAATAAAAGAATATATAATGCCAACAGAAAAATAGAAGATTTGCAAGAAAATTCATAAAAGAAGAAATAACATTGTCTAAAAACCATATACTAATGCACTCATCTTTCTTTACAATCAAGAAATATGAATAAAAATAATCAATACATTTATCTTCTGGATTGACAAATTCTATGATGACTTAAAGCATGAATCTTGTTGAGAATGTGACTGTTACTGAGAGTATGAATTAGAGACTTTTTAAAGAGAATAGACTAATAATAATTATCAATTTTTTAAGTGTATGCTTCCTTTGATTCAGCAAATTTCATTTCTAGAGTTTAATCTCAACAAGATTATAACTCAGTGCAAAAAACTTGTACAATACTGTTCTTTGGAATACTGTTTATAATAGTTACAAAATGGTTTAGACAAACTCAATTTCCATGAGTAAGAACCCAATTAAATAAATAATAATATATCTGTGAAATAGATTAGTCAGCTATTGGAAAGGATGATATACATTTTTATTCATTAACATGGAAAGTGTCATTTATTTAGAGAGATAATAAAAGTAAGATAATGTTATCTAATGTCATCTACTGTTAACAGTGGTGACCACTGGGATTGGAAATGTTCAGTGACAACTTTGTTTTATAATTTTTTCTATTGATTGAATTTTCTATATGGATAAGCACTGAGTGTATAATTTAAGTAACATTTCGTGGGAAAATTTAAAAACTGAATTTAGATGAGGTTTAGAGTCTTCACTGGGATATATGTCCTCTTTTGCTAACTGGTAATTAATATAGTTTTTGTTTTATAAAAGTAACTAAGTATATTAAAAAATAAAATCAACTTCCCTAAAAGTGAATTTTATTTTGGAAAATATATTAGTCATACTATAGTTTATATCCAATTATATATTAAATTATTTCTTTCTGATTTTTCCCAGATGATCTTGCCAAATTGACTTCTCATTTTTGTTCTAAGTTTATTGAGTGAGTAAAATATATCATTACAAATACATAAACATTAATCTAAGGTAAGCAAAATATGAGTTTTCCATCATAAGCATTCCTCAAAATAAGAAGCCTGCAATATGATTAGTTTTCATTAACAACTGGTTATAATTAATAATAAACCAAATAATTTTTCTCTACAAAAGAATGAAGATAAAATTTACAACCATTAAATATCACTAACCTTTCTCAGAATACTGAGTGTTTTGCTGATGGCCAAAGAAAGACCCTTTTGTTAAGTAAATCAAGTTCATTGGAATTAAAGGCATGTATCTTACCTTTCCTGTGACCCTCTTTATAATGTGCTCACTGTGTTTATTTAAAAAGTAATTAAATCTAGCAATCCAGAATACACAATTTAAACTTCTATTATTTTTACGTTTGTAAGAATTTGTGTATTTTCAAAAATATGAACTCAAAGAACTACAATTTAACTTCTACATGGCTTATTAGGTAAAATGAGCTTGCTTTAAGTCATTCTACATTCTGATATTTTCTCTGACCAAAGTTGTAGTCCAATATGGCCCTAAGACAGTAGCCTGAGTTCTGAATAATTTTTATGAGAAAAATTAATCCCATTCAATTTAACGAGATAGTGGATGTTTATAATGAATAATTTGAAATCAATTTAAAAGTCATTCTGTTACACATGGATCACATAGGAGAATTATAGTGACAGAGTGTTTTCCCATATCCAATAACCAGCAGAATTAAAGTCTTGCCCCATGAGAAAAAGACGAAATTTAGTGTGAAATTGAACACAACAGTCATGAACACTAGTTGAGTTTAGTATTGTGATGCTATTGTTCACCATGACAGAAGGCGACAGAAAGAACCTTTTTCCTTTCCAAAATCGTTGAACTCCCACCAACAATCACAGTAAATACGTTTTAAACATATGTAAATGGGGATACCCTTGGTACCAGGAAATCACAAAAATGTCCACTTAATTAACAAGTCTTTAGAAAGACGAGTTTCAGCAGTATTTCAACCCTTGATAAACACAGTTATCTATACTGTCTGGGCTGGATTAAAATGAGTTGGGTTACTCAAACTCTCTTTATTACACTTTTTTTTTCTCTAACAAAAAACAGGATTTTCTATAAAAATTTCCCTTTATATATCCCTATTTTTGTCATTAGTCATTCAAATTTGAAAAATCATACTTTAGCATCCATTTCTGCTTAATCATTAGCGAAGTGAAACAAGGAAAGAAAAGAAAGGTAGGAGGGAAGAACTAGAGGGAGGGAAAGAGGAAGGAATATGCTCAAGTAATTCATGTCACTTAACTTGAGTAAAAGAAGAATTGGTTTGAGTCACTCTATTTTAGTAACACATCATTAACATTTTAAAAACCTGCCTCTGTATAATGAAATTTTTTAACAATTTTAAAGTACCTATTTATATTATATCAATGCATTTTAGGTGTACATTGAAACATAATTTCTAAAGTGAAAGACTTATGCTTAAAATTAACAGAAATATTTCTACTGCCTTTTAAAAATTAACTATCCCATTTTTCAATTTTTGTAAAAATAATTGTGTTTCTGACTGATTTCTGACCCAGACAAATGCCTGGAATTCCTTCTACGCCTTTATACACATCAACTCTTCTGGTCCTTAAGATAATTAACTCTACTTTTCAATTAATGTTAATATACAGTAACTCTATATGATTATCTTTATAATTTCTAATGTAACGAACGTTACTAGCAGCTGCAGAGATTATTAAAGGTAGACATCAACATGTTCAATGATTTAAGTGAATTATTCAGCACATTTCTTCTTAAATTCTTAGAAATCTGTAAGAAATATGTTTGAACACTAGTTCCCAAAATGTTCCTATGAAAAGTAGAAAAAAAGAAAAGATTTCAAGAAGCTCTTTAATGTTCAGGATTACAAAACATTGTTAATGGTTGCCTATGAATTTACTCTTAGATTAGATATGTTTTTGATATATGTGAATAGAAAAATAGAAGACTGTTTTTCTCCACTTACAAATGTATATTAGTAAGGAAAGGGGAAAGCCTGATTCCATGGAAATGATATTTCCACTTTTTTTTTTTTTTAACCAGTGTATAGAAAAATGTCACTGCATTTCCTAACACTCTCCCTCTAGTGGAGACCCTGCAATCTGCAAGTAAAGCTGTGTAAGGAACAATTATTTCCATCAGCAGCTTCAGCAGCCTATCTTTTCTAAGCCATTCTTACAATAGTGTGACATGCTCTGTACAAATTTGTCAAGCTTTTATGGAAACTTAGCCCAATTCTCTTCTTGCACAATAGCAGAAATGTAAAATATGTACTCTAGTAATAATCAGTTGATGTTACTATAATTGCACATGCATGATGCAAATGTTTAGTTATTTTAAAAAGACATGAATTCCTAAATATAATTTAGAATTTGATGTTCACATCTGTATTTCCATATAAGTTATAAGCAGACTATTAAAATTGTTAAAACTCTGAAAAGAGCTGTTATCTATCAAACTGTTACTTGAAAGTTCTACTTTAACACATTTCAAGTTTATCCATTAAGTTGATAGAGTAAACCATAAACACTGATCCACTTTTTAACTTAGTGTATGTCTTTTCCTTTATCAATCTATTTGGGTTTTTGCCTTTCATCTTAAAATGAGCCTAATAATATTTAATCTTTGGCAATATATATGTAAAGTGTTTTGAGACTTATTTATGCCTTGCAATAAGCTCTCCTGTTGGATTGAGAAGAGACCAGAGCCCTACTTAGGAATCTCAAAAGCCACATCACTTCAGAGTATTTGAAAAATTCAGCAGATAGTGCCATTAAATTTCACTATTAAGATCCAGAGAGCAAATTAATTTTCTTTTAGGCAATTTGATGCTTTCTAGAGGAGTTTAATTTTCTTAGTGGCATGCACTGAAAGAAAACACCAAGGGCATTTTGAATTGAATAAAAATTTCATCCTACAGAACAGCCATGTGGTCACCACCCAATCAGGCTGCACACATAAGTATTACTACCTTTGGTTCTTTGTTACTAGAAAGCTTTTGAATAATTTCATAGGGTGTGAAATCATTGCCCTTTGGACCTGGATAAAGTTGCACGTCATAACTTACAAAACAGCAAATCCATTAGTTAATTACCTAACTGAGATGCTTAAAAGCTACAGAGTGATTCTGTTGATCTTTGTACTCCCAGTGTCTAGCATGTTAGCTGGCCGAAAATATGCTCTTACGAGATATCTTTTAATAATGAATATGTTCCTAATGCATATAGAAGTTATGAAAGTTTTCTTTTTCATCAAGTTAGTTAAAATCAAAGACATGCCCTTGGTTATAGGGATGATAGACTACATACACTATTAATTAATCAATTTGCTGAAACTTAAAATGATGAAGTTATTTCCTGAGTCTAAACTACGTAAGATATTAATTTTTATCTTTATACACACTTTCTTAGCATTTGGCTAAGCACAGTTTCTCTTGGCTACCTCTATATGATAAAAATTATCATATTTTCCTATTTCCTAGCTACAAAAGTAGAATCCTTATCATTCTCTGAATCAAGAAAAAGGTGCTATCCAATGTTTTAGTGCTATTTACACAAAGCCTCTAAGTCTCTCTCACAGCCTTCAAAAGTTTATCACTATCTTATTACAGTCTTAACAACCAGAGAAAACTCTTCCTTCTCCTCTTGCTTTGATCTCATTTGTGAAACCTTGTCTGAAAATGTTTTTTTGTTTCCACACTGCCAAATCTTGTCCTTCAGAACTTTAAACTGAATCTTGGATCAGATCTCACTCTTGAAGCCACATGAAGCTAAAACTTAACTTATGCCCAAACAACATAAATTAAATCTGCATGACTCAACATGTTCCAGTGATGTATATTAGATGTATATTAGTACTTCGAAATTTTTGTGGATTAAATACCTTGCAAAGACCATATCAGGGTAAATACTTTAAGAAAGAAGTGTTCAGAATCACTGAAATTAGATAAATAAAGAAATAGAGTTTAATTCTAAACAGTTGTTGAATTATGTTATACCGATGATTTAAGTGCTCACTTTGTTTAAATATACAATTAACAGGATGTTGAATTTAGAAGGTTTTACTAAAATACTTGTGTTTATGCTTTTGTTAATACTATTGTGGATTTTAAAAAAATAATGGATAGTCAATCTAAGAAGAAATGGAAAGTTTATTCAAGCCAAACTGAAGATTTTCATCCAGGAGACAGTCTCTCAGAGAGCTCTGAGAACTGCTGTGAAGAAATAAAGGGAGAGGTCAGCATATCTGTGATTTTGGAGAAGGGAACACGTGCAATCGAGCGCACATCTCAGTAGAAGGTTGCTGCTAGTCATGAGAAACAGGTATCTTAGTTAATGGTTTTAGTGCTTATCTAAGGATGGGAAGATGCAAGAATCCAGGTTCATAAAACATTTCTCCTGGAAATATCTAACTATCTGAAGTTCCGGCAGTTTTCCCAGAGCACAAAGTGCCTCATCCTGGTCTTCCTTTTGGGTCCCTTTCAGGATGTCCTGTAGGTCAACGTCTGCACTGGCTAATGTCTTGATTTTTATAGAGCTGGATGGTGGCCACACTCTAGTTTTCAATCCCTTCCCTTTTGGTCTTAATTTTAACCAAGGTTGCAAAAGCATTTCATGACCAATTTGTCCCATGGCCCTAGGAAAGCTCTTTCCCAGGTCAGGCGAGGGTTTCGTAGATAGACCACTCTACGTGCTGTTACTGGACTAGGCCCTATTAACAGTAGCCAAAAGCGTCTGGACCATCTGTCTTACAACTCTGTTATGGGCGAGGAAATGATGCCCTTTCCTTGCTTCTTCCTGTGCCTAGAGTTTTATTACAATCATTGATTTTAGAGTACTGTGCATTTTGGTCAATCATTTCAGGTCACCTGATCATCATTAGTTTTATCTGAGATTCAGTGACACATTTGGGAATGCAAGAAACAATCATCCTGTAAAATAGCCAGAATACAAGTAATGTAGCTAGTAACATTAATAAGGCCATAAGTAAGTATTTAAACGAAGAACCTCCCTTAAGTGAGGCCCAGTATCTCCCCAGTTCATCTGACCAGTCTGTTCCACACCAGTCGCTATCTTTAAGAGAAATGATATATTGGCATTGTACACAGAATTCACCAAAGATGTCTGCACATACAGGCAAGTGGTGGGTCGTCGCGACCCCTTACAGGATGGAGAAAGGAACGTTATCTTCTAAGGAGTTACTTGGCTGGCGCCAGCAGAAGAAAAATTGATCTTTATGGTTTAGCAGGTATTTCTGCCCTTGGGGACGTCTGGTTAATGCATAAGGCAAGATGTACAGTGCACACTGGAGGGGAGGCAGGAGGCCCAAATGGGCAGAGAAAGTTTTTATGTTTAATTTTTCTTTCTTGCCTTAAAATATCAATTTTTATTTTATCACTATACCATTTAAAAACTCTTGAAGGTCATATTTCTAAAGCTGTGCTTCCTGTGTCCATGCAAAAAAGTATAACTTCAAATAATATTTCTAAGTAGAGATTAAAAATATTGGCAATTGATACTATTTGCTATAAATAAATACTTGTTATGTTAAGGATGTAATTTTAAGTCAAATTGAAATTAATTTATAATTTTTTTAAATAATGACTTTTTTATGATAAATTAATAAATATGTCTAATTCTTATATCACCTCAGCAGGATTGCAGATTTTTCAGTTCTTTCTGATCAGAATCTCAATTGCTGACTTTAATTGAGTTCCGTTGTATACTGGACTCTGTCCTGGGAACTTGACACATGTTTTCTTATGCAGAGAGTCTGATGCAATGGTTAATAGGATGGAGTCTGGAATCCAAATTACTGGGTTCAAACCTCAGCTCCACAATTTAATAATTGTGTGATTTTGGACAAATTACTTAATATAGTGAAACTATAATAATAGAACCTACTTCATAAATTTGTTGTAAGAATATATAAAAACTATTTAGAAAAATCCCTGGCATATAGAAAGTACTCACTAAATATTAGCTAATATTAGCATTCACAATAACCTGATATGTTTTATTATCCTCATTTTATAGATGAGGAAACTGAAACCAAGAGAGGGTAAATGACTTGCCCACTGTCACAGAATTCAAATCCAGCAACTGTCTTGGCCTTCAGACAGTAAACTAGACCACCTCATGATAATCCAGAAGTGTTAACGCTATCAGGTTTGGCTTCTGGAGTCAGCCAATGCAATCAAATGAATAGTGTTTTAAAGCTCAGGCTATCAAGGTGAAAAACACCGGAATTTTCTAGCCTATGTGGTGAGGGGAAAAAAATATGGCAGCAAAACACACTTCTGTGAGAATAAAATAAATTACCAGAGTGCAGCTAAGAACCAAAATTGAAATTTCCTTTATGAAAGTCTTCATTTAGTGGATTATCTCCATAGATATCTCTATCTCTAGATAGCTGAGAGAATGTCCCTTCATCACAGAATTAAGTACTATCTGTGGACTAAAGGTGTTCCAGTTGCAATGGTTTGAACTCTCTTCTTTTTGTCTTTGTTTTTGTTTTTTTGAAAGAGTAGTTCACTTCTCCACTGATTGGCCCATGTGGAGTAAATTAGACCATTGAGACTAAGCTAGATTGGGCTACAGTTTCTACCATTTCTCAACATAAGATTTCAGTTAAGAATGAAACTGGATACTTACCTGGCAAGGGAGATACCATGATCAGGAAGAACGAAATTGGCTATTTTGAGCGTGGTGTTAAAAAAGTTTGTAGTTAAATGTCTATTTTTATTTGGCCTCAGATGTTATCCTTTCAGACATAAACTGTTCTTTAGCCAATTTATTTGCAATTCCTAAGTAGAAATAAATGGTAAGCCGTAGATAAATAAATGCAGAATCTACCATCAATCAGTTGATAGACATAGACAATAGTACAACAATAAATTACTTGCAAAATCTTCACAACCACCACATTTGAAAACATACCATTTACTTTGTGCATTTATTTTTCTGCCTAAGAGCCAAATATCTTAAACGCTTTTAGTCTTTCTTTATGTTCAACTCTTTTCCAGTCACTATTCACAAATGAACAATTTTTTTAATCAGTCAAAGTAAACTAGAGGCCTTTTCCTGATGTGTATAGAAAGTATTCCTGAAAGACTCATTAGAAGTCAACTGTATGACTGTAGAACAATACACTGCACAAGACAGGGGAGATTTCCTGCCCAGAGAGCTAAAATAAGTTCAACACACTGCTCTCCAGACCATTCAGGTCATATGCAGTGGGCAAGGAGGGATGGAGGTGAGGTGTTGGGGAGGGATCTGAGGGTAGCATGGTTTGGGCCAGGTAAGAAGACAACTAACAGGGTTATCTATCCTGTATGAAAGTGGGATTTGCAATTTAAAGTCACACAGTGGGACCCATTTCTTTTATTTACTATGAGCATTTCTAATGCAGCTTTGTCTGTCTCACTTCATTAATCTAAAACTCAGATATTTCTTCTCTTCATTTTAAGAAAATTCATCTTCATTAACTTGGTGATTATCATATAGTGAACTTTCAACACATTCAATATTACAAAATTCATTAGGTGCTATACTTGTAAAAATACCACGTCTTAAGTAAGGTTTCTAGTTTGCAGTCATGCATACATGTGATTTTCATAAGTTTAATGAGCATTGTAAATGCATAAGTAGAAAAAGTTCTCTTATAGATGATATATGGCTTTTCGGGATGGCAAAATTCCAATATATTGATGTATTGGCTCACGTAAATTTAGTCAACCTTCAGATAAGAATGCCATTTGAATAGTTGGAACAGCTTAGCACTCCTAGCTGTGGAATTTCTTTTTAGCATCCTAGATATATTCCTGAGTGAGGAAGTTAGAAGTTAGAATAATACTTTAAATACAATTTCTTAAATGCCTTTGAGTTTTTCCCAGCTTTATTGAGATATAATTGACACATAACATTGGCTGAGTTTAGAGTGCCAACTTGGTGATTTGATACATTTGTGTATTGCAGAATGATTACCATTGAATTTTAAAAAGACATAGTGAAGTTAACTTTGTACTTAATGTTTTATTTGAATACGTGTAATATTGAATAATAATAGAAAACTAAAATTGCCATTTCACCATAACTTCTCATTTAAGTAAATGGTATTAATGGATCCTAAAAAATAGTCTTGAGTAAATGATCAACATAGGTAATTGGTAATATAATAGTAAATGTCATTAGTAGTCTTATATAATTTAATCCTTTATCTTATTTTAAGTATCACAAATTTCCTTGATGTTACATCAAATTTTTCCATTCTTTCCTGACTCCATGAAGAAGCTATCCTTTCCACACTGTCACAAAAGCTAGATTCCTCTGCAATGAGCCAAAGAATTAGATCCTTCATCAAGGCATGACATGAAACTTTAGCCAGGCAGTTTGCACAAACAGCTAAAGGTCTCCTTTGTGTTTGTTAGCACCACTGTGTCAGCTTTCTTGTGTTGGCAGCTTTGGGCTTTTCCAAGGAAAGCCCCAGAGAAAGTTGTTACCAGCATATATTCTACAGTTCACAGACTCTCAAAAAGGACACATTAAAACAGTTAGAATCCCCAGGGCAAATGGGGAGATTAAGTAGCCTACTCCTTTACAGAAGCCCCCATCAGACAAAGCTGGGTATTGTGTATTCAGTACACTATCTCTTTCCAGCACTGAACTTTACTATTGTGCTCAAAGATTCGAGTTTACAAAGTATTTGGGGGGCTTTGCATAACTGTTCACTGTCACCACCACTGACAGCCATCTGAGTGTGGGAATTTTTGTAAAAGACATGATGCCTACCAAATGATTGACCTAATATATTAATACAAGGGCAACATCTTAGCATGAGGGGGAGGACGGAGAAGTTCCCACCAATATTTGTAGCAGCCTCATTTTTTACAAGAATTCAAATTCAGGAAAGTAAAAAAAAAAATTCCTATCAAGAAAAATAACAGCCAGATTACACAGTGATGTGTACCTATCTAATTATAAAAAGTGTATGAGAGGTTTCGGTGGAAGATTTCTGGGACCCTTTAAGTTGATTTTATATTATGGAAATATTCACTTGTCCTGTTTTTCAAAGGTATTCACATAAGATAAAATGCATCACTTCAACTCTTACATTTAGATACATACACTAAACTGGGGCCCCGATTTGATCTGCCATGTCAGAAAGCCTTGCCCTCTGGAAGTGGGATACTGAAATAACATCCCAAGGTGAACCGCTGCTTCATGGTCAATACTTAGAAAAGGTTAAGAAAAAGCTGAATATTTAAATAAACATAAATCCTTAATTGCTCTAACCAACTGGGGGAGAAATTGTACTTATTTGGGTCAGATACTGTTTCATCTAAAGCTTTTTAATACACCGCCTTGAAAACATGAAGGCTGTATGAATTAGCATAGCCATGACCTTTTCTAATGTTTATATACTACTAACTCATTTCACTGAAGGATCAAACATGTTTTAATAGGCATTAATAGCAATAATACTTTATGCAAATGTTGTTTTTTCATACCTCTTTTCCATTTTTGTACATTTTTATGCTTAGTCTTTAAACTTCTGTTTAAACCCACATTGTTTGAGGCAGGTTCTAAATTTTGAGAAACCATATTAGAAATTGAAAAATGTTCCAATTTTTTAAATTGACAGAATATAATGTAATTCTATCTTTATGGATTTCATAGACTGTATGTTAGTATACTTACACTTCAGATGATTTATACAAATTATGAACATGCAGCAAAATGCTTTATCATGCGAATGGCTAGAAATACACATTTTCCCGGAAAACTTGAGATAGCTCTCAATTTCTCGCTACTATACTATTTACGTATAGTAACTTAACTGAAAGTTAATATTAAGAAATGAAAAAGTTCTTAAAATAATTTTTTTCTTAAAGGATGGTTATTTACATGATGGTTTTAATAATATGTATGGAATGTATCAACACTTAATAATTTATTTTCCATTTTGAACATGCATTTGATGTCAACTCTGTACACTTTTATGAACCTATCAGTGACATTATCATCTTGCTTATGTTCATGTTTGAATTTTTCTATAACATGTATAAACTTTTGAAACAGGGAAATACATCATTTAAAAAGTGATCATAATCTGAGCCTTTGATCCTAAGTACTTTTTTCCATAATGTATCTATCTCAAGAGTGAAATGTCTCCTGTGGTCATTTTGAATTAAAGAAATAGACTCTAACTTAGAGTTTTGGCCATCTTTTAAACAGGATAAGAACTCTCATGCCTTTATAAATGGACTATCACCTTTATTGTATGAATGCCTGCAAAATTACATTGAGATTAATCTAGGGGCCGTGAGTTTTATTTTTGTTTGCCATTAGTCACTTCATCTAAATTTAGGTTTAATTGTATTGATCATGTTCAATCTTATACCAGATCACAAAGCAATTCAGTGGATATTGAACATGTTGCATTAAAAATATGCTACTCCCAAAGGGAAATTATTAATGAGAATTGTTCTCCATTTGCCCTATTGTAGACACAGCAAAAACTGCTTGTTTAATCACTTTCTAAATTGACAGTAGAGTGGTGTCTCAGCCCACTTCTTTTGACTTGTAGCTATTTTTACTGTGTTCATTCAAACTTTGAAATAGCCTTACAAAATAGATTAGAGTTTGCAAACATCATTCCCTTAGAAAATACTCTTGTTGAAATAAGTCATTCTTATATAAAATTCAGTGATTTTATGTATTTATGTTGTATGTTCAGGTATTATTTTTATATTTTAAGTTCTAGAATTTATATTTGGGAATTATGAGCAACACATATATGCTTCATGTCTTTTAAAGATAATCTAAAGTGTGGATAAGATCCACATATTTGAAATAAATTATTTTATTATGTGCTTCAGTATTTTTGATATTTACAAAAGTTCATTATAATTATCTCCAGGTCAAAAGTTATTTTCTCATTTTCTTTACGAAATATTAGTTTAACGTGTACATCGACTCCAATTTACATAGTAATACGAGCTCACAGGGTTTTTTAGGGCGTATATGTGCTTTTAAACCTATGAATTCTAAGATTATTTAAGAGTCTACAACTTAATGAGTCATGTAAAAAGAAAGACCATATTACAAGGAACGGGAAAGGGTGTGAACTAGACCAAAACACCTAGATTTTCAGTATATTTAGGTTATGTATTAAATTGTTGATCTTGAATCTGACTTCACTGATTCTTAGTTTCCCTTCTGTAAGGTAATGATTCAGCGCTGTCTACTGTCTCAGGTACAGGATCATATGTCCTTAGAGCAAATGCAGTAATGCATGGGAAATGCTTTATTAACTATTTAATGCTAGTTTTACAGGTGTCTCCTATTATTTTTATCTGAGTGACATTTTACTATTATGTTTTCACTCCTGCTTTGGAGTGCTCCTTGCTTCTTAATATATTGTTTAATTGGTTGACTGAAGAAACTATTACACCTTGGCACTCTAGGGGCAGTAGGCCCTGTTGAAGTAGCCCATCACTCTCTGTTGGTTGGAATGTGTTTAATTCATATGGAATTCTGGAATCTTGTTCTTGCTCATCTAACAGAAAGCTTTGAAACTCAACTACTGAAGTCCCCAGAATATACAGATTGACCAAAAAAAGTCCATTGTATATTTTAACTCTATTTAAAAGACAGTGTATGTTGGAGCCGCTAGAGAATATCACCTTCATATATTGAAAATTCCTACTTTATATCCAACAATACTTCTTTCTACAGTTCAGTAGCCCTTCAGTTTTTTTTAATCCCATTCACACTCAATTAACATTTTAAATTGAGAAATTAAGTAACATGCGAATTAGTTATATGTATTTAGAGTTCATATGTTTGGATCAAATATGTTGGTGTATCTTATTCCTAGAAATGAGGGTCGCTGGCTTTCATTTTTCCATCCAGGGCACCCATATAGTATTGGCAAGTCACTTCACTAGGTGCTAGGTGTATACTTCTTCTTCCACTCTTTCAATAAACCCCCAACCAAATGTATGAAAGACTATGGAACTGAGTATCACGTTGTATCCAGATGTTCCAAGAACGTAATTACTCCTTTACATGTGGAATTTACCAGTTAATACTGGGATTTTTCACTATAAATTTGACTTTCCCCAGTCTGATTTAATTAGTGACAACTACTAATACACTCCTGAGTTTGACTTTCATATAGAAAGCTTGTTTCTTATTATTTTAAAGGCTTTTTTTTCCTTCATGAGAAAATAGTTTGCATTTAATGGTAGCTTATTCAATTATAATAAGATAATGGGAATAAATAAGGTAACAAAAAATAAAAATGAATTGTACATATTTACATATAAATTATGTATATATATAAATATATATATATTATCCTGCATGTATTTATATGTGTTAGTTACTTAACACTTAAACAGTCTATGCACAATTCTAAGAAGTTTACATGTACGAAATCATTTATTCCTCATAACAGCTCAATCAGGTAGGTGTTATTATCCAATTTTTATAGATAGGAAACTGAGGCACAAAGAAGTAATATGACTTGCCAAAGTCCACATAGCTAGTGAGTGGCAGTTTTGGCTACTGGTCAGAGGTCTTTGTATCATGTTGCCTCTCCCCAGATACGTCGCCAAACGTTTTCAGTAACATCAGCTGTCCAAATCTCCCTTTCCGTGTCTGTTATTATGAATTTATATTATCATACCATCGGATATTCAATGCAATAAGAGCTTTTGCCTTGTTCCAAATAGCATAGTGCATGGTGAAACACAATGGAGTTAAAGCTACTAATTCTTAAAGTATATTTCTCGATAGCTTTAGAATTCCTTCTGAGTGCTTTTTGGACTCTGAAATTGTCTTTCAGAGATTTCCCTGAAATGTCCTTTAGACAAACAGCCTGTACCTCCTGGTATATCCCCTCCACTCCTACCCAATGCACCACTCATTTCTGTTCCTTAGTGCTGCTACAGAACAGGTACAACAGAATCCACGTATACCAACATCCTCTAAACAGCATTCTTAGCTATGACACCAGAAAACTGCCCAGGCCATTCCTTTTTAAGTAATTTTATGTACATTAACATAAGTAGAAAAGTATATATTTTATTAGTACTTTACATATAAACATTTTGCCCTGACCCTTCCCTTTAATATGGTAAAATTATTTAAAAATAACTGATGAAAGACCCATGTTTATAGAATTAGGAATGTTTATTTTCTTTCAAATTCGTACTGATATTTGAAGCTAAATGCTGATGTCAGTACTCTGAATGTTATCACACAATATTGAATTCTTGATATATTTTCAGTTCACCTCTCCACCATGGTAAATTTTTGGCTGTATAAATATTTAACATGGCATGATGTGTGGAGATGTTAAGTTAACATCTGTAAATGTAAAGTTAACAGGGTACCTTATTTCAATCTTCCAAAAGAAAAAAGAAAGAAAACATGGACAGGAATCATGTCAATCCAGAGTAACTTTCCTTGGTGATCAGGGAAATTTTTAAATGTTACAGAGATTTCTGTGAGTAGATCTTCTACATTAACATCTTCTACCTTGTGCTTGAGGGATAAAATTCACAACTAAATCTGTCCTATTTTATAAAATGCCTTTTCACTCTTACTAGATAAAGTAGAAAATGAAGTATTTTAAGCTATTGATTTTTTGCATTTTTCTATTAGAAAAAAATACTTTTATTTTACTAGTAAATTTTTGTAGCATTTAGTAGGAAATGAGTAAAAGTACACTTTTTTCAATGTCACCGTAACATAAAATAGGGCATGATTTGAACTTGATAAATCACACTTATTTTTCTAAACTCTCTTCATTTAAAAAGCATTTATGAACATAGACCCACCTTCTCTAATTACGTGTAATTTTTCTTTACCAATATCAGTGCTGAGAACCAGGATACTTTGAAATAGAATATAGAGGTAAATAGCAGAAGCAAGAGAGAGCTCACTTAACTCCAAGTTGCTTGTTCCTGGAAGGTGCTCAAGGCTTGAGTAAAAGAAAAAGAAAAGTGTAGAATTTTTGATTATTTCCAATTCTGATAAGGATCTCAAGAAATATAGCTCCACGTTTTTTTTTTCCTGTTCTGAAATATTTAAATGAACACAATTAAGTAAAGAGCAATGGGAGTATACTTGAAGAGTAATTGGGAAGTAAGGATATCTATGGATTACAGTAAGAATCATTTACACACAACTCTTATGCACCCATTTCAGGGAAGAGAAGTAGTAGCAATTATCTTTATGTTATTGCTTCCATATATCTAAGAAGCATCCTGCTGTAGAACAGAAGGAGCTGCATGGCAGAATGGCACTTGCCGCAGCCCTTGATGAGTATGATCATGATCTAACAGGGAGCAAGCATATTGTCATGGTCACTGTGTTCATGTCGTTTTTGGATGATCTAACTTTGCATCACATTAAAAGTACAAATGTGTTTTTTTGAACTCAGACTGGGTTAGACTACATAAAAGCAAACTATGTTTCTGAATGCTAAGGACTACACCCTTTGTTCTCTTTTTTTATAGTGCTCTCCAGAGAGTGGTCACACAACTGAGATCATATAATTTTTTAATCTGTGGTCTGCCTGAATATTGATTATGCCCTTTCAGGAGTGTCTGTAATCTCATCCTCTGTCAAAGTTTGCATGGTAGATGAAGGGCTCCCTGTGGCACTGTCCTAAGGAAGCCAGCTCCAGATAATTGGGAATGTAACTATAAGCGGTCCTAAGACTGGGGTTTTAAGATTCCATGTTATTATTCTTGATGGCTCGGATATCCATTCAGAGCTCTCCCACAGATCTGAGTGTCAGCAACACTTCCACGATCCAGCCTTCCAGCCTCTATAAACGCTAGTCTCATGCAAGTTAAAAATTAAACCTTACTCTGAAAAATAATGTGTATTGTTTCCTAACATTTTATATATTAATTTCTATAACTTGGCTTTTATTCAAATTGACAGACACTATGAATATAAACATTAATAAGCCTAAATTTACCTTAAAACTGACTGGGTTCTTTTTCTTTAAAACAAACAGAACTAGTAATCAGACTACTTTAGAATCTAAATGTTATCTTGCTGCTCAGTGGCCCAATGCCATTATTTAGGTAACTTCCATAGCAACATTTCAAGTTTATTATTTGTCAGTTTTTAAGACTGTGTGGTAATCTAATCAGTTGATCATTACTCAGCTATCATAAAAATGTCCATCTCTCCTTAAGAATATATCATATTTGGTTAACAGATATTTGTTGAGTTAACAAATATACTTGTAATGTCCAAGGCAGATTTAGGCAAATTTTGCATGATAGCTAACTTAAATGTATGTGTAAAATTGTGTTCCTATAATAATAACTGCATGTTTTCATAGGAGAAAAAATAGAAACAAAGGTTAGCAATATAATTCAGTTAAAATATAGATCATTATATATATACCTTAATGTCTATTCATTCTTATACTTCAAATGAACTAATTAACAATGGATAGCAGTACATAAAATTTTCACCCTGTGGCCTAAGGCAATAAAATTTGGCAACACTGAGCTATGAAGAATGTTTCACATCCACATCCCAAAACTCTAAATAATTACAGGATCCAGGCAGAAATATAAGTGAGTGAAACTGACAGTCTAAAACAAAAAGAAATAAACACCATGGCAAAGTTGATAGAACATAAACCATCAAAATAGTGCAGCTGCATCTCAGTTTTAACCAGTGGTCAAAAGGAAAAAATGCAGGCTATGACTGCCACATTATCTGATTTTTTTTGACACATACACACCCAAAATAATATGTATTACTATTTCCAGTGTATTTATTTTTCAATGTTGACAACAAATTACTATCTTTTTAAAATTGTGAGTGCCAAATGAACACATATGTTGACTGACTTCTTCTCTCAGCCAACAAGCTGAACTTCTGCATGAATGTTTCTGTGGCATATCTAAGACAAGCATGTCAAGTTGTCAGAAGTGCTTTCTGATTAAGTACATTCTCAAAGTTCTAGTAAAATGCAAAGAGCAGGGAATATTAAAATCTAAGTGTCATAGTCCATTCAGGCTGCTGTAAAAGCATACCACAGACTTAGTGGTTTATAAAAAATAGAAATTTATTTCTCACAGTTCTAGAGTTTGGGAAGTCCAACATCAAGACACTAGCAGATTCAGTGTCTGGTGAGGACCAGCTTCCTGGTTCACATACAGACATTTTTTCACTGTGTCCTCATATACTAAGGGGCTAGGGAGTGCTTCATGTATCTTTTATAAAGCTGTTAATCCCATTCTTGAGGCTCTGCCCTTCTGACCTAATTACCTACCAAAGGACCCACCTCCTAATACCATAAGAATGGGGGTTAGGATTTCAACATATGAATTTGGGAGTAGGGTACACAAACGTTTAGTCTATAGTACTAATTATGCCAAGATGAAAAATCAGTATATTTCTGAAGGAAATTTATATTAATAAGAACATGTAATTTATTTGAAAAGCTTACGTATTTAAATTGAACAAAGCTTCCAAAGAAAATGTTTTTAGAGAGAATCCTTAGAAGATGAGAGTTTAAGTTGCCAAGATGGAGGGAATGAACTCAAGACGTGAGGTTATGAAACATGGAACAATTTTTCAGAAGAGAAGGTAGTTCAGACATTGCTACAGCATATTATTTATTTAAGGAATCATGGACCATCCATGCATCCTTTTGTGAAACAGATATTTACCAAAAATATATCTACTATACATTAGAATCTGTGCTGCTGAGAGTACAGAGGTGAAGTAAATGGTCAGAGAATGTGTGTGTGTGTGTGTGTGTAAGTGTGTGTATAGTACAAGGATTACAAATTACATTACATAAGAGAGGAATAACAAGCTGAGAAATTATCATAAAACCACTGAAATGTATATATTTTTAAAAGTCAGTAGGGAAACTTCCATAATTAAGGACATATAGGACACTCATTGAAAAGCATTCACCTCAGAAAAAGTACAAATCACACAAGGAAATGAAACACCATGAGAGAGAGTCGAATGTTATAAAAAGCCAGAGTATCCCTAGTACTAGAGTTAATGGAAAAAATCTGATGACTGTAACTTTAGCTAAAATTGTCAAAGGGATCAAAAGAAGAGAAATTACCAGAAGGACATATAAAAACTATGCAGAAATACAAAAATCAAAGAATAAAAGCAAAACGATAAGAAAAAGAGAATAAAATTTGGATAAGTAGTTTTTTAAAATAACCAAATAATTTAGACATGAAAAATACAGTAATTAAAATTAAAACTTAATGAATATATTAAACAAATTAGTGAGAAATGAAGGAGTAAATTGAAATTATTTTCCTAGCTTGTTGCACAGAAAACTATGGAGTCAAAAATATATTAAAAAAAGAAATCAGAAGGCATTGAAAATTGATAAGAGTACAACACATATGACTAAGATTGCTGAAAGAGATGTCTGAAAGACAATTTTAAAAGATAGTGGCTGAGAAATTTCTGAATTAAAGACAGATGTGGCTCCTCGGGTAAAGCTACTCACTGAGTCTTAGAGAAAAGTTTTTTAAAAACCTTACAAATTGTCCTCTCCCCTACCATAAAAGACAGATTATCCATGAATATTGACAATTAAATCATTTAACATATATCTCACTAGCAACAATACATATCAGAAAACAGTGAAATAATATCTTTAACATGCTGACTGAAAAAAAACACAATAAATGTAAAACTCCCTGCCCAGGAAAATTGTTATTTAAGAGTAAGGGTAAAACAAATACTGTTTTTAGGCAATACAAAGTTTATTACTTAGTCATGTGTAGAGAGAATGACCAAAAAAAAGTATTATCTTTTTTTAGAGGAAAAGTGAAGGCTTAGACTTCAAGGAGGAGTTAATTTTAAGAAATTAAGTGGGCAAATATTGGTATATCCAAAAAAATTCAAATAATAAGAATAACAACAAATTATTGATGGTTGTAAAATCAGACTGGTGCTGACACACTTCATAATAGTAAAATGAAAATTGAGTGTAATTAAAATTAAAACGTTAAAAGATTCTTCTCTTTTGCAGAAGAAGGTTAGTGGCCTAGGACTTAGTTAAGGCAAACACACATCTTTAAAAAGCCATCAGTAAATTAATGAAAATAAAGATAATCAATCAATAAATAGAAATAGCTTAAATAACTTTTAAACCATCAGGAGAAATTATATATTTAGTAGTGCCTGAATTACATATTTAGTGTAGGTAGTTAGCTTTGGTAGTTAGCTTCCAAGATTCCCTCCAATTATTAACACATCGCAGTATTCATGACCTCCCATGTATCACTGATCACCGAATCACTGATGGTCCATGTGGCTGATAGCATATAACAGAATGTCACTTCATATATTTTCTTATGCAAGACTATGCCTTTAATCATGGGTACCTTTTCACTTATACACACTCACTAGCCTTGGATCCCTCACTCAGCGGGAACTGGCTTCCATGTTGTAAGCAGCCCAATGAGGAAACCTATGATGTAAGGTGCTAAAGATTTGGGTCAACGGGTAGTGAGGAATTGAGGGCTGCCAACAATCGTGTAAGTGAACTTAGAAGTAGATTGTCCGGCACCTGCCAAGCCTTCAGATGCCTGCAGCCCAGCCACCACCTTGACTGCAACCTCATGAGAGATCTTAATCAGAACCAGTCAGCTAGACCACTTCCAGATTCCTGACCCTCAGAAATTATGTGAGATAATAAATGTTTGTTTTATTTAGCTGCTAAGTTTCTAGGGTAATTTGTTACGCAGCAATAGATAATTAATACAGGCATGATGACTTTGTCATGCAGTCTTTACAGAATTTATTTTGCCCTGAAAACAAATCAACACATACAAAAAATGTGTTGATTAACTTGAGAGTACTGATGCTGGAAAAGACTTTAGATCTATGTAGTTCGGTTGTCTCTTTTTGTAGGAAGTGATCTGAGATCCACACAGGTTGAGTTAGTTTCCCAAAGTCACACAGTTTGTAATAGATTCAGAATTTTACTCCAAGGTCTTCTGTCTTCCAATTCAGTACAATTTTACTACTCTGTGCAATAATTATGAAACTCACTTCTTAAAGAATACCACTTAAAAAGCATCATTCAGTTGTAAGATTTACTGAATAAAACTTTACCTTATGTTACTTCCGTGGTTGAATTTTATTTGTCTTTATACCATTTCCATAAAAAGTTAACATTCATTAGGGAACTATTTGCAGCAGAATAATCAACAATTTCTTACACAAGTATTACATGCTTTGCTAACTCTTTAAAATCATGAGACATCTTTGTCATTGGAAAAACTGCAGCATGTCACAGAGTATTTGAAATTAAAATTAATTTTCTTTTCCTGCCTTGTGTGTCCACCAAAATTTTTTCCACATATAAAAGACTTGTAATTCACAGCAAGGAAGCCACAATTATTTTTTAACAGTATCTGGTCAGCTCTGGAAACCTTTTATGTGCTTCCTGGCAATATTAAAGAAATCATAAAGGCTTTATAGTTGTTACTGCCCCTCTACCCCTTACTGTTCTTTATCGTGCTTGAATCCCACCTTCACTTATCCAACTTTGGAGCAAAGCTTCTCCTTTAAACATATTCCAGCCAAATAATCAGTTATCTGCTGAGAATGATTACAGGTTTTCCAGGCATGCTAGGGCTTCATCTAAAACATTGTCTCTGCCTTATATCTTCTTGAATGATATTTCTTCAGATGTGATCTGTGAGTTTCAAAAGTCTTCCAAGAGCTCATTATTATGGTAAAAAGAAGAACAAAGAGAAAAAGGACAGTAAGTGGGAACCTCCTGCTTGCATTTTTCACTGATAAAATCAGATGGTATAACAATTTACTCTGAAAAACATTTTTTTTTATGTTAAAAAGGAATATTTTGGCAATTGTGCTTATGGTCACATTTGTATTTTTAATATCATGGCAGTGAGAGCATTTTCATTACAAAGTAAGTCTCTCCTTTTTTCAGTAATTTGATTAGAAGCATCAGAATAGCATTTTCAACATTCTCTCATAAAATAAATGTAGATCTAGCAAACCAAAGAAATAAATGCATAGCTTAGTGAATAATTTTAAGAACAACACTCATGTAACGCAAGTCAAGAAACAGCACGCTGTCAACCACCTTAGAAGCCCCTCCACCTGTGCCCCATTCAAGTCACAAATCCCTCATTCCAAGCCAAAAAACCCCACTATTTTGGCTTTTACAGTAATCACTTCCCTGCTTTTCTTTATGATTTTATCATGCAAGTAAGCATCCTTAGAGTTAGGCTTAGTGTTACTTTTAGTTAGTTTGGCTTAGTGTTACTTTTTTTAAACATAATTTGTCTTTTAGGGCTCAATTAATCTACAGGTTTCTCTTCCATCCATTTATTTTTCTTGCAAGTTTTCTGTCGAGGAACCCAAGACACTGACCTGCAGCCTTTTCCATGTTATTGTTCAATATGTTACAATGAACTCTATATTTTCTGTAAATTGGCAGCTGGACCTAGTAGATGGATCAAATGCAGATTATATTCATTTCATAAACATATCGTCTTGCAAACAAAGGCACATTATACCTGTTTTTCACTCGTTATTAATTCCTTAGGAGTTGCAAAATGGTAATATTCTAATTCTATATTTTTGACTGGCTGAATAATTTTAGAAAGAGAGATTTACTATCATCTATCATCTGGCTATCCAGTGGTACAGTTCATATGGAAAACAGGACAAATGCTAGATCTTTTCCTTTTATCAAATTAGTTTTTAAGAAAATGAATTGTTTCACAGTCATCCTTACAGGGTGATAACTAGACTTTAAATACAACATGAATTCATGAATTTAAACATACGTGATGAGTACCCACCTACTGTAGATCTTATCGTTATCCAAGATTAAATTGTTTCATCTTTGGTCAATAGAGTCTTTCTAAACTGGCTTTCAGAACCTTTTGTCATTACCCTGGTAATGACATTTTTGCTTCCTGGCATTCTATGATGTTCCAGACTCATCTTGTATATTCGCTGGCCTAGATCTACCATCAGCCATTTTTACTAAAAGCACGGACTTCCTTTAATGGAAACAGGTATTTCAAGACATCATCTTGGGTCTAGGGATGCTCACTGATTAATCATTGTTTCCAGGCCTTTTCAGTGGACAGAGTGAGGATACCCCAAGGTTTTTGCTTTGTCTCTTCCATATTACAGCTGTATCTCCTTTCTCCGTTACCGAGTATCTTGGTTTTCAAGGACAGAGGAAGTGACAGAATTATAATATTTCATAAATACTTATTAAGTGAATAACTCAAAGTTAATGGTCATGAATTTAAAATAAGGGTAGGTAGCATGGTTGTGTATCCTTTTCCAGCCACACACAGCTGCATAGATGCCAGTTGTATTAGGTCGAGCTTCCTTGAGAATCAAATGCCAAGACAGGATTAGACATGTAGAATAGTTAGGGGAAATACCTGTTAGAGAAAAAGAGGAGGGTACCAGAAGATGTGGTAGGAGTCTTCAGACAACACTGTAGATCTGTCCCTGTAAATAGGTGAGGAAAAGAAGGAAGATGGGGTAAGAAGGTTCTCAGACTCAGGCACAGTTAGTTGTAAAATGTTTTGGCCAGGTTAAAACTCATCCGTCAGAAAAGTCCTATATTGGTGTTGCCACTATATTCAGTATTGGCTGAGAGCAACTTGTGGAAATCATGTCCTTGTTGCAAACTCAGTGATAGATATACAAGTTACAGCAGCTGGAGCCGTCAGTCAGTTACCCCCTGAAGCAGAAAATCTGATTGGTGGGTAGTGGGGCTGAGAGTAAGGTTTAACCAGAGGTTGATTCTTATCAGAGAAATAAAGTGAAGAAGAGGACAAGTGTTTCAAGATTCTTGCACAGGAATATGCAAGGAAATTATGATAGTGAAGGGACATTAAAGAAGAAGAAGGACATGAGTTGAGAGATGAATAGTAAAAATTATTTTGGGGGTGGGGGTAATATATTGTAACTCCAGCTGGGATCAAGGAAATATTAGAGTAATTGAGGAAGGATGTTGGAAAGATGGGAAGATTGTAAGAGAAGGAAATATTTGAATTAAGGTTGTGCAGTGTTACAGTTATTGGGAATGGCAAATTCTAGTCTTGGAAGTCAGTGTTGAGATAAATCAGATATAAATGTTATTTTAAAAAGAATTAGTATATGACCCAGCAATTCCACTGCTGGGTATATATCCAAAGAAAATAAAAACACTAATTTGAAAAGATACATGCACCACAGTGTTCATAGCAGCATTATTTATAATAGCCAAGATATGGAAGCAAACCAAGGGTTCAACAACAGATGAATGATAAAGAAAATGTGATATGTTAAGAATAGACTGTTACTCAGCCACAAAGAAGAATGAAGTTCTGCCATTTGCAACAATGTGGATGGACCTTGAAGGTATCATGTTCAGTGAAATTAGTCAGATAGAGAAAGACAAATACTCTATGTTATCACTTATATGTGGAATGTGAAAAATAAAACAAACAAATATGTATAATAAAACAGAAACAGACTCACAGATATAGAGAACAAACTAGTGGTTATCAGTGCGGAAAGGGAAGTAGGGGCAAGATAGGGATATGGGATTAAAAGATACAAATACTGTGCGTAAAATAAATAATAAGGCTGTGTTGTATAGCACAGAGAAATATAGCCATTATTTTTTTAGTAACTTTAGATGGAATATATAATCTATAAAAATATTGAATCACCAGGTTGTACATCTGAAACTAATATAATATTGTAAATCACCTATATTTCAGTTAAAAATAATGATTTAAAAATAAACATCATGTTAAAACTTTTTAAAAAAGATATAAAAATTTTCAAAGCTGGAGAAGGAGTAACCAGATGGTAAACAGTAGAGTTTAAAGACCTAGTAATCAAAGTAAGGGGTTTCATTGGAAGAATGAATGGACTGGAAGCATGAGGACAGCTACCTGGCATTAAGGCGAAGCAGTAGCAGGAGTGCAGAAGGGAAAACAGCTATGTCTTGGGAAGATCACCTGGAATATTCAGGAAGACGCAGGTTTCAGTTAGAGCCAGAACTGAAGAGAATGCTTAGAAATAAGGTTGTTTCTCCACATGTAGAGGATTCATCTCTAGATCACTTTTTTCCTGGCAGCACCCTGGATCTGATCATTACTCGGAAGCCATTTCTGAATTTTTTCATCATTTGCCATCTTGAGAGGCTGAGAATTCTTTTAAGTTCTGGCAGGTTTTTTGTAAATTATTTTGCCTTCAATTTGTCTCTTTCCTTTCACATGTTTAGTATAAGCAGCAAGAAAAACAGTAGTACCTTCAACACTTTGCTTGGAAATCTCCTTACGAAGATCAGCCAGTTCATTGGGCACAGTTTAGTGTGGCTACAGTCTGCTCCCAGGTAACAAAGATCCTCCTCTCCTCCAGGTTCCGATCACGTTTCCCACTCCCTCTTGAGCCTTCACCAGCAGCTCGCTCCAAGTTGAGATTTCCACTACAAGTCTGTTCAGGGCCATTTAGATGTTCTCCATCTTGCTCCTCAACATTCTTCCTGCTTCCATACCCTGCCTAGGTCCAAAGCGACTTCCATATTTTTAAGTGTTTGTGAGGGCAGCACCCTACTTCCAGTTACCAAAATCTGTACTGGTTATTAATTGTTGCACAACAAAAGGCCCCAAAGCTTAAACAACCAACATTTATTATCTTACAGTTTCTCTGAGTCAGAAATTTGGATATAGCTTAGCTGAGTGCCTCGGCTTCAGAGCCTTTCACAAGGCTTTTAAATGTGTTGACTGAAGCCTGAAATCATCTCAAGACTTGACTAAGGGAAGATTGTTTGGCAAATTTCTTTATAAGGTGATTAACAAGCCTCAGGCCCTCACTGACCACTGACCAGAGGCATCAAGACCTTGTTAAGAGTGTAGCTCAAAACACGGCATTTAGATTAAGCAACTGAAAAATCAAGAGAGGACACTCAGTATGGAAGCCCAAACTTTTTGAAGCCTAATATCAAAAGTAGCATCTCATTACTTTTACTTTTAGTCTTTTATTTGTTAGAAACAAATCACTAGGTCCAGCCTGTACTAAAGGGGAGGGTTACATAGCCATAAATACTAGTAGGCAGAAATCATTGAGGATCATCATAGAGATGGCCAACCACCATTATGTACATTTATAATTAAAGAAAATGCTAACTTTTAGTTAGTGGTTAGTGAAAATGAAGATACATCTTCCTCATCAAAAGTCAGGGGCCTTTGGTTTTAAGAACAGCTAGACTAAAGAAAGACTTTTTTCTTACCATATTGATAAAGAATTATCTGGCAAAATTGGAGAAGTTTGACAAATGTTGACTTTACTACAGAGACTAGTTTATGGGGATCAAATACTCACTCTTATATAAAATTGTTGCTGTGATGTTATATTTGTAGAACACATTCTAGCCCTCACAAACTGATTGTTTCTCACAAAATAGCTAAAGCATTGCAAATTAAGAAGCAAGAAAACAATCTTCAAAGTATAGGATTTTAAATGATCATTAATTCTCCATATTAATCATTTATATAGTGTTGTTACTTTTTACTGCATTTCATATCTACATGTATGTCATCTCTATTTATATCTCTATCTGCAATTGTTAAATCCAATATGAGCGAGGGAATTTAACCTGAAAATTTTTGCAAAACATTGAGTTAATGAATTTGATGATTTCGAACTTAGTGGCAACTGGTCACTAAGGGCCCCCTTCCTCATTTTCACTTTCATTATTTTTTTTGGAAAAACTTAAATAGGCAGTTATAAATTTCTACTGTTTGTGCTAAAAGTTAGCATCTGTCACTTTTTTTCCATCATTATAGTAATGAAAACTAGGAAACATCAAAAATAATTTTCATTTTTATCTTTCCTGGGAGGCTTTATAGTACTTCTAATTCTTTAAAAAAAAAAAAAAAACAACAACTCCTGTTTTTGTTTTGTTTTGTTTTGTTTTGTTTTTCGTCCTGGCATCTTCCTTCATTTCAAAGATTCAAAATCATTTTTTTCCATAGCACTTCTCATTCAAAGAACTATTATTTGCTGAGAGCCCAATGTGACGTGCTAGAAGAGGTGTAGGAAGTGGAAAGTAACATCTATGTATGCTTCAGAAGGGGTGTGATATATACATATAATTTGTTTTATATATTAAGTGTTGATTAAGTGTTGCTATCTTCAATTTGCATAAAAGGAAACTGAGACTTAATTATTTCCTCAGTCAGGCAGCAAATAACTGTTCTAGCATTTAAAAATTGCGTCTCTTTCATTATAGACTTTTCTCCCCTTCCTCCAAATTCCATGCTCACTGCCATAGGAGGTATTGGGCCCTAGAAGACAATAATATAAGGGCCCTTCCATCACATAGCTCATTGTGCTTTCATGACACTTATATTATTATTATTATTTTCATTATTGGTTGATGAATGACATCTGAAACCAAATTATAATTGTTTTGTGTGGAGAAACCAGATATACATGTTTGTATCCTCTAGAATATTGGTCATGTAATATATTCCTTAATAAATATAATTGTTTTGCATTGGTTATGAAAGTAAATGAGAGAAATATAATCCTAATGAACAGGAAATAAAATAGTCTCACATACATCATTCATTTGAATTCATTTGTTTAACAAAAGAGTGAGAACAAAGATTCAAATGACTTCCTTCACATTCAGCAGTAGAAAGTGGCTCATTTGTAAAGTATCTATGCTTCATCCCAAGTATTATTTCTCAAGGTAAATTTCAGTTCAGCCACGCAATAATTACATTTGTAGAGCTAGTTTTGCAGGTGAATCTTTGTGCAGAATCCCACTGTAAAATGTGTCCATCCTGTCCTGCTGGGCAAGCACAGCCATTTAAAGAAATCATTCCATTAAAGATGAAAAACAAACCTTGCACTGAAAATATTACCTTGCATTTAACTTTGGAATTTCTAACCCTCTGACAAGAGTTCTTTGTTTGCCTGGTTTGGCAGTAGGCTGGCTGCTGTATACATTTCTATACTTAACATTTGTTATCAACTTAGTTTGACAGCTTAAATCTAACATAATGATGTGGAAATATAAACAAATGTTAAATGCACTTTTGCATTCCAATAGGTTTTTCCTCCCAGATCTTAACCTTAAAACCAGTTCTTTCCAAGGAATGTAGAATCTAAGAGTTTTGAACAAATGTGTATGACGTCATTTTATATATCTAGTAGTCCAATTTGACACACTGTTTAGGTTACCCTGAGCTTAAACCAACTTAGATATGGGTTTTGACCTGAAGTGACCCCTTTGGCTTTGCAAAGGATTGTTTCAATAAACAGATGGATCATTTTCCAAAGAGACTTTTTCTGAATTAAAAATAGTTATTAAGACTCACAGATGACTTCTGTGCCTGAGAAGAGCAAATTCAAAAAGCATAAAGCTTCAAACCATTGGAGAAATGGAATCCTGTGTTAAATTGGCTTATTAATGTCCCTCTTTTATTTTATGTGATTTAATTTTTTGTATCCCATTAAGGTGAATATCTGCAAACCTCCAAGTATAGGTCCCCTGGAAAAAGATGTGTTGCATCTAATGTGTCTTATTGACAGTCTTCTGAGCATTAGGCAATTGTGTTTAGTTTATTTGTGGGAAGTATTACATTAGAATAATTTTTGTGTGATGGTCTTAGGAAAAGAGAGAAATGAAAAGATAGAAGTAGTGTAAGAATTACATTTGGCAGCTTTTATATTATGGAGCAAAAATTAAAGGTCTGATAAAATACAACTTTGTTATCTGAATTTGGGCAATAAGAGAATGAGGAAAAACAATAGGGAGAAAAATCTAGATTTAGCAATAAAATGGAGCTTCAGGAAGCAACTGTTGTGAATTCAGGTTTCATTATAAAATTTATTTCAGTAGCACTCTCCTAGTACATCTAAAATATGAGCTGATTTGTTCATTTTGGGAACATCTATCATTTAAATCTCATAATAGAGACGTTACTATCTTAATGCATGTTTGCCTAAAGATTCAGTGACAAACTTCTTACTTTTCACATATAGAAAATTTCTGATCTGGTAACTCAGCTAGTATAAGAGAATATGTGCCTCGAACTCTCTGCAGAATTACTTTTCAGAAATCTGATGTAATCCATTGTTAAATTCATAACATCAGTGCCCTTGCCTTACTATTATATTTGACTCGTTCTTTTAGAAATTACAAGGCTACGTTTATCGTTTTTGTGATCTCAAGAAGTATAAAGAGTGAGAGTTTTTATGGCATATGTGAGTTTAAAAGCAGACTCTGCTCTTAATTAGTTTTATGAAAAGTATTTACTTTCTGCATCTCAGTTTCCCAAGTCTCAATTTTTCATCTTTAAAAAGACAAAGATGAAAGTTAGAATGTAATAAACATCAAATTGGTATGTGTGTGAGAGACTGCATATATATGTGTGTACAGAATATTATCTGGCATATTTTAGCAGCTCAAAATATTGTTGAATAAATGGATGAACAAATGGATGAGTGTGTGTGTGTGTATGTTATTTATATAGCTGGGACCTCTGTGTCTCTGTGTGTCTGGCTCCTGGATAATAGAAGTTCTTAAAAAGTGGTAGCTATCATCCCTTTTTTATGATTCATGGAAATAATATAAAGATGAGCCCAAAGTGTTTCAAGATCGCAGTGCTGTGAATGTTGCTGCCTAGAGTGTTAGAAAACAGAGCCAAAGAAATGGGGAAATGTCTGTGCTACAGTCCCGTCTTGTCAGGGTGGTTTACTCCTTCTGTTACAGATATGAATAAAGACCTGAAAGCAACACTAGGTCTTTGTTCACCTCCACCACCACAGTGACCATGAATGTCTGGCCATGATGGGATTTCACTTTCCCAGTCCTGGTTAGAGGACAGTAGCAAGTGTAACACTTAACTCAGAGACCACAAGGAGATTGACAGCACTCTGGCCTCCTGTTCACAGATAGTAAAATGTTAAAGGCTGCCTGTGTGGGATAACCATATGAACCCCTCCTTTTGGAAAAAGCAGATCTGTCCTTGCAGAATTTAGCCAAGCTGTACTTTAACACGAGCATCTGGTAGAAGAAGTTCATAAAAGCTGTTAGAAAACAAAGCATTCTGATTGGCATTCTCATATAAATGGTTGATTCTACCTGTTTTTATTGTAGGTTAATTCCAGTTTCTGCTTGTATCTTTCACTCGTTGGCTGTCATGGCATCAGAAATAGGAAAAGAGGAAATCATTCAAAAATATATCTATTCACTTGATATGTGTAGACCGGGAAAGAACATCCTGTGGGATGTATGAATAAAAAGAATGTTCCTACAAACCAGGACTAATAATTACTCTTAGAGACTGCTGTTTCAACTTTAAGATATAAGCCAATGGCTCACAAATATTTTTATCTCTAAGATTCAGTTGAGGAAGTGAAAGAGAAATCCCCAAGTCTTGGGCCACAAAGATGAATAAGACACTGTCTGAGTGATTCAAGATTTCACTTTATAAATAAAAGAAATGGACACAAAGTAACAACCAAAAACAGAGATAAAGAAATAGGGAAATATGACTAGTGCTAGAAAGAGGAATGTATAAAGGGGTATAGGACTATGCAATCCTAACTTCCCCAAGCTGATCTGTTCTTCCAAGAAGAGAGAAGGTGATGATGGGGGAAGTGGCATCTAAGCTGGCATCTAAGACAACAGGAAATTGAGGGGAAAGCTGTGAGAAAAGACATGTTCCCAGTATGAGGTGGAACTAGTATCTGGGAGATTCGAGGACCTGCCCTGTCAAGGCACACAAGAAAGCCGAAAGGGGGAAAAGGTTAAGGATTGAGCTGTACTTTCTAAAATGTCTGGAATGGAATGTTTCTTGTAAGCAGTGAGAGAGAGAGATCAAAGTTTCAAGGGAAGTATCACATAATTGAATGCTTTATGTTGAGAAAGAGATGACTCTGACTCATGCCATCAGGAACTGGGAATTGTAGTTAACCACTGAAATGGCAAAATGAAAACTAAAAGCTAGTATCATTTTAGGGTGCTCCATGTTCACATCTAGGGCTGTAGAGCAATAATAAGCAACACCCTAATAACAACAGCCAATGATTATTAAACATACATTATGTCAAAAGAGAAGAGTGGAAATACTATGTGATATGAGTAATAGTCAAAGAATTGATGTGTTTATATCAGAAAAGCAAAAATAAAATGAGAGTGGTGCTTGTTGATTTGAAAACAAAGAAATAAGTAGACCTTTGGTATCACCAATTTCACAATATGCAATTTCATCCTTTCTAGTAAATTATTTTTTAGTTTTTAAGGTTATTAGCTCCCAAAGATTTTCTTGCATTTTTTAAAATGGTATCAATAACTGAGAAGTCAATGATGATTTAACATTTTGTGATATTAAATTTGTGAAATGATGTGAATAACTGAAAAGTCCATGGTGATATAACTTTTTTTTAAATATGAAGGCTACAAAACACATTTTGACCTATTAACCCATTTGATTTGCACACATTTGGTGTGAGGTACACCCTCCATTAATGGAGACACCACAAAACCCAAGACTTGCTGAAGATTACAAAGGAAGATTGAGGAGAATCCTGACCCCCTCTCATGCTTTAGGTGCCATTATTAGTGCTTCCTGGAGTACTCAGGAATTCTGTTTCTAAGTGGAAGTCCTTTGTGAGCCTAAATCAGAAAAAAATTTATATTTCTGTGGTTGATTACAACTTGTTATTAATATCAATCTACTTAAACTCTCCATAGGTCATGAAAACAACCATGTAATAATAGTGATGGTTAATTATTGAACATCTACTAGATCTCAGACATTTTCTGTATATTGAGTATCTCATTTCATCCTCACAGCAGTGCTGAAAGGAAGCTATTATCATCTTCATGCTACAGATGAGGAAACTGAGAGTAAAGTTAAGAAAACTGCTTACAGTCACATAGTGCTTAAATAGATGGCTAGAATTTTAAAACCATGTCCATTCTCAGTCCAAAACCATGACTTTTCTATTGTCCAGCTTTTCCTCCCTGAGACATAGTACAATACTCCCCAATGTCTTGATCCACAGATTATACTGATTGACAATTAAATTCTAAAATTGTGTAACACTTCATCTCCAAGACTGAATTTCACAGGAAAAGAAAAGGACATTTTTTTAGGGGAAGATACATTTGCCAGAAAACAGTAGAGAATTGGATTCTAAAAAAAAGAAATAAAAAGAAAGGAAGAACATACCTCCATTGTTACCCTAAGTAAAACAATTATCTTTATTCTTTTTTGAAATAGGTATAAAAGCCAATTCTTTTTAAAAAAAAATTTCCATCTTAATGTTATCAAAATGTACAGAATATTGATTGGGTCAAAACTCTTTTTGTACATCAGTTCTGGGCCATTGTCTAACAAAGAGTCTTCAACCATCTCTCTTCCCCACTTTGGACCTTCCCGCACAGCAAACTTGCTGTTCTCCTGGCTATCTTTCTACATTCGATAGACATATGTGCTAACATGGGGATGCTTTTCTTCTGCGTGGAGGGAAAGGAGCAACCTCTGGGTGGAGTCTGCTGTCAATATTCAGGGGCTTAGAGAATACAGCCCTTTCTTCTCTTGGTCTGAATATAGGTTTGTGAGCCTTTCTACTTGGCCACATGGAGTGCTATAGTCCACCTGAGAGAAGGAGATGTAGAATTTGACCCATGATCACGAGAGACATTAGGAAGACCATTAAAATTAAAATTTTAATACCAGGTGTGATGATACTCTTTTATAGGGAAAAGTTTTTATTTTTTATTGAAGTATAGTTGATTTACAATAACATATTAGTTTTAGGTGTACAACATAGTGATTCAATATTTTTATAGATTATACTCCACTTTCAGTTATTACTAAACAATGGCTATATTTCTCTGTGCTGTACAATATATCCTTGTTGCTTTTTTATTTTACACAGAGTACTTGTATCTCTTAATCCCATATCCCTATTTTTGCCCCACCTTCTCCCCATCCCTGCTGGTAACCACTAGTTTGTTCTCAATATCTTTGAGTCTGTTTCTGTTTCTGTTTTGTTATATTCACTCATTTGTTTTATTTTCAGAATCCACATATAAGTGATAACATAGTGTATTTGTCTTTGTCTGTCTGACTTATTTCACAAAGTATAATACCCTCTAGGTCCATCCACATTGTTTTAAATGGCAGAATTTCATTCTTTTTTATGGCTGAGAAATAGTCCATTGCAAAACATACCACATCTTCTTTATCCATTAATCTGTTGATCACAGTTGTATTGCTTCCATATCTTGGCTACTATAAATAATGAGGCTATGCACATTGGGGTGTATGTATCTTTTTGAATCAGGTTTTTGTTTCCTTTGGATATATACCCAGGACTGGAATTGATGGATCATCTAGTAGTTCTAATTTTAGTTTTTTAAGGAAATTCCGTACTGTTTTCCACAGGGGCTGCACCAATTTACATTCCCACCAACAGTGTATGAGGGTTCCCTTTTCTCCACATCTCCACCAACATTTGTTATTTGTAGACTTTTTGATGATAGCTGTTCTGGTGGATGTGGGGTGATAGCTCATTGTGGTTTTGATTTGTATTTCTCTGATAATTAGGACTCTTGAGCATCTTTTCATGTGCCTGTTGGCCATCTGTATATCTTCTTTGGGAAAATGTCTACTCAGGTCTCCTGCCTGTTTTTTAATTGGGTTGTTTGGGTTTCTTTTATATTAAACTGTATGAGCTGTTTATATCATTTTCAAATATTTTCTCCCACTAGGTAGGTTGTCTTTTCATTTTGTCAGTGGTTTCCTTTGCTGTGCAAAAGCTTTTAAATTTAATTAGGTCCCATTTGTTTATTTTTGCTTTTGCTTCTTTTGCCTTAGGAGACTGATCCAAAAAAATACTGCTATGATTTATGTTACAGAGTGTTCTGCCTATGTTCTCCTCTTAAGAATTTTATGGTTTCAGGTCTTACATTTAGGTCTTTAATCAATTTGGGGTTTATTTTTGTATAAATGGTGTGAGAAAATGTTCTAATTTCATCCTTTTACATGTAGCTGTCCAGTTTTTCCAGCACCACTTATTGAAGTGGCTGTCTTTTTTCTCCATTGTATATTAGTGCCTCCTTTGTCATAGATTGACCATAAGTGTTTTATAAGAAGGTTTATTTCTGGGCTCTCTACTCTTCCATTGATTTATGTGTCTGTTTTTCTGCCAGTACCATGCTGTTTTGATTACTGTAGATTTGTAGAGGCTTTTTAAAAAAAGTTAGCTTTCTTTCTAGTTTTAATATTTTATAGATGGCTTTTTACTGAATCTTAAAATCCACCTAGGTATTCAGTTTACAGTAGTGAAATGAGATCAAGGAAAGAAAATTATAAAATTAGCAATTATACAAGTAAAAGTTGATCTTACCTTTTGAATGGGAAATATACTGAAAAGTTATCTAAGAAGTTTATTTCCTTAAAGCAAGGGTGTGTCTTCTTGATGTCCACAGCAACTCTTCTGATTTGTGCTGATTGTGGTACATACAGATGACAGTACAAGAATTGGAGAGTTAACTGTCTAGAAGATTCAAGATTTAGACCAAATCGTTAAAAGAAAAAGCTAACAATTATGCAATAGCTGTGGGCAAAGTGCCACCATCACAAGGGTATACTGTGTAAGAGACCACCACATATGTGTTTAAAGGTTCCTTGAGTAATTTAGTAAATGTGAGTCTTCCTGGAGCATATGCCAAATGTGTTCAAATCACCATATGATAGAGGTAAGTCTCTACCAAACTTAGTTTTAGATGCTCTATGCTTTGACTTAGCTTCCAGTGTGTAATTTTCTTACCTTCAATTACGTTATTACAAATAGCTATAAAATTGTTGAACACTATCATAATGGCACTTTCTTAGCTCAGAGGAGCTTAGATCTCAGGTGACCTAGCTTTTTTTTTTTAAACTTGTTTTTAAAAATAATTCATTATTGTTATTTATTTATTTATTTATTTTTCAGGAGAGAGGTAACTAGGTTTTATTGTTCATATTTAGAGAAGATACTGGGGATTGAACCCAGTACCTCATGTATGCTAAGCATGCGCTCTACCACTTGAGCTATACCCTGCCCCTGACCTAACTTCAAAAAAAAAAAAAATCTTTCTCAGATCATAATGAAGGGACAATAGAGAGATAATTGAACTTATAACTACTTTTATTTTCCCAAAGAATTGTTTTTAAAAGAACTATTACTCTTTACCTGATAAGAAATAAAACATTGAAGAGACAGTTAAATATCACAAAGAACACGTGTAAAAATGTTTAGTTCCCATTCATAAATTCCTAGGTTAAATTCTAACAAAATAAAAAGTGAAAATATATACTTCCAATTTACTTTGAATAAATTCCAAACTTTTCTGATATCTTTTACCAAAAAATTAAGACATGTTTTACTCCAGATGTTTATTTTTCTTGAAGTTAAATGCACACATACACACATCCTCATACATTTACACACATTAAAAACAGCCTATATCCAGTAGCATAGATTTTAAAGAATTTTCTTGGTAAATATAAAATCACTTTACAATATATGGAAATTCTGTGGCAAATTTTATCAAAGTGTATTCCTTCCGGTACAAAAAAGAATATTTTGTTTGAGTAAACAGTGGAATCCTTTTATAATACTGATGTTGGGGTTACATGTTTAGATCAACAATACCTATACATCTTCACTTATCTGTTAACTGATCAAGTTCAACTAGATGTCAGTTGCATTTATAAAGAAGACTGATTCAGAAGAGAATCACTATGAAATGGAAGAGAAATGATTGAAATTTAGATTAACAGAGCTGAAGAAGTTGCACAATATTCATACAGTGAAACACCTGGGGGTGTCACTGTATTCTATAGAATGTTTAAAATACTTAATAGACACAATACAGATTAATTAACATTAATTTTGAAAGCATTAATGAATGTTTTTTCAAAAAATATTAAAGGAGAAAATAAGTGAAATAGCCAACTATATCCATCCTACTTTCAGGTCTGATTGAAATCTAGATACATTCAATTTCTTAGCTTTGTTATGTATTTGTTTCACCCATCAAATTTAATTTTCATTCCCAAGAGAATTGAAAGAAACTTTATACACTCTTTAGAGCCATCTTGATATGTTTCTTCAGAAACACTTCATCGATTTACAGACAATTTGCTGCAAGAACACAAGAATCTGCAACATTCCTCTTGATGTGCTGTTCTGGAATCTGAAAACTCAATCCCACAGGCCTTTTTAATCACTGAAAAGTTTTCACCCCTCTTGTGTTCAACTTTTCATATCCAACTTACTGTAACATGAGCCATGCCCAAGATTCTGCCCTGGATAATTCAGTAATTCTTAACAGCTGACTTCAACTTAAAATACCAAATTTGAGGCACACAGAGACCTTTTTTCCTTTGGGCTATTATAAAACTCCTAGTTAATGTCACTCTTTTTCAGAATTGAAGAATAAAGGAAACTGATAATTTTGTTACACTTGTATTCTTTAATAGCATATTGACATCATTATTTGATTAATATTTTTGTCATAAATGTTTTTAACTTTTTAAGGCTTTTTTTCCTTAATGTGTCCAAGACCATCTACTGTAGGAGTTTAGAACTTAAGAAATACACTTACTTTACTCATCTGCACAAAGATGCCTTCCAAAAGCAAAGTATTTCTTTGAGTATAATATTTAAAAGGTGTTTATACATGAAAGGCAATATACATTCAACCCACTCTGACATGATGTTGAAATTAAAGCAAGTTAATGTTTAATGCTTTCTGCCAAAGAGAATCAAGAGGAGTGGGTGTCAAGTAGAAAGGAAAAGATTAATAAATTCACATCCACAATGTTTTTTATTCAAGGTAACACCCAAATAAAACCCAAAATATATTAATTATACAGATGATTATTTATGTGTTTGTAATGAGAGAAAGAAAGAGGAGAGAAAAAAAGACTTTTATTTTTCATAAACATTTAAAAGTTAGTAACATGAAGAGATCAACTTTGGTAGTAATATGTTCTGGTTCTTATATGAAATTCTCATTAGTTTAGATTAATTTGGTAACCCAAGTCAAAATTAGTCACAGTTTATAAATATTATGCTGGTATCACCAGGGAAAGAAGATATTGTCTCGTCAATTTTAAAGGAGTTGTTTTTAAAAATACATGCAAGATATGTTTGAAAATTTATTTATTAATTTATAAGTAAGTAGGTGTCTTTTAAGGACTTGAGATGCTTGAAAACTATGAGGTCCCTTAGTAAAATGCATCAATGATCATGGCAGTTTTGTTTGTACTGTTCAAGTTGTTTAATAGAAGTTAAATTTCAGGTTGCTCTTTTAGAGAATTGATGAATTTTGAATTAATAGAATACTACAGTGATGTTTTTCTTCTTATTCCTTAATGGACGTCAGCAATAAGTCAGTCACGTTGGCTTTCAATTTGAACATTTTCAAAGAAATTAACTAAGTAAATGAGTTCTATAAGAACAAAACACCTACCTGAGGCCGTTATTTACCATGACAATCTGCTAACTACTTTAAGAACAGCAAAATAAAACAGTATTTCTCACAAAAATCCACAAGATAGAGAAATGTAAAGAAGAAACACGACAACAGTTAGAAACAAATTATTTTAATAATGCTGATTTTATATTTTTTCAATGCAACAGATATAAACATGTTGAAAACATTTTAAATTTTAAAAACAAAGCATAAATATATACTCCTCACCCTAAAATATCAACTGTTATTATTTTGGTGTATTTCAACATTGCTATAATCGTACTGTAAATATTATATCTTTATTATTTTTATAATCTTAAAAATAACACTTGTTATAAAATTTAAATAGTATAAAAATATATACTTTCAAATTGATACTGTTTTTGTCCCCGAGATCAACAGGTTGACATACACTACACAATTGTTTTTGACATGGGCTAGGGTATTTTTTTCAAAATATGTTATTATAAAATATGTATTATTGTTTCATAACTAACTTTTTTCACCCAACAACATTTTTCTCTGTCAGTACCTATAAACCTGTCTTTTCCAATATAATTACATAATATATAACATTTGGTTTGCCAATTTTATCCTAAGCAGCTCATAACTTTTTAAGTAACTTAAAACCTATTATTTTTAATGACTGTAATACTTTAGTAGATGACATACATAGTTGACCTATTTTTATTAGAAATGTAACCGTTCTCTAGTTTTTTTTCTTATTCCTGCATTGTTTTAATTAATGCTGTCATGACATCTTTATATATGTAATATCTCCTTAGCTTTCCAGAGTTGGAATTACTAGATCAAGGGCATGATCATTTTAAGACCCTGATACAAATGGACTCCCAGCTTTGTTTTCCCCCTCCTAGAGGCAGTGACATGTCATAAAAAGACCTTGGACTCTGAGTTAGGCAGACCTACCTGGCTTTTGATGCATAGACCATGCTGTGTGAATTGGGACAAGTCTTATATCTCTCTGAATCTCGTTTTTCTCTGTTCCTGAGTCTTAAGATGGAAATTAAACAAAAAAAATTCTTTCTAATGTTTTTATGAGGATTCAATGTGAAAAACTAAGTGCATTTTTTTTTTTTAAATCTCTCATGCTTTGGAAAGTAAAAAACTTACTTTTCGTCCTATTGTTGTAATTTTATTTTCTAGGATAAAACTTTTTTCTTTCAGTTTATGGGGAACCAGACTTCAAGTTACTTTCAGACTGAGCTGAAAATGTGTTCCTGGAAATTTTGAGATGTGAAAATTCATCTAATTCATCTATCACTAAATTCTGGAACAGAGATAGTTAAAGTTATAAAATACCATTTGCTCCAGAAAAATTTAAAAGGATTGACAGTTGTTTTGGCAGGGAAACTATGGGGAAAATTATCCTCTTGATTCATAATAGACACTGGTTCTGAGGATAAAATAGGAAGACAGAGCTCATGGAATAAAGCCTATTTCAAAGAACCATGACCCAAGTTTCAGAAATGTTCCAAGGAAATAGAGAAATGAAAACCAGATTATTTCAACTTATATTGTAGCTGAGAGAAACTATTGAAAATATAAAATAAATCCCAGATTCAAAATACCAGCCAAATTTTTGAAAAAACAGTGACAGCTTAGTTTTAAACTTTTAACCCAAGTATATTTTAGAAAAAGCAGCAAGTTCCTCTTAATAATAAAATCTACATCTTCTGCCATGGATGGTAAGGTTACTCTTTAGAAACGTTTTTGAACTAAATGTAAGCAAGCATTAAAGCAGCGTGCAGTGCTAAAATGAAACCAGGTAAATTCATCAGTCTATGCATTTTATGTTCCTTGGGGTCCTGTCACTGTTATTTTTATTAAAGAATTTATGCGCCATTATACGCCAATGTTAGTTTTTCCTTAGTGAGATGTGAACAGCATATAAAAAAATGCTTTAAAAGAAAATGAAATGTGCAAGATAAGTCAGTTGTATAATTAGTAAAGAAGAACTCTAATATCCAGCAATTTTTTATACTTTTACTAAAATTATGTTGCAAATATTTTTTCAACTAGATAAAAATTTTTTTAAAGATAAAATCATACTTAGCTACATCATAATATCACTATAAAAGTATTCCACAAATGTGTCAACAATTAGAGCATTATGCATATCTTATTGGTAAATCCCCAAATTCCTAGACAAATATAAGTCTTGCAATTATCACTTAAAATAATGAAATAGAATGTCTTTTTTAATTAATGAGAGTGTTTAAGGTTATAGCAAATAACAAATTATTCACCTATTAAGGAAACTAATTAAAAGCAAGCAAAATTTAGGGAGTCATGAAAACATGCAAAGAATGTTTTATAAAACTAGTTTTTAAATTGTGCCACTCTAACATATTGTTTTATTATTTTGGACTGTGGCTTTATTTTCCATAGTTTTCTAAGACCCCCATGTAGATAAGAAGCAGACGGAAGTCTTTATTTATCAATTTCTAGCCAGCAGAGGGCAATAGAGCATTGTGTACTAAACACCCTCAGCCAATTAAAACACTACATAGAGAAGGTATTTTCCTTTATGGACAAAGACAAAATAAAGAGACCTATTGCAAACTTCTATTTCACCAAAATGTGGATATAGGTGTGGGTGTGGATGTAGGTGTGGGTGTGGGTGTTTTGAGTTCTGAATTATGTTTTTGATAATTTACTATATAGGGAATTTACAATCCAAATTTAATCCAAGGGAACATGCATGAAATATAAAATATCTTAATGGAAAATGTTATCTAGTCTTTGAAGGGAATTTCAAAAACTACGAAGTCCCAGTATTTGTAAAGACATTCTGTCAGGAAATTCTTTTACCCATTTCATAGGGGCAGGATAGGAAGAGAATTATTTTTATATTAAAAGAATGCCTCTCATCCATTTATGTTTTTCAAATAAATTGTTGCCCAGTACTTATACTAAGCTTCAGGTTTTAAGCTCAGCTTATTAAGTTATTATATAATTAATTAATTAAATAATTATTAAATAATTATTAATTTAGATAATTAAACAATAATTAAATTGTTTCAAAATAATTTTATGATGGACTAATGAAATCACTTCTCAAAGAGTGGGTGAGGATTGTTTGCATAATATGCAATGTAAGGAAAATCTTGATAAAAATCTAATTTAAATACAAAGTAATATTTTCTCTCAAGGTTAAATCGGTTCTGAAGAGTTTTTTTGTGCTCCTTACTGTGTATTAGAAAGTTAATTTATTCAGTACATATCACTATCGTAATGTCAGGAAAAATATCTCTGGACCTCCCAGCATTTAATAACTGATTTTTGATTCTAGAAAGTATTGTTTCCAACCATTAAGTCTCACCTACCCACAAATAAATAAGCATTAGAAAGCTTATTTCATGACACTTAAATATAGACACTGAATACTTTTCTCTTTATTCTCTTGGCTTTGCACCCTTTATAAGCCAGGTTGTATATTTTTGAACTTGTGTTGAAATATTATTCTAAACAGATGTTATCATTTTGTTGGAGGGATAAAATGTACATCTTTTAAATTCCGAATTTCCTTGGTTGCTTTTAAAATCATACTTTCTATTCTCATAGCATTTAAGAGGAGGTATACATTGAGGATATTACATAAATAATATCTGAGCACCATTGGACCATCACATAGCAAATATGCCATGGCGACATTAATTTTAGCATGTACCCAGTTGGGCTATTCAAAAATAGGTCACCACTAATGTGCTATTATTTAGGAATACTGGTTTCTGAATACTGGTTTCTATATACTATATTAATTTCAAACTCCCTTAGTAAAATCAAATTTGAGTTATTTTAGAAGTTTATTGTATGTAGATGTCTTTTAAACTGTATTTAGGGCTTTCTGAACAATCTGGTGAGCAACAACCCTTATATTCTTTGCTTTATTAGTAAAAAAAAAAATGCAGTTTTCAATTACTAGCTATAAACTTAATCCTGAGGTTCCCACGATAATGCTCTCTTTTTCACAATGAAATCATAACAATATTTATTAACTGATATTAAATAATTGCTCACTGTATTCCAAGCTCTATGCTAAGCACTTTTTTCATATCTGTTTCAATCCTTGCAACCCTCCTATAAGGTAAGAACTATTTTTCATTTTACTAATACAAAAGGAAAGAGGTCTTAAAGATGTTAGGAGATGTGTCCATGGTCACCTAGCTAGTCAGTGGTAGAGATCTCTATGCATTTTAAAAACAAATATTGTGCATCCTCATTCTAAGTATGCACCAAACTCTATCACTTTTCCTGCTCCTAAGAGCAAAGTTTAAATAAGCGCTAAATGCTGTCAGCTTTGCGTTTGCCTCAGACTTTCCGTTATCTTGTAGTTCACTGGAAGATGAGTAATATAAATATGTTATATACCTATTTTTTTTACTAAAGACATATAAATAAAAGTATATTTAGATGCTTTGAAATATATCAACGGATAACTCTTACTATATGCTCACTCAAAGCCTTGTCCACACAAAAGCCCATTGGTGCCCATTGCAAGTTTTGTAGCGTTTAGAAACAATCACCATAGACGTTTTCTGATCATTTCTCAACAACTCATATCTGGTCAAGTCCACATCAATTCAAGACTTACATTTTGTCTTACCGTTCCATGTCATCTTTTTTACTTCATTAATTCCAAGTATGCATGGAAGAAATAACACATTATTGAAAAAAATATGCCTCTTTTATAGAAGCTCGAGATTTCAGTGTATTAGAAGAATGTAATTAAATTTCCTTTTTAAGATATGTAAGCATTGAGTAATGCTTTGGTCTATTTTGCATAGAATTTTATAATATTTATGATATTTTCCTACAAAGTAAGGTATACAGCATAGCTTGTGTAATAACTTTAAAACCTAACCGTACCCCATTAATAAGATACATTTCCACTAATTTATCTAATCCTCACAAGAAAAAAAATTCTCTCAAAAGGTGTTAAAGTTAGATTAGAGCAGTGCTTCTCAAACTTGACACTGTTGACATTTTGGGCCAGATTATTCTTTGCTTTGAGTCAGGGGCTGTTGTGTATAATGTTAGATGTTACATGGCATCCTTTGTGTTTACTCACTAGATGCCAGTAGTACCTTTTTCCCTCCTCCAATTAGTTGTGACAACCACAGATGTCTCTAAACATTGCCAAATATCCTCTGAGTCAGGGGAAGAGGATGAAATGGCCTCCAACTTCTCAGTTTGGAGACGTTCTCACACCAAAATAGAGAAAACCTCCTAGTAATTGCCCATTTCCTTTCGGAACTGGATAGATTAAATGCGAAAGGCGTGAATGGGCGCCCAGATATCTGCATTTAGACTTTCTTTTCATTCCTCCTCTTAGTCTAGCTGGGTATTTCTCAAAACCTAGTATACTACACAAAAGTGTAAGCACCAAAGTTGTGCTCAGTGTCACTTTGATAGGAACTAAAATACCATTGTTGAACAAGTCAGAATTCACTTCTGCCACTGTGGAGTTGATAAGATTTGCAGAAGAGGCAAACTTAAAAGATACATTCACAGCAATTATGTGTGGTCAGTGCTATGGAGAAATAGCCGAAGTTTCTTCAAGCATTTTACACAGGCATTTGACCTATTGGGGAAGATGGGAAATGGGAGGTCTGGGACAGCTTTCCTGGGGAAGATACTTTCATCTGAGACTTAAAGGAGGAGGTAACCAGGGGGAGTCAGGGCTAAAACGCAAGCTCTTCAGACTGTATTCTGGTCCTTTAATCACATAGTTTCCACCTGGAAAACATATTTAATGATGTTCTAGAATGTGTAAACATGTCTAAAGAAACATCTCTATATGCATTATCACCTTTTCAAGTATTCTTATTGTTGTAAAATTTTGAAGAGAGCAAGATCAGAAAAATTTAGTATAGTGGATAATCTGGTTTATTAGACTTTGCCAAGTGTTCTGTATATTTCTGTATGAGTTAAACAGAACTGACAAAAATCACAATTATTTAAAATAGATGGATTTGCCAGATAAAGATCTGATTTTTTAAGTGATTGAAATTACTACCCTCAAGAAATAATGACATTATGTCCTCAATCGATTAGGAATCCAAAATGAGAATTGATGTCTTTTCTTTAATTATTTTAACTTTATAGTTCATATTTTGGCAGGCAAAAGAAGGTAGTTAACTTTTCAAACTCTTAGTGCATAATAAGCCACATGTGGAATTTAGAGGAATTTCAAGAAATAGGTGATGTTACCCAAAATAATATGATTTGGATAAAGTAGAATGCACATTACAAATCTAAGTTGGCTCCTATTTAGACTAGTACATTTAAGTATGGTTGCATTATGGTCACTGTCAATAATTCTGATAGCCAAGTGTTAAACGATATGCACTCCCAGCTGCAAGAAAAATTAGCAAAATAATGAACTGTGCTTGATTTCATACTTTTCCCAAAGGTAATTGTTTAGAAAAACCTTATGACTTGATTTATCGCCCTTGCTAAAAGAAAAGAGTTTACTTTCTGGTGTGAAGTACAAGACCTGTGAAATTCAAGCATACTTGTGAAATACAAACATTTTCATTTTAATCGGTTATAGTGAAAACAAAAAGCACCCCTTGAACAAACAAAATAATCCTATTGGAAAAAAAGTGAAAATCTCAGTTGTTAAGAATTATCTAATAGTTCTTCATTGTTGTCTGTGATGTTTAACTTGATGTATGTTGATTCTAAGACAATTTGAATAATCTGCATGGTAACTCCAAACAACTGATGTGTGGGATGTGTATATTACTTCAATACAATATCTGTTTTTAAAATGAAATTTATTAATAATTTAGCAAGACAACACCCTAATATGATTTTAAAAAATCAGATTCTAGGCACCTTAGTGATAATTGGAAGTAACTTAAATATCTAACCATCAGAGCTTAGTTACGTATATTTTAGTATACTCATATGATGGAATTTTACTTCATTCCTTTAATGATGATGCTGAAGAATATTTTATGACAGAAGAAATTTTTGTGACATAATGTTGAGTAAAAATGCAGGATATGTAGCAGTTTTAGAGTATTCCATATTGTAAGAATAAAAGCCTACACAAAGCAAAAAAAAGCAAGCAAGCAACAAGCAAACTATACAATAAAATGATGATGGCATATGTGATTATATTTGAGAGAATTACTGTAAGTTTGGGGGGTGTTGTATATTCTAAATATTCTAAAAATATACTCCCCCTATATTTTGAAGAAAAACAAATACAATCTCATTAGAACCAGTTAGCTGAGTTCTGAGTTCCCTATATCTGAATATAGGGATGTAAACCATATTATTTTTAGTATGTACTCAAAAAATATTTGTGGCAAAACATCAACATGCTAAAGTAGTAAAACTTTTTTTTTTTTACTTTGTAGTTGAAACATGTAAGTGAAAAGTAAGGTTTAGAAATCTTTGAATAAATAGAATAATTTTTGTATGATTTTTTTTGTAAAGTCGTTTAACTGACTTCAGCATACATCTGCTTTGTTTCAAAGACACTCATATGATACATAAATGCGACAAGATAGGTACTGTACCAGGGAAATTCTACCTTCTAGGTGTAATAAAGCAGCTTTAAAGTAGTATGTAGTGATAGGAAATTGAGAAGATGAGATTAGATCAAATCAACAAAGACTTTCAGTTAGAATAATGGAATTGGATGATTTCTTTTGGAATGTGGCCAGGACGCTAGAGAGGAGGTGATTAAACTCTTGGGAAAATATATAATTATCCTTGTTGTTAAGACAGTAGGTTAACATTTGATGTCAATTTTCACCAGCAGTTTGTTTCTCAGAGAAAATTGTAGGATATGGCTTCAGTATTTATCCACAAGAATGAGCATCTCCATATTTAGAATCCTAGTTCTCAATGACACCAGGCAGCTATTAAATCCCAAAGCCCCAGTTTAGCTTTTCAAATGTGAAGTCATTTTCCCATAAGCCATAAGAGAAATATATTAGAAGTCTGTAAAATAAATAGCATAAAACTTTCAATATGATGTATAATACTACAACTTAATGAATTTTTTATTATTAATGTTATTATTATTATTATTTATGATAAACTTGGATACTCTTTTTCCAACGTTATTATAACATTAAATATTTGGCCTACTTTTTATTTACTGGCCCAGAAAGTAAACCTTAAACAGGGAACTCTAACAGAATTTCAAGATGTTTTTCAAATCAACATAATGCTTCTTTAGTGAACTGATTAAAATAACTGTTAGAACCTAGGTAAAATATCATTCAGAATAAACAAAGCAGCAGGTGGGACTAAATATAACGAATGTACAAAATGAGACATAAATCCTAACATATGTACCTCAATCCTCTAAATATTTCTTGAATGGATTTTTTAAAAAGCGATAAAAAACCAAAAACATTAAACAGTTTTGTACAACACATCTGCAGAATTAAACATAATGTAAATTACTTACTAAGTAGTCAGTTTGTGTTCAGATTGTAAGCCTATGGATTGTGTCATTCAGCTGTGCAGCTGTTAACTATGATCCCAATTTAGGAGAATTTTAATTCGTGGTTAGAATAGTGTATGCTTGGTTCCAGATATATCTGGAAATAAGAAACCAAAAGACAGCAAAATTCTATGATAAAACATTAATATATATCCATTTTTATGTTTTTCATTATACTTTGAATGTCTTAACAAACTTGTGTTACATATTTTTCCAAGCCTTCTTGTTAAAGTTAAGAGAAACATAAAACTCCTTTGAACATTTTAGAAGTAAAATAAAAACTATTTAAACATCTAAATTCCATACAGAAGTGGAACTACAGATTCATATACTTCAGAGTTACTTTCTTATCCTAAAGTGAAAATAGATCTTTACGCAAACAAAACAAAACTTACACATCAGTGGTTTCCCAAGCTAGGACAAAATCTGTAAGAATAACATTACTTTAGTCAACAACTTTTATTTATACTTCACAGTCTGGTGTGGGGGTAAGATTCAGGTAACCAAGGTTCAAATCTGTGTTCAGCCTCATATTAACTGAATGTCCACCATCTCCTCATGTATAAAATAGGATAATAAGAGTAACTGATCTGATAATGTGTTTCTGAAGATTTAAATGAGTTAGAATATATCAAATACTTAAATCTACCTCTGGCACATAATGCTATGTAAATGTTAGCTGTTATTATTTTTATTCATAGCAATATAATATTTATTATATTATACCATAGCTCTATATCTAGTGATAGTAATATTCTAAAGGTAGAGAATCTTGACCAAGAATTTCTGATTAACCTGCTCTAGTGGAAAGAAATCTCTAGAGATTTAGAGGACTGGGTTCTAGTTTTGAGTAAGGCACTAACTAAAGGAGTGTTCTAGGAAAAGTCAATTTCTTAAAACTTTAGATTTCTCAGAGCTACAGATAGGTTCATTTAGGAAGCATTTTTCCAAAAAATATATTAACAGACAATGAAATAAGACTCATTCATTCATTCATTCAACAAACATTTGATTGCCTATAGGATACCAGGCACTGTTTTGGATGATGGGAATAAAAGAGTGAATAAAACAGTCAAGAATCTCTGACCTCATGTAAGATTCTAAGAGGAGTGGGTCAGTCAATAAAAATAAATAAGGAAATATATGATTTCTTAGATGGGGAAAAATGTCCTGGAAGGGAAAAAAAAAAAAAAAACAGAAAAACAAAGGTATGGAAAGTATTGTGTATATATGTAATTTTAAAGTTGGTGGTCTCAAAAGGTTTGATTTTTAAAATCTGAAAGAGGAAAGAGAGTATGTGTGCTGATGTATGGAGGTAAGTATTCCAGTCAGAGCAAGTGAAAAATCTCAGAGGCTGGTGGCTGCCTGATAACATCCTAGGAATAGCTTAGAGGCTGTTGTGGTGAAGTGACGTGAGCAAGGGCGTGTAAGAGGCTGGGGTAGATGCTGTCAGGGAAGCTCATGTGAGGCATTGTAGACATCTGGAAAGAGTGTGCTGTCACTTTAGGGAAGATGGGAAACCACTGGAGGGTTTTGAGCAGAGGCTTATGTTTGAACCCAGCTTGTTCTGAACCAAAGTGCCTGTCCTACCATGGAACTCTCCCCGCCGCCCCGCCACACACTTTGATTCAAAACAAGCTGGGTTCAAACATAAGATTCATTGCTTCCAGACCTCCCAACTTTGAGTTAATGATTTATTCTCTCAACCTCTCTCTAAATTAGGATGATAATACCACCTCACGTGATCATGGTGAGAATTAGATCAGATAACATCTGTGAAGGACCCCAAACATTGCCCTCAATCGATGCTACTTCCCAGTATCCTTTCCTCCATCTTCAAAAATCACTTGTCTGTTAACATTGAAGGATTAAATCTTAAGGAGACTCATGTTGTTAATAGTCAAGGTCCCAGGCTCTACCAGAAGGACTTAGCAATATAATCTCTTGAGTATCTACAGTGTCCCCAAGACGCTGAGATGCTAAAAGCCTGGCACAGCCCCAGTAATTCAACAGCAAACTCCAGTGTATCATGTTTTTATTTTTTAATGAGCCTTATTCTGTGAGACTGGCACACACGATTAGGTGAAGCCAGTGGAGTTCTATCCCGCGTTTTCCTATACTGAAATCTTTGACAGTGCCTTAAGTCTTTAAGTAACTAAAGACAGATAACCCAGGAAATCTCTTATCCCTGTGGTTCCTGGTTTGGGGCCCATAATTACTCATTCTAAAAGGCAGAGAAGCAAACAAACAAAAATAATACTGTTAAAATGTGTCCTATGTACATTCGAAAGAAAGCATCCTGATAAACTTTCATGAACAAGAATTAAGTTACACATATTTTAAAATTCCACCTAGCATTTTTTTTCTTTTCTTCCCTTCCTTTCCTCTTTCTCTCTCTCCCTTTCTTCCTTTCTATTTCTTTCTTTCTTTTCTTTCTTTCTCCTATCTTCCCTTCTTCCTTTACTACTTTAAACTTAAATTAGCTCTTTTTCCTTGAGCTCCCATTGCATGTAAAAATCTATACCCCACCACATGTGACTGATTACATGTGACTTGTTGATGTCACATATGGCACTTAGAATCAGTAAGTACTACTGTGTTGCTCATTTTTAAAAAGTAAACTTTCCTGTAGGTACTGAACGAAGTTCACTACAGAGACAGGGCTTCTCAAATCACAGTAGATGTTCCAACAGATGTGAGTTTATTCTCCCTTTATTAGTTACTTTAGGTTACCTTCCTAAATGGGATTTCTCTCATGTATCCAAACTTAGAAAAATATTCAAATATTAGATTATTGAAATATTCAACCAGTTCATCAATTTAGATACCAAAGATTGCACAGATTATTTGGTAACTCTGTATAAAAATGGCTAAACTAGCTGTTGCGCTCAGACAGGTAGTATCTTGGATAAAGCAGCACAGCCTGGGCGTGTACTGTACACGTGATGGTAACGATGGCGCTTCTCACCAGACGACCTGGAATTTCAGCTTGCATCTCAGGCTTGGTCTGAGTGGAGGCTTCTTGGTAAGGGGGAAGAGAAAGAAATGTTCTGGTTTGTAGTTTCTTTAAGAACTTGACTGTTCCTCCTAATCTGGGTAAGTGGTATATGGAATTCCTACAGCGACCCTGGGCATTTCATTATTTCCTGAGTCCGTATAACTAGCCCTATGAAAGATAAAAATCGGATCAGACCAACTCAAGAGATTATTACTGCTCTAGAATTCTGAATGTCAAAGAAGCCCCAATTCACAGGACTACTAGAATGCATAACTTTCAGGTTCCCTCAAAATTCTCAAGGAGACATTTTAGGGAGGCTAAATTTCATAAGCGTCAAATGATCAGAATTCTCTAAACTCGAGAATACACCGCTCGATCAGATCACAGTGATCAGAATAGAGTTTCTGAGAACAAATTACGACACCTTCTCCTTACCTTGATCTTTGTCTCCCAACCAATCAGTCTGAAATGAGTTGGAATTCAATCGTACAAGTCAGAGCTGCCTGAAGACCTGGCATTTGGAGGCACCGTATCCATGTGTACACACGCACACTTGCACACGTACTCACACCGACATGTTTATTATGTCATGCATTCTCCTAGTAATTTAATGTTCAGGAGTTAAAATGGAAAGGTGGCAAGTTGCTGTGATTCATCCATCTCCAGCTACTGACCTGTCATTTAACCCCAACCACACTGTTTTTAATTCTTCAGATGCGTTCCACTCTGGGGCCTGTGTAGCTCTCTGTATAAGAGCTTGGGGGGGCCTGTGGGATGGGTTTCTATTTGCATCCTGCCCCGACAGAGCCCTTTACTGTTTGTTTGCGTGAGTAAGAGTGAGCGAGTGAAAGGAAGAAGTTAGGAAAGCTCTCAGGTACGCATTCCTAATACCTTCTGAGAACAAAGTCTTGTCTTCAGGTACCACCTTTATGGAATTGACAGAAAAGCACCCTTTAGATGAGGCAGGGGAAGAAGAAAGGATCAACATGTATGAGCTGGCGATGACCAAAAGGTAGTTCCTTGAGGGAACTTACTGCTGACTTTCTTCTGTAATATAACCTCTAGGAGTAGGAGAGAGGACTTGGGGGTGGGGTGGGAGAGGGTGGTGTTGTTAATAGAAGCTGAGAAATAAAAGGATAAAAGAGAGTATTAATATGGCCCATTCAATGACAATGAGATACATGATAAAGGTTTTGAGAAATCTTGGGAAACTTCCGAAGACCAGGAGACTTGCTTTGGAGAAACAATGCAACAGGGATTCTTACACATATTCTATTTTATATTTAAAAATATACATCCTTTGTTAAGTGGAAGTTCAGAATCTTTGTTTCAAATGCTCTCGGATGATATGAGGATTTGAAGGATTTTCTCTCTCTTTCTCTTCGTACTACGCTTTAGGTTATTTACTTTCTGTTACTAGATAAGCTTTTCTTAAAAGCACATTTTATCCCAAGGAGGGAAAAACACATTTTGTGTTTCTCACTAAATATCCTTTCACAAAGAACAAATCAATGTATGTTTTTCAGCATTTACTGCACTTTCCTGGTTTTTTATTGCTGGAATGATTTTGGTTGGAGTCTTTGAATTCTTATCTCCAGCCTGTTTACTGAATTTTCAGTCAGCTTTCTCGGGATTAAACTATCTTTCGCTTTCAGAGATAGGTGCTGTTAACCAGGATTTCTTTCTGCAAAATGCTGCTCCAAGGTCATTGGTTGTAACAGCAGCAACCAAAATAAATGTATGATTTGCTTTTAAAACTGTATCTTTTGTTAGGTAATGCAGGAGCTAACTTTAAAAAAAATGTACAGCAGTATTTAGAAGACAGTAAATCCTTCCCCACCCCTCCCTCTGTCAGACATCCTCCTCTGCAGAGACAACACTGAACACAGGTTCTGGTATATCCTGATAGAGAACAAAGAAGCATGTTGAAGTTATTGGACACACCTTGGTAGATTATTTATTAAAAAGTATAATAACCCTAAATACCAGTATCAACCATTTATTGGCCACACACCATATCTCAGGTGGTTTACAAACAGTGTCTTTTTAGTAGAAAGAAAAATGAATGAATGAATGAATGAATGCAAGAATGCAGGTCAGATGTGCCAGATTTGTTTTGCTGTGGGTATAATGTGTGAATATCTCAAGAGTCCCTATTTTTCAGAAAACAAAACTGAGATTTGGCCTGGTTTCAGAGTTAGTAACTGGTAGGTTGGGATTTCAGGGCGAGGTGTACAGGGTGTCAAAGCCCACGCCTTTTGGTTTTGAAATGCTTAATTACTTCTATAACCGCAAACTCCCAGGTAGTCAAGGCTGTTTCTTGGATTTGTCCCTCTTCCTTAGTTCCTTACCCATTGTTAACATTCTGATACTTAAGAGTCAATGAAGTTGAAGGAGCGGTTCTTCGTTCCAAAAGAAAAAAAAGTAAAAAGAAAAAAAAAAGTCCCCAGCCGCCCCCCCACCCCCACCCCAGCCCCGCACCCTTCTAATTGGATTGCTTTTCTACAGGCGCCTCAACAACTACAATTTAAAATGAAATGATTTTTGTAACAAAGTGCCCATCTACTGATATATTCTAGATAGTTATTTCTCTACCTCTTGTCCTAAAGGATTGTTTGTCCATATTTGATTTAAAAAAACAATGAGAATAGAGAAGGGTGAAGGTAGAGTTATTTGAGAGTTTATTCCAACTCCTGGAAGCGGTAGGGAAGAGGTTAAGCTGGACCAGGAGGATTTTTGAAGTCTTTGGCTGGGAGGTTCCATTTGGAGAAAGGTGCAGGGGAGCTAGGGGTGGCGAGAGAAACAAGACAAGTTCCCATTCGCTTGGATTTCTGATCCTGAGCAGTTTCTCACCTGAGGGCGCAGTCGGGCACCCTGGCTTGTGGATGGAAGTATTAACGAGCAGAACTTGCCAGACCAGCGTCTGGAGAGTGTAGAGTGAAGCATGGAAAGGACCGTGCGTCCCCTTTAAGTATTCTCGGGCCGGGAAAAAGAGGGAGGAAACTGGGAGCCGCGGGGACGGTGGGGGAAACCCACAAGCGACCGAGCCAGAGAGGAGGCAGCGTGAGAGCAGAAACTTCAGACGCTGCTGATCCCGGCGAGGCTCGGGTGAGCCGCGGCGGCCGTCGCTCCCACCCGCAGCAGCATCCTCCTCGCTCCTCTCCGCCGACTCAGGGAGGTCCGAGAGCTGCCTCTCTGCAGCTACCGCGAGCCAGGGCTGCGGGCAGCCACCCTCAGGAAGTTTGGGCTCCAGCTTCCCAGCCGCGGAGAGTTCGGGGTGCCTTGCGCGCACGCCCCTGCGGGCGAGGGGCCAGGGGCGATGGTGAGCGCTGCGCCGGGTTGGGGGCGCCGGGGAGGCGTGACCGTGTCCGCGGACCTGCTGCTGTTCTCAGTGCCCTCTGCATCCCCCAAGTGATGGGAACAAGAGCCCGCCCAGGCAACCGCTGTCGCTGCACCGCCCACTCGCTCTCCCCCAGCGCCCTAGTCACCCAGGCACACCCCCGGCACCCTGTGCCGGTCCGCCCGAGCTGCTGCCGCTGCCTTGGCTGCCTTTGCCGCCGCCTCGCGTGGCCAGCTGTTGACTGGGCTCGCCCATAGACCGAGAAGCACTTTCCGGCCCTTCCTGATCTGTTCTCACACCCCAACTTTGCCGCTGCCGCGCCGGCCCTTGCCGCGGCGCTCGGGCGCAAAGTGTGGGGGCGCACCCTGGGAGGCTCCGCAAGACCTTGGAGGCAGGAAACCGCACAACTGCTCTTCGGCTTCGGCTCTTTGTTGTTCGCTTTGGATGGTCCTTGGGAAGTGGCCGAGCCTCCTCGGAAACCCTGGAGCCAGAGAAAGCAAACCTTGGAATTCTTAGTCTGCAAAGGGCTTTGAGATACTGACAAGCGTCCGGAAAGGTGGACAAGTAATTGCCCTGAACTCCTGGCGGATTGACCCACGTTGCTTATATTAAGCCTTTGTGTATAGAGTGTGTGGTGTGTGGCTTCATAAATTTGGGGACCCCATTTCTACTCCCTCCTCTTGGCATGAGACTGTATGCAGGATCTACCCGAGGACAATGATCGCGGAGCCTGCTCACTTTTACCTCTTTGGATTAATATGTCTCTGTTCAGGTAACCCCGCGTCTTTTTTCACTCTTCACTCCTCTCTGCACGACCCCTCTTTCACTTTTCAAAATCAACTCCCGAACTGCGTTTTGGCGACCTCTCCCTTCTAAGACTGGAGGGGCTCGACCCCAGGCAGGAGTTTTAGACGAAAAGGTTCTTAGTTCGCACTTTGGGTTGTCCCTTTTACCCCCCATCCCCCAAGACCCCCCAAGCCTCCTCGCTGACCTAGGCCTTTTGCCAAGTTCGAGGCACGCCCAGTTCTCTCTGGGCAAACGCACATCTGAGCGCAAGGGTGGGAGAGGCAGCGGTTGGCGATGAGCTTGGGCCCTCAGGATGAGCCAAAGTGAGTTTCATCCATCGGCTGCTTCCCTCGGGAAGGGAGATGTGCGCCCGGGGAGCTGTGGCCCAGAAACACGCCAGGATTCCTGAACCTGGTCCGCCAATTCGCCCCTCCTCTTCCGAGCAAAGGGGTTATTAGTAGTTGTTTTATGTAACCAAACTCTGTAATTAAATTCGATTCTGAAGAATCTTCAGGAAATAACTCCTTCTTACGGTAGGATATAAACTAGCCACTCTGCCTGGCTGAGTTTAGAAGGAAAACAGGCAGTTTCAAGTATCTGAAAGGGAACACTTAGTTGCCTGGGAATTTTCATTGGTAAGGGTTGAAACAAGGCTGAATTTCGGATTCGGGGGATTCATTAAATAGTACCGAAACTCTCCATGTGACGTGTTGGAAGGATGCTGCGGTGGGATACGTTTGACCCAAGGGCGAACACGGCATCTCCTTGCAAATAGTTTTCTTAAACTCCCTAAGAAACTTTTTTACTATGGGGCAGTAGAGCCACGACTCAATTTTTCTTTCTTTCTTTCCTTTTAGTAGATTCTGGTTTCAATCAAGGATCCGATTTCAAGCCTTAAAGCACGCACACGCACGGTGTACCTCAGGGAATTTTTTATAGTCGTGTCCTGGGCTTCAAATTGCATCGGGGCCTATAGGTTAGAGTCACTTAGTTTGCATGATTATGAAACAGCTTTGAAGGTTGGTTTGAGTTTTTTGTGGTCCATGGTTATGGTTTATATTTTGACCAGAGATTTTACTTAAATTAATGAAGTATGAAGAAGAAAAAGGAAAGTGCACGTCAACTGAATGATAGCAAATAAACCTCTAAAATAATTTTAGCCCACAAGATATGCTTTCTGACTAAAAGAAAGATTTGCAACAAAACTTAAGTAAGAAATTCCTTAGTGCTTTGAAGAAAAGAGAAAACAGAAGTTTTCCTTTATGTCACAGTGGAAGGATGTATAAAGGATCCACACTCTTTGGGGCTGCCTCTTCTTCCAGCTCCCGGTCTCTGTAACATAGGTTTTTTTCTTAATTTGCAGATCTGAATGACTGAATAGTTCCCCACCCCCAAGACCAGCCAAGGATGCAAATCAAAAACATTAAGTTCTGATCTCTCTATTTGTCTCTCTTTGCCAGGTCTACTCCTAGTTTAATTTACAGCTTCAGATACCTTTGAGATTTTTGTTGATTCACCTTCTCAGTTAAAGTTTATTCACGTGTGTAAAGTGAAGTGTCAGTGTGATAAATGACTGGAGGGGCAGATTACTGAAGATAGGGGGCTTAATGGTCATTAGTCACTGTTTGAGCTGAGTTTGTATATGTTGGGACTTTTTATCGTGGCTGTAGATTAAAGATAGGGTCACACTAATAGGGTATCACTGAAAGCTGGTCGTGTCAGCGTACAAATTCTGTCTTCACTGAGAGCAGTATCTTGGAGTGTGTGTACCGTCCTTTCAGGTTTAAAACTTTGATTAGTACTTAGTACCTGAAGTTCGTAATTTAAATAGATGTGAGGCATTTATAATCTTAAAGCTCAAATGATATCTAGCTTTGTTTTTCTAATTTGATTTCCATTTAAGCCACGGATGATTTTACTAAATCCAAGTTTTTCCTGTAGGTGTGGTTATCTACTTCGTCGGCCAGGTTGCAGGTCAGAGGTATCTTTGTGAGATGCTGTCTCATATTTAACCTGTAGCTGTTTATCAGTCTTCCGATGACTTTCACTCCTGCTTGGGGAGGCTGAATTATTGGGCTGCTGGGGTGATTTCATGACAGTGTGCTATTCTTAAGCCCCACTATTGATTTGAATAAAACTTCACAGAACTCAGATAAGTAAGTAGAGTTGGGCGGGCTCAAAACACCTGGACAGGGAATGAATGAAGTTCTTGAAAGATTGTGTTTCATATCTCGCCTCAAGCCTAAGATCACAGCCTATCACTTGTTAATGGAGTGTATTTAAGAGAAATGTGGTGAGTTTAAATAAATCAAAGTGTACTGAGGGGGTAAGGTACCTTCAACAAGATTTAACCTGTAAAAGCATCTATTGGTTGTCAGGTCTTTTTTCTTTTTCTTTTTAACCTGGCTGCCAACTTAACAAAGTCCTATAGTTTTCTTCAAACAGATTATAAACTTCACGTTGATGAGCTGATGTCATACATAACATCAAATATTGTATGTTTGCCTTTTGTAGACTTTTATTTATTAACCTAATGCTACAATACATAACTCTTTATTCTAGGAAACTAAGATTTTGGAAAAACATGGCAATTTCTTTAGAAATTCATTTTTTTCCCCGGTGCATTTCTTTACTGTTTGTATACTTGAGTTCTTTTCTACGGAGAGCTAGACTTTTGGTGAGGGGAGCAGATGAGATAGCACTGGGAAAAAAAAAAATCTGTGTGATCTCTCAGGAACTGATTTAAACATTCTTCCTTTATGGACTTCCTTTCCTCAACTCCATTTGCTAAAACTTGCTTCTAAGTGAAGATGTGATTAAATTTTAGTTCAAACTTAGGATGTGATGTGAACTTCAAATGAAGTGGAGAATCACTAGTGCTATCTTTCTTTTCTCCTTTTTTGGGGGGAGGGGGAGGTCTTTTTCTCTTGGGGAGAGGGAAGTTTTTAAAAGTAAGTTTCACTGTGTGAGCCACCTATCTGGCTCTGTGGCCTTTCTCTTTAACTGGCAAGATTCTTTGGTAATTCCAATAACTTCTTACTAATTTCTTTATAAACTTTTTAGCTTTCAAGTATAGTTATCTGAATACTGTGACATCTTTTAAAAACATCCCATTTCTTGATAACGGGCCCTCTAATACATAGGATATTTATGGCTAAAATGTCTTAGAACAGTAAATTTACGTGAGATTTTCCCTTAGTCTTCACTATGACAAATGAAATATTCTTGTGTGAGTTAATGTGGTACAAAATGCTACATTTTAAACCTATAATCATACTTGTTTGTTTGGTTCTTCATTTATTGTACATGGAGTAGGTATCTATAGTTTAAAATGCTAGACACCAAGAATAAGACTGGGAGGAAACTTGGAATAATATCTTGCCAATGAAGATCATAAATAGTTGAGTCTATATATAGTCATCTTCTGTGTTAATAAAAGATGCTAGGGTAATGCTCATGTTAATTTCTGGCCCTTTTAAAAATAATTTGATTCTTAAAACAAAAGTGTAACTGCGTTCCATGCACAATTTCTTATAGAAAAATATAAGGAAATCAAAAGTTGTTACTCAGTTTAAAATTAGGCCTAAGGTAATCTGTAGAATAAATTAAGAAATTTGGTAATAAGAAAAGAAAAAAAAAATGTGAAATTAGAGGCAGAAGTCCAGAGAGGTATAGTAGAAACAGATCCAGAATTAAACTCATTTTAAACTATAGGAGGAGTGGGTATGGAAGTAGACAGAGCTGCCAAATCTCAGTGCACCCTCTGAGCACACAGAGGACATAAAGCAAATCTGAAAAGTGGGTTCTTGAAAAATTGATATCAGTGTGTGTGCTCTATGTTGAACAACTATTTAAAGAACTAGACATTTTTTAAAACAAAGAAGTGATTTGAGACATGCTTAAATCTTTAATGAATTCAGACAATGGTTTTTTTTGAAGCTAAATTTGATAGAGTTTAGAATGTTGACTACCTCAATTTACACAGGAGTGAAAAGCTAAGTAGTTACCTTCCATATTACAATGTTTTTTTGCTTAGAAGAGACCAGTAAAGTGAAAGAAAGAAATAATTTTAAAAAATGAGATCAAGTTCAACTTCTGGTGTACCCTAAGAAACTTCATGATTGTGACGACAACCCTTGCTATGAAGATATGGCTTTCACTCATTGAACATGCACCATTATCTTATTTAATGCTTTTAAGAAGCCTGTGACATAGGTGCTAATATTAGTATTTATATATTTATATAAATATATACATATTTATAGTTTTTGGTTGTGGAAACTACATCAGGAGAGGTTAGAAGATGTGAATGAGCTTGGATTTAAAACAAACTGATTCCAAAACCCTTAGCCATCATACATTTTCCTAGTTGAAAGAGAGAAATGAAGAATTAAAATAAGAAAGATTATGATTCAATCATTCTTTATTTAAAACATGTCCCCCAAATCCCCCCTAAACACTGTGGTTTTTAACACTTGAGAATTTGGAAGGGAAGCATTTGTATCCTGCGATTAAGTAAATGGTCGTTAAATTTTTAGATCATCAGGCAAGACATTCAGTTCTCTGCATTCAACCAACCTGCATCCAGCCTTTATCATGTCTGTATTTTCTGGCCTGCTTCAAAAAAGAAACTGAACAGAAGTCAAAACAATGATGACTGGTGTTGCAGAAACACAGATATACAGCATTCCAAGTTGTATTTTGAAAAATGAATGCCATCCTCATTCATGCACACTTGAAGAAACATTTTGCTCTGAGTCCCAAGGCAAATAATTGGGTACTTATCAGGGAAGAGCCTGTGGAGAGACCATCATTTCCCCTGGGATTGCTGCTTCCCCTCTGTGTTGGACATGGGCTGGTGGTTGCTTAGTAGTAAATGAGCCTTCTGCTTGACTGCTGTTCACAGATGACCCACTTCATGGTTACTGATCATGGAAGGGTTGAGTGTTAATACCTGGTTGATCAGCTGGTTGGAAACTGCTTATGCAGAGCCAATAAAGTTGCCATCCTGTGGAGATCAAAGGCCACCTCCTTTCTTTACAATTCTGAATTAGTATGGTTTCCTTTTCCCCTTCTCCCTCCATCTTCAGCCCTTTCCTTCAATCTTGTCGTTGAAGAAGAGGAAGAAAAAAGATTATCTGTAGAGTACAGGAAGTTAGCTTTGATCTCCACTTCTTCGCCTCCCTCTCCCTCTCTCTCTCTTTAGCCATCCAAAAGGCTATTTCTAACGCTGGAGGGTATCATGTTGCATGCTTCATGGGAGAGCTCAGTCTCATTTCCCTTAAGCCAAAACAGACTGCTCCAAATTCTTTTACTTCTGTGATTTTACTTGGCTTCCAAGCATCTTATGACAGTGTTGTTCCACACATAAAACAATATTTTGAACAGCATGACTGTGCATATCTTTCTGATTTCATTCCGTGAGAGAAGTTAGGCTGCAGTATTCACAGCTCTCTGTTGCTTAGAGCCAGAAGGGAATATCTGTTTATTTTATTTAGTTAATTCATTTTATTATTTGGAGGAGGGTGTATAGAAGTTAAAACAATTGGCGAAAAGGTTCTCGGGTTGTGATTTTGATGCTGAATAGTCCATAGGCTTAAATGCCTGTCACCTAGTTTGACACTTAAATGAAGTGTTAAAAGCACCACCAGTGGATACAAGCAAATGTCAACAGAGCAATGTGGTTCTGTCTTAAGTGGGAATATATTCTTCTGGTGTCAAGTAAGTGATTTATATGCAGCGTGTAAGAAGTGGTAGGCGTCAATTGCTAATAATACAGTGTATCTTGGGGATCTATTTTTTCGATCATATTAGTCTTCCTGACTAGAAAACATGTTTTTAAAGCACTAGTAGTTCATGGTCACACTTTTCTAAAATGCTCTTGATTAGATTTCAGAAAATATCAAGTTCAAAGCTCATCAGTACATTCCCTGAGAACCAGGGACAACTTATCCACAATCAGCCACAGAAGGAACATGGAGTCCTTGGAACTTTCCCAAAATTATTTGCAAGAGGTTCTGCTTGACAATACCAGAGAATGAGTTTGTATGCCTGGCACTTGTAGATTCTTCTTTAACTGCAAGGAAAAGTATTTTGAGAGTAATAAAATTCTTACAGGCAACAACCATTTAGTACTTTACACATTATTTTAGGTATATGTTATCCTCTGATTGACTTAAAATTTCAATGAGCAGAACAAGAGACATTGCTTACTTAATATGACCATAAAGTTCTTTGTAGCATGTTGTGTTTGCTCATAATTAATGTACCATTGTGGAAAAAAATATCAACTTGGTAAACTCATTCTTGGATGTTAGCAGAAGAGGAAACAGGCGCCTGATTTTAGTTTCCCTACTCATGTGATTGAGGTACTTTTACGTCATTAGCAATCCCAGGTAGAGTTTGAAAGGAAATTGGGTCCAAAAAATAACACTTGCCTGTTTCAAGATCATTTGGCATCCCATAGTGGCAAAGAGGTACACTAAGTCTCATAATTTAATCTCCGAACTTACATAACACGCGTACTTGCTGTCAATATTTTCTGTTTTAATGTGTGATTGTTTTCTTCCACTAACAATGTACTAACTTTGTTTGGCTAAAAGTATCTGCCTGCAATTCCTTTTCCTATGCAAAAGAAATATAAAATTTATACTTTTTAGTTTCACAGATCTAAAGCTGATTTTGTTTGCTCAGGCTTAATTTAAAAGGCAGTCTTTTATTACCAGGAAACTTCACTAAAATGATGCTTGTTCATATAACAAAGTGAGTTACAACACATTTGTACGTGCTAACTACACACCTCTGGGTAGCTTTAAACTACTTTAGTCGCCTAGTTTGGGAAGTAATTTCAGTGTCTCCAGACCGTTCAGTTAGCAAGTTGTCTAAATAAAGTAAACTGGCTTGTACAAGCTGTGGGAGATATGCTCATCTGTTTTCCTCCCTCCTGTTTGAAGAAAAGTGAGAATGTCCTTAGCAATCTGGTATGAAGTTTGGAACTAGAATTTGCTGAAACTGATGAACTTAGTAAATATATTGCCCATACCAAAACATGTAGAAGGAAAATATGAGGCAGGCAGAGGCTTCTGCTTGGAGCCTCCACAGAGAGGAGGGTCATTTAGCGGACAAAATTGTTGCTATTCATCAATTAATAATTAGGTTTCAGTAGAAGCATCATGAGGGCAGCTTTTTTTTTTAAGATTCAGTATGGTCAGAGAGGAATCAAAATTCATTTTATTATTTGATCTTTTCTACTGCTAAGGGCCATTCAATTCCAGGGGCTCATCCTTTCCTGGGACTTCATATTCAGAATTACCCTTTCATCATTTTGTATTTGACAAATTGAACATAATGTTTTAATAACCACATGTATATACATATATATATAGAGAGAGAGACTGATGATGAAAAAAACAAGTAATTCGTTAAATGATGAAATATGGACCTAACTGTGTGCACTAACCCTGAAGCTCTGGGAATAAATAATAATATCTCCAATAATTATAAAGTCTGTAAAGTGTTTACTGTCTGCCAGGCACAGTGCTCTCATACTTTCTTATTTAATACCACATTAGGAATGAATGCATTGCTTTTATCCCTGTTTATCAATATGGAAAATGAGGTTCAGAAAAGTTAAGTTCCTTGACTGAGCTCAGTCAGCTGGTGTGGTGGAGTCTGGATTTGGAACCAGCCTGTCTGATCCCAGAATTTGTTCTCTTCACCGTTATACATACTACACGGTTCCTGTATAGGAAAATGGTTGTAGATGGAACAGTATAAAATGTGTACGTAACAAGGCTAAGATGCCTTTTTGTGAGGGAGCTAGCTTGTGCTGCCAAACTGTTTTAGTTCTTGTTTGGATGTCAGATTTTTTTGGTATATCTGATTGTTCCCCTCTTCTGCTTGTCACATGATAACCCACAAAAAGAATGTACCCTGGTAGTATACCTCACAGAACACAGGAAGTGAAGTCCAGCCCCATAACTTAGGTTAGTGGAATGCAGTGCTGTTCAGTTAGTGGAGGAAATCTGAGATGGTAAGAACCCAGCAAGTTTTATGATGGCTCAGTTGGGTAGGTGAATAGAAATTTATATAGACAGTACTGGGGAGGGGGAATGTAACTCAGCGGTAGAGTGTATGCTTACCATGCACGAGGTCCTGGGTTCTATCCCCAGTACCTCTATTCAAACAAACGAATAATGAGCGAACAAACAAATCTACCCCACCCCCAACATTTTTTTTAAAGGAATATACTATCTCTGGGATCTAATTTCTCTAAGAAACTGGTGTTGAATTTTTGTTTTTTGAGCTTGAAAATACTTTATTTAGTGATACAATGTTACAGGTTATAAAAACATATTAGGCAGCATCTTGGTTAGAATCTGTGATTACTGTTCCTTTAAAGATGTCTCCTTCTCAGATGGCAAGTTTTCTAGAAAACAAAGAATGTAGCCTTGGTGAACATGATCCCTGTGAATGAAATCTGCCAGCGTCTATAGTAAGTCTCAGAAACAGTATGGTAATCAATACCCTCTCAGAAGTAATATGGTTGGTTTTTAAAATGGTATTCTTTTGTTCTTCTTACTCTTTTAAATAAACGTGTCTGACTGGAGGTTGTTCTCTGATTTTGTAGATGTGGCTATCTCAGCTGAGCTCATGGTCTTCCAAAGTTATTTCCAAATGTGCGGGTGGGGTGGTACATTTACATTTTATTCTCAATGCGATTGAAAATGTTCCCAGGTCCTTACTCTTTACCAATGATCAAAATGATATCATATCTAAAACCCTCCCTTATATGAAACCTGAGGTCATAGCCTGAAGATTTTTACTTTGTCTTAAAATATACTTCATAATAAATTCATTTCTGTGTATTCATTGCTTTGCAGCTCACCATTTGTATTTGATAATGCTACTTGTTTATTATTAATGGGGCTTAATAACATTATTTATTCCTCAGTAAATGACTTTCAATCTTGATTATCTTGATTAGATCAAATCAAGATTATCAATCCTGATAAAAATCAAAAATTGTTTAACCAGCTGTCTACTTTTGTTGCTATTAGACACTTTACAGAATGTTTCAGACGTACCTGATATTGTGTAATAGCTTTTAATACAACATCCAAGTTGTGTATATATAGACAGGAAAATGAACGTTGAATCACATTAGTGAATTGTTGGCACTATGTGAATGAAAGATGTTTTGAAATGATGGGAAAGATGTTTTAATATGATTGCACTTTGGGAACCGAAAGATTGAGGGAATTTACTTAGTCAGCAAAGTCTCTGTGAAATAAGTAGGTTCCCAAACAGTGTTGAGAGAAAGAATGGAATATCTTCTTGGGCAGGGCAAAGTGTTAGAGAGGTGCACCCAGGAGTGGTGATCTGAAAAATGGATGTAATCTGTTTGAAGAGGTAGATTTTAGATTTTACAGCCACTGGTTATTAGAGAATTTCACTTGTGACACTGTTATATTGTAGAGGACGTTATTTAATAATAGCCTTCATTCTTTCATTCATTTAATCAATCTTACCGGGCAACAAAAAACTATTAAAAAAAATTACTCACTCCTTGCACTTAAAGAATTTATGCCAAATGGTTGATCGCCCGTTAGGTAATTTAATAGAGGTAAGTGTGACTGCTCTGTGAGCCTCTGTTTAGACCATAAAGAGCTTCCACCAAATGGAGAAGAGGGGATATAAAATAAATATAAATTTGATGCCATAATTCTTAGAAATTAAGACTTTTTTGCATATTCTCTGAGGGTATGGATAGCAGTGTGCAGATAGAATTAGATATAATCTTATGTGTATTGTTGTTCTTAACCTATCAGAGGATCATTGGGACGGTACCTTAGGACATCAGCTTTATCTCTGTGCTCCCCCTACCCCCCCCCCCCCCCGCAGTACCTGGAACACATAGCTCTCATCCTACCCTCATTACTTTCTGTGACAGGAACTATCTCCTCATGGCATAGATGATTCCCTTTATTTCACTTATTAATTTATTCCATTAATTTTTGTATAAATTTCCTCAGTAAGTAAGCCGAAACCCAATTCTATTTCCTGTCCTATTGGCCTCTGTTTTATCTTCCAAACTACCCATGGTAAATTTAGTCCAGTTTCTATGTGAGACTGTTTCAGTATTTGAAGACAGTATACTCTTTTTTAAATTTTCTGTTCTCCACATACGAGATTCTCATTTTCTTCTAGTTTTCCTCATTTGATAGTCATTTCCCTCGATTATGTTGTTTTTAATATCTATTTTGTCAAGGTCCTAAAGTATAACATGAATTTTGAGGAAGCTGTGTTTTTTTTTTTTTCCCAGTAAAAATTTAGATACCTTTTAACTTTTTCTTGTTTTCAGCTAAATATTTCATTTTCTCTGAAAGTTCTGTCAGTCTCCTGAGGTGGAGTGCTGTTCTGGAGCAGGAGATTTAAAATGCATTAATAAGCTAGATACTTACCTTCCCACCTTCATTTCCCACTAAAACCATCTTCGAACTGCCTTTCCTGGTATAAAATGACGATTCTTGGCAGGGAAGATAAACAAAAGAAAATTTATGAGATTCAGTTTTTCTTTTCTGATAATATTTTATAGTGATTGAAAACTGAAATGCCTGTATAGGGCCTGTGTAAGGAAGGCAGTGTATTAGGTCTAAGGGATGGTTGGCTGGATGTTGCCATGGGGCCATGTGGACTTAATATAGACAGACTTATGAGTTTTTAAGAAAAGGTATAAATCTATGTTTAAGGTAAAGTCTCCCAACTGAAAAGTGGGAACAATTAAGTCTGAATTAATAATAATAATAATAATATAACAACAACAATTCCAAGTCCTCACACCAAGTGTGGCCCACAGGTCACCATTTTGTATCTGCAGTGTTACGTCATCCATCCCCATACAGAACCGACCTGTCTGTTGCTGCTTATTCCTACTCTAAATGTGTCGGTATCCCTCACTGTCTGCTGTCTTCAGCCTTTTGGAAGCTGTTACTTTTCTGGTGTTTGACTTTCCTGTATTGTTACTAGCTAAATGGTTACATAATGGCTTATCTATTTAACCCAAAGCTTCTGCTTTTATTTGAGTCATTTACATTTACAAATTGTATTTGTTAAGCCTGGCAAAATGATCAGTTTGACTGTTTATGTTTATTCTTTTGTCCTAAAGCTAACAAACAAAGAAAACAAAACCACAAGCCCTTTGATGAGCGAAGAGTCCCTGATGAACTGAATAAATAAATATGTTCTTGCATAAGAAGAGAAATTATCAACACAGACAATCTAAAGGTTTACTGATTGCTATTAAGAGACACACCACTGTGTTGCATATGAATTACAGAGAATGAACACACATTTAAAAAATCTGAAGAAATAAAAATAAAATTGGGGCTATGGCTGAATTGCAAAGAAGCTTTTATCTTTTTTAAAAATTTATTACAGGATCCTTTCTAAAGCCTAGTTTTCCATATTTGTTTTATTATTTGTTTATAGATCATTAGCTATTTGACAGAAATATTATCAACAGAGAAGTTTAATCTAAAGGGTCAGGAATCATTGCCAATTGAATATTAACCAGAAATGAAAATAAAGCATTTCTGAAATAATTTATCAGTGAAAAATGTTATTTAATTTACAAAATATTGATTTATGCACAGTTTTCAAGAGCATATCTAGCATTTCTGTGAGGAAACCTTGTGCATAATTCATACATGTTTCCAGAATAACATTTGGATAACATTAGAGGATAACTTTAGCCAACACAGAAATGGGATAATCCGCTCAGGTGTTCAACATACACTGCAAAGCTAAAAATATATGAGGAAACTTTTGTTAAGTCTTAAAAAAAAAAAAGACTGAAACCGGTCATTTCTTACTAATTACTGAGTAAGTTAAATATTTCTACATGTAGAAATTTCTCATCTTCATTATGTTTTACTGTAAAGCACATAGAATTTCTTTTTGTCATCCAACGACTCATCCTGCTGGAAGAATATGGCAGAGTCCCACTGGGGATTATTAAGAGCATTAGTCATGTTAGACATCTATCAGGGGCAGCCCTCCTCATGCTAAATTCTAGAGCCACCGCTCACGAATAATGGGAGATGCTCACAGGCATGAGGCAGGGAATAACGCGGGAGGGGGAGAAGGTCAAGGCACGGGCAGGGGAAGAGGTCACAGGCAGTAATGTGCCCTGAGCAGTGAGCGCTGATTCATTTGAAGCTGGAAGCCATCACCGGCATCTCATTGTCCATAGGAGGAATGGTTAAAGATGAGTATTGTTTGATGCTCTGACAAAATAGCTTGCTAAGCATAATGGAGTCTTCATCACTTAAAAGGGCAGCCATGACTTCCACATGTATTTGGAAATTATTTCTATACATGAGAACTGCAGCCTTTAAAATAATGTCATGAGAACCTGTTAGCTAATTTGCCTAAGTCTTGTTGCCTAAGCTAATTGCCCCTGGGCTGGAGCTGTGTTACTTCTCCCTGTTTCCTTCCATGTAAAGACTCTCCCTTCTTTGTGAACCACAGAGACGTTATGTTTGATTTATTTTCTTGGGAGAAAGCACCTTGTGTTTAGATGCATTGGTATTATTGAGCTGATTATGTCTCCCTGCCTGAGAACCAGGTTCAGCCTCTTATTCCCCTGGCTTTTCTAATGCTGTTCCTCTGCTCAGGGCTGCTCCGTCCAGACTCATTCTGTTCTCTCCTTTTCCCCCTCTTTCCCCCATCCCAGCTGCTGTTTGGCCTAATGAATAAATATGGGTGTCTCCTCCAGAAACCCTTCGCCACCCCTTCTACCCACCCATTGTAGATTTGATGTACTTCTTATGTGTTTCCCCAGCACCCTGTGCAGAACTGTGACCTGGCCCATGGTCATGCTGGATTACAGTTACTTATCTAGGGCTCTGTTCAAACTCATCGGGTCTATATCTACTTCACTGTTACAACAAACATATTCAGTGAATTAATGTGACTCAGCACGTGGGTTTCTTTGCTTTGACAGGAATTATAAAAGGAATTAATACTTCCTCTTATTCTTGGGTGAAAAAACTTTCTTCTTTTAGAAACAGAGACGTGAGTAATTGGAAAGAAGAAATACCAGAACTGCCAAATATCACAAATCTTCATCCTAGTGTTAGGAAAAAAGTCTTGAAACAACCAATGGTAGGAATGTTGTAAAGCACCAGATTTGTAAGTAATTTATGAATGGGGGCTCTCAATAGTTGGTGTTTACTGGATCCTACAAAATGGGTTGGATAGGACTCTGGATGTCTACTTTTGCTTGGAATTTGTAGCTTTTGCTGTGATTTTCCTTTGGACCTACTGTAGTGTAGCGAGGGAAGAAGCATGACTTGGATCCTGACGTGGTTGTTGCTGGTTTTGAACCTGCCACCATGTATCTTTTCGCCACGCCAGGAGTGAGTTGGTTTCTTCACCTGTAAAGTGTGGGTATGGAAACAGTGATATTCTGGCCATTTCCAGAATTTAAATTCTGTAGTTTTTAACCTAGGAAAACACAATGAGCTGGACTATTGAACCCTGCGTTTTCCCCAGCCAGTCTTTCAGTCGAGTGTAGTGACTGTAAGGGAATGGGCTTCAGAAATAGAATGTGAAATCTGGCCCCACTGCTAACAGCCATGTCACCTTAACAGCCTGTCTCACTTTTCTGTTTCCTTATCAGTGAAAATGGAAATAATAGGGTTGCTGTGAAGGTTAAATATGTTTATATATAAAGTGTTTAAAATAGTGTTTGATATGCTCTAATGTCTATGTAAGTGTGAATTGTGGTTTTTTTTTTATTACTGTTTTGCTGACTGGTCATTTTTATCAAGTTTTTTTTTTTAATTAACAGATACAGACTACTATATACAGAGTAGATAAACAACAAGGTTCTATTTATAGCACAGGGAACTATATTTAGTGCCTTGTAATAGCTTATAATGAAAAAAATATGAAAAAGAATATCTGTGTATGTATAACTGAATCACTATACTGTACACCAGAAACTAACACAATATTGTAAAGAACTATACTTCAATTCAAAAAAAAACTGAACTAAAACAAGATTTTTTTTTAAAGAAACTAGTTTATGATAGTTGCTCAGTATAGACCCTGACTTACAAACCCTAAACATAAAAATTTTCCCTACAGAAATATCCCTCCAAAACCTTAAGACCTCTTACCAGAGATTTAAAAAAAATAACAAATAAACTCAAGCGGAAGTGTAAACATTGTTAAAAGAAAATCCAGAGTTAATTTGACAGTTGGAGCCGGATTTCTGGGTAGATTGCCATGCCAATGTGATAGCCATTTCTATCTGAATAAAGCCAAATATATTATTGTTTATGCTGTACAAAAATGCCAACAATTAGAGGCTATATCAGGTTTCTTTCCCCTCCCCAATTTAAAAAAAAATGTTAATACCTCTAAGAGGATTAAGAGATTTGCAATTTACTGTGAATTGTTTTAATCAGATTAAAGGTCCTCTTTTACTTGGAGTTCAGCTCTTTAGCACTTGGGGAATGAAGTTTTCATTTGGAGTGTGGGATGGTGGCAGACAGTGGGAAGTGTCAGGGATGGAGAGGGGTGGTGCCCTTTTGGATCCTGGAGTAATATGGGAGACCAAACCGTAGAGTGAAATTTAAAGTGGGGAGGGCGGGTAGAGGAGTACCAGTAACAAACTTCACATGTGAAAAATGTTCTTTGAATCCAGCTCCCGTCTTTACTTCTTAAGTCCTTCCTTCAAGAAACCAAAAACCAGATTAGAAGCATTAATACTGTGGTACAAGGACCTGATTTTTAGATGAGCCATTGACATAAGTTTGGGAAATTATGTCATTTTTAGAATAATTAGGTGGGTAAGAGTTCAGCCTCTAGAGTAATTCATTCATTTAATAAATAATGACTTCACATTCTGTCTGTCTGGCTGTGCTGTAATCATTACCACTGACTGGCACTACTGTTTTAAAATGTACCCAGGATTTGTTTTAATCCTGTATGGTAAGACATGCAGACGCACAACTGTCGTGAAGTTTTTTACTTACAGATCCCAAGAAACAGGAGGTGCAGGATGCCATGCAGGGGCACCCCCACCTGGAGAAGCAGGTTGGGAGGCAGAAGGAAGAAAGGGGAGAGCTTGGGCAAAAGCCTTTTTGTGGCTTTCAAGAGAAAGAATGAGTAAGGCAGGATTTGAAGGCTGAGCAAATTTAGGATTGAATCGTTTCAATGACTTCAGCAGGTTGTCAGCTACAGGGAAGGTGCCTAACCAGGAACCTGGTCCTGGGGTGATCAGGGCAGAGGACTATTGCCTTTGGGAGAATAAGAGTGAGATAGATGAGGTGTTTCAGTATGTGGGCTCTGGACTGGTTGGTATGTATTTGAGGGGTGTGTCCATCAGTGTTTGCCGCCTCTCGAAATTGACTAGCCCTATGAAAGGTGGTCTCTCCCAGTCAGCGAGGCCCCAGATACAGAGCGCCAAGAATACAAAAAATAAGAAAATGTAGTTAATATATTAGCAAACTGTGTGAACTTGGTTATATTGGTTAAGTTTTCTAACCCTGAGTTTCCTCATCTGATGGTAGTAATACCTACCTTGAAGAGTTTTGAGATTAAATGGAAAAAGGCATTATTTTCCTCCTAAAAATACTTAATTAGTAGAAGGTCAGAGTCCAAAAAGGTGATATGGAAATGAAGTGGGAGTTCAAACCCATACTAAGTTTCCAAGACCGTGTGTGTGTGTGTGTGTGTGTGTCTGTGTGTGTCTGTGTGTGTGTCTGTGTGTGTGTCTGTGTGTGTTGGTGAGACAAGTTGTAAATTTTGGCACTTAGATTATTCAGTGAAGACATCATCTCAGTCTCACAAACAGATCAAGTTTACCTATAGAACATTTACCTCCAAATCTTAACACACATAAATCTTATAAATATTATTTTTTATCTCTTCATAAGAATATATTTTCTGGGAAAGCAGCCGAATATTAGAGTAGTGCTTTTTAGTGCTAAGTACCAATTAACAGCACGAATGTCAGAAGAACTTACAAGAGGGCAGGGAGAGTTCTAGGGAGGTTTCAAGGCCAGAGGAGCAGTCTATTTGTAATGTTGCTGTTAGTTCCAGGGCGGCACATCCACCTTTGTATTGTTGTTCTTCCTCCTGACCCCGCATCCCCAGCGTGCATGTCACTGCGGCTTGCTTGACAGGTGCTCACAGTCACTTTTTGAGGAAGCCTCTTGGTCTTCCTTACTCACAGACCCTCTTCAAGGCACTGTATATACTCTTATTCAAAACACTGTGTCAGCTTCTGTATTGATTCCTTTCCAAGATTATTTGAACTCTGCTTTTTACAATAGTCTCACATATCTGTGAGAGGTGACCCATGACTGTATTACAGAATTAAATACCCCCAGTAGTTGCCACACACTTAGCACAGAGGGGGTGCTCAGTCAATATCTGTCTCACGGACAAAGTCTGAACTGACCATTTTAGCATTCTAAAAACAATAACGTGTACCTAATGAAAAAATAATAAATCCTCCCACAAATGAAAGATAAATAAGGCTGTGTTATCTGACATTTTAGCTATCCTTTATGTTAATTATTTTTTCTGTAAATGGAACAGTAAAGAACTCACTGTGTTTGGGTTTGCCTTGAAGAGTGCTAAGGAGAGAGATTTAAATGTTTGTTCCTCTGAGTAATCTGCAGTGATGAGCTGTATGTTTGAGGTTGTGGAGAAACATCTAGAGAATTTAAGACCTTATGCTATTAAAAAAGGAAATTTAAAAAATTGCTTGATGCCTTTCTGAAAGTCATTCATAAATAGATGGGCATAAAAGGTCCAGTGTGATTTTCTCTTATTCTTTAGGCCATTTGTTATGTGAAATAATTTTTACTGGGTACCTGTTATTGGTGAGAGACTTCTAGGTACCAGTAATCTGAAGATGGATTTAGTAACGGTCCCTACGTTCAAAGTTCACATTGTTTGATAATTGATAATAATTAGAATATGATGAAGAAATATATATAGGAAGAGAAGTTCAAGGAGGGAAAATGTACTTCCTACTAGGATCAGGGAGTATTTAAAGAATAATAAAAGTCAGTATTGAAGAATATCCCTTCTTCTGCTTGCCCCTCAGACTAAGCAGAAGAAACACATATGTGTAGGCAAAGACAAGATAAATTGTGTTGGACGCTGAAGAAACCAGAAATAGCTTGGGATTAATTATAGATCAGGTGCCTATAAGGATAAACCTGTGGTCAGAATATGAAGGTTCTCTTATTCTATTGCTAAGTAGATTGAATTTCATTATGTGGCAAAGGAAGGGTTTTTAGGTGGGAAGAATCTGCTCACTTGGGTGGGAGAGAAAGATCTCTCAACCAGCGGCATGGACAGTGGATTGAACGGGTAGAATACTTGATACAGTGAGAAGTCTTCGAAGGCTTTTAAAATAATGAAGGGGACAGATGATGAATAAATACAGTGTTAATGGAAATGAAGCAAAGGGAAAAAGCAAGGGGGTGGTGGAATGAGTAGATGGAACTGGTGTAATACATGCAAAATGGGGGGATTTCTCGTGACTCAGACGGCTCCCTGGGCAGCATGAATTTCAGTAATAAGGGAGGAACAATATGTATGGAGGAAACACTGTGACTTGTATCTTGGTAGGTTGAGTTTATGATTCCAGTGAGTTGTCCACATGAGCATTCTACAGTGCCTGACATGCTAAAAAAGTTGTCTCTAGATTTTAAGAGAATTATTTAATTTTGAGATACAGCTTTGGGAGAAACCTTAGTATTCGTGGTAAGAAAAGTTTCTCCTATGAGAGGCTTGAGGGTAAAGAGAGAAGGACCTAAATAAAACAAGTTCTCCCTGCCTGTTTTTGTTATTATTTTTACTTTTTGTTTTGTTTTTATTTTGTTATTATTATTACTATTTAGGTGACAGTAATATAAGCCTGTACAGAAGATTAGAGGTATGTATTATTAAAGAAGGAAATATTAAAGGAAATGATCATTTCTGAATCTCAGTTTTGAATGGTTACCCTTTGAGAAGTACATTACAATTTCAATATGCACTATTGATTTAGAAAAAAAACATGGAGTCTGGAGTAGATTCATGTTACAATTCAATGCCACAAATATTTGCTGAGTAATCACCATGTAACATTATCTGGGATAAACATTAGAAATATAAAAGTGATTCAGACAAAGCCCTAGTCCAAAGAACCCCAGGTCGTGTGAACGCTGATGTGTGATCTTAGGTAAGTTTTGTTCTTTGGAATTGTAAGCTTTCCTAATTTTGAAAATACAGTGTTGATTCATGATTGTGCTAAGTTCAGAAAGAGTTTCTGGAACAAGTGTGGCAAAAACAGATTATGAAGAAAGATATTTAAGGGCAGGCCTATATGAGGTAATTGAATGTAGAAATTATAGGCTCACAAAATCTCAGAGTGGGAAGGCAACAGAGAGGTGTCTGGGCAAAAGGATAATAAGACAGAAATGTGTTTATGTTCACATATTAGGGCCTTAATGTGTTTCTCCTCTTACTTGCAAAGAGAAGACACCTACTTACCTTAGCAATGCTAAACTACTTATTCTTTCCAACTTCTCAAGTCTCATCTTTCAAAGTGCTGTTTCTTCCTCCTACCCCTCTGCCTAATTAGTGCTCAGCACATCCAAGGTGGGTCAGGCAACAAGTCCAGGAGGACATCTGGGCTCCCATGCCCTCCACCCCATCTTCCAGTTTTTCAAGCCTTAGTGAATTGGCCCTTCTCTCTGCCACTGTAGTAACCTGTGTATACCTTTACTGAAGGCTGTATGAATTAGAATTTTTTGTTCGTTTCCAGTGGCAGATTGAGTGAGTTGAGGGCAGAGAGAATTTCTTTCTGATCTCTGTACGTCTAGAACTCAACAGTTATACCCTACCTCCCCAAACCAAACGGGGGGGGGGGGTAGCTGCTACTTCGTTTGCCAGAACTGGAGTGAGGGGACTTAAGGGCTTCTTAAGCTTAGCGCTAATGATATTTTGGGTCCGATGGTTCTTTTGGAGGCTGTCTTCTTCCTTGTAAGATGTTTAGCAGCCTCCTTGGCCTGTATCCCTGGATGTCAATAGCATCCCTCTAGCTGCGAGAGACAGAAGTGTCTCCAGACATTGCCAAGCCCCTGAGGGGAACAATTACCTCAAGTTGTGAACCGCCGCCTTAGATCCACATGAGGAGACTACTCGAACAGTCCATCTGTCAGTGCCTCATTGAGGTTACCTGCATATTAACCATTTCAATAGGAATCATACCTATACAAACACACATATATACTTGTGTGTGTATGTATGTATATGCATGTGTACACACACACAGTATTTTTTTCTCTGTCTTGCAAAAAAAAAAAAACTGTTGTAGATATTTAGCAAACAAACAACAACCAGTCATCCTGCCAGTATGCTTTTATGAAGTGATAAAGCTTGAAAGTTGTGTGTGTGTGTGTGTGTGTGTGTTTCTTACTGGCTCAGTTCAGCCTATTCTGTATTGATTTTTATTGAAAATGAGTTCTGTTAATATATCAGGAAAGCCAACGCTTACAGACTAAATTTGCTAGCATGAACTCCTCAAATCCTCTTTCATGAGGAGATACACAATAAGAGAAACCAAATAGAGTGATGTGGTGATGCCTTGTGGGGAAGACTTACATTACATAGAGCACTCAGGGAAAGGTTTGAAGAGGAGACTTTCAAGCTAAAATCTAAGGGTTAAGAATGAATGCACAAAACCGTGGCAAATAGTAAGTGCTAAGGATCTGAGGTGGGAAAAGCTTGGTAAGAGGAACAGAAGGGGCGTTTTGTCCAAGTGTGGTGATAAACAGGGAGGGTGTTGTAAAATGTCATCACTCAGCAGTGGTCTGTGCTAACTGGCAGAGGTATTTGGTTTATTTCACATTGTTTAAAAATTTTAGGCAACATTTAAAAATTGTAGATTCACAGAAACGTTCAGATTTCTCGCTTCTTTTGAGACATTAGATGGTCTGATCACTTCAGAGTCATCCTCACGTGTGGAAGCTGTCACTTGGGAGCTGGATCAAGGCAGTCTCCCTGTACCCAGGCTTGCGTGGCACCCTGCACTTAGACTGTATACGCTCGCGTCCTAAGGCTTGGCCTGTGTTGTCCCATTAACTACCTTCATGGCCCTGCAGGTATGTGCTCTTCATTCTCTAAGTACTATGATCTGCTTCAAAAACAGAAAAGGTTACTCAGTAAGCTCTGGAAGGTTAGATTACAGAGGCAAGAGTGGAAATGGGGAGGACATTTAAGAGGATGCTGCAGATGGGGGTTGATAGTGGCTCAGTCTGAAGTGGTACCAGGGAGACAGGGAGAGAAGTGGCCCAGGCCTCTGTGTGGCACAGTTTCAGGTGCATCCTTGGTGCTGCTGTGAGTGACCAGTCCCTGGAGGACGGGCCCCAAGTGTGATGACAGTGGGGCCTCCTGGACTTGTGCGGTGTAATGGTCCTGAAGGAAGGATTTGGAATATGCCTTGCAGGGAGAAATAAAGGATCTGGCTGATGGATTTGCCCTGTGTAGAAGCAACAGTAGTTCAGGAAAGGAAAGAATATCATGAATTACCGAACTTTGATTTGGATTTTCTTTGTTTAGTTACAGATGGAATTTGTTAGAATTAATTTATGTCAGTATTAAAAGTGTAAGGTGCATTATATAAAACAGCAGAATAGACACTTCTGGCTTTGAGTGTACAGGAGTCATTATTTTCCATCTGGTTCTCTAAACAAGTGTCATATGAAAAGTGTCCTGGTAGCTTGAATGTATGGATTCATGTCTGCGAGGTATTTATAAACACACGATGTGAATTCTTGCCCTTTCTAGCATTTTAATGGTTTCACATTAAATGGTAGGTCATTATACTTTTCACTGAGACAGTGAAGGGTGATTAACTCCATCTGGGTTCAACCAGTGTAATTTTAGAGGCTACAAATATTGTTACAAGTCAGGTTAAGGTTTAAAGGTGAAAGTATGGTGAAGCTTGACTGAGTGACTTTTACAGCATCGAGTTAATGTACACAAACAAAGAAAGTCTTGTTTTCTTTCCATTACGAGTGCAGAGAACAAATGACTAGCTTGTTATAGAGAGGAAAATGTGAAAATTAGGTTGGTCTACAATAAAATTCGTGCTGTATGAACCCATTTACTCAGTATTTCAAATTGAAAGTTCTTTTTAAAGCCCTGTTTAACATTGCTGAGATTCAGAAACTTTAGACCCTGGATGCCTGCCCTTCTGTTGAGATAAGACCATCCTAGCATCAACAGATTTACTATCTTTTACATAAAGAAGGCAATTTACCACAATAAATACACTAGCACACTCTTAGAGGGGAAAATTGCCATTTTCTCTCCACTGACTGTTTTTAATAGATCCAACTCCCCCCAAATGCTTCCATTTCTCTCTATTTCTCTGAGTAAGTACTTTGGGTAACTTGATATAGCCTTTTCCTTTACACTAGTTAGATTCAAATCTTGGAGACTGGATTTCAGTCAAGGAATGGTGTGTGAAGGCATAAGGTTGCTTCTCATGACCCAGGGATGGGATTAGGGGACTAAAACTTCCTTTTAAAGTTGTGTTTAGTATCTACATTGATCTTAAAGGCAGATGAGAAATGAAGTCTGATGCTTGAGTAGACTAATTTTGCACAAATGACTAGATTTTTTGAGGTTGCTTATGTAGGACCTAAGTCTTAAAACTATACTTTAATATTTGAAACATTAAAAACCTTATATCTATTAAATTGGCCACTCTCTTCCCCTTTAATATTTATACTCTTTTTTACTGATAGTTTTTGCTTTGGTTGGAATTTCTGTCAAAATATGACAGGATTTTGTGGGGGGAAAAACATTTGACTTAACAGATTTTAGATGTAAGCTCGAAAGAATTTAGGGAACATTTTGTTTTTACAGAAGTTGAATAGATTTGACTGTTTGGAGGCCCTGAAAAAAAAATTCAGAGGAATTAACAATAATGGGCAAAGTAAATAGCTTTCATTTGGACTAACTGATCCTTTAAAAAACATAGCAGCCTGATCTGACATCTTTCAAGTTGTAAAGGTTGGGGTGAGATGAGTAGGTCTGGTCCCTGGGGTCATGGCGGAAATGCAGGGGTCAAGGCTTCACACTTAGCCTTATGTCAACAGCGTCATGCCCTAATAAGTCTCAGAACTGACCTGACTGGGTTCAACTACTTATAGAAGCATATTACGTACCCTCCTCAGCTTAGAAAAGTGAGTAAATGAAGGCTTTTAGGCCTTTGTATTACTGCCTAAACTGGATGCAAATTCAAAGGATTTACACCTATGAGGGGAAAAAAGCCTTAAAGTTAATTTTACTCAGGATTTGAGTATTTGTTCAGTTGATTTTTTTCTTAGAGATGCTTAGAAAGTACATATGTTGGGGAGGATAGTAGCTCAGTAGTAGAGCACGTGCTTAGCATGCACGATGTCCTGGGTTCAATCCCCAGTACCTCTGTTTAAATAAATGAATAAATAAATTAAATAAATAAATAAACCTAATGACCGCCCCCAAAACAAAACAAAACAAAACCCAACAAATAAAAACAACATCTAGAGGGAGGGCCTCTTGAAAAAAAGAATAAAATGTATGTATGTGTATATTTTATGCACATACCTGTGAATATCTTATTTCTTAAAATTAATCTTGTAGGTACACACACACACACACACATGGTTATGGAACATGCCTGATTCAAGAGCAAAAATTAATTCCACTTTATTTTGCTTGAATTCAGTCCTCTGGTGGTCAGAAATGATTTCCTGATGACATCGATGATTAAATTTAGTTGGGGTCTCTCATGGTGGAGATGAGAAGAGGAGAACTGACAATCCTTAGCACAATATAGTGAAACACTTAAAATATCATCCAGCTTTTCTGCCACTCCATGGCAAGCTGGATATAAGTACTCTGGTCTCTAGCTCAAATCTTGGCATGTTCTTTGGTCCTCACTACTGCTTTGGTTTTTGGAAAAGTGGAAGAACCTGACCTGTTTCATAGCTTTTTTTGAACAAGGCTTTTTGTTGCCCTGGGAAACACTGATTGCACATGGAGATGCTTGAATGTCTTGATGTCATCTGGTGTAAGACCAATTTGGGATCACGTTGTAGTTCAAGACCTTGATTGAGACCACATGAGTCTCTTGTGCCTGCTGCCTTGACTTTACTACTTGAGGCAGAGTTGACTCAGGGCATGGTTCCAAGGGTGTGTGTATTCTATTTAAGTAGTGGTCCTGGAGTTGTGCAGCTTTTGCTGGCAAGTCACAGTAACCCTGGATTCACACTGCTTTGAGAAGCAGATGTATTATGTCATGTGAGCAGAAATCCAGGAGACGTCAGCTGCTCATAGATGTCATCACGCACCGTGTTCTTCCTGCCCCTCAACCCTGCCGTCCCTATGGTTTGCTGTAGGCTAGGACTGCTGCTTCTTGTTGAAGCAAAATGGCTGCTGGTGGTAAGTGTAGATCCTTGTTTAATTTCAGCAGTAGTGAGAGGAACTGCTCCTTCAGCCTAATGAGATAATGAGATAATCCTTCCCTTTAACCTGATTGAGCCATCTTCAGATAAATACCAATAAATGTACCAGGAAATGACTTGTGGAGGTTGGCTTAGGCACCTGGAACCAGAATTGAAATCACCTCTTCTGAGACATGTTGGCAAGGACTGGATACCTGAATGGCATAAGGGCCATTGGGAAGAAGGTGTATGCTTACCATGTTCTTTGTGACATAAATTTTTGTACCCATTAGTGGAAGCTACTTTCCCAGAGCAATCCATCCTTGTCTTCCCCTGGGCTGTTTTCTCTGTAAGCCCATTGAACAATCTACAATCTTTGTTTATAATTTTAACCATAATTTTTAATTTAGTCATTATTTTAATCTTCCCAAGCATTCTCTTTTTTTAATTATTCCTTTTTCATAGCATGCTTCTCTTGTTTGTAGATGTAATAGCTTCCTTAACTATTTCTGATTTTATTTAAAAATAAGAGTTTCTTATTATTCCCTCCCCCCGCTTTTCTTTTTATGATGCTTGAGTTATCTTCATTTTCTCTGGGGTCAGTTTTTAGTTTCTGAATTTTGGCCTTTCCATCTTATTCAGCAGCTTTTCTTGTATGTTGTAATTCTTCCTATAGAAAGAGGGACCGTGTCGTTAATAAAAGCCCTCGGAGTTACAGCTGATTCTCACTTGGAAATCTCACTAAGGGCTCTGTGTGAGGTAAACAAAAGTGAGACTTTGCTTTAGGGGGTCAGCTATGAAGCCAGCTGTCAGACTACAGGATCGCTCAAATTAAAGAGGGAGGATTATGCCAGGTTCCACCTGGCTGGTTGCTCACTTTCCCTGGGAAAGGGTCAGCTGTTTTTGCTGGAGGTAAATGCCAGCTGCCTGATTTTGCCTCCACTGGGGAAGGAGGAGGTGACAAGTGAGAGGGCTGTCCTTATGCAGCCTTTTCATTAATTCCCCTATCTTCCATTCCCCTTTACGCCCGTCTTCCACAGTTCCTGCACAGCGGGTCTTGATTTCCAAAGGCCGCCTCTGCAGACTTCTACATTTCCAGAGCCTCCCGAGAGCAAATTCTAAGCTGCAACTCTCTCTTTAATTCCTGACACGTTCCCACGCTTTCTCTTTCCGCCAGAAACATATTAATATCTCTTGTTCACTGGTGATGCCCATCTCTCTACCCCATCTCAGAACTTCCTGTCTCAGAAATTTTATGTCAGTGACTTTGGAAAGAGTGGAGGCCATTGTGTGTGCCCGATCTGCCTCTTAAACAGTTACTTACTCCTATGTATAATATAAGGCTTATTTAGATTTTTAAGTGTCAGTTATTACTTGTAATAATAACACGGTTGGAATATAGTACTCATATTTCACAGTGATTTATTAGATATTAGGTGATTTAATTGGACACCTGAATGGAACAAGCACAAACTGATTCCCGTTACAAAGGCAATTCGAAGTGTATTTATTTTACCTGTATGGGCAGTAGTTTATAGTTACCATTTTATTTTATCAAGCTTGCTTAATGAGAGAGATTAATTTATAAACAACTAAATCCGGGATTAATTTCTCTTGTTCTTTCATCCATTCAACAAATATCGATGGAACTCTACGGATGTAGTTATGGTGAATGACCTGATACATAATTTCTTCAGTTTTATGTAAATAGTTTGTGTTTTAATATGTAATAAAGCCTAACTTAAGGACAAGAACTGACAGTGAGGTTTGGAAAGAATGTAGATACCTGACTCATTCTAAGGTGAGCTAAATGTAAATTTGGAAGGGGATTGGAGATGTTTAATGCTTTTGTTTATGATTTCTCCTGTGCCAAACACAGCACTTTTAAATAACAATCACTTGTAATTATATATTGAAAATACGAATGCAATCCCACTGCTTTGTTACTGGTTACATTTTAGTGATATTACAACTGATTCATTTTCACTTTTTCTTATAATTGGCTGAAAAAGAAAACTGCCTTATTTACCAGAAAACTGGCTCAGATTCATGAAAATACACACTTGTGTGTGGGGTGGTGAACTTTTGGCAAGGCCTTCTACCGGTCCCTTGTTTAAAAGCTGGAAGAAATTCACAATATATAAAATTCTGAAATATTACCTGAAAAATGGTTGATTCATAGATTCTTACGCATTCAGCATGACCAAAATGGCATATTGCCAATCAACAAAGATTGAAAGAGTATTTAAGGAGTGAAAAAAAAAAAAAAAAAAAACTAGTGTGTTAGGAAAAAAAATTCTAGTGTATTAAATATTTTCTCCAGAAACTTTTTTTTAAAAAGTACTGTTAGTTTAAAAGGAGAATCCAGTGTTGGCAGGTAATTTCCTCTTTCTTTCTTTCTTTTTTTTTCCCCTGTAGTGACTATTGCTATCATTAAACACCATCGAGGTATAAAAATGTTTAACCGAAAGGCAAATACTTTGTTTTTATACCCATTATGCATTAACTTTTATTTGGACATTTTATGATTAGTCTTAGGCTTCTACTGAATTAGTTATTACCTCCAATTCTATTTAAGTAATCGGAAAGAGCAGTAACTTATTTTAGAAGATACATAGATTTGTATTTAGTAAACTAGTGAATAATCAACAGTGATGGTTAATTTCTACAACAGAAGGTGAATCCAGGCAGCTGTTTTCTGTTTCCATACCCTCTGAGGCAGCTAAAACTCAGTGTTATATCTTAAAGAAGAGGAGGGCTTTTTTTCCCAAGAGAAAGCTGTTTTTCTCCATTAAAAAATATTTAATATCTATTTTCGAAGCTCTTATCTCAGCATCACTTTTCTTTGTATATGATAAGCAGTAGACACTACATTCTTCGTGACTCATGATATGTGGTATAAGATCTTTCCATACCAATGTCTTTCCTAAGGACCATAATTTTACTATTACCTAATAACTATTATATATTTTTATCATTTTATTTGCAAAATAATTGCTTGACAATTTTGATGACATGTGTAACGGCCAACTTTAAAACTTTAAAAGTAATAGACAAGAAGAAAAAACCTTGTAACAATCACAAAACAAAGGGTTCCAAGCTTGCAAATAAATTTAGTGACAGATATAATGTACCAAGGGGTGTAGTTTAAAATGGGTGATTTTAAATCTAATTTGGCTAACTGTTTTTCCTTCCTGAAATATGTCTATGCTTATCCTGAACCCAGTTATGTTTCATGCTTCCAGCAGGTGGAGATAAAAGGTTTCTAGCAATGATGCTAGAAATCTGGTGTGTCCAATAAGGAAAATGTTAGACCACAAAAATGCGAGACTCGAGAATTATGTTGTCGAAAAGTTAGAGCAGGCGTCATTCTTTTTCTGTTTTCACAGCTCTTTTGCTTTCCATTTTGGCTAATTGAAATGAATGTCCCCCCCAAACTGGACCAGATAGAAGAGTTTGCCAGTCTTGTGAGATAAACACACTTTCCTTCATAAAAAGTTGCCTTTTAGTTCTTAGCTCTGTTTAACTGACAGAAAACTCCAACAAAAAGGGAACTTAGGAACGAATCATAAATGTGCGAGAAGCAAGATTTAAAATTTCACTCTCAGGGGGAAATAACATCTGGACAGTTAGCTCTTCACACAGTCACAACTCTTGCCCAGATTTATTTCAGTATCCTTGATACTGAGGACGACATTGGAATATCTGCTTACTCCCCAAATGTTATTAAAAGAATATTCGAGGTATATAGGAAACAAGTGTGAGTTCATTGTTATCTTGTTCACCAGTCATTATTTATCTTTGGATACAGTTCTGGGTATTTAGTGACTTGAAATATATAACATCTTTAAAACACGACTCTTGCCTCAAAGATGTTTTAACAGGATCCCATGTACTTCTGAGAAAACGAACATCTATCCAGAGGGAGGCTTGCTAGCCTACCTCAGAGGTCGCAGAATTTATCATCAATTGCTGTTTTCTTCATTCTTACGACCTATATTTTATTGCCAGTATAATTCTTTGGGGAGTAAGAGTTCCCTCTCTCCAGTCTGTTGTGTATGTTGTTTTTATTTATTTTATTGGGGTTTTATAAAGGAAGGATATAGTTGCTTAATTTTGTGGTATAGGTAGCTTCAAGGAAATCTCCCTGTCTGTCTGTCTGTCTCTCTCTCTCTATGTATATAAACTATTTCTAATTTTCTTCCTTTTTCCTTCCCATCTCCTCATCCTGTGTTTGTGGCAAGAAACAGAAAAGAAAGCAGCTCTTTTCCTTCCAAACACTCAGAGTACTTTGTCATGTTTTGGGGGAAGGGGTTAGCATTCTGAAACACTGCTGTGTTTTATTGCCAGTAAATGTTTTTACTCACTAGTGAAAAGTTTGTAAATAGGCACTGTTTAAGAAAACAAAGAGATAATAAGTACTCAGACTTTCCCCTTCAAATTCTCTTATACCTAGGAAAATGCATTGGTGATCTCAGCCCTTCTGAACAATAGTTGGGATCACAAAACCACTACTCATCATTCAGCCTGCCTGGCATAATTAGCGGCTTTGACTCAAAGGAGACTGAGGGGTGTTTAGAATGGAGGGAAAAGCTTTCCCCCTCCTTATCCCCCGTTATTCAGAACTAAGACTGCACATAACCCAAAAGGCCAGGGTTGCAGCTGAACAAGTAGCTGCCTTCTATACCTGTTCTTCAGATGAAATGTTTTCTCTGATGTGCCATTTGGAGGACAGTCCATTAAAAGTCTAAAAGCACAGTAGAGTCTGTGCACCAGACAGATGGTGGGGAAACATTTTCTGTCCGTTCAGTGAAGGCAAGTCGTGCTGAACCATCACTGTTGCCCGCATTTGATCAGCTTGGGACACGTGAATAGCTGTCACTGAAGACTTCTGCCTGGCTGAATGGCATATATTACAAAGAGGTTTGAGAGGCAGGATTTGGCCAGCATGGCTGACTGGTTAGCACCCACAACTCAGGACTGGGATTTATTCTTTCTCTCCTCACTGAATGCTACCGTGGAAGTAGAACCTGTGCTGAGAGGAATTGCTAGCAACGCAAGCGTGTTTAAATATACATTAACTCTTTCAATCCACTCGGGTAATTAAGGACGGCTCCAGGGCACCAAATGGTAAGGTGGTGGCTTTGAAATGCTCTTTCTTGAGCCCTTTCTCACTAAGATAGCCGACCATTCCCTTTTGGCTCAAAGCTGCAGCGTCATTGGGGTTCTTGTTTTCTTGGACCTTTCTGTGAACTCTGTCTCTGATTACCCTCTTGTTCAGGCTTCTCCTGGCTTTGGAGAAGATGGGACGCCATAAACCTTGTTCTTTTCTTTCAACAACTTTTTCTTTGCTGATGTCTTTGACTTGATTATTAACGTCATGTTACCCATTCAAGGTTTAGGTCTGGACTCTCCATTTCCCCTCCTTCTTTTCACTGCTGACGTTTTCACCATCCATATAACTTGCATCTTAACTCTGTGGAGCTGATATTTGAGTAGGCAGAATTCCCACAAATGCTTGCCAGCATGGATTTCCCAGGCTTGGTTTGAAATCCCACCTTTGTTGCTGTCTGCAAATCTTCTTTTGAACACTCCATATAAATAGCAATTTATAATAATGATAAACAAAGCAAAACAAACAAACAAAAACCACTTAAACATATCCAAGATGTTTGTCCTGGACATTTGGCAATTTTGATTGTTACAACTAAGTGTATACTGGCATGTAGTGCGTCAAAGCCAAGGATGCCACTGAACATCCTAAAATACACAGGGCAGCCCCTCACAACAAAGAATGGTCCCACTCAGAGGGTCCTTTTGAGACAAGTTTGTGAAACCCCTGGTATAAGATAAAATTATTTCTCTTCCCCATTGAATCTTCACAGCTTTAAAACATTGCCTTCTATTCTAATACTACCATTTCCTCTCACCTTTTTTGGACCAAAATTGGGGTAGTTACCTGCATAGTCTAATTTACTATCTAGCTGGTATGGCTGGCCCGTTTTCCTCATCCTCATTCAACTTAGAACAAGGTCTAATGGGAAAAGTAATTCTGGGGCAGAGAGTAAGGAGAGAGGCCTACCTCGTGCTCATTCACCAAGGAGCTCTGAGAGCCGAAGGCACATAGGCAGACACTTACAGGATTGTCCTGGACAGAAGAAGACAAGTACCATATCACTTCTATGTGGAATCTAAAAAGCCAGGCTCTAGAACCAGGGAGTAGAATGATAGTTACCAGGGGCTGAGGGTGGGGAACTGGGGAGATACTGTTGAAGGGAACAATCTTGCAACTAGTAGACAGATACTTCCGGAGATCAATGTCCAGCATAGTGATTATAGTCCACAGTACCGTATTGTGGACTTCAAAGTTGCCGAGAGACTAGATCTTAATTGTTCTCATCTCAAAAAGAAATGATGATTGTGTGATGTGATAAAGGTGTTAGCTAGTGCTCCAGTGGTAATCCATATTGCAATATATGCGTATATCAGATTGTACACCCTAAACTCACACAGTGTTATATGTCAGTTATGTCTCAATTAAAAAACAAAACAAAACAATGTTCCTGGAAGGCACCAAAAGACTTTTATGCCTTTTATACTTCATTGACAGTTAACCTTTTCCCAATATTACTGGTCTTTTGTCTGTATACTTCTCACATTATCATTGTGAACCTGATGTTTATTGAAACAAGAACTCTCTGGACTTGCTTCCCTCCCTGTGACCTCCCTTTTCTTCCTCTACCTTCTGAAGCATCTTAGCTGTGGTTTGGGGGAGGTGAGTTTAGCAGTAACCTCTGATTTCCCTAATCTCTTGTATCAGCACAGAATAATGGTACACAGGCTCTGAGTTACAGCTTCAACTCACATCCCTGGTATCTCCAGCCTCAGTTCCCTTTTCTACAAAATGGATCTGCAGAATCATAATTGGCATCACCATGAGTACATCCATAAGTTTATCCAAAGAATAAAGTGAAATATTAATAAAGCATAGTACAGTGTCTGGCACAGAGCTTTTATAATTTATTTCTACATTACTCTTATTGTTATTAATATTTGCACTGTTATACATTTGTAATATGTGTGAATAGCATGGATTCGCCTAACTATGTGTTTGTTTATGTGCTTCATCTTATTTGAGTTTGCCACCCAGATTACCAGCAGCTTTAAGCCAATTGCCCTTAAAATTTTCTACTTAAAAGCTTGCGTTTCTGTTTTTGATAGACTTTCCAGTGTCACTGCACCCACACCCTACCCCAGCTGCCTTCTATTTTAGTTCAAGATAGTGACCACCATTTTTTAAATACTCAAATATTTATATTTGTAGTTGAGATCAGTCACATGTCTTTACCCCTTTCTTTTTCTCATCTGTATGTTCCTTCACGTAAAAGATTTGTGTTTTTTGTTGCTTAACTTTTGTGATTTTCCATAGTATTCTTTGCAACGCCAAGTATGAGTCACTAACTGAAAAGGAGACTACGTTAGGAGTTCTGATAGACTGTTTTACTTTTGATTAAACTGAGTTTGAGGATTTGAATCTTGTGTCAATTTGAACAGATACACTTTTTTGATTAGCATTAGTATCAAATGTCCTGACCTATGGGATTGAGAAATGGATTCTGTAAATGTCTTCCAGGGTTCTTTGTGTTTGCATTTGAGCAACTAAGGGGGAAAGATAGTGTAAGTGGTAATTTCATTTAAAACCATTTTCTTTGTTCCCTTTAGGAAATTGGCTTATGCATGTCTGTATAGGGGGATAAGGTGGAAAGAAAGGGGGTTGTAAATTTGTTCTTTAGTTGCTACCTTTTAATTTCGAATTTCCATTTACCAGTTATTTTGTTCTGATAACTGTGATTAGCATATTGAAACCTTTCAAAGTGACCTCACTGTTTTGTCTTGTCTAAAAATGTAAAAACTACAAAAAGACAGCTATTGAATATCACACTTGGAATTTGTGATAGAAACACTTGACTATTATGTAAATATTTTCAAGTCAGCATCTTTGATGTTTCCATAATTTTGAAGTATGGTTTTTCTTTTAAGAAAAAAATTCAGTTTTTAAAACTAGTTACTGTCATTTGTGTGTAGGAGTATATTTGTTTATAGGTGCTTATAATCACATAAAAATACTCAATATTTAATTGTTTGAGAAGACAGTGGGGAGAGAGGGTGGTTGTTTCATGAGTGCAGAGTTTCAGTTTTGTAAGATGAAAAGAATACTGGAGGTCTGTTTCAGAAAAAATGAGAACATACTTAATACCACTGCAGTGTACCCTTAAAAGTGGTTAAGAGGGTAAATTTTGTGTTATGTGTTGTCATTACATTTAAGAGAGAAGCTCAGTATTTCATTAGACATAAATGCCTTTTTTGCAATTCCATTGCTTATTGAGTAGCAGAGGGGGGAATCTCCTTCTTATTTAAAGAGGTTGTCACTTTAGAGGGTGATAGTAATAGGACCTTCCTCGTGATTGTTGAGAGATTTAAATGAGATAATTTGTGTGAGGTGCTTAACATAGTCTGTAACTTCGTAAATGTGAAACCACTGCTATTATGTCGAGAACAGTAAAATGAACTACAATATACTGTAATTTATTTAATCATATAGGGTGGCATAATGATTAAGTGCACAAACTCAGTGCCTAATTACAAGCTAACTGAGCTTGGGAAATTTGAATTCCTTAAACTCGTTGTGCTCATGAGCTTTCTCATTTCTTTAATGGATAAAACAATAATATCTAGTTCATATGGCTGATGAAAGGGTTAAATAAGTTACTACATATAACACGTATACTATGTTTTATCTAAGTGTTATTATTGTCTTACTTTGATGATTTAGAAGATAATGATAGTTTGGATGTTAGTAGCGGTTAATAGCTTTAAAGTAGTGTGTATTTTAAACTCACTAATTACTGTCAATTATTATTTCTATTTTATTTCATACGACTTCTCTTAATGGGTTATTTTAAAGCTGTATCTACCAGGGGTGTAATCTTTGTGCATTCCCATGGACTGAAGTGTTTTGAGGTGGTTTATAAAGTTACATATACCTAGACCTCAGAAGCTAAGTCCTGCCCAATAAGGAAAGTTTTTACTCCGTATCTTTTCAGCCAGCTTCCGATGCTCTGAAGACTAGTAACTATCATTATGGCGTTTTGTTTGTCTTAAATGAATACCAAGCCATGGAGAAACCTGTGGTGAAGATACTCAAGCAGATATTTAAGGTTTTGATATATGGAATGTTCCTCTGTTGGAAAAAGATGGTTTATTAATGATCTATCTATATGTATATTTTGAGCCTTTAGAGTTTTTTTTTTACCTAGCTTCAAAAATGCTACTTACTGAAGTTTTCACATCACATGGCATTTTGACACTGTGCCAAGCAGAGATGAAAATACGTAATTTCTTCCTGCCCACGTTTTTGGGGGGTGTGTTTTGGCAGGGCAGGAGTTAGTGATTATAATCTTTACCCTCTGTCCAGACATCTTCCATCCTGCCCAATTTTAGGGAGGCAGGTCACTTTCTTATAATTACAGTTTTGGGCTAATATGCCTCTTTGAACGTGTTGAGTTCTTACTTAATGTATTGATTTTTAAATATAATTATAACGTGAATTTAATTTGGTATATGTGTTTGGAACATGTGCTACCCCTTGGCAAATGCTTCTTGAAATTATATGCTTGTGCATGCATTAAAGTGTAGGAAATTATTGTTTTACTTGTAACATGCTCAAGGTGCATTTTAATAAATATGAAAGAATACCCTGAGGCAGAGGAACAGTAAGATCAAAAGCTTACTCTATTTTAGAAGCTAGTTTTATTAAGGTTGATTATGAATTTAAGGATTTATTTTTGGCGGGTGAAATGGCTGGGAAGAGTATGAGCCTAAGCAGATCACTTGGGTGTATGTGTGTTGTGTGTTGTGCGTGTGTTCATTTTCTTTCTTTTTGCCTGTATCCTGTCTTATCCCTTTTCCCCCTCCCATCTTTTTGTTTATTATGCCAGTGAGCTTTCATAGCACTTTTAAAACAGCAGAGGCCCAGGGTACTCTGGAGGCAGATTTCAGTCAAAGAACATGTGTTGTTTTAACTCTTTGGTTGGTAAAGTGAGTTGAAAGCCACATACGTAAAAAGCCACATACATCAACAAAACGGTCATCAATTTATAGGATCATCCTCCTCCTCTAAAACTCCACGATTCTTAACATAAATGTGAGAGGAGATCTTACGCAGAGATACTTTATCAGGATGTGATCTACATTGCTGAGGAGACAGAAATCTTTTAACAGTTGCCTTTAAGGAACTGTAAATTTCCACAATTATTCAGTCCATTGCTTTCAGCACCTTTTGTTGGCTTATTATTGTATAGAACAGCAGGGTTGAAACGGGAGGAAGAGCCTGTGCATTTTAATTAGCTCCTAAGACAGTGTGAGATAAAAGCCAGGATTTTTGCCTCATTTTCATTTCGCATGGGCTGATTAAGGATGCTATTGTAGGCTGAGCTGGCTTGACCTAATCTCGGTGACCACCCATTTATGGAAGGGGAATGGCAAAAACTTGCTCCAGTTTTCTGAATGGGATTAGGAAAGCACTAATTAGCAAACCCTGAAAGCCATGAGGCATGGATAGGAACACAGCACCCATCCTTAAGAAACAAATGCAGTCTGGGGAAACATTCCCCAATTGAACCAATTAACGCTTGCATATATTAGGCACTTGGTGATGTGTTTTCCGTTTTTAATTACTTAACCATGAATAAGAGCCTGATGTCCCTCAAGCTGTACTTGTTGATTAAATAAATACTTCTGGCCTGAAGAGAGATGTCAGAACTTGAAGAGCACTAATGCTATAAAGAGGTCTGTAAATAGTTGGAGAATAGATTTGAGCTGAATTTGACCTCAGCTGGAAGAGAGGTGGTGGGGAATCCAGTCTGCAGAACTTTGAAATTAACTCTTTCAGCTTCAGTACAGTCAGACTTTAATTATTGAGAGGAAAGAACAATCTATTTGGAGATTATCGGCTTTTCTCTCTTGTGTGCTTCCTTTTAGTCATGCAGAATATTACTGAAAGAGCACAGTCTTTGGAATCAGCAAAACTAGACCTGGGTGGGAATCCCTTTGCTACTTACTAGAATAGAGCATTAGGGAAGGTACATCACATCTTTGAGTTTCAGCTTCCCTACCTTCAAAATGAGGATAATATTATGTGTTTTACAAAACTTCCATTAGATATGCCATAATATGTGTAATGTCGTGGGTGGTAACTAGTGTTCAATAAGGACTCCTAAAGTGGCCTTGCCATTACCAATCATTACTATCATTATTATTTTTCAGCATTTCAAACAATTAAAAGGCAGCATATATGGGAGAAGTGAAAACTAAAGATACCTAGTCTAGAAACATTGGTCCAAAAGAGACAGGACTAGGGTTATTTGGCTGAAATGAGATAGGATTTCACTCATCTATCCCTTCACCCTACTTTGGTTGATTGAATTGGCCACTAGATGGAGGCATATATTTTTATTGGCTTTATATCTGTAAATATATAGGTCTTCTGTAAATAAATTTGCATATTTAAAATCAAAGTATCAGATTCAGTCAGTGTAACTGATAATTTTTGAAACCTGTAGAACAAGAGTAAGACTCTCCTGTACAGGAAAGAACAGTCAAAAGTAACTTAAGTTACCAGAAATACATATGTGGAATTTGTACACATTGCGGTTTATGTTCAATGTATTGATAATGTTTAAAATGAACTGGCAAGACATTTTGTTCTCCCAGTTTAGATGGCACTATTATAATTATTTTTATTCACTTATATACATTAAAACAGCTTACTATATAGATATTAAAAATTCATATAATATTAAGTATTTTCTCTCAGCCTAAAGGGTTGACTACATCTTTAGTAAGATCCTAAGTGAATGTAAACACTAGTTTGAGCGCTGTTGCATATATATGTTAATAAGCAGAACTTAAGTGTACAGATGTGTGATGCCAATATTGTAGTATATTTTTCTAAATATACCAGGAAAGTTTTTATTTTCTCATGGTTCCTTTTTTTTCTTTTTTATATTTTTCTTAATTTCTTTTCAATGTAATTTAGGATTTTTTTAAACTACTAATTGAGTGCTTGAGTTGAGATCCTTTGTTAGATGCTCTTGGTTGAAATAAGAAAAAATAAAAATCTGTTTCTTTCTTCAAGGAGCTTACACTGTAGTCTGAGTGAAAAAATATAAATAGTTAAATAATATATGCAATGTATCATTCCAGAGGACGAAAAAAGGGTTTTAAAATTTAAAAAACGATACAAATGAATTTATTTACAAAATGGAAACTGACTTACAGACATAGAAAACAAACTTACTGTTACCAAAGGGGAAAGTGGGGGAGGGATAAATTAGGAATTTGGGATTAGCAGACACAAACTACTACATATAAAATAGATAAACAACGAGGTCCTACAGGATAGCACAAGGAACTATATTCAGTATCTTGTGGTAACCTATAATGAAAAAGAATAAGAAAAAGTATATATGTGTGTGTGTGTGTGTGTGTGTGTGTAACTGAATCACTATGGTGTACACCAGAAACTAACAAAACGTTGTAAATCAACTATACTTCAATTAAAAAAAAAATTAAAGCAGAAAAAAAAAATGCCTTTGTGGGGAGAAATAGTTTCATGCTGGTGTAGATACTTTGAATTAATAATATATCTTGAAGAAGAGAGAGTGAAGAGGAGGGCAACCAGAAAGAAAAGGGGAATTTTAGGAAGAAGGAATATGTGAATAAAGAACAAAGCATATTTGCATGCATATTTGCATCTGACTTTTCTAGATCTGAGGGGAATTGTGGGAATTGGGGTTTAAAAAGGAAGATTAAGGTCAGGTTGGGGAAGGTTTGAACTGACAGGGCTAAGTGTTGTGGAATTTATCCTATAGCAATTGAGAACATTCAGCTTAAATAGCCATAGTCACTTTAGAAGAGAAAAGGGATAGTTTTATATCAATTCCTTTTCTTAAAGTTCCAGTTGAATCCTCTTTTCAAATTGCATGAAGAAACTGAAGGAAAAAAGCACTTAGTGTTAGGCAAAGTTCAGATTTTCACTGTTAAAATGTAATGGGGCTATTTCTTAGATTTGCTATAATTCACAAAATGTACGGGGCTATCACATATTGTGGTCATACAGAAAATTTGGGGGAAAACTTATATGTTCTTGTTCTCTTAGACAAAGGATTACCCTGTGCACTTTGATTGCTGACCCATTTTTATTTTTCTTCCAATGCAAGAATAGATTCTTTCTTGGTCATATTAAGTGAAGAAAGGTTCCTAAAACTTACAGCTGTGTGTAAAGTATAATATATAGCTTCAGTTAGCTGATGAAAATATAGAGTCAACATAGGATTTGGGTGGAACTAAAATTGGGCAAATGCTGATGGGAAAGGAGAGACAGAAGGAGCAAGAGTTTGGTTACAGTTGGTGGGGGATTTGGGGCAACAGGAAGGTAGGAGTTATGTTTCTTTTGCCTTAAACAGGAAACTCTGTCAAGGAAAGGTAGGCTGCATGTAAATCCGGGTAAACAGAGGACTGGAATCCTGAGAGATCTGGCAGTTAGGATTATGTCTCCAGGTTCCTGATCATCTAAGCACAGGGGACTCTCAGGCAGAGTGGAAGCAGCCCTACAGAGGTCAGTCTCCACACTAATTCTAGGTGTAAACACCAATACTAATAAAACTTCATGATTGATTGGTTCTTTCCCCTCTTTTTCTTCTATCTTCAGGTGACTTTTTATGTCTCCACTTTGGGTTTCAGGGCAACACTGAGGTCAAACTGCATAGCAGGATGGAGGTCCACTCTTTTACTGCTGCTGTTATTTCTCTAAGTGCTCTCTCTGTCTTAACCCTCAGCTCTTGGTTTTGAGACCCTACGCCTTGCTGGAGCCACTCTAATGTGTGTGTTACAGTGAGTCTGGTCTTCTGCTTAGGACTTAGTTTACACCATACCAATTCTGATTAAAGTAGGAATTTAAAAACCACAAAAACAGTAAAACAGAACAGAACAAAATTAGGCTGACCTGTATATTTTTATGTAATTTATTTTAAATATTCCGTGAGTTAAGATCGTTATGCTGCCTTCAAGCAGGTAAAGCGTTTTAAGGATCAAAGTTGAATGTTAGGGAGTAATGGTCTGAAATGTCACATGAAGGTAGAAACATCATTATGTTCACCACTTAAGTACTGGGACTTACTGTTCCCTTTTATATTTGTTGCTAAACACCTTGGGCTGTGGAAGAGGTTGACAAATTAATTTCAGTCTCATATAATCACAGATTCAACAAATCTGTTTTTTCTTGAGCCCAATTTTACTGACTGGAAATAGGTGTCCTGAAAGCTTTAGCTTTGAAAAGGGACATTTATTACAGGCCTAATTTAGTGTCAGACTGCACTGAGTCTTCTTCACACACTGTTTCACTGAGTCCTCTCAATAGGTTTTATTTATTTATTTTTAAGTCAGGAAACTGACGGTAAGAGAGGTTAAGAAACTGGTGCCCCAAGTTTACACAACTAGTTAGAGGGCAGAGTGGGAATTCCAAAGTCCAGACCCCATCCCCTTTATCCCCTGGCCCTCAGCAATCCCTCTAGAGCAGAAGGAAGACCAGACAGGAAGGCATGCTGGTTTTATCTTTATGAAACCACAGATAAAATGGTTATAGAAGTTTTTATTTAACCTGATCAAATTCCCCTTATATGTAGGCAAAATCATGAAAATAGGTGATACAATCTTTCAAGTGCTTATTTATATGATACATTCGGAGGAAACCAAAAATGTTCATTTAACCGGCTTCTACTATCAGAGCTAGCCTGGAAAAGATTTAATTTAAATATAACTTTCTGCAATATCTTTATCTTGTAGATAAACATGTAAAGGTGAGCTGAGTCTAAGAGACTTGTCCTAGACAACTCACTTTTTAGGAGAACCAGCTTCTTTGATTCTCAGACTGGCTCTTTTTTCTGCAGGGCCCCATATCCTGGTTTCATTCCCATGATAATAAAAATGCTAATGTATACCAGAAGAGCCCCCTACTCACCAGGAAAATTACTAATCAAATTGAACTTTCTGGTTCTGATTTAATTTGGTGGCATTAGTAGAGATGGTCTTAGGCTCTTGGGACAAAATTACTGAACACTAATTTAAACTTGATGAAATATAATCTAATACAAAATTTAGCTTGAGCAACAAAAAAGTTAAATTATTATATTTGTATGTGTAAATAGAGACTTTCTATTTTGGATATGATGTTTGTTTCTCTTACAAATAAATTCTCAAATGAAGTATCTTTAAAAAATAGAAACAGACATTATTAGTTTATATTAGGTAAAAAATAAGAAAGAAAATCAGCAGTAGTGGAGCTTTGGTAGGAAAACCATTAGATGTGATCTCTTCACCTGTTAAAGCCAGCTGTCCCTTCTGGGATTTGGCTTTTGTGTTCTGAGAACCATTTCTATGAAAATCTAACGAGGAAACTCTAAACTGCTGGTGACAAGAGTAGCCTATTTTACAAACCACGCAGGAACCAGGATCAAGTATCAGAGTACAGATTCAGGCCTCTTTCTATTTTTCATATATTGAGTTTGGTGGCATTTTGTAAAACTATCTATCCTGCTTCCATTGCCAAGCTGACTAATTGGCTGGTCTGTTGACACCATCTGTCTAAAGAATCCACAGCCGCTACCATGACTTTTGGTTCAGCTTTCAGTAGAAACACATTCCATCAAGAAAGAAATTTTTTTTTTGTTTAATTTCGCAAGTCTAAAGTTGTGAATCACGTTGGAATTTCCTTTCTTTCTTTCGGTTTTTCAGTCTTTTTTGTTTTCTTTCTTTCTTTTTTAATTGTCCAGACACATTCATTTAATGTGGATTTTAATGATACATTAATAAAAATTGATACATTGGCCTATGATATGAATATGATATAGGATGCTTAAAAATGTTTGAAAGGAAATAATCTATATATAACTTGTTTTTTTTTTTTAAAAAACTCTACGTAAGTCCATGTTTCTTAAAACAAGAAGAGTATACTGTTTTAAGAAAAATGCTTTTGATCTGATGAATACTTATGGTTTCATTTAGGTGGCTCACCTCTTCAGTCTTACAAGTTTCTTTTAGACCTAAACAGTATAAAGCTGATTATATATTTTCTGAGAAAAATATAATAGACACTAAACGTTTTTTGAAAATGAATATTTTTTGAAGGAACTAAATTTAAGTGCACTTCATGTCCACCTCAGATGTTATTATTAAGAATAAACACTTCATAATGGAAAAGAATCTGAACATATATGTATATATGTGAAAAAATAATAATTTCAGAAGAACTCAGAGAACCCTTTAAATGATAAACAGCTGGTATTTCTGGAACATCTTTTATGTGAGTGAATCAAATTCTTAGACCAGTACTACCTCCTCACTTCCCACTGAGAAATGCAGAAAGTACGCCAGAGCTCCTTTAGTTGGCTTTATTGTGCTTTATATGTATGCTTGTGTTGGAGGATGGAAGGAAGGAAGAGTACCCACTGAATTGAGAAGGCATCTTGAGACTGAAAACCAAAACAGGCAGCTCCATGTAATCAATGGTTCAGTCTATTATAGGGTAACTTACTCACAGGGTGGAATCTGGATCGGATGGACAATGACCCAGAGGCATTTGCAGTTGCATTCTCTACCGCCGAGGGTCCACTGGGACAGTTTTACAGTTCCTAGGGTGAGGGCAGGTGCTTGGAAACAGGACGTGGATCCCTAAAGTCAGATTTATGAATTGGTAACTAGCCTCTTGGGAACCAGGAATACATCAGGAAAGGTCTTCATCATTGTTTGGGGGCTAACAGAGCATAGAGGCTACCTGGTCCTAATGATTATCAAACAATATCTATTAACTACAGTGCCTTTGATGACAGAGGAGTGATTCACTGCACAGCACAGTCTTGGGTTGAGTCAGTGAAAGGACAGAAGAAACTGTAAGAGCCCAAGATGGCGTCAGGGATGCTAACTGCCATACCACTTGAAAGTGTATAAAAACCTGGGGTGATACAAATACATTTAAGGTGTGGCTTTCAACTTAAGCTGTCAATAATTTAGTTAGAGAAAATGACATGCATGTAAAAGGTTAAATAATAAAAGACAATTTGAGTGTTGTTATAGATGACAAGATAATGTATCCTAGTATTTTTGGGGAAATAAAGAGAGCACGGATTGTACCTGTCTGGCAAGGCTTCATGGAAGAAGAGGAGATAATTAGAAACTTGAAAGCAATGGAGAAGTGGAGAAGTGGTAGTGTAAATTCCCTAGCAAGGTCTCTGTAGTGACACAGTCCAGAAGAGGAAAAGCTTGATTTAATAGCAGGGAAATGAGTAAATTTAGGATTATTTGGTTTCAAGCAAAAGAAACCCATTCAATAACAAAAGGAAGATTCATAAACTCACATGCTCAAGCCACTGAAAACGCATGGGTGGCATCAGCCTTAAGGGGGAAAAGGAACGAATAATCAAATGGCACCAGTATGTTTTGGTTTACTCTCCTCTGTTTCCTCTTGTATGACTGTTTCATTTTTCTACTTTACAGATGAATCTTTTCCATTGCAAGAGCAAACATGATGCTTGGCAGCTCACAAACTAATAGCTTTCCCCTGCCAGCTCTAGGTAGGAAAATCCCGGGGAAGGATTCTCATTGTCCCAGCATTAGTCATATGTGCATTCCTGGACCAGTTAACTAGTGTGACCAGCCTGGGGCCTATACTCACCACTGTGATCTAAGAATGGAGCCTGTTACCTGAAGGAGGAAAGGTGTACTGGCCCAAGACTTCTCCACTTTCACAAAACAGTGGCCACCATGAACAATTAATATGTAGCTGAAGAAAATTTCTCTTTGTTCCTTAACAATCACAGGCAGTGAACACTTTAAATAATCAGTGGAAGATACCAAGTCATGAATGGAATTAGGAATACCATTGAGTATCAAATCCTTTTACATGTTAGTGAGCTTATAATATAATTCTAGTTAGTATAGCCTTAACCAGAACCATGTATGTTGTTTATTTTTCAGTTATAATATCATTATCATAATTATTACATTGTTAAAGTCTCAAAATTGAAAATTCTTATGCTATTTTAAGGCAAACATGTTGATTCATTTTTTAAGTTCATGCAAGAGGTGATATTATGATTACATTATGATTACATCTATGACCTGGTTTTCAAAGCACCAGTGTTGAAGGAACTGTCCTGTTCGTTTAGTAGACCTTCCAAGATATCCTTTTTTTTTAAAAAAAATTGAGGTATAGTCAGTTTAAAATGGTGTGTCAATTTCTGGTGTACAGTACAATGCTTCAGTCATATGTGAATATACATATATTCATTTTCACCTTTTTTTCCACCATACGCTACTACAAGATATTGAATATATTTCCCTGTGCTATACAGTATAACTTGTTTATCTGTTTTATATATACCAGTCAGTATCTGCAAATCTTGAACTCCCAGTTCATCCCTTCCCATCCCCCTTAGCAACCACAAGTCTGTATTCTATGTCATGAGTCTGTTTCTGTTTTATGTATAAGTTTCTTTTTCTTTTTCTTTTTCTTTTTTTAGATTCCACATATGAGTGATATCATATGGTATTTTTCTTTCTCTTTCCAGCTTACTTCACTTAGAATGATATTCTCCAGGGCCATCCATGTTGCTGCAAATGGCATTATTTTATCATTTTTTTTGGTAGCTGAGTAGTATTCCATTCTATAAATATACCACATCTTCTTTATCCAGTCATCTGTTGATGGATATTTAGGTTGTTTCCATGTCTTGGCTATTGTAAATAGTGCTGTTGTGAACCTTGAGGTGTAAGTCTCTTTTAGAATTAAGGTTCTCTCTGGATATATGCCCAGCAGTGGGATTGCTGGGTCATATGATAAGTCTAGTTTTAGTCTTTTGAGGAATCTCCATACTGTTTTCCACAATGGCTGCACCAAACTGCATTCCCACCAACAAGGTAGGAGGGTTCCGTTTTCTCCACACCCTCTCTAGCATTTATCATTTGTGGACTTTTGAATGATGGCCATTCTGACTGGTGTGAGGTGATACCTCATTGTAGTTTTGATTTGCATTTCTCTGATAATTAGTGATATTGAGCATTTTTTTATGTGCTTATTACGTTCGAATGTCTTTCTTGGAGAATTGCTTGTTTACGTCTTCAGCCCGTTTTTGGATTGGGTTGCTTTTTTTTTTTTTTTTCTTATTGAGCCATATGAGCTGTTTATATTTTCTGGAATTTAAGCCCTTGTCAGTCTCATCATTTGCAAATATTTTCTCCCATTCCATAGGTTGTCATCTTGTTTTGCTTATGGTTTCCTTTACTGTGCAAAAGCTTGTAAGTTTAATTAGGTCCCATTTGTTTATTTTTGCTTTTATTTCTATTGCTTCAGTAGACTGTTCTAGGACAACATTGCTGAGATGTATGTGAGATAATGTTTTGCCTATGTTTTCTTCTAGGAGATTTATTGTTTACTGTCTTATGTGTAAGTCTTTAAGCCATTTTGAGTTTATTTTTGTGTATGGTGTGAGGGACTATTCTAAGTTCATTGATTTACATGCTGCTGTCCAGCTTTCCCAACACCATTTGCTGAAGAGACTGTCTTTATTCCATTGTATATTCTTGCCTCCTTTGTCAAAGATTAGTTGACCAAAAGTTTGTGGGTTCATTTCTTGGCTCTCTATTCTTTTCCATTGATCCTTATGTCTGTTTTTTGTACCAATACCATGCTGTTTTGATTACTGTAGCTCTGTAGTATTGTCTGAAGTCTGGGAGGGTTATTCCTTCAGTCTCATTCCTTTTCTTCAGTAATGCTTTGGCAATTCTGAGTCTTTTGTGATTCCATATAAATTTTATTATGATTTGTTCTAGTTCTGTGAAAAATGTCCTGAGTAATTTGATAGAGATTGCATTAAATTTGTAGATTGCCTTGGGCAGTATGGCCATTTTAACAATATTGATTCTTCCAATCCAGGAGCATGGGATATCCTTCCATTTGTTTAAGTCTTCTTTAACTTCCTTGATCAGTGTTTTGTAGTTCGCCATGTATAAGTCTTTCACCTCCTTGGTTAGATTTATTCCTAGGTATTTAATTACTTTGGGTGCTATTTTAAAAGGAATTGTTTCTTTACTTACTTTTTCTGTTGATTCATTGTTAGTGTAATAAATGCAACTGATTTCTGTACATTAATCTTGCACCCTCTACCTTGTCAAATTCTTTTATTAGTTCTAGTAGTTTTTGTGTGGAACTTTTAGGGTTTTCTATATATAGTATCATGTCATCTGCATATAGTGACAGTTTTACCTCTTCTCTTCCAATTTGGATCCCTTTTATTTCTTTTTCTTGCCTGATTGCTGTGGGTAGGACTTCCAAGACTATGTTGAGTAGAAGTAGTAAGAGTGGACAATGCTATCTTGTCCCAGATTTTAGTGGGAAGGTTTTCAGTTTTTCACTGTTGAGTACTATGCTGGCTATAGGTTTGTCATAAATAGCTTTTATTATTTTCTATACCCACTTTGCTATGGGTTTTTATCATAAATGGGTGTTGAATTTTATCAAATGCTTTTTCTGAATCTTTTGAGATGATCATGTGGTTTTTGTCCTTTCTCTTCTTGATGTGTTGTGTCACATTGATTGATCTGCATATGTTGAGCCATCCTTGTGTTCCTGGGATGAACCCAACTTAATCTTGGTATATGATCTTTTTTATATGCTGTTGGATTCTGTTTGCTAATATTTTGTTAAGGATTTTTGCCTCTATGTTCATCAGTGATATTGGTGTGTAATTTTCTTTTTTGGCAGTGTCTTTTTCTGGTTTTGGTATCCGGGTGAAGGTGGCTTCATAGAATGAGTTTGGGAGTACTCCCTCCTTTTCAGTCTTTTGGAAGAGTTTGAGAAGGACCAGTATGAGTTCTTCTTTGTATGTTTGGTGGAATTCTCCAGTGAAGCCATCCAATCCAGGAACTTTTTTGTAGGGAGGTTTTTTATTTGCTAATTCAATATCATTTCTAGTGATCAGTTTGTTCAAGTGGTCAGTTTCTTCTTGATTCAGTTTTGGTGGACATGTTATTTCCAGAAACTTGTCCTTTTCTTCTAGGTTATCCGTTTTGTTTCCATATAGTTGTTCATAGTGTTCTCATAAGATATTTTGTATTTCTGTGGTATTGGTTGCAATTTCTCCATTTTCCTTTCTTATTTTATTTGTGCTCTCTCTTTTCTCTTCTTGGTGAGCTTGGCCAGAGGTTTGTTCATTTTGTTTACTCTTTCAGAAAATCAGCTCTTGGTTTGATTGATTTTTCTATTATTTTTAAATCTCTATTTATTTCCTCCCTGATCTTCATTATTTCCTACCTTTTGTTGACTTTCAATTTTGTTTAATCTTTTTTTTTTCTAATTCTGTTAACTGGTAGGTTAGATTGTTTATTTGAGATTGTTCTTTTTTGAGGAAGGCCTGTATCGCTATGAATTTCCCTCGTACAGCTACTTTTGCTGCATCCCATAGATTTTGTGTGGTTGTGTTTTCATTGTCATTTGTCTCAAAGTATTATTTAATTTCTTCTTTGATTTCATTATTGACCTTTTTTTTTTTTTTTTTAGTATCATGTTGTTTAATCACCATGCTGTCATTTTTTTTCTCCTTTGTTTTTCTGTAGTTGATTTCTAGTTTCATGGCATTGTGGTCAGAATAGATGCTTGAAATAATTTCTGTCTTCTTAAATTTGTTGAGGCTTCTTTTGTGCCTGAGTAAATGTTCTATCCTAGAAAATGTTCCATATGCACTTGAAAAGAGTTTATATTCTGTTTTTTGGGGGGGAGGGTGTAATGTTCTGAAAATATCAACCAAGTTAACTGTTCTGTTGTATCATTTAGTTCCTCTGTTGCCTTATTAATTTTCTGTCTGGAAGATCTGTCCAATGATGTTAATGGGGTGTTAAAGTCTCCTATTATGATTGTGTTCCCATCAATTTCTACATTTACATCTGTTAATATTTTCATTATGTATTTAGGTGTTCCTATATTGGGTGCATATATGTTAATGAGTGTAATATCCTCATCTTGTATTGCTCCTTTAATCATTACATAATGTCCTCCTTTATCTTTCTTTATGGCTTTGTTTTAAAGTCTTATTTTGTCTGAAATCAGTATTGCTACTCCTGTTTTTTTGTCTATCCCAATTTCATAGAATATCTTTTTCCATCCTCTCACTCTCAATCTATGTGTGTCCTACTCCCTAAAATGGGTCTCTTGTATGTGGCATATTGTAGATTCTTGTTTTATTATCCAGTCTGCTACTTTATGCCTTTTGATTGGAGCATTTAGTTCATTGAAATTTATAGTAATTATTGATAGATGTGTGTTTATTGCCATTTTGAACATAATTTTGCAGTTGATTTGGTATTTCCTCTTTGTTCCTTTCTCTCTCTTTTTGTTGTTTGATAATTTTTCTTTGTATTATCTTGGTTCCTTTTTTGTTTTTGTGACTCTATTGTAGCTTTTGGCTTGTGGTTACCCTGTTTTGTACATATATTAACCCATTACTATATCTGTTTGTTTTAAACTGATAGTAATATAAGCTCAAACCCATCCTACTGAGAAAAAAAAAAAAAGCAAAGAAAAGAAAATTGTTTTGTTGCTCCCCTCTCCCACCCTTAATGGTTTAGATGTCCTCTTTTACAAGTTCATGTTTATTCTGTTGTAATTCATTGTAGTTATCACCTTTCCAATTATGATTTTCTTCTTTTTGTAGCATCCTGCTTCTTTTCTATTTGGAGTAGAACTTTCAATATTTCTTTTAGCATAAGTTTAGTGTTGCTAAATTCTTTTAGTTTTTGCTTGTCTGTGAAGTTCTTTATCTTTCCTTCTATTCTAAAGGATAGCCTTGGTGGATAGAGTATCCTAGGCTGCATCTTTTTCTGATTCATGAATTTAAATATATCTTGCCACTCCTTTCTAGACTGTAGTGTTTGTTTAGAGAAATCAGCTGAAAACTTCATGGAGGGGGTCCCTTGTAACTAATTCTTTGTTTTACTCTTGCTGCCTTTAGAATCATTTCTTTATCCTTAACCCTGGCCATCTTGATTATAATATGTCTTGGTGTGGGTCTGTTTGGGTTCTTGTTTGGGACCCTCTGTGCTTCCTGTACATGGATATCTGATTCCTTCTTTAGGGTTAGGAAGTTTTCAGTCATGATTTCTTCAAATACCTTTCAATATCCTTTGCTCTTTCTTCTCCTTCTGGGACCCCTATTACGTGTAGGTTTGCACACTTTATATTATCCCATAGGTACCTTATATTGTTTTCATTAGTGTTTATTTGTTTTTTCTCAGCTGTTCTGATTGGGTGACCTCTGTTGTCATGTCTTCTAAGTCCCTTATTCATTCCTCTGCATTATCTAGCTTACTTTTTACAGCCTTTGCTCAGCTCTTATCTCAGCAAATGAGTTTTCCAGTTTTAATGGGCTCCTCTTTATACTGGGCTCCTCTTTAGTTTCAGTTTTCTTTTGACATGTTCTCTGTTTCTATTCACAATCTCTTTTAGTTCCTTCAATACTTTGATCACTCCTTTCTTAAAATCATGATCTAGTAGACTATCAAGGTCTATTTCATTGTCATTCCTTTAGGGGATTTCTCTTGTTCTTTTAATTGGGAGTGGTTCCTCTGCTTCTTCATTTTACTTATATCTCTCTGGCACTATGGATTATGGAGTATCAGTTATCTACTGTAGTCCTGAAGAGGTTTATTTACTTACTTACTTACTTACTTACTTATTTATTTATCTAAAGTGGATGTGGAAATGAAACCAAAAAAAGAAATATAAAAGAAGAAAAAACGATTTGAAAACATAGTATAATCACTAACAGAAGAACAAAATGAAGAGAAATAAAAATCAAGTTAAGACAAAATTTAAAAAAACTTAAAAGATTTGAAAACAGTGTAACCATTAACAGAAGAACAAAGCAAAGAAAAATATCAAATTGAGAGAAATTTTTAAATAATTAAAAATATTTAAAAGAAAAATTTAAAAGGGATTTAAAAATTAAAATTAAAACATTAAAAATTAAGAAAAAAGAAAAGTGGATGTGTTCCTGTGTGTTCTTAGTAATTTTGTCGAGAAGTCTTTCTTAAGCATGGGTGGTTGCCAAGTCTTCCTTCCATGCCTTTTGTCAGTTATCCCTTTGGTTGGGGGTGTGGCCGGTGCTGTGGTGGCCAGAGCCTGCCCTGGCTATTAAGCGGGGCCTCCTTTTGGTTCTGTGGTTGTAGTGCCTCCTGCCCTCACCCTGCTGGGTGAACTCCACTGGCTGGTTCCAGAACTCTCCAGTCACGCCCCCAGTCTGTGCTGCTCCTACAGCAGGTAGGCAGACGGGTCGTGTCTCCTCACAAAGCCGCGCCCAGGCGCCTCGCTCCAGCCCGGTAGGTGGGCGGGTCGCTCCCCATTTCATTCAGTGCCGCTCCTATGTGCCACGTAGAGTCTCAGAGAAAATGGCCGCACCAGCCCTGCCCCTGCTCTGTGCGGGAACTCCGCTCCTTGCTCGTTTGTCTTGGAGGCGCGAGTTCACAGAGGCCCGGGGCAGAACTTCCCCTCTGCCTGGGGCTGTAAATAAATCTCAGTCCCACCTATGAGGTTGCGGAGCCCCCAGGTAAGGATTCAGGTTTCCACCAGACCTCCGCCTGCACAGGAGCCGCGCCCAGGAGCCTGTGGCGGCTGTGGCTGCGCCCCGCCTCACTTCTCCAGAGAACGTGCCAGTAGTGGTGCTTCGGGGCTGAGGAGACGATGGCTACCTCGCCCCTCCTCCCAGGGCACATCAGCAGTGTTGCTTTGCTTTTTTTGTTGTTGTTTGTATTTTATGGGGACCCAGGCACGGCACACAGCCCACTGCAGTCCCCCGGGGCTGCCTCAGTGCAGCCGCCCCAGTCCTCCGCCGGCTTGGGCGGCCTGTCCCGCCCCCAGCTGCTGGCTTGCCTCTCAGGTTGGGTGTTGCAGGGACCCTTTGTGCTCGTTTAACTCAGTTCTGTCAGTCAAGGGGTGCTCTGTACAGATCCAAGCCTCGGAGGCTCCCCCTGCGTCCTGCTGACCTCTCCGTTGAGATGGGGAGACCCAGCGAAGGAGCGCTGTTCTCCTTTGCTGCTCCCTCCCTGCGGGACAGGTCCTGCACTATTTTCCTTTTTCTTCCTTCTTTTTTCCTTTTCTCCTACCAGATTTGTGGTGAATTTTGTCTTTTGAACAAGGCGATGCTCTGTCAAAGTTCAGCAGGTGCTCTGATTGGCTGGGTGGGTCCGTGGATGTCAGTCTTGGTGTATTCGTGGGAAAGGGTGAGCTACGCGCGTCCTTCTACTCCGCCATCTTGGCCCTTCTCCCCAAGATACACTTTTGACACTACTTGGAAAATATTTAAACTTAGGCTTTGCTGATGCAAGAAGTAAAAGGAATTCTGAAAATTACACCATCAACCATAGTCAGCTGTGTGAGAACTGATTGGCCAATGACCACATCCCTTGCTATGAATATTAATAATGGGTTAATTAGCCTTCTAAATACTTTAAAGGAGTTAAGTGTCAGTGTTAAGTATTATGTTTTTACCTGCTTATCCCATTTTATTGTCATAAGACCTCTTCTGTTGGTGTATTACATACGTAGGTTTTTTAGTTCCTTTTGTGTTAGGCGGGTTAGAGCGATATCAGGATTGCTGCTGGTGGCCTGGCCTATTTACCCGTTTTAGGCTGTTAGGACCATTTGCTCACATTGGTACCTCTTTCTCTGTGCATCACTAGTTTTACCTCATTTTTTATGTTATGAACTGGTGGTTCTCAAACTTTGGTGTCTAAGCCAGACCTCAGACCTGCCAAATCAGAATCTCTGGGTTGATTTGGTTTATCAGACTTTCCAGGTGATAAATCTGAGAACTGCTTTTACTCTTAATTTTGTTGTTGCTGATTCTGAGAATATTGTGAAATATTTTCTGCAAATCTGTACCAATGGCAAACACCCAGAGGTGTTATAGAAGAGCTTTGTAATCAAATGACCTAGATTTAAATTCCACCTCAATTACTGATTAAATAATATGGCTCAGTCACTTAGCTCTGTTGTTCTTAGTTTCCTCTGGATAGACTTGGGATGACAAATGCATTAATTGACTCTGGATTGAATGAGATGATGTAACATTTCTGGAGGACAACTTGATCATTACCATTGCAAAGATTTTTGTTTGTTAGTTTTTCTAGTGCAAAAATTATTTGATAATTATATTACTATGGTTATTTTATAATGAAGACGATTTAATATCGAATTCCCTGGACAAGTCATCTGGACTTCTTAATCTGTTCTTTCTCCAGATTTTGAGGAAGTGATATTTCAGCAACAGCTATGCTTTTAGTTCCTTAAAAAGTATAAAGGACTTGCCCTGTAGTGTACTTCAAGATTAGAGAGGTGGATGTATTTTGAAGTTTAAAGGCTGAGCCTTAATGATAAAAGAGCTACTGATGCCATCATATAGTGTGGTATTATTATTAACCAGAAAATGCTTTGGTCTATTTATCCAGTATCAAAGAAGGAAGGCAGAAGGGAACCAGTATTACATGAGTATATGTCACATGTGAGGCACTGGGCTTATCAATTTCTCCTAAATTATTAATCTGTGAAGCCAATATGATCACCAGTTCCTCAGAATCACTGATGCCTGAACTTTGTTCATACAAGCACATTTATCATATTCTGAGTATACAAAGAGAACAATACCCTATTGTGATGGCTAGTATATAGTTTTACTACTTCTTTTTACCTTATCTTTATGTAGCCTTTTGGTTCCTCTCAGTACCTCCAATTTGAGAAATGAAATGTGCCCTAATATATGAAGATATATATAAGTATAAACCATTTATAGGTAATTCTCTTTTCCCTGTGTATCCAACATTTTTTAAATTTCCAATAAAAAGCATATTTAGGCTATCTTCTTGTTTTTGGATGAATTATGCCTCACTCATTACTCAATGAATTTTTAGCAATATTTAATAATAGTAATTTAACTCTGTCTGCAAACACCAGATACTTCACATGTTGTTTATTTTTAATTTTTTGTGCAGTGGAAAAATAAGTTTGTATGCATATGATTCTTATGTAAAATAATAATTTTTGCATGTTTGGCCTTAGAGTTTTTGAAGGGCAAACTTTAGAAAATGTGACAGCTTAAAATCTCCAGATGTGATGCTCCCAGACACATCACAACAGGCTGCTGTTTCAGTCCAACACATGCGCCATTGAATATGCATACTGAGACAATACTGCGCTTCCCAAGTGGACTGACTGAGAATGGCCAGGAAGTGGAGCTCACTGTAGACTTGATTCTACTACTAATATAGGCATTTTCAAATACCCTGACCTAGAGTCAGGATAAAATTTATTATGGTCAACCTTAATCTGCTATCATATTTCCAACATTTTGTGCCAATATAATTGTAGCCAATATGTGATTCAGAATAGTTACTAGAAGGACATTTAAGTCAGGTATTCTTTCTCTTTGCAGACTTGCAGTGCTATGCGCTACCACATTCTCCTCTATCTTTAAACAAATGTAGGAATCTGATTTTAATATCTGAGCTTCTGTAATGATAATAGTTTTAATTTTAGTAGCATACTTCACATGGGGAAACAGAGCTGCTAGGAAGTCAATGTTTTAAAGAAAATTTGGATTTTATCAGTTACAGCAACTACCTTCTTATATATTAGAAAAGTACCTTTTTGTGTGTAACAGTAGTTATTTAGTTTGTAAAGTAATGCATGATGCAGATAAGATTTTGAAATCCACTCACGTGCCCCTTGGCTTTACAAAGTTCAGATTTCAACCTATCGGAGTAGTGTCAGACAAACTCAAGTAATTGACTGAAAATTAGACCTCAAACAAGGTACTCAACTATTATGAGCCTTCCTTTCTTTATCTGTAAATATTTTAAAGTAGGAATGTCATGGATATTCATTAAGATAAAATACATAAAGACTGGTGTCTAGTTATGCTTGATATAAAATTCATTTTGATTTACCCTTATTAGTATAATCTAAAATTTACCACCGTATCATGTGTATGTCAGACAAAAAAATTGCTTTTTTTTTATTTTTTGAGGAGTGGGAGGAGGAAGTAAATGTCACATAATGTAAAAACTCATATCTTGTTGTTGTTGAATTGACCTAGAAACAGCTCCTGAAAAAAGAATACTGAAGTTTGGCCAAATCTGATTCTTTAGTTTCTCCTTACTAACTTAAGTATTCTTAAGAAGTCAGAGGGCTTATTTTGTCATTTTAAAAATCCATATTTTATTTAAAATTATATTTCTGCAGATACCATAAAGTATCGTGCTTTCCATTTTATAACTCCCAAGACTTCCATCTGAGTCTCTTGCTAGAATTCAACATCCTTATGACACATCAAAATGGTTAACCTATAAAAAGTGTTTGTCCTCAGATAAATCATGTGGTCTTGCAAATGAGAAAACAAGTAAAACTTTCAGAAGATCTTTTGATATTTTTGTAATAGGACTTTAAAAATAAACCACATTTAATATGAAATATTGATTTCCCTCCACCCATAGTTTCTTTAACTTCAATAGAAGAGTTTATTTGGTTACATTCTAATCCCAAAATGATTTGCAAACGTGTGACAGGTTCACCTTTGGAAGACTAAAAACAAGTAAACCTCAGGATAATTGTGTGTGTAATTATAGCCAGTTTGAGAAAATCAAAACCTTTTTCTTCATCTTTTTTTTTTTTTTTTTTTTTTTTTAGGTAGCATTCAGTTTTACCCTAATGCTAGAACAGTCACCATATTTTCTGATAAGGTGAAGTAATCATTTTACATAATGTTAAAATACTTTTATTAGATTTAGGGGTTTTTTTTAAAAATTTTTAATCTGCTAGGCTCTTAACATTTGGCTTGTACCAGCCCTTTGGGAATTTTTCATAATGATGCAAGGGATTAACTTTTTAAAATGAAAATTAGCTTCAAAATGTGGACCAACCCTACAGCTGTGTGACCCACTAAAAAATAAAAAGATAGAGGGTCATCATTGATTTTTTGCTTCTAAACAAGATGTCACAAATGATGTATGTCCAGATTGATGGACTGTTACTCTTAAATCCTGTCTAAAGGAAGGAAGTGTTCATTGCCCACTTTTCTTTGCTGGAGTGAATCAAAGAGTGAGTGCTGGGTATAAAGCAAAACCTAAAAATCAAGTCATGAGAAGGGAAGCAAGGTTTTAGTTACAGGAACTAGGCTTGGCTTAGAGTCATAAACAATAACCCAGCTTTAAGGGTGGAGTGGAGGGGAGAGGTGGGCACAAGTGACCAGGTCATAGCTTGAAGAGGAGTCACATGTCCTTAGATTTCTGTACCCAAGGGAAGCCATGCTCTCTGGCTTCTCCTAGCTTTGAAGCTGAAAATAGGGGTTTTAGTTGGTTCGGACAAGTATCAATAATATTGGCAGATGAATGGATTAAAAGGGAATTAAATAGGAAATGACTCATTAGGAAGAGTAAGGGAACTGGATCCCTAGGGTTTATTACATATGTGCCAGTCTCTCTGCTAGGCCCTGTACACTTGGCACCTAACTGGACCTGGGAGATAGGCATTTTTATTCCAGGTTTATATCATTTTTCAGATAAGGAAATTGAGAATCAGAGAATGACATTGCATAGATTTATGTAACCAGGATTAGGGCATGGATTTAAAGCTGTAGAATAAAAGAAAGAAAAAAAAGAGTTGTGTTAATAATCAAGGCAGATAATTCATTCACTATAGGCTCTACAGAGAGACAGACCTGATGAAGTGTCGCATTTGCCCAGGGAAATTAGTTGATACTTAGTGGTATTTTAGAATGTGAAATAATTTTTTCTCCAGTTGTTTCTAAAGAGATGGAGCTCTTTAAAAATGTTGGTTAAGAGGTGCCAATGTTACTTAAATGAAAGCAATATGTTTTAATATTAGAACGCAATGGTTAGTATGAATTCCCATTTCCTGTTAGAGAACTAGTGACTCAACTTTGTAATGGAAACAGAAATAGATCAGGTGTTCTCAGACTTTTAATGTGCATCAGAATTACTTCTGGTACTTGTTAAAAATAGATTTTTGAAAGACTTGGTCCAAAAAATCAGGAGCGTGGACCCCTGATATCCAAATTATTAGCAAGATCCCACCTTTCTAGTTTACTCTGATTTTCCCCAGCAGTTAAGATTCATGGATATAAATTATGATTATCACTGTGATACATACCAGTGTTTAAGAGCTACAGGTGTAGGTTTTGATTTTCCCCTCTGCATTTATTTTCACTCACCAGTAGATTAGAACTGTGTTTCCCAACATAGTACCCACCAGCTGCATGTGACAATTTCAATGAAATTAATTATAATAAAATGAAATAAAAGTTGAGTTTCAAGTGCTCAAAAGCCTGTTGTGGCTGACGGATCCTGTATCAGAGATAGCACATATAGAACATTTTAATTATTAGTGCAGAAACTTCTCTTGGACAGCACTGGATTAGAATGTAAGAATAATGAAATTTGGCCCCATTGTAGTTTTTATGGTATTGGGGTTTATTTTTTAAAGTTATCCTTATTAAATATCACTGTCTTTAATTAGGAGCAGACATTTTCTTTACAATAATAGCTTTCATATTAAAATATTTATAATTAAATAACAAAGATTGCATGCTTTATTCTTTTGTTCTTTCTCTGAAAAGAATCAGTATGCTTAGAGAAGATAAATTACTTAGGTGGTTTCAACTTGTACTTGGAATGGTAATCATTTGAAGACTTTTTAAATGTACATGGGATTTTCCCACTAAAAAAGTTTCCCAAAGAACATTTCTTACTATGCTCAAAGAAGTAGGAGTGGCCTCAATATTTTATCACTTTATAAAACAGGTTTAAAGATGATCTGCAAAAAATGAAGCTAAGTGTTCTAAACAAACTTCAGGATTTGTTCTAATATTGTTGCATTGTATCAGCCTGTGCATATCATCAAACAGTTTCTGTATTAAATACGCATGGAATTTAGCATTAAATCTTAAACGTAACTATGCTAGTTTGATACCATTTTTCTGACCATATTGAATATATTTTCTAAATTATCAAGTGAAGTTATCTTTAGGAAAATCTATAATGTAATCATAGATTATAACTTGAAACATGTAATTCTTGAAATTAAAAACTTCATGGGAATGGTATGAAAAGAAAGTCCCCTCTATACTGTTTTTTAATATCACCTAATGAACTTCAAGTTGGTTTTTAAAAAGATCTTAGAGTTATGTCATATCTAATCTGTGAAAAAACTGAAATTGAAATTTGTCAAACACAAGTTTGCAATGAAAACAACCCAATGCTGGCTTTCTTTTTGTGTCTCAGACCTCAAACCTCAGAGCTATTGCACCGATTTGTGATTTCTTACTTCTTGAATTTTTCGTTTCTTTTTCGTTTTCATTACCTTTGTGGCCTCACACCTGTGTTGTTGGGGTGATTGTTTTATCAGGTCCTGGGTCTCCTCCAACTGTTCTTCATCCTGCCTAGTCCTGTGAGTTTAATGCTCCTAAACAACATATTCATCATGTTGTTTTCTTCTCAAAATCTTTTAAGAACTTCCTAGTTGCTAATAGGCTGGAATCCAAAAGGCTTTTTTGAACAATTTTCGGATCTTACAGTTTGGCCCATGTTAGCATTTCAGCTGCTCTTTTCTACTAGTCTTGGACCAAACCCTTCTTACAAATAATGCTGTGCTGCTCTCTGCTACGTTATTCTCTGTTCCTCCCCTCTAGTTCATTTGCATCATACTTCTCACTTATCTCTGCTTATCCTTTTGGCTGCTACGGGTTGAATTGTGTCCCACAAAAAAGGTTGTTGAAGGCTTAACCTCTGATATCTGTGAATGTGATGTTATCTAGAGATTGGGTCTTTTTTGAGGAGCAAGTTAAGATGAAGTCATTAGGCCAATATGACTGTCATTTCAAAAAGGGAACATTTGGACACAGAGGCAGAGACACAGGGAGAATGTCACGTAAAGATGAAAGCAGAGTTTTGGGGAGAAGTAATGCAGCAAAAGCCAAGGAACTGCCAGAAAACCTCTGGAACCTGGGAGAAAGGCATGAAACAGACTGTCCCTCACAGCCCTTGGGAGCACCTAACTCTGCTGAGCCTTAATCGTGAACTTCTAGCCCCCAGAACTGTCAGACAAAAAATCTCTGTTACCACCCAGTTTGTGATACTTTGTTATGGCAGCCGTAGGAAATTGATATACCCTCTATTTTGTTGTTTATTAAACAAAAAACATTTTTTTATTACTGTTCCTCTTCAAGAATCTGATGGCCTTTTTTGTGGATAGATATTCTCTCTAGAAAAATGCACCTATATTCATAAACACAAAACTCCAAATAATTTCAGCAGCAAAGAACCTCTGACCAACCCAAATCACACCCAGCCTTGTATCTCCAACCAAAACCTCATCTTCTCTGAGAAAGCAGTTTCCCTGCTTTGCTTTTGGTTCTTATTTCTTTTTTGGCTTTTACTGTATATGTTTTGGTTTTGATGCTTCATCACATATTTCTTGGACTCTAAACTTTTCCAGTATATGTAAGCCTCTCCCAACTGAAAAACCCCAATCTTTCTCAGTCCTGAACTCTTCAATTGTAAAGGGTAGGATTAGCTCACCAGCATTACAAGGTAAGTGTATGTGTGAGTGTGTATATATATATATATATATATATAGTATGAGGTGATTGTATGTCCACAATTCCCAGTAAATGCTCAGAGGTTACTAAGTTCTCAGTACTCAGTTCCAGCTATTGTTCCCTTTCTTAATCATATTAAAGTCTGCTAAAATACTTCTCCACACAGAATAACTTAAACTTCCTGCTTGGGCAAGAGAATAACAATAACAGGTGTTACTTCATTCAGCCTGTGCTGAGTCCAGCATCAAGTGAAGCGTAGGTGTGAAAAGAGGCTGGAAATGAGAAGGCAGAGAAGCAGAGTTGCATGGCAACATCACGGAAGGACTGTGAGTCCTGGAGTCTACAGCTTTGAGTTTGATTCTCAGCACTTTATAAATTATTTGGGAGATATTGTGCAAGTTATTTACCCCTCTGAGCTTTTCTTTACTCATCTCAAAAAAAGTAAAGATAATTATTGTTATATTTCTTGTGAAGATTAGGACCTCTTCTAAGATTACATCATTTTTTTTTATCTCCATGCATGTCCAGAGAAGTTCATATCCACTTTCAAAAATTCATAGACACTTTGAAGCACATCCTGAATGAGCTAAGATCGCCTCCTCTGTAGTCTCTTTTACAGAAAGTTTTATTCCTAACCTCATGTTTAAAAGATTAGAAGAACCAGGACCTGGTTCTGGCTACAAGGGATTATTTGTTGTCAACTCTAATCAAGTATTTTCAATCTGTTGATGAGTTTTCCTTTGTTTGGAAAATGTGAGGGTTGACAAATTTATCTGTTCTTATTCCAGCTTTAACATGCTATATTAACCTCATTTTATGGATGAAGAATCTGACCCAGTAACTCAGGATGGAGAGGTAGAAATTTATGGGCTTAAGAGAAAAGCCCAAGTGTTCTGATACAAATTCACTAACTTCTCTTTTCCCAACAACTACCATGCAGAATCGAAGTATTTTTTCTAGTTTCTCTTACATTAATTTGAGAGTTAAAAAAAACTCTCTGGACTGATGATATTTATTCTTACACAAGGTAAGTCCTTAAATAATTGTACTGCATTACAGCATGGATTAGTGATTAAACGCCCAAATTGTGAAACTGACTCCAAGGATCTGAATCTCTGTTCCATCACTTAGTATCTGTGAAATCTTGGCTTGATTACTTAATTTCTGTGCCTCAGTGTCCTCATCTATAAATTATGAATCATAATAGTCCCTACCTCGGAACATTTTAAGGATTGTGAGAATTATAAAATTGGAACAGAAGTCCATTTTAGCTATTGTTCTATTCTGACATTTAAGACTAACGAGATAATTATTAAAATCTTAATTGTGTCCTTTTGAGACTTTTTGAGAAAGCACCATTTGTTCTTCACTAATTCTTAAACACATTAATAGAAGTAACTATGTAGAACTGAGTCAAACCAAGTAATGATTCTGGAGGTTATATAAGGTGACAGTGTAATCTTTACCATCTCCTATGCATCTTATGCTCTGTAAGAATTTTGATCCCTTTTTCTCTTTTCAAACTATTTTTCCTATGCAAAATCGACAACTTTTGTAGGGCTTTTGCACTCTATTTGGGTGTCAGGTTTGCAAAGAGAGATAAACATATTTAATCTTGAACTGAGAAGTATTGTTCATATGTGTATGGTGGTAATGACTCTGGGTTGGGGGAGAAGGGAGCAGGGAACTTGCTGTAGATCCCAATTAAGAAAGTGTTTTGTGCATTGTGGTTCAAAACTATTATGAAGGGAAATTGGCATAAGCTTCACTTTGGCTCTGCATGTGAACACATAAGTGCATCACCCTGGTGAGGGTGAAGCAAAACCAAACCAAATGAGAAATAATGATCTGTTTATGATTTGCCAAGTGAAAAATTTATGAAGGGAAAAGCCAGTAAAAATACTTAATTTCTCAGGTATTTTATTTATCATAATATATTCTTTTACTTTTATCCTTTCATAATCTCATTTTAATCGTGTACCTCTTTAAATTTACATATACATATCTAGGTTTTAAATTTATATATACATATCTATATATAGACACAGAATATACATATATAGATATGTGTATATATAAATATATCATTGGTGAACCTACACTGACAGATTATAATCACCCAGTGTCCATGGGTAACAAGACCATGCAGGAACTTACTGGTACTGAAATGTTGTGCTTTCTGTGTATTAAACATAAACCACTATACCAACACAGGTTCTGTTGCTTCGCATGGTATCCTTATGCCATTTTTCAGATGGTATGTATCACTGGTTGATCACCTAGTTGAATTTTAAAACTTGTGGCACATCTACAGTACAGCTTTGTGGCTGATTCGTGGTCTTTCCTCCCCTTGGGCTAACAAGCTTGTTAAGTGCTGTCGATTCTTAGCTTCCATCTATAATCTACAGCTCTGCGTACAGGGTGGTTATTCAGTGAATACTTGTTGAATTGAGATAGTTTCACCTTCATGTATCATTTTGGATAATTTTCTTCTTGGACCTCTGCCATTTAACAATCATCATTTTCATGTTTTAGAATTAAACCACATAAGGAAAACAAATAAGTAGAGAATTTACTATGGTTTTCCTCTTTACATTGAATTCCTGTCTGTATTTCCACACTGGGTAGACTATTTTATACTTGTATTAAAACCAAAAAAAATATATAAATAAAAATCCACTCTAATAGCAATGTGGCAGTCCCTTACCTTCATATGGTTTGTTTCTCAGGAAACTTTTTTCTTATTTGGCTAATAAGTTGACTAGAAATGCTGACTCTTCTTTTTTCTTCCCAAGATGTTTATTCACTATAGTTTAGGATGTAGTGCTAAAAATTAAAAATTTATATCTTAGGATCATTTGAATATTTTATTATTTCATTTTTTAGTAATTTTGGTACCAGTTACCATGATGGACGTTTTTGGACTAGATATTATTCTTTCAGGCTGTTCCATCTGACTTTCTAAGGAGAAACAGTGACCAACTGTCCTATTTTACCTTGAACTGACTGAAGGGGATTTTCATTGCTAAAACTGGGAAAATAACATTAAACTGGGATGAGTTGGTCAACCCACAAAATCCCTGTATTTGAATGTAGTGAGTTAATTTCATCCTACTGATTTTGTCTATATCAATAAACTAGAAATATGTGAATTTCTCCATATACTTTTTAAAAAATTATAACCATTTTAAAAAATTGAAGTATAGTTAATTTACAGTGTTGTATTAGTTTCAGGTGTACAGCAAAGTGATTCAGTTATACACACACACACACACACACACATTCTTTTTCAGATTCTTTTCCATTATAGGTTATTACAAGAGAGTGAATATAGTTCCTGTGCTATGCAGTAGGTCCTTGTTGTTTATTTTATATATAGTAGTGTGTATATGTTAATCCTAAACTCCTAATTTATTCCTCCCCCACCCCACACTTTACCCTTTGGCAATCATAAGTTTGTTTTTTTATATCTGTTTATTTCTATTTATGTTTTGTAAATAAGTTTATTTGTATCATTGTTTAGAGTCTACATATCAGTGATATATGATATTTGTCATTTCTTTACTTCACTTAGTATGATAATCTCTATCCATGTTGCTGCAAATTGTACTATTTCACTCTTTTTTATGGCTGGGTAATATACCCTTGTATATATATGTACCACATCTGTATCTACTCATGTGTCGATGGACATTTAGGTTGCTTCCATGTCTTGGCTATTATACATTGTACTGCTTTGAACATTGGGGTGCATGTATCTTTTTGAATTAGAGTTTTCTTTGGATATATTCCCAGAAGTAGAATTGCTGGATCATATGGTAACACTATTTTTAGTTTTTTAAAGAAACTCTATGCTGTTCTCCATAGTGGCTATACCAAATTATAGTCCCACCAACAGTGTAGAGGGTTCCTTTTTCTCTATACCCTCTTCAGCATATTTTGTTTATAGACTCTTTAATGATGACCATTATTGCTGTTGTGAGGTAATACTTCATTGTAGTTTTGATTTGCATTTCTCCAGTAATGAGCATCTTTTCATGTGCTTGTTTGTCATCTGTACGTCTTTTGTGGAGAAATGTCTATTTAGGTCTTTTGCCTATTTTTTGATTGAGTTGTTTGTGTTTTTGCTAAGCTGTATGAGCTCTTTGTATATTTTGGAAATTAATCCCTGTTGGTAGCATCATTTGCAAATATTTTCTCCCATTCCGTAGGTTGTCTTTTCTTTTTGTTTATGGTTTCTTTTGCTGTGCAAAAGCTTTTAGGTTTAATTAGGCCCCATTTGTTTATTTTTGTTTTTATTTCTATTACTCTAGCTTATGGATCCAAAAAAATATTGCTGTGATTTATGTCAAAGAATGTCCTGCCTATGTTTTCCTCAAGGAGTTTTAGAGTATCTGGTCTTATATCTAGATCTTTAATCCATTTTGAGTTCATTTTTGAATATGGTGTTAGAGAATGTTGTAATTTCATTCTTTTACATGTAGCTGTCCAGTTTTTCCAGCATCACATATTGAAGAGATTGTCTTTTCTCCATTGTATATTCTTGCTTCCTTTCTCATAGATTAATTGACCATAAGTGTATGAGTTTATTTCTGCACTTTCTATTCTGTTTTATTGATCTATGTATCTGTTTGTGTGCCGGTACCATACTGTTTTGATTACTGTAGCTTTGTTGTATAGTGTGAAGTCAGGGAGCCTAATTCCCCCAGCTCCATTCTTCTTTCTTAAAATTATTTTAGATATTCAGGATCTTTTGTGTTTTCAAACAAATATAAAATTTTTTGTTCTAGTCCTGTGAAAATTGCCATTAGTAATGTGATAGTGATTGCATTGAATCTGCAGATTGTCTTGGGTAGGTGTGGTCATTTTAACAATACTGATTCGTCCAATCCAAAAACATGGTATATCTTTCCATCTGTTTGTATTATCCTCAATTTCTTTCATCTGCGTCTTATAGTTTAGGAATACAGATCTTTTGCCTCCTTAGGTTGGTTTATTCCTGGGTATTTATGCTACAGAAATCTGTGGCATTTCTATATACTAACAGTGGAATATTAGAAAGAGAAATTAAGGAAACAACCCCATTTTCCATATACTTTTATTGGAAAATTGTGTTCAAAAAAAGAGAGAGGACTTTTTTTCACACTGAGTGCACGTATTGGAAAGTAGTTTCCTGAACATGGTCCTAAATCAGATACCTGATTATCTAATACATCAACATTTAGAATTACTTATGCTTCTCAACTATACGTTTAAACCATTGAGTTGTTTGGCTAATGGATGGGTAAGAGTTAAAACCTGAAAAGATTTTCTGAGACTAGAATTTAAAGTTGTTTTGAGAATTAACAAATGTTTAAATGTAAGTTTATCCCTTAAAGGGAAAATAGAGGTTTAACTAGGCATCAGTATTCTGAAGAAGGGTTGTGATTAGTATGAACCAAATTGAAGGCACAAATAAGCATACTTTAAAAGGTGACATAACTGGGAATATGACATTAAGGAAAAATCAGATACTTAATAGTATTTTCATACCCAATTTTCCATTGTATATAGTAAAGGATTATAGAGAATTTTTAAGTAGTATTTTTGAAGGGTAATGTTATAATCAAAGTACCAGAGAGCTGTAAGTAACATGAAGAAGTTGGAATTTAGCCTTTTTTAATAAGGTGTCAAGTGTTTTTGGAGTTACTAGAATTAAAAAAAGTTTTTTAACATTTATTTTTGAAGATATGCACCAACCCTGAAACTTTTTTATACATGTTGGTCTGTAACTAAGATGATGTATTAAGGAAATAACTTAATACATGAATGAAAGTGTACACACAATGATGCTAAACTTTAGATTTTGATAATCCTAAAAGTTTGGAAATAATTAAGCTTCCTGCAAGAAAGTTCAGTCAAGTTAATCATAACACATCAGTAAGATACATGATTTATACATTTAAAAATATGTTTTGCATGAGTTGTTACTGAAAGGGCAAAATGTTTACAATAGCCAAAAAATTAATTATAGAATATGTCATGTAAAAATGGCTAGAATAATATTGGAAGGAAAGATATTAAAATAATAGCCTTTTTTTTCTATAAGTATATGGAATTATATATGAGTATTTTATTAGTTACTTTATTCTGTACATTCTACATTTTCTATAATGCACTTTTATTAGTTGTTTTAATTTATATTAATTTTTGTATATTTTTCATTTATGAAAGTAACATAAAAAAGGAAACAATTTTTTTGGCTGTTGATTTTGAGATGCTTGTTTCTAGCATCAGTTACTTTTTCACTTGGGTGAAGTTGAAACAACTCAAGTTATGTTGTTATACTTCCTACCCCTGGAACAAAATTTGCCATTTTCTTTCCATTTCTTGACTCAGTAATTTTGTAGTGGCCAAATATGAGTAAAATCTTACTTCCTTTTCTCTTTGAAGAGCATATACTTGTAAGTATACATTAGTCATATATATTTAAAGTTTTTAAATACATAGTCATGCTAAATGCTGTGTTAAGATTCTGCTAACACTTAAGTGGAGAAGCAGTTTACAATAGCTATTATAAACATAAACTCTGGAGCCAAATTACCTGAGACTGTGGCTCACATCTATCGTATATTAGCTGTGTGACCTCAGGTGAATTACTTAACAATGCTGTGCTTCAATTTTCTCATCTATAGAATGGAATTAATAGTAGCATTGCAGTTTTTGTATATGTGTGATAATTAAATGAGTTAATTATTTAAAACACTTAGAAAAGTGTGGGATATATAGTAAGGACTGTGTAATTATTTCCTAGTATTAGTATTAATAATAGTAGTCATTGAAATACTTAAAAAGTGATATAATTTCAGAACATTCAATAGTATAAGAAATATATATCATCATAGGTTCAACCTCTAGTTTAATGGTTCCCAAACTTTAGTGTCCATTGAAATCACATCATGTAAAGTACCAGTTACAAGTTCTTGCTCCCAAAGGGCAAGACTGAATAGGTCAGGGATCATTTATCTACACTTTTAACCTAACCCCAGGATTTTCTAAGTCAAATCAATAAAATAAATAAAGAATAATTAGAAATTAGAGAAACTTCATAAACATATAAAGATGGATTACATATTGAGGCACATTGCTTTCATTTTATGTTTATATTACAAAAATTTTTTTCTGAAGGTTACCTTCTGAGTGGGTTGTTACCACACCAGTTTGGAATGCCTGTGCCTGGTATTTTGGGAGGCTTTATTTTGATGAGCCCGTATTGGCCTCTGAAAACATCAAATCCAATTTTATGTATACACGTGGTAAACAAAATACTTATTTCAAAAGAAAATTACTCTTACTTTTTCAGAAGTCCGTATTAATATAAATGCAGTTCTATATAAATATGGTTCTAAAATTAATAAAAAAAAAAAACCCCGAACAAACAAACAAAAACAACCTTAGACTTCATCCCTTTCCATCTCAGGTCTTGTTTCAGTGCTAGCAGAAATCTAGAGAAGTACCTATTATATTGAGACATTGTACCAGTTATTAACAGGCTGAGTAGGAAGACTATTAAAAGATTTTGATAATGTAATTGCATCTTAATTTATTATTAATAGAAGGTCTCAGAATTGCTCAAAAGTATTCAAATATGAAGTGAAAAATAATTTAAGATTCAAGAAAAAAGACTTTCCCTGGGTGGCATAGACTAGGAATTAGCCTTGTAATGGTATTGAAGATAAGCGAAATAATTAGGTCTATTTGCTTCCTAAAGAGAAGAGGCGATTTGTATCTATTAATAGGTTTAAATTCATATCCAGTCTTTGAACTCCTAGTAGTCACACAGGGCATGACCAAGCAACTCTGGGCCTTAGGGTTTGTGGCCTCCATTCATTTAATCTTATACAGACTTACCCCCTTTCCAGGAAAGTTTATTTTTGGTTGAAGCAACATTTGCTTCTGCTCATTCTGTGTCACCTGCAGTACATTTGCTTCCACTAATTCTAACTATGTTGCCTACAGTTTTGCGTATACAACTCTTTCTCATTTGTTCACTGGTTCACTTATCTGCAAAAGAAAAAAGAGAGAGCGCACGCTACAAATCTCAAATCAGAGTGCAAAAAGGAAAAGGGAAAAATGCCCTTAGAAGAATTTTTTGGAATTTTATCGTTTTGCACCCAAATTTGTCTATGGCAATATTTTATGTATGGTGGGTTTTCCTTTGATATGTTAACTACACATAGCTTTGTTTTGGACTGATGAGTTATTTACTTATTCCTTTAGAACATAAAGATTACTGAGGATATTTTAAATTAACATATGGAGTAGCTTTTAAATCTCCATATCTTGTATGTCAAGTGATTAGAATCTGCCTCTCAGCCCCTTAATAGGGCGCCCCTTAGAATCTCTAAGAACTAAATTTGAGATATAATGACAGAGAAATGGGGAAGTTGCAGAGACGTAAAGATTTGCTAATGTGTTTGCTAATGTGTAAGAGTTTCTTTAGAAATCCTTGTTCCTGTTAGAAGTACTGAGTTTTAAAATGAGTGAAGTTGACTGCATTTCTATAGAGACTTCTCAGTAATCTTTTAAAAGGTTGTTTTAAATATTTTGTTTTCCAAAAGAGTAATTGTCTTTAGAAAATTATTTTTAGAATTGAAATTCCATACTTTTATCTTGCAGCCATGAATAACTTACCTAGATTCAAGGATTCTCTAAATATGGCTCAAGCATGTCTGACTAATTCAAGAAGTAAAGTTGAAAATTTTATTTTAGTACTTTAATTGATTCAAAGTTATTGACTGTTAATCAATTATATCTATAAAGTATATAGTCTATGAAAATCTAATGTAACTCTTTAGGGAAAGAATTGATAAATATTACTTTACGTAATCATTTTTAAAAAAAAAAAACTTCTGTATGGTTAAGGAATTGTATTTTATCTGTATTTGTTTTTACGTACTTTTAATTTATGACTTAAAAACATGTTTTGAAACAAAAAATAAGATGATTTTCAGAGTAGATTTTCCCCTCCAAAATTTGAATTCAGGACAAAGGAAGATTGGTAAGCAAGGTTTATTTTACGCAGTTACAAGAGTGTTTTTGAGTTGCCATTTCATAAGAAAGTCTGCTCATATTCTGTATATTGAAGTTATTGTTGGCTCAAATTTATAACCATTTACTGTTTCCACATTATATACAAAGAAATGAAGTATAGATTAACATTGATTGGAATGCCATATAATTTGTTCTAATATGTTGAAAATCCAATATTAGGATTAATAACAAATATTCACAGGGCCACCTACATACTGTTTTCACACTCCAAAATATTGTCTGAAAATCCTTTGTCTATGGAAAACGGTCCTAACAGCTGAAATAAGCTATATTTTCAAACCTAAATATCTTGGTCCATTAGGATAAGCGTGAGTAAATAAAGGATTATTTGTGAATTTTGATAATCTTAGTACAGCTGTGAAGAGTTGCCTTTGAAATGTAATTCTACACAATTACAAACTTTATCTATATTCTGACTACCCATGGGTTTTTGTATTTGTAATAAAAAGGAAAAGAAAGACAATACAACTATTCAGTCAGTTTATTGAACATCTTTTATAATCATTACCTTGAACTCTTTACCTGATAGATTGCTTATATCCACTTGGCTTAGTTCCTGATCTGGGGTTGCTTGTTCCTTCTTTTGGAACATATTTCTCTCTCTCCTTATTTGTTTAATTCTCTGTGTTTATTTGTATCTATTAAGTCGGTTACATTTCCCAGTCTTGGAGAAGTGTCCACATGTAGGAGACATCCTATGGGGTCCAGCAGCACGCTCCCCTCTGTTCACCAGAGCTATGTGCTCTTGGGGTGCCCCCTACATGGACTACATGGGCCCTTCTCTTGTGGCAGGACTGACTACTGGGTGCGCTGGTTGGCAGGGCTGGCTTGTGGCCTTGTGATGTGGCTGGGGTTGGCCAGCTGGGAGGTGGGGAAGCCCTTAGTGCTAATGGGCTAGAGTGAAGACTTGCATTTGCCAGCACCAGTGCCTTCCTGGTATTAACAAGCTCCCCCAAATGGCTGCTGCCAGCATCTGGGTCTTCCAGGGGAGTGCCAGTTGCCTCCTGACTCTCTGGGAAGCTCTCTAAGATCAGCAAGTGGGTCTGACCCAGGCTCCTTTCAGATTACTGCCTTTGGGCTGGAATTCGGAGAGTATGAGGCTTTTTGCATGTCCTTTAACAGAGGAATGTGTTTTCTATAGCCCTCTGACTTTCCCATTTATATGCCCCTTTGGCCTTCAAAACCTTATGTTCTGGGGGCTCATCTTCCTGGAGTAGGACCCCTCAACTAGGAGCCCAGTGTGAGTCTTAGACCCCTGGCTCCCTGGGGAAACCTCAGCAATTGTCATTACCTTCCTGTTTGTGGGTCACCTACCTGGAGGTGTGGGTCTTAACTATACTATGTGTCTGCCCTTTTTATCTGTCTTGCTTTGGTTCCTTCTTTGTATCTTTAGTTATAGAAGGCCTTTTCTGTTAGTCTTCAGGTCATTCTCATAGATGGACACTCAGTAAATAGTTGTAATTTTGGTGTGCCTGTTGGGGGAGATGATCACCCTCAGGTCTTCCTTCTCTGCCGTCTTGGCCCTCTCAACCCCACTCAGTAATCATTTGAAAGCATTACTATGTCTTTTAATGTTTTGAAAGTAATACATTTACTCAATAGGTCAATAAATATATTTAATCTATATATTTATTCAGAAATTATGCTTTGAATGTAATACATTTAACTGATAAATTAATAAAATATATGGGGTATTTTCCACAAGGGACAGAGATGCTTCATCATAGATGACTTTAGAGAGAGTCAGTGTCTGATGATTCTTAGTAAAACAATTAGTTGGCTGGGCTAAGTGCTCCAGTTTTCTTTTATTTTTGTTTTTATTCTCTTTTGAAAAACATTTTGCTGGAATTGTGCCGGATCCTGCTAAGAGCTGTGTTGGGAGATTATTTTGAAGTCTCAAGCAAAACTAGAGAATGGCTTAGTTTGCAAGTTTTCTTACAGATTTAAGAAAAAAGTAATTGATTCCTTTATAAGTTAACAAAAGTCCAAGTGTAATCCCAGAAGAGGAGAATTGTAAAATCAAACCATGGTACTTATGTCAACTTCCAAAGACTACATTAATGGTTCTGTTGCTGGAGAATAGGTTCCTGCCTTGCTCAGGAAAGAATTCAAGAGCGAGGCATAGTGAAGTGAAAGTAAGTTTATTCAGGGAGATACACACTCCAGAGACAGAGTGTGGGCCATCTCAGAGGGCAAGAGAGAGAGAGACCACCAGGTACAGAGTTGTTAGTTTTTATCGGCTCTGTAATTTCATTTCCTCTGTAGGAGGATTATTCCAACTATTTTGGGGAAGGGGCTGGGTTTCCAGGAATTGAGCCCTAGCCTACTTTCGGACTTTTTATGGTAAGCATAGGAACTGTCATGGTAGCTGTAGGTGTGCCGTGAGGTTCAAAGTCTACTGGAAGCCAAATCTTCTGCCATCTTGGTTCTAGCCAGTTTGTCCTGTTCTCAATTGCTGTGTCATTATTTCAATGGTTGTGCCCTGCTCCCTTCCCTCCTGTCTCAGTTCTAACCCATTGGTTAATGCCATATTATTTTGTGCATCAGAAATTATGCTAATCTATAAAGTATAGGTATTATTTTTATATTCATTTACAGATAAAGAAAGTAACTTTCAGAGAGGGTAAGTATTTTATCCAAGTTCACACAGCTAACAAGTAGCAGAGCCTAGATTTAAACCGAGTCAAACTGAATCCATTCTCTGGATGTATTAACATATCTTCACAAATGCTGTGTTAGTTAATGCTTTCTTGTGGATGCAATTCCTTCCTTCTGGAGTCTGGTTTTTCCTCCTATTACCTCTCCTTCTATAGCTCGTATTTTCCAATATTATCCTTATTAATATTTCTGTCTATTTTGGTAAACTTCTGGCTGTGAAGGTCAGGGATTTTATTTCATTTTTCTTTGTGTTGCCAATGCTAGCACAGTTCTTAATGCAAGGCATGATGTGTAGGTATACCAATGGATAAGGTAGTGAGAGAATTTGGACTTTAAGATATGCAGATATTTTTGTTTGGTGTTTTATAGAAAGTAAAATCCTCTTGTTTACATGTTAATTGGAAATTTTACCAAAAAAGGCAGATAGGAAACATGAACTCAACGAAACAACTCAACCCTCCAGTCCCTTCAGTTACAACTCATAGAGAAATCCTTGCTGCTTTGAGTTAGCTGAGGCAATTCTTGCAGTTAATGCCATGGCACCTTCTGCAATATTTTTTTCCATGACCATATTATTAAAAACAGGGGGAAGGGCAAGCAATATTGTTTCTAAAATTTAACTTATGCTACTGTCAGTCTTTCTCACATCTCTGGGGACACAGACATATAATATTAGTTTCTATAGAAATATTACAAAACCACCAAGGATTCCCTCCTGGAATTTCATTTTGGTCTATAATGGTAATCATTTTAGATGATAGCAGACAGTATCAATGGCACTCAGTTAATTATTAGGACTATTCCAAATTTTGACAAGAAAAGATCTCCCTCCTCCATTCGTTAGGTAGAGTGACAATCAAGGGAAATTAGGATGGAACAAAGTACCTAAGGAAAAATGACTCGATCTATTAATCATACAATTATTTTAATGCATTGTTTCTTTGTGTTTCTTTATGCTGTATAATTTCAGGTGAAATTACTTAGTTTTTCTGTAGAGTATGCTCTGTTTTTGTAGCTAGTACAGTGAGAGTGAGTATTTGGGAAATGTGTCTAACTCACTAGAGGATATTTAAGTCTACTCTCTATACAGTGAGTCATTAATGGGTGCTGTCGTCTTATTCTTAACAAATATCTCCTTGTAGGATGAAATTCTGACAAGAAAATTACAGGATTGGTATTTGTGATAGGATTTATGTTAATAATTAGAGGACTTTTGCTCTTTAATGTAAATGGAGCTTAAATAAAAAGGTTAAAAGGCAAGTCTCTTTTAAGAATATAGGTTTTTTTTTACAAATATAGGTATGTTGTCAAGGCAAATATATACACCCCCCTCTTCTTGGGCAAATGTCACCAAATTGTCTTTTAATATTCATTGTGCATCTGTCAACTACTCACTGAATTTGTTTCTCTTCTGCTTTTAGCAATGTTGCAAGCATTCTTGTGCTGCACATATGATATATGATACAAATGGATATTTTAATCATTTTAGGTTTTCTCATTTTACCTACCAAAGAATAAGAAATACCTACCAAAGAAATTTGGATCCAAACAGGTCTTTGTTAATAAAATAAATACTGCTTTGCACAATCTGCTAAGAAGAAACAGACTTGAAAACATAAACAAATAAAACCCTGAGACACATACTAGGAAAAAAGAATAAAATCATACATTTGAAAAAAGAATAAAATTATATATTTGAATCTTTTGCATACTTCAACAGAGTATTGAAAGCAGTCTCTTAAATGATTCCTTGCTTGTGTTTCTGTAAATGTGATGTCTTAAAGGGGGAAACAGTTTACATCCAACCAGGAGTTTGGTTTCCTCGTAATAAATCTCATGTGACTTTGATACATTTCCTTGAAATACTTAGCACTTACGTGTGTATCTTTTTCCAGCTGTGGTTGTGTAAATGTTTAGATATTTCAGTCACTCATGTTTATATTTTATCTTCCAACCGGGCAGTTGTTGAAGGAATCCTTCCCTGTCCTTCTCCCTGATGCTGGCCTTGCCTAAAGTCAGTTGTGTTATATTCCCAAGGTTCTACCAGGATTCTTGCCAAGGACAGCTGATATTATCATCCTGGTGCCTTGTGAAAGCCTCACTCCATCAGCCCCTTTCTTCTTTGTAACTTTTTAGTTTCCTACGTAGAATGTAGTTGAAACCTTGAAGTTGGTTTTGCCAAGTGTAATATAAACCTTATTACATAAAAAATACCCAAATTAGCATAACTAAAATGATAGTTGTCAGGTGGTGGTTTATAGGAACTCACAAATTATGATTGAAGAAAGGTTTTTTTATGAATAGTGAGTCAAGAATATAAAGAGAGGTGTGTGACGAAGTGGAGAGCGGTACCACTTTTAAGGAGAAAGATTACAGTCACCAGGGCTCTTTCCTCTACACTCTTCTGTGATTGATATATGTTCTTCTCTACTTGTTCTTGGTGTAACTCCCTCAGAGTCCTCCTTTGAGAAAGTGAGTCACAGTCATTGATACAAGTTAGGTGACTTTTCCCTCAAAGTGTGTTAGTGGAAAAACCGGGGATCAGTGATACTTAATTTTAATTGTGCAAACAGTACATACGAGTTGAGGTTCTAAGATATTAAAAACTGATACTATAGGATATTTACTCAAAAATGCAAACTCATTTTTAGAGAAGATCACACAGTACAAGGAAAGCTTTATATCCCCTTTTATTTATCATGAAGGTCTTCACTGAGTTAAGTGCCTATGAAATCACATGATTTACAGTTAGATATTCTTGAATGCATTGGAAGAACAAAATTAGATGCATCAGGTTTAACTGCTTCTTGCTATTTTTATTATCTACATTTTAAAAATAAGTAATCGGCGGGGAGAGTATAGCACACTGGTGGAGTGTGTGCTTAGCTTGCACAAGGTCCTGGTTTCAATCCCCAGTACTTCCATTAAAAAATAATAATAGGTAAATCAATAAGTAAACCTAATTACCTCCCCCTTCAAAAATAAAATAAAAATAAAGTAAATAAATCTATTTTAAAAATCTGATTAGAAAAAGTAAGCATCAAACTAACAAAAAATAAACTTGAAAATGAAACAAAAAAATAAGTAATCAAAATGAACAACTTCTAATGTTGGAAACAAGAATGAACAAAAGCATGTTTCTTAATGGAGTTTAAATTAATCCTAGCAGTACTTATGGAATATTTGGAAAGAGCAAAGATTACGAATTTGACTAGGATTGAATCCCACCACTGCCACCTTTCAGCTGACTGACAGCCAAGAGTCTCAGTTCCCCTCAGATGGATACCAGATATAACAACATTCACCTCATAAAGATGTTGTTGTGATAAAGGCAATAATTAATAATTGTTTTCTTTTAAATTCCTCTTCCTCTTGCTTAGACATGATAATAAAGGATAACTTATAGTTTTTATGAAGATGATGATTACCATTTATGATTGTTATTATTGAGGTTAAGCAATTACTTGTCATAAATATCCCTTGGGAATCAGAAAGTTCCTTTCGTGAAGGTTATACATTAGAAATGTGAGATTTCTATGTTTTTTCTTATTATTTCCAAAAGTTTTGGCTCTACAGTCAGTTAAGTCTTTCGTTTACTCACCCTATTCATTCTCTCCAGATTACTGTATGCTGACAGAGTATATTTTCTTTTGAAGCATGTTCCTCAGAAGCAAAATTCAAAGTGGGATGTCCTATAAAAAGAAAAATACAGAGAGTTCAGTGACTAAATAAGTTTGAGAAATGCTGCATATTTTACCTTTCTTCTAGTGCACATAATGTGAATTAGCAAAATTAAAGACCCTGAGAACCACAACTCTTTTTTTGAGCTAACAATCTGAGAAGAGAGTGTTCCACGTAGCATTTTGAAAATTCAGCCTTTAATAGAATAGAGAGCATTTTTATTGCTGAAACTCTTTTACTGAATGCTGCTGTACAAACATCATGGTGAAAACTTGGGCCTGAGTCTCTACTCCCAAAAGTCCTGCTGGGACTGTAGGTTAGGGATGGAGAGAGTCTCGTGCTCCATTGTACTTGAGCAGAGCCTGGGTGATCTCCAGGTTCTGTAATTGGCCGTTACTTCCTCTGTATACTCTCTTTGGACAGTTTTATTCTTTCCCAGAGTTTCAGTCTCCAACTTGATTCTCGTCTCTGGATCCAGCTGAGATTTTTTTCCTGAGGTCATACTTGGATATTTAATTGGCAACTTGTCATCTTCATTTGGAGATTCTGGAAACATCCCAAACTCTCCACGTCTCATGCTGAATACATCACTTCTGTCCTTTCTCTCACCACATCCCATTCTTTTACTCTTGACCTTCACTGGGACTACGCTTACCCATTGCTCAGATCAGAAACTGGGAATCTCTCTACACTCTGCTTCTCTCCCATCCTGTGCATTTTTCATTTCCATCTCCCATAGTGCCAGTGAGTGGATTCTGTGGATATTATAACTATTTCTAGATTCTTCTGTCAACTGAAAAAAAATGCATAACCTAAAAGTTGAGCATATGTTTTATACAGTGGACTTTCTGAGGACTCAAGCCTGGGAGGTGGCCTCTGATATCACTCTAAGGGACTACTCCCAAGAGATAGGGGAGGAGCCAGGATATCTAGGAGTTTTTGTAACAAGGGCTAGGTAGTCGGAACATCAAAAGATTATTGTTAAAGAAAGCCAGATATTTTGAGTTAAGAAATTTAGTACTTTTCTACGTATGGGGAGGTACAAAAGTCTGGGTTCATTGAAATCATTTTTTTGATATACACCTAGCTATCTAGGCTCACTATCCTCTTCTCTCACATCCTGAATCCCTTCAGGGTGCACTGCTGTGGGTGGCAGCGGAGGCTGGGCTCCCTGCTTGTCTCCATCCTGAATTCCCTCTGCTCACTGTTCAGGGTGGCAGTAGTAGCTGATGACTCAATGGCCACACCATCCTTTGTTTACTGCTATGGCTGGCAATGGCAACATTTTTCATTCACACATCTATCTTCTCTTCTGCCTATCAATATCCAAGTTTAAGCTTTCAGAATTTATTGTTTCAAGAATGTAAATGCGTTCTAACTATTCCTTTCCCAGCTTAGCCTGCTACAGTCTAATTTCAGACTACCAATTTTGAGCTCCTTAAAGCCAAACTTACAAGCAATTCCTTGCTTAAAAATATACTAATGTTCTTGTTGCCTTCAGATAGGTTCCAGAACTTTGGCTTGATGTACAAAGCCCATCACATTATGGCTTCTTCAGGCACATGCTTCCTAATCTCTGACATCCCCCTTATACTGAGGCCATTCTCACTTACCTATAGGTCCCACAAGTGTACCATATTCTTTTGTAGCTGTGCCTCTGAGTGAAATCATCTTTCTTTCCCTCCTGACTCATTTTTCAAGACTCACCTCAGGTTTCATGTGTCAGCATGCCTTCTCTGTCTGCCTTTCTCCAGCAGTCTTAAGTGCCCTTTCTTTGTATTCTCATAGCAACGTATGCATCCTTGTTTCCCATGTGAATATAAATGAAATTTACTTAAATTAAATACATATTACCTCAGCAGTTGATCCTCATTAGCATCCACCTTTCATAATTACAGCTGGAATAATGGCCAGTAATATATTATAATGCTTTATTTTCTAAAGTTCTACAGCACTCATAATTGAGTAATCTGAAATCCAATTTAAATTTCATTTGACTTCAGTATAGCCTTTGCAAAAGACCATGAGTTTCCAAGTAATTTTTTCCCTAGTTGCTGGTTTATTTCATCCTTTTTTAGAGCCTGGTTTCACTTAGAGGATTTATAGTATGCTGTATACCATGCCCTGAACTAAAGCTATTTCTCAATATTTCTGATTATAAAACTGTTACTTGACATTTCAAATTATATATATTTTTTTGTTTCATGGTGGATATAAGCAAGTCATAGACCTTTTAGTCTCATCACTCTTTTATGATTTCATTAAGAAAAAATACTAATTACAGTAGTTACAAGTTAGAAATATAGATAAACTCTATGCAGAACTTACTGCCTAATAAAGGTTAAAGTATGCATGTACAGTTACAATTAAAAATAATCTTGTAAAGTGTCTTTATAGTATGCATGATTTTTAAGCTTCAGATCATTCCACTCAAACAGGGTCTTGCTATTAGCACTGTATTCATTTTTTAATTTACTCAACACATTTTTATTATCTCTAGTGTGCTCAAGCATCAGAGAAACAACCATGAGCAAAATCAGACCCACAGATCTTACAGAGTAATGGGAAAGACAAGACAATATTCAGAACATCAAATAAATTTAAATTATAATTCTGATCATTTTGCCAAGAGTAGTTTTTTACCCTTGCTTAAGGGAGTATTTACGTTTTGCTGTAAAGATCAGGGATGGTAGAGATTTAAAAGACTGGGTATAAACTAGGGTGAGACCATTTTGGGCCCAGACCCTGTGACAGGCACAGGCCTGAGGCAGGAGGAAGCCTAATATATTTGTGAAACTAACAGAAGACTAGGGTGAAGAAAGCAGAGAAAGGAGTGGGACAGAAAGTCTGGAGAGCTGGACAGGGTAATGAACACACTGACTGTTGCAGGTCTTGTTAAGGATTTCATCTTAAGAGCAATGAGTTTATTTTAAGAGCCAGATTGTATTTGCATTTCAAAGCTTTCATTTGGCTGCACTGAAGTGAAGCTATTTAAAAGCTATCCTAAATCCTGGTGGGAACCTAGAGTAGTTTGATCTGGGATGGTAGCAGGCTGCAGAGATTGAGATGAGTAGATTCATTTGAGAAATTTGGGAGAGGATTAAGGGATAGAAAGAGAGGTGTCAAGGAAGACTGGTTTCTACTTTTCATTATTCATTGAGAGTAGAACATTAGATGGGAACAAGGTTTAAGGTTTGGTTGTTGAATCTGGGAACTCTCTAAGATTTTTACATATTAAATCTGTTCATGGCAACCCTAAGGTAGGAATATCAAAACTATGAAACTGGATCCTTGTTTTAGAGATTATAATCTTGTTGGAAAAAAATAAGGTACAGACAAAATATTTGTGACACACACACTCAAGATTTCACTTATTAAGTAATAATACATAAGGTCTAGAATGTAGAAAAAAGGGAAAACTATCCTTTTCCATTTAATATTATATTTAATTACTTAAACTCAATTATTTAACATCTTTGAAGTCTACTAAAATGTTAACATAATTATTGGAGACTAATGGACTTAATTTATCAATTAAGGGGACAATATATTTTATATACTTTTTTATTATTTAAAAAGATATGAAAGTCTATATAAAGAATGGTTTCATCATATATATTTCAACATAAATGTTCATTGGTGTATAGCATATGTTTTGTTAAAGTGTTGATTGATGTTAGTTAAAAAGGGATTCCGGGAAGCCATGCCATTATTTGTAGTTGTCAACAATTCTGTAACACATTCCTCTGCAGAAACAGGCACGGACATAGTACAGACAGACAGGGTGATGGGTTCTGAAAGAATCTGTGGACAAGGGATTTGGAGAACAGACAGGATTTGTACAGGCGAAATTTTAGCAAGAGCACTTTCTAAGTGGACGGTCGAAAGGATTCAGGAATGAGAAGTTATAGTCAAGGAGGACACCAGAAGGATTAGGAAGAGGAAGTCAATATTATGCAGTGTTTAGATAGTAGTGTTGATGCCCGGGCTTTTGAAATGAGACTTAATTGTTTTCAAGTGATGATTTGAAGATATTTTATCAATTCTTCTGCAGGCTCCCGTCTTCGTCAGGAAGATTTTCCACCTCGCATTGTTGAACACCCTTCAGACCTAATTGTCTCAAAAGGAGAACCTGCAACTTTGAACTGCAAAGCCGAAGGCCGCCCCACACCCACCATTGAATGGTACAAAGGCGGGGAGAGAGTGGAGACAGACAAAGATGACCCTCGCTCACACCGAATGTTGCTGCCAAGTGGATCTTTATTTTTCTTACGTATAGTGCATGGACGGAAAAGTAGGCCTGATGAAGGGGTCTATGTCTGTGTAGCAAGGAATTATCTCGGAGAGGCTGTGAGTCACAATGCATCGCTGGAGGTAGCTAGTAAGTAAAATGGATTTTCTGTGTTTGGGGGAGGGGCGGACCAAGTGGGATCATTTGCCTTGATCGTGGTAATGAAACATTAAGCCTGCATCACAGGCTTTCCTTGAGGAAAATCTCTACATTTGCATGTGAATATAATCTACTATTTGTTTGAATTTTCTACGTTTCTCATCTGAGCTGGTTATTCAAGCTAAATTGGGATTTATACATAGTGGCTGAACTGTTTTACTTTTGGAGCTGTTTTCTGTTGACCATTCTCACTGAAAAGGATTTACTCTTCTCCTTTGTTCCTTTTAAATATGGTGAATTTAAGTATGTTTATATAAAAAGTACAGTGTAGGATTTTTTCATGTGTCTTCATGAAGAGAAATACTTTCAACTGGTAATGTAAGGTATGGTTTTAAACTGTTTCTAATTCTTAGAAATATATTACACTTTTACTAAAGCTATAGCCAGAGAAGTGTATGATTATGCCTCATACTTTATTATCATGGCTACTGTAGTGCACCCTGGGAGGAAAACATGTGGATGGAATCTGCAGGGGGTTCATGGTTCACTTTATTTATACAAATACCAAAGGCTGCTCATTTGACATTACATCAAAAAGGATTTGGTTGACTAATGATTAAATGGTTACATCTAGAGTCTAGATGTGTATTGTATTTGAATTAGAATTAGGCTTTTTTTTAATTTTCAGTAAGCATTCAAGAGGTAACCAGAAAATTTTGTTCCTTTGAAAGAATCCTGCTTCATATATGTATGTATGACAGGAATTGACACTTGTATAAAAATTGGAGAAAAAAATGAAATTTAGATCTAATTCACTATTAGTTTAACTATCTGTAATTTTATATGAAATTGTGTACAAAACTATATAGATATTTATATATAATGTTTTCCAGGTTGATTGATATTTTAATATAATTTATACATTTCAAAATTTTAGTTATAAAATCAGTTTTCATAATATCTAACATTGTCTCCAATATTCAACTAGAACATAAATACATAGAACCACAGATAATTATAAAATTATAGACACAAAAAGGAATTTAGAGAAGGATTATTCCAACTTAATCATATTATTAATGTGAAATCTGCCCTAGAGAATTTAGATGATTTGATCTTACTCACAGAACCATGTGGTACTTAAGTTGAGACAAAATGCCAAAGATAGTCCGATATGGGTATAAAATTTAATTAGATAGAATAAAAAATTAAAGTAACCATTTAAAACTAGGTCAGAACTAGCAATTCACATTTTAAGAACATTTACGTGAAACCCAAGTTTATATTTCTCTATTTATAGTTACCTGATAATTAACTTATTGTACTTTTTCATATTGCTTTGATTCTCAACGAAGGTCTTAGAACTAAACCAGTGAGATGTATAAAAGCTATCATCACAACAGAAAGCTATTTTTCTTTTTCTTTTTTAAGCTCAACTTTAAATGTGGCACAAAGAAAGGAATTTTAACGGTTCAATTTGTTTATAAGAAGAAGTATATGTTTTGATAAAGTCATCTTTCAAAGTTACGATATTAACACCTTTCTAACACTTGGCACCTCTATATTTAAGAATAGTTCTTTCCTGTGAAGATAAATGTAAGTTAATGTTTGAGAACAAATGTAGAGAATCAAGAAAGATGATGTAGATAACCTAGGCCAACTCCTGTATGTAGTATGTAAGAAACTGAACACCAGGAGGGGAAAACAGTGATTGTTTATTCTCCGGAATTATAATTCTTTAATATAAATGAGTTTGTACCAACAGAAATATCAAAGATCATCTTACCTTTCTGTGTTATTTTCTACTCTATTTACATTTTTATCATTGTCAAACTATTTTTTTTTAAGTTTATAGACTTGAATGGAGGATCTAAATGCTTACCATATAGATTTTCCTTTTCAGAATACCTCTACTTTTACCTCAGATGATCAAGATATCCTTAGTGCATTGGGATTTAGAGACCTGTTTTTTTCTAATCTGGCTTTTGTGCAGACATTTTAAAAGACACTCTTAGTTTCCAGTTAAGTTCTTTCCCTAAGTTAGACATTCCATTACCTTGAGGGTGCATTATGGGAAAAGCTTTTGCAATCTTAGTTAACAAATACATGATCATGAAATTGAAACCAGACATAAGATCATTATATAACTTTTATCAGTAAAATATTCAAATATATGGTTCCTTAATGCATAGTTCACAAATTTTAATGGGATATTCCTCACATATTCCAAAATTCAACTTCCAGAGAAAAAAGTATTAAAATTTATTGAATAACAAGATACTCTAGAAAACACTTTAAGATTGTATTCAATAACAGTTTATATACTTGAGAAGGAAGAAGCATATAGATACTGTACATTTATCAAATATAATTTGATATTAAAAGGAGAGTTAGGTAATAAGATCCTTATTAGTGATAATAATTATTTGAAACTATAAAAAAAGTTTGAATACTGTTTGCTTCCAATAATTTTATAATAGTTAAATTGTAAAAATTGAAATCATGTTTTTGTTTAGATAAATTGTATTTATTTGGTCGCATAAGTTATATGGGAAAAATTAAGTACTCTGCAGTTAAAATAGTTTTTGTGTTTAAAAAATTTGTGGTTCAGAGCACTTCAAATAGATATGTAGTATTTAATTCACGTGTATTTCACATATTTATTTTAGCCAATGGTTACTGCTCATTCAGCATTTTAAAATATGTTTGCATCCTAAAATCAAAACTAGCCTTTTGTATGTTACATAAATAATTGGAGGGGAAGGAGGGCAGGGAAATATGGGTCATATTTGTTATAGGTTAAATCTGTGAAGTGCTTTTATAGTTTGGTTTTATTATTTCCTGGAGAATATTACTACATATTTCCTTAGTTTAGGTACCAAAAGTTCAATAAGAACTGTTCTTATTCTTCCCAAAGGCTCAGACACAGGAAGACAAAGATTGCATCTAATTTCTTAGTGACGCTATAGCTCAAAGTAATAGCATTAACAAAAATGTCTTGAGGCAAAATGGGTTTCAGAACACAGTTGTTGGTAATACTTTAAAAAACATTTATCTGTGTTTTATTTGCCTTTAAACCAAGTTTTACAGCTGTAACAACAACTAGATCTCTTGGTTCCTAACAATTGTCAATCTCTCAAACACTGGGAAAAAAATATGGACTGTGAAAAAACCTTTGCTTCTATATAGAAATGACAATATTCTTGTCTTCTGTGTTTTAATGTTCATTTAAATTTAAGTAATGCATCAAGAGGATTGCATTTATTGGTTATCTTTAAGATTATTTATTTTCATTTTTATTTGAATTTGAATTATAAACAAGATAGACCTAGTGAAAAGCATTGGCCAACCTTTTGGTACTAATCCTTGCCATGTGGTAAGAGTGGTATTCTTGGTCTTGAAAACTCAGTTTTGATGCAATAAAATTTATTTCACACAATTATTAAGTCTAAGAATTGAAATGCTAAGAAATATGTAGTAGTCCTTATACTTAAAGTTTCCACCTTGAATTTTTAGAAGTTTACCTCTGTAAAGGAAAAGAATTTTTAATCACAGATGCATTTTTAAATTTTGTTAATTATTATTTTTCTTTGCAAACCGAAAATAATATATTTTGATAGGGACTTTAATTTGAAAATTTAGAAGATACTGTTGTTTCAAAGATTTATGAAAACTCACTGTTTATCTAACTCAGTTTCAAACCTAGCTTTCTAAAATGATCTTATAAATAGTATTTCCTTGTTTGTTTTGTGTTAGCGCTATTCTAGAGTTTACTAAACGTTTAGAAAAAAGTATTTTATGGGTTCATTATATCCATATTACCAGTTATTAAATATAGAACTTCATTTTATGCCTGGTACAAATTGATAACAGTTCTTTGACACGACTTACATTTAATAAGTAATCTGATCTTGGGTAATTGCACTGAATTTTAGGGAAAATTATTTTGAACCTTGACCACACTTTCGATTGTAGAACATGGCTCTCTAAGTCATCTGCTAAGCAGTGCACAGTCAGCATATGGCTATTTCTTTCCTGTGTAAGCTGTTTTCTCCTGAGGAAGTGAAATTCCCTTCTGACTAGGCAGACATCTGCTGGCTGTCTTAGCAGCAAACCAGAGAACTATCTTTCCAGGAAAAAAAAAAGTCCAATTAATCAGAGATTAAGTCTTTCCAGATTTTATTAACTGGGCTGCTTTTTAATAGTGATTACTTTGAGGTAGAATGTTTATATTTTGAAGTAATATTTCCCACTGAAGTAATGTTTTTCCATTGCTCTCAATATATTATGATCTTTTGTTGTCCTTGTTATTAAACAATTCTCCTTAAAGTGATTTAGTGTGTTCAGTTGACTTCTTAGGAAAACTTTTATTGTTTTTCCTCCAACTCACTTGACTGCTGTATATTAATCTTTAGCAAATACGTGGAAAGATCTTAAAGTGGGGACATGCTATGCATTTTCTTTCCTTTACTCCCAATCTCAGGTTAAGGAATATGATTATTAAGCTTTCAGAGATCATTTTTAAATAACTTAAAAGTTGTGCTTTATTTCTAAATACAGAACTAATATATGTTCACTATAGAACATACACAGTCTTTTAAAATACATACATGTTCTTGTAATCTCATTACCCAGAGTTAACCACTGTTGAAATTTGGGTGGATATCTTAACATCACTGTATGTTCTCTAGGGAAAACTATTTACTATTCAATTAATATTCAGTTCTTTCTTAGGTGGCCAAAAAGAGAATTGGCTATGTTAGAACACATAACTATGTCATAAAGACTAAATGGAAGAGTTTAGCTCTAGATTGGATGCCACAAAATATCCTCCATCTCCTGTTTTATGTTACTACATATATCATCCTGGACCAGATTCAATCAAGTGATCTTGGGGTTAAAGTTTACATACTCCCTTACCAGTCTCATGAGCCACTCCTTCTATTTTCTCAAAAAGTAGATGGTGTTCATACATGCTGAAAAGTACTAAGATAATTACTTCAACACTACTTGATGCTGAGATATAAAGTCCCTTGGGGTTTCCAGGAAATCAATTCAGTATTTAGTTATTTATGGGAAATTCTTGGCAGTGTCTCTTCATATCAACAATACTGACTTTATAAAACAATAAAATAACAAGGTAGATCTGGTTATCTCTTAAATCTTGTCATCATATCATTCTTCCTTTTAATCCTCCTAACTTACTTATGATTTAAATGCTAGACATCGTTCCCACATACACAAAGTTGAAGATGATTTGTATTTATTTTAAAATGTGGTTCAATGACAAGTTGATCTAATAAAACATGCCTAAACATTCTTAGTATAATTAATTTAAATTAATACAAAATAAATTAACTTAAACTTGTCATTAATTACCAATTTAAAAATTTTTTTGTCAGGTTAGGCAAAATGTTTTGTTGAATGTTTTGAGGGTCATAAAAGTTCTTTGATCTCTTGTTACACAATGTGGGCATTAAACGTGCTGTTTTTAAAAAGTCAAGCATTAAATAAAAACATGAAGAATAAGAAAATATAGACTGTCCCCCTAAAATTGGTATTTTTTCCTAGATAACTCTTTGCAGGCATTCTGCTTAGTTCTAGCCGTTCAGTGGTGAACAAAAAAGGAAACATTTTCTGCCTTCATGGGAATTACCATAAAGGGATGTGATGACAGAAAATAAGTAACTAACCATACAAATAACTTTATGTTTAAAATGGTGGTAAGTACGAGGAAGGATTGAAGTTAAGCTGAGAGCTGAAATACATGTGGCAAGAGACAGTGTTAGTTTGAAACAGGTGTATAATGGAGATGAAGAGAAAAACGAATATTAGACTTGGAGATTGAAGAGTTGGTTAAATTTTGGAGGGTGAAACAGTAGAAGTTGAAATTTTGCAAGAAATACAATTATTGGTGATGGCTAAGTCAAGGTCAAGGCTATGAACCATGCAAGTCATAGAACTGAGAGTTCGGATTAGCTTATGTTAGCTTTGATGGTTGACAGTTGTTCAGTTTGCTGCAGTCCCTCACAGTCCCAAGATACGGCACCTTCCTCTGTTCCCTCAGCCTGGAATGTTCTTGTTTTCCTGTTCCACTGGTCCCTCTCCTAAGAACTACCTCCTCTGGAGCCATATGTGACTAAGTGTCCAGCACCATTCCTGGCCCACTGTAAGTGATATGATCTAACATGTAACTTGGAAATGTTTTATCCCACGTGTGAGGAACATCATAAATCATCAGAATGCCACTTCAAGGACCAATCTAATTTCTACACAACTTCTCTGTAAAGGCAAGTAGTTCCCATGACCTCAAACACTCATTTACTCATTTGAAGGCACAGCACTTAGAATGGAGTCTTGGTACTATTTCACTGGGGTTTTTTCTTTCTTTCAAGGTTTTGGAATATTTAATTAGCTCCTCTGGGAATAACGTAACTTGGGAAATTTAGTTGACTTCCAGTAGTACCAGTAGCCAAAAGAACTTTTTTAAGCTCTGATACATGTGGAACTGGCTCTCTAAGTGTAGTGAGCCCCTCAGAGTAACATCAGCCTGTGCCTATGATTGTAAAGACTGGCTGATAGAAAACAGAGGCATTTAAACCTCCTGACTGATAAGGAAACAGTTAATATTCACAGTACCTGAAGGGGTTTCCTGAAGTTCCCTTAAGAAAGTTTACATATGCAAAACAGGACTTAAACATTTTTACTTTCTCTTTGTCTTTCTGGATAGGGGGAAAAAGTGAAAAAATTAGTATTCTGGAAAGTAGAATTATTTGCATTCTTATACTTTGCCAGTAATCTGTATATTATCTGTAAAGCTATTATAGTATAGTAGATTTATAGTTAATGAAGCAAATTTGACAGGAAATTAAAGAAAAATTGCCACGTAGTAATTAAAAAAAAATTGGGAGGAAGTAGGTAATTAGGCTTATTTATTTTTAGAGGAGGTACTGGGGATTGAACCCAGGACCCTGTGCATGCTAGGCATGTGTTCTAGCGCTTGAGCTATGTCCTTCCCCTGCAACATAGTAATGTTTTAAATTTCTTATTGCAATCTTAGGCTTTGATCTATGGTTGATAAAATTTTTTTTTTCAAAAGCTTAGTTAAAATAAGATGTAAAAACCAATGAAAATCTAGATGCTGCAATAATTAGGCACGATATGGATAAGAAAGAGAGGAAACTCACTTGGATGGTACTGTGTCCAGCCACGTGTGGGGGAGGCAAACTCGGATGTGGGAAGGACTAGGTCTACTACAGCCTTTAGGATCCTACTCAAAATACGGTCCATGGACCAGCAGCATTGGCATCAGCTGGTAGCAAGTTAGAGATGTAGGGCCCCACTGTGGGACCGCCTGAATCAGACCCTGTATTTAAACAGTATTTTAAGGTGACTTCATATGCAAATTCAAGTTTGAGAAGTGCTGGTATACACTGTGCTAATCTGGCGTTCACAGACCCATGCTCGTCCCTGAAGCCCGAAACTTCTTTTGGGAATGTGACCCCAATGTGGTTGGTTTTTAAAAAGAGAATCAGGGGAGACATGATTTCAGGTGGATTATTCTGGGTTTCTAAACCAGTAAGGAGTGGAGGCCAGGGAAAGCTGGCGGGGTAAGAGACTGGTAGAGACAGCGTTCAGGGGCAGAAATGGAGAGAGAGAAAAACATAGAAAGAAAAGCACAAGAGGGACACAGAGGGAAACAAAGTCAGAGTAACAGAGAAAGAGACTCAAAAAGAAGGAGGGGGTGGGTGTGGGAGAGAGAGCGCGCAGGTGGGCATGTGTGAGCCGGTGGGGGTAGCGTGGGGGCGGGGCGGGTACTGATATGATAGGGTTAAGTTTGGAAGAGCAGAGAAATACATTTGTCTGAATGAATAAGGGGAAAAAAATATTTCCTATGTATGAATATTTACAGATAGTGGAATGTTAAGCAGAGAAGATACTCAAACTTTTTTTAATATCCATACCATTGTATATCAAGGAAATTAATAGGTGAAATGTGTCATAGGTATCTTTAAGTAAATTAATGGAAGGCTGTATTCACTTAGAATAACCCAAAAGTGAAATGCTAGAGTCTTTATTTAATGTTACATTTTCTAGAATGCGAACTATTAAAAAAAAAAAACTAGGTTTTATTAATAAGAGCAGAACTGTGCTGGAAGGGTCACTGGGAAATCGTTTAATATATCCTTCTGATTTTTAGTTTAAATTACCTGAAGATCATTTGTTGTATTAAATGAGGTTCAGAATAAAAGATTTTCTAGCCTCCATCATCAACATTCCTTATGTTCATCAGCATATGTTAACACAAAGTTATTACCTCAGTTTACCTAAATTCTATTCTACAGCTTGTCTTCCTTTCATTTTATATGTTGATAACAGAAGAGCAGTTTTAAAACTATAGCAGCTCATATGTTTGAGGATCGTTATTAAGTGGGACCTAATTTTTAATAAAGTACATCTGATGTTTAATTTAGGTTTCTGAGTATAATAAAACAGTTTCTAATCTCAGTCTCTTAGGACCCAACATGGAAATTGTAGCTTTAGTAACATTTTAAGTTATGTCGTATTTAACCTAAGGTTTAAATTGAAGTTTTAATAGCATGTATGACATTTTACACTTGTCAAAAGAAATAAAAGTTTATGACCAAGTTATTTAGTATGTCTGAATGGGGACATTTTTAATCTTATCCAGTGAATGATGGAGTAAAACTTAGAATAAAAGCAAGAGAGTTAAAAAGAAAGTGGGAAAGGACACCCTTCCACAAAGGATTTATATTCAGTCTCAATCTCTTCCTTTCCATCACTCTATATCTCTTCACTACATAATACTGTACTTTCTCTAGATTGAGTCACATTAAGTTACCCTTTGATTAGATTCCTATCTCAGTCAGACACTAGAAAATGGATTAGGAGACTGTGTTTGATGTAGGACATTGATGGCACTTCAATCATATAATCCAGCACTTGTCATAACTAACCCAAGTGACTTCCCTTAGTTCTAAAATGGATGTGTAGAGCAGGTTGCAACCTTGTTGAATCTTGCTTAAGGGAATTCTTGGAAAATATGATTACAGCATGCTTTCCTTTGGGACCACCTCAAGAAAGAAAGCAACAGTGAGCCAAAATGTCACAGGAGAGGAGGAAATGTTGTGTGGCCAGTAGACTGAGATCTGTTGACAGTTCCTTTTTCCTCCACTTTTCTCATCTTTTGCCTAAATCATCACAATCTAGAACTTGCATGAGCTCATAATTCTGTGGTTAGACTCTGAAACATTGGTAGACAATAAAGGCAGTTTCTTAGCCCCTTTCTTTTTCTTTCATTCTTTTTAGAAAGTAATTACCACTTAGGTCTCTGTATAGTTTCCCATGAAATAGGTTCTTTCTGGACTATGTTGGTTGTCATTCTTCAATCTCCTTCAAAAGATTGATCATCAACTGCAGGTGAGTAACAATACATTTCTTATAACCTATTCCAAGAGGAGTTTGTGTTCTTTTAACACAAGGGGCTCTCTTAAACCATTAACTGGATGGCTCTTATCCAAAGAGTGTGTTAATGGAAACTTCGTAGTTAGATATGATTAATTCTGTCATTAAGTTAACACAAATTTTGTTCTCAGCAAACTCAATAAATGTTTATTTAGCATAGCTCTCTGGCCTTGGTGAAGTAACTTAGCCTCTCCATGTTTTCATTCTCACCTGTAAAATAGGGAAATTGTTCCACTTACCTTATACAGATTTGGGAAGGATTAAGTAAGTGAGCATGCATCATGTGCTTAGAGCTGTGCCTGGCCAACAGCGAGCGCTGTGTGAATGGCAGTGATTGTTCCATGTGCTATTTACTGTGCTAGGCACATTATGAGGTTGACTTCTTCCATTCCTGTGGTCCCAAAGACTGTATCTCTTTATTTCAGGAAGGGGGATGCTGAAAATCTAACGCCATATATGGTTACATTTAGAAAACGCTTGCTGTTCCCAGAGGCAGTCATCTTCTATACACAAATGTATTTAAAATCCACAAAAATGTTTGTGAATAGATAGGTATTTTTCATATATCAGTACATGGTATGTCTTTGATGGCCTACTTTCGAGGATTTGTAAAGCAATTGTTATTGACCTAGTTAGTATTTCAATATTTGATTGTGGTCTCTCAAAATATGTTCCAGTGAATTGTTTCTATGAGCTGTTAAAAAAAATAATCTGGAAAATACATCTTTAAACAAATCTCTTTTCTATAAGACTTCAGAGCTTTCAAAGTATTAGCGAATGGTATGAAACACAAGTAGGAGATCGAAATTATTGTGATTCCCCCACTTAAATGAACTGTCCAAATATTATTTTCAGAAATAAATTTTTGATGCACGTTGATATTTGGTACTTTGTGGGAGGACACACAGTTTCAAAAGTGTCTGTGTATCAAATTCAGCTGTGTGGTTATCTTCTTGGTTCCTTTGTTTTAAGATCATAAGAGTAAGAATACGATATATAATTGTTTTCATTTTGTGTCCAGGTAGGTTTTCTTCTACATCAGCATGTTGAAGGCCATAACAGGGATCCATTCAACATTCCAAACATAGGCAATTTAAATATGGTACTTTATCAAAACTTTGCAAAGAGATGCTTAGCGCAGTGTGTGGCCTTACCCTTCTCTCTCAGTAATATCCTGTTACTCTTAATAGCCTTGACCTCAGCTTTCTAAACTTTGTCTTCTATTATGGGTATAATTTACCTCTTGCGGACATTTGACACAGCTGACCTTCTTTGTGAAATATCCTCTTCACCAGAATTTCATGGCACCCAGCTAGATCAAGATTGCATCCTACTGCGTGTAACCAAAGTCAGACAAATTAGCCGAATGGGTTTAAATTTGAGTCTGGAGAAAGGCTGTATGAAGTATAAGGACTCCAAGAAGCCATTAGGAACCAGCCTCCTTTGATTTTTCTGCTCTGCCAACCTTAGAATGTGACTTTCTTTCTTATGGTTGCAAGGTGACTGCTGCACCTCTCAGTGTCACCTCTCTGTGCTGTCCTTGAGGGAGGAATGTAAAAAATTATCAGCCTATTTTTTTTCCAGATAAAGAATAAATTTCCTGGAGGTCTTGCCCACTAGAATTCGATGACATCTTGTTGGCTTGAACTGTTACATGGCCACCCTTACTGTCAAAGTTTTCTGGAGAGATGTGTTTTTGACTGGCCCATCTCTTCTCCAAACAAAATTTTGTCTTTTGTTGGACGGAAGAGCAAAGAATGGGTATTTACTAGGCAAGTAGCAAGGTCTGCCACACAGATGCTATTGTTTCCTCTTCTTTATCTGGCTTTTTTTTGGCTTGTAGCTGAAATGTTTAGGCTCCAGGAGGATTTTGCTCTATGGCCTATTCTGGATGACTACACCTACCTCCTTGGATTTAGTTGTCAAAGTTGTCCTGATTCACTCCTTGTTCTTTTCTCTCTAGCCTAGACTTTGCACTCATCTCTGTTTGGAGGTCTTGGTTGTGCCTCCAGCTTAAAGGTCCAGACTGAGACTTATCTTCCTTTCCATCCCTGTCTTTCCCCTTTCCTCTTTTATTTCCCAGCTATGAAAATGGTACTGCCATCTCACCAGCCCACCAGACTGGAAGCCGGAGATCTATTCCTTCCCCCTTTCTTTCCACCTGTTCATATCAGTTGATCATCTAGTCTTGCTGATTTTTTTTTTTCCTGAATGGCTGGAGAGTCTTCCCACTTATTTCCATCCCCCTTGCTGTTTCTCTAATTAGTATCACCATCATGTCACACTCAGATGACTGTAATACTTATTCACAAGTAAAAATCTGATCTGTCCCTCTTGATTGCTCACTCAGAGATTCACAATTGCTCCTAAAAATCTGAACTCAAAAGGATTTGCAAGGATTTGTGTGATCCGGGCAGTGCAGCCTAGGATTTACGCTCTCTACCCCCATTCCTTTGATCTAGAAAAAGCTATTTATTGCTTCAGAGCTCAGCAGAGTCATCGCTTCCACCAAGTCTCCTTTTCTGTATATCCGACTCCTCCCCCCAAGGTTAACCTTCCCCATGCCTCCCTATATTCCTTGATCACAGCATGTAAGTCTTGTATTGTAAGTAAATGTTTACTTACCTGCAACAAGGTCCTACTGTATAGCCCAGGGAACTATTTTCAATGCTTTGTAATAGCCTATAATGGAAAACAATATGAAAAGGAATATATATGTATATATGTATATACACATATGTATATACATATATATATAAACATGTATAACTGAATCACTATGCTGTACACCAGAAATTAACAGAAAATTACACAGTGGCTATACTTTAATTAAAAAAAAGTTTACTTGTCTGTATTTCCCATTTAATTAAAAACATTTTTGTGTTTGGGGGGGAGGCAATTAGGTTTGCTTGTTTGTTGATTGATTGATTGATTGATTGATTGATTGATTGATTTAAAATGGAGGTACTGGGGATTGAACCCTACTTAATTTTAAGCACTTGTGTTGTATAACTTGTAGTACCTAACACAGGTATTAAAGGGTGTGTTATTACCGAATTTCTGTCAGTAAAAATTTCTGTATAATGATCTCCTCCAATCGAAAACAATAGAAGAAAAGTTTTATTTCTTATATTTAAAGGTGCTGATGTACAATTTAGCATTTTGTTTCCCTAATAGAAATGAGAGATTGCACAAATTATCAAATTATCTGTATTTTTTGTATGTGTGCCTGGAACAAATTTACCTTGAAACAACTGTAATGATAAGTCAAGTCTATGATTGCGTATCTCAGCAAACTTTTCTGAAAAGAACTTCAAGTAGAGCATTAATTTATTTAACATCATATTCTGATCATTATCTCAGACTATAAATTTAATATGCTATAAATAGAATGAAGAATAAGTTTTTAGAATTTATACTGAATAGAAGACATTATGCATGGATATTCAAAAGAAATATGTATGGATATACATCAATAGAAAAGGCATCATTTCCCCCCAAAATTATTAGATAACCTCACATTAAGATTTACAGTTAAATGGATAGTATAAAATTTTATCCCAGTGTTTGTTGTAGTAATCCAACATTATGTTGCTTGAACATCAGTTAAAAGGCATGACCACACAGGATTTTTCCAAAAAATAGATAATTCAGATTTTTCTCTTATAGTGTTAAATTTAAAAATTAATAGAATTAAAAATGTTTACTATAAAATTTTAATATTAATTTTAAAAGTATAAATATTTCATATAAATATAAATAAACATGTTAAATAAATAGACTTTTAAGTATTAAAAAATTTTAAAACACTCTGCTTTTTGCCTAAAGTAAAACATAAAATCTGAGACACTGGAAAGAGATAGTCTTTGACATTGGTAACTACTTTTGACCAAAGCCTTTTCTAAGCTACAACAGTTAGTGATACTAAGGGGAGGGAGGAAAGAATGTTAATTTGAGTGAAGTGGTTCCAATTTTAAGGGGGTTTTATTGAAGCCAGAAAGGATACACACATGCAGACACACACACATAAGTAAATCAAGGAAATCTTTTTATATGCTGTTATGGATTCAGTTAAAGTTCCTCTTTGTTTCTTAATGTTTTAAAGAATGTCAGATTCAAATTTTCTTTAGATTTTAAAAATTGTGGTTGAAACATATGACTTACTTATGAAATTTTGGATAGGAAAAATATGAACAAAGGAAATCTCCTCTCTCTACCCTTGCCCTGAAATGCTACAATTACTGTGATAATTAGCTCAATGCTATTATGGATTTTTTTTCTTGTAAATAATTTATACTTCAGTTTGCCTTCATCCTGTAAGACAGCAGTGCCTGAAATTGATTTGGTATAATTGTACCTTTGATTAATATTTAATTTGAAATTATTTTACAGATTCAAGTTTAGATGTAACTGTGTCACATTTTAAGATGTTAAGTATATACTTGAGTATATGAGTGTACATGTTTTTATAATCACTCACTGTTTTATTATCCAAAGCCACCATTTCTTCAGATCTATAAAGTAATTTTGTTATATATATAAAAATATATATTATGTATATAACATGTATATTATATACAGTATATATAATATATATTTCTTTTTTTGGCTTACTAACAGAATTGATTAAATTTAGACATTCCTCCATTGCCCCCTGACTTCAGGTCGTATTTCTATAATATTACATGTAGAACATGTAGCTGTTATAAATGAAAATATTTGCCAATTTGAAGTTACTAAAATATAAGCCATTAATTCCATGGGTAAAATCTCTGATTCAAGGGACTATTTTCCATCACTTAACTCACACATCTGAGGAACTTGGGCAATTAGTTCACAGTGAAACCTTTGAGCTACTGATAGTCATGTAGGCGACAGGACAAAGGACTTCCCAGAGGGATATATTTCTTAGGTGCTTGAGTTGATGAGTGGGAGAGGTGGCTTGAGAAAGGATTGACTTCTTCTGCAACAGGATTATCATCAGTCACTTTCTCTTCTTCCCAACCCCAGTATCTTTTCTCCCTTAATAGGCTTTTGATTTTTTTTTAAACTTTTTTTTAATAGAGTTATAGTCATTTAAAAATTTTGTGTCAAATTCCAGTGTAGAGCACAATTTTTCAGTTATACATGAACATACATATATTCATTGTCACATTTTTTTTCTTTGTAAGCTACCACAAGATCTTGTATGTATTTCCCTGTGCTATACAGTATAATCTTGTTTATCTATTCTACATATGCCTGTCAGTATCTACAAATTTTGAACTCCCAGTCTATCCCTTTCCACCTCCTCTGCCTTGGCAACCACAAGTTTGTATTCTATGTCTATGAGTCTGTTTCTGTTTTGTATTTATGTTCTTCTTCTTCTTTTTTTTTTTTTTTTTAGATTCCACATATGAATGATCTCATATGGTATTTTTCTTTCTCTTTCTGGCTTACTTCACTTAGAATGACATTCTCCAGAAACATCCATCTTGCTGCAAATGGCGTTATGTTGTCAGTTTTTCTGGCTGAATAGTATTCCATTGTGTAAATATACCACGTCTTCTTTATCATCTGTTGATTTTATACAAAAGAGGAGGCTACTTTAGAGTAGGATTACACACATCTCTAAAAGCTTGTTCTACAGTTCAGCTCAAGTTTCTGAAATCTATTGGAAACTTACAGTTCCATGTACAGCCCCTGAGGAAGGGGGATCTTAATTAGTTCTTTTCCATTTTAGCAGTAAATGACTCAAAAACAACCCAAACAAACAAAAACACAAAAGATGGCTGGGATCATTTGATTAATGATATGTAATTGTTTACCGGTAATTTCCTTTCCTGCAGTATCAACTCCACAAGCACAAGGACCTTATCACTCTGGATTACTGCTGACCTAGAACAGTACCTGGCACTGAAACAGTCTTCCACAATGTCTCGTGTATGAATGTTCTGTTAGCTTAATGCTTGGAATTGATTTTCTGGGGCTTTTCTAAGGACCTGATAATGCCTCTTAACCTCTGTGGCTTAATTTTCTTACCTGCAAATAGGCAATGCTGTATACTATCTTATGTAATAATTGCATAATTGGTAACTATTGGAAAGTAATTTGGAATGGTCAGAGATAGGCATTGTACAGATGAGAGATGGCTGTCTTTATTAAGTAATCAATGATATCTTTAGAACTTCTGATATTTCTTGTACTCTTGCAAAACAGTACAGTCTTAGTACCTGAAAGAAAGTCACACAGCAGTTGTATAAAAATAGAGGGAGGAAGGGAAAGCCAGAAGGAGAGGGCTTTAAATTTAGCTCTAACTACCATGTCTATGATCTTTTCTTTTATGCTTTTCTATGGTATTTTCTTTAAAATTATGCTTTTTCCTAAGAATTTGTGCATTTTAGTTGATGTTTTTCAGGTTCATAGTCTGGTGATAGTGTTGTATGTCTAGGGCAAATTGATGAGTGAGTATAGGCCATTATCGTATGTGGCAGGGTTGAAATCTGCTTCCAGGAGGTACATTTCTCCATGATTTTCCCAGACATTTCTGCTTGGTGATGTGGGGGTGGGGAAGCAGTAAAGAGATTATTTTTTGGTCTTTGTGGTCTTTATTTTGGGAGGAAAACTTTAACCTTAGTTTTGGATTCCGTTGTCATAGTCTTTATTCTGTTGACTAGCCTTACAAGTCTTTAATCCATGGAAATCTACTCCACTTTTTATATATTTAATTCACTATATGGTTAAAGCTGTTTTCTGTTCTTTTATATGTGCTATATCTTTTCTTTACATTACAGTTGTTTGACAGATTTAGTTGTCTATGCCAGATTTTGTTCCCTGTTTAAAGTGTGTTTTGGTGCCAGTGAACTGTTAGAAATTTTGTGTGCAAACATACCCATTTGTATTCTGCCACTTATAATCTTTTTCTTTATATCTTTGTACCTTCCTAAAATCCTGACTTTTTAAAAGGAGGGCTTATTTTGAGAACAAAATCATGTTATTTCAAAGATATTACATTTGGGACATTTATTGTCCCGCAGAGAATCTCTCATTTCAGGATGACTTGTATTGCACTCAATGTTTACAAAACTGTTCATTTATCTGACATAAGGGGCTAATCAAACTGTTTAAGTACATTCCTGGCTGTTTGGAAGCTTTTAAAGCACCAGATAGAGAGTCCTTAGCTATGGAAATTGTGTTTGTATGTATGGAACATCGTCACTGAAATTCTGAACAGAACCAAAGGAAGAAGAATATCGAATTTTAATATTCACCCTAAAATATTAATTTATTCCTATTTTATATTTAACTTAGTGGAATAAGTTGGCCCTTAGTAAAACATTCTTATAGAGTACAGTCTAAGTTTTTTCAAGTTGAGGAAGAAGTTGAGGTGTAAGGCCATGTCAATTGTAATAATAACCAACGCTTCTCTGTGGTTATTATGTGCCAGGCTCTTTATTAATTTATTTAATCCTCACAAAAACTCAATAAAGTATGTATTATTATTATCCTCACTTTTTAGATGATGAAATTGAGGTCCAGGTAGTTTAAATAACTTTGTTCATGCTCGTAATCCCTATGTTATTTTGCCTCTAATACTTAATGAGACTCCTTAATCATGAGGGATGCTTAATCATGAATGTGAAACATAAGGCAAATTCATTTTGTACATGAGACAATTACTGTCTCAAAATAATGCCAAAGCGTGATATATATTATTTCCTTTGGGAAAATAATTGCTAATATGGCTACCAATAAGTTCAAATTTCTTCTACACCCAATTTTGAACTTATATTTTTATATTTGTTTTTTTAATCTGCAGTCAATCATAGAGAAGAAACTGTAAAGTGTGAATATTGTTTTACATGCAATTCCTTTTAACATATGAAACTCTTACATTTTTATACTGCCTCAGTCAGTTGGTTCAGTTGACCTATATATTTTGCATGTAAGATTGAGCTGTGGCTTTGGTATCTATGCATTATTGATAAGTCAAACTACCCCAGGATTTGTACACTCAAAAGTTAAATAAAAATAGAATCCCCCAATAAAATTCGAGATGGGAGAAAAAGAGAGGTAAATTGATAGTTTTTGTTTGTTATTTTTACCTTTATTGTCCTTTAATAAGCCCAGGAAAGTTAACCTGTATCAGCTTGCCTTCTTCAACTTATTCTGTGATATAAAGACAGAATACCTTTTTGATAAACAAACCATTACTTAGTATGACCCCTTAAAAAAACATGACCAGTATGTCCAAGAGAAATCAATCTTCTGACTTGGCTAGGTAATCTTTTAAACCTAGATATTGATAAGGCAGTTATTCAGTAAATAGGTGGGAAGCAGTAAAGCTTCAGTTGGCTTGCACTGTGAACACATACTGTTTCCCTTTCTTTTCTCTTGTATTGACGAGTTTGTTCTTGTGACATGTTCAGCTTTCTGTTAGGGCCATCTGCTTGGATTCTGCTCAGTTTACCTTCAACCATGTTGTTTTGTGTTGTCAAAGTCAACACAGTTTTCGACCTAAAAAATGAGTTACTGATCTCTGGTAAGTTTCAGTGAGGTGAAAGTCCTAATATTTCAGTCCTGCTTTGCACTGTCTGATCACGGAGATGTGTGAATTCTCCTGTGCAGAAAATCCATCCACAGACACTCCATTTCTGAGGACTTATTTGGGGCTGTTTGAAGCTCAGAGGGACATGATCTCTGGACAATCAGATATAATAGCCACTGAGAAATCAAACACATACCGATATATCAAATGACACATATTGTACGTCTGAGGGCAGTCGTCATACTTCACTTTGATATGACGGTTTTAGAGATAAAATTGTCAGTATGTCATTGAGCTTTTAACTAAAATTGGTAAAGTATTTGTAAGCACGTGAATAATCATGTCAGTGTGGTGGCATTGTTCCTTTGCTCTAGAAAGTACCTTAAGAAAAGATCAATAAATTGGTTGCAAAAACATGTGGTAGAGAATTAGGTAAACACATCCAGATTAGGACAATTACCTGATGCCTAATTTTTTTATATCTGAGTGTTTTATGGTAGTAGGCCATCACTATCCACGAGCATTCTTTTCTACACGAGGTTTCCTAAATGTATGAAGGATGTGTGTATACATTGTACTCAGTTTCACAGATAGACCAGACCTTCTGGCACCTTGAAAAGCAGTTGAGAAGACTCAGCTGAATGACAGTCACAGTGTAATAGTCTGAACTTGGAAAGTTCAAGAAAGAAAGCCAGGGTCTAATTGAGCTGGTAATTTATTTCTTTTGGCTGCCTTACCTGGTGATTTTTCTTTTATATCCTGGAGAGTAAGCAAACACTGAGTTAGGAAAGATTGCTGCAAATTAACATGAAACCAAATCTAAAAATTGCCAAATAAGGGATGATGATTCATCTTTAATTGTTTAAAGCATCAAATAGTTCTTCAAAATTTATAGCTAATTTTTGTTCTCTGAACTGAACAAAGTCACCATACTTTCCATGTTAGAATTTCTTCTGCTTAATAACTTTTCCAAGCTGCTCTTCTGTCATGGTCAGTGTTCTCCCATATCTCTCATCAGATTTAGTACTCTGACTCTTTTATGAACCATAGGAATTCCAAAATATTTACATACTTCTCTCTCTGCAAAATTTTTTTTTCCATTTACAGATGTAATTTCTATTTATAGATCTCTTTTCCATTTATAGATGTAAATGTCATGAACACAATCTGATGTCATAGGAGAAGGAATAAATTAGACTTATTTCATAATTTTTCCATAAATGGTTTGCCATTTATTTATATTCTTTTAACAGGTGTTTAAAATTCTACTGCAAGCTGGCTTTTGGGCTCACAACATCATGCTTTAATATTTAACTTATTATAAAGTATTATTCAACATTGGTGAATGTGTGGTAAAAGTCTACAGATTTTATAGAACTATACTGTATACTTAAAGAAATATAGCAATTAATCCTATAACAATTTAGGCTCTTCTAGTAGCTTCTGCTCTTAAACAACATTAGTAACAGCTCACGTAGGAAAGGATAAAAAGAAGGAAGATATTTTCTGAATGGAAGCTGAGAGCTGGGGTTGAAAAACCCCCAGTTATTTCCTTTATGCTTGCTTTCTTATTTGGATTCTTTGAATTAGAATTGTTAATGGGCCAGATGAATCTGTCTAAGATAAATCCTTTAAAGCTGAGTGAATGATATGTCCCTAGAGAAATTATCTTACTGGGACATGATCTGAGTGTATACCAAGCCCTGTCTAAATGTTCAGGATGACTAAGAACTTCTACAGATTGGAGTTTTAACAGACTTTCCTTAAATATGCCTTCCTTTTCTTTTCTTTTCTTTTTTTTTTTTTTAATTGTAGCTGAAGAATGATGCTGGAAATTGAGATTTTATAAAATTAGCCATATTTCTAGATATAAATCAAATTAATTTACCACTCTCAATAAGTTACATTTATAATTACTATGGTATCAAAGACAAAATAAACAGCCTAAATTTATGTAATTTAGCTTAATGTTTTCTTATTTTAGAAATGTTTGTGATTTTTCTAAGAGGTGACTTTAAAAATAAATATTTTACCTATACTGTTAGTCATTATTAAATGGGAATATGAATATTTAATGATATATCCTGAGAACTCATGGCAAAAATTTTCAATTTCAGACTTTTTAACTGGTCTTCTAATGCTTAAGTCATTCTTCTACTCTCAGTATACTTACATAATAAAGTCAACAGGGAAGCTTTCCTGTACTGACTAGTTCAAAGACGGTCATAAACTCTTATGTGTACCACCTGGATTTTTTTGGTTTTCCCTTTTTTCTTCCCACAAAGAGAATACCTGAACTTATGCAGTAATGTCTATCTAGACTCTAATTAAACTGAATAATTCTTCCTGGAGACTACAGTATTTAACTAGATTGAAAATTGTAAAGCCAGTTATTGTAGTACCATAGTTGGAGTCACAGTTACAATTGTTACAGGACAAGCCTCCAATTTTTCATTAGGTTTTGCTCATTAGTACTTAACACTAGATTTTGGATAAGGCATATTTATTTATATAAATATACTTATTTGTATATATAATATATATTTCATATATATATTAGATAAATAACAAAGTTTTTCATTTAGAAAAGATCACTTTGGAAAATGAATAATCTAAATGTATTTCTACTTGATTTTTTTCCCTCAAATTATAATTTTCAAATAGGTAAAATTTTAACATATTTTGGATATAATCTGAATTTTACTTTAGTAATTAAACTTGATGTCTCAGTAAGCATTATGTTGTAGAAATATATATATTTAAAATTTTTATAAAATAAAATACATAGAGAGGAGGGAGGGAAAACTAATCAATCTGTATGTGGAGATACTAGAAACATGTTATAGCAGGTAAAAGTATGTTCTATCCAATAGAGACATTCACTTATATTACTGACTACTCTGGACTTTCAGTGAGGTTTGGAATAGTGTCAAGGAAATATTTATGGTTGGTGAGTTATGGTTTGGACACCATTGGAGTCCAAATAGGATGTTAATTGGACATAGGATAAGTATATATATCAATACACAGCTTTTCCATCTGTCTCTAAAGGACATTTTAACATTAAACACTTTTTTAAACATTTTTTTATTGAGTTCTAGTCATTTTACAATGTTGTATCAACATTAAACTTTTTAACAAAACTCATTGCATGCACTGAGTGAAGTAGTATTTTAAAAATTGTAACTGTTACCTTTAAATTTGGCTAGATTTTCTTTTGTTATGGAATGTTGATAATGAGTATTTGGTAAATTTCTGTACTTAATATATTTTTTCAGCTTTCAATGAAATACAGTTTTATGCTTTCTGATTTTTGAAAAAGCTTTTAATATAATATGAAATTGTTACTGGAAATTGTCAAACACAGTGTATGCTTTTGGCTTACTTATATAGTCAATGATTTATACAAAATGAAATTTAAAACCAGAGAAGTAAAGGATCACACATGAAAAAGTCCTTAGCCATTTGAGAGAGTCCATTTTCTTAATGCCATTTGTTTCTTTTGAATTGGTAGTCACTTGTCCTCAGATAAGATGAAAATCACACCCTTGTCCTCATACTTTGATTACCGAATCTTAATGCTGTCAATGAATGAATTGTTCTCACTACAAAACTCTAGGCCTGGGGCAGTTAAGTTTTCTTGGTCTTTAGCCTAAGGAAATCTGACCCCCTCTAGAAGTACTTCCCATCTGCACACATAAAAGGGCTCTGTCTTTAACCAGTACAATAGCTTTCCGCTTTCCTTTAAGAAAAGTTTTGTAAATCAAGAAAGCTTTTGTGATCTGTTCCTTTAATCTCTTCTTGCTTCTCCCTATTTTTTTATTTCAAAATTTAATCAGGAATTCTAACATTTCACAAGTTGAAAAGAATAAAATGTTTGACTAATGTAAGTTAGAACTCAACAACCTAAGACAAAATACATATGCAAGTATCAGTCCATTATTTTCTCCCAGAGTACTGAAATTTATAACTATTTACAGGGGAGAGATCATTTTTTTGAGATTATATCTTTCTAGTTAATCTAAGATGAAGCAGTGGGATTTTAAATATACTTTTTACTAGTTTTATAAATTATTTTTTCATTCTTTTGCATTATTAATCTTTTGGTTTAAATCATATTGACTGGAGGCCTTAAATATTGCATATTAGGTAAATCAGCTGTCAATGGACCTATTGTTTGGTCCATTGCTCAGTTGACTGTAGCGCAGTGTAGACATAGTAGGGCCATAACTTTATGTTTGATTTTGTCAGAGCTGAGTTAACCCTACTCACCAAAACAGAACTCAATAGCTAACCATCCAACATTTCACATACTATTGGTTACAAATTAGGCTGACCAAGTACACAAATGCATTTGATAATGGAGCACATTTTTTTACTCCATTTATTTGACGGTAGAAATGCACATTCATTCGTCCACCCCCTTTTGTTGGTTCAAGGTTTAGTAAAGGAACTGACATAATTCTAAATATGCATTTTATTTTTCAAATTAAAGTAACTTTTTTTCACCTATATTATTTAAAAACCTGCACATCTTTGCATATATTATTTTCTGTCAAGTACATTCAAATATGTAACTTTTTTGTAAGTGATGAGAAATGGAGAAGGTTTCTAGCAAAATTATTTATTCCTAGAAAATTTTTTATGTGATAGTTTTAAAGGTTAATGTATTTTTTAACAATAACTTAAGTTTTAATTTATTGTGACATGTAGCCTGAATTTACTTTGCCTTAAAATTACAAAAAAAAAAAAAAAAGAAACCCTCACTGATTTCTGTTTTGATGTGGATGCTTTACTAGTAAGCTAAAATTGATGATATTATTACAGATATTATAGCTTATGCAAGGTTTTGAGAACAAGGAAGATTTAATAAAACAGAGGCTTAGACAGTGCTTAAACACCCTGTCTTCCATGCTAATCTCCTGTTTACAGTGATCCATTATGAATATTCAGTGGTAGGCAGCATGCAGACAGAATTAGAGAACATATGGGTACAGTTATCCTGGTTAAAATGGCCAACGTGCCTTGTATTGTGTATGGAAGATAACAGGACAGGTGGTAATCCATCTTCACAGAGTGGAGACAGCTGGTATTTTCCGTAAGCTGAAGCAGTCTTTTTCAATGTAGTCTCACCTCACAGCTGATGTGTTGCTTATTAGTATAATTTAAAGCATACATTGACATTAAAAAGCATTCTATTTTCTGTCCAGAACAAAAACCACCTTGTGGACCAGGCATAAATCAATATATATATATATAAAATATATAAATATATATTTTAGTTTTTGAAATAGAAAAAAATTAAGCTTTAATTTAATTATTGTTTAAATTAAAGGCTATATTGAAATATGCTCTTCGATAAAGTGTTTTTCCTTTGCGCTCGGTAAAAGAACTCTCTGTGTTCCATAATCTCCAAAATTATGAAGTTATTAGGGGAAATGATTAGTTCACACCATCAAGATATATTTCTTAAATTTATTTTTTTAAATCATTTATCTCTCATCTAAACTATTTTTTCATTTCTTATATTAAAGAAAGACTCATCAGGCACATATTGGAATCAAAATAGCAGAATCTCTCAGTATCTGCTTGGAAATTGTTTAACTTTTTGCTTGCTTCGTGTTATACAGTATAAAGAAGAAATCAAGTGTGTTGGCTTTCTGGTATATTGAAAACTGTAGTTCCATGTTACATACAGGCCATTTCAAATTCCAATTACCCCCTTCAAAAACTGTAAAAATTATGACAGGGCCTTCAGTTACAATGGCCATATCAATTGATTTAGTCCATCTCAAAATTCCCCAAAGGAAAGTTCAGGTTAAAGGTCAGGTTACTAATGCATGACTCTCTTACTCGTTTTAGCAAGATCAGGATCAGCAGTTTCCAATAGCACAGTGGACATATTTCCATCTCCCTGTCCAAGTATTGCACAGTCAGTATTACTAATACAGTCCCTATCCATACATGAGGCAAGGTTATTCACAGTGTCTGTGAATTAAAATAGGATAGGGGGTTCAGCACAGGTGTTAAATTCTTGTTTGTCAAGAAGTGAATATTCTGACTTTTACTTAACCACTCAATTTCAGTATAGTAAATTTCCCCGGTTGTATTATTTATACATCAGCTTTGTAAAAAATTATGTTTACCTATGCTCTACAGAAGTAGACTTCCATACTACAGATGTGAAATCAACAATTTACCATAGATTGGATTTCAGAGTTTCTCAAAGTGTGGATCTTATTATCTGTTACATCCTTTAAGTTTTTTCATGTCTGTGATTCCATTTTCTAATGGTAAACTTCTCCTTCTACTTACACGTTTTTGTAATACTTGGTGTTATTTAGTGCAATGACAAACTGGAAGATCTTTCTGTTGTAACTTTCTCCTCAAGGTGTAATTTCTTAAAGTCTGTTTTCTTAAAGTCTAGATCAGCAGTTCTCAGACTTTTGTGTGTTTCAGAATCACCTGGATGACTTGTTAAAACCCGGATTGCTGGGCCCCACCCCCATGTCTTCTGATTTAGCAGATCTGGAATTGGGCCTGAGAATTTGCATTCTAATGAGTTCCCAGGGGTTGCTGATCAAGCAGGTTGTAGAACTTCTGTTCTACAAAATACTTTTTTAACATTGCTTTCAGCATATTTTAATTAGTTAACACTTTTCAAAAATATAATCTCTAATGTAACAGAGAAATACCTAGAATATTTGCCATAGCATATGGGCAAAGCATTGTACAAACATTTGCTTAGCTGACTTGGCAGGAACATTTATGGAAACCACTGGAATTTCCTCCCATTTGCAATTTCTTTCTTCTTCCCATTTCTCACTGTCCTAACCCTTTTCCTCCACTCTGTAGTTTTATTCAGGATTCCCCTAATATTTGACAAATCAACTCTCTTCTGAATTACTTGATGGCATTTCATATTTTCATTGATCCTTTCTAGGAGTTGAATCAAATTTGGTATTAGTGAGATTGGAACGAGTAGAACATTCCTGTGCCTCCTTGGCAAGGATTCTACAAAACTGCCAATTCTTAGGTGAACCTATGTATGATTTGAAGTCATCTTTCACTGAGGAGTAAAAAAGTTATAGAAGCTTAAACACACATACACACACACACACATCTCTTGACATTTGTACATGTTAAGTATGTGAAAGATAAATATGTGACACCTTTAAGTATATAAAGTGGCTTGAAATTTCAATTTAACAAAAGCTTTATTCGGTAGGACCATACAGGATTCTTTATAAATATGCATACACCATTAATTGTCTTATACATTGAAGATCATTCATTTTGTGGGGCAAATTTACTATCCCTAATGTGTTCTCTCATTCAAAATAAAGAAGTCCTTTATTATCAGGTAGTGTAATATTAAGACTCAGAAGTATTTTGATATCCATATTTTCTTAATGTCTTCATGAAATGCCAGTATTGGTGTCTGATTTTACATTAATTAAAATGTGGAGAGTTTCAGGGTCAAATAATTATATTCTTTTATTGTGGCATCATTGGTTTTTATAGTTGGAAGTATTAAAATCAATGTAGGATACCTAATGGTTAATTAGCAATAAATATTGATAGTTATTAAAATTATATTATGAATCATTTTAATTGCATAGTGCATGATAGTAGAATTAAATAACTATTTAATAAAATATACTGATGGTCTTTTAAAAAAAGACATTTTTTCCCCCTAGTTTTCTTCTTTTTTCTTTAAGAATTACGCTTTTATCTTTGCTATAAATATCAAGTGAATACCTGCTTTCAAAAGAAAAAGGAAATGAGAATAGCAATTTATTAATTTTCAGTTTGATGATTTATTAGGAGACCAGAATATTCACAACTGCACATAAATTCTTTTGCTGCCAGGAAATCAAATTCTTAGGTTTCTCAATGAGCATGTAATTAGAGGAAAGGTACTTGTTATGCTTAAGACACTTCACTGGGTTTAGTATAGCTACCTCTTATCCTCCAGAGATCCTCCAAACCTTTGTGTTTGCAACTCTTGGGCGAGACTCTCACTCTTTTAACAGTATAGGACTCAACACTGGCTGTGTTTTCCTTTCCGAACCAAGTAAACAGGTCATGAAACTTATAACTTAATCCTTTCTGTGAACCTGAAAATAATTTTACATATATGGCCATTTTCATTCTGATTCTCTAAACAATTCCAAAGGTGATGTGAAATGTAGTTTTCTGTTTAAAGAAGAATGTATTCTGTATTTCTGATATATCTGGGGCCAGCTAGAGTTTGCCTCTCACAGGGCATTAGTGAAACTGGAGGTAGAGAGATTCAGGCTGATCACCATTTTTCTGTCCTGAAATGCAGTGCTTCATAAGTTACCATTATTAGGAGAAGCATAGAGCATAATCAGATTTTCTTTCTGCCTTACCACCAAATACTTGTAATTTAAATTTTTTTTGTAATTAAAAGAAATCTTTAAATTGTTTTAAGCTTCATGTTTATATTTTTGGCTTATTCTGATTGTTTTAATGCTCATTTTCAGTAAAACTCTAAAATTGACTTTTCAGAGTAGGGAATGGAATACAATTCATGTTTTTATTGTATCTATGTTGAAAGGCAGACCCCAAATATCTATTAGAAAGATTTTAGCAAGCTCTAGAGTGCAATTTACGTGAATGTTCAGTATAGCTCATGCAAGCTTTCTATCTGTGAAATAAAAATTATCTTTACCTCTGCTAAAAGTATGTACTTTCAATGCCTGTAACAGCTTGGTATAAAGTGGAAAGCTAAGGTTAAACTAATGGGGTAAGGGATGCAATAGTGTCTGACCTTCCAAAGGGGAGCAATTTACATAACATATGATTCTAATGAGCTCAGAAAGTGGTAAAGGAAAGAGAACCACAATTAGTACCAAATACAGTAATTTATCTACTCATAACCAGCTTTTAATATATTCATTTTAAATGGCTGCTCAGACTTATTGGTAATCTCCAGTACATATGAGTCATCATTTATAAACCCTGTGTTTTGCAAAATTGCATATTTACCACATATTACCATATGAAAGACATTGATGTTTAGCAATTTCCTTAGTTTTGTAATTGTACCATTTGGTCACCAGATAGAGTAGGAAACAGCTAGTTTCCCTGATGGTAGGTATGTTGGTAAAAATCAGATTTACATTAAAACTCTTTCAGATAAGCAAATAAGAGAACATTATGAATTTGGTAATGGTTGCAGCATGGTGTAACAATTAAAGAGCAATGAGCATTTTGCTGAATGTTAACTTAGTTATCTTTACTGATAAACTCTTTAGTTGATGCAAACCTACTACAATTATTGATCTCATCACATTCTGAAGAAAACATTTTAAACTATTTCAGTTTTAACAGAGTTTTCTATTTTAAAATCTCGTTTCATAATGTTTTCGTGAAATGTCACGTTCTTTGGGTGACATGCAGCTTCTTTTGAAACAAAATCAAAATGCTTGGAAATTTTTATTGCTACTCCTTTTTTTTTTTTTCTTCAGCTAAGACAGCAGAAGAGATGGTTTATTGTACATGTGTTACATTCACCCATAACTGAGAACAGAACTAGTCCAGAATATCACAGGTCCAGGGCAAAGGACCAAAAGGGCTCATTTTGATATGAGCAAGATGGGTCTCTTAAAGGTGGTCGAGGCGATCAGAATGGCAGTAGATGTTCCAGATCCACTGAGACAAGTTCTAGACAGTAGACATGCAGTCCAACAGTATCTAACAGCGTCCCTGGCCTCTGGCTTTCCTTGCTTCTGCTCCTGTGGCTTCCATGGGTGTACAAGTTCACTTGGACCTCTGCCTCATCTTTCTTCTTTTGCGCTTCAGCCTGCGCATTCGCTTCTTCCTCCCCTTCGCACTCATGGCGAGGAGGCTTCTCAGAAGATGGTGCTAAGGCCGAGAGCATTGCTACTCCTTTTAACTGAAGGGATTGCTCACTTTTTAAAAAGAAAAGCTCTTACTCATAAGGTTTAAAAATTAGATTTTTGTCTTTTTTTAATGTTTTCTATGTACTTACCTTCTTCCCCTGATAATACATGTCATGAAATGAAAGCACTCTATTGGGACCTGATATGATTTTCTACTGACCATGAGCTTTTAACCATCAAACTTGTCATGAATATACTTCAGAAGTGAGGGAATAAAAGTTGAAAAATAGCATGAATTATTTCACATTGTTATGGTTCACAAGAGCAAACTTTTTTTTCTTCTTTTTTTTTCTACTATGTGTGAATTGCCATTCGTTGTATGTCCATGTAACCAGGACTACCATGTAGAGTTGTGTAGTTTGTTCACTGCAAAGGGTGAATCTGGCCAAGGGAGCAAATGGAAGTTAGAGTCCAACTGGCTCTTTTCTGCCTATACCAAGTTTGCAAGGCTGCATCCCCCGAATGAGCCTATTTTCCAGTTTACAGTGCTAAATAAACATATAATGCTAATATGAGCTAGCCAAAATCTTAAACCTTTTTATAAAGTTCCTTGTATGATTACATCTTCCTTTGTCACTATGCTAGATTTATTCATTCATACTCTTAAAATGTTTTTATTGAAATATATAGTTGACACATTACATTATATTATTATGTTAGTTTCAAGTGCACTACACAATGATTTGATATTTGCATACATTATGAAATAATCACCATGATAAGTCTGAAATCCATCTATCCTCATACAAAGTGTTTACAATATTATTAACCATATTCCTTATGTTGCATAATATATCCTTGTGACTTATAACGTAGCTAGAGGTTTGTACCTCTTAATCCCCTTCACTTAATTCATCTACTCATCACCCCTCTTCTGTCTGGCAACCATTCATTTGTTATTTGTATCTGTGAGCTTGTTTTCATTTTGTTTGTTTTGTTATGTTTTGTTTTGTTTCAATTCTACATGTAAGTGAGATCACAAGATATTTGTCTTTCTCTGTCTGACTTATTTCACTTAGCATTATACCCTCTAGATCCACTCGTTTGTCACAAATGGCAATACTTCATTTTAATGGCCAAGTAATATCCCATTGTGTGTGTGTGAAAAAGTGTATATATACTGTCTTTTTTATCTATCGATGGGCATAGGTTGCTTCCATATCTTGGCTATTGTAAATAATGCTGCATTGAACATTACAATGCAAATGTATTTCAGAATTAGTGTTTTGGGTTTTTTTTTTCAGATAAATACCCAGAAGTGAAATTGCTGAATCATATCTTAGTTCAAATTGTAATTTTGCGGGGAGCCTCTATACTGTTTTCCGTAGTGGCTGCACCAATTTACAATCCCACCAACACTGCAGTGCAGGAGGGCATTCATACTCTTTTCAAAGTGTTTTTGTAGGACTGATTTTCAAAGTGTCATCCACAAGGTCAAAATCATGTATGGCTAAAAGATCCATTCAAAATTCAAGATAAAACAATGGATTTTAACATAGCAGATTACAAAAAGTTCATTGAAGTGGTTTCAGATTCCACGTTGTCATTACCGAGGAACATGTCAAGTGTTGTTATAGTATGAAAGAAGAATATTCATAATTACCTGATAGGGCTATTAAAATACTCCCTTACCCAACTAGATGTCTTGGTTGGGCTGACTTTTCTTCATATATTTCAACAAAATAATATATTGCAGCAAACTAAAGGCAGAAGTAGACAGCAGAATCCAGCTGTCTACTTATTAAGTCAGACATTTAAAAAAACACCTGCAAAAATGACAAGCAATATCATTCTTTTCACTAAGTTTATTTGTCTGGGAAAATAGTTATTTTTCATGAAATTGTTATTTATACTGACATATAATAGGGTTATTTTTAATTTAAAGTAAATTCATAAGTATTTTAAATGTTTCTCCATTTTAATTTCTAATATAATTGTGTAAGTGGATACAGTTCCCATAAATAAAAGTGCTTTGGAATCCTCAGTAATTTTTAAGAGTCCAAAACGCTCCTGACACCAAATCATTTGAGAACAGCTGCTTTAAGATATCAGAATGGCTAACATTTCTTTATTAGCAATAATTGTGATGTTGTAGGTATTGGACTGGATGTACACATATACAATTTGGTCCCGGAGAATTGCTTATCTTAGGAAAAAGGAATTCAGCTCTCCTATTTTTTTTAAGGAGCCCTTCAGTTTTCACATTTGATTTGTCATGAGCCAGTCTACAGGTGCAGATGTGTTGACTCAATTCAGCAAACACAGAGAGAAGCTACATCATAAAAGCCAAGTCAGTGGCTGTCGGGATGGTTTTAATTAACAGGAAGGCACTATTGGTCCCATTTTGTGTGTGCTTCAAAATGTTAGTTGTCCATCGAGATGGCTCACAGATGAGGCATGACTTGAACCTCGTTGAAATGCAGCTGTGACATGCTTTTTTAAAGAAGACAGCAGAGAGGAGTTTGGGGCAAACGATTCCATGTGAATTAGGAACTATTTTATGAGAGACGTTGGACAGCTGGTCTGTTCATAATCACTATCAAAGAAAATCTAATATGGCAGGGAGGACCCTAGGATTCAGGAAGAAGAATGTTTTTGTGAGTGAGACATAAATAATATATTTATAAAACAAAACAGAGAAACAAACAAAAACCAAAACAACCTCTCCCCCTCCACATTTACAAAAATCTTGTACTTTGATTAGAATTACATTGACCCATTTGATGGAGCATTTCCACGATCATACCGAGTCTTGAAAGTCATGCCTTTAGCTGCAGCAGGCGATCTATCATAGTGTTAAAGCACTGGCTTTGAAGTCTGTCAGACATACATCCTGCCCCCAATGCTCTCAGATAGTTTGGGTGTTGGCACGTTACTTTACTTCACCAAGACTCCTTGGGTATGAAATATCTACACACACACACAGAAGCACACACATACATACACACACAAATAATAGTGTTAGTCATCTGAAATTATACTCACATTCTCTCACATTTATTTAGTACTCTGCGTCAGGCCCTGTTACAAATGCTCCCTATGGAATCACTGTTTCTTCTTACAATAATCCTTTGAGGTAAATAAAATCATTGCTCCCATTTTATAGATGAGGAACATAGTCTCCGGATGATAAGTAAACTTACAAATTACACTTAGTCATTGGCAGAGGCTGGATCTGAACCAAAACAGTGTGGCCTATTCTATTCTGCTCTATTCTTTGTCTGTCTAATGTAATGAAACATTTAAAAGTCTCTTTGCAAGACACATTTCTAAATATTTTTTCTTTTTTAATTGCTTTGGTGTTCTTTTAAGAAGTAAGTCTAAATTTTCCTATTATGTACTTTAAAAAGTAATGATGACTAAAACAAGTGTGGTATCAGATTTGTCTCCTCCTTTCAGATGCCTTTATAGGACATATTCCTTTGAAGTTAAGCTGGAAGGCAGGTGTTGGGTATGAGTGTGTTGTGGGACAAAGCATCCAAAAGTAAAATAGACTCTATATGGAGAAGGCGTTTAACTGTTCAGTAGCTAAGACTTTCTGTTGGCAAAATGGAAAAACCATAATATTTATGGTATATGATCTGTGTGGCATTTGAAGTTACAAAAAAAGATCCAAAAGAATATTCCTTATTGAGGATTATATTAATGAAAAGTGGCAAATATTTATTATATTTATGCTTTTTACTTATTTGTATGTATTTGAAGAAAGTTATATTTCTGTTTGTCCCATTAAACTGTGGCTGCCTCTTCCAGTGTGAGTAGTTCTTGAACCTTGTATGTATAAATAAGAAAATTTTCAAAATCTTTTTCTACTCTACCGTAATAACCTTGCTGTGACTTAGGAGTAAAAGAAAATTAACTTTAAGAAAAATGAAACTCTGTAGCTTCGAATTTTATGACAATACTAGAAAATATATACCAATAAATACATTTTTAATATTTTACTGTTCAACAGAAATTTTGTATTATTTGCCTTCTTAAGAAAACACAATATGAAAATTTTGATATTAAAAAGATATTCATTATGTACTGAAGCCAGCAGAAGATAAAAAAGGCAAGGAAAATCAGTTTAGATTTTAGAAATCTCTGTCACCTAATCTTTGAAACCAGAAAGGTTTTTTTTTTTTCTCGGATAGTAGTGTGGATAAGGGAATTCTTTGATCTAAGATAGAGCTTTAAATTATTCTTTGATTTCATATTTAGATATACTTCTGCTTCACCACATATTAAAAATGTTATCATGTGTTTTAGTTTGCTTGCTTAAGTCTTTTTATAAAATTCTAAATATTTATTTCATAGAGCATAGAAAATATTTTACCCGTATAATAGCTTTGAAAATCATCAAAGATGCCAAAATATCAGGTGGTCATGGGTTAGTGGCACTGAGTGACTATCTGAGTTTCACTCTTTCTAGGCTGCTGTTAATCAAGGATTCTAGAAGGTGTGATGGACCTGGAGTCCAGTGTATGAAACTAAAACTGTAGTATGGTTTTCTGGAGAGAGCTATGAAGGGCACTTAAATTTCCTCAAGCCCGTCTTTCCCTCCCCCCAGCACTAAATGACAGACAGAAAACAATGAAAAAATGGCCACCGTAATGGAAAGATGGGCAATCACAAAAGTTATTAGTGTAGACATTTGATGGGGTCTAATCTACCTATGGAATACTGTATTCTGTCAGGAAAAGAGAGCTAATGCATCTTCTAAATATCAAAAGACAGGAGCCAATTTATGCCTGTCAGGGCTCACTCTTCACAGATTTCAGTCATCCCTATTAGAGAGATACATTACTCTCATTGTAGTCGAATTCCCCTCTTGATTTTAGTCAAAAATAATTTTAAAAGCTTTCTGACAATTTAAAAGAGCATTTTAAAATAAATGGCATTATTTTAAAAATCCCTGCTGGATACCAGAAATTATCTATAATTAGCAGCAAGTTTTAATGTTTTACATTGATTCTCTTTTATATTTACTGTATTTTAAAGTAAAATTTCTTCAAGGCATGCTCCCATCCAGTATTACATCTTTTTTTTTCTTTGTAAATGTTGAAGAGTTGTATAAAACTTTTACTGCCTTTAATCTGAGTGAACTTTACATTATTATTTTTGTTGGCTGAATGAAAATCCCTGATGATAGTTCATTGGTTAATTAACTTCCTAATATTTGCAGGTGTGGCATCTGCTGTGCTCTTGATTGTCATGGCATAATGAAATTGTGGGCTGGAAGACATGAATGTGGATATTTCCCCTACCCGTTATATTTCTTGTGCAAGCAATATATCGTAGTTACTTCAGGTCAGCATGACATTGTGTGCAAAATTGCATGCTGCATTGGACCAGATGAGACATTGCCGTACATTGCTCATGAGGATGCAAATTGCCACTTATCTGAAAAAGATTCTCACAATAAATGAACAAGCAATTTCTCTCTCTCTAGTGAGGCTGTAAATGTCTCCATGGATGGGTAATGAGAAAGAGACAGATGAGATGAATAAAGGTGTTACATTTCATTTTCTATTTTACCTTTTGCTTTTTTGTAGCTTCTGTCAATACTGCTAAAAGTATTAGTTTCCAGTTTCTATTATTTCCATCCTAGAGCATGACATTTATTTTGGAGCAAAAGATAACATTTTATCTTATATTAAAAATTGGTTAGCATACTCTGTAGCTCAAATAGTATTTTTTGTTTTCTGAGATAATACAAAAAATCAATTTGGAAACATTTCATTTTCAACACTCAAAAATCATAGGTGACAATCTGTATGTTCTTAAGCATTTGTCTTTATATGCTCATTTTTTAAGCAATTATGTAGGCAAAGATAAAAGAAGTAGAAACTGTCATTCCTGAAGCTGTTCTTTTATGCAGCTAAATCCAGGACCAATTTAAAAATGTTTAACAAGATTTTGTTTTAAAACACCGATGCATTTATTAATGTAAATATTTTAGTTAATTTGGCAGCCAACATTTTCATTAAGAACAACATGAGAGTTCTTTTATCAGATCTACAGTTTCAGGACTTTAAAGTTTGTATTCTCAGTCTTAGCAAAATATTCTGAATGTTCACTATAATCATCTAAGACCCAGGAATCTATACATATTTTTTTGAGAATTAAATATTTAGCAGTGATTTCCTAGTTTACATTCTATGTTTAACTAGACATTGAAGAATAACAAAAATTATTAAATAATATTAAATTTATTAAGAATTTCATTCGTTGAGCCAAATTAAATATTAATTTGACAACTACTTGTTAATATGTTGGTACTGATTCTATCTTAGAGAAGTACAATTTCGTGTAACTGAATTTTCTATATGCTTGTGGTTGGGCTTTAAATTACCATGTCTTCTGGTTTCAGTGTTTTTCCTGGGGCACAGATCATATTTCTTACTGCCAAAGCCCAGAAATAATAGCCTCACACATCCAGAGTCCCAAAGGCTTTCCTGCCTGGGATCCAGAGAGCAACTGCACTGTTCCAGACTGTACTGCAGACGAGAAGTCCTAAAGCAACAGTGATACTGTTGAAAGCAATTTCATTTCATAATGCAATTCATAATTATCTGCATTTATCTCATTGTCTAAATTCCACCTGGTAACCTGTCATATTGACGAATTCTTACAGGTTGCCTTTGTTCTATAGGATGTGTGCTTTTCTAGATGATGTTATTTTTAAGGAAACAATCACTGTAACAAATAGGCAAAAAAGTAGAGAAATGGTAATGAAAAAAGCTGTAAATATATGCTATCACTTGCATTTTTTTGCCATCTAAATGAAAGTATGTTTAAGATAAGCTTTTGAATATGAGGTCTTTATTTTTAAAGCATGTCTTTTTTGTTGTTGCTTTATAGCAATGCCATATATACAGATGTTTAAAAATTTATGTTCAGAGACTAAACATAAACATCCCCGATTTTCCCAATTCCTAGATATTGTCTAATATAAAAACAGAAGTATATAAACTAGAACTAAAATCAGCTGCCTGTAATGTGGCATAATCATGCATTCTTCTATTGAACATTAAATTGCACATAAATACCTATTTCCATAATTTTAAAACATATTGTGATTGTATAACAATCACTTCTTTAAGTTATTTAATAAGATAATTGTAGTTTGCAATGAAAAGCACCCACAATTTTTATGGCTGCCAAGTATATGAAGTCACACAGCATGGCATTTTTACAGGAGCTGGGATTTCCGTCTTCAGAAAATGTACTCCTCTATTTAAGTTGTCCCTCAGCCTCTCTTTCTTTTAAGAAAAGGAAAAAGCATGGTATGTTTATTCTGTGATCAGTTAAGATCAAAAGGATACTTACTATTTTAAGGTTGAGCCAGTTAATGACTCCAGAATTTGATGAACACTGGAGTACTGGTCCTGGCACAGAACACTGGGAATAAATCAAATTGTAAGTGAGAGTTAAGGACAGATGCACTGGCTCATGAATGGTGCCTGGACGTTTCGGGCATGCTACACTGTCAGTGCCTCTGGGCTTCCTAGTCTCTCTTTCTCTGCCAGCACCTAGACCGTGCCCGCTTCAGCCTTTGGGTTCATTCCCTCTGTTTACAGAGTAACTGAAAACAGACAGGGCGTTAAAAAAAATAGAAAAATTACTTTTGGGATGGAGATACACACACACACACATACACATTTGGAAGTGATGTATAAAAAAGCACTATCTGTATTTTGTATCTTTTGTTTTCTAGCTATGTCGCATATGAGCTCTACCATTCACTATGTAAGTTGTAATGTTACGAAGCGTTTGGTATAGCCAAGTCAAAGATTTGGACAACACCTCCTTGTATACCATCTTTTTGTTCCTACTCAACAAGGAAGATCTACTAGTGATATACTCCTTTTTTTCTTTTTTCTCTTTTTATTGTATCTATATGAGATGGATACTAAGGAAACTTATTTTGATAATCATTCCACAATATATGTAGTTCAGACCATTGTGCTGTACACCTTAACTTGATATATGTCAATTATATCTCAATAAAATGAGGAGGGGGAAATTTTTTTATTAATGTATAGTTGAGTTACAATATTATATAAGTTTCAGGTGTACAACATACTGGTTCAGTGTTTTTATAGATTGAACTTCATTAAAAGTTATTACAAAATAATGAGTGTAATTCCCTGTGCTAGTATATCTTTGTTGCTTACCTATTTCATACATAGTAGTTTTTATGTCTTAATCCCATATCCCTATCTTGCCCCTTCTCTCTTCCCTTCCCCATTGGTAACAACTAGTTTGTTTTCCATATCTGTGAGTCTTCCTGTTTTGCGATATATATATCCATTTATTTTATTTGTTAGATTCTACATTTAAGTGATTTCATACAGTATTTTTCTTTCTTTGTCTGACTTATTTTACTAGCATAATATTCTCTGGGTCCATCCATATTACTGCAAATGGCAGGATTTCATTTTTTATAGCTGAGTAATATTCCTTCATATATTTAAGAGATATATGTACACCACCGTTTTCTTTATCCATTTGTCATGTTGATGGGCACTTGTGTTGCTTCCTAATCTTAGCTATTGTAAGTAGTGGTGCTGTGAACACTGAGGTACGTGTATCTTTTTGAATTTTTTTTTTTTGTTTTTTCCAGATATATACCCAGAAGTAGAATTACCAAATCATATGGTAGTTCTGTTTTTAGTTTTTTGAGACACCTCCCATTGTTTTCTACAGTGGCTGCTCCAATTTACGTTCCCATCAACAGTGTACAATGATTCCCTTTTCTGCACATCTTCGCCAACATGACAAAATTTGTGTTCTTTTTGATGATAGCCATTTTGACAGGTGTGAGGTGGTAATTTCATTGTGGGTTCAATTTACATTTCTCTGATGATTAACACTGTTGAGCATCTTTTCATGTGCTTATTGGCCATCTGTATGTCTGCTTTGGAAGAATGTCTATTCAGGTCTTTTGCCCATTTTTTTGATTAGGTTGTTTGGTATTTTTGATATTGAGTTGTGTGAGCTATTTATAGTTTATATATTTTAGATGTTAAACCCTTATTGGTCTCATATTATTTGCAAGTATTTTCTCCCACTCAGTAGCTTGCCATTTTGTTTTTTTGATGGTTTCCCTTGCTATGCAAAGTTTTTAAGTTTAATTAGGTCTAATTTGTTTATTTTTGCTTTTACTTATTTTGCTTTATTTATTTCCTCTCTGATCTTTATTATTTCACTCCTGCTAACTTTGGGCTTTGTTTTTTCTTCTTTTTCTAATTTTTTAGGTGGTAGCTTAGGTTGTTTATTTGAGATTTTTCTTTCTTCTTGGTGAAGGCTTACATTGCTATAAACTTTCCTTTTAAAACTGCCTTTGCTGCATCCCATAGATTTTGGAAAGACGTGTTTCCATTTTCATTTACCTTGAGGTATTTTCTCATTTTATCTTTGATTTCTTCATTGACTCATTGTTTTATTCATAACATGCCATTTATTCTCCATGTCTTTGTTCTTTTTCCATTTTTCTTTCTGTAATTGATTTCTAGTTTCTTACCATGTGGTTGGAAAAAATAATATAATTTCTAACCTCTTAAATTTGTTGAGATTGGTTTTGTGGCCTAACATGTGATCCATCCTGGAGAATGTTCTTTATGCACTTGAAAAGAATGTATATTCTGTTTTTAGATGGAATGTCCTGTAGATACCTAGTTAAGTCCAATAGGCCTGTTGTGTCATTTAAGACCACTGTTGCTTAATTGATTTTCTCTCTGAATGATCTGTCCATTGATTTAAGTGAAGTGTTAAAGTCTCTACTATTATTGTATTATTGTCAATTTGTGCATATTATGTGTGTAAGTATTTGCTTTATATAGAGAGATGCTCCTGTACTGGGTGCATATACATTAAGGAGTATAATATACTCTTCTTGTATTGATCCACATAAGTTGCTACTCCCATTTTCTTGTCATTTTTGTTTGCAAGAAATTTTTTTTCGTCCTCTCAGTTTCAGTCATGTTTAGTTCTGAAGTGAGTCTCTGATAGGCAGTGTATACATGGGTCTTATTTTTTTATCCAATCAGCCACCATTTAGTCCATTGACATTTAAAGTAATTATTGATATATATTATATTTATTGCTGTTTTATTACTTGTTTTCTGGTTGTTTTTGGAGTTCTCTGTTTATTAATTCTTTTTGTTTTTCTCTTGTGATTTGATGATTTTCTTTAGTATGCTTGTGTTCCTTTCTTTTTAGTTTTTGTATATCTATTATAGGTTTTTCTATAATATTATTATTATATTATCTATATATTATTATAGGTTTGTGGCTACCATGGTGTTGACCTATAACTAACTATATCTACTTGTTTTAAATTGGTAGACATTTGGGTTCAAATACATTCTAAAAGACCTATGTTTTTTACTCCCCTACCCCATATTTTGCGTTTTTGATGTCATACTTTACTTTGTCATGTTTATCCCTTAACCATTTGTTATATTTGCTTTTACAATTTTTTTTGTCCTTTAATCATTGTACTGGCTTATTTAAGTGGTTGATCCTCAGTCTTTACTATATATTTGCCTTTTCTTGTGGGATTTTCCCATTCCTATAGATTCTTAATTTCTTTTCCACTTAGAGAAGAGTTTCTTTTATGGTAGGTTTAGTTATTGACAAACTCTTTTAGGTTTTGCTTGTCTGAAAATCCTTTATCTCTCCTTTGATTCTAAATGATAATCTTGCTGAGTAGAGTATATTAGGGTGCAGGATTCCCTGTTAGCACTTTGAATATTTCATGCCACTCCCTTCTGTCTTGCAAAGTTTCTGCAGAAAAATCAGCTGGTAGCCATATAAGGACTTTGTATATGACTCTTTATTTTTCTCTTGCTGCCTTTAGAATTCTCTCTTTATCTATAAATTTTGCCATTTTAATCGTGATATATCTTGGTGTGAGTCTGTTTGGGTTCATCTTGGTTGTGACCCTCAGTGCTTCCTGTACCTGGATACCTGCTCCTTCTTCAGTTTGGGGATGTTTTAAGCCCCAGTTTCCTCAAATACATTTTCAATCTGATCCCTTGTGCATTCTTCTGTATTACTCTCTTTTTATTCCTTCTAGTGCTTTTTAATTATTATTTCAGTTATTGAAGTCTTCATTTCTGATTAGGTTTTTAAAAATATTTGTTAGTTGCTAAAATTGTCACTATGTCCATCTATTATTTTTCCTACTTTAGTTAACATTCTTAATACCAATGCTTTGAATTATCTACCTGCTAAATTGTTTATTTCTGTTTCAATATTTTTTTCAGGAGTTTGCCTTGTGCTTTTAGTTGAGACCAGTTCTTCACCTTTTCATTTTGCTTAACTTTTTCTGCCTCTATGAATTTAGATGAAATAGTTACCTATTACAGTCTAAAAAGGGTGTTCTTGTGTAGGAGCTTTCCTATGCAGATTGCATGTTCCCACTGTCTCTGGTGGGACACAAGTCATGTCCTTCTTCAGAGTGTGCTGGCAACTATCACCTTGGTAGAGGGTAGGGCTGAAGATGGAGAGGCTAGAGCTGGAGCCAGGTGGTAGGCAGGATATCACCTCTGCTCAGTGGCTGTCACCACCCTACTGGGGGCAGAGTCATCCCAAATTGCTGCAGCAGAAACCCTGAGAGTCTGGCCCAAGCTGGCTCTGTTCCTTTTAAATGTTTCCTTTCCCCTCTCCCTGCACTGGACCTTTGCCCCAGGGCAGGGGAGGGCTGAAGCATGAAGGGACCTGTGTGTGCACTGAGCTTGTGTTGGCTATAGGCAGAGATCTGAGGATGTGCTGCCTGTACAGGTGTTAGCAATTGTTTCACTCCCTCTGCTCAGATGCAGCCTTGGGTCCACGTCCTTCTGTCCCTTACAGCCTCCACCACCCTCTCCCTGTTGTGGAGCCACACTGCAGGGCAGGTGGGGCCTGCGTGGTCTCTCAGCATTAATCAGGGCATGAGATGTGGTGGAGCTGTGGCCATCAGAGTTCTGAGCTACTTTAATGAGCTGCCTGAGTAAGTGCCGACAATGGCTGCTGCCACCCCACCGAGGCTCTGCCCAGGACTTCATCACCTCTGTGTCCCAAGCTTTTTCCCCAGTTACGGTAGTCCTCGGTACAGTACAGTGCTGGGATGTGGAGTAAGCAGGGCTGGAGTGTTTGTTTGGCTTGGGCTGGGGTACATGCCGGGGTGGTCACAGGAACTTCTGTCCACACTCTCCACTCTGTCTCGGGGGCTAGACAGCACACTTGCACTCCTCATGGACAGAGTCCAGGCTTCCCATCACCCTCCTATTAGTCCCAACGGTCCTCTGACCCACCAAGGGAGCTTATCTCTCCTGTGTAGGAATCCAGGACTGGGGCACCCAATCTATGGCTCTCACTACTCACTCCCCAGGGTGGCTCTCTGCCTGTGTATTATCCCTTTTCCTTTGAGTCTCGTCCCAGGGTCACAGATCCTGACCTGATTGCTTTTCTTCCCTACTTGATTACATGTGGCTCTTTCTTAAAGCCTTGATTGTACAGGAATCTTTCTACTGGTTTCCAGTTAGTTAGTGAGAATTGTTCCACATGTAGATGTCATAGAGGGAGGTGAGTTCTGAGTCCTTCTGCTTTGCTATCTTGATTGATCTGGGGGCAGGGATATATTAATTTTAAAATTTTAACTGTGGCCATAGTGTTTTCTTCTTGTTTCTTATGTAGAATTTTGAGTTAGCTATTTTGTTGTAAAAAAGGATATACATTTTGATTTATTTTACAAATTTATCTTAAAAATACTAGCTTTAAATAAATATCATAATGCAGTATAATAAATATAAAAAAATACAATGATAGCCCTTTAAAAATATGTTCTTGGCAATCCAGGCTGCTTTCAACATGACACAAGTGCAACAGACAAGTTTTCACTCAAAAATATCTCATTAATTTAAGATTTTAATTACACATTTTAATGTCCATAAAGTGAACTGATGAACAAAATTAATCAACTTACTGCCACCTAGTTGGGCCATACAAAGATATATAAGGACTATTCCCAGTCCTGACTTCTAAACATGCTACCTGCCTGGAAATGGCTTTTGATAGATATATCGTTGCCAGATTCATCTGCACATTGGAATCTCCTAAAAATAGTGATATTTGTGTTTTCCACCCCATCCCACCCTCTCCCCCAAGATTGTGAATTAATGGGATCAAGGTATGGCCTGGAATTTGGAATTTTAAAAAAATCCAGGTGTTTCTATTGTGCAGTTAAATTTTGGAGTCACTTGTCTAGATCTTTGAGGTATGAATTATAAGGGTCAAATTTACAACTACACCAGATTGTTTCCTTACAGAAACACATCTGAAGATACAGTCTGCTTTTCTTTTTTTTATAGTTTTTAAAATTCTAAAATACATTAATAATTGATATTGATAGGAAGACTGATATACAATGCAATTATTTATTTTATAAGGAAATTCTGTACATCAGGGGAGCATTTTGAAGCACAATACATTAGCTTTTCTTTCTTCTTTACATTATGATTGTGAATTGTTACTTACATGGAAAAAGAACACAAAAACATTTCTCTCTCTCTCCACACACACACACACACACACACGCGCACGCGCGCGCGCACACACACACACACACACACACCCTGAAAAGACTTGACCCCCAAAGCATCTTATTTCAAAAGAACATGAATGAGATGAACGATGAACTAGATTCCTCAGTGGCACGTAGAAAGCAGAAAGCTCAGGAAATCAAATTCTGTTTCAAGCTTGATACATTAAGGGAGAGAAAGGCAGTGAAAGAAAGGTTTGAAAAATGTCATCTGAGACCGCAGAGAAGGCTAGCTTAAGCCAAGTAGTCTCCAACAAGACACAAAGGTTAGAAGTCATTTTAGCAGTTAATGTGTGGCCACCGTATATACAGACCTCTAACAACTTTGTAATTGTCACTTATCCTTCCTCAGTCACACCAAATGTTAATGAGCTTCAAGGAGATGTGGGCCCAGTGTATCTCCACAGCCATTATGGAGCCTAATGCGTATGTGAGAGTGAATGGGCTCGCGTGCTCATTCCCACACTTAACTAATAGTAGCGAATCATACAGCGTTGTTGCTTTTTCTTACCTTTGCTATTCTGACTCCATCCAGTTGTCAGCTACGAATGATTTTCTGTGGAGGCAGATGTGTTCATTGTTGGGATTGGTGATGTGCCTAGTAGGTAATTTAAGACCTATTGAGTTCCTTTCTTTTGTTCTCCACTTCCCCACCTTTTCTCCTTTATGAATACAAGACAGACAAAAATAAGGAAAGCATTTTTTAAAGCCTTGATGAAATTATACATGGATCAATATTTTAAAAGTTAAACCAATGGAAACATTTATTGAACACTTACCAAAACAACATTGTCAGTTAGGACTCTCATCCCATTTTATAGCTGAGGAAACTAAAACAAAGAAAGACCAATAACATTCTCTTTGGGTACATTCTTTTATTTTAAATCAAGTTAAAATTCCTGCTGCAGTCAACATACCTATCTGGATAATTTTCCCAGCTTTAACCGGGGAGAGGAATTGTTTGAGTATTATGAATCTTGACAGCCCAGAACATAATTGGCCAAAAGCAGCTGTTTCTTATAGTCTTAAATCTCTGAAGGTTTCGATGTCTTGAGCAGTTGAAGATATGTGAATTGTGATGAATAATTACTTTTATCTAACAGGATTAATTAAACATTCCTTCTTCCCATCTTTGAAATTTTGAGGATTGCTCCTTAGTGTATGGCAGTAGTATGTATGATCTTTATTTTCTAGGAAAGTCCCAGTTCAGAAAAATTCCCTCCTATTGCCAAATAGGTCATCTGAAACACATCAAATGTTGTATCCAGATTTTTGTTTTAAAATATGTGATCGTTATTTCTAAAAATGGCTTATAGTTCAGAAGAAATTATGTTGAGAATTAAAACAACCACCACAACACAGCCACTGTTTCCTGCTCAAATGAAGTTTACTTGATCATCTTTTATGTTGATAATGTCAAACTCAGCCAAAGCACAAATGATTTGTCCCCCAAGAAAAATGTTGCTTTTTAACTGGTATGCTCATATTCCTGGTCACTCAGTTAAACAAGAGACTGTTCAATTAGTGCAACATGACTTATTTTTAAACTTATACTTCATTTTATATTAAACTCTATAATTTATGTTGCCTAATAGGGCAGTCGATAGAAATGTTTTTCTTTCCAATGAAAGCATTTAAAAAATACATCCCATGAGCAAGATTCATTTAAAAAGCTTAAACCATTCTGAAAAACAAAGAAGCCTTTTTTTTCATTGATTCAGCCCTCCCCACCTTGGATTTCTCTTTCTTCTGTCTTTCCTTCCTCCCTCCCTCCCTCCTTCCCTCCCTTCCTTCCTTCCTTCCTTCCTTCTCTCTCTCTTCTCTTTCCTTTCCTTTCTTTTTCAAGTTTCAAGCCCTAGCATTTCCCTAATTGTGCTGATGAAAATAATACCTTTGGCCTTCGAGGAAAGCATGGGTATTGGTAACCAGCATCGTCAGCAGCAGTATTCTGCTGCTGCTGAAGGGAACTGACTGCAGTCTGCATTAGCACCCCTCACACTCCAAACCATTCCTCCCTTCCCCCGTCCAGAGGCAGCTTCCAAACTACCAACTTGTTTCATGTCAAATGCATGTTGGGCTCTGCAATAAATCATTGATGAACAGCCAACTCTCTATTTTGGAGGTGCAGCCTCTGAACATTGATTAATGTGATTCTTCGAGAATGGAACAATGGCCCGCGTGCATATGCACAAGAAAAGCTCAAGAAAAGCTCATCCACTGCAATAGATAGCTTTGTTCCATGTGCTCCAGCCTCTGTCCTTACAGTGTTCTCTTTCTGGGCTTAGCACAGACCTCAGCTAATTGATTAACAGAACCTTTAGGCTGCCTGAGGTGGGCCTAAAACAGGGATGTAATCAGAGGTTTTGAAAGACTCCATTCTTGTCTTTGGGGATTCCTGCAGACACATATGGCAGCGACAATAGGCAGAACAGCAAGACTTCTTATTTTTGAAAATTTTGGTGAATTTCAATGATAATTTGTTTCTGCGTATTACTCTTTTTCTTTAAACCATTTTTTTGTAGTTGACAGGTATTTTTAAGAAAAAATTCATATTAGATTACTCCTTATTGCATTTATATTATCTTTCCTTTTTTTATTGATATGCTAGGAAACCCATTTTCTGTTTTAACAGTTGTTCATAAATACTGAATATCCATGGACAGTTAAATAGATAATCACAAAATTTTGATCACAAAGTGCAGCTCAGTTTAGCCTTTAGTATCAAAGTAATGTATAATTTATCAGAGGAATGAACAAAAATTAGGTAAACATTGAAGAATATTCAGTGTTTTTCAGTATTGTTTATTTATTTTATAATGTAAATCATTGAGTATTTTTCATTTTTTAATTTTTAAAAATTAGTCAAATATACATTTAGTAGTAATAATAATGGTACATTAATTGGCATTTTTACTTATTTTTCATAGTCCTGAATTTTTCTTGTCAGATTATCTTTGAGACTGAGTGATATGTTGGCTGAGGGAAATGTTAATGAAGTTTTTTTTTTTTAACAGTTAAAACTACATATTCTTTTGATTTGACCTTTGAATTTTATAGGTAAAGTAACTTTTTATAGGCAAAGAAATTGAGATTCAGGTACGTGTTGAAAAGGTGAAACACTTCTGGCAAAACCTTACTTCCGAGTGTCCTAGAAATATTACTAGAAGTTTTATAGTCTTATATCCTTCTCCCCTTTTTATGAACAGGAAAGTTAAAGAAAACAAGTATGTCAAAGTTCAGAACTGGTGGGCAGGGAAGAAAAGAACAGAAACCCTTTTGTGGTCTTTCTCATATTAATTCATGATCTATAGTCTTTCCTCTTTCAAAAGAGAGGTTTCTCATAACAGATCCTAGAGAAAAATCTGCCATAAAATAATATTTTAGAGAAGTCTGGTTTATACTGTAGAAAATAATTTACTTCTATAAAATAGGAAAAAAATATAGGTGATTTTTCATTTATACAGGAGAGATTTTTTTCACCCCCAAAGTGTAATACATTGTTTTAACTTTGAAGTTATTTTCAAATTAAAATTATGGGGTGATTGATACTTTATAAGTAGTAATATTTATATATGAGGCATGGGCTTAATATTAATAAACAGCCTATACATGAGACCTAGCAGTGATTCTGTAACAAATGCATTTGAAATTTTAACTTGAGATATCAAGAACTTACCACCCAGTGAGCTGTGCTTACCACAGTGGCAGTGGATGAGTGGGGGCTAGGTAAAGGGATAGGTGTTGCGGGCATTCTTTACTTGAGCTGAATGAGGTTTTCTTTTCATGAAATCTAGTGGACTAAGGTTGGGAGGAAAAGCAAAGGGCAGTAGTGGTTGACCTGGTGGAGTAGAGGACTGTGGGAAACTTCTCTCTCAAGAATGCAGTGGGAAGAGGAATTCCTATAGTAGTTGATTTCCTGTGTGGGATGTAAGGAAACTCAGAGATGTGTAAACTAGGTATGATCTCAGATAAACGGTGCATTTAGACCTAAAAATCAAGAGAACTAAACTCTTCAGAAACTTAAACTAAGCACTTTCTCCACTGATCTACTTGCTGAAAATATTAAGTCATTTCATTTGATTGACTTAGAGCAAGACTTTTTTTTTTAAAGTCTTTTATTTTGGCACTCAATAATAGAAATGATGATGATGCTAATGATAATAATAGTACCAATAAATATTTCTTGAGCAATTTCTGTTAAAACTCACTGTGCTAAACACTTTATATATTTTTTACAGTTATTCCACATAATATAATGCAACATTTATTATTACCCCCATTTTAATTGAGGCTTTAGAGAAATTACACAACTTGCCCAAATTGATTATGTTGGGCAGTGTCTTCTCACACCAGATCTGTCTTCCAGATTCCATGCTCTAACCATTAGTCTATCTCAACCACAACTAAACCACCAAACTTACGTTTTCTCCCACCAAGTCATAATTTGTATCACATCTACTTAGAGATGTCAACCTGCATAAGAATCATTAATGAACTGATTTTTCACCCTGTCTCAAATGGAAACACTTTCTTCTCAGTTAATTCACTCTTTTTATTCCCCAATATTTATTTTGCCAGGCTTTCTACTGCTGTCAGGTACTTAGTGTGATGAAAAGACAGTACTGTATGTGCTTATATTCTATTTGTGTTTTCTAGTTGTTTGAAGGATTCGACTATATTGATTTTTAATGAGGGACTCTGACCATCTTTTCCCTCCATGAGAGCCCTATCCCTGGACTAGATCTTTCCTGAGATGGCCAAATCTTTGCTCTTACTTTCAGTGCAACAAAGCACTTAATTTCAGTGAAACACCCCTACCTTTATCCTTCATTTGACATTTGATTGTCTGATATTTTATAGTCTTATGGTCTCAAATTTCCATTTTCATAGGCCTTGAGTTACGATGAATATACTCCATGCAATAAAAAAAAAAACAGAATAAACTTATTATAAATAACAATATTTTAAGATGTTGTATTTGTTCTTTTAGTTTGATCCTGTATACTCTCATTTCCTAAGGTAATAGCTCGCTCTATAGTTCCAAGAACCTGCCTTCTATTATTATGAAGCTCCCAGTGTGTTTTCTCATATGTCACTGTTCATATTCTCAGGCACTGGAAGACACAGTAAGCATACAGGTGGCCCTAATGGTGTACTACAAACTTACAAACTCTCATAGCAGTGCAATGTTCATATATTTTAAAGGAAAGTAAGTGCTTCTCATGCCTTTATCATCTTTAAGGCTCAGAAATATTATTAGCTTCACAGTACAGGGATGTGTATTAAATCTGAATGGAATCTAACCTTACTTCTACAGTGAAATTTCTGCATATAGATTAAGGATCCTGTGCTACCTCTAAACAATTTAACATTATTAATATTTTAAATCTTGGGAAAAATTAGAGACTTTACTAATTATTTAGGCTTAGGCTTAAAATGATCATATTTAAAGTTAAAATTATAATTACTGGTTATTGTTGAGATTTTCTTTTCTACAACTTTTGTATAATTTTGGTTTTTTTAAAACATAAGTTTAAGTTTCATGACAGTCCCAAACATCCTAACTAAAAAGCTTATCATTCGAAATGACTCTAGCAAGAATTGTAAAAAGTGCCTGGAAACATTCTATATTGCCACTTCACATAAATATCATTGTAAAACAATTGAAGAGGAAACATTATGATAATTATACTTGTGCCAATTTAAAAAGTAGTGATCATTTGAGGGTGATGGATCTGTTTATGGCATAGAGTGTGGTGTTGGTTTCATGATTATATACTCATTTCCCAACCTATCAAGTTGTGTGCATTAAATAGAGCTGTTTGTATGTCAAAAAAGGTAATGATAGTAGGTTTTGTCATGAGATTATTTTTCCCAATATGTCAGACAACTGATATTTTAGATTAAAAATTTTTTTCCTCTAATGTTGAGAAAAATACTTTTAAATTATAAAAGACTGCTGAAGTGTTAGGAAGTCTTTTCCCACTGAAAGGACCATTCTAGGGTCAGAGATTAACTTTTGAGTGTGGTTTGTTGTGAACACAAAAGCAAAATAACACAGGACTACTTCAGTGCTGATTATGTCTCTCCTAATTTTGGAATTGTAGGTCTCATATTATTTGTTTGATACTCTAAAATAGCTGATATCTCATATTAGTTGTTTGATAGTGTTTGGTAAATTCATTTTTTGATTTATTAAAATGCCAAAATATATTGTTTTATTTCCTAAGATGAAACTTACTTGTATTCCTGCTCTGAATTTCACTTGCCCATCAGGTATCATTATTTTAACATAATGCTAAAACCTATTTTTTGTTTGTTTGTTTGTTTTAATTTTATTTTATTGAGTTGTAATCAGTTTACAATGTTGTGTCAATTTCCAGTGTAGAGCACAACTTTTCAGTTATACATGAACTTACATATATTCATTGTCACATTCTTTTTCACCATGAGCTACCACAAGATCTTGTATATATTTCCCTGTGCTATACAGTATAATCTTGTCTATCTATTCTATATATATCTATCAGTATCTACAAATGTTGAACTCCCAGTCTGTCTCTTCACACCCCCCTCCCCCCTGGCAACCACAAGTTTGTATTCTATGTCTATGAGTCTGTTTCTGTTTTATATTTATGTTCATTTGTCTCTTTCTTCCTTTTTCTTTGTTGTTGTGTGTTTTGTTTTGTTTTGTTTTGTTTTTAGATACCACATATGAGTGATCTCATATGGTATTTTTCTTTCTTTTTCTGGCTTACTTCATTTAGAATAACATTCTCCAGGGACATCCATGTAGCTGCAAATGGCATTATGTTTTCATTCTTATGGCTGAATAGTATTCCATTGTATAAATATACCACATCTTCTTTATCCAGTCATCTGCCCATGGACATTTAGGCTGTTCCCATGTCTTGGCTGTTGTAAACAGTGCTGCTATGAACATTGGGGTGCAGGTGTCTTTTTGAAGTAGGGTTCCTTCTGGATACATGTCCAGGAATGAGATGACTGGGTCATATGGTAAGTCTATTCCTAGTCTTTTGAGGAATCTCTGTACCGTTTTCCACAGTGGCTGCACCAAACAGCATTTCCACCAGCAGTGTAGGAGGGTTGCCTTTTCTCCACACCCTCTCCAGCATTTATCATTTGTGGACTGTTGAATGATGGCCATTCTTACTGGAGTGAAGTGATGCCTCATTGTAGTTTTGATCTGCATTTCTCTGATAATTAGTGATATTGAGCATTTTTTCTTGTGATTATTTTTATGTCTTCATTAGAGAATTGCTTATTTCGGTCTTCTGCCCATTTTTGGATTGGGTAGTTTGTTTTTATCTTATTAAGTCATATGAGCTTCTTATATATTCTGGAGATCAAGCCTTTGGCAGTTTCATCTTTTGCAAAAATTTTCTTCCATTCCATAGGTTGCCGTTTTGTTTTGCTTATGGTTTCCGTGTTTGGTAAATTTTATTAAAAGTTAATTTTGAAATAAGTATCAAACCATGGAATAGATAATGATATCTTTTTATTGAGGGAAAATTTACATGCAGTGAAATGCATAGGTCTAACTGTCTCAGTACTGATGAGTGTGTTCACCCACTAGGAACAGGTCTAATCAAGATATAGAACATGTCTGTCTTTCCAAGTTTCCTCATTCCTTTTCCAGTCTATCCCTATCACCATAATCAATTGCCATTTAGATATTTATCACAAGATTAGTTTTGCTTATTCTTTAACTTTATATAAATGGAATGATTCAGTGTGTGCTCTTTTGGTATGGCTTCTTTCACTTGACCTGTTTGTGAAATTCATCCACTAGTTTGCACATATCAGTTGTTCATTCTTTTTTTTTTAACTGAGAGGAATTCCACTGTATAAATAGATCACAATTTGTTTATTTATTCTACTATTAGTGGACATTTAGATTATTTCCCGTTTGGAGCTAATATTAATATGCTACTAGGAACATTATTACACAAGTATTTTTATGGACGAATGTTTTCTTTTGAGGGGGAAGGGTAAATAGTTTGAAGTGGAATTGTTGGATTAGATGTTAAGTATATGTTTGGCTTTATAAAAGACAGTCAAACTGTTTACCAATGTGATTGTGCCATTTTGTACTCTCACCAGCAGTGTAACTGTTCTAACTGCTCCACATTCTCACCATCTTGAGTGTCTTCAGCCTTTTTGTTGTAGGTATTCTAGTGGATAAGAGATCTCTCTCTGTGGTTTGTGTTTCTCTAATGCTTCATGATGTCGAACTTTTCCTCATATGCTTATCAGCCATTCATATATTTATGAATTATCTATAAAAGCCTTTGACCATTTCAGGAGCTTATTTATCTATTATTGATTTGTAGAATATTTAAACATCTATTCTAGATACAAATCCTTTGTCATATATACATATTTGTGTATATGTGTGTATATATGTATACATATAATATTTTCTGTCAGTGTGGCTTGCCTCTTTGCATTTCATTAGTAGTGTCTTTGGATGAGCAGAAGGTTTTAATTTTGCTGAAGTTCAATTTATCCATTAAAAAAATGTTTACTGCCATTTTTTTCCTTAAAAAAATTGCCTTCTCCAAGGGCATGAATATATGGATGTATTTTCTTTCAGAAGGCTTATTGTTTCAGCTTTTACATTTAAGTCAATGGTGTATATCAAATTGATTTTTGTATGTAGTATGAAGAAGGGGAAAGGCTTTTTTCCATATGTTTATCCAGTAGTTCCAGCATGATTTGTTCGAAACTTTTCTTTCCCAATTTAATTGCCTTGGTACTTTTGTTGAAATCAGTTGATTTTGTATGTGTGGGCTCATTTCCAGGCTTTCTCTTCTGTTCCATTGATCTGTTTGTCTTTGGTTATGCCAAAAACAAATAAACAAACTTTCTTGATTACTGTATCTAACATTTTTAAATCATGAAGTTATTCCTCTATCTTTAAAAAAAATTATTTGGATATTTTAGGTTCTTTAAAGTTTAAAAAAATTAGAATAACTTTGATAATGCCTACAAAAGAAAAAGCCTGGTTGAACTTGTGTTAGGATTGTACTGAATCTCTAGATCATTTTGTGCAGAATAGACATCTTAACAATATGAAGTTTTTCTCAGTTACTAAGAGAGGGTGATGAAATCTTTGACTATAATTGTAAATTACAGTTGTAAATATAATTGTAAAGATTTATCATTGTAAATCTATTTAGTTTTGTTAATTTTAATTATTTTTAATCTCTCTTATTAGGCACATATAAATTGTTATTAACACTTTTATCATTGTGAAATGTCTCTCTATTCTTTGAATTTTTTGTCCTGAATTCTACAATGTCTGATAATAGTATAAGCATACTAGCTTCAGTATATTTACTGTTTGAATGGTATACTTTTTTCCAACCATGTACCTTTAACCTATATATATATTCATATCTGTAGTGCATCTTTCAAAGTTGGATAGTCTTGCTTTTAATTTTAATCTAACATTATCAATCTAGTTATCTAATAATATTGCCTATTCCTATTAAATAGAATCATTTACATTTAATGTAATCATTCTTATAGTTGATTTGAGTCTGTTCCTTTGTCAGATATATATTTAAACATATATGTCAAATATATATTAATATTCTATTTTAATTCCTCCATTAGATTTTAACTATACTCTTTTAACTATACTATTAATATTAACTTCTAAATTACTGTGTAGGTATACATATATGAATACTTAAATAATACTGGTCTACTTGGCATTGATATCATACTTCTTGAAGTAGGATGTAAAACCTTTGCATCAGCATAATACTGTTTACCTTCACTACTCTGCATATTATTGCCTTATAATTTATAGCGATATGTTATAAACCCCACAATATGTCAAAATTTTTGTTTTAAAAATAGTAAGAGAGAAAAAAAAATTACCTTTAATTTATCCATGTATCTAGTGTTTCTAATGCTTTTCATTCCTTGAGTTTAAGGTTTCCATCTGGTGTTACCACATTTCTCTTTGGCCCAAAGAAGTTCATTTAGCATTTCTGTGGTACAGTTTTTTTTTTTGGCAGTAAATTCTCTCAGCCTTTATCTGACTATGGCCTTATTTCACCTTCATTTTTGAAGAATATATTCACCAGGCTTAGAATTCTCTTCAATTTTTAAAAAGTTTCTGTTTTGTTTTGCTTTTACCTTTCAGCACTTCAATAATTACATTGTCTCCTGGTTTTTACTGATTCTGAGAAGAAATTAGATACAACTTCTGTCCATCTTTTCCTTTGGTTTCTTTCTTTCAAGGCTTTCTCTTTAATTTTACTTTTCAGAAGTTTGGCTATGATGTGTTTAGGTGATTTTATTTATTTATTATGCTGATATTCATAAAGTTTCTTGAAGCTTTATGCTTGTATTTTTTTTTTTCCTACTTCAGGAAAATTTTGAATCTGTTTCCTGGAATACTTTTCTGGCCATTTCAACTCAATTCTCATTTTGCAATGCAGATTTTATTTACATGTATATCAGGCTATTCTGTATTGACTCACCTATCCGTGAGGCTGTGCACATTTTACTTCATTCATTTTTCTTTCTGTTCTTCAGTTGAATAACTTCTAGAGAGACCAGTTTTCGGATTCATCAACCCTTCCTTTTGTCATTTCCAATCTGCTGTTAAGCTCATGCAGTGAATTTCATTTCAGATGTTTATTTCTTTTCAGTTGTGGAATTTTATTTACTTTCTTCTTGTCTGCTGAGTATCTCCATCTCCATCTGCTTGATTATTATGGCTATCTTTTCCACTGAGTCCCTGTACTTATTTTCCTTAGCTACTTTAAAGCCCTTGTCTGCTAAGTACAGTATTGGAGATAAGTTGAAGTCTGTTTCTATAGACTTCTTTTTTCTTCATCAGCATATATTTCTGTATATTAGTTACATGCCTAGAAATCTGGGCTATATATCAGACATTTCAGATTAGATATTGGAGAGACTCTCCATTCTGTTATTTTTTTCCTGAAGTGTCTTAATTTTTCTTCCATCAGGCAATTAAATTACATTCTGGTGTAAACTCTGTGATGGTTTGGTTTTACTTTCCTTTAGTATGGCTTTTTTTTTTTTTTTTTCTCGTTTTGCCTTTAGTCCAAGATGAATCCCTTATACCTAGGGCATGGGTTTTATTCATAAGATGTGGCCCTTCTAACTTGGCATGACTTCAACTCCATCTTCCCCGTGTTAATCTCAGCTCCTTTGGCCCTCTAGCTGATGCTTCCCTTTGGGATCTCTGGCATCTCCATTGCACGTGGGCAGTTCGTGGGTCATTCAAGGATTTGAGGGAAAGTTATATGCAGATTTGGAGCTCCTTCATATGTAACTCTCTTATTTCTGCAATTTTTTTTCCTCCTTCAGTTTCAAGCCACTTTGGCAGTTCTGAATGCCATTCTCTTACATCTCAGGCCAACAAAACTGTGGCTTTCTGCTTGAGTTCTAGGATTGAGTTCTAACTCATTGTTTCTGCATGGCCTGGGGAGTGCCTTCAGTGGAAAAGCTGTATTAATGTGCATTTCTTCACATTAATTCCCAGTGCAGTTTCCTTCTCTCTAGGTTTAATCCTTTCCATTTTATGCCTGTTTGTAGTCATTGTCCAGTGCTTTCAAAGAGATATTTCTTATATTTTGTCCAGAGTATATAATAGTTATCCATGGATGGTTTAGTTTAATTTAAGCTACTCAGCCATCACTGAAACCACAACTGTAATCAAATATCTTTGACTCATTCTTTATAATTCTTTCAACCTGTCCCCACCTTGATTTCTTCTAATATTCTTGTTTTATAGTATTTTATTTCTCAGGGTGGAACATATCATTCCATATAAAAAGGAATAAAAAAAACTATTAAATTGAATCAATTATTTAGATTGCACAGGAAAAAAGTTAATATAAATATAATCAACATGTAAAGTATCCTGATAATTAAAAATAAAACTGAGAAGGTAAGTTCAGAGTATGTCTTAATGGACAACAAAATATTCTGCTGCTGTTCCCCAAGGTACTAATGCTACTAATGGAAATTCCTTGTTTATTTGCAAGTGTTATGAAACACCTAGTCTGTTCAATTTTTTTTTCCTGAGTCCTGGAGATACAGCCATGAACAAAACTGAAAACGTTCCTATCCTTCCAGACCTTATATTCTAGTAGGAAGAGGTGAACATTAAGAAAATATATAAAGCATCTGGTATGTTACATGGTGATATTACTATGGAAAAAAAACAAAGGAGTCAATGGGCTATAAGGAGTGTGATGGGAATAGGGAGCCTTTAGTTTAGAATGGTTATGGGAGGGCTCCCTGACAGAGTGACATGTGAGTAAAACTGACATTACTAGGGAAGCCAATCAGAAAGAAGGAAGAGCAAGAACAAGTGAATAATGCTTTACTATCATTAGCTTTGAAAGAATATTTTTATTAAAAATCACATTTCTTCCAATCTAGTTTCTTTTAGATCCTGTATTGTTATTGTTAATTTTTAAGCTTCATGCATTTTTAACTATATCCCTGTTTACGGATTGACTTTGCCCACTCCTCTTTTTCCTTGGAGTTGCTTTCTGTGTTCTTTCAATCCATCCAAACGTGGCTTGTGCTATTATGAACACACAGTTCCCGAGGAGGACTCAGAACCCCATACTGTCAAGCTGCCCAACTGGCAATATACATGGTAGTCTCTGTTCGTGCCAAATTGCTGACTTCTAACATTTCTGCCTAACTAGGAAGAAATATCATGTGTGCATCAATCACTAGAAGACTTGTGTCTACCCTAATTAGAATCATGTCTGTGTGTATGTACCCTCATGCATATGTGTGCTTTCTTCCTAGGCATTGCTCTCTAAGAAGTCAAGTTGGTGGATTTCATTTAATTTTAGGGTCCTGCGTGCAGTAAACTTGGAAATGTAATTTAATTTGCAAGGAAAGAATGTTAGAACTTAAAGCATTCCCGTAATATGCTGCTACAGCACATGTGAAAAAATGTGCTGTCCTGGCTCATCTTTAATTCTTTTTGAAATTTATGAAATAAACACAAACTGGCATGTTTTTGAAAAAGAAAAACTTAATGTAAATATAGAACAAGGAAAGCAAAAACACAATTTGACTTAGTGCTAGCAGTATTAATATATTTTATTTTCATACTGAATTAATTTATGATCACTTCCAAAAGCTTCCTAATCATTTAACTCTTGAAATTGCAGCATGAACTCAAGGTCAGATTTTTTTTCTTAGAAACCTGCTCTGCTTTCTGTAGATACAGGCTCCATCGTTGCCTTTGAAAGGGGGTACCCTTGTTCAGAATGCATCGTCTTGTCATGAAAGAAATGGTGGTATGTAGTTTTTAAGGACCTCTTGTTTACATTCTGGTTATATCTAGTATAATGCACAGGAAAATTCAGACCAATGGGTGAACAGTTATTTTTTTCAAATGACTCATGGGTCTTAAACCAGTCTTAATATAATAGCTAGCTATTTTATAACACCAGTAAAGGAAATTTTTATACAGTTTTTAGCATTTGTGGAGGTTGGTTCACTATGACCTGAAACAGAGCCAGGCTCGTTTCTCATCATGCTGTATGCCACTGCATAGTTGATCTAAGCTTGTGTATCTCTTTGAAGTCAAGACAAGAAAGCAACCCAGAGGGTTTCTAAAATGTAAAGAACTACTGTTTCAAGGTGGAGAAAGAACTTCTATAATCTTGTTCGTTTGCTGACAGTGTTCATGTTAGGATCAAAATGGTTACTTAATTTTAACTAGACTCACATTCTAAAAATGGTTTGTTATTTTTGAGCAAGAAAAGGAATATTAGAAATAAGACTTATTTTAAGAATATTATCATTGGATACTTCAAATCTGTAACCGCAAATCTGGCAACTGCTGCTTTTTTGTAGAACGTACCATAGTTTAAAATTTTCAACCATGATCAAACTAGATATTAAAAACCCACACACCTATGAAAATTCCAGTTTTGAAAATCAGTGACTTACCAGTAATAAGTTGTTAACATTAATTTTTTTTAACCTCGGAGTATGGGACACTGTGATGAATCAAATATACATTATCTAGGAAAACAGTTTTTGGTGGTTTATTTTGTTAAAAAAACATTTGATCAAAACTGCCTTCTGAAAAGGATGAACAGGAAAGAATTTCTCTGGCCCCAAATTCCCTCTGTTGTGAAGAAAAACAGTATCTAATGTTGAACTTAAAGTTGTATGCATTTGTGCAACCAGATCTCCTCATGATTTTCCCAGTCTTCAGACAAGAGGGCTGAAGTCACACATGCTTTCTGGAAAGGTTTTTTGTTGTTGTTTAGGTTGGGGTCATGTGCATACCTGGGAGGAGTCTCAGTTTCATTTTTGGTAATGCGATGTGAAACAGAAATTACAGTTCCAGAAGTAGCTGTCAGTGACTTGGCATAAAGCTTGAGGAGGTTTTCGAACCGCCAAGCATTTGGGAGGGAGGTCTGAACTGATCTTAGTCAGATCTCAAGGAACCAGGTGAGCCTAATATTTATGTTTACCACATAATTATAGGATAAGAGCAAACCAAGCAAAACACTCCTGTGTTCACATGCAACGCCCATCACGACTTGGTTTAGACATACCTGTCCAGCCTCTTCTTTTGTCACTCTCTCCTTCTCTCCTCCACGCATACCCACAAAGAACTCCTAAGGATTACTGGACTTGAATAGCTTGATGTCTTTGTGCACACTTGTGTTTTTCTGAATTTTGCGTTTCCTTGAAATCATCTTGGTCAGGTTCAGCTCTGGCTTCAAGCGTTTGCTCAGTTGTCATTTCTGGCAAGTCTTTAAGTTTTGCAACTGTTCTCTAGCCTTCTATCTTTAGAGCTTAGGTTAATCACCTTTTTTGTGTGTTTGCACACAACGTTATAGAACATTCTAAGGACAAGGGAATTACTGTTGATTGAAGCTCACTAGTGAATTTCACTAAATCCTCTCAAAAGCCCATTTTAACAGAGAAGTCCTAAACTAAGAAGTGAGGGAGCAAATTTTTGAGCTGAGGCCCCTTTGATTCCAAAATTGACATCATTTTTAAGTTAACCTATTGGCATCATCTCACATTGTAATTTCTTCATGTCTCTCTCCTCTCCCTTACTGTGTGAGATCTGATTTTAATTTAATTGCATCCATATTAATTTCTTTTTCAATACTAGGAATTATATATAGATCTATTAAAATGGTAAAAAGTGTTTATTAAATTAACAAATAATGAATGTTTTCTAAAATACAAATTTAATTGAAATGTGCATATAGACAATTACAGAAATCAGTGTACAGCTAGATACATTATAACAGATTAAGCCTACCCATATAACCCCTATACAGATGAATAAATAGTCTTTTTGCAGCTCCTTTCAATCTTTGCCTCTACTTTCTCCCCCACAGTGTCACTATCTGACTTCTAACATCATTCAGTAGTTATATTAGTTTTGGTGGTTTTTACCTTTACATAAATAGAATCATATATGTATTATTTTGTGTATTTTTTATATATTTCATATTGCCTTTTTGAGATTCATATACCTGGTTTATAAAGCAATCATAATTTTATTGAACAAATTCTTTTTGAAAGGCTGTCTCTTTCCTTACTCTGAAAACAGATAAAATTTATGTGTCATAGCACAAATTTCTGTGAATGAAACTGAATTTGTTAGCACCATATGAACTTGGGATAAAGAGCCTTGAAATCTAGGTATAGTTTTTATAGTCAACTTATTTTTATTATTTTTTTTTCCTCTAGAAGGTATGTGTGCTAAATTTCTACAATTCTAATTAGTAAGGGTTAACTCCTCATTATAGAAAAAGCATTACTGATTAAATATTTGACATAACCATTTGAAAGTTTTTTTTAAAACAAAACCAAAAGGAAAAATCTTGTGTATCAAGTATATGAACTAATTTATATCCAGGTAATATTACTCAAATGAATTTTGAGTTATTCTTAAAGTTAAAAAAAACACATATACACATACACACTCTCTTGCTATCAGCAGTATTGCCTCAAACATGTCATTTTACCTCATTTTATCAATATGTAAAATGCGCAGGGTCATATGATCATTATTTTTCTGAAAGTATAGATAGAGTCAGTGTGGGACCTATAGTTAGACTGACCAAGTTCCAACTCCACCTCTTTGTAGATGTTTAATATTGGAGTAAACCTCTCTCCATTTCTCATTTTACTAATCTATAAAATGGAGTAATAATAGTCCCTAGATCATGAAGTTGCTGCAAGGATTTAGTGAGTAAAACATTTAGAACATTGCCTGGTGTGTATATACATATATATTTATATATATATATATTTCTAATATGTTAAGTACTGTTGTTACCATTATTATTACTTTATCAATAGAAGTATTTCATTACGTTGGTTTTCATAGATGGAAAATCCTTACCTTGGCAAATGGAATTTACAGAACTTTTATTTTAAGAGAAGCATTTTTGAGAATGCTCAGAATTTTTCATGGCATTATTTGAATTTTATGAAGATTATCTCACACATCTCATAGATCAGGTTAGAGTGTTGTAAGTGGAGGATGCAGCCTACACACAAAGAAATGACAAGTTCCATGATAGAAGCCTACAGGAGAAACAGACACACACACACACACACACACACGTGCACACACACACACACACACAGACACCATCTTCTTTCTTTTTCCTCCTGGCAGTAACTTAATCCAATACTTCATTATTTCTTATCTGAACTACTACATTTTCTCAACTGGCTTTCTTGCTTTTAGTACCATTCGTACCATCTTAACAGAAATCCATCTTCCAATGTCTTGCTTATAATAACTGATTTCTAAAATACAGGTCTCTCATCACCATTTCCTATAGCATAATCCTATCATGCTGATGCCCCGTCAGACATACAATAAAATTTACATCCCTTTGTGTGGCATCTAAGTATTCATTAATAAAATATGTACTGAGCCATCATTATATGCCAGCTGTATAATGGAAAGGTCCTTCATGATCTAGCTCTCACCTTCCCTTTTATCTTCCTTCTTGCCGCTCCTTCCTCCTGCAGAGCTATGCTACCCAGTGCAGCCAGGTTCTACAACTTCACACATGTGGGGTAATCTCCCCGTTCTAGCTTCTCTGTGAAACTTTGGGTCAGTTTACTCTCTAGGTTTCAAGCTCCTCCTTCACAAAATAAAAAGGTTGTACCCTGAAATCTTTCCCAGATCTGAAAGCAATGAATCTAGGAAATTTCAGGCAATAGATGGGAAAGAGAGTTTTAAATAGTGGCTGAATTCTTGAGTAAAACCAAAAAAGCATATACTGTTGTTAAATTTACCATTTAATAACAGATCATCAGCAGTGCAGTGGAATAGGACAGAAAATTGGAATCATTTAAATATCTCAGGCTTGAAGACAGTTGTAATCACGTTTGGGATCGTTGCTGTATGAGTGTGCCTAGAAGTCATGGCAAAATATTATTACACTTTCTTGATATACTAAATTCCATCATACATCTAGGTACTTTTTTTTAAGCAACAGAAAGTAGCAAATTAAAAACTTGAGCACGCATGTCCAAGAAGAACAATGATTGAAACTGAACACACTTGCTTATTTCAGTGCTTTTGCTGCGGAGACAGAATGGGAGAGAGAAAGGGTAAGGAGAGGAGGAAAGCAAAAGGTTTTATCCCACAGAGTAGAGACTGAGAAATACTTTCTCCATGTTTTTTGACAAAAATAAATGAATGAATGAAGTAGATGAATTGAAGTGATAGAGAGAGGGAAGGGAGGAAAAAATGGAGAAGACCTGAGGACCTAAACGACAACTGAGTAGTAGATGTGGGAAGCATGGAGAGAAGATAGCATGTGTGTTCTGCGAGGTGAGAGAAGGATGCAGAGAAGAAACATTTGGAAGATATTTCACCATGATGGCCGGATGCTGGAAATGTCAGCTCAAAACAGCTTGTTGTATTTTGAAGTCAGAAAGGGTGAAATCTTGAAGATGAGAACAGAACAATAAGGGGAGGCAGGACACAATGGTGCTTTGAACAGGCAGGATATTAGCATGGTCTTTGTTTGTAAAACAGATGAATATGTGATTCAGCTTGCATTGTTTTAGTCAAAAATCATTTACTGCTTTTTAGTTTCGCAGGGACGTGGTTTCCGTATCAATTTCTGCATGTTTTTTCCCTTTATAAGTCAGAAAATGGAGCATAAAACTTAGGGCTCACACGAGATTCAACTGGCCATTAATACAGCACACACTTTTGCCAAATGCAGTGATTTTTATAACATTTTTAAATTTAAAAACTTGCCCCAAATTTCAATCATAATATTTAAAGCTTGGTAACTCTAAGATCAAGGGTAAGAAATGTTTAAAATTCACTTTTCCATTTACCATTGTTTTTTAAAGAGATGGAAAAACAAGGTCAAAATGCACATAAACATCAAATCTAATATAAAACTTACCCCTGAATCCATGTGTTACTTATTCACTCTTCATCTAACAATAATTAAAGAGTTAAAATCCATAACCTCTGTTTGCATGTTTATTTCCATTTGATCTATTAATACCATACCCATTAAAAGTATATTAAATTGGTAACTCTCATTTAAAAAAATGAGTAACTGTGCTCTTATTGGATACCCCTAAGCTAATTTAAAAGGAATTTCTGTTTAAATGACTGGAAAGTATTTCTCTTTCCATCTTTGCCTATCCCTTTATAGTGAGTTTTTGCTGCACTAGGGCATGACTCTGATGCAGTTGTTAGTAAAATCTGCCAGTTTTTGTTCCTGGGAAGGAAGGGTTCTCAATGAGAAGTAAGAGAAGAATATGGAAAGGAGTGTCTGCAGTTAGAAAATTAGCTCATCATAGTTAAATTCAGGAAAGCAGAGTACTTAGGTAGGATGCTGAGTATCTGAAGATAATAGACTTTTCAAAATTAGACAATGAAAGAAAAATGCTTTTAGTTTTTGCTGTGTACAATTTTTAGTGGCATTTTTATTATTTTCTTCAAAAACTTTTATTGCCAGAGAGAAAAACATTCATACAAGAGGCTAACCCTTCCCACTGTAAACAGAGGGAGAACAAAGAGCTTTATGTATGTTGTGAAAAGGGGGAGTCTCTGAGGTGGATGCCCTATGGGTCATGCAGCTAAAAGGGTGCTCCCTGCCACACACGCCCACCAACTTGGAGATGCTAAAGTGGGTTGGTGAGATCTCCAGCAGCCTCTTGTCCGTAATACAGCTCAGAATTCTCTCATCAATATTTCTTCCCACTATTAGAGAAACAAATAAAACTCATCTCTGCTGGGATTAATTTGCTTCAGCCTGAAGCAACGAGCCTCCACTGGCAACCCCTCCCGAGCTGAATAAGCAGCATCCCAGCATCTGTTGACAATATGACATTGTTGGAGCAGCCAATATTCATAAGAAATGGCCTCCAGAATCCAAAGAGAATACGCTAGTCAATAACGAGTAGAGTTTGACCACTGAAAGGATAGCATGTAATTCTGGATTTTATAAGCTATATTTAAAGGGGGGGAGCTTTTTCTCTTTGGATCTGAATGTGAAGAGTCTGTGTAGACCTAATTTTACTTGAAGAGACCCAGTTATATAGCTGGTTTGGGCTGAGAATGCCTGAACTTATTTCCAGCTGGACATGGATCTGTCTTATGAAACCAACACATAAATAGCTACTCCTCAGCTGACTGGTCACTTCGGTTATGGAGCACTGCGATTGGAGTACAAATAGAAAAAACAGATAAAAATTTGAATCTCAAGGTACTGTAATGGTTGAAAGAGCAGTGGCCATGTGGTGGTGCCATTTAATTTGCATTTTCATCGATACTGCACTTTACTTTCAATGTTAAAAAATTTTAGTTTGAAAGGGGGGGTACAGCGCAGTGGTAGAGCCCATGCTTGGCATGCATGAGGTCCGGGGTTCAATCCCCAGTACCTCTGTTAAAAAAAAAGTAATAAATACATAAACTTCATTGCCTGCCCCTCATTTTTTTTTAAGTTTATGTTGATAACAATTTAGGTGGCTTAACGGATTTACTCCTTTCTTTCCATTATTATTGTTCCTGACCATGTTTTCATTTTCTTTCTACCTTGTGCTATATGGAGAGGACACAAGGGTACCCTTTTCAGTAAGTGATGATGGTTTTTGCTTACCCGTCACCTGCATTCTCTAAGCTGAAAACCTTCTTGATCTACAAAGTGTACATTTTTTTCCAGTTATGAATAACAACAAAATTTCACTGCCCTTTTTTGTTGCAGAATGTATTTAATTGTTGATATCTTAAATAGCTGTGTGGGATTTAGTCTTCTGATCCTAGCTGATAGGACCGGCAGGATTTACGTCAAATTAGATTGCATGATCTTTATAGTTTAAAATGCTTAAAGTGCAGTAATTTTACTAGAATTTAGGATAAGGAAGAAGACAGTCCTAACTAAAAATAAATATGTTGTGTCTTGACTTCTCTATATGATCTCTTTTTATCAGTTCAACTTCTATAATTCATGGACCCTAAAATTATCATGAAGCTTGAGTTAAGGATTACAAGTTCTAGTACACATATTGTACAGGGTCCTGTATATTTTATACATCACTCCTGAGTAATGTTTATGGTCAGTGTTCTTTTAGAACAATTTAGCATTATCATTTGAATTTTTTTCTGGGTACTAAGTCCAAAAAAATTTGTCCCTACAGTACGTTGCAGACTGTAAATACCAGTCTTCTATAAAATGTTGTTTGAACTTATTAAAACCTGATTCATGTGATGCCAAGTTTATCCTAAGGCTTGTGCTGGGGCAGGCATGCACATCAAGGGGGAAAAAAAAGGAGTCAATTTCCAAAGGGAGTGCTAGACAGCTAAATTCTTTGGGGTTAGTTAACTCTAGTAGCCAAAGCCGAATCCAAAGAGATGCCTCTGACTACGTTTTTATTGTTCTTTTTTATTTTCTTTTCTGAAATGGTCAAGGGGGCATGTGCTTGAACATGTGAGCCAGCAAAATGTCTGTGATTCTAATCCCCTAATTAGACTATCGTGCACAGATGGTATTTAGTTTTTTTTTTCTAATGAATGAAAGCATGTGGTAATGATGTTCATGAATTTTTATAAGATTAAAAAAAATGCTACTTGAGGTTTGCTTATATTTGCCTAACCTCCTATCTAGGTCAGACCATGGGTGGAAAGATATGTGCAATTTATATAAATAGAAGGTGCCATCTTAACCAGCCAGCTTGTAGGTATGGTATATGTTGGAGATACATACACACTAACCCCCCCACATGTGCCCGTACAGATCAAGTCTATGCCTTTTAAAATGTTGGAATATTTTGTTGGGGAAAATGAGAATCTTTCTCATAAGTCTTCTGTCCTGCCCTGTAATTCTTTAGTTGTAGTCTTTAATAATTTTTTATTCAGGCCAACTTGACATAACAGAGGAAATTTGTTGCACATGCTATTTAGTTTAGTTTAAAATGTTTTTGGCAGAAGGACAGTAGAGCTTAGTGAATTAAGGGAAGAGTAAACAACCGTAGGGCAAGACAATGAACTGTTTTAAATAAGACCAGCAATCGTAGGATGCTAATACACTGACTCAGTTTTCCCCATATTTCAAAGATAACTTCCACTAAAAAGTGGCCAGCTGTGAGCTTTAAAATGTTTGTTTTGTAATTGCATTGTTTTTATATTTTTTTCATCTGCATATTATATAGGAAAACAGGTATTTATTACCTGGATAGTGAAATGTAATATTCACATTTGCTCTGCAAAATGCCACATGAATTTTTGTATGGCATTCTTTCAGGCTTTTGAAAATAAGTAAATATGTGAGTTAATAGAAGGATAGATGAATGATTGATAGTTACCTTTTGGCTCTATATATTCTGTTTACTTAAGTGTGATATTGTTACTCTTTTGTCATTGAGAAGGCAATTTGTCCATTTTATTTTGCCTGGTTATTTGCAAAGTAGTTTCAAATGCAGGTGTCTACTATGCAATAATCTAAAAGTACACGTTTCATAGCTTATTGGTATTTTCCAAGGACCATGGTATTTAGACATTAGAGTTTTGCTGAGGTTTTGGTTTGAATCCTGAGTTGGAAGATGGATTTGGGAGTAAATTGTTTAGATTGTGACTAGGCCTGGATTGCTCAGTGTTAAAATATTGTTTGCTTCTTGGTGTTTCAAAGAAGAACATTCCTAAAGTAAAAAAAAAATGTTTTTCATTGAGACCAATGGCCTTGAATCAAAAAAATCTTTAGTGTAAGTTAATAAGGTGAGGTCAGGATAGGTGTAGGAAATGTGTGATTCAACAGGTATGTGATTCAAGAGTCTGTCCGAAGCCAGAAGCCTATACAAATGTAGGAAGTCCTCACTGAAATGCATATTTAGTTTTGAATAGATGTACATTTTTCAATCTGATACAAAATTCAAATTCAAATTATTTACACCTTGTTTTTTTTTAATGTAGCACAAATTAGACATTTCTCAGTGAATGCAGTACTTTTAAAGGTTATGTAATATTCCATTGTTTGAATGAAAGCAGGTAGTTTTATTTTGTATTCAAATACAATTTTAAATTCTGTTTACAGATCTCATTTAGGATTGGCCTGAGGGACATTGAAATTAAGAGTCTAGTTAGAAGTATGCAAGAATGCTCATTTTTACTTTAAACTATTTTAAAAAGTAGAACTTCAACTATTTTTTTACAATATACTAGAATTATTTTTCTTAAGCCCTTAATGAAACATTTGAATATGCATTTTTTCCTCTTTCAAATTTAGACTAACAATGTGCTGTTTAATTTTTTCTTTTATTTAGATTTATTTTAGTGATGCTTTCATGTTTTTTAGTATTTCACATCAGTGAATTCTTCTAATGCATAGCAGAGTTTTTATTGACTTTGTTATTCTGTTGATTATCATTTTCTTTCACATGGAAATTTTAATTTTACATTAATATTTCTTGTTCTATAGATGCATTCTTAGGTTTCTTAAAATTCTCCCGAAGAATTTCTTTCCTTTGTTCTTTTATACTTATACTTTAAAATGTACAGAATATAAGCACACCCCAAAATTATTAAGGTTATTATTATGAAATGTTAGTACCATCAGTTGCTTTTGTATTTATCATTTGCATTCATTTATTCAGTAAATTGTATTTAGTGGCTGCTATGTGTAGACACTGTTGTAGGTCGTTGGCTCCCGCAGTGAACCAAGTGAATGAAATCCCTTGCCCTTGTGAAGATCCCATCTTGTTGGAGGCACAGGGATTGGCACCGACACCAAGTAGCTGAATTGAGTAGACATTATGAAGTGATGCGGTCACAGGAAGTGAAATCCCAAATGGTATTATATACGGTGTAAGCAGAGGCTCACTAGTTTGAATAGAAAACAAAAAAGTGATGGGATTTTAAAGATACTTCTTTGGTTCAGAATCTTCATCTGTCTATTACTCTGTTTGGTTTGACCAGAAATATTTTAAGTGTAATATATATAGCAAAGCCTTCACAGTATGTGGACTTTAAGACTATATCTAGGACGTTCTTTCCCATGTTTTCTATATTGATCTTCAAAAGAGGTAATCAGACATTTGTACTAGTGATGGCTTGTTTCAGAGTATCTTGGCTTTCTGTTCTTTTTAAATGTGGACTTTTCGCATACCTTTTCATATACAGTTTTGATTTCCCCCTCAGTGGCTCAAATGATCTTATCATTCTACCAATCTTTGGTTATTTAAGTTGGAGTAGGTTATGTGTGTCACACAAGTACTCACAAGCCAGATGCCAGTTTCCTTCCTGCCACTCTTACTCCTGTTGACGCATACTTATCAGTAGACTGTACAACCATCTGAGTAAGTACAAAAACCTTATAGTGTAATCAGGTAACTTGTTCCTCCTGAGAATAAGATATAATATTGGATAAGCTGATGTGAATTCTTCAGCTTTTATTTCTACAAGTAGATTTGTGTTTGATTCCTTGGACCATTTTATGTGTGGTTACACTGTATAGACCTATTGTAAATGATACAAAATATATCTTTGTTGCTGAAAACTTCACATATTTTCCTATCTGACTTTTTAGGTGGTACTTTTGAAAAAATGGGACTTAGTGAGTTTTGTGGTCTCAAGATATAACCTCTCTCATTTTTTGGATTTTGTTATTATCTCTTACTGATTACTCAATTTTGATTAACCTTTTCTTTTCATTCCTGGCATTCTGTGCTCTCTAGTCATTTTGACTGTACTTATAATGTCAATAAATCTTACTGTGTCAGTACTGAATTCTTCATTGATAAATCTTCATTAACCACACTCTAGTCGACATTTAGTATATTAACATATTTTTTTTTTGGTAAATAGTGATTGATTTCAGGTAACAAAATCTGTCACTAAAGAAAAGTAGAGTTTAAATTGCAGAGGTTATATATGTGAAGCATTTATTAATAGCTCCTTGTTCGCCTCTGAGTTGTCAGTTCCTAACATTTGATAGGTAAAAACTTGATGTTTTTCACTTTGATTCCTCTTTTAATCTCCATGTGGGACAGATTTTCATGATTTTCTCTGTAACATTTTGTCTTCCTAAAACCAAAATGTCTGAATGTTCTGATGTTTGGAGACTGCCAGGATACTTGACCTGGATTCTGATAATTTTCCAATTGGTAACATACCCCTTTCTTTAGTGTCTTCTGGACTAATGCACGTTCTGCAAATATTTCCATAAGCCATTCTGAATGCATACATTTTGATTTTTTTTTCTATCCTAGCTTTCTTATAAGTTAGTAATCAATGAAATCAAGTCATTTTAGCTGTTAGATTTAATTTTTTTTAACTTACAATTATGTATGTCAGTTGTATGACTTCACAATCCTGGGGCCTTTATGGTTTGCTTCCTCGCTTTATCTTAATTGTGTTTAATTTGCTTTTGCTTTTAACCTTACTGATTTTCTGCTCCAATATTTTTCACAAAAAAAAATCATGTCATTTGATTTCTATCACATTGTCCTGATCAACCAGGCCAGAAAGCCTGGAAGGTAGCATGACTTACTTCCAGTGAACCCACACTGATTCCTTGTGATTTTCCTTTTCCTTCCTAATCATTTCTAATCCATATATTATTTAAATGAATTGCTTCATGATAACTGAAATTGCTGCCACAATCATTCGTCTGCAGACTGAAGACAACTTACTGTTTTAAAAACTTTAAAGTGTAGCTTTTCACCTCAAAGTTTTGTCATTTTCTCATTTTCCCATGGCTTTTCTGGGGGTGTGTGATACTTGGTTTCAGCACTTCAACGTAGTTCTAACGCCTCACATTTTAAATTTCTATTGTTTAATATATGGTGAAGCTCGAATGTGTTATTGGAGTCAATAATTTGTTCATTCAGAAGTAAAACAAATGGTGTAGAATTATTTCTTTGGATCTAAGGTAAATTTCAATAGAATTAGGTGTATTTATTCGAGGTAACTATGGTTGAAGTAACAACCGTTCATATTGTTAAAGTAACAATAATTTGAGACAACAGTGTAGTTTTTGAATTTTAGCCGAAATATTTTTAATCTATATATGACAGAATCACTTAATATGGTTGATGCTGTCTAATAATAAAAAATAGTTTAATTTTTTATATTATGAAACTTTACACTTCGATTTTTTTTCTAATTAAATGTTTTTTGAGCTTTATCATATATTCTGATTAGTAATAAAGCAAAAACAAACCAGGGAATATTGAGTACTTGAAAATATATGGCATAGGTTTTTCAAAATTTTTTTGCCCTTTATTCTTAGCCATAAAGTATTAGTGTTAATTCCTCGCATTGTAACGATATATGATATGTCATTATAATACATATGTTATGTGTATAACACAAGTATTTGAGAACCAAATGCTAATTTTCTTACTATGTATGTATTGCAGATATATTTTAATGCAAATTTTGAAATACTTTTATCACATAATATTTTAAAGTTAATTTTAAGCAGGCTTTCCAAAAATATTAAAGGTTTATAAATTTGAGCAATAATTCTTTTAACTACCTAATCATCTTTCACATCTCAAAGTTTTATTGATATAAGTTATACAGTGAATTAAATAGAAGAAATAAATGTATTTTATTCTTATCTTAATCTTGGGGGGAGGTAATGAGGTTTATCTATTTGTTTATTATTTTTGGTGCAAGTACTGGGAATTGAACCCGGGACCTCATGCATGCTGGGCATGTACTCTCTGCCACTGAGTTATACCCACCCACCCCCCCGAAACAAATGTATTTTAATAAGCAGTGACCCAGTAAACATTAATTTAGTACTTACTCTGTGCTGGATAATTACTAAGTGTATATTTATAGGAGGTATAGTAATTTGTCTTAAATGTGCTACAAGTTGATATAGTGATTGAATATATTTTAGTATATAATCTGATTTAAAATTTTAACTCATGTTTCCTTTAGAGCATTCCTTTGAAAACTGAGCTTACACCTACTGCTAGTACTGTAAAGTTAGCCATGGAAGTCATACATCTTAAGAGAATAGTTGCTCTCTACATTTCCAAAGGGGCATATGGAGAATGGGTTACAGAGACAGACAAATTGGGTTTGAATGCAAGCTGCAGTACCTTAGCTGAGTTATTTAATTGCCAAAGGCTTAGTTTCCTTATCAGTAAAACTGAAATAAAAATATCTGTATTAATCACAGTATTGATGTATATATTTTGTGGGATCATTGAAATATAAAGTATGCAGCATAGTATGGCTCATAGAAGTCACCTGGAAACAAATACATAGACACACAGAAGAGTATTTATTAAATCTTTCAACTTTTCTCTTCTTCCCTGGAGAGGATTTATAAACAATTCCCTAATCCTTTGTCAGGAATATATATGATAATAAGTTTAAATTTTTTCAGAAATATTCCTTTAGTTTAATTTTATACTGGACCCTATACTGGACTCAGATATTAGAAATATCTTCTTTCAAGGAATATTTTCCAAATTGAAACCCTCTTTTTAATTTACTCACGTGTAAGAAGAAACTTCCTTAGTCCCGAGCATATGACAAGTAATAAAACACTTGCACAGACTATCACTCTGGGAAAAAAATGGAATTCATGTCTTTGATGTTGTTTCAGCTAGGGTTTCAATTCATGACCAGAAATCTGTGGAGAATCCAGAAGGAAGATCTAACAGTTTAGCCAGCTCATCTATTTTCCTTTGGAAGGAAGAGATAGGACAAAATTGGATATCTCCAGAGGGAGGGCTAAATACAGTGGCACAATAAATCCCCTTTCGACTGACACAGCTACCTGAGTTCTTTGGAGAGCTAAGGAGGAGGGGAGGGGAGGAAAGAGAGAGGCTGACTGATTTAGAGACTTAAACATAGCCCTTTAATATAGAGAGTAGAATATCCCATATTTTCCCTTAGACTGTTTGGGGAGGGGAAAGAATTTTAAGTAAATATAATGGACTATTAGTATTCTTAATATTTATCCCATAAAAAAAAAGAAAGACCATTATCGGGTCAGTCTTACCCAATCCAGACTTTTTCCTGCTCTTCAATTAAAAAAAGCATCTCTTTCTCCTGAGCTGGGAAATATAAACATTTTCAATGGTCTCTTTAGTAATTTTACAATGAATCCTAAATTAAAATTTGTAAATTTTATAATGACACGTCTGGAAATACTCCTCAATACTTCAGATTTTAAATCTTTCTTCACTTAAGAATTTCTGAAGTGAAAACAGTATTTGCGGAATTACCAATATCATGGGAATTTTCCAAACACTTGTACTTGGACTACTGAATTAAATAAGACTTGGAAGGACAAATGCCTTGATTTGTCTGGGGAGCTTCCTGATAATGCGTGTGTTACAACCTGGAAACTAGCCTGCTTTAAATGTCCAGACACTCCCCTACTTCCACTCCTAAATGTGCTTAATTTTAGGTTTCTAACTAAGCAGAATTTGTTCCTTAGTGTGTTTGTTTAATATAATGTTAGGGTGTCAAAGGCAGTTACTGATTGTTAGAAAAAGAAAATAATCCTTCTCAACTGTCAAACATCAAATGGAAGGTCAGAAACCTTATAACAAAAAAGAGAAATTTCTTTTGTCCTTTTGCAGTCTTCTAGGATTCCAGAATAGATTCAGATTGCAGCAGGGGATGTTGAAACAAGAGCAGAGTTGGAAAGTCCAGACAAGATTTATCAAACCAGACATTGTGCTTTCCCCCAAACTCAGCATAGTTTGGAGTCACTTCCTTATCAAAGCACACAGGCAGTTCTGGGAAGGTTGTCTGTGTTCCCCCGGGAGTGGTTCTACTTACTGTAACATCAGTCAGGTTTGGTGGGGTGAGCGGTGAGGAGGAGGGGCAAGGGATGGTCAGGACAAGGAGTCATAGAAAAGAGTATTTGTTAAGTCCAAAAATTCCCTAGGCTGGAGTATATGCAGTCACAAGTCTCGAAAAACAATGAAATGTAAGGCAACTGATGCTCACATCTTATAAAACAGTTGCAATAAAATTCGATCCAGGGAGACCTAGACTCAACCGTTAAGTCTCATATTGTTGATAACATAGCAAGTGAGAAAGAAAAGCTCTTGTGTCCAGAATTGATAGGTCATGAGTTTAAAGCAAAAGAAGATGGTTTTCTTTCACTCTTATTCTGTTTTTTTATACAACTGAGCATGAGGAGCAGGATATTATGGCGACAGATGGATTCACTCCACTTTCAGGTAGATGGATGAGAAATTCTTAAGTCAATCTGTTTCAGACTCAGATTTTTAAGTAGTTCCTTTTTTTTTTCCCCTTGAAAACCAAAACCTTAGCTTTATAAATTCCTTTTGGCTGTAAAAGCATATAAAACAAAGAATATCTTTTTCTAATGCTTAGCTCTATGGAAGAAAAATAGATTTCCAAAATTAATTTGCTTTCTTTTTACACATTATAAAAATAAAATTAGAAAAACTAAGGTTCACCAATACAGAGAAGGAAAATAGTGCCAAAGTAGCAACTTTAAAAAAAATCAGATGTATAGTGAAAAATTATATAACTGTTGAAATAGTAGTAATGTGAATGAAAAAAAAATCATACTTTAGTGAAATCAAATGTTGCTGTATAAAATTAAGGCTAAGGGATGGGAAACTTTTTTTTCTTAAAAAGGATTTAATAAATTATAAGAAAAGATGAAAATCTAAACCTCAATGTATTTTAAATTACATAATAAAAATAAAAGTGACTCACATGAAACACACAAACCTTCATCATCATTAACTTTCAGGTGTTTAGAATCATGTCTAATGTTATAAAAGTAAACCAGGCCTTCTGCCACTGACATTCCATTAGAGGTCCTTCCCTGCTTCTCCATGTACACTCACATAGACTCAGACATCTTTACATGACTTTTTTCCTTTCAAACGGTTACTCTTAGGAGAAAACAAGGAAATGCAGCTTTTCTTAGCATAGGCAATGCACAAGCTCATATTTGTGATAGCACTGAAACAGCTAACAAGAAGTGGTGTTTATTCAATGCTTTCTGTGCTCCAGAAATTATACCTTGTGCTTTACACATAGTATGCCAGGTAACCTTTGAAATACTCTTCTGAGGCGTGTGGTGTTATTTTTATTTCTATTGACAGGTGTGGAAACTGAGATTTAGAAAGGAAAGGAAACTTCCTCAATGTCATTAGCTAGTAAGTGGGGTCCTAGATCCCAAGGTGGGTAGACACTCTTCCTTGTGACTCTTCTCACTTTCCTGGACCCAGTGACTTTTCTTGTTAAGAGTATCTCGGTGTTATCTGGGAAGCCGTGTGCCCAGACCGAGAGGCTGTGTCATAATTGGCTCAGCCAATTTGGGCATTCCCTTTACCCCTTGTCATTGATGAAAGACTCAGCCATGACTCCAGGGGTTTACAAAAGGAATTCTGCTCTGGTGCTCCTGGGAAACATTTCCACCCTGTAAGGCAGTGCAAGAAAGCCTAAAACTCTTACTCATTTCTGTCCTTTGGAGGACACTGTATGAGAATCATGTCTTTCCTGTTAGGCAGTTGCAAGGTTTGAAAGCCTTTTACTCCTGTTTCTGTCCTTCTGAAGATACTGCTGTGTAACATTGAGATGCTTGCACCTGCAGGAGTCAAAATTTGAGCACAGGGGAGAAACATGGCAAATGAACTTATATGAAGAGCTAAAACTAAGAGTCTGGGACCTTGAGGTCATCAATGAGCATAAGAGCAAACTTTAATACCAACAACCTCTGGGTTTCATTACAGTACTCTGTCACTTGCAGGCAGGTGGGTAGAGTTGACTAGGCCCCCAAAGGCAAATCAAGTGAACAAACCCCAACCAAAGCGATGGTGGTGCACACAGTTGGTGCAGATGGAAAATAAGAACTAAGCTGTGAATATGATGAATGACCAAAATACCCATTAAAAGTAAAGTTGTTCTTTGCTTTAAATTAATGATCCATATTTTACACAAAGTTCTTTTTGTTTTCAGTTGCCAGGGTACCATCTTGTTTTAAACAGCTGTTGAAAGCATCTCAGTTTTTGAAAGAGTGACCAAGAGTTGGTGACCTATATATTAAAGTTACTTCTCATTACATTGTGGAACTGTTGCAGACATGAAACACCAACTTTTATGCTTAAAGCTTATTAATTGTGGGTAGAAAACTAAATACAAATTTTTGAAACGTTTATCACACTCAAAAATGTTGGGTTAAATGGAGAAATTCAATCCCAGAAACATTACATACAAGTTTAATTATTGGGTTACGTTGGTTAAGTTGGGTTAATTACTGGGTTAGGTTAAACAATGACAAAGGCAGCTGGATTAAAAACTTTTAACTCAAAATATTGAGATCATAACTTTGATTAAAAAAGATTCTATCATTTGAATTGGATAAATTTCAGTTTCATTGAATTATTTGTTGAAACAGAAAGGTTTCTTTAAAAAAAAAATGCCATGGTGCTTATTTGTAGTTAATTTTCAGCTTCAAAATTTTAAATAAATAAATAAATTTTTTTACTCTAAAAAGAAATCATTTAAAACTTACTGTTCAATAGGCAAAGCTCATCCTTGATCAATATTTTAAGCATTATTTTCCACAAGCTTGCAAAATAAAACTAAGTTTCTAATACAGAAAATGGGTGGTTCCTGTTCTACCTACACTTCTTTAAAAAAATAAGATAAAAGGCTACATACTTGAAGAGAAGTATTACCTTTTGACATCTCCATAGCCATTGTTCTTGCTTAGCTTTTGTTCCCTGGCTCAGGCTGAGAATGGGTAATTATAGGTAATAGAAGACAGCTGTGATGTACCAAGTATATTTTTTCCCTTTTTGTCTTGTGCATGAGTGCATACTTCTCTTCCTGCTTCAGTGTTGTATAAGGCTCAGTTTTCCTATGTTTACTTTATCCTGGAGTTTTAGTTTGAGAATTTTTAACAATCAAATCAGTTATAGTTTTGTTGCTACCTTTGGATAATTTCTTAAATTATGGATTAAATATAAGATTTCTAATAGTAGACCATTTTGACGGGGAGAAGGGTAATTGCTCTGTGTATCTAAGAAATGATGCATTATATTTTAAAAAGACAATAAAATTTTAAATACTCATGAAATTCACTTCAGTTTCTATTTAGGTATCTCATTGGATGATATTGTCCATTTTTAGGGTGCTTGTTTTTTCAGTTCTAACTCAGACCTTGACATTTTTTAAGTCTCTCAAGAACTCCCAAGTTTGTAGTCACATCCTCTATAAAATTTGGTAATAATTTCATTACTGAGTATGTTGCAATGTGTATTATAATAATTTTCTTCTGTGCTCTGGTTCTTCTGGTACATTACTGAAATAAAAATACAATCTTATCAAGTCTTGGTGGCTCCACGTGTTCCCTTTCCTCTTGTCCTTCTCTCCACATACCTTAAATCAGTGGTAATTGGGTAATTAGCCAGAAATGTTGTCGCCTGAGCAAAGGAGTAAGAAATGTCTCATTGAACAAAATAATCTTTCTTTGTAGTCATGATTCATTTTTGATATGCTACAACTCTATCAGCAGGGAAACTTTCCTTCCCATTGGGAGTCTAACAAGCCTTTAAGACAAGAATAGACAGAGAGGTTCTGCTATTAGTCTCAATTCTAAGGCAAATTGGGTTACTCTGCTATAGTCACATTTGCTGCCTGCACAGCATGACATCTTAAAGATGGCAGAAAATCTTCTGTTGAAGATTTGATGCATAACAAGATAAGAGTTCTATTGTGGGCCACTTGACAAAAATTTGTAGCTGCTGGCTTTTAAAACAAGCTGGAAGGCATTTCTGGAAGTCTGAAGAGCCCAGCAGGTTATTGGATTTCAACTCCATTTTGATGCAGTGTATAGATATCCGGAGCAAAATGCCCTTCCGTGAAGACAAATTTCTGTTTCTGGCTATCAGTTGCATCATGATTCCCAAGCAAATAGCTGAGTAAAAGAAAACATCCCTTAAAGACTCTACTGCATTCTTGTGATAAATCACAAAAACATTGGTATCAGCTTTCTTAGTCATTCTGCAAGACTATGGTTAAGAATATTTCCAGATGTGTCTTACTGAGGGGAAGGTAATTTTCTTTCACGCACAAGAGATCCTTTCTTAACATGGAAGGGAAAAAATCAGACACTTTTTTAGGCCTTTGCAGGTGACAAAATTTCAATTTCCTGTATCCTCAGACTGCTAGCGTTTTGCTCCTATCCTATGGGAATGAAGAGAGATAGACTCATAAAACTACAAATACATCTAAGGTAATATAAATGAAGATGGCAATTTTCCAGTTTCCTGACAAGGTAGCTTCATGGAACGATAATCTAAGGGAAAGAAAAGAATGCACAGGAATGGAACTGATTGCTTGGGTTTGCGGTAAAGGAAATATCCCTTGAAATATTCAAGTTAAGAGCAAAAGGAATTTTCTTAATGAGGTACTAAATTGTTCTCCAGGAAAAGCAGAAACTTCAATGGGTATAATGTCCCAATTTGTCAAACTTAAGCATAGGCCAAATTTTTCAAAGAGAACTGCAAACCTGGTGGGCAGTTTTGTCTTCTTATTCTAATCACATTCTTGGTTGGTGGTAACTGAAGCACAGAGGGATCTATTACAGTCTGCGGCTCTCCTGGGTACAGCAATGCTATGTGTAGTATCACAGTTTGATACCAGTAGGGATCTTTCATGGACTATATTTCTTTTTTTCCTCTTCCATCATCGTGCTATCCCCAAGACATAAATGCAGTATAGACAAAGCCCTATATAAACTGTTGTTAGACCTTGCAATTTTAAAACCATTTCAATTAAGATGTGTCTGTATTTACCACTGCAAAACAGGAATTGTATGAGTGAATATTGTAAACAATATTAGGACTTCTCAGATTCCCAAATCTATTTTTAGATACCTGGATCACTATGTGGTTCGTGCCTCAGCAGTGCATTATTTAAAAATAAATGTGTGGTTCTAGGTCTGTATAATATTAGTTTCTTTATTTAAGAAAATATGTGTATATCCAGGGAAATGGCATGGAGTTAGGGAGGTAAAGCAGAGTTCTGCAATATGTCTATTTGGTAAACAGAGGCTAAACAGCTTTTTTTTAGTGGTAGGATTTGGCAGTCCCCATCTTCCTTGCCTTATTTTAGGTAAAGCATCTTTCTTTGGGCACAAGTGATCCCAGAACACCTATGGGAAATGCTGCCCTCTACACATTTTTCTTTTCTTTTTTTTTTATCACACATGGAAACATTGTTACTAATAAACATAAATTATTTTTCTAATTTTTTGTATTGCTTTTGGTTGGCAAATTTTTGTATTCATTAGCAATATTTTTCCAATAGTTTCTGTCCTTTCTTCCCTTTCCTTTTTGTTTCTAAATTTAATTACAAGAAGGACAATTTTAAGAAGCATACAAGTAGCATTCATGTGAAAATAATGCAAGATAGAGTTGAAATGTGCTTATTTTTCAAAATGTGTAATATTCTGTACATGTTTGGTGAGTATAAGAATTTCCAAGAAGCTTTTTTTGTTACAGTTGAATTTGATTGAAGCCATCTGTTATATATACAGATACAGACAGTAAAAGATCTATATCAATATCTTCTATTCGAGAATCATGTTCAACATTTGAATGTAAAGCTAAATATATTTTATACTGGAATGCTGGCTTGTCAACCAAGGGGTCTTGTCCTGTTGAGTTAGCACATTTTTCCCATCAAACCATCAGTGAATGGAATTTGGTGAGTCTACTAATTCTCTTTTAAAAATCAGAATTAATGTCAGGTTTCTTTCCTTTTCCTTTAAAACCATTCCCTAAAACCTTACTCTTAAAATAATCTTCTGTGGCAGAATTTTAATTCTGTGACCTTCAGAATAAATTTGTATTGAATGGTTTGTATTGAACCTAGGAAATGCAAACCTAGGATTCTATGTTTGCACAGATACATTTAACTCACTTACTTTGTCATCTGGTGAGTTGGCTATAAATTTGTGGTAAAATTAACCCCAAGGTAATTTTATTTGTGAAGCATATTCAATGAATCTCTTTTGACGGCAACTCTCTTTTTTTTTTTTTTTTTTTTAACCTTGTCTGGTATGAGTTGTGAAATTTAGGAAATCACTGTAATGGAGAAACTTTTGAACTTGTCTGTTAAATTTAAAACACTGACCAGGATGACTGGTCAGTGCAGAAAACACAGGCCTGGGTATTAAAGTGAAGTTGGCATATGATATGGGAGTTGCCAGGGTACAAAGAAACTCTTAAACAGGAGGAAAGTCAGATAGAAATAGAATTTTTTCATAGATGCCCCAATTCTGGAGGGTGAGAGTTGTTTCAGAGATCTAACAAACTAGCCAATACAAATCTATGTGAGATCACTGGGAAAAATTGAGGTCTTCCTGAGAAAACAGGTCATTCTGGGTAATAACTGGCATTACTTGCTTGTAGCCATTGAGATTGTAACAGATGGCACGATCTGACAGTAGCTGACCGCTGTCTCTAAAACCGTCATAAAATTCAACCAAAATTGACTATTGTGCCTTCCATTGTTTCAAAAACAATTACATAACTTGGAACACATTGATGAATTCAATCATATTTTAAAATCAGCTCTGTGCTGAGTACTGTTCTAGGTACCAGTGAGGAGTTATAAGCATAAGATACTCTTCCTAACATTAAAGATGTCCAAATACTTATCAGAAATGTAGACAAAACCATAACTGTGTTTTATAAGACAATGTATAATATGTACAGCAAAAAAGAGATGGTTCCTTAAGCAATTAAGTTTTTGTACGATTCTCTTAGTTTAAAAGTAGAACATCAGATTTATTTAAACTTAAATGAGTAAAGAATATGGTGGTAAGAAAATTTTTGCCATTTTGATATTATAATGTACTTGCCAGTTGTGATAAAAATCAAAACAATGTAACATTTTCACCAAAGAAGCTTTCCTACGACATTTATGTTAATTTTGATACTGCTTGTTATTATTTTGCATTACATTTTGGTACATTTTGTTTCAATTACTTATTTTTCTCTTAAGTACTGCACAAAGGGAACTGTGCTTGAATAAGCCAGGTCAAATTAATAAGTAAAATGTGGAGACATACATTCTGATCTAGAGTTTCGCACAGGCAGGGAAAACAGTAATGTTCTATCACTCAGATAATATGTTACATTCTAAAATAAATGAATGGTAATGCAAAAAATTGGAAGTCTGTTTTAGTAAAGATAATGTCATTGATCACCAAAAAAGTAGCGCTCAAATATGAGATGAAACGAAAAACAATAGTCATTTTTTTTTTACCATTTATAATCGTAAAGTTCTTATATTTAAACATCATATGGTAGTGAATTTTTTTAAATGTCTTGTCTTTTTTTCTTGTTCTTCCGTGAATTTTTTTTTTCTCATTTACAAAAAGGGTTAATTTGGAGAGGTAATGTTTTGAAAAGGCTACAAAACACAAGAAATGTTCTCTATATGTTGTAAAAAGTTATTAAGATGAGAAGTAGAAGCTCCTTTTACTAATATTATTAGATCCTAAAATGGTTATATTTAATTTAAAATACATCTATTAACTTAAACTAATTTTGAAGTGCAGTTAATTTTGCTTCAATATAATTAATTTAGTAGTTAGGGAGCTAATAACTTTCAAACATTATGCATTGTTATAAAAAAGTCATATCTTATATATTACCTTTTTTGTCCCTGAAAAATTTATTTGCATGTATATTGTCTTTTTAAAAAATGTATTGAAATTACTAAAGTATGGTTCTTCATGCATAGGCCTCCCAGGGGATGAGTATATTGATTTATATTTGAATTCCCTCAAATTACTTTGCTTACCCTAGGCAATTAATTAGTTTTCATTTTAATAAATATTGTGGATGCCAGGATTATTTCTTTTAGCTAAGAGCTAGCAAACGGATCATCCAAGGCAAAGAAAGAAGTTTAGGAAAAAAGTAAATGATATTCCTTTATGAGCCATGAAGCCCATTGTTTGTTTTGTTTACTTTTTTTTCTTTTCTTTTCTTTTCTTTTTTTTTGGGGGGGAGGAGCAGGATAAATAAGATGGATTATTGTAGTTTGGAAGATAATAAGTTAACATATTCCTCCCAGTGAGGAAGGAGTAAATCTAATTGTGTTCCTAATAAGAAGGGAATTTGTGAACCAGGTAAGTAGCACCGAATGCAACAAGCAGCCGATCTGAAGGAACTTACACTGTTACGTTGGCAGTAATCTCTTAGCACTGTAGAGACAACAGGTTGTCATACAATAAATTTTAATTACAGAACATAAAAAGTTATGTTATTCTCAGCCGAATCAGTGTGCCACGGATTCTTCCATACTCTCCCAGATGAGACATTCGTCTGTCTAGCATTGCCAAAATGATCTTGCGGGTGGAAAGACCCTCCCATCCCTCAGTCTTCCAGCTCCCAGTAGTTGGACCAGAAATAGCACGCAGTGCAACGGTGACTGCATTTGGGTATATTTTGGCATATTTCCCTAGCCTACTAACTGAAAGCAGCTGAAATTTAACTGAAAGAACATGGTGGATTGAAACCAAGCAGATGAAATTTCAGAGTCAAAGAATCCCCTGAAATGAAGAAACTATAAAACAAGTGTAATTTTTGGCCTTAGTCCTGCAGTAACTGGGAGGAACTATTGGCTCAGTGGTGGGAGACTACCTCACCCAGCTCCTCATATGTTCCCATGTCTACAGTTGCCCACTGGTGTGACTGACACCAGGCTGTAGTTGGCCGTCCCTCTGCAGTGGCCTCCCCTTCTGGCATCCCATTGCTCCGATTCTGCATACAGTTTCCTTTCTTCACGTACAGTTCAAATATTTCCTGATTGGCTGCTGCTTCTTGCACTCAGTCTTAAAAATCTACATGTTTGTAATAAAAATGCAAGTATGGTCTTTATAAAATATGAGAGAGTTTCAGTGGATGTCAGATGCTGTTAAGGTTCCAAACGGATCAGATGTTGAGAATATGAGGTCTCTAAATTAATCACGACCTGTACCATTTACTAGGTGTGAGATACGTGACAAGTTCACTTGTTTTCTCTCAGTTTTCTCATTTGAATAATAGAGAATTATAGAGACTCTCCTATGGATTCTTTGAAATAATTAAGTGAGATATGCCATATAGAACCTTCCTGACTCAGAGTAAACATTTAATACTTTCATAATTGCTATGTTATTTTTACCGATATTAGCCTCGTATATGCATGGTTAGTTATTTATTCTGAAAACTGTACCTTTTAGGGGCACATTATGATCTAGCTTTCAGAAGATTAAAATTAGCTTAAATTTCATTCCAGTTCCTTTGGAGTGCAGGATTGGTCCTTGACATTTCCAAACCAGTGTTTCTTAACTCTCTGGACTAGAGGTTTGGAAGAGAATTTGGGAAAAGGATATATTAGACTTGCCAAGAGGAAAGTATGCCCTGCAAATTCTGGTTTGTGTATCTTTAACCCAAACCCTACTCTCTGGAAATTGTTGAGATGCTTATATCATATCTCTCAAGTATGTTCAGAGAAGGAAAGAAGCTGGGGACCCTATTTATAAGACATTTTAAAATATTTTCACTCGTGTAAACTGAGTCAGGTTTTCTACGTGTACAGAGACTGATCATGTAGATGGTCCTTACTGACAATTCTAGGCAAGAATCCACTTCTAGGCTCATTCAGGTTGTTGGCCAAATTCAGTTCCTTGTGGCTGTGGTTGTAGGAATGCGGTCCTTGTGTTTTTGCTGCCTGTCAATCAGAGGCTGGTCTTTGCTCCTACAGCTCTAGAGGTTGTCTTTATTCCTTCCCTTGCTTTCCTGCCAGCCCCATTCTGCCAGAGCTGGTGGCGTCCCCCATCCTTACAGCCTCTCTGACTTCTGCTCTCTCTCTCTGATACTGATCAGGGGAAGTTCTCTGCTTTTAAGGATTCTGTGATTAGATTGGGCCCACCTGGATGATTCAGTTTACTCTCCCTATGCAATGTACATAAAGCCTTCATTATATCCTCAAAGCCCCTTTTGTTGTACAAGGTAACGTATTCACACATTCTAGACGTTAGGGCATGGATGTCTTTGGAGAGCTATTCTGTCTACCACACTTGGGTTATTCTAAATCCAAATATTCTAAAATGTGAAAGCTTTAGAGAAACTTTCTCCTGCTTTCCCCTTTCACTTGTTTAATAGTTTATCTTAAATATCTAAAGGTCTAGGAAACTTCTACTTGGGAAATAAAATCTCTATACTCCTATTTAGATATAAGGGGCTCCAGAGAGCTACAAAAGGAGTGTTTTCCTGCAGAGGAAATTGCAGTTATTTCTAATGGGGAGAAAAGTTACTTCTAACAGGGAGAGAAAGAAGATCAAGGAAAGCTTCTTTGAAGAGGTAGCTTTTGAAGTACATCCTAAAGGATGAACAAGGGCAACGTAGTTTTTGTCTTAAGGACTATAAGACTTAAAAGCAAAGACATATGCTATATTCAGGATGTGTCAGCAGCCTGGGATTCATGGCAATATGTAGAGCAAATGGGATTTTGTATAACCTGGCTAAGAAGTTAGCAGCTTTGTTCTGTAATAGGAGTCATCCAATCTTTTAGACTGTAGGAAGTAATTGACTGAAAGTCGTATTTTAGACAACGACAGCCTGGTGTCCATGTGAAGGATGGACTGGAGGCAGAGTACCCACTGGAAGGCTGTTGGGTAGGAGGGAAAGCAGAACACAGGAACACAGTCCTAGAAATGGTAGAAATTATGCAGTTATGTCAAGAAACCCTTTCAGGGTGATGGATTGGATGAGTGGTTGATGGTAAACGTAAATGTAGAGCCCGGATATAACACTTTTTAGCCTTGGAAACTGAAGAAGGTAATGCTGTTGTGCTCAGATAAAGGAGATGTGAAGAACAGGGCTTCTGAGTGAGAAGATGAGGAGTTCGGCTTTGTGCATTTACTACCTTCATGCAATTTGAGAAGGAAATCAGGAGGGTTTCGGATCAGAGACATCTATAGGAAATCCGTCAACACCAGTGTGAGAGTCGAGGCGGAAGGATAAGTAAGGTCATTTGGTGAAAAAAAGTGAAAAAGAACCCCACAAATTTTTTTAGTGAGACTAAGGATAATCCACCTCTGAGGGGAGGTAGCAAGAATTTAATCGGTCAAGGCAGTTCAGATGCAGCCACCCAGGATGCTTGGGAGAAGACTTCCAGCACGGATGGCTTCCAAACTAGACAGAGAAATTTGTGCTCTTTTCCCAGTCTCTTCATTTCTCCCGATGAAAGCTCTGAGGATCTAATGTAAAACAAGGTGACCATAGGTGATTACACTGTATTGTATAATTGAAATTTGTTAAGAGAGTAGAACTTAAATGTTCCCACACACACACAAAGGTAAATGCGTGATGTGATGTTTAACTAATGGGGGAACCCTTTCACAATGCATATCTATATCAAATTACCACCATGTACACTGTAAATATCTTACAATATTATTTGTTACATTTCACTGAAACTGAAATTAAAAAAAAAAAAAGAAGCTAGGGGAGGAATTTGGAGCAAGTGAGAAAGCGTCTCCTCCAGGAAGAGGTACCATTTGCTAAAGTGGGAAGCTTCAAGCAGTAGAGGACAACCAAAGAGAATACACTGAGGGCCTGGCAGGGACTGAAAATTGATCTCTGGCTGAGTTGAGCTGAAATCACTCCACTTGGCATGCAAGCCTCATGGGCTCTGGGCAAGGAAAATGAATCAAGGCTGACTGCTTGGTCCTGGTTCCAGCCAGTTCAATCTGTGGTTAGGCTAGTTACTTGGGTTAAGGAATCTTTCTTCTTTAAGCTTATTATTTTTGTGCTTTTATTACTATTATTATTTTGCTTTATTCATCTCCCTTAGTTTCCTGGTAAAGATCCATGGGGAAAAATCCATCATGGTTTCCTGTGAATCAAGGAGAAAGTCTTTAACCACAGTTAGACCAGAATAACTAGAGACATCATTATGTTCTTGAAGCAGCGATTCTCTGCATTATTTTCCACTCAAAACACCTCATGAGGTAACAAAAAGTATGATTTCTCTTCTCTCCTCCAAAAACCTCTGTTCCTTCCAAGTTCATTTAAGCAGACTTTACCTCCCAGTATTCTTCCTCATTGCTATCATATGCCGTTGTCTCTCAGTATCCTAGAGGGATCAATTCCAGGACAACCCCCCATAACCAAAAACTGCAGATGCTCAAGTCCCTCATATAAAATGGTGTAGTATTTGCATATAACATATAGACATATCCTCCCACAGACTTTAAAGCATCTCTAGATTACTTACAATACCTAATACAATGTCAGTGCTATGTAAGTAGTTGTAAATACAATATAAATGCTATATAAATTGTTGCCAGTGTGTAGTGAATTCAAATTTTGCTTTTTGGAATTTTTTTTCTGAATTATCTTTGACCCATGGTTGGTTGAATTTATGAATTAGAAACCAACAGATATGGAGGGCAGACTATACTTACACCCACCAGTTCCTCTCCCTCATGCAGTAATAACTTTGACACCTTATTCATTGATTTTCTTTTAATTTCAACATCTGTCACTGTCTCAGAGATTTAAACATCAGATGATCTGTTTGACACTTTGGCTTTTCAACTCCCTGACCACCTTACGTACAATAGTCTTTTCCTCTACATTTCCTTGGTCCTGTCCTAGATCTTATCACCTCCAAAATTACACTTTCTTTGAAACCTACACTTCAGACTCCTTGTCCTTGAATGTAAAGCCATCAGCAAGACTCTACTGAACTCCATCTATAATACTTCTCTCCAACTCTACCAGGACCACCTCACATGAGTTCCTTTCTCCTGCACTACTTCAGAGGTCTGTCTCTGGTCTTCCTGCCTCTATACGATCTACCTAGAACCCTGCATGGCACAAATAGCTGTTGAATGAATGAGTGGCTTATACAAGTTGAGGAAAAAGGAAAAGTTGGGGATATTTATTAGCAGTTCCCAGATATGTCCTGAGGTAATTATGGTCAGTCTTTGGCACTCTCTTCATACTTACTTAAGTTGTAGAAAACCTGACTTCTAGGCTTGGCCATTCATAGGTATTCCTTTAAGCAGAGTGCTTTGGACACTTTCCATGCTGATTCCAAGTTCCCACTTTCTAAGGATCTGCAGAGGCTGAGATTCTGGTGAGCATCAGTTGATCACATTGTCAGAGCTGGTCTGTGACCACAGCATACATGACAGCATAGAACGTCAAAAGTCTGCTTTCAGTCCTGGTGAAGGAGGGGTCTGGGATGACTGAAGAGGTGAATGAAAGAGCTATTTTGAGGTGTTGGGCCTATTTGTTCCTGATTTTCTCTGGTGTGTCCTCTAAGAGAATGAATATCTCCAGGTCTTCTGGCTTCCCAACTTCAATAACCCTCTCCTTATCAGAGCACCAGTCCGAAAATGCTGCCCCTCCCTGTTTAATGAAGAAGGCCTATTTGGAGGCTGAGAAAGATGGGATGGAGAGCTGATCTGGCCAGATCAACAGCTGGGAGCTGGAGGCATCAGATATTTCCATCTAAAATTTTGACAGTATATCAGGGATGTTTCCTGTGTTTTACATGACAGTTGAACATTTGTCAGAATGCTGACCTTGAGGCATTGTAAGGTTCTGTAACATCATATTTGTTCAGGATAATCTCTTATCAAAGGTAATCCAGTTTAGAAAGAAATACGGATTTGAAACAAAAAGGGTCTCCTTCAACTGAAGGCCATATGTAAGGTACTGATTTAAGTCTTGAAACTTAAAAGAGAGAGGCCCCTCCAGCTTCACCAATTAGTAGATGTGTAACATTAGGCAAAATACCTCAAGCCCTTGGTTGTTGTAAATTTTAGTGTATATCAGCATTGCCTGAAGGGCTAGATGAAACCAGATTGCTAACCATACCTCCAGAGTGATTCAGCAGGTCTGGAATTGGGTCTGGGAGTTTGAATTTCTAAAATGTCCCCATTTGATCCTGATGCAGCTGGTCCAGAGACAGCACTTTGAGAACCACTGCCTTAACCGCTTCAAGTCTGTTTTCTCATATCTAAAGAGAGGAATATCTAGAGCTGATTTCTTTGGGATTTCTAGAGCCCACTTCAAAACACCTGGCTCACAATTGGGACTCACTTGATGCCTAACTCTTAAGGTAACCCTTTATGGTTAATTGCCTAAAGCATACAAAAGTTAAATTTTCAAAATTTCAAGTTTTTTAAGTCTGTCAATTAACCTACTAAAATTGCAAAAACACATTTCCTTTTATCATATACACATGTCCAATAGTTGAAAAAATGAAACTTGTCTATGAGGCTACAATCTTTTTTATGTACACTTTCTCAGTACTTGTCACATTCATTTGTTTCTCAATTTATTGCCTAATGATTATACCACCTATTTGAAACCTTAAAAAACAGCTTTCAGGAGGAGGAATATTATGTGAATAAATGTCATAAATAATATTTATCACCTGAGCTCTGATTGGAAGTTTTTTTTTTCCCCAATGGATGTAACTATGAATACAATTGTTTAAAAAATTCACTTGTTAATGCTGTAAACATTGTTCAAAAAGTCAAAAGCATAATTTGGAATGGAATTTTTAAAGAATTAGAGGTTGAATTTAGGACTGGCCCTTTAGGATTATAGAAAACAGTGGTGATAATTTTCAAATGCCTGTTATCTTTTACAGATTGCACTGACTATCCAGAATGTGAAATATATTTTGGTCAAATGTAGATAATTCATTCAATTGTATGAAATATAATTTTTAAATAGAAATATTTTTTCTTTCAGTATACTCTAAACATAAACTATACCAAGGGAGATTGGATAATATTGTATATTTTTATTAAGTTGAACTGTACCTAAAGGTCAGGTCACACAGAAGGAGGTAGACTTTATGAGACATAGCTGGGGCTTTTGCAATTATTGGTTCTACACTAGCTGTTGGGAGAATTAATTGTATGTCTTTACAGTGTTTGGGTTACCTTGAAAAATCCAGTGACCTTTAAATTTATGATACAGTATTTTATCTCCCAAGATGACTTCCTTGTAATAAGCATAGGAGAGTTACTCAGCTTTAGATAGCTTTTATATTCTTCTGGTGACATGTTTATTCACTTTGTTTATGTGCTTGATCTTGGCCTTTTCCCCTGAATTTTTTAATACTTTTTTTTTTTTTTTTTTTGCTAGGGTATGATATTTACTATAGGTTCAATATACTTCTCAAGTTAGCTGAAGTTTTTGTGTTTCCTATAAAAATTTTACAGTAAGTCCTGGAAACAGCAATCCAGATTTCCTGTTCAAAACCCATTTCTGATGTTTAAAACTGTAAAGGAATTATGGCCATTATGTAGATTACTTAGAAAATAGATCTTCCTTTTAGAATGTAATTTGTTACCCATGAAGCTTAAAAAAGTAGGAAGTTCTGGTAGGGCTTCATTTCTGAATATTCCCTTGGAACTAACTATACTTTAACTTTTAAATGTTTTTCCCTCTTGGAATAATAAAAACAACATGTAAAAGTAATTTTTGTTCTGGGTGAAGTTTCCCAGTTTCATTTCCCTTAGTGTTTGAAAAGAAGAAGAAAAAAAAAAGATTGTACTAAATTTTCATCATTTTGAGTTCCTTTTGCAGTAAATCCTCATTCATATTAGGATGTTTGTTCAAATAAAAATCTTATTTTTTCTTTTTAATGATATTTAAAGTAGACTTTTCTTCCTTATTGTACTCTTGTCTGGGACCTAGTTTTAAAAGTTAAGCTTAACGTAATGCTTGTTATAGTAGTAACAATACTGCATGAATCCTGAGCAGAGAAGTTTCAAGACATATAATAATATGTGATATTATCTGAGCCACTGTAACTTTCAAGGACCATGTAATTTGAATAATTATGGTATAAAATATTATTGAAAAACCCACATGTCCTGGCAGTGCAGAGGTGTGCCAGTTGTTTAAGGCAAATTGTCAACCTAGGTAGTTCTCACAGGGTGACATAGGGGAATTCACCTTGCTGAACTTACAGTTACCCATTTCCTGCCAGATTTTGCTTGTTTGGAAATCTGCTTTTTAGCACTCCGAGAGTAGGTCTGTTTCTCAGAGTGGATGCCCGTTAATCAAGCTCAGGGAGACTTACTAGTACATAAGTCAGAATGCTGACTGGGCCTGTGTTTGGGTTCTCCAAACACTTAACTTTTTTTCTCTATGGCCATAATACAAAGACATGCTCTCTTTGGGATGCTGCTGGGGTGAGCATGAAATCAGAATAAGTGATCAAATTATGCTTCAAATGTTTCATGACATTAGGCTTAGAGAACCTAATAATATCATCTTCAAAAGAGGCACTCTGTGTGCTCCCAAGACCAGGTACATCCCATGTTTATATATTGGCATGCTTCTCAGTGGACAGTGGTTGGATGATTAATCCCAGACAAAATCCTGTTTTACGATCCTCTTTTTGTCTATTATTTTGTTGGTCAGCTCCCATCCTTTCAAGTTATAACCTTCTTTTTTAGATATGTTATACCATTCTTTCAGAGTATTAGCAAAGTTTGGTGCCCTGGGAAACTTCTCATCCATTTGACCAAGGCCTTTTAAAATTTTGGCAAACTATAAAAATTAGTTGAAATATATGAAAGGAATCTATAATCTTCACTGCATTTTTATTAGATAAGGCTTTATATTAAAATTGTATACAATTTCCAACATGTATACAATTTTAAAAAACTTTTATTAGTTGCCATAAAAGACTTATTTGGAAGTTGTAATGTAAATTTTTAATTCTTATTTTTAGTTAAAAGAGTTCATTGCTTGTTTTTGATTATAAAAGTAAAACTAGTATGTGCTCTTCCAGGAAGAATCATGGACCACATAAATGGATAAAGAAGGAAGGGGAATTCCACCATAATCCTGCCACACAGAGGAAGCCACTCTGTATTTTGGCATGTTTCTTTTTTAACAAAAATATACTTGCCTCTGAAGTGATTACATTAGTGAGACTTCTTAGAGAAACAGAAATAATAGAACATCTATATATAGGAGAGATATATAAACAACAGATTATTAGAAAGAATGTTTTATTTTAAGGAATTGGCTTACATGATTGAGGGGGCTGGGAAGTGTGAAAAGTCTGCAGGGCTGGAGACCCAAGACTTAATGTTTCAATCTTGAGTCTGGAGGCTCAATTCCTTTGTGTGTTGGGTGGGGGGAGGGAAGAGAAAAGGGATCTCAGCCTTTGCTCTGCAGGCCTCTAAGTGATTGGATAAGGCCCACCCACATTATGAAGGGTGTTCTGCTTTACTTAAAGTCTACTGATTTAAATATTGTGTCTAAAAAATACCTTTACAGCAACATCTAGACTGCTCTTGACCAAATAACTGGGTACCATTGCTTAGCCAAGTTGACACATAAAATTAACTGTCACAGGAATCTTATATTATACAGTTGACCCTTGAACAACATGAGAGTTGGTGTGCTGATCCCCCACATAGTCAGAAATCCATGTATAACTTTTCAGTCCCCCAAAACTTAACTGCTCATAGCCTACTGTTGCCCAGAGGCTTTACTGATAAAAAGAGTCCATTAACACATATTTGGTATATGTATCATACACTGTATTCTTACAATAAAGTAAACTAGAGAAAAGAAAATGTTATTAAAAATCACAAGGAAAAGAAAATACATTTACAGTATGTACTGTATCAGTACAGTAAGTTTATGTTACAAGATGAATTGTCTCCCTGTCGTTTCCTGTATCAGTATTGTCTTGTATGATGCAAAACACTGTAGATATTACATGCGTTAATGGCAGTACACTTCAAAAATGAAAAGATAATGTGAAAAAGAAACTCATATTTATTTACAGGTATAACAATTGTGCATTGGTAATGAAGAAGCAGTGATATGATTGCTTTGCAGTAGCCTAGTATAATCGGTCTTTTTGCTTCATGATAGCTTACCCTATACACGAATGAATAGTTATAAAATTTTTATTATATTATATAAAAGCATACAGTATTACAGTCATGCTCATAATACAGTATTGGAAACACTTGCATTTTTAAAGTCACTTAACCTGTGATGATAGGCTGCACTGTTTGCCCAATTATGAGAGAGGCATACTATATAGCAATGTAATTCTTTGAAAGCAGATATAAAACAGTGAAAAAATTAGCACAATATTAATTTTATATTAAATATCACCTTATACCTATGTAGATAGACTATAATCTACATATATTTTATGCATTTATGACACACTTGACTTTTTCTTAATTTTTTTAGTATTTCTAGGCTTTGTGATTTGTCTGCAAGTTTTTTCAAATTGTTACAAATCTCCAAAAAATTCTTCAACATGTCTGGGAGTTTTTTCAAATTGTCACAAAGTTCCAAAATTTTTTTCAATGTATTTATTGAAAAAAATCTGTGTATAAGTAGACCTACACAGTTCAAATGCATGTTGTTCAAGAGTCAACTGTATATATCACATTTATATTAATATAAAATGCGTTATATGCACATACACGTGTACACTATATATATATATACACACTATGTGTAGTGTGTGTGTATGTGATGTTCCCTACTTTCCTTGTCTCCTTTGTGTTCAACTGTTGCTTACCTTACCTCCTCTTCTCTCCTGCCCTGTCACCTCTGCTCCTTTTCTTCCCTCCACCCTCCTTCCCTCCCCTTTCCTGCTCTTCCAGTTACTCATGTAACTGATGACTCCCAGAACTGTCTTCTAAACCACAGACTCATCAGTACCAAATGCTTACTATCATCTTTGCTTGAACCTCCTACAGTCACCTAAAAAAAGTCTAAAATTGAATCTATTTTCTCTTCAAGTTTGTTTCTTCTTTTTTTCTTGTTTCAATGAATGTAATTGGCCCAGGCTATTTTTAATGTCACCTTCTTCTTTTCTATCTATTAGCTATCCCTGTTCCCATTCAGTAGTGGCCACCATGAGTGGAATCTGTTGACCAAATACCTCAAAATCCATCACCACCACTTGACATTTCTTAACTAGTGCCTCTACATATAGTCTCCATCCCCTTGAAACTGTTTCCTCATTGCCATTGTAAAAATCTATTTGATATGCAAATCTAATCTCATCATTTACTTCCTAAAAATCTCTCAAAGGGCCCTCATTGTCTTCATGGTAAAATCCAAATCCCTTAGCCTGTTAACCAATGTCTTTTATGATTTGATCCCTACCTAACACCCTTGTCTTATTTATAGACACCTTCTGTCTCATTGCTAAAATAACAGGGCATCAAATAGTGATGACAAAGAATGGAACAGTGGGCAAGCATTAAGTGTTTTTAATGAAAAATTATGATAAGGTGGAATTAAATCATAATGCCAGCCACGTTGTTTTTCTAATTTTTGTTTTGTGACTTCTTAATTTTGTTTGAATTGCTAGTCTCCTGTTAAAAGGTTTTGTCACTGGAAGTATTATTTAATATGAGTTGTTATAACATATTACAGGAAGTAGAATTGACATTAGCATACAGAAAAGAGAAATCTGTTATAATGATAAAGATTCTTGCTTAATTGGAGTCAAATATTTTTCAGAGGTTTAAAGTACTCCTTCCCACAAATCATCTTTGCACTTCTGCTTAACATGTATTAAATTGCTTTGCTTAATTATAAATATCCTATAATATTAATGAGATCTTTAAGTGGCTTTAGGGATTGATAGAAACCATTAAAAATGAATGCATATTAGAAGTTATGTTTCATTTCCTAGGAACTGATTCTAAATTAAAACATGGTTTAAATTTCTGGGAAGCTACACACATTGGTTTAATGCATTGCTTAAATTTATAATATATGGAGAGATTATTATTTATAACCTTCTTGATAACTAGCATGAGCACCCCATAAGTGCTTCCCAATAATGTTATAGTATATTATATTTAGAAAAATCACTAAATCTTCAATATTTTTAAAATAAGAAAATCAATGGTGTTGCTTGACAGTCTATAAATGATTCTGGATTAAATGAAGTGAATTAATCTGAAAAAAATGAAAATCTCAACAGCAAAGACTGCCGTACTTTTTTCAAAAAGTTATCTATGCTTTTTATTGCTTTATTTTTAATAACTGTATTAACTTTTTTGTATTTTTCATATCTTACATTGTTGAGGATCAATTAGTAATGGTTTATTATGCTAACATACATTTTATAAAACTGACTTTCATATTCTCAAGTGCTTTCAGTTGCCCTTTCCAAATAAATTCATACCTTATCTGTAAGAATTATTAGCCATATTTTACAGATAAACATATAGTAAAAAAAAAAAAAAAAAACAAATCAACAATTATTGAATGCTCTCTGTATGCCAGAAGCTGTGCTGAGTATTTGCATGGAGTATATTTAATCTTCACAATGCCTTATAATGAGGAAAGTGAGACATACAGTTATAACATGATATAATGAAGAGATAAACTGGGGTTCAGGAGACCTTGGTTCCTGCCAAAGCTTCTAATAAACATGTGTTTTTGAGAACACTTCCTATGCTTCCCTACAAGTGACTGAAGGGAGTTGGTTAAGATCCCTTAAGCCTCTGTCTTTGTAAAGCATTGCTTCACTGAACGGCCGACTCAACATCTCTGTGCAAGATCTAGAAGACACCTCGAGCTCACTGTGTCCAAAACAAATCTCTGAAGACTGCTCCACTTTCAGACTCCCAGCTCAGTAAATGGAAATTTCATCTTCTAGTTGCTCAGTTTAAATGCCATAAAATCATCCTTGACTCCTGTCTTCCTTTCACGTGCCTCATCGAATCCATCAGCAAATCCTGTCATCTCCTCCTTCAGCATGCATCCAGGCTCTTATGCTGTTCTTCCATCACCAATGGTGTGGCAGACCGAGGCACCAGCTTCTTTATCTGAATTACTGCATCACCACCTAAGTGGCCTCCTGCTTCCATCCCTGCCCAATCCCCACACCCCTCTCTTCTCAAAGCAGATAGAGTGGACCTTTTTGTTTTTTAATTTTTTTTTTTAATGCTCACTGTCTGTCTTTTTTTTTTAATTGAAATATAGTTGGTTTGCAATGTTGTGTTAATTTCTGGTGTACGGCATAGTGATTCAGTCATACATTTATATACGTCTATATATTCCTTTTCATATATATATTCCTTTTCATATTCTTTTTCATTATAGGCTATTACAAAATATTTAATATAGTTCCCTGTGTGATACAGTAGGACCTTGTTGTTTATGTATTTTATGTATAATAGTTAGTACCTGCAAATCCCAAACTCCCAATTTACCTCCCAACTCCCCATTTCCCTGTGGTAACCATAGGTTTGTTTTCTATGTCTCTGAGTCTGTTTCTGTTTTGTAAATAAGTTCATTTGTGTCTTTTTTTAGATTCCACATATAAAGGATATCATATGGTATTTTTCTAGAGTGATACTTTAAAACTGTAAGTCACTCCATGTTCTGCTCTAAACTCTTGCAAAATCTCACCTTGTATCAGAGTCAAGGCTTCACATGACTGTGGACCTGACACGATCTCTGCTCTCACCCCTGCTGCCTCTCTCTGATCCTGATTTCCCCAGTAGGCTCACTTCTCTCCAGGCTAGCAGGACACCTTCTGCCCGGGTGGTTCCCCAGATGCGCACTGGGTTCGCACCCTTACTTCTTTTAAATCTGTGCTGCACAAAAGTCATGAAAACAAGATTCCTCTGATTTCCTGTGTGACAGAGCAACCTACACCCTCACCCTGTACACTCTTACCCTTTCATGGCTGCTTTAGATTTTCTGCTTAACACTTAGCACCATGAGGGGCAAGGACTCCATGTCCTTTGTTTACTGTTTTATCCTCAGGACCTAGAACAAATTTATTTGAATGAATGATGGATTGAATGGAAATATTTCCTACTGAAGTTGTGATATAACTCTTCAAATATTTCTACTTTTATAGGTGGAATGAAGAAGTAAAGTTAACAAACTTCCCCTTTTCTTTAAAACAGCTAACAGGCCAGTTTAAACTAATACATTTCTTTGATTTTTGAGAAAACATAAAATCATTGAATATTTCTTGCAGCATCCATGATGCCAATGCCGTAGTTCATTTGCAGAAAAATAACAAGGTTCTTTATCATTCAAAATGTACAGTTTGGTTTTATGGGGAAAAATGTAACAAGAATAAATGGAAAAAAAATTTCAGAAGGCTACTTAGTTGTCTGATAATTCTTATAATCGTTTGGCAGGTTTCCCTTTTCCAGACACACTGTTGTTACACACACACACACAAATATATATGTATTTCTGCTTTCAGATGAAAGAAAAGATCATTAAAAGCATTACACTTATACACACACACACAAATATATATAAATTACCTTTTCTTTCACCTGAAAGCAGAAATCACTGCAAACGAACAGTGAAGAATTTTGAGACTGAAATGAGCTGATCTAGTTCTATTTCATCTTTAACTTGGTGTGTGGCCTTGAAGAAGTGATGTGCCCTTACCAAGCCAGGGCTCTTATCTCTAAAACAGGCGTAATAATAGGTGTAATACCACTCTCTTACCTGCCTGCCTGGGTTGTTAAGGTTAATGAGATAATGACTGTTAAGAACTTTGAAGTACTTGGAAGGAAAGTGTTGTTAATAAGAGAAGCGGAGTCTTAACATTTTTCTGATACTTATAATTATTTTGGAAGCATGCCCTGTCCAGGTATTTTGCCACAGCTTCCCTGACAGATTCACGGAAGCACATTTGCCCTCCTGAGACAGTTGTTTTGAGGTACAGCTTCAGGTGCTCCACATGGTGGCACAGCTAATCTCTAAGATCTACCAGCTTTACACATGTGTTTTGAGTACAGCGATTAAAAGGAAACAAACTGTGGACTGAGATATTTCTGGCACTTATTATGGAAGATACACATTTGCCAAATTCCCATTTTCCATTATAGCAATTAGAAACTCTTTTAGAAGTACCTGTCCAAGGTAAACTTGGTTTCTTAAGAAGTTATATTCCACCCTTTGCGTGATGTCTTTTAGTCAAGATAATATCTCTGGAGTGGTTATCTCTAAGAATCTAAGAGGATTTCCCCTTCACTTGCTTGTTTTAAAAATCATTTCATTTTTCAGCCTGGAGCCTAGATTTGGTGAATCGATTCCCCTGTTCTATTTAAGGACTGTTTTTATTAATGCACTTTTCAAGCCGAGACGCAGCATTATCGCCTGCTCGATCGTTGTACTAAGTGTTGAGATCTGAGCAGGCCAGCTGTAACAGCTGTGTTTCCCCTTGGATCTGAAGCTAAAAACTTTCATCTCCTTTGCTGTCTCAGCTGCTGGTCTGAGGCTATGGCCTTCCCATAACTCAAACCAGTTTCAAAGCAACGTAAGTAACCTCTTTGGAATGCTTTTGGAAAACCACAGAAAGGTTTTTTAAAAGTACACCACTTATATACTTTAAATGAATGTTTCCATTTTAAGGTAATAGCAGCATAATGTCAGGAGTCAACGCATGGTACTTAACTACACTATGAACATAGTGTAGGCTTGTCTAAATAGACCAATTAAAAAAAAAAAAAGAAAAGAACCAGCAAAGATTAGAATCCTTAAAATGATCTCATAGATGTGGAATCTATGAAGACTATATTTTCCAAAATTCTATTTCTAGAGGAACATTTTCTATAGGCCTGAAGATTTTTTTTTCCTGTTTGAAGATTGTGTGAAAGGATGCTGTCATCAAAAATGAGAATAGTATTGATCACTTTAACTGGGGAAATGCGTGGTATTCACAGGGAGGCATTTCAGACTGGACTCTGGTTTACTTGGGGAGTGAGGAGGATCAGATTTGCATGCATTCGAATAGCAATTCGTTATGTCAAATCATCAATGCAAGAAAATGTGACTGATGATTTATAAGATTAAAGGTCATTTTAGTGAAGGTTGACGTTTTACCTCCAAGTCTGGGCAAGAAGAAAACTTTCGGTTTTTTATATTTGTCTTGTCTTCACAGAGGAAATTGTCCCTCCAAACCTCACTTGTTCTGATGTCGTGGTGACTGAACTAAAGAAGGGCTCCTAGATGCAGTTTGTTTGTAATTACAAAAGAGATTACTAATTAGATTTTACATTTATATCTTTCTTACCGTCTCCCTAGTGTTTAGTGGCAGGAAGAAGCCCTCATCCTAGGGCACTGGCAGAAGAAACGAAATCTTTGGGGCTAATTTAAGTGTCCAGTTGATGTTATATATAAAAATAAGCCAAATTCCAATATTTCAGAGTCTCCAAAGGCCACCTTTACAAACCAGCAAAGGAGAGCGCACTACCATAATCCCGGGAAAATAATTTACTTGCCTTAAGAATTCTGAACACATTGTTTTTTCAGTGATTTACTGCGCAGATTTTAAAGCTTCTCCTCATAATCACTTGTATTACCTTATCTGGAAAGCAGCTTATTGCAGTCCTCCCGAGCGACTGCCTGCGCTCCCGGGGGATTAAAGCATGTAGACATGCTATCACTTTCCCCTCTGGAGCCTCCCCAGACATTATGGGCATTCTCGTTCGCTGCTAGTGACCTATTCTTGAACCTCTGCCACTCAAAGCCTGCATTTGCTCCTGTAGTATTCAGAGTGGCTTTAAAACAAAAAATTCTACCCCCCCTTATGAAAATATTTTCTATCATTTAGTCAATTCCTTTTCAATAAACTTTTTTTTTCTTTAGGAAGTACAAATACATATATCTATGTCTATATCCATATATATATATATATACACAGATATGTACATATATATCACACACAATGAAATATATATACATAAAGGAAAACAGAAATAGACTGCAAGGTACAAATGTGAGCCACATGTGTAATTTTAAATTTTATAGTAGCCACATTACAAGGGAGGAAGAAAAACGTGAAACCAATCTTAATGTTTCATTTATTCAATATCAAAAATAGTAACAGGATTTCAAAGTGAAATCAATGTAAAATTATTAATGAAATTGACATATTTTTTTCCATACTAAGTCTTCAAAATAGGTGAATTTTATACTCACAGCACATCCTGATTAATAATAGTTAACTCACACATGTGGTTACCTTACTGGAAAGTACAAGAATACATATATACCTAAAGACTGTTTTGAGGTAAGTCCTTAGGGAGAGTCTCAGAATTCTAATCAAGTCAAATTTTGACCATTTTTTTCTTCGACCCCTGTAAGTATAACTTATAAATAATCTTTTATTTTAACAAAATTACTTTAGATGTAGACATATCTTTAAAAATAGTATTGATCCATTAAGATAATACACACATTTTTTGGTGGTGCACTTAACCCTACACCCTCCATGTTCCAAAGTCTGGTTTGGAGGAATTTCAAGGTGTTACTCAAACCCAGGTAGAAGCTGGATTCTTTAATTATTAACACATGGGACCATCCTAGCTTCTATGTTATTTACTGAATGTATGCTCTCTTGACTGTATTGAAAATATATGGAAAAACTGGCATTTAAAACCTTTTAAATGTTAGAACTTGACTTCACACTTGTATTTTGTGATATTTATACTGAGAACCGTGATGCAAGACAGGTGGATTTTCAGGTGAGATGAAAGAACAGCAAGGGCGATCTTGCCCACGCACAAGGTTTCCCTGAACCCTCTAACTGATTTGCCCTTTGCTCATAAATCTTTCGTCATGGTCAACACAAAGACTAGTATTGATCTGCCAGTGAGCTATCTTGTCATCTCTAGGTTTGGGTCCTTTGACCTTTTATTTGTTCCTGTAAAATTATGGTGAAGCACAAACTTCTTTTCTAATAGATCCTTTAAACTTTAAAAGGCCAGGAGTCTCTGTGAGAATGTATTAAACAGTTGGATAATCCAGAAAAAGGGAGTACAAATAATTGCAGACAGCTAAAGGTCAGAAAAATCCTTACTGAGTTCAAAATCACAAACACATTCTCTTAGGAGGAAAGGACTGAAAAGGAGAAGGTCTGAGTTTCATTTCATCCTAGCTAAATTCACTTTGAGTTTCTTAGGAAAACTTGTCAGATATGCATTTTCTTCATAGTAGCTGAGTGGGGGACAAAGTGAATTTTAGAATGTGACTGAATTTTAAAGTGGAAAGGGAACACAAACACAGCAATTTAAACAAGTGTAACATATCCAGATGGAATGATCACAATTTATTTCTCAAAATACTGATACTGGCATAAAGTGATTTCAGTGGAGCTCATAGTCTTCTTGGTGCTTTTTGTCACACACACATGGAGGTGAGCCCCCGAAACTGACTTACAGGGAAGCTAAAGATAGTTTCAGTAGACTGAATCTGAATGAAATAAATGTGGAATCAAGATTTTAGCTTTCATTCATCTTATTTCATATCCTTTCACTCAATTTGTTGAGAATGTAATTTATTATACCAGCCTAGCACCTGATAATTTCTCTGCTACAGATGTATTTTATATATTTCCTGCAGGGGAATTCTTTTTGAAGTTTAGTTTCTGGAATTAGTTTTTGCTATAGATCTGCCTATGAAAAAGAATGAAAGTTAGCTTTCACTTTATATTGTACTATTTATTTCTAGCTCACACTATAGCTCGTATTAAAACTTTTAGAGAAATACATTACTGTTGAAAGATGTTTTTCTCTGAGACATGTTTACCTGGTACTTACTTGTCCCAGGTGATGCCAAAATGCTGTTATCTGTACAACTATAACTAGATAATGGGACATCAGAGAACTTTCTAGAGAGTTCAAGTGTATAAATCAAGAATGTTGGGTAAAGTATATTTAAAAAAGAATTCACTCCTCCTTAATAGTCTTTTGCTAAGACATACAGCACTGCTTGGAAAGGGAATCATGAATTTAAATTGGACTTCACGGAAGGTGATCTCAGTCTCCTAATCGGGATGAATGAAGCCCTGATTTTCAAGTCTGAGAATCAGATTATTATTTTTTAATTAAATTGTTAAATAGTTAAGACATTCACATAGCTCAGTATTCAAAAACTTCAAAAGAACCTATGGTGAAAGTGACCTGCTCTCCTAGTTCTTCTCCAAAGAAACCTCCAAATTACTAGTTTTGGGGGAATCCTTCCAGAGATCATTTATCCAGAGATAATTTTAAGCATATGAAAGTAAAGGCCTACTTTCTCAGACAAATGGTAGCATGTTATACACATTGATTTCAGTACGTAAGGAACTTCCTCATTTTTTATTACATGTGGATAGTATTCAACTGTCTGAAGAGAGTACACTTTATCTAGTTCTTTCCTAATACACATGTATATGGTTTCCAGTCTCTTTACTGTGGCAAATAGTGCTAAAGTGAGTAAGCCTACAATATTACCTGGCAAATGTGAAAATTTTTCAGTGAGATAGATTCTTAGAATTAAATCACTGTCAAAAAGTATATCCGTCACTAATTATGTTAGATATTGCTAAATTTTTTTCTTCCCACCAATTCAAGAAATTATTGGACCATCAGCTAGGCAAAATAGTTCCCATTTCTCTGAAACCTTCACTAATGGGGTAAAATCAATTTTTCAGGTTTTTTTTTTTTTTTGTTAAATTTTTGCCTATCTGATATATCAGTATAGTTTTAACTTACTTTTCCTTTATGGATGGTGTGAAGTATTATTTCACCTATTTAGGAGCCATTTCTATCTTTGTGTGTGTATGAGTATGTGTGTGAACAGTTTGGTCAAATATTTGTTCATGTTTCTTTTGTTTGTCTTTTACTTATTGATTTATATGAGTTCTTTATATATTAGGGAAATTGGCTATTGTCTGTAATATGCACATATTTTCTCTGTTTGTCATTTGTCTTTTGATTTTGTTTATGGTGGTTTGGAAGTACAGAAAATTGGGGTTTAAGTAATTGACTTTATTGATTTTTTTTTTTCTTTCCTGGCTCTGGCTTTTGTGACATTGTTAGAAATGCCTTCCCTATTCCACTGGTATTATTAGTTCTCCCATCATTATTTCCACTCCATTTTTGGTCTGATCAGATAATTAGTTTCAGGCAAGTGTCTGGCAAGTTCTGGGCATCATTCTTCTTTGCTGCTTATGACCAGCAGACTGTATAGACCTTTTTCTTGTTCTGACTGAGGAAGAAACAGGTTCCTTTATGTTTCCCATGGGACAGAGCCCCAGCATTTGACTTTAAGCCCAAAGAGTTCAGCAATAAGAAGCTATCTAATTTCAAGGCCTGTTGGGGAGATGAGTGAATGCCAGGTTTCTCTTATGCCTTATCTATGGTTTATGTATTTAACTCTGGTAATCCAGAGTTAAATATAGTTCAGTATTACCTGTAATTTGAGTTTATCCATGACCTTTACTCTTCGTTATCTTAGGTAATCTGAAGTTAACTATGTATTATTTGTGTATATTATTGTATTAGCACATAACTTTGCCTTATTGGCATTATAAATAGTGAACTACGATATATACTTTATTTACTTTTCATAATTTAACCATTAGAATTAAAAGGCTTATTCTTCTTGTATTTACATATATAAGTAGACACCGACTTTCTACATTAATTTGTGGCTTAATGTTCATTTCAGCTAAGTATTTTAGTCATATTATGAGGGATTAAGGCTTGAAAGTAGAATGACTCAGTTACTAGCTATGCAATTTTGCACAGTTAGCTATATGACCTTGCACAGTTGTGATCTCATATGTTGGTTTCCTCATCTTTAAAATATGGTTAATAACTGTACCCATCACAGAGGATTGTTTCGAGGATGAATTAATTTAAGACCTATGAAGTACTTAAACAAATTCATAACATACATTAAAGTTTCAGTAAACGTTAGTGATCTTTTTTTTTTATGTCATTACATTCCAATTATGAAATCCAGACTCAGATAATTTGATAGAGGGTGAATATGTCTGGTAGATTGGCTATAATCTGTGGGCTATTGTTCTATATGAAGGCACAATTTTAGTCACTTTCAGCTATCACTAGATTGCAGCAATTTTTTTTTTCCATTCTGAGACCATATCTATTTCCTTTAGATGATCAGGACAGCTGAACATCTAATCCATTCATTTTAGCCCTCATTGTGATTGAAACAGCTGAATCAATCATGCAATGATTTGCTTTGATCATTAAGACAGCCAAAATGAAAGCATTGGCCGTGCTGCCTAAGGTCCATTTATTTTGGAAATAACTTTTGACAAGTAAGACATAGTCCCATATTGCCTTCCTGACATTTCATTGATATCTTGTGTGGCTTCTGGTAGCATATTTCTCATTTAGCTAATAGACTTTTTGTTATCATTTGTTCTCTGTTATCTTAATAAATGTAAACAGGTGATTCACGGCGGTGATTCTTTCAGAGCCATTTTAGCTGCAGATGGCCTGAGAGGCAACAGAGAAGGTGGCATTTTGTGCTTTTGTCATTGATGGGTGTGACTGAAGCGATCGGGATAGTTCAAAGGAGAGCCAACTGAAGTGGTTCAAGGGAAGAAACAGTTTTCATATGCTTGCATAGTGAAAAACTAGAACTATCAGTCTGTAAAGACTTAGTTTGAAGTGGATATGATTACAGTTGATAAAATCATGCTGTTGCTTGAATGAACATGAATTTATTCCTCATGAAAGAGCTTTAATAAATTAAAAAAAATAGTCTTCAAAAAATAATTGCTATTTAACAAATATTATTGTTTATCTTTTTCTAGCCTAATAAATATTTATTGTGATATTCCATTAATGTTACTGACAGGTGTTACTGAAAAAGGAATACCCAGTGCAAACCAACACAGGTTCCTGTACTAGTGAAGGTTTTACACACACACACACAGATAAGATCAGGTGATCAAAAATGCTAGCAACCAAACTTTTACTCTGAATGTTGGACAACTGCAAGAATGACATGCAGTGAATTTCAGCTTTTCACTCCTTAGTATTTTCTGAAGAATTTAGCAACTCAGATCAGTAGACCCTGGGCTGTGATTCTCTGCTAAGAGTAGATTGCAGAAAGGGATATGCTCACAAAGGAGATCTCTCAGGATCTCTGGAGAAATCTTTGTTTCTTTGTTTTTGGTTTTGTTTGTTTGTTTATCAAACAAGGTCATGGTTTGAAATAATTAAAAAGCATGGCACGAACCTGTAGTAAAGGCTGCATCTTTTTCATCTTTTGAAATCTGGATTTAGTTAAGAGGATGTCAGAAATGTCTGTGTTTGGGGAATGTGGGTTGAGGAATAAGGTTGAGAATCCCCTTCTGGTTTTGGTCATTTCTTTCTGAGCAATGACTTATGTCTAAGTGGAAGAATTGAAAATAGTGATCAACTTTGCCAAGTGGTTGAATCAAATAGCAATCTGAAAGGAGAGCTCGATAAAACTGTTGGTCATTTATTGATTCTTAAATACATACAGATTGTGATCAGTGTCAACATGACCTTTAATTATGAAAGACAGCTTTTTTTTGGTAGTTCTTTCACAATGGCGCCTTATGGAATTGATGAAAAGGGGGCTTAGAAAGGTTAACTCACTTATAAGTTCTTATAAATCTGAATTAAATTGAAAAAAATGTGAATTAAACCAAAGGTGTTAGTTTATTAGCTGAATTTATAATCACAGTAGGCTTCCTTATATGTATAAATGTGTTCAGCATTATTGGTAATCTTGAATTCAGTTGGATTTTAATATAGTCTTTAAAGATAGAAGTCAAATGCTGAAAATGTTAAGGTATATTTGCAAAGTTGGGAATTTACTTGATGAACATTTGGTTAATAGGTTGAGCCAATTTACCATCATTAAAATCAGGGGTTGTCTCATTACGGAGCATGGCATGTGTTTTTCCATTAGCTAGGAGGTTTGGAGGTTTCATGTTGCTCTCTAATGGTGTACCTGTGTTTGTGTGCCTGCGCACACACATATGTATGTGCACTTGTGTGTGTGTTGCTTCATATTGGTCCTGTACAATTTTTGTTAATTTTATTTCTGTGTATTTTTTGGGGGGGGTTTATAATGAATTATTTTCTTTGTATTCTTGACTAGTGATACATATAGGAAAGGAAAAACTGTTCATTATTCAGTTTGAGCATTTTCTTACATATTCTCATAGATAGCCAGTTTTTTTAGGTTGCCACGTAAGTGGTCATATCATCAAAAAATGATAGTTTTGCCATATATTTCCCCCAATCTGTACTTGATATATTATTTCATAACATTGCATTGGATAGCACATTCAGATAAACATAAAGTAATTTTTTTAAAAAAATAAAAGAGTTTTTCCTGAATTTAATAATAGTGTCTCACTAAATATGATGTTAGCTGTTGATTTAATAGATAAAAAGATATCCTTTTTGGATCAGATTAAGCAACTTTTTTTTTTTTTTTTTTTTTTACTTCTCTCAGTAATGTCCTATTAACTGGAATATATAATCCAAAAAAATCCACTGTTAGGCAGTGTCATAGTAGAGACTTTTTAGACAGATTCTCCATTATTTAGGAATTTTTACTCATATATTTGTCTGCTGTTTCAATAAAGCTATCAACACCTTTTTTTTACTGAGTTTCTATAGCCAAGTTAAGAGTTGAGTATAGCCAACATTATAAACAATATATAGCAGATAATTGAGATTAAATGTTTTTAATTGTGAAGAACATTGATAAACCCCCATTTATTTTAATTGTTCTGTGTCCTTTATTAACATCTATGTCAATTCATTTGTGAATTATGATTCCTTTATAATGCCTATTTTATATTGTTTTCATTTCTTATTTTTTTGATACAGTAGTAATTTGTGTAGGTTTTACACCCTAAGATGTGTGAATATATTCTTTAATAAATTAACAGAAAGCTGTATGAATGCCGTAGTGACTTCTTTTTGTGTTGCTGCTCTGCAGATCATAACGGATGCTTATGCTGTTTCCTTTTCTTTTGGTATAAAACATAATCTTAGAAATTATTAAATTTGAGCACTGTAATTTAAAGTTGCTATTTAAAAAATTTTCTGTCTCATTCTGACATCAAAAAGAGATTTTGTTGATAACTCAGTTTTATGGAAGAAGGAAGGAAAATTTGGGAAAATTTCGTTTATTATTATGCAGGCCAGTTTGCCCCCTAATACAGCTTAATTCCCGGTCTTAATCAGCAAGTGTTTTACTGTGATTTCTTGGTTTGGCCTTGGCAATAAATTATTATATTATACTATTACTATTTATCATTGTCAATAATTTTCTATATGTTGTAGTTTTCAGTTGAAACTGCTAAATACAAGTGTTTTTCTTGCTTTCTAAAGGAATTCCTAAGTGGTAAATTACATAAAGAGATTTGGGGAAAGCTCTAAAAGAGAACCAAACTTCTTTATTAGTGAATCAGGGAAATGCAGGAAAGTACTGGTTTACAATAATCTGTCATAAAACACATTCCATCGATATTTGACAGAGTAAAAAGGATCAGTTGGTTTGGGCAACACTGTTTGTTTAGTATGTATTTTATCTTTGAGCCAATTACTAGATTTCCATATCACTAAGTTTTCTAAAATAAATTTGATCTAATCCAATTGGCATGATTCAATTCCACAACAAAAATAGGTGAGGTAATTTAAAATTCTCTTTTAAGTGCTTAGGAAACTCATTAAGACGCAGTAAGGAAAATGTCATCCCTAAGATTATAACTAATTAGACTCTTGCTTTTCTAAGATGGGAATAGTTTTAGTTTAAACCCTGAATATATGACTATGGCTTTAAAAATGTTTAATTTGGCTGTCTTACCACATAGAGATGTAGAAGATTAATATAACAGTTAGAAATATAATGAAATGTGAATTTCCCAGTCGATTAAATGTGGGAATTTATAATTCATAAATTGATATAACTTCTTAGACATATTGTCTGCATGAAACTATGGGTGTATCATTTCCTGGCAGGATTTTTTACCTAGAAATTACTGTTTTGTAATGCAATCTTAAGCACTCCCTGTAGGAAACTGAGCAGACAGTATTGTAATGTGAAGAATATAGGCCACTGTGTCACAGCAGTTTCTTAGGGTTTTTTTTTGGAGGCATTAGTAATGTTGCTTATAAACCCATGGCACTGAATCACTGTCTTTTAAAAATGTCATGTTCAAGTGTCTTGTCTGCCAAGTTATAAATCTCATCTCTGAGAGCTTTTCTGTGTCTTTACTACCAAATTATCATCTTGTTGTGTTGTTTTTTTTTTTTTTTTTGGAGGGGTGGTAATTTACTTTTCTATTGATTGCCTATGTTTCTTCTAAAAGAGCAAGATCAGACAACATTTGGAAAATATTATTAAATACATAATTTGTGATGACACTACTCACAGAGAAAAGATTTCAGCTCCTTGAAATGTGGGACTTGTGGGGATGATTGTAATGGAGGCTTCTGTGCTATGAGTTATGAAAACGCTAGATGACAAAAACATCTGTTTAATACAGAATAGGCACTGGTTCATCTTTTGGCTTCACTCCGTTACAACAGTCAGCCTGAAAGTGATAAATTTCACTAGTAAAACAAGTTGAATGTATTGTTTTTAAAGCTTTACTTGGGGATAGAAGTTTCACTATAGACTTTTTAAGATCATTTCATTATGCACACAAACTTTTACATTTTAGGAAAATAATACTTATTTCCACAATGAATATGGGAGAGGGAAAGCTTAACTCTGTACTAACCGTCCATTATGAAGTGTTATAACATTCTGGAACTATAACTCTTTAAAATAGTTTCAGAGCAGGTTTTTAAAAATCAAGTCCAGCAATGACTTCAAAGAATTTAGCTACTTGAGTTGAAACCAGGCCAGGTCCTTAGATCAGCTCCATTTGGCAGTTCATATATAGTCAGTCATTCAAGGTCAGATAAGGAGGAATGTGAATGCATTTAGTATTTTTTGCCTTTTAATACTTGGTTTATATTTTTCAGAGAAGTTAGCTTGTCTTTGTTTAACTAATAACAGTTTTGATCATTAAATAGTTCAAATACCTTGATGGTGAAATTAATACAAATGGGAGGTTATGGTAGGACTGAGGGGGTACTGGAGATGTATTTCAAATAATCAAACATGAAAAACTCACTTTATTTTTTGCCCAGTGCTACATTGATTTGTCTTCTGAAGCAGTTTCATCTTCCACTTCCTTTGGCCCTCCTCCGCCAAGTTATTCCTTCCTCTGACCCTTTGCACTCTCATTTCCTGTTAAATTCCTATTGTAAATGTATACCCAAGCCATCCCCATCCAAATCACTACCTCCACAATAATAAAATACATCCGTCCATCCTGTAATCCATTCTTTCTGTCCTTCCCTGCCCTGCCCTCACCCTCTCTCTCCTCCAAAAAGTCTCCCAGGACTTTTTGACAGTTTGGTGCACTCTCATTATTTCTGGTTATTAGCCTCCCATTCTCAGCTTTAATCTGGTTTCAATCATCATCACTCCATTGTAACTCTTAATTAGCTCACTAATGTCCTTCTGTTTGTAGTAAGTGAGCGGCCGTGGTGTTTCATCTTATTGGACCTCTCTACTCTTTCATTTCCCTACTATTATTTCCTTAGAGTCTGTGAAATTACATCCTTTCATATAAGCTTGCTGTTGCTTCTCTTCGCTTACCCAGAACTGGTTGAACTGTAGCTTGTTATTTGTTTATATTGTATTTTGTTTTATGTGTTTTTATTCTACACATTCTTCCTGTTCAACTTATTTAGGATCATAGTATCAAACACTATATGGAGTTCCCAATATGTATCTTTCTTCAGACTTTCCCAAGTGACTTCATAATTTTTGCAGCCACCTCCCTCTTTACTTACCATGAGTACCTAGGCCTAGGTGTCTGAAACATTTACTGTGTGCCAGGCCCAGCACTAAGTGTTTTTACTCCATTCCTCCAACAAAACAGTCCTAAGAAAATACCCTAAACTGAAATCATCTGTATAATTCAATATATTTTTTTCTCCAGTATTATTTTTATCAGTTATCAGCACAACCACTTACCTGCTCAACTATCATAAAAATCTGGGAGGAGTCTTTTCTCTTCCCTCGCTGCACTCCTATCCTATTTTTCACATGCAATTAATTATTAAACACTGCTTCATTTATGAACAAACTTTTAAAACCCATTCACCCTTTTCTTCATCTTTATTTTTCACTGCCCCACTTTAAGCCCTTATGATCTCTCGTGTGGTCTATTGTAACAGCACTTGCACTGATAACCCTTTGAAATCAACCCTGCATGGAGTGGCCATCGTGATCTATCTAGGATGGAAATCTGATCACATCATTTACTTGTTCAAATGCTTGGTTTCTGATTACCTGCAGGATAAAGTCCAAGATCCTTAGCATGTGATATGAAGCTCTGTGTTATCTTGCCTCTTAGATCTATGGCCTCATCCCTAGTCATCTGTCCGTCCTACTTCATGCTGTGTTAGAAGTTAACTGTTTATGATTCTCTGAGTACTTATGCTCCTTCTTGTGTTCTGCTCTATACCTAGAGTGCCTCCTCCTGCCTTTGTATTCATTTTTCACTACTGTCCTCAGGAACTACTTTCTCTACGATGTTTTCGCTACCTAACCTTCCCGTTCATCTGAATAGCTTTGGTATCCCTCTTCCCTCATCCAGGGGTATTATAGACACTAACACACACACCTGTTACTGATTTGCTACCCAGTTTTGTGTGGTAAAGATACAGATCGTGTCCAATTTTCTTTGTGTACCAGGCTCTTATCACACTATTAGCATTAAGTTTGGACTTAACAAACATTAGTTAGCAAGTGAATGAGTGAAACCATAAGTGAATTAGTTATCCTCAAGCATCACTGTTCAGCAGAGGCAGATGTCTGATGGTTAATAAGGTTAGCCCTCCTCTGAATAAAGGTGAAGAAGGAGTGAGGTAAACTGAGGTCTCAGTAGTTTTAGCCGAGATTTGCTTTTAAGGTGAAGAATATGTGCACCTGTATAAATATCTGTGTTTATACAAAAGAACAAAGGATGAATCGAGGAAAATATTTTGAGTGCAGATTGGAAAAAGACTGTGGAGAAAGGTTAGTGGGTGAGACCAGATATTTAAGAAGTACCTAACATTGAATTATCTATGAGCTATCCAAATGGGGGAAAAAGTGAATCTATTTCAACTGAATAGAAGGATGGATGAGGGTCAGTGAGTGATTTTTTTTTTAATTTAGAACAACCTCAAAGGTAGAAAAAATAGTACAGTTAACTCCCATGTATCCACAACTAACCCTTAACAATGATCAATATTTTACCAAAGTAGTTTCATTTATCATCACCTGCCTCTCTTACTTCCTGACACATACCATGCACATTTAGTGAGTAGTTTGGTGAGTTCCTGGAGGACATTATGCTAAGTGAAATAAGCCAGTCATAAAAGGACAAATATTGCATGTTTCTACTTACATGAAATACCTAAAATAGCAGAATGGTAGTTGCCAGGGGCTGGAAGGAGAAGAAAATGGAAAGTTATTCCACCCGTATAAAGTTTCAGTTATGCAAGATGAGTAAGTTCTAGAGATCTTTTGTACAACATGCTGCCTATAGTTAACAATTTAGCATTACACACTTAAAAACTTGTTAAGATGCTAGATCTCATGTTAAGTGTTCTTACCGCAAGAAAACAACAACAGAAGGAAAGGAAGAAATTTTTAAAGGTGATGGATATGTTTACTGCCTTGATTGTGGTGATGGTTTTGTAAGTGTTTGCCTATGTCCAAACTCATCAAGTGGTATACATTAAATATGTCCAGTTTTTGGTATATCAGTTAGACCTCAATAAAGGTATTTTTAAAAATTAAAATAAAATAAAATACTGCCCACTAGTAGCTTTCTGATAGGTAGGATAATCTAATATGTCCTCTGTACATTGTGCACAATTGAAAATTTGTGCTGTATAGTTTATTAGCTGTTTAACAAGTACAGTATGAAAACCTGAGAAATATCAGAATAGAGATATATTCATTTAACTGTCTCTTTTATACACAGTTTACATTCAAAAGAAATATTAAAAATCCACTAATTATTATTTGCAGAATGTTTTTATCTACTTATCTAGGTATTTATGGAAGAACCTTTAGTACCATTTTTAAGATTAGTCAGCTTTGGTATTTGTGTTATCAAAGCTACAGAAGTAATTATTATTGTTTGTAATCAGATTTGCCCATGTATGTGGGAAGTGCTTTTATCAATGAATGTGGCTTTAGCATTACAACCAGGGTTGCCAAAGCAGGAGTTGTGTGTATAGGTGGGGTGTCCATTGTAAATACCCCAGTCACCTTCTAAATCTCATTCTAGATTTATATTCTGGAAGTTTTCTGCCAGAAGTTCATGAGAACTGAGTTCTGTTTCTGCTGCCCTATTAATTAAAAGAATGACCAAATGAGTCATTCTGTCTAAGCCTCCTTTTTTCAAATGTGAAATTATGGATTATGATCTCCAAGACTATTTTCAGCAAAGGAGTACACAGTATGTCTGTGTTCAAGTCATGACATAATACAGTGAACAGCATCATAGACATGAACATACTAGGAGGGACGTCTTCTGGTAATGGTAGCAGGCCATTGTTCTGTTGTAATGTGACACTGTGAAGTGTAAGGGCAGGCCTTTTAGTCATTTAACAAGGACCAAGAGACAAATGAGATACATAGAAAGAAAAATAGGACCGGATGCATGACTGAGTCTTTGTCTATAGCCATCATAGATGGATTTGTTTTTCAAACTTTTACTGAAGATTGGCTGATGATTAAACAAGTCCACACTTAGATCTGTATCACGTTTATTTTATACAGCAAGACCAGGCCTAGGTAAATTGGGTAGAAAATGCTGTAGAATCTACCCATAACTTTGGGTTGATTCATCCTGTCCAAATCCTTTTTTAAAAATGTTTTTAACCTCAAAGAAAAAGACAGTCCTCAAACATTCCAGTAAGGATAACAAATATTTCTGTATTTCCATCATGAAATATATTCACTCAAGTAACTTACCTGGCCCTGATTTACACACAGAAACAAGTCACACAACCAGCTTCTAATTAGAATCTCTCCCTCTCAAGGGGAGTCAGAACTCTTATCTACAACCCTCTTCTTGTCTCAAGAGGGAGCTTTATGGTCTTTTTTAAAGAGTGAAAACAGGGCACAAATCTAAAGCCACCTGAGGAAAATTGCAGGGATGAAAATCATTAGCTCTTGATGACATAGCCGTACTCGTGTTATCACAGAGCTCTCCTCATGCTGAGGGGAGGAGGGACGAGCAAACACTAGCTCTGATTACCTACTACAAGGATATTTTTTAGGGCAGAAAAATGGACTGGAAGCAAAGAGGTATAAAACCAAGCTTACAGAGTTAATCCTGATCTATCCACTCAGGTTGTGAATGGTGCTACTAGTAAGGAGGAAACATCAATGAAATTTAATGAGTATATCTTTAATCCAGTTAGTTTTCCAGATACATTAAGAAATACATTTGCTTCTAGAAAATGACAGCGTTATCATAACTCTATAATTCTTCAAAACCTTTTCAACACTACCGAGTATTTATTAAAGACCCTCTCTATTTCAGATACTGTTCTAGGGTTTTTTTTTTTTTAAGGGAATTATATAATTACAAAAATGTTATTTAGCATATTAAAAATGAAAGCTAAATAATTATGTTTTCACTACGCTATTGAAAACACTAGAATGTTAGTGTCTTTCCCAGTGAGTGATATTTTTTTTTTTACACTTCACCTGGTTGCAAACCACTATGCTCTTACACCGTCGAACATTCCCTAATGCTGTTCCACGATCTACTGAGTGGTTCCCTGAGGAATATTCCACACTGTTTCCATCATAAAAAGTTTATTGTGAGAATATATGGAAGTTCCTTTTCTACGGTTAGCTAGTTGGTTAACTGCCAGATTGCATGATTTTTACTAGGTAATATTTTTACAAACTTGATTTAATGTAATCTTGGATCAAGAACTTCCTCCACCAGGAAGCCGTCTATTACAGTAGAAAGAACACAAGGCCCCAGTTTTCTGACACAGTTCATGCCTAACAAGCTGTTTGACCTTTGTCAAGGGCAACAGTTTGCTCATCTGAAAAATGATGAGCATAGTTTAGAAATATTCTGAGATTCCATGATTCTTATATACCCAAGTGATCAAAATCATGAGGTAGTGTTATTTTTTGGACTCAAAATAAAATTTTAATTTCTTTTTAATTAAATTCCTGCACCTATCTCTTTTTTTCCATGTACATGGTAAAACCATTTGTTTTAGGGTTAGTATGGTTGCATGAAACTTGTCTGCCTGAAATTATTGTTCTTATCCTTGGACACATGCAACATTTTCCTAGGTCATTAAACACACATTTTCAAATGAAGACTGCAGTAATAAATTAATATATTCTAGCAGTGCAATCTGTTCCACTGACCACCTTTTGCCCTATTGGAAATTCTCTGGAGCTTCTTAAAAAAAATTGGCCTTTTAGACCAGATAAAACTACATTCTGGAAGACTAAATATGCATAACATGGAACTGAAAAATGCAACCTCAGTGAAAATCAACTTTCAGAAAATGAATTTTATGCTGAGAAAAATAAGTAAAATTAATATTGCAGTCAGAATTTTTGGCTATTGGATAAGTTAACCAGCCTTCACTTTCCATACTTAACCTTCTATGACTACAAAGCAAAAACACGTAGCTACAGAGTTTGGATTTACTTTAAACCTTTAGATGGTTGTACATCAAAATGTTAATATCATCTAGTTTTTATTTTTTTCCCTAAATCAAGTCTTTCAGCACCATTTGATGATTAATTTTATGTGTCAACTTGACTAGGTCATGGTACTCAATTATTTTGTCAGACATCCATCTAGACATTGCTGTGAAGGTATTTTTTTTAGGTAAGAGTAAGTTTTAAATCGGGAGACTTTGGGTAAGTCAGATTACCCTCTGTAATGGGGGTGGGTCTCATTCAATCAGTTAATGGCCTTAAGAGAAAAAGACTTAGGTCCCCTAAGGAATGGGAATTTTGCCTCCAGACTACCTTTGGTCTTAAGCTGCAACGTCAACTCTTCCATGGGTCTCCAACCTTCTGGCCTGCCCTGAAGATTTCAGAGTTGCCAGCCCCATAATTTCATGAGCCAATTCCTTAAAATCACTCTCTCTCTCCATACACACACACACACACACGCACGCACACACACAAACACACCCCATTGGTTCTGTTGTTCTGAAGAATCGTGACTGATGTACCCTAGAAAGATAGGACTCTACAAATATAGATTCTGAAGTATTAGAAAGACTACTGACACTTACCTGTTATGTGAACTTAGATTAGCATCTAACTTTCAGAGCATCAAATTTATTAATAATTTCTTCAGGAAATTATTCATTGCAATAGATTTGTTATTTGAAGCTTTTTTTTAAGTCTTAGAGATAAAACATAAATAGATTTAAAATATCATAGTATAGCACAATGGACAACACCTGTATTCTCAAAGGAAAAACTGAATAACAGATTTGCATGTGGTAAGACAAGAAGTTCCAGTCCAAGAAAGCTAAAACATGTAATTTCTAATTATATCTTACTGTTTAAACACAATATTTGACAATATTTTCCCATCATTTCATACACGTTCTTTTATTTTATTCTTTTACTATCCAACTGAAACATACCGATCAAGGTATTCAGTTGAAATTAAAATGAACTCTTCCTACATTCCTAATTTAGATTTATAATTATATTTGAGGCCTTTGCTTACTTCTAGTGTCATTTCATTTTTTTTTTCATTTTCTGTCTATTTTTATAAAATAAGAGTAAAACTTAAAATTATATACATATGAGGGGGAGGGTAGAGCTCAGTGTTAGCGAGCACACTTAGCATGCATGAGGTCCTGGGTTCATTCCCCAGTACTTCCATTAATATATATATATAATATATATATAAACAAATAAACCTAATTACCTCCCAAAATATATATACATATGTATATGCACAATCACACATTAAAATAGAGATACAATCTTGCCCAGAAAAAGATGGCAACTACCAAATTTGAAATAGCAACTGCCAAGTCACATCACTACTTGAGCTGAAGGTGCTCACAGTACAGAAAACACTTTGAGGGTTCAATATATAATGTCTGGATGTGTAGGCTGTGTGAGAGTTGAATATATTGAAGTTGAGGGCTACAACCAAACTGCCTGGATTGAAGTGGGATTTGGAGACCTAACACCCACTCCATCGACCTTTATTCCTTTACTCTCCCTGTGTAGTAGCACTTGAAGTAATTCAGTAGAACATTTTGGTGTCCAAAAAGTACAGATTCTAAATGGCCTCCATGGTCAACTTCAGCTCTTGATTCCAACAGGGTTGTTGGTGAAGGAAGTACTCCTCACACAATCACCTCTCACCTTTTACTAGCACAAGCTTCTGCCTCCCTGGACCTCTAGCAACCTTAAATTTTTCCACAGATGTTAAAATGTCATAAAAAGAATCACCCTGTCTCAGAAACTGTTCATTTCTGTCCAGAAAGCATGGCATATTATGGCTTCAAAATGAGGCAAATTACAGAGTTAAAACCGTTTTTGAGAAAGATGTTTCTGTAATGGTTCAATAAACAAAAAGTTCATTGAAGCAATAATGTGCTAGTATATGCTGATTATGGTAAAGAATATAGTGTGTGTTGTACATTTATTGCAGGATTACATGAGATTAAAGGAGTAATGCTTAAAAACTAGCTAGTCATTTCTGAATCTGTTACTGAAGCAGAGTTCCTTTATGTCAGATGATGCAGTTTCTGGAAATTTTAATTTGGCTTCAGCAACTTCCTTAATGAATTACAGCTGACTTAGGACTGATTAGGGAAAGTAGAAAATGTTACAGCTCTGTAACCATACTACAAACAGGAATACGGGTATGCTGATTCAGAGATTTTTGGAAATCCTAGATAGTGGGCATTAATTTTTGAATATAGAATGTTTTCTTCCAATAGGAATGACAGCAAAGTGATCTTTGTGGATATTTCACGTCTTTCAAAATCTTAGCAGGAATCATCATTCCTTTTATTTAATAAAAAAATCCTTGGGATATGACAGATTTAATTAAAGCACTGAGACTGAACAGTATCAGCACATTTTTGTATGAGACGATTGTCCCAGAGAGAATATCACTTTTACAGTTGATATCCAAATCGGATTTACATGAAGCTACAGTCTCTTGAATTTGAAACAGGACTGACATGTATGTAGATAATGCATTTTGTCAGGTAGGGCCTCTGTTAAACATCTTATGTGAAGAATAAAACCTTCTTGGGGTGCATGTACCCAGTCTCTTTCTTCATGATGATGCGATAAAAGGGACAGAAGAAAACTCAGCAACAGAAAATGCATTTTGCTTCTCTCCTTGCTTTCGAGAGAATTCATGGCCCAAGCCTTTATGGATGCTGTCTCTTTGAAGAAAGACATATGTGGCTGTCTTAGAATAGACTTCTGTCGGGACTGGGACATTTCTAACTTGTCTCCTGAGGAAGATTTTGGTTAACATGTCATCAGCCACTCTGTTTTTATATGTGTTGCTTCAAGACTCTTTCTTTCCTTTCTGAGTCTAGCTATTCCAAACCAGGGCTTGTTTGATGAGTGAAATCGTCTGGCCAGAGACCATTTTGCTACAGGGCATATTTTCTGCTGACATCATACTGGTTTGGCTTTCTTTGTATACTCTTACTATTAGGCTAGCAGTTTTTAAGTTTTAAAAATGCCTTTGTAGGTGTGAGTGGAAACTATCTGAGTCTGCTATTTTTAAACTATAAAATGTTTACCTGTATTTGGAGATGATTATTTGTAACTAACACACTCTGTATATATTTGAAGAAGTTCTTGTCTTGTTAGAATGATAGCCTTAAAGGAGATTATCTTGCATTTTATAGGAAAATAAGAGTTACTCAGAGAAAGAATTGTTGAGAGTGTCAAAAAGTGAGATGCAGAATTTAGGTGAAAGGAATAGCTTTGTGAAGGAACAGAAACTCATTTCTGAGATGGAATAACTATTAGACAATAGATGCATGAACAGAGATAAAGGGGAAAAGATAGAAGATTAGGGAATTTAAACATGTTGCCTAATAAAACAATAATTAATACTAATAATTAGTATTATTATAGCTGCCCTTTAAGAGCTTCCTATGTGCATGTAAGCATTGTATTTGCTTAATTTGGGTTATCCCAATAGTTACAAAAAGTATGATTGGCACTATTATCCCTATTAAATGGGTGATGAAACAGGCTCTTCTTTTAGGGAGTCTAAATAATTTACCCAAAGTCACATGGCTTTTAGGTAGCTAAATCAGGACTCAAATCTAAGTTTATTTGATTCCAAGCTTGTTTTTGCATAACTTCTATTAATTCTGGTTTCTATTACATCCTGACTCCCATCATTATAAACTACAGTTCCAAATGGTATCTCAAGCCAACATTTGCCATTTATCATGACAAATATATTTAGTTTAAACACCGGAAAAAATTTTATAATCTATTTTGAATAATGCAAATAATCACAAACAATCCTTCCTAACTAGATTTTTATGTTGACTTTATTTAATCAACCAGGGTAAAAGAAATCTCAAAATCAAATATAATTGCTTTTAGACAATGGAAGATGAAGAGCATTGACAATATATATATCTCTTGTCACAGACCATTATACTCCTTGCTATTGACTAATGTGAAAATTTAGAAGCTATCACATCATGTCCACTGATTTACTTAATTCAACAAACTTTTTTTAATGCGCCTACGATATGCCAAACACCATTCTAGAAATAAGGAAACAAAAATGAATAGTTTCTGGTATGTGCTCTTGGAAAGCTAGTAGAGTACAGCCTTAAGGAATTCAGTAAGTCATATCTCTCATTAAGGTCAATGAATAATAAATGTGCAGAACTTAGTTTATCCCAAAGTGTTGGATAAAAAATTAACTATTATTCATTTATTCATTTAATTGACTAATATTAAGTGGACAGTCATTAACTGTGATAGATGCTGCATCTCTGATAGGGTAAGAAGCAGGAATGCTTTCTGGACTCGGCCATGCGTACTGTGAATATGTACACACACGCACAAACTGTGACAAAACTTGTGAGGAAAATAAGGAATACTCTGAAAGGGAATGCTAGTAATTGAAAAATCTGAAGGTAAGGGAGCTACTTCATATTCAAAGACCGCAGAGGGTGGGGAGAGGATGGGAAATGGTGTGAGCTGAGGCTGGAATTACAGGCGGGGCCAGATCTTAGAGGTCCTTATAGACCATGTCCTTTTGCAGGTTTGTATTACCTAGATGACAGCTTAAAGAAGTGACAGTCTTTTTTCCACTGAATTATACATAAATAATCTTTACAGTTTGTTAACAAATAGCTGGAGCTAGCCTGCGTGCTTTGAGCTACTTAATAAGGATATGTGTCCAGTGTTCTTTTTTTTTTTCCTATTCTTTATTTTCCTCTTAGATTTTAGACTTGTTAGCAAAGAAATAGAGTAGTAAATTATCTTAAATTTCTTGCTATTTTATGTATACTATACATATATATTTGTTTGTCCAATGAGAAATCGTTAAAATAGGACATTTCTGTATTATAGTGATTGTCTAGCATTAAAAAATAAGGAGCAAAGTCATTGCAGAAACTGATGGGAACATGCAGTAAAGAGAATCCCAAGAGCTGACAACGCATCAGCAAAAAATCATTAAAATTATTTTTAAAAGTTTCCCTTTGACACAAAAGGCTGAATCTTCACTATTGAAGATATGTCAAAAGTAGCTTGATTAAAGACAGCAGTATTGCATTTTTGCCATTAGAATAAAAAGACTGAATTGTTACTGAAAAGCCATGAAGTGCAGAACTCTGGAATTTGTGGTGAAAGGAAATTGAAAAAGAACAGAACATTTGGATTCATGTTTCATGAAATAATTTGTGTGACAGACTAGGAAGGCAGTCTGAGGGAAAATTGACATAATTTTTTCCTAGGACTAGGAAAGGCCAGATAAATATGTCACTGTTAACAAATGCACTATTGTGCATGAACAAAGCATATTGGACTAAATTTCTAAATATTGATTTTCAATCATCGGAAAATATTTACATTTTTTAAAAGTATAAACAACCACTTGGTCTTGCCTCCTTTTTTACCCTTTTCCATTGGCTCCCTTTTAATTTTGAATGGACATTAAGTTAGAACAGAAGGAGGAAGGCAGATATTTTTTTAACCCATGGAAATGTTCATTCTTCAGGGGAAGACGTATTGGGATGTGTATTGTGAGATATGTAATATGTAGCCTGCCCGTGGTCTTTTTGCAGTGTCTAAATCTAGCTTCTCTGAGGTTCAAGGGTCCATGCAGAAGTCTTCCACCAGATTATAGAGTCACAAAAGCGCCCTACTGCTGCATTGGGTGTGCAGGGGCTGTGTCTTTGATACCTTTGTCTTTCTCACAATGTCCAATTTGGTTTTTGTGTACAGAAGATGCTTGGGGAATATTTGGCTGATCCAGGACAACTGGCACAAACAGAATTTGGAATAGAGGGATGGAATGTGTAGATTTTTCTCTTTGTGCAGTTTAGGGATGTTGTAATGGATGCTACCGGTTCACCACTCATATCTCCTTTATACTCACTGCTTCGATGTGTGCCCAGGGCTTTCTTCTGCAAACACCTCTGACTCATTCTCTGGCCGCATGTTTGGCTGTGCATGGAGGTGCCCTGAAGTTGCTGGGTATTAGCATGTCCAGAACTAGCCTTCAACCAATGCCAAGCATTTGGTTTTTTTCCCCAGGGAGGATTTGATGCATAATTATACCTTAGCTTCCTTTCCCCTCTGGTGGAATAACTCAGAAGGGTGTTCCACATAATATCCTGGAGGGTTCCAGTGGGACTCTGTTAGTTCATGAATACACCCCATATTGGCTTCCTTTCCTTCTCTGTCTCAATTTCCCACTCTCCTAAAGGTGATGGTATTCAAAGCCTGTCTCAGGATCTGCTTCTGGAGCAAAGGACAGGGACTCTGGTTCCTGGAGTATTGGACTAGGCACAGATGTCTGTAAAAGTTTGTTGAAAGGAATCAAATTATGTAGAGTTTAATTAAATTAAATTATCCTGCAACCTCATTTCTCTGGGCCAAATCCAAATGCTTATTATGTGCTGTTATGGGAGTTGTGGAGGAAGGGGTGAGGCATATTATTATTATAAATCTAGTGACAATTAATTTTTAAACAATATTAACTACGTAGTCTGGTATCTAAAACCTATTGCATGTGAAAAGCTACCAATTTAGAGAAAAATGAAAGTTAACAATAGGCACATCTGAGCAGGTAAAATGTCTTTGCAGATGGGATGTCATAAGATAAAACAGAAACACTATAAAATGTGGATATAATCAGTTAGCTATATTTTCCTGTAATTTGAAGTGTTCACTATATATTAATTGACATTTTCAGATTAAAAGATTAAATTTTGCTTCATAATTTATAACTCAAAAAAAGGGAAACTAGCTAACTAGCCTGGATAATTTTCTTAGTTGACCAGATAGATGAAATTTCACTATAATTAGAATCATATTTCAAGTCAAGAAAGATCATATAGCAGTTTAGATTGTGTGTGTGTGTGTGTGTGTGTGTGTATAAGAGACAGTGAAAGGGGATTTTTTTTTTTTCAAAAGAAAGAATCTTAGAACAAATTTTATAGCTACCAAATCAGAGAGAGTTGTGGTGGCACATTGCCACTGAACTTATGGTTTGAATGATATAAGAGACAGTCTGTTCAGCAGTTATTTGTAGTAGTTTTAATATAGCTACAGACCAGAATGAGAGGCTCCCTGGACTGCCGCAGTTCTTGGCAAGAGGAACAATGCATAGATCTAGCCACAGCTGAATGGAATAATTCCAGAGTGGGGATCACAGGTCTGGTGCAGACTCAACCTATCAACAATGAATGATTTAAGCAAATAAAAGCTCAATTAATATCATACATCTTTAATCACTTACAATGTATCCACATTGGTCTCTTCCAAATCTGAGTTCTATTACCATTTTTTATACAAATAATAGACATTTATTCAACCTACTTTCAAGTAAGAATGCTTGGGTTTCAATCCAGATTCTATTATTTATTGGCTGTTTGTCCTTGGGCAAGTTACCTACCCTCTCTAGGATTCAATTTCCGCAGGTATAAAATGGAAATAACGGTATCTATCCTATACTATTATTATAAACATAAATGATTAAACATGAAATACTTAATTCTTTGCTAGGCATGGCCTACATAGACACTCAAAAATTGAAAAGCATCAGGAGTAAACAAATGGTTTTCTGTCTTAAAGAAATTTGCCTTTAATCATACATATAATGCATACACTAAAATAATACATAAGTAAAAAAAACCCAAAGCATAAATACAAAACAGAAATAGACTCACAGATACAGAATACAAACTTGTAGTTGCCAAGGGGGCAGGGGGTGGGAAGGGATAGATTGGGATTTCAAAATTGTAGAATAGATAAACAAGATTATACCGTATAGCACAGGGAAATATATACAAGGTCTTATGGTAGCTCACAGAGAAAAAAATGTGACAATGAATATATATATGTTCATGTATAACTGAAAAACTGTGCTCTACACTGGAATTTGACACAACATTGTAAAATGATTATAAATCAATAAAAAATGTTAAAAAATAAATACATAAGTAGACCCAACCTGACAGAAAATAAAGAAATTTCTGAGTGTGGGCTAACTGAGATACTTTAGCTTTCGAATTGAATCACTGTATGTTTTTGTTACATCATGCTCTTTCAATTCTGTTCCAGCAACCTGGATGCATTATAAAGACCTGTTTACAGAGATGGGAGAATGGATTGAATAAAAAAATTGTAAAAATCCTATCCCATTAGGCACTAAATAGCTATAGTAGATCTTAGATGAAAATAGTTTTCCCTCATTGAGAATAAGAAGACTATTTTATTTTCTTTGCTTTCAATTCCAATAAAAATCTCAATAGGGGTGTGTGTGTGTGTGTGTGTGTGTGCACGTGTGTGTGTGTGTGTGTATGCATATGAGGGGGGATGACAAGCTGATACAAAATTCTTGTGTAAGGACAAGAAATCAAAAATAACCAAGACAGGTCTAAGAATAAGAATTAGGTGAGAGGATGTAAAAACAGTATAAGGCTACAGTAATGAAGACTAGGACAAAGATAGGCAAACAGGTCAACAGGCAGAGTTGAGTGCCCAGAAACAGAGCCAGAGACAGATGGAAACTGATTTATGACAGAGGAGATATTACAGGTCGGGAAGAAAAGATGATTGTTTCAGTAGAAACTGTCAATATGGGAAAAGGAAAAAAAAAAAAAGAGGTAGGCACTTCTTCCACATTCTACAAAGACATAAGTGTCAGACAGATAAAACTCATAAATGTGAAAAGAAAAACTATAAAACAATTTAAGAATAAATCTTTATGACTTTAGGGTAAAGATAAACAGACTCTAGCAGCACTAGTCATAAAATAAGATCACTAAATTTGTCATTAAATTAGAATCTTCAGTGCATCAAAAAGACACCATAAAGAGTGTAAAGAACCTGGCAGGAATCAAGTTTTTCACTACACATATGAAAAGGATTAACATTTCCAATAAAAATATATACATTAAAATATATTAAACGGTGCAGAGTGGGGATGGGGTGGCAAATAGCCCAATAAAAAGTGGACGAGAAAGTAGAACAGGCCCTTGGCGGACGCTGCAACCCACGCGTCAAGAAACAGTCAGACAAACGCTGAATGCAGCGCGTTCGCCTGCAGCGCCAGCCGCCCAATTCCCAGCAGCACGTGCAGGCACCAGGCAGTAAAGCTCTCAGGTGGCTGCTGGCTCCTGGGGTCTGTCAGGGCCGCTTGGGCCGCCGAGGATCTGCCTGCTCCTACTTTCACTGAGCATGAGGACATGGTCACAGCCCGCCACTGCTCAGAGCAGCAGGCCCCTGCCTCGAATGTAGGCCCAGGCATCCAGGGCTGCCGTGCTGATGGCAGGATGGCGACCTCCACAAACCGTCATCAGCCGCTTCAGCTTCTAAGGGGATTGAAGGAGGTCAGAGCTTGCAGGGACCTCCCATTGGGCGGTGAATGAATGATGTCACCCCGAGAGCATCTGGCTGTGGGACTTAAGGAATCTGGGTCATCTCTGCCCCAAACCTCAGAGAGCCTTGGCCTCCTGAACTCCAAGGTGGGGTCCGAGACCTAAACACCAGCAGGGAGCCTGGGCAGCCTGGGGCCTCCGCGATCCAATCAGGCCTTCCATCCACTTTCTCAGCTTGACTGTCGTCCTGGCCTAACGCCCTCCACTGCGGGTTTACTCGAACCTTCCCGGTACTAGACTCTGGGAGTTCAGATAGGAAAGAACACTCAACGTGATGTGGATGGACTCTTATCCTTACCTGTTCTGGCTGCAAAATGTAGCCAGGTAGTTTTGGCTTGAAGTTTTGTGCACAGCTTTGGCTTATCTGTGCTTTGATTGAACCATAAGGGCCTATACCTTCCAATGCTGGATTACTCAAGACCTTGGGATGAGATCTGAAGAAATTCTGACAGCCTCACCTCTGTAGGTCTTAGATGTCCACTCTGGAATCCAATATTTTTACCTCATTTTCTAGGTTCCAGTTACATGGTCTTAGTTAGGAACCGTGATGGTTGGTACCATGATCACTGAAATCATCCATGACTGTAGGGATTTTTGAGGTTGAAATTCTCTAAATTTATTTTGTAGGAACAATGTTGAATGGGAATGGTGATACCAACCTTATCTATCTTGTTCCTAATTCAGAAAGAACTGCTTCTAATATTTCTCTATAAAGAATAATATTTGCTCTGTCATGTTAATATATACTCTTTAATTTTCTTCTTCTTCTTTTTTTTCATGAGTTATTTTTAAATTGTATGGAATGACTTTCCTGGGTATGTTGGATATGCCATCTGTGTTTTTACCCACCTAATCTATTGATGTAGTAAATTCCGGTCTACATTTTTAAATGATAAACCAACCTTGAATTTCTAGATTATTAGCAATTTGACACGATCCCTTATATTTTTATGTATTAGAAATTATTTCTGTTCTCAAAATCAAAGGCAAAAAATGTCAGAAAGCCTCATTTTCCACCAGCTGGTAAAAAATAAAACGGTTCATCAATAGTGGAGTAGCTGTGCCTAAAGCACCTTGCACCCTATTTTAAATATTCACCTCAGAAACACACACCTGCAATTTGCCAAGTGAGAGAATTGACATACACTTAACTGAACAGCCTGGTAAGCTAATGGGTCTAGGATTTGAGAGGAATGAAACACTTACTTAAATATGAGTGAATGAATACACAAAGGAATGAATCTCTCCACTCTGATCCAGGCTAACAGGACAACACTCAGGTAGTTAGTAAGTTAGAGCTTACAGCTAGGACTCAAGTAAGCTTTGTCTGTAGTGGACATTCATTAAAAGATAACTGTTAATTACTATGATAGAAGTGAGAGCAGAAATGAATGTCAACAGCCTGAGGCCAGTGCTACAGTGAGGCAGTGTAGAGTTGTGATTAATAAAGAGCTCTATAGTCAGACTGCCTGGGCTGAGGTCTCTGATTCACCTACTGTGTAACCTTGGGAATGAAGGCACAGGTGTGCATGGCATGATATATAACTTTCTTTTTTTAATATGATTGACAGAAATATATTTTGGTTAAAAGGAGTTTTTCTGAGGATTCTATTTAACTGACTTTGGATTATCTGGGAGTATAGTATATTAATGTTCCAGTGTAAGAATAAACTGATTTTAAGTTAGGGCCATGTATATTCAGTTTGGGTCCAGGTGAATAAAGACACATCTATATTTATATATTTATACAAGTACTTATCCCTTGTAAAAACCAGCAAAATCAATAAATGATTTTAAACTCAACAGATGTTTTACAAACATGAGCTTTCAGCTCAGATATGTGAATTTCAAACTTTATGACTTTGAAAACCTCCTGTTTTCATTGTGTTATCAAAGTGCGATGTGTGTGTGTTAGTGTGTATGTGCACATGTTTAAAACTTCTAGATGAATAAAATTTAATATAAAAACTATTTTCTAATTATTTTAAATTTGGTTAAGTTGTGGTTTTATTTTTCCGAAGAACAGATCATATAATGACTGACAAAATAGCTGTGTGTTTTAGTTTTGTTAAAGAATCTGGAACCATTTAGTTTATATTTTTCTAAGGTCTAAAGAAATTTTTTAGCTGAAGTTCTATTAATTTCTAAAAAACTACCAAAATAAGCAAAAATATTTATAGACAGTAGGTGTAAGCTGTTAACATTTTATACTGATTAGTTTTTCAGTTCTACCACATGAATAATTACAAAAGTGCAATGAAAAATAATGATCAAGGTCAAGAGTTTAGTTTATTTTAGCATAGCTAAATATGCTTAGAAATACAAATATGTAGTTCAGTTTTATTATATTTATTAGATATCATTCAGTTAAATATTTATTTAGTATCTCCCTAATGGCAGACACTATTCTAGGTGCTGGGGAGACAAAGAACAAAACAAAACATTTTCAAATTCCTATTTTCATGGCGTTGCAGAACAGAAGAGAGGATATTCAGTAATATAAATAAGCAAAGTATGTGGTTTGTTAGATGAGGAAAGACTAAAGCAGAAAGAGCTGGTAGGAGATGCCAAATGTGAGGATATTCATTCAGGTTTAAATAAAGGGCCCAAGATAGGCCCCCCTGAGTAAGTGTCACTTGACTAAGAATCTGACGGTGAAGGAAGGAACTCTGTGGGTGTCCATTATCCATGCAGAAGGAACAGTAGCTGCCAAAGTCCTGAGGGAGGAGGTGTCCCTGCGGCATTGAAAGAATGGCCAGGACCAAAACGTGGCTGAGACAGAGTGAGTAAGATGGAAGTATATAAAAAGAAGTGAGAGAGGTGATAAGGTGAGCACATGCTATAGAGTCTTGAAGGCTATTATAACAATTTTGGCTTTTACTCTGAGATGGGAAAATTGGAGGGTTTTGAGTCAGGGGTGAGTGTAGGAGGAACATGATTGGAAGGAGGGTTAGAAGAGGGTTCAGCACAGAGATTCAGTTTGGGACAAGTTAGGTTTAGACAGCCCATTCTTGATTTAGCAAAATGAGCAGAATGAAGAAATGCAGCTACATGGTCTCTGCGTAACAAAACCTGTCCTGGTGCTGCAGAAGTACTAAAGAGCGTTCAGTTCCAAGCATATTGTCAAATGGCATCCAAAATTCAGGTGTTATGCTAGGAAAAGAGGATTTCATGGTAACACTAAACGTTTCTTACTGTGAAGGAGCTTGGGTGAGACTGACATGTGCGATGTATTCTGCTCTTACAAAGGTAAAGACTGTTTTATGTGAGAACACAGAAATGAGATTTCCCCTATGTTATGTTTAGGAGGCGAGGATGAGAAGGTAGATGCTTTGGGAAGAAAGGAATTAGGAGAAATTTATAGGTGAAAAAAAGATCTAGACAAATTTGCTATATAGTAGGAAGCTAGTTAAGACTTTGAGATGTAGTAAATAATATACAAGCCTCGAAACAGTGGCTAGAGAGGTGGTGAGTAGTTTAGGAACTGAAATTAGTTCTGTTGGCCTTGAAGACAGGGTGTCCAGGGAGGTCAAGCATGACAACAGACGAAGTGGAGAGTTGAGCAGGAGAGGAGCCAGGTCAGAAAGATGCTCGTCATTTAAGAACATGGATTCTATCCTTAGGGCAATTGAGAGATATTGTAGGATTTAGCTGTTCCCATGGGCCTGGAAAAGCAACTATAGTGTCAAAAGATCAGAGAAGATACATATAGAGAAAGAGTCTTATAAGGTACTTTGCTTTGTTAGTTGGCTCTTATATCATGGAAATACTTCCAAGTAGCAAACATTTTCCAATTAAGGAGAGAATTAAAGAAAATTCCATTAGGGCTTTAAAACTTTCTTGTCTCTAATTACACTAGAATGTGCAGACTTTGAGCTTGAACCAACTGTAGTTGAATTTGTTAATGATACTTTATTTCATTTGTTTTCGAAACAAAACTGAAATCCAAATCATTCTGGCACTTCAGCCCGAGTAATTTCATAGAGTTAATAGGCTTTAGGGCTTCTATCTGAATCCCATTAAGGATTTCTGTGTAATCTTGAAAGATATTAATAATCTGTATGGACTGAGAATGATCCTTAGAAACGAATTCTCAGTATTACCAGCCAGAAAGTGTAATTTTGTAGACAGCAAACTGCCCAGTTACAGAGGAAAACTGGTTAGGAGTGAACACCTTTGGCTTCACTGGAAAAAACCAACTGGATCTATTTTTTCCTTTCACTTTTGCTGGGAAAGTTTGATTAATGCATAATCTGAAAAATGACTAGGTTAAAGAAAGGCTTTACATTTTAAAATCATGTTTATTTTCTTTCTGAAGGTAAAACATGTCCACTGTTGGTAATAAAAATCAGCAAGAGATATATTACATCCAATGCAAGGTGATCTGTTAAGATCTTTGGGGCAGCAAAAATGGATTACAAGGTTGAGAGAAGGGGAATGGAAGTGAATTGACTGATAGTGGGAACACAGATGAGGTGATGATCTTTTTGTCCTGTAAGTCAGCACCAGAATACATTTATCAGTCATCTACATCAATATAAGCAGATTTTAGAAGTAAATAAGTCAAGATTTGTTTCATTAGTCTGCAAGTCCTTGTTTGGATAATCCCCCTCACCTCATCCCCCAATTCAAAAAATATATATAAAAAAGAAAGAAAGGAAAAAAAAGAACAACTGCTGGCATTCACTTTCCTATGAATATAGCAAATTGATGCAATATCTATTCCAAAGGAAAAGCTTCCTTTCTGTTTCTGTCTCCATGTGTAAAAAAGAAATGAATGCTGCAGTTGTTGGACAAGGGATAACAGTTGATTTGGAATGAGCCAGCCAAAAATGTCCCAAACAAATTAATAGCATAGAAACATCTGCTGCTGTTTTATTAGAGTTTCACATAAAAACCTAGTTTGCAAGCTGGCATTTGGAAAGCTTTTCTTTACACTGAACTCTTAACGTAGCTGCAAAAGGCAATCAAGACCATATGTCTTACATTTTTAGGTCCAAAATTTCCTACATCTCTCTCCAACCTGGGACAGTTGCTTGTAACATGAGTGCTGAATTATGAAACCCGTTTTTAAGATCGGAATATTTTAACAATATATTTAAAGTCATTGAGGCTATGGCATTTACATTTCTCTGCTTTGGTTATTATTACAATTTAATTCTAAAAATCTTTGTATTTTATTTTCACCCATCATTATTTCAGTAATGTTGGCTTTAGCTAGGCATAACATTTAAAGTATACATTACAGTATTAATTTTAGATGGTTTTAACCCAATCATTGGTCAGGAAGTGGAGTTCTGATTTTGGGGAGATGAAAACCATGTAATAGCCTATGAAATAAATTATTTTGTAGAAAAATTTCCTCATTCTTATTATAATATGTGTATCTAATATGACTTAATAAACTCTCCTAAAACCCTCATGAGGAAAATGGACAAATTTCAGTTCCTATGTTACGAAAGCACCATTGTTCATTGCCATTCTCTCACAGTTTCATGGCAGAGAATGTAATGCCGAATCTTGTTAATGTGTTTACAAGGTTTTAGCAAATGTTTGTTGGACATTAATACTAATAATGCTACAGCTTATTTTCATTTTGTGATATGGCATGCCAGCTCCCCCTTTCCTTTCCCTTCTTTATTTTCCCTTTGGAACTTCAGTCTTTACACACACATCCACATACGCAAATACACATGCATATACCGTATGTATGCATACAAATGTTTAAATTAGAACCTAAAAGGATGACACCATATGTTCTCCATAGCTTTTGTTTGTATACGACAAACTCTTCATTGTTGCTTTGATTCTGACAGGAACCGAAGAAAGTTCTGTAGTAACTTCATCTTTTCTGTCACTTCAGAATACCATCAATTCTAATACCATCTTTTTATTCACGTTTCACAACTCTGAAATCTGTGTAGGTTTGCAGTTGTTGGCATTTTACTTCCAATGAACTATGAGAACATTTTTTTCACTAAAAAGGAAAAAATAACCAAGGCTCATTTGCTTATGGGAGGGAAATTCCTTTTACTCTGAAAGTCAGTTTCCTGTGTTATCCATTATTAGATATAGCATTTTAGTTTCTTTGGGAAATACCTAAGGTTAGAAAAAGGACCAAGAGTTCAAACAGGGGAAATGTCACTTGGTTTCTCTATGAAGTTGTTTACACCAGAAAATATTATTTTCTTAAGAGAAAAATAACCAAATGAGTATAATTTCTTTTTTCTCTTTTACATTCCAGAATACTTGATCCTACCGCTGTTTGTACATTTCTCCTTATAAATTGCTCTGTGGGAAATTCTTGGGAAAAAAATGAAATATCTTATAATTTTCTACTGTTAGAAAGACCTTCCTTTTTTTTAATCCTTTATTGTCCTATTCTAGAAGATCTAAATCATTAAGTGAACATGTGAAAAAAAATGAGTAACTATAAAGCACTATATTAATTACCAAATACTACTTTCTCATTCTGTAAAAGTACCATATGCAAGAATCCCATTTTAGAACTCATGCACATGCCAATCACTAATTTAAAAATACTATTATAGAGATTTAAAATATCAAATCTGTATCTTTTAGTATAAAAGTGTTTGTTTAAACTCATTCTCTATCTTGGGGGATTTCACACGTTTTTTACTTTACAAGAATATCAATGTCATTGGAATGGAGTTCCAGATAGCTTCTGCCAAAGTTATCTTTCTGTAATGTGAATCTGGTTATGCAATTCCCCTGCTTAAAACAAAGTAGAATAAAACCTTCAGGGGCTTCCTAATTCATCAAGTTCAGACATTATAATATGGCTTATAAATCCTACTCCATCTGTCCCTTATTTATCTCTATAGTCTCATCTCTTCAAACCTTCTTCCCACTTTCACAAACACTGATCACTTTTTGAAACATTGCTTTAGTGCTACAGCAGGTCATACTCTGTCTTCCCACTTTTCACATGCCTCTTCCCCATCTTGAAGCACTTTAACCACCTCTCATTCCAACAGATCTCCTTTTCCCTGTTGGTTCTCAATTTAGATACCACTTCCAGGAACTTTGACTGATACCTCAAGTCTAAATCAGGTGCTGTGTTGGTTGGGATTAAGGTCAACTATAAATAACTCCAAATTAGAGACAACAAGTTAAATTTTTTAATAATTGCTTTTGAAAATCCTTTATAAGTAAAACATTATTGCTATATAATAACTATAATTTTAGCACAAGTATACCACTGGCTAAAATAAAGTGTGATTACACCATTACTAATGTCTATATGTTATGTGTTTTATTCTTTCATTTGTAATATAGTATACTGCTTGACAGAACAAAAATGTTTTATCTGTAGAGTATATTTCAAAATCCAGAGAGCACAAAGTTTAGGCTTAAAATAATATGAATGAAACATATTGGTATATTTTTCTTCAGTAGACCTAATTAGTTACTCTAAAGAAGATGCTATAATGAATATGACCAAAATTACTTTATTCTCAAACCCCAAAATATATTCATATTTGGATACTATTGTGATTATGAGAAGAACCAAGTAATGGTGATCTTAAGACCTAAGTTTAAAGTTAGAAAAATAGATACATTCATTTATTAAAAATATATCAGAGAATTATATAAGTAGTTTTAAATATGGCTAACTGACAATTATTTGTATATAAGTAATTTAAGTACACGCTTTAAGAAGAAATTTACAATTCCACATTTCTTAGTGACTTTCTCATGTGATTTGTGTCATTAAGACACAAAAATGGGGAAGGACACCAAATTAGTCTCAAGAAATCTTCTGGCAAATATATTTCTCAACATGGTAAACACATGAAAAGAAAAAAAAATGTACATAAATTCTAAATTTCTCTTACTTTGATACAAACTTTCCCAAGGAAGCCCTTGTAGTGCAGGACTGAGAATGTGTTAATTGAGCTGACAGACTTTCAAGTGGTAGAATGAGGATAGGACCAATCATGATTCTTTCCAGGCATTTGAAGATCAAATGAATCATTATGAATCCTGTAAAAGTTGCAACAGTCAATGGTTACTTGGAAAAGGGCATTTAATAAACAGGCACAAACAGGAAGCTGTATAAAGGAACATGCAGAAGGAGCTCTTGTCACCGAGAGAGGCTTTTGAAACTGAACCCTCAAGGAGCTCTTATAAGCCCAACAAGTGCTGAGCTTAAAAGGGAAATGCCTGAAGCAGATGAACCCAACCAATAGACGCTGGAACTCTTAATAGACGTACAGCAGTTGTGCCACAAGCCTACGGAACATGTCCAGAGGAAAAACATGTTGCCAAACCCTGAGTGTTTTCTCTCTTTGCATTTGCTCTGGTGAGTTAAGTCAAGGAACAGATCATTTCTCATCCAATTGCTAGATTCCAGACTACTCATCGATGGAAAAAAAAAAGTCTTCCCCAGAACTTTTTTTTTCCTCTATATTATTTTCTTCAGAGTGGGAAAAAAAGAAGAGTGGGAGGAATGATTGAGAGGTGCAGTGGGTTTAATAAAGGACTCTTTTGCCTCCAAAAATTGGGGGAAAGAAAGGAAGCCACTCTGAAGTAATAGTTTTTGAAACATTCCCACTGGCAGAAAACGACTGTTGTGGTTTTTCTTAATTGTGTTGTATACACAGGAAATGTTTTAGTGGAAGAAAGAAGAAACCTAAGCTAAAATGCTTGAGAAATAAGGCTAGCTTCATTTTTTAATACACGAATAAATCTATTATGTGTTTGAGGGAAAAAATCAGGGCTGTCTCAATATTCCATTTTTATTAATTCTCAGATTTAGAACAGAATTAACAATAGAAATCCTGAAAAATAAACAGACAAAAGTCTCCAAATAATAGGCCAGCATATTTACCAAATCTAAATGTTCCAATCTATATGAAAAGATGTATTAGTTTTGAAAGAGTAGTTCTGAGTGCTGGGGGTGGCGGGTTTTTTGTTGGCTTCAGTGGGCTTTGAAGCAGAACAATTTGGTATGCTCTTAAAGACACCACAGTTTATAGCACAGATTTTAAGTACATATGATTCTTACATAGAAGAGAAATCTTTTAAGTACACATTGCAACACATAGTGTCACTGCACAATTTTACATCTTTTAAAATATGCGTGCACATTCAAGAGGGAATCACTCTCAAGATACAGTATGGAGACTTTCCTTGATAGGATAGACTCAGTAGCCTTCTTCCTATTCCCTTTTGGTTTTCTGCAAAATAAGCTGTACCTGTGTGGCTAGTTTCCTAAGCCACAGTTGAGTCCATTGGCTGATCTGTCTCTATGCTCTCACTCTTCATGCTGTCAACAGCAACCATTTCTTAGCTTGTAAGAGGAAAATGAGGAGGAAGTCTTCATGAATGTATTGTGTTTCACAGGAACAGCTCAAAAAGAAGGCTAGATACACCGGCCTTTAAGAAATGAGGTGTAGAAAAAAATGAAAGGACCACCTGCTATTTGAAACTAGAATTATTAGCAGAAAATAACTAGTAGAAACTGAATAATCTAGATCACTTTATTTTGCCTATAATCTGGCAATTCTATAATAAAAGTAATTGTTGCCTCATTTTTAGAATCTAACATCTTTTCAGTATGTTCTCTATTTGCAATCTTTTTTCTTCTCATTGATGAAAATTTCCTTACAAACAGCGATGACATATAAAATTTTCTCCTAGGCATCATATTAGGAGGGAAGAGAACGTTTTTCTGTTTGTGTGCACATAGTATGTTCTAGACATTGCACTAAGCCCTCGTCATACATATCTTATTTAATTTCAACCGTAGCCCTAAAGAGGAGGGAAAGAGAGGCATTATTTCCAGTGTGCAGGTCAGGAAGCTTAAGGTCAAGCATATTGATTAGTTTACCAAAGATATATAGCTACTAAGTGGAGTGTAGGAATTTGGACTCCCATGTGTCTGATGTGCATATCCCTATTCTCTTTATAGTGGCATAACTTCTCCTATTAGAATTAAATGACTACATAGAGCAGAGATTACTCCTTTGCAATACAGATACAATATAAGTACTTCCTAATATGAAGCAAAATAGCCTTTATTTCAGACTATATTTATTCAGCATATTTACTAGCTATGTTTCCTTGGTCAAGTCATCATGAAAAATTTATATACCTTTTCTATACTTCAGTTTTCATATCTACAAAATAAAAGCACATATATGATCTGCCAGCTTATAGAGACATTGTAACTTCGACAGATGACCGGATAAAGACGTTGTGGTATATTTATACAATGGAATACTACTTAGAGATTAAAAAAAGAATAAAGTAATGCCATTTGCAGCAATATGGATGGACCTGGAGATCGTCATTCTAAGTGAAGTAAGTCAGAAAGAGAAAGAAAAATACCATATGATATCAATTCATATGTGGAATCTTAAAAAAAAGAAAGGAAGGGAAAGAAAAAAAGAGGGCACTAATGAACTCACCTACAAAACAGTAACAGACTCACAAACATAGTAACAATTTTATGGTTACCGAGGGAAAGGAAGTGGGAAGGGATAAAAATTTGGGAGTTTGAGATTTGCAAAGGTTAACCACTATATATAAAAGTAGATAAAAAAATAATTTTTTCTGTATAGCACAGGGAACTATATTCAATATCTTATAATAATCTTTAATGTAAAAGAATATGAAAACGAATATATGTACATATATGCATGATGGGGAGATTGCACTGTTGCCAGTGAGGATGATGAGGAGGAGGAGGATGACAGTAGTCCTGGGTTCCTTCTGTAACACCTTTTCCATAAAATCTTCTATAGCATTGAAATCGCTTATTTGATAAATTAAAATTAACTAAGGAGGTTTAATATAGTAAAAGCAGGTAGAGCTCTCAACTGTCGTCTAGTGTTTTTTGTTTTGTATTGTTTTTGTACCAAATCATTGGATGAGCCTGTCCAACTCTTTTGACATATCTTAGTTCTATATTTAGAGTATTTTTTCTGTAACTTAGTAAAGAGATATTTTAATTCTGTCTTGCCTTCCAGGGATTAGGAAGGACTCTACAACATGTTTCTTCATGTGCTAAAGATCTTGATGTGTAGTTTGTGCTTTTTTTTTTATTAACTTGAATGGCTGTATCTTGAAAGTGCTTTATTTTTATGTTCTTTCAACTAGTATCACAAATAGCAATGTATCACTGCAAAGATACTCTTCTGTAAGCCATATATTCTTCAGAAAGAGATAGTAGAATTAGTTGAATATGGAAGATATACTTTTGTAGAAAATTAGCTAGAGGAATTATATAATAAATTATTTTGAATCCAGCAGATACACTCCCTCACTGCCTGTAAAACTGCTTTGCCTCTCATGAAAATCCCTTCCTACTGTAAGTTTTTGTCCTGTTGAACTATCTGATCTTAACTGCAAAGAAAGGGAAACAATGACCAGAAAAACTGCCTTCTGTTTGGAAAGACGACATTTATGAGACTACTTTAAGGAAAAAGATCAGCATGGGAAAGTATCTTATAAATGTGGTCTAGTATAATCATACTAAAAAGTGAATACATTGATTACTCCGGTGACATCAAACACTAAAATAAGCATCACAGACCTACAGGAAGCATTTCCTTTTCCTGTTTTTGTCATGTCCTATATATCTTATGTATAAATGTACCACCAAATGTTTTCAGAATATCTGTTATTGAATTGCTTGCTGGCATTTCATTTTCAGACTAGTTTCATTTCTATTTGTTATATTTGTCTGGAGAAATACAAATTGGTTAAAATACTCATTTATCAAGCAGATAACTTGTAGAAAGTATCCAATACTATGCTTACAACATTTAAAATACTTCTAGACTTGTTTCCTGATTATCTCCAACTAGCCACTTGTTTTGCATTTATATTTTATATAGCACATTTACATGGATTTTTCTTCAATTTGTAACTAAAATCCAGTGTTTTCCTTTTGCCTGTATATATTTTGTTAGTGACAGAATTAGGATAAAATTGTAAAGAAAATTATAATAAAAAAGTAGTACTGCAATTTTAGACTTTTTGATATCTGGATGTTTTGATGTAAACTTTTATATACTGAAACATTGAATGTATCTGATACTATAGTAGGTTCATGATTTAAAAGATGAACCCTCTATTTTAATCTTAGAGAATTAAAAAACTATTTCATAATTGAATATATCTTGAATAAATTTTCAGCAAAAGCAACAGAAATGTTCAGCATTACTTCACACTGTCCAAAAGTTTTTCCCTGACAATTACAGCAATGAACTTTTGGGGCAAATACATTGGAAAAGTCCCTGACTTCTTTTCATAATATCTCTGGATATTATGATTTATGAATCCTACACCTCATGTGAATTTTTGTTTTTAGCCATACCATGTCTCACAATAGTAAGTACTCTAAGTTTTTGTTAAACTCAGTAAAATCGAGTACTCTGTGTTCACCTACCTGAAGTGGTATAGCATTCAGTCTGTCATGGAGTATGTAGAGGTTTATGGTAATCAGTATCCGTTCTATTCATGAACTATTTAATATTTTCTTGATTAGACGTCTCTCAACGTTTAATTTCTAGACTGAATTCACTTTTTATAAACCTTTATTATATCACCTTCACGTGAGGCTAATATTACTTCTTGTATTACAAATGAGGATGTCATCCTGTTCTAAGGTTGAGGGCAGATGACTTTGGGAGATTCCTTTTGACTGCAACTCATTGCAAGTTGTTTTCCTGATTAAAAGTGTTCATTACCTTTTTTCCCATTTCATATTTAGGCAAATATCTTTATAATAAGGGATCCAAAAATGATTGTGATTCCATTGCTTACCACTGATCAGATACTGCTAAATGACTTAGCTACATTTTTGCAGTTGTTATTTGTTTCTGGGTTGCTTTCTAAATCTATTTTTGTCCCAGAAATATTGCAGGATTTTTAAATTTATTTTAATAGCAAAGGAAACAAAATGTATTCAACTACAAGTATAAATGAGACAATTAATGTCAGCTCCTAAGAATGCCATTATAAAATACTTTTGGAACATCAACTACACACTTGTACTGTTAGCAAAACATCTGTCCAACTTCCAACTTTAGAACCAATTATGCAAGAGGGGACTGTGTTGGATGAGGCGCTCTAGGAAAGTACTGGAGTGAATTGGCACCACTTACTGTCATGTTAAGATGACTGTGACTCAGAATCAAGACAGGCTTATCAAGGGGAAAGAATAGATAAGGGTGAATCCTTGAGCAGAAAAGAAGATTGATTTTGTATGAGTGTTTTAAAGTAGCGTCAAATAAGTAGGCAGTGCATGCTGTCAGGAGAGCCTGGCATAGTGCAGTCGGTGGGGGTACCGGCAGGTAAAGGGTTAGCCCAAGAGAAACTTGAGTGCTGGAAATGGTAATGCAGTCATGGGTGGAGGAAATCCAGAGGATTAGAAGAAAGAAGAGCAGATTCCAGAAACTAGCCAGAGAAACAAGATACAGATTCAAAAATGGTAGAATAAAATGGCTCAGTGTCCAAAACTAGAGCAGGAAATAGGTTTGGGTATAGAAGCAGGCCAAAACTCAGTTACTGCACTGGATGTTTAAGGAAAGAATGAAACAAATTGAAAAATTGGTTTGTTTTTTATCCACTAGAGAATGGATCCAATACCTCTGTTATACTTCGCTTGTCTACAAAAGAGGTTTAACAAAAGCTGTGAGAATTTGGGGCAGGCAGAGTGAAGAATTCCAAGGGTGGTCATTAGATCCCACTATATGACACTAATCTATCGCTTTATCATTCTCACACCTCCAGTAGAAAATCCTCCAAGCTGGTTTTCTCATGGGCCCAAACAGAATATATTCCTTTCCACCTGCCTGCTTTGCTTTGTAATTGTCTATCTGCCTGGAAAGTTAAGACTCTCCTAGCTTATCTACCTTCTGTTCTTCCTCTTAGTCCCCACTCAAGTCTTACCTTCAGATAACTACTAAGCAAGTTTCCATGAAGACCTTCACCTATAAGACGTCAGTAAGGAAAGTATGAAAGTATACTAAACTGCTCTTCATGAGTTTCATTGAACTGAAAATTTCCAAGTTGTTGTACCTTTGGATTACTTGATGTTTTGACATGTCTGTGTTCCTGTATGTTTGACTGGTCAGAGATCTAAAAATATATGATGAACTCTCTTTTGATCTCCTTCGTTGAACATCTGAAAAAGTTTACTTAGCATGTGGTAACAATTTTAATTTGGGAGCATGCTGATAATAAAAAGATGTGTGTGCAAGCATGCATCCGCAAGTTAAAAATGAATCCACATATACTTGTTCTTAGCATTCAGCTTGTCTGAGTTTGTTTTTATAAACAGAACTATTAAGCTTGTGGCTTTTACTAAATGCAGAGTAAATAAAATATGAGTCAATCAAAAAGGCTGATAGCATCTATACATACTACCTAGTAATTTTATGTGTTTTGTAGACCTGTTCTAACATGCTTGTTTGACACTCTACTTAAAATATCATATGCGGTACCTATTAATTAGCCATTTAAGAAAAACAACTTTTTATGTTCTTCCAAAGAAAAGGGATTTTATTTAGATGTAACAGATCCTGCAATGATGATATACTATATTCTGTACTTGAAAAATCCTGAATTTTTCTATACTCATCTGGATTTTATAGAATGTTTTCTAAATAGCATGTATCCTCTTTATACTAAATCCCATATGTGAGGAAAATAACACATAAACCAAAACAGTTGTGATTGGTTTGGATTATTTAATGCTTTTTTTAGAGAAGAAAGAAAAACTAAAAAAAATATAGTAACTGATGGCATACTGCATTTCTCTTCTCTGTTTTCTCATATCATGAAGAACAGTCATTACACATGCAAACGGAGATCATATTCTTTTTTTTTTGTTATCTCATGCCAGATATTACATAATTTCAAAAGGCATTTCATCACGCCTAAATATCTGATTTTCAGAGTTTTTTTTAATTACATATATATTCATTCATTCCATACATGTTTTCAAGATATATGGTTAGAATTTTTCATAGTGGTGGTTTTTAGGAAAAACTGCTTAAGAAATGTCTTCCACTTTGGTGTAGAATCAAACATTTCATTATACCAAAGGTTACATAATTAATTGTCATTACCTCTCTGCTTTTTGAAAAGTGACTGAAGAGTGATCTCTAGTTATTTCTGATTAATTGCATAGCCTCTTGGGACATACTCAGTTTTGTATTTCGGTAACCACAGCTCAGAAGCTGACTGAAATATGGCTAGCTGGTGTAGGGTGATAAGAGGTGGTGCTACTCCCTTACGCCAATGATGGGTAGACCCTGATTATAGTAGGCGGTTGAGCCTTCCCATTTGATAGATAGATAGATAGATAGATAGATAGATAGATAGATAGATAGATAGATAGACAGACAGACAGACAGACAGACAGACAGATAGATAGGCAGATAGGCAGATAGGCAGATAGGCAGATACACAGATAGATAGATTTACAGCAACACGGAGTTTCAAAATGAAAGCAATAGAAGAATTAATTGGAAGTGACTGAACCAATACTGTGGAATGAGAACACTATCAAGTACGGTCTCATTGATATTTCTTTTGCACTTGTGTGTAACTGACACCGGGCTAGGAGTTAAGAATATACCAATGAACAATGACGTCTCAAAATTCTGAGAACTTTTGATCTTGTGCGAGACTCATTTAACTAAGTATGTGTGTACAATGTTGAGGTATAAACTTAGGAAGGGGGATACAGGCTGATGCCAGAATAGAAGGGGCACCTGTGCCAGACTTTCAGAGATTGAGGGAAAGCTTCAGGAGGAAGAATTATCAAATCCACGGCCAGAGATGAGTAGAAGAAAGCTAAGCAAAAAGAAACATGTATTATGAAAAATAGTTTAGTTGTTTAGAGAGATGAGAGTATGAGGAATGGAAAGATGAGAGATTAGGTGGGAATAAAAAGGATCAATATATGAATGATAAACTATGCTAAAATCTTTGGACTGCCTTCTAAAGGAAATGAAAAGCCATTGGGATTTTAACGAAGGTAGTGACATTTTTCAAATATGCATTTAGACAGTACACTCCTGTAGCAGAGAGGAGTAATTACAGAGGGGAAGGGCTGTAGACACAGGGCGTTAGCTGCTGTGAATTAGTCAAGATAAAGGACAGAAGTAAGAGTGGCTGCAGAGTCTTAGCAAAATGGACAGAACTGAGCACTGGACCAGAATTAAAACTGACAGAACTTGATGGTAGACTGAAAGGACTTACATGTAGATTGGAAGACGAACAGGATTTGGAACAAAAGAACTGGTGGAAGGTGGGGGGAGTAGGAATAGAAGTAGAGGAGGGTGGAAAAGATTAGAAGTTCAGTTCGGGATATAGTGAGCTTGAGATGTGAGAGGAACATTGAAATGAGGATGTCTAAATGTCTGTTAGATGAATTGGCTTGGGATGTCTATGATCTTTGTGGGGTAGTAGTTAGTTTCACAGTCAACCTAAGCAGGGAGCATGGGTTCATGTGCAGGCACACACAAGCAGTGCAGTCAGTGCTCCATAAGGGTGGGAAAGAAATTCCAGGAAGTCCCAAAGAGCAAAACTTGAATTTGCCAGCTCTGGCACCTATTTACATAGCATTTGCATTGTATTAAGTATTATAATTAATCTAGAGATGATTTTACGTATACAAGAGGATGTGTGTAGGTTAAATGCAGATACATGTCATTTTATTTATATAAAGGACTTGAGCATCTGCAGATTTTGGTATCCTCGGGAGATCATGAAATCAATCCTCCGCAAATACCGAGGGAAGGCTGTATGTCTGTACTAATACTGTGTGGAGTTCTGGTATTGAATTTCAGTCTCCCATTCATCATATCTTTTGGCAGGATGTGACTAAGGGATATGTCTCCTCTCAATCTGTAGGACAATGTTCCTTTTTATTTTCATTTGCTTGGCTCTAATAATTAGACAACTAATTATAATGGCCAGCATGTATTGAGTATCTGTAAGGTGGAATGGGGGATGCTTTATATTAAACACTTAACCTAAATTATTTCCTTTAATCCTTATCAGTACCACATGAGGTAGCTACAGTTATCATCATCCACATTTCATAACAACTGAAAGGTAGAAGATAGTGTAACTTACCCAAGATCATATTGCTAATATGTGGTAGAGGTGAAATTCAAACCTAGACTGTTTGTTGTGTCAAGGTCTACTTGAAGTTCAGATCTGAAGTTCAAGGATTTGAAGTTCAGATTTAATTTGACTCCATCAATACATTTAAAGAAGTGGCTCCTCAAGAAAGGTTTTGCCTTCCATTTGTGAAGGGCCAAGCTCTGCTCTGTGCTCAGATGTATCTTTCCCAGTTCCTTGAGTGCTGCCTTCGTGCCTGCCCCACTATTCCCTTCGGTGAGGAAGGTGTAACTTCCATGTGAACCTGAGTTGAAAATCCTCCCCTATTTGCAAAAACATGGACTCTAAAAAAATGTTTTGTGTAAATAACACTTTTACTCTACCTCAACAGATGTAGAATGGCTTTTCCCCCTTTTTGGTTCAGAACTATAATACTGTATTCTAACTCGTCTTTATATGATTTATGAGTAGTTATAAATCATCTTCATTTTACATTTTTATCTTCACCAAAAAGGTTGTGCCACTTGAAGGAAGTGGCTTTAGTTTTCTGTTGTATCTTCCTATAATATCTTGTTCCTTGAGATCTCAGTAAAATGGTGCCTGGTCCCTGTCTTAATGTTATTTGTATATGCAAAGCTGTTCATGAAGGCTTAGAAGTTTTTAAGAGTACTCTATCAAATTATATGGCCTTTAAACTGGGATGTTGCACATTTTCTGTAATGGGAAAGGGAGGCTGTGATTTTGGTCCTTAATATTATGCTAAGAAGGAGTTTATTATTTCCATTGAGAAATAGCTTCATATTTACTTATGGGGATAATTAAAAGGATGCCTGGAGTATGAGTTGGTGCTCTGACTTTTATCATGCTTCACTATTTTTCTTGTGTAATTTCTCAGCTTTGTTGTTGAAGAACAAAGGTTAAGCTCTGCACAGTGTGATCTAGGGTAGGTAGTGGAAGAAAATGTTATTTTTTTACAAGCCAATTTTTTTTTTCGGTAAAGAAACTATAAATGATACATCAATAATTTGAAAACGTGATATCATTTTTAGTATGGATTGCTTTCTGTTACATTTAATTACAATACTGGGCTATTTATAAGATGCTTTTCTGAAAAATACTTAAAATGAGTCATTTGAAGTTATTTCTAAAACTCCCAGACTATAGTCACTGGTAAAGAATGTCATTGCTCCAGAACTACTCTTCTGCTTTATTCAGCACACTATGTACTAGTTTTGACTGTGCCTTGTAACTGGCTTTTGCAAGTGACTCAGGTCATCATTTCCTTCTTATAAAATAAAGGGGGTCCTCCTAACTTTAAAGTTTCGTACTCCTTTGTTAGAAATTGACTTTTTAAAATTTAAAATAACAGTGATGATAGTAAACATTTATACGGAGCTTAGTGTATTGGGCACTGTTCTGTTTTACATATTTTAATTTTATATAATTTTCATATAATCCAGTGAAGTAAGCATTATGGTTATTATTTCTGATTTACTGATAGGTAAATGGAATCATAAAGAGGTAAGTGACTTGCCCAGGGTGACACCCCTAGTTCAGGCTAGAGCCAAAACTCCAGTCCAGACAACTGGATTTCATAATCCATACTCTTAACCAATACACTATAATACCTGCTAATGTATTTTTATTTGCTATATTTTTTGTAGATTTAGAATTAAGAGTAGAGTGCAGGTTTTTAATTACATGTAGAAAATTTGTCCAAAAACTAACTTTTAAAAAGTCACAATGATAATAAATATGATTTTCTTTTTTAAGATGAGGAATTAGAAATAATTCTATAGTTAGTTTTCTTTAAAATTATAAAAATAATTCAATATTTCCTTGAAGAAACAAATGTTTCATTGTTTTTCATATTTTAGTCAGAGAATTGCCTGTATTTATGGAAAAAATTGTATCTGAACATCATTTGACAAATTTACATGGCTAAAACTTAGTACTTTGAAATTTTTTTAAAGCTATTTTTTTCAGTTCTTACTTTTTCTTTACCTCCTAATCTAAAGTATAATGTATGTTTAGCATTAATGTGTTAACATACTCTATCTGATGTCTGACAGTAGGGTTCAGTAATTAGACCAATTGCTATTGATGGTTTATTTGTCACCCAGGAAAGGAGAAAGCTTGATCTGTCATATTCCAAAAGGGAAAAAAAAATTGGATCATTTAGACCCCATGATTAGCAAGTTTCCTTCCACTTACTCATCATCAAACATTAGGTGATATTTGATTATTCTTTGTAAGGCAAATTATAATCTGAGGGTTCTAATTAAAGTGTGCAATGGGATTACCTACAGAATATTTTTTAAATACAAGACCCAGATTCCAAGCCCAAACTACTGAATTTGAAAAGCATGAGTATCTTTTATTACTTAAAAAAATCTCTATAGGAGATTCCATTGTGCACTCATGGCTAAAAAAACAGTGAATTAAAATGAAATCTTTGTAATCTGATGAACTCATGTTTATGTTGCAGCTCCATGAGTTACAAACTGTAATTAGTAAGATAACTTTCACCTATAAGCCTATGTTTCTTTAAATATAAAACATTGATATTATTTCTTACTTCATAAGATTGTTGTAAGGGTTAAATGTGACAACATGCGATAAGACTTTAGCAGAGTGAGGCATAAAGTATATGCTCAGTAAATGGTAGAGATTATTAATATTGATTTCAATATGTTTTAATTGAAATAAAATGTTGAGAGGCAGGAAATGAGGCCACTATAGGATTTGACTCGGGTATAATCCACATTTTACATGATTGTTCTCCTCAATGCTACAGTGATGGTCAGGACAAAAACAGTCCTTTCCTTGGAAACCCAGGCTGCTCATCCCTGCATCCCTTGATAGCTTTCTTCTTGCCATTGTCCATTCAACCCTTGCACCACTTGGATGCACTCAACCCGTGACTGCATAATTACTTGTGAAATTGCTTGTTACCGAATACTGCTACTTCAGCAGCTCTCTATCTAATAACGGCACATTAGTGGGTAAAGTAATAAATCATATTTTAAAGCTCATAACATTGGCAAGAATGACAGGATGATGAAAACAAAGAAACACATTCCAGAACAAAATTAAAGTCTACTAAGCTATTGTGCTGTCTAGTCTTGTTTATGGAAATGACACCTACCATCACCACATTCAATTACGAGACAAATTCTATCAGCATTTCTTAGTACCACGCTTCACACCAGATGGTAGGGCATAGTTTCCCACAGTGAGGTCCCAGGACTCATGCAATCCTGAGAAGTTGAAACCATTCTACATGAAAGTCAACTCCCCAGGGCTGGAGGGAAGTTGAGCACATGGCAGGCAGATGAAACCCTATGAGGGTCCCCTGTAGCACAGCCTGAAGCAATGTAACATCACAGTAGATAGCTGGAAAACACCTGCAGCTGAATGGGTATTCTGGACAGCAATCAGGGATAGCGCGGCTCATTTAGAGCTGAGCTCTTGTAATATCCTGGAGACAAACTGGCAGGAGCAGATGCAACAACAGCCTCTTGCTGGAAAATAGCAGCCACAAGAGAACAGTGCATATTGATGATTATAATAATTACACAGAACACGGCTAAATAGCACTTCTATATATGTATTTCTGATTCTTTTCACAGTTTTGCAAGCAAGGTAGGACTCCTATTAAACCAATCTTGAGGATAGGGAAATGGATGGATAAAGGGGAAAGTGACGTGCTTACTAGTGTGCGGGTAGAAAAGGCTGACACATCAGCAGAGGCAGACACAGCTTTTTAGGAATCTGAAGCTCATAAAAATTTTAGAGTCTTTTTTATAATATAAGAATGCATAATGGGGGGTGTTGAAGGAGCCTGTGTCAGTGGAGGGCCTTAAAGCTTAAACTTTATTAGATTCAGGATAAATCCACTTGTGCAGATTGGTTTTTAAAGTTGGTGGCTTTCCCCAGGCAGAAATATCAGAGTCGGGGCTTGAATTGTGACTGTGGAGATTCTGTTGTTTTGTTTTATTTGAAGAAAATGACTCTTTCTGCTATGCTATGCTGCTCTTTTTATTAGATAATTTAGCAAACTGGCATGTATTCTGCTATCAATCTATAGGGTAGGGTCATAGACAACTATTAATAATATAATGATTCTTCTGATTTTGTGCCTCACTTAATAGTGCCTGTAATGAAAGAACGTAGGAAGAAAAAGTGGCAACAGGAAAATGGATACTGGCAAGAAAACAGAGAAGCAGACCCTGCTGGTTATGTATCTGGCAGCTTTTCTCCCCTTCATTCTTGGTGGCAGAGCTTCGGTTTTGATCTGGTGTGTTCATCCCTTCACCATAAGACTTACTTAAGGAAGGATAGTCCTCTTACTAGCTCTGGGGTAAACCCCCCCCCTTTTTTTTTTTTTTGTATTATCCCACTTCCTTAACAATAATTGGTTTCAAAAATGATGGTTGAGCCCTTCCTTGACAATGAGGTAGGAAGAGAGTTCTGATGAGACTACTTCAAAAGGTTGAGGTGGCATTTCCCTTCTCCTGCTACGTCTTCAGATTGTTTCTCCTTATGAGAACTAGAATGATAGCTGCTATCTGTCAACCGTAATTGGGAAGCAAACACAAAAGGTGAACATGGAGAGTGGAAAGAAGAAGGAACCTGAATCTTTAAGAACATGGCTGACTGGAGAATGATCTAGTTCTGGAACTTCCTACCTCAGGACTCTGTTTGGTGAGATAATAAATACCCTTTCAGGGTTGATTAATTCAGTAGAGTAGAGAACACTGGCACCTTTGAGGTGGGTGTCCTTGTGATACAAATATTTAAAGCAATGCACCATGAATTGTACGCTGTATCGGAGAAACTGTAAATCTAAGAGGGGAATGATATGAAAAGAAAGATGGGGGTTGGTGTGTTGTCTAACACCTGGATGTTTTGATAAGTTTTAGTGACCTGAAACCAAGTATCATAAGAGCAAGAAAACTGGAAAAGTAGGCTGTCAGAGATTTGAGAACTTATCTTTTAAGGTTCAGACAGCCTCCAGTTTATATCAAGTTTCATGGTTTATAGACAGTGGAGAAAAAGACTGCAAGTGGAGATTAACTTCATTATAAAAGTAAAAAGTAAAAAAACTAGGCTTTTGCATGAGCCATCTATGGATATTGAGCTAGAACAAGATGTTGGTAGACTCTGGGGAGGGGTGGGGAAGAATATATGGGATTGAGTTGTCTAATCCTGATTCAACAGAGGTAGTAGCTGAAAGTAATGATGAAATGGGGTAGCTAGCTGTATGTGTGAATGGCTTGAGCTAGAAAGGGGTTTTTGTTTTTGTTTTTTTATCTTGAGAGTGTAAGATCAATGAACTAAAAGTCTCAATGAACTGGGAAAGAAATACTTGCACTCCTTCCTAGCACTGGAAAACTGAGTGAGAGCCTCCCAGTATTCTCTAAGCTTAACCTGATATTATTTAAGACAGAAGAGTATGAAGAATGTAGAAGAGATTGAAGATAAAAAGCGGGTCAGTTATAATTTCCCAAAGGATGTAGTAAAAATGAAAGGTAGGGAATTTTGGATACTACACAATGACACCTATCATCTGTATTTTTAAAATGTGGTTTATTTTTATTTGCATGCAAAATATAATCCGTGCTGCTCAAAATGTCAGTCACAAATCATTATGGAGAGTGAATCTACTTTATTCCAAGGTACTAAGAGATTATGGAAGAGTAGTCATTCTCATTCATTAAAAGATTAGTTCATACTTGAACCCTAATTATACTTGCAGATTTGAGCCAAAAGTTGAAGTGGAGTCCAAATTAATGCTTTTGAAATGAGAATACTATTATCAGTACCTTAGGTTTAATTTTTCTCTTTATTTTCCTCATTAAGTGATAATCTTGCTCTTACTGATTCTAGTCCCCTGGGATACAAAACCAGTGATGACTTGTTGCATTTTAGTTATGTGTGGTCTAGTTCTCTGGATTTGCCAAGATCAATCAACACTTATTAGAAATAAATTTCAGCACCTTATTCAGGCTTACTAAGTTTATTACTAGGTTTATTGTTTTGGATGACAATACTGATCTTTTGTATCTTAGTATTTGGCCCAGGCCATACTGGATTAATAAATGAGTCCATTCATAATTCTCTCCCCTTAAGTGGTAGACACGCTTACTTGTTCTCCTGAATAGTATAACTAGTTGTGGTATTATTAAAATTTCATAGTATAAACTCTTGTCTAATTTTCACTATAATATATTTATAGAATGTTGAAATTAGGTATTTTTTTCTAATTCCTCAATTAATTTTTAACATCTTATAAATTCAGGGTTTAGTTTAAGCTGTCGGTTTTGTCAATTTGAATAAGAAACCCTAGCAGTTTATAATCATAGAATCAAATGCACTAAAAATTTTAATTGCTTCTTTTTTTTTTAAGCAAAACAGAAACACAACAAGAAATGATAAACAATTAGCTAATTTGGAATTATTTCAAATCGTAATTGTGATAGGACTGTTTTCAGAAGAAATGAATGTGATAAATGCTTTCTGGAAAATAAGCAGTATAGTTGGACTCAAAGTGGGGAGATGAATATGAATATCAGAGATCTAATTATTTTATTTGGCAACATTGAATGTTTCAGATCCTAAGGGTAACCTTTTGAATTCTACTTTTTTAGGTTGTTCTGAAATCAGTATACATGAATACTATTAGTACATGAAAACCACACAGAGGCGATAGCTTGTATTAAGTCAGATTTTTACTTACAATAATGTGAAGCAGCAGACAAAATAAACCCCATCAAAGTGAAAGTAGTTATGGTTATTATGTACCTTGGGTGAACTCATTTTCTTTAATAAATCAGTTACATCTTGCTTCCAAAAATCAGTGTGGGGTTATTAAAGAAAATTCTGATTTACTGGAACTAAATAAATGGTATTTGGATTTGATTATATTAAATATTACTTTTTTATATTCTATCCCAAGGAGTCATTGAAGTTCTGCTGTCTTCATTCCAATTAATGTAGTTAAATTTTAAGTGCTAAGTCACATAAAGATAATAACATTATGAATAATCATATTACAACAAACTTGAAATATTGGTCTATGGCTGCAGTATTACTAATTAGTTTTTTAATAGGTTACTTAATGAAACAATCAAACCAGTGTGTTTAATAATTTAGGCCGGTGATTCTCAAAGTCTGGTTTTTTCAGCTAGCACCTGGGAGCTTACTAGAAATCAAATTCGGAGGTCCTATACTAGAGTAATTGAATCAAAAAACCCTGAGCATGGGTGCCAGCAATCTATGTTTTATCAAGCCATCTAGTGATTCTGATGTGAGCTAAATTTTGAGGGCACTAGCTCAGGAGTTTCAGCTTTGGAATTGCACAAACTTAAGTTCAGATTCTGGCTTCACTTACTAACTGCGTGACCTTGGATGAGTTGCTTAACTTCTCTGAGAACTCAGATCTCATATTTGTAAAATAGTGTAATACCATTTTAATACCAGTATCGTAGGGGTACCATGAGGATAAAACTAAATGCTGATATGAAATACATAGCATCATCTTGAAACATACCAAGTATTCAATTTACAATGACTTTAAAAATACGATCAAGAAATAGTTCCTGAAATTCACTGAAACCTATTTTATAAAACACTCATACATGTGTTTTTCATATCAGAAATAAATATAATTATTGGCCATATTAAACTTAATTACATAATATGTGACCATAATAATACCACCTTTCCAAGTTACATGCATGTCAAACTTATGTGATAGACATTACTATTGACTCTACTTTTCAAAAGAGGAAAGGGATAAGCAGTTACCCTCATCTTAAGGATAAAATTGAAAAAAAGCAGAGAAAAGCAATTAAGTCATGAAACTGACTTCAAACCTGGAAGTTTGACAATAAGACTTGTGCTCTTATCTGTTTCTCTTGACTGATTTTGTTTTTTTCAAAATAAATGTTGTTCACATTCATTTAATTTGTGTACTCTTGTTGAGAGTTTTATAATGAGAAGCAGTTTTCAATGGCACCTGTAAAAAGTACTGATTCTGATTTTGATTTGCTTTTGAAAAGCCAGCAGCCCTCTTTGTGACCTCTGATGAGCCAAGAAGGAAGGTAAATAAAATATCCGTGATTTGAAAAGGGCATTTATATACTCATTAGGATTTTCAAGACAAAGCTAAATGAATGTAAGTACACAGAGAATAAATATCCACTGTTACATTGCTACAATGCAAACGTAACATGGACAGATGGGGAAGTCATAGGTTTAAGAAAGTGTTGGAATCATTGGAATCAGGTTAATCTCAAGCCATATTGTAAAAGGGAAAGTGCTAATAAATGAGAAAGAATTTCCTTATTTATCTTAAAATAAGGAAGAGTTGAAATGTGCAGAATTTGTAGGATGTGTCTAATTGGCAAGCACACAAGACAGGTCTGTATGAAGAGTAGGAAGGAGAAGGCAAAGACTGGTAAGAAAAAGTTATCAAAAAACAACCCACAGTTCAGTGTTTCCAGGGGAGTGAGGTAGTAAAAGGAGATGATAGTTTATCACGGACGATAGCAAGTTGAGAACTTGGAGCCTTACCAAGAGAGCGTGTCTACTTTAAATGTGGTTAACGTTTCCACATTGCACTGTTTTCTAATTGAAAGGGAGTAAATACAGAAATTAAAGAAAAGGACTGAGAAATGTCAGTTAATTACTTTAACAGATTGAAAGAATGAGAAATAAATCTCTAAAAGTGATTTATTGTAATGTGTTTATAAACACAAACACTTTAATGTAGGATTATAATCTTAAACTTTATATCTTTGAAATTTATGAAAAAAACACACTGTCATATCCTGAGCACAGCTTGGAAAATGAAGTTCAAGCTACATTTCAGACCTACTCACTCCCTTTGCTGGGTGTGCTTGTAAAGTGAATAAGCTACTCAGCTATCCATGGTGGTCCTGCCTTAGTAATTTTTGTAGTATTATACAATAGGAAGAAAATGTAGTAATTGTCTAGATGAAGATGTTCTCATTATAGTTGAGAAAATGAAGCCCAGGGAAAAGATAAACTTTTCTAAGTTATTGAATAAGTAACGCTGATAGTTGCCAATGTCTAACAGCGTCTAGAATTATCTTATAAAGGATTAAGGAATAAAGATGATCTAATATCCAGGACAAGTTGTAACCTATACAAAAGAAATTTTATAAGAATATTTTTATTTTGATTATTATTGTTATTTTGATTTCTTGAATTTGTGTAAGCACATGTGACTGTCCTTTATGATTGATTACCACATTGTTGATTCTTATTTTGTAGTTGGCTTTATTCCTTTGATAACTATGTAAGTTTAAAAAGCTAAAGATCTAATCTGTTCTTAGAAACAATAATTAGTACATATATGTAAACTAAAAAAAGTGCAGTATACTGTATATATGTGTTTACATGCAATATAATGTGTATGTAGAGTCAAACTGTAATAAGTCTACCTAATGAAATGGAAAGGAGGGAAAAAGGATTATTTTTGCCGCTAGTTCTTGGACAAATCCAATATACATTTATTTTATTCCTTAGACCATAAGAACTTCAACCTTCTTTTTTTCCCCAATTCACCATTAAGTTGATAGCTAAATTTTCCCAGATTAATTTCATGTGTTGTTATTATGAGTTAGTAAGTCACAAGTGTGTAGTAATCACACCTTCTATGCTTAGACTGTAATATGTTTCCTTAGAAATATAATGTGTATTTCCTTACAGTTCAACATTTTGAACTTTAGAGTTTTAAATTGATGCCTGTCTGAACTTAACACCTATGCTCTTTACTGCTAGTTGATACTGGCTTCTTATGTGTTTAATCATAAAACTAATTATGGTTAACCTTTATTAAGTGTTTTAGAATGTGCCAGCAATGATGTTTAGGCCTCACATGAGCAATCTCGTTTAGTTATAGCAATTAATAATGACTATTATCATCCCTATTCTATAGATAAGGAAATCAAGCATTGAGTAGTAAGTGAGTAGTTTGACCCTGAATTCACTCTCAACCTAAACGACACCACTTACCTCTATATAACTAGTTAAAAATGTTTTGGTTACAATTGTTATATACTAATAATGCTTACATATTTTAGCATATTTAAGGAATTATAAACCTATTATTTAAAATGTCTTTTTCTCTGATTAATTAGGCACCATTCCCTAGCAATCATCCTTGTGTCAAGATGCTTAAAAACCTGAGTTAGTTCAAAGCCAGTTAATATTTCATAGAGCCATTGATAATGTTTTGCATTTCTCAAGTTTCACTACATTTAAACAATGAGGAACAGTGTTTTATTCATAATAACATTCTGTTTTCTTGGATAGTGAAGTGTAATTCCGCACGATTTAATCTAGTGCCAGATAGCCTGGTTTACCAAGTGAGAAGTCAGTTTGGTATGTTGCAAGGAGCGCAGTCTTTGGAGGTGTGATTTACACCGGTGGTTTACAGCCCATTAACTACTTGCGTGACCTAAAGTGAGGCATTTTACGTCTTTGAATCTGTTTTTTCATCTGTAAAGTAATGAATTTATGTCTTCTAGTACTTTTATTCTATTGTCTGAATTTTTCCTGCAGTAAGAATATCAGAAATACAGAAGAACCTAAGACTAAAATAGACATAATTTAATCTTCAATTTCCTTAGGATTGCTATTACAAAAATAATTAATCATTGTGCAGTAGGTGTTTAGAGCTATTATTAATAGTGAATTCCCATTACGAGAAAGAAAAAAATTAATTGTGCAGATAACTCTTGTGTCTGCAGTAAAGGTTGAGCTACTTTTTTTTATTTGTTTTAGTAATGGCTATTTTTCTTCAGATTTTCTTTATAACAAACAACATTCACTTTTCAAATGCATTATCTATTCATTTATTTATTCAGGAATTAATTGTTTATTGTTATTTCCACAGTGCCTACATGAGTGCCTGGTGCATAGTAGGCAATCAATCAATACTTATTGAAAAACTGAATGATTTACCAAATACATATTAAGCCATTATTGTGTACTTGGCTCTGTGCCAAATATTGGGAAAAATATAAATGAATAAGTCAATTGTAGTCCTGGAAGATCTCAATATTTAATAGGAACAAACCAATATGTATGATAATAATTGCAGTGTAATGTGATAAATACTCTAGTAGACATTTAATTAATACTGTCTAGAGGAATCCTGGAATATTTGAGAGAAGAGCTCTGTTTTAATTGTCTTTTGCAGATTAAATGGAGGTTTACCAGGTAGAAGGAAGGAAATGACCATTGTAGACTGAGTGAAGCAAATGTGAACAGAGACATGGCATATTTGGATAAGGGAGCAAATACTGCAGCATAGGATATGGAAGGGTAGAAATGAGGCTATAGAGCTTGAAGAGACCCTGTGAAGGTGCTTGCCAGCCCTGCTGAGAATTTTTGCTGATTTTTTTATAGTTCTCTTAGTTAAACTTTCAACTCGGAGTTAAACAAGGCAACTTGGAGTCAACAGAGATTTTAAAGCCAGGGAGTGACAGGGATCATATTTGGTGTTTCAGAAGATAACTGCAGCAGAATAGTTACCTGACCTAACGGGATGGCAGGTGGGGTCAAAGGAGACCTGTTTGCACAGCGCATTGGGAAATGGCACGTTACAGAGTTTACGGGAAAGGATTTCAACTTCTAAGTTTTTACATGCCTGTTTAGTAACAAATACTTGAGGTACACTACAATTTTTGTAAATGTGTATACTGTGTACTACTTTATACCGATGCTAAGGTATTATGTACATTCTTAAGCATCATATGAAATTTTATTAAAAATTTAAGGATTAGATTAAAAACTACATATCAATAGAATTTCTATTAATATCCTATACCAATGGGTTGTTAGATATAGACCTGGAATATTGCTCACTCCTTTTAGATGTTATTGGGTTAGAAGAGAGGTTCTCAACTTTGGCTATGTATTGGAAATAACAGGTTGCACCCTAGAAAACTTAAACTTACTTCTGAATCTCTGAATGTGGGACCCATATATTTGAATTTTTCTAAGGATTTTAGTGTGAAGTCAAGGATAAGAACCACATAAAGGGATTAGAAGATTCATTTCAAGGAGGAGGGTATAGCTCAAGTGGAAGAGCACAATTTTAGCATACACAAGGTCCTGGGTTCAATCTCCAGTACCCCTTTTACAAATAAAATAAATAAGTAAACCTAATTACCTCCTGCTCCCCCAAAAAAATAATAATAAAGATTGATTTCAATTCTGAGCACAGAGAAAACAATAGAGAAGAGTGGTATGTTATGTTAGAATCATGTAGGAAACTATTTCAAACTATATCCATTACTTTACCTTTCTAGAGAGTTTATATATCCATCTGGGGTTATATTGTATACTTTTTGAGTCCATCTAGATTGAATTAAACTCACAGAGTTAATCTAGACAAACAGAGTGGCTAGGATATGATTTAATATGTGAATTTGGGGTTGAAGAGAAGACACCTGGGGGTAAAATTGTGGTAAGTTTGACTATTTGAATATTGAGCTGATATAGAGCAAGGATTCCATGTTGACTCTAGAATTTCTCAGTGTACTAATATACTGAGCTATTCAAGGAATAGAAGTGGTTATTGTTATTTATTTTTTTAAGAGAAGTGGTATTGACGAAGACCATGTGTATTTAGGATTCAATCTTGTGAGGCATCCAAATGGTTATGTATGATGAAAAAGGCATTATTGGTTTAGCACTTGGGAGGGAATTCTGGGCCAGATTATAGATACTGAAGCTTTCCACACAAAGACAGTAGAGAATTATTCAATCATATGGTTGAATAATATGGAGTCAAGAAGAGTATTTAACAAAAAAGGAAGAGAAAAAAGAACCTTAAAAAGGACACCATAAAGAAGACCAAGAAGGAGCAGCTGGAGACATGGAAAGAAAAGCAGCAGAAAAGACTGTGGTGGGCTGAAGAAAGTGGTGTGGCAGGATGGTGCAGTGGTCAACACAGACAAATTCTGCAAAACAGTAATCAAGTAGGACAGAACCTGAAAAAAGGCTTTCTAATCAGGGCAATTAAGAGATTTTTGAAATCTAAATTGAGAAGAGTTCCAATAGGATGAGGACAGAAGCAGCTTAGATGGTGTGTCTCAACCTGAACAATGTTTGGCAGTGGAAGAAGGAATAAGATATGATAGTGCATTTAAGAAAAGTTTGACAGGCTGTTTGTATTTAATGGAGAGATATGGTCATACATGCATATGGAGTAGAAAAAGTAGACAAGTAGAAAGACAAAAATGGCACCATGAGGAAAATAAACTGAGCCCCAGTTACTTTACATAGTATTTTTTTCAGCATCTAAGGTATTTTACATTTTGGCCGTTGTATCTTATTTTAATGTGTTGCTCTAACGTACAGCTGTGACATTCAAGTCTTAGTGACAAATCAATGACACGTGAAAATAAGTGCTTTTTATAGAAAGTAAGCAAAAGTTTTTATTTTGACTTTTCTTTTAAATTAAGTACTATGAAAAAGAAATAATCACTAAAGAGTATTGGATATGTGCAGTTAATTCCGTGAGTGCAGGTTTGATTTGGTTACACCATAACACATGACTTAAATACAAACAAATATAAAGAATGTTGGTTAGAATTGTGTCTCTCCATTTAAATAATAATAGTAATAAAAATGATGATGTGGCACCAGATGACATTTGTGGTGTGTTTGCACCGGGGAAAATTGTGGCACACACTACGTCTTCATGAGCCTTCCATTTTTTCTATTTCAGTATGTCTTTTGATCCTCAGTTTTTTCTTTTTCATATTCTTTTTATTGTAATAACCATTCATATAGGTAATTACAGGATATTGAAATCTCAAACTCCTTTGGTACCCATAAGTTTGTTTTCCATGTCTGTAAGTCTGTTTCTGTTGTAAATAAATTCATTTGTGTCATTTTTTTTAAGATTCCACATATAAATGATATCATATAGTATCTGTCTTTCTCTTTCTGACTTACTTAATATGATAATCTCCATTCATGTTGCTACAAATGGCATTATTTTTTTTTCCGGCTGAATAATATTACGTTTTATATATATATATATATGTATCTTTATCCATTCATCTGTCAATGGACACTTAAGTTACTTCCATGCTTTGGCTATTGTAAATAGTGCTACTATGAACACTAGGGTGCAGGCATCTTTTTGAATTAAGGTCTCTTCTGGATATATGCCCAGGAGTGAGATTGCTAGGTCATATGGTAAATCTATTTTCAGTTTTTTAAGGAATCTCCATACTGTTTTCCAGAGTGGCTGCACTAAATTACATTCCCACCAACACTGACCCACATTTTTAAATCTTTCTCCAATTGACATTGCTATATACTTTTTCTTAAACCTTGCCTGCCTTTCATTAGAAGTTAATGTTTAAGTGGAATGAATTAAGATAGCTTATTTATATAAAGATGTGGCTGATGCTGTTTTAATTAATAGCCAAAGATGACTACATAATTTACCTATATTCTAATTGGGTTAGCACATACCAGGAGTTTGGTCCACAACTTTCCATAATCAATAAACAAATTTTACTGTCTACCTAAAAACAGTCAACCTGTTAAGGTCCAATTCAATTTAACCAATCTCCCAGTGGGATTAATAATAATAGTAATTATCCTAGAAACAGCATCCACTCATTTATTAAGCAGAACATGCAACTACATTGATAGTAACTATGATAGCTAGCTAGTATTTGTAGCTATCATTCAGTGTATTGGGCACTATTTTAGTGTGTCACACGTTGTAACTTATTTAATCCTCACAATTCTCTGGAAGAGTTTTTATTATCAACCCCTGTTTCATTCTTCCTCTTTTATATGTGAGGAAATTCAGGCATAAAACAGTTAAGCAACTTGTCCAAAGTCATATATTAAGTAGGCAGCAGAGCCAAGTTTCTCACACAGGCAGTCTGGCTCCAGGGTCCCTGCTCTTAAACACTGTTCTATCCAGATTTATACAGTCTAGCTTAATATAAATAAATTTGCAGAGGAAAATACCAATGTCAGCAGGTGAGTGTATTTTTTGCCAGTAATAATAAAAGGTTTACTTGTTGTTTATAGAATTGTATTAAAGGCCACCGAGGGCTAATTCCCCATGGAAACACTATTAAAGGATTTCTCACACAGAGGAGTGCCTGATGGGGGATGTATAGTTCATTCATTCAGTCATTCACTGCACAATACTCACTGCCTACTGTGTCCTCGGTGCTATTCTGGGTGCTGTGGACAAACGCTTTCTTGGGACAGTAGACAGGTGGGGAAAAGAGACAATTAAAAAAAAATAGATATAACATGCTATGATATAATATAACATAATGTAACATATAACCATAGGATATAAAAACCCATAAATCAGTCTTAAATTCAGAAGTGTAGATTGAACATAAATGGAAAGTTCTGTGCTCTGTACTTGGCTACTCTCAGTCCTGTGAAGTGAGATGCTAAGCTCTCAACAATTCAGGGAGCTGTTGGAATGCTCTGTCCATAGACCTCGGCAGAAACTGACTAAAAACAGAGCTAAGGTGGCTAAGAGGAGGAAAAAACAAAAAGAAACACTTCTTAATAGAAGGCCAAAAATGGTTTGCAGACAATAATTCTGCAGTAAACAACTGCAAAGAGCAAAACTGGGGCCAGAAGACTCAAGGATAGCGAAGTAGCATGAAGGAGCATCAGAGAAAACAAAGCAAGCTTGTTAGAAAAGTTCTGAATGCTTTGAAGCTGGGATAACTTGCATTGCGTTCTCAGCAAGTTGAAGAACAATCTTTACCCGTATTTAAGGGAAGGTACCATTGCTACTTTTCCTGTAACTTTGCCTCCTTGTGCAGAGTAGTGACTACATTGTGGGATATTGAATGAAGTGCTAATTCAAAGAAAGTAACTGCAACCCTTTGGGGCATGATTTAATAGTCTCACCTGTCCCGTTTTATTTTAGTTATTTTACTTATATTTTAGAAATATGAAGAGGTGTCTTTCATAGAAAAGTGGCAATAGAGCAAAATGTATTATATAAGTAGAATTTGGCATGGAAAAGAACATTTTCCCCTTATTTCGTTTGGTCATCTGAAAAGGAACATCTGTACCTTCATACTTGCTACAATTTTCCACCCTAGCAATTACTCACATGAGCTAGTGGGATGTAATTGTCCAAGGTTTGTATTCACCTGGGTAATTTAGTGGAAAACTTCTATTAGGTTAAGCTGTCCAAAAGGTAGTTATTGGCTGGTTTACCAGTTAATCAGCTTTGTTTTATGATGGCTACAAATTGGCACCCTGTACAAAGGGATACATACCCATAGTGGATTTCTTCAAAGTGTATGATACACAAGAATCAGAAATGTCAAATACTAATACTAGAAAAATTGGAAAACAGCCACTCCAATATATTAAAATTATAAGTTTCATGATTTACTTTGAAGAATATTTTCAAATTACCAATGGATAGTGACTAAATACACATTTGGCAGAAGTTTATTAAACGGTAAATACCGAATACATTTTCATGTCATTGACACTTTGCAAGGTGAGTAGAAGGTCATTTCTGAATGTTTTCACCTATGCAGAGTAAATAGACACACTTTGGAGACTGTTAGCATTAATGGTGATAGTCTTTAGACTTTTCATGAGCAAGGGGCAAAATCTGAATGGCATATTCATTTTTTTTAATTTGTTTTATAAAAATAAATGCTTATCAGGTTATACAAGTTCAAGTGTGCTTCCTCTGATATTTTCAAGGGATAAATTATCATTTTTTATTGAAGATTGTTTTAGAAAGTATCTATTACATTAAAACATAGAACATTTAAAGGAGTGTTTTTATTTAAGCTTAGCTTAAAGGATTATCATGACCCTTGAAAATATTAAAAATGGTGGGAATATTTAAATTATGTAATTACTTTTGATTGTTGCAGTTTTTATGACCATGTGTAGTATCAAAGCTGAACTATAAATGATAGTGAATAGGTAAATGGAAAGGACCTGGCTGTGGAATTTGACACACCTAAGGTTAGGCTCTGTCTGCCACATACTAGCTATAATTTCTTGGGCAAAATTCTTAACTTAGAAAATGAGCACACCTCCCAGGATTATTTTAGGGATGAAATGGGATTATTTTGTTTATTCAAAAAATTATGTATTTAGGTCATTACTATGAAAAAAACAGTGCCAGACCCCAGCTGTCCACAGATAAACAAGACATAGAAGCTTTGTGAGGATTCCAAGATGGAAATTAAACTTAATATTAAATATTGTTATTATAATTATTAATGTTGCATACTTAAATATTAAAGCAATTCAGTCCTAAAACTAATAAGGTGTGTGCAGGAGAGGAAAAATTGTTTTTCCTACTTCCCTCCTGTGTTCTCTGGCTGGTGCCCTGTAGAGTGGACTGAAAAGGCAGATTAACAGGAGAAAGGCATACACATTTATTTAAGATGAGTTTTACATGTCACAAGAGCCCTCATAAGGAAATGAAAACTTAAAGAAGCAGTTAAATCTGAGCCTTTTATGTACGGTTTGATGAAAAGTAGAAAGTCATGGAAAAACATTATAGGACAAAAGGTTGTGAGCGACAGACAGTAAAATGGATGAAAAAAAAGCAAGCCTATTCACTCAGGTTCCCCTCAGTGGCCCTCTGTCTTCAATGATAAGGATGCTCCTTCCCTCTAGATACAGGGGGTGCCTCTCACATGAGGGCCTATGACCTTCTTTAGAGGGAGGAAGAGGAGACCAGAAGGTCCTTCTTCTACCTGCCATTTCTCAATTCCTTCATCTTAAAATATTCAGTGTGCCGTATTTGGGGTAGTGTGTTCTGACCCTGTCATGTGTAATAAAGATAGCAACCAACATTTCTGTGTACTCCTTGTGCCAGATACAGTTTGCTACAGGTGAGTAGAGGAGGAAGACATAAATAATGAAAAAGGATGACTTTATGAGATTATCTAGTACAACATACTAAGTGTAATATAAACCCAACCATCATGAATTTTTTTTCATTCCTGTCCAAATTTGTCAGTCAGAAAAATCATAGTGTATTAGCTCCATAAAATACTTTTTTTTTTCACCATTTTATTTTGGAAACATATTTTTTAAAGAGATGTTGAAACATTGATGTGGTATATTTATACAGTGGAATACTATTCAGCCATAAAAAGACAATATAATGCCATTTGCAGCAACATGGATGTCCCAGGAGAATCTCATTCTAAGTGAGGTAAGTCAGAAAGAGAAAGAAAAATACCATATGAGATCACTCATATGTGGAATCAAAAAAAAAAGTACATAAATACAAAACAGAAACAGACTCATAGACATAGAATACAAACTTGTGGTTGCCAAAGGGGCGGGGGGTGGGAAGGGACAGACTGGGATTTCAAAATTTGTAGATACTGACAGGCATATACAGAATAGATAAACAGGATTACACTGTATAGCACAGGGAAATATATACAAGGTCTTCTGCTCACAGCAGAAAAAAAATGTGACAATGAATATATGTACGTTCATGTATAACTGAAAAATTGTGCTCTACACTGGAATTTACCACAACATTGTAAAATGACTATAACTCAATAAAAAATGTTAAAACAAACAAACAAAAGCTAAGTAGATTTATGATATGTATTTTTTCATCCCTTTTGGATAACAGTTTAATTTCATCATTTTAAGAAACAAACAGGAGTGGAAAGAATAAACATCTAGTTGCTGATGTAAGAAATTTGAACTAAATTTATTTTCCAAGCTTTTTTTTCCCTAAAGAAAGAACTCAGTTTTAAAAAGTTTGTATTGGGATAACAAAGCATTCCTCCTGTGGCGTTACACTGATTTAGTGAGCAAGAGCACTGATTTTAGAGTTAAACTGATACAATTTGTAACCTGGTTTTTGTGCTTCTGTATCTCTTAGTTTTCTCACAGGTAAGTTGATGATAATAATGCTATTAAAATCATGTGGTTCTGGTGGGAATTAGTGAAATTAATGTATAACAAAATTTTAGCTCATTTCCCAGTACAACATAAAATACTCATTAAATGTTAGTGTTATTATTTAACACATACTCACACACTCAAATCTCGCACCTAATATCCGATAAATGTTAAGTATTAGTTTTATTTGGTTTTTATTATATATTAGTACTATCTTGATATACCTTGGGAATATCTAATATGAAGCATAATTCTTATCCTCGGGGTTTTAACAGAGCTTAGTGTTTAAAGGATGGGATTTGACATCAGACTGACCTAGGATGGAATCCTGATAACCCCATATACCAAGCAAATGTCAGTTTCTCCATTTGTAAAATAGTGAAAACTCTTCATCAGCCTTTGTGAAGATTAAATTGGGTTCAGTTCTTTTTTACTGAAGTGCAGTTGATTTACAATGTTTCAGGTGTACAGCAAAGTGATTCACTTATATATAATAATATATAATATATATATATATTCTTTTTCAGATTCAGTTCTTAGTTCAAAGCTTTCCACATCATAAATGCCAGATTTTTAGCTATCTGTAGTAGAGAGATGAGAAATGATATCATGCATAGGTATGCAATATAAAAAATAGGATATTTAGTACAATGTATGCTTTTCTCTCAAAAAACAATATATGTTCACTGTATAAAGAAATCAGACATAGCCATGTACAAAGAAGATTCAAATCATTCATAATGTCACAACTCAGCAATAGCTACTCTTAACGGTTTATTTTCTCTTTATGCCTTTGTTTTCTACATATATATATTTAATTAGGGAATTTTCTTTGCAAAATTAAAAGCGTATTTTATACTGGCCTTTCCCAAAATATATTACTAAGGATTTTATATTAGAAATAGCACAATGATGGTCCTCCAATAATTTATAAAAATTAGTGAAGTTAAGTCATGGTCAAATGAGTTTGGAAAATACTAGGGTGACAAAGTTAAATTTTTTTTTTTTTCTGTAGGACTTCACAGTACTTTTAATATGCTAATGAATATTATAATTTTCCAAAGGTTGGCTATAATATAACATTTTCCAAACATAAATGTCTTACTCTTTTTCAGCAAATACATATTAAGATCACTTTGAACTAGCGTTTTATAGAACATGCTTTTGGAAACTTGGCCATACCTATTTTTATATGCTTTCTTTTTTCAATTAACATTTTATTACTTTATTTTTAAAAGAACATTGTATTTAATGTCTGTGTAATATTCCCTTGCAATAAGGTGCCTATTTTTAATAACAAGTCCAAAATTTCACTTTGGAATGAGTAATGTGGGTACTGAAGGTTTGAAATTCAAAAAGAGCAAGCCTAACGTAGCCTACCAAAGCTTTAGGTAGGTACATATAAACTGGGGTTGAGGGAGTCTGCTGCAGAAAAAGAAGGCGTCAAAAAGATGTCAGGGGAAGCCATTTTTATGTTCCTCTAGGAGGAATTGTTTCAAATAATTGCATGGTTGCCTGTTACTCTGAAGCAGATTCTGTTCTTTACTATATAAATGACAGACTGACTGCTACGTGCCTTTTTTCCTTTGTTCAAGAACATTTTGAAAGGATGATTTTTAAACAAAATTATCTCAACTAGGAAGTTGCAAGGAGGAGGTTAGGAAAATTTATTCAGGCAGGCATTTTAATCAAAGAGGTATTTGTTGGAAGTATGGTTAAAAGTGTAGTTGGCCAAGGCATACAAATAGTAATTTTTTTTCCCTTTGAGCTCTAGCCCAACGCTTTAGAAATGAGTTATGAATGTAAATAAATACAAATCAATAGGAGTTCTGTTTTTATTATTTCACTGGGAATTTCTGTACAATTTGAGAGCAACTTGCTGCAAGTTCAGCAGATGATTAAGTTTAACCTTGATCCTGAGCCAGCAAGATTGGCTTACTTTCTATCAGCAAGGGATGTAAATTTACTCGGACACATTTTAATTGGCATTTATGCAACATGTACACACAGATGCTGAATTCATTGAGAAATCCTGAGTGCCATCTGTTTAACTAGCTTTGCCCTCTATTAAAGTACATGATAAAATGAGACTGGAAATCTTTGGCTTGCTCGTATATTTATCTTATACTACGCAGCGTTTCCAAAGACCACTTTATTAGTGTGATAGTCCGGTAAATATTAATGCTTACTATGATAACCTAAAATATAATATTTTCTCTTTCCCTTTTTGTGGACTCTTTAAGACAGTTACTCTCTTACTCTTTCCCTTAGTAAAAAGATTTTTAATGATGTAGATTTTTTAAGTTAAAAATATATTTTTTTTAGTTTAAAGTAACTTTCATAGTAAAACAACTGAGATTGCTATATATGTAGAATCATAAATACTTTTAATCAAACTTATTTTCATAATAAATTTCTAAATTTTTAATTAGTTTTAAAATAATCACTTTTATCCCCCCCCCACCCCGTGCAGTTTGAGTTACAAATGAACTAACATTTTAAGATTAGTTCTCTTTTCCATGTATAATCAAAACGTTAGATTGGACCCAGTTCCAGATGAGTCATTTGCCTTCCCTGAAAGACTTGGGGTGGACAGCAACAATATCCCATCATATCTACATATACAGAACTTGAGGGAAGGTCTGACATTATTATAAAAATTAATAGGGAAGTGCTCCTCTTTAATCGTGCCATACCTTAACTTTAAAATATATATAATAACAATAAAACCACAGTTCCAAAATACACATTTGAAAAAAAATCCAAAATATACATTGATTCATTGATGAAGTGTTAAGATTGGGATCAAATTACTATACTTGCATGATATAGTAAGTCTTAAAAGAAAAATCGCCCAAAGCATCAAATTACTTTTTGTACATTTTCCTATTAATCTAAAGTAAGTATTCAATCTTAAAAGAGCTGTCACTTTATCGCTGTCATGATGACAGACTGAACCATTTATTTGATCAGTACAGGCTTTATATCTCTGTGACAGGTAGAGATTATGATGACATTGTCTTCAACCTAAATTCATGAGGCTAAGAATGAAATCCCTCAGCTTGAAAGGTTTTTAAAACTGAAAGTAAACTAACAGATATAGTTCCAGATTTTTAAATGGTTATTACAAGAATGGGTTTAGTTAATTTCCTCATGTGGTTAATGCTTAATACAGTGATATTACATAGTATATTAATATAATTCTCTTCTAAGTGTTGGGTTTCTGGGACTGACCTAGTGGGAAAACTAGGAAATGAGAACCCCTTCCCAGTGAACCACCTTGAGCAAATCTTATGGCTGCCAAGGACTTTCAATTAAAGCCCCAGTTAAAGCTGCTTCAGAAATATTCTGACTTCCATGTCAAATTAAAACAAAAATTTTTTTTTGAAATTAAAAGCTCTTTGCTATCTTTGGATTCTGTTCTAGTTGTCAGTAGATAATGACAGTCTAATTGGAAGTCAGTGGGCTTTCTTAACCCATTTGGGGGTTACTATAGCATTAAATAAATTCCTTAACCTTGCTGAACTCAGTTTTCCTATCTGTAAAATGAAGGAGACACAGACTAAAAAGATCACTGAGTTCCTTTTAATTAAAACATTCTTTTATTCAAAATAATAAACATATAAGATCATGGACTGTAGAATGGGCTGCTTATCTTTTCTCTCTTTCATGCTTCCAAAGTACAAAACTTTAGAACACTTGACTGAATCCTTTTCTGTTAAATTAAGTTGAACATCCATTAGAATGTTCCCTTTGCTTTTAAAATGAAGTACAGTTATCTATCGAAAATCCACATCCATTTCCAGCAACGTGGATGAATCTTGAACACATTATGCTAAGTAAGACAAATCAGACAGAAAAAGATAAGTACTGTGTGACATCACATATATGTCAAATCTAAGAAAGTCAGACTTGTGATAAAAAGAGTAAAATGCTGGTTACCAGGGGAAGAGGGTAGAGGAATAAAATTGATGTTGTTTAAGGGTACAAACTTGCAATGAGCACTAAAGAAGCCATATTGATCTAATGCACAGTATATTGAATGTAGACAACAATATTATACTATAATTACATAATATGAAATATGGCTACCATGGCAATCTTATTACAGTATATTAAATGCATCAAAGTAACATGTTTTATACTTTCAATTTGCACAATATTATATTTCAAATATATTCAGTTAAAAAATAAAAGAATTCCAAAGAGGAAAGAAAAAATAAGAAAATCCACATTCAAAATACTGTCAGCTTCTATTTGCAGCTTCTAACTAGAATTAAGTCTTTTAGTGCATAGTTATCTCTTATACCTCCACCCTATAAAACTTGTACTTGACATACTAACCTTAACTGATTAAACTAATCTCACTGTGTGGGTTTTAAATTCCTTTATGTACAGATTTCCAGTCTTTGAGGCCCAAGGTAAGAAGTGGGAAATGGGGTTGCAGGTGGGAAATGCACTAGATGCTGAAGAAGGAGGTGGACGGGAGGGTTGACTGAGGAGTTCCTCCAGAGAAAAGTCTTACAGGTGGTTTCAACATTGGCAGCATTATAGATGGAGACAATTTTTCAAGAGGTCCCTGTAGTAGGAACCCAAATGCTTGTTCGCTGAAATAAAATTAAAAAGGAATAAATTAAAAGGCAGGCGATCCATTAGGTGGGGTTGGGAGATGAGAAAGTAGCGAGCATTATTTTGTAGTCTGTTCGTAGGCTTGTCTTGTCACAATTCATGATGAAGACACAGGGATGTGGTTCACTAAAGTGACAGTTGTTTCAAAAAATATTTTGATTTTGATTATAATCTGAAAGGTATGCATTTCTTTTTGATAGTAAAGTTGCTAAAGTATCGCATATCTTAAGTTATTTAAAGTAGAGACAGTGCTCATAGATTAAAACATTAAGAACAGCTTCAGAGTGTGGAAGGTGTTATTTCCTTGCTATAAGTGTTTTCAGGAGTTCATTTTCTAGCCGTTGGGGTACAAATACAAAAACCTACAAGAAATTTCTTTACTAATTTGGGTTTTCTTATGTTTTTCCTTTTATTGGTTATTTTGCTACCAACACTAAATTTATATGACTGTAATGTAATGCCAGGTAGGCTACTTTAATTGCCAGTCTTGACTTTGAGCCAGCTCTTATCCTTGTTAGAAATGTGGTAATATGTTTCTTTCAAGTATTGCTCAGATCAATTAATTATGGTTGTAGGAGCTGTCAATTATTTACTGTATTTGGGAGTAAAATCATGTTTCTTGTGTCACTTGTCATGTTGTATGGTGCTTATTTCATCTTCTTCTTATATATTTAATTACCTTTCCCAACATGGCCCCTCAAATCCTGGCACACTGTATAATTACTGATTGTGTTTTTTCTCTACTGGTCGTGATGCTTTGAAATACCTTTTCTTCGATTCCTTTGTTTCTAAGCAAAGACAAATAGTGTTATTTTCATTATTTAAATGTTTGAAGAACATAGTTTGATTAGTAAAGTCAATAAAGTTAGTAATTCTTAAAATGTTATACTTTCAATCAGAAAAGTTAACCTAGCAGATTTTTCCTTATGTGAAATGTCAGTCATGACCTTTTATTTTGGGGAGGTTAAAGAAGAAATTGTTACACACAACTCAAGTAAAAACATCTTCTCGGTAGTTCTGCTCAGAACACTTGATTAAGGATAAGAAAACCAAATAAACTTAGCATCCAGTTTACTTTAAAAATCCTGAATTTTGCAGTGTGAAAAAAATGTTTATTTTTGTCCTTATTGAATCCGTAATACTGATTTTTAGGCATCATACTTTTATGAGTATTTAAAATTATGATGTCACCAATCATGCCTTCTCTTGTCAAAATGAATTATTATTAATTCCAACTTAGAAGGTTATACACTATTACTAATCAATTTTTGTATATCCTTTCAATAGTTGGTAAAGGATACATGATTAAAATTGATAGCTAAAGTTGTCATTCCTTGTTTAGTTTTTATTGCATCTCTTAGTTTAAAAAGTGTTGATGTTTGAAAGGGAAGTTGTATTACGTATATGTCAGGGAGACTAAGAAATATTTAGAAAATAAGGTTTATCAACACAATTAAAATAGACAGAAGTTTTATGATCATCAGAGATTTTATTGACTAGTTGTAAACTGCTTGGTTAAAAAAAGTGTAACAACTTTCAGCACTTAGAAAATAAAAAAGATTTTAAAACAGAAGAGCAGACATTACAGCTGCTCCTTGTGGAAAAACAAAACCGTATACATTTGTTTAATTTACAAGAAATGTTGCTGTTCCAACTGGGGTCTGTTAAAGAAGAAAAGTAATCCAAAGCTTGCCAGCATTGCAGAGAAACTCAGAGGTTTCTTTGTATTTATTTGAGTTCCTTGACGTTGTTAATGGTTTTATAGTTAAGTTGGTTGTAGGGTGTTTTAAAAACTAGTCCGCTAACCTGGTCCTGAGAACCATTTGTCCTAAAATCTCCAGAGAAAGCATTTGGCCCTCTTCACCCACTAGACTGGGTTTTTGCTTATTTGATTCCCATTTTGACTTCTGATCTTTTAAAATTTTACTTAGATCTGTTGGGCTGTAGATAATTTACTGGACCTAAACGAGCATAATAATTACATTTGGTTTGGATTGTTTTTCTTCAGATTTTACAAGTAAGCATATAAAACATGTCAGCATTAACTTAAGTTTATGAAATTTAACCAAATTTTGTTCAAGGAAGATACTCCACGTTTATTCATGAGGTTCTATATGTGCTGGGTCTTTAGTGACTCCCAGTGTAATGGAGATGAGTTGCTAACTTCTTCAAAGCTGGCACTAGATTAGTGGATGTGGAGGCTCAGCCATTGAGGGAAATGGACTTCAAATCAGAATACCTGTACATTTCAAAGATGCACAGAGTAGGTTGCTTTACATTTTCCAGATTCTCACTCTCCATGTATCATTCCAAAAATGAAATATACCTGAAAATGTCCTTGCTGTGGATTCTCCTTTCCCATCTTAGTTTTCATGTTTGCTCTTTTCTCACTGTGTAGAGGAAATACGTACTCAGACACCCAGAATCTTTCTGTGGTGCACCTGCAGAGGTGTAAATACCTCAAAGGCGGCAAATACAGGAACAGTTCCACGGTTCCTAATTTCAAAGTGGAGAACTATGATTGGCTGATCAATGAACGATAATAAATCTTTCAAATAAAGATATGTTGCATGAAGAGATAACTGGGTGGGAATTTGAATGGAAATACAAGTTCAAAGACAAAAATGAACAATGTCAAGTTCACAACTTAAAAAAAAAGTTTATTTAAACATCTATTTAAATAGGCCATGGTGGGCATTTGACTACTGGTGGTTTTCATGGTTCATCAGCTGCACTTGAAGGAGGCCCAGGATAGTTTTATTTTGAATTTACTGTTTATAATATGCCAGAAATTTTAAACGTTGTCATCACTTAAACTTTCAGATATTGGTTTTGAAGTCTCAGAAGAGTACATGATCTTTCAAATTATTGGAGGGGACACTAGTAAATGGATTTGTGAGGACCAAGGAATTGGGCCTTCTTAGGTGGAATAGCCAACAACACATGAAATGTGTCTTCATATGATTTAAATTCTAGAGTTATGATTTTAAAAAGAATTACACAGCGATCTTTAACTCCTGTGAACTGGTTTGGAAGGCAACTTTGGCCAGAATTTCTTATCATTGCCTCACTGACTGGTTGTAACTCCCCGGGATTTAGATTTGCCTCCTCCATTGTGGATTGCAAGTGTTTTGCAAAAACTCACCTGAGATTTACACTGAGGTTCAGGTGAAGAGCTTTGGAAATATGCTATTTGTAGCAGGGGCTGAACCTCCATTGTAACAGTTTCCATTTCCATTGTCTGAGATAAAAATTGACACACACACACACACACACACAAATGTTATTTAGCAATGATTCACAGTTCAAGATTTTTATTTTTATAGAGTAATATTTATTTTTATTGCATTGTTTTATCATGTTCAATATTTGTTTCTTTTCCATCTGATACTTTCCCAGGAGGCATACATTTTAAATTATGTAAAATGCTGAGGATTATTGGTAAAGATAATAATCATTTATAAGAATAATAAAATGATTTGCTTTTTTTTTTTTTTTTTTTTAATAATTTAATCCCTCGTTCTGTAAGGCAGGGCTTGTTAGCATGACTCCAGCTATCAGCAAAAAGAGGTCTTAAAAACTTTGCCAAAGAGCTGAAGGCTGAGGGAACTCTCCCAAGGGCTGTGTAGTTTGTTAGGAAAAGGCAGCGCAAACAGCTACACAATTGCATGTTTTTTATATTCCTTGGAGACTGAAAGCTCTGTTAGGTACTTAGCATTATTATTCTGAAGCCCCAGACAGCCTGTGATAGGGGAAGATGAGAGGAATTAACAGATCTGAAACTGATTATGTTGGAGAATGGTAACAGTGATTTAGGGCAGATTGTCACCAATTAAAGACTCCTTTGTTTAGTTGATATGTCTGTGTGAGCTATTTAGACTTCTTTTTTTTTTTCCTGTCACTTAAATATTCTTTTCATTTGGGTGTGGGGGTGGGGGATGTTATAATGGGCCATCTTAATTATGTTGCTCAAAGATACATTAGTGAGAATAGTTTAGTTGTGGGTTTTCTTGGTTTTGTTTTTGTTTTTAAATCCAATAGCCATTTTCCCTGGCTCTTCCCAATTACTGGAGAGGCTTTAACGAGATCATTTTAAACTGGGAGGATTTTCTCGCTTGAGATGGTTGCCATTAGACTCCCCATAAAATTTGAAAACTGCTTCTAGCCCTTCTCCTGTGTAGCCGCTGGCATCTTGAGCTTGAGAAGAGAAAGAAACACCTGGGGTTTTTTAGTTTTGTTTTTGTTTTTTTTTACAACCATCTTTGTTTCCCAGCAAATATTTTAATTAGAAAACATTCTAGTCTTTCTCAGGCACTTAAAAAAATGTCTGTATGAAAACAGTTGTTTCAAGATCTGGTCCTACTATGTGCAGTAACTGACTTTTTTACCCTCGAGTCCTTTTAGTGCCTGACTTCGGGTCCTCATTTGCAATTTGAGGGTGGAAGTGGGGGGTGTGTGCTTCGACTGTATACATTTATAGTTTTGTAAGCTATAGTAATATAGCATATTTTAGCCATGACTTTAAATACAAGTTATGAAAACTACACTTTTCAGTTGGAAATGACAGTGAAAGCAGGATGTATTTTGAAATGGCACAGAAGTGGAGTTGTCTTATAAACTGCCAAGGAGGCAAACTCCAGCTTGAGGATCTATCTGCTAGAAGTGTGGCCCCTGGTATGCCCCTGAATCCAGGTCCAAACCTGAATCCAGGTTTATGGCTTAACTCGCTACATGCCATATAGCCCTAGGAGCTAGGGAAATTTATTTAATCTCCCATACGTCAGTTTACCACGAGACCCGAATTCCTCTGCAGGACGGTCCCAGTTGGAGGAGTGAAACAGTATCCTTTTTATCTATTTTACATATGAAACTTTTGTCTAAAGTTTCAATGGAGCAAGGCATTCTGTGACAAAAGGAAAAAAAAAGGAGAAGAAGAAAGAAAAAGTCTAAAATCAGTGCTTTGCAAGCAGAGGTCAACTGTGTCTTATCTTATTAGCCACCACCTCCCAATACAACACCTGGTACTTTTATCGAATAAATGAGTGAATCACAAATAAATTCTTAATAGTTTCATGATCCAGCACTTTCCCAGGGAATTTTACCATGCTTTAGAGATTCTGTAAACTTCTGACAAATGATAACCTTCTGATTATTCCAATAATGTAATAACATTTATTATGCTATTGATTCTCTCATACTTAAACAGTAAATTGAGCTTAATTTATGGCAGTCCAGAGAGATGCCATAAATGTTTTGAGTTGTTTTATTCTCTGGACAAAATGACTATAGTGAGTTTTTACCAATTTGCTGCAGAGTATTTATGTCAAAATAATATTTTGGTTATTAGTGATCATATATATATTATATACATCACACATATACATACATACATAATCACATATTTGTATATATACATATATAAGCAAAATAGTTTTGTTTCAGATTTTCAGTGAAAAATATGCATCGAATTAAATTAAAATTTGTCATCCTAATAATTATAATTTGATTAATTAATCAAGAGATCATCAGTTAGCAATTGAGAAATAACAGCATAAAGTTCTGGATTATAGCAGCATAAAGTTCTGAACAGATAAAAATGAATCCTGTGTTAAATACTAAGGGGCAGAATTTGAAATCATAATAATTTTTAATTGATAAAATGATTCCATATTATCCCTATACTCTCAAATTATCAAATCTTTTATGTATATACACACACACACATAATTTGATAATATGGATTTCGTATTTTTCTATTCTTCCTCATGGGAGGATTTATCTGTATATTGTCTGTCTCTCCTCCTAGACCTTAAAAATGGCATGTTCAGTTCCTCAAATCAGAAAGCTGGGAATTTGACACAACATTGTAAACTGACTATAACTCAATAAAAAAAAATGTTAAAAAAAAAAAAAAAAGAAAGAAAGAAAGCTAGGTACCATTGTCGACATCTTTCTTTTAACTTCAACCCCTCAAGAAGTCATTTTGGCTTTTACCTCCAGCATATCCCTCTGCTTTCCCGTTTACGCCAAATCCAGTGTCATAATAGTATAAAGCCATCATCATTTTTTCCCTCAATTACTATAGTAGCCTTCTAATTGGTCTCTCCACTTCAGTTCTTACTTCCATCTTCGTTTCATTCACAGAGCCGCTAAAATGAATATTTAAATATGGTAATTCCATCTTTACTTAAAAACCACTCAAGTAGCTTCCCATGGGAATTAGAATAAAAGCTGACCCTTTATCAGGACTGCTGTGCACTGTGAATCTGGCCACCCCACCCCCACCCCCCGCCCTCGCCAACCTCCTGGTGCACCGCTTGACAACCTGTCCCACGAAGCCGAGTCTCACTCTTTTTAAGTTTTTTCTTCAACCTGGATTACTTCCCCTGCCTGCAGTGCACTTCCCTAGGCTGAGCTCTACTCACTTTTCAGGCTTCAGTTTAACTGTTATTTAAATTGGGTTCCTCATTAGTTTCTCACACAGCACCCTGTCCTTTTCCTTCATGGCATGATTCATGATTGTAGTTGTGTATTTACACGTGTTTATTTGGATATTGTCTCTCTACTCCCCATATCTTACACACCACGAACGTAGCACTCGTGTTGACTTTAGCTCCGCTTCACGTGTAGCACCTCGTATTCAGAAGGTGTACTGTCAGCATTTAGGCCCTGAATGCCCTCTATGTCTTGGGCATTGTTCTAGGTACCAGGTATATAAATGGATAAAAACAAACTTCTTCTCGTGGAGTTGACATTTGAATACAAAAAGCCAGACAGTAAAGAGATAAGTATATTCCTTTGATCAAGGACTGTCTCAGAGAAAGGCACTAAATAGAAAGTTGGATTTTATAAAAGAAAGAACGCGTGTCTCTCTTGCCCCAGTCAGGGTCCCGTACCTCTGATCGCCTCATTCTGTCTGTGTTTTTTTAACCCTGCCAGGCTACTCCTGAATGTGACTTTTGCTCTGGCACTTACAAACCCTCCTCAATGGCATTCTTTGTCCTCCTTTCCATTTGTACTGGCAGCTGAGAAATTTGGCAATTCCTTACACAGTGACTAATAGCAATACTTCTTTGCAGATGTAATGCACCATATAAATGGCAAGTCCTGTACAAACACTAAATAATTAGTCTTCGTAATAACCCCGGCAAGACAGAGTGTAAAATTCTCTGTTTTGTGTGGAAATAACTGAGCCACTGTGACTGTATCTATTAAAATTACAGCATAGTAGAGGGATATGTGTGGTAACTCTGAAATACCTGACTACTGCTTTTTGTCTCCTAAATAAACATTATCTGCAAATAATAAATACCCTTCAAATGGTGTTTTACAAATGCCACATTTTTCATTCATAAATCCATTTAGTGTAAAATGCAAACATCTAGTTAGCTACTGATATCTTGAAGTGAGAACATAATGATTTTAGCAACCTGATGAACTTCAGCAGTACATTTTTTATGATCGCTGTGATTTCAAGTCTTCTGAATGTTAACCATTTAAATGTTGGGCCTTATGGATGTATTCCTTTCTCCCGAATGCATTACGGTTTTTAACTTAAATCCAGTACACCAACCTTACCTCCCCTTTGTCTTGATGACTCTGTGCCAGTTTAATAAACACGAGGGCTGTAGTAGCTCACGTGATTCCTCTAGTGAAACAATAAAACCAGGAAACACTGACTGCAGATGGCCATGAGGGCTTTTCCTAGGAAGTGTCATTATGCTGTCCATGTTTCTGCTAAATGGGGCTGTGGGTTAAGCTCGGACCCAACCTGGAAGTAATTCTCATCATTAAAAGAGCAAGGATGCAGTGCCCCCTCTTCTGCAGCTCAGAGGAACACAGAGGTGCACAACCTTGTTTAAGCCTGTTCCTCCATCATATGTTGTTTAAAATAAAGACCAAATAAATGGCTATAATTACTTTCATTTGGGTAATAACTTCTCTTTTGCAGTGCTCTGTATTCATTGCTAGTTAAGACTGAGTGACGTTTGACCTCCATCCATTCTATAGTACTATTTCAGCATGTATAATTTTTGAACAAAAATGTACTGCTTTCCTAGGATAGAGCGTAGAGGTTTGTGAGTCTTCAAAAGCTAAGTAGCTGAGAAAAATAAATGCTTTTACCAGCATATTTTCTTCCAGGATCTTAACCAAAGCATAATTTAAGGTTTAAAAATAAAACTGCATGGTACAAAAAAACACAAGTAGCAGATTACATAATTATTAAGAACATTCATAGATATATTCAGTGTCAAATTAAAAAAAATAAATATGTACCCTTTAGGAAAGAATTATGATGAAATCATAACTTTATACAGAACTGATGTGTGCATGTATCATTATAAAATTCAAATGCCTTAGCTTTAGAATATGATGCCATCAGATAGGTAATACTTTAGGAAATATTTTATACATTATCATTTTAGTTTTTTTTTTTCAGTTGGTTAAAATATCTTTCTGTACATCCAACCTTTTTGTTGGAATGCTTTTAAACGTTTGGAATTGTGATTTTATTTTAAGAAATATTAAGGAGTTTTGAAAACATTTGTAGCCCAGATAACGCTTTACTCTTCTGGGTCATGCAGTAAGCATAACACCTAGGAATGCAAATAGTTATAAATGCCTTTGTGATATACTTTCTTAGCTAGCGCCCAAAGCATCTATCTTAACACAAAAGAGCTTGCAGTAAACCCTGCTGTACTACCATTTCCTGACAAGGTGAAGATTAACATTGTTTCTTAACACACCTGCCGTTTATGTGAACTGTGGCAAGAAAAATACAAACGTTACAGCATAGATGCCAGGTTCAAAGTATGTGCTCAGTACTGATGCATTAAATGAAAGAACGATAGCTATTTTAAAATTAAATAGCAGTTACTTATGCTAGCCTGTAAGTGGCCGTTTGGATAGAGGACTAGAAGTACCACACAAGTGAGCAATGTAGTCTTTACTCAAAGTTAAAAGACCAGGTAAGTGATCAGTGATTTTGAAAGCCATTGAAGTGGTACATTGTAACAGAGTCAGGCTGCCTCTGAGCATCCATAAAATTATTGTCTTTGGGAAGATACTTCCTCATTTACTTTCTCTTCAACTATTGTTAAGGGTTTCATTCCTTTTTTTACACCCACGTCAACAACTTACTACTGTTTGCTGCAAAGTTTCATTGACAAAGTAGTCTTTTTAAGCAGGAAAAAAAAAAAAATTCCCAGTACTGCGTATTATCTTCATCTGTTTTCCCCAAGATATGCATTTCTAATTAAAATGCCCATATTTAATTAAAATGTTTATTACTATGCAGCTTCTTCAGTCACTTTGTTGTTGAAATAAAAGAAGAATCGTTAAAACCATGACGTATGTAATCTGAATAATGAACTCTAATTCTCAGTATGCCACTGAAAATGGGTAGTGGCCTCTTCCAAATATGGAAAAAAATCTGAGAAAATACAAGAATGCAGAATATATTCAATGACAGCTATTTGAGTGTCAAAAGAGTAATTTCTCATTTCACTTCTGTTCTAATGGAAAGAGGCTGAAATGTTCATTATACCATACTAACTGTATTTAGAATTGTGTACACAGTGTTAATATCAGATAAGTGGGCAAGTTGATGGAAATGTGTCCTTGGTGGACTGGAGATCTGCAATCTAGGTCTGCTCCTAAATCGTTACAAATTCCTCATTCATAAAATTAAACTAATAAAGTCACATTATCATAGCCTTGTTATGAGAATTAAATGAATGGATACTCGCCGTGGTTCCATGCACAGTAACTGTTCAATAAACATCATACATTGCTAGCATTATTATTATACTGTTAACAGTATCATCATTATTGTTTATGTGATATGCTCTTCTCCCCCTGAGGAACCTTGGGCTGTTAATTTCTAAAAGAAAAAGTTTGGGTCACACATCTCGTAGGTCCCTAACTACACCGAGATTCTGTGATTCATAAACCCGGAGTATTATATTTCACAGATGTTCACCACATGATTAGGAACAAAATTAAGTTTAGGAACATTTGAGACTTCCCAAAATTGGGTAGTCATGAGACTGCAGTGCATTGATTACAATCACTGGTAAGTCAAACCTGCTATAATGGAGTGGATTTGTTGGAAATACAATAGATTAGATAGGGAAAGTACATTTTACAGTAAAATGGTGACATGGTGAAAAATTTTTTAAGATCACTGCCTTGGAATTCAGGACACCAATATTTTCTTCTGCTCCATTTCTGACGAGTAACACAGGCTAGTGACAAAGTTGGGGCTCAGTTGCCTCTATTTGTGGGATGAATTGAATGTTGTCAAAGACCCCTGCCTGTTCTATAATTCTGTGTTTCATTTAGTTCTAAAATTTTCCACAATGCTCTTAAAGAGAGTGTTACAAATTTTAAGATCTCCAGAATACTTGAAATGATGTCTGTTTAACTTATTTTTTCACTTTGTGCCCTGTCTTTCAACATCACCCAAATAGGTGCAAAGTCACCACCGAATTTTAGCATCCTTTTCTGAAAATGTGTTTACTTGTTCTACGAACTGTATTAAAATTGATGTCTGGCTTTTCAGAAAGACAGATGATTATATGTTTTGTTTTGTTTTCAAGGATACACTTTAGTTAACCATTTTTTTAGACAAAACCTTCCAGGAGATTCAAAGATTCAATGAAGCTTGTATTTTTTTTCTAATTTACCAGAATGAAAAAAAAGTGAAAAGCAGTTGAACCAAATTATATGTACCAACCTGTAAACATAAAACAATTACATAAACATGGAAGAAATACATAAGGATGAACTGCGGTTTACCAGCTTTTTAGATAATATCTACTTGAATACGTTATAAAAGTTATTTGTTCTCTTTCAAATTAACATTAAATCTTATTTTCAAAAGTTCCATATTTTAAAATTTCACACAATTTAAATCAAGAAACATTTGAAAATGTACACTTTGATTAATAGAGATTTAGAGAAGAAAAGGAGAGATTTTTTTTTGGAGGCTCTGTGTTTGATAATACTTATAAATACCATTGGTTTTTCTGCCAAGATGCTGCCAAGCATTTGAATTCAATTTTTATTTTAATTACTTAAATACACACATGAATTAAGAAAATTGGATACTTTAAAAGTTCATATCATTTTATAATGTGATACATATTATTTTTTCCCCAAAAGGAAATGTTCAGGACAAATGTAAGAAGAAAAGTTGCTTTTATAGAAGAGAGAAAGAAAAACTTAAATTCATAACTTTATGAAGGGTTGCCTGTAGCCATAGGCAATGCTAGAGTTTTATGCTTTACAGCTGCAAAAATAATTACATGAGCATTATCTAAGCAACAATCTCTAATGGATTACATTTTGTTAGCTTTTCATTATATACTGTAAAAATCCAAATAACATAGTAAATGGGAAAAAAAATCCTTGATTTATCTGACTTAGACCTTTGATATTTTTGAAAGACATTTTTTTATTCATTGGTTTATTTGAGATCTGATCTCAATTTGTAAATAAGATCTAGTGTTACCAAGTTGGTTTTTAGCTCACCAAGCAGAAAAATTGTACAAATTATTTATATTTATTTGAAAAGTTTGCATGTTTCAAAGGTATTAGAAATGTTCAAAGGTATAATCGTAGATTAATAATCTGATCCAGCAAAAGCACATGCTGTTTGTTAAGGTCAGTTTGTCTGCTTTTTCTATAAACCTTATATTTCATTTGCTGTACGTTCTTAACACTTGATAGTAATGTAAGTTCATTAATAGTGGAAGTCTTCATACTCTTATTTTATAATGTGCTAACAGTAGCTGCAGTTTTCACTTCAACAAAGTTTACCTTTGTGTCTATGCATTTTATTAATAAATAGTGTATGTATTGAAGTTAGACTTGCCACAGTGTGGTCTGATCGTATTTCCTCTTCTTTTTCCTTATAGTGTTCTTTCCAAAGCTGAGGACACAAGCCTCCTCTTTGAAGTGGTATTTTCCAAGTATTAACGTAGTCATATTGTGCCCAAGTTGTCTTAATATATAGATTAAAAAACCGGGTTGTTTGAGTGTATATTAAGGCTTACTCAGATCTGTGCACACACTTAGTTGGCACAGAGGAAGGAAAAGTAGAGAACTACAAGAGAAAAAGGACAGGATTTTGTAAGCCTCTAAGCCTTTTTGAGGTTTTGAAACGAAAATTTAAGGGTGACTTTTGAAATCATAAGTTTTTTACATTGCAGTACTTCATCCGTGAAAGTATTTTTAAATGCCATTGAAATGGAAAGACATCCGTCCAGGACAAAATTGTAGTATCAAATACTCAATTCAGTAGATTTTAAATGATACATAATATTTGTCACTGCAAATCTGTGTACTTAACATACCAATGAACATTTTAAGTGTCAAAATAGATTACTAAAGTTGTTCACCTTTGATTACACACTGGAGGAGGGTGGGGTGGGGGGAAGGTAACTAACACTTTTAGACTTTGTTTTGAAGTATGTACCTCCATGCCTGCTTTGGAAACAGGTATTTAGTAAAGTAATCAAGATTACCCATCTTGTGAACAACGGAGCTGTGATTGAAGACTAACTGATGCCAAATAATTTGTGATTTCTTGATGTTATCAGGATACTGAAGACAATTATACAATATCAACTATTTTTGAAATACATGAAATACATGTTTGGTTTATTTTCCGCATTTTATCTCATAGTCACAAAGTCAGTATTACCTTGGTATCTGCTGATCCGAATGTGTCAACATTAATTGAGATTACAGTAATGAATGGTTAGGTTTGAGGATTAAATGAAATGATATAAAACCCCCCAAATCCACAAAAAACAAAATGTATAGAACACACGAACAACATAATTGGTAGCAATGCTGTCATCATCATTGGTGCCTTTTAACACTGTCCCTCACTCAGTGATCATGGAAAAATAAGACAGTATTTTGGATTCAGTCACTTTACAAATATGTCTAAAGGTTTTATAATGCGCAGTTAAATTATAGTGATTATATACATAGCAGTTTGAAATATCTCTAAAATAGCTCTCAATCAAATGCATGTTTGGAAGTATAGTTTTTACTTTCAGTACTTTTGTCTGTATGTCTGTGTAATTCATCTAATAAAAGAAGCATCATCCCAACTTGTCATGTAAATAAAAGGAGGGTTCAAGTATGTTCATTAGCTCATGGATGAGAAAATGTAAGCAATAGGCAGAGAAGAAATGTGAGTGAGGGGGCAAGCCAAACGCCAACAGTGAGGACGCTACGCGGCAAAATGCACTTGCTCACTGGCCTATGAAGAATATCAAATTATCCCTGTTGTGTGCTTACAGCCAGATATCATTATTAAATCGCATATGTCTGTAAGTAGATACAGATTGTCCAAGATGTATTGAGATAGCTATTAGCAGTAGTTTACTGTAATAAATGTCTCTTCTGCTGAAGTTCAGAGATAAGGACTGTGTATGTCACAAGCGAGTGTAATGATTTAATCTTGCTCCCGCAGTACTACGAGATGACTTCAGACAAAATCCTTCCGATGTCATGGTGGCCGTGGGGGAGCCGGCGGTGATGGAATGCCAGCCTCCGCGAGGCCATCCTGAGCCCACCATTTCGTGGAAGAAAGATGGCTCTTCACTGGATGATAAAGATGAAAGAATAACTGTGAGTATTTAATTCAGCAGTGGGGACCATTTATAAATCTAACTGTGTACATCTTCACCAAAGAAAAAGAGAAAAGTGAGTCGGTGCTTTTAAAGACAGGGTTGCATTATCTCCCATTTTTCACATCTTCTTTGAAAATAAATACATTTCAATTCTCCCTGTGTTGACATATACCTAAGTGAGGAAGGTGCATGTTGTTTAGTTTACAATTTAGTAAGAGAAAACTATAATTTCTATATTGATGTCTTAGAGTTAACACATCTATGCTTGACATAATTATTCTTATCACTCTGGGCTTATCACACTTCCAGGTGTGACAGCAAAAAAATTATAAATAAAATTCAGTAACAGAGTATATTTCCAGAAGACTGTCTAAATCACTTCAGAATTTTTCTCTGTCCTTTTGAAATTGCTTATCTGTTCTACAAGAGTTCAAAATTTCTGAAAAATCAAATCTCATTCTGAATGATGGTTAATGAGGGATTCACCTCATTCCAAAATAAAATAGTGTGATGAGATTATTGGATTTCAGAGCCCTGAAAGTAGAGAAGTGCACGATCTGTAGTAAGAAATGATATGTTTTCTTCTTGGCAGCAGCGATTCTGAGACCTCTTTGCCTTTTCTGTCTCGTGCAGCGTTTACTGAAGTACCTGAATAACCGAGCTCTCATTGGTTCTGTGATTGTACAACACCCCCCTTTACTGTTTTCTTTGTTCTGCACATACTCTCTATCTACTGTGAATTTATTGGCCAAGATTTAAAGTTTCTCAGGAGAATATGTAAGGAAAAGGTCACTGCTAAAGTTGCAGAAGAACAAAGTTATAACACAGACCACATAATCCTAATAAATGCTTGTTTGTTTCTGAAAAACCAGTCATCAGATTAGCATGAAAATTAAATAGTGAAGAAAAAAAAAGAGAAGGGTGTGGTGGACAAGGTTTTAGAGACCTTGAAAGAAAATCAAACATTTTTCCTGCACTGATCTGAATTAGAATGAGACTCTCAAAGAATTTTTTTTTAATTCTAGAAATTGGGTTGAGAAGGACCTAGCTCTGCTTTAAAGAGATGCTGAAAAGCCACATAGCAAAGTGAACTAAATACGGAAACATTGATTTTTGGAAATAGTCAAGAGCACAGGGGAACAGACTCTAGGATCAAATGTTTCTCTTGTTAGTGATAACAGATTCCTTTTAGATTTATGCACAATTAAGACGATAGTTTTTTCCCTTTAAAAACATATGTTAAGTCATTTGATGACCATTATCTGTAATTGCCATTTCCTTGCCCTAATAATTCAGACTCATTGAAACCATTATTATCTACCTCCTCCCTCTTGTCTTTCCTGATAACCTATTTGTTTTTAATACATGATAAATTTTTAAATTAATGATATGTTTTTAATTAATCATAAAATTCTCAGCATTGGAGGTGCAGCATTAAACAGAAAACAGTGAGTGCCCTTCTGGAGTTTATATTCTGCAATTAAGTATGCAGAGAAACCAAAATAGATAGTATAACACATAGTATGTTAGACTATAGTAAATCCTTTAAAAAAATAAAGTAATGAAGGAGTAGACAATTAATTAGAATTGGGGTAGAATTTCAAGTTTAAATAGAATGACCAGAAATGCTTCATGTAAAGACATGAAAAAATTGAGGGAGGGGACTAGATAGGTTACTTAGGTAAAGAATATTCTAGGGAGACGAAACAGTAAGTTCAAGGACGCTAAAGCAGGGTCTCTCACACTGAAAATAAAGGCAGAATGGTCAGTGTGCGTTGAGCAGAGTGAGCAAAGGGGAGATCTGTAGCGATAGCATCAGAGTGACCACTGGCCAGACTGTGTAGGACCTTATAGACCTTGTAAACTGTTTTTTCTTCTAAGCAAGGTGTAAAGCATCAGAGACTTCTCAGCAGGATCCCCCACTCTCTGGAGTCCACAGTGAAGGGTGGTAATGGCAGATGTGGGGAGACCAATGGGAGCTTTTGCAGTTATCCAGGCAAAAGGGAAATGGTGGTTTGGACTCATCTCTTCAGAGGGAGATAGAGAGAAGAGGTTATATTCTGGATCTGCTGGGAAGCACTAGCCAACAGAATTTGATAACAGATTGGGTGTGACTTGTGAAAAAAGAGGAGTGAAGGATTACCTTAATCAATTGGTCTGAGCAACTGAAAAGGTAGAGACACCATGAACAGTGATACCATTAATTGTAGAAAGAGTAGATGTGGGGTGGAAAGTATCAGGAGCTCAGTTTTAGACACTGTAATTTTGAAATTCTTATTAGATATCCACGTATAAATGTCAAATAGGCAGTTGGAAACATGAGTCAGAAATTTAGAGTTGAGTTTGAGGCTGGAGAACAATTTGAGTTGTGGTAGCCATAACAAGTACTCATTACTGTGCAGGCCTGCCCTCCCTCTGGGCAGATGAAAGGCTGCTTCCCAGCTCACTTGCTACAGGGCAGACCCATTCAGGCTAGTTCAGCCTCATAAGCTATGGGTGAAAATTAAAGACATTAAATACTAGCGAGCGAGCCTCCAGTGCTCTCTGTCCCAAGGAAGACTCATGTTCCAGGTAGTGCGGCCACAACGCCGAGGACACCCGAAGAGCCTGGGTCCCTGAGTTACATGTTGCAGACCTTTCTACCCGACACCTCTGTCTTCCCATGGTGGACATGTAGAATGAATGAGAAATAGATCTTTTGTTATATTAAGGCATGGAGAATTTCTTACTGCAGGCTGACGTAGCCTATCCTGATGAATGTGGGGGTCATTGCATGTGCATATTATTTAAAACCAGGAGACTGAAATCACCAAGAGGGTGATTATTCATAGAAAGGAAAAGAGGTCCAATGTTTAGCTCTCAGGGAGAAGAGGCAGAAAGAGCAGTGAAGACTGAAAAGGGAGCAGACAGTGAGAAAGGAGGAAAAGTCGAAGGGCAGCCAAGGGAGGACCGTTTTAAGGAGGTGGCAGTGACTAAGTCAGCTGCAGCTGGTAAATCAAGTAATGTCAGGATTGAGACTTGACCATTGGATTTGACAACTTGGTGGTCAGTCATTAATGACCTTGACAAGCAGTTTCAGTGGACTAGGAAGGTTAAAACTCACTGAACTTGTTCGAGAGAAATCAGAAAGACTGAAATCAGACACATTGGAATTACATAGACAATTCTTTTTACATTGCATCTAATACAGTAGTTAAAAAATAAAAGTGATTATAGTCTCACATTTTGAAAAGTCTCCATTAATCCTAAAGGTTTTGTTTTGTGTGTATGCGCATATGTGTCTCTGTGCATTTTTTTGTGACATTAACAGTTTAAAACTGCTACGGTAAATTTGATTTTTAAAAAATTCTTCGAACTTCCTGTTATGTCATATGTTGAATTAGAAGAACTGTTATGGTTTATACCAAAGTGTTTAATTTATTATAGGACTTCCATTTACCTTTTGCTGTCCAGAAGGTGCTGTCCTGTAAATAAAGGACCAATTCCCCTACACATTAGTAGTTTAGAGTCAATACAAGAACTACCTCTGATCAGGAATCAAACAATTTTAAGTTGCAGTAACCTACAACTATGAAATGCAGGATGTTAATGTATAAATAATTTTAAAATCCTTTAAATTCTGCCAAAATGGTGATCCACAATAGTGTTCCATATGCTAACAAGTTGTAACATCTGAAACTTCTACTATTTCTAAGACCATCTGTGTGTTTTGTGTAAATTATGACTGTTAAACTGATAAAACACTAGAGGTAAAAAGCACATTTATACATGCAGGGAAATGAATAGATTAAAAATCAGCAGTTTGGGTTCAAAATTACTGTTCTTACTTAGATCATAATTGTTTTTCTTTGATTTTCTTCCTTTAGGCAAAACGAAAATGGAGTAATTAAAACAAACACTTAAAACAGAAACAGAATGCCTGATGTTACTTCTGGTTCCTTTTTTTTTTAATTGAAAGGAAATTCTTCAGAGATGTTGGTTATTAGATATTTTATGTGATTCTTCTTTCCTAAGCTTTGTTTTCAAATGATTGTTTTCATTTCTATTGTTAACATACTTTGCCAAATGTGTTGAGTACAGACGAGCAGGAGATTAAAGCACATAACATCTTTATGAAAGGCAAGTGAAGACTGCATGGTTATTGCTACATTTTCGGTTATAGGAATTCCTAGAGTTCTTTAATGTGGTAGTTTTCTTTGTTGAAAAGTTAAAGTACGACTCTCCCAGCTGTGAGAACAAAGCCACACCCTACAAAAAGGGAAAAATGTAATTGAATTGTAGCTGCACCTGTATTTTTTGATGCTCTTAAGTCATTTCTTTTTGCATGGACCTGTGTCTGAGCCAAATTTTAGATCTATGATGATTATAAACCAGAAAAAGATAAACAGCATTTTCTTCTTTTCCTACCTGAGAGGAAATGCTCTTAGAACTCTTTGACACGTGTTTCTTAGGCCTTACATGATGTTTGTTGTCTCCAGGGTTCTTTCTTTCTTTTCTTTTTTCTAAACCTGAGTGTTTATATTTAGAATGAGAAATAGAAGTAGTTTAACTGGCGGGCTGGATTAAATAAATTTACTTCATGTGTCTGAGACTTAGTCATAACCATCATTATTAATAAATGAAGTTTTCTCATAGAGATAGATCAGAGAACCAAAGATTTCTTTTTGATATAGACTGACATTCAGGTGTACTTTACAAAAAGTGATTTATTTTACTACATTTTGGAAATATTGTATTTAAATTCAAGATAATTTTTTAAGGGTGAAAAACTGTTAGAATGTTAAGATTGGAGAAATATTAATATCAAATATTGGGAAAAAATTTGTGTTCAATCAAAAAGCTAAAATTGCCCTGGGATTAAGGAAAAAGATAAATACAGTTGAAAGTACATATCACAAGTAATTTCCTAGATTACAAAAGAGCTTAATTATGTGTAAAGATTGTCAGTTATAGTATTATGTTGAACAGAAGCTAACAAGTAGACCCAAGAAAGCCCAAGAAAAATTTAAGTATGATTTTAGTTTTCTGAATAGAGTGAATCATATTTTGTAAAGAGAGAAGAGAAATTTACTGATGCCAAAACATTGTGAAGGGGTATTAAACTTACTTAAAAATTTGCCATTTATTTTGTATTTGTTGACCTGACTACTTTTAATATTGTTACCTTAGTCAGAAAGTTAAGTGTATTATAAATCAGCCTAGTTTGGGGGGTCACACAATTACACAGTGCCTGAGGCATCAGCTTTCCATATCTTTTTATTGGTTCTCTATGAAATGAAGCTACCTTCTGGTGGTAGCTACAGGAATTGCAGGCATAAAGACAAGGAAATGGGCCATCTCTCATAGAAGTTATCTTATAAATAAAACTTATTTAATTCATTTATGAGCATGGGAACAAATGTATTCGTAAGTTAAAATATTAATGTATCCAGTAGTACCTGGGTGGTAACTAATGAGACAAGATCAACTACATGTTTACTTCAACATATGATTAATTAAGATAGCAAATTGATACCATTATTTTAACAAAAGGAAATGATAGCTGCATATATTTGCATATGAGATCTGATGATTTATGACTAGGAATTAAATCTTTTGATTTGGATTCAAAATTAATATTTATAGGAACAACAGTAAATTCTCAATACATGGAACATAGTAAATATGCAATAAATATTTATGGAAGGTTACAGCTCTTCTGCTTAAGTCTATCATGAAAACAAATTGAAAAAAATTTTTTTCAATCTGAAATTTTTCAAACAAATGTGTCAAGTTTTGGAAATGGTTATTGTAGGAACACCAACAATTTACTAATCTACCATAGTAATAACAATAGCTACTGTGTATTGAGCACCTGCCATGTGCCAGATACTATATATTATCTCATTTAATCTCCTTTAAAACTCAGTGAATAAGTTATTTTCTTTCCATTATAGCACGCTTATACCTGTCCATTCAGTCTTCTGGAGAAGAGGAGGAGGAGGAGGAGGATAAGGATGATAGTAAACACTTACTGTAGCACTTACTATGTGCCAGGCCCTATTCTAGACCCTTTACATATATTGACCCATTTTATCCTGACAACAGCCCTGTCACATAAATACTAAAATGTCATTGACTCAGTGTTTAACTCCAAATTGGCTGTGGGGACATCTGCTTTTTGTTTACTGATAACATTTTCTATAGGTTCTATAGATTTTGCTGTGTATATAAGGACTCTGATTTGCTATCAATGCCAAATTTCATCTCAGAGTGGCAGAAACTCTTAGTTCCCACCGTGAAATACTGTCTTTAAGTTTGTGAGGGTCTGGAGAGATGAGTTTGCACAGTGGAGGTTACCATGGTCTTGAAACTAAGCTTGGTACATTTGAGAATCAGCCCATATTATGTCCAGTAATAAAAATTGTAACGTAGCAAAGGCCTATAAAATTTGAAGTTTAGTAGTTTCACAAAAGATGGCACAGAAATGGTCAAGTTTGACAAAAGGTTATTGTTCAACCAAAGGTTATAGTTCAGATAAACTAAAATTATTTATTCTGGACGCTAGAGGTCTAACCTCAAAAGATACTAGGAGATTATTGAAAGAAGATAATAAATGGCCGTTCACTATCTGGCATTTAGGGAAAGAAGGATTTATATTAAAAGAGAATGAATCAGAGAATGATTCAACTGAATGTACTTTATAGTTAACTGTCCAAATTGCAGATTAGCTAGGTTCTAATATCATCAGCTATACACATGTTAAAAGTCATTGCTGAAAAATTAAACAACTGTAAGAAATTATATAAACAAATAGGAAATTAAGTGAAAGAAAATACTGATGTAGTATTTTGCAATTTTGTATAAATAGAACAAAATATTGTAAAAACTAACATAGTAACAATACAGTGTAAATGGTAAGATCTGTCTGGACTCAATTCCAAAATTCCAGAGGAAGTTTCTTCAAATAATCTTTGACTGTCATTTATCCTGAATTATTTCATTTTAGTATTTAAAAGAAGAATTTAAAAGACATTCATCTTTTCATGTTTGAAATTCTTAGCTTTTAAGCTAAAATTTAGGGATGAATAATACATGCTTTTTCCATCCTCTTTGAATGTGGCTTTGTGACATAAACATTTTTGAGTGACTTGTATTATTCTTTGAAATAAGCTATGCCTTGAATTTTTTATTCTTTTTCCTATCTGTCCTCAGTGCAACATGCTACAGATATTCTGTGTCTTACAGGGTTTTTTGTTACTTAATTGAAAAAATAATTCGGATTATGAGGAAATACTTTTTATTAAAAGTTATTTATTTTCATCAAAGCCTTACTCCAGCCAGAAACCATTTTATTGTCAATTTCATATGCTTATCACATAACTGTATTAAGAGTTAATTCATTCCCTTTGAAAATGTGTGAAAAATTTCACAGCATTTATGTGTTTTAACATGATGAGCACAGGGTGTTTAGTATCCTTTTCTTAAGGTTTTTACTTAGATGGGATAATCAACCATCTTGGTTTGCAGGAGACTGTCCTGGTGTTAGCACTGAAAATCTATAGTCGCAGGGGAAAAAAAAAAACTCTCACTGCTGGGAAAACTGGTATAGCTGGTCACCCTAAGACTAGCTAGTTTAAAGGAATTGATTTATATATAAATAAGAAATCACATTCATACAAGGTCAAGTAAAATATAGTTTAAAGAGAAAAGTTGTATGTATATTATTCCTTTCATAAGCAAATCAAAGATCTAAAAATCATTAATAAAGTTAGGAGAAGAATTAAGTTATACATAAAAAATTATTTAACACTTCCCATTCCCCATGCTGAGAGGTATGATCGTCTGAATGCAATATGTCATCGTTCTTTTTCCAATCCTTTTCTGCTTCCTCTGTGTCTTTGTAGGTTTCTTTGATTTCCCTTGTTGGTGTGATATTTTGGTAAAAAGCAGCTGACTCACATCCCATCCAAATCCCCAGTGTCCTCCAGATCCTTCATAAATTTGGCATTCAGCCCTCTCCTTGCCAATTGCTTCCTTTCCCCCCAATTCCCACATGTCTCCTTCCTCAGCCATCTGCTCCTCCTCCCTTCCTTCGATCGGTGCTTTCCTCTGGTCTTCCAGCTTCTTTCATTGTTCACTGTCTGTTGCTTCCTTTTCCCCTTTGCTCCCCTGCAGGAAATCAGCATGCTTAATGAAGCTGATGTCATAGGGCCCCTTTTCCCTGAGAAGTTAAGTTTGTGTTCCTGCAAAATGAATATGTAGTTCAGTTGTGTGGAAGTCAGAGGAAACTGGCGTATTGAATGAGAACTTTTTTCCCTGTCCATCTTACATAAAGTCTTCCACATTGTATATTTTAGCTTTTTTAAAGAATAAAAATTATATTCATGATTTAAATATAAGTTAATCAAAATATACATCTATAATATGAATCATGGGACTGAAGAAGTGAGTTAAAAAGTAAATTTATGCCCTATTACACTTACTTTTCAAATCTATTAATTGAAACACAGTGGGCTAGTAAAATTAAAGATAGTTTTTATACATTATAAGATCACGTTATAACTTCAGGTTTTAAGACTTACTAAATGCATGAATTTATGGGCATTTATCTCTACAGATTTCATTGTTTCCATCAGAGAAATGAATTGCCTCATAATACCTGTATCGGTTTACAGTGTCTTGAGAACTCAATGAGAAAATACAGGTTAGATGCTGTTTTAAATGGTGACGTCTCTATCATGTTAGTAATCGGTATTCTGGTTATTATTGTTGCCGGTATACCTGCCTAAAATGGAAACCTTGATGGAAAAGGAAAATGGGAAACTGTGTGACCGCAGTTTCAGCTTTTCTGAATAAACAAGACCACATATGTATATTACAATAGAGTCAGCATTTTTTGGCTCATCTAAATTTCTATTTACATATGATTCACAACTGTAAGAAAATCAATTTCTACAGAATCACTACGATTATTTCCTGTAGGTGACTATTATGAGTAAGTAAAGTTTTTAGACTAATACTGATATTAAGAAACTAATTTGAATCCTGCACACACCCTTATTGTGAAATGCAGTCATCAACTGGGGATTCCACAGGAGAATTAAGCCCTGATGCCCTGCGGCATCCACGATGTGTAATACGGTGACTTTCCCCGTGTGCATCTAGAACAGTTCTAGTTACAGAGAGTTCTTAGGGGAACTGGGAAATGCTGTGATTCAGATGAGGTATGCCAGTTGAGAGAGGCTGTTTCATCTTCCTAAGGAACATCCTGAACTTTTCCCAAAACTCATAAGTCTATTTAAATAATTACACATGCTCAGCATGTTTGGGTGCTGAAACTAGGAAAAAGAAAGCCAGGCATTTCAGACCTACCTGCGAAGTCCAAGTACTCTTGTGAGAGGATTGCAATAAACTAAGGGCTTCTCAATTCTAGTGCACAGATTAGTTTAGATGATAACATTCATCATAAACATAATTCTAGTGAGTATTTATTTGGGTGTTGCTCTAGCTTTCCATTACATGTGTGTTAGATGTGCATTTAAAAGCTTGGGTACCAGGAGTTTGCAGTACCAAACTATGAGAGTCTTTGCTTATTCTGTTCCCTCTGCCTGGAATGTTTTGACACCTACACCCTCTTGGTTTGACTCACTCATTTTTAAGTTTCACCTTAAAGGCAACTTCTTCTGAGGAGCCTTCTGCAAAACCCTACTCTACACTTCCACGCTAGGTTTATCTTCCTGTTGTCTATTCCCTTTCCTTTTGCTAAGTGTCTCTCTTTTAATCTGTTGCAAATCATTAGTTATATATTACTCATCTAATATGCATAATGTCTTATGTATATTACATAAGGGCCAGCTGTATTCCCTGTGTCTGTCTAATGGTTGGAGCTCACTACATATTTCTTGGGGAAATATTAAATGAATGAAATATAAATCAGAATAATGTCTTCCAGCATACCTAGCACTGAAAAGTTGCTGTTTTGAACATACCTGATATTATTTCCATATGCACTTATATATTCATTTTCTTATTCCCCTATAAATTGAGAAGGAGGTATCATCCACACCATTTTCCTAAAGTATGTATTTTCGTTGGCTTAACAGTAAGAGAAGGAGGAGCTATTACCCAGGTTAATTATGTGAGTAAATATAGTTCTCTAAGTGTGACTTACAGGTATTCACAGAATCTTAGAGATGGAGCTGATTTGAGAGATTGTAAATGGGCAAGCCCTTTCACTTTTTGTTTTAATTGAAGTACAGTCAGTTACAATGTGTCCATTTCTGGCACATAGAAATGCCCAGTCATGCATATATATATACATATATTCGTTTTTATATTCTTTTTCATGCCCCTTCACTTTTAAGAAGAAAAGGGAAGGCAGGGGAGTTGATTTTCCCTGAGTCATCTACTGGATCTGTGTTGTGAGTCAGAAGTAAGACCCAGACCACTCAATGCCTGGTCTGATTTTTCCCATGACAATCTAATCAAATCTTCTCAACACTTAAATTTGATTAAGATGTTTCCTAACAAAAAATCCATAAGTAAAAGTGTTTTGCTCAATACATTTCATGCAATTTTGCTACTTGTTTCGAGTCCTAAATTCTATTTCTTATCTTAGTACCAGTTATGGAAGATATTATTTTCAATGATTTCCATGCTTATTTATCTATTAGGTACAAACACGGTCTTGTGTCAATTTGATTAATAATTCTGTACACATTTTTGCTTTACCAAGTATGTTGTTAGGAAGATATCTAAATTCATCTTAAGTGATTGAGTCTTAGAGTTTTCCTCTGGATCATATCCAAAAATAAAAATAAATTACAGTCATTTAAACAGCAAGTTAAACTTAATTTATGGCCATCTTGGGAAAGCCTCTGATGTCTGAAGCTCCTTTTTGAAATTGCATTAATAACTAGACCTTGGTCAAATCCTTTAATTGTTGAAAATATTCCATGAGTATTTATTAGGGTCATAATGAGAATCAAACCAGAGTAGTGATTATTTAGTGGATAAAACAAAAATAATACTAATAAAATACTGGAGTATATCCTGTTTTCATCAGATTTTTTAGGTATACATCAAATATGTGAGTCTCCTTTGTGACATACACTTTTAAGGGCTCTGTAGTCTACATGCCCATATTCATCTGGGTTTCTTGAGACACCTAGTTGTAATTCCTAATAAAATCCTTAAAAATCCATGTAAAATGACTCAAGTACTACAGAGAGGGGGCAAGTACATTTGGATGCAGAGATAAGGTGGCAGAGGCTAAGGAGGGCCAGATGAAATATTTTCTAGTTTAGCAAATAATCTTTGGTGACTTCAGGAAACAATATACTCTAAGATTTCAAAGTTTCCTCTAAGAAGTGTAATGAACTTCCATATGAGTCAAAGTCCCAACTCCCAATGTATGTGAAAAATCAGAATACTCTTGAACAGTTTTGGTGTCGTATAATGTTGATTTTTTTTTTTAAATCCTGCTTTGTGCTGCATATTGATTGTCAATACTCTTTTAAATCTCTTGAGATGATTCTCACCTTCTGAATTTTTTGTTTCCAAGTAGGCTTTCTCAACAACAGTTCTGAATAATTTTTCCTAGATCGAGTCCCACCCAAAATGTTAGTTTCAGCCAAAGCGACATTCGAAGACATAGAGGAGTACCTAGTAGATCTGCCTAGCCGCCTTCAGTATGGAATTCCACCAACTCCTGGAATTCCCTGGGTCAAACCCTGATGTGATGCTCGCTGCTGCTCAGCAGCCGTGACCCCTGGTCCAGGTAGATCTTCCAGAAAGCAGAAAGTGTCTCAGAAATTTGAGTAATTAGCTTAAAAAAGTTATAGCTCATAACTCGATGTCATTATCAATACAGTCTACCACCAGAAGTGTTATAACGCTACAGAACGAACACCCATGGTCAGAGACAGAGCCCGCAGAAGGAATTTCAAACTAGCCTGATGCCCTAACTTAGATAGCTGACTTACGAACGTTGTTGTCCCCTGGTAACGCACGCTCACTCAAGCAGCTGTGTTTTTTTCACTTTCCAAGCACTTTGATATATTTGATCAAGCCATTACATTTCTCCAAATAACCAAGGACTAGTGGAATTTTACTACTGTCTGGGAGCACTTTGTTTAATTATAGGTTAAAGTAGTTTGCCAAATTAAAGGTACAATCTTTTGTGGTTTCAAGGATGCTGTTCTAACCAGTTTATTTTATTTTCAGTGCTCTATTAATCACAGATGAAATGTTTCTCTAAAGATATAGTTTTAACATTTATCTTAAAACGTTGCTTATAAATCTTGCCTATATATCAGAATACTTCTAGGTAAATTCTCTGGTTTAAAAAATTTGACTTTTCTGAATGCTTGTAATTTTGGCATTTGCTCATGATGGCCCAGACATAATTTTATTTTTCTGTTTACCACAGGAAGAATAAATTATAATCTTTAAAAAAAAAGTAGTAAATTCAAAAGTGCTCTTGATTATACAGCATTCTTTCCTTAAAATACTGTTCAAAAGGGAAAAATCAAAGAAATTATTTTAAGCCTTTAAATTTTAAATTACTTTTAATCGGAGCAAAGGAGTTGGGATTTCTTTTTCATTATTTATAATTGGCTAAAATCGGTTTTATCTACTTCTCCATCTTGTTCATATTGTCACTTTTAAAGACACCCTCCCAAAAAATAATCCCAAATCTTATGCTGGGGCTGATGTGTTCTAATCTAATGCTGACTGCATTCCTTTTGTTTAAAGACTAGTTGCTTTAAAAGTACTAAACCTCTATTGGTAACATCTGACCACTTCAATTTTTATCTCCTTAAGCCTGAAGAATTTGATAATATGATAAATCATACACTTGTAAAATAATCCAATGTGCATTAACACAATTACTAACAGATGGCACAGGTTTTTTATTCTTAAATCTTACAAATCTAGGAATCACCAAGCTTAAAAGGCTGATCACACTAGAAACAGGCTCATGGTTGAGTCACCGTTCAGAGCATCATCTTGTGTGGGAAAATTTCAAAAGCAGTTGAATGCAATCTGTATAATACTGGTTGAAAATAATGGAACTCTGTCTCCTTGAGTGGATAAAGTGTAATTTGCTAAGGAATCCATTATTTCTTATCTCTTTGCCTTTTAACATTCATGGTGTCGCTCTTCCCTTATCTAGATAGATCACATCACCATATTGCTTCATGCATCATGCTTATAAAAAATCATGTCAGATTTTCTCATCTTTATTAGGAAAGATTACAAATATTCTGTTCAAATTTTAAATATGTCATAGTAATAAGTACATGTATATATGGGAAAAGAAGAGCCATTCCTCCGTTAGAGGAACTAATGTAAGCTATTTACCTAGCTAGATCTCTCCTGCAAAGAACACAGGCGTAGGTGAAGCGTAAACATGCATGTCTTTTTCCACTGGCAGCTAGATGGATTAATGGCAATTAGGTTGGCTATCCCAATCACTCAGGCTTAAATATGGGATGTAATGGAAGGAAGGCCATCAATCTAATGCACTCAGGGAGGTCCACCACTAGTACCTAGTTCTTTGCCAAGCCATTGGGTCTCAAAATCTGTACATTTGCAAGATATTGCTAATTTGTAGTTCGTGGCATGAGAAGCACAGAAAATACGAGCTCTTGTTTTCTGTCCAAAAGAAAGTGCACTGTGTAAGCTTTACTTGGGATTTATGCAGAATGAGCTCCAATCCCCTTACCAAATGATCTGGAGCAAGTTTCTGACATTCTGTGAGCACTAGTTTTCTCATCCCCAAATAGAAAAATATACCTCACCTGTGAGACTATTGTAAAAATGAAAGGTGATGCATGCAGCAACGTCAGGTACCTGGCCCATGTTCCTACATCATGATTCTCATTCATCACAACAATAATAATATCCCAGATTATTGTTTAAATGCAGTAGTACATTTGTGAAATTTACTACAGGTTCATGATGTATTTTTCATGTGTTTGTGGAGAAAACTGTCACAAAGATTTTACATTTAGGACATGATTTTTTTCAGGTATTCAGTCTTTCCAATTGTTAAGTCATTTAAAACTAATACTGAAACACCAGCAAATTTAAATTTATTTGCTGCTTTGGTATGAAGTCATCGGAATTTGACTTTGTCTTCTACAAGGCAATAGAAGAGTGTACTTCTAATATAAATTCTAAAATATTAAGCCTTTTTATGAGGAGAGGGTGACTGAAATCAAAGAATTCTTTGTATCCTATTTCTCAGATCTTGAAAAATCTGGTAGCATGCGTTCTGTGTAGGTGTTGGCGCTGGATCCTAGAGATATGACAAACTCCTTGCCATCATAGAACTTGCATTTTATATAAGAGAAGCAGGAAACATAGGATCAAGTTTTTTGTTTGTTTGTTTTTGTTTTTGGGTTGACTTTACTTTGCTCCTTAATCTCCCCAGTGACGTTAACGCCAGAACCTTTCCCACCACTTAATGCTGAAAACTCCTACTTAGATTTGTATGGAAGCAACTGAGGATTCACAAAATTCTGAATTTGAACTTACAGTTCAAACCTTGTAACTTACAGCCTTAGGGTTGGGAGCAATCCAAAACACTGAGACCCGTCACGCCATGAATACTTTTTGCACTGCATTTCTGTTCAGTTTGTTTTTGTCTTGACTGTGGAACAGAACTATTGCTGAGAAAGATTATCACAAACCAGTATCATTTCAAACAATTTTTGAAGTACTCTTCAGATAGACATTTTCTCTTTTATTTTGCTTTCACAGATAACTATAGAAATATAAGGGGCAGAATACATTTATTTTTATTTCTTATTTGTCCTCAAGGTAACCATCAGTTCTCAAGAAACAGTAAGAAGTACATGTGGGTAATTCTGGAGGTTAAGATAACCCACCAAAAAGAGTTCCTTTAAGCCTTAGTTAGACCTTTCTTTCCAAGATTTTATTTTCTTCCTCATGTGTGTAAATTACCCTACTTGCTTTCTCTTAAGTTGTACGTGGATGTATTTTCATTTGTTTCAACATACGTGCAGTGGTGGTTGAGAGGGGGTTCTTGTCTTTTATCTTATTGTGTGTCTCATAAAATGAGGCACACATTTGCCAAACAAGTGAGCTAGGTCCCGGCGTAGTCTTGTGATCAATAAAAGAGAATGAAGCAACGGGCCAAATGGATATTGAATCTCTGACCCTGTCTGTTGAGCCCTGACTCTGATTAATCAATTAAGCTTGTCACTTGCAAGTCTCTTCTTGTTCTCCTTTGACTCTTCTAGATTAAAATACCACAGAGCAGGAATAAGTGTTTATTTCAATTTGTAGCGACTTTAGGGGTCTTCCTACTTATATAGAATCTTCATTAACAGTATTAAACACTTTTGTTGCTTTTTTTATTTGTGCAGATTACAAATATATTGCCATAAAGCAATTTTCCTTACTTAATTTTCATAAAGTCATTCTGCATTTCTGAATCCAAGAATCCCTTACATACTCAACTTTGGTTTGACTTTGTCTGCCATGGTTATATGTCTTCTTCATACTACAAGTGAATTTAAATTTCAAGAATAACAAAATACAGTCTCTGGAAAAGGCATTATCTTCGCAAGGAACTTGGTGGTGAGGGAAATTCTCACACCAGACCAAAACTGTAGAAGAAAACTAAGCATAAGAACCCGTGGTGAGAAAAAGGATTTACTGTTTGAAAAGTATTTTCAGCTGGTGCATTTGTAACTCAAAAGAGCCAAGTGTTTGAAAATGAGCTTTTCTCCCCTCAAATATGATGAGCATTTGTCATCTTTATTTCTAGAGTATAGTCATAATTCCTCCATAGATTTTTATTTCAGGCTATCCTAACAGTGGCTATATGTAAATTCAGAATTATAGACAGATGGTTGGAAGAGGTGATAAAAAGCAATCCTGGTTTCGTAGGAAAGTGAAAATTGCCCATAAGACTTTGTTTTTACCTTTAAAACAGCAGGACATTGTTTCATGAGACCTGTGAAGGAACTAATACATTAACTTTAATGGCTCTGAACTAAATTAATTTTTCATATGCATGCAGAGTACTACCATGGAATATGTAGAATTTGCAGAGGTAAAAATCAATCACCTTACTTATTTGGGGGAAGAGCTAGCCAACGCTCTTTTCTTCCAGAACCACTCTTTATATTGCCTCTTTTTTGTAGGATTCACTTTGGGGTTCTGATCTTAATGACTTAGGAACCAGACACCTGGGGAATCAGCTAAAAGCCTCCCTGTTTCATCTGCTCTCCATTTCACCAGCACTCAGCAGTTGTCTGGCCCTGGTTTGGAGTACAATAAATTAGAGGTGGCTTTCCCGGTTGACTGGCTTAAGAAATTGGGCATGCAAGAGAAAATGCCAAACCCAAGTCTTCAGACTGCCTTGGAGCCACACTTACCCAAGGAAAATAGGTGTGTTTTAATGAGACTGTGTGTTTTTTGGACTATTTCTTGTTAAAACTAGGATTCATGGAAAGTTCCTCTAGTGATACAAACTAGATAGAGAAAGGTAGTCATTTATACCTTCATGAAGAAAATCATCCTCTCTCTTTAACTTAACGTCCTCTCTCTGCAGGGTGGCTCCCACTTGTCTGCAATTAGCAATTCTGCTCTTCCCGATGTAGTCTGTAATCAAATTATCATAGGTGTGCTTCTGCAGCAGCAAACAGCCAACTATCAATTTATAAACTGCTATGAGGAAGAAACGAGAAGTTTAGCAGGAGAAATGAACATAACAGAGAAATGCAGCTGCCATAGTCCTCGGCAGCAATTCGCCCAGGCCTGTGTTCTCAGCTGGCAGCTCACCAGGCTGTGTAGAGAGCCACGTGTTCCCACTGGGATAATTGCTTTTTCTGCATGAGTCTCTTGTTGCTTCTCTCTGATGATCGAGTGTATTTAAACTCCTGGCAGAAATCATGTTGGTTTTTAAATGGTTTTGTAAAGTGTACCAGCAAACAAATGAAATTGGATCACGTTCTCTTGTATGCATGGAGCCCAAGCAAATATCGAACGCCAATGGAGAGATTCTAATTGCCTGTTTTTCCTCTCTATTCCACTCCTAAGAGAACAGTTGAAAAACCTACAGTAAGTTAAGTTTTCCTCCTTGTAATGTTGTCCCTTTTAACGTCACCAGGGAAAATGCAGAATGGTCATTTGTTTTCAATTTGTCAGTTTCATATTTCCTTACACTGTATATGTCCTTACCCAGGCATCCTTTTGTTGTACAAGATTTTTTGTGTGCAAATCTCATGAACATCAAGTAGGCTGTAAAGAGGAAGGAGGCTTTACATAAGAATGGACAAATAAGTGGATTAGTAACATTCAGGTGAAAATATTTTACAATGTGTGTGATTGAAATCTAACTAATTCTTTTTTTATAATCTATAGTTTAAAAGTGTAAATATTAGCATACAATCTTTTTTTCTTAGTTTAACCCATCTGTAGGGTAGAGTCGCTCTCATTCCGTCATAAGTCCGTATTGAACTAGTCATGGGTACATGGCAGCTTTGCCTTACAGCCTTTGGATGGCCAGCATGAAACCAGATCACATCTCATCAAGAGACCTGAGTGGGAGATATATAAAACAATGCATTTCTTCTCCTTCCTTTTCTTCCTCCTTCCCCCTTCTCCTGTTTTCCCTCCTCCTCTTCCTCCTTCTTTTCTCTCAATCTCTCCCTCTGTCTCTCTCTCTCTTTCTCTCTCTCTCAGAATCTGTGAACCAGAATGAAATAAGAATAGGGAGAATTGAAAATTTTTGGCAAATGAATTGAGAGACAGTAGCCTTTATGAAAAGCAGAAAGGAAATAAACTTTGTTAGCCAGGAAGAACTGTGATGTTGCTAATCCTGGTTTAGTTTTATAGATTTATCTAAAATAAAACTTATGTTAGAGACTTTAGTATGAATTCATATTGTTAAAAATACATGATGTCATTTTAAAAACATTTTTGTGTGATAAGATTAGTACAAATAAATAGAATAAAGATTAAGTTCTTGAAACTTCTTATACTTAGGAAAAGTGTGGATTATTGCTAGAGTAGTAGATATAAATTGTTTTATATCAATGGTTTTTTATAGCAGAGATTTTTGAAAAATTTAAATTTTTATCTGATTACTAACTCCGTTAAAACTTAGGTGCCAAAGAGTGAAACAAGAGAATTATGAATTTTTATAGTCAGAAATATGAAGTACCTACATATGATATTAAACCATAACTAGTAAAAACATGAAACTAATTCTAGACATAGTTTCTTTATCAACTGTTCTTATTGAACTGAATTGTTCTTACCTGGGACTGTAAGAAACATTGCCAAGCAAGAACTACTGTAGTTTCTTTGATATTGTGTAAGATCTGAATTACATGAATTATCTTTTACTTTCTTAGAATTTTTTTTAGATTGCCATGAGACATGTATTTTATCCAATCCTTTGCCTATCATTTGTACAAGATAATTACATTACCACCAGTGTTTTTGCTTAATTTAGAATGCAATCAAGCATAATTGTTTTTGAAAGGTCCAGAAGTCTATGTTAGAGGGCATGGATGCTTCAATTTGAATTGTTTACGTTAAAGGTTGATACCACTCTTGCAGCCAGGTTGGAAAGTAACGGGTATCTTTCCACTTCCTCCCACTCTCTTTTCCTTGATCAAATAAGATATCTTTTTTCAGTTTGTTTTTGTTGTTACTGTTTTAATGCTAAATGTTAAAGAAAGAAAAGCTGTTACTGTGACTCTTCTTTACATGTCTCTGTTGAAAGGAGCCCTTGGGGACCATTCAAAACTGCCCTGCCACTGGGTTCACCAGGGAGAATGTCTAGGGGCTCTGACTAGCCATCTGGGGTACCTGCATCTCATGGTCATTAAGAAGTCTTAAACCCGTGCAAAGTACTTCTCCAGATCACAACAGCTTGGTATCTGTTCTGTAGGTCAAAGATCCAGGCAGAATTGACAGCACTGCTAGGAAGAGATATTCTGCCCAAAGTGACTTCATAGTGACTTGTTTAAGGAAAATACACTAGATTATAATTCAAAACCTCTTGTCTCATTTACTTTGCAGAGCAGTATGAAAACAGTGGTCAAAAAGAAAAATCAAGCTTTTCAAGAAAAAAAAAATTCTAAACCTGGATGCTTTAAAAATTTCACTCCTATTAACCCTGCTAATTAAGCCTTTACTACTATCCATGAATGTTTGTGAGCCTTTAATCTTTTAGAAAATTGTAAAAATTAAGTACTGCACAATTTCTCATTGGTATAATGACACCTATGTGTGTGTCTTATGTATATTATTTAAACATATTTCTCTTTTAACATTCTAAATTAGTGTGTTTCTATCCATTGTTAGGATGTATTATAAAAATGGAATTGATAGTAAGAAACACAGACTTTCAATGCAAAATCTATTAAAGGAAATGAGATAAATTATATGACAGTTTGGTGGTTAGCAATTTGAAATCATCTTTGAAGCCCTTAATATAATTAGTGGTTTCGTTTTTGGTCTGCTGAATTCAAGTCACATTAGGTTAATGTAATTAAAAGCAGAAAAGATTTTGTGTAGCCAAACTAGTTAATTAGCCCCAGTTGGTTTAGTATCCTAACCTAGAGGTGTATGGATAACATTGTGGGGGTGATGCCTGGAAAAAAAAAAAAAAGTCCTGTGTAATAGATACTGCAACTCATCTGACTTGCTTTAAGGTAGAAAATGAAGACATGCCAAGGAGTTCATTTTAAGTTCATCTTTATTTCTGATTTTTAAGGACTGATTGCAGGGTAAGTTGTTTATGCCATAGAATAAACAGACAAAAAGCTTACTTACTTTACTTTTTAAAAAGAAAGCACGATTCTATGTGTGCAAAGGTAATTTTCCTTCTTTATGCTAAAAATAAGAATTCTGACTAGTTTTTTTCATGCTTGCCAGAAATATGAAATGATTGTCTTCACTTTTGGTTGAGAAGCTACATCTTATACCTGATTTTTCTGTTATCTTTTTACTCAGTAAACAATACAATAAAGGAGATGAAAGCATTCTAGAAGAGATTTTCAACTACTTCAGAGACGTCTTTAAGTATTAGGGGAGAAGCCTTTTTACCCCTCAGGAAAATAATCATTTATAGTTTCTTAAAGTGAAAATACTGGTATATGAGGGTCCTGTATATCAAATACATTGCAGTATTCCGTACTTTAATGTCACTGAAACACTTTAAAAAAAAAAATCTGAGACTGTTTTGAAGAAAAATAAAAAGTGTAAAGAAAGATATTTGAAGAAACTTTCAGATTTTTACCACGTTCTCCTTTCTCCTCCTCTGTCTCCTTCCCAAAAAGGAGCAACACCAGTGGGACCTTTTTCTGTTATGTTTTCATCAAGTATGTAGATAGCTGGGACCCCCCTTTAAGCACTATCTAGAGCTTATGGAAATGTGGGCTTCTGACTGTGGGCTGGTGAGGTGGATGGTAATGAGGAAGTGGGACCTCTGCCTTGGATTTCTGACATAGGCTAGATGCCAGCATATTGTCTGGAAGTTTAACATGTCGTGCTTCTCCACTACCTGGCAGTGCAGTGTTTAACGTTGTGTCTGTTCGTTACAGAAACTCGTTTTTGATAGGTTTACAATTTGGCTGTCAGATTCAGCTGCAGGAAGAGACCTGCCAAGAAATATTTCTTAGCTTGTTTTAAATACTGCTGTTTTCACATTTATAGTGTTTTGTATGTGTTAGGCATATTTTTCCTTTCTGTGGGGAGAGAGGAAATGTCAATTATGGGTTTACAAAGGGGCACGAAGATTTAGAATGTATAAAGTCACCCTTTACAATCAATATTTTTATATGACTCAGCATAAAATGGTGATTGTTAATAGTAGGTACTGCTTTAAAGCTGGTGTGTTATATTTGATCAGGGTTATAGCACTAGGATTTTTCTGTTCTTTGGTTTATTGAAAAGAACAGGCCACCACGTAGTCCACTTTGTGACCATAGAGAACAGAATTATGGCTTTTGGTTGGCTCTATTTCAGTTCAGCCATTGACATAATGCCAAAAGCAATTTGAACTTATAGAAACTGAAGACAACCATTTTCATCCATTATTTTTTGTATTTCTCTGTTTGCTGTACTTTTCTTGTTTCTTCCTTCACTTTTGTCAATTTCTGTCACTATCATCCTCAGAGGAAATAAGTTTCTCCCAGGTTTGCTGAGACTTGTTTAGTTTTACATTAAAGTTGTAACTCCCACTTGGGGATCTTTAACCATTATTACCAGTGAGTTTGGAGTGGAACGTAGTGTTTTATAATGAAATTGTCTTATTAATGGTGTGGAAGTTGAGTGAGGGTATTTATACTAATCTGGGGAGTCTTAGCAATGATTTTTAATTTTTTTTTTGAATTGTAGTTGATTTACAATGTTAGTTTCAGGTGTACAGCAAAGTGGTTCAGTTATACATGTCCATACATATATTTTTTTCAGATTCTTTTCCATTATAGTATATTGTAAGAAACTGAATATAGTTCCTTGTGCTACACAGTAGGTCCTTGTTGTTTATCTATTTTGTATATAGTAATGTGTATCTCTTAATCCCAAACTCCTAATGATTGTTTTTTAATAGAGTGTTTGTGGTATTACCTAATTTTAACCCCTCCTTCCTTTTGTCATTTTAATCCAGCATTTATCCTTAGGCCAGGTCTTTAGAACAAAGTTTCTCAGCCACAGCATTATTGACATTTTGGGTGTGATAATTCTTTATTGTGGAAGAATCCTCTCTGCATTTTAGGATATTACAGAATTGAAAATGTGCTTACAGAATAACATGTATCATATGATTTTACTTTAGTAAAAGTGTGTATGTCCTTGCATATTTTATATCTATACATCTATTTATCTTGTCTGTATTGAGAGAGAGAGGGAAAAAAGAAAAAAATGCTCACAAAGTACTGACAGTAGTTAACTTTTGGAACATTTTTTTTCATGTGACATTTATTCTTTTCTTTGTGTTATTCTGTTTGAAAATTTAGGTACATGTATATATATATGAAAACAATCAAATTATTATTAATATATCTTGTAACTGCCATAAGCCTTTATAGAAAGGCTTCATTGAGTAACAGACTAATTTTGTCTAAAAGAGCAGTTTGCATTCAACAAAAATCTTTTGAGTGACTACTATATGCAGGCATTTTTCTAGGCTTGAGGGATGGAGTCATGAACAATGCAGAAAAAAGTCCCTGGATGGTTTTTATGATGACACCCAGAGAATCATGATCTTTTTTTTAATAAAATGGCTGAAAAAATACCAAATTCTAAAGACACAAAAATGAATACTGCTCTATTAATATTTGGTTTTGTCCTATAATATAAGGACTTGGTCAAAATATCTAGTTTGGATGTCTGGGTTGAAATAAAGTAATTTAGGTATTCCAAACCAGTGGGACCCCACCTTTATAAAGCAGTAGTTTCAATAAACTCCTAGTGTAAGATGAAAAAAATTCTATTTGAATGGTTTCTTCCTTCTTTCTTTTCTTTCTTTTTATATTTCTTTCTTTCCTCCTTTGTTTAATTTGTACACTGTACGGAATAACTGTGAGGTCAAAACCTCCATGAATAAACATTCTGGAAGTTATCCCTGACAAAACCTTTCTGAGGTTCAGAGCATTATAGATATGCATGGGTAATTGAACTCCACTCCCCACCAAAAGCATATTAAGTAAAGATAGCTCAGTATCCGCATCCCAATTCATGGTTAACTTCAGCCTACTTGTTGTACTGGAAGTCTGCTTACATTTGTAATTAATTCTTCTTCAAATAATTAAGTGTACCCGAATGACTTTCCAGATGATTTAGTGGGATCTGTTCAGTGTCAGCCTTCTAAGTCCGCAAGCAACTGCTTGAACATCAGTAACACCTTTGATTATTTTTTAGGACATGTCAGGTTCTGCAATGTTTTGAAAATTATTCCTTTAAAGCAACTCTGGCAAATTAACTCATTGGAGACATTTTTATTTCCACATCTTCTAATTCTAAAATATGCTTCCTTGAAATTACTTATAGCTAAAATGTATTTACATGTTAATTATAATCATATGGTATTAAGAATTTCCTTTTCCTTTTTTCCACTTGCTAACCAAATTGTTCATGCATTTTTTTTGGTTTTCATTTAATTAAATAATATGAAAGAACTTGGTCGGTTTGGAAACACAAATTTCTAGTCATACAGAATATAATAACTTTACAAGAAATTTAGGTAAGTGAAAATGTCTTGCCTCTTTTATTTTGTTCCTTTGGAATAAATTTTGTTTAAAGTTATTCCCTATAAATATAGCAAAACGATACATCAACTCTTTGATATAATTATGCTTTGCTGGCATGCTGAGAAAGTAGATTTCACTTATGAAGATCTCTTAAAAATTGCTAAAGCAACTTTAATTGTATTCATGTGAAACTTTTTTTTAAGATACGAGGAGGAAAGCTCATGATTACTTACACCCGCAAAAGTGACGCTGGCAAATATGTCTGTGTTGGTACCAACATGGTTGGAGAACGTGAGAGTGAAGTAGCAGAGCTAACGGTCTTAGGTAAGTGCAGTTTCCTCTGATCTGCTTGCTGCAGAGCTCATCTCCTGTTATTATTTAGTATCTTTATACAAGGGAGAAAGAAATGACCTGTTCTAGAAGATGATAAGCCAATATTTTGGGGGATGGGAAAAAGCGAGGAAGAATCAGTAAATCAGTCTGAGATAAAATAGCCAAGACATGGGAAGAAAATTAGGAGGAAACACCAAACCTAGGTAGGTAGGGAACTCTGTGGAATAATTTTCTAAATAGTATTTTAAATTATAAATCTGCTCCTCCTGGACATCTAAAATGGTTCTTGGTTTGCTCATCTTCATTTTTTCTTGAGATGACTTTTTCTAATTTTAGAGAGACCATCGTTTGTGAAGAGACCAAGTAACTTGGCAGTCACGGTGGATGACAGTGCGGAATTTAAATGCGAGGCCAGAGGTGACCCTGTGCCTACAGTTCGATGGAGGAAAGATGACGGAGAGCTGCCCAAGTCCAGGTATGGATCAGGATTTAAGAATGGGGTTCATCTTCTTGGAATTTCTACAGTTTTCAACAGGCTATTGTTCACATACATGCCGTTCGGATGGCCGACCCTAGACTCCGTGATCCGGGCCAGACACAGTTCTAGGGACAATTAGAATCAGAAGGTGCCTGTGGTTTCTCTGAGAGTTTCCGATGAGAACTGCACATTCATGACCCTGGCCTGCCCAGGTAATCCTTGTAAAATGTGATATTCCTTAAGCAGTTTTCTCTTTGTTCAACCAGACTGCAGTTTATACCGATTTCCAGGATGGGAGTCAGTGGGGAAGGGAAGGAAGGCACAGCATGAGAGACGTAACTGTGAACCAGTTAAAAAGCAGGCTTCCTTTTCTTTAGCTACAACATCACCAGGGAATGTTAGAAAAGGTCAGAGTTTCTTGACATCTGTCAAACCCTTAAATTGGCTAGGAGCAGAGAGAGACACTTGCAGCCTTGGGGAATGCGGGAATGAAATGAGACTTCCAGGTACTGTCTTTAGGCTGTCTTCTCTCACGTGTCCATTCATTCAGCAAATGTACCTTGAGTCCCTGCTAGGTTTAGGGGATAGAACAGTGGTTCACACACAGCTTCTGCTGTCAAGAAGCTCACAAAAGAAGGCATGAATGGATAGATGCAGAATAACACAGCAAACCTTTCTGTTGCATTGAGGTAGACCTGCGGAGCGGAAAATCAGGAGAGAGTTCTCAAAGGAGAGCAATAGATTAGTAATGTCTTGAAAAGTGTGCATCAGCTTGATAAGCGAGAAAGAGGAGAAGAGTATTCCAGGAAAAGAGACATCACAACACAGACACAAATCTCAGAAAGGCCACATGTTTTGCACGGTGGAACGTTAGCATGGTAGCACATAAAGCATGTGGCAAGAAGTTATGAGAGATCAGTCTGGAGATACTAAGCCCAAATTAACAGGGTTTCGTGTAATGGATTAAAGAATTTTGAATCAAATGGCATGCACATTGTTGAGCCAAGAAGGATTGCTATGAATAGGACTGCTCTTTAGAGAAAATAATTCTTGTAGCACTATGGATACTACACTAATGTGGCAGGGAGGCTGGTGGCTGGGTCAACATTGTTGTTATCCAGTTAAGAGATGTGAATTGCCTGAACTGGGAGATGAGATGGAACTGGGAGAGGGGTGCACCAGGGATAGAAAGTTCTGAGTCCAAATGATGAACTGGACGATTTGTTATATATAGGGAGCTGGTGAAGGAGGATGGGTGGGTTGTGTTAGGGGAAGGAGCTGTTTCATGTGATAGGATAAGAAAGGAAATTGTATCTAACATATTAAATATTAGGTGCCTGTGGGATAGGATACCTAATTATTAGTCAGGATAATGAATTTGGGGCTTAAATGAAATAGGGGCTAGAAATGTTTGTGTTGTTGATCAGTATATAAGCTATAGTAGATAATATGACTCAGGGATATTATGTAGAGTGAAAAGAGCATTAAAGTGAAACTTCAAGGGAAAACCAACATTGAAAAAGAAGGAAGATGAGGGAAGGCAAGAACGAGACTGTCTGGGTTCATATATTAACTCCACCATTAAACTAGCTGAAGACCGAAGCCAGGTTACCTTCCCTGCCTATGCCTCAATTTTCTCATCTGAAAAATGGAGGTGAGCATTATACTTTGTAACTTGTTATAAGAATTTTGAAACCTAAAAAACAAACAAACACTTAAAGTCTGACATACAAGAATGTATCTTAGTGGTTACTCTCTTTCCATTTTACTGCGAGTACAGGAACTTGAGGACATAAATGAATGTGTCTACTTTTTCCAAAAATATCCTTTGAGGAAGTAGTTTAATATTTTAGCCCACATGCATATTTAAAAAAAACTCTTTTCTATCTGCACCCTTACTTGGAGGAATGCCGCATTATTTATCTTTTGCTGTAAATTTGTGACGACAGTGTTGCATGTGATTTGATGTTTAAATGCGTCATATTTGTAATAATGGGGTCTTTCAAGTAGAAAGTCACTTAACTCTGTTTTCTTTTATTATGTCACTAGATATGAAATCAGAGATGATCACACCTTGAAAATACGGAAGGTGATGGCTAGTGACATGGGGTCGTATACTTGTGTTGCAGAAAATATGGTTGGAAAAGCTGAAGCATCAGCCACTCTGACTGTCCAAGGTAAGGTTTGGGGAGCATTTTGTGTGGTTGATTTATTATATGAACTGCAATGTTGATATTTGAAAATATGATTTACTAGAGTAGTCTATATTAAATATAGACTTTAAATAGTGCTGTAAATATTTTATTTCAAACACATTTAAAGGAAATTATTGTTTTACCTGCTGGAGCTCTGTAAGTGTTTGTTACAGGAAATTGAATTTGGTTTTCAAAATTATGAGAGTTTTGTCTTGGTCAAGTAGAGGGGGAGAACATGCTTTAATCTCTGGGTCTTCAAACACCGAACTTTAATTAAATGACAGCTATTGGCGTGGAAACTTTGTCTTTAAATGAAAATAAATCTACCCTTCCTTCAGATCATGCACTTTCAAAGGTCTATGCAATTCAAAAATGAGAAGATTCTGCTCCCTTCTAGACTGTAAGATCCATCCGTAGAGTAGGGCCTTTTGCAGTCTTTTCCTGTGCACAGCGCCTGACGTAACGGCTGCTCAATAAATATTTGTTGAATGGGTGAATTGCATTTGTACTTCACTAATTCTGGTAAAGGTTGATTATTTGGTGTTTGGTGAGCCAAAATGGATGCCACATTGTACGGCTGCATGTTTTTGAGTGTCAAAGGCACGTTTTAAAACTGATGCACAGAAATGGTTCTGTCACGTCCTTTGTATCCATACTTCATATGTTTTTCATTCTCATAATCTCTTTGCTCCTTTTCCCGCGATGTCACACTGGTTATTTCTCACTATGTCTCATCTGAGAACTTTCTCTCTCTCTTTTTTTTTTCCTTTTTAGGGACAAATTGTTTACTGTGGAATCTGAGAGACAATGATCTTTAAAGAACTTTTTTTTTTTTTTTTTTTTTTGGTGAAAAAAAATTCCCTATTTTGACACGTATACAGAGTAAATAGGGATTTTGGCCATAAACTACTTAGCTTGTTTCCGAGGATGACATTAGCAACACTTGCTCTGTCATCTTTTCTGAACACTGTCTCCTCTAAGGCTATTATGAAGGAAAAGGTGGCTTTTGAAGGAGTGCTTCTACTGTGGGCTTTCTACAAAAGAGCCTTGTGGGCTTTTTACAGTAGGAAAAAAAAGAATAAAGAATATTTCCTTCCTGTCTCTAAAGCCATTATGTCCCACTTTGGGGTTTTTAGCTCAACCTCATAAAAACAAAAGAAAAAAAAAGAAAAGATCAAGAACAAACATTGAATTTCTAAGGCCTAGGCTACTTCTCTTTAATCTAACTTAGACTAAAACGGTAAGAAAAGAAAACCCCTTTACATTTGTGGAAAGCATAAATTTAAGAGATGTAAAGTCTAAGTTCAAAAGCCCTCCAGAGGGAGTGAAAGTAGCCCAGGATGAATACAAGACATGAAAAGGTGTGTCTATCTCCAGGCAATTGTGACAGGGGGGTTGAGTGTCAATCACATTAGTCAGAGAGATGGTTTACTTTATGTAAAGTCCTTTGCCTCGGGAGTCAGATGCTTTTATAAATAATAGCCATTCTGCTGTGTCTACAGTAGATATTGAAATCAAAATAGAATTTCTTCCTGCAATTTTATACTCAGTTCCGAAGTTAATTCAGTCTTAAATTTTCCGTGTGCAATTCTTGCTGCTAAGCCTGGATTTCAGTGAACATTGGGTACAAATGATCAAATCCAGAAACTGCTTAAGAAATTTAGAAGTTCTTATTTCAACTGCATTGGATTTTCTGTAAACTTATGAAAGATTTGTATATTGTTGAAGTTATTATTTTATTCAAATATTAAAATAAAATATGCATATTAACATCTGTTAAAATACCTTTAACATGCTAGAATAATACATACAATGTGTCAAAGAAAGTAACATGATTCCCCAACAGCAAAAGATGACTAAGAAAAAAAACAAAGGAAACCTTTCAAAGGAAACTTGAGAAGTTATATATTTTTTTCTTCATTTAGGATTGAATGTAGGAAAGTACTAGTTACTACAAAGGAAACTAATCAGAAATGTATCCATCTGATAGCAGGAAACAATTGTAAGAAATGCAGTAGTGTAGTTGTTTTTGATTTCTATATTTTATTTGTGGTTCATTTTTAAAAGGCACTTTTGGAGTCAGAATGGGCTTAAAAATAATCTTCCTTTTCCTCACTCCTCATGCCATAAATATTTAATTTTGAGACTTGAGGCTGGGCAACAAAACCTTATGCTCAGGTAGAAGTTACAGGAAAAAAACTTCCTTAAATGAGGGTGACCATTTGATTTTCACCCCCAGGACAGATATGATTAGTTCCAACATTTCAAAAATAACCCTGACTTGAGAATTGCTTCCCTTTTTTCCACCTTTTTTTTTTTTTTTTTTTTTTTTTGGAAATCCAAATTCTGGTCTTTTGGAGACTCTACCTGTATCTATACCCTTAAATATTCCTTTTTCAACTCGTGATTTCTTTGGTTTTTCTACTTGTGTGCTCTTCACAGTGTTTAGCATGGTACTGGGCATCTTGGAGACTTGCTATAATTTGAAATATGCATTTGAACTCCAACCTTCTGCTTGAGTGGTACAAATATCACTGGGGTGTCCCAGGGGAAATTCAGGCAGCTTCTGGTGACTTTGATCCTGAGTGCCAATAGTAGGTTCCATTGGATCAAATTTGAAGAGATTGCTATCTATGATGGCTGCCTGGTGGTCTGTGTTTGAAAGGGAGCAGAGTAAAAACTAGGGCTAGACAGAGTTTCCTAAACTTATCTGAAGCTTGTTAAAATACACAGATTATCAGGCATGCCCCTGGAGAAGCTAATTTAGGAGATCTGGGTTGAGGCACAGACATTTGTTTTTATTTTTGTTTTCAAGCAACTTCATCAATCCTTGGAACAAGAACTTATCTAATGAGCTGGCAGAAAGAATAAAGGGCTTTGAAAAATGTCTCTATGCTTGTGAGTTACCAGAGAGGAAGAAATGTGTTACAAAGAATTGTGTAGCTAAGAATGTAAATGCTGGAGTCAGACAGAATGTAGTTGAATCCTATTTCTGTCATTTACCACCTGTGTGACCTAGTAAAGTTTATTTAAATGTTGTGAGTCTCAGTTGTTCCATGTGTAAAATGGGTACAGTAATACCAATCTCATAGCATTTTTGTTAGGATTAAATTAAATTATATATGTATAATGCTTAACATACTGTCTGTTACAGAGTACTTTATAAATAAGGAGCATTATACTCATATTAGTATCATTAATAGTGATAGCTTTATTGTTTAATTTTAATAATTATTGATTGTTTCATAAGAAAATAGTTCAAATAATTCTAGACAGGTGGTTCTTCCCCTGCTATAGTAAATGAGAAATCTGAAGTACTAATATGATTATGATAATTTATTATATAACAAATTATTAAAACTCTTCTCAAATATAAAACATTGCATTTAAAAATAAGACTTCATTGCCTTTTATAGTAAATGTATTGAATCTTCTTAGTGCCATCAAAGCTAGTGCTAGACTTAATGTTGAAGTTTTGCAAAATAACTAGAAAATTTCATGGAAATTACAACCACTTGGGAATAGAAATGATTCAAAAAAGGTTATATTTTATGTGCAATGGAATGTTACTGTTATGGAAAAACATTCAGCAGAGACTCAAAGGGTCTGTAGTAATTTGACCTATTGAAAAATAATTAATGTCCGTTACATGACCAATAAAAATTTTTTCTGCTTAACTCCCAGTTAACCAGAAAATTCAGTTAACCTGAGCTTGATAGTCTGTCATTTTCTGGGATAATCAAAAGTTTATTAGCTATAAATTTAAACCATCAATGTTGTCGTATTTATGCGTAATGTCTATCTGCCCCTTTTACCCGCCATCCTGTAATATTATCTATGTACCTCCTCAAGAATTCTCTCTGTCAACCTAAAATACACAAACAAATTCAGGCATCTTTTAAAAGACACATTGTCTCAATGTTGATTTATTACATTGTTTTATTTGCATTTTAATGTCTCAACTCAACAAGTGTTGGGATTGCTGTCTCTGTCATGTTAGGAACGAATTATCTGCTGAACTAGTGTTTCATATTGCATAATGGCCCCATCTTTTAAGGAAAAAGATATATACTGTGGTATTTATAACCATTTTATACGTTGTGACATACCTATAAAATGTAAAGTCTAACCAGAACAAAATAGATGCAGAGAGGCACCCTGCCAGATTTTTAAACAGTGTGCCATTGAAACTACTAAAATTTATGCCTCTCCTTGGTGTTCTGAGAAGGGTTGCAGGTTTGTTTTATATAATTTCACTACCTTAATCTAAACCAGTTACACCTTTATTAGATACTGACCAGGTGGGTCTTGAGGTTCTTCTTAGAATCATATGATAGCCAACTTAATTTTTTTTTACTTGTTTTTATTTTTATACCAATTTATGGTTAATTTAAAAAATTAATTTTTTTTTCTTTGTCAAAGATAGCTTTTAAGGAAAACATGGTGGATGCAGCCTCAGAACACTTAAGAGAAAAATAAAGAAAGAAAAATAGTTTTACTTAACATACTATTAATAACTAAACCTTTAAAATTAGTAATTGTTGATTTGTGATGACAATCATGTCTATAGCTTTTTAAATAATTCCATTTTTGAGACAAGCTCTCCTAGAAGAAATAAGATAAAGCCACCCAGAGTTTGTAAGCTCTGAATTTCTCCCATTTTCAAGTTTGTCCTCCGCCTCTAAGATTTCTTTTGATTCTTTGCTTCAGTGATACTCACTGCTTAAACAAGGCAAACTCCGTGGCCTTATTAATCTTTCCACTCCCTTTGCAACTTTACAGATAAAGCAGCTCTTATTACTGCGACAATCTCATTCACAAAGTAAATTTGTGACTCTCTATCACCAGAGTGATCGTGTTCCCATCGCTGTGTCTGTCACAGGAAACCGAACTGAAAACCAACTTCCATAGACCAGCCATTTCCCAAGCAATCACATGTTATCTCTGCAGAGTTGAGCCATTAAGAAAATCTAATCCCATTTTGTATGTGTTTCTTAGAGTAGGCACTAAAAGACATTTAGTCCTCCATTTCCCTTTAGCTCTGAGTGCTGGGCCAGTCAGACATAAGAAGCTGGACATTGAGTTCACACCCCACTGCACTCCTCCACAGCTCTCACAGGGACCAGTTATTCTTTGAAGCTTGCTTTCCTGCCCTTTCAGGAACAGCTCTGTTAAAAGAAAAGGCAGATGCCAAACATCTCTAAACCAGGTGATGCTCTGTTACCAGACAAATGGGATTTCTGTGAAATCCCAGCTCTTTTCTCAGAAGTGCTTGTCCATTTTTCTTCCCTTGATGTGAAATTACTCTATTCTCTCAATTTCATCACCTGTGTTTTTTATTTCTTAGTTCTAAAATATGGTATCACAAATGATCTGGCTATCTGTTTAAATTTATTGTTGGCCTACAGTAGGAATGTTCAAATGGATCATCAAAAGGATGTGCATTCTCTTCTGTTCCAAAGAACTGCTGTTTTGTCTGATGCTTCCCATAAGTATTATGCCTACTATGCATGATAAGGAGCAGAGTGCTTCCTCATTAGGATTGATTAGCCACTGACAGCCTCTGGAAGGCCCAGCCTTACAGTCTGAGATTGATGTGAGACCAAAGAGATACGAAGGCAGGAAAAAAGACCAGTGCCGTCTTTTGGCTGACTTAATTGCTACTGATGGAATATTTCCTAAAGCTCCTCTTCTTGATGCTGGTGAACTGCATGCCTTAAAAAATAAATAAATAAAAAACCTTTGCTGAAATGCCATGGGCACTACAGTTGGTGACTGGCCCCTATTTAATATCCCAGTGAACTGGGAATTGAACAGTCATTTCCAGTAAAACAAGAAGCAACTGTCAGAGGTTTGTCTAAGCTGTTAAGTTTCTTCTAACCCAGGGTGTGAGTATTAATTCACAGGAAATAGTAGTGATGCTGTGACAATAGGAGCAGATGAGGCATAAGAAGCTGAATTCTTCCCTGTCCTCCATTTCGGTTGGTGGCAATGCAACCTGCGGAGAGACACTTGTAGACAGCTTGGGTGCTAGTGGAGTCATGCTTTACTCTTCCATTTCTCAAGTGTCAGTCACCTTAAATTCCTATTTATTTTTCCTTTTAAATACTTCTCAACTTTCAACATCGCTCTTATCATCTTACCACTGCTTTATTATCTCTTGAGCAATGAAACTGTTCATCTCTAACCAGTTTCCTTGCCTCCATCTTGTGCCTTAGAATCCTTCCTCCACACAGCAGGTACATTGACCTGTAACACAAATCTAGTTATCTGAGTTCCATTCATAAACATTGTCATGCTTCCCATCTCTCCAGGATATGACCCAGAATACCTAAATAGTGCCCTGCCTGGTGACCTAGTCTGCTCTTGCTGCTCCCTTCGATGTAGTAACGCTATATTGTTTTATATATTTCTTCATCTAAATACCACCACGTAGCTTACCTCTGGGCTTTTCTTTATGCTAGTTCTTTGGTCTAAAATGTCCTGCCCTCCAGTGACCCATCTTTTTCCAATGACTCTTATCCTTGGACCCGACTCAGGTAGGCATCTTCCAGGAAGATGGACTTTGCAGACAGTCCTCACCCCAATGTCAGGTTAGGGATGCCCACCCATGGACCCAGTGGATGCTGTTGCCCCCCTTATTGAACTTCAAGGTCTTCCCCGCTTGACTGTGAGTTCCTTACAGGCACGCTTTATTTACTTTGCCTTCTTAGTCTCATTGCTTACAGCAGGCTTAGGAGCATCCTTGGTGCTCATGTAACATTTTCTGTCTGAGTGAATCAAGGGCTGCCCAACACAGACCAGCTGTGGGATTCTGGGCAAGTCACTTGATTTCTCTGAGTTTCATCTCAGAGATGTTGAAAAAACTGAATGTACAAGGACTATAAACATCAGTGAACTGATAGGAAATAAAATACTTAACAAAATAATTATAGTGTCATAAAAGTGGCTTGTGGATTATGAAGTGCTTATGCAAAAGTAATTGTTGTTATGATTCATTTTTCCATCAGCTTCTTCCAAAACAACTATCCCATTAGAGTCCCAGTAATATTTATTTTGACCATAGAGATTTGAAGTTTGGGGTAGCTGATTAATGGAGAGTTTGATCATTGTTGAACATTTCTGCACTTGTAATTTTCTGAGCCCCCTTGATATCGAGGCCTGTCTGTCAAAATTAGTCCTCAGTATTTCTTTGAAAAGTGTATTAGGGAGACTTTTTTTTTTTTTTTTTTTGCTGCTGCTTTAGGAACCATTCTTTTGGGCAGGACTAATAGCTCAGTCTTTTCTGACAGACACGCATGGATTCAGTGTGAATGTACAAGACATAAAATCTCTTGATTCTCAGTTTTCTCATTAGTCAAATGGGAATGAAAATGTCACCCTTATAGGACTGTTGTGGGGATTAAATTAACTATAAATATGGAATGCTTAGCACGTTGTGTGAAGCATTTAAATGCTCAGTAAAAGTAGAAGCAATAAAGGTGATATGAAGAAGGACGAGGAAGAGAAGTGGGTCACTTCAGTGATGTGTCTTCATAGGTGCCAGAATCGGGACTTCTGTAGCTTTAGCACTCTTAGCTGCCTATCTCTGGCTGTGTAGAAAGATTAAGATCAGAGTCATGTGTGTATCTCCCATGAAACTCTACAGAGGCACATGATAAATACTTTTCCATAAACAATGGCTGCAAAGGCTTCTGTAATTGTTGTTTAAAAATGTCAATTTTTATTCTAGTTGCTTCAGGAAACAGAAAATAAGTGAAATGTAACACAAAATTCTGCATTTAGTTAAAAATACTTTTTTTTCACTATGTATATCTGATATGCATTTGAGACCCAAATAATCAATTTTCTAAATTAATTAGATTCATAATTAACATGATTCCCTTTGATCTTTAAACATAATGTTTATCCCTTCTGGTATGTTCAATGCTGCTAAATTTCCTGATAAAATGAAAAAGATTGAATCCCTTCACTGTTCCTTCCATAAACATTATCTATATATTGGAACAATTTAATTAACTGGAGATAAAAATAATTCGGAGAGACGGTCCCCAGTAATAACTTCCATATAACTTAAAACTTCAGTAATCTTGAAAATGAATTGGAAGGCATAATCCATTAAAAGAAATGTGCTTTTGTGCATCTGACCATGTTCTAAGATGTGAAATAGCAACTTTGAGGAAAAGCAAAACACATGTGAATCTCACCCAATGTACCATGTTGGGTGCCTGTGTGGCTTTTTTTTTTTTTTTAATGGACCACTATATAATTATTTCAGAATGTAAAATTGAAACTTAGGTAAAAGTAAAACAATATAGCTTACTGTGGATTTTATTGCCAGTAGTAAAGGATAAACTTTAATAAACCTGCATTCAAAAACAAACTCTGGGGGACAGGGGGCCTATTTTATAAATTTGTGGTTCCCATTAACAGGCTTCACCATGTTTAGCTTTCTATCAGCATGAGATCTGATACAGTGTAAGAATCATATGATTTTTTTAGAGCTCATATAATTTCTAGATGTAAAAGAAGTAATGAGAGACAAAATTGGATGCTTCAGTTCTGAATTTCCTTTCTATGATGCAGATTTCATTCAGATCATTTGTTGGAACAGTTTGCTTACATTGCTGATTTCAGAAAAGCTGGCAGTATAATAATACATTGTTTCTGACCAGTAATGTAGTTATTTGAGTCAAAGCCAAAACTAATAGTGTCCAGAGGCCTTTTTGCAGGTTCAAGTCAGGTTTACTATAATCCAAGATTGTAGTTAAGAACCGTGAGTTCAACATTTTGATGAAACACATAGTATAAGGCTCCCAAAGCTTTACTTGATGACTTTAAGAACGTTGATATGTGTTTGACATGTTTGTCACACTCTGACAAGGTATGGCAGACTGGTTCTTTGGGGAATGGTTCTTCTGACATATGGCAGTAATCCACAGAGGCGCAGGAGAGTCAGTGGTACTAAGTAAACAGTGCTTCAGGGATTGGGATACACACACACACACACAACATTATACATATATATTTCCCACCTCCTGTGTGTATGTATCGCTACTCTTTTTTTTTAAATTTAAGTACAGTCAGTTACAATGTGTTGATTTCTGGTGTACAGCACAATGTCCCAGTCATGCATATACATAATGTTCCTTTTCATATTCTTTTTCATTGATGTATTCCTACTCTTAATGTTGAACTCAAGAGTCTTATTCAATATGCCTCTCTTACAGGATTTGTTGTGTTTTTTTTGTGGTATTTTTTGTTGTTGTTTATTTTGTAGTTAAAATAATAATGAAATTTGAAGGGCCAATGAGAAGAAGAGATTTGTGATTATAATAAGAAAACCCAAAAAGACAATGTGTGATTGAAGACGTTTAAAGAGTCAGTATTGCCAGCTGAGCTCTTTGTGAACAGGCTGGAAGTAAAGTGCTATCAGCCAAGAGGTTTAATGAAGTCCCACTACAGAATTTAACAAGAGGATGATTTGTGAGAATGGCTCCCTCTCCTAACTGTTCTGATCCAGTGGCGTAAATAGGATGCCGAGCTCCACTCCTGCTGCTTTTTTTATGCTATTTGATTTGATTGAGACCCAGCAGCATTATGGCCTATGATTCTTTTCCTTTTTTTTTTTTTTTTTTTGTAGGAAGGATAAAGTAAAGAACTTCTTGTGTTCTTATAGCCTTTCAGAAATAGCCATTTTAACCCAAATGACCGTGGAAGATGTGACATTCTCGTAGTTTTCTTTCATTTACTCATGAAGCTTTGGGGTTGCTTTCAGTTATTTCAAACAAACTGATATAAATTTTAAAAATCAATCAAAAGAAAAAGCATTCACCATACAACCTTCCTACGGAGAATTTGAAACACTCTTTTAATGTGTTTTTTTTTATTTTTTATTTTTTGCCAAACAAGTATTTGAAGAAATAAGTAGAGCAGTCAGGTACAATAAATAATTGATACATAGATGATCCTGTGACAAATAATGACACAGCATCACACTAATAAAAAAATAGCACATCATGGGTCTCCCATTATGTTCTGAGCTTTACTGTGATTTATGCATCTACATAACAGTGGGTAAGGTTTTCTCGTTGCTCAGTTAAATAGATGTCTACCTTAACGACTGTCTTTAGCAACCTACATTCTGAAATAATGACATCAGTGTAGAAATATGTAATTGAGTTTATGTGAATCTACACAATCTGACTCACTCAGCCTGAGAATGAAATTTGGAGAAGTCGTTTTTTGCCCTAGTCATTAATGGGGAGCTCATTTTAAAATATTAAATCCATTGCTAATAATCTCACATAATTTTAAGACTTGGAATTATTTTGTGATACTGTGTATCATTTCATGTAAAAGAATTAATTCTAAGTTAAGCCACAGTGCTGTATTCGATTTTATCTAGAATTGTTAGGACATAAAGTGATTGAGAAAATCCATTGTTTAAGAGAGAAATAATCATAATGAGAATAATTTTAGACTATTTGATATTAAAGACACCTTTTTCTTATGATGATCCCTGGATAAACTAAATATATAAAATAATTGAAAAGTGGTCTTTGATGCATCTAAATGTATCGAATTTTATTATTTGTTTGCTATCATTTTAAATATTTGATATGTATATGCAGAATTAATAATTATTCTGAATAGTTTTCATCCTTACAGATTCACAAATCATTTCAGCATATTCCAAACATTAGAGACACCATTAGAATACTTATACTTCACACTATGTGGCATTTGGTATCCTTTGAGCCTTATTTTGATAATTTAAGAATATAATATGCTTCTTTCTATTTCATGTTCCTAAAAGACTCTGTGTGAATTGGAAATTAATACCTTATAATATTATAGCTAAAGTCTGCAAAACTGATTAAAATACCACGAGCACTTTAATTTGCTTTTAAACTGTTATTCACGGGGCTTGATAAATAATGTGCCTGTATAAACACACCTGTAGAAAATACTGAAATAAGTATAAGACAAAATATAGCTGAGTAGTTGCTTTATAACCAAATTATGAGGGTAGAAAAATCCATAAATGGTTGTTAAAGTTTGCTTTAGCAGTAGGATATTTATTTTGTGTGGTCGATGTTATTAGGAGAGACTTTAGAGCATTGCACAATTAAAACTGATAGAGATGGCCATTTTACAGAGGTGCTTTCAAAAAGTTAACATTGCAGATAGTGGAATAGTCATTTCAAACAGTATTCTTTATGGGTCATTAGTAAAGAGATGAGGTGTGCTCTTGTGTTTTTCCTTAGGCTTTTTATTTGTCGCAAATGTACTAAATTACTAAACATAGCTGATAATAAGTAATTTTGGCCTGATTTAGGTTTCTTGGAAATAATGTTAAATTACATAATTTCTGTTCTGGAGTGGTGAGATTTTGAATGGATGGATGGGGCTTATGAATCATTTACTTTGGCTCTTTTTACAGATGAGAAAACTGAGGTCAGAGATGTCTTTCTAATGTATAGCAAACTGTGAACATATATCTTTGATACTTGATTGCATAATTTGATATTTATGGTGGTTGTCCTAAAACATTGCATCATATCACTTTTCAGAGATGGAAAATTCATTGTTTAGATACTGTTTTTATACGAGAAAATAAAATATAGCATGAGGCATTTCTTCCCCAAAAACCTTTTTATACATGTGAAACCTGCCCATATGTGAAGCAGAATAATTATGCATCCACGTTAATTTAATCTATTAACACATGGATTGTGCATTTAAGTAATTTCTTTTTTGTTGAGGTATAATTGACAAAAACTTTATATTAGTTGTACAGCAAATGATTTGATATATATATATATATATATATATATATATATATATATATATATATATATATTTCACAATGATCACTTCAATAAGTCTAATTCATATCCATCACCATATATGGGCAGAAATAGTTAGAAATTTTTTCCTTGTGATGAGAACTTTTAAGATTTACTCTCTTAGCACTTTTCAAGGACACAGTGGAGTATTATTGAGCATATTCCCCATGCTGTACAGTACATCCTCATTACTTATAACTTGAAGTTTATAACGTCTGACCCCCCCCACCTGTTCTGCCTCCCCCCACCCCCACCTTAGGCATCCACCATCTGTTCTCTGTATCTTTGAACTTGTTTTTTTTTTAAATTCCACATATAAGTGAGGTCATATGGCATTTGTCTTTCTCTGTCTGACTTATTTCACTTAGCCTAATGCCCTCAGCCTAATGTTGTCTCAAATGGCAGGATTGCTTTCTTTTTTATGGCTGAATAATATTCCACTGTGTGCGCGTTTATACAGTTAGTTAGTTTACATTTCTTTATCCATTCATCCACTGATGGATATTTAGATTTTTGTCTGTATCTTGGCTATTGTAAATAATGTTGCAACAAACGTGGACATGTGTATATATTTTTGAATTGGTGTTTTTGTTCTCTTTGGATGAATACCCAGGAGTTGCTGGATCATGTTGTAGTTCTATTTTTAATTTTTTTAAGGAATTTCCACATTGTTTTCCATAGTGGCTACAGCAATTTACATTCCCACCAAGAGTATACAAGGATTCCCTTTTCTTCATATCTTTGCCAACACTTCTTATTTCTTGTCCTTGTGTTAGTAGCCATTCTAACAGGTGGGAGGTGATATCTCACTGTGGTTTTGATTTGCATTTCCCTGATGGCTAGTGATGTTGAGCCTTCTGTGTGTCTTCTTTGGAAAACTGTCTATTCATATCCTCTGCCCATTTTTAAAATCAGATTGTTTGTTTTTTTTGCTGTTGAGATGTATGAGTTCTTTATATATTTTGGATATTAACCCCTTATCAGAAATATAACTTGCAAGTGTTTTCCCCCATTCGGTAGGTTGCCTTTTCATTTTGTTGATGATTTCCTTTGTAAATAATTTTATTGAAAATTATTTTGTTTAATTCATAAAGCCAAAAGATTTTAGAACCAAATTTATGTTAAAATAAGTTTTAATACTTGTTTAAATTTTTAAAAAACAATTCATGCAATGTAGTAAGAAGAGCAAGGATTTTAAGAGCTAAATAGACCTGAGTTCCAATCCTCCATGTCTTATCAGATGTGTGACCTTTTAAGAAAATTACTTGGTCTTCATTTCCTCCCTTTGCAAAATTAGCATATTGAACTCTTTTCTGCAGAGGGTTTCTAGTGTGTGATCTGACACAGAGGTAGCTAACATTGATGGCTCTTTTTAAAAATTTTTTAATTTATTTTATTTTGGGGGAGTCATTAGGTTTGTTTGTTTGTTTGTTTATTTTAGGGGAGGTACTGAGGTTTGAACCCAGGACCTCATGCATGCTAGGCATGCGGTCTACCACTTGAGCTATACCCACCTCCCCACCTCTGGATATCTCTTTATTAAACTGAAACATAGAAAGGTTGTGTGATTTATGCAGGATAGATCTGATTAATTTTGGAGAGAATCTTGATCCAAAGTTGTTTAACTGTCAGTTGAGTAACTGTCATTATGCCATCATGTATCTTAACTCTAGACCCTCCCCATGAATTATGCCATTTGAAAATAAGCATTCCAGGTTTTCAACTAAACAAATTCTTGAGCACTTTCTACATATAAAACAATGTGCTGGATGCCATGAAAGACGCACAGATAAGAAGACATGGAGATGACTTCATGGAGCTTATTGAGAAAGAAACTCTCAAATGTCTACAGTATCAGCAGAATATAAAAGTGGATTTGTAAAGATATAAGTATGCCAGGGAGGGAGAAAGTGCTTTCACCTGGGAAATGGGGACATTATTATCATTCGTTCATTCTTCCATCAGTTATTTACGATGTGAGTAATGTCCTCGACTCAGTAAGTTCTAGAGAAGTGATGGCAAACAGAATGGTTAAATACTTGCTCTCATGGAGCTTATGAGCTAGTTTGAGAAACAAGTATTTGTAGAATAATCACACAAATGTATAATTTTAAACTGTGATGAGTGCTCTAGGAGAAACGTTCAGGTTGGTATGAAAACATAAGCATTCTGATAAGATTTAGTATCAGATTTAAAGGTAGCTTTCTGAAGATACATTCTTTCTGAGCTGAGAGCTAAGGTGAGTAGGACTTAAAAGGGAGAAGATCCCAGGGTACAGCATAAACAGACCAGAAGTAAGACAGAGCAAGGTTCACTTACGGACGAAAATAAGACCTATGGGGCTAAGTTAGGGAGATGGAGGAGGGGAGGGGATATGAGAAGGCACTGAAGACTTACACAGCGAGGCCATGTTAAGGATTTTGCTCTCTATTTTAAGAGCAATGGGACCATATTGAAAGGTTTTAAGCAAAATTAGCATAATCAGGTGAGTTTAGTTTTTAATCATTCTGGCTACATTGTGAGATTGAATTGGAAGAAAAGCAAGATAGTAGTTCAGGTGAGCGTTGTTGGCTAGCTTGTCCAGCGTGGTAGCAATAGATGTAGAAAGAGGTGGATGGAATGGACAAAGGGCTATGAAGTGAACGCTACGGAATTTGGTAATGGATTGTGTATCTTGAGGAGAGAGGACAGATCTCGGTTTCTGACTTTCTAAACTGATTTAGGGAATGTTACCACCAAAATCAGGATCCTGAGAGCTTCTGTCAGGTGGCACACGCATTGTCATAGATTGCTGGGTGGTTGCATTTCAGTGTCAGACTCTAGCAGGCAGATATCTAAGTTGCGCCATTTAATAACTGTTTTGGGGACAGTGGAGACGTTGTTAGAGGCCAAAGGAAAAGAGGAGGGATAGTAACTTTTTCTAAGTACCTGTGATATGTCAGGCATAGTGCAAGATCTTTTGAGCGTTTTTGAGGGAAAATAATTATTTGTTACTATTCTGTTGAACCTCAGACTGAATAATAGATAGCAAGGTTTCACAGTCCTGGCACTGTTGACATTTTGGGTCGGATCATTCTGTGTTGTGGGAACTGTCTTGTGCATTGTCGGATGGTTACCAGCGTGCCTGACCTGTGCCCACTAGGTGCTGGAAGCACCCCCACTTCGGCTGTGACAACCAGAATAAAGTGAGGTAATCGAGTGGAAGGGAAAAGTTCACAGCATTTTATGTATCCATTAAATACATTCTAAAAATACCCCTCTTAATCACTCTATTTTTATGTCTGAAAAGTTGAAAGACATAATGACAGGCTTTTATGTTAGACTCAATCTTTTCCCTAAAAAGAAATCATACCTAGTATTAAAATATCCTGAGGTTTTTTAATTGTTAGAGATATTATCATTCATGAGTATCTATGCATATAATTTCTCCAGTATAACAGACACTGGGTTTTGTCAGTTCAAATGTAGATAGCTTAACTGCTTGAAAATCTAAGTGCTCCTCTGTTTTGATAAAAAATGTGTTTCTTCTCAAAAAAAAATCTTGTAACTCACTACTTTACTCCATTCATATTTTTCTGGAATGTGGTATTTACAGTTCTAGTCTGTCAGATTTGTTAATTGAGCCCTGATGTTCAAAAAACACTATATATGAGAATGAAAAAAAATCGCATCAATTTAAGGATTCACTAGAATTTAGTTACTAATGATGAAAATGAGTATCTGTGAATTAGCAGAAGAATCCCATAGACAAGGTGATTTTGTTTGCAGCCCATTCAAGAAAGCTGCTCTTCTCTGATATTTGCTAGTAGGATCGGTCCTACTGTTGATAAATTTGCTTACCTATGAAGTGTCCTATGGAGTCATTCTAGGAGTTTAAAATACTTAAATTATTTTAGACCCAGATACTGTGGCAGTCTTCTGTCATTACATTAAAAATAATTGTTTGGTCCATTGTGAACAGTGAAGAATCTCAGTACTTTAATTTGTAAGGATAAACTCAAATATGTTTGCCATTATGCTTCAAAAATTGAGATCTCGGTGTGAAAATACCAAAATTATAATTTTACTGTTGTGCTGATCATATAAATAGTTTGCTTTCTTGGAATTTTCTGATATCGCCTGGATTTATCATATGAGCTCTGTAGATAAAGTACTTCATCAACTTAAGGTAATAGTAACTGAAAAGAATATTTTCCAGGACATTTTCTAGTAAAGTGTCCATTTGTAGATCCATAATCTGAAGGAAAAATTTTGGAAGCAGAGGGATGTATCTGTTGTCCCGCTTTGCCTCTGAATTTCTACACTCTTAAAATCACAGCGTAGAAAGCACTTTGAGCTAACTACTCTATTTCTTTAGCAGACAGGGTTATAGAGCTAAACTGTTGTGGCCAAATGGAAATAAATTCCATTTTTAAAGACCTCTAGAGACATCACAGTCGGCAACCAGCTCATGGTTCAGTGACCTTTACTGTTAACTGCTTCTTGTCTGTACGTTTCCTGAGCAGCTCGTGCTATCATGCAGGCCCATTATCTTCTCCTCTTCTGGCCTAAGTAGTCAATCAAGGTTGCTGGTCCCCGTGGTTATTAGACATAATCTTAAGTATCTGCCCGGCTAACTTATTTTCTCAGACCAGAAAAAAGCCTCTTCCTCCAGCTTCTGTATAATTTTTTTCAAACATTTATCACCTTTCTGATTCATGTCTCCTGGATGTGACAAGCAGGGAGAAGAAACGAGCCTTTTCTTTCTCCCTCCATCCCTCCCTCCCTTCCTTCTTTGGTTCCTTCCTTTCATTTTTGTTTCTTTTCTCTCTTAGCTTCTCTTATTTATACCTAAAGATTATTGTCTACACAGTGTACATTCTTAGAATACGGAAGATTTCAAAGTGATTAAATAACTGGAGCCCTTTGATGGCACATGCAAAAGAGGAAGAAAGTCTCTTATTCTGAGTGTGTGACATGTGTATGTGTGTGTGTGTTTGTGAGACAGAGAGAGAACAAGAGGCTGAATTCTCCCAAACTTAAAAAAAAAAATGTTTTTTTGGTGGGGGAGGTAATTAGGTTAATTTATTTATTTAATGGAGGTACTGGAGATGAACCCAGGACCTTGTGCACGCTAAGCACATACTCTACCACTGAGCTATGCCGTCTTTCCCCAAACTTTTTAAACAGTTCTTTTTCTAAAACTGTTAGTCAAGTATATAATATTTGTGTATCTCCAAATGTTTTTTTAAAAAGCTATCGTTTTTCTCCTTCAGTCTCAAAATGGAGCCAGAGTCTTTATAATTTTATAATTTATATGTATATAAATTATATATATATGTATACACACACATATATATTTTAGACTTTGCTTAACTCTCCTTCTTTCCCTACTCAATCCCAAGAACATATGATCTAGTTGAAAATAGTATGCTTTCTATACAAACTCAGCCTTGTAGCAAATTCTTTAATCACTTACCCTTTCTAAACTCCCTCCAATATAAAGAAATTTAAAGCTGTTACTGTAGATGGATTGTAACTGACACAATGTTGCAATGTTAAAAAGACACAATAGTAAGGTTTTTCTCTTAAAAATATGTAATTATTTTTAAGTTATTTTACCTTCCTATTTGACATATTTACCTTAAAATGTATATGTGACAAAATATTGTGACAAAATATCAAATATTAAAATAAAATATCAAAATAAAAACCGACAACATAATGCCATTTGCAGCAACATGGATGCTCCTGGAGAATGTGGAGAATGTCATTCTAAGTGAAGTAAGCCAGAAAGAGAAAGAAAAATACCGTATGAGATCGCTCATATGTGGAATCTAAAAAACAAAAACAAAAACAAAAAAAAAACAAAGCATAAATACAAAACAGAAACAGACTCATAAACATAGAATACAAACTTGTGGTTGCCAAGGGGGTGGAGGGTGGGAAGGGATAGACGGGATTTCAAAATTGTAGAGTAGATAAACAAGATTATACTGTATAGCATAGGGAAATATACACAAGATCTTATGGTAGCTCACAGCAAAAAAAAGTGACAATGAATATATATGTATGTTCATGTATAACTGAAAAATTATGCTCTACACTAGAATTTGACACAACATTGTAAAATGGTTATAAATCAATAAAAAATGTTAAAAAAAAAAAAAAGGAGAGTACTATTTTATTCAATTTATAATGATTTCAAGACAGGACATGATTAAAACTGTCTACCCTTATGAAATGATCGTGTTGCTTATTTTTCCAAAGAGGTGAACGTTTCAAGAGGCTTTAAGTCTGTTTTCCTCTCACCTGTTAGTTTCCCATTTCTTTTGAAAACTGTAGCTAAATATTCTCAAAAGAATTCTAGTATGAGGAATTCTTTAAAACCATTTTTATGTGAAGGTAGGAATGATTTTAGGTGAAACAATTTGTGACAGTTTAAATGTAAAATCAAATAGATTCTGTTTCCTATTGCATATAGTTCTCCCCAAACTGATGAACTAGTAGGAACTTTTGTACAGACTTGGATTTAGTCAAAGACCTGGAAGGCAGTCTTTGGTTAGTCATCTGTGACCTTGAGAAAGTTACTTAACAATGTAGATTCTCCATTTTCTCATGCAAACAGGACTGGGTTAGACTGGTAAGTTTTAAGATCACTTCCAGAGCTAACATTTTATTGTTTTATTGTTTTACTAGGGAGAGAGACAGACAGGCTTTTCCTCTTTCTTGGGGAGAAAAGTGAGTTGGGATAGAGGTGCTCCCAGCCTTTACAGCAGTAAAAACGGTTGATAAGAGTTACGTGGAAGGTGTGAGAGAAGCTGCCCGTAAACCATGCACTTTAGAGGATAATGAATGAACAGGGTCCAAGTGACTCCACTCTTCTCTGATTCTTTGTGGACTTATCCAGCCGGACAGTCATGGGCACTGCCTGATGTGTAGAAGGTCTCTGCTTTCTGAATGGGAAAAAATCCTTTGACCTGAGCCTGAGAGAAATATCGAGAAAGGGGAAAATCTGAGAAAAACTTAAAAGAAATTTCTATCATTGATTCTCTAGAAGAGAAAGCTTGGGATGATAGTTTTATTCAAATAAGTAAGATGATTTTATGTGGAGGATATAAATGGCATTTATTTGTTCACTGAAACTAGAACAAATGAATTTGTGACAGGCAGGTTTTCATTTAGATAAGAAGAATCATTTCCTGATAATCATGGTTGTTAAAAGCTTAAATGATCGTTCAAGATAGGGTCCTCTCAAAATCCTCTGATGTTTTAGGAGTCTCTGTGCTAGATGTTGTCTTAGATAACTTTTAGGGTCCTTAATAGACAAGGAAATATTTTACAGTTATCATTTGTCATTGATGTGATATACAAATGTATTAGCCTCATGTTCTTAAACACACTGTATTTTAATTAATAAAAGACTCAACTCCTATGGCTCAATTGCTAGTAAAACCTATAGGCAAGGAAAGAGTGCTTTTTAAAATTTTGTATGAGCAGGTTTCCAGCGATTTTTTTGATTTCTAACAAGTGAAATATTTTTTGAAAATGTTAAAGGATTTGTAAGTGACTGAAAAAGATATGACTAGAAACTAGTTGGGAATCATTCCTCTGATCCCTTGACTTAGAGTGAGGCTTGATTTGAACGGCATCAGTCTAATGAGATCAAATTTATTTTCACAAATTACCCAAAAGCTAATGTTATGACTTTTTGTTTTCTTAAGCTGAAATTCTGTTGGTACAGTACAGTTGGTGCAGTTTGTCAGGCTCTCTCTCCTGTAGCTTCTGACCGTTTCTTCCTGTCACTTAAAAGACATCATCTTTAAGGTTCTGAGTAATGTGATCAAGTCAGATCCTCTCTGTTTGTGTTTTCAAATCTATAGAGAAGCTATTGATGCTATGATAAACATTATGCCCGAGTAAATGAGAGTGATATGTACTCTTAAACTTTTCTTGCCTGCATAACTGAAAAACTGTGCTTAAGAATTTTTACTATGGAGTGAAAAATAAAGACAATTGATTTCACTCAATGCTGAAAGGAAGGTGTGAGTGACAATGTGTTTCTCAATTGCATTAAATTCCGCATATATGGTAGCAATAAACAAGAGAACTCTTAAAACCACCATTTCACAGCAGCAGTGCTTGGCATAGTTCATTTATTTAAAGTACAGGAATGTATATCAAGTCTAATTAATTGTGACTTGCTGAAGGACATAGGCATTATTTATTTGAGTAAAATGTATTGTGGGTGTCTACTGGGCTATTACGAAAATGCTCTGCATTTGACAGTAATTACCTTTGTTTCTAAAAGAGCAAAGCAAAACAATCACCTTCCAGTATTTTAAATATGTATTACTTGAGCTTTCTGTGCTAAAATGCCCAATGTTTCAGTACTGAAAGCGAGTAATGTGATTATGACTTTATTAGATGGGGTTATAAAGTTTTATCTGTTTCCATAACATGCTTACATCTTTTCCTGTGGGTCTTCTCAATTAAAAATATGCAAGAATTTAAATGTAACACCTTTTATTAACCGTGCTACTCAACCTATGGTCATGAGCCAGCAGCACCTGGGTGCTTGTTAGAAATGCAAAACCCCTGGTCACACTCCTGACGTGTATAATCATAAGCTGTATTTTAACCAGATCTTAGGATGATTCCTATTCTTATTCAAGTATGAGAAGCATTGGTTTAATAGAATATCATTGGCAGCATGAACCTTTTAAAAATTAATCTGATGGTGGAGTTGCAGGATTTAACATTTCTTTATCTTTGGTTAAGATGCTTGACTTCTGTTCTATATAGCATTAGCAGTTAAGATTTATAGTGTTTTGTAAAATGAATTACATATATAGGTATCTAACTGTCATGTGGTAGCAATAACGTAAAGTCATTGAAAAGTGTTTTATAATTTTATAGCTATCATTTATTGTAGCACTGCCATTTAATCAAAGTAGAAATTTTAAGGTTCATTTCTCATTTTCTTAAATTATTTATAATGATACTGGAAATGCTAACAAATATTCATTCATGGACATGGTGAGCCATGTATCCAAATATTAATGTGTACTTCACTTTATCTTAAAAGAAAGATCATTGTTAAGTCAAGTCTTATTATTTTTTCTGTTTCATTTTCTGTTTCTTTATTTTTATTTATTCCATGTTTTCTTTTTTTGTTTTGTTTTAGTTGGGTCTGGTAAGTTGACATTTTATTGGCCATCTTCTAATCATCGTGTCACTGTGACTGGAACTTCTCTTCCCCTTTCCATCCATACCCTTCCATGTCCTTCAACCAGTCAGCCTCCATATTTCACTTGTCATTGGCCACAAAGACAGACTGCACAGAATAAAGTCTGCAGGAAGTATGGGTAACTGTGACAAAGAGTAAAGGTAATGGGGTTGCTAACTGTATGTCTTATTAAATAATATGTGATCTGCATCCTTTTATTGTTTTCTCTTTTCAAAAAAATGCTAAGACTATATCTTGATTAAGTATTATTTCAGTTTATATCTCAGAAGATAAATGAACAAAAACAGGTACCCAGAGAAGAGTTTGGGTTTGGGAGGGTCCAAAATATGCTTATGAATTCATGTCTGTCTATCTGAGTTTTTGTAACTATTGTTCAATAATGGACATTAAAAGTCCTCTTGGTGAATAACCTTGCCCTTAGGGCTGTTTGCACTCATTTTCATTTCTTTGTGTCAGATTCATTTCATTATATGTACGAAATAACCACATGATGTGTCTAAAATGTATCAAAGTTTGCTTTGATAAACAATTGTCCTCATATGAATAAAGGTTTCTAAGTATTTTCATGATCAATACTTTAGGGAATCCATTCACACACATTAAAGTTGCCGGAGCACCACTTTTGGAGAATTTTGCATGGTGTTCCAGGAAACAGTTTGGGCCCTAAAAGAATTTCTCTATTTTTTTAAGTTAAAAAGCTACACAAATATTGTAAAGATGTCGCTTCATACTAACACAGATAAGAGGATGGATTATTCAGTAATGGTGATGCAATAATGAGCTAGTTGAAAAAAATAGCTTTCCATGTTTGCAAAAATATAGATGGATTAAAAGTTAATAAAAACAAAAGTACAGGATGAAAATGGAGAGGATATTTATATAATATAATTTCTTATGTATTATATAACCTATATTGATAGATTAACAAAAATCCCTAACTAAATTAGAAAGACTTTCAACAAAATGGAAGAATATATCTACATTTATGAGAAATAGATAAAATTTTAGTCTTTCATTAGTTCTTAGAGAAGTCCAAAAGTTAAGCACAGGAACACAATATCCACAACAAATAGGATATCAGTGACTAGGTAATAGGAAGATAAATGTTTAACTTCACTAATATAAACATGCCAATTAAGAAAAGATTCTAGTCTAAGTTTGACAAGGATGTAAATGTTTAGTGTTTGTGAGGTTTGGGAGGAAAAATGCCTTAAAAGGGAGAGTTTCAGTTGAAATACACTTGAATATAATTGAGAAAGATGCTAATCTCACCACTGTTTTTAGCAATAGGAATTGGAAACAATTTAAAGACAATAGATTGGTTAAATAATGAAGGTAATTTGTATTTAGACTATTAAACGGTCAGCAGTCATTAAAGGGATGTTGCAGGAGAATATTTTGAAACAATATGGTCTAGTTTTCATGGCTGAATTATAGGTAGCTTTTCTTTTTTTCTTAGCTTGTCTAATTTCCCAAATTTTCAACAATGAACATATGCGACATTAGTAACACAATTATATATTTTTAATTAGAGTAAGCATAAATATTGCAGCCTTTAAAAATATTCCAACATTTTATCATAAACATCAAGTAGATGCATATGGTGATTGACCTTCTCAATCTAAATAGATAGGTGATGATGATAGAAGACTGATAGCAGTGTATTTAATCCATTTAAAAATCTTTCTTAGAGATATTTCACATATATGTAGAAAAGGGCTTTTTCTAAGACATTCCTTGAGACTGATGTCATTGTTGACGTTGGCCAGAGAATATGCCTACAAGATATAGTAAATTCATTTCCAGGCAAATATCCTGTGTGGAAGAGTTGCTGCAGGAGACATGTAGTTAGCATAAGGGTTTGTATCCCTCGTTCCCACATAAGTCTTTGAGGTTTGAGGAGAGCTGGCATTTTATAAAAGAAACACAGATTCTGGCACATGTTATTAGACATGCTTCTGAGATTTAGGAAAGAGACCACCCGAAGTTTTTACTTGTCTAAGTGATTTGAACGTTTATATTTTCCTACTCAGATTCCCTGCATTTATTGGAAAGTCATATTCTTCCATTCATTTAATTAATCATTTGGTTTTCTTTCATTGAAACAAACCAAACTCTCTTCTGGATTTAGTTCATTAGCCAGTCAATCCTTTCAATTTCTTGGTCTGATTTCTCCATCAGTTATTCCAACCCTTAACTAAGGAATCAAATGCTCCTGTATGACAGTGTATGGAGGAGAATCTCTAGGCGATGAGGCACATGCCTGTTATTATACCTGGATAATGATAGTGTTTACGAAATTCATGGGTAAACCACTCAATTACAATCAGAGTTCCTAAAAAAATTATAAGATTGAGCGTCAGCCTTACTAAATTGAACCTAAACCTGTTCCTCTAACTTCATTTTTTCCTTCCCTATAAGTTACAGGACTTTTGAAGGCATTTGACCTGATTTTTCCAATCTATAATTTCCTAGTGAAATGGTATAATTTCTACTAAACCTCAATTTAAAATAAAGAGGAAGTATAGAAGAAAGCACACTAACCTGGAAGTTAGGAGATCTAATTGCTTTCTTCAGTTTTGTGACCATGCAATCTTCAGCAAGTTGTTTTATGTATTCCTTTGTTAAAGAGATTTTATATTTGACTTTACAAACAAGTATAAATGTGTATACATACACAAATGTGCAAATTTATACATTTATATATTATATATTATAATATATATTACCATATATATTACAAATATGTATACATGCCTTAGATGCAATTGACCAGAAAATATTTAGCAAGAGAAAAGTACCCTTTCAAATCCTCACCTTCATTTAACAAAGAAATCGTATTCTTGCGAGCAGAGTGGTTGCCCTTGTGAACAACATCTGAATATGCTTTTTGATTCATGTTCACTTTAAGGAGTTATCCTCGGTGAGTGACATAAGTAACTAAATGTACTTTTAAAGAAAAGGGTAGAAATAATAAAACTGTCTTAAAAAGTGGATTATCCCTTATAAACTGTTAGATGTCTGGCTTGACATGTTCGCATCAATTTGAACTGAGACAAGAAAGGAGACTGATTAGGTGTTTCAGACAGCTGGTAAGAAATGAACTTGAAAAGTGTAAACAGTAGGTAAAAAGACTTATTCAGTGTACTTTTTTCTCCAAGCATAAAGCACAGCCCCAAAACAAGGTTTTTTGTTTTGTTTGTTTTTTTTCAGGAAATAACTCCATCAGCACACCTAGTGTTTTCAGCTGCCATTGCTCTCAATGTAACTGACATAATTTTCTGACACTCTATTTACTGCTGGATGAAGTGGCCATTTAAGCCTGTATCAATCAAACAGTTTGGACAAAGCTGGCAGTATTTATAATGTCAGGATGAGCAGATGTTTCAAATTTGCCCTCATTTCCATATATATTCTGTTTGAACATGCCCTTGCCTATGTAAATGAAGGAGGCGTTCAATTCCACTATTGCTTTAAATTCATTTCTATTCAAATAATTGGGCTGAAGAGTTTAAATGGTTATAATTTGCATGGTAGCATTTCAGAAGCTTTTGAGTTAAATTGAAGTAATTTTAGGACCTGCCTTCATCAGGAGGTCCTTGTGTCTGTGATTAAAGTCCATGCACCTTTAAGCAGTCCTAATGGAGAACAAATATTTATTCCTACAATTTTAGATGTATGTTTAATGTAAAGTGTAAAATGGCAGTTCATGAATTATTTTTAATAAGAAGGTTAATCTTAGAAGGTCAGGCAATTAAAAAAAAAATCTCTTTACAAAACTACACTATTCCACTCTGTAAATATGCACTTAACAGCTTAGCTTCAATTGAGTTAAGGATGGGAACTGGGACATTATGTGTTATGGTACATAGGGAGTGGTGTAAAATAATGCCAGCACTTGGGATATCAGCAAACTGTCTTAATTAGGACAATGACTGTGCGTTTGATTTGCTGTAATTTGTTTCCTCTCCTTCAGAACCTCCACATTTTGTCGTGAAACCCCGCGACCAGGTTGTTGCCTTAGGACGAACTGTGACTTTCCAGTGTGAAGCCACCGGAAACCCTCAACCAGCTATTTTCTGGAGGAGAGAGGGGAGCCAGGTATGACCTTGTTCTAGTATTTCAGTCAGCAAAGATGAGTGCCACATATGTAAGAAAAGGAAACAAATTATTTAGTCACACAGCTGTCACTTTAAGAGAACTGAGAAATCTCTGAATGCCCTAAAAATTTCGGCAATGCAAGAGAAGACAAAATTTTCTGCTTTGTTTTAATTTTCACATATTCCTGCCAAGTTTTGGTACTGAGGGTGGTATATAGAATAGTAATTGTTTTGTCGTATGAAATTGACTTCTACTTCCAATTCAGTCACATTAAAAAAAAAAACTACTTTTTTTCTCAACTTAATTCAATTAGTCATAACTTTTATTATTCAGATATCTATAATTATATATTAAAATATATAAATATATCTATAATTATATATTAAATATAAATTTAACACAAAGATGAATATTAGTCAGTGGAATTTCTTGGAAAGCACCAGGAATCTGAAATGTCTTCCTCACTTCTTTCTGTTTTAAATCATATATGTATATATCAACTAAAGATTCATCAAACTGTATGAAAGTCTCTTTAACATAGATGTCATGTTGGCTATAGTTCAGTATATCCTAATGCTTCAAAAACTATCATGTGATCACCATTCTGAAATTCTAAATTCACTATTGGGCTTTCTCTTATTAAAAAGGGGAGTTTTGAAACAATTTCACTTTAAATATAATAGGTAACTTTAAAATAGTTTTAAAAATACAACTTTTTTCTCATCTCTTAGTGACTTGCCTTCTTTAATAAATGGACACATTTCCTTTTACTTGTTTCTGATCCTTATAAAAAAAAAGTTCTCATTTATTTTTAATACAGTTATTCCTAACTTCTTTTATTTTTTTGTTTAAATCAACCTTGCATGTGTTGTTTTATGATGTTGCTTCTACTGTGTTCATACACATAGCACACAGGTAGTTTACTGGCTGCACTCACTCATCACTTGTAGGCAGTGCCATCAAGGTCACGTTTATTTTTACTTCGGTGGGAAAATACTAACTTGATTATAGTACAGAGGCTGTCGTTTGAAACCTAATACCGTGGTTGGTTCTAACACGTTTCATTTGGCCTCAGAGAACTAAATTTGCTGACAGCAAATTAAAGACAAGAAAAAACAAAATATTTTAGTAGGACAGGAAGAATTGAAATTGTATTATATAAGAACATTTGTGTAGCAATAATAGTAAATCCATTAGAAGTTCTTAGTAGAGTAATATTTAAATGATTCATTTAGTTATTTAAATAAATTATTCATTGTTATTTAAAATCTATAGTTTGGTTTGATTTAATGATGTAACTCCCTTTTTCCTAAAATTTTGCCATTAGATCCATATCCATATGTTAAAAGACACCTAAACTTTTAAAAAGTAGCAACTTTATTTGATTAGAAGAAATACTGATATTTTTATTTCATAAAAAACAATGACATGACGTGCCATTTTGTATGAAATATACATTCCCTCCAGCGAGCATGATTTTTTGATTCATAGAGAGAAATTTGTGCCACAAAATAACATCATGCATTGTCTTGAGTTTGTATTCAGGATAACTTTCTGCAGAAGTAAAATTCCATTATGAATTCTTAAATTCAATATTTAAATTTCAAAATAATCTATAACAGATATGCTCACCATTTAACAGGAAGAACAAGAAACTGTTACCAATTTGATAGAGATTACTGAGCTTTTATAATGGACAAGTAACAGAGATACTCATTATGGTACCAAAATGATATCCTTAAACTTAATTTGTCAGAATGTGCTTACATTTTAGTGTTGTTTACATATTAAAAAACTTAGTGTTTATAATCCTAATAATCACATATATGTGAAACAAAACTTTTGACTTTGGTTAAATATGTAAAACTTCTAATTCTGATGATATCTAATGGTCTTTGATATCTAGTATTGTTTGAAACATAATAAAAAGCACATATCATTACTTAGAATTTATTTAAATTATCAGGTGACCCTATTTAAGGCTAGATCATTAAACCTTGTGCATTTATGTTTATGTGTGTGCACATCTGTATACGTGGGTATGTGATGAAAGAATATTTAGCTTATTTGCGTATATATGTACGTATGTGGCATGCATGTTTGTATATGTGTATGTGTAAATGTTTATGTATCTATTTATATATAAATATAAATAGACATATATATATATATATATATATATGCCAACATATTGGAAACTAGCAATTAACCTATTGTTATTCTTTCCTTCCAAATTCTGGATTCTAGAATCTGCTTTTCTCATATCAGCCACCACAGTCATCCAGCCGTTTTTCAGTCTCCCAGACTGGTGACCTCACTATTACTAACGTACAGCGGTCGGATGTTGGTTATTATATCTGCCAGACTTTAAATGTTGCCGGAAGTATCATCACAAAAGCATACTTGGAAGTTACCGATGGTAAAGTAGAGCATTTTATTTCAAAATCTCCAAGTGTGGCTTAGGGTCTGAAGAGAGTGCCAGTAAATGTATTTGTTTTCAGCTTTGTAACGTTTCTTACAGCAATTTTGGTGTAAGACCAAAGAGGGTGTCGGTACAATGATGAAGTGTAAAATTATTCTTATTTTAACTTGACTGTACTGCAAACTTCTAGCATCAAATTAGATTCATAAAAGCATAGCAATTATATAAGGAAACGTTTACACTGAATAGTTGTACATAGGACTATATTCATGTTTTGGAAAGTAAAAAGTTATTTTAAAAATCTCTTAGTGTGAACTATCATTCTTTTTCTTTCCTCTAAATTAAGGCGATAAGATGAATTGTTGACAAATCCAACTCACAATTCATGATAATGATTAAGTTTTTCTCAATAAGAGGGTTTTGTTCTTTTTATCAACTCCGCTAAACATGATTAACCAATGTCAAATATATTATAAAGTCATAGTAATGGAGAAAGTCTCCAAACCATAAGATGGAGAGAAGTAATAATTTGAGAAGAGAAAATAAGTAAACATATACACATAAAAATATATATACACATATGTATATAACAGGTTTCCCCCACTCTCTGAAAGTAGAGCATTCCTGTGAGAACATTTGTAAGCCAAAATGGCATAAAGCAAAGAAGCAATTACCTCTTTTCATAAAAGTAAAAATCCACTTCAGATTTACTTCAGTTAACCAAAACAGGTACTTAATGTAGTCTTTCATGAAAGCAAAATGGCATGAAATGAACTTTCAAAAAGTAGAGAGTAGGTGTATACACACATATGTACATAAAATAAACATAGATACATTTTGTTGCTGTATAGTATTCCACTGTGTAAATAGCTCACAGTTTATGTACTCTTTTCTTGATGGGCTGTTTCCAGTTTAGGGCTTTTATGAAGAAAGTTAAATATACCTGTACAAGTCTGTTGGTGGGCAGGAGCAATCAATTATCTTGCTTTGCCTTTTGGTGGATGCATATATTCATTTCCCTTTTTAAAAATTGTTCTCATATATTTCAGACACAAGTCTTTGTCAGGTATTCGTGTCATAAATATTTCTTCCCATTCTCTTGATGATGATTTTAAGGCTTAAGTAACTACTTTTAATGAGGACCAATGTATTATTTTTTCTTTTATACCTGCTGCTTTTTATTTCCTGTCCTACCTTGAGACCATGGGGATATTCTCCCATGTTTTTTCTGGAATCTTTATTGTCTATACTTTTGAGATTTAAGTTTTTAATCCTTCTTAAATAATTTTGTGTATGGTGTAAAATAAGGGTCAAAATTCCTTTCTTCCCTTATATGGATACTAATTGTTTCAGCATCACTTATTGAAAAGACAGTCCTTTCCCCACTGAAGTGCAGTGGCATCTTAATCATAATTTAAATGAACATAAATGTGGTAATTCACGTCTATTCTCTTTTATTCCATTAATCTATGTATGCAAGTGTATATACTCTAAATTATTATAGCTTTGTACTAAGCCTTACAAACTAGTAGTGTAAGTCTCCAACTTTTTCTTATCTTCATTTGGCTATTAGAAGTCTTCTGCATTTTCTTATAAATGTTAAAATCAGCTTGAAAATTCCCATGCTCATACAAACACACAAACACACACGTATCCTGGACAAACAAAAAAATCTTTTTAAATTTTAGTTCCACCTAAATTATTGAACAATTTAAGGAGAATTAACATCCTAACAAATTGAGGCTTTCAATTTAGGGAAATGACATATATTCCATATATAGATATAAATTTATTTTGATCTTTAATTCTTTCAACAATATTTTATATTTTTCAAAGTCTTACACACATTTTAACAGATTTATACCTATAATGTTTCATGATTTTTGATGTGATTGCATATATATATATTTATATATACATATACATTTTATTATTGTATTGTTTGAGGCAAGATGTACGATTGACTTTTGTAAAGAGCATCTTTGCTAAATCCACCCATTATGTCTAAGAGTTTGTAGATTGTTTTGAAATTTCTCTGAACACAATCTGTCAACTGCAAATAAACCAGTTTACTTTTCTTTCCAATATGTAAACCTTTTACTTCTCTTTTCTTGTCCTATATTATCTGTGATCTCCAATATAATGAGTAGAATTGGTGATAAGGGACAAATTTTTCTTGATCCTAACTTCAAGGAGAAAGCATTTTCTATTTCACCAGTAAATATAATGTTGGCTAGGATATTATAGACACCCTTTTCAAATGCAAGGAAAAATTCAGGAGGAACTTTTTAAATACATTAATTTCATTATTTTGTTTCCCAGTATTCTCAAGATAAAGTTTATATTCCTTAATATCCTTTACAATTCATCGTATGACCTCGACAGGCTTGGTTTTGAATACTATGTTTCTCACATGCCCAAATTTTATTGTGTTGGATAGGCTTTTCCTTTGTCTTAAGACTCCTGCGCATGCTCTTTCTACTGACTTGAAATTTCACTTCCTTCGAGAAGCATTCCCTAACTCCTTAAAAATTGGTTCTATGCCCCTACCTCCTGACATGTATACACAGATTTTTCCTTTATTTTCCTATCTTCTCTGTTTATGTTTCTATATTCATTAGACACTGAGTTCCATGAAAGTCGGACCCATATATGTCCAACTAGGTTAAATTTGTACCCAAAATCCACCAAAGTCTGACACATGGTAGACACTCAGTAGGTATTTTTTGAATAAGTGGATGAAACATAGAAGGAATGAATGAACAGCTAGCTCTTGGTTAAGTCAGAATTCAAAATTAGGATTGTCTCACTCAAAAGTCCACACTCTTAACCCTGTCTTTGATACATATTAAATATCTAATATCTTGACTCCAACAAGTTAGAATGACCTAAAATGTTTTTACAATTTCTTACATACATTACAGCTATTAAATGATGATTGTGAAGACCATGTAATGAATTTGATAATCAATATATAGAAAAAGAACATAGAATTATATATATATATGTATAACTGCAACTTTATAAAGCAACTTATATGTAAAGATGTACATGGAAAAAGGCCAAATAAATTATGATAAAATATTTTCAAGTTATCTCTTACTATTCTCATAATTAATCATTGAAAGCAAAACTTTCTACTTTCTATGCCCTTCGACATGGCTTTATCATGAATTGTTTGTTACATTTGTGAGAATAGATCAAGTGTATCAACTTTTGCTAAACTAAAATGAAAACAAAACCCCTAAATTTGTGGATTGGGGGTCCATGCCTAGTAGGCAATTCACTCCTAACACCAAAGGTCCTATTTCATCTTACAGTCTCTGGGGAGATTTAAGGTGGTTTTGTGTTTGCTGTGGTGGTACTGTATTTTTAGTTTAGTTTTATTTTTTTGGAGTCCATAGATAGTGTACAAACAACTTACAACTGTGAACTACTTCTTCGTAAGTGAACTGTACTATTCTGAGTGCTGACAATATCAGTATTTACATACTATCAAGTCCAATCAAGAGGACAGGTAGCAGGCAGAGTGCTTTCTGAATTCTATTTGACTTTAGTTTCCTGACCTTCTTTCTTTATTGTTTGCAAACAGAACAAAGGCAGAGGCAGGAGAAAGCGTGAGGCCCAGAGTATGGTAGAGTAGCAGCTGTCTTTGAAATGTTGTTTTTCTGTAGCCGAGGTCTACCCCAAAGAGCAGTTGACTCAGGAACACAGAAGTGCATATCACCTATTTAATTGAAAATGTTTCTTCTCTTTATTGCTAGAATGTAAGGAAAAGTAGTTAATGATGATTAAATGATGAGTAAAGTTTAAAATCACTTGCATTAATCTCTCAAAAGCTATTGATACACAATGGAAAGAGTTTTAACTTTCAATTACTAATGATTTCCGATGACTAACTTTCTGATTTCGACAAGTCACTCGAGCTTTCAATGTTTCAGTTCCCTAATTGCTGACATGAGATATTTTACAGCCTAACTCATAGGTTTTTGAGATATGTTTGCAAACAGATGGCAGTTGTGATTATAACTCTGATGTTTGTTGGTATATAAATGTCAATTTTACATACTTAAACCAGTCTGTGTGTATGTAATTGTCTTCTTTTTTCATGCAGAATTATTTTATAAACATATTTATATGTATTAACATAGTCTTTACATGATCATTATTTTTGATGTGACAAAATTACCTCTGATGATATACCCTCATTTTAGGATCTTTAAATCTTTCATTGAACATGGAGGGAAATAGGTAAACTCTGTAAACTTTTGTAAACTCTGCTCTAACAGGGGCGTATCACCCTTTACTCTGCTCATACCGACTCCACCGCCACCACTGTCACCACTATGCTGATGCTGACTCATAAGAAGTTACAGTTATTCAGTGGCTCCTTTGTGCCAGGCACTGTGCTAAGAATTTTTCATTAAGAATTTTCCAGCAATTTCAAATCTGATATCTCATTTTACAGATGAGGAAACTGAGGCAGAGAATGGTGAAAAGTTATGCCCAAACCCCTCTGATGCAAACTAGCAGAAATGAGATTTAAAACAAAAGTTTTCACTGTCCAATATGGTAGCCACTTGGCACATGAGACCATTTAAGTTAGAATGAAAATTACTTAAAATTAAACTAAGTTACACATTCAGTTCCTCAATCACACCAGCCACTCTCAGGTGCTCAGTAGCCACTGGAATCTCTTGGCTTCTATATTAGGGAACAGATGTGGAACATTTTTATTTCACAGTGCTATATCTTTCTGATTCCAAAGTCCATGCATTTAACTTTCTTTAAACTGAATTTCTGTTTCTTACACATCCTATTTTATTAGCTGATAATTCATTCAAATAATCCAAATGTAAGATGTTAGAATCTTTATTTGAAGTTTTCCTCATAAACCCTAAATTTAGGGTTGACTTCTGTATGTACTACACACTTTAGTTTGTGTAAATTTAAACATTTCATCAGTATTTTATTCTAATATGTAACAACACTAATCATTTTCTCTACCTAAAAATGTAAAATTGCTCTTATGAACTTTTCCTCCTCTTACTTACATATTATAGTTTTATAGAAAAGGATAAGTGGATAGCACAATTCATATAAATGTCTAGCTTTTTGCAATTAGCAAGGCACTTTCATATTTATTATTCCACTTAAATCATAGCAATCTCCTGAGCTGGTTAGAACAAGTATTATTATCCTCATGTTACAGATAAAACACTGAGGCTTATATAATTTAAGGAACTTGCCCAAAGACACATGACAGATGGTGTAGCCTGATAATCAACACTACTCCTCTTTTCTTTATTTTTGTCAACTGCCCAGTGTAAACCAGGAAGAAATCAATAACAGAGAAACATCATTAAACTGTGTTGGGACAGGATAAGGAGGTATGGATGATGCTAAATATGATGTAAACATCAAAGAACTGTAAAGATACAGAAACTTGAATAAATCCCCAGATGTTGGATTGTTTCTAAATATAACAGGACTACCGAATGTAAACCTCTCCATTACTGGACTTCATTATAATCAGTTATAGAGAACCACTCTGTTACTAATTTAATTAATTATTATTTATTCTTATAATCAAGGGAACACAGGTGGCAGATTCTTATAAAAACCCCAATGCAATAAAATACTATCATTATTTTTTCATGCTTACCAGGAGGGGCCTCTAATTTGATTGTAGCCAATCTCAACAGATAATGTAGAAAAGATTAAACAAGTCTAAGCAAAGGAATTATTGGCTTATATTTTTTCATCCGTGGAGTATCTAAAACACTCCTGCCAAGTTTCAAGCTCCAGCCTTCTAATATGCCCTCAGCCTCCAGTATTAACAGATTTCACACCAGCAACCAAGGGTGGAAGGGAACTGGAGGAGCGGCGTGAAAATGCACAGTTACTGATTTCACTCTCTGCTTTCTCATTTTTCTGAGATTGAATGCCCCAAACTAATAATTACTGCATGAAAAATGAGGGACAAATGGAAGTGTGACTCCAGCTTGTAAAAAATCTTTGGTGCATAAGACTTTGAACATGACACATCCAGCTTTGCAAACGGTTGCATCCAAAATGTAGTTACTCTGGCAACCAGTTTTCTTTAATCAGGCAACTTCTTAGATTTGTCTTTTGAATATTTGTGACTTAATAAATTGTTAACTGATATTCAGAATTTTTAAGTTTAATAATGAAAAATTAACTTTTATTTTTAGTGTTCATTCATTTAAAAAACTACTTAAGGAATTTCACCTAAATTGCCCAGGTCAGGGGCTCAGAACATCTCTCTAATGCAGGATTTATTGTAGTTCCACTACAATCGTTTTGGATTTTCCCTTAGATTATGACTTTATTATCTCAGATAAAGTTTTTAGATTTTTTTTTTGTATAATAATAAGAATAATTTTTATACGTTATAGAAATGCCTCCCATTGTTTCCTTTCATAGGACATTAAAACTATTAATTTAATAGAATTAGCAGAAGTGTCTTCCCAGTCCTATAATTCTGATATGGAAGTGTGATATTCCCTGGGCTAGGATATCAGCTTGAGTTACAGTTTTGGATTAGCCTACCAACAATATATTTGGACAGTTTTCCAATTTCTCTGAATTCATTTGGCTTGGGAAATTTTAACTATGTATTCATTTAATAGAAAAAATTCCAAGGTAAAAAGAGCTTAATTGTATTGATTTGTCAGTTATCAAAGTCCAAAGCACTTTTTGAATATGAAATTGTCAAACATGGTGATATACCATTATTTTTTTCTGTTGGACACAGAACGATTACCAAGTTGGCTTTGGTTCATTTATGAAAATTTGTCTCATAGGTTTCCTTGGGATAAATGGTCTTTTTGTTGTGTCTTGTATTTTACATAGTTTAAAGATGAAAAAGTACAACATTCAGCTTCTCACCGCTGTGCATCTACGTCACCATCCACAGTCCTTATTTAGCCTCTGGACTCTTCAGTTAAATAGGTCCCTTGACAATGCAGCAAGCCTAGTCAGTGGTTGGCCATGTGAAAGGAGTACATGGTGTCTCATTTTAATATTCTGAATCAGTACATCACAGAAATGCATTCTGAATAGTGCATGTCTCCTACATCAATTACTTGTTTAATTAGTTTGTTTCAAAGCCTAGAGCGACTGCTGTTGCTTGGATGATTAGAAAATTGCTTCCAGTTGCAGAAATCTTTTTCCTGTTGTTCCTCCTGGCAGTGATTGCAGACCGACCTCCCCCAGTCATTCGACAAGGTCCTGTGAATCAGACTGTAGCAGTGGATGGTACTTTAGTGCTCAGCTGTGTGGCCACAGGCAGTCCAGTGCCCACAATTCTGTGGAGAAAGGACGGAGTCCTCGTTTCAACCCAAGATTCTCGAATCAAACAGCTGGAGACTGGAGTACTGCAGATCCGATATGCGAAGGTAAATTGCAAAGACACCCTGGATTTTCCATTTTGTTCCACTTCGGTTTTGTCTCCAGCAACTAGTGTTGAAGTCTCAAATTTTAGAATCAATGAAATACTAATAACAGTATTAATATATTTTTAATTTGATGCTTTATTTTTTCAGACATTTCACTATGCATTTAAGATGGCTTTCTCATAATTTAGCCCATGGCAATTAATTTAAGGTTTTATATGGAGGAGAAAAAGGTGAGGATTTGCAGGAGAAAAAGAAAAAAAACCCCTCCCAACTAGTGATATGATGCTTTCATCCCATAAAGCATTTTTCAAAGACATTTTCCAGTACCATATTAGGTGCAGTGTACTTGGACAGTTCTTCTACTGTGAATATCTGGTTCAGCATTTTGCAGTTACAGAATACTATGCATGCAAACAAAAACTATAAAGCAATGTACACATTGAATGTACATTTCAAATCAGATTGCTAAATGATGAAAGGCCTCAGGTTTGTGGGAACAATTTACGGAGTTACCTTCCCAGGGCCTCACATCCCATACCTGTTCTTTCAGGACTGTGTTGTTTTGTTTTGATTTTTCTTTTTCATTCTAGGTCAAGATCAGACAAGCTTATGAGACATATGAAAGAATAGCCTTGACAGCAATAAACATAAATTTCAATTGCTTTACTGCCTATTGTGGGCGGCTTCTTTGGAGTTTTGGATCAACATAGCAGTTCATTTTATGTGCCACAAAATTTAATATGTTGTACTTTTTTTGTGACAACGATTGTGACTTTGTTATTACAATTGCCAGAGCAAGATGACAGCATTCTTGCTTTATCCAACTTTACTTTATGATAGAGTTATTACCTTAAGCAAAGGTATATGGGTTCATTATGCTAGTGGTGATTTTAATGTTGAACATATGATCTGTGTTTGTTTTCTGGCAGTCAGTCTTTCTAAGGAAAGAAAGGGCATTATTCCAGCTGGGGTTTGACTTTATACTTATTAAACTGTCTTAAGTTACAGGTTAAAAAAATAAAATGGGGAAAAAAAGTGAATGCTTTAAGAAGAAATCAGTTTTTGTCAATCTGTTTTCTATAAATATCTATCTCCAATATCCATATGGGTGTAACTCAGATAAAATATAAATAGCAAGAATAGGCATTGGCTAAACTTTATTAAACTTATTATGTGACTTATTAAATATAAAGTATAAACTAGTAATAAAGATTAACCCTTTGATTTTTAACTTATATACCTCATTGTGTACTGCCTCCAAAACTGAAAATGGTGACACGTTAATGCATTTAAATATTATATTTTTATTATACAATTAGAATAGCCTTTTTTGTCTTCTGTCTTCAAGCAATAATTTACTTCACGTTCAGTAAAAACAAATTGAGAGTAAGTTTCTGTCTAGTGCATTTTAATGCAGTTATCCATATTCATGGGCCATATACAAAACTAGAATTGCTTTTCCAGCCCAGTGAGCTCTTGATTGTTCCAAATGTTTATTTTCCGTCTGTCTTCTCAGCTGGGTGACACTGGTCGGTATACCTGCATTGCATCGACCCCCAGTGGTGAGGCAACATGGAGCGCTTACATTGAAGTCCAAGGTAAATTAGACAGCATTTCACCTTAAAACAAAGCTTGAAATATAGTTGTTTACCTACTGGCAAAAAGATGAAGCAGATGTCCTGATGCCTGAGTAGGTGTATGGATACGTTATCTGCATTCATGTACTTATCTGTATATGTGTAAATAAACATCTTTCATCTTTTTCCTTTCTGTTAGAATTTGGAGTTCCAGTTCAGCCTCCAAGACCCACCGACCCAAATTTAATCCCTAGCGCCCCCTCAAAACCTGAAGTTACAGATGTCAGCAGAAATACAGTAACATTGTCATGGCAACCAAATTTGAATTCAGGTGCAACCCCAACGTCTTATATTATAGAAGCCTTCAGGTAGAGCGAAGATGATGTTTCCTAGTTGTTGTTCTTTTTTTTTTTTTAATTTACCATTAAACATGCACGTTCTAACTTGTGTCTCTGTCCTTAGCCATGCATCTGGTAGCAGCTGGCAGACTGTAGCAGAGAATGTGAAAATGGAAACATTTGCCGTTAAAGGACTCAAACCTAATGCAATTTACCTTTTCCTTGTGAGGGCAGCAAATGCATATGGAATTAGTGATCCAAGCCAGATATCAGATCCAGTGAAAACACAAGGTAAATCTTGATTTACTCAACCTTGTGACACCTACTTATCTTTAGATGTTTTAATTTTACAGGTAAATCTTTTGTACTACATTCTAGGATTGCATATTTAACATAAATCTGCTGTCCAAGTTGCTCTTAATTTTTAATACACAGTATCTGCAAACTTTCTTATTTTTCTGGACTAAGCACTCCAAGACTAGATTAATAACAGAGAAATGTTTCTCATTTTATAAAATCACAAATCCAATGAGGAAAAATAGTATGCAAATATTTTTGTGTTATATTCAATTTCTTGATTTTTAAATATGATTATTGTGTCGGTGTAAAATCTTAATCACATAATTGTATTTAAAATTGAGTAGTTTTATTTATGTTGAGTTTAATACTCATGACCTTCTGGATGAGTTTTGAATATTACAACCATAGTCAAGTAATACTGTCTGGAAATCACACAAATGTAAGAGATAGTCATCGGATGAACTTATTCTTAATCCCTCTGTCCAGTCAACCTCTTACAAAGCATGGAAAAAACATAATTTAGGTCGGTATGTTGTTTGGCCTGTCTTTCCTTGCCAATTATGTGGGCCTTGATATATTAAACTTTTAAATGGAAATCATGTATATTTTCGTCAAAAGCTGGGTGAAACAGATAAAAGGAAAAATGAACATATTTAAGCTGCTTCTAAAAACATTTGAAATTGGAAATTTTTTCACTTGAACTACTTTCTGGATACACTGTTTTTTTTATTGTCTTTTGTGAATAGAAATTATTTTTAGCTTTCAACGGACAGATTATTATCTCCTATCCACCCTCTTGCTCCTCCTACTATTTTAATGCTTTAATAGTAGTAAAATTTATATATTGAAAACAAGATGAATATGAATCAACTTTTACCTTTTTTTGAAATATTGTCATTACAATTAAAATATGCTTGTCCTTGTACTAGTAAAGAATGGTAATTCTAGATGCTAGAAATTAGAAATATAAAATTCCATTTTTATTGGAATAAAGTTGATTTACAATGTTGTGTTAGTTTCAGGTATACAGAAAAGTGATTCACTTATCCAAATATCTATATATCTATTATTTTTCAGATTCTTTTCCATTATAGGTTATTATAAGATACTGAGTATAGTTTCCTGTGCTATATAGTAGGTTTTTGTTGTTTATCTGTTTTATATATATAGTAGTTTGCATCTGTTAGAAATATAAGATTTGTTTCTCAACAGACAGAAGAATCCAATGTCTCTATCCTGAGTTGTTTGTTTCCAAAGGAAAAATTGTAACTCCATTACAGTGATAGAACAAGTTGTACACAAAATTACTGAAAGACTTAAATTACTTTTTTCCTGGTTTGGGAGAGGGTCTGCCAGCCATATTGCACGTTTTGTCTTCTCCAGTGAGTGTAGCAGCAATGCTTTTGGAAGGACTTTTTGTTTCAGAATTCACAGAGAAAGCAAACTGAGTTGTGGAACATGCCCACATCTGTTTCTTGCTGTGTGAAATCAACACACCCAAATGCCTGTATTTGCTATTATGAGTCACTTCACCAGTAGCTTTAATATTCTTGGATCCTGCCTTAAGGCAGTTTGAGGTTTTCAATATTAGCTATGCATTTGTGAAGAATGCAGAAACTATGACAGCTGTAAAGTGAACTTAAACCTTTGTCCCCACTACAGTGGTCTCTACCCCGTAGACCTAAGTTAAAGTCTTTGATTAACGGCGATTCTGTCATATACTCACATGAATGAATTTGTAAGATACATCCTCAGCTGTAAGCAAGGAGATAGTTAACATTTTATCTGAAAATTAATTTAAATCTTTTAAAATTTTAATCAACTTATCCTTGTACATGAAGAGACAGTAGAACAACCTACATGAAATGAACCCATGTCAATTGGGAGAGTAGAAACAATGAAACAGGCATATAATTTTGAAATCAAAGAATTTTTCATCTCAGTTCCTTAGTCCTGAGCTTCAGTTTCCTCGCCTGTATAATGGGGCTAAAAATACCTACTCCACAGGATTGGACAAGGATGAAATTAACTAACCAATTTATAAACCTACAGGACTCATATTTCTTTTCTATTTTATGCCAGAAGACTTTGTTATTGGACTTGTATTTATTTCAGAGTCTAGACGAAAAATAAGGGAAGTTCGTAAAATTTGAAGAACATAGCTAGTGTGCTGAATAAGAGACTCAGACTTAAATATATCCAGACAGACTGGAATGGTGGGCCAGCACTAACAAGATTAAAATTAATGGAGCAAATTTCAAAGTTTGGTACTTGAACTTGGGTTTTAAAAATTAGCTGTAGAAGGATAGGCTGAGGATACTGGGCTTAAAGGGAGCACATGTGAGCGTGTGTCAGGGTGGTGGGGGCAGGCCGACATCAGTGATGGAAGTCAATTAGAACAACTGTCTGAGCCAATTGAGTGAGTAGTTGCCAAAATTACAGATTTAGTCTCAGCTGGCATTCGCAGAATTATATGCAAATCAAAATCAGAACTGGTCAGATCACAAATGGAGTAACATGTTCTTTTTTGACCACTACATTTTCAGGTAAACTTTTCAGAGGAGGACAGTGAGGAGAGTTTGTGGGGCTGCACTGAAGGCTGAAAATCACATCCTTGGAAAAGAAATCCAAGGACTTGGCATATATAATCCCCAAAATAATAAAGTTAGACTAGGCTCTGGGTTTTTTTCCCTTAATATTTTAAGAGACTATCATGTGAGAAAAGTATGCTTACTCTAACTCCAGGCACCAAAACAAGACTGATGAGTGGAAGTTAACATGGAGGCAGATTTAATTGCTAGACTAGACTGCTTTTTTTTTTTAAGTTTATATTGGAGTGTCATTGATTTACAGTGTTAGTTGCAGATGTACAGCAAAGTGATTCAGTTATACATGTATATATTTTTTCAGATTCTTTTCTATTGTATGTTATCACAAGAAATTGAATATAGTTCCCTGTGCTATGCAGTAGGTCCTTGTTGTTTTATCTATTTTATATGTAGTAATGTGTGTCTGTTAATCCCCAGACCCTAATTTATCCCTCCTCACCCTTTCCCCTTTCATAACCATAGTTTGTTCTCTATGTCCATGAGTCTGTTTTTGGTTTGTAAATAGAATTTGTGTCATTTTTTTAGATTCCACATGTAAGTGATATATGATATTTGTCTTTCTCTTTCTGACTTACTTCACTTAATATGATAATCTCTAGGACCATCCATGTTGCTGCAAATGGGATTATTTCATTCTTTCTATGGCTGAGTAATATTCCATTATATATATATATATATATATACACAATGGAATATTATATATATACCACATCTTCTTTATCCAGTCATCTGCTGATAGACATTTAGGTTGTTTCTGTATATTGTCCAGACTGCTTCTGGGACAGGTGAAGCCCAGCTGATAGTCAAGCTATTATGGCCATAGCAGGAACCTGGGGAAATTCGGTTGAAGGGTACAGAATGTGTAAGTTAAGAGAAAAGCCAGGGGTGGAGGGAACTCAACAAAGACTTGTCGGTAACTAATTCACAAGGGAACAGGCATAATTTCTCTAACTACTTCTGCAACATGGCTGTAAAAAAATTGTCCCCAAGTAGAGATTCCTGTGAATGAGCAGGTCATAAGGTAGAGTTGCACAGATCCAGAGCATGGTTTCCAGGTCAGAGTAAGGTAGGCCCATATGTCACAGCTGGAGTTGGATCCCTTCACAGGGCAATCAAAATGTACTTTCAGGGTGAGAGGGAAGGGTATAGCTCAGTGGTAGAGTGCATGCTCAGCATGCACAAGGTCCTAAGTTCAGTTCCCAGTAGCTCCATCAAAAAAAAAAACAAGTGAATGAATATTAATATTTTTTAAAAATGTACTTTCCCAAATATAAGATTTGGTAATGTAAGGGAGATGACATGAGCAGCTAGCAAGTAGGGGGGAGGGTGGACATTGCCGAGATGGGGGTGGTTGTTGCCTTTGTTACTATTATTCTTTATCCACGTTCTGTCCATGCAGCATTCTTTTTTTTTTTTTATTGAAGTATAGTCAGTTTACAATGTTGTGTCAATTTCTGGTGTACAGCATAATAGTTCAGTCAGACATACACATACATATATTCGTTCTCATATTCTTTTTCATTATATGTTAGTATAAGATATTGAATATATTTCCCTGTGCTATACAGTAGAAACTTGTTGCTTATCTATTTTATATATAGTAGTTACTATCTGCAAATCTCGAATTCCCAATTTAGCCCTTTAAAAAACAATAAAATAATACCATTTGCAGCAACATGGGTGGACCTGGAGATTGTCATTCTAAGTGAAATAAGCCAGAAAGAGAAAGAAAAATACCGTGTAATATCACTTATATGTGGAATTTAAGAAAAAGACAAATGAACTTATTTACAAAACAGAAACAGACCTAGGCAGCACTCTTGAGCCCTGTCTTTTAAAGAATATGTACACAAACACAGAATGTACAGAATACGTAAAGTCTAGACAGTGAGAGGCCAGCTAGTGTAAATAATGAACTGGGGCTGGAGAACCTTCCCCTCAGAGACTGTGTATAGAGAGCTCCCATGCTGGGGTAGCAGTTGAATGGAATCATGTCTGAGATTTTCACCAAGTTTAATTCTGAAGACGTTTTACATTACAATACATTTCTTTCTTTCAGAAGAGGGAAAACAAGAACAACAAAGGCGCCAATGAAAAAACATCTCAATGTGGCGTGATTAGATGTTACTTTCCCTTTCTCTCTACGATGGGAAGTTTTCTAAAACAATATTCTATCGCCAAAATAGTTACACGAGGCAAGAGAATTCAGTAATTTTCATGAAGGGATGAACTGGCAAGTTTACCCAACCAGAGAAATCAGAGATTGCAATGCAAATTATAGTAATTACCTTTTAAAGTGGTTACTTACAGGTTTGAAGATACCTCCTGAAAGGCAGATGATTCCCTGAGGATGGAAACTTACATATGATAACATGTTTAGAAGCGAATATAATATGTGTGTGTTTTCCATACAGTAAATCACATTGTCTCAACTAACGTTTGTGCCGTTCTGTATGTGTGGCACTGTGCTAAGGTGGTCTAGGTTCACAAAGGTTGACCCAATCCCTACCTTTAATAAAAGGACTTTACATGCCTTACAAAATGCAGCTCTCCCCCAAATCCTCAGAAGTAGCTTCCATGGATATTGCCATTTGACAAATGGGGAAACAGAAAAATCGTGAGGTTAAGACATCTTCCCACAGTTACATGGCTGTCAGGTTGCTGAGTTGGGGAGTTGCCTAGTCTGTTTTATTCCAAGCACTTCACTCTTACCCTAGAGATGGACGATAGCTGAAGTTAGAGCAGCGATGGAGACCAGGAGGAAAGGAGTAAGCCTGAGATGGGAAGCCGAGTGCTATCCATCTCTAGGGTGTGACGGTAGGCAGCCCGGGGGCCAGTATTAGCCGAAGCAATTCCTAAGGTATGATAATAAGTGAGAGAAGCCAAAATTATCTCAGTTTTTCTTGTTTTGCTTGTTTATAGGTTGATTTTTATAGGCTCAGTATATAGACAGTCAAGGTTATTACATCTTAGTCTTGAAAAGCAGTCCGAATCTGTCATCTCTTTCATTTATTTGCCTATGGGCCCCATCAAAGGTATTTACTGATCTCATTTTAAATATTCATGTTTTTGTTTTCTATCCAAACTCAGTTCTTTGAAGGTATTTAATCATTCGGAAAACTAAAGTTCTCGTTTCTGTTGCTCACGGGATGGTAAATAGTCTAGAATATATGTGCCAAGATACAGTACTCTGGGAAGGAGAATTCTGGATGTAAAGCAAATTTTTAATTTTCTTCTCTTGTTCATCCTGTGTCCTCCTTTTCTATTGTAAACCAAGCAAAGTATCTGTATTTAGAAAATCTCTTAGAAATGAGCAATTTTTATCAAGTGCAGACTTTGTAGTAAGTTTAACAAAACCCCTCCTTGGGAAAAGAAGTGCAACTTAAATGACCTCTAGTAACAGTTTAATGCTTACTATGTTCTTGGTCTCCTTTCTAAAAATACTGGTGTTCTTGAGATTTAAAACTCTTAATTGAACCTTTGCTGGCGCTGTAGTAACTCAACTCAGACAAACCATCTGTTACGTAGGTATTAAGTACTCTTTTCTCATCTTATTTTGTTCTCTTCTATTCCATTCTATTCTGTTGATGTTTTCTGTATCCCTCATCATAACCACTAACATCATACATCTTATTTGGGAAGATACCCAGGTTCATCCTATAAGATGAGAAGTGTCTAATTTATTTTGTGCTTGTTTATTCCTTATGCATTTCCATTCTCTTCATTACCCACCTACTGTGCTGAAAATCCGGGCTCTTTTCTTTCTTGCATGGTCAGGATAACTACGGAAGGTCATGCAACAAACGCAGAGGGGACTGTCCTAGGCTCCTCATTCTTGGCAAGAAAGTGACCCTTACATGATGGGAGGAGCCCTCAAACACTGCTGCTTGCCATTGTTATCTTTGCCTCCTGCTCCTTTTTGCCTTCTACATGCCCTCTCTCTGTATGTCCTGTCCTCCTGATCCAAGTAAAAATGTTAAGTTGTTCCTCTTTTATTCTGCATCACAGGCTGGCTTCGCAGTTGGAATGATTCTTCTTTTCTGAGGTTTGCTATGAAGGAAAGGGCTGTTTCACCATGTTTTCATTCACGTCAGTAACGTTGTCTCGGGTCTGACACAATCTTCTTGGGTTGTTGCAGATGTTCCCCCAACAAGTCAGGGGGTGGATCACAAGCAGGTCCAGCGCGAGCTGGGAAATGTTGTGCTGCACCTCCACAACCCGACCATCCTTTCTTCCTCTTCAATCGAAGTGCACTGGACAGTGAGTCATTGTTGCTGGCGTTGTAATATTTGATCTCAGTTTTAATAAGCAGATGGCTTTTGGGAGATCATTATACGAAAAAAAATACATATACAACAGATAGTTAAATTATATCTACCTGTTGCTTACTTCTCCGTCAATGATAATTTTATAGTGTAAGCATTGTTTATTATGGTAGCTGTGAAACGGCTTTAAATAGAGAAAAATTTCATCTTGTGTGTATTTTATATTATGCTATAGTAGTGAACTTAGCAGTCTCAGGGAAAACACAGAATATTATGATTATATGTAACTTGTGATAGGATCATTAGCGTATGAATTTTTAAACTGAGAAATATTTCTAAACAGTATCAAGTAGTCTTTTAAGATTAGAAAGTGGAAAAACATTTTATTTCCTCATCTCCTTGATACCCTGACTTACCTTTAGATGTCTGTCACAGAACTTCCATGATGCCTCACATTTTTACATGAAGCATAGAAATTAATACCTAATATTATATACTAAGCTAAAAAGTGAACATATTATAAAAGATTGTGAGTTTTTTTTAGTATTCTACTTTGTATAAACTAGAAAACTGTGGGATAAAGCCAGGTAGAATTTTTTGCATTTTTATCACATTTCATTCTTATAATTTTCTAACAAGTCAATAAAAAGATATGAATGATTGCATTTTTATTTATCATTTTAATAGGTGGACCAACAGTCTCAATATATTCAAGGATACAAAATTCTTTATCGCCCTTCTGGAGCTAATCACGGTGAATCGGGGTGGTTAGTTTTTGAAGTGAGGACCCCAACCAAAAATAGCGTGGTTATCCCTGATCTCAAAAAAGGAGTCAACTACGAAATTAAAGCTCGCCCTTTTTTTAATGAATTTCAAGGAGCTGATAGTGAAATTAAATTTGCCAAAACACTAGAAGAAGGCAAGTATAATGAACTGTGATTACCATGCATTGCAGTACTTTTGTTAGGCTTTTATTAACTTAATTGAAAAATTTCAATGTTAATAGTGACACTAATTATTAACTGTCTTGATGGTGAGCATTGTATTTTGCTAATAGAACCTGTTTAATCAGAACTGCTAAAAAACAAAATTCTCTAGTACTTGACTTGCTTTATTAGAGGCCTATATAAAAACATGCAAATATGAACATCGTATTACTCAATGACATAGATATATTTAATTATTCAGAACTAAAGTTCACGTATAAAGACTGAATTATTCTCAAGTTGCTAGTATTTACATTCATTTATCAAATTTTATTTTGAACGATGGTTTGTAAATAAGGTGAGAAATTTCTTGGTTTGCCCAGGACCTTTTGGGGTTAGCGTTTTATGCCTCATGTCCCTGGAAATCCCTCAGCCCTAGACAAAGCAGTATGTTTGGCTACCCTATAACTGGAAATTAAAAATTAATATTTACATAAAGGTAAATTTTACACATCATAAGTATACTCTTTAAAAATAACCAGAATTTTTCCTAAAATGTCTATTACTTTGATTACAATAAATTAAAGGATACAGTTAATATGATATCATGAATGATTAACATTTATCTTTACACTTTTGAACATTTTTAGGGAGACATGGGACTTGGGTTAGAGGATAGGAGAAAGGGAAATTGTCCTGGGATGTTTTGTGGTGAAAATCTGCATAACTTTGGTTATGGAAAATTCACAGTAACAATAGTTTAGCAATATTGAGGAAAAACTTACATAGTTTGAAATTATTCAGACTTGGATGTACATCTTGAAAATATATGCATATGTTGATATAAATTTTATATATGTTTTGCTTGACTTTAAATATTAAATGCTTGCTTGTTCTCTAATGTGTTCATAATACATCTATTTTTTAAAATAATTTAATAGCACCCAGTGCCCCACCCCAAAGTGTAACTGTATCAAAGAATGATGGAAATGGAACTGCAATTCTTGTGAGTTGGCAGCCACCTCCTGAAGATACTCAGAATGGAATGGTCCAAGAGTATAAGGTAAATATATGTATAGTAATGTACGAATGGACACTGCTCTCACCCTACAAAGGGAAAAAAAGCAAGCTTGGTTAAATTGTTCATGGATATTTGGCGCCATCTGCTGGTCTACGTAGCAGCATGTAAAATTATTTTTAAAATACTTTCCTATCTCTTCAGTAATTGTGGAATAATTCTTAAGCCATTTGAAAAAAAAATGTAAAAGACAGAATTTACCTGATAATAATATATAATATATAGGTACATATAATTTAACACAAACAACAAATGTAAAAGCTAATAAAATAATCTCTTTTTTTCTTTCTTGAAAACAGCTTAAATACATTTTGCAGAATTAGTTTGCCCCATGGAATTATATCAGATATGGTTTGCTTTCTTTCTTTTAATATATCTGGAATTTTACTACATTGGAAAAATTATTTTAGTGTGCTTGAAAAAAAATTTTTATAAACCTTATTTTCATCTCCAAACAAAATTTCATGTCTTAGAGGAAATTCAATTATAAGCTTCTATATATGTTTAAATGAATTTGTTTAAACATATGATTTATTGTCAAGTGATTTAATCCAGTGATTCTAAATAATTCTTTTTACCTGTGAAGTAATCAACTCTTCACCATTGAATTTACATAGATTCATTTGGAGCAAATATTTTCAAGCATGCCAAAGTAAAACAAAAATTAATTTAGGGACATGAGATTTATCCTATTAATGAACTTATTTTATAGCACAGTCTTAATGAGCTATGATAAATTAATAATTGATAGACTGAATTAGGAAAATCTCAATAGAGAGTAGATTTTATGTGTATTTTTTTAACACACAAACACACTACGTACCTGAAGACTTAACTGCAAAATATGTATTTCTCTGGGCACTGCCTTATGTCCTCATTATTTTTCTAGTTACTAGCTATATTATGATAGTTGGTTGATTATCTTGTATATATGAAAATTTATACATATCTATTGACATGAAAATGATGCTAAGAAGGTGAACACGTTTACCTTCTGCAGGCAATTACATGCTAACATCAATCACTTATGGAATCATTTTCCAAATATAGGTGCCCAGCCACCATTCTCAGAGATTCAGATTCAGTAAGTTTAACAAGGCCCTTGCACGTATAGTTTGGTAGATCTTTCCGGGTGATTCTGATGTGTACTTTTGGTTAAGGCCCAAATAAAGGCCATAAGTGTACTTTTTAGTACCAAATTAATTTGTACAATAAGCAAATATACTGAGCTAAATTTTAGGTCTAACTTTTTATTTTAAAATGATTTTTAAAAACAAAGTAAAAAACTCTTAATTTGCGTACACTTCATTTAAAAGGACAACATTTTTAAAAAGTATTTAAAATACCGCCATAAATGCACTGTGGATATTTTAGGGTATTTGAAATTAGATCTTCTCCTACAGTTGAGTCATTAAAAGGCAAGAATCTCTACACTTTTAAGTGCTTTATCATGTGTTTCAAGATTATTTCAATATTGGAATGTGACAGGATGCTATGGTTCAGTCCAGAAAAATAAACTGTTATAGAGAATTTTAAGGATATGAAATGAGGAGATGTCTCAGCTCTCAAGCAAAATCGTGTCATGTAAGCCTTTTTCCCTAAGAGTCAAAACTCATTTCTCTCTTAAAGAAATGCGAAAGGGTGGATTTCACTTAACTTCATGGTCAATTTAAAATAATAAAATGCCTTTCACAACCTCATTGACTGGTACAAAATCAGTTTGTGGCTTTGGTTCAGCTGTGTAATGTAATTGAGGGAAAAAGAAAAATCACAAAGGACTCTTTATTTCCAAATGGTCAGATCCTGGTATAGAGACTGACCATTCATTGGTGTCATGCACTGAAATTATATTGAAATAATACTAACTTTCAAAGGAAAAAAGTTAAAGGTTTTTGCCCATGTGACACTGGGCAGTCTTAGATTTATTTTAAATCCCGTTTCTGTGACAGTTTAGACAATAGGCTGCTTGACACTAACCCTACGTCTTGCTGGAGGACATAGTAAAGCATATAGAGCATGTTTTACTACTCCGTGGGTCATTTTCTTACAGAAACTGAGTCCAGATACTGTCATGCATCATATCCAAGTTTTTCAACATGCAAAATATCACTCTATGATTAAATACTCCTCCAGTGAAATTTAAATTCAGGAATGATAACATCGCTTGGAAATCTTAATTTCCTGAAAATAATCTCTTATCACAAATATCATCATCAAGTTAGCAAGATATACAATAATTTTTGTATTAGAACATTTTCTTTCAAGTCAAATATGTATTGTTATTCTTCGTGATCTCACATATGTTATCAAAGACTAAGCAATAGTACCATTGAAATGCAAGATCAGAATGCTAACTTTCTTTCATTGATAATAGTTCGACATACCATCGGTGGAATAAATCTTAAGATGATCCTTACTCCTTATGTTCAGTTTTATTTTTAAAAACCATATTGATGTCAAGATACTTCAGATTATTCAGAAGGGCTCTCTCTTTTTAAATCAACTGCTTCTTGGTTTTGACATAAATGCTGATGGGATTGTGACAGCACCAGTAATTTTATCCCAGAAAACTGCTGAATTAAAGTACTAAACCCAGACTTACCTGCTCATTTTTGTTTTGTGATATCTGGTCAGGTAGTGTCCTGTCTAGCCCATAGTACGAATGCAAATACTGAATGATAATAGGTAAGCTATTGCTCTTTATCTGGATATATACAGCTTTTTTGCAAGTTCCTTTTTTTCCCCTGGCAATAATTTCTAGATTAAAAAAAAAAAAAACTGATGACAAGGACTGATAGGAACCAGGGTCTTTGAGCAAACATTTGTAGAATTACCTGATATAATTCTTTAAAAGTATGTAAGAAAGAAAGTCCAAGAGGTCTTTAAGGGACTACTAACACTCGGTTTGAAAGAGTCTTCGCACAACTAGACCCAGGGGAAAACGACTTTTGAAACTTCCTATATTAGGTTCGTAATAGGTCTGAATTCTGTCTAGGTCTAAAACCACAATACTATGTTGATCTTTATATTAATTTACATAATTTATCAGCTGAAAATGTGTTGTGTTCTTCTCACAGGTTTGGTGTCTTGGCAATGAAACTCGATACCATATAAACAAGACAGTAGATGGTTCCACCTTTTCTGTGGTTATTCCCTCACTGGTTCCTGGGATCCGATACAGTGTAGAGGTGGCAGCCAGCACGGGGGCCGGGTCTGGAGTGAAGAGTGAGCCACAGTTTATCCAGTTAGGTGAGTGTCAGTGCAGATCTGGCTTGACCATCATATCACTGTGCCCCATTGTTCTGCTTTTCTATTTTGTAGGTAGTGGAGCCACCATTGGACATTTAATAGACTATGGAAAGTGACAATAGAGCTGCAAAAATGATGGTGTTAGCTTTATTCTATCTAATATCACAACTAGATTTAAATTTATCCAAGCACACATTTTAAGCAAAAGACTGTCAGTATTCAGTGTCATCCTAATCTTATCCTATTGAATTTTTTCATCTATTTAACAAATACTGTTATTAATTGAGCACCAAGGATATTTCAGTGAACAAGAAAGACACAATCTGCGCCTTCGTGGAACTCACAGTGGTTTGAACTTTTTAAAAAAACACAACTTAAATGCAAAACTTAAACAAGGTTTTGGAAGTTTACAGCAGTATGCCATTTATAGCCACCATTTTTGCATCTATTTAAAATTGTATTGCTTTTTGTAACAAAAGATAGGTTGAGATATTAAAGAGCACTAGAATACGGTATATGCTGATTACTTAGAAAATTAAATACAACGTGTGCTTCAAAAGTGGTTAGATGAATAAAAACAAACCAAAAAACCTAGCAGAAGCCTTCATTACTACTGCACTTCACCATAGACAAAGTGGCATGGACATAAAATTCAGATTAGCAAATGGTTACCAGTAAAATCTGAAACAACAAAAAACTAGCATCAAAATTATAAACGGAAAGAGAAAAGGGTCAGATATTAGGAAGTGACAATTAAATTACAGAAGATACTGAGAGGTATAGTCAGCTTTGTTCCTTGCAGATCAGAAGTTAAGTGTTAGTAATATTTTATGCCAGTTGCTAAATTATGAAAAAGAATCAGAAATGAGTCTTTATATATCACAAATAAGCACATAGTAGTGTTGCATGTTGATAATATTGGTAATATCCTAGGAGTTATTTCAACACAAAATTAAGAAGCATTCCAATTTGAATAGAACTGTGTTGTTAGACATAATGAACTTTGCATTCGGTTTGGAAAATGTCATTGATGTGCAACTGTTAAGACCGTGCTAGCTGCTGTAACAGGTACACTTGCAGAATTTCTGTAGTGAAACACAATAAAGTCTGCCTAAAATCCAGTGGTTATCGACACTGAGGGTCACAGGCTGATGAGGCTTTCCTTCTTTAAGCATGGGGCTTCCAAAGGGGACCCTGGGCCAGCAAAAAGGAAGAAAAGAAACACATCATGTGTGGGAGGGTTCAAATGGTGCATGTCTGGAAATGGTGCACATCACTGCTTGTCCAGAACTCAGTCTTGTGATTCCAAACAAATATGGGAACACTGCAAAGTCAAGTCGCTGGCCAAGGAGCTACCTCCCCATGACTCTATGCTGTGAGAGTACCATCCAGGCCTTCAGTGGAGAGCTTGCTACCTCAGCCACAACCAGGGGCTCGAATTTAATTTTTGGATTATCTTTAACATTTAGCCCTTTTTTCAACAATGATTATAAATACATGAATTTTAAACAAAAAAAATTGCTTTATTTCTGGTACATTTATGACAAAATTTTAAGCAATATATAAAACTATTTTTAAAAAGTGTTTGATGCATCTGCTACAGTGTTATCTAAGGTATGGGGGAAGTCTAAACATAGATCTTTCTACTCAAATAGTTGTGAAAAGTCAGCATTAACTTATTAAAATTGAAATTAAAAGCTCCCTATGCACTGTCACGTCATTTACCTATTTTTTATAATATGTGACTTTTAGTGTTGGGTTTTCAAAGATGAATTGGAAAAAGGACCATGTGTAATTTTATTTATTTAAGATTTAAATCATGGAATTTAAGGGTCAAACTGGGTTTTGTTTTTTTTTTTTGAAATTGTAAGTGTGTTCCAGTTTTCCATATCTGAATATAGCCTCAGCTGCAGTGAGACAAAGACTGAGATACAGAGGGGCTGTTTTAATTCATTAGTCACACCACACTTTATTCTGTTAAGTCCATCTGGTCGCCTGCATGGAACCTCTCTTGGCTGTCTCCATAAAATCTGAAGCTACCCAACTTAACCTTGCACAAATAGCCATGAAATCTATAAACCTAGCAGATACAAAGGGTGTATCAGAAATAAAGAATAGGTCGGCTTGGTGACTTTCAGAGGATGAAGTGCTCTTAGGATAACCATAGATGAAAGAGTCTGGAACATGAAATAAAACTTGCAGTCAACAAACAGTGGAAGGCAGGTGGCGGCGACTGCTTGTGAAAATAGATTTTTCAGCTTTGACCCTGCTTAGAATGAAACCTGGAATTCAGTTCAGGGAAAAAAGCAAATAAAAATCACACTCATACACGATGTGAGCAGCAGTTCAGCCCTTTTCCGTGGAAGGGGGTCCTGGTTTCCTAAGCCAGTGAATGCTGCTTGTTTTTCCTGCCAGTGTCTTGTCAGGATGCAGTATCATTTAATACGAAAAAATCACCTGTAGGAATTTTTCTGTTTGAGAAGTATTATTCATAAATATTGCGTTGTATCAGTTATTTTTCTGGGGGAAAGAAAAGAGTTTTTGGCTGGAAGAAATGTTTCTACATTAAAGCAGGCCGTGTTAGCAGAATATTTTCAGACTCAAATGATTTCACAGTTGTAAGAAAGCACCCATCCTAATGAAGTGGGCAAACACTTTCTGGTTTGACCAGATGTTGTAGGGGAAGGACATTAAAACTGCAGACACCGATGAGGATTCTGCCCACTGGGCATCCCAGCGTTGGCAGCACTCAGTGCCAGCAAAGTAGGATATTGCTTTGACGATAGAAGAACGGCATCCAGACTTTCATAGACTTTGCAGACGACCCTTTGTGACTTGGTGAAATGGTGGGCTTGGAAAATGAACCTCTTAGTAGGTTTAAACAGAAATGTAAAATAAGTAAATTTTAATAGCCATAAATTCCATCAATTTTAAATTCTTGAATCAAAACAGCTAACAGGAGGAGTCAGGGGCCTTTTGGATCATTCATAACACTTGATAATTCTTGTCCATACTTAATGATCTATTGCTGGCCATGGTTATTATTTTAAAAGAAAGATTTTTCATGTAGTTCTTTTAATTGTAACATTATCTTATTTTTAATTGACTTTTAATGATCCTGAATTTTTAAAGATCCTTCTGAACATACTGTCTAATAAGGTGTTTCTGAGGCAGTTAAGAGTCTTAGAATATACAAGAGCAGGAGAAGGGAGGCACACACAAATATGCACAATTTTTTTCAATATCTACCTTACAGAGGAAATGAAATTTTATTTCTTACCTTTTTTAGAACATATAATTGAGGTTTCCTATAGAAGTCTCAGAAAGTTTGTATCTTTTTCATACATAGTTTTCAGTACTGCTTATTTGTATACTTGTATTCAAGTATTTCATGTTTTAGAATTGAAATTTTGTATTTATCTCAGCACTGTCTTGAGAAGATTAACCTAAGCAACAAGCTGGAGTTAAAAAAAAAATAGAAATTGTGTGTTTTCCATGTTTTAAAATATATTCCATAAAAAATATATATTCTGTAAGATTTTCTTTGTTTTGAATTAAAATAAATAAAATGAATATAGTTTTGCAGAAAGTCTCATAAACTGTTTAAATTCACAATGGTGGATGTTGCAGAATGAAAAGCAGAAATTACTCTCCAAAACTTAACAAATTAATGACGGCCATTATATGTATACCATACAAGGATATGTGTATCGCCACATCGAGGTTCGAACCCGAATTAACCCAAAGCTGGCTTTTCAGATTCTCATGGAAACCCCGTGTCACCTGAGGACCAAGTCAGCCTTGCTCAGCAGATCTCAGACGTGGTGAAGCAGCCGGCGTTCATCGCAGGCATTGGGGCAGCCTGTTGGATCATCCTTATGGTCTTCAGCATCTGGCTCTATCGACACCGGAAGAAGAGAAATGGGCTGACCAGTACCTATGCAGGTATCAGAAAAGGTATTTGCTCTCCTTTTTTTTTTTTTTAACTGCATTTACATAACTCTTTATTTTAATCTGTGATTCTTGTGGTTCATGATTATACATATCCTCTATTAAATTACTTTAATATATAATGTTTTTCAAAAATGTTTTCATTTTACTGTAATATCTACGTATAAACTTCCTCTTGAGTAGCGCTACTACAAATAGGGTTATCAGTTTCAGGCCCAGTTCCTTTAAAACATATTTCACCAAGGTAGGTCTGCACTTGGTTGTGACACCATTCCCTTGCTCTCTTAGGGAATTACTTTATTGCTTTATAATTTGGAGGAAAATTTTTAATCTCCTTGTCACAGGAATTATAGGTCCAAGCTTTGGACTGTCATACAACTTTAAAGGGGGCTTTGTTGCCCTTTGTGAAGCTAGAGAGATTATTCATAAATAATTATATTTATGACTACTTCTGATTATTTATAAAATATGAAGTGGATTGCTGAATAATATTCAGTTTGCAGAGAGAGGAAGTTTAATACTTTTTTGTTATATTTGAAGCTGAATTGAATATGTATATTCTGTTAACTAGTGATGGCGATTTTGTTAAAAATGTGTTTACAGTATAGAAGAGAAAGTTTATTTGGCTGCAAATTATTTACAATTTTATGGATGATCTGAATATGCTAAGGATTTTGCAGACACCTTTGCCACATGTTCTCAAAATCTGTAGATTTGTGGCTTTTATTTTTTTATTCGCTAATGAGATTATTAACACTGTCAGACAGATAATCCTCCCACCCTTTCCTCCTCAAATATATTCATCAACTCTGGGCATGAGATCTGGGCTGTAGGCAGGGTGATTTTAAGTCCCAGTTTCCAGGCCACAGTCCCAATTTAGTTCTTGAATCCAACTAAATTATTTACAGTGCACCTTTTGCCCTCAAAATTGTCCTGGTTTTGGATGACAAATTATACATTCACCCTAGTTCTATACTTAAGCCTAAGACAACACTTTTGTTTTGCTGTAAAGCAAACTTAAAGAGGATGATCAGTAAACATGTTCCCACTCCCGCCATCACCACCCTTTAAAAAAATTGTCTACATATTTCCTAAGTGAACATTTCCTACGTGGCTTGGCCAAGTCATGTCTCTGATCTGATTTGATATGGACAAGTTGGAATTTGTTAGTGCTAGCTGGAACTTTTCTCAATGAAAAAAGTTCTATTGAATGTCCCTCTGCACTTGTAAAACAGTCCAGGACAGCAGTCTAAAATCTTTGTGCTCTTGGTCATAAGGGGTCTTGGCAAGAAAGAGTCAACACAAAGTCATGACCCACATTATAAAAATACATGACTGTGCCTCCTGCCTGTAACTCCCCAACAATCTCTTCTTGCACACATTTCCCTTAACGTTATCATTCTTAAATGTGTTTTTTTAGATAAGTTTTTTTCTATCTAAGGATGAAGCAAAATGTCAGTATCCCTGTCCCTGCATTTGAAATGGAAAATGAGGGCTGGGAGGTTACTGAGAAGAAAGCTGGTGCTAATTACATACACAATATAGAACAAAGTCAGACACATGTGTTACTATGTAAAACCTTTGACTGAAAAACAATGCTGAGAGGGGGTTTGTGGGTGTCTGTGTGCTATGGAGCTGGCAGCAGCGGGCTGTGGGGGGCTGTGTTTTGAATGAAGAAAAGTGATTAATTAACATCTAGCTGTAGAGTCTCGAATTCTCCAGGAATACTGTCATTTTTTTATTGCAGTGAAGCATGATAGCTGTGTAGTTGTAACAATTTAATGCTCTATGTTGTCTTGAAATCTAAATATATGACATGAAACCCTCTTCCCTCTTGGAATATTTTTCTTTTACTAATGTACTTTAAGCATGCTGGCAAATGCCTATGTGCTTTTTCTGCAAAACCTATGAAACTAATGTCATTGTCCTTTTAACTATCTTGTGTTGAAGCAGAAATCACAGAACATAATTACAAATGTAATTGGTGAGCATTTGATTCCACTTTCCTCACTTTACCTTGTCAACACTTTTTCAAAATTCTGTTTCTATGCAATTTTCTAAAATGCATCCTGAAATCTTAAATTGTCAATGCCCCCAAACAATGCCAGTAATTCTAAGAAAAAAGGATTTGGAATAGTTTAAAGAGATAGATGTGAAAGAGCCTATTGACTTATAAGTCATCAAGCCCGAGTGTGACTTTGGGTAGTAGTGAGCATTTTTAACACTTCCCCACTTCATTTATCTGTAGGTTTGCCCTCTCCTAGACACGCAGTACCCCAGTCCATGTATGCACTATGTACATCCACATAGTGCACCAGCACCACTGGAAAAAAAGGAGTTTATTTTATTATTGGAAGCTTTGAGAATTAAGTTACCCTTTGGTGTATGAGCTGTAAAAAAAATTGCATTTAGACTGATCTCTTTTCATCTCTTCTGCAATTCCTTAAACTGGGGTTAGCAGTTGGCTAGAAGTACTGACAAGGACCTTTCATTTTTTTCCCCTGTGTCCTTGTAATTGTAAATTAGTGTGCAGGCACTCCATTCTTGCTTGAATTGCTTTACTTTCCAATGTATCTTTCTTTATTTTTTTATGAGGACTTGTTACTATGGCTCTGAATATTTGATTGTAGCTAAATTACATTGACTCTCTGAAAAGACATGACTGAAGGAAAACACAATAGAATTCTTAAGACAGAGAGTGCTGTGCAGCAGACGAAGCCCAGTGTATAAACTGGATCCCCAGCACTGAGGGGTTGGTTTTTGTTCTTCCTAGTACGCTGAGAGATAAAATGGTTGGGTAAGAAGTGACAGTTGTAAAGGATGCTACAGCGTTCTAGTTTGCAACCTCAGTGCTCTAATCCTAAAATAAATTTCTTGGAGACGTTCAAATGTGTAGTGGAAAATACATTTTTGGCAGCTTTTTGATCCACAAAAAGTAGTCAGGATTCTAGTTTGTGTCTATTAAGTGTTTCTTAAAAGCACATTTTTGTCTTCAAGAGAGTAATGTAGATTTCCTTGCTTTCTTTCCCAGGGTCATGTTTACTTTAAATTAATGTGAAGAGTTTAGAAAAAAAAAAGTCAGCCTCCTCCCTTTATGAAGTGACATGGAAAGAGCTCTGGTGTTATCCAACACCTGGGAATGGAAGAGGATAGGAAAAGGGGGGGAGGCAAGGCTGCAACTTTTGAGGTCTGCAGTTCCATTTCAGGCATTATTGATTAGATTAAGATTTATAACCGCAGAGAGTGAAGGTTTTCAGAGGGGCATTATTGTTCTATTGTTTAGCCTCTGGTATGGTATTTAAAAAAAAAAAAAAAAACGCTTAGCTTCTAGAAAGCTTCTAAATGTAAACTATAATGGAGAAATTAAACTTTAAAACTGCCCGTTTTTCCTGTCCATTCACAATGTCTATGATGATAGACATGTAGCATTACACTGTTTGTGTAATAAGGTGTCAGGCATTTCTTGGCAGTGAAACAGTTCAATTTTATGCTTTTCTTTGTTCCAGTTCTTTCTTTCTTTCCTTCCTTTCTTTCTTTCTCTTCCTTTATGTCTCTCTCTCTCCTCCCTCTTCTCTGTCTCCCACTCCCCCTCTTAATGATGTATACTAAAGTGTTCCTATTAGTCCTCTTTAATAAGCATTTACTTCCAGATTTCTAGATAAGGTTCAGGCGAGACCCTGATAATTCTTCTTTAAGAACCCATTATCCCGTGTTTGGAAATGATTAACAGTAGAGGATTCCTGTTTGCACTAAACAGGACTAAATTGCACCAGACATTGACTAAAGCCATGAGCTGGATCTCTGTTAGTGAATGCAGGGGTCATACGCAGGCTAGCCCGGCGCAGTCTCACACACCCCGCCCTGTCCCAGAACGTCAGACACTTCAGAGTGGTGCCCGCAGAGACAAGCTTCTTTTTTAACCTCCAGTTTGGTTTTATTCATATATCAAGAGTGTCAGAACTACTGGCTTAGTTATTTACATTTGTTTTATGTTCAGCTGTCTGCTTGATTTATACTAATGTGATATGTTCCCTTTCTCTCTTCAGCTTAATAACTGGTTTATATTTTGTTTTGATTTTTCAGTCCCGTCTTTTACCTTCACACCAACAGGTATATATTTGCGCTTACCCTCCTCCTTCCCTTTGTTAGTTTGGCATGTGTTATACTATCGTGGTTCTGTTTTTATTTCATTTTCTGCCGTAAGTTGGGGGAAAGGACTCAAAAGGGAAGACAGTGCTTCATTTACTCACGCCAGGCATGCACTCGAGGTAGAAATGGCTGGTGTTGCTTGTCACCCCCACAATGCAGTCATCTATTCATGACTCCACATTGCATCTGAGCCTTGTCTGCATGTGTTCCATTAGATAGACACACTGTTTCTACCCTCAGCATGATTTAACATGCTAATGATCGTACTGATTATTTCAGACTTGGCAGTGCATTTTTTTTCCCTGAACTTAAGCTTTCAGGTTTTTCCAACAAAAATTTTTCTCCCTTGCAATTCTCTGTCCCCAGAATCAGCATTCTTAAAGGGAATCAAACGATCCAGCCCACTTGAAAATAAAACTTCATTTTCCCAAAGTCCGAATCCTAATGTTCTGTTCTATTCAGTTCCTTTCAAAGTGGGTCCTCTTCTTTCCCATTGCCTTTAGCAAAATATGTACCTGTAGCCTTGCCTCCTCGGTTTTAATCCAGTTGTTATAATCACTGGAAGCAGTTATCTCTCCTTAGCAGACTCCCAGTTTGGAGTTCTTCTAAGTAGCAGAGTTTGGCAGCTTTTAGAAATGTATTTCTTCTTAGAAAATGTGTCTGTATTTACAGAAAAGCTAATATTCTTAATCCCTTGCCTAACTACATGCAAATCATTTTTTTTGTTATGGCTAAATTTTTATGCCCATCATTTATTAAGCTGAGAATGCTCTCAAGAGCATTGTAATATATTTTCACCATGTATACATACAAAATATATTTTCACCATGTCTGATGAAAATACAATGAGAAGGGTTTTCACGAGCCACAGTAAAAAAATAGGTCACATTAATTAATAATCACAACTTAGCTTACATCTTAGTGTGTGGAGAGAGAGAAGGTTTATTTTAACATTTATCTTTTTCTTACTGGTACTCATACTTGTGGGAAAATGGTCTGGCAGGGTTTTGTTCCCCTAATTTAAGATTCCTCTTATATAATATCATGAAATTACATGATCTAATAATAAAATCAAAATGGAAATCTATGAGAATATGAATGTACAAATGTGTAATTGTTATATTTAATACAAGTATACTGAAGTCTGCTTTTGCTTAATTCTCAACCTTGTTGGCACATTAAGAAAATAAGAAAAATACGTTTAAATCCATACCGTCTTAAAAAAAATACTAGTTGAATCAGAAATCTGCTACTTCCTGTGATGATTTTTGCAATGTTTCTCAGTAGAAAGGGAGAAGACATCCCATTTGAAAAATATGCTTATGAATGTCATAGCTTTTGATACATAAACACAAACATTATTAACTCATCCTTTTTCTTTTTCTGTAACATTCTAGTAACGTATCAGAGAGGAGGCGAAGCTGTGAGCAGTGGAGGGAGGTAATTATCTTGCTTGTTTTATAGATTCTAAGGGGAATTCCAGATATTTCTTCTTGTCTTCCTCTACGACATCACTTTGTTTGCTGAAAAAGTTTAACCTAAAGGTGGAGTTTGTTTCACGTGGGTTCTGGCCTACAGAAGTCTTACCGAGACGGAATGAATTACTCAAGACTCTGTGGAAAAAGTCAAGAGAGTGAGAGGGCTTCGGGAGCCTCAGTCTTTTAGAAAAGTTCCATTCTGCTGTGCTGTAGAATCAAATTTGTTGACACACAAATGCCCATTACTGACTGGAGTTGGGAGCTGTTGCATCTCAGTCAGTGAACACCAGAGGGAGCACTTTCACCAGAGAAGACAGACTTGCTGATTTAGCAGATGATTAAAAGGAGTTAAAGTAATTAAGCGATGGCATTTATGAAGATTAAGAAATACAGCTAGTTAACAGATAGAAAGAAAAAGTGTTCATTTGGAAACCTGCTGAACACAGCACTGGCTCATAAGTTACAGGTTATGTTTGTTTGTTCTTGTTATGAACACAACATAACTCAGCTCTCCATTTGCAGAGAAATACGGTGAAATAAAAGGAGAATCTAGGTAGCTTATTAACACGGAGGGTGTTTTTTGCTAATTAAAATGAACCTCAATCCTACATTTATGATTTTTTTTAGTAATTATCATTCAGTGAACTTTAATATATTCACAGAGAAATCACAAATGGATGTGACAGGCAGCTGGAAGGGGCTGAAAGAAGGTGTAAGTTACATGAACCAAGCTTCAGGATTTTCTACGATAAGATAATGTTTTCTTTTCAAAAACAGCAACTTCTCGCTTAAAGTGTAAGAAAAAAAAATCTTTCAACAAAACCATTTTGTAATTCAAATTCAGTTAACTTACCGAGTGCCCTGCTTTGTACAGTTAGATAATGTGGTTGCTACTGGAAAAGATAAAAATAAGTAAGATATTATTCCTGAATCTGAAGAACATGCCATCTGATGATAAAATGAATGAATCTGGTACATGACAAAGAGTGGTGAAAAAATACGTTGACCACCTTTAGCAAATGCTGCACAAATTAGACACGAAGCACTGATCTTTTCTTTCCTGGATACTGCTGCTAGCTTCCTGTGAAACAAAGCCAGCCACGGAAACACCCCAAAGCTAAGGAGGTCTTCATGAGGAATAAATCCACTTGATTCAGGAATTAAACCAGGGCATGTTTTTGCATCCAGGGAAATTCCATCTAAATCACAGCCTAGACACTCGTGAAACAGCCCCTGGTGTAAGAACATTCTCGTGGATAAATCTGGAGGGCCTGATGATACAGCCAACTCTCTCCATGTGTATATTCATGACTGTAGACTTCGGCTTTCTCATTAATCAGAGCATAGGAAATGCTGCTGAGCACCTCTGTGTGTTCTGTCCCAGCCGCTGTGCCGGGGCAGTCTTACTCACACACACGCACACACGTGTAAAATAGAAGTCTGGTTCCTGCTCTAAAGGAATTTACAACCTAGATAGACCAAGTTATGAAGGAAGAAATGATGGTAGGGATCTCGAGGTTCCAAATGCCAGCTTCTTCAGCAGGACTGAAAAATTACAGAGTTCCTGAACTATCTGTCCATTTGGCTCACTTTATCGTCATCCAGAATTAACCTTTTAAATGTAACGGTGAAACAGATTTATTTTAAATATCTAATAGAAGTGATCTTTTTACCAAACCAAATGATAAAAGATGCTGGAATTTGACAGAGGCAACAGTTAAGTAAAGATCTTGGAGTCGGTGCTCAAAATGACAGTTACATACAGAATTTTAAATTTATTTATTCATCAAACATATTTTTTGAATACCTACAATGTGACAGGCACTGTTCTAGCTGCTTGGGATGCATCAGTGAGCAAAGGCAATAAAAGTTCCTATCCTGTGAACCTTACATTTCGTGGGGGAGATAGAAGATAAATAATAAGCATTTTTAAAAAAAAAAAGACAACACTGTTATTTCAGCAGTTGATGAGTGCTTTGGAAAAAAATAGGACAGGATAAGAGGTCAGGAATGCATTGGGAACAGGTCTCGTTTCCTAGCCGTTTGTGAGTGTGAATGTGTGTGTGTGTGTGGTGTGTACGTTCTGTGACCCATGTGCTGAGAATGGGCCAGACTCCTGTCCTCTCTTCTCCAATGTCATCCCTTTTTTTTTCTTTTTTTAAAAATATTTTGGGGGGGGGGAGTAATTAGGTTTATTTACTTATTTAATGGAGGTACTAGGGATTGAATCCAGGGTCTTGTGCATGCTAAGCATGTGCTTCGAATGTCATCTTTAAACACTGGATTCTCTCAGGCATCTCAGACTGTGAGTCCTCACTGGACCTCCCACCCCGTTTGGTTAATGACACCCAAGTCAAAATGTTCAAGTCATCCTCTTTCCTGCATCCATTATTGCATTTTGTTGATCCTACCTTTCACTCCCTTCACTATCACTTCATTGTTTCACTGAAAGCTCTTTTTCTCCCTTGCCTTATCTGTCACAAAAGCTCCAGGGAGCTTCATTAGCGCTACTTCACTAGCGCTACTTCCTGTTAACTTCTTTTGCCCATTGGAGCCAGAATGAAATTTTGAAATGCATGTTGATCATGTCTTTGAGCTGCTGAAGATCTCATTTTTCAGTGGAACCCACCATGTTTAAAAGATTAGGTCCAAAGTGGGCAGAGCACTTTGTAAAGCCAATAACCTCTAGGGTTTGGCAAGCTCACTTCATGCCTCTGTGTGCCACACCGTACAATCCACTGTGTCAGATCCACCTGCTATTCACCAGTATTGCATTCTCTGTTATGTCCTTATTTTTTTGTTGTTGTTTTTTGGTTTTCTGGGGACGAGGGGAATTAGGTTTCTTCATGTATTTTTAAATTAATTTTTATTTTATTTTATTTTTTTGGTGGAGGTACTGGGGATTGAACCCAGGACTTTGTGCATGCTAAACACACAATCTACCACTGAGCTATACCCTCCCTCTCTTCTATGTCCTTATTACACCACCTGAAATGTGTGCCCCTCCCCTTGTTAGTGTGTTGTGGTTCACCTGCTGTGTCCTCCGTGAACTCTTTGTGCTATATGAATACCGCAGATGAGCATCTAATATGAGGTAATGCAGTTATCTTTTGTTTATATCAAGGGTCAGCAAATTATGGCTCTTGGGCCAAATCTGGTCTGCCACCTGTTTTTGTAAATAGATTTATTAAAATACAGGCAGACTCATTTGTTTGTATGTTGTCTATGACTGCTTTCCCACTACAATGGCAGAGTTGAATAGTTGTAGCAAAAAATTTGTCCTGCAAAGCCTAAAATGGTTACCCTCTGATCCTTTATAGAAATAGTTATACCAACTCCTGGCCTAAATGATTGTCTCTCACAATAGAATGTGAGAGCCTGGCATGTGGAGGTTATGTGATTTACTAATCAATAATTAAACACATGAATTTTTGTAGTGCAATAAATGTAGTTTATTAGATTATATCCATAAATTCAACACATGAATTATTGACCTTTGAAAGATATCACCAAAAAGTATCTAAGAAAGGAAAGGATGAGCAAGTTATTAAAGAAATGAATGCCACAAGACTTGAGTTCAATCCTTGATGACTTTGAAGAAAATTTTGGGTTCTGGACATTTTCCTCTAATAAAGGGGAAGGTTGAGTGTGAGAGCTCTTCTGGTTCTCAAAATTGTGAATTTAGCTAAAGAGAAAAGGATGGTTGCAGTAAGCAAAGAGCCCTCTTCTCAACTGGAAAAGGACAGAGGACTTGCAGTGTAATGCAGAGAAGGGTCATGGAAATATTAAATAGCTGTTTCTATTTGTTTGTTTCCCGTACCTCACATATCCGCATCACATCTTCCCAAAAAACCCAAACAAAACAAACAAAAATAAACAAACAAAAACCTAATTAAAATCCAAACAATAGCATAAACAAGGAAACAGCAGAGAAAGCCTGAAGAGAGCAGTAGGAAAGGCAGGCTGACCGGGTGGAGGATGCCAAGAGCACATTTCCTGGCCGTGGGAGGTGAAGAAGAAACAGAGCTCAAACCCTGCCGCTCTCTAAAGGACTGACCACTCTCGGATCTGTCCCTCGCTTCTTCCTGGGCTTCAGAACTCTCTCACGCTATCAGTGGAAAGAAGAGACAGCCCATGGGCAACCTGTACTGCCAAGCCCCTTGAGCATTTTCCCCAGCCCGGGGTCCCTCTGGTATTTTATTTCATGGCTTAGAAGTTCAGATAGGTTTGGGGCATTATTTTGTTGTTTCGGGTTTTTTGTTTTTGTCTGTTTTTTCTTGGAGTGAGTGATTGGAGTATCTGGAGTAGGAGCAGAGGAATGGAAGGTAATTGCCACGTAATTATTTAAGTGTGTTTGTCCTTTTTTCCTTTGTGACACAGAACTGTTCCCTTAATATGAACTGAAAGATAAATACGGTTTTTGCGAGCCCTAGTGTCTTCCTTTCCCTGATAGTGCCTTTTTGAAGACAAGGAAGAAACAGGCAAAACTCAGATAGATATATTAGCATGAAAATGTAACAACTAATATATGGAGAGATATATATATATGTATAATGTGATTCTATTTTTATATATATATGTAAAATGTGGTAACATTATATAATGTTTTGACACATATTAATCATTATAACCAGCACTGTGTTTTGCTTCTGCTTCATTTCTTATTTTTGGGCAACTAAGTCTGTCTCAGAAACACTGGATCATCTTAAATGCATAAAGATAGCTTGCGCTAACACCCTTATCAGAGTTGCTACATAGGACCTTGACTTCCTTAGAGTTTCTGAAATACACACTTGGCACTTTAAGATGCATTCTGGGCCACTAATCATGATTCACCTTCATCCCTAAATAATTAGCACTCCAAACACAGGTCTGAACCGAAAGCTAGGATGGGACTGTTAGTCCTACCTCCTACGAATCTGAAAAGTTCTTTCAGTCTCTGATGATATCAAAACGTTCACTTTAAAAGTGTTTTTTTGGGGGGAATCACAGTAGCATGAAAATATTGTCTGTTACTTTTGAAACATGTAAGTCAGGCTGTGGAAAATTTCCGCTTGACCCGTACTTCCAACATCCCATAATATTTCTACAGTGTCACATATGGAGATTGACTTTTAATAACTTCTGTAGTGATAACACACTTGGTTTCAGTTCAAGAGAAAATAAGAAAAGCTAAAGATTACTAAATGCAGAATTTCTTAAGCAACATCTATTTCAAAGGCTCTGGATATCTGTGATACAGCTTGCATTTAAATGTTTTAAATTTCAACAGTTCAGCAACATTGCTTTTCAAAGCATATTTTTATCAGCAATTTTTATAGTAAATTTGTTCAGTTATAAAAGCATTATTCTGAATTTTAAGACTTCAGATATTTCCCCAGTCTTCCTTTTGTTAAGAATGAGGGTTTTAGGAAATTTCAGTGCCCTCCAGTATATGTGTTTATAGCATCCTGAATTAAAGTGTAGATTCTAGAGCTGGGCTACTTGGGGTTGAAGCCCAAATCTGCCACTCACACACTTCGTGTAACCAGGCACAAGTTTCTTAACCTCTCTCAGGCTTCTGTTTCCTCTTACGTAAAATTTGGATAATAATAATAACTGCTTTGTAGAATTGTCATAAGGATTAAGTGAATTAATACATGTAAAGGACTCAGAACAATACCTCACACATTGTAAACAAAAGGGTAAATATTTATTTTTATTACAGATATATATATACATATTTGTATGCAGATACATAATTATAAATCCATATTCTTCACTTGAAGTGAATTATTTCTCAAATAACCATTATTTGCATGGTAAGTTTCCTCGGTTGACTCTCTGTGTGTCAGAATAGGGACCATGGAGAGTGCAATGTTCTTGCTTCCCAGGAAAATGAGAAGCATGGTTATTGCACTTTAACAAAGAAAATGGAACCATGAAGATAGTCTTGGCAGAATCTGTGGTGCCAGTCTGTTTATTGTGGACCTGACAGTGTATCATGCATCCTCACCTCTTCTGCTGAATCATCAAACAGAGTCAGTGTTGGAGAAGGACGCCAGGATTGCCACTCCTGGGTTCTGGCTGCGTTTCTGGCACTGACGGTCCAGGACTCGCGTTTATAACTGCTGATGTACTTTGCACTCTCAGTGCACAGTGAAAGAAGATCATCTTTTGTGCCCCCCAAAACATGAATGCTGACATTTCTTATAGTGGACATCTTTGTTTTACCAGATTTAATTCAGTCGCTTTCCTTTGTTTACTTAGGGATTCATGGCATTTTACATTGTCACCATCAGAAAATGTTGACAAGCTTACAGAACTGTGCTCTGAAACACTGATGAGGCTCTCTGCAAAATGTCACAGAGCCCCAACTCACTATCTCTGAAACATGGTTTTGAAGGAAAATATGCATATGTGCTTAGTGAAGGATCCATTATCTACATAAAGGAGCTTGTTCCATTTTTTTTTAACGAATTTGTGAGAAGAACCATAATTTTTAAATGGGTCAAAAATTAAGAAATGCAAACTGTCTTAGCTAGCTTATTCTTTAAGCTACTAAAACACTGAAAAATATATGTATCTGTTTTTTAGATTCCATGTTTGATTTTTAGTCACTGTGACTGAAAGCAGAGTAGAGCCTTACAAATGATACGATACTTTAAGTCTCTGCCAGTTTACAATGTAATGGTTATAAATACCGAGGCATGTCCCAGAACATTAACATTACAGTTGCCTTGCCTGTAAAATGAAAGGAATTATAGTTTCATTCAGCATAGTTGACCAAATTATTTGTGAAAATGATGAGATGAAGAATTTGTTGGATTTCTAGAGAGGAAATATTATTTGCTCCTTATATAACATTTACTTTTACATATATTTTTTTTTTCTTTAGGCCAGGACTTCTCAACATCAGTGAACCTGCCACGCAGCCCTGGCTGGCAGACACGTGGCCTAACACTGGGAACAACCACAATGACTGCTCCATCAACTGCTGCACCGCAGGCAATGGAAACAGCGACAGCAACCTGACCACATACAGTCGCCCAGGTTAGAGACATGCAGACAGCTGGATGTGCAGGCTTGGCGTTGTTAGGAACAAGCCATCAGGAGCTAACTTTCCTTCCTTTCTCCCTAAATTAGAAGGGAAATTTAATCAACATTTTCTTGAAATATTTACCATTGTTTAGCAAACTAGCCTGATTCAACTGTTTTCTTCATCCCAAACCTCCACACCTCACCCTCCACCCAAAAATATTTCCTAGTATGCAAAGGGAGAGTAAGAGTATAAATTCTAGAATAGATAGCAAATAAGGACAAAAAATGAAACTAAGTGAAGTATTCATCTTCATAAGAATGTACATAATTATAACTTTAAATGCAATTATTTATTTTTAAGATTTTAGGAATAGAGCAGATCAAAAGATTGATAAATCCATAGTTTGAGTGAACCAAATTCTTTAATAGCAGTAACAATGATAATAATAATAATTGTATGGCAGCAAAACCAGATCATTTTAAGTGAAAGCTGAGTGAAACTCAAAATTAGATTTTTATATCATACTGGTAAATCCTGAGGATACGAGAAATGTATATCTTTTGCAGGTATGTATACTAATACTATTTTTGTATGGAGTCTTTTTAGCTCAGAAATATGTGTGAGTAAATTACTCTGCTAAATTTTCATGCTAAAACATGACAGTAAAATTTGGATATAGAGGATGCAATATTCAAGGGACTACACAGAAAATTACAAATAATGTCTTACAAAAAAAACCTTTCAACATTCATTCACAGTATAGGAAATATAAAAAGAATCATAAAGAATCAAAATATATGCCTATAGAAGTAAAATAACCCATGGAATTAAGGAAATGGAAATAGAAAATAGCATTCAAGTAAAAAATGTGGTACACTGTAAAGAACAAATCTTAGTCTCCATTGGATATGGATATGGAAATGATAAAGCCATGTGACCAAGTCCATGTTCTTCAGAAGTCCATATTCTAGTTGGTTGGATAGATAAGTACTCACATAGTTGTAAATAAAAGAAAGATTATGCTGAGCCCAATAAGAGAGAAAAACTGACAATACCCATTTAAATTAATACGTAGAGCTGTGTTGTCTAATACAGTAGCCTTTGGCTTCAGGTGGCTATTAAAATTTAAATTAAATAAAATACCATTTGAAATTCAGTTCCTCATTTGCATTAGCCACATTTCAAGTGCTCAGGAGCACATGTGGCTAGTGGCGGCTGTATTAGACAGTGCAGAATAGCACGTGTCCATTATCTCAGAAGGTTCGATTGAATAACACTCTAGAAAGATTGGCAAAGAAAAGTGAGATTGCCAAAGCCATACTGCCTTTAATAATATTGCTTAGCCACTGTTATACAAATCTTAATTCCTAGAAATTAGAAATAAGAATTACTAAACGCCAGATGACTCAAATACCCCTGATCCCTGATCATTTATTGTTGAAATTCAGAGTAGTTGAATTCAGTAGGATAGAGAAGTTGCAAATTCTTCTTAGAACTATATTAATTTTTACGGCTTTTACAGGGACCGTGTTCGTTTATCATTTTTTAGGATATCCAGTTGAAAACTAATCTTCAAGGTGACCTGTTAGTATTGCTGCCACTATGATTAAAATAGTGGCATTTTTACTATTGGAACTTGACTAATTTTTCACCTGAAAGATGTTTTAATTTTGAATGATTATTTTAGTTCTTCCTGCTTTTAATATTTTCAACTGCAGGCTTTAAGTATTTCTATATAAGTTATTTCATTCTCAAATATTTAAATGGAGGGAAAATTAGAGTAAAATGGAAATATTAGACATATTAGCTATTATTCAGATGTTATTTGATTAAATTGTCCTGGCTACCATGATTTATTTTGCCATCATTGTTGTCATTTTACACTTCTTGGGGTTTTATTATGAAACCATGAAAAAATGATTATATAACATCCTTTCCACATAATGATTATTCTGCATAACCAAGAAAAAAAACTAATAAAGTTTTCCTGAGCATTATTTACTATCACTTTCCCTCTGTTCCTGGTATTTTTTTTGGTTGGGGGGGTGGTCTGGATTCTCAACCTGTAAGCTTTGTTCCATTGCTTCAAGAACTAACTAGTAGCTTCAAATAGTTCAGTAACTCCAGTTTGGAAAATTTTAAATTGACACATAAAGATATTCATGTACATATTATTTTACTGCAATTCCTAGTAAAGGGATTGTTAAAGGAAAATTATGTAATTGTTTGAATTGAGCGTATTATTTCCTACATAACAGCAGCAGAATTTCAGAGTTATTTATTCTCCATATAAATTATGTGTGTCCTCCCTTATTCCCTCAGTTTTCTTTAGAAGACCATTTGAGTATGTTCGTTAGAAAGGACATAAGAATACTTGGCCCTTTTTACTGATCTTATTTAAGCCCATTTATACCTTGCCTAACTTTACTGTGACTCACAAAGCTACTTACAAGGAAATTTAAAACGAATAACCATGCAGAATGACTTTTTCCTTTTCCTCTCCATTGCACATAGCTGATTGTATAGCAAATTATAACAACCAACTGGATAACAAACAAACAAATCTGATGCTCCCTGAGTCAACTGTTTATGGTGATGTGGACCTTAGTAACAAAATCAATGAGATGAAAACCTTCAATAGCCCAAATCTGAAGGACGGGCGTTTTGTCAATCCATCAGGGCAGCCCACTCCTTATGCCACCACCCAGCTCATCCAGTCAAACCTCAGCAACAACATGAACAATGGCAGCGGGGACTCGGGCGAGAAGCACTGGAAACCACCGGGACAGCAGAAGCAAGAAGTGGCACCAATTCAGTATAACATCATGGAGCAAAACAAACTGAACAAAGGTGAAGAGCCTTGCCTTTATTCCCACTTCTTCTCTGTTGGCATCCTTAACCCTTCAGCACGACGTGCCGAAGCTTGTCTGGAACTAACAAGTGGAATCTTTCTTTTGTTCCTAAGGTTTTCTTATTTCTTTGGTTTCAAAATTTCCAGTGTCAAAGAGCTAATTAGCACAACAATAACCTCGGAAAATTGATTTTATAATAATATATAAGTATTTTCGAATGGTTTGGAGATTCATTTAAATTTAATCGTAGGTGAGGGATTGTTCAGAACCATCTTTTATTCATAAGGCAGATATACAACCATCACCATACCTCACATTTTAAATAAATAGACTGTCCCATTCTTTCCACTCGAGAATGGAAGATAATTGCTTCTACGTGGTCATATAAACGAATAGCATTTTTTATCAGACTGTAGAAAAATAATTAAATTAAATTTGAACTGGAGAAGTGGTTCAATTTGTTCTATTTTTCCTACCTCATGTGGTTACTAAGGCTGCTGCAGTGTATGATTTTAGAACCTAAATTTCTTTGGTTGACATGATTGAAGCCTGTCAGAATAAAATCTAAAATAAATTGAGTAGTGTTAACTTGTAGCAGCAGAATAGTACTTTATGGCCAGAGGGGAATGTTTCTCTACTGTAATATCGGTGAGTTGGAAGAGATAGGTATTTGATTTCTTTGTAGTCCTTCAGGCTACAGCTTTAATGACGTGATTTGCAAAGTTACACCTCTAGGGAAAAAGACATTGCTCTGATTTGAATAGGTCAGGGCAGTTTTGTATGAGGGTCTGGGTAAAGGATACATTTTATTGTGGGTAATTAGAAACACAGGCTTATTTTCTTTAGGCTTGAGTTGGGAACATTTTTTTTTCAAGAATAAAACCTACTACAGTTGGAGATTACAAAAAAGATAGCTTAAGACAAACATTCATTTAAGTTAGTGTTACATGTTTTCATTTAATAATACAATCATCTTGCTTTTTTTTTCCCCAGTTTACGAAATCACTTGATTGGTACAACAACCCAATTCAATAAACATTTACTTTTAACCATTTTTTATTGAAGTATAGTTGATGTACACTATTATATAAGTTACAGGTAAACAATGTAGTGATTCACAATTTTTAAAGGTTATTCTCCATTTATAGTTATTATAAAACATTGGCTCTGTTCTCTGTATTGTGCAGCATATCCTTGTAGCTTATCTTACACCTAATAGTTTGCACCTCTTACCCCTCTGCCCCTGTCTTGTCCCTCTCCACTCCCTCTTCCCACTGGTAACCAGGAGTTTGTTCTCCATATCTGTGAGTCTGCCTCTTGTTTTGTTATATTCACTAGTTTGTTGTATTTTTTAGATTTGACATAAAAGTGATGTCATACAGTATTTGTCTTTCTCTGTCGGACTTATCTCACTTAGCGGAATAGGCGAGTTGTTGACAAAGGCTGACAACGATGAACAGGAGACTGTGTGTGATCATGGAGTTTACAGTGTTATTCAACCTATTGTCATATTATTCTTGCATAGTATATGGCTTTATTGTGGACTTTGGAAAGATCTGACAGTCCTCTGTACAAATATTTCAGAGCTCTGATTTATTGTTTATACTGCTTGTAAACAGACTTGAAATGTCAAACTATAATAAAGACACTGGAATGCAACTAAACTGACAGATTATTACTCAGTACATTCCAGTGCTAAGTTTGTCATTTGGATTTTCACATCTGCCTAAGTAAGTAGAAGCCTTTTTGAGAGATTGAGATACTTCGTTTTCTTACCATGTATATATTTTTCACTAGATGCAATCTTGCTGGCAAGTTTTCATTTTATTTTTTACTTTTTTTTTAAATTTTTTCTGATTCACAAATATGAGATTTTCCTGATTTCTTATTATTAAAATTATTTTGTTACTATACTTTTAAAGATAAGAAGTCAAGCAAGTCTGATTTTTGCTTTAGCTGATTAATAAGTATTTTAAAGAGAAGAAGTAGTCCCTCATAGGATTTATTCACACTTATGTTTAGTGTGATTTATGTAAAGAAGGTGCAATCGCGTGTATTTTATACAGCTTAAAGGAGACATGTTTAAGGGTCTTTATTTTTTCCCGACTTTTCCTCTTGAACACTTTCATACATTTTATCAAGTGATCAACACAGTAGCTTAAAAGCCTAATCGTTGGTAAATGATTGAAGCACCAAAGAGAAAATAAGTGTTTAATTTTTTTTATCTGAAATGTCTAGATTATCGAGCAAATGACACAGTTCCTCCAACTATCCCGTACAACCAGTCATATGACCAGAATACAGGAGGATCCTACAATAGCTCCGACCGAGGCAGCAGTACATCCGGTAAGTAAGGGGAACCGAGGAGAAAGCCAACCTCCCCTTTAAAAAGATGGTGCTTTCCAAGATTAAAAATTGAATGCTGATGATCTGATGTGTGTAAGTGACATGTGTAATCACTTTATGCGATTTGAATCTTCCAGGCATGGGGCTCGTCTCTGCCATTTGAGGGACTGTCCACTCACGAAACCATTTTATGTTCTATTTGGTAACAGATTGAGGCTCCTTATTTTCCTCCTTGTTAAGGAGCTTTAGCAAAGCCAGAAGCATGCCCTAGTCTTCAAAGCCAGTTAAAACTTTTCCCCTCCTCAGCAAAAACGTAACTAAAAATATTGGGCATATAGTTAATCTGCTAAATACGTTACCATTTGAAGGAAGGCTGTGAAAGCATATAAAATTTGAGTACGCTTGGACAGACTCAGAAACCTAAGAGAGAATATCATGAGGTTTAGGTACAACTGGAACCTACCTCAGCTTAAAATCTCTCTACTATCCCTTACTCAGTTCTTGTTCTAAAACCTTGTAAAGCAGCCTCCCAACTCCAGTCTGTAAGTGCCTCGAAAGCCACGTTGAGGCCTCTTCCCTGTGGTCTTCATGCTGTTGCAGCTGTTTGCCAGCTGTTTTCCTGATAGGGGCTGCAGATGGGCGCCTGGTGGTACTTAAGTCCTGTTTTTCTAATTAAAGGCGGTTCATTATTAGAACTAACATGTGGCAAGTCACACCACAATGAGAACGAAACCAATTGATCTTGACTCTAGTTTGTTTCTCCAGGGGAGGGTAGAAACATTACTTCCCGGCAGCTGGATTTAAGTTGCTGCTAGGTACTTTTAGCCAAGGGTCTACTACCCCATCTCTGTAATGAATGTGGTATTTGCATTTTACCATCTTCCCTTGACTAAAGCATGCCGATTTGTCATTTTCTAAACTGTGTTTTGTCATTGGTTGAAATTGTTCCTATTTGAATTAACGGAGCTTAGAAATAGCTCTACTCTTATTCTACTACATGTTTGATTTTTTTTTAAACAATCAAATCTTATCAAATAACCTTTATGTTTTTCCTTTTTAAAAATAAATAATTAAGAGAAACATGAATTAAGAGAAAAATTTCAAGGTTGTTTTAGGTAAACTATATAAAATATTTTCATATTTGACATCTCATGCCATTTCTTCTTTGAATTCTTAGCCACTTAGAAAGAAGTCTTAATGGAAAAACATGATTCTAGGTTATTAATATTCAGTGACTTTCTCCATCCCTCAGCTTAGATCCATAGATTCCGATGCTCTGCTGCAATTTGTTATTTGGTATTCTGTGAATATATGGTAAAGAGATACAAAGATGTGGAATCTGGTGGTAATTAGAGGAGAGAACAAAGCAATTAAGTGGCATCTAGAAGAGATTTGTGATGTTCGGCCTTTCGCGATGGATGGAGTTACTATGGTAGATGTGTGCCGGGAAGTCAGGGGGAAGGCGCTGCGCGTAGTCAGCTCCCTGTACAGGCATAACCGTTCCAATATATGGCAACTGAGTGGAGGAGGAGAGAAAGGAGACCCACAAGCAGAGGTCTGACAATCAGAATTTATTAATAACAGCCTATCCCTCAGCCCACACTTGGTGCAGTAACATACCAGTGCAGGAACATCTGGCTTAACAAACACTGCCATCTGAAAATTCCCAAGTGACTTTAAAAAAAGAAGGCTTATTGAATATACTAAGACCTGTTTCATGCACCGTGTAACTTGGAGCTGTTTCAGAAAGGTTTAAAAAAAAAAAAAAGACCAATATAATTCACTGAATTTAAGGGATCATATGAGAAAAATAATTATAGACTCACTGTCTTTAATTTATATAAGAAACTAAAATGTATCATATTGGAGGAGGAGGATAAAGACCATTTTATCCCAAAATATCTTTTGACTTAAAATTATTTTAAGATGAGTACACCAAAATGTGCAGCTACCTATGTTTAAAGAATATGCCAAATCTAATATCAGAACATTGGGGAACTTGAATAATTGAACTATTTTAAACTTCTAAGAATGTTCAAGCAACATTATTTCACTCGAAGCCGTAATTTTACAGAAACAGTAGCTAAAAACACTTCTGTTCCTTTTAAAAAATCTTTTCTGCTCCTTTTGTTGTTAGATATATTAGTTCTTCCAGCAGTTATTTTCATCTGCACCTGCCATTCTGACGAAAAGTAATTTCACTGTGCCTAAAACATTTCAGTGGACAAGTACAAATTATATATATTCAGTGATTTAATGCAACAGTGGAAATGTAATAGATCGTATCTGTATCATATTGTATTTTAGGTTCCAGCAATTAAATAATAGAAAGGCACTTCAGAAAATATGTCTACAGCTCACTTGTTTTAGATGATAATCCATAATGCAATTAATTGCTGTAAGAAGGTCACTATTAATGATATGACTTGTAAAATTCATTTATGATTTTATTGCTTTTTCACTGTTTATTTTGCTGTTAAACTTGGCAGTATTTTGTGTCATATTGTACAAAGTTCTGCGTAAAATTAATGGACAAAAGTGTGTTTATATATGAATTATGAGATCATCTTTACAGAAAAAATTAACCTGTGGATAATAGAAAACATTTAAAAGCCAGAGATAAAGACTTGCCTTCTATTTCTTTTCAAGGGAGTCAAGGGCATAAGAAAGGGGCACGGACACCCAAGGTACCAAAACAAGGTGGCATGAACTGGGCAGACCTGCTTCCCCCTCCCCCAGCACATCCTCCTCCTCACAGCAACAGCGAGGAGTACAGTCTCTCTGTAGATGACGGGTAAGCGGACTTCCAGAACGGACGTAAGCGCAATACTATGATTCCATAAACCCGTATTAAGTTATTGTTAAACTGCATCACCAAGGGGAGCCACCTGATTCCTAAGGTCCACAAATATTTGTCTCTGAATAAAACAATACTGACAGGTCAGCAGGACTTAAAAACCTTCCTCAATGTTGCCCCCCAAAAAGGAATTTGTGCCTTGGAAGCTTCTTTTGGAACTAAGAATTGTGAACCATGAATACACAGACACACACACACACACTCACATATACACATACACACAGTTTACATATTTATACTCACAAATAGCTTACATTATATGCATTTAATTTACATATGTGATCATGGATAGGTAAGAATATATATGAGATCACATATAGGTCATAATACATATATGATTTTGTTATTTTCAAATACCGGAACTTCTGTTTCACATCTCTGAATTTTCATAAAATAATTATGTGGATTTATACAAACAGCTCCAGTATCCTAAAAACTGTTTGTGCTGAGATATTATCACATTTTGCCAAAAACTGTAGAAATTTAGACTTTATTGAATTGTCTCTCACAAAGATTTCATAAGTATAAAGAACCCGCATGACAGCAATTAGAGAGTGAGTGTGCTTCCTCCTCACTCCAGATTCTGGAGAACTGGACACGGCACCTCCCAACAAAACAAAATAGAGGCTTCACTAGTGTGAAAGGAGGAGAACTCATTTGACATGGAGAATTAGCACACAAAATACAGAATCTACTTGAACATACAGTCTTTTTAATGACTATTGTAGAAATAAAGACATTGTATTTCATTCTCCACAAAAACAAAAACAAAACAAAACAAAAAACAGTTTTACAGTTACAACTATACCAGGAAACAAAGTCCCTGAACTTTTATTTTCCAATCACTGAACTAGCAAATACTGAGCCATCGCCCCTAGGACAGAGGCAGGGTTAGGTTCCTGCAAGCCTCTGGTTACATTTTTGTCAGCTGATCCATACATAACCTTGTTTTATGTATGTTTTTGTTTAAAGACACCTTATTTAATATGTATTGTTGATTCATTCACACCGAACTCACAGCCAGCAGCACTGGGAGTCATTCCTGAACAAAGCTTATCTAATACACATATTTTCTCCATTAAGTCACATCACAGCCTTTTTGCCCTTAGGAACACTAGACTGCCCTAAAGCACCACACTTGGGGGTCATTTTAAACAGGGGACTCACCAGCGTAAAGCAAAAGGGAGAATGAGAGAGAGAACGCATGGCACTATATAGACCATGCAAAGGATGCTCTTTTACAGTCTGAGAGCTGAAACAAGCAAGGCCGAGTGTCGTCTTGTTTGACCGCAGCCAGGAATGGGTGCATCAGGTGACTCACATTTTTGGCTTCTCTGCATGTGTCTATGAATGGCCAAAAAAGTGCTACAGGTATTCACTTTGGGTCACAATTTTATTTTTTTTTTTAGCATGTAAGTGAATTTGCAAATATGGAATGTGCAAGTAATCAGGATTGACTGTATTTTTAAATATTCATTTTCTAGGCTATATTAATAACACTTATTGCTATTTTAGTCCACCAAGAAAAGGAATAAAATAAAATAAGTGGATATATTTTAACAAAACCAATAAGGGATGCAACTGTGCCCCAAAGGGAAAAACCGATTCTAACTGGGAAGAATGAAGGTTTCCTCATCTGATGCTTTTGTTCTTGATCTTGACAAATGAGAAGGTTCTCAACCAAGAGGAGGGGTTTTATGGACATTGAGACCACAGAGAGATGTGGGCTCCTAGAGAACTAACATGGATCACATGGGAGGGAGGGAGAGGAAGCTGAGAAGGCAGGTGAGAGCCAGATTATACAGATAATTGAATGCCTTGTTTAGGTACCTGTATTTTATTCTCTGGGCAATTCAAGAGACTTTTATTACTTTAAAGCAAGGGAATAATGAGAGACTGATGCATATTATAGTAAAGTAATTTTAGAAGCAATATGAGGATGGAGAAAAAGGAATAGATTCTAGAGATATTTTAGAAATAGAATAGAAATGAACTGGGGAAGAATTTGAAGTAGGAGAGAGAGAGGAATGTCAAGATGCCTACAAGACACATAGGAAACACAGGGGAAAGTGTCAAAGAGGAGGAAGATGTTGGGATTAGTACAGTGAAAGAAGATACAAAGGAATCACCTTATAGGTGAGCATCAGCTTTCCTGAGGTCTGGTAAACAGGGCAAGTAGTGGAGAGTGAACAAGAGAGGGGGTGACGTGAACACAATTTATATAATGCATTAAGTTACTGCCATTATGATTAATAACCATATGCCCTGAGGGAGGAGAAAAGGGAAAGGAATGAATATTCCCCAAATCCTTTTAGAGCTTCCACACAGCTCTAGCAGAGGAGTAAAGGGAGCATTTTATTGTTTATTGATCATTTTACTTACTGCATTTTTCATTCACCATCCTAAATGCAAGCCAACAATATACTTCATTTTGTGCTCAACTGAAGAAATAGTGATATTATAATTTCAGAGGAAAAGTGGGTTGTGTTGGACTAATAGTTGATCTTCAATATTTCCGCCTCTGAAAGGATTTTGAAGAGTAATTTTTCTCAGAGTTTCACATATCATCTTTGGATCTTTGAGTCATCCTTTAGAGATCACATTGAATTGGAGAGAGAGACTGTATCAGTCACACTTGGGGAGTACTAAATTAAACTATGTTAAATAGATTTATTTATTGCATGATTTCTCAGAGCCTATAACATGCCAATTTAAGTATAATCTCTCAGAGGAAAAAAAATGTTATATATAGCAATTCACAAACTTTTGTGGCAGTGAACTATTTTTTTAATGATATCTTCTTAACGTGGCTAGAACACTGCACGAATAGTTTCTTTGAGTAACTTGAAGTAAATCTAAGTGTCCTTTTAATTTGTTTTAGCTATGACCAAGAAATGCCATGTCCTGTGCCACCAGCAAGGATGTATCTGCAACAAGGTGAACTAGAAGAGGAGGAAGAGGAACGAGGCCCCACTCCCCCTGTGCGGGGAGCAGCGTCTTCTCCAGCTGCCGTGTCTTACAGCCATCAGTCCACTGCCACTCTGACCCCCTCTCCCCAGGAAGAGCTCCAGCCTATGTTACAGGATTGCCCAGAGGAGATCGGCCACATGCAGCACCAGCCTGACAGGAGGTACATTGGCACTGGCCTTTTTTACTGACAAATCAGATAATTTCCACTCCTAAGTGGCATTTATAAAATGCTATTACATGGAGCAATTTTCTGGTCACATGAGGCTTTTTTCCAGTATCATCACACGGTAAGCCCTGGTAATTATCATATCAAGTAATATTGTTGATCAGAACATTAGATTAATTGATCCCAGTGAACTTGCAACCATAAAATAATGTGCCTTAATACTCACCCACTTATGATAATTGCATTCAGAAACACACAGAGATCATTTAGTAAATATATGGGTTTCAAATCTTGTAAGATTTTATTGATGACGATTGGTTTTGCATTTTAGTTTTCCTTCTGTGGTTATATCACTTCTTTGGTCTGTGGAAAACAGATTTTTTATCCTGTCTTTTAAAATTAAGTCTGCGAAATGATTTGTGCTTTCACAGCTATGATGTTACAGAAGAATGAATTCGGTATATTCATTTTGTGTTGACCTCAGGTGCCTTTGTTTTGGTTGAGATGTTAGGTTGCAGTCCTTTTGTCCAAGCTACTAAATAGCGTGTGTTTGTGTGTTTGTGTGTGAATATGTGTTTATGTCTTAGACTTTTTTAACCTATATATTCAGCATTGCCAACCAGCCAGTACTCTTTTGTTATGCACACATCGTTCACTTGTCACTTCTACAACATAAAAGCTATTACTGCATCGTGTTAGCACTTCTTTCTTTGTTGATGATTTTGTTTGTAACTATTTTATTGCCCTTGACACATTTTATATATATATGTTATATATATATAACTTTCTGTATTCCTAATATCATTTGAAACTGAGAATATTATTAGCCTCAGAAGATCTCCCTTCAATATTCTTGAATGAATAACAAATTCCAGTTTATGCTGCTTGAATTCTGTAGATTGAAATAGAATTTTCAATGTTTATTAACTATTCTCTAAATTTAACTTATACTATCTAAAATGAAGGAAGCAGTTAAATTTTCTTCTGTGTGGCAACGAGGAAGTTGGATTGCCAGATGTTTAAATTTAATATTATTAACCCGTGGAACTCCATGAAGACAGAACAAATAAGGCATCTCTTTTCCCTATTAGGGTCACAATCATCCCTGTCCCTCTTATTTGGAGAAAATGAGACAGTAATAGAGGCTTTTCGCTCTGAAATACGTCAGCATTCTTTCTTTCATTCTTTTAAATTACCTATTTCCTCGCCATCCTCCTCTGTGTTGCAAGTGATACCCAGTATCTTCTTCCTGGCGAGCTCTTATTTTGAGTTCCTTATGTCATCCTCTTCACCTCCCTTGAAAACAATCAAAAATCAGCTTATCTATCTTGACTTTTCATCCTCATTCTCTTCATTCGATCCTTTCTCTTCCGCGTTAAGCCTCCTGCTTTTCCAGCTTTCCCTGGTCTCCCCTCTGTTTATCTTGCTCTTTTTCTCTCCTGCTCCTTAGGAGTGTTGGACCACTTCTGCCTTCCCGATTCTTGTTCACACCTCAGCCCACTGCATTCCGGCTTATACCATTTTGCTTCCATCAGGAAAGTAACCCCCTAATGGTCAATCTCCGTTTTCTCCGTCTTTATCATGCTGAAGCTTTCTGCAGTGATGACAGTTTTCTGATTTCTCGGGAGAATTAAATGAGATCATGCATAGAAAGTATCTAAAGCAGGGTAAGTATTCAACAAATAATAGCTTCCGACGTCATGTCCTCGCCCTTAATGCTACCACCCTTACACGTGGTCCAGCTATTACTGATACTGTGATGGCTTTCGGATTGATTTGGCCACCCCACCCCTTTTCTGGAGCACCACTGTGATATTTTCTCTTGGATATCTCAGACTACACGTGTCCAAAATCAAATTCGCTTTTGCACTTGACCTTTCAGGCTTGCTCCTTTTCCTCCTTTGTTGGCTGTTGGCTATCTTGTTTAGAATTACTGTTATTTATTTGACCAACATATTAAAAATAAAGCAGGCAAAAATTGCAAAAAATATTTTTGTGATTTTCAGAATCAGCTGTATTATCTTATTGTTTAATTTCTTCTGTTACCTTCCTACTATTCTCCAAACTCAATTATTCACCAAGTCCTTTCATTTCTAACTCCAAAATATCTCTTGATTTTGTTCATCTGTTTCCACTCCTAGAGCCCCTAGGGAGGACCCTCAGTCCCTATCCCTTGAAATACTGCCATATCCTTGAACTGATCACTACTTTTGTTCTCTCTCCCCTCTTCTGTGCACTCTCCACATGATCTTTCTTTACACACAAGTCTGGTAATGTTACTCCTCATTCAGAGTCAGGTCTTACTTTTTAGTCCAGTATTCAAAGTCTTCTACAATCCTTTTTCCTTTTCTTACCTCTTCCTTCCCCACCCCACCCCCACACACCCACTTTTCTAATTAGTCTGTTTGAAATTCCCTGAATGTATCTTAAACTCACCAACATCCAGTTGGCAGTGCCACTTTCCGGTCCACAGAGGGCTGCTCAGAGTAACAGGAGGGACAGGCCCCTCTTGCCTCTCAGGGCTGTCACCAGAATCCTTAGTGTCCTCACTCAGCACACGCTGTTCCTTTGATTGCCTGGCAAGCACTTCTCATCTTTCCAAGCCCTGTTCAAGTGCACCACCTGTGCAAGTTTCCTCCTGTCGCCTGGCAAAATCAACAAATCTTTCTCCTTAATCCTCACAATGGTCTGCTCACAGCTCTGCTACCACACAAATCAGGTTTTCTTGTTGCATTAGCCTTGGCTATTTGTATCTCTGTTTCCCTATTTAAATTAAAAGCTCTTTGAGCACATAGCTCATATCTTATTTATGTCATTGAGTTTCACAAAGCTTTCTTCAGTAAGTATCTGATGAATGGGATCTGATCTTGGAGGAGAATTTGGAGTTGACTTACCCTCTGCTGTTTTAGGGGGGGTGCAATCAAAGTGAACACTTGTAATTGGGAAACACATTGGATATCCACACTTAAAATCCTCCTTGACTACATTCAGCCTTTTTTTTAAAGGTATGATTTTCAGTCTATAAAGGTATTAAGAATTGTATTTCCAGAATTGTTGCTGAAAATAACATTGGGCACTCATGAGAAGTAGATGAAAACCCATTAAACAAACAACTATTATTCCTCCTTTATGCTGAGGGTATATTCTACATGTGTACCATAGATATTTTTGAAAATACAGATAGACAAAATGAAAATACAAAAGTGCCAATGATATGTGTAGTCAGAAATTGTCACTGTTAAGACCTCAACAAAGATCTTTTCTATCCTTCATCTCTACATGTACTCACATTGCTTTGAATTTGTGATATGCCAATATTATTTTATAAGCTATAGTTTTCACTGAACAGGGAATTTTTCCATGCCAAGAACTTTTTATTTAGATAGTCACGTTAAACAGATGTATACTGTAATTTATTTTAACAGTTACCTAATATTAGGCATTTAAGTATGCATCTACCTTTTTGATGCTATACATAATCCTGTAATTCTCATGTCTACTTAAGTCTTTGAGTCAAGCCTCTTCTCAGACGCTTAACCTATTCAGATGCCTGCCCCATCAGTGATTTCTGTTTCTCATCATCCTGCCACTCCCCTAATGATGCACTCATTAAAGATAGCTGTTTCTCTACAGATTTCATTCTAGAGCATCAGACCCTTGTCTTCAAGTACCTGTTCCTGCAGATTTTTACTGCTTGAATATGACTCAGCACAATACACATGTCTTCATATATAAAGGCACTTTCCAACTTCTGACAGCCATTTTCTCTTGCCTGTGTTATGGTAATGGCCCATAAGTGGTCTTGTTGCCTTTAGCCTTGCCCCTTCTTCAATCTAATCTTCTCGCTGCAGACTGTGCAGAGTCATTTTCCTAAAATTCAACACTGAACAAGTCTCTCCACTGCTTAAAATCTCTCAATGGCTTCTCATTTCCCTTAGAATAAAGGCAAGATTCCTGAATGCAGCAATCAAGGCCCTTTGTGGTCTGACCCCTGCATGCCTTCCCATCCTTACCCTTTGGCACTCCCCATCTCACTGTTTGTGTTGCCATCACTCTGAGTTTCTTCCAGTTCCTGGAATGACCACTGCTCTCATCCACCTTGAGGTCTTTCCACTTGCCATTTCATCTTCCTGGGACACCATTATGCCCTCTCTTTTTTGGAGCTAACACTTAGGTATCCTTTAGATCCAAGAGTAAATGGCAGATATTCTCCGTAGAATCTTTCCTTCCCGTCTCAGCTCTGAGATAGGAGCCAGTTCTGTGTGTTCCCAGAGCGCCCTGGATATTTTCTGTTATGGAGCTTTGTGACTACTGCATTATCACTGCATATTCAGTTAATTGTCTCCTTCACTGGACTATACATCCCTTTAGGCAAGAAACATAGCTATTTTATTCAGCTGAATTGCTAACATAGTGCCTGAGTTCTTGTTTCTATTGCTACCTAACAGACTATGCTAAAACTTCATCACCTAAAACCATTTTATTTTACTCACACAAGTCAGGAATCCTGAAAGGATTCACCTGGGCGATGCATCCTCCAATCCACATGGCTTCTTCTGGTCTTTGGGGCCGTGAGATCTACTTCCAAGTTAGTTTCTTCACTCATATGTCTGATTTCTCAGTGCTCCACATCCTCTCTCTGTCTCCATATGGAGTCTCCTCCTCCAGGGTCTCTCCACTGTATCCCAGTCCTCTCAGAACATGAGGATCTCAGGGGAGTAGCACGTCTTACATGGCAGCAGCCTTCCAAGAAGTCAGAAGAAGGAAGTTGCCAGGCCAGCTAGGAGCTACAGTCACAACTGGCACATTTTACAGTCAGAAGAGTCACAGGGTCCACCAGGTTCAGGAATGTAGAGCTAAACTCCCTCTCTTGATGGGGGGATGGTAAGTTCTCATCCCAGAGGCGCATTTGGGATGGAAGATACTATTATGAGCATCCTTGCAAACTACAGTTTCCCATGTCCTGATACATAGCTAGCTTTATTAAGTATGTGTGCCCTAAAACTGAACCCTTCCATGTCTTTAAGTATAAACCATAAACCATTCCCTAAGTTCTTGTTGCTCGTGATTCCTTTAGACTCAGAACGTAGAGTTGACACATAGTAAAAGTTTAAAGAATGAATACTGTTTTACTTTTATGTTTATTGATTTAGGGCATATATAAACAGTAAGATATGTATTAAGAAGAAATTACTGACCTAAAGCCATTATAACATTGCAATTTTAATTAAATAAGTAGTCCATACTTGCATTATTATGGATGCTGCAATTTGGGCATTCTGGTGAGCTTCTGGGATATTCCAGTTCTGTCCAAAACTAGGTAAACGAGATGACCAACATAATAGGAATCTTTCTTCTCTCTTTTTTCAGGCAGTAGCTACGAAAGCAAATTAAATATATTTACCTATGTTGTTTTCAACAGTGTCTGGTACCAGTGAGTTTACTGTAGTTGATATTTAGTAAAAAAATCTCTTGAGAAGTAAAGTTCATGTATGGAATTGGAAATTTACTGCTATCTTATTAGCAGAGTTGAACTGAATATGATATAGTTGGAAGGAAAAGAAAGAAGGCACAGGAAAATTAAATATCTTGTCTATTTACAAACTGGGTAATGGTTCATTATATAAAGTATCAAAGCTACACCAGTTTTAGGAAAAAAAATCTCAGAGGTATGCATTTTCCCCCTTTCATCTTTTGCCTGGTAAATGATATGTAGTGAACTATATAAACACCAGCTCTCATAAATTAATGGCATTGTTCCCGTCTTCTGTGGAACATGTTTATGAAGGCATCATTTTTGCAGGAGCCTAGAGTGTTGTGATTCGCAGTCATATACTTGTACATTATTTCAGAAGACATTGAAACCCCTCAGGGGGAAAAATTGAGGGGGTTGAGGTTCATTTGTGGCAAGTCCCACTTGAGTGCAGCATCTTGAAATAGCTTTTTGTTTTCAAATAGAATATATTACATATTTCAAACTGTACATGTTTATCACATGTATCCCTGGGCTTGCCTTATTTACAGATGGTTTGAATAAATTTTTCTGTCTTTCCCCATCACTTGCACAGGGCGATGGTAGTTAAAAGCCAGCCCTCATTTAAGATGTTTTTGCTCCATAGAATGTGAATTATCTGAATACAACAATGACGGCATCCTTTCATTGTGAAGTTGGCTGTTCTGCATCCATTTATTGATGGTCCAAATAGTCTCTTTTGTCCTAAAAAGTCTTACATGTCTTTAAAAAAGAAGTTGCTTGTGGTATTTTGAATGTGCATGCTGACAAAGACTGTAAATTGACTTTTAAGGATGGTATTTTATTGCAATCCAAATTAAACAAAGGTTTCCCTCCTATGTGTATAACACAGTCCACATTGAACAATTATCCATTTTAATCCCTTAAATAACTTCAGCTTTGGCACATTCTTCATATTTATCCTAGTGCCACACACAGATGTGTTAGAAACCACCCAAGAAATGAAAAATAACACATTATACTGAAGAACTCTGTGTGTGTATGTATGCATATTATATATATGTACATATATATATGTATGTATTCATGTATATATGTGTGTAATAATACCATTCCTAGAGGAAAAGCCATGACCTTGGAAATAGAATGTGGGATTAAATTCTAAATTTGATACATACTAGTTGTGGGAACTTTGGCAAGGTCCTTAATTCCTCTGAATTTCAATATCCTCATATGTTAAAATGATAATAAAATAAGTACCTTGGAAATTGTGGTGAGAATTAAATGACTTAACATTGTAAAATACTTAGCTACAAAGTAAGTGCTCAATAGATTAGATAATTGTAGTATTTTTTAATAGTCATTCATTTGTAATGCTTTCCATTTGTGTTAATAAAACATGTTTATTGAAGTGTCTCAATTCATTGGGATAAAAAGCACAAAACTTTTTTCCTTGAACAAGTGTCTTACCACCCTAAAAACAGTGCTATAATGAATGTCTATTTCCCTCGCTATGGTAGGTCCCTAAGTTAAATAATGACCAGATCTTATCTGGTTTTGTTTGTATGCTTTCTTTTAATTTAAGACCCAGTCCTGTTAATTTGAAAACTATAATCATGCATTTCAAGATTTTTTTGCAAATTGCATGTGTCTGTGGCCATGGTGTCATAGAGTAAGGGGGTGTTATTTTTAACTTCCTTCCTCCCTCTCTCCAGTGCATTCTCCTAAGTGCCAAGGTGAGGAAGAGGGAACATAAAAAGGGCAAAGTAAATGAGGATCTTCTCCTTGGCAGCCCTAGTGATTATTCTATCTTGTCTTCTATCATGAGAATGGTGAGGGATGGAGACTGTCACCAACTTACTCCACTGACTAAGAACTCCATCCTGGAAGCATTTATAGGCATTTGTAATCCTTGACCAATTTAGCCACATCATCAGGTGAACCACCAGTCTGTGGCATCATGGCATATTTCTCCTAATCTCCCAGCCATAGAAGTCACCAGATGACTCTAGATCCTAATCTCGCCTACCCTCCACCACTAGTGCCTATGTTGACAGGCTTGTGTGTGATCTATCCTCTTTACCTCTCAGGAGCACAGAATTTGATGAGGTGTTGTCATGACCCCTCCAAATGATATTCCCCTTATATTATCTTTTTGACCTTGTATAGAGAGCACTGAGACCGTTGAGCAAGTCACTAAGTGGTCCTCCAACTCGAAATCACTATATCTGTTCCCTTTTTTCAGGCACTTTCCTAATTTAGGAGTTAATCTCAGCATCCCCCTCCCTTGGGAATAGCTTCTTTCCACAAACCTTGCTTTCCACTAATGTCCAAACACTCTCTGCCTTCTCAGTCATCTTATATGCACTGTGCATGACGGTGTTGGAGGTTAGGAGAAGGGCTGCTTTTAACTGATGTTCTCCAGATCTGTGGAAAGATGGTTGAAACCAGTTACTGGTAACTCTGTGAACTTAAATTATAGGATACTGCCTTATTTTGTCCTCAGCTTTGACCTTTAATTTCCAGAGCATCAAGAAAAATACCTTTAAGCATTTTGTTAAACAGATAGGTGGAATAATGGTAAAAGTGATAGCCTTGAAAATAGCTAATAACCTTTGTGAGTGAGTAATTTGGAGAAAAGTTGCTCTTAGCTCTTAGCCTTTTTTTAATGGAAGAAAATCTAAAGGAAATTGAGTCATATGCTCAATGTATAATTTTTTAATCCCATAAACTACTTTCTATGATCAAAATGAACGAGTCCATTTGCTTGCAGTGGTAGGAGTGGCAAGGAAGGGAAAGGGAAAAGAATGTTTATACATTTATGGAGCAACCTGTTTCAGTACTGATGTCTGCTGTCTTTGGTAATAATAAGCTGTCAGGAATGTTCCATATGCTTTAAGACATAGGTGTCAGTGTCAAATTATGTGTTACTAACCCCTTTTTAACTGAATATAATCCAAAAGATAAAGCATAAGGAGACTTATGGATAGGTGAGTACAATTCTGTTAAACTTGAATCCCATGGTAGCCCAGCTTGCTTAAAAGTACCTCTGGTTTTAAGGTGAATTTCTTACAACTCAAAAATAAAATAAGACTTAGACATGTTCTGATTTCCTGTTGTTTTTCCTGAACAGATTAGCCCCATGGAAGCCAAGTTGGTGTAGCTGTGAATTTCTTGGTTAACTTACTTTTCTGTGTCTTAAATACTAAGCTAAGCCATAGCTGTTTTTTCATCTTCCCGCAGGCGGCAGCCGGTGAGCCCGCCCCCACCTCCACGGCCGATTTCCCCACCACACACTTATGGCTACATTTCGGGACCCCTTGTCTCAGATATGGATACGGATGCGCCGGAAGAGGAAGAAGACGAAGCCGACATGGAAGTGGCCAAGATGCAGACCAGAAGGCTTTTGTTACGCGGGCTTGAACAGACCCCTGCCTCCAGTGTTGGGGACCTGGAGAGCTCTGTCACTGGGTCCATGATCAATGGCTGGGGCTCCGCCTCAGAGGAGGACAACATCTCCAGCGGACGCTCCAGTGTCAGTTCTTCTGACGGCTCCTTTTTCACCGATGCTGACTTTGCCCAGGCGGTCGCAGCGGCAGCAGAGTATGCGGGTCTGAAAGTGGCACGACGCCAAATGCAGGACGCTGCTGGTAAGTCGTACACTTTTCACCAGGCGAGAGAAGAAAACTCAGTATGCGTAGGTCAGTTGCTGATTATCTCCTATAATCTTATGTCCTATATGAAATGCAACTCATTACTCTCTCTTTCATGGCTGCCTAAGGAAACCAAGGTCCAAGAATACGATGTAGCTTGCTTATCCTCTTTTTCTTAACAAGGCTTTTTAGAATCTTTTATTTTTATTTACTTATTTATTTTTAATGAATTCTATATAACGTGAATGAAGCTACCTGAAAAGTCTTCATTTTTAAGATAGTCATAGCAAATATATACACAATTTCTTTAGGAACGTGTGTAGTCAATGAAATTTGTGTTACAGGTTTTTTCCCTTAAACTATTAAAAGTCACCAAAGTAAAAGTCATTGAGGTAGTTCTCACATCCCATTTAGTTAGAAATTGTCTAGGAGAAATAGATATACATCCAAGGGGCACACTCAACCATTGGAAACTGGGCTGTTTCTCCTTAACCCCTATTCTCTTCATGCCCCCTCCATTAGAATACTAATATAATTGGACAGATATAAAGATGTTTGTAATACACACACATTTTCAACCATAAATATGTTCCACACTTAAAGTAAACATTGCTAATCTAATAATTTGGAGAGCAGATTAATCCAGATGTTAATTTTTTTTCTATTTTCCCTTTTCATTACCAGTAACCTTTTTTAATTACTATATATCCATTCTTATGTTTTAACACATATTTACTTATCTCCTACTCCCTACTCTGTTTAGAAAAATAGTATGAAGAAGAAAAAATTTAAATTTAAATTATATATTTATCACATGATTTTCATTTCTGTAGAATGGAACATACACATATATACATTCATATACATGTTAGGTGTGTATGTATTTCTGGTAACCAAGAAAATACAAATAGAATAAAATAATGTGATCAACAAGAAAGAGCAAATCTCTGAGACAGAAAAGACTCACAACAAATCAGTAATTGCTATTGTTATTGTTTTTTAGTTTAATAACAAACATATTGGTAGTTTTCCAAGTTCTTTTCACATATTGGATTGGTCATTATTACTTAAAAATGTAGAATATATTCAGAGAAATATATTCACATTGTAAAGTTTTTTTATATATATTATTTATCAAGAATGTGTTGTAGGAAAAAATGTCTATTATCTCTTAACCTATTATTATAGAATGTATATTTATTTCAGCCAGGGCTATATTTTATGATATTCAACTTTCTTTTTTTTCCCCTAGTGGCTACTGAATATAATAAAATAAGTATGCAAATCTCTTTCCTAATAAATAAATAACATCTAATGACTTTATATATAGCTTTTGTTTCTCCTTATTTTTTAATCTTCTGTAAAAAAATAAGTGAAATTAAGCATCTCAAACTACTGCTTTCAGATTGCATTAAGGGTGTGTTTCAGTTCATTAAATCAACGAGACAGAGAAATAATGTTGAAAATTCATCTGTAAACGACCTTCTGCCTCAGGGCCTATGAGCAGTAGATGGCCTTACACAATAGAACGAGTAATGGGTTCAGTCTCAGCTCTAATTCTCTCTTTTCATGGATATGTAACTTTAATTGTAATAGTCTCCATCATAGCTAAAGAGAGTTTGGTTTAATATTTTATTGTATTGTAGTTTCGTGGTTCTTCTGGTTTTCATTTGGCTTATAATTATAATGCACTAAACATGCATTGGACTCTGCCTATTAAAATGTTCTTTTCAGGAAAAGGTGCTGCTTATCATATGAAGTTAATATGAATGAATAATCCAACCACATTGCTTCTCACTTGGATGCATTAATGTCTGTTATTTAATATGCTTCTGTTAGCATATTTAAATGTGTTGACTTTATATGTGGCTTTTCCTGTTTGTAGCTAAAACAAACCTTGTCTAGTTCTCTCTGAAGTTTCTTGTATGACGGAAAGTTCTGGATTTGTATGTCTGGAATTTCAAGAAACCGAAATGACAAAGGTCAAGTAGAGGGCCAGTAATTTAATCCATAATGGCAACGGACATCTCCATTGCCATTTTGGATTAAATATTTTGTGCCACTGTAATACAGTGTCTCTGTGAGGAAGCCAGAGATTTGAGAGCACCGCAGTGCGCTGAGTCTGATTGACACATTCATTTATTGCCTGTGAATACTGTCCCTCCAAAACCAAATAACCAGAAAGCACCTCTCCCATCACCAAAAAATACAGAACTCTCTGGAGGGGTCACTTTAAATATCCAGAACCAGCAAGTAACTATCTGGTAATAGAAAAGGCGTATAGGTAGTTTTTGGCATGTCTGCATATGTGAACCAGCTTAATTTCAGGCCACCTTAAGAGGAAATACCTGATGATGTGTTAAGATGTTAGGAGTCTTTCTTCAAAGACTAGCACAAACATGTACTTAATTAAAAATAAAGAATGTCTTTCGTACTGTTCATTCTGAGAACATGAATTTCTTAAGGACTCTGGCTATTCCTCTTGAGGAAGCAAAAAAGACATTGGATGTACTCTGCAAAAATTTAATTAGTATTTCAGTTTAACAATAGCACTTTAGTGAAGCTAGCTGCAAAAATAATCAGAATGTTTCTCTTTAATAAATATCAAGAACTTTAACAGAATAAAAATACTATGATTTAAAAAAAAAGATCCTAAAAATGCTTTTAGTGTGTTTTTTCCAGTGGACAGCTCAAGCAGAGTAACAAAAATCCTGCTATGTGCTAGAATAGTTTACTTAAGCCTTTTTTAAAATAAAAATTAGTACATATATAAACTAAAAAAAATGTGCAGTATACTGCATATTTGTATTTGCATGCAATATAATTTGTATGTAGAGTCGAACTGTAATAATTCTACCTAAAAAAACTGAAAAAAAAATAAAAGTTAAGGATGTTTCTAGTTTTAATGTTTTATTTTTATTATTACTGTTAAATTAAAATGCATTGGTGAGCTTGGCTCTGATTTTGTTTCCTTAGGCCGCCGACATTTCCCTACATCTCAGTGCCCTAGACCCACAAGTCCCGTCTCTACAGACAGCAACATGAGCGCTGCTGTAGTTCAGAAGGCCAGACCAGCCAAGAAACAAAAACACCAGCCAGGACATCTGCGCAGAGAAGCCTACACAGATGGTAAGTCCATTGAAACGGATGAAAACATCTATGAATCTCGCCTCTCTACCCTGGCTCTCTATGACTTGAAAATGCATCTACTGACGTTAGAAATTACATTAAAAATTCATTAACAGTAAGCCTCGTATTACTTATAGGAATGATTGACTTCCATATCTTGTCAGGCATCTCAAGTCCCTGCAGTGTTCTAATAAGTGGGTTATTTAAGAAACTAAAACAGTGGATAATACTTTTAATGTTCTTAAAAGGTTATTTTATAGTTTTAAACAAATACACATTATTGTTGTTGGAGTAATAGCGTAGGGTTAACCTTCATCAGATTCACTGACACTCTTCCAAAGTGTCCTCATTCTGTTTCCTGGGGAATTTTGCATTCAAAGAGAAGACAATAAACTCATTTGGGTATTAACTCTAACCGTAGTGGTGCTACAAACAGTTAATTTGTGCATCAGAAGGCAAATCGAATTATCTTCCTCCATGCCTTCACATGCAATATTGACTCTCACTGAAGAGGTAAGGCTTATATTCTCTAGGGAGCACAGGAGACTAATGCAAACATTGTGATGTTGTCTAGAGAAAGCCTTTAATGAAAGTGCCTCAGGTGGCCCAGCATTTATTAAACCACCACCTTCCCGTTTTATAAAACAACCCCACGGGCTTTGTTGGAAATTCATGTAAGATAAATTCTCTCAGACTCACCCATCTTGTCAAGTTTGCTAAATTTGCTAAAGGGGTGGGGGAAGGTTGTCAGGGGCATCGTTGCCCACCTCCTGGTCCTCTCCAACCACAATCTGATTAGAACTTTCATTACCAGTCAGCAATTTTTCAAAAAGGGCATCATTTGCCATTATCATATGAAAGCCTAACATTATAGATCCTTATCCAAGGTTACAAGGAGGGTTTTCTGAGGCACTTCTCCCTGTGATTCCTGCCACTTGACAGAAAAATTTAATACAAAGCTCACAGCATGATGAGCACTAGTAATTTTGCAATGAGTGGCTGTCCGTGCTGTAATCTGTACTTTATTCGGAGTATTTTCTCTCGCTAGCATCTATCTGATACTAGACTACATTAAATACTGGCATGACACCACGCACCTGGGCCTCCTGGATCCTGCCCAGGACTCTTTTGTCAGTGAAACTGAGCTGTCAGAATATTATCTGTTCTTGAAGGGTTATTATCGTGGCTTTGTGCATGTTTACCTCTGTGAAGGGACAAACACTAGGTGTAAATCCCCAAACTCTATTGGCAGTTTTACATTTATGGGACCCCTGTAATGGCATTTTACAAGTTTTATAGCTGTTCTATCAGTTTTTATTATCTAGAAGAGAGTGCTCCTAACAGAAAAACTGGTCAAACATCAAACCTTGATGTAAATACATCTAGGTTTAATACATCAGGAAGAAAATCTGGACTAAAGCTTTGTGTAGCTCTTTCTACCTCTTATTTACACTTGTTCTGAGGGGCTTCTGGCATTGAGTGATGCTTTAAAAAATACTTTAAATAATGTAAACATGCCAGTTAAAGGGCATAGCATTGCAGTTATAAATTACACTATGCTTGAAAATTGTGGTCTATATTTATTGTCCTGCATTCTGTGGTACTTATTTCAGTGTGTTTAATAATTAAATATAAATTCTAACTAAACCCTGAATAATAGCTATTTAACCAAATGATGAAGCAACCAAGTTATTCTAAGTTAATATCAGAAATGCCAAAGAAATATGTTAAAATATTTGTAAAGCCAAAACGTTTGTATGAAATGTTGTTTAAAACTCAAAAAGTGTTCATTTCATAAGTGATTATGCAGAATTTCCATAGTATATACTACAGTGTAGAAGCCAGTAATTATTTTCTCTAAGTCACAAAAATAGACAAAATGGAGATTTAACTAAAGCTGTTTTTTAAATACTGGCTTTAACTTCCTTTTAGCATTTTGATAACCATCTGTCTTTTAGTTATGTTTATTGTACTAACAAGTCTTGAATTTAACTCTGGACACTTTCTGATATGCTAAAGAAAAAATAACAAAGCTATGTGTTATTGTATACATTTCCATAATGCATATTGGTTAAAATAATTTAAATGCAAATACTTCACAATGCACTAAGTAAAACAATGTACATACTCTTGATAGTAGTTATAGCTTGGAAACAAATAATTTTATCAGAAATCATTTTCATATTTTTTGAAAAAATATTCACAATCCATTTCATGAAGAAACTCAATGGCAGATATAATTTGTACAATTATTGAAAAAGAGAGGGAAAGGGGGAAAGAGAATTTAAAAAGCTGCCAATCGTGTAAATGAGAATTAAATATAGTTAAGACATGGAAGGGTTTTTTCATTTTTGCTTTTTAATGATTAAAATATATCAACTATGATGGATGAATTTGATTATTGTCAATAGGCTTCCTCTGTGAACCCTTTGCAGTATATGGTATATCAGGCCTGAGTGTGTAGTGTCTTTGCTTTGTATATTTTGTTCGAAATATCAATTTCCTTTGCCGAATTTATGTGAACTATGTAAAGAAAGCTCAAGAGCAGCTACGTCTTAACCGATAGAGAATAATTTATGATGATCCTTATCAGTCAGATTTGTATTAGTTTTCTAGGGCTGCCATGATGAAGTACCAGAAACTAGGTGGCTCGAAGAACGGAAATGTATTTCCTCACAGCTCTGGAGGCTAAAAGTCCAACATCACAGTGTTGGCAGGGTGGTTTCTTCTGAGGCCCCTCACCTTGGCTTGTAGATGACTACCTTCTCCCTGTGTTTTCACTTCATCTTTCCTCAGTGTGTGGACGTGCCCTCTTCTTATAAGGACACCAGTCAGACTGGATGAGGGCCCACCCAGAGGACCTCATTTTAATTTAATTACCTATTTAAAGCCCCTATCTTCCAATGCAAGTCACATTCTGAGACACTGGGGGTTAGGACTTCAACATTTGAATTTTGGAGGGGACACAGTTCAGCCCATAACAGCACACCAGCCCCTAATCCATGGCACTGTGGCCACACCTTGTATTACAGGTAAATGCTGGGCCTCATAAACCAGGGAGTACTCATTACAAAACAGAGGGCTACATGCTATAGACACCCCAACAGGCAGAATCTAACTCTTCATTTATTTCATATTGGCCACTTCCAAGTTTAGCCCAGATGAAGGATAGGATTAAAATATATGAATATTTATCAGTCAGACTTTTATGGAGTTAAAGCCAAGCTTAAGTGCATTTCTAGGACCTTCTCATAGATTCTTCCCACCCTCCTCTTCAACCCTTTCTGATGCATTTACACACTTCATTTAAAAACCAAATGCATTATTTCTCCAGCTCTACTTCTCATAAACTATAAATTCACCACTCTCTTTGGAATGATGTTATTTTGACTTGATTTATCATTAATTACAAGGTCTTGGGACTTTAAGCAGTTAAGCCAATAGAGAGTGCTGGACCTCCATAGCAAGGTAATGCAGCCAGAATTGTCTCTATGGATTTGCTTTTGTGTATTACTTTATATACATTATATTGGTTTTTGGAGAGTCTTGTATAAAGAATGGTGTTTATATGATTGTATGAAGAAAGAGCCTATACATATATGAGTTTCATGATCCTATTTGTTAAATTCAGTTTGAGCTATTAGTGGTACGAATTGGATGAAAGTACTATTTATCACTATATGAAATACAGAATTGTTTATACTGTGATAATCCCTGATTTAACTCAGTAATTATTTTACAATACCTAAAAAAGAATTTATTTGGTAATCTGTTTATACAAGAGATTAAACCTACCAGGATTCCCCTCTGTCAGTTAGATACAGTGGCAATTATATACTGGAAGTTAGAACTCATCATTGGAATTTTTTGTCTCTTTCTATCTGTGTTACAGACAGTGCCGTTATAGAGCACCTGGTGGTAGATTTTGTCTTGAGAGTCGTAGATTCCCAAGACTTTGTATGATCTGATGATAGTGGTAATCATCAGCTTTGACATCTGATAAACCTAGGTATTTTATGGTTTGATGATAGTGGCAGTCATCAGCTTTCTGATAAGCTATATTTGCAATCCGATTTAAATTTGTAGCAAGCAGATTGTGTAGAAATGAGCCTACAGTCACTCACTCCCTCTGCTTCCAGGTACGGTATGAATTAGACTTTTCTCCTCCTCCTGTTGCCAGTTCCAGGCTCAGTCTGAACTTACTATAGCTCGGCCTTGGGTTCTTAGCTTTAAGCCACTCAATGCAATCTGTCTTCTAACTCTCTCCTTTTGGTTATTTTTAATAAACAAGTAGCAGATGAGGGAAGAATCTCATGGTAGTACTTTTTTTAAGTGTTATTATTAAAAAAACGTGTTTAGTAAGGAGGAAAATCAGCAATAGTGACAATGGCAGTCTATGTTGTAAGACAAAAATTTTATTTTCCCAGAGTCTTTGGAAATTTAGTGTTGTTGACTGTACTTTGGCCACCATTTTAGATAAAGTGTTGAGGCTTTTTATATGGAAGTTGAACATGGTGAACTAACTAAAAGCAACAAAAAATTCAACTAACAGTCTGACCACTGTTAATAATGGAGTCCTACGTAAAACAGCTGGCAGTAAGATGGTACCTTAAGCTTTCCACTTTCAAAACCAATCCAGTGAATTCTGATGCCTTAGTTATAGCAGATAATGTGAAAAGAAAATGTATTTCTAAAAAATTCATATCTACTTAAGGACCAAAAAAGGATTAATTCTTTAAAAAAAATACAGGAATGAGGAACACTAGATTAAAACTGGTGCTTCCTAGAACCTTTAATTCACTGTTATATTAAGAATTTTCAAGGTGCAATTTTAATATTCATGAGTTTCTCATGTTGGTATATGTAAATGATAATCAGTGGACTATTGCCAATAATAGTAAAGTATCTGGAAACAAGCTAAATATTCCTCTTTAGGGATTGACTAAATAAATAATGATATATTCATAAATCAGAACATTATGTGAACTTAAAAAAACGTATACAACTACACATTTAGGTGAAGAAAGTGCAACTCCTTTTATGTTACTGAGACGGAAGTCTACCACATGCCGGTGGGCAGACAGGCACTCTGTGCAATCCCAGATATGGCCATTCTACATAGTTCCTTATGTGAATGGTTTCGTAGCTTGGTAGCCCTGCTTTATCTGCATAAATAATTTCTGGAATAATCTATAAAAAACTAGTCAAACTGATTGTCTCTGCATCAGAATTTGAAATGGAGGAGAGGAGGAATGAGGGGTTGTACTTTCAAGTCCTTGTGTACTTTTGAATTTTTACCATGAGAACGTATATTTTTTGTTGAAAATCTTAACGTTAATTTTGTAATATTAAGCATTTAATACATGTTTTATGAATGTTTTCAGCTGATTTACTCTATCATATAGACATTTCTTTCTGATTATGAAAACATTACTACTTCTAAGGTCATGATTACAAAACTACACGGCGATTGCCAAATCTCTATATCGCTGGTTTTGACCTCTCTTTAAATTTAGATTTTATGTACAACAACCTGCTAGACATCTCTGTGTGGATACTTTAAAGTTTCCTCCTATTCACTTGCCTAAAACTGAACTCATACTCTTCCTTCACAAATCACCTCTTCCTCATCCCTGTATTCCTCACCTTCAGTGATGTTTCTCTCATGCACCTAGTCAACTGTGGCAAAAATCCTGAAAGTTATCTAATAGGTAGTCTTCCCTTATTATATTCCACTGATCATTTATTAATATCGATTTTTTTCCTTAAAGTCTCTGAAACACATCCATCTGAACAACCACCGATTCCATTCTATCTCCTGTCTTTACTTACTGAGTGATTCACACCTTTCCTTTTAATCCGTCCTCCACACTACAGCCAGAACAACCTCAAACTAGAATCTATTCATATTCTTCTACTAACTTACCAACAGTTATTAGATTATATGTGTCTCCTCCCTGGAGTGGACATGAGTCATTTTAAAAGACAGCACCACCCAAAGAATATAAATTTTCTAGATTTCAAATTTTATGTTTATTTTTGTATTTAAGTATGTCTACAAAATAGGAAGTTGAAATATATATAATGTCCAACTATATGTAATATATTAGTATATAACTATAGATAGACAGATAAAATTAGTATATTTATACCAGTGATTGTCTGGTTTAAAACCTCTGGCTGTATATACAAAGCAGAGAGATGCCACCAGTGAATGGTAGATTGTGAACATGCGATAAAATGAAATAGTAGCATAAAGAACCTGAACCAGAAATTAAGAATCTGAGGGCATTAGTCCAGGTTCTGATTATACTTACCTTTAAGATTGAAAAATAATTTACGAGCTATGTGTTTGGGTTTTTCTATCTACAAAATGAGAAGGGGCTTAGGCTAGATATGAGATGACAAACAGGTCTCAACTCAAGTGCCAGCCTCAATCAATTTGAAGTGGTTTTCTGAAGATGAAGGGTGTGCCTTTGGGATCAGCAACATTATGCTGAAATCAATTAGGAAGGTCTGCCGTGGTTCGGGGAGAGACAGTTATAGCACTTGTGCCCATATTAGCTATCCCAAGGCTAGATAATCTCTAAATTCTAACTCTATAATTGAGTATTTCTGTGCTAGATAAAGGTGATCGTACATTAAAATTATTAGCTGTCTTATTCCTTGGTTGCCTTCAGTTGTTCCAGTTCATTTAAGATATATTATCTCACAGTTGAATGTGATTCTAATGATCATACTAATGTTGACAGTTTTATAAGTGGCAAACTATGTATTTAAAATTTTTATGTATGTATTTAAAATTTTTCTTTTTAGATCTTCCTCCTCCTCCTGTGCCACCTCCTGCTATAAAGTCACCCACTGTCCAGTCCAAGGCTCAGCTGGAGGTGCGACCTGTAATGGTGCCAAAACTCCCTTCTGTAGAAGCAAGAACAGACAGGCCATCAGATAGAAAAGGAGGCAGTTACAAGGGGAGAGAAGCATTGGACGGAAGACAAGTCGGTGATATGCGACCAAATCCAGGTGATCCCAGAGAAGCACAGGAACAGCAAAATGATGGGAAAGGACGAGGAAACAAGGCAGCAAAGCGAGACCTTCCACCAGCAAAGACTCATCTCATCCAAGGTACTGATTTATTTTAGCAGCCAATAAATATAGATTAAACCTGTGTTTGCAAGGTGCACTGTTAGGCTCTCTGGGGCCACACGAAAAGTGGTAAGATTTAGAAATTTGCTCTGCAGTGGAGACAGGCATGGACCCAAATAATTTACATACAGTTTGCTCTAATACGGGACATTATGCAAGTCTTCCTTGTCAAGGTGCCAATTTTAAAGAGTTAAATTTAAAGGAAAGTATGATTTCTATAAGTTAAACTGGGAGAAGGGGTTATCAGGCAAAGGAAATAAGTGGAGAAAAAAACATGAAAGTGTGAAAATGAATGTTTGGTGAATACTGATTTCTATTTTGGCTGGAGAATGAGATGCTTGGGGACAGGGACAAATGGTAAAAGATAAAACTAGAAAGGTGGTTCACCAGATTGGTAAGGCCAGGACTTCTATTCTATAGAGTTTGGGATTTAAGATATGGATGGTGGTGAGCCAGCAAAGAATTTGATCATGAAATGATATAATCAGATTTGTGACTTTTTTAAAAAAAAATAACTGACAGCACTCTATTGTGAAAGAAGAGACTGGAGTTGGGTAGCTGAAGGTATCAGAACATTGCAAAATAATCTAGGTCTAAAATGTGAAAGCCTTGAATTAAAATAGTTGTGCAAATTAAAAGGAGAAAACAGCCTAGGTAGACATTTCAGAGATAGACCCTATAGGACTTGGGGACTAACTGAATGTATAAAAGCACAATGTACTAATGGAGTAAAAGAAACATTCAAATGTTAATTAGATGGCTCTCTATGACTAGTGGAACACAATTGTATTAACCAATGTTAAAAAGCGAGGAAAAGGATAAAAGTCTTGGGGAAAAATAATTCCAGTTTTGAATGGACTAAGGTGCTGACAAGAACACAGATATGAAGAAAATCAATACGAATTTAAGAACTAGGTTTAAAGATCAGGAGGAAGGTTGTAGGTAGAAAGTGGATTTTAGAACCAGCAACACAGAGGTGAAAACTGAATTATAAGAGCTAAATTAGCAGCAGTGATATACTGGCTAATGTTTAACCATCAGTTCTCTGGAAGAAAACAAAACAAATCCCTTCTTTGTAGCCATTTGCATACTTCTGTTGTCTAATTACTCCCACAAAGGCTAGTTTCAAGCTACTAAAATGAAGTTAGTGTATGTGGAGGTGGGAAGAGATGCGTGTACAGAGGGCTTTTGTGAGAATGTGTGAGCTCTCTCTGGCACCCCATAGTCAGAAGTGAGTGTATTTAAAGGTTACCAGTGGGGAGAGGGAAAGGGGGAGGGACAAGGTAGGGGAGGGGATACAAACTGCTATGTATAAAATAAATAAGCTACAAGGATATAATGTGTAGCACAAGGAATATAGCCATTATATTATAATAACTTTAAATGGAGTGTATCTATTAAAATATTGAATCACTATGTTGTACACTTGAAACTCATGTAATATTGTAAATCGACTACACTTCAATAAAAATAAATACATAATATATATATACTTACATATGTTCTTTATTCTAAACAGAAACTGAGGTGGATCCACCCAGGGATATAAAATAATCATGCTATCCAAACTAAAACGAATAGTATCCTAGAAAGAATGGAGTAGGAAATTTTAAGGTAGGAAGAAATGTAAAATGCCACAGAAGTGAAAGTTAGATGTGACTCGAGGTAGAGGGTGAGAGGATGAGTGGAGGACACACAGATTTTGCAAAATGCTTTTTGTGAGTGATATTTAAAAGAGTTGTTTTTGGTAGAGGAGGCAGAACAGAGTCCAGACTGTAGTGGGTTGGAAAGTGAGGAAGTTGTGGAAGGAAGGTGGTGAGTATAGGCTCTTTGCAGAAGGTTGGAAAGAAGAATAGAGACTGAGATAGAGTTTGATAGGAAGGCAGAAATTTTAGGATAGGGTACTCAGATATTCTTAGAGACGAAGGAGAAGAAACAATTTAGGCAGAAGAGATACGAGAGAGAAAAGGAAATCGATGGAGGTGTCAGGAAAGAGTGATGAGGAAGTAAATCTTAGAAGGCTGTAAGTGCACATTAAGTACAACTGTATTTTAATAAGTGTGTTTCGTAAGATGAGACATCAGTCTGTTGTTCTGTTTATCATGGGTATCTGCTCATTAGCAACTTCCTTTCAATATTGGAGGACAGTTTCACTTTGTTCTGTGATGGAAGCCTGTATTCCTCATCCAGGCATGGACTCAGCAGTGAAGACATGTGTAAGGCTGTGCATTTCGGACTGATGCCTCCTCTAAGTGACCACAAAGTACTTAGCGACATCACCACAACCTAAAGTTTGCAATATGTAACTTAATTTTTTCAGTTAAGCCAAAGATGATCTGAACTTTTAACTTTTGGTGATTATACTCCAAGTATTGATTCATAAATCAAATGTCATGATGTAAATTCTGAAGTTTATATCTAGCCTGAAAGTATGGGCCAGTTTGCTGCTCACAAGCAACCTTCCTCCAAAGTAAGTGGGATTTTTCAGGAGAAAATTTTACACACTGAGAAAGATCTCGGGTTTGCAGAATTAGAACAAAGAGATGAAATTATTTTTTATCCATCTTCAGAAATTTAGTAAGTTATCCTCTGTGTTATAAAAATATTTGTAATTAAAGAACTAAGACTAGAATCATTAATCTAGAAACAACCCTATTCCATGGAAAGCACTGAGATACACTGAGCAGTTATTATTTTATATGTCTGTCTTTTCCAAGTTCATTTGAATCGTAACCTTGTTTGTATGTGTCATTAAATGATCATTTCTATGCATTGCTATAATTTTCACCTTCATAAGTCAATTTACATTATTTATAATAAAAAATGGGTTCCCTGATTTACATATATAACAAATGGTTATTTTTTAATTAAGGAAAGTGGTCTTCTAAACTTCAATGTCTGCTATTTTTGCTGACATCTACTACAGTTAGTTCGATTTATTTCTACATATATCAAACATCTACTGTGTTATTAAGCATTGTACTAGTCCTGAGATTTATGTGTAAACATGAACCTTGACCTCAAGGAGCTTATAGTTAGAGAGGGAGACAGGCAATCTGTGGATTCACAGATATACTCATATTTGGTATAATGTTTACGGTGCCATGATACTTGAGAGTCCAGAGAAAGGAAAATTAGCCCTGTCTTCTGGGAGATGGAATGTTAAGAACGATTTCTTGATCTTTCCTGGCTTAAGTGACTTATAAGCTTGAGTGTTCAGGATGAGTGGAATTTAGCTTGGGCAAGAAGGATGGATAGATTGTTCTGGCAGAGAAAATCAGCATGAAAAGCTGAGGTACCTTCAGGAGACCATAAGAAATTCATTATTACTAGACAGTAAAAGTGATAAAGATGAAGCTCTTGAGGGAAATGTAAGCTTAACTCATAGAAAGCCTGTAGTTCCTATGCAAGGAAGGTGGCTGAGTGAAGTCGGTTTAGAGGGAAATAACTCAAGAGGCAGAGACCTGTTGGAAGACATTTACAACCCCCAGGAAGATGTAGAGAATATAAACCAGGCAAAGGGAGCAAGGCTGAGTGAGTGGGAAAATTCAAGAAACATTTTAGAGTTAAAATCATCCTTACACGTTTTGTGTTTGAATGGGTGGAAAAGGTACACTTAAGGGGTATGGGAGGGTTGTTGAAAGGCAGGGAAGACTCCAAAATAATTCTGGTTTTCTGTCCTAGGTTATCAGTGGTTAGTGACGTCATCAGCTACAGCAGGGAAGACAGAGAAAATCTCAGAGAAGTGGGCATGTGAAGTCAATATTCAACATGTTGGGTTTGAGGGACACTCAGGAGGAAGTGTTCAACTGGGCATAGTTCAGGAGTTGGAAATGTAAATTAAGAACACATTATGATAAAGTAGTTAAGCCATTCATTCATTCACTGAAAGTATTTATTGATGACCTGTTATCTGTCAAGCTTAGAGTATGTCAGTATACAAAACAGAGAAAAATACCTGTTCTCTTGACAGCTATACTCTGGAAAAGGTTACAATCTGTGAGAATGGATGAATCACCCAGGGTGAGTGGTAAAAAATATGGGTTTATGTACACACACACACACACACAAGCTAAAAGTTGAAACCTGCAGGGCATCAACGTGTAAGAGATTCTGCATGAGAAGAGCCCACAAAAGACTGGCCAGGAAAGAAGGAGAAGTAGGAACTGAAAGAGCAGAAACGCTTACATTGATAGTGGTTTTCAGAGGAAGGGCAGTGGGATGTCCAGAGACAGGAGGATGGAAATGTGGTTAGCGTTATCAAAGTCAACAGTGACTTTTCTCGGTTCCCTTTTAGTAATATGGGCATAAGTAGATTTCAGTGGGATACAAAATGAATGGGAGTTGTGACTTCCAGTAGAGAACCGAAATTGCTTTTCAAGAAGCTTTGCTAAACAATGAGGAGAGAAAGTATTGATTTATTTAGAGCACAGGCTTAAGGGAAAGATTTTAGCAAAAGAGATATTTTATCATATTGTAGTGTGTCAAAAACTAAAGTCAATAGAAAGAGAAGAGTTGATGAAACAGGGATAGAAGATGAAGGTCAGAGAGGACCAAGTGCTCTGAAGCTAGGATCCAGGTATAGTGGTCCTCGTGGACTGTGAAACCCCAGAGAGTTAGAAGTCTGGATTTAGAAGGAAAGTTGTGATGGATAGAACAAGAGAGAGTTGTCATCAGGGAGGACTAGAGAGGCTGCATAACTTGATGGCTTTGTCCTCACAGAAGGAGAATGCTTTTGTTTAGGGGTGGAGGAGCCTTGATTTATAGCTGGTTTAGTGAGCTGAAGGCAAATCTTCCTCCTTCCACTGCAGGGAACTTCAGTGGAAACTTCAGAGGAAATCCGATTTCATTCAGTCAAGGAGGAGGTAGAAGAATTTGGAGGAGGAAAACAAAAGGGCATGTAGAAGAGGTTTTGTGTGTGTATTTGGTGTCCAAATGGTAGAGTGGACAGACTTTGGAGAGAAGTGGGCAGTTGGAAGATACATCAATAGAAATGGCACCAAATTTAAAGTCCTATGGAGATAGACATTCAGGAGACGACAGTTAACTGGAGTGGCTTGATTTTTGAAGCTAGCAATGATGTCAGGCTCCTGAGATTCAGGATTCCACAATGTGAATATGATTTTAAAATGGAGGTTGGCATCTTGGTGTCTAGGAAGTGAATCTGGGCTTGGCTCTGTTTTGGTGATTCAAGAAGACTGGGCTTTTTTTTTTTTTTTTCTGTCAATGCCTTATTATAATCCTTCATAGTTTACATGGGGATTCCACTATCTCATTTGCTTTCACATCAATACTAGCAAGTCCTCTGGGTGTAGCTACTATTATCACTTTCTTAGAAAAGTAGAAACTAAAGCCTAAGATAATGGGAGATCATATAGTGAAGGATGGAACTGGAAGCTACGTCTGACTTCAGGTCTGGTTTCCGTCTTATAAGGATATTGGTCCCAAGTGAGTTTGAGGTGGGCAAGAGCTTATGAGTATAATCAACCTAAACCCTGACCACTGCTTGGAAAATAGCAAGGTTGTCACTTTCATTTTCAGAAGGCAGTGCTGTCCTTCTCATCATTGTTGTAAAATATCCTGTTATTCCTCGGAAGCACGGATGTTTCCCCATTCAGAAGTAGAGACAGAAGTGACACATTAGGCGATGAAAATGTACAGTGGTGTTCATATGCACTTATTGTATTTCATTACACAGAGGATATTCTACCTTACTGTAGACCTACTTTTCCGACATCAAATAACCCCAGAGATCCTAGTTCTTCAAGCTCGATGTCATCAAGAGGATCAGGAAGCAGACAAAGAGAACAAGCAAATGTAGGTCGAAGAAATATTGCAGAAATGCAAGTTCTTGGAGGATATGAAAGAGGAGAAGATAATAATGAAGAATTAGAGGTATCTATAAATTTTTTTCAAGTTTCCCAACACAAGACTAGTTACTATATCAGCCTCAAAGTTAAAAACATCCATCAGTCTACAGAAATGTTTTGTCACAAACCCTAATGTCAGTGACGCCGGCAAATGAAATTCTGAGAATTTAATGATTTTCTTGAAATGTGTTCCGAAGTTTTAAATAGGTAATAACAGTTTCTTTTTAAATTTAGGGTTCATATTCATTTACAGATATTGAGATAGGAAATGTAGATGGCAAACATTTTTGTTAGGAAATAAGAACTATTGATCTAGATAATTATCATTCATAGTATTATGGTAGGTTATAAAAACCTAGTAAAGTGACAGTTATAGGGTGTGAGTGAGAGTGTTTTGCCTGTGTTATCTGCCACCCTAGTGATCACTGGGGTTAATGAGGATGATTTGCCCAACTATCTTTAATCTTCAGTCTTTTGAAAATGGGACCCTGATACTTGACACTGAACCTCCCAGGTGGAGAACACTTCTTGAGTTAAAGATACACTCCTTTGTTGGAATCTCTTGATAGCAACATAAGATACAGTTGGCAGTAAATCACATCTTATTAAAAAATCACCTACCATTTTTAAGATTGTATTTTCTCCATTTAATAAAAAAACAGGTTGAAGACAAATTTCTCTTCTTACAAATATATTTACTTTCCCTCAGATTGTTCACTAAGTGTTAAATTCTAACTTTTTATAATAGAAGATGAAAAATTATAATTACATCTAACTGAATTTTTCTATGATGCCCAATGTATTTTAACTTTGAGTTTTGGAATAAGAGACTTTCCTCCTGCAAATGCTGTTAGAAAAGTTGTTTTTCAACTTTTTTTTTTAAATAGAAGAGTCCTTTTGGGGAACAAAAGTCATTATAGACAACTCTACTATTTAAAAGCAATAAAAATTGAGCTCCAATGTTGACTTGAGGCTGGAGGAGTAGAGAGCTTGGAGTACTCCTGTTCCTCTCTCCATGCCGCACCCCTCAACATCCAGACCCTGTGCAGGAACACAGTTTAGTACTTGTTAGAGAACTATTGGATTTGCTGTCAGAACCAACTAAAGTTGACAAGTAAATATGTTGCCATGAGCATTTTCCAATGTGTACTAGTGAACGGGTGAAGAAACACAAACCATAAGAATAAAAACATATAAATAAATATACAATAGGAAAGTACTCTGAGATTTATTTTCACATTCAACAAAAACTTCTCTCTTACAGGAAACTGAAAGCTGAAGACCCTCAGAGAGGCTTGTGAGAGCTAATGTGAAAATTATCACTCGAGATGCCTCATATCTGATGACATATGACGCCAGATAAAATATTCAGTGCAATCAGAGTGTACAAATTGTCGTTTTTATTCCTCTTATTCGGAATACCATTTTTTAAAATTTCATTGGGGTTTTATTGTTGTTGTTTGATCCCTATCCCAATGAAGAACATCCCTATTCCCCTCGCTGTTGGAACAAATCATTACACCGTACTTCCAACAAGGGAAGTATTTGACTTCTTGCTTCAGTCATCAGCCAGCAGGAGAGAACAAAACAGTTCTTTCGCATTTTGCCCCTGAGATATGGCATTGCACTGCTTATAAACCAAGCCAATATACAGCAAAATATTGTTCAAAGACACAAAATTGACTAATCATCCTCATGTCAAGGGCTCTCAAGATATAATCTTTCTATAACCAACTGCTAATGCAAATTAAAACATAACTTCTGAATTACGTTTACTGAAACATAAAATGTAATCATTTTAACATGATTTTAGAATCAGTCTTTCATACCACCCTCTGCTGGGAGAAGAAAAAATATATAGCAAATGCAGAGCAACCACAATCAATTTGAATGGGGTAAAATCATTGTAAATATATACTCTTTGCAACCCCTGGTGGTACTTAATTTTGTCTTCTTTTCAATCATTGAAGTATATTCTTATTGGAAATGTACTTTTGGATAAGTAGGGATAAGCCAGTTGGATCTCTGGTTGTCTAGTCATTGTCATAAGTCAGCCTAGCAAAAACCTTGTTCTATTTTTCAATCAAAAAGCAATTATAAATACATATTACAAATAAATGGATGTTTTTAATGACCAATTGAATAAGGACATCCCTATCTTAACTGGCCTAAATTTCTTCTGGTAGTGTCAGTTCAACTTTCAGAAGTGCCACTTAAGGAAGTTTGATTTTTGTTTTTGTAATGCACTGTTTTTAATCTTTTTTTTTTTTTTTTTTTTTGGTTTTAAAAGCACAATCACTAAACTTTATTTGTAAACCATTGTAACTATTAACCTTTTTTGTCTTATTGAAAAAAAATGTTGAGAAGCGTTTTTAACCTGTTTTGTTAATGCTCTATGTTTGTATTTGGAATATTTGAATGATGACAGATGGTGAAGTAACGTGCATACTTTATTGTGGGCCATGAACTCAATGGTTCTTACTTTTCCTGGACTTAAGGAGAAAAAGGTTTAAGTTTATTGTGGCCAATGGTGAAACTTACAAGATTTCCTTATAAGCTCAACTAGAGGCATTACTTGCTTTTACTTGCCAAATGATGCCCTCTGACTGTAGATTTTTATGATCCTTTTTTGTTGTTCTATAAAATTCATTGACTTTATAATTGGTGCTATTTGAAGAAAAAAATGTACATTTATTCATATATAGGTATCAGGCCTGACCCCACTAGAAAACAAAGCCAAACAAAACTGAACCACACACACACACAAAATCTGGTGTTCACCAAAAACTGAATGTGTTCACTTAGATAATTTGAAATTTACATAGAAAAGGTGTGCAGTACTAAGGGAACAATCCATGTGATTAATGTTTTCATTATGTTCGTGTAAGAAGCCTCTTATTTTTAGCCATAATTTTGCATACTGAAAATCCAATAATCAGAAAAGTAATTTTGTCACATTATTTATTAAAAATGTTCTCAAATATATCATTCTTTCCTGTGTTGATTTCTTTTTTTTTCATTGTGTGATCAGATTTATTCCATTTAATCACAAAGTTGTGCTGTCTTAACATTTCACCACTATATTATCAAATGGGTAAAAATTCTCTTTTATGAACAACCAGGTTTCTACTTGTAAGGAAAAATTCTCATTTTACTCCTCTGAAATTAAAGATACAGCATGAATCATAAACTAAAAGTTAATAATTTAATCAGAGAGTAACTTTTCAATATTAAGAATGTACTAAAATGTGTATGTGTGTGTATCTGAATTTCAGTTAACCTTTTCCTGAAAGAGTCAGGATTCAACAACAATAAATCTGATTTGTAAAATTTGGACCACTTATGTTCTGGCAACAAGAAAATTATATAAATCCAAAATATTTATCAGTAATTATCTGCTTTCTTATTACAAACTTATGTGAAAATTTGACAATACAGTATTTATCATTTACCAACTTGCATATTATTGTTCATTAGATTAAAGTCAGTATATTCAATTATTCAACTTTGAATGGATGGACGAAATGGGTATTATGTCTTGGAAGTTTCAAGAGCAACAGAATCTAGTGAAAGTTTGTTTTTTTTTTCTGTGACTTACATATTGCTAAATTTTGTGTTGATCATAATTTGAAAATCTGGGGGAAAAAACTGAAAAAAGGGAAATGTAATAATTTGAAATTTAACTTTACAAAAGTGAAGCAATCACCAGCATCTACCTAGAGATGAACAGGCCTGTAGGTCAAGAAGTCAAGTTTCCAAGCTATATCAAGGGGGAAAAAATGGAGAGAGACATTAAATGGCCTAATATTTTCTCTTTCTTTTGGTGAATTGACTAAAATTAAGCTAGTTTCTCTTTTGAGTATCTGATATACATACAAATTATGTGTATCGGAGGGCCTGGGTTTGAGTCCCAGTTCTGTCATGGGCTATGTTTCCTTGGACATGTTACTTAACCTCGAAGTCTCAGGTACTTCACCTGTAAATTCAATAATACCTACCTCATGGAGCTATTGTCATGATTTAGTGAATTAATGTATATGATATGGACTCTGTAAACCCCCAAAACAATAGAAGATGTTGTATTTGTGGACTGAAATCATTGCACACATGTTTTCTCCACTTTTCACACATAGTTTGTTCCCCAAAACTTGCAAAGTTTTAGTTTTTTTTAAAGGTCAAAAAATAAGTGTGGTTCAAAGGATGGGAGTGGTTCCATGCCTGGTGAGTAAAAATCACTGTGAAATCCCTAACTGTGGAATAAATTCTTGGTGTTTTTGCTTGTTTTTTTGCTTTTGAATTCCTGAGGGCCAGCATTGCACATACCTCACAATTCAGGGGTGTAAACATCTCACTTGAGGTCTCAATGACTAGACTTAGTGTCTATTTTGGGTGCTGTTCTGCCTAGCGGCAGAAAATAGCATCTTAGTTCCAGGTGAACTCAATTATATCTTTCTTGGTCACTTCAGACATGGAGTCTGGATTTTGCCCTTCCTTCCCCTCCGCAGTGTCGTATCTAAATTCCAGAGGCTGTCTTCTTGTGTAGAAAGTGTGGGGGTTCGGGTGGTTGGGGCTTTCGGCATTACTGCTATTGTCCAAGCTTCCAGTGGTCTCCGTTTGTCAGCGCCTTTACTCCTCATCCCCCTCTCCCCAACCTCAATGTCCTTGATTATCCATTGACTCTCTCTAAGCCTTCTGATGTAGGTTGGGTGTGGGGACCCATGAATTCTGTACATTATTATGTGCCATGCGGAGGCTCTGGAAACTTGGATGTGGAGGCCCTTCCTTAGGGCCTTACGGGATATCAACTTTGGGCTGTGTGGGTTGGGAGGGGGAATGGCAGTTACTTCTGCATTTTAGAAGAAATAAACTTTGGTTCCAGATCTAGACCACCTGTGCTTAAATCTTGGCTCCTCAAAGTATTTGCTGTCACAAAGTGGTTATATTAATAATATCTACCGTACAAGGTCATTGTGGGATTAAATGAGTTGATCTAGGTGAAGTCCATAGTAAGTGCCCAGGATTTATTGGGTGATACCTGCTGTCTCTCTGGTGTTGAGCTGGAAATAGGTCTTTACTTTCAGATTCCCCAAGCCCTACTTGATTAGAAGGGGAGAGGACACTGGGATCAGAAACCTCAGTAATACACACTCACTATATTTAATTCCCTTCCCTCCTGTTTAATTCTCTCTTCCCAGTGAGATGAAAGGGAGGGAGAAAGAGAGAGGGGGAGAGACAGAGATTCCAAGAGAGAAATAGGGAGGGAGGATAGGAGAAGAGAGAAGGAGGGAGGGAGAGGAGAAGAGGAAAGGAGGGAAGGAGGAAGAGAGGGAGAGAAGGGAAGGAGAAAAGGAAGGAGTGAGGGAGGGAGAGGGGAAGGGGGAAGGAGGGAGGAAGGGAAACTCATGCCTATTGCTTACATGCCAGATCTTCAGTTTGCAAGAAGTTAGCTCTTGCAGTTCGGCCTTTACTCTGCTATAGATTTCAAAAATCTACTTTGAAATCCAAAAGGGAATATTGAATTGCTTTTCTGTAGCAAACACCCCTTTGCATTTCTCTGGTAACCATCGCAGGGCAATACATACAGAAAGCTCTTTCAGGTGCCCGAAGTGGGGTAGAATAGAAGGAAATAGCTTATAACAGGTGCAGCGTCTGTTAATGTTTCAAAATACAATCTTGCTACAAAAGGATGCGATTAAAGAAAATATTAAAGACAGAGGTTACTCTTTAAAAATCGAAATATCTTTCCTCAAATGCCAGTTTTCTCACCTTATTTCAAGAGAATTCAGCAGAAAGAAGTTAAATGTTGAAAAAGTAAGGATTTGGCAACAGACGAAATCAAAGAGCATGAGAATGTAGTGGTCATTTTAGTATCAAAAAGTTTTAGGGAAGTTTCCTCCAGTGAGATAGGGACACTGACCTTTTTCTTTTCAAAAAGGATTCTGTAGCAGGACTCCCAACCAAGAACCTTAAGGACCCTCTGTTTTTGGGTCCTTTGACTTAGTTTCTGTTTTACACCGATGCACAAGTTGCTTTTTTCTCTTTCCCCCTTTTATCAACACACTCCATCAGGAAAGTCCTCATTAAGGCCTTATTTCCATTTGTAACACACCAGTACTGCAAGCTTATCATCTATCAGCATTTTCATTTTTATTATCCCCTCATGTTTATAAAATCACAAAACATGGAACATCTAAATAACACTCCAAAGCCAGATGCCAACACTGCAGACTGAACTGTTTCCTAAGCACCTATGTGTCAGCTGTAAAATTCTGAAGTTAGTGGTTTAAAGAAATTAGCCCCAAATTAACAAAAATATAGAATACATAAATGGAATAAAATAAATTAGAGATCTTGGGCTTAAAAGATTTGCTCACATTCAGAATACAAAAATTACTTTGAATTAGTAAACTGACTTTCTAATCAAATCCTGAACATTTTTAGATGTCTCTTTCAAAGGTTGTATGGGAAAACAACTATTACTTTTTTCCTCAAAAATTAGATAATCCTTTATAATGGAAATGTCTTATTCTTAACAACAAACTAGACTATTTAATTAGCACTTTGAGTGCCATTGAAGTAGCTGAGAAAGTTATAATCTCTCTCTCTCTCAGTCCCTGTTTTGAACACTGGTGAGAGAAAGACAACAAATGGATTTTAAATGGAGAAGTTTTACAAATATTTTCAAAGATTTTTGTTCTCCAGAGGCTCTACACCCATGTTTCTTGAAGCAGTGTCCATGGAGAGCTGTCCTCTGGTCAGAAGTGTAAATTCCTGATTCTTGTTCTGATCCTGCTGAATCAGAATCCCAGGAGGCAAGTCTTAATAATTAATACTTTGGAGACAATACCAGTAATTTTATGTTTGAAAAACAAGTTTGAAAACCACTGCCCTAACATACCAAGTAAAGGCTTCACTGAAATGTATCTGAAGCTAGAATGCCTCTGGTCTCAGCACTGTCTTGTACTCACTATCAGGCAGCGGTCATGATGCAGTTTCCATTGCCTTCTGTTAAAAAGCACACCACATGCCAACAGGCAGGGAGCATTTGTCAAAGTTTACCTCATTAATAAGGGAATCAGGAAAAAGACAAAGAGCATTTGAAGAAAAGTTGTGGAAGAAACTTAAATATAATTGCTAAGTTAGTTAACTTTCTATGGGCAGTACAAGCATGACATTCCTATCTCTACCGAGCCAGGGAATCATAACACTTCTTTTTCTTTAGGTTAAATAATCCCTAACTTTCAGAACTACATGAAATCTGCACCTTATCCTTTTTGCAGTTAGTTAAAAATATACTTTGGTAAATTACATTCCCCCAAAAGAATCAGATGAGAGTCAGTGACTTAGTCTTGTCTGTGGCTCCCCAGTGGCAGCCCTCATGACAAAGACTTTGGTACAGTTTATTTGGGAGGTAATTCCAGTAAGTGGAGTGTGTTGTGCTGTTGGCACCAAACATTTAAAAGCTCCATTACCTTTAATTAATGTATAAATTTTAAAGTATTGCTTAGGTTCCAAAGGCCATTTTTAAAAATAAGAAATTATAAATGATAATTTCCGAAACATATCAATTGTATATATATATGTGCATATGGAATCCCATATTAACATCTGCCAAATTAAAGGTCTTTCTGACTTGAAACCAACTGAATCTTCCAAGAATACGTACCTTTGTTTGCTCAAGGTCATACAACATTACCTTTCTAAGGCAGAATTTTTCATTGCTTTGCCTAACCCTGCAATCCCTGTGCTCCCACTTCTGCCTCTCTATGGGAAAAGGGAGTCTTTTGGAAAGTTTTAAATATTTTTTAAAAATCTGTCTTTTTTAAATGGGCTAAGACATTTATAGTAAGTAAAATACCTTACCATTTTGAATACTTGAATACTTTGGGGGAAAAATAAGTCAAGAAAAATAATTAATTACTTAGACTAATAATGCACCTATGCATGGGATTAGCATATTCTGGGAAGTTAATATATTTTATCTGCATGATTTATGATCAACCACTGTTAATTAAGCCCCACATGTTTCAAGAGTGCATAATTAAACAATCATTTTGAGTAAACCTGATTTCTTATCCTGCTATATACTATGGTGTCAAAAATATGACTCCTGGACTATGCTAAAAAGTAGTCACCTTCTACAATGTAATCAAAAGAGTTCGATTAAGTTCTTTATAAACTTTTACTCATGCTCCCCACCCTGATTTCGATCTGGGCATTCATTCATTGACTTGGCAGTCTACTGGGCATCTACTCTGTGCTAAGAATAAAGATGGGCAAGTCCCAGAAGTGCTTGCTCAAAATGTAATGGGAGGCAGACACACACACACAACAGAGTGTGAATCACGTAATAGAAGTATTTACATGATGTTTTAGTCCATTCAGCCTGCTATAATAAAAGTGCCTTGGACTGAGTGGCTTATCAATGACATGAATTTATTTTTCACAGTTCTGGAGGCTGGAAAATCCAAGAACAAGGCACTTGCAGATTTGTTGCCTGGTGAGAGCCTGCTTCCCTGTTCCTAGACAGATATCTTTCACTGTGTCCTTATTTGGCAGAAGAAGGAAGGGTGCTCTCTGAGGTCTTTGTTTTTAAGGGAACGAATCCCATTCATGAGGCTCCACCCTTGTGACTGAGTCACCTCCTAATACTATCACACTGTGGGTTAAGGTTTCAACATAGGAATCTGGGGGGACACAAATATTCACACTTTAGCACATGGCAATAAAGAAGCTTACTGAAATTCTAAACAGGAATTGAAGTAGAGGCTAGTTGGATTATGAAGACTGAAAAAGAAGTCATCAATTTATAACACATAAAGCTTGGGTTATCTCAAAATTGTATTCTCTTCCACTTACAGAAATACATATCGAATACCTTTTAAAGTTAAAATATATCCAGATGAGCCCCAAAGACCAATTCTTGATTATGTTTGAGAAAAGCAATTTGGATTATCTGGGGGTTTTTTTGTTTCTGTTTTTGTTTTTTGGACAGTTTCCATCATTCCCCAACTAAAATAGTTCTGGAATCATATAAATTTAAGGACTTAATAAAAACATAAAAGGATTAACTGACAAAAATATCAAGGGGATTCAGGATTACTTTATTTTATATTTAATTTCTCTTCCATACAGACAATATCAGTTATGATGCTTCTGAACACAGATACACATAAAACACATAAAATCCAACTTGGCGTGGCTAAGCAATGAAAGAAAGTTATGGTGTAATGGAACTGAAAAAGCACAGCAAAACTACTCTCAGAGGACAGGACTCAATCAAGCTCTGACTCCTTCTGTCTTTGAATGTTTTTGCTCTGCTTTGCTCCACATGTTGCTTTCTTTCTCCAGCTGTTACCAAAATGGCCATAATAGACCAAGCCTCAAGGCACACAGGATAATGTTCAGAGGCCAAGAGACAAAGGCAGAAAAAGTCAATACTGTCTAAAAATGTATCCCAGTGATCTAAATTGTTACACATGCTCTTTCCAGGACCAACCCTGTGTCCAGAGAAATACCCTGTACTGTTTGGCTGAAATCTGGATTTCCCTAGACTCATTAGGTCTTCCACTGAAGTGTGTTGAGCTGTTACCCATGAAGTATATGGACTGTTTGTTGAATAGAATGGATGATGGAATGCCTCCAATAATAAGCAACATACACACATTCTTATTCATACATTTAGCAATTAGTCTGTGCTCCAGCTTTTATACGTGGTTTATGTAGTAATTTTTAAAAAAACGACTGCAAATTCTTTGACACTCCTCTCATCAGGAGGCAAAGCCTCTGAATCATCTCCTTCAATCATGATAAAATTGTGACTACTTCAACCAATAGGGGAGGACTATTGATTTTTGAGCTTAGCTCATCATGCATCTTCCTTAGTTTTTGAACATTTGCTCTGCAGAAACTGGCTCTTGGAATCCAGCTGCTATGCTTTAAAAAACCTAGCTACCTCGAAAGGTCTTGTGTCGGTCATCAGTCTCAACTGAGCCCAGCTTTAGTGCCTGTCATGGGAGTCTAATGATTCCAATCCACAGCCATTTGAGTCACCCCAGACACATAACCTCCCAGCTGGGAGCCCAGATTTCATGGAGCAGCTATAAAAACATCCCAAGACAAGCCTTCTCAGCTCTGCTTTGAATTCCTGACCCACATAATAAAATTGTTGTTACTTTATGCCAGTGAGTATGAGGTGGTTTGTTACACAGCAGTATATAACCAGAACGGCTTAAATGTCTTTAGTGAGTAGGAAATCCATGAAATTGGAAACAGGAAGAAAGAAGACCTGAAAATAAAAGGAGTTGCCAAGCATTTAAGTAACAGCGTATGTTTTGAGAGGGGAGTATGTTGTTTCTGAAACAGAATGAAGGTAAACAAAATCCTTGTATTATGTGTTTAGTGTCACCCTTAATGATCCTAGTAGTAAATCGTCCAGCTGTGAAGCATCTTCTGCCCCAAATAGTCATATTGAGTCACTGGTTCTTGGATTTTATTTTATAAATCAGAGATGTGATATTCCTTCATATTTGCATGTGCCAAAGAAGCTATAAGGGGTTTTGAATAAATTCTGAAATTCAGGCAACAAATCCTTAGCTAATAACCAGGACCTAAGTCATTCACTTGCATCATAACAATCACCTTTGCTCTTGCTTTCTCTTCCTACCTTTCATCTTTTTGTTTATTCCTTACTTGTAACTTCAGGAAGGCAGGAAAAATAAATAGAAACAGGAATACACTAATTTTTAATTCCTTTTTGTAGGGATAATGGCATAATAGGGAGATCATAGAATTTAATACCTGGAAGTATTTCCCTGCTTCTTTCAAAGTTTTATGGAATTTTTTAGTTAACAATATATTTTCAAGTACATATTAAAATATAAGTCTCACCACATTAAAATCAGTTTGTACGTGAGATAATGAAGAGTCATGATGGTTGTTAATTAACCTTTATCCAGGCGGGTCCCCAGCAAGGGTCCTCCTTTCTGGTTTCGTTTGAGCCAACAGAATGAGACTGGTTCAGGAGCACAGGACAGCTTTATTCTCAGAGAATAAAGAAAGGGGAGCTCCAGCAGTAGAGAACAGGCTCTTCAGGCAGGTCATGGGTGGGGCTGCTTTGTAGGGATCTGCTCGGCGGGGCGGGGCCTGGAGGTGCGGAGTTCTCGCGAGTCTCGGAGTCTCGCCCCTCAGACTGACGGGCCCGGCGTCTCTGCGCACAGCCTGCACCCCGCCGCCATGTTGAGTTTCCCTGTGTGCGCAGCGCTTTTCAGTCCCGAGCTAGAGTGAGGAGCGGCTGTTTCACACTGGGAACTCTGGTCTGAAGGGCCCGGAGCAAGTCCTCTGAGCGTGGCATCCTACAAGCTAGTGAAACTAAGCACAAAGGAAAACAAAAGGTTAGACTTTACTTTATTACCCAGATTCCCCCAGAACTGTTAATGGGCTTTGCTGGTAAAAAGTCCTTGCTCTGCCTTTTGTCCTGCTTGTCATTCTTGAAGGGTGAGAGCCTGGGGTCCGAAACTGATTTCTGCTGTGTTTGGGCGGCTTTGTTGCTGTGGGCGAGGAGCAGAACTTCTCCTCAGCCGCCTTTAGATGTGTTGGATGGTCACCAGGCCTTAGCACTAGCTGTTCATATCCCTGAGCCCCTGCCGTTTGTCTAAACTTTTGGACAGAAAGGACACCAGACAATTTAGGATGTATGGCCCAAATATTAGTAAGAATAATGGTTATGTTACTCCAAGAGGTAGAGACCCCAGGGCGAGTCATACCTGGAAAACAGATTTGCAGTCGGGAAATGGTGCATTGCGTAGTGAAAGATTTTAAGATTTATTTTAAAGAAAGAAAAAGTACACCCCCAAGAATGGGAGGCAGGCTCTAAGGGAGGAAAAGCTGCAGTGTTTGTGTCCCTTTTCTCTTATACCCTTGCTTAGGGGTGGTCTCTTGATTGATTGATGGCTCGTGTCCCTGGAATGCTTAGTCATGTTTGGCCCTTTTGCGCATGTCCTTACCCATGGTGTATACCGAAAAGCCCATGGTGGGGCCTAAACTGCAATGTTAATTATAATACAGTGAACATTGGGTCGCGTCCGGTTAATTCTTTTCTGCTACCGTGCAGTCGTGGCTGTTGGGCTTTAACCAGTTTCTTGCTGGCACTCATTGCTGGCACCCGCTGAAGGCATATAACACCATCTTCCAGACCATCCTCCTTCTCCACCTGTCTGCCCAGTGACCCCACTTATGTAACAATCTGACAGTTACATGTCAATTTTTTTCTTAAAAGTGAAAGTATCTAGGTCTTTTGCCTGTAGGCAGAAGTGTACCCTGATGCAGAGGCTCACTGCCGTGGCCTGAATCTTCCTGGTCACACCTCTGTTGTTTTCCGGAAGAGGAACTTCAGATCAGAGAGAGGTTCACACGAGTAGTCAAGGGGGCATTTCCCCAGGTTGTCTCCCAGGATGTGGAGGCTCTGTGCCCTCTTCACTCGAGTGTAATGTGTGATATGCCTCTGGAGTGACCCCCTGCAACTTCAGGGCAGAGTGCGTGGTTAAGGTCAGCAGGTGGGGCCTGTTCCCTTTAGGGGTGAGCTGTCTCACAGACTGAGGGTTTTCCAGGTTTTTCGGTGCCCCCAGTCTCCTGGCCAGCAGGGGTGCAGGGCCAGATTGGTGGGTGCTAGTAGCACTTGGTCACCATATTCTGTGAGAGCTTTCGTAGTTTCTCCTACTTGGAGGGCACACTTGAGTCGCTCCATTTCAAAAGGGCCAAATCGCCCTTTCTCTCAGGCTTGGGGGATGAGTCTACCAGACAGGAGTTCAAATGCACTCAGCTTTAATTTATCTTGGGGTTAACTGCACCTGGAGCAGGGCAGCTGGAAGTAACATAATTTAGAGACCCATTGATGGGCAACTTTCCCATATCCCAGCTGGTATTGGGGCCAGGCTGTGTTACATAAGATTAAGTGTTTTGAGGTCGAGGTGGTGATACCTAAAAAATTCCAGCTCTTCAGAATGCATCCTAATGGGCTGTCCTTTGGTATGCTGAACATTTGGTTCCCCAGACTTTAGATATTCTGTTTTCAGGGATTTGTTTCCCACTACTGAGGGGGCGGTTGGAGTGATGAGTTGTCAGGCAAATGCCACAAGATTTGACCTGCATAGGATTTCTGGTTTAGGAAATTTGGAACCAGCATCAAACTGTTCATGCATTCAAAAGACTGAAAGAGGAGGCTTCCAAATGGCGTGGACTCTGATATAACCGGGGTCTCCCCTGAATTTGCAACTGTTCATGCCTTAGAGAGTCCCTCCTCGGTCAGAATGTCCCATAGGAGGTTAGACGGGATGTCTCAGGGCCACATTAGTTCCTGACAGCTTGCTCCCTTAGGGGATGGTCCAGCTGTCTGGGGCAGGGTCTTCTCTTTCATCCTTACAGCTGAAAAAGAGGAGTTTTCAGACTTTCTGTTCGCTGAGGACTAAAAGCATGTGAGGTCCCCACAGGGCATTCTCCAGATCGCCAGGCAGCTGGTATCTGTGTGATATCTGGAGGAGAGCCGGTGGAACCTCAGTTTGCCTCACACGCAGAGGGGGAGGAGTGATAGTGGGGTTCCTGGCCTTGGGGACGGCTCATGAGGCTCCCCAGACCACTTCAGAGAAACTAGTGCTGACCAGAAGACGGTCATCTAGTCACCAGTTGCATACCTACCCTTTGACACTCCGGCATCCCTGGTGCCTTCTTGAACTCAGATCGAGTGCCCTCATTCCGTTTTGTCAAGCGGCCCTCAATACCTGGGGCTTTTCTTGGTCTGGCCTCTTGGCTCACGGGGATGGCTGCTTTCCTTGACAGAGAGTGACAATGGAGAACACCACTGCTGACGCCTGGAGGTTGGCGGGGAGGGCTGAAAGCACTGGTGCAGCTGCTACTGCCTTGTCCCAGGGTCAGGTGGACAGCGCTGTTGACAGGACTGCCCTGGCTCCCTCTCATCCTCAGGTCCCCACTGTCCCCAGGTCACCAGTACCTCGGGAAGGCCAGTCAGAGGCAGGCGTGCATGAGTTTCATTCTTCAGTCCCCAACGATGCCACAGTGTGGTCTCCTCAGTGGAGCATGGTCCCAGTGACTGGGGGCTGGGCTATTTATGCACCACACCTGGGTATTGGGTTGCTGGAAAGAGTTGCTCTGAATTTGGCTGAAGGTTGCTGCCCTTCTACCCTGTCAGGGTGTACTCAGAAACCAGGGTCAATCATCCTCACCTGAACCTCCCAAAGCCTCAGCCATCCTCCTGCTGGAGCCGGGGCAAGCCTGGAGTCTAGGGGATAGCTGCAGGTAAAAAGGCCACAGTCTATCCCACCTTGGGTGCCTGAATTTTGTTACTGTCCCTTTCAAGTCAGGCCCCAGCAATGATCCTTCTGCCTGGCGTCCTCCAAGCATATGGTGTCAGTATTGTAACAAGTCCTACACAGTTGTTCAGGAACTCTCAGTTGTCACCGCCCTGCGGGAACTTATTAAAACATAATCAACTCTCAAGTTCAGTGTCAAGAATATTGGTCATTTAAAAAGTTGAGATATAATTGTCATATAACATGATATTAGTTTCAGGTGTACAGCATGATTTGATATTTGTATTCATTTTGAAATGATCACCACAATGATTCTAGTTAACATCTGTCAACATATATAGTCATTCATTTTTTTTTTGTGATGAGAACTTTTAAGATTTACTCTTAGCAACTTTCATATATACAATACAGTATTCTTAACTATAGTCACTATGTTGTACCTTGCATCCCTATGACTTATTTTATAACTGCAAGTTTGTTCCTTTTGACCTCCTTCACTGATTTTGCACCCCCATCCCACTCACTCCCCTGATCCCACCCCACCCCATCCTACCCCTCCATCTCTGGCAACCACCAGTCTGTTCTCTGCATCTATGAGCTAGTTTTTTGTTCATTTTAGATTCCATGTATAAATGAGATCATATGGTATTAGCTGTCTAGTGGCTAGACAGGTGAGGGTGCCAGGGTCTGCAGTTTGCATGGATGTAAAAGTGGTATGTATAAGGGGCATGTTGAGGACCCCAGAGTTAGGGCTGCAGGAAAAGGAGAAAGAGGAGGATGGCTATGGAGGGGCAGTAGAAAACAGCCAGTACTGACAGTACTTGGTAATATAAGGTGGGCTCCAATTTGGGTCTTCTGCAGGTATGACCTTATTTTCTGATTTTAGACTGGAATAGCGTGATAGGGTTGCTGCAGCCTTAATTTCAGCAGAAGTCTTATTGAGCCCCAGGGTTCTGCGCTAGAATCCCATATCCCTTCCTACTCTCTAGGAACCCACCCAAAACATAATACATTCTTATGTGCAGTGTCAAGAAGATAGGTCACTTTTGGGGACAAGATCCCACAGAGCTCCCAGAATTGGTAACATGTTGACCTAAAAAATAGATCACTCCCGAGAACCTTTAGTGGTTGAACCAGCATCTCCAGCCCAGATTTCTGAAATTCTCAAGAGTTTTATTTTTCTTTTATCATTAGACTTTTGTCTGGAGCTACTCTGGGCCACACACACACACACAAAATCTCATGAGCTTCTAAAGTAAGGGAACATATGTCTTTAGTGCAGCAGCCAGAGTGATCCTTTTAAAATATAGTTTTGATCATCATTCCTCTCCTTCAAAGCTTCTCTGGTTTCTTTTCTCACTCACAGTAAGAAAACAATGCAACCCAAGCCTTCATCCTCCTTACCTCTGTTAGCCTATGTCAATAAAAAGTAATCAGTCAATCTAAGAAAGAAATGAAAAATTTTACATGAGCCAGGTTTGAGGATTATAACCCAGGAAGAGCAACTCAGAGAGCTCTGGGAACTGTTTTGCTGGTTAGAAATCTAGGCTGGTTACATAAGAGTTTTTGAGACAGAGGACTGTACAGCAAATGATGTATTATAGACAGTTTACATAATCCAGATCTAAGCATCATGCTGGTGGGTCATGTGACCCCTTACAAGATCAAGAAGGAATGTTATCTTTTAAGGAGTTGTCTTGTTAATGCTAGAAGAATGTTGCTCTTTATGATTGAACAGGTATTTTTGCTGATGGGGAAGGTTTGGTTGATGCATAATGCAGATACATAATGCACAATAGAGGAAGAGAGGAGGCCAAAGGGCAGAAAAAATTTTTTTTATGTTTAAGTTTTTCTTATTTTGCCATAAAATATGAATTTTATGTCACATCTATGATTGGTCTCTATTCATAAGGCCTCCTTACTGCTCTAGGAATGAATCTGGTAAATTTCCACCTCTGGATATTTGCATTTGATATTCCCTGAGCTTGATACACTCTCCTAACTATCCCATGACTCACTCCCTTACTTAAAGTCTTTGTTTTCTAAACAAACTCTTTGTGATCACCTTATTTAAAACTACACCTCCCACATCATACTCCTTTTCTTATTCAGCTGCCCACCAAAAACAAAGCTTCCTGAAGGCAAGGATTATTGTTTTATTCAAAGTGCCTAGAACAAAGCCTAGTATAAAATTAATCCTCAAAAATACGTATATATTATGTACGTTGGATCCAGTTGTCAGCTGTATTCCACACAGGCAATAACCAAAGGGTATCTAGGAGAAAATTCTTTATTCCAGGACTGTTCTCTGGAGTAGGGCTCTTAATCATGCCAGTGCAGGAAAAGTAGACATGCATTGCCCTAGGTGAAGAATTAGGGATCTGTTTCTGTGGGGTTAAAAGAAGCCATCAGACTTCTGAAGAGATTTGGGAAGAGGGGGAACAATATTTAAAAATCCCATATACCCTCTGGGCAGGAAAGAACCAAGACCCAACCTCTGCTCTCACAAGTAAGAAGTTAGTAATACCTACTCAAGTAAACCTTCACCCCTTCACATTTGTTGCTCTCTCATTACACACTTAATTTCCATGATCTATCATATAAGTCACTCTTGGAAATGTTACTGTATTTCCTTTGTCCTTTCACTCTTCTCTCTCTCTCCAAGACAAGTATCTCATTTCTAAAACTTCCAACTCATCTTTCCCAAGGATGATTGTTACCACAAAATTGGGTTTGCGTCTTGGTGGGTTATAAGCCAAAAGACACAATCAAGCCAAAAAGGAGGAAAAGGAAGTATTTTGTACTTACAACAGGTGAGGAGAACACTGAGCATATTTCCCAAAGCAGTGTCTCCTCAAACAGCAAAACTGGGGAAGTCTTAAGCTAAGGGTACATGCATATTTATTAAGGGGTTTGGGAAGTGTATGCATATTCATGAAAGGACTTGAGCAGCAGAGAATTAAGCATAGAATAGGGGCAAAGGTTGACAGAGTTCAGGCTTTAGTTGATTGAAGTCACAAGGGTCAGAAAAAGTCATCATCATTACCTCTAACTGGAGCAAAACTCCTGGACAGGACAAAAATTAATTCTAATTGGACAGAGCCAAACTGAAAGTGGTTAGGGGCATTCCATCAATAGGAGACAAGGGTAGGACTTTTACAGAGAAGATGCAGAAGCAAAGCAAGGAAATTGATTGGTTGTAACTTAAGCAGTTGCCTTTTTAGGAAAGCCTGGTTGGCTGTTTGTGATCCTTAGGTTTTGATTTCTTAATCTTTAAATTTTTATAGGCTAAGATTTTGTGTTGCTTACATAGACTTATATTAAAGCCATCTTGGTCTGTTGACCTCCTTGTTTAATTAATTTACTACTACTAAGTCTACAACACCTAGAACAGTGCCTGTGGAACATATAATAGACATTTAAAAAAGTATTGTTGAACTCATGAGTGAAATTGCTAGCAGTTATAGTTAATATCTCTTTTATAAATTCTGGACAGAATGCTGTTTCACATGTATTCTTGTTTAATCCTCCCAATGATCCTATGACTAGGTACTATTTGCCATATTTCATAAATGCAGAAAGACATTTAGAGGTAGTCAGGGGCTTGTTCTAGATCACAGCACTAGGATGTCACAGATGTGGGATGTGAAGCAAGACCATGTGTCTACGCGGCTCATGCTCTCCACTGCTATTCTGTGCAGGCCCTTATACTTAAAGTATCCTCTTCCTTTTAGTAAGCATAATAATCCACACTTCATGTGTTTAGCAGGGACTGCTTTTCTCTTGAACCCAGTTACCTCTTTCTCTCACCAACTTTTGAAAGTAAATCATTTTGAATTTTAATCTGATTTTGGATAATGCAGATGGTAGGTGACTTCAATTTTCTCTCTCTCTTTCTCTCTCCACTCCCACCTCTCTTTTCTTAATATTTGAAAACAGGTCTGCCTGATATTAGTAATATCTTACAAAAGAAAATCCAGACAGAGAGAAAGAATCATCTTTCATTCTGTGTGCTGGCCTTCCAAAATTACTTATTCATGGCAGTGAATTAGGTTTGCTAATACATTTTTGGTTGATGCTTCTAAAACCATGGAAAATAAAGTTAGACTATTAAATTAGTCTGAGAGATTAAAAGGTGAAAAAAATACAAGATAATGTTATATTGATATTTTAATTTTTCTTTCATTTTCATATTTTAAAATTCTTTTAACAGGAGATACAATACCATAGAATAAATGGAATAGGTTTGGGAACCTGTATTTCTCATCTGTATATGAGAGGTTCCCAAACTTGTATTTATATATATATATATATATATATATATATATATATATATATATATAAACATCATAAAGTAACTCAGCCTTAATATCTTTCTCTTTTAATTTAAATTATCTTTATATATGAAGGGAAAATATTTTCTTTTCAACATGAGGATGAAGTTTTATAAACAAGTTAGAACTTTGGTTTTGTGTATTAATATGAAAGCAAGTTCTTCCATGCTTGATTCTTTTAAAGGCTGGCCTTGCTACTTCAAAAGAGAAGTTGCAAGAAAATTTTTATTTAATCCTTCCTGTTCTCCTGGAACATAATTGCCAACAATATTACTGAACAGCAGAGTAATTTATCCTGCTGAAACAGCTCAATGGCAAATTGGCTAAAAATCAAGTTAGCTTAATTATTTTGTGTTAGAAAATTGGAAAGTCCCTTTTTCATATAATTTGTCATGAAACATTTTAAAATCTCAAATTTATTTTTAAATATATAGAATGTAAATATCAAAAACAAATACAACCTTTAAAGGAAAAGTTTTGCTTTGAGATTATACTTCATTTATTAAAGAGGATTTTTTCTACCACCAGCCTTCCCATTTTTTTATATCTTACATTCAGGGAATGGCAGGATGAATTGGTTGGGTGCTGTATTGATTGCAACAATAAGAATCTATAAAGTGGTTACTCTGAAAAATGTGGTGTGCTCAATACAAATGTAGATCCAAAGAAACATATAATAAGTTCCCTGCTCCGTGTTCTAAATGCAGAACAAATTATCATACAAAACAAAATTACATGCTGCTCTGGTGAATGCTAAATTATGCGCTAAAGACAATTTCAAGGTATATTGGATTTGTGATTAAACATAGCTTATTAAAAACATATGCATCCTAATCTCCCTAACATCTACTTAAAATAAAGTCGAAAGGGATTAAAAAAAGTAAATATATAAAACTACATAGGCAAAAAGAATATGGGAGAAATGGAAGGCATGATAGATCTCAAGTAACTCTGTAGGCATGGAGAACAGTCTTTGCAGATGATAGCTGACTGTTCAGATAAGAGATATATGAAATCTATCATCTCAGTGGTGAAAAGGGTACAACATAGTGAACAATAATACATATGTAGAAAACTAAAAAACACAAACAACTAAGCAAAAAAAATAATGATTATTAGTAACTATTAATTACAGGAAAACTATATAATAATTGTACAGTTAAAGGAAATGTTCTAGTATACCATATTGCTCATCTGTGAACAATATTTTTATTGTTGCAATAAGGTAAATAGCCAGTAAAGTTTCATCTAAACATGGAAAATGAATGGAGGAAATGAGAGTGTGTATGTTTAGGGAGTGGTAAAAAAAAAAAAAGCTTAACTCTCTTCTTTTTTCATAAGGCAAAATAAATGAATAGTGTCTAAATTTCAAAGGTAGTGTATATATATAAACATATTATTTAAAATATGGACACAGATGTGAAAAGAAACAGCTAAACTGGGACTTGGATGGGGGCAGGTAAGCAAGGTGCTGCTTTTTATTGTTTTTATAGCCTTGTAACATCATTCAAGTGTTAGAACATTGTACATGTATCAGTTGAATAAAAAATAGAGAAGAGGTAATAAAATACTAGTTATTCAGTACCATAATGTACAAAATAATTTTAAAAGGGAGAAGTAAAAAACTCTGGTTCAGGTGCCGTCTAGCTAAGGGAGGCATTGTGGTGTGATAAAAATGTATGGTTGTGTAAGTGGAGACTTAGATTCCAGTGTGGGCCCTTCAAATGCTTTTGTTATCTGACTCCTCTGATCTTCCATTTCCTGTTGTGTAAAAGCCATGGAATGATAAAATCTACCCCATATGATTGTAGAGTATTAATGTGATAACACTACAATATTTAACACACTATCTGGTATATTGTTTGATGCTTAAAAATGTATGAAATAGTTTTAAAACATGTTCAGGGTCTGGATGAGCTATGATTCAACTTCTCTAAGTCTCTTCCTGGAATTAATTTTTCAATTAAATAATTAACATATTCCTGTTAAGGCAAATAGCAATGATATCCCAAGTTATTTAACCAAATTTTGCATCTATTATTTCTTTATAGCCACTAATCACAATATTTAATGTCTTTAGAATTAAAAAAAAATCAATTTCTCTAGATCTCTAAGTAATTCATATAGTGATAATGGGTTTCACAGAGTTTTAATATTAACTTTGAGCATTGTAGATCTGAAAACGATAGTTAGGACCAGGTGTTTCATGGCAAATTTTAGTCTCATCTATATGGCCTTCAGTGAAGAAAAAAAAAAAAAAGGAGCCTGGGAAAACTTACACTTTGTTGGTGGCCTGTGGTGGGGGGGTCTCCCTAAATTACTGAATAATTCAATAAACATTAGTTAATGGATAGAAGGAACAATGAATAAGAAAGATGAAAGGAAAAACCAAACGTTGTGTGTGAATAATTTGTAAAACTGAAGGGCAATGGGTGAAATAGAAAGGTGATCAAAGGCTAAAAAGTCCCCATAGTAAATGAAAGAACAAGAAGCCAAATGTTAATCATTACACTCATAGACTGGTAAGCAACTCATGTTGCAAACCCAGCACTGTGCCAAAAGCAGCTAATGTTTTTTTTTTTTTTTCCGAAAGCCTGTTTAGTCCTGTCTGTATTCTATGGGTGTTAGTGACAAATAGACTCATTTCCAGACACCAAAATAAAAGGAAAAAACACATTTTACTTACCTTAGCATTCAAAATGTGTAGAATGAAGCCCCTCAACTCAGATTAAGGGGGGCTATTTGAAATGAATGAATGCATGTTGTTCTGCATACATTTCTTCATACTGTGCATTGTAAAATGAAGATCTGCTGTACTTGTCCCAATGACTTCCTCTATTCTTGCGTGCCTTTACCCTCCTTCATGTACTTTTAGGTTGGATTTAGAGATTTTCTATCTTCTTCAGGATATGATAAGTCTTCTGTTGAATGGTGAGTATAGAAAGAATAAAGCATATTCAGGGTCCATGAGATTACTGCCACAGCATTCTCTTGTGAATTATATTTAGATTCTGTACCTTCAGTGTTGGAGAAAGTTATCTTGATCTCTAGGTTTCAACATGTCTAAAACGTTCCATGACTGGTCTTGTTTCATACTAAAGTATATACCCAAGGGTCAAAATCATTTAGAAGGCAGACACTGTGATTTTATGTTTCGATTGGTTGGTTGTTTTAATTGAAGTATAGTCAACTTACCATGTTGTGTTAATCTCTGGTCTACAGCATAGTGATTCATTTGTACATATATATTTATTCTTTTTCATATTCTTTTTCCTTATAGGCCATTGCAAGATTCTGAATATAGTTCCCTGTGCTATACACTAGGACCTTGTTGTTTATCTGTTTTATACATAGTAGTTAGTATCTGCAAGTTCTGAACTCCCAGTTATATGCTTTTAATCTGAAATCAAATTTCTGGCCTCCAAACAATTAACCAGTAAATCACAACAAAAGTTGTATTTCAAAAGGTACATTTGTATCAGATTAGCCTGATTATAGGTGGTCATACATATGTGAACAAGAGATTAAACATGTGATTTTCTGCATTAATGTTTATCCTAATGATGCCTAACTTATCTTTTGGGGGACTTTAGCACCTCCTTTACTTCAGAGATTGATTGACACAACATTTATTGGTTATTTTTACTCTAATTTGGATTGTTGCCTAGGGCATAGCAAGAGTAGGAAGAGAAGGTTTGCAGTTCTTTGAGAAATGAAAAATCAAAGATTTATTTCCCTTGCCTTAAGGGAAGGGAAAAGCCTTAAGGGACGCTTTCTTAAGAAAGCTGTGAATCCAAAGGATTCTAACCTGGAGAAGGAGAGAGAGGGTGTGGGATCAAAGAGAGAGAAATACGTTGGACTTGTGCTCTTTTTTTGTAAGACATGAAAGTTTTGTTGCTCAGTTTTACTCTCGGGTGGGAAACAGAAAGGAGTCAGCTCTGTGATATTTGGAAACTGGGAGAGGAATAGGGATAAATGAGATAGTAGTGGAAAAAAGAGACTTTGATGTGATATAGAATTTTACTTACTTAGGCAGTATGGGGAAGGCTGCTAGGAGTAGAATTTCCTAGAGTCAGGGAAGGGTATTAAGTTCTTCAGACAAGAGGGAATTGAGCTTTCTTCAGGAACTGAAGCGCCTGAGTGGCTCAGACACAGAGATTGATGGGAGGGTGGTTTCTTAAGAGGCTGAGAAAGAGGGCAGCTTTTGAAATTAGGAAGACTATAAACTGCACAGTAAGGGTGCCATGAGAAATGCCAGAATTATCCAAGGAAGTGCAAAGAATGTTAAGCACCAAGGTAAATTTATCAGAATTGAGACATTACCCAACCTTGTAAGTTCAAACACTTAATTTTATTAATATATTGATTGGCTAAGGGCACAGGTTTTGGAACCTGGCAGATGGAAGCCCTAAACAACAACCTACTGGTTATAGAATTGTAGGAATGTGACCTAGCTTTTCTATGTCTCAGTTTAAAAACTTTCTTTATAAAGACAATTTTTATAGAGCAGTCTGAGGTTCATAGAAAAATTGAGGAGAAGTACAGAAATTTCCCATGTATCCCCTGCCCCAACACATGCATAATTTCTCCCATTATCAACACCCCCCACCAGAGTGGTATATTTGTTGCAATTGATGGACCTTCATTGATATGTCTTTATCACTTAAAGTCCATAGTTTACATTAGGAATCATTCTTGATGCTGTGCATACTATGGGTTTGGACAAAAGTATAATGACATGTATCCATCTTTATGGTATCATACAGAGTATTTTCACCACCCTAAACATCCTCTGTGCTCCACCCCCACATCCCCAACCCTTGGAAACCACTGATCTTTTTACAGTCTCCATAGGTTTTTCTTTTCCAGAATGTCATATAGATGGAATTGTACAGTATTTCAGATGCTTCTTTCACTTAGGAATATGAATTTCAGGTTCCTCCATGTCTTTTAATTGCTTGATAGCGCATTTCTTATTACTGAATAATATCCCATTTTCTGGATGTACCACATGTAATTTATCCATTCTCCCACTGAAGGACATCTTGGTTGCTTCCAGGTTTTGGCAATTGTAAATAAACCTCCATGTGCAGGTTTTATGGTAGACATAATTTTCAGCTCCTTTGGGTAAATAACAATGGGTAAGATTGCTGAATTGTATTATAAGAATATGTCTGGTTTTATAAGAAACCACCAAACTGTTTTTCCAAAGTGTCTCTACCATTTTGAATTCCCACCAGCAGTGAGTGAGGGTTCCTGCTGATCCATTTCTTCACAAGCTATCAGTATTGTCAGTGTTTCAGATTCTGGCCATTCTAAAAGGTATGTAGTGGTATCTAATTGTTGTTTTAATTTGCATTTTCCTGATGAGATATGGTGTGGAGTATCTCTTCAAGTGTTTATTTGCCATCTCTATATTTTCTTTGGTGACATATCTTTAAAGCCTTTAGCCCATTTTTTGATCAGTTCTTTGCTTTCTTATTGTTGAGTTTTAAGAGTTCCTTGTATACTTTCAGTAATGGTCCATTATCAGATGTGTCTTTTGCAATATTTTCTCCCAGTCTGTGGCTTGTCTTCTCATTATCTTGATACTGTCTTTTGTAGAGTAGAAGTTTTTACTTTTAGTGAAGTCCATCTCATCAATTATTTCTTTCATGGATCATGCCTATAGTGTTGTATCTAAAAAGGCATTGCTGTATCTAAGGTCATCTAGATTTTCTCAAGTTATCTTCTAGGAGTTTTATAGTTTTGCATTGTACATTTCTGTGATCCATTTTGTGTTAATTTTTGTGAAGGGTGTAAGGTCTGTGTCTAGATTTATTTTTTTAAATTTGTAGATGTCCAGTTGCTTCAACACCATTTGTTTAAAAGACTACCTTTGTTCATTGACTTGCCTTTACTTCTTTTTCAAAGATTAGTTGCTTATATTTATATAGGTCTTTTTCTAGGCTGTATATTCTGTTTCTTTGATCTGTTTGTCTGTTCTTTCACCAATGCCACACTATTTTACTGTAGCTTTATAGTAAGTCTTGAAATCAGGTAGTGTCAGTCCTCCAACATTTTACATTTTCTTCAATATTGAGTTGGCTATTCTAGGTCTTTTGTGTCTCAAATAAACTTTAGTATCAGTTTGTCTATATCCACAAAATAACTTCCTAGGATTTTAATTGAAATCGCATTGAATCTATAGATTAATTTGGGAAGAACTGGCGTCTTGACAATATTGAATCTTCCTATCCATGAACATGGAATATCTCTCCATTTACTTAATTCTTCTTTGATTTTATTAATTAATTTAATAGTTTGTCTCACACAGATTTTGTACATATTTTGTTAGATTTTTGCTTAAATACTTCATTTTTGAGTGCTAATATAAATGGTATTTTTTTTAAATTTTAATTTGCACTTGTTTATTGCTGGCATATTGGAAAGTGATTGGCATTTGTATATTAACCTTGTAGCCTACAACCATGATATAATTGCTTATTAGCACAGGACTTTTTTTGTTGATTCTTTCAGATTTTCTACATAGACAATCATGTCATCTGCAAAGACAGGTTTATTTCTGCCTTCCTGGTATGTGTAACTTTTATTTTCTGTTCTTGTTTTATTGCATGAGCTAGAACTTGCAGTAGAATATTGAAAAGGAGTGGTGAGAGGAGATACACTTACCTTATCCCTGATCTTGATGGGAAAGCTTCATGTTTCTTTCCAGTAAGTAAGAATTGTTCAAAGACATTTTTTATCAAGTTGAGAAAGTTCTTCCCAATTCATAGTTTTCTGACAGTTTTTTATCATGAATAGATGTTGAATTTTGTCAAATGCTTTTTTCTGCATTTATTGACAGAATCATGTGATTTTTCTCTTTCAGTCTATTGATATGATGGATTACACTAACTGGTTTTTAAATGTTGAAGCAGTCTTCCATACCTGGGCACCACTAAGGTTTTTTTTTTTTTTTAATCTATAAAATGCAAATAATAGTATCTACTTTATATGATAATAGAGGATTAAATAAATTAGTATCAAAACGTCTTGTAGGGGAGGAAAATATCACTTCCTTCTATCCTTCTAAGTTCTTTGCCCGGGCCCCTATAACAAAAGACAGATTAACAAGATAAAAATACACAGTTTTATTTAATATAAGTTTTACATGACACAGGAGACTTTAATGAAGTTAAGACACAAATCAGGTGTTAAACCTGAGCATTTTATGCTAGATTTGATGGAGTAGAAAGTTGTGGGAAAATGTAATAGGAAAAAGGGTATGAGCTAAGTATAGTAAATAGAGGGAAACTTGACAAGGTCTGTTTGTTCAGATTCCTCCCAGCATCCCTCTGATGTTCCTCAGTCTTCAGAGATAAGAATGTTATATGATGGCCTTATCAACTGCTTCAGGGGAAGGTCTGAAAGTCCTTCCTGCACCCATTGTTTCTCAGATTTCTTCTCAAATATTTTGGGGTGTGTCCTGAACCTCATCAGTTCTTTACAAGGCTTAACAGACTCAAAGAGCCCTGTAAATGGCAGTTTTTATTCTTAGGGTTAGATTCATACTAACTAATCTCCTTAGAAATGAATCTATAAGTCAGAATAAAGATTTGTTCACGTATCATGGGAAATAGTTACCCTCTGTATTTGTGGATACTGCATGTGTGGATTCAACCAACTACAGATTGAAGTGGAGAGCTGACTGTATGAAAGCTAGAAGAGTTGAGTCTATGAGTCAAGTGTCACCATGGCTTTAATCAAAACATTAATTTCTAGACAAATATAGGTCTGGCTGTGGTCACTCTGCCCTGGGCAGTCCTTGAAATGGTTCTGCCAATTCTCTCACTTTTTCCTTCATTTACCAGTCGCTGGTAGAGAACTTCTTTACTTTTGTTAAAAAAAAAAAATAAACAGAAAACTTAAATAGAATTGGGACATGAGAAGGGGGAGCACTCATGCCCTCTGATAATAGCAGAGCCCAACAATAAGAGGAAAGACTTCTCTTCTTTCCTGGCAAAGACTCAGCCAATGAAAAGCCATGGACTCTGTGTTTACTATAGCCCTCCCAACTTCCTTTCCCACTCTGTAAAAGTGTTAGCCTTCCCTTGCTAAACAGGAACTTACATGTGGCTCATCATGGTTGCAGACCCTGAATTACAATTCTCTGCTGATCCTGAATAAAACCATCTTTGCTGGAGAAATATCTGACGGGCTATTTGTTTCAGGTCAACACTTTGGAAGTGTTAATGAATTCAATTAGACTACTTAATACTGAAGGCATTTTACTTGTTGGGGTTGCTTTGCATTGATCTGCTCAGATGCTTTGAATTACATTTAAAGTTTAATTCTTCCAGGTTCTTGTTCATACCCTTCACTTACCATGCATATTTCCAGGCACTCTGTAAAATGTAGTAACTGTTTAAGCTATTGTTATTTTAATCACATTGACAACATGCTTTATTTGCCCTTGCTCTAACCAATTTCCTAGATTTCTGCAGAATAATGTCTAAATGTCTCAGTTTTACATTTAAGTGTATTTAATAATACAGTTTTATCCTCCACTCTTCTCCAACAAGAAATCTAGGCTCCTCAAGATCAATGAACAAATAGTGCCTTACTACCAAGACTGCCTCTTCTTCATCATTCCTCCTGCCTTTTCCTCACTACCATTGCCACTTAATCTCTCCTTTCTCAGAACTCTTAGCCACTTGTTTTGTGTCAGTCATTTTCAATGCTTGTTTACTTTTTGTTCTATACTATTATCTTATTGTTACCTACCTTTTATTTTTTTCTAAAAAAAAAAAATTAGGTTTAGTTTTGGTTTCTGTTCCATTTCCCACAGAGCTGAGTACAAGAACACTACACACTTGTTAGGTGTAAATTGTTACTTAATAAATACTTAGTAGTGAGTTAATTCATTCAGAGGCTGGAATATAGTCTAGCTCCTAGAAAACACTCTTACTCCTGCTTCAGGGAAATATCTATTTTAAAGTATTTAAAATAAACTTTCTAAGATAAAAGCAAATTATCAATTTGATAAACAATTTGAGATTTTAAAAATCTCAAGGATCTGAATTTTTAAAAGGAAATAGAGTCTAGAGTCACTTTCAGAAAATAGAAAATAAAATAAGTTTTAGTGTGACTTGTTACAGAAATTGCTTTTCAGCTCTAACTCATTTTGGACTAAAGAGCTTTGAGGAGACATGAAACCAAGTGAGTTTTGAGAGGGTCCTACTGCAGAGAGGACAGCAAGGTCAGGATGTTCAGTTAGGACCCTGGAGGGCTCTAAATCAGGCCATCAGCTGGGAAGGTTGTGAATGCCTGGGCTATGGAGGGGCCTGGGAATCAGCATTTTGGATATTTCCTGGGTGATTCTAATGGGAAACAGCATTGAGAATCAGTTTTGGGAAAAGAAAGGAAAAATAAAAATTTGTTTAGCATAGACATGGTTCAAGACCTATACGGCATGGTTAGTGGTCACAACTAATGCCTGCAGCTCAGACAATTAGCCGTAGCGTGTGCTGTGCTCCTCTCTGTTGTTTTGGGAGGAGCATCTGCTCCTTCTCTACCAAAGATTTTGAGCTCTAGTACATCCACGCAGAAAAAGTTACCACACATTTTTATTTTAATAAGAGGTGATAAGCATTGGGTTCAATGTTGAGGTGACAGACTGGGACCAAGATTTATGTCAGGAAATCCAACGTGATGGGGAATTTTGCCTATAATGTTTTTATTTGGAGCAGAGATGTGTATTGCATGACTGAAAAAAATTTACCCTTAATACATGTGTGTGATACTGAAAATATTTCATGTTAAAAATCATAATTTGAAGGGAGAAAATTATAATGAACTCCACAAAATCCCTTATTGTCCCTAGAAACAGTTAGTTGCATTGGTAGGTTTTATTTTTGGTACTCCAGCATGTTTGACATTTCTTTTTTTCCAAACTATCATCTTTATGTTTTATTCACTTTCTGTTTACATTCACACGATAGTCTGCACATGTTTTTACATTCACACATAGGTTCTCTAGCCAATGCCCTTGTTTTTTAAAGAAAGTTAGTTTTTAGAAAATGTCCAAAAAATAGACTAAGTATTTCTTCTGGGTAAGCTATTTAGTCTAAAGCCTCAGATAACCAAAAAGTAAAACAAATAGCTTTAAAGAGGTATCTCTGAAAAATATATTTCAAATATACTAGTACACACACACACACACACACACACACACACACACACACACACACACACAGAGATACACAGGTTTTGAAGCACTTTAATATGGTAATGAAAGGTTTTCTAGATTTTTAAAATTTATTTTAAAACTTTATGACTTTTTTCCCCCAAAGTTTCTTATCTGCTGCTGCCTAATCCAAATGAAACAAATTGGAAGAATAGAATTAAAGGCAGAAACAGAAAGATTAAGCAATTACTCATGATTTTTATATGCTAGGGCCAGGTGTGGTATTAGCTTATGAATAAGTTTATAGGCATTGGATGAATAAAATATGGTTCCAGCAAATGAATGTTAATGGAGGGTTCCAACCCTGAGCCACAAAACAGACTATAGAAATTGTTGATGAATTTACACTCCTAACTCCTGTACTTCGCAAAGCTCCCAGAAATATGAGGGGAGAATGGAGAGGAAAAATTATTATATTATTGAGAGGCTACATATATAAGTATGGCCAAGTACATAGCTTTCAGAATGAATTCCTGAAAAATCTTCTAGATGAGATTAGTTTTAAGTCATGTTTTTAAGGACGTAGGGATTAGGTGTTGATCGAAAATGAAGGAAGTATATTCAGATGGAGTAAATTGAAATGACCTATGAAAGGCATGGTAATAGTACTTGTAAACAGAAAGTAAATTAGTTTGGTTGAAAAGGAAGGTCTTTGCAGAGTATAATGAGAAATTAATTTGGTAAAATTGAGGTGGGAATTGATGTTGGACTGAAGAAGCTGAAGTCTGAATTTAATATTCTAGGCAAGACACGTGGATAGGATAAAATTTTTTTTAAGGTAAAATAAAGGCCAGTTGTCACAGTATGGTATAGCTGTACACCTGTACACAAAACCCATTTCCACAGTTACATTTCCAGCCTCCTCTGTAGTTAAGTGTGGTTGAAGGACTGAGTTTGGGCCAGTTGAAGGATAGCAGAAGTGATATGTGGCCCTTCTAAATGTGAGATCTTCCATGCTCCTCCTCCTCTTGCCTGTTGGATAGAGATGCTCAGAATGATCTTGGAAGCGAAGTGTTGAAAATGATCAGTATCTGAGTCCTGAATCCCTGAATGAAATGACTGTGGGAAGCTGACTCCTCCTCCTGTAGCAAGGAACACAAAGCAGAAGACTGTATATGAACAAAAATAATCTTCTATAATGTGTTTAGCCACAGAAGTTATGAGTTTATTTGTTACAGTAGGTAGCTAGCCTAGCTAACACACACAGTGGGATGCATTATATGTTTATTCTTCTTCATAAAGGAAATATTTAGCAGTGCAATATACTTAAAGGTAAACTCAGAAAGGGATAAAGAGTAGAATTTTTAATTAATTAATTTTCATAAGAGAGACTTCTATAAAGATATATGTTATACATGTTTTTCATTTATCCCTTCCAGTGTAACTACTTAAATGTTAAAAGATGAATAGATTTTGACATTAAAATTTGATTGTTAATTTCTCTATTTTGTATCTGAATATCTACATCACTGTCATTGGTTTCCCTGTCAAGAGGCTGTGAGTTTCCATGGTGAGATAATGGCAATGCCCTTTGATGGGGAAGATCAGAGATCTAGAGTAATGATAAAAGGATATGGGTAGCATGAGGTAGTTAGGGACAGAAGCAAGTTGAAGGGGAAAAAACCAGAGAGGTACCATGTTTACCCATGGCAAAGAGAGCAAAATGAAGTGTCAGGAATGGAATTGGGCCTAATCCACAATTATTGGATGCCTGTAGAATTTAGAGGATTGAGAACCACCAGTTGAGAAAAATTTAAGTCCATAGATACCAGTGACTGGTGCCATAGATTGATTCTTCTCAGTCTTAACATTATGGCACACATAGAAATTATAATATGTAAATGGCACAGTTGAGTAAATGAGTATGTTTGCTGATGATTGGAAATAACAGGCTAGTGGCTCAAGTCCCTGTGGCAACACTGGCTAACTTAAAATTTGCATTTTCTTTTTTATAGAATAGGTGTTTCTGGAAAGTGGCTGCCCAGCCAGGGACTATATGTCCTAGGGTTCTTTGTATCTATGTGTGGCCATGTGAGACTAGTTCTCAATAATGGAATAGAAGTACAAATAATATATGACACTTTGTAGTAAAGGTGCTTAAAAAGTAGGTGGCAGAGTCCAGGGTGAGGAGAGCTGTGTTGGCTAAATCACCTCATGGAGAAAAGCTGCCTGCTGACCACTGCTGACCAGAAACATTAGTTTTTGACTGTTACACAAGCAAAAAATAAACTACTAGTGTGTTTATTATATATAATATAATATATGTTTATACATACATATATATGTGTGTGTATATATATATATATATGTATGTAAACATGCCAATGAAATGTTGGCACTTGTTACAGCTTCTAGCAATATCTTAGTTCAGACATATCTCAGGGACTAAAAGGATCAATATTTCACCTCGTCTGTAATCCATTCACTGCAAATGGTGTGTCCCAGTTGGAAAGCTCTGCCTTAGATTATCCAGGTAATTCATTAAATAAATGAATGCAGTAAGGGCGTGGGGAACAGCCTCCTTCACTTTATCATTAAGTGCCTCTAGTTCATTAAGGGGCCATATTTTAAAAAAGAGAAGAGAACTAACATTCATTAAATCCCTATTATTAGAACCCTGGTACTTATTTTTAGCACCATCTTGAGATTCTTCCCATACATATTTCAGGCAATTTTATGTGAAAATTTAGGCCTAATTTTCTGATATAATGTCTAGCCTTTCCCTCTTGTTTTACTTTTTCCGTCTCTACCAATATGCAGTCCTGAAGGACTGCTCTTGTCCCAGGGCATATGAATTAGGCAGCTTTAATTAAAACTATTAGAATATGTAACCTGAGAGTAATAGTACTAATGTTAATGATAACATATAGGAGATCCATTGAACTTCATAGCTCAAATTCAGATACACTTAGACTTCTTGATCAAAGGCTTCAAAGATGTCACCAGTTTTTCAGTTCTGCTTCCCCCAGTTTAGCTCATCTCTAAGCCTTCTTGTGGTAGTACCTGTCAGCTTTAATTTCACATCATTTTAACACACAGTGTATCAAAGGAGAGTCTGCCTATCTTGATTGCCTACACAAAATCCCAACATTGGCTCTTACTGAGTTTATTGTTCTAATGTGGATCATGTGCCAATGTCTAAACCAGTTGCTTTGGCAAGGGCATGGACAGCATGGATTAGTTTAGCATCAGTTGTCTAAGTTACCCTAAAGGCGGCGGTTTTTCTAAGAACAGAGTACAGAAAAAAAATCTAAGACCTTCTCTTATTTCCCCTCTTTTACCCAACTAGCCATACTCTCTGAGTTTTCCACATCTGAGTTAAGTTTTCCCATCCCTACTTTGCTTCATCTGGTCCTTTCATTTCACAATCTCTTATACCTTATAACTTATATTCTCAAATCTCATTTGGTCTGAGGGTGAGTACTCCATTTTATCCATGGGTCTGTCCAAATAGCCTTTCATTTCAGTAGGAGAATATTCTACAAGACATGAGCTTCATGCTTTTCTTCCCCCCAAAGAAATACATTTGAAAGAAGATTAATTATATTTAACATACAAGAAACAGCTTGTGATGCTTATATATGACATTCAAGGACAGATGTGGCACAGAAATACAAAATTAGTAAATGTAAGAAATTTAAGAAATTAATTTTAAATTGTAAAAATTCTCCTTAAGAGAATGTGTTGTTTACTAGACTAGAGAGGATTACAGAGAAGAGAACTTTTAAAAAAGTGTAAAGACCTAGGATCAAGCTCTGCCCCACCAACAATGGTGACCTTGAGATGTCAATTCATGTTTTTGAGCCTTTTCAAACTATAATGGAGGGGGTGTTGTACTGCTGCACAGCACTGTGGTGACGATCAAATTTGATGGTTATATGTGGGATCTGCTAAAGTGCTAGATAAATATTATGTAGCACAGGATACCTAAATCAGAAAAGTGCTGTTAATATATGCTCTCAGCCAGCTTTTGCCTATCATTCAAATGGTTCTTTTGAATTGGATGACTTACCAGGAAGTTGTCTGGGTCTTGGGACCCAGATGAATACGACTGGTCCTTAGCTTTCAAAGAGTTCCTAGTCTGGTGACAGAGACAGACATATAAACAAACACTGATAATACAGTGTGATTCACACAGCAGTGGATTCATTCACAGGGTGTTATGGAAGCAAAGATAAGAGAACATTTTTTTTTTCTTTAACCAAGAAATAGAAAAAGTATCACTAGTAGCTGGATACTATAATATTATGATATTTGAAATAGACTTCACTATAAGTTATTGAGTGATACAGAACTTATTATAACAAATTAACAAAGAAAAGTAGTTAATTGAATTGTTGAGAAAGTTGGAATTTGAGGAACATTTTTGACATCTGTTTGTAGGATGGAGACTGAAGACAAAAGGACATGCTAGACATTCTCAAGATTTCTAGATGATTTAGACCTTTCTTAACCACATATTCAATGGACAAAAAAAAAAGACTGTGTCCAAGAAAGGACTTGTAAAACATGATGATGATTAGAATGGGATAAAGAAATGTTGTGATTTTTAAAATTAACATTTGTTAAGTAGAGCCTTGGGTATCAAGGTTGGATGGTGAAGCACCATTCAACAGAAGACTGAAAAGAAAGGTGTAATAGAAAGTTTATTACTTACAGGTCCTGGAGGAGGTACACAGTATGACTCAAGGGGCCACATGGGGGAGTCAAGGCAGGGTGTAGGCAGGGAGAACGGGCTTTCGGCAAGAGGATGGGAAAAAGGGTCCTTGGGTAAAGTAGGAGTTCTCAGGCTAAGGCTGGATTGATTAATTTAAATAAAAAAGAGCAGTGTTCTGGTGAATTTTAGGATGATAGAGAGTCTTATCTAAGGGAAGGTCAAGGGGAGGGCCCTGGGAGGCATGGGAGAATGCTTATCACAAGGGCAACTGGGGAGTCTTAGGAGGAACTTATATTTACTTGTTACCAATAGCATGCACTCGCAGGAGGGACCAGTGTTAGCTAACGGCTCCTGCAGACCCCTTGGCCACACAAGATAGATGCTGAAGCAGCAGTGTTGTGGAGTAGTTTAGCCAAACTCTAAAGCAGAAAGAGTAAAAATAGGAGATGGTATAGGCCATGCCGCCCTGGTGGATGATGGGGGAGCTCTGAACAGGAAGACTCTTTGACTACTGTTCGGGAGGGAACGGTGGGCTAGATAGGGAATGTATTTTGGATCCCTATGCTATTGGAGCTTAAGTAAAATAACTAAAATAAAGCAAAAAGCAAACAAACAAAAACCCATACCTTCTTCTCAGGACTGTGTCTGAAGAAAATGAAATTTCAAGGGCGGCAAGGACAGTCCTTGATGCCCTCACCGTGCATCAGCCCCCCACTCTTCAGCTAACTGACCCTGACCCTAGAACTTCTAATCCAGGGAAACGAGATGATGCAGAAATGTAAAGCAGATTTTTTCTTTTAACAAGAGGTATCTCAACAGTGAGAAGGTCCTCTATCCAAAAAAGGACCAACTGGGAAAACAAGTAAGTCAAGGATAGGCCTCTAAAAGTGACATTATAAGGGAGGGTTTTCTCACAATCCTAGATGTGTGCTATTTAATTAAGTGTGAAGCATTCATTTTATTTTGTCTGTACGATTTTTACCATAATTCCTTGTGTAAAATGTAGCTTTCTTTCCTTCTTTTTATACTTTTATTTAAAAAAAAAATTAGAGACATACACAAGATAAGTGATAAAATCTAATTATTTAGTTGGAGAATTGCTGTGAGAATTTGGAAGACTTCTTTTGAAGAAATGATCGTATTTGTGTATTATTTTAGTATTTCTGCCAAATTTCAAATTTTTAAAATTTAGGTGTATCTCAATAGAAAAGAAGCATAAATATATTTATACAATATATTTTTATACTAAATGCACCATTCTAGGAAAGGAAATTTATAAAATAGTGAATGAAAGTGTAAGGAAAGGCTTTCCAGCAGATCACAGCTATTCTGTGCCAGGATCTGGGCAGAAGTGTTAGTCCACACAAGCTTCAACTTAAGGGAGGACCGGATGAACATAATTGCTGACGTTGTGTGAAGTTTTCTATGCCTTACATTTAGTTGTTTTAGCTGCCAGATAATTTAAGATAATTATCTTGGATTTAGTAGCTGGAAATGAGCTGTTTTGATGTAGAGATTTTCTGTAGCCTACCAATATATTTGTTTTAAGAAAAACAGTATTTATTCAATACCTTTGTTCTGCTATTCTCTCCTTTATGTGGCCATTCCACCTTTCTTTATCACTAGACCTCCAACTCTATGCCACAAATCACAAACATTAATTTCCCCTTGTCTTTGATTAATTGTCTGCTTTGTTATTTAGGCATGCCATCAACATGAATCATTAAGGATTCCTTAACAATTTCCTCCTTGTGTTTAATCTGCTTATTAAGTGTGTTTACAATTATTCTACTTTCATCATACTACCGGTTTATTGCATTTGACTTTACTGATTTATGGTTTCTTCCTAAAGGCCTTCTCCCTCCTCAAGCTCTGTTGAAATTAAATGCTTTCAGATATAATCAAGCTGTTCATACATTGGGTCTTTATCAAATAACTCTATAGTTAAGATGAAGTTACTGAAAATGTGTACTGAAAAACACCTTACTGATATTTTCTAAATGCCTTCTTGTTGCATTACACATACTAGAGACTCAACTAATTATAAAATAGAATTGAAGTATACTAAATATATGCTTCAAGACGCTAAAACATGTGTCAATAACACTGTGTAGCTAAAGGTTTTCCAGGCAGGGACTTAGAAGCCTGGGGGGTTCTAGTCTGGGATCTGATACTTCTTAGCTCCATGATTGGTCACATCTTTTAAAAAAAAATTAGTGTTTAGTTGGCTCATGACTGTTCTACAGTGTGAAGTGATGAGGTCCCAACCCATGGAGTGCGCAGAAATGCTGAGGCAGATACCAGAAGCTGGGAGAGGCAAACAGAGTTCTCCCCTAGAGCCTGCAGAGTATGCAGCCCTGCCCACACCTTGATTTTGGACTTCTTGCCTCCAGAACTGTGAGAGAATAAATTTCTGTTCTTTTAAACCACCCAGTTTATGGTTATTTGTTATGGGCAGCGACAGGAAAGTAATTATTTGGTAATCCTAGAATGTATAAGAAAATGAATGAATATATTGAGAGGAAGTGAAGAAAACCTGGCACAGCAGCGATAAAGCTATAGCAAGGATATAATTCACAGAAGTCTTCAAAGATGCTGTGTGTGAATTGGTTAAGTCATCTGTATTTAAAGTATTGACATTTAATATCATAAATATAATTAGAAGACATTACTCCTTGGAAAATTTCAGGAATGGTATAGCTTAGAACCCTGGTGGAATCACAGTGCTAACTGCTAAAAAATAAGATAATGTAATGAAAGAACTTTGAACCAGCAGCCAGAAGCCTAGAGTACTAGTATTGAGTTGGCTGCTTGATAGCTGTGTGGTTTTAGACAAGTTAATCTGAGTCTCCTTCTCTGCATAGACTTTGTAAAATCTCAAGGGTGTCGGAGGGAGTATTTCTACATAAGCTGCTGTTTGTGGTAATAAATCATCCTTTTAGAAGAGGACACATTTTTCTTGACTTTGGATGCTGGTGGCCAACTTAGCTCTCATAGTTTTTGTTTGTTTTTATTTTCTGGTTTAATGAAAAAAATTGGAATTTGTACACAACTACACACATAGAACAATTTATAATTCACAATTTATGTAGCCATTTGTGTGTACTTTTTTGTCAGACCCATCATGCATACAACAGTCGTTTCCCGCCACTGCCCAGGTAGCTGGGGTATGAGCGAGTGTGTCTCCTCTGCTCTTGAGAAAAGCACCTTCCTGCTATTATTGAAGTATGTCTATAGTTTTGGCTTATCCACTTTGAATCCTTAGAGCTCTAAAACCTCAAGCCATAGGTCACAGAGCTTGACTCTATAATGAGCCTGCCGTTTTGTGTGTGTGTCTGAGACTATTAAATGAGAATATGATTTTCTAGAGATTTCTTGCATAATCAGGGCTCAATGTCCAATGAAAGAAACAAAAAATAGGCAGATTTTCTACTTTTTCCCTCTATTTTGTTTAGAAACGAGTCTCTCCTTTTTTATATTGACATACTTTTTTGGTGCCCCCCTCTCCCGCCTCAACGGACTTATACCTCATCTGCTATTTCTGTGCAGGTGGCAAAAACAATACTGGGAAGAAAAAATTAAAAATTTAAAATGCCTTATTGGAAGCACAGTGTCTGTCTCCTTCAATTCAGAGGAAAGCTGTACTCTAGTAGCTGCTGGTTTAGTTGTAGCAAGTGAAGAGCCAGAAACATTGTGGTTGGCAGCAGACACTGAGGCTAGTCCCAAGTGTTCTAGCTGTCTTTCCAGGCACAGGATAGGATAGTATGCCTCTGCTTCCTTCGTAGTTGACAAGTAATGTGTGGCTTGCTCTGGCTTCCGATGTGAGAGCAAAAGTGGGACACGGCACTCTCTTTTCTCTGCCATGATGTTCACAGAAACTTGTGTTGAAACAGAGTCTCTTCTAGCCCCAGCCCCTAGGGGAATATGATGGCCAGAACATCCCTCCACCCATCCACTTGAATATGTAGAATGAGGGAGAAATAACATTAAGTTTTGTTAATGCTGAGATCGGAGGTTTGGTTTTTATTGCAGAGTAACCCAGGCTATGCTGACTGATAAAGGCATAGATCAATATATCTGTTATTATCTATAAATTATCAGGGTGAACTAGACCAGATAATTATCAAGATTATTTCCAATTCCTAATAGTCTACAAATCTATGGACAGGAAGATAGTAGATTATTCCTTCTTTTCTTTTTGAAAAAAACCTGGTCACCAATGTATAATATAGTGGAAATCAGTTAAAGTTTTATTTTCTCTAACCAAACTCTGCCGTAGGCATTGTTCTGATTTCCTGTCATACTGAAATATCCTGAGGTCTCTACTTTTTGAGAACACTCTATCTGAAAAGTGAGCTGCTTAGGTTTGATTTGATTTACTATCAGCCAGCTCTGAGCTACATTTCTATATCCTTCTGGCACAGATGCATGTTTCCTGAGAAAGGAGAAAGAGTAAAAATTATATGTGGTATACAATAAAATACAATCATCTGAGATTCAATTTTAATTTTTTTAAAAAAATCAAACATAACTTTAAAAAATTCAGAACCAAAAATAATTCAAACACAAATATGAAGTTTTTTTTAACTTGAGCAGCAGCAAAATAAGTGAGAGAATAATAGAGATCTCCCACCCAGAAGACTGCTTGTCATTTCACCTAAACAAACTAACAAACAAATCTTGAGTTACCACACACACACACACACACACACACACACACACACTCACACTCACACTCACACTCTCTCTCTCTCTCTCTCTCTCTCTCTCTCTGCAGGGCATAAATAATAGAGACACAGAGAAAAGATTAAACCAGACTTCAGGTGCCATGTAAGGTGCCATGTAACTTCTTTGTCACAGAAACCCCTCGAACTCAAATTTGTCATTTCCATAACAGAGTGCCAAAAGAAAGACACTTTCCTTGGATTTGTCCCCTTTTCTCTGCTTAAGTCCTTTCTTTTAGGGTTCCTGCTTTGTGTTGTACAGTACCAGATAAATACTGTGAGTTCCTTGGATCTTTATGTTGGGCTTATAATTTTAAAAGTTGTGACTTCCATCTTGATCAGGCTTTGGCAAATATTTTGTGAAGAACCATGTATTAGTCTACTAGTGCTGTCATAATAAAGTACCACACACTAGGAAGTTTAAACAACAGAAATGTATTTTTTCACAGTTCTGGAGGCTGGAAGTCCAGCATCAAGTTGCGTATACACTTGGTTTCTCCTGAGGCCTCTTTTCTTTGTTTGCAGATGGCCACCTTCTTGCTGTGTCTTCATACGGTGTATGTGCACTCTTTCCTCTGTGTATGTGCACTCTTGATATCTCTCTTTTCTTACGAGGACACTAGTCTTGTTGCATTTGGACCTCACTTATGACCTCATTTAGCCTTAATTAAAACCTTAAAGTACCTGTCTCCAAATATTATCACATTGAGGGTTAGAGCTTCAACATATGAGTTGATGGTAGGGTGGGGGGAGCACAATTCAATCCACAACAGGCCAGATAATACCTATTTTAGACTTGAGGGCAGAAGATTTTCTAAGTACTCAACTCTCCCATTATATTAAAAAATCAGTCATAGCTAATTATAGGCAAATATGCATGACTGTTCCAATAAAACATCATTTATGGACACAAATCTGAATATTACATAATTTTATTAAAATGTTATTCTTTTGATTATATGTTATTCTTTTGATTATATGCTACCATTTAAAAATGTAAAAGCCATTCTTAGTTTTCAGTCCATCCCAAAAAAGTTAGTAACTGGATTTGACCCACAGGCTACAGATTGCCAACTGTTAATCTTGGTTGTACTGTAAATTCACGATAATGCTGTCTAGTTTTGACCTTCCATGATGTATTTCATTGATTAAAATGGAAACAAGCAAGAGCATTGCTCTCTGGTCTGTCATGGAAAAGGACTCTGTTAAGGCATCCCATCATCAGAGAAGGAAGAAAGAGGGCATGCCACAGCTACTTAAATGTTCCACACAATCAAATCTGGGTTAACAGTCCAAAATGCACAGTGATAAGCAACAACTATCAGCTCTGAACTTCTAGGTTCCTTATAATTTTGTAATTTTAGCTCTTTATGAAGTTATTCTAGGCTAAAAAAAGCAGAACAGTACAAAATCAATATTTTTAAAGTTAATAAGCTCCCAAAGGAGGCTAATCAGATAGGCTTCTCTTTAAGTAATTTTACTGCATAGAAGATTTTCTAGGTCTTAGTAAATGCTAAAATCAAGTCTCAGAAGTGTATTTTAGATTTTCTATTTTTATCTTGTGTCCCTTGTTACATTTTCACACTTGGCAGTATTTTTTAATTCTGTAACAAACAGGGGCTGGCACGGAAGATAAGTGATAGTTGTTCAGTGGTTGTATTATTTAGCCACATGCGTAATGAATTTCAAAATCATTTGGAAAATTATAAAAGGCAACATATTTTCTGGTTTTTTTAATGGTATGATGGTCTTTCTAGTCGTTTCCAAACACTGCTATTCAGCCTTAGATGCAAGAATTGAGTTTAAAAAAATACCGCTTTTGATGAATAACTTTGATATTAGGTTCTTCCCATACTCTTGCACTAAATTTCACAGCCATAAAATTCCCCAAAAGAGATAACTATAATTAGGAAAGGAAGGAATAAAACCAGCTTCATTTGTCTTTTGATACCAGAAATCTCTTGACATAAACTCCTTTTGCAAATTTTCCCAGAGAATTGTAGCAGGAACCTCTGGTAGAGTAAAACAGAGTTCTAGTAGCATATGGTTACATAAATTAAAATACCACTTTCAGAAATGCACATGGGAGCAATGGCTAGCCAGTGCAGATTGTCGTATGGACTGTGGCCAATCTGCCTAATTTTAGGAAGGGGAGCTGTTAATTATAAGACCAGATGATCATTACAATAGGTCTTTAATAAGGGTAATCCTAGATTGGTAAAATCTAAAACAAAAATCTGGTCTACTTTACAAAGATTTACGCCATAACAGTGTCATGTCTCCAATGATGATATAGGTGATATGAGATTATCTGATCCCCATATGAAGCAGTGAATGACTTCGGTGCACATTCAGAGTGGGAAGGCTCTACCACAGAGAGTAATAAAAGTGTTCTCACTTTACTCCATCATCATGTTGAATTAATTTCAGGATAGACTTGCCCTAAGTAAATTCAAATTAATTAATTTTAAATGTTAATCTTTTATGATTATAAAATTAATGCATGCTCATTCTAGAAAATTTGGAAAGAAGAAAAAATAAACAGGATGAAGAAAATTGACTGTAATTTCACAACACAATGGCAACTGTTAACATTTTGGCATAATTACTTGTTACTGTATATGTATAATTTTTAAACTTATTTCCATATCTATCAGATCTCTTTGCCTTTCTCTGAAATGAGTCTTAATTCTATATTCAGAGTCACGTATTTTGAATACTGTAGACTATAAATACCTTAGGATAATAAAATGTATTTTTGTCAAAAGAAATGAATATTAAAAGTATAAAGTTAGTAGGTAATGGATCATGATATATGTCCGAAAATGTACATCATCAAGAGTAATTCCTGAGAAAAAAATGAAGACAAATAAAAGTAAATTGAAAGTTGTTTGTGATTAGACACAGTATACTTTACAGGAGCCAGTGACTGTATGTCTGTGAACATGGATAGTGCTAGAAATTTTATGTGATGTCTATAGCTGCAAATTAGAAGTTCAGGATAGAGAAATAAGTTCTAAAGATACTATACTCTGTTTTTGTTTTGTTTTGTTTTGTTTCAGAGAACACACCTATGTTGATGAAATAATTATTTACACATCCACTACTCCAGCAAATATTCACCAGGTACCTATTATGTATACAAGACATGATTGACGCTATAGATTCAGATTGAGAAAAAAGAAGAGTTTAGAGAACAGAATAGGTTTTAATTCTAAACAACTATTCTTAGTCATTATAAACTTAGCCAAACCCAAACCACATTAAAAAGGTAGTCTCTTGAATTGTTACTTGATGTATTTCTGCACCAGGAAACATATTGTGATCTTCCAGATGTATGAATCAACCTAATTCAATGGCCACTTCATTTATTTCTGAAATCAATCTTTTGAGATAATGGTTCATCTATCATAAGCTGGAGAAATGTTTATTCTCTTCACTGATGTATTTCAGATATCTTTGTTGTGTATGATTTCATTATTTATAAAGGTTACACACCTATTTATGGTTTCTTACAATGGAGTCCAAGTGGAAAAAGCCTAGTTTTTGTTCTGTAGCTTCGGTACCAAAGCACAGCCTCTTTGGTGGGGAGGGGAGTACTTACAATACTAAAAATTGAAATATTTTCTTGTCATTTATAAAGCATTTGATGCTATTGAAATAGGGTCTTCTCTGGAAAAAACTGTGGTGATTATTGATTCAAAACGTATTTAGTGCTATGAGCAGTGCTAGGTTCCAGAGCTTCAGAGCTGGTTGTGTTCCCTGAACTAGGAACCAACAAATATGAATAACCACCACATACCATCAGAGTTGTCAAAGCAGAGGAATGACAAAGTGCTGTGAATAATCAGAAGGAACAGATGTTGTGAGTGTTTCCTGTGGGTTAATGTCCAAACTAAGCCTTAAAGAAATAGATCTGTGTGGGCAGAGATTATAAGGGGTTGGGGTGGGGCAAGGGCAAAGCAGGAGCAGAATACCTAGCCAGGATTCTTTGTAAAGAGAAGCTGAGTTAACTCTCAGAGACATAAGCATACACAGAATGTTGTGGAACAGTCAGTAGTCCAGTGATGAGAAGGGCAGATTACATGTGAGAGAAAAGGCATGTTGGTGGCTGCTAAAGGTAAATGGATGGGTAGGTAACCCAGAGCCAGATCAGGGAAGCCTGGGATGTCAGTAAAAGAATTTGGACCTCATCCTGTGGAATTCAGCAAGTCATCAGGTGGTTGGAAGCAGGAAAGCTACATTGTCAGATTTATATCTGGTTTGCCTATTTTCCTCTTTAGTTCTAGTCTTTTGCCTTGAACACCCAGCACCCTCATTGTGCTTTCTGACTGTCTGTGGCTGATACCTGCAGATTCTACTCTGCCATCCACTTTCCTGCTGTGCTCCCAATTCTCACATCTCTACATTAAATCTCAGCCATGGTGCTGAAAGACAAGTTCATGTTAAGGTGAAAAATAGATTTTGGCTCCTACATCAAGTGTTGCACTTTAGTAGTGGTCTAGTGGAGCATGGTGTTGGAGGAGAATCATGTTTTGTACCAGCAAGAAAGAGTTCCATGATCTGTTACGAGTGACTGGTATGCTTGTGCGACAGGGACAAGGCTGATGCTGTGATCACTGTTAAAATGATAATAGCTGGCTGTGGCTTACTTTTCTATAATCTCCTCAAGATAGCTATCTTTAGAAGAAATCTTTCCCATGCTTCACTCATTCAGATAACACTTTCACAATTTTTGCTGTCTTGAAATGTATCATATGTACCTTATTTCCCTAACAAATTCTTTTATTTAAAAAATGAATGTATTAAGCATAAAATAGTGGGTCTATATATTTTAACATGTAAAAATATAATAACCACACATGGGAATGATGCAAATCAACTTCAGAATAGTGGAGAAGGGAGGCAGAGAAAGTATGAGTGGCTTTAGTTGAATATGTTCATTTTAATTATTCTTTTTCAGTAACCTGAAGAAAGAATTAGGAAAAGTTCACATCTTTTAACAAGGTTGTGGATACATGTAAGCCTGTTATGTCTGTGCATTATGTCTGTACATTTCTGTAAGTTTGCATTTTTTGCATTCTGTAATGCAAAAAACTAAAAGGAGACTAGCAAATGATAAGAAAAAGGACAGGTTCAAAAGGGCAGCAGCACCATGACTTCTGGAGGAAAGGGCAGAACTCAGAGTCAGAGGCACAGACCAGAAATGCCAGGGCCGGGACAGAGCAAACAGAAGAGGGTCTGCGACAGTTGAGCATTCTGAATAATGACTCCTCCCAGGAAACTTGTGGATTTTTAAGAATTTGTTTGTTATTTATAATAAACTACACAGCTCTAATGGCTTTAGAGAGAAAATTTTTAGCAAAGACATTTAAAGGCTATGCTGCATGCCTAATCCAGTAACAGGTGATTGTCCATGGGAGAATGGGTTTGAATTGTTTCCTTAGTAAGAGAAGATTAGTTTCCTAGATGGGTTTGGTTCCACACATTGGGGCATCCAAAGTCAAATTCCAAGTGCAAAGAAGAAAAATCTGCATCTTTATATTAATATCTCTGAACATCAGAATTCCTGTGTCTAAATGACATGTTCTTAAAGAAAAATTCTTCTTTGAATATGGAGGATTTATATTAATTTTTTTTAAAGGCAGCTGTAAATACTTGTCATTGGTTGGGGTAAACCTTAACTAATATTAAATAACATTTATTAAAAATGCTAAAAATAAATGAAATTAATGTTCTAATGATTTTCTATAATTCCTATAATTAACACAGAGCAATTATAATTTGCATCCTTTTAATAAGTTTCTTTTATATAAAATTTTATCATTCTACTATCTGGGGTAGTGAAAAATATCTTCTAGTACTTACTCTGAAGTAGTTAATGCAGTGTTACCCATAGGGAAAACAGATCACTTACAAATGAACACCTGTAATTTGAAGAACTGAGCTTATGATGCAGAAAAAGTCATGGCAAAACTGAAGCTGAGAATGAAAGACATTTAAAAGCAAATGGATAATTCCAAGTACTCCATAGAACTGGTTTTGGGGGGACAAGTATGAATCCTCTTTATTTCATCCCATTGCAGTCTATCATGGTTGACCCATGAATTATTGTAATTGCCTCAATTTCACATGTTGCTCTAATAATATTTATCTAAGGCCTTTGGGAGCTCAGCGTAGTAGGTTGTAAAAGTGGCCACAGTTAGTTGCAGTTCCTCCTTTTGAGATAGTTTCTTTCCTCACTCCTTGAATTGGGACTGGCTTTGGGACTTACTTTTGACCCACAGAACAAAGCAGAAGTATCACTATGCATCTTTTAAGCCTAAGCCTCAAGAGGACCCTGCAGTTTTTGCTTTCATGGTGCTGGAACCCTATACTGCCCAATGAATAGGGAGCCTACTGGAAAATGAAGGGCCATTTTGCCAGAAACTCTTAATAGTCACAGCTGTCTTAGACAAGTCTATCATAACCCACCATTCCCAGTTGAAGTCTCGAACATAAAGTGAGCCCAACTAAGAACATCCTAGCTTGGCCCAGATCAGAACAATTTACTTGAGCCTAGTCCAAATGACTGACCTTGAAACCAAGGGCAATGAATGGTGATTGTTTTAACCATTCAAGTTCTGAGGTGGTTTGTTACTGAGCACTGCACTGCATAGCTGAATCCACATAACCTTTCTTTAGTATCAATATATATCTTTATTCCAGTGGTGAGAAAACTCTAGTCCACAAGTTAAATCCAGCCTGCCACTGGTTTTTGTATGGCTATGAACTAAGAATGTTTTTTACATTTTTAAATTATTGAAAAAAATACACAAAATAATATTTTATGAAATGTGAAAAATAAATACAATTCAAAATTTAGTGTCAGTAAACAAAATTTTATTACAATACAGCCATGGCGATTCTTCTATATATTGTCTGTGGCTACTTTCATGCTATAGCACCAGTTGAGAAAATTCAACAGAGATTGTGTATCTGGAAAACCCTGAAGTATTTCCTGTATGGCTCTTTATAGAAGGAGTTTCTTGACTTCGATTTAGGCATATATTTCTACTTCAAGACAAAATAAAAATTGTAAACTTCAGATACTAAGCTGATAGTAAATTCTATAAAAAATTGAATCTGGACTTATGGTTAAAACTCTACTGTTTTTCTCTGTCCCTCTGTCCGTGGCACCTTAACACCATGACATGTTCTGCATGATCAGCAGCCTAGTGGCCTCCATGTGTACTTGGATTTCAATTTCCTTTAAGTGCTATGTCTTGCCCTATTGGACATCTTGAACTGTTTTTTTCAGTGCCTCTGAAAGATGACAGATGATTTCTCCTGGTGCTCAATCATTTTTGGCACTTTATAGTCAGTCTTGGTTATCTTTAAGAAGGTATGCTTTTCCCTCTTGGCTGCCAAATTGTCCTTATGTTGAACATCAATTCATTTGCCCTTAACTGAGGTTTTCAACTCTTAACTGCTTTCAATCTGTTTTCTCTTTTGGACTATCTTTGGACTCTTGAAATGATTATTTTAAAATTTTCAGCTCTGCATATTTACCATCAAGCTATAAAAGATGTAGTAAAAAATAATAGATTGCTCTGAAATAATTAATACGTAATTGACACCATGAGTATAAAATTAGAGCAAGATTTGAAATAAATGTACATTTCAAACTTTAGCTTGTTGATATCTTCTAAATGATGTGCTGCCTTATTCTGTATAAGGAAAAAACCTTGCAGAGTCATCTAGAGACTCTTAATATAAGTTCCTCCTATACCACAGAACTGATATATTAAGGCAACTATCCCAAATATGCTATCAATTTTAGTAACAATCATCTTGCCATTTTTATGTGAATGTTATGTTAAACCTTCACAGAAGCTTAATTGTACTGACATAGATAAGAGTGTTGCATATTTTTATATTCTACTCAAGAGAGTATCTTCAGTGAAGAATATTTCTTTCATTAACTTTATGTTCAATTTTCTTTAGGGAAAATTTCAAAGTTAACATACTTCATAAAAATATGTAAATGATTTTTCTTTTAATGTATCCTACCAAAATGGCTTTATAAATATATAAATTATTCCACTCTCAAGCAAAATGTGAATCAAATAAAAGTGATAAATAAATTACTTATATTGAAATTCTTTTCTTTCCTGAAAAACTCACTTGTTTCATGAGAAATGAAGAAAAAAAAAACAAAAAGAATTTATGAAAACCAAAACAGCTAAAAATAATTTTATACTTACCATACTTGTACTAAACAATACATACATTAATTGCATAAATTAGACTTTCAAGAATGGAATTTGGGAGTTATGCCAATAAGAAGGAAACAGGAAAACACAAACAAAATAATTCCCCAAAACATTAAACCACCATGTGCTTTCTCTAACAAATCCCCAAAAACCACTTGCTCGGTGTTCTGGAAGTCCTACCATAAGTGCAAAACTGAAAGAAGGCACGGTTTTTGAAAGCCCTATTTAGAAACAGATGAGAATGTTGGCTTTTCTTTCATGTAATGTTTTCTGGCATTATTTAATGGACACGTGAAGACATTGAATTGCATCTGGAATTAAAGAGAAAGCTGGAATACAGACTTCTTAACAGGTGTTCCAGTTTATTGTAATAGCGGTTAACACACACCTGCATTTTACAATCTTCAGTCTGAAGTCTTCTTATAGGGAAAACTAGTGGTTTACCAAGACCAGATATATTTGGCATTAACTGCATTGCATGAGAGTGAGAAGACATATCAGCTATGGCTAGAAAAGGGAATACCAAATTTTGTGGAGGTCTATTAAAAAAAAATCTTTGCAGAAAATATCATAAGCTGATTATGGAAAAAAGTGTTTTTGTTCAGTAAAACAACTTTTCTCTCTCTTTATAATCCTCTGAAAATCTATTAGAGTTGGAAAATAAGTACCTGTGAGCATTGGCTGGAAAAAGATGATATAAAGGATAAAATAAAAAAATTAGGGGTACTACTCTCATAGATAATGATGAAAAGCAGAAAAGGGTGAAAGGTAAAGAAACATTAAAAAGAATTATGTTCAATTTTAGGTTGTTTGAACAGTCTACCACTATCAAATTTTCAGTAAATTTTGTTATAAACCCAAGTGTATTTTTGTATATATGTTAATTTGTGTGTGTGTGTGTGTGTGTGTGTGTGTGTGTAAATCACAAAAATGAACACTGAGTTTCTTGGTTTAGGCAATACAGTGGGCTTAGGAAGGGGAAATGACCCATATACCGAACCAGTTAAGCCTAAATGCAGAAAAGACATATCTAGGAAAAATATATAAGGTAACTTTTCTCACAGTATCTCCATCCTCCAAGAGATCTTGGGAGGTATTCAAAGACTTTCACTGAACTTAGGGTGGGGTTCAAAGAAATAGTATTTCTTAATGGACAGCATTCTTCAGCCATTATTTAGAGTACTTTGTAGGAAAAAAAAAAGACACCTAACTAAAAGCAACCAGGAGCAATGAGAAAATTCTCTTTCTGTCATCTCTGTCTCAATGTGTTCCCTCTCATCACCAGTCTCACTCCCTCTCTATCTCTTGTCGTTCTCTCCTTCTTACTCTCTCTTCCTCCCGTTCTCCTCCTTCTCATAATCTTCTAAAAACCATGTTCAGGTATCTCACATTAAAAACAAACTACCAACAAAAAACATGAAAATTATATCTCCTTCACTTCAAATCTTTCTATAGCTACTGCCTTATCTTTATGTTCCTTTTCAGAGAAGTACTTTCTAAAGAGTTGTGTATGCCCATGGTCTCACCTCCTACTCATTCATCACTCTTAAACCCATTGTAGCTCCTGTCATACTCATTCCACTGAAACGGAATTAATTAACATCACTAGCAATCTTCATGGGGTCAAACCTAACAGACACCCTTCTGTCTTTCCCACATGCTGTCTGTCAGTGCCATTTGGCACAATTAGCACCTCCCACCTTGTTTTGGTCTGTACTACCTAGTTAGGTGATCCCCACAATATCAAGGCTTTAACCAAGGCTCCAAGATCCTCTCTCTATGTTTCATTCCTGAGCTCTTGGATGATTCACAGCCTCTGAAGCTTGTCTGAAGAAAACACTTCTCTCTCCTGCTCCGCACCCAGCCTCTTCTTCCACCAGTCTCCCCCACTTTAATCCATGTATGTAAGAGCAGCAACTAAACCTACAAGGGATTTCTTCACCTCCCAACTCTTTCTTTTGAAAAATGTCAGACCTACAGAAATGTTCCAAGAATAATACAGTAAACACCGGCTGTTAACGTACACTTGCAACATTTGTTTTCTATTTATATTCCTTTTTTTTATTTTGACTGAACCATTTGAAAATAAGTTGCAATCATCACATTTCACCTGTAAATACTGTGAATAAGAATAAGAACATCTGCCCATAAAAATACAAGGAATTTACCACTGGTATAATAATATTAACCAATGTAAAGTTCATATCAAAATTTCTTTAAATGATCCTAAGCTGTCCTTTGTAGCTCTTTCTTTGTTTTAAAAACTGAAGTGTAATTTACATACCTATAACAATAACCTATTGTAAGTGGACAGTTGAATCCTTTTTAGATAATTTTAGAGTGTGCAACTATCACCAAATTCTAGTTTTAGAACATCTCCATCACTGTAAAGACTTCCTTCATGTGCATTTGTAGTTCAGTCCCTGTTCCCAAACTCAACCCCAGACAACCATTAATCTGATTTCAGTCTTTATACATTTACTTTTTTTCTTGGAAGTTTATTTAAATGGAATCATAAAATATATAATCTTTTGTGTCTGGCTTCTTTCGCCTAATGTAATGCTTTTGAGCTACATGCATGTTGGTTACATGAATCATTAGTTCATTCATTTTTATTGCTGGAGAATCTTCCATTGCATGAATATACAGTCTCATTTGGAATGCAATTTCTCTACATTTTCATGAGTCCCTGATGCTTAAATGAGCAAATCTAGTGGGTATGTAGTGGTACCTTATGAATTCATTTCCATTTCACTAATGACTAATTGTATTGGGCATCTTTTCATGTGACGTCAGCCACTTGTATACATCCTTTGGTGAAGTGTACATTTAAATATTTAGCCCATTGTAAAACCAATTTCTACATTTTCATAGTATTGAATTATAAAAATTCTTTACATACTCTGTATACAATTTCATTTCAGAGGTGTGATTTTCAAATAATTTTTTCTCAGCTTGTGTCTTGTCTTTATTTCCTTAATTTTGATGATGTCCATATTTTCTTATTTTTTTATTCATATATCATGCTTTTGGTGTCATATCTAAGAAATCTTTATGTAGCACAAGTTATAAGTTTTTTTTCCTAAATTTTCCTCCAGAAGTTTATAGTTTTAGTTCTTACATAAAAGTCAGTTATATACTTTGAGTTAATATTTATACATGATGTGAAGTAAAGGGGAAAATAAACTTAGACTCTTATCTTATACCATGCATAAGGTTGAAATAATTTTGAAAAATAACAAATTTAAAGAACTTCTAGGAGAATTTAAAATTCTTCTAGGAGAATTAGCTTTAAAATAAATTGTCATTTCTGCATTTAATTGTCCTTTGTTGAAATCAGTTTACCATAAACGTGTTTATTCCTAGTCACAATTCTGTTTTATAGGTTTATAGTTTATATGTCTATCCTTATGCAAATATCACACAGTATTGATTTGTTAGCTTTATAGTAAGTTTTGAAAATGGGTAGTGCATGACCTTCAGATTTGGTTTTTCAAAATTATTTCTTCTAATATATGCATTTCCATATAAATTTTAGAATCAGCTTATCAACTTTATTAAAGATACTTGTTGAGATTTTGATAAAGGTTTGATTGAATATATTAATTTGATGTGAATTTCTAACTTAGTATTCAAATCCATGAATGTAGAAAGTCTACATTTATCCAGATTTTCTTTAATTTCTCTCAGCAATGTTTTGTAATTTTCAGTGTACAGATCTTACATTTATTTTGCTGAATTTATTATTTCAAATAATACATTCATTTACATTACTAAATAATATCATTATTAAATACTAATAAATTAATGAAGTTTATATTACAGTTCGCTCTTGATGTTGTACATCCTATGGGTTTGGACAAAAGTATAATGATATATATCCATCATAATATCATATTGAATATTTCACTCTTCTAAAAATCCTCTGTGGTCTACCTGTTCAAGTCTCTTCTTCCCCTTCAACCTCTGGCCACCATTGATCCTTTAACTGTCTCCACAGTACTGGATTTTCCAGAATGTCATAAAGTTGGAATCATACAGGATGTAACCTTTTCAGATTGGCTTCTGTAGTTAGCAATTTGCATTTAAGATTTCTCCATGTCTTTTCAAGCTTTGATGGCTCATTTGACTTTTAGCACTGAATAATATACCAGTGTTTGGATATACCACAGATTATATATTCACCTACTAAAGGGCATGTTGGTTGTTTGCAAGTTTTGAGTAAAGCTGCTATAAACATTCATGTGCAGGTTTTTATGTAAATGTAAGCTTTCAGCTCCTTTGGGTAAATACTAAGGAGTGTGATTACTAGATTGTGTAGTAGGAGTATGTTTAGTTTTGCAAAAAAACAGTCAAATTGTCTTCCAGAATAGCTGTACCACCTTGCATTTCCACTAGCAGTGAGTGAGGGTTCTTTTGATTAGCATCTTTGCCAGCACTTGGCATTGTTATTAATTTTATTTTTATTCTTGATTCTCAGAGGTGGGCCTGTATATCTTTATATCTTCATAGGTAGCCAGTGTTTAGTCAGAGGTCGTACTCAAGCACTTGGAGCCAGTTAGCTGCCTACCTTCTGCCAAGGAAAGTGTGTGCGGGTTGTGGAGCACAATTTTCTGGACCATCTCATGTCCTGCCTATGCAAATGCACAGATTTCCAGTCATTCAGTATTGTGTAGAGAGTTTGTTTTGGGCCTTTTCAGGTCTCTTCTGCATATGCAAGAGCTTTTCAATCACTTAGTCAGCCAGGGATGTTTGGATAGTCTATTTCATCCCTCTTATTAACTCTTTCACTTTCAGGATGTTTATGTTAAGTTTATGTCTAAGCACTGGTCTCCTGCTGACTCTAACCAAGTCTCAAAACTCTAGCTTGCAGATATATGTGCTGCTTCCATTTGTTTATTACCAAGTTTTCTCCTCTTATTGACAAGGCCCCTTGATTTTTCTCCCTTTGGTCCAAGTAAAGTCAGCTCCCTTCCAGCAGCCAAGCTGCTGATTTTTGATCAGCCCCACCCTGGTAGAAGCACAGCGCCATCTGGGTGGGGAGGAGGATGGTGGCAACCCCAGGCAAGAGGGCCACGGACTCTCACTGTTCTTTCCCAAAGTTTAAAAATTATTCATGAGTATATATTTATCAATTAATTATTTTGGTTGATGTCAGAGTTCTGAAATGGTTGGTTTGATAGCTGAATCAAGTTTTATAGGCTTTTTGTGGGAAAAAAATTGCCAAATTCTTGGCATTGCTGGAAATCCTGTTCCTTTAGCTTTTTGATCTAGTGTTCAAGTAAAGGTGCCTCTGGTGATCATGCACCTTTAGTCTTCTTTGATGTCTGACAGTAATCTCACCATCCCACCATTTCTATCCTTTGTGACAATGATGTTTTGAATAGAGGTTAATTTTGATTCCTGTCTTTTCCTTTCATTTATTCATCAAATACCTTTCATTTTCACTCCCTTCATCAAAAACTTGTTTTGGTTATTTTTTTTCCTCCCCAAGTGGGTCCTGAATCCTTCCACTACTGTCCATTCTTACAGCACCCATTTTAATACAAATCACTGTTCTTTCTTTTCTAGATCATAGTAATAATGTGTCTCCCTGCTTCCACTTATTCTCTTCCAGAATCTATTCTTCAGACAACAATGACTTTTTTTTAAATGGTGAAATATTTTCTGTATTTAGACAGAATTTTCAAAAAGAGGACACAATTTTTATTTTTTTTACCATCTTAACCATTTTAAGTGTACAGTTCAGTATTGTTAAGTATATTCACATTATCGTGAAACAGGTCTCCAAAATGACTTTCAAATCATAAAGAATATCATATCATTCCCCTGCTTAATATCATTTTACTTTTATTTATAACTTTTTTGCTTTTAGAGTAAAATCCAAACATATCATCATGGTGTATAAGGCCAGTGTCTTAGTCTGTTCAGGCTGCTATAACAAAATACCATAGCATGGGTAACTTATAAATAACAGGAATTTATTTCTCACTGTTCTGGAGGCTGGAAGCCTAAGATCAGGGTGCCAGCATGGTCAAGTGAGAGCCCTCTCCTAGGTCATAACTTCTCTTTGTATTCTGACACAGCAGGATAGGCAAGGAAGTTCTCTCTTGAGTCTCTTTTATAACGGTCCTAATCCCACTCATGAGGGCTCTGCTTTCATGATGTGATCACCTTTCAGAGGCCCCACCTTTTGATACTGTCATCTCAGGGGTTAGGTTTCAACATATGAATTTTGGTAGGGACACACTCAGACTATAGCAGCCAGACTATCTGAAGCCTATCTATTACCACTTCCTCTCCTCACACCTCCCTTAGTATATGCATTCAAACCAGTCTCCTTTCAGCTTTGTGAATTTGCCAAGCTATTCCCCACCTCAGAGCCTTTGCACTTGCTGTTCCCTCTGCCTGAAATGTTTTCCACCTCTTCACCACATCCCTGGAACATTTTTATTCTTTGTAATCAGCTTCAGTGTCACCTCCCCAGAAAGGATTCCTCTCACAATCTCATCTAATTTAGTATTGTCTACTCCTCAACCAATTACTTTCTTATATATCTCCCAGGTCACAATGCTTATTACAATTGGTAGTTATAGTGTCTATTTGTTTACTTATTTATTTTTACCTTCTCTGATTGATGCTCTCCACAAAGGAAAAAATCCTGTCTCTCTTACTCACTACTAAATCTCCAGTTCTTTTAATAGTGCTTGGCATATAGTAGGAGTCACTTTCCCATTTAGAAATTCAGTTGAAGAGAGAAAGTATTATTCTCCTCAAATTACATTGTTGAGAAATATTAGATGAGGAGACCGACAAATACTTTATGCTAAAGTTAACATCTTGAATAAGTATAACAATTTCTCAGTGTTTTTTCTTTGTGTTTTTCAACAGCATGTATTTTTGTTAATACAGCGATTTCAGCAGTTTATTTTGCGCAAATAAGGTATTAAATCAGTGGTTTAAAAAAAGAATTTAGAAATAAGGAAACAGAAGTATGTACTTGGCTTTGTGTCTTATTCTCTTACTTAAATAATTTGTATAATAATTTAATTTTCAAATTATCAATTTAAAAATGGAGATTATATAGGCATTGTAACCTAGGAACATTGTATTAAACTCAAGATACTTATACAATAAATGCCATTTCTAAAAAGAAAATACTTTTTTTTCACATATTATATATGAAAAAGGACTATTTAATTTCATCATCTGGAAAACCAAAGCATAATAGCTATATCTCTCTAAGTCTGCATTCATGGTGATACTGTCATTTTCTTCTAAAGAAAGTTTCGGCATTTTAATCAGTTTATCTCTTGTCTCTTGAAAAACTTTATACCTAGACATTTTAAAAACCTGGGTTTCCAAGGAGAAAATATATGAAACTGCAACTTAGTGACTACTAATTCGTTTAACCTATAAATCAGCAGGAGCAGAAAAATAATACATATCATTTCTAGAGCTTACAACTTCCATAAATAAAAATTTCATTTTCTGGTACTGACAGCCTGAGTTTCTACCATGCTAGTGAGTCCTCCTCATGTCAGTTGCTCTTTATGACTAAAGTAAATATTAAAGCCCACATACGTGATAGATCTGTCGTGGTTCTCTTTTCCGCTCAGCTTTTGAAATGAAATAAGAGTTCAATAAAATGGTGCACTACAAGCCTTTTGTTCAGATGCATACAGTTTATCTTTCGATGTATACAGCATATTCATTTCTTCCAAATGTTTTATTGACCTCGGTGCTTGGGGGTGATGAAAAAACAAAGAGTAGAAGCTGAAGTGTTGACATATTTACAGAGGGATTCAGAAAGTACAGAGTTTATTGGACACCATTATCAAGAATAGCATTTAATCTGATTGGATTTTTTTTTTTTTTTTTTGGTATTGTCACAACAGGGATAGGACTGATTAAGGTCTGAAAATATTCAGGTGTTTTTCACTAAGAGACATAATTAAAGTCCAAGAGACTTAGGCTTGGGGATTTAATCCTGAGCAGTTCCTCTTCTGAAATTTGAACTTGGATCCCATCCAGGTTTTTCACTGTCTGATTTTAAATCACCATCATATACTGCAGTAGCAGCCATGCAAATTAACACATTCCTACATGTTCAGCACATTCAAGAAAGCATATGAGGATGAAATAAAATGACATAGTCTTTTCTTTTTCTTGTATTTAATTTTTTGTTAAAACTTCCAGTGCATTGTGCGACAGAAGAAAAAGCTGAATTTATTTCTAACCAACAGTGGTCTTTGTATTCATAAGGTAGTGAAATAGAAAACTGGTGCTAATTTCAGAAGAGAGAAGGAGATTTGATAGGGCAATGGTGGATGTATTTCCAGGACTCCTTTTGTTATAGAAGACAGAAACTCAACTCAACAAACTTAAGCATGATATAAAACTTACTATGCCTTTAATTTGGTAGTTGAGAAATTGGCTGACTTCAGACAGGGTTAGATTCAGGGACCCAAATAAGGTTACCTTTCTCTCTCTTCATCTCTTTATTCAGCTTCTCTTGGCCATTGGTCTCTTTCATATTGCAGACAAGTACTCATGATATGGTGGGGAAACTGACTACCTGGAGACATCTAGTCATATTCTGCTTTTTCTATGACCCAAAAGAAAAAAAAAACCTTATTCTCATCAAGTCATTCATTCCACAACTCTCTCTTGCATACTTACTATGTGCCAGACCTCTCATGAGGATTTCATTCTACTGAGTAGAGACAGAACAGAAATAGGAAAAAAACAGATAACTATGTGCCCAAATCCCATCTCCTTTTTCTGAAAATATAACTTCGGCTACCACCAGATGATCTTTTGAGAATCCTTCCCATCAGGAGGTATTATTTAACTTTTATTATATCTTGTATACCCCAAGCCATTGATGTCTTTGAAGATAAAGAGGGATCGTGCCAAAATTATGAACAGCCTCTAAAAGCTGAAATAGGCAAAGAACAGATTCTCCCCTGGAGCTTACTAAAGGAATGCAGCCTTTTTCACACCTTCACTTAATTTAGAATTATCCACTGAAGACCTCTCATCTGCAGAGCTGTAGAGTAATGAATTCTGGTTTGTTTTAAGCCAATAAGTTGGCAATAATTTGTTATAGCAGCAATAGGAAACTAGCACACCCTCTACATACTACCATTGCTGGAAGCATGTGTACCTCCATTAATTCAAGCCTTCTCTTTCCTTTCACCTCTTCCTTCCATCTTTTACTCCTCTCTCTCATGGAAATGTGTCCTCACCATGGTAAATTAGCCACTATAACTCTACCCATCCTTTCCTGCACTGAGTTTGTGTGATCATAAGAGAAAGTAATTCTTCCCAATCCTAGGTATGTCATTTAGAGATTGATGCTAAACAATAGCTATCTGAAAAATGTTTCTTTATTTTTCCTGCTTCCAGTTTTACACTTCTCTAGTGTGAGAGCCTTTTGTTTCTATATGGCTTAAAAAAATTCTGTTCTTGATTTTTTCTAACATCATTCATTCGGGAAATAATTATTGAGCACACACTACTATGTGCAGGGCATAATGGTATGTACAGATAGATGTATACGAGACAGTGTCTAGATTGTAGAACTGATGGGAAATCCATCTTTCTGTAACATGCAAACCTAATCGATAGGTTCTAATAAACAAAATGTTGGCATTGGCACATCTGTTTTGAAGGTATTTGTTAGACATAGATGTTATTTAATATGTATTAAATAGAAGTAATATGACAGTGATTTTCCTGTTGTCCAATTTGGTAAGAACTGTCCACACAAATTAAATTCTGATTTTGTTGCATCTTTTATAGAAACTTGTATATTGCCTACTAGGCTTCCCTACACAGAGAGAAAAATCAATACAAATAAATGATTTCATTCCCTTGCTGGCATCATGGTTGCCCTGAAATTGTTTGCATATTATAAAAATCTCTTGTGCACTGCTTTTAAACCCTAGTAAAGCAAGTATTACTTTATTGCTTTGTTATAAGTTCCAGAAGTCTGTGTTTTTTTTTTCCATGCTGCACATAATGAAAGACAAACCTATCTCTGAGTGATCAAGCAAACGGGACATTTTGAAGGAGTATGTACTGTGCATTTATTCATTTCTCCCCTAGTTCCCTAAAAGCAAGCATTATTTAAGGCTTGTTTTAAATCAGCCTTACTATAGAACATTCGGCTCCCGCCTGTGTTTCAAAGCAGTTCTTTGAACAGCTTGAAATCATTAGGGAGGGAGGGGTGGCAAAAAGTGGAGCTTCAAAGACCTTGCCCAGCTGAAACAATAACACCACACTCAGAACTAACAAATCAACAGGGAAGATGCTGCAAGCAAGGTCAAAGCTTACAATAAGGTCATTTACTTTTTCAAGGTTGTAGAGGCCCATTTGCTGTCCTACAGCAATGCTTCAACCAAGCATAACTAGGAGGAAAAAAATAATTTGAAATATCATCTGCCCTGAAGATGTCACTTATGGTTCAGTTAAATAAGAAAATGTCTAGGAAAAAATGGAGTGATTTGATTGTTTGATGATTGTTGAGTCTAGCCTGCAATCAATTCCATTCAGGCTCTGAACTTTACAGTCTTGAATGGGGTTGATTGCAGTCCTGGTACAAAACATCCTTTTCCTATTACTTAATTAACAACATAAATATATATTTTCCCAGACAGGCATTTCCTGAGTTCAATAAGAAAATTTCTCTACTTGACCAGTGTCTATTTTTTTGAGAGATTTGATGTCTCCTGTAATGCCATGTGCTTTGGCAAGGGATGAAACAGTGATTATGTGCATGCTCTAATATCCGATTGCCTGCATTTACATACAAAATTTGCCACAAACAGTGCAAGTTTGGCAAATTAATCTGGGAATGCTTCCTTTCCTTCTTCTGTAAAGTGGAGCTAGCATTAACCACTATCTAACTAACCACCCCTTAGTTGTTGTGAAGATTAAGTGAGGTACTTATTTCATACATGTAAAATTGTTGAAAAATTACTTGTTACATTGTAGGTGCTCAGTAGAGGTTAGCCATTTGTGCTAGTCAGTGTTCTCCACAAAAACAGAACCAACAGAATGTGTATGTATTTTATTTTAAAGAATTGGCTCACACACTTGGCAAGACTTGGTAACTCTTAAGTCTGCAGTGTAGGCCAGTAGGCTGAAGACCCAAATAAGAGTTGGAGTTTGAGTCCAGAAGCAGTCTCCTGGTAGAATTCATTCTCACTCAAGGAAAGTCAGTCTTTGCTCCACTAAGGTCTTCCACTGTTTGTATGAGGTCTTCTATACGCACATTATAGAAGATGTTACAGACGGAATATTTGTGTCCCCCCTAAATTCACATGCTGGAATCCTAATTCCTACTGTGATGGTATTAGGAGATAGGGCCTTTCAGAAGTGATTGGGTCATGGGGTGGCGCCCTCATGGATGGGATTAGTGACCTTCAAGGAAGAGAAGTGAAAGTTTGTTTTCTTGTTCTCTGCTCTCTGCCTTATGAGAAGTTGGCAGTCTGCAACTGGAGAAGGGTCTTCACCAGAAACCTGTCATACTGGTACCCTGATCTTGGACTTCTAACTTCCAGAATTGTGAGAAATACGTTTCTGTTGTTTACCAGCCACTTACTCTGTGGTATTCTGTTACAGCTGCCTGAATTGACTAGAATGAGAATAATTTGCTCAAAGTTCACTGATTTAAATGTTAATCTCATCTAAAAACACCTTCACAGAAACATTCAGAAAAATGTTTGACCAGATGTCTGGACATCATTGATACATATAATTAACCATCACACCATTGCTATCAATATAGAACCTCAATGTCAATATTTCATCTCAATCTGAATAATCTAATGGTGAATAAGTAAGACTTGCCAGAGAGGACCTAGACCTATGCCCATGTTTTACCTGTCCCAACCTTAGCTTTCCATCATGTGAGTGAGCAAGAGATGGGTCAGTTTGAATGGAATGAATTTGGTAGCTTTCAGTACTACCTCGGGGTAAAATCGACAGACAATTGTTAAATATAAAATACCAGATAATAATAAAGGCTCACCTCTGTCAAATCAAACTTCCATGGCATTTTACTATTCTCTCTACTAGATCGAAATTTCTTGCCATTTGCCTCATAAATGGTAAGACAAGTGGGTAGAATTATTTCTGAAAAAGGTTTTTTGAAATGTGTATGCTTTTCTGAAAGAAGTGGAGATGGCCCTTAAATTGCTTCTTTAGGTCTCTTTATCTTTAGTGTCTTAATTTGCAGTTTTCTGCCATTATTTTTATCTATTATGAGATAATATTATTTCATTTATCTGCCAGTGTTTTCAATTATCCAAGTTTCTGTTTAGAATGCTTATTTCCCCCAGAGAATTAATTTATTCCCATGGCTTCATTGCTAGCCAGCGTACTCCTTTGACAACCTCCTTTGATCCCGGCAAGCACTGGGGTAGGGGGAACATGGACCCATTCTGTTCCTCAGAAAACCTCACATTTTGGAGTGACTTTCTTAAAATCTGTAAATTTCCCTCCCTCCAATGACTGGGCCAGCTGTGGGCAATGATGTCTTCTGGGGCGGTGGACCTGTTTGATCTCTGGTCCCTATTTCTCCTTTTTGGGGTTCTGTCTGACCCTTTACCCTTCATGGTGATCAGATGCCCCCTAGGAGCTTCAGGAGTTTGCCCCTGGTTCAGGAAAGGTGGCCTAGACAGCACGTTGCTCCTATTTGTCGGCAAGATATAATTCTTTTCAGGAATAGTATGAGATTGGGCAGTCAGAATGGGGATGGCATGATTTTTGGTGATTTAAAATTTTTATATGGAGTTCCCCAACCCCTAAATATTTACCAGGAAGAGGTCCTGCATACAATGACTTACAAGATGGTCATGAAAGCATAAAACTGGATCTTTAAAAGTATCCCTTCAGAAGTGGGCATTTTTACTCATTCTTGGTGGGAATATATATTGATGTAGGTTTTGGGGGAAGGTAAAATGGTAGTATCTGTGAAATTTTAAATTCATGTTGTTTGGCCTAGAAATACAACTTCTAAGAATTTATTTTACAAACACATAATTGTGCAAAGATTAATGTACATGAATGATTATCAAATACTAATTATAATAGCATGAAATTAGAAGCCATCAATTGTAAAAGTCACATAAATGTATATATATACATTTTATGGAGTATTAGGCACTCACTGGGAACAATGAGGCAGATTATACATACTGACACAGTAGGTATTTCAATTTATAGTTTTAAATAAAGAAGAAAAAAGTTGCTAAACCTTTGGAAAGATATTCAGTAAAATGATTAAGAAGTACTTCCAGAAAGTGTGATTAAAACTTCAGTAATGGGCAATTTTACCAAAAATTTCTATCCTTTCATTCTTCTAATAAACAAAAATGATCAAAAAAGCATAACATGCAAATGGAATGATCAAGCACATGTTTATGAATTCTGACTCAGATTTCACACTCTGTAGTGAATTGGGTCAGTCCAGGGGATATGAAACTAGATTTAAATCCTGGTTTTGTCACTTACTAGTTGTGTGGCCTTCGACAACTTTTGTTAAATTCTCCTCATCTGTAAAATGAGAAAAGTAACACTCACATCGTAGAAGTTCTGTGAACATTACATGAAATGAAACCAGTAATGTTCTTGTTTCAGACCCAGGCTCATAGTAGGAACATCCAGGATTTTTAAACTATTACTCATGGCTTCTTATGTCCTGGCAGCCACCCTAATATATATGTCACCAGAACTTCTGAGTCCAGACTACAGCAGAAGTGTATACTCACTTATATGTCTCATTAACACCTCATAAAATGCATTCGAGACAATTTATTATCTTTTAAAACTATGGATTACTTTTGAGACAAAATTTTCCTTCCGATTGCGGAAGTCATAGGTAATATTGATTGAATATGAATGTCTTTTCATTCCAGTTTACCTATCATTTTTCCAATGTTTGCTGTGCTTTCATGTACAATACCACAGTCTTTGGACATTAATATGGTAGAAACACAGTGCATTCAAATAGGCAGGTCAATGTTAAAGAGTATGGTTTCTTAAACAAATTACAGTACTGTGTAATCAATGCCTTAATAAAAAATAAAAGATTATATGGTATAAACAGCAAGCTGATAACTGCCCTTTCAAGAGATTGGAATGTTTCCAAAGTCAGAAAAATTCAAGCGTGTGGTCAATTCCAGCAAATGTGTCACATCTTAAGTGATAGGAGAACTAAAAATTTATATTATTCAAACAGTGAAAATGAAAGGCAAAATTTTCACTGAGAATAGTGAATAAGTGGCAAAAAATTAAGAAAGCAGATATAAAAATTTCCAAGAAGTAGCATCATGAATCTGGGAGTTTTGGGATGGATTTTGGAGTCAAATATGTCTTTGGAAATTTTTGCAAAATCACTTCATAAATACCTATTTTCTCTGAAACCCTGTTCAAAATCATTAATTTCTCAGAGACTCAGTTTCTTCATATGTAAATTGGAGTGATTAATAAAATTTATCTGGTTATTGTAAGAATTAGATATAACGAATGAAGTGTCCAGCCCTGATTCTGGCACATAGCGGACTCTCAATACAAATAAAACTGTCTCTTATCTTCCTTTTTCAAGAATTGGGCAATAAATACAAAAGAAATGGGACAACTTAATGAAAAAGGAAGGATTAAGGACATGTTTTTCTTTTTAATTTTGTTTTTCCAAAGATGGAAAATCTTCCTTGTAGTTAAGGGGAATAAACCAAAGGAGAAATAGACTATAGGAGAAGGAAAGGGTTGTATATTTTAGATCAGTTCTGTTGAATAGAAGTAAACTGAAAACCACAAATGCAAGCCACATATGTTAATGGCTACATTAAAAGTAAAAAAGGAAAGAGTGACATTAAATTTTATAGTCTAGTTTACTTAACTCAGTATATCTAACCTAGTATCATTTCAACATATAATCAATATGAAAGTTACTAGTGAGATATTTTAAATTATTTCATGTAAAGCACTTAGCTCATGTAAGAAGAGCTCAATAAATCTAGCCATTATTATTATAATCTTCCTAAATAAATTGTAAGCTCTGTGAAAGTCGGTATCATGCCCCTTCAATATCTCTCTTAGGCACACTTTATTTTCAATTCTCACTAACAGTATATGAGTTACTTCTGTCCTGCATTATTGTGACAGCTTCCTTACTGGTATTCTCCCTGCTTCTAGGTTGATCTTTTCCATGCTTCACTTAGGTTTATCTCCCTAAACCCAAGTGCAATCATATTAATCATCGCTTGAAACTTTTCAGTAGCTCCCCAGTGCTGTAAGAAAACCCATAAACTTTTTGTGGTTTTGATTTATGTTGTTTTACTCTTTATTTCCTCAGTCCTTCTCCTGATTTCAGTGGGGACTGAACTGCTCCATACACCATTGCTGCAGGGAAGGCACTTGGCTGGGGAGAAAGCAGAGGTAGTCTGCAAGACTTTCTAGTTCTTTTTTAAATGCTGAATCTTGAGGAGATTTCAGGTCATTTTCATGGACCTAAAATGTGGAAAGGGATTTGAAGTTATAACCAGAGTGTCTTTGAAAAGCAAGACTGAGAAGGGAGATCTTCTCCCTGACTAGAAAGACTCGGACTACAGGATGCGAGAGAAGGAAGAGAATCTGTGGGTCCAGAGATGACAGTAACCTTGTTTCAGAAATAGACTGGAAACACTTCTGATATTCATACATAAGGGCAGTGCCTCGCAACCATTCTGTTGTCCTACAGAGAGACACAGAACGGGCAGCGTTCACTCTGACAACCTGTTTTGCGTGTCCTAGTGCTTAACTTTGGTTTCCAGTGTGCAAGCTGTTACTCTACTTCTTTCTCTCCTGTTTGCTCAATAAAACTTATGCTGGAATGCAAGAAATGGAGGATGACCACTTTGTAGAAATTACTTTACTTTTGCTCTAATTATTTTCTCATAACTATTTGCCAAGCTTGGTATTGTATTATCAGTAACAAATTATGTGTTCAGAATCTTCAGAATTTCACAGTGGAGCTCTGCATTAGGAAATTAGTGCTAAAGCAGTGTTTCTTACACCACTGTACATGTAAATTACCAGGAGGAACATCTACACTCCAGATTCTAATTCAGTAGGCCTAAAATTCTGCATTTTTAATAAGCTTCCAGGTAATGTTAACACTAGTGATTTTGCAGCAAAATATTAAGGTAAACACTCAGGTATAGTCATAAGAAGATGGGCCAGTGAGGCAAAGTGCCCCATATCTGTAGCAAACTCAGGAAGATTTCTCTTAAAGCCTCATGGAGGGTCTAAGAATAAAGCAAGCTTTCAGTGTCCAGGTGGGCATTGGAATTCAAAGCTAACAAACCATTGTATTTCTTTAGCAAGCATGTAGTGCTTGTCATATACCTGGAATTGTTCTATGTGCTTTCAGATACTAACTTATTTTAGCCTCCTAACAGGCCTGAGAAGTAGGTTCTATTATTTTTATTCTTCTCATTTTATTGACTAAGAAATTGAAAAGCATCACAGTCCGTGAACGAGCAGGCTGGGGTTGCACCCAGGCAGAAGGCTCCAAGATCCTGCTCTTACCCACAATGCCATGCTACTTTTCTGACCCAGGAGATGAAGCTGATCACAAGCATGGACCTAATGAATTAACTAGAAGGCAGGGGATGGAGCTGTTATGTTACTAAGATTATCAGGCCTGCTTGTCGGAGCAAACGTTAAACAGTTTCATGAAAATCTTAATCTAAACTGGCCCACTTAATCTGGGTGAGTGACTGAGGTCCATTCCTTCTAGATAGTGAGAGATACTTGATAGAAGTCTATTGTGTTATGTAACCAAGATAGGACTGAATTTAACTGTGTGTGTGTGTGTGTGTGTGTAAGTCTGAGAGTATGGATGGGGACTAGATATTAAGGGATAACATTTGGAATATCTGGGAAAGACAAAGGCAAAAATTAGGCAAGGGTTAATTTTTCAGAATTTCTGTGATACAGCATCTCATCAAAATTTTATAGCTCCCTTACAGAGACTGAAAGTTTTTGTCACTAGCCTTAGGTTGCAAAATAAGTGAAGGTCAAAACTAGGTACACCCTCAGGAGTGTCAGTTTTATATTTAGCTTCTTTGAAAAGAATCATTAGAATATTCAACCCTAAAGATCCCTGCTGTTAACATCTATCCACTTAAAATCATCATAATCAGAATGACAAGGGATTAAGCATTTAATAATGTTCATATACATTTCGGATTGTCCCAACCAAATTAATGACTAATTCTGAGACTCTGGTAGTGGGCCCTGGAAGAGATTTTTGAGACAGTGCATCAAACTTCAAAGCGAGCTTCAACTTTGACACAGTAGGCTTCAGGCCAGCAGGACAGAACTGCCTGGGGACAGTGGCCTCCCAAGTCCCCTAGAAGGGAGGAAATTTGCATTCACATTGTGTGTATTTGTTTCTGGCTAGAAAATTTAGGTTCTTAAATCCTTCACTAGCTTTCCCAGAAAAGTTGTATAATAGGAGATGAGAATGAATTTGAAGAAACCAAAGGGGAGATAAGTAATGCCCAGGCTCCTAAGAGTGGTTACTTTGATCAATTTTCCAGACTCTTAAGACTGACACTTTCACACAAGTGTGTTTAGAAGTTTCCATTTCTATTAGTTTAGGCTAATTTTTGCCACATTTTGATCTTTCTTTTCTGGAGCATCTTTTGTGACTAAATGTTAAGTAGCTGCTGGCCCTGTTCCTGCATTTGCTGAGTTGATTCAGCTCTCCCACAGGGCTGTCTGGCTTTGATTGGCAGTCACAGGGGACAGTGCTGCATGAGACTGTAAAGGCTGGCATGGTGGCGATTTATTATTTCTGATGACTAATTATAGGGAGGTTTGTGTTTCATGGGTGTTCTGATGGGTGACTTTTGTAGAGCTATCACCTTACTGAAATACTTCAATACTTCAACTTTTGTCAACACTTAAAGGTATTAGTTTCTCTGTGGGTTAAGGAAGATAAGGAAGCAGAAAATGTTTATGTGGTCAATTTCATGATTTCCTAGAGAGACATAAAGAAGGTTTAGAAGGAAGACAACTGATCTCAAGATTTGAAGGATTAAAACCAAGCCCAAGGAAAGGTTTCTTAGGCATCAGAAGGTGCTTATTTGGAGGAAGTTGGTAGAAAGCATATATCCTAAGAATGCAATGTAATTATTTTATCTTGATTTTATTAAATACCTTAAAATACTATGCGCCTGGAATTTAACATTGTCTCAAAGGCTCATAAATAAAACTTATTTCCTCAAACACAAGATTTTTTTTAAAAAAGACCTGTAGTAGGCCTATTTTAAAGAATGGGTTCACTGCTAACCAACATAAATTATGTGTAACATTTGTTTAAAGAAAATGGCTTGAATGAAGCATAACATTCATCTAATTTGATTAGCAGATTTTTTTTTTTTTTTTTTTGCTATAGCAACAACTCCAAAGTCACAGTGCTTATAACAACAAATATTTATTTACTACTCAGGTTTCATGAAAACCAAGAGTCAGCTACAACACTGCTGGGTTCTCCTGGTCTAGGAAGGCCTTGGCTGGACTTGGATCCATATGGCTTTTGTTCCAGAACTCATGGTGAAGGGGCAGCTGTTATCTGGGTTATCATGCTCTTTTTTTTTGCAGCAGAGGACAGAAGTTCAGGGGGGTAAAACCAAATCATAAAAATACATTTAAAATTTCTGCTTGAAAATAGTCTTAAGTCCCACCCACTCATGTGTCATTGACCAAAGTCATATGATCAATCCCAAAGTCAGTGAAGTAGCCAAGTATATTCCAACCATAAAGAAGCATGATAAAGTCGGGGATGAAACAAATAATTGTGAACAAGTAACACCATCTACCACAATGACCCAAAACTTTGAAGTGGCAAATTCAACTTTAGAAATTAAACAACAGGAGGAAAATTTGAGGGAAATAGCATAAGTGGGATAACTATGAGAGAGGTATATTTAGCTTTGTAAATTGTGAGGAATACTTGTGCTCTCTAGACTGTGCTGGATTGACTAAGAAACTCTCAGTTTAGGACTTGGCAGCCCCTGATATATACCTTTTCCCCTGCACTTAGCAGAACTTATAGTGGAGAGTAATTTGGAGAATAAATTATCACCTACTCATCCCTTATTAAGAGCCAGGCTTTGTGCTAAAATCCAGGAACCTCATGAAGCCATCCATGGATTCTCTTTCTACATGAAACTTAGATTATGAAAAGCATATTTGGTACAGGCTTACTTAATTCCTAAACTCTGGAGTTAACTTTCACTGGATGGCCGTTCAATCTTTTCTTTTGATCAGACTGAAAATACCAAGCAGAATTCTTGACTTAAAGTATTGCCCCAGAAATGCCTGCTAGGCTACCCTGTATATTCTAAAAATATATGAATGTAGGATGGTGAAGAGATTTTGGAGGCCAGGTATGAAATATCCAACATCTACAGATGAAAAGTACTAGATGTAGAAGAATGGATGTGTCTTCTCCATAGAAAGAGAGATTAAGGATGAATCTTGAGAAATTCTAATTGAAGAAATGGTGGAAACTTGGGTTTACTATTTACTGCCAAATAATCAGTTTATTAAAAAAAATGCAAACAAGTTTCCCTGTTCCCAAGCTACATGCAATTTCCCATCCCTCTCCTCTTTCTTTCTTGAAAAATCCTGTTTTTACCTTTTTTTCCTTGACTCAGTCTACCAGCTGATTCCCTCACATGTGAGTAAGTTATTTGCCTGCAAATTACCTAAACAGCCTGCAAAATTGCTCATTAAATGTCTCTGAGCTGTTCTTGAATATTCTGAGAAGGTGAGCTGTTAATGATTTTCGAGACTGCACATGAGGCTGTGGGCAGGCAATGATAGAAGAGGCTGCAAAGACAGGCCTGGCCAGATGGTGAAGGCTTGTGTGTTAGACTAGGGAATTTGAAATTCATCTGATCATCTGTATGGAAAAATTGAAACACTTAAAAAAGCAGAATCATGATCAGAACTGTTCTTTAAAATTACTTAATTAATTCAGTATCTACTTGCTGAGCATCCATACACTGCCAGGATGTGTGCTAAGCAGTGATGGCCAGGCATTTGTGGTGTCTGTTGTCCAGAGGCTAAAAGCTGGTGTGGAGCTAGCCCACCAAAAAGTGCACAAATCACTAAAGATTAGTTATAAACCATGTGAAGTCTTGGGAAGGAAACACATCTAAAGGAGGTATGAAAGATAGATCAGAGGGAAATGATATCAGGAAAGAGGCAACTGCATCAGTCTGGGTAAAAAAATGAGGTGCTGAATTTTAAAAAAGGTCTCATTATTGAGAATGCTTTTTACCTAAAGATACAGAAATTCCAAGCCAGCAGCTTTTAAAATAAGGAGGTTTATTGTCTCACACAAATAAATCCATAAGAAAAAGTCCAGTGTTGTTAATTTAGCAGCCTATCTCAGATGTGATTGAGCACTCAGATGATTACCGTATCTCTTTTTGGATCTCCTAACTATGAGGCATTTATCCTGAGGCTTGTCCCCTTGTGGATCAGACAGCTACACGAGCTCTTAAGTATCACAGCATTGCACACCATCCAGAGGACAGAAGGGTGTCCCTCTGTTTTTCCCCTTTTTATGAGGGTAAGTTTGCCAGATGTCTTCTGACAGACTCTTTCTCATATCTAACTAGCCAGAATTCTGTCAGATAGCCATTCCTGCACGAATCATTGGTGAGGGTTAAGGAAATACTCTGATTGGTACCTGTGCTGTCTAATAAGGTAGCCATTAGTTACGTGTATCTATTTAACTTTGATATAATTAAATACAACTAAGAATTCATTACATCACTGGCTCCAAGCACGATTTAAATGCATTATCATCAGTGGCTACCATGTTGAACAGTGCAGATTATAAGTCATTTCCATCACTGCAGAAAGTTCTATTGTGTAGTACTGGTTTAGGTGTATCAGGACTCACATCGTTGGGACCAGAGAGACCCAGTCCTCCCTTGAACATATGCCCTTTGACATGAACAAAATCATGGTTCTCTTAAAAGGATCAAGGGAGTGAGGGAATGAGTATTAAGTGAAAAAACAACAGTGCTGCCAAAATTTTTGTGGGCTGAGAGAGACTGTGTGAGATGACTTCAGAGGCTTGAAGCAGCAGGTCTTGGAAACTGATGGACAAGGTGAGAAAGAGGAAGAAGTCTAGGATGGCAGTGAGGTTTCTGGCTTGGGTGACTTGGTAGGTGCTGGTCCCATTCACTGAGAAAAGGAATGTAGAGGAGGAGTAGTTGTCAGGCGAAATGATAATGGAGTTTAGTCATGAGGAGTACAAGGTATACCTGTGGAAAAGAAAGATGAAAATTTCCAGTAGGCAGTGGGCAATCCGAGAAAGCAGTCATTTGAGTTTTCAGCTGTGTGAAAGTATCTGTGGCTCTACTGGAACCTGGAGCAGCATAAGATGAGACACTGAATATGGTCTGGCTTAAAATTGAGTGATTCTTGCTGATATTAATTTAAATATGGGGAAAAGACAGTAGAATTGTAACTGACCGTTTCTTTTGATAAGAGCCAGTGTTAAGTAGTAAAGAGATAACGAATAGTGTTTACTGTTCCAGCACTTGTTCTCTACTGAGATCAGAAGTATTTGCCGTGGTTAAATAAAAGTACCACAAATTACAGTAGACTAACAAATATTTGATCATATACTTGCTCCCTTTGTGTACAACAGAATATTAGTTACATATTTACTGTTATTCACAAGAATATGTATTTGTTTTCAAACTAAATGTGTATGTCATTGTCACAGTTTGTCATTTGCTAGAATGGTTTCACTCAGAATATTAAAAATATAGACAATTAAGGGACTGGCTAGCAGTAGTATCTGTTTCATGTTCCTCCAGTTTGCCATTGAAATTGTCATAAAAGAGAAAAAAGTTTAATGTTGTGTAACACTAGAAATATTGGATCTTCAGTTACGGAAAGAGTACAACAATGTTCCCCATCTGAAGGCAGAATGAAGAGGAAAAAGTAGAGAAAGGGTAGCTTTGCATTGATCTCCAATGTGCATCCTGCCACACAGATGAACAGAGGAGGCCAACTATGATCAAAGGACTGCCTATCCCTTCCCACAGTAACTCACGTCCCCCTCAACAAAGTGCTTGGCGTGGCTATGCTTTCTAAGAGAACCAGGCATATTCTGTTTTCTGCTATCCACTTGAAATTTCTTTGTAAGTCATTTATTATTGTCTGATATTTACATACATACATGCATGCATATATATGATATGTGTACACATATGTGATATGATATTATGCATATGTATATATGATGTGTATGCGTATGTGCTATGTGTATGTATGCATATGCATATTTATGTATATACGTAAATTGATGATTTACTTATTATCTGTCTTTCCCATGAGCATATAAAATCCATGATAGCAAGAAATTTGTTTATATTTGCACTTTAAAATAAAAGAAGATTAACAATTATTGGCTAAATAGGTGCAGAGAATCTTTAAAATTTATTTTCATCTTGTTTTTTCCTTTTTAGTTTGTCTTGTGATGTATATAAGAAGAAATTTTATTATTTCCTGATTACTTTTACAAATGCATGATGTGACCTTTATGTATCCCAATGGAGAGACCTATGATTCTAATAGGATGGTGCAATTGCAGTTTGTGTGAAAAGTTGGCAAAAACTAACACTAGCTCTGAGAAAATCTGTTGGTAGACAAAGTGCTGTTTGAAAACTCAGGACTTTATACTATAAAGGCACTTGAGATACAGGCAAAAGAGATTTTATGGTTATTGCTGGGAGGTTTTGTGAAATGATAGTCTCCTCTGGTTCTCAACATAAAACACATATTTGATGATCTATCTAGAAGCTAATTTACTTTTATCTTATTTCTTTAGTCACGCAAGATAGCATGCCACTAACAAAAACGTTTTCATGCAGCTGTTTTATATAGAGAATGAGTAATAGATACAAAAATCATTAAATGGGAAATTTAGACCTCTAAAGCTAATGCAGGAGATGAGCTAGCAAAATTTTGGTTAAGGAAGCAATACTGTATAAATGAGATATACTCATTATCCAGGCCTTTAATAAAAGTGGGAAATCACAGGAAAATAAGGCAGGAGGAAAATTGTGTGTTTAATTGTGAAGACTGAGTGTTTATAGGAAGGTAAATAAATAATTGTGGATAGAATAGGGAGAACTGAGAGATAAGATAGGCTAATTCAGGCTTTTGTTGAGTTAAAAAAAGAAAACAGGACTCTGGAGTCTATTAGTGTTATAGTCATATTCTCTAGAAAATTAGATTGATAACTTAAAACATGAACTCTTTTGCTTCATTTCTGTTCAGTATGAGCTTAATTTTTTTTGACATTTTGCTTTCTATTTGTTCATTGTTAGGCAGCATGAATAGAGGAAATGATACAAATTTGAAAGCAGATATTATTTCAAATCAAGCAAATATATCAACTTATTAATTTGTTGACCAAACAATTTTAGACAGGCATGTTACTCTGTTTGTATGTATATGTATGTATATTTGTGTGCATTTGAGTCAGAATTTTTCAATTTTTCAGTAGGTATCTTTTATAAGTGCATATGAAAAGATTTTTATAGATTCAAGGGCTTTGTGTGGCTAATGATGTAGGAGCTACAGATTGTTATAAGTGTATTCACAAACATTTTATGAGAATAGCACGTCAGAGAAATTAGGTTAGATATTTGTTGTATTAAAAAGCATTAAACCAGTGCTCAGCTTTTAGGGCGTCCCAGTCAAAGAGCTGAGGAAATCTCAGTCTTTCATACCTAGAGGTTCTACTAACTCACACATCACGTTAGTCTCAACAGTCTGATTTCCAGCTTCATTGTCATGCAGAATGGGAATGAGAACTGAGTGGGGGGACCATTTTCTCATACTCTATAAAGTATGCTCGCTCCTGTCTCTCTACCTTGCCCATCACTTAGGATTCATGTATGCAGGACTCTGCCCTCTCTCCACCAGTGTTCTCAGTATTTGACCTGCAGCTCTCTTTCAGCCACTGGATTCATGAGTTCAGTCCATTTGTGAAGCTGTGATAGTGTAACTGGAAAACCATTGTGATGGAAATTCCTTTGTTAAATTTTGTTAATTCTTTTGCTGATCTTCCCCTCAAAAAAATCAATTAAAGAGTAGTTTACTGGAACAATCATGAATAGCTTCATCAACTGGAACCATATAAATATAACTGGAATATTCTTAAACAAAAGGAAACTGGGGTTTTTTTTTTTAAGTGCAAATTTATTACCAGTCCCCACAGAGTTTTAATATTTTGATTGTATTGTTAGTCTAACAAAGAGCCTAGCTGACTTTCCTTCTGTAAAGTCCTCCTTGTAGGCTTTTTTAAAGTACTGGACATATTTGCAGTTACATTGTGCATAGATTCTTAGTGGGTAGTTTTGTTTTGTCAGGCTACAACAAACTACAGATTTCCTTGTTTGTATTGTAAATGATTGAATACATTTTGTTAATCTGTTTTTATTCCTATGTTTTGCTATTAAAATTTTTTATAACATTTCCAAGACAAAAAAATTTTTACAAGTTTAAGCTTTGAAGAACTTATGTAATTAAAATTTCACTGAACTAATCTTTTAGTTGAGTTATTTGGATTTTGACACTTGAGTTGCACGAATAAGCATCAGAAATGTAAGATGCACCAACTTGCTACACTACTTGTATTCTTCGGGTGTTTGGGCTTGGGGGTTCTTTGTTTTTTTTTTTTTTAAACTTTTTTCCCCCAAATTTAAGAACCTTAAATGTACTGTCAGCCTGAGATTGTTGTACAGCTGGATTGCGGTCGATTGCCAGTTTGTGTATTGTTGCTTGGATGCAGCACAGCGGTTGGCCACTCTGGAATAAAGGGTGTATGGATCAGGAAAAAAAAAAAGTATTCAACCTACTTTTCTTAATACTCTCAGGTCAATACTACTTTGAGTTAGTCACCATCTGTGTTTGAAGTATGTACCTATATGAAACATATATAGCCTTCTACTTTGGGGTGTAATTTTAAAAAGACATTTGGAAAACAGAATGGTGATATGTTTCAGAATAATAAAATTAAAAATTTAATGATCAAAACAAATCAATTTCAAAAGTGAATTAATAAAATGTATAGGATCGGTTATATGAATCAATCTAATAAAATTTGAAAAGTAAGATACTCAATTTTCATCAGACACCTACGGGTAAAAATGGAAATAATTGAATCTCCACTTGCTCATGTGTGCTGTGGTGCAATTTGAGTATGAGGGTTAAACAGCCACCTGATTTGTAGCAGGGGGCTGACCATGTTTGTGAATGGTGAAAACTGTCCACATAAAAAGGTTTGTGAAAAAATAGCTTTTTCCTAGAAATAAAGGAAGTGTAGTGATGATTCCACTTGTCCCAATCAAGCTGATCACAAAAAAATTAGAATGAACAACATTTTCAATAAAGGCAAAATCCTGGCACTGTTTTCTGAAGAAAGGATATTTTGTATTCCAAAAAGCTATACATTTTAAACAAATGACTCTAGTCTTCTGGATTTTTAAAAGTAAAAATTTTATATGTTTCACATGACTTTACATATGACAACTCTGGCCAATAGGTGTATATTTGTGATTAATGTGTGCTTTTTATATCTGTGTTTTTTGTGCATTGCATATAGGTGTGAAATTTTCAAAATTTCAGAATTTTCCAATGAAATCTTCAGTTTCCCTCCCTGCCAAAACAGTCTTTGTTAGTCTCCTCTCACTTTCCTACTTTCACTGATCCGTGAGCCAATACAAAGTCAGCTATTGCTTTTTACAACATATGTCTGTGAAGGTCTCTCACTGCACATGTCAAGACAACGCTCTTGAGCATATGTGAGTTATTTGTCATCAAACAGATTTCATAGTAACAGGTGCATCCACGGGGCCCAAATGTACAAAAAAGACTAATTTCCTTTCTCCTCTTAAAAGACAGTGACTAAAAGTGATAAGATAATGGCTGGGATCCTAGACAACTAAAAGCTTCCAGCAGATGTAGCTCTTGAAGCTTTTACTAAACACTGGAGGAGCATTATGCAGTCATTGCAGGCAAATGGGGGAGATGACTGAAAGGTATTAATAAATTCATGCTCTGCTGTTAGAACAATGGAATGTTCAGACGTGAAAGCACCCTTAAATTTGCTCTCATCCAACCTCCTCATATACTGAGGCCAAAAATAGGATGGATGGTTTGCCTAAACTCAGAAGTTGTACCTACAGGAACCAGGTGTTATGACAACTAGCCCAGGGTTCTCTGATCCTGACACCACCCCACATTTCTGTTAAAAACCGCAGACATCTTTTTTTTTTTCTTGATCTCTTAACTGGGTAATTTCTTGAATATAGCTTTCTCCACCCTCTATTCATATTTATTAATTTCCTTTTTGTTACTCCAAATTTGTGAAATGCTCTTTGTGCTTGTATGAAAAAACGTAAAGTACACTATAAGCAATGACGTGAAAAGAATATGATCAGGCAGAAATTCTGTGCTGTGCATGTCACACCTGCAGTGTAATAGTATTTTCTCCTGGCAGCATCCATATGATCACTTGACACAGAATTAAAAATCAGCAGCTCCAAGAGAGGGGCTATGCAGCTCCCACTAGGCCCTCATCACTGGTGGCTGAGCTCAAGAACACTCACAGTGAGTGCAAAAATCAGCTCTGAATCTGGCCACTCTGCTGTGTTGTGTCACTTGCTCAGATCATGCATGACAAATCCTCAAATGCGTTTGGTGACATTTAGAGAGCACTGTGGACTCTGCCAATATGCCAAGCAATCAAGAGTGTGCATGACAAATTATGAAACACATACTGTGAAAATTATGGACCCTGTCACAGTGCCAATCTGCTGCTGAAAACCTACTGCTGCTAGAAGTAATGTTGGCACAAATTTGTTGCTAAATTCAGTCGTATTTCTAATTCAGTAATGGATTGATCTTAATGGTGAGTTGCTGTACCTGTTTAGATTTCAAACAAGTGCTGTGGGGGCTAATGACCTCACCCGCTATTATAGGTAATCGTAGGAGGTGAATACCTTTCCACCACTCATCTCTGTGATGGCTTTCATATACCTGTCAGTATCATGCAGGGTCCACCTACAGGCCCCCAAATCTTGGTCTCGTTAAAAATTTTTTGGTTGTAGATAAGTATAGGGTAAAAGCTATTTTTGCATACACTAAAACATTGTGGAATATTTACATCTCAACTGCATCTTAACACAGACAACACACTCCTCACCCCTAAGATACTTGCCTGAAGAGCTACGAGCAGCAGGAGATTATGAATTGAAGTAGGGGCAGTTCTAAGGGACTCTACTGAAGAAGTGAACAGTTAGACCTTGAATCAAGTTAGTGCTGACACTTATAAAATCATTACATAAGGTCACTACTAAATAAAAGGTGCTAAAAGAGCTACTTCACAAACCCACAAACGCAAAATAACAACAAAACGTTCCAGCAATCCAATGAGAGAATAAGAATATAAAAAATACATTCATGGATACAGTCCCACAAGTGATAGAAATCGGAGTCAAATAATTTGTCCTTAGAGTGTGTACTTTCTTTTCTTTAAATTTATATATATTCTTATTGAGGTATAGTCAGTTTACGATGTTGTGTCAGTTTCCGGTGTACAGCACAATACTTCAGTCATACAGGAGCATACATATATTCATTTTCATATTCTTTTTAGCTGTATGTTACTGAAAGATACTGAATATCGTTCCCTGTATTATACAATATACCCTTGTTATTTATCTATTTTATATATAGTAGTGTCTGCAAATCTTGAACTCCCAATTTATTCCTTCCCACCCTCTTCCCCTGCTGGTAACCATGAGTTTGTTTTCTGTGTCTATGAATCGTTTTCTGTTTTGTAAATAAGTTCGTTTATCTTTATTTATTTATTTATTTATTTATTTAGATTCCACATATAAGTGACATCATACGCTATTTTGCTTTCTCTTTCTGACATTAGAATGTCATTCTCTAGAGTGTGTACTTTCTAGAGATCATCTTTACTGAATTATATGGAAATAATATTTAATAATATATAAATGTGAAATGTAACTTTTGGATATTAAATTTATGTTTATAAGGCTGAGTGCTGTAACTTTTTTTTCCTGTACATTTTAACTTTATAGTTGTGACTTCTGTCTGGATTAGTCTACATTTTATTTATGAGGAAAATGGAATTTTGTGAGGTGATACCACGATGGCTTCTTTTTTAGATACCATATTTTTTAGAGTTATCTTCAGTAAAACAGACTCCAAACCTTGTTGATCATTAGATGGAATAAAGTGATAATCAATTTCTTAAGTATTTGTATTCTTATCACATTAAAAATAAAGTGAATAGTGATCTCCAAAGCCTATTTATATCAGGTTTATTACAGTATGTATGTGTCCCTTGTCTGGCTTTTAATTTTGTTGGCTCTAGATCATCAGCTGTTTTAGCTGTTGTGTTGACTTATGGAATATACCTATAATTTAGAATTATGTTATTTATGTGTGGATTACTTAAAAATAATTATGGTCAAAACTGCATTTTTCTCTATTGAATTAACCCTTTTTATACCTTTATTTTATTATTTGTTAGCAGCTTTATTATGTTATGATTCCTATACAATAAATTAAACATATTTCAGGTGTACTATCTGATGAAATTTGATAGAGGTGTACACCAGTGAAACCGCCACCACAATCAAGATAGCTAACATTCCCATCATTTATCAAGAAGTGCAAGTTTCTGAATTAACTTTTTTGTGTGGAGCATTTTATATAGAAATCTTGGGCCCCTCAAAAGCATATTAACATTTTCAGCTGATTTTAGTACCAAAAATAAAGTAAAAGCCCTAATCTAAAAGAAATTTGACAAAATTAATAACTCCTGGATCTGGGGCTACCACCATATGGGTATGGCTCTTTGTGACTAATAGGAAAGGAAACAACAAAAAAAGAGGGATGGAAGGAGAAGTCTTTCCAGGACTTTCCCTGCATGATGCATGCTGAGGCTCTGATTTTTAGCTTCTGTCAATACCAGACGTCTTAAAAAGGAAGCCAAGATGTGCCCTCTGACTCAGTATTCCTTTCCTTCAACAAAAAGTGAAGTTGACAAGGCAACTACCAGCTAGGCTCTCCCAGACTTCAAGAAGTCTGTCTGAACTGTCAGTTAACAACCCTTCCTTCAGATGATTCATATGAGGATTCCCCAAAATTGAAGAAAGCTGAAGCAAGAATTTAGAAATAAGCACAAATCTTACATCTAGGAAATAGTGATGAAAATAGTGAAATGGTTGTGTTTAGCCATCTGATCATTAATTCTCCTAAATATGAGATCTTTCCTTTTTTTTTTTTTTTTTTTTAAAGCCAAAAGGAGAGTCCAGGAGGCTGACTGGTGCCAAATGAAAAAATGGCAGCACTCCTTCCATCTATGTCTCTGATTATAAAACAGCAGGAGAGATCATTAGGGTAGCATACACGTTCTGCTTTGGGGCATATGTCAGGTTCAATACTGGGAGCAGATTTAAGCTTTGCCAAGGATGCCAAGTACTTCTTCGTGTGACTTCTCCAACAGTGAGATGCTGGGCTTGTGCTGCTGGCAGTTTTGCAGAAAACTGTGGTGGTGAGTGACACAGATGGTGTGGAGAGTCTGACATTGCATGTTATTTACCAATCAGAAAATGACTCAGTTATTTTATGCACACAATTATAAAGGACCACCTGTACCAGTGTGTGCCGCCTGCTTGTGGGCAGGAAAAGGGCATGTGACCATGTAAAAGATAAACCCTTGTACTCTTTGTTACATATTTTTATAGTTTTGGCACCACCTTCATTCATATGCAGTCTGTGAGAATTCAGTAACGTTTCTCCTCCAGTTGGGACTCTGCCCAATGCCATTTGTCTAGATAGAATGCAGTGTGAGGCTACCCTTCTTAAATCCCATTTTTCTGGATACAGCTCCTGAAATATCAAAATGCTACGTCGTGAAGTGACTTCCTTGTCTAACCTGTAAAGCCTGGCATTCAGACATTACTTGGGTTTACTTCAGCTATTTAGAAAATACCCTGATTATTTGAAGATTTAATGATGACATTAAATTGTATCCTCTTGGAATTAAAAGTAAGGAAACTAGCATTTTTTCCACACACCTATGTTAAATTCATTAGAGATACTGACTTACGTAATCATCTCAGTAACTCTCTGAGGTAGATAGTGGCATTCCTCTGTACAGATCAAGAATTTGAGACTTAAAGAATTTAAATAAATGTCCAGGTTCACACAGTTAGTATATGGTAGGGAAAGATTGCATCTCACTGTGTGATTCTAAATTCTGCTCTATTTTCACAAAGGTTGATAGATTGCTTTCTCCTGAAACGGCTATCTTATTCTGCCCTTTTCAGGCTGCTGGATTGATTTTATTTCTAAAATGAAAATATCTTTATAGCTTCCTTGTTTCTGTCCATTGTAAAAAATTAACCATGGAGAAATCTGTAGCAAGTGAAAATTCCGTTGTTACGCTGCTTGCCCTTTCAGCCACCAAATGTCTCCCTACTGCCAAGAAATAGCTACAGTTAAGACTGGAAAATATATATATTCCAGATTTACCCACAAATGTATAAATATATATTCATAAATGAGATCATGAAATACATGCTATTTCAGAAGATAATTACTGAATTGTATATTGTGGATTTATAGATCTAAGTCTAGCTCATCCTCTTCTCTTTTTGTAACAGTCTGCTGTACTCCATATTATGAAGGATTTCACATTTTGTTTAACCAAGTCCTATTGATGAACATTTGGATGGTTTAAAATTTATTGCTATTTTATACAGTGCTTAATAAGCATCCCTGATTCTTCTATTAGTTTCTACAGATTCCTGAAAGTGAAAATAATTTGTCAACATGTTAATTTTAAATGTTGATATAAAAGTTATGATTGTCTTTAGAAATATATCTTTTACAATTTCACCAATATTTAGACATGATTGGTTTTTAAATCTCTGATAAGTAGATAGGTAAAAGAGGGTATTTCATTGTTTTCTAAATATATCTTTTTAGTAATAAAAAGGCAGAGCAGCTTTTTCATATTTTTATTGGTCATTTCTGTCCATCTTGTTGGATTGCTTTTTCATGTTCTTTGGCCATTTGAAATTTTGCTACTTTTTTCTTATTTTTCAGGAACATCTTTTACAATAATATTGTTATTGCTATGCATATTGTTTTATAGATATTAAATATATAATATATGATCACTTATTATGAATATATTCCTAATTTGTCATGCATTTTTGTACTAGCTTAAAATTTTTTGAATAATAAGTTATATTTTATAAACAACTTTCAAATGTATAAAATAGAAGATAAAATCTAAGTATATCAGCAGAAGTCTTTTTAGCCATATCTTTTCCCATTGCCGTATTCTACTTATACCTGTTATTAATAGTTTCTTATGTATTATTTTTAAACACCTTTATTGTGGTACCTTTATATAGAGTAAACAGCATTTTGTTGATCACAGTATGATAAAGCATAACCAAAATTGAGCTGGTCAGTCTGTCCGTCATTCCCAAAAGTATCCTAGTTATTTATTTATTTATTTATTTATTTATTTATTTATTTATTTATTTATTTATTTATTTATTGTAAGTAAATGATCTTTATTCACGTATTTTCACAAATCAGTAGAAACACTTATTGAGAACTTCTAATGAGTCAGACACTGAGAATTATTTCCATTTTACAGATTAGGACACAAAGGCTTAGAAGGTCTCCAATTCATGATTACAAAATTATGTTTGTAACTTTATATGTCCTCTTTCTGCCCAAATACCTATTGAATAGCGATCATTAGAAAACAGAGAGAATAAGTGTGTTCAATTCTGACGAGATGGGTAACCTAGTTGTCATGAGTTCTTCAATCAGCCTTCCCAAACTCTGCCCAGAGTCCTTATTTATTACAGATTGATTTCTGATGACTTCTCAAGTGTCTACCTTAAAAAATATATGTATTTTTCAGATTCTTTTCCATTATAGACTATTATAAGATATTGAATATAGTTCCCTGTGCTTATACAGTAGGTCCTTGTTTTTTAAATCTATTTTATGTATAGTAGTGTGTATATGTAATCCCAAACTCCTAGTTTATTCCTCCCCCCTTTCTCCTATGGTAATCATAGTTTGTTTTCTATGACTGTAAGTCCATTTCTGGTTTGTAAATACATTCATTTGTATCATTTATTTTTAGATTTTTTTTTTTTTGGTGGGGGAGGTTATTAGGTTTATCTTTAAAAGAGGTACTGGGATTGAAGCCAGGACCTTGTGCATGCTAAACATGCGCTCTAACGCTTGAGCTATACCCTCTCCCTTGTATCATTTTTCTAAGGTTTCACATGTAATTGATATATGATATTTATCTTTCTCTGTTTGGCTTACTTCACTTAGTACGATAATCTCTAGGTCCATCCATGTTGCTACAAATGGCATTATTTCATTCTTTTTTTTATGGCTGAATAACATGCCACTATATACATACATCACATCTTCATTCAGTCATCTGTCGATGGACATTTAGGTTACTTCCACATCTTGGCTGTTGTAAACAGTGCTGCAGTGAACACTGGGGTGCACGTATCTTTTCAAATTAGAATTTCCTCTGAGTATGCTCAGGAATGAGATTGATGAATCATATGGTAACTCTATTTTTAGCTTTTTAAGAAGCTTCCATACTGTTCTCCATAGTGGCTGCACCAGTTTACATTCCCACCAACAGTGTAAGAGGGTTCTCTTTTCTCCACACTCTCTCCAGCGTTTATTATTTACAGACTTCTTTGTGATGGCCATTCTGACTGGTGTGAGATGATAGCTCACTGTAGTTTTGATTTGCATTTCTCTAATAATTAGTGATGTTGAGCATCTTTTCATGTGCTTATTGGCCATCTCTGTATCTTCTTTGGAGAAATGTCTATTTAGGTCTTCTGCCTATTTGTTGATTTGGTTGGTTGGTTGTTTTGATGTTAAGCTGGATGAGCTGTTTGTATATTTTGGAAATTAATCCCTTTTTGGCCACATCGTTTGCAAATATTTTCTCCTTGTCTGTAGGTTGTCTTTTCATTTTGTATATGGTTTCCTTTGCTGTGCAAAAGCATTTAAGTTTAATTAGGTCCAATTTGTTTAGTTTTGCTTTTATTTCCATTACTCTAGGAGACAGATCCACAAAAATATTGCTGTGATTTATGTCAGAGTGTTCTGCCTATGTTTTCCTCTAGGAATTTTAGAGTATCTGGTCTTACATTGAAGCCTTTAATCCATTTTAAGTTTATTTTTGTATATGGTGTTAGAGAATGCTCTAATTTCATTCTTTTACATGTAGCTTCCCAGCACTACTTATTAAAGAGAGTGTCTTTTCTCCATTGTATATTCTTGCCTCCTTTGTCATAGATTAATGGGCCATAAGTGTGTAGTTTATTTCTGGGCTTTCTATCCTGTTTCATTGATCCATGTGTTTGTTTTTGTGCAAGTACCATACTGCTTTGATTAGCTTTGTAGTATAGTCTGAATTCAGGGGGCATGGTTCTTCCAGGTCTGTACTTTCTTCTCAAGATTGTATTGGCTGTTCAGGGTCCTTTGTGGTTCCATACAAATTAAAGATTTTTTTGTTTGTTTTGGTTCCATGAAACATATCATTAGTAATTTGATATGGAGTGCATTGAATCTGTAGGTTGCCTTGGACAGTATGACCATTTTAACAATATTGATTCTTCCAATCCAAAAACATGATGTATCTTTCCATCTATTTATGTCATCTTCAGTTTCTTCCATCATTGTCTTACAGTTTTCAGAATATAGGTCTTTTGCCTCCTTAGGTTGGTTTATTCCTAGATATTTTATTCTTTTTGATGGCAGTGATAAATGATACTGTTTTCTTAATTTTTTTTCTGATATTTCATTGTTGGTATATAGAAATGCAACAGATTTCTGTATATGGTATTTTGTATCCTGCAATTTTACCAAATTCTTTACCAAACTACACTGGTAGTTTGTTAGTGGTGTCTTTAGGATTTTTATGTATAGTATCATGTCATCTGTAAACAGTGACAGTTTCACTGTTCCCTCTAATGCTTTTGGGTTGTTCTTTCCCCAACTTTGAGTAGTTTCTTCGCATGCATGCTGTGATCAATACTCTGCTGAATACTCAAAAGGAATTTTCTGCAGATCTCTTGGATTCTCTCTGTGTATAGTCTTCTTCTATTCAGTACTCTGTCCTGCAAACTCTAGCTGCCTTCATCTCCTTAAACATATAGTTTTATTTCTTCGACTCAAGGAAGTTATCAGACTCTACTTGCCTACTCACTCCCTTCATTGTGGCCTGGAATGTCCCTCAAGTAGTAAGCTAGGGCAATCATAAGGTGGATCTGAACATTTCCTGTTTCTCAGGGATCCCTTTCCTTTACACCTGATGTTCTTTGCCTTGGAAACTATTGATTCATATATTTTGACACTTTTTCCCCCACTTCTGGTTGTTTCAGGAAGAAGCTATATCTAGCTCTTATTTTTCCACCTGGGCCAGAAATGGAATTCATGTAATTTTTCTTTAAAATTTAAAGTCAGATTATATCATCCTCCTCTAAAAGCCCTCTTGTGGCTCACTTTTTCCTTAACGTAAATTCTAAACTTCTCATTAATGCCACAAAGCCTTATAGAATTTGGCTCCTGTCTGTTTTCTGGCTTTATACCCTAGTCTTCCAGGAAATTTGTCTGTGTAGCACAGGTAAAATTCTCTTGCTCTTCTCTCTCCCATTAAAACAAGAAATACAATAATTGTATATGTATAATTTTCCAATTATTTTTCCACTTAGCAATATATCCTGTAGATATTTATATCTCAGCATATAAAAATTTACTTTTTCTTCTTAAAGGCTGCATCTTATTTCATAGACAAAAATGTAATTGGTTAAATTTAGTGTTATGATGTACCCTTTTAATTTATACAGAACCAGTATGACCTTTTCTAGATCTATAAATATTTTTTTTTGAAACTTGTAGCTGTGCAAATAAAGATTTCACACAGGTTGTGTTCTTTTGGCCTCCTGAACATTGTGTCAGCTAATGTGACTAAAGATGGAAAATGTTTCTTGTTTCCCATATCAAAGTCTGTATAGAGATAACTATCTGACTTTCCAAACTTAAATTTCTATATTAGTAATAATTACTCCCTCTGAGAAAGAATGCATCCAAAAGAATGCCCCTTTTGGAAATTCCTCTGTAAGGGCTCTGGATGTCAGTGTTTGCCCTAACACCTTTGTTGCCATGTGTACCCCCTGTGAATACACAGCAGTTTAGGGAAAAAGGGATGAGGTTGGTTTGTGACCTTCATGTAAAGATGATCCACAGAAAAGTGATCCACTGGCTCTAAATATATAGGTATATATTTTCTTTTATATGTAAACATATGTTATATGTATATATCATGTATGCTATTTAAGGTGACAATTGTTCAGATTTTCTATTACTTTTGGAAAAATCTGAAACTGATACTTCAGCAAATAAAATTACTTACAACGTTTTTAGATTTGCAGTATATACTTTCTCTTGAGCCATTATTATTGGGGGGAAAAGGCATTGTTCACTTGCTTACCTTTATTTCCTTAGGGATTGGCAGAATATTTGAACTCGTAATAAGTACAAAATATTGTTTGTTAAAAGATTGAATAAAGAAACAAGACTCAGAGTTTTAATAGGGAAAGTTTACCAACAAAGTGAGCAATATATATTAAATGACTAGCCATCTTCAATAGGCTCATCATAATTTTAGCTTTTGTATAATGATACCTATATTAACACAATCAAGGCATTCATTGGAATATAAACCTTATATTCATTAGAATATAAGAATGTAAGCATTCTTACAAGTATGTAAGAGAAAAAAACAGGTATCTTGTTCACTACTGCATCAACAGCACTCTTAATAGTGGACGACATATAGTAGGTACAATAAATACTTGATAAGTTAATAAGTTTAAGCATATGTTGTTTAAAGAAAAATGTAAAATCACTTAAAATTTTCTGTCAACATAACTAATTAGGATTTTATGTTGATATCCATACAATAAAATATTTTTGATAAAAGAGAGTTGAATATGAATTTTGTATTGTTCTGAATACTACTCCGTTCTTCTGTCATATATTTATAATGAGTTTAAATTCTAGAAGCAGGTAAAGTTAACCTCAAATATTACAAGTCACTAATATATCCCGGGAACTCACACACATATTGTGTTCTAAATTTTTTTTTCCTTTTTAAAAACAATATGGTTTTTGGTAGGTTGAATCCACCCAACCATCAGGTATGGATTATTGTTGACTCCTGCCAATATGCAATACAAAATCCTGGCCAGAGTAACTTCCTCCCGTGAAATAGGCCTGTCACCTAACCAAGGTGATGAGAAGGAAGAATAATCTTGGGAAAGAGAAAATTTCCACCTTTTTTAAAGAAATGACTGGAAGAGTTTTTTTTTCTTCTCTTGGATAGGATTGCATGATATGAAGATATGAAGTGTGACATTATTAGAGGCATTTTGATTCCAATTGGGGGAGTGCCTAGAACTTTTGGAAAGAGGCATCTTATTGAGCCTATGAGTAAAAGCAACATCATGAAAAGCAATATGGAAAGACAGAAAGAATTTGTTCTACGTAAATTAATTTAAATTCCAGTTTAAATCCAGTTTATCTGCCCTTGTAACACAAAAAGTACTAAATGTTGTAGATGAAACATGCTTTCTCCTGTTTTACCAAATACAATTTATTATGTCTTTGGAAAACATAATACACATAAGTAATTAAGGAATTCAGGAGGTAATTCGATTTAGTTTTTATTTGAGTCTACCTTCTAGTTTTCATTTTCTGGTAGAATGCTTCAGAATTCATCTGTAGAAATCCATAATTGTAAATAAAATTTGGCATTGAATATTTCATTATTGGAGGATGTAAAATTTGGTGAAATTACACTTTCAAATTTTATATGTATTAAATTCAGTTTCAGTGTGAGTAAAAACAGCAGTTTAAAGTAATTTTCCAGTCTGTTTACAATAAAGTGATGATTTAACTCTTATGTTCACCAGTGAAGTTTATTAAATTGTTCAGCATAATTTTTAACTATGCAAGTCACATGTTAACCCAGAAGGTTTGTTGAGAGACAATGAAAGAATTTGCCTTTGCTCAAGATTAAGGGAGACTTCCATTAATGATGAATAAGATTGGAGAAAGAGGACTTTCAAGAGTCAAGGAAAGAAATCTTGTGGTAATAAATGAAAAATAGGCATTTGCCCACATTTTGAAACTGTTGAAAAAGAGAAACCTTAGAACAGCAGGGGCAGTTAACCGATCCATATTGAAAGTCTTCCCAATTCTAAACACATATTTATAATACTGTAATTGTGGTTCAGAATTATGTCTCAGGAAAAAGTAAACAACAAAACACCTGGATGAAACTATTATTGGTTACATTTCTTTCTGGAGCAGAAACATATTATATTGACCTGTACCACACCTGTGGCTATACAAACTTCAAACTGGGCAATTATCGCTTAATCTTATTGATAGCCATTTGGTGAAACATCCTTATTTTAACTTTCTTTCAAAATATTACAACAGTATGTTCTCTAAAATAAATGGAAGTGAGTTTTCTTGGCTGTGATCTAAATAAAAGTTTTTCAAATACATTATAAGTCAGTTTCTTGAGTAGTAGAATGAGGTGAAACCCCTTTCAATGGGGTACCATTCAGATCAGAATTACTCATCACAGCCCTGTATGGAAGTGGTACTATCCCTGCCTGTAGAAAGAGGATTGCAAAGCTTAGAGGGGTGAAGGGATTGCAGAAATGTTCCAAAGTTTATAATTTGAAAGCCAATGATTGAATAGAGAATTAACATCATGTTTTACATTTATAAAATTCTCATTCCCCCTCTTAGAATGAATGCATGAATTAGCGTTTTAAAGGAATATTATTTAAAATTTTATTTTTTAATTAACATACAGTAAAACTGACATTTTTGGTATACAGTTCTATGAAGTTTAATACATGTGTAGATTTGTGTAACCACCACCCTAGTCAGGATACAGAAAGTTCCATCATCCTGCCAAACTCTCTGTACTGTCCCTTTATAGGTACACCCTCCCCCATCCCTCACCCCTGGCAACCTCTGATCTCTTCAACATCTTGATGGTTTTGTCTTTTGAGAATGTCATATAAGTGGAATCGTTCAGGCACCCACTTAATTTATATCTGCTCTCATCTATATTATTTCTTTTCCTCTGCTTGCTTTGGATTTAGTTTCCTCTTCTTTTTCTAGTTTTATGAAATGGAAGCTTAGGTTATTAATTTGAGACATTTCTTTTGTAATGTAAGCATTTGACTTTTTAAAGAGTGTTTCCTTGTAAACATTGTCTTAGCTACATCCTACAAATTTTGATGTGTTGCATTTTAATTTTTTCAGTTCAAAATATTTTCTAATTTCCCTTGAGACTCCTCTTTTATTTATATGTTTTAAAGTGTATGTGCTTTTTCAATTTCTATGATTCTTCTGTATCTCTTGTTATTGATTTCAAGTTTAATTCCATTATGATTTAAAAACATACTTTGTATGATATAAATTCTTTTAAATGTGTTAAGGTTTGTTTAATATCCCAGGATACGATCTATTATGATGAATGTTCCATGCGCACTGGAAAATGATATGTGTTTTCCGTGCATCAAACTGGGACTAGAGGGCTTCTAGTACTCTGTGCCAATGCCTACTTCTGGGTTTTTTGCTGCCTTGAGTACCAAGCTTGAAGATACTAAAGAGGGGGGAAAAAAGGTAATTTCACTACTGGTTTTGTGGTACTTTAACTCTGTTCTACTGCAGTTTCCTTCTGTTATTTCCTTTTCAGAGTCCTCAAACGGTGTCTTCATGCATTCCCTCCAGATTTCATAGCTGCTGTCATCAGGAGAGATTGGGTAGCACGTGCTTACTTCATCTTACCTAGTAAAAGAATTATTGAGCTAAATTGTTATTATCAATTTCACCACATTCAAAAGCACACATGCCTGATTTTATGGAAAACCCTTTGTAAAAAGTGATCTTTTATTTATTTATTCACAAATACTCATTTAGCACCTTCTATGTGTTGGCACTGTTCTAGGCAACACAATGAACAGAACACCAAAAAGATTCAAGTCTATGTTCTCATAGGAGATAGACAAAATACAATTAAAAATATGTAACACATTAGATGGTGGTAGTTGCAATAAAGAAACATAAGGTGGAAGCAGGTGATTTGAAGTGTTGTAAAAAAAGGTATTGCAATTTTAAAAAAGTACCATGAAGAAAATTGTGACCAAAAAGGGGATATCTGAATGAAGAAAGATTAGCATTTAATTGTGCAAATTGTGATCACCATCTTTGAAAACTGGGCTTAAAATAGATAAATTTGAGATTTGTATATTTTTAATATAATTATCTAATTAAAAGTTGTAGTTATCTCAATCATAGATTTATTAAGTGCCATTCAATTATTAAAGTTATGTGCCAAACAAATAAATCTTAAACTTATATTAGACAAAAATAATCTTAATAATATGTAAAATGAAATTGAATTTGTCCATAAATGATTTTATGCAACACAGATTGGTCTCTGCTGGACTAGTAAACGTGTGCCTCGACATGGACAAGGTGTATTTTTTTCTCTAACTAAATTTAGTAGTTTTTATTTAAGTTTTGAGAGTGGGTTATCCATATGAATTGCCATGGGGGAAAATCATCAAATTAACATCGTGGTTAAAGTTTTAAATAGCAACTCTGTTTTTCAAGTGCTGAAACACACCTCCAATATCAATATTGAATGTCACCTCCAAACACAGTCTTTAATTGCTTGAAAATCTTACCTCATCCTTTGTCAGGAGTCGTAAGAGCAATATGGAAAATGCTAGGACAAAGTCAGCTGCTACCATCTTAGGTAAAATTCCATGTCCAGATGTTGCCCTCTACAGTTGCCGTGTGATTCTAATTGACTCCCTGGGGAATCTCAGTTTGTGCCGCTGAGGGCCCAATTCAGCTTTGGAGTTGTGAGTGAGTAAGTGATGACAGGGGTTGACGCAGTGTGTTTGTGCATGTGGAAGTGTTGAGAATAGGAGGTTATACAAAGGCCAATGGTCATTACTTCCAAGGCCCAGTGGAACTTACACCTTGCTTGTCAGTTCTTACCTTTAGCACAATTACATGTATATTTTGAAACACAAAAGCACCTGAAACTTATTAACCAACAGGCAATAATTCTTTCAAAAACAAAATAAAGAGGGCATATACATACATATTTGTATTTATATATGAATTTGTTTATATATATATTTGTACACACACATTCACAAATATGTATGTATTTATTTGAAAACATAAAAACTATTTTAAGTCTACATAAGTATGTTATCTGAGAATAGTAGCGTCTTTTCTGGAAGTTCACATATTTAGCATTTTTATTGCTGTGCCAAGTAAATGGTGTTGCTTTTGGATACTCTGATGTTCTCTTTTTTTGTTCTTGCACACAGCTTAAAATATATCTTCTCTGTTAAGAAATTAGAGTACCTTCAAATCCTTTATCTTACTCTAATTAAATTCTCAGCTAAAGGGAAACATATGCTTAAATTTCTGTATGAGAATGTTAAAAAGAGTATCCTTTTCCTATACAAGTCACCATCACAAATTTTTAGTTGGATGTGGCCCAACTCTAAAACTTCACTCTTTGATACATAAATCTGACTTTCTTAAAAAAATTCGTATTTAAGAATAACTCAATAGTTTTATAATAGGAAAAGAAAATAGTTGAGTACCTGGCCTTATATTAAATAGTACCTTGAACTTTCCCTCAGTAGTTAAAGAGAACCATACTTAAAACATAATTTAAATTTTCATAAATTTTAATCTGAATAATCTGGTAATCACTCTGGAGAGATAGCCTAATGTGAAATGAAGATATGCAGAATGAAAACAAATCCATAGAAAGGTATGAAGTTATAAAAATCATAGAGAATCTACCTAAGGAAAAAGAGGCTCATAAGCAGAGGATAAGACAGTAGTTTGCTTTCAAAAGATTGACCTAAATTAAAATGAATGTTAAGAAGCTGCTGATAAAAATTGCTTATTCTTTTGTTCTGAACTCTCTTAGAGAATCTTTTTTCTGTAATTTCACATACACGTGTATAGAACATTTGATGCTATAAGGATTTAAATGAGAGAAAATTGTAGGTATGGTTTAAGTCTTCTGTATGATTATAATTAGTTTCTTTTGGAAATATACTGTTAATTTCTATATGTACATTTAATGAAAAATCTCATAAGTATCTTAATATTATTTAATTTTAATAATAATACAACTTATGTATTGAACACTGTCTCTAGGACAGGTGACTATTTCACATTTGATTAAAATATGCACAATATGCTATCAACCGCATGAAATGAAACCATTTATTATTTGACAAATATCTTTATCATAACACAAACTAATAAGATTTCTTCTCAGATTTATGTCTCATAATGATTATTTTGTGTTGCCAAATACAATGCATTCTTCAGCCATATGTTTTGTGAGTTGAAAACTTAACATGGAGGATGTATCTGCTCCATTACTCAGATATTTCTTCATGAACATTGTTGTAGCTTTTTTTTTTTTTTTGGCTTTGTTAACCATAGTTAGAAATAGTAAAGATAGAAAGAATGAAAAAGAAAATCTCAATGTTTCAAATTTGGTGTTTTTCTATGAATAAGTGAGAGTAAATAAATATTGGTAACCACCAGAAAGTTAAACAGAATAATTTAGAAAATATTAGCAATAGGATAAAATGTAGTATTTGGCATGGTACCTCACCCTATGGGGAACTGAAACATCATTCTTTTATACTTCAAAGTATTTGTACATCATGTTAAGTTTTTAAGAAATTATAACAATTCAGAAAATATTGACCTATTCATTACATTGTTCAATGTTAGTAATCCCCACTTCCATTATTCACTGTTTTTTCCTCATTTGTTTTAAAATTTTTCCTTCAGTCTATAAGTTTCCTTTACATGATCTTTTGTTAGTGTTTTTCCAACTACAGGTTGAAATTCACTAATCAGTGGCAGGGAATTTTAAAAGTTTACAACTACAGAACAGAAAATATTAGCGTACCTTTCATGCATTATTTTAAGAACACGTTTCACGGAAAGATTTGTTTCATTTATGTACACTGCATTGCAGTGGAAGCTGAGTTTCTTCCTGTAGGTTCTGGTCAAGTATTACTGAAAAGCCACTTGGCTGGATTAAAGGCAACAGAAAAGAACCCTTTGTATGTAGTGCTGTTGCTTATGTCAGTAGTTCATTTACTGCATCTTATCTGTATTTTGGAATACACACAATGAATATAATCAAGTGGCCCACTTTCAGTGTTGCAAACAGGATTTCACTGATGGTTGATGAATTGCTCGTAAGGATGAAAAACAAAGTGTTAGACTTAATCATTTTACTGTCAGAGATCTATGTATCAATCTTTGGTGAAAAACATCCTTGAGAGAAGAAGCTGGCTATTACTTAATTAGCATTGGAGTATTACAGGCACAGATTTTCATTTCATAACTGTATTTCAAATGAATTATGAAACTAAACAGAAGTCAAAGATGTAATACAGCCTGTAGATTCTACAAGACGAAGATGAATTTGGCCATATATAACAACCTTAGCTAAAATAGGTTCCTGTGACTTTGCAGAAGCAATCACCAGGTTTAAGTGAACTAGGTTCCTGTGAATTTGAAAAAAAAAAAAAAAATCCCTGAGCACAGAGACTCAGAGCATGGATTCATTGGTAACAATCTTATAGTCAAAGTACATGCAATATTTGATATTATCCCCATTTGAAACCTGCTGTTCCACACCTAGAACACAGTCAAGATAAAAAAGTTATCTATAGAATCAGAATTCTAAAGTAGAGCAGTGACTCAGTCAGGGGCTGGCATCTTACAAGACATAGTGGACATAAGTTGGATGGAATAGACTCCAGGTAAGAGACTTTGGCCACTCCTGTAGGGTGACTACAGGGGAAGCTGACCCAGCTTCAGGTACTTAAAGGCGAAGGATCCAAGTTGTGAAGTTGGTTACTATAAAATAAGGGTGCTGCCTGTGTGGTTATAGAGATGCATTGCAGAGAAATAGCATACAACAATGGTAGTTCCCAGAACAGGAGATACTTACATATTTCTTTGAATAGGGCCAGGATTAAGTCACAGCACAGGAAAGCAGAAGGGCATAGTAGACTAATTAGGGACTGCACTAACTATGTCTCAGATAACATGCAGAGTGTAAGCAAGTCAGGGTTGATTTTAATCACATAAAAAAATCTGCAGTAGGCAGTTGAGAATTGGTGCAGCTGTTCAGGATTTTGTAAAGATACAGGATCTTTCTATCTGCCTTCTATGTCATCCTTATACTTAGGTCCCATGCTTATGATTGCAAGATATCTGCTACATCTTCAGGTGTTGCATTCACATTTTGGGCAGGAGAAAGGAACAAGGGTTAAGGGCCAAGAACAAAAACCCAAAGGACTTTCTCTTGGAAAGAAAAAAAAAATGAAAGAACTTATATCTTCCCCAAAGAAATCCAATTACATCTTACTGACCAGAATTCTGCTAACAGATATTGTAACTTCAAGGGAGGCTGGAAAATAGAATATTTTAGCTGAACTCATTGCCGCTTTGGAAAAAAAGACATCCATTAGTATGGAAGAGGAGGAATGGATATTAGGCAGGCCACCAGCAGTGTCTGCAACAGGGTATCTGGAATCGAATTTTGTAATCTCAAGGACAATAATGCAGAAGGAATGTATGGAAATAACCCAAGCAGTAGACATGAGAAGAAAGGGAAGATATTACCCTATAACCAAGTCAAATAACTGTCTCACTCAGGAGGGTTTTGTATATTTTCTACTGAGTGGTGGACCAATTTCATGGCATAATCAAACCAAAACCTGCAAACTGACACAAATAAACTACGTGCAGAGCTGGCAGTTGGTTAATCTGGCTGAAGAAGCAAATGTCAGGACAGAACTTGAGTAAAATCTAACTTGTATGAAGCACTTTGTAATTTACAAAATGCTTTCCATTTTCTTAAAGCATGAAAAAAGAAGTTGGTATCAAGTTAAGAGTTCGTGATATTATGAGATTCCAGACTTCTTGGAGTTAATTTTATTCCTTAAATTGGGCACTCTTGTCTGTTTTCTAAAGTTTAAAAGCATTAAGCATTTAAAAAAATACCACTTGATATGTAATTGGCATCAAGATTCATTTTTTTCCCACTTGGATTTTATCTTTTGCCAGCAAGCCATGTCTTGTTACTATATAAGCAGTATTTTCTTTTATGTCTGTGCTCACTAGCTACAGGGAGAGAATGGCTAGATATTAGTTAGTGCTTAGTGACATATCTCATTTTACAGAGAAGGTTTTTATATTTCACATTACCAAATCAGTGACATAGTTATTTGTTCATATGCATCTCCTTTTAGTCTTTTGGAGTTACACTATTGAGTATATTATGTATATCGATTGAGAATTCTTTAAATATTTCAGATTGTATTCATTTTCTAAAAGTGAGTTTATAGGTTATAGTAATACATTCAAAAATATTTTAATCACAGTTTTTTGTGAGTGTTATTTTTATTTGCAAAACATGTATTTTATTGATATTCCATGAAAGTTCTTTATTTTCCAATCCCTTACCAAATAGTGGTTACAAATTTTTAATAAGATGTTGTGAATATTAGTTATAATTTGATTGCAATGATTGGTGTAACAGAAGTGACTAATTTTCACCTTGAAATTGAGTTTAAAAAAACAAGTATACTGGAGTTGAATATTTCACTGAGACAATACAGTGTTTTGTTTGTGTTAATCAATTGATATTTGTGAATCAAATGGCTTCTTGTAAAGTTCAGGGGTCCATTTAATAGTTCTCAAACTAGACCCTATGCAATGATGTCCAGTAGAAATATAATGTGAGCCATGTGTGGGATTTTAAATTTTCTAGTGGAAACATATTAAAAAAGTAAAAGAAACTGGTAAGATTGATGTTAATATTATTCTTGATTTATACTAATATATTCAAAATATTATAATTTCAATAATTACAGCAATACAAATGATACTATAATGGTAATTTAACATTATAAATGTTAATTGTTATAAATGTAAGCTAGCTTTCTTGTTCATAACAAATTCTTTGAAATCCAGTGTCCATTTTACATTTATAGTGTATCTGAATTTGGACTTGCTTGTAGCCACATGTGGGTTAGTGGTTCCTGTATTGGACAGTGCAACTCTAAATGCTTAAATTTTACGATTTCAAGGCAGCAGAAAGTTACAGTTCTCAATAAAAGGAAAACCAAAATACAAATTGATTCTTTATTTTCCTAATAAAAACAGCTTCCAAATTTAGAGATGTCAATAAAAGTCAAATATCTGCCTTTGATAGATAATTTATTAATTTAATGGCATCATATATTTAAAGTTATATGATCTAAAAGTAATATATTAATTAAAATATTACTTTTTCACTTATATTTCATGAAACAATTGTATTCAGACTTTTTCTATTTATCTCAACATTCATGTCTTTGTCATCCCTAGAGTCCTCTCTTTTCCTGGAGCACGTGAGCTTCACTAAGACTTGAGTTGATGGAGCTATAGCCATTTTTGAATTTATATCTCATGCTGTCACTAAATTTTAACTCAAGTAGCAAAATGTATTCATGTAATTTTATGGCGGTAGATCTTAATGGGATGTATGTGGGATTTTGCCCTCAGAACATTTGGCAATGTCTAGAGACATTTTTGACCCTCACCCCACAACTGGAAGCAGGGTATTAATGGCATCAAGTGGGTACAGGCCTCGAAACTCCTAAACATACAGCAATGCCCAGGACAGTCCCCACAATACAGAATGTTCTGGTCTAAAGTATCAGTAGAGCTAGGTCTGACAAACTCTGGATTAGGACAGTTGTGTTTTAAAAATCATCCAGTATGTATATATTTGGATCTTCATGTAGCCCTCACAGTGGTGCTTTTGAAAGTGACCTTTAAAAATTGTTTATAATATAATCCAATATTTTCAATTTTGAATTCAAATCTTTAGGAAAAATGAATAAAACAGTGTTAAGCTCTTCTTTTTTATTCTATGAATTGATTTCTAAAGCATCTCAAATTAGCACAGATTTAGGTCATTTGGAAATACTGTATGAAAATGAATTCATCCTTTTATATAAAAAGGATTTGAATATGAGATAATTTTTTTATTCCTAAGAAATAATGTTTTAGGGGAAAAGTCTGTAACTTTATTCAAACATTTATAATATTTACAAAGAATTTCCACTTGAGGCCTCCTGGGTTCCCAGAGTAGTGTACATTCTGCTTTTGGCATAAGACAAGGTCTAGATGAGTATTATTATCTTAAAAAAATTAAGAGCAGTTTTAGGTTCACAGAAATATTGAGAGGAAAGTATAGTTATTTTCCTTATACCCCCTGCCGCTACACATGCGTAGCCTTCCCCATTATCCACATCCCCCACCAGAGTGGTACATTGGATACAACTGATAAACCTACACTGATAGATCATTATCACTCTACTCTATAGTTTCCATTACATTTCACTCTTGGTTTCATACATCCTATAGGTTTGGACAGATTTATAGTATATCCACCATTATGATATCATACAGAGTATTCTCACTACCTTAAAAAGTCTCTGTGCTCCACCTGTTCACCCCTCCCTCTTCCCTAACCCCTGGCAACAGTGATCTTTTTACTGTCTCCTAGTTTTGCTTTTTCCAGAATGCCAGATAGACTCACACAGTGAGTAGCCTTTTGAGACTGGCTTCTTTTTGCTTTGGAATATGCAATTGAGTTCCTTTCTTGTCTTTTCATGACTTGACAGCTCATTTCTTTCTAGTGTTGTATTCTAGTGTCTGGATTACCACTGTTTACTTATCCATTCACCTACTGAAGAACATCATCTTGGTTGCTTCCAAGCTTTGGCAATTATGAATAAAGCTGCTATAAAGATCTGTGGGCAGGCTTTTGTGTGGACTTATACTTTTGACTTTTTTGGGTAAATACCAAGGAGTGTGATTGCTGAATCATATGGGAAGAGTTTGTTTAGTTTTATAAGAAACCGCCAAAATGTCTTTCAAAGTGGCTGTTCCATTTTGCATTTCCCCTAGCAATAAGCAAATGACATCCTTGTCAGTGTTTGGCATTGTCAGTGTTTTGGATTTTGGCCATTCCAATAGGTATGTTGTGGTATCTTGCTATTGTTTTAATTTGTATTTCCCTGATGACATAATGATGTGGAACATTTTTTTAATATCCTTTTTTTCTGCCATCTGTGTATGTTCTTTGGTGAGGTTTCTGTTAAGGTCTTTGGCACATCTTTGGTTGTTTGTTTTCTTATTGTTGAGTTTTACATGTTCTTTATGTATTCAAATAACAAAACTTTACTAGATATGTCTTTTGCAAATATTTTCTCCCAGTCTGTAGCTTATCTTTTTATTCTCTTTTATTTCCTTTATGTTGCAGTGTGTGTTTCAGCATGCCCTAGACCGCTGAAGCCCTAAAAATTCCATTGATCTTGTGGGCTCCTAAATTATCTTAGGGTTTATCTCCTACTCTCTGAAGTACCTGTGTCTTACAGAGATTTTCAACACACTTGCCACTTCTTGCTCATCCACTCTAATTAACATATCATCAATATATCATATATAATATGTGACCAATATAAACTTTTGAAGACTATCCAGATGTTCCAGCTCCCTTCAGACTATATTTTAATAGAGGCTGAGAGTATTAACTATAGCCATGGGGAAAGGTGGTAAATGTATACTCTTGCTTGTCCTTCATGAATACATACTGTGATCCTGCTTCTTGAGAAGAATAGAACAGGATGCATTTACCAGATCAGAGGCCACATACTGTACATCAGCAAATTTGTTAATCTGCTCCAGCAAAGAGATCACATCATGTATGGGAGCTTCAATTGGGTTTCCTATTTGGTTGAGTCTGTGGTAATCCACTATCATCCTTTTGTATCTCCTTGGCTTTTATAGGGTCCAAGATAGTAAACTAAATTGATACATGTTGAAAACTGTATCTGCATTATTCAGATCTTAACAGATAACCATAATCTCTATTATTCCCTCTAGGATGCAGTATTGTCTTTGATATACTCTCTTGGCCAGAGGTGGGGTGGGTGGTGATAGAGGCTTTCACTAGACTTTTCTCACTGTGATAGTTCTTACCACAGAGGTCAAGGGGCCAATGTTGGGGGTTCTATCAATCCCTAAGAGTGTTCTTCCTAATTTTACATTTTGAAACTTGGGGAATGACCTTGGGTTTGTGGAATTAGTAGAGCTTTTGTGAATTGGATCTGGGTCAGGACTCGCTAATGTATTATTTGTATCCTAAATACTTCTACTCTAACAGAGGGTCAGTGATGATGCTTCATATCCTCCAAATCCCTGAATATCAGTGTCAAAAAAAAAACTTGGGTCCAGTTTTCCTCAGAATGACTAGGTAGTCCTTTTACCTCAGGATGAAGTTATCTGAGTAAGTGGCTTAGGACCCTTTGAGGAAGGACTAGAGGAGTCATGACCAGATAGGAAAGTCAACTTTATGGTGGACTTGTTGAAATGCCATCCATATCCCCTTCAATAAGGGACCTGTTGCCCCAGCTGCTGTGTCTCTTCAGAAATAGCCTTAGCTGCAGGAAGTCACTTTACCAGAAGTCATGCCCTTTCTCTGGGCAGTCCACTTCCAGTGACTCATCGGTGAGACAGTATAAAGATCGCACCATATTAGCTCAACTTAAAACAACTCTGAAGGGCTCTTCTAGTGCCACAGCTCAGTAGAGTTGACCAAGTCTGTTGCTGGGCCGTTATGACACTCTGTCTACTTCTGACACTCTTCTTTCTTGCCTCTCATTTCCACAGGTTTAGATTCTTAGTATCCTTAAGTCTCCTGAACATTAAATTCCATTTTAATTTTGTCTGTTTCCCAGGGAACCCAACCCATAATGATTCAAATTCTGTCTAACAGTCTTTGAAATGTATGTGTATATCCCATACCCCAATATAGTTACATGCCCTTTGGAATAAGTCTGGGGAAATAATTACTGTATATACATATTGTGGTTGAACAGGGTCCTTCCTCCTGGGGACAAAGCATGTGTTTCATTCAGTGGGTTTGGGTCTGAAAATTGCTCAGTTCTGGATATTGAGAAAAGATTATGAATTTTTTAGTGGGATTGCTTCCCTTAGCCTTCTGACCTACACTTGAATTCTCATGTTTGTACAAATTGAACAAACACTTATTGGGCATCCTAGGTTTCTTTTGTCCTATTAAATATCTCCATGGCAATCTGTGGGTCAGGCCCCCATGGCTGACACTGCAACCTTATCACTCATTAGGATCACTACACACACCTGGCTTCTGCAGCTAAGGGCACTGCTTGGCCTTTGTTATTTTGAGAAATCTATCAATCCAACTGAGCCTAGTTTTATAAAAGCATCTCATACTGCTAGTTTTACCCTATAAAGGGGTACCATGACTGAGTTCTTGTTGATATTGGTGCCTATCTCACCAGGGTGCTCCTTATTATTTTGGTAAACAGTGTCCTCTGGTCCCAACCAGGGAAAGTAGTCATCCGGCTGCATAAGATTGGAGTCTCTTTCTGTCCTGCCAGGAAAATGCTCTCACTTTCACCGTTAGTGTTTAATTGGTTATTACTCACTCTCAGTTTTTTATTGCTTTTTTGTAGTGCATTGATTATCCCAGGCAATAGGTCTCCAAGTCTGGTGTTCTTATAATTACTGTTGTTTCCAGCCCTTCTTAAACACTAGAAGCACTGCAGACATCACTCCCTTCCTTTCCACTGGTATCAATTTCCAGTGTACAGTTGGTAAAAATTTGAATAATTATACCAGTATTGCATGCCAGGTCTCAATGTTCCACCTGAGTGATGAGATCCTCTTAAGGGCCTGGAGGTTGTCATCCAATGCAAAAGTCCTCCTTTGGTGTTTGCTTCCTAGTACTATTTTTGGGACCAACTTTTGCAGGTCAGTTTCCTGAGGAAACAGACTCTGAGACTATAAGGCTGGTATGTAGGTGATGTATCAGAGGGTTTCTTTGGGGACAGCATCTGTAAGGGACTAAAGGTTAAAAATCTAGACTTTTTTAAACCTCTACCTGTACTTTTGGTATTTTCCTCCTCAAGGACTATAGATGGTTGCTTTTTAAAAGATAGACTTAAAAATAGAAATACTTCATAAAATTTTTATGGTGGAAGTATATAAAATGATTATAACTCAATAAAGACATGTTGAACAAAAAAAAATTTTTTATGGAGGAGTTAATACTTTTCTCAGTAACAGAGGTCTCGACCGTTTCTCAGTTTGATGGTTTATTTTATCATTGCTGTGTTGGGTCTTAACAGTCAAGTCAATCTGGTTGGGTGTCAGGACTGATTGGATGTATAGGGTTAGGACTTAAGCTCCTATGGTTTCTGGAAGTGGTGCTGGAAGCTGGTGGGGAATACAAATGACAATGTATTAAACAAGGGTCCTGAAGTCAGTGGACAAGACAGCACTAGGAAATCTCCAGAAGGGCCTGAAAAACAAAGCAATACTGAGAAATAAAGTTACCCTGTAGAAATGGCTTCTAAATTTCTTTTTATGACCTTTCCAGTTTCTCTTAATACATTTTGGACAATTATTCTTCATATTTGTCTGCTTGCCATTTTTCCTTTGATCCCAGGAAGACTTAGCCGCTTATCATCATGCAGATAAAACATAAATTTCAGTCATCTACGCTTAACTTGGAAAATTAAACTGTAGGTATTTCTTCTCCAACCAGTTAGCAGACATTTTGTCCTGTCCAAAGTGTCCGTAAGACATTTGGTGCACGCCAAAAGGTCCTTGAAATTTGTTCCCATCCGAAACATCCATGCGCATGTTTAGTCCAGGTTAAACGGTTTTGGACAGGACTGAATATCAAGAACATTTTGGCATGAACCAAATGCCTTATGGACATTTTGAAGAGGACCAAATATCCTGCAAGTCTCTGACCACTAATCCCTAATCACCCTGCTTCCTTATTCGCATTCATTTCTTCCTCTTGGTTTTGATGACTTCGTTTCAGAGAATTCACTCTGGCTTAGATCTGGTTTCTTCTTAAAATGCAAATGCTGATATAGTCCTTGAGTGAAAGATCTTTAGGAGACGTCTTATCTGCAGGCCTTGTCTAAGCATTTTGGACATTATTCTTGCTGGGCTCAAAGCTATCTGTGTTAGCACTCTTTATCAGAGCAACAGGATCAGCCTCAGTGGTCTGGGAATGAGTGATTATGCATACTCTGTTATATTCCAACAGATGTGTGCTTTTTAACAGGGGAGAGCAAACTGTCAATTCTATTAAAACAGTTATCAAAGATGAAGTGAAGGCATATATTTTGAGGGTTAAGAAAACTTATTTGTGTTGCTAATTTGGAATGATAGGTGTAGTTCAACATTAATATTTGGGATGATAGGAATGATAATAACAATGTGAAAAGCCATAAAAATGGTTATAGCTATATGACATTATACTACTGCAAGCATGGATTAGAAAACAACTTCATTTTAAAGCGTCAACCAGGAAAGTGGTTTTGCGAGGGTGTGAGAGTATACATGGATGTGGAAAGTAAACAGAAAACAGAAAAAGTCAAAGCAGTATTTTACCACTCTGTTGATCCTTTTCCTTTAAAGAATATTGCTCAGATTCACATTCTGAGAAAAATGCACCAGCTGACAAGCCACCATGGACATGAAACTGTCACCCTATGAGACCTGGGAATCTTGCGTCAAGGCTGGGATGGTACAAGCTATAGAGACAATAGGCGTACATACTAGGAAAGAAAGGAGGCCTGTAAGCAGCACGCAGCATCTTTGCACATAAGGCTGGCTTCTGCAATCCCCCCATGACTGCATATAAAAGACCCATGAAAATGAAATGTCTCAAGGATATTATGTTGAAACTATGACAGGCTGCTAGCTAGCCTTTTGCCTCAGCAGAACAGGCCACTTTTGTCAGCATATAGGAACAATAAATCACATGTATGTACATTTCTGTGTGTGTGTGCACAAGAGAGATTGAAATGATGGAGAAACAAGGGTAAAATTTCGTGATTAATAAATCTATTGAAAATGTACATAGAGCACCTCTTAAAATTTCTTTAAAATTTTACTTGTAAGTTTATATTGCTGGTGGACCACCAAATTCTCATCTTTAATTAACAAATAAAGATTTCAAAATTAAAATAATTGGTTACAATTTTGATAGATTATTTCAATGTGCAATTTTTCAAACTGAGTTCCACCTTACCTTAGTGCTCCTAAAACTGAATTCTGACTAGCCATCTGGTTCCTAAAATGTTGTTCAGGGAGCAGCTGTCCTGTCAAAAAAAAAAGATTTCATTTGATTTTTACAGGAACCTGTAAAGTAAGTATCAGCCTCACTGATAATAATAGAGTGGAAAGACCCACAACTAGCAAGAAATAGAGCCAGAACTCAAACCCAGTTTTCTTTGTTCAAACACTACATTCTCTTTTCTGTAAATAATTGCTTCTGGCATGTCAGTAATAACTCGTGTCTGTTTGGCAGTTTAGAGTTCTCAAAGCTATTTCATTACATTATCATATACACTAAAGTTTCTGCCATCTAGAATCTATTTTTATTCCCTATCATATTTTTATAGATAAAGAGTTTATATTTCAGATAAGGTAACTGATGAGCCGAAGATAAACAGAAAGCAAGTCCTGAGCCCAGGTCCTCTTACTCTGGAAGCCATGTTCCTTCCACCATGTCACATTGCTGATCTGGATGTGAAGCCTGAATTATTAGAAAGAGTAATGAAATAATCTTGAAGCATAAATTAGTCTTAGTCTCCTCTTAAAATTTTGAAGCGATAAAACTTTAATTCCAAAAGCCCTTAAACACAGACAAGGCTGGTTAATCAAATTCTGCATGACAATATATAAAATAACTTTGTGTCAGTCTGTATGTCTCAGAAGACAGATGTTCTTATATTTGTCTTAGGTTTGATTTTTTTGCATAAGTCACACTGTGTTGTTTGTTATTTCTGTATTTTTTAATTCATTCTTATGTTTCATTACATTTCAGTCTTCAGGAAACATCACTAGATTTTATCATTCAAAGTACCGCCTTTTAAAATATGTATGGGTCTCCCACTTTCTCTCTCTCTCTTTTCAACACAAGTGAAAACCAGCCACACTAGGGCACTGAACAAGCAGCACTTAGTAAAATACTTCAAATCAAAATCATTTTCTCAATAATAAGAGTCATTTTATAAAAATAAGGTTTTCAATACAGGAACAATAGAAAACCATTTCTTTCGGTTAACATCCAACAACAAACATTAAGTAACAAAGAAATGAATAATATTTTTAGTTATTTGGATGTTATTTCCTAATGATATGTAAAAGTCACTTGATTAATTTGATAAATTCTTCAGAAAATCCTTTTTAGGAATGTTAATAGAAGAGCTTTGTAAAAAAAAGACTGAAATAATAAAGAGGTTTATTTACAGCACTATTTCCTGGAACCCTTAGAGAGTTCTAAAAGTTTTTTAATCAGAACTCAGCTTCTGAGCCACATTGGACTTCTTTAACATCTTCTCAAGTAAAACCCCACTAAAGAGTTGATCAGTGCTGTAAGAGAGCTATAGATGGACTTTACTGATAAAAAAAAAATATGACTTGTGATCAAGGATAATCGGATTTTTTTGTATCCATTTTATAAATTCTCTTATACTTCTAAAATTTACGGTAAAGCATGTTTTTGGCCAAAAATGATGCAAATTATATTTAAATATATATATTTAAAAATCTCAAGTATTTAGATCCATAATAATCATACTTCAGTAATGAATATAATCAAGTGGGAGATTTTGAAATTCAGGGAGAAGTAACATTTACCCTTGTTATATCCTAGTGTCTCAGAGAAAAGTGTACTCACTCAGCTCTCTATTACTGAGTTTTCCCTGGACCTCTTAATTGCCCCAAATACCTTTCAGTCTCTCTGTCCAACACCATCAGTCTTTTTCACTCAAAAATATTTTTTTTTCCTCTGTAACTTCAGCATGCCCTAAAGCACTAATGTTATCCCTCAAATCAGTATCAACCCTTAATTTCCACATTACTTTCAAAACCACTACTTCTTTTCCAATTTCACAGGCTTCAAATTTATATTTATTTGAACACATTCCTTCCATCATCTTGCTATTTCAGTTTAAAGAATTCCTTGTAAACTACTGAATGCTCAAAGTCGAATGTTGAGTAATTCAAATCTCTGGCCTCAAAGTATCATTTCGTGGGGAAAAGTTATGGAATAAATCAGTTCAATGTAGTGCACAAAGAAGTATGTACTCAGTATGATGGAAGACTTCAAGAAGGGCATGTTGGTCACTTTTTGACAATAGGAAAAGGCCAGTGGGTACACAGGAAATACTCTGCAGATAAAAGAGGTTGTATCAGCAAGGCTTAAGTGGTGTCAAGGTTTGAGAGTGGAGAGTGGTGACAATCCAGGTAGAGACAGCATTGGAAATAGACATGGGAAAAAGAACAGTCTGTTCAATAGGAAAAAAAAAAGTATGGTTTGAGTCTTCTGAGTCATGCTAATGGATTTGGACTTTTTCCTATAGGTATACAATGTAGACTTTTAATTGGAAATAAGGTAAATGATTGAGTTTTTAAAAAATCAGACAAAGCTATGTAGAACATGGACTGGAGGTGGGTAAATCAGGAATCAGGAACACCAAGTTAGGATAAAATGTCCAATTAAAGTGAATGATTATGAGTACCTAAACTAAGTTGTAATTGCTGGGACAAGATAAGCAAAAGATGTCAGTGCTTTTGATAACATGACTGGTTATCAGAAGAGTCTTGTGGGTGATGACTACGTTCATGGGGATGACCAGTTCAACATCCCAATTTCTCAACAGGATTTTAATGACGACAAACTTTATTTTGCTCTCCTCATTCATTGACTCAGGGTTAGAATCTGAATTGTCTATCCAGTGAAACTGCTCCATCTTTGAAATATTGAAGAAGTAGTACTTCTTACTCTCCAGCAGCAGCTCTATCCTTCCAGTGATTATGCTGTCACTCCTGCTACCCTTGTTTTTTGACCTCTTCAAGCTGTCCTAGTCCTTGACCTTTTTCTTTTTGCTGACCTCCAAATTATCTTCCATCTTAATGCATTTTTCTACATGTCTGAACATCTTTGTGAATGCCTTTTAGTCTCATATTCTAGTAAAAAAAAAAAAAATCCCAAACAAGTATTTGTCTTCTTTGTGCTTGTCCTGGTCAGATAAATACTGCTGGGGGAAAAAAAATCACACAATGGGCAGCTCAAAATATATAATCAATAATGTCAACCAGGCCTCATCGAAGTGCACAATATTACAGTGATTTTTTATTCAACTTTTCTGTTCTCTCTTGCTCTTCACAAAGCATATTGGAGGTTTTCTGCAAACTTCTTCAGTGTTTCACCCATTTTTGCTTCTTAGGGTCATTTAGTAGAGAAATGGTTTTGCCACTTAAGAGAGGGATGGGGATGGGATATGGACTAGAAATATACTTCTAAAATGGGTCTATTCCACAAGGAGTCTATAGTCTAGAAAAATTTCCAGTCATAATAGCTGAAGCAAGTTTAGCTTAAAAAGTTTACTGGAATATTGTTCTTCACAAGAATTACAGTTAATTGAAGACGGAATCATTTATCATATCACACTCATTATCTGCCCAATTAATCAATAAAGTAACAGAAGCAAGAGAAAAGACTAGTTGCTCTCATCAAAAATAAATGCATACACTTCTCCTATGACCATAGATAGAAGTCCACTCACACCCTGACTCATGAGTCAGAATATTGTAGCTGTTTCACTCATCCAACCATCTCAACACCTTAAGAAAATAACATTTTAAAAGGTAGGAGAGTTGTCCTTGATGTTTTAAAAAATGATGATAACTAAGAATATTATAATTAATTTGTAGTTCCGTATACAAGATAGCACTCCAAATTACATTTCAATATCTACAGATGTAATTTTCTTATCAGTGTAGTTGATGCAGAAAGTAGTTCATCTAGATACTTTCACTGAACTTGAAGAGTATTTTTCCAGTAATATACTACTTAACTAAAAATATTTGATACATGCTAATACAGTAATGATTGATTAAATTGCACAGTGAAAGACATAATCATTATAATGTGTATAATCTCAACTGAAAGTATAAAGTCATAAAATAAACTCATATTTTAAGTCAAACCTCACTGATTCTTCAACTTACTAAGAAGTAAGTAGCTTAAATACTTGTTTGATTAGAGAAAATTTGCATGCAATTTATACTCAGTGTCATATAAAAAGAATTTTACTTTTAAAATAATTTCTTATATGAATAGTCAATATAAATGCCAAATTTTAATAGCATAGATGACATCAGTCTAGTAGTGTTTCCTATCTGAAAGTTTTGTTTAGACTTGCTTGATATAGATTTTCGTATCAAATCAAAGATTCACAACATAAAAATAGTTTTAATATACATCAAGCTAGATGTTTGTTTTTATCATTTTAATTCTAGAATATGTAACAGTTATTTTAGAAGAGATTAAAACTTTCTTGATTGAAACCAGGACAGCTTGAAATAATGTTTTTAGACTTGAAAGAACAAACTGTCAAACCCTGCTGAGTTTTCTTACTGCATTAAAATAAACACAATTTAGGTCAACAAAAGAGGAGCAAATGAGATGAGAGAAGTGTACACGAAAGAAGGAAGAGAAGGGGGATTAATGACAGTTATGTTTGTAAAGGAAAGCATGGAGAGAGTGAAACAAACTGTGGATAAGAGAGAGGGAAAAAATGAGAGAAACCAGGAAGAAAAATGAGGCAAAGAAAAGGGAGAGGCTGGATGAGAAAGTGCTAGTTCATGACCACTAACTGGGCACTTTAGACCAATAGCCGAATCTCTCTCCCAATTGCTTATAGTATTACTATCACGGAGGTTGAGAACTCTGCCAAAATCCCAGAGCTGCTAAGTGGTGGAGCTGGTAATAGGACCCAACTGTGTCTCTCTGTTGGTCCTGCTTCTTAACTGGACTTTCATCTGAATCTTTTAGAGAAGGATGAGAAAAGCGAGGAAAAAGGCGAGAAGAAAGAAGAGTAAGAAAGAAAGAGAATGACTGAAAAGAGAGAAAGGAAGAAGATGGAATAGGACTATGGACATTTTCTTGAGTACTCATCAGAATATACAAGGTTTTGATGACAGACTTCCAACAATTTAGTTAGATGGCACTAAGGATAATTTTGGAGCATTTTAGCTGAGATGAACATAGATCTTAGAAGATGAGATCTTGAAAGATATTTTAGTTTCTGCTAATTCTGCTCTAATCACTACACCTAACATACACACATTACAGAAGTCTTTTCAAGGCATTTACCGGATAATCTAGGAATAGGGAGAAATACCATGTGTTGTACAATGTGGAGTCATCTAGATATTATATACATAACTTTCTGAAATTCTCCTATAAATTATGTGAGGTTAAACATTATTACACTAATTTTGGAGAAAACATGAGAGATTAAATCCATAATGAATTGTAACAGAGACAGGATTTAAAGGCTGGGGCAGTCTTGATGCTGAAAATATGGCTTTATTCTAGAATACTACCTCTGTTGTTTTTCTGGTCTTGTCTCAGATGACCATGAATAACAAAACAAGAACAACAACAAATACTTGTAATTATTTTAACTTTCTTATTTCCATGAATTCAAAATCACAAATGGGGACATTATACTGTGTTCTTAGAGCCAAAAAAAAAACTTGCATCACTTAAAAAGAGATATAGAGGTGACTTCTGTCACTGCTTGTCCCACCACCATGTATCTTTTTCTGACTCGGCTAAGGTCAAGACCAACAATAAAAGAAGGTGCAGACTTAGCCCTTACTTTCAACGATGACAATGGCATAATGAGCAGGATGTGAGATGGGATATCTTGACTCCTATGGTTTAAAAAAAAGGTTTGGAGAGAGTTTTTATTTTAATTCCAATTCTTAATTTGTATTGAGCATGTGTGAGAACCTGCTCTTAGGACTTCATGCTCTTCTTCTCTTGGACAGCTCTTTGGGGTGGAAGTAGGGCTACACTGGAGAGGCTGAGAGCAAGATAACAGTGCTTTTCTCATGAACAGTACTTTTCTTGCAGAAGTCCATACCATGTGGTGGAAAACTGGATTCTTACTTGGAACTGTAGATGCTGAATTGTCTTTCTGCTGCCACTACAACTATTTTTAATCACGGAATGGGGCATTTCTTACAGAATAATCAGGTCGGTCTCCAGTTGACTGAATATGTGTGGAAATACTAAAGGAACATGGCTCTGGCACTTACTAACAGTTTCTCTATGGTAAAGGTTTTTCTGTTGAACGAAGACAACTTGTGGAATTACAGTTAATGCTGTTCTCTTACCAGTGCATAGAAACCGGAAGTGAAAATAGCTCAAAATATATAGTCAGGATCTAAGATCTAGCACAGTTCCACTCTTTTCTAGTTGTGTGATCTCTCAACTTCAGTTTTCTCATACTCAAAAGTGGGGGAAATGATACCTGTCCCCCGGATCAGATAACACAGGCTTCAGTACTGTGACTCTCTAAGCCTTATGTGAATGAAATCTAAAATCATTACCCCCATAACTTATGAGTTATTGTTCTTCCCCACTATTAAAGGCTGCAATTCTCTGAAATTAATATTAAAGAATGCTGCAACCTTGACTCTGGGGGCAACTGCAAATCTATTCCTAAACTCCTGTTAAAAATGAGGGCAAGAATGTTCTGTGGGAACATAAAAGAGAGAACTTAGATTTTTTTTTTTAATTTATTTTTTTCTCCCCAGGTTCTTTGGTCATAAATTACAGCCATATATAACAATTCAGGTGCACCTCAAAAATCAAATGATTTGGATTTACAATTGATTTGATTTTGCCACTAACTCTTATAAGTTATACACACAATTTAAAAGCAGTTCCACTTTCCACCAAGCTTACTGGACTTAAATGCTGCATTTTGCAGAATGTATGATACCAGGAAGGTGAAATTTCAGTGTTGCAACAGAAGACAGCCATGCTGAGAAGCAGTATGAATAATGCCTCCTTGCGATACTGATGGATAGATGGTGGGGGATCTGAGGATCAGTCATTGGTATTAATCATGTGTGTTAATGTGACTGATTGTTATTACTTCATACACTAGGTGGCTAGGAATGCAGCCAGTTCAATAAAATCATTTTAACTTCCTTTTCATGGTGGTCATTTTTCTTGTGTCTCCTTTCCTCCTTTGGTGTTCTTCAATTAAGGAAGAAAAGACCTTCCTTTCATCTGAGCGTAAGTGACCCATAATCGGGGTTCACTGGGGAAAAAATATATGACCATGCTATTCAGAGCATGTCTTTTCCTGTGGGTGAGAGGGCTTCTGTAAGGCTGGCTGTATAGCATGAAAAGTGGGTAAGTTGATGCCCTCTGTCTGACTCTCCACTTGTGTTTCATAGTTTTATTGCTAAGGAGAGGTAACTAAACACTAATTTGTGTTTTTTCTGCAGAATAAGTATATTCAGCTATTTCTGTACATATTTGATGTAGAGAAATTCCTCTGGAAATGAAAAAAAGGAAGTCTAAATGTGGAGCAGACCATATGGTTTGCTATTGAAGTATCCCCATTTGAATTTTGCAGGAAATGTAACACAGCTAATAAAATGCGGCTTTAAGTGTTGAATGTTCTGGACTAAAGATATTTTAAAGAGAACTTATGCCCTTGAAGATTGCCTGAAATTCTAGACTGCAAGGGATATTATTTTGCCTTTGCTGAACTCAGTGCTATCTTTTAAAATTATTAAAAATTCAGATGAAATGACTTCTGTTTAGTTGAAGTGGAGAAACACTAATGAAATCATTCCATCTATGGTTGAGAAGTCATCTGTGTATGGCCAGGTATTTTTGTCTGATGTTAAGCTAAAGCTTATTCTGGGCCACAGTTTGATTATACAGTGTGTTTCCAGAGCTATACTTTAAATGTTAGAATTTTGTTACATATATATATACACACACACAAATACAAAACTATTGAAAACACTTCTTACAGAAACTACAGTGGAAAAAAAAAAGAATAAGAATGTAATACCATAATTCATTTAATCATAAATAGTTATTTTGTTAACTGATATTAAGTTTAAATGATCCCTCTCCCCCACCACTTACTGTTGCTGTTAATCTAGAATTTGAGTTATTTTAAAAGGGCTGCCAAATATAGTTGCCCATCTTTTGCTAGTAAAGAATCATCCTTTTGATTGTAAAATTCTCCAGGCACTGACAGTGAGAGATTAACTAAAACAGTATTTTATTCCCTGCTGTATTGGTGAGTACATAGCATTAAATATATTATTAATCCAGCAAAATATTTTCATTCTAAGCCATTTGGATCCATCAGTAGCCACATTGTAATTGATGGATTACTGCATTACCATTTAATTTAGTTTTGTTTTAAAGGCATAACACTCACTATCATTTTAGTTAATTGTATAACCAAATAAGGAGAGAAATGGCTTCAGGAAAATGAGTAATGTAGAAGAGGACTCCTGTTAAGAGAATTATTATGAATTGTTTTCTTAAAGGCTCTACACATAAAACTGCTTACACTCTCAACACTCAAACCTTCAGTGTAACTGAGGAAAAGGAGGGAGAAGGAAATCCAATTAGTTGTAATTTGGGGGGTTCTATCTCTCCTTTTAGATATCAATATTAATATATTAAGAACTGTTTTTGGTTCAGAACAATTTTCAAATGCAAAACCAACTCAGCTCAGAGGAGAATTACTGGAAATCAATTGCTGTTTCATTTGTGATACTTAAAATTGTACACCCCCCCCCACTATTTCTGCTCAGTTATACCACACTTAAATAATTTGTTAAATATCTTCATGGCATAGAGTCAATACATGGAAGTGAATGCTATCTACATAGTTGCGTGATTTTAGAAAACAACAGCAAATTCTTCCTCTGATGAGAATTGCCTGAGTTTGAAATTCATGAAATGCATATTAAATTGTTCAAATATAATTCTTTAAAAAAATAACCTTTTGTTTGAGAACATTTTAGATTTACAGAATTATTGTGAAGGTAGTGCAGAGAGTTCCTGTATACAGCAGACTCAGTTTCTCCTATTTCTAGCATCTTACATTAGTATATTTGTCACAATTACTAAATGAGCATTGATATATTATTGAATTCCGTACTTTATTCAGATTCCCTCAGTTTTTCCCTAATGTTCTTTTTCTGTTCTAGGATCCCATCCAGAATACCACATTGCATTTAGAAATCATGTCTCCTTAAGCTTCTGTTGGCTAATGATGGTTTCTTAGACTTCCCGTTTTTGGTGACCTTGATCATTTCAAGAAGTAATGGCAGGTGTCCCTCAGCTGGGATTTGTCTTGTGTTTTTGTCATGATTAGACTGGGATAATGGAGTTTGGGGAGGAAACCAGAGAAGCACCATTCCCATCGTGTCGTATCCGGGCTGCATGTTGTCAGCAGGACTTACCACTCTTGACGCCGAGCTTGATTGCCTGACTGAGGTAGTTCTGTCCAGTTTCTCCACTGTAAACTTACTCTTTCTTTTCTTCCTCTTCATAGTGTAGTAGAAGGAAGTTAACAATGAGCAGCCCACACAAGAGGAAGGGGAGGTTGTGCTCCCTCTCCTTAGGGCGGAGTAGCTACATAAGTCATTCGGAATTCTTCTGTCCTGGAGATTTGTCTCTTCTTCCTATCTACCTTTTTATTCGGGTATTTATTTATGGGTACAGACTCAGATATTTGTCTATACCTTGGGATATAATCCAATACTGTTCTTTTACTTTTATGAATGTATGTATATACGTGTGTGTATATATATACAATTTTAGCTAAATACAAATGTATGTGTATACACACACACGTATATACATACATTTGTATTTAGGTAAAATTGTTCCAGTTTGGGCCATAGGGTGTTCTTCCAGTTGGCACTGATAACCCTTTTTATGTATCTCATTATTGTGTGGGGTTTTTTGATTTATCTGTTTTTGTTTTGCTCTTCCTTACTTTCTGGAACTACAAGATGCTCCAGCCTCTTCTTACACATTTCCTGCCCAGTGCTGGAATCAGACATTTTTGCAAGGAGCTCTGTTTTCTTGTATTGGAAAATGGAGTTGGAAACTAAACTCTGAGTGCTAAGTGTGGTCAATGTTGTTTTTTTTTTTGTTTGTTTGTTTTTTTTTTTTTTTTGCTTTTTTTTCCCCTTTGTGCACATCTTTGGTGAGGTGACTTTGGTGAGGTGACTTGAAAGTTTATTTGTATGTATTTAATCAATAAAATTGAAAATACCAATGCATCTTAAAATACAAATGTAGATATTTTATAATGTGAACAAAATTAAAATGAGCTTTGAGAGTTGTCTAAACATAGCCTAACAATCTGTGAGATTACCTTTGGTCTTTGAAAGACAAGCAGTTTGTGCTGAGTTAGATCAGCAGAGAGTTGATGTTTCAAAGCTGGGAACTATTGTAAACATTGCCTGAGATCTGGAAGCACTCACAAAAGCAAATCAAAATATAGGCATAATCCTCCTACTGAGGTTTAGATAAACTATTTCTCAAAAAAATGTCTCATTTCTACATTCAGACATCTCTTATGACTAATAAACTACTCTGAGATTAAGCAACTGTTGTGCCACAGGCAGAAAATTTTGACTTAATACTGACTATCATTAGTATGTTGAAAATGCTTTCTTCTCCAGTTGTGAAGGGACAACTACCCAAAATGAATTTGTGCACAAGAAAAACAAAATGTGTGATCTTTTCTGTATGTACTAGATTTGTGCTGATTTTCATTCTTTCTTATTAGTCAATAAGTGTTCTAAATGAGCATCTACTCAGCCAGTCTCTATGATATTCAGGATCTCTTGTAAACTTTAGTACTTATTTATTACATAGTTGATGGACAGTATGAGTACAGTGTGTATTCTATGCAAGGGTAAGTAGGAAAGATCTGTCACATTGGCTTCAATAGGAATCAGCTATTACTAAATTAACTAAACCTACATATCTGTTGAACAAAGCTCTGTAAGATCTAAAGGAGCAAGGTTTATGGGTTTCTACTTTAGAGGGAGACTGAGTTGTTACACATAGCTGACCCTTAAGGAAAATAAACTACAAAATTTTTACCACCACACTGGGCTCAATGGCCAGGATGATTGACTGATACAATAAATAAGGACAAATTGTATTATATTTACTCTACTATTACTAATACTCAATAATCACTACTAATAGCACTATTAATAATTCAGTGATAATAAATACAACATACCAGCCAGTAAGCTATCACTTTGCATATAATATAAATTTAATATCTAAAATAAGGTCATGTGTTTACTACATGTTTCAAGATTAAGGAAAAGAAGGTTGTAGAAGGGATAGTTAACTTACTGAATATCATACAGAGAGCAAGGAACAAAACTAGATTTTAATACAAGGACTTTGATTTATGTTCCTAATTGCTAGACTGTACCACCTCATCAAATATGACTAGCTTTGGAGACATAAATCCATTTACAGTTACAGTGAAAATCTGTCTGACTACATTATGAAAAGCCTAAGCAGCCTGTATTAAGATGTATAATATATTGCTATTATAGAGCTATGTACGTATACATATATGCGTGTATACACACATAAATATACAGAGACAGGGAGAGAGAAAGTAAACTTAAATTAAATTTTCTATTAGTAATTTGACACAAGTGTTTGGAGATTTTACTAATTGATAATATGGATTTCAAAGTGTAAATTTAATTGTGGTTATTATGATAATCCCCTTACAGCTGTTAAGAACTCAGAAAAAAAAAGTAAGGCAGACTAATGTAGATGAGAAATTACTCATGTTGTAGAAACATTGTTCATTTGCTTCTGGCATAAGTTGAGGGAAGAGACTATATATTTATGTCACAACATAATGGCATACTGTAGGCTATTTCTATATGCATTCTCGTTCCAGATTAATTTGTCAATTGTCGGTAAATTCAGCATCTTCCACATCCGGATAAATATAGATTTCTTTCTCAGTTGACGGTAAATACATTGCATCTGCTTTGTGGCAGGCAGCAGATAGATGGAGGAGTTAAGGTGACTTTCTTGCTGAGTGTAATGTAGTAAACTCAGGCATTCTGTAGACAGTGTATTTGGAGTATGTTAGAAATTGAGGCCAGAGTCTCAGACCAGTCTCACTAGCATCATCATAATTCTTGCCTTGTCCAGTGTGGTTTCTTGAATTGTGGGAAGGTAATTAAAAGCAGGATGACTCAGCCCAGAACAAGGGGCTGAGGAAATCAGGTCCTGATTTCAATAACTTTGTGGTTTAATTAGCTTTGCTTTGATCTATCTGTCTCAAATTTTTGAGCAAGGTGGGAACTAGATAAATATCTGAATAAATAAGAGCGTAATACACACTTTGATCCATAATCATCCTTAATCCATTGTACACTGACCAGTCATCTCAAGAATGTTACAAGGGGGGTTCAGGTAAGAAATAAGTGGATATTAAAGAGAAAAGAAAAGAAGAGAAAGAAAAGAAAAGAAGAGAAAGAAAAGAAAAGAAGAGAAAGAATAGAAAAAGGTCCTAATCTTTGAATAATGGAGTCCCAAATGTTGTATTCAAATAAAAAATACAGCATTATAAAATAAATTTAGGGAGGCTCAAGAATGCTAAAAATGAAATTTTAAAAAGTAGTGCATGTGGTAGTACAATGATTCTCTAAGTGTGCTGTCAGGACCAGCAACTTTAGCAGTACTTTGGCATATATCAGAAAAGAAAAACTTCAAGTCCCAACCCTAACTGACTGAATCGGAAACTTTGAGGGTGGGGCCCAGCAATCTGTATCTCAACAAGCTTTACAGGTGACTCTATATGAGAATCATTGGTTAAGTTGCATTCACTAAAGTTCCTGAAAACATAAGATTTTGAATTCACTTGAAAGGAATAACTAAAAAGAACTTTGGAGTGAACTGATGACCTCAGACTGAAGTTATTTATAGACATTATTATCACTTATCTGGATTTTTTGTTAAAATTCTTTGTCCAACTTACTGGGTATACTGGGGGAATATGACCTTCCAGCTACTCAGAAGTGATTTCAGGATATTTTTCCATAAAGATCTCAGATAGATGTGTAAACTACCAAACAATTGACCTTTCTAATTCAACACCCCTGAGGAGAAGGGCTCAGGAATCTAGAGCATGTTGACAAGTGTTTGGTGGGCTAATTCTAACAGGATTTAATTCAATAAGTACTTATTAGAGGGTGGCTGTGTATATGTCAGTGAAGTTGGTGATGTGAAAAGTGTATGTATCAACCATGACTCCAGATTAAATTGCTTACCATTTTTAGTCACCTAGGAAAAATGTTGGAAAAGATATACTTTACTAGCAGGTATGTGCATACATATAAATTATCCAAGCTCTCATTTCTTGCTGGCATTCTCTAAAATCAAAGCTAGAATTATTTCAGATACCCAACCCAGGTAAATCTATACAGTGATGATCGGTTTCTGATGAGTTCCCTCATGAATACAACTTTATGATTTTCTCTTTGAATTGATTGATTGTTGAGGCACAACAAAAGGTCATGAATTTTCATCCTCATTACTTCAAACACAAGTTTTTTTGGAATGACATTTAAAAACAGGAAATAGGGATCCATTCTTATTGTAAGAGTGAAAAAAATTGAGTTTAGTATGAATGATTAGAGCATTCCATATCTTTATATAAAAATCAGGAGATTGTTGAGAGACCTAGGAGTGGAAATGAAATGCCAAAATTGCTTAAGTAGCAATGAACATCTTTTCAAAGGGAGCAAGTAAAGCAGAACACAACAGTGTACAGATAACTAGAAAAGACTTGTAATGGTAAAGAGAGTGCAGCTTCAGCAGAAAATTAAATCTAAGGGAATAAATTGGAATATAAATGTAGTCAAATATATCTGGAAAATGAAAGAAAATTTTCATTAGACATGAACGAAAAAGTGATGCTGGAACTAAACTAGAAAATCTACTAACGAATTGATTAAAACTCTGGTAACGATTAGGAATAATTTATTGGAACTGGGCTAGCCTAAAATTGGAATCTAATAAACTAAGCTGGAAATAGAACATTTTTTTGTTAAGCATGTATTTAAGGAGTCAAGCATGACTACTTGTACTATAGTGAATCCATGGAAAACTTGAAAATCAAAACAAGGTCCAATACTGATTTGGGGAACCAGGAAGCCTGCAAAAGTATCTTGACGAGGAGGAGAAAGTAAGACTTCTATTTAAAGGTAGCAACAAGGTTCTACAGATGAAAAATCTGTGGTTTTAATTATAGATCTGTGGTTAGTATTATTTACATGTTTCAATTTATAATGAGGGAAAATGAGACATGGGAAACGTTTGTAAGGGAAAAACGTAATGCTGCTAATAATTTAAAAAAATCATTCAGTAAACTTTAGAATAAAAAATTCTGACAAACTGATTTTAAAATTTATATGAAAAAGTTAACATGTAAGTAGAGGCAGGATGATGTGTAACTGATTATAACAACTTAGTGGAATAAGATAACTTCAAAATTCTTTCAGCACAAATATATAGAAAGTCTGGATAAATAAGATAAAAATAAAGAACCAGAAACAACAAAAGAACTGATAAGTTGAAAGCCAGAGCATACATGCGTAAGTTGATGCTTCAGTAGTATGGTGTAGGCAGTGTAAAGATGGAAAACAGGAAGTGTGTCTCAGCAACCAATTGACTTTGGTTTAAATGCTTAAATGGGGAGCAGAGACCAGACAAAGGAGCAGTATTGGAGGGCAATCAAAGCAAAGAGGCCTCCATAAACCAGAACTCTGATAGGGCTGCACATTGAGTAAAATGTGAGTTAGAAAAAAATAAAATACCTGGAGGTACAGAAAGATGACAAGGAAGTTTTTTCTTTATGGCTGAATTTTGAGGGAAACAAAATATTTCTCTAAGCAAAATGTTTCTCCCACAGTTTTTCCCAACTGATTTTAGCAAAAAAAATGGTCCCAAGTAATTTATATATGTGAGCAACTGGAAAAAATAAAGGCAAAACTGCTTTGGAAGATAAGGTCTCACCCCTGGTTGACAAGGAACCTGAGCTAAATTTCCAATAACGGTGAAGTCATAATCTAAAATCACAGAGCACATGGGGAACCAATTCACTGTGATTGTCACTCGACAATACTAGCAGTATTTAAGTGCCAAAAAGGTCACAAACACACCTATAGAATACGTATATTTATATAAATAAACTATTTAAATAAAGGAGTAACCTTCTTTAAACTGAAATATAAATATAGGAATTAATAAAAGACATGTCAACATGAAAAAAGCCAGGCAAGTTTTTAAAGAGCCACTATATGACTTGCAGTATGTATGCATTTTTTTCTTATTGGTTTCATCTCCTATTTAAATAAAGGGATAGAGGAAGGAGCAAGCATCTGAAAGAAAAAGCAACTTTTCCTACCATGTACTAAATAGTTGATGTCATTGCAATGAGTAATGGAAGTTTTCATTCTTTCTCTTTCTTCTTTCTTCTTCTTTTTCTTACTCCATAATTCACAGAAAATTTTTTAGTAGAAAAAACTGTTAAAATGTTTAAAACTGTGACTATATTCTTAGGTTAACTTAAGTTCAGTTTTGCTTACAATGTAATCAAAATATTACATGTTCAAAAATCATATAGTTCTCTACATTGCTTTTAGTTCAAAACACTAAGTTAAATAAGAATATATGATAATTAAGATATCCTTTTACATATTAGATTTATTAAATATGGGGAAAATGGTCAGATTTTCAAAATAATCTAATTCCTAGAAATTAAAAAATATACCCAACAAATTTAAACAACTCCACAGAGGTCTTCTACAGCAGATTAGACGCAGTAGAGGAGACCATTAATGAACTGAAAGTTAGAGCTGAAAGAATTTCCCAGAGGAAGTGAAAAGAGATAAGCAGATGGTTAATATGTAGAGACATTAACAAATGTGTAAAATAGAATAAGAAGATCCAAATATGTCATATAGATGTTACAGAAAGAGAGAATGGTAATAAACTATATAAATATATAATATCTATCATGAAAGTAGAAAAAATAAAAATATACCATAGTTGTTACACCATAATTTTTGTAAAGGGATACAGTATGCCTATAAAATTATATAGAGGTGACCCTTGAAAAACATGAATTTGAGCTGTGCATGTACACTTACACTTGGACTTCTTTCACTAAATATATACTACAGTGTTACGTGATCTGCAGTTGTATGAATTCATAAATGTGGAACCCCAGCTACAGAGGGCCGACTGTAAAGTTATAAGCATATTTTCAACTGCACAGAGGATTAGTATCCTTAAATCTTACATTGTCCAAGGGTCAACTGTATATGTAAGTTACCTTCAAAGGCAATGGACAAAATACCCAAGACACTACTGAGAACGGTTGACTCTGAGAAGGTCTCTTGAGAAGTAGAAGAGAAATTTTCATTTTTCTACATATTATAACTTTGTTTTTATTTACATGTAAAATTATTTTTTCATGTAAAATATTTTTTCAGTGTTAAAAATTCATGAATGAGAAAAATGAAGACTGAAGCAAAATGAGGATAAGAATGAGATAAAACCAGTGATAAAGTTACATAAAATATGCATGCATTGCTTTTTCCTAGTGATGAACACTTGGCTCTAAGTCTTTTATTATTCATTACAAAGAAGAAAACACAAGCATTTGTGAGACACAGTTTTCAAAGACAAAGGCAGACTAGTATCTCAGAAGGAGCATATCTATATGCTCTGTGTTCAAATGATAAAGAAAAGTCTCTTGCAGGTCCTCAAGTTTCTGGGAAGTACAGATACTAAATTTACCTATATCTCTCCATAAGAACCCAGGGAATTGTCTTGTCAGCACCAACACTAGGGATCTAAGTATACATTCTCATATTTTTGTATTATTCATTTATTAAATTTTTATTGAACATCTATTATATCCCAGGCACTAAGGATACGTTAGCCAGAGTGATTCATGTTATCATATGCTAAAGGATAAAGCAGACATGTAAGTCAGCAATTACTGTGTGATGTGATAATTAATATGACAGATATTCATGAGGCACAACTGACTTACAGAGAAGACTGGGGAAAGTAGCATACTCTGAATGAAATTTTTTTCAAAAGAGATAAAACTTTACAGGAAGATAGAAGTAATCTAGTCAGACAAGACAGTGGCTGGGAGAGTTCCAACAACAGGAGACATACCTTCCTATTCTCTAGAGTTCCTAATTTACTTAACTTGTTTATTTGTTCATTTGTTGATTACTTTATTAATAGCTATTTATTGATTCCTTTCTATGTTTCTGGCACCATATTAGGCAGTTGGAAAACACAAATATCACCAGGTCACTTCTAGTATACATTTTAAAATTAATAACTCTTTCTTGTCAATGGAAGTGGTCTATTGACTGAGTCACTAGTGCCTCTTGGCCACAGGAATACTTTCTAGGGGATATGAAGTCAGATAGTTTTAGTGAAATATATTTTCAGGTGTATTTTCTCCTAAAATAGATCTTCCTGAAAATGATCTTGCTGTCCAGAAATTCTCCTTTCCCAACACTTCTTTCATAATTATCCTTGTCCTTTTTTCTCATCCATCCTGGATGGTATTTTGCACTCCCCAGGTACAAATATCTCCTAGGTTATAAACAAAGGGGTATTTCAAGAATGCATAGCTTCTGAGAATGATTTCCCTGAGAAAAAACCAAAAGAACTTCATTAAGACATGTTGAAGGGGGCTTTATCTTATTTCAGTTAGGTAATTTTTTTTTTTTGTCAAGGCTTCATTTTGTAATCCATATGTCTGATTATTTGTCTGTCTATCTACCTACACATCTACCTGTATGCCTAAATATATACTGTCTTAAACATGACATTCTGATATGGATGATGAGAGGACTTCTTTTTTCATTTAGCTTACATGAAGGAAATAATTTGGCATAAATTTGGAATAAAGTTTTTAACAAGATAGTATATATTTTTATAATATATATAGTGTATAGTACACATATAGATGTTACATTACAAGGATAGTTTTTAAACATTTTTTGGGGTGTACATAAATGAAAATGTATGGTTACTGGTATAATTATTTGTTCCAGTTCTGTGAAAAATGTCCTGGGTAATTTGATAGGGATTGCACTAAATCTGTAGATTGCTTTGGGTAATATGGCCATTTTAACAATATTAATTCTTCCAATCCGAAAACATGGGATATCTTTCCATTTCTTTAAATGATCTTTAGTTTACTAAATCAGTGTTTTATAGTTCTCTGGATATAAATCTTTCACCTCCTGGGTCAGATTTATTCCTAAGAATTTTGCTTGATGCAATTTTAAAAGGGATTGTTTTTTACTTTCCTTTCCTGATATTTCATTGTTAGTGTAAAGAAATGCAACAGATTTCTGTATGTTAAATTTTGTATCTTGGTACTTTGCTGAATTTATCAGCTCTAGTAGACTCTAGTAGAGTCTTTAGAATTTTCTATATATAATATCATGTCATCTGCATATAGTGACAATTTTACCTCTTCTCTTCTAATTTGTATCCATTTTATTTCTTTTTCTTGTCTGATTGCTATGGCTAGGACTTGCAATACTATGCTGAATAGAAGTGGTGAGTGGGCATCCTTGTCTTATTCCAGATTTTAATGGGAAGGCTTTCAACTTTTCACCATTGAGTATTGTGTTTGCTGTGGGTCTGTCATAAATAGCTTTTATTATGTTGGTATATGTCCCCTCTATACCCACTTTGGTAAGAGTTTTTATCATAAAAGGGTATTGAATTTTATCAGATGCTTTTTCTGCATCTATTGTGATTGTTGTCCTTTCTTTTGTTGATGTAGTATATCATTGATTGATATGTATGTGTTGAACCATCCTTGTGTCTCTAAGATGAATCCAACTTGATCGTACTATATGCTCTTTTTTTATATGTTGTTGGATTCTGGTTACTGGTATGAAATTGAGCTTTATCTACTTGGCATGATAGGTAAACTCTTACAATCTGATCAAATTCCCTTTTCTCAACATGCTACTTTCCTCTTTCTTTACTTCTTCCATTACATCCTATGCTGTTAACTATGTGGAGTGATTTGCTCTCACAAAATAAATTTTGTTTTCATAGTCCTTAATCTCACACTCATTGTTTTCATTGCCTTGAAAGCATTTTTTTTTTCACTCCTATCCCTCTCCAAAATCTTCCCTGATACCTAGTTGGTTACTTCCTCCTTTCCTCTCTTTAATCAGTATGAGGGCTTCTATTATACTAGGTATTATAAGGCAAATATCTGGTCACAGCCATGTCTCTTTTCCTCAATGAAGGAAGCTCCATGAGGGCAGGGAATGTATTGTACATATAGATATAACCGTTCTCATCATGCCACGTCCAGAATTGTAAACAGAAAAGTGAGAAAGCTGAAATTTCCTCCCTTTTCAAGATATTACTGACAGTTTGATGAGCATCTTTACATAGTTTTTCATACACAAACACACACACACAGATATATTAATGACTGTCATTTCATCTCATTTCCAGTGTCTATACCCTTGTTTGTTCATTGTTTCCTTTCTTTCTCTCTTTCTCTTGTTCTTTCTCTCATTCTTTCTCTCTCTGTTTTCTTCCTTCTTTCCTTCCTTCCTTCCTTCCACAACTTTTAGGCTGTTGACTAATAGTGGCAATGTAGGGAACTTGTTTCTGACTAGAATGAGACTCTTTCTAGTGATTCACTCTTTCAGACTCATCTCTGTAATTATTTCTAATTTTTACTTTTTGTGTTAAAAATATTTTCTGTTCCCAGTTTGCCAAAAAAATGCCAGAAATATTTGGATACTATCAAAAGACTTTTATCAGCTATTCATTCCTATGGTTATATGATTTTTCCCTTTTAATTAACAATGTAATGAATAAAAAAATAGTTACTGTTAAACCATCTTTGCATTTATGGGATAAACTTTATTGTTCACAATGTATTATTATTTTAGTGTATATTGAGATTATTTGCTATTTTATCTAATCCATAATATATTTCTCAATGTTTATAAGTGAACAATGACTGTCTCTTAATTTTCTTTTATAGTCTTAGTATTTAGCAGAAGGAGGTGTTCAATAAGTATTCCCTGAATAGATGGATAGATATTATTATTTGATATTTTTATTTGTATATAGCTTTAATAAGTGATTCATTTATTACTACATTTATTTAGTATTGTCTCATCTGTGTCTGTCTTCATTTGCTCATTTGTTCATCCACGTATTCATCTATTCAGCAGATATTTGCCAGCAGCCTAGAATGTGCTAAATCCTCTGCTAGCGGTTTGTTATACACTGGTGATAAAAACAAACACAGTCATGGTCCTTATGGAACTCTCAATCCATTATCTACACCACCATATAGATTTTAACGACCTGAAGAATCTGTATTTTTTTTTTATTGTGAACTCCTAAGAGGCAGTGGCTATGTTTATTTCAGTATAAAGCAATAAATCAAGCATGATCCTAAATATACATACAAAAATGTTTTACTAGAATGCCAAATTAGCCTATGGCAATTTCAATGTTATCCTCTTGCTATATTCAACATTTTATCTTTATTAGAGGACAGTGCCCAATGTGAGGCTCCTTTAGGAGTTTAATGAACTTTGTGTAGGATTCTTTGCTGAGCCACATAAATGAAAGAGCTGGAAGATTGTACTTATGAGAAGAAATTAAAGGAATTGAAATGATGCTGCCTTTAAAATGAGAGGCTGAGACGAGTTTCAAAATAATCCTTCAGGGCTCATTCAAAAAATTATCAGCTCTTCTTAATCTCTTCTGAGGTTGGAATTCTACCCAATAGTCATTCAGTTCACTAAAATATTTCACTTACTGCATCCAGATTACAGAAATTTACTGATGGTGAGAATGGCTTAACTGTGAAATATACTATCAAAAGAAAATGTTAAAGGAAGAAAAAGTGGGAAAACATGGTTGTTTTACATGTCTTGGTAGGTGACAGCTAGTTACAGACCAAAGATGGCTCAAGAGTTTTCCTAGATCAATAATAATATATAACAATATAAATAACAATAACCTAATATTTATTGAGCACTTACAGTTCCAAGTGTACATGTTTTCCTTGTGTTTTCTCACTTAATAATGGTAAATACTGTTATTAGTAGGATGACCACATGTTCTGGATTCTCTTGAAGGGTCCAGGTTTTTATGCCTGTTTTGTTTGTTTTTAGAGTAAAATTATTACTAGTATTCGCTACCATTTACGAAAGTGTCTGTCTGGAAAATAAAGTACATGGTTACCCTATTTAGTATCTATTTTTCAGCATAGACTCTTTACATTGCATAGAGGTTAAATAATTTGCCAGGGTCACACAGGTAATAATTGGAAAGTTGTGAATTTATGATTAAATGGCTGCATATTCATGATCTGCGTTGAAGATTCTGAAAATAAGGAACAGGACTTACTACCTGACCTCCTGCAGTTTATTAATTAAATCACACCATAGCGATGCCTGGGTATGGCAAGTGCAATTCCAGACATAGATAGTGAGGAAGCTGTACGATTCAGTAATCTTTAAACTACATTTAAAATTTGGTATTTAATGCATTAGTATCTGTATATAAAGATTATAATTCTATTAGTCCTCAGAGGCCATACTCTTCAGTAAGTCTTAGAAGTAAGCAATTGAGGATGGTATTTGAAACTGAAGTAAAAAAGGACCTTTGACTTTAAAAAGAAATGTAAGAAAGGTGACCTTGATATGGAGTATGCAGCAAAAAGGGCAGCATCAGGAGGAAGTAACCAGTGGAACTGGAGGAGATGAGAAAGCTCACGGGATAAAAGGTAGCTTTACTATGGGTCTTCAAGCTTCTTCATGTAACATCATTTCCCCTCTCTTTTAAAAGGGGAACAGAAATCCTGTATCTAAAACACAAAGGAACTTCCCTGGAAGAATAAGCCGCTTTAATCATCTAAAGGCCACTAGCTGTCTACCTGACCAGCCTCCTTTTCCCCTACCCCTGACCCTATGCACTCACAAAATTAACAATCAACCGGAACAAAGGAATGTTACCATGAATGCATTTGTTGGCACGTTCTGTGGATGGTGCACAGTTCAGTGTTCCTGGCTCCTGACATCTGAAATTGGAAAGGTGTGAAAATTATTTCTAGAAACCATATCTTTTCAGGATGCGCCCTCAGTTGCAATGGGGAACCTAACATTTTTACTTTGTTCTATCCCTTTATTCTCTCACTCACTGAACACTGAGAACAGCTGTTATATTCCAGGCACCAAACGATATGCTGAGTGTACAAAATAAAGATATCATGTCCCTTTCCTCAAGGAGCTCGTAACAAAATGAAGAAAACATGTATGTGAACCGGTAAGATGATTTTGAAAATGCACTGATTGAAAATTTGGGGGAGGGTGAACCTTGAGAAATTAAAAAAAAAAATTTAAACATGACATTTTATTTGTCTTTCAGAAATATTCTGAAATAAAAAAAGAAACACCAAGTTCTTGATTCATTTGAAATTCAATCCACTAGCAGACAGTTGCTCACTTCCTGTTTTATGCATTTTCTTCACTTGGATTCCCACAAAAGACCCTCAAGAACTTGGCTTTTCTTCTTTTTGTGGTGGCTTCTAGGTCTTTGCTGATTCCTCCTTTTCTCTTGTCTCTGGCATTTCTTAATGTTAGAGCTCACCTGAGATCTTGCTCACTCATGCTTTTTCTGTTTATATCCACTCTTCAGCTAAAAATCCTGAAGCCACCTCTCCATTTCACTCAGAGCAAGGATAGGTCCAGGGTTTGGGGGAATGAAGCTTATAAAATACGCTTATAAACAATGAAAAATCTGACAATACTACCAATATCAGCAAATCAGAAAAACAACATTTTATTAATTGCTTGATAAATTATTTTCCTATATTTTGGCTGCATATTCTTTCATCTCTTCATATGGTAATAATTTTACAGTATCATGTTCTATAGAGCACCTAAAAAGATAATTTAGTTTTTCCTCTTGTGTGGTTGAATTTTGTTTTTTATTAAATTTTTTTTTCTTTCAGCTTCAAAACTATATATTGGTAGTTGCATATAAATTCCTGATTGTTTTCAAGTTTGAGAAAAATTCTACCAAGTTTCTTTCACAGATGAAAAGTGAGACTGATTTTCATAGATTAGCTTCTAGCTGCATATATTTCAAACCTCATCTCACCTTTTAGTGCCATAGGATACTTTCATATTATAATATAGCCTGCTTTTTCAAAACATGATGAGCCAATTGTGTTACCATAGTGTGGGGAAGAAGATTCCTGAATACTGTTCTTAGAAGCAGAAATGACAGGAACACACTTAAACATATCCACTAAACCCTAACTTAATGTATCCCCAATTCAACTTTCAGGGATTTGGTAGGAACCAGTGAAGAAGAGGGAGACAAGGGAATTTTGCCTAAAGAAATAAGTTATTTGTAGCAGTTTATTCATTCACTCATTCATTCATTCAACAAAAATCTAGGACTGACAAACTTGAGGGACAAAACTACTATGACATAATTCCTTATCATGAGATACTATTATCCAGTGTAGGAAATAAGCATCTAAACAAAGAAATACTATACAGAGTACCACAACTATGATCTATGCAGGTTGTATTAGAGCATTAAGGAGGGAGATACCAGTTCTACTTCAGGGGTGTTCGGTAGTGCTGATGCCCCTCAGTGAGAGACTAAATAAACTATCCATGAGATATATAGTAATTGAGAGTTCAGAGAGAAGTGATTGTTAGAATATTTGAAAAATTCTCCTTTAAAAACATTCTGCTTATAAAAAGGTACCATTGCAATGGCAAAGAAATATAAATGAAGATTTTGGAAGCTCAGTCCTATAGCAAGGCCAAGTCCCATGAAAATTCTGTCATCACTCTCCTTTTAAACATTACGTATCTGCAGTTGAGATATGACATATTAGGCCTGACTGGCCAGTTCTTAGCATAACTTGACAACTGCAGCTAGCTAAAATAGGCAAACCATTAGACTTCTGGTCAGCCAAACTTTCATAGAGGGTCTATCAGTGCCATTAAACAGACAAAACTGTACAAAACATCCCACTTTTGTCTGCCTCTCTCAGAGACTGTGAGCTTCTCAAAAGACATTTTTGTGTGGTATTAATCTCTGTCATTCTTAGCCCAGGAGATTGCCTGGCATATTTGTTTTGCAAAACTAAAATTAGGCAGAAAATAATATTAAAGAGCCAAAATGATTTTTCTGTGTTACAATTGTGGAATGACTATACACATATATTTTTTAAATTTCTTTCTTATTTAGCTGCTTTGCTTTCATCTTCAATGTGTTTAACATTGTAAGCTATGTGTGTGAAACAAATTATCTTTCTACAGATTAAGATCACCTGAAAATATTATTATTATTATTATTATTATAGCTGTTACTTTTAGATCTGATTTAATTCAGTGCTATATGGGGTCCAGCACTTAAAAAGATTTGAAAATTGACGTACACACATTTGTGTGGAACATAATCTAGATATATTTTTGTAAATGGGGTATTAGATGTTATTCTGTGATTTTGTAAGACAGGAACCTTATATTTTCAAGCTACTGTAGGCTGTTAATGATTCAGGAAAAAAATTGTGATTAGATGCTTAAAACTTTAGCAAAAGATACACTTTGACACACATCGTTGCAGAGAAAATCATTTCATAGAATATATGACATTATGTAGAAATTTAGCGTAATTCAAATTTAGCATAATTCATAATTCAATTTATAGGGGCATGTGCATTTTTATTAGGGAGAAAAATGGGCCTTGGCATTCTATTTAGCCTGTCCCGCTATGATGTTACAAAGTATTTTGAGAGTTAACCGTTTTGTGTGTGTGTGTGTGTGTGTGTGTGTGTGTGTGTGTGTGTGTGTGATATCATTCAAATATTTCAGACATATCACCATCAAAAATTCCTTGGAATTCTTTCCACTCCACATTTACGGTGTTGTCCAAAAGAAAATTCTCAGTCGTGGAAGTGCACTGACAATATGGTAGCCAGTAGCCACATGCAGCTGTTGGGTATTTTAAATGTGGCTAGTGCAACCGAGGAATTTCATCTATAATTTCGTTTAATTTTAATTAATTTCAATCTTAATTTAAATAGCCATACTTGGCTGGTGGCTACTGGATTGAAGAATGTGGAGGTCCTCTTCGGTTATTAATTACTGACCTTTATCCATTGGATAAAATTAAGCCAATTAAAATATATATCAGTGTATAAAAATAAGAAAAAAATAAAACACAACCAAGCACAGGGCTCTTGTCATTCATAAGCCATGTATAATGAGAAAAACCTTAATTTTCTCATTTCTAAAACACCCCTAAAACAAATAATTGAGTCTCTAAATTGCAGTAGAGTATCCTTGAGCAACATGCTACTCCTCACATCCCTGATGAGAGTTGCTGCATGTGCACTGGGTATTAGAACACAGAAAAGTCATGCTGGGATTCACAGGTTCAGCGGTCAGTTCCATCTACGTGCATCAAAAGATCTATGAATCAGAAAAAGTGCAGATTACTGTGTGTTATGATCAAGTTCTCAATCTAAACAGAGTACAACTGATTGGTGAATATAGTTTCTGTATGGAAAAAGTAAAGTGCAAGTCTTTCTTGAGGACAAAGAGAACTATTACCTCTGCTCCTGATTCTGTTTGCTGAGTTACCTAATTCTAGTACCTGTTTCACTAACAGCAGATATTTGTTTCATCATGTGGTCAAGAACAGTGATGTTAAAACTTATAGTTAAAAAATCATTCCCCACTGCCTGTCAGATGGCTCCTCATGAGCAGTCATGATGAGTTGTGTCATCTTGTGGGATTTGCAGGTCTAGGTGGGTAGGGGCACTTTTTGCATGTAAGAAGACCCATAGGACCCATGTGAAGGCAGTGGGAAAAGCATTATCATTTGCCTGGGCACCACCCATGATGGGCCTCCTTGCTGGGATAAGGCAGGACCTGGGGAAGTTGATGTAGCTGTAGAAAGTTTACAAGGGAAAGCATTCATAGATTTGAAGATAAACAAGGAAGAACATAGAATGTAGACAGAGAGCTGGTTTGTGATGAGGGTTAATCCGAAGCATTGGAGGTGGCATAGGTGGTGAGAATATCAGAAGGATATCAGGTCTGCCCAAACGTTTTGGCAAATATTTGGCATGTGGAAAGTCATCAAGAAACAGGAGACGGTGCAAGAGGAAGACAGGACTATTGTGCTAAAGGAACTGAAGAGCTAAAATGGCCACCTGGAGTTTAATGGAACGAGGCAGAAGCCTTCCTCCCAGAACTGGGGTGCAGGATCAGGACTGGACTAGTGGTACAATTGGTGTTGCTAAAACTGGTTGTGCTGATTTAGGATTTAGTACCATGTTCTTGTCTAAAATAAGGTTTGGTGCTAAAGATGTGGCCTCGGGGAGCATGTAGAGATGGATTAATTGGCTTCAGCTGGTTGAGAGGTGGGCCTCAGAGGCTGGGGAATAGACAGAACTGGGTTTGCTCCAGGTGAACATGATTGCTCCTCTCAATTCCTATTGAGGTCCTCACTTACAATGACCACGTGGAGCTTGGTATTAATTTTCTGAAAACTTACAACAAGAAAAAACAAGTCTCTTTAATTATTTTATTTCCAATTTGAAATAGACCAACCAAAAGTTACAGGAAAAATACAACAAATTTCTGTGTACCTCTCACCCAACTTTTCCAAATGTTAACATCTTATATAATCACAGCACAGTTACCAAAACCTAGAAATTAGTGTTGAAACAATACTGTTAACTAGTCTATAGACCTTATTCAGATTTCTCTAGTCATTCCACAAATGTCCTGTTTCTCCTTAGTTTCCTCTCATCTGTGACATTTCTTCAGTTTTGTCTTTATGAAATTTTCACATTTAAAGAATACTAAAGATATATTTTGTTGAATGTGCCTCAATTTTCATTTGTGTGAGGTTTCCTCATGGTGAATACCATGCTGGGCATTTTTGGCAATAATACTCAAGAAGTGGTATCTGCTTTTTCCTCACTGTTTCGTCTCAGTGGCTCATAGTGTCAGTATGTCCCACCATCAGATGTTAACCTTGACCAGTTGGTTAATATGGTGTCTACGAGGTTTCTCTACTGTTATTTTTCCAATTGTAATTATTAAGGGATATGAAGAGATACTTTGGGACTATACAAATATTTATTTCTCATTTTACTTTTATAAACTAATTACATTAACTATTGATGATTCTAAATGAAAAATTTTAAATCATCACTATCAATGATGTGTGTTTGCCAAAAAAGTGATTTTCTGTTTGTCATTTTTTTCTACTTTTATTAATCAGAATTTACTGTAATGAAGCAGAGTTCTTTCATCTACCTATCTGCCAATCTTACTTCAACTAATCTATTATAATTAGTACTTATTTTCAGTTTTTATCCTGATCAGATTGCCCCAGATATGGCTATTAGGAATTCCTTCATTCTGGCTCCTATGTCCTTTTGACATATTCTCATCATTTTCTGAGCACTTCTTTATTTTCTAGTACTACAAGATGTCAAAAAATAAATTTTAAAATATACTTTTTCAACTTTTATAGTAAAATAACTGAACATTACAAATATAGTTCTTCAATTTTTATAATAAAATCACTAAACATAAATATAATGTACATGAGCTGTGTCTACATGAATCAAAAATATCTGGCTTAGGAAAAGACTAATTGATTTACTTTTTCATTTATTACACCTGTTTAGACATAGTCTACATAGGATGTTTTGGATTAGTGTCACTCGTTGGAATTGAAAATTAAAAATTCTGTCATATCAGAAACTATATTTAATGTTTTTATGTTCATTTTTGTCAACTTTTAAATTATTACACCTTAAAAAATATTTGTAAACTAAAGGTGAGTATATATGGTATTGAAATAATATTCATATAAAGAGGATGCTCAACATGACCTGAAAATTTTTTCAAGATGTTACGGCTTACCAACTAGGCTGACTAGATACACCTCATTTGTTTACTGACTCTGTATATCATTTTTCAGTAAGTTATTGATGAGCTTTTAACTCAGGAGTGGTAGAGCAAAACAAAGTTAGAAAATCATGATGAAAGGTCATCAGTAACTTTGTGAATGTATTCACAGTCGGCCAATTGAATGTATTATTTATGCAACACTGATTTTAATATATATTATGTCATCATAAGGGGATTAGTGGAGATTTATTCCACTTGATTTGGAGGAATCTGTTTCAAACAATTGCTTCTGACCTCCTAGATGACTGGCAATTCTACTTCAAAACATTATTACCAGCTTCACCTAGAATAATTCAATTCCTCAGTTCTGAAGCTCCCCCTTTTTTACCTGCACACCATTGAGTTCTCTACAATATATTTGAAGCTTACACTGTATACAGTGTATACATATATGTATGTGTTTGTGGGGTGTGTGTGTGTGTGTAAAGAGTTGGAAACCAATACAGAGTTACCAGCTTATATTTTACACATCAAGAACTATTTTGGCAACATAGTATTTGCTATCACTATTATTCTATTTAAAATTTATTTTAATACTAAAATGTTCAAAGAGCATCATCTCAGAATCATCATCCCAGAACATCACTCTCCTTATATTCAATATATTCAGCTTTGTGACAACCTCACTAAATTGTTCTTATTTTTTTTTCCATTTCACTGTGGACTGCTGAACTGAAGACATGAATGAAATATTTCTGATAGCAATCTCAATGCTATCAAATAAACAATATATAATAGCAATGGATACACTATTATTAAACCAGTAATCCTTCAGAGAGTAGCTGGATGTCTCATTTTCAGAAACCATTATCTTTTCATACACTTCTACCTTTCTTATGGATATAATTATTATTTTACAGAATATAAGAGATGTATGAGATAAACTACTACTGTGACTCTAATTCTAAACCAAAAGGAAAAATCGGTGCCTTAGGGCAGTTGTACAAACGTGCTTACTCCTCCTAGAGTATTAGCGTCATCCAAATTCTCCATGAAATATTCCCTTCACCCACATTGAAAAGACTTAAAAATTTGCCTTCCTTTAGTTTTGTCTTACCAACTTTCTTCCATTCCTGATAGTTTCTCTTGCTTTTCCATAACTTCAAATTTATTAGTCTTACTGCCTAGTCTTTGGGTTGATTTTTCTTTTGGATGATCATGTTCTTGAACTTGATTTTTTACCAAACTATCTCTCAGTAACTGTTTTAAAATCCATGGGCGAGTTCCACCCTCCACTTTCTTGTCTAATCTTAGCTTTTGGGCTACACCTGTCAGATCAAAGGACTTCTAATTCTCTGAAAATGATCATGCCTGGAGATTTCTGTCACTAGCTGAATTTACTACTGCATTACTAGATTACACACTGGTTCTATCCTACATTTTTATCCTGGGCTTACTGAAGAAGTAGTGTTTCTTAGCAGAGAACACTATGGTGGGTGGAGTCTTGATTTCAAGTTAAGTAATATATAAACTTGTGGATTTCTGGAAGCTTTAAGGACTAAGTTTTAATTTGGCATACTTGATCCAACAATAGATATTAGTAAATGTCCCCAGTTGAAGTTACACATGATCCATGGTCATGGGCAGTCCACTGAGAAGTGATACTGTCACTTGCTCTGCATCCTTTCCTGTGGGTTTAATTTCCCTTGACTGAATGCTCATGGGTTGACTTTAGGAAAGTTACAATTTCGAGCCAGCTTTGGACTCCTGAAACCACTATTGTCTGGGACCACCAACAGTTCACTCACTGCTCACTACCCCTTATGCCAAAGATAATAGACAAATTTGTCACCTGTGGAGAAATGTTATTAACACTGAAGCAAAGGAGCTGTTCCTCATCTAGATCTAATTTATGGCAGGCAGCCGAAGTTACGTACAGTCTTCTTCTCTCCAGATTCTGTTCACAAAGGGCATGACAAATAAAGCTTCACTCTGGGAGATCCTGCACTCAGAAAATCAAAGCCATCCAGCCGTGCCTGCAGTTGACATTGGTTGTTGGCATTGGTTAGAAACAGACAACTACATGTCACTTTGCCTTTGAGTAAGTCAGTGTCAGGGCACTTTCAGGACCAGTTCACTTTCAGAAAATCCAATTGAACCTAGTTTAAGAAATAAATGGAAATTTATGATTCATAAAATTAAAAAAAGTTTAGGGTAGCTAGGCTTGATTCACATTCTGTATCTTTGGGGTGAGGAGTGAAACCTGACCTAAACACATGGATTAAAAATGGGAAGTGTGTCAGTTTCCAGAGAAAATTGTACTTATTAAAGGAGTAGGATGGATGGGTGCTGGTGCTGAACTGATGTTCAGAAAGAAGTAGAATATCCAGATAAATAAGGGTGATTGGACATTAACTATGAAATGGGGTGTGCCATGAAGAACTGAAGTTCAATGTCAGTAAATTTGTTCCCTCCTAATTTCCACCTCCCCCCAAAAAAGACTTGTTAAAGTATTATTACTCTCCTGTCTTTTGTTGTCTCTGGATGTATGTAATTTCTAGGAAAAACTTCAATTTGGTATCTATGTTCCTATTAGTTTGCAGTAGTGGAAGATGATTAGTACAGAAATACACATGGTTTTATGATTTTAAGTAAAACAATAACTGAGAAGTAACCCTATCCTTGGCAAACTCAAAGTAGATAAAACAGTTTTGTTTTGAAATAATTAAAACACATTTGTCTAAAGTTCATGCTCTGATACGCTCATTCAATGTCTTCTTCAGTCTTCTAAGGAGTCTATGACCCTGCCAGTTATTCATTCTGTACATTCAGCTTAAAGCTGTTATTTGTAAGGAACAAATAGATGGTAGATGCTACTTGAGAAACTATAAAATATAATCTTTGCCTTCCAAATGTTTACAATTTAATTAAGTTTTCAGTGCTGTCAAAGGACCAACCAAGAAGAAAGTCAACAGATGCTTGGAAGTGCTCTTTGTCTCTCTTTAGGGCTTCTTCATGTGAGCTAATTTGATGCCTATTAAAGGACTAGTATAAAATTAGGTGATTTGAGTGTTCCATTTGGAATTTCCAATACTATATGAGTAACCATGCACACAACCTCAATCCCAGAGAAAAATTGCACAGTCCATGAGAGTATACAAGGGGCTTAGGCATGAAATAGAATAAAATTGTAGGGGTATGGATAATTAGCCTCCCAAATCACAAATGCTTTCAACACAGGATATGCCTTTAGTCTCCACAGTAAAGAGGTTAATGATTAAATTATGCTCTTCGATTTCAAACTTACTTTTCAGATCTTTTTTCTATTCCAAAATTTCCATAATGAGCATGTTGTGCTTGTCAGAAGTTGACTTCATCACTAAAACTTTCATGTTCATATCATTCACTTTCATCTCCAAAGTCTTAAACTTGCAGTCACTCCCTGTAATTACTCCTCCCAGTCACACCTGTCATTAGTCATCTCAGAAAAGCCCTTGCAAAGTCACAACGTTTGAAAGGCAGAAAAAAGGGAAGCCTCGGATGGCATCGCCTTTGTCAGCTTGCTTGGCTTGAACTGAGATTCCCCTTCCAAAGGGCCATTATTGACTCAGCTGGGACCTCAGATAGCAAGGCAATAGTCTGAGCTACAGAATTCTATTTTCTGTGCAGATTTATACTTACGTTTTTTTGTATCAGCTTAAAAAAAGAGTCTTGAATAAAACAGGAGAAAAAATGAACAAGAAAAGATCTTTAAATTTACTCTGCCCAAATACTTCTTGCCCATTAAAAATTTTGTGCCCTAAAAATATCATGTATTATTCTCTAGACATTAGTCAATTTTGATGATCTTAACAGAATTTGAGATGTACTTTATAAGATAAAAAACTCAACAAACATTTTAATCTCAGACCCCCTAAGCAACTATTAATGGCGATTTCCACCCCCAAGTACCTATAACCATAACTGACAAAACAGCATACTAAATAGGGAAACCTGCTGACAATGAACGTGGCAGTCGTTGTCAGAGTGGGTGGTTCTTGGTGCAGTTTCTTTGCTTTTGTGGAATTACAGGGGTTAGAAGAGGAGCTGCGATATGGCTGTGAATTGATTTTCGTATGTTTACCAAATCTGCAAGATCACTTCCCCAGATAACACAGTGCTCTCAGTTGATATCCAGGCTTTCAAAGCTGGATTGGATGTTAATTTGATGAGAAAATTTGTATTGAAAGCTTAGAAATCATTTTAGGTATGAAAATTTATTTTTTAATATTTGAAGGTTAGCTCTTTAATTCTCCTTAGTACAAAATTTTTTCACTACTTTCTATAATGTTATCTTAGCCATATTTATGTAAATATTATCACATGTCACCAAAAATTACTAGTTATATGCAAAGTTTTGGAAATCTAGATCATTTTGGATAATAATGTCCAGTAGATTAAGGATGATAGGATTATTTCACCAAAAACCAAACCAGGCAAACAAGTGAGAGTAGTTAGATTTAGCAATAACATATACACACACACACACACACACACACACACACATACACACACACATACAGTTCTTTATGAGGTTTCTGATTAAATCTTGTAACATTGTGGTAAGGAGTGCTTGCTAAGTATGTTCTTATGCCATAGAAAATAAAACAGTTATTCCCAAGGGTTCTTAGACCTAACTTATAACCATGGTTAAGTGTCAGTAAATAGTTTAGCTAGAAATAATAAGAACTTATGTCATAATTTTTTTTTTGAAATATGAGAGACTCATTAGATTCTTGTTGAACCCTTTCAGTAAATGTGCTTCTGAACTTTTTAACCTTTGTGTTTGATAAATTTTACATTTCTCCTTACTCTAAGTCATGTGATACAAATATGTCTTCCTAAGCTTTATGTGATTGAAGTTAAAATTTGGTGTTTTCTTTTCACACTTTTCATCAAATGCTTAATTCACGTGCTTCCTAATATTATTAGGATCCTATGAATATAATGCAACATGAAAAAGTGTCATGAGAAAATGATGCACTATAAAAAAGCAGAAAAGTACACATATGAAATATTTGGTGTAATAATCATATAAGACTCACATCAGATTCTTCTAAAACTTAGTATGAGCCTGAGTGCCATGGTCCTCAGCGGTCAGCTACCTGTGCTTGTATCAGTGTCCATCTGGCATATGGTAGTGATATGTATACTGTTGTATGATGGTATGTTGGTTTCACAAATGATTCATTTCTTTCCCAGCTTCCTTCATTGCATTAAATGCAGCCATTATGCAAACCCAGTTGCTTAAACCTAAAATGTGAGAGTTGACCTTGACTCTACGTTTCCTCACTTCTCCACATCTGGCATATTAGCCAGCCCTGATTGTTCATTTATTCAGGGTCCCCAGAGGAAACAATTCATCCCAAAAGGTTCAAAGAAGAAGAATTGAATAAAAGGACTACTTGCAATGATGTGAGAAGAAATAGGAAACAAAGAACAGTGAGAAAAACAGATTAATAATAGTAGGAAGCCAATAATGTTCCGGGGCTGACTGGATAAAAGGAGAAAGGAATATTATTAGAGTCAGGAAGACCTGAGAAGGTGGAGTAAAGGCTATGAAAAGAATTATAGTCAAAGGGAAATGCAGGTGCTCTTAGAGATTGAGGTCTGAAGTAAGGGGTGTGTCGGGGAGAGAGAAATACCTTCCAACCTTCCATTTTCTTACCAGCATCTCCTATTGGCTAAAACTAAATGGAAGATACCTGGGAAGAGATCATGGATGATGCAGTAGGGGCGATCCACCTCCTAACAGAAGAGTAGAGCAGAGAAGGACAAAAAAGGTTTGGGAGTCTATGGGACAAATTGGGAATAAATGACACATTGTACCTTAAAAATATAACCAGAGTTATTTCTCTCCTTTTCATATTGCTGAAACTACCCTAGTCTAAGCCACTGTCATATCTCAGCTTTCCTATTTCAGTAGCATCCCAGCTAGTCATTCCATTACTATGCATTCCTATCTCCCAACATCAGAATAATCTTTTAAACCAATTAAATTATAAACATATCCTGCCTAAAACTCTTTAATAGCTCTCCATCACATCAGAATAAAACCCAAACTCCTTATCATATAGTGGGTACAAGGCATCTGGTTGAAAAAGAACAAAGTGGCAGCAGATTCAGAATTATTTTCCTGAGGCTGTCTATGTTGCTGATGGTAACTTCACTACTTTTGCCCATTTGAGCCAGTTATTAACAGTCATAGCTACAATTCTTGACTAAGCTGCTTATTTATTCACACTGAAATGAAAGATCTTCCCTTGACCGGATGAGGGGATGAAAAATAACTTTGATAATTTAAATGCTTTATTTAAAAATTTATAATAGCACTTCACCTCCCCCCCAGGCTTTTCATAAAATTATAAAATGTGAGATTTGAAATACAACTGAGAAAGCCATTGCCCCAACTCTCAGTGTACTAAGGGGAAAAAAATGAGGCTCAGAAATATAAATGGATTTGTTCCATGTCAGTCGAGCTACATAATGGTAGATTCTATTTTAGAATCCAGTTCCTCCAGCTCTCAAATCAGTTTTCCAATAAATACATTGATTTTCTTCATAATTCACAACATACTTCTTGTATCTAATACCTGTTAGCACATACAGTGTGATGTCTGCCCAACAGTTGATGTTTAATTCTTTAGTACTTGCTCAAAAAGCAATGTTATAAATAAAATACATCTTCTCTTTTGCTTTTATCAAATACATCTCAGATTAAAATAAATTGGTCACCAGAAATACAATTCTGACAATCACTAGCTACTGTTTGGAAAAGTTAGGGATGAGAATCAGTACCTTGCTATTACGGTTGTCAGTGCTGTGGCAGCTAATAACACACCTCTAGGTTTCAGAATCATTGCAGCCATGTGCAATGAAGCTTCCCATAGCGATCAGCTTGTAAGAGTCTACTGTTGGTACAGTGAGTTTTTATTAAGGTCAGTGTGAATTTTGTCTTTAACTGTATTGCTGTTTGTCATGGTGAATGCATATGTGTTGACTGTGGTGAACAGGTTTGGTTTGGAAGCATGGAAACTGTCAGTGTTTGCTGGTAGAGAACCAAATACCTAACAGGTATCAATCTATCTAAAAATGGCCATCCCAGAAGAGCAGTTTTATAATTCAGTTTTGTTTTTTGAAGTGAAGACAGTCTCATGATTTCTTTAAGCTCTCTTCAGTAAAATTGGAACAATGGCATTATTTTTAGAATATAATCAAATAGTGACTTCTAATAATTAATATATCAAACTAGAATCTTTTACCTGTTGTCAGTGTTTTTCTTTTGTTCAGAAGTAACTCTTTTTTTTCCATTCTGTATCATTGCCATGTAGTGCTTTTGATTGTCATCTACAGCTTTTCATAGAACATGCATTTGCTGAGTATCTGTTATGTACCAATCACTGTTCTAGAAATAGAAATATAAGATAAATATAAAGATAAAAAGACCATTGTTAATGTACTCAAGAAACTAACATAACAGAGAATTAAGGAAATAATATGAAAGGTGAGTGGCATCCATTTGCTCATTTATTTAACTATAATCTATTAAACAATACATGCTGAGCACTGCTAGTTTCTAGGGATACAAACATAAATAGAATACAGTCTCTGTCTTCAATTTCATCATCTACTGGGACAACTGACAAACACAGAGATCAGTGTAATGCATCGTGATTGTCTGTAAGTGTAGAGGTGTGCAAAGACAGATAAGATCGGAGTTAAGCAGGACCAGATTTTGAAGGACTTTGAAGGTCATATCAGAGAGATTGACATTTGGCCTTTGGTCAAAAAATTATAGTAGAATGGTTTTGAATAGATGAGCAGCATAACTATATTTGTATTTTGATACACCATCATACAAGTATATTAAGTATTGAATTTTCTTGGTATATGTTGAAAAGTAGAGAGCTAAGTTACAAGACTGATGCATTAGAGCAGGCCAGTGATGACTATAGACTGAAGAGAGTGGTAGAATATATGAATAAAATGTTAAGAAACTATATAAAGAATCAAGTCAACATGGCAAGAATTTGTGATTGAATTGGATGAGGGGAATAAGGAAAAGAAAAGAACCAGTCTCCTGCCTGGATCTCTAAAGAAAAAAAAAAATCAAGAAAAGCAACAGATTTATGGATAAGAATAATGAGTTTAATTTTAGACATAGACGATAAATTTCAGGAGGGCAGAATGAAGTCTATTTTGTTAGTAAACATATACCTAGTGACTAGCACAATTCATGGTACATTTTAGGCATTTCATTCATTCACAACAAATGAATGTAGAAGTGCATTTGCAATGTTCATTTGCAATATTTACTAGTGTATTCATATACAAATCTCAAACTTGGAAAGAAAGAACTGGTTTGACATATCGATGTGAAACTCAGAGAGAAGTCTAGGTTAGACTTATACTGGGAGCCATTACCATATAGGTGGTGATTGAAATCAAGAGAATGGATGGTATTAGAGAGTGAATCATGATAATTTCAATGGGCTAAAGGGGGAAAAATCCCTTGGGTACACCAACCTTTAAGGGATAAGCAATGGAACTCACAGAGAAAGAGAGGAAGAAATAGAGAGGGAGGGAGGGAGGAAGAGGGAGAGAGAGAGAAGTAGTCTGAGAGTTACAGGGAGAATCAGAGAACAAGAGGAGTCTGTTGTCATGAATCTGAGGGTGTAAAGGTTTTAGGAGAGTTTGATAATATTAAATACAATAGAGTCTAGAACATGATTTAAAATGTGTTTTTGATTTGGTAATTAGGAAAAATTAAATTCAGTGGAACTGAGGAAACTAGAGTGAATAATAAGCGCTGAACAGTAACTAGGAGGGCAGGAAGTAAAATCAGCAAGTTTAGGTTACTCTTTTCAAAAGAAAAACGCTTGGAGATGAGCTAGGTGGTAATTTTGTGTCTGGGGATGTGATTTTTCAATGCGATAATCTTGAGGATGCAAATGGGATTAAAATAAATTGAATGCAGAAATTAAGAAAGAGGGAAAGTGGAAAAAGAGAATACATGAAAGGAAATATGTTTTTCATAAAAGATTAAGCCCTGCAGAAAGCTGGAGATGAAACATATTTGTGTTAAAATGTTGGAGAGAAATTCACTCTCTAGAGCTAAAAGAAAGGTGGAGATGAGTGGAAATATCAATAAATGAACAGTAGAGTAGGGATTGTGGTGGTTCCTAAAATAAGAGGCAAGTTTACTTTCTGACCGTTCTGGGATCAGTGACTGAGCATAGGGTTTGAAGAGAAAGGCAAACAATTATTATTGGAGAATACCTGAAAGAGAAGTAAGTGAAGATAAATAGAAGGAATGACAGATGGTACTCTGAATCCCAGCTGTGATCAAAGGGCAGACGTCTGGAGTCATCGCTCTATGTGAATTTTCTTTGATAGTACTCAGCCACTCTAGGCTTTGGACCTGTGAAAGTGGATAGCAATGCCAGCCAATTTGATACTTTTTTTTCTGGGTCAATATATTTCAGGATAAAAGAAACTTAGAATGTGGTGAAAAAAATTTAATATTCATAAGATTCAGCTAAATCAGAAAAGAACAGATGTTTTGAGAAAGAAAATTGAGACATCAAGGGATTATAGGTCTCTATAAAGTTAAAGAGCAGGAGTTGTGTGATTCATGAACTAAAGGGTAGAAAATGCAGAAAGTTTTGGTCAGTATATAGTTGAGTTCAGGATTTGAGAACTAAATGTTATAGATGAAAAATGTTGTAAGATATGGCCAGGAGAGTGAATAACTCAAATATAGATGAGGCATCACCAAATTGTGGGGCTAAAATTTGTGATAAATTTATCCGCATGGCTTTTGAAGCCACCTAGATGACAGCTGGACTTAGGGTGGAGGCAAAGACTATGACATAGGTATCAAAGGCTTTGATAAACATGGTGATGAGAATGGGTCTTTAGAAAATGATAGATAAAAGTATAAGTAGAGCAGAAAGTCATGGATTTTTTACATAGATTTATGGAGAAAGACCTGGAAATCTAGAAGACTGTTCACACATTTTTCCACTCAAACATAAGGAAAGAGTAAGCTATCTTTGACAGCACTGATAGAAGCTATATGATGTGGGAAAAAGGTAGAGCTTAGTTAAAATCTAGCACATAAACCATTTGAAAATAGTGTAAGGATACAGGTTATTTTGTTCCATGGGATATAGTGGAAATATTTGTAGGTATAGTAAGAGGTTTGGTTGCCCTTATAATAAAATGAGAATATGGTATTATGAGATAATAGATGAGGAAGAAAGTAGTGAGGCTACAGAAATAAGGAAATACTCTTTCAGTTATTATTTAAATGAGGAGTAGTAATTATTCAGGAGGCTGCTATAATTCCAGCAGAAGGAACTGCATGCCCAAAGGCAGACGAGAGAAGAGACTATAGTGTGAATAGGGAGATTATTGTTGTGTCTTGTAGGGGTGTTGTGTATAGTACAGGATGAGTGTGTGCACATTTGTGGATGTGTGTGCACCTGTCAGCATGATGAAAATAAAGTGACTGAAGTGAAATGGGAAAATTATAATAGGGAATGTGGTGACGCATCTGGGCTGCCATTTCAAGGTAGTGCTATTTAATCTGTAGGTAATGTAGAGGAGACTTATGGTAATATATTCAAATATGTGTTTAAGAAAGATAACCTTGGGAGCAGTTCAGAGCATGAAGTATATAGAGGAGTGAATAAAGTGAAGGGAACTGATCAGGAATTAGTGTAATACATCATGTGAGAGAGGAATGACCCTGAAAGAAAGATGAGGCTTAAGACACTTACATGTGTGATTGATACAATTTTTCAGAGAGGTTGAATCTAACTTCAATAATTTTCACTTTAGAGCATAGTGAACATCACAGAAAATAATGATAATTATTTTAAATGATATTAAGTTTGATGAGTCTATATCATATTAGATAGAAAATATCAATTAAGAAGTTGGACAAAGATGTCTGGAACTAAAGAAATAGATGGATTCTAATGAATATATTCTTGAAAGTAACCTGAGTAGAAACATGGTAGTAGAAATGATGGCTAAAGAGAGGGTTGTCAAGGCGAAAGTATAAAATAAAAGTAAAACAGGACCATGGACAGAGCCCTGCATGGTATTAAAATTTCTGAAATGGTTGAGGAAGAAGATCAGATGAAAGAAGGAGGGAAGGAGTAGTCAGGGAGATAAATAAAAATGAAAGAGCATCTTCATAGACATGCACTGGGAGAATGACAAGCACTGTGAAGAATCTGACATTTTTACCTTACTTGCGAGTAAACAAGTTAGCCTTCCATTATTGTCTGGATGCTGACAGAAGATACAAGACTCCTGGGTCAGAGACTTTATTATCACTTCAGAAGCACTAGCGAGATTGTTGCATGGCCACATTGGTTCTCTGATCTTTGGTTCCCACAGGGGTGAAACAAGTGGACCTAGATGGATGTCTACACACACATTAGACTATTTTACAAGAGACACTGAACCTTGGGAACTTGCCACTTTATAGCAGCCTGTAAGCAAGCCTGTATTTTTGTTCGAAGGGGAGACATTACTTCATTCCTTAAGATTGCAGGTTACAAACAGAAACCTGAGGGATGGCCCCGTGAATAGTTGTTAGGGCCTTACCTTCTTGATATGTATAAGCAAGATGAGTAAGAGCCCCATGGAAGACTATCTCCCAATAGAAAGTTTCAAGAAGGATATGGTCAGCATATCACATGATGCAAGAAGATAGGACAGTTCTGGAGAGAAGTTCATGAATTTGGCCATTAGACATTCTTGGTAATCTTTTAACATGAATGCATTTCCTATTTGATGTCGTTGAAGTAAATGTTCTACAAATTGGAGTTCACTGACTTCTCAGGGTTTGGAATTATCCTTGAGATGTGTGATTTCTCTATAAAATTTTAATTTCCTTGTTCAATTTTGCTGTAGTCTAAAAAAGATGATGTATGCATATGCTGAATTATTTTTATAACTGTCTTATATAGTCATCTTATTTCAGTCTCTCTGTCTACACATTTGATCATTACGGATGTCTCAAATACGGTGACTTTAGTTGACATATGCTAAAGAGAAGAGAACAGAGCCAGTGTTGATATGTGAAAGATCTATTTACCCAAATATAAAGTCAAATGATACTATAGCATGTTGTGAGAATGTTTTGCAGAAGTTTAAATATAGAAAAGTAGTAGACTTATGCCATAACACAGTATTTGTCATAAAAGGATACCACACTGGAAAGAACTGTGTCATGTCTCTCAGTTTGGTATTCGTGTTGATGCTTTAAATTTAATTTCTGCAAAATAAAATATGTTAAATGTGATTTGATTTGACTAGTTTTATGATGCTTTAAAAATCTAATATATTTTATTACTTACATTGTTACATCGTCCAAACATGACAAAAAGAATATTTTAAAAAACCCCAAAACTTTCTATCCCTGCCTCCCGTTTGCCCATCATCCCCCTCTCCACACTACTATACATGTACACACCTAGGTAGCCACTATTATTACAGTCTCATCTATTTTTCCAGAGTTTTCATTTGCATATAAAAACAAATGAAATATATCTGTGGAAGGCAGAATTCTAAAGATTTCCCACCGTTCCCTGGTTATTTAATCAAATGCTAATCTAGATACTACTGTGAGGACTTAGCAAATGTAATTAAGGTTGCTAATCAGCCAACCTTAAAATAGGAAGATTATCTTTAATTATCCTGGACCCAAGGTCATGAAGCCCTTTAAAAGCAGAAGAGAAAAGCATAAAAGTAAATCAGAGAAAAGGAAGCAGAAGAATGAGGCAGAGGGGAAATCAGAGATTTGAAGAGTGGGAAGGACACAGCAGCCATTGCTGGTTTGAAGATAAACTGGCTCCTACACCTGGGAATATGTATGGCCTCTAGAGTTGAATATAACTTCCATCTAAAAGCTAGTAAGGAAACAGAGACCTCAGCCCTACAAGCACAGGGAGCTGATTTCTGCCAACAACCTGTTTGAGTTTGAAGTGTATTTGCCCCAGGAATCTCCAGAGAAGAGACTGGGATGGCCAACACATCAATTTTATCTTTATAAGACTTGAACAAGAGTAGCCTTAGAGAAACCATGATATGATAAATTCATGTTGTTTTACACTGCTGAGTCTGTAGTAATTGTATGACTGTAATAGAAAATAGATATACTATTTTTATTTTTTCTCTCCTTTTTATATAAATAGCACCAGTCATACAATTTGCCTTTTGCTTTTTTCACCAAGCATTTTATCTTCGAGTACTGTTTACATAATAGTACTAGAGAGTTTTGTATTCTTTCTATCAGCTGCATAATACTCCACTGTATGAGATACCTTGACTAGGTCTCTATTAATAGATATTTAAGCTGCTTTTAATCTTTCACTAATATACTACAATATATAATCTTGTTCAAAATTTATTTACACTTGTGCTAGTATTTCTTAGAGGTAGAAATTGCTAAGTCAAAGGACATACAAACGTGACTTTGATTGATATTGCTACAAGGGTTGTTTTGTCTATTCTCGACCCAGCTTTTATACTGGGTTACTACTCTCCACTCCTTACTATTGCCTACAAGGCATGCTCTCTAACCTCTTTTCCCACAATTTCCCCCTGAAATATGCTTCTACTATACTTGCTTTCTTTCAGTTTCTCAAATATACTAATTCCTTTTAGCCTTAAGGTCATTGAATTAGATGCTCCCTTGTTTTATTATAGCCCTCACTCTACTCCATATCTCCACACAGCTGGGCCCCCTGGCTGTTTAAGTCTCAGTTCATCTAGTCCCTCCTTAGAGAACTGTATGAGGCATCTAGTGTTTGTCCCACATCTCGGTTGGCTGGATGAATAAAGAAATTAATTAAATAGTGCAGGAACTCAGAGAGGGACATGGTTATAAACTCTACCCTGGAGTTGGTAGACTGGGCCTGGGACAGGACTTCCCAAACATGAGGACAATGCAGATACAGATTTTGGACAGCCCTGATGACAACGTCATTGAACTTGAAGTTCATCCTGTAGACAGGGAGAATCATTGATAGCTTTGGAATGTGAGAGTGACACAGTACAACCATCCTGAAGATCTCTACCTTTAAAGTGAGCAGGGGAGAGTAACAGACTCCATCATCGGATCAGGTATCATGTGTGCCTAGCATGTAATAACTCCGTGAGAGAGATGTTAAGAATACATATTTTTTGATTATTAGCAAAGCTTTGTGTTAGATTTGTGGTATTATTATATACAGAAATTTTATGTTTCTGATATTCTATGTGTGTTGTAGTGTGTTGTCTGACTGTCACTCATTGAAATTTTTATAAAATATATTTTGTTCTATCAGTGGAATCTGAAGTCATTCTAAAGGTAAAATTCACTTGTTAATATCTCATGCTATAGCATAATATTATTGCTACAAATTAAAAACTCAAGGTAAGTCTTAAGTTGATGAAGCACAAAAAAGTGGATTGCCATGTTTGTTTTCCTTTTTTCAGAGAAAAAAATATTTTTTTCGGTTTATCTCAATACAGAATTTAAAAGACTTGATAGCAGAATAAGATAATACAACCATGAAATTTTTAACAAGAAGGATGTAGTATACTGAAGATAATATAGTTGCTTTCTAAAAGGAGGTCTGATTTTTTCTAAAAATGATATGAGTACTGTCACCTCTGGCCCCTATTTATTGAGGCAGTTCGATGTTTTCAGAAAAACCAATGGACATGAAAGGGTCATTGATGACATGGCACTAACTACTTTTAGCCTCTAAAGAAATGACAGCAGCTGTGGAGAACTTCTAGTGTCACAAGTTCAGGATGGATTTGACAAAGGAACTTCTCTGGAGAAATATAATTTTTAAAGTATTGACCTTCTAAGAAGAACATGTTTGAGGTACAAGTGGAGGAGAATAAACTTTCAAGGCTTGGCACTTCCATAAGTGAGACTATGTCTGTGGAGAAAAGTGAGGAGATTAACCATGAGCCTGAGTCTCCCATACTTCAACTTGCAGTTGTTTAAATGTTCTCAAAGAAACAAAAATACCCTAATAATTAAGAGATAAGGGATTTTTAGTATGCCTGATCCTGTCCAATAAATGCCAGTCATCCCAGTTAGTTCGACCCCCAAAGGTCGAGTTTCCCTCACCACACACACGCGTAACATCTAAACACCTCTCCGTGGGCCACTGCTAACCCTGGTTTCAAACTGCTGGTCCAGCTGGACCAAATTTTCTCCCTCTCTGCAATTCCAAGGGAAAAGCAGAACAACAGGATGAAAATCAGGCTTGGGTAGATGAGGAGGTGGAGGAAGAAAGACTTAAAGCTGAGTTTTATCTACGTACATGAAAATAAGTATCATTATGCCAGAAAACATACTGTATCAGACTTGCAGAATTAAAATTAAATTGAAAGCAGGAGATATGTCATCTTCAAAAAATTTTTAAACCTTAAAGAAGTTCATTTTTACTTAAAGCTAAATAATCTTGCGGCTCATTTGATGAAAGAGTTGAAGGATTAAGCACATTTTGTGGTGTCATATTTAATTAACTCTATAAATGAGCAAGACTATATTTTAGACAAATAGACTGAGTAAATTTGGGAAGCAGTGACTAGAAACACATTACAAGTCTTAAGCAATGCTAGAGTGGTGGGCTTGGACTAATGCCTAGGTTGCAAAAGTCTTTAAAATAGTTTACCAGGCCCTAGAAATTGTTAGAATGAAACATTCCTAGTGATACAGAATTTAACTGTAGACAAGGTGTTAAATGTAAGCAATTATTCATATAATTTAAACTGAAACATACGTTTGCCTCAATTACCTAGATTTTTCAGCTGACACACTTTTGGCTTGGATTATTCATTTTAATTGCAACAATTCTACAAGTCTCTTTGCATTCATAGACAGTTGTGGATTCAGAGAAATTATTTGGTCTGCTTCTTGACATTCTTGTCACACAGCTATGCTCAGAACACTCCCCAAAACTTCAAAATTCTTGAGTAAAATGGTGTGAGTTGCATCTCAGTTGCACTCAGCGGGGAGCAAAGAGCTTAGGAGAGAGTGTGGAAAATTGCTTAGCTGGTCCTTTCGATTATTGAGAAGAGAGAATAATCCAGAAAGGGACTGTCCACCTCCCACAGCAATGTATTATCTGATTAACTCAAGGTAGTTGATATCAGAGTGTACCCAGATTCAATGGATTGCGCCACAAAAATCCGTGAAAGGATTATCTTATTAGCAGAGGGAAAACACATAAAGAAAATTGTTATATACAATAGATAGGAGTACATGACAAATCTTCAAGCAGCATAGCCTCAATGAAAATATTAAGGTCAAATGTATGTACATCCAAGCTGAAAGGCAGAATATCAAAGTAGTTAAGGCAGGTGCTTTACAAAAAGATGGGGAAATATAAAATAGAGAAATATAATGTGGAAAAAACTGGAAACTGACAGCATGTACTTTGCAGCAAGAAATTTGTTGACATATATTTGGAAACAATAATTCTTTAATTAAGAACTATAAAGAGCATAAGTAGATTCTTGGATATTGCTGCAGTGTAGGTCGCCAGGGCCTTAACAAAAGGAGATGGGGAAATGTTTTTATAGATTGGCAAAAGCTGTAGCAAGACATGTTCTTTGATCCTGGCAGGATTTTAATTGCTTTGTTGTTGATTGGCATGAAACTATGCTCAAATGAAGGAAGAACATATTTCGTGAGCTATTGCAAGGATTGCTTTCTGATACACTTCATTGAACAGCTTAGGTGGTTAGAGGCTATTTTTGGACGATAGCCTAGAAATGGTTCTGAGTAGGATAAATAAGGCTGAAATAGAAGAAAGTTACTATTTCACACCATAATCACAATAACCTTCATTTTAAAATACTCTAGAGAGGTCAGGAAAGAAACAAGTACATTACAGAGAGAAGTATACAAAATCTTAATTGGAAGGATGTCTGAAATGCTTGGATAAATTTTGACTGTACTCTTAATAGAAATGAATAGCTGCACTCAAGCTGTAGTTTCCTTTGGGGTTCAGAGCACCTGTGTGTGTGTGTCTGTTTGTGTGTGTGTGTACATGCTCATAAAAAAGCCTGAGCAAGTAAAATGAACAAAGAGTTTCTGTGGGTTGCTCTTTCTGGACTCCCTTCCTGAAAGATGAGTTAAGACATAGTGTGACAAGACATGACAAGAGGAGCAACAGCCAGACCATTGTGAGTTCTTGACAAAATACTTTGTGTACAGTTACTTTCCCAAGAGATTCATTACCCTGCATTTTAGATCAAGAACAAGGGAGTGTTTAGGAACTGGGATCCTTCATAAAATGTCTGTTTTCTCCCTATGATTGTTTCCAAGGCTAAAAGTACATTAAGAAAGCTAACCTGTATGGAGCCCATCCTGTGTGACCCAAATTGGGAATTTTTTTTCCCAAAAAATACATACTTTTGAGCTTTGTGGCTTTGTGTAGACTTTGCCTGACAGCATTTGCTTCCACATTCAAATATATCCATGGCATGTCCTATTTTTTAAAGTACAGGCTTATGAATTAATTTTTGAAAGTTATTCCTGTAGTGGTGCAGAAGAAGCATTTAAGGTTCTCATGAACTAGGTTGATTGCTTCTTCCTACTATCCATGACAATTCTAGCATCTGGATGAAAGCATACAAATAATTTTGCTAGTAGAGTTCCTTTAATATCAAGAATAAACTACTGATTAAAATGTTTTATTCTCACATTTCAGTCCTGTCTGCATGACAATTCACATCAAGATGAAAACTGAAAGAGATACTCATCTGTGTATTTCCTACATATGATGCCAAGCACCCAGCCATGGAGAGAAAACTGAATAATGAGTAAATTTCCACTTCATCCCAGGTGTTTACTCTGGAACCATCAGTGGTTTTATAGGCTTCCTGCTCCCTATAAAGAACACCCTCTCTAGCTGCCACTTCTAATCAGGACGTTTCTCTGGCTTCCCTGGTTTGCGTCACGTTGCCTTTCCCTAGGCTTCTCTATAGCCTCTTCAGATTGTTCCCTCAGGATGATTGTCGGGGTTCTGTGTGTTGCTTTTCTCCATGATTCTACTCCTTGGACTGCTCATTGTACTCTTTGCCCTTCAGCCATTGAGCCAGTAACACTTCTATCAGTCATCTGACTTAAGCACCAGTGTCTCAACCTAACCAGGAGCTTGTGGGCCTTGCTTCTCTGCAAAGAGGTATTTGATATTCTACTGACAGAGCTGTTTTGGGGGACAGTGTGTTTAGAAAAGGACAGTTGTCTCTTTCTATGCAAGAACTGGTTCTGACTCAAGAGAAATCTCTCCCTACAGCTGAGTAAACAAGGATCAAGGTACCAGAATCAGGTTGTTGATGGAGGAATAATGACCCTGAAAGGGAGGGTAGCTCAATGTAATCAGCCTCCCCCCCCCCCGCCCCCACTAATACCAGGGCAGAATGATGGAATTGTCCCTCTCCCCCTCCTACCACCAATATACACATTGTTCAGCTTCTCCTTTTTTTTTTTTTTTTTCAGCTTCTCCTTTTGAGACTTTATTTTCACAAATAAAGTGCCTTGGGATTTCTCTGTTTTCACAAATCAAGTGCCTTGGGATTTCTCTGTTTCAAAGATAGTCCTGAAGAGAATTTTGATAAGGAGTATATCATTGCAATCTGTGACAGAGTGTGAAGATACCACTAATTCATTAAATATTCCTACTCAATTGCCTACTTTGTCTTATTTCAGAGTGGTTTCAGTTCAGCCTTACTGTAAAATAAATATGCATCCTGAGTAAAAGCAAGTGGTAACCTGTCTCCCCAACTTTCTGATATTCAGTATGTAGAAGGTGGCTCATGAGAAAGAGGGTTAAATAAACATCTGGCATAAACGTCAGTAACCAAGCAGCTCACACATTTCCTCTTGCAGCTCTTCACTCTCTCTGCACTGTTGCCTAGAGAGATTTGCAGATTTGCGGTAAATGAGGAGGGGCACCTCTTCCTCCTTCCACTCATATCAGTGGAAACAGTGTTCCTAAACTCAAAGCAATACCTCCACCTGGGCTTTTATTTGATCCCCTACTTTGCCTACTTTGGCACCTTTCTCCATCGAATATCATCTCTCTTTCCTAGATTATTGATTTCTTTTTAAATGTCATTAATTACAAAAACAGTTTTATCCGAAGGACCAATGACCTTTTTAATATTGAATCTAAAGAAATTTGTTTTTTAGTTGAAAATTCTACTTTTCTGGTTGACTTCCTTGACTTCTTTTCTTCTCTTTCTACTTCTGCAACAGTGTCTTTCACAAGATCTTTTTCTTCATCCATACTTTATTAATGTTCCCTTATTGCAATCTTTTTGATTTTTCCCTCCTTATATTGCATTTCCCTTCATGTCTTTTTTTTTTTTTTGACATCCCCATGACTTACTTATTTTCCATCTGGGAGATTGTACCTCTTTTTCAAAATGGGTGACGATTTTGCCCACTACCCCCAACCCTCCTCCTCTCTGGCAACCATCAATCTGTGTCTCTGGATCCATGACTTTTGTTTTGCTTTATTTGTTTGTTTTGTTTTTTCAGATCCCACATATGAGTGAAATTATACTGTATTTGTCTTCTCTTTCTGATTTATTTCATTTAGCATAAAACCCTCAAGGTCTGTCCATGCTTTTGCAAATGGCAAGATTTCATTCTTTTTTTATGGCTGAGTAGTATTCCATTGTATATGTACACCACATCTTTATCCATTCATCACTGATGGACATTTGGCTATTTGGTTTCCATATCTTGGCTATTATAATTCATGCTGCAGTGAACATAGGGGTTCACAAACCTTTTTGAATTAGTGTTTTTGTTTTCTTTGGATAAATACCCAGAATTGGAACTGCTGGATTATATGGTAGTTCTGTTTTTAATTTTTTGAGGAATCACTATACTGTTTTCCATAGTGGCTGCACCAATTTACATTCCTACAAATATTGCAGGAGGGTTCCTATTTCTCCACATCCTCACCAACACTTTTTATTTCTTATTCTTTTGATAATAGCCATTCTGGCAGGTGTGAGGTGATATCTCATTGTGGTTTTGATTTGAATTTCCCTGATAATTAGTGAGCATCTTTTCGTATGCCTGTTGGCCACCTGTATGTCTTCTTTGGAAAAATACCTATTCAGATCCTCTGCCCATAGTTGGGTGGTTTGTTTTTTTGTGTGTGTATTATAGACCTGTATGTGTTCCTTATATATTTTTGATAGTAATCCCTTATCAGATAACCTCTCATGTCTTTAACCACTGTTAACACTCTTATGGATCTCAGATCAGTGCTGCATACTCATAGATTTGTCTGAAGAACATCTCCATGTAGAGGTTTTGTAAGTAATTCAAACTTAGTATTATGTCCAAGTCATATTTCCCCTCAAACCTATAGTCCCTCCTGTATCCTCTATTTTAACTTCCCAGAGAGTCCAGGCTAGCCACATGCAATCATTATGGACCCTCTTTCTTTCACTGTCCCCACCAGACTACCTCATTCACCAAGGACTGAAGAGTCAGCATCTAAATCCCTCTTTTAACCAGCCTTGTTCTCAACTGCCACACTTGAAATCTGAGTAGAATGCAGTTCTTCTGAATGGTCCTCAGCTTCCAGTAGAGCTCCCCTTGTCTATTTCATCTTCCATAATGCAGCTAAAATGTAAATTTGATCATATGATGCTCCTTCATTAAAAATTGCTATATTTTCCCCTAGAGCTTTCAGGGCAAAGATAAATATCTTAACCAAGTGTTTTAAGTTCTTTTTTCTTCTGATGTCTGTCTAACTGCTTTCTCTTCTGCTCCTCCCCTCACATTTCATTTACTTAGAAAGAGTGAGCCCTTTGGGTTATGTTCTGTGTCATTTATCCCTATGCAATACAAACCACACACACACACACACACACACACACACACACACACACACACAAACAAACAAACATATACACATACGTACACAGGATACATACGGATTTTCTTCCTAATTACTGACTGTTTTCAAAGTGACATTTCCGGGAATTTGTTTTTAAGCTCACAGTCTGATTTAGGCTCATCCACTCTTACTTGTTCATTTGTTATCACGATGCTCTAATCAGAGACCTACTTACCGATATTCCACATCAGACTGTGAATTGTTTTGAGGGCAGACTGTGTCTTAATTAACTTCATTTCATATCCTCATGACTGGGCAGAGATGCTGATACATGGCTAGCATCATTTTTTGAATGAAATTTAGCATGGTAGGAGTCCCCCCCCCCCCCCCCCGCAATTTCTCATTCTTGTGGTGAGGGCCCTGGTCTGTGTTTAACCAAGCTAACAGAAGAGGGTATTTATAAAAAAGCAAATGTGGGACTCTTACTATGCTAGTGAAAGTAGATGCCTTGTTATGATCTGATGAGGGACTTAAAAACCAAAATAAACAACTCTTCTGTGCTCCCTCTGGCTTCAGTGTTTGTTTGATGATCTGGCTTCAGTGTTTGTTTGATGATCTGATGGTAAATTTTTTTTACTTGTCATTGTACCTGCCTGCCTTTTCTACAGTTAAGAGTATTAACAAGAGGCTAAAAAAAAAAAAAAAAAAAAAAAAAAATGACAGCTAAAATATTCTATATGCTAGGATCCATGAGAGCTCCAAGAATGTGGTTTATATGTGACTTTACATTTTGGTAGAGCTGATTTCCAGACAAAGATTTCAGAGAAAAGTATGAGAGCCAGTATTGGTGTAGTGGAAGTTTGTCAATCTTTGCTTTTCCCTGTAAAAATAAAATGGCAGATCATGTGTTTTATCACTAAAAAGAGACACCAAAAGCTGATATTCAAATGCAGATGTATAATTTTAACTAAAGAAGCTACTTCTGGGAAATGTAAGATAAACTTATTTTTAAATCTTTCCTGGCTATATCTTTAAATAATATACTCTAGTAATTCTTCTGTAGCCACCAGACACTTTTCAGATGAAGCCTCTCTTAGTTTAAAGCACTGGATGTAATTGTTAATCTGATAAAAGTGCAATAAATACACCTTTTTCTTCCCTCTGTATTTCTAGGCAATTTTGACAGCCTTTTTTATATTTATTGTACTGTTTTCAGATTAAATATTGAACCCATTGCTGTAAATTTAAAGGCACATCACTTGAAAACATGTTGAGCGTTATTTAAATACATAATTTACATATTGTTTAAGTTTATTCTCTGTTTCCCAATATTGTGGACACCTTGAATTATATAGATATTACAGATTACACGTTTTGAAGGATGTAAGAAATTTCATAAGTATGTTAGGTGAAAAAAATCAGGATATAAATGCACAATTTTATATACATAACAATATCAAACTTATAAATATGTTTTGGGAGAAAATATATGTTAAAAGTGATTATCTCTACTGATGTAATTTCCTGAATTAGCCAAGTTTTTAAAAGGAATATTTCTTATTCTTTATGAGTTGGAAATTTATTTTCCAAATTTTTGTTATTTTCCTGATGGTTTTCACAGAAATACAAAATAGAATCAATCCTTAAGAACATTTTAGCAAGTTTGGGAGGGCAGCTTGGGTGTTGGTGTTGGGTGATTTTCAGCACTCCTCTGGTTGGTAAGTCTGAATTAATGATATTTGACTTAATCCTGCTTTTGAATGGTTAGTTTTGATCACAGTCGAGAGCATCTATTTCACAGTGACAATCCAAAAACCTGTTTGATAATGTTTACTGACAATTACAGGCTTAGACTAAGAAGTAGCAACAGGGAGTAAACCAGTCTTTGAATAAAGTTGGCCTCAAAATGAACAACAGTAGGGGACTGATTGGCTCAGTTTTATTTAACATTTTTAAGCCTGATCTTTGACATTTTCATTAGTGAGCAGAAATAGCGCACTGATGCAATTCTCAGGTGGCTCACAGAGGAAAATGCTAAACATACCAGAAACAACTAAATAATTCAGAAGATCCCACTATGTTTAAAATCGGAGTTATACGTGGAGAAATTTTAGAATGTGACAGAATAGAAAGCTAGGCAATATTCCTCCCCCAGCCCATTCTGGAGAAGACAAAAATATTAATGGAAATCAACCATTGTGTTGTCAATATTACAAAGATTTATTGAAATTGTTGGGCTGTGTTGTGAAATATTGGGGCAATTTTATTCTTGTTTTCACAACTAATTATTGGAAAGGTTTACGAAAATAGAAAGTCTTCCAACATCATTCCTATGAACTACAGAAAAAAAAAGAAAAATAAGAATTAATCAACTAAATCATGTTTAAGCAATTACACATGCTAACACATATTATAACATAAAGACTGAAAGTAGAGGGGACATTTCTCACTGAACTTTCATCAGGTTATATACTTGCTACTTTGGCTGCCCATTATTGCCTATCATGTTGATTCTCAAATATGAAATGAGCACATCACTAGGGTTATGTGCGATTATGCAGAGAATTGTAATATAAGATCATGGAGGAACATGGACCATTTCCTAAAATTCAATTGTTAAGATATTAATAAATCTTAATATTCATGGATATATTAATGTCACTGGAGAACAGTCTTTCAGTGTTGTTTAAGTCAATGTTTAAGTAACAAGTCTAGAACAATCTCTCCATGTTATCGAAGCCATACTCCAACCCCTGCAGATAAAGCCTCTATATAAAAATGGGTTTAAAGTTCAAATAATAGAGTTAATACTGAGCATTAGGAATTGAATCTGTTCCTGAAATAAGAATCACCTGTACAGATCTCATTTCTTCCGTCAGTTGTTCACTGATTTAGCAATATTTATAGAGACAAACTATTTCCAATTATTGTAGAAACTAAGTTTGATGACCTCCTGTTGTTGAAACTGGAAGTCTTAATGGCAGTGTATCATGACATTCTTTTAAACTTTTTCCTCTAGCTCTGTCGGGCACAAAGTGTGTTTGCTCTGACTAAGGCATGGCAGCATAGTGAGAGATTTTGGAGTCGAACTTTCTAGATTCAAATCCTGGCCTGAAAACTCACTCTCCCGCATAGAGTAAATGATTCAACATCTCTGAGCTTTAACTCTTCATCTTTCAATGAAAGTATTACTGTTAGGCTCTTAGCACAGTTTCTTGCCATGATAAGGACACCAGAATACTCGCTACTGTTTTTCAAGGCATTTACTTTCTTTTTTTTTCTTTCTTTTTTTTGGAAGGGGAAGGATATCATGAAAAAAAAATCTCCTGCAGTGCAAGTAATTTCAATTGCTGCCTGTAACTTTTATTAATCTCATATTGTGTGTGTGTGTGTGCGCACGCATATATGTGGAGGAAGAAAAATTAAATGTGTATATGGAAAATGGGACAGTCATGTTATGATGACAAGAAAAGGGATTTAAAGGTTAAGGGTCAAAAGTCCCTGAAGTCATCAGTCCTCCGTAACGCAAGATTGAAAAGACAAACAGGTTAGAGGGGTTCCTCAACTGAGAAATTGAAGCACGGTGTAAATCTGGTGAAATGCTATCTCTAAATTTCAGAAACACCTCAGCTAAAACACTATTCAGTATCAGAGGAATTATGCATGATTGTGCACTGTTATTATAGATTGGGAATGTATTCTGATAGGCTTCTAAACAGGCAGAAAGAGAGAAGACTGATAATACAGTGTGAGGTAATCATTTAAAACAAATCAGATATTTTCTTGTATTAATGTTTATAAATTAAGATAATGCTGTAGCCTGACTAAAATTTTTTTCAATTTATTTGAAAACTCAATAATGTGTACTCAGCATTTCAGACCATAGGGATAATTGGTTTTAAGGGCAATCCTATCAACTTTTAATTAATTCTTTGGAAGTCTTGGAACAGAAGAGAGAGCATAAAGTAATGCTGTAAATGGGTTATATGACCCTCACTTCATTCAAAACCATGTTTCAAAAGGAAATCCATATGTGCAATACTTCTAAACTTCAGCTAAAAATAGTTTTAATGACCAAAAATTCCCAAAGTTGAAACAGAAAAAGAAATATGCCTATTCCTTGTTATTGAACTGTTTTGAGAAGAAAATCTCAAAAATCAAAATGAATTAATCAACCTCCTTTTCCTAAGAGAACTCATGAAGGCGAAAAAAAGTGATGATCTCTAGTCCTCTTGGGAATGAATAATGAGGGAAGATTTAACTCAAGTTCATAATTGCACCTAGTACATTCATCTTCTTCACAGAAGTGGTAGAGCCTTTCCTTCAAAAAAATGTTTATATATTCAAACAACTATGCCTACCTGGGTTAATGCCACATTTTAAACAGTAAAAAAAAAATAGTGCAAATCAATTTATGTAATCTCAACTAGGAATACTGAATTTAGGAGAGAATATTGACTTGAACCTCGTAAACTGAAAGGACTAACTATGCTTTGAGTTGAAGATTGAAGAAAGTAATGCACATACAATTTCCTCAGAATCACCTTTTTTTTTTTCTTTCAGATTTTAGTGTAGAGTTTTGATACATAAAGATTTTTTTTCATATGAAAGACTTTACTTATACATAATGGCTTCTTCAAAATCTGATTGTGGTTTGGGGAAAGTGGTGTCTGTTCTAGCTGTATCGTGTTTAATATCCTATCCCAGGGAAGCGGGGTTCACGCAGGCTCAACCCAGATCCCATATGGAGTTAAAGCACTTTGCCATAAGGAGTGTATTTTACCAGAGAGAATAGAAGGACCAGGTTGCTGGTCTGTATTGCCTGTATTTGCTAGTGTTAAAGAATTGCATTCTGCCTTGCTCAGAAAAAAAAAACAAAAAAAAAAAACAATTAGTGACTTTTGGTCTTCATTAAGTATATGACTTGTTCAGATTAGCAGCTGTTACCTTCAGAAAGGGAGGGAAAGGTACAGAACGTGGAGAGATTTAATTGTGCTGTGGGAATTAAGAGAGATTGGAAGATCAAGTTATCTTTTGGGAAGTTATATAACAGAGGAAATTTAAATATCTAGGGAACATCATGAAGTCAGTCAAACACCTGGTGTGGGAAGAGGGTACTATTCTTAGACCATCTGCTTCCATACTTGGCCATGTACCAGTCGTGTCTGTCCATACCCACTTCTGCACCAGAATTCCTGTTACTAAAGAAATGTTTTAACTTGGTTCTTTCTCCAGAGAGATGCAAATGTATTGGCCAATAAAGCAAATAATTTGGTACAGCTATGTTCAATGTGAATACTGTTCCACTTTGGGGTTCATTTTTAACTTCAAATATTGTGGAATATTTAATTCTAAAAATTCAAAACAAACCCTTTGAGGGGTAATTTTAGAACAAACCCCTTATTTACCATGAAAACATTAGCTTTCATCCTGCACTTCTAATAAAATACTCTCTGCAGTTGTAGATAAATAATAGATGTTAAGTTGAGGAGTGAGTTGAGTGTAGAAAGAGGAGGTAGTTTGGGGCTAAGAATAAAGTAAAGCCCAACTTCTATATTGAGTTTGGACATTAAAATACTGTATTAGAGGCTAATTATACTAAAATTTTTGAGAGCATATCAAAGGTGAACATTGCTTACTTGGATTTGTTTTTTCGGTTATTTTTTTTTTTTTTGCACAAATCAAATGCTAAATCACTACAGTGCCTTACAGTACAAACAACACAAAGTTAATAATATTCTAGGTACACAATAAAGTTGAAGAGTTTGGTTTCTTCCTTGCCTCAATCTTGCTAATGCTTACTGTTGTCTTCATAAAGTTTTCTTTAATTTTCTTCTTTTTTACTTTATTCACTTCTATTCCAAAGTCATTCAAACTATCTCTTTTGCCTCTACTGATCTATGAAAAAATACTATTTTTCAAAATTCTTTTTCTAAATAAAGGTGCCAGCAAAACTGCTCTCTAGGCAAGTTTCCAAGCTGGTTTTAAGCTTTTTGTTGAGACTTTTAGTGAAAAATATCTTAAATGTTCTTTTCTGTAAGCAAAGAGATGATATTAATTTCCCCAAAAACTTTTTTTTCTGGTCTTGTAATTTGAAATATATCATTATTATTGTTTCATTAGGTTTCCAGTTTCCATTACCTGTATCTCTTTTCTTGGACTTCAGAGCTATTACCTCTAGACTTTGTTTTATTTTCTTCAGCTTTGTTGAGGTGTAATTGACAAATAAAAATGTACATATTTGTGGTATACAACTTGATGTTTTGATAGATGTATACATTATGAAATGATCACCACAATCAAGTTAATTAACATAACCACCTCACATAATTACCATTTTCTTTTTCTTTTACTTTTATAAATAGATGTTGTCTTTTGATCGTATGCAACTCTAGGTAAGATGGGCAGAGAAAGAAAAAGTAGAAAATGCAGTTAAAAATAAGTGGACTGAAAGGAAGAGGCAGCACAAGGGGCCACGTCAGAATTCATGCCAGGGAGAGGTTTCACTGCAGGGAGGAAGAAAAGTCTAGTAGGATGAGTGCCTTTGAGGTAGCAGATCTGGTAGAATTCTCAGATTGGAAAGGAGTTTGCTGGAAAGAGGAGATGGAAACACCATTTTTAGAATACCATTTGGAAAATACTGGTAGTAAAGAAAATTAAAGATGGTACTACAGCTTGCATGTGAAGCTGGGTTGTTGAAAGGTAATAGACTACAGTGGAGTTATTTTTTTAAATTTTTATTGAAAGTATAGTCAGTAATAATGTGTCAATTTCTGATGTACAACATAATGTCCCACTCATACATACATAGGCATACATATATTCATTTTCATATTCTTTTCCATTAAAGGTTATTACAAGATATTGAATAAAGTTCCCTGTGCTACACAGAAGAAATTTGTTTTTTATCTATTTTTATGTATAGTGGTTAACAGTTGTTTTAAACCTCCAGATTTATCCCTTCCCACACCCTTTCTCTGGTAACCATAAGATTGTTTACTATGTCTGTGAGACTGTTTCTGTTTTGTAGATGAGTTCAGTGACTTTTTTTTTTTTTAGACTCTACATATTAGTGATATTATATGGTATTTATTTTTTTCTTTCTCTCTGGGTTACTTCACTTAGAATGATTATCTCCAGGTCCATCCATGTTGCTGCAAATGGCATTATTTTATTCTTTTTTATCACTGAGTAGTATTCCATTGTATAAATATACCACAACTTCTTTATCCAGTCATCTGTCAGTGGATATTTAGATTGCTTCCATGTCTTGGCTATTGTATATGGTTCTGCTATGAACATTGGGATAGATGTATCTTTTCAAATTAGAGTTCCCTCCAGATATTTGCCCAGGAGTGGGATTGCTGGATCATATGGTAAATCTATTTTTAGTTTTTTGAGGAATCTCCATCCTGTTTTCCATAATGGCTGCACTAAACCATATCCCCACCAGCAGTGTAGGAGGGTCCCCTTTTCTCCACACCCTCTCCAACATTTATTGCTTGTGGCTTTTTGAATGATGGCCATTCTGACTAGTGTGAGGTGATGTCTCAATGTAGTTTTGATTTGCATTTCTCTGATAATTAGCGATGTTGAGCATCTTTTCATGTGCCTATTGGCCATTTGCATGTTTTCACTGGAGAATTTCTTACTTAGGTCTTTTGCCCGTTTTTGGATTGGGTTGTTTGCTGTTTTGTTATTAAGTTATATGAGCTGTTTATATATTCTGGAAATTAAGCCTTTGTCAGTCGCATCATTTGCAAATATTTTCTCCCATTCAGTAAGTTGTCTTTTTGTTTTGCTTATGGTTTTCCTTTGCTGTGCAAAAGCTTGTAAGTTTAATTTGGTCCCATTTGTTTATTTTTGCTTTTGTTTCTCTTGCCTGAGTGTGTTTGTTTCTCTGGATTTCTCCTCTAACACTATTCTTTTTTTCCTTCTAAATGCAGTATACTGATCATTTGCCTACTGTGAGATTATTTTTCATTCAGATATTTTATATTTATATATATTTATATATAATTTGATATAAATAATTAACTTAATAATAATGTATCAGATGCTGATTTTGTTAGTGTTTTCTTCAAAAACTTTTTCCTATTTTGCCTGTCACTCCCTTCCTCACTCCTACCTTCTTTCCTCACATCATGATCCTCACACATAACCACGTTAACAGACCGTTATATTTGATGTTGCATTTAACCCATGCTCATATATTTATAACACACATGTGTAGGTACTTACAGGTTTTGGAGGTCATTATTATTTTTAAAAGGAATAATATAGGCATGCTTTTCTGCCCTTTTTTCCCACTCAGCTTTATTGGAAATCCTTTTATTTCAACTAGGGAAGCTTCAACTCTTTTTTTTTTTTTAATTTGCTTGTTTGCTTAAAGTTCCATAAAAGTGATGTACAGAAATTTACTCCATGGTTTCCCTATTGATGAGCATTCATCTTTTTTTTTCTTTCTGCTTTGTATTTATCAACAGTGCTGCATTAAACTCTGTCCTGGTAGACATATTTTACGTATTTTCCTTTTTCTAGGATAAAACTCAGAAATTGTGGTATCTAATTTTAGTAGTTGTTATGAAATTGCTTTCCAAAATGACTAATAATTCACCTTTTTCTAGCAATGTGAAGAATTCTAGTCAGCAACAGATATAATTATTCTTTTTTAAGTCTACCAGTTGAGGAGAGTAAAGTAATATCTTTATGTTCAGACTTCTTCTCTTCCTCCTACACATCACACACTGCTCTAGGTATTACATCAAAGCAGCGAACAACAGATGCAAGTTGTGTTCTCATGGAGCTTATATTCTAGGAGGGAAACAAAAATAGTTAACAGGTAAACAAGTAAATATAAGTCTGATGATCTTAAGTGCTATGAAGGAAAAATTTGCCAAGTTGGGGCACAGAGTGATACAGCCATCCTACTTTGTCTCATTGTTACTTAATTTGTCTATTTTCAACTGTAATAAGCTTGAGTATCTTTTTTATACATTTTTTAACACTTGAATTTAGTCTTTAATGGACTACTAAGATCTTTATATTTTATAGGTATGAGTCTTAAGTCCTTGCGTTGTAAAAATTTTCCCTAAATATTTTTGTCTTGACTTTATGATCTCCTTTGTCAAATTTTTTACCATCAAATGTCTATCTTTTTCTTTTAAAATTTCTGGTTTGCCAGTCTTATTTGAGCAAATTTCTTTTACCACTAGATTACAAATCTAGAACCTAGACTTTCTCCTAGTATTTCTAATAAATCAATAAGTATTGTAACTTTTAAATAAAAGCAATCTAGATGATCAGAAATAATATAATTAATGTTGGCTAGAAAATATGGAAAATGCCTCATAAAGGAGATGAAACCCAATGCTGATCTTTGGAGGATAAGTAGAATTTAAGTAGGTAAAGAGAAGTTAATTTTTTTTAACTTGGAGTCATACCTGAAGAGATTCATTGCATATATGTTACTGTCTTGCAGAGACAGATCACTAAAGTGCTGTGTAGTTAGTGATATGAGAATCTGAATCACTCATTAAGCTAGACAATTACATGATTACTACACAGTCACATATACGTTGTCAACCGTTTCATAACATATGAATAATTATAAAGACAATAAAAGAACACCCATAGCTAAGTGTTGAATATCTCAATATAATACATTGTTTTTCCAGTTATGATCAAGAGAGAAAATTATTCCAACCAGCCACTTGGTCTAGAAAGTACTCTAATGTAGATTATTTAGTTTCCTAGTCTAGTTTTGAAGGTACCGATGTGGTATGTTTTTCACTATCTTCTCTGGACAAGGTAGATTGCAGTGCTACAAATTTTGGAAAAATTTTTGCATCTATCACAAGATAAACCTGAAATTTGAGGCTCTTTTTAAATCAGGAATTAAAGTGGTTTTTTTTTAAATTAACCTATGAGTTTTTCTCTTTTTTTCCCCCCAAGTCCTCCTCTTATAAATAAAGTCATCCTCGACATAACTAAGAAATTTTCTCCCATCCATCTTTTTATATCCAGGTTCACTAGCTTCCATAATAAATAAGTCAAAGTACCCATTATAGTAAAAGTTATTTCATACCATCATCTTCATGCAGGAAGAATAACACATTTATTTCTTCTACAAATGTGTATTCACAGTCACATAAAAGAATAAAATTATTTTCACAATACATTAATTTTTTGTGCCTTTACCATGTGCCATTACCTTAAATTTGCATAGCACTTTAAATGTCAAAGGATTTTGTATATTTTAACTGAACATATTGAGCTCATCATAGAATAATAAGGCTACTGTGATTTATTTGAAATGACTTTCTACTTTATTTGCCTTGCATTTCTTTTAAATGTTGGTATATTGTTAAAATATGGCTTTCAATATCATGTAGCTAAACAGATACACATGCGCACACACATCTTAATTTTGTACGATCAAGTTACTCAACCCTTACTGTGTTTCCATAGCTCTGTTATGAGTTCCCAGAAAAGAATGCAAACTAAGCGGCTTGTTTGAGATAACTCTGTTTGTACAAACCTAAATCTCACTGAATTTTATTTTCTGCCTTATTGCATGCAATTTGCTTCTTCTCCTATATATTTTTTCACATCATTACTCCTTTTCAAGTTTAATCCATTAAGTGTTTTGTAAAATTTTCTTTCAGTGTAATAGCCTTGTGCATTTAGAATACAAATCCAATACCACACCCATTTTTCTTACCACCTACTATGCATTTAAAAGATGTTTATATGTGCCACTAATGCTTTTTAGATGAATCAGGTATGTAACTAGATTGGCCACCTAAATGGTTTCACTGAGTCTCCTAAATGTAAGGTCCCTATTTTGTAAGTTGGAGAGAGTTAGGACAGTTCATTCTTATACAGAGGAGAAACTCCAAATTTTGGTTTCTCTAATCCTAGACAATTACATGATGAGCTAGTTTCTGGGACCAGACAGATTTTTATTGTTAAGGGCAATATTCAGGTGACTTTTCCACAACTCTTCCGTTTCAGCTTTAAAATAAATAATTTATATCTGTGGCTTTAAATAGAGTTCTTCTATAATAATTAAATTCATTTTAAGAGCTTCTTACATGCAGTCTCTGTTGGTCTACCCTGGACATTTCATCTCCTTTATAATTTTAGCATAGTTTTCAGCCCTGATGATGGAGCCTCAAGGTTATTTCTTTCTTTTTCTTTTTTTTTTTTTTTGATTAGAAAATTCTAAGACATTATTTTCTAAAATTTTACACAAATTCAAGGCTACTGTAAGTTGGGTAAATCCAGTGTACAGTGTATTTCACACTTTGCTAACCTTGAGAAGATTAGCACAAATTAAATTTCACATTAACCAGCCTAAAGCCATGAAAAGGAAAGTAGGCTCAGGGGTATTTGGTTAATTGTGCTAAAAATATATTCATGCTATTTGTGTAGAACATAAGTGTAGCAAAAGTATTTCTTTAAATAAAATACTGTGAGTTTAATTTCTTCTGCTTTCCCATTCATTTGTAGATGTGAATAATAATGACTATTTTGATCTTTTACAAATCTGGTAGGTTATTGCTCACTGAGCTATTATCTTTTTATTATTTTGTAAGTGAGAGAGATATTTTATAAAGTCAACTTTTTAAATTTATGTTTTTATTCAAGCTCTTTGTTGCTTTCACTTTATTAATTTCTAACCATTCAGTACAGACATAGACTCGGAAAAAAAAAAGGCAAACCACAATTAGACCAATAATATGTATATGAATTAAATGACTAATATTCATTAAAGACTTGAAGTGCAAAGTCATTCCACTTTTATTTGTTTTACCTTTATAATTTAATGATTAAAAACAATTGTATGAATAGATTTGCATTTCACTAAGGATGCACTGAGAAAGTACAAGGATTTTGTTAGATTTTGTAGGGGATCTCTGTCCCAAAATATTAACATATACAGTGTTAAATGTTTTCATATACTATAACATGATTTAAGGGAATTGTAAAATGATTGTGATTCTCAGTGTTGGTCTGGAATAATTGCCAGCTCCTCATTAAGGTCATTAGGTGAATTCCTAAAATATTTATCAAGCAAGTACATTGAATTTTTACTTCATTTTTCTCTTGCTTGAATTTTATCGGTGACTACATTGAAAACAATATAGACTGTGATTAAAGACGTGGCAAAGTTTGAAACCTAAAACTCAACATATTCCATCTTTCAATTTCACTTTGACATTATACATAGCATTTTATTTTTCTGGCTACTCACACTCACATTTGCTCATAGACCATTAGCCATGAAAGAGTTTGCCCTCTTCATGATTTTATTCCCTTTTGGTGGTTTGACCAGTCTGAGACAGGGGTGATGCTTCTCTTTTGCACCCTCTATGTTGGAAGTTTGATTTAGGATTTGAATTGTTAGTATGTCTTGATTATTATAAGCTCTAACTCATTGGATTCCATTTCTGAGCCTGGAAATAGACAACCCACTCAATGAAAGGGAAATCAGTGGTCCATTGAATGCTAATTACCATACAAGTCCTGTATACTATATCAGAATTTAGTATAAACATAGTCTTTCAGGGGAGGCGGTAAAAACCATTAAAATGCTCCCCAGGAGACTGAGCTCATTAGAACCTACACGGATCTCCAACAAAGAAGAAAAAGAGTTGCTTAGCTGGGCTGGTTCCTTTTTTGGATGTGTAATCCATATTCTAAATTGGGTATGTCTTCCCTATTCCAACAAGGAAGAAGAAAAATTTTTTAAAGCTTTTTTTTTTTTTTTAACATTTTTTATTGAGTTATAGTCATTTTACAATGTTGTGTCAAATTCCAGTGTAGAGCACAATTTTTCAGTTATACATGAACATACATACATTCATTGTCACATTCTCTTTCGCTGTGAGCCACCACAAGATCCTGTATATATTTCCCTATGCTACACAGTGCAATCTTGTTTATCTTTAAAGCTTTTCAAAATACAAAAGCTGAAGCTAGGACAAAGATGCTTCAATGAATAGAGAGAATACTCTACAGAATGAAGTTTGGTTAAGGTTGCATGAAATACTTAGTTTTCTTTCACAGAAAATGAAAGCTACAATTCTACATTTTACACCAAAGAATTTTCTGAAATAAAAGGTGGTAGTTATTGATGAAACATTCCTTTTCACTATCTTGTATCTATTATTTACTTAGGGATAAATATCTGTTTATCTTATCTGGATAGCATCATGCAGTTTTAACTGAGTTGATTTAGATATTCTGATTAATATCTCTAGAAAGTTATTAAAGTCATTAAAAGCTTTAGCTGGTACATAAAATAAAAATCTTGATTCAAGAGAAAGGAACAATGATATTGGGCAGAAGCAGAAACCAAGGCAACAATACCACCAAGCAAAAATTTTCCTGACTCTCACTTACATTTTGTATTTTATTCAGTGATAATTTAAATATGAGATATTCTTTCCAGTATAATTTAATTACATTTGTACCAGTTTATCCAGAATATAGTCTGTCTTGCTATTATAAATTCCTTTGATCAGTAGATTTTAAACTTTGTGTGCATCACATTATTTGGGATAATGTCTACAGCATTTCTGACTCAAATGACTGCCCTCTCTCATTTAAATTAGATTATACCTTGTTTTAGCATTTTATAGATGATCTTCATTTGTCATATCATATAGCTTTAATTATCACATACCATATTATATAATTTGATGTAATATCAAATTATTTTTTAACATACCCATTAAAAGAACATGACGGTTATGGGATAGTAAAAAATATTTTTTTTTGTCCCTGGTTCGTGGCACAGAGCTCCTAAAACCCTTGGAATTTCCTGAGTGATAGGAGTATCTTCTATTATTCATAACACATCCCTTTGATCATACTTGAGCTTATGCTAATGAGGTGACTTGGGGCTGGGGTCCTACATAGCCTCAGGATGGGACTGGTCAGTGGAAAGACTAATTAGAGGATTGGAACTGTGAGTCCCACTCACTGACCTCTAAGAAAGGGAATGTGGGAATGGAGATTATTCTATATCAATATCCTTGAACAATCAGATTTTGTAAACTTCCAGGTTGATGAACATATGTAGGTGCTGGGAGGGTTACGTGCCCAGAGAGGGCACAGCAGCTCTGCACATGCCTACTCCATACTGTGCCTTATGTGTTCCTCCCATCTGGCCATTACTGAGTTGCATCCTTTTATAGTAAACCAGTAAGCATAAGTCAGATGTTTCCCTGAGTTCTGTGAGTCAGTATAGCAAATTATCAAACACAAGGAGGGGGCTACGGGAACCCCACTTTACAGTTACCTGGTCAGAACAACTGGGACTTGCAATTAGTGTCTGAAGTGGGGGCAGTGTTGTGGGACTGAGCCCTTCACCTGTAGGATGTGACATTCTCTTCGAGGAGTGTCAGAATTGAGTTAATTTGTAGGACACCCAGTCAGTGTCTACTGAGAATTGGAAAATTGCTTGATGTTGGAGAAAATTGCACACTTTTGGGTGCTGGAAGAATTGAGTCTGTGAGTAGAGATAAGCAGATTTTCCTTTAAATAATGAAGTGAACATTATTATGAAAAAGCTGGAGACATGCCTTCTTGTCCAAGGGATTCTGTAAGAAGTTAAGTTTCAGCAGGATAATCTACACTTCACAAATATATATTGAGGACCTAAATAAAATATGCCAGATAAGGTGCTAGGCATTGAATGCACAAAAGGCTGGCTCTGGAGAGGACTGGGTATATTGTCTTTTACTTCTTTTCTCTTTTAACAAATTAGTTATAACTGATCTGATTAAATACAACTGATGAATTAAACTATGTTCCTAGATATTAATAGGATAACAGTATTTATCTATATTTTTTATTTGTGTGCACTTGAAATGACAATTGTAATATAAATGCTCCTAGTTCTTTAAGAATGTTTCTTTACAACTCAATAAAAAAGAAAACTAAACCTGTTAGAAACGTGATCAGAAGTATTTGGAAAAAAGAAACAGCTTAAGAATAAAAGACATTTGTTCCCTTATTTATTCAACAACTATTCATTGACTACAGATGCTTAAGTGGCAATGGTCACTGCATAAGCCTAAACTGTATTTACTGTCAGATTCACACGTGTTCGGGCATAATTTGGAGGACTAATTAAGAATAGCCAGGGATATGTTTACATGAAGATCAAAAAACCTCCTAGAAAAATAAGAATTCATCCTAGGGGAAAAGAGGGTCAAGACAGATAAGGCTGGTTGAAGAATTTTTGGCAAATATTGAACCCAGAAGGGAGGAATGATTCTGAACATGGTTTGTGTTCCTGAGATTATTACATAGCCCAGCTCTCATTGTTTCCCACACAACTCCTCAGGCTAGGGGGCTGAAACATAAGTAAAATGTAGCACTTAGAAGAGCTATTGTTGTATAATTGTTATGGGACGAGAAGAGTGTGAGGCATTGGTAGCCCTGGTGTTGATGATGTTAGCAAGCACTGCTAGGGCATTGGCAGTGATCACTATGTAAATGCCAGCAACAATGTTGGCAGTGGCATTGGTGACCATGGCATTGGAAAGATGTAAACACTGGTAATGCCAACATGATGGTTCCAGTATGCTGGAGGAAGATACCAAACATGAGGGAGAAGGAAGGATCAAGGATGATCTCCAGGTTTTTTTTTTTCCCTTAAATGAATGGTTGTGCAAGTTTCTAAAATATAGAATATCTTGAATAAGAAGCAATTCAAGGGGGGATAAAATTTCATTTTTGTACATATTGACCTTGAGCTGTCTGTTTTATATATAATTTGCCACTTGATATATATGTGTGATGTTCAGAATGAGGGATCATATCCCCACTTGGGGAGTCATCAATAATTGAAGTTATGAGAGTGGTTGAGATAAGCCAGGGAGAAAGTGTATAACACTAACAGAAGAGCGAAAGATTTAGAACAGAGGATTGAAGAGCAATAATATTCAGTATCTATCTTCCCAGATTAAGTAAATCTGGGCTGGGTTTGAAGGATGAAAATAAAATGCTTGATAAGTAAACTGGGGATAAATCATAAAGACCAAGCCAGGCAAAAGATATGGCATGTTTGAAAAAAATAAAAGCAGAGATGAATGAACTGTTACAATGCATTTAAAGAATCAAAGGAAGTTCAGTATGGTGGAAGAGTAAAGCTCAGTACTGCTGGTAGCAGGAAATTGTTGAAGGAATAGGAGGCGAGGCAGGAGATAGGCAGAGACCTGATCATAAAATGCTTTATGCAGCATCTTCAGGAATATATGGAAATGGAGACCATTATAAAGGTTTTAAGCAGGGAAGGGATATAATCAGATTTGCATATTAGAAAGATGACTGATGGCTTAGTTAAGGAAAAATGGAAAGACTTTGTGTTAGGTAGGGAGAACAGTTAGGAGGCTATTTCAGTAGCCCAGGAAAACACTAAGGTAACAATGAGAGGGGTCAACGATCAAAAGTAAAAGACAGCTCTACATAGTACTATTACTGATCTTGTCTTTATTTAGAAATTTGGAGTTTTCTCTATCATGGATTTTTTTTCATCATTTTTGACTAAACGGTTATTGCATTACATATTACTTATCTTTTTTAAAAAAAGAAGGAAAGGGAAGGAGCCATTGAGGGCACTCCTGCTTCTTACTTAGGAGAAGGAGCCAATTGGATTTCCATAAGATAAGATATAGGAGGAAGAGGAACTTTGAGGATGCAGATGGAATATAATGATAATATGAATATGATGTAAAGCTTTTCAGGCAGCAGTTGGCTTGAAATGTAGTTTCTCAAGATAAAGTAACAGAGTGGAATGGATTGCTTGGGGGAAAGGTGTATATGAAGAAGGACTTCCGAGCACCTTAAAAGTGCTTCTTTTACACAACACATAAATCAGATTCAAAGTAGATTATGTAAAAAGATTTTTTATTGTGTTTTCTTAAAAGATTCAGGGATGGGAATAAGCCTGGACTGCATGGGAATAAGCCTGGACAGGAAGGATAATGGTGGGTTAGTGTCTCAAACACCCTCATGGTTACTTACCTCTGCGAGGTATTCCTTCTCTGTGCCTCAATGCATATTTTCTCTCTCTCTTCCTTTCTCCCTCTCTCCCTCTCTCTCTCCATCCTGCTTTCAAACCTCCCCATTTTGTTGATACATGTGAATATAATGATTGTGGAGCACTTTAATGCTCAGTTTCAGTTCTAAAATTTCCAGGACAGATTCTGATTGACCTAGTCTCAGTTAGCCCTCCTCTGAAACATTTTCAGGCAGCACAGCAGAATCATGTTGTAGAAAATATCTATTCCATGTATAACAATGTGAATCTTGGAAACAGAGTTTTTAGAAAAGTCTGCATGTCCATGCATATGCTTAGGTTGAGGATGGAGATAGACATATTAAGACAAAAAAAAAAAGAGTAATACAAAACACTGTGCTCAATAATAAAAAACATTCTGATGAAAACCATCACTTAATCAGAAGGAGAGGAACAGATGAAAGGGTGCAAGTTAAGGAGACTGAAAAGGAATATTCAGAGAAGTAGTAGGAGAATGAGGAGAGAAAGCATTACCAAAAGCTAAAGAGTTTCATGAAGGTGAGAGAAGCAGTAGATAATTTGTAATAGATAATTGCTCTTATAGCCAAATATACATTTGTAAGTTATAAAGACAATTTACAAAGTAGATAATTTGTGGTCATAGAACAATAGTAATAGCAAAAACACTAACATGAGATCAAATAAATGACCTCAGTTATATGTACTGTACATTAATAATAATACTTTCTTATTTCCTAATGACACACTCTTACTCCCAACCCTTAGAGTGTATGTGGTGGAGCTTATAGCCTTATTTCTCCTCTTTATACCATCTCCACGGTCCTGTTCCTTCCCAACATACACACACACACACGCACATGCACACGCACACACAGATGAAAATTACTGAATTGGGTCCAGACAAGGTGCTTGGGGTGGGAGCTTTCAAGATTGGCGGTTAGAAATCAAAAACTATTCCATGCCAAGTGTCATATTCTGTTTCATGGTTTCTCAGACTCGGCACTACTGACATTTAGGGCTGGATAATTGGTTTTTTAGCAGGGGTTGTCCTATGCATTAAGGGATTTAGCAGCATCCCTGGCCTTTACCTACTAGATGCCAGTAGCAACCCCAATGCCACTTGTGACAAACATGTCTCCATAGATCCCAGGGTGAGGTACAAGGATGAGAGGGGACAAAATTGCCTTAGTTGAGACCCACTGCTCTATTTAAATTTACTTTCTTTGGAATATTTTCTTGCATATCCCATCCCACCCCTTCAGGATACCTTTCCTCTGTGTTCTTTATCTTTTTGAATGTCTGACTGTTGGTAAATATCCCAGACTACCCTAAGAAGAATACTCACTTCCTATAATGAAAAAGAGTATGAAAAAGACTATGTATAAACATAATATATGATTGAATTACTATTCTGTACACTGGAAACTAACACAACACTATACTTCAATTAAAAAAAAAGTCACAGGCAGAATTTTACCTGCAGGCAGTAGTTTAGCATCCTCAACAGAAGAGGAAATTAAGCTTTGAAGAGAACATGACTCATTAAAATGGGCAGAGTTGGGACTGGCTTGGTTCCTACTCCACTAAGCCTTACCCTAAACTAACCTGTCAACAGAAGTAAATATATTACTCTTTAATATATCTTGAAGGACCTGCATGTGAATTTTCCTCTGTGGAATTCTCTGTCTTCCCTGGGGCGTTGTGGGTCAGCTTCCCTTACTACCCATTTTGGACTCTTTAACTGTAGTGGACTGTCCTATGTATCAAAGTCAATCAGAAAAGGTTTTTGGACAATGTATAGTTACAAGCAATTTGTAACTCTGCTTCCCTTCTGTTATGGCAGAAAATAAAGAGCTCACTGTTGTTAAAAAAAAAATAGAAGAAGATACAATATAATTGTCCTGGAAAGGCATAGACCTAATAGTAATCTATAGGAAGAAATAAAAGTGCTTTCATTAGATTGCTTCTTTCTTTGCATCTCTTTGCCCCCCAACCAAGTACTGTTTTGAGGATAAAATAGAATAATTTATCTTGAAACATTAACACTAATTAAAAAGTACTAAGGAAGAAATTTTATCCACATAAATATTTAGGTTTCTAAACACCCATATTGCAGGTGTGTAGGTACAGGGTAGCTTATGCTGTTCAGTTCTTGAGACTCAATCCAGCTCATGGCTATTAGAGGTTTCATCAAAATTTTGGATCAGTTGTGGAAGTTTCATAAGAATTTTGGATCCAAAGTATAGAACAATAAACTATGCTGTTTTTACCTTGAAGGTTCATATTTCAAAAATTATGGTATTTTTAGGTATGTGTTAGGATGGTACAGAGTCCAATGATCTTCTGATATTTATCAGCATATTGTTCAGTCTTTATTTTATTGAAGTATAGTTGATTCACAGTGTTTCGGGTATACAGCAAGGTAATTCAGTTATATGTACATATATATAAATATGTATTCCTTTTCAGATTATTTTCCATTATTAATCATTACAAGGTATTGAATATAGTTCCCTGTGCTATACAATAGGTCCTTGTTATAGACTCATTTATTCTTACCTTTTTCTTTCCCATCTGAGTGGAAAGGAGTTCCCCTCCTGTACTTGACTTAGTTCTCCGCACGCTTATTCCTCCGCCCAGCCCTCATAGTCAGGAGTCACATAATAGTTGCTTTTTTGGGGCACAGCACAAGCCCATGTACCAACCTCTTACTACCAGCTTTCTCTGTTAGTCATACAAGTGTTTCAAAATGAGAGTGAAAAAAAATTATAAATATAGTTCATAATTTTAAGTTTGCTTGTGTAAGTAAATAAAGAAGAACATTTGTTAACTTTGGAACTTTTCTAATATTAGTAGCAAATATCTTACTACCTATCCCACGACTGGTTACAGCATACCATTATCAGACAACACTGCTCTGCCTACACCCCCCACAATTACTAAGATTTATATGAAATATTAAAATATCTGCATATATGAACACCTGTTAAGTGCCTAGCAATTTACATGTATGTAACTTATTCTTCAAAATAATCTTACGAGGTATATTTGATCATCTCCAGTTAGATGAAGAAGCTATGGCCCAGAGTGTTTCTGGAATCAACTTAAGATCCCACTGCTTGTAAATGCTAGATCTGACCTGAAGTCAAACTCAGTCTGACTCCAAATGTACGCCCTTAGTCACCATGCTGTGTCACCTATGCTAAACAGCAAGAAAAGTATGATAAATTAGTCACTCTTTAATCTACATATGTATGTGTATATAATTGATTCTCCTTTGTGTTATATGAAATACTGACATAATTTTCAGGAAACATTTCAAGATCTTCAACATGGGTTTGAATTACAGATAGCTCAATGTGAAAGATCATCCATCTTGAAACTGAAAAGGAACATCACTGAGTACCAATGCATCCTACAAAATTACAGCCAAAGTATGTAAGTGACGTATTCACATGGGTAGAAGAAATGAAGTTGTCTATAAACATTGGCACACTTATCACTTCCACATGAATATTCTCCTTCCACAAACTTTCTGAATGGGTCATGATCATGTGTATCTTTAGATGCTTCTATATAATATATTATACATCAAACTAAAAAGCACCATCCACGGGAGAGAAATCCATCTGATTGGGGGAAAATGTGATACAGAAAATGTACATTTAGATGTTCACTGAGACCAATCACTCTTCTGACAAGCCTTTCCTGAGGTGAGCAAATTGAGGAGAAATAGGATTTTGTAAACTTGTAAGAAATATTGAAATTGGTCCATAAGAGAAAACTGTGTGACCCAAACAGCCTTCAAAGTCATCCTGATCGTACCTGAGGATGCAGTTTGTGACATGTGTAACCACTGCTGAGATCTTGCACGGGCTGGCGTTCTATCTTCAGGTTTTGTATTACCAAACAAACCTACAGCGCTGCGACCTTGCAAAATCTCTTTGAGCCTCACTGAATGTTAAAGCCTTAAATCAAGATCCTGCCAGGATGAGATGATTCTTGCAATAATGATAACCCACAGAAAAGGCAAAATGAAATTTAGTTGGATCTTGACTCTAGCAATGGAAATGTCAATCAAAAGGCTTCAAGTCAAGGCTAAGTCCGAACTTGTATTTGACTCCTAAGACTAGATACCTTAGTTATTATTGCTTCTATTATATTTATACATTTTTCAACTTCAAATATAAAAATGAAAAACCATAAGCCTACAATGGACAAATATCAGGGACTGAGTACATTAGTAATTTAATTTAAAGTAGGAAGAAGGAGATTGTTTCTAAATCCAGAGCATTTGTACCTTGTAAATCAAGTCTGGGCATTAAAGGTTCTCACAAATCATAAAGGCTAGTGACTCCTCTCTGTTTTGTTTTGTTTCTTGTGGAGCTGAATCTGGGTAGTTTTATAGGGTCACTGAAGAAAAACAGCAAATGCATTCCTCATGAAGCTCTATTTTAATACTGAAACATTAATTTTGGCCATTAGATTCTGATGTATTTTATACTGATAAAATTATCTAGAAAATACATTATAGGTATTATTTCAATAAACAGATGTAACTTTGGCCTTGTTTTGGTGTTCCTTAAGAAATGGGGAATTTTCTACTGTTATAATACCACACTGGTATGAGTACTTCTCATCACAGCCCTGATGAGAAGCTTTACACTGTAAATATGATTTTCTAAATAAAATTTGAGGGCTATAAAACTTTTGATTACCTAATTATTATTTTCTAAACTGAAAACATGTGTTTCTCCTTTTGGCAAAATATTTACCAATCACCTCTGCAGCAGAAACTGCTGATTGTTTTCCATTATCCTTTCTCTCCTTCCTTTTAACAAGAAAATCTCCTGCATTTTAAAGGGGTACATGAATGCCTGACATACATAATTTTCCCCGGTCTCCCTTACATTAGTTGTGGCCATATGACCAAGTTCCAGGCACTGAGATGTAAGCAGCAGTGATGTGTGGATGCAACTGCCATGGTTATGTCTTTTCAAGAGGAAAGAGTTTGCCTTCACTTCTTTGGTTTTCTGTTTCTGAAGGCTAGGATAGAGAAGTGATGCTCATCAACCAACTTGAACTATGAGGAGTAGAGAATATCACAAATACCACAGAGAATGGCATCTCTGGAATAGTCCTGGAACACCTCATGGAGCAGAGTCACTTACCTGCCCCCAACCACCTGTCAATCTCCGGAGTGTTAGGTGTCAGAAAATACAACGAACTATTTAAAGCATACATTTCAGTGGCATTTAGTACACTCACCCTGTTGTGCAACCTCTATCTAGTTCCAAAACATTTTTGTCACCCAAAAAGAAAACTCATAGCCATTAAGGAGTCTCTCCTCATTCCTACTGCCCACTATCCCCTGGCAACCACCCATCTGCTTTCTGCGAATCAGCACTTTGCTTGCCTAATCTGCATATTTCATATAAATGGAATCATGCAATATGTGACTTTTTATGTCTGACTTCTTCCATGAAGTATAATGTTTTTGAAATTCATCCACATTGCAGCACGTATCAGCACTTCACTCCTTTTTATGACACTATTTGCATGTGTGTACATGTGTGTGCATGCTGTATTTTGTTTATCCATTCATCTGTTGATGGACATTTGAGTGTTTTCAACTTTTTGCTATTACTTATTAATAGTGCTGCTATGAACACTTCTTTACAACTGTTTCTTTGAATACTTATTTTGAATTCTTTTGGATATAGCTGGGAGTGGAATTTCTGGGTCATTTGGTAATTTTATGCTTAACTTTTAAGGAACTGCCGATTGTTTTCCACAATGTTGAGTCTTATTTTCAGATCTCTAGCTTAACGAGTACCCTGATCATTACCCTTACTCAGTGGTAGACACTGCTGTTGTAAACAAGGAGCATTCTCTTTGTGGATACAGAGAATAAGAGCTGTTACAGAAACATGACCAATATTTCTAGTACAATAACAGAACAAACTAGCTCTGGGAACCTCTGGAAATTAGATTTTAAAATATAAGAAAATAATTTTTAAAAAGGGTTAGCAATGATTTTCATGATTTCTTCTTTCACTTAAGGAGACCAAGGATAAGAGACATCAGTGTAAATCTTCTCTAAGGTAGCGTTTCTTCATTCACTTTATCACTTGCAGAATATCCATTGAGTGCTATAGACTGTTAAGGGTGCAGAACAGATGCAGGGATTAGTGACAAATGGATTCTTACTTTCAGAAACTTAGAGCACAAGAATCATCTAAATATATATTACATTTTGCTGTATATGATATTTTATCCCAAAGGAGCTGCAAACAATATGTGTACTGATTGTTTCCTAGAAAGATAAGGTCACTCTCTTCTTTGGGAGTATCAGAGATGGCAGATTGTATGTATTTTGTTCTAGACATTTTAGCTTTGTGATTTCTATTATATTTGCAATTGGAGATATCAACGAGGCATGTAGATTTTTCTAGCATGAATGTGGAGGCCATTGGAGAAGTCTGAGCTGGAGTCAGAGCTGGAATCATAGATACGGAGCAACACATAAAGATGCTATTTAAAGTCATAAGGTTGTATGAGATTACCTAGGATGAGGTTGTATATGGAGAAGGAAACCTACATCTGAGTCCTGCAGCACTCAAAGATTTATTTGTTGAGAAGTTGTCAGAAGTAACCGAGATGGAAGTGTCACTGAACAAAATGGAACCCAGGGAAATGTGATCCCGTGGAAGCCAAGAAAACAAAGTGTTTTAATGAAAAGGCAGTGATTGAAGTGTTAAATGTTACTAGGATGTTAATATAAGAATCATAAATGGCTTTTAGATTTAGGGAGGTCATGAGTGATCTCAACAAAAGCCGTTCTAGAGTCATGGTAGTCATGGACAATAAGATAAACAGCTAAAGGAGGAAAGGAAATGAAGGCAATCTTATTGATCACTCTTTCAAGAAGTTTTTCTGTTAGTGGAGGCTAAAGATGTGGGAAGGTCTTGAGATCAGTGAATAACTAACAACAGCAAACACTGACATAGCAGAACCATGTGTGGGAGTTGCTCAAAATATGTTTATATATTTAACTCATTTCATGCTACTTCAACCCTATTGGGTAGATATTGTTTCCATTTTACAGACAAGGAAACTGAGGCATTGAGCATTCAAATAATTTGTCCAAAAGTATATGCTAATAATTGGCAGAGCTGAAATTCAAATCCAACCAGTTTATTATTCCGAAGTCCATACTCTTGCCTAATTTTATTAGTTTGGCAGACTATTAGGTCTCTTTTTTATTCCATTGCCTTTTACTTGACAAGGACCCAGCTCCTGGACCACAGAAACAGCTAAGAAGTAGAACTTCAAAGCTGATGATTTGACAATGAAATGATGTTCAGATCTATAATGTATTCAAATCTATAGTCCTTGGTCCTGCTGATTATTTTTTTGTTTGGGTCAGTTTTATAGTTTTTATTGAAGCTGAATATGTTGAACCTGTTTTATAATTTTTAGAAGAAAATTGACATTGCAAATGGCCTTGGCCTCTTATTCATTTGCCAATTGGAGGTTGTGATATCATTATTCTTCAATAACTAGCAGGAAGAAAGGAAATAGTGAAGTCAACTGTTGGGAGTTCTTCAGATAGCAAGGTGATTCAGGCATTGGATACTGTCAAAATAATGTTTACAGGCAGGGAGGAATCCATGGGGGACCTCAAATTAAGATTGAGAAAGAATAGCCAATCTAGAGTGCTTTTAAATCTTATGTTTAAAGTATCCCTCACTGTTGTTTTGACCTGAATACCAAAAAAAAAAAAAAAAAAAAAAAAAATTTATTTTGCAGGTCAAAAGCAAGGATGAGTATATCCTATTAGAATTTATCATGACAAATACCATATTTGTTTTTGTTTCTATGTGTGAAATATATTAGAAGGAGGACGCTACTCCTGAAGATACCTTATTCATCTTCATTGAATTAGTTCTACTACTTACTAGCTGTGTGGCCTTGGGAAAGTTACTTAAACTCTCAGTACCTCAATTTCCTCATCTATAAAATGAGAATAGTAATGAGTATGTATTTATTGAATGCAGAGCATAGTTAGCACTAAGTTTGTATTGGATGAATAAAAGATTGTATTTGATATTTATTAAGACCACTACATATCAGAAACGCACACATGCATACACACAATCTGATCTTTCCCTGACATCCCCAGACTTGGCAGATGTGGCTTACTCTTATCTGTTCCAAGTCTCTCCTTTACAGCGTGCACTAACTTAGCAGTAGTTTTCTTACAGCACTTTTAACATCTTGCTTTTTCTCCACTTGTTTTTATCCAAAACAGGTAATAGCTTTCTTACTATCTACATCAAGTCCTGTATGTTCTACCTGTATTTAACCCTCTCAAATTTGAGGATTACCCTGCTTTCTAATCTTTTAACTTTCCTCGATCAGTCTGGTATTCTCACTTTCCTATGTATATAACATTTACATTATACCACCAGTTTACCTATACTCTTTTCTCAAATCTGTTTTGCAAACTCTGCTCTTTTCTCAAGTGTGTCCTGGAAACTCCTTGGATTTAAATCCCATGTACTACAAGATAAAGTTCAAACTTCATATTTATAGTTACAGTATATATAGTGGATTAGATCCGCATGCATACCAGTCTCGTCCTACTGTGACTACTGTACTGTAGACATTGGAGATTTAAAACTCTGTCTTCAAAGTCCTTTGGGGCTAGGCTTCTGAATGCAAATTTAAATTCCACCAGTTAAAAATATTTGTGGAATTTGAAAAAGTGGCATGGCTGTGCTTGGAAGATATAGATTACACTGAAGAGGGAGCAGCAGGTGAGGAAGTGAGAGCAACCATATTGATTACTCATGTTTCTGTTGCCTTGGTGTGTTTTCTGCTGTCATGTACAGCAGTAAAGACAGGTTTTCTGTAGTGGTGTCACAATTTCATGAGTATTGGGAGGCCATTAAGGTGGCTCCAGTGTATTGAATCTATGTTGATATTATAAAAAAAATAAAGAGAAACTTCAATTAAATACAGTTCAGAGACCAGAAAGGAGAGCTCTCACACCTGATGATGAGAGCAGAGCCCAACAGGAAGAAGAAAGAGCCCTCTTCCCTGGCAAGGACTCAGCCAATCTAGAGCCATGGACTCTTTGTCTACCATAGCCCTCTCAACTTCCTTTTCCTCTCTGTAGAGGCTTTCTCCTTCCCCTGCCCTGTGGACTTGTATGTGACTTACCATGTTTGCAGACCCTGAACTGCAATTCTCTGCTGATCCCAAATAATCACATCTTTGCTGGAGAAACATCTGGCAGTCTGCTTGTCGTAGGCCAACAATATGGTTTTGGGAGTCATTCCTGGAAACAGTCTAGAGCCCATTCCATTCAATTTTGTAAGCTTTTAGCCTGCTTATAATTGCTGGAGTATTTTGTTGTTGTTTTGGTTTTGGGTTTTTTTTGGTTTTGGTTTTTTTTTTTTTTTTTTTTTTTTTTGCTTCCTTCAACAGATCCTGGACTGATTCAAATAAAAAAGACCTTTTACAAACTGTTCCCAGTCTCACTTTCCTGCCTGATTTCTTCTAATTGTTGTGTCTTTCTTTCTTTGTCTTAAACAGTATTTGCTCTAAACTACTATCATTTCTTAAACATTCCAAGGAATGTGTATCTACTCTATTCCCTCTGAATAACATTTACTCTTTATTTATGTAAGGAACTTCTATTCCCTTTTCTAGGTTTACAAATAAAGACTTCCTAGATCTTTCAGGTCAATTAACTACTCTCTTAACTAGATTTCAGCAGCAACTCCTACATAGATTTTCCATAGACTAGAACTGATCTATCTGTGTTCTGATTATTTATTTAAATTCTGGCTCATCAGACTCTGAGCTCTAAGAAAGTGGGAAGAGGTTCCCACCCCTCTGTGCATTACATGCTATGTTTTACATCTGGACAGTTCTAGTTAATTTTTGTTGTTTTAAAAAGCCTATTTCCTATCACAGATCCTCTTGGAGTCTTTGTCATTAAATCTAGCTACAACGATGTTATTTCTCTTGTAATGACTCAAACTGCAAAGCTGCTGAATTTTACAGCTGGAAAGAAACTAAGATGTCCTTTGGTTCAAACTAATTTTTTTGCAGAGACATTTCAAAGCCATGTAGGTTGACAGTAGATCTTAAGTGTTATTATTTCCGAAGTAATTCCCAGAATGCTGCCTCACATCCAGTGTCTTAAAGTCTAGTTCATTATTTCATGTGAATTGTATTAATATTAGCTAATAGTTGATAATGCTAATAAAGCACTGTTTTTATATGGTTTATACCTGTTAACTTATTTAATCCTGGCAAAAACGCTAGAGTTTGTTGGTAGACTAACTTGCAATCCCTTCAAACACAGTAACCATTTTATTTAATCATTTATTTTTCAACAAAAATTGGGCACCTGTGATATCCCAGGCAGGCACTATGTGCCAGAGAATATAATACCAGCGAGACAGGGTCCCAGCCCTCATGAAGCTTAATTCTAGATGGGGGGAGAAAAGTGGACATGTAGGCAAAATAATGTCAGATTTGATCAGTGCTATGACACTGACAATAATGAGCAATGCTTTAGGCAGTATAGTCAAGGATGGCTAACTTGTGACAGCTAGGGGAGATGACAGCCAGAGTTTTGGTGGAAACTCTTTCCTTTCTTAGAGGAAAGAACACTTTCTCTGTTGTAATTACAGTCAGGAAAGAAAAGGAGGAATTAAATACAGGTAGATTTGTTGGTTTAATTGTAGGAAAGTTAAAAATTCCGTATTAATGGCTGTCAGCCAATGCAGAATTGAAGGTAAGTGAATATACAGAGCAGTGTGTGAGGTCAGGAGACAAAAAAGGTGCCTCTTTAACCTTTGTCAAATGTCTGTTCACTTTTTGCTGTTATAAGTGCCTCACTTACATGCTGTGTATCAGAATCTCATATCTAAATCTTCATTCCACTTAATTCTGAGCACATTTTGGCAAACAATAAAGAAAGTACAATCACAAGAGCTGCTAATAACATTTTTGTTACTCAGATTTAACAACCATTAAACTGGTTGGCATTGTGCTATGAAGAGAGATGGGTGGTCTTTGATGGATGTTTATACCTATACAAATAACTCGATTCTGACTGTCCAAAACCGAAAGCTTTTTCAAGGCTTTGTACATTTATAGAAAAGCACAGCTTTTGTTTGCTGTGATTTAATAGCTTTAGCAAACATGTAGCCAAGATGGTTTTTGAATGGAAGATGACCCTTGAAGCTAAGTCACCTTAGTCAGCATATCAGAAGGGAAATAACTAACTATGTGTGGGCACTGTAGGACAACTGTTGTTATTTTGTGCTCTGGAGATATAATGCACTAGGGACACAATACTCCTTGATTTAAGTTTGGATAAAGATAACCACTTCTCTCTTCTGGTTACCTCCAAAGATAGTCTTATAACACATGCCCAGACACTTGCCTAACTCTAGCCACTGATATATAGTAAAAGATTAGCTCTTTTAATAATTGCCATAAAAACAGAAGAAAAAGCTTGGCATATTCTAAGAGCAATTAAAGATCTATACAATGTCCTCTGAAAATGAAGAGAAAGGAGTGACTCATTTCATCAATATTACATTGCACCATTCCTGTACTGTTCTATATGCTGTGAAACTTATTTTGTAATCGACTTGCTTCCACTAGTAGCATTATTTGCTATTACTATTTGCATTCCAGGTAAAGATGAGAAAAACATCATAAAATACTACACCTTTTCCGGGGTGGTGGTGGTCATTGCCTTATCCACATTGAACTTTTTATTAACACAAAATGTGTTAAAATGAATTTTTAATACATTGCCTTCTGAACTTTTTCATCATCCTCCCTCTTTATTTAGAAAATGAAAAATTTTAAATTAAAAATATACGTAGTAATCAGTTTACCTTAAAAACTATATACAGTAATCACTTTAAATTAAAAACTGTATATAGTAATCAGTTCATATGACCAATAATTACAATTGTATTCAGTTTACAAAGTACTTTCATAACCCCATTTTAAAAACAGGAAAATTCAGGGAGGAAACTGGCCAAGATCACTTAACTGAAAAAGATTATTTTTTCTTTTTAAATTTTTTTTTGGGGGGGGGAGGTGGTTGGGTTTACTCGTTTACTTATTTTTAGAGGAGGTACTGGGGATTGAACCCAGGAACTTGTGTGTGCTTACCATATGCTCTACCTCTTAAGCTATACTCTCTCCCCTGAAAAGGATTCTTAATACAGATTGCCTAAATCCTAGTTCTGTGTTTAACCCATACAATCTTTCTCCTTTTATAACTTCTATAAAATTAGACAAGTCTGGTACTTAATTTTTATATCAGATAATTCATCTATTAAGATCATAAAAAGAAAACTGATTCTGAAATTTTCAGTGTATGTTAGTTTCTATGTAAAATTAAAAATAAAAATAAAACTTTATCATTAAGAAATGAGAATTTTCTTGCCAATAAATTTATGCTGTTGCATATTTGTTTGCTCCCATGAAAGAGGACAGTAAATATAAATGATGATAGCATTAGACTGCATTTGATCAGATTATAAAACATACCACTCCTTAGGACCATGTTAAGTAAACATGGAGAAATTTTGCAGACACTGTCAGAATCTGTTATTCCCTCCTTTGCATAACTTTTTCTTGATTGCTTTATTCTTATATTTTATATTATAGTAATTTATGTACAAAACTTACTTAATAGATTTTAAGTCACTTTGGGACCTAGACAGAAAGGCGCAAGCCAGCCTAAATTCTAAATCAAATGACTAAAATGAATTAGGGTTAGATGTGCTACAGTTGGCTTACAGTTTTTGTTCTTGGGGAAACACAGGAGTTGACACCTAAACAATGTATGCTTATCCATTTCGTCATTCAGCAGATACTTACAGAGTTCTTAGTACATGCCAGGGACTGTGCCAGGTGCTTGATACATGTCAATGAACAATAGAGATATGGTGTCTGCCCCTATGAGCCTCAGAGGGATACTCAGCCAATAAACAAGTACACATACACTACAAAATGTGCCCTTTAGACAGAAAGATTTCTGTGAGATGAATTAATCTATGAATACATCTGTGAATTAATACACCATGTTCAAGTGTTTGGTCTAGGAATTCAGTCTGGAATTTCACCACATGCAGGCCATCCATGAACACAGCCCTAAACTCTTCTGGCCACATTTAAGCTTCTCTTATTTTGTAGCATCTGAGAAAAACTGATATTTGGAAATAATTATAGCAATTCAAGCAATAACCAAACACATAAAATAGTAGAAGCATTCTCCCCAAATCTAGTCAAAATTTAGTCTTTTAAAAATATGGTCAATTAGATAATAAAATTAATATTTTAAGTCAAGCAAAACTGTTGATAGAGGTTTCTCAAAAATAAGACCAATTCATCTTGGGTAAAATTTCAAGTAGCTAAATTATTACTCATTTTTTTTAATTTAAAATTTTAACTTATTAAGTTATTTATCTGTTGTTATTTTTTCCTTTGTATCTTCTCAGTTCCTTCTTTGAAAATAAGTGTGATGATTAAATTTACATGTCAACTTGACAACGCCATAAGGTTTGATCGAACATTATTCAGACAAAGATTATTCTAATGTGTCTGTGAGGGTATTTCTGGATGAGATTAACATTTGAATCAGTAGACCTAGTAAAGCAGATTGCCCTCCCAAATATGGGTGGCTATCACTCAATTAAGTGAATACCTGAACAGAGCAAAAAGGCTGAGTAAGGAGGAAATTTTGCTTGACTGCATGAGATGGAAGATTAGTCTTTTCTGGTCTCTGGACTTGGACTGAAACTGAAACATTGGCTCTCCTTAGTTTTTGACTGAAACTTATACCATTGGCTTTCCAAATGTGTACCAGCTAGACTCAAAGGATAGGCTATCAAATGGGGAGAATGTCATGTGCAAAAAGAAGAGAATTATAAGAGAATGGGATATTGCAACTGAAAAAATGTGAGAAGTCTGACTGTTCAGGAAGGCAAACAAAGTATGAAGAGCCTTTGGATTCCATATGGTTAGTCAGTATTGCAAAACTCATTTGTTCATGGCAATATTTTTTAAAAATCGTAACATATTGGAGGAAAACCAACATATGGGATAATACGTTTGTTTAGATTATAGTAGACGGCAAATAAAAATGTTCTTTAGGACTAATTAGATACTCTGAGAAATAATAAATATTTGAATCACATGCTTTAAATACAATAAAACCTAAATATCACAACAATTTTTGTATTATTAAGATATATAATATAAGCAGCTATAACTAAATAGGCCGTGCAGTATATGACAATTAATGAGACACAGCTGCCCCTGCCATCAGTGCACAGATTTCATGAATAAAATGATCTCCTATGCAATTGCCTAATGTTCAGTATTCTGGAAAGCTGTTAGCTAAAATCAACTGTAGCATGATAATAGCTTTCTAACATATATATACTTTACATATCAGAAATGGAAATATTGTTAATACCAATCTTTTTATTAGAAGTTATATTACCATCTCACAAAGCAAATCATCCTTGGGAAATGTTACCATGGGCAATTGGGAACTTTAATTAGGGGGAGTGATATTATCAAACTTTTATTTTAAAGGGTTCAATGCTGTAATTGTGTTTAGAAAGAAAAGAGGCAGATGATACAATCCTTGGGAATTATTTAGAAAATAGTTGGGAAAATCCAAGAAAATCAGGACGAGTACCTGGATTATGTTGCTTGTGGAAATAAGGATAGGAAATTAGAGAGAGAGTAACAACTTAGAATAAACCTGACTTAATAACCAGTTGTATCTGATAGTAAGAGAAGGAAAGGAACCAAGAAAACCTTACCCCCAGATTTCTGTTTTAGAAGATGGACTGTGTCATGTTGCCATGTTTCTTTGCTGATAGTGACGTTTTGAATTTTGGGAGGGTGAGTAGGGAAAGGAAGATACACACAATTGACTAATATATGATTACATAGAGTCTGGGAAGCATATGGCATGTCTGGCAAGCAGTAAATGCTCAGTAAATGTTCACTGAATTTACGAGTATTTTGTTTAGTGCCCAGAGAGGGAGTTGAGTTAGAACTATAGGTTTTGAAATTATGGACGCTCGATGGTAGCTGAAGTCATGAGGATAAGTGAGTGAGAATATGAAAAGTGATATATACCTTGTTTTGAATCCATAGGATGCCTCCTGTGGTTGGCAATTTAAAGTAAGACCTTGAACAGAAGAGTTTTGGTGGAGTGAGTTCCATACTATTCCTAGTCACCTTCCCATGACTTACTTGCCCTCTAGAAGCCCCAGATCCCCTTCTTTTTTGTCTAGCCTCTTCTCCACACCCCACACTTTGTCTAGCCTTCCACTCTACCCTTTGGGATAATACATTAAACCCCCAATTCTGGTTGCCTTCCTGAGTCTCATTTCTTTGTGAGCTCCTGTTTATATGTATGTAATTAAAACTTTTGCTAATCTGTCTTTTGTCATTTTAATTCACAGGCCCTCATCATTTTAATTCACAGGCCCTCAGGCACTGAACCTAGGAGGGAAGAGGAAAAAATTTTTTTCCCCCCTCTGGAAACTGTTAAGACGAATCTCATTTATCTATTAACTACATTTTGATAATGTTGTTATTGTTACTATATTATTGTTACTCATTTTTATTTGTGGTGAATTGTCTACATTTTGTTGAAGATATGTTATTAAGCTCTTGCAAACCCTTTGAAGGTGATATAATTATTTTTTGGTAACATTTTAAAATTTGTCAAATTTCTGTGTTAAATATTTTAAATATATTTTACTTTAAACATAGGAAATGTGACCTACAAATACAATGTCAACCAGAAGATAACTAAAATCTTAGTAAGTTTTCTCTTTAGCATTGGCTATATTGTTTGATGGCATTTTTAGCTTTCTCTCCAATTGGCTTGGCCTAATAGATTCTTAAAAGTGTTTTTAGATTTGTTTCTTCTCAGCAAAAGCCTAGTTGAACCAATTGCTTCTTCTGTTGCCTTCTTATAGCCTGAAATATATCAATAAAAGCATTAGGTTGGCAGGAGTCTGTTGAGTACCCTGGTATTAGTGTAGGGGAGGAAAAATAATTTTCTCTCTACCCTTCTGAGCTCTTGATTGAGGACCTTCACCCCTTAAACATAAAATAGATTAACATGAGAAAAATAAATAGAAGTTTATTAACATGCATGCCTCACATAGGAGATACCCAGGGAACCAGTGTCTTTCAGAGATGGCCCAAGTCACCACCTAAAATACCATCATCAGCTAAAAGACAAAAAAATCTGGGTGGTAGTAGAGGCTAGTTTTGGGAAATTACCAGATAAAGCACAGTAAACAGGGATAAGATTTGTTATGCAGATTTAAGTCCCTGCCTTCTCCATAGATGAGGTCCTTGTGATTCAGAGTTATCCTTCTTTTCCTGCTACAGAGGCAGACACAAATGGAGAGTTCCCTTAAAAATGTAAGTGTTCCTTACGAAAGGGTGGCTTTGACTCTGTTTTCAGAAATGCTCTGGTGTCTGCAGTTTGTTGAAATATTCAGCTCAAAATAATCCTTATGCCAAAGAGGCATATTTTTGGGATGGCACATTCTGCTACCCTTCTTTAGTTTGGGAGGAAAAAGACCCCATAGTCAAACATTCTTCTACTCTCTGGTACCACTCGCATACTTTCCTCTTGGGATGGGGAAAGGAGAGTGATGTTTTGAATTAAGTTAAAAACAAATAAGCCAAAACACACCTCCTTAGGAAAAACAGATTAAGTTGACAAGTTACAGCTGTTGTATGTACTAATCAAATAGTACTAGAAATGAGCACAGCATAATGTTTAGATTAAACTGAATAGGCACAGTGAGGTTGCATAAAAGTGCCAAGTCAGCAAACAAAGAGTGGCTCAGAATTTGGCGACTACAAAGAAAGAATTGGAAAACACTTGTGTCTGTCTAGTGTTTGTTATGGCTGACTTACTGTAGTTGGTGAGTGTGTGTGCGTACATGTGCATACGTTTTAATGTGTAGTTTTAATTCTGGATGGCAATATACTTTTAAAAATAAGTTTGATAACTGACAGTCCTATATGATTCAGTTCTCTGGAGTTCACAGTTTAATATGTTTTTTTAAATAATCCAGGTATATTAATTTGGTTATAATTAGCATTGAGGAAAACAATAGCAAACAGAATTAAGTCAAATATTTTCCCCCTTCGGAGACTGAAACAATTGTGCAACTTGTGGGATAACCAGCAAAAGATTAGAACAATTACTCTCTGTCATTGGAAGGTCTGTATATACCTGTGGTTAGAAGAGGTCAGGTTTCCCAGAGGGAAGTCATTTGTCCCCTTCCACACAAACCGGTCTATCAGCAAGTGATGGAGGTTCTGTGAAATTAAGTACAATTTCAATAAATTGGTACAACCTGAAATCAATATCTGACCATGAGCAATCAACAGTTCAAAGGCCTGGAGCAAGACTGAAGCTATTCAGAAACCAAATCACTCAAGTGAAGAAGAGGAAAAAGAAAAATAAACTTTCTGTGGATTGTACATGCACAGCTGAGAGTTTCATAGTTTTAAGGATTCTCCTTTGTTAAAATAAATATTCTCACTATATTGAAGGATTTGGGGTGAATAGTTCAGACAGGAGCCTCACTCTTCCTATAGCATGCTTGTGCCAACTCAAGTGCCCAAGTGGCCAGATGTGACTGCAGGTGGTTCCATGTATCTCCACGGCAGCACTTGCAGGCACAGGCCGGTGATTGGACTAATGGCCTTGGCATGATGTCATCTTATCTAACTGGGTGTTCTTGTCCTGCTGTGAAAAGCAGTAAGACCTGCCCTATTATTTCACTTGTTGGGGTATCTTCCCATGAATCCAAAATAGGAGTTGTCTGTTCTCATCAACTTTTATTTCCTAAATAAATATCTAATTTATTTATCAAAGCCAAGTTAAGTTGACATATATATATATATATATATATATATATATATATATATGATTATATTTTTATTTTTCAGATTTAAAAACTATATGATGTTCGGATAATTTTAATATTACTTAAGATTTATTAAAATTAAAATTAAAAATTAGAAATTTTACTGATCCTAGATACCAAAATGTCTTTTATAACATGAAATAATTTTAGAGAAAATAACCATTATATCACTATTGTTAGAAATGTCTAAAAATACTAATTTTTACATCAGTTTCTAAAAAAAAAAATAGGATTTGGAAAAGCACTGACATTTTCAAATTAGTGACTAAATTTTTCACATAAAATACTTTTTATAATACAATCAAGAATTCACACAAAAATGTTAGAGAAAAAAATTTTTTTCTCCCTTAGTGTATATATACACCCTTTCAGAATCCTATTGATTGTAAAACAATTACAATTAAAAATATTGTGCCTGTATGCTTATTTGATATTAAAAAAAATGTAACGCAAATTGATTCATTGCCTGAATTTCCAAAGGATGTCATTGACTAAATAATGATTAATATTGAAATATCTCTGTTTTTTTACTTATGAGTACATTATCTGTGGGAGACCATATTCTAGTGACAGATTGGTAATTTGTTTTTACAGCTTGGTTTTTAGTGACACGTTCTAAAGAGTTAAAGTACTTTTATAATCAGAGTACCTCATTATTAAGAAGATTATTTTAACTACTTTCATCCACTTATTCTATTTTTATGAATCTTCATACTTGGGCTTATAGCAATTATGGACATTTCTAGTTGTTATAATGCTTCTCCTGGATTTTGCTAGCACCAGGAAATCACCTATATTCTATGAAAACAGCTGGACACTTTTGACACAGCTTTTGAACACTCCTCGTCTCTCCTCATTTTTAGTGGAATGTTTTTCCTTTCCTGAAAATGATTAGGACTTGATTGTGCACAGCATCCTTACTGCTGAACGTGTCCTTAGCATTTTGTGTAATTACAAGTGCATGAATGTATACAAAAAATTATTTCTTTATAAACACCACATGTGTGAAGCTTGTACCTTGTGCTTTTGTTCTGTGTCTGTCTGATTAAAATATATAAATGCCATCCCAGTCAGCTTTGGAAAGTTTCAAAGATACTTCATAAGATCAAAATTTTAGTAGTTGCTTTCTCAAAAAAAAAAGATAAAAAGTCTCCCTTTTGCTCGCCCTGTGTATGAAGAAAATGTCATTATAAAAACTTCATTAATATGTAAATTGCAGCATTTTGATTAGCACTTGCAGACCCCTTTTGTTAAGAAAAAAGACGGAAGGAGCTAACCAGATTGCAATCATTTACATAATAAAAACTCAGTGGTGGCAATGCCACCAAGTAGAGAACTTAAAGAAAGCAAGAATGACTTTTTAAAACAGCTTAATAAAGTATTGGAATCACAAAGTACAAAAGGAGAGAAAATATTTTTCTGTTAACTGACAAACTCTATTTTAGGGGAAAATAACAGGTACTACAGATTATATTAAGATGATAGGAATGAACATGTAGCCAACAATGTCAACACATACATATTTTTTCAATTTAGAAGTCAATGTTTCTATCACTGCTGTTTGGGGACTTAAATGTAACATACAGGTATCTACTTATGAACGTAGTTTTGATAAAGAGAGGGTAACCTGAGAGGAGACTTCAGTTTGTTCTAGATATTGCTAACTCATGTTCATTTAAGTGATTGAAAACTATATTTCAGTTTGATGTGAAACATTTAAAACCATTAACTTTTTTAAAAACAGTAGAACAATAAAGATATTTGATCATTCAATTTGTAGCATGTATGTTTTGATACTTTGTAACCCCGGGGGTATTTTATGATTAGGTCATCTAAACAGAAATCCAAATAAAAAATGAAAACAGTGTTCTGGGTGCTTTGTTAGAAAATAATTTTTCTTGGAAATATATAGATGGCACTGTAAGGTAGGAAAAAAATTCTTTCCCTCTACTCACCTTGGGTTCATTGTCTCAGTGTTACAGAAACGACAGGCCAGTCAAGAAACAAGCACCACTCGGAGGGTTGGAGTACTCAGATGTATTATGCCGGCGGGCTCAGAGGGGCTTCTGCTCTGAAGCCCTGAACACCTTCAAGATGTGCACATAAGGTTTTATAGGGTAAAGTACAAGCTTGGGGTATTTGGCCAGTAGGCATGGAACAGCTTTAGCATCATCATCATCACAAAAGTGGAGGCAGGGAGGCAGCAAATCAACATTCCAAAGCCAGATATGTATCTTTGAAAATCGAGCTGGCTAGCAAAAACACATAAACAGCAAACCAACACTAATTAACCTAGATTTACAAGTTAGTCTAGCAGAACTCAGATCAGTATTCCAATACTTAGACTTGTTAGCCCAGCCCAGCCTCTCCTTCACATTCCTAGACCTGTGAGTTATCTTGTTAGACCAGCCCAGCTTTTCCTTCACATCAGATCTTGCAAATTAGATGAACAAAGACATGTTAGCAAGAGAAAAACAGAAGTTTGTTAACATGTACATCTCAGACACACACGGGAGTGTTCAGTGTTGAGGAACTCGAAGTGGTGGTTAGAACTTGGGTTTATGTAACATCTTAATCAAAAAAATACATTTTTTTGAGTGGTGACAAGGTAAAGGGGAAAAAAACTGGCAAATTGTGGGAAGGCAAATATATGGAGATAAGGAAGATAAAGGCTACTTAGTAAACTTTGCTGTGTAGATTCTTCTGGTGCCACCTCTGGACTGGTAAGGAGCTAGAGTTAATCTCTAATGATTAACTTTTGTCCTTCCTGGTAAAGAAAAGAGAGGGAACCCCTTTACAAATGTATGTCCTCTATTTAGGCAAATAGGGAGAAGGGAGACAGCTTTTCTTATATCTGATTTTTCTCAGTTACCTTCAGCTCAAAATAATCCTTATCCCAAAAAGGCATATTTTAGGATGGCCCATTCTGCCACCCTACAACACAAATGGGACTAATGCATGGAATTTTCAAATTACTGCCTTTTTCCCGCCCCATGTTTTATTTGTTAAACACCTCTACATATTCATTTGTTGTACATCAAACAAAAATTCAAGACTGTGACTTATGTGAAAATATGACCCTAGGGATGTGAAATATAAAAATACTATTCAGAATTTTTAAAAGAATTTTCTTCATGGAGAAATCTGATAATGAAAACTGTGGGCAAGATAATAAAGTGAGCTGAGCAGAAGGATATGTTAACAAGAGACTGTCTACTAGTCGAGTCTAGCAAGGCAAAAAGCATACTTGGCAACAGCAATTTGTTTATGGCTCAAAGGAGTTCAAGAATTGCCTTTAACAGCTGATTGCTACCTAGAAGGGAGGTAATTCTGGTCTCAATGCTTTATCTTTTGTAATGTTCTTGTCTTTAGTGTCATAGCAATTAGGTTAGCACCAGAGAAACCTATTAATCATTTCTGTAACTGCTAAATTGCATAAGTGTGTCGATTTGGAATCTTGGGGTGAAAATAGAAGATTAATGAGCTGACCTCAGTTCAGTGTCATAATTCAAGAACTAAATATCTGGTGCCTGTCTTGTTACAGAATTGATAATATGGATTTTGTTCACTCTAAACTCTACCTTAATATCAAGTAGAAAATGGGGTGGGAGATTAGTTCAGAAGTAGGAAGATAAAAAAGAGATTAAAGAAATATTAAACCAAACAACACCCAATCAACATATTTTTTCATTGGTATAGACTAAAATTAATAATGGCTTAATGTGTTGTAGGAACTGCAAAAGTCTTCCCTTCCACATTCACTGCAGCGAATTTGATGAGTCTCCCAGGGAAGACTGGCCTCTGTATCTGCGACTTGACTGCTTTCATGTGGTACCTGCATGTCACTTGGATTCTGAGTCTTTATTAATCCTAGTCAGGTGCAGGCTACAGAGTCCAAAATCAACTTTGGTGGTTCAGCTCTCAGGAAGGTTTTAATAATTCTTTCACACCCTGGTCTCCCAGTGCTAATGACTAAGCCTGGCTTTGATACGTTTTATAGTGCCAAAAAATATCAACTCCTTAGTTAGGAAACTGTTAAACAGAAGGAGGAAAAGAAAATTTCTGACAGTAAGAAGACACTAGCCTAATTTATTATAGCTGGAATTGTTGAGATTTTTCTGACTGCATAGCTCTTCAAATGTATAGATATCTTTAAGAGTATATAGTTTGGAGGGATTTTTTTTGTTGCTGTTACAATTTTGTAGGTATTTTTTCTTCTACCTCAGCTGGCTTCTGTAAAAGAAATTCTATTATAATACAACCAAAGCAAATACTGGTGTAATGTCTAAGGATAACAACATCTTTTTATTTCCTTGAACCAAAAGGCTATTCTATTTCATTGGAAAAACAGTTCATATGAAGTAGTGCACCCATGGGGAACTTAATATAGATTAAAAAAATTTAAAAAAAAAGAAAAGAAAATCTGCAGAAAAATTTGTGGTTTAGTGAAACCCTCAGAACATTTACCAACATTTTTGACATTTTAACCATAACAAAACTTTAAAAAATCTTTTGTTTAGAGGAAATCACTCATAACATGGTTAAAAAAAAAAGACGGAGAAAAATAGCCTGCTGCCTCCAGCATTCTCAAATCTTTACATAAATCAAATGTTACTTGGCAATCAAGTGATAGAAAGGTAAAATATGAATATTAATATTTATTTACAAAATCTTTAAGGATACATAAAGTTGGATGTTCCCTTTGCACATTTCTATGTACTGAAAAGGGAGAGATCAGATTAATTAAAGTACTTGTAAAAGCTAACACTGGGTCAAAACAAAACAAGCAGAAAAAACCAAGAATAACTAAAAATCCTTCTTTTTCCTGAATAGTGAAATTGATCTGATTTTTATGTTTGTGACAGAATTAAATGGATATGTATTTCTGTTCAAAACTTTGGCTTGCATATTTAAGCACAAGTCATGACATTTATGATGATTAAATACAGAGTGAATATATAAGAAACAGTACTACCATTCTGCTCTACATCTTTGGTCAAAAATTATATATTCCTTTGGGAGCATGAGCTCTTGATATATTTGGAGAATTAAGAAACCAAGTTATGATTTTATGTCAATCTTTTGCAAAGTTCAAGCCACAAATTATTACATGCATCAAATAACAAGTAGTGTTTTCCATTTTAATATAGCTAGTAGGTAAGAGTTAAAATTTGAACCCAAGTTTCTCTGACTGCAGATTCTTACCTTAACTTGTGCATCTATACTGCCCAGCAGTGTGGCTCAGTGATGGTACCCCTTTTCTTTTATTAGCCTCCTTTTTGTTTGCAAGGTTTTAAATTTATGGAGCTTATGAGAATGAGTTATTTTGTAATATATTTGAAGTTTATTTGTAATTTGCAAGTATGTTTTTTTAGGTTAATTAAATTATTTGATAATTGTTTATTATAGATTGCTAGCTAATGATATGGTCATGAAATTTATCTTTGTTCTTTAAAGTATATCATCTCTGGCTCTGATAGAGTTTGTGAAGACTCGTTTGAGAAAATGGAATTCTTGAAAGTTATGCTGCAGATAATTGAGGAGACATTGAAATTTTCTAGCAAGGCAATAATAAAATGAAGGCCATATGTAAGAATATTCTAGTAACTTTGTATGAGGTGTATTGCTATAGAAAGACAGAAGTGTCAGGCAAGCTGGCACACTAATTCAGAACTCAAAGTCTGCATCCAGAATAATTCTCCTAAACCAATTACTCATCTAGAAAGCAAGTAATTTGTGCACACTTGAAAAAAATGAATCTTACCTTATTATTTAGTGATGACTGAATATCATAAAGGTCATATACATATATATATATACACACATAGTACATGTCTCCCTTTTTTGTGATTTCTCCGTTCTTAAAGGTAGATTATATCATTAGGGCTTCAGAAAATTGCTAAAGGAGGAGGATGAGGCAGTGCTCATTATGGGTTTATTAAAACATGGTTCCATCATTAAACACAAATACTTTGCAATTATTTTATTAAACTATGCTAGTTTCCATACCTGGGATGATTATACTCAGATAGTGAATGGTAACCAAAAAAATCACTGCAATATTCACATGAAGGCAAAAATCTAGCTTTCTTGATCTCAAAGAACATTCTATAGAAATGAAAAAACAAAGACCCCTGATTATTAGCCTTAGATATAGAAATGCACATTCCTCCACTCAGTTGAACTGTTTTGACCTGGGAAAGAAAAATAAGCTAGAATAACATGTTTAGAAAAACTGGAGTCAGCTAATCAATTTTCAGTAACTCTCTGATTTATATGTCTAATAACATGACTGGCAATTTATAGTCCCTATCACTAAATCTCAAAACACAATTTGCTGCAGCCATAAACAATTTGTTTAGTGTAAATGGCCTTTAATCCCATTGATGATTGATTAATCTATAAATCACAAAAAGAGCCACATGAGCCAGAAAAAAATAATGTCCTAGCTTTCTTATTTATTTTTAATTTTAAATTCTCTATTATTACCAATAAAAAATATGTATCTTCCAAACATTCAAGATAAGAATGTTAATTAATAAAATAGGAAAACTCTAGTAATTATTACCATTAAATCATTTTGAAACAAACTCAGCAAAACACACAGAGTTTTTGAGGGTTAGAAATACTTGAAGACAATTTAATTTCCTTGAAAATTTAATAGAATTGTGTTTGATTAGGTAGGCCATGAAAAAAAAACCTCATCTTATTCTCTAGAATCTTAAAGTTTCCTTGTCATTTTGGTAGGAGGTGATCAATTTAAAAATATTTCTGAGGAAAATAAAACACAAAGTAGGACATTTATTTAGAAATATGAAAGGTGGTCATTTATATATTTAGTGACAACATTTAATGATTTGTCAGTTTATTATATTTAAAGAGAGAAGGCAACTAAAAGTGCAGTGTGACTAAAAGGGAAAAAGAATATATTTGACTGTCTCTATTTCCTTCCATAGGGATGTAAAGCACATAGTCAAAACAAAATGTACATGGGGTTTTATTATGGTCTTGATGAATGAGCTTGTAGGTAAGGATGCTTATTGGAGGATTGACCATGACAAAATAAATTCATCAACTTTCTATACATATTGAAAATTCCATAATCTTGGCACTATCTTACTTAGAGTAATCTGCATAGATAATTTACCTTCCCTTCTTATACTCCAGTACAGAACTGGATCAAAGTTATTTCCAACTTTACTCAACTTAAGGAAAAAAAAAATTTGTGTGAAACATGACTTGCTCAATTTTTGTCAATTTCATTGTTCAACACCAGTGTTTACATTCATCTTTTTTCTCCCCATCAAGGTGGCCTCAAGTTAACGCTGGACTTTCAAGGATACTTAAAACCTGGTGAGTTTGGTTATCATACTTCTTCTTATGCTGAAAGCAAGTTGGAAAGAAATTTGATTTTGCTGCTTCCTGTTAGAATGTTTCAAAATAGTCTGATGTCAAATGGTAGAAATTGATTTTGATCGAGTTCTGGGCTCAGCTTGCCTTGGCATACTTTTACAGGGTTGTGTTCACTCTCATTCTAATCTTTCCGGTGAGCAGACTGCTAAGGCATTATTCATGCATGTCATAGGGAGTTGGTAGTTCCATTTAGTTATTTACTGGCTTGGTTGCTTTTTTGTTGAAGCCTGAATAAAGTGACAGGAATCTTTTTTATTCTAGATTGTTCTTGGCATAGCAAATGCAAAATATTCAGCTAAAATAAATACCCGTGAGAGTCATAAATGCCATTAAGGACTTGGATTTAAAGGGAATGCTTAAGTTAGACTTGAATAAAGAGAAAAAGAGGATTTCATTTTTACAATTGCTGAAGTTGGCAGATGTAATTATTTTCTCAGATGCATTCTCTTTACTATCTGTAGGTTGTCAGTGCAGGAGGGGGAAGAGGAGGGAAGGGTTTAGTCCCCTTCTCACCCCCCATCATCCACCCCCTGTATCTAAAACCTACACATCAGTGAGAGGGCATGGGCTCCACTGGGGACCTTGGGAAGCACACAGAGCTCTAGAGATTTCCATCTCTACCCTTCCCTCCTCTCCTCTCCTTTCTCTTCCTCATAGTTGGTAAAATACATTTTACTGGATAGTTGTTCACTGGTTTCTTTTCTCTTCATGTGCTTTTAAAAAAGAGAAACAGAATATTATTTTCCAGCAGGTGGTGACAGATTTTCAACAAGGCAATGTGCAAACTGACAAGATAGAAAAGTTTTTTTCTTTCTTTCTTTTCTTTTTGGCCTTCAGAATCAAGACTTTGAGCCTTTTGTGAATATATTAGGTTAGCTGGCAGAACACTGTATCAAGGACGCCAAACCCCTGTAAAGACCTAGTCTATAACCTCTAATCTTACAGACATGAACTCTATTATTTCCCATTAAAATTAGAGGTTACCAAATTGTAACAGATGTCCTTAATAGACACGTCTTTATTACTGGGGAACATTAGGTAAATGAAAATTGCACCCCGTATTTTAAGTTGCAGCTCATGAAAATACAAAGCTCTATGGCTGGATCTGGCATTTTAAGTCTAAATTATAGATGCCTTTATACAATTTGCATTAATTGATGCATCAGCAATTTTTCTAAATCACAGCAAGTATGAAATAGTGAAAATTAAAAAAAAAATTGAATCCTAGTTACTCTAAGCAAAGTACAATATTTGACATCCCCCAATTCATAGAGACTATACAGTGCACTTCAATAGCAAGAATATTTTAATTAAATGCTAGGAGAATAGGGCTGAGGGTGGAAATCTTCCAATAAACCTATAATGAAGACAAGCTGAGGGATGAATAACTTGATAATAAAAGAGCTTTATGACTATGTGTTATTACAGATGTCTGAGTATTTTAAAGTAGATTAAGATGATCTTTATGTATAGGACAGTTAAACTACAAACACACACAAAAAATGGACAAAAATAAGAGATTAAAAAAAAAAGTGCCAAAAGTGTCTTTGCTAAAGTCATTGAAATTAGATATCATGTCACCATGAAATTACTCCCCTTGACACACTTAATTAAATTTATAATATTCTATATTACTTGATAAAACTCCAGAATTGTAACTGAGCAGAACCCTATGGGGCCTACCCAGGACAGACCCCTCCCCCCATATCCTCTGCTTTAGCTCCTCTCTGAAGTACCCAGATAACAGTATCTGATGCACATTTCCTGAGTTGTTTTACAGATGCTAATGTGTAAGCAAGTGGAAGACCTTAACTACCTGATGACCATGAGCATATAGCACCACCCACCTTACTGGAACCTAAGGACTGATCATGTTAACCCCTGTGACACTGTCCTGTTACCTCATCATCAGCCAGTTAGAGAATTGTGCATGAGCCCTGTGAACCCTGCTCTCACCTGGCCTTTAAAAATGCTTTCCTGAAATCCACAGGGAAGTTTGGGTGTCTTGAGAGTTAGCTGTCCTGGACTCCTTACTTGGCACCCTGTAATAAATGCTGTACTTTCCTTCACCACAACCTGGTCAGCAGATTGACATTACTGTGCATGAGTGAGCAGACCCAAGTTTGGTTCATTAACAGTATCATGTTAGAAGTTGTAATTTCGCAGTTCAGTTTTCCTCTGTTTAACAAACTGCTTTAAAAAATAACTGAATGTAGAATTTATCATGGTGCCTCCTTATAGGTGGATATAACATTTAAAGAGATGAAAAGTATTTAGTGCCTATGAACAAGAAGAAATGATTTTTAAATACATATTTTTTCTCACATTTATAACTCTTTGTGAAAGGAAAGCTACTATATTTCTGCTATTTTTCTATTAGTAATAGTATTTCTATGATATTTAATATAACCAGAAAGACAGCATGTATAGATTTTTAAAAAGTTGCTTTCCCAATTCTAGAAGTGGCAATGGCAATTCTGGGTCAATCTGGAGAAAATGTGTGGACTACATATAAGTGGGAAAGTTTGACAGTAAAACCACGCAGTAAAAACCACAGAAGGGTTTCCAGTCCAGCATGTAAAGAATTTGGAAATTGTCACTCTGTTCTAACAACAAGTAAAAAGCTGACCAAACTGAAAAATCAACTCTTCTTGGATGTGTCAGAGAAGTGATATCACAGGGCAAACCACTGTCCCCGTAATTGGAAAGGCAGACAGGCAAGGACAGAGAATCACAACTTTCCAGAGGAGAAACTTCCATGAAAAGTGCCAGGGTAGGAAAACCTGAACTGTAATTGACAAATCATGGAGGCTCAGTGTAAACAAGTCTAGAGATAAAAACTCCAGGGGGAGCTTTGTCATCAGGGTAAAACTCACTTTTGTGAGATTTACCTCCAGGAGTCCTACCAGGTTCTCACAGTGGACAATAGAGAAAAATCCCCTTGTGCTTCCAGTAGGAGGAGGGGAAAAAGAACCATTTTGAAATATGTCAGAGCATTCTGTTCTTAACAAGGCGTGCACTCAAGAGAAACTATTTTATCAGAGCCTAAACTACTGGGATTCTGTCGGAAGCTAACTGACCTGAGGAAAGGGAAATACTCAACACCAGCTCTCCTGAGCAATCCTGTTCCACCCAAGGGAGGGGGAACTGAGATGCATGAGGCACAGGCTGTCTATAGCACTGAGGTGAGACCTAATCACAGGACTACAGAGCACTTCCCCTCCCCCACGCTTTACGACTACGTTACTACAGGTCAACTTACAGTAGTTCCTTTTACCCAGTGTATCATATCTGGTTGATATGAAAAATTTACAGGGCATATGAAAGGTAAAAAATACAGCTTGAAGAGGCAGAGAAAACATCAGAATCAGACTCAGATATGGCAGGGATGTTGGAGTTAACAGACCAGGGATTTAAAACAACTATAATAATTGCTAATGGCTCAAATGGATAAAGTAGACAACATACAAGAATAGATGAAAATGTAAGTAGAGACAAGGAAATTCTAAGAAAGAATGAAAAAGAAATACTACAGATAAAGAACCCTGTAACAGAAATTAAGAATGCCTTTGATAAACTCATTATTAGACTGACACAGCTGAGGAAAGATTCTCTGAGCTTCAATGTATGTCAATAGAAGCTTCCAGAAGAAAAGCATAGAGAAAAAAGACTGAAAAAAAAAACCAGAATATAATATCTCAGAACTGTAGGACAGATATAAAAGGGTAACATATACTGTGATGGATAATTTTATGGGTCAACTTGAGTGGATCATCAAGAGACCAGCTATTTGGCTTAACATTATTTCTGGATATGTCTATGAACATGTTCCTGGATGAAACTGGCATTTGAATCAGTAGACTGAATGAATCAGATTGCCCTCCGAGGGCCTGAACAGAACGAAATGTTGGTGGAAGGGAGAATTTCCTCTTTGTGCCTGACTGCTTGATCTGGGATGTAGTCCCTGGAATGAGAACTGAATCATCAGCTCCCCTGGTTCTTAGGTCTTCAGTCTCAGACTGAACTATACCATTGGCTTTCCTGGGTCTCCAGCTTATAGAGGGTAGATTGTGGAACTTCTCAGCCTCCATAATTGTGTGAGCCAATTTCTCAGAATAAATCTCTTTATCTATGTCTATATCTGTATGTATATATATGTATATATTTAAGAGTGCCTCTGTGTGTGTGTGTGTGTATGTATGTGTGTATATATATATATAAAATTTGATCTGTTTTTCTGAGGAATCTTGACTAATACATATGCACAATGGAAATACCAGAAGGAGAAGAAAGAGAAAAAAGAAGAGAAGAAATATTTGAAATAACATCCCTGGCTATACTTTTATACTTTTGTTTTTCAAATTCTCCTTTGAACCAGTCTTAATATCTTACTGGGTCCCTTGTTAATTAATGAGCTGAATAAAATTTTTGACACATTCATTTTATATTTGCATGAGAGTTACATTTTAAACTGTTTGAAAGATTTTTAAAGCATACTCAGTTTGGAAATGTAATTCCTGCCAAAACCTAGTATAATCTATGAAGCTCTGTTTGTTATGTCACAGTCCAAGGGTGAGTAAAGCTTTCCCTGTTATGTATAGGGAGCTGCAGCATCCATTTTTTCAAGTTCCTATTATAGGTAATAAACCAAAAGCGTAATGACAATAGCTAAGTTGTACTGAGTACTTACTGTGAACAGTCACATATTTTATATAATGTGTCTTATCGATCCTTTGCACAATCCTATGAGGTGGTGCTAATTTTAGTCCCATTTTAGAGATAATAACTGTAATTGATTATGATAATGGTGATGATGATGGCGATAGCAAATAACATTCTGAGGTCTTATTTAATTTCCACAACAATCTCATTAGGTTGATACAATTACTTTTCCAGTTAACAGATGAGACAACTGAAGCATAGAGAGAATGAGTAACTTGTCTCTGGTCAGGCAGATGTGTGGTTCTGGAACCCATTCCTAGTGTTACGGAAACGACAGGCCAGTCAAGAAACAAGCACCACTCGGAGGATTGGAGTACTCAGATGTATTACGCCGGCGGGCTCAGAGGGGCTTCTGCTCCGAAGCTCTGAGCACCTTCAAGATATGCACATGAGGTTTTATAGGGTAAAGTACAAGCTTGGGGTATTCGGCCAATAGGCATGGAACAGCTTTAGCAGCAGCATCATCACAAAAGTGGAGGCGGGGAGGCAGCAAACCAACATTCCAAAGCCAGATGTATCTTTGAAAATCCAGCTGGCTAGCAAAAAAACATAAACAGCAAACCAACACTAATTAACCTAGATTTACAAGTTAGTCCAGCAGAACTCAGATCAGTATTCCAATACTTAGACTTGTTAGCCCCGCCCAGCCTCTCCTTCACATTCCTAGACTTATGAGTTATCTTGTCAGACCAGCCCGGTTTTTCCTTCACATTCCCCCCTCTTGATGCTTTCACAGCTCTAGCTGGAGTAAGCATCATCACTTATCTGTTGCAGGGGCTCTTAATTGGAGGCTAACATCTGAAGTTCTATAGCCTCTATCCACTCACTGACAAAGCGGGTCAGGAAGTTTAGGACACAGGGCCGAAATAGCAGAACTGCAAAAATCAGGAGTAAGGGACCTATGAACGGTGCCAGCCAGGAGGTCCAGCCCCAGGGGCCTGTCCATGGGCTCTTATTTAAAATACGTTTTCTCTTTTACTTGGTCTTGTAACTCTTGAACCATCTCTCTGACAATTTCTGATTGACTGGCATAAAAACAGCACTCTTTGTTTTAGGAAGAGGCAAAGTCCCCCCTCTTTGGCCGTTAGTAAGGTACAGATCCCTCCTGTTTTGTAAGACCACCTCGGCCAGAGAGTCAATCTGATTTTGCAGAGTTCCCAGGGTTTCTGCTATTTGTTGGAGATCATGGCTGAATTCACCTGTAAGCTGAAAATACAGGTTGGTACATGGGCCATTTGTCACACGGTTCCATGCAGGTGCATTGTACAACCAAGTAGAGTGAGGGCATTAGCGTCAGTAACATCAGCCTTATGATTATCTTAGACATGATGCTGCAGTGATGGCACTAATTATAACAAGATATAAAATAGCTATCAGGATTCTATGGCCTATGTTCCAGTCAGGTGGGGCGGCGCTTGCTAGCCCCACTGCTAATACGCAGACTAGTATAGCAAACAAGGAAAGAGGCAAGGGAGCACAAAAGAAATACATTTAACAGCTGCGTTGAGCTTTCCTCAAGCTTCGGCTGTGCGTTGACTAGCCAGCTTCCGGGTGTGGCTAGAGCAGGGCTTGTCGATCCTTTTCTGGTCCCTCTTGATCTTGATCTTGAGCAGGTCTCCCAGGACACTCTCAATTTTCCAGGGACCCTCTGTCTGAGGTGAAGTTGCTCTCTTAACCCTGGAGTGGTGGATCCAAGGGATGACTCCTGCAACTTTAACAGCTGTAGGGGTAGTTAATACCACTAAATATGGTCCCTTACAGTGAATAACGGCATGTGTCACTCGATGGCCCCCTACTCGACAGGATTGTGTTTGGCAGAAATGGCGGGCAGTTGAGTCCCCAGTAGCCCCTATAATAGTCACCTTTTTCTTGGTCAGGGGGGCTACAGGTTGGGTCAAACCACAGAATACTCTGCTCCTGTGTCTACCATAAAAGTCATTGGTTGGCCCCCTATAAACATCTTGACCTTGGGCTCCCAGGGGCCCAGGGGCAGGGAGCCTGGTCTCTCCTATTCTGAGTCGACCACAGCCAGTCCGATGTGATTACTGGCTGGTGGCTCCAGCTGATAAGTAGGCCTTTTGAGGGGTGCTCTCTTTCCATCCTTTCTGTTTGGACACTCGTTCTTCCAGTGTCCTGTCTCCCAGCAGTATGCGCACTGGTCTCGGCCCAGGGGCATCCATGCTTGGGGTCCCCTCTTCCGGGGTGGTGCAGGGTTCTGGCTGAAGCTTGTTTTCCTCAGGGCTGCTGCAAGGAGTGCGGCTTTCTGCTTCATTCGCTGGTCTGCTTCTCGTTGGGCTTCCCGCTCTCGGTTTACAAAAACTTTGTTTGCAACTTCCAGCAGCTGTGTAGCATTCATCCCTGCAAATCCATCCAGTTTTTTTTTGAGTTTCTGGCGTATATCTGGGCATGATTGGGCTATGAAGGCAGCATTGACCATCAGCTGGTTTTCCTGGGCCTCAGGATCAAAAGGAGTGTAGACTCGGAATGCATCACATATTCTCTCATAGAAGTCAGTGGGGGTTCCGTCTGGCCTCTGGGTCACCGTGGTCGTTTTAGACATGTTATTTGGCTTCTTGGCTCCTGCTCTTAGCCCTTGTAGGATGGCCTCCTGGTACTCACACAGCGCTTCTCTTCCTTCTTGGGTGTTAAAGTCCCAGTCTGGTCTGGTGTCTGGGGCATGTGTCATGGCCCATCCCTCAACATCCATTGTGTCCCCAGGGGCTCGGCCCTGCGGCCATTTTCGTGCTTCAGTGAGAATGCTTCTCCTCCCCTCCGTATTGAAAAGAGTCAGAAGCAGACATCTTCACAGGTGGGCCGGTGAGAATGGAAGATAGACTCTATGAGGTCAATCATAGCCTGCGGCTTGGCAGCCTGATTACAGTCGTCATATACCACAAAGTAGAAATCATCGTGGGCTGGACAGAGACCACATATTTGCATGACTTTGCAACAGAGCCCGAAGGCTGTCCCACCATCGCTTTGGGACTGGGCAGGGGCTGGCGCTCCCCGACAGTTGCCATGGAGGCGGCGGCCGAGGTGGAGGCGGCGCCAGGGCTGCAGGGGCTGCTGCTGCTGCTATTTGCTGGGCGGCTTTTCAGAGTAGGAAGGAGTATGATGGCGCCAATTGAGAAGGGCTGTGGTGCTAAAGGGTTGGTAGCAGATTACGGGGTTCCTGGGCTGAACAGTCCTGTTTTCCCCAACTTGTTGTGGCCCTTGTGTCTCCCGCAGCGGCATTTGGAGGGCCGGTGGTGCTGGCTTCCTGGCTTGTGCTGAGCGGATTCTCCTTCCTACCGGCTCAGGCTGGGGGCTGGGCTCTGCCTCTGGGTCCTCAGAAGGGAGGTGTTGGTGCCCCGGGGGCATACGGAGGGGGTAGGCATATCTGTCTTCTGCGTCTCCCTGGAAAATAGGCTTTTTTCTGTCTGTCTTTTTGGCCTGGACTGGCTGGGCTGCTAGTATTTTGCATTGTCCAGGTCCATTTGAGCAGAACTGAATCCATGGGGGTAGAGTCTGGGCGATGTTCAGCCAGGAGTCAGTGTAAGGGAATTGATCTGGGTGGCCTGGGGTTCCACTGATTATTTGATAGACTGCTCACACTGTTGCTAGGTCCAGAGTTCCTCCTGAGGGCCACCCAACTCCAAAGGCCAGCCATTCAAGCTCACACAAAGTGCGGAGCCTGCCAGGGGTCATTCGAATTCCAGTCTCCTGAGAACCCCTTTTTGAAATTCTTAATCATGCAGTCTAGAGTGGTGGGTTTCGACTTAGAGCCTCCCACTTTTTTTAGATGTTTGGGAAGGTAGTCTTTATATCTTTTCTTTCTTCACTCCTCAAAACACCGAGTTCCCAGAGAGACTGCTCTCTTGCTGGGTCTATGAGTTGTTTGAAGGCTAATTTGGTCAGGGAGTCTGGGTTCCAGTCACAGCTGATGTCTCTGGAGCTCAAGGCCTCAAGCAGCTCCAGGGACTTTCTTCATTAAATCCTCTCTATATCCTGAACTAACGTATCAGGGGCGTGGGACTGACGGCAGATGGTAATACAAATGGACTAGAAAAGGGACCTCCAAGGCCAGGTAAGCCCGGTCCTGAAGGAATTCGTCTTCTAAACTCGAGTCCTGGGGGTCTGGGGCTAGGCAAAAGGGGCACTACTTGGGTCTGTTCTGTAGGGGAACACTAAGTCTCGGGTGTTCTGTGACAGAATCAGGTAGGAGACTTTTCAAAGAAATAGCATCCTAGCCTCCGAGGGCACAGGGGCGTTGACTCATTGGCTGTCTATGTCCTTTTCCCTCCCAGTGTAGCCACCCTGTGCCGGTGTCGCAGACAAGACAAGGGAGGGTTTTCGTTGTGCCCGCCTGGCTGCTCCCCTCGTGGGGACAAAGGTGCCTCTTAGCTTTGGCGGGTCAGTATAAGCCACTGACTCCGATCAGGACCCTGAGGGACCGATACCGCCCTGAGCCGTATGAGGTCACCACAGAAAGGCAGGTTGGGACTCACTCGAACTCTGTAGCAGAATGCTGTGGAGCTACAAACTCGAGCCTATCGCATGCTTCACAGGCCGCTCATTCACTCACACACACACACACACACACAGAGGTTAACAACATTCTTCCCACCAATACCAATATCCTGTTTCCTGTAGGAGGGGATCCGCCTCCTCTTCTGTCCACTGGGACAGGACCTGATACCTGACCTGATTTCCCCGTCTGAAATACCATCAGACGGAGAGCCTGTAGGAGGGGATCAGCCTCCTCTTCTGTCCAGTGGGACAGGACCTGATACCTCCTGGGGGTACCTACCTTGTCCGGACGGCCACCTGGTGAGTCTGTTCGTCCCTCCATGGAGTCTGGATCTGGTTGTAGCCCAGCCACCTGGGGGCCGAGTTGCCGTCAGGAAAGAGAACCCGAAATACCGTCGGGCGGCGCCACCTCTTTCGCTGCCGGAATCCCGTCCCCCGGTCGGCTGGAGCCACCAGTCCAGCAGCTCAAGGGGCCGGCGTGGTTGTATCTCGCTGGGGCCTCCAGAAATGTTACGGAAACGACAGGCCAGTCAAGAAACAAGCACCACTCGGAGGGTTGGAGTACTCAGATGTATTATGCCGGCGGGCTCAGAGGGGCTTCTGCTCCAAAGCTCTGAGCACCTTCAAGATATGCAGATGAGGTTTTATAGGGTAAAGTACAAGCTTGGGGTATTCGGCCAATAGGCATGGAACAGCTTTAGCAGCAGCATCATCACAAAAGTGGAGGCAGGGAGGCAGCAAACCAACATTCCAAAGCCAGATGTATCTTTGAAAATCCAGCTGGCTAGCAAAAACACATAAACAGCAAACCAACACTAATTAACCTAGATTTACAAGTTAGTCTAGCAGAACTCAGATCAGTATTCCAATACTTAGACTTGTTAGCCCAGCCCAGCCTCTCCTTCACATTCCTAGACTTATGAGTTATCTTGTCAGACCAGCCCGGTTTTTCCTTCACACTAGGTGAATCCATGTTCTTTCCATGGATGGCACTTCTTAACTAGAATAGATACCAAAGCATCTGTGAACACGTTAGTGTGATTTCCAGCTATGCATGCGTGCATTTTTCTGGGAGAATGTGTCCACTACTTTCATTATATTCTCCATAAGGTATGAGATCCCAACACGTATGTGTTGCTATATGCTGTATCACATGGCACCATTCTTCCTACCTCTTGTCAAAAAAAGAATACATTGAAAACAAAACTTGAAATTTTCTCTACTATAAAATTCATAGAAAATAATATAAGTCATCCACATGTTTATTTGATAAGAATTATTCTTTTTAGGCTTGCTAATTGCTAAAAAGCAGTATCTTCTTATGTCAAGATTATTGTTTGTCTCTTAGATTGACAAATGCATGAAAAATGGGGTTTTTGTGACTCATATGACTTATGTGACTGTAGTAGTTTGGCAATTATAAGGGGAGTATTGTTTGCACAACAGAGACAAACTGTAAAACTATAAACTATAAAACTATAGCTATAGATAGACCTATCTCTCTTGATACAATTTTTAAAAAATTTCCACCTCTTGCAATGCCAATTCCATTTTAACTTGGCTGTGCAATGAGCTTTCTGCTTTATAATATGGTAGTATGAGCTAAAAGTGAAAAAGAGAAAAGGAAGGAAGAATGAAGGAAGAGGGAAAGAAAGGAAAGGAGGGGAGGAAAAGTTGACATACAGTTTGCTGGGCAAATATGCAATAATTTTCTAGGGAAATACAATATTGCTTTCCTAACTGAATGAACCTCTCTCTTTTCTAATAAATACTGTTCCTGCTATATCTGCTTTCATTTTCCAGTTAAGATGCATTTGAATTTAAATCTTTTTTTTTTTTTCAGTTGAGTAATCACTTAATTTGGTCAAAAAAAGAGAGTTAATAGCACATGTATTTATGTTAATCTCTAACCTCCTGACCAATACAAATGTCATTCTTTTATAATTACTTAAATTGTTCCTTTCATGTACCACGGAATCGTTCTGTATGATGAGCAAAACTCCGTTCTCTGCTATGTTAATTCACAGCTAAACTTCACCAGACTTCATCCAGTCCTCTAGGATGTAGTCCCCGTCATTGCTTTGTATTTACCAGCTCCCGCCCCTTCTCTTTGGCTTTTAAAATTCTTTTATATTATTGTACATTAATTATTTAATGTCTGTGTCCCACAACTAAAATAGTAAGCCTTTGAAGTTCAGAGCTATATCTTGTTTATCTTTATGTCCATAGCATAGTCCAAGTCACATGGTAAGTGCTGATGAATTGTTTTGTAGAAAACTTTTATTATTTATATTGAATAAGGGAACTCTACAAAGTCTATTAATTTTAAAGCATTCAACATTTATAAACGATACTTCGTGGTGCAAAATATGCATGCCCTGGCTACTCTCTGGGATTCCAATTTAGTCATTTAGAACAGAATTTAATGTCCGTATTTATATTAAGCCCATAGGCAATTCTGAGGCATCTCAACTTTGGGGTAAAACCGGGTTGTGTGTTCTCAAAGTCTCTCACAATATTATGAATATGTTTTTCTTAAGTGACTTTAAAGTTGTACACAGTATAATGAATCCCTGATTTGTCAACCTCTAATAATTTGCTAAGACCATTATGAGTTTCAGTATTTGGTTCCTCAAAATACTAATTTTTAGTCTGGGAACATTACCAATTTTAAGAAGTATGTTCACTTTTTCATACTTAATCATTTTAAAATATTTTAAAATAGGCTACTGTGCTAATTAACATTCTGTGAAATAATCAAGATTTGCAGTTGTTCCCTACTGGCAACAGAGATGTCCCCTTGGGATGATTTGGGTTGTCATACATTTAGTGTTGCAGGGTCAGTGATGATAAATTCCTGCTGTGCTTGGGGCAGTCCTGTATGATCCAGACTTGTCCATTTCAAAATATCGATGGTTTTCGCTTTGAGAAATAATATTAGAATAGTTCTAATTAAAGAGAAGTGATGATTGGATATGCCAACAAAAGTAGATGAAAGGAATCAGAAGTCTAGTAGAAAAGGCATTGTTATTTTTTATTGAACTCTACATATGCTCTGAGGAAAGGACATGTTAAAACAATATGAGTGATATGTCCTGCTTTCTGTATTCACTCATATGAATCTTAGAGAAAATTTATTTCTGAAGTGGGCTTTTTCTGACCATATCTCAAAATCATTGCAAACACACAGACATTGTGCCAAATTTTTATGTGTATTACCTCATTCGATCCTCATAATAATATTCCCAATATACGGATTAATAAACCAAGACCAAAGAGAACATTATTATTGTTTTAATTTGGGGGGAGAAGAAATAATTTACATAAGTTCACACAGCTTGTACACAGCAGAACTAGAGAATTAAATGCCCAAATCTGACTGTGCTGCCAGAATTTGTAGGGTTCTGGGTGGCAAGAAAAACAAAACAAAACAAAACCAATCCTGGCTGAAAAAGCAAGAAAAATTATAACTTGATGGATATAAGGTAAACTTGCAGCATCCATTAGAAGGCTGTAGAATCAGGCTCAGAATTTGGACTTGAACCAAGGGAGACTAGGCTGATAAGAAAAGAGCCAAGATCAGGTCTTTGGCACAAAAGCCACTGTCACAGGACATGTAGCCACCACTGCTACAGGGTAGACGATGACAGCTCACAGTTGGATTCTCAACACTGCCACCACCCCTGTGAATTTTCTGTCTCTCTTTGTGCCTTTGTTTTATTGTTTTAGAATTCAAAATCCCAGGTATGAGTACCAAGTTTGCTGATCCAATGTCCTCAAGCTTTCAGAGCAAAAAGGGAAGTAGATGAATACCTCCACTCTTCAGCTTTTAAGTTCTTTAAGTGTGTGACAGGGATTTACTTGCCACTAATATGGTGTTTCCCCCAGAGAGACAGTGTTAGAATACTGGCATTCTTCACATCCTAAATAATGCAGTAGTATTGGGTTAGTTGTGGACAAATGGATTTCTCTTATATTCTTCAGTCATTCTTCCGCGTTTTCCCATTAGTTTTTAAATGCACATAAATATGTCAGCAGACTCCTCTGTGAGAACAAGTTGTATTACAAACTTTTGTACTGAAATAGGTTGTTTGAAGCACAAAACAGGGAAGGGCAATAAATTACGTAGGTCAATTCACAAATGTCTACTTAATCCTAATGCAGTTATTATGTCAAATTTTTTTATGTGTGTGATGATCACAGGTAGTTTCTTTTCCACATACTCTCTTAGCTATGTAGTTTTCAAACTTCTTTGCCTCATGACCCCTTTAAAATGTTGAGGACCACAAAGGGCTTGTGTATATATAGGTTATATTTATCAAAAGTCACTATGTTAGAAATTAAAAATGAGACCTCATTGGAAGGAAATAATAATAAACTCTGTATATTTAATATAAATGACACATTTTGGGAAATTTTTGAATAGTTTTTGGAAACAAAAAGTAAGTCCTGAGGTGTGTGGCATTTTAAAAAATATTTCAGAAAAGCTCTTTACTGTCTAAATTAATAAAAGATACCATTCTGGATTATATCTGCTTCTGCATTTAATCTGTTGTGATAGCATATATCACATAGCTTCTAGGAAAAGTCCATTATAAACTCATGACAGAATGATTCTGAAAAAGGCAACTAATTCTTAGTAGTAGCATTATCTAAAGAGTTTTGATCTCATGGACCCCCTAAAAGATGTGGGGAGCCACAAAGGGTTCCTGGACCACTTTGCAAACTGCTGTTTCAGCTGAACAGTTATGGTGGGGGGATTATATGCATTGCTATCTCCAATTTGTAGAATAAAAGCATAATAATTTTTAAATGCTCTTTATTTAAATACTGTTTTTTAATTTTCAAATTAATTTCACATATAATTTTTTTAAGCCTTATACTAACACTGTTAAGTGGACAAGAGATAGTATTATCCCCATTTTACAGATAAGGGAAATGAGAGAAGTTTAAAACTTGCCCAGCATTAGTTAGCTTTTAAGCATAAAAGCAGGAATCAGAACCAGGGCTTTTGGCTCCTGAATCAGGATATTTTCTATACAGCATATTAAAATGACTAATGGTATGTCAAGTTTTTCCCAGAATAATTCTTAACTGATTCTATGGGAAAGTGTAGGTTCCCATGTAATCTATGTTCCATTTTGTGATCACGGTACAAAACAAGGAACGTTACTCGCCATCTGATTCTACATGATTAAGTCATTAGCCACTGCAGTTGCTGATATACAGTACATCCTGAAAGGGATTTTTGACAAAGAACATCATCGGCACTCTGTGCTTTGAGAAATAGGCAAAGTAGACCCTTAGATGGTTAAATATATTTCAGGAAAAATATGTTTATGAACCTGGATTCTTGCATCTTCCCATACTTAGAAAAGTACTAAAATTATTAACTGACGTATCTATTCCTTGTGACTAGCAGTAACCTTCTACCAAGATGTTTGCTGGATTGCATGTACTCCTTAGCCCAAATCATCATAAATACTGGCCTCTGCCCCTACCTCTTTGAGGCAGTTCCCCAGAGCTAACTTAGAGGCTATCTCCCGGACTATGGTCTTCCATAAGGTTTCCGAATAAAAAGGAACTCACAGCTCTCAAGTTGTGCATTTTTATTTCAATCGACAGTGGTAATAGGAAGGTGGTGGTGGTAGTTCCTTCAAAGGGAATGGAAGTCTTGGAATCGGTGATGCAGCTGGAAAATGCTGGTGTTTTATTGGAAGTGTGCAGCTGGACCTAGGAGGAGTTAATTTTTTTAGACAGTGAGTGCATGTATGGTGCTTTCTTCTTCCAGGTGTTTAGAACTAGGAAACAAAACAGCCTAGGCTTTGAAAATTTTTAGACTTAAGAGTTTTCAGACATATCCCACAACAGGTTTCTCTTAATTGTTGTAAATTGGGAAGTGACAGTGTTTTCTTGTAAAGAAAAAATGAAAGCTTCATGAGGCAATGACTGCCTCTTTTATTTACCTCTGATCTCTAAAGCTTAAACCAGAGAACTCAGTTGTCATTTGCTTCGTAAATGAGGGAAGGATATTTGTAACAGTCCATCTACTTTCCTCTATGGAAGGAGAGTAAATGTGATTTAACCTCTCTAGCCAACCCAACTGCTGAGTATAAGATTTGTCAATTAGAGGGCTGTTTGACCTGCTGTCAGCTAAGCCACACCTCCCTTTTACTCTGAAAGGCTTTACAAAAGGTGGTGACCCCAGGATAATTAACAATTCTGTTGATACCTAATTGGTTTCAAGAGCTTTGCATATACCTAGAGAGAGTGAATAGGCTATCCCTTTCCTTTCCTTTTAAAATACAGGTTTCACTCTCTCACATTATGAATTAACCAAATAAAAGTGAAAATGAAGATTAGAATGACACCCTGTCTTCTCTGTCACTCTCAGTTCTCAGGAATATAGCTGAAACAGTCAACTGGTGGTGAATAGGCTTTGGCATCTGAATTCTGGGTTGATTTATTTACTTGTAGAATGTGTGTGTGTGTGTGAGAGTGTGTGCGCGTGCGCGCGCGCACGCATATGCGTGCACGCATGCACGTGTGCGGCCTGTAAAATATGCCTATGTTGAAGTTGTCTTTCAGATGATAATTAAGCCATACTAACAGGGACTGTATTTTTCTCTCAATTTTATAAATATTACCAGAAACTAATAAATACTGGACATAACAGAAATATAATAGAACATTTTTAATCTGTAATGTCATATTGACATTAAAGAGGGAAAAATCTATAGGAAAAGAAAACATGTCCCTATGAGATTCTATTAGAAGAGTAAAATATGCCTTAGGGAAAGAGTCTTAGAGTTATTCTATGAAAGTAATCAAAAAATATTCCATGAGAATTATTCTTAAGAATTAAAGATTCTATTCCACACTTAGCAAACCTGAAAAACAGAATGTGTATATATGAAGAATCTTGATAGTAAGCTAAAATATTTCCATGTTTTTATTTTTTTATTAAAAAATTTGACATGTAGTTGATTTACCATATTGTGTTAGTTTCAGGTATAGCAAAGTGATTCAGTTATATAGATGTATGTATATTTTTCAGATTTGCCACTATAGGTTATTACAGGATATTGAAGATAGTTTCCTGTGCTATCCAGTAAATCCTTTTTGCTTATCTGTTTTATCTATAGTAGCTCGTCTCTGTTAATCCCATACTCTTAATTCATCCCCCCATCCCTTTCCCCTTTGGTAACCATAAGTTTGTTTTCTATGTCTGTGAATATGTTTCTGTTTTGTATCTAGGTTCATTTATATTATTTTTTAGATTCCTTATATAAGTGATATCATATACTATTTGTCTTACTCTGTCTGACTAACTTTACTTAGTTTGATATTCTCTAGGTCTACCCATGTTGCTGCAAATGTCAATATTTCATTCTTTTTTATGGCTGGGTAATATTCCATTGTATATATACACCGTATCTTCTTAAACCAATCATTTGTTAATGGGCACTTGGGTTGTTTCCATGCCTTGGCTATTGTAAGTAGTGTAGCTATGAACATAGGGTACATACATCTTTTCGAATTAGAGTTTTAGTCTTTTCTGGATATATGCCTGGGATGGGATTGCTGGATCATATAGTAGCTCTAATTTTAAAGGAAACTTCATACTGTTTTCCATAATGGCTAAACCAATTTACATTCCTACCAACAGTGTAGGAGGGTTCCCTTTTCTCCACACTCTCTCTAGTATTTATTAGTAGACATTTTGATGACAGCTATTCTGATCAAGGTGGGTGACACCTTTTGTGGTTTTGATTTGCATAACTCTAATAATTAGCAATATTGATCATCTTTTCATGTGCCTGTTGTTCATCTGTATGTCTTCTTTGGAGACATATCTGTTTACATTTCCTGCCCATTTGTTGGTTTGTTTTTTGTTTTTTTTTTTTGATGTTGAGTTGTATGAGCTGTTTTTATATTTAAGATATTAAACTCTTGTCAATTGCATTGTTTATAAATATTTTCTTCCAGTCTTTAGGTTGTCTTTTCATTTTGTTTATGGTTTCCTTTGCTGTAAAAAAGGTTGTAAGTTTAACTAATCCCCATTTGTTTATTTTTGCTTTTGTTTCTGTTGCCTTGGGCAACTGATCTAAGAAAACATTGCCATGATTATGTCAGAGGATGTTTTGCCTATGTTCTCTTCTAGAATTTTTATAGTGTCATATTTTATATTTAAGTCTTTATGCCGTTTTGAGTTTATTTTTGTGAATGGTGTGAGGGAATGTTCTAACGTCATTGATTTACATGCAGCTGTCCAGCTTTCCCAACACCACTTGCCAAAGAGACTGTCTTTTCTCCATTGTATATTTTTGCTTCTTTTGTTAATTGACCATAGGTGTGTGGGTTCATTTCTGGGCTCTCTATTCTGTTCCATTGACACTTATGTCTGTTTTTGTGCCAATACCATGCTGTTTTGAGTACTGTAGCTCTGTAGTATTGTCTGAGGTGTGGGAGGGTTATTCCTCCAGCTTCGTTCCTTTCCCTCAAGATTACTTTGGCAATTCTGGATCTTTTGTGGTTCCATATAAATTTTAGGATTATTAGTTCTAGTTCTGTGAAAAATGTCATGAGTATTTTGATCAGGATCTTATTAAATCTGTAGATTGCTTTGGTAGTTATGGCCATTTAACAATATTAATTCTTCCAGTCCAAGAACATGGGATATCTTTTCATTTCTTTAAATTATATTCAATATCCTTTATCAATGTTTTATAGTTTTTTGTATATAGGTCTTTCACCTCCTTGATTAAGTTTATTCCTAGGTATTTTTTTAACTCATTTTAAACAGGATTTTTTTTTTTTTTTTTACTTTCTCTTTCTGATATTTCATTGTTAGTATAAAGAAATGCAACAAATTTCTATATATCAGTCTTGTTACCTTGCTGACTTCATTTGTCAGTTCTAATAGTTTTTGTGTGGAGTCTTTAGGGGTCTCCATATAAAGTGTCATGTCATCTGCATATAGTGATAGTTTTACCTCAGCTCTTCTATTGGGATACCTTTTATTTCTCTTTCTTGTCTGATTACTGTGGCTAGGACTTCCAATGTTATGTTGAGTAGAAGAGAGGAGAATGGGCATACTTGTCTTGTTCCTGAAGCAGAGGGAAGGCTTTAAGCTTTTCATCATTTAGTATTATGTTGGCTATGAGTTTGTCATAAATAGACTTTATTGAGATATGTTCCCTCTATACCCACTTTGGTTAGAGTTTTTATCATGAATAAATGTTGAATTTTATCAAATGTCTTTTCTGCATCTATTGAGACAATCATGTGGTCTTTGTCTTTCCTTTTTTTTTAATGTGGTGTATCACGTTGATTGATTTGCATATATTGAACTATCTGTGTGACCTTGATATGAATCCAACTTGATCATGGTGTGTGATCCTTTTAATGTATTGTTGGATTCAATTTGTTAAATTTTTGTTAAAGACTTTTGCATCTATATTCATTGAAGATGTTGGTCTATAATTTTCCTTTTTTGCAGTGTTCTTGTCTGGCTTTGGTATCAGGGTGATAGTGGCTTCCTAGGATGACTTTGGGAGTATTCCCTCCTCTTCAATCCTTTAGAATATTTTGGGAAGGATAGGTGTTAAGTTCTTTGTGTGTCTGGTAGAATTACTTAGTGAAGCCATCCAGTCCTGGACTTTTGTTTGCAGGGAGTATTTTGTATTACAGATTCTATTTCACTTCTAGTGATCAGTCTGTTCAAATTACCTGTTTCTTTGTGACTCAATTTTGGTAGGATATATGTTTCTAGAAATCTGTCCTTTTCTTCTTCTAGGTTGTCCAATTTATTGGCGTATGAACTGTTCATAGTATTCTCTTATGATTTTTTTGTATTTCTGCAGTATTGCTTGTTATTTATCCTCTTCGATATCTTATTTTGTTTATTTGTGTTCTCTCTCTTTTGTTCTTGGTGAGCCTGGCTAGACGATTGTTGATGTTGTTTATCTTTTCAGAAAACCCAGCTCTTGGTTTTATTGATCTTTTCTATTATATTTTGACCTCTATTTCATTTATTTTCATTTTTACTATTCCCTTCCTTCTGCTAATTTTAGATTTTGTTTGTTCTTCTTCTTATAGGTGGTAGATTAGGTTGTTTGAGATTTTTCTTATTTCTTGAGGAAGGCCTGTATTGCTACAAACTTCCCTCTTAGAACTGCTTTTGCTCCATCCCATACATTTTGTAAGGTTGTGTTTTCATCGTCATTTGTCTTGAGATATTTTCTGATTTCCTCTTTGGTGTCATCATTGACCCATTGGTTTTTTAGTAGCATGTTGTGTAGTGTCCATTTGATCATTTTTTCCCGTTTGATTTTCATGTTTTTAGATAGTCAGTTTCACAATAAGTCATTTTTCATACCCACATAAACTCAAAGAACATTAGTGCTGAACAGGGGTACTTGAGTCTGCAACATTCTTTCATTTATACACAGTGTATTGGTTGAGAGTGCAACCCTGGTACTAAACTGTCTGGATTTTAATCCAGACTCCAGGACAAAGTAGCTTTGGACTCAGGAAATTGAAAAAGAAAATTCCCAGTGCCAATGGTCCCTAATCTGTAATATGGAACAATAGTAATACTCATCTCATTACTTGAAAGATTAAATGATTTAATGACTATAAAGAGGTAAGTGCTCAGTAAATGTTAGAAATTATTATTATTCACAGAAAGGGTCCCAAAGAAATGAAGAGCTTTCCCCCCACTTATTTAGTGGCAAGGGCAGATTCAGACCCAGTTCTTTTAACATTTTTGCCAAAGACAATCCCATTACTCCAGGGCCACAAACAGCTAGAGCCAAACAGCTCTATTAATTTTAAAGTCAAGATAAAAAAAGATTTTCCCCAAACCAAACTTTTTTGTTTACCTGTCCTATTCTTTCTTATCCCTCTTCATATGTGTATTCTTGAATTCGCCTAATTTGGAAAGTCACACACACACATTCACACTCTGGTATCTTGAAAAGAGAATGTCCGTTCAATAAATATTGTTGATTGAATCCAAATGAGGTAATCTCGATCTCTGTGGTCTTGACATATGAGGCAAAAAACCAAAAAACAAACAAACAAAAAACATGGGGCCTTTTTTATGAGCAGAAAGCCCACTTCTAGAAAATAATCTCCTGTTAACTTATTTTCATATAATCTCCAAAACACAGACTGGATTCATAAGCAGTTTAGTCAATAACAATTGTTTTCAGTAAGCTATGCCTATAATTTCTTGTTAATCATCTGTGATTTCATTGTTGTTGAAAATGAGAATTATTTGATCCAATAAGTATATATTATATATTTCTGTAGTAGAGTGGGAAAGATTAAAATTAACATTTTTGATGTGTCAAGAATTTGATAATGCCAGCTCATTTAACCTTCAGAACAACTCTCTGAGTTGCTAGTAATAACACATACTACTGTGTGTGCATATACCATGTTTTGGCACTAATGCTAAGTACCTAACACTCATAGCAATTAATCTTCATAACAACACTTTAAAGGAGATCCCATAGTCATTTCCATTTTATAGAGGAGGAACCACTGCCCTAAGAAGTTACGTAATCAGCCCTTGCTCTTACAGTGGCAAAGTGCATATCTTTTTGCATACATTCCGCCTGCGTAGCTCTTAGCATCTAGCCTAGTACCTGGCATCTAACATGATGCCTGACTCATACTAGACAAACCATAAATATTTGTGGAGTAAGTCGTTATGAGAAATAGTATGGTTTGAAAAGAACAGGAAATTTGGTTTCAGACAGCACTGGTTAAAATCCCTGCTTCAGTGCTTCTAATTAACTACCATTATGTTGTTTTATCATTTCTGCAACTTGGTTCCATTTATCTAAAATGGGCTTAACTGTAGACGTGTTAAGTTGTGAGGAAAAGTGCATTTACAGTGCTTAGCCTAGTGCCTCTGTATCTTTAGTAGATACTCAGTTGTAATTGCCATTGTGTATGTGTATAGGCATCGATATCAAATGCACTAAATATGTTTCATACATTATCATAATGATGCAAAGAGGCTAGCAAAATTGATCGGTAAGAATTTCTTATTGCTCATCTTTTACTGTCTCTTAACTACTGAGCTTTTGTTCTAAGTTTCATTATTCCCTATATAAGCTTTATTTTCATCCAATAAAAAATATTATCCTTTGGGTTTGAACTGTCTTCTCTAAATTATAAGAAAAACAGTATCATAGTCACTTCTACAGTAAAGCATTACCAATTATATTAAGTACGTAAAATGTATTTAATGAATTTTTGTGGGAAAGATATATGAAGTTTCACAGAAATCTTTAAAAGAAAAATGTATTTATACTACTTATAAATATATGCATTTATAAATTAAATTGTACATTAGATAAATGCATTAAAATATATTTATAAATTAGAAGATTGACATATGCTGAGTATTGATGATGGAAGTATTTCCTAGAACTAGTCTGCCCATTTTGTAATAAATGTGTTTAATAATCAGTTAATTCATCCTTATTTATGATATTTAAATTACTAATAGCTTGTAAATTTGTAGAGCATATCATATAATCATTACATTTCCTTCCCTTGTTTAAACTAATAATGCTGTCTATTGATTTAGCCAGCTAAGTGATTATTTGAGGACTTAGATATTTATTGGAATAAATGTTGAGCTCATGCTGAGGTTGTTTAAAAGTGAAACATTCTGTTGAAACACCTAGATGCAGAATAGGTAGGTATTTTAAGTTAATTCTGAAAGAAGTCTCTTTTAGACAAACATCTTGTTATTCTTTCCTATTACATGTGGATCAGAGTTACCCTTTATCCCTCTGGCAATTCCAGCAAATGTTCTAAGTGCCTACATTCATTTCTTACTATTTTCTGCTTCTCATTAGTGAACAGTTCTCAGTATATCAGAGTACATGGAATATTTTGTACTGAGTAGCTCTTGTTACCAAGTCTTCTGAGGATTTTTTGACATTCAAAATGATGTTCTACTGCAACACTGAAATCTTTTTCTTTATGTCAGATTCCCAGTGTATAAATTACATAGTTAAAAATGAGATCTCCAACGTGTTAGGATTTCATTCTCTACAGACATTTTGTAACATTAAAAAAAAAAAACTTTCAGAATACAATGTACAATGTCTGATACATATTGTCTTTGGAAAAATAAGCTTAGGAGAAAATCATTTTATTCAGCTTTGCTACGATATTTGATATATTAAAAAGCCTTTAAACTCTCTTTTCCTATGCTAAGTTTAACCTTCATTCAATTCTTTGTATAGTCATTCACTTATTCACTTGATTCATTTGCCCAAGGTTGTGTGACGGCACTAAAAAGCAACAAAAACCTCTCTCTATATATCATAACATTATTTTCCTTTTCTACGGAAACATCAAAGATTTTCATGGCTTAATATAGCTCTTGAAATCCTTTTGCAAATGTTTCCATATTTGGTATTAATTAATGAAAAACTCTCCTGATATTCCTAGAAAAGCTTATCAAATTTCATTAGTACCTTAAAATCCTTTTGTATTTCTGTACTCTTTTCAGTCACTTATGCCAGGGTTCTCAGGACAAAGGAATTTCTTCTATTTAAGCTGGAAATTAATAGAAAGATGAACATGACAGTGTACCACAACCAGCCAATAGTAAGCAAAGAGCAGAGTAGGTAAAATATTTCTATGAATAAAATCAGCAAAACTAGAATTAAAGTCAAAGACATGTACTTCTGAGTATTTTGTTGTTTTGATTTTGTTGCTGTTGTTGTGACAAATCTGAACTTGTAAAATTGATCCAGCAGGTAAATTCCTAAATAAAGCAATGGCTGACTTAAGTTTTCAAAAGTATTATTCATCCATTTTAACTCAATTTGATTTTGCAGCATCTGGGAACTAGTTAGGGTGAGCAGTTATCCTTCTTAGGTACTTTTGCTTTTTTTTTTTTTTTTTTTTTTTCTTATTTGTTACTTTTCTTTAAGAAACCAGTTGGATACTATGGGTATATTTGTTTTATTATTAAGATATTTCTGAGCTACTTTAAGAAAGGTGAGGCACGTAGAAAGATAAACTGAAATTTCCCCGAATCCCTTACTAACAAACCCATTGAAGTCTGCAAGGGCATTCTCAACACTCTCAATTAAATTTTTTTAAAATCTATTTTAGAAACATGTAAAAGGGTAATAACTATCAGGAAGTTTATATTAGTATTCAATGATTATTTGAAGTAAATATTTTTTTAAAATAAACATTAGCCTTTAACCCATTCATGCACCCTTTAAAATGGTAGATTAAGATCTACTAATACTGAAGTTTTAGGTACTGTGACGGTTTGTGTCACAAGAGTATTCACACAATGTTATTATCAGGAAGAGTTCATTCTATGGAATAAAGTATAAACATTAGTACGAAATGAGACAAGGCATTTCAGTGTTCCAGATTTATTCTAAATCCCATGAAAAAGAGAAGGTTTAAATAACCTTAACATAGGAGGAGTGATGGTTGTCACCTGCAGGCATCAGTTTTGACTGTGACTTTTGGTGGTCTCCTTGCTGTTCAGGTAACATGGACCACTTTTGATCACCAGGATCTTCTCCTTTTCTGAGTGTTTAGAAATTTAGACTCTGGCTCCTATTTTTACAAGACTTTGATTGTGTACATGTCCTCTAAGAAGGCATTTGGGTGATAGTGGGATAATGGATTTTAAAAATATAATTTTACTTAGCTGAGAAACTCCACCAACCTTTTGTACCAAAATCATATACTGTATGTAGAACCAAAATAAATAAAGTTTCTTCAGATATTTTAAAGTTAAAAAAAAGAGGCCCAATTGGCTTATTACATTTGCTTAAGCATGTATGTAATTACTTGAACTCATATAAAAACCTTTACACTCAAAGCGACGTCATCCGCCATTTAAATTCTGAAGTTGCTACATGTCATCCTTCCAGGCCTCCTTTCATTTCTATGCTGTATTCTACCTTGCGTAGTGGTGCCACTGGAGAATTAGTTTCCATTTTCTCATCTTTTAGGAGGGATCACCATATCTAAAACATAAACTTGCTCTGAGGATTAAATTAGCCAATGCATATAAAATACTTGGTGTTATGCCTGGCATATAGTAGAATACAATAAATGATAGATTTTATCCTCTGTTCTCTTACTTCATTTTAAGGCATAATCATACCATTTTTTTGTATTAAGAATGTATGAGGGAGACACTTTCTTTTTGCAGTCTAAGAATTACATTCTTTACCCATAAGAATAAAAACATTGTGATGACATAGAGATGTATAATAGCCTTTAAATAGGGGTGAATATTTCAGGAAGGTTTGGGGAAGCAGGGCATTAATAAATAGGAGTGAATATTTCAATAGGGCTTGAGGAAGGAAGATGGTAACTTCTGGGGATATGATCATTTATTTACATTAAAAAAAAACAGCAGCATAAATAGCAGCTGTCATTCAGAATTAGGCTAACATTGTTCTTGTGTTGTCTGTTCAGAATGTGCACTACAGTAGCACAGCTTGTGTTATTGTTGCATTTTCTATAGAAAGATTTTTTCAAGGGTAGCATTTCAATAATATTTTAAAACTAGATTCTTGTTTCTTATAAAATTGAATTTTACATTCCTGCAGAGATAGTAATATTGGGAAAACTGAAAATCAAATCCAAATTCTGGGAAATCGGTTCTATCAGTACCAGGAATAAGATATCTTGATTTAATGTCAGATCAGCTATTACACAAGGCAAATCAGGGATTGTGTTTTTATCTATAATGATATCAAGGTGGCTAATCATCATTATTAAATTGAGGGCAGATGAGTCATGTGTGTGAAATGAACATGTGGACTCATTCCAATTCCTCTGAGAAAGACCCTATAATTGGCATCAATTAGTCCTCTTGTTGGCAGTTTTAGTAAACCATCTGAAATTTAATAAACAAAGACCGAAATGCATTCTCAATGAACGACAGTCATCTTGGACATTGATGAGAGCTGATTAGCAAATTGGCAGTTGGTATTCACCCTCCCTCTTCAAATATTGACTCAGTTGACTTAATGCTTTTTTCCTCCTTTATCAGCATAAGACTTCATTTTTAGTGCCTTCAAAAATAAATTAAGTTCTCCTAAATAAATATTTATGTGATAGTTTTACTTTGACCCTTTGCATATACACTGATACAAATGCATGTGCTACAGAAAACAGGGAACCCCCAAGGTACCACTTGCTGCATTGATGTTAAGTATGTTAAACAAAACTGTGACCTTAAAGAGTTGATGCATTATCTCAAATGCTTAATTTAGTCATGGGGAGTAGGACTATTCACTGAGAGATTCCGAGCAGCAGTTTAAAATTGTCATTTTAAACTTCCAATTTCATAAAATAGGAGACTGATTTTTCCCAATTCATCTGTGAGGTGATATGCAGATGAATCCTAGGAGAAATCAGATTAAGAAAACACAGCAAATTATTATTTTGTTTTAAAAATTAATAAATTTTTTTAACCTCACAACCACCAAGTGTATGTTTTCAGACTTGACTAAGGTTCTTGAATTTAGCACTAAGGATAACATTTGTGCATTTTATCAGGTTTAAAAAAAGCATAATATGGGAGTGAGTCTAGAGTAGTAAGAAACTCATTTGTCATATTTTGTCAGTTTATAATGTTGATTAGGTAATTTTTAAATCTCCCTTTCTTCGCCATTAACTACTTTTTAATAAATGTTTTCATTTATGGTTTTGTATATGTTTTGTTTGAAAAATTGTTACTCTCTTCCTTTCTCTAGGAAGTACAAATGCCAATATCAAATCTGTTGAAATTCACATTTAATATTCACTTTTAAAATACCTGCTGAAAAATGTAATTAACATTGAAAGATTATAGTGTAATGTGAACTAGTTTGGGATTCATTTATTTCACATGTTTCTCATGAGGAATACTGCTGTTCGTTAGTGGGAAACATTTATTGAAGGCTTTATTAGACATAGTATTTAGATACTTGTGTTTATACTAACCATATTCCAGGAAATTCTTCAGTTTATTCACTAGTCATTTCAATGAGACCCAAGGTACAGAACACGTGAGCTTAGGCTGAGTTGAGGAGTTACCTACGTTAAGTGAAGATGAGCCACGTAAATACTCATTTGCATTTTTGATGTATAATCTAGTGACTACAAAAAAAAAAAAGGGGAGCTATCAGAAAGTAGTATAAAATACATAAAATATAATTTCAATAAGGTGCTGATATCCCAACTAAGTTAAAATGTTCTAGAGTGATTTAAATCTTCATGAAGCTTGTAACTTAGAGCAGTAACCTAGATATCACTTGAAGACATCTTGTCCTGTGACACTTGAATAAATGGGCTGAGCTCACTACGCCAGTACTGTGGGAAGGCCATCCCCAAACATATGTGATTTCTAGAGGTCTATAGTCACAAGTCCTCCTCTGACTCTAGGTTTCAACTTCTAGTTCACTCCATGTTACTTCCGTCTCGCCCTTCAGGCTGTCTCACTTTCTTGCTCTGCGTGAATGCAAATGTGATCATCCTTGCTTTGATTCTGCCCAAGTACTTGGCCTCATCCTTAAGTCTCCCAAACCTCTTCTCTGGGATCCACCCCCAACTGTGCAAAGCGTTTTAGCTCTCTGGCCATGTAGAGCTGTAGAATCACTATTTTGTTCTGCTAAACTAAGAGGTCTGGTCCCGGGTTGTTGTTTCTCAGAGAAAAAATAAAAATGTTAGTCTTTCCTCTCTTAATTTCTCCACTGGCAACTGGAAACAGTATAGGAGAGAATTATAAGACAGAGTGACCTTCATCAACTTTGATTTTAAATGGAGTTTTTCTTTTTTTTTCCCCAAGATATCACATTGATCTTCAGCAGATTCATTGCTGTAACACAGAGGTCAAATTTCATAATAAATGGCAAGTTATCATTTCTGTTGAGGACACAGTATTCTTTCAGACAACAAAATCAATGCTTCCTGTATTGTAGCTTTGGTGAGGAGAAAACATACACACACATACACACACACACGATGACACTTAGTGGATCATAGGATAAACTCTGGGAAAAATAATTCTGACCTTAAAAAAAATATCTGTGTGTTAACTGTTTCTTAAGAGATTCTTGAGGTAGTTACATTTTCACAGAAGTAAAAGATTCGAAAACCAATGTAGCCCCCATCAAAATACAGTACTATTTGTACGTCCTTAGGGTCTATCCCTCCAAATCCTCTTTCAAAGCCCCTCCACTTTCTCTTCACAGGGACTCTCCATTGTAGATAATACTTTCCATTACTCCAAGACTCAGGTAATAATGCTCAAGGTTTTAGGGGAATTTCAGGGGGAAATTCTTAGAATTGAAAAGTTTTTCATAGTCAAATGAGTGAATTGTTAATGGAGGAATTTTGGGTAGTAAGAAAGGCATTTTTGGTATAGAGCCCACAGACATTTATTTTGAGTCACAAAGGTTACCTAGTAGTCTATGTGTTTGTATTAAATCCAAGTCAATGTCTTAGCACATATTCCCAAATATATTACTTAGTATCTAATAACATAGGGTAACATATACACATAAACTATGAAATTATTTTATCCAATAATATTTATTAAAACTTCCATACTGTTTGTCATTGTTTTAATTGTATTTTGCCATCTCTCAGCAATTATTCCCAACATTGCCTGACTCCAAACTACCTCTCCTTTAGCTGATGACCTTGCCTTCAGTCCCATAGAGAAAGCTGAGACATAAGCATGCCCTCAATTAAATTCATGCCCATCACCCACCTCATATTGTCTAACAGAACTTTTTCTCCAGAATCATAGAATGATTCATAGAATCATTCACAGAATGAGTTCCTTTTCTTTCTATTCAAAAAAAATCACTCTATGCACCCGTCTTCATAATTCCACGTGCTCTCGATTTTTGCAGAATCTCCCTCGATCTGTCATCTTTTGCTTCTCTAGTAGCCTCAGTCTTTCCTTCTCTGCTATCCTCTTGCCTTTGACCTATATAAATATGCTAAACCTCTACTATTCTGAAAACCAAGACAAACTAAAGGAACAAAACTGTCTTTTGAGTTTACACCCTCAGTTCACTATCTACCTCCTCCTCTCTCACTGAAAATTTTCAAAGTAATAATCTTCTATCACAGATTTCCTTACCATTAAATGAATCCCATCTGGCTCCTGTTTTGTTTCTGTCTCTTAATCCTGCTGAAACTGCTCTTTGTGAGATTCCTATTGGATAACTTCCTGCTGATTTGGCTTGATCTTCAATTTAACAATATCTCAAAGATACTGCTTGTCCATCAGACAAAACTCATGAAAGGCTTTGGATGCATTTACTTATGATCATAGCCTGGGAAGTACCTGAAACACAGTGAGCCTAGGGTGGCTGCTGGTCCTCCGTTTCCTGGAGTGTGTCTCACATGGAAGTGGAGAGGCTGTTGCTCCCCCAGGGCTGGCTCCCTGGGTTGTATGTCCATTCCGTAGATGCACAGCTTCCTTACCTGTAGCTTTCCTTCTCGGAGTTCTTTTCATAATCTGCTCAAGTTGTTTGTTTGTGTTCATACCTTCCTGTTCTTCTCTCTACAAATGATTCTTCCATTCCTGTAGGATCGTCTCTTCCTGGGGAAGACAAACCTCTTCCCTCTATTTCTGAGTGCCTTCCATCTCCTCCCTGCTGCTTCATCCTCTTCTCTGCTTGCCTTTGCAGTAGCTCTCCCTCCTCTTGGCTTCCTCAGCTTCTCACTGCCAGGATTCTTCCTCACTGCGACTACTCTTCAGCTGGCTCTGAGCCAATTCCTTTCTCTTTTGCCTTGTGAGTTCTTTCCTCCTCCTCCTCTCTCTTTCCTTCTTCTTGGCTGCTCTCCTCTAAGCTAGCAGCTTTGTGTCCTCTTTGGGACTGGTGGTCCTTGTAGAGGGCTTAGTAGAAGCAAGGGCAGTCACACTGGCTGGCCTGGTGGGGGCCAAGGTTGGGGCTGGGGCTATGGCCAGAGCCGCAGGAGTGGCGTCTAATTTGACAGGTGGCCACTCTTCAACTCTGTGTTCTTTGGCCTTCCCTAATGCTGCTCTGCCCTTTAGAGAGGGCTACTGGCAACTTTCTTTATTTCTCTCGGTTTTCTTACTCATGCAGCACGCTGCTTCTCTCTTGGCAAGGCAGGTGCCTGGGGATAGGGCCAGGGATGAGGGGGAGCAACATTGGCTGAGCTCAGAGCCAGGAGAAAGCCAGAAGAAAGTTGGTGTGGGTGTGCCAGGCAAAGTAGGAAAGGACTTGCATGGACGCCAAAGATGAGAGGGAGCTGGTGATCTAGCTTTGGGATTAGGTTGGGTTAGGTAGAGCCCATCTGATGCCAGTTTTAATACAACATGGAAAGGTACATTCTCTCTCTCTCTCGTTTCCTTTTTCTCTGGGTCCTCTTAGTCACAGAGCCCTCAGGTCCTGTTACAAAGAATTTAGTCACTTTGTAGGACATGACATGATATTAGTACCACTATGAGATGCTGCATTTCCAGACAAGACAGCTGTGTGTTTACCTCTGGCCAGGAACCAATGTGTGGGGGTCAGGAGTATATTAACAAAGCCAAAGAGGGGCTGTGTAGGATCATGGAGTCAGAAGTGACCCAAGGAACAATACCCAACATTAGATAGGAGTTGGCGATTCCCCCCCAATCTCTCCTCTTCGAAAATTAGCCTGTAGTACATTAAATGTTCTCATAAGGTTTTTATGAGAACTGACAATAATATGTCTTTTACATGCCTGACACGTAGTAAATGTTACTCATGCATGTTGAGTAAATGCTCAAAAATGTTAACATTTATACTTATTAAGAGTTTTCTACTAATTACTGTGAGAAAACGGAAAATCACAAGTAGCATAAAAAAATATAAAAGTTTAAAAATTCCTTATGGGAGGTTCCTGGGACCATAATTCTTTGCGCTCAGGTGGTAGCTAGAAGCTTATGGGTTTCTGGCCTGAGCTTTTATTGCTGAAGATGAGATTTCTGAATCCACACCCATCACCTTTATGACATCTTTTACTGGAGTCAGAACAATGAATGTGGCTTTGTTTCAAGAGAGCAATTTGGATTTCTGAAACCTTTCATCTCAGTAGTACCCTATTTATTAAACCTGGGATAAGCTCAGGAGTGAATTACACCCTGTACTAACTTACTTTAACTGACTGCTGTGCTTAAGAAAAAGAAAAGAAACAACTTAAAGATATTTAAGATATTTTTAGCAGATTCAATTTTTACTCTTTCCTCACTTTTAAAGTGTGCTGTGTGTGTTTAGACTACTGCTAAGAGATGCTCTTTGTGTAAACTGAAAGAAGAATGCCTTAGAAGAAGTTTACTCTTAGATTAAGTGTTCCTTCCTTTAGTGACAAGAAACAAACCATCATTCAAAAAACCCTCTCTATATTTGGTGCTTTCTGCCAGTTCAATTAAATTCAAAGATATATGTTTAGGTCCTATGAAATGTCATGCACTGAACCAAATGCTATTCCACCTTTTTATTAAGTATTGCATTAAAGAACTGGTTTGGCTATGAAGAGTAACTTGGCAAGTATTTGCTTTTCTGCCTTGTATGTAGCTTAAAATGTAGTCATATTGTTACTGGTAAAATGTAGTACAAATTGAATTCATATGATTTATTTATATTGAAAATAAATGTATCATTTACCCTTTATCTAAAGACATGGGAAGTGGGCACTTTGTATAAAATAAATAATCCCATATTAAATATTAAACCATCATTTTAACTTTTTTAATGTATCAGGGCTTCTATAGACTGAACACTAAAAATAATAAAACATCAACAGTAGAAACTCTTGTTATTGAGATAATATTTGGCCTAAGACTTACGAAGTGGAAGGAACTGGCATATTCTATTTTTTTTTTTTCAAAATGAATGTTATTTATTACTCCAATCGTTAAGGCCTTCCTTTGGGTTAGAGCCATAAATTGTGTAAATAAAACTCCAGGTAGCCCTTACTCTCAAAGATTTTGCAGTTTCATTTTTCATCTTGTTCCGGGCAGCAGAGCAGATCAGAGTTGAAGCCTAGAAAAGTACAACACACAGACTTGAGCTTCAGAGGAATCAGGCAGAGCAACAAAAGATAAGTAACTTTCAGAAACGAGATTCACCTAAAAGCTTAGACTCCCCTTAAAGTTTAGTTGTTGATCAGAAACCTGACTACGTTTTAAAACTGCGTCTAGTTAGGAGAGAAAGCAGTGGCCATCATATTTTTGCAAACACTTATAACAATGTGTTTTTGATTTTAAACTTGTATATAGTTAGCACATATTTCATACACCTGCTATTACTAAACTGTGAACTCCAGGCAAAGAGAAAAACTCATCACCAAGTCTTTGGATGCTGACTGTAGTTGTATTGTGAAGATAGATAATATCAACTAAAGAAAAACCTAGTGACTTCAGGCAAACTCTGTTTCCACCCTGACTACAAGTTGAATGCTGACTGAGACCTAGAAGATAATTTGCCCAGTTTTGAAATTCAAGTCCTTGGACTCTTATGGTGGGAAGTAATAACTCTAAATAATCAAGTTGATGCTTTGTTTTCCCAGCAGGACACACACACACAAACACACACCAACTAAAAAGTTTCTTGACCAGGGAGTTTAGGGAAATTTTCTGAGTAAACTCTCATCTCTTTTCAGGTTCTAATTAATTAATAGGTTCTTTGGCTAAGGTTATGAGTGAAAGAGAGTCAGATATGTTTTTTTTAATAAGGTGTGTTATATACTCAAAACTTCACTAGTAATGAAATTTTATTTATCAGTTTATTATTCAAGCACATATCTTAAGAGTCTGCAGCACAGTGATTAAAGCACAGACTCTGGGGCCATGATTTTGGGTTCAAATCCCAGCTCTACCAGGTCTAGCTTTGTGACCTTGAACAAATCTCTTAACCTCTCTGTGCCTTCGCTTTCTCATATCTGAAACGGAGAAGGTAGAGATGCCCATTTCATACTAAAATTAAGTAAATGAATGATGTCATGAGCACTCTTTGACTGTTAGTTATTATTAGTGACATTTGCCAGGCATTATTTACATCTAGGACAAAGTAGTTAACCCCACAGAGAGCATTTTAATAGAGATGCAACAAGCAAGTGTGTGAGTACCAGTAAACTGAAGGTTGTGATGACTGCTCTAAAAAAAAAAAACAGAAATGAGTATATGGTATGTGTGATGTTGGCAGGGGGCCAGAGGTTTGACTCCAGGCTATTTAGAGTGGCAACAAAAGGCCTCTGTAGAAAGATGATGTTTGAAAGAGACATAAATGGAGAAATTAAGCTTTAAAAATGCTCAAGTAATGCTATTCTTTTACTCTTTGCCACCTAATCCTTGAACAATATTTTTAAAAAAGATTGATGATTGCTTGATTTCTTAGTTGATTTATATCACAAATTTAATAAAGTTGTGTAAGTTTCAATCAACTATGTGTAAGTTACATTTGGCAATTCAAGGGAGAGAGATGTGAACTTTGTCATCTAATAATAAAGAAGGGAGAGCCAACACGTTCTTGTTATCACAGAGATGTAATGGTTAAGAAAATGTTCAGTGAGATCTGTTTATAGAATCTCTTCAAAAATTCAAAAGAACCACGCAGACTTACTGATGGGAGTAGAGCGAATTAGGGCTGAAATTGTGATTCTGTTCCCCTATGAGGGACATATGAAACAGTTTCGTCTAGTAAAGTGTGCTTGTCATGAGGACTTGGATTCTGTAAGTCAATATTCCTATGATTTTGTTTGAGTTGTTGTGAAAATTAAGTAAAATTGAAGTTGTGAGAGCACTTTTTACAAATTATAATATGTTTCATATTACAGTTAATTTTTTCATTGAAATGAATTCTCACGTGTAAAATGAAGGGTAAACAGGAGCTAGCAACAGTTTCATTTCGTGCATTATTCTATCTTAAGATGAATTATCATAATGCCCTGCAGGTGGAGAATATGTATAGTTTTTCATAAAATGTAAAATAAATATCTCTTTTCTGTTCCTTCTCTTGGCCAGAATAAAGTTACAAATCAAGGGTGAAAAAAAGGCTCCCTGTAATCATTCTCTCTCTTCTCTGAACCATTTTTGTTTTATTCCTATACTCTAGATAAAGCTGTAACTGTGACAAGATGTATTAGCCACCGCAATCTGAACATAAGGGCAATTCCTAATCAAATTGGCACTAATTTCTTTCAGTACAAATTATCATCATTCACAGCAAATTTGCTTTCAGTGAGCTGTGCCAACTTGAGGTATGGTTCTCAGCACTTTTATCTCTGCCCATCAATACAACAGATCAAATCATTCTGTAACAGCCAGGTCTTCTTCTCTCATTTTTTACGATGACCAATAAGGTGGAATGTCAATTTTTTCCCACTTATTCCAATCTCGTTCCACCTAAAAGAAAGCTACTATAGATAGGGCTCCATTTCTTTATAATATTTCTTGTGGAAATGAATTTACGTAAAGTATGGAAGTTAAAAAATACATTGCAAATATTACAATATTAAGAAGTGTGTTTGATTACTTGTCTATTGAGTACTTATAATATTACCTAGCCTAACACTTTACATCTAAGAAGATGTACATGTGAAATATATACTTGTCTATATATATATATATCAGTCAGACTAGAGGTTCATATGTTCCCAACTGTTACACTACTTTATATAACTTGTACAGACTTCCAGGTGTCATCATAATATTTATATATAGTTCTCTGATTCCTCATCATCTACACTGTTGTAGTTTGCTGAGCCATCTGCTCAGAAGATGCATTTTTATAGGTTTAGAATAATGCTGTCATCTAAATAGCTCGCCACTTTGCAAATATTGTTAAAATATACCAGAAAGATAGAAACACTAGGCAGTGCTCTAGGAGTCTGCAATCTTATTCTCATCTGCATTTAATTACCTTTTGTTTTTGCTCAGGTGTAGAGCAGTCTCATGTACATACTTGTAGCCAGGAAATTTTTGTAATTATAGTTTTATTATTTCAGTTTTGCAGTTTTAAACACAGCAAGATGAAAGACTTCATCTGAAAATAACCGTCTTTACCAGTAAAAAGTGTTAACTGCAACATAAATGATGTCAGTAAAAATATTGGAAAATTTCAGGTTTAATTAGGTCTACCACAGGAACAGAACTGTCACAGGCTTGACATTTTAGAAGTTTGAATTCTTGTATGAGTTTCTTCTTTAAGAGGATCACATATAAAGAGTGAAAAAATGAATGTGTCGTTTGTTTAAAACATATTGTTTAAGTATGTACCCAAGCTGAAGTGTGATACCCATTCACAATATGTTATAGTGACAAAATATTTTCAACCAAGGTTTCCATAAAGATACATATTCATTCCTTAGGGATTGCAGGTTTTTCTTTCCTTTTCAGATGAGAAACTGAGCCTATCTAGATTAAAAACAGCTCCTTAGACATATTTTGAAGAATTGTGCCTCCTGTATATTACTTACCTAGGTTCAATAATCTTGAGACTTGGAAATAACCATACTCCAAAGAGTAGAATATATTCTAAGCCCAGAGGAATCACAGAAGCAAGTCCTTAAGACTGCAAAGCAGTAGTCTTCCTGCCAATAAGAAGATCTTAATTGCTATAATTAAAAATAAGAGTCACTTTTATTAAAAACTGAACCCCCCATTGTGCAGATCATTCTAGTAATGCTCTGCATAACACTCAGGAATTTATAATGCCTAAGGATAATACAAAATGTAACTTTCCCTAACTACTTGCAACTATAAATACATGGTTTGCCAGTGACAGTTTCAAATCATCAAATTGAGATATTAATTAGGAAATTAAATAATAAAAGTAAATAAGGATAAAGAAAAAGAAATTGAAATATGATTATATAAATATGTATTTTAAAATATCAAATTTAGTTTTCATTCCTAACAACAAAGCAGTTCTGTCAGAAAAACCTTGTATGACTGTCACCCCCACAATTCTAGCATTTAGCAGGAGCCATGCCAACAATTAAATGAGTAACCAGCAGGATTCCCAAAACAGAGCCAATGAAGTGATGAAGAAAGTCTCATCTGTGACACAGAATCCATGTCTTCATGATGCAAAAGGGAATAAAATGTTGCATATGGGTCTTGGTGATTTTCCTTAACTCTAAAATGTCTTTGCTATGTTGTATGCATAATGAAGCAGCGTTAGGAAAATGAGTTGTTGACAAGCCCAAAGGAGTAAGTACAGATGAAGCTGGTAGGCGCCAGTCCTCCCCTTTGGGTTTTTTATTCTAATTCTGATGTGAACCATTGCTTTAGCTCAAAACATTCAGCCTGTTCCTTTCTGTTCTCTTCCACTGCCCTAAATTATAGATTCTTCTTTATATCTGCTCTGCAAACTAGATTATTCCATTTCCAGGTGAAGAAGTAGCTCAGTTACCCCCAAAATGACTGGGTGGAATCCTCCTCCATATTTTCATCAGAACAAGCCAGAACAGGTCCTGGTCTCCTTACCATCCATCCCTCCTATATCATATAAGGAGGTCCCTCATGGTGGGGATGAGGAGAGAAGAATCAGAATCTGGGATCATATGCTTTGAGGGGAGTGAACTGTTCAAGGAGAAAGTATCTAACCTATCCTACCCCTACACTTTCACTAGTCAGTAGAGATTATATTTAAGGAGGATCACTGAGAGAGGTCAGAGAGCCCTGAAAGAAGGGGAGATTGAATTCTTGGCCCTAAACTGGATTCTTTCTGGATTGCAGTTTGCAAGCCTATTCAAGTGATAGCAGAGAACAGAACGAAGGAATCCTTGAGCAAGCTTCATCGCTTTCCTTGGAGTTTTAGGGATGTGTGTGAATTTAGAGTATGGTCCATACTTCTTAACCAAAGATTTCAAAGCTGGGAGGGCTGGAAGGAAATTTTCCCCCAGTTGTTTGTAACTTGGTGTAGAGTGGCTGGGAAGAAGAGTGCCTTTCCCACAACAGGCTTCTTAAAAAGACCTTAGCAGCTGACATGTTTCTACAGGAAGGAGCACAGTGGATGAAGGAAAAAGAAAAAGCTTTTGAACTCTCTTGGTGGCGGCTGAACAAAGCTACATAATATCCATGGAGGACTTGGGGGTTTGGACCATTGTCAGGCCATACAGAGATACAGCTGCCATTCTCTGAGGGAATACTCAGTTTTGAATGAGATTGAGGTGAAAATGCATCCACCCACAGAAAACCACATGTAATCTAACTGAGACTACACACCAGATGTAGATAAAAACAGAGACCAGGAATGCCATCCCAATCCAGACAGATACCCAGGAATGTAAGCACACGGTTATCTCCTGTCTTCCTCTCCCTAACCATCATCCAACAACAGAAGATTTAGGCCTTGTAAAGAGAGATTGTTTTCATTTTGAAATCAGACCAGGATAGACGCCCTACTGTAACTGTGAGTGAGACAAAGAATAAAACCAGACTGTGCCTTCTCCCCACTCCAGATCCTTTTCCATCATGAATGGTTCATTTTTACACATAGTATGAACTTCTAAATAAAATGTTGAACTGGATATATTAATATGCGTACGTATTTATGAGGTATCAGGTAGCACACTAAATCATTTTTATCTACTTCGTTCTTACCATAATTGATTCAGATAGTTACTATTTTTATGTCCATTGTACAATGGAGGGAACTTCGTGAACCTGAAGTTGTATTTGAACCCAGGTCTGTTTGATTTGCTCATTTTTAATGACTCTCCCATGAGTTCCCTTTTTTCTTAGAAACAGGATCCAAATCCCTATAAAGGCTTAGAGGGTCCTTTATAATCAGTACCCTGTTTTCTCTATGACTCAACAAGTGTCCCTTTCTTATTTTGCTATTTTTTAATTCTAAAAATTTGGTACAAATATATAAAGTAAACCCAGGTACATTTTTTTCCCTAAAAACATGGGTAAAAGAAGAATAAAAAATTTATGACAGTGTAGGAAGAATGATTTATTTTCAATCCTGTGATCATGCAAGAAACTTTAGAGGTCATAGCATGAGCAGAAACATTTGTATGCTTAAAGTCATCTGCACAGTTGAGAAGGGGACAAAGACAGAGTGTCATCGGAAACCATTAAGGATCATTAATTCTTTTTTGGATGAGATAATGAGATCCTCTTAGGAATCTAAATGAATATGCATGAAACATTTTAGGTTAAGAAGGGAGCGTCATCTGTTTTGAAAAAGTTCTTACCCAAAATACAACCAAGATGAGTATAATTTTTTAATAATAAGAGGTTTCTAATTTTACATTCTAATTTTTAAGCTCATTCTTTAACACCAGGTAAATAGCGTATTTCAGTTCCATTCAAGCTTTTTTTTGGTTCATGATCACATTCCTTCTGTTTCAAAAAAAAAAAAATGATTTCTGTATTTCAGTATTGGAGCTTTTTAAAAAATCTGAACCACATATCCTCATCTCAAATAAGAACTTATAAGCAATTTCCAAAATAACAAGCATATATCTTATTTATAGTCCTTTGATTTTTTTCCATTTATTTACATTTATAGCTTTTTAAAAAAAAATTTTAACCAGGTAGAAATTGTTGAAGCATAGATAATTCACAAATTAGTGAATATGTTTTGAGGTCTAACCTATGCCAGGCACTTTGGCATAAGGAGATGATAGTCCAGTGCAGCAGATGGACATTGATCACATAATTAGAGTCCAAACTGATGAGTGCAGTAACGGGTCGTGTGCAGAGAGCTAGGGATACGCAAACCTCAGCTAAATCCAACTGCCAGCATTTTTAACAAAGCTCTGCTCTTTCTATGAGTACAATAGTAAGCTGTTCAGGAGACTGACTAGCCAAAGCAGTTTGTTTTATTGAATTGAGAATTTTCTTTTCTTTTTAAACCTCAATTTGTTGAAAAAAATGCAAAGGAACTTGAAGATGAGCAACTGATATAAGTCATTGCCTTACATGGTTTCATACTTTGGTCAGCCCAAATAACTTCCAGCCTATTATTTGACTTAAAAAACACCAGAAAGAAGGAATTCAAGCTTTAATGCTCAAATAATGATGCTTTATCCAACAATTGTGTGTGTATGTGTGTGTAAAATAATGTATTTAATCCAAATATTTACTTTTATAGGAGTGCTATGTTACTGCAGTGGTATCTGAGAAGTGTTACTTTAAGTCACCATTGGTTTTGACCTTCTGCACATCCGTAAATGGTGTAATTTGTAAAAGGATTTTCCTTGTGATATATCCTCACAGGTTCTTTCTTAAGTCATCACATAGGCTTTGTCAACATAATTGTTATTGGCAATTATTTATTGTTCATGTGAGAAAATCAACATTTTCTTTTTTGGAAAATAATAGCCATTTGCTTCCGTATGTTTTGAATTGTTATCTTATGAAACTGGTCTTTCTTGGGGTTAGGGGCATTTGAAGGAGCCCTGTGAGAGAGTCAGAGAAGACTGACAGATGAACTGGGAAGACTCTTACTAGACTGGACTCAGCCCGTTTCTGCTCTTGTCAATGACCTGAGAGTTATAGTCAGCCCTTACATTGTAAACAGCAATTCTGCAGGAAGTTCAAATGGAATAAAATGTGAAGAGATAGCATTTGGGCTGCCCTACAGGAATGAAATGATACAACTATGTTGGCTTCTGCTATCAGGACCCCATGACCTCTAAGAAAGCCTCTGATGTTAGCTTAGAACAATGAACAAAGAAGACCAATATGATCTAAGGGCAAAACTACTAATGATTGTGCTAAACAATGAACAGGTCAATGAGAATCAATAAAAGGAAGAAGTTTGTACTTCCAAAGAACCAGCATTAAAAAGTTTTTAGGAGTGATGGAGTTGGCTCTAGTAATAATGATAATAATAATTAAAACGCCATTTATTAGTTACTCATTATGTGCTAGTCCAAGTACTATGCTAAGAATTTTACACACATTATGTCATTTAATTCTCACAACAAACTTTTGTTGTAGTCACTGTTATTATTATTTTTAATTAATGGCCAGAAAACTGGTTGTAAGAGATTAAATAAATTGCTCACGGTAATCCTCTTAATCAAGGTCAAAACTAGGTTTCAGATCCTGATGGATTCTAGAACCAAACCTATAGTTACTCACTATTGGACAATAAGAGTAGTTTGATTTAGAGTTTAGAGCCTAGGTATCAGCACCTTCATCAAACAGGAAACTCAAGAGCAAGGATTAAGCTTCCAGAAACCAAACCAGTAATTTTCAGCTGGGCTAGTTTTACTCTTCTCCCAGGAAGCATTTTGGGTTGCCACAACTGAGAGAGGGAGCTACAAGCATCTGGTGGGTAGAGGTTAGGGATGCTTCTATATACTCTACAACTTAGAGGACAGGAACTCTCAACAAATAATTATCTGGACCAAAATGTCAAAAGTGCTGAAATTCCTAAATCTTGGACTAAACTATTAGGGCAAATTACATAATTTGTGGGGCCTGGTACAAAATAAAAATGCAGGGTACCATGTCTAAAAAGCAGGGAAATGCTTTTTTTTTTTTTTTTTTTTTTTTTTGCCATCTCTTACTTTACCTGTCATGGTGGCTTTTATTTGCTAATGAAAGTCAAATTTCCTTGGCAGGATTAGTGGCTGAGCAACTACAGGTCTTGACTGATGTCCAGGGCTCCAACCTGCAACTGGGCACTGACTTCAACTCTCTCTTTGCCCACATCCAGGCTCCACCAAGGGAGAAGGATGGTGCAAGTCACTGGGCAGGGGGAGCTGGTGACAGAGAACCCATCTCAGGGAGGTAGAAAAGCAGCAGGAATCAGAATGTCAGTGAGTTAAGGCTCTAAGCCATCAGTACATGCTTCAGTTGTTCCACCAGACTTTACTAACAAAATATAAGTTAAAAAATGGAGTTATTAAGAATTTCAAGATGGTGACCACACAGCTTTATACCCTTAGCATGGGATCCCCTTCTGAGTGTGGGGCCATGTGTGACAGCATTGGTCCATCATCCAGGAGGTTGGCCTGGTAGACTGATAATGACAATTGGAAAGGATTAGGGAGGTGACTGCCTGGCTGGTGCAAGAATCTCAAAAGAGAAAGTTTAAAGGGCTAGATAGAAACTGCCTTTTTTTATTCAAAGGTTTAGAAACCACAGCAGGAGGCCAAAATTTGAGTGTCAAGTTTTGTCCCCTTTAGGAACATAAGAGTGTATCACCAGAAAGCAGTAGCGACTTAGAGTGACCAAAGATTAAAGAAGAGGAAACCAATAATGGAAGGCTAAACTGGAATATTGACAAGATAGCACAGAAGGGGGCAGTCCTTGGAATAGATCAAGCAACACATGGTGGGTCTAAGCAGGGACAATAGAGATTCAGAACATTTGGAGGCAGAAATGGGGATTCTTGGAAGCGCTAATCCGAAAGACATTGTAGGATGACTTCAATATATATTCTGGATACTGATAGTTTGAGGCTGAGTCAGGTGATTCCAGGATGCATTCTGAAACAAGAAAAGCAGAAAAGGGCAGAAGTTCCTGATTGCTTCGGCTTAATTTGGCGCTAGCAGACATAAAATGCATGTGTTAGCAAGTAGCATGTTGTGGTAGGCAGGATGATGGCCCTTCAAGATGCCCACACCCCATGACATTGTTACCTTACATGGCAAAAGGAGTATTGAAGATGTGTTTAAGGTTACAGACATTAAGATCAGGAGATGATCTTGAATTATCAAAATGTGCCCAAACTGATCACTTGAGTTCTTGAAAGATTCTCCCCTAGGGTCACCAGAAAGGAGCATAGCCCAGCCAACACCCTGATTCTAGCCCAATGAGACCATGTCAGATTTCTGCTCTACAGGACTGTAAGATAATAAATTTGTCTTGTTTTTAGCCATTGTGTTTGTGGCACTTTGTTACAGCAGTAAAATGTAACCAATACACATGTACTGAGCTTGCATAGTAGACTGAATACTGTAAGAAGACATGATGGAATCCTGGCAAATTAGAGCTGGGATGATCACTGAGATAATTGAACCTAATATCCTCACTTTAGAGAGAAGAAACCTGTTGTTTAAAGGAGTTAACTGACATGCCAAAGGTCACTCAATCTGATCTGTCAGCCAAATCCTCCTCCCCTTTCTACAGTACTACACAATTCTTAATAAAAGGTTTCATAGGCAGGGGGTGAGGGCAAATGAAAATAGATGTAGCACTCATATTATCAAGAGAAAAGCTGTAAGAGCCAGGGAGAGAATAAACAGAAATGAGAGGAAGAAATGAACCGGGAGAGAAGTAAATCTTTTTCGTTTGAAGACAAGTTCCAGTTAGAACTGAAAACACTTAAAGCACAACCTGCCAGGGGAAAAAAGATAAATCGGCCTCTAGAAGCAGAGGTAAAGCATGAAAAATGATCAGACGAGACGGGAGGGAGAAGCTCTCGCCCATGTCTCTGCACCATCTAAATCAGAGGAGCTTTGTTTCTGTAGTTGCTTCCAGAGTCAACTTCTCCTTGATAAACTAGGTGGTGAGTCCAAGAGGTGGCTGTGTATCTCATTAGTCCTGTGAAGGGCAGCCAGGGAAGATGTACTTTCCCTCAGAGAAACAGTGCTGCCCTTGGAGAGTAATTCCACCTGAGTGGCTGACCTGAAAACAGACCTTTTCTTCTAATGCCAAGTCTCAGAAGAGAGCTGCCTTTCTCCCGACATTCTTTATGGGCCTTCTCTCGGTTAGAAATTAAAGAGAAATATGTCAGACACAGTCTAGGAACAAAGCATAAAACATGACTCTAATAGGTTACTAATAGTGGTAGTGCCATTGAAAATACCCAGAAAAGATCAAATTGTCATGATTTAAAAGGTCAGCGGAATCTTCAATCATGTAAGTCTTGCTCTGATTTGCTAACTAATTTCTTTTTTATGGGGAAGGACACACCTGTAAAGTCCAGTGGTAGACATTGTTTCAGTGCAGGTCCAGTTTGTATAGAGTGGCATTTGTAACCATGCAATTGGTTTTCCACATTTTTTGATTAAACAGCCACAGCATTGGTATGAATGTATAGCGAGAAGGAAAAATAATTTCTATCTTAGCTCATTTTAATTACACTTGGATAACAGTTGCACCTGAAAAGCCAATTATGCCAAGCTTTTTAAATAGTGTTTGTCCTTGCATGTGTCTATCTGTCTGGCCTTCGTTTGGCCACCTCATTTGCCAAATTCCCCATGCCTTCCTTTTACTCTGTTCCACGGCTTCTCTATAAAATGTTCCTCCAGATTTCGCCCTCATCCCACCCAACTGCAGTAGCAGAAATCACGCAGCCTAAAACTTCTCATATAATTGCAGTGCCGCGTCTAGAAAACTCAGCATCATCTGCTCCAAGAACAAAAGCTTTCTTCTGAAGGGATTTCTCCCTCATTCTCCCAACACCAAACACCCCCATTTCCAGCCCCAAGCTGACAAATCTTTTTTTTTTTATGTTCTTTTACTTTTAATTTTTTAATCGAAGTATAGTTGATTTATAATGTTGTGTTAGTTTCTGGTGTACAGCATAGTGATTCAGTTTTACATATATATACACACACTTTTAAAATTGAAGTATAGTCAGTGCACAATGTGTTAATTTCTGATGTACAGCATAATGTTTCCGTCATCCATGTACATACATATATTCCTTTTCATATTCTTTTTCATTATAGATTACTACCAGATATCAAATATAGTTCCCTGTGCTATACAGAAGAAATTTGTTGTTTATCTATTTTATGTATAGTAGTTAGTATCTGTGAATCTCGAACTCCCTTCCCACCCCCTTTCCCCTCTGGTAACCATAATATATACTCTTTTTCATGATAGGTTATTACAAGATATTGAATGTAGTTCCCTGTACTATAGCTGACAAATCTTGACATGGTGCTGTCAATTGTCAATCAGATGACAAATGAATCATTTATTCTCCATTACATTCTAAGAGTCAGATTTGATATATGAGTGAAACCCTTGGCCTTCATTCCTTTGCTCAGCTTCTCCCCAGATTTCCACCTAGTCCCTCCACCTTAAGGTTCCCTATGATATAAGTAGATATAGCAGAAGCTCTTATTCAGAGCTGGGTTTTTTGGTTCTTTTTGGTAGTTGATTTTGGGTCTCATGTATATTGTTGAACTAGATGAAGATATCTTGTATTATTATTACCCTTAATCAAAATAAGAGATTTTTGAAAAATTGTGGCTTTGTTTATGTATGCTAATTTAACCTCTGGGATTGTTTTAGGATAGTGTATTTAATGAAGGTTAAAAACTTGCTTAACTGTGTTTTCAAGGATTAAATTAATCTTACTTTCTAAATTTCCTTTCAATCTTATCCAGAAAGTGACTAAATCCATATTATTTAGTTATGGTGTTTATCTGACACCCTATCTTTGTCTTGGTATAAAGTAGAAATCAGAGTCTAAGGCATGTTTTAGTATCAGAGTCTAAGGCAAATCTCAAAAGGAGAAAGGCAATTTGAAGTTACATGAATCCCCCATTACTCCCCTCACCTTCAGAACCCTCTACGAGAGGATAATAACCCGCCCTTCCTAGCATCAGAGAATGATTGTTCTGTGGTTGCCCTCCCTGCTTTTTATATCTTTGAATATAGTCCTTGCCACAATTCAATGGTTAGTAATATTTTTATTTCAATTTTTAGGTTAGAAACCTGGGTATAGAGAGGTTAGGAAATTTACCTGTAAAAAAGTGGAATTATCTTTCAAATACATGTGCGTTGACTCGAAAGCCCTTGTACTTGACTCCTCTCCTATGCAGCCCAGAGTCATCCTTTAAAACCTAGAATCTTACTCTTAACACTGGTAGATATATCACATAAATTTTGTATCAGATACCAAAACAATATAAAGAGCCAAGAGTAAAGAGGCAAAAACAAGGTTATAAAAGAAAAGAAAGAAAATATAAGCCTTTATGGTTTAAAGACAAATTCAGCTTAGTTTTTCTTTCCCATTTGTTCATATCTACTGATGAAAAAGCTACTAGGAAAAACCCTTGCTGCCACTGACCCCTGTGGGAAGGTCATTGTCTATGAGGTGCGTGCATTTTTCCCAGGTCATTGCAGACGTATTCTACAATTGGCAGGTGGCAAGGTCAGTTCAGGAACAAACTCTTTACTGTCTTCCTTTAAGATTCTTTAAGATTCACTGTCAAATAGGGCTCTGCTTACTTACCGTGAATTTGGAAAAACTCACTTACTACACTTGTCTCAACAAAGCAAGCAAATGAATTAATAAAAACAAGAGAGAGAGGAGAGACTAGGTGATAAGTTATTTTAGCCCCTTATGATGGTTGATTTTATGTGTCAACTTGACTGGCCACAGGCTGCTTAGATTAAATATTACTTCTGGGTGTGTTTGTGAGGGTGTTTCCAAATGAGATTAGCATGTGAATCAGTGGACTTGGTGAAGTAGATTGCCCTCTCCAATTCTGGTGGCCATCATTCAGTCTGTTGAGGGTTAGAAAGGCACCGAAGGCAGGGGAAGGAGGAATTCATATCCTTTTTTCCAGCCCTGCTATTTGATCTGAGACATTGCATCTTATTCTCTCCTGCCCTCAGACTGGGGCTTACACTATAGATGCCCCTAGTTCTCAGGTCTTCAGACTTGGACTGAATTACACCACTGGATGCATCTCCAGCTGCAAATGGCAGATGGTGCAACTTCTCAGCTTCCATAATTGCATGGCCAGTCCTCATGATCAATCAATCAGTCAGTGAGTAAATAACCTATTGGTTCTGTTTCTCTAGAGAACACTGACTAACACACCCCCTGAATGTAGGGACTCTGTCTGACTTCTCTTTATTTTCCCATTTTCTAGAATAGACCATTACATGTAAGTTAGGAGGGCTCAGTAACTATTGAACTCTAGCTGCCAATCTGTAGTAATACAGGTAGAGCAGAGAATTAATAAAATTCTAAAAGCCCTTAAGTATGTTAAAGCAAAACTCTGTTTTTCTTGGGTTAACAGTAAAACCTTTTTTGCAACTTCTGAAGACTCTTAAGTTTGATAGAGAAGAGAGAGAAAAACTGATTGAAGTAGGGTGACAAGAAGAACCCAGTCTTTCAATAAAATTTCTACATAGAGATAGAGTTAAGTGCATTATTTTCTAAACTAGACTGTTCTTTCCCAAGTAAAGATCACATTATTGGATAAATATCCAAATTAACTAAACTCACATTTGGGAACAGGCTGCTGTTTTCTCTCAAGTTATTTGATGAAAGGGAACTGATCTGGTATGTAGCTACATTTACTTAAATGCATCTATAACTTAATGTGTTATAGAAAAACAGAGAACAGAACCAACAGGAGATATACATATATATGGAGAAAAATATATCAAATATGAGCTATAAGGACTATATTATTATTTCCTTAAATCACTATATAAGAAAACATGTATATATATAGTAAAAGTATATATTATAAGGTAGTTCACATGACTATGGAAACTGAGAAATCCCCAAATCTGTAGTTGGTAAGCTGGAGACCCAAGAGAACCAACAGGGTAGTTCCAGTTTGAGTCCAAAGTCTTGAGAACCAGGAGAGCTGAGGTTCTAGTTTGAAAGCTGACAGGCTCAAGACCCAAGAAGAGGTGACATTTCAGTTCAAGACCAAAGAGAGAAAGAGATCAGTGTCCCAGCTCATGTAGTCTGGCAGGAGGAATCCCCTCCCTTGCAGGAGGGTCAGCCTTTTTGTTCCATTCAGGCCTTCAACAGATTCGATGAAGACCACTCATGTTGGGGAGGAGAGGAATCTTGATATTCTCAGGCTACTGATTCAGATATTAATCTCAGCTAAAACATCCTCACAGACACACTCAGAATAATGTTTGACCAAATGTCTGGGGCCCCTGTGGCCTGGTCGAGTTAACACATAAAATTAACCATCACAGTTTCTAATAGGAATGAAGGGTGGGGAAAGGTCTTTAGAGAGAAATTGATCATCAGGATATTCTGGCAAAAGCTCCTATTCAGAACTGTATAGTAGGCATGATTTGTGGGAGAGGGAAAAATATTTTTCTGAGGAAAATGCCCCTAAGTAACAATGGCTTCTTTTTATAACTTCAATTATTTATTAGTTTCCTTCAGGCTTCACATCTTTCTGGAAATCAGGAAGCCTGAACTATATAGATGTATTGATCCAGGACTCATCTTAGTGACTATATTTAACATTTCCTTTCACAAGGAACAAACAGTTTCTTTTTCTGCAGCATTTTGTGAAAAACCTGGCTAAACAACTGCTTCCTGTTTATAGATAGAAAGTACATTTAACATGAATTCAAAATGTCAGAGAGAAATGCTCTCAGTAAGGATTTTTCAACAAACTTGTACATTTCATGGATTTATATCATAGTTTTCCTTGTGCTTAAAAAGTAAGTATTTCTCTTGTAAATTCTTTTGTTCAAAAAATTAATATCACAGATTTATAATTCTTTAGGGGATAATTTTTTAATTTTTCTTTTGATAAGAAAAATGAGAAATTTCTGTATCAGTCCATCCTCAAATTATTAGACATGTGACTATGGTAAGGATTTAAGGTTAATCTTAATTTGGTCCTAGGTCAGTCTTGTTAGCACAGAGACTCTTTGAGGAACAAAAGCTGTCATTTTAATCCATATCGGATACTGGACCATACACTTTACTTGTGATGGTGGCCAAGGGAGGAAATGTTACCTTCTCAGAGATCACACAGTTAGAAAGTGGCAAAGTCAGCAACTGCAGCCCAACCACTAGATAACTCTTCCTACCAGTCCTCACATTCTAACTGATTACTCCAAGATGAACTTGGCATTTCGAGGGGGTCTCTGACCAGCCTCCAATCTAACCAAAGTTGTGGTCCAAGTATCTCATTTAGAGATGGTTTGCCTTTTCCCACAATCCAATATCCCAGAAAACTTGCTGTGCAAGAACAGGGGCTGGGACACAGGATTTTCAATTAGGAATTTGCTGACAATTAGGTTGAGAGAGACAGATTCTGAGTCTAATGAGCAGAGGGCTGAATGATTTGCATGGTAGTCAGTACAGTCGGACCACAGCACAGTACATAAAATTATATCTACAAAATTTTTTAATCATATATTTAAATTGACTGAATTCTTCTGTACTCATTTTCTCATATTTGAGGTATCTGTGTATTAGATATTTAAGTATACGTATGATAGCTGTGGAAATGACAAATTTTGTACATCTGCTAGGCTGTGTACTGCAAGTCTGGTGCATCTAATCCATTGGTCATATGGATTAAAAAAATTGTCTCTCCTTGAGAAAATTGTCTCCCTTGGGTGTATACATTCATTTTATAATGAAGTACAGTCAATTTATTGAAAACTATTGAACTGGTTGTTGTCTGTTCAGGAATTTCTTAATTCTAACAATGGCAAGGTAAAATAAAATCAGTAGGTAATATCATGAGGAATGTCATCCTTTATGATTTGAAAATCAAATTTACTTTCACCCACTGCAAATAATCCCATCGCTTGTGTCATTAAATAATCTTCATTCTGTATCACTATGTTATACTTACGGGAGAAACATTGAAGGAAAACCTTGAACATATGTTGATATTTTCATCAGTCATCCATCACCATAATGAGTAACCAAAGCCCCTTGGAAAATAATATATCTAGCATTGCATAGATTCCCAAGCACTGGCTTCTTGAGTAACACACATTGAGAGACATTAATATGAATGTTATGCTAATTTGTCTGCCTTTGACCTAGAGTTTATTTAAAATCCTAGAGGATTTTCAAGAGGCTATTGCTTTATTAAATTAACTCACAGAGCAAAGCTAACTTCAGCCTCTTATTTTATTAGGACAAATTAATCTAAAACATTATTTGAAGAAAGAGTCAACACAAGATCTTTAAGAAGTGTAGTTCAATTTAAGTTTTAGTTGAAATCTGCAGTGGTGGTTTAAAACTAGAGTCAAGCATTCTTGAATTTAGTTCACAACTTTACTACTTACTATCTGTATGTTTTTAGGTATATTATTTACAATATTTTAGTCCTTAGTGTAGCCAACAGTAAATTTCAGTAAAGGGTAATTAATATTTATCTCACTGATTGTTATAAAGATTAAATATAATAATTATATAAAGATTTAAGAATAGTCTCTGGCACATAGTAAGCACTAAATATACAGTTATTATTAAATGTCTCTTAATTATTATTTTCAGAACCTTAATTCATAACAGGAATTTTGTAGAACAAAATACAAACTATTACTCAACTCAGAAATTTTCCTCTGAGGGCAATCATAATGCTTCAGCAATCTGATGATATGGTTTCTTTTTGAAATTCTTTAAATATGAAAGTATTAAATATAAAATTCAAAATATGAGAATTTTAAAATAAATGTGTATGGTAGCATTTCACTGAAGGATTACCACAATAAATCCGGTAGACAAGATGACATTTCTAACTTCACGGTCCTGTTACAGATGGAAATGTATAGAATATGACAAGCATCCCAAATCAAGGGTTAGCAAGTGATAAGTGATAAAAAATTTGAGAAGGAAGTCATTATGGACTTGTTAGTTAGTTAGATAAGTGGGGGCACTGGGCAGATAGGTGAAGGAGAGGAAGGATATCCAGAAGATGGTGTTATGCCTGCCTCCAGCATGAAGGGACATTAATTCTTCTAAATGAGTGCCAGCAAGAAACTGGTTAAAACCCAACAGCCATGACTGCATGGTAGCAAAAAGTACTTAACCTGACACGACCCAGTGTTCATTGTACTATATAATTAACATTGAAGTTTAGCCACCCCCACCATGGAGTTTTCTTTGTACACCATGAGTAAGGACATGTGCAAAGGGGCCAACATGACTAAGTACGCCAGGGACAAGAGCTGTCAATCAATCAAGAGACCACCTCTAAGTGAAGGTATAAGAGAAAGGGGAGACAAAACCCACCATGATTCCTCCTTGAATCAGCCCATTTCCCACTCTTGGAGGTATACTTTATTTTTCCCTAAATAAATCTTTTAAAATCTTTTTGCTACACAGTGCTTTCCATCTCCCATGTGTAAATCTTATCTTTTGGGTAAGACAGGAATCATTTTTTTTCCCATTTCCTTTTTGGGTAACAAACTCATGGAAATAGTAAATCTTAAACTTAAGTTTTAAGAAAGAGTACAATTTAAATCCATATATTTCATAGAAATTTATAAAATTTAGATTTATAAGTGTATGGTTAACTATGAGTAAGAAATTCAAAGATAAATATTTCATGATGTATTTGGGAAACAAAAAATGGACTTTTTATTTAGAATGGAATTCTTATAGGAAGGAAGAGGTTGAACATTTTTAGAAATTCTTGAATAGTAGGAAAGGAATATAACTTGACATATAACTTATCAGTTAGCTAAAATATTCAAATTAAAATATAAATCTAATGAATCAATGGGAAAATTGCAAAAATATATGTTTAAGTATCCCCCTTAATGTCTTTTTAAAAACTGCTCTGTCATCTATTTGACACTATTTAAATAAGTCATACTGTGTTAACTGGTGATCCAGATATCAGCTCCCTTCTCCACTCCACACACATATATGTGGCCATCATTTTTTTTCCACCCCTCACAGATCCCTTTTCCAGTTTCCATAACAAATTAATCATATAAAGCTCATCATGCTGTTTTTACTTTTACCTCACATAGCCTATGGCTCATTGAAAAATTCCATTAGACGTGTCTCTTTCTTCTCTGTCCCACTTCCACACTGGAGGGCAGATCTTCTCTGTGTACTACACCCTTCCCAAAACACACACACACGCACGCACACACACACACACACACACACACACCCCTACCTGAGCTCTGCTAGCTCCTTCCTCTGTGCTTCTGGCCTTTTTCACTCTTCACCCCTCAGGTACATCCATATTCTCCTCCCTCCTCAGGTAGGGGAGATGTCCCTTTCCTTTGGACTTCGGGTTGCCAGCCTAATACTCAGGATGCCACCGTCCATCTTACCGTGGGGTTATCATGGCATTTTCTTAGCAGAGGAACCCTTCTCTCTCCTAGAATTCTTGTGCTGGTTACAAAAAAGGACAAAAATTCTTCATGAATTATGTTGTAAAAACAAATACCCAATTGTTATTAAAGATGGCTAAGTAACTAGGGAAAGTTTTATCACAAATTAAATGAAAAACAGTTACAGAATAATACATATCTATAATGAGGCTTCCTTTTCAGCAGAAAATATACTCATAAAAATATCTGACAGCATTTATAGCAAATAGTTAATTGTGGTATCATCTTGAGAATAATACGAAGGGAATTTCTCTTGCAACTCATTCACTTCTGAATTCTGTGAAAATTTTTAATATTCATGTGTTAATTTTATGAGACAAAATAATGTTTTCATTTGAAATATAAATCAGGTTACATACATTGATTTTGAGGGAGTGATTAGATTTATTTATTTATTTAATGGCAGTACTGGGGCTTAAACCCAGGACCTTGTGCATGCCACGCACGCACTCTACCACTGAGCTATACCCTCCCCTTATGATTTAAAATGAATTTTAGAGTTCAAATATGGTATGTACTTCTATTTTGAGCAATTATAAAGGCACTGCTATTTTATTGTGTATATAATAAATATTAGTCTCTGTATTAGATACTCAAGATACACATTTGCATTTTGTTTTCTCTCCACCCTAAAAATAAGTATTCTTTCCCCATTTTATTGATAAAGAAAGAGACACAGAGCATTTAAGTAACTTGTTCAAAGTCACACAGCTAGTAAACAGTAAAAGCAGAATTCAAGTTTTTGTTACTGTTGTTCAGTATTATATGCACCTGTTCTTTAAAAAGAAAATTTACTCAACTAGAAATGAAAGATATGTTTTGATGGATTTGGTAGTTAAGCAGTATTTATTGTTTACATTGCAGAAAATAGAAAGGCTGAAGAAGGTAGTAATCAACTTAAGGAGTTTTAAGATTTTGGGTAAGTTATATGGCATCTGGTTTTTTCAGTTCATTTTGGCTCTTGATTGTGTCACATGGAAATCTCATCTTGCTGTATATGCTCTTGGATCAGCCGAGAGGGAATTACTACAATGAAATGTTACAGTAGTTTTCTAATGTACTGATTCCACATAAACCCAATGGACTGTGTTAAGAATCCATGAAGAGTTCATTGGCATTATCAGGATCTGCTGTGCTGCACATAGTGCCTGTATGGTATCCTTATCAACACTGAAAGAGTTGTTGCTAAAGTGGGAGTGTTGAGTGTATGAGAAAGCAGAACTTTCCATCATATTATTTGGAAGAAATTTGACCCTCTGATCTGTAGGTTTGTCATTTATTTAAGTGTTACATTTGAAAGATCATTAAGGAACTAAAGATAAAGAATTTTTTTTTTAAATGAAGTTAACACATCCCCCCAGCCAGCCTGGAGTTTAATACTGGAATTCAGACCAAATGGGAATGTGAAGGCAGAACACAGTCATATCACCTGGGTCAAAAAGGTATTTAGTTTACTAAATATCCATTGGGTAACTAATAGGTGCCAAGCACTGAGTCAGCTGCTAGGGATACAAAAATCAATGTGGTATGATTTTCCTTCTCAAGGAGATTATTGTTTCAAAGGGAAACTGATTAACAATTACAACATACTTGTTATAATAAAAATTATATCTGAGAGGCAAGAGTTGTTCTACTGAGACATAAGACCTGATTTGCAACCTGGGCATTATTCTATAAACAAATCAGACTAACCCTTGGAGCAGAAATACTCCCCTGGAAGAGGAGTCTTGAAGAAGCTTAACTCATTAGGGGAAATCTGCAGAAGTGGTTAAGAGAAGTGATAAGAATGAAGTTAGCTGGGAACAAATTCATGAAAGACCTTTGAAGACCATGCAAAAATGTTAAAATTATGACTGAAATGAACCTGCTTCCCTCTTTTGTAAAACCATCACTACTATTTACCTAGATGATCAGGGGAAAGAAAAGTGAGGATCATTTTTGTTCTCACCCCAAATAGTCCATTTACTGATTGCCAAGTTCTGTCAATTCTACCTTTAACATGTTTTTAAGATTTTTCCCAGTCTTCATTGTTAAACTCTTAGTTTGAGACATTATTATCTTCTGTGAGATAAAATAAAACTTTCCTAATAGTTCTCCATTCCTCTCCAACTTCGGGTCTTTGTGATCTGAGTTTACATGATGAAGGAAAGGAGCCAGCAAAGAGAAAGAGAAGTGGGATAGGAAAGAAGAAAAAGTGAAATAGCAAGATTCCCGTGCAAACAGGAAGACATGGAATATAGAACAGAGATGAGCAAGTATGTCTGTTACAAAAGAAGCACCCTGTTCTTGGTAATGGCTGGAAAACAGTAAGAATGAGTTCAGAGGTGCGGTCAGGTCACTATAACCTGACATACATGTTCCTAAAAGTCACTAGCTCTATTAGTCAGGATTCTCCAGAGAAACAGAGCCAATAGCATTTATCTATCTGTCTTTCTGTCTCTCTTCTCTCTAGGTAGAGAGTGAGAGAAAGAGAGGGATTTTAAGGAATTGACTTACACAATTATGGAGGCCATCAAGGCAGGTTGGCAGGCTGGAGAACCAGGGAAGGGTTGATGTCGCAGCTCAAGTTCAAAGACAGTCTGGAGGCCAAATTCTCTCTTCCTCAGGAACCTCAATCTGTTTTAATGCCTTCAACTGATTGTTTGGAGCCCACCCACATTATGAAGCGTAATCTGCTTTACTAAGTCTGATTTAAATGTTGATCTCATCTAAAATATACCTTCATAACAAAATCCAGACTTATGTTTGACCAAATATTGTGGCCTAATCAAGCTGACACATAAAATTGACCATTCCATCAGACATTACAATAAATATGATAGTTTTACCTTGAAAAAAATGGAATTTACTTGTAGATGTTGGAAAAGTTGCAACTTGTGAGTTACTGTGAAGTGGTGGAAGGAGGTTTAGCTAACTTTGGTCAGAAAGTAGCAATGTCAGATGTGGATGGGTGTGGCTGATAACACACATGGGCAGCTGAGCTGGTAGATGTTTGAGATGTGTTTGTGGGTATGTTTTGCTTATTTTGGTGTAGCTCAGTTCAGCTCTCGTGCAGTTTTCTGTGCTTACCTGGTGTTTCTCGTAGGTGAAATCATGCTTTAGCAAACATGAAATTTGTTATGCTTAAATTGTTTCCTAATGTAGTAATTGTGTTGGAACAAATTCCCATTTTAAAAACAGAAATAACTGTATTTAAGTTTATGATTATAGGTTGGGGGTGATGGATAGAATTAGCAGAATTCATGCTATCACTGATGTTCTTTGCAAAGAAGTTTAGCTTATTGGCTGAAAAAGAAGGTGATGGACAGGGAAATCCACAAATATATGGAGGGCTGCTTCAGGCACAGTAGATACTGAGCAGGTAGTCAGTAAAGATTTATTGAATGAGTGTATAAATAAGTAAACAAAGGGATTTTTATGGTGAACGGAAATTGGAGTGATTTTTGCACTAGGCAGTAGAATTCTAAATTGGCATTGATTGCTTACCTGAGGTAAAAAGATCATTGCATTGATTCAAGGTAGGGAATCATGAATATCCCGGTCAGGGAAAGGATTGTTACACTGTTTATGTCCAGTTTAGCTAAGAAGGGAAGTAAACTTACAAAGGAAGAGTAACAGAGAGAGAGAGAGAATTAGAGGTGTGAAGGCAATAGACATCCTCACGAAGACACAAGAAGCTTCAGTGGAGATAAAAAGGACGGGACATAATGGGTTTGAGTGAGTGGCCGAGGGTATCTAGGACTCATCACAGACTTACTGGACTTCACAGCAGCTTCAAGTGTAACCTTAGACCCTTTGTTGGGGACTGTAGCTGTTAATATAGTTCTAGTCTTGGTCAGCACCGTCTGGAAAATTGGGTGGGAGTGAGCCTGTGAGTGGAAATACTCCAGCTGAGAGGTGATGAGGAAATTAGCATTTTCTGTTTGCCAGCAGAGTACCATGAAAATCATAAGCAATCAGATTTAGGTTAATATATAACAAAGCACTTCCTAATCATTTGAACTGTAAAACAGTGGAATGGGCTGCATTGTGAGGTATGCTGTGCACTTTTCATATAAGACCAGGGTGCACATCAGTGTTACTGTTGCTGCTGTTGTTATTTGCTCTTACTACCAATAAGGTGTCAAAAGAATTCTTCAGTTACTGGGGCAGTTGGATTGGATGTTCCATTGTATGTGAGTATTCTTAATTTATTAAACCAATGTCCTGCTAGTGATAAAAAAAACTCCTGATTTTTATATTTTCTGGTCTTACTAAATAGTTGAATCACAAAAAGTTGAATAGTTTACCTATTTTTATTTTTCCTTACTTGTCCATATACATATAGGTACACCACAATTTGGCTGCTTGGTGGCAATTTCTTACACACATAAAATCAAAATAAACATCTGAGCATTTTCAGATTTCTGCAGGTAGACTGAAGAGCTGCATTTAATGTCTGAAAGAACATCCAGCATAATTAAACCTTTAGCAAGCTCTGCTTCACTCCTCCACAGCTTACTTAGCATCAGTAATTTCTACCTGACAGGATATTAGATGCCAGGACTTATTATAATATTACTTCCCTAAAAAGTGAAGCTCAGGAAACACCTTAATTGCACTTTGCTGACAACTGTACTTTTCAAACTTTAGCATCTACAGGAATCATATGGGATACTTGTTTAAAATGCAGAGTCCCTGGGCCCTAGCCCTGGAAATCCTTTTTTAAGTAAATTTGCGGTAAGAAGCAGAATCTACGTTTTAATCAGCATTGTAGAGTTTCCAACACAGACAGTTTATGGGCCACAATCTGAGAAAACAGCAGCCTGGAATGATCAATCCTAACAGTTGATCAATCAGGTCTTGTCAGTTTGACTGATTAATTTTTCATTCCATCAACTCATTTGAACTCAAAGATAAGTTAAATGAAACGACACTCTGATTATAAGCATAAACATAACCTCATTGTACGGCCTTAGATCAATATTTTAACTTTCCAACAGCTCAGTTGCAGGATCTATAAAATAGTAACTGTATTTCCTCACTGTGTTGTTTAAAAGAAGAACTATTAAAATTTTACAAAACAAGTTTTAAATGTGAACACTTAATGGCAGAATACTCTCAGTATATTATGGAAATTAAATAATTAGTATGAGGGGAATTGATTTCAGTGTTATGTAAAAGTACATGTTTCTGCTCGACAAGGAGTAGCTTGAATTCTGATATGATTTGATCTACTATTTTTATACTGAATATGCATTACTGGAAATAGGTCACAGCAGGAAGACAGATTAAGGCAGTTTAAAGGAAAATAGAAACTGTAGAAACTATAAAAAATAAATTTGCAATTACAATAAGAGAGCAGAGCCATCTCCTTTTCTTTGTTTACTCAGCGGCCAATATAATCATTCTCGATTTCACACACACGTTAACCCTTGCATCTCCTAACGGCTTCTTCAACATTCTCAAAGGAAGTGGGCATATTCCTTCTGGTTTTAATATTAGAACAAAGTGTATTTAGCACTCTGTGAGCAAATATGAGACCAAATACACCGTAAATAGTAAACTTAAGAAAGAGTAATCCCCTATTATTGTAATTTAGAGTTAAGATTTTAAAAAGGGAAGAAAAGGAGGAGGGAGAGAAGGCAAAACATGTAAATGTGAGAGGATATGAGTGAATAAATATGGGAAATACACAGTATTAAGACTTTTTGATGGACATAAAAAACTTTTATGGTTACCAAAGGGGAAAGTGAGAGGGGGTGATAAATTAGGAGTTTGAGATTAATATATGCACATTACTATAGATAAACAAAAAGGACCCACTGTTTGCACAAGGAACTATATTCAATATCTTGCAATAACCTATAATGGAAAATAATCTGAAAAATAATATATATGTACATCCAACTGAATCACATTGCTGTATACCTAAAACTAACACAGCATTGCAAATTAAATATACTTCAGTAAAAAATAGTAGAATTTTAAACATTTATTTAAAAAAAGACTTTGATGAATAAATAGTGAAATGTAATCATGAATTATATGATTATGATGTTTTAATAGTTCATCCTTTAGACATTGTATTGGAATTAACAATTTCCTTTTACACAGCTCTTCCTTCACACCATTCCAGTCCCACTTTCTTTGTTGTTCCTCTGATACACCCCTCAAACTCTTGCCCTCAGGGTCCTTGAACTTGCTCTGTCCCTTCCTGGAACACATGTCTCCCAAATACTTACAAGGTTCATTTTTGTACTTCAATCACATCCTTCTAAAATATCTCCTTGATGAGGCCTTCCTTGAACTCTCTAACTAAAACCATGTCTCAGGGTTTTTGGTAGGAGATCCTGTGTGATCTAAGGGAGCTTTGGTCTTCTTAGGGAGATTTTTCTGAGACAAGGCGTGCTTCATCCATAAATAACCTATCTAATATTCTGAGGCTCCGGGGGAGAGTTGGGTAAATAATGCTGATGAAGGCCACCACTGGAGCATGAGGAACAATCTAAACACATCTAGATAAGTTATTGTGGGCAGGGCTGCTACTCTGGAAAACTCCTCTAGTCTATATGTCAAAACCAGGTGATAGTTAAGAGATATTATTATGACAGTGAGACAGCAAATGCCCTTCATTAAGGTGAACTCCTTGACAAAAAGTGTAAGTCAAGCTTGAGTCAGCCAGAAGGAGCAAACACCGTAGCTCCAGCTGAAAGCAGTGTGGCTGCAGCTGCTGAGTCCAGGAGTTCCCAGAACTGACACAGATGGTGGCAATAACGGTGGCTTTTCCTCCTGATGTACAGCTTTGGATGGACAGATAGTACTTAAAGTTTTAAAACTTCAGCCATTTGCAGTCCCAGCTCAGCTGAAAACCACGAGTACACATTCCTTGCTTTCTTAGTCTGTCCAGGCTGCTATAACAAAATACCACAAACTGGGTGGCTTATAGACAGCAGAAATTTATTTTTTCACAGTTCTGGAGACTGGAATTCTGAGATGGGAGTCTGCTAGCGTCAGAGGGGCCCTCTTCCTGGTGCAGACTTCTGATTGTGGCCTCGCGTGGTGAGAGCCCTAATCCCATTCATGAGGGCCCACCTTCATGACGTGAGCACCTCCCAATACTTTATAATAACTCTTAAACCTTCCTATTGGGCATTAGGATTTCAACATACAAAATTTGGGGAAGGCACAAATGTTTAGACCATAGTACAGGCTTATGGCCCAGAGTCATTTTCTCTCTCCCTTGCTCCCCAATCCAACTTTAGCTGCTTTATGGAGAAAGATGATTGTCATGAGACCAAGGTCTTTCTGTCCTCAAGGAAAACAAAGACCATAATCACTCATCCAAATATGCTGGGGAACTTTCAGAGGAGTGGGACTCAAAGTTTTATTATTATGTTGAATACAGGTGCCAAAGTCACCATCCTGCCAGGCCCTGTGCAGGGACAACCCTCTTTCAACTGATGGGGAATGGAGGCTGAAGAGCCCTGTGGGTGGGGCCCTTTGGGCCAATTCAGTGTGCTAACATGCTTCCACTGTAGAATGTATAATGATTCTCCAATCTTGAAGGAAGAGGTAGTTAGACTTATACATTTCTCCCCAATCCGTCTCTCAAGTCTTCTCCTGAGTGGTCCAACAGAAATTACATAGCGTCTCAGGAGAAGGAAAAAAAAAATCAGCTTTCATTATGGACATCAATATAGCAAGGATACCAAGAGATGCCATATATCAACACAACAGCCCTGCATGTCCAATGCAAGGGAGCTGGAGGATGATGGTCAATTCAGTGTAGTTACTTCTTTTATAGACTCAGTGATTCTAGCCATAGGGATTGTACACATAGTATGTTGCACAGACTGAAGGCGGTTGATATTACTTACTGTCCCAGACATTGCCAGTGCCTTCTTTTCTGTTTCACTTGCACCAAAGGATCAAGATCAGTTGACAGTTATTAGTGTGGCTTTCATGCTGATTGTGGCCATTAGAAAACCACTTAATGGTATTAAATAGGGGAAAAATATGAACGGATAACAGAGGGGCAAGACTCTCAGTAATGTGGTAAATTCCATGGACGTGGGGAGATTGATGCAAATGTCCTGGAGGTCCATCTTATCTAGGCCACTCTAATGAATGTGACTTGATCAGGCATGTGCATATGGGTCACACAAATGTCCCCAGAGGTAATACCACCTGCCTCAGAATTAATCCAGGCTACCTCATATTTGCATTCTTCAGGGAATATTTACTGCTTATTTCCTTCTTATATCTTTAACCCTACCTCACTGTACCCTACTTCGGCAAGTTGAGCTCCAAACCAAAAACATGACCTCACCTTATTTTTTTTTTTTTTTTCCAATTTGACACATGTGTTTTCTTTTTGGACAGCTGTCTTTGTTTTTGTTTTTTGTTATTTACCCTCTCATCTAGCTCACAAACATCTATGTTTGCTCATGCAAAACCTTTCTCTCTGGAAATACAATTAGGCAAAGAAGAGAGGTGATGACATCAGAATCAGGGCAACAGAAGTAGGAGGAAAGCAGTGGGTGGTGAAGATACTGCCGCTTTCATGCTGATGTGGTGAAATGGACAAACCACAGTTAGAAAACAGATACGGGGAAGGAGGGCAATGGGATGAGATAAAATGACCTCCAGGATTCTAACTCTAGTGCCTAAAACACTGTGGTACCATTTTCTGAGATTGAAAATACAGAAGAAAGAACAAGGAGGGAAGGTGTTTAGTTTAGTTTTGACTTATGAGAACAGACAGGCTTACATAGACTTCCCCCTTAGCTATCACTGTTCCTGCCACTGGATGTACTAAGAGCTATATATTTTCTGTAGGGGAACCTGTTATTTTTAAGATATACCAAGGAAACTGCAAAAGAAACCCACTTAGGACTATCCTTGACCCACTCCATGCCCAGAGTTTTGTTCCTTGGGGTAATCTGGTTTATGAAGCTATCTGTTCCTTGAACCTAGAAATGTAGCAAGGTTATCCAAAGATAAATTATTCATTGTGCCTTTTACTGTCCCAGGAGCACCTTGTGTAGGGCAAGAATGGTTTCTACTAAAATAATAATTCATGATGAGGTATTTACTTGACTTTGATGTCTTCGTAGCACATCTCCTTAACACCCACAACACTGACCTAAACAAGCTCACTTGAGATTGTAAATAAAACTCGTATGATGGAAGGTGCTTTCTCCATATTTTTTTCTCTCAGTGAAAACAGTTTAATGATACTTGAAAGAAAACTAGATAATTTGCTCTTAAATCAAATTTCTATGTTATATTTATTAATTCAATGAATATTAATTATGCATTTAGTGAACTAGATAATTCGCTCTTCAATTTCCAGGTTCTATTTATTAATTCAATAACTATTAATTATGCATTATGTGTTTTTTCATGTCTAACCTCTATAACTTTTATCCATAGTTCCTCTATTGTAACTTTTGTCTATTTATCTACCTGTTCTACATAATTCTTCTAGGCTCTCAATCTATTTTACACACTGCATTAAATAGAGCACCGTAGTACATTATGCAGGTCTTTCTCCTCCATGGTCAGTGGTTGAGAACTTCCTTGAGAACGGGGGTTCTAGGTTTGGAGGTCCATGCATGCTAATCAGGATTCTTTCAGTTGTAAGTGAAAAGCAGAAATACAACTCAAATTATTTTAAGAAAGAAGGAAAATAGAAGAAGCAAATTTTACCTCACCTAAGGTGAAGATCAAGGTGTATAAATTGGTTTCTGGTATGGGTAGATTTAAGTGTGTGTGAAATTGTAACTGAGCAGGACCCCATGGGGCCTTCTTAGGACACACCCCTCCCCCATATCGTCTGCTTTAGCTCCTCTCTGAAGTACCCAGATAACAGTTTCTGATGCACATTTCCTGAGTTGTTTTACAGATGCTAAAACCCCCACCAAATGGAAGACTTAACTACTTGATGACCATGAACTCATAGCCCCCAGACCTACTGACACCTAAGGACTGATAATGTTAACCCCCGTGACATCACCCTGTTAACCGCACCATTAGCCAATCAGAGAATTGTGCACAATCTGATCACATACCCTGGGACTCTCTCACCAAGCATTTAAAAACTTTCCTGAAACTCATTTGGGAGTTTGGGTGTTTTGAGCATTAGCTGCTCTGGACTCCTTGCTTGGCATCCTGAATAAATGCTACACTTTCCTTTACCACAACCTGGTGTCAATAGATTTGCTTTACCACACATGGTCAAGCAGACCCAAGTTTGGTTCAGTATCAAAATGATATAATTCTATTTATTCTTCTCTTGACTCTGCCTCTACCTGGCCTTGTTTTTCATATAGACTATCCCCATGAATAAATGTACACTTGGCAATACAATTAGACAAGAAGATGGCCTTCAGATAGCCTGGGAGGAGGTCTCATGCCATTGACTACTTCCTGAGTCATCACTTGCCTATCTTTTGGGCTAGGGTTGCTTCCAGTGAAAGCAAATGTTCTGAGCAGATTGACTCTGGACAGTGAAATAGGGGTCATGGAGTTCTCCAAAGGAAGGGATATTAGACAGACAAAAATCAAACATATAAAATCCACATCAAATCCTCAGCAATTAAAACACTGATTTAAAGATTATAGGTATTCATTAAATATTGTTACCTAAATAGAAGTGAACAATATTTTGACCTTTTGACAGTAACATATACTGTTACTTTGGGACAGGCCAAGAGAGTAAACATAGTGTCTCTAAAAGAGAATGTAATCCAACTGAGTAGTATAAAAAATGTATGTAATAGGTACTATGGGTGTATATATGGAAGAAAGACAGAGAGAGGGCAAGAGAGGACAATCTTAGTTACTATGTATAAGATGTCAGTAGAAAATTGATGCATGGAACCCAGAGGGAGTTATATATTGTGGGCTAGAAGGTTTAGAGAAGACTTAGGGATCAAGGCATGCTTTGAATGATGCTCTAGATGTCACTCTCACTTTAAAGTTATCAATACCAAATTCAGTTAGCTTAAGGGATTTTATTGGCTTATATAACAGAGAAGTACCAAGGAGAATGTGATTTCAGACACAGCTGGCTTTAGGGTTTATACAAGACATCAGAACTCTATCTCATTATTTCTCAGCTCTGCTTTCTCCTACTTTTTGGTTTAATATCTCCTTCTACAAACAGATTTCCTCTGTGACTGGTAGAGATGACTGCTACCATCAGTCACAATTACATTCTTCCAACTTAGAAACCCATGTGGAAAATAATGCCTCACTCTTACTTTCATATCTCAAACCAGGGAAAAATTCAGATTGGCCTTGATTTAGTCAAGGTTCCATCTCTGAACATACCATTGTTTCCAAGATAATCCATGACTAAGCAGGCCTGAATCACATTCAATTTTGGGAAAAGAGTTAAGAGGTGGGAAAAAACATGCCAGGCAGCCTCAGATCCACCAAAATGTGTAGGATATTCATAGAGAATCTTATTCATACAATAGTCAAAGTATTAAAGGTCCCTATGAAATCCTTGAGGTTAGGTGTGGGAGTGGTAGGAAATCAGGAGGAGGACAGGAAGACAAATAAATAATAGTGAGGGAGAAGACTACTGGAGTTTCAGATTTTGTGTTAGAACAACACATTAGATGATGGTGGTCCATGGGATGGGTGATTGATGGAGAGGACAGGTGAGGCCACTGAATTTAAGAAGTTGTGGAAATAGCAGGATGAGTTTAACAGATTGTATATACATGAAAATATAAATCTCTGAGAGAGAGTAAAAAAGATATACTAGACTGTGAGCTGGCTGCAAAGTCTCCAACAAATGAAGAGGAGACAATGGAAGTTTGTTGAGTAGTAGCAGCAAAGTTGTATACAGAGGGCTTAAACCCCAAAGAAATGTTTTGTGTACTGTAAGTTGAAAAAGTAATTAGAAAAAAAAAAAAAAAAGACTTACATACAAGAGTCATTGAGGAAAAAAAGATGGAATGATAAAATAAAGATCTACTTACTATCACATTAAAAATCACGTGAGAGACATAGAACCTGATTCTTCAAGTGGATTTGATATACATTTGATACTACATTTGGATATTTTTTTTTTCCATTTTCTAGTATTGCTCTGAGAGGAAAACAGCCCTCTCTGCTACTAGTTCAAAGATTTCACAAAGAGGGTAAAGTAAATTTCTGAAATCAGATTTTTAGATAATTCATTAACTGTTCAATTAATCTTCATTCAACAAATATTTATTGAACAGCTACTACGTGTAAGAAAGGTGTGTGCTTACTGCTGTGAAATTCTAACTTTTGCAATGGGAAAGTCAAGATTGATTTTATCGTAATTTTTGACATCCAAATTACTAAATGACCTTGGGCCTTTCTCAGATGTCAAATGCAAAATACATTAAAAATGGCTTTTTTTTTCCCCAGGAATAGAGAATAATGGATAAACCCTAATAGAATTATAGTACTTATGGTACTTTAAAATATTTTTATGCAAAATTTCATATTAAACAATATTTTCATCATCGTTTATTTGTCATATACAATTTATAGTTTCAGGGAAATTATATAATTTTATGTGGTTTTTAATTTCTTGTTCTACCCCTAACTTCTTGTCTTATTCTCTTTTGACGAATGATCTGAATAGCTTTTATTAAAGATATATATTAACAAATTTGAAATTTAGCAGAATTTTTCTGACTTTATCTTTTATTAAAGAAAATTAAACTAGTATTCTAAGATATATTCTATTTTTGTGGACTAAGTAAAATATAAACTGCTAGTATAGTTTCATCTCTTGGAATACTTATTGAATACTAATTGAAATTGAGAATTAATAGAATTGCCACTCATTAAATAATATCTTTAGCAAAGAAATTAACATATGCAGCAATTTCTTTATTATTTTTGGCTATTCTGTTTCCCAGCAGGTGTATTCACAGCCAACAGCACTATGAATCAAGAGACTTATAAACACAGAAGTTTAGGAAATAGGTACTTGTTTTCTCATTGTTTGTACTTAAGGAATTTGTAAATTTAATACAGCATGCATACTTATGGAGAAATTTCCATCATAAATATTTGAGTGTCTATCATATTCCAAGCACTATTTTAGGCCCTGCAGATATGAAAGTAAATGAGAAAAGTACACTGTTTTCATAAAACTTCCATTTTAGTTGATGGAGGAAAAACAATAAACATATAGATAAATAACTGAGTACTACGAGGAAGATGAAAGAGTGTAATATAACAAAGCATGGTTGAGGATGCTGTTGGGGAAGGCATTTCTGAGAAGGTGACATTTGAGTTCAGAACTTAATGTTGACCTTGAGTGAGCAATGTGAAGCTCTGGAGAGAAAACACTATATGCAGAAAAGCAAGGTCCTTGAGGTAGGAGTAAATTCAGTGACTCTGAAGGACAATAAATAAATAAATAAATAAAGCCTAGTGTGTCTTGTCCAGGAAAAATGTGGGAGAATGGAAAGATTTGTAATCAGAGGGAGAGAAAGGGCAAGATAATGTAGGACTTTCTAGGCCTTGTAGGAAGTTTTGATTTTATTATAAGTAAAACGTGAAGCTTCCTATAAATCTGTCTCATGTCAGTTTCTTAGACCAGCCAGGCAAACCGAGAAGCATAGAGGAAAATTTCTTCCTTCCCCAACACAAGTATCATACCTGCCTTCATTTCACTGGCAAAGCACATCACATGTCCAAATATAACTGTGTAGGGTCAGGATATTCTTCTCCCACAGGGTGGAAGGGATTGAATATTTGAAGTCTATTGTGATCTGCCTTCTCAGTCATAAGTATTTATTTTTCTTCCTTCTACTCTCAAAGCACACCCAAATCTTCCCCAAGGAATTCCCAAAAGGTTCATCCTATCATCATATCAACTCTAGTTCTGGGATCTCATGGCATCCTCTATATCAGATATCACGCTCTAGAATCCCATGACCCAAAAAGATGATTCATTTACCTCCACCCATTCCAACACCTTATTGGGAAGGAATACATTTTCCTTTACCCTTCTAAGTTCTTCTTGCTGCTCTAAGAATTAAATTAACATGAAACTGATCAACAGGAGAATATCAAACGAAGTTTAATAACATGTATATGTGGGAGAGACCCAGGAAAACTGAGCAACTCACCCAAATGGCCAAAACCCTCACCTTAAATACCATTTTTAACTAAAGAAAAAAAGAGGATGTTGAGGGTGAGGAGAATCAGTTATGGGAGATTACCAGGAAAAGCACAGTAAACAATGATGTTTGTGATGTGGATGTTAGTCAGTGCCTACTCCACTGATAAGTGTTTTTTAGAGATTTGGTCATCCTCCTTTTCCAGGTACAGACAGGGAGACACCCTTATAAATGAAGATTTCTCTCACAAATGTAAATATTTCTTAGGAAAGGGCATCTCCTACTTGGTTTTTAGAACCTTTCTGATGTCCACTGTTTCTCAGAAAATAACCAACTTAAAACAATGAGTATGCCAAAGAGACATATTTAGGGTTGAAAATTCTGTTCCCTTACAACTCATATCCAGCAGTGGAACGAAGAATGGTAACTTCATCAAATACACCCTTCATTTGAGACAAGAAATGACGATGCACAGCAGTCACTGATACATGGCTATTTTAAAAAATCCCTCTGGGAAAACTTATTTGAACCCTTATCTTGGTTGTATGCAATATATCTTGAGCAGGTTCTGGTTTTCTTATCTGGGAGTTGACTCCTAGTCAGTTGACCTCCGTTTGCTTGGATCCACCCTACAGAAGTTTCTAATACTATTTTTCATGGCTACATCGTAAGAGGTAACAGTATAATATGATTTCTTTTCTGTTTGAGCAGTTGTCTAGGATACTTCCATTAGGGGAGAATAGATTCTTGCCTTGTGCAGCAAAGAATTCAAGAGCAAGGCATAGTAAAGTGAAAGTAAGTTTATTTAGAGGGATACACTCCCTCCATAGACAGAGTGCAGTCTGCCTCGCTCAGAAGGGGAAACAGCCTAGGAGATACATACTCCATAGGCAGAACGTGGGCCATCTCAGAAAGGTGAGAGGGAAAGAAGCCAAGAGGTGTAGGGTATTTAGTTTAAAATAAAAGTAGATACGCACTCCATAGACAGATGTGGGCCATCTCAGAAGGCAAGAGAGAGAGCAACAGAGCGAGAGTGACCACGAGGTGCAGGAGTTATTTGGTGTTATGGGCTTGATAATTTCATATGCTAATGAGTAGGGTGATTATTCTAACTACTTTGGGGAAGGGGTGAGGATTTCCAGGAAACTCCCCCCATCCACTTTTTGACCTTTTATGGTTAGCCTGGGAACTGTTATGGCACCTGTAGGTGTGCCATGAGGCTCAAGGCCTACTGGAAGTGAAATCTTCTGCCATCTTGGTTCTAACCAGTTTGTCCTGTCCTCAATGGCTGTGTTATTCCTTCAGTGGTTGTGCTCTGCCCACTTTCCTCTCACTTTACTTCCTGCCAGAGGAAATTTGGAAACCAAAGGTTATTTTACATTTCAAGCAGTCAACAGTCTTTCTTTGTTGTGTTTCATTTTATTTGTTTGATTCCAGTCAGTTTCATGTGCCAATGGCCAATCCACAGCCTCTTTGGGACAGTCCTTTCTCTAAAGGTAATTATAGGTATTTTGAACCTTTCCTGCTTATGTGGGACACATACTTTTTTCTCTTTTTGTTCAGCCACTCAGTCTAACTGGAAGGATTTCCTAGGGGCCACCTTAATCCAATCAGAGGCTTTAGCAAAGGCTTTGAAGATTTCACACTTGATTTGGTCTTTGCCCAAAGACTGAATATAAACCAGCCTTTACTGCTCAAAAGATGATGCATCTTTCAACAAGTCCTGAAATAACCTAAATTCTCTTTACTCCCTTTCACTGCTTCTTGAAAAATGATGGATCCGAGAAACCCTCTTTCTCCTCATGCTTTATCAAATGCCACCAATGGCAACCAAGGAATATTAGCAATATTGAGTTTTGCAAACCCCTTGCCTAAAGCCACAGATATATTACACATATGATTTGCAATCCAAGTTGTTTTGCCAATACCTATTATGAGTTACTATTTTTCTAGACTGCAATAACAATTTTCTCCACACAGACACCTGACCGCAAAGCCAAAGCCACATAGTTTAGTTTTGTTATATAGTCTCCTACTATTAAGTATCAATTTTTGTATTAGTCAATTTTCCTGAAATAACAAACAGTCCTCAAATCTCTACGGCTTACAATGAAAACATTTGTGTTTATTCATATTAATTATATGCTGACTACTGTACTTTAGTTGTTGCTTATCTCTGATCAGCTCTGCTCCAGGATGTAGGCTGGAGTCCCTTTATAAGGGACATGCCAGTTCTTATGTCTGAAGGAAAATCAAGAGAGCTTGTGGTAACTTCAATAGCTCTTCATGCTTCTGCTGGAAAGTAGCTTAGTCATTTCTGTGTATGTTCATTGGCCTAAGCGCATCAAGTGACCTAACCCCAGTTCAATAGGGTAAGGAGATATTCTCTCACAGAAAAGAGGTGAGCCAACTTTTGCAAGTAATATACAATCTGATGCACAAACTAAGTTTGACCTGCTCTGTTTAATATTACTTAGAATTAATCTCATTACGAACAGAGTTGCTCTTTAGAGAGCGTTCAGTGTCACACACAGCTGAGGCAAATTAAAATAACAAGAGCTGGCATTTATTATGTTTTCTAAATTTCAGGACTATTCAAAGAAATGTATAAATATTACTTCACTGATGAGTTAGTTACATCACACCTATTGTATAGAAAAGGAAACAAGCTCAGAGTGTTACCCGGCAAGGACTCACTAACTGATGGTCATAGAAACCAATACTATAGCACTGTCTTTGAGAAAAGAAAAAACTTTATTTTGAGATCGAACGCCAAGGAGACAAGAGGCAGTGCTCAAATCTGTCTCCGTGGTCTGGAATTCGATCGAACTTTTATGAGTTAGGGGAGGAAGTTTGGTATGCTGAGACACTGGTGGGGCAGGTTCCCATTGGAGGTCTTTGGAACTTGGCAATTTATGGTCAGGTAGGGTAAAGGGCTTCAGCACTCCATCTTTTGGACAATGGACCTTTTGTTTCTGAGAGGGTTCCAATGTTCAAGTTCTGGTTGTGTTCCAGTCCTTTGGTTCTGTTGGGCTAGGGAATAAACTTTGATTCCAGGTGAAGTCAGAATTTTCTCCTGTATGCATGCTTCAACTGCATGACTTGTGGTTTTGTTCTGTTGTCTCTGAAAAACAACTCAGTATCTTGTTAGAAACAAGACAGGGCCAGTTTGGCTGATTCTGCAGTTACAAAGGTGGTTTAATCATTTATCCTCTGTGGTACAGCCGGATAGAAGGAGACTTAGGATCTAAACGTAGATGTGTTTGACAACAGAAATTATGCTTTTTAACCACTGTGTAACCATGCCTGTCAAAGTCACTCATCCAGAATGGGTTCCAGTTGGGAAACCACTGTAGAAATAACTGTGACATGGGTAATGTTGATAAAACAAGCTGTAACAACTAATATTACAATCCTTTGATGTGTCTACAAATTATGAAATAAAGAAGAATGAATGTGTGGAATGTTTTGGTCTAGAACTCCGACTAGTTGGAGAATTACAGATGTATGGTAAGTAGCCATACTTGTCAGTCCAACCCATCTGCAGTTATCAGTATTGTATTAGAACCAAGAAAGAAAGAAAAGAAAGACATTGAATCACTTAACTGCAAAATTATTCAATAAAATTGCCAATTTAGTATTTCCTTTTGGTCACTTACTGCCTGAAGCATTTGTTTCTACACTTATTGTTCATATTTCTTGATAGAAAGAAATTGTTTAATTAATCAAGTAGCTGCTTAAAAAGACAGTGTAATCTACTTTGATTTTTTTATTCCTGGAGAAAATCTTGGATAAACGGCATTTTCACCGCTCCCAATTTCTATTTGTATATTTCAGTCTATTCTAAGTGAAAGCAAGCACTTAAATGCACTATCAAATTGAAGATAGACCCTCAGGGAAAGTGGGCTCATTTACATGCAGCTTATAGTGCTTTTTGTAAGAACATGTTTGACTTTGCACTTTTCCTTGGTAGCAAATGGGAACAGAGTAAGTGTAGTGTGCAGAATTCAGTTGACAGCTTAAAAACCTTAATAGCATTTGTGTTCTTTTTATGCTATATATTCCTCACAATGCAAATTTTATAGGAGAGTAAAATCTCTGGTATTTGCATGATTTCAGATTTAAAAAGAAGTTCATGTGATATACCCAAAATATAGCAAAGATATTTGAATAAAGAGCCCACTTATTTAGTTCTTATTCAGTTAAATTTAAGTAGAAATTAATTATTTGGAAATGTGTATGCTAAAGGTAGAAATCACAGATTTTCTAAATAAAGGCTCACTGACCTATTGGATGGAAAATTACTTAAGGATCCTATAAGAAAATAAAAATTAAAGACGTTTTCTTTGTTAAAAGACACTAACATGAAATCATATATGCCATTACATGTAAAGGTATCTTCATTATCTTAATTGAAACCAGACATCACTATACAGCAGGCATTTTGACCTGCCTATGAATGCACTGAAATCAGTGGAAGTATCCTTGGAGTACCTGGAAAGCCATCACTGGGTGTTGAAACCGAATTCAGTGCCCTTGTCAGTCTCTCAGTTTGCCAGAATCTATTTGGACAATGACCTTTGAATTCTTTTACGTGAAAGTTTACTGCAGTCACATAAATATGTAATTTTGAGGACAGATGACTGATAGCTTTGGGATGGATGATCACTAGTAGTCACAAAAGCAACTTTGTTTTTGGCAACACTTTAGTTCCTTTCTGAATTGGAAATGCGAAAGGAATGATCTCAGTGGCTTGTTTATAACTAATAAAATAGTCTTCACTTTTGGACAGCCCCTAGCAACTTTCATCAATTCTAATTTCTCTTTCATCAACTCCCTTTTACTATCAAAAGTTGCCGGTAGCACACCCAAACTTGAACACTTCATTGTGTAGATTTGCATAGATTGTTTTCTCAAAAGCACCACAGCATTCTCCATCTAAGTTATTTCAATCTTGTCAGCACAGTCAGATCCTGGCTCTCTTTCACTGGGTGAATTCACAATGATTCTACTGTTATTATACTTGACCTCAATAGAAGTGAGTGACATAAGGAAGTATTTTGAACTATCTTAAGTAGTTTCCATAATATGTCCCAGAGTTGGCAACTTTTAGTTATGAAAGAAAAATGACTTTTTTATAATTATGGCATTAAACCTTTTTTAAAAAAACTTTTTTGAGATTGTTGTAAATTCATATACAGTTCAAAGAAATAATAGAGAGATTCTGTGTAACTTTTACCCAGTTTCCCTAATGATACATCTTGCAAAATTATAGTACAATACCACAACAAAAATATTAACACTGTTAAAAATCTACCAGTCTTTTTTGGATTTTCCCTAACTTACTTATATTCATTTGTGTTTGCATATGTGTATTTTGTTCTGTGTAATGTTATCACATGTGTATGTCTGTGTATTCATCACTGCAGTCAAGACATAGAACAGTTCCATCACAACAGGATCCCCTCTGTTACTCTTTTAAAATCACGCATCCCTCCACATCCACCCTCACCCTCATTCTTAGTCCTTGGCAATCACTAATCTGTTCCCCAATTTTATAATTTTGGCATTTCAAAACTATAACATAAATGAAATCATAGAGTATGTAAACTTTTGGGATTGGCTTTCTTTTTTTTGGGCACCTTTTTAAAAAAATAGCTTAATGTTTTTTTAAATTTATTATTGTATTATTTAATTATTTTATTTTGGTGGGGGGAGGTAACTAGGTTTATTTATTTTTAGAGGAGGTACTGGAGATTCAACCCAGGACCTCATGCATGCTAAGCAAGTGCACTACCACTTGAGCTATACTCTCCCCTCTGGCTTCTTTTCATTCAGCACAATTCCCTGGGGTTATGTCCATGTTGATGCATGTGCCAGTAGTTAGTTCCTTTTTATTGCTGAGTAGTATTCCATGGAATAGATAAACCGTTTCTTTAACCATTTACCTATTGAAGGAAATACATAATCTTTCCAGTTTGGGGCTATTACAGATAGTACAATTTTTTGTGTTGACATAAATTTCCATTTCTCTGGGATAAATGCCCAAGAGTGCAGTTGGTGGGTCATATGGTAATTGCATATTTAGTTTTATAAGAAACTGACACTGTTTTCTAGGTGACTCTACTATTTTACATTCCCACCAGGATTGTATGATATAGTTTGCATCTTCATAAGCACTTTGTGTCACTGTTTTTCATGTTAGCCTTCTGAGAAGTGTCTAGTAGCATTTCATTGTGGATTTAATTTGCATTTCTCTAATAGTTAATGATTTTGAATCTTTTTTTCATGTGCTTATTTGCTATCTGCATATCCTGTCTGGTGAAGTGTATGTTCATGTTTTTTTTCTTTTGTCCAGTGTCTACTTGAATTCCTTTTTTAGTCACTCCTGAATTTTGTGTTCTTTGTATATTAACCCCTTGTTGAACATGTGGCTTGCAAATATTATCTCTCAGTCTGTAGCTTGTTTTTTCATTTTTTTAGGAGTAAAATTATTTAGTTTTAATAAAAATCTGATTTGTCAATATTTCTTATTATTATGCTTTGGTTTCAAGTCTCAAAACATTTAAACATTTTGCCTAGCCCTAGATCCTGAACATTTTCTTTCTTTTCCTAGAAGTTTTATATTTTACATGTTACATTTAAGTCTATCATTGATACTGGATTAGTTTTTGTATAAGGTATAAAATTAGGGTTAATAATCTTTGCATATAAAGAAGTCCAGTTATTCCAGCACAATTTGTTAAAAATTGGTCTTTCATCCAGAGTCATTTTTTGCACATTTGTCAATAATCAGTTGGTCATATTGGTGCAAGTTTATGGTTTCTCTATGTTGTTCCCCTAATCTGTGTGTCTGTCTCTATGCCAGTGTCACACCGTTGATACTGTGGCTTTAGATTAGGTAGAATGATTTCTCTCATTTTATTCTTCTTTTTCAAGACTATTTTTGTTCTTCTAGGACATGTGCCTTTTCCATGTAAATTTTAGAGTAAACATGTCTATGTCTACAAAAACTTTCACAATAACATAATTAAATTATATAACAGTCTGTTTTAGGGATATAGAATGATAAGATAAATGAAAATTATTTGGAGAGAAACTGAAAAGAGAAAAAATAGGAAAAGAATAGTGGAGAGAAAGTTATTTTGTTTATAAATTGTTGATGACAAAAGCCTTTTTGTAACTAGATAATGTGACTCAGTGCAAGAGATATAACAGGTCTTTCTGGGAGGGTCATTTTGACTGTCACTATTATAATCCAGCTATTTCATTCTTTATTGACATCTGCTTTAATTGTCTCAAGAGTCACCCTTCTGGAAACAGTCATAGAGATTCCTCATCTATCTCCGATTTATAAGCTTGGAACTTGAACACTTCTTAAAAACATTTTTGTTTCTTTGTTACATTGTGTGTGTGTGTGTGTGTTTCAAGAAATAAGACAAAGGTCATGTTGCTAACACCACTAAACTCTAACCATCCTAAATTAAATGCATGCTGTGCTTCATAGGGATGACATCTGAACCATCAAGACTTTGCACAAAATAAGCTCTGAATTGTCACATGACTCGCCTAGAAAATCCCTAGTTTTTATCAAGTTTACTGTCTACATGTTCCATATCTACACCACACACCTAAATGTGGCTGGCACAAACAAAATAAAAACAAAAACAAAAGCAAATCCCAATCAAACCAACAAACACAACTATATTAAATGGTCTCACTATAAATCATTAGCACTAATCTCAAGTGGGCCCATAGAAATTTAAAACATTTTCCTTTATCCATTTACTCTTCTAGACACCTATTTTATATTTTCTCCTTTCTTCTCCAGCTTTCAGCAACCTCCAGCCCTCACCAATCCATTCTCAGTTTAGCTAATGACTTTGCATTCTCTTTCACTGTGAAAATGCAATTAATCATAAGCTTCCCCACCACATTTGCAAACATATCTATGTTTGAATCCATATGCTTTGGTCTTCTTTCCTCATAACGTGGTTGAATTGTATATGCTTCTAGCTAAGACCAACCTTTCCACTTGTTCAATAGAGCCTATCTCGTCTTGTCTGCTCAAGGATATGGCCCTAGCAATTGCTCCATTTCTTATGGATTAATTAGTTTTATTTAACTATAAAATAATTTCTATCAATATAGAAATATTCTGTAATTTACCTCATTATAAGAAAAGGTCTCTTTGACCCATATTTCTCTCCAATCACTGCTCTATTTCTCTCTTTTCAGTAAGTTTTTGAAAAATTTGTCTTCATTTAATTTATTTTGTCTCCAATTTCCTTTTTATTATATTCTGATATGGCTTTCTACCTAAGCAATCTAATGAAGCAGCTCTTATGAAAGTCATCAATTATTTTCACATTGCTAAATACAATGATTTGTTCCTGATCCCCACTTTTACTTGGCTTCTCTGCAATATTAGCTCTAGTTGATCACTTCCTCTTCCCTACATGGTTCCAAAATTGATTTCTTTTTCCCACTTCTCTGGTTACTTGGTCTTTTATGTACCTGTATTTACTCCCCAGATGGTGTTGTCCAGACTTTAAATATCATTTATATACTGATGACTCATAAATTTGCATCTCAGCCTGGACCTCTAACTAAATTTCCATATCCAGATGCTCATTCAACATTTTTTTCTTGCATGACACTCAGCATCTCAAATATAATATTTCTGAAACTCAGTTCTATTCCTCTTAAATCTCCTTTTTCCCTGCCATCCACATCTCAAGTTAATGGTGGCTAAAGGCTTTGTGGCTTTTTCTTCAAGTCAAAAATCTTGACTTCATCTTTAAATAAGTTCTTTATCTCTCTCTGATGCCCCACACTCAAAATAGGAGGGATACCCTATTGTTCCTATCATCAAAATATTTTCTAAAATTCCACTTTCACCAATCTGGTCCTGCCACCATCACCTCTTTTTGGGTTATTACAATAGACCCTGATTAATCTCTCTCTCTCTCTTTTTTTTTTTTTTTTTTTTTTTTTTGATTATCTCCAATCTATTTTGGACACAAAATCTAGATTATTTTATAATAAAATATCAGTTTATTCCATGAGGACTGATTTGTGGTCTGCTTTGTTTGTTGTATATCCCCAATACCAACCATAGTGTTTGGGACTAAAGGAATGCATACTCTTAGGTGGAACTTTATTTGTCAGAATTCTTGAAGTTTGCATTGAGGGCATGTTCCTTCAAAGAGGAGTTTTGTCTTTATTTCTGCTAAGTGTCTTTGGACTATTAACAGACTGGGACTTTTTTTTTTTTTTGGTTACTCTCTTAGAGGAAATCTCTTGACTAAGTAGATAACATAAATTCTAATACTGAACCCTTGTATGATATAGGTCTTTGATTATGGCATCCCAGTTGAGACTTTTTACCTTTATGAACTCAGGTCGAGAGTGACCCAGTTTCCTTCTCATTTTCCTCCCATGCTAGCTTGCTTTCTTTTGTTTGTTCCTTATTCCTTTCTTTCTTCTTTCCTTTTCACTGATTGTATCTTTTTACTGAAAATGAGCACTTGGAGGAGTTGAGAGGTAGTCTTAAATTTTTGTAGGGAATCTTGATTCCAACTTCCCACTTTGTGGAAATCCAAGATTATCTGGATGAACAGACCATCAAGTCTACCCACCAGATTTAATGCTGTGATTTTCAACATTTTTTTCCTGTTTATAATCCTAGGATATTTCCTTCATTTTTTATGAGCTCTTTAATTTATGAGCTCTATTAATTTGAAGTGATAATTATAACATTCGACTTTGAATTTCTACGTGTTTATATGCATCTTGCTTGCAATGTTTCTGGGACTTCTCCCTCAACTTCTCTTAATTCTTATTAAATAACACTGGTAGTAGTAGATCTAAAAATATTTTGTAATTAACCATCTGCTGTTACTGCATGGGTTAAATTTTTTTAAAAAGTTGAAGAGGTATTTCATTAGAATTTGAATAGAGTAACTAAACTGAATGTACTTTTAAGTCTAATCATGTAGACATTAGATTTCAGCCTTTCAAAAGTTTAGGTCTGTTTAGGAAAAATAATGATGGGGATGTTAATCTAAGGGAGAAAGTTAATAACAAGAATAATTCAAACAGAAACATTTACTTCAGGGCTGAAAATTGAGTTACTGGCTGAGCATGAACCACACATTAATTTGAGAAATTCACCTCAAATTCTTAATAAAATTTGATGATTCCTAGAGGTGGTACAGTAAGTACTTGTTCACTATTACAAACTATGGGTTGTTTAAAAATGGTACTATCTTGCAGCTAAGTAATATTTATTTCACAATTTTTCAGATGAATAACAACTGAAGAGTGATCTCTGCTTATAGAAAATTCTGTATATCTTATGTGATAAAACTAACTTACAAAGTGTGTCAAAATAAAGTTTATGTACTATATATACATATGTGTATATACATATTATAAAATTGGTCTTGCATAAATGAACGTTGGAATGGATACAAATTAATAGAATAAAAAATTGGTATATCTCTCTGGGATATAAATGAGTTAAGGACAGATCTCTAAAAATCGTTCCTAATCCAACATATCTTTAAACTTATGTGGGTAGACTATGACATATAGGGTATTGAGAAAATAGAATCACATTTCAGAGAGAGACACGTTATAATTTAGAACTTTAGGAGATACAACTGAATGATGCAGCACTTGAAGAGTCCAGTGCTATTTTTGCTTAACTTAATAAAAAGACCTATTGTAGTAGAACTTTTAAGCAACTTGTAGATACGAAGGAGGGGAAATAAGTATAACTGCAATTATAATGAGTATTCCAGATGATGAAAATACAGACCCAGATTCAACTATATTATCATATTCATATTTATATAGAATACTGAAGGATACCAGAGTATGCTATTCCACATATGTCTTTTTGACATATGAATTATTTTGAGCTAAAGGCCATTAAGAATCAGAAGATGCAAGAAAATCTCTAAAAACAGGGCGCAGATTTTCCTTTTGTAAGGAAATTGACATTTATAAAGGGATTTTCCATTTGTAAAGATGTTTTCTGCCATACCAGGAAGAGGGGACACTTAACAGTTCATCTGTGAAGAAGGCAATGACTTAAATCTGCATAAAAAATCATGCTAAACAACCCATGTTTACAATACTTTTTCTGGTCAACTTCCCATAATTTGCCTCCCTTGCCCAGAAGACCAAAACTCCTCTTCCTTTATTCAGCCTAAAGTGGTATAAAAGTGTAATTTCTATACATTATTGAGTGCTCCCATACTTACAAGTGTGATGTACATATTAAATAAATTCTGTTTTTCTCTTCTTAATCTATCTTTGCCTTTCTAATTTACAAGAACTCAATCAGAGAACCTAAGAAGGGTAGAGTAAAAAGATTTCTTTTTCCTTTCCTACAGTGTCATAGAAAAATAGAAATCATAGACCCATACGTGCTACAGTGGAAGGAAAGATTTTTTAATGTCAATTTTAACTCTTTCACTTATTTAATCTTGGCATTCTTCATTTAAAGTGGAGATGATCATCTATATAATAAGGTTGTTGAGAAGATTAACCAAGAAAACCTACATGATAAATTGTCTACCCCCCCCCCAAAAAAACAAACAAAAAACAACCTAATACTGAGATAGAATTTTGGGTCTTTGACCAGGTTCAACTTTTGAGGTTGGCAAGGAAGGATACTCAATAGTTTCATGAATCACAGATGTTGAAGGGCACCAGACTACAACACATCAAAATATGTCACTTTGGCATAAGGATTATTTTGAGCTAAAGGTGGTGGAGAACCAGCAGATACAGGAATAGCTTTTTGTTTCTCCCTAACTGACTAAAAGTGTAAATTTTTTCTTTTGTAAAGGAAATTTACATTTGTAAAGCTCCCTCTTTCCCATGAGGAGAGTTATTCCTGAAACAGCTCTTAACACCTGAGAGACTCCTGTCTGCATGAGAAAACAGCCCTTATTTACCACACATTTCTTCCTTCACCTTAAGGTAAAGTTATTGAAGTCAAGTTCAGCTGCACCAATACTCAAGAGACAAGTGTTGGTTAGAAAGCAAAGGTTGCTTTATTCAGGAAGCCAGCAACGTATAGAGAAGGTGAACACATGTGCAAGAACCACCTCTGAAGATTCTGCTCAACCATGAAATTTTTTAAAGAGAAAAGGAGGAAGTTAATCACAGTTAATCTTTTGGGGAGGGGGTCTGAGTCTTTGTTATCTTCCACTATGTGTAGACTTTCTTCTGATTTGTTGGTGGTAAGGTAGCAGGGCAGTGATCCAGGACTCTTGTGCTTGGCCTGAAGTTACCAGTCTCTACCTGGGTGGGGGGCCTTAGTAAGACATTGTTATGTATATCACCTGAGGAGGAACCAGGACCCTGATTTATCACTGCCCTATTGTTTCTTGATTGCTCCTCCTTTGTTCTTGTATTCTCTCACTTTTCTGATTAGCAACTCTTTGAATCTGCCATTTTGGAACTCAGGAAAGGTCAAAGAGGCTAAAGCCTCTTTCCTACAAATAAGAAATGGGGGACACAGAAAGGATTTGTGGCCAGGAAGGCACCACAGAGTCCTGCTTGGTTTCAATAACTTGCCTCCCTCATCCAGAGGCCAAAACCCCCTTTTTCTTTGTTTAGCCTAAGATGGTATATAAACTTCAATCACCTGATCATCTCCTTTAATCTCATTTCTTTGTGAAAGCCTCCTGTGTGTGTACATAATTAAAACATGTTTTTTCCTTTCTTGTTCATCTTATCTTTTGTCAGTGATGAAATAAATTCATATTTTATGGCAAGACAAATTTAAAGTTTTCCTTTGCCAGTTTGAGCCTCCTCTCAACCTTTAGGGTGTATTGTGCATCTGCGTTAATGAGACCTCCTTAGGAGGTAACATTCCTTCTTAATCTCATCAAGGGTCACAACTCCTTAGGAGATTACCATTCTTCTTAATCTTATAAGGGGCCACAGTGACCCATGATCCACTACTCTTTGTATGTCTATATCTGGATTGTATAAACTGTCAGTGATACATCATTTAATGTACAGCCCTCTGTCTTAAAAACTTATATAATTATGCTTTGACCTCTAACAGATGGAAGCGTTCTTGGAGCTTTCTGAGAGGCTATTCCTAGGTTATAATTCTCAGTTTGGCTTGAATACAATTTTCCATTTCTCTCTTCAATTAACTGATTAATTTTTTTGTCAACATCAGTATGATTCATAGGACAGCCAGATAACTAGAGGGATAGAAGAAAAAGATTTCCTCCCCTGCAACATGAAGGAAGAGACTATTTGCTCTACAATGAGAAGATAATGACCTTAGGAAACCTAGGTTCTCAAACTAGCTAGAAACATTTATATGGTCACAAAATCATCTCAGAATAGAACAATACTATTATAAAGTGAGTCAAAGAAAGATGCCAAAGAAAATATATTTATAGCTATAAAAATGATGTCCAGAATGTACTTCCAAATAGACACATATTTAGACAAGACACTTTGTTACAGGTGATAGGAACTCAATCAAAAATTGCATAAATCAAAAGGGGAATAATGGACTTTTACACTTTCAAGTCCAGGGTTGACCCTGACTTCAAGCACAGCAGAACTCAAAGGCTGAAAAATATACCCAAACCACCCACCTCTCAAAAGCCAGTGTGTTAACCTTATCTCTTTACTTGTTGGTGGGTTACCTCTTGTGATTGGGGACTTAGGGATGGTAACAGCTTCAAGATTGCAACCCAGAAGGAAGGCATTTCTCTCTTTAAATCTCCAAAGTGAAAGCCCAAGAAATAACTGATAATCCTTCATGAATCTCTTTTGGACCATTGTTATATCCAGAGGAATGTGGTGCTGCTACAAATGAGGGGAAGGATTAGAAGTTAGGAGAAAGGAAGTCATGGAGAATCTTGGAGAATTGACAACAGCTTCCACAGCCTATATAAGTAACTTCCATTTTAGTAATTAAAGTTCTCATTTGTCAAAAGGGTCTAAACCTAGTTGGTTATAAAGTTTTTTTCCAGATCTGAAATTTTCTTCTTTCGATTACAAGCTTTGTCTTCATAGCAGTAGATACAGTTGTAATGTGAAGAAATAAATCAGATATTTAATATTCTTCAACCTTCTGAAAACTCATTTTTGTTTATAGAACACTTCTTAATCTTAATCTCAAAATGGCTTTTAAAGGCGTATTTTGTTCTCTGCTTTTACTGTGTCTGTTGCTTCCCAGGAAATTCTCATATTTTTTTTTGTTCCCTCTTTGCCTGTCTTCTTATTCATTTCCATCTTTGAAAGCTTCGTCTCTATCTACAAGGTCACTCAGTGATTTCAGAAGTCTGCTAGTAAAGGGTTTAATCTTTCAAATGTAAATGGAGCTCAAGACTAGCTTTGTAATTAGTTTATTTTGCTTCTGTTCTTTCTAACCACATCCTGACTCCATATGTTCCACACAGTTTTAGGTGTTAGTGATGTCATAAACTACAAACTGAAATTTTGGCAGCAATACAAAGAAAAAGCTAATTCTTTAATATACCTTGAATGTATTTGCAATTGCTAAACTAATATTTGGTAGGTGACTTGAGATCTAAAACTACAAAATATATTTATTTAGGAATGGACTCATTTAACCTATAATTTACCTTTTGTTTAAAAAAAGGTAATGTGCACGTGAATTCAGATATTTCATGGTGGCATTCAAAGTCAGTAGAATATTTGCACTGAGATCTACCATATTATGCAACTTGAAACTTAGTTCTGTTTTTAGGAGGGAAAAAAAATACTTGGATTATCAGGTATATTACTTGTTTATGGCAGTAGAAGATGGTATAATTGGAAATTTACTTTGAACAATATAAAATGTTGGGTAGGGATTTATGTGAGGGTTCTTACATTGGAAATATGAGCAGAAATACATGTGGAGAGGATTGTAGCAGAAACCAAGCTCCTGTTTGCATAAAGACAATTACAGAGTCACAGCCTGGGTGGTCCAGACCCTCATGCTAGCAATACTTCTCATCCCAGGATAAATCAATCCCATCATGAAAACTGGTCAAATAGGAAGAACAATGACAAAGAATAATACTTGCAGCAATTAAAATGCTCCCTACACTGCACTTCTAAAAGACAGTTCCCAGGATTCCATGACCTAGATTTTTTAGTTACTGATAATAAATACAGCATCACTGGAAGTCCTACTGTGTGCCAGACTTTCACCACTACATACCTTAATTAATTTTCCTCTTTTATCCAGTCTATAATGTAGGTATATGCTGATAGATGAAGGAGCTACCCACACATATCCACATAGAACTTAGAGGTATTAAATTATAAACTAGGACTCTGAGATTTCAAAGCTGAGATATTAAATATTAAGCAACAGCTTCCATGTTTTAATGCTGTGTATAAAGCCTCAATTAACAACAAGTTTAGTAACAGGCACAAATATTTCACATTCACAATACTTGAATTATTCACTTAAATCCTATTTCAAAGTACTTTTTATAGAAAATAATTTGAAATACAACAACTATTTCTCCATTCAAACAAGTTACAACTAGTCCAGTATCTTTTTAGGCAAATAGTAGAAGCTCTCAAGAGAAAGATGGCTGAAATGCCAAAGAGGGTCGAAAGACAGCTCAACAAAAGATCAGACAGCAACTCAGAACTGGCTGTGGTTTACTGTTCAGCACTATTAGAATGTGGATTATCTCTCTCGAACAGTTAATGGGATGGAAATTGCATATAACATTTCTTTGCATCAGTAAAAAGAAGCTCAACAATGAGGTTTTGTATGAAAAATAGACAGTGAGAATGTGATAAAAGAAATACTTTGACAGATCAGTTAAACATCATGCACTACTGAAGGAGAAAGATTTAATGTATAAGAAGAGATTTCAGTCCTTGTACTAATGGACCAGAGTTGTGAATTAAGAAGCATCTAATTCATCTGATCTGTGATGGTGACATTTATGAAGGAATGAATATTGGACTCCTGTCTTCCAATTTTGGATGAAAATTATTTGTGTCTGAATAGACTCATGTCAGTAAAGAAGTGAAGCAAGACTTTTACTATCCAAATACAGAGAAACAGCAATACAAAAGATGTGGCCAAGGAGTAGCCTCCTGACAATAGATCTGTCCAATACTGAGCAGCAACCTTCACATCAGGGCATCCGAAAGGTCAGAAAGGGCCACTCCAACTCCAAACATCTTGATTCATAAATGAGTGAATATAATAGTCCAATAAAAAATCCCCAAAACTCTTCTATTGCAATATGTAACTGGATGATTATTAGCCTTGTTTTTCTTTCTTTAAAGAATGGACCAGATAATGATATGTTACAATTTGTGGGAATGTTGTAATTTACATTTATATTCGAGGGTTGCTTTCCAACATGCCTCTCTCTTAAAGGCTCCCTTACCCTTTCACCAACAAAATAAACAAAAGAAAAAAGTACTTGCTTTAGAATTGGAGCAATCAATGCTCTACTAGTTTTCTTTTCATTTGTATGAAAAGCACTGGTTAGAGAGAATGAGGTTGCAGATTATACATAATATTCAAAGCACCAATCTGCATTTTACATATAGATATATAATTTTTTTTCTTTTAAGCCTTTTGCTTATTCACTATCAGACAGAAGAAACTTGCAGTGAAATTTACTAACAATAATTACACTCTTAGAGAATCGGTCAAATTAGGGCTAGATCTTATATTTCCATTTGATTGAACACTGAGTATTCTTTTTTATTTTTGACCACAGTAATGTTAGAAATATTTTGTTTTTATGAGTGGAAATGAGAAGATGAACCAAAATGAAACACAGAAAAAAATAAAGCAGAAATAATTCTTGATACTTTTGCAAACCCTTTGAAATATATTTTTTTAAGTCTTCACTTTAATTTACAAAGGGAAAGTCATCATAGAGAAATGACCCTCTTATATGATAAATCACTATCTAAAGTACTTCATCATTTCATTGTCAATGTAATTACATTAAATATTTCAACAGCGGCTACCTACTGGAAGAAAAGAAATCCAGTTATGAAGGCCAATATTCCTCCATTAGGAGGTTGTGGAGAAAATGAGGGATGAGTAAATGAGACTGCGAAGTGGCTAATAAGAAAGTAGGAAAATCAGAAACACGTAAGTCAAATGAAGAAAATGTTTGGAAGATGAAAAGATCAGTCAACTCCACATAACGCTGCTAACAAATAGGATAGCTACAAGATTAACATCCAAATCAGGATGCTTTAAGTATAAAATTACAGGCTTACCTCAAAGATATTGCAGATTTGGTTCCAGACTACTGCAATAAAGGGAATATCACATAAAGCTAGTCACACAAATTTTTTTTGGTTTCCTGGTGCATATAAAACTTGTGTTTACAAAATACTGTAATCCATTAAGTGTAGTCTGTTAGTAAGGTCTCAAGTCTAACATAGACAATAGAATTATGTCTAAAAAAAACATACATACTTTAATTAAAAATACCACATTTTTAAAAAATGCTAACCATTATTTCTTCAGTAAGTCATAATCTTTTTGCTGGTGGAAGACGGCCTTGATGTTTATGGCTGCTGACTGATCAAGGTGGTGGTTGCTGAAGGTTGAGGTGGGTGTGGTAATTTAGACAACAGTGAAGTTTGCCTCATCAATTGACTCTTCCTTTCATGAATGATTTCTCTGTAGCACACAATGCTGGTTGATAGCATTTTATCCATAGAGAACTTGTTTCAAAATTGGAGTTGGTCCTATCAAACCCTGTCACTGCTTTATCAACTAAGTTTATGTATGTTAAAAGTCCTTTGTTATCATTCAACAGTTTTCACAGGATCTTCACCGGAAGTAGATTCCATCTCAAGAAACCACTTTCTTTGCTCATGCATAAGAAGCAACTTCTTATCCATTAGTTTTACCATGAAATTGCAGCAATTCAGTCACATCTTCAGGCTCCACTTCTAATTTTAGTTTTCTTGCTATTTCCACCACATTGCAGTTACTTCCTCCATTGAAGTCTTGAACATCTGAGAGTTGTAATCAACTTCTACCAAATTCCTCTTAATGTTGATATTTTGACCTCTTCCCATGAACCACTGATGTTCTTAATAGCATCTACAATGGTGAATCTTTTCCAGAAAGTTTTTCAACTTACTTTGCTTAGATCCATCAGAGGAATTACTGTCTACAGTGGCTATAGCCTTATGAAATATTTTTCTTAAATAACAATACTTGAAAGCCAAAATTACTTCTAGATCCATATGCTGCAGTATGGATGTTGTGTTAGCAGGCATAAAACAACATTAATTTCCTTAGACATCTTCATCAGAGCTCTTGGGTGACCAGCTGCATTGCCGATGAGAAATCTTACCTTGAAAATAATCCTTTTTTCCTAGGCAATAGACATCGACAGTGGGCTTGAAAGATTCAATAAACCACATTGTAAAGAGATGTAGTGTCATTTATGCTTTGTTGTTTCATCTATAGAACACAGGCAGAGTAGATTTAGCATAATTCTTAAGGGCCCTAGGATTTTCAGAATGGTAATTTTGCAGTGGCTTCAACTTAAAGTCATCAGCTGCATTAGCCCTTAAGAAGAGAATCAGCCTGTCCTTGGAAGCTTGGAAGCAGGCATCGACTTCTCCTCTCTAGCTATGAAAGTCCTAGATGGCATCTCCTTCAATGTAAGACTGCTTCAGCTACATTGAAAATCTGTTGTTTGTGTGGCCACGTTCATTAATTATCTCAGCTAGATCTTCTGGATAACTTGCTGTAGCTTCTACATCAGCATTTGCTGCTTCACCTTACATTTCTATGTTATGGAGACAGCTTCTTTTCTTAAAACTCATGAACCAAATTGCTAGCTTAAAACTTTTCTTCTGCAGCTTCCTCACCTAGCTCAGCCTTCATAGAATTAAAGAGAGTTAGGGCCTTGCTCTGGATTAGGCTTTGGCTAAAGGGAATGTTGTGGCTGGTTTGATTTTCTGTCCAGATCACTAAAACTTTCTCCATATCAGCACTAAAACTGTTACACCATTTGTGTGTTCACAGGAGTAGCACTTTTAATTTCCTTTAAAAACTTAACTTTTCATTCACAACTTGGCTAATTGTTGGGCACAAGAGGTCCAGCTTGCAGCCTATCTCGGCTTTCAACATGCCTTCCTCACTAAACTTATTTCTAACTTTTGATTTAAAGTGAGAGATATGCTCCTTTCACTTGAACACTTAGAAGTTGTAAGGTTATTTGTTTGCCTAATTTGATTAATACTATGTCTCAGTGAATAGGGAGGCCTGAGGAGAGGGAGAGAGATGGAGGAATAGCTGATAAATAGAGCAGTCAGAGCACATACAATATTTATTAATTAAGTTTGATGTCTTATATGAGCACCCCAAAATAATTACAATAGCAACATCAAAAATTGCTGATTACAGATCACCATAACAAATACAATAATGAAGAAGTTTGAAATATTACAAGAATTACCAAAATGTGGCACAGAGACACAAAGCAAATGCTGTTGGAAAAATGACTTCTTTAGACCTGCTTAACACAGGATTGCTACAAACCTTCAATTTGTAAAAAACACAGTATCTGTAAAGTGCAATAAAGTGAAGAACAATAAAACAAGGTATACCTGTAGACGATTGATTGCATTAGGAAAAAAGTGTAAACCAGGACTCTCCAGTGCACATCAGATTATTCTACTGGTAGCATAAGTAAGGACTGAGAAATCACTCCTGAATTTAACAGTATGAAGTACACTTGTGAGATTAATGAAAACAGTGTTGATGGGGTGACAGGGTTGAACACATGACTAAAGTGGGTTTAGGAGAGGGGAGAACTTGGAGACAAGAAACTTAGGCAACTCTTTAGGGGAGTCATTCCAAAATGATGACTTAAGAAATCAGACTGCAGTTGCTGGCGATGTAGGGCCAAAGCAAATGTTTGTTGTTTAAAATGGGCAAATTAATAGTATGTCTTCATGGTGGTGGATGATCCAGTAGAGAAAGAAAACTTTGAAAAAGTGAGTCTGGACTGATGACCAGATGACTAGAGATGAAGAAGAAAGGCTTAAGGTCTAAATGAGGCTGGGATGTTTTTGGCCTGCAGTGTGACTGATGCCGGAAACTCCTCCAGACACAGCTGCCAAGTGCTTATCCTTACCTGTGGAGAACCGTGGTTGTCTGTAGGCATATACATTGATAAACAAACATGAATATCCAACAGCCTTGACCCCAAGGGAGTAAGAGAGTCTTCCTTTCAAAGACCAAAGGCTGTGCAGGAACCTGGACAAGTGAGGCTTCACTGTGGTGAGAACTGGGACATCCAGGCAAGTGTCACCATCTATAGGACAGTGGAGAAGCAACTCAGTGGTCAATGCTTAGGAAGCAGGGAGACCTGCCTGCTTGGGGGTAAAAGTCAAAACATCCTGTGTCTTTTGGATTACTTAACTTCTAGAGCTTTTAGACAATTGGGGGATACGGGAGACTTAGAAAAAAATATTTTTTTAGCTCAGAAGTATTTTAGTATGTGACACTCAGGATGCTCAGGTTTTGTTGCTGTTGTTATTTTTAAGTTTAATTTAGTCATATATCTCATTTGCACAAAGTTTGTATTCATGCAGGTGAGATAATATGGATAGCCAATAACCAACACACCAAAGAGGGAGAGAGACAGAAAGACAGAGACACAGAGACAGAGACAAAGAGAGGCAGAGACAGAGAAAGAGACTACAAATAATCTTCCTTCAGAATTGTAAAGAAAAACTTTTTGCACCATTTTTAAGCTTGATCTAGACTAGTACCATTTGAATTGTGCATTTGAAGGAAACAGTTAAAAATTGTCAACTTTCCTTTCTATTTCTGATATATAACCCCTGAGTTGTTCTTAAATTATAATAAATATGAGTATGGTGAGGAAAGCATGAGAGCTAGTTGGCTGGAACTTTATCCTAAATTAACTTGCAGTGTTCTTGGTATTGTTACTAATTTTAAAAGATAAGTAAGTCTGGCCTCTCTAGACCACGAGCTTTGTGAGGGCCGTGGCTTCTTTCACTATAGCTCCTAGCACAGATCTCAATAAATATCTATTAAATGACAAACTAAAAAAAATGACCTTGGTTATTTCAATTGGTAGTTTGAAGCTACAATAATTGTTTTGGCATGGACTTAAATAAAACTAATGCAGTTGGTACCCAGACAAAGACCAAACAATGACACATAATATTATTCTTTGTGTTGTTTTACAATTAAATATGTTCTTAGTAGTCAGTTCAGTTTCTGTGATAGACTTTTGAAGTTAGATCGATGTCTTCTATGCACACTGAAGTGACAAATACTGTAAATATTTAAATTTGAAATAAAGCCTTCCCTTCATAAAGTATACATTCATCTTTGGCTCCTCTGAATTTAGAATTAAAATAAAATTGATACTAACATCAACCAAAACCATAGTGTCAGTTTTTCTTGAATGCAAATACAGTAAACACATTCAGCTTTTACCTAAGAACGGAGAGTTGACATTTCTACATTATAAATAGGGCATCCAATGGAACAGAGCAATTCCCGGAGGCTTGAAAGGTTCAGACCTTTGATCTCTGTATGTCTCTCCTCAGGACTCATGGAATCTGCCCTCTTCTCCCAGAATCATCTGACTGGGAGCCAAATGAACATCAGATTTGTTTAAGGGTCTAACTAGACCCCAGGGTTTATTGCCGATTTCATTTTGCATTTTAGCATTGATCCAGCTTCTCTGCTGTAACTCTCCCTTGCTTATTTATCTGTATCAGCTGAATGTTGAATGATTGATTTTGGATGCTGCACTTTAGCATTGTTATTATTTGTCTCTCTAGGTAATCCTAGCAACATATTCTCCTGTGCTCACTCCACAGATCCATTTGCCTAACCATGAAGTATGTTGGGTTTCGTATGTATTTTTGTATATCTTTCTTCAGAACAAGGGCATTGGAAGATGGGATTGTATCCTTGGCAGATTCTTTCATTACCATTGTTATTTCTCTCCTCTTGGTTTCTTACTCATTTCCTCACTTACTTGTTAGTTCCTCCTATGTACAAACCACTACAGTCGATGAAGGATTCCAGGGAGGTTGGTAGCATTCCAATACTCAAGGAGTTTATGCTACTTTGAGAAAGATTAGAATAGCACATAAAACTCACAGTTTAAGAGCACTGAGAGGAAGAGAAAGGGGCAGAGGGTAATAAGAACAAATTCATGATGGTGGACAACAGGGCAAAAATTTTTGCAAGGTGTCCATGGATTTTGTAAATAAGCACCCTCCGTGTTTTAGGTGGAGGGCAATGGGAGAGTGTGTCTGCCTTTGAGTTTCCATACCAGGAGAGGGGATCTCAATGCTGCTGAGCTCTCTCTCCTTATGGTTCACTTATTTAACATATAAAAACACTTACGGCTAGTTAAGAAAAATTAAATAGTATATAAGGGCTTAAAATGAAAGGAAAGAGTTCCCTGTCTCACCTATCACATCCAGTTTTGCACTCTTGATATAACTTCTTTTAAATATTGATTTAAATTATTTATTTACTATAAATGAATTCACCTTACACATTGTTATAGACTGAATCGTGTCCCTCCAAAATGTATGTATTGAATCCCTAACGCCCAATGTGACTGTATCTGAAGATAGGGCCTTTAAAGGAGTGATCAATGTGATCAATGTTAAATGAGGTTGGAGGATCCAGTATGACTGATGTCCTTGTAAGAAGAGGAAGGGACACCAGGGATGAGTTTGCACAGGGAAGAGCCCAGTAAGGACACAGTGAGAAGGCGACCATCTGAAAGCTAAGAGGAAGCCTCAGAAATCAGCCCTACTGTCACTTTGATCTTGACTTCTGGCCTCCAGGACTGGAAGACAACTGATGCTAATTATTTGAGCCACCCAATCTGTGCTATTTAGTTATGGTAGCACATATGATAAACTAACACACATATAAACTATTCAATCCCTACAAGAGTATATATAGAAAAAAGTGAAAGTCTTCCCAACCCTTGTCTCCTGGTTTTCTTCCAAAGGAAACTATCATACCAGATAATTATGTATTTTTTAGAGGTAACCACTTCTGCATGGTACTATATTTGGGTTTTCAGTCATCAAATCCATGTCTCGAAATAGTATGCTTGTTCTACTGTTTCTGGTTGATTTTTTACTATGATTAATGAGGCTTAATTTATTTATACTGCCCTCCTTTCTCTCTTAGCAAATACTTATACCACTTATTTCAAATTCTTTTACTAATCTGCTCTGCACCTTGATACAGTGTGCTTCAGTTCTTTATATATCATCATGGAATTGAAGGCATCAGTAGTTCCAGTCTTCACCATACCTTCCTTACCCTATTTTACCTCCAAATTCTCACAGCTATGCCTGCTGTAGTATCATAGTTCAATCTCCTATAATTTTTTATAAGTTTATTCTAAAAGTTGAACACCAATAATCAATGTTTAGTTTATTATATGACTAAATAATGTTTGCTGTAGAGCCACATAGTGTGCTAGGCTTACATTTCCTTCCCAAGGGGTCTGTATCAATCCAGTTTGAATCAGAGAAGCTGATCTACTATGAGTATTTTTGAATAAGGGATTCACTATAGCAATTAGAATGTATGAAATTGTGGGAGGAGCTAGGGAAGTAAGGTCTGGGAAGGGGGCTAGGATAAATATAGAAAAGTTTCTAACCATCCACTGGCAAAGGTGGGCAGGTTGGACCTTGCAGAGGAATTTAGGAAGCTGAGAATGTGCAGCTTCCAAGTCAGGGTCATGGAGGTGACTAGTGAGAATTCTATGGAAGGCACTGCTTCTGCATCTTGCAGTGAGACTAGGGTGGCTTTGAGTGGATTAGGAAGATTTATTTCAGGAAGAACAGTTGAGTTGAAACAGGGGAGAGCAAGGACAGAGTGTAAGGCATTTCCTTCAAGACTTTCCTCATTGTTTTCCTATATATCCTCTCTCTCTTTTGACTACCTTGATTTGCTTATCCTTATTTAACTTTGTAAGCTAAGTGGTAAATATTTTTAGACCTAATATAGCCTGAAAATGTCTTTACTCAGCCTTATTCTTTACCGATGGCTTGGTTGTATGTAGTGTTTATGTTGAAAAACATTTTCCTGTAACTTTGAAAATATTGTTTCTTGTTGTTTGAAGATATTGCATCCTGGAAGTCCAGGATACTAGTCTGATATTTGTCTGTGAGTGAAGTATAGCTGTTTATTCCAAAATCATGTTGCATACTCTAAAGTCCAGGGTTTGTTTTTGTTTTTTGTTTTTTTGTTTGTTTTGTTTTTGGTTTTGGTTTTTGGTTTTCTTTTAGGGGGAGTGGTAATTAGGTTTATTTATATATTTATTTTTTAGTGGAGGTCCTGGGGATTGAACCCAGGACCTCATGCATGCTAAGCATGTACTCTACCACTGAGCTATACCCTCCCTAAAGTCCAGTTATCCTTTGTTCTTTATTCATATTTAAGAATGAGGTCAGTAAAAAGGTTTATTGGGGTTCTGTATACAAGGGTGGACTTTGTCAGATTACTTTGGGGTGAGTTGGTAAGGTGCCTGATGTTATTCTTAGTGATACCAAATGCCAAGGTAAAGAAGACTTTGCTTCAAGCTGCTCTATTTCTACCCAGAAAGTTTGTTTAATTTATTTAGGGAAGAACACTGCAATTTTTGAATTAGAGATGAATGCTCATCTACTATATGGGAGACAGGGGGGATTATGATTAGAGGAAATTATTTCCTATAAAGATCTTCAACAATTCTGATGGCTTCTGTTCTACTTCTCACTTCTGCATAGTCAGATATCATTGTCTTAGAATCCTCTTGTTCTAGAGATATTACCTGGCCACAGGGTCTCCCTCCTCTGTTGTAGCTCTCTCTACCTATGTGTCAAGAAGAGATTTCTTCTTTGCATCATCATTACTGCTTGCCTATCTGTTTAATCTGTAAGAAATGCATTGAAATCTCTCAACCATTAATTCTTTAACCCTGATCTTTGAATTCAATAACATTTACAGTGTTTTTTTTAGTATATTTTTATAAAAGTCTCATGTAGGAAAGTGTGCGTGTGTATGTGTGTGTGTATACACTCAGTTTGCCCTGATGAACCAGATTTGCCTATAATTTTGTTTGGAAAAGATATCTTTGTGGTCCAGCAAGAGATGTTTAGGAGTTTCAACAGTAAAAGAAATTAAATAGTACAATTGAAATTTAGGAGCATGTATTGAGAACCTATTATATGACATTTCATATAAATGTAAGCGATAAAAATACAAGTAAGATATACTCTGTGTATAGGAGAATTCACCATCCAGGGTAGGGAGAAGAAAATGTAAACAAAGTGAAATGCAGCAATACAGATTCTATGACAAATGTTTGTAGAGTTCAGCCATGTCATGAAATGGAACTGATCAGTTTTACTTAAAAGAATAAGAACTTCATAGAGGAGGTGGCAGCTAAGATGAAAGTATTTATTGACGCAGATGGCAAGCAAAGCTGGCTGTGATAGGGAAAATCTGTCACTCCAGCACAGAAATCCTCTAAATCTATTTTCAAATGCATCGTCATCCCTGTCCTCCACAGCTCCTTCCCACACCTGGGCCCCGTACTCTTACCAGCCTAAACAAACTATTCCTCCATCCAAAGTGGTAAAACAACAGTTATTGAGCATCTAAGAATGATAGCTGTATTTTTATCTGCCCAAAATTGACAACTATCCACTGACTGGTCAAGCTGCCCTGTGCTCCAAATAGTAGCATTTTTGTAAAACAGTACAAGCACCTACCAGTGTAAACAGAGGTCACAGAATTGTTGGGTGTGATAACTCTTCAAGGTTCAGCATACTCCTGAATGAGTAGTATCACCATAAGTCATGCCCACTGACATCCCCCCCACACTGCATGCTTGTCAGAAATGAACTCATTTACCAATGTATTATTTTTATTTTTTTAAGTCCCTGCATAAGCAGGCTCTTTGACTAAATATTTTACTTAATTTTATAGAAGATTATGACATGGGTATTTTCCCCATTTTTTAGATGAAGAAATTGAGAGATTATATGCATAAGAAAACACAGAAGTTAAATTGCAGATTAGAAGTGGAGACTGACTTCAAAATTCTTGTAAAAACTGCTAAGTTTCCCTGACTATTCTCATCCCAACTCTTAAGCCTTTGCGACTGCCATTCTCTTTTTTTTTAAAAATAATTTTATGTTAGTATAATTTTATCTTGTTTTTATTTATTATTATTTTAATCCCCAGTACCTTGTGTATGCTAAGCATGTGCTCTACCACTGAGCTATACACACACCCTCTGCAACTGCCACACGCCCTGCAACCGCCATTCTTAAAATGAATGCCATGACTCCATCCTCCAGTCTTACCCACCTTCAAAGCCCAGCTCATACATTGTCACCTCACTCAGGAATTCTGTGGTCACCCCAGTCCAAATCCCTCTAAAAGGATTATCTGTGCAGTGTGTTTGAGAAATTCAGGACAAACACTTTTTAGTTTTCCATTTACTATTCTCATCCTCTGAAGCACTTTTTATTTGAGAAAGGAACATGCTATTCTCATAGTTTTGTGGCCCCAAAGCAATTAAGAGGCTCCTTGGTGAGGCTGAATTGCATTTACAGGAAGAGGGTAGCACTTCAAAGAGGCAGTGAAAATGGCTACCGTAGTGCTTGGCATGTAGGTGATGCTCAGTGACTATGAGCTGTCATTCGTATTATTCATTATTTCTTATTCTCCATGTCAAGACACATATGAAGGATTTCCTAACTATGACATTTGACCAGGATTTTCAAGGAAGCAAAATAAAGCCAGTTTTCAACTTTTTAAACCTGAGAGTGATTAGCTGTTCTTCATATTCCTTCTTTCCTAAATCACTGTTTGCATTCAAGTTCTCCACATCTTTCCTTCGTTAGACTGGAAACTCCTTAAAAGGGAAAGACCTTGCCTTTTTAAAAGAATCTTTTTATCTCCTGCCACACCTAGCATGCTTCTTTATATACTGCAGAAGAGAAATGTGTTTATTTGAACCTCTTTTTTAAAGTTTAATTTAGCATGTATTGCCTAGCATTGTTATGTATCTTATTTTTCCTTGCCTCCCAAACTAGAGTATCAGCAAGCTCAGAGCAAAGATATTTAATGCCTTGTGCAAAACAAGTTCTTGACTTCTTTATGAAAATAGTAGGCTTTTAGAGGTTTATTTGTTCCTTTACAATACAAATTGACCATGAATGTATGAAGTTTTTTCTTCTTCCCCAGAATGAAATCAGTGGGGCCTATACGAAGGGCAGCGAAACCAAAGTCGCTTGAAACAATAAAAGAAATCTAAAGTTCAAATGGAAAATATATTTGCATGGCTCAAATGCTCATTCATCACTGAGCTGAAAGGATGTGATTTTCTTGTCAGATGACATGTTATAAAAATAAAATAGTGGCAATACTGACACTTTATATTCTGAATAAGCACAATTGCATGAGCCCAATTTCTGTTTGAAAATCCTACACATACAACTACTTCTTCACAGCTGACCATGGAGGCTTACCTAGGGCAGTCCTAAAGGGACTAACCTGTTGCAGACCAGCTTCTTTGAAGAGCTGTATCTTGATTCTATCATTTAGGGATTAAAGGGCAGCACAAAATTTGAGATTTTTTTAAAAAGGACAAAAATTAAAAGGACAGAAATGTTGTATATTTAATGTCTTTATTTATTTAGAGTTGTAACATGCCTATCTCCTTCAAAGCTAGTCTCTCTTTAGTCTATTTGGGAAGGAAGGATCTTTTGAATGCATTTCTGACTTGCCACATGGCGACTGTTGCTCTATCTGAGGTTTTTCCAGATATTTCTAGGTGCTCTAGGGGATATAGTCACCGTCTCCTGGTGGTAAACTGTGGACACTTTCTGTAAATTACCCCAGTGGATGGGCAGAAGTGGGGCAAACACACTTCCCTACACTGTCTCTTCCCTTAATTCTACATCCTGCCACCATACGAGGCTATACGGGAACATGAGGCTTGACTGAAGAGCTGGGAGTTGCTGAATGGAATGACTATATAAAAGTTGGACATCATTGTATACCAAGTGAGACTGCTCTCACGAGACAAGGGATAATATTTAAACCATTTGAAAGTGATGGTTTCAAAGACACGTATCCTAGATCCTAGCCTTGTCAAGGTCCACCCACTACACAGTGTCTTTCCATCAAATCTCTGTGTTAGAAATATTGACCCCACACCTATAAGCTTTAAGGGAATACACAGGGGCTGCTTTCACTCTAGGTTTAATCCCTCCTCCACTTGAAAATTGCTGGACAAAATAACCATCAGTAATATATAACCCAAAGTCTAAGTTATGAATCCTAGAACTATGGGACAGAGTGGTGGTAGAGATTTTTGTTTGTTTGTTTTTTAATATATAATACTATCTAAGTTCAAATTCAGCACTCTGAATGCTGGCCCCATTCATTCATTCCACTCAATGACAGTTTTGTATAGTCCTTTTTATTCTTTCTAGTCATTTGGGATACACACACACACACACACACACACATACACACACCCAGAAACACAGTTATCCCAGCAACAAACACTAAGCCCCAGAGACTGTAAAATATAGATCCAGATTAAATAATACTCTTTCTTGAATATACTATAATCTTCATACTCCCTTCCCATGTGGAGGATAAAGTTTTATATATTTTTAAAGAGAGCTGTAGACATCTCCCCATCTTTTTGTTGTTTGGTTATTATTCTCCCATTTCCAAACCATGCATAAAAATTTACAGGTGCGTAGAAAAGCAAGCCTGATGCTGCACCTCATCTCCAAGCAGCAGGAATATCTGGTTTTCGATGGCCAGCGTCTAACTGAACAAAGACAAGTCCAAGGCTTTAAAATGACAACTTTTCCATATGTAAAGGACCAAATTTAAAAGCAGGCCTTTCCCACATTATTATTTTATAAGTAAACAGAAGACAATATGAGGAATTATCATTCTCCTACTGAGACAACCCCTGCTGTTGTGTGTTCACTTGTGTGTGTCTGTGTGCATGTGTGTGTGTGTGTGTCTAAGGGGAGCTTTGCATTTTCAGTTAAAATCACAGTAAGGAAGAAAATAAATTATTATAGCCTTCATAAATTACACAAATTATTTTCACCTTCGGTTCTATAAAAACACAAGAATATTTCCCATTAGCACTTTATTCACCACTTAAGAATAAAGTCTTAAATAGAAAGATGCCAGCCCAAAATATAAAATGTTTCTTCCCCTCCCTCACATATCATCTTTCTCTATGAGTTTATGTATAACTATGTTGGGGAAAAAAGTAAATTAAACATATGTTCTATGCTGTTGAGAAATCCATTTTGGTAGAATGATCTATAAATATTGAAAAAAACCTTGAGGACATAAGTAAACACCAACCGTAAAGTCGGTGTAACCACAGTAATAAAACAGTGAGAGAACAATTACTTTGGATCACTAATAAGGCTTCCTGGAGTAAAGAAACAAAGTACCGTAAAGAACACACAATTTTGCTGAAACTAACACTGTAAATCAGCTACATGTCAATAAAAAATCAAATTAAAAAAAACATAGTTTTGGAGGGATGTATTTTATATACAATGAAATGCACGTATTTTAAGTGTACAGTTTGACAAAGAAGTGCAGAATCTGAAGTGTACAGTTTGACAAATTTTGAGAAAGTATATGCCATGTACCCACCATCCCGATCAAAATACAGAACATTTTCATTGAAGTGGTAGCAGAGTATGCCACCCCAAAACATGTCGCTTTGGTATACTGATCAGTTTGAACTAGGAGCACTTGAAAAGTAGCAAATGCAGGGAGAGGCTTTATCTGAACGTTACTTACCTGCCTAAAGACAGATCCTCCAAAGAAAGTCACTTGTCATAAATCCTCTCCCTGAGAGTCTCATCACCTGGGGAAGGTTGACTCATGACAGGAGAGTTGACTAGAAGTGGATACCACACCCAGACAAACTGTCACAAAGGAGCGTATCTCCCACCTATTCTTCTAAAGGCCCGTTTATCTTTCCTAAAAATCATTAACTCTCCCCTAAGAGGTCTACATCCCTTTTCTCCTTTCCCCATCAAGTTGGTATTTAAGCCTGAATTCTAAGCCACCTCAGGGAGTCACTCATTTTTCCCTGGGTATCTCCCATGTATACCTCTGGTTTACATGTTAATAAACTTTTGTTTGTTTTTCTCTTGTTAATAGATCTTTTATTCCAGGGGTCTCAGCCAAGAACTTAGAAGGGTAAAGGGAAAATTTTTTGCCTCCCCTACATCATTATCCCATTGTTTCCTCTTACCATTTTCCAGCCAATCCTATTCCTTCTCCCACCTCTTGCAGGCCACTGCTGTTCTGATTTCATCAGCATAGCTTAGTTTAAGAGCGTTGGTCTTTGAGCTGTCAGATCTGAGTTCACATTTCAGCTTTGCACTCACTACACGTGACCATGATTAAGTTACGTAAGGTCTTTGAACCTCCTTTTTTTCCTTCTATAACAGGGACAATAATGTGCCTACATTATAGGTATTTGTGAAGATTCAGTTAGGTCCTCCTATACGTAAACTATTACTAGAGTGTTTGGTAGACATATACTGCATAGGTAGGAGTAAAGTCTTCACTTTAGACTAATTTAAAAAAAAAAGGGTTAAGACAGGGAATACAAAGTGCTACACCAGTGTCTCTGTGAGTGTATGCTTTTTGGGGAATGGGGATGGGGAGCATACTGGGAGAGTGCAGAAGAGGAGATAGCATTAGCATCGCGTTATAATAACAAGAAATAACAATGTTTGCTGTGTATTCTTCCAAGTGCTTTGTGTACTTGAACTCATTTAATCCTTATAACACTATGCAAAAGTATTATAACTCTTATCCTCATTCTATAGGTAAGGAACCTGAGGCAGAGAACGATTAGGCATGTTGCCCAAAGCTACACTTCTAGCAAGTGGTTGAACTATGACTTGAACCAGATGTTCTGACTCCAATATCTGTGACGATGTGCTTTGAATAACTATGCAATGTTATCACTCAGATAAAAATAACTACTCAAGAGATTAAGAAAGCAGCTTTTCTTATAAGAGTATTTATATAAATACACTACTTGTGGTTTTGTTACCAGTGTAAGGCTGTTAATTTACGTGCATTGGCTTTTCTTTAACATTTTTGAGTGTCTTGGCCAGTAGATTAAGATGAATTTCACGATTAGGTAAAGCTAATAACCATCACCAATTAAGATGTTCCCTTAGGATATAAACATCTTTCTATTGGAATTTTGAGCACTTCGATTAGTGTCTAAAAAAATCTAAGAAATTAATTGTTCTTAATTCATTTGACACACTTTGTGATTTACTTGAAAATCTCAAATTATTGATATCAGCTCTAACTTCTTATAAGTTAATATTCTTTCCTCTGATATTCTGCCAGTTTGCATTAAAAAGACAGATACTTTAAATCTTACAGTTTTAAAACTAAGAAGAAGCTTAAAGATCATTGTGTTTCCCTGTCCCTTCAGTTAGAGATCTCTCCCTAAACCAATGCATATAGATGGCTTAGAATATTTATTGTTTTAAGTAAACACCCATGTCACTGGTAGTAAGCTTCATAATAATAATGCCTTTACTTCTATTGATTTGTACTTTATGATCATGCAGATATTTTCCAATTCAGTTTTTAGGAGAAGCTTGTAGGTAAACATAATAGATATTTTTCTCTCCATCCTCAGATATTTGATTAAATGACTAAATGATTTATCAAGCCATAATATATAGTGACAATCTAAGACCAAAGCTAGGGTTTGCTGATGCTAAATCTAAAACGTTTCCACCTACCCAAGCTTCATAAACACAAGACTCAAATTTCTTTCCATATTTTAATTTAAAATATAATCATATATTTAGTTGGAACTTAGTGTCTAACACTTTCTATATCACTGAAAAATTTTTTGTAGGTATTATTATCTAATTAAATGGTATATTAGCCTTCTCAAGTTTCTAATGCCCAAATTCAAGGCTGTCCTATATAGACAGATAGCTTTGGGCTGTGATTTGAGTGTTATTAGGAAGGCATAATGAACTTACAGAATATTATCCAATTTGAAATACTGTCATTATCAGTGTAATCAGTTAGGCAAAGTTTATTGTCCCTCATGAAAATAAACATATTCTGATAGAATAGCAGAAGCTTGGAGAAATATGTATGTCAGTGAAGGATCCAGTAGAAAAGAGATAGCGCACTCAATTTGGATATTTCCCCAGTAATACGCTGAAATAGGTTCTATTGTTATTATCAGCATACCCATTTTTCAGTTGAAGAAACTGAGGCCCAGAAGGCCTTTTCTGTAGTCAGTTACCTAATGTTCCCTGTGATACCTGGTTTAGCTGGGATTAGCTCCCACATGATCCAACACCTGGTGAGTGGATTTCTTAGAAAAGTGTCTGTTTGCAGTGTTTGCCTGTTTCTGTGGTGTAGATACTCCCACTTACAGCAGATTTCAAACAGTCAATGGTGGTTTAACAACAGACTCGTAAAATTCCTCAATATTTAAAGATTGGCTGTTCTGACCACTGTGAGCTAGGTTTGGCACACCACTGCCAGTACCTCTGCTCTTTATCATTACATTCTACTGCCTTTAAAAGGAAAATGAATTGTTTTTCTCACCTTCAAGGGGTCTGCTGTGTATCCATGTAATAAATTTTATTGATTTTCTTAAAATTGCAAAAGATCTCTCTGTATATTGTTAGAAAAATGACTAAAGAAAACAGTTTAGGTGATAGAAAAAAACTTTAACACTCCATTAAGTAGACAGTCTCCATTCTGAGAGCTGAAAATGAGGTGGAAGATGGGAAGCTTTTACAAGACAAAGAATAAAGAACAAGGAGAAGAAAAAAAATCTGATTGGCTATGGCCATGTTGTCAAACTTATTTGGGGTGAGAAGGAATGAGGAAATAGATATGGAGCCCAGCGTTGGCTTGACATTTGGAGATTTGCTGACTGGAGATACTGCATTTTGCATTAAGCAGAGCGTTTATAGGGACTGGAAAGTTTGGTTTACTGGTGTGTCACTCCAGGCAGGAATGGCTCCATCTTGGGTCTAGAAATTTATTTCAACAGTATTGAATACCATTATTTTTTGTTCAAGGGTTCCTGGAAAAACAGTCATGTTAAATCAGCAGTCAAGTGGGTAGTCATATAGAAACATCCAAAGTTATTAGATACCAAAGTCAGTTTGTTCTCCACATTTAATTTTACGATAGGCCCTGTTCTGATTTAATCTACAAGTCTGGTCTGTGAGTTCCTCCTTGATTTGCCTAGTTGTTGAAGAATTTAGCTTTGCACTCCTGACTTTACATCCCGGCTATATCACTAGCTCCTAGTTTTATCTCCTTTATTGAAATTTAGATGTTGATTCCCCACTTTAATATCAATTCCTTACCTGGTAACCTTAATATCACAACTGTGTAGCCAGTTTTGGAGAAATTTTCCTCAGTATATTTTAGTATTGAGCTCATTTCTTGACTTACAAATCTTGGTATGTTGATTATTTTTATCTAAAGGCAGTCAAGACCCAGCAGACTCAGAAAATATTTTTACCTCTCCCTTAAGTACCTAAAAGAATTTAGATAGAGGCCTGGCCCAGAAAGAGAGCTATAACCAGAGATACCATTTTTTATCTAAAAAACTTACCTGCATGGCAAGGCAAACACCCAATTACCAACCATCTGCTCTTTTTATCTTCCTGTGAATTGCCTTCCTCTTCTTTGAAGCTCCAGGCTCTCAGTTGCCTGATGGCCTTTGGGTCTCATATTTTTATGAGATTCCTGTACATGCAACATTAAATTTGTTTTTCTTTTCCCCCTGTTAATTTGTTTTATGTCAATTTAATTATTAGACCAGCCTAATAACCAGAAGGGAAGAAGGGAAAATTTTTCCACCTCCACAGGGACATGAGAACTGGATTCATAAGAATTCAGGAGGCTTAGCGTCAATGTCCTATGTTTACACTTTTGTTTTATTTTGACAATTTCCCTCCCATCTAGTGTACTGTTTATCAAGCTCTGAGTATTGTTATATTGTTATGGCAGACCTGCAGGAAAAAAAAAAAAAATCCAAGCCTCTATTTGAAATTTGCATATTTCTGCCTGTCAGCTGTCAGCCATTATCTACTGAGTCCATATTAACTATGCATTTGAGATGTGTAATTAAAAACATAGGTAAGATCCCTATTTAGTGGATTCACCTTCTAATGACAAGGAAATAAGTACATAGTTGCAGTAAAAATTATAAATATAGAAATATCAAATAGAAGGATGGGTCAGAGTTTGTCTGTTTGCACAGAGAAGGAGATAGGCAAGTTTGTTGGGCTTTTGAAAAGAAGATGGTCCATGAGTTGTCATTTAAAGAAAAGAACAATATTGTGGAATGGTGCACAGCGGGAGGTAGATGTGGCTGTTGGGAAGCCCCTGACTGTTGTGGTTATAGCAGGGAGGGGCTGTCTTCATTGACTTTGACCTTGGAACTTAAAGACTTTCAAATGATAATGGGGCTAGGGATGGGGGTGGAGGGTCCTACTGCCTGCACTTCCTATCCAAATAAAGCATTTTTAATGTCTTAGAAATAGATCACTATGGTTGACATCAACATTCAACTTTGTTGTTAATGACCATGACCCCAGAATAGGATTTATAATCCCAAAATATAAAATTATTGAGGGCAGTCATCCAACATTGGGTTTGAAAGGTGTGCCACCCCAAATAACACCACTTTGGTATAATAATTATTTTGATCAATTAAGAACCTGCAGACACAGGAAAAGCTCCTTATGACCCATCTAACTGCTTAAGAGTATTGTATAAATTGCCTTCTTGTAAAACAAATTTACATTTATGAAAGAAATTTCCTATGTAAAGCTTTCCCTTTGCTGGGAAGAAAGCTACTCTCTGAGACAACTCTCATCACCCAAGAGACTCTTATGTGCATAACAAGACATCCTTTATTTACTATGCGTTTCTCCCCTTCGCCTTCCCAAAGCTTGACGCTGCCACCCAGAAGCCCAAAAACCCTTTTTCCTTTATTTAGACTAAGATGGTATATAAACATTCCTCATCTGTTTACCTCTTTGAGCCACCTTTTCTCTTTCTGAATTTCCATGCTTGTTTATTTTATTAAAACTGTTTTTTCTCTTGTTAATCTGTCTTTTACCAGTTCGATTTATAGGCCCCAGCCATTGTACCTGGTAGAGTAGAGGAAAAAAGATTTTTCCTTCCTTACAGGCCAAAGTTCTTATTTAGTTAATAATGTTACATCCTAAAACAGAAATATTGCAAAGATATATTTTTGTCTGATTTGGCAAATTATATAATTCAAAGAGAGGGGAATTAATTCAAATATTTAAGAAATGAGCAATTTACATTCCAACAAATTGCATAACAATGAGTCCACTGTTCCTTGAGGTTTTTTTACTTCAAATATTTTTAGCTTCCAAAACCATGCTCCTAATTTGTGATCAGGGTGAAGAATCTCAGGTAATATGTTTTGATTATAATAATTTTTATTATATATTTTATTTTAAATTTTTTGATGATTTAAAAAAATTTTAAATATATACATATATATGGATATGTGTGTATACATATATACATGTATATACGTGTACACATATATTCTTTTTCAGATTCTTTAACATGTTATTAACAAGATATTGAATATAGTTCCTTGTGCTACACAGTAGGTCCTTGGTCTTTATTTTATATATAGTAGTGTGTATCTGTTAATCCCAAACTCCTAATTTATCCCTCCCCCACTTTCCTCTTTGGTTACCTTAAATTTGTTTTCTATGCCTGTGAGTCTATTTCTGTTTTGTAAATAAGTTCATTTGTATCATTTTTTTAGATTCCACATACAAATGAGACCATATGATATTTGTCTTTCCCTGTCTGACTTTTAATATATCTTTAAGTATACAATATTAAATTATTAACTATATGCACTGTGCTGCACAACAGGTCTAGAATTTATTTATCTTGCGTAACTGTAAACTTTTACACATTTAACAACAACTCCCCATTTCTCCTCTCCCCAGCCCTGGCTGCCATCATTCAACTCTGTTTTTATGAGTTTGACTATTTTAAATACCACATATTGGTGGACTCATGCAATATTTGTCCTTCTTTGACTAGTTTATTTCACATAGCGTAATGTCCTACAGATTGGTCCATGCTGTCACATATGGAAGACTTCCCTTTATTTGTAAGGCTTAATACCATTCTATTGTATGCATATACCACATTATTCATTTATCTGTCAGTGGACATTTAGGTTGTTTCTGTATCTTGGCTACTGTGAATAATGCTGCAATAAATGTAGGAGTGCAGATACCTCCTTGAGACCCTCATGTCAATTCTTGTGGATATATATCCAGAAGTAGAATTGCTGGATGATAGAGTTGTTCCATTTTTAGTTTTTTTGAGGAATCTCCGTACTGTTTTCTGTAGTTATTAAATCATTTCCCACCACCAGTGTACAAGAATTCTAATTTCTCCACATCCTCATCAACATTTTTTAAAAATATAATAGGCATTTTACCAGGTGTGAGGTAATAAAAGCATTGTGGTTTGGATTTGTACTTCTCTGAAGATTAGTGATGTTGAGCATTGTAGGGGTTGAAAATTTTTTCCTACATTCCTTCTGGGTTCTTTGGTTGGTCTAATAATTAAATTGGCATAAGACAGATTGATAGGAGAAAAACAAATTTAATTTCATATATACAGGAATCTCAAAGATATGAGACTCAAGGGCAAGTTGAGCCATTGAGGCTTATATACCATCCTGGGCTAAGGATGAGGATAGGGACCTAGGGCTTCAAAGAAGACGAGGGCAATTCACAGGATGATAAGAACAGACGTTTGTCAGTAGAAGTTTGCTTTGCATGCAGACAGGTCTTTCAGTTAAAAAAATTATCTCTGGTGATAGTTCTTTTTCTGGTACAGGGCTTCTATCTAAATTCTTTAAGGTAGTTTAGGGAGAGGTAAAAAGTTTTCTGAGTCTGCTGAGTCTTGATTGCATTCAACTTAAAATTATCCACATGCCAAACAAAGTATCATATTTTGGAATGGCATGTCCTGCTCTCCTTCAGCATCTGTTAATATACCTGTTGGCCATTTGTATGTCTTTTTTGGAGAAATGTCTATTCAGAACCTCTGCCTGTTTTGTAATAAGGTTATTTAAAAAATTTTTTTACTCTTGAGTTGTATGAGTTCTTTATATATTTTGGATATTAATCTCTTATCTGATATGTGGTTTACATATATTTTCTCCCAATTCATAGGTTGCCTTTTCATTCTGTTGATGTTTAATGCTTGCTGTGCAGAAGCTTTTTAGTTTGATATAGTCCCATTTGTCTATTTTTGTTCTTGTTTCCACTGCTTTTGTTGTCATATCCAAGAAATCATTGCCAAAGCCAATGTCAAGTTTTTCTCCTGCTTTTTTCTAGAGTTTTACAGTTTCAGATCTTACATTTAAGTCGTTAATCCTTTTTGAGTTGATTTTTGTGTATGGTGTTAGATAAGGGTCTAATTTCGTTCTTTTGCATGTAAATACCCAGTTTTTCCAACATCATTTGTTGAAGAGACTAGCCTTTCCCCACTGTGTATTTTTGGCACCCTTGTCAAATATTCAGTTGATCATAGATGGTTTTATTTCTGAGCTCTCTATTCTGTTCTGTCTTAAGCCAGCACCATACTAAAGCAAAGATGTTTTTAAAAAATAGCTTCAGCCTGTCGTGTTACAGTCCTATAATTACAGTGTAATATATTGAATCAATTTTTCACTCCACCTTATATAAACGCTGCATAATTCTATTAGACAGCAGTCAATTCCTATAAGGAAAAATAAAAAAACAATTTACAACAAAGTAATATTAAAATTGTGGATACTGTTTAAAAGAGCAAAGCAAAAAATTTTTTTTTCCTTTAAATTATTTTTTTAAACCACTGAATCTACTAAGATCTGATTAAATAAAACTAGGCAGTGAGAATAAAATAAACTGAGCCTCACATTAAATTATTTGTGTAGAAAATTCCCATCAGATCTTAAAAAAAAAATACTGTTCAGAAGTAGCATAATCGATCATAGATAGGCTATTTAGATTAAAAGACTGATAAATCCAAAGGAGAAAGCGGCAGTTAATTAAAAAGAAAATAGGAAAGGAAGAAAGAAGGGGGGGGGAAGAGAGAGAAAGGAGGGATAAAGGAAGATATTTTGTCTCAGTCATAGATCCTGCTGGGTTGAGTGATGTGAATGAAGCTGAATTATGAACAGTTGACACAATTCTTGGTTTCATCAGGCAAGTTTTGGATTTTTGCACTCTCTTTTGTGGTTGTAAATTTTGATTTCTTTTTCTTAGTACAACCCAAAGCAACTTTCCCCACCCCTGTGAAAACCACATTGAGGCTCCATTCAGATGATTTATTTTCTTAGAACAAAAATGAACTTTCACTTTAAGCCAACTGGCTCACTGGCTCCCAAAGCATTGTGCACCCCCCACAACGGTGTCTGTGATAAATAGCTCTTGTGGGATTAGTGTTCCCACTTATTCATATCTCTTTCTTTTCCAAAATTTTCAGTAAGTTTCAAAAACAAATTTGATTCTTTTGTTTGATCCCAAGAGGGCACAAGTTACACATGATCTTGGCTACTTGCCCTTTCCATGTCTGTAACTCTAGCCAAGCTTAATGGGCCTAGAATGGAGAATCATGTCTGTATCGCTAGCAGCTTCTGTGAATACTAATGTTCCCATAACTGCTCAACATTTTTTGAGCTCTTCCTGTACTAGTTCACTTAATTTTATCATTAAACTCTTTGAAAAAGGTTGTACTATTATCCTTGCTTTATGGATGAAGGAAAAAAAAATTGAGAGAGTAAAATAACTTGTCCAAGGCAACACCCCAAGAAAAGATGGAGCCAGGATTTATTTCACCCTTAGTAGTCTGATCAGAGACTCTGCTTTTAACTATCATAATATTTTTTCTTATAGAAAATTATGGAGAAATGATAATAGCAACAATAAAAATAAGGCAAAAACATACTTTTTACATATAAAGGACAAAATCATTTGCACACATTTTTCTGTATAGTAATCCAGTAATTATGGAGAATGTGTTTTTGTCACCACTTTACAGATGAGAAGAATCAAACCTCAAAGTGATGCTGTGAAGTGTGTACATTCTTAGGAGAAATTTGGGGGGAATGAAGTGATATCTTTGAAAATTATTGTAAAGAGTGTAAGAGAGGCAAAAACCCTCTTTCTCCCCTACCCATTTTAGATTCCCTGACAGGGACTCTGTAAATTAGCCTAACAAAAGACAGATTACCAAGAGAAAACCAAACAGAAGTTTATAACATTCTGTACACACAGGAATATCCAATGGTGAATAACTCTACTGGCTGGTTAGAATTTGGAGTCTATGTATTTAACTTAGTAGGGGAAAGGGAGGGGGCAAAAGTGCACTTATGGAAAAGCAAATGATTTTTTTAAAAAGATAAGTAGGCCTTTAGTAGAATATATGAGAAATCTGATATTTTGTGATAATATCTATCTGGGTGTGGTTCTTCTGATAAAAGAAGATTGAAGTTTCTCCTGGGTGGGAGATTTATGACAACTGAGTTTTTATGGGAAATTCTGCTTTTAGACAGATAAGGGATTCCAGGAATTCAGATGCCTTCAGTTCAAAATAATTCTTATGTTAAAGTGGTATATTTTGACGATGGCATGTCCTGACCCCCTTCAAGAGCCTTGAAATGTTTTTTTAGGGAGCAGAACTTCCTTTTGAATTTGCACAGCTTGGAGTAAGTGTGGGAGAACCACGATTTTTTTGTAAACATCTTCTACATCCACTCTTATTCAACCAGGAGGGGCTTTCCCTGATGTACTTGTGCTTAGTGACTCCCTGTCCCAACCAGCAAGCTCCTCTAGGTTTAACTGAGTTGGAAAGCCCTGAGTGTTTTCTGTTAAAAGAAAAGGCAGATGGGTCATGTAGGCTGAGTTTGAGGTCAAATCTGAATATTGAGCCTGACATCGGACAATGCATACTGAAGTTGTTTTGACCTTTCTGGGTGGCTAGCAAGATTTCTGAGAAATCCAGCAATACTAAATAAAGTTAATGTTGTGACAAAATTCTAATTCTACAGTTATTAATTAAATTTAGGAATCATCCCCATAAATACACTGAGTAAGCTAATTTTAACTTACAGATTGATTATTAATATAGCTTTCACTGGATATATGTGTGTGTTTTGTGTGTGTGTGTGTGTGTGTACACACACATATATATATACACACATTCTTTAATAGTTGGTACCTCAAAACAGAAAGCATTTATTATGCTATTATGCTCGATGGGGGTACAATATAATTCCCAATAAGAGAATATTGGACTAAAGCAAACTTGAAAATAAAGAACAAACTGGAGGTATTATATTTCCTGACTTCAGACTATATTATAATGCCACAGTAAGCAAAACAGCATGGTACTGGCAAAAAAACAGACACATAGTGTACCCTCGTACACTGTTAGTGGGAATATAAATTGATGCAACCACTGTGGAAAACAGTAGGGAGGTTTCTCAAAAAACTAAAACTAGAACTACCATATGACCCAGAAATTCCACTCCTGGGTATATATCTGAAGAAAATGAAAACACTAATTTGAAAAGATACATGCATCCCAATGTTTATAGCAGCATTATTTACAACAGCCAAGATATGGAAGCAACCTAAGTTTCCATCAAAAGATGAATGGATAAAGAAGATATGGTGTATAAACACACACACACACACACACACACACACACACACACACACACACACAATGGAATCTTACTCAGCCATGAAAAATAATGAAGTGCTGCCATTTGCAACAACGTGGGTAGACCTAGAGAGTATTATGAGTATTATGTTTAGTGAAATAAGTCAGTCAGAAAAAGACAAATACTCTATGTTATCACTTATATGTGGAATCTAAAAAATAAAACAAAGAAATGTATATACCAAAACAGAAACAGACTCACAGATATAGAGAGAATCAACTAGTGGTTACCAGTGGAGGGATGGAAGGGAGGGAGGGGCAAGATAGGAATAAGGGATTTAGAGTTACAAACTACTATGCATAAAATAAAATAAGCACCAAGGATGTATTGTACAGCAGAGGAAATATAGGCATTATTTTGTGGTAATTTAAATGGAGTACAGTCTTAAAAAATTGAATCATCATGTACACCTGAAACTACCATAGTATTGTAAATCGACTATACTTCAAAAAAATTATAACATATAAACATAAAATTCTGAATTAATGCTTAAAAACAGAATTTTGGATGAAAACCACTTTCTATTCTGGGCATTTCTATGTAGTGCATATTTTACATATTAAATATTATATGTATAATATTCATTTGTATATATTTTATACTTAATTTCAAAATTTACAGCTCATATAAACCTCAAGAACATTTACTAAAATTTTAACACTTCTGCCAATGTCTTTGAACTAAACTACATAATTTTGATTCTTACATACCTTGAATTTGTTTGATATGAAATTGATGGTATAAGTAGAGGTGAAAAATGTTTAAATGCAATTTTTTTAATATAACAATTCTAAGGCAAGAAATATATGCAACTGAAAACTATGTTAATTTAGATTTGAAAGGTCCTTGTTAATATCCTCTTCTCACTCACTAGTAGACTAATTTACCTTCTCTAACCCATATGTAAATGGAAATGATAATTAACCTGCATACATTAAGGAATTGTATTAAGATACTTTGTGTGAAATTTCTTTGCTGTAAACCATAAAGAATCTTAAAATGTAAATCCTTTATATTATATAGGACCATTTTAAGAAATAACTGAAATATTATAAAGAAAAGTGTAATAATATGGAAATGGCTCAAAACAATTGGTAAATGCCAGATCAGTTTTCTAAGTGCATATACTTAAAAAACTGTATTTTCCTTACAATTATACAGAAGTTCAGTGCAAACAATTTAGAATATACACATGAACAGAATGAGTAAACCAGTGTTGTGTATTATAAATATTCCAGTATTTATTATACTTATTTAACAAAAAAACACATTGTTTTAACTTTATACAAGAGGAAAAATCATCTTTCTTCTACCCTTCTAGGTTCAAAACCTGGGGCCCACAAATCAAACTGATAAAAGGAGATTAACAAGGAAAAAAAAAAAAAACAATTTTAGTTATGTATAAACAGCCACAAGAGTTTCACAAAGAAACAAGACTCAAGGAGGTGGCAAATGACTGAGGCTTATATACTATTTTAGACTAAACGAAGGAAGAGGAATTTGGGGCTTCTGGGTTGGGGAGACAGGTCCTCAAAGGTGATAGGAGGAAACGTATAGCAAACAAGGTTTGTCTTGTTACTCAGTTAAGACTCTCAGGTGAGCAGAGAGTTATCTCAGGAAGTAGCTCTCTTTCCGGTAAGGGGACATCTTTACAAATGGAAATATCTTTTACAAGTGTACATTGTCTTTACAAAAGGAAAAGTCTTATATTCTATTTTTTAACAGTCAAAGGGAGATAAAGAGCTTTCCTTATGTCTACTTGTTCTCAATTTCCTTTAGTTCAAAATAATCCATGTGCCAAAGAGGTGTATTTTGGAGTGGCATATTCTAGTAGCCTTCCACTTGCATTTTTTATAATTAAAAGTCTACCTTGAAATACTTCCCATGCCATTACATCATTTTCCTCAACATTATGGTAATAGTGATATAATATTTTATGGAGTACTACTGGACAAGCACAGTTAGTGTGAAAATAAAAATGCAATTTTATGTTTGCTTTCAACATCTCTTTAACCTTTTTTCCCCCAGTTTTACAATGCAAACTGCATTTATTTATTTATTTATTTATTTATTTATTTATTTATTTATTTATTTATTTATTTATTTTTAATTGAGTTACAGTCAGTTTACAATGTTGTGTCAGTTTCTGGTATACAGCATAATTCTTAGTCATACATGAATATACATATATTCATTTTCATATTCTTTTTCACTATGAGCTACTGCAAGATATTGAATATATTTCCCTGTGCTGTGCAGTATAAACTTCCTTTAACCCTGATTTGGCCTGAGATGAAAATTCTGGTGGAACATTTGGCTTATCTTCTCACTCTTAAGAAATGGCTGGCCTAGACGCTACTCTCACTTAATTGCAAAAAGCCTAAGATCTAAAGTTACAATTTCTGTTTAAAATCTTACTCAAAATTCTGGACTTGATTTAAAATCAAATCTTCTCTCCTTCATCTTAGGGCTGTTTCAGTCCCAAGGACTTCACAGAATGAGCAGGTCAGGTGGAGAGAGTGTTTTGTGTCCTCTCTATTCCTCCTATTTTCCGTTTAGATGAAAAGGTCATGAAAATCCTTTCTTGGAAGTGTGCTGCAGTAGGTTGGCTTCAGGTTACTTTGAGGCTGGCCTATGTTTAAATGTGACCACCTTCTTGGAAAGTGTTGGAAAGGCAAAAATTTTCCTCTACCCTTCTAGGTTCTCTTGGCTGGTCTACGAATTACATTGACATGAGACAGATTTACAGAAGAAAAATTAAACAGTTTAATAACATGTATACATGGGAGGGATCCAGGAAAACTAAGTAACTTGCCAAAATGGTTGTAGCCTTCACCTTAAACACCATCCTCAGCTAAAGACAAGAGAGGATGTGGAGGGTGGAAAGTCAGTTATGAGAAGTTTCCAGGAAAAGCACAGTAAACCAGGGTGATTGTGATGCAAATTTAAGTCTTTGCCTTCTCCATTGATAAGAAATTCTAGAGATTTGGTCATCCTTCTCTTCCAGGTACAGAGGGGAGACCTCCCCTTATAAATGGAGATTAGTGGGAGTGTATGGTTGTGGGTTGGGCAGAAATGGTAGCTCTTACTGGGTACAGGGTTTCTTTTTTCAGGTAATGAAAATGTTCTAAAATTGACTGTGGATATAGTTGCACAAGGCTGAATATGCTGAAAGCCATTGAATTTTTTACCTCAAATAGTATTTGAATTATATCTCAATAAAGCTATTAGATTTTTTTTTAAGTAATGAAAAAGAGTAGATCCTGTGACCACAGATTTATATATCTAGTTCTAATCTTTCAACTGAACACTAGATTGGCTGCTGTCTATTTGCTATGTCCATATGCGTGTCTCACTAGAACCCCAAATTAGATTTCCCTATCAAGACACTTGAGTTATTCCTTGATTGATATTGTCATCATCCTAGTCACTAAGACCTTAGTTTTGGGGGTGGAGAGAGGTAATTAGGTTTTTTAATTAATTAGTTAATTAATTAATTAATTAAACAGAGGTACTGGGGATTGAACCCAGGTCCTTGTACATGCTAAGGTAAGCACACACTCTACCACTGAGCTATAACCTCTCCCAAGATCTTAAAGCCTTTTAAAGCCATATTGACTCTGTCATCTCAACTTCCAAATAAAATCAACCAACTACTCACAAAACACTTCTTAAGAAATCTATTTGGTAGTCATGACAAAGTCGGAATATTCAAGTCAACTGGAAAACTCTTGGTGATGGCAATTTTTATCAGAGACACCTTTCAGAGTTATTTACATTTCACCTTCAAGATAGCTTTTCTTTCTCTCTGAAGTAGATATGTCAATATTTACCAGTGTTTGTAAGCAAAAGCCCTTGAGACAGAGCAGCTGGATTCAAATTCTGCCTCTACTATTAGCAGCATTGTGAACCTTAACACCTCTGTCATGATGAAATTTATGTGTCAATTTGACTGGGCCACAGGGTACCTCACTATTTGGTTAAGCACTATTCTGAGTTTTTCTGTGAAGGTGTTTTTGGATAAGATTACACTGTTAACTTGTAGTCTGAGTAAAACAGATTGCCTTCCATAATGTGAATGGGTCTCATCCAGTCAATTGAAGTCCTGAATAAAACAAAAAGACTCGTTCTTCTTCCAGTAAGAGAGAATTACTCCTGCATGACAGCCTTAGAACTGAGATACTGACTTTTATTTCTGCTTTCAGACTCAAATTGAAACATGAATTCTTTCTGGATCTCCAATTTGCTGGCCTTCAGACTGGAATGAAATCATATCTCTCCTGTTCTCAGGCCTTTGTCTAAGACTGAAACTCAGCCATCAGTTCTCCTAGGTCTGTAGCTTTCTGACATACTCTGCTTAAACCTAGGATCTTTCTTAGGGTACATGTTAGTTGTACAGTCTTTTACTCTTCTCTAAGTGGTTACCTAGAGATTTTTATATAAATTAATAATTTTAGACATTTAAAACATAGTTTTAAGTTAATTATATTAAATAAATTAATAATTTTACAATATACTGAACAATGTATATAACTTTAGAACACTTTTACTCCATTTACCCCTCATATTCTTTTGGTGTTATTTTTGACTTGCATATTAATACTAATTTTATTATTCAGATGTATATATCCTTGTTGATATCATTTTTGTTACTTGTTCTATTTGCCATTGAAAGAAGCATGTTTCCAACAAACAAAACCCAGGATCCAACAGCTTCATAGGCAAGTTCTATAAAACTCTTTCAAAATATTGAAGAAGAAAACCTTCCAAACACATTCTGTGAAATCAGAATTATTCTGATACCAAAACCAGACAAGGATACCACAAAAAAGAAAATTACAGGCCAGTATCTCCGATGAACATAGCTACAAAAATGCTCAACAAAATATAAGCAAACTGAATCCAAAAATTCATTAAAAGGGTCATACAGCATGATCAAGTGGAATTTATTCCTGAAATTCAAGAATAGTTTAACATCAGCAAATCAATCGATGTGATACATTACATTAACAGAATGAAGAATAAAAATCATGTGATCATCTCAATAAATGCAAAAAAGCATCTGACATAATTTAATATCCATTTATGACAAAAACTTTTAACAAAGTGAGTATAGAAGGAAATACCTCAACATAATAAAGGCCATATATGACAAACCCACCGCTAACATTCAATGGTGAAAAACTGAAAGCATTTCCTCTAAGATCAGGAATAAGGATGCCCACTTTTGCCATTTTTATTAAACATAGCATTGAAAGTCATAACCACAGCAATTAAGCAAGAAAAAGACATAAAAGGCATGCAAATCAGAAAGGAATAAGTAAGATTGTCACTATTTGCAGATAACATGTTGCTATATACAGAAAACTCTAAAGACTTCACTAAAAAACTGTTAGGGCTAATAAATGAATTCAGCAAAGTCACAGCATGAAAAAAATAAATATATGTATATTTTTAGTGTTTCTATGTACATTAATAACAAAAAAATCAGAAAAAGAAATTAAGAAAATAATCCTATTCACAATTGCATCAAAAAGAATGAAATACACAGGAGTAAATCTAACCAAGGTGATGAAAGACCTGTACAGTGGAAACTATAAGGCACTGATAAAAAAAAAAAAAATTGAAGAAGACACAAATAAATGGAAAGCTATTCTGTATTCATAGATTAAAAGAATTAATATTGTTAAAATGTTCATATCACCCAAAGAAATCTACAGATGCAATACAATCCCTATCAAAAGTCTAATATCATATTTCACAGAATTAGAGTGAATAATACTAAAGTTTGTATGGAATCACAGAATATCCCAAATAACCAAAACAATTTTGAGAAAGAAAAACAAAGCTGGAGGTATCTTGCTCCCTCAATAAATGGTGCTGGGAAAACTAGATAGCAACATGCCAAAAAATGGAACTAGACCAATATCTTATATAACACACAAAAATTAACTCAAAATGGATTAAAGATTTGTATATAAGACCTGAAACCATAAAATTCCTAGAAGAAAACCTAGGTAGTAACCTCATTAACATTAGTCTTATCAATGTTTTTATAGATCAGACTCCAAAGGTAAAAAAAAAAAATACAAAAATACAAAAATAAACAAATAGGAGTACATCAGACGAAAAAGTTTTTGGACAGCAAAAGAAACTATCATCAGAACAAAAAATCAGCCTACTAAATTGGAGAAAATATTTGCAAATGATATATCCAATAACGTGTTAATATCCAAAGTATATAAAGAACTCTTAAAAATAAACAAAAACAAAGTAAAACAACTTGATTGAAAAATGGGTAGAGAATCTGAATACACATTTTTCTTCTTATTTCTTTCATAGGTGTGACAATCGCTGTAAATATACATTTTTCTAACAGTTGGCCAACTGGCAAATAAAAAGCTGTCCTGTTTGATACCACTAAATGTTGGAGAGTTATAAATCAAAACCACAATGAAGTATCACCTCACACCTGATAGAATTAATATTTCCAGAAAGACAGGAAATGAAAAAAGTTGGAGATGTGGAGAAAAGGGAAACCTTGTACACTATTGGTGGGATTTTAAATTGGTGCAGCCACCAGGATAAACAGTGTGGAGATTCCTCAGAAAATTAAGAATAGAACTACCACATAACCCAACCATTCGATTTCTGGATATGTATCCCAAGAATACAAAATCACTAATTCAAAAAGAAATATGCACCCCTATGTTCATTGCAGCAGCATTTACAGCAGCTAAGGACAGAAACAACCTACGTGTCCATTGATGGATGAATGGGGAAATAAGATGTGGTTTACATACACAATAGAATACTACTCAGCCAGACAAGTGAATGAAATCCTACTATTTCTGACAACATGATGGGCTCTGAAGTTCTTATGCTAAGTGAAATTTCAGACAGAGAAAAACAAATCCATATGGTTTCACTCATATATGCAATCTAAAATAAATAAATAAATAAATAAATAAATAAATAAATAAATAAATAAATAAATAAATAAATAAATAAATAAAACAAAAGCAAACTCCTAGATACAGATATGATTAGTGGTTACCAGATGAGAAGGGATTGGGGGGGTGAGCTAAATGGGTGGAAAGGAACAAATACATGGTGATGAATAACTAGACTTGTGGCGAAGATTACTTTACAGGGCATACAGATGTCAAATTATAATGCGTGCACCCATAAGAACGCAAGTAAATATAACCAGCAAAAACTACTAGATACAAATACTCTCATGGCGTCTCCACTCTGCTTCAAGGGCTGGCAAGAGCCTCCTAGGAAGGACAGGGTGATGGTGGTAACAGCATTCAAGAAAAAGCCACCTGTGAAAGGAGTACATGACAGGAAGCTGTGTATGACACGGTGCTTGGCTGTATGGGATGGTTGAGGCAGCAAATACCACATTCATTCTTACCAGCAGACAGTTTTCACTGTGAGTCTGAATAACAACAGAGAATGAAACATATATTTAATAATCAGGATGTGAGAGTTAAGAGGCAGAGGCACCTAGTGATAATTCAGTTAGAGTGTGGTAGCTTGGTAATGGGAAGAGAGAAAGAGAGTATCTCACTTGATTCTAACACATTTAATTTATCTTTCAACTACTACCAAAAAACTGTCATTTCAGACAACAAAACATTCTGTTTCAGTCTCTGCTTAGGCCTTGCCATTGGATTTTTTCCCCCTAGGGTTAACAAGAATCAGTCATAACAGTAATTTCCTATGAAAAAGAAATCCTATCAAGCCCATGTCTGGGTCTGCGGAGATGATGGATTTTTTTTTAATAGAGCAAAATCATTTTTGAAGAAATCAGCTTTCAAGTGTGTAAGTTTCAGTTTAGAAGTTATTTCTCACAATATTTGTTTTCTATAATTCTTTTTTTCAAAATATTAATTAGCAGAATTAAATCCATTAAGGGACACAAAATGCATCCGAAAAATAACATGATAATTTGTGTTGAAAATGAGATTGAATACTTGGGAAAAAATAAAAGAATAATAAAAGGATCTGCTCCCCCCAGAAAAGAAAGAGGCATGTTGAAGTCTTCTTCAATAAATCAATTGGGTAAGAATCTCCATCTCAGATTCTGCTTCTATAAAATTTGACCTAACATACTCTCTGTCAGCATACCTACAAAGTAGTCTTCATTTTTTAGGCAGCCAACAAATTCATTTCTATTTATTCTTTCCAGTAAGGACCAGAGGCCCTCAAACTTGCAGTTAGGACTCCAGAAGGTGTGATTCATTAATTTAGCCATCTGATTGATGGGCACTGTGCAGCCACAAGTTTGTTTTGCAGAGGGTAACCTTTCCATGCTCATTCAAAGGCACAGGTGGATGTGCACTGAGGAACAGGATAATGAATAGTCTCTTTTGTTCTGGCCCCGGCATTCCCTGTTCATGCCTTCAGGTAACCATGTCCTGTTGGTTGCAGCAGCTTTCAATTAGGCATGAGATAGGCTGGGAATTTTCTCCTCACTCTGTTTGAACAACCTGCTGTGGATATGGGAATAAAGACAGAGGTCAAAGATTTGTCTTGGTGGCAATTCATTTTGCAAAGTTGCAAGTATTTCTGTGCATTGGTGCCCCATTTAATTTTTTGTTAGAGGAATCAGTGTTCTTTTTTTGCAGCAGGAGCATTCTATTTCAGAGAATTTGTAAGCATCTACCCAGGGCCTTTATGATAACCTACATCTTTCACAATTTACCAGAGTTGAAGAGGGCAGCAATGAGCTACCAACCCAAGAAATACGGTTAACACGTCCGGGTCTCATGGAAATTCTCTGAGCCTCTTTAGTTGGGGTCATCCTGCTCTGCACTTGGGTTTCGTCAGCTCACTCCTCCAGACATGTGGAATTGTGGAAAGGGAAAAAAGGTGCCTTGACCTTGGTGAACAGCATGTGGATTTCTGCTCCATGCCTCATTCATTACAGAGTTCACTAAGCACTGGAGGCCAAACTCAGACTTATAAACATCCTGTTGTCAAGAAACCGAGTAGACATGAACATTTCTGAAAACTATGTCGGTGTCAGTTGTACATGAGGCACTAACTAGGGACAATGGATACTGTAAAAAATTGGATTAAAAATATTGAGGCAGTATGAAGTGCTGGAGTTTTCATAGAAACAGACAATATATGATTTTGAAAAATATTTCTGGAAAAGAATAATCAATGTTCGCTGATTTTTAAATGTATGGAGTAGAGGACAGAAATGAGGGGAAAAAACCCATGAAAAATAAATGATTCCTAAATTGACTAATACTTGCACCTACTTTAGGTGCTGAGAGAGTTAATAAATGTTAATGTGCATGTGATATACTTTGAAATTCCCTTACTGTTTTTCCAATTGTTTTGCTTCTGAACTTGATGATATATAATTTTGATTAGAAAGGAGAAATAATCAGGTTGCTTTCTATGCCAGATTTGTTCTTATCTGGTTGCTATGACAATCTCCTTCGACAGTTTTCTTTTTTCTCCCTCTTTTGTGGATTTATCTCTTTTTGATGTTATGAAAAGAGTTTTCCTAGGTAAGGAATTTGATTTCTTTACGCTTAAAGGATTTTTAAGAAATAAAAAAAGCTTCCAGTCAAAGCCTCTGCATTCCTGGGTGTCATGTCTTATTTAGGATTTAAAATGAAAAAGTTGATACCTCTTGAAAAAAAAAAATGAGGAAGAAGCAAGTCTTTTGTGGAGAATCTAAATCTTTATTTCTTCCACGTTACATGAACTGATTGCGTCCTCTGTCATTGTTCTCTGCACATAAAGGTTTATTTCTCTACTTGATGTTCATGTTATTATTTTGTCATAGATGGTGTTAAACAATAAAATACTTCCCTAGATCTCTAATTCATCTGGAGGAGTGGATTTTAAAGAAGAGAACACTGAACTTTAAGTTAGAAACCTAAATTCCTGCCCCGATTTTGTCACGAAAAATCAATCTAACTTTGGAAAAATCACCTATGATACCATGAGCTGTGACTTTTTTCTTTTTAAAAAGAGATTGTTAAACCATGCAATTCTCCCCAGTTTAACAACAATGTAACTCTTTGTATGGCCCCTTTTTTTTATTGAATTATTTAAGTTATCTTCTTAATTCATTTTTTAAGAGAGTTATGGCCATCAAATCAGAGGTCAGCTACCTGCTAACACATGACTTGTGTATATACTGCAGAAGGTCTAAATTTGATTTAAACATCATGCGAGTTTGTGTATGTGTTCATAGCTATGTGTGACTCAGGGACCTAATATTTATATCTATCTCCCTTTAATTGCTTGATCTGTCTCAAATTAACATCACATATTTCACAATAAGGGTGGTGTCTCATATTTGTACTCTTGTGTCCTGTGTGAAATTACAATAAATGAAGTCAAGCAGTATTTACTGAATTCCTTTTATATACAAAGCATTTGCCCACATTCTCCTGATAAAGTCAACTGAATTCTTCCAGAGAAACTTAGTGTGCACAGAGGCATCACTCCCGCAGAAAATGGAGGTAACTTTTGGCGACCTATTTAAAGCAGAAAAGAGCAATAATGAGAGAAGAGTGAGTTTGCTCTATCCAGATGAATCCAAATATACTGCCCAGATGACTGACTAAGTAATGGTGACTAGAACAGTGGTTCTGAAATCTTAGTGTGTGCGAACATCACCTGTAGAACCTGGTGAACTACTAGAATTCTCTAAGAGTTTCTGCTTCAGGGTGTCTGAGGTACGGCTGGAGGATTATCAGTTCGAACAAGTCCCTTGGCGATGCTTATGCTGCAGGTCCTGATCCCAGGACCACATTTTGATAATCATGGGGCAGGTCAACCTCTAGAGTTCTTTAAAATTTTGAGGCATTGCCTAAACTGTAGAGAGTTACGTGGATGTGAAGATTTTGAAAAACTGTATTCCAGTGACAATAGCATCACTGTAGAGTTGCTGTCACCTTTGTGGATTATATAACACTTCTTTTCGAATTAAGAAATTGCTTTTGATTCTAGGAGCTGTTTTGTAGAAGAAACAAATTCGTGCTTGATTCCTAGGGCCACATGGTATAAGGGAAAAAATAAATTTTGTCTAAGTTTATATATCCTGCAAATATGAACACATAAGATCATATGTAGAATTCAATTATTTGTTTTTATTATGACGAAGATTCATCTAAGAGTTTATATCATGCTCTCCTAGATACATGGTCTCATTTTAAGTGTAGTTATTATGGGATTATTTGCCATACTTAAACCAGTAATTTTCTTTCATAATAACACTGGCTTCTTCTGAAGAAAATGTCTCTGTAGTTGGCTTGCAAACAGATATATTTTTCAACTTTTTCTCTGACATACAGAATTTAAATAAGTATCTAGATATTTCCAAATATCTTGATATTTGACACTAAGTATCGTAATCATTTGCATTTCCCTTTTTGTTCTTGTATTCATAGTCTTACAGTCACTTGAAAGAACACGTCTCTTTTCATCATTCTTAGTGACTCATAAACACCAGTCAAAACAGGAAAAGGATCATTAGATTAATTTAGTCCAACCTTTAAAAATTAGACAAGGAAAAGTAAACTCAAGTTCATGAACAAACTCATGAAAATCACTTAAATTGTGAGTCCTAGCTTGAACTAGAAGGCCAATTCTCTCAACACTCCTTTGTAATGTTTACCTGACATTTTGTATTCAGATGATGTAATGTTTACTCTCCTCTCCTCGAGATCACTGGAGTTGCAGCCATCAAAACAGAGATCAGCTACCCACTATCACATGACTTGGGTGTACACTGAAGAAGGTCTAAATCTGATTTAAACATCATGCAAGTTTGTGTATGTGTTCATAACTACGTGTGACTCAGGGACCTAAAATTTGTATCTGTCTCCCTTTAATAGCTTGATCTGTCTCAAATTAACATCACACATTTCGCAATGAGGATGCTCTGTCATATTTGTACTGTAGTAAATTTGTGAATAGTAACTCCAATTTGATTACCCTCTGTGATAGTTTACAAAAATGGCAACAAATTCTTCCCCTCCATATATTGTGACTTTTAGTAACTCCCCATCAAGAGATGGAATGTGTTTCCCTTCCTTTTACATCAGTGCTGTTCTTGTGACTTTGTGTCTTTGGCCAGTAGAATGTAGCAGAACTGACCCTGTTCAAGTTATGAGGCTGGGTCTTAAAAGGCCTTGCCCAGTCACTAGGCAAGTAGGCCAAGTCTAGCTGCTGGAAGACAAGAGGGGAGTCCCCCACTGAACCTTGCAGCTGATCTATGCCACAGGTGTGAGTCCTACCAAGACAAGTTAAAACCTCCAGCAGTGCTCAGTGTCAATTTTCAATCCTTAGAAAGTCACAAGCTGAATAAATAGTTATTGTTTTAGGCCGCTAAGTGGTGGGATGGTTTTGACGCAGCAATGGATAAGTGATGCATGCACCTTCTGAAATAAACTCATAATTGTCTTTCAAATTGTTTTAGCAATTTGACCTGCTGAGTTTTGCCAGGGCATATGGTAGTGGGCTGTAGACGTCATTTCCCAGCTGCTTTTGTGGCCAGGTGTGCTTATATAGTCTAGCTAATACGATGTAAGCAGAAGTGGAGTGAAAAATTTCCAGGTGGTACACTTAAAGAAAACCAGCTCAGCCTATATTTCCTCTTTCCACCTCCCTGGAGGCTAGAATGCAGACAGGAAGATGGCAATTCCTTCCATTGTATGGATGAGGGTGATACTGTAGCACAGAGGGTTCAAAGGAGTCTGCACTCCCGCGCGGCCTCATTGAGCAGAGCCACCTTCACTTTCTGGACACCAACTTAGACTTCTGTGCAAGAGAGAGGCTTCCGTCTTGTTTGTCATTGCTATATTTGTCTCTGTTCCAGTAAATTAATAAGTTAAAGTTACTCTCCTTATTGATTAAAGAAAACAATCAAAATGTATTCACCTTAGAATGAAAAATCATTGTGTAAAAGCGCTGAATGAAAATAGTAAAAATGCATTGATAGATCTTAGGAGTTTTTAACACCCTGCAACCAAAGCAGAGCAGAATTCCCTGAAAAAAATATTATGGTCACAATTTGTTATTTACTGTAGGCACTGGGATAAGCACAAATATGTATCATCTCACTTTATTCTCAAAATAAAACAGGTAAGTAACTTATCTGATGTCACATATGTACTAAATGATGGAATAATGATTTGAACACATGCATATTTCTGGTTCTAAAACCATAAGCTAGGTGGTCAGTGAGATCCAAACTTTGCAAAACTTTGCTTGCTACAGAGATTTAAAACCGTGAAGCTCAGAAAACATCCTAGGCTAGGGGACAGCTAAAGCTATTTTCTAGAAGACAAAGTAATCAATTAAATTGCTAGTTTTGTACTTTTTATTTGTATGTTTGTTCGAAAGTCTTTACTTGTCCTACGTTTTCCCCAAATAATTATCTTAATTTTCCATTTTCCCTAGACTGCACCTATCTAATATGACCTAATTTTTTGCAGCAGTATTTTCTGCCATCTTGATGAGCAGCTTGATATTCTGTTTCAAGATGGTAATAATGAGAGCAAAAAAGCTGGATAGACAATTGTTTATATAGTCAATGCAGTTGTACAAAAATAGCTCTGAATATTGACGAAGATTAAAATTGAATAGTCTTAGATCTTGGATAAGTTAGGTACCTTGCTGTCAGGGCTAACTCAGAAACTTCTCATCAAATTGTACTGCAATTGTGTGACATCTTAGAGTCCCTGCATTTAGACATGGCATTCCAAGCCCAGCATTATTATGGGGATTGCATATGTGTGTGTGTGTATATGTGGAGGTATTATTATATATACACATACACATACCCATACACATCTATTTATCTACTCTGATTATCAGTATAAAATCAAACTATTAAGAATCTATTGTCCCTCCCTATTAAGTATCACAATGGAATTGCACAGTCTGGCACAATTAACTGTTCTGCTCAGGGCCTTCCTATTGTGGGAATAACAGGGTTGTGGCAGGTCAGGTTTCTGGAACATTGTCAGAGTGAGGACAGGAGGCTTTAACAACACCTGCCGGTGCTGTGAACAAAGGCTTATTGCATTTATACAGTGGTTTTCATCACAGGGTTGCAGTTAGCCTCAAAGGGGAACGCAGGGCTCCTGTTCATAGCCCGGGAGAATGCTTCTCTTTTCAAAGCCCAGCATGTGACTCACCTGTATTCAATGTCATGTGCACCACCCTCCTATTTCAATCTCAGAAGGGCCCGAAAAAGTGATTTTCTATGTAACATCTCCAACCCCCCCTTTGCCCATTGTAAATGGGAGAGATAGTTCTACATAATCACATCTGGAAGGGATTGTCAGATGTGCAGTGTGACTGAGTCCCCAAATTACTTTCATTTAGAGGGATATTAGACAGTTCTTATTCAGTTAAGATAAGGACAAGCAGCGATGCAAGCCAAATGGAGCTATTTAAAGAGAGCATGTAGCTGCTTCTCTGGAGAAGCTGTATTTTTAGCAGGACGGCCCTTAGAAAACATGATTATTATTTTGACAAAATAGCCTCATTTTCTTTACAAAGATCTGACTGACTGAGTTATTAATTTATTTTTTTTTAATTTAAAAATTCTTTTTTAGATTTCTGGTCTCTCAAAGGGTAGTTCTTCCAGGCAGCCAGTGCTCCTGTTTCTAATTCCTCACCATCATATCCATTTTCCTCCCTTCAGAAATGTCTAAATGTATTCCCTGTATTGTGGTAGTGTTGTGTAAAATGCAACCCGACAGGAATATTTTAAATTGTTCAGGGTTGCACAGTAGAAACTGATGTGACTTGTGTGGGCTGTTTACTGTGCAGTGTGCACACCTTGGCTTTTTTATACTCACATTGAGAACGAAGTTGAGGGCTCAGGCATCGCAGGTGGACTCTTGGTAGGTCCCTTCTGACCATTTCAATACAAACAACAAACAAAGAAACAAACAAGAGCCCAGCGAGAAGACGGGGAACAACAGCGTGGCTGTTTGGCATCGCTGGGGCGTCGACACGGCTGCCTAGGCTTTGTTTCATAGCACAGAGCAAACCTCGGGAAATTTCCTCATCAAAGACAAAGACACAAGCACAGGGGCGTCTTACTGGAATAGACTCTGAAGGGTGTCAGTGTAAGTGGTTTTGAACAAAGGAAAATGAAACAATGTTCACTTTAAGAATCTGAATTACCTCTTGTTTTTCTAATTGAGTAAATGGAAAAAGACAAGAATTAAAAAAAAAGTACTTAAGTTTAAAGAAAAGATGACGTTAGGAGGCCATGAACACTAGGAAAGAGAAGAATGAAGAGAATTTTGATTTGGCTTTTTTTCTTTTTTAACTGAAGTATAGTTTACTTATAATATTACATTAGTTTCAGGTGTAAAACATAGTGATTTAATATTTTTATAGCTTATACTTCATATAAAGTTGTTATAAAATATGGACTATATTTCCTGTGCTGTACACCTACATCCTTATGACTTTTTATTTATACCTAGTAGTTTGTACCTATTAATGACTTTCACCTGTCATGTCCCTCCCTCCACCCTTTTCCCCTCTGGTAACTAATCTGAAATTATATCCACAAAATGCTACCATTTTCAGTGAAGAATGGTATTTTTTTTCTTTCATTTCATGAAGAGTTTTCAGAAAATTAAAATTTAGTGCATGTATTTTAATGCACACAAGTATCTATTATGTATGAGATACTTCAATACTATGATATATATTGTTAAGGCCCTTCCTGTAATTCAAACAGAACCTTAGGACTTGTATCACAAAGTGTAGGCTTGATTCTATCAGGAATTACTATGGCCTCCCATACAAGGTCATTGTAAAGGCTGAATATCTTTTGCCTCTAGTGATAACATAATAATAATAAAGAAACGAGTGGTCAGATTGGTTTCACTAATAGAGAGATTCATGTCCCAATTGGTGACAGTCTCTAGATGAGATGGCAAGTCTTAAGATGGATGCATGAGTGTCATTACGTGCATGGTGCATTAGGAGGCAGAATCCTAGGAACAGACATTACCAGCAACATAAAAATTGTTCACACCAGAAGCATTGGAAGCAGTAGAATCACCAGAAAAAGTTAGCTAGGACAAAGGACATTGTCATCACACCAGTGCAGACAGATGAGTCACCTCAAGGGTAGTGGGTGGTTGCTGTTATGATTTTATGCTTTGTGAGGCCAAGGAAACGTTGCCCACTCATGAGAGGGAACTCGGATTTTATGTCAGCCTTTACCGCCATGTGAAAAGTAAGATACATATGTTATGTAGTAAACACTTGAGTATGCAGTCAAAGAATCACACCTGCCATCGTACCAACAGGGAATTTCATAACTTACATATTTCAGAGTGGACTTGACAAATCAAAGCTAAGCGTCTAAAAAAACTTCGCAGAGAAGATGATGTCTCTCAAATTGGAATCTGCCCACTCACAGAGCTTCCTGACAATAATGGGATGCAAAGTGCAGGTAAATCTCCTCTTCAGGGAATACTAAATTCCCATCTCATGGAAGATCAAACTCAAGATCATTTCAGTTTATAAAACCAAAGATTCTGTAACGCTATTATTTCTATGACGATGAAACAACTCGTTTACTCATCTGCATTGTGTATCCGCAGTCTTAATGTACTTTAACAAAGTGTCTGTTATTTAGAGGAAGGTCACAATAAAGTTATAGGCCCTTGAAATTTGAAAAGAACTTAAAAGATGTCTAATTCCACTCACAACCGGTGCAGAAATCCTCTTGATAATATCCCAGATACACAGTCACCCAGCATCTCTTTGACCACTTTCAGAGAGGGGGAGTTTGGGAATAAGACCAGCAAGTACATGGGAAAAGACTAGAAGAGATCCTAGTAGCACAACTATTTCGTGCAGAGAGGCAATCAGGGCCTCTGGTGCATGGAGGAATTGAATGGCGTCGCTTGCAAATGTCAGATCATAGACATATTTTCCATTCTAGTGATCCCCTGCCTCTATACAAATCTATGTTTTGTTTGAGTCTTTACCATACCCAATAGAATTTTGCTGTGTTAAATACAAATGTTCTGCAGCTTAAAAACTCTTTATTTCTGGATCTCAATTTCTGTTCTATGAAGTGCTGGTTGACTTTATAAATTCTCAAATTAGAAATTCTACACAAAAATAATTCAGTGAAATGGTCCTTATGTCTGACTTTCACCTCATTCACTCCATGCTCTTCTCATTTATTTGGGCCATTCTGTTAAGTGGTTCACAAATATGTCAATGAATGCCATTAATTTTTATGTCACTTTTAGGTTATCCTCAGATTTCACTACCAGTAATAGAAAATCTCCCAAAAGAATTTTTCTTTCTTGTTTTTATTCTCTAGTGATCATGGGAGAACGTGATTTTCCTGTTATTGCATATGCATATAATTGGCTTAAGTACTGTGGTAATTGTGTAGTTAAGGCATTATTGTGCTGTTGGTCTAAAAATAAAGAGGTTAACCTCTTGTATAATTATATTGTTATATATGTGAGGCAAGCCACGCTTAACAAGTGAAATAATTTTTTGTCTATCACACTTCCTATACAATCCGTTGTTTTTGATTAAGATCAGCCATTCAGATTAAAGACTTGAACCAAATGGAAAGTTGGAATGGGTCTTTTGGGCTTGGTGATAGTCACAAAGGAAGTGGGAAAACCAAAGAATAGCTCAGAATGGTGAGAAAATACCTCCTGCTCTCCATGGGAAAGCAGGCAGCCACAGGGAAGAAAGCCAAGAAAGGTGTCTGTGAAGTTGCAAGAGACTTTCAGGGCTGGGGGGCAACTGATGTTGAATGAGAGCTTGTTCTTTGAAAACAAGACTGTAAGTTTTTAGCAATTTTTGTCATCAGCTGCTATTTGCTCTTTGCTCGCTGAGTTTCTAGGATTCCTTTCCATTAACTGTAACATTAAGAGCTTCTTCTAAGTATCTATAACCACCCGCAGAAGGCTTGGTGCTTCAACATTTGAATATTTCTTAGTATTTATCTTTCATCATGGAGAATGTACCCTTTTTTTTCATTGCTGAGAATTGTTATTTTTCAGGCTTCAAAGTCTATTCCTTGATGTAGAACTGTACATCCGCCAAACTGATAACATTAAGATGTGAAAGTATGTCTTATGGTAACTGTCAAAAGGTTATGTCCATGTGTCAGAAGATTGTAAACTGATAATGTCATTTTTCAGGGTTCAAATGGTTTAAGGAAGTCTTGATTACTGAATAAAATCATTCAATGACAGTTTAATAACATTGAGTAAAATAGAACCAGGAACAGTGCTTGACACAAGTGTTACATATTATCACTGCTACTTTTCTTCTTATTATATTAATCAAAAGAGAAAAGACCTGAGAAAAATAGTCACATATTTAATCAGAAAGCAACAACACATTTTCATTTATAGTTCAGGAAATTTTGAGAGTATCTTAACAATAATGACAAGGAATATCCACTGCTCTGTTGGAGCTGCCTATACTGCAGTGTAAATAAATTGGCTAAATTTGCCATCAGGGGTTTGGGTTGAAAAGTTAATACCATTACCATTAGCTGGCTATGGGGATTTTGAAGTATATCCCTAAACTGCACTGAGCCTATTTTCCCATTTCTCATGTAGCTAATGTGGTGAATACTTCTCAGGGTCATTGTGGAAGAAACTGAGAAAATGCAGCAGTTCAGTAAATATTACAGGATTCCATCAGTTTCAACATACTGCCTTAAATTTTAGAGTTGCCAATCATGACAAAAAGAGCATCGATTGAACTCGTGTTAGATAATCATTAAGCACCTTTACTGTTAATCACCTTAGAGGACTAATCTAAATTAGAAATTGAGATTTGAGTTTTAATTCATGGTATATGATACATAAACTTAGACCAGGCTATATCTGAGAAAAGCATCACTAATAATTGTAAAATTATCATACAAACTTCCTAAGCTCAAAATAGAAATTACCTTTGAAAGTGAAAGAAGCTGATCTTCTGAGTCAAGGACTGGAGAGTTTCATCAACCCCAGAAACAGTCAAGGGTAACCCTTGACGGTTGAAATAAGGCAGGGCTATAGTTGCAGTTAAAATATAGGATGCCCAGTCAAATTTGAATTTCACACAAAAACCAACTTTTTAAATATATCTCATGCCATAATCGGGTCATACTGAAAAAGGACTGTGATTTATGTGCCATGCAATATTTTGAAATATCTTATACTAAAAAAATTATTGATTGATTATAGGAAATTCAAATTTAACTGAACATTCTATTTTTGTTTTGTTTCATTTTGTTGTTAAACCTGGCTCCCCTTGGCAGGAGACAGGTGATACTGTGTGAGATTGTGGTGTGTCCCCAGATGATTCCTCTTCCTGCTACATTTTCAGGATAGAGTAATGGTCCTTAAAACACACCCTGGAAGAAACCCTTTTGTGTTCTCAGGACAAATCATTGAGGAGGTTAGATCTCTGGTGCAGAGTTCCTTGCAGTTCAAACACAGACAAGGCCTCCTTGGACAAATTGGTACTTCATCCAATCTGTTGATCTCTGTGGTTCTTTTTTATTCCTTTGCATATACCATTTACTTGTCTTAGATTTCCAAAAACACTCTTCTGCTTATTTGAATTCTACTTTACTTTCAAAGCCACACTTGTCTGTTTGTTCCTGTGGTAGAATGAACACATAATTATCATTTAAATCAAAGCACTTTTAAGAGTAGAGTGGGTCATATTAATTATTACACCAGGTGTATAAGGATAAATTACAATTCTTCCATTCAAATCAGGACACATGGTCACCCTATCTCACGGGCACCTCCCCGACCTCTTCCTCTCCTGACTATCTCACTCCACCATTGTCTGGACCAAGCATTTTGCCATTTGGCATACACTGCCTTCTTTCATGTGAATATTGTTTCATTTCCCATTTCAAAACAGAGTGATAAATTTGAAATCAGAGACTACCTTATAGTCTTCGTAACTGAACCTTTCCCAGAGAAATTCATACAAAGGAGACATACAGTAAATCTTTGTTGACTAAAATATTTTAAAACCCAAAACCTACTGATGCATTGTAATATGTATAATAAAATTCATTATAACACAGGTGTCACTACATGGTGGGTTTGATCATGTCACATAACTTGCTATGACAAAAATTTGATATATGTGGTTATATACTGTGGCCCTAAGAGCCCCAAATTTGATGGTCAGCTTTTTAGTGTATCACATGATGCAGTAAAACAGTTTTTTTTTTTATTATTTCCATTTAAGCATATTTAGGGCTGCAATTAAGACACATAAGTTATCAGATGCTAGTAGAAAAAAAAATGGTGAGATCTAAATAAAGCCTATAGGTGAGTTAATAAAAAAAAGACACATAAGTTTTATGTTGTGCATATCATTAGTAAACAGTAGCTTGAAGCTTAGAGCTGATAACTTACAGTGTGAATTCTATTCCAGGGAAAGATTGACTTAAGTTGTCCTATTTTTATAAGTTATTTTGACTTTTAAATGCTAAGTTTGTCTTAATGTGTGCCTTTTGGGATTTGAGAATGTTTGTGTTTGTATATTTCTATTATGTCAGTAATAAATTTGAGAAAATGAATATAAAAGGCCGATGAGAATTTTGGAATGTCCTCTTTGTACAGTTAGTATAATTGCCATGAATTTGGCCAGGTGTAGCTAAACGATATTTCAGGCAAAAAACTAATAGCAAAGTTTTTACACAGTAATTTCCTGGGCAAGGTTCAACAAAATGAAAACTCATCAGAAGCCCTGCTGGGATTCCATCACCAAGCATTTATTTGTAGTCGCATGTACACCTGCTTACATAGTAATAATACACTAGTGAGTTAAGTCGCTATGCCAATGCAAATTAGCTTTATTTTGAATCTAACACTGGAATCTAGCAGATATACCAACCAGACAAATGAATTGCCACTGTATGGATAGGGAAAAAATTCTGTAGCTTTTGCCTGTTTCTCTTATTTCTTTTGATTGTAGATAACCTTTTATGAAAACCTTTCCTTCAGTAGCTCCTACCATTTAGATGAAGAATTTGCAGCATATGCCTTGCTCCACTGGCGCAGCCATCTTGAGCAATATAAGCATGCCGTCTGCAATGTGATTTTTCAACCCAAGAGATCCTATGCCGCTTAATTCTAACTTAAAATCAATTCAGCAAATACTTACAGAGGACCAACTCTGTGTAAGGCATTATACAAGGTGCTGGAGGTTGGGGCAGAGCCTAAAAGATGAGTAGGACTATCTCCTGATCTAAGAGATTTCTAAAATAGTAGTGGAGATAAGATAAACACTCACAGGACTCTATGGCAAATTACAAAACTGAAAAAGCCACAAGTTGCCGCAGAGAAGAGGAATAACAAACCCAAAGTCACCGTAATCAGTAAAGGATTGACACAGGAGATGTCTCATCAGATAGTTTTAATGTGTAGTAGGATTTAAACATGTTGAAGTTAGTGAAGAGGGAAGAAGGGCAGTCCTTTAACATGATGGCCCCAGCATGAGTAAAGGAAAGGCAGTGGGAAAGAGGAAGGCATGTTTTGCTAAATAGCCAAGAGTTCCGTTTAGCTGCAGTGTTTTTGCGTGCCTCTACATGGAAGCAGGCAAGGTAAGTCTGGAAAAGGAGGAGAGTCATATGTCTAATTATTAGACATCTTTTGAGAGCTTATGCCATGCAAGGCACTGCTGGGTTTAGAAGTTGGGAATTCAACAGGATTTCCGTTATTGAGATTTTTTTTTTTTTTTTGAGGAAGGGAGATATGTGGTCATAATTTTTAATGTGTAACTCAAAATATAACTGTGTAAGGACCCATTTCTAGTCCAGATACACATCTTTTCCTGCTGGAAATGCTCTAGGTGTTTTTATAAAGAAGCATAAAAGAGACTTATACCAGCATTGTCTGAATTTGCTTATTATATGAACCTCTCCACTGTTACTCTCTCTCCTCTGCTGGGTGATGTATTGGTTTCCCAGGGCTGCCACAACAAAAGACTATGGCCTAGCTGGCTTAAAACAACAGAAATTTCAGAGCGTACAGCCTGGAAGTCCAAAATCAGCACGTTGGCAGGTTTGGTTCATTCTGAGTGGTCTGAGAATCTGTTCCATGCCTTGCTTCTAGCTTCCGGTGACCGCCAGCAATCCTTGGCATTCCTTGAGTTGCACCTGCATCACTCCAGTCTCTGCCTCCATCTTCACATGGCCTTTTCCTCAGATCTCTATGTCTGTGTCTAAACATTCCTCTTCTTATAAGAACATCAGTTAAATCGGATTAAGGCCCAGCCCATTCCTAACTTTTTTAAACCTGCTAAGACCGTATTTTTGAACAAGGTTACATTCATATGTATTGGGGGTTTGTACTTTAGAATATCTTTTTGGGGAGAGACACAATTCAACCTGTAACAGATAGTTAGGCTTTAAAATATGTATGTATACCAAAGAATTAATATTCTTATAAATACGCCTCAGTTTCTTTATCTATACAATATAATAATACTGCCCTCCTATGATAGCTGTGAAGATGAAATTTAATATCATGTGAAAGAGCCTAGCATGAGGCAGGCTTAGCTGTGTGCTTGGTGTTTGTATTAGTACTCTTAGTTCGGGTACCTGTTTTCAGAAGTAGCTTCAGAAAAAGATTTGCACTATGTTCTATACAACTGTCTTATTCTTGTATCTATACAACTATATCTTATTTTCACTGTGTTCGATACAACTATCTTATTCTTATCACATCTCACCAGTTTAAAACAAAGCTATAGGTGTCATAGACATGGGCAAAAGAAGTACATGATTCAGAAAGGATATTCAGTTGTCCTAGAACTTTCTTTAACCTTGGACTTTTCCACCAGAAAACAAATATATAGAACACTTGCAAAATTGCTACCTAGCAATTTTGTTTTCCCACTCTGTAATAGTCCTAGACATATTTATACCGTAAGGCAGCATTAGATTTTGGCTAATTGATGAATTAGATAAATCTAGTTGCTTATGACTTTCTTCTATTTTTTTTTCTCTCAGTATGGGATGGCTGGGTTTTAATGCTCTGGATAATCACCTGTACTTTATGAATTTCTTTGCCCTTTGTCACCAGCACATGCAAATTTAAATTCAATGCAAGAGTGTCATCTGGCAGGTTTCTCCAATCTCAAAAAGGTAAATTCCCAAACCTCAGTTGAAGTATTTCTATTTTAGCCTGAATTTTCAAGGTAATTGCCTCCTTGTGTCTTCACTAATTTGGTTTGTGCAGATATAATCACATGAACAAATGTGTGTTAATGGAAAGCTTTCTTAGCTGTCAGTGAGCTGGACATCCAGAGGGCTGGGATATGGGAATTCTGGAATTTATAATCCTTTTCTCTCTGCCATTAATTAAAAGTGCCCCAGAGACAGATTGGGAGTGACCCAAGGTGAAGGGGCTGGAGGTTAAGCCTTTTAGCTTTGAGCCTCCAGTTTGAATCTGATCTAAGCTGGTAATAAACAAAAGCTACTGCTATTTGATATCAGTATGGGGACCCATGTGAAATGAACTAGTAATCTTAGGCTCGTTCTGGTGGACAGGTGTCCTCACACAGCCAGGGTTGATAGCCTCTGCAGAAGAACCCAGCAACCTCAAAAAGATGGAAATAAAATGGCTTCACAAATGCTCTCGTTCCTTGCTGGACTGCTGTTGAGTCACATGAAGAGTATGAATCCTTAGGATGCCATTTGTCTGGCTTGTAAAAGGCTATGGAAATAAAAGAGATCAGGGCAGGCTTAATAAGACCCAGATAGTGGGTCAAATGAGAATCAGGCGGTGGGTCTAAGAGACATTTAATATCCTTAGCTTCTCATTTTTTCCCCCTTTCTGTTTGGTTGTCATGGGAGTCTGTGTTTGTGGAAGAAACACTGATTGTATTTGCCCAGGGCAGATGTGTATACCCTCTAGCCATCATATTTGGCATTAACAGAAGGACAGAAGGATGCATGGCTGGATAGAAAGAAAAGGAGTCATACTGGTAATCCTGGCAGCAAAAATCAAATGTTGCAAGTATTAAAAAAAATTTTTGTTTAAAGACATCATGTATTGAATTGAAATAAAAGCAAAGCTTTTATTACTGAACTGAGGAAGACTATTCAGAACTTAGTTTACTCTAATTTTGTTGTTACAGTTAATTTGAGTCCGGTAGTACTTTTACCCATTTTAAAAATAAGGCTTATTAAGGAAACTCTGGTTTTTTTTTTTTCAATAACCAGAATGCGGAAGCCCTGGGGAATTAAATGGAAGAAAAAAAAATCCAACCTTCAATGTACTTAAATTTATTTTTCTTTTCATTGATATTAACTGTAGCTTGCTGTTTTAGTAAGCTTCAGTAGGCAAAAATTACTATTTCTCTCTGAATCAGGTTTGTGAGTTTGTGTGTGTGTGTGTGTAGTACCAGCTTTATGTATACATCCTAGTGCTAGAGAAATAACAACATGCTCTTTAGCACTTTTTTTCTGACATTCTTCAGAGACAAATTCATCAGACTATGGTGAATAATACCAGGAATGTCATGTCTGGCTAAGGTCTGATCACCACAAACATTTGAAGAACCTATCAGTTTGTTTTCTTGATTTACTTTTTCTTTAGAATGTCTTAACTTGCTTTTGCTCCTTTTTGTAACTCATCCAAAACCAAGTTATTCCATTTTTTTTTCTGTTTGTTTAGTGATTGCATTTTGATGGCATTATAATACCATTACTTGAGTCTGGAACTTTTAAAACTCCTTTTTCCATCTCTTCATTCCCCTATCCTGGCATACCGTTCTTTCATTTCCTACTGGGAGATAATCTGATACTTTCTTGTAAAATGTTAATGCTTGATTATGGACTAAATATAAAAGTTTAACCATATTAAATTATCTGTATGTGTTTGCTTTTGACATAGAATGGTAGTTTCATATGGTTCAGCCTTACCACTCCTTAATTTGCATTTAAGAACACAACTCCAATGGTTTCTCATGGTAATATTAAGGTATTACTGTCATGGCAGTCAGTGACAAAGATATTTTTGAAGATGAAAACCTTCTATCACAATCTGCAAAATTCCATCATGTGAATCATTATTATTATGCACAGAAGTGGCATATATCTTTTGTTTCCGAGGATGGCATAAGTGTGGTATTAAACTTTAGAAATTGATCACAATATGAAGTTATGTATTGGTTCACTTGGAGATTTAAATTTTTAACAAGAATGAGTGCTTGCTATGGTATTATTTCAGTACCATTTTAATAAAACAGTAGCTTTAAAATTAGCAACTATTTGTCATGAAATTGCTATCCATTGATTGTCTCATTAAACTGCCATATTCCTTTAGTATGCAGATCTTGACAATATTCCCAACGTCACTGGCCTTAAGATTCTAGGGAGCCATCCAGGAGCTATTGAGATTTTGAGGCCATATCCAGATAATCAGATAAACCAGGTGTGGTTTTATCCCTTTTGAAAATGAACAAATTCCAGCTTAGAAGCTCTAAGTAGTTGCCCAGGGACCCAACCAATATTTCTAGAACTGGGTTTTAAACTGAATTCAGTTGGACTCAATATACCTCCTTTCACTGAACCACAGAGGAAACTTTCTTCTGGTGACACTGCATGACATTTTCTGCTTTAAATGTACTTTATTTACAACCAGCATAATTAAGACATCACTGAAAATCACAAGACTACTTCTATTTACAATATATTTAGAGACTTCAGTTGTGAAATGCATTGTTCCAACTGATTATGTTCATCAGAAAAAATTTTTGTTTCAATCCTTGTGGTTAGAAAATTTTCTGAAACATATTTGCTTGTTTCCCAGCTTAAAATTCTAGAATTTATTTGTTGAATACATACACTCAGGAAATATTTACTGAGCATCTACTATGTATCAAGAACTTCACAATAGGGAAGATCAATGTTACTTGTGATGTGTTCGAGGCGATTGTATACTGATTATAATTAATCTTTTTTTTTTTTTTTTTGGTCTGAATATCTTGTATATCTCAAGTTTATTATCATGGGGGTCAGTTTTCATTACATTAAATATAATGTGTATATAGTGTGGGAATATGAGCTGAGCCCCACACATCTTGGGCATGGCCAGCATGTAGCATATGGGGTTACATCTTTTTTTTTTTTTTTTAATGACTTGATTCTTCCTTCAGAACTACAAAAAGGTCTTCAGCAATTCAAGTCCTTAAATTTATAAATATTTACCAGTCACCAACTATGTATCAAATATGGTACTGGTCCCTGGCTGGTTAGAAAGGAGGTATGGAGAATAACTGACAATAACACAAAAATAAATCAGTCACTGCAAGTGTGAAGAGTTATCACGGAGAAAAAGATTTGATGATAGTGCTAATGACAGTGTGATGATAACTAGTAAAAGTAGAGTGGTCCAAATTAATGAGGAGCTAACATTTAATCAAAAAGACCTGAAGAGAGAGAAGGGAATCAACTCTTCAAAGAACTGGTGAAGAAATTCCAGGCAGAGGGAACAGCTTGTGCTGAAATTCTAGAGTAGAGCAGAGCACAGCATGATGCAGGAAGAAAAACAGTGTCACTTGAGCTGGAGCAGAATTCAGAAGAATAAGAAAGGGATTCAGTAGAGCTAACTGAATTGAAGCAGAAATGAACAGGTACCTTCATTCCAGTTATTTAAAATTTTACTTTATTTTTGAACCTAAATGCAAGGAGAAGTGTTTCACTGAGGCTCGAGAAGAATGCCCTGTAATTCTGATTACACTAGAGAAGGGTCACCACTAACTAGCCCACTTCCACCTGCAATATTTTTTTAAGGCAAAAATTGAATTCCTTATGATTCTATAAGTAAATATATTTGTTTCTTAACTTCTATAATGAAAATACAACATAAGAGAGCTGATGTTACCTTGTTACATCAACTATCGAAAAAAATTGCAAAAATAAACTCTATTTTATCCATCCATTATAGAAATCACTTTCATTAAATCCTTAGTTTTAGCCACAGAAAGTAGATTAGCATAAGTCCCTTTGGACTAGCTATTAATGCTGTTCCATGAACCATTTAAAAGGAGTTTTAAATTTAATCTCTTCAGTGTTCCCTGAACACACCTTTGAAAAAAATAATTATTTTCTGGAGTCATGGACACACACTACTTTGAGGTCAATAAAATTACTTTTTTTTAGGCTTTACTTACAGGGAAAGAAATATATCTTGGGGTACACTGGATTGCCATATTAGGAATGAAGATAATTAAGGGTTATATTTTGCAATAGGGTTCCAAAACTACAGTCTCGAAGGACCTATATTTGTAACTGCATTTTCAATTGCCAATTAGATAAAGAGTATATCATGTGAATCCACAGAAGTGTGCTCAAGCTACACTGTTTTCCCCTTGTAAATATGGTATTCAAGGGAATTTTGTAGGCCAAATTCAATTTCACTTGTAGCTGGTCTATTTCAGAGTCATGATTTGACTATGATATACACTAATATCTATATTACTAAATTGTATATTTAATGTTATTTTCCAATATATAAAATATTTGTAATAGTTTTTACCCAAGAAACACAGGTGAAAAAAATAAAATGAAGATAAAATTATTAAGTACAATGGAATATAAAATAAAACTTTCAGTAATAAATCAAGCAAAATCTTTGAAGAAACAGAAGTTTTAGGTTTCTCTTTATAAATTATGTAATTTGAAGATTAACTAGGTATAATGGAATTCACTATGCCTTTAGTTTCTTGTACATAATAATGTTAAGGTCTGAGAATCCATTCAATTATTTAACAAATAAACCACTTCTGAGCACATAATACATGCCTTAGTGTAATCTAGAGAATAGGGAAAAGTAAAAGATGAATATGAAGTAATCTCTACCGTCACAGAGCTGACATTAAAAACAAATACATTCAAGAAAATGTTATAGGTGTTATAATGACAGTACAGTCATGACACAATGCGATCACAAGCTGTAATGGTAAAAATGAAAGAAAATCAACTTCTTGAATTTATTTCTAACTATTAAAAACCTTAGATTATTTCACAGTGACATTTAAAACTTTTCATGCTGAAGATACAAAGATCTACCAATACTAATCTGATTAAATAGTGTGTAACTAATCTTCCAAATATTTTGTCATTCAGTAAAATGAAGAGTAGCCAGTTTCGAGGAATACAGATAAAATTTTAATTAAGAGCGCGCGTGCGCGTGTGTGTGTGAAAGAGAGACTTAGTTTGAAGATCTAGGTTAAAATTGTAGCCTTAATACTTACTAGCCTGTGAAATTAAGAAAAACACTTAAACTCTCTGAAATCCAGTTTTTTGATTGCTAAGAATACGCATTATTTTCCTAATTACTGGCCAGGGTCATCACCAGAAGTGAGATGATATGTGTGAAACCCACATGGAATGTTCTATAAATTATAGATATTGTAAGTCTGTTTAAGTGTCTTTTCCCATTGCATCATAGTATGTAAGTCTACACCTTCTTTACTGCTAACTGTGATGTTCATCTTTGTATTCTTAGCACCTAAAGAGTACCTGGTGCCTGATGAATATACAACAAATACTTGATGAAAAAAATTAATCTACTAATTACTATTTCTATATAAATGTGCATTTAAAAGTAAAAAGTCCCCAACGTATCTGAATATTTAGTCTTTATCTGAATCTTTAGAGCAAAGAGAAAGCTTGATATTTGAAAATATATGTATTTTTAGTGGGAATATTGAATCCATATAGACCGATCTCCCAGTATAATCTAAACATTCAGTTAATTTTAACCAACATTAAGGCTTTGTATTCTTAAAATTAGAATACACTATTCCATAGTAACAATGTGTGTCCACCAAGCAGAGAGATTCAATTTTAGACTTGGTAACATTTAGAATAACATTCTTCTAGAAGTTTCTCTAAGCAAATAGACACACACACACACACACACACCTACTTCATAAGTATACTCACATTATGCATGTTATTTTAAATTTTGATATTTTTACTGAACAGAAAATAGTAAACAACATTCTATATTAGCAATTATAATGATCATTTATAAAAGCTGTATAGTGTTCCACTTTGTGGGTACACCATAACAACAGAAAATTTTGTTTCTTATGAGTCATAATTTAAAATAATATCACATTTTCTGCCTTTTATTGGATTATTCCCACTAGTAAACAAATATGTTCTAATGTGTTCCCTGTTTAAAAAAGAAATCTCTCTTGACCGTATATATTCCTGCATATAGTTCATGTTTCTCGTTATAATTCAAAATCTCAATAAACTTGTCTACATAAATATTCTTAAAACACTTTAAAAATAATTTTGAAAAACTGAATATCCTCTTGTATGTTTCAGTTGACTTCCACTTTTTATTAGTATAAATACTTGCAAAGAATATAGTATTTGCATACTGACATTTTAAAATAAATCATCAGTAATTAGACATATCGACATCACGTGCCTCCTAATGTGATGCCCTGACAAGGACACAGCATCATTTCTGTTGTATTCTTCACAGAATTTCTGTTGTATTCTGCCCAAAGTGTATAACCTGAATTTAATTGTGAAGAAACATCATACAAACTCAAATTGAGAAATACTTTACAAAATAACCGTCCACTGCCCATCAACAGTCTCAAGATTATGAAAGACAAAGAAAGACTGAGGAACCCTCTCAAATTAAAGGTGGTTAGGAATAATAACTGAATGCAGTGTGTGATCAGGGATTGGATCCTGGACCAGAAAAAGGACATGAGTCAGATGGTTGAAGCTACTTGAATAAGATCAGTTAATTAGCATTGAATTGATGTTAGTTTCTTAATTACTATTACATTTGGGGTTATATATGAGGTTGACATTTGAGGAAGCTGAAAGAAGAATGTTCAGGATTTACATTTACTACTTGTAAATAATTCTAAAATGAGATAGATTCAGCATCAATTGTTCTTCCTTTCTGTTTTGTTTTTATTTTGTTGCTGTCTACAAATGTAAGCACTGAACTATCTTAATTAAATAAACAAAAAGATGAAGGAATTTTGTTATCAATGGGAATCCTTCAATTTCCTTTTATTTATTTATTTTTTGAACTCCTTTTATTATGTTCAAAATAAAAAGTGTTTTTATAAAAATATTTTTGATAACCTAATAGCTGCAATTTTACTGGGTCTTCCTGCAACTTTATTGAAAACAAATAATAATTGAGCACATTGCATCTGAGTCATTCTCTTTCTCATTTTGTGGAAGAAATATCAAAAATATTTTATTCAAACATATAAAATAACTAATAATTACATTGTTATATTTTTACTTAGAGAAACAATGTTCAAATCTACATAGCCAGAAAGTGCTGAGAAAATCAAAATAGTAATTAATTTCAATATAACTTTATAATATATTATTTTTTCAAATAAAATACTTTTATCTTATCATGTTCCTTAAAAATATTTGTCAAAATGTTGGAACTTCAGATGACATCAGACATGATCAGGGTGGTATGGCCATAGACAAAATGTTGGAACTTCAGATTTACCCCATTCATTTTAGGGAAAATATCTACAATATTAACCTACTTGTCAGAGCCAGTTTTCAGTGTCAAACTAACTAGTCACATCAGACTTATTTTCTGTCAGGAAAAAACAAAAACAAGCACATGATGTAATTAAAAATTCAAATAGATACGGTAAATGTGTTGTAAGGAATATTACAAAAATATCAAAAACCAAATTAAATACTGAAAACAGCCTGTAAAAAAGAATACTAAAAGCAATCAATATAATCTAATTTAATAAAGCTATGCACATTTATAAGTTATAAAACAATCATAAGTCTAATGGCTGTTTCTTTTTACTGATATTTTTAAATAATCCAATGCTATATGAAGCTAAAACTGTCAGTCATTTAGGAGGCAAAATATAATTATATGATATTTCTTTCATAAATATATGTATATGCATATTTTCAATTCTATTGTTAAGTTTTGAGGAATAGTTAAGAAATAGTCATAGATAAAAGTTCAGAAATATCTCTATTAATTTCATTAAACATCACAAGCAATATTTTTCTATTTAATGAAAGGCAAATATATATATTGATAACAATTATTATGAGCTAGCATGTAATTTTAATTTTCAGTTATAAGAAGTAAAAACTATTAGAATTTTATAGATGAAATAGGGTGGTATTGACTATTTCTAGAAAAAAAAATTCCCATATAATTGGTAAAACAGATTTTAGCTTCCCTATTTGAATAGCACACACTTAATCCAAAAGATCTATAAATTTTTTCATAGGTTATACTCATTATAAATTATAAATTAACATTTTTGCTTCTTATTATTTGGTAATATGTATCATTAAATAGCCTGTTAGAAAACAGGTGCCAGTTTTCACATTCGCAGTAGTTTACAGGTGACTCCTTCTCCACACCTTTTCTATTACTGCCTTAACATTCTTTTAAAACTTTGTTGATTCATATGTGTACTCTTATAACACATGATTTTACTTTTACATTTTTAATTTATCTGGAGAGTAAACATATTTACCTAAACAAATTTACCAAAATTTACCATTTTGATTTATGTATGTATGAAACTTGCCCATTCATGTCTTTTTCTCATTTAATGAGTAGTTAGCCTTGTTTTCTTATTAAATTTTAGATGTCTTTTTCTCTTTGTCTCCCAGTGTGTGCATGTATATTTATGTGTGTGTAAATGTAGGCTATTACTCCTTTGTCAGTCATATTTGTTTTAAAAATTTTCCCTTTTTTTTTTTTTTTTTTACTATTTAGTTATTAATGTGCAATTTCTACTAAAGCAGTTAAGGAGAAAATGAAGAAGAAAGATATACGACTAGCTGACTCCTACTTAACTGCTACTCCCACAAATTCTTATTAATATTTGTATTTGTCATCCCAGTTTGCTAAATATCAGTAGTCAGTTTGGAGATATGAAAACATTAGTTTTCTACAGATTGCCTAATATATTTCTCTTTGATCCTTTGATGCTTGGGGAATGGAATTAAGGGAGTAATATTCCTTAAAGAGTTTGCTTCCAGCATGAGGGTGGTGAATAAGTATATGGCTACCCTTCTGCACAAGGAGATACAGAGTGATGTAGTTTGAAGTTGCTAACTATTTGGTCATGTAAAAGAAAAAAAGACAAATTAAAAGCATTGGTCAGTGTTTTTGATATTGAACAGTAGGATTATAGGGTACAGGCCTCTTTGGCTAAAAAATCCATTTAATAAATATTTTTTTTTTTTATTTACAGAGGTACTCCCAGAGTCTACCATAGGTAAGGGAATAGACACTGAAATAGCTCTGAAATTTGAAAAAATTAAAACCTGAAACTTAAAACCTATTAAAATGTGAACAAAATCTTATCAGTGAAAATAATATATTTAAGAAGATAGTAGCAAACAACAAAAAGCTTCTTGAAGCAAAAAAAAAAAAAAAAAAAAAAAAAAAAAATCCAACCACCCCTAAAAAAGCAAAAGAATAAATAAGTACTATGCATTATTCAGCTTTGCACACTTTGCACTTATATTCTAAGTCCTTATTAAATTATTTCTATCTTGACATCCATGGATGGAAGTGACATGATTCAGCTATGATTTGAAGTTATTACTCTGATAAATGAGTAAAAAATGGTTCATAAAGATAGAAAGCTTAAAGGTAATATAGGTGAGTGTGATAGTCTGGGTGAGTGATAAGAAGGATCCGAAATAGGTAATGACAAGGGGAATAAGAAGGAAAGAGGAAATTTGATAGATATCTTTAAAAAGTATAATCAATATTCACCAGTTTTATATAAAGAATAGTTGCAATGAAAGACAGAAATGAAAGATGGCACTGAGATTTTTTTGTTTTGCTAACTAGAAGAATAATGATGCTGTTAACAGAATAAGGAGGTCCTAGGAGGAAGTCCAGATGATAAAGTATAGGGAAATTCGACAAATTCAGCTTTGAATATATTGGTGTATGGATACCAGAAATCTTTCCCAGCATCTGTTGGAAATTTACAAGTGCAGTGGTGCAGACTGGTATTAACTTCTGAACTCATTTACTTGAAGTGACTGCCAAAGCCATGGGAAAACTCAAAATCAAGAGAAAAAAATGCTATGGAGGAGGTAATCCAAAATGAGTTGAAGAATGAACACTGAAACTTGCTGACAATGATTAGGAAAGAGGAGTAAAGGTAACAAGCAACAAGAGTATGGAAATAGTGGAAAGAAGCAAAAAAGCATGTGGTGGTATGGAAGCCAAAGGAGGAAAGAGTTTTAAGAAGGAGGTTGTAATGAATAATTTCAAGTCCTGTAGGGATATTAAGGAAGGTGTAAAAGGATAAAATGTCTCTGCAAGGACTTCTTGCTTACCTTCAAAAGCAAGTTTTAGTAAAGTACTGGGTAGAAAATGGATTTTATAGGAATAAGATTTAATGGGTGCTATGGAATACTATTACCAGAAATATGGTGACAGAGAAGAGAGGAGAGATACGGCAGCAAACTGAAGGGACATGCATGTAAATAAAGGTTTTATTGTTGTTTTGTTATTAGTACAGAATGGATCCAAACATTCTGCGACTTACTGCAGACACCAGGATGAGAAGATACAGTAATTGGAACATAGAACAGGAGAAAGTGGGATAAAATGGAGCCTTTGGCACAAATAGTGGCATTAGAGTAAGGGGGAAAAAGGCTGTTGTACTTTGTAGATGAGAAGGTAGGAGAAATGATGGTTGAAGAAGAAGGATTGAAGTGGAGAGAAGAAATGTGGGAAGTTTTCCATTGTCTCCACTTATTTGCAGAATGATGAGGAGATGATCAGAGTAGTTTCAACAGTATTAGAATACAAGAAAGAATTTAGCTGCTTCTTTAGGACTTCAATTATATAGGCAAAATGAGGGTTGCAAAAAAGTAAAACTCAATTGTAATTACAGATTTGGAATAAAATTTGATTATGTGGTTTCACGATTTTTTCTAGTAATACTTTGTGACAAGAGGAAAATGGATTGGGTGGGGAGTTCAGGGAGGGATGAAGCATTCTATTTTCCAGAATTGACAGTATGTAGATGAAAGTAAATTAATGATGCAGAAGATTTAAATCTCTAAAATGATCTAACTGAAATAGTGAGTAATGGCTGGAGATCTGGGCATAGTAGCTAGAACACCTATGGTTGGGAAAGTAAGTAGTAGGTCAAGAAGGTAAATTCCACCATCAAATTGATGAGTAAGTTTGCATCTTGGGTAAAATATATACATTCTCATTTAGTTTTATCATTCCCAAAACTCCGCTAAAATAATGGTCAATAAATATTTTTAAGACCTAAATCTACAGCACAAAGACAATGCAAGCAAAGAAAACAGCAAAAAAAAAAAAAAAAAAAAAAGGAAACTGGAAAGCAGATGGGTGAGGGACTGGTGAATGATATAGCAGTCTTAAGAAAGCAGACCCTAATCAGCAGTTAAGAAAGCCTTGAAGTAATTATTTCATATCAGAAATTCCTTCAATGCACAAGTGTTTGTCCAATTCCAGTGGTATTAGGACACCAGGAAAGTTATCAGAGCACTAAATAACTTCTTCCACTTTTGTACAGCTGCTTCTGTCCAAGCCCATAGAACACCAGAGCTCTTGTTCACTCTCTGGAGTAGGTAAAGCAAAGGCCTCCAGCCCAGCTGAGGAAAGAGAGATGGAAAATAATGGATTTAACTGAAAGCTTATGAATCAGACAGCAAAGGAAAGAGTCTGATATGCAGCCTGTCACCAAGTCTTCAGGCAGAAAAAGCAACTTTAAGAAAAAGAAACTATGAAAAAAAAGAAAAGAAAAAGAAACCATGCAATAAGAAACTTGCAGAAAGAAAACTCATTTATAAATTTATAGAGACAAGAAATATTGTATTCAAAAAAGAACAGTAAACAAATAAAAATAGCTTTTGGCAATTAAAAATATGAGGGCCAAAAAATGAATAACTTCCCGGGAGGGATGGAATTTAAAGTTGAGAAAATCTTCCAGAAAGTACCTGCAGACTGAAAAAAAAAACTCTGAGAAACTAAAAAAGAAAACAAAAAAAAAATTAAAGGATTGGACTAGGAGGCCTAATAGCTGAGCAATATGAGTTCTAGAAAGACACGACAAAGGAAAGGAGAGGAAGGAATTATCAAATAAATGATTTAAGATATTCCCACAATTCTATATTTCTCAATTGAATAGCCAACTAGTCGCCCAGTAAAATTTATGAAAATTGATGCATTCCCAGTTCCACAGTGAAATTTCTGAATACTGTGGACAGATATTTATCTACAGATTTCCAAACAGGAAAAAAAGAAATGTTTTTATACAAAGGAAAAAGAAACAAGAGTCGTATCAAACTACCCAACAGTACTCAACACTAGAAGCTAAAAGATGATGGGATATTGCACCAAAACTCTGAGGAAAATTTTCCATCTCAAAATTAACTGCACAGTTAAACTATCAAATAAGTTTAAAGGTAGAAAAAAACCTTTTCAGACTTACAAGCTCAAAAAACTGATTGAATTGAACCCCATTTCAGAAAGATAACCACCTTTGTTATCAGGGAGTGAATGGAAAGGGTAACATGAGATCCAGGAAAAAGAATATCCCACACCGGAGAAGTGTCGGGTACCCCCAGAATGACGGTGAAGGGAAATTCCGACACAACAGCTGTGTAGCCTTAGAAATTATCAATTCAGTTTGGGGAAGGGTAAAAAGCTGCGGAAGAGATTTCTGAAAGAGGATTAGAGATAATAGAAGAATTAATATATTTGAAAATATTAAAAGGAAATGTTTTCAACTCGGTGAACATTTGCATTGAATTGAAAACTGCAAATGCTGAAAACAATACAATTAATTTCCGGTAAAACAAAAAGTTGGGCAAAGAAAGAAACGTATAATATTTTACATGAGTCAGCTATAAATATCGACAAAGATAAACTGTTTCAAACACTGAATAATGATCTAATAAAATTTAAATCAGAACTATATTGGGAAAATATTTTTTTGCCTAAAGTGGATATGGTGAAAAGGCTAAGTCCTAAGCGTTCATATAGAAATAATCAATAGATAATATCTAGTAGATAAAAATCAAAAGGTGTTAATATCAAATTATTTATAGAAAAGAAGATATATTTTTAAAAATTTGCTAATAGAGATGGGGAACAGGAAATGAGTCAACCCAAAAAGCCTTGTAAACGATTTGACCTTTTAAAATATGCACTATAACCTTGTGAAAATAATCACTTTTTAAGTAAGTTTTTAAGAGTGAAGTAACATAGTACTGAAAGTACAAGAGATTGTAGGAAAATGTTAGGTTGAAGATTTTGGAGGAGGAAAAATTTAAAAAGATATCGGAGTCAAATTGTGGCTGTGGTGCTTGGGGGCAAGAAGTAAATGCAGTTGAAGCTCCAGAGGCTGAAGACATTGAGAAACTGGTAACAAAGTATTTGAAGGATCAGTGTAGGGAAGATGTTGTGAGCAGCTCCAACTTTCAGGAAAAGCACTAATGAAAAAATTCAAAGGCAAGGACTCAGTTTTCTGATTAATAGCTCTATCTGTGAGGGGAAAAATGAATCACATGATTTAAAACTAAAGCCATGAGGCAAATGAGAGTTGGAAATTTGAACTAAATTATAAGAACTCTTGAGCTAGAAGCTCACTAAAGTATTAAATACTGGCATTCAAATAATTTTCTCATGAATTTTCTCCTCTAATTCATATGCCCACATGCTTATATGAGTCTCAAAACAAGCATTCTCATGAAGAGGGAAGGTTTCACCATTTTTCACAAAACTGAAGTACAAGAAAGGTTGGACTTACCTCTCCATCAGGTGTCATTGGACAGTCTGTGCTCATATTCTGCCTTCCAAGATAGAGACATAGCCAAGGATAAACATTTCATCAGTCTCAAATCATACTAAATGTATAATTGGAAATTGTTTCTTTGCCTCACACTTTTGATACCATCTTTATATTTTTATCATTCTAATTAAAATTAGATCAAAATGTGAGATAAATGTGTTTACTGTTTTGTCACAGTTTATTTGGCTAAGAATAATGAAAACCAAACATGCGCTGTCTGTAAAAGCTTTATAGAATAGTCTGAAGTATTGAAAGAAGCAGGCTAACATAGGTGGGCTACTAATGTCACCTAACTCTTTTTTTAAGAGTTTACAGCTAGTGTTTTTATGGGAGTGATAGAACCTGGGGGCAAACCATTTTCATTTTATCTATTTATTAATTTTTAGCACTTTAGCCAACAACTGTAACAAATTGCCATGGGGAAAGGGGAAATGAAATGAGAAAACACGGCGATTCTTTGATTCTATCCTGTTTGTCATACTAAAGCCACGAACAAACAAATGGTATAAGGGGTCGTTGAGGGAGAAAAAGTACAGAATTCCATGGTGGAAATTTTATAATCACTTCCCTAAAAATAGCTACATTTTAATTGCCAAAGAAAAAAATCTACATACATAAGAACCATTGTGGAAAATGAACCATTGTGATGAAGGAAACAGAGAAATTAAATTCAAATCAGAGTATTTGCTTAATAGCTTAAGCAGTTGCTAATGTTTATATGTTACAACGTGAATTATAATGCTTAGATAATGAATTTGTTGCTTTTTGAAAAGTCATGAGCATTTTAACTCATGACTTCTCATACTGAACAGATATGCAAATATTGTTAAGATGATTGTCTATTTTACAATAAGGTTAATTTTGGTAAAAGGCACATTAACTCTATAATCATAATAGGGCTAATCAAGACTGGGCTTGATAAAGAAAGCAACAAAGGTAAGTGCTAAAGAAAAAAAATAGCCAATTTGGATAATTAAGGCCAATACAATAATTTTTGTTTTTAAATAGAAGGGTTGGATTCTTTTGGCCCAATGTAAAATGAAAAACAGATGATTTCTTTTCACTTACCTTCTTTGGGGGAACTTATTAAATATATTCTGATTGTGTATTATTGTGGGTGTGAAGATAGTAAGGGAATCGTGAAAGTAGATAGTTACTATCTAATGCTGAGTATCTATTATGCTAAAATATGTAATAAAACTTCCATGGCTTATATTTACTTCAGTCCTTATTTCTTTCCATATAATAACAATTATATTAAAATATTTGAAGATAGATGCATACTAGATTCAGTGCACTAATTAGAAGCTAAATTAAATATTCATTTTTAACATTAAAAAGCTTTTTGATGCTTATTCATTTTAAGATATTCTTTTAAAATAGGACATAATTCAATGTAATTCTGAATATACACTGTAGTTCAACCATAGACTCGGAATTTTGAAACTGGAAGGGACCTCAGATCTCATAGGGTGCTAACTGTTCATGTTTCACCAGAGAGAATTGAGGCTCAGAGAGTTTATGAGGTTTGACCAAAGTCACACTGTTAATTGCATAATAATTCTCTGGAGACATTGTGTACCTTACATTTCACAAATATAAAAGCATACATGTATTGACAACTGACAAACAAAGGCTTAAAGTTATAACATGGCTGGCCTAAAAGCATACAACTATTTGATGGAAGATCTGGGGCTCAAACCTAAATATAATTTTATTTATTTCTGCACATCTCCTACAGTGTTTGGTTATGTCTAAACTTCACCGGTTTCATATAATTAAATATTCACCTGAATGTTTCTGAGCTCCAGATTTTTGTTTCCGACTGCCTATTTGACATTTCCACTTAAAGTATCACAGACATCTCAACTTTAATATATCCAAAATTAAACTTATGATTTGCTCCTATTCAAATTGATTTCTTATTCCCACTTTACAGAATTTTCATCTCAGTTAATGGTACAATCATGCCTCCCAGCCCTGTGCTAAAGCCAGAAACTTAGCAATAATTAAATTCTCCCTTTTTCTCACTCTCCACATTTAAGCCATGTTGGCAGCAATTCTTAAATATACCTTGAATGTGTTGTCTGTTTTCTTTTGCCATTGTCATCACCTTAACCCAGAACATTCTCAATTATCTTGCCTCTGTTATCAGCTGATCACCACCACTACTGTGACATCCTTTCCATTCTCCACATAACAGGCTCAGTTGTCTGCTGAGAGAGTAAAGGAAATTATGTGACTCCCCTGCCAAAGAACCTTGAATAGATCTCCTTACATTTAGAATAAAATTAAACTACTTAGAGCCTATAAGGACTTCCTGACCTAACTGCAGTTAACACTCTCCCCACCAGTCATAATTTTCTAGTTATTCTGTCTTCTTTCAGTTTCTTGAACACTTGAAGGCTTTTCCACTTTGGACCTTGAGCATTTCCTTTTGACTGGGTCATTCCTCCCCTTATTTTTCTCATGGTGGTAGCTAATGACTACTATGGCCCCAAATGAACCGTGTCTCCTGGTATTCATGGCCTTGTGTTATCCCTTCCCTTTTAGTTACTTTCTTTTGACCAATAGAATAGCTCAACCTAGAGGAGATTTCACTTCCATTTGCCATGTTGGCAAATCAGGTGGTAAGGACTCAAGGCAGATCCTGACAAAAGCTATCTACTAAAGTCCTGAGTCCAATAACCCAAACAGAATTGAATCTTGTGAACAATCACATAATTGAGGTTGGGAGAGGATCCTTTCCACAGTCAAGCCTCCAGATGAGACATTAGCCCTGACAGACACCTTGATTACAGTCTTCTGAGAAACCTCAAGGCAGAGAATCAAGTTAAGCCTATACAAGACTCTAGACAGAGAAACTGTGAAATAATAAGTGTGTGTTGCTTTAAATCACTAATGTAGAAATAAATACATAATACATCTTCTCAAGGAAGACTTCAGTGACTACCTTAAAGTAGATCACTCTCTACATTAACCATTCCTTTAATTTTAATGTCACCTATTAAAACTTGAATTGATTTGTCTACTCATTTTTCTGCATACTTTTTTGGTCAGGCTCCCCTACACAAGTGTGAAGTCTCTGAGTTTGCAATAAGATATGTATGCATCACTGGATTATATATGATCCAGCTTTCCTTTTTGTTTCTTTCTGGACCAGGGTGCTTATGACTGTGTGGTCATTAGGGTCATAGCATTCTCATTTCAAGATATTGGAGTCTTCCTTCATTGTTATTGTATTCCAGTATGTGCTTGGTTTCCTGGAATAAAACGCCTATTCAGCGTCATATTCTGAAGGGAAATAAAGGCATGGTTAGAGTTTGAGGTTAGATGTATTTCACAATTTTACTATTTCTTTGGTTGTCTATATAAACAAGATAAGGTAACATAGCAATGTTTGGTGAATTCAATCAACATAGATAGTGTGGTCAATCTGTATTATTCATGCCTTAACAATTGTCTTTCTCTGACATGCAGAGAAATATTTTTTGCTTGGTTAATCAGGATAATTGCTTTACTTCTCCACTTCACTTTGCTTTTGTAGACATAGTCAGAGACCAGAAAGGCTAAACCCTCCTTGAACCCTGCAGATAATTCAGAAGACTTCCATCTTGCATGCAACTCCACAGAATATTAATTCCTCTTCTTTTGGGAATATTTGCAACTTAAGTGTCTCAATAGTTCGTGTGAAGCAGCTGTCAAGATTGTCTGATTCTACATTTTCAAAGCACATTCTAACTGTCATAATGCATTCAAGTCTTTGCTCACAGTTATTTTAAGTAATTCTGAATAGATTTATAGCCCTAAAGCTTAGTAGAAGATGTTGAATTATTTTATTTATTTTCCTTTGTTTATGGTTTTTCCAAAAAGTTATTTTCCCAATGTGGTCTAATAACTGATAATAATTACCATGGCCCTCTGTTTGACCTACCTGTTGCTATCCAAATGACAATCTGACTATGTCAACAGCTTAATTAAAAAGATGAGCTTAGAAAAACTGGACATTAGCACGTTGATATTTCATTGAAATTAATGCTATCCTTTACGTTAATTTTCACATTTTCTTTTCTTTCATTCAATCCACTGGCAAACTATAGCAAGTGGAGTGAGTTGAATATGGACCCCAATTTTGCACCAAGAACTAAAAGGCACACTTATCAAAATTGTAGATATTATTTTTCCAGACTTAAGCCATTTCTTATAGGCTTCTGTCATAAGGGAGAATGTTATGACTGTATTTGCATTTCAATTTTATAAGGGAGTAGCTGAAAACTGTAACTGTAAAATATTTTTAACTATTTCAAGGTTATTGTCATTAGTATTTCCTGTAACTAAATTATAAGTCTGAATTTCTCCATCATCAGAATTTGCCTAATGTGTTAAAAGAAAATAGATAACTTAAAATAATTCATTTTAGTCACATTTTTCTTTCTTGCACTGTAATGAAGCAAATCTATTCATAGTTTAGTTAAACATTTTAAAGAAATAATTTCTATTGATTAGGAAAATTTTGTATATAGCTTTTAGGTCAAATTATCAATTATACTAATGGTATGATGACGTTAATTTAACTTCCACTAATGAGTGAAAAGGATATTTGAGACAACTGAACGACTCTGTGGCACAATCTTCTGTGTGCAGTAAAATCTCAGTTGTATATAGTGCCAGGAGTGGTACAGAAGACACAATTACAGAGGCCTCGCTGATGTATGGATAGTTGGGATAGTGATCAAAGCTTTCCCAGGACATTCAAAAGCTCTGTATCCAACTGAAAAATGAATCAGAGAATTGAAACCCTAAATTTAGTAAATTGGGCTAATAATAGTAAAACAATCAATTTTGACTGATTAAGTCATTTAATTGGTCCTAAGAGTTTTTGATGGGTTTTTTTTTTTTTTTTGGTACTTATATATTTATTTATTTTGCTATTTGGATCATAATATCTTTTATTTACCCCAGTTAGTATAAGACATAGCAAACTGTGGTTGTGAGAAATGACTTTCAGGAGGTTCCTGGAGACGGAGGTTTCATAATACCTCTGTTACAGTAAATGGGGTAGGGCCAGAATATTTTTCTTCTCTGCAGCTGAGATATTACTTCTCTGTGATAAAGTGTTAATAAAAATTAACTGTTGTGCTCACATCTTCTGACACATTAAAAATAATTGCTCTTCAAGTAGCTTATAGCATGACCTCTCAAAAGCAAATTAGACATTAGTACTCAACATTGTCAAGCTGCTCGTAATATATATTGATACATCAGCATTTCACAGGGCCCTGAACTGTATATATTTCCAAAACTCACTGCAATTCCCCAAAGAGATCATATCTAAAACAGGTGGCATGCTTCAACTGTTACTGAAATTTTTTCTGAAATTTTAGGATGAATTAAGTAAATCCTATCCTGTGTGTGCTAGTCTGTGAAACCAGTGATTTTTCTCTCTTTGGTGTTGAGACTGAGGATGTAAGTCATTAGTAAGTAAGCTCAAAGTGACCAATGTCCGATAAAAGTATAATGCTTCATGTCTTTCTCTTAAAACTACCCCTTTTTTTCTCATTTCATTGAAATGGGGATTGAAATCAATACTCTCTAAATCAAACATCCCCTTTACTCATCATAATGGGTATACTGTTTAGTGTGATGTCTTGTTGTCCAGTCTTTCCAAGATACGTTCCTCCCATTTTTTCATTTTGAAGTTTTTGGAAGTTAATGAAGCCCTCTGTGTAGCTCCCATCTTCAGAAAACACTCTATAGAACAGACTTCCACAGTGTGTTCTAATCTCTTTTGGTACAAATGGTCAGCAGGGCATAAATTTTTGCCCTGATGCTTTATTTTTTGAACATTTTTATATAGCTGGAAAAGGCTAGACCCCCATGGAATCTTATCAAAATGCTGCAGAGTGCTCAAATGCATTATATTATTGGTATTAATAAGATGAAAAATTAGTCACTGCAACAGACACTGGGAAATGTTTCAAATCACAGAGAGAGGCTTTCTTCAGGATAGAGCTGAAAGAAAATAGGACAGCAGGGGAATAGATCTGAGGAGGTTTTTAAAAGTATGGAAACCAAACAAAGGTTTTGGTGAATAACAGTTTCCTATTGGATTAAATTAAATTGTGTGTGGCAGGGGTGTGTGTGGTGTATGTAAAGACAATAAAGGATAGGTTTCCATATGACAATTAAGTTGAGAACTGAAGTAAGTTTGGACTAGAAATATAATTAATAAATCCAACTGTTTTATTTTCCCCCCTTGGAATTTTTCTTGAATTTCTTCAGTTATTAATTTGTATATCTACTGGCTTTCTGAACATAAGAAACTACGTGAGTAGATTTTTACTTAACTACAATTTAGATAGACAAACATTTTTAAATTTGATTACTACCTAAGCAAAAGCAAGTAAATATTTAAGGAAATTATCAGGGATTTTTAATTTAGAAGTTGCTATTAGAAAGTACTTCACTGAAATTTTACTTGTTTTTATATTGACTCTCTACGTAGCCCGAATATATTAGGCAGTTGACAAATTTATTTTATCTGTAGGTAAAAGCAAAAGGCAATTGAAATATTTTAGAAAAAATGGTTAATAGATATATTCTTTTTTTTTTCAATGAGACTGTAAATTCACACTGATATGTTTATAGTGTGAATATTTAGTAAGTAAACTATAATTGCTGGATAAATGAATGAAGAAACCCCTGGAAAATAGATTGAACATTTTTCTTTTTGTTGACAAAATACAAATCCTATCTAAATGCTAATTAAAATGTTACTTCACAAAGTTTCAGAGTCAAATTATTCATACGTATTGCTCAAACTTCAAGATGGGCAAGATTGATAGCCACTATGTTGTGACAGGTGAAGCAGAAGAAAAATGATGGCCATACATCTGACAAACCTAGCAACAACAGACACAAACTGATTACCAGCTCAAGAGGTGATTGCCTCCTAAAGTCAAGAATAAATATAACAATAGAAATAAAGAAGTATCAAAAAAAAAAAATCCCTAAGAGTAAAGCAGATGCCAGAGCAGAATTCTATATGCTTGCTCTATAGCCTTGGAAGAGGTAAAGAAATATAAGTCACAATATATTGGGTCCTGAGAATTAAATGCTTATATCTATTGATGGGAGTGGGGGTGGGGGGTAGTGGTGAGTAATTCTAAGGAATTGTGTGCAAATAATTGATAAGGATAAGAGAGGGTATTTTATTATATTCAGATGTGCATAAAGTTAATATGGGCATTTACATATTGAGGAAGGAAAGGAAATTGTGCTCAACTCCTAATTGTGCAAATGGGAAATTTCATTCCTAAAGTCTGTGTAGAGGAATTTAAGAAAAAGATCCCTACATTATTCTAAATTAGCCATGCAAATCACTCTACTCTCGGAAACCAACAGCAGGGCACAAAACTTCTCCTCTTTCCATGATTTTTATTTCAGTTGATGGCAGTGCCATCTACACTGGAAAGCTAAGGACGACCCCTAGCTCTGCCTTGGCTTTAGCACTGTTCAAGTGTTACTAGTCATACACGGTTTTACATTGAAAGAGAAGTCTTCAAAGTTTCCATAGAAAATGTAATATCCCCTGCTTCTCATAGCATGAATTACCATTCATCTGTAGAATAGCTTTCTTTTATTTTGTCTCATTTGTTCTTCATAACCTTTAGTTGGCTCAGCATTATTAGCCTTATTTTAAAGATAAGGGAATGGAAAGTTGAAGTCAATGGTTTGCTTTCCTGTGTTGACATAGTTAGCAAATAACATAGCCAGGTTTATAATTCAGACCAGTAATTCTAGGTTTGATGTTCTTTTATTTTATCTACCCCTTTCTGACTATTAATTACAGTAATCTTTAGCTACAGTCATTCAGAGACCAAAGCTGATGCAGCAGCCACCATCGTGAGCCTTGGTAGTCATCATATCAGATGAAATAGAGTGCTCTGGAAGTATTTTTAATGTGCCAAAGGTCTAAATTGTGCATTAAGTTCCAGAACTGGCCACAGCGTCAACATATGAGTAGTGTCTTATTTGATTATCTGTAAAAATTTTCCACCAAATGGGTGAGGTTGAAAAACCAGTATGTACATGAATTATATCTAGGTTCAATAGATCACATTAGCTACATTGCGTGTAGCCAATCATAGCAAGGGAATAAACGACACTAATCCTAGGGGAACCAGTCTCAGAAATGGAAGTCCGCATCACAGATGAATAAATTCTGAACTTCCATAGCTTGATGACTCTTGCTCCTGTTGCAGAGGTAAATGCTGTTCCCTTATTCTTCCGTCATTCGAAAGAGCCCAAATCTCTGAACATCACTTAGATGAGAGCCCTCCTGTTGAATGCAGTCCACAGTGACAGTGTAGGCAGCTGCCAGAAAAAGAGCCTCCATATCTACCAGGAAATTATGCTCCACTGGTTGGGGCCTTGGGAGTGGGAGCAACGCCTAGAGGTTAAGGCACTTTACTTGTAACCCAAAGGATTACAATGTGACTCAGTTTATGGTTGGTCTTAGATCTCACAGAGCATTGACAGACTTGCACTGATAATAGAACACTCTAGCTCAGAAGGGACTTCTATCACTTTTACAAACAAATCGTTGAGTATAATTAATGGCATGTCCCCATGGAACCATAAGATCCCAGGAAGTAAGATTCTATTATGTGCTAGGAAGTAGAGAGAGCTGGGAATATTTCATGGCCTGAAATTCAGATTGCTTCTTGACCATTTGTGAACTCAGTTTTAAAAGCAGAAAAGAGTTTTAAAAGCCAAGTTATCTACCTTTTTTTTTTTTCTCATTGTATGTTGCAACTTGTTGGATTTTTGATTCCTCTTCTCCTGCTAATGCCTAGTACCTACATGCTCCTTAAACTACAATTTGTTCTTTCAACATAAAACTCTCTCATAACTTTCCTAGCCCAAAATAATACTGTTCAGACACCCCTGCTGTTATCTATGCTCTAGCATCCCAATTGCTTCCTAATCTATTTGTTTGCTGATCCCACAATGCTCAGAATTTCCAAGTTGAATTTTCACAATACTGCATGAGAACACACCTCTCCAATGGTATTCTTAAAATTTCTAGCAGCAGTGTTGGCTGAGGGGAAAGCATTTCCAAACAGAAAGCACACACTGGGTCATGATCATACAACTCTTACAGGGAGGTCTCAAAACTCTTTGACTAGAAGCTGAGATGAAATTCCTGATTTTTGCCATTTTCTGTGATTGTACTATTTCATTGCATCGAGGAAGTAGAACTCCTCAGAAAGAAATTGATCCCATGTATAAGCTGGAGCAGTAGGTGAAATCTGAACACCTGCCGAAGAAACTATTGAAAGTGTCTTACCTTTCCTCTATTCAGCAGGGAGTCCTAAGCTTTGTGGAGGATCAAGGTTGATTCTCTGTATCTGCCCACAAATCATCAAGCACTGAATTAGGTTACTGTTTAGAACTGGACACTGCCTCTCTTAATTGCATAATGCACTTAAGTCACTCAATTTATTCATTCAACTCACCCTTAGCCTCAGTGCTCAAAATTAATATAATCTGCAAGATGAATATAAAGAGGTTTTTCTACTCATACACTGAAAATTAGATAATAATCTAATTCTAATCTTGGTTTTCTAGCAGAACACTGTTCAGCAGAAACATAAAATGAGCTACATACGTAATTTTACATTTCTCAGTAACCACCTCAACAGACTGTAAAAAGAAAGGTGAATTCATTTTAATGATATGTTTTATTTAACAAAATATATTTATTTTTGCACATTTCAGGATGCAGTCAATATAAAAAATTTCTATGAGGTATTTTTGCATAATTTTTTTTTGTTCCAAGCCTTTGAAAGCAGGAGTATATTTTAGACTTACAGCACTTCTCAAGTTAGACTAGACCCATTTCAACTGCTCAATAGCCACATGTGGTTAGTGGCTACCATATTGAATATTGCTGTTACCAGTTATTTCAGAAAGTTTGTTTCTCACTAGTAAGAGTTATAACTTGTCTGTAACTTAATCCTTTTGGGCAAAAATACAACTTGCCTGACATATATTGTCACAGTGCCAGCACATAATAAGTATTAAATAAGTGCTTACCAAATAAATGGCTGTAAGCCTCAATGGACAAATATTTACATGTTTATTTAGCTGCTACTATTTGCCAGGTACTTTTCCAACCACTGGGAACTCCGCAGTGACAAAATACATAAAATTCTTTTATGAAGCTTAACTTCTAGTGGTTGATTTTTTTTTACTGTGTCTGTGCTGAATAAAATTATAAAAATACAGAAACATAACGTATGATGAGTCAATAGCTGTGTTTTTAGATGGGTTTCTTAACTATCTTCTCTGTCACTGATCGCCACGATTCCACCCAGTGCCCATCAGATATTACTCTCTGGCTGCCCAGGATCTTTTGCTGCAACAACACACATGAGATTGCCTTCTTTAGAAGACCTAAAGCATAGTACTGTTGTTCAAGGAGAAGAGTTTTTGGCGTTTCTAGACCTCTTTTCTTCTTAAACACTTGTTAAGCCCCTACTCATAGTTCAATGACAGGTTCAACTGATCCCTCATCCATGAAGATTCTGCCGACTCCCCTCGTTAGTTACTTATTCTTCATTTCTCTCTCAGCAAGATTTTGTGTGGATCTGTGTTGTGTCATTGATTTTGGACTGTCATTCTGTATTAATTCTTCCCCATTAAATCTTTACTTACTTGCTTTAGCTTTTATTACCAGTAGAGGGATTGGAACATGATATTATTCTGAGAAGGTGTGTAAGATGGATGGATAGTTTACCTGTCCCTCCTGATCCAAAGGAGACTGCATTCATGTGTTTATGTGCCACAACCTACCTGCCTGTATTTTTGCCTTTTATTAGTGTTCCCATGGGTAGATTGAAAATGGTTGCTAGAATGGAGAGTTAGTATCAAACTATGGGGAAATGTCGGGAGAAAAACTGAGCCTATCCTGGTATATTCACAGTGCTCTCCTCTTCCCATGAGAAAATCTTATAGCTAAATCATAGTCTATTATTCTATTTTTCCTGCCTCCATTGTTTCCTGGGCATCAGAGTTTCTCAGGCTTAGTGGTTTTCCAGTGCTAATTTAGGAAGGGTATTTATAAACTAAATTATGACTACAATTTGACTAAAAATAATGAACCATGTCCTACCCAGCTTTGAAGTCAGCATTACTCAATACCTTGATAAGGCATTAAACACATGAATACTTTTAGAAAGCTTCATTGTAATCCAGCCTTGTATCTGCACATCTGAGAACCTGTCTGAATGCATTTAAACCACAAGATCTAAGGAGAAGTTGTAGCTTGTGACATTGCTTATTGTTATTTAGGATTGTTGTATTTTCTAGGTTCACAGATTAGCTTCTCTCCATGACTCAGGGAGTTTGTGTCTGTAATTCTAATAATTTACCACTAGATGGTAACACAGGTTTACCTACCAAAATGTAGGCTTTGTTCACCAACGTATGGTACAGGTATAGTTGTGATAAATAATGATCCTGTAATTCTTTAAAAAATTACTTCCAAATTATTAAAATATAAATTTTAATATATATTTAACTGATCTAGAGACAAAGATCGTAAGTAAAGGAAAAGCATATAATCTGATCCGACCAAAGACCAACTGTATTTTTTCCATATTATATATCTGTTTCTGTCTTTGTCTTCCTTTTTTTTTTTTTTTTTTTGCTTTCATTAAATAAAAAGGTGTCATTAAATTTACAGTTTTTTCAGAAGTCATACTGAGTATTTTCTGTGGTTAGCTACTTCTCAACACTAGGATTTGAATTTTCTGGATACAGATGGAAGGTATAGATATTGGTGAAATTTATTAGGTAGTGGGAACAATAGGGACAAGAAATCAATATCATGGATTCTCTTCCTTGCTAAGTCATCTTAAGAAGATGCAATTTCTTTTCTGTAAATTGGGGGTAATAACTTTTCTTTATAAATGTTGTTGATATTGAAATTAGATAATGCATGTAAAATCCTCTGTATGTAGTTGGTGATGGATAAATGTTGGTTCTCTGCTTGCCTCACTTTTCTTTTTCCTCCTGTTATGGATCTGAAAAGATTAGTTCATGGTTTCCTTTCCATTCAACAGTGAAAGCATAGGTGCTTTTCTCAAATTGTCTTTCAGTGTATCCTTCCCTATATCCAAGAAGAATCTAGAAAGTAGCTAAGCTTCTGTAGATGTGAAACACACCACTTAGGGCTTCCTAATAATTCCATGTGTTCACATATCTCAAAGTATATTTTCATTTTAACAGGTTCCTTCTGTAAGCCTAAAAAAATTAATCTAATGATGCGAATTCCAGACAGTTGCCTCTTCAACTAGATTATAAATTCATAAAGAGAATGGGTCATATTATGTCTTTTTGATATTTGCTCAGCACTAACCACTCATTAGAGCATCCAGACTGTTCTCCCTAGAGTGAATGAGAACAGTATCAATGTTCTTCACTGGGTTCAGTAAAAAGGAAAATATCTAGAAATATGAATCATTCCAGGGAGACAGATGGATTCAAGAAACTGTAGGGAAGGAAAAAATTTTCGTCATCATCTTAGGATCTCTGGTTGGGTCTGAAAATTAAAATGAAAAAATCAGATTAACAGGATAAAAGCCTGAACTTTTTTTCATGTAATAAATAGTACACAACATGGGAGACTTCATAAGGAAATGAAGACCCAAAGAAGACCTTAGTGTATTTATGCTAGGTTTGATGACCAGTATACAACTGTGCAGAACTATAATAGGTAAAGGAGTCTGAAGTAGGTGTAGTAAACTGAGGGAAACTTGGTAGGACCTGTTGTTCCCATTCTTCTCAGCATCCATTTGTCTTCAGCAATAAGGCTGCTCCTTTCCTCTGGGTATAGGGAAGGTACCTCTTATATGAAGGTTGTATTACCTGTTACAGGAGAGAAGGGGAGAAACAGCTTCTGCTGCTTTCTTAGATTCCTTTAGTTTAAATATTCGATATGCCAAGGTGCCATATTTTGGGGTGATGTGCCCTGAACCCCATCATAATACTTCATGAGATAGAATTTACATTGTCAGAAGAGTTAGGCTCATATTGCATGTAAGTCTGTTTTGAGTAAAATTTCTCATTCTCAACTGGAAGGAGGAGTTACAAACTGTAACACTTCAGTAGATTTTTAAAATAAAATTAATAATATATAATTTACAAGATTTCTTTATGTTGACCTATATTATTTCTCCACATGTTTATTCTGGACACTATGTTTATTAGCTTTCCTCATTTTTTTAAAATGCCACACACAAAATACAAAACAAAAATTGTATCATTTTACGTTTTCACCAACAATGTGTGAGAGTGCTGGTGTTCCACCTCCTCACTAAAATTTTGGCATTGACAATTTTTTTTTAATCTTAACCATTCTCTTATATAATAGTGGTACTTGTTGTAGTCTTAATTTGCATTTCCCTAATGACTAACGATGTTGAACAGTTTTTCATGTTCTCATTGGCCACTTATATATGGGAGGAGAAAAGGTTTTCTCAACCTTCTTAGGGTTCCTGGCTGGGCCTGAAAATTAAACTGTCAAAGTTAGATTAACAGGAGAAAAACATACAAATTTTATTGGACTTTTACATGTACATGGAAGCCTTAACAAGAGAATAAAAGCCCTGAAAAAGTGACCAGAGCAGAAAGCTTTCTACTTTTAAACAAAGAAATAATAAATTTGTGAAGAACAGACAAGACTGAGGGGTTTGAACTACGGGTAGTAAACAGCAAAGAAGTAACAAGGCTGATAGGGTTAGTTTAACAAGCTTTGTATAGATTTCTTAGCCCCAAATTCCTCGTCTCTGGTTACAAGCATGTCTCCCTTTTTCTTGGTACTGGGAGGGTACCTGTCACATGGGAGTTTTATGACCTGTTTCAGGGAAGAAGGGCAAGGAGAGGGGAGATCAGAGTGACATTCCTGCTTCCATCGTTTTCTCAAATTCCCTCAGCTTGAGATATTTAATATGCCAAGGTACCATATTTGAGGATTCTGTATCGTGAATTCCATTAATAATTTAAACAGAATCCAAGACACATTCTACAAAACATTGGTTACTTATTTTTGTGTGTGTCTTTCCTCAAGAAATAATTTTAAAATTGTATTTGTGCAGTGCTGTCGTTTCCTGCCTTCTCTCTTGAGGGATCTTGTCTCCTACTAAAAGTCAGTTTGTTTACCCTTGCAATTTCCTGATCCTCCTTGAGTGGCAGTAGCAGGAAAGATTGCATTCCACTCTGACTTTCACTCCTGTTTAGAAGTTTCTTGGTTGAATTAGGTCTGGGTGGCTTGTCTTAGCAATGGCTGCTTGTCCTGATGAAACTGCTCAAATCTCACTTTCATACATCCTTTTCTGGAGGGTGCTTCCTACTCTCATAATTCATAGTTTGTTCTCATAGCCCACAAATACAGTGGTAAGTCTATGTTCTTTTGTACACATTTATGAGAAAACTTAAAAACCAGTGTGGTAATATTTTTACTTACTTACAGCAAGTGCCCTGCATGACTGAACCACTTTTAAAATTGACTAGATTCAAAATATGTGAATGGATTAGAATAAGGTCTGCAGATAAGCACATGGTTCCATCTGTTGAGAACCTCCAACTGAGTATATTCATTGTGTTTCCTCCCTTAAGGTATAAACAGTGCTGCTAAATCATGGCCACAAGCTTGGTGGAAAGCGGTACAAACAATGTATAAAGCTCCCAAGTGCTTCTCCACTCTGCCTCAGTAATTTCCAGTTCTGCTTCTGATTCAGGTCAGGCTGGAAAGATGTTACATCTGAGACGGAGGGGTGGGTAAACATTTTGTTTCTCCTGCTTCATTGCTTTAACCGTCTGAAGTGTGAGCCTCAAGGTCACTGGCACTGCTCCAGAGTACCACATAAAATCTCGAGTGACCATTCATGGAAAGCCTATTGAAACAGCACCTATCCCATTACAAAAAGACTGCCATTGTTAGTACAACAAGGAGAGAAACCAATAACCAACTAACCAATAGTTAATACATAGGGGACAACTTTTAACATTTCAAAAATGTTAAAAAGAATGAGATTTCCTTGGTCACTATTACGGAACATTTAAAGCCAGACCAGCTTGAGAGAAGCCCCACAGGGATACAGAACAACTAGGGAATGATGTCATTTTGGAGCATATAACTAGCATCAATCCAGAGTAATTTAAACGAGCCAACTACAGAAAGAATCTACAGGAATAAACATGGGTACTTACTTACACTAGTCACAGAGCTTAATGCTCAGGATTTAATTATTGAATGCTTATTATGCGAAAAGCCATATGATGAAGTTTAGGACATGCTACCCCAAAATATGACCCCTTGACATACTGACTATTTCAAGTTAAATAAATTTGAAAAATGGAAAGGGAAAGAACTCTGTAACCTTGCCTTCAAGCAGGTCATAAGACGTTCATGTGAGGGGTGCCCTCCATACACCCAAATGAAAGGAGCTTTCTTATCTCTGCAGACTGTGGGACACAGAGAGGAATGGGGAGGAGCAACCCTTGCTAAGTTTCCCCCAGTTTATTTATTATACTTGCCTCATACCTTCTGTCCTGCATATCTTTCCACATCTTTCTGCTCTTCAGTGGATCTAGCATTAAAACACTCTAGTTTAACCATTTGTCTAGGCCTTCATTTCCTTATGAAGCTTCCTATGTCACAGAAGTATATTAAATATTACATCCTCATAGATTAGATTAAATTATATTAATATATTAGATTTGTATGCTTTTTTATTTTTGCTAATCTGTCTCCTGTTATAAGGGCCCCAGTCAAGAACTTAAAAAGGTAAAAAAAAGATATTTTTTCTTCTCTGTGCATGAATACCTTACACAGGCCATCTCATTTAATCCACTCACAGTCGCCTTTTGAGGTAATCATTCTCCTTTATCGGTGAAACTTCAGGAACCTCTCTAACATGTCTAACGGCTCTCGGCCCTTGCAAGCTGACGTGGGATTTGAACTCAGCTATGCCTGGACTCCAGAGTCCTCATTCTTAACTAGCCAATTTCATATCCCAAAATTGTCTTTTATCAAATTGGGAAGCTAAGATGATTCTTAACTTCTCTGAGCCTCAGCTTCTCAATTATAATGTTAGAGATAACACACTTCCATTATTGTTTTAAAATTAAATGAATGGGAATGTAAAATGATGCAGTTGCTATGGAAAACAGTATGGTTGTCCCTCAAAAAGTTCAAAATTGGATTATTATATCATTCAGTGATTCCTTTTCTGGGTATCTACCCCAGAGAAATAAAAGCAGGAGCTCAAAGACATATTTGTACATCCATGTTTATAGAGTTGTAGAGGAAAAATATCTTTTTCATCTATACTTCTACATTCTCAGCTGCAACCCCTTAGCTTAAGCACATTAATAAGAGAAAAACAAATGGAAGTTAATTAACATGTATATCTCATTTAAATAAGAGAGATACTAAGGGGTATTCAGCATAAATACCATCTTCACCTAAAGACAAAAGAGAAAAGGGTACAGGGGAGGCCAGTTATAGGGAGGTGACCAACAAAAGTATGATAAACAAGAGTAAGGTTTGTTGGAGAATTGCCTGTCCAGGTCCCCTGCCCATTCCCGGACCGGGCTGCCTGTTTTTTTCTTATTAAGTCGTATGAGCTGCTTAAATATTTTGGAGATCAAGCCTTTGTCAGTTTCATTTGCAAAAATTTTCTCCCATTCTGTAGGCCGTCATTTTGCTCTATCCATGGTTTCCTTTGCTGTGCAGAAGCCCATAAGTTCAACCAGGTCCCATCTGTTAATTCTTGCCCTTATTTCCATTGCCTGAGTAGACTGCCCCAGGAGAGCATTTTTGAGATGTATGTCAGATAATGTTTTGCCCATATCCTCCTCTCGGAGGTTTACTGTATCCTGTCCTGTGCCTAAGTCTTTGACCTATTTTGAGTTTATTTCTGTGCATGATGTACAGGAGTGTTCCAGCCTCACTGACCCACATGCTGCTCTCCAGCTCTTCCAACACCATTCGCTGAAGAGACTGTCTTTATTCCATTGTATATTCTTGGCTCCTTTGTCGAAGATGAGTTGACCAAAAGTTTGTGGGTTCATTTCTGGGCTCTCTGTTCTGTTCCATTGGTCCATATGTCTGTTTTTGTACCAATACCATGCTGTCTTGATGACTGTAGCTCTGTAGTATCATCTGAAGTCTGGGAGAGTTATTCCTCCAGCCTCTTTCTTTTTCTTCAGTAATGCTTTGTCAATTCTAGGTCTTTTGTGGTTCCACTTGTTCTAGTTCTGTGAAATATGTCCTGGGTAATTTGATAGGGATTGCATTACATCTGTAGATTGCCATGGGCAGTGTGACCATTTTAACAATATTCATTCTTCCAATCCAAGAGCATGGGATATCTTTCCATTTTTTAAAGTCTTCTTTAATTTCCTTCATCAATGGTTTATAGTTTTCTGTGTATAATTCTTTCACCTCCTTGGTTAGATTTATTCCTAGGTATTTTATTACTTTGGGTGCTATTTTAAAGGGGATTGTTTCTTTACTTTCTTTTTCTGTTGATTCATCGTTAGTGTAAAGAAATACAGGTGATCAATGGGCACGTGAGAAAATGCTCAATATCAGTAGTTGTCAGAGAAATGCAGGTCAGGGGTACGGTGGAGTATCACCTCACACAAGTCAGATGGCCATCATTCAAAGGTCCATGGATGACAGATGCTGGAGGGGCTGTGGAGATGCGAGAGCCCTCCTACACTGCTGGTGGGAATGCAGTTTGGTGCAGCCAATGTGGAGAACAGCATGGAGATTCCTCAGGAGACTAGGAATAGACTTATCATATGACCCAGGGATCCTGCTCCTGGGCATATATCTGGAGGGAACACTACTTCAAAATGATATCTGCACCCCAGTGTTCATGGCAGCAGTATTTACGGTAGCCAAGACATGGAAGTGGCCTAGATGTCTGTCAACAGATGACTGGATAAAGAAGATGTGATGTATTTATACAATGAAATACTATTCAGCCATAAAAACCAACAACATAACACCATTTGCAGCAGTATGGATGTTCCTGGAGAGTGTCATTCTAAGTGAAGTAAGCCAGAGAGAGAAAGAAAAATACCATATGAGATCGCTCATGTGCAGAATCTAAAAACAACAACAACAACAACAACAACAACAACAACAACAACAAAAACCATAAATAAAAAAAAGAAACAGACTCTTAGACATAAACTACAAACTTGTGGTTGCCAGGGGAACGGAGGGTGGGAAGGGACTGGGATTTCAAAATGTAGAATAAACAACATTGTACTGTGTAGCACAGGGAAGTATATACAAGATCTTGTGGTGGCTCACTGCGAAAGAGAATGTGACAATGAATGTATGTATGTTCATGTATAACTGAAAAATCGTGCTCTACACTGGAATTTGACACAACATTGTAAAATGACTATAACTCAATAAAAAAAAATTTTAAAAAATCTGTTAGAAAAGAAAAAGAATAAGGTTTGTTATGCAGATTTAAGTCTGTGCCTTCTCTTTTCAGAGTTTCTTATGATTTAGTCGTCTCTCTCTTCTTGGTACTCAAGAGGGCTAAAAATGGAGATTTTTACAAATGGAAATTTCCTTTATAAATGTAAATTTCCCCTTCATAGGAGATCCATTTACCCATTTCACCCTCTGACTACCCCTATCCTCTGGAAACCACCAATCTGTTCTCCTTATCTATAAATTCAGGGTTTTTTTTTTTTCTGGATTTCACATACAAGTGAGATTATATGGTATTTGTCTTTCTCTATCTGATTATTTCATTTAGCACAATGCCCTTCAAGTCCACCTGTATTGTTGTAAATGGCAAGATTTCATACTTTTTTATGGTTGAATTATATATGTATGTGTCTCTAAATATCACATCTTTTTTATCCATTCATTCCATGATGGACACTTAGGTTGTTTCCCTATCTTAGCTATTGTAAATAATGCTGCAGTGATCATGGGGGCACATGTATCTTTTTGAGTTTGTGTTTTCATTTTATTTGGATAAATACCCAAAATCCAAAAGTGGGATTTCTAGATTATATGGTAGTTCTATTTTTAATTTTTTGAGGAATCTCCACAATGTTTTCCATAGTGGCTGCACCACACGTTCCCAATAGTGCATGAGGGTTCCCTTTTCTCCACATCTTTGCCAACACTTATAGTTTGTCTTTTTGATCATAGCCATTCCAACAGGTGTGAGGTGATACAGCACTGTGATTTTGATATGCATTTTCCTGATGATTAGTGATGTTGAGCAACTTCTAATGTGCCTATTGGCCATCTGTATGTATGTCCTCTTTGGAAAAATATCTATTCAAACACTTCTTCCATTTTAAAATCAGATTGTTTGTTTTTTTGCAATTAAGTTGTATGTTATATTCATATATTTTGGATATTAACCTTTTATCAGACATATGATTTGCAAATATTTTCTCCCATTTAGTAAGTCGCCTTTTCACTTTTTACATGGTTTCCTTTGCTGTGTAGAAGCTTTGTATGTTGATGTAGTTTTCACTTGTTTATCTTTGCTTTTGTTGTCAAATCCAAAAAATTATTGTCAAGACTGATGGCAAGAGCTTACCACATATGTTTTCTTCTAGTTTATGGTTTCAGGTCTTACTTTAAAAGCTTTAATCCACTTTGAGTTAATTTTTATGTATAGTGTTAAGATAGTGGTCTAGTTTCATTCTTTTGCATGTGGCTCTCCAGTTTTTCCAACATTTATTGATGATACTTTTTTTTCCCTATTGTATATTCTTGGCTTCTTTGTTGTAAAACCTCTCACTTTTTAACTCTCTCAGCAATTACTTACATTAAAAATTAATTTTGGGCTTAGACTTGAAAATGAACATAGTTCCCAATAAATAAATTGCAGATAGCAACTAGTGACAAAAAAAACAAGGATGCAAACTAAAATTTAGGGTAGTATATTTGATGTAAAACATCTAAAAACATACTGGACAGTGTCTGATAAATATTTAGACCTTTGTGTGGGCAGCTGTGCCAAATCTACCATGTGGACAGGTATAGTGTTTTAAAATTTTTCAAATTAAAAATGTCTTTGAGTGGGACAGGTAATTTCCAGTTTTACTCAGAAGACTCTCCACCAGAACCTCCCAAGCTCAGCCTCAGCCCCAAACTTTGTATTGCCTTGGATCACATATTTCTGTTATCTACATAGTTCCTCTGGACACCTCTGATTTATGGATTAACTTAAGAAACTGTATATAAAACTACTGAGACTAATTGCCTATAAATATAGATAATTTTGAAATATCTAACTTTAAAAAAATTTACAGAACTTTAAAATTACTCAATGTTTAGATATTTGAATCAGACTTTAACAACTATTCCCTTGGGAATATATGTGTGTACGCATGTGTGTATGTGTTTAACTAGCTCTTACTGAGGCACTTATATGTACCAGATACTCAGGTTTATCTTATAAATATTAGTTCACTTATCCATCTCCTCCATGAGTAAGAATTGTCTTTTACTCAATTTTTATTACCAATGTCTAAGATATACTACACCTTTAATGTTTATTGAATGAATATTTGTACACATTGAGAGCTAATATGCAATTAGTAAGAAAAGCTCTTCTAGCAAATTAGATACGAGGTATCTGAAATGCCCAAGTGGCTTCAGGCATACTGTGGCTTTACTCTTATATTCTATACCACAATGATATAAAGAACTAAATCCTGAGAACATTAAAAAAAGTAATTTCTGTGTTTAGATTTTTTTTTCTGATGCAGTACTGCCATTACCAAATCCTGCTTTAAATTTTTTTTTAAATTCCCATTTAAAAAAATGTTTTATTCAAATATATTGGTTATTTAGGGAAGATGCAATGTTGTCAGAATATACTGCAGTGTGATTGTTCTTTTTTCAATTTCATAAAAGCAGTTTCTCAAAGGCTGACATCTTCAACATGTAGTTCAATACAGAGCAAATGTTTGTAACTGAGGTATAAACCTCTTGAAGCATGGAGGTGGTGGCAGAGTGTTAGCTGTGAGCAGTACCATTATATAATCAATTATAGCAACATGCGATGGACCTAACACATAGAACTGTTCGGTAACCTGCATTTGGAATAAAGATTTGCTCATTTCATTTCATCTCCCAATAGCAGCCTTAATTATTTACAGGGATATAAAGAATAGATGGATAAAACTATAAGAGCGTTTCAGTAGAATATATTTGCATGGTTACAAATGGGTGAGTGGAAAATTTAAGTCTATTTGCTTTTAAAATCATTGATGATAATAATTTCAAAGCATGCATTAGAATTAGCATAAACAACATTTTTTTAAAAAACACTTGCTGACTTTGCTTCAGGGAGACTTATTTTCCCATTGAAAATGTGTGATATAATTGACTTATGTTTCAGAAAATTTTTAAGAGAAGCAGAGAATTAGAAACTATTCTATCCATAGTGACAGGTGTTTTTGTTCTCTCTGAAGAAAATAATAGTTTCACAATTTTTTTTAGTATATTTTTGGGAAAGATTATGAAAAATAAAAACCTTTGAAACTCTAGGGTATTTTGTTAAATTGACTTTTTTAAGTTGTTCTTTGGATTGAACCATAAAATATTTAAATGATCAATGGATTACAAGCAAGTTTATCCCTTCTTCAAGGGATATTAATGAGACTTTACAGTTTGCTCATCCTCAGCCTAACATACTATCATTGGTCCTGACCCAAGTATAAACAGTATGCCCTGCTGATCAGCTCGTCTTACTCTTTGAATCTTGGAAGATATCTCCAATCTAGAAACATCTGATGAATGCAACTCTGAGTTATTCTGGAGCTCTTTAACTCTAATGAGTTTCTGGTATTCTCTCACCAGAAGTATATATGATGGAGTGAGGTCTGGATGAGGGAAGAAAATATGGCTTTTACTTTAAATTATATTGAGAAGGTAATGTCTACTATTTTTGTTTAATGCTCATGGTCAGTAATTACATTATTAATGTAAACTTGTGCACGTATATGCAGGTGTTTTTGTAATTAACTTCACATAGTCATTTTTTAATTTGAACTTTTCAACTTTCGAAAACAATCACAATTTTTTAATGTCTGGAATTCGTACTATACAATACTATGTAGTTAGGAATTTGAATATGAATGTTGGCTCTAAAAAATGTATCACTGTATAAATAGCTTTCTTTTTAATTCAACAGCCTATACAATTTCTATTCTAGCAAGTATATTTTTATCACAAATATAGGACTATTTGTTTCATATTGACTTCTATATAAATAAGTTGCATATTTTAAATAAAATTGATATATTTTCTTGTGTTCATTGATATTAGAGTTAGGAGATTAGATACATTAGTTAAATGGACTAGATATTTATTCAGTGAGCTTGAGATGGAAGAAAATAAAAATGTGTGAAGAATTAGGGAGTAATATTTGGGGCTTTGGGGTAAAATTTCATCTTCTAATACTCTACAGAAAATGAAAACTTAATATGACTAAGGATTAAGGGGTAAACAAAAGTAGCATTTCCTGGAAACGTACAATCTCACTATAGAAATTTATCAGGGCACCAAACCATTTTACTTAAAGCAAAATAGTGACAAAGTACATATGGGGATGTTTATATGGAATAAAATATTTTATACAGAAGGAATGACTGTGATTTAAATATTGAATGCTTATTTTTTGTTTGTTTTGTTTTTCATGCATTTAATGTGATTTTCTAAGTAAAGGGAGATAATAGAGAATAATGACCCTCCTTACAACTAGATTAACAATGATTCACATTTTATCACTTTCTGTTCTAATACTTTCTAGCTAAAATGTTTAAAACCATCACTAACATGCTATTTTCATCACCAAATATTTCAGTATGTTTGTCTAAAAACATAAGGATATTTCTTATATGATGACAATATTAACTTTATAACCAAATTTCTGTAATAGTCACAAAAATTATCCCTACTTGTTGATTTGTTCAAATGAGGTGCGTCTCTGCTGGTTTTTCTGTCTCCCCAAGGCAGCAGGAGATAGTTCACTGACCTCTCTACCTCCAGCCCTCCCCTCTCTCCTGGGCTAGTCCGGGAAAAATAGGGCATCCACACCTGCATGGAGAACATGATTGGTATCAAGTTTATTCCGCCCACTGACTTTATCCTGCCTAGTGCTAACCTATGGGAGTTTTATTAAGTCTGAGAGAAAGGAAAATTGTTTTTTATAAAACCAATTGTTTTGCCAGCTAATAGTCTACAACTTTAAATCTTGATCAGTAGACTCTGGTACCCCAAAATGTTCTTAGTCTCAAAACAGATTCCCTTTATATTGAGTTCCAAAAGTTACTCTTGAAATAAAAGGTAAATATTAAACAAGCTTAAGTTTCTTTTTAAAAATGTTTGATTGTAATATGATCAATTTACAATATTGTGTTACTTTCTGGTGTATAATATAGTGATTAAGTTATACATATGTGTGCATTTCTATTCATATTCTTTTTCATTATAGGTTATTATAAGATACTGAATATAGTTCCCTGTGCTAAACAGTAGGACCTTGTTGTTTATCTATTTTATATACAGTAGTTAGTATTGGCAAATCCCAAACTCCCAATTTATCTCTCCCTACCCCTTTCCCCTCTGGTAATCATAAATTTGTTTTCTATGTCTGTGAGTATGTTTCTGACTTGTAAATAAGTTCATTTTTTTAAGATTTCACATATAAGTGATATCATATGGTATTTTTCTTCCTCTTTCTGGCTTACTTCATTTAGTATGATCATCTCTAGGTATATTCATGTTGCTGCAAATGGCATTATTTCATTCTTCTTCATGGCTGAGTAATATGCCATTGTATATATTCACCACAGCTTCTTTATCCAGCCATCTGTTAATGGACATTTAGGTTGCTTCCATGTCTTGACTATTGTAAATAGTGCTGCTATGAATATTGGGGTACATGTATCCTTTTGAATTAGAGTTCCCTCCAGATATATGTCCTGGAGTGGGATTGCTGGATCATATGATAACTCTATTTTTACTTTTTTAAGGAATCTCCATACTGTTTTCCACAGTGGCTGCATCAAACTACATTCCCACCAGCAGTGTAGGAGTGTTCCCTTTTCTCCACATCTTCTCCAGTATTTATCTTTTGTGGATTTTTGAATGATGACCATTCTGATTGGTATGAGGTGATATCTCACTGAAGTTTTGATTTGCATTTCTCTGATAATTAGTAATATTGAGCATTTTTTCAGGTGCCAATTGGCCATCTGTATGTCTTCATTGGAGAATTGTTTTTTAGGTCTTTTGCCCATTTTTGGATTGGATTGTTAATTTTTCTGTTTCTGAGTTGTGTGAGCTATTCTGGAAATTAAGCCCTTGCCAGTCACATCATTTGCAAATATTTTCTCCCATTTTGTAAGTTGTCTTTTTGTTTTGTTTATAGTTTTCTTTGCTGTGCAAAAGCTTGTAAGTTTAATTAGGTTCCATTTGCTTATTTTTGCTTGTATTTCTGTTGCCTTGGCAGACTGCCCTAGGAGAATATTGCTGCAATGTATGTCAGAGAATGTTTTCCTAGGTTCTCTTTTAGGAGGTTTACTGTTACCTGTCTTATGTTTAAGTCTTTAAACCATTTTGAGTTTATTTTTGTGTATGGTGTGAGGGAGTGTGCTAACTACATTGATTTACATGTGACTGTTGAGCTTTCCCAAAACCACTTGCTGAAGAGACTGTCTCTTCTCCATTGTATATTCTTGCCTCCTTTGTCAAAGATTAATTGACTGTAGGTGTGTGGGTTTATTTCTGGGCTTTCTATTCTGTTCCATTGATTCATATGTCTGTTTTTGTGCCAATACCATGGTGTTTTGATTAATGTAGCTGTGTAGTACTGTCTGAAATCTGTGAGGGTTATGATTCCAGCTTCGTTCTTTTTCTTCAATATTGCTTTGGCAATTCTGGGTTTTTTTGTTTTTTGTTTTGTGTGTGTGTGTGATTCCATATAAATTTTAGGATTATTTGTTCTAGTTCTGTGAAAAATATCCTGGGTACTTTGGTAGGAATCACATTAAATCTATAGATTGCATAGGGTAATATGGCCATTTTAATAATATTAATTCTTCCAATCCAGGAACATGGGATATCTTTTTATTTCTTTAAATTATCTTTAATTTCCTTAATCAGTGTTTTATAGTTCTCTGCTTATAAGTCTTTCACCTCCTTGGTCAGGTTAATTCCTAAGTATTTTATTTTTTTGATACAATTTTAAAAGAGATTGTTTCTTTACTTTCCTTTTCTGATATGCCATTGTTAGTGTAAAGAAATGCAATTGATTACTGTATGTTACTCTTGTATTCTGCTACCTTGCTCAATTCATTTGTAAGCTCTAGTAGTTTTTCTGTGGAGCCGTTAGATTTTCTATATATAATACCATGTCATCTGTATATAGTGATAATTTTACCTCTTCTCTTCCAATTTGGATCCTTTTTATTTCTTTTTTGTGCCTGATTGCTATGACTAGGACTTCCAATACTATATTGAATGGAAGTGGTGAGAGTGGGCATCTTTGTCTTGTTCCATATTTTAGTGGGAAGGATTTCAACTTTTCATTGTGGACTGTTACGTTGGCTTTGGGTTTGTCATAAATAGCTTTGGTTATGTTGAGATATGTCCCCTATTTTGGTAAGAGTTTTTATCATGAATGGATGTTGAATTTTATCAAATGCTTTTTTGAATCTATTGAGATGATCATGTGATTTTCGTCCTTTCTTTTGTTGATATGGTATATCATGTTGATTGATTTGCTATATGTTGTGTACCTGGGATAAATCCAATTTGATCATAGTGTATAATCTTTTTTATGTGTTGTTGAATTCTGTTTGCTGATATTTTCTTGAGAAATTCTGCATCTATATTCATCAGAGATATTGGCCTGTAAGTTTCCTTTTTCGTAATGTCTTTATCTGGTTTTAGTATCAGGGTAATGGTGGCTTCATAGAATAAGTATGGAAGTGTTCCCTCATTTGCAATCTTTTGGAAGAGTTTGAGAAGGATTGGTGTAAGTTCTTCTTTGTGTATTTGGTAGAATTCCCCAGTGAATCCATCTGGTTCCAGACTTTTGTTTTCAGAGAGGCTTTTTTGTTTGCTTGTTTTGTTTTGTTTTCTTTTTTTTTATTATTACTGATTCTAGTTTACTTCTAATGATTGGTCTGTTCAAATGATCTATTTCTTCTTCATTCAGATTTGGTGGACTGTATGTTTCTAGAAATCTGTCCATTTCTTCTAGGTTTTCCAGTTTAATGATATATGAACTGTTCACAGTATTTTTAGCTTATGATCTTTTGTATTTCTGCAGTATTGGTTGTTATTTATCCTCTCTGATATCTTATTTTTGTTTATTTAGGTTCTGTCTCTTTTCTTCTTGGTGAGCCTGGCCAGAGGTTTGTCAATTTGGTTTGTTTTTTCAAAAAACCAGCTCTTGGTTTTATTGATATTTTCTATAATTTTTTAATCTCTATTTTATTTCCTCCCTGATCTTTATTATTTCTTTCCTTCCATTGACTTGAGGTATTATTTGTCCTTTTCTTCTAATTCTTTTAAGTAGTAGGTTAGGTTGTTTATTTTTCTTGGTTTTTGAGGAATGCCTGTCTTGCTATGAACTTCCCTCTTAGGACTGCTTTTGCTGCATCCCATAGATTTTGTGTGGTTGTGTATTCATTGTCATTTGTCTCAAGGTATTTTTTAATTTCCTCTTTGGTCTCATCATTGACACATTGGGTTTTTAGTTGCATGTTGTTTAGTCTCCATGCAATAATTTGTTTCTGATTTCTCTTTCTGTGGTTGATTTCTCGTTTCATGCCATTATAGTTAAAAAAGATGCTTGAAATAATTTCTATCCTTTTAAATTTGTTGAGGCTTGTATTGTGTCTAATTTTGTGGTCTGTCCCAGAGAATGTTCCATGTGCTCTTGAAAAGAATGTATATTCTGAGATTATTTTGGATGTAATTTCCTGAAAATATTAATTAAGTCTAACATTCTGTTGTGTCATTTTGTATCTCCATTGCCTTATTGATTTTCTGTCTGAAAGACCTGTCCAATGATATTAGTGGGAAGTTAAAGTCTCCTATTATTGTAGTCCCATTAATATCTCCCTTCATGTCTGTTAGCATTTCTTTTATGTAGTTAGGTGCTCCTATGTTTGGTGCATATATATTAACAAGCATAATATCCTTTTTATCATTCTATAGTCTCATTCTTTATCTTTCTTTATGGCCTTTGTTTTAAAGTCTATTTTGTCTGATATGAGTATTGCTACCCCCACTTTCTTGTCATTTCCATATGCATGAAATATCTTTTTCTATTCTCTCACTTTCAATCTATGTGTGTCCTTCACCCTAAAGTTAGTCTTTTGTAGGCAGCATGTTGTAGGCTCTTATTTTACTATCCAATCTGCTACTCTGTGTCTTGTGATTGGAACATTTAGTCCAGTGACATTTACTGTAATTGTAGATAGGTATGTGTTTATTGCCATTTTAAACTCTGTATTCCAGTTAATTTTGTGTTTCTTCTTTGTTCCTTTTTTTTTCTTGTTGTTCCTTTTTTGGCTAGATGATTTTCTTTTGTATTATGCTTAGTTTCTTTTCTTTTAGGTTTCTGTGATTCTATTGTATGTTTTTGATTTGTGGTTACCCTGTTTCTCAAGTATGTTACTACCATTACTTTATCTACTTCTTTAGACTGGTAATCATATAACCTCAGACACATTCCAAGCAGAAAAAAAAATACATTTTCTTTCTCCCCTCTCCCTTACTTTATGATTTTGATGTCCTCTTTTACATTTTTCTTTGTTCTTTTGCTATTCATTGTAGTTATTGCATTTCCAATTGTGATTCTCTCTTTTCTGTAGATTCTTGCTTCTTAACACATTGTTAACACATTTATAAAGAATAAAAGAAAATAATAAATCTGCTTTCCTTTTTTAATATTAATAGGCTCTAATCCTCAAATACTGGTGATAAACAGAACTGATCACAAATGGGTAAATTCCTCTTGATAGACACATTCTGTTATATGGGCATTTGTTAATTTATCTGCAATATATACCACATTAGTTGATTTATGGTTATTTGAAAGAAAGTTCAATTAATGAGTGAGAATGTGGAATGTAATTAAGAAATCTCTTCTTTACTGTTTCTTTTCAAGCTGGAGGACAGTTCTGAATGGATGAGACAACATCTATTACAATGCCATCTATTAGAGTTAGATAATTAAGAATGAAGCACCCAATAAAGTATCACTGCTACAGGCAGAAGTCCATGGACCATCAGGCAGAAATGAGAAGAACTGAGTGTCACAATTATGAAGAAGATTGTCATGAGCCCAGTTTTTATTGATCCAAGATAAGAGAATTATTCTCTATGAATAGGATGCTGCACATCTGACTAGAATTAGCTCTTCATAGGCACGAGGAACCAAGAAACCTTTTCTGTTGCCAGTAAGTTGAAGTTTTCCATAGTGCTTAGAAATAAAAATTTTAAAGCAACAGTTGTTCTATATAAAAGCTTTGGCATAGATCTTATTTTTAAAGGCCAGATCTTCATATCCCCTGAGGATGAATACAAGCCGAGTCTTTGTAGTATGTTTTCCAAATTGCTGTTCTACTTTCACCTCTCTCCAGAGAAGAATGTACACCAAAGATGCAGAACAGACCCATTTTCTTTGACTCAGCATGTTAACTATATTGAAGAATTTTCTCTCAGCTCTACATTTACATGAGTCATTCAATCTGAATCACTTCTGAATCTACAGCATTTTCTTAAAGAACTGTATTAAAATCAATGGGGTGCTTGTTAAAAATGCAAATTCCAGTGAGTCTTTCACAGACCCACTGAAGCAGATTCTTTGGGGATAGGGCAAGGCAGCCTGTGTTTTTAAGAAGCAGTGATTCTTTTCCTCATAAACCTTTGAAAAACACTGATTTGTAGTTTTTTATTTGTTTTAGGACAGTAGGTGCTTCCTAAGCTATTTGAATGATACATTTCTATATGGAGGACTGAAAGGAGTAAAATGGGTCTCTTCCTTTTCTTTTCAGTGGCTTCCTCAAACAAAAGTCAGGTACCATCTTAACATTGGTTGTTCACTCTCTCATCCAATAGGACATTCAGCAAGCAGCTACTGAGTATCTCTACTACACTGCTAGGTTATGGGGCTAACACAGCCAACACAACACACACAAAATTCCCTTTGCACCACTGGAGACTTTATTTCTAGTGGGGAAGATAGATAAGAAGCACAATGAAGAAGAAAATACATAGAGTATATTAGATGGTGATGAGTACTTAAGAAAGAAAGTAAGTAGAGAATAAGACTGTGGAGAAGAAGAGGAATGTGTTAAAATTTTAAATGTGATATCTAAAGAAGGGCAGATTTAGAAGGTAATTTTCAAATAGGAATCTGATGGGAATGAGGGAGCTAGTTGTATTGGCAACTGGAGGGTGCTCTCGATGAAGAAAGAACAAATGTGAAGATCTAGAGGTAAAAGAGGGTTCAGCAAGTTCAAGGGAGCAGGGCCAGCATGTCTAGAGTGAGGTGAATGAGAAAAGCAGGGGGTCAGGAGTGGCTGGTGGAGATGGAGCACAGAGGACCTTGTAGAAGTCCACGTGATCAGCAGTTTGGGGGTCCACTTTACCTTTCACTCTTGAGTAAATTGGAAGTTAATCAGGTATTTTCAGTAGGTTGCATTGAGACTTTTCTGAAGAGAGCAAGAGAAGAAACAAGGTGACTATCTGGGAGGCTTTTGCTAAAGTTTAGGCAAGAGAGAGTGAGTTTTGGGAATCTGGAGGGAGTGGTAGAAGGAAAGAGGAGAGAAATAGCTATCCTCTGGATATATGGGGAAGGAAAGAAAGAGGGAAACTAAGGATGACTCCAGGGTTTGTGGCCTGAGTCCCTGAAGGGAGATGTTGCCAGTAACTTAAAGAAAAAAGTAGGATTTGTCTATGTGGAGAACGTTTAGTACAGCAGTAGGGGCAGAAACTTACTAGGGTAGATTTAAGAGAAACTGGGAGGAGAGAAATTGGAGACAGTGATTAACAACTTCAGCTTTAAAGAACAAAAATGGTGTGAAAGTTCAAATACTGGCGTGGAAAGGGGATTAAAAGAGTTTAGTTTGTTTTATTATTTTAAGAAAGAAATAACTGTATGTTTAAGTGAGGATGAGAATGAACCACTTTAGAGAGAAAAGACATGACTGAATAAAAAGCAGAGAAAATTGCTGAAGCAATGCCTTTCAGAATTCAAGGGTAGATAGGATTTATTGTACAATTGCAAGGTTTTGCCTAAGTTTATAGCACACATAGCATCCAAATGTGACAAGAATAAAGGGAGAGTTTTCTTGGACAAAGTCTTGAGCCAATGTTGTGGTAGAATTTTGTAGGTTTTTTTGTTTGCTTGCTTGCTTGTTTGTTTCTGCTTTGTCAGTGAAGGAGGAAACAAACTGTCATGGTTAATTTTATGTGTCATCTTGACTGGGCCGCGGGGTTCCCAGAAATTGGCTAAGCATTATTTCTGCATGTGTCTGTGAGAGTGTTTGTAGATGAGATTAACATTTGAATTGGGAGACTGGGTAAAGCAGGTTGCTCTCCACGATGTGAGTGGGCCTCCTCTAATCTATCAAAGGCCTGAATCAAATATAAGGCTGAGTAAGAAAGAATTTTCATTCTCTTCCTGATTATCTTCAAGCTTAAGGCACTTGTCTTCTCCTGCCTCCAGGATCAAACTCAGACTGGGACTAGGACTATCATATCAGGAGCTCTGCTAGGTCTCTAGTTTTCTGACTGCAGATCTGAGGGCTTCTCAGCTTCCATAATTGTATGAGCCAGTTCCTTATAATAAATATGCTTACATATATGCTATTGGTTCTGTTCTGTGGATAACTCAGACTAATACACAGGGTCAATAGGTAGGAATGAGGATTGTCAGAGGCTTGAGAGGAGAAGCTCTAAAATAGCAGAAAAGGCAAGGAAATGTACCAGGAATATGTTCAATGATTTCCTGGAAGTATTGGAGGTCTGTGGCTATATATTTAAACTAACATAATTCTGCACAATTTGTACATGCTTTGATTTTGTTTTGTTTTACTTTTCTTCACTATGTACAACAGCATGGGTTCTGGCATTCATACATGGAGGATTGGATATAACCAGGGCTGTGGCTTAGCTATACAAGTACTCGAAAACAAACAGGGAAAGGGAAATTGAGAATATATTCAAAGGAGTAATTACCATGATTGGCCATCTAATTAAAGCTGAGGAAGAGAGGACAAGATGGAGATGAGGGTACTGAAAAGTTGGTGGTATCCAAAGATTGGAGGTAGGGTAAAAGGAATATTGGGGTTAGTGTTGTCATGTGAAATGGTGAGTTTCAAAGACTTAGTGTATTAGTGCACTATTGGAGATTGATATTATGGAACAATTACAGTTATTAGTGATGAGAGGTTCAAAGAAATGACCACGTGCTTGTGACTGAGTGGCTATGGCAGAATGGGGAGCACTAGAGGGGAAAAGATCAAGGAACTGAGAGTTTAGGACAATGAAAGGATAAATTCATCAATTTGAATTCACTAAGAATTACGAGAAGAATGAGTGACAATGGGCCAAGAATCTATAATTTTCAAAGTATATAGTTGGAGTGGGGTGGGGTTGATGTAGTAAATCATGCTACAAAGTGGGATGGTAAAAGGTGCAATTTAATGACATGAAATACAAAACCTGGGATTGTAAAGGGTAGTAATGAGGACACCTACCCAATCCTTCTGCCCAGTGGTACTAAGAACATCAGAGAAAAACAGCCATCATTTTAGGGGGCTACAGGGGTATCTGTGTCCTCAGTAAAGGTAAATGTTTTCCCTAGAGCATAAAGAAAAAGGGATGATAATGAGAAGAATTTGAATTTATAGGAGATTTGATCTTAAGTCCCAGCAGGCACACTGAGAGGGTTTTAGTAAGTGGGAAGAGGAGGAGATGGAGTTAGAAAAGAAGATGTGCAGAGTCTTATGTGGATTAGCATCCGGTGGATTTGGGTTAACCTGGGATTGGTGTGTATGTGGTGACTGTCGTGGATACAGATGAGGGCTTAGTGAGATGAGTCCTGATGGTCACTGGCAGGGGATGATGGAGTGGCTGTGAGCAAGGGAAGCAGGGTTCCAGGCATGTCCCATCAGTCCTACAAGGGACCAAGGGTTCCACTCATCTCCTGATCAAAGTATGGAATTTTGCCAAAAAAGTGTCCTTAGTCTAAATTCTAAAGAAGGATGGGTTTATTCAAGTACAATAGCCGTCCTTTGTCAGTTGCTGAATAGTGGCCTGCAAAAGCGTATTATATTAAATAGATAGATAAATAAATCAATAAGTGAAAAATATCCTCTCTGCTATAGTTTTAGCATTGTATCCTAAATCTACCCTGTGTAAATAGGCCACGCAGGCCTACATTACATTGACATACACAGTTCAATTTTTCCAAATATATTAATGTGATTTGTGGACTAAATTAACATTTTTATAGTATCCCCATGGATATTGGCAGGAGACAAGTCATGTATATATAAAGCCTTGTGCCAGGATAACTGGAGTATGAGTCTTACTGTTTAGGTTAGTGTGAGTAAATCTAGGTAGTCAATATTTCAACTCCACCTTGACTTGTTTAATGAAAATATTACATTGGAAAAATCATAACAGACTATTATTCTTTGCTTAAACATGGATGTCTAATTGTACTCTGTGAGTAATTAATAGTGAACAAAAGAAGAATATTATCAAATCGCTAGGTACACAAATGTAGGTAGAAATGTGGGCAACATTTTAAAAAAAGAATATAAGAAGGAATATATGTATGTATATGTATGAGTGAAACATTATGCTGCTCACCAGAAACTGACACAACATTGTAAACCAATTATACTTCAATTTAAAAAAAAATAAGGAAAGAGAGCTAAAAAAATACAGAGAGAATCAGGACATGGTATTAGATTATACAACTGAGAAGCGTCCTTCACGATCCTTTGTTTATAAAGACATTTCCCAAGAATCACCATAAACAAAACCTCAAATAGTATACTGAAAACACTAAAAGTGTTTAGAAAAATGTCTAAATATATGAAATATTTCAGACAAAGATTTTAAGTACAAGAGTTTTCCTTGGCTTCATATCAAGACAAACTGTTCACTGAAAGGGCAGCTTCTCCCGGGTGTCGGGAACAACTGTTAGTCTCCTGTGAACTGAGTATCCTTTGTTCAGTTCATAAAAAAGTTTTGTTTTTCTTGGAAAACAAAGCATACAACTTTTTTTGAGTTAGCTCCCTAACACTTAGGAGACACAAATTATGTTTTGGTTTTCAGACAAAGGAAATTTTTATTCTTACCATATAGGTATTGTTGTTTAGAGAGAATTGCTTGGGGGGTTTTAAAACAAAGAAACTAAGATTGTACTGCAGAGCTATATTACCAACATTTTCAATTGCGTCATTTATAAAAAGGATAATATTTGAAACTGCTATATGTAAAGTTAACATATCATTTACTTCCACTTGGAAAATCGGTGTTATTAGTAATGGTAATATAACATATTAATTGGTAGTCTGTGCTTTGCGTTAAAATTTTGATTGACAATTTAAAAAAAATCATAAATTGGAGGAAGTCAATATAAAATCAAACATCTTTTCTCTTATTCTTTCCTTTAATGCTTCTTTCATTAAACAATTATTGTCTTTTATGTCCCTTGTGGTTTGCTATGCATTGGGAAAACACAGTAGGTGTAATCGTTATGGTCCCCGTTTCAATGTATTTAGATGAGATAAAGAAAAACAAAGAGGCAATTATAATACTGAGTGATAATCAGAATTATAGGAACAGTACAGGATCTGGCATGTAGAGAATCAAATTAACCCACACTTAGCAGTTTGGAAAAGACTTCCTAAATGAATGGTGGTCAAAGCTGAAATTTAGAGGATAAACAGGGATTACACTAGCGAAATAGCAAGGCGGTGCTTACAAGCAGGGACTATCATTATCTTTCATGATTTCTTTGATTGTAAATAATAGGAAGGCATCTTAAATGGATTTTGGTAAAGGAAGAATTTATTTCTGATAGAATCCAAGAGAGAGTTAAACAATGAACTTAAGAACGTGTAAGGTTGCAGCGGAAACTTAGAACAATCTTTTTCTTTTTTCTTCTCTTCGCACATTGGCTTCATACTCTGTCACTGCAAACTGACTTTTATTTCAAATGGCAGGGAAAAAAACCCTTGATGTTGACTCTATGAATTTAAAGTTCTAAAATCTGGGGATAGATTAACTGGTTCAGCCTGTGTCTGCTTCCCATTCCTAAATGAATAGACTGTGACCAGAGTGGTGGGATGATGTGAGAATTTTAAAACAACTGCAGTAATCACGTTTTGGTGAGTGGGAGAAGCTGTGATTGCTCCAGGAAATTGGTCATGGGTGGCAGTACCATTGATGTCTGTGATACAGCATTTCAATTACAAACAGCCTTCTGATAATATTTCAAATCTAACTGAGATTGTATTTACTATTTTACTCAAAATACAAATGATTTAATAGGATAATATTTTTTTCCTCAAAATATAAAATTTATTTTATTTGGTTACTTTTAAAAACACCTCTATCTTACTATACAGACACATCTATTCAGATATATATATATATATATATATATATATATATATATATGTGTATGTTAAGATATAAAGATATATGTCCATGTAAATAAATATATAAACATATATGGACAGGTAGATAGATACAAATATATAAAGACATAAAGAGAAATATATATTCACACCTATTCGCACAGAATGGATTTAAAACATAATGTTAAACCATAGCAAGGAAGGTTTTTTCTTGTTAATTTTTTTCTTTTGCTTTAAAAATAATAATAATAATACTCTTTTGCGGGCTACCATTCAGCAATTGACAAATTGACATACATGCACATCCACACACACACATATGTATCTTTCTAGCCATCTCTCTATTTATCTAATTGTTTTCTATATAACTGGATAGCTGGATTGGAGATTTAGTACTGGATTTTGTAGGATGTGTGCCTTAATTATAGGAAGTCAGAAAGCTTGGGGGATGTATAACATGCCACAGAACATACTGCACTGAATACCAGGACAGAAGCACTCCTGGCCACCCACACCACCGGTATTTTGCCTTTGCTCTGCCTGAAGGCAGTTAGGAATTTTGTGTAGGTTTTTTGTTGTTTTTTTTTTTTTTTTGTCTTGCCTTAATTCTTCTCTTAAACTGTTTGTTACCAGAATATGGTGACTCAAGACTGATTTTGTGCTTTTAATCTTTATATCGATGACATATAATTTGGGGGAAAATGAATGTGGATAGAAATCAAATCAGATAAAAATTGTAATGTTTTCTATGTCCCTGGATACTTATATTTTGCTAGTCAGTGTCCAAAGTATTCCACTACATTAAGAAGATAGCTGTAGGTAAAGTTAACATAGTAGACTTCTGCCACATTTAAAAGATAGCTGTGCAGAAAGTTATTGCTAACTTTGAACAACTTTAGTTCGTAACTCCAGAATATTGAATTAAGGTTCAGGTTAAAGGTTTCTTCTCAGAAGCCTTTGTCACATATGTTCTGAGATTTTCCTATGTGGGTAATGAACAAGAGCTATAAATTAAACCAGATGCTCATGGAGCTTCTGTCTTCTTTCAAGTGGTTATTTTTTAAATCCTTTTATCATTGAACAATAAAATGAAATATTCAGATTTAACAGAGAAGTCAGGGCTGAGCTACTAAAAGTGGAATTTGAAGCAACACAAATTAAAAACACATCACATCAAACTTTTTACTTTAAACAAACAAAAAATAAATGCTCCAAGTGCAAGGGCACTCTTATTTTTTGATCCTCATATATTGCATTCTTATGGTTAGTATTATTTTCTTAAGATCTCAGATATTTCAAAGAAATCTCTCATTCTGAAAAAATATAATAGTTTAGTAACATTTGTGTAGTCATTTATATATATTATTTTATATAAATTTGTGGGTGAGAAAGTTTGAATGTGGTATTATGAGCCAGTTCTTTATTTTAAACCTTAGGACTTAAAGATCTGCAGTCAGAAGTATGTACAATAAGAAGTGGAAAAATGAAATAAAAATTTTTCTGTAATTAGATAGGGCAAGTCATCACAAAATATGGAGAATGCATTTTTTGAAGCAAGAATTGGTGTGTTATTCTGCCAAAATAATTTTATTTTTCTGATTTATGGTTTTATTTATTTAAAAAAGTCTTTAAATGAACAAAAGCAAAGTTAAATTAAAATATTTATTTAAATAACCATATTTATTGGAAAATGTGCACTTATCTAAAGGATTCTTTAAGAACTTCTAAAAGGTAGAAATATACAAACTTCCCTAAATTCAGATAAGCGCTAGGTAGTCAAATCACCTTAGAAAAAGTATGTTGTCTTAGTAGTAGAAGTAGACTCAGAGAAAACCAGGGCTATATAAGACGTGGGGAGACAGGTAGAAAAATTCTAAAGATGGAATAGAAGAGTTGCCACATTAGTAGCCAAAAGAAAAATAGTCCCCAGCATGAAAAAAGTACTAATTTTCCCAAAGAGGGTGAGCACTCTTATACTTAATTCTGCATATATGATAACTGATATATACTCCTTGGTTTGTGATAATGACCTTCATATGATTAAGAAGTAGATGTCTCCTTATGATGTTCTTAAATCTATCCTTATCCCTAACTCCACTCCTTACCAGACGTTCACTTCAAGTAATAAAATGAAACTATCAAATATTCATGAACACCCAGTACTGATCAAAAATACTGCAATCTCTCCCAGTCACTCAGGACAGAAAGTCCCTCCCGTGAGAAGAGAATAAAACTCCATGAGCTCAGAGGCAAGGTTTAATATGAATATAGAGTGACTTATTGTAAGTAGCTGGTTTCTCTACTGTTCTGTGATTCCTGCTCTCCCCAGAATTGCTATGTATAGTTCAGTGGGGATCTCTGAGTTTCTTTTCAGCTCACACTTTCACTAGAGATAAATGGACCCTTATATTTCAATGATACACCCTTGTAGCCTATAGACTCCAGAAGCCCTCCCATGGGCCCCACCGCCTGATCCTCACTCCCTTTTGGAGTCCTCCCCCTCGTTTGTGACTTACTTCTTTCCTGTGGCTTGCTTATAAACAATAGAATGTGGCAAAGTTGCCAGGACACATGTGATTACATGTGTGTAATTACGTGACACATTACATAAGATTCCAGCACCCATCTTGCTGGAGTCTCTTACTCCCTTGCTGGAAGCGAGCAGTCTTGTTATGGGCTACCTGTGTTGGGAGGCTCATGTGGCAAGATGCAGACAGCCTCTAGAGAGATGAGGGCAGCAGGAAACTGAAGCCCTCAGTCATAAGGCCACGAGGAAGTGGATTCTGCTAACAAAAGCGCATCCATTCCCAGTGGAGCCTCAGATGAGCTTGCAGACCCAGCAGACACACTGAATGAAGACTTGGGAGACCCTATTAGAGAATCTGGTTAAGTCATGCCTGACTTCCGACCCACCGAAATTGTGAGATAATGTGTTTTGTTTTAAGCTCCATGTTTGTGGCGCGTGTTTGTGGTACACAGAATAGATAACAAATACAAGCCTGTTTTTTAGTATTAGAGAAGAGGAAAAAAATACATTTTGACAGACACAGAGCCAAGTCAGCAGGAATAAAGTGCAATTATAGTCCAAGCTCATCTTCTACCTCCTCTTCGTTCTCAGAGCGTTGTCTGAATGTCTCCACACCTGGACAGCAGGCTGATCAGACCAGGGAGGGTATGTCACAATTTGACTGTAAAAGTTAAGTCTCATAAAAATTGATGTGGCAGTAGAGGGAATGCAAGGTCACAGTCTGAAGAGGATATATCGAGGCTTTAAACTGACCAGACTGAATTTGCTGGCCATTTTTATATCTGTGAGTCTAATGCCGTGGAACCTCCCTGAGACACCGTTAGGAGAGGAGAGAGGGAGCTTTGACAGAATATTTAAACGTAGTAGGATGGAAAAAAACCTCAACAATGGCTGGTTTATGCCCCACTGAGCTCAGCCTGCTCGATGAATGGGTGACTCTTGCTGTATTGCAAACATCATAGACTGTGAGCCAGAGACTGGAGCTCTCAGCTCTGCTACTTACAAGAATCATAAACTTGATAAAGCTGTCTAGAGACATGCTGAGCTCCTCCTACGTACCAAGCAGTAGGTGGGATACTTTACACCTGTTACACTGTGTATTTCTTGCAGTAACTCCATAACTTACCACTGTTTATTTATAAGTGAGGAAGAACTTCAATTAGTTATCCAAGGCCATCGAGCTAGGGTTTGTAGTCAGATGTGTTGGATGCCAAAACCCTTCTTAATTCTATCACTTTACACTATCACTTTAAGGGGCACTTCTCTGTCCTTTCAAATTATGATGTGAGGTTGGAAGAAAATACGTGAAAAACTGATTGGCATGTAGTATGTGCTTATAACCTGGTAACTTGGTTATCAGTGATCTCCTATTCCTACCTATATTAACTAGTACCCAGTAAAATTAGGTTGTATTGAATATCAAGAGCATTCTTCAAAGTGAAAAGAAAGAAAAAAGAACAGCGTTCCATTTTATCAAGGTTTAAAAATTAGATTTGAGTATCTCTAGATAAGTCTTTGACATTTAAAAATTTTATACTTTTAGTACTGACAAACGGAGCTTTCCTCTCAGCCTGCTGAGTCACAGTTGAACAGTAGAGATAAAATGAGATCCCAAAACATGAAAATTGGGCAAATGACTCAAATCTCCGAACCTTCCAGATGGTTTGGAAGTTTCCTTCCTTTGGGTGTAAGTGTTGCAGCCTCATTTGTGGAGCAGGAGATCCCAGAGGTTTCATCCCCCACCCCCCTGCACACCTTAAGACAATAGTGCCCACCACATTCAATGTCACGGATCAGTGAATTTTAAGAAATGAGCCTGGGACCTAATACCGTGTTGCCAAGCAAAGAACATAAAAAAAAAAAACAACATACAAAACCTACCGTTTATATCACTATAATTTCATAAGAGAAAGGGCACTTAAAATTGGAAAAGTTGAAAAAAACAGAATAAAGGACAGTCCTTCACATGAGTAAATTGAACTTCATGGAGAAAACAGTCTTTCTTTTGTGTAGCACTCTTGTGACTTTCAGCAGACTCCTGAGAACTCTGACATTGATGGACACAAATCCTCAGACTGGCCTTGGGGAGCCGTAGACCCAGAGGGTTCCTGAACCCACCCCAGGGTGAAGAGTGCAGCTGGGATTCCGGAGGCCAGGCAGGCGGTGCTGGGCCACGTCGGAGTGTGGTTAGTCAGCGCCTGCCCGCCATGCTGTGGTGAAAGGCTTCAAGTGGACACCATGTTGTGGTTTGCTTTCTTACAACCCCGGGAGCCCTGTGTGGTCCAGGTTGGCAATCTCTAGTGGCCCCCGAAGGCCAGAAAATGGCCCAGTTCCACTGTTACATTATTTATGTATGCACTTTCCCCTCCCTCCTCTTCCTGATGTGTCAGCCAGAGTGGTCACTGATGCTGTTTTTGGAACACTCTGTCCTTCGGGATTGGAGGGGTCGAATCAAATGAATACCAACTGTGAAGGAAAACTGAAGTCAGGAAGGGATCACGTTTGTGGTTTTCCGCAGTCTCCCCCCTGAGTTTTCCCCTTTCTATCCCCAGTTTCCCTGACTTCTCAAGGTTCTGAGACAGAACACTCTCAAAAACACCAGTAGAGGAAACATCACAGACTTTCAGGATCTCCAGGTCAACCCCGTGGACATACATGTGAGGAATCTGGGCCTCCCAAAGACACATTTTGCAAAAGGCACAGGGCATGTGAGCACACTCCAGTCTTGATTGAGAAAGAAAATTATTTTCCCCTGTATTTAGCTGAAACAAGGCTACAGCTTTTCAAAAGAAGCTTTGAAAATAAGAGTGACAGAAAAGGCCCAATAAATACTCAAATAAAGAAGAAAATGAGTTTTCAGAAAGCACATATTTCATACATTCCTGGACCTTGAAAGGCAGAAGTGCTTTGCTTAAAATAATATGGACTTTAGAAATAGGCCCAAATCTTACCTTTACCATTTATAAGATTTGAGACTCAAGGCAAAATAACAAACATCCTAAGATTTGAGAAACAGGGCAAAATAACAATCATCTTTTTGTCTTCCTATTGTCGAACAAAAAATGGGGATGAGAAAACCAAACGTGCAGGACTACTGTAAGGATGAAACGGAACAGTGTATATAAAACTCTGATTCCAGTGCCTAACACTTAGTAGGTGCTATTAGGGAGCACTCAGAATGGACACTGGTTGTGCTTCCCTTGCTTTTACTGGTACAATTAATACCACCTCTGTCAGCTCAGCACTTAGAGAAGTCCATGGCCTTGCATTTCCCACCACACTGCTCTAGAGAACCCCTCAACGTCTCTGTTTTCAATCTTGGGATGTTTACATCTTTCACTCAGTTTCTTTACATTACCTCTTTTGTCCTACAGCTCATGAGCAGGCTGGAATTGTAGAGTGAAATACAGCCTCCCTGACCAGCCAAATAAAGAAATGTACTCAGTGACTAGTGTTTCACTCACAGAGAAAGATAGCTCCTGATTCTTCCAGCAGTCATTAAAGTATTGTGGAGAAAATGGTGACTTGCTTGGATGTCTCCCTTCTATGGGAAATAAAACAGAATTTCTGCATTCCAGGGCTCTTCAAAACCTGGGACTTCTTGAGAACCAGCTGTGTGAAAAAAATAGATTCACAGAGGCAAATTTAAGTCACAGTGCTCTTGAAGTATAATGCCTGATTCATATTCCTATAAAAGGGAATCATCGCCAGAGGAGCAAAAATCAGCTTCTAATTTAGTTGTCTAGCAACATATTTTACTCTATTGTGTTGGGTCTGTGTTATACATCTTCTAGTTTTTTAGAGCTCCAGCCCCAAGCTCCCCAGGCAGGTTTCTGGCAGGGCAAAGCCTGGTGCTGGAAGTTAAAAACTGGCATTAGAGGAACCCTGGCCTTGGGAAGGGAGGACGAGAGGTTTGGGAAGCAGTCCTCTCTTTTAAGGGCTGCTAAGCTCAGGACTCATTCCTGGTGACCTTCCCTCTTCAACTGGACTCAAGAGTTGGTTTGTCTGTTTCAATTTCCTGTAGCTAGTACCAGGATTTTTTCTTCCTGATCCATGGTTTATAAATATAATTAAGTTCTTCCAACACTTGCTTATCTTTAAATGTAGCATAAAATCCTATTTAAGAATTTTGGAAGGTTGGACCCATAAGTAATAATGAAAAAATAAGTCCATTTGTAAAAGTTACTCTTAACTGCCAGCTATCTTTGCACCTTCCTTTCCCACCACTGACCCACTCCCCTGGGATCTGTTAGTGACTTAGACATAACTTATAGGCACCATCTTTCAGCCAGTGGTAAACACACTACAAGCAGGAACAGGTTTGTTTGGGTTTGTGTAGGAAAACTAGACCAGGCTTATGTAAGAACTGCCCACGGCCACTGGGGTAGGGGCCTCATTGCACGTTGGGGTGGGATAGGGCCGAGGCTTGGGAGGCTGTGCAGAGCTGAGGGTTGAGAAAACGTCTGTGCATAGGAACAGACTCTGGCAAAGCTATGAGAGAAGAGAGAAAATCTACAAAGCATTCACAGGACGTAGGACATTCCCAGGTCTGTTGGGCCACTTAGCTGTGTTAGCAGTCCCTAGGTGGTCTGTTTATGTCAGCAGAGGATGCCTATATTATTAGTATCATCTCTGTGTGTGTGTGTGTGTGTGTGTGTGTATTTGGTGAGGGTGGTGGCGTGGAGGGAGTGAGAGGTAAGGGAGGATCACTAGAGTTACACAGATACCAGTGCTACCAATGATTGCCACCTTTACCATTGAGAGGAAGGGAGGAACATTTTCTATTTGAAGGGAGCAAACATTCAAAGACACCTGGATCCTGAATGTTGTTTGCTGAAAGAATTTTTGGTAAACAAATTTTTTTAAAAAAATCATCTTTTGGTCATAAACCATAATGATTCCATGTGTATAAACATGAAAAATAGTCAAAGATGCTTGTTAAAGTTCATTTCATGGTTGGAGAAAGCTTTGTAAGAACTGTTTATAAATCTCTTTGAATGAGAATTACCAACATCTTACCAAAGTTAATGATGACTCTAAGAGGCTCCTGTGAGACAAGGGGAGTCTTAGATTATGAAATTTATCACCTAAAATAATTTAAGCATCACTGAAATCTAGGGTTAGGGCTAATTAGAAAAAGGGTAGAATACATGATTAAAAATCTAATTATTAAGATTTTGTTATTTAAAAAAAGAAGCAAATTAAGAATGATGCTATTGAAATATCTTTCCTGTTGTAGCACTCGGTTCTGGTTTTCACAGCGTGATTTCACGGTGATCATACATCTTTACTGACAATTCTGTTTCCTAAGATAATGGATTGTACGTAGGAGAAACCGGATACCACCTTGTGAAGAACGGCTGGAGATGTTATTCACAGGCAGATCACAAGTGAATTGTGTGCTGGAGAGCTACATTCCTATCCTTAGTGACTCTTAGGACTTTTCCTCACGGTGTTTCTGAAGTGTGAATTTTGTGTTTATGTTGCAATTAACTTGCAAACAAAATAAGAGGGGAGAAGTCTAGCAATAGTATAAGTGCAGAATATCTCAGGCACATATAAATAGTATTTTTGTGGAGTAAGGGTTTAATCCAAAAGTGACCTGGAGTTGTTATGCTTACAATTAAATATGGGGAAACAATTTTCAGTAAAGGCTACTCTCTATTTCCTAGGCAACTTGCTTTCATTTTAACATCATTTAGCTGTTCACGTGAAAGGAAAGTGATGGCCATAATAGGGGGCCTCCATGAGATCCCATAAGTGTCAGCTGTTAGGAACAAGGGATTTCATAGGCCAAGAAGAGAACGCATGCATCTTAATTGTAAAGAGATTTAATCTAGGCTAATGAATAAGAAAATACTATATGATATCTTAGAGCTAAAGTGTAGATAGGTCATCTGAAGGATGTTGAGTGGCGATAATTTTTTATGGCACTGGTGAGCTTGGCTCCACAGCCACAAAAACTTCAGTCCAGTAGGAAAAATAGGCAAAGAAACCAATTTAGTTCACAAACCAAGCCTCTCCCCAGTGCTTGATACATGCCATCTCCTTTTAAGAGAGGAACACACTTTACCCAGTATTTCAAAGCCAGCTGATCTTTCTCCAAGAATGAATCGGCATTTAAAAATGCATAGATTGCAGCTGTGCGGAGAAGACCACGCCAAAGAAGCCGTTTCCAGATGCCAAGAATCAGTGGATGATTGAGGAGTAAAGTGATACATTGTTTGCTCAACTCACAACCAATGGGAGAAATACTTTGGAAGCATAATGGTAAAGAAACTAGCATCAGGCAAGCAGAGTAGATCTCAAGAGGAAAGTGTGGCAGCTACATACAGGGTGAAGTAAATCCTGACCCAAAGCACAAAAGTCAGGCCTGGGGATGAATAGAGGGGTTGGTCTGAAATCCATGTGAAAGTTTGCCTTAAAACAGTGGCTCTCAGCTCTGAATGCTCATTAATATAACCTGGAGAGCTTTAAAACCCAGCATTGCTTCCAAGACCCCACCAGAGACCAATTAAACCCCAAATTACTGAGGGAAGGGCCCAGACAGAAGTCTTTAAAACTCCCCAGTTGGTGATAACGTGTATCTAGGGTTGAGACATACTGCCTTGAAGTCGCTGACCTTGAAAACTTTCAGAAGGGCCAAAAAGAGAAACCGCTGCTTCTAAATGTAGGAAGAGTTTCCAGCCTTGGGGCCAAGAGATTTTGCAATCAAGTTTTGATCAGAGATATGCCTTGATATTCTTAATTCTGTAATTTTTTCTCTTGTTCTCTCAGTGTTTATTCCTTTGTTTACTGGGCCAGTAAGTGATTTTCTGAAAAGCTGAAGTATTCTGTTGTTTATGTAACCTAGGGAGAAGGTAGGCTGTACAAAAGTCAGGGATAGGGAAGCGCCCCAGTTGAAGTGGGTTTGGGATGTTAGTCTCTGCCCTGCTGTTAGATTGTCTGATTTTAGGTCAAAATTAATTTTATGAAACTGTGAGAGGATTAGATGTCTAGAAAAAAACATGCCAGGTAAACATTCTTCTGTTTCTCTTCATTTCTACATTGCTGTAATTTTTCACTACTCCTAATAATAGCAGCTATCTCTTAGCAGGCAGCTATTTTTGCTAGGTAGGTGTTACACTAGTTTATACACACACACACACACACACACACACACATAATCTCTAACACGCATAATAACCTTGCTAAATAAATAGTTTATCCTTTTCTGGGGTCATAGCTAAGACTTGATGAAATTAGTTTTTTTTGTTTTTTTTTTTTAAGTCAAACTTATCATTAGAGGCTGAGCAAAGAGTTAAATTCAGGTGTTTGAATCCAAAGCCATCTCTGTTTCAGTAAAATTCAGTCGAACTCCTGCTGTGAAATAATTTCTCTGATGGCTAACAGTGCGTGCACTGTTAATTTAATTTTAGTAAAAATCTCGTGTCTTTTACTTCTTTGAGGAAGAGTGATGGATTGAGATTAAATTAGCGGGAGACTCTACCAGAAACCGATGGGAAGGATGATTGGGACCAGCTTAATCTTTTTAATATATTTTTCTTTATCTTTGATTTTCTGCAGTTTGACTATGATATGCCTACTTGTAGTTTGTTTGCCATTTATCCTGCTTGGTGTTCTCAGTACCTTGAATTTGTGGTTTGGTGTCTAACATTAATTTGGGGAAGTTATCAGTCATTATTTCTTCCAATGTTACTTCTGTTCCTTTCTTTTTTCTCCTTCTGGTATTCAAATTACGTGTATGTCACACCTTTTATAGTCACACAGTTCTTGAATATCCTGTCCTAGTTTGTTTCTTTGCTTTGCAGTCTTTTTCCTTTTGCTTTTCAGTTTTGGGCGTTTTTATTAACATCCTCAAGCTCAGAGATTCTTTCTTTGGCCATGTTCAGTCTACTAATGAGCCTATCAAAAGCGTTTTCCATTTCTGTTAGTGCTTTTTTTTCCCTCTAGCATTTCTTTTAAATTCTTAGAATTCCCATCTCTCTCTGCTTACGTTATCCACCTATTCTAGAATGTTGTCTACTTTTTCCATTAGAGCCCTATGATTGATGTATTAAGCATAGATGTCTTAAATTTACGGTTTGATAATTCCAACATCCCTACAATATCTGGGTCTGGTTCTGATTCTTGCTGAGTCTCTTCAAACTGTTTTTTTTGCCTTTTAGTATCCCTTGTAATTTTTGTTAAAAGGTGGCTGCGAGGTGCTGTGGTAAATATTCCTTTGGGAACGTAGTGGTAAGATGTGCGGGGAGGGAAAGTGTTCAGTGGTCCTGTGACTGAGCATGTGCCCTGGACTGTGAACCTCTCAAGTGTTTCTCATTTCTCGCCCTCTCCCCGCTCTCCCCCTTAGGTGTGTCAGGAGAGGCTGGCATGGACCAGGTTGGGTATTTCACTTCCCCAAGGTGGGTTAGGTTCATGTAAAATCCTAGCAAGTTAGGTTCTGGTAGAATAGTTTCTCCTGAGGACAGTTCTTATTAAGAGGAGCACAATGCCCTGGCATATTTCAAGAAGGTTTCTTCCTTCTCTCCCCTTGTCAGAAGCACGAGGGGATTTTTCTCCAATTTTCACTGTGAAAACTGGGTAATATCTAGGAGATAAAACTCCAGAAGTTTGGGGCTCCCCAGTGCCTAGGTCCCCTGGGGCTTTGAACTCACAGGCATGCTCACAACTGAGCCTCCAGCAATGTGTCAATTACAGTTGGGTTTTCCTCCTCAGCACTCATTCCCACGGAGGTTTCTGCTTGTGGGTTTTTGCTCCAGTAAGATTCGCTGTATCCACCTGTCTGTCTCTCCAATTTGGGGGCAGTAGTTTGCCCTGTGACCTCACTTCTCTAATAAATCTTGGGAAAGTTGTTGATTTTTCAATTTGTTCAGCTTTTTACTTACTGTTGAGATGGTGGGGGACTTCTAAGCTCTTTATATGCCAGACTAGAAACTGAAAGTCTCCTTAAAGTAATTTTATTTCTCATGGTTTTTCATCAAAAAATGCAAACTAAAATAGAAAATAATAGCCCAATTAAAAAACAGTCATCAGGGACAGGCTTATTTCCTTGTTATTTTTGAGTTTGAGAGAAATGTTTCTTCATATCATTTGTGTTGTCTGCATTTGTCTCTCATTCTTCCTGGCATACAGCTTACTGCTTACAGGTCATAGATGATCTCACTTATCTAATTTCACCCTCACATCCCAGGCTAACAGCATTTCAGAGTAAGTTTTTAAAGCACATACTGAGTTACAGTTGACCCTGGAATAACCTGGGTTTGAACTTCTTTGTTCCACTTATACATGGATGTTTATTGCATAGTTCAAACCCATGTTACTCAGGGGTCAACTGTGTATAATCTGTAGTTGGTTGAAAACGTGGATGCAGAACTCATGAATAGGGAGGGTTAACTATAAGACTGAGCATTCTCAGATTTTGGTATCCTAACTGGGTCCTGAAACTAATCCTCCGTGGATACGGAGAAACAACTGTGCATGTATTAAGAAGTTTGTGTGTGCTAGGCACCATACTGGGAGAGAAGTTCATCTGTTATGAAGCTTTGCCCCTGGGCTCATCAACGTCACGTCTCTCCTTATTGGTTATTGAGTCTGTTGGCTTTAACTCTTTAACATTTACATCTTTCAGTTCTTCAAGTATTCTATTTATTCACTGTTTGTACCAATCTTGGTTATTTGTAATTTTGTAATTTTTTAAACCTGCCTAGATTCTGACCCTTTTTTGTGACATGTTGCTAAGTTATATTCAGATCATCAATAATCTGGTTGTTGACCACACCTAATTTAGACTCCAAACATCTACACTGTTGTATTATTCGTAATTTTAATTCCCTTTTAAAATACATCAGTGGACCAGGTGCTGATATTTACTTGCTGTAGAGTACTTGCTGTATATAATGAGGTGACAATTGTGGTAACTTCCCATTCCACTCCAGTTGATACACTTAAAACAATTAAAGTTAGTCTCTCTCCTTTGCCAGTGATTAATTCAGGTTGGGCAGGCCTTCCCATTTTGAACTAGTGAGCTTAGAAGTGTTTTGCTGGGAAACTTAGGATGGTTTCCCACACTTGAGAGAGCACTAGCAGTCAGTCATTGCTCACCATTAACTGACAACTAGGAAGCATAAACTCTAAATTGCTACTGGAAGCAGTAACAATGATGGGTGGCCAAGGATGAAGTGGACAAGAGACCACCTGAGAGATGAAAGAAACCGAGTCTTTGACACTGTTGAACCACTAAACCAAGGCCCCTTTATCTGGATTTTCTTCTTTTATGTAAACTTCTTCCTAATTGCATAAGAATATTTGAAATGGATAATCACCAGAGTGAGATGGTGTGGTAGATAATAATGATGGCTCCTCAAAGATTCTACCTTACAATATAATAGGGACTTTGCAGATATGATTACTTTTAAGGACTTTGAGATAGCAAGATTAGCCTGGGTTATCTAGGTGGGCCCAGTGTTATCCCAAGGGTCCTTAAAAGTAGAAGGAAGAGGCAGACAAGGAGGTCTGAGTGATGTGATATGACAAGGAGTTGACCTGCTGTCTTTGAAGATGGAAGGAGGGGCCCATGAGCCCAGAAATGCAGCTGGCCTCTAAAAACCAGACAAGGCCAGGAAACGGATTGTCCCTCAAAGCCTCCAGAAGGGAACACAGCTCTGGTAATACCTTTATTTTAACTCATGTTGGACTTCTGAACTACAGGATTGTAAGGGAATTTCATATTAGGCCAATTAGTCTGTGATACTTCGTTATGGCAGCGATAGAAAACTAATGCAGAAGGACAAAAGCCACTGCAGAAATCGAGGGGCCAGCCTGCCCAGTACTCACAGGGAGGCCTCAATGTCCTGTTGAATTTAAACGATTTCCCAAAACATTCACATCAAACCAAGGCTGCCTTGTGATTCTAATGGCTTGATTCCAAAAACAAGATCACGTTATCCTATCCAAACGCAGACAAAAGCGTGAACCAGGTACCTTAAACCATAAAAATTAGCATCCTTGTTAATGAGTGACTGTTGACTGCTTCTTTGCCAGTTACCGATTTAGCTTTGCTTATGTCTGCTCCTTGATGAGATGGTAATATGCCCAAGTATAAAATTATCCTCACTTCATTACAGCATCTAATCCAGAGTAAAGCCCCAGTCCTTAAAAGTTCCCCCAAACGGCCTCAAACCCAACAAGTCCTCTCAGATATCCTCTGCTGAGGCGCCCCACGGTTGCCCTGGATGTTTATTCTCTCTGCAGTGCTCTTCTACAGGTGAGGTACTGGAGGTCTTGGCTGGACAGCATGGACAGAACGCATATTCAAATATGTTTTTAAAGAAATTATGTACTTTGTGGAATTTATTTTACTCTATAATTAGAGGTCAAAAAATACCAAATTCCTGTTAACCAAAATATGAAGAGAATAGTGAACGTTTTCTCATACCTAGTATCTTCCCTGCATGTAAGTGCTAGTTCTCCACCACGAGGTGAATGCAGAGGGAATCTAGTCGGTGGGTATCTCCTTGTCGTGGAGAAGAACTGCACTTGGGAGGAGTCAAGATTGTAACTCAGAAAAGGGAAGACGTGCACTCATAGGGTTGATGGAAAGTGTGAAAAGCAGCCAAACATCAAGATCATTGGTCAAAAAAGTAAAAAGCTATGGGTGAGATTTGATTTGGGTGTTGGCTTTGCTTTATTTGGTCAGATGAGAGATGATTACAAAGAGAGGTGGCATCCGTAATAACCCTGATCTGACACTCTGCAGCTGAGGTTGGGGTGGTCTTCTCTGCTGCTCAGCGATGTCAGACAGGAGGATGGCTGAAAACACTACTTCATAATACAGGTCTCTCTATTTCTAAACATGTGGTATCTTTAAATTCCTATGAAAGTGTTAATTCCATAAAGCTGATGCTGGCTGTGTAATATAAAAAGTAGGTAACAGACTACTTGATTTGATTAATTACAATTCATAACTCAAATGTTTAAGAATGTGTCCATAACTTTAATTGACTTCTCTGTAATAAATGTTGGTACAATATATGCAAGTTTTAAGAAAGTATGTAATAATCCAAGAATGTAGGTCTTTTTTTTTTAAAATGGAAGTATAGTTGATTCATAATATTGTTAGTTTCAGGTGTACAGCAAAGTGATTCAGTTCTGCGTATTTTTTCAGATTCTTTTCCACTATAGGTTATTACAAGATATTGAATACAGTTCCCTGATCTACACAGTAGGTCCATGTATAAAGTCCTCTAAGTTATTTTGTTAAAATAATAGAGAATATTAAAACCACAAATGCAATTTGTTCTTAGAAAATTGTAGAGATTCATTTTATCCCAGAAAAACATTTGATGTATTATTGATCATGACTTTTTCCACTGATTTATTTAAACAAAGAAAATAAATGCCTCATAAGCTAACTACCTAAGCCCACAGATCTTGTTATAACAATGCTTATTTAAATTCTAGTCCATTAACAGCTTTAATTGTTCTTTTGATACATCTACCTTTCTTCACTTTGTAGTGAAGATATTCTGATATTTGCTACTTTTCCAAAGACTATGGAAATATTCACTGTAGTTGATTTTAGTCTGTTTTGCCCACCTATCCTGAATAACTCTAAGTTTAATCTTCAAAACCAGCAAGCTAATTATACATAGTAAGATATAGATTTTTCTCTGTGCAGTGGTGGTTTCTTTAATAAATCTAGCCACCACTGATGACATACCATTATTAACAGAAAGTATAAAGTGAAAGAATCAGAATGCTTTGATAATTACAATGGCTTTTTTTTTGTACATTCTTCAATTCAAGTAACCTTATTTTTATTTTATAGTAATAAATATTCATCCCTTTGTTGCCTTTTGGGTTAACTTCTTGAAAGATTAGTTTCCTGTGAGCTGTCTCCACTTCTTCCTTCCATCCCCTAGTGACCTGCAACCCGACTTCTGTTTCCATCACTCTAAATAAACCAGTCTCTTTAAGTGGCCTGGAAAATATTTTTAAATTCAAAGCATGTTTTTTAGTGATTTTTTAAAAATGAATTTGGCAGCATTTGACATTTTAAAAAAGATCTCTTTTCAGCTTCTTTTTCTATCAGTCTCTTTTCCATACCCATCACAGTGCTTCTTCAGATCCTTTCCAGGCTCTCCCTGCTTTCTTGAACAGCTGATGTCTTCAAGTTTCTTTGACTCATAATTTTGTCTTATCACTGTACATGCTCATGACTTTGGTTCTAGTTTAGACATCGTTGACCCCCCAAATCCTCATCCTTGAGCTTTCTTGAGCACCAGTTCCCCCACCCCAACCACCAACTAATATAGATGTTTCCAAATGACCCCAAACTAATCTTTCCAGAATCTAAACATATGTTCTTTCTGAACTGATATTCTTTATTTGTTATCCATCCTAGGAACATTATTTTTCCTTTAAGTCTCTCAACTAGAAACCTTGAAATACCTCTCCACATTTAACCTCTATCCTATCTAAAAATTCTGCTGAATTTTTTAGCTAATCTGTATTCCTATTGCTTCTATAGTTTTCAAGGTCCTATTTTTCTTTTGTTTAGATTATTGCATTGTCTTAGTTTGTTTGTTTTCCCCAACGTATCATCCACACTATTAGAGTTCTGTCGTCTGAAAAAAAATAAAACAACCCATCACAATCCTAAAGATACTACTTAAAGCTTGTACATTTTTTCCTTAACATATAAGCATGTAGGCATATCTGTTTCATCAATGTTAACAAGTTAAACAGGTCAAAAAAATAACTCTCAAGGCATAAGACTCCTGTATCTATATTCTACTGGTGACACTGGACTACAGTCAGCATCGTCTGCACATGCAGGCACCGATGGGGTGTGCTTCTCTACCTGCTGTAGCCAGCGCCCATGACCTCTGCAGCTTGCCAGATAAGAGAAGAATATAAAGCTCACCGTCAAAACTTCTGAACTGTATTTATTGGATTTACAATGCATTCAACATCAGCAAACCTGAACTTCAGCAAACGTTAAGCTAGTTTCTCTTTAGGGGAAAAAGAAAAAGAGCAAAACCCCGAGGCTAGGTCAGAAGAGCTTTTGAGGCCAGCAGAGCTGATATGGTGTTGAGTATTTAATAGTCATTTCTAAGAAATTTAGCCCAGGATCTGACACACAGTAGGCTCTCAGAAAGTACTTGAGGATCTGAATCTGAACAAGAGAATAACGAATAATGACCTCATATTTCCACTTCGTTGCATGCAGCCGTGCATAAAAAGGATCTGGGTAGCTCATTTCAGAAAAGAATACCAGCTCTGGGAAACTCTTGAGTCATTAGGCTGTAATTGTGTTCAGAGCCTGTGTGAAAAGAAGCCAGAAACCACTGTGTGCTGGTGAGTAATCTCTCCCTTAAAGAGCACAGAGAAAGATACGCATAAAGTTATGAACTAATGTGTAAGGGCAGCTAAATGCTATGAATTTAACGTCTGAGGATCCAAGTATTGAATAGCTCTGACAGGCAGAATCACATGCAAGAAAGAGCAACTTACCAGGACAGGAGGACCTGTATCCTCCTGGCTCTGATACTTACTAGCTTTGTAAGCATAGGCAGATTTAGTTTCTTTGCTGCATTTCAATTTTCACATCCATGAATTGAGGATGAAAATAGAGTTGCTTTGAAGATCAATTGAGATAGGAGTATTGAAACTAGCTTTGTAAAACTTTGAAAAGAATGTTTACTATAAACTATCTAGTCCCAATTTAACAGCAAAGTTTACATGCCCTCGAAGTAATAATTTAGTAACGCAGAGATGAAAGTTGATACAGAATTCTGCTCTTTAAACAGAAGACACTCTGTAACTTTGATGGATAAGAAAGAGTGGAGAAAGTCAAAAGTGTTGGGAATCCACCTGCAGGTAGGGAGATGGACGACAGAGTCTTCGATGTACTAGTGTTGGGATTAAATTGCCCAATGGCAATGCCCGCATTTTAGACTTATCGTAGTAGCTGCTTTGTTTCATAAGTATTATATTATTTCCTTCAAATGCTACTTTCCTAGCTACAGTTATAATGCATTGAAATCCTGAAACACAGCTGGATCATGGTGAGGGAAAAAAGAAGACTGAAGTTCCTCTAAGCAAGCTACCCTGTGTGTGTTCAGTCTTGAGAATAAGAAGAATGGTGGAGGGCGTGCGGAAGCTCAGTAGAAAAACCACAGCGTGGTGAAAGACATGGCAGCATGCAGATAAGCCTCGGGAGAAGCAAATGGCAATAGATCTCTTCAACAAGAAAAACAGTGCCTACAGACGGGGCCAAAGAAACTAAAGCTATTGGAAAGTTGAAAGAGATCCATTATACATTGAGAGCATATAAGAGAACCAGAGCTCCATTTTTCCCAAGTTATTTTGTTTTCATCATGGTTGTAACATTATGGATGCAGTCTGTTGCAAATAAAGCTCCATTCTATAAATGGATGCCAAAGGTCCAAACCAAAGAAATCACTTTGTATACACAAATAGAAAGGTTCTGGTTTTGTATTTTTTGTTTTTCCATTTATATCCCCATGTGGGTATCAAGTATCCATCATCTAACATAAATGTCTTCTAATTTTACATGGTGAAATGAGTGAGTAATCTTAAATCTTGCTCTACAGAGAACTGGATCAGGATCCTGAGTACAATAAAAATTGGATTGAGATTTTGGCTGTGTTAATGTTCATGCAAATGTCATCTTAGCAAAATGCAGGGAAACTGAGCATGAAAATATATGGCGTAAAGATACGCCACAGGATATGTCCAGAGGGCATTTGAAGAATTTGGAACCCACACTGGAAACCTTTGCAAAGTTAAGGATCAGTTGTTCTGTTTTGGGCAAGAACCAATGTGGTTCCAAACATCTGTACCATTTTGTAAAAATTTAACACAGTACTGATTCTGCTATTCATCACTTCCAGTTTAAATCTAAATCTCATATATCTTTAAGCTACCTATCATGATGTAAATGGATATTTTAGAATTTTCCCCTCAGCTATTTAGTAGTAAGTGTCCTGAGGCAGCAATAGTATATTGCAAAAATCCTAGACTCCCTGTTGTCCCTACTTCTAACCGATATCAATTATGTTCAAGGTTTCACTAATGCAAGTCATTTCCTGTTCTGAAGATCATCTAACATCCCACCCTAGAATTACAGCATCACCCTAAATTGCACTATACCACTCTAAAATAAAGTTTTCATGTCATGAGCCTTTTTATTAATAGCATTTCACTTTGAATTGCATTTAAAATGAAGTGCTACAGCAATTTCCTGAGCAATAACTAGAATTTACTGCTGTTTTTCTTCATCTGGTCACCTTTCATTGCATATGGTCAATGGAGAACAAATCTGGCCAATTAAAATCCAGACAATGTTTTTTTTTTCACCCTTTTATAACTAGAGTTGAGTTTGCTTGAAGGAGGCATGCTAGCTTTAATTACTGTCACTGTTTACTTAGGACACAGTAGCAAGTCAAGTTTCAAAGGAAAATTCTAGATCATATTGAAAGTTCTAAGTTTTTTTGTGTGGACCGGTAACTTCTACCTGTAGGTGTGAGGCTTCCTGCCACAGTGTGTTTCTACAGCTGTCAATCTGTCACAGCTGTCAGAATGCTCTGACTGTGCTGGAGTTTGTCCTTAAAGAATAAATGAACACAATGAACAAATATCACCCCCCCCCCATATGTCTTTATTCATTCTCAATGTGGTAAACTCTTTAGGAGAGTTAATTACGAGTAGAAACTCAGGTGTGAGAATTTCTTATTTAGAAACTATTTTTTGAATCACCATCTTTTTGGTCAAAGTTAAGAACATTTGTAGAATCAGTTTGCCAGATTATTGATACGTGTTTCAGAAAAGGTATAATATACAGGTCCCCTAACTCAATTATCCTCTTCCCAGGCGTAAAGAATCCCAGGATATTGACTTTTTTTTTTTTTTTTTTTAGAACCTAGAATAATTCTCTAATTCAAACTTACCCTATTAAAAGATAAGAATGTGAGTGCTGGTGAGAATGAGTGACATGGTCAGCTGAGATGGAAACTAAGTCCTATATGCCAGCTGCTTCTCTAATGAGTGTAATTTAGGTTAATAATCTCCTTGTTTTAAAATAAAAATAATTATGGGGGTAGTTGAGCCTATCAGCCAGTCATTCTTTAATATGAATGAATTTAAATTATTTTCTTCTTAAAATGATATCAGTCGCAGAAATGAGGGGACTAATAAGACTTTGGGGGAAGGGAAAGAGGATTATTGACATTTTTGACAGAGAAAACACAGTATTAAGAGTTGAAGGAAGAAGAAAGGGATTGGAGTCTAAAAAAGAAATCTGAAGTCACGAATCAATCCAAAAAGATAAAGATATGAATAGATTCAAATAGGAAGAACAGGCAAAGAGTACCAAACATAGACTCAACATATTTTGCAATTTTGTTGAAGGTTCTAATAGCAATATTATTTTTTTGCTGAAATTTATCTTACATACCCAGTTGCTTTTAATATTTGCTTATCTTAAGAGACTACAATACCACTGAAACAAAGTTTTTTTAAATTTTCTTTTAGGGAAGGATTTGGTGGGTGTGTGCTGTTATGGCCTTAGGGAGACTGAGAGGTCATTGTTGCTAGGGTTGGGAAGGGTTGCCAATTAACTATGTACAGATAGCACTAGGCTCCGTGAATTTTGTCAGGTGTATTCTCTTTTAAATATCTTTTTTTCAAAGATCTGAACAGGGCAATTTTGAATGGTGTTTTTCTTTGCATGGCTATATTTATCAATTGATACCAACCATCAGCCCATTAATAAGTAACACTGAATACTCTAAAAAAAGTTAGAGAAATTTCATAAAATAGATTTGGTCCAAAATTCATGTAATAGAGGAAAACTTTTTTTGGAACTCCAAATGTTTACCAAAGCTCTGATCAATCTGCCTTTTACTTTTTTTTTTAAATTTTCAAAAATTTAAACTCCACTACAGGTATAAGCACAGATAATTTTTAATTTAAAGCTTTATTTATGACTGCTTGTATTCATTTTGTTATCTAAAAAAATGACTTCTCACCTATATGAATATGTGTTTGTAAGTAGCAGAAAATCTAATAATAGCTTATATTAAAAAAAAAAAAAGAAACTTTTAACTTATTTAAAGCAAGCATGTAATTACTTCTTGAATAAGACCAAGATAGGCAATCCAAAGCAGGCTTTTGAAAAAAATCCTACTCTACCTTTCTTGTCATGTGGGCTTTTTGCATTTGTGCTTCTCTGTCTCCCTATAGCTACAAGATGGCTGCTTTGGCTCCTGACATCAGAATTTCATCCCGAGGCAAAAAGTAGGATGCAAAACGCTTCTCATAGTAATAGAAGTCCCCTAAAAGATTTCCAGGGTCAACTGCCAGCTACGGAAATGAGGCCTCTTGGACATCCAGCCTCAGCTGTGCTACCACATGCCTAAATGAAGGCAGTCACATGAAAAACTCTAGTCAATAACTCATGGAAAGAACAACCACGTAGGTTAGCCCAGCCAAACACAGAATTATGAAGGAAAAAACCCCAAAAACCGAAAACATTGTTTTAAGCCACTTAGTTTTGAGGTGGTTAGTTACAAAGTAATAGATAACTAAAGTAGCTAAAGTACATAGTGACACCAGTTTCTGGTTTCATAAATAAAACCCTGCAAAAAATATCACACACAAACTTTAAAAAAAAAACAAAGCCTTGAAGCTTCCTGTGTTGTATAGGTAAAACATCTATCATGCCATTTTCTTTGCCTCTCTTTATTCATGCTAGTCTCAATTTTCTTGGCTATTGAATTGATTTTCTAAGAAGAGTTTAAATTATTCAAAGACAGAATAATTGTCTAGCTACTGAAATAACCTTTTCCTAAAACTGCGTTTGGAACGTAGTGACTATTAAAGGAGGCCTCAGAATTTGGGAATAAAGTCTCACTTTGAGCCCAGAACAGGAAAACAGTCAAGCAACTTATAGTAAAAAGAAGCTGGGGGGAGCTGAAGTTAGCAGCCCATACCCTGAGAGATGATTTATAAATGGGTTGATGGCAGGGATCTGGGATATGCCTGTGCCTGATCAAGGTGACCAGGGTGTAGCCTCAAGTAGACATGTCTGAAATGTGATTGATGTAAAGGAAAATTGCAGGCTAGTCAATCGTGTCGTACCTTGCTTGACTTGACATAATGGTGCTTGTGGGCATTCAAAGAGAAAAAGAACACTGCAGAGAATGAATTCTCAGTGTTTATCTAATACTGTGCAGGGGAAGCAGTGTTCTGATTCAAAGGGCCAAAGTTCTTGAGTTAGAAAAATTCCTAGAGTGGAGGACAATTCATCAATTCACATAGCTTCATGCTACCCTGTGAGAAAATCCAATTTTCCCTCTCCAAATTTCAGTTTTTCTAAACAGTCTTATGACTTATACTTCTGGGTTTAAATAACCAACCGTACTAGAAGGGGATGTTTATGCACATTCCCTTTTAACCACAATTAACTGATTCTTGGAAAAGGAAAATTTTTCATTATAGAGAATACTGGGCCATCAAATCATTGGATACTATCATAGCATATAATTTCCCCTGTAAAATGCAAGATAATGAGTGAAGAAGAGTAGAGCCAGTTTCAAGGTGTGAATGTGGTGACCATAGTCCACTGAGCTTACTTGCTAGATAAGTGGTACCCCAATACTCGGATTATAAATAAAATTGGTGACTCACATAATCACAAATGAACTATATAATAGATTCTTGGGTCTCATACAAGTAGTTGAAAACATAAATGTTAAATACATAAATATCAGAATTCTAGGGTATACATTGACATTTGGTTGATATGTGGGTATTTATTTAAAATTTATTAGTTGTTCTTAATAAGTCTGAGCCTCATCAAATCTGGGTATGTTGATAGAATCACTGAAGCAGGCATTCACAGGTACTAATGCCACAGTTTGGTGTCAGCTTTCTCATCTGCCCAGGCATCTAGTTGACATCTCTCTTCTTCCTCTTCCTTTCTCCTCTCTCCCTCCCTCTCCTTACTCCCTCTCATGTCTTTCAGAATTGGTATAAGCATGATAAAGTGGAAGTTTCACTTTTTTGAACTTTCATTTCCTGCTTACCTATCTGAGAAGTGAGAGTGGGTGAGCTGAAAACTGTCTATGCATGTATGTGGTCAAGTCACAGAAAATGAATCAAAATGCATAGGACTGCACCTGGGCCAATTAGCTAATGTTATCAGCTTTGAATGAGAGAGTTTAATAAGATACCCTATGTTTTGCATTTGAGTTATGAACAATTGATTAAGGTAAAGCTAGGGTAGATTGGATTGGTTATAAATTGGGTGGTCATACACCCTAGTTTGCTTGGGCCAGTCCTAGTATACCTACTATCCCAGCATAATTTTTAGTATTGCTTCCTTTTACTTACATAAAATGTTCCATGTTTGAAAGATAGATTTTATGATCACCTTAGTTGTAGAAAAATTTGAAAATAGGTAAAGAGTGAATTTGTGTTGATATTAAGTTACTGTTCCTCCTCTATACATGTTAGAAAATTATACATGTGTGTTGAGTTGAATTCTGCAAAAAATAATATCAGACTATCCTCTAGGGGCTTGACTGCTCACCAACACAAATCTCCTCCCAGTCAGTGACTTTTCGTCCATAATCCTCACTCCCCCAAATACTTCCAATCTCTTGAAAAATACAAGCTGTACTAATATCTGGTTTAAAGGTATTACAGCATAGCTCAAAATACTGGGTAATAATATAAGAATTCCTTAACTTTTTGGTGCATTAGGCATAAGGCTAGGGGGAGGTGTGTGGCAAAAAATCAAGCAGTCAGTAAGATCCCATTCCACCTCCCCAAAAAGACATGTGAAGTCAGAATTGACAATTATTATATTTCAAATGTGAATAATTGCAGGAATTAAAATTAAAGACCACTCTGTGTCTCAATTTCCTCATCTGTGACATGGGAATAACAGACCTACCTCATAGTTTGTTTAAAGAACAATCAGTTAATATTTATAAAGGGTTTAGAACAGTGCCTAACATATAACTTGTAGTAGACAATGTTTGTTTGAAAAGTGAATAAAACATCAAGAAGTTCACTTTAGATTAACAGTGTGAGTCCTCCCAAATTGTTTTCCAATGCCGATTCATGTCTCAATATTTTGTCCAATTTTGGATAAGCTTTTAGTCTTAGAATCAACTATCTAACATAATAACAGAGAGGAATAGACCAAAACTTTTTAAACAATTCTACTTCTCTCAACTTTCTTATTTTTTTCTAATATTTTTATTTTTGTTGACAGATAGTAAATGTGTCAGGAGTCCTATCAAAGAAGATACATTAGGACTAATTATGATTCTATCAAGGCATACAAATGAGTAAAGCTGATTGTGCTCCATTAAAATTATAAGTGGATTCTGAGATGCATAAGAGGACACAGATGGACTCTTGAAACCTCTTCTAGTAACCATGACAGTAAAAGAGGTAGAACACTCCATCCTTATACAAGCACTGGCTCCATAGGTGTGAAGTCAATGCAGTTGCACAGGGCTCATTGCTAAGATGAGCCCTGGGTTTGGTTTAACGTTCTGCTGCTGCCATCTTGAAACCAGGGACCCCATATTTTCATTTTGCACTGGGTCCTGTAAGTGATGTAGCCCCTCTTGCCTTGTGCTTCACCAACTATGATTCGAATATCCCCTTACAGAATTGTAAATATCCATGCTATGTTATTTTTTTTCTTTACTAGCAACAGGAAATACGTGTTTCAAAAAAAAAAGTCAGATGCAAATCTTTGTCTTAACATACAGAAGACTTAGTCTGATATTTTTAGTTTCCTACTGTGAGCATTACTTGAATGGCATATCACAATATGCTCCAAATCCAATATGGCTGAAGCTGGACATACTGTGTTCTCCTTCTCCAGTATGTCTGGAGTATTAATCATACTATCTTCTTCCTAGTCATTATGCTCAAATCCTCTGTCATCTTTAACTCTCTATTGCCTCCCACAGCCAAATACTTGCTAAGAACTACTAACTTTCCTTCATAATAACTCTCACTTTGATTCCTTCCTTCTCATTCTCTCAGTCACTGCTATATTGGAAGATCTAATCACTTTTCTTCTAATCCAATTTAATAGTTTCTTCACTGGTTTCCTGGTCCAGTCTTACACACTACACCCAATTAAATCTACCTATTGCTCTAAGCTTTCTTTTCCTAAACTAAAGCAGTGATCAGGTTTCTCCTTGGCTCAAAAACTGAAGCTTTTTACTTCCTTCAGAATTAAGTTCATATTCCTTAGTGTGCCATTTATATCTCTATGAATGAATTACAATCTACTAGTCCAACTTTATCTCTCAACCTCTTTGTATAACATATATTAAAATTACACTGACTCCTTATAGGAGAAAAGATTTGCTGTGTGTATTTATAATTTTGTTAACTGCTAAATATGTCTAGTCACTGAATAGGTTTGGAAATAACAAAGAACTAAGAGCTGAAAAAATGAGACTGAAGATGTAGGCAGGGTCCAGATCACAATGGGTCTTGTAAGCACCATGAAAGAATCTGGTTTGTATTCTGAGTATGTGAGGATCCACTGATGAGTTTAAACAGAAAAGTAAGATGATCAGATTTTATTTATTTAACCAGGTCAAGGGTTACCTGGTAGAGAAAAGATTGAGGGAGACATGAGTTACTGGGGAACTTAATCAGGAAAGTACTTATGGGAATGGAGTAAAATTGTCAAATTCAAGAAATATTTAGAAGGTAGAATCGATAACGTATAAATGTTGAATGGATGTTGAATTAAGGATGACTCCATATTTCTTACTTTAATAACTCAATAACTAATGAGTCTACTTACTAGCCGAGGGAACAGAAGAAGAGTACCTGGTGATGGTAGAGGTGAGATGTGGGGCTTGGATATACTGATCAGTTTTGATGATGAGTTGTTAAAAAAACTTAACTGAGTAAACGTTAAAGATCTTCTTGGCTTTATTCAGTGATTTGTGAATTGGGTAGCATCCCATCTAGCAGATTAGAAAGCTCTGAGGAGCTGTACAAAATTAAAGACTTTCATAGGCAGAAGGGAGTGAGAACAAAGAGGTTTTACCAGCAAACAGTGGATTGGGTGTGGCAAGGTCACTTTCCTTTAGGGGATGGCAGGGGTCTATCAGGCAGATGACCTCACAAGTACTGACCAGGCAATTCTTGACTGACTGGTTTAAGATTCCATTTCTGGAGAGACTGAAATTGTAATTTAGTCTCTATGATATAAGGTTTTACATAGTGACTCCATTTTAGACCTGTTGTTCTGTTTTTAGCAGAATTATTTAAAACTATGTCATGGAGCAGTGAGAAGGGGCACTGAAAGAAGAGAACTCCAAGACAAACGTCATTCATTTAGTAATTCTGCATGGAGTCAGTCTTGATTAACTGGGTTTAGCAAGTTTTGGTTATGTATAAGATTGCAAAAGTAAAGGCCAATTAGTGTCTTTTAGGGGAATAGAGAATGTACAGGTCAGAAACAAAACTGTTCAAGGAAGGATTTAATAGCAAAATGATAGATTTAATTTTGCTTGTAGGGCTCACATTTTTAATCTTCCAATTTGTCTTTCTTTTTAGATTAATTTTAATCTCTTTAAGAGGGTGCAAAGAAAAAACATCTACTGACCAAGGTGCTTTATGGTTTGGGAGGGTTTATTTACTCAGTTTTTAGCTGAGAAGAAGCTTGTGCTAAGTATTCAACCTAACAAACGTTACAATCTAGGGAAATAATGAGAATGAGGGTAAGTGAGAGGTCTTCTCATTTTAACAGAAAGATGTCAGAATTCTCTGAAGGCACTTTTCAGACTGAAATGATGGCCACATTTTTGTTGATCAAGGGTAATTCTGCCTGTAAGTTTCTGCCTGGTACATAGCTCTTGGATAATGGTAAAAGATATTACACACCCTCCCACCTGGTATTACAGCATGCACAGCAATAATGAAGACAGATTAGTGCTATTTACCTACTGACACTGACAAGAGTAGCTTGTCTTTGTTCCTTTATTTTATCATTAAAGTCTTGTTTTTCAGCATTACATTGCCTGAAGACAGCATGCTACAGTCTTGAATACCAAAGGAAAGGTGTTTAAATGGCATTAATGGCTTGGATCACCTCCTGACTAAGACCAAGGATATTCAAACTTAATGCTTTCCTCTGTCTTTAATTTACACTTTTATGGAAACATAATGAACTTGAAGGAAAAAAACATTTTTTTTTTAATGTTAGAGCTAGGACTAGAAGTGGGAAAGGGGTGAGCTAATTCCCTGTATTTTTTAATATATTTATATAAAATATATGATATTTTGGTTTATTAGGTGATATGTGGTAAGAAAGCTACCAAAATCCTTATGTTCACCCTAACATTATATACTCTCACAGATGCCAGATGGGAAGGTAATAAAGTTGATGGACAAGTTCAAATTTTTTGACAGACGACATTGAGAGGAATATTAGAAAAACTCAGTTTGAATATCACTAAGAATTTTTCTTTTGGAATCTGCCATTTTTTATTGATCTCTTATTACTCTTGGACACCAAGACAATTGATGACTTTTTTTTTTACTGTTACTGTCTCCTCCCCACATGAATGTACCTCTTTAATTCAAACACAAGTCCTTGATGTGGGATAGGAAGATCTTGGATAAAGTGTGAGTGGATCACATCATCCTGCCCTATTCCTGTCAGCTGTCACTGTCATTTCCTTAAAGCAGTGTATCGGATTTGTTCAGCTTTACCTCCACCTCAGAAGCCCAGCCTGACTGCAGAATTCTAGACCAGTTCAAAGATTCTTCTTTTGGCAAAGACCAAGTAGGCATTTGTGCATCGGGTAGGGTTCGTAGTGTCAGCCACGTCAGGTCTCTCAACGGTAATTTCGATACAACTGAGTTGAAACTATTTTCAAATATCAGCCTGCAGTGGGGAACTGTGTTGGCATTACTTAACTTCTTTCTGACAGCCAGGTCAGCTCCACTGTGACACTTGTACCCAATTTGTTTTCCCTCCTCCTCATCAATGATCACAGAACCATCATTTCCTCTTGATATTGTTTTAGAGTTGAATTTTTGTTAGCGGCAGATTTTTTGCTTGCTTTTTATTCTCCTCTTGAAAACTTTGGGGGCAGAGACTGTATTTGCTTAGGGACATAAATGTTGGACTTTTAAGCAAGTTTTTGAGGGAGGGTCCATATCATCCCGTAAGGATGAGTATGCTCCATTCACACAAACTTAGGATGAAAATGGGGAGGAGCAGACAGTGTCAGAATGGCTTCTTAACTGGGGCCAGTGCTGGAAGGATTCTTAGTTCATACAGAGATGACATCATTTCATAAGGTGACAGGGGTTCCTTCCTCTGTAGTGACCGCGGAGGTTAGATCTATTTCATCATGTGAAAGATCACAAGTGGAGAAAGACTTAGAGTAAGATGGCAGGTATGAATTCTACTGAGGTTGAAACTTTGCGTTTTTGTAAGGCAGACAATGTGAACCCTCTGGAGCCTGGGTGCTCTAGAATCAGAACAATATTAAATAACAGTTGCCCAGGACCATATCATGGTTCTCCTTAAAGTTTCAAGCATATGTCTCTGAAGAATTTCCTTTTGAACAGAGTCACTAAGTGTGATATCCTTTTTACACTACGCTATGTGGGACACATTTTTACAAGAAACACACCATCTATATCTGAATATTTGAGAGAAATGGCTCTTACTACAGAAACGTATGGGATAGGGGTTTGTGTCTGCACAGCTTTTCAGAAAGTCATGCCAGTAATAAGAAAAGCAATAACGTATCTGTAGAGAGGGGAAAGCGGGGTCAGGAAATAATTTACGATGTGTGAGAAAAGATCTTTACATACAGGCAAAGAATTTTACAATTTAGCAGGATGATGTTAATAGTGCATTTATGAGATTCCCCTTCTCAAAGGTGTTCGGCTTTTCAGCTGGCTTTGAAAGTTACACGTAACTAGTCACTGCTGCAGGGTAACACATATTCCCCTTCCAAGTTATGAGAATCTGCTGTGGAGGAGGCACAGCCTGGGTGGGCAGAAGCTATAAATGTATTTTTCATCTGTCCACTCATACCCTTTTTTTCTGATTTTTTTTTTTTTGAGATATTTTTCAGTTTGCCAATGTCATAAGATTTGTGAGAGATTGTTTTTTTCTTTAGTTGGTTTCCAGCTTACTGAACTGAGGAAAGGGATGGTGGCCTTTAAATTATAAAACTGCCAGGTTGAAATGCATATTTTTGTAAATTGCTTTCTTCCACCATTCTTTAGGAAAATTTCAATCATAAAGAAATACTGATTATATTTCACAGCAGGATTGGTTGATTCAATCCCCTAATCCCTTCTTTGCATAAAACATACTTTCTTTCAGAATTCTGAATGTTACTAATAGAAGCAAATTGCTGGATCAAATTAGTGAAATGGACATATTTTGAAACAGTGTATTAGAGAAGTTTTTTTGAAGACAACTCAAACAAGATATGTCCCTTTTCTAAATAGTTTCTTTAGCAAGACTGTTTGCAAGCAAACAATCTTACCACAAGTAATGAGAAGCCAGATATGGGATCTTGTACCTCCAGGTCAGTAGTTCAAATCTGGCCTAGATCAGCGATGACTGAAAATCGTTACCGGTGGATGGCTTCATAATGTTCTCAATAAAAGATTCAATGGACTTGGTTGCACTCTGCTTGTTAGTAGACAAGTGCTCAGGTGACAAATCATGTCACACCTCACGTGACACATCCTTGAACACACTGGCACTAAATGACACTTTTGTTGGTTATTTCATTAAATTGGCTCAATATTTACTGAAGTGAAAACCAGATAGCCATGTCATCTTCACAAATCATATCCATTGATGTATAATCTGATTTTGCTTAAACTAACACTATAAATAGTTTATACTTGAGTAAGTACACAGAACTGTGACCTAAATTTTATATTTTACATGATATATTCAAGAAAGAGCTTGGAATATTTCAAGAATGCATTATTTTTAATACTGAGGAGTTTAATACTGAGGTGTTTATTTTACCTTACAGATTTATTCCAACGCATGGCATAATTCTGTAAATTGGAAAACTGCCCTTTTATTCATTTCTCGACTACAACAAGAAAGGAAATTATTCTAAAATCTTTCACTCACTTTTCCAATAATACTCCAAAGAAAATGTTTACTCCATTGTTAGGTAGGAAAAAATTTTCCTCTACCCTTCTAAGTTCATCTGGCTGGTCTGGGAGTTAAAGTGACATGAGACAGATTAATAGGAGAAAATCAAACAAAAGTTTAATAGCATATACACCTGGAAGAGCCCCAGGCAATCTGAGTAACTTGCCCCAAAGGCTGAAGATCTCACCTTAAATACCATCTTTAATTCAAGACAAAAGTAGTTTGGGACTTCAAAGGAGGGGAAGGCAGTTCACTTGGAGATGGAAAAGCAAATGCTTGGTGAACAAATGTTTGCTGGGCCCTGCCGAGTCAAGGAGACACAAAGTGGAATTTTAACAGACTTTGCTAGTTCCTCTCTGTCTACCATGGCTAGTTCATATTATACTATTGTGATCTCTGGTGATAGTTCCTCTCCTGGAACAGGTCTTCTATCTACATACTTTTAGGAAGTTAAGGGGCAGGTCAAAGGTTTATCCTAAGTCTTCTGGGCCTTAAAATAACCAGCCTAAATTAATCCTCATGCAAAAGAGACACATTTGGGGTGGCAAATTTTGCTCTCCTGCACCATTGAGAACTGGGCTGTGCTTTCACGTAGGTGAGCTGAGTTTTGGTGGAAAACCAGGATAAGAATAATTCTTGGAAGTGATGGAATTCAGGACATACTATCTCAAAATAGGGTACTTGGCACATTAAGTATTTCAAGCTGAAGGAATTTGAGAAGTGACAGATGCAGGTCTTCCCCGAAGAAAGTCTTAAATCCCTCATGTGAGAGGTGTCCTCCCTCTACCCAGAGGAAAGGAGCACCCTTATCTCTGAAGACTAAAGCACACAGAGAGGAATCTTAAGGAACAGGCTTCGCTAAGGTTCCCCCAGTTAATTACACTCAGCTTATAATCTTTGTCCTGCCATCTTCCCACAACTTTTTATTCTTCATCAGACCAGCATCAAAACATTCAGTTTTACCCATTTGTTCAGGTCTCCATTTCCTTATGAAGGGTCCCATGTCACACAGACCTTACATTAAATACATTTGTATGCATCTGTCTTTTGTTACAGGGATCCCAGTCAAGAACTTAGAGAAGAGTAGAGGGAAAAGAGTTTTTTCCTCCCTCGTAGAAGGCATTAAAAATGGCACATTATTAAATATGGGAAGAAAGGACTGTGATAAGTTGAAAGGGGCTGCCTGCTCTGCTGTCACTCTCCCAGCAGGAAGAGAGTTTGGGCTGGAGGGGAGGAAGCCAGAATGTATGTTATGCCCTCCATAAAGTAACTTCCGCAGTGGTGTTTCTCCAAAGAGGCTTCCAAATACTTGTAGCCGTCTTCATCATATCTCATGCAGTTCTCACCAGGCTTTTTCCTCTTGTCCTTTGAGATAATGATACTGAGATAGGAGGGAACCGGGCAGGGGACAACCATCAAAAGAATGACACAGCCATTGAGGATAGGACGTAAACTGGTTAGACCCAGCAAGGCCCAAGATGGAGGAAGATTTGAATTCCAGTAGACCTTGAGCCTCATTATAGGCTCACTGTAATATATTAGCATGCCTAATGACAGACCCACAGGCACCATCACAGTTCCCAGGCTGCCCATAAAAGGCCAAGAAGTGGGTGGGGGCCCAATTCCTGGAAATCCCCACCCCTTCCGCAAAACAGTTGGAATAATCCTCCCACTTGTTAGTGTATGAAATTACCCAGCCCATAAAAACTAACGATCCCACACCCCAGGGCCTCTCTTGCCTTCTGAGATGGGTCACACTCTGCTATGCAGTGTGTACCTCCTTGGATAAATCTACTTCCGTTTTACTATGGGATATATATCCCCTAGGGCTGATCTCACTTTCCTGGATGACCCCATGCTCTGGGGCTGCTCTCCCTTCTAAGATGAACTACATTCTGTCTGTGGAATGTATATCTCTCTAAATAAACTTGCTTTCACCTTCCTGTATCATGCTCTTGAATTCTTTACTGAGTGAGACAAGAACCTACTCTCTGGTAACAATACTTTGCATTTCTGTCCTGTTCGACAGTGCATAGAGTCCTTTTTACACATTATCATATTTAATTTGAAGCCTCACAAAGCCCAGTGGCCTAAGAGGCTAAGTGACTTGCCCTAAATTACACAGCCAAAGGAGAGCATATAATGCAGATCTCTTATCACTCCCACTGGTTTCCAAGTTGTGGCCTTTGAATCTGAAGGAGTGAATGAGGAGAAGAACTCAGTCACTGTTGCAGGGGTTATAAGACTCCAGATACATAGAAGGTATAGCCAGTTGACCGAGTATGTGATATATCCTTTCCACATATGTGCAGACTGTCAAAAGTATATAGATGCTACTGTCTAATGGCATACAATTCTATTTCAAAATTACTGAATGTTATCGAGTTTATTATGTAGCTCTTTATAAATGCATATTAAACATATAAATCTCTGGGAACTCATTTTTTTTTTCCTATTGTGGGAGTATCCTCAAGAATTAAACATTTGGGCATCCCAGCACTATGGTCTGGTGCCTCCCAGACCCACCTTATGTGTTACCTGAAATTTGCAACATCACAAAGACATTCCCAAACTGAGCGCACATCTCTGGAGATGGCACTGCCTTTGGATCTCCCTCCTCATCTCCCTCCCAGCTTTTGCAAACGTGAAGAACAGGAACAAATGATAAAAATAATCTTTACTGTTGTTTGAATAGACATTTAGATTCTTCCACCTAGAGGAGTGGATTAAATAGACTTTATTCTCCAAAGGTAAGAATCAAAAATGGCATTTTAAGAGACGTAGAATTAGAGTTGGGATGATCGTCAGAATGGTAAAATAATTATTCCTAAGTTAGGGGAGATTTCTTTCTTTAAAGACGTAGAAGAGGTGTTGTTACAGAGGCTAAAACATAATACGTATGTTCACAACTGCTTAATGATCATGTAGAAAAGGAATCTAAACCAGGGTTATAGGTGGAAGGTGGATTTGCAAAATAAGAACTTGTTTGGTAAGAAGAAGAAAAAGATGAAATTATTTATATGCTTGTGTTGCAAAATGAGCTATTTGTATTCAGAGCACAGAACGGAAATGAACATGATTAAGGTTAAGATGTCTAGGAGTGAGGATTGGAAATTCAACTGGGAAAACACTAGGGGAATATAAAATATGGCTGTAGGGATAGAAATCTGTTATTCTAAAGAGTAATATTTCACTAAGTAAATAAATAACCATTAAATTTTGATGTGATGTACAGTCTAGTTATCAGGAGATGTGAAAGCAGCAGTTAATAAAGAAATATATTTAATTTTTAAAAATATGAAATCACTGTAAAAATTTTACATAAAAATGTGTCTTTAATTTTAACTAGAAATGTTTGTGTTTTACAGGCAGTGAATGGCAGCCACACTGTTAAACTTAGCTCTAACATATGTTACTTTGTCAGCTTTCACACTGTAAACCCTAGAGGACAGCTGAGCTCCAAGGGTCAAAAGAGGATGACAGGAAGAAAAAAAAAAATGACACACAGTTTCTTTGGCCCTAGGGGGTGGTCTGCACATAGGAACAGTAATAATAATTTACAGCATTGATCTGCTGAGTTTCTTGAAAAAATAAATTTATGTTCTCAAAAACCCAGGTACAATAGTAATGAGGGGAGTTTGTCATTATCATTGCACAACCACAAAAAATGAATTCTGCTGGGTCTTATAAACATGACAGGCGTCAATAGCGTACTCGTAAACCAACAGCACTCTTTTGCTACTCAGGTGGATTTTTTTCTATTAGTGGTAATAATCTGAGTTAAGAGAATTTGGGCTTCTGTTACAGACTGAATTGTGTCTCCCCCAACTTCATATGTTGAAGCTGTAACCACCGATGTGAGTATATTTGGAGATAAGACCTTTAAAAAGATAATTAAGGCTAAATGAGGTCATAAGGATGGGGCCCTAATTCAGTATAACTGGTGTCCTTATAAAGGAGAGGAAGAGACACCAGACACTTGACTGCACAGCGAAAAGGTCCCATAAGGACATAGTGAGAAAGCAGCTGTCTGCAAGCCAAGGAGAGAGGCCGCAGGAGAAATCCAATTTGCCAAAACCTTAATCTTGGATTTCCAGCCTCCAGAACTGTGAGAAAATTAATTTCTCTTGTTTAACTTACTCAGTCTACAATATTTTGTTATGGCAACCCCAGCAATCTGATACAACTTCATTTATATATATACACACACATATATATACACACACACACACATACGTACATATTTAATTTGCCTTAATCTTCAGACAAATACATAAGGTATTTTATTGTGGGTTATAGAGATTTTTTTTTTTAATTGAAGTATAGTCAGTTTACAATGTGCTAATTTCTGGTGTACAGCATAATGCTTCAGTCATACATATACATACATATATTCCTTTTCGTATTCTTTTTCATTAGAAATATCCCATCCCATTTATGTTGAAATGAGCATACAGCATTTTGGAGTAGACAAATGTTCAGTTTTCTTAAAATTACCTTTTCTCTTATGTGCTAATAATGATAGGCGTTTATATAACAGATGATGGGTTGTTTTAGTATTAAGTTATTCCAGCTTTTGTAAATATATAAATATTGTTTTCACCATAGACCATTCTGAAGAAACTGATACAATACCAATACATAAATAAGTTGCTTTGACTTCCAAATATCTAACTTTTTCAACTTTTATTTATTCTTCAGGTGGGTAGTTTTGAGCATTTGCTGTTTGCCCTGAACTGAACTAGGTGGGGAGGCACGCAGGAAGGGAGATGTGGGTCTAACACTGATGGAACTCAGAGATGGGAGCCTGGAAATCTGATACAAGGCAAAACAAACACAGAAGAAAAAATTGATGGCAAGAATCTTGGCCTAATTAGAAGGTGGGAATGGGGACCAAAAAAATCCTCCACACTTAAATTTGAAACATAAAAGGCATGGTGGGGAGAGAGATCCATTTGGGAGGTGGGGTTTCCAGAGACAGATAATGGCATTTTCTAGGCTGTCAAGAGAAGGTCCCTGGAGCCCTGGAGGACCTAACGGAAGGCCAGGATGGCTGAAGGAGAGATGATAAGAGAAGGGCCATGGTAAAGATATGTACTTCACCCTATAGCAAAGGGAAGTCACTGAGCAGAGTTAAGCAATAAATATACCTGGTCAGACATGCATTTGAAGACATCATTATGCCTCTCCATAGATAGCAGAATTAAAAGGGAATTCGAGTAGATGTAGGGAGACCAGAGAGGAGTCATTAGAGTAATTCACATGTGAGATACTTGATGTTTGAATTGGAATATTGGGATGTTGGGATGAATTTGGTTAAGAAATGGATAAACAGTATTTTTTGGCAGTCGAAATGACAAGACTTTAAGGGAAGAAAACACACAGGCAGCCAGGGAAATTCCTGAGAGCACAATTTTCAGTTAAAGGAAGCAGGTAAAGGAAATATATGGAGAAGCTGAGAAAATGTAGTAGTAATAGTTAACATTTATTGATTTCATTACATCAGACATGGAGCTAAGAATTTTATCACGTCAGTTAATCATCACAGCTACCTACACAGTGGATATTTGGTAGGGATTCTGAGAAAATATTTTTTCTGGGAGTTCTGAGATCCCCTTTCATCCACAATTTTCTGAGATTTTTTTCCCCTTTGTTACTAGGCTGTCCCATACGTTAGATGAATTCTTTAGCCTTAAGTTAAAAAAAGGTTGTAAAACAAGAGATGACTTTAGGCCACTAGTTTGGAATGTGAACATGTGGTTAGTTTTTTTGAATATATAGTTAAAAAGGATTGCCCATAGGTGCTCTCAAAAAGACCGATGGCTTTTTCTCAGGCATGGTCCAGGTAATAGTGGATACATGCAGGCCAACTGATGTGATTGCATTTGCTGAGACCTGTCTATGGAATTCCTGAGCAGGGCATTCAGGGCCAGTCCTGCAGGGAACCACAGGCTGCCAGGGCAAGGCCCCTAGGAGGTCTGTAGTCAGCTTAGAGAGGTGAGAAGTTGTTACTGTATTTTTCTTGGAGCTACGATGCTACTGTTTTCTATGCACTGCGCTAAGGATAATAAAACGTGGCGCTAGGGAGGTGATTGCATAAAACCTCACAGCGATGTTTATGTTGCAGACTTGTTTATAGGAGCACCCCCCTGCCCTCCTCAAAAAAAGAAAAAAAAAATGTGTCAATATAATGGACTATGTAGCACCATTAAAAATATGGAAGTGTATTAGTAGAGTCATTGGAATGTGTCTGAAGGAACGTCCGCCAACATAGTCACGATAGGTATATCTGAAGGGTAAGCTTTGAAGTGATTTTTACATTCTTTTGTTTATTGTAGCAAACAACAATCACAGAAATAGGCAATGTTCATTTTTAATTGATGATTACCAGCATAACTATATTTAAGAATAACAGATATGGCAAGTATGTTTCCAGGCTAGTAAATATCTACTTGTTTATATCAAAAGAAAAAACCACCTCAATTTAGACAGTACTCATTAGTCTATTGTTCAGTCTTAGGTTCATACTTATTAGGTGTCCAAAAACAGTAATCTCATTAGAATTCATATTTCACGAAGACATGAAACATTTCTGTTTTGTTCATATTGACCACTACTTTTTTGAAGGAAATGAATATCATCAGTGGATAAATTCGCTGAGTAGGACCTAGCTTTTACAAGCAAAAAACGTATATAAATACCAGGTCAGAAGTCTGTCACTTATCTTTGTGAGCCTTACTGTCTTAATCTACCTCCTTCCCCTAACAAAAAAATGTCCTAATAGATTATCACAAAGGTTTGTAAGATTTAAATAAGATAATGTTTATGAAGTATTTAGCACAGTGTCTGTTACCTGCTAAGCAGGGAGTAAAGCATTATTGATGTTTGACTGCCTAAGATTCACCGATAAACTCTTAACCTGCTATGTATACCTAGGAAGTCCTGTGGTCACTCTAATTTTCGTGCTTCTTTATTCTTTGGTATTTGGTTATTACATTTATTACTATGAAACGCTTTAAGTTATTAAGTCCAAGAAGTAGAATTCAAGTTGATGAGCAATATTTAGCTGAAACATAGAAGTGTTTTGTTAGCATGCTTATCACCTTTTCTTAGTGCTACCCCTGTAGTCAATTACTTTGTGATGTTGTTTCTTGGGGTTTTTGTTAAAAAGGCTGCGGTTACAGACATGTGTAATAGATCTTTAACTTTCAAACAGGGACTTATATTCATGTATTAAAGATCTAAAAACAACCTGGAAAATGTCTGATTTTTGTCTATATCCTCATAAAAGATAATTCTAAATTGGTAAGTGGTGTATATGTGGGAAACAAGTTATAGAGTGAGAGATTTGGCAGAGTAAATATAAAAATATATTTTGAAATTATGATCATTATTATACATTTATTCATGTAAAATTTTTCTCTTCATGCCTAGGGTTGTATTGATTAACCTAACAAATTCACGATGAGGTGCAAAAATAAGTGGAAGTTGGGAAAAAATAATCTGAATGTATATGTAATCATATGATGAGACAGAAGACTGTCACTCAAGCCAGGTGGCTTGACAACAGTTTTGTTGTTGTTGTTGTTAAATCGTAGACATGAAGAAAGAAAAGAAGACACCTTATAAGTATAAAGCTCCTGAGTTTTCACATATTGAATTTACTCTTAAACCTGCTCTCAGAAGCTGCCCTTCATCCTACATCCTACTACATTTCATGATTAAGGACACAGGTTTTATGAGCAAACAGTTGTTTGAATATCAGGTCTGTTACTTTGTCTTTGTAAGCCTGATTCTCTTAATCTACCCCTCCACCTGGGCCACCAAAAATGATAATAGATTTTAATTATTCTGATGTCTTCTAATAACATAAATTAGTTTCACCTGCTTTTGTACTTTTTGTAAGTGGAATCATATGGTATATAATTTTGTGTGTGGATCTTCTTTTCAACTTGTTTGTAAAATGCACCTTTATTTTGTGTACTGTGATAGTTAATTATCATTGCACAATATTCCATCTTATGCAAATACCACAATGTATTTGTTTGTTCTGCTCTTGGGGGGTTTCCAGGTTTTGGTTACTAATAGTATGGCTATGAACACCCTAGAACTTGTCCTTTAGTGAACTCTTGTTTACCTTTCTGATTGGTGTATTTCTAGGAGTGAAATTACTCAGTCATAAGGTATGCATATCTTTACCATTAGTAGATTTTGGCAAAAAAAAAAAAAGGTTTCCAAATGGTTGGTGCAATTTATACCTACCCCTCCCCAGTAGCATTATAGGGGAGTCACAGTTGTTTCATGACCTTACCAAGAGTTGGTTTTGTCTGACTTTTTCGTTTTGCTATTCTGGGGGATGAATACTGGTATCACATTTTTTAATTGTTGGCAATTCCATGATGTCTAATGGAATTGAGTAATTTTGTATATATTATGGGCCATTTGACCACCATATATTAATTATGAATTATAATATGATATAATGCATATAGAATAACAAATAACACTGTACCTTAGACATTTTGTTTCTTTCTTGCTTTGTCTTACATCCCTTTACGTTTCTTTCACTCAATATTCCTATTTTCAGGAGCTATTACTTTCTACCCAACATTATATCAATCTCAAATCTTTGATCTTATTTAATCTAATTTATATAGATTATCTTTTTGCAATTTGAACATGCTGCTGTGAAATAAACTGTAAACTACATAAAGATGAGGAGGTAGAAGAGAAGAGAAATAGAAAGTGACAGCTCTATTTAAAATAGAATTTGAGATTTTTGTGAAATATTTATTAAAGAACTACCTTGGGGAGGAACACCACAGAGGTAAGATGCCATTCTCATCACAACGTATCAAAGATACATACTGTCAACATAAGTTATTTTTGAAATTAATTTTGATCACCTGACCGAGGTGGTGGTGTCAGGTTTCTCTGCTGTAATGTTAGTTACTCCCCCTTCCCTCTCTTTCCAGGACGTTCTTTTTAGAGTTAAGTCACTATGTTCAGCTCACACTCCATGAACAGGGAGTTACATTCCTCCTTCCTGAGGGTGGAATATGTACATAAATAACTGGGGATTCTCCTATAAGGGAGATTTATCTATTCTTCCCCATGTATTTATGTATATATTTACACCAGTATGGAGACAGATATTTTATGTGATGGCTTATCATATAAGACTACTTCTGTGTTGCTGGCATCATTTCAGCTTTGGCCCTTGGGTGCTCTCTTGGTTGGTTGCTCTTTTCCTTTGATGTGCTGCTATTGTGTGTGAGCGTGCATGTGTGCCGTGCATGTGTGCGAAAGATTCTTTAGCCACTCCTGGTGTCACGTAGGGAACCTGCAGGCTCTGTAATGAAGAGGCTTTGTGGCACAGGTGGTATCTTTTCAGCTTGCTTCTGTGACTGTGTGTATGTTTTGAGCACTTCCTTACTTCCTGGCACTATAAGATGCTCTGGACACATTCTATGTATTTCCAACCCCAGGCGTAGAATCAGCCATTTCCTCTTTAGTTGGAAAACGGTGTTAGAAACAAAGATCTGGCTGTCAACCCATTTTTTTAGGTGAAAATGTAACATATTTTAAGAGACTACATAAAAACATTTGAGTTAAATTTGGAAAAGTTAGTGTATTTTGTTTTAAAACCTCAAGTATGTTTTCTGCCTAGACTAGAATACATTTCCGAGTATTTTAAAATAAAATGGAATAAATACACATGACAATGTTTCCAAGGTTACTTACTGGATTTATCAGATTAATAAGTATTTAACTTGGGCTAGAAATTATTCCATTGATATGACTAACTGATAGACTTTCTAATTAAAAAATAAATTAGGCCAGAAATAGCAAGCACTCTGAAGGGCATGTATATTCTGCTTGATAACATTTTTGTCATCTTAATGGAACTGAAGAAATGAAATGATTATTATTGTTGCCTTAAGTGTTAAATACTCATCTTTTAAACTCAAAGCTTAGTGAGAAGAGAGAGAACTGTGTTTATATACCACCGAAAGAATATATGGAAAGAATTAATTTAAAAATCATCTTACTGAATAGATCCAGATTTAAGTTTTTGTCTTCAGAGAAGATGGCTATAACTGTATTTTTCTGAATTATGAAAGAAATCTGTATTTATCAACAGTTTCTCAGATGTACATATTAAAGTCCACTTAAAAATAAAGAAAATTTTGGGGGAGAGTATAGCTCAGTGGTAGAGTGCATGCTTAGCATGCACGAGGTCATGGGTTCAATCCCCAGTACCTCCTCCAAAAATAAATTTAAAAATTTTTTTAAAATAAACACAATTTTAATATCATAAAAATAATCTTAGGTTGTTGGATGCATAGATGTCAACTGAAGGCGATTGCGAGTAAGACAGTGGATTTTATTAGAGAAAAAGGACACTGCTATGTGGAGCTCACCCAGTAGACTGTATTAAATTAGACATTGTCTATTCCAAGTTTCTATTTTAAAAGAAATGTTGGGGACATTGCATTTGAAATATATTTTAAAACATCTCCTTTTCATGTTTAATTATTATTTATTCTAGTTTTAAAATAAATTTTATATTCTAGCCAAAAAACATTATTAGAGTTTACACCACTACTCATTACAACACTTTCTCAGTGGACAGAAGTATTACCAACAGGCAACAGCCTTTTCTAGCACACACATTCTCTGTGCATTTTAAGTGAGAGTTGTAAACACCTAGGCCAGGGGTGATGGATCCAGGTCTTTTAGAGCCTGAATTTATATACCTTGGGAGCCTCTCTTTACAAAAAGAATACAACATTATTGATACAAAATGAATACAAGGCCTTGGAAGAATTAGGAAACTGAAGGTTTTTTTAATTTACATTTTTAATTTTTTTTTTTTACCTTTTTTTAATTGAAGTGTAGTCAGTTTACAATGTTGTGTCAATTTCTGGTGTACAGCACAATGCTTCAATCATACATGAAAACACATATATTCATTTTCATATTCTTTTTCACCATGAGCTACTACAAGATATCAAATATAATTCCCTGTACTATACAGTATAAACTTGTTTATCTATTTTATATATACCAGTCAGTATCTGCAAATCTTGAACTCCCAATTTATTCCTTCCCAACTCCTTCCCCTCGGTAACCCTAAGTTTGTTTTCTTTATCTGTGAGTCTGTTTCTGTTTTCTATGTCTGTGAGTCTGTTTCTTTTTAATAAATAAGTTCATTTATCTTTTTTTTTTTTTTTTAGATTCCACATATGAGTGATATCATATGGTATTTTTCTTTCTCTTTCTGGCTTACTTCACTTAGAATGACATTCTCCAGGGCCATCCATGTTGCTGCAAATGGCATCATTTTATTATTTTTTATGACTGAGTAATATTCCATTGTATAAATATACCATAACTTCTTTATCCAGTCATCTGTTGATGGGCATTTAGGTTGTTTCCATGTCTTGACTATTGTAAATAGTGCTGCTATGAACATTGGGGTGCAGGTATCTTTTTGAATTAAGGTTCCCTCTGGATTTATGCCCAGGGGTGGGATTGCTGGATCATATGGTAAGTCTATTTTCAGTCTTTTGAGGAGTCCCCATACTGTTTTCCACAATGGCTGCACCAAACTGCATTCCCACCAGCAGTGTAGGAGGGTTCCCTTTTCTACACGCCCTCTCCAGCGTTGATTGTTTGTGGACTTTTGAATGATGGCCATTTTGACTGATGTGAGGTGATAACCTCATTTTAGTTTTGATTAGCATTTCTCTGATAATTAGCAATAATTAACATTTTTTCATGTGCCTATTGGCCATTCGTATGTGTTCATTTTGTGAATATGATGTTTGTTTTTATAGATGCTGAACAATTCTTGCATCTCTGGAATAAATCCTACTTGATTATGGTAAGTGATTCTTTTTATATTAAGTCAATTTTTTTAATAATTTGTTGAAGATATCTGCATCTATGTTCATCATGAATATTGACCTGTAATTTTTTTCTTGTGGTTTCCTTGTCTGGTTTTAGTATCTGGATAATGCTGACCTGGTGAAATGAATTTGAAGTTGTTTGCTCCTCTTCTGTTATTTTTGGAAAAGTTTGAGAAGACTTGGTGTCAATTCTTTGTCTAAAAGTTTGGTAGAATTCATCAGTGAAGTCATCTAGTTTTGGACTTTCGTTTGTTGAGAGTTTTTTGATTATTGATTCAATTTACTTATTAATAATTTGTTCAGATTTTTAAATTTTTTTATGATTCAGCCTTTGTAGGTTATATATTTCTAGGAATTTATCCATTTCTTCTAAGTTGTTCAATTTATTGGTGTGTAATTGTCTATGATAGTCTCTTATGATCCTTTGTATTTCTGTGGTGTCAGTTGTAATGTCTCTTCTTTCATTTCTTATTTTATTTATTTGAGTCCTTTTCTTTAATTGTCAATCTTGCTAAAGGTATGTCAGGTAAATATAAACATATAGTAAAGGTAGTAAATCAAGCACTTGCAGAACTAGTAGCGGGGAGAAAGACAAACATAGTAAAATCATCTTTATCTACAATAAGGGATACACAAAATAAAGAGATGTTTAATATGATGTTAAAAACATAAAATGTGTTGAGGGAGTAAAAATGTAGCTGTTAGAATGTGTTCTAGCTTAAGAGATTATCAATTTAAAATATAGCAGTCACTCTATATATAAACCCTATAGTAACCACAGTCCAAAACCTATAATAGATACTGAAAAAAATTGAGAGGAATCCAAACATTACACTAAAGATAGTCATTAAATCACAAGGGAAGAGAGCAAGAGAAGAGCAGAGAAACAAAGAAGGACTACAAAAACAACCAGAAAGCAATTAACAAAATGGCATAAGTATAATTTCACAATTTCCAAAATTTAGAAGCAACCAAGATGTTCTTTAGTAGGTGAATGGTTAAATAAACTGTGCTTCATCCAGACAATGAAATATTATTCAGCACTGATAAGAAATGATTTATCAAGCCATGAAAAGACAAGATAAAATCTTAAGTACATATTACTAAGTAAGAATCCAGTCTGAAAAGGCTACATGCTGCATGATTCCAACTATATAACTGGAAAAGAAACTATATTCTGGAAAAGGAAAAAAAAACTATAGAGACAGTAAAAAGATCAGTGGTTTCCATGGGTTAGGAGGGAGGAAGGGATGAGTGGGCCGAGCACAGATATTTTTAGGGCAGTGAAACTATGCTGTGTGATACTCTAATGGTAGGTATGTATCATTATACATTTGTCAAAACCCATAGAATGTACAACACCAAGAGTGAGCCCCAATGTGAACTATGGAATTTAGGTGATAATGAAATGTCAGTGTAAACCCATCAGTTGTGACAAATGTACCTTTCTGGTGGAGGATGTTGATAAAGGAGGGACTGGCAATGTGTGGAGGCAGTGGATAGCTGGGAAATCTCTTTATCTTCTGCTCAGTTTTCCTGTGAACCTAAAACTGCTCTTTAAAAATAAGGTATATTAAAACAAAATACAACAAAAGAAAATCAGATGCATGTTCTTGGGACTTGCCTGGTATAAACAACAATTTTGATGTAAGATTGGGAAACAGATGAGACAGTATCCACCTCAAAGTGTTACTGAGTCCAAATTCATTGTGCTGGTCACATGCCAGGCCAATACATCATGAGATGAGGTGTTGGGGCAAGGAATAACAACTTTATTCAGAAGGCCAGCAGACTAATGTCCTGGAGAGCCATCTTCCTCAAGTCAGAATTCAGGCTCCTTTTATACTAAAAGGAAAGAGGGTGTGGTTGGTTGTTGCAAACTTCTTGGTGTGGGAATCCTTTGTTCTTGCAGCCATCACGATGTTCCAGTAAACCTCCAACAAGACAAATGGTATCCTCTGTTCTGCAACTTCTTGTCTCTATATGAATGGAAAAATGTTATACCTTAAGGGTCATACCCTTAAGTGTTATACCTTAAGATCAGACCCTTGAGGATGGGCATTCTGTGTATTTCAGGCCATAGGCAACATTCTCTTACAGAAGGTGCAGAACCAGCGTGACTAAGCACAGGAAACGGAGCCCAGGGTTAGGGCTAAAGGAACAGATCTAATATGGAGTCTCATTTGTTCTTCCCTATGACAAAGTTTTTATTTGTTTGATCTGTTGGCATTGCCTTAGCACTGCTCCGTGGCAGGGAGTCAGCCATATCACTTCAGGTGAAAATTTGCCAGGACAGTATCAGGCTCCCCATACCCACGAAGCTTTTTTAGACAGAAAGGGCAAGATGAACATCAAGCCTTCACAGATTTTTTCACAATGTAATTTTCCAAAAGAAAAAAAAAAAAAAAAAAAAAGAATGGGTACTCCAACCAGGGAGCTATAGGAAGGTGATGTTTTTCTTCCCCTCACTTACCTATGTGCCATGTGAGCTTTCAGTAACCACTTTCTTTCTGAAACACATCCCTCCAAATGACATGAGGGCTTCTGAGTCCCAGAGAATGAGGGCAGTAAAAATATTTAGCATGCGCTTCCAGGAATGGTCCTGCATTTCCTGAATCGAAGTATTGGCGTGTAAGGTATAAGAGGCTTGATTTTTATGGCTGCAGACACAAAACTGGCTGAGCCATGACAAGGAGGAAGCCTTCTGGAAGGGCAGGCAGGACGGGAGTGTAGCAGAGCAAGGACGGAGAGGTAGCAGTTAAACGTGCAGCATTGCTCTTTCTGGCCTTGATGGTTAGTCTGTGTCCTTGGGACTCTCAGGGAGCAGTTTTCATCAAAAAGCACAATTACTCTTATATGTCCCTTTAGAGTTTACAAAGTACGGTCACATAAATTATCTCATTATTATATTTGGGGTGTTAGAGATTTCCATGTTTTTCTTTCCCAGTCTCAGTTGATTTTTACATTAATGTCCTGGGGCCAGAGATCATCTCCACTTGACAAAGAAGGAAACTGAAACTTGACTATTAGTGACTTATTTAAGTTCTCTATGTGCTGCCAATGAAAGCGGAACCAGAACAAAATTCTAGAATTCTGGGCTTGTAATCATTTACACAGAAAGCATTTCTTCAAAGCAGCAGAGAGGCAGTAGCTGACCTCAAAGCAGTGACCATATACAAACTGCTCTGAAAAACATTTCCTTCTGGCAGCCAAGCCCGAGCTGAGCGCCAGCAGGAAATGTAGGAGGAGAAAAAACGGGCTCCCCTCTTTCCCTCTGTGCATATGCTTCACAGGCTCCCAAAAAATCCCGGAATAAGTTTTGTTCATGAGGAAAATTCTGAAAAGAGGTCTTAAATACAAATTGTGTAGGAAAACCCAAAAGCCTAAAGCAAAAATACTGTTGCCCTACTCAGCTCAGATGAAATCAGTACATCTCGTAACTTTCTTAGGAGAAAGAGACATCCGCTTGGAAACACCGAGCTTCTTGGAACAGTACAGGGAAAGCCAAAAAGAAATGAACAGTGGCTATTATTGAATCCAGAAGTTATAACTTTGGGGAGGGCAGGATGCAGAGGCATGGAACGAAGTTGGAAATTCCCATAGGAAATCAAATCACCATTCCCTCAGCTGGCATTGCGTTTTCACCCTGGCTCTGTTTTACCTCCCTTGAGGGCTCCGGTGACCTAATGCCCCATAACCTTTCAACCAACAAACAGCAGTGAAATAATATCTGTTTCAGTAACAGTGAGGCTACTGGGCTGAGGGTGTCGACCACCAGAAAGAAGATCCACTCGATTTCTGTGCACATAAAGGGGCGTGAGGGAATGGGTTGTGCTGTGATATAATTATCTCTCACTCCTGGGAACACTAGCCCTTGGTCCAGTCTCCACTGCACTCTGAAAATAAGAGCATCCATCCCAGTGAGAAATGGGACTATCAAAAGCCAACTTTCAACTTTTCTTGCCTGTACTTTAACAAGTTGTTTTTTATTTCTCATGGAGAAAACATTTAATTCTCTGGCGCCAATATATACAGCATTTCAGGAACATCCATCAGCCAGAAAGGGCAGTAATTCTCATAAACAAACTGCTGCTACAAAGACCTTGATGTTTATTCTGTAGGAGAGAGAGACACCTTCAGGCTTACCTGCAAGCAATTGATTAAAATAAGGCTGCTGGCGGAAAGAGTCAGAGGATACAGAACTTTCTGAATCAAATTTCTGCAGATTGTAGCCAGTTACTCTAGAGACACAGAACTTGACATGCCTTAGTGGTTCCCATTACATTTATACAATGTACAGTGAATACAATGATGTCAGTGAATTTTTCCCTGAATCATCTAAAAAAATTAATTATACATTGTAGCATTTTAAGGAGGCAAAAATATACATAATGTAACTTATTTAAAAGTCACCCAAGTTTTCAGTCAAACTGTTACCCCAAGGAGGGGAGAAGTATTGGTTTTTGTCTTACCCAAAAGATAAAAATTTAGACAGGAGATGAGAGCATTGGGTAAACAAAGGGTTTTATTAGTAAAGCAAAAGTTAGCAAAGTTGATCTTCAAGAACTGAAGGCAGGCTGACCTAAGAAGGCATAATGGTCCCACCCTCCTTTGTTTTTTCTGTCTTATATTCTGGCTTAGGGGCGTTTTCGTGATTAATTGATGGCTCACACCCCTTGAGTGCTTTGTTATGCCTGTCTCCTTTGCACATGTTCTTACCTATGATGAAAACCCCATGGTGATGGGGGTGCTAAACCTCAGTGCTCATTACATTATAACGAGCACTGAGTTTTGTTAGATTGGGTCCTTCTCTCTACTGCACATTCGCAGTGTCTCGTTCTAGCCATTTTTGTTGTTGTTGGTAGTCATTTAAAGAAAGTAAAATTCTTTGAAGCCGCTTATTTTGAGCACAGGTGTACCACTGTCTTCTTGATTGTTACCCCACCCCCGTCCACTCCCCTTGCCTGGTGCCCATTCCTATCTAACTGCCTGACAAAACCAATTTAATTGACATATGCTTATTGTTGAAGACACAATAGACTAACAGAAACAAAGTAGAATTTTTCTCTTGCCTCTGCGTGTCATTATTCTAGGAAAGGAGACAGCTGTACATGAACAGACTTAGTAGAAGACTTGTCATGTGTGCGATGACTGACGTTTAAAGAACCTTGTGACAGTACAGGAGAGAAGACGAATGCTGAACAGTGATATCTGTGACTGGTTTGTAGGAAGGTGAGAAGAAGTCTGAATTCTGAACCTGTTAGATCATTTGAGATGAAAGAGAAATCTTGATGCAAGACTGATAGAATTGGAGGAACATACCAGGCAAACATGAGGAATTGCAAATAGATAGCTGCATGTGAGCGGGGAGGTAGAGGGAGGAGGTTGAAATATAGGTTGCGGTCCTCTGATGGGGAACTTTATACGTAGGCTAAGTAATTGGTCATTTATTCCAAGCACTAAGAAGTGAATGTTTTACAGCAGGGAAATGGCCATAACTCTAGAAGTAGTGTGCAGTATTGATTGGAGAGAGAGACCAGTTAGGTGACTACTGCAGTATGTAGACATGAAATTAAGAGGATCGGCACTAAGTTAACAGTGGGAAAAGAAAGAACAAAGTCTATGCAAGAGACATTTTCAATATGATTCAAATTTTATAAGGATTTGGAATCCCTCAGAGACCAGATAAATGCATATGTATTTATTATAATACTTTTACAGTGATTTGTAAACAAATTATGTTAGAATGAAACTACTTGAAGGAAGAGAAATATTGTAATAACTTACCATTAAAATTTAAAAAAAGTTAAAAATTTCATCAAATTGTGTGTGGTTAGGAATAACAGGATGTGTATAGAGGGGAAAAATCTTAAATTAATTACACATTATGATGCTTTAGGCAAGATTTTCAGTCTCTGAGTCTCAGCATTCACACAGTTAAGAGTGTGGGGCAAAGTAATTTCAAATGTTGTAATTCAATATATCCTTTGCATAAATAAAAATATTTAATTAAACAGAATGTTCTAAACGAAAGTATTTTGCTGAAGTGCAGAATTAAAACATGTTCAATAGGATAATTGCCCCTAATGATGACTATTTGACAATATGTGCCTCTAATATTTAAGTTGTCCTTCATGTCTATAACTCAGAAATACCCAAGTTTACACATGTTTCTAAAGGGATTATGAAATCTAGGAGTTTTTATATTTCAACTTTTATTGCTCCATTTTATGGGTAGACATATTTTATGAAAAGCATTGCCCTTTGGATCAATACTGTGTTTACAACATTAACCTAATAAATAATGAAAATAATCATTAAACAAGGCAACCCTGTTAAGCAATTTATAAATAACCATTTTAAAGCTGTAGCTGAGTAATTGATTATGACATAAACCACTTTTTGCCTTGAAAAATACTCTGCCCCCTAAGAAGATTGCAGTTTTCATAAAACCAAAAATATGTGTGTTTGTCAAAATATTTACTACACAAGAAGTTTGCAGAAATTTTAGGATGTAAACGATTAGATCATCAAGGCATTATTGACTTTCTCTGATATGTGACCTATTTGAGGCTGATGTAGTATCAGGCATTTTTGGAGAATCCAATTTAATAAAAATGAAACAAGTGAATAGAAAATTTGTGTATTTTTGGACATTTTCTGATTCTTACACCTAAAATAATCACAAGAACTTAAACATGCAGAAGTAGTTTCAATTCATAGGAGAAGCTCCAGCATCTAATTTGTCTTTATAAAATTAACATATTAAATCAAATATCACAGCCAAGTTAAAAATGCAGCTAGCCATTCCCTCAGGTAGAATGAATTGCAGAAGAGAAAAATAAGTTTCTCTCTCTATTTTTTAAAAATTTCTCACAGTTGTTATTTTTTCCTACTGATTTCTTTAAGAATACTGTTAATTTCTACACTGGTTTCAAAATTTAAAATAACCTATTCTGTATAATTGGTATACACAGTCCCTCAAATAGCCCCCAGAATGGAAACAGATGCAGGCATTTTTATTGTATATACAGTACTAAATATCTGGAAACATCTGGGTGACTGACCGAATATTTCTTTTTCTATCCAGGTGCCTGGATAAAGTAACCCCAGTTTAAAATTGTGTTTAAAATTCATTAATATCTGCCTTACTGATTGAGTATAATCATTTAGTTTCTAGAGACAAACTATGGTAGAAATATAATTTGATTCCAGGTATTTATTTCTTCTCTCAAACAATCCCTTTGACCCTATGACTTTTGCCTCTTTGATTTTGTTTTTAGAGGCACCATTGCTGTGAGCCTGGGGATGGAGTTGTCAGAATAGACAAGAGATCAGAGGTGGCAGATTCTACCCTTTAAGCTCAAAGGACCTGGGTCAGCGATGGCCAGCATGTCTCCCTCCTTCCCCATAGGATACAAAATAGCTTATGTTTGGGGAAGGGGTGAAGCAGAATATTCTATACAGAGAAGAAGACATCCTACCTCCCCTCCCCTACAGCCACCTTTACCCACAGGTTAAGTCTGAAGGGGAATATAAAGGTACATAGTATCTTCCTTAAATTGGGGGACCAGAAACTTAGGAGAATCTATGTCCCATTTCCTAGATGGAGACGAAGTAGATATCAAGCTTCTGAGCAAAGTCCCACATGTTGTCCTGGTGTTTTAGCTACAGAACAGGATGGGTGTTGCTATGGTCTGAGTGTCTGTATCTCCTCCAAATTTATATGTTAAAATCTCACCCTCAAGATGATGATATTGAGGACGTGGGGTCTTTGGGAGTTGAGTGACAGGCCAAGCTCCCTAGTTCTTTCTACCATGTGAGGGCTTAATGACAAGTCAGTGGTTTGCAACTGGAAGAGGGCTCTCACCATGCAGTCACCCTGATGTTGGACTTCCAGCCTACAGAACTGTGAGAAACAAATTTCTGTTTAGAAGACATCCAGTTTATGGTATTTTCTTACAGCAGCCTGAACAAATGAAGGCAGGTGTTGTGGCATATCTAGACACAAGATGGCCAAAGGCAATCCCCCTGAGTTTCCCATTGTCCAGAATGACATGGGAAGGCAGTCCGAGTTGTGACAGTCCCTACCAGGAACTGGTTCACCCTCAGCCAGTTGCCAACAGGGATTGGCATGTGACCAAATGTTAAATGAGACAAGTTACATCCAGAGCACAGGCCAGCTTTAGACCCATGGAACAGAACGATTTCATGATTTAGAGGCAGATGTCCCTCTTCTACCTGACTCAGTACTATTTGCATAAATCTTCTTACTTCCTTACTCAAAGCTGAACGGTTTAACATCAATCCCAGGGAAAGTCTTGAGAAAGTTCATTCTATGGCCAAGATAACTTAGCTATCTCTGAAATTTTCCAAACATCCTAGTAGTGGGTGGATAAAGCTTCAAACACAATGGGGCTTAAGTTAGATAGTGAATTCCTTTGTGGAATCAATGAACACATTTATGAATTTGCATATATGATCTGTTGTTCCTACCATGAATTTCACATTTACCATAAAAATGGAAATACAAAACAGTGAACATACTCAATATTACATAATATTTTTATCTTTGCATCATTCGATGCACAAATCCATCTGTGGCTGAAAAAAACAAGGTGCTATTAAATTTTGGATACAAAGGTTGGTTCTTTTATATAATATTTGTGCATTTGCTTCGTTGATAAATTGTGTGGATATTTGGAGAACTTACTCAAATCACAAGTCCCAAATGGATTGTTTTATGTAGGGGTCTGATCTACAGCAAATTATCTAATTTCTCTGAACCTATGGCGAAAGAGAATGTCAATATTCACCTTGTATGGTTGCTGTCAAGTTAAATGATGGGTATAAACAAGTGTTTAATAATGGCTTTCTTTCCCCCTCCTTATAACCTGAAGTTTAAGGCATTAGTACCTAGTACAGTGCTTTGCAAATGGCTGGTATTTGACAAATATCATTGAATAATTGGAGCAAGGCAACTCTTCCCAGTACAGTGTTGCTAGAGATACATCTTCCATCCAGTCTTGCTACTTCTTTGTCTTTACCTCTTTTGATAACCAGCTCTTACCATTTTGCTTATCTGGTCATGTCATAGTAGGCTTTCCTCTTTTAGACTTAAATATGCTGACCAGTTCGTACCCACTTAAGACTTCCTGAAACAAAATTAAATGTTAAGGTGGGCATCAATCCACCTAACCCATTTTATGCAATCCTCTTTGATAATCCCTTAGTCTACTCCTCTTCTATTTTCATATATTCTGTTCCAGAAGAGTCCATTTATTGTGCCTGTGGACATAAGGGAGTGTAGTACAAAGAAAAATACAATATCTTATAGCATGCAAAACATTTTAGATAAATGCCAAGATTTCTCAACTCATCTCAAACTGACAAAAAGCCAAAAGCATATCATGTTTAACTTTGGATGACATATATGATTACTTCATTGCTAATGAGGCTAATAAGTAATGCCTACTTATATATAAATAATGCTCCAGAGATCTGGTTTGAAAGCAGTTATGACCTAAGGAGAGTGTGGTGCTGTTTTCTGTCTCAGAATCATTCCAAAGCTGAAGTTCCGGGTGCAACCAAAAGTAAGACTCAACAAACAATTAACAAAAGCATTATTCATTGATTTGTGACAACAGATAGGATTGCTCATGTGAGCCTACTGTAACCTTACAGTCTCAGAGCATAACGCAAGGATCCCTATTTGAGTTATGACCTAAGTCCTTGCAAGTTTCCTTCAGCGCTTTGTCCCTGTCAGGAGTTACAACATGTAGCGTCTAACAACTTATTTCAGAACAGAGAGCAAACACTTTTCCACACACGTGTTCTTTCTTCACGTGAATTGAGAGCAAGTCATAGCACCTCTCCAGAACATGAAGTACTTTTAAAAATAACCAGTTCCACCAGCGTCTGTTTTTCTGAAAATAGGTATCTTTGTAAGGTGCATAGTTATGATGCAAATATGGGTAGCAAAGACAAAATAGGAATAATAATAAACTTTATGATTTATAATACCCAAGAAACTCTTGATTGTGAATCTTAAAATTTGCCTTGTCCTGGGATTAAAACAGATACAAATCCTTGGACAATCTGTGAATATCACAGAGGTTTTGTTTTTCAATCCCTATTATACTTCAAATGTGAAAACTCCCTCTTGCTTTTGAGATCTTTTAAATATGTTTTTCTCTAATAAACCACAAGAACCCTTTGTTCATTTTCCTCTAGTCTTCAAAAAGTACCTCAAGAGAGTCTTTTAGAGGAAATTGGATATACAATGATAAAAACAATTCTGTCAGAACGCAAATTTTTTTTCTTTAATCATTCTCATGTAGGTCTCTGTGAAAGAACTTCCCATTTGGCATGTCTGAAGGCTATTAGGGATGATTGCCTCTGCTATTTGCTATCTGTGGATTTGGACTGTAAGCCATTTTACAATCCAGTCAAAATTCTATGCAGTGCTATGTGTGTATTGTTGGATGTCAGGAGAAGGGAGTGGGTTGTAACAGAGACATGCCCCCTTGAGTATATGCTGCGTCCTTTTTATGATTTACTCTCATAGGAGTTCTGTCTGAACAGATTAGGGAGCTGTCAATTCCACCCCTTCTGGACAAGCTGGTGAGCCCCCTACTTAGCTGCTTGGGGTACATCCTTCAAAGCTTCACAAGGACCTCAGGAATATTTTTCTGTTGTTTTACCAGGAAAATTAAAGTCAGATGGAATGGTCCTGTTCTAATTCAATGGCAGTTCTTAGGATAAAATAGGCTCTAAGCATCATCTAATTTTGGATAGTAAGATTTCTATGTTCTTTTTTTGACGACGACCAATTAAAGTCAGGCTCACGTTCCCCTTGCTGACCACATCTATCGCCCACTATGGTGAGAAGTTAATTTCCATTCTGTACTCAGTATCTAAAGGACACACTAACTTTTGGGTCTACTAAGTAAGTGAACTCCTGCTCACCAGCCACACCCTTGAAAGCCACAGAATAGGCTTAATCTTTTATACAAGATGAAAAGATCTTTCAATAATTCAGTAATGATATTCTTAGAATGATCTTCTTCGAGGAAGAGAAAATCAGACTGAAAAAGGAAAAATTATACTGGTGCAGGAAGAGAATGCAAGCAAAGTTTTAAAACATGTGAGGTGGCATATGGTTATTGCTCTAAACTTGGCAGAACAGTCTGCGGGTATAAGGGTACAACAGAACTCATCATGTCTGACACAGAGAGGAATGACTCAGTTTTTCTTTGAAATTATGTGTATGTGTGTGTGTGTATTTAATTTTGTGAACATGAAATATTTAGTCCCCTTAAATAATAGGAAAAGGTAACATGTTTTAATTTGTTGAGATCACCAACAACTCCTGGGAAATCGTTGGGGTTATCAACCTCATGCCTTCAGTGCCCACCCTGAAACTTCATCAATAGTGGTTACTTTTTTTTTTTTAATTAATTGAGTGTATTTTGGGGGGAGGGAGAGGTAATTCGGTATATTTATTTGTTTATTTTGATGGAGGTCCTCGAGATTGAACCCAGGACCTTATGCATGCTAAGCACACATTCTACCACTGAGCTATGTATACCCTCCCGAATAGTGGTGACTTCTTAAATGTTTGTTAAACATTTAAACACAAAGAGCTACATGTGTCCAAGTTTTAAGGACTATAAGTGTTTACTATTTTCAAAATTAGTATTTAACGTTTATATTTTCTTGAGGCCATGATGGTATTTGAGATACTGTACCTGTTTCTCTTGCTCATGATTTCCAAATTTAATCTCCTATGAACTAGAGTGAGTCTAGTTTCTGTAGATGTTCCTTGTTGATACATAAATATTTAACTATGTATGTTTTTCCAGTGCGCTCGGCTGTGGCAGAGAGCAATTCTGCTGACATTCAAGTATGGCCCAAGGAACATATTTATGCTAGAAGTTAGAAGCTGAGCCTAGGAATACAACAGCATAGGGCATTTCCTGTCTTTAGTATGTGTACATTTGGACACTTCACCAACCTCACTGGCTTTGTCTATTGCACACATCCAAGCAGATTCCAGCTTGAGGATGTCACCTTTGAATACGTTTAGAGTATCTAAGGAAAATATTATCAAATCCTGGAGTTTGCATTCTTATGACTCACTGATAGTGTCTAGTGTCTATAGTCTGACTCTCAGTGGCAACTGTTTCTAGCTTCCAGGTACAGTAGTTACTGGTTGAGAGCTTGTTTCTCTACCACCGAGTTTGAATAATAAGCCAGGAGGCTGGAAGTCTTATTTTTGCAAGGTCTTTTCTTTTTGAAATGTTTCATTTTTAAAACAGTTATTTGCTGACCCATGAGATGTTATACACCAGTGGGCATAGCAGCAAAGAGTAAGGGCAAACAGCTTGCTATGAATGAAGATATCTCACTAAAATGAAAATGGAATTGAAGCGAGTTTGGAAATTGTCTGTTAGAACATATAGCTACTGCAGGAATGCTGGTTGAATCTCCGACCTCTTGCAGGCATCTGAATAGGGGAGAACATGGAAGTTCTACTCAACATGGCTCTTCCTAAGGACTTTCAAAATTGGCATGGTTAATGTAGCACATAGCACTTTTCCCCCCATTTTTTTCATCCTCTTGCATTTCTCATTCCAAGCAATGATGATATATTAATTATCCATTATTATGTAATAATGATCCCCACAATCAGTGGCTGAAAGTAGCAATAAACATTTATTTCTCTCACAGTTTCTTTGAGTGAGGAATATGAAAGCATTCTGTCTGAAGGATTCTGGTTAAGGATCTTTCAGGAGGTTGTAGTTACGATGTTGGCCAGGCCTGAAGTCAACTGAAGGCTTCAGTGGTTCCCAGGTAGCTCACTCACGTTGCTGGCAAATCGGTGCTGGCTGTTTCTGGGAGGCCTCAGTTCTTCTTCCCATGCAACTATCGTAGGGCTGCTTAAGTATTAGGGTATGGTGGCTGGCTTCCTGTAGGGCAAAGATGAACAGGTGGGAGCTATGCCCTTTATGACATGGTCTGGGAAGCCATATACCATCACTTCTGTCACATTCTGTTGGTTAGAAAGGAGTCCCTAGGTTTGGTCTACATTCAAGGAAAGGGTAATTAGGTTCCCCCTTCGGAAGGGAGGAGTGTCAAAAATTTGCAGACACATTTCAGAATGAAGATAGATAAGTTTCAGCAAATCTTGCTAATTACGCCTACTAAAGAGCTTCTGTAGGGCCCCTCCTGTTTGTCCCTTTCCTTTGCCCTGCTTCAGGTCCTCAGAATGTCTCGCTTCTTCACTGGTCTTTCATCTGCTATCTCGCATTTCTAAAACATCCCCGCAATGCAGCCAGAGCAGTCTTGCTAAAATCTGACCACATCACTCTGCTCCTTCAAACTCTTGCCTGTTCTCCACGACAGAAAGAATAAAACACAAGCACCTTAACCTAACATAAACAATCTTCATGTGTCCTATTTAGGATTCCAGGCTCAAAACTCTTTCTCTGCTTTACATTTTATATTTTGTTATATTGAACTTTTGTAATTCCTTGAATATATAGTGTTTCTTCCGATATTACCTTCTTCTCTATACCAGAGGTCAGAAAACTTTTTCTGTGAAGAGCCGGATACTAAACATCTTTGGTTCTGTGGGGCATACAGCGTGTTAAGACAACTAAACTCTGCTATAACAACTGGGCATGACTATGTTCAAATAAAACTTGATTTACAAGACTAGGTCGTTGGCCAGATACAGTCCCTGGGCCCTCGTTTGCTGACCCTGTACTGTACCATTCTCCTCCTGAATAACATGCTCAAATTTCTTTGTCCAGATAACATTTATGATTGATCCTTTAAGAGTCATTTTGGGTATTTCTCCTCTCTGAATTCTTTCAAGTGCTTCTCAGTTGGAATAAGAGCCTTTGTTCTGTGATCCCCTGGCAGCCTATAAATAGTATTATGGCTTCATCACATAAATCTGAAATTGCCAACTTCCTGAAAACCTTCTTCATTAACCTGGCAGGTCTTTTTCATTTTTGAAATCCCACTGCCAAACATAGCTCCTGGCTAGTGTATTGAACTGAACTGAGTCAGTTAAGGACTAATGTATAAAGACTCTTTGAAAAATATGATATGGAATGGGACCATATGATAGAACAGCTCTCATCTTTTCATGTTTATCTAATACGCTTTGCTGTTTTTATTTTTTGTCAAATATGATCTTTGATATTCCATTTTGTTTTATATACACAAAAGCCATGGGGTCTGAGGACAGATTTCAGAATTGAATGTATGAAATATTTTTCACCTGTGATTTTCTGTTATAAAGGAACATCCCTCCAGAGAACACGATGCAAAAGAAGTCTCAACATCGTCTGCTCATTTGAATTACATATAGAATTGGTATATATGTTCATAGATGTGTGCACCCAAATGGAGATTCTCACTCCATAGGCTGCAGTGGTGCAAAGGATCCCATGACTCCAGAGGAAACACAAGTGGTGTATCATAGAGTCAGGGTTGAGAATCACTGAACTGTGGCTCATACCTGTTCATATACTGTAGCATAAATCTGTTATGGCAAAACTTAAAATTATATTTCAGATATGATGAGAGAATGAAAAAAAACTATGCATAAAAAGGAATTAGATTTCCCAGGAGTGATTTTTGGGTACATGATGTTCAATGATTGTATGGTGTTAAGCAGTGCTCTTGAATGCGCTTACCCTGGGTGGTCTCATCTTTAAAATGAGATGGCTGGATGATATAGCTCTTCAAACCGTTAATGCATTAGTTCTTACTGGTGTACTTCTACAAGTATGCTGATACATTTTTATCAACACATATGTTCCAGTTATCTAGTGTTGAATAACTAACCACCCAAAAACTTAGTGGCTTGAAACGATAACCACATATATTTTGCTCACTAATGTGCACTTTGGGCAGGACCCAGTGGGGACAGCTTTGCTCTGCTTCCCTGTGTATCAGCTGCGGTAGCCCGAAGAACAGCTGGTGACCACCAGGAGGCTCACTCCTTACTGCTCTAATAGTTCATGTTCACAGTTAGCTGGGACAATTCAAGCACCTGAGGCTGTGGCCAGACATGTAACATGTTTTCTTTCCATGTGGCTGCTTGAATTCCTTACAGCATGGCTGTTAAATCCCAAGGTAAAAGCAGTCCCAAAGAGGAGGAGTCGGGTGGAAGCTCTTTGACCATTTGTGACCTAGTTTCAGAAGACATACAACATTATTTCTGTTGTCTTCTATTGTTGTGTTCTGTTGTGTATCAAAACAGTCAAAAAGATTTTCCCAGTTTCAAGGGGAAGGAAAATAGGCTTTATCTCTTGATATAGGAATGGAATGAAAACACAGGAAAAGAAATATTCTTGCACTCATTTAAAAATACATTCTAGTATAGTGTAAAGTCATTTTTACTATAGTTGAACATAACATTACAGTAAGACTTCAGAGAAAAAGACAGTTTGTAGAGTTTAGTGGGTCTTAACAAAGCGAATAGAGAGGACAGGATCTGCTTATATTCAGAAATAAGAAGCACAGTGTAACTCTAGTAAATCACAAAAAAGCTCTTATGTTCAGTATAATAGGTAAGAATGTTGCCCTTTGACTGTATGAAGGAACATGGCCAGGGCAATAATGGTTGAACTCCAAGAGTGATATCAGTGACATATTGCAGAGGAAACTGTAAGAGTTCTTGGCAGAGACTCCTGGTCTCCTGCTCCAATAGCCATTTTCCTTTTCTTCTGTTAGAGACTCTCAGATTTTTAGCAGCAGCACACATGACCGAATGGAATAAGACTCTGTTTACGAGGCTCCCTTGTAGCTAGGTGTGGTGATGCGATAATGTGCTAGCCAAAGTGCACTGTGCAACATCTGGGAAGTATTTTTAAAGGGGAGCGGGGCACACCTCTCTTGTGCCCTCTAAGTCTTTCTGGAATGTTACAGCTGCCTCTTGAATAGTCATGTTAGAACATGAAGCAAAACCCTGTGATGGATCTCTGATCATTGTCAACTCACTGTTCTAACAGTGGACTGTGCCCTCTCCCCCATATTTTGTTTATGTAAGAAAAATAGAAGACTGTGTCTTAGTAAGTCAGTATTATCTCAGATTTGATCAAATTCGATTGAACCTAATCTTCCACGTACTGATGACTGCATTTTAATTGTTGCTGATTTTTCTGTACGATCTTACATGCCATCAACATTGCTACTATTTGTTAAGTCCCTTGGACACCTAAAATCTATGCTGTACAATCACCATTTCTCCTACTATTGCATTTGAAGTCTTTGACTGATCTACACACACTTCAAAACTGAACATATTTTATACTTTTTGGTTAGATTGTTTGAGCTGTTCACCTACAATTTCAGCCTTCTCATATGTAAAACAGAAATAGTCTATTTCAAAATATTTTGAGCAGAGTCACATGAGATAATGTGAAAAACACTTTTGCACAATTCTCCTGAAATAAGAAATAACAGTGATTTTGTGTGTATGTTTGAGAGAGATGGTGATAGTTGTGGTGATTCATAGCTACTATTCAGTAATAATTTGTTCTGAATTGATCACATGGATATTGTAAACACCGGAGAGCCATAGGGTATCATAAAAGGAGAAGTGATGGCTGTGGTCATGAATGAATGCCTGTCCTCTTTATCACCTTCACTTCCTGCCTTTCTGTAGGTGAGATGCTCTGACTACGTGAAGAGGCACCTATCTCGGCTCCTGCCATGGCTCAGAGGACCTCCTGCTCATGGGCACAGTGGTTGGTCCAGAAATAGGCACATGAGGCCGGTGGGCCAGTCAAAACACTGACCAGGGATGTAGGGGAGGGTGGGAATGAAGTACAGATAGTCAGCCTCCAGAAGTTGCCATCTGCCCCACCAACAGCAGGAGAGGCTACGGCTACGTGCAGGGAAAATCAAAGGTGTGAGAATGTGAGAGAGATACTCCTGCTATTTATCAAATCAATAGTTGCAGATTTTTTGTTATGCTAGGCTCATTCCTGACTTTCCTAATTACAAGAGTCAAAAACATTTTCCCATTTTGCTCAGACTGCTTACACTGAGTATTTGAATGTTGAAGAAATGGGTCTTGGCTATGTCAATGAGGAAATAAATTAGATGAACAGACCTACTGGGAAATGTTAGGTGAATCTCAAATTTGAAGAGCAAAATGGGTTGGACATACTGTGATGTTATTGTGTGTGCATGTGTATGAGACTGTGTGTGTGTGTGTGTGTGTGTGTGTGTGTTTATCAAATAGTATAAACGCTTGTGGTAAAAACAAGGTTCTCTCTTCCAGTTTCAATTTTCAGATTTTTACCATATTTTCTAATATCAGTTTATTCATCTGTGTGAACCCTCAACACATAAGCCACGCATGTTAACTCCAATCAATCAATTTGTCCAAAAGCCTGGTGTGCGTTATAAGCCCCCGTCCACAAGGCTGTTACGGGCTAACTAGTTACGTGCCATGCGGATCTGAGAAGGTCCATGTATTTTCCTGCAAGCCTCCTGTAACAAGCATGTGGCTTGGCTTTGAAGATCAAAGTCAGTCTTATCTTTTGATTTTAATCCTTTATTTTCTCTATAAAGCATAATTTTAAAAATTAAGAAACTATTTTAGTTTGGAAACCTTAAAATACTTTCAAAATTGTTTCATATAAATCAAAGTCAGCCTTTTTTTCTCACGGAATTGGATCTTAATGAAGGAGAGCAGGCATAGCTTTTGTCAAAACAGTCTGTTTTAGATAAGAAGAGAGCAAATATGAACTTCAAAGACTTTGTGTAAGAATTGCGTGAATGAAAATCCAAGTGTCAGAATATTTGTCAATATTAACGTAGCTGACTGGTTTTTGAAGGGGAAAGCGTTTTGCAGGCACGTGGCACTGCTCTTTCAGAGACCCTCCTGTGCCTGTGTGTGTGTGTGTATACGTGGACCTGTGTGCATGTGCATTTGTATATATAATTATAAAATAGATGCTTATTCCTCTTAATACTTAATTATAGTTCTGTTAAACAAGGGAAAATATCTCCTATTATTCCCAAAATAACTAAATCATCACCTTAACATAAACCTAGATGGACCACTGATGTACGATACTTCTAAAATGATTCAGTCTAGGCTAGGCAGTTAACCAGTCTGGCAATAGTGCAGTCAGATTAGCCATGGAAAATCTCAAAACTCCATTAAGATTGTTGTCAGGTAACCATTAAGATTATGATTAGGTGACCATCTTTCCTAGTTGTCCATGGTGAGACTCAACTATGAAATCTCATGATTCTCTGTCATTTATTTTTCCTTCTTCCCTTTTCTCCTCTTTGCTGTCTCTCTTCTCCCCTCTCCATTTCCCATCCAAGCTCTTAAATTCTGTAGGCTTGCCTTGCCTTGCTCACTACTTTTCTGTAGAGACTGAAGGTACTAACTTCTAATCAACAGAGTGAGCTCTGGACACCTTGCATAACAGCTATAGCTGATGGTGGAGGAGAACTTCCTGCCTGAAAGCTTCCCTGCTTTTCCCAAAGTTGGTTTTCCATCTTCCTTCTCTCAACATTCTCATTCCCCGGCACTTCACTCGCAGCTCCATTCCACGACAGATGCTCATTTCCACTCCCTGGGGAGATCAAGAGCCTGGAGCAGAAATAATAGCTCCTCCTCACAAGAACACAAGGTAAACTGTAATAAAGTATAGGAGGCCATTTAGCAAAACCTAAATTGTTCTGTGCCTTAATTGCTCTGTTGAAAAGCAAATGGTTTCTGTCTTGATTAAGGCTGTAAATGCATGGAAGTATATATAAGCCAGGGTTTCTGGTTTGAAATGCAAAACATGTGTCATTGCAACACGTGTTTGATATAAATACACATATCGAAAAGTACATTTTAGGAACTTCTTAATTGTTTTCCCCTCACTGTGATCATTAAGATTTTAATTTTTAGTAAGAGATGTGGATAAGCAGGTGGAATTTCAATGTAGCAGATTTGAAAGTGAACTCAATTGTTATGCTAAATTCAAACATCATTAAAATGGAAGCATGTCACTATGCAGTACAAAGGCAAACACCACCTCATAGTTAAAAGAAACATGAGTTTGGTATGTACTGTATTTCTGAGCATTCCAAGCTTCTGGAAGCTATGAAAATAGAGCATTTTGAGGTTCTGTAAGAGGAGATGTGCTGACTTTGCTTCAAGAAAATTGAATATAGTACTATTGATTTAGAAAGTTAGTGTATTTTCTGTTATCTCTTTTATTAAAGAAAATATAAATATTGTTAGTATTTAGATATTCAAAAATTGATATAAGTATTTTGAGGAGATACATTTCAGAACATAAATAAGAGGGACTGTGAGAGACAATGGAATTCTCATCTCAAAAGACTTTGACTTGTGAAGGAAAAGCCGGGCTGGTCTAACAAGATAACTCACAAGTCTAGGAATGTGAAGGAGAGGCTAGGCTGGGCTAACAAGGTAACTCACAAATCTAAGTATCGGAATACTGATCTGAGTTCTGCTGGACTAACTCGTAAATCTAAGTTAATTAGTGTTGGTTTGCTGATTCCCTGTTCATGTTTTTTTTTTTGCTAGCCAGCTAGATTTTCAAAGAGCTATATCTGGCTTTGGAATGTTGGTTTGCTGCCTCTCCGCCTCCACTTTTGTGATAATGATGCTGCTAAAGCTGTTCCATGCCTATTGGCCAAATACCCCAAGCTTGTACTTTACCCTATAAAACCTCATGCGCACGTCTTGGAGGTGCTCAGAGCTTCAGAGCAGAAGCCCCTCTGAGCCCGCCGGCGTAATACACCTGAGTACTCCAACCCTCCGAGTGGTGCTTGTTTCTTGGCTGGCCTGTCGTTTCTGTAACAAGAGTGATTTTTGGAGTCTCCCAAAGTTTCAGAGGGAGTCAGGGATAAAATTAGCAAGAAAAATACAGGTTTGACATGTGGAATTTGAGTAGAAGGTAAAGAAATGAGTGCAGAAGTAAAACAAGAATGAAGCAAACCCAGAAACCAAATATGAAGATGAACCTCGCAGTAATTTAAGTTGCAAGCATAAGCTAAGGGTAATATTGCAGACTGTTTTCATATGATCATTAGTCCCTTGGAATGTTCTTCAAGAAATTATTATAGGGTCAGAAATATTGGAAAACATTGTTTTCCACTGAAGATTCACAATGTAAAAGAGTTTACTGTAGATTTAGAGAATTTCAGGAAAGTTTAACTCAGTGTTCCTAGTGACCTTTCATTGTTACAGAGAAATCCACTCAAATTCCTTTAAACAAAAAAGTCATTAGGAGGAAGAGCACCAGCACTGTAGTGTAAGGCTAGGAAGTCCCTCAGGCCTCACTGAGGTTCACACGTGGGTATTTCCGTGTCCTGCTTCCGACTTTTAGGAGTGACAATCCGACAGGCCCAACTTGGAGGAGGTAACCACCTTTCTTCAGTCAGCTACAGCTGAATTCACACTATGTGATGCTGTATCTTACTCTTTAAAAAACTCAAAGATATGAGGATAATTGTCATATTTGTATTACATCTATGCTACTGTGCTTTAACATCCCTTTATTTAAAATAATATTCCTTTACTCCACATCACCTGTGATTACTGCTGCATTGTTTTACAACCCCCACAGTAAAATTCCTTAAATGAGATTTTTTGACCCTTCTTGACCCACTTTATAACCGATCACTTATTTTTCATATCCTTCAACTCTTGTTCCCCTCCCTGAAACTGCACTGCTGTGTCCAGGTTCAGCAATGATCTTCCTGTCTTGTCTTCATCATAATCAATCTCTCAGCAGTGACTAATACAATTGACAGTTCCCTCCTGGGAAAAAACAAAAACAAAACCAAGAATAACTCCCTATTATTTACTTTAAAAAAATTTAGAAATATACTCACAGACAGAGAATACAGACTTGTGGTTACCAGGGGGGTGGAGGGTGGGAAGGGATAGACTGGGATTTCAAAATTGTAGAATAGATAAACAAGATTACACTGTATAGCACAGGGAAATATACACAAAATGTTATGATAACTCATAGAGAAAAAAATGTGACAATGAGTGTGTATATGTCCGTGAATGACTGAAAAATTGTGCTGAACACTGGAATTTGACACAACATTGTAAAATGATTATAAATCAATAAAAAATGTTAAAAAAATTTTATTGAAGTACAGTCAGTTACAATGTGTAATTTCTGGTGTACAGCAGAATGTCCCAGTCATGCATATATGTATATATATTCGTTTTCATATTCTGTTTCATTAAAGGTTATTACAAGATATTGAATATAGTTCCCTGTGCTATACAGAAGAAACTTTTTTTAAATCTATATTTATATATAGTGGCTAACATTTGTAAATATCAAACTCCCAGATTTATCCCTTTCCCTGGTAACTGTAAGATTGTTTACTCTGCGAGTCTGTTTCTGTTTCATAAATGAGTTCATAGTGTCCTTTTCTTTCTTTTTTTTTTTTTTTCTTTCTTAGAGTACACATCTGAGTGATATCATATGGTATTTTGCTTTTCTGTCATCACAGTCGCCCCTTTCTGCTGCCATCACTTCATGCCTACCCACCCCTTCTTTAGTGGCTCTTTCTTTCATATCCTGTCTTTAAGTGCTGAAGGGCCAGTGTCTCTTCTCTTTAAACTCTTTCCCTGTGTTCTCATTCATTCCCATTATTTTAAGTCTTTCTATTTGTTGATGGCCCTTAAGCCTCTGTCACCCTTACCTCTCCTTAGTGCTAGATATGTCACGTTACTTGACACCTCCAATAAATACGTATTTGACATTTCATATTCAGACTATTCAGAATGGAGCTCCTGATTTTACCACCTTATCGCTGTACCTGCAAATGGTTGTAGCATCCACACAGCAGCTCAAGCCAAACACCTAGTTGTCTGGGATTTTCCTTCTCCACACAGAATTCACTAACATCTGTTTCCGATCAGGTATCAAAACTATCCATTGCTTTCCACCCCTACTCAGGAGAATGTGATTAGTTTTTTGATCTGACCCTGTTTAGTCTGAGAGTAATCACTTCATTTTCTCTTCTGGTTCTAGTTGAATATTCTAAAGAGCAGTTCGTCTCTTCGCTGCTCTGACTTACTCAAGTCTACAAATAATAGCCAACACTTTTTAGTATTTATTTATTCTTTTTGTGGGAGGAGGTAATCAGGTCTATTTATTTATTTACTCTAGAGGAGGTACTGGGGATTGAACCCAGGACCTCATGAGTGCTAAGCATGCACTCTACCACTTGAGCTACACCCCTCCCCTGCCAAACCAACACTTCTAAATACTGGTATATTTAGCTACCAAATCCTGCAGCATCCAGTCTCTATTAGACTGTTGATGGTAGGTTAACTACTCTTTTGATTTTTTTGCTAGTTTACACTAACTACCAGCTTCTTCTTCTGAGGAAAGTGTCTTCTTCTGGGGTCTCAACAAATAACTTAGACGGTAATATATTCAAAATGCAACAGCACTTCCCCCAGTGGCCTCTAGAGTGAGCCTATCCTTTCCACTCTCACCCACACTCCACCTTCTCCTGGTGTTCTCTTCCTTCTCTGAACTCTGGCATATTCTTTCTACTCTGCTTCTTTTTTTACTATCAAGGAAGCTTCTGATCTTTAATGTCATTCCCTTTTGCTTACATAAAAAATATTTCATATGCTTCAGGGCCAAAACATTTCTACTTAGGGGTCTTGAGCATAGAGACAGATCTCTAAAATTTGTATATGCAGCTTTAAGAATAAAAGGTCAACGCATAATAATCCATTAAGAAAGTTATCTCAGTTTAAAGCTGTCAGCGCTTCAGTAAGAACTATTTGTGCATGCCCATGGACTTGAGAGCCTGTGGCTTCAGCTCTCAAACACAGCAGGTGGAGGGAGGGAAGAAGAGAAAGGGAAGGAAGAGTGACCGCAGCCTCTGTGAGTTGAGGAGTCTCCTGAATGGAAATGGCATGTGAGTCTCAACCTTATGGGAATTATAAGCCCTTGAATTCTCTGTGGCCTTTTGCAAGAAGGGTTTTGTTTGTTTGTTTGTTTGTTTGTTTGTTTTTAATAAGCAGAGTAAAATTAAGTGGACACACAAGATAGTATCCAGAAAAACAAATGGTTTTAAAAAATTATCAAAATGTACCAAATAAAACCTGTAGCTTATGAATTGTATTTATTTTTTTGAGAATAATCATTGAAAAGACAACTTGAGCAAGACAAGGGAAAGGTTTCCTATCTGTTGCAGACCATAGGTCCTGTTGCTGGACTCTATGGGGCTATAAGGGGTCCTGTGCTCAGTGAAGATGTATAGCTTACACTTCATTGTGTCAGAAAACCTGTAAAATCCCAAGAGAAAATACTTGAGCCAGGAATAGGTGGTGACAACTTTTCATTAAAACCTTGAGATGTCTAGATTCCTGTAAACTTGTAAGACCTTTCAGAAAAGGGATAAACATGGATCAAAATGCTGAAGAACTTTAGAGAACAGATAGGATGTCCGTGTTCTTCAGAGGAGTTTTCCACCAAATCTTTAAGATGATTGTAGTAGTATTTATCACTGATTTCAGCAACAGGGACCATTTCATTACTCTGGTTGACAAATGAAGTGCCAATATGATTTTACATCAGTTCTTTTAGATAGTTTTTTTTTTAATTGACGTATACTCAGTTACAATGTGTCAGTACAGCACAATGTCACAGTAATACATATATTTGTTTTCATTTTCTTTTTCATTAAAGATTATTACAAGATACTGGATATAGTTCCCTGTGCTATACAGAAGAAATTTATTTTTTATCTATTTTTAGATATGGTAGTTAATATTTGCAAATCTCGAACTCACAAATTTATCCCTTTCTACCTCTTTTCCCCTGGTAAGATTGTTTACTATGTCTGTGAGTCTGTTTATATTTTGTAGATGAATTCATTAGTGTCTTCTTTTTTCTTAGATTCCACATTTGAGTGACATCATATGGTATTTTTCTTTCTCTTTCTGACTGACTTCACTCAGAATAACATTCTCCAGGGCCATCCATGTTGCTACAAATGGCATTATTCTATTCTTTTTTATGGCTGAGTAGTATTCCATTATATAAACATACCACAACTTCTTTATGCAGTCCTCTGTCAATGGACATTTAGGTTGTTGCCATGTGTTGACTCTTGTATATAGTGCTGCTATGAACATTGGGGTAGATGTATCTTTTCTAATTTGAGTTCTCTCCAGATATTAGATAGGTTTTTACTCATCTATCAAACTCATCTTGAGACTGCTCCTGATAAATGCTGTATTTACCCAGAAATACAGTAGTATTCCTTATCCATGGTGTTGCATTCTGCGGTTTCAGTTACTCACTGTCAACCACAGTCCAAAATATTAAGTGAAAAATTCCAGAAATAAAAAATTCATGAGTTTTAAATTTGAGCTATTCTGAGTAGTGTGATGAAATCTCCTGCTGTTCTGTTCTGTTCCACCCCCATTAACATGGATCCTTGGTCATCAACTTGGTCTGCTCTGCTCCTGATACCCAACCATTGACATTGTCCTGGCTCAGTGACTCAGGATAAACCAAGCAAATGGTCCTCTTTCTAACATAACCATCAGAAGATCAATAGTACACTAATGTTAGGCCACAATACCTACATTATTCACCTCATTTCATCTTGTCACATAGGCATTTTATCATCTCACATTATCACAAGAAAGGTAAGTACAGTACAAAAAGATACTTTGAGACAGGACCACATTCACATAACTTTTATTATAGTATATTATTATAAGTGTCCCATTTCATTATTAGTTATTATTTTTAATCTTGTACTGTGTGTCTAATTTATAAATTAAACTTTATCACAGGTATGTATGTATAGGAAAAAAATGTAATATATGTATAGGTTTCTGTGTGGCTTCAGGCATCTACTGGGGGTCCTGGAAAGTATCCTCTGTGGATAAGAGGGGACTACTGTAATCACATTTCTGCCTGACCTGACATTTAACAGTCTTCAAAACGATTACAGCTGCATATTGAATTTATTTTTAGATGGCTTCTTAGAACACCTGCTAAGTTCTCGATGGAATGAACATCACATTTATTTTCTAAAGAAGCAAGAAGGGGAAATGATAAACACTTAGATTTAAGATTTGCATCTTTATTTAAGAACACTGTTTTAAACCTCCAGCCTTATGCAATTGAAGCCAAGATAAAAAAAAAAAATCATGAGTAATAGAACTGAGACTTTTCTCATGGTTGCAAAAGTTTTTTGAAGGCTATATCAGCATATATAAAGTAAAATGGATAAAGGAAGCAGTTGTACATATTTTAAAATATAAAGAAATCACTTCAAGCTTTGAGTTTTTTTCAATGTAAATTGTTCAAAATATTTCTGGGGTTCTCTACTTCTATTCATTACTGACTGAACTGAAACAATTCCAGAGCTGTAGAAAATGTTCTGGTGGGAATTAGGCCATTTTTTGGGTTTGAGGGAGGGCAGTTTCTTAACCTGGGAACCAACTCTACTTTCCATTTCACCTTCATTTCCACACAGGTTTGGTAAACACTTAATCTTACCCTATTGGTCCTCAAGAGATATATGTGTATCATTGGAGTTTTAAAAACCTTTTAAGAAATGTATTTTTATTTTCATATTTATTCAAGAGTAGAGACAACCACATAATGTCTTTACCCTTTGGGCAAAGATTGTAGCATTCTAAGACAAGTCAACTTCATTCAGCAATTTCTGTGCCTTCATCTGTTGCTTACATGGTGAATATAAGTACCTTTTACTTCAGGTAATTTATAATCCTTGAGAAAAGGAGGCAGAGAGCACCTGGACGACCTCAGTTAAATCAGGTCATGCTTGGATACTCTAATATTTTGTGGGAATAACCTTGTGGCCGTGTAGTCTATAAGATGAATGGTAAGATGCACTAATTTATAAAACTACTCAAAATGAGATTTTGTTTTAAATTCAGACTTTACCATTTGTTATCACCAGGAGGGATTTTGGTATAATTAAAGTGCAACTGCTATAAAAAAGTACAGTAAAAGATTTTCAAAGGTTACTAAGTACTTTGACATTGTAGAGCCATAAGAAATGTAATTGCTCTTTTAAAAATTAGGTATTCAAAGATGGAGAAGTTCCAAGTCCCATTCCTGAGTATATTTTTACAAAAATATGGTATTGGGAAAGAGCCAAACATTTCTGGTGTGGCTAAGCCTTCTGCATTCATATTGGAAAATTGGTATCCAAGTGCCTTCCCAGTGAGATGACTGCGTAGCACAGGGTGGTTTTATTTGATGTGATCTTCTTTTGCCTCACAAGCCTGGCTCTAAGAGGATTTACGAGCTGTTAAGAATGATAATACTAAGTAGAATCCTTGATCCTGGGGAAAGGAATGATTTGTTGCCAAATCATGGGCAACTATTAATGAATACTTACTGAGCTCAGTTTTCTTAAGTTTTGTCCCTGCAAAAAGAACATTTGTGTCATGTCTTTTAACGAGGGGAGGAAAATTTACAATTTCATTTCCAAAAGTAGTTAAACTCTGTGAAATCATATTCATTGTTCAGATATTGTCAATATTATGCTAGTCTCTTAATTTTATCAGACTCCTGTTCTATGGTAAATGATTTTTAGTCTTCGTGGTGTTTACACCTTCAAATACTCATAGATAATCATTATCCTGAACGTTGTTTGGTACTTAGCTCTACTTTACATATTTAGTACCTTTATTATTTTCTTGTAAATTAATTAATTTTATTTCAATGGGAAAAGTGTTTGAATATGAACTACCCGTTTGAGAACTTAAGGAAACTAAGTGTTATTCAAACCTGAGCCTGGGGAAATACGTTAGTCTTTGCAGAGAGAGGGCTCATTCGGTTGACTTCAGAGATGGTTAAAGAATAAGTAATAGTTATGTTACCTCAGGAGGGAATTTAAAAAAACCTGGATTCTTTGTCTTACCAGAGAAAGAGAATTGAAATGGAATACGAAGAGTGATATAAACAAAGGATTTTATTAGTAGAGCAAAAGTCAGTAAAGCACAGTACACCTTTGAGAACTGAAGGCAGGCCCATCCAAGAGAGGGAAAAAAAATGGCCCCGCTTCTTTGTGTCTCCTGTCTTATATCCTGGCTTAGGGGCGTTCTTGTGATTTATTGACAGCTCACATCCCTTGAGTGCTCAGGCGTGCCCATCTTCTTTGCACACGGTCTTACCCATGATGCACACAGAAAAACCTATGGGAGGAGACCCAAACCGCAATGCTAATTACATTATAATGAGCACTGGGCCACATTAAGTCAGGTCCTTCTCTCTACTGTGTGGCCGCAGCATCGGATTCTAACCGGCTTCTTTGCTGGCCCTCATTTAAAGAAAGTAAAACTCTCTGAAGCCCCTTATCCTGAGCGCAGGTGTACTGTTGTCTTCTGGATTGCTCCTTCCCCCTTCCTCTCCCCTTGCCCAGTGCTCATTTCTGTCTAACTGCCTAGCAGATATATATTTTGCTAATTTTTAGTTTTAGCAACCAGTATTTATGGGATTCAGGACATGCTACCCCAAAATATGGTACCTTGGTATATGGGATATTTTAAGCTGAAGGAGTCTGAGAAAATGGCAGAAGTCACTCTGCTTGCTTATCACTTACCCTCCTCACCTTGCCTTTTTTCCCTGAAAGAGGCCAGAAAACCTTCATGTGAGAGGTACCCTGCCTGCATCCAATGGAAAGGAGCAATCTTATTTCTGAAGACAAAAGGATGCCAAGAGGAATTCTAACAAGCAGGCCCTGTTAAGTCTTCCCTAGTTTATTACAATTACCTCATACTCCTTAACTTATCATATTCCTCCACCACTGTTCACTCTTTATCAATTCTGGCCTAAACATACGTAGATCTGTTTCTTTGGGTCTTTATTTCCTCATGAAGTCTCCTGTGTCACATAAAACCTAAATTAAATAAATTTGTATGCTTTTCTCCTGTCTGTCTTTGTCAGTTTACTTTTCAGACCTAGCCAGAAACCCTAATAGAGTCCAGGAAAACTTTTTACTCCCCTACAGTATATTTATTTCTTAGATACATGTGAGGGTGGAGAAAACTTGATATCGGATAATTGACTTAGGCAGCTTCTAGTCAATTCAATTCAGTCATTTTCTTATGTTGTAATTTGTTTGCTTTTGTTTTCTTTTTTGTTAGAATGGAGAGAAAACCTCTTATCCAAAGAATTGAATCTATTCAGGCAATATATTTAGTCAACCTGAGAGGAGAGAACTTAGGCAAGTAGTTTTTCATGGCATTCCTCAAATCCCATACACAGGCCTCTTGGGACTGAGTTACTGCTTTTCCTTCACTGAATAGCTTAAAATCGCCATTTTTGCTACATTTGCAAGCTTGTTCTGGAGTTGCACAGTTGGCAGGTAGAAAAGGAAGAAAGAAGACAGCAAGGAAAGGGAATCCTTGAAAATCAGGGATCATTATGAAAATCTGTAGGCCTTCCCAGCTTTGGAAGCCTGGGAATTGGACATAACTGTTACACCACTGACCTAGCCTTGTCCCAACTGCTCGGAGAAGTTTCAGGACATCTTTGCAATTAGTTTTCCAAGTGGTATCATTTTAGCTGAATTTTCGTGTTCTTTACTCTTAAAGATTTCATTTAGCAATAGTTGGCCTGAGTAACACATTTTGTGTTCTGTGACTCTGTCCTAAGAAGCCTAGTGCCATAAAAGCCCCATGCATCTCATTGCCTTTCCCAGGTTGTATAACTAAACGTAGCAGCAGAGAGCTTCCTTGTATCTCTAAAGAAGATTTTTCAATATTTTCCCATTATGCTCAGAAAAAAAATCAAAACTCATTCTCATCACCTACAAAGCTTTTCCTGGTCTAACCCGTGCCTACTTCTCTGTTGAATAAATGAAAGCAAACAAATGCAAGGCCTTCTGCCTATGAATTCTGTGTACTTAAAGATCTTCTTTTCAACTTGATATTTGACTATATGGAGTCAAATAAGCATAGCCATATAGGCCAGAATTTGCTGAGGAAAGGAGCAGGGAGTTGGCTTTTATTAGGCATCTACCATTCTCAATAAATATCAGGCACCCTTGTGTATACATCAACCCTGTGAGAAGAGGTGTTATCATTCTTACTTTTCATTTGGGCCAACTGGGAGTCAGGGTAATTAAGTGATTTTTCAAGTCAACGAAGCTGGTACGTAGAAGAGCATGAATGCAAACCTAGTTAGGTCTGAAAAGCCAAAGCCCATAATACTGAAATGCACCATCCTAGAGCTGCAGCCAACATCGATGGTGAAAGTGTTCCTGTGTCCGTTTTTTCTTTCAACAGATATTTATTGTCAATTGTCTGCTAGGTATTCTGCAAGGTGCTCGAGGTAGAATAGGCAAGCAAAAACCAGAAATAGTCCTTGTTGTCATGGGACTTACAGTATATAGCTGGATGTCAGACTTTCAGCAAATAATGATACTGACTGTATGTAATATGTAACTACTGAATATTGAAAGTACTCTTGAAGGAAGGGAGTACAATTCTATAAAAGTGTATTTGAAAAGGAACTGAAATTAAGGGGTCGAGGAAGGCTTTCCTGAGGTAGTGATAATTGATATCTGAAGGTTAGTGAGAGTTAAATAGATGAAAAACAAGAAATCGAAGTGGGGGGGTGTTTTTCAGGAAGAAAGAATAGCATTTTCAAGGGCCGTTTTTTAAATCTGAGAGGGGAAAAAAAAGCCAGTGAATATAAAAGTCAGAGTAAAAGGGAGATTGTTAGAAGATGCAGAGGGAGGGCAAGTAAATCTGGAGCTGAACTTGCAGGCCCTTGTGGGCCATGCAAAACTTTAAGTATTTACATATAAAGGGAATCAGACCTTCCACTAATGAAATGTGATGGAACAACATTATGGAGACATTAATGAAACAAATGGCTGAATCAAGCTGAAGGCAGGGGTGTCTTCAACGGGCCTAGTATTTAGTACTGAGGCACTGGTACAATGTCACTGTACACACAGCAAGGGGAATGATAAGCATGTCCTCACGTCCTCATTCATTCATTCATTCATTTTTGGATAAATTACATATAAAAGTGAATCACTTATTGATCTCTTTTTAAGAAACTTATGAATTAGTGAGGAAAATAGTTTTTAAAAATTTTTTTAGGGGGAAACATGATTAGGTTTACTTTTCTTTTTTTAGAGGCGGTAATGGGGATTGAACCCAGGACCTTATGTATGCTAAGCATGCGCTCTACCACTTAAGCTTTACCCTACCCTGGAAAATAATTCTTAACATAAGTATTTCTGGTCTAATTTACAGAGTTGTACATGCCGTAGATGGGGAGAAGCTAGAGTTGCTAAATCTTAAGGAAGCTCAGTGGTGGTAATGGTCAGAGGGCCAGCCGGAGGATAGAAAATGTCCCTGGAGGAAGTCCTAGTTGAAGGTCTTAATGGATGAGTAGTGCTAGGACATTCAGAGCTGACAGAGAATGGCTCTTCAGTCTAGTGTATAGTGGGTATAACAGGACAGGAACGCTATTAAGGGGAATATTACACAGTTGACCCTTGAACAACACAGTGGTTAATCTGCCTCTAATTTATCATTGGCCTCCTGTGTCTGTGGTTTCTCCGCATTCACGAATTCAACCAACCATGGACTATGAGGTACTGTAGTATTTATTATTGGAAAATATCCATGTATAAGTGGACTTGCACAGCTCAAACCTGTGTTATTCAAGGGTCAACTATAAATATATAAAGATAAACTGGTGCCAGGTTAAGGAGTTCCTTGAAAAGCGACAAGAAATAGGCATCACTCCTGAAAGATAGGCATTGTCTCTGGGGGAAGACAGAGGAGCATATATATGTGGTAGAGCTGCAGGAATGAGCATGTTTCCAGAAGAACAACCTGAATCCAGCTGAGTGAGATTCCTACCTGGATTTGCTACAACCAGAAAGAAACGTACTTTTTGGTGATACGCGTTTTCATCCTCTTGCCTATCTGTTGGGGCAGGGAAGTGACTCACAACTTCTCTTGGTTTGGCCTTGGACAGTCTGAGAAGTGAAGAGTGCAGACAGGCAGGGGCAGAGTCGTCATGTTTTACAGTTCTCTCCCATTAATGCATCCACCACCCTGTTCAGCTATTCACCGTGGGGAAGAAGCACCTGAGATTTCCTAAAATGAGCTGCCAGAAAGACTGTTGGGAGAAGAGGATTTTAGAATCAGAATGCTTTTTCCCTATGTTCCATGTACTCACCACCATGTCCAGATTCCGCCCCCTGCTTTACAGACAGATTTGCTGCCTGTGGTTTTGGCAAACATCTTTTTATTTTTACACTAGTGTTGTTGTGATACAAGTTTAGCATTTTGATTTTCTGATCACTTTCTTCATTGTGACAATGGCCAGTGTTTGATTATCTTCATTATACTGGTTTCACTGTGTGTGCACTGAAAGATGAGGATGAATGTCACAAACGACGTTCTTTTTTCTTTTCGGTGTTTTTCAGTTTGGAGCAATAAAGCCTGCATTCTTCAATTGGTATCTGCAAATATTCTGTTGCTTTGTTTCTTCCTTTGTTTCTTGGTTTATTTCTATAATATCTCCTATTTTTAGCCTTTCATTTTCTCAGTCGTTTTGAAATATTTATGATGTCACGAACCTGTTTCTTAATAATAGTTGTTTCATAGACATTTAAAAAGTGTTGCAATATTATGATAGCAAAAATGTGGAAAAAACTTCTCAGCAGCGGTTACCAATTTGTGCTAAATAGTCCTTCAGCGTTTTATTTTATAAGCCACCCGCTCTCACCTTTTATTTTTCCTGGTCCATGGTAGCTTTTCTAGAATACAACTTTTTGCTGATTTCTAGCACATTAAAGATGCCAGGAGAATAAAATACGTTTCCCAATAAAGCCAGGTTCTTGCTGTCTTGGGAAATGCAGACCCAGTAAGAATGAGACAGATCCCTTTTGTTTGATGTCAGATGCTCTTCTGGGATCACTTACTGGTTCCATCTGTAATTACTTCTTTCTTCCTAAATGCCTGAGTACTGAATCAGAAACAGCCCACTTTTGATACAACTGGAAAATGTGAATGCTTGTGCTTAACTTTTAGTTTTGTGTGTTTTTACTTATAGTCTCACATTAGGTTTCATTCATCCATTCTTTTAACATTTAAGGAACACCCAAGGAGCAGGGTGGGGAGCTTGGCACCAGTTCACATTCTGGAAGAAATGAGGAGACGGGGGTCCTGTCAAACACAAAGAAGACATAGCCCTATGTTCATTGTTTTGGGGGAACCTATTCTCTTTGGTATCAGGGATAAGGAAGACCACTGAAGGGAGAAGCTTCCTTTCATTTCAGAGGAAGTTTTGTGCGTATATGAGACTCCCTTAGGGGCCAATGGGAAATAAGTTTGAGATCCAGTGAGAGTGGGTAAAACTGAATGTAACAGAGAAAAAGTCTGATGTTAAAAATACCCTAACAAGAATAAACAAACAGCATCAGCTGCGTCTCATTAGGCAGTCTGTGAAGGCTGCAGAGGGCAGGATGGGGAAGAAAAGGGTGGATCCAGAAGTGAAATAAACACTGATTAATATTTGGAATGTGCAAAGGATTCATAGTCTAAATAGAAACAAAAGCATGATTTCTGTGCTGCTGGTTTTGGGACCAGCCAGAAATAGAGTCAACTGTCAACTTCCACTGCATTAGTGACTCTGAGTGTAAACAAGACCATTCCTAGAGCAGCAATAAAACTCTTACAGACCAACAAGGTATCACATGGCAAATTATTTTCTCATTGCTTTGTGAAGTAGCTTACAATTACACTCAATTATCACAAAGAGACATTGCAATAGTACAAAAAATTTAGAAATCTATTGTGGTGGAGTTTTATTTTATAAAAATAATATCCTATTGTAATAAAAAAGCATAAATAGACATGCACTAGGATTATAAACTAAGTAATTTTTCTAGGAGGTAAGTATTACTTTATGCTATAGAATATTTTAGGGATAGATGCCTTGAGAGTTTAAAAATCAGGGCCCAAGTATCTAAGCAAGTATGAAGATGTGTAAGAAGGAGTTTTAATTTCCTCCAATAGCCCCTTTTCAACACTCTTTTAAATTGTACTTAGGTATTTTAGCTTACATGAGACTCTGCATGTACTCTATCATTTTAATGTGAAAAACTCATTTGCTTTCATATCTGAAAAAAAATGTTCTATACTTGTAGCCGGAGTTCAGAAGAATAACTAAAAGATTTCTCTACAGTTATATTTGTTTCCTTACATTTTGCAGAGGATTGGATTTCTATTTTATTGTAGCAATGCCAGTACATGTAAGTAAGGGCTATTAGATTTTGGGGTGTTTTGAAGAAAAGTAAATTAGGAACTGATGCAGAAGCAAAATAAGTAGAGAACATTATTAACATGTAAAAAGAGAAGAAAAGAACAGAGACATGGCAGGAAGCCCAATAACAAACACATAATTTTGGTAAACCTCAATGCTACCACAACTACTGAAATTTAACCATATACAATTTTACTTCCACAAACCACAGCAATTATAATGAATATATTTTAAATCGTCCAAAGATGAGAGACAGTCAACTTCATGCACACAGAGGGTATTTATATATATGTGTGTGTGGGTGTGTGCGCACGTGTATTTTATATTTTGAAATCTCCACCCTAAAGTTTATAAATCAGTTCATTTTAAGGAAGTAAAACAATATTGAAAGTACTGTAACTTCTCAAAACATAGCGAACATATATTGATAAGACTCACAACTAATTTTTAAAAAAATTTCTGTAGTATTATTAAGCATTTTCAAATATAGGCATATTTTGCCCAAGGCATACATTCTAGAAAATTCTAGGTAAATCTGGTGCATGTTAGTTTCCTGTAATAAATTACCACAAACTTAGTGGTGTTTATTCTCTCACAGTTCTGGAGGCCAAAGTATTACTGGACTGAAACCTCGGAGTTGGAGGAGCATGTGCCCTCTGGAGGCTCCAGAAAGTCCATCCCTTGCCTCTTCCAGATTCTGGGGGCTGCTGGCACTTCTGGGCTTGTAGCCACAACACTCTAATCTTCAAGGCCAGGAGCTTCAAATCTCGCTTGGCTCCATCTTCACCTAGTCTTCCGTGTTCGTCAAGTTTCCTTTGTCTCTTTATTGTAAAAATTAATATAATTGCATTTAGGATCCAGCCAAATAATCCAGAAGAATCTTCCCAACTCAAGATCTTTAATCTAATCACATCTGCAAATACCTCTTTTCCCCGATACAGTTTCAGGCTTTAGAGCATTGGATACCTTTTAGGGAGCTATTTTTCAGCCTACCACAGATGTCAACAGAAGAGATTTGATATTAATAGGGAAAGATTCATCTAATAATAAATGTTTACTTGACAACTATTGTGTGCTATCACTGTGATAAGCAGAAATGATGTGACTGCAAACCAGACAGTTAATCGTCCCTGTCCTCACAGAGCTGACCACACAAGAGGGGCTAATAGCTTCCGTTTCTCTACCAGGTAGGTGGAAAAACATCTTGAGAGATCGGGAGTGGTTTGTAGGAAGTTTGAAAAATATAGAGAAGGTTGGAAATGGCTGTTGTGGGAAAATGAAAGAAAAAAATTTGGGCGAGTAGGATTTCTGGGACCGTTAGAAGACCCAGCTATAATAGCCATTAGTGTTCATCATATGTTTCAAGCTCTTCGCAATCCTGAACCCATGGCTGACATTCATCTTCTGTCTCTATGTCACTATTTCCAGCTGATGAGTTAACAGAAGAGCCAAGTGTTACTGCTGGAAGGAAGGTTTGCTTGCCAGTGGAAAATCCTCCAGAACACTTTTCCCGTCAGAACAATAAACAACTATTCCAGACAGTGGATGCTTGGTCATAGGCTGGGTCTCACGTGGCACATGGAGGAGAGCCCCCAGCCCAGCTCCAATGAACGTGCAGTGTGAAGAAGTAGTACACCTTCCCTTTAAGCGACTGAAATTTTTGAGGTTATTTATTGTTTTAGCCTAGCCTCACCTATCCTATCTGATATACCAAATGGAGTCAGAAAGCAGGACACTAGTCAGCTGAGTTGTTCAGTTTTCTTTGTCAGTTTGCAGATGAAGACACAGCCCCTGATGGCTGAGTTTATTCAGGGTCATTATGCACCAGGGGAGGATTGAGAAGGACAGAAGACAAAGTATGACTAGTTACAAAACTTTCAGCTCTAGAATTTTATAGTTGTTGAATCTAGCTTCTTTGATAACAATAAGAGTAACATCAACTAATTTGGTGTAATATTTGAGAGTTTAAAAATGTGAAAAAAAATACATGGTCTTTGATCGTCATATTAACTCTTTGAATTTGATGATACTTTTTCCCTTTTACAAGATGAAGAAATTGTGATGTGATGATGGCAAGTCAGTTTTCCAGAGTTTAGTCATTTAGTTCACAGTATCTGTAAGTACCTACTCACTCTTAGTTACCGTGCTAGGTTCCAGGGATGGTATCGTGCTGTTGAGAAGAGTTGGCAGCAAATGAGTCAGCCCCAGTTCCAGATCACCCCAGTTCCAGAATTTGGACAAGGTTTTTCTGTCTTCTAGAGAAAACAGTTCTTTTGATTTCAGATTCCATTTTTAATTATTATGCCATGTGTCTTGTTAAACTCTATAAACCCCAATTCAACTAGCAGAAAGGGATGATGTGTCCATGTGCATGGAGACTGAGGGACTCAGTCCTACTCTCAGCCCATCACTCTTGTTACTATCAAGGTTTTAGAGTGCTTTATGGAGTGAACCTGATAGTTCTGTTAGATTGATACATGCTGTGTAGAAATGATATGGAACAATTACACAAAAGCAATTTTTTTTTCTTATCAATATAAAGATGAAAACAGTAAGCCTATAGGGAGATTAAACTGCAAGTATAGGTTCTACACAAACCTGTGCTTACAGCTTTGTGCTGAATTCTAATACCTAGAATCACTAAATTTACTGATGGTAGAGATAAATAGCTATTATCTACCTTTAAAATCGTTGAGTTAATCAAGGCTGAGTACTGTGTAAATTCCTAGGTTGTTTAATTTCTATGGATTTTTCTCCTATGAGTATTTCTTTTGTTATTTCGTATAGAAACCAAATATGATTTTGTTATTAGAATGATAAAAAATATATAGTTTCTGGGTTCTGTTTAAATTGCTGACACATGTCATCATGGAGAGAGAATAATACACTTTATCTACAACCTATAAATACTGATAGCCTCACTGCTATCTGGGGGTAGCTTGATGAATTCCCAGCGCAAGTGTCAGAAACTTGGTAGTTGGGTATAGAAGTCCGAAAGAAATTTGAGATCTAAATTTGGGAGTTGTAGGCATTTGATGTTAATAAATATCAGAATGATTGTTGAGATCACCTAAAGAAAGTGTGCTGCTTAAAAAAAGGTGAGAACCTAGAACAATGCTCTGAAACACTCCAACATTTAAGTGGTAGTGGAAAAGAAGATTTAGAAAGATACTGTGAAAAAAAACTCATATTTTATGGCAAGACAAGAAAATTTATATATAAAAATTTTCTCTTTGGCCTCCTCTCTCTACTGTGCATTGTGTATCTGCATTATGTATTGACCAAACCTCCCCATCAGCAAAATACCTGCTTAACCATAAAGAGCAACATTCTCTTAGCATCAGCAAGACAACTCCTTAAAGGTAACATTCCTTCTTAATCTTTAAGGGGCCATGATGACCTGTGGCGCGTACTTGCTTTGTATGCTTAGACCTGGATTGTGTAAACTGTTGATAATACATCATTCAGCATACAGCCCTCTGTCTCAAAAACTTACATAACTGTGCTTTGACCTCTAATGGGCGGAATAGTTCTCAGAGCCTTCTGCAAGACTGTTCCTGGGTTATAACTCTCAATTTGGCTTGAATATAATTTTCCACTGACTTCTTAGATTGACTGATCAATCTTTCATCGACAGTATTTAGAAGAATCTATTTCAGAAAGAAGGAAAAAAATATTGTTCCCAAAGACAAAAACTGAGATTAGATTTTTATGTGTCCTCACACTGTGATGTCAGAAAAAAATACATAGGTACAGGAGATATGTACCTACACAATTACCTTGAAAGTCTTCTCTTAAAAGAAAACAACACCCATTTTCTTTGTGGGAGGCAGAGATGTTAGGACACAGAAGAGGAAGAACTTGAATTCATAGTTCGAGCTGTGTTACTTTGGTTTCCTGGGAAAGCCAATGGTGCCTGTCCAACAGATTAGCACATTTTGTAAACCAAGTGTCTGTGTAATTGAACTAAAGAAAGTTATGATGAGATACTTGTAAGTATCATAACTCATGGTATTCTATCCTTGCCTTTCTACATTAGTGACCATCTCTGTTTATATCAGTATCTAGAATATTTTTTTTTTCATTGCAAAATGTCCTCCTTAGAAGGAGAAAATGTTAAAATCAATCAACTCTGTGGTGTGTTGTTTCCTTATTGTTAGTTTTTAGAGTGTAGGGGGAGAAAAAGTAATTTTCCCTCTTCTCTTCTGAGTTCTTAGCTATAATAAAAGATTGATTAACAAGAGAAAAACAGAAGTTTATTAAAATATATGCTTCATGTATGCATAGGAAATACCCAGGGAAAAACGAATAACTCCTTGAGGTGGCCTAAGTCACCAGCTTAAATTCCAAGACTGAAAATAGAAGGATGGGGGGGGCAGAGTAGGAAGTCAGGGAGGCCAGTTATAGTAGGTTACCAGGAGAAGCAAAAGGAGGGTTTGTTATGTGGATGTAAGTGGATGTCTTCTCCACTGAGAGGAGTATCTTGTGATTTAAGAGTTGTCCTTCTCTCTCTACAGGAGAGAGACACCTTTACAAATGGAGATTTCCTTTATTAATGTAAATTTCCCTTTCAAAAGAGTAACTTCTACTCTGGTTTCAGAGCTTCTCCTGTGTCTGCTGTTTGTCAAAATAATCCTTATGGTCAAAAGGAGCATATTTTGGGGAAGTATATTCTGCTACCCTTCAAGAGTCTGCCATTTATCATATCAAGGAATTTCATTTTCTAACACATAGCACTAAAAGATTGTTTATCATTACTTACAGTAAGATGTATGTTGTATGAAAAGCAAATGTCAAAGTGTTCCTAAATATTTGTCTATCATTTTAAATTGAATTTAAAAAGAGATGAAATTTGTGAAGGTTAGTGTATGTATACTGCTTATATTTTAGAATTTCAACATCTGTTCATGTTCTGTTTTGTGTCTATTTTTACCTGGTCTTTGGAAACAGATGATACGTATTTCTCTGCGCAAGTATTTAGAGAACACTTTAACAAATGTGGGAATTAGCCAAGACTATGTGTCGACTTCTTTTCTTTATTATTCCTTACATATTTCAGTACTTAGCTTTAGAAAAGTATAGAGAAAGAGAAAGAAACAGTTTACTCTCAGTGCTACTGTTAGCCAATAGTGAGACTCCTAAACTAAGTGGCCCCCCAAAGTGTGGGTCCTTGCATGCCAGCTGGAAAGAATTCACAGCTGAAGCAGAGGGACAGAGCGAAACTACTTTCATTTCTCAAAAGAGGAAAAGGTAGAAAAGTGCTTGAGCAAGGAGAAGGAAAGAAAAGCACTCAAGTGAGGAAAAGGTGCTGGAGTGGGGAGCCATTGGCCAAGGTGGCTGGTAGAGACAGCCTGGGTCCAGGTTGGGCCACGTGGACTTTTATGGAAGGTTTCTGCCATCATGTCCTTCTTCCCAATGTGATGGAGCCGATCAGTCCTTGTTCGAGCTTTTCAGTCTTTTTATGGGCTTTAACTGTTGTTGTCATGGCAATTGTCAACTGTCATGGTGCTGGTGGGTGTGTCACTTAGCATGCTAATACATTAATTACAATGAGTGTATAATGAGGCTCAAGGTCCACTGGAAGTCAAATCCTCCACCATCTTGGACTCTATCAGTTCTAACCAGTTCTTGTTTATTCTCTGCAGCTGCCCCCTGAGACTTAGATAAGAGTGAGTTTAAGAGTGAATTGTTTCTAGTCAAGGGAGGAGCAGGGATATGATCCTGGGGGCAACAGCCTTGGTGAAAAAGGGAAAGTTACTTTTAACCAGAATGCCTGCAATCTGCTAGACCCAGCATCACCCCAAAAAGCCATATCCAAAGATTCTGTTCAGCTGTGAAAGTTTAAAGGGAAATGAAGGAATACTCTCAGTTAATCATTGAGATAGGTGGTCAGAGTCATTCCCATCCCCCAGTGCCTGCAGGCTTGTTCTAACCAACTGCCTGAGCCTGTTCTTTTATGACTCAGGGAGGTCTGGAAACTTGAACTTTTCCAAAAACAAGAGGCAGGGGTTGGGAGGGGGCACAGGGTTCTGCTCCCTTTCACTACCTCTCCCCTAATTAAAAAAAAGCTGAATAAGGAGATAATGCCTAAAGTGAAACCTTGGTTTACATTTTTAGCCTCGTTATGTCCAGATGAAACTCTCTGGAGAGCAGGTTCTTGTCTTGTCACAGAAAGAATTCAGAGATGAAACACAGAGGTCAAGAAAGCAAGGCAAGGGTTTATTATTAGGTGCTAGTATGTTCTCAAAGGGAGAGCAGGCAGACTCAGGTGAGTAGTTAAGCTGAGTTTATTTGGCAATCTGGTTATACGGGGTATAAAAATGAATGGGTGGAATATTTATTAGAGAGGGAGGGATTTGGTGTCATATTTCCTGCTTTTCATCCCAGCTCCACCTTCCCAAGGGGAGGTGGGATTTTGCCTTATTTATTCTTGATTGGAAGTGTCATGGCGTCAGTGCATGATGGGTACTTCTAATCTGCAAGGCTAATTTTATTGTAATGAGGGCATAATGAGCAAAAGGTTACATTCAGACACTGAAGATTCCTGCCTTCTTCCACCTTTCTTTGTCTGCCTCCAAGGCACTTGGCACCCCAAAATGTGTGGTTTTGTTATCAGTCCAGAGGTTCTTGCTTTTCTTTGTCTGCCCAAGGACCCCCATTGTTCACAATATGTGTGGTTTCCTGTCATTTGGCCCATGCCCCCCTTCCTCTACTCACATCTAGCTCTCTGCCTGCTCTAACAAAATCAGATGCTCTGCATCTTTTCTCACTAAATACTTTAAATACCTCTGTAATATAGAAAGGGAAAGTATATTTATGGTATTTATTTATCTACTTCTATATCCCTCTGCATTTTGCTCTATGCTTACCTCTCTTCAAGCAAATGATGTACTGTGAGCTTCTTGCCTCAGAGGAGGAATCTGGAAGGATTAAGTGTAGAAAGCTTTTTTTTTCTTCTCTCATTCCAGTATTTCAGCCTCAGAATCTTCCCAAACATAGACACAGTGCATTGTGGCTAAGAGTGTGGAAAACAAAAGAATCATTTCCACTCTTGGCCTCTGACTCTCTCATTACTCTCAAGCTGAACAAAGACGGTGCCCTATTGTCCCGCACTACCCTAAGAGTGGCAGCAAAACCCCAGAGAAGACTAGATCTAGGCCAGAATTTCTCTATCTGCTATTAAGATTTGGAATGGAGGGTTCTTTGTTGTGAGAAGTGATCTTGTGCACTGTGGGTTGTTTAGCAGCAATCCTCACCTCTACCTGATAGATGCCAGTATCACCCTCCTCTCCAGTTGTCATGACCAGAAATGCATCCAGAATTTCTAAATGTCCCTGGAGGGGAGCTGAGGAGCTGAAGTACCCTCAGTTGAGAACCATATATGACCCCTTAGGACCAGGCAGAGTGGACATCCCCATTACAAGCTCCCTGTTCTCATGCTGCCAGAATACTGAGCCTGATGCAGTGTCTCTCAAGAATTCTTGAAGGCTGGTATATAACTTCCCAGGTAAGAAAGCCTCTAAGGTAGGCCTGCTCTGAATATATGTTCAAGATATGCCTATTATTTATCCTGCAGAAAGTCTTTTGCCTTCTCTTAAGACCAGTCAACAATGCTTTTCAAAGCAATTTTTCTCTAATCACTGAAGTTGGGTCAGGGAAGTATACACTTTAAAAAAAAAGAGAGAGAGAGAGAGAATTGATATGCATTGACATATTTCACTCCAGAAACAAATAGAATTTTATCTAAGAGTTTTGGAAAATATTGCCTCTGTATTGGTTGCCCAATCCATTATTTTACTTGGTTTAGATTAAATTTAAGCAATCCTTACTGCCAAAACATATTTGAAATTGTTGATTTAAAAAAACCACTATGGAACATGTCTGCATAAACATAAAGATAAAAACAGATAAGAACTTGTAGAAAGGAAGTGGGAAATACTGCCAGGAGCTATAATTGAACATTGCCCACCTGAATTTCCTGGCAGACAGGGGAAAATATAAGAAAAATGAGGCCTTAAGAAATCATCATCTCATAATCAGATCAGAATTTTTTTTTTTTGGCAATTCCTGAAGGCTAATGGAAAAAATGGATTCTGGCCTATAAGACGTTTGGAATCTTTACTATCCTTTTGTCTATTTAGAAACAATAGGTTTACTCAACACTGCCATCTATACTACTATCGAAAAACAACTAGGAATTGGCTGCTTTAAATCATTTATTGACAGTATGTATAGAGTCGTTTAATTTGAAGAAAAATTAGTTTTAAAAACGCTTAGAGTTATTATGTTCTATTTGTAATTAAATTTTGTGGGATTTTATGAATTGGAAATATGTGCACAGTAAAAATGTTCAAAAGTCATCCTCGGTGGCAGAGGGGTGTATGGCTCAGTGGTAGAGTGCATGCTTAGCAAGGAGGAGGTCTTGGGTTCTATCCCCAGTACTTTCACTAAAAATAAAATAAAATTTTTTTTACAAGTCCTACTCATGTAAAAAGTCAAAAATAATTCAACTTCCTGTCCCAAACTACCTTCCAGATTCCCCAGAGGCAGTCATTGTTATCAGCTACTTGTGTCTTTTTCCAGAGATATTTTATAGGTAAACAAACATATACATAAAAATATCTCCTTACATACATGGTATTGGACTATATATTAAATTCTAACCAATGAAAATGAAAGAGCTGTAGGATTTTTGTACATACAAATTAACTTTGATTTATAAGCCGGATTTTAACTATGACTCACATTTGACCATTTAGCCCATGTTCCTGGGATGCATTAATCTTGGGTGTACAAATAGGGACACATTATAATTCATGCGTGACCTTACTTTGTGAAGTTTTGCTTAGGCTGAACTTCAGCACTTTTAGTTCCCTTTATGTCTCTTCCACATATTTTTTGGATTCCCTATGTGATGTCTCAAGCTGTTTTTGAATACAAGTTTTTTCAGATTCTCTTGTCAATGTACAGTCTGCAGACTTACGTCAACTCTCAGAGAAGCTGAGTGAGGCATTTGGATATTTCTTCTATTGCTCACAAATAGGTCTATTTTCCACCCCAGCTCCCCATTAAGGATCTCAGTTGCTGCCACACACAGCTCTCGGGCATTACTGCTCTTCAGAAGCAAGGCTAGTTTTCTGAAGCTCTCAACACAGCCAGGCTGTGTGCAGTGTTTTGCACAGAACTGAGAAAACACTGATTCTCCTTTTGGTTTCTCACGGGCTCTCTTTGCCAACCACCCAGCCTCCCTCCGGATTCAGTCAGTCACTAAGCACTAATCACAGCATGTGGCGTTTCTTTTTTTATAATTAGAAAAGAAGAGTCCTGCATATCCAGAGCATCGCTGTTAGGTGTCACCTATGGGCTCGATTCTCCTTTTCCTTAGGGGGAGCTGTGTTGGGAGGGGGCGGGGCAGGGAGGGTATATAGACCCTCCCACAGACAAGCTCTGTACACGAAATAAGCTCTCCTCACTAGGCTGTTAGTCTAGTCTGTGACACTTGAGATAAACACAATTTATGTTAAAAACTAAATTTCCTGATTTGTAAGTTTCATATACGTCTCCTTACCTGGCACTATTTGATAAAAGGGAAGAAGAGAACCATCCACGACAGCTTTGGCCACTCCTCCCCACTTCCCTTCCCACCTTTGGTTATGTCTCAGGGAATTGCTAGGTGTTTCTTCTCTTGCTAGATGTTCAGATGTAGACTACTTAGTCTCTTGTTTTGCAATAGCAAGACAGATTTCATTGTTACTCTCGTACACACCACCCCAGGATGTCTTGGCTTTCATGGCAATCTAAGGTAGCATTTCCCAGAGTTATTTATCTACGCAGCAGTTTTGAAATCGTAACATTTTGGTGGAATGCTAGCGAAGACTTTGAGTTATAATGGTTGCATCTAGCATTACTATACTTAGCATACATACCAACTTGCACTTTAAGTAAGTTTTCCATTAAGCAACAATTAAAAATAAGTTTTCAATTAAGTTTTCTATTTTGGTGATATTAGTCTAATTCTTGTTTCATTGGGGGTAGAGTAAGCCAGTTTTTTTTTCTCTTTCATGTATCTTTCCAGCCTTACACTTTCAAAATATAGCTATAAAGTTTATAGCTCCAGGAATGGAGAATCCTTCCTACAACAGAAAGGCGTTTAGCTTTGTTTTACAGCTCCTTATTGTGAGTTATAGAAAAATAATAGTATCTGTAACTTATATTCCATATCAAAAACCAATCCTATCAAACAAGCACACCAAGGTTTACTGTTGGTCTGGATAACTTATCACATAGGGATGATGGAAAGCCCAGCCCTTCTGCCTAGAGAAAACATGAGAAAAGGAATGAAAGGGAAAGAGATCACATGAGTCCTTGTTACTGAGTCCAAACTGATTTTGCTCACCATACTACAGGCAAATAAATTGAGAGACAGGGTGTTGGCAAGGAATAACGACTTTATTTGGAAAGCCAGCAGACCTAGAAGCTGGCAGATTAATGTCCTGGAGAAACATCTTACCCAAGTCAGAATTCAGATTTCTTTTATACTAAAAGTTGTTGCAAACTTCTTGGTTTGGGAATCCTTTATTCTTGCAGCTGTTCACATAGGTCAGGTCCCGATGTTCCTGTAAACCTCCAACAAGGCAGATGTTATTCTCTGTTCTGCACATTTTTATTTCTATATGAGTAGGAGAAGGTCAGAGCCTTGAGGATGGGCTACTCTGTATATTTCAGGCTATAGACAACATTCTTGTACAAAAGGTGCAGAACCAGCAAGACTAAACACAGGAAACAGAGCCCAGGGTTAGAGCTAAAGAAACAGATCTAATATGGAGTCAGATTTGTTCTTCCCTATTATATCCTAACTGCCCTTTTCTGAACAAAAGTGCTAGTGGGAAAAACCAAGTTAGCTTGGTTGATGAGAGAAACTAATAAAAAGGGGGAATTTTTGCCTTGTAGACTTCTGAGGACTCTTGGAACAAACTATGCTGCAGAAAACCTGCCTCCTCCCACTCCCCACACCAAACTGGGGAAGCGGCTTGACTGTAAAACACTAATTATCCCTGGTTAGAAATAGAGAGAAAGAGGAAGTTTTCGTCTAATTTCCTTATCTCCCATCTGAAGTTGGAAAGACTTAGAAATTCCCACCTGTTCTTCAGCAGAATTTACTTCTTTCAAGCTGCGCATGGGCGGGGCCTTGGCTGTGTCCCCCTGCACTGTTGATGTGATTTTGGCCATGGGCACCAGAGCGACATACTCTACTGGGAATCTAAAGAGGCTAAACCTGTCATTGCCACAAGAGGGCTGTTTAGCAAAGATGACTGTAAGGGAGGTGAGAGAGACAGAGTGAACAGGCCCATGATGCAAGTACAGATGGAAACCCACATGCCATGTCCTTCATATTTAAAAACTATAAATAATGGTAACAAATTATGAGATGAAATGTGTTCTAGTGTCCTACCTTCACCACAACCATGAAGATCACCTTTTGTTTGGAGTTCTAGGACTCCTTGGAGATCTGTACCAGATTGTAGCATGTAGGGGCAGCCAGCCCCGGCCGGCCTCTCCTCCCACTCTCTTCTGCACACCATCCTGGCTCCTTCACCTTCTACAAAGCACCCCACACAGTGCTTGAGGACACCTCAGCCCACATGTCCAGACTGTATTCAGTCCTCCCAGCCACCCTCCCCTTGGCCACCCCTTGACCTAGAGATGCTATATTATGCGGCACAAATGTAGTGACTTAAAACATCTACATTTACATCTCATAGCTTCCCTGGGTTAGTAGTCAAGGCACAGCTTAGCCGGGTCCTCTGGGTGGTGTCAGTCTAACTGCAATCTTACCTGGAGGCTCGAGTGAGGAACTATCTGCTTCCATGTCCCCTCAGCACAATTCGTTTCCTTGAGGGTGTAGAATTCATGACTGACTTCTTCAAAGGCAACAGGAGAGTAAGACTCCATCATGAGTCTCCTAGCGAGCCCAAGTATTATATAACATGACATAATCATGGGAATGATACACTGTTACTTTTTCCTTTTAACATGATGTAGTCATAGAAGTGACATCCCATTACCTTTGCCGTGTTCTGTTGTTGAGAAGCACTCACAAGTTCCCCTTACACTCCAGGGGGAGAAATGGGGATTATGGGAAGTAATAATACCAGGAGGCATTGATCACGGGGGAGATTTTAGAGTCTGTCTGCCCCAGGTGCATGCACGAGAGGTATGGACTGTCCTCAGAAGGATGGGCCAGGAGAGAAGGCTTGTGTCTACTTAGGAAATGGGCTCAGAGCCCTTTTGACATCTTACATACTTGGTCTGTGTTTTGGAAGATGGGCACGTGTCCTCCAGGTTGTCCTGCCCCCTTAGCCAGATGACTCTACTCCAGGGAAGAGAGGCAGTCAGATTAAGGTCAGAGTGGAACCCTTTAAGATATAACATCCAATACAGAAACCTTTCTTTCCTGAGGTCTAGTCTTTCTGAGTCTAAAATTAGTACTGGCCATAACTTTGACCCACTCATACTTGGACCATGTGTGATATCCCTGGCCAAGGGGAAGATATAACCAGAAGGACCAGAGCCACCATCACTGAAGAGAACAGCCGAGACTCAGAGAGCAGCGGAAGGATTGCTCTGTAAAAGCAAGGCCCTCTGTTCCACTTCCATGAAGGTAAAAGGCAAGCTTTTTCACATGGCAAGATGGCATCTTAAGAAGGACATGATGGACGAGTGCAGCAAAGTGGAAGAGTCAGCATTTACCTGAAAGGGACTATTTACAACTGAAAAGTAACTGCTTATACCAGAAAACACAGTGAGAAAATAAGTTGGTAAGTTAAAGTTTCTCCATGATCCAGTAGCTTGGGAAACACATGAGAAAAACCACGTCAGCTACAGAAAATTAAAAACTTTATTTTATTTGCATTTTTCATATGGCATGAATAAATACTTCAGTCTCACTCTATCAACCTTTAAACTCAGAGCTTACAGCTTGCCATGTGGTTGGTAATTTCATCCTTATCCATTCTTGACTCTTTCCCAGGACCTGGGCTGTGCCAGAGGTCTTTTGCAAGACCAAGTCTTATGCAAGACCAAGATATTTGAAATCTCCCTGCTGCTACTGGATATTTGAATACATGTTTATTTGGCTCACTCTTCTCAATTCTTCTATGTCCAAGGCTATGTTTTCAGTACGGAATGTTTTTTTAAGATTTTCTCACTAATTCTTATTCTAATAGCTACTCTTCATTTGCTCTCTGTTTGTTGTGTTACTTTGTTCCTTTTATGTTCTGATATCCTTTCTAGTTTGTGTACGCAATTCCTCTTATTTTTAAGGGGTTTTATTCTGTCAGTATCAGCAATTTACTGAAAAATAAGACAGGAAAGAAGTATTTCTCAGATTACTTTCTTACCCCATTTATTCTGAGCACATGTACACACCATCATCCACACAGTGCTCTGAGCATTTGGGACAAAAAGGAAGTAAGCTTGGACCAGAGTGAGTCATTCTCTCATAGCTTTTCTCTCTGATGATCGTGTATTTCTGCAAGTCTCTTCAGTGGGTATGATCAGCTGTTGTGATTGTTTTCCTTTCACTCCCTCCCACATACAGACTTGTTCTTGAGAATATTTGCCAGTTTCTTAATTAGCTTCAGTCTCTGACTCTGCAGCATGAAATAAGGCTCACATATTTTACTGTAACTCATGCAGATCCTTAAACTTATCTTGAATAAGCAATCAGTCATCAACAGTGTAGGTCCCAGGGATTTTGGATCTGTGCTATCTGGTTTTGTGTATTAACCAATATAGCTGAAAATGCAGTCACAGACATAGACACAGACATAGATACATAGAGAGATGTAGTCTGCGCATCATGCCACAAGTTGGTTCTGATGTCACCGTTCTTGGCAGCTGATTTATAGAATAGGGCTTGGAGTTGAGTTGACTTTTCATGTTTTCATTAAAGATAGAAAATTCTTATTTGAATTTCATGCATTTTGTAGTTTTTATAGGTTTCAGACAAAAGAGTGAGATAGAAATGCCTTTACTCTGGCAGTTCCAAACATATTTTTGCATATATATATATATAATTTTTTTAAACCCATAGTTTTGGAGAAAAAAGATTTCCCTATAATGCCTTTTTTCATTTTTATGACCTTCATATTGACATCATAAAGGACCCTATTGTTTAGAAAATATTAAGGAGACTAAGTGGGCAGTCTGGAAGCCCCTGGTCTACACAAACTATCTGTAGTAAATGATGGGTTTAATATTCCCAGTGAGCCTGCATTGCCAGAAATTGGTTGGCCCTTGAATCATTCATAGTGAAGTCGTTTTTACGTAGCTACTGTTCTTAAGCACGTTCAATCTTTGACCATATATACCTATTCTTGGTGATCTAAGAAGCAAAGTACAAGGAACTTGGAGGACTCTTCTCCCTAGTCATTCAAGAAAAAGCATGTTTTGAATATGCTTACCTGGTCTTTTTTATCTTCAGTGAAAGGATGACACAATGCAGGGAAAATTTCTCTGCAGGATGTATGACAACAGTTAACCAAGGCTAAGGGTTTAGCGAGCCCCATGAGAAAACAGCAAATATTTCTGTTTCAAGTAATTTCTTTTTGAGATTGAATTTAAAGACATGAATACAAGGAACACAAAGTGCTATTTTAATTCAACTTATTTGGAACGTTTACTATTAACTTTTCATTTGTAGGGGACGTTAATTTTTATTCCTTGATATTGGTGTTACTACTCATTAAATTGAGTTAAGTGTCTATGCTGTGCTCTAATAATATATTAGAAGATAAATTTTACAATGATCATTCTCTTCTAACTCTTACAGACTGTTTACAATAATCTCTCCTCTTGCCTCAAAGTTCAAGAGACAGCAAATATTCACAACAATTCCTACTCCATTGTAGTATAATGCAGGATATTATATAGCACTAATACTTTCATGCTTTCAAATTAAGATCTGACTTTAAATCCCATTTTTTATTATTTTACATGATCATGAAAAAAATAAAACCATATATGCTATAGTTTATGACCCCCATTTTAGAGATGAGGAAATTAAATTTCAGAAGTATCAGGGAAGATCACATTGACAAGTGGCAGCAGCCTGTTTCTAAATAATCATGGTGGTGTAGAGTGTAAAGAAGGCTGTAAAGTTTGAACATTGTAGCTAGAAGGACTGATGTGGGAGAATGAAGCTCTGAACAAACGCCTTGTGAAAGACTTTCAAACACAGGCATAAGAAGTAGCTAGTAAGTTATTCCATTTTCTATTGTTAATAGATGCTGACTAGTTGTGTTGAGGATAGTGCTCTATTGCAAGCTTACATAAAAACTTACCATGTGAGGGACTTGTGTATAAAGCAAGAATATTTCACTGAATTGTAGAAATCAAATTCTTAGGAGAAATCCTTATTTATAATCTTGCTGTTGGGTATAATTAGGCAAGGGCCAGGCTCCTCAGAGGATATGTTATTAATACGTTTTCTCAGTGCTTATAATGTTAAATTTCCCTGATGATAGGTTCCTTGGCTAACTTAAAAATATAATACTGAAAAGTATTTTACCTGACATACAGAAAGTTATAGCCTCTTAGAATGGCATCCTTTCTGTTCATAGAATTTAAACATATGGTCAGTTAAATTTTAGTGATTGATGGATAGAAACAGGGCAGGGGAGGGAATAAAATATATTAAGCAAAAACAAAAACAAAAACAAACTTCTGCCCATTCCTCAGATTTTTGAAGGGTACAACATACTTCTGAGTTTAATGAGTCTTGTGATCGTGAAACATACTAACAGTGCAGAATCATAATGAATTAGACGTGCTGCTGTACTTCTATTACGTAGCTATGGCTGTTATGTCAAACGGAAAGTCACAGCTTACATTTCTGCTGTTGAATATGTTCTTGTTCTGGCTGAATCATTGTCTCAGCTTGCGGAACTTGGGTTTATTATTCTCTAAAGCCTATTTTTGCTGCTACAACATTTATAGTTGACCATTTCCTCTTGAGAATGGCATAAAAAACCCAGCACTTTAAAGTAAGAGGTGATCTACTTAAAAGTGTTTATTCACTGTGGTTTTGACAGTTCTCCTAAATTTGAACTAAAAGAGCATTGTATTAGTTTTCTATCGCTGCATGACAGCAGTGTACAACTTAGGAGCTTAAGGCAATACACGTATAATATCTTACAGATTCCTAGGTCAGGAATCAAGGTGCTTTTTAACTGGATCTTCTGGTTCCAGAAATATCACAAGGATGTAGTCATCTCAAGGCTCTTCTGTAGAGGATCTTAGCTGATGGTCTTTGGAGAATTCAGTCTTTCATGGAGCTGTTGCGCTGAGGCCTCAGTTCCTCCTAAGCCTTTGGCTAGAGGCCTACCTCCATTCTTGTCCTGTGAGCTTCCCCTTAAGGCTTCTTGCTTCATACTAGCAAGCTGGCAAGGAAAAGTACTATGAAGAGAGGATGCTAGCAAGATGGAAGTCACACTGTTTGTAACCTAGTCACAGAAGTAACATTTCATTTCTTCTGCCATACTCCATTGTCACAAGCAAGTCACTAGGACCAGCTCACACTCAAGGCGAAGGAGTCACACGAGAGTGCAGGTGCTGCCAGGCAGATGAGGCTCACTGGGAGCCACCTGAGAAGGCTGCCTACTGGAGACTGTATGTTTATAAGTTCCAGGAAAACAGAATTTGATTTCTTTTTTTTTGCATTTTACTTCTTTTTTCTTAATTTTAGACTATAAATAAAGCTGATAATGCCAGCCGCCACCAACAAAAAGCTATAGTAAATGTTTCCCCTGTTTAAGCAAAGAGGCAAGTGTTATTGCACTGAAAGCAAAAGGAAAAGAAAAAAAGGTAGGGATTGTTTTGCAGTCTTGTGATTCCCATAGAAGGACAGGACTCTGAAATTTTATTTTCAAGAGATATGTATGCAATTCTATAAGCATGAGTTGTTTTCTCTCTTTTCATGTGACCTGAGATTTTGGAGGTTGATTTAGTTTAACGTATCACACAATTATAACACCGGTATAATATTTTACATATTATAAATAATGCATGGGACCAAACTAGAAATAATAACTACTTGCTCTGAGTTTGATCAAAGGTTGTTTCACTGATACTGTGAAAAATACAGCTGAATTCCTGGCTCTGTAATTTTTTTGGAGCTCTTACTGGTTTATATATTGATTTCTTTGGATTTAGCCTGGGGATAAGATTAAGGGAGTAAAGACCAACATGGATTTTGTTCTCTTTTTCAAAAGCTTTCCAATGTAATTTGTATTAATATATGTTCTACCTTCCAAATGTTTTCAGAACTGTGCCAATGCCTCACTAGCTCTATTGCTACCACCTTGATTTAAGACACCACTGTTGCTCATATAGATTTTTGCAATCTCATTCTCATTTTTCTTGCTGATTCCATTCTCATGCTGTCCTCCTACAATCTAAGCTCAATAGAGCAGCTGCAGTAATCCTCTTAAAATGGAAGCCAAATTATATCACTTCTCTGTCAGAACCCTTCAGTGCCTTCTCCCCTCACTCAACGTGAAAGCCAAACACTTTCCAAGCCCCCAGGGCCCTCTGACTGGGCTGCCATCGGGCCTTGACAGCACCTTGTTATCTTGCTTCTTGATTATTGAGTTCAATAAACAGTTGCTTTCTTGCAGTTCCCTGGACACCCCAGGAATGGTCCAGTCTCTGCCTTGGCTACTCATTCTGCTTGGAAGGTGGTCTCCCAGATACTTCCTTAACTTGCTCCATCATCTTTTCCAAATGGTCCCCAAATATTTCTCTTTACTTTTGTTATATGACTCTATTTAAAATTGAATATCCTGTCTACCTGGCTTTCTTGATCCACATTCCCTGTTTTGATTTTTGGTTGTTTTTTTTTTTTTTTTTTCCTTCTAACTTTCAACATCAGTTAACTATTTTTCTGTTCTCCTTTCTAAGGAGTTACTGTTAGTTCTTTTTGCTTAGAGACCAAAATAGTGCCTGGTATATTCCATGGTAGGTGCTCAAGAAATTGTTTTTGAATAAAAATTCCGATTTTTTCCCTTAGTAAAATTATTGGACTCGTGTTCAGCTTGTCCTACCTCTCATTCAAATAGAAAAAGTGCATTCCTCTATTTATTTACAACAACACTGTCATGCAAATTTTACTTTCTTGGTAATAAGCGTATGTAAAGACCTAAGTTTGCATATGGGCTCAGCTATTTCTAAATGCTGTGTGAATTATGTGGTCTGCCCTCTCTGAGATAACTCATATTCAACATATTGAAATAACAAATTCTGAGACTAAATATTCTGATTTTATTTTTAGTAATTTTGCTGCTGGCTCATAAAACTGTCTATGGTGAGGGTGAGAATTTAATTTTTATTAGGCTTATCAATAATTAACACATAGTTAATTAAATTGCAGTGTCTCACACTGTATTTATTTGCCTGTTTTCTACTATATGCAAAAGAACACACGTTTTCTGATCTAAAGGCTGGGAAAGAATTTTCTCCCTCTTTTCATTTATTTCATTCCTTTCTCAGATTTTCCATCAGCAAGTGAAAAGCAGGGCCTCTCACAGGTTGTTTATTTTTAAAGTCCTCTTAGTCTGTGCCACGACTTGGTTTAATTGTCTCATCCAAGTTCACCCTGTTCCTTGATCAGTGCTTTGGCAGGGAGGGTTTCTGGGAAAGATTAGGTCAAATCTAACAAGGTGAAATATAATCAAAACAGATGCAACATTCCAGTTTGGGTACAAAATCTTACTTAGATTCTGTAAGCCGTAAGTTACGTAATTTGACTTTTGTGATTTTAACTGGCAAGAAATTAACAATATAATATGGCTTCCCAAAAAAGGTAATTCCAAGCTTAATTTACACTAATGTCAGTATGATATACAGATTGCAAGAGATAGTAGGATTATGTCCTCCTCTACACAGAACAGTATAATTTGTTGGTTTTGTATGTCAGGAAGGCTAACAGCCTAGAGCAAATTAAGAAGAGAAGGTTTTACCACTGAGAGGGCTGTTTGATAATCTTGTGCTAGAGGTGAGGCAGTATTTGCAGCAGGCAGAGAACAATATAGAAACTGTCATCAAGGGGTGTTCTGGGGAAGAGAGTTTATAAGTTCTCTGTTCCTTGAAAGGTACAAAAAACAGTGAAAGAAGGTAACGGTTTCAGTTTTGATAAAAAGATAGCTCTTTTCACAATTAGAGCCTTTGGGAAATGAAATGTGTTGCTTAGTGAGGAAGTGAGGTCTACATAACAGGACGTGTCTGAGCAGAACTCCAGATGTTCAAGCATTCAGTGGGGCCTGAGGTTCATGATTGTCAGCTCCCTTCCAATCTTGAATGTCCATGTTTCTTAAAGAGAAGGATAGAAGAAACTCGATGGATGAAGAACTAGAGTTGTTTTTAATAGAAAGACAGTGTTTATTTAATATGATAAAGTAACCCACTGAAATTTACATTCCTCCTAATATCATGGGAGAGGCAATGTCAAAAGGCAAATAAAACTTAAAAACTTGGTGAAAACACACAGTGAAATATGTAGGCGCCAGTAGTATTTTTAATTTAGGGGAAGGCACAAAATAAATCAAGCAGTTAATGAAGTCAGGACTCAAATCTCCAAATAATAAGCTAAAGCTAAGAGAAGCCCTGACTTCTGTAATATTGCATAAGTACATGAGAGAAGTTGTTGTTCACTGTGACCTTCATACAATCTGGACAAAGGAAAGGCAAGAACAGCCTGTATCCTGGTATAAATCAGCACTCAGTATGTTGTGTTGTCTGGAAAGGCGGAACTGAAGGAGGGAGAGTATTAAAGCAAAAAGTCATTAGGCTCATATGGGAAAAGTTCCAGCTGTGTATCTGTTGAGATGGTATCAATGGGCTGACTGTGAAATGTTTCAAACAAGCAGGATTTAAAATGGTGATATTTTAGGAGCACATGTTCATTCACCTTGAAACTTTTAATGAGAAAAGCAAGAGCAGCTAAATAATCCGTCGGCATGACCAGACATTTCTGCAAACTTTTTCCAAGTCACCAGTATATGCCCAGGTCTTTGGCTTGTGAAGATGTGTTGTCACCGGAAGGTCTGACATCATTTCTCACTGTTTTATTTCATGGATAGATAAATGCAGAAGTAAGAAAGAAATATGAACAAAATTGCTGTTTCTTCTGTAGTATTTAGTAACTGATTCTTGGTTTTTTCCTTTTGGATTATTGCTCAGTAGGGAAAGCAAAGAAATTTATTCCATGAGAAAAGGCAGAGATCACTTTAGTATCGGTTAAAAAATTACATTATTGTAGGGGGGGAGCTTAAAAGAGAGGCATTTATAATTGAGGTACATACAATTGGTTATCCAGCATAAGGTGTAGGACCCTAAGTGAAATCTGTCCTGGGGCAAAACCCCTCATCTCTGCAATACTGTCCTCTACCATTTCACATTTCATTATGAGATGTTAGGCTAAATTAGTGATAATTTATTCTCCCTTTAATTATAAAATATATCATCTCTTCCTAGGATTTATATTATTTTGATAACCAAATCATGTATTAATGCTGGCCTATATGAAATAAGTAATGAATGAAAGTCATACCCTAGTTTTCAAGACATAGGAAGCACCGTATCCATATATGATTTCTCTACAGGAGAGAAGTCATCTAAAGCCCAGAATATAGTAAAATTATCAGATGTAATCTCTGGGGGACAACCTTCCAGAATCAGGACAAAAGTGTGCATTTGCAAACTTGATGCTCTTTTAATCTTTCCTGAAAATGTTTTTACCAGTTACTATTCAATATGAAGTGTTGAGCTAATGAGATAAGAAAATGGGAAAATATTGTTATAGCAAAAGGCATGTTATTTATCTATGCACTAGATAGGAGATATCGCATTGTATTTGTGTAGATAAAAGAAGATGAGAGGCTGAGCTTTAACAATGGCAGTGAAGTTGGAAGATTATGAGAAAATTAGGTAATTGGAAAATTTTTTTTAAATATTGACTTTCAGAATTACTCCTATTCTTTATTCAAGTATAAGCTCTAGGGTATAAGGCTATGGAATTGGAGCTAATATTTTGCAAATCAAAATGAAAATATTTGTACTGTTTTTTGAAGCCCTTTTTAACCATAGAACTCAATGCCCTTTTTAATAAGTTGTGAATAATCTTGATTTTTAAAACTCAGTATTCACTAAATTAAAAGAAATTACTAAAGTACATTAACAACACTACTTAATGGTTTTCATATGGGATTTAGAGAGAAGAAAAATTTGGTGAGTTAAGAACAGCAAAGAAGAATGGCAAAGGTGAGGAAAGTTTAGGATATGATCGTATAATTGGATAGAATTATCACATTGATCTTACTGGGTCTTGAACTGAAGAAAGAAACTCATTAAGAGAAGATTACAAACTTTGCTCCCCTTCACCTTTGCTAAGAACTTTCAATTATTTAAATGTGTTATTTACCTTTTTTCTCCTTTTGCATGAATAGCCACACTTTTATTTATTTTGATTATTACAATCTCTAAGTGAAAAGAAAGCCCTTGATGCAAAACCGTAATCATAAAACCATTAGTGAGTCTTTCGCTATGGTTCTGTTTTATAACAACCAATTTTATACTCTTCCTTTTTTTTTTTTTTTCTTGCAGACAATTTATTATCATCTCATAAATCTGAACAGCCCCCCTCCTTAATCTCATTAAAGTAGCAGTTTTAATCTCTTCTCCCTGGGTTTCTTATCACCAGGAAAACATATTCAGTAGCAGAGATCATAGTGGAGCTGGCTTGGATTACTAAAATTTCATTACTTCCATAAAATTTGTCACAGCACTTTTACAGATAGGTAATGAATGATCATTGAATATCTGTCAAAATAGATGATTTGGACTCCTTTGAAGGTTGGACTAGGTAACCTCATTAAGCCTTCAAACCCAACTTCCCTGAGATTCTGTGACAATGCAGACATGAAGCTTAGGAGAAGCTTCATTTCTAAGGAAGAACATAGCAGGAACTAAAGAGAAGCAGGAGAGAGTCCACCCAGAAGCCAGTTGAATTTAAACCAATCCAGATTGCAAAGATAACTGGATTTAGCTGAAATAGAGTGATCATTTCATCCACCAGCTTTACCTTTCCTAGATGATTCCTGAGACTGGTAACTGGCCAAAATTGTGAATTATGGAAAAGTACTTTTTAAAAAAATGCCTTCCAGCAACGTGTATTAAAAGCCTCTCTACTAGGCATTGTACTAAGTCCTTGCGATCTTGGGTGCGCAACCTGAAGAGAACCATTGTATGCCCTCCAAAGTTCATAGTTTAATTAACTGTTGTATTTTAGTGCAGTATGTAAATCTTGAGAAGTGGGTATTCAGTGGTGAAAAGAAACAGAAAAAAAACTTCTAATTAAAACATCAAGATCCAGGGGACATTCCCAGGAGATGGGACATTTGAGTTAACAGCTGAAAGAGGAGAGCTTGGACAGGAAGAGGGTTCTCTACCCTGAGGGCAGCACATGTGAAAGAATGGAGACTTGGAAGTTAGGTAGATCAGAAACTGAAAATAATGCAGCAGGACTGGAGGCAATGGTGGTTGTGTGGTCCTTGAGCAAAAGATGGGTCTCTGAAAGTGAAGAGCTTTAAAAGATAACTTTAAACGATAAAAGAAAGTGAAGAACTTTTGGACTTTATCCTAGATATTTTTGGAAGCCATAGCAGTATTTTAAGGCTAAAAATGAATATTAACGTTGTCTTGAGCAAGGTCAGTGTCAGTCATGAGAGTAGAACTTGAAGGTGTGCTACAGTTCTAATTCTATGTTGAAATCTGGAAAGGGAGGTGAGAAATTAAACTATGTATGGCAGCAGTAAAGGGAATGAAGGTTGGCCCCAGGGAAAATTGAGACATAAATAAGGGATATTTAGGAAGCAGGATACATAGGATTTGATAACTGGTTGGATTATTTAGATGGAGAATAATTCATAAAATATAAATAATAGTTTTATTTTCTGAAATAGAGAAAACATGAAAAGGAGCACTGATGATGAGTTTATTTTTAGCCATGTTGTTTCTGATTTGTGTGTGGGACATCCTAGAAAAGATACCAAGGAGGGTTTGGGAGATAGCAAAGCCTGGCACCATGAGGAAATCATGTCTAAAGAGAGTTGAATTCTTGTTCTGACAATCACATCCTTGAACCTGAAAGAAATTACTGGCTCCTCTGAATCTCAATTTCTTTAAATGTAGAAAGAAATGATGTCAACCTCAGAGACATGTCCCATTCTAAGACATGCCTCTCTAGTGCAGCTGGCTTCCTCTTGGAGGACATTGACCATATGCCAGACCATCCCAGGGTGTCCTAAAGGATGGGGTCCAGGAGGAGCTGCATGCTACTCATAGAGTAGTTACATCCATTTAATGAACATAGTTACATCTACATCTCATTGGTAAAGTAAACTTTTCAAAGTTTTGGAACATAATGGATTTTTAGACACATGCTAGTTCTACTTCCTTTCCTACAATTATTCCAGAATTTTCTTTGTAACTAGCTAAGTGAACAGAAAGCATCATATACCTCTTAGCAATAAATCAAGTAGCAATAAATAAGCATTTTAATGGCAGTTTTAGAAAAGGTTCCATGTGGGAATGTCATTAGCCTTTGGGAGCTGAAGGTGATGGAAGATCATTTTACCAGATTTACTAGATTTTCACGTTTTTTAAAATGTCCCTCAAGCTATCCATCAATAACTTATTTAAAAAATATTTACCAACTCTCTTCTATGTGGAGGGCACTCTTTTTTGGCACCAGTTACATGAAATTATGCTTTGACAATGGACAAGGAAATAAATAATAATTTCAAGTAGAAGTGAACATAAAATTCAAAACAAAATAATTTTAGTAGTTCTAAGTCTGAAGCAAATAAAACTGGGAAAAGAATAAATGTGACTTTTTAAAACTGTGGAAGCTAATGGGTCTACTTTGGATATGGTGGGCAGGGACTGTGTCTCTGGGGAGACGGCAGTTAAATGGGGACTTAAATGATGAGATGTCCAACACAGAGGACCAGGGGTCAAGTGTTCCAAGCAGAAGGGAGAGCAAGTTCAAGGCAGGATTCAGTCTATTTATTTTCAATTAATAAAAAGAAGGCTTCTATGTCCAGAGCTTTAGTAATCTGGGGGAAGGCTGGTGGGAGGTAAGATTGGGAAGGGAGGAGGGACAAAATGTATGGGACCTTATAAACCCTGGTTAAAGAGTTAGATTTTATGATAAGTAAAATTAAAAAAAAAAAAAGGAAAAAGGAAAAATGTAGAAAACTTAAAGCAGAGGAATGAGATGATGGGATGTATATCTTAAAAATGTCATTCTAGATTCTCTGGAGACGGAGTGATAGGGCAACAGTGAGGCGACATCATCCACAATTTACAAGGACAACCTTCTGCTAAAAAGACCCCTTGAGTGAGGCTAGCAATGATTGGCAAGAACTAGTTAGGAAAACATGGCTTAATTTTTTTTTTTGGCTTTTTTTTTTTAAATGAATGTACTGGGGATGGAACCTAGGACCTCATGCATGTTAAGCATGAGCTCTACCACTTAGCTATACCTAGCCCCCTACAGTTTAATATTAATCAAAGAAACATGTAATTTAATAAAAAGAGATTCTTTTCCTACTGGAAACTATCAGTAAATCATCTTTTAACATCATCAGAGAAAATCCATAAAGAATGTCATCTTTTTTATCTTAAGATATTTATTTTTCCCAGATTCAGCTCTATGTTTAATTTTTTTTTAAATCACACTTCAAAAATAGTAGCAAAAGAGTTGCCTTTCCATCTTTCCCCATATTCTATGAATAAGAATATAATGCATTGTGACTTGTTCAAAGCATGCAGATCTTAAAAGTAAATTACATTTCAAACATCTTTATTTAACAGCTAAAAAGTTAAATGAAACCATATTTTACAGTGAAGAAGAAAAAGTACAAGGAATTTAAATCAATCAGCACTCTGAATCTAACCTACTCATAAGCTGCAAGAAGCAGTTTAACTGTAAAGTAGCTGGTGGAAGTTTATTAACTACACTTTCTTTAGAAGGGGGGAGGAGAGTGGAGAGAATGAATATTTTGATCCAATCCAAAACAATCATAAAACAAAAGGTGTTGAATAAAAGGAGGAGAATCTTTCTGGAAATGTTTCACCTGCATCTGTATAAACAGGTACTAAAATGTCAAAAGACATTATTTTTAAAATTTTGATTGAAAATATCTTTAAGAAAAAAGTTAAAAATTAAATTATTTATTTTATAACATTTAAGTATAAATGCAAAGATATACAAGTTATTAAATTGAATTAGAAATTATCCATATGTGGTCTTTTTGGTTTGGGTGCTTTTATTTTTACTCTTAAGTAGCTATTTAAAAAGACGACACAGTACCCTTCACTTGACATTGGATGTTGGCAGTATGATCATAAAGTGGATCATCTACTTTTCTAAGAGCATTTCTCAATCTCTTAAACAATTCTAAAGCGCCCACAGCACTATCATTTTTTCTCTGTCATTGATTCGCCCTGAACCTTCCCCTGAAACTTGAGACCCTTTTTTCCCTGCCTACTTGACTTTTCCACTTGGATGACTAATAAGCATTTCAAAATTTAAATGTCCAAACCATAACTCCTTATTCCCAGCACACTTCTCCCATCAAACTGCTTAACTCTTAAGTTTTCACCACTCAGAAAATAGGACCATTGCCTACTCATGTGATCAGAGATTTACCAGGTTCCCTTCCCCGACTCCATTTCATCTCTCTCATCTCCCACATTCGCCAAGTGAATCCATCTCCTTCTTTCCATATATACTATTAACATCATAGTATAAGCATACTCATTTCTTGAATGGATTCGTACAAGCCACCTAATTGAGTCTTTTCCTTCTTGAACCTCTACGATCCATTATCCACTTAGGAGCCAGAGCAATCTTTTTAAAAATGTGGATTCTTTTTTTATTGCAATTGGAATAACTCAAAAACTCTCTGTCCTGGGCCACAGAACCCTACGTGATCTGCTTCCTGTTTACCTATTTAATGCCCACGCTCTCACTCACCAAGTCTCAGCCACGGTGTTCTTTCTCTGTTCCTCTAACACGCGAACGCAGGTCCTTGTGCTGACTAGTCTGCCTGGATTTCTCTTCACTTGGTTTTTCTCCTTGATGTTCTCCTTCTCATCACACATGATTCACATCATACCATCTCACTGTGGAGAGATTTGCTGAACTCTTTATGTAGTGTCAGCACCCAGGCATGCTCTTATCACACCACCCTGTTTAATTCTCTGGATAGTACTTGCTATCCAGAGTGTTTGCCATCCAGGCCCCATGAATGTCTCATATATTCTCCTGAGGTGTAGAAATACTATGGGAATAAGAATTTTGTCTGTCCTGTTACTCCCATATAATCAGTCTTAGATGAGTGCCTGGCATAAAGCAGAGACTATATATATAGGTGTGTGCATGTGTGTGTGTGTGTATATATATGATTGAGTAAGTGAATGATGAATGGACATTTGGATCTAGTTGCATATAATGACATTGAAATGCCAGCTTTAAAGTACCTCAGAGTACTTTGTTTTATGATCAAATGAGTAAATCATCCAATATATCTCCTGTTATCTAGTTTTTTAATTAATATTTTTCTTAAAAAACTCTCATACCGAATTTGTACAAACCCCATGGAGACAGCTAGGTGTTCATTCACTGATTTCTGTTTAAAAGCCGCTGAGCCGGTGGAGACACTCTAGAAGGCTCAGATGATATTTATATCACTCTGTCTTCTCCCGGAAAGGGCCCAGATGCACTGCCTGTGGGGCAGCTGCTTTTGCCCTCTGTTTCTGATCCTTAATTATTTGGCTTTTTTTTCCTGCATATGTCAAATTTTTCGGACCATTTGGAAGCCTCCACTCTACTTACATCCCATCGCTGAGCAATTTTTACTTTGGATTTTCCAACAGTGTGATACAAGTAAGCATCTATTAATATTGACCACCATCTGCAAAGCTTTAAGTACAGTTTAGTGATGGTTGGAGTCTGCATTTTACTGAAGAAAAGGCAGCTAATGATATCAAAACACATGACAAGCATTCTCAAATATATTGAAGTCTTTTTGGTCTGTCCTCTCTCTTATTTGCATTTTCCTTTCCTGTTTATTGGTGTTACTATTCAAAAGGAATAAGGCATCATCCCCTTTTAACCCCATTTGGTTTCTAATTCATGTTGACCAGTTATCTGACAACATATAAGGTAGGAGACTTGAAAGTTTATGAAGACTCTAACCCTCCAAATTACTTGTAAATTGTAAACATGCCTGTACAAAGCCCTCAAAACATTCAGAGAATTATCATTGCCTTTTGTTAAAAAAAAAAAAAAAGACAAACCTGGAGTTTGCTTATTTGGGGTATCTGTAATCTGAGTCTACAGGATATTAAATACTACTTGCTAGCAGTCTACGGTGTTACCTGTCCCTCTAGGAGGCCATCATTACAGCACTCGGGGTGGATACATTGAGTAGGAAGGAAAGACACAAGCACTACTCTGACCTACAATTTATCTGCCCTGTTTGTATGACTTCTTTCTTTCCTCCAACTTGCACTGAATTTTATTTTTAAAAGTTAACGTAGATGAAAAGCAGTCTCTTGGATTAAAAAGTAGGGCAATAAGGTAAAAAGGGAGTGGATGTAAGATGCACAGAGCTATAAAACAGACAAGGGAATTATAAATGTATACCGTTTTCAACCTAAATAAATTCATTTGTCAACCAGGAAAACTGTTTTGAGTGAGGACAATTATTTTCGCTGCATATATGCGAAGTGTGCATAATAAGTCATTTAAATCAAGGTTATACATTGTCTTTAGGCAATTATTCTCCTCTGTATTTGTCAAATGTAAAAAGCCAATTGTAAGCAGTTTTGAACTGTTGTTTTGTTACAATTATGCACTCCTTTGACAAGGGATAATGATTTATTTTCCAAAGAAAATGCTGCAGGGTTACTTTGTGGGATTTATAGTGTAGTGGGGAAAAATAATTACCCAAACAGGTACACAGGCAAGGGGTGGATGCTAGTGTGCAGGGTAAAATGAATCAGCTCATCTAAAGATTGATATATGCACTTGCAGGTCTTCATAATCATGTTAGACCTGCTTGCTAGCGTCTGGGCACAATATTCACCCAAGATGAAAATTTAATTTTGACTTCTCCCTACCCAATGAGACTGGTTCTAGAAAGAGAGACGGGTGGTGCTACTTTTTTTTTTAATGCTATTTAGAAGGTGACGTTAACTTGTGGAGGCTAGAAAGGGTAAGAGAAGAATTGACCTAACAAATTCAAGCTCAGCTGAAAGAATGGACAAGAGTCTTGAGCTGTGTCAGCACGTCAGACAGTGGACGTGCTAGGGCGTTCCTGTGGAGAGGCACCTTTCCAAAGGACTATGTCAAGGGGTGAGTTTATGCATGAGGGTCTCAGAAGTCACAGCACAACAGAAAACCCTCCTGCTGATTTTTTTTTTTACCAGATTTATGGCTTAGATTTAACAGTTTTTTGTTGGCTCTTTAATAATTGAAATAAAAATACTTTAAAATTAATAATAATGACATGGTGACCTTTGTTGCACTTTTAATGTTTATGTTATGTAGCACTGGCTTTTGCATTAGCCAAGAGGACAACGAGGAAGGGATGCCACAACAAGAATAACAATAACAGACATACTCTTGGTCTCTGTTTTGCCAGGCAGAATTGTTGGGATTCCAATTTCTTCCCATCATTCCTCCCATTTCCTGGCAGGGGGTTGGGTGACTGGTTCTCCTTAGCAGTCTTGGATATTTGCCTCTGTAACCTGTGGGGTCAATTTCTTCTGCTGCATCACTGCCAAGCTCTGCTGCTCTGCGGCCACTTCCCACTGTGTTGCCCAATCTCGCGATGTTTTGCTCTCATAGCGTGGTGTGACCCCTTTCCCATTTACTGGTAGTGATCTGCCTACCTTTGTCATTAACTGTGTTTCTCTCACTAAAACAAAAGGACGTTCCAATTCCCTCTGCTAAAATAATGCTTGGGCTCCCTATAATGGAAGTCAAAGTTCTCGATTTTTTAACCAGTATTTCAAATGTGATAGCATATTTTATATTTATCCATTTTTTCAGTTTTTTATAGCTCTTGTCTTTGTGAAACTTGTGTCCAGTTGCCTCAGACTTGGATAGACGGATAAAGCACATCCCAGCCTAAAATTATTCTTCTCATCCAAAAATCAGCTCATGCCCACTGAGTCTTTTCTGCTCCAGTGAATTCACTTTTCATCTGAGACAATTAAAGAACTTCTGTCCTCTCCTTCGTGACAGTCTAAGTCTGGTGTCCTGGGACCTGAAAACCAAATCTAAGTCTGTCTTTCCTCTGTTCCCTCCAAAAGACACCTGACTTCTTTGCAAAATGTAACTCTTGTGTCCTCTCTATTCCTCCAGTTATCACAGTGTATATGCAGATTCTCTTCTCTCCCCACTATCCAGTCCTAAACCTATAAAGATACTTGCATTTCGATCTAGATACTATATGAATTATTCTTAAAATTATGAAAATACCCACAATATAAATAGATCTTTTTAATTTTTAAAATTGTTAGGAAAAGAAAGTTTTGATTTTCAAAATACGTGTATAGTCAGAATTAATATTCAAACAACAAAACTGATAGTTTATTCTTTGTATTTTCAGTTCTTCAGCATGTTATATTGAGAAGAATTGGAAAAAGCTTTGTGAATGTTATCTCATTTTAACAAGATAAGAAGAATTTGTGAAATTCAAAAGGCTGATGTAAATGATGGACTTCTGTGTATGTGGAACAAGCTGGGCAAGAGTAGACTGTAGAACTTTGCCAGAAAATCAGGAATAGTCTTCTGATTTCTATGTCAGAGAACACGCAATGGCAGTACAGTGCAGTGACTGAGATTATGGATTTGGAGCTGGACATTTTTGAGCTCCACTCCTCACTTCTCTGCTTATTAGCTGTGTGACATTTATCAAGTTACTGAACATCTCTGAATTGGAGTTTTTTCACAGGTGGAATGAGACCAATGATAGAACTGACTTCTAATTAGTGGGCTATAGCTGGGTAGGTAGGTCAGTAAAAAAGGTAGATGAGGGGTATATAGATAAATAGAAGGATGATAAAGGGAGGTCTGGGGAGGAAAAATAGGGCTTTTAGATAGCTGCGTTAGAGAATTAGAACTTTATGCAGGAGGCATGTAAAATTCAACGTAGATTATATGAGCTAGTTAGTTCTGTTTAAATTAATTGAATTCAGAAGAAAGCATTTCTTTGTTTATTAGGTTTTCAATCAATATGACAATGAACCTTCTGACATTAAAAATTAAAAGATGAGTAATAATGGCTACAATTTACTTTCAGGCCACTGACATTTTACTAGATTCTGTAAAATATTAATGCATTCAAATAAAATAAAGTAGTAAAGATAGAGCAATCAAATGGAGATATTTCTTGGTGAATCTAATTGTTCTTTAATAATACATTATAATATATGATAATATTTGTACAAGTAATATTTTAATAATATATTAATATATTTGTATAACATATTCCTTAAATCTATAAAAATATTCTTCTCAATTGGATTTACAAATACATGAAAGTAGTTGTTTGCCTTTGCCTCATGCATGTCACAGTCAACTTATTTAAGTTATTCATTTATGTACGGGCTCATTTTCCTAATTGACTATCTAGAGACAAACATGAATAGAACTTTCTCAAATAGTCAGAAGTTCTAGAAGTTAATGATATTTTATTGGCCCACCCAGTATGCCAGGAAAAAAGTGACTTTATTTGCTGGAATGATTCAGATGATTATCTTAATTTGCTCCATAATTTTTAATACATTGATACGTCATTAAGATTTAAGAGGGGCTGACAGGAAACATGTGTTCTAATAGGTCGGGTAATCAGTTGAATGTATCTGAGTGATTTAACTTGTGCTACATACCTGCTCAATAAAATATATGCACATGATTGCATCTTTGAAGGTTCATTACCAATAAAAACACCATTAAATTGAAAATCAATTCATAGAGTTGTTAGAAACACTCAAACGTGTTAGCACAATGACTTTTTTTCTGTGTGTGTGTGTGTGTGTGTGTGTGTGTGTTTTCTCACCTATAAAGCTAACTTTTGAAGGACACACTGAGATGCCTTGGTATTCTCTTTGTATGTTGTACTTCAGGAAATACTTAAGAGTAGAAGATAACCACATAGTTGCTTATACAAATTTTACCTTATTATCTCCACAACTCATTTCAAAGTAAACGAACTTTGATAATAATAATATAGTTCCTTAACAATTTATATAACACATTTTATTATTTTTATAATTAATGTGAATTCTAAATGAGGAACCAAATTCTAATGAATGGAATACACATGGCTTATCCTTCTGTCTTCCAATTTATTTCCCCCATAACACTTTTCACAGCACCTTCTGGTTCATCGATCCCTTCTTTTCCTCACCTTTCAGCTGACTTCTATCATATCCTTGGTAACAACTATTCTCATTCTGAGTAGCTATATTGTCATAATTCATATTTCAGGCATGTATTTAAAGAATGTTCATGAATTCTTGGGTTGCATGTTCTATATACATCTCAGTTCAAGCCTTGTGTACATGTAGGTTCATATATTTCTGTGTACATAAATGTTATACTGTATATTATAATTATATATTATATAATATAATAATATATGATATATAATAATGCATTATATATTATACTTATATATTAAAATAATATATTCTATATAATTATATAGAATAATTTTGTAATTATATATAACAATTATATTTATATATTATACATAAACACATTATATTTATTTATACTATTATAAACAATCGTGTATGAGGCAATAATGTCAAGTATGTAGACATTCAGAAGTATAAAACTGTCCTAGTGAATTGATACTTTAATTAATTGGAAATTATACTTTATTATTAATGATGCAATTTGCCCCAAAGTATTTTGTCTGATGTAATATTTTTATACCATCCTTACTTGGTTAATGCTTACTTATTATATTTGTACTAAATTTTTACTTTTAAATTTCTCTCTTTTTTATAATGCTTAGGTATGGCTATATGTATATGTGGTTATTTATAAATAACAAATACCCAGATTTGACTATACATACCTGTAGAAATTGCATGTTTTAACAGGTATATCTAGTTTGTTTACATTAATTGTGATACTGGTACATTTGGCATTATACCTACATTAAAAAAAGTTACTGTATCTTTCCTTTAATATCTTTTTTTCTTATTTTTTTGCCTTCTATAATATTGCTAGGTTTTTAAAATTATCTTTTTCCTTTTCTATTGTCTTAGAATATTTATTCATTATAGTTCTGTTAGTCTTGTGTTTGCCCTTAAATTTATAACTTACAAAATTTATTTTATCTATTTTGCCAGAATTTATCTCTAATCTTTCATTATTATTTTCTACTTATTCTACATTATTTTAAACCCCCAATTACTATTATCTTTATTATTTCTAATTATTATTGTTACTTATAATTGATGTCTTCTAAAAAATCTAGCAACACACTAATTTTCTTGCATACTACTATGCTTTTTCCAACAACGTTTCTACTCTGGGTAGTTTCCTTCTTTCTTACTAGTTTATCTTAGTATTACAGAATTTCTTTCAACAAGGGTTATGGATGATACATTTAAAAAATCTGTCTGAATATTACTCTTAAACAATAGTTTGGGTGTATTCTTCAGGGTTGACATTTATTTTCTCTCAGCTTGGTAAGATACTATTCTATTGTTTTCTGATGTTAATCTTACTAATGTGAGGTCTTCTGTAAATTAAACAGTTGTTCCTTTGTCTGCAATTTATCTTCTTTTTCCTTGCTGCTTTCAATATTTCTTCTTTGTCTTTGAGCTTCTTCAGTTTCATCGTAATTTAACATGGTGGTGAGTATTAGTATGCTTTCTCTCCCTGAAGAAATAGCTTTCTTCTATTCCAAAAAATGCTCAACCATTATCACTTCAAATTTTGCCTTTTCTCTATTTTCTAATTTCTTATTCCAAAATACCTGTAGGTTTATTGTCCTGTTTGCAATATCTTTTATCTGTTCTTCTTTCTTTTTTAAATTTCATTACCTTTGTAATGCTCACATTATATTGGAGGGTAAAAAAATCTGGGGAAGGAGAAGAGAAGTAGAAAGTGAGCCAGGGAAGGGACGGGAGCAAATGCAAGACAAGGTATTACTGAGCTGTCCACAGCTTTGCAAACAAAACATAGCTGGCGCTTAGTCGCACAGTCTCTCCAGAAAGCCTCTAGGGAACAATGCATTGTGGAAGAGGAGGCTGGTGATAGGATAAAGAGAGAACAATTTATCTGATGCCTTATTCCTGACTCCTCTCTCTTACTGATCAGTCTTCTCCCACAAGAAGAAGTTCCTAGCACCTAGGCAGCTACTGAAAATTGCAGAGTTTCTACAGGTCCATTTATCTAACGTGCTGGTGTGATGGACTTTCCTTGTTAATTGATGTTGTATACATGTCATCGTTGGTCTATGTGATGTGCATGACGTATTTGGCTGGGGGCAGGGATTTTTGACTATAACAGTATAAGTCATAATCATTGAGGTTGTTCATTCAGGAATTGAGAGAATCAACAGGGACTCAAGTAACAGAGGCCAGACTGAATGCGGGATATATTCAAATTAATCTGTAAAAAGTGCATGTTTACATGAGAGTCCCAGATTCTGCAAATGTCCCCAAAGGAGGTTTTGTATGGACTTTTCTGTGGCCCAGAAAGTCCTAAATCAGTTTTTGTATTAATTTCCTGGCTTGGGATTATAGCACCGTGACACAAATGAAAATTCCGTTTTAATGCTTGTGCTTAAAGAGGTTAGGGTTTTTGTTTTTATTTTCCATTGGTGACTTTTTTTTCCTGCTTAGGCCTAAGGAAGAAATAAAAGTTTTCCCACTGACTTTTTAGCCTTTTTATTTTTCTCTCTTTAAATTTGGAACAGCTTTTTGCAGCTTTAGTCTTTATTATGTACAGAAATAATTTTTAGTGATGATTGTCTCCTGGCATCCATTTATGGGTATGAAAGACTAAACTTGGGTGGAAAAAAAAAAATCCCAGTAGCTACAAGAGCGAGTTTCTGCTTATTACGCTGGCTTTAACTTTTTCTGCTTTAGTGCTAATACCTAAGGATTTACCTTTCCTTTCAAGATTCTTTATGCAATTAAACATTTTTAATATGTTTTGTCCATTATTTCAGTGTGTTTGTAAAACAAAGGAGGTTGTTTTGGCTCAACCCATTATATTTCTATATCTATTTCAATATATTTCTGTATGTTTTTGAAGTATCAATCATTGCTTATAATACTGTTTGGCCAAAAGGAGAGACAAATGATATGAGACTGTTTAAGAGAGAGGAACTAACCTAGTGGGTAAGAAATGGCTGTGGGGAGGTGAATGTGGTTGGTGTATTGAGGGTGGATTATAAATGATGTTAGAGCCTAAGGAGCTAGGTGTGGTCCAGCAGATAGAAGGGCATGTTAAGGACTGTCTAAATTGGGAGTTCAAGATTTGCAGATACTGACAGATACATATAAAATACATAAACAAATTTATACTGTATAACACAGGGAACTATATTCGATATCCTGTAGTAGCCTACGGTGAAAAAGAATATGAAAACGAATCTATGTTTATTCATGTATGACTGAAACATTGTGCTGTACAACAGAAACTGACACAACGTTGTAAACTGACTATACTTCAATAAAAAAGGTAAAAAATAAAAATAAATAAATAAATAAAAGTTGAAAAAAAGAAAAAAAAACAGAGCTGTCTTTACCCTAAGAGTAATGGGATGGCAGTAAATAAGGGAGAAAAGCAATCTTGCTTTTTAAATTGTAATTCAGTCTTCAGTGTTAATTAAGGGTCGGCCAGAGTAGATGAATGTGGGAAGCCGGTTAGGAGACCATTAAATAGCTGATAATTGATCAAACAGGGAGTCAAGAAGAAAGTACAAGAATTGTTTCTTATTGCTGGCTGCATTCACAGCCAGTTGTAGCAGCTGTAATAGTGACTGAGCATCGGCTGTCATCTACGTTACTACAATTACTACACTGTCCACATGGCTGCTGCCATTACTATCTGACTACAGCCCTCACACTGGACTTCCTGACTCCAGCCTCGTCTGCCTGAAGACGATCTACGATGCTGCAGCCAGAGTGATTGCTCTAAAATGTGAAATGGATCATAACACTCTCTGACTGCAAACTTTTCCATGGCTTCCCACTGATCTCAGAAGGCTAAACTCTTGAGGTGTACCAGATGTACAAAAGCCCTTTGCATCTGACTTTTTTTTTTTGTCTTCATATTAAATTCTGTTCACTCGGATTCAACTCTGAGATCCAACCAGAGTGAAGAATTTCAGTCCCCTAAACAAGCTGCATTGTCTTTTCCCTCTGGAACTTGAGACGTGACCTTCACTCTGCCTCCAGACACCTCTGATGGCATACCCCTTTGTCTGCCCTGACCCCCATCGCACATGAAAACACATTTTACCTGGCTGATGGTTGTTAACTTTCAGATCACAGGTTCTACATCACTCGTCAAATCTTCTAGCAAGATTTACTAGGTCCAAGGGTGAGGGTCTCCTGTCATTACAATTATCATTATTTAATTTTAATTACCTACTTACTCTTGGAAACTGCCTCTAGATTCTCTATGAGAAGGAATATTACTTTCTTGTTCTCAATTGTATTCCCAGAGCCAAGCACAATGTGTACTTGAAAAATACTTGTTGAACTAATGAAGAAATGAATGACTGAATGTTTGACTAAATGAATAGATACAGGTATTTTATGGTATCTCCCCCACCACAGTATTCAGTTAAAATTTTGTCAGTTAGGAACGATATAATCAAAACAAATGATTTATTCACAGTTCTCAAAGAAGCACCTCATAATTGGTGGCTGAAATAGGTGTGAGTTCTTACCTGCTTTATTTTATTTTCCTCTAAGGAAACTAAGGAGGGAAAAAAAAGGTATTTTTAACCATGGGTCAATATATAATCCCCAAAAACTATGAAAAAAAGAGAGAGATGCCCTAGACCCTGGTTTATGTTTTTATTATTTAGTTTCATGTCTTGAGATAAATATATTTAAGCTTTCTGCCTTATACAACTTTGGCTCTAGGATCTGTTTTTATGAGACTGTTGGTTCTGTCTTGGACGTACTCATCTCCTCTTGGGAAATTTGGGTGAAATTTAGGGATTATTCAGTCTGAGCATTTGATCCTACTTGCTGCCTATTTCAGCATTCTTGCCAGCATCTTGTGTCCTAAATCTTGTGACGTGATTCAGCGATGATAGATTCTATTGGTACTTGATATTGACGTTGTTCTCTGGTGACTTTAGAAACCGCCGATGCCTTTTGGAATACCTGAAAATGAATCTAATAGCTTGTCAAAGGAACCTGACCAGACCTTGAGGCCCGACTGAGGTATAATTAGAGCAAAATAAATGGATCAGCCCTAATTATCTGAATAGTTCAATGTTCCCTGCCCATTATTCATATCCTATTGTTTCTGTCTATTTCAGCATCAGTCTTATGTTTCTTCTGTCAATCTATTACATCTTTAAAAACTGCAGATTTTATAACTCTTTGCCTTTTAGCTTTCCCTCCTTAAAAATATGTGTCTTATTTCTAATCTTCATATCATAAAATTTCTTCCTTTACTCATTCGTTACTATAAGGCTGTTTATTAATTTTGTGAATGACAAAATGATGGCTTGTTTTTATTTATGTCTACATAACAGAACAATTTATTTTGAAATCTTTAGAAGTAAAATGTGGTTCCAAAGTATTTAGTAAACAAAAATATTTGAAGGTTTCACTGTAATAGAAAGCAGAGGGAGCATTTAAATAATATGAGTAAGCTTTCTCATTAAATATGACATCATTCTGAATTAATTTCTTGATTTATTTTGATTTATACAAATTGTCCAAACATGAAATGTTTGTAGAGTTCAAGAAAGATATGAATAAATTCTGAATAATTCTTTATGTAAAGCTGCACCTTCAAAGAGAGTACTAATTATTCATTAATGTGGATATGTTTTGATAGACTTCTTATAAACTTGAAGTCATTCTTAATAGGAAAATCTATATTTTCTTCTATATGAAAAAAATACTGTCAACATTGTAATGTTAATGGAAGCATCATATCAATATGAGGACATTTCTGATGCAGATTAAGTGCTGTAAATATGGTAGCTAATTTTTATGCTTCACAATCATTTACAGTAACAATTCATTATAAAATTGTATGTTGTGATTACATTAAGCCCTTTTGTTAATTAGTTGAATCTGTATCTTTTTATTTCAGAAAATATAAATATATTTTTAATATTTTAATTGAAAATAGAAGTTATAAGTGTCTCTTACAGAAAATCTCAATCTGTTTAAGGAAGAAGAAGTGGTTCATTTGTTCTCCTGCTACTCAGTGATTATTACTTTTAACATAGTGACATATTTCTCTTCTATTACTTTTTACATTTGACATAATTAGTATTTACTCTTTTCAAAAAAATTCCAACTGTTTTTGCATCTTTTCAGCCGATGAACTTTAGAATCAGTGTTTCACTTTCCTGCAAGGATTTTAATTGGGAAGGCATTTAACTTAAAAGCTAATTTGAGAAAAAGTGATATCCTTACACTTGATTCTTCCCTTTCCAGGACATGATATATCTTTCTAATTTTTTTCAATCCTTTTTAGGCCTATGTGTTAACAGTAATAATTACTTTTTAAAATGTAGACCTTAAACATGTCCTCTTATAGAAAAAAATTTTTTTCTAGTTTTATTACCGTTAGGAATGCACCACCCTCCTACCCCACACACATTTCCTGAATTGATCAATTGATTTTTTTGGTTGTATTTGTGTTAAGTGTTTGTATCTAGTCACCAAGCTCTACTTCCTAATTCATCTTGTTTTTGTTTTTGTTTTGTTTTTATTCATTTGATTGGTCTCAAAATCATATGACCTCAAAATCATACTACAGGAAGATATGCTCACAGGAAATCTTATCTCAATGTTTAAAAATTTTAGAACTCATTTATTTTTCTTAAATTATTGATTTAAGTGGTGGTGGTAAAAGACAGTGTCAAAAAGTAGAAGTGATAGCAGACATCCTTGTTTTATAAACTTCCAAATATTAAAATTAGAAACTATTAGAAAATTAGAAACTATTAAAAGATTTTAAATATCTGTAACTTGCTGTAGATATCTTTATCATATTAAGAAAAATTTCTTTTATTTGTATCTCATTATGATAATTTTCTATTCAGGAATGGGCCTTGAACAAATACTTAAAAATTTAGTATGTTGGAAGATAATCGTGTGTTCATTTCTCCCTTACTCATTTAATCCAAAGAATTTATATATACATATATATATTTATATATATACATATATATAAGTATATATATATATACACACACACATATATTTAAATGCTGAACCTTTCTTATATTCTTGAATAAATCTATTGGTCACAATGTACTATTTCTCTATTATACTATTGGATTTGATCTACAAATTAGTTAAAATACTTTAGGTGAAAATATTAACAAATTCAAATTTAAATTGATTCAGTCAAGAAGGGGAATGTATTAGCTTACAAAACAAGAAGTCCAGATAGGACTTGTCAAGGATTGGGTGAGTTAAGAGCATAATAATTTTAAAAACTCAGATTATTTTTATCTCCCTGCTGTGCTGTCTTCAGTGTAGTTACAGATACCATAGCCAATTTCTATTCTATTTCATAAATGAACTAGAATGTATTTAATCATTATCTTTGTACTGTCAATGAAAAAATTAATCAGTCGATCTAAAAAATAAGTGGAAAATTGTATTTGAGCCAAATTGAGGATTATAACCTGGAAACAGCCTCTGAGATAGCTCTGAGAACTTTTCCACCCATTTAAAGTCAGAGTACAGTTATATAAGTTTTTGAGACAGAGGGCTGTACATTAACTGACATTATTACTGATAGTTTACATAATCCAGGTCTAAGTGTACAAAGCAAGTAGTGTCTCATGGGTCATCATGGCCGCTTATGAGATTAGGAAGGATTGTTATCTTTTAAGGAGTTGTCTTCTTGGTGCTGGAAGAATGTTGCTCTTTATAGTTGAGCAGGTATTTCTGCTGATGGGGAGGCTTGGTGGATGCAAAATGCAGGCACGCAATGCCCGGTAGCAGGGAGAAAGGAGGCCAAAGGGCAGAGAAAATTTTTGTTTAAATTTTCCTTGACTTGCCTTAGAATACGAGTTTTTATTTCATCGGTATTATACATTTAGATTGTTCAAATAATTTATACTTATGATTGACATTGAGAAAAATGTAGATTGATCTTCTCTATAGTGTATCTATTTTTCTTAAAGTGTTAATTCAGAGAAGAGTGAAAGTACAGAATCAAAGGATAAGGGCAATTAAAGGTCTAGCGTAGAAACAGTCACCCTCTCAGAGTTGCTCTGTGGGAGAATGCGTGTCCTGCTGTCTGCTCTCTCATCGCCACCACCAGCACTGAGTGTTATTAAAAACACAGCAAAACCTGTGGTTATAAGAATATGTGTATGTGGATGCTAATTAGGTAATTTCCACTAGTTTGCCAGCATACTTTTATCCCAGAGAACTTACAGTGCCTAATTTTATCCCATAATACTTATTATAGTGGTTCAGAAATTCCATCTGTTTTCATTATTTCAGGATAACAATGTTTAGTCAACAAGGGGGATTGCACTAATTTTTTGGTGATTCACATTCTTAGAATTCAAGTCCCTTTTCATTCTTTTGTTGTAACAATGAAAAGAAAATTAATATAAAAGTAAAAGTGTATGTAGCCCTTCCCACCTTCTAGACAATGATGGGGAGTTTCATGTGTAACAGCCTGAATAAGAAAGGGTGCAGTAAAAGTGCCATAGGCTAGAGGAAGGGGAAGAGAGCTCAGGGAGTTTGAAGACAGAGACAAAAGAGTGGAAAAATACATAACAGCTGCAGAACCTAAGAGGTATTTCCAGGGATTATGATTCCTTCATGGTAGTTTCACAAGTGTAAGTAAAGGATTTGACGTGTGTAGAAGTTAGTTTTGATTGCATGGATTATGTTTTATGGTCCACAGCACCTCTATGAGACTGCACCACATTATGTTTTAAGCTTCCCATACACATTTTGATTGTGCCCAGCACGGCCGTTATTAAATCCAAGATAACAAGTCCATTTTTGCCAGCATCTTAATATTTACTCTTCACCACTTGGTTCTTCCTCATTTCTTATCTATAGTAGGTGTGCTTCCTTCAAATTCCCCATCAGGCAGGACAGTGAAGCATCTGTGGAGCACCAGCCACGTGCGAGCCCCCGTGCTGGTGCTGTGATGAGGGGATAGGAGGAATGCGCTAAAGCACACTCCGTGGCGACAGGCCATGGTTGTGGGAATGAAGGCTATTTGCCCAGCTTGAATCTATTCCCCACTTTCTCCTTCCTAATCAACTCTCGATTTGTTCAGATGTTGATGACAAACTATTCATCCCATTTCCTTTTTGGAGAAACCAGATCTATCCTTAGTTCCAGTGGTGATTCATGACTTTTTTTAAAATCGACAAGTACATGCGATTCTCCTGGTTATTGAAATCCTAGCTCTTCCGACTTAGGGAAAGGACCCGATTCCCTGGGAGAGGGGGAGATTCCTTTCCTTCGGATGTTGTTTAAGGAAGCGTATTTCCATCTGTTGCTGAGAACCTTTATATGATCCCAAAGGTAACCAGCCTTAGGATAAGCCAACAAGGTAAACAGTGGAGCAAAGGGATGGAAAGAACTGAGTCCCTAATGACATCATTAAGCTACTGAATCAACAATCCATGACATCGTTCTTCCTCTTGCCTTCCGGTTATGAGACCTAACATTTTTCATTGGAGTTTCTGTTAACAATTGAAAGCATTCCAATTGACATAACAGTTAATTAATAAGGAAGTTTTGATAATTATTACAGTATTTTCACCTGAAAGCCTTTATTTACTGCTATGTACTTTCTGGTGTGCATTATTTTTAGTGTGCAGGATAATGTTAGTTTTTTTACCAAGCATGCTTGTGTTTGTATTAGTAACGGATACTTTTTTGCAAAGCTACCAACATCTCCCTCTCGTCTCCTTTTCCTCTACTTAAATGTTATGGTTTGAAAGTAAAATAAAACCTAAATGTTTATGTGAGGAGATTTGAAAAACTATACTCTTTTCCATCTCAATGAAGCTTGACTATAATATTGGCTCTTGATAAAAAAGAAACACTGTAATATTATGCAATGTATTAGTGGATTTTTAATAGTTGATTAATTTGTTGGAAAATTAATTTGGTGGAAAATTTTATTTTAATGTGTGTGTAACTGGTTTGAATTTATAAGACCTAAAGGTTCAAGAGGACATGTTTGTATTTTTAATTACTGTTAGTAGCATAATAATCAGTGATTAAAAATTATCAGACTTCTCAAAATCCCTTACTGTTAATTTTTGCTATAAAATATGAAAGAAGAGAAGTCTGATAGGTCAACTTGATTAAGTTACCAATAAGGAAAGACCGAGTAAATGTTTTCTACTTTACAAAATAAAATTCAAGATTATGAAATGTCTTGGCCTGAACATTTTATTTTGAAAAATGTAAAGCATTCTTTGCTCAGTTGTTCTTTCTATGCAGTAGAAAAATCATGCAGAGAGCCAAAAAAACCCTTCGAATATGTAAAAATGAACATAGGACATGTACTTTCCTTTTCATGACCTTGTGTTTCCACCCAGGAAATATTCACCTTGATGCTTCAAAGGTAGAAATTTGCATTCAGGAATGAAGGCAAAGGCGCCAGAGGCAAGACAGGACTCTATATTAGAGCAGGGATTATGTTTAGAGAGCAAGTACCTGTTAAGGTTATCTGACAATAAACTTGGAATTTAGATGAGCAACCTCTAAATCTTATTCTTTGCTAGAACATGGGAAATACACAAATAGTGAAGAGGCTAGTTTTACAGGCTCAAAGGGCCATCTGGAGGGAAAACAGAAGACAATAATACGCAGATTCATGTGACAAACAAAAACTGTATTTCTGGATTGCAGTACAGTGAGCAATCAAAGATGATTCTGTGGTATCTAGTCTGAGTGATGGGCTAAATCATCAGAGCATCATCTGATAAAAGTAAATCAGTCAATAGATTTTTTTAAGTAGGAAGGAGGATATTATTTGTTGGTTTTTCAACATCCTCGTGAAAACCATTATTTCATATATTTTGTACATTTGTGTGTGAGTGGGTGGGTAGTTTCAGGTGGAAGAGTGGGGCCCATGCCTTACCTCTTGTGTTTACTAGAGTATGCCCGGTGCCTAGGACAGTGTGTGGGACAGAGTAAATACTCCATATGCTTGGATGGGTGAATAAATAAAATGTCAAAGTACTATATGTGATGATGTCAGATCTTTTTCTGCTTTAACACCTATTATGGATACATTCAGGATATGTGTTTACATTGTCATTCAAAAAGTATGTTCAGGAAAGTAAAACACTAATAATGTATGATCTCAGCAATCGTTAATAACACAGTGCCTTGACAAAGATATGAGAGTCTTTCAATTATGTATAAATATCCAGTGCTCCTTGTAACCCTATTTTATTCAATTCAAATGTATAGGATTTATAAAAAGAACTTCACATTTATTCAATTTTACTTAAAAATAATTTGCAAGTTGATTATTAGTAGACATGATTTTCTGTATACTTCACAATTTCAAAATGTTGCTGCTGATTTGCATAAGATGTATACCAGTGCAGCCTAGTTTTCCTTTCTCAAATATGAGCTCAAGACTCATGAATTGCATTTGAATCAGTGGGATTCATGATTTTATTTTAGTGCCTGACAATGACTTGGTTTAAATAGTCTTTACCTCAAGAGTTGATGGTGCTCAAATTACAATCCAAATGTTTTGACCTTACCATCACTGCAAACATGTATGAAATGTAAGGAAAATTTAGCCCTCAATTTTCTGATTCATTTACTCATCAAACTATCTTATTAAAGCCACTTCATATTCAGGAAACTTGCTAGCAAATTATTTCCAGCTTATTTCATAGTCGCAGGAAGTTGACACTTATTAACCCAAGCTAAATCCCTGTAGATTCTCCTCTGTGTATAATTCAGAGCTCACACAGATTTTACGTTGCTACAATTGATAGGGTGGTGGAACTCCAAATCCTCCCCAAAACATTTATTGTAAGTAAGTCAAACCAAATTTCTATCAGCTATTCAGTTCCAATCCCCCACCCCCTCCACATGTTCAAAGGAATAAATTTCAATCTCTTGCTGTTTCTGGAACTGGGTTTCCTAATGTTTATCTAAATCTTACCACTATATATGGTTTCTTTAAAATCTTGTATGTTTTATATTTCTTATTCTTTTGTTATTGGTGATGTTTCCTCTTTTCCTTACAAAACAGTATAACTCTCTTCTTTTAATCTATTCTTTTTTCTTAAAAAAGAGACTCTAGGCCTTGATTTGTCCATTGTAAATAAAAATCATAACAATTGCAGTGAGACCAAGGAAAAGGGCAACTGTACACACAAAGGAATTTGATTTAACTAGTTCTGGGGTAAAAAAAAGTAAAGGTCACTTGACAACATGTTGAATCCAGATTGAAAATGAATGAATTAGAATGAAAGACATAGTCTGGGTCTTTGGACTAAGGTGACCTGGAAGGGAGAAGAGGTATAAATTTATGTACAAAGATGTGAAAACATAATTTTATGAAGTGGAAATCTGTCAGGATTTTTATGTAAAATTCTGTAAAAAATACAAGGACAAGGATGAACTGAGACCACCACAGTTGGCTGTTAATTTACCTGGGTCTTATGGGGAAGTGGAGCTGTGGTTTGCCTGAAATCACTTGTAAATAGACTAGCTGAGCTCTAGGCATATACTGGCAGACCAGTAGTGTTATAAACTGCCAGCAACAGACTGAACTGTTACGCTGTACACCAGAAATTGACACGTCATTGTAAACTAACTATACTTCAATTAAAAAAATTATTTTAAATAAAATGCCAGTGATAAAAATAGAACATGCTTTCTTGAAATATTTTGGAGACATGGCCATCTTAAACGAAAGCTAGAAAGTGAAATGTTGAATAACAGCAGTTCTGGTGTGTTTTGTGATGTTGGAGAAATCTTGGTTTTGATCAAATGCCAGAGGGCACACTCCAGGTTTTGGAATATGGGGGACGTCCATAGAGGCTGAGAGCCTGAGCTTCCTTTACTAGTGTATGTAGGATGATGGGCTTTGTTTTGCTCCATGTATCAAATTCTCAGGTTGGCTCTTGCCCTCCTTTTACTGAGGTATAATTACATGTGATAAATGTACAGATCTTAAAAGTACAATTTGAGGTTTTTAAAAATTATAATTCTTATTTTTTATTGAAGTGTAGTCGATTTTCAATGTTAGTTTCAGGTGTACAGCAAAGTGATTCAGTTATACATGTACATACTTACATATATATTTTTTCAGTTTCTTTTCCATTACACCCCATTATTAGAAATTGAATATTGTTCCCTGTGCTATACAGTAGGTCCTTTTTGTTTATTTTATACATAGTAATGTGTATCTGTTAATCTCAAATTCCTGATCTGTCCCTCCCTCTCCCTTTCTGCCCTGATAACCACAGTTTGTTTTCTATGTCCATGAGTCTATTTTTGGTTTGTAAATAAAATTTATGTATTTCTTTTAGACTGTACATATAAGTGACAATTTATGATATTTGTCTTTTTCCATCTGACTTACTTCCTGAATGTGGTAATTTCTAGGTCCAAGCATGTTGCTGCAAATGGCATTATTTCATTTTTTATGACTGAATAATATTCCATTGTGTGTTGGGGGTGTGTGTGTATGTATGTGTATGCACACATATACATATACCACATCTTCTTTATCCATTTATCTGTCAATGGACATTTAAGTTGTTTCTATGTCTTGACTATTGTAAATAATGCTGCTGTGAACATTGGGGTGCATATGTCTTTTCAAATTAGAGTTTTCTCCAGATATATGCCCAGTAGTGGGATTGCTGGATTGTATGGTAACTCTATTTTTACTTTTTTAAGGGACCTACATACTGGTCTCCATAGTGGCTGCACAATTTTACATTCCCACCAACAGTGTAGGAGAGTTCCTTTTTCTCCACACCCTCTCCAGTATTTATTATTTTTAGACATTTTAATGATGGCCATTCTGACTGGTGTGAGGTGATACCTCATGGTAGTCTTGATTTGCATTTCTCTGATAATTAGCAAAACTGAGCATCTTTCCATATGCCTGTGGACCATCTGGATGTCTTCTTTAGAGCAGTTTGAGTTTGACAGATGAATATTCCCTGGTAATCAACACCCTCATCAAAATATAGAACATTTCTATCATTCTAGAATGTTCTCTCAAGCTCACTTCCTATAAATCCCCTTCTCTGCTCCCTCATTCAAACTTAATTGCTGTTCTGATTTCTGTGTCTAATAGTGACCTAATTTGCCTTTTCCTGAACTTCATATAAATGGAATTATACAGTATGCTCTTGTGATGTCTTTCTTTTTCTGCTCAGCATAATTGCATGAGATTCATCCAGGTATACCAAAATGGTTCAGTCCTTTTTTTTTTTTTTTTTTTTTTTTTTTTTTGCTGAGAGGCATTCCATTATATGACTCTACCATAATTAGAATATGCATTCTCCTCCTTATGGGCATTGGGTTATTTCCAGTTTATTGTCACTGATATGAATATTTATGTGCATATTTTCTTTGAGAATTCTTACCTTTTAAGATTAAAAAAAAATCCCCTTTGTAGTAGGTTGAACAACAGTCATACAAAGATATCAAGTCCTAATCACTGGAACTTGCCAATGTTTCATTGTTTGGAAAAAGGGTCTTTGCAAATGTAATTATATTAAAAATTTTGTGATGAGGAAATTCCTCTGGATTATCCTAGTAGGGCTTAAGTAAGGTCACCTTAAAAGAGAAAAACAAAGTGAATACAATTAGCAGGGGATGCAGAGGGGTGCAGAGAAGAGGAGGAGGCAATACATGTCCACAGAGGCAGAGATTGTAGTGGCCACAGCCAAGGAATGCCTGGAGCCACCAGCAGCTGGGAGGTAAATAATATATTCTGCCTTAGAGCCCCGTGAGGGGGTGTAGCCCTGTTAGATTTACAAATTCTAGCCTCCGGAACTATATATTTCTGTTATTTTAAGACACCAAGTTGGTGGTGATTTGTTATAGCAGCAATGGGAAACTAATACACCCTTCCAGATCCTTTTGGCATTGCTGGCTTTTGACTTGAAATTGGGGATATTTGGGGGGAAAGGAACTATGCCTCTTTATACCCATTCTCAACTTCAGTTTTTGAATTTCATTCCTGGACTATGAAAATTAATTATATTGACACTAAACATATTTAGAAAAGCTTGAGTTTCCACATTGCTTGTTTTATAAGGGGGAGAAAATACCTTGTCACAGTGCAATATTTTTCTTTAAACCACAGGCAGAATTAGATCATACCAAGATCTAGACAGAAAATGCTAGGTTAAAGAAAATACTACAACACTGAGGTAAAAAGGAAATTCTTGGCAGAGACTCTTTCTCTCAGTGATCTGACATCCATGTTTGTCTACAACACACACCATTTTACTTAATCAACTACCACCTTCTGACTTCTCACCAAAATACTTCTATTAGGTTTACTGGGAGACTCTGGAGGGTGGCCACAGGAATTCAGTTTTATCACTAAACTCAATTCAACAATCCATAAATAAGCACATAGCTTCTAGTATATGTGTGTAACAAAAAAGGTTGGGGTACAGATCAGAGAGATCCAGTACCTCATCTCAAGTTGTTACAACTCAATAGTAAAATACATTTGAGTTATATAAACATTGCAGCTAGAGATAACATATATGGACCACTATATATAAAACAGATAACAAGGACCTACTGCATAGTGCAGGGAACTATATTCAGTATCTTTTAATAAACTGTAATGGAAAAGAATCTGAAAAATAAAAAATACGTATGTATAATTGAATTACTTTGCTATACACCTTAAACTAACAATGCATTGTAAATCAACTATACTTTAATAAAGTTTTTTAAAATGTTACAGCTAGAAATGTATATCAAATAACATTTTTAAAGATGAAGAAAAAAACCCTGCATCAAACATTAACTGTAATAAAAGTGCTTTTTAAAATCCATGTAAGTATTTCTATTGTGGTTCAGATTTAGGGAAAAAATGCTATATTAGTCTAATTGGACTACCATAATAAAATGTCAAAGAACGGATGGATTAAGCAACCGAAATAAATTTTTTCATAGTTCTGGAGCGTAGAAGTTCATTAATATGCCAGTAGGATTGGTGTCTGGTAAGAACTCTCTCCTTGGGTTGCAGATAACCACCTTTTTGTTGTGTCCTTACATGGTGGATAGAGAGAGAAAGAGAGAGGGAGGAAGGGAAAGACAGAGAGAGATCTTTTTTCCTCCCTCTTCTTATAAGGACACAGTCTTATTGGGTTATGTCTCTACCCCACCTTATGACCTCATTTAACTTTACTTTCTAAAGACCCAATCTTTAGATACAGTGACTTTGGGGATTAGGGTTTCAACATATGAATTTAGTAGTAGGGGGCCACAATTCAGTCCATAATTCATGCTTCAGTATTCTCCAACTTGAAACACACACACACACACACAAAACACTCAAACGTCCATCACATCTCCTAATGCCTATGTCTCTTCAGGGCTAAGCACTTCGAAGTTGTATTTGTCATCATGGAATATCTTCATTTCCTCTCCTCCCATCAACAGGAGGAGGCTGAAATCAGGCTTCCTATCTCACCACTCCAGTGAAACGTTTAGGCAAGTGTCATCACTGACCTACCTGTCAGATTCAGTTGTCATTTTTTAAAAAATCCTGTTTTTGCTGTTCTATTTTCTTTGACACTGTTGACTTTTTACTACTTGAAAGAGTCTTTCTTTAGTGTCCATAAAATCATTGAAGTTAGAATGATAAACTAGTTTATTAGTTGTTCATAATATGAACCCAGTAAATGTTGTATAAAAGAATTGGTCAATTATTTTGCTAATTGTATCAGTTTGTAGTTTCTATATATAATCTGACATGTTTGCAAGTGTTAGTATATAAGAAAATTCATGTACATGTTAATGTATACAAGAGGTCATTTGAAAATTTCAAGTTACCTTGTTATTTTTCTTCCAGCTACCCTTATATAAAATTTTGTATAAGCCAATAGTATCTTAATTATATACAGCACAATTATTTCCTATATTCTCTCTTCAAGAATGAGATTTTAGAGACAATGTTTACTAAGCTTATATTATAAATTAATACTTTTAGTGAAGTTACCATTATTTGTTATGTTGGGTAAAAAGATTGACAACATTTTATATCTAACCTCCTATTATTTGTAAAGTTACATTTTTGTTAAAATCATGAAAGTTTATTCCAAGTGAAGCTTCATGCTGTTTGATTACTTTTCATTTTATCACATTATTGTAAGTTAGTATTCATATTCTTTTGACTCTAACTATTTTCTAAGTGGTTTATATATTTCAAATAGTATTACTTTAGTTTCTTTTGCATTCTATTTATATATTCAAGCTAAGTAAAATAATCTTTAAAATATTATAAATGTCTAAATCTCTGCAACCTGGAGATGAAGGCATTTTTAAAAGCTTGATCTTCACACTGTTTACTATCATCCTACATCTTAAATTTTAAAAGAAATCTTGAAAATTATTTAATTTTCAAAATACTTTATTTTCAAAGTAAGTGACTTCATGTTAAGAATTTTAAACAGTTTAAGATTATCTACCCAAAGTTGTCTGGATAAATTTCCAAAAGATACAGACTCTAGATACAGGATCAGAGTTTGAGAAGCTATTACATTTCTCCATTTCTTAAAAAAGTACATTTAGCACAGATTACCCAAATCCCTAATGTTTCAAGTTCTCTGATATAATCTGGATAAAATGCCTGACAAATTTTGTTTAAAAATTGTGAAATATACATAAAAGAGATGAATTAAACATATACATGTATGTGTACAGTTTAATAGTTAATAATTAAGTAATCCTCAAATTCTTAGCAATCAGATTAAGAAAGAAAATATCACAAGTATATTATATTAAACTGCCAATCTGTGTACTTCCAATATGGTGCCCTTTTCCTATCTTCCAGACTAACAGTTATGCATAATTTGGGTTAATGATTCATCTGTTTTTCTAAAATCCTCCTGTTTGATTTTCTCCTAAGAAAAAGAAAGACAAGAAATGGGTAGTTCAACCTAAGATGGGGATGAAAGGAGTTACCAGGAAATTAGAAAAAGAAGTATCAGTAAAACTCCCATGCAACAAGTCAGAAAATCAGACAATTCAAATTGGAGTGGAAAGATGGAAGATTTAAAGAATAATATCTCCAAGAAAAAAAATGGATCAATTCATGGGGGAATTAGGGGATTTTAAACTTTGACAAATATTTAGAGGATGAATAAGAAGTCTAAATAAGTGAAAATGCAGTTATTAACTCCAACAAAAAATTAAAAAGGAAATATAATTATGTTATACTACATAGATATATGTAAACAATATTTACGAAGATGAAATACTACAAATCCCAATTAGTATTCAAAAAGAATGATACAAAACATTTGGTAAGATACAGGACTTGTGGGATTTTATGTGCTAATGTGTGTCTGCACATTTGTGTATGTGTGTTTGTGCATAGAATGTAGACCATGAATGAGATATAAAAACTTGTCCCCTGTATTAGGAAGTCAATAAATTGGAGGTAAAAAAGAAAAGAAAAAGGAAAAGCAATAAAAAATGTCAGTTATCAATATCTAAACATTATTTTAAAACAGCTGAAGTTTGAAAATAACACTAAAAATAAGAAAAACAAGAAAAATATGTTAGTTATCAATATCTATAGAAATATCAGTCGGAACAACTAAAGTATTAAAAATACCTGTTTCTCTAGAAGGATCATGAAGGATAACTATTTAACATTTAAAAATACATCCAGGAGTACACAAAAAATATATTCTGTAAACGTTATCATAAAATAAATATATGTATATGCATATTCTAATGTTATTTTTTATCAAGATACTTACTGGTGAGTAAATGTAAAATGTTGGCCATCATGAGTGGAAATGATTTATTTCTCTAGACCAGTTTTTGTCCATTGACAGAATAATTAAGATAGTTTGGGGCTTTACCTTTCTGATTTATTTTCTTTAACATGAAATATTCAGTAAAAGCAATTATTTTATGCTACCTGCAGAGACTTTACATCATTTTTCGTCAAAATTTTGCATTAATGGTAATGTTACTGACACTACACTATAGACATAGAAATGTTTGCAGTAATATTTCCTATTCATTTTATTTTTAATAGTCCATCCTTACCTTCCTGGATTCTAAGAACCAAGTATTTACTGTCAGTTCTTCACAGGGTAGAAGTAGAACTCTAATTCTAATTCTTGTTCATTCTAAATTATGACCAACTACCTTTCTGTACTACTCAGAGGTTCATAAAAAGGGATTAAAATTATATCATTTTTGATGTAATGATTTTTTGATGAAACTAATCATTTATTTAAATTATTTTCTCCTAAGTTCATCACTTCTGGGCAACTGAGTATAACATTTGTATCTAGTGCCTTTGTTCCTGCTAGAATTAGATTGGTTTACCCTTTAAGAAAAAAAATTGTATTTTACAGCAGTGATTCAAAATGAACCTTATTAGATTCTAAAATATTTCTGTTGGGTCAGTGTTTCTGTAGTTATTAAAGTCATATTTTTTATTATCCCCACAGCACACCCAAGATACAACCAAAGATATAAGTGGTTTTCCACTAAAATGCTCTTGATTATTTTCATAAATTTGGTGAAAAAATAATCTAAATGTAAACAGTAAATACAATTGTGCTAACTTTTCTCCTTCTTATGGAATATTTAAAATCCTTACTTAATTAAAGAATATTTGAAGCCCCAGAATTTATTATAAACTTGAGTTGGAAAGTATCCCATTAACTAGATGAATAGGTCTGTTCTCACTATTGATCTCTTTTGCTTTGAATAAATAAAATACAAAGGCATCTGCTTATATGCACGCAAAGCTTTGTGTGACTCCCAAGTACTAAATTATGTATTCCATATAAATGGATTTTCCTTTTATGGGTTATTTTTCCAATACAATTCCCAAATGAATTCAATTTTCATGTAAGTTAGGAAATGGCTACCCTAGCTTAAGACAAGCAGCTACGTAGGGTATAAAGGAAAATTAGTGCATATTAGTACTAAAGATGACCAAACAGCTCATCCATATTTGGATTAATATACTGGTGAAGTGCTCACTCATGTAGTTTATGAATGTGGTAATCAAATGTGACCAAAATGCAACGTACTATAACAGAAAGTCTTGCAAAATGAAAACATAGTCAAATATAATTTAAATAAATCCATCAGAGTACAATAGGTTAAAAAAGGGAAGTACACACTGTCAGTGGGACATTCTATTTTCTGAGAATTTAGAGGAATCATTGTTCTTATTTTATAAAATTTTTTTTGTTTTGTTATCAAATAAAATATAATAGTGTAAATACACTACAGGTTTATTAAGTATGGCCTTTTAAAATATTTTTATATGTTTGAAACTCAATATATCTTACTAACTGCAGAGTAAACAAATAATATAATTTATAAAAATGATTTTTGTCTTTGATATAACTTATGTCCACGTGCTTTTCTCTTAGTTCTTAGGTACATGGTTTTCACTTCTGATAGGACAATGTTAAATACTTACTTATATTTTTAGCATCAATATTTGCAATACAATTGCATTATAATAAACTGACAGTTTCCTTGTAATATAGATTGTTAGTACTGCTTAATCAATCAGTAAATTTATTCCTTTTTCTGTATTCAAAATTTATGTAACTACCTTAACATATATTAATATATTTAATCAGTTTTTAAGATCATTGGTAAAATCAATATAATAGATTTTTTTTTTTTTTTTGCTATATACAAATTCCCTTTATATCTTTATTGCTGTTGGGGTGGTTTTTTTTTTTTTTTTTTTTTTTTGGTGGGGGGAGGAGGGTGAGATAATTAGGTTTATTTATTTATTTATTTATTTTTTAAGTGGTACTGGGGATTGAACTCAGGACCTCATGCATGCTAAGCACAGCACTTTACCACTAAGCAATACCCTCCTCACCTTTATATACTTATATTATATACTATTTATTTAAATCTTTATTATTATCTGTATATCTTAAAATGAGGTAATAAACAATTAAAAATAATTCTCAATAAAATTTTACATTTTAAGTGTAGTATTTCTAGTGTATCAGTCACAGAGATGATGCCTAGAGATGTGTATCAAGCATCATTGTTATTAAGTAAACTACATAATCTCACTATATTGTGTGCATAAACTTTACAGGTAAGTGGGTAATCATTATGCAAAGAGAGAACATAAACTTCTTTAATCATTATAGATGTTTAAGCATGCACATTAGAAAGGCAATTTTGCTACATTAAGGAGACAGATTAATAAGCGAAAATAATGCAGAATGCTTAAGAGATACTCTTCTTTTGAAAATGGAAAATCAGTTCCACAAAACTTAAAGGATTATTTGACCTATGTCTCCTGTATGGTTCTGGTATAATGCTAAGAATGGTTTATGCTAACTTAATGAAGGTATTGTGGAAAAGTTAAACTGCAGTTCACATATAAAATGTTCATTATGAAGTGAAAAAAAAATCCCTTGTTATTTGTAAGTAAACGTTTTTGTATTTTTAAATCATTTTAAAGACAGCCTAAATAAGGATGAACAGTATGAATAATACTAATAATTGACATTAACGGACAGTACACACCAAGTACCAATAAGCACTTTGCATGAACTATTCAGTGTAACTAATTGATTATGGGTGTGTCTACCCAACAACAATAGCTAAAATTCTATTGCAGAAAAAAAGTGACTCACGTATTTTCAGATACTTGAAAAATTTATGTAACTGTAATATACGGCCTATTTAATTGATTGTGCATGTATAGATGTTTATCTCTTCGTCTCCTTGGGGCTCCTAACATTTTTTGATCAAAGAATGATAAAATTTAATCACTTAGCTAATTGCAAAATCATTGGGAATTTCTCTTTTGTCATGCTGGTAGAGTAAGTTCAAGCTATGATCCAACTCTCCTGCAATGATAGAGAAAATATAAAGACAGAGTGAGAACTAAAATCAGAGTTGATATGAGTGACTTAATATATTCATGGCCCAGTTAGCGAACAGAAAATCAGCATGAATACCTTCAAGATGAGAGGAAAATCCCGTTTTTTAAATATCCGTGGCAGAAATTGAAAATGTAAGATTCAGTCACACTATCTCCATGCAGGCATCTTAGTTTTGCTTACGGTCTGTGGGTGTTGGAAGAGAGGGGTGAGGAACACGGACAGAACATGGGAGAGAAGATAAACGCACAGGACTGCAGATTTCAAAACTTCCTGATTATGCCACAGTTGTAGGGATAAAGACAGATGTACACTTTCTTATGTAAATATTCACTGAGTTAAAGATTAAAAAAGTAAAGTGCAGAACCAACATTTAGTGGATGTTCGAGGAGGAAATGCATTTGAGAGAACCAATATATTAGGGGGGATTACTTTAAAATTCATTGTAAAATGGGGATCTGATTTCGGGATCATAAGTCATGTAAAATCTGGGGGCTTCTTGAATCCTTCCTGGATTTTAGGTTGAAGATCTCAGGGGAGCATCTGTCAGATGCTGTCAAAATGAGATGAACAGTCACTTTGTGGATGCTGTGTTTCCACAATCAGAATTGAGGTCCAACTTCTTGGAGTCTTTCCCTTTGAGATATTGTAGAAATTCTGTCAGCCTGCATTCCCCTAAGAAGGAGAAGCCTCTCTCATGACTGGAGCAAGTTCCTTTCTGAGACTAGGAAAAGACATCACCATCCCAGGAAAGACATCACAAGTCATCCTGAACTCCTCTTAATCTCTCTGATGTTCTAGGCCATATGAAAGGAAGCAGACCATCAGCTTTTAAGAGGGGTGGTGTACAGGAAATAACTGTTTACTTGACAAGAGTGTACATTCCAAATTAAAGTATCAGGGGGACTTCTAAAGCTGGGTGCTTTTAAAATTTGGTTTAGCTGTCCTAATTTATTATCTCTTGTAACACTGCCACATGAAACGATGTGATTCTCGAATGGTTTGTTATGGGTCATACCAGGCATGTAAAACCAGAGATTTGTTGCTCTTAGATGTGCCCTTAAGCAAGGCTGAATTTTGACTTATAATTAGTTTTTCATATACTAGTTAATAATGCACCTTTAAAACATGCAAAATAAATAACCAACAGAGAGTGTTTTCTGCTGATTTCAATTGTGAGCAAAAAGACTACATCAGCTTCCCAAACACTGGAAATGTGTTTTGCTTTCTTTTTAAATTAAAAAGTAGCTTGATCACAGGCCCTATAAATCTGAAATGTATATTTTCTGGCCATTTAAACTAAAGTATTTTTCTTTTTCTCCCCTACTAATGTTTACTTAGTCCTTCACGTGATTCTTGCTGATGTACATTAGTTAGACAACTTTGGTTTTCCAGTTACAGAAATGCCTGGGTAGGTCCTTGTGGCCTGATCTCTGGATCTCAGGGTTCAGATGAAGTTTGTTCCTTCTCTTTCTCTGTGTCTCTGTCTCTGTCTTGTCTCTCTCTTATACATGTAATTTGTTTCTCTGATTTCCTTATACTGTAGGTAAAAATTCCATGCAGGAGGGTAAATTGAAAACCAGCTTCCACAACTTCTATACCCCATATGACCATAATGTCACCAAGTCAAATAGAAAAGTCCTAGGGAAGACTGATTGGCCCAACTACATCTCATGCCTACCCTTAAACTACTCTCTGTAGCAAAAGCTAGGGGAGATCTGATTGGTCAACCGGATCCCAAGTCCACTCTTGTCATGGGGATAGATACTACCTCTGACAGCACCACTTCTCCCACCAAGACCAGAACATTAAGGACGGGGTGGTCGTCAAAGGAAAGGATGCTAGAGAAGCAGTTTAAGTGCACCCTGGTGGACACCAAGCCAGAACCATGAAATGCAGAGCAAGCCTACATAGGTCAATATTAAAATAATTGTTTACTTACCACATCAGTCAGGGTCCAGACAGAAAATAATACCAGTTCTTTTAACAGAGAATTTTAATATAGAAAATCAGTTCAACAAGTACTGGAAGACTTGGAGGACAAAGGTAACACTGAGGTATCTCAGAGGTGGTAACTGCAAGAGGCAGCTAGAACCTCTATATCTGGGGGACCTTTCCCTCCAAAAAGAAGTTGGGATTATTAGAACCTAGAAGGTTTGATGTGAGTACCTGCAGTGCTGGAAGCCAGATCTCTGAGAAGGGAGTACTGTCCCACTAGTGCTGGCGTCTGTGCGGGGCCAGGATGAGGTTTGTTCTTGGGATGTGGAAATATGAACTGCAAACAGGTGCTAGATGCTAGTCTGAGGGTGAAGAACATTTGCTGAAGTGACAACAAAAGGTAAAGAATGCAAAACAAGGAGGGGCGAGTCCTTGCTTCATCCTCCAGCCTTCCAGTCTCCTTCTAGTAGCCCCTATTGGCAAAGCCTAACACCCTTCCTGTTGGCAAAGCAGAAATGTGGTTTATGGAGTTGCAGCCTCAGCATCACACAGAAGAGCCTGGAAGGGTGGACTTGAATCTGACAGACAACAGCTTAATAACCAGCACATCAAGGATGGCAGCATCAATTCTGCTTCAGCTGGGGAAGATTTATGCACTAGCAGTGGGTTTTTGTCTGTATCTAAAGATACATTTAATAATTAGAAACATAACACATGTAAGTGTGAATTACCACCAGACATCTCTTGCATTCAGTCCTGTCTCATGATCCACTAGTTTCTTAACACTTCATTCTTACACCAAGTTCTTTCTACTCTAGAGATTTTTGGAATCATCATCTACTTAGACCTTGGAGCTTGTTTATCACCTTTCACGGAAAGAGGTGTCTGAAGCTTTTGTTTGGATTATGAATTCAGAGTGTCAGCTGAGACTGTTGCTTGACTCTAGCCTGTTTGAACAGAAATAATTTTTAGGGAGGCATTTTTTCCTTTAAATTTATTATGAACTTTTTGTTAAAAAAAAAACCCAAAGTATTTGTTTTGAGTTTTCAAAAAAAAATCATAGTTTTAATTCAGCTCTACTTGTTTTCCTTTCCTTTTATTTTCTTATATTTCCACTCTCCTCATAGAACATCCCAGACATTGTTTTAGAAATATTGAAGCATTTAGTTGTTTTTCTTTTTAGTCAACCTGAAAATTAACGATGGATACAGGAAGAAAATAGAAATTAGGATTTTATTTTGATAAAGATATTCTGAATTCCATTAGGAAGACTGTAGCAATCTTGAGAAGCTGGCATAAATGATTCGTATTCACTAAATAGCAGTGGAAAAGTTTAATGTGGAATCTCACCACAGCTAATTATATGTGTTAGCTATGTTGAGTAGTTTGCTAGCTCAGATAACCTTTAAACTTTGGCTGTAATGGTAATTTACTTAATGGAGGGGCTTAATAGAAATATTGAAACAAATGTACCTCCTTAGATTTACCAAGATTGGATTGGGAAGTTAGAAGACATGAATGTGCTGTGCACACATACTGACAGAAAACCATGTCATTCTAATGATTCATAATTTCTAATTAGCCATGATTATTCTGAGTGGTTGTGGATATACATTTTAATTGTATCACATACCGTAATTTCCAATTTCCGCGGAGATGCTGATGAAGTGAAAGTCGTACTGCAAAGTCATCATTTAAATATTTGAGAAATGGAAGGCTTTAAGAGGGATAAATATCCACAGCTCAATTATCATTTCTATCGATCTCAGAAGTCAATTTTGTCTTTGTAATATGGATGGCTGTCTCTTTTCTCTTCCCTAGCTCAACATCATGGAGGGGATTTGGAACTGTGATGCCTTGTTCTCAGTGATTGGAGAGAATGCTGTACTCCATCACATACTCAGCTTTTCCAAAGACAAAAAAGTAGTCAGAGGAGTAGAGGCAGGGGAGGTGGAGCAACTGAACAGAATGTCATTGTTGTATCACAAGAGTTTAGTCTGAGTTAGAACTGAGTGATAAAGGTGGAAAGGTCTCACCATGACATTCACATTTCATATTAATTAAAAGAATTATTTGGAGGATACTTAATCAGATTTATCTTGTATTTAGACTTTAAAGTCCAAAGTAAAAGAATTGGTAGGTCTGCAAGCAAAAGATAATTGTCTGAGCAAGTTATGTCTCCCAGTAGCTTCTGATGTGAAAAGAGGAAATAAAGCAAGTTAGCAGATGTGAATTTCCATGATGACTGAAACAACTGAAAGCTGTTTGTTGGCTTTTTCTGGATACAAGGACATTCTATGCATCATCTAGGTCTTGAATTATAAGATACAGAAAAGCTGAAATAAGCATACCTAAGACAACCTTCTTGGAAGTGTTACTCACCTGTATTAATTTGGGGCCCAGAAACTGAATGCAAAAATTAAGAAGAGTCTATCCCATTTCAATATCCATTTGTAATTACATGCAGAGCATTTCTTAACTTGAGATTTCATGAAGTCAACTGGGAGACTGGTTATGGACAAATATACCTACATTTAGGTTGAGAAATGGGTATAATTTATGGTAGAGTTAACCAAAGCAAAAAATTATTCATCTAAACTATATAAATGATAGTTATCTGGGGATTTGATTAATCTTTCAATTTCTCCTCACCAATAAAATGGTGATGCTATTTAGCAAGATATGACCAAGGGAATAATCTCTGCCTTAGATTAATCAGATCTGGATTTCTTTTCTTGCATTCTACTTGACTTAATGTATGTTTCATGTTTGTTTCATTCTATAGTGTCCATATATGTATCCCTATTACTAATTGCAGAAAATTGCTTTAAGTTTATTTAAATTACTATAGCATTACTAAGTAAAGTTTTTATAAATTTTTAAATATGCATTAATATATTTAATCAAAAAATGTATTAATACTTAGATCCTCTATGTGGAAATTACTTCAAATTACCAAAACATTGTCATGCCTATTGCAATGAAAGGAGATATAAATAAGAATATACTTAATACAGTGCTTGGCACATACTTAGAATTTTTTTTATTATCACTAATAAGAGTATATATCCCCTAATAAGAATTATAACTGGGATCATGCTTACATTACAATGATATATGTGATCCTTATCTCCTTGAAACTTACGGTTTAATAGGAAAGTCAGACAATTAAACAATAAAACCAATAAAGGTTAATAAATATTGTGATAAACCAAGTACATTGTTATGAAAATACATAACAAGAGCAAGTTATCCAACCTAATAGCTACTCTTCTTTTTGTACTGAAGCTCTTGTTTGTACATAGCTTAAGTGCTTAATAAATACATTTTTTAATTGAAGGAATGGTTTAATCTGAGCTCTCTGTCCAATTTCCAAATTGTTTCCAATTTTCTCCACATTTAGTAATTGACCACATATTTCATATTCTAATCTTTCCAAAGAAAAAAGGGCCTTTCATTTTGAGTTGGCAGTGAAAACTGACGCCCCAGTTAGGCAAGCCTATATGCTCCCTGACAACTATTTTTTAAAACATAATTATACTCTTTAAGTACCACAACTTAAAGATTTAACTGTTTTGCCATTTTACACCCAATCTTAAATAATTTTCTGTCTGTGTATAGTATTCTGTCATTTTATATAGATCATGAGTAAAGACACAATAAATATATATAGAAAAAAAAATAAAGTTAACTTCCCCCAAAAAAGCACAAAGACAACTATATTGAGAGTTTATCCCTAGAGTCACCAGTGATCAATGATCACTGTACAAGAGAAGTTAAATTTATCAAAAAAGAATGATTCAATTGCAGTCACAACTTAAAAGGATATTCCCCAATTCCTCTAGAGTGAAGATGCTTAACTCCAAGTTCATAGCCCTCAAGGGTTCCATCACCAGACATGGTGAGAAGTGGGGGTGGTGTCTCTAAGTTTTGCAACAACTTTTGCTCTCTCTCTCTATTATGCATCTTTCCGGAGAAAGGATCTGTACTTTTAATCTGTTTCCCAGAGTCACAACTGTAAAATGGAAAGAAACCATATTCTCGAGGGTGTGGCAAGTCAACTTAAATCTATAAGAATGACAGGAGGAGTAGCAGCACGTAGCCTCTTCCAGTTGGAACTAGATTGACTGTTGGTAAGCCCCTGCTTAATTTTCTTTCAAAACCCAACAAGATTGATCACGAGTCATTTTTCAGTGTGCTATAAACAGCCATAAAGTCCCCATGACAGTTTCCTTAAAGGTTAGCTGGTTGATTTGTGATTTGAAGTCTTTTCTTCCAGCATGTGATTTTTCTCAAAAAAGTTTGTGCAGAAAGATCATGAGAGGAAGGAGGATCTTTACAACATGACAAGCAGTCTGTGTGTGGCAATCTTGCTGTCTAGAAAGGATGGATGAGGCTGGGCATCAGGTTATACCTAGTAACCTAATATCCTGAGGATGCCTTGAGGTTACAGAAGGACACCCAGCCCCAGTGGAGTGTCACCTTTATGTATAGGTGTCAGAGCTGTTCCATTACCTTTGTGTGATACTGAATAATCTCATGAGAGGCAGCATTTGTAGTTGTCAAAGCTCAGACCTGGGGCTGTTTTCCCTGTGTTCAAATCCTGGCCCTCTCACATGGTTGCTCTGTTACTCTGGGCAACTTTCTGAATTCTCTCTGCCTTATTTGTAAAGTAAGGATGGTAGTAATGTTACCTTCTGCATGAGCTTGTTCTTAGAATTAAATGTTATTATTTGTTAACTACTTCAAAGAGTGTCCTCCAATAGTAAGCACTACTTAAAAAAAATAAAATCAAGTTCTAAAACTCTATGTTGATTGATGGATAATATCTAAATTGTGGGAGTCTTAGAAATCAACACAACATTGTAAACTGACCTTACTTCAACAAAAAGAAAAAAGAATTGCTTCAAAAAAACCAAACCAAAACAAAACAAATTATGGGAGTCTTAGTTTCCACTCATTTGACTTCCTGCTACACTGCCCTCCATTAAGTCTTTATCGGCCCTAGTGCTCACTGCTTTGGTTTAGATGAGAAGAAAGTGTCCCCAGGTGCCACCAGTGTGGTCCTGGCCACTAGAGCAGTTGTTATAAAGACATGTTTGAGAGATGCCACTGCTTGTTTGTGCATTGGTAAATATTTAAGTTCAAGTTGTTGGGGTTTGGGGTGGGTTTGCAGTAAGGAGTGCTAGAGAAAGAAGAAAACACCAGTGGTAGGAATATGGGCTTTGGGGAGCTTATCAATGTCAGCAATTTGCGTAAATTCTGATCCAGCTCAAAAAATCTTGGGCATTTCAAATATGTATTGCCTTAAGATTATCTGGGGAGGGAAGGTGGGTATACAAGAAGTGATGATATAACCTGAATCCAACTCAAGAGACAGCCTTTAATATATTCTTTTAATTCAGAAGAAACACTTTCCTCTGAAACATCGAGATATACACATAAACAGGGATACTATGTCTTATTCTTTCATCTTAAACCTCTTGGGTTAAAAAAAATACATATATCACGTCTAAACCTCTTAATCTAACTCGAGCCAAAAGATACCGGGGCATTTTTCAGCACCACTTTCTAATTAATCTCTTTAAATGAAAGTTGTCAAAAGTTTATCTGTATATTGTCATGCAATTCTTGTCTCAATACTGAGCTGATGCAACTATAATTCACAGCTGTAATCACTCACCATATTGGAGACTTCTAGTTGCTAAAGATTTTAAATTAAAGTGTTCCCAGCGGATAATAGAGTAATATCATAGATTCCACTGAAACTCATTCTCAATAAGGTCTATCACTGGAGTAAATTTTCTAGATAAATCAAGTCCACAAATGCCACTATTGATGAAATAGATTCTGCAAAGACTGTCTGCATATGTAAAAGTTATCCTCCTAATTTATTTTGTCTCTGTGTACAGGGTAAGACAATGATGTATGAAGTAGTGCTTCCCAAATTTGGCTCATCCAGAGAATTACATAGGGAATTGATCTGTGGTGGGCTTGGAAATCTTTATTTTGCACAAATGTCCCAAGTGATTTTAGAATCGGGGAAACATATTGATGTAAAGTGAATTGTAAAATGGTTCAGACTTACTAGGATATTTGGGGGAGAGTGGACAGTTTTTTGAGACTTAGAATTATTCTCTTCTGGTTTTTATAATCATTGCTTTTATAAATCAGAGAAATTAGAGGCAGGAAGCAGGAATAAAAATAGAAAACTAGAGGATGCAAGCTTTACAAACCACTTCTATTCAGCAAAACTGACACGTTCTTACATAATGAAAACAAAAACATAATTGCAAAAAAAAGTTTAGCTTTAATTCAAATCTCAAAACAATAATCATGTAGCCTTACTTAAAATCTCAAAATTTTAAAAGAATTGTGTGGGATTGATAACACAAGAGAGAAATGATGTATTTGTTCAAATAACAGAAACTTACAAGAAGCATGGAGACTAATACAGCTTTAAATACCAGCTAGGATTCTTCCATGATAGTCTGTTAAATCAGACACATCAATTTATTGGGGCTGGAAAAGAACATGGGATAAGACAAAATTCTTTTAATTTTTCAACTTGGAGGCAAGAAGATAAATTATGAACATACAATTTAATCCCCAAATAAACCAAAGCTCTTTAATGATAAAATCAGTGAATAAGAAGCTACCCATACCTGAACTCCAATGTTAAACTCTTCCAGTATACCATCTAGTGTCTGAATGTAGTCCATAGCTCTGAGTGTTCCGAAACTGGAATCTTAATTGACATCCTACCTTCCCAAATCACTGATCTGCACTTTTTTATAGTTTCGTCACTGAGATTTCTAAGTTATTTCATCCTTTTGGGTCTCAACCTGTCCTTGGACAGTTTCCTAGGACTTCATTTCCCTAACATCAAAATGTCTTGTAAACTTAGAGTTATACATAGATGCCAAAGATGATCTTTATACAGATATTTTCCTGACTCTTAACAGTTAATCTATTAACCAGCAATCCACAACTTCCTTTATCTCTCATTTCATAAATCTACTCCTACTTTTGCATCCAACACAACCAATAGCTCATGTAACTGTAGCCATTTTGTCGTGATCCTAAACTCAAACTACACTGGAAACATAACAGAACTATTTTCTTTTCATTTCTGCTTTTTTGCCCCCAGCACTTATGTGCTTGTAGTAAGGGTCATCTTCATTAAGGAGAATTAGGGACAATCTTTGTGATCATATCTTTCTGTAGCTCTAGAGGTTTAGGAGAGAACAGCTGGTCAAGGAGAAGTGGATGTTTCCATTTGTGCAAACTGTTGTTCATTTTTATTATTTTGGCCAGATTTTGTTTCAGATCAGATCATCTTTATTTCTTTCTCTAGGACATGACTGACTAGGTGTCCATGCCAGCAATACAAGTGTGGCAACTTTGAAATTTTCTCACTCACTTGTGTTTGCTGGAGTATCATCTGACCTGGCTTTGTTGCAGGCAACTAAACACTTGCATACTTTCACCTCTGTTCAAGAATCCAACACTCAGGGCTGAAACTTTTAAACGCATGCCTGCTTTTGGCACTGTTACAGATCCATGCCCTTATCACCTCTCTTTTACATACTAAGCAGCCCTGAAAGTAAATAATCTAGTCATTTAAGTATCAATAGGTCAAACTGCACTAAAAGCAAAGAAGAAAATGCAGAGGCCATTCTCAAACCCTCTTGCCTGTCAACACAGCATGCAGGTCTGACTAACACACAAACCAGTGGTCCTTCCCCTACAATGAACTGCCTCTTGCCTATGGGTTGAGCTTAATTTTACTTCTCTTTTCCTTTTGTTTTAAAACTACCAGGAAGTAAGTAACAAAAATCCAATTATGATTTAACTTATTGATATGAAATACTAGAAGAAAAAAAATCCTCTTTATTATAGTTAATTTACTTAACTATAAATTACGTTAATTGATTAAATAAAGCAATTCCATTGTACATCATTTTAAAATTAGCACTCTAGAAATTAGTAATAGAAATGACATTAAAATTCCTGTGGAAATTAATCTACATAATCTACTTTGTTGAGTGAAAGAAATTTTAAAAGATAAAATAAAATCTACAGATTAACCTGTTTTTTCAAGTATGGGAGTCTTTACCAATCACTAATATAATTTATTTAAATTAGAATACTTCATACTTTTTGACTGAAAAACTATCTATGTGCAGGTGACAGGAAGAAAAAGTAACACTGTAAGACATGGGAAATATCTTTTAACATCAAACATTTAATCAAAGCTTTTTGGATACATCAAGAATTGATTGTATGTTTGTAGCAGTATAACAAAAAAATACTCTGAATATTGTCAAGAAAGAATAAATAGAAAATTACAACAACCAATAGGATCTGATTATCCTTGAAAATACAGAATTTTCATCCTTGATAAAACTCAGTCGTCCAAGTCACCCTCCCGCTGTTACTTGGGTGTTTTTCCGATGTCAATTTAACATTGTAAAAACTCTGAATGAGACTGATTTAACATTATTCAAATTCCCAGAAATGGTATAAAATCATGTCTCTAATTATAATAACATCTCTAAAGTTTAGTGATACTCTTTGACAGCCTATATTCTTTCACAGATACTGTAACGTATTCTGAGCAAGTAAGTTCATCAGTGTCCATTTCTGTAATTCTCCCCACCTAGTCCAGGAAAAGAGCTTTGTATTGTTCACGCATATGATTTTAGGTGGGAGCTTTTGTGTTAGAGGATTATTCAGATTAATCCTTATCTTTCCATTCCTGTTCCCCAGAACACTGAAGATTCTGCTTTAGCCTTTCCAGGCCATTGCTTGTGGCCAAAGGGTTTATCTCCTCCCTGGTCTCCTATTCTTACCCCTATTTCAAGATCCAACCTACTTCCTGTGGTTTTTCCCTGGCCTCTTTTCATGGATTCTCATCATTGCCACATAACCTACTGTCAGTAATGAGATATTCTTTTATTTGAGGCAGCAGGAGTGAAAGGTTTTGGAAGAGGGGAGATAGAAAAGGAACATCTATACTTGTCTGTACATGACTCTGTTAACGAGTTGATTCCACATTTTGGATATTTTGTCAACAAACTATGATTCATAGCCTCAGCCCTATTCCAAAACATGCCCGGTTTCCCAAGGAACATATCCTTGCCAAATTAATTTACAAAAAAAAAGAAAAAGATTCCAACCTTCTTTCTTAATGTAATCCTAATGTAATACCCAGTTACAGCTTTTTTATTCATAACCCATTAAGTACTTTTTCTAATGAATATAAACTACCTTTGCACACTTTAGCTAACTGCCACATTTTTTTAGGATTAAAAAACGTTAAACTGGCTCTGTCAAAAGATTCATTACATAGCTGGAAACTCACACACAAGCACATATACCTGTACCACTAGCCTTTTCACTGTATGACATTTGTGTGCAAATGAGATTGTGTATCAAGAAGATGTGGTTTTAGTCCAGGTCCTGCCACACTAATGGTGTGACTGTGGACAAGTCCTAGGCAGATTACTGTGAAACTAATTACAGTCAAGTGTCCACACCCATCACTTGCATAGGCTTCTTTCATGTTACTGCAAGACACCTTATTGATGTGGTCATATGATTGTATGCTTTTGTAAGATTTGCAATAGATACTTTAATGATAAATGACTAATGATACAGTTTCTTTCCACTCTACATTTCCTTATATTAGACTTTCCCTCTTACTAGGTGGTGTCCTGGTCATATTAAAACAGTTTTGGATCTGGCAAGAGGCAGTTGAGTTGAGGACAGAATGAGTTTGGGTAATATGGGATATATTTATGGGATTTGCAGTCATTTTTGTAAATAGTGAGGTATGTAGCCCAGGATGGAATGACTTTCAGAAAAACCGTTCCTACCACTGTGTTGACACATCTGAGATGGTGGCACAGAGCTGCCAGTGTGTCAGCCAATTAACTACATAACATTATTTTACTTCTCTGACTTTCCCAATATTCGCAGTATTTAAAATTTCCAATTTCCCAAATTTTTTCTCATTCTTCATAGGTACTTAATGTTGTATTCATAACTTTATTTTTCTTCTCTTAAAGAAATCTCTCCTCGTATAAGCCTCAGATACCACAAGACCCTACTCTACCTTTGAGAAAGTTAGTTATCTTTTCTAGGTCTCAGTTTCAAAATTATAAATAAATATTTGGATATCATTTTTGTCTAATAAATTTAGGAAATAGACAAGAGGGTGTAGGAAAAAATTAAAAATAGTATTTCTTTTAAAAAGCTGGTCAACATCCTAAACTCTGACCAAAATGAAATTTCCTCCATTCTGCAAATATGGCGTGCCCATTCTCAACATACTCATTTTGTGCCTTCACATAATATTTACTCACCTCTTTTCGTTGTATGAGCAACTACAACTTATCCTTCCAAATGGAGCGTGAGGTAAATTCTTTCATATTAGATTTCTACTACTGTGTAACAAATTGCCATAAATTTCACATCTTCACACAGGACACATTTATCATCTCATAGGTTCTTCAGATAAGAAATCTCATTACAACTTAGCTGTGTCCTATGCTCAGTCTCACAAAGATGCAATCAGATGTGGGCTGAGACTTACATCTCACTGGAGGCTTGTCCAGTAAACAGTCCATCTCCACACTCCTTCAGGGTTTGGCATAGGTTGTCTTTCTAGATGTGCTATGGAAGTCCCTGCTCTCTTGCTGCCTATCAGCTGGGTCTGTTCTTAGTTCCCAGTTGCTGCCCACTGTTTTTGCCATGTGGCCCTTTATATAGATCCTCTCTCAACATAGTAGCTTACTTCTTCAAAACTAGCAATGCAGTCTCTGATCCTCCTGTAAAGTCCTCTGCCTGATGAAGTCAGCCCCACCCAGCTGGTATTCTCCCTTTAGAATTACTCAAAACCCTACTGATTTTGGACTTTAAATACATCTGCAAAGTGTCTTCTCCTTTGTCATATAAAGTAACCAAATGAAAGGAGTCATATTCCATCATATATAGTTAGAAGCTAGTCATAGGTTTTGCCCAACTCATGTGTAGGAAATTACACACAGGTGTGAACAGCAAAGAGGCCAGAAATCATTGTGGGGGGGGGATCACCTTGGAGTCTGTCCACCATACCTTTCTCAATTCCTATTTTTTTTTCCCCGAAGTCTATTTGTCAGGATGCATTTGGTTAAAACTCAAATTGAACAAGCTTAAACACAAAGTGTGGGTACTACTCCATGAAATCCAAAGAAACACTGAGAAAAGATTATTGGGAGACATGGATGCTGCTATAACACAGAAACGGTGAAAATCAGTTGTCTCCAAGACCATTTCTTGGCTTTCCTTCCCTCTGTAGGACAACCTCGCTTGGATTGGTTGCCTACCTCTGAAATAACCATATATGGTCAGGGTATTGGGTACTGTCCTTGGTCTAGTTTATATCAAGCACTCCCTTTGGACTAATCAACTCTGTTAGGTATACCATTTTAAGAACTTTGTAACTCCTAGGGAAGTGGGAGTGGCAGTTTCTAAAAAATGATTGTTAACTCCAGACAGTATCATGTATATATTGCAACCTCTCTAAGCAATGTTTATTTTTTTTTGTCCCCATAATAATCACAGGATTTGTTTACTTGCAGTAATGCTATATTGCACTGTAACTTACCTGCTAATACTTTTACATCTAGCCCACATACTCCAGACAAAAAACTTCTGAGTAGTGTATGTCCCATTCATTCCTATAATTTCAGGATCTAGCAATTTCAGGGCCCGATGTCTGATAGGCCTGCAACAAATGATTGTTCAATAAAGTACTCCCTTACTCAAAATTGTAATATAATCCATTAAAAAGTCAGCAAATTAAAACTCAAGTATTGCCATAAGAATGGATGATTTTACACTCAGTCTTGTTCCAAAATAGAAATTAAAGTTGGTACATTGCCATTGATTTATTTAGTAAAGAGAATGGTAAAGGATGAAGGTTAACAAAAGAAAGAAAGAAACAGAAAGATAATCATACCAATCACCCTAAGAAAAAAATTAGAAAAGGATCAGGTTATCATTAGGGTCCTGTTTTCAGATCCTTGTTCAGCACTTTGTATTCCTCATTGATACACTCCCAAGTTTTGTTCCCTAACTTTCTTATATGCTTCCATGCTTTATTTTATTTTTCTATCTGTATCTATTTATCTATCTAATTACCTATCTTAATCAAGAAAAATGGACCTCATTAGTGAAAGTAATTTTCTGCTTTAGGATTGCAGGTAACAAAAGCTTTTCATAGATTATAGATAAACCAAGACACTGAACAATTACATCTCCATTCATTACATTTATAAGTAGCTCAGAAATGAGCAGAAGTAAGATTTAGTCCAATAGCTTATGTATTCTAGCCCTTAGTTAAAATATATTGCTTACTGGGTCGGCAGACACCCCCAGGTTTCTGATTCCTCTACTTCTAATGATGCAGCAGCAGGGTTAGTGAAAGATTGTGGGTTTTCTAGTCATTCAATTAGTAACTGTTTACTGAGTGACAATTATGTTCCAGCTACTAAGCTAAGCATTATTAATACATCAGTAAATAAGACTGAAGATGTTTTGACTACGTGAAATTTATGTTCCATTGGAAGGAAATAGCAAATATGTACAAAAAGATAAATTAATGACAGATTGTGATAAAAGGAAGGAAGTAAAACAGAATAGTTTTGGTAAAGTATAACAATCCGTGCTACTTTATGTAGGATGGTCAGGGAAGACTTCTTTGAGAAGACGATTTTTGGTACCCAGTCTTGAGAAATGAGAATAATTAGGGCTGAAAAGAGCTGTGGGGAGATACCTGAAAGAGGTTTGTGCAAAGACCTAGAGTTGAAAATATATTTTTAGTATTAAAAGAATCAAAAGAATGTTCATAGAAATATAGCACAGAGAAAGAGAAGAGTGTTTGTGATGAGGGAAGAAGCTAGATCATGCAGATTTAAAGGCTTAATTAAACTTGGATTTTAAAGAAGAATGGAAAAATCACTTTAAGCAGAAAAGTGCTATCAGTTGATTTATATTTTTTAACTGTTTTGCTAAAAACTACTTATTGTAAGACTAAACGGAGGGAGACTAATTAGAATGCAATAGTTCTGGATAGATGTTGTGGTATCTTGGTTTCTAGGGAGAAATGTGAACATGGAAACAATTAGATATGTGATATTTATTTTGAAGGTAAAACTGATCAGACTTCCTGGTTAATTAGATATGCTTAGTAAGATTAAAAGAAAGGAAAGATTCACATATAGATCTCTAAGGTTCCTGTTTGAGCAGCTAAGAGTACCATTTACTAATAAAGTAGAAATAGGGGTTGAAGAAAGAGTGTGGTATTAAGAGATTCACTTTTGTAGCTATATGAATTTTGAGATTCCCATCAGACATCCGAACAAAGATGTCAAATAGGCAGTGAATACACGAGTCTGGAAATCAGGGCAGAGCCTGGGATAGAGAAACACAGTAGCAAAGATCAGTGTGGAGATACTGTTGGCCAAACTTGGTTTTGGATTCCATTTATCAGTAATAGATAACACTGCCCTGTCTCAGTTCCATCTTCTATTGGGGTGGGAACAATGATCGATATTAATAATTAAGTCTCTGGAAAACAGCATATAGAAAAGTGTATTCAGTAAGTGGTGGCTTAATATGAATGACTGTATCATATAAACAGTGACTTCTTTAGAATTCTAATAGGTATAAATGGGAAGAGAGGATAACAAAACTAACCATCTGAAGGAGAGAAAAGGTACCATATTCCAAAGTCCAGAATTTTATAAGTGGGAAACTTAAGACTAATTCATCTAAATCAGCAACTGGTGTTGCTCCCTGTCCTGCCAGGAGAGACCTGTGTTTGTTAATTTCAGTGTGAATCAAACAGACGTGTTTGATCTGGGGCACTGTTTCTTAATTGAACTAGACTGAGCTTGTAAGGCAGTTCAGGGGAGTGTGTGGTTTGAACTTGGTTCTTTCACAGCAGTTTCATGTTGTAACTTTCTGGAGCCAAAGTAAACACTGAGGAGGGAATTTCCAGTTTCCTACTTATTAGCAAAGGCTGCCTGGGGTTAATGGCAGCCCAGGGTTGTGTCAGCCACTTCAAATCCTTTGCCAAATTCAAAAAATAAAGAGAAGAAGTGTGGAGGGAAGCTAAAGTTAAGAACAAGAAGTATCCAGTAATAGTCTGGAGAAAAAAATGGAGACAGGGACTGAGCAGTTGTGTCAGTGTATATTAAACTATGAGCAGTGTTTTTCTATTTTAGAAAGTTTAATTCTAATCTAGATTTAGCAACTCTTTCCCACTTCTTTCTTCTTCCTCCTTTCTTAAAGTTTCTCCACATTTTCAAACGTCCCTTTCATAGAAACATATATCCTTCTCAAGCTTCAGTCTCATGTTTGGAAAAGTATGTGAAATAAATGCTGGAGATTTTATTTGTATAAGCTGCATATCAGAGAACTCCTTTCTACTCCCAGCTCTGCCATCTCCTTTTTGGCTGTAGTAACCTTTATAAATAATTTCCCTATCTAGAAAATGAGCAAGTGGAACTGGTATATAAGGAAATTTCCAGCTCTGGCATTTTGTGATCTGATTCATCTCTTATGTTAATACAGCAGGAAACACCTGGTCACAGCATCTGCCTTCACAATCAATTGTTTAATCTTTCTTTTTTCCAAAATGGGGTGAGAAGGGACAGGGGAGGAAGGAAAAACAAGTTTCACATGGTAAAACACTTGTAGTTTAATTTGTGTGTGTGTATGTGTGTGCATTTGTATATGTTCAATTCAATAATATTTTTCCAGGAAATGTGAGTGATTTTATAGATGGGAGTATTAAAGAAGAGAAATTAAAGAACAGGAAAAAATGTGTTTGATTTTTAAGTTAGTTATCTAATGAGGGTAGGGGCAATCCTCAATCTATATATCAGAGATATACAAAATATCACTGTAAAACTTAAAGTTTCAGAATTAAATGTTATTGCCATAGTGATGGTGGGAATAAAATTTATCAACTTTTGTATAGTTTATTCTTAAATCTTTTTAGATAAAATTGTACATGTACATACATGTTAAAAATTCTGTAGGATCTGAAGGAAGTATATGAAAATATGATTGACTTGCTCTTTGCTACTCATTCAATAGTTCTCTGTTTCCATTTTATTAGTTTTTTTAATCTCTTTTTTTCAACATATTTAAGAGGATGGTAATTTATCTAATTTGGAACAGGAAGCATTTAAAGAAGAGGCATCTGTCTCCTGTTGCCTAGTCATTTAATTCCTGGCTAAGGAATCTGGACAAGTCTGGACAAAACTGGAGGCAGGAAGGTGGCCAAAGAGGGACACGAGAAGGTGACAGAGAAACAGTTTTCCCACTTCTTTAGGGGATGCTGCAATTCCCCGTATGCTTTCCTAAGAAAAAGTGAAAAACACAAGCCGTTGGATTTTGATGCTAGTCATTTTAAGATTTTGTTGAAATGGAAAAATATCGATGGATTCTTACCTTGATCTTCACCTCAGCAAAAATCAATGTTTGTTTACTATAATCTCTGTAAGCCATATGCATCTCCAGCTAATAACATACCTTCTGATGTCAATATTATTTTGAGTTCTGAATAGAAGCAAGTGTTAAGAAATTATCATGAAGTTTACATGAATATTAGAATTCACTCATCTCAGTTTTATTTCAAACATTTAGTACAATGTGGAATTATTAAATATTTAAGTAAATAATAGGCTACTTTACAAGAAGCCCACAAATTTAACTCTGTCCTTTTGCCCTTCTTCCTCTCATTTCTATTTCTCTTCTTTGTCTGAATTTATTTCCAATGTAGCATCAAGTTCCAGATCTATAAAATAGAGGTCATGTTTTCCCCAAAAGAGAACTGTGAAACTTTGACTAACCACAAAAATCACTTCCAGCCTTTTCAATGCTCCAGTTTTGTCAGCTTACTAATTTTAGCTTTCTTTCATTTGATCAGGAAATTCAGGAAGATCCTGCACACAAATGCAAAAGCACTTTTTAGAAAATGGCTTGGTATTATGGAAAAGTAAGATAATAAAGGCACAAATCTTTACCAGTAGGTTCTCTAAAGATAAGGCTATGGATTCCTGGCGGTCCACCAGCCTGGCATCCGTGTTCACCTCAGCTTCCGACTTGGACGTGTAACAAAGGAAGAGGAGAAACAAGATCACTAGGCATCTTGTTAATATATGCTGCCTGTGTGTGTTGAAAGATGAAAGGGTTAAGAGGCAGTGAGAGGTAGCTATCAAATCCTTACAAGGTGGGCATTTCTAGCCTGTTTCAGCCTGAAACTCATCAAGCAGCTCCACAGAATTATTCACTTCTGGTGGGAGAGGGAAGTAGAGGGGCCGATGCTGACAGGAATCAAATCACGGACAATGTGACTTATCTGGAGGAGAAATATCAGAAATCTAAGAAGGCAGAGAGGCTCAGCAATAAGCAAAGATGGGGTCTGAAAGTGGACTTTACTGCCACCTGGTAGAGAGCACGTGTGATGTATGCTAAGCTTTCACATCTGTCTGCAAGCATAGCTGCTTTTAAAAGTGAACAGCCATTCAGTACTTTTTATTGATTTAAAATTTCTAATGAGCAGTTGCTAATAATTTGCTTTATCCTGAGCTATCATTCTTAACATTATTTCTAAGTGGTCTCTAAAAAAGGTGACAAAAAGGCACATTTCCTCAAACCCTGGTTGATTTGACTCCTTTTTCAACTCTGCCTTTTTTCCTTCTCTTATCAACGAATAATACTTGATGGGTCCGTTTTACCACACCATAGTTGCCATAGTCTTACAACATTCCGCATCTTCCCTCTAATTCTCGATAGGCAAGTGGTACTTTCTTGAATGTGTTTCGACATCTTATTGGGTTCTGAATTTCCCCAGTCTCTTTCAGATACACTCTCTAGTTCTATCGTGTCTTCTATCATAGGTGAGTTGCTTACTCCTATTTGCAACCTCATGTGAAGCACCAAAGTGATCATATTACTCCATCATGCAGCCCACCATCCGCGGTCAGTGTGAAATGTCCTTGTGCCTAATTTATTTAATTGATAACTTTCTTTACTCTTTGCCTACTGTCAAACTCCTTCCACTCCCCGGTGGTTAAATAAATTAAATGAGTCTGGTATGTAGCCTCAAATTTGCCTATATCTTCCCCTGGTTTTCTAGTGGAGGTATACGTGTTTGATTTATATAAATGTCATTGTGCCAACAACATCATTATCTTATTTCTTTTTCCAGTTAGAATTTAGTTTGATTATCTGTCTACTTTTCTGTGCATATATTCTAGCTCCTTGCTTCTACGTGCCGCATAGTATTCCACACAAAACCTACAGAATATTTTGCTTCTCCAAAAATCCTCTTGAAATGGACACCTAAATTGACTACCTGCTACCACACTGAAACACTGACTTTTTTTTGAAAGTTATTGGCATTGTTTACAGATATTTCTGGTTCTTACATGGGAGGAGAATTGTACTGAATACATGGGACATTTGTACGCTCTGATCATTTTCATATGTAATTCTGGCTGATGAGTATGAACAGGTGTGATAGGTATCCCTCCAAGCCTAGACTACTGAATTGCTGACGTGAAATCTCCAGAGTTCATCTTTCCCTCTTCCCAGTGGCCGACAGTGTTTGAGATGAGTGGCTACATCCTCAGTCTGCGTGAGTGCCATGAGGAGAGGTAGGTAGCCGGCCAATCTGTGACGGACTTGCAGCGTGAACCAAAAATAAACCTACGTTATTGCAAGTCAGGGGCTTGGGACTTGGAGCTTACCACAGCGTAATCTACCTAATCTCTCCTGACTGATACAGTCATCCTAGAGACCCTTCCTAGTCCTGTGTGAGAATATCTGGGGGCTACGTAACCAGAAATAGGAACAGTGGGACCTAGGATGTATGCTGTTTTAAGTCTGAATAAGTATTGCTGGAGTGCTCTTGAGCAAGATTAAGCTCATCTGATTTCTCCACATCCCCCCTAATAATTACCACTATTCAGCTTTCTAGTTTCTGCCAATCAGATGGTTGTAAAGTGGTAAATTATTTTACTTTAATTTGCATTTCTCTGATTACAAATGAGCTTGAGGATCTCTTCATATACTTGATAGCTATTTGTGTTTAACTGTCTGTTTATCATCTGTTCATATCATTTGCCCATATTAGCTTCTTCTCACTGAATGTATGGTTAATATGGTGTGGTATATTTACTTATACAGTACATATAGCATATTTTAATATACATATATTTTTTTCTCCTAAAAGGTGAAAGGTATATTTCCAGAACCTTTTCTTTACAAGGTCACTCATTGTTTCTTATCAAATTCAGGGGGCTTTTCTCGTACACATTCACCCTTGATATCACTGTGAAGTCTGAGGTCACTGATGCCCCAGTACTGCTTGGAATGTTTTCTTCTTTGAGTCCTTTGTGCATTCGACATTCTTCATATATTCTATTCTCATTGCTACCTTTCTGTTCCTTTCATGACTGCTTCAAGGTTTGTGCTCAGCCTTTTGGTCCTCTTTCATTCCAGCCCTTCCCCACAAGGACTCACCCATCCAGCTACTACCTTTATACTCACGATAATGAAACAAGCAAATCTCTCACCTTAAGTCTTGCTGTTAAGCCTACAGCTCTGACTGCACAGACAGCACCTCCACCTGATTGTCTTGTTATCACCCCAAGCTTAGCCTGTTAAGATGGAAATTAAAATATCATCTGAAAAAGTATGTCACCTTCCTTTATAAACCATTCATTTCAGTTGTAAATCATCACAATTGTCAAGACGAAAACCTTGAAGTTACCTTTGATATTTAATTCTCTTTTATCTGCTAGGCTGTGTGACTTACTTGGATTTTTTTTCCCACTCCAAATGTGTTTTGGTTTTGCACCCTTTTCTCTGATATCCTGTTCCTTTATCCATTGCTGCCTTCCTACCAAGAAGTTTACCACCTCAGACCCAGAGCAATGGAAAATCCACTGACTAGTCTCTGTGATTGGCTTTTACATTGTATAACAAAGATACCACATTCTTATTATACTGTTGTTTTCTATATTTCCAGACATTATTTTACTCTTTTCAAGTAGCACAAATGATAAGGAGTGATAGTCTATGTTATTAGAATAAATAATATAGAATTATGTGGGATAAAATATAACATTATACCTTTATATTCACTCCCCCCAAATCAGTCTTCCTGTCTTTTTTTCCCCAAAGATAATCACTGCTGAACATTTGATGTTTCCAAATACTTACAAGGTTCTGTTATCCATTTATATGCATGCATACTTACATATAGATTGTTCCCCTTTCTTATTACTCATTAGTGGGCTGATGCATTTTTCTTTTCATATAATGTGATGATTTTTGTTTAACATTCTATGTCAACAGGTATAACTGAATCTATTAATTATGAATTAATTTCTGTTTAATGTAGATGGGAGGATGGGTGGAGGAGGAGGTGACTGGTGGCAAGAGACCTGTAAGATGCTTTTAAAATAGTCCACTTGAAAGGTGATACAAATTTGCTCTCAGCAAATGTAAACTGAAATACAAGAGCTAGACACAAGTAAGGGTGATTTAGGAGACCGAATTACTAGGACTTGTCAATCACATATTTGCAGGATGTGTGGTAGATGATGGAGATCACTTTCCAGTTTCCAGTATGAGAGACCAGAGTGTAAGTGTGTAAGTGGGAGTAATAACTGAAATATAGAACTCAGAAAGAAAAGCAGACAGAAGGTGGAAGGGATATTGCTTTGCAGAATTTGAAAAACAGGCACTTTGATTTGTGTAGACTTTAACTTGTGATGAATAGTAAGTTCAGAATTTAAGTTTTACCTAAAATTCTGGGAATTTGATAATGGAAGGAGAAGACTTGTACTCAAGGTTAGCATACCTTCTTAGTGTTGGCAATTTATTATTGGAGTTTTGGTATTCCTTTTATTATGGAAATATTATTGTTTCGGAAATGACAGGCCAGCCAAGAAACAAGCACCACTCGGAGGGTTGGAGTACTCAGATTTATTACGCCAGCGGGCTCAGAGGGGCTTCTGCTCTGAAGCTCTGAGCACCTCCAAGACGTGTGCATGAGGTTTTATAGGGTTAATTACAAGCTTGGGGTATTCGGCGAATAGGCATGGTACAGCTTTAGCAGCATCATTATCACAAAAGTAGAGGCAGGGAGGCAGCAAACCAACATTTCAAGGCCAGATATGTCTCTCTGAAAATCCAGCTGGCTAGCAAAAAAAAACATGAGCAGGGAATCAGCAAACCGACACTTATTAACTTAGATTTACCAGTTAGCCCAGCCCGGCTTTTCCTTCACATTATAACGTGTCTTTAATTGCATTGTTTACGGAAGCTCAGATAAGCTATAACAGTGAACTTGGTTTGAAACTTTTGGATGAGAAATAGTGTGGGAACTGGAAGTACTGCTTTGGTTACAGAGTGGATTTGGAGTTACTTTTATTTATATACTGTCCTGAAATATTTTAGGGCCTTCTAGGTGCAACCATCCCAAGAGAAACCAGAAGGGATCAGTGGCTTGTATTCAGGGAAGCTGAAGACAAGACTGCCAACGGGCTGATGCTCTCCCTGAAGAGATCATTGTAACTTGCCTTGACTTACTGTTTAAGGCCAGAGGGTTAAGAAAATCAAAACATTGGGGATGGGTGGGTGGAACATCTATTTACCAGTCCTTTCATTTCCACAAGAAAACACAAATGGCCTCTCTCTACCAACTATGATTACTTCTCTGAAGAGCAAAATTTATTAACCTGACTGGTGAGGTGTATTTTTTTGTTTTTTGGGGTTTTTTTGTTTGTTTGTTTAGATTTTTATTTTATTTATTTGTTTTTATTGAAGTACAGTCAGTTACAATGTGTCAATTTCTGGTGTACAGCACAAAGTCCCAGTCATGCATATACATACATATATTCATTTTCATATTCTTTTTCATTAAAGGTTATTATGAGATATTGAATATAGTTCCCTGTGCTATACAGAAGAAACTTGGTTTTTTTCAATCTATTTTTATATATAGTGGCTAACATTTGCAAATCTCAAACTCCCAAATTTTTCCCTTCCCAACCCCTTTCCCCAGTAACCATAAGATTGTTTACTGTGTCTGCGAGTCTGTTTCTGTTTTGTGGATGAGTTCATAGTCTGACTGGTGACTTTGTCATAAGAAACTCCTCTAACTCCTCGTATCTTTCTCTTCAGGAGGTAACTGCCTGTAGAGAATATGTACCCTGTTCTCTCCTATGTCATCTGGTGAAAAGAGCCTGCCCCCCACACAGGAGCTCAGTACTTCTTTTGATTTAATAGGTTAATCTTTCTATAATGAAAATCACTATTAAGAGGTCCCTTAGCCCACATATATAAAACTTGCTTTCCAATATTAGCTTTATTAGTTAGTAGAGCTATATATATATATATATTTTTTTTTTGAGTGAAGGTAGATTTATTCAGAGAGATACATTGAAAGGCAAGAAAAGCCACGAAGTGTGGGGATTGGGTGCTGAGGTTAAAAGTAGGTACACACTCCATAGACAGAATGCGAGCTGTCTCCAGAGGGAGAGAGAGGGGTGGCCACTAGGCTCCGTTTTGCTGGTTTTTATGGGCTTGGTGGCTTCATATGCTAATAAGTAGAAAGACCAGTCTAAGGGGAAGGGGCTGGGATTCCCAGGAAGTTGGCCATTTCCCATCTTTGACCTTCTGTGGCTAGCCTTGGGACTGCCACGGTGCCTGTGGGTGTGTTATTCACCTTGTTAATATTACAGTGGGTGTATAATGAAGCTCAAGATCTGCTAGAAGTTAAATCTCTTCATCCTGAGCCTCAAGGTCTACTGGGGTTTGAATCTTTCACCATTTTGATGTTAATTGCTGTGGCATTCCTTGAATGGCTGTGCCCTGCCCCCTTCCATCCTGTCTCATTCCCTCCTCAGAGATTTTACTCCCATAATCTTATGGGGTTACAGAGGGGCAAGGGTCTATCTTCTGAAACTGCTTCCAGGCTGAGTAGGGGCATTGACCCTGCCTATCAGGGAGTAAAAATCTCTCAGTGCCTAATCTAGGGGCCCCAGGGGCAGGACAGCCTTTTTTTTTGCATCCAAGGGCTGAGGGTGTGGGCTGGAATCCTCGCACAGCCGTCATCTGATGTGGGGCTGCCGTAACCCACTGTTTCCATTGACTTCTGATGAATTTTCTTAAAGATGAAGCACCTTTGTAACAACAGTTTGGCAGTCTGTAATGACAAAAAGACTTAAAAGGCATGGTTAAACATTTGTAATCACCGCGACATGATATCATTTGTTCGTTTTTTTTAAACAGGTACCTGAGGTCTTGTATTGCCTCGCAAGCATAGGTCCTTCCTGGCTCCTGTTGGGTAGAGCTATATTTTTATGTCCTTTAATTTACTCTTTTTAACTTGCCTAGAACTTGAGGGAGAAATTGGTCCTACTTCTTGGTAAGCAACTCAAACCACAACTTCTTACCTACTCAACTTTAGCATCAGAGCAGGAGCACAGCCACAGACAATATATAATCAAAGAACTGTGTTGCTGTGTTCCCAAAAAAAACCCTTTATTTATGAACACTGAAATTTCAATTTCATAAATTTTCATATCACTAAATATTCTTTTTCTTTTTAAAAACTATTTAAAACTACATAAAAATGTCTTAGCTTGAGAAGGCCAGATTAGGCCCATAGACTGTGGTTTGAAGAATTCACTTGTGATGCCAAATACAATACTTTGGTTATCTTCTCTCTTTCTCAAGAATTTTTAAAATCTTCATTCTGCCTATTTAAGTCCATATTTCTACGACTAGTTTTCAGGTACTCTGTAACCTGGCCATCCATACCTACTCAACAACAAAAAAGCATATTTTCCCATTAGAGTTCCTAGCACCTCGTTGTTACTCAATAAATATTTGTTTTTTTAAAAAAGCACTAATTAGCTTAAAAAATAAATAGTATGGGCTTTCTGCCCTAGAAGACGTGCTTCTTCAGTATGCTTCCTTACTTTTTTATTCTCTTAATTTAAATATTATGTGTTCTAAAACTTTCTTATCAACCACTTTTATTCCATCAAATTCCTACTTTATGCTGAGAAATATATTATGAAGGGATAAAAATTGCAAATGTTTGCCCGTTTCTGTATGATATCGTGGTTTTGATAGATGAGAGAGAAGGAATAAATGCAAAGCAAGCTCCAGATGCAGGAAATGTGGCACTGACATTTAGGAATTTATTCCTTTTCAGGTCTTATCTTGTCATGTTTTTTATCCAGGAAGATAGTGGCAAATGCAGTGGTTTAGTACATTTCTGTGGACAGAGCAGAAAAAGCATGGGAGATATCATTTATTTGGACTATTGACTAAGCTTATATTTCCACCACAGAAATTCAGTCCAATTTAGATTTGGGCTAGCCAGTTCAGAGGAGGCTAGGGGACAATACAGTTTAAAAGAAAATAGAGTTCAGAAGGAAGAGATGCCTCTTTAGTCATTCTTCTCGATAGCCTATGGTGAGCTAGTCCTTCCCTGGCCTCTCTCTTTTGTCTGTGAAAGACAAAGCACATTCTGTGTGCTAATGGTCTTCTATAGTTTTTACAGGGAAAGATGCATTGTAGTAAAAGGGGAAATTTTTAAAGGAATGCTTATTTTTCTCTGCATCCCTCTTGGGCAGCTGGGAAGCTTGGTGATATTTTTAATACTCTAGATGAATCATGACTGCAGTCAGACTTGTCATCTCAAAGATGAAAATATTGTGTTGGGGAGAAAATTACTTTGTGAAAATATTTTGGATGGTTTTCTTTTTTGCAAAATAAAAAATGCTCAGCTTTACATCTCCCAATACCTATTGCCAAATGATCCTCCAAAAATGTACCAGTTTAGATTTTCCATCAACTGTGTATCCAGATAACACACAACCTTCTTTAAAGAACCTTTTGAAACCTCACTTTCACTATTGTTGATCTCAGTTTGCTCTCACTCACTCCCCAACCTCAATTTCGAGTTGAACGACTATGTCCAACATTAGACCATTCCCATTTTATTTCAGATTTAGAATCAATGTTCCTTTTTCCAACTTTTAAATTTTTGATGTTTAATTAGTTGTTCTTTCTAAAATCTAGGAAAATTATCAGTAACACTTTGGGGGGAAAATACGATAGTCTCATTTGTACCTTCATTTCCTTATATCTATCTGATATAATTAATTACCTGAAACATTTACTATATGTATAAATATGTATCGACTCTCTTCCTTACAAACATTGACATAATTATTTTCAATAGTCCAATAACTTAATATTGCACCTTTATTTAATTTTATTTCTTATATTTCTTCTCAGAATTTAATACTTGGCCCCTTCCTTATTCAATGTTTTCAGACAATGTTAACTTTTTTTTATCAGTAACACTATCCAAATTAAAAACATACACACACACACACACACACACACACATATATATACAATGGAATACTACTCAGTCATAAAAAAGAATAAAATAATGCCATTTGCAACAATATGGATGGACCTGGAGATCATCATACTAAGTGAAGTAAGCCAGAAAGAGAGAGAAATATAGTATATCACTTATATGTGAAATCTAAAGAAAAAAGGACACAAATAAACTTAGTTATGAAACAGAGACAGTCTCACATAGAAAATAAACTTATCGTTACCAGAGGTGAAAGCAGGGGAGGGATAAATTGGGAGTTTGGGATTTGCAGTTACTAAGTACTCTATATAAAACACATAAACAACAAGTCCTACTGTGTAGCACAGGGAACTGTATTCAATACCTTGTAATGGCCTATAATGAAAATGAGTATGAAAAGGAATATACATTTTATATATAATTGAATCACTATGCTATACACCAGAAATTAACACAACATTGTAAATGGACTATACTTCAATTTGAAAAGTACTTTCTAAATAATTAGCTTTGATATGGTAAGGCTACCTCTTTTCTAATCTCTTAAGAAAAAAAAAAACCTGAAGTAACAAATGCTTAAGTAAAATTTCTTAGTGCTGACATTCATCACATGTCCTGCTCTCTCTGTATAGCAGCTCTCAGTCCTGGTGCATGGGATACATTTTCTCTTGTCAACAACGCCTGTAAACACAGCTGTGAGCTGCTGCTCTGGGCCAGGATGTCCTTGATTTGGTCAAGGAACCAAAAGAAATTTGAAAAGGACAGATGTTCCATAAGGAAATAAGCTGGTGCACCTTTGTTGGCAAAAATAGAGCATTTAATGAAAATATTTTTTTTCAAATAAGCATTCCTGAGGCTAACTTAACAGTTGTGCTGGAGTCTTTGTATTGCTCACAAGGCTAACGTGGAAGTAGTTTGCTTCAGACATCAAAACAGGGCTACCAGTTTAATTCAAAACATGGATCCTAAAGCTACTTTTAGATGAGGATATATTTACAGTGGAACTACATCTAGTCCCACTATATTACCTTGTTTATTGTGCAGATGGGAAAAAAATAAGACTAAAAAAGTAAGATTAACTATGCTATTAGGAATATTTTCCTGATGTAAACACAGGCCTGGCTAAATATCTGTATGTTTGGAAATTAAAGATACATGATGTACATGCCATTTTCTTGTGGATATGTTAGTTTTTAAGTGGTCATGTTTAAGTAATTTCTCCATGTGCTTTTGTGCTTTTACATTTTCATATACCTGTATATTTTAATCATGAAAACAGAATTGAAAATATATTTTTTAATTCTTGACTTTATGGAAGTAAAAGAATAATGATTTAGTGATTCAGAAACACTGGCCAAAAAGTGCTATAAATAAAACACAATATCTGAATTTAAAACAAACTCATAAAAGTATTTTTTTCAAGGTTTTTTAAATTATTTTTTCTGAACTTCTTTCTAGTTTGCTTTTTTTGTAAAGTAATTCCTACATTTTCCTTCTTGGTTCTCTCTTTCATTTGCTGCATAAGTGAAAATAAAGGTAACACTTGAAAATGACTGGAAATCAGATCATTCTCAAAAGTTTTAAATGATAGGAACAACCCACACGATGGTTTTAGTTGATACTTAGCGAAAAGTGCTTTCATGCAGGGATGAGCAGTTAGCAAAAGTAGATTGAGAAGACCAAGGGCAACGTGGACGTTTAGGAAAGAGTCAGTGACACAGATAAAGGCTGGTAATTGTGAGAAATCTAAGGGCTGAGACAGATCAGATTATTGAATGTCTGAAAACGAGGTAAATATTAAAAATATGCACCTAAAATAAAATCCAAACTACATAGACACTAAAGAAATTTGGTGAAAAAGGTTGAAGTCTTTGACCTTTTGGAACTTACATTCAAGTGTAGAGTTAGATCAAACATGAGGAAATAAATGAAAGAGATCATTTTAGTGAAAAAAAAATCAAAAATAACATGTTTAGGGGGAAGGGTATAGCTCAGTGGTAGAGTGCCTGCTCAGTATGCATGAGTCATGGGTTCAACCTCCAATACCTCCATCAAAAAAATGAATAAATAAATAAACCTAATCACCCCCCAAAAAAAATTATAAAAAAAAAAGAAATTTTAAAATAACACTTTTATGTGATGGAGATTACCACGTTAGGGCTATGTTAGGATCTTCAGAAAAGATCTCTCAGAGGAATTGGTTTATTAACCTGAAGTTTCAAATACTTGTTAGATACGCATGTGGAAAAATCAAGTCGTTAGTAGAATGTGTCAGTCTGGAGAAGTGGCGGGAAGTGTCTGGGTTAGAGGTACAGATCTGGGAGCTGTCGGTGCATCAGTGTTATTTAAAGCTATGGGATTGGGTGAGAGCATCGAGGGGATAGGGAAATAGGCAAGAAGGAGGCCCAAGACTGAAGCCAGAGGGTCCCCAGCCGTTAGTGACCAAGCAGAGCAGCAGAATTGAGCAAGAGGAGACTTAGAAGGGGTGCCATGGAGGCAGGGGGACGCCTCGGAGGCCGGATGCCACAGAGGCCAGGAGAAGAAAAGTTACAAGAAAGGAGTAGTGGTAAGCTGGGTTGAGTGAGGTTGAGATTTCAGCTAAGAAAAAGCAAAATAGTGACCACAGAATTTGGGTTGCTTATTGGTCACCTTGACAGGAGCCATCTCTGCAGAGTGGAGAAAAGGAGGCCTGAATGGACTGGGTTAAGGCAAGTGTGTACAATAAGCAAGTAGAGGAATTATAGACCACTCTCCAACACGTTCACTATTAATAGTCATTGAAAAATGTGTGGCAGGGAAATACTAGATCATAAATAAGGATGATTTTGGATCTTTCAAGTCTTATATGAGTGGTTCAGGAGAAGGAGATAAATTTCTGATGTAAGAGAGAGGGGGAGGGTGTGCACAGTGGGGTCCTGGCCTTTGATGGGAGGAAGGAAAATTCACCAGTAATAACAGTAATAAGAGAGAGGGAGAAAAATGCTGTTCAGCTGGATTTTGTGATGGGAGGATAGAGGAGTTTCCTCCTGTTTGTGTGTTTTTTTTCCTCACCAGCTGACAGTGAGGAGCTGGAAGGGGATGGAGTGTTTGAGGGGAGCAAGAGAAAAAATAATGATTTGCACAGAGTGCAAAATTGAGCATGCTAAGGAAGAGAGTATGTTCAAGCATCATTGATTCAATTCTATTGAAACTTGTAACTTTGAATTCAAGGTTAGATCAGTCAGCAGATTCGTTCCCCACCCCCACTCCCACCCTGGTATTAAGTGTTTAGGTAAAGACATGCAGTAGGCAGACAGATTTAATAGCCTAATAAAGATTGCACTTGATTGAAACATATAACAAAAGAAGAATTAACCAAAGTAAACATCCCCATTCAGGAAGGGCAGGAAAGGGAGACATACTGCAGGCAGTGACAGCAGCAATTTTGACGTCCCGAGGGTGAGATGTGACGGGCCCCATCCTCTGGATGGAGAATATCTTGAGTCACCCCAAGTCCACTCCTAGTCATGCTCCCTTTGTCTGGGCTTCTCCACAGCTCTTTGCCTTACCTACTAGGACACTGCCTTTTCCACCATCTTCCTGGCTGTAACCGAAATAGGCATTGAGGAATGTGCCCATCCTGGGTCCTGAGCTGTTTCTCAGCCCACTGCTTGCTGGTCATTGGATGGGGCCCCACAGTCCACTTTAATGTGTAAATAATCAGTCTCTTTTTGTCCAGGCTGGTTCTTTTGGCATGACAACTCTCCACAACCTTTCCAATATTCTTATCTAGTTGATTCCGGTGACCTCCATGTGTCAAAATCCATGCTAACAGTTCTTCTCTCAGCAGCATTCTTTTCTAGATGTTAATCTTAATTTGTGATGTCTCTTTGCTTTCTTACCCCTGTCATCTCTCCCTAGACTTACTAATGGGTACCTCGAACCTGGCGTTTTTCAGAGGGAAAAACCAAGTACTTTGTCAATGTTCTTAGAGCATTTTTTTTCTTTTCTAATTGAAAGTATTTGCTCAATATCTCATCCTGCAATCTTTTTCTGGGATATCATAACCAAAACAGAAGATTTACCAGTAACTAAGTATATTGGCCTTTCCCTTGATTTAATTCATGTGCAATGCTGAATTCTAACAGGCCTTTTTTGGTCAATATTCTCATTTTTGTTCACTTGAGAAGCCGTTGCCTCCTTCAATCCTGAAAGGTCCTGACTTCATGGACTCTTTATGTTTCTTTAATTCCTTCTCAAGCTGATCAAATCTTTTCCATGCTTCTCTTTCTTTGAATCTATTGTGAAATGCAGGTATTCTATTTTCAGACTTATTCTAGAACTACAAGCTTCTGAAATAGGTTGGTCTCCTGATCTTTCTAGGTTATAGTTGAAGACAGCTTTATCAAATCTTTTATTATTTCAAAACACTGATCTTCCGTTTTCTACCTTCATATATATATACACACTCACACACGTATCTTTTTTCTCACCAATTGAGTATTATGAACAATGCCATACATTTTAGGTTTTTGTTACATTAGCACTGCACCTCAAAGTACAAAATTCTGTATTTTTAATAATAAATAGCTCCAGACTCTCAAGTTTACCATTTAGTCAGACCACAAATCCAACCCAGGTCTCACTTGACCTAGAAAGAATTAGGCTCTATCTTTGCACCTGCTTCTGTGATCCTTGTGGCAGGAAGGAGAAACTTGGAGGGGACTTGCTGCCTGGCTCTTCAAGTATCTTTCTGGAAATGAGATGGATCACTTTTGCTCACATTTCATTAGCAAAAGCAAATCATATAGCCTCACCTAACTTCAAAATGGTCAGAGCAGTGCAATTCCACCATACCTAGCGGGAGAATAATATCAGAATATTTTTGAAAACTCATAACAATTATCACATAGGCCATTAACAATATTTGTTAATTGAAAGAATGAGAAGATGCTTTAATGAGGTAAATAAGAATAACAAAGTAAAACAAAACATATGGGTACTTTACATATTTATTTTTATGTAAGAGGCAATGGCAGGGTACCTAAGGGTTTGGTTAACAGAGACAAGAGGGAAACTATTGACTTGGGTGATAGTAAGTGATAACCTGCATATGACCTGGTCAAGAAATAAACATGAATTCAGGGGATGTCTAACAGTGATCAAGTAGACCAACATCCGATTAGCTAAAAACCCCTGGCTGAGAGGGAAAACACTGTATCAAATAGCATTCTTCCATATAGCCTCTGGTCACAGAAGCATTTGGTCATAAACCATTCCATAATTCACTGTTTGTTTTCTCCTTCAAAGAGAATATTTTCCTTGTATAGGCAGAAGCCAAGGCAGATAATGCAATGGAAAGATTTCTGGACTGGAATCATGAGATCTCTGCCAACTTCTAACTGTATGAGCATCGATGTGCCACAGAGGAATGTCTTTCAACCTCAAGTTGCTCTTGTGGTTTAGTTATTTGGAAAATATTAAATTCTCAATCCATAGCAATCTGACTTCTGCCTCCATTACTTGATCAAGAATGTCCACTGTAAATTCTTCTCCCGTTCACATCACTTCTTCTGTATCATACTCTTGGCACATATCACTAATTGGTAGGTTGATTGCCTGCCAATTAGTCTTTTTCTTGCTGGCCCCTCCCCCTCACAAATGTACTCTCCACAGGGCTTCAAGCATGATCTAAGACGTAGTAGCTGCTCATTAATAGTTTAATTGAAATTGATGTTCTTGAATGTTGTTCTCTCATCATCAAGGGAGGGAGTGTCTAGGGAGGGGACAAATCTACTCTTTCTTTGGTAGATTTACACTTATTTTCTCAAAAGATGAGAACTTCTCAGCTATACTCCGTTTCTTCACCTTCAGGACTAAGTTCTAAGTGTTTTTATAAACATAATTTCATCCAGTGATGTGCTCCCAGGTAGCAGGCCCCAACAAATGCATTTTTCTTTATCCCTGTCAATAAGGCTCACCAGAGGCAGTTTGCTTCCAGCAAATTCTAGCAATTCACCTTTGTTATCCTACCTCAGGGATATATCAGCTCCCCAGCCCAACATCTTAATTTAGTTCACGGGCATCTTGACTGCCTTTTCCTTCTGCAAGATATCACACCGGCTTACTGCATTGATGGCTTGCTTATGACACCTCAGGAGATGAAGTATTAGCTATTCTAGACTTACTGGTAAGAAATTTGCACGTCAGAGTTGGGGAAATGAATCCCACATAAACTCAGGGGCTTTCTGTCTCAGCAAACTTTCTAGGGGTTCACCGGTGTGAAGGATCTTTGTTAATAAAGGATAAGCTGTTGCATTTAGCCCTTTCTACAACCAAAAAAGAACCACAGTGCCTAGTGAGCCTCTTTGGATGTTGGAGGCAACATACTCCTTTGGGTGTTTTACCCCAACTAGTTTACCAAGTGACCCAAAAAGCTGCTCATTTTAAGTGGGGCCTAGAGTAAAAGAAGGGTCTACAACAGGCTCAGGCTGCTCTGTGAGCAGGTCTGCTCCCTGGTCCCCGGGATCCAGCAGATCAGTGGTGCCTGCAGTGTCAGTGTCAGATAAGGATGCTGTTTGGAGCCTTTGGGAAGCCCCTATATATGGATCACAGTGCAGGCCCTTCGGATTTTAAAGCAAAACCTGGCCATCACTATGGTTAACTACTCCCTTTGAGAAACAGCTCTTGGCCTACTACTGAGCCGTAGAAGAGAATGAACATTTAACCATGAGCCACCAAGTTACCATGTGACCTGAGATGCCCAGCAGAACCAAGTGTGATCTGATCCACCAAGCTAGATAAAGTCGTGTGTGCACAGCTACCCTCCATCAAAAAGTGGATGTGGATCTTGATTGGGCTGAACAGGCCCTAAAGGCACAAGTTAGTTACATGAAGAAGTGGCCCAAATGCCCAGGGTTGTAACTCCTGCTACATTGCTTTCTCTCTCCCAGCTTGCACTTTTGGCCTTGTGGAGAATTCCCTATAATTAAATGACAGAGAAAGAGAAGGCTCAGGCCTGGTTTACAGATGGTTCTACACCAAATGCTGGTACCACCTAAAAGAGGACAGCTGTATGCTACAGCCTCTGTCTGGTCCCCTGAAGGACCATGGTGAAGGGAAATTCTTCCAATTGGCAGAACTTCAAGCAATGCACCTGGGTTGCTCACTTTGCTTGGAAAGAGAATTAACCAGATGTGCAATTATGTACCAATTGATGGACCGTGGCCAATGGTTTGGCTGGATGGTCAGGGACTTGGAAGGAACACAAGGGGAAAACTGGTGATGAGGAAATTTGGGAAAGAGGTATGTTGATAGACATCTCTGTGTGGGAAAAAGTGTAAAAATAGTTGCATACATATAAATGTTCTAGCAAAGGGTGATCTCAGCATAGAAAGACTTTAATAATCAAGTGGATAGAATAACCCATTTTGTGGGTACTAGTCAGCATCTCTTTCTAGTCCCCCTTTCAATGCCCAGGTGACTCATGAGCAAAGTGGCCATGGTGGCAGGGATAAAAATTGCATATGGGTTCAGTAACATGGACAAGTAACTCACCAAAGCTGACCTGGTTTTATAGCCACTGTTGAATATCCAGTTGGCTAGCAGTAGAGACCAACACACAGTCCCCAATATGACACCATTCCCAAGGTGATCAACAGGCTACCTGGTGGTAGATTGATTACACTGGACCCCTTCCATCATGGAAGGGGCAGATTTTTGTTCTTATAGGAATATACTCTGAATATGATTTTCCTCCTGAAAATCTGAATATGGATTTTCCTCCTCTGTACTCAATGTTTCTCCCAAAATCTACCAAATATGGGTATACAGAATCCTTATTCACTGTCATGGTATTCCACACAACATTGCTTCTGATCAAGAAACTTATTTTACAGCAATAGAAATGTGGCAAAGGGCTGATGCTCATGGAATTTCTTGGTCTTACTATGTTCCCCACCATCCTGAAGAAGCTGGCTTTTTCAGAGTGTTAGAATAGTCTTATGGAGAAAAATACCATATGATATCATTTATATGTGGAATCTGAAAAAAAAAAAGGCAAACTTATTTACAAATCAGAAACAGACTCACAGACATAGAAAACAAACTTATGGTTACTGGGGGAAAAGGGAGTAGGAAGGGATAAATTGGGAGTTTGAAATTTGCAGATACTAACTACTATATATAAAATACATGAACAACAAGTTCATACTGTATAGCACAGGGAATATATTCAATATCTTGTAGTAACTTATGGTGAAAAAGAGTATGAAAACAAATATATGTGTTCATGTATGACTGAAGCATCATGCTGTGCACCAGAAATTAACACAACACTGTAAACTGACTACACTTCAATGAAAAAAATGCATTAAGAAAAGACTCAGTTACAGCACCAGTTAAGCGGTAATACCCTGCAAGCCATGAGCAAGGTTCTGCAGAAGGCTGTATGTGTTCTGAATCAGCATCCGATATATGATCCTGTCTGTCCTGTAGCCAAGGTTCACTGGTCCAGGAATCAAGGAGTGGAAATGGGAGTGACATCACTCACTTTTACCCCTAATGACCCCCTAGCAAAATTTTTGCTTCCAGGTTCTACAATCTTATGCTCTGCTGACCCAGAGGTCTGAATTCCCCGGCGAGAAATACTTCCCTAAGGAGACACACAATGATGCCATTGAACTGGAAATGAAGACTGCCAGCTGGCCACTCTGGACTCTGCATGCCACTGAATAATTAGGCAAAGAAGGTAGTTACTGTGCTGGCTGTAGTGATCGATCCTGACTACCAAGTGGAAATTGGACTGCTACTCTCCAGTGAAGCAGGGGAAAATAAGATATCCCTTAGGGTGTCTCTTAGTGTTACCACGCCCTGTGATTAAGGTCAAAGGAAAACTAAAATAACCCTGTCCAAGCAGGACTACTAATTGTCCAGGCTCTTCGAGAATGAAAGTTTAGATCAATACACCAGATAAAGAACCAGGACCAGCCGAGTTGCTTGCTGCATGCAAAGGGAATACACTGGGCAGTGGAAGAAGGTAGTTATAAATACCAGCTACAACCATGTAACCAGTTACAGAAATAAGGACTGTAACTTCAATAAATATTTTCTCTTTATTTTGTTATAAATATGTATGTGTATGTATCTATGAATATATATAAAATATGTATCTATATACTTAAATGTACATATACAGTAAGAAAGTATCTTTGTTTTCTTCTCTCTCTGATTCCCTTATCATGTAACATAAGTTTCATTGACTTTAAATCATAGTATTTTTAATTTTACATCATAGTATTTTAATTACATGATATCATGGAAAAGGGTAAACATCATGCAAGGACTTTACTTTCTCTTCTGGGAAAGGGGTTAGTGTGTTTTCAGTTGTATGCATAATAGCTGTATCATTTTAGGTAAAATTATGACCCTGCTGTTACTTTCATTTGGAGATTAAATATGGTTTAAGGAGATGCATATGGATGCCAAGTTGACAAAAGGGGGAACTTGTAATGGCCAATTTTATGTATAACTTGACTAGGCCACAGGATGCCTTGAAATTTGGTTACATTATTCTGAGTGTATCTATTGAGATGTTTCTAGAAGAGATTAACATTTGACTTGGTAGACGGAGGAAAGCAGATTGCTCTACCCAGTTAGGTGGCTCTCATACAAACACTAGAGGCATAAATAGAACAAAAAGCCTGAGTAATGCAGAATTTGCTTTCTCTCTGCCTTACTGTCTTCCAGCTGGGATTCTGTTCTCCTGCCTTGGACTCAAACTCAGAAGTGAATCAAAACTGCACGAGTGGCTCTCCTGAGTCTCTAGCTTGCTGACTGCAGATCATGGGACTTCTCAGCCTCAGTGAGTGAGCCAGCTCCCTGTAAGTCTAATGTAATTCTTTGCTCATCTATAGAAAAGGGTTTTTTCCCCTCTGGCTTCTTTCAAGATTTTTCGTTGATCTTCTGCAGTTTGAATATGATATACCTAGTAATATTTTTTTGAGGGGGTGGATATTTATCTTGCTTCATGTTCTCTGAATTTCCTGGATGTGTGGTTTGGTATCTGATATTAATTTAGGGGAAATTCTCAGTCATTATTGCTTCAAATATTGTTTCAATTCCTTTCCTCTATGTCAAAATATATGTCAAAATGGCTAATTCCTCCTTACCCCGACTGGAAGCATGAGGAGACTTTTCTCCAGCATTTATTCTAAGGACATGGTAGAGATTCTGGAAGTAAAGCTCCCCAAATCATGGGATCCCCCCCTGTGACTGGGTCTTTCTGGAGTTTCCTCCCAGAAACCTCCTAGACCGAGCCTTCAGCATTCAGCAGTCACAGTTCAGGTTTTCCTAGTGAGGTACCAGTTCCTACAAAGTCTTCTGCTCGTGAGTGTTTACTCTGGTAAGTTCTGATTCTTTGTATCTGCCTGTCTCTTTAATTTTTGACATCACTTTTTTTAAGGAACCAAAAAGACTTATTGATTTTTCAGTTTTTTCAGTTTTTTCAGTTTTTTACTTCCTGTTAGCGTGGAATAGCAGCTTCTAAGCAACTTATGTGCTGAACCAGAAACTGGACATCCTACATTTGTCTTAAAGAAATTTACATATACTTAAGATGTCTAAATTCAAACATTCTTGCTTATTAATAATGGTATAGTTAGCTACACAGGTTTTTTAAAAAATTCATTACAATTAAGATTATATTGTATATTTCCTATTAGGTAGATCCATGACAAATGATAATCGTTAATGCACACATTTCTTTAGAGCTCTGTTCTGTAATTTAACTTTATATGTGCTCTAGGCCATTTCTCAAAGAAATGAGAAGCTTAATTTGATGTATGAACATTTAAGTATTGGCATGCATGTTCATATTAAAGCTAAAGATTTTTTTCCTCCTAATATATCTCATAATAACTATTATCCTGAATGGGCAGTCAGAAACTTTTTTGGCAGCACCCACTTTCCTTTAAAATGTTTCACTCTGACATGAAATATTAGAGCACAGAAGATTAAAGCATGAGCCAGATACAAGAAGATCCTCACTCCTGGCTGTACAAAAGTAGGCTGTATATATAAAATTGAAAAGTAAGAAAATGCTCAGAATAAAACCCCTTGCTCCGTTTCACTTTCATTGTAAGAAGAAGAATTTTCTGTCTTTGATTTTGGTTCACCTGTTCCTCATTCAAATACATAACCGCATTCTATTCCATAGTAGGAAAAAAAAGCAATTAAAGAATTTTTACTAGCAGAATCATAATCTCTACCATTTAATTCTTATATAATGACTGAAACAGATCTGATTTCATAACCAGTCTGCTTATTATTTAGGGATAGAATCCTAATTTGATCCACCTCAGAATTAGAATATGTGTTGTCAATAAATGGTTAAATTAAAACATTTTAATAGCAGAAATTCAGGGAACGTGGCAAAGCTTGGTGTTAATTGCTGTGTGGTTTTGGTAGCGGGATGGCCTATTACACAGAATCAGCATGCTGTGGAGCAGTATTTCCATTTGTAAGCTTATCACAGAAACTTAATTCACAAAACCATATCAGGTCTTTATTGAATACCTTTATATAGTTTGTAGAGCTGTGATTGACTATCATTAATATGATGTAATTAAAAGTATGTCTATAAACAAAACTAATATACAGTTTGAAATGGCTCAGCAAAAATGTTTTTCTCAAAGGAGAGAAGAAGATGTGTTTGACTAAGTTTTTATATAGAATAACAGAGTTTGATGATAGAGCACTGTCTTCACCTCCTTTTTAAAAAATTCATCACAAGGCACGGAAGAGCAGTACTGTTGATAAGAAAAGCCCTCATTTTGAACTGTCAGGACTTGGATGCTTGTTAGCAAGATCTAAGAGCTTGACTGAAAGAAAACTCGATTTGTGAATTGAATTTTCTCTAATTTAGCCTCTGTTAAACCATATTCTGCTGGGCAAATTTCTTTAACGTAAATCATAGAGTTTCAAAAAAACCCTTGGCAAATACTCTAAATCAACTAGCATTTAACTCTCTTTCTTGAACAGAGAAACAATCCTAGGAAGCTTGAATGTATTTATTTTCTTCAGAAGGGGAAGCATGTGTTTGTAGTGTCATCTCTTTTATTATGAAAATCATGATTTTATAAGGAAAATCTATGTTAAAAATTTTTATTTAATGTAACGTAACCCTCACAGAATGGTATTTTCAATTTTTAATTCTCAACAGGACATTTAGGCAGTAAATATCAAGAAACATCAAGGAAAAATAATTTGTAACATCTATTTAAAAACCATTTTTTCTTATTATTTTATAAACTTGAGATAATCTGGAAAAGGTTGCAATGACATTTTTACAGTTCATCCAGAAGCAATAGTGTTGAGTAAAACTGTGCTTCCTGAGTGGCTTGTTCTACTTAGAATAATATAATTCATATTGATGCCATAGGAATAATTTGTTTACTAGGGTTAGGGAATTGTATACACACACACACACACACACACACACACACACACACATGCAGTGATTTACTGCATTGTTTGCTTATGTAAAAATTTTATATGATTCTCAGAATCCACTAGAAAACTCAAATAGGATTAGAAATGGCAGCAAAAAGTATTCCTTAGTTTACATGTCTGCAAATTATCAAAACCAGACTTTAGAAAGCTCTACACAAAAGGGCAAATTTTGTCATTTCTGCAACTAAGGCATGGAAGGCATTGAGTTCTAAATGTGTGTTTTAGGATGTGAATGCTGCAAAATTCATTCTCTCTTTAAAAGTTTTCCCACTTTCTCCCCTAAGGATAAATTGTTAAATTAAAAAAAAAAAGGCAAAAGAAAAAAATATATATATATAAAGAAAGCATGCATATATCTGTTTTTCACAGGAAAATATAAGAAAGATGAACCAGAAAACTATGAAATTATTACAGGCCAGGTATGAGTGGAAAGGAGAAGGGAAAAAAGGAGTTCCACTTTATGAGTATACCTTTTCACATAGTTTTGACTCTTGGAAGCAAGTTAATGTTTTACACATTCAGAAATTTAAAATAAGTCAACAACAGTGAGAATAAAAAAACTAAAACTGAAACAAATGAACTCAACTATTTCAATATTGCATCAAAGAGATAAAAAGCTGAACAAAACAGAAAATTTAATCACAGCAACCTAGAACACAGTATGTGACTTTATACCCTTAGTCCAGGGGTGGGATATGGAGATTTGGAGAGAAATGCAAAGAAATCTTGAGCTCTTTATGTAGAATTCCTTTTTTGTAGTAGTATGGATGAAACAATTCTCAGGTTATTACAGAGGATTTATAGGTTTGAGAAAATAAGTATATTAATATTGCTGGGAGCCAAGGTCCTCATTATAGATGAAAGAATATATAAAATGGCAGCAAGGCATGAGGGAAGGAAGAATAGTGTTGAGATGGATTACAGTTGGATGTATCAGTATGAATTTATGTTATAAATACTACTACTCTCTGTTGCAAGCATCCATAAGAAACTTCAGTGGCAATGAGCGTATGTAGAACCCACACATCTCTGTTAACACTCTCCATGAAAAATTGAACAGGAATCCTCAGGTAATTTACCAATTCATGGTCCAGAACTGGGTAAGTTGAGTCTGGACTAATTTTTTTATGCCAGAAAGTAAAAATGTGTAAAAAGAAATGATGACTTGTTAAAAGGACACCATCATAGCCTGAAGGAGATGCCACTAACCAAGCCTGGAACAAGATAATTAAACAGGGAGAGTAATGAATTATAAAACATTGAGGCACAGACAGACATATGTGAACTTCTTAATATGATACCTTAAATAGGGCACGGTATGTTTTATATAGCACTGAGAGCCAGGATATGTATCTAAATGTGAAACTAATGTGAGGAAATTTCTGACAAACCCATTAAAACACATTATGAAAAAGAAAAAAGAGAGGGTCTGTAATCTTCCAAACTGTTTCTGTCATGAAAGTTAACAGCTGAAGAGTGTTCCAGATTCAGAAGGAAACTACACACAATGTGTGATTTTGGACTGGATCTTGGACTGTAGAGGGAAAAGTTGCCGTAAAGAATGTTATTGACAAAATTGGAATATGTAGAGCAGAAAACATAGTGAATCAATATAAAAATCTCTAAAATTTTAACTATACAGTGGTCATGAAAGAATATTCTTATTCTTAGGAAATACACCCAGAAGCATTTAAAAGTAAAAGGGAAAAAAAATATGTGTAGATGTGCAGACTTCACGTGTGCAAAATGTAGCACAGTTTCATAAAAGAATAAGAAACTAGATTGATAACTTATTTGAATAAAACAGCAAGACAGAAAATAGAAATAATACAATTACGGAAAATATTTTTGAGGAGGTTACTAAAAATATGCTACATGTTAGGGAAGCATACATCAATATTACAATGACATTTTCCAATGTTTCACAAGCACACAAGCCTAGATTAGATGTTTTAAAGCAACATACAAATTTAACTCTTCAAAAGCTGTCACTCTGAGTCTCCACTTGCCTTGACCCTAAAACCCCAAACTTACTAATGAAAGCAGATTTTTATCCTGATTTCACAAAGCAGGAAATATTATAAACTTCAAGATATACAAATTCTGCAATCATGCTTGTGTTACTGATAATATAAAGAGAGTTGTAGCATTCTTACTTGGGTACTAAATTTAGTTTATGGCAGGTTAAGATTGATATCCATTAGGGAGGGTAAATTATAAGGAAATAAACATTTACTGGTATGTCATTTTCCTTTTATTGTCAGTTACATTGTTTATCTAAATAATGTAGCAATGTTTAACTGAACCCTATTCTGAAAAGTTTTTTTTTCTCTTCTCAACTTCTTCCACCAACTTCAAAATGAGTTCTGGTAGATTATCTGCTTTCAAATGTGAATGAATAGATATTTGGTCTTATTAAAAAAACAAGCTAACTACTTTATTGCAAATATGTTATCATTATTTATAAATTACAAACAAATGAGCCATATTGATTATCACTTGGATATGACAATTTTTGAAATTAGTATGCAATCTAAATTGCATTGTCAACCTTTGATAATGTCTGAAAAAAAATCGTATTTCTTTAATTGAAGTTTTCAGATAAATTTTCTGGCATTTTGTTATGGCCTTGCTGCTTTTGTCCTGTATCTGGAAAGGAGGTTTGGCCAACAACTGGAGAGATTTTTCGTATTTTAAATAATGATGTTCTGCCTCCAGGTTTCACACTAGGTGTTCAGGTAGCCTTTGGGGACCTAAAAATTAAGAGAAGAGGAAAATGCCTACTGTAATTCTATGCATCACCTCAATCTGTTAATTTGAAAAATGTTGGGTTAGCTAGGTTGGAAAGGTTAGTCTCAGGGATCTGGCTTGCAAAACCTGTGTGAACTCTGGTGAATAATTTTGGGTAGAGGAGAAAAAATAACTATGTAAACAAATATTTATTACTGAAAGAAATTAAAGGAAATTCCTAGGAATATCATGGGCATAAATATTTTACAAAATAAATGTAAACATGCCCTGAAAACCTGTCCTGAAGCAGAGCATAATAGAATGATACTGATGACACTGTGAGCTCTATTGCTGTTTATGTGGGAAGAGTGGGAACTAACATTCATTGAGCATCTATTGTGTGCTAGAACAGTGACAAAAATTTTAATATTTTCTTCATTTCTCACAACCAAACTGTGAGGTGTTTTTTCCTTCATTTTTAACATGAACACATTTTAAGGGTTGAATTAATGTGTGAATTCATGCACTTCAGGAGAGGCAAAACCAGAATGTATTTTTTGTTCAATTACTATACAGTTGTATGTGAACACAATTTATCTCTTTTGATGAACTAGTATGTTTCCTATGCGACTAATGGAACTCACAGTTGTTCCACTTTAGTCTTTGGAGTGTCAGGGAAGCTGGGACTCAGTTTTACACATGGTTGAGCCTCTCCAAGACCAGGTACAGCAGTCCGCCCCAGTATTTTCAAAATCAGAGGTTAAACTCATCTCGATCCAGTTCCAAATTCCATGCATGTTATGTTGGTAACTGTTACATACTGGGAAAGGGTCAGCGAAGACCCCTTACTTGGATTAAGCCTTGTGTGGGATCCTCTGTCTGAGACAAGTGGTGGCATCAACATTCCATGACATGAATCCATGAGGAAATGTGGTTATCTCTTGCTCACTGGAGTCCAGATTTGGTCATCTGGAAGGAGGAATCATATAACAACTGAAATAATCATCTGGTTATCTCAGCCAATGACTCATTCATCAAAAGGGACTATCCCATGAGGGAGAATTCAGATACAAAAGCAGAGGCAGAGCAGCAATCGCTGAGAGTGGAAATATTGGGAGATGAGTGTGGAACTATGAACTTGTACAGCTACTTGAGATGAGAAGTAGGGAGTTTGTAACAAGACTCAATGGAGAGCAAGAGCAAAACCTGGCTTGTAGTATAATTTTTGCTGTACCGTTACTGTTTGCTGTGGGTTGAATTATGTTTCCAAAAAGATATGTTCAAATTCAAGGCCTAACCCCCAGTGCTTATAAATGTGACCTTATTTGGAAATAGAGTCTTTGTAGATATAATCAAGTTAAGATGAGGTCATACTGAATTAGAGTGGACCTGGGAAAAAAAAAAAGTAGGGAATGTATAGTCACTGAAGATTTTAGCATAGAGGTAGCCAAAATTCTGAATTCAGAGGTTGTCTGTAAAATTCTGTAAGTAATCTTTATTGTTCTTTTTTTTGGAGGGGGGAGGTAATTAGGTTTATTTATTATTTATTTATTTTTTAATGGAGCTTCTATAGAAATGTTATGTTTGAAAGGGTATTACAGTTTCTGACAAATCACATCTCTGTTCACATTCTGGTTACCTCCAGGCTGACTATACTTCGTAACTATATTTTCACCATTTTAAGTTTTGTTTTTTTTCTTAAGCCATGTTTACCCTACTTCATGTAGAAAAGATGAAAGGCAAGATAGACAAAATGTAATAAGCAGACCTAAGAATGGGGCAAAAGAATAAAGGAAAACAAGACTAGGACTAGCAAATGAAACCAGAACGTGGCTGGGCCAAGCATTTCATTTCAAACAGACTGTGTTAAAATTAAAACCTGGTCATTTACACAATTTAGAGAGTCCATACAATGAACCAATGATTAAGGAGAAATATTTCTGAAACTAAGACTAGACAGCAGTTTCTCTCAGGATCCTATGCTATAAAGAGCAAAGTCATTGGCCACATTCTACAATAGACTCAATGTCATATTTCATATAGTTATTTTCATAATTATCCTTCATATAATTTTGAGAGTTTTACTCAAATCTCAGTGCAGTAAAAAATGATTAATGCCACAGGTCAGTGTGCCTCAATCCAGATGTCAAGCGGATAAAGTTGATCCCACCCTTCAGTGGCCAGCTGAAAGATGACCATTTCAGTGTTTATTGTCCCTTCAATTTTCCACACTTAGGTTCTGTTTTGGTTCTCCATTTTTTTTTTTTTTTTTGACATTTATAGGATCTAAGCACCTATGTTTAAATTCAAGGAATTAGCCTTATTCCTTTTTTTATTCCCCCAAAGTTAAGCACAATGCCTTGCACAGTTAGAGTTGAACACCTAACTCCCATGTGAGAGAAAATTCTCAGGCTACATTAGGACAGAGACAATGAGTAAAATCACTTACTCCCATAACTTATCTTTACTCTAAAACATACAATTCTCCCTCTCAGGACCTGAGTAGGCATTTCTCCATAGAAGACTTACAGATGTCCAATGGGTACATGAAAAGATGCTCAACATTCTAATCATCAGGGAAATGCAAATCAAAGCCACAAAGAGAGATCACCTTACACATATCAGAATGTCTATCATCAAAAAGGCAAGAAATAATAAGTGTTGGCAAGGATGTGGAGAAAAAGGAAACCTAGCACACTGTTGGTGGGAATGTAAATTGGTATAGCTACTCTGGAAAACAGTATGGAGTTTCCTCAAAAAATTAAAAATAGAACTGCCACACAATCCAACATTTTCACTCCTGGATATTTATTCAAAGAAAACAAAAACACTAGTTCAAAAAGATATATACACCCCAATGTTCATAGCAGCATTATTTACAATAGGCAAGATATGGAAGCAAACCAAGTGCCCATCGGCAGATATGTAGTTAAAGAGGTGGCAAATACATACAATGGAGTATTACTGAGTCACACGAAGAATGAAATCTTACCATCTGCAACAGCATGGATGGACCTGGAGAGCATTATGCTTAGTGAAATAAGCCAGAGAAAGTCAAAACTGTATGTTTTCACCTATATGTGGAATCTAAAAAGCAAAGCAAATGAACAAGCATAACAAAATAGGAACAGGCTCACAGATACAGAGAACAACTAGTGGTTAACACAGGGAGAGAGGCAGGGGTAGGGGCAAAATAGGTGAAGGGGCTTAAGAGCTACAAAGTACCAATTTTAAAACAAGTAAGTCACTGGGATGTCACATACATCACAAGGAATATAGTCAGTATTTTATAATCACTTCGCATGGTGTGTAATCTGTAAAAAAAATTGAATCACTATGTTGTACACCTGAAAGTAATATGATATTGTAAGTCAGTTATACTTCAGTCATTTTTTAAAATTTCCCTCTCTGATGAGCCTACAGTGTTTTTTCTTATTTACTCTCGAGATGGGTTCACTTTTAATCCTGTAACCACCATGGAGGGCAGATCCACTACTCAGAATTTCTTCATCTAGAACTGCTGGCAGGACACGTTATTGACTTTTGTGCCTTATCTGTGCCCACTTGCCTTTACTTTCTGAAATCCTGATGCTGACGCTGATGATAAGACATAACTTTCTTTCCTGGAATTACACCCCGTTGCCTGAAGACAAAGCTTGTAATCTCAATTTTACACAGGAACTCTACTAGTGAAGCATTTTATTTGACTCAAATTTCATTACTGTCTCCACCCTCAAGGCTCTGGCATTGTTTTAAAAGAAATGGGCCAGACGACAATCAGAGGATAACTAAGTATTACAGTGAGCAGGGTTTGATTCATTACACTGGGAATTCACATCCAGCCATTGTCCCAAGGAGTTAAGGAGCCCATGGTTTTGGATTAATGTGACAATCCAATTGCCCTTTCCAGCATTTACTTTTTCTTCTCCCCTTCTGACTCTTGCTGCCCACTTAGTTCCTGTAAGATTAGCCTATTCATTCTCTGACTTGTTTGGATTTCCAGTGGCTATTCAGCTTAAGACCTACTGCTGGAACCTGTGCTGCACAAAATAAATGGAAGTGTAAGAAAATAAATGACTATTTAATTCAGAGGAGAGAAGAAGTTGCTCATACTGTAATATTGATTTGCACCACTGAAATGATGACACGTACATGGTGGACATGGATCAAGAATCCTGAAACTAAAGAGAGTCCCAGAGGGGCCAATGGAACAACAATGAAGCAGAGGGATCCAAAAGAATAGTTCTTGAATACTCCAATTTTTAAGCCATTGCTGATGATTATTTATATGAATAAATTTAGGAATCTATGATATAACATATGACTTTTTTGTAAACCAGAAATTTAGGTTTAGTCCTGGCCCAACTACTACCATTTTACTTGTGAAAATTTCAGCAAATCTGTGTGAGGCTTAATTTATGCATCTGTGAAATTAGGGATAATTGTCTATTGTTATCTTTATGAAACACAGAAACATTGAGATAATAATTGTGAAAGTACTGTGCACATTATAAAACTTGTAAATATAAGATAGTCTTAGAATTTCAGCAAGAATTTTGCAGGAATGTGGTACTATGGAAAGCTGGATAAAGAATGGCAGAGATGTCTCTAAAGGAATAATAAATTTGCAAGTTTATTTTATAATGACAATTTAGGCATTAATAGGATAACAGAATCTCCTTTGGGAACACCATAGCATCTTCATCAAATTTGTTAGTAGAAGGGTTTTCATATTCTGTATTGAATAGTATCCTTCCACTAAATAATATCTGAAAGATTTATGTGTTTTCATAGTACCATTTTTATCATGTATAAGTATGTAAATTTGGAAAGAAGAGGGAAAAGCCTTTTATTCACATTGATAGAATTATGGATGATTTTGTTACATTTGTAAATGGAATAGCAATCAACAAATATTACCTAAAAATTGTTCTCATAGGGAAGGATGCCTGCATCTTAAGCTAAGGATGGATAATACCACTTATGTAAAATTTTGCTTTTGGCACCATTCTGAAATGAAAACTTTTCATTTTAATCCCTCAGTTATCATGAATAATACTTCACTTTTAATTGATCATCATCATAACTCATCATCAAATTATCAAATTGAGCTCCTCTTGTGAAAGGCACTACAGAAAATAAAATAATGAAGATGAACCCTGCCACTTTTTTATTCTGTGAAATAATTGTAGAGGAAGCATCTCTCTGTAGACTTTCACTGTTCATCTGTATTTATTCCTAAGGAAAAGGGTCTTTCCTACCTTCCATCCTGAAAATGCTGTCATGCAGGAGAGATTTCAAAGAAGGCAGGCCAGGAGGCAGCAACCAAAGTAACTGTCTCAAATAGGAACAATTTCCCTATCTCTGCCCCACAGATATGGGTGTGAAAGCATCTTCCCTTAAACACATAAAACATGCTATACAGACAAAATTAGCCAGAAGAATCTAGGTCAAAAGGAGCCCCAATCATCCCTCTAGAGTTCTTGCCTTCTTTTCCATGGACCTCCCTCCTTGCCAGTGCTGGAAATGATATTTTAGAGACACAATTTAGCAATATAACCAGTTAAATACAGAAGGATAGCAGCAAATATCATTTCCCTCCAAAAGAAAGAATCATCTTCACTCAATGTGGAGTCCAGGGATAGGGAACCTTGATTCTCTTCTACATGCCGCCATCCCAGACAAAGCCTCCTGGTCCAGGGTGCCCTGCCTTTGAGGAAACCTCCCCCGCCGGTAGGACTGTTACAGAAGAAAGAACCTTATGCAGCTACATAGGGGGAAGTATTTCTGAAGTATGTGTGGGTGGTCTGTTAAAACAATAAGGTGTAAAATGAAGCTCTTTGCAAATAGGTCACCCTGCATATAAATATGAATATATATATATATATATATACATACACACATACATTATCTGTGTATATAATTAGATGTAATTGAAATAATAAGAAGCCTCTGGGAGAGATGATATGTTATTAAATTAAGGCTTTCAGGTTTTCTTTCTTTCTGCAGCAAATTAATTTTATAGAAAAAAGAAGTCTTTGTGAAATATGAATCACAAAGGAGACACTTTCCCCAACCTCCACATTTCCCTATTTAGCTAATTATCATTTCCACAGATATACGTACACATAGTTCATTCATATATATTCTGCTCAAAAATTATTTTGGAAAAAGCATTTATTTCCTAAATATTATTTAATCTTAAGCTACCCATGAACCAATATATTTATAAGAGAAATCAGAGTTTAGGTATACCAAATATAAATAGTTTTAGCATTTCAGTGTGCCAGGAAGCATAAATAAAATATCACTAGATCCTCATATCAACCCCACACTCTACCTAGAGGTTTTGGGGGTGGTATTTTGTTTGTTTCTGGGGATAGGGAAGGGGTAGAGATCCCTTTGGAACCCATCCAAAGATATTTTCAAATTCGTACTATGTCCTCCATACCTGTACTCTTTCTACATACATTTGATCCCTCACAACATTTCCTCTTTCTTTCTTCTCCCTGCTGTATTAAACAAGACTGTCCAGGGAAACCAACAGGATGTGTATGTGTATACGTTCAAACAAAGTGAGAAGGAGGAAGATCTATATTAAGAAATTGGCTCATGAGATTGTAGAGGTTTGTGATGCCTTCACCTGATTGAATGAGGCCCACCCATACTATGGCATGTAATCTGTTCTCTACTCGCAAAAAAAAAAAAAAAAAAAAAAAAGAACTTCACAGAATAATGTTTTACTAAATATCTGGGCACCATGGCCCCACTAAGTTAACACATGAGATTAATCATCACACCAGCTATTAAAAATAGTTGTCTTGCTGTTGACATCTATGTATCTCCAGAAAGTATTTTAAAAAGACACACTAGTGAAAAGTTTCTCTGTGATAAAAACCAAGTGGAACAAGGGAGAAAAATAGGCCTTGTGAGGAATTTAAAGCCAGTTCTGCTGTTCTGTGTAGGTGATTCACCTCAGTTAAATTAGTTACTTGAGCTATGCTTTCTCATCTGTAAAATGAGGATAGATCTTTCCACTAATTCACATTTCATTGATTTGCACCTGTTTGAGAAATACAGATTGAATCACTAGTTTTCTGCTATAATTAGGGATAAAAACGTTTTATCCAAGCTATTTTTTGCTTGTTAGTTTTTTAAAAAATATTTTCAGCTGTATTGGATAGAGTGAATTTTATAAAGAAAATATCTGAAATCCTCCATAGCTGAATCCCTTTCCCTTTTGTTTATTTTCCTCACTATTTAACTGTTTAAATATAGGAGAATATAAAAGATAGAAACTAAATAGCAACTACCCATAATAGTCTTAAAAGCACAAATTTATAACTTTTCTAAAAATCGGAAGTGATCTTTCTCCATAAGGTAAACTTGCATGGTGACTGACTGAGGTCTATCATAGAAACAACTTCAATTACAAAGAGAGGAAAGAGAGGACAGAATTTCTTCAGTTTTGCTCAATTCCAATTTGACCATTTGGTGTCTCCTGGTCTCATGTCTTTCTGAGGGCAACCATTTGCCCTTAAGAAAGTTTAACTTGAAGCTTAAAGTGAATATTCAATTATAGTTCTTTGATTAGTAATGGTCTTCGAACTTTAAGACAGAAGTTAGGTTGTTTTACTATTTAATTTTCCCGTCTTAAATCTCACATTGTGGTGACTCTTTTGGTGAGAACTTCAGTGGTGTGTATCCATCATATTTAAAATAATAAAATACAACATTTTGAGTGTGATAAGTATAGTGCCACCACTGTCATTATTTTAAGGAAATTATTACAGGGAGAAAACAAAAGTGGATTTTTGGTTTGTTACTGAACAGAGGATTAATTTTCAAAGAAAATTTTATTCACATTCATTCTCCCAGTGACATCACTGAGAGAGGAACAGAGAAAAAAAAGTACATTTGCTCAGTATTTGTTTTTTATAAGGAAGAATTTAACTATAATTAGAATGGCAATCTTTAAAATCTTTGACTGATATATAATATATTCAGAAATTAAGTATGTTTATACAATCCAAGGATGAAAAATAAAGATACAATGCTTGCTCTAGTGTTCACATTAAGCGTTTAGATAAATGTGTGTATATATATATATATATATACACACACACATATACATGATATCATATTACATATATGTCAAATATATGTCATATTCCTCTCCAGTGAACAATAATTTATTTTTCTCTCTTGGTCATATTTTACCACTCACAGTTTTCTCAATCACAAAACTTTACAGGCAGAAAATAATCAACAATTTTACTCCAGAGTGTGTGCAAATGTTTTCATACAGCTCTGTTATTAACAATAATGACCTCAGCACAATGCAGTTCCAGGGGAATTCATGACTAGGGTTAATGGCCTGAAGCGAAGCCATCCAGTCATGAATCCCTAAGAAATACCCTGTGCTTTGATCATTATTGCTTCATTACAACATACAAATAATCAGAAGCAATTACAGTGGGAACTCTGGGAACAGTTCAGCCTTGAAAATTAACTCTTCCTGGGTCGATGCTACTGAAGATTTCACTGCTTCCAGTAATTTAGCATAAAGAATCCTGTAACAAAAAAGAATTGATACAAATGACACTGAAATGGACTGTGATCCTGACCAGTATTCTAATTGAAATTAGAGATGTGCATGGCTAACCAAAGAAAGTGAAATGAGCTTGTGCAAATAAAACACCAAGCAAGACAACCTAAACTAAGTATTTTTAAACAGGCATTTATCTCATGCTCAGAAAAAGTTTAAAAATGTATACTACAATCATGCCCGTATTTTGACAAATTCAAGGAAAATATTAAAGGGAAGAAAAAATATAATCGATAAAAATCTTGAAATTCATTTTTGCATAAATTTTATGAAAATTTTGGGGGCAAAAAGGCAAAAATAAAATAAAATAAATTAACTTTGCCTATCTGCATTTGTGTATAATGTAAAACTTTTCCAAAGCACTGCATATGTTGTCGCATTAAAGGATGCTTGGGTAAATTCTTACAAAATGAATATACATATTTAATAAAAATCAGAAATAAGAATATATTTTCTTGCTTTAATGGCTTCTGCCCCACAAGACTTCTTGAACTAACTGCTCACTAACAATGTCTTCATCAAGAAGTTTAATAGCCTGTTCACATATTGCTTTCCCCCACTTAGTTCAAGATAAACATTGACATAGTTAAACTTGCTATTTTTTTTTTTTGAAGTTCTTTTCCCTTGGCTTTTATGACAAACGTTTCTCCTTTCTGTCTGACTACCAACACATTGAGTCTTTGACAATCACCTTTGACATCTGTTTCTCCTCCCATTCTTAAAATTTAGGTATCCAGCAAGGGTTATTTTTGACATTATTTTTTTTCTCTTCCAGCACCCTAATAATCCTGGAATATCATTTGCTTCCACAAGTTTAATGATTTTCCTTTTAGATATGTACCAAGCCTATTTCTCTATTTCAATCCTCTCTCAAACTATGACCTCCTATCTATCTACTAGACATGAGGCCATATACGTGCTTTCAGCAATTCAAGATATTATATTTAAGCCTAACTCATCACCTCATTCTTCTGCTTCTTTATTAATCCTCCCCTTGTTCAAAACATCTACTTTTTGACAACATCTGCAGTCACCAGTTGAGTTCTATTAACTCCACATCCAGGTTTTGTAGATTTGATCTCCCTATAATTCTAACATTAATTTGTCTCTTTTAATTATGTATTTATATGCCTAATTATTCTTTAATCTGAATTATTTCAGTAGGCCTTATGTGGTTTTAATATTTCTTAGTCTACCACAAATAATATATACTTAATGAGACGTTTTCTCATTTTGCCTCCAGTTAAATGTAAAATATGATGGATACTCGAGCTTTGGCATGTCAGCTAAGGTCTGAATCCTGGCCTCAGTAATTACCATAGATATGACATTGGGGAAATTACTGCATTGTATTCTCAATACTGACAGAAGTAATAACGCCTATATTATAAGCTATTACAAAATATAAACTAATAATTATAACAAGCCTCTGATTTCACGTTAATTATTTTGCTGAAACTTTTATTGGATCTGGCAATGTATATACATGATAAATATGCCTTGAATAAAACTAATGAATCCTATCATAGCTGTTTAGGTATCTGTTCCTTTCTGATCCCCCTAACTTATTCCTGCTGCATAAATCCAAAGCGGCCTATATGCTGCCTCAAAACAAAGACAATTTACTTATTTTCTTAAAGTATACAGTGCTGGTTTTTCATTCCCACTTGGGATATAATAAACAGGAAAAAGTAAAACTCCCACCATTAAAATAACAACAACAAAACTGACAAACTTCAAATTCACAGCTTTTCCTAAGCCCATCAGAAAGCTAGTTTGCAGAGTGACTAAATAACCTGAAAAAGAAAAGAAAAAGAAGAAGACAATGTACTCTTGTTAAGGAAAACAGGAATTTATGGACCAAAATCAGAAATGACACAGAGGTTGGAAATATCAGATGGTGAACTGAAAACAACTATGATTAGTATCAAAGCTAAATGTTGCAATGCAAAAGATGGAAGATGTGCGAAGTCAGGTAGGTGTTCTCAATAGAGTGATGAGACCGTAAGAAACAAGTAGAAATAACAGAAATGAAAAATACAGTAAAAGATGAGGAATGCCTTCAACAGACTCATTTGTAGACTCAAAACAGCTACGGAATAGGTCAGTGAAATGTCTGTAGAAGATGCCAAACTGAATGAGAGGGAAAAAAACCCTACAGAATAGAATGTTCAAAAGCTGATCAGATGATCTAACCTGCATGTATTTGGACTTCTGGAGGCTAAAGAGAAAGAACAGAGAAATGTATAAATAAATAATGGCCAAGAATTATCCAAAGTTAATAATAAATATCAAACCATATATTTAAAAAGATCATAGAACAACAGCAGGATTAAATAAATGAATAAGCTCATACATCTAGGCATCCCATATTCAAACTGCTGAAAATCAAAGACAAGGAGAGACTCTAGAAGGCAGCCAGGGGAAAACAAAGATACCGTATATACAAAGGAACAAAGATAAGAATCAAAGACGGCTTCTTGTTAGATACCATGCAAGCTAGAACACCATCAAGTGACGTCTTTTAAGTGCTGAAAGAAAAAAACCAAGAAGCAAAACCATCTATACTCAGTGAGAATATTTCTTATAAATGAAAGATTTTCTGAGGCAAACCCAAACTGAGAAAAGTCATTGCCAATAGCTCTACATTACAAGAAAATCTTGAAGGAAATTTTCAAGCAGAAGGAATATGATACTAGACAGTACCTTGAATCTACACAAGAAATAAATAGGACTGGAACTAAAATGAGTGAAGGCAAAATAAAATTTATTTTTTCTTTCTGGCTCTGAAAGATAACTATCTAAAAGTAAGACTAGTAGTGATACATTCTACTTATATCATATGTAAAATTAAAATGTATTAAAGCAGTAACAAAAATTGGAGAGAGGAATTAGAAATATATCGTAAAATTATTTGAAAGTATACTCTGTGCTTCCTGTATACACTAGGAAAACTACTTCATTTTTTTAAAGAGGTATAAGTAATAGATCAACAATGGAGCTAAGACAAAATCATAAAAACTGCTCAATTACTCCCAGGGAAGGCAGAAAAGAGAAAAAGTGAAGCAAAGAACAGATCAAAAAACAGAAAATAGCTAGCAAATAATAGATTTTATTCTAACTATAGCTATAATTACACTAAATGTAAGTGGTTCAAACACATCAATTGCTGGTGAGAGGTTGTCATATTGGATAAAAAAGATAAACACACATAAATGCCATCTACAAAAAGTACACTTTAAATATAAACATAGGTAGCTTAAAAGTAAAATATGGAAAAAGATATGCCATGCAAACGCAATTCAAAATAAAGCTGGAGTAACTATATTAATATCAAGCAAAGTAACTTTAGAAATAAGAAAATTAAAAGGGACAAAGAGTGACATTACATAATGATAAAGTGTCCAATCTTCTAAAAAATATTAACTGTCCTAAATATGTATTCACCCTATAATTTCAAAATACATAAAACAAAAGCTGATAGAACTGAAAATTACAGGGTGAATACACATTTAGCAATCTGTAAGGATAGCTGAAGACTTAAATACTCCTCTTTCAATAATTGATAGAATAAGTAGGCATAAAATCAGCAATATCCATCACTTTAACATTTACAGAATACTTCACCCAGCAGCAGTAAAACACACATTTTTAATGCATTTGGAATAGTCACCAAAATTCATATGGTATATATGTACCATAGAACATACTTTAATAAATATTAAAATATAGATATCATGCAAAGTATGTTTTTAGGCCATAATGACCTAAAACGTTAACTGATCACAAAAAACTGACCACAAAATATTAAATTAGAAATCATTAACAGAAAACTATCTGGACAATTTCAAAATACTTGCAATTTTAAAAAAATCACACTTCAATGAGTCAGAGAGGATGGACAAAAAAAACTCCACAAAAAACTAGGAAAAACAACACAAAAGCAAATTACACTTAAAGGAAATAAATAATAAAGAGCACAATAAAAACAATAGAAAAAAATCAACCAAAGTCTCCTTCTTTGAAAAGATTAATGACATTAGTAAGCATATAGACTAATTAACCAAAAAAACAAAAAAATGAAAAATCATAATATACCAATACTAGGAATGAAAAATGAATTATCGTACATAATTCATGGGCAATAAACTGTTAATACGGGAAAAGCATGAAAAACACTTAGATACCTTGGACCAGTTCTTTGAAACACACAAATTTCCAGACCTTACCCGAGAAGAAATAAATAGTCTGAAGGTTCCTGCAATGATTCAAAATTTGGATTAATAGTTACAAATCTTTTCATGGCAGAAAATTCCAGGTACAGATAATTTCACTGGTGACATCTATCGAACATTCAGGGAAGAAATAATTAGTGATATTGAGCATTTTTTCATATGCCTATTGATCGTTTGTATTTCTTCCTTGGAGAATTGCTTGTTTAGGTCTTCTGCCCATTTTTGGATATTCAAGGAAGAAATAATTCAAATTCTCTGCAACCTTTTTAGAAAAAAGAAGAAGAGGGAGACTTCCCAAGTTATTTTATGAAGCCATAGTTACCTTTATATCAAAACCAAAGACATTGGAAGAAAAGAAAATTGCAGACCGATAGCTTCCATAAGTATAAATTTCAAAATCTCAAAATTATGATGAAACCAATTTCACAAGCATGTAAGTAAAGCATAACATCACAAACAGGCAAGATTTATTCTGTGAATGCAAGACTGATATAATATTTGTTAATCAATCCATGTACTTCATATTGATAGACTAAGAAAAGCCATGATTATTTCAATAAGTGTAGGAAAAGCATCTGACAAAATTCCACATTCCATCAATGATTAAAAACTCTTAGCCAACTAGGAATAGATAGGACCTTCTCAAACTGACAAAGGCTTCTACAAAAGACCTGCAGCCAATATCATACTTCTGTCTTATTTTTCCTACTCAAGATGGGGAATAAGGCAAGGACTTTGCTCTCACAATTTTCAGTCAACATGCTGAAAGTCTCGGACAATGCAATAAAGCAACAAAAGAGAATAAAGGCATCCAGACTGGAAAAGAATAATCGAAATATTCTCTATTCACAAATAATATAACTGTATATGTATATTCATGAACTGTATATGTATATTCTGCAAAACGTTCTAGCATTAAGTGAGTTTAACTCCATACGAAATTGTAGTATACAAGACCAATATATTTTTTAAAATCAATTGTATTCTCTATAGCAGTAATGAGCAACTGAAATGCAAAATGTAAAAAAAAAAAAACAATACAATTTACAATAGCACCAAAGAAAAAGAAATACTTAGATATAAATATAAGAAGATATTTGCAGACTCATTATGCTGAACCCTATAAAAAAATGAAAGAAAAGCAGAATTAATAGAGTTATACAATGATTATAGATAAGAGGACTCAGTAGTGTTAAGATGTTAATTATTCTTAAATTGGGATTTTTCATCTTAATAAAAATCCCAGCATGACATTTATAGAAATTGACAAGCATATTCTAGCATTCATATGGAAAGGCAAAGTAATTAGGATAGCTGAAAGAAAGTTGGAGAATTCACATTACTTGATTTCAAGCTTTGCTTTAAATCTACAGTTAAAAAAAAAAGCATTATATCGACAAAAGGAGACATGTATCAGTTGAATAGGAAAGAGAATCAAGAAATAAACCCACACAAATATAGTAAAAAGATTTTTGGTTAAGTTGCAGAGGCAGCTGAATGGAAAAAATATGGTCTTATCAAATGATGCTGGAATAAGTGGACATTTATATGCAAACAAAACTAAACAAAAAATTAACCCATACTTCACACCTCATGCAAAAATTAAATCAAGATGTATCATAGACTTAAATATAAAAAACTATAAAACTTCCTGAACACATATAAAAATATCTTTGTAGCCTTTGATTAGGCCAAGAGTTCTTAAATATGACCCCCAAAAAGGCACAATTTATAAAAGAAACAAGTGGTTAAAAGTGGGCTTTAATCAAAATTAAAAACTTTAATTTAACCATAGACTGTAAGAAATATTTGCAGATGATTTATCTCAAAGGAATTATATCTAGAATATATAATGACTTTTCTAACTCACCAGTAATGAAACAAACAAAAACCCTAATTTTAAAAATAGGTGAAAGATTTGAAAATATATTTACCATGGGAGATAAATAGGTATAAATGAGAATGTGAAAAGATGCTCAACATAATTTTTAGGGAAACTGAAGTTAAATCAACAATGTTAAACCTATTTGAATTACTTTTTTAAAAAGAAAGAAATGAAAAAGAAAACGACAAGAGCAGATCCTGGCAAGTCATAGAGCACACAGAACAGCCACGCATAACTGGCAGGAAAGCAGAAATGATGCTGCCACGTTAGAAAAGGCAGTTGGCCATGTAATATAAAATTAACCTTAGGATCCATCGTTCCCACTGATAGGAAGAAATGAAAACTTACAGTCATCAAAAACCTGCATATAAATATTTATAGCAACTTTATTTATAATAACAAAAAATAAGAAACCACCTTGATCGCTCTTATCTGGGAATGGGTAAACAAACTGGTGCATCCATGCAATGGAAAACTACTCAGCAATAAAAATAAATGAACTACTGATATACTTCAGCACATGTTAAAACCTCAAGTGCATTATTTTACTAAGTAAAATAACTCATATACAAAAGGTGATTATACAAGTTATTGTATAGTTATCTTTAAATAGCATTATGGAAAACATAAAACTGTAGGGATAAAAGACAGACAGATGGTTGCTGAAGGTTGGGGTTGGGAAGGATGCCTTACTACAAAAGGAGAACATGAGGGAATTTTCTGGTTGGTGGAAACATTCTATATCTTGATTCTAGTGGTGAACATACAGATATATGCATTTCTCAAAACTCACAGAATCAAAAAGAGTAGATTTTGTTTCAAGTAAATTAAAAGTGTAAACTTATAAAAAGTCAACAGTGCTTAGGAAGTCTTTACTGAAAATTGGTGAGCATTAAATTTAATTGCGTGCCAGGGAGATCATAAATAATTCCAAGCACAAACATAGGCAAGTTCTATTGATCAGTAGTAGGAAGTACTCCAACCCAAGGTTATAGAGCTTATTTTGACTTAGACCTAAATCTATATGGATTATCCAAACCAGGGATATCCTGTATTCAAGTTAGCTTTGAAATTTTTCTTCAAACCTTTGAAAAGGTAAAAAGAGAAGTTCTAGGGAAGTTTTATGATGCTCTAACTTTTGTTTCAACAAGGGCTTAAGACTTTGGGAAGATTAATCAATTTATTTAACATCACAGAATGTTTTAATAAGTGTAAAGTTAGCTTATACTTGAATCTTCCCTCATTTCTAAATGAATGTCAGTGTATTGTTTTCTTATTGCTGCTGTAACAAATTACTACAAACCTAGTGGCTTAAAACAAGCCACGTTTATTATTTTATAGTGCTGAAGATCAGAAGTCTGAAATGGGTTCCCTTGGGCTAAGATCAAAAAGAATGTCACCAAGGAAAAACTGTATAGAATGCAACATGTAATATATCATATTATATTTATTATGATATATAATAAACTTATATGTAACATTAATATAAAATATATATCATAATATAAATTTTAAAATGTATAATATAGATTATATAAATCATCATATATATAAATTTTTTATAGCTTCTCTGCCTCTCCCTCCCTTATTAGGTGTTCCATAAATATCGGAAAAATCCAGCAAAATGCAAGTGGAAAAGGAATAAAATTTTAAAATTTTATAATAGAAACTTTAGGAAAGATATTTATAATGTTATAAGGGTTGCCAGGAGTAATTAGTCCTTAAAAGACATCTAGCTTATTAAAATGAATTAACTGTGATTATTCTTAGAGTACCATTACACATTTTACCATTTTGTAAACTTTCAGTATAACACTTAAAACGTTAATATTCTCTCCCCAAGTTTATTCCAAGTTTGTGACACCAGGAAAGTCTCCTACATTGTAGTTAAAAATTGACCTTCTCCCTTAATATTAGTAAAATGGGTGACTAACAATACCCCATTAAGGCAAATAATGTACAATTTGACTTCCTTTCTTAACAAAAAAAAACTAACAAAATATGACAGGTTTTGTTTGTTTGTTGTTGTATTTACTTTTTTTTAAACATTTTTTTATTGAGTTATAGTCATTTTACAATGTTGTGTCAAATTCCAGTGTAGAGCACAATTTTTCAGTTATACATGAACATACATATATATTCATTGTCTTTACTTTGAATTGTGTTCATTTATACTGCACCAGAAATACAAGTTTCAGTAGTTATAATTCTTAACAAAACCATCTGCTTTAACAAAAAATATTCTCTATATATGACTTTTTTTTATATGCACTTCTCTTAGAAGTTCATAACTGGGCTTAAAATTATTGTTATTGGCAAATATTTATGTTTGTTCACATTCAACATGCACACACAAATTCATAATGTACATTTTAATTGTAAAAATAAAGAACAGCTGAATTTCTTAAGCAATCAGACAATAATTAATTTTTGACCAATATTGTATGCTTAGCCCTGTGAGAAATGAAAGAAATTCAGATAATGGGTCATGCCCTTTTAAGGCTTAGAATTTAACTGGGGAGCCGGATTTAATGTGTGTAAAGCACCAACAAGGTTGCTATGTGTTTGCTCTTTTATATTGATCAAGAAGTAGAGGTATCAGGTTTCTACATGGAGTAACTTCGTGTGGATTATATTTATGACTCTCCCTGAGCCCTGCTGGCAGGGAGATGGGCTCCAGGCAGTGATCTGCCAGGCTGTAGGGTGTGGTTGTTCAACTTTGGCCTGAAATAATGAATGTCAGTTCCCTGCACCCTTGCTCTAGATAAGTCACAACTTCCAACTGAGACTTTCCTTGTCATAAAGGTACTATTTCAAGCACCATTTTTCTCATTTGGTTTCAAACTTGGATGGACTGGAAAAGCACTAACACATGTCACCCAAAAGTGCCACTGTTGACCATTATTGCAAAGAGAAACTGGAGAACCCTATGAGATCCTGGGAGGAGGCAGCCTGAAGGAGTTTAAACTGGGTTTTGAAGGATGAGCAGAACCCAGTTAAATCAAGTAGAAAAGGAAAAAGCTTCCAGGCATGTAAATGACATAAGAAGTGAAAAAGGACCACTGAGAAATAAAAGCAATATAACTCAGTCATTAAGGAAACTGCCCTGGCTCTAGTGGATAATGCTGGAGCATTTATAAAAATTAAAACATAAAAATATGAAGGTCTTGAAAGCTAGACCAAATAATTTAGACTTGATTTGACAGGCAACAGAGAAATATTTTATCCCTGGAAAAGGGGAATGAAATAATGAAATAGTTTTTAAAAGATGATTCTGGCTGTGATGTAAAGGAGTTGGATGGGGGAAGGCAGGGGGCAAGGGCAGGTAGACTAAAGACCAAAAACACCAACCAGAAAATGTGTAGAGTCCTGGACCTGAACATTCAGAGTGGAATAGAAAAAACAAAAAAGAAGAGTGAACTGATTATGCAAAACTGCCCATTCTTCTTGGGAAAGTTTTCTCTGTGAACATATAAGCTTTAGAAGAGCAGAGAAAAGTATCTGGACTTTGTCTTTGAAAAGTATTTGTAATCATTTGGAAGGATGATTAGATTGCAACTGTACTGATTTGCAGCTTTGATTACTAAGCATTAATTGGGAGAAAATGGCATTTTAAAAACTTAAATGAGTTTTTGAGCTAGCTTAGATCTCACTTTATAGATAAGGAAACTGAGTCTTCAAATGAATTTGTTCAGGTTGCATAATTTGTGTGCAGCTGGGGACAAGACCAGGCATGTGAATTTCGACATCAATTCTCTGTCCACTAAGCCTTGCTGCCCTGAGCTAACAAGTGCCAACCATGTTTTATGGGACAAATACCCTAAATAAAATAATACATTGGTAGTAAATCACCAATTTATTACTTAGTACTAGGTTGTCCCTAGTAATAAGTAAATGTATATGTTACAGGAAGGGTTCAGTTTATTCAAAGATGATGCCAATGATATATTGACATGATTGACATCATTGACATGCCAAAGATTGATTGGCAATGCCCTGAAAAAGAGGTTGCTTTTATCTCCCATATAATAGTCCCTGTTGCTGTTGCCCCTTCACATCTGGTTCCTCGTTTTTGGCGGAGAGGGACATTTGATCGAGTTGCTTTGGTAGTGGTGTGAGGCCCAGGCCCTGTTTTAGCTAATGAGTGTTACACGAATAGCAGCGATGGAAATGCCCCATATGTAGCTGGGACTGAAAGAGTGTCAACATATTTGTGTCCTGTATCTGGACCCCCACACAGCAGTGGACCTGACATCACACACCGTCCAGAAATCTGCAGCTCCTTTTAGTCACTCCACAAAGAGCTGCTGTGTCTTCGGTTTCGGTGAACAAACAGTTTGCTTGGTGAACAGCTGAAGCAAGCTGTGTCAACAAGACAGGATGTGAATTATGACATGCTGCTGTGTCTGTGAGAGCAGAGGAAGGGAGTGCAGGACCACGGCCTGGAGCATGCAGCTAGGGAGGGAGGCATGGCAGCTCCCCTGCAGCAGTGGTTGATGGCAAACATCTGCTTTCTTCCCCGTCCCCTTGGAAGATTGTCTCATGAAATAGGCCCCTGATGCTATGGCCCCCAACCAGGTTGTTCCCTCATCACAGCTCTGAGGCAATATTTGCATCTGAGAAATCATTAAAAAAAAATAGTACGTATAACATGTTAGATGGAATAAAAGGGGATGTGATAAGGAAATGTGAACGCTTACTGCATTCTCAGTTTTAAAATATCATCTGTGCTTTAGCTCCTAATTTTCACACTTCACAGCTGCTAATGGATCTCAGCGGAACTAAAGTTAAGACTGTTGACAGAAAGATGTGTCTTTTTGTCATCTCTGTCAGGTTTATTTCCTTATTCTCATATAGAAAGTTCTTATTCGCCTCAAAGTCCCTTGATATCCACTAAATTGCTTTTCTTTTTCTAACTTGAGGCCTTCTCTTCTTACTTAAAAAAAAGAAATATCTTCCGTAGCCAACAGAATGATGTAGATAATAAAGGATGATGGACGTAAATGGCTTCTCTTGTCTGGATCACTGTGAAAGTCATTGGAAGCAAAAACACGGTAGGGGATCTGGTGATGTGCCCTGGTACCACCAGCTCCAGGCAAATGTTCCGGGCGTTGGAAGACCTCATAGGCCCTCATATCTGTGATGTTTCCAAACACAACAAACCATCTTAAGATGCTCAACTGGGGCTGGGAAAAGAAAAATCAAGCTGACTCACTAATGACACCAGTGATAAGTCGTTAAGGGAAAGAGCTCTTTAAAAGCTCTGATGGCCTTGAATAATGACATCAACTTTCCTTAGAAAATGACAGACTCCTGGGGGTTCTCAGCTGAACACAGAATCCAAAAAGTTCTAAGTTCCTTCGCTTATCCAGGGCACTTTCCTTTAACATTCTGGAGTTAAAATGTCATTCAGATAGACTGACATAATCTGATTGACTTTGAAGGTTTTCACCCTAATAACTTCATGGTCAAACTGTTTCTATTCTACATGGGTTTTCTTTCATCTATATTTCTCAGCAATACTTAGAGCTGATGCAGGAAAATAAATACTACCTCACTGACCCAGTTTTTCTGCTTACACAATACTTTTCTGTCTTGTGAAGGTCTCTCTCTCTTTTTTTCTTTTCTCCACCCTAAGGGTGAAAACATATGTTATTTGCACAAATTATAATTGGAAGCTTTTATATGACTTCTTTTATCCTTTTTTCCATTTGCTATTTCTCACAACATTGTTTGTGAGATAAGTACTGTAATGTTCCCTTTAAAAAGACCCCATTTACTAAAACACCAATAATTTATTCATGTCATCTACACAGTACTGGCAGATTTTCAAGATGTTCTAGTTTTATTACTCTGTTGTTTGCCATCATGTGATAAAAAATTTTCTGGTACTTTCTTGTTAGTTTCTCATCAACAATCACTTGATTTTTAGATTTCTTTTCTGAGTGATACAAACCTGAGCTTTAATTATATGGAACTTCACAGGTTAAAAATGGCACTTTTGGGCAGACCTAGAACAGGCCAGAAAAGACATTCATTGCCAACAACAACAACAACAAATACCAGAAGAAAGAGGATTATTTTCATAGTGCAGCCTCAAAGTTAGGCAGAATATTTACGTATAAATACTTGCCATCATATTAAACCAATTCAGTCTTTTTATTTAAAACAGTCATTTCACAAGTATTTGGAATCTTCCAGGTATAATAGAAGGATTATGGGCTTTGCAATCAAACATAGCTGGTTTTGATTAGCTCTCTGACCTTGGAGATTTAACCTCTCTGAACCTCCATTCCCATTTATTTAATGGATTTAATAAGAACAACTGCAGAGTGTGGTGAGGATTAAATGAATTTAGGGTAGCATCTGGCACCCAGCAAACTCTCTGAATATATACTATTTCAGGCACTGTAAATGTGCAACTGAAATACAAGTCTGCTTCCCTTCTGGCAAAAAATATTTTTATTTAATAAAGCACCTGACGGCAGGAATTTCTCACTGTAGTTTTAAAAAAAGCCAATAATATTTGTGTTCAAATACTCAGTGGTGGTACAGAGCAGATATTACCAGAGAAAGGGAAGACAAGAAAGGTATAATAATTGGGGAATGGTTCTTTGATGAAGTAGGACTCGAGTTTGGCCATGAATAATACGTATAATTAATAATATTGTCAGCAAGGGGGAATAGCCATGGGGGTGACACAAACCCCACTGAAGGAAGTGTCCTAACAGGGAACCTCATGTCATGTCAGGGACAGAGCAGTCTCTGGGATGAAAGGAGCACTGTGTGTTGGAATAAAAATAAGATTGACACATAAGTTTGATCAAGTTTATGGAGAATTTGGAACACTTGAAAGAAGGATTTAATTTAGAGTTGGCATGATATGTTGATGAGAGCAAATTTGACTCTCTGAGCAGGAAGTAGCTTGATTATAGTTTAATTCTTGTATCGTTCACAAAAAACACATGTAGCAGCATTTGCTTAGAGTAGACAACTTTCGTTTTAGCTTCTACTGCCAGAGAAGATTTGGAAGTGAGAGATGGAAAACCACAGTGGAGAAATTCCTTGGACGTGTGCAATAGCAATGTTATACAGAAATGGTTGTGCTACTGGAAGTAGAGTTGCTGGGTTTTATGAAGCAACAAAAGAGAAGACTCTTTTTTATCGACTGAATATCTAGAAGTTTCAAATAGAGAGCTCCAAATGAGTTAGAACAAATGAGTCCCAGAAGTGGACCACGTGGAACAGACACAGGAAACAAGATAATGGAGGATGGAGATACAGAAGAACTGGGACCCAGATGCTCATAATGAAAAGCCTCACCAGTAGTAATGTGGGACAATATATTGTCAGCAGTTGAAGTATGTGGTTGTTATAACCAACTATAATGTATGATCTGCTTAATTTCTATTAGGATGTGTGTGTGTGTGTAGAGGGAGGGAGAGAGAGAGAGTTATTAACCATCAGCAAACAATATATTTTAAATCATGAGTTGATGTCTCCTTGCATTTTAAGTAAGTTCTTCATTAAAAGAAGAACTTCATTTATTTTTAGATGGAGGTATTTGAATTAGGTGAGCCAGTTGCTATGGCTGGCCATTAACCCTTTTGAAGAGAAGAGTGAGATAGAACAGAATTTTGAGAAGGAAGTGGAGAAGGAAATAAATCAGTGAAAAAGATGTCCAAGAACAAATTTTACAAGGTAAAATGGAATTCAAGTACAGCATCCGAATCAAAGTTTTGAAATACAAAGTAAGAATATACATATCTTTACCGTTCAAAGATGAAGAAAATAAGGGGAAAAAACATTGATATTGGTGAAAAGGTCAGAGATGACCTTCTTGAAGGCAGTTTTCACACATGGTGGGACTTAAGTGGTTATGGGGACAAGGGCTAAGAATTTACAATTGAAGAAATAGAAGTAATGAGTGCAGACTTGTCTTTAACATATTAGAGACAATAGTGTGGGGTGGGTACTAAGCAAAAATTTGAGGGGCAGAGGGGTATTTGTTTTTTGAGAGAGGAGGTCTGAGTAACTTTATATAGAAAGAGGAAAAGGGAGGTAATGCAAACAGTATTAAAACTGCAATGGGCAGGGGAGAGGGGTGGTTATCAATAAAACTTGCTCTTTTGTAGAAGCCAGAATGAAAAGGGATCGAGCACTGAATTATTGATGCCAGAAAACAGGAGAGTCATTATTTTTCTCTGAAAAGAAAAAGGACACGAGTAAAAAATTTGAAGAAATTTAAAAATATTAGAATAGCTACTATAGAGTGTGGAATAGGAATAGGGCCAAGATGAACATAAGGACTGTTGAGGTACAGCCAGGGCTCTCTGAGATTAGGTATAGTACTTATTATATGTAATCAGTCATTTGTAGAGACTCTTTACATCAACTTCCAACAGGGTAGAAGAGAGAACAGAGGAAACCTCAGGTAAAAGTGATTAAAGTTTCAGGAATGCAGTACAGGCCAAGGGGATGAGTGACTCTAGGATGCCTTAAAGGGGGTATTGAGATGACAGATCACAATATGCACCCAAACTAGAGAGGTGAGTGGAATCAATTCAGTTTAGCATTAATGGAAAGTCTCTAGTTTCAAGGCCAGTGCTAGGAAGAAAGAAAGAAAAAAATAACAAGCAAGCAAATGAGTAGGTGGTGAAGAATCAGAGGTCACAATAAAAGCAGAGTCAAAAAGCCTTAGAGCAGATGTAAAAGTGGAAAATGGAGAAAATTAAAAACTATAAGTCAGAGAAAATTCATTCAAGTTCCAACTCTACACAAACTCTTCTGAGATGAGGATTTGCCAGATGGCAACTCTTTAATTGTAAGTCATTGCAGTTGAGAAGGTCAAAGAACTGTGGTGCCAGGATGCACATAGGTTATCACAGTGGTCGAGAAAAGCACTAAGCGGAAAGGCATGAAACAGTTGAAGGAAGAAAACTCATCAATAAAATCATCAAGATACATCTGGACAGCAGGAAAGTGTAGCTACAGGATTTAGAGGTGAAGGAATATGGAGGACTTAACAGACTTCGGAAGAGGAAGTAACAGCGATAATGAAAGAGTATTCTAAAACAGCAATGAAAAACGAGTTATACTGACCATACTTCCTAGTCCAGTCATTGAAAAGGCTTATAGAGAAGATATGTGTTTAGTTTTATAAAATATTGCCAAAGGTAGCTATGTCATTTTATCACACCAAAAGTAATTGCACCATTTTGTAAAACCCTGAATAAGGTACTAAAATTCTAGTTGATCATCAGCCTCATCAAATTTTGGTGTTAAATTTGGTGTTTCCAACCTGGATGTCCATCGATAGATGACTGGATAAAGAAGCTGTGGCATATACATACAATGGAATACTACTCAGCCATAAAAATGAATAAAATATATGCCATTTGCAGCAACATGAGTGGACCTGGAGATCATCATTCTAAGTGAAGTAAGCCAGAAGGAAAAAGAAAAATACCATATGACAACAGTTATATGTGGAATCTAAAAAAGATGAAAAGATACAAATGAACGTAAACATATTTACAAAACAGAAACAGACCCACAGACACAGAAAAGAAACTTATGGTTCCCAGGGGGAAAAGGAGTGGGAAGGGATAAATTGGGAGTATGAGATTTGCAGATACTGACTATTGTATATAAAATAGATAAACAACAAGTTTACACTGTATAGAACAGGGAACTATATTCAATGCCTTGTCGTAACCTATAATGAAAAAAGAATATGAAAAGGAATATATGTATGTTGATGTATGACTGAAACATTATGCTGTACACCAGAAATTGACAGATTATAAACTGACTATACCTCAATTAAAATATATACATATTTAAAAAAATATTTTACTTCTCATTATTTTATTGTTAGTGTTTTGTTTTTCGATCCTATCATTAATACACTTTTTTTAATTGTCAGCTTTATTTCCCAATTGTTTGCTGCTATTATATAAAAATGCTATTATTTATACTGACCTTGTATCCAATGCCTTTGCTAAATTCACTTCTTAGTTCTCGTATTTGTTTTATAGATACTTTAACATATTCTACATTTACAAAAGAAAAATTCATGTCATTTGTGAATAAAGGGTGTTTTACTACCTCCTTTATGATCTGCTTGTCTTACAGTTCATTGTCTTTCCATGTTGCATGGGGAATGACTTCCAATACAGTACTGAATATAAGCAGTGCAGGCAGGCATGCTTGTCTCATTCCTGGTCTTATGGGAAAAGTGTCTTTGACCTTTAAGTGTCATGCTATTTGGAATAATTCTGCATATTCCTTTCATCAAATTAAAAATATCCTCTTCAATTCTTATTTGCTGAGAACTTTTATAGTGAATGGACATTGAATAGTTTCAAAGATTTTTTCCTTAGTCTATTGAAATGATTATATGAGTTTCCCCTTATTCTGTTAATGTAGTAAGTTACAATGACTTTTTGAAAAATCTACTGTCTCACTTTGTGAGTGTGGGGCAGCAGTGGGGCATATAGCTCCTCCAGTTCTCAGATGGTCTCCTCCTTCAGCTTCTCTGAATTCTGGGCCAAGTGCATACACAACCCTGGGTGAATGCTGCCAGCTTCTCCCACAAGTTACCCATGACATGAAAGTTGGAGGTGATAAGAGAGAAATGGGTTCTAGTTCTCCATTAACTTTTTAAAACGTTAAACCAACTTAAAATTCCTGGTACTATCACCCTCTTGGTCATTATACTGATTTGATATGTATTGCTGAATTTTATTTGCAAATATTTTGTAGAGAATATTTGCATCTAAGTTCATGAGAGGTATTTGTCTGTAGTTCCTTTCCTTGTAATGACTTTGTGTAACTTTGTTATCAGGGAAGTTAATGTTTTATTAAACAAATTGAAAGTATTTCCTACTTAATTTTCTGAAACAGTTTGTGTGAGATGGGATTATATTTCCCTCAAATGGTTGCTAGAATTTACCAGTGAATCCATCTGGGGCTGCAGTTTTCTTTGTGAACAAATTTTTTTATAATAAACTTAATTTCTTTAATATACGTATGAATATTACAGTTTTCTACTAATCTTGTGTAGAGTTGGTATGTTGATTCTGCAAAGAATTTGTTGATTTCATCCAAAATTTGTGTTAATTGCATTTTTCAGAATTCCATTTTATTTAACTATTTGATTTTAGCTAACCTTCCCTGTACTATCTTGGTGGTTGCTCTAGGAGTTGCAGTGTGTACCTTTAACATCTCAGTCTACTCAGTGTTAAAATTGGACCACTTCACGTAAAGTTTTAAAAACTCACAGCCGTGTAGGCCCACTTACCTCATCCCCTCCATTCTTTCTGCCATAGTTGTCCCTTGTATATAAATCATATAACATAAATTTATATTTTTAAACAAAATTTTATATATATTTTAAATTAAGAGAAAAAAGTGTATATGATATATATTATATAATTATAGTGGTATTTCTTTGAAAACATCATGAAAGCCCTGTCCCTTAGCAACATTTGAGCCTTTCATCCTGTATATCTCAGTGTGAATGAATTGATCAAATTCCTTTCTAAAAGTAAGTTCTTACGGGTTGCATCAGGCAACTCAGTAACTTGTTGGTCAGAAAGACAAAGCTAAAATCAAGGGGAGAAACTGGTTTATTTTTCCTTCACTAATATCTATACTCTTTCGTGTTGTTGTATGACTCCTTAAGACACTATTCTTCATGTAACAACCTCTCTGCCCTAAACAGATTCACAGCACGCACGCGCGCACACACACACACACACACACACACACACACACACACACACACACACACACACACACACACACACAGAGTCAATGACTAAAATGCACACCACAGGAAGTGGTTAGTACAAGTGGGAAAGTTTGATTAGAATGATGAGTTAGAGGAAGGTCATCAAACTTCATGATGAATTGCAAAGCAAGGACAAAGGAAAAAGAATGTGCTTTACACAAAACTTTATCTTATTCAAGTAATCTGCCGGAAAGAGCCACGGTCGACAGAGCCATTAATTTCTTAGTTTAATAGTTTGAGGTGAATTGCTTTAAGGAATGGTCTGTTCAGAACTGAAGCTATTGTAAGCCTTTGCAGGCAGCATAATTAAAAGTAGAGTGATTACCTCGGTGCTAATGACTGAATTTTGGACATAACAATGAACAAATGATTTTGCAGATATTTATCATCACAGGAAAACACAATTTAAACAATAACTTTTTAGGTTAAAGAGTTTATTAGTGGTAAATGGAACAAATGATCTGAAACACTGTGATATAAAGGAATTTAGTCTTAAATGATCTAGCAGAGAAATAAAATGAATTTCAGATCCAAACAGCTTTGGGATGTAGTAATTTTTTTACTATATTATTAGAAATTGTAGACTAGAATGAATGTAACTGTTCACTTAATTAAATAAATAGTAGACAAAAATAAGTTCTTTAAAATTATTCTTAACATTAAAGTCAAATACATTTTATATAGATAATCATAAAATCCTAAAATGTACAAAATCTTCTCAAAAGTTGGAATTCTTTTGTACATTTTAATACACATGTAATATTTGTATTACATTATGACACATGATTTGTAAGTTTAGTGGAAATTATGATTATTTTACTTTAGGAATACTTCTTTTGATGCACATATAAATCTTGGGAGGTGTTGTTTGGTAGTTTCAACACCTAAGATAAGTGGGAGGAGAGGTAGGATGATCCGGAAGATGGCCGTATGCCTACCTTCAGCACAGTGGGGCTTTACTGCCTCTAAATGAGTGCCAGCAAGAGACCAGTTAGAACCCAGCGGCTGCAACTGTGTGGTAGCGACAAGGACCTAACCGAAAATGACCCAATGCTTATTGTAATATAATTAGCATTGTGGTTTGGGCCCCCCTTGGATTTTTCTGTGTGCATCATGGGTAAGGACATGTGCAGAAGGGGACGAGCATGACTAAGCACTCCCGGGGCAAGAGCTGTCAGTCAATCAAGAGACCGCCTCTAAGCCAGGGTATAAGAGAAGGGGGAGACGGAGACCATTGCTCTCCGCCCTTGGACCAGCCTGCCCCCCGTTCTTGGAGGTATACTTTCCCTTTGCTAAATAAAACCTTTAAAATCTTTTGCTACACAATGCTTCCATCTCCCATCTGAATTCTTCTCTTTTGGGTAAGACAGAAACTTAGGTCTTTTCCCTTCCCCTTTTGGGGCAGCAGTGTTACTAAATGTGAAATGCAGATTGAATGTCTTTTACTAATTGTAGAAAGACACATACACTAAGAGAAGACTATGAAAATATTAGTCAGCAGTGCTAGGATCTGGTAAACAGGTAAAAAAATATGATTTGGCAATTTATTTATAGCTACAACTTCTGTCAGTTTCATATATTTATGGTGAAATTGCTTTCATGTTTATTTAAAATATTTTTTAAAAATCAGGCAATTGACTAAGAAATCAGTTTGTAAAAGTAATAAATGTCAACTTAAAAAAAATCCTTCTGTTACCAGTTGATAAAAGAAAGGGCTTATTAATAATAATAAAATACAGTAAATATTAAAAGGGCATAAACCAAACTAGTGCTGATAAGAAAAATACTAGTTTATACTTTGTCCCATGGATACTTTGATGGTTCAAGACAGATGTTCTAGGCAACAATTTACTAAATTGTAAGTATGTTCAGGTCGATATAATCAAGTGACAACAAGAGTTATCTCTTCATTTTGAACTTTGATAACACAAAGTGCTCAACAATTAATGCTCACAGGGAAAGATGATTAAATCAACATCAATTAACAAAATAATTTTTAAGGTTAAAATATAATCTAAGTGTCCCAAGAAAGAAGCCCTTACTAACCCAGAGAAAAAAAGCAATTACAAGTATATTTTTGTTGTTGTTATGAACCTTGTTAATTAACTAATAAAAACTGTGATTTTTCTCCTAGAAAATAGTCCCCATTTTTGCCGCTTCCCCTTAAATGCTGCCATTACAGGGTATTAAACACTTCCTTTAGGAGTCCAAGTTGTTGATGCCAACACACATATTGAAGGCATTAAGATGAGGGGAAGATTCATTTCTACAAATATGAAGAAAAGGAAAATCTTTTATACCCCAGAGAAGTCAGAGAATGTTATTAGAAAGCACAAGCTGCCTAATGACCAGGAAGGATAATCTAGAAATAGGTGTTCACTTTAGAAGTGTCCTTATTTTAAGCAATGGTGATCCCAGTTCCATTAAATAAGCTTTTGCAAAATAATTACCAAACATACACTAGTAAGTATCATATGAAAAAAAAAATTTTCCCTATGGGATCTAGATATGCTACTGGTAATTTAAGTGTTTGTTGATAGAATTTAGCAAAATTTAGGCTCACAACTTGAAAATGATGCATGAATTATATTTATGTCTCTGATAGTTATGTTCTAGAAAACAACATATTTCATTTATAATTTAACATCAATTTGTTCTTTTACTTTTAGGCTTTATGAATGGGATGTAGGATAATCCCATCAACATGAGAATATTCATGTTAGATAATTCAGGATCAGATTACTGGGTTTTTTTGGTTTGTTTGCTTCTCATTAGAAGGGCTAACATTCTCAACAAAGGATTTTAATTTTGCTTGTATAGACATAGATTTTGTCATTATATCTTAGAAAGATTCTTTTAGGATTCTCTTAAAAGTTATGCTAGAAATTACTCTTAGTAATTTGTATAAAGGCACAGCATGGGAATTACAATAAAAATGCAAAATCAGATGGCAGGTACTCAGTAACAATTTATAGAATGAGAGGTTTTATTCTGTCTGAACCTGAGTTCATATCTTTTGCCCTCTACATCTAGCTCAGGGCACAAACACCAAACCAAACACAGGAATGAACCCTCAAGACCCCAGGAGGCTTCATATGCTCATTTTCTTTGATATCTGATCATAGTGTAGGTGAACTAGTAGATGAGAACACAAAGGTACTTATTCAGGTTAATTGGTGATTAAGTAAAACTATTAAAGTGTTTCTTAGTGAATTTCTGTCATTTTCAAAGTATTTTAGGCTGGATGGAGTCTTGCCAAGCCTTCAAGCTTATGAAACGATTCATGGCTATTAAGAGCAAATGCCCTAGAGAGAGTAATCTCTGCTATCCCAACAAGCTGACCTTTTCCCAAAGACATAGCAATTTAATTATCTACTTTGAAAAGCACAATTATAGGAAAATTCAAAACCTGATTTATAGACAGGTTTTATATTCTCATCTATAATGCATGTAAATAAGAGTCTTTGGGGTTCCTTTTTTTCTAGGGCTGTTATAGGTGTATTTTTTAGCTAATAAGTACTAAATAGTTCTTACTTTACAAAATCATAGACTCTTTTTATTAAATCTCTGGTATTAGTGAAAAGAATATTTCAAATTATGAGTGTTTTACAGTCTGTTTTTCCTCCAAATTTTGCATATTATTTGCATTATTTTAAATAAACAGGTGCTTCTATCGCCTGTGAACCTGAGGAACTTGACCTGGATAGGATTTCTATTTAAGCACAAGCTGATGAAAATGATGTCATCTTTTATTTTCTACTTAATGCTTCTATATTTTATCTTATAGAAGCCCAAAGTAGAAATTCATCATGAGATGAGCTTAAAATATGGGCTTGAAATAACATAAATTATGCTCTTAGTCAGCTAATCAGTTTCAAATATTTATTGAAGATTCATCTACCTACCATTATCACCCCAACCAATTAGAGAAGGAAGGTATTTGAAAGCACAGCCCCCCCTAAACACCCCTCAAAGGACAAGCCTCAGATACCAATGCTTTTCTGTTTCCTAGTTTCTGTGTAAATGTCTTGCTTACACCTCAATGCTGACTAGTTTTTGCTGGCCATATGCAATGTCAACACCAACAGGAGTCTTAGAACGAAAATCCTTTTTTGCTCTTATAAGATAGCATTCATACGGCCCAATGGAGATATGAGTGATTATTTTGTATAACTGTAGCTGTCTATGTCAAAATGTAAATGTAAAATTTTAGGACATTTTGCTTTAATGATACCTAGTGTAGAAATGCAAGTGTGGCAGTGCAGATAAGAGAAAACGTTGGAGACTAAAACTGTCATCAGTGTTAAAGAGGGAGTAGCCAAGAAACTGGCTCAATTGAAACCAGATGGCAGACAGGTGCTCTCCAGATCCAAAGAGATATTACAAGAAGTGAGAAAGAATGGAGAGAAGGATGCTACAGAAATCAGTAAAAGAAATAAACAGCAGTTTGCAAGTCACAGAGCCTAATGGCACACAGTAAGCCTGAAACTACACTATATACCTGAAAGTTTACCACATTAGCATTGAAGACCATGAAAGAGTTCCTCCTTCTATAGTCACCCAAAGTTTTATTTATATATATACACTCATATATACATATACACACACGTACATATGTTTGAAACTAAACCCTATAGGAAAATACAGAAATACAAAGGTAATAAGAAACATTATTTAGCTGTAAGGCATAAATGCAAAAAACAACATACGCAGGTATGTATCAAGACTGAACAATGGTACCTGGAAGATAACTCATCTCAGAGGCATAATTATGGAGGTGGGAAAAATTTTCACTTAGAAATCTCTGTATATTGAGAGCATATATTAAGAATCCAGAATCAATGGGAGATTCCAGGAAGAAAAAGTAAGATCTAACTATCAATTTTCTTCCAGATCTTCACCATATGATACATCCAAAGCATCAACTGATTGAGAGAGTCGGTGTTGCTTCAGAAAGTTCTGATTTATGATCGAGTAACGTGAGCACCCTTCTCCCCAGGCATAAATACCCCTTATGCTTTTTACCCCAGAATGTAAAGTCTGAGTATCAGAGGAAAAAATTAAAATCTGGTAAAAATAGATGAAAGGGTAAAATCTAAAATCGATTTAGTTTGACCTTTTTGAAAAGTTATTTATGAATTACTTTAAATTCTTGTTAAATAGCCATAAAGTTAGTAATTTTATATATTTTAATGCATACTTAAAAAGATAGGGTAAATCTCCATGATTCTGAATTGTTTAGAGGTGAGAAAGGCAGGAATGTTCATATATATATATATATATATATATATATATATATATATATATATATATATATATGTATTTAGGATGCAGTACTGTATCATAGTTAATAACATGAATCTACAGAAAAGAAAATGAGATATGAAGCATCAAACCCTGAAATTAATCATATATCTAGGCAGTGTTCTGGAGGGTGGTGGGACTTTGAAGGGGACTGAGAAAATGGAGGAAAGGAAATGATCCAAGAAAAATGGAAGAGAATTTTCCAGAGATGATGAAAGGAAGTTTCAATCAAAAGAATCTACCAAGTGCCAAGCAAAATAAACTTGTAATTACCCAACACTAGACACATCATTGTGCAATTATAGAATACTAACACTAAAGAGGTCTGAAAAGCTTCCAGAGAACAAAAACAGTTTACCTCCAAAGGAAGGAAACTTAGAATATAATAGACAAGTTATTAGCAACAGTGACTTCTAGAAGTCAGAAGAACAGTGCTGTCAAAGATTTGACAGAAATTATTTTAAACCTGTAATGCACCTTTGCCAGTCCTTCATAATTTGTGAAGAAAAATTGAAGATAATTTTAGAAATATGGGAATCAAAAAGTTTATATCTTTTGAATATACATATATTTTTAATTACTAAAGGATATTATCTGGAAAAATGCAAAAGGAATACAAAAAGAAGAAAACATGGTATATAAGGACAGTATGGATCTAACCTTTGGGAAAAAGAACTTGGAATGACAGCTATGCAGCAAATAAAGAAAAGCTTAAAAGATTTGTCTCATAGTGAAATGCCACAAGTTATAACCAAAGACTCGGAGAAGTATGTCTTCAGAAAATAAATTTTATTAAATAAACTTTGTGATTAAGATGGATTATCTTAGCAATATGGTGAAAAATCATAATATATTTCAACAAAAAACTTTTACAGACTCTAGAAAAATACCCTCACAAGAAATCTTGGTCAGAACGTGAAATAAAATTGGTGTTAAAGTTGGATACAACTAACCTTTCTGAGCTATGCTTTTACTTCCCTTTTTTTTTAATAAACATGGTAGAAGTTTCAAAACACCAAGAACAGAGACCAGTCAAGTGTACCATAATTTCTTCATAAAACAATGATATAAAAGTCATAAAAGGCCAACTTATCCCACTGAAATCAACCCTCGAGTCTCATGACTTTTAACCTAATGAAAGTTTATGTCTTGACTGATTTTATCACAGATGAATTTTTTTTATCAAGCTACCCTTCTATGTGCTTTCCTGCAAGGAGTGACCTAGAGAACCATGCTCTTTCCATTGTGTGGTTATCAAGTGTCATCGTTCTTGATTTTTCAGATGACTGACGGGGAAATAGAATGTGTAGGACATTTTAGGGGCCTGTCTGAGGGGTGGCTTCCATCACTCCTATCCACGTTCCACTCAATCCCACGGCCAACCAAAGTGGAGGGGCACATGATAAAAATGGACATGATAGTTTCAGCCACAAACACCAAGCAAGGTTATGATGCTATCTATTAGTGTTTGACTCTTTGTTGTCTAAAGAGAAATTACCAATTGTATGGTTCATTTGGTCTTAAAGAGACACCTAGAAGCTTTTGTTCAGCTTGTCACAAAGCTTTGTACCCTCAACAGAGAACTCTGTTAAAATGGAGATATTATTGCACCCTCTTGTTAATCCCTAGAGAATAAATTATGAGCCATGATGATACCAAATCACAGCTCCATGACCTCATCTGAGACTGTGCAGATCCCTCTCTATTCTTTAATAGAAAACTAAAGGAGAACACAAACATAATATTTAGATAGAATAAGATGTTTTAGAAGAATTTCGCATACTTTTTATCTTCTTGCTTCTCATTACAAAATGCATAATGTTTCTTCTGGAAGGAGAACAAACAGATCCTACTGTGACATATTAAAATATGTATGTTTTCCAATTCCAATCTAACTTGCTTCCCAGAAGAAAGAGATATATTGTTAATTACAATGAGTATTAGGGAACTTGGATCTCCCAAATCAGGCATTCTTTTGAGCAACTGTGAAGATAAAATAAATCCATCTGACCTTGAAACTTACAACATTCTCCTTCAAATGGCACATAGGACAGCATAATTTTCTCTTCAAGTGCAATCACTCTGCTTAGTTGCACTGTGTGATATGTAAATAATCACCAAATCGAAAGCACAGTTTATTGATTTTCAATTTTTAGACTCTATAGGCAAAGTACTGAAGAATTAATTACAGTAACAAAATATAAATACTATAAACTTTGATAGCATACAGGTAAAAAGAGGGAAGTTAAAGTGTCTATTCAAGTGTAAAAGTGGAGAGTAAACTTTGTTTAAAATTGGTGGAACACTAACTAGAGGTTAGAACAAGAAGAGACGGTAGCAGATGAACTAAATTGTAGCAATTTACATGGAAGACTGGGAGCAGAGGACAGGTAATGGTGAATTCATTATTTTTTATTGGCAGGAAAGCAATAGATAGTGTTTAAGTTTAATAAAGAAAGACTTTAGACATGAGTGTATTATTTTGATTTTGGTTAACTAAAAATATTACAAAGTGATAGTTAAATCTGACTACATGTAGGAGATGGGAATGAGGATAAGGAACATTTTATTTTTGCTTAATACTCTCTTTACTGATTGATCATTTTTAACCATGTGAAGGTCTTACTCTACATGTACGACTTTTATGGAAAAAGGTAAAAATTTGCAATTATAATAATATCGACAGAGTATGTTGCACTGTCCTACACACACTATCTTGATATGGATTCAGACATGACTCTGAAATGACAGCATTCGAGAATCATGTGTAATATTAAGGGCAACATGTTCAAGCCTCTATCAGATACATGAATGCTGTTTCTTAGCACGGCTTTCAAGGAAGCTCGCTCGATCTTTCAGTACAGCGTTCCATCGCAGTGTAGCGCGAGTCATTGGTAGTTTCTCCCCTAGTCATCAAAAGCTACCTCATTTCAACCTTGCCCATTTGTTCTTAAGTTAACTACTGGCACAATAATAATATTTGAATTAAAGGAGATTAAAACATTAGAAATTCAATTTATAGAAATATTTTTTATCTCAAAAGTGGCAATAAAATGGATTTATTCATATTACCCCGGTTTGTTAACAATTCACTAAATCCCATTTAACCACTATAGATGAGCACCAAGGGGTGCATCCGGCTTGTCATCTGGTGGAATCACTCTCCCCCTGTTAACAATAATAGGCCTTATTATTAAAGTGTACTATGATCTGTGAAGAACTGCCACAGCTTATTTTAATTCAGTAGAAAATTACCTCTGTTACTACTTCAGTGACAAACAAAACTAAGAAGAGACAAACCTAAATCTCCACAGTCTTGATAATACGTGATCGTTTACGGGGGATTTATGCTGCTGGAGGTCTATTTTAGAAGCTTTTCCAATAGCAGTATCTGTCTTAGATTTTCTCCGTTATTCCAAACTCATAATCATCCTCATTTCCTTGCAGGTGAAACTTTGGTTTTGCCTTTTATTTGGCTGCTATTATTCCAAAGACAAGAATATGTGAGGGACATTTTCATCCTAATAATGCATGTTCACAGATAATAGTGTATCTGTTATAATATATTCATTATAATATACTTGTAAACAGAAATCTAAACGTAAAATAAGCTGTAAAATGGTGGCTCAACAAAACTCTTTTGTATTCAAACAGTTTACATTCCTTCCAAGGTGAAAGAGAATAAAGAAATTAGAAGTTCATGACGCACTTTCTTGCCTCAGTATTAGGAGAGACTGAGCCATGGTATGTATGCTTAAATGTGAGCCTGGATACTGTGTGGCCCAGCCTGCTTGCCAAACTTAACGGCCCCTACCCAAATTTCCTTAAAATAATCAACATGGTATGTTCTTTTAGGCAAGAAAGAACATATATCATAAAGATAACTTCTCTTTTTCAAAAATAAGCAAAGGGGATTCTGAAAAAAATGGTAGCTATGGAGTGGTCGTTTTTGAATCTTTCCAATATCCCTGTAGAAAAAAACAGATGAACATCTACAACCAAACGAGATGTAAGTTATCCTCGCTAATGAAAAAATGGAATCAAGCAAGGCCAGGATTGCAACCCAGGCAGTCTCCCTCCAAAGTCCAAGCTCCCACTAACCACGCTGGGCTACTGCAAAGAATATGTGAAGCTACCATCACTGTGTTCCCATCATCCTGGGCTTGCATGGTTACTGTTGTGTAAAGATGATGCTATGTTGAGAGCAGAAAAGCAGGCTCCTTCCCTCCTCGGTGTACTCTAGACACAAAGAAAACTCTTTTAAAGGCAGCTTTCCCTGAGGAATGTCACTGGTCTGTGTTGGTTTGTTCACGTGTGCTGGTCTCCCCCTGCTCCACAAGTGAGCACTGAAATCTGCTCAGTGGTCCCCTCGAAGGAACTGAGGCCGACACCACTGTATAATATCACAGGAACTACAACTCCATGGCAGCAAGACAAGGATTGGTGAAGAATGACTGAATCCAACAATTGAGAGTGTCAGTTCTATCTTTTGCTACACAGGGAATTTCAGCATAATTACATACAAAGCCCATAGCGGATGAACTGTGGAATTCTGGTATGAAACTTGGTGATACTTTATTAGAGAAATGATAGTAGACTTTAACTTATTTGGGTAAAAGGATCCACATCCAATTTTTCCCTCTTCCCGAAACTGTATAGACTTCTTGGTTGTCTCAAACCTCCCACTCCTTGATTGGCAATTCTTTGTTTTAATGCTCTCATCACTAGTTCTTAGTCTGCATTTCAAGACCTTCAGTCTCACTAATTATGTCCTCCTTTCAGGTGTGCAGAAAAATATCTGCTGTCTGCCTGCCTTGTTGTTGCCAAGGCTGGCTCTCCCCTTTTCGAATCTGAGCCCTCTTTGTGCACAGGTGTCCTGACAACAATCTGCCTTCTCGCCACCCCTGGGAATAGTGGTGTTTTATTCTGATGTCTTTGGCAGAAAGAGCCACTTACACTTTGGGGCCCAACCTGAGCATAGACTCTCTCTTGAGATATTTTCTGTGCTACACCATTAACCATCTTCCTAGCAACAGTGCTTTAGGAACATTATTTTCCAATTTACTCACTCGCAAAGTCATTAAGGCAAATGAAAACATCAACATGAGTTTTCAATACGTGATTTCTTCTCACCAGACATGAGGGGTCTGGATATAGAGTGCCCTCAGGGGTTTGGGCAGCACACAGGACATCAAAACTTAGAGTTTTAGCAGCATGAAACTGTGAGAGCCAAATGTCAGTACAGCACACCAGAGGGTACCAGATTGGAAGCTGGTAGACAATCAGATTTCAAACCAGGCCAGGCAAAATGATGGTTCCCAGTTTGAAAACAAGGCAGAGGACTTAATGGTGGAGAATTCCCAAGTGGTGATGAAGTGACGATTTCCAAACAGAATGTGGAAAAAAACCAGCACACAGCTCTAGGGGTTTGTTATCTGATTCAGAAGTATTTGGGCCTGGGAGATCTGGACGTGTTTATGGGTGAGCAGCAGGACATTGTTTTAGTTGTGTTTTTCTTCTTGACTCCTTAAGCAAGGAAACCATTTCAAATGGAAAATATCAGGGTGAGACTTATGCTTTGAGAGATTAGATTCTGATTTGGCGAGCCAATTGGAAAGCACATTTCTGTAATACAGGTAAAGTCAGTGTTAAAATATGATTTAGCTGTTCCTCTCTAACAAATTACTCTCAGTAAATTTGAGACGTGAGTATTCAGTAACCTAATAGGTTTGTTCTTCATTTGTAAATATAGATTTGAGCAGCGGTGACTGGAAGAATTTGTGTGTCTTCCAAAATATCTTGATATTTTTCAAATAGAATTAACATCTTGTGAAAAGAAGGATTTGGGTATTATTGTACCTACATAAACATCATGGGACATAATTACTTTGGTCTTTACAAGGCACAGAGAGTCAGTCTAATTTCTTGGATTCAATATTAACACAAAAATTTCAGCCCTTCCCTGAGTCTCACAGAAATATTTTTTAAAATTTGTTTATATTTTTAAATATATCCCATTCATGAAACATTTACATTTGAATAATAAAAGGTAACCTTCTAGACTCTAGTAAAAAGGGAGTCTTTGAATTAAAGATATTGAGAAAATAATTTATAAAACATTTCTCTTTTAGCCTCAAATGTAGGAAAAATTTGGCTGCCCCAAACATATCCTTTAAGCCTACATATTCAAAATTAAGAATTTATTTTAATTTCAATTTCAGTTCACTCTAAAATTTTATTTTATTTCTGAAGCAAAAGAAAATATTTCTAGTTAGTTCTGAATTATCACAGAAAGGCTTGTTCTCCTCACTACATCCTCACTGATTTTGCCACCAGTATAATGTTCTCCCATCCTGCTCCAAAGGGGAACATAGAAGGCTACAGGGTCCACCAGATGGGACTCCTTTAACGGCCTGTTGAAGAATGGGAGTCAGTCCTTTCCCTCTAGCATCCGAGCAATGTGCTGCTCTAGGAGGCCCACCGTCTGACAGCTGAAGAAGCAAGAGGCCAGGATCCAAATTACATATCAGGTGGAAATCGCATACCTGATAAGATGGCACTAAAATTGCCTGCTGGGCAATAGAGTCAGCTGTCACCAACTAGTGATGCTGTTGGAAACATGAATTCTTGACTTTTAATCATGGCTATCTGTACTGCTTTCAGCAGAAATAAAGACTCCACTGGCCTCTCTCCCAGCAAGTGGGCAAGAAAGTGTGAGGGAAAACACAGAGCATCATCACAAGTGGTAAAGCAATGTTTGCAGGTTGACCAGGGAATAAAGCCACCAGAAGAGAGAAGAGCTCTAGGAAACACTTTCCTACTATTGCAGAGAAAACAGTGCTTGAGAGGATACTGTGCTGGTAAAGAAGATAACAGTGGCTTGTGATTATTCTAACAGAACCACAGTAGTAGATCGCTCCCAAGGAGATGTATTCATTCCCTATTAGCTGGGAAAGAATGTCTCTCTTTCTTGTGAAAGAAATGCATATAACAATGCAAAATAGTGTATTGGCCGTTCCAATTATTTGTTATAACCATGAAGTAACTGTTTGGGGTCAGCACACATAATAATTTATGTGTTCAAAGCCTAAGTATAGCCTTCAAATCTAGCCTTCAAAGGACAACTACATATTGATTCAATTTCTAGCTACAGATTTTTGTCACTGTGTCCTATAACAACAAATGTATTTAATTACTGAAACTTAGGGATTGTTTCTGGATAATAACACATAGCTACACAGCTCTTGAGTTTAGTTCTTATTTAGTGATGATTCAGTTATTAGAGTAATTCAACTAATGTTTACATTTTACCAAGAGACAGTGGGTTTACTAGAAAGTGTTCAGACTTTGAAATAAGTTAGAAATATCTATATTCAAATCTTTGCTCAACCGTGATTTGATGACAAGTTATTTTCTATAAGGCTTAATTTCCTCATTCATAAATTTAGGATTTTGGGGAGACACAGGTTTGTAAGAAATAAAATAATAAATTTTAAGTTCCTAGCACATAGCAAGCAGGGGTTCAATGTATGCTACGTGGTAGCCATGACTATTCTGTGGTTGTAGTGTTATTATTCTGTGGTTGCAGGTGGAAGTAGGAATCATGGTAAGAGGGTGTATTTGTTTTACATTACTGCTGTGACAATGCCACAAACTTAGTGGCTTAAACACCACAAATGTTTTTATCTCCTAATTCTGAATATCAGAAGCTCAACCCAATCTCACAGGGCTATGATCAAAGCATCGGCGGGTGTATCTCTTTCTGGAGGCTCTAGGAGAATCCTTGTTGCCCTTTGCAGTTTCAAGCAGTGGCCCACATTCCCGGCTCACGGCCCCCTTCCTCCATCTTCAAAGCCAGCAATGTCAGCAGAGTTCTTTTCCTTCCGCTGTCTCTCTGGTTCTCACCTCTACCTGCCCCTCCCACTTCTAAGGGTCTTCGTGATGGTCTTGCGCCCACCCAGATAATCCAGGGTAATCTCCTTATGTAAGACCAGTTTATTAGCAATTTACATTCCTATTGCAACCTCCATTGCCCTTTGCTGTGTAACCTAAAATAGTCACAGCTCCCAGAATTAGGACATGGACTTTGGGGGCCATTATTCTGTCTACCACAGATGGCTGCAGATACACATAACACCTGGACTGTGCAAATACAAAGTCAGATACATGATTCCAATTGTCATTCTGACTGTTTATGCTGTCTGAATTATTGCTGAGAAAAACAGATTGGTCTAGTTATGGCCTGAAGCCTTACAAAATGGAAATCCCGCTTTCTTCTTTTCATGACTGAATCATAATTCCACTTTCTAGTGATGTCCCCGTATTTCCCATCTATCAATAATAGGCCTGTTATAAACATATATACCCACCTGAAATATCTGTCCTTGCTTAGGGTAAATCAATATTAATTTCATTTCGGGGCTTTCATCAGATCAAAAAGAGGAGAGAGGAATACAGCTTTTTCCTTTCTCTTTTTTTTTTTTTTTTGACCTTAATCAAGCCTCAGGGGGAAAAAATCTATTTGATGTATGTATTTATGGCACATAAAAAAGGGTAAAATGAAAGTCAGTCATTCTTCTAAGCAGAATGAGATGCTTCAATTTTAGTTGTTCTTTAAGACAAGAAAAAGCATCCTTTTAAAATTCAAATTAATGTTCATTAACATTGATGTAATTCACAAATATAACTATAACTGATAACAAAAAATAAGATTTGTCCCAAATTTTGAAAACTAAATTGGTTAAAGTATATCATGGAGGCATTCTGTTACAGCTGGGGAATTTCCCTCCAAGCAACTTCTGTCTTCAGGCAAAAAGCAACAAGCCACATTTATTCTATGCCCATTGCAAATAGCACTTCTAAACCTCTCCACAGCTTTTTTGCAGCTGACTGGTTGTGATAAAGAAAATTCTTTCAGATTGCTTCAGCAGATACCGAAACTGAACGGTGCTAATACAAAAAATTGATCAAAAGCCAGCAACCGAATCTTTGCCGTCTGAAAAACTGTGTAGTCTAAGACATTTGGGAAACCATTTGGAGAACTGAAAAATTGAAAAAAAAAAAAAAGCCCCTCAAATTTATCTGACTTTCTCATTAACCATTAATGCATCCTGAGGTCTTGCTGAAATACAGATTCTGATTCAGGAGGTCCTAGGTGGTGCCTAGGTGCCTGACAAGCCGCTAGGAGAGGTTACAGCAGGTCTGCCCTGCAGCAACACTTGGTCCATGTGGTCCACTTCCCCATGGATTTCCCTACTTCTTTTTCTGTTAAATGTCCTTCCTGCATTTTTGTTGTCATTGTTATCTCTTTCCACAGTTTTGATAGTATTACAAGACATACTCAATTTTATTAATGGAGTTCACAACCTGGTATGGCTCATAACCCAAATATTTATCAAATATTTGTTATACTTAACATGAAGGAAAAAAGACTGGCCTTTACCCTTTTAAAAGGAGGTTTTTGTTGTGGTTGTTTTCAATCTGCTTTTCAAGAATTTCTGGCTTCATTTGGTAAACTATTTTATTTTTCCATCTTTTACTGTGTTAATCACTTTAAGCCAGTTATATTTGGGTTTTTTCCCTATTTTTTTCTATCTTTATTGAAATAAAGTTAAAATATAACTTGGTGTAGGGTTAAGGCATACAACATGATGATCTGATACATGTATATATTATGAAATGATTACTACGATAAGGTTAACACTTCCATCACTCACATAATTACCACTTTGCCTGAGTATGTGTGATAAGAACATTTCAGATCTACACTCTTAGCAACTTTCAAGTACATAATGCAGTATTGTTAACTACACTTACCATTCTCTACATTAAATCCTCAGAATTTATTCATCTTATAACTGGAAAGTTTGTGCCCTTTGACCAACATCTTCCCATTTTCCTCATCCCCCGGCCCCTGCCCATCACTGTTCTATTCTCTGTTTCTGAGTTTATAAGCTAGAGATATTTGAATATGTTCTATGCTCTGTACCCTATCCTGGGAATAAAAGATAAATAAGACCTTTTTATTCTTTTTAATGAGCTTGCTACCCAGCCCAAAAGGCAGAGCCATGTTTGTGAAGCTATGTCTGCTGGGAAGGGGCAGTGAATGTCACAAAATAAGTGACACTTTAACTATGCTTTGATGAAGGATAAGATTTTGCCAGCTGACATTAAAAGTAATGCAACTTAATAATAAACTTAATGAAGTGTAACATTTAATGAGGACCTAACACGGACAAGATACAATGTTGCTCAGGAACAATGTTAGAAGTTAAATTTCTGAAGATATGATTTAATATTCAACATGCTATCTCTCCATGTATAATTATCACCATACCGTTGAAGACAAGGGTTTCGTTGCCATAACTTCTGTTATAGAAACGTTCTCCATACTCACTACCAGTTCTTGAAGATTTCTAGAACACAGGAATTGTAGACCAGAGAAGATGGGTATATTACAGAAAACTTTTAACATTGTTAAGCATTCACTGTGTGGGATTTAATTGAATTGAATAGAAGGTCATGATTTTCTTTGCAGGTACAATCTCTCTTTGACCCCTGAACCACAATGAATGAGGTTTGACAACGCTGAAGCTTCCATGCTGTGAAGGAAGCTCTAGTGTAGGCATTGCAGGTGACAGTTCTAACTGCGCCCAGCCATTGAGCCCTCCCATGTGAGTGACAATGCCTTCGATGGCTGCCCTCCACAGTCATCTCTGTCTCCCCAGCCAAGGCCCCCAGACATATTGGAGACAAGCAGTCTCACTGTGCACTGTCCAAAGTTTGCACTGGCAAAATGCATGAGCTTAAAACAAAAATATTTTTGTTTTACTCCACTAAATTTGAAGTGGTTTGTTGTTATGACTCTTGGCCTCCTGTCTTAATAGGCTTAGGTTTTTAAAGGCATATTTGCTTAAGTCATCATATTCTAGTCATTATAGTCTAGATGGAGTAAGCTAGTATCTGAGGGAACATATTCTTCAACAGACCTAAGGAGATATATTTTCTTTCCTGGTCATTTATCCGTTTTTATAAACCATTACACAGAAATCAGTTTCTATAACATTAGAATTCCTTCTAGTTTTCAAGGACTTTATTTTCTTTGTTCATCTTCAAAATCCCCACAGCTGCATCCTTGACCCCTTCTACCTTTGTGCTTGTTCCCACACAAGTCAGTGTAATGGTTAGAAGAGGTTGAAAGGAGTCTAAGTAAGGATGTGCTTGCTTTCCCTTTTAGGTACATGACATGCCCTCCTCAGACAGTTAGTGTAGAGCAATAACCCTCTGTATTGTCCTCATAGTAAATCACTGACTTATGATGTGTATTTTTTTCTGCTGACTGTAGGAGCAGGTTGACTTACACTCCCCAGCTGGACCCTGGTGCCCAAAAGAGTCATGGGCATCATTTGTCAGAAGGGCCTTGTAGGTCCCTCCCTTAGAGCTGTGTTTCCTCTCCCATCCCCGCACTCTGATGCTGACTCTGTCCATCATCTCAGCTGGGTTCTGGATGTTCAGAAGGTGCTGCTGCCCTAGGAGGACTTTGAGAGGACCCCGTATCCATTGTGCAGGTAGATAAGAGTAGGAAGATGTAAGAAAAGAAGATCTCATGGTAACCATATGGCCTTTGAAACTGTACTGTTAAGATTCATATCTCAGTTTCATAACTTATGTGTTATATGGCCTTGGGCAGGTTAGTCCCATTTTCTGTTCAATGGATATGATGTTATAAGAGTTCCTGTTATGCAGCGTATTGTGATGACTTTTAAATTACACAAAACACGTAAGTGACTGGCACATAGTCTCTGCTTTAAAGCAATGTTTGCTCTCATCAAGGGCCTCCAGTGTAATGGAGGTGGTTCTTTTTTCTCATCTGCACATCCTCTGTTTTATCTCTCCATTCCCCTAAACTTTGATTCTTACCATATTTGGTTTTCTGTTATTTTTTTACATTCTTTTTTTTTTCCATTCTTCATAAAAACTCTGTTGTGTTTGATGACATTTGATTTACAGAAGCAAAGCTTTCTATCCTTTTCTCCAACATAGTGACCAGCTTGCTGGCACTTAATGCAGATGTGGTTATCATAAGTACAAAGACCCAGTTCAAATGAACCCTTATTTTTCTGTGCCCATTGTTAGGGTGAGCTTTAACTTGAAAGATAACCCTGTTGGGTTTCACTGCTTAATTTCTTAAACCAATTACTTCTCTAACCAGGCACAATTATCTTTTGGACACACTGATTTGTTCCCAGGTTCAAAGATATTTTAAAAACAATACCCTTCTTGCGCTCTTCTAAAGTTAACTGTGCTTTAGAACAAAGCTAAGGCTGTGAACAGAATTATATTATGTGACAAGTCTATTTTAATTTCCCGGAAATAACCATGATTTCGCAAGGTTGCTCAATCCCTTGCAGATTGCAAACAAAGCCAAAACCCTGGAATGACTTAGTATAACACCTTTTCTCACCTTCTTCAGCAAGGGCAACTTCAGCTCTGTCACTGCTGGATTCATTTTTCAGGTGGTAGGATATATTTTTCATAAGACAGTGATCTCTATAATTCCTAGTCATATACCAGATTCATATCTTAGAAATCTGCTGAAAATTACTGAAGAAAATCATTCTGAAAATTACTGGTCATAGATTTATCAGGTGTGTGATTAAAACACAAATCAAAGGGAAATTGTTTACTGATGCCCTTTAATAAAGTTACAAACCACAAGCAGTCAGCTATCTTTTGGAAAATAAATAATAATAAAAAAATACATCAAGTTTAGAAATGAATCCTTCATTTGTCTTGTGTGTTAAAGTCATATAATTTTATTTCTATCTAAATTAAAATATTTTATTGTCTCATTTTTCTCCTATACATTTCAAATTAATTTTATTAAGGTGTAATTTACCTATAATAACGTGTATCCATTTTAAGAGTATAGTTCTATAAGTGTTGGCAAATGTGTACAGCTGGGTGATCATCAACACAAACTAGAATATTTCTAGCTTTCTAAAATGTTCCCACATGCTTTTATTGTTAGTCTCTCCCTGACCCACTTCTAGCCCCAGACAAGCCATTAACTGATCTATTTATGTCACGATAGATTAGATTTATTTTTCTAGGAGAATTATATGTATGTTTTATGTCTGGCTTCTATTGCTCAGAATAAGTTTTTGACATTTATTCACATTGTGTATTATCATTAGTTCATTCCTTTCCCTTGCTGAATGGTATTCCTAGTATGAATATAATACCATTTGTTTATCTGTTCATGTGTTGATAGGCATTTATGTTATTTACAATATTTGCTATTAGGAATAATACTGCTATGAATATTCAGTCCAAGTTTCTGTGAAATCATAGGTGTTTCTTTTTTCTGAATAATTACTTAGTAGTGAAATTGTTGGACCTTTTAAGTGTATGTTTAACTTTATAAGAAAATGTGAAAGTATTTTCCAAAGTGGTGGAACCAATGAAAATTCCTGAGAGCAAAGTCTAATAGTTCCATTTTCTCAACACTTCTATTTTTCTTAGATGTTCATGTGAACATATTATGGTATCTAACTTTGCTTTAAATTTGCACTTCCCTGTTAATTAATGTTAGGCATATTTCTATGAATTAATCATCTGTGCATCTTCCTTTGTGAAGTGTTTATTTAAACCTTTTGCCCATTTTAAAATTGTTTTTGTCTTTTTATTATTGATTTGTAGAAGGTTTTTATATTTTATGAATACACATGCTTTGTCAGATATTTGTACTAAAAAGATTCTCTCCTAACCTGTTACTTACTTTTCATTTGTTAATGATGTCTTCGAAGAGCAAAAGTTATTGATTTTAATATAATGTTCAATTGGGTTTTCCTTTTGTAGTTAGTGCTTTTTTTTTGTCCTCTCTAAAAAAATCTTTACCTAACTCAATGTTACACTATATTCTCCCATATTTTCTTTTAGATGTTTTTTGTTTTAGCACTTAATTTTAAGTATGTGAACAATGTCTAGTTATTTTTGCATTTGAAGTGAGATAAGGGTCAAGGATCATATTTTGAAGATGGATATCTAATTGTTCCAATACCATTTGATGAAGATTATTCTTTCCTCCATTGAATTACTCTTGTTAAAAATCAATTGACTGTATATATGTGGGTCAGGGTCTGGACTCTCTATTCTAGTCCACTGATACAGTTGTCTGTACTTGTACCAGTACCTCACTTGTTTTGATTGCTGTAACTTCGTAAGTCTTGCTATCAGGTAGTGTACATCCTCCCGTTTTTATTCCCTTTCAAAATTGTGTTGGACTTTCTGAGTTCTTTGAATTTCCATATGGATTTTAGAAGCAATTTTTGTTTATTTTTACAAAAAAGAAAATCTCTAATCATGCTTTTATTTTGATTAGCATTGTAATACATCTATAAATCAATTTGGAGAAAATTGACATCTTAACATTAAACATTCCAGTCCATTAACATGGTATTTTATCTACATGTTATTTAGACTTCATGTAATTTCTCTCAGCAGTGTTTTATAGTTTCCAGTGTACAAGTCTAACATACATTTTTTTCTGTTTATACTTAAATTTTTTAATTTTAGATATTATTTTAAATAGTATTATGTTTATAATTTTATTCTCCAATTCATTGCTATTATATTAAAACACAATTGTCCTTGTATATTAAACTTGTGTCTTGCCAACTTTGCTAATCTCAAATATTTGTTCAAGTAGCATAGTAGCTATTTTGTAGATATTGTAGAATTTTTCATGTACACAATTATGTCTACTGTAAATAAAGGCAACTATACTTTTTTTTTTCCAAAATGCTTTTTTCTTCTTTTCACTCACTTACTAAACATTCAAGCACAGTGTTGAAGAAAAGTGGTAAAAACAGAATTTTTTTGGCCTTCTTCCCAATCCTAATGGTTAGCAAGTTGAAGGGTAGACAAAAACCATTCAGCCTTTCATCAGTAAGTTTGGTGTTAGCTGTTGATTTTTCATAGATGCCCTTTATCAAGCTGGGGATATGCTAAGAAGTTTTTTTGTTTACTGAAAATGGATGCTAAATTTTTTCAAATGCTTTGGCTTGCATCTATTGAAAAAATTATATGATTTTTCCCCATTATTTTATTAATATCATGTATTACTTTAACACTTGTTGAATGTTAAACCAATCTTGCATTCCCAAGGTAAATCTCACTTGGTCATAATGTGTTAAGAACTTTGCGTTTTGCTGGATTTGCTTTGCTAATATTTTGTGAAGAGTTTTGATTCTGTATTTACGAGGGAAAACTTTTCCTTTCATATGACATCTTTCTTTGGTTTGGTTGTCAGGATAATGCTGACCACATAAAATGAGGTGGGAAGTGCTTCCTCTTATTTCCTGAAATAGCCATGTACACTGAGATCATTTATTCCTTAAATGCTGGATGGAATTCTGTCACCGAGGCCATTTGAACATGAAGTTAGCTTTATGAGAGGGATTTTTAAGTTATGAATTCAATTCCTTTAATAGATTTGGGGCAGCTTAGTTTTTCTGTTTCTTCTTGTCAGTTATAGTAATTTATGGATTTCTTTCTTTCCAGGAATTTGTCCATTTTATCTAATTTATTAAATTAAAAAAATTATCTATTCCTTTACTATCTTTAATGACTTTTAGAACTACGAGATACCCCTTCTTTTATTCCTAGTACTGATGACTTGTATATATTATTTTTTTCTTAATCAGTCTACCCGCAGGTTTATCAGATTACTCATTTAAAAAACCAGGTGTTTAGGGCGGAGGGTATAGCTCAGTGGTAGAGTGCGTGCCTAGTAGGCACGAGGTCCTAGGTTCAATCCCCAGTACCTCTATTTAAATAAACAAACAAACAAATGAAACTAATTACCTCCCCCCTCCAAAAAAAAACATAGTAAAGTTCACAAATCTTAAACATAGTTCTTAAGAAATGTACAAATGAATACACTCATATAACCACCACGCTGGTTCAGGTATATAATATTACCAGCAAACAGAAGCCTCCCTCATCATCTTCTAGTCAATATTTTCCCAAAGTTAACTACTCTTATAACTTCCACCACCCTTAATTGGTTTTGCCTGGTTTGGAATCTCATAAATGGAATCATACAAAATACACTTTTATGTGCCTGGCTTCTTTGGCTCTATTTATTTGCAAGATTCATTCATGTTATCATGAATAGCAGCAGTTCAATTTCCCAAGTTAAAAAAATAAGCAAATGCATAAAAAACAGCCTCTGGGTTTCCTGTCTTTTTATGGACTGTTCTTTACTACCATCTTCTCACTTATTTTTGTGTAAATATCCAGTTACATTCTAAAACTCTGGAGGGTAGAGAATATTTTCTGTGCTTCCCTTACAATAGCTACACAGTCCTGAGCACCTGGTTAATGTTAGTGAAGATTTATTGACCTGACTGGGATGATCAGAATTCTTTAGGATTTTATCACTGAAGTGGAAAGAGAACAAGGCTTGGCATTAAAGACCAATATTGAGTCTCCTCTACTTATTATCTTACTGACTTTGGATAAATCACTTAATTTTTTTGTTTCACTTTCTTTTCCTTAAAGTGGGAATAATATGACTTGCCTTACCCTGTTCCTAGTACAGTGAGAATTCAGTACATATACACAAAAGTACTTTGTCATTAGTAATCCAACAAATTCTTTACAAATATTTTATTAGTAAATGAAGCACTGACTTTTCTGACTCAAATCTTAAAATGTAATGGAATCCCTGGCTGTCATTTTCTGGCAAATCTGCCTGAATCCAACTGGGCAGGTGACGGGAAATGAGCAGGCTGGGCTGAGTCCATCTACAAATACGTCATGACACAATGTAGTGCGATGATGGGGCAGTGTGAAAAGGTGGAAAGAAGTGGAAAGTCCACCATGGGATGTGTATGATGGTTCATAAAATACAATGTTATTATAAAACATTGTCATAGTACCAATTCAAAGCATTCAAAATTTTTATTCATTTTTAAAATTTACGTATAGTAAAACTTAGGCTTTTGGGGGGGGTGGAGCTGGCTTTTGGTTTCATTAATTTTCTCTAATTGTTTACCTAATTTGACATTCTTTTTTTCATTCTTGTCATTTTAAGTTTTATGTTTTTATTTATGCAGGATTAATTTGCTTTCCTTTTATACTTCTTGAGATAGAAGCTTAGAACATTGATATTGGCATTTCCCCCTTCTAATAAAGCATTTACAAATTTATCCTAAGCACTTCTTTAGCTATATCCCACAAATTTTGATATACTATGCTTTTAATACTATTCAGGATAAAATATTTTCTAATCTCTCTTGAGTTCTTATCTTACTAATGAAGTTTACAGAACTGAAATGCTTAATTTCCAAATATATTGGCAATTTTTATATATGTTTTTATAATATATATCTCTAATTTAATATTTTGATGTTATCATAAGTATAATTTTAAGTTTTATTTTCCAGATTTTCATTGCTAGAATATAAAAACCCAGTTGAACTTGATATATTGTTGTTTATTCCAGTGATTTTGCTAAACTGAAATACTTGTTCTAGTAGTCTATGATTCCTATACAGTAAACTACACATACTTCAGATGTACAATTTGATGAATTTTGATAGTTGTATACACCAATGAAACCACCACCACAATCAAGACAGTTACTATTTCCATCACTCCCCAAGAAGTGCAAATTTCAAACTTACATTTCTTAGTATTTTCTGTGTTCGTATCATGTTTTCTGCAAAGAAAGACAGTTTTACTCCATTCTTTCCAGTTTGTATTCCTCTTAGGTGTCATAGAACACATTCGGTATAATTTCCACCTTTTAAAATCTTCCACCCTTTTAAATGTGGTGTGTCTTATGGCCTCATACATATCTATTATGGTGAATATTTCATGCACACTTGAAAAGGACATGTATTTTGTCGTTGCTGAATGGGGTGTTTTCTAAATGTCAATTAGATCATGTTAGGTAATAATGTCCACATCTTCTAGATTCTTTCTGATTTTTTTTTCTGCTTGTTCTGTCAATTACAGAAAGAAGAGAGCTGTAGCCTCCAACTCTAACTGGGGAAGTGTCTGTTTCTCCTTTCAGGTATGTCCAGTTTTACCTCAAGTACTTTTAAGCAGTTCTACCATGCATATACTCTTTAGGATTGTCATGTTTTACATATACACATTTTTTTTAATTGAAGTATAGTTATAGTTAGTTTACAATGTTGCATCAACTTCTGGTGTACAGCATAATGCTTCAGCCATACTTGAACATACATATAAATTAACCTTTTTATTTTTTATAAAATGTCTGCTTATCCCTGATTACACCGCTTTCCCTAAATTTGATTTTGTCTGATATTCACACAGTCAACTCAGCTCTCTTATGTTTTGTATTTGCATGGTTTCATTTTTTTCTATCCTTTTACTCTTAACTTACTATGTGTTTGAATTTAAAGTGTATTTTTCCTTAATGAACACAGATTTATGCTGTTTTTTAATGTCTGAAAAGAGCTGTTTCATACATTTTGCCCTGTTTTCTGTTTGTTTCCATTGGGGTGATATGTCCAGTGCCATTATTTCCTCATGGCAGAATTTCTTCTATACATTTTTGTCCTGTGGTTCGTTGTGTGCGTGGCATTTAGTCTATACGCATTGTCACCTTCATGTTAATGACCACCAGACATACACTTTTCTTATTCTTGGCAATGCCTCTTTACACATTGAATAAAACCATTTGCATTCTGTTTTGTGATTCGAGGTAAAATGACTACTGCCAGTATAGAAATGGCATTTATCATCACAACGCATTTATAAAAACCTCTCGGGACTAAAATACGTATCTATCTACATACTTCAAAATATGAACCATAGTGGGGATGAAAATCTCAGTTCCTCCATCCATGAAATACAAGCAAAGAAAGCAGAGTATTTCTTAAATAAATGACACATACCTCCAACACTGAATTATAAGTTGATGATCAAAAATTGCTGGCACCTAATTCCAAATGAAAAACTAAATAATTAAGTATACACTTAAATGTTAAACATTAATTTCTTTTCATGTCTGATATTCAGATGTACAGAATGAAGTCTCAGTTATATTAATAATTTGGTGGAACTTATATTAAAAAGCTTGTGGTAAAATTTTTATTAAGAGGAGTAATATAATCACATACAATTTATGGCTTAAAATGTTTCATATCACTATAATTGGATGTGTCAAATTTTATTTAAGCCTGATAGTATGGTTTCTGTATTTTATAATTCTTTTTGAACTGAGCTACTAAATTTATTCTATAAAGATTACTTTTTTCCAAATTTGTGCCTTAAACATTACTAAACTATATTTTCTCGATTTTAACAAAAGTTCTTAATGAGTGAATCTCTAAATGTTAGAAAAGTCTACTGATTTGTCATTCCTTTCATCTTTACATATTGATAACATACTCCCTTAATTACCATTTGTGTAGTGTCTACAACATTTTTTTAGTAGAAGTTGATTTCTTTCCACCCTGAGACTGATTTCTAGGTTACTTTACACAACATTGGTTGGCAACACACATAAACGTCCAGGTAGATATAGATCATTATTTTAAATTCAACCTATTATATCCCACCAAACTTTCACTGCATACAGTTATTATTACAAAATTTACCTGTTGTGGATTATCTACTATCATCAACAAAGAGAATGTGATATACAAAAAAAATAGGTAATCATACCTCAATTTCAGCCACAAAGAACAGTTTTTGTATAGAATTTAATGTGGTCTTCATAGAGAGAAATTTAACTGATGAAATAGTCAAGTTCTATGAAACCTAGAATTTCTTACATAAATGTATCTGTATTTTACCTAGCGCCTATAATTTTATGGGAAAATGAACTGGGTGTGTGGAAACAGATCAGAATTGTTGGGTGAAGGGAATTTTTAAGCAATATTTTTTATTTTGAAATATTGTAAGCTAGAGAAAGGCTTAAACATTACTATTATTTTAATAAATATCACCTACAAATTCAAATTTTTTCCATACTCATATTAAATTTTTTACTGAATAAAATTCTGGAGATAAGCTGAATTCTTTTATGTACCCCTAATGAACACCATTCCATTTCCCTCTTCCTCCCAAGAGGTAAACACTCCCTTGACTTGCTATTTGTCATTTCCAAGCATATTTTCTAATACTAGACAACATATACATGTATGAATCAACATGTATATATTCTTTGGGTCATATTTTTAAAGTTCTATAAATAGTATTATACATATTCACAATTCTATAACTTGCTTTTTTTCTTAAGTAGATATTTATGATTTATGTAGCTTTGATTTATTAATTTAACTGCTATATACTATTCCAATTATATGACTCTAAAACAACAGATTCATCAATTCTCCTATTGCTGGACATTCTTGTGATTTCCAGCTTTTCACCATTATAGAAAATGCTAAAATGAACATTCTTGTGAGGCCCTTCTTTCAAGTATATCTGAAAGTGCAGTGCTGAGCGAGGTTATGTCCATTTTCAATATTTCTAAAAATAACCAAAGGAATTATGCAAATTTACAAGACCACTAGCAGTGAAGAAAGGTCAATAGAATATTTTTATAGATTGATTTTAATGGAAATCAAAAATCAAATTAATACTTTAGTCATATTTTGTTTATTATTTACAGGGACTCAAATGACATTTCTATATAAGTATTTCAGTAAATTTAAGTATTTAAGAGTGTTTCAGGAAAACTTTGACATGATCTTATGGTACATGTTATTATAGCACCTGAATCTTAGTTATTAGCAGTTAATTATTGGTCATATGTTCAGAACTCTCCTTGATTCAATAATCATTGTTTAACCATTCAAATAAGGTGTTAGAACCCTTTTCTCCTGGCTATCTTGTTTCTATTTCTTCCATAACAGTCTCAATAATAAACATTTTTCCTGAGACTACTACCCACACTAAAAGTACCCTCATATCACTTTAATTTTTCATGATAACTTCTGAAAGCACCGAGTGGAAAGTTTCATACTGCTGAGCACAACCTGCTGACTTCCCAGTGTCATGCTACATTTCCTTCACACCAGGCTACTCACTTGATTTGTGTTTCTTGTAATCTCAGGTTGCTCCTGTGCCATCTCTCGTCTCCTGAGATGGATGCTGTCTTCTCTTTCCACATCACCTTCCCCATGAATTCCATGTGCAGCAAAAGAAAAAAAAAAAAGATTAGAGGGACCCCTGAGGACTTTATTCCTTATTATGATCCAATCATTTGCTGCAGTGACAAATAATTTATCAATATTATACAGGTCCTCTCCTGATCTGATTGATCAATCATTCCCAACTTAGACATTTTAACTACAAGGGAGATAAATATTGAAAAGATTTGATCTTGCACCAGACATCTGAATGCATTTTCTTGGGTGTATTATTGTCTTAACATTATAATGGCTAAGAAATTGAATACATTATTTATATTAGCATAATTTCAATTCAATACTTTGAAAGAGATTTTAGATTCCTAAATATGTAAGCATGCAAGGACCACTGAAACTCGTTACACCAGCAAGATGACTCACTGTTATCATTCTTTGTGATCCACACACTTGTCTACATTATGTACATTAGTCCACAAAGAATTCACTCAACAAACTTTCATAAGCTGGTGGACTATACCATCATCACATACTGAACAATGTAGCAAGTCATTATGATAATGATCTGATTGAAAAAAAGCGAATAGACATTCTTAAAATGTCTTTTCCACAACTATGTTGTGTGGATGTTTCTTATGTTTCCAGATAAATAATATTTTGTATTTCAGAAAATTAAACTCTTAACCACTATGTAATGCAGTTTATGGTTTTGAGTTGTGCTCTGGAGCCTGATTGCCTGAAAGAAATTTTGTCAATACCTAACAAAACTACATATGGTGCAATTATCTTTTTACCCAGAAACCCCACTTCTAAGAATCTACCCTAAAGGTAAGGCTCAAACAATATGGAAATGAACATATACACATGGTTGTTCATTCCAGCAATGTTTATAGTTACAAAATACTGGGAACTATCTCAAAACTCACATATGGGAGAATGGTTGAGTAAGTTATGGTACAGTCACAGAATGGAGTACAATACAAACGTTCTTTGTGAAATGATGGAGGAAATTTCCATGATATATTGTTAAGTGAGAAAAGCAAATTGCAAAAGAACAGCCTACCCTTCTTGTAAGAAAGAAAGAATGTAAGAAAATACATTTATCTACTTATTTGTGCAGAATAAATGCAGAAAGAACAAAAATAGAAACTCAAGAAATTTGTTACCTATAAGAGTTGGCTGAGAAAGGGATGGAATGCAGGAAATTCTCTCTCTGTCTCTTTCTTATACAGATGCATGTGATAGCATTTGGACATATCCACATAATCCAGGATACTCTCTTCATCTCAAACCCAGAATATAATCATGTTTTGATCTATGTAAGGTCACATTTATAGGTTCCAGAAATTAGGACATGGATACCTTTTGGGGGGCCATTTTTCAGATTCCCATAATATTCATGAGTCCATACCAATGTAAATAATTACATAAATTGAGAAGGGGCAGACTTTCATTAAAGACAAATTCAAATTTTACAAAATATAAAAGAAATGAAGGAAATAGAAAATCACCATAGGCAAACACTACAGTAATAACTGTTGCAGAAAATAAATTCCACTAATATATGCTTACATCAGGGGGCAAAAGTTTGAAGAAAAAGAGATATTTGCATAGTCTCAAAGTATTTCTCTGAAGTATCTGCCTTATCAATTACAAAGTAAAACATAATAATTTTATGTGAGAAACTTAGCAGACACCACTATAACCAAGAGATCAATGACTAGACATACCAACACTACCTGCCCTCAGGATAGATGCCCCAAAAAAGAGACAATAACATTTTTGTGGTATTCTTGCCAAAATGCATAACCTCAATCTAATCATGAGCAAATATCAGACAAACCCAAATTGAAAGACATGCTAAAAAATAACTGGCCAGTCTTTATCCAAATACCAAGGTTATGAAACACAAGGAGTGACTGAAGAACTGTCTCAGATTGGAGGAGACTTAAGAGTCAAAATCAATGCAATGTGAGATCCTAAATTGTTTCCTGGAACATAGGACAATAATAGTGAAAAAACTGGTGAAACTGGAACATGACCTGTAGTTTAGTTAATAGTATTGTACTAATATTAATTTCCTCATTTTGATAATTATATAACGGCTCTGTAATTTTTTAATGTCAGAGGAAAGGTATATGTGAATGCTCTGCACTAACTTTGCAGTATTTCTTTAATTCTAAAATTATTGGAAAATAGCAAGTAAAAAGAATGAAAGGAAAGGAAAAGGAAGAGAAGGGAAGGGAGGAAGGAAGACAGGAAGGAGGAAGGGAGAAAGGACAGAAGGAAGATTAAAAGGAGGGATGGATGGATGGAAGGGAGGAAGGAAGACAATTTCCCTCTTAAGTAAATACATTTCAGTGGGCCCAACTGCTGGACCTAAGACATGCCCAATGGACTCAACTTCTGGCTGGTCAGCCATGTTGATATAGGTTTGCTCTTCAATGTGCTACACTTTAACAAAGGACCCATCATCATCCTACTCATTAAGTAAATAAATGGATGGATGGATGGATGGAAAAATAAACAAATAACAAGCAAGGAAACAAACTGTTCTTGTTGCCAGGCAACGTCTAAAACAGAAATCCTCACTTCTTTGCTGAATCCATTTTATGCCTGAACTGTTGTTTTTAACAAACTCTTATTTGAACATGATTTGAATTATGGGTGAAATGCCCTTAGAGACATTTCTAATTAATTTATAATAATGATCTTATTATTTTATTTTTCTGATTACCAAAGTAATACGTATATGATTTCTTAAATAATTTTTTAAAAGAAATACGTGAATAGAAATGGACTGTCTTTACCAGAGTCAGCCACAAGAAAGGTCAGATGTGTGTTTCTTGCATCTTCTGGTAACCAAAAACCATAATACTACATTTTGCTCCAAAATCTTCCCTGTCTCAAATTGGTCACATCTCAATATTGTCTTGTCAAAGTGTCCTGCTTCAGCCCAGATCACATGTTTCTAATCATGTATTATTGTTACAGTTATTTGGGGAATCTTCCAAGGGACAAGTGGATGTTGACGAGTCCAAACTTGTTCTCCTCACCACACAACAAGCCAGTAAATTGGGAGATGAGGTGTTGGGGCAAGGAATAACAACTTCATTTAGAAAGGCAGCAGATAGAGAAGATGGGAGGAATCATGCCCTGAAGAACCATCTTACCTAAGTCAGAATTCAGGCTCCTTTTATACTAAAAAGGGGAAATGGTTTGTTTGTTGCAAACTTCTTGGTGTTGGAATTCTTTATTCTTATAGTGTCCACATAGTTCAGGTCACAGTATTCCTGTAAACCTCCAACAAGAAAAATGTTATTCTCTGTGTTGCAGCTTTTTACTTCTATATGAATGGTAAAGTTTTATACCCTTGGAGGTCAGAGCCTTCAGAACGGGCTCTCCTGTATATTTCAGGCTACAGGCAAACTTCTTGTACAAAAGGTGCAGAACCAGCAAGACTAAGCCCAGGAAACAGAGCCCAGGGTTAGAGCTAAAGGAACAGATCTAATACGGAGTCAGATTTGTTCTTCCTTATTTCATGGAGGCAGAGGTTTCCTGTGCTAAATTCTGTGTCTCTACTCCTGTATGCCATGGTGCTGTAAGGTGCCATCTACAAGGAACCTTGCTGACTTTCAAGCACATACACTTTCTTCATTGTCACCAACCACCTGCAACTCCTAGACCCTCAGGAAAGAAATGAAGCTTTTGACATAGAGAAAAATCCCCTCACGTTTATCTCTGGGTGTCAACTCACCAGGTGGTAAAAATTGGAGAAATTGTTCTGGACTCTTCAGGTCTCAGACACTGACTGGGTTGTCTTTATGGACTGAAAGGGAAGTAATACTAGGAAAAGATGCAAGACTTTGATACAAAAGATCCATCTAAGTGGCAGTTGCGTTTCCTTGGGGCCCAGGAACCCTATGATGGACACGTGGGCTTTAACTGCATATTCTCCTAGATAGATGCCAGACCAAAGTCTACAGAACCATCTGGTTACTGTCCCTTAATTTGAATGCAATCTTTGAAAATATTTCAATCTACTTTGCGTATTCAAAATCCTTCTGGCTGGTATTCTTTCCAAGAAGCAAAACGACAGAGTTACTGCATCAGTTCAAAGGAACACTCTTTTGTAGTGAGTTAATTTAACAACACTTAAATACTGAATTCTTGTGATGCATAACTTACACCATGATTTCAAGGAACTTGTTTTAAAGTCCTGAGGACTTACAAAATGACCTCCTAAAAAGCATTATAGGAATATAGCCTTTTTTTTTTTCACCAAGGGCAAACTTGGTGAAAGATGTTTTCCAGCATATATTTTAGTGATACACTAAGAGCACATCCTAGGCATCCTCTACTAAAGTGTAAAATGAAATCAGTTTGTTGGAATCTTTTTATAACGTTTTGAAATTAAGTATCTACCTGATCCAGTCAGCTGTAAGCTAGACGCTTTACATTTACTGCCTTGTTTAATTCCATAGTGGTGCTGAATTGTCTGAAGGTTAAAGATTTGTTCAAGGTCATACAGCTAGTCAGAGGCAGAACCAGCTCTTTTACTACAAAATCTCTTCTCTTTCTCTTTCCCTTGCCCACTATCTTCCATCATCACCTACGCTGCGCTCATTGTAGTTGGTATGTTTTTCAAGTAGAAAAATGCAAACAAAAGACAGGTAAATGAGATTATGTCCATGCAAAGAATATCCAGTTTCTCCTTCTTCAGTCCAGTTTCTACAAAAAAACTAGAGTGAACTCTGCGCCATTCCTGAGTGTTGGTCAGTGTTGGCAGTTCCCTAAATCTCTCTCACGCTCTGCAGTCTTCCAGAGTCCAGAGGATGGGATGACAGAAGTTTCTATTGAAATCCAAGTGAGTCCTGTTGGTTGTGGCCTTGCCAATACATACAAGATACAAGCAATGAAGGTAAGCTCATTTCTAAAGTGGATACAAACTGGCCTAATGTTTCATACAGTTAAAAGGAGGTAAAAGCAAAAAACAAAGATCCATGCAAACTTAACCAAGGCATTAATCCTTTTGCTTTCAATGTATAGTAGCATTTCCCAAAAACTATGGATGGGGGGGATTATTGAATATTACACAGTTTGGTCATAATCAGATGCATTTGACTCTGCCTTAGTTTAGTGATATTCAATGCCCTTTTTTTTTAAGGACACCTGTGGTTAACTGCTTCTACCTTATGTTGCTTGGGTACATTTCCTTTAAACACAGGGTTTTATTCTAATAAATGTGCAGGTGGAACAATAAAAAGCCTGATATTGTGGTAAGTAAATACTTCCTGGGGAATAAGCTGTCCCCATCTTTGCAATGAATGTGTGCTTAAACAGAAAACTTCACTCAGTCGGTTTGTGGCATCTGGGTTATGTTAGTTCATTTAATGTGGGCATGCAGTTTACTGTCATGGGGGAGTTTATGCACCATATAACCAAATCATCCCTAAGAGTTATACCATTCCTTAAAATGAAATAAGTATATACAGTGTTTCCTAGCAGATCTTTCTGCGGTACATATAAATTTTCCATTTTGTTAGCCATTTCAAAGTGTGGGAGAAAAACCAGCAGCTGTACTTTTAAGGGTGGGTGCACTTGAAATAAAGAGAAATTTAGATAGAATATGAGGAGAGGGAGCTGAACTAATGATTTAAAATTTATCAGAACATGATAGGAGTCCTCATTAACCACTCTGAGCTATTTGTAATAAATTAACTCGAGTAATTTTTGATTGTGTTATATTTCATCATGTTGCTCTAATTCCTGGCAAATCCATCTTGATTGTTTTGCTCTGCAAAGTGTTTTATTAATGTCCCTTTTAACATTCTCCACATTGCTAGTAGCAGCTTAGACTTATTAAAAATGATTACATTTCTACTTTTAGCTTTTTACAGAAATTTAACATTTGGATTCTAAGATGTCTCTGTCTAAATGTGCAACATTGATACCTTTATCTAATCTATCCCTTGGAGAAAATCAATCAGCTGAATTACATTCCTCTTTACAGGAAAAATGTATTATTAAATTCACGAGACCCCACTGTGTTACAAGAAACCATGTATCATATCCATATCTCTTTGTATAGATATACCATTTACAAGCAAACAAGCAGATAACAGACTGTGTAACTTAGAAAACACTTAATGTCTTTGCCTTACATCTTGTGGAATATGGCGTAATGAGAATGATATTAACCTTAGCACAGAGATTTTAATTCAAATCTCAACTTCACCACTAACAAACTTTGTAATCTTGGACTTTATCTGTTTATTTATTTATTTAATCAATTTAAGCATCAGATTCTTTACCTATGAAAATTATTAAGGTATAATATGCAGGATTGTCTGTAGATTTTAAAATGACAGAAAAATATTCAACACAGTGATTGGATCATAATAGAGATTAAATAAGCCTTATTTCCCGTTTTCTTCCCTTATTCTGGAGTGTTTAACCTACAGGTTTTCCATTGTGAATACATAGTAATGTTTTTACTTGATTTACTAATCAGCTAAATACACACAATTTGGCCAAATTACTTCAAAAAGTTATAAAGGCATTTTTGGAGAATAATTTAGAAAAATGTGATTTTAATTTTTCAAATCAGTTCCCAACATTTAGCCAATAATTACTGTGTATTATCAGGAATTAAATGAAGTAAAAAGAGCAAAATGATATATATACGTGTGTGTGTATATATATATATATATATTATATATAAAAAAACTATTCAACGTATGTAATATTACTTATTGATATAGCTTATTTTTTAATTAAACAAAAAATTTATGCACTTGAGAGTGAAAAAAAATACCACAAGAATTCTTACTGTAGTGTTTTTGTTAGTAGTGAAAACTTGAAAGTTATACACCTACACACACATACAGACATAGAGAAAAAAATGCATAGGAATTATTAGGGAGAGGAGGAAACAAGTTTTTCTCATAATATGTTGAGAATACAATCAATTTTTTGCTCCATTTTTGTTAACAGTTAAAAATGGAAAAACACATAGAAAATACATGTAGAAAATAAGTTAAGTTGCTCTTAATAACTTCTATGTGTGATAAGACCTCAAACCTTTCAATAGTCTGAAACATACTGCTTTATTCTCATTAAGATGTCAATTCATCCAAATATGAACATGAACTAAAAACTGCTCTTAGAATGGGGAGGTGGATTCTGGGGGACTTTCCCTTCTATATTATATGTGTTTCTAATGTTTAGACTTTGTATTGCTTTTGTATTTTAGTATATATTAATATTATCTATAAGAAAAAAAATGATTTTCTGAGTAAAAAGAATTTGAGAGCTTGTCCATTAAGGCAAAATAACCAAGGTAGTTTAACTCTATACCTCTTAGTTAATCTACTTTATAAAGTTGTGGAAATAATTTGAAATAATGCATGGGAAACCACTCTGCAATGCATAGTGCTGTCTCATAATTTGAAATCTGAAGATGGATTTGCTTTGAACTGTTGATAAGATTATCTTGCCCACCTCTAATTCCAGGTGGAAGACAGTACAGCAAATGGCTCTGACAGAGATAAGACACTGCCTTCTTAAGCAGCCAGGTTTAACTCCTTCAGAACACGTTCTCTTTATCAGTCAGAGGAAAAAATTCACACTTCAAAAAGAAAAGCTCCAGTAATCCAAAAAGCTCCTGCATACGATTACATTGCTGGATAAGTCCCACGTAATACTGGCTGTCTGCTTCTTTCTTTGTTTACTCAAATGCATTATTCTCTGTACGTTAGACACTTGCAGATATTCATAGTGATGATCTGGAGGACTGAGGACTGAAGCAAGACAGCCCGGTCCATATAGTTACCTGATTATCATAAAATTATCAAAAAAGCATGGCTAAACCGTGGAGGACTGTGTCAGAGCAGTTTGGCTGATTTACAGTGACTGTTCCCTTCTAGTTTTTCAGCAATGAGCGTGAAAAACTAGGACAGTAGGTGGCAGCTTCCTTAACAGCATTTGGCAGATTGCGGCAGTTAGGACCTAATAAAATAAGTACCATATTAGCTGTACTAATATTTGCTGCCCTTGACCCAAGGAAATTTCCATAATTATTATCGTGTATTTACATCGCCAGATGAAGTCCTGTATTTGCATTGTGGTTTCAAATGCATACTGATTGTGATTTGATTAGCCATTAGCATACCAAATATGGAATAGCGAGGCTTTGGAAAGGTTGGAGGCTAGATTTCACTGTCCTCACACTGTGGTGATTCATACCTTTTTCTAAAAAAATGTACTCATGGTGGCCTCCAGTGTGTACTCGTTTCAGTTTTTCCTTCCCATAAATGACCCTCTAGGTCTAGACAATAAGGTGTCTCACATCCAATTTCAAAGAGCAGTGCTAAAACTTTTCTATGTATCTATAAGTTGTCTGTATTTGGGATAAATCTCAATTATGATCAGAAAATCAATTATAACTTTCTTAGGAGAGTGAAATTTGAGATTGTTTCTCTTTTTTTAAATTTTATTTATTTATTTACTTTCTTTTGGTGGGGGGAGGAAATTAGGTTGATTTGTTGATTTATTTATTTTTAGAGGAGGTACTGGGGACTGAACCCAGGACCTTGTACATGCCAAGCATGCACCCTACTGCTTGATCTACACTCTACCCACCTGACATTCCTTTCTAAACCTAGTAATGTATAGATCCATAGTATCTTATAAGTTGCTCTCCAGCTTTAGTTTAAGGAACTGGTAGATATTAAAAACACGCTATTTTGGAAAAATTTGAGAACAAATAAAAACTTGGAAGTTATTAAAATGAAATTATAGTTTTTAATTAAATTTGGTACAGCAGAAAATTTTCGAATGTTTTGACTTTAGAGAGCTTACTGTCCAGTAGGGAGGTGCCATCTGAAAAATATTGATAATAGAAATAGCTAGAATTTATTGCAGACTTACAAGTTCACTACTGTTACTACTACTATAATATCAATACTAATACTAATCAATACTAATAAATGTACTACTACTATGATATCACTAGTAATACAAAAATCTCAGAATGTTTACTGTTTGCTAGGCATCATTCAAGACATTCTGAACATCATCTTTTTTAACCTGTCCACAAGCCCATGAGGTTACCTGCTCTTAACATGGAAGAGGAAACTGAAACTTAGAGATGTTACTTAAGCTAGAAAATGGAAAGATTTGTCTGGTTTGAAGTGTCTAATGAGCAGCAACTTACAGAATTCTAAACAATATATATATAATACAAGGACAAAATACATTCTGCAAGAGTATTTAAGCCAAGGATGTTAATGCCAAAATGGCAGGCAGCTTTACTTGTTCGTTCACTGATGTCCACCAAGTTCCCAGAACTAAATCTTGTAAATAAAAGGTGCTCAATAAAGATATGTGGAATTGAACTGTATCCCAGGGAAATAAGTTTTCATTCTTTAGGCGTAGCGGTTAGGATAGGAGTTGGGAAAGGACGCAGAAGAAATTATCTGAAGAAAGTTTTGAAGGCCTCACTGGCATTAAAGTGTCAATTTTCCTCTTGTCTAATCTCCCACCCATGGCAGCCCTCCTGATTGTAAGGACCATTCAAGCCCTCTTGGAACACTCCTCAGGTTAAGAGAATCTCCAAAACCACTTTATGAGTGTAGTCATGTTTAGGTCGGCAGGCTTAGATTCAGAGTAAGAACATGTCACATATGAGAAACCATGAAGGTCAGTGTTCATGAACTTGAAGGGCTAAGTGGCTGTGCTTGTGGCTGGTAGAAGTTAAATGACAAGAGTAGAGGAGGTTGTGGGACTGTGAAGTGATCGAATTATGTCTCAGAACCATACACTTCGCGAGAGGCAAAGCAGAGAGTGAAAATGCAGTTCTGGTGTTGAAATCACTGAGGAAAGAAGAAGGTCTGGGTAGCTCAGTAAATGACTGTATTAAAAGACAGCAAGGAGCCTTGTGAATGTGAACTGAAGAAAAGAGGGTGGAATGACTGTGTTCTGCCCACTTGCAGGGGGGAAGGAATGTACAAATGCTTTCCATATGGATGCCTGGGGAGCACATTAGACAGTCAAATGTGGTCTGTTTTGGGGGAAAGACAAAGAAATAGAAGTGATATGTAAGAAAAAGTCTGAGAATAAATTCCTTGAGTATATACTGATTAAGTGTCAATACTGTGCCAGTCCCCTTAGCGGGCACTAGGAGTGTAGAAAGGTTTCCATTCTCAAAATAATAAGCATTCCAAAGGGACCAGTTAAGAGGCAAATAAAAAACCAGATACAAATCCAAGGAGTTCAATGATAGCAGGCCTGTGCTAGTCTGTGATCAAGTAGGAAGACGATGTTGGGGAAGGACGAGTCATCTAAATCAGGAAGAGGAAGCAAGCGTTTTGGGAAGTACAATGGGATGGGATGGACAGCTTGCAATACCGAATGAAAGCATAGGATTTAAAAAACGTAAGAAAAATTTATCCTAAGCAAAGATTAGTCAGGCTAATTATGATATTTGCGCCTGCTAGGTATAATCAGAAAATTACTAATTAGCGAATACCCAGAAAAGCACAGGTATTCAACCATAACTTAATATGATTTGGGGAAAGTTTATCACCCTGGAACAATTTAATTTCTCTACAACAGTCATGCCTAAGAAAGAGCAAAAAATTTAATACATCTGGATTTTAGTAAGGCCTCGGATACAGATTCATATGCCATTTGTCACCAAGAAACTCGGAATATTTTGTAAGGTCAATGTGTAACTTTAGGAAAGTGCATTCCTGTAGGTGATGATGAATGATTCTGTGACAACCTAGGCTCACGTATCGAGAGCTGTCCCACTGTGGTCAGTTCTAAGGCCCAGTGCTTTTTATACATTTTATTAATGATTTGGAAGATAGCCTCACCCTCAGCTTAATGAGCACACTGTCTGTTCCCATCCTGGAAGACTGCCAACACTATCAGGCACAAAAATGGAATTCAAATGTCCCTGGTTAATTGGGAACTGCTCCGTCAAAAGTGTGAATTAAACCATAGGGACACACCCTCTATATTTGGGGGCTGAACACTAGCTACTGGAATATAAGCATTAACACATAGCGTAGCCCCAGGAGACAATAACTAAAGACAAGGGAACTCCTTTATTGACCACTATGAATTACAGCAGAAGTCCAGTCCAGGCACCCACAATGCCTACTGTGTCTTAACTGGAGCATGGCTTTTCTCTCATTATAAAGAAGGATTTTATAAAAAAGGTTAATTGATAAAATAAGATCATTAATATGTCAGGTATTTTTTATTCTGAATAAATTCTTCATATCCCCTTTGCAAAGAGTAAGGATTCTAGCAATATTTGTTAAATGAATGAATGACTTGAAAAAAGAAACTTAAGAGACAACACATTATGACTGAAGTAAAGTTCACTCATTCCTGTTAATTTATTCATTTAAATGGCACTTACTGTTCTTTTATTATTTTCCAGATATGTATTAGGCACTGAGAATACAGTAATGAGTGAGTCACTGAGCCTGCTCAGAAGGAGCAAACAGCCCAGTAAAAAAAAATGAAAATCAGTATGTACAGTGATATGTAGCAAATACTGTAAGAGATGTATGCCAGAGCATTATAGGACAACAGAGAAAAAGAAACTATCTAAGCCAAGGCGGCGATGGTGATCTGGCTGGGTAAAATTTGTATAATTAATGATTTGAATTGAAGTTTCAATTGAAACTTGAAGGAGAAGTTATTCCTAACTCTGGTATGTATGTGTGTTTGTATGAATGAGTGCACGTGTGTGTGTGTGTGTGTGAGAGTGTTGGGGGCGGGGAGAGGAGACTTTTCTTTCCACAGAGGAAACAGAATTGGCAGACACATGAAGGATTTTGCTAGGGGATTTACAGACAATCCCTTCTCTCTCGTTCGAAATGATAACACTCAAGACAAGATGGCTTAAATAAAATCAAATGGAATTTAACTTAGGCGTAAGAATTTTTGTCGGTGTTTTAACATTGGAATGGAGTATTCACACAATACTGATATTTGTTCCTAGAGGTCATTAAAATGGAATTTTGAAAGTCTGTTTTTTTTTTTGAATGAAAGAGTGTTTTATTTCTATAGTGCTTTATTTACAGTTTTCAGAAGGTTCATACACATGATTTTATGTAATCCCATAACAATCTTTTTTTATTCCCCTACTGTTATATTATCCCTCCCCACTTTCCTCTCCCCAATCTATCTTTAGGATGTCAGCTTGATTGCAAAGTAAGAGATACCAGGCTTTGTCCCCCCACAAATGACAATAATGAGACAGCTACCTATAAACAAAAATAGCCCTGGGAGGGCTCAAGGGTCCAACTGAGAACCTACAGCAAAACCATGGAGTAGAAAATGAAGAGTATCCACACAGAAAGGATCAGCAGAGAAATCAGCTCAGTGGAAGTGTCTGGAGATGGCTGGGAACAACATCAGCCATGTGGTGGCATCATCCCGGTCCCCAGCAGCCTCCTGCGTGGAGGACCCAGAAGCCTTTGCCGCTGGGAGCCTCTGGGGTCCCCACAGCACATGCAGACACCCCATGACTTCCACAGCAGAGGGCTCCGCTCTCTTTGTCAGCACTGGCCCTGGACACCTGCTCTGTAGGAGACACTGCATGCTGGCAGCCTTTGCACCTGGCGTAGCCAACAGCCACAGCCGCCGTAGCCTCACCAGAGAGGGGCTGCTGCTGGGCTGCCCCCAGAAGGAGCTGCTGTTGTGTTGACCGAAGGCCAGGACTACGGCGCCCTCTCACCCCACACACGCCCAAGGCCCCAGACCTGCAGCTGCTCCACGGAGGGCCGCACTTCAGACCCCAGCTCCACGTGTTCCTGTGCTCCAGGTTTTAGCCCTGAGGCCGTTCTGCACACATCCACACTCTAAACCCAGTGCCACAGCTGCTCCATGCACACCCCAAGCTCCAGGAGCAACAGCACTGTGGTGGAGCCAGCATCCTGGGCCCCAGGGCTCCTGCCGCCCCATGCAGGCCTGTGCTCCGGACCCTGGGCCCGTGGCAGCTCGGTGCGAGCCTGTCTCACACCTCGGTGCTGCTTTGGGCCAGCTGGTGCCCTGGACCCCTGAGCTACTGTCACTCTTAACACTTGGGCTTCAAAACCTAGTTTCATGGCTGTTCCACAGGGGTATGCAGATCCAATACCAGTGCCACCACCACCACCACAAGGGTGCCCACAGGCTGGTTCTGGCACCAGGAGGGAACTCCTTGACCACATCCTTCATGGGAGAAAAAGAAATCAGGTGGTCCCCAACAACCCTCACCACTGCTGCAGATACCCTCAGGCTTGGTCACTGAGGGTCCCTGAAACCTTCACCAACGCTGACCTCAGCTGATAAAGCTAAACAAGGCTGCTGTTGGGCTTTCACAGGAGCTGGAACTAGCACACCGCCTGCCACGCCTACCCCCACCAGCCAGCACCCTTACCTTCACCCACAGGAGAAGCCTTTCTCCCTGAAAACTTGTCCATAAAGTCTAGAAGAGGTGACTCTTCCGGCAAATGCACAGATATCAACCCAAGTCTACAACATGACACCACCAAAGGAACTCAGTAATTTTCCAGTGGCCAACTCCAAGGAGATGGAGATCTAGACATTGCTGAACAGAGCTTGCGAAGTAATTGTTTTGAGGAGGCTCAGCGATCTAAAAAGAAACACAGACAACTCAACAAAATCAGGAAAAAAATGAACAAAATAAGTTTAAAAGAAGAATTTTTCTTATTAAAAAAAGAACCAAACAGTAATTCTGGAGCTGAATACAATGAATAAAATAAAAACACAATAGAGAGCATCAAAAGCAGACATGATTAAGCAGAAGAAGGAATCTGAGAACTCAGACAGCTTATTTGAAATCATGCAGTCAGCAGAGGAAAAAAAACAATGAAAAAGAGTGAAGACAGCTTATGGGAATTATGGGACATCATCAGATGAAACAGTAGTCATACTTTACAAGTCCCAGAAGAAGAGAGAGGCAAAGGGTAGAAAACTTATTTAAAGAAATGTGGCTAAAATCTCCCAGTTCTGGGAGAGATATGGACATTCCTAGGTCCAATGCAGATTCAGCCCAAAGAAGACTTCACTGAGACACATTATAATAAAACTGCCAAAAATCAAAGACAAAAATCATTTAGAAAGCAGTAAGGGAAACAAAAACATAAAAAGAAACACCCATAAGGCTATTGGCATATATCTCAGCAGCAACATTGCAGGCCAGGAGAGAGTGTGATGATACATTCAAAGAGCTGAAAGAAAAAACCCTGCCAATCAAAAATACTTTACTCAGCAATGCTTTACAAAACAATGCTAAAGGAAGTTCCTCACACTGAAATGAAAGGACACTAATTCAATCATGTGAAAACATGAAGGTAGAAAATTCACCTTGAGTTCCTTGTGTATCAAATAGCTATTGAATGTGATTTTTATGATTTTAATATAAGTGAATCTGAACTAGCATATGGACTAAGTTTCTTTCAGCTTAAAAGACTGGGCTTTAAATGTAGAGGAAAATGATCACTTGTAAAATATGTTTTTGGTTTTGAAAAACTTCCAAATGTTTAAGAAGTAGTTTTCGAATTAACCATATCCATATGCATGTAGGTTTTCTCATCCTCACCATTGAAGGATGGTAACTAGAAGAAATGAATAAATTTCTGGAAACCTACACCCTACCAAGGCTGAATAATGAAAAGATAGGAAATATGAATAGACCTGTAACAAGTAAAGTGATTGAATCAGTGATTTAAAAAAAAAATCTACCAACAAAGAAAAGCACAGAACCACATGGCTACATTGGTGAACTCTGCCAAATATTTACAGAGAAATTAATGCCAATAGTTCTCAAATTTCCAAAAAATTTAAATAGAAGGAGTACTTCCAAACTCATTTTATGAAGTCAAGATTACCTCAATACCAAAGCCAGACAATGTTGTAACTAGAAAAGAAAATTACAGCCCCAAATCCCTGATAAACATGGATATAAAAATTTTCAACAAAATATTCAATGGCACATTAAAAGGATTGTATACCACGATCAAGTCAGATTTATCCCTGGTATGCAAGGGTGATTCAACATACTGAAATCAATCAGTGTTACTCACCACATTAACAAAATGAAGGACAAAATTTATATGATCATCTCAATAGATACAGAAAAAGCATATGACAAAATTCAACTTCATTTCATGATTGAAAAAAAAGAGCTCTCAGCAAACTGGGTATAGAAGGAGCATACCTCAGCAGAGCAAGGCCATATATGTCAAGCCCACAGCTAGCATCATACTCAGTGATAATGAGCTACAAGCTCTTCTTCTAACATCAAGAACACTACTAGGACACCCACTCTTGCCACTTCTGTTCAATGTAGGACTGGAGTCCTAGCCAAAGCAATTAGATGAGAAAAGAAAAAAGTTATCTAAATCAGAAAGGAGGGGGTAAAATTGTCTCTGTTTACAAGGTGACATGATTGTATGAATAGAAATTCCTAAAGATTACACCAAAAAAAATGCTAGAATTAATAAATGAATTCTGTAAATTGCAAGATACGAAATTAGCAAACAGTTTCATTTCTACCTGCTAACAATGAGAAATTAGAAAAGGAACCCCATTTATAGTAGCATCAAAAGCAGTAAGATACTTAGAAGTAAACTTAATCAAGAAGGTGAAAAACTGTATATTGAAAACTGTAAGACATTGATGAAAGAATGTCGATTCTACCCCAAATTTTAAAAAAAATCTCTCTTTGCCCATTTAGTTGGAAACAAAGGATGTAGAACCTAGAATTGATATTTATAAGTCTCCTCAGATTAAGATCTTATTTCAGTCTTCAAACATTATCAGTATTTTAATCCTACAAAAGGTCATTTCCGTCTCACATGACCAATGCAGGTCATTAGAACACCTTACTCACTGTGTTCATACAAAACTCCAGGCTGAAAGAAGCTTTCAAGCAACTTGGGAACTTGAGCTCTGGTTCGTCACACTTCACACATCACTGTTGCTCACATTTGGAAGCAAGTCCCACGATCAAAACTAATGTCAAAAAAAAAAAGAAAAAGTGCAATACAACCATGTGTCAGAAAGTGGGAAAGCTCAAAATGTTTGGTGACTACAAAATGGTAACCCAGATTTCTTGATTCCTGACTTAAGGATATGATCTGGATCAAAATTTTCAAATATGAGGCTATGAAGTTCAATTAATTATATAAGAAGTTTCAAATTTCTTGTTCATAATTTTGCATAGTCATCTTTATAAAAGACACAGGATGACAAAACTATCCAGTGTTTTCTAAACATTGTATAATTGTACACTACTTTTTAACAAATTTTAATATTTTCATCTGACAGAGTAAAATAGTGCAAAGTATTAACTAGTACAAAGTAATACAATTCTATTATAAGCCCAGTATTCATGGATTTCAGAAGTCATGGGGTAATCAGTTGATTCAGATTGGTTAATGGGGATGGTTGCCTCCAAACTGGAAATAGAGAAAGGTGACAGAGATTGAAAGATAGAAAGAGAGGGCTGGGGGGGAGGGAATTGGACTTTTACTGAGGGCAAAATCTTAAGGAAATATAAAATTCTGTTCACTCAAAGGTGAAATTTTGTTAAAAGAAATGTCATGAAATGATACTACAGAAGAGGTGCTGCCCAGCCACATGGGAAGCAGATGTCTCTAGGAACAGGGGACTCCCGTTGAATTTTGCACCCTGTGTGAGCATCTGGCCTATTTGTGCCTTGGCTGCCTTGTCATTTGTTAAAATAGCTTCTGCTTCTGACTCTTGGACGCTTTGTGAGTCTCCGGGGATTGCTGAAGGGAAGGAGGAAAGAAGATGGAGAAGAAACAAAAGAAAAGAAGGAGACAGGATGGGAGGCAATAAGCAATGACCTCTGATCAGCCTGACTTTGCATCGATTTTGACAATTTTCTTATTAGGAAAACTGAGTGAGACCTTTGTTGGGTCTGGAGGATGGAAATGACTAGGTCCCTTGCTGGTGCTGAAGCTGCTTTTCACACAGCCGCATCAGATTAGCTGATATAGTAAACACTGCCTCAAAGGAGCAGAGCAGTAAGGAGTTGTAACTGACCAAGTGAAAAATTAAGGGCTTTATTTAATTAAATTCTGAGCAGATAGATAAATAAATAATTCAACCTTAGACTGTAAGTCACGATATAAGCAGATTTGCAATCAGCGCACTACATCTGTTCCTGACTCTTAAAACAGTGAAGACTTCAAGTTTACTGCAGATTAGATGATGGACTTGATGGAAATTAAACAAAGCAAGTCATTATAAGAAAACAGAGAGCAATTCTTGCCCAGTATCTTCTTTCTTTCTTTCTTCATATGTTTAAATCAACTCAAGTAGCATTTATTAGTGGCATCAGCATTATTATTATTTTGTTAAATGTCCCTAATAATAAAATAAAAACTTCTAAGTGTAATTACTATACACTGAAGGACAGCTAGAAATAAAATTTTGTATGTATATATATGTTCAGATATGCAAATGCATGTGAAATGTCTGTATTGTTAATCACATACATTTATCCATACTTATCTATGTATAGCTAGTTCTTGGAAAAGTCATATACATATATAAATTTTATAAACGTGAATTTTTTTAAATTTCAATTTGCTACCAGTAATATGGAAGACAATTTCCCTAAACTGGTTTTTTCAAGTTCAGGACAGAACCATCTTTGGTAACATATTGCAGTGAATGTCCTGTTCCTGGAATATATGGGTCCTACTATTTCTGACATCATATCATATTTTAAGAGACAGCAGCTGCTAAATAAAATTATCACACAATATCTTACAAAAGAATTACCAAGGCAATTCTTTCTCACTACCACTCATATCCCCTTTAAATTGCCTTTCATATGGCTATATTTTCTCTCTGAAGGAGTCTTACTTTTACTCAAAGCAATTAAAATATATTTGGAAAATGCAATATATAATTTCCCTGGCTTCCATCCTCTCCATTGATAATAAACTTAAAATTAGACATAGTGACTGTGGAAGACATTTTTAATATTTATAGATTTATGCAAATGGAAAAATCTCAAGGCATTTAAATTTTAACAAATCCATATTTATATATGCAACAAATATCTTTTTTTAAAGAATATAATAATATTAAATTAAGATTGTTCTAGACCGCTCAGAATATACAGGAGTCAGATCTATGGCTGATTAGATGTTCCAGTCTCAAGGATGGCCGTGAACAAGGTCATAATGACTGCATATCCACACAAAGAAAGTTTACCACCCTAGGTTTATATGTGAGCTCTTCTCTTTCACACGCTCAACTTCCTTTAGCTTTGAAAAATGCACATGCATGTATTTGGGTGCATATCCATATGTCCCCAGGCCCTTGAGATGCTATTCTCGGAACTGAAGCTAGTTTTTCATAGCTGCAGTTCTTCGAGTAAGTGGGAAAATCATCCTGACAGAAAATCCCTTAGCCTATGAATATCAGCAATTATATCTATGGTGACATGACCCAAGAAGTAACAGTTCAGGAGACTGAAGACTGAGTGGCCTTGAATCCTGCTTCCAGCAGCTAAGAATCACACTTTGATATCTGGCACAGATTTTCCTTCTGACCTACGCCAAATAGGCTAATTGTTTTCTGCCTCAGTTTCCTTATTTGTGAAATGTAGTATGAAAATAAATCTGGTCCCCAGGGAAGAGCTGTTGTTGGGTTTACATGATGAAGTGTGATGTACATGCTGAGTGAGCCCTCATTATGCACATGATGGCCTGATTACACTCATGTTGTGTAAAAATTAGCCAGTTTACAGATATGCACAGGTATCACGCCTCGCCTATAAAAGTGAAGGTCAGAAACAATTTTTCACTGTTATTTTTGAGACTGATTAAGTGCTAAAATTATGTAAAGTACAGCTCTTAATTTTCTGCATTTTCCTGGGCGTGCTATTCTTAGATAATAGCATAAGATATTAGTTTAACTTTATCATTAAATTGGGCTAAATTCACCCATTTCTTCATTTTTATGATTTATTGCAGTGCCTGTCACATGAATGTATTGATTTTTGTGCCAACCTCTGTTCATGTCACAATTTTTGTCATGCAAATTAGCTTCTCTAAATGCAGTACCCTCAGTATACTTTACGAAATATATTGGCATAACATTACGATTTGACCTTTGCATCTTGAGGAACCAGGCCATTTCAGGACTAAAAACCATATTTTGCAGTTCATTTTATTCCATTCATTTTCACCTTTTACGAAGCTCTCCAGAAGGTGAGATGTGCATTTGGCATAAAACCTTTTTTGAAAGTTATGATTGAAACCAGGTAGTTCAAATACAGATTTTATTTTTTTTTTGAAGTATGGCTAAGTCACTTTTTAGAGCAGGGGTTAAACTAAGAACATTTATTCAGAAGAAAGAATGAGCAAAAAGATGAAAATTGTATTATGAGTTGAGTGAAAATTTAGGAAGACACCTGGAAAGTAAAAATAAATATTCGTTACCAGTTCAGAGAGGCATTCACATGATTTTAATTTTTTTTGGAGATTTAACATTCACAGTCTGTGGAACAGTGTGAAAGACTGAGTGTGCATTTTTGAAGTTCAATAAACTATATGCTGGTTGCCCTGAAATTAATAACCAGCTTAGAAGTACTTGCCAGTAACATAGTCCAGGAAGTAAATTTCTCAACCACCTGGCCTTTCATTCATTCAAAAATATTTATTGAGTACCTTTTATTTGCTAGGCTCTGCTTATTTGTGGTTGTATTTTAGCTAATTATTAGTTTATATCTTTGGGATCTTTTTACTTTGAGACACAGGAAATATTTGTTGTCGTTTTATATTTTAAGTATAATAATGAAATATTTCTGATATTTATAGACAGTAATCTTCCAACTGCATCTTAGTACAGCTTTAACGTAGAAGATAATGGATAAAAAGAGTAATATATGGATAATATGCAATGAATAGATAATTAATATAAGGCTGCTGATTTTACTTTTCCATCATTTTCTGGAAATTTTATTGCCCTTTCTCTAAAATCAGACTTAATTATGCTCAAGAAAACACAGTTGAGACAAAGACCATTAGAAAAGATCATCAAAATCAGAAAAGTGTTTCAGAAAGAAAAATTCCATAAACATTTAAAATGTATATATTTGAGTAGAAATTAAAATTATAAGCATTATTAAAATAAAAATGATATATTTATATAACTATAAATTGCTGTATCAGGCATGACAACCCATTTCATTTTATCTATTTAATATATTTGTTTATAAAGTTCCTTTTAAAAAGTTGTTTCATGTAGCTTGCAATCTCTGATTGAATCCTATCAAGATAGCTTGCCAAGGAAGTTTTAAATCCATAAATCTTTTCTTTCTCAGTTTATTTCTGATGTCATTTTAGCTAATATGCAGACTTAGCCTACTCAAGGAACAGAGTCCGAGGAACAAGGTGCAAGATATGAATGGTCCATTGGAGCCTGTATTTTATAGCTGCCTTAAAGCCCAATGATATTGAGAAAGTGATGCAGGCAAATCATAGCTGCAGTCTTCAAAGTTCTCTGAGTAAAGCAGAACCTAAGAACTTGACATATTTAATGAAAAAGAAAGGGAGAGAAAGTGGATAATAGTTGCGCTGGCCTTCAGAATCATCTAAACACCTTTTTTTTATTCTCCTTTACCTGAAGTCATCATCAGCCAACTTTGGTCCATAAAGTAAAATTAAAAATTTGAGCTTTTGAAGAATTTTCATAGAGTAACTCCTGATCTCTGTGTTCAGTCCTCTTACAACTCAATGCAAGTAGCCACGAGCTCTAGCAATTATACTGATGGAATGCATCCTAGAAAATTCAAATTTGTCATTAGTTTAAAACTCAGTGATAACTATCAATAAATAAAAATCTTACTCAAAGAATATTTCATACTTGTCATTTTTAGACTGAAGAAATAAAGTACTGTAAGCATTCACTTTAGTGTCAGTTAAGAATTAGATACTGAATTCAGTCATTAGTAATGGAGATGAGTATTAACAATAGCTTTGGTGTATAACGTAGGTCTCTCTCTCTCTCTCTTTCCTCTCTTTCACACATGCACTCACATACACAACCACACAAAGAAGTGAAGAGTTAAGCAAGCTAGGATTGCATTGGTAGATCTATAAAGACAACTAAGTTAGCCCTAGATTCCACTCCCAGAATCACAAGATGGCTGCTAGTGCACCAGCCATCTGTGCCAGAAAGAGTTAATTCAGCAGGCCTGAGTTGCTCAGACCTTGCACATTCCCAGTAGTGGGCTGTCTTTTGACTGAATTGTCCCTTGACCACTCTTAGGAATTGAAGTCTTTGAATGTTCTAACAGGTAGGAATGTTTTGTAGGCTTGGAGCCTATAACTATACCAGTTTTTATAAATAAATTGTGCAAACAAGTATAATTTATGGTGAACACCTGCTTTCCTTTGGGTATCTAGGGGGACTTTGGTAAGTCCTGCAAGCACTGTATGCTTTTTGTGACTGAAAAACCCCATGAAAAACCTGCACACCTAGGTTCAGGCACAGGTAAACTTCCCTGGTAGAAAATACATTGCTCATGTTTTCACATATTGTTGCTAGAGAAATTAAGCACATCCTGTTCAACTCTACTGGGAGCAGAATCTTGCAAGCTTGAGACTGGTTTTCTCCAGATTTCGCCCCATGCACCTTTTCCCTTTGTGATTTTATGTTATATAATTTTGCAGCAATAAACTATAACCATGAAAAGAAGAACTTCCAGGTTCTGTAAATCCATTGAGCCAGTCAACAAATCTGAAGGTGGTTTGGGGACTCCTGATACACTATCATATTCTCTTTTGAGGCTTCAGAAAGGAAGATGCACAGAGGAAGGGAAAAAACTTATCCTGAATCGTCACACAACATCTGTTTAAATCTCAGTTTGCTCCCTTATATTTATCTTTATATGGGCACAATGCCCAGGGTTCTGTTGGCAAGGAAAAGAGAATGAATATTGGGCAGGCAACCAGCTGAGTTTGTGCCCACCCAAACATCGGCATGCACCTTTTGTCCCCATATATAGAAGAAACACAATCTTCCCTCACAGGAAACAACCCCTATGTCTCTGAGAGTTTCTGCAAAGAGCTCGAGCCCCAGGATCTTTGAGTTACATGAAGATCTGGGCACATCACATTTCCGTGTGGCTCCTGTGCCTTGTAGATTAAAATGCTATAAGAGGAAAATGAACAATGCATAGAATTCAAATGCCACCTAATAGGAAGAGACTCCAGGCCTGGCTCTGGCAGTGGAATTTGTTCCATGATTAGCCAATCGGACAGGCCCTGATTTCTTAGATAGGCTATTCCTTGTTTATTTTCCTCTGAGGCCTTGGCTTTGGCCCCTGGAGGAAACTGCCTTGCCCAGTATCTCCTGGCCACATCTGAGGTGAGCACAGAATCTTCTTGGGGCTAGTACAGCATGTGCACATCACCTCCTACCGTTGCAATTTTAAAGGCCCAGAGATTTCTTTGTAAACCAAACTGTCATACCTCATTGAGACAAAGGTTTGGGATTTCTTTGGCAATACAATTGCCTAAAACTTAGCACATTTCTGGTCAATTTGTTTCCAGTTGTCATGGTGAGTGCCATATGGACGGGTTATTTTTGTCACTGTTGTTGCCTTTCATTTATTATTTAAGAAAGTCAAAATATTGTTTATCCCCGCTCTTCAGGAGCTTAGGGTCTAATCGATGAGATAATATAAGAAAAAAATGAAGCAGGAAAAAAAGGACAAGCATTTATTTACCTTTTATAAATTAAAAGTAATTTGTCTTTTTAAATTTTTTAAAAAGTGAAATAGACAAGAGGTGCTACAGTACAATGCAGTGAATATGAGGATTCCCTGCTGGAGCAATCCTGAAAGGCTTCCTGGAGGAGATGAAGGACAGACATTTAAAATTGCTGGAGGGAAAGGGGAAAGCCCTACTAAAGAGAGAATGACACTAGTTTGGGATTGTATACATAATGAAAGCAGAATGTTTCCCTAAAGAAAAAGAAAGCATGATGAGATATGGACTTATCGATTAGTCTCAAAGATATCCATGTTTAGAGAATAAATATGAAATGGATAAAACATAAGGGGTACACTATTTCAGGAGGAGATTTGGCTGCACTTGAGTTGCTGTTGTTCAAACAAGAGTCAGCGTCCTTGGGGGAGTCCTAGGACACTGGGGCAGAATAGTAGTGAGCTGGGTGAGTTGAGTAGACATTTGACATCACAGGAGGTAATGGAGGATAGAAGTGACCAGGTTGATATCTGGATGCTATAAGTAAGTTCAAATAGCATGTGACCCCAAATTTAAAGCCAGCCTACTTTTATCACCAGCATCAATTAACATTAAGTATCTGGAAAATTTTCACTGATATTTCCAGGGCTGTTGCAATGTATGCACATCTCAGCACTTCCTCGCCCTTTCCTTTCTCTTCTTCTACCTCCTCTTCCTCTTTCTTCTAGACCTTGGCCTTCCTTTGCTCCATCCCCATGTTCCTAGGGACCTATTTGGGGTATTTCTTTCACCCAAGTGTAGTTTTTTTACCTAAACATATTCTTTTTTTTCTTTATTGGCATCTGTGTTTTGCTTATCTTCCTCTGGCTAGTATAAGTAGAAAGATTTATTCTTAAACTGGAAGAATCAACAAGTCTAATAACAATAGAAGTTAGGAAAAGCTAATAACAAACTCTCTTCTAATGAAAGCTCCAACACTTCTCATCATAGCACTAGGCACTTAGGATGCTAGGAACCATGTCCTAGGACTTCCACTAGAGCTGAACAAAAGGCATCAACCCCTTGAAACTTTGCCCGCCATGCTTTCAAAAAAAAACCAACATCCCCAAGTTACTTGCTTCATTGCTCTCTTCCTCCTGAGTTCCCGTGGTGTACCTGCTTAGAAGCTGCCTGGAAATCCACCAGAAAAGTGATCTGAAAATATTAATTATTTTCCTGCCTAATTTATTCATTTATTTTTACTTCACCAACTTTTTCATTGTAGGAAATTTCACTTGGGTGTAAGCCTTTCTGCAGCCAAACTGAGTCAACAGGTTTTGTTTCTTTGTTTGTTTAGTTCAACATAACTGAAGAAAATATTACAGAACCAAGAAAACATACACTTGCTGTTTCTTTCTGCCAAAAGTTTCTTCAGCTCAGTCTAATTCCTTATATTTTCTCTGTCAACATCTCAACAATCATAACATTTTTTTTCAATCTGGAAATACAAAATACAAAGGTATCTTTATGTTTCTAGGAATGTGTTATTTGTGTTTGGATTTCAAGTATTTTATATCTATAATCTGTATATCTATCTATACCAATATGTCTAATCCTCTCTCTCTCTCCCCGTCCACTGATGTAATATGAGAATATGAGAAACATGGTTATATTGATACTAGGGGCTCTCAAGCTTTTTCACGCCACAAACTCTCCTTTTACTCAACCAGAAAATAAAAAAGAAGAAATAAAAGGAGAAGGCAAGAAGGGGAAAGAATAAGAAGAAGGGGGAGAGAGATCAAGAAGAATTAGAATGAGACCATGCAGGAAAAGGGACAGGAGAAGGAGATTAGTATTCGTGGTGGTGGTGATGGTGGTAATAGTGTTATCAACAGAAAGGTCTTCACTTCTCGCATTGCTTCTGTCTCAGTCGATAAACTCATTTGTATTTGTATTAATCATTCCCTTCTACCCACTTTCTTTTGCAGGGATGTTACATCATTCTCCATTCTAACACTAGACTTTTTGGGTGAGGGGATCATTTCCCATCTCCTCCATTATCATGGATCTTGCTTCATGGGTCATCCTCTAGCTCATTGATGACTCCAGATTTCTTACTCTGTTATTTCTTTCCTCTAATAAAGTAAACATCTTCACCTTTCCAGCATCTTGAGAAAGAACAAACACACAAACAACTTTTACTGGGCTTTATATATCTGTCATCTACTCTGGCTACAACATCTTTTTCCTTCACAGCTAAGGTTCTAAACACCCTATTTCCTCTTCCTATTTCACATTCCAACTCCCATTTGTTTTTCAACTCACTGCAGTATGGCTGGCTTCCAATTCAACTAGTCAAGAGGAAAATGTTCTCAGAAAATTTCAAGTGTCCCCAAGTTTCCAAATCTCAGGCACGCTTTCAAGCTGAGATCGTCTCCTTTTAACAGCATTAGTGCTGTTGGCCCACCTCACATGCCAACTCTTCAAATGCTTTCATCCCCACCTTCCATGAACTAGTGTCTCATGAAACAGTATCTCAAGATTGTTCTTCTATATTTCTGGGCATTTTATCTCAATTACTTGTCTGGGCTCTTCTTCCAGATAGTATTTATAGTTGGTGTCGCATTGCATTCCTTTCTCAGTTCAATTTTCTACTCAATCTCCAAACTCTCCTTAAGTTATCTTATGCATATCTGTGAGCTGATAACCAATAAATGTATATCGATACCTCATAATTGAAAGACTTTTAGACAGGGGTGTGTGTTTGTGTGTGTGTGTGTGTGTGTGTGTAGATATACTAATCACACACACACACGCACTGAGCAGCTCTAACTGAATTTCTAACAGAAGGTTCACACTCAGGATATCCAAAACTGAACTCAACACCCCGTTTCACTGTCACTCTCATTGCCACTCTCAATAATCTCCATTCTCTGTATTAAAAGGTTGTCCAGCAATTCATTCAGTACTTCAATCATTGCAAATAATCCCTCTTGTTTATTCTCCCCTTGTCCTACACATGCAGTCAGTCTTAAAGTCATGTAAGCTCCATTTCCAAAAGATCACTCTATGCCTACTATCATTTCTTAGATGCAGACCCTTCCCATTTCTTTGCCTGAGAACCACGGCCATCTCTCAGGTACTCTTGCCTCCAGAATCAAAATCTTTTATCATTTCACTACTCTTCTTAAAATGTATTGTCTCCTAATCAGTGAGTCTTTATTCTTACCTACTAAATACTGCATCTGGAGAGTGCGAGGAATATGGAATTGGAGCGTGGTTGAGAGGTCGGGCTGAAATGAACAGCTCATGTTGATTAAGTGCTTACAATGTGTCTACCATTTCCTATTATCTCATTTTAATCCTCTCAAAGTCCCTATAGACAATTTATTATGTTTTTCCAAATTTTAAAGATAAAAAAAACTGAAGTGAGAAGGTATTAGTTTTCCTACCCAAAGTCACAATCTAGTAACTAGAGAGCAATGTGAATCCAGGAAGGCTGAATCCAGGACCCATGCTTCTTGGAACTTACATGCAAACTATTGAAACCACTGTCTAAGTGACACTTGTTGTTTCCCTGGATAATTATAAAATGTCAAAAGCTCTAGTATAACACATGTGCTTTGAAAGACAGCTGTGTTAAGGTGCAGTGAGTGACAGGAGCAGTCAGAGAGGTGGACGGACCTGAATAAAACATCACATAAGTCAAAAAGGGAAACATTTATTTAGAAAAAAAGAAGTAATCCACGGAGTTAAGCTCCTAAAATGATGAATACAGACAAGCTACTTTTTAAAAAGCTTTCCAATGTCTTTTAAACAATAACTGATTGCACTGGGAAGAACAGTTTCATTAGAGTGGAAGTTATTTTTAATAAACTCTGAGTTACATTTTAATGTTTTAACACAATTGATAATTTGCAAAAACAAAATAAGAGAATAAGATTCCCCAAATTTTCAATATGCCTCTTTATGCTAACAATAAAACATTTTATTTGCTCCTAAAATAGTACAAATAGAATGGAGAAACTGTGTCATGTTATTTTAATAACTATTTCAATATGAATAGAATAAAACATAATGAGGAACACATGTCTGCTTGGTGCTAATGACATAACATTTTGCAGTTTTAGAGATAAAGCAAAATGCATAATTTGAACCAGATGTTGAAATACTGTGGGATTATTATCTAAGGACAAATATTTCAGAAAATATGTGGAAAAGGTGACCACATATTTGCTACTGGGAGTCCTCAATGTGGGCGTCTTTATGTTGTACTTTGGTTGGTTTCTCAAAATGAAATACAATCGGTTCTCAATACTGTATATATATTATAAATAAATAATATATATATATATATATATATATATATATATATATACACACACATATATATACACGTATTTTATTTATTTATTTTTTAATCCCATAGGAGAGGCAGTTCAGCCAAGTGGTTAAGAGCTCAGATTCTATAGTCACATTTTTGGCTTTATCACTTTCTGGCTATGGGATCTTGGGAAACCTAACCTCTTTGAGCCTCAGATTCATCATTTGAATATGAGAACGATAATACTTAAACCTGCCTCGTAGGCCTGTCGTGTTGTTTAGGTTAGGATAATCCCGGTGAAGTGCTTTCCATGGGAGCGCAGCACTCAGTAAGAAATAGTATTACTGCCTTTGTTATTGCTACTGCTTTTTTCATTGTTACTATCAATAAAACACCCTTCCAAATTATTTACTGTTAATCTGAGCGTTGTTCCAGTTGCGCTCATCGCTGGGTGTCTCTGTATCTTGAGAAGTGTGTCGGTTAGGCTCTTTTAAGTTCCATGGCACAGGAGCACGCTCAGATGAGCAGGGCTTATTTTTACAACGTACAGGAAAGTTTGGGAAAGTAGAAAGTGGTCTTAGAAGCTCCTCCAGACCTAAAATGTCTTTTCTTACAGTTCCTCATCACCCCTGGCTCTCTTGCTCTGGCTATCACTGTACTGATTCAGAAGCATCTCTACTGGTCATTTCTGCAGGAGCAGCTCTTGTCTGGATTCTAGGGAAACACTTCTGCCCATTCAATACCCAGCTTCCTCGGCAGAGCCGGTCACGCCTGAACCCTCTAACATCAGGGTCAGCAATTTCAACTTAAACTCACTGAGAAAGAAATGCCTTGATGGTTTGGCCACCACAGTCCAGCATAGTGTGTCCCTTGTACGTGGGGCTCTCCCCTTGGTCACCACATAGACTGCACAGCGGTGATCCTTTGTTAATTAACTATGTAGCCAGCAGAAAGGGAACAGGACAAGATGAGATCAGTATAGAGGTGCTATTATTCTGAGGCTTCCCAAAGGAATAGGTGTAACTGGTAGAGGCGGTGTATAGCATCCCCAGCACATCCAGTACATCATGTGTGCCAGGGGCACAGCAAGACTCTTTTTTTTAACTCATTGGCTTCTCTAGCAATCACTTTGGCATTTAAAAACGCAGTATTTATATTGATAATGGACTCCTCGGGGGAAGTCATTGGGCCCTGTCTCTCCATGCCACCCTTCTTTGGGAACTGCTTTCCTTATTTGACCACAGGATGGCAGAGGTTAGTCTGGGCAGCGATTCTGCACAACGTGCCTTGCTTCTCACTGGGCCAGGCAAGGCCATCAGATTCCTCAAAGGTGATCACTTAGCCCAAGCTACGCTCAGCTCAGTCCCTAGGAATTTAAAGTCAGGACTGAGAAAGAAGAGTCCACTGTGGGCGCAACATGCCAACTCAGGATTCGGCAGAAGCCATGGTTGCTTTGCTTTGTTTTCTTGCATTTCTTGTTAGTTGGTTTTCTGTTTGTTTTTCTATATTATATGGTCAGGAAACTAAGAGTAAGCTTATCTTTGAGAGAAAGAAAACTGAAGCAGACACAGAGAGAGGCATAATGCCTTCCACTCCCTAATCCCACACAGTGCCGAAGAATGAAATTTATACCTACTCTTCAGTTCTACAAGACGGTTCTGAATCATTGTAGCATATCCTTCACATTGTTAGGCTCGGGCCTATGAGTATCTGTTATTTGAAACGTAGAATTCTAATAATCAGCATGAAGATAGCTAAATGTTTCCTCTAAGGATGTAAACTAGGCACTAAAAATGGCATAGATTATATATAAAAATTTCAAAGTAAATTTTGCAACCATTTGTCATGAAAGAAGTTTGGGGAGTCTTCTTTGGGGATGAACATGTTTTCTATGACCTCAGCTACACACCTTGTGCTTTTTTGCCTCATCTTTGTTTTAAACTGTTTAGGTCTTATATTTTCTTGCTGACATATAATAAAGAAAATCAATATTTATCTCAGGATCTATAATTCACAGAAATACTAATTCTCCTTATTTAAAAATATAGGTATAAATGTAGACAGTATAAGAGATGGTGCAAGGTTTGTACCAAATTCAGGATATATGTTTAAATACCTGAAGATGAGTAGGTATTACTAAACCCAAACCTGATATGAATCTATTTTCTTAAAATTTGCCTTTTCCTCTAAAGAAATGAAATATATACATATATATAAGTTTTCTATAATTATGGGTCTTAAATATGTTTGCATTCCAGAACACAGACATAGAACTGACCAAGTAGGTAATATTTGTGTCTAATTATTACCATCTGGCCTCAGTCATCCCCAAATCACAATCCTTACAGCCTTTTCTGACTTCCTTTAATAACTGGTTTTAAATACTGGGGGCTTACTTGGGTGTAGTCTATCCTGGCTGGTTAGATCCAGATAAGCCCTGAAGAACTCCCCAAAATAATATATATTTCTGAGTGTTCTACTTTCCGAGAATTATCTTTTTCCTTTGTATGACTCATCTGTTGCCTGGACATATTGTTGGAGGTTAGGAGAAAGATTTTTGGTTTCCCTTCATCCCCCTTTCTTTTCCCCAATTTTTTCAACCATTATTGCTGCATAACAAACCACCCCTACCTCAGTGGCCTAAAACAACGACCATTTGAGGTGTTCATAAATTCTGTGGGTCAAGAATTTCAATAGCGTTCAAAAAAGATGGCTGATTTCTGCTCCATTGTTCTGGAGTGTTAGCTGAACAGACCCAAATATATGGGGTGACTCAAACACATTGGGGATAGACTATTCTGGAGCCTCCTTCACTCACATGTCTGGTGTCTGGGGTAGGAGGACATAAGCCTGGGCTCAGCTGGACTGCAGCTGGATACTGTCACATGGCCTGGGGAGGTGGTTTGGGTTTCTCTCCACATGACAACTGGCTACTGGGCTCTGACATACCCAAGAGGAAGCATCTGGAGAGGAAGCATCAAAGAGAACAAAGTACAAGCCATATGGCATTTTTATGACCTAGTCTTGGACATGATAATAGCATCACTTCCCCACTCAGTTTTCTGGGGGAGGGGATATAGACCCCACCTCTTAATGGAAGGAATGTCAAAAATTTTTCAGTCCTTTTAAATCCACTCAACTAAATGTGAATCTAAGTGTACATTATTGGTAAAACTAAATTGGAAAATACAGCAGGGATATACTACTTGCTGTCTTATTTGAATTTGCCTACCTAGTTGCAGTTAAAATTTCAGAGGAGCAGCCTTTTCCCCATCACTCCACTCACTGTAGAGGAGGATAGATTCCAGGATATTTATCACATCAGAAGAGAAACTTACTCTGCTTGAAGGCGGGCAAGGCAGGGAAGAAAGTTTTTGTGACACCAACTCTTACACAGACAAATTTGATAGTCCTCTAGCCCCAACACTCAGTAAAAGGAGAATCTCAAAGAGATTAGGGTAATAGTAAACTGTCCTTCAACTGGGTTCATTTGCCAAATTGGATAAACTTGAGCTTTAGTTTTCATGACCTCCTGGTTGTGACCCTTAGAAAGTGACTATAAGGTTTACAAACTAAAGTAATATAAGATAGACTATGAATCTAATCCAAAAGAATAGAAAATATGAGACTGCATCAAATGAGAATTATTTTTGTTGTTTTGGGAAAATTGTGTTTACTTGGCCACCATGAAAAACAAAGTTCTTACTCTGCATCATGGTCAAATATATTGAAAACTACTGTCCTAGGAAAAATCCTGTGTATAACCAGGAGAAAGGTATAAGAATGTTCAGATAGCACTGTTCCCATTAGAAAAATAACAAGATACATTCCAATGTCTATAAATAGAAGAATGGTAAATAATTTGTGGTATATCCACATAATGGAATACTGTGCAATGGAGAGAATTGGTGAATAACAGCTAAAAGGAACAACATGGCTAAATCTTAGGGATGATTAACTTAAAGATCATATTTCTGAAGAATATAGTATGATTTGACTAGTATACATAAAAAACATGCAAAAGCAAATAAAGTATTAAGTACAGGAATACACAGTAAAATTTGAAAAATGTGGGGGGAGGGTGTAGCTCAAAGTGGTAGAGCACATGCTTAGCATGCACGAGGTCCTGGGTTCAAACCCCAGTACCTCCTCTAAAAAGTAAATAAATAAATAAACCTAAGTACATCCCTCCCCCCAGAACAAAATAAATAAATAAAATTTAAATTTAAAAAATATTTTGAAAAATGCAAGAGATGATCAATACAAATTTTACAAGGTTCAATTTTACAAGGCATTTTCTTGGATTTTTGCTACCAGTAAATAGTGTATGTCTCCTAACACCAGCCACATCTTCCTAATGTGACCCTGAAAAGTCAAAATGTCTCACGTTCTGGTTTACTGATGCCTTAATCTTAAATTCATCCAGTGCTATTGTAATTTCTATATGTTATTTGTGTCCCTAAGTGCCAGTTCCTTTCTGTTTTCTAATGTTTCCAGCCAGCAAAACAAGGTGTAAGGGTATTGTAGGCCCCAACAAATAAAAATCTTTCTTTCCAATTAATGGAACACAGTTGTTCCAGGAAACACTAGGCATAAAGGGGAAGTCAAAATTAAGATGTCACATTAAATAAGCCTCCTTCATCATGTCATAAGTTCTGGAAAAAGACCATAATTTTGCAAATGCCATTCATTCTTTGAGGTGATTGCAAATATTGGTGATATTTTTCCCCTCCTGGTATGATACCATGATTATTCCTGATGGAGAGATTTATACCTACTGAGTTTAAGTTCACAGATCATGAGCTCTGCATAATGGGCCCTGAACAACCAGCATGTTAGCAAAGGTGAAAACAAGACTTTCCATCTCTGTCCACCCTCCATCCTACAGCTGTTCTCATGCTCTTTCTTTTTTGCAAATTTCTTGGCTCTACAAACCAAATTTGCTCAAATAACACATTATTGTTACACAGTTGTTACCTGGTGTAGCAACCAGGGAGCAGATCTAGCTGGAGCAGGAACCCAGACAGACAGAATCAAGGGTTGGGAATCACTACACCATGGACAAATGGCACTGGTTATGATTTTATTCCACTTTGATGTTACATGGATTTATTTATTAGGCATAAAATAACTTTTAAAAGGAAATTATCAAAGTGATGAGTCAGCTTCAAAAAGTTCAGTGTTTTTGGTTCAACTGAGTACAAGTACTCTCATTTGATAATTCATTTTAAATGCCAGGCTTCCTATCTCATTTTCCTCCCAACTATTCAAATTTTATGTCCATCCAACAGCTGTATTCAAGGTAAATTTGCCAAATGTGAATCATTTTCTGTGCTGCTGGGTACCAGTTGCTAGGAATGATGCTTCATTGTTTTTCTCTTCAATGGCATCATTAAAACTCCAGTCAGTTAATCATCAAAGGAATTACACAAACAACTTTTTCAATTGCACCAAACATAACAAAGCTTGTCAAATTTATTCTTGTACAAAATTTCCATGACAATAATGAAGCAAACACCAGCGTCTGTCAGGCATCACAGTCTCTGCGTCAGTTTTATATTTATCTATCCTAAACTTGTCAAAATATCACGACCATCCCTAGGCAAATATGTTTGCTTGAGATTTTGTACGTACCTTTGCCAAACGAAGACATTTAAACAATATGCCTATTTATGAATGCTCAATCCTAAATGATAAGTAAATACAAAAGGAAATAGAAGTGAGAATTTTTGGCTTCACATCAAATCTTTTTAAAAAATACTTTTCATGTGCATTAATTCCTTAATATAGTTTCAGCAATCACCCATTGCTAATTAGATTATGAGATATTTCTCTGATGCTGTACTTTAAATGGGTATCTAGAAACATTGCTATGACTTTAAAAGAGAAAAGGGAAAAGGAGGGTTAAGTGAATTTGTTACATCGGTCTTTCCTTCTTGCCAGATCCCTGCATTGTATCAGCGTCTATGATCAGCATCTGGATAGTCCCAGATTGAAGGTTAAAAAATGCGTAGAACAGGGATCTGAGGTGGTAACAGGAGTCTTCAGTTTAGACATCTTCCAAGTCTACCTTCTAATTTTCTGCTCTGAGTTAAGGACACAGGAGAGTTTTTGAATATAATGAAGATCTATCAACTAATTGGCCCACAGAGCAGATAACATTGATTTTGGTAAATTGTTGCCATTTCTCCACATTTGTGCTCCAAAAGATGATTTCTAGGTTTTTCATTCAAATATGAATTGACTCTCCAGTGCATAGATAAGCTATTTTTAACCGTATGCTCCAAAGAGGTTTTTGTATTTTCCTTTTAATACTCCCCATCTAATGAAATATATTATACAAATAGAGCTTAGTATGAAACATATTTCTGTATTTTCCCCTTACTTGCTCTTGGATCCCATTAAAAATTTAAAATATTGGGAAAAAAACTCTTCCTTGAAATATTAAAATTACACTTTCAAATGCATAATAGAGTCAAAAACAATTTCCTCCAAGTTATTCAAAACAGTGTACTAACAAATCTCAATATTAAAACTAATGGGTTGCAATCAAAATAAATCAGCAAATAACAGTAATTAAAGCAAAGATGAAATATAGTACCAGAAATTCACAGCAGTATAATTAGCCGTTTTGTCCTGCCTTAAGAAGGTTTCTAAGATAATTAGCACGGCACATCCTAAAGTTTTATTGATCTGGTTAAATTTACTACTAACCAGTGCTCAGCAAATATATAATTTTCAGCAATAAACAAATATTAATGTGCTTGTTCTATTTTGATCTCTGCTTTAATTTTTTTGCATTGTAATGCTTTATTTAATACATAAATGATATTATGTGTAAGTTATAAAGAATAATAATATGAAGAATTACATTGAACCCACTACATAACTCCCCTAAATGGACTATGTCCTACAATTTCCATCTCCTTTGTGCCATTTTTTTCTCACAGCGCCCTTCGAGATAATCACTATTCTACATTCTGTGTTCACCACTCCCTAGATTTTCTAGTTTCATCATGTGAGTGTATTGCTGGGTTTTGTTTGAGTTCTATAGTTGTATATAATATTGTAAGTCATCCCCCAGGACTTGCTGTTTTGTCCTGATGTATCTTCATGTATCCCTGTTGTCATGTTGACCACAGTTCATTTCTTTTTACTGCGACATTGTCTCTAATTGTATGAATGTACCCCAGTTTGTTTATTTATTTGTTTGTCAATGTGATTTTGAATTTTTTCAAGTTTTGGAGGGATGTGTCATACTCTCTCTATTTTTATCCTCACAAACACTGCTTCTATGTTCTCTAGTGTCTATGTATAAACTGTTCATTAAGTGTCTATTTCCTCTTTATACTGGGCACACAGTTAAATAAGCATGTAACAGTTCTGGCCAATGATATGTGAGACAAAGTATTTTACATTTAGGAGACAGCTTTCAAGAAGTATGTTTGCCCTTTCCATGTTCTCGTTCCCCTTCCACCAACTGATCACAGAAAATAGAGGCTTTAGAAGATGGGGAGGTTCACAAGCTCAGTCCCCAGGGTGAAATTTGAAACTGGACCCTATACACAGAGGGCAAGGAGAGACCAAAGGAAGAGGCAGACCAGGCCATATTGGTGGGTTGCAGATTTAATAAGCAAAGGAGCTTACATAGGAGGCTTGTCTTGAGCAGACACAAGAGTAGATCTCCCCACCATACCCTACTCCCTGCCAGAATCTTAAAAGCTTATATAGAGGACTTAACAGGGTTCAGTCAAGATGGTCTCAACAACACCTTAGTCTCTCAAGTTTGCATCCTTGAAATGGCTCCTAGTGATGGAAGGTTGAGTAGAGCATACATTCCAAGGACAGGGGATGGGTAGGGAGCCTCTCTGATTGCCAGGATCCAGCTCTTGGATCAACTGGCAGTCACATCCTCTCAACAACCGACAGTCTGAATGGTCATGCAGCACCCTCAGGGCAAGTGCTACATATTTGAATTATTATTTGAATGAGAAATAAACTTCTAGATTATTAAGCCCATTTATACATTTTGTAATGTGCTTGTTAAAACTGTCAGTAGCCCTCTAACTCAGTGTTTCACTGAGCAAAATGTTTCCACTACCACGCTCCCCAAGGAAGCATTTGACAATGTCTGTCAGAGCAGGGACCAGAGGAAGGTGAGGTATGACCTGAGAGGGCATGACTACCGACACCCTAAGCACCTCACTCCCAAAGCAGGTTGCTGCTGGAATCTAGTAAGTAAGGACCAGGGATGCTACTAAATCCCACAGTGCAGCCCCTGCCACAAAGTATCAATAGTGCCAAAATTGACAAAACCTGTTCTAATTAATACAAGCAAATAACAAATAAAAACTTAATAAATGATAGCAACCCTAAGGTAGCTTAAAATCTACACTTTACTAAATTTCTTCTCTAAAATTTCGTATTTCATCCAATAGTACAATAATCCAAATTCACAATATTAAGTAAAGACTGTGTCTTAAATGTGTGGCTTTCCACTTTTCAAATTAGGCAGATGCTCTTATAAAGTTTAAAATGCAAATGCACTGGAAAATATGACTCTATTTTTAAGAATGTTTTGAGAGATATATGTATATATATGTATGTGTGTGTGTATATAAAATTTCACCAATCAGATCAGGTACTGAAATATAAATGCTAATCTTTGGTAATCCATAAAATGCTGTGATGTGAAGAAATATATTGGATTATTCTACTAGGAAAATTAAAATGGACAAAGCATGACATAAAAGGTAAAAACAACTTGCTATCCTAATCTGCCCGTATTTTGCCATGTGCCTCCAACATGTCATTCTAACATGAAGTCCTGGGTCAGCTAAGCTTCAGGGTTGCTGTCTGCCCAAACAGTAATCCGATTTATTAATTTTCCTGGCTGGCCTAAGTGTTTGGCTCCAAATCAGGTTCTCTTCCTGGTTTTGTGCATCCATCGCTACACTTGCTTGGCCAGTTCCCATTTCATATTTATTATCTCCAGAGGCTCCAAAGGGAGACAAGACAAGACAGCAAAGCAGAAACTCTGGGTTCCAATGTGATTTTTACCATTTTCTAAAATCAAGACCTTGAATGAGAAAAAAACCTTCTTGTGATATATTTTCCTGTCTGTAATTTGATGATAATAGGATCATGTGAGGGACAAAAAGAAGTAATATATGTGAAACACTTAGACCCATACCTGGAATGTAGTAAACACTTTTTTTAAAAGTCAGCTTGATTATAACGGTCTTTATTGCTTTCCTTGCTCTCGTGTTTTGGGATTTTCTTATTCCTGTCTGTATGCCTGCTTGATTTATTTTTCACTGATCAGTTTGCTTTCTAGTCATCCTCTATATGAATATCTGCTCTGTCTTTGGTTTGCTCTTGTGTCGTACGATAGATTCATCAAGCAAATGTTGCCTGGTTGCCTAATATGTTCTCCTCTGGTTAAGGCAGTGAACAAAACAGACAAACCTCCTTGCCGTCATAGAACTTGCCATAGAATGTGCTCCACTCATATCTTGACTCATGACATGATTGCTGGACTCTTGATTTCTTCCCCATGGCTGATCTGATTTTCTTACTGGAACTCTTAACTTTAGTGAGTTCTTTAGCTAGCCTCACTATGCCTTCTAACCTTCTCTGCTATAAACTGATGAGAAGAGCTGACCGAGTCTGGACATTGGTTCTAGTTCCATGAGTTGCAAAAATTACCGCATGGAAATGAAAACCAAGGAAGTGCTGTGTAGCCATTTGCCTGATACACGAGACAGATTTACTTGGTGTCTTCTCACCAGAGTTGGTGCAGATAAAAAGTACTAGAGATAGAAGACCACATGAAATGACCAAAACCTATCCAGAGGAAATTTTAGCATGTAAGTCTAAGCACTGTCAATTACTGGGATCAAAATAAGGACCTTTTGTATGCTGTTGGACATAGGGTACTTGGAAACCTTTTTGTCATCCATAGATGTACTAAAGGTATCCCTAGTCTTCTGACTTTGTTTCTGTACGATATTGTTGTCCAGGATCGCAGTAAAAAATGCCATTTTTAATTATATTTTTGGTGACTATATTAAAGGTAAAAATGGGCTGGATAGAATGTATGTCAGATAAAAATGCATGAATGAGCATTATTACGACTAGTAGAAGGTGGAAATCTTCTATTACTGTGCAGCTACGTAAGAGTTCATTTTATTTCCTAGCTTATGTTTTATGTCTTTTAATGTTTTAATTTTGAAAAATACCCTAGGAAAATTACACAATGGTTTTTAAAAATGAATAATCATACACTTTCTACATCATGAATATAGAGCCTTAAAGTTATCTTTGAAGCAAGCAGAAGTCCTTTAATTTGCCACCGACTAATGCCATATGCCTTTTCAAGACACAGGGGAGGGATTAACACTGTGTAGGGACATGTAAACAGAGAAAATCAGTCACAGGTGCTAGGGCATAATAATGATTGCCTTCCTATGAAATCATAATCCTGATGTTCCTCAGATAGGAAATAAGGTTCCTCTTGGGAACATAAAATCAAGTTTTGTAACAGTTACAGGCTATTTTTCAAATGAGTCGATGAAGGAAGACCCATGAATGAATCCATGATTCCTATCAAAACAGTTGTGTTATGTTATAAGGGTACCGAGCACAGAAACCTAGTCCGTGAAACTTCTGAATTTTGACAGTAATGAGAAAGTGAAATAATAACTCAGTTATGAACAACGGCAGTTTTTCATTTGTTTGCTCCTAATATGAACACTACGTATATTTTCTGTCATATTTCTATAAATATTAGCATATTTCAAAATAGCTATTTTAGTTTATATGTGGAAATTACTCTCTAATTTCTAAGGGCTCAAAACTAGTAATATTTAATAGTGTTACATTATCTAATTGAGTTGCAGTACTTTGTAATCTCACATATGTGAAATTTATGTACGCCAAGGATTAGACTAACTTACCTCCCTTGATCCAACTAGTTCAACAATGACTTTTATTAGTTATTTATGCAGTGAATGAATGCACTACGGGAAGAGTTTGGTCATGTTAGAGAACTTATGAGCCGAATGACTGTCTAAGATATGACATGGGAATCTCTTGCCCTGTCAATTACAGAAATTGTTTTTAAATTATACTGTAGACTGGAACCGGCCTTACAGAGAGCAGTAAAGACACTTTCTAAGCATCAGAGGCCACTAACTCTGGATTATGTGATTTAGCTTTTAGTAAAATCAGACATAAAGAGGTAGTACAACCAAAGCTGTTTTTCATCCCATACAGAAAACCATACGAATTTCATCTGGTTTTGGATATTCATGTGAAATTTGAGCAACCTAGGTTACATACAAGCCTATAAATCTATCTTTGAAATAAGAGTTTCAATATTTTATTACAAGGACGTGTGAAATTCTAGAACCTTGTCCATCTAGGGCCTGAATTTGGCTCATTGTGGAACTTTTAAAAGCACCCTGTCCGAACTACCCTTGGTTGAACTACCCTTCTCCACCAACTGAAAATTATGGATGCAGCATTTAAGAATGCTTCAGGAACAAGCTATGTTTAGTCAGTGCTCCTGTAATTCCTTTAAAGCACTCAAATTTTCCAATTTTTTAACTGAAAATATACAAATTTTTTTTTTACATTGAGTTTCTCTTTCATTATTTTACTAACTTGGCAAGAAAAAGGATGGAAGGGTTCTTCGGGTTAGTGAAGCTTCTCTTCTCAAGTGGAAAATGGGGTGTAGGCTGTTGTCAATAAAGTATGAGAGACTGGAGTCAATCAAAGACAGCAGCTGAAGCCAATAACGTAGTTTAAAATAGACTCAAACTACTATGCCTGCCTTTCATTGCTTTTGATTTGTCTCAACAAAATTTGCATTTAAACATGGTAAGATTAGCTTGCTTTGCTACACTTCATATAAAAAATACTTCTTTCCTTGCACAAAGGAAGTTTAATGTCTTTTCTGACTTTAATTTCCATTAGACTGAATTACTACTGTGTCTGTTGGTGTTTTGCATAAACATTCAGTAGTTACGGTACAAAAATGTATGTGTGTGGTCATCCTAAATAAAAAGTAAATATTTGTTTCAAAAATAGTAGTTTAATTTGTGTTAAATATTTATCTCTCATCTACAGCAGCCAGATGTAACCTAGGGTTAGTTTCTACCCTGCATTTAAATTTTAATTAGCATGCTTCCTTTAATGCCCGATTGTCCACAAAAGACAATGCACCTTGCAATTTAAAATATTAATTTAGACCACATTTACTGTAGATTTATATGCTAACGTTTTACTATTAAGCCATTTCAAAGCAACAATATTGACGTGTCAATATAGTTTACATGAAAGAAAATGTTTTCAAAGTGAGGCTATTTAGCTCTCTCTTAATAAAATGATCACTTCTTAGATTTAAAAGTTTTCTTAAAGAATTAGGAAGTGTCCATGATAACAACATAGCAATATTCTTCTATTAGAAAATAGTCAATGAGTCAATGTGTATATGATAAAGAAACTAAAGCAGATCAGTACTGGTAAGTTTTACAACGTCAAACTGTCTAACTATAGACTAACTGGAGGAAGAACAAGTATTCAAATTGATCGTGTGCTAGAACTATGTATTTCAATGTTAAGTTTTTATAATCTTCAATTTCAATTTTCCTTAATAATATTTGAGATGTCATCTTTTCTTGAAATTGCCTAAACATGTTTTTGAATGTTAAACTGATTCTAAATTTATTAGGATAAAATCAAGACTTATGTAAATTACATGAAGCAGAATGGCAAATGTTAAGCCAGTCACTGACGTTTCCACTTGCAGAAGAGGAGGGATGAGGGGGTAAGGGAGGACATCTAGTTTGACTCTATGTGGCTGAAAGCCGCTAAGATAATCGGCAACTTTCCTGTTGTAGTGCCCGGGCTGGGTCTCCAGTAAGTTCATTTAAATCATCCCACACAGTGAAGTTTATCCATTTATAACACACTTAAATCTGGGAAATCCTCAGCTCCATGCCATGAACAGCAGGTCAACTGAAAATCACATCGGAAATTCAAAATAAACAAGGAAAAGACCAGTCAATCTTAAGCTTGTTAAGTGCCTTTTTATTGATTGTATTTAATTCCTTCAGCGTGAATCCAAAGGACAAAAACTGGTCCTGTGGCTTTTCCTCTTTCATTATCCCAAACAAGAAAGGAAGGATCGGATCAGATAGAGAACAGGAACATAAAATAGCTGTTTCTGCAAAAATGATCACCTTCCTCATAGCTTCATAATTTACTCCCAGTCCATAAGGTCCTCAGTTCCAGTGATTGGGATGATGGATGACTCCACTTCGGCTACAACCGGCGACCGTGCTGCAATGTATCTCTCCGCAGGATGTACAATAGAACAAACGAACCAGCAGGATGGAGTGGCACGCGGGAGTGCCAGGGGAATTCTCTTCAGTGGAAGAGTAGATAGTGATTCCCTGGAATTATGTAAAATACAGCTTGTAAATATTGCTCCCATTGTGGACACGTGCATGTGCAACTTGACAGAAAAGGGCAACACTGGCATAAAAGAATGCAAAAATATTTTCCACTTCAGTGCCCGTGTTTTTTCACATGGCCAGATTTTGCATTAAACAAAGCTCCCGCTCCATGCTTAGTGAATTGTTAAGAAGGTAAATATATATATATATATTTGAGGACAGAGGGAAACCACTTATGGTTTTATCATTGATACTTAGTTTATTCCGAAGCTTGTAATTCAATACTAAAGTAATGCTAAACTGCTTGATAATACTTGCTTAGATCATATTTTTAGGATCACCTCCGTATCTCTTTATAAGTCAATACTAAATTTTAACTGAAAAAATTAGGATGTGAAACAATAACCAGCAAATTAACAAAAGAGACTTGAATTTCCAGACTATTCAGGCGGATGTGTTCACATCCATCCTTGTCCTGTGCAGCTTGCATAGGAATGAAAAATTCTAACTAACCATACTTCACACATTCTCCCACAATCTAACAGAATCTAAAACAGAATGAGGCTAAATGTTTATGTTCTGAAAGGACTTTAAGAGCTAAGACCTCTCATCAGCAAGGAGTAAGAGTGATTGTTAGCAGTTCGTCGAGTTGCTCGCAACTAGCAAGAAAAACTCCTTGGCCACTCTTACAGTCAACTTCCAAACTGCTTTTGCCAGATTCTTCTTTGTCTTTTTCATTTGAAAACTTCTGTTCCACAGGCGGATGTTTGGCAGCGTGTCTGTTTGTTTTTAATTTTTATGCAAGTAACCTTCTCTTCTACCTCCATACTAGCAGTGCCGGGGCAAAAATGAAGTCAAACTCACAAAAAGTAGCGTACCAGAATTCCAGGTACCCAGCTCCATACAGTCCTGCCACATTTCATTTATCTAGCCATAAAATAGACTGTGTGTGTGTGTGTCTGTGTGTGTGTGTGTGTGTGGCGGGGGGGCGGGGTGTTAGGAATGGGAGATAATCCATAATTTTACTTAAAGTGATTGACCCTCATGACAGATGCAGTGACCTTTATAAGATAATGAAACCAAGACATGGATTTCATATTTTACCTATTGAAATAATTTAATTTTTTAAAAAACTTTTGTGGGTTTTTAACTTTTTTTTTTTGCTCGGAAAAAAGTGACACTGAAGGAGAGATGTTAATCATAAAATTATATTTGGTTTATCTTTTATTCTCAGGAAAGAGATTTGAAACAACACTTCTGCTTGAGAATGTGCACTAGAACTCTTTGCTTCAGCTTCTCAGAACATAAAACTACACACTAAACTAGTGTTTCCCATTGTGTGCTATTGTTAGGTAGTTAGATAAGTGGGGGCACCGGGCAGACAGGTGGAGCAGAAGGAGGTTGTTCCGGACGATGGTGTTACACCTGCCTCCAGCATGAAGGGACTTCACTTCTTCTAAATGAGTGCCAGCAAGAAACTGATTAGAACCCAACAGCCACGACTGCATGGTAGCAGAAAGGATTTAACCAGATATGACCCAATACTCATTGTATTATAATTAACATTGCAGTTTAGCACCCCCCGCCATGGGCTTTTCTGTGTACACCATGGATAAGGACATGCACAAAAGGGTCAAGCATGACTTAGCACTCCAGGGACAAGAGCATCAATCAATCAAGAGACCACCTCTAAGCGAGGGTGTAAGAGAAAGGGGAGGCAGACACCACTGCTCTTCCTCCCTTGGATCAGCTCACTTCCTGTTCTCAGAGGTGTACTTTTGTAATAAATCTTGTAAACTCCTTTGCTACAGAATGCACCGTCTTCCTGCTGTAAACTTATCTTTCGGGTATGGCAAGAACTGAGGTCTTTACCTTTTGGGGTAATACTATAAACTGCTATTATTTGCTTTAAAAAAGTGTTCTATGATCAAAAAGTTTGGGAAACACTTGATAAAACAAAGCTAAATAGGTATCTTTACTGTCCACTTTCACAGAGCCTTTCATATGCTCACATGCATCGTAAATATCAAGAAATGGATATTGGATGCAATTTTTCTCAGGTATATTTGAAAACATTTGTTTTTGTTTAAAACCTATTAATATCCTGAGAAATTTACATTATACAAAGCATATCTTGAAAAAATGCTACTTGAATGTTGCATTCATAAGCACAACCGATCATTGATCTTGTATTTTAATCATCATTGTCCATCTTCTGATACAATGCAATGCTACAAACAGTGCAAAAACTCTCCAATTATGTGTTACATTTTCTTTTCCTTCTGCTATTTAATAGAGTTAGAACCTTGTCTATGTAATCTATTTCTTTATCTGCAAAACTTCTAAATAGGCTGATGACCCTTGGTGACTAAAATGACCTACCTTGAAGGAACTAACTCCTCTATGATATAGCTGTGGGGATTATGTTTTATAATCTACAACTCTGGATCATTTCCTGCCCACTTTCTAAGAGAGATTCTTCCCATTATCAACTGTAAAAATACATGCAGTTTTGAGCTTTAATTTAAATTGATGATTATTAAAATTCACCTTCCCCTTTTCATTTGACATTCAGAGACTCAAAGTCAGTGAAGGAAGGGGACATATTGTAGTGAAAATAGCATTAAACTGAAAATCAAGGGACCAGAGTTTAACACTAATGACAGTATAACCCTGGGCAAGTCAGTTTCAGGGCCTCAGTTTCACATATGTAAGATGCAGAGTGTGGATTCATATATGAGAATCTTTCATTCTGAACATGCAATGGGAAACCAAATCTTAATAAGTATTAAATTACGGTGGCTCTTTCTTGCACGTATGAGCCATTGCAACTGGAAGTCATTGAAAACTAAAATTGTATTTTGTTTTTAACTTTTACTTAAAATATAGAAACGGAAATAGACTATGATATTATAAGTCTGTTTAGTAAAACCTTGTACAATCAAGGCAACTTTTCTACCCTACTTCTGTAGTCAAAATTTTATAGATAAAAATATGCGTTGTTTATTACAAATTGGGTTAAGATCAGAGACTTTTGCTTTTAGCATAACTATTAGTCTATAGGCTCTTTTCTCAAAAGCAGTCTTTAGTCTAATAGATTCAGAATTGAATTGCATATCTTTCAACTCATCAATCTACCAACACAAAGCTTTTTTAGTGCCTTTCTGTTTCAAGAAGAATGTGTACCTACTTGTTAGAAATCTTGGCACCATTTCTCTTCTGTATGTAGAAGATATAATAGCTTGACATTAAAAGAACTTAGCTTCAACAAAATATACCCATTAAGTGTCACAGCCAATTCTTCTTGGCAAAGAAAAAAAAGGTATGAAAAGAGAAAACTGTAAGTTCGTGAGGAGAACACAAATTAAGCCTTTTAAAATTCCTTTGGTTTAACAACCTATGTTTCATCCATTGTTCAGTAAAAGACATTCATTACATTTTTTATGATCCGTTGCTATAAAATTTTTTTTATTTTAAATGTTTTAAGTGTGTCAGTTTTACCCTTCCAACATACATGTGAAACGCTTTATACTATTAAAATATTTTAAGGGAAAACATGACCTTGAATGTTTTTGAAACTGTACTACAAAATTTGTACTTTAGGAAGTATTATGACCAAAAAAATAAGATTAAAATGTTTGCAACTTCCAGGACTTATGAAGGAAGGTTTAGAGCAACTCTAAGTGTAGAAACAAACGTATTTCTTCCTGAAAAGGGTAGAAAGTATTTTACTTAATTGGTGGGGTAGAAACACATACCTTTCATTTTGAAAACGGAGGACAAATGTTTTACTTAATTTGTTGGAGCACGATAGTGTGGATGTGTGGATCTGTTCAGGTTCTTGTTTATCATTTCACTTCTACCTCATTGAGGCACAATTACCAGGATTAGAGGCTATAGTAAGCTTGCTGAAGATGATAGGTATTTAGTTATTGCTTTAGGGCACGCAGATGGACTCCCCAGAGCCGTGAAACACTGAGCCTCATTCTACCTGCAGGCACCAAGGCAGGTGTGCAGCGCTGATGGGGCAGCTCCAAATGGAACATACCACAGGTGATGCTAATTAAGGAAGCCCGGGGACTCTGAAGGAGCACACAGTTTATTGCTGATGGTGGAGTGCCAAAGGTTAGTGAAAAGCTGGATTGTCTGCTGGCCCAGGGAAGATAAGAATACAAAGGGCACAGAAATGGATTTGAATACAGGCACTTATCCAAGTGCCTTTTAAACTACAGAATGCTGCATATAACGGTGTGCTTTTAGCAGTAAAATTAGGAGTCCTTGTATGAATGTACTAATTCATTAACATCAATTTGTGTCACATTTAAGTAGGCTCATTTTTTTTTTGTCATGAAGAGGGAGCATCAAGAAAACATTAAACCAACCTCAAATGAGCTATGATTAAAATGAAAATCAGATGTATCATGCCATTTTAATAAGTAGTTTTATATAGTGCAATTTTACCGCCACATGAAGAAAAATTATTTTAATTTTGATAACATATGAATTGAATAAATCTCCATCTTCCCCAGATTTACCAGTTATTTTTAAAATATATTTATTTGGAGAATGATCACTCCATTCCACAGAACAATGGAATTGCATTTTTATTGGCATTATCATCAAATGGTTAATTCTAATAATGATAAATCAGAATTAATTCAGGTTGAATTTATTACAGATAATTTTAAATTTTATATATGCCTCATTATTAGATATATTTCCTTTTTAATTAATGTAGCTAGGAAAAAATATTGCCTAAAGGACAATGAGTCTTTAAAATAAGGAAGACATATAACGTGAATATTACAGATTTCAGCATGTTTCACCATAGAGCAGCTAGTTGATGATGAACTGTATATAGTCACCTAAAGTGTAGGTGGCAATATAATTGATCATTATAAAATTTAATTAGAGTAAAGTGTGTTTTTGTTATCTTCTGTTGCTCAACAAACTACCCTAATATTTAATGGCTTAAAATCAGTACTGTTTTTATTTGCTCAAGATTCTGTGGGTCGGGAATTCAGGAAGTGGCTGTACTTGACCAGGCAGGTTTTATTTTTCTATTTCTTATGGCATTTCCTAGGATTACTCATTTGACTGCATCCAGCTGGGTTATCAGCTATAAATTCAGTTCCATGGGGGCGAGCGGGAACTGGAATTGTAATAGGGAAGAACAAATCTGACTCCATTTTAGATCTGTTCCTTTAGTTCTAACCCTGGGCTCTATTTCCTGGGCTTAGTCATGCTGATTCTGCACCTTTTGTAAAAGAATGTTGCCTATAGCCTGAAATATACAGGATACAGCCTGAAATGTACAAGATAGCCCATCCTCAAGTCTCTGACCTTTAAGGGTATAAAACTTTTCCATTCATATGGAGATAAAAAGTTGCAGAACGAAGAATAACATTTGTCCTGTTGGGAGGTTTGCAGGAACATTATGACCTAAACTACACAGAATCCCGCAAGAACTAAGGATTCTGACACCAAGAAGTTTGCAACAACTAAACACACCCCCTCCCCTTTTTAGTATAAAAGGAGTCTTAATTTTGACATGGGGAAGATGGTTCTCCAAGACATTAGTCTGCCATCCTCTGGGTCTGCTGGCTTTCTGAGTGAAGTTATTATTCCTTGACCCAACACCTTATCTCCCAATTAACTGGCCTGTCGTGTGGCGAGCAGAACAAATCTGGACTTAGTAACAGAATGTCCAGGTGGATTTATTCACCTGTATGGTATCTCAGCTGGGGGCTGCCTGGATATATATCTCTTTCTCTCTCCATGTCATCTTTCCAGTAGAAAAGTCTTTGCCTGGCAGATAAGGACTCAAAGAGAGGAACTGGTGGCTGCACATGAGGCTTGGCCTCAGCGGTTACAGTAGCATTTCCACCACATTCTCTTGGTCAAAGCCAGTTCACTACTCATCTAGACTCAAGGGACAGAAAAAATAGACTCAAGCTTGATGTGGGAGTAGAAAGGGAGCTACTACTGTGGCCCTCTTTAGAAACACAATCTAATTCAGTTTACTATCTTTTGGTTTGCTATCCAAAAATACCATATATTTTATAGAATAGCATCTTAAATTATATTAGACCTTACAGAAATTACCTACAAAAGAGAGGTGAGCAAGATTTTGAAATAATTCCTTGGTAAATATATAAATTTGAAATCATTATGAAAAATAGTGAAATAGGAAATCAGAATCTGTACCCTCCATGCCCTGAGAGATCCATTTCAACAAGAAGCATGTGTTCACCACTATGAAACTCAACCTCAGTGCACCTGGCCTCTCAAAGAAATCTAAACTGGAATGAATGAGATAAACTGTTACGTGTGAGAATTTTTACCCCACTTACGAATGGCTTTTATTTAGAAACAAACTCCTAACATCTTGCCAAGCCATATTATGGCCTTGCTCATGGCACTGGAGAGTGGTCACTTCAAGGATTTTCCAGCCAGGTATCATTGAAATCATGGTGACGTCAGTTTCCTAAGGGACTTTAAGGCCTAACTTCTACACCCAAGGGATGAAAAACATTTTTGTCTTAAGAGACTTTTGCAAAGAACAGAACTGAAAAAAAAGTGAACTTTAATTGAAATCAAATGCTCTTTCCTTTATGGGTATCTATTCTTTGTTCTGAAAGGCAATAAAACAAAATTTATTGCAAGAAAAGAATTTGATGTTCATATATTTCAACACTTTCGTTTCATTGGTTAAAACAGGAAAGCATTGAGAGGTGGAATCTTGTTAGAGTCAAAGAAGTAACAAATTGACAAGCCTGGATTAGAACCCAGGAATTTAATTCCATTCCTTTCCAGCTCCCAGTGCACCAGACTGACTCACACAACTTGTGTCTGTCATAAGTCAGGGATCTCTGTCTAGGTCAGGGATCAGCAAACCATGGCCTGAAGGCTAAGTCCCGCCCTCTGTTTTGTGGAGTCCATAATAAGAATGTTTCTTTTCATTTTGAAAAAGTTGAAAAAAAAAAAAAGAAGAAAAATGTTTTGTGACATGTCTTGAAACATACAAAATTTAGATATTAAATGTTTATAAATAAGGCTGTATTGGAACATAGCCACACTCTTCCTTTTACGCATTTCCTGTGGTTGTTCTCACACTGTGAAGGCAGAGTTAAGTAACAGTGACGGAGCTCCCTTTTGGTCTGAAATACTTACCATCTGGCTCTTTAGAGAGAAAGCCTTCCTCGCCCTGCCCTAGGTTTTTTTCCTTCCTTTTAATTTATTATCTGTTGTCCTTCCCTTCCCCGCCCCCTCTATCTTTTCTCTCCAACCCCCTGCCCTCTTTCTCTCTCTTTTTCCCTCTCTGTCATTTTGTTTCTTTCTTTCTTCATTTCTTCCTTTTGTTCATCTCACACATCTTCTTTATGATACCAACCCCTTCAGCTTTTCCTTTGACTTTTACACATACTTATATCCTATGCAGGTTCTTTACATGTAATGTACTCAAATACTCTGTCCAAGTGTTTTTTTTTTTCCCAAAATGACATTCATCCTCATAAGCAGACATTTGTTTGCTTGTTATATACACAAAGAAATTCAATCAAAAGTCTCTTGTCAACATTTCAAAATTCACCTAAACCAGAAACATGTTCAACCCCACCACGTCAACTAGAACAGAACGTTATCTACAAGGTAGGTAACGTTGGGTGGCATAGTTGTTCGTCTTCCCAGCTTCAGTGTTTCCCTTTCAGCGATGTCTTCCCTGACCACTTCAGTCACAGTGCACAGACCCCCACGGTTCCTTCTTTTCCTCCCTAATTTAACTTCTTCACTGGGCATATAGCTGAAACATATAATTTGCTTACCTGTTTGTTATTTGCCCCACCAGAATGTAAGCTTCACAAGGTCAGAGATTCATATCAGTTTTGTTTACTGCTATACCCCAGGAACCCGGGACAAAATAAGGAGTCACTCACTATTTCTTGAATGAATCTTGGGCTTTTCAACACATACAACAAAGTCTTGATGAAATAACAGACTTAATTACTTGAACAAAATTGAAATGAGAAATTTTTAAATTTTAGAATAAAGAATAGTCATTTCCAAAACTGGAAAACTAAATTGTGAGGATTTTTCCCAAAAGAACTCTACATCTCTAAACTGAAATTATAGTTCCATTTTCTGTAATAAAATAGGGCAGAGTGGAAACAATTTAATTGTTTCAACTATATCTTAAAATATTTAATGTGCTTAGGTAACAAGACAATGCCTTAAAAAAATTCACTGACCCCTTTTAGATGCCAAGAAATAGTGAAAGAAATGACAAGTATTGGGAGAAAAGAGAAATTTATATAGTCTGAAACTATCAGAGAAATTGGAAGAATGATGGCACGAACATTATTTTTCTTAATCCATGGTTCCAAAAGTGTCTTTATAGTGAGAAGATTCAGTTCAGAATCAGGAATTTACTTGTCACACCTAGTTTCTTCAGTTTGGAACAACGCATCCATTTGTCATTGATTTCTTGACCTTGATACGTTTGAAGTATACAGATCAGTTATTTTGTAGAATGTCTCTCTTCTGGATTTGTCAAATGTTTCTTCATGATTAATATCAGGTTACGCATCTTTAGCAAGAATGACATGGAAACAGTGCTATTTTCTTTTCATTGCATTCCATCAAGCATTGCATGATTTTGATTTGTCCCGTTGTTGTTGAGGATAAACTGTGACCACTTGTTTAAGGTGACATCTGCCAGCTTCTCCATTGTAAAATTACACATCTTCCCTTTCTTACTGGTAAGGATTTGAGACAGGAGTAGAGTAAGTACTGTGAAACTATGTAAATATCATGATCAGATTCCTCATCAAAGTTTCAGTTTGTTCATTTATTAATCTGTTAGTATGGATTATGGTTTCCTAATATATTAATTTAGCATAATCCATTACTATCATTGTTTATTTTGATACTCACTGTGTACATTTTTTTGTCTAGTGGGAGCTCTTAGAGTTGGCTATTGTGTTATTTTGATGTTTCCATCACTCTCTTGAGTATGTCATTGCTTTCTGATATAATAGCACATTTCATGTTCATTTTATACTTTTCATTCCCTGCCTGGTATCATTTCCACATTTCCATCATTTCTATTTCCATCAGTTCCACTGTTTCCAGTTCCTCTCAGTGGATAGACCTCAGGGATACGTGTATGTATATCATGGCTTCTTTCCCATGTGAGGCTCTGCACACCCACCAAATCCATGTTACTCCATAATTAAGTTACAGTTTGTTCTCCTAGAGCATTCACAAATGCAATTAGTCATTCGCTCTTTCAGTAAAAGAGGTGAGTGGCCAATTTCACCTGCAATTAACCAATTACCTCATGGTTTCATTTGCTATGCTTGAGTCCATGTGTTTTTAAACATTGTTTGTACTGCATCCAAAACACCCAAAGGAAAGTCAGGGACAATTTTTCAAATCCTGGATTAATGCACTTGAGGCAGCACATCCTTTCTCTAAACTGGAGACTAAACGATTAGAAATGAAAATGACACAATTAGATTTTTCTTGTTATTATGAAACAAAGAATCCTCACATAGTAAAGTGCAGAATTGCAGAACAGAATATCAACATCAGTGTCTGCAAAGCTCACTGGCTTGTGCAAGGGCTCTCATTTCATAGACCATTTGTTGCAGTATCTCCACTAAGTCAGCAGATTTTAAGAAATGAATAACAGTACTCTTACTTTCTTTTCCTTTTCTGTTTTTAAGGTAAATATACACATAGATAGATTACTGATGGATAGGTGGATAGATAGGTAGGTAGATGATAGATGTGATTGAAAGGGGCAGCTGCTAATTTTTGATTGTTTTCTTCTTGATGCATTTCACCCACAACTCAGATATTTCATTTTCAGTAAGAATCCCACCTCAACTCTATAATTAAAACAACTTAAATTCAAATTTAAGATAGGAAGAGAATAATTGTTTCTGTGTTTCTCTCTGGTCCCTATCCCTGAGCTCACCAAGATCTAACCCTACACCTGGTACTCAGATCCTTTTCAGTCACAAGATTTAGATTCTTCTATTCTAGTAACTTGTATAATAAAAGTGAGGGAATGACTATCTATAAATGGTTGATTGTGCCACTGTGCTCTTGAAAATTGCTGCCTTGCAGGCACCATGAGTCACCTTGGCCATTTACCATGTAATGGATCTTTCTTCACCTGAGAAAAATGAAATTTGATCAGCTTTTCTAAGAAAGCATCTGAGTACATGGCTTGGGATAGTTCATTTCTGTGATAGTTTTCTAAACATTATAGCAATGGAGAGAAGAAAAGCATGAGATATTCAGAGTCTTGCTATATAGCTCTATCTCATGAGAGTTAGAAAATATGAAGATTTTAGTTTAAATTATTTGAAACTATTTAAGAATTTTTTTTAAAAGCTTATTCTCATCTCACATTTCATAAAGTTACTGGCAGTTCACTTTTTAGTCAGAAAGGATAGAAGAGTCTTCAGAATTTGCCTGGCCAGGTCACCTCTTTTAAATGGATGGTAGAAGTCTGAATGTGTTGTGTAAGACTCAATCTATATTCTGGATGGAGAGGCCCCAACTTCCCATTGATTTAAACATGCTTACGGAATGAAAACTCAGGAAGTCCAAAGTCTAACAGGAGAGGCAAGCATGTACTCAATAATTTAGCAAGGCAGATTATGATAAAGTAATTTAGCATGAAAAAAAAATAAGAAAATAAGGAGAATGGAATATGACCAATTTCATAGTGGCGATACATAAGACATTGACATGCAGAGTGGTAGAAAGGCGTTTCTTGAATAGTTAAGAGAGATACAAAGTCATCCTTTGAAGGGAAAATAGAGGAGCCAAGGCACAAAGATGTGGGAAATGCAAGTATTTGGACACATTAAGTAATCATTCACTCAATAATGCTCAAGCACCTCTTTTACAGAATAAAGACGGGCACGATACTCCTTCCCTTGAATGTGGGAGAGCTCTGCTCTCTAACTATATTTTGTATAGTATCTTTTAGCAGAATTTATACTGTGCTGGTTTCCAGGCCTAGGCCTTAAGAGACTAGCAGCTTCTACTTCCTGCCTCTTGGAATAACTGCTCTTGGAACCTACTCCCATGCTGTAAGGAAGCCCAAACAACAATGTGAAGCAACCCATGTGGAGCAGAATCAAGGCACAACAATTCCAGCTGAGCTCCAAACTGATGGCCAGCACTGACTCATACACTGTATGAGTAAACCATCCTCGACAGGTATTCTCCAGCCCAGTCAAACCGAAAGACCTTGATCAGAGATGGCCAACCCCACTAATTCTTAATATGCTCATAACACAGATTTATTAGTAAAATAGTGCATTGTTTATGTTTTAAGCCACTGAGATTTGTTGTAATATGTTGCAAGATCAATAGATAAGAGAACAACTACCTATATACTAAGACTGTACCTGGGGAAGAAACTGACACATTTAAGTCTTATGTTCATGAAGTTTACAGGCTTGTGCAGTGCAGGTGGAAATGGGTGTAGGTATGGAAGAGAGTGGGATGTAATAGAACATGAGTTGAGAAAACTAAGCTTATTAGTGATTATATTGAGAATGCAGGGGCCTTAAAATGTAGAATAAATATTATTAAAAATTTTTAGATGTGAATGTAAACTATTGAAATTTTCTAAGTGGAGTCATGCTTTAGAACAGTGAAGGTGATGTTAGTGTTTGGGTTCAACTGGAGAAGCAACACTGAAGGTAGATTTACTATTTAGGAGACCCCAAAAGCCCAGAAAAAGGAAAAAGGTAATGAGATCCTAAGCCAGAGTCGAGAGGATGGAAAAGAAAAATTAGGTTTGAGTGATACTCTCACATCTCCATGAAGCAGACTGTATCTGTTTTGTTAATTCGTATACCCAATTTCTTAGAACACTATCTAGTACACAACAGTTGCTCAGTATCTATTTACAGAACAAATACAAGTTTAAAAAATAAATAAATGTGACAGAAGCCAAGATATCTGTTAGGAGAGTTATACTTCCATTTGGTTCAACTCACCTCTTGACAACCCAGCAGAAATCTAAGGTAGTCAAGTCTGCCATAACTCCATGCCTCTCTTCCAAAGATATAGATCCATGAATTGCTTTAAATAAGGATAAAGGAAATGCATCCCTTGACTATGTGTCTATCCAAAGTGAACTTATCTAAAAGACAACTTTGGGCTACGTGTACAGCAAAATAGTTTAATCTGCACTACACTTAATTTCTAGCCCTTCCAGCCTCCTGTATTTTGTTTTTGTATGTTTCTTTGTTTTTATTTTCTTAATATATTTGAGGATATTTATTTGTAGTGATCATGCAGGAGAAAATATAATAAATAAATGTAAAGAAGAATCTTTTATTCACACTCTTCCCAGAGCAAAAGGCAAAAGAGATATAACAATAACCAAAATATAAAAGGACCACATAACTGATACTATATGGTAGTGTATTTTCTTATGGAATTCTCATTAGTAGGCTAACCTATTGCCTTCTTCATCAAAATTCCCTGACAGTATATTTGTTTTTGGATGAGTAAAAACAATAATCTAATATTTCCCAATATACAAAAGAGTATTGCTGTAGGATCTATATTCACTGGACTCTAAAAATTCTATATAACTAAAATGACAAAAAAGACTTTAGCTGAAAAGAACTGGGAAACTCACCCAATGTAGTCATTCATACGTATCTAGTTACTTAGTCTAGATAGTGAAAATGAAAGAACCCAACAAAGGCTAAAAAGATAAGAAAGCTGTGTATTTATATCTTAACCTAATAATGGACCACCAACTGCATGTGTGGAAGTTCACTGAGTATTATTTAATATTGGGGGATTATTGACACTAGTATTTTGTTTATAACACTGTTTGATTTGTTTTGCATCTATATATTCAAATTCATCTAAAATAAAATTTATTTTACCTGTTATTTAGAAAAAAATAATTGGTAACTGTTTGCCTAAGTGCAGTCTTCTTAGTTTAAAAATTTTAATTAAGAATATAATCTTGTGTGTTTAAAATCATATTTCAAAATAGCTGTTTGACAAAACTTAATGTCTCTACGTTCTTTTAAAAAGTGTACGTTTCCATATATTTAGTTTTTAGATGTTATGAGGGAAACGTCACTGTATCTGGAAGCCATATGCCAAAAATGTTCAGTTATTATCACTTTCTCTCTGCATAAGGCATTGAAAATGATAGTTCATGTCACAATTCATCTAAATGTTCTTTCCCTTAGAACACTGCTTTCCACAGATAGTAACAGGACCTGGAACAAAATAAAACAGCAACATCATACACATTTTCTATTTCTGCATTTTTCCATTTCTGGAAATGGTCACAGGATCATTTTATGACAGATTAATATCATCCATGATCCTAAATCGCTAAGAATAAAAGTGTTAGATTCTTTTGGTAAAGTTACCATAAGGACCAAATTTATTTTTTAACCAATTCCTTGAAGTATCAACTGCTTTTTAGTTTTATAGCATATGTATCACATCTCCAACCATTTTGCCCCAATTCCAGTTCTTTTCATCCTTCAATAGTGAGGATGAGAAAATCTGGATGCATATGGATATGGTTGATTTGAAAACTACTTTTTAAACATTTGGAAGTTTTTCAAAACCAAAAACATATTTGCCGAGTGATCTTTTTCCCCTACATTTTAAATCCATGAGCAGCTTAAAAAGAAACTTAGTCCATATGTGAGTTCAGATTCACTTATATTAAAATCATGAAAATTATGTTTAATAGCTATTTGACACACAAGAAGTTTTTAAATTAAGTTTCTCTAAATTTTATATCTTTCAAAACACTTTGTTCCCTTTCCACCCTCAGCATTCCTCACTACTCTCCAAGAAAAGATCAGATTTAACTCAGGACCTATAAATTAGATGCTTTCAATCTGTCAATGATGATTAAACTAATAAAGAAAAATGCATTCAATTTTTTCCCTTTGTAGGTAGTGTTTTGTTTAAATACCTCCATGCAAGTTCAGAATGGTTTGACTTTTTTCAGTATTAGTAATCAGTACATAAAGTACATATCAGTTCATAATTAGTAACTAGTACATAAAGTAAATTTTCGTTTGTGATTTTATATTTCCTTTAGAGAACACGAAATACATGAGCTTTTTAGTACTTTCTGGTGTTTAATTACAAATAATATACGAGTCTCGTATCAGCACAGATGATGCAAAATTGTATAAAGAGGAAAATAATCTCTTTTTCCTCATCTTTTTCCTCCTCCAATCCCACCTGCACTGAAGTAATCAACATTAATGATCCTGTATCTATCCCCCACACCTTTAATAGCTGGATTTATGTAGTATAATCCTTTTCCAGGTACACCACACATGAATAAAACTATGTGTGATTTAGAACCCAGAGTCAAGATATTTAAGTAGTGAGGGAAGGGGAAGGAGAAATGAGAAGTACAAACAGACTGATGGTGGAATGGAGCGTGGAAAGGCGTCTCCTCTCCACGTCACGTCTGAGGTCCTGACCACCTAACTGCCTACTCACCTAAAAGAATGAACAGACAAGTGCCTTGAAAATTATAACGTGTGAATGTAAAGTGACCGTGTGCTTGCTGTTGTTATATCATTTTAATCCTTTATTTTACCAAAGATGTATAAATCAAAGTTACGTTCTAAGTTGTTCATATCTATTGACAAAATATTCAGGAATTCATAAATTAGATAAAATTCTGACAACTTTTAGTGCCTTTACAAGTAATAATTAGGTCCATGTGGTTCCCAGTGCTCCTGAATTTCTTTCTACCACTGAATAACTCATCCTAGTTTTCAATGACAGGAGGAATTCAACATTCTGTATCTGAGGTTTGTGGACACTGATTGAATATGCAGTACTCTGAGAAATCAGTAGAGAAGAGATTTATGTTGATCTGTGAAAGACGATACTCTGAGCAAGGACAGAAACGGGATATGCATATGAAGAAAGAATGATTTTCATACTACAGTTTAACCTGAGCACCCTCATTCCTGTTTACAAAAAAATCTACTTTTTGTGTATCAAAAAATTAATTGATATGAAATCAATTCTCAGGTTAGAGAAATTCAGAATTGTAATGAGTTTCTTGAACTACAGAAATTTTAATGGTATAGATTTTTCTTGTGTAGCTATCAATATTTAGTCATAAAATCTAAGTGTAAATAAGCCCATCCAAGGTTTGACTAACATTAAATTTTGCCTAAAAGCAGTGGCCTTCCTTCCATTCTTACCAGTGGCATCATCATTAGCACGGTGCCTCTTGCAAACTTATTATTTCTATCACCATTGTTAATGACTGACAAAGCACAAAGCCATGCTCAAACAGCTACCTACATGCACAGAGCTGCATTTATCTTAGAGTGGACTGCATATTGGGTTTCTCAATTTATAAATCTTTATTTCCACTGCACAATTTGTAAAGTCTTGCTGTTGGAAAAAAATGTCTGAATGGCTATCAAATCCGTGTCTGATTCCCTCTCCCCACAGGCACGCCAATACTTTGGTTTGCTGCTACAACTGTAGCTGTTCTTTAATTTTTGATTGAAACTAGTCCACATTTGCATCCTTCAATCTGATACCGTTGTCACAACTCTACCCTCCAAAACTCTTATTTTGATTTCTTTTTATTTCACTTTTCTTCTTATATTTCCTCAAAGAAATGTCATGTTTTTGGTTTTTTTTTTTTAAAGCACATCTTTTGTCTGAGCCTTTATGGTGCAAATATGAGGACAGTAGGAAGTTTAAAGACTTGTTCATTTACATTAAATTTTGGGAATGCCTGGAAAATATTTTCCTCTAGGCACAATGCTAAGTAGTCACCATTACAAAGTATTTAATAGGGAAAAAAAGGAATTCTGTATGTATTTTATCAGAATTTAAAGTTTTTATTTTACAACAATACCCAGATGTTTGGGATGTGATAAAACAAAACTTTGAAGATCCAAACATCACTATTATTTAGTAAAAATGAAGAGTTCAGCCACAATTATAGCCAAACCAGGTAGAATAGGATTTTCCCTTTCCAACTGAGTTTTAACTACTAGATACCTGATACCTATTGGTCAGATCAGGTAGATCTCCTCTGAAGAACAATACCTGAAAATGAGGTGAATATTGGTTGTGTAAACATACCGATCAGCCTGAAGCAACAGTAGCATTCTGTCAGTCTGAACATGCTCAGGCCACTTCCTCCTCAGGCTTCAAAGTTAGTAATAATAGTGACAAATAGCCAACATTTATTGAGTACGTGTATTGAGAACTTACCATGTTCCAGATGCTGCATTAAAAACGTTATCTGCAGCAATGAATTGAATGCTCACACTTCTCTCTGAGAGGCATTATTGTAATACTCATATTTACAGAAGGGGATTAAGACTGAGGGAAGCAAAGTAACTTGAGTTAAGCTTAAGTGGCTAATAAATTTAGAAAAATGCCATGGTTTAAAACTGTGAACTTCAAAGTTACAGCTGAGACAGAAGGGTCCTTCCCCTCCCCCCAACTCCCCCCACCACACACAGCCGCACACTTTTATATAGAAGTGGTCATCTGGAGATGTACACCATAAATGTTTTTTTCTTATCAGAATGATTTCATGACATTCAGTAAAAACTAAGAAAATCTGTTTGAATAAAGTATGACCTTTAGTCAGTATATCAATATTGGTTCTTCAGCTGTGACAAAGGTCCACTATGAATGTTAGATACTAACAGGAGAGGAAACTGGGTGTGGAGTGTATGCGAATTCTCTGTGCTGTATTTGCAATTTTTCTGTAAAATCTGAAATAATTCTAAAATGAAAATGTATCAGAAAAAGGCTGCATGTGCATACCCAATCAGTGTTTAAAACAGTCCATCCTACAACCCACAGACACCTTCCATGACAATTTTATTGTGCTTTTGCTAAAGAGGGACATAATCTCTTCAGAAACAAACTAACAGAAAGCTGGTTTCATTAAATCCATTCTTCTTAATGTCAGAAACCCTTATTTCGTCTCTCAAAATCCATGATATTGCCTGGATCATGAAAAAATATGAAAGCAAACTAAAGCAGTCAAACTGTTTACAAAAAATGTTATTAATGATACAATCCATATACATAGATGTGAACATATTTTAATAACCTTGGATCTGGCAGGAAGAGTTGTGATGTAAAAGGAGATTTACATGCATAAAAGCTCAGGGAAAAAGTTTGAACTTCAAGCATTAAGGTCTTAGTTCGTAAATCCAAAGGGAAATACATAGAAAATAAAGGCATTAGAAGAAGATATGAAAAAATGTAAAAGAATTAATGTCTCCTCCATGAATCTTTGTGAATAAATGGCAACACACAAGCTACAGAAAACCAGTTTACTGTTTGAAGGATGAATGTGGGTTCAGAAGAATCAACATTATATTTTCAAGTTAATGGAAAACAAGCTCATATTGTTTATGTAATGATTGATACTATCCTGGTTGAATTAAAAGGGATTCTAGAACATACCTCTCCCTACTGAAACACATTTTGCTGCTTTAAAAATGCAAGGTGTTTGAGAACGGATTAGAAAGATTATCAACTACATACTAGTAAATCACAAACTCTTAACCTAAAATCAAATTAAAACCTATTTTTGCGGAGTTTATTAAAAAGCATTTATTCTTTTGCTCTACATGTCTGTGGCTAAAATTTAAATCATATTAATCTTGAAACGTGTCTTAGATGTAAACTAAATCTAATACATAAAAAGTCCTTATTTTCCTATTTAATTTAAAAGAAATTCCAAAAGACTACTTTCTTTTCAGAGAGAAACTTGTTGAAATAATTACCTATTGAGGACTAGAAATCCCAAGGGATTAGCTTTGGATACAGAGCTTTCAAGTTTCTAGGTCACTGAATGGAATCTGAAACCAAACCCACAGGGACTAAAGGGCATTATCAGGAAAGGCTGTTAAATGACCTTTATCATATGGTCTCAGTGAGAGACAGGTGTCCACTGTTGTTGACCATCTGGGTTAAGAAGCAAGAACATAAAAGGGTATGATTGCCCCTAAAAATGATCTCCAGAGATTTGGTTTAGGCAAAACATTGAGGGCGGACAAGTCCGTGCACAGTGACTTAACATAATACTTCTCTCTCTCTGTCTCTCTTCATACATACACACACACACACACATTCTGCATAAGCTCCACAAAAAGGTATTTATTCAGAAGATGCTTCAGGGAGATGGGGGAATTATCTCTGTGCTTTGGAAAGGAAAAAACCAAATTTTCTCAAGTGGTATTAAGATTTAGATTAATAGAAAAGGGTGATTGATTATATTGAAGACTTACATATGAAAAAAGAAAAAGTATGTTCATTAATTACACAGGTTTTAAAATTATGAAGACAAGTGCAAAACTTACTGCAAAATAGTTCCAAATTGCACTGTTTCATACGCTGATTTTGCTCAGGTTGAGGAAATTTTGACTCAAGATGGATCTTTAAAAGCTTTGGTGGGTAGAGAAGAAGGTTCTATAATGTAGGATTGGAGAGGGTGGTAGAACACTAAGCCAAGTCCAAAATGAAGGATGAAATGGAATCAAATACATTTCATTTATTACTATAAAAATTGTTTTCATGATCAGGAGTGAAATTGAATCTTTGCGTTTATTATTGAGTGTGAATATCGATGAAGGTCATATAGTAATATTGGGAAGCAGAGTAATGGCTACAACTCTCCATCTCACCAAAAGAAAGAGCAAATCCAGTGCACAGTCTCTCTTGCTTATTCTGGCCACAACCAGTATGGAGACTTGTGTCTGGTATTCAAATCATCTTTCTACATAGCATACTAATTTTAGCTAAGCTCCTTCTTTGAAAAAAAATGTGCTTTAAAAAAAAAATTAGAGCCGCTATACAAAGAGTTGAGAGTGAGATGGGGAAAGAGAGCCTGTGGTTGATGAAATGCAAATGAGGCTTGGCTCAGACAGCTGGCTGCTTTGGATGACATGGGTGATAAATGGTTCTTAAAACATGAGCAGGCGTCGGGCTCCCGATTCAGTGTCGGACTGGCAAAAACAGCAGTATTACTAGATGCTTCCTTTAATTAATGCAACTCTACTGCATTAGTCCGGACACTGCCAATAAATGGGAAAGAAGTGATATCGAAGGTAATATCAGAAATCTTTCAACCTTGAAGCTGGGATGTGTTGGCCAAAAGCCTCAGTATTGTAAGAGGTTTAATTGTATTTGTAATGTACCAGTGCACCATGACAAAAACGGGGAGATAGTGTAGTCAGGACCAGGCAAGGCTGTGATAAATGGGAGAACGAGTGATTACACGGCAAGGAGGACTGTGGAAACAGACAAAGGACAGGCAAATAGAAAGCGGGAATGTAGCCACCACTGTAATTTGAAAGCACTCAGAGGAACTTTGAGGTGTACAGAAGGGTAGGATTTGGTCCTTCAGGATTTGTTAGGGCTCAAGGATGCACAAAATGCCTAATATTTCAGTGTGCCCCTAAATATGGTCAGGCAGCATATACCTGGTAACACTGTGTAGACTTTAACCTATACCCAAATATAAATGTATGTGCTGCTGGGACAGTGTCTGAGAAATACCTTTAAAAAATACACATACACATGCACAAGATGTTTTAAAGAAAACACACCTGGACCTGGCTGCCTACCAAGAGTGTCCTTTTTCTCCTGGCTCAAATTTCTACCTAGAAATCAAATAAAATCTTTCAGATGGCACCAATATTGTCAAGGTGTCGCATCAAAGTAAGATTTTATTGAAGAAGGTATGCCAGTAAGGAATTTTCTGCAACAAGCAAATGACAGAAGAGTTGGCCTTAAATCTCACAGCGGACACCAGTGAGAATTCCCTGAAATCATACCTCCTTTCACACTTTGTTAACTTGGATCACGACAACCTCAACCACAGCGCCAGCCACACCTACACACTGCCCTTTCTCGACACCCCGGCTGTACTTTCCTACTCTGATCCTGGATCTTCCAGTCTTGACCTCCTATAGCACTTTAGAGCAATGAAACTATTTATGAAAACAAGCAGTGGGCTAGTGTGGCCCATGGGCTATAATTTGCCAATTCCTGATAGAATATTGCAACTCTCCATGGTTACTTTAAGTACAGAGGTTAGTCTGGCCAGTATTTACACCTCTGCAAGCACTGCTTACAAAGGGAGTGGAAGAGCCAGTCGGGAACAGCTCCTCTTGACGTGTGTCACTACGTTACATTTGGGACAGTACTTTTCCTTCCTTTTGGTTCTCATCTTTTGCCCTAGACTAAAAGAAGTCACTAAGAACTGTTTTAGATGGAAAAATTAATGTGTCACCTAAACCCAGTCCTTCCAACCTCTTCTTTTCATCTTTGTTGTGGTATAAGTGACAAATAAAATTGTCAGCTATTTAAAGTGTGCAACACAATAATTCGTGATATGTACACATGGTGAAAGGATTCCCATTGAGTTCATTAATACATACATCACCTCACATATTTACTGTTTTTGTTGTTGATGAGAACACAAGTTCTACTCTCTTAGCAAATTTCTATTATATAATACAGTATTATCAACTATAGTCACCAGGTTATATATTAGATGCATAGAACGTATTCATCTTACAAAACTGAAAGTTTGTACCTTTTTACCATTCTCTTTTTTCCCCAGCCCCCAGCCCCATGGCAACCATTATTCTACTCTCTGCTTCATTGAGTTTAACCTTTTTTCTTTTGTACTCTACATGTAAGTGTTATCATGCAGTATTTGTCTTTCTGTGTCCGGCTTATTTCATCCAGCATAATGTCCTCCAAGTTTATCCATATTGTTGTAAACGGCAGAGTTTCCTTCTTTTGTAGGGATGAATGATATTTCCCTGTGTGTGTGTGTGTTTTCTTTCTTCATTCATTCATTCATGGACACTTGGGTTGTTTCCATGTCTTAGCTGTTATAAATAATGCTGCTATGAACATGGGGCTGCAGATATCTTTTCAAGTTAGTATTAGCAATTTTGTGGGGTGGTTTTTTTTTTTTTTTTTGAGATATACCCAGAAATGGGATTACTGGATCATATGGCAGTTCTGTGTTTAATTTCTTATGGAACCTCCGTACTGTTTTCCATAATGGCTACATCAATTTACATTCCCATCCACAATGTGCAAAGGTACGCAGCATGTAGTTGGGTCTTTTTTTTTTTTTAAATCCATCCAGCCAGTCTTTTAAGAATTATTTTTCCCATTTACATTTAAAGTAATTGTTGACAGGTTTGGACATAACTATTGTCATTTTGCTAACTGCTTTCTGGCTCTTTTGTAAGTCCTTTGTCCCTTTCTTCTTCTCTTGCTCCCTGCCTTTGTGATACGATGGTTTTCTTTTAGTGGGATGCTTAGATTTCTTTCTCTTTATCTTTTGTGTATCTACCATAGGTCTTTGTTTTGCAGTTACTGAGGCTTACATAAAACATCTTATTTTTTATAGCAGTCTATTTTAGGCAAAAATAACTAGAGTTATAAGTAGTGTACCTATCACTGTTATGATATTAGGGTATTCTAAATTTTTAACTACATATTTACCTTTACCAGTGAGTTTTATATTTTTACATGTTTTCATGCTAAAATTACCATCCTTTCATTTCAGCTTCTGAAATATCTGTTGGGGGCTTATTAGAACTGCTTCTTTGTTTGCTACAGTCCTGTGGATCTTGTGGACATATATCCCTTCAGTCTTCAGAGCTAGGTGTTTTAGGGTTCCATCCCCTGAGTGAAAGTCTACAAAGGTGGAGTGTTAGACATACAGTCTAAACCCTTTGCTTTTCATGGAGAATCTGGGAGTTGGAGCTTTCCTCCTGATTGCATGGCACTGTGACGGGAGTGGGTTTTATGAGGAGAGTACATCTCAGCCTTTTCTGTTCATTTCAATGTGGGTATTTTCCCATTCCCCTGATGTGTAGGAGCCACTCAGCTAGTTTGTGGATTTCTTTTAAAGGGAATTGTTCCATGTGTCACTGTAAAGTCAGTGTGTTCATGGAAAGGAAAAGTTTAGGTGACTCCTATGACACTATCTTGGTCCCTCTCTTCCTGCTTCTTAACATTAGTGTTAAACTTTCCTTACCCAATGATAGCAAAGATATCTCAACACTTCTGTAAGTTTCTATCAGGTATTGTGTTTCATTTCATTATCTGCAAGATGCTAGGGAAAAAGCATACAATTTTGTGTAGGTTATCAAGTGCAACATAGCAAATCACCCGTCACGCAAAACAAAGATTGTTTATCCTTTCAGCTCACACATCTGTAAACACCACAGACAGTTGGTCTAGGCTGAATTTAGCTGGGTTGACTGAATTTACTCCTCCGCAGTTTGCTAGTCTGAGAAAATTCTGTTCTTTACTGCTTACTCTGGGCAGCTTACCCAGAGAGGTTCTCCTCTTCATGTCTCATTTTCTTTCTGGAACCAGAAGACTGGCTGAGAATGTTCTTCTGCTGGCAATGAGAGAGCCACAAGTGATCAAGTCCCATTGCATAAACTCAGATCAAACTTTGCTTGTATCATGAATGCTGGAATTCCATTGGTCAAGGCAAGTGCCACAGATAAACTCAGTTCACCAGACAATAGTAGGAAACCCTATAAAGGGCATGGATTCAGGGAGATACGAAGATTTTAAGTCAGATATGCAATATATCAAAGACTGGAAATTAGACAAAGCTAGGTGTAACTGGCAGCCCAGCCAAATTCCAGCTGTGTGATATTGAATTTAGTTTGTTTCAACAGGAAAGCAGGGACGGTTGTACATACAAATAAGACCATTTGTGTGATTATAAGAATTAAATGAGATAATATAAAACGTGTGAAGACAGCATAATGAAAATTTTCAATATCAAAATGCATAAGCAAATATAATTGATCCTTGAACAACATGTATTTGAACTGTGCAGGTCCACGTACATATGGATTTTTTTCCATAGTCAATGCTACAGTGCTACACAACCCAACACTGTTTGAATCCACAAATGCAGAACTGCAGAAATGGAGGAAACACATATGGAGAGCCTACTATAAATTATACAACTATTAGTTTTGACTGCACAACAGGGAGGCAGTCTAACCCCCTCGTTGTTCTAGGGTCAAATGTAAAAATCTGGAATGCCATGCCCTATGTAACATCAAATATATGTTAATTTAATCCACAACAAGTTAAGAAAATCTAATTTTATTCAACACAGTTTGGGAGTTGACAAGTTGAAAATTTACTCCTTTGAGAAAGATACACATATCAATGACAGCTTGGATATCTATTAATAAATCTACTAGTCTAAAAGGTGATTCTGTGCCCTTTACAGAAGTGGTAATATATTATTCAGCCAACAACTGATTATTTACCAACAATTTTTAATTTAAGGTTAAGCTACAAAGTTCCTTCCCTGTGATTTGAAAGCAAAATACCTGAATTTTCATATAAATTTTATGTAATTATGAAGTGTTCAATGAGGCCTGAACAAATGATACATTATCCTTAATTTTCTTTGTCTTGCAATGGCCATAATTAATAAATATATGGAAAAATGTATTAACTCACATTGAGGCATAAGACTCACATCTGTCTCTTGGATTTCAATCAATAGCACTGGTTTTAAAATTGAAAGCATTATTCCTGATGTAATCAGTCTCTAACTTACAGTTGTTGTACATGGCTCCAGCTGAGATCAAGCAGGCTGTGCTGTTCCTTGAGAACTTTCCTGTGTAACTTTAAAACTTATTTCAAGGAGTTGGAGTAACCGAAAAATTAAGGATTAAGGATTTTTCTCTCTTTTCCTTTTCATTTAAATGGCTCCTCAGGGAAGATGGATTGGACTGGGGTGGGTTATAATTCCTTTTTCTACAATGTTCATGACATGCACTAATGAAAATGTTCACCTTTATGTTCCTCTTGATTATAACCAAGAAATTTTTGATGCCACATAGGCATAAATTTTTGTTTCTTGATTGGAAAAGGGCAGGCTGGTTGTGGAGTCTAATTGCTGAAAGATGAAATTTGAGAACTGGAGGTCATTGTGAAGTTATAATTCTTTCCCACATCCTGACAAATAACTAAAATTCTATTTTTTAAAAATTTGAGGTTAAGCTTTATTTTCTGAGGTTACCACTTTTATTAGCACTTTCAAAAACAACTACCTACATACATAATGAACCTCAATAGAAAAGTCATCTTCCAACATAATATAAACATATGTGTGTAAGTTGGCTGAAGCACACATTTCTGAGATCCTTAGCAGTAAAGAGCCAACTGGGGGAAAAAAAAAGCCAGCAAGGTTCTTTTGACTCTTCCACTATTGAAAGTAATGCACTTACTAACAGACAACATTAGAGATCGGCTAGAGACCCAGAAAGGTGACTGATGTTTGATTTGTTTCCTTTGTCTAAAATGTGAGATGTGACATTCATGTGCAGGTAGAGGTCATGAATAACTGCAATCAAGAATGAATCAATTATATAAGAAAATGTTTTATCATAACTATATTGTCATTTTATACTGTAACAGAATACATATATTCCTTGTGATATTAGAAAGTTTCCAAACTTTCAATTCTCTAAGCTTTCAATTTCTCTAAACTTCAAATCCTTCAAATCCTTAAGTGAACCCATTTACCTAACAATTTATCTATGTGTCCATCTATCTAATGCATATGGAATAAAACTTACTTCATCTAAGACTTTACCAAGGTATTATAATGGTTATCGAACACTCAGCTTGCTAGGGCAGGTGACTTAGAAGTTAGTTGCTTCTCCAATCTCCAAAAAACAAGAGGGTAATTCTCCACCTTTCTCATTTGCAGGCTTAGTCTGAGGATCAGATGAGATTACGAACAACAGCAACACTTTGTAAGCTGTGAGATCTGAGTTACTAGAATATAAAGGAAATATGTTTTGTTTTGATATTTGTGATATAGTGGAAAGGCTACAGGCTCTGGGGTTAAATAAATAAATCTCATTGGTTCTTTCATCTATGAAATGGGAAGAAAAACACATTTGGATTTGAAATGGTATTTGGAAAGCATCTAGTGGATTTCCTGAAATATAACACGTACTCAGTAAGTGATTATTATTACTATTAATATCTTGAAATGGATGAAGACATGATCTGAATGAGGAGACAAAGTAGCAGGCAATTTCCAGTATATGCACGACTCAAAATTAGACAGGTTTACACGACACTGACAAAATTGCCCATTGAGAAACAGGATCACAGGCAGTGGCTGGGAAGACAGGAGGACAAGCGCAGCGCCTCAACGGGGAAGGAAGCATCAAGGTTAGAGAGTTCAGGGAAAGCTTCTTTTTGTAATAAGGGAGCCAATGCAAGTCTGAAGATTGTCACAGTGCCTGCACGAATATGACCAAGGTTCGGGGGAAGAAGATGTTGAGATATCTGGGAGCATCTATATTTCTGTGCTTCAGTCTAGGTCCTTCATCATCCAGCAAAGAAACAAATCTGCTGATTGACAATAACATCCATTATTTTACATAATTATATAACTGCGTATTATGGACATTTAGTACATGTATACCCATATGCAATGTATTTAATCTTTTATTACAATTTTTAAAGTCCTTTGTATTTTGAAATTCTTTTATCACCACCCTTGATTGTGTTTTCCAAGAATCAGACTACCTACCTGCTGTCATGTGCATTAATCCAGGCCTTTGTTCTTATCGTCCACCTGCATGAAACACCTTTTTATTTTCTATGTTTGCTCAATTCTTACCATCTTTTTAAGCCCCAACTGAAAGCTGAGTTTTTCCATGAAACTTCCTCTGAATTCTCCAATATACTCTAATCCCCTTTTTCTCTGATCTTCTATTGACCTTAAGCCGTAATACTCCACTTAGCACATGCCCCATCTCTAATCTTGTCACATTATGTTAATCTTGTCATTTCATTAAGCTTGTAAATCCCTTGTGAGCACAGACTGAGGAAAAGTGAGAATTTATTCTCTCTAACTCCATTCTATCTTCTTTCAAGTTGAAGAAACTAGAAAGCTAAAAACATTCCTAGACTTTCTGGCCACTAAGATTCCAGAAGAGAATTGGGTTCCACCAGTTGGGTTTACTTTGAGAAGAAATGGAAGGTAGGAATGAGGCAAAGTCATTCTCTTGCACCTCACTGGTTATGCTGGAGAGCAATGGTATAACCATGCGTTGCTTTTCTGTGGTAAAGTTCTTTCATCCATTCTCCATCCATTCTTACCAGACACATGTGCCTCAGTAGCAGGAGCTACTGTGGTGGTGAGTTTTTCATCTTTTCTGCCTCATTAACTTATAGGGGTGCCTTTTTAAACTCTCAGCAATAGTGAAAATCTCTACATCAGCAACACCAGTAAAAATTAATAAACAGAAACTTCAATTAAAGTACAATTGGGAGACAAAAAAGGGGAAGCTCTTTTTCCCTAATGAGATAGCAGAGCCCAACAGGAAGAAGAAAGACTTCCTCTTCTTGCCTGTCAACAGTTCAGCTAATGAGAGATTGTCACAGCTCAGCCAACAGAAAACCAACTCTAGTTTGAACTCTCAGTTGTTCCGACTGACTCTGTTTACTTTAGCCCCCCCAACTTCCTTTTTGCCTCTTGAAAAGATCTCTCCTCTCTTCCCTGTGTGGGGACTTGCCTGTAGAGGAAGACAGGAAAGCAATGAAAGTCAGCACTGGTGCCCAAAGGGCCAGGGAGAGAATTTGTGCCTAGACCATGGTGAGTAGAAGCTTAGACAGGCTCACAGTCAGTGTGGAGAACATCAGAAACGCTGGTGGTGAACTGTGGCTGGGATTAGAACTTTTGTGTGGAGAAGCAGAAGCTCAAAGCTAGTAAGACTGCAGTAGCAATGCAAAGGTGACCTAAATTGCACCCATGAGTTAGGGAGGGCTGGAGAAACTTGGTTTACGAAGAGTTTGTATGTAATTTTCCATTTCTCTGTTTTTCTGGAATGAAGCCATACTACCCTTATACAGGATTCTTTCAAAAACCCAGCAATCCATACCCACCAAATATTCATCTTTCCTATGGTTCCATTCAAAAGAGAAGAAAACTTTTATATAAATACACATTGGGTAACAAGAAGCAAGCATCTAATCCTGTATGTCATGTACTAAACAAATTAATTTCAAAGAACGTCAGTTTATTCTGCTATAAAATGGAAGATATTAATCCTATCATTAATATAGGCTAAAAGGATTAAATGAGACAGTATTTGTGAAAGACATGGGTAGAAAGCTCTATAAAAACACAGTGGGAAATAATTATTTGATTGACTAGCTGTCCCCGGTCAGAAACCAAACAAGAGTCTGCCCTTCAGTGCATACATTTAAGTAGAACAGCCTGTGGCTGAGTAGAAAGATATGATTTATACATTTAGTAATTCCATTAGCACTTACTCTTAACCAGACCCTGTATCATCTCTGGTTTTAAAGAGCTACTTGATATGCTTAATGCTAAATAATTCTGGAACCCATCTACCCACATTTAGATAATGGGTTCTAGTCTTACATAATCCCTAACCAGTTCTAATGAGGCATCTCTTCTAAGCAAAAAGGATTTTTACAAAAAATCCAAAAATTAATGTTTTAGGTATTGTGGGCCATGTGATCTCTGTTGCATTGACCCAACTCTACCATCGTATCAGGAAAGCAGACACAGATAATATGTTAACAATGACTGTTTTCTGATGTACGTTATTTAAACGAACAGATCAGCCAGGATTTGGCCCAAAATCTTAAGTTTGTCAACCCCTGGTTAAACAATTAAAAAATACAAGATATTTTGATGAGTATGTGTATATAGTCTAAAGAGCTCTCATATATCTTGTTTTAAAATATATTTATTTTACAAGTGAAAAGCATTCCAAATATATATGTAAATCATAGATGGATAGATCTACAGACAGACAGATAGACATGTAGTTTAAAACTAACCCCGTATCCCACTTCCCACAGTAAAGACCTGTTATTATTTTATTATTTTACATATTATGCTTCTAGAGTCAAAGAAAAAAGAAAGAATATAAGTTACAGATAAAATAAAGTTCATTTGATTGCTACCAAAAGTCACATTCTCTTTACACTCTCTCTCCTTGAGGAAATCATTGTGACGATTTTGATGAATATGTTTTTGGATTTTAAAAATATTTAAACTGCATATTTATATGAATATAAACCTATCCAGAATATATCCATAAACAATATACAGATTTTATTTATATATGTGGACATGTCCATCTGCCTTTTTTAAATCTATAGAAATGTATATCCCTAACAGTAGTATATAAATAGACTTGTTTCCCCACATTCAAGCAAACACTTGATGTCATCATGTTTTTCATTTTTGTCAATTCAATGGAGGAAATAAAATTCAATTTTTGATCTTTGTCAATTTGATGGAGTCAATTCAATCAAATCTCATTGTTTTAATCTACATTTTCTAATTACAAATTAATTTAAAAGACACATACACCACAATGTTCTTAGCAGTACTATTTACAACAGCCAAGACATGGAAACAACCCAAATGTCCATCAATAGATGATTGGATAAAGAAGTTGTGGTACATATATACAATGGAATACTACTTAGCCATAAAAAGAATAAAATAATGCCATTTGCAGCAACATGGGTGGACCTAGAGATTATCATACTAAATAAAGTAATTTAGACAAAGACAAGTATCATATGATATCACTTACATGTGGAATCTAAAAAAACTGACACAAATGAACTTATTTACAAAGCAGACTCACAGACATAAAAAAAAAAAACTTGCAGTTACCAAATGGGAAAGAGGGGAAGGGATAAATTTGGAGTTTGAGATTAGCAGATACACAAAATAGATAAACAATAAGGTCCTACTATATGTAACAGAGAAATAACTACATCCAGTACTTTGTAGGAACCTATAATAAAAAATGTGAAAAAGAGTATATATATATATATAAAACTGAATCACTATGTTGTATGTCAGAAACTAACACAATATTGTAAATCAACTATACTTATATTAAATAAATAAAAAATGTGGTTTTTAATATATCAATTATAGCAATAAAGCTGTTTAAAAAAAACTAAAAAAATTATCATGTGTATTGGCTGTGGAAGGCCAAATAATGCCCCTTCAATGTCCTTTCCCCAAACCCCAGAACCTATGAATGTTACTGTACATGGAAAAACAGACTTTGCAGATTAAGGCTAAAGACGTTGCAATTCAGAGATCATCCCAAACTATTGGAGTTTACCCAATCATATGAACTCTGAAGAGCATAAAAATGGAAGAAGAGTCAAAGTAATTCAATGTGAGAAGAACTCCATCTACTATTGTTGGCTTTAAAAATGGAGGAAGGGGACCATGAGTCACAGAATAAAGCATCTTCTGAATCTGGGAATGACTCTCAGTTTGTAGCTTGCAAGGAAATGAGAACCTCAGAACTGCAACCTTAAGGAACCGAACTCTGCCAACCACCTGAATGTGTAGGAAACACTCTCCCAGAGCCTCCAGAAAGGGAATAGCCTGGTGATGACCTGATTTTAGTGTGCTGAGAACTATGTCAGACTTGTGACCTCAAAAACTATAAAATAATAAATTTGTGTTGTTTAAGCCACTGAGTTTGTAGTAATTTGTTATGGTAACTATAGAACTGGATGTTAGCATGTATTCTTTTGTAACTTACCTGTTCTTATCATTTGCCCATTTTTCTATCAGGTTTTGCTTATTAATTAGTAGTTCTTTGTACACTTGGTTTAATTATCCCTTGTTATATAGTCTCTATTATATTAGTTGCAGAATCTTCTCTAGGTCTGTCACTTGTCTTTTAACTTTATTTACAGCTGTCTTGATATACAGATGACTTTCATTTAATGTAGTAAAATTTACCAAAGTATATCCATTAAGAGTATGCTTCTGTTGTATTAAGAAAACATTGTTTCATTATTAAAAGGTAACTAAAAGGGGGGAGGGTATAGCTCAAGCTGTAGCACGCATGCTCAACATGCTCGAGGTCCTGGGTTCAATCCCCAGTGCCTCCATTAAAAAAATAATTAATTAAATAGACCTAATTAACTCCCCTTCCAGCAAAAACATAAATAAATAAAAATTTAAAAATAAAAGATAACTAGACTATGTGCTGATTTGATCAGTAAGGAGACTTCTAGGTTGAGTGCTGACAATGTAAATTGGTTTCTTTTAATTGCATGCAATAAGATACAGGAAATAAGAGATGAAAAGAAAAAAATGAAATTCTAGTTTCTAGTAGTTACCTACTATAACATTGTTTCTATCTTATTATCTTACACAATATAAAACTGACATTTTGTGACCTAAACAGTAGACTATGGGCAATTTCACATGATTTCACATATATATTCTGTGTCCAAATATTCAAATTTCTTCATGGATTCTTGTCAAGGTTTATAGTTTTTTACATAGGTTGTGAAAAATCCTCATTCAGATCATTTGAATTCCCTCACTAGATTTTAACTGTTTTATAGGTTATTTGAAAAATTTTTTTAAAAAAATTTAAAGTTACCATTGAAAGCTACACAGTGAAATACTCTGCATTGTCAGGCAAGATGTCTCTGTGAGGAATGTGCATCTTTTTTGACCTTAAGTCCCAGAGCCTTGGAACTAAGACTAGACTTGCAGAGTCTAGCGCCTGTGACTTAAATCATATTTGTATATTACCACCATTATGCAATCCAGTAATTTTCCACATCAGACTTATCCAGGGTTCTACTTTCTTTTTCAGCCTATGCCCATTTAAGTGCAGAAATGCAAGCTATTATTACTTGAAAACTGGATTTGAAACATTTTGTGTCATTATGATAGTTGCTGTTGTTGCTTTTTCATTGAAATCAGGCAAAGAAGGGAGTCAAATCCAAACACTAGCCCTTGTCAGCTGCTGGGTAGGGATTGGCCTCAAGTCTCTCTCACACAACATGCTATGCTACTTTGTGGATTTGGTAATGTAGATATAATTTCTGTTACCTAGTGCAAGGTTTTATATATTAAACCAGTGGGAGGCAGAGGCTATAGAGAGCTTTCTATATTTAATGAAGCTCTTCATTATCTGGGGATGTGATCCGGGAAATACCTAATACATTTGCTTCAAAGTCCAAATTCTGTGGTGGCAGATGGGATTAGTCTAAGAAGACCCAGAAGTCAGTTCTCTTTCTGAAGAAATAATAATTATGATGAATATTGTTATTACAATGATTTCTTTCATCAAGGATCTAAGTATTTTATTAACCAGAGTTACAGGCTGGTATAATTTCAAGTAAAAATAGAGCTCTTTTTTTTTTCTTCCTGCTGACAAAGATTTCTAGGTTAGCATTAGAGCACATTTTAATCATGACCATCTTTCACAGGTTAGACAAAAGGGAGAGGTTAACCAGAATTTAGACAGAAACCAGTACATGATTCAGTAATTTGGGATTGCTTAACATTTTCATGCCAGTTAAATACCAGTTAGTCTACTCATTAGTGAATATCAATACACAATGGTATCTTGAAGACTTAATGGATGAATTGAGGAGCATTTATTTCTGTTTTCTGAAGTATAGTCTACTGAAACTTACTCCAAGATGCACTAAGGGATAAAGAAATAGATGCATTTGAAAACTGGTCCACATATATAATATATAGAGTATGGATGTATACATATGTATATATATAGTCATAGTACAAATTAACATTTTAAAAGTTCGCAGAAATACTACAATAAAGAAATTTGTCTGACTTATTTAAACCAATTTTTTTCCAAATTTTTGACCACATTTCTTCTATCTTGAATAATACTTGTCAATACCCTTAGAAATGACATATCCAGAAAATACACATTATGAAACTCTGATTTACTTGTTTTTTACAAATTGATGAGCTGTGAATCCTAAATATTCAATTTCTTGTTCTAGATGTTTTAAAATATATTTTATTTTAAATTCTGGCCATGATTTGAATATAATGAAAATAATAGATGTCCAAATATTTTTGCTTCACCCCTTTCCATTCCAAACGATGAAATTGGCTACATCAGTTATACTGCTTTCAACCACTTTAAGTTGGACAAGAAAATGACCTTTTTCTTCTTTAAAAAGAAAACAAAGAAAAGAAGTTCATAACATTCCTCCCCATCTGTTTACCAACTAAACATAATGGTGAGTCACTTTTTTTCCTATGAACAGCAAAATTACTAGTGCATAAAGACAAAATGTCTGTTTTTAATCAAGAATCTGAACTCTTTGCCAGAATATTCTCAGATATCTTTTTAATTAATGCTATGACCAGGCTAAGGAGGTTAGAGTATATATGTAGCTATCTAGTTATCTCGCTATGGTTTTTTCAAATAGATTTGAAAATCTATTTGGGGATATGCCAAACACTAAAAGAGATTTGTTGTATGTATGGCTATTATAATGCATATGCAGAAACTTACCTATCTGCAAATTACAGATAGGATGAGCCTAATTAGGGAGGAAATTATGATTTCAAACTTTTTCAATGAATGAAGTCATTATTTAAAGCATTCAAAAACATTACACATAAGAAATCAATAATTGTATTTTCATTCATTCAAAAAAGTATTTATTAAGGGGCAGGCATACATATAAGACATTATGTTAAATATTAGCTAAATGTCTAATTAAGAGAGACAAAGATGGTTAAATCCCAGATTCTCAAAATCATCATGCAACTGTTCAGATGCAGGTAGTTCCCACTGGGTATCATGGTGTGGAAAGCACTCTAGGGAACACTTGATTATTGACCAGAGTCTGGCCTGAACTCTCTTTGTGCTCTCCTACTCTAATGAAGTCTACTTAACCATTTGTAAGCTTAGACTGGAGTCCAGAAAGAAGCCAACATTCCCAATGCAACATGATTTCAATTCTCAAAATTTTACCATCTTCATGAGTGGTAGAGTCAATCACAAATAAAAGGAAGAAAATGGCATTTTTCCAAACTCAAAGAAGAACTAACCTAACCTATCAGCTTCTTGCTTTCTTCCATCTAGATCTACTATAATTCTGCTAGGTCTTTCTTCCAATAGTCTAGGTTAATTGTCATTTGAAAATCCCTTCCAAAATGGGAGGCAATCCCATCTACATTTCCAAGAGTTCCAAGAGAGAAGGGTAACCAAAGTGTTCCAAACAGAAAAATGGCCACTTGATGTGGAAGGAAGTCCTCTTAATTTCTTAGTCTGAAATCTTTAGATCCTATCACTATGGCCTATTTATGTCCTTGAGACTGGAGTTATGAATGGGGAAGTAGAATGTCATTGAATCCCACCAAGTGGTTATATATAAACCTTCAGGGAGCTTATGTTCTGGGAGTAGTTAGTGACTATCAAGTGAGACTACATTTTAGACTCTACAAATAAAAATGAGTCCCAAGCCCCACTCCATACTCTGTATTTTTTTCCCAGCACACCCAGGTGATTTCTAAAACTGCAATATTTGCCAAATACAGGTGTTGGGTTGCCTCTGGTAACTTTAATATAAAACAAACTACAATGATAGTATCAAAGAGGTACAGAACATGATCTTTACTACCTGAGTTCTACTCAAAAATCAAGTGGATGAGGTTTCTATATTAAGGGAATATGTTTACAGGGCAAGCATATAGTGTAAAGTCACAGCATCTCTTCAGACATGGTGGGAGAGTTTATTAGCACAAACCAAGGAAAGAAGCTAGACTTTAGGTACAGGGTTAGGTTTAGGTTTAGGGTTCAGAACAAAAACTTACTGCTCAACAGAGGTTTTCATAATTGCTCAAGTGGGTCTATGGAAGGAGAAGAAAGAGAAGGAAAGAAAAGAAAGAGAGAAAGGGAGAAGAAAGAGAAAGAAAGAAAAGAAAGAAAGAGAGAGAGAAAGGGAGAAGAAAGAAAGAAAAGAAAGAAAGAAAGAAGGAAAGAAAGAAAGAAGGAAAGAAAGAAAGAAGGAAAGAAAGAAAGAAAGAAAGAAAGAAAGAAAGAAAGAAAGAAAGAAAGAAAGAAAGAAAGAAAGAAAGAAAGAAAGAGAAAGAAAGAGAGGAAGGAAGTCCCTAAATTAAAAAACTACACTGAGTATAATTTATGCTTTCATTCATAATTAATGGCCTCTGAATCTTCAGTATAAGTATCAATTCTTACTGGCTTGGCAAAGTAGTAGTAAATATATCAAGAAGGTGAAATAAAAGATACATTTCCATTTCCCAGTCTGCCTCTTCCCACAACACATACGTGTAACATACGCCTAAATATAACAAAGCCCAGAGCTCTGCATGTCTGCGAATGAGAGCACGTCAGGATAATATGAGAGAATGTACAACTGGCTCATAATTTTAATACCTTTTTACTCTCTAATACTGAAAGGAGAAAGGGACTTTCAAAACATGTATTTTCAGCATTATACTATGTATGTAACATGTATATTACATATATACACACCTGATTTATTTATGCAATACTTCTAAAGAACCAGAGTAAAGATTTGTAAGTCTTCTGGGATGTAATGACATGTCAGGGAAGAAAATACATCTTAGGGGACATTTTTTAACCATTGATGTTACTATAAGTGAATCTATGGCATGCCTCTAAATGAAAAACCTAATTTTTTTACTCAAATTTAAGTGACATAAGTTTAGATACATTATAGGTCTGTGTATATTACACATTTGACAGATTTTAATAGGAAAATTAATAGTTCACCCAGAAAGAAAGTCAGCAAGAAGCTGCCATGGGAAACTGCTCCATCAGTGAATTCAAAATTGGAGCAAGTTCACGGATGTTTGGTCTCTGATAAGAAAGAGGTGCCAGTGATAATTTGCCTATGGTGACCTTTTAAAATAATGTCAGTTCCCAAAGAACTACCACCATCTGGATGGTTGCTGGCTCTAAGACATAGACCTAAATTAGGTGTAGCAAGTAAGCCAGGATTATTTTAAACAATGACAAACTGATCTTAATTTGTAATAGGACTGTGTGGGCTCCCTGCTTTATACCAATCACCCTCTCTCTGTGATTCCTAACTATCTGGGTAATAATAAGAATTGGCTTTCACAGTCACTCTCATCACACACCCACCTACACCACATATGAGGAGATTGAGCCCCTGTTCCTTTTCTATCCCCAAATCCCTTCTGGACAGAGGTGCAGTAGAATAGGACACAAGATATATGATAGGTAACTACATGATTAATTGTTTACACCTAATTCTAGCAAAGTTATTAGGGAGAAACTATGGGTTTCTACATACTTGGAAAGGGAAATGGAAATATATCTTAAAAGTTCTTACATTATATATGAAGTGGTATGTATATATATTTTAACTGAAATATATATGATTTATAATATTGTGTTAGTTTCAGGTGTACAGCAAAGTGATTCAGTCATGTGTGTGTGTATATATATATATATAGAATATTTTTCCATCGTAGGTTATACAAGCTATTAAATATAGTTCCCTGTGCTATATAGTAAATTCTTGTTACTTAGCTATTTCCACATACTTGGGAACTCTTTCAAGCATGCAGGATCAAAAGAGCCCTTTAACAAAAATAAATTCTAACCTGCAGGACAAAGGTCTTCCTAAGTGCTCTCTAGGCATGTGGCAAAGGCACAACTAGCTAGACAATACGTGGTTCAACTGTTAATTACTATTTACTTCATTTCTTTTGGTTGTTCTCATTATACTAGATAATAATTATAATTTTTCATAAAGCACTGGTCAGCTGTGCTAAGTGTCAAGAAGAGAAGCCAAGGGAAAAGCACTTAATTCTCCCAGAGGGTGATCAGAAGAGGAGGCTCGAAGAGGAGCTGGCCCATAAACAGAGGGAAAAGCCAGTACTTGAAATCCCCAAAGGCTGGATTAAGAAGTTTGGACTTAAACCTAATGTTATTGCACAAGATTTTGAAGAAGGAAGTGACATGATCAAATTAGCATTTTAGGGGAAAAAAATCATTCAGGTCACTATACAGAATACAGATTGGAGCTGAGCAAGACTGTGAGAAGGAAGGCTAATTGGGACACTGTTGACTAGCTCAGGGGAGCAGTTTCAAGGAACTGAATTAGCTTAGTGACAGTGAATGTGGATGGACAGTTACTGGTGGTCAATGGAACCTGATAGGAGGGGATCTGAGTTTGACTCTGAGGATGCTGGGTTAAAAGCAGGCTGTATCGTGTTGCCATTCGGTCAGCAACAAAATTAAAGCACTAGCTTTAAACTAGCTCTAGTATTAAGTGTCTAGGAAGAAATAAAATATTCTTTTGTAGTTTGTGTAACTGCATTTGTGAGAAAACTAGTTTGCTTTGAGGGTAGTGCCAATTGTACATTCCAATCACTTACTGAAACGTTAGATTTCCTATAGTCTGACAAAAAAAAAAAAAAAAACCACTACATATCCTCAAACTTCTCCTTTTGTAGATGAGTAATATTTCTTTTCTTTCAACACAGGCAGATATACAGAGTCTAATTTTTAAATTTACTAATGAGTGAAACTTGCATACACAATAGTCTTATCTTTCTTAGTTAAGATGAATGATAAACAATGAAGCAAGTAACTCATTTCCAATAAGAGATTTTTGGCCGCATCTTTCTTCTCCCTTATCTAACAAAATATGGTGTAGTCTGACAGGTCACACTTGGGAAAGCAACATAATGAATCATCTTTAACACGATGATTTCACATCTTGACCATCACAGAAACATCTTCTGTATAAGTAAAATCATAACTTCTTTTAAACTCCAAATCATTTGTATTGTACAATACCATTTTATATGTATCATTATATTACAAAAAGTAACATAAAGTCAGGATAAATTTCAGTAATAAACTTCTAATCTAAGTTTCTGGACAAATAAAAGATAATTACCTTTCAGAGTTGGCTAAAACCAGAAGACAAAAATCAATGAAGGATAAAAGAACACCAAGCCATGGCAGCCTGAATTATGGCCCCCAAGGATGTCAACGTTTGAATCCATGGAATCTGTATATATGTTATTTTATATGGTAAAAGAGACTTTATAGATGTGGTTAAGTAAGGGATTTTAAAATGGGGAGATTATTCTGGATTATCAGAGAGTACTCAATGCAATTATGGGTGTCTTTATAAGTGGGAGGCAGTGATAGACTCGACTAATAGGGAGGTGACCTGACAATAGAAGCAGAGATGGGAAGGAGGTGGTTCGAGGCAGCCTCTAGAAGCTGGAAGAGGAATGGAACAGATCTCTCCAGGAGACTCAGGAAAGAACCAACCCTGCTGACTCCTTGAGCCAAGAAAGACTCATTTTGGACTTCTGACCTTCAGAACTATAGTCAAGTTAAATTGTGTTGTTTTAAACAACTAAGTCTGTAGTGATTTATTAGAGCAGCAATAGGAAACTAGTATCGATTTTGACATCTTGAAACAGGATGCTGCTATTAATACCCCAAAGTGTCGAAGTGGCTTTAGAATCGGGTGATGGGAAAAGACTGAAAGAATTATGAGGAGCATAATAGAAAAAAATGTAAATACAGTAGAAGAACGTTCAATTCAAATCAAGCTAGCATTACAGCTACCTGATGTTTTCTTGTAAGTTTCTTTACTGTTGGTTCCTCTAAATACAATGCAAACTCATCAAGAACCAAATTCCTCTCTGTGTTGATGGCTGTTGTGTCCCCTGTACTTCAAACAGTGCTTTCAGTTGCTGAGCTCTTAAGAAATATGTGTAGTATTTCAAAATAAAATTTTTTAAAATGTAAATTTCCTTGAAGAGATGATTAGTAGAAATATGAATGTTAATGACTCTGGCTACTGAGAACTCAGAAGGAAGTAAGAAGCATGGTAGAGCCTACATCATGTTAGAGAATCCCTAAAGCGTCATGAACAGACTGCCGACAGAATTATAGAGGGTAAAGATTCTGTTCTTAACATCTCTTAAGGAAAGGAGGAATATATCACTGGCAAGTGGAGGAAAGGATACCTTATCACAAAGTCGCAGAACACTGCAGAATTGTGTTCCATAGTTTTGTAAAAGCAAAATAACTAAACAGAACTTGTAAGTGAAGAAATTGGAAATTTAGCTGAGAAAATTTCCCAAGAATATGATGGAAGTGCAGCATACTTTCTCTTGCTACTTTTGGTGAAATGCAAGTGGAAAGAGATAGACTGCAACTGTTAAGCAAAATGAACTAGTACTTGATGTTTGGGGGAATTCTTAGCCTATCCGTATTAAAAAAAAAACAAACAAACCCAGAATGCTACATTGGATAGTCACTGTCAGGAAGCAGTGCTCTCGAGAAAGCCACATGTGTAGTTGACAACCTTTTGCTAGTGCCTCTGAAGTATCAAAAGGTAAATTATTGTCACACAGAGGGTCCTTGAGGAGATTAGGTATGTGTCTCAGATCTCCTCAGCCATCTCAGTAGAAGCCACACTCTAATTTTCAAAGATCCCTGTCCATCCCACATTTATCCCATCCAAAGTCTTCACAATTCTCAATCCATTACAACATTAATTCAAGTCCAAAATCTCACAGAAGTCTCATAAGCTGAAAATTCCCAAATCTCATCATCTAAATTAGGGGTGAGTGAGGTTTTAGATATAATCCATCCCAGGGCAAAAATACTCTCCATCTGTGGACCTGTGGGAACCATTTTGGACTTATGATAATCAGAACTATAACAGAACAAATATATCTTGTTTAAACTATAAACTTTGTATTAATTTGTTTCAGCAGTGATGAGAAACTAATAAGTAAGCTTTAAAACTTCTTAAAAAATTTAGTGTTTGTACTTGGTAACCTCTCCAAGCAATAAGCAGAAGACATTGGTTTCAATGGAACTTTGTCAAAAACAGCGTTCAGCATTTCCTAGCAGATTTTTTTTTTTCTCACAACAAAGTGGAAAAATGTATAGATTAGGAAATCAGTAAAGACATTCTGACTTACGTGATATATTTTCATCTGTTTGAATGAGAATTAAGATTATTTTAAACTCTAACCTTACTATATTCTCTTAGGTCAGTAGCCTTTGACAAGTTACTGAACTTCTCTGAGTCTCAGATTGGTAGTGTATAAAGGAAGGGAAGTAACAATACCAAGTTTCCGAGACAACTATGGCAATAAAATGACGTTTTTTGTAAATTCTAAAATAAGAGCAATGTTAACCTTTTATTATTTTCACTTTACTTCATTACTGTATTACTATTTTAATATTTCTTTAAAACCCCATTGATCAAGGAAGGAAAAAAAAAGATGTATTTTACTTAGGGATTTATTTTTTAAACATTTGGGGTTATAAATTATAAAGATAACTTATTTTTTGCATCATTCAAATTTGCTTCAAATTATAACAGCTCATACTTTAAAAGCACAATTTTATTTTGTGCATGAACTGAGAACAATTAAGGATAGATTTTAGGTATTTCTCATTTTAAGAAACCTAGTTCACAACAATTTAGATTTACAAAACATTTTAGTGAGCTGTTATTTATTTAAAAGGAATCACCTAAAAGTTCCTTTGAATAACCACTAACAGGAAAGAATTATTCATGTAAATACAAAATACCTACAATATAATATTTTTAAATAGTTTTGTTGATATTATGCAGCATTCTCCAGAACAAAATTGATTTTCTTTCCATGTATATACATTTTGTTTAACTTTAGAATAAAATCCTACCATGCACACAAGAGCTACTTTTAGCTCAATATGAATATTCACAAGAATGCATATTATTAATAAACTTAGAGACATTTATTTTGTACTTCTGAATTTTTTTTTACATGTAAGATTCAAATTCTCTTAAATATTTCCTATCTTGAATTAGGAAAAATGCATTTTAAGGTAAAATGATTTGTTATCAGTTTGATTTCAAATAAAAACAAGGATATTAAATAGGATAAGACATATAAGGTACCTACCAAAATTCCTGGTTCACAGCAGGAATGCAAAAAGTAGAAACAGCTGTAGAACAATAAAAATATCATAGCTATATTATATTATTATATTATTACTAATGCTATCAATTTAGAAAGGACCAAAGTGTTATATGCATATCTTCATATGGATGAAAGACTGTCTATGCAAACATACTTTATAAGTTTTTAATTCAGCCACAGAAAGAGTTAAATGTTTAAAGGAACAAAGTAGTAGTTTTATGTGATATGTATTTGAATTGAACATATTTGGTTTTTTTTTTAACTAGTTACAAGTTTTTAAAAACTCACATTATTTAGGTGTTATCACGTACAAAAACCCCCCAAAAATGGCAGGTTTAAGACTTCCTTTTCTTTGATAGCACGAGTCTTTCTTCTTCACACCTTTTTTATGAGGTAACATGCCGATATTACTAGTGTATAACATCCACTTGGATATTGAACTTCAGATCATATTGCAATTTAGCACTATTAAAATCAAAATCAGAAATAATCAGAATTAGAAATCATATTTTCAAAAGTCAGAATCAGAAATAAAATCAGTATCAGAATCAGAAATCAGAAATAACCAGGATAACACTAGAAATCATATCTAACTTTATTCCTATAATCTTGCTTTTGAAACATTATTAAATCACTTCTTAACCTTGAAAAATTACTAAAAGCACAACATTATAAACTTGGGAGTTTTTTTTTGTCATCTTCATTAATTATATATAATTTCATCACTACTGAATCTTAAGTAATATTAATATTAACATAGTATAATATCCTATATTTAGTCTCACTATGTGCTCATTTTTATTCATGTTTGTGGTAGAACATCTGTTTGGTTGACATTTTAAAGGTGCCTGTACTGAAATAAGGCTAACAAATGTTATTTGACACCTCGTATAACTAAAAGGAAGAAGAAAACTGCATAAGTGTTCTAAACAAAATTTACTTTTAAACATCTTTATGTGACAAGGAAACAATTTCAGCCAATCGCAGTGCTTAGATTTTAACATGATGCAGTGTTAATGTACATAGCAAAAATAAGTCTAGAAAGAAGTGGGTATTATGGTATGCAATGAGACTCTAACCCAATAAATAAAGGTTAATAGTGTATATAGAACAAAATACATGGTTTAAATTCCAGCTTTCTGTAAAGAGAAGCAATTTGAATACAATCAAAAGCAATGTCATTTTTCTCGATATATGTTTGCTCATATACACATACAGAGAATTCTTACAATAACAACACACACTTGTTCTGTGCCTTACACTGGGCAATACATTTTCACATGTATCAGTATTAACCTTACACCCACACTCTAAGACAGACAACAGAGTTTTTGATCTCCATTTGATATATTAGATAGCTGAGATTCAAAAAGATTAGGTTCCAAAGTTTACTCAATTGTAGTGAAGTGGAAGTTGGAGCTCAAATTCAAATTTTCTCATGCCGAACTCCCAACATCTAGATTTTGAGATGGTTGTTAATAAGTATTAGAATCCATGTACACTAATCATAAAGAGGAAACAGCACACTTCCTGTTACAACAAGCCTTCTGGAGTTCTTTGAAGGAATGATGATAATGAATAATGTTGGGGTTCAAAGGGATGCCAAGTAAATATTTCCCCTCCTCTCTGCCAAAGTCTGAAACAACTGAGAGTAAGACAAAAGATTATAGGGGTGTGGAACAAAATATTACCATTATCACTACTGAACTTGGGACTGGGGAATGTGGCTTGGACATATGGGAATAGTGGACTTCATACTGTTAGTCCCAGAAAATCAGAAAGACATAAACTTCCAATTACCCACAACCCAGGACCACTACAAGCCTTTCCATGGGCCAGAGCCTTTGCTTTCAAACTAACCCCATAACCAAGAGTATCTGACTTCCGTAGGCAGGCAGAACTCAAAGGAAAGAAGAGGCCAAGTTTCCCGACCCAGTTTATTTCAATACTGACACTCAGGTGAGTGAAGAGGTAGAGGGACAAGCATGTTAACTAGTGGAGCGCCTCCTACAGGGAAGAAAATATCAGGAATGAGAAAGAAATGTTTCTTTCTCCCTAAAATAGGTGATAAATACTCATACAGGTAAGAAATACAAGTGATGACTATTTAGATGACTTTCAAAAAGTCATCAAGTGCCAATATTTGCCACAAAGGGAGATGCAAAAAATTACTGTTAATGAAAAGATAGAAATCCTACTATCCTGATAAATATTTTATTCCAATGAGACACAGTGGCATCCCCCTATTTATGCTAGAACAGCAGGCCTATTTTAAAAATAATCTCTAAAGATGTGCTATTCCTGACTTTTCCTGCATTCTCTTACACTAATACAAGGAAGGAAGTGAGCAGTTTATTAAAAGAACTTAGTTGAGGCTGAGTATTATCTCCTAACTAGAGCTAGCTTAAATGGGTTGTGCTCCTCCCGCCTCGCCCTTAGAGGGGAGTTTATTTACCTAAGTCCTTAGTTTGGAATTTCTAATATAGTAGTGAGTCTTAGACTCCAGTCACCCTGACCCCTGGCACTGGATTTTTAATTATATATCAAACTCTTTATCCATATAATGGGATAGCACAGATTTTGGGCCCCTGATACCAACTTTCACTGGAGCTACAGCTAGAGATAGTCAGATTCCTTTGTCACCATTCATGTCATTTTGGATAAATTGTGGCGTCCGACAGCCGTGTTTTTAGCTTGTGTCACTCCCTATCGGGGATCAGCCCAGTTTTTCTTTGACAGTCCGCTCCATTCTGCGTAGGCATCCACCCTGGTGACAAGTTCTGTGATGTCACAAGAAGCATATAACTAAACTGAAATGTACTTGGCAAACCTTAAACTTCTTCAAATAATAAATAACGTTCACATAATAAGTAACAGTGAGATCCTATGTATTTGTTTTCACAGGAAAACCAATAATTATATGCCCATTTGGGAAAAATAGAAGTCATGATTTGGGGGGTGGGAAGTGGAATGGAGAGAATAATCCACATTGTCCTCAAAACTCTTTCTTCTGCCACACAGAAAGCCCCTGATAATCACTGCCCTAATCCTGCACTAGTCAGTGTGGCTGCACACTAGCAGTATCACCTGGGAACTTTCTAGAAATGCAGAATTTCAGACCCCAACTTAGAGTTCCCTAATTAGCATCTGTATTTTAACAAGCCCCAGGTTGTGCCCGTGTGCATAGTACTAAGATGTGCAGGACTGTCCACGAACACAGCTGTTCAAAGAGCCTTTGGAGCCCAAAGCATGCTGGGAAGTGGGGAAAAGTGTTTAGGAATAAAACTGAAATGATTGTCTCGTCCTTGTTCAAAACAGTGGAGAATCCACATCCGAAAAATCTCCTCTATCCACCTCAAGAAATAAGGGAGCTGAAGAAAGTCTGGACAATGATAAACTTAAATCTGAGGGCTACCACGTGTGGAAGGGCTAGAGGCTCGTTCAGACCACAAACGTGAGAGATGACGCCACAGTGATCAAAGCTGTGACATCACAGGAGGCACGAAGAGCGTGTCCGCTGACATTAGTGTCAGGGAACTGCCCAAGCCGGAGGGAGGCGTCTGTCCTCTCACGAAGCAAATGTAGATGAAGTGCCTGTTTCTCTGACAGCCAAGCAGCTGGTTGTAGTTATCAGCAGTTTACTTCCACGCCAGGTTCAGTCAGGATGGAATCTCGACTGAGTGAGAGGAATCTAAAGACCTGGAGGCCAAGACAGTGACCTGGCTCCGCGTCAAAAGTCTAAAAGTCGTTTCTGCTTCCCTCCCCATCCCCAACCACCCTTTCTTCCACAGGGGCTCGCTTCAATTATTTTTGCTGCCTGCTAGTCGTTTCCAATTATTAAGCTGGACTTCACACATTCTTCACCCCTTGGCTCACTGGCACGGATGTGCTTTGATATCTTTTGCTTATCTGATCTCTGACCGACAACTGCTCAGACACCCCAGCTTATCAGCGTCTGACATTCCTTCAGGCCACCTCGGCTCTTGCTGAGGGGGTGACTTAAGGCTGCTAGAGAGAGGGTATGGACTTCATTCAAAAATCGGATGTATTTCTTTACATAATAGTAAAGGTATCCTGTAAATGGTAGACTATGGACCTAAAAATAGATTTAAGAAGGTTTGATACTAAAATCATTAGATCTGTGGGAATCCATAAATCCATAAAATTATTAAAATCCATGTGGATATTTGAACGAAGAAAGAAGACTTAAATATTCCTTGTTAATATGTTGGAGGACATCTCATAAAACACCCCTAAGTGGGTGGAAACTGAAGAGATGGAGCATGTTCCCTCCCAGCATGATAGCTTTTTATTCTCAGTTATAAATTAATAACATTATCTACTTCTAAACTCTCATAATGGTTAGGGAAACAGGGACAAAATGAAATCTCTGGTAATATTTAGTATAGTTATGTTAGTTTGTTCTCAATTGTTTCTATGCACACAGGATATACTTTTTAAGTTTCCAGATATTTTAGCAGTTTTTAACGATGTTTACTTATAAACCCAATTCTCTTTTCTTTTCCATGATATGGGAAGCAGATGGATTGATAAAAATGTACAGAAGTCTGCAATATGATGTATTTATATGAGAGGACATTTATAGAACTGAAATTGTGGACTGGGAAGGAATTTAGTTCAGAGAAGAATAAAAAAAGAGAGAAGTGGAGGATTAAGAGGTATAAACCATCAGGTATAAAATGAGCTACACGGATGTATTGTACAACATAGGGAATACAGCCAATATTTTATAATAACTATAAATGGAATATAATCTTTAAAAATTGTGAATTTTTATATTGTATACCTGTAACATGTAATATTATACATCAACTATACTTCAATTTAAGAAATATGATATTGTAAAATAAATACATAAATAAATTTTTTTTAAAAAAAGAGAAATGGGAAATTAAGGGGATTAACATCTTCTGGGTACCTATTATGTGCCAGATATGATAGTCACGCTTTAAAATATAACCAGATAAGATGAAGTTTCCCATAATTGCAGAGTTTTAAACCAACATCTTAAGGGCCAGAAAAAATATAATATTGCCAGTACTCATCCAGTTTTAAATTGATTCCTGTATCATCTGTGCAGGACTTGCAGAGTGCTTGTTTCTGCCAGCATTAACCCATCACCCACTTCTGGCCTCCGCACATGGGAGGCAAGAGGATCTGGGAATTGACCCAAGGGTCCCGAGGCCTCATCTGGAGAGCGCGTTCCATGTGCTCCCCGCCTCCCACAGTGCAGCCACAGAAGGGCCCCTCCTCCTCTCAAGTTAAGTGAGCAGGCTTCCTGGGCACTGCCCGAAAGCATGGTATATGTTTCCTGGATTTGACTAAGGGTTTGGTCTCTGATTCACCCACGAAAAATTTAAAGGAGAGTTTCTGCCTCTTTTCCCATGGCAAGTTTCTCAGCCCAAGTGAGGCCCAGCTGGTTGAGAGAAGAAATATTCACTGTTGAAGTTTAGAGTTTTTAAGATGACACTGGAGTTAATTTTGAGTATTAAGGAAAAAGGACCAGCTATTATCTGAAACTCCCTAGGAAAGCTTTGGCCTGGAGCGCCTTTTATGCAGAAGGAAGCAGTAAACAAAGGCCTGTGACTGCAGTTGCTTTCCATCATCTGAGACCAACTACTGTTACTACCTGGGTTAAGCACACAGTGTCTCTAATCCAGATAATGTTAAAATTCTGTCCATAGTCGCACAGCCATAAACTATGTTTTTAAAATTTTTATTTTATGAATTTTGTGTTCTTTTCAATAAATCACATTGTTAAGTGAATTTACTGCAAACCCACAAATATTTCTGCCTAGTTTCTCATTACTTCCCCAAATAAACTTCTAGTCAGATGATAATAATCACCCTTTACAAACTTGCTTTGTTTATTTTTTACTTTATCTGTACTTAAATTGACTTCCTTCATTTTCTGCCTATTTTAATGCCACCACATGTATTAAATACACAAGTCATCTCAGGCTGAATTTAATCTCTGCTTTAAAGCAACTCATGCACGTATGTACACGCTTTTTACAAAAATGCAAAGCAATACTTGATAATTGCCTGATAGATGCAAAGAGTTATGGGAGGTCAGAGGAAAGTTTCACCACTTCTGACTAGAGAAGGCATCCTCAAATGGGACAAAAAATGGTTCTTGAGGGTGGAGAACAAGAAAACTCACTCTTTTTTTATATATTAAGCAGAGATATACATACGGAGCATAAACATATACAGTCTATCATATACAGTGTTCAAAATTCATGGAGAAGACAATTAGGAAAAAAATGTTTCCAGAGGCTCTTGTGTGGTTAAGGGAGGTACAGTGACAATAAAAATAAAAAAACAAAACAAACAAACAAACAAAGAAAAACTTTGCCAAACACTAGACTAGAGGAATTAGTGAAAACAACGAGAATTTTTTTAAATTTCTATTTGAAACTATTTTTAGAATTTTAAAATGTTGTAAATCTAGTACAGAAAGTTTTATGCCTATCCCTTACCCAACATTTCCCCTATTCCTTCTGACTTCTTCCTTTTTCTCTTTCTTTCGGTTTCCTGTAGTTAGAAGCTAGTATGCCTCGGTGTAGTATTTTTTGGCATTTATTCTGCTTATTCTCTGAATTTCTTGGAACTCTGGTTTGGTGTCTGACATCAATTTGGGGAAATTCTCAGTCATTATTGTTTCAAATATTTCTTCTGTTCCTTTCTTTCTTCTCCTTCTGGCATTCTTATTATGCACATGCTACACCTTATGTAGTTTTCCCACAATCCTTGGATATTTTTTTTCAGTCTTTGTTCTTTTCACTTTTCAGTCTTTGAAATTTCTAGTCATATATCCTCAAGCTCAAGGATTCTTTCCTGAGCCACGTCCAGTCTACCAATAGGTTCATCAAAGGCATCCTTCATTTTTATTGCAGTGATTTTAATTCCAGCATTTCTTCTTGGTTCTTTCTTAGGGTTGCCTGTCTCTGCTTACATTGCCTATCTGCTCTTGCATGCTGTCTATTTTATCCATTAGAGCTTTTAGCAAGTTAATCATAATTGTTTTAAACACCCAGTCTGATAAGTCAGGTATCCCTGCCATGTCTGGCTCTTGATGCTTTCTCTGTCTCTTCAAATTGTGTTCTTTGCCTCTTAGTATGCCTTGTCACTTTTTCTTGACAGCTGGATGTGCTGTAACTGGTAAAAGGAAGCGCTGTAAATAGGCCTTTAATAATGTGGTGGTAAGGTGTGTATGTGTGTGGGGGACGTGTTCTACCGTCCTATGATTAGATTTCAGCCTTTCAGGGAGCCTACGCCTGCCTCTGTTAGGGGAACTTCCACGTGTTTCTCATGTTTTTCCTCAGGTGGAACAGGATGTCTAGAGTGGGCTGGAGGTAGGTCATTCTCTTCTCCCACCTGGAAGAGCTAACTGAAGTTGCATATGTCACTTCCTCCAGGTCAGTTAGACTCTGTAAATGCCCCAGCAGTTAGACTCTAGTTAGCTGGCTTGTCCTGAGGGCAGGCCTTGTTAAGAACAGATGCTCTGGTATATTTCAAAATGGTCCCTTTCCCTCTTTCCTTCCTGGAAATGTGAGGGAATTTTTCTCCACTAGTTACTGTGGGAACTTGGTCAAACTCCTAGTGGTACACCTGATGACTGCCCCCATCTCCCAGAGTGTTTAACTCTTCGACTCATCCACAGTGAACCGACAGCAGTTAGTCAGTTGGAGTTCAGGTTTTCCTGCCCCAGCATGGGTTCCTACTGAGCTCCTGTGAATGAGTCTCTGCTGGGGTAGGTTGGGGCTCCCTATTGCCTGCCTGTCTCTCCAATCTTGGGGGCAGTGGTTTGCCTGCATCTTCCCCTCTGATATTAATCAAGAAGAGCTGATTTTTCAGTCTGTTCAGCTTTTTACTTGTTGTTAGGATGGAGTGGCTGAACCATAAACCAGAGGCCCCCTCCCAACATTTCTTAGAGCAACATCTTACATAAACATAGTATAATGGTCAGAACCAAGAAATGAAATTGATACTATACTAGTAACTAAATACCTTATTTGAATTTCACAAACTTTCTTACAAATTTCTTTTTCTAGGATCCAAAATTACATTTATCATTTCTCCTTAGTTTTCTTCTTCATCTGGGGTAAATTTACTCCCAGAAAAGACTGGGCAATGTCTGGAGACATTTTTAATTTCTAAAACTGGAGACGTGCTACTGGTGTCTAGTGGGTAGAGGCCAGGGATGCTATTAAACTTCTTCTTTTCTTTTAAACTTAGCCAATTTATTAAATGTTATTCCATTCTTTTTTTAATAATTTTTTAATTGAAGTATAGACATTTACAGTGTGTCAGTTTCTGGTGTGCAGCACGAAGTCCCAGTCATGCAAATGCATAATATATTCATTTTCATATTCTTTTTCATTAAAGGCTGTTAGAAGATATTGCATATAGTTCCCTGTGCTATACAGAAGAAATTTGTTTTTTAATCTATTTTTATATATAGTAGCTAATATTTGCAAATCTCAGACTCCCAAATTTATGCCTTACCACCTCCTTCCCCCAGTAACCATAAGATTGTTTACTATGTCTGCAAGTCTGTTTCTGTTTTGCAGATGTATTAAACTTCTTATAATGCAAGGACAGCACCCCCATCTCAATGAGAATTATCCAGCTCATAATGTCAAGAATGTCACAGTTGAGAAATTCAGAGTTGAGGGAACAGCATGTGCACAAGCTTGAATGTGGAAGATGCACAGCAGTTTGAAAGAATAATTAATTGTCCAGGATGAGTAATGCACAGCTGACATTTTAGAAGACACCTTAGTCAGCTTGGGCTGCTGTAACAAAATACCATAGACTGGGTGGCTTGAATAACAGACATTTATTTCTCACGGTTCTAGAAGTTAGGAGGTCCAAGATCAAGGTGCCGGCAGATTTGGTTCCTGGTTGAAATCCACCTTCTGGCTTGCAGATGGCTGCCACCTTGCCATGTGCTCACGTGACCTCTTTTTTGTGTGCATAGACAGAGAGTTTTGATCTTTCTTGCTTTTTTTTTTAATGGGAACACTAATCCCATTAGGGATGCTCCACCCTCAAGACCTCATCTAAACCTAATTATCTCCAAAGGCCCCATCTCTTAATACCATCACATTGGCAATTAGGGAATCAACCTATGAATTGGAGCAGGGGACACAAATGTTCAGTTCATTATAGAAGGGGACATCTCAGCCAACAATTCTTTTTTAAATGTGAAGTCAGCTTGGGTGGTTTAAGTGCAATGCTAGCAAGGTTAGGCCTTATTTACGTAATTAATTGACATTTGTAGTTTTTTGTTTGTTTGTTTTGCAGGGTGGGGGGCTTGTGTGGAGTGGCTGTCCAGCATCCAACCTCCCCCCAGATTTAGGGCATCCCCAGCGCATGTGGTGTCTATGTGATGCAGAACCTCTTCCCACTCGGTGGGAGCCAAAGTCTCCTGTCTTGTCTCCTGATGACAGTGTCTGCAGCAGAAGCTGCAGCGTCCTGGCCAGACACTTCCTGCTAAACTACAGTTATTGTATTTCCAGGAAAGCCCTCCCAACTGGCCTTTCCCCACACACATTTTTCAAATTTGGTTCACTAGCCTCCCATTAAGTCTGTCATTATGTTCCATTTTCATTGCTAGAAAACGGGAATTGTTTTCTGAGCCTGCAGTCACAAACCCTGACTGATGCAGTGGGTCCCTCTCTCAGGTTTTCTCCAAGGTGGGGGGGATACCATCATATACCTGCACTGAGATGTTCACTTTGACCAGTCTGCAGTGTGGCTGAAAAAAGGGTAGGACTAGAGGTAGTAAGAAGAAATGTATTATGGTTGATCTGACAAGATATAAATTATGAGCTTGAACAGGGAAGGAAAAGGAAGAAAACATGATGTGACTGTGGAGATATAATTAGTAAATTGATACGACTTCGCGATTGCAAGTGTGAAGGGAAAGAGTGAAAAGAAGAGCAGAATTGGTCCGTGACTCTCGTGGTAGTAATCTGAGAAGAACATTAATTCTACTCCTGGAGAACAATATTGTGAGCCAGAGTCTGAGACACATGATAGTGTTTCAGTATCAAAAGCGAGAACTTGAGGAAGAATAATTAGATCCCTTCTGGAAATGCTGTATTTGAAATACCAGCAAAACACTTCTTAATATGATTGCTACGCTTTGTGTAATGTTAATTACCGGTCCACAGATACTACTAACCCATAGCATGGGGCCTTCCACAGTGATGATATAAAATACTGGCTTTCACCTGTTATAGCGTTAGAGCATTTAAAGGAAGTATATCAAAAGTTGTGGATATGTACGGAGACAGCTAAATAAAATAATCTTAAGCAAAGTTTGTATAAATTTTACATTATTATAAATATTCTATTATCATAAATGGTAGATCAAGATATACTATACTTCGAAATGCTCATAAAGTATAATGCAAACTATAATATATATAACAATTGAAGTAAAACAGATAAAAAACTATTTTTTACTATTTTTAAATCCATGGCTTGCTTACTCACTTCTTTAAAAAAAAATACACTTTTGCTTGCTTATAATAAGATGCAAAGATGATTCATTCAAGCTAAACCTCTTCTTTTTACTGTAGTTCCTTCTCATCCAGACATCTCCTACCCAATAATGAGTATAGTATTTTAATAAACATCAAGATAACTAGAAAGTGATTCAATCAAAATAAGATATTTGCCAAAATAAATGAGAATCACAGTAGTAATGTCACCACCCTAGGGGGAAATCAAAACAGTTCATCTGATTCAGGCAAGATCACTGTAATAAAAAATTTGATAATAATTTCTGAAAAGTTGTTCTTTTTGTATTGCTTAGGCTCTCGTTTCCAAGAGATATCAGTAGTTCCAAATGTATAGTCAAGAAAAATATCTTTTTCTGATTACATACATTTGACAATGGATCTCATTGCTTCACTTGTCTTTGCCTTATTTAATGAAATGGACCTATATTTACCAGTTTTCCCCCAGAAGTTGGGATTTTAACTTCAAACCTTGCTGAAACCCTATAAGGTCTTTAGGTCTCTAAAATGAGGATGTGTGATGAGGGCAGTGATCACAGCAGGCTCTCTGCTTACCCCTAGTTGGTTAGAATGAGCTTAGTGAACTTAGTAACACAACAGAAAACGGCTGTTGTCAAGAGCATCGTGGCAGATCCTGGCTAGAGATTCAGTCTTCCTATTTTCTCTTATTGAGAATGCCAGAAGAGCATTTCACATCTCTTGATGTTAGCTTAGAGATTCACGTAATTCATTTTGGCCAATGAAATGTGACTGGAAGTGATATTTGCTTCTTCCTGCCTCCCGAAGATTCTCCTAGATAAAATCTCTTAGATTCAACCAGCGTGTTCCTGCACCTTTGCCCTGAAGATGGATGCAAAAGACCCAGATGTGACAGAGTCACAAGATGAAAAGAGCTAGAATCCCTTAGTCACAAGCTTGGAGGAAAACCTTGCCCAGGAGAAACACTCAGTTGCAACTGAATGTGATGTGAATGTGTGTGTTGTGGGGGGCGAGGGTGTTCAGAGTATTTGCTATAGCAACTAGCATTAATCACCTGGTCTCTTACTATGCTGATATCTTTTATACCTGCCTCCCCAAGGTGGTTTAGCAATGTTAAGAACCATGGTTCATCTTCCTCCAAAGTCCTTCAAAACAAATAAAGACTGAGCATTTACATATATTGCAGCCGCCAGCTGTTCTGTCTTTACAACTAAACAGCCAAAGCCAAACATACTTGTATCACCCGACAGGCCATTCCTGTAGCTACGGTGTGTTTCTAAATTTACAAAATCTCCACTCATGAATGACACAGAAATTTCTTTTTTCTCAGTTTATGAATCTTCTGCTTCATCTGCAGTCTGAGCAAGAGAGAAATTTTGAGAGTCATAACCATGGAGAAGTGTTTCCACTGGGAATAAGGAGAGGAGGAGAAGGATTTAATGAAACTCTGTTAAAATACGCTAGCCATTGTCCTCAGAGTGGAAAAGAGACTAGAGCTACCATGAGTGTTTCTTAACCTAAGCCCACAATGCAACTAAAATTGTTCCTCCACTGGTTCTACTCACTACATCTTGACGTTAAAGTAGGAGCCTTGGCTCCCATTTGAATGTCTGTTTAGAGAAGAAAATGTAATCACAACTGTGAAGTTAGTTAGAGTCAAACAAATTGAAAATATGGGCTTTAAACATCCATCATACAGCATCTTAAAACAGCTAGGATTATTTAGTTAACATTTGACACTCGTGCTTAGCTTTTATAATCAAGGAGCTATTTTTCCAACTGAAATGATAAAATCAAAAACAAAAACAAGGGAGATCTTTCATGAGCAGAACATATTAATCAAATGGCTCAAAAATATTCCTTTTAAAAATTCGAGATCCAAATTATATCAGGGATTGACATACTTCTGTAGAATCTCCATGATAGTAACCCAGATAGCATAAGTAAATCACTAAGCCAAATAACGGGTACACATTATATAGGAAGGGACCAATAAAAATTATTTAGAAATGTGATTTGTTTGAATGTACATTATTGTTTGTTTTGATTTTTAATATAGGGACTGCCTCTGGCTTAGCTGACAACATGGATTTCTAGAAGGTATAATTACCTTTGAAGCTAAACTTCCTCCACTTTGGGAAAGACACCAAAAAGGGTCTTTCAGTGGCATATATAAGACAAGTACCCACCTATTATTCAGGGATAAAACTTGAAGTCCTCTTAATTGGAATGGAGATATTAATGGATTTGTATAGTTACATAAATTGAGTTTATCTATAGTCAGACTACAGCCTTACAAATGAAATACTTTTCTTGAAATAAATGAATAACCAAATTAGAATATTGATGGCCTCTAAAATAGGTCATTTGAAAGAAACAGCAATGGTTTGAAGGAAATTTGCTGTGCACTACTGGTTTATCTTATTCATTGAATGAATTTCTCTGTGAAAGGATAAAACCCACACTAAACATTGAAAAGGCAACAAATTTACCAGCAAAATATGTAGCATGATTTTAAATCCCTCCTGACCTTGCATCCTGAGGAGTGATAATGGGGTACAGAGACGTGGTCAGTAAATATTGATCCAAATTTCTTAGTCTGCCAGGTCTTGATAAAAAGAGGATGTGGCAATGGACTCGACTTCAGACTAGCAATAGTTTCCAATGATGGTAACTAGGATTGATTGAGCCTTGCTCAAAACTAACTCTAGTGGGCTTTGGAGAATATCTCAGGAAGAGAAGCTGAGGGGTAGAACAAGAGTTCCTCAGTTCATGGGATGCAGTCTCGAAGCCATAGTGATGTGCCTCTAAAAAGTCATACTACCTTATATTGAACCTGAAGTTGGTGAAAACAGACATGCTGGTTACCTGGGCTCCTTTCTCCAACCTCTTAAATTGCAACAACGTACGGTCATGAACCCTTTCCCTGACACTGATTGTAGGTTTTCCTTATCCCGACCTTCATCCTGCCTTGCCTGCAGGAGGGAAAGAAATGTGAGGCTTGAGTGTTATTTTTAAGGCTTACTTGAACAAACATGGTATTTTCTTCCTTCAAAATGGCACCCTAAAGTACCTTCTAAACTGGGCCTGACACTTAGGCAATCTCTCAGAAGTTCACCGGGGCTATTATAAAGGAATTCTGCTTTATCATAAGGAGATATTTTTGCCGGAGGGAGGCAGTCTGGCCACTTAGCTTCAAAGCCAAGTTACTTCCACTCCACTAGCTCTAATTCTCAGTATATTGTAGCCTCTAGCAAAATAGCTTTAGCAAGAAATAAGGAAATGCAATGAAGACCAAAATCATCAAGGGTGATGAAAATAGCCTTTTGAGCTATCATTTACTTTTCCCGCAGACTGAAAATATAAACTTTATCAGGTTGTTCTCAAATCAGTTCACACTCAGCTAGTTAATGGCATGAAAAAGACGTGCTGAAGTTCATCTCGACAAAACACTGTAGTTTATTATTTCATGGATATTTTTCAGCTTCAGAATTTAATACATAGAGTGAGCAAGTTGACAACCCAAGACTCATTTGTTGTCATAAACAAAACTGGAGTGTGTTTTCTCCAGAATCTTGTCACATCATTAATGTAGAGTATGATACGGGAAAGATGCTTTACTGTTTAAAATAATGTCATTGCAGGATTGACTCTTAGACCAACAATGAGGGAAAGAATTAGCACTGTTTCCCATCTTTCCTTAAACAGAAGGGAAGGAGGCAATGGGAGTGTAGTTGAGTCACTGGAAGATGTTAGGCAGGGGACACACGTCAGTCTTTCTTTCTATTCTATACAATGATGAACACTGTCCGTGATTTATGTGTGTCACTTTTTCCCCACTTTTTTTTTTAATTACTTAACTCAAATATTCTATAAATTCAGATAGAAGAAATCAATAGTAGGGTAGACCAGCACAGAAAACAGTCCTCAAGTATGGGAGGTCACATGGCACTGAGCTCCTTCTATTTAAACAGCTTTACATTATCTATCAAGTCTGGCTAAACTGTCAGACTAAAATTTTTTTCTTTGTTTGAAAAGGCAAACATTGTTATTCAAGTCCACTTTTAGGAGAAACAAATGTACTGGGAGGAAGAAGAAGAATTACCAAGGAGAAGTGCAGAAATAAAATTTCCTATTTTAGGCAGTTAGATAATAAATTGCTCGAGCACGGAAGTGTGGAATACTTTAGATCAACTGGAGAATTGTGGTTATTAAAATGATCTGTCAATAGAAACAAAGCAAAGTTTAGGTGATGAATAGCCAGCAGCTGCACCTTTCCTGCACAGTCAGGAATTTCTAATGAGGTTTACGTATGGTTTTTCTTTTCTTTTTTTTTTTTTTGTAAGTAAACAGGGAGGCCTAGAAACATCTTCAAGACTATACAATTGGTTACAGTCTGTGTTTTAAATATTGTAGAGTATTTATGTTTCATAATGAAATTTTGGGGTGCTGAAGCAATACATCCCTTCTGCTCATACTGTCTTCAGAGCAACCCTAAACAGTCCATGAAAGCCCACCTAAGAAATGTATATCAAACATAAATTCTCATATAAACTAGTATATATAAAATAGATAAGCAAGTTTATACTGTATAGCACAGGGAACTATGTTCATTATCTTGTAGTAACTTATGATAAAAAAGAATATAAAAACAAATCTATGTATGTTCATGTATGAAGCATTATACTGTACACCAGAAGTTGACACATTGTAAACTGACTATACTTCAATAATACATATATACAAAAAAAAACCCCAAAACCCATAAATGCCCATGTGTCAAGAGTAGAATATTTCAGATAATGATTTCAAGCTCCAAATTTTCTTTTAGAGAAGAAAACAAATTAGAAAATCTATTCATATAATGTCAGATCTTTTAAAATATATTTATCACAATTAAGATTAAACATTCAAATAAAAGAGTAAGTGTCTGACTCCCATCTGTTATTACCTAAAAGATCACCTAATCGCAAGTCTCTATAATTCTAGAGTAAAAAATAAATAAATTAGCGAACTTTGGCTATAGTTATGTCCTTGACTCCCTAGCCCTCAGTTTTTCTGAACTTTGTAGCTAGGGCCATTTAACTTCATGCATTAGCTCCTCTCAAGGTTCTGGACCAAAATCTGAGTGTAGTCATGTTTGCCACATGCCCATTACATGGAAACAGTAAATCTTATTTGTCCAGCCATGTTTGTTCTAAAAACTGGTCTTTTTTTTTTTTTTTATTAAAGTCCACTGCGCAAAGAAGACGAGGAACACAAAGGTAGTGAAACAAGGTGAGATCTATTATTTTTCTGAAGCGAAAGAGAACGCTTAGCAGAGTTACTGTGGGGGCAACTTGGAAAAGGGGATGGAAGAAGAGGACCTCTTCTAGGGTTTTGGTTGTACTGGTTGATTCTAAGTAGGGACATGGAAGTAGGGGTCCAGTTTGAGATGGATGTGTTCAAGAATTAGTTATTTCAGTGATTTTGTTCAAGAAGTGGGAGAAATGCAACATAACTGGGTATGTCACTGGTGAGAAAGTAACAAGCACTCTGAAGAACTCATCTTTGGCAATTTCGCAGCTGTGGTGTGGCCATGGGTATGATTCTGTAGAAGCACTGTTCTTTGTTGGCATTATCCCTAATCCATTGGAAAATGGCTGATGTTCCTTGAGGAACAGCACAGTCTTATCATCAGCAGGACTGATTTTTACTTTCACATCTTGTTCCTGCTCCAGAGAAGTCCCAGCTGCAAACCTCAGGTTCTTATTTTATTCACTGGATCACACTATCCTACTTGGTTTGGTTTTTTGATTCAATTGCATTGTTCTTCTGTTTCATTTCTAAAGACCAGATACCTGCCTCCAAATACCATTTGGCTGGGAGCACAATAGTTGTGAATTTATCATGCTAATGGCTTTATGGGACTCTGCTGCCAAACTCTGTCACCTGCCGGGTCATCAGCCTGTTTTAACTGCAGGATGTCTTAGTTGCCTAAACTCCCTCTATTGCCTGCTTCAGGAACTTTCCCTGATTTCCTGCCTCATCATTTTTGTTCTGTTCCGTCTCTCTTGCCCAACCACCAACTTGAGTCCAGCAGAGAAGAATAAACACAGAAACAAAAAGTTTAAAAAAAATTGGTCCAAAATACAAATGTTTCCAAATATTTAGGTGTCTGGCAATGGACAATTCACACTATGGGTAACACCAGTGAATATTTCATAATTATTATTACTTGCTTTAAAAAATTAGAACAAAACACATTAAATTAACCAGAAATAATCAGTGGTGAAAGAGGATGTGCTTCTTTGTTTCAAAACGAAGCCAAGACAGCTTGGGTTTGAGCCTCCCTATGCTGGTAGCAGTGTGATACTGGAAACAGTTATTTAACCTGTTGGTGCCTTGAGTTCCTTCCTCTGTAAAAATAGATACGGTAATAGTCTTACCTCATAAGATTGTTGATATATAAAGTACATACATAGCAAGTCATATCTTATAATTATTATTGTTTTTTAATGGAAGCCATATCTTAAGATGGTGGCATTGGAAGAAAAATAATAATTAAGAACAGCTATAAAATGATTGTTAGGAATCTTTCTGGAAAGCATGACTTAAAAGTTTTATTCTTAACATTTACATGTTTGGTTTTTTTTTAGCTTAATGCTATTGAACAGGAATATATATGATGACAGGAATGGGAATAATTCAGTAACGTCATTTCTGAGATAATATACCTAAGGTCTGCTGATATGAGTAACAGGGGTGTTGCAGCGCTAATACCATCCTTAAGTACCATTGTTAGTTATGCCATTGTTTAAATCACTTAGGATTTTGTAATTTACACGTGCTGGGAGGCCTTAAAACTAAGTGCACATTATAAATCAAAGGAATAATAATAATAGCCTTAGACATTATCAGCAAATAAAATATGACTACTAAATTATTGTAGTGACTTTTCAAGTAATATTTAAATATTTATTATTTTGCTCTCCTTTTTAAACATTTGTTTTAACCCAGTATTTCAAATTATTCACTCTGGCTTAATGCAGTCAATAAAAATATTGCAGAATATTGCCATCCAACGGAGGAGTGATTTAAAGGAGATCACTTCTATCAACCTGACTATTTTTCAGTCCAAATATTGCACTGGGTACAAACACGTAAAACATCACTTTCTCAGATGACTATGGTGACAGTTTTCTGAGCCCCGCTCAGCAAGTCCTCAGCATGATTGAACCCCTTCATCATCACCTTAAATTTGTTTACACAATTTCATTTTCTTATCAGCCAATTCAACACAGTCCCTCAGCCTTAGAACAGAAGCTTCTATTGTACTCTCTACCTTTATCGACCTCCAGCAAGCATCCTCCACCTAAACATTCTTGAAAATTAACTTTAAATCTTTGCCTAAGGGGATTTTTTTTTCCGCCTTCCAATTTTCCACTTCTGTGGTCTTCTCTGTGCTTCAACATATTCAGAAATGTGTGCAGTTGATAGGAACACATTTGGAAAGGCGCTGCCAAGAAGCACCCCTCTCCTCTGCTGTTTCCAGGTGGCCGCTCCGGTTTCATGCGGTGTGTGGTCTGTGCTGGTGGTGTCTGCCTAACGAGGCAATGGCAGCTCGCTAATGTTTTAGATATTTTAGTGGAATCCAACATCTAGTCTGTCCTTTTTTTTTTTTTTTTAACTCGGAGACAGATTGCCAGGGAAATGAAATTTAAATAACAGTCACAAAAACTCTCCAACGTAGATGACATAAAAGGCACTTACTAAAGTAAATCATATCTTGGCAACTTAATGTCTTGCAGTAATGAGAAAATTTGAAGTCATTCCTGGGAACAATAGATCATACAGCTCCATCCTTAACAGGAGCTTAAGATAAAATGGAAAAAAATGCAATAGCCATTAATATAGGAAACAGCTATGAAAATAAAACTTGCAAGAGGATACACTAAATCAAAGATTTAAGTAGCTTAAAAATAGTGCTGCTAAAAAACGGGAAGCAATTTTAGGCAGAGCAAAAAGCGTTTCAAATTACAGGTTAGCAGTCTCCAAACCCAACATCGTCCCAGGCAACGCCTCACGGCACTTGGTGCGCACGGTCGCTACGATATGTGCAGCTGAGCTGTAGGGAGAGAATTTGCAGAATTCTTCCTCTAGTGGGCCTCACCCTATATGAGTTATAGGTAGTTCAGTTTATTCATCACTGGTAGATTTAGAAAAGTGTTGATCGCATCTAGATAATTGATTTTATCACTTTACGAGGAGTGACTAGATTCAAAGACCTATTTATACGTAACGAACTCAAAAGGGACTAAATATTACAATTCAACACCAATGTATTCATTGTACCCAGGCACGTACAAGAGAGCAATAATTTTCCATTTTTTCCCCTCGTATTACCAATGTAGAAGCTGTTCATGTAGAAAGACTTGGAGAATTCAGATAACTTGAAAATGGAAAATAAAATTCAACCACAGGTACACTCTTTTTTCCATTGGCCTACAAAAGAAAAGTCTAAACTCCTTGGCAGGATATAAAATAGCCTTTCAACATTTAACTTCTGGTTCCTGATCCAATCACCTAGCCAAACACAACCTTTCTCTCACTAATTGTTACTGAACCAAACTTGGGTCCGCTTTCCTGTGCGCAGTAAAGTCAGTCTGCTGACACCGGGTTGTGATGAAGGGAAGTGCAGTGTTTATTGCAGGTGCCAGGCAAGGAGTCTAGGCAGCTAGTGCTCAAAAAGCCCAAACTCCTTGATGGCTTCTAGGGACAGGTTTTTAAAGACAGGGTGAGGGAGGAGGTAGAAGGGTGTGCAATCAGCTCATGGGCCTTCTTCTGACTGGCTGTTGGTGAGGTAGTCCGGAGTCAACATCATCAGCCTTCTGGTTCCAACCAGTCTGGGGTCTGGGGCTTGTGGGCAGAATACAGTTAGCTTCTTCCTCCTAGTGGGGGTTTCATTATCTGCAAAACAGCTCAAAGGATATGGCTCAGAATATTACCTATAGCCCTTGAGAAGGAACTAAATGTCCCTGACTTTGTTTAATGGCTACACTGCTTTCTTTTGTTTGGCTTGACTATTTTCTTTTGTTTCTGCATTTTCTCACTTCTCTGATTAAATTTATTCTTTGGAACTTGGGGAAGGCCTAGGAGTTTTTCTACAAACAAGAGGCAGGTGGAGGACACGGAGGGGTCTGTCCCAGGAAAGTCCCATAGAGTCCTGCTCGGTTAGATTATCTCCTACTTTTAATCCCAAAATACTGAATTGCCTGTAGATTGCAGAACCAGCCTTGCTTCTTTATACCTTTGTAGGCACTGTCCCCTCTGCCTAGGCCCCTCTTCTCTTGGGAATCTAATCAACTTTTATATCTTAAAACTCTCAGCTCGATTGCTGTATTCTCTGTGACATTGAACTTGACAGCTCCAGGTTGATACAGGTGCTACTGCTCCTTCTACTGCTCCTGGCACATACACCATTAAAGCAACTGTCTTATTTAGTCACAGCTGTTTACTTGACGTGTCCCTCTGCAGTAGGTGATAGTTCCTTGAGGGGTTAGGCAGTGTCTTATTTCTAACTTAACATCATTAACACAGAAGGAGATACGAGTACAGTTCTTTATAGAATCAAGTCCCTTGTCTCTGTTAGCCCATGAACTAAGCACCCAGACTCAGACTGATACACCAGGAAAGACTTCACTTCTGGTCCAAGTTTTCTCCATACAGACTCTACAGTGAGTAAGGGATGAGAGAGGCTTATAATCGCTGCTAGTTAACTGACCAGTTACTTCCTGAATGTGGCAGAACTTTTGTTCTCTTATTCTCGACTCCCAAGTATACTTGAGAGACTCCTTATTGTAAAAAAAAAAAAAAAAAAAAAAAGCTTTTTTAAAAATTTACCCATATCCCATTTATCCCAGTGTCCTGTAAAGAATGTTTCTCTCTCATTCCTGCTTTGGTGTCCTGCTCCCTTGTTTTAGACTGTATCCGTGGTTGAAAAGCTTTCCCTTTGGAAAAATCGTTGTTAAAATGAATTGAGAAATTTTGGATCTCTGAGAATAGAGAAAATATTGAAGGAGAGAATTGCTGTTTCAGCCTCAGGATCAAACATGTATCAATAATCATCAATAATCAGCCATTTACATCGTCCTGAGCAAACTTTTCGTAGCGTAACGACTGTGTTTTCAAGCAAGAGAGACATTTCTTTTTTCCTTTCTATCTCTGAGCTGCATTTTAAAGGCTGCATCTTTTTTTTTTTTTCAGTCTTGATTAATACCCAGAGGGAGAGGCTAAATTTTTTGCCCAAGAAGGTGGTAGTGATAAATTGGTGAAGAAAATACTTTCTCCTGCCACACTGCATCCCCAGAGTCTAGCAGGGTAATGACACATGTTACATATATATAATTATCTTTTCAATGAGCCAAAAGATTAGCAAACTAATGATGCTCCTAACCAAAGAGCTTTAGGTATATGATAAGGTCAGGGACCAGTTTGAAAAATGATTCTGGGAACCAGAAGTTGAGTAGAAACAGAATGCTGAGGCCACTTCTTTCAAAGCTTTGTTTAGAAAGAAATGGAGCAGCATTTGGAAGGGGAGATAAGGTCAGAAGTTACTGTATTTTCCTACAGTATCGCACAGGGGACTGTATTCATACCTTATAATAGCCAATATTGAAGAAAAATATGAAATGTATAACTGAATAACTTTGCTGTACACCAGAAATTAACACAACATTTTAAACTGACTATACTTCAATTAAAAATTCTTTTTAATTAAAAAAGTAAAACATATAGAGAATCAACAGCTTTACAAAAATTACCATGGCTTCAATGTTTCATGCAATTTTTTCATTAACCTTAGATGGACCTTTTAGCAATTACTATCTCTTGTAAGGAATCATTTATGTGGAAAAAATTAACGAACTTTTTTTAAAGAAATTACTTTATTTGATTGCTTTAATTCTTAATTTTCAAGATTGGAAAATGTAAACATATCAACGTAGTGAAGAAAAGGTCTCTTTGAGGGTGGAAAAGTTACAGGTCTGAAAAGAAAGGGCACATATTATGAAGCAATGTCCCCAAGAAAGATGAAAGGAGCAAACAAAGGGGTTTGCTTTACAAAAGAGGCCCCTGTCTTTAAATTGAAGGTGGGGTAGATGTGAAAATGGACACAGAGGCAGTAAAGTTTATCACAGAGAATCAGTAATTTAAAGAAATTCATATCTTAAAGCTTTTCTCAATTTAGAAATGTATGCGTTTTTATTTTGTTTGCCAACAGTTGAGTAAATCTTAACATTTCATGGCGAACTATCAGAGTAGTTCCATGTAAGTTTCCTCTTTTGTTTTATTTATTCATCAGTTTTATCCCTATTTCTACTTTCGTTCATCTACTCTGCCCCTATAGGCACTTATTCAAATGTCTGTTACTGGTGATATTTATCTGTCCCCCAGTGCATTATTCTTAGCACGTGCAGGTGTAGATGGGGCTGAGGACTATGTCAGTGAACAAAATAGAAGAAAAGAATTATCCTGTCTTTGTGGATTTTCTATACTAATATGAGGAGAGGAAGCAGGAGAAAGAAAAATGAAAATAAATAGGTAAAGCAAATAGCTTAGATGCTCCTAAGTGTTAACAAGAAAAAAGAAATCAAGGAGTGAGAATAGGAAGTGGCCAGGAAAGGTGAGGTTGGGGTTCTGATCAAGGTCATCGGAGTCTCACAGAGAACGTGACATTTGAACAAATACTTCAAGTCAGATCATGTCTCTTCTCTGCTCAGATCCTTTAAAGAGCTTCCCACATCACCAGACAAAACTAAGGATCTTTAGAAATGCCTACAAAGCCCTGCACAGCTGCCCATCCTTCAGCTCTATAACCTCATCTGCCACTGCCCCTCACGCCCAAGGCCCCGAAACAGTGGGCTGAGTGCTGCTCCCAGAACAAGAACACGCCAGCCCTTCCCAGCCGACTCTCCTGCTCCTCCTCCAGCCAAACAGCTCCCCTACTTACCTCTTCCTGTTCTTTGCTTCATTGGCACTTTCCCAACAAGCCCTTCCCTGACTGCATTTAAATGAAGCAGCCACATGCCCTGAACAAAAGAGGTGATATTTGTGTCCAGCTCATTGTGGACAGGAGGAGATTTCCAAGAGATGCAAGATGCCCTCTGTACCCCACCTGAATGACCCATCCAGAGACCACAGCTTCCTGGCTTCCTCTCCAGCTCTCCGGCTATGAGGTCCTGCTACCTCTGGAAAAAAGGGAGTTCATAAAGCTACTAGAGCATCCAAAAAATAATTATATAAATAAATAAAATGCTAATGCATCCTCTATCCCATGTCTACAGTCTCTACAGCTCTTCCCTGCCAAACTTTACTCCATAAAATGTATCACTTCCTAAAATGCTATACAAATTGGTCCTTTTGCTTATTATCTGTCTCTCAACTACCTTCCTCCCACCCTCTTCCTCGACAGGCACACACACTAGAGGGTAGCCCCTGGGGGAGCGGGTAGGGAATAATTCTTTTCTGTTTTTTTTTTTTTCTTCTTCTTTTTTAATAGAGGTACTGGAGATTGAACCCAGGACCTCCCACTCACTAAGCATGTGCTCTACCACTGAGCAACACCCCCGTACCCTTTCTGTTTTAGTCATGGATGTGTTTACTGGAAGCAAATATCAGAGGAAGAGCGTCCCTGGCTTGTTCAACAAACAGGAAAGAGGCCACTGTAGCTGGAACAGATGAACTCAGATAGGAAAGCAGGGCTGCAGGCAAACTGGGCTGGGTTGTGTTGTCTCCCCTCCCCCCATAGAATTTAGGCTTTGGCTGTGAGTGCTGTGCGATTCCTTGGAAGAATTTTAGTAAATTAACTGTAACAAGTCAAGGGCTCAGACTGGGAGACCAGTCAAGAGAGCAGTATAATAAGCCGGGGTAGCTTAGCTTCTTATAAAATGTTTAGTGTCATTCTGTGTTCATGCATTTTTAATTAGCACAAATTATTGTACCATTTGTCCCCTTCTCTTTTTTACTTTTCTTTTTTTCACTCAGCAGTACATTTCATGATGTAATCATGCTGATGGGTGAACAGCTAGTCAATTGTTTCTAATTGCTAAGTATTATTTCACTGTCTGTACCTTCTTTCCTAAGGTGAACTAGAAATAAGGTTAAGATTAGGATGTTTGTTGTTAGGGAAACCACATTAGAAGAATAAAGGTAAGAAACAATTTGCTAAAGAGAATGGGATCGTGTGAGCAAAACAGAAAAGCAATGGGTTCGTTTGAACAATGTTGGAATTTGCCAGATGGAGACAGTGAAGGAAGAAGGTTAGAGAACTGAAAGAATAAGCAAATGGCGAATGGACAGTGGTAATACAGTAACGATAACAATAACAGTACCACTAACAATAAGGTCGTTTTTCCTACTTTAAATACCCAAGACACAGGCTGGGGATTCACTTACATTCATTAAAATAAGGGGCTAATATACTTGGAGAACAGAGAGAAATCAAAGCATTTAATACTACATGGAAATCAGCAAAGCAATTTAGTGGAAATAATAGACAGAAAGAAAGGTATAGAAGCTGACGTTCAGAAGTACTGATACTTCAGTTTTCCAGAAGAGAAGACTGGCAAGGTCGTGACCAAGTGACTGTCTTTACAACTGGATGAGGAGCGAGGCAGTTAGAGAATCATGGGCGTGGCTGTTGAAATTCCTCAAGATGACAGTAGGAGTTGGGGTGGAAAATTCGGATGCTAGCGTGTAATGACTGGGGTTGCGGTGGGAGAGAGGCTGACAACCTCGTTCCCACTGATCTGTAAGGCAGGAAGGAATAAGAGGCCCATACAGAGGAGGACAGGAAAGACGCAGCACCACTGAAGGTGAGCCAGGCTGAAGGCGAGCCAGGCTGAAGGGGACGCAGAGCAGGAAATCACGTGGAGACGCCAAGTTACAAGGCAGTTTGTTGTCAGCAGGACAAGGGGTTCCAAACTGCACAATCACAAGATCTAAAGGAAGATAATGGAAGAAAACACAGAACCATAGAGTGGACAGAGAAGGGAAGAAATAGCTCATAAAATGGGCTTGCATTTAGGCAGCGACGTATCATAGTTCTAAATAAAATAATGGCAAAATTCCCCCAGTTGATTAAATAATTAATTTGGAGCAAAATCTATTCAATTAGACAAGTGCTTCGGCCTCTAAATCCAACCCATGTAGCAGAAGTGCCTTCATGGTGGGGGGAGGAGAGTCTGTCTCACCCAGCATTGCAGACATTCTCACCCATCCTCCCACAGACATGTGCACATATACAAAATAAAATTAAAATGAAAACTATTAATGTATCATGTTGTCTATTGGATCAGTTGGTAAAAATATAACAAGGTATCATTCCAATAACTGCATTAAATGGCCTCTCATTCTCTTTCCCCTTCCTGAAGCAAATAATAAATAAATTAATCAATCTGCTTCTGATATTGAGTAATTTTAACTTTAAAAATTTTTTCTAGTTGGTCCTTTGGCTGACAATTTTTAAAGTGGCTTTTTCTTTTTTACCTTCATACTATTTGGTACACACAAAAACCATTAACAGGTCTGAATTTTAAATAAATACACAAAATGTATTTTCTCACCTCAAGTTTTGCACATCGTTCTAAAAATAAAATATGAGAAACTAGAGCAGTTTCTATTTTGGGAAATCACAGTATGTTTAAAATTCAAATGATAGGGTTTGTTTTTAAAAGTTAGAAAAGCTCCATACTAATTATTTGACTTCTGAATGTGCCAACTGCTTTGCAGTCCTGAGCACAGACATTACAAACCTCCCACTAGGACTGAGAGTGACTGGATTATGTCCACAGAGGAAGGCCTCAGTCTCTATTTTTTTAAGTCCTAGAAGAGAACATGGTCACGGGTAACTTCTTCTAAGATGTGAAATCACTCCCATGGCCAGAGAATTGCCAGGTAGAATTGTTTATTAACAAAAGAGTTCCACAGCTTAGAGACCCAAGCCAAAGAGCTGGGCACCAGCATGACCTCGGTCCTCTCACTTCTTGGACAGCACTGGGAGCTAAGGACAGGGGACAGGGATGAAATGAACATAGAGTTGCCCCGAAGGAATTCATAGTCCACTGAGGGAGACGGATGCAGAAGTAAATACTTTACAATAATTAATAAATGCAACTCCTTTGTGTGGCTGAATTGCCTGGAAGAGCAGGAAAGACTGTCGATTAATAGAAAGAAATCAGCCTTATTAATCACTTGTGAACAAAAACAAAGTCAAGGATATGATGCCAAACCTTTCTTTGCTTCCTCTAACCAGAAAATATTCCATCCCTTTAGGATCCTTTTCAGGTGGCCGACAGGAGTGTCTTCTCTCCCTGGCTGTCCTCTCCCCCTTTTCTTTCTGCCTGCATTTTTCTGGGTCTTGTCAACCTTTCTTTATCTTTCTGCAAGTTACTAGGGCCAGTCTGGGAGGATGGTGCTAGATCCTTACTGGCCTTCATACAAGGAAGCTGTGGTCCTTCAGATTGTCCAGCAGGGAAAAGCTACAACATAAATCTTTAGTAGCATATTTCTGCACCAAGACTCCCCATACTCTCCCGTGAAGTTCATACACAATTGTTCCAGCATTAATGGGCAAAGTCCGGCAACATGAAAAAATGAACATGCTTGTGGATTCTGCAGTCAGACTGCCTGAGTTTGAAACATGACTCTGACAATGTTGGCTGAGGATTAAATTAATTGATAATATGTGTTAGAAGCAAGTGTTGCTGATGGACGCAACCGGTGTTCCAGGTTCTTGTCCCGTCCCAGAAAGAATTCAGAGACAAGACGTCTCTGGTGGTTAAAAAGGTAAAGTGAGGATTTATTAGAGAATGGATAGTACACTCTCAGGGGAGAGCGGGCAGGCTCAGTGAGCGGCTGCCCTGAGTTTCTTTGGCAAGTTAGTTAGCTACATAGGGTCTAAAAATGGATGGGCAGAATATTCACTGGGGAGGGAAGGGTTTGGGGTCGTATTCCCTGATTATCATCCCAACTCCACCTTCCCAAAGGGAGGAGGGATTTTTGTCCTTATTTAGTCTGGATAGGAAGTGTCATGGCGTCGGTACATGATGGGTACTTCTGATCTGCAAGGCTAATTTGCCCAATTCCTGCCATTTGGTCTGTGTCCTCCTTTCTCTGCTCATATCTAGCTATCTGCCTGCTCTAACACAAGGACAAAATGAAAAGCAAACAGTGGAAGGGGAACTGCCAACCTCCTGCCCTAGAAAGGTAAGTCAGTAACTCTGGAAACCCAGCGAGTCGGCACGCTGGCTTTGGTGCTGCTCCCCTGTCCTGGTGCCTGTGCTCCCAGATCCAGTTTTGTCTGGGAGAAAGGCCTGCTCTCATGGGCTCAGAAAGATGCCCCCAGGACTGACGCCGCAAGAAATTTTCCCTGACAGACTGGTACAGCCTTCTCCGGTCGTGTCAAGGTGAAGAACTAGCTCTCTTTCTCTCTCCAACCCCGTTTTCCTCTCCAGGTGGGTAGGTCCTTTTCCCATGACGGAGTTTGACAGGTTCTGAGAGCCCAGGAGTGCGGCCTCTGAAGGCTCACCCCTGCATCGTGCTGGAATTTCCTATTGCTTTTCTTGTGTCTCTGACGCTAGTAGGTGGAGGCTTTGCTTGACCATTTTGCCAGCTGAGGTTGAATCAACCAACTTCTATTGCAGTTCTGTGGACCTCAGGGAGTATTCCCGTGTGTCCCTGTGCGTGTGTGTGGTTTCCTCATCCAGGGATGTTTAACAGAACCATCACACTCCCGGCCACGAGAATCTAAGGACCCGCGTCATCACTGCTGGTGCAGCGCCACTGGGTTTACCCATTTAATGGGAGAACATTTCCATTAACCTAGTATTGTAACGGAGCAGGACCCTGAGGGGACTTCCAGGCACAGACCCCTCCCCCATGTCCTCTTCTGCAGCCCCTCTCTGAAGTACCAGATAATAGCATCTCATGCATATTTCCTGGGTTTTTCAGATGTTAAAACCACCACCAAAGGGAAGAACTTAACTACTTGATGATGGTGAGCACTTGGCCCCACACCTTCTGACGCCTAAGGGTCGATAGTGTTGACCACCCTGTTCCCTTAACATCAACCAGTCAGAATTGTGCATAAACTGATCAATTCATCTGGACCCCCACCCCCAACTGGCCTTTAAACATGCTTTGCTGAAAGTTCAGGGTTTTCTTGGGCATAACCCACCTGGTCCTCCTTGCTGGGCCCTACAGTAAACCTTTCTCTGCTCCAAACTCTAATGTTTGTGTTTGTTTGGTCTCAGGCTCGGTCGGGCACATGAACTCGAGTTCAGTAACAGTAAGAGGGATGGTATGGAAGCGGGGCTGTGTTGTCTGTCCCACCTCCTTTGGCTGGGTGAATGTTTCCAGAATTAGGACCCCATTCTCATTCTTTTGAAAACTCTTATTTATTTTTTTAAATCTTTCAGAAGTTTTGGAGTTCTCATTTGATTATTGCCTCCTTAAGGTAAGACAGTCACAATGCAGCCCTTAGCTGACTGCAACAGGTCCTACAAAAAACTGTGACGAGGCACTTTTTTTCTTTTTTACTTACAGTCTATAGGAAAATATCACAAAGGGAGCTTCTCCTCCAGAGCAGCATGCATGTACAAGGCCACAGGGAGAACAGTGGAGAAAATTTTCCTTCTGGAAAAGAATACTGTTTATCGTCCTAGAAACCAAGATTTTAAAGAAATCAATCTCTAACGCCTTCTTGCACAAAAGAAATAGCAGCAGAACATCTTCGAAAGAACTTAATCTCAAACTAGTAGAAAATGGATTCAAATCTGTGTCTCCCATTTACTAGCTTCTCGTCTTGGAATTATTTACCGTCTCTGAGTCTTTGTTTTCTCTTCTATAAAATGGGCATGCTGATTTCTACTTCATATGATTTTTTGATATAATAAAATGGGAAAGCATATAAAGCAACTAACGAGTATGGTGATCATCATAATAAACAACAAAAACCCACTTATTCTTCACGATGCTGAATTACATATACAACTGTATGTAATTTCCAAGAGTCAGTGTGGAATTTCCTACAAATTAGAAAAATCAATTTAATTTGCTTCTCTGGAATATTTGAATAGAGCTTCTCTAAAGGAATCCAAAAATTTCTTCAAGAGCCGTATCTGAAGGAATTAGATGATTTATTTAGCATCTCAGCCTAGATTTCCATTCTCCAAAATGAAGAACCACAAAAGATTATGCTATTCCTGTAACTACACAGTTAGTACCCACTGAAAATGTTTGCACCGTACTCTATAATAAATGCATTTTTCTCTTAGTTGCAAAAGACTATCTCCAAGAGGTTGTATGTTTTTCCAGATCATGAAAGTGTCGAAGTCAGTAATTGATATTATTAAATATGTTTACTGCTGATGCTGTGACACAGCTGAAACGTGCTTGCTTTTCTATGCTGAAAATTGATGGGATATTGAATCTGATTTCCCCTCTACAGTGGATGTCAGCAAAACTTCAACATGTGAACCAAAGAAAGCAGAAACAGTTGATAAATGTTCTTCATGAATCAGTCTCAGAAATGAGAGCAAATCAAGTGCCTGTGGGAACCTGAGCCACAGTTTCAGGCAGAGTCTGTGCAAAAAGCGGCGGCTCAGAGCAGCTGAGGTTTATCTGCAGAATGAGGCAAAGCCTGTGGAGCCAGAGGAACTGGCTCTGAGCCTTACCCTCCGACCAGGGTTTGCTTGGGTCTTGGTCTGTGCTTTTGGCCGTTATCCTAGAAGGCACACATTTTGTCTGTTTTGGAAAGGTGACTTTTTCTTCCCCACTATACTGGAACAATGGTCAAGAATGCCAGAGAAAAATATTCAGGCACATTGACTAGAAAAACATCATTTTGTAAAATTCTGGCCAGAAAATGAATTTTCTGTTGGAAAAAATATAAAATGGACCATTTTTTACTTATACGCTGCATTGTATCTAATGCACTATTTAGGCAAACATTTATAAATTGATATCAAAATGTGAATTCCACTATGGCTAAGCCCAGGGTTTATTCTCTTCCCAAAGAAATAGGTGTGTCCAATGTTTTCTGTTTCATAATTTTGGTTTTCAGTCCATTGTGCATATTAGGTTATTTCCATGAAGCACACACATTTACATCCATATTTATAATATCACTAATGTGCTAGCAAAATAATGTACTCTCATATGCTTCATCTTATGTAAACTTTATAACAGCCTTGTGACCCGTGTAGTGTGGCATTTTAATCCCCATTTTACATATTAGGGCACTAAGACTCAGGGTAGGGAAATGGCTGGTTCAGTGTCCGATAGTTAGTAAGTATCTCAATGATGGCTCTGTCTCCTCTCTTCTGATTCTAAGCTGAGTGGTTTTTGTTTTATGGTTTAGTATATCAGAGCACCTTTCCTGCTTGCTTTGTATCCTTTATCAACATAACTCAAAATAGGTCCAACTACCCACATTTTCCCATCTATTATTTCGTTCATTAGACACGATTGATGTTAAGGTCTGCATGGCTCCCTGAGCAAGGGCGAGGAGTGTTAGACCTGGAAGATGTTAGTGCTGATGGCATTCCACCCCGTACCAGGTCTGCCAAAACCTTTATTCCCCTGTACCTTCTATAAGCTTGGCAGACCTTCTGCATTGTTCCTATTCTAAGATTATCAGTGTGTCAATTTCCCACTTTACTTATGAGGTTAAGTGTCTGGATCCGTTGCAGACTTTTCAAGGAAGGTGTCGAACAAATCAACGGGATCACTGAGCATATGTTATAAATGGACTAACTACAAAGGAGTGGGCAGGGCTAAGAGAAAACAATTAAGAGGTAGGGCAGTATCTGGGAGTCACTGTCTCCGTAGGCCTGAAGGAGCCAGGAGAGGGAGCAGATCCTGGAACCCAGAGAGAACAGCTGGACGAACGGGCTGGGGTGGAATTGGCAAGAGTGGAGAAAGGAAAACAAAAACACCAAACTCACTTTCTTGTGAACTTCCTATATCATGCCACACGTCCCACTGTCTCAGACCAGAAGCCAGATAGTGTACTAGACCAGGTGTATCTGAAACAGAGCCTAAACGGACACATTCTTTGGGAGTGCAACCCTGCGGAAGCGGAGTTGAGGAAAGAGGGAGGGAAGCAATACAAGGAGAGCAAATATAACAACTCGCTTTACTGAGCTGGCTCCTTCTTCACCACAAGCAGATACCTTGGTTTCACAAAACAGCTCCAGAAAAGTGATAGGAAGTTGGGATGTCTCTCAAGTATTTGAAGGGCCCATTGGCTATTCATGGCCTTATGAAGTGTTGACTCCCTTGATCTTCTGGATCATGTTATTAACGGACACTGAGTGGTCCTGTGGTGTTTCCCACTCAGCAGCAATGAGGAAGCATCAGGGCACAAGGGGAAAAAATGTGAAGCAGGAGCCAAGGTTCTGCAGGGTCATGCCTGTGGGTGATCTGATCTGAAGGAATCCCCAGAACAGAGGCACTCTCGGCCAGAAGTGGCAGGAAAGCTGTAGCTCCACAAACTTCAAAACACTGTGAGCCCTGCTGGGGCTGCATCAGTCAGAGAGCAGACCAGGTGATGGTGCAGATCTAAGCACGCACAAACTCGGCGTGGAGCAGAGGACCAGAGTGCTTATAAAGGTCAGCCTCACAGGGCACAGAAAGAAGGCAGGAGCTGGTGGAGGAGAGAAGCGGGTCTGGCACAGCAAACAGAAAATGTGCATCGTGTATATACAAAATGGGAAGAAGCTTCTACAAAGTGGCCATGCTCTCTTTAGCAACACTACATCTCCAAACTTTATTCTTTTCAGATTCCTAGATTCCTTTATATTCTTTTACATTCCTAAGGCAGGACAGAGTGCTCTAATGCTGTAGTCTGATGGCTTTGTGTGTAGTCTTAGAAAATTTTATTCTGTCCCTTATCCTGGTTTAATTTCATTCAAACTCCTATAAACCTGCATTTTCACTCGTGGCTTCTCCTTACCATGCCAGGGAAACAAATGCCACATCTCTAGCCTTCCCCTTCCTGCAGAACTTACTTCTGGCCTCCTCATTTCAATCTCATCCCCAACTTGAAAGTCTTAGCAGTGTTAGGGATTTACACATTAATTTTTGTATTTAACTCTTTCTGATATACTGTATCATTATTGATATTTAACCCAATAATTTTTTTCTCTTTGGTAATAACAATAAATTTTAATTTTAATCACTAGTTAAAGAGAATAGCATCTCCCCTCCTCAATACTGTAAAAACTAACCTGATCTAGAAGTGCATTTGCATTTATTAATGTCAAACATCATCTAGTTATTCATAGTTGTGATTGGAACCACATGAAAAAAAGAAGAAGAAAAGGGTTTGACTGCCTCAGCTGTCTAAATTCGACTAACAATTAATATTTGCAGGTGCTGGGAAATTTACTTAGACGGTTGATCCCAGGGCACACCTTGATCTACCCTTGAGGCATGGCATTAGGCCTCCAAGTCTATAACTCAGAAAGGAGTTCTTGTGCAGGTGCAAAAAGAATCCACGGATGAATTGCCAAGTGCCTAGTGTTGTACTCCTCCGATTCTGAAGACGATGTCATTGGTCTGGTTTGTGTTAACTTTTGATAAGATTTAATTAGAAATAAAGACTAGAAAAAGTATTATAGAAACAAAGAATTTTTTTAATCAGTAAGGTCTTAGAAAATCATAAATTATTCTGGTGTCTCCCCCCAACTTGTAGTTCCACCCTTGCCAAGTTGTATACATCAAGCTACCTTTGCAAAGTTGGTACATAAAATTCCATCCATATGATTTAATCTTCTGCTGTAGGCAGGAGGAGATAGAGTACGTAAATGTTTTTCACCAAAATGTTCTTTTTGTTTAAGTGATGGGAGAGTGAGGAGTGTCTGTAAATGAGGAGATTTCAAGAAGCTCAGTTCCTCCTTGTAATGTGGTGTGTGTGACAATCACCCTGGCAACAACCCTAATAGCTAAACACATAATAATAATTTCTTCACAGTAAGGAAATAAAATAAGCAGTTAACTCTGGAGCTAATATTATTTTGGAATAGTTTAAAGAGTATAATTTTGGAAGGGAAGAGCACATTTTTGTCAATTTCTTTCTCTTTTGACATTTAACTTAGAGGTTGGGGGTAGATGGTATAAATTACCAGGATCTGAGTTCTGGAACAGGGCCTAGACCCCAAATGTGTTGTATGTCTACCAAGCCCTCAGTTTTGTTTTGTTTCTTTGGCCATGCCATACATTCTGAGGCCTAAGATGGTTTGGGATTTTTTCTTTTTTATTATTTGTTTATTTCACTAGTATCAGGACCCGGTTTTTGGTTGTGCACTAAATCACGAATGTTGACCTATTTCAAATCCTTGTAAATAAAAATAGAGCTATTTTCATGCATCTCTACTTTAGAACTGCAGTTTTTCAAAGAGTGTTGTAGGGTGAACATTATTATTTCAATGAAAATTTTCTCAACACTACCCTAGTCTAGATTTCTTTTTTCTAAAGCCAGTAAATAAATTAAAAAAAAAAAACAAACTAAAATTCCTTCAAAAATACATTAACAGTGGGTTGGATTATACTGCTAGATGGATCCTTTAGGATAAAAACATAATATTTTAGATCTTCCTTGTTTTTATTGATAAAAAAATTAAGGCTTACTGATGCTAATTAAATAAGGCAAGAACACCATTAACAAATCAAGAAATTAGAATGGAACCAAGGTAATTTGCTTCTAAATCCAGTACCTTTCTTTTACTATTCCATTCTGGTGGACTCCTCCTGGATTATAAACCAGTGTTTTCAAAATATAGACCCCAGGTTCATCTGCATCTTCTATGATGCTTTTCAGGATGTAGCTTCGGATCCACCTCTTGATATTGATTCTGTAGACATGAAATAAGGCACTAGCGTCTGCATTTGTAACAGCCACCCAGGGGATCTAACGCACACTGACATCTGAGAGCACCGCCAACCACATGGTCGCCGTGCAGACACTTCATCAGTGCTGTCCACTGGCTTCCCGTACATCTCCGTGAGAGCAGACCAAGAGTCCAACCAGAGGCTGATACTGAGCCTCTGACAGAAATAAATAAATAAACACACACAAACAAACAAATAACGTATATGGTTTAATTGATTTAGTCTGGGAAGCAATAGATGGAATATAGGATTTGGTTAACACAAATTAGCTCTCATCCTGAGAACGTCATGCATTAAGTCAAAATCAAAACTGTCGCATCTTACTTCTTTGGAGATGCTGGCAACTAGCATTAAACAGGTTGAAACAGATGTATTTCTCTCTTGCCGGAAGCTGTACTCAGACAGCAATGGTCAGCTCCTCAAGGAATTTTCAGCCAGTGACACTTAATTATATCTAGCCCCAAATTCAGAATTGGTGACATTCTGGGAAAGGACTATTGACTAGCTGAGAAATGACAATGTTGAGGTTCAATATTAATCTTATGATCACCAGGAATAAACTAGTACCTATTTATTTGTGAAAGTTTTGATGCAGTTTTCAAGTGACAATGTTCAGCAAGCATTGGAACAACATTTTTCATGTCAGATTTTGATTTTGTTTTGGTTTTAAGAGAGTGCGGGGTGGAGAAGACGGAGGGGTGCTTCATATTGAAGTTTGATTGAAAACAACCAAGTGCCCGCATGAGTCTACACACAAGACGAGGCCTCAAGTTTTCTCATTTCAAGCCTGAGTAGTTTAGATCATCGGGAAGGCATGTGGGCTGCAAGGCCACAGATTCCAGTCAGTGTCAGTTGCCTTTGTACAGGAGACAATCAAGCAGCAAGGCACACTGTAATTTTTATTTTATGTTTCAAAGGGTTCTTTAAAAAGATTGTATTCTTCCCTCACATTTTCCTTGCCACAGCTGGTGGCTTCTTCCTAAATGGTATATTAGGGCCCATGAGCACTTGATGTCTGTCTTCTCTTACTTGACTGACATGATGTGTGTCAAAATGTAAACAGTCTAATGCAGAAAGCACATGAGTTCAAGGAGAAATTATAAAACTGTTTCTGAAGTGTCTCTGAAGGGCTGTGCTCTGAGAAATTTCAGCCTGTGACCTTCTAGCCTTCACTAATTCTAAGCTTGTGGATTTATAAGGTTGTGCTAATGGCCACGCTAATCTGTAGCCACTGGAAGGACCGAAGTGTTCTCTCTCCCCTACATGAATACAGAGCACTTTCTGCAGTGATTGGAAGCAGGTTATTCACAGCTTGCTAGAGTGAAATTACATTTAAGCCCATTTCAGGTTCTTTTGCTGATTATTAAAGAACAGTGCATTTCATTTTTAGCACCTTGCTCTAATGAGAGTTCTGTTGTTAATGAAATCATTAGGCATCCGTAATGCTGTCTGCCTCTGTCCAATATACAATTGGATGTAGTCTTGGAGTGTTAGAGATGGCAGGAGGCTAGAGTCATAGGACCGTTTAGTTAGGTAGGCATGCCTTCACCCCAGTTTTCAGATGTGGTGTTCTCTCTGTAAGTAAGTGTTAAGCAGCCACACATGACAACAGCTAAGCCTGTACTCACTCCTGTGATGCATCTGCAGAACCTCCTCCCCTCCCCCTCAACCCCAATGCCATGGAGCATCCTGCTTTGATGATGGAGGTGGAGAAGAATCTCACGCATCTTGGTGGAGGGAGTCAGACCCCCTTGGCAGGTCTTGTCTTAGAGTTTGCGATTCTTTCCCTCCTCTCTTACTTCCCATATTTACAGGGTGCCAGGTTTGTCCAGGTAGATTGCAAAGGATAGAAGTTTGGACCTGAGTAAGAAAATACTGCTCTCAATGAATTAACGACTAAAGAGTTGTAATTGTGCATCAATAACCTAAGGTAAATATTGAAGGAGATCTTGTGGGGATGGAAAGATGAGATTTCCTTGCAGGCTGATGAAGTACCGTTGCCTGCTTCTCCAGCCGGGCGAAGGATTTCTCCTCCCTCCTCTCTTGCATGTCTACAATACCTCACAGCTAAGGGTCTGGCGCAGAGTGGTCCTCCTCCCCCAGACGTACCATGGCATTTCACACCTCTTATCCTTTACGAGTTTCATTTTTCCAGAGAATATTACATAATGTAATGGACAAAATGACTCCGATCAAACATTCCCTTCACTGTTTCCCCACTCCTGGAAATACAAACACACCTCCCCAGACACACATCCCCACATTCTCTCAGTAACTCTCTTCTCTGTGGGACCATGATGTGTACACTGTGAGCACAATGTACACTAATCCAGTGTGCAGAAATATAGATCATTTTTTGACTTCATGATTCATTCTGGCTTTTTTTGAGTAAGTAATGTGATCATTCAAGCCCAGCTCAAAATACATGGCTGAATAGTTTTCCCAGCCCAAGGGACTGTCTTTTTGTGTCATCGTGCACTTTACAGAGGCACGTTCTTCCTTTCTAAGCTCCTGGTTTCTAAATGACACACCTAGGTATTCCTTCCATCAGGTGGGACCCACAGAATGGAGGCCACCCCGGTGACCCGGTCCACATCGCAAATCGAAACCTAAATCATCTGGCCTTCAGGGTAGAGGCCTCACTGTCAAGGAAACCTCACGTTCACCAATTACAATCCTCCACCTCAGCTTTAGTGAGCTTAACTTACCCTGGAAAATGGACCTGCTCACTTTATGAGGAAATCCCTGGCCTCCTAGCCAAACACGCCTTGTCTGCGTATTGCCGCTTCCAATGCTCTGTAAAATGTGCATCCTGAATCTCTTGGGAACAGAGCCCCACTGCTTGTAGAGTGCTCCACTCCCTCAGTGCATGGGTTGTCCTACCTTGAATACGGGACATCAAACTTGTTACTGAATTTTTTTATTTTTGTCACTTGATACTTGCCTCCTGTTGAAATATATGCACTTATTTCTGAATTTATTTTTATTTATACATTTGCATATGATTGTATGTCTGTAACTGAATAGGACTGGTTACATTAGAGCTTCAGTTAGTAAAAGAAAATAGTAATATATAGCTTCAAATGGAATATTGGAATCATCTCCACAGGTCACCTAAGTCACTACTGACTATTTCTCTTAAGTTGAGGCAATGCTGTTGATGGTTAATTTTGACCATTACATGTGAACTCTTTTTAATTTCACTCTAAACATGACCACCTCATTTCACAGTTCTGGGGAACTATAGTCAGCACTGATGGAAACCCAGAGGGCAGTGGTAGGAGCCGACATCAAGCAGTTGACTCATCATTTCATAGTGGATTTTTACATCATTACCTAATGCATGAATTTCAATGTCAACAGGAAGATAACAAAAATAATTCACATTTGTACAGCATTTTAAATGTTAAAACAAATATTAATTTATTTGATTCTCCCAACTTTATGAGATGATAAACTTGAGTGGCTGAAAAAATACTGTTAATAGATAAATCATTGATGTTTTTTCCATCAGCAGAAGCGAAAAGACCTCTTATATCAAAACATTCATTTGGCCTCAAAATGAGAAATCCTGGTATGTGAATTAGGTTTGATTCTTCATTTTTATTTGTTTTTTTTTTTTTTTTTTTTTGGTTTGATTCTTTAGAACTCTGAAGAAACAGCAGAGCCCAGCTACCTCAGATAGAGGCACCAACACCCCGAGACACCGTAGGCAGGGATAATTTCATGCCTATGTCCATGCCTAATTCTTGCTGGTCGGGAGTGGGGGTGGGGGGAGTATGAGTGATGGAAATCCACAGATAATCAACAAACTTCTTTTGCTCGAAGGGTTTGTGCTCTTTCCCCAAGGAGGCTTTTGCCGTGATCTCTACCTAGAAGGAAAAATTGGCTGCTCTTTCTTCTTCTTCAAGCCCCCTTCCCAGCGTGTGGGCATGAGGCTCCCCTCCAGGAGTGTGTGTAGCCTCACCACTGGAGGTCATCTTTTTTTCATCACCATCTGGAGGTCTTTTCCCAGGCACTTTAGTTGCTCCTCCACCTGATTACAATATCCCACTGATCCTGTTTTGCACTCTCTGCTTCTTAACAGGATCTCTCTTTGGTGTCCCAACACCATAAAGAAGTTAATAATGCATAATGAGCTTGGACATCAATAGTTTGAGCTGCAGTGGACTGAAATTACCCTTCTCTTTCATGGCACCAGGAAGGCAGAGTCTGATCATCGGTTCAGTGAATTCCCACGTCAAGACAGACATAGGTGGAAGTTTTGTGAACAGTAAGCACATGAGCACAGGGCACCGCCAATGCACCTTTCTTCCTCTTGCTATTCATCTGGAAAAATGATAGCTTTGTATCTGTCCTTGAAAAACCAGCAACTAATAGCCTGGAGAAACTACCTTTGTCTTGTAAAATGCACAATAAAATCTTTGCTGTTCCCACATAAATTCAGGTTGTCTTGCATTACCTTTGGTTTTGTGTTTCTTAATAAATTATCATTCAGAATTTATAGATGCTAACTACTGTATATAAAATAGATAAACAACAAGGTCCTACAGTACAGCACAGGAAACTATATTCAATACCTTGTAATGGCCTATAATGAAAAACTATGAATAGGGATATATATACATATATATAAATGAATCTTTATGCTGTACACCAGAAATTAACAAAGTACTGTAAATTAACTATACTTCAATAAACAAATATATAATTAATTTTTTTATTTCTGTTTTTTTTAATTGAAGTATAGTCAGTTTACAATGTTTCAGTTTCTGGTGTATGGCATAATGTTTCAATCATACATTGCACATACATATATCCCTTTTCATATTCATTTTCATTATAGGTTACTGTGAGATATTGAATACAGTTCCCTGTACTATACAGAAGAAACTTGTTTTTTTAATCTATTTTATACATAGTGGTTAGTATCTGCAAATCTCTAACTTACAATTTAAAAAAATTTTTTTTTAACTTAAAAAATATATGATTAGCATGCCTAGACACATTTTCACACTGTTAAACACATCTATTTTCCTTAGATATATAAGAGAGTCATTGCTTAGGTATGTCAGGAGCCTCCAAAACATATTCCTTTTTTTATTTTAATACACTAATAGAAGGGAAAAGGGTGTCTGTTCTATGAATTGCTTCCTTGGAGAAGTAAAACACACACACAAAAGCTAGTATTTATTAAATGAATACATGAATAAACTAATCCTTTAAAACAACTCGGGTACATGGACAAAACATTTGATCTGGGGAAAGGACAAGAAGTAGGAGGCAATTTGGGATCAGCATTTGCTCCAATGAGTGTAATTATTGTGTAAATTGTGGCTCTTGACAAAAATCTCTGAGTCCTGTTGAGATGTTGTTAATGCCCCAGGAAGAAGCCTGCCTTCTCTAGCGTGATTGCTTACAAAGATGCTGCCGCCTCCTTCCTCCTTTTCCCACAGGAGATGGGCAATTTGCCAGTGTTTCATTTTCAAGTGCCATTGTTCACCTAGAGCTTTAGGAAAAGCTCCTGCTTTTTATTGTTAATCCAAATCTAAACGATGACCATTTGAAAAAAAAAAATCTTGAAACATTTTACAACAAATTTATTAGGCACTGACATTTAACCACGATGACACAAATAGCTCTGTCACTTGTTTTTTAACTTAACAAGTAATTTAGTAATTTATGCAGCCTCGGAATTACTTTATTGGTTTGTGAAATCTCCTTCTATGAGTAATTCATGGGAAAATTATAAATCTACGGCTGCTTCTGCAACACCTTTCCAACATTCATTCCATTAGTTACGATTCTGACAACAAAGCAACCCGGTAATGTTTACTGCGTGATTCAATCCCTCGAATGTCATATTTTACATTGTATATATATAGGACACTGCAGAAGAACGGTCCAATTGTCCTGCATTCTAAGGGAATTAGACACATTTATTCATTAAAGAACTTGAAGAATAGGTTAAAGATGTTAATGATTATTGAATGTGAGCTCATGCTGGGACCTTATGTGAATTAGGTTTGGCAGTCTTGGATTAATTCTTCATATTTAACACACGCTACACATTCAGGGGGTAATTTCCTGTGTTTTATCATAAAGACTGAAGCAAGATCAAAATGGATGCCAGAATTTGAAACGGTTCTGTGCAAAAATGGGAAGCAGGTAATCCTTGCTTTTATCAACCCTTTGCACAGCCCTTTGAGCATGTGTCCTTGTCCTGGTCCTCCCTTCACTTGTCATGGTCTGCCCACCTCCCAGCACTTGGGGTCTGTCACTTGGCCAAGGCCCCCGCCGTGACAGCGTCCTTCTGCTCCCAACCTTTCCTATTCCCTTCGCTTTCAGTTCAAAAATTTCCTACAAATGTTACACTCTTTAAGAGTCCCTTCTAGTCTAGAGAACAAGAACATTGATTTGTGTTTAGGAGTTAATAGCTGGTAGTAGCTATTAATGTGACACCCTTCCACATATAATTTGCATTTAAACAGCTGCCTTGAACTGAAAGAGTTGGAGAAGGCTGAGGATTTCAGACTCTGAGGCAGGGCCAATGAGAGTTATTTTTTTGTCACCAAGCCCTTCCCAGTGCCTCTCAGGTGTTTAATCCGTCTATGAGACATGAGGAGGGAGAAAACTAAACACAGCTCTGATTTGATTCCCAGCTCTGACAATTACTAGCTCTGTGACCTTGAGCTAGTTCTCCAGTGTCCTCAATCATAAAATAGGGCTAATAATGTTTTATGAAGACTAAATGAGTAAGATAGCAAAAACTCCTGAAGGTTTAACATTATAAGAATGTCAGTTTAAAATCTTTTGGTTACAAATGACAGACATTCAACTCAAACCACATATTCTGATAGGGTAGAAATGTGTTGTTGTTTAGAAATACATATTTTTAGCAAGCAAAGGCAGGGATTCTGACATGGGTGGTAATTGATCATACTTCCACGAACACTATCCTAGGGAGTCCAAGGAGTGTTCCACAGACCTGAAAAAATGAGAGGCAGGAGATGTCAGAGAATGTAGTGGTCCAGATCTAAAATCATCTGAAGTTAAGGGTGACAACCTCAATAAACCATAGAGAGTACAGACGAGATTGAAAGGTCATGCCGAAAGTAAATCTAACTATACACTAAATCTCTAAGGACTTGAGAATAATCTTTGACAACAGAGAAAATTGAGGATTTTTTTAAAATATATAGAAATTAACTGAAATCGGGGAAGACCATTGGACCACTAGTGGTAATCTGATAAAAGGAGCAGAAAATGAAAGCGGTGCCAGAAGAGTGGAGATGAAAAAATGCAGTCCCATTTTTCTTTAAAGAGCCCAAATTGGATTCTTCCAGGTATAGCACAACGAATCTTGGTGTCAATCTTGAGAGATTATGAAATGGGATGTTGAATGAAAGATGTCTAAGAACTTAATGGAGAACATGGTACTCATCGAGGACCTGTGTCAGTTTCCTAAGAACTAGTCAGATTATTTCTACTTTTGATAGAATTACCAGATTGGCCAATTTTATATGACCAGGAAAAATTGGACATGCAGCGTGTCTGGAGTTCAATTGTCCATGAATCTACCATGAGAAAGAATAAAGAAAACAGTTAACTATCAGTCAGGAAAAGCTTTCCCTTTCCCCTGTCAGGTTCAGTGACTGAGAGGGCTGTGAATGAAATCAACAAAAGACAGATTAACAAAAGGCAAGACGTGTAACTTTTCCTACTATCTTACGTACACAGGAATTCACAGAAAAGAAGCATAACTCAAAGAGTTTGGGAGCTTATCTACCAATCTAATAAAGGAAAGGTGATTTAGGCTTCAAGGGAAAATAATAAGGGTTATTTCAAGGTCTGTTTCACAAACTTCTCTTGGTGTTGACTGTCCTCTTCTCGGTTAGGGGGTTGGGAAAGTGAGGGATCAGGGGAGGAATATCCTCTGTGAGAACTATTTACCACTCTGTAGGTAGCTGAGAGATGTACAAGTGTTCTCTTTTCTGGTAGAGGTTCAAATGTTTTCCCCTGAATTCTGCGGGGTGGTGGTGGTGGAGATTTGCCTCCATTTGTAATTCATTTCAACATTCCTTTTCTCCATATGAATTTGGGCTTTTTGAATTTTTCTTTAAACTGGTTCCCTTATATGCATGGTTCTCTCAGTTAGTGACTAGAATAAAGCTTAATCATATGATCATTTTACATCCAAAGGAGAGTCACACTTTTACCATTTTTTTAAGTGTCTTTCAACAGTGAAATCACTTGTTGTGTAGGATTGGAAAACTCCTCTGTATATTCTTGAGAAAATGAGTGATAAAGAAAAATAATGCCTTAGTATTTTTAAGAAAGCAGTTTTTATTTTGCAGAACCCCCAACAATTTTAGAAACCCCCAGGGATCTCAGAATCATATTTTGAGAACTACTGCTTCACAGTTTTAAGAACTGTCTCATTCAACACAGCCAATGAAAAGGATTTTTATTTAGAGTCAAGTCAAAAAGATGGTGTTAGGAACCTAAAATGTAGTCTGATAGAAAAGTTTAAAGAAATTGAACAATACATTTAGCAAAGAAAAGATAAAATTGAAGGGACTAGGATATTAATATTCAAATGTTTTAAAGGCTTAACATAGAAGACTGACATTTCTCATGCAAAGGTGGAGTTTGATTCCTTTTGCTTTGAATTAAGTGGAAATTTAGTGACTTACTCCTCGTGAATAGATAGAAGAAAAAGTGACACTGAATAATGTTCCAAATCTAGGTCCTACAAGATGATACAGCTTACCTAGTTGTGTCTCTGGACAACCATCCTTGAGATCTAGCCACCATTTTGTGAGGAAGAAAGCTTAGGTCACATGGAGAAGCCACGTGTAAATGTTTTGGCCACCAGCACAAGCTAAGGTCGAAGTCAACAGCCAGCATCAACCACGAGACTGAGTGAACAATACTTCAGCAGCCAGTCTTTGCATCATCCCAGCTAAAGCCGAGTAAAGCAGGGATAAGCTGATGACTGCCAAGTTCTGAGCAACTTGCAAATCCATAATCAAAATATATGTTGTTGTTTGTAGCCACTAAGATTGGTGGTGGTTTGTTATGAAGCAAGAAATATCCAGAACAAAAAAGCAATTACTTCTTGAAGGGTTATCTCTAAATTTTTGGTGACCATTACATGGAGACCAACATTGGTGGATTGTATAAAGACTTTTCTAATGACAATCTATTCAAAAATACAATCATAGAATGAGCACATTGAACGTTCATTATTTTTTATTTTCTCTGTGAGGAGATGTGGACATAGCAAGATCAAATGCTTCACTTCTCTGCTCCTTAATGGCTCAGCCAGAACTAAAATCAAAGAAGCCTGAATCTCACTTGATTTCATTTCCCACTAGTCCATTTTTATTGGAAAGTCTTGGCTTCCCTACCTCCAGAGCTCTTCAAAGAGACGACTTCCTACTTGTCAGGAGTATGACATAAAGGAGTACAAGGTTGGATGGAGCATTTGACTTGATGATATATAAGCACCTTTCCAACACCAAGAAGTTATGACTGTCTTAAAAAAGACATGTGTTTGACCTATGAGAAATAACAGTCTTCTCTATTCTGCACCACTTAGACTTCTCTGGGGTCTCTGTCTCCCAGACTAGTAATTCATATAGATAGATAGGTAGGTAGATAGATGATAGATAGATAGATAGATAGATAGATAGATAGATAGATAGATAGATAGATAGATAGATAGATAGATAGGTAGGTAGATAGATAGATAGATAGATAGATAGATAGATAGATAGATAGAATTTTAAATATTACAGTATTTTAGTTAATTTTCCCTCAAAGAGACTGAGAACTGTAGCACGCATCCATGTGTTCACCGATTCATTCAACTGATAGTTGTCAAGAGCCCAGATGTGCTTCAAGTTTTTGGACGTGTAAGGAACTAAGGCTATTTAACTTCATTTAATCCAATCCAAATTCTCCCAAGTATATTTCCATCTTACTTAATTTTTATACTTATTCTATTTTTCTTAATGCTAATTTTTACATGTTTGAGAAAGGTTAAGAATTATTTTGCTCTTTATCCTTAAATTACAGATTAATCAAAAACATTAAAAAATGGGAATATATCATGATCCTAGAAGGGTGTAGGAACTTTGTTACAAGGCTACATTGGTGAGCTGGAAATATTTAATTGTCGCTAAGTGGACTATTTGCTTTCTTTTTCCATGATTGTAGCTAAAATATATGAGATGCTTCGAAAAAAAAACTAAAGCAAAAGGCAAATATTTTCCCGAAGAAAGAGCATTCTAATGTTAATGGCTGTTTCTATACAAAATGTTGAGGACAGCAATACCAGGTATGGTTGGGAGGGCAGATCTGTCACCAAACTGCCTAGGTTCATGTCTCAGTCTGCGCATTTCTTTATTCTTACCTAGGGTGAGTTACAAAGCTCTTCACGCTCTCTTCATTTGTAAAAGGGGATGATCATAATAGTACCAATTTCATGACGGTTACAATGATGAAAGTAGTTAAGATTCCTACCAGTACTTAGAACAATGCTTTGCCCCATGTTTGTGCAGTATAAGCATTTGTTAATTAAAATGTGAACATGTAATAATACTTTAACAATATGCCTCTTTCTTGTGATTGATTACAAAGCTCAGTTTTGTATAATCACATGATATTTTCTTTGAAAATGGATGAATAAATGGCTTTAGAATTAATTTAGGCATAACAGTAAACTGTCCATTTACTTCTCTTTCTATTTTTAAATCCTCTAAAACTTTGGAACTCGGATGATTTACTATCACCATAGAACGCAATTAAACGTAATCTACACTGTCTACTTAATATCTCGTTAAACTTAATTTTTATCTTAGGTTCTTTGCTTTGGAGATTTTGTGAAAACTTTCATCACTCTAGGGGTGGAGTGGGGATATGTTCATAAAGTTTCATAAGATTTTCAGTATTACCATTCACTCATTTTTAATCCACCTAAATTTAAACATTTTTGTAGTGTAAAATAGGCATCTAGATTTATTATTATTCATATAATAAGTCAATTTTCCCAACATCATTTATTAAGCCAACCATATACAACAGTGTCTGTATCCTCGTCATACACCAAGTGTCCATATGTTCATGGGTTTATATCTGGGCTCTTGAATGTAACCCATTCATCTATTTCTTTTTTCTTTTCCCGTGCCTTACCACACTTTTAATCTTTATTGATATATAGTAATAGACCTTCTTTACTGAGCAATATGTATCATTTATGATGATAATTATAAGCTATAGAGTGTAATGAGAATGCTAATTTAAAACAAAGAAACAAAAGTGAAAGGAATCCAGTCACTGAAAAGTGAAGTAAGTCAAAAAGAATAAAATAATGCCATTTGCAGCAACATGGATGGACCTAGAGATTGTCATTCTAAGTGAAGGAAGCCAGACAGAGAAAGAAAAATATCATATGATATCACTCATGTGTGGAATCTAAAAAGAAAAAAGAGAACAATAATGAACTCATCTCCAAAACAGAAACAGACTCACAGACATAGTAAACAATCTTACGGTTACTGGGAGAAAGTGGGTGGAAAGGAATAAATTTGGAAGTTTGAGATTTGCACATGTTAGCCTCTATATATAAAAATAGATTAGAAAACCAAGTTTCTTCTGTATAGCACAGGGAATTCTATTCAATGTCTTATAATAACCTTTAATGAAAAAGAATATGAAAATGAATATATGTTTGTATATGCATGACTGGGACACTGTGCTGTACATCAGAAGTTGACACATTGTAACTGACTATACTTCAATAAAAAAAAAATGTGGTTGAACATTGATACTCACATGAAAAGCTTATTAATTCTCAAAGTGAAACTATTGTTAGAATTACAAGTCTAATCTCCATGAGACTGACCATATGTGACATTCAGACAGCTGTTTTAGCCCATTGATAACCATTTAAGATACTCTATTAAATTATCAATGCAAAACTTGATCATTAGCAATAAACCATGAAGAATTAGAATTGTCAATGGGTCCCAGAAGCCCCAGTGTCGCCCTGACAGGTGGAGTACGCAGAGCACGCCACCCTCACTTTTCTCAGGCTTGGTTGTAGACCTGAGATAAGAAAGGGAGTGAGTGAAGAGTTTGACAAAAGGAACGGAATCACTTAAAAAATGTAAATAACCAAAAAGCTGCTGCACACGTGGTACAGCTTTGTCTAGGCTCTGTTATCTCCAGACAGCATTTCAAAAATGTATCCCTTTCGATCTGTCACCAATGTTGTGATCATCCTTTATCCCGGATTTTCATAAGAATTCTGAAGGATTTGAGGAAGACCAATTAATCAATGCCAGAGCGGATAATGATTTATGACCAGAGTAAAAATAGGAGTGCCTACGTTTCAATGCAGTCCCTTCTCTCTGTTGATCAGAATTTTTTTTTTCTTTCTCTTGGCGTGACTCCAAACATCTTTCTGGCAAAGAGGGTGTATTTTTTGAGATAGCGAAGTTGTTTATTGAGCCACTGAGTTCAATCAGCATCAGTAACTCCTGCAGTACCAAGGAAAATTGGAAAGAAAAGGCTTAGCGTAAATCTTCGAATATGGAGTAACTCATCAGCTGGTTCAGCAAGTCACAGAGAAGGTCTTATAATGTGAACACACTGTGTATATGGAGGGTGTTTGTGCCTGTCTGTTTTAATATATACGGGACAGTCTTTTCCTATCCAAGGACTTTTATTATGCTGCCACATTTGTACCCAGGTATTTTGATGGTACTGCTGGCATAGCCCTCCCAGCCAAAATAAAGGGTGCGTATAATTTTTCCTTGAGTTCTACTTTTATCCTTCAAGACGTCTGGTTCAAATATTCAATTAGATTTTATCACCTTTGTTTCCAAATCATAAATTGTTTGACAAATACCATATCATTGATGTGTATCACAGACTCAGATAATATCTTATTTCTTTGATGAGTGATTATGGGACACTAGCTTTATACTGCTGAGATTTATGTTACTCTTTTCAGCAAGAGCTACTGTGGGATGGTGAAATGAACAGTAATAAAGTTGGCAGGCTGAATGCTGCAATGTGTGTCTAATGTCTGAAAAAGGAGTCTGCTTTTATGCAAATACAAATTGGCTGTGAAGCTTGTAATTCTACAATCCAAACATCCAGCATGTGTCCTCTGTGTGACCCACTGTGATTTGAAAGACAGAGTGGAGACAACGGGTGGAGGGGGCAAGGACTGAGAAGGAAAATATGAATGTTATTTGTCGATATTTGTTAAAGGTCAGTGCCTATTAAAGAAAGAGACAGGAATGGAACTACTGCTAAATTACCATCTCAGCAATAAAAGAATAAAGAAATGTTGTTATTATTTTTCTATAGCAACAATAAGGGTTAATTAATATCCAACACTGCCTTTGGTATTGAGTAAATAGATGATTTCATTTTATTAAGTGTTGCTGTGAATACTAACAGTACCCCTTTTGTGAGAAGGAATAATAAACGACAGGGAGGGAGCTATGCCTGGTAAATCTGACCTGTAAAAAAAGCCTGCTGAAATCTGAGAGTGGCTACCCAAGGGCCATTTTGAACCATATTAAAGAGGTTACTGAGTCCCCAGTAACAGTAAGTGTGAGAGCTGGAATCTCTCTCTCTATACTCTTGTCCTGACTGTCTATTTGGTCTGCCCAATACTCTCCTTCTTCAAGAATTCTTGCTATCTGTTAATGGTTCTCTCAGTAGAGGCCATGTTTTCAGGACTCCATCTCCCAAGTACCGTCATTGGTCCAAGAGTGAGAACCTGACCACAGCTGGTGAAAATAGAATTCCCTGATGCTGAAGTAACTAGTGCAGGCGTGGGAACCCCATCCTACCAGACTAATCAGGATAAGTCTGTGTCTGAGGTTCAAAAACTTGAGGCAAAAAACATAGAAACTATTAAAATCTATATTTTCTGCCATATAAAGGAAAACTTTATAGCTTTTATATATTGAAAAAAAGATAAAAATAGACAAATGGCAGCTCAGTGAGTGCATTAGTCCTTTGAGCCCTGTTTCTAGGAGTCGTTAAGCCCCAGCTGCACCCTCAACTTTCTCATACATTGGATGTTCATCTATACCTTCTATTCCTTGAGCTAAAGCATTCCTAGCTGTGCCTAATTAATTCATTTTGGGGTTTTGTAATCTGCAACCTGGAGTTCTGATATAATTCCCAAGGTCAATGATTTTCAGGTATACTGGAGAGAAGGATTGTTACATACTCACTACGCTGTATATAAAAAATCATAGTACCAGATTTGAGTCTAGAATTTTTTCTTAATCAAAATCATTTTTATATACTGTATTTCAAGGGTTAAATAATGTTGAAGAGCTTTTAATATTTAAGTGTGGCACAAATTAGTACAGACACAATTTTATTCCTTTCATAATATGGTTCCATCAAAAGTATTAAATCTCTTTATTCCAGCTTACAAAAACTTTGTAGGTTTTCTATATACAAATTAGTACAAACTTAGTAGGGTGACCACTAAGTGAAAATATAAATGGCAACTTACAAATGGAGAGATTCAAGTTGCTTATCTCTTTGCAGAACAAGTTCTGTGATAGTTTCCTCTGTTTTTTTGGTTGTTGTTGACCAGAATCATTTGCAGCTACCATGGAGCAAGCACTGAAGATGGAACTCACAGTCTTGTGGAAGGAAATAGTAGTGAAATACAAACAGCACGGATGCAGAGACATGAGAGAAGAATACCTATCTAACAGGGTGATATTGTGAATATAAACGGAATTCAAATTCAAGGAAACATCTCTCGGAAAAAGAAGGCACTCCCTGTACAGTAGGTACAGGTGAAATCGTTCTCCATCCCAATTCCATGCTTCTTATTTGTGTGGATTTAGACTCCTTACATGCACTCTTGTCCTTTGCTTCCTCTTCTCTGTCTCCTTCAACTCTCTATCGATAAATCCACTGATTTCCCATGTGCAGATTTAGCATCCCCAACTTCCTTGAATTAATCCCAATTGAGCCAGCGTGTATTTCCATAGCAGCCATAACACCTTCTCTTTAATTCCAACCTAATCCAGTGGGGCTTTGAATTATGTTCCCATACTTATCATTAAGGGTCCAGACATTCCTCTCTCCCACGTGTCCCTTGCTGTTAATTTCTGTAAAATAGAAATAATGCTGCATATCCCATGGGGGTCACTGTAATGATTAATTTTTAAAATGGAGAGAAACTGCTCAGGCAAATGACTCTCATAGTGTATCCTATTTACTCTATGTGTTACTTGCTTTCTTACTAGCATTGTTGTTACTCTTCATTATCTGCAGCCATCATCTTCCAGGGCCAAGTGATGGGCACTTCTGTCTCACCCAAACTAATGATCTGGTATTTGCACCAGTTTTCAGGACTGTTATTATTTCAATATTCCCCCACCTTCTTAGCTCATTAGTTCAACAATACAGTCATTCAGTTAATATTTTTCAAAAAGACACAGGAAAAAGGAGGCATATGTTAAAGACAAGAAATGGGCCGATGAGGCAATGGGGTAGCAAAGATGACTTAGCCAGTTCAGCCTTGAGAAGGATGGAGGTAAACTGGGTGGTCATATCCACACATCATAATGAGGACATGGGCATTTATTCCTGAACTGGGGTGAGAAGGACCAAAGGAAAGGAGTCAGATTATCTTGTGAGTTTTTCCAAACTATATAATCATAATCTCTGCCCTCAAGAAGTACATAGTATAGGAGGAAAGACTGACTCTTAAACATGCAATGTAATACAGGGTCCTAAGCATTATATCTGTATGAATAGTACATGTAATACATAATGTTTATGAAAACATATTACATGTGATGATGCACTGTGCCAAATTTATTGGTATGCTGGAGCTGACTCTTACCTGCACACAAAATCCAATCTGCTACATATCCATTCAACTCTACTTTCAGTGAAATCATAATATTACAAATCAGGTCAGTTTTTTTAACCTGGAGATCAGGGTTGTTTTTTGTTTGTTTGCTTGTTTAATACTTACCAGAGTAAGATAGCCTAAATCATTTAAATCCATCATCTTATTTTCTTATTTATACTTAATCCCATGATGTGGGTACTATTATTATCTCTTTTTCACAGATGAGTTGTTTTGAAGTTTTTGTGACTTACCCAAGGAAGTTAGTGATCATACCAAATTTTGAATTCAGTCTAACTCCAGAGTCTGAAACTCTAAATATGTTACAGAGGAGGGCTGGATCTGGAGATGGTACCTTTTCTGAAAAATTTTCACAAAACTGCTGCTGAATTTTGGTTTGACCAGAAATAGGAATGGGCTGCAAAGATATGGGGAAGCAGAGAAGCTGAGTGTTCTAGCTCTGATTTTTGCTCTAAATGATAGAGGAAAAGGAGATAAGAAACAGTTTTGTTCCCTTCACGCTAAGATTGACCTGATTTTAGCTTATCTCTGGTTGCATTTTTATGAATTAAAAAAAAAAAAAAAGCCCTTCTCACTAACTCACAATTCCTTTCTTCTAACTGGAAATTCCTTTCTTCTAATTCCAGACCAATGCCTTGGGTTATTTTTGATAGCTTTCTTTCTTTTAGGTGCACATTCAATTAATCAGCAAATATGAGGTCTACTTTAAAATTATATCCGCAGTCTGACCACTATTTATCAGTCTTCAGTGATAGCAACCTCCCCCGAGCTACCGTTATCTCTTACCTGCGCTGGTCTTTTTGTTAGTCTCCTTGATTCCATTTCTTGTCCCATAGAGATATTCCTTCACAAAGTAAAATAAAATCACGTCATTTCTCTGCTTAAAACTCTGTAATGGCATTCTGTCTCACTCAGGATAAAGTCCCAAATACTTACCACAGTTGGCTGACCTAGTTGACCCTGAATATCATGAGGAGGTAGAGTTGCCCTCCACACCTGGGGCAGGGGGAAGTATGTCTAGAGCTCTAGGAAGGTGTGCTGGGACTGGAAGGAGGCCAAGTACAGACTTGTAGGCCAAGTCCTACTTCAATCTCAAAGGGCAGATAGTCAGTCTATAGACAGAGTTTCTCACACCTCAGAGTGGTCTAGATCAAGGTCTAAGAGAGTAGAAAATTCATATCTTCACCCCGTAATTATTGTCTAAGGGCTCTGCTTGGAGGGACATAAGTTCCAAGGCAATTCTCACCCTATTTGTGTGAGTAGAGTGAGCTCAGCATCCCGGGGACAGTCCTATGCACAAAAAATGCAGGTTTTGGCTATTGGAATCAGAGTGAAATGGAATTTGTAACGTGGTCCCAGAGAACATGTGTGAAGCACAGTGTCTTCTACAATGTACCCATTTCAAGGCGAGATCCATTCAGTCCTCACATTAAATTCACTGCACTGATTCTTCAGGACGGTGCCCAGTCACCTTTCTAAATATAATACTCAAAAGAAAGATTAGCTGGCCAAGCTACAGCCTTCACTGCTGAGGTTGGTCCTGAGGCTTAGGTGATGTTCATCCTCTGCCTCCTTTCTCTCACCCTTGGCCAACTCTTCTGCTGCTCTGGGTTAATTAGATCGTTGGGGGGACCCAGATCTTTATACTTCAAGGTACAGAGTCCTTGGTACTATGCCCTCATTTGGCTATGATGGTTCATGGCTAACACAGGCTTGAGATCACCAAGGATGCAGCAGTGTATTTCCAGAGGTTAAGACAGACTACTTTCTGAATCTTTGTATAGAAGCAAGTCCATCACCTCATAATGATCAGAGTCCATTACCACTGCCAAGGTGGTAACTTCCTCACCTGCTGGTCTACTGGAGTGAGGAGCTCAAAATGGCCAGGTGGAAGTCTTAACTGTAGAACTCTAGACCCACCAAATTTAAAATTGCAAGGACAAGAAGCACACATTTTCTAAATGGGTCACTGGGAGTGCTGGCAGGAGGGATCAATTCTACTTTCATTCTATCTTTTCTAGACATATATATATTCTAATTTTCAGGGACTTCGGACAAAATGGCCATTCACTACAGGTATATACCATATCTGGAACCAATCCTCCAAACTAGCAAGGGGTTATTTGCAAGTTGGAACTTTAGCCATGCCTTTGAACGGTCCTTGAAGCATTATATCAGACTGGCCAGCTGTGGGTGCTACAGAAAATAGTAAGGCCAGTGATCCTTTGAGCCATGCACAGTATTATAATCACTTTTCTGAAAAACATATCCATTGGTCTGAAGAAATATTACACAAGATAAAATTTCAGTAAACCAGACACACTGTAAGACTCTAAATACTGACCAAGACATTAATGGCTGGAAAGGAAAACACATAACAGCCCATTCCAGAGTGGATGGGGTCTGGTTTAACCAACCTGCCACCACGTGGCTGATGGGTCTTGAGAACTGATAACATATCAAGAGCCCAGCAACAAACTTCGTTGCTGACAAGTCAGATACTTAGCAATGATCGTAGCTGTATCAAGCTTGTAAGAGTAAAGTCCATGCTATATTCACATACAGCCACCATCTCTTTTGTCATGACGAGTCCATTTATGGGTCTGTTCTGTGAGCACTGGCATGAATAAACACAGAGCGAGGCTGGCATAAACTAGATGAGTCATTCTGTCCACCTACTTGTTTAGTGCCTCCGATGCAATGCGTTGTCTCTGGTTGGCATTAATGTGGTCCACAAAAGTCTGCACACACTGTTCTGCTCACTCCCATGAGTCCATCCATATGCCCTTTCTCTAGACGTTCTCTCTCAGTCTTGCTCTCTCGAAGCCACTGATCAACCAGCCAAGCCTTTTATTACTGGTCAGGAATCTGTGTATGTCCTTACCATAGGCCACTTCTTTCCCAAGAGAAATAGAAGACCAGATGCTCTACACAAGCTCTGCCTCCTGGGAGGATTTCTCTAGCCACTGTCTTTCAGGACCCCTTAGGCACAGGGTTGTGATGTGGCAGGAATGTCCAGACCATCAAGATCCCCTTGGACTATATCATGACATAGCAGGAGAGTTAAATTGTCCCAATCAGACTATATATTAGTTACTCTCTGCGCCTCCTATAAGTATATTCATCTCAATTAAAAATTCAGGGACTTGGGGGGTGGGTAGGGTATAGCTCAGCAATAGAGCACACACACAAGTTTCTGGGTTCAACTCCTGGTACCTCCGTTAAACAAACAAACAAACGAATGAATGAATAAATAAATAAACCTAATTACCCCCACAAAAAAAACTTCATGGGCTGGGAAATGACCACAAGGTGAGACAATGTTTCATCTACTGGATAAGGACCTCTGTTACCACATGGCATTCCACTATAATGAGTGTCCACAGTGGGATTTGGGGTTCTTGGTATCATGTTAGCTTGGACCTTGTAACCAACAACTGTCAAAAATTCTATACATTTCTCCAATCCCAGTGGACGTAGATCCCTTTGGATAAGGATTGGGCGAATTGCTGCTGCACAGCAGTGTTCTTCTTCAAGTGCACCTGCATCTTTTTCAATCAAGCTCAGGCCTGGAAACTGGATGAAGGATAATGATTTTCCACTGGGGTGGTTAATATCGGTTCAATCTTTTTTGATTATATATATTAAGTCACACCGTGTTGGTCGTCCATTTATCTGGTTCTTGAGAATGCCATGGAGTATGAGCCATCATTCATCACTGAAGTGGGTCAGAGCCCCCTGCTTTCCATTTCAACCTTATGACCCATAATGGTAAATACATTGTGTGTCTGATAATTAAATGCTACCACCTGGCTGCTGCTACTCTGTAAACCTGTCATTCCCATAACAGGAGTTCAGTTTCCCAACATTTTCTATTATTAATATTGTCCGTTAATGGATAGACATCACTCCACTACTGAACTTCCACATTGCTGGTTCCTCTCTCACTAAGTGCTTTTCTTAGTAAAAATGAGTGTCCTCTCAGCTCTCCCAAGAAACATAGCTATTTGGTAGGTTGTTTGCGCTAATATAATGATATATTCTTGCATATCTATCTCTCTGAGTATTTTTGGTCCTTCCTCAACATTCTGCCAAAAGCAGCTCTGTCATCTTCAGATACTTTAATGTGGATCATCATTATTTCCATCTTTCCAAGAGCCATCCCAACTATGTATCAAGACCAAGCCCTTGCTAAGGGGTTGAATCTGAATCATGGGAAAGAGCTGTCTGTATCATCCAATTCTCCCAATCCAGCTTTATATACAACTCACTTTGTCTAGTACTTTCAAGCCCTAGTTGGGTTTTGTTGATTTTAGCTGCTACATACCGTCCAGGTCTTACTGTTCTTTTGGTGAATAATAACTCTCCTCCCTTAGTAGAGTCAGTACTTCCCAGTTGGGACATCCTAGGACTTAACCTTACTTACGGTGTCCTAGCCGGGGTGGGGGTCACTCCTTAGGGGAGATTTCAGCATGATCACAGGCGAAGATATGCTTCTGCATGGTCTTTAGGAAAGAGACATTTCTATCTTCAAGCAATAGTAAGTGGCCCCTTCTGTAGACACAGAGGGTTCAAGGTAATCTTATGTTCAGTGTATTCAAATGCATTCACTCAAATATCTCCTTTGAAGGTCATAGGTTGTCACTGCCTTTCTGACTTTAGAGTAGAGACTTGCCAAGGCTATGAATTCATCATTATTTGTAGTTCTGCTATACTCACCCTTGAGTTCTGGGCCTGAACCTCAGCATGGTCCAGCTACAGGGGATGAGAGTCTCTATTAGTGATGCCATGGAAAGCCTTTTCATTCACATCACAACTTGGGTTGGTCATTGACTGACCTGAGTTTGTCACTTTCTTTCTTTAGCTCATAATTGACACCTAGCAAAAAATAATTAATTCCACAATTCTAAAAATAACCATTTCGCTACATTACTTAAATGTTACAGATACTGCATAAGCCTCTTCCACCTTCTTCCCATCCTAATTTGCCAAAGTGTAATGTCTTGTCCTTTATAAAGCAGTGTTGTGCCAGGAGTTAACATCCATCCAATTTTCATCCATAATTGCTATCTGGCTGGTGAGTGACCCCACCCCAGAATTCCATTCTGGCCACTTATTTTCTAAACCACCCCTGTTAATGACTGTGTTATATTGAATTCTCTGGAATCATACTCTGAGACAAGGTTTGTGTGAAACGGAGTTACTAGAAAGAATTCACTGAAAAAAATTGGTGCAGAAGTAGGGGAACAAAACTTGGAAAAAATGGTAGTCAAACAAGGTTATGATATCAAGAAAATCCCTGCAGGTACCAAATTAACTTTTCATTGCTGCATAGCAATTTATCACAGCTTAGTAACGATGCCCAATTATTAGCTTAAGTTCTGTAGGTCAGAAACCCAGGAAGGCTCAACTGCATTCTCTGCTTAAGGGACTACAAGGCCAAAATCAAAGTATCAGCCAGGCTGAATTCTTATCTGGAGACTCTTGGGGAAAACCAACTTCAAAGTGTACACAGGTTGTCAGCAGAGTATAGTTTCTTGCCAGTGTGGGACTAGAATCCTTGTTTTCTCGTTGGCTGTGCCCAGGGGTGACTCACAGCTCCTAAAGGCTGCTCCACAGTCTTTGCACATGGCCTCCTCTATCTTCAAGGACAGCAGTGAGCCTTGGAATCTTTCTTGTGCTTCATATCACTGACTTTCCCTTCTGTTACCCGTGTGGTTAGGTTAGGCTCACCTATTATAAAAGAACATAGTTCCTATGTGATTTTGAGGCTGTTTGATACAAAGGCTTTCTGTAGGGTATTTATCTCCCATTTGGTTTATGTAGCCTTATTATTCATTAGAACACATTCCAGCTCCTTGACCATCTGAGGTGAATGCCTATGTCTACGTACTGTCAAAACTCAAATTAAATCTGACATGTCCACAAGGTAGTTGGAGTTAATGTCTCCTTATAATAAGGTCAACTGATTAGGAAACTTAATGAAATCTGAAAAATCCCTTTGCCACATAACATAAGACAGTCACAAGACTAACATCATGGGGCAGAGATCACAGACACATCTCAGAATTCTGTCCATCAGAGTCTGCTATAGAATTTCCAACAACAAATATTTTAATCCATTTCTTTATCTATAAAATTAAGAGAATGATAACATCTGATTCACTGGATTGTCAAAAGATGAGAAGAGAAATTCATTTAAAAATACTTATTGTAGTGCTTGGCTCATCATGAGCAATTCACTTAGCTAAAAGAACTTTTAAAATTCTGGTTGCTAGTCTCGAAAGATGGACCTCAAAGCACCGAGTCTGCTAACACTCATGTCTTTGTATAGTTTCCTTCCTTTGAATCTGGGCTGACTCTTGTGATTCACTTGTAATAAATAATATGTGACAGAAAGAATGCTGTCTGATTTCTGGTGCTAGGTCGAAAGAACTCTAGTAGTTTCTATCTTGGTCTCTTGGAACCCTTGCTCCAGGGATGGCCAGCTTCCTGAGAATGCCATGTTCTGTGGATGCCCAAGCTAGCCACGTGAGGTGGTGGCATGGAGAGAGAGACTCCTAGGGAGCCCTAAGTTGTCCCATCTCGGGCAGACGGCACACCTATGATTGAAGAACATGTCTTATATTTCCACTTTCAACTGCCAACATGTGACTGCAACCTCATAGGGAACTTACAGAACCAGTAAAGGTGATAGTAAATGGTTGCTTAAAACAACTAAGTCTGTCATGGTTAGTTATGCAACAATCGACAATGGGAGCGAAGTTCTAGGCAAATGACTAATTTAAGTTTTCACTGAGGATTTCCTTACTGTCCTGATTCAAGTTATATCCTTCCCTAGCTCCTACGTGTTTTTTGCTGGTTGTTATAAAGGTTTTCTGAGATGTAGGCTACAGGTCCCTTATTTGGTTCACGTAGCCTTATCACTCATCGGAACATACTCCAGTCCTTGACCATCTGTGATGAATGCCTATGTCTACGCACAGTCAAAACCCAAATGAAATCTGACATATACACAGAGTGGCTGGAGTTAATTTGTCCTCCCCTGGCTCCCACTTATTACAGAACGACCCGCTCAGTTAAGTGTTTTCAAGCTATGCATTCCTGTAGTTGGAAGTTATTACATGTTGATAGTTATCTTCGCTGACATTCACCAGCCTTGATATGCCAGGGAATTTTAAATGGAACTGAGAAACGAAGGCAATACAGTTATGCAGACACTAGAATGTGAAACAACACTCCAGCGGCTTAAAGAAATGGAATCAATGCAGCCCTAATAAAATATGAAGGCTTCCCAGCCTCAGATTCTATTATCTCCAGCGATACTCTAGTTGCCTGTCTCTTAAAAGTACAGATGCAATCCAGTTAGAAAAATGTCACAGCTCCCCTGTAAAAACGGCATGCTCTACACGCACAGTAATAAAGATTTCCTCTATCAGTGAACATTGTTGTCTTTGGTCCCTGGCACTGAGAAGTTTCCCCCCAAATCTCACAATCAGTTTGTTTGACAAGTGGGCTGATCTCAGCCACAACAGCAGCAAATATCTTCTTTAACTTTGGTAACTTGCCAAAATTAAATAAAAGAAGTGATCCAAGAAGAGCGATAAACAACGGAGCTCGGATGCTAGTCGGGCAGCCTGGCTTGGCATCTGTGTCCAGCGGCGTGCCTACATGTGCTATTGTCAAGGGCTTATTGCTGATAAATGACAGAGAGGTCACTGTTTCCCTGAACTCAATTGCAGAACCTCCTCATTCTTATAAGCACAGTCATGCCTGACAGACATTTAAAGGTATCTGTGACTGTCTAGGAACGTGAAGGCTGCAGCTCCAAGCTTAATGGGCAGAAATGTGCTCTAAAGGAAACAAGAGAATTATTTGAAAACCCGAGACCTCAAAACTTCCGACAGTGCCATGAGAGGGACTGAATTCATAAAAATGTAGGGCCCCAAACTCAGGGGGGTATTGTTTAATAGATTTCTTTACAGCAAAATCATTAGCTCCGCAAAGACTGTAAATCTAGCTAAGTTAGAAATCTGTGTCTCTCCTAATAAAGGGAGTTTTTTGCCTGGATCTTTTTCTCCCATTAAATCCCATTCAATCAGTCCTTAAAAAATACAGCCATGGAGTATGTGCTTGCTTAGAGGAGCTGAAGGAAGTAAGTCAACAAATAGCTGTAGAACTAGAAGGGACTCTGGCATTTCACTGGTTTCTTTCTCTTAGCTGTTTCTCCAGGACACCAGCCCAGAGACTGAGAGTAACACAAAGCAGCCCCGCTCACGGGTGTGCTGCGCTTGACCAGAACTTCCTGCCTCTGGGCCCCTTCCTCCACCCATTGCTCCTCCTCAATGTCGGTACATCGCAGATGCTGTTTCCTTAAATAGGGGCTGCTTTCCATTACGTTAATCTTCATGTGGCCAGAGTCCTAGCACTGACGGTGATTAGAGAGGACGAGGAGGAGGAAGGGGTCATGTTCCACATTCACTGCTTCTTAGGGGAGCAGGGCAAGCAGCAAGTGTATGACTAAGAGAAAACTGCTAACATTCCAATTAAGATCTTAAATGTTAAGGACTATTGACGAGGGATCTTACAGAACCCTAAAGTTAAAAGAGAATTAGACTACTCTGTGTTTCAAAGGGAAAAAACAAGCCTATAGTCCAAAGAGGGCTTTAAAATCAGACCATATCTTTGTTTTTAGTCTTTGTTTTGAAGCTCACTCCCACCCCCACCTTCCATCCCCAAGATTAGATGTTCCAGCCCCATGTCAGTTTTCTCTATTCCCTCTTTGTTCATCTTTTTATTCTTCCTAACAGAATTCTTTGTTTTTCAACAAAGCAATATTCTTAGCTAAATATTTGCTTTCCCAGACTGCTTTGTTGCTGACAGGTGTTGGGAGGTGGGGAGAGTGGTTGAAAGGGAACATATGTGGTCCAACCAGGCTGAGATCTAGCTTAAGTTATAGGAGAAGGGAAGAAGGGTTCTAGGAAAGCTCTATTTTTCCAGGCGACAGAGGATGACTAGTATGGCCTTTCTGTCTTTCCTCTTCATCTTGGCTGAGGAATATGTGTGATACTTGGAGCTGCAGCAGCCCCTTTGCAACCATGAGGGAATGGCATAATTGATTCTCTGAACCATATGCAGTAAGTACCTAATGTGAGCTTCTTTGTTATGCCATAAAAATTAATTTTTTTTGTCTAAAATATTGCCATTGTGTTTTCTATTACTTGCAATGGAGAACGTTCCCAACTGATGCATTCCCTCAAGGTGCCCCTGTTATTTGGCCATGACTTCTCATGGGATGGCCATTTTGAAATGAATGTCTCCTCTTTCCTGGTGTGAAATGTGTTATTCTGCCTCTAAGAGGAAGATCAACTATAACCTTTCCTGTTACTTCCTCCCTAAAATCCTCCAAGAGTTATTCATTCCACACCTTTAGGTGTCCTCGCAGCTATCTGTACCTACATTCCTTAGATACTTCTTATAAGCCAGTGATAATCCTGTATATGACCTGCACGTCCCCGACTCTGAGGTGATATTAGCATTAATATTCACTTGCTATCCCAGTTCCCTCCGGATTCACGGTCTTACAAGCTCCTGCGAAAACAACCCGCCCATTTCTGAAACACTGTGGACATTGCATGGATAACAAGATGAGTCCCTGCCTCCTGGCGCTACTGCCCCAGCCTCAGGCCTCTACTGGTGAGCTTTTCTATCACTGGGCATTTGTTGGATCTGATGAGTGTCTCAGCTCCCGTTCTACCTGCCACAAAGGCTCCCTCCTGCTGGGAGAACAAGGTCCTGCTCTGGGTACTGAAGTCTAGGGCAGCCTGAGGCTGCAAAGCCACTAACATGACAGAGCACATGATGCTCCCAGCTGAAAGCGGGGGCCTCAGCTTTAGTGTCTCATGTTTGTTTCTCCAGGTTGCAGCTCAGATCTGGTCCCAACGTCTCCCAGGAGACCAGATGCCAATACAGCCCAGCTTCTCCTGTGTCCCTCCTCTGTGTTCTTTTTCCCTGTGATTCGAGCACAAATCTTTCCTCTTCCTCTTCTGCTCCTTCTCAGGAATGCACGTATTTTGGCTCCCTGGCATAGTGCGCATGGGCGACATATTTTTCAAGCAGGCAGGCTATGATTCCCAGCCTGGTGTCAGAGCTGGGGCACAGTGACACACTGCTTTCACAAAGGATTTTTTTTTTAAACAACATTTTACTTTCTTCTGAGACTTGGAGTTTTAGGGTTTTTTTTTTCTATTTGTTTGTTTTTGTTTTTCTTTTTTTCTTTCTCTGTCCCTGCACAGGATCTGACATACAGTGGGACCTTGAACAATGGTTAACAATAAATGAGATTTAAAAAAGGCTAAATTACAATGTCCAAATCTGTCCAGTTAGATAATGTCAGAGCCAGAGCTTGAAGAAGTTCCTTTGATTTCTAATCCCACACTTACATTCCTCTGGATGAACTTAATGAGAGCTTGAAGCATAAGGAAAACAGAGCTGACAACATTGTTAGCTTGGGGCTTTTCCTTCAAGAAAGAAAACATATCTCTTATCTGCAATGAAAACTAGGACTTATAGTTTGATGGAAGTAGTGGAAATTATCATTTCCTATAGGTGACTTGTGCCCTGCCTCAGTGTCCTAGCAGGCCATGTGCTTTGAAAGCCCATGGATTATTCTAGAAAGCTCAGTGGAGGTCAACTCTGCTTCTGATAAAGAATTTACAAGGTCCAAAGATAGTCAGTGGTCCACAGGACGGGGAAAAAACATGTGTCAGATTAGTGCATGTGAAAAAGAACCTCACTTATACACACAGACACACACACACACACACACAGATACCGCTTCCTAAAAACGTATCTCAGCAAACTCAGAAGACAGAGCAACAGGAACTAACAGAAGCAGAAAGACAGCAATTAATACTGGAGTTGCCCTGGCAACTGGTGAAGGGGAAGAAAAGCTACTGCCAAGTGATTCACGCGGTAGCAACAGTCCTCACGAGATCCCCGCAGCAGCGTCATTAGCCATCTGGCTTTAAAAACAGGAGCGAGGAGTAGTGCCCGGCTGTGCGTTATTGTATTCGTGCTTCACCCTATCCCCCCACATCCAGCCTTCTGATCCAAACTGATGCGAATTCAGGGGTTTTTTTTAAGGACAAAAGTTACATAGAGTGTATTAAGCTAGGGGATACAGGAATTTTTTTTCTTTTTCTATCATCTAAAGTTTTAAAACAAGGCTTGTGTCAGCCAGTTCAGGCTGCCATAACAAAAATATCAGAGACCAATTTGAGTTAAATAGCAGAAATTTATTCTCTCACGATCTGGAGGATGGAAGTCTCAGATAAAGGTACTGGAAGGTTTGGTCCCTGGTGAGAACTCTCTTCCTGGCTTGCAGACAACCACTTTCTAGACACATCTTCTTGTTGCCTGTCTTCTGTGGCATGTGGAGAGAGCGATCTCTTTCTCTTATTATAAGGCCAACAGTCATGTCAGGTTAGAGCCCCACCCAAATGACCTTATTTAACCTTAGTTACCTCCTGAAGACCCTGTCTTCAAATACAGTCACACAGAGGGTGAGGGCTTCAGCACTGCAGTTTTGGGTGAGAATTCTGTCCCTAGCTTAAAATTCATGTCTTTCTCAAAAGTAAAATACATGCATTACACCCAACATTCCCCAAAGACTTAATTCATTGCAGCATAAAGTGTAAAGTTCAAAGTCTCATCTAAATATCATCAAAATCAGATATGGGTGGGACTAAATGTACCCTTCACCCTGAGCCAGCATTCCTCTCCAGCCATGAACCTGTGAAACCAGACAAGTCATGTGCTTCTAGAGTAAAATGGCGGGACAGGCCTAGGATGGACATCCCTGTTCCCAAAGGGAGAAATTGGAAAAAGAAAGGGTGACAGGCCTCACGCTACTCCAAAAGCTAGCAGGGCAAATTTCATTAGATCTTAAGGCTCAAAAATAATCCCCTTTGCTTTGATGCTCTCCCCTCCAGGCACAATGGGGTGGCAGCATCACCTCGTGGCTCTACAGGGCAGCCCACCCGTTGGCTCTATGGGGTGACCGCACCCACATGACTCACTGTGGAGGCCCCCCATGCAGTTGTCTGTGTTGGCTCCTTCCACTGCGAGGAGAAGGCAGCCTTGCACCCCACGCCTGTGGCGAGAGTGGCATCCCTCAAGATCTCTGAGTTGACTTTAGGGGTCATTCTTCCCTTTTCGGTTAACACATGTTCACATTTCTTCACTGGTCTGGTGTCGCGTCTCTATCCCTGCCCTCTACTGAGGTGGCTGATAAAATCATGCTTTGCTCTCATACTAACCTCTTCATCAAATGGTTGTTCAGATACACCCTTAATGTTCTCTCCAGAACAGGCCTTCTCACTTTTGGTAATATAGATAGGCTGAGAACTTTCCAAATCTTCAAATTCTGGTTCCTTGTTACTGAATAATTCCTTCTGTAACTCATCTCTCGCCTCTCACATTTTACTATAACCAGTCTGGATGAACCGAGCTGCTCTGTCAACACTTTGCTTAGAAATCTCCTCAGCTGCATATCCAAGGTCATTGCTTGCAAGTTCTACTTTCCACAAAACACTTGAACTTGCACACAATTCAGCCATTTTCTTTGCCATTTTATAACAAGGATTGCCTTCCCTCAAGTTTCTGAGAACGTGTTCCACCTTTCCATCCGGGATCTCACCAGAATGGTCTTCAACAGCCATATTTCCACTGATACTCTGTTCGTGATTCTTCATGGGTTTTCTAAGATGATGGAAGCTTTCTCTCCAGCTCTCCTCTCTTTCTGAGCTCTCATCAAAATGACCTTTAACATTCATGTTTCTGTCACAGTCCCTTCACCACAACTGGGGCTTTGTCTAGCATGCCAAAATCTTCCAGATTCTCCTGGTTACTCAGTTCCAATGGCACTTCCACGTTTTTAGGTATTTGTTACAGCGACATTCCACTTCTCGGTATCAAAATCTGTATTCGTCAGATTGGGCTTCCATAACAAATACCATAGGCAGGGGGCCAAAACAACAGAAATTTATTTCTCACAGCCCTGGTGGCTGGAAGTCTCATATCAAGGTGCAGCAGGGGTGGTTTCTGGCGAGAAACGCTTGCTGGCTTGCAGACAGCCTCCTTCACACTGTTTTCCACATGGCCTGCCCTCTGTGGCATGCCTCTCTCCTACTCTTTTTATAAGACTGCCAGTTGTATTGAATTAGGGCCCCACCCTTATGACCTCATTTAACTTTAATTAGCTCCTGAGGCTCTGTCTCCAAATACAGTCACATGTGGAGTTAGGACTTCAACGCACAATTTGGGGAGGGGAGCACAACTCAACTCCTATCAAGACTGTGTAACATACAACTTTTTCTAAAACATGATGAAAAGGAAACAACTGTTTCCTGGGCTCAGTACGTATACATGAGTGGACACGTGCTATTTACACTGAAATTAAATAAAATAAAAAATTCAGTTTCTAACCACAGTAACACAATTCAAGAGCTCAATAGCTACAAGTGTCTATACTGGACACAACATATTGGACACAACGGGTATAGAATATTTTCATTATTGCAGAAGGTCTTACTGGAAATAGCTGATTTACACTCAAAAGTTTAGAGAACTAAAAAAACTTTTGTTTATGCAGGTTATAACTATTGATACTTACTGTATTAGAAAATTAAATGATGAATAAAATATTTGTTAATATATTTTAAAATAACTATAGTACCCACTTTACATATCTTTTTCTAGCTTGATAGAAGATTGTTAGATTTTCACATACACTTCTATGTTTAATCTGTTGCTATATGTTTTATTAGTTGAAGTATAGCCTGTCTTACACACATATGCAGTTGGAAAAGCAAAGAGTATTTTGATAGTCTTTCCACATAATGATGGCCATTCTTCTTTTAATACTATATAAAACGTGACAAGTGGAATTTTCCAAAATTCAGTTGCAATATGAAATTTGAAAACGTATCAATGAACGTTTAAAACTCTGTTACATTAACATCCATTAGCGCATCATGCACTTTGAATAGATCCTTTGTCTTTAAACATCATGCGTTGGCCAGTTAGAAAATATTGACTCATCAAGTTGTGCAGATCTTCCAATTGTTGGCTCACTTTGTTAGGTAATTTCAAAAATCATATATGCCAATATCATGCCTAGTTTTACCAGGAAAACCTTTAAGAATTAGAAAGTTGTCAAGTTCATGGTGACACATACATGTTCTCAAAAATTCTAATTTGTGCTTGAGAGCTCAGATTTTATCATTCATAATACTCTCACGTATTTTGCTTAAGTGTCAGGCTCACTTCCTTTGTTTTTTAAAAAAATCTGCCAAGTATTTACATCTGAACAGCTATTACTTGTCTGTTAGTCGTTATTATAAGGAAATGTGTTCGGTTTTTAAAAATGGGTAGTTCAATCGCACATGTGTTTTTTCCGGGAACTCCCATTTGTACCTTGGTCTGGAGCAGAAGTGTTTTATAAGTACTTCCCATCCACTTCTTCACACGGAAGTTAGAAAGACATACACTCAGATTTAATAAAATTAATACTTCTTTAAACTATTTCACTAAAATATTCTTACTATTTACTGTAACTGTGTGATGGTAAATGTTATGGGCTGAATTCTGTCCCTCCAAATTCAGATGTTGAATTTTTAACCCCTAGTAGTTCAGAATGCGACTATGTTTGGAGATAGGGTCTTTAAAGAAATAACTGAGTTAAAATGGGCACATTAGAATGGGCCCTAAATCCATATGACTAATGTCCTTACATGAAGAAGATATTAAAACACAGAGGGAAGCCCTGGAAAGACACAAGAAGAAGTCAGCTATCTACAAGCCGAGAAGAGAAGCCTCAGAAGGAACTAACCCTGTCCACACTTTGATCTTGGACATCTAGTCTCCAGAACTCTGAGGAAATGTGTTTCTGTTTTTTAAGCCACCTAGTCTGTGTCATTTGTTACGGTAGCCCTCACAAACTAATACAATGGATACAGTGGAAAACACAATGACTACTAGTATAGTTTGGTGCTACTAACTTGATTTGTGCTGAAGGAGTAGCAGTTTCACCCAGCTCCACTTTTGCAATTATCTTTGCAAGTATCAACCCAGTGAAAAAGACAAATGACGTCTTAGTATTATTATGAAAATAGTGTTGAACTCACAATCTCTCTGAAAGTGTCTTGAGGATGCCCAGGGTACTGGAAAGATACTTTGAGAACCACTAGATTATACACATTATACACTTTTTTTTTAGTATTATTATTCCTTGCCTGTCCCATCGGGGGGTCTATTAAACTCCATCGTTTCTAAAACGTCTGGTAATTCACATAAATCTGAGAAGATCTCAAGATGTTTATTTCCACTGGGTTTTTTCAGAATCTGTATAAAGCATGATTTCTTCAAAAATAACTAACATCACAGATAAGTCTCCTTTGACCAAATCCTTAAATGAAAAAATAATTTTGAACAAAGTTTTGAAACAGTATGCCATTTTTCTATCAAACAAATTTAATTAGAAAGAGCGGGTAGGATTTGGGCAAAATTATTCCACAACTAATTACATGTATTTTGTTGCCAACTCATTCACTGCAACTACTCTGGAACTATTTACCCACTGGCCGCTTGTTAAGTTATATTAAATCTTATTTTTAAATGACTTCCTCTGGGTCATATGCTGTTTCTTCCATCCAAAAGCATTAACTGATACATGGGGGTATTGTATTGAAAATATTTAAGGAAAATTATAACTTTGTCTTTTAATTTACTTCTTGTTTTTAATATGAAATTTAACAATGTGGACCAACAATTAGGAAAAAATAAATGTAAGTTGTCTTATTACTGTAAACAAGAAAATTAGAATTAAAATATTAAAAAGATTGAAATCTGTTGCCAAGTTTTTTGCGATAATTGCCACTGAGGAGTGATTGTACTAAACAAAACCAGTGTGTATATCCCACATTCATGAACATGTGTATGGAGAACCTCAGTGAATGAGTGGGTACGCATTTCCCTGATGTATTCCTTGTTTCATAAGAGTATGTTGGGTGACTGCTTGCGGGCTAAATGGATTGAAGTACATGTTCCACAGCAGAGCTGAGTTTCTTTAGAGGTAAGTCCTTTTGTGAGAGCACACACAGGAATCATTTTACAAGGACAATTTCTTCCTTATATTGCAGACTTGGGCATTTGCCAGAAGCTTAGGGTGATGCAAGGATCTTCACCCAGGAACACATTGACTCTGTTTGCTCCCTAAGTATATGTTGCTTAAGTGGATTGACCTCTCCAGGTAAAAAATATTGGCCTACTGCCTACACTTTACCACCACCAATAAAATTGCCTTGGATAAGGTAGTATTTACTGTGACTTCAATCCTCAGCTTTTATAAAGGGTTTATATTAAATAATGATCTGTTTGAAAAACAGTCTTCTGACTTCCGCAATGCTGCAGTTGATAGTTCTACTGGCTTACTTACCATTATTAAAAAAAAAAATCTCCTACTAAATTTTTTCTTGCTTGAGATTGTAGCAGAATAAATATGTTTGTCTCTTCAGAGGAATTTTATGTCATTTATTCTGACATAAATAGGTGAAAGGATGTGTTATAATGTTTTACTCCTCTTAGGTGGGTTTAAGCCCTAACCTTACTTTTCAAAAGCCATGTGCCTAGTGGCTTCTAAACACACTTTTGCTACCCTCTATTCTGTTTCCACTACAAACTAGCTTATTTTGCAACACATTTAGACTTTGGTAGGGTATTTAGCCAAAAGGAACGAAAAGTCACACTGCCGTTCAACTCAATGTGGTGAAATAATTCAGTGGGTGCCAGTATATTCAAATCAGTTTAGGCAGCCCCTCAGTTCAGTGTTGAGTCAGAAACTGGCAGCTAGAAAAGGGACATAAAGACGTGATGTTTCAGTGTTAATACATTTTAAAAATAATTCACAACATTCCTTTAGAAACCCTCTCTCAAATCTCAAGTGGTTGTGAAAATAAACATACACATCTTCGAGGAAAAAAAAATCATTTCTAACAGCACTAAATCTAAATATGGAAAACTTGAAATCCCTGAGGACAAGCTATAACTAGAGGACGCTATCAAATAAAGTGGTGAGTAGGTATAGTTTATGCCTGGGGAGCTAATCTAGCAAACTCACATTCATGAGTATGTTGTATATTTGCCCCTAAACCTCATAGCAACTTTATTTTGTCAGCAAATGGCTTTGTGTACCATTTGTATGTGTGTGTTTATGAATGTGTGTGGGTATGACAAAATTAACGTTCTTGGGCATTTTAAACTATGGAGTCACTTTAGAAGAGACATTTGCAGGGAATGGATGATTAATAATATTTTGCCATTTCATAATTATCCATACTTAGTGTTATGCTTTAATTATTTTTCATGTTTCTAAGCTTTTCTGTTGTTGGTCTTTAATAAGAGATAATCAACAACTCATTAGGAGCCTGGGGGGAGGCAGAATGGGAGGGGGAAATGCAGGAAGACCACGATCTGCTTTCAGTACCGTTTTCCCTACACAGTTTTATTGCGCATCATTATCTTTGTTTTCATTCATCTCTTCTTTCCAGGATATAGCTTTATTTGCTTGTGCTTCTTTTGTGGTCGGTCCTCAGGCAGATTACTGTATCAGATTTATCAGCATTGTGTATTGTTTTTAATTGTCCCTAATGAAGTTCCTATTCGGGCCCTGGGGTCTGGTCTTGCTCTGCTGCATTCAATTGCACATGTATAGAGAGTCGCCCTGCCCCACTTCAGATTGTGTTCATCATAATTGGTCTCATTCCACTTCTGTCTGGTATTTCCTGTTGTCGTTTACATGAAACTCCACACTTTCTAAGTGCGAATATTTCACACTCTGTTATAATGATGATATTCATTTAGTTTGCAGATTTTGGCTTATATAGATAGCATTCTTTATTTGGAAACATCACATGCATGGCAAGCTGGGTACATAGAATTTAAAGATAGAATTGAATTTTCCCATTTACAGAAGTGCAAATCCCCTCTGAGGGTGAGATGTTCCTACCTGCCCAGAATGGACGAAGCAGCATGCGCTTTTGCAGAGGGAACGTGAAGCCCTCATTTAATTCCTTTGTTTAGGAGGAATGGAGACTCTCTGGGGCATTATTCAGTCTGGGGTGCCTGGTGTGACCCCTAGAGTCTGAGTTAGTGGCCACCTTCCATGCCTCTCTATCGCTATATCACGGATTCCATCAGTTGGAAGAGTTGGTTCAGCTGGCTGGTTCTCTCATGAGACTGCAGTTTCCTGTAGACTGAGGACGGTTTTGTGTCGGCTTCCTCTCCTCCAGGTTATCTTCTATCCATTCTTCCCATTTAAGGCCAAACTCAATCCCTTCTCGCTGACGTCTCACCTGACCTTACCAGCCTTCCGTGCTCTCTCCTACCTGTTGAGTCCTGAAATGGATTTCTGCAACTTTTACAGTCTGATACTGCTGGCTCCACTTTCCACCTCTAATGTAATGTGCATGCCTTAGTTTATGATGAGATCATACTATTTATCATTGCCAGCCCCCCGCTACACTGTGCCAAGCACAATGCCATGTATACATTTTTCATTCATTTTAAAACAACATTTGGTCATGCAAACAGCAAGGTATCCATTCCTTTATATATATATAGATATATATGTGTACATGAGTTTATGTACACAAACATGAATATAAATGCCTATATATAAATGAGTGTATGTGCACATATAGAAAAATAAAAATCCTTACATATAAACATAAGTGCACCAGTGTGTGTATAAATATCATATAATGTGTCTACAAGAAACAGATTGCGTAAAGCATTATTCAGTCTGGGATACCTGCCTGGATCCTCAGAGTCTTCATTAGGTGCCCCTTTTCTCTTTCCATGAGTGTGTTCATCATATCTTAGATTCTACTCAGTTGAAAATTATCTGTATATGTATATAGGTTTGTATGTATGTGTGCATATGTATATGTGTATGTGTATATATGTGTGTGTATCTCCCACTACATTTATTAGCTACATATTACATTTTAAGTATTATAATGCTTTTTATTTGGAATATTATTAAATGCATCCAAAATATCTTTCCACTTGAGATTCAATGAGAAAAACAGCTCTTATCATTGTTATAAATTTTAACTTTTATTGTAGTAACTAATCGGGGGGAGGGTATAGCTCAAGTGGTAGAGTGCTTGTTTAGCATGCTTGAGGTCCTGGGTTCAATCCCCAATACCTCCTCTAAAAATAAATGAACCTAGTTACCTCCCCCCCCCACCAAAATAAAATAATTAAATATAGTAATAACTAAGCGAGTGATTTTAATAGGAGTTAGAAGATATTGGAAATTTAACACACATATTTCTTTAAATTTATACTTTATTGTCATATGTATGTGGGTGTTTATATTATACATCTCAGGTATACTTGTATACTTTAAATGCCTAGGAAATGCTTGGAAAAATAAGCATCATCATTAATGAAGACAGGGATTTAATCTTTGGTGGATAATTATGTGCACAAGAAATGCTTTCACATTTATTGAAAATGTTTTAATCCCTTCTTAAGCTGACTGCCACTTTCCTCTTGCGTCTTTTTTTTTCTAGGCTGTTTCCATTTGCCTGTTTTATCTTTTTTTTTTTTTTTTATTAAACTAACCATTACCCATAGGCAACTACTCTCCAATCACCTGTGTTGGAGCATTTTAATCTATTGATGGCATTCACCTATCATTATTCGAAATTAATCAAGTAAATTTAAAGTCCTACTCCCCCATTTCACTTTATTTTCCCTTATAACATATCATCTTTTATGCTTGATGTCAGTGAAATTTCATGTAATGGTGATCTTCAATTTCTCTTTTGTACTTTTATATTTATCCATTTCTGAGTACACTGAGTTTCATCAATACTAACTAGCTATTTTACACATTCCACTGTGACTTAGTTTTATATTGTCTTACCAACAAATTATAAGTTGCCTCCCTGGAAATTCCTGTGATCCACTATTGTTTTTAGCAAAGTTCCATTTGAAGTAGGACCTAGTAATAATCAGACAGTAGTCTCTAAAAAAATGAATAAACTATCCTTTTGTAAGAATTGAGAGTTAGGGGAGGGGCAGATTGTATTTTCATGCTTTCATTTTAGCTTAATGATTGGAGATTTAATAATACATAAAAGAAATACGGGAAAGCTAAAGAACATATTGCAATCTTACCTGTTGCTCAAGTGCTCAGCACTGATATTAGTTAAGTACTTGAGATTCTATCAAAAATGGGGAGGCTACATGTAGTTTCTTACTGGATATTTTTCCTCCATCATCTCCACAGAATACCCAGGATTCACTTGTCTTTCTCATGACTTAATGTTGACTTTAAAAAAAGACAGCTCAGCATGGCATGCATGCCTCCAGGGCCACTAATGTAGAGCCTAAGGACAGAACGAGGTAGAACAATTTCGAGGAGACAGTTTGTCAATGTGGGTTCATGTAGCACTAAGGGTTTTCTGTCATATACAATTTGAACAGATTCAAAAAGAAGTCAAGGAGTAAAGAAATCTCTGTGCTATCAACCACAGAGTTTTCACTCATTTATCACCTTTTTCTTCTTCTTTACTTTTTAAATACCTATTAAAATTCCATTGGATTGGATAATGCGATGGGGTGAAGGGTAAGTTAATGAAGCTAATACAGATTTTATTGCTTGCAAACTTTTTGGAAAGCCTTGGTGAGTGCCTCTTTTCCCATAGCTCAAAGCATTCATCAAAAAGATATTTTTCTAGAGATCAGGGCCAGACTTCACAGAAAATAATGACCTATTTATGAAGGCACATGCTATTTCTACTTTAACTATTCTGAATATTTAATTCTTACCATAATACCTCAATGATTGCTTGCAAAAGGAATGAATAAATAAACCACCACAAAAAAAACAAAACCAGTTCGTCAGGAATAAATTATTCATAAATATTGTCTAGAAAAGCATTTTTAAAAAATTAACCAAAGAATGTTGTCTACTACCTAGCTGTGTCCACCAAGGCATTTTATAGGCAAAGGGTGCTATGGTGCTAAGCTCTAACGGCAGTTACAGGGGCCGCAAATTGGACGTTGACCAGAGCCCAAGGTCATTGCACTTGAATTATAAAACAAAAGTCTCTTTCCTTGATGAATTACAAAGCTAACTGAATATATATATCTCTCGTAGCTTGACAGCTGCAAGGAGAAAATGAGTTGACTAGAAGATGTAAAGCAAGTCACCTTCATAGTTCTTTATGAATTAAACACACAGTCATACAAGTGTCTTGTATCTGTCTCTGGGATTCTTGATAGCTTTGCAACACTCTAATGTACCAGATTCCTTCCCTGGGCCTGAAGAAAGTTCCTGCTGAGGGTGAAGGCTAAAACCCAAACTGTGCTCAGTTCATGGCGCTGAAAGAGTCCTTGAAACCTTTTGGTGAGGGCGTCCCCTCCCCTCCCAGCACATCTTTCCACGTGCCTTTTCTTTGCAATTTGAACGAGTTGGTTTTCTGTTATTGCCGTTTTATTTCACATCTCTGCTGTGAAGTGAAATTTAGCATGAATTCTGCTGCTCTCTTCTTTGGACGAGATAAAATACCTTTTCTCAAATTGAGGACATTAAATATTATTTGTTGTTTAAATGCTTTCTTGCAACATTGATATATCTTTTCTCTAGCTCATGTATAATAATTAAGGAAGAACAGTGTATTATTTTAATAAACTTTTCTGATAAGTTTGTACTTCCACAGTATATTCATACTTGATAAAGCAATGTTTGTTTTATAAATCTTCTACCATTTATCATACTAGTAACTGATGTATTTTGTCTTTAACCATATATATTATGTATTACCATTGTATTATATTAATGCAACACTATTTGTAACTATTTTAATCCTATTTTGTTTTTTATTGTTGATCTACGTTAAATGAAACTCTGAAATGTATTGTTCACTTACCATGTGTTTTTAAAAATATTTTTTAAACAAATTATTTCAGAGTTAAACAGTTCTCTCTTTTTGTTTTTCCTGTTACTATGATTATTAATTTAAAGAACACGAAAATTATTTTTATTTTAGAGAGAATCTGATCCTGTAATTGTACTTAGTGAAAAAGAATGAAGTATTATTTATCGAGAACAATAGAGATTTTTATCTTCTCTATCCACTCCCTAAGATAACTTTCCAACATCCATCATCTTAAAAAAATTATCATGAATTATTCTAAAGCAATTAAGAAATATCCATTTTCCTCCAAAACTCACACTAAATTATACTTAAAAATAATTTACTAAGTAATTTTGTAGACAAGACGTTTGTATTCTATCTGTCTGAAGGTCTTTATCGAGTGGGGAAAATCAGATCTGTAAAGTAGTGTGACCTATGGAGTGAGATCTTATGATTTCAAATGCTTTTAACATTCTTCTTCAGTGACTCTTAGTCACTACTATAAGTCAACACCAATTTCTATTAATCACTGCCCAACTCATAACTGAATGAGAAAATGAAATTGTGCATTTGGTCACAAACTATTAACGCAGACTTCTAAAAGTGACAAAATGTTCTGTTTTTGATTTGTCTATAAGCAGGTCTGTTTTACATAAATGGCTTTTTTACAAATTTGAAATGTGAATATATTTTATTTTTTTCCCAGTGAGTACACAATACACAATTCTTTGACAATACTATTAACCAATGTTATGCCAATGTCTTTTCTGATCTAACAACATCAAATGAAACACATTAAGATTTTGGACGCTGTTCGGTGACTTAAACAAACTACAGTTAAAAAAAAAATCCATCTATAAAACAAAGTATAAAAAAGTCTACCCACGGCCACAAAATCCCTTATCTTGCAACACTTTAAAGTCACAATAAATGCTTTTGAAAATTATGAGATAAGAAAAATTAGTAAATTGAACTTCATTAAAAAAAGAGTATGGTGCTTCATTTGAAATACGTATTATAGAGAAGCAAAATAAAAGTAACTTCACCTCTAAGATTATGTGGAAAGACATGTTGCTTTATACCAATTCTTGTCATGTAATTCTATAAATACAACATACAGAAACAGATGAACAAATTAGTGAATGTTATGGTTCTGCATATCTTTAATACTGACACACAATTACTTTCCAGTGGAGAAGATAAAAACCACAGTTTAGAGCTCATTGGTACTATAATTATGTTGTCAATAGACAATCACATAACTTTGTTGAATAGCAATTTGGAAGTGTTCTATCAAACTCATAGAAACTTACAACTCAGATCTCATTGAAGATGTATTTAAATACCCAGAGCGTTAGACTGTAACATAGAACACCATTTAATGTTTTATTACCCAGAGAAAGTCAACTTGCAATGTTTTTACTGCCATTTGGTTACTGGATATCTTAAATGTTGGTCTCCATTTTTCTATACTCTCCACTGAACTGGATTCAAATCTTGTGAAGAAATCAATTGTTCCCATGCCCCCGGTACTATCCCTCCTTAACTGAAATATGGCATAGACAAGATTTGGAGATGGGGCGCAGTGACTCTGCCTGTGTACACAGAGGCGTACCTGAGTTGGGGCAGTGATTCACCCATTTCCCCAGTGCAGACCTTGCGTGTTGAGAACGGAGCTGTGCTTGTGCAGGGTGTGACCCCACAGCGGTTTTGCCTGTGAGTGCGAGATGAGAGTACAATTTCTCCTACCCAAACTTCTTTCTGACAGCTTCTGCAGGCCTCTGTTAAGAACTGTGAATTTCCAATCACATTCATTTAATTGGCTTTGAAATGAATAAAATCATGGTAGTTCTCATGACATTCTGACTTATTAGAAGTTTTTTTAACATACAGCAAGTTGACAAAGGCTTTTGATTTTTGATAGTGTTCCTGAATTCATTTGGATGGCCACAGCATTTTATCTTGCTTTACATCTATGTGAGGAGGCTATTTGGGGTGTGAGATTACACTGACCAATTTCTTTAAAATGAGATTTAACAAGAAATGTGAACTATTCTAAAACAACATTCCAAGGAACCATAAAGCCTCACATAATCTAACCAAAACAGTTAATTTTTTATGCACTGAAGACAATCAAGAAGGAATGATGTTATGCCCTGCATTACTCCAGAAGTCACCTCATCCATATACTCTGTTTCTGAAGTCTTGGTTTATTAGTCACATATACGTGCCAGTTACCAGGGGTAAAAGTTTATGTGTAATATGTGTAATGAATTAAAAGTTTTAGGCAGAATTGGGTTTTAAAGAGGGAACAAAAATGAGCAAAACTTTGTTTGCTTTTAAAAGAAAGAGGTGAAGTAGGGAATTGCATAAATGAAAAATTAAATTCCTCACATCCTACAGTTGTGAATAAGTATGTATTCATTCTTCACAGAAACTTCTCATCTTCCCAGTCTCTTTGTCCCAGAGAAATCCAACTGCATTAAAATTCAGACACTGATGGTAGAAAGTTGATAAAGGGTTTAATAAGTGTGTCTCAGAATTCCTTCTCTTCTGTGAACAAATGAACTCCATGGGACCAAGACTCTGGGGCCCATAAAGACCAGTATGTCCCTCTACTCTCGCCTGTGCTGATGCAGTCTCAGGGAATAAAAAAGATGGAAACATTTGATTATGCCCTCTCTTTGCTTGAACAGAATGACCCACAATTGGCGGCTGAGCCAATAATGCACAGAGTTTGAATGGTCATTCAAACTCGTCCCATATTTTGGAATTGATCCTAGTCATTACATTGAATATTCTCCAGAGTACCAACTACTGAACACATCACAGGAAAAACATGAGGAAGTATAACTAGAAATAGAATTTACAACGGTATAGGCAGCACATGGAAACATGTCACACGTGGGCATTTCAGGAAAACTGCCTTCTGCTTGACTGACTGACTACATGTACAGTAGCCAACATCTGTTTCAAAGTCACAGCCATTTGGACGATACATGACTGATGTTTGGGAACTTCTTGTTCTCAAAGTCGTGAAAACAAATGAGGCAGGACACTGTTATTAATGTCCACTTACGAGGTTTGGTTTTATTTAAAAAGTGTATAAACATGCATTTTTCTCCTTTAAAATTTTTCTTTTCGATTTACTCATTCAAAATGGGTCAAACATATTTTAGTTGGTAGCCAATTTCTGAGGATGTACCATAAAATACTTAATCCAATAAATCTACTTACTGTGAACTGAACATACTCTGAGCACTGCTTTTTAAGCACTTAACAATTTGGCTATACATTTGGTGGCATGAACTTCACTTTTTAATCAAATAAAACACAAAATTGTGTATCAACTGCATTGTATTTAAAAAGTCGTGAATTTCAGTGATGCAGCTCTGTCCTCTAGTGTGTTACTGTACATTTAATAGAAGATGAAAGAAGATATTGCAATAGAGTTTTTGCATTTGCAAGCAGCCCGAGTATGTCCTAATAATAAATTGCCCCTTTAACTATTTGCTAGATATTCCAGAGTTCATTTTGTTTGTTTCCTTGGGGAACTTTATATTATATCCTGACTTAATGAGCTGGAGAGATTAGTTATGGTAATTCAGAAAATGCTTTTTAAAAAAACTGTAATATAGATACAGCTCTTGTGAAAACACCTTAATTTCCATTTGCTTGTTGTAATTATCAGATGGGTCAATTACAATGACAGGCAAAGTTGATTCTAAATATAACTTTAATTTCCTTTTTTTATTTTTAGCAAGTTTAGTACATCTTTGCTACCTGTGTATCTTAATGCCTCTTCAGTCTTAAGACTTCAACTTCCTTCTTTTGACTCCTGCTTCTGTCAATAGTAAAAGCCACCTTTTTGCTTTTTTTTTATTGACTCAGTTCTTGATGTTCAAAGAAGACTTCGCCAACGCCACTGTTCCTTTGTATCTTCCTATTTCTACACCCCAACTGAAAACTCTCTAATGTGATTGGTTACAACCAGCATTCTCCAACCTAGCTTACAGTACGGAAACTCCCTTCACATTCAGTCTTTTTCTTCATGTCACGAGGAGTAGAGATTTGTGCTTATCACCAAATAAAATTGCAGTGCAAAATTTAAACATAAAAGTTACACAATTAAAAGTTAATATATGGCACCACAGCCTATTAATTCACATATAGTACAACAGACCAATAAGAACAGACAATAATATGAACAGAGCTAAAAAGAGTGAGCTTGCATAGCAATGCACAAAAGAAATTATATACAGAGGAAAATCCTTTTCTTCCTGGAGGGCGAGCTTTGTTTTCTTTCTTTTTTTATATACTCCTGACAAGAAAGAGTTAAGGTGGGTGGTGTACTTAAGAGAACACAAGTAAAATATCTGTGGGGTGTGTGTGGCTGTGTGTCTTTACATTGCATTTACAGTTCTTTTAATAGTACATAAATAAAGAAATTGTTCATTGCACTGTTCGTGTCATCACTTCCATGAGTTCAGACCTGATGGTCCTTCAGAGCAGCTTTGCACGTCTCCTCTCAGTTACTCTATAAAGAGATGAAAAAAAATCAGAAATAAGTTTGCATTAAGTATTCTTTATCCTGATCAGCGTAACAAAAAGCAAAGCAAACAGATACCAAAAGAAGGTCACCTCTTGGATTGTGTGAGGTTGCGAATTTAAGAAATTTTACTTATGGAAAGGGAAAGAAGAAGAAACATTGTAAAATTTAGAGATTTAGAATACAAGTAGACTATTTTTGTGCTTCTTACGAGACTGTAACTCCTCCAACAGTTAAAAAAAAATCTGAGGGGTCCTGAATCAAATTAAAAATTATAAATGTATCTTAATTCAATTGGATTAGTAATAGACAACAATCATGATAACTGCCATTAATAAAGGAATTTAGTTTTGAAAGCTCTTTTACTTTTCATTATCTCATGGCATCTCCTAGTGTGAGATGTGAGCGTAAATTACACAATTTTTTTAGATAAGGAAATAGATTAGGAAGGTAGTTTACTTTCTCATTTCACATAACCAGTAAAGGTTGAGAAGATTAGAACTTAAGTTTATTCCTTCAGATAAACCGAATTCAAAGGAGCCGTTGAAAATATTCAGCAAGTATAATTCTGCCATTGGATAGTGAAGTTGCAAACGTTCATGATGAAATTAACACAAAGAGTTCAACACATTTTACTGTGTGTGACATACTGTGTGATCCTACCTTTCTCTATTATCTAGTATTTGATATTTGGAAAGCAGATTAGTTATACCACATAGCAATGCCAGTTTTCTGTTCGAAAAGAGAAATGTATTTATATGTTTTTATAATCAAAGTATTACAAATTAACTGCAATTAAAGATTAACTTTTTAAGGTTGACTGTCTAAATTTAAAACAATAAATAAATGAAGGGCAAGAGGGAATGAGGAATTCCTAAGGAGGTTCTTCAAACTACCAAGGGGCCTGCATTTCTTTACTTTGCTCAGTTAAAAAGGCAAAGAAAACTACAGAGTGAACTATGTTTAATTAACTTATATTAAGATTAATTTCCTAAATTAATTGCCTAAATTATGCAATTTTTATATTGAATATTTCAAACTTGAAACAGAAGAAATATTTATCTGATTGATGTAAATGGCAATGGTCTCTGTTATGACCAAACCTGCTCAAAATCATAATTTATTTTTTTCTCATAGTAAAGCAAGCTTTCCACAATTCTGAAATGTGTTTATTGTGGCAATGTTATTGATGGGGTTCAGGACAAGCCACCCCAAAATACAGTACCTTGGCATATTGAATCTCTTAAGGTGGGAGAGTCTGAAAAAACAGCAGAAGCAGAAAGGTCACCCTGACCTCCCCCACCTCATCCTTCTTCCCTGAAACAGGCCATAAAACTCCTATGTGACAGGTACCCTCCCTGTATCTAAGGAGGCAAGACATTCTTGTCACCAGATATGGGGATTTTGCGGCTGAGAAATCTGTACACACAAACCTCCTTAAACTAACCCTTATCTTCTTAGTTACTTCACCATTTACTACCCATAGCTCAAACCCCTTTGTCTTATAAAATCTTTACACATTTACTGCTTCTTTGTCTAAAAGGATAGAAAAACTTCCTGCCCCAGTCACTTCCTTGAGTCTTCATTCTCTTGTGAAGGCTTCCATGTATATGTTAAAATTCAGCACACTTTGTATGCTTTTTCCCTGCTAATCTGTCTTTGTCAGTTTGGTTTTCAGACCCAGTCAGAAATAGTAAGAGGGTGGAGGAAAACTTTTTCCTCCCTTACTTATTAACCCAGTATTCTTTCTGAATGACATTAGCCTGTTAAACATCCTAAAGCACTTACATAATTCACCTGTAAACTGTCCTTGACTATTTGAACCCATATATCCTATGTCAAGAAGGTCGCTGGCATTGCGCTGGTGGCTTCCCCTCAAGGGCTCGGCTTTCCTGGGGCCAGTGGATCCCTTAGAAGAAGCCGTTCCTGATGAGCTGTGACCCCCTGGAGATGGGAAACTGGGCTTGCTGTAGGGCACCAAGGTCTCCTCTGAGAAAAGAAACACAAAGGGCTGAGTTGAACAGCAACAGGGAAGCAAAACAAACTTAACTCTAAATCTGAATATTAAGCTCAAGGCGGGCAATTTTATTATCTCACTCTTTAGTAAAATTAAAAATAAGATGCTTAATAAGGCCTGGATATTAAAGGAATTTCCATGTGCAAGCAACATTTCCTACGAGAGGAACTGAAGCATGATTAAATTAAAAGAGATCTTGGGACGAGTATATGATACTATATATCCTATGCAAGATTTAAATTCATTATAAAAGAGATCTGCATACAATGAATCAACCCTGTTGTTTAACAAAAGCACTTTTGAGAATAATTTCTGGAGTTCAATGAGGCTGCAATTTAATTTTTCCATTAAGATGGAAAGAAAATGGTTTTTTGTTTAAATTATGGCAACATTTTCTCAATCAGTGTAAAGAACTATATATTAGTTAATAATATAAGCTTCTTAAATTTCTATTGTTTCTTGGAATAGAAATATATTATTTGAAAGGCTGTGTATTTCCTTAAAAGAAAAACTCACTCATTTTTATAGTGTCAATATTCTTTTTATGAACCATCTCTCTACAAACAATTCACGATGTGCATTACTTAATACTTGGAATTAATTTTTTTCTTTCTTTCTTTTTGTTTTTGCTTGCTTTTTCTTTCCTTCTTTCTTTTTTCCCTTCTCTCCCTCTCCACACTATTCTGCTTTTTTTTTTTTCTAGGTACAGGTTATTATTACTGTGATTAGATGACTGAAAAAATGCTAACTGAATTTAGTATTTCTCTTCTTAGATAGTCTTTAAGGACAAAAATCTCATGATTTTTCTCTTGCAGCCTTAATGATGTAAGCTTCCTAAATGTTTCACTATATCTGGATACTAATATTATCATCTTTCAGCCCTTTCCTAGTAATATTTTCTAAAACCTTAATAAACAAGTTGTGATGAAATATAATTATTGAGAATGCATGAGTAGAGGACATATCTGAAAAGACTGAGCCCAAGTGAATAAATAATGGGTAAGAAAACTCTTCCAATGTTCTTTTTTTATGTGTGTATGTCTGTGTGTGTGTGTGTGTGTGTGTGTGTATATGTGTGTGTATGTTTTAATATGCAGTGAATCCTAACATAAGAAGAGATGTTCCAGAAAATACATTCCTATAACCAGCTCAACATCCCCCCTACAAAAAAATCCAACCACAAGCCATGAAATTGATTTTGTGACGTTTCCAGAAAGCTTGATTTATAAACAAAAACATTTCCCATTGAAGTGTTAACAATCAACTAAATTTAACCAGTTGGAGCAAGTGCAGGCCCAGTTTAACCTTTTTTAACGTGAGCATTCTGTGATTGCGTACTTACTTGAAATTTTATTCCCGTTAATTTAGCCATTTGACTGAAGTGAGTTCTCTCAAAATGACTAGTTACTTCAGTCAACAATGACTAAATTGGTTGAAGGCAGAGATTCAACTGATACTAAAGATGCAATTTAATGGTCTTAAAAGTACTCAGTATAAACATTAAAAGGCAAAAAAGAAAAATCAAATGGCCTCCTGAGCACCACAGATGAAGCCTGGAGGTCTCCTGGGCTCAAAGACCCCATGCAGAGGTTAGCTCGAGGGACAGCCCCCACTGGATTCTGCCTTAAGGGATGTGCCGGGAGCTCTGAGGCGGAATTCTGACTTCAATGAGTCATTCCAGGCAGATGCATTTCAGGCGCCCTTAAGCAAGCGGCACTTCTAAAATACCTGGTAGAAAAAAAAATGGTAAAAGTCCACACATTCTTGGGACTGTGCAGAACACACCTGGTCCAACACCTTGTTTGTGGAGGGCTTTCCGTGTGTCTTCCTGGCGTTCTGTGCAGTTTATCCATTCCTGGGTTTGTCGCTGCCACTCTAGGGACGTTTTAGCTGGACAATCCAGTGAGCTCTTTGTGTCTTCTAAGTTGGATGCTTGTTGTCTCTCCAGAGAGCTTCCTTTTCTCTCTGTTGAGTTTTCCACGTTACCAGCATGCTGGCTCGGGCCTATTTGCTGCCTTAAACCCTGACCTGGAGGGGGATCTGGTGGTGGTGGAAGATCTAAAAATTTTGAATAATGTTTAGAATGGACTAAGATGTAACGAAAAATACAGGTTTTAATTCAAGATGAAGAAAAACTCTTGCCCTCCTAAAGGTATCACCCATGCAAAATAAATTTGGGCGGGAGGTGGGGAAGGTCAGTTATTTATATCCACAATGCACATCACTGATCTCTTTGCTATCCTTTGATCACAGTGTCTTTGAAATAAAATCTACTGGTTTTATCCAACTCTTATGCATGGAAAGTGTTTTCAATTGCACATTGAAGCTAATGTTCCAGGTGTGAAGGGAAGTTCATGGTTTCTCCATCTTTAATCCATTGTCCACTGCCACCTTGCCAAAGTAGAAATACCATGACACAAAATGACTCAAAATTCTAGCCGCTGTGTTAATAAAAGGCCCTGAGAGGATGAAAGCTGCCCTGCCAATCTCCATAGGAAATGTTGCCCTCGGGAAATTAAGAATCGTATGCCGTATCATATGCCGCAGCATGCGACTGCCCTTGCCCAAGTATGTGGCACATTTAGCAATAGTCAAAGGGTTGAGCTAACATTTATTAAATGCAATTAACATTCTGCCTGACAACCAATTCTGGCTGTTCGTTTCATGAGTTAGCTAATGAGTTACAACTAATATATTATAATCTTCCAGTGTATTAATTTTAATAAGCAATAACCAACGTTCACAGTTTAGATAGAATATGCTTCATGGTGCTGGAGTAGACAATGCATCATGAACATTCAAGATGCAGTGGGATAGATAATTTTTCATAAAAGCTCTTTACATTATGTATCAGGTATGAAAAAATTAAAAGTTCCAATACTCAGCCAATTTCTCATTTTCCTTCTATTAGCTCTTCAGAACATGACCCTTTTACATTTTGAATGTCTTCAATTGTGAAATCACAGTCCCTTCTTTCATATTTCCTTAAGTATTATACTAGTTCTGTTGTACAATTTATACTATTACACTAGTCCTGAAATTACTTTGTTGATTTTGAAATTTTCTAAACATTCTAACATTCTTTTGGATTATTTTCTTCTCATTTTTTTTTTTTTGGCATGCTCTTGATCCTTAAAGTATCAGCAATTACATTATTTGCTCACAAAGATCAAATATCATGTATAATATACTTATTTTTATCACTAAGACAGAATACTATATACAACATAGGTAATTATTTCCCATACCAGCTTAGTAATGGCACATTTGTTTCTCATAATATTGTTTGTGAAATTTAAAAGGGAAAAGCATAAATTCTTGTGTACAAAAGATAGTTTCTGTAAGGAATGCTAAGTAGCTCCTTTTAAAGACTTTCTTAAGAAGCTTCGTACTCTCTTTTATGAGCAAATTGACATGGTCCTCTACTGAACTGACAATGAAAACCTCCTGAGCATCTGCTCAGCATTTCCCAGCATTCCCAGTTCTCATGTATGTCCTCTTGTTAGATTATAAATTACTAATCACTGAAGGGAACAAGATCTCTATCTGGGAGAATAAAGTTGCAACTGAAACACTTCTCCCAAAATGAAAAGCTAATCCAATATTGAGAGATCTGTTGGTTGAATAATCCACCAATGAGTTTGGTGTTTCCTTTATATTCAATACTGACTTCCTTCAGTATGTATTATTATAAATGCAAATTAATTATTTCATTTGAGTTATTGGACTTAAGACTGCCAGGAGGGAAAAATGATTATATTTGCTTCCAAAACAACATATCTTGTCATTGATTTTTATTCTCCATCAGAGCAGCTTAATTTTTAAAATGGCCCAAATGGCATCTGCTTATGCTAGCTAAAATTCTGATGACTATTTAATTTAACCTGAAATTATATGGCTACATAATTAAGTAATATCCTTGGAGTTTGTATATTCTAAGAAGAAAGAACATTGCACGCACGTTGAAATAAACAAATCGGAAAAAAAGATGAGATTAAGAATGGCTGTGGAAAAAAATAAAAGTATGTAATCAAATATGTTTACTTAAATTAAATTTATTATTCATTTCTCTGTTGATTCATTTCAACTAAATCAATTCGCTAAAGAGTCTCTTACTGGCCTACTGAGGATTTGCTTTTGTCAGGCACACAACAGTCCAATGATATATATGCCATTATTATGCCCTTTTTTTAGATAGGAAAAAGAAGGCACAAAGAAATCAAGTATCTCCAGCCTGGATCTCTGCTTCCGTGAACTCCAGACTCAGCTAACTAAATTCATACTGGAGAGTTCAGCTTTGATGTCTAGAAAGCAACTGAAAGTTCACACATCAGAACCGAGCTCTAGACCTTCCTCAACCAAATATGCTTCCTCTCTGGTGTTCCTCATCTCAATTACTACAAGTTGGCCAGAACTTGGGAGTAATCTTTGGCTTCCTTGCTTTAGAGCCTTTATTAATGTCACTAACAAATCATGTGGGCTCTGCCTTCAAACTATGCCCAGAATTCAACCGTTCTCATTGCTTCCACTGATTCTCTAGTGCCTATGCCTGATATTACTCCTACAATTTCCTGTGTGGTTTCCATAATTCCACAGAGAAGCACAGTCTATCTCAGCATGACAGCTAGAATGACTTCTTTTTTATAAAAAACATAAGGAAAATCCTGTTGTTCCTCTGCCCTAAACATGTGCACACACACACACAGGCAGGCACACACCTTCAGTGGTTTCCCATTCACAGTAAAGAGCCATGTCCTTGCAGAAGCTTAAAGGTCCTACAGAACACTGGCCCTCACCGCCTCACCTGACTTCATATTGTTTTTGTTGTTCCCTCTGCTTCAGTCACACTCCTCTTCCTTTCAATAAAACATTTCAGGACTCCACTCACTGTTCTCATTTCCTGGAATGACTTTTCCTCAGATAGCAGCATTGTTCTTTCCCTTGTAACTTTCCAGTTTTTTCTCAGATGTCATCTTGGTAAGCCTTTCCTGAACACTCTACTTTAAAAATATCTCCTCTCACATTTGTACCTCTCAACTTCCTCTCTATGATTTTTTCCCTCTATTTTTTCCCACTTATCTTCATCATACTTATTTTTATTTTTCACTTATAAACTTCTCTTTCTGGAGTTTAAGCTCCAGTTTTGTCTGTATGGTTCCCATGGCCTATAATTTGGTATGTGCTTAATAAATATTTGAATGAATAGATTCATAAATAAAGAAATTTGCTCAAAGTCAAAGGTGGATTGTGGCAGATCTGGGCAAGCACTACTTCTCAGATCAGACAGTAGGAATGAGGGGAGAACAGGCTGGAAGGAGATGACCCAGGGAAAAAAGGTTGACAGATAGAGAACTACTTTAGCTGCCTCCTTTGTTCAGTACTGGTCGATGTATTGGCTTTCAAGCATACCCTCAGGCTTTACACAAAAAAAAATAGACAGTTTGGACTGAACAAGGCCTGCTTAGATGAAGCTTTATTCAAGGGAGAAGAACACTTCTTAATATGTGTGTGGGTGTTTGCGTGATCTTTGAGACAGAGACCGACATTTCCCACCATTACCAGTTCCTCTTTTTGGACACCAGGAAAGATTACTTTCCCATTCCAGTAGTTAGTCTGAAGCCATGTGACTGAGTTCTTGCCAATGAAACAGAAGTGACAGGTGCCACTTATAGGCCAGGCCACAGAGCTTCCAAATAATCACCTATGTTCTTTCTTTCTCTCGCTCAGAAACTAAAAAAGGTTCCATGTTGAAAATAATGGTGTCCAATATTTAAGAAGCATACATTTTTATACTACCACTTAGAGGACAGCCCCCTGACCTTTATAAATCATTGTGTCCTTGAGGAACAGACTCTGACTGTGCTAAGCCACTGAGGGATAGAAGCTGTTTGGTATAGCAGCTAACAATAATTACCCTGATTAATACACTCATGAAATACAACTGTAAAATCTATAATGCAAAACTTTTAGTGTGAAATGTCTATTCATTAAGTGCGACTAGACAGCAACCTTCCCTAAAAGAAGAGTTTGATTTTACATATAAATACTATAAATTTATTACTGATGCATAGATTCATACCATATCAATGCTATGACACATACATTTGCTGTGAAATAGCAATATTCTTCAGGATAATCCATAGAATGCATCCAAAATAAATATCCTTGTATCATAACTAAAATATCTTTGGGTTAAACACTTGGGAAGACTTGTGAGCCAAAATTTCCTCTGCAAGATCACTACTTCCAAAATGTATCTACATAATAACATATAATAACGCATAATCCTTTAATAACATATAATCCCTAACCTTTTTTGGAATGCTGGTAAATCTGAAATGCTAGGAACCTGTTTGCATTTTAGAAAGATAAGTAATAATATTGGTCATGCTTTCAACTAGGAGGTAGCCTGCTTTAACCAGACATTCTGAAAAATTTTTCAAGGGAAGTTTTAGGAAGAAAGAAAAGGACTCTCTATCTTGTTGATTTATATTTTATAGCTTTCACATATTCTGGATATCATCTTCAAACATTTCAGAAAAGCCACAAAAAAACATATGGTACCTGGATTTTTCCCCCCTCTTTCCTTGACATTCATAGTAGGAAAATTACACAAAAGTACTAATGCTGAGATTTGTAACTAGCATATCAGCGAGAGTAGTCTTTTTTATTTACAGGGAACGAGATCAACACTATAGACAACTAATGTTCAGATCATCTGAGGCAGAAAGGCAGTGGTAAGCATTTTTGCTCACCACAGGACATCCACTTAAAAAGAATCAAAATCTTGATTGTACCCTTACCCTCCTACTCCATAGAAACCCTTCTCAATGAAAACAAAGTAAGCAGAAAAGATAAAGTGAACCTGAAGGCTCTTGGACCAAGTTATTTTTGACTTTAACAGTCTTCTTAGTATTATAAAATGACCAGTCTTCCAGATAAAGACCTACTCCCAAACCAGTAAAGAACATACACTTCTTTTCCCACTAAGCCTCATTCCATCCTACAATGGTAAGTCTCAGGGACTGAGATGAGTGCTGAGGAGAGGTCGTAGCTTCTCAAAGTTGACTGCACATTCAACTCACCCGTGGAGCTTTAAAAATACCCATGACTGGTTTTCACCCAAGAACAATTAAATCAGAACCTCCAGGGTGTATTTTAAGAGCCCCTCAGATAGTCTCAGTGTACAGTTTGGCTAGATTCAACCCTTTGGTGTTTAGTAGTACTATCTCAGGAAAAAAGCTTTTGGCTTGTAGGAGGTGGTGCAGAGAAGGGGGAAGAAGTTTACGTTTGGGTCCCACATGAAAGTGGGCTCTTTAAATCCATTATCATACCTATTCCTTAAGATAGAACTTTAGGATAAATACTTTTATTTGCGTATTTACACGTGAGGATTAAGTTTAACACAGAGCTGATGCACTACTCATTATTGAACAAGGACATCTTCCGATAATATTGTGTTTCCTGAAACTAGCAGTGATTAAGCAAACAGTCAAAGATTGGAGGCTACACTTAAATAAAAGGATGGACACAAATCAGCAGGCTGTGGCCCATGGGCCAAATTAGGCCACTGCATTTTTTTCCATAAAGTTTTACTGGAAATAAGTCACACCCGTTCATTTACTTTTTTCTATTGCTGCACTATAGGAAAAAAAATGGTAGCGTTGCTTAGTCTTGACAGAGACTGCATGGTTCACTGAAGCCAAAAATATTTACTATCTGGATTTTTCAGAAAAAGTTTACTGACCCATCCACCAAATGATCTGTAGCATATTTTTAGCCCTGGAATTCACGACACTAAATAATTACTATATTGGAAATCACTTCACAGTCTTTTCCACGTGTGAAATGCCATCTAAGATATTTTCATTTAATTTCAAAAGTGATCCAACAACATGGCAAGTGCACAGGCTACTTATGTCTTCTTCCTTAATCTTAAAAGGGAATGCTCATTAAAAAGCACTCATGGAAAATGCCAGAATGGCGGAAAAATCAACATTGCAAAACGGTATGGCATATATTTATTTTTTGGGGCTGGGTAATGTAGAAGTAACTCCAGACTGTTTAAAAAAAAAGGGGAGGGCGTTTTACTTAAATAAGACCACATTGCCAGGTGTGCAGTCCGGTTACGTGACGAGGCAATACCTACTCTACCAGAGCTCCTCCATCTACATCAGTGATCGCACAGAGCTCGTCTCTCCCGTGAGGAGACAAGAGAGAAGGAAACCAACCTACCATCTGGCAGTCCTTCCCTTCGATGAGGCAATGCTGGTTGTGGGTCCACTCGGCCTCCCTTGTGTTTTTTAGTGGGCCGAGGCCTCTGACTCTGACTCAGGGCTGCACTGGTGTTACTGTCAGTGGAAAATGGGCTGGTTGGCCGAGGCCTCTGAGAGGAGGTAAAGGCTTTGCCTAAAAGGGAAACAAAGGGAACGGGGTACAGAGACTGTTATTATAAGACATTGATTCTGTCTTGTATTTCTGCTCTTGCTAAGACTAACCTCTAAACCTGCCTAGAGATGCCATTTGAAGATACCAAATACCAGTGCATCTCCATAGAAAAAATATGCCCTGCTGCATTTATTTTGTCCAATTTTCATAACCAACACACCCTCCACTGAAAAAATTCAAACAAATGAATGTAAAACAAGTCCACAAACCAAAAGCTCAGTATTCCTTGATAATATTTTTATTTAATTTTGACAGTCTTAGTGCTACTTTCATAGATATATGCAAATTCATGCAGCTTTTACTTCTTAAAATTAAAGAAGCTATTTCTGAAGTGAATTATATACTGTCTTATTTGTTTAAACACGTTTCACCCTTGGAATCTTACAAACTCTCTTTGAGCACAGAAAAATGTCCTCTAGGAATTTCATTTGAAATTTTACATGAAAGGTCTGCTCAGACACGTATTTTAAATTGACTTCACCAGAAAACGCAGAAACATTAGTGTACAGTATAGGATAGGTAGCAGGTTAAAATCACCTTGTCTATCCCAAGTGCAATAGGTGTTTTCGGATGAATAGTATTGTATCTGAGCAAACTCCAACCTCTCATTGAAAAAGGAAATATGCCATGTCCCTTTCTTGTAGTTAAGTGTACATATGCAGGTAAATTTATTCTAGGAAAAGGTTAGCTAATACATTTTCAACATCTTACGATGTTAATAACAGGTTTATTATGGTGTGAGAGGGTTGGTTTATGTGCATGTATTTATTCTCTTGTGTATGTTTTCATTTCACCACAAATTATTGTATGCAGTTACATTTTAAGTCAATGTGACATAATACAGCTTAATGCTTTATTAGCTATTAGCATACATGCAAGAACTGTACTCTGCTTTCTAATTTATTAGTTTCCTTGCACTTTCTCGCTGCTCTGCTTATAGCTAGACCACAAAAAGGCACTCAGGCAACATAAAGTTTCTGACTTATGCCTTATAAAGCAAGAAAATTCAAATAACCGTTACATTACAACATATTTTAGTTCAGATGCTATATGAAAAATAAACCTCTGCAATGCTTGGAAAGTCATTTTATTTTATTTGAAGATACCTAATGCATACTCAAAAGAAGTAGTATAATGGTATAATGATGGTATAATTCAAAGAAAATTTCCATGACTCACTTTTATAACCTGAGAGTTTAGTGAGGGGTCACAATGATTTTTCTTTACTTTACTATTTGAATACTATTAAGATTTCAAAAATGCATTGAGCATTTCACTAGTTTGTTTCATAAGGTAGGTCAGTTTAATTCCAATATCCATCAGAACTTTCTGATATGTGCATTTAAGAAGTATACCTAGTTGTGTTACAGCATGTATCATGCCAGTTATTTAGTTTCAGTCAAACAAATAATCACAAAATTATTGATCTATTAATAGAGTGAATCCCAAATTTACTTTTGAGATAACGATCAGAAACTGGAAAATTGCATAATTGGTCTTTTATATTATTATTTATTATTCTCATAAACCAAAATTAGATTGTGCTACAGAGCAATGCATGAGTAGTCATCATGTTACTCAACTTGCAAATGCAGTGGGTGTATTTTTAATTAGCATCCTTTAAAACAGACAATAAATTATTGGATTAAAATCTTAACAGCCAAACAACTAATAAGACCATCAGCCATTTGAACAGTTAGACTGACAGCCTCAGACCCATTCACTCCATGCTGAGAAAGCCTTCCCAGAAAATGCATTTGCAGAAAGAAATGGGGCAAAGGAAAGTAATGGAGATAAAAGCTGAATAATTTTAATCACTGGGTAACTTATTGATTGTGTGAGAATTTTGCAAAGCATGAGTTATTGAAAATTTAATGGCCATCTTAGTTGCAGCTTAGCTGTAACGTAAGAAGGAAGCATATTCCAATTAATCAGCAGAGCCGTGAAGGGAAAGAGGAATAAAGACTAGAGGGTGGTGAGTAGGAGCCTGTTTCTGGCTCTGCAAAGGGAGCATCAGAAGAGAGTTCTGGTAACTGAGCATCCAAACTATGTTCATGCATATTAAAGAAAGCCCTGCAGTCAGACTCGCTGAGGAAAAAGAACAGGAGATAAATAGCTCAGTGTCCAAAGGCCAAGATTCTCTCATGCAAAGAGTGTCGACTCAAAGTCTACCAACCTGTTCTTGTAAGGCTGGTTCCCTCCAGCCTAAAACCAGCTTTATCTGCTGCTGCCACCAGTGCTTGTGCAAAACTGCCGCTGGCAAAGATGGAGCCATCTGAGGAGCTACCTACACTAGATCTATGACTAGAAAAGTTACGATCCTCGTCAGATGCAGAGCCCCATCCATTTACCATTGAACCTAAAAACAAATGTAGTTGTCTAGTGAGTTGTATATAGTGGATAGCTCATCTGCTTGTACACACTATACTAATGAACAAGTCGGCTGCCTCCACTCCGCACTCTTCCTTGAGGTAAGTCTGCCTTCATCATGACTTCTTTAGCCATATGCAAGCATCATCCATGTTTGGGACATTTCTAGTGCAGAAGAATGAAGCTCATTTAAAACCCGAATCTGTTTGCAACACGTGAATAAAACATGTTCTGTATGGTTCCATTCTTACATTGTTTAAATTATGACACCATTATTTTCCAAAAGAGAATTGCTATGTAGATTTTAAAGCCTGCAGTTCAGAGAAAAACATTTTTACTGAAAGAAATGGTGGTGTATTTAAAGTCAGTTTATCAAGGACTCAGTTGAACCAATAGGGTGAATATATTTTGAATTTAATGCCAACTCTAGTGATAATTTGCAGGAAATCTACACTTTCATACTATAGAAGGGCTAGAAATATTTCAAGATTTTACATAAAAGTTAGTTACTTGGGAAATAACAAATATGAATTATCAAAAATGTATAAATAATATTAGAGCAAATACTTAGAATATAACAAAAAATTTTTCTTTGGAAAGTTCTAGTTTTTTCAAAGCTCAGTAGGAATTCTTCACTTTCTAATTACTTTAAGAACTCCAGTTACCTTTTTAATATTAATCTTTATTTTAGAATATTAACCATTATAAAGAATAACACTGATATTAATATGGATCTTTCTGCAAAATGCAAGAAGGCCATAGAGGAAAAGAATCAGTTTTATGTAAAGAGCTGCAAAATATAAAGATACTGAGAAATAATGCTTATTCTTAATTTTTAGCAAGTCATTTACAATTTTACACTTCTTCCTTAGACCAAAAAAGGCTGAGACCTTAATCTAATACAATTAATATTACAATATTTATTTAGGTTGATGTACCATTAATGTATGACATAATCAAATACCAAATGTTGCTTATCCTAACTTTTTAAAAAGAGAGGCGAAAAGTATTTATAAGAAGCTAATTTAGTATCTTGAAATAAACCAACATATAGTCACATAAAAGAGATTAAAGTCAAGTGCCATAGGTTTCTTTCCCCTTTTCTCCAGTATTTCAGAGACTACAGTACAGTTAGAAGTGTTGTCATCATAGAGAATTTGTACTTTTAGTGAAGGGCCAGGATACAATAACACGGGTTCATGCACTTTTGAGACAAGAGAAAACAGAACCCGGAGGGGTTGGAAGGATCAGAGAAGTTAAAAGGGTGTTAAGTGTAGCAGAGAAAGATAGAGTTTTGATTCCATGTGCCAAAAGCACAGAGATACACTTTTTACTTTCCAAACAAATTCCCTTGACACAGGCCACTGCAAGGAAGCCAAGATAACACCAGCAACTGAGCCTCCTCTGAGAGAACCATTTCTGAGTTAATCATCACAAGTCAAGGACCAACAGCCTAAAATGAAAGGAGAAATGATGCAATCGGCATTGCAATATAATGCTACAGTAGATAAGAAAAAATCAAAGTGATTCAGTCAGTGATCACAGAAGAATGCGAAACCCTAGAGCTGAGGATACTTTTAAAACATGGGAAAGTTCAGTCCCGGTCCCTCTTATGTCCTGTTTTCTGTGTTTCTAAATGTCTGCTGAACATCTGCAAAAAATCTGTGCTGACTCTCTGAAACTCATTCTCCAAACAACCATCTCCTTTTCTGCATCTCCAGTTACATTCCTAAGCCCTTCCTAATTCATTTCCTTCTAGTCCCTTCCATCTTCCTCATTGCCATCCGAATTACTTTTTTGAACCACTTATCTCTTGTTCTGTTACTCCATTCAAGCCTTACCTAGTTTGCTGATTCCACATCTAAACACCAAATGAGGTATCTGAGATCATTGCATATCCAGCCCAGCCTACCTTTGCAGTCCCATTCCCTCTGACAGCCTGCACAGTTCCATTGCCTCACCTCTATGGCGTTAGTTCTCATTCCTTTGACTCACTTCTGGATTGTTACTAACTCTATTAACCACCACCTAACTTCATAGTCCAAATCAATATCATCTGTTTTATCACTCCGATTCTGCCTCATCTTCAACCCTGCCTTAGGAGAATCAATCTCCCTACCTCCTGTGTTTTTTAAACAGTATGCATACAGTAGCATATCAGGTCTCTACAAACGACAGTTTGTGGCTTATACATGTTTCCTCTTCTAGAGAGTGGAACTCTGGAGATTAGAAACTATATTATTATTCATTTTCGTATCTCACATACAGGGACATCACACAGTAAAAATTCAGTAAACATTGGGCATAATGAATTAGATGTCTTCACTATATTCATTATTCAGTATAAATTCTGTATGTGATTCTATTCCATGTGTAATTTCCTAGCAATGGCCTTATTTTAGTTACAGAAAAAAATGTACTCATAAGAACTTCTAGAAAATGTATTAAATGAGGAATATAAGGTCAGTCAACTCTTGTTGATTACTCAGACAAGAGGGAAAGCAGTGATGTAATTAGTCCTTCCTGTGAAGATTTCCACATGCATGTTTGCCAATCCTTAAACAAATCAACTATTTCCCTGTCTCTGTGTCTTTGCTCTGTTTTTATCTCAATCACTAATGCTCCTTACCATGGTCTCAGAAATCTCAGTTATTCATGAAGTTTTCTCTCATGCTTTATTCTCTTCCCTGGGAAGAGAGGGACATGGATGACATGGCTTCCAGTTGGTGTTGGTCAGTATAGAAAGATACTTTCTTTTCACTACTCTCAGTAAGCGCAAAGACTAAATACATGATTTCAGAGTTGAAGAGATGTGTGCCATAGAAATTTGCTCATGATGGGCAACAGGAAACCTCATCAGCTTCAACTAAAGAGGGGCAAGAGCCCTCAGCGTAACATAGTTGAGTTTGCCTTCAAAATGGAGGGCACACACACAAAAAACAATAAACAGAAGGAAAAATGTTTTCTTTCCCTCTTTGTCAAGATATCTGTCTTTATCTTTGACTGCCCATCGACTCTATCTGAGATATAGCATATATATGATATAAAGAATGGGTACATTTGCAGGAGATATTTCTAAAGAGAATTGGCACTATGCATGAATAAAAAAGTATTTAACATATTTTAAATTTCCTCCATGTTATAAAATTGTGAAAATTTATTTAACAATTACTGATCCCTCTCTGTGGCTACCATTCTTTCTTTAGATTTAAATACCAAGAATGATCTGAAGATTTCTGTAAACTATTACAAAACAGGAAGACAATGATGCTAAGAAAAGAAAGACATTGATTCATCAGTTAGAAAGTAGGCTATTTTTGTGATAACCAGTTTTCTTTAACAAATGTAAATATAAACATGAAAATTGAAATGAACACTTAGGTAAAACAGCTCAGGCAGAGATTCTTCACAAATTACAAGCAATCCATACCAATTTGACATGTTATAGCCAAACATAATTAACACATATTTAAACATTTAATGAAAAATGAATTTGTGTCACATAGCCAGATTTATTTGTGTTTACATTTTCCATCTTTCCAAAGTTCTCAGGTTTAAAAATTGCTGAAAGGCCAAAAAAGTCTCAAATTTATTCAAGCTGTTAAAGAAGAACTGCAGATAGGACATTAAGTTGTTGCTCAAATGTTACTGAGCAGTAAAATACCATGATAAAGTGGCATCTTGCTGTGTCTCCATTACATCTTCAGCACTAAAATTAATTTATGATCAGTCATCAATTCATTTACATGTCGTTTTATGCTAACTCCTTCCTTGCTGATAGACGCTTATCCTTAGATCCATTAAGCTAGAGTAAAGTGTATGCTTTGTAATATGACCTTGCTAATTGTTGCATTACCATTTTTATGAGATACAAAAACTGGCTGTCCCCCATTTTTTCAGCCAATATTTAATCCAGGAACTCTTCCTATTAAGTGCAATCTGTCTAACTATCTGTTAAATAAAATCTTTAGCTCTAAGTGTCTTTGGACAAATCAATCCAAATATTGACCTCTGCCTAGATGTAGAAAAACATGCCTAATTTTTAGAAGTCCTTCTTTCCCTCAGATATATTGAATATGCATCAATTCACCTACATTCCTCAGAGAGAAAGGACTGTGTAATGTACATGGAAAGTAAAGTAAGAAATTAAAAAAATCTCTTCCTTGGGACCTCTGACATCTGCTAACTTGTTCTACTCAAGTAAAAATTGAATATATGATATTCCCCTTTTATCTGTTAAATTTGAAGTTTGTATTTAATGTCTTTTTAAATACACCAAAGCGCTAAGAAAATTATTTAATGACTTTTAGCATTATCTCTGAAATTTCCCTATTATGAAAATATTTCCCTTAAGTTTTTGTAACAAAAGCAAGGCGTCAGGTCATGTTTTTAAGTGGCCAATTCTCTAAAAGCTGTGTGGTCTAGTAAGGTGGTTACGCTGCCAGGTTCTATTATTTTCAAAATGATCTGCTTTGGGACTTTCAGCAAAAACCTCCAAAGACATAAAATACAGAAAATATAGAGCCCCGATTCTCTTTCAACCATAGTATTTACGTGGGGCCCAAAAATCAAGGAAACTTTTACTCATTTCACTTCCCAGCACTCACTCTCAGCCTCAATTTTTGTGATCACTGAGGCAGTTAGAATCCTGGCTCCATGCTCAGGATATTTTCCTCCTGCCCTCTCTCCTATTGCTTTCTGTTTCTTTTTCCCTGTGGTGGTGGAGTCATTAAATCCAGGAAACACACACCCTTGACTCCCACCATGGAAGTCAAAGAAGGAATTATCAAAGGCATCCCCCATTCCATTACCCAAAAATGGTGGGTTTGGCATTTAGGAAGAAATAACTACAAGCACATTCTGGAAGACTGAAACAATTCTGTGTTTGCTTTCCAGACAAAAAAAGAATGTGATGTGATGTAATCAAAACACTTCTGTACTTTATTATAACCAAATAGGTTTAAATTGTAAGTATAAATTAAATAAAAATTATAAAAATGCGATTCCCTTCAAAAAGTGCTAATAGAGTTGAATTTTGTTAGTGTGAGTCACTATAACTGAATATAGAACTAAATGTGAGAAAAACAATTAATAAACGTGACATCTAAAAATTACTGTTTTTAGTCTTGATTAAGTGTATGGGGGTGAAAACTGATGTTTCTAGAGATAATATAATATGTTGTATTTGTATAAATACATATTTATTCATACATGTATACATGCACACAGAAAGGGAGAGGAGAGAGACAGACTAGGAAATCATTTTCCTCCTGAATATGCTAAATCCAGAAATGAGAAGAAAGTTGAGCATTTCCAGAGCAAGGATCATGATAATTTATCTTCAGAGTAAGACTGACTGATTTTGAACATTCTTATGCCATTTATCAGGTGGGTGACCTTAAAAAAGGCTTTAAGCCCCTCTGTGACTCAATTTCCTTATCTATAAAATGAGAATAAAAATAGGGCTGTGACAATTAAATAAGTTAACATACAACAGGGATCAGCAAACTTTTTCTATGAAGTGCCAGATACTAAGCATTTTCCACTTTGCTGTCTCTGTCATATAATTTTTCTTTTTGTTCCTTGTTTTCTTACAACTGTTTAAAAATGTAAGAAACATTATTAGCTCACTAAGCCACACAGAAAGAAAACAAGCCACTGTTTAGAAGAATGCCTTTCATGTAAGGGCTATATATGTGCAAGTTATTATTATTAATATTATTATTATTAAATCTAAACACCCAGGCAAGCGGTTGGAAGGAAAAGACATTCCATAGATATCTGTTGTGGAAATAAATAAATAATGTAACAGATTTTCAAAGCACATTTTCCATTCCTGAGTTTTATGGACTCAATATTGATGTCCCCCTAAAATTCATACATTGATGGTCTAACCCCTAATGTCATATAATATTTTGAGGTGGAGCCTTTGAGAAGTAATTAGGTTTAGATGAAATTATGAGAGTGAGGGTCATTATGATGCGATTAGTGACCTTATAAAAAGAGACCAGAGAGCTTGCTCTCTCTCTCTCTCTCTCTGTCTCTCTGCCATGTGGACACAGCGAGACGTCTCTCTACCAGCCAGGAAGAGGGCTCTCAACCGGCACCCAACTTGCCCGCACCTTGACCTTGGACTTCTCAGCTTCCAGAGCTATGAGAAATAAATATTTATTGTATAAGCCACCTAGTCTATGGTATTTTGTTATACCAACCCAACCAGCCTCAGACACTGAGATTATGGGCTACAGAATTCCTGATACTTTCCTCTCTTCTTGGCCTTTTCCATTCATGAACCATTATTTCAAAAATTTTAAAGTCCTCATAAATTACTTAGTTGTTATGAAAATATTTGAAAATAATACATCTATTTCTTTACAAAATGGGCTCTGTACTTTGTTAACGGCTGATAGTCCTTAATGTGGCAGTTGTTGGAATAGAACATATTTCAGAAGTAGAATTCTGAATAATTTTATATGAGGCTTATTAGCCCATCTCTGTTATCACTGGATTTTATCCTGGTTGGCGTTAGAGTTTCAGGGAATGGGACACAACTGTTAGTTCTATTTAATAAAAAAAGGTCATTAGTTTCATGAAAATGGAAATATCAGAGAATTCAGATGAACGTAATGACTAATGTACTCACACCACCCATGACTTTAGAACACAAAGTAAATTAAGATAAAATCAGAATCCTCTCTGTGGGCACTTACCATCTTAAAAACATAAAAAGCCAATGGAAATATTCTTTGTTTTATTGCCCACCTCATTTAGCACCATTAAACTAGCCTTGAATGTCTGAAGAAAACATAAACATGTTAGAGCAATATTCATTAGCATGTTGATTTCTGTAACATTGGGTCTGTACGTACATTCATCTCAGGGCCACCCCCATGTACATGAACGCGTGAGCACACACGTTCTAATACACCCAGGACCCAATTTATATTCATGTACACACTCCTACATGCACTCACACATTTACATATGATCACAAGCAATTTACATATGATCACAAACCCTGTCTATACATCCAGACACACACTTCTGTACACACTTACACTCGCTACACACACATCTTTTTTGGAAAAAAAAAGTATTTTCTTTTATTTTTAACTTATATTTACTTATATTACATTTACACCCCAGAGAGCAAATTAAATCATTGATCTTATCTTCCCCACAAAGTTACTGAAAAGCCAAAAAGACAAAAAGAAAGAAAAGAGTTTCCTACTTGGCTACTTTTGTGTAGAGTGCAGCTTCTTTTCCTAAGGAGAGGTGTTAGTCACAGGATAAACTTATTGTGGAATACATACCTAAGCACCTTGAGGCTTTTATATATGGCAGTAATTAAGCAGTGAATTCAAGTAGGAAAACAGAGTGTTTTCTCGGCAATAAAAGCATCATTTGGAATGAACATTATACTAGCTACAAGGAGAAATTCAGAGTGTTTCTAACCACAGTCACATTAGATGGTGAAACATATTATGAACAGATGAGCATGTGAAAGTTCACAATGACATTCTCCTGATTTATAGATATATTTATCATCCTTGACATTATAATATTTAATAAGAGAACTACATAGGCTGTGGCTGGCTTTTATCATTGCAATTCTTTACTGTATTGCTAATGGAAACGAGTTCAGTATCATTAGTGAGACATGTAAAAATATGCAGAATTTTAGCCTGAAGGAGATTATGCGAGAAATTGTGGCAACGGGGCTTAACATAACAGTGCCCTATTAAGTTAGCTCTCTGCATTCAAGGGTTTAAACTTTTGCTCTGACACCTTCAGTTGGAGTTGGATTTCAAATCACAGCAGTAGATCTGCAGTTCTTAAATCTTAATTAGCTCGGCAAGCAGACAGCCCCCAGGTAAGAAGAAAAACGGGAAAGTGTAGGCTCCTGCATTACACTGTGTGATTCGGAAGTCACGGAGAGGGAGAATATAGGTACCGTGTTTCTCCATCCCTGTCATAAAGCAGTTTCCATCAGTGTTTTTGAAATCTAACACGCAGTGCAAAATCCATGCCAATTAAGAAGCTGTTGGAGTAAAAATGAATTAAATGGGGTTGTGGTAAAATCCTTCCTAGAATGAAGGGTATCACGAAGGTAAATATAGAAATGGGTGCTTTACTGAGAAGACGGGCGACATACCCGGGCAACACACTGGTCGCAGTTATGTCTCTATAGTCGTGTAAGAGGCAACTTTGTGTGTAAAAGAACAGACACCTACTTGAGTAGGAAGAGAGAATTTTTCCTTCTCTCCATACTCATTGCGTATACATTAGGATTTAAGTTTTTGCAATAAAATTTGATAAATTTAAATCCTTGGAAATAGGCTGCAATGCTGTGATCATCCTAGGAGAAGACCTTTTGCAGCCTTTCACTTAGTGAAGGGGGCCAGAGGAAGTTAAAGGAGCAAACAGCAAAAAATAACTGTATTTCTTGGGAGAGGAGCAATTATTGGATCCAACAAGATCAGCTGCATAAATGCATGGTTAGCTGGCTACACGTTTCCTCCACTCTGAAGAGAGTATCTCGTGCAACCGTGGAGAGGCTTATTCTGAAGACTTGCTTATTTTCATCAGTGAATGATTTTACAGAGTGAAATATCAAGCAACGTTTTAAGATTGCATTCACTGTGTATGTTGCTCCTGATATACAAAATATATCGTTTCGTCAAGTCAAGGTTTTTTATGTAGTAGACTTGGTTCCCCAGTAGAGTGAACTTTTCATGAAAGCCCTAGATATAATTGAGTTTTCTTTCATGTCTTTCAAGCTTTTTAAAATTCATGAATTTTCTTATCATTTCTGCAGCAAAGCAAAAGTATTCCCAAATCCTTTTTTCAATTTTGTGTTTAATATTAACATATTAAAAAATGTTACAGAAATAGATGGAGTGGGCTAAATCTTACTGAAGAAAGTATTTGATTTTCGATGCAATTTAATGCTACAAATGGGTCAGTTACTCCTATAGAATCAGTTCTGTTACCTGTCACAGAGCTGTCTAGATTGTCCATGCTGGACCCGGGCGTCTGCTCCAGGGCTCTCAGGGGCCTGGGGAGTTCTAAAACTTCTTCTTCGTCATCAGCATCATCATCTGGAACATCTGTTTCCAAATCAGAAATCAAGGCTCCGGACATGTAACCTAGTGGTGGAACCGGGGGCTGTGGAGGCTGATTATTGCTTTGGACGTGCCTAGAATTCAAATGGGAAGGAGAGAAAAATAATTGGTTAGCATGCCACCAAATTATAGTTAGAATTAAACAGCATGCCAGCGTGCTGTGGTAACTCATTTTGTCTTCTTGCTCTCCATTAACTAATTTTGGAGCTTATCATGCTTTCTTCTATTTCTGCAGAGCCAGCGGGCTGTGTATCCAAAACAGCCACGACAATATAGACTATTCCATCTTTTATGGGCACTTGTGGGATGATGCACAGAGGGGAAAATTCAGACCCAGCATTTTTGTACAAATAAATCACCCAAAGGAGATTAGAAATATTCATCACAAATACCTATTTAAAGATGATTTTTTTTTGTCCAAAAAGAATATAATTCTGGTCCCAGCTTTTTGTCAAAGTTCAGCTTAGCTGTGTAACCCCTGTGACCTGCTGGCCTTTATGAAGCAAAGATGTCCCATGAAAACCTAATACCAATATCCTCTCCCTCCAATCAGGAGCGTGTTCTCTGTCCTACGAGGCTTTCTACCTGCATGATCCCCCAGGAATCAGGCCAGGTGTTTGGAAATTTTAGCCCTGTTTGGGGTAGACATGACTACTTTGCATCACTGACCCAGCAAAGTCTCAAACACCTCAAAGGCAGAAAAGATTCATCTCAGCACTCTGCGTTGTGAACATTAGATGTGCCAAATCAATCAGCTGCAATGAATGGATAATCCCAACCTTGTGAAGTACATAGACCTTGAGTAATCATCTTTCTTTCAGAACTTATTATAGTGAAGATCAAATATAAGAGACTTGTTTCAAATCACGGGGCTAGCAAAATGTGGAGCTGGACACTGGATTCCAGTGGGCTCATTATGTGACTACTTAGAAGTTTTCTCTAAACCATCAAATGCTGAAGGAAAGCAAGTCTGCTATTTGTTATTGTCATTAAAGAGTGAATATAGCACATATTTTGACACATTGTCTTTTTTTTTCCACCTTGATGCAAAGTACTTAAAAGACCTCTGCTAAGGGAGATTTAAACAAGTACTACATACTTTTATGATTCGTTTTTGAATAAAGATACAAGATTTATTTTTCTTTAATATTTGCATTTTGGGGAAAATATTTCCTCTTTCAGAATGTGTTTAATACTCTTCTCCCAACTGTATTCTTGAACTTGTGACCAACTCCAATGTTAACAAGATTCTAGATCTTTCAGTGTTCAGAGCCTAACATATTAGTTCTGGAGGCTACCATCAGGCCCACATCTTTAAATTAACAGATTAGGAATTTGAGGTTCTAAGTTATTATCTGGCATTCATCACAGCTCATTCATTGAAAAGTCAGGAAGTTTCCTAACTACCATTACAGAAAATCTTGAGTGTTGATGGCAACATCTTGTATAACACATAACCTCAAATTCTGTTTTGAATCAGGGATGGAGTAGGCCAAGTCATAAGCAAGAGAACACAAGGTAATATTTATATACATGATTCATTTTACTCTAATAATTTGCACTTTGGTCCCAGGAAGGACTGAAGAGACCAACACTGTAATCCTACATCATTGCTGACACCCCTTGATGGAACAAAAACACATTAAGGGGTGAAAACGTATTCCTTGAGTTCAGCAGAATTAGATGAACAAGAAAAGGGTCCATAATGTTTATAAATATCTTCTAGTGACAGGCACTGTGTTGCTGTACTTCATGGGTCAATATGAACAGAATCCCTAGAGGTGAAGCCTGCAATTATTCTTTTTAAACACTTCTATGATGCAGATGTGAGCCCAGATGGAGAGGCACCTCCATTCCAGTAGGGCAAGGTTCTGTGCGAGCATTTGAAACTTGGAACTCCTACATGGGGAATCAGTGTGACATCCTGGAGGACTGTTGGACTGAATGGAAGCATGCTCAGAGGAAGAGGCAGGGTCTGCTCTGTGTGGGGACATGGAGCAGGTGTAGATGAACTAGTCTGTTCACTCATTTAGCAAGTGTCTGTGAACCACTCACTACGTGGGGCACTCTCCTAAGAGCAGAAAGACAGCAGTGAAGAATTCAGATGGAAAGCCAAGCCCTCTGAAAAATAACAGCTACCATACAGCTAGATACTTTACTAAGTACTGCATGAGTACAGACTCATTTAATTCTTTCAAAAACAATGATGAGAAATAAAGAGAACAAAGAGAAGTTAGGTCTTTTCCCTGTACTCCTGATAGGTAATATCTAAGCACTAGCACATCCTGTTTGATAAAATCTTTGTTTACCTGGAGGCCAGAGGCTCCCCCCAAAGGTCTAACAATATGATTTATGCTGGGGGCTTGGAGTCATACGCCACCAGCTCCCCTTCTGGAGGGGCCAGAGACCCCGGTCAGCCATGCAGATAGTTACCTATGTCTCTGTGATGGAGCTCCAATAAAGACGCTGAAACTCAAGGCTCATGTGAGCTTCCCTGGTTGGTGATACTCCATGCATACTGTCACACATCGTTGATGGGACATTATTCTTTCCATGACTCCACTGGGAGAGGACAACTGGAATTGTCCAGTTGGAATTTCCTAGCCTTTATCTCCCATGCATTTCTTCTCTTGGTAGATTTTAACCTTTACCATTTCATTATGATAAACCATAACTTTGAGTATAATAGCTTTCAGTGAGTTCTATGGCTCCTTCTAGTGAATTCTTGAACATAACGGTGATGTTGGGGACTCAACAACTTGTACAATAGTGTCAGAAGTGAGCCTGGTCTTGGGGGAACTGCCCTCTCACTTTGTATATGAGCCAATGACTATTATCATCATCATTTTATGAATGGGGGGCTGAAGCACAGAAGGATTAAACAAGTTGCCCACTGCCACACAGCTCGTAATAAGTGGCAGAGGCAGTGGTCCAACCTTGGCTGCCCCCAATCCAATTCCAGTCCAAACAATCAGAATATCGGGGATGGGGCCTACGTAACCAGGTTATCCAGATGATTCCAACATGCAGGCAGAGCTGAGAACCCCTGAGCAGGAACCTATGCTTTAAATGACTAAACTGCAGGGCTTTGCTTAATTAACTTGAAGGAAATCCTCTGGTTTTAAAGGTAGCTGGCTTCAGCTTCAATAGTGGTGTTCTATAAAGAAGACTGATGTAAAATAAAACTGTTTAACAGCAAATTGTCTTCGACCTTTGAAAAAACATCTGATGATCAAGGAAAATATTCAAGAACCTCTGGTTCTAAGAAAAGAATCTCTGAAGTAAGCTGATATTTCTGGTTTTAGAATCTCTTTGTGTATTTAGCTAAAATAAATAGTTCACTAACACTGAGAATAAGACTTATCAGCTTACTTCAGCAGCTAAAACCATCAAAAAAGAAGCTAATGCTATTTCATAGAAACTTACTCTAACTTCAAGCACAGGATGTAAATCAACAGGAGATAATCAGAGCTATGTCACTGAGATTTCATTTTCAGGAGTCAAATGTATATGTCACTGGGAGAAGGGAGAGCAAATAAGAAAAAAATAACTGTACAAAATTGTGAGAGTTGGTCCCACTTGTATTCCTGCCATGTTTTCATAGGATACATAAGAAGACTGCTATCTATACCATATGAAAGTTCATGGATTGATTAGAAAAAAAGGAATTTGGGATTTGTACTTTATTGTACACTTTTTTTGGTGGAAGGATGTATTTACTGTTACTAATATTGTTTTTTTCTGTCTCTTTTAATTCAGCCCAAAGAAGGTCTTTTAATAACTGACACTGACCATATGTGACTTGCAGAAGCTTACATTTACATATTCACAACTACATACAGAATTAATCCCAGGCAGTTTGAAGAATCTAAAAAGAGTCTTTCATTATGGTGTTGGGCGTGAGTTCAAGGATAAGCTAACTGAAGCTAAACTGTAAATTAGAAAAGATTCTGGTGTAGCCAAAAGCACTTGAGCCTGAAATTCAGCAGATCTGAATTCTTGCTTCAGTTCACTGTAATTAGTTGTGTGACTTTGGTCAAATTATATAACATTTCTTCAGTTTATTTCTTTATCTAGATGATTAAGGAGTTGAACAAAAGCATTTCTAACCCCAGCTGTAGGATTTAGCAAGACTCTCTTGCGAATTTACTGTGAAAGAACAGTTCCTCCATCCATGTGTTGAAAGCTTGGCTCCCCTGACCTAGTGAGAATATTTACCATGTTTGCTTTGCTATATCAAACTGATAGGCCCTTGTCAACTCATCCAGGTGAGCTTGCAGCATTGGCTGCATCTCTTCCCGTGGGGATGGTGTAAGAGTTGCGGTGGACTGCTGTCCGAAGGAGACGGCAGGGGAAGAAGCCACGCCTCGGACAGGGGGTGTTGGGACGCGATCATCATCTTCTTCCAGTTCATCTTCCATACCCTGGTGTAAGTAAGTTTGTACGGGTAACGGCGGGCACCAGCTGTCACTGTCATAGCTGAAATTAAATGAGAAAAGAAAAGCACATGAACCCTTACACACATGCACACACACACACAGACACACGATTACACTGGCAATGAATGGCAACCTTGATAGTATCAAAATGTTCCCCCCAGTTCATTTCCTCCTGATTTCTAGTTGTTGGTGCTATCAGAGTAAATCCTCTGGCTGTTATCCTAATTTCTAATCATAAGCACATCTGTTATCTCAATATCTCAATTTATTCTTAAAAGATCTTACTAGCTAATTGTTACCCCATGGTTACAAAAGGCAGTAACTTCCCAACAAAGTTACCCAAGTGGAAAAACCAAATTGCTAATTAAAGGCAATTAATGAATTTAGTGCTTGTAGATTTAACTACTTTCTTCTCTTGTTCATCCTGGCGCACCAACAGCATATCCTAATATTCATGTCAGAAGTGTTTGAGAATTTTATTTGCTCTTCCTCTAGATCCATGCCAACATTTCCTTCCATACAACATGTCAATCATTCAGATTTTGTGCTACAAAATGTATTCAATAGCCTTTCAACTGTCGTACTTTTCTTAACTTTTTCATTAGAAATTGATGTCTCCCTATATCTCAACATCTAAAAATCTATAAAGCAGAAGTTTTAACCCTATAAAATATATATACATATATAAATATATTAAAAAATAACAAGTTTTAAAAAGAGCATGTTTTAGGGACTGTGGTTAGGGAATACAGAAATTTAATCCAAAATCTTGAATTGTGACACAAAATCAGTAGCATTTTTATCTTCACCTTCTCTGTAGTGCTATTATTTTCATAAATCAAATAGATCCTAATGGACTTCTAAAAGGAGACTTAAGGATAAGATAAGCAATATTATTAGATGTAATTGTCCTATAAATTCAACCCCTTAAATATCTCCCAAATCTTTCTTCTGTGCTTCTCTCTACTCCCACAATCACAGATCAGTCTCCTTCTGATGTGAACCAGCCCATCAGCTTTCCCTAGTCTCTTAGGAGTCACCTTAATCGCTTGGATTCTACCTTCCATACAGGCAATGGGACTGTATTTCTACAATCTTCATTCACGTCACACCTATGGTTAAATTATTCAGTGATATTGCTAATGTAAGAAAAAGTTCAAACTCATTAGCAGGGACTAAAAGACACTTCTCCATCTCATCAGTCTATTTTTCTAGCTTAATTTTCCATTATTTCCCCAACACCAGACAACTCTATATTTTTCTCTAAACTCTGGGTCTGTATATGACTATTCTCAAATCATCTAACAGTGAACTCCTGCTCCTCCTTCAGAGTTCCGTTCAGATATCTTCAGTTTTGTGAGCCTTCTCTGCCCCCACGATATGGAACTGATTACAATCCTAAAGTATGTATATTGTGCACTCCCCATACTATAGTGAGATATTTGTTTCATGTGTCTTTTTTCCCCACTGTTCTGTAAGATCCTTAACTCAACAACGCTGTAATTCTCAACCTTGCGTTTCCAGCACCTAGTACAGTATTTAGCATATAGAAGATTTTCATTAAAGAAACAAAATAGAGTATCACAAATGTATATATTCAGTCTTGCTGTCCCTTACAAAACACTAACTTGCGAATGTCCAGATGATTCCTGAATATTTTTACTTGAGTGTCTTTGCTCTTATCCTGTTTAAAAATGAATTTATCAAAAAATCCGTACATGGATGTTTACAGCAGTTTTATTCATAATTGCTAAAACTTGGAAGCAACAAAAATGTCTTCATTCAGTAGGCGAATGAATAAATAACTCGTGGCACATCGGATAATGGAATTGCTATTCAGTGCTAAAAAGAAATGTGCTAGCAAGCCATGATAAGACATGGAGGAAAATTAAATGGACATTAGCAGGTGAAAGAAGCCAATCTGAAAAGGCTACATACTGTATGATTCCAACTATACGACATTTTGGAAAAAGCAAAACCATGAAGACAGTAAAAGATCAGTGGTTGCCGGACATTAAGTGGGGGAGGGATGAACAGATAGAGCACTAAGGGTTTTCACAGCAGTGAAACCACTCTGGATGGTACGGCAGTGGTGGATACCTGTCATTAGACATTTGACCAATAGCTCTTTCTGTATCTGCACACAGAGTTTACAACACCAAGAGTGAGTCCTAATGTAAACCATGAACTTGAGGGTGATAATTATGTGTCAATGTAGTTTCACCAGTTTAACAAATGTACCACTTTGGTGGGAGGTGTAGACAGTGGCTGAGGCTATGCATGTGTGGGGACAGGGGAAAATGGGAAATTATGTATTTTGTGCTCAATTTTGCTGTTGACCCAAAACTGATCTTAAAAAATAAAGTCTATTTAAAAATCCTCAATTTATCATCCTTTTATTGGACAATCATGTGTCAAGTAACTGCATCTTTTTATAGAGCACGCAATTCAGTGGGGCAGACTGATGTTAAGCAAATTATCAGTGATACAAAGTGTAGGAATAGAGCAGGGAGGTTGAAACTAGTTTTGAGGTTGGGTGAGGCTATGCTGACTACTGGAGAAGGGAATATTCTAAATAGCATACGTAGGGTCCCAGAGGAAGAGGAAATACAAAGTATTTGAAGAACTCAGTTTCCTAACTGATAAGAGCTAGGAAAGAAAGAAAGTTGGTTATAGATGAGACAGGAGAGGTGAGGATGCGCTTACTAGATCATTAAGGACTTCATCAGCCCTGAGAAAGAGTTTGGAATTTTGCTTATGGGTGATGGATAGTCACTGAGAGGTTTTACACAAAGAGTTATAACATCTTTGGCTGTTCAATTTTCATCCCTTGTTGAGGGTGCCTGACTTATCTTCTACCTCAATGAGTTGCAAACTGAAGACCCTGTTTCAGAAGCCTTGTAGTGTCTGGTAGGAGTATCTCTTCTGACATGTCTTTTATATTTGAATTTAAACAGGCACAATTGAATGTGTTACAAATAACAGTTCTTATATATTAGAAAATATCATTGGTTAATCTTATATTACCATTAATTGACTAAGTACGAATAGGACCTGAAAAAAAATACATTGCTCTCAAATGAAGGCATTTTTATCTGCTTTATATGTTGGAGATCACAGTTAGATTTCATTTGAAGAAAAGACTCTGTTGTTAAAAGGTTAGTTACTCACTGTCCAGTTGGACTTACTGTTTTTAGTTTTTCCCATTTTCTAATCAGTCTTGCACATCACTTACACTTTCTGTCTATGAAAACATCAGAATTCTTGGAATAAAGCATTCACTTCACTTTATTCTGTCCATTAAATATGTCAAAACCTCAACCTACCTTTTTGGATGGTTATTCCAGTTTCTCAACAAGAATCTCCTGCTCAAAATAAACTGTTTTGTTTTCTTCTTTCTTTGTACTTTTCCAACCTGGCACATTAGTTTAAAGGATTCCTCCAATTTCACCTCTTATTCTTACAAATCCTTCAAGCTACAGGCTTAATCCCACATCTCTTACAAAGATTTCCCTGATGAGGCCAAGTGGCACTGATATATTACTCTTCTGAACTTGCACTGATAATATTTTTGCACATTTACTGGAAATTTGATTATACGCAGTTCTATGCCATTTCCAGAGTTGATTTCTTTAACTGTTGTCCAATGTATTCCAGTATTTAACCTTTCACATGTTTGTAGTATCTTTTCCTCAAGTGGATTTAAGCTACATTAATGACACTGAACTGTTCCTGCTTGGCCACACATGACATAATACCTTAAAACTAGTAGGTTATAAGCCTTTTTATTGATTTGAAATGAAATCTCACAAACTGCTTTATGAATAAGAATGCTTAAGTTTCTTCTCTTAACTTAATTTTAAATGCTATATTGTTAAGTCTAACAAAAATATATATAAGAAGCCTAACTTAAAAAAATTGCCCATTTTCAGTATGGAATATGTGTCCAGTTATACTTTGTCAATAGTTATAATTAAATTTATTTCATAAATGTTACAAAATAGCACAATTTTGTTCCATAAACTAGTACATGTACTTTCCTCACATAGACTTATTATCAGGGATGTTCTATGTTTGAATAAAGAAAGAACATTTATATATTCAATCTTTCAAATGGAAGTAGTCAAGTATCTCCTAAAATTTTCCTACTTTATAAATAGTAAACTATTCTTGCTTCCACTAATCTAAAGGGAACACACATATGGAATGAAAATACATACAGAACATAAGAGGAGGAAATAATATTATATGCATCATGTGTTAAGGTAACACAGAGAAAATTGTAATCAGTTGTACTCAGTCATTTGTGTAAGACGTGGAATAGAGAGAGAGAGAGAGAGAGAGAGAGAATAAAAGCACGTCTAGGAGAACGTGAGAGAATAGATGAAACAAATCTGGGACACAGTGCATGTCATACGATGGGGAGACATGCTCATCACCACTGAGGTATTCATGTCTTAGTTCATTCCGGAACAACAGATACTTAGGTTTCAAGCATTTTCTGAAAGGTCAGAAAGCAACAGAGGACTCGATGGAATGTGATGAAATGCGTAGCTCTATTTTTAGAATTTTCTTCACATTTACAGATGTATACCTTATTTGAGTGATGGAAATTCAACTTTTTCTTGCAGTAACATTAAAAAAAAAAAGACTATGAAAATGCTTCTAATGCCAAACCAAACCAAAGGTCTTTTGGACAACCTTTCCTAGAGAAGCTTCTGTTATTTGACTTACTGTCAGCGAAGTATGAGGCATCATATTATCTGTCTTGCCTGGTGAATAATGAGCAGGATGACAACAAATCAATGTTGCATGTGAACTAACTTGTTAAAGGCCAGACACAAACACCAAATTGCTAATAAAAATACAACGAAGTTCAACACCCACAAAAGCTTGCCAATCTCTGTAACTGAAATAACAAAGCAAAGCATCAGTTTTCTACTGAATTACTGCTGAATTCTTCCCTAGCATCATATGATTACATTAGAATACATTATATTTATAGTTAAGAGCAAATACATTTTGATATACTTCTTAAAAATTAATTAATTAATTATTTTTCTTTTTTAGATTGAAGTATACAAAGATTTACAATGTTGTGTTAGTTTCAGGTGTACAGCAAAGTGATTCCATCTTTTCCAGATTCTTTTCCATTTTAGGTTACTATAAAATATTGAATATAGTTCCGTGTGCTATACAGTAAGTCTTTTTTGTTTATCTATTTTATATATAGTAGTTAGCATCTACAAATCCTGAACTTCCAATTTATCTCTACCCCAGCTTTCTCCTTTGATAACCGTAAGTCTGTCTTCTATGTCTGTGAGTCCATTTCTGGTTTGTAAATAAGTACTCTAGTTTTAGTTTTTTTAAGGAACCTCTATACTGTTCTTCATAGTGCTGCACCAATTTACAGTGATGTTCATAGATGCAAGAATCCTCATCAAAATACTAGCAAATTGACTTCAACAGTACAGTAAAAGGATCATAAACTATGATCAAGTGGGATTTATCCCAGAGATGCAAGGATTTTTCAATATTTACAAATCAATCAATGTGATACACTACATTAACAAATTGAAGAATAAAAACCATATGATCATCTCAATAGATGTAGAAAAAGTTTCTGATAAAATTCAAAATTCATTTATGCTAAAAACTCTCTAGAAAGTGGATAGAGGGAACATACCTCAACATAACAAAGGCTATATATGACAAACCCACAGCTAACATCATATTTGATGGTGAAAAGTTGAAAGCATTCCCTCTAAGATCAGGAACAAGACAAGAACGCCCACTCTTGCCACTTTTATTCAACATACTTTTGGAAGTCCTATCCACAGCAATCAGAGAAGAAAAAGAAATAAAAGGAATCTAAATTGGAAAGGAAGAGGTAAAACTGTCACAGTTTCCAGATGACATGATACTATACAAAGAAAATCCTAAAGACACTACCAGAAAACTACAAGAGCTCATCAATCAGTGGTTCTGGGAAAACTGGATAGCTACATGTAAAAGAATGAAATTAGAACATTCTCTAACACCATAAACAAAAGTAAACTCAAAATGGATTGAAGACCTAAATGTGAGACCGGATACTCTAAAACTCCTAGAGGAAAGCATAGGCAGGACACTCTTTGAAATAAATTGCAGCAATATCTTCTTGGATCATCTCTTAGAGTAATGGAAATAAAAGCAAAAAAACAACAAATGGGACCTAATTAAACGTAAAAGCTTTTGCACAGAAAAGGAAAACGTAAACAAAATGACGAGACAGCCTACAGAACGGGAGAAAATATTTGCAAATGATGTGGCCGACAAGGGGTTAATTTCCAAACTATACAAATAACTCAGACAGCTTAATATCAAAAAAACAAACAGCCCAATCAAAAAATGGGCAGACGCTCTAAATAGACATTTCTCCAAAAGATGACATACAGATGGCCAACAGGCACATGAAAGATACTCAATATTGCTAATTATTAGAGAAATGCAGATCAAAACTATGAGGTATCACCTTACCCCAGTAAGAATGGCCATCATCAAAAAGTCTACAAATGATAAGAGCCGGTGAAGGTGTGAGAAAAAGGAACCTGCCACACTGTTGGTGGAAAAGCATTTTGATACACTTTTGTCTAGCTGAGGGAGGCATATTGATGAGAAAGAACATTTACCATTGTTGCTATAGTATTAGATTAACAAATACTTTTCTATTTGGCCAATGATTTGATAACTTTTGATACTGAATATTGTTGAGGGGAAAATGGCTCACAAAAGGCTTAGACAGAAAATTGATGATATTTAAGCTCTTAGAAACAATATTAAACATTGTAATAAAAAGCAAGAGACATTCTATTCAAGATTGTGGTTATTCCAGGCTAGATATATTTCCAAAATCTCTCTCTCTCCATCCAGCTGCCACTGCCTTATTTTATTCCCTTATCACTTTCATGGTATTGTCCATTCTGCTTGCAATATCACATACATTATCTCCCTGCCCTCCAATCCATCATCTATACCCAAAGATTAGAATCCCTACATGACAGACAAGACTTCACTATTGGCCTCAAGACACTTTCTCTGATTATCTCCTACTCTATGCATGTTTCAAACTCAACAGACCTCATACAGCAACTACCAACTGCAGAAGGATATAGACAAGCAATTCAAATACGATGTGATGAGTATTACAATAGAGGAGTAAGTTTAAGGAACAATGGAAAATAAAAGAAAGGAAAGTAACCCTAACTAGAACAGGGGTGGGGTTTTGAAGGAGGAGTGGGAAATACTAAAGAAGAACTAATGGGACAATTCCTTTTTTTCCTCATCTTTTATTTTATTTCTATTTTTTGCCTTTGGCTAGGGAAATTTCTCTCCATCTACTTGGCAAATGGCGACATTAGTAACATTCTGTTGCAGTAACTGGTTAGCAATCTACTTTGACATGGAGACTACTTTACATTAGGGCCTACCTCTCGTTGTCTTTGTCCTGGCTCAGAGCCTGGTACCCAACAGCCACCCTTATCTGAGAAACATGATTATCCCTTTCTGGATGCAAGTTATTATTTTGTACACATTGCTTAGCTAGGGCTTGTCATACAAAATAACGTGTGTGTGTGCGCGTGTAGTTTCTGATCTCTACCTCCCACTACTGTGAGTTTCCTAAATCAGGGATCAGATCCTCCTTATTAATTGTATATTTGTTTCTTTCATCTCTTTTGCTTTCCTTCCTGGGTTTAACACTTCTTACGTACTTGAAAAGATAATGTGTGTTGAATAAGTTCTCTATTCTGATATATATTAAAAAAAAAAACAAAACCCAAAGTCTACATGTCATCATAAGAAGTACAACTGCAGAATCCTTGCTTGTTACAAATAAAAATTATTAAAAACAAAAAGGTGACTTCTAAAGTTTTTTATTGTTTGTATTTCAAGATAACTTCAAACTTGCATAAGTTTCAAATCAGGGCACATAAACAATTCTATAGGAGAGATCTTCTGAAAAATATTCAATGCTAATATCATGAATAGCAGAGTATATAGAAAATATGCAAAAATCTTTCCTTTTAGAATTATAAGGTTTTCACATTAGAAAATACAAAAATATAAATCACATATCAAGAAATGGATAAAGTCACTTCAAATCTACTAATTTTAATTAACTCTTGCCATATTGACTTTAGTATATGTTTTCATGACAATTGAAGTAAAAACTTTCAAGTGTTAGTCTTTTAAAAAAATCTAAATCCAAAGAATCACAAAATTAAATTCTGCTGTCAGTTTACAATATGCTAAGACTTAACTACTATTTTTGTTAAGAGTGATAATTTTTTTTTTCAAGAAATACTGGGTATTTAAGACAAATAACTTAAAGGTAAATAAGGACTAAATCATAGGACACAGACTGAATATATACAGTTAAGACATATATTTCTTTACCTACCTAAAAATATTAAATTGATTTTTAGAAATGTTTTAGGAAAAAAGAATTTCTAATATGTATTCTGGCTAAATACTAAAAGAAATTACAATTCCAAGATAGGTAGAAATAATTTTATATTTTTTATCTTAATATTCTGAAAATAATTTGTATCAAAAAGTAAAAATCTGTACCAATGTGTTTTATTTCATTTTATTTCAGCACACAGATAGATGTTTCCAATTCTACTGCTGGACAGCGAAGTCAAATGAGCATTTAGCACTTATTTGGAAAGTTTAGCATTTATTTGGAATGAATTATTTTAATTTAATGAGTAACAAGCATTATTATAGTCTATGTATCTTTTAAGTAGGCTTAGAGGGAAAAGAAAAAAAAAATTCCAAGTTACCTACAATTGTTACGTGATTTGAGTTCAAAACTTTATGCTTATAAATGTTTAACGGCACTACTTTCTCTCTCCAGTTTAAAAGTTCTATTTTCCTACTTTCTTACTACAGCTTGAAAATGCAGATTTATAATAAACTTATAATAACCTAGGAATCTAACAATCTGTAACAATATTTTTCTGTGTAATACACATCTCTGTTTCCGGCTCCCCTGCCCAGGAACTGTGTGACACTAATGCATTTATATTACTGACATGTATTACATAAGATCATGTGCAGACTTTCCTTTTTAAAAAAGTCAGAGAAAGAGGGTGTGCTTTTAACTTCCTATTTGAAATGTGAACTTTTAAAAAGAAGTAAAATAAAAAATAATATATATAAATATGGGCATTATAATCCCACAGAAGCAAATGAAGCCCTTTGGAGGGAAAGAAAGATATGGAGAAAAAATATGGAGGAATGCATATGTATATATATGCACGTCCATTTATCTATGTGTATAATGCATATATATAGTTTATATGTATATATATTATGTAACCAAAAGAAAAGGCAAATGTAGTCTTTTGAACAAACCAAGTGTTGTGGATGAGACAATTCTAACTAGGAAAATTAATCTGGAGACCTCAAAGACACCAGTTACGTAAAATGAGAAGGAGATGAAGAAAAAATTCTAAGCATGTACATGTGATATTTGTGTAAAACAAGACAGAAAAGAAAATCAGTATTTAAATAAATTGAGATATTTTAATATCTAAATACTTCTAAATGAAGAAAAACCTTGGAGAAAGAAAAACTGACTTTATTCTGTAATTTTTTGTTTCAGTTGAAAGCAATGATGACCTGGGGATTGTGAGGAAGACAGAACACTTAGAATTATTAAAATAGAAGAAGCGACTATGTTTCTTCTTACTTGCTATTTTTTTTTTTTTTGATTAAAGAATAAAGAGTATTAATGTCTTTCTGCTTCTAAAATCAATTAACACTTTAACAGAGAAAAACAAACTCTTGTGAGATGTTTGAGAAATAAGGAAACTGGTCACATTTAAAGGACCTTAGAGGAAATTTTCTAACTTAAAAAGGTTTTGTTACAGAATGTGCATTGGCTCGAACCTCTTTTATTGCTTCGACCTCTAAATTCCCATCAAAGCTGATGATTAAAGCCCTACCCACTGGCCAGGTCCCTACAATTATCCCATTTTGATGGCGCTCAACAGTGGGCGCCCTGCTATGGCCAGACATCAAGTCATTAGAGAACTGCGAGGGATGATGAAGACGGTTATTTTCATTCCCTTTTCAGCCCTTCTCAGGAGTGGCTCTTTAGTTCACAGAGCTCTGGGTACTTGCTTTCAAACTAACAAGCAATATTATAAATGGAGGCTGCATTATCATGATTGCAGACAATCTAAGGCACTTGACGGCCAAGGATTCTAGGTCCTTCATGTGTGCTGTGTTGTATTTATCAACTAAAAATACATAGATGGGGAAAACAGTAAAAGGGAGGGGGAGCAATGAACAGGCTGGGAAGGGGGCAGGGAAAACAGAAAACATTTTTGTCAGTATCAAGAGAAAAATGCATAAGAGAGAAAGGAGTATAACCCCGGGCATTTTGTTGGTATATGAAACATTTTTACCCATTTTCTTGCTGTTCCACTGCATAGTGTTCCAGCTCTGTACCAGGAAGGGGCTGGACTGGGGGAGGAGGTAGCGGAACATTGGCCCAGGTCGATCCGTTGTTTTTCTGTGGTTTAGAAGAATTTTTATTTTTCTTCTTTTTTCCACCTTTCCCACCTGAAAGTAATAATACATTTATTCAGACATACTGAATATCAGAAGAAACAGAATACATCAGATGGGAAGATGTATTTATGTTTTCAAAACACCCGAATCAGTATGTTACAGTTGTTAAAAGCTATAAACAATGAAATGATATAATCAGAGAAACATTTTTATAAATCACTCAAAATATTGTTTCTTCCACAATGCATTAACCGCAGTGCTGAATAAACCAAAAACATGGCTGCAGTAGCAAAAGCACATTTATTGATTTATTCACATTTGCTGCCTCCACGTTTTCATTGTTAGACGAAATAATGGGCCATAACCAATTCTTTCAAATGTCAGATTTTAGTGCGTTTATAATGAATGCTCTTTTGCATAATCTGTCTCAGTGGAAAACGCAGTGTCTAAGGATATAGGCTAAACTTTTCCATTAGAATTTACTCAATTTAATTAATCCAGGAGAGTAACAGTTTTCTTTCAGAAGTAACTTATAAAAATCAAGCAACTACAATCTGGAGGATACTTGTTAATCTCTCACAATGATACGTTTTAAAGAATTCTTAACCAACGAATGGCACAATTATTTTTGCATATAGTTAGAGTAGTTCCCAGATGTCTTAAGCATCACATTTCTTAAAATTCCAAATATGGTGAGAACTAATAGAAATATAGTAATAGGTTTCAGTATTATTGTAATACAAATGAATTCATACACAAAACATGAACAGAAAGTAACTCGGCCGCATATGAACCATATCTGGAATTATCAGAACTTAATGAAATATAAAAATAGAATTTGTCATTTGTACAATGCAGTATTTTTCACTCTTCCAAAATTAAATACAATCAAGTTTCTTCTTAAATGGACCCTGGTTGGATGCAGAAATCAGTACTTCCTGAGCAGAATGACAAAAAAGATGTTTCAGGGGAACCTAAGTAAATTCTGGCACCTCCATTATGGTCAATAGCTATATTTCCAAAAAAATGGTATTGACCCCTTGAACTTCACTTTTCTGGAACTAAAAGTTGTGAGCATGAAATATGTGTAGCAGGGCTATCTAACACTAGAGATATCACCAGAAGTTTACTTCATCTCCTTTCTTCTACTAGTTACTAACCTGCATCAGACAATTTATGTGATTTAATAAAAACTGAGTCTCAGAGTGTGACAAAACTGTTAAACTGGACATACACACTATTACCAATAGAGAAGTTATGTTTGTTTTCTAGGTGTGCACATATACACACATTTTTAAAAAGAGCATCCTTGTAAACAAGGTGCTTTTACCATTCCTTTCACTTTTTATCTTCGGCAGCAGGAGAGGTATATTAAGAAAAAGGAGAGCAGGTATCTACTGCTTTGAAAAGAAGAGCTTGATCTCTGGGTTTGAAAACTAACTTCTTACTCAGTTAATAAGTTATGCAATAGATATCACTTCAATTTCCCCACACATAAAACACATATAAAATTACTCCTTTTGGAGATTACTTTAAGGTTTACAAGAGATAATGCATGTAAATGGCTCAAAATGTACAGAATGCTGAATAAATGCCGGTCATTATCACCCTTTCCCATCGCCTCTATTTCGGAGCAAACTCTGTTTTACCTGGTTTCAAAGCCTTTGCCACGCCCAACTCCTCCAACACTATTGAGTGTCCCAGAAATAGCCTGATTCTTGGAATAAAAATAATCAACCTGACTGAATTTAAGTCTGTAATTTTTGTGTTCAAGGTAGGTGAGCCTTAACCCTTTATTTCCTGATAACCCACCAAAATCATCAAGTGGGATCATATTTTTCACTGTAGTATCAGAACTATATTTCAATACCTAAAAGAAGAATGAGTTGGACATATGTTCTTCATAGCTTTCCCCCTACTTGTAACTCTTTTATTCCTAATATATCTATACGTGTACAATGCTTTTTTCTTCACTTTTCATAGCACTTTTAGAAATGTCATATGGTCACCCGAACTGAGTGACACAAATAGGGAAGTTTTTACATCTCCATTTTATAGATGAGGAAAATTAAAGTTCTTTCTGAGTTTGTGGTCCACATTCACACATTAAGAGCACAAACAATTTAGAACGCAGCAGCTTTACTGGAAATTGCAATCTCTGCAGCTCTGAATCCAGCTCTGCTGAAATCTTTGCCCAAGGTCAAGAAAGCCATTATCAATTCTTCCAAACACCTGGCTTAAAAATGTACTGTGGAAACAGCTGATTTATAGAGGGAATTTGTGAGGGCTTTCCATCCACTGTCCACTTTCCCCTCTTTGGGGAAAATTTCTGCCCTCTCATTATGGGCACTCTTAGTAGGACTATCCCTAAACACAATTGTCTTCTCTAGCAATGAGTTAAGAGGTGGGCTCTTAGCATGGAAGTGGCATATGACTAAGGAAATTAAATTCTCTATCTGAGATCTATATCTTGAGCTAAGTGAATGAGAATCTGTTGCTGTTACTTGCAACCAAGGATCTTTAAGCATTTTAAAGTGATAACTGCCTGTATTATATTTTAGGGAACATATTCTTATGACTTGCAAATATATCTGACCCATCAAACTTCAACTCAAAATGTAAATATTTGGGTTTACGGTTATTTATGCTGAACAAAGGACTTCCATGTAAAGGAAACTATGAAAGCAATTCATTTTTCAAATTAAACTTAGAGTCTATTCTTTAAAAATACTGTTATATAAAAGGTTTAGTATTAGTATTAGTATTAGTATTAGTATTAGTATTAGTATTAGTAAAAGTATTACTACTGAGATTGTGTGATACATCTGTGTGTGTATGTGTATAAACATATTTTGATTGCAGATACTGTTTTGAAAAAGTCTGAGTTTTATATTTTTTAACAGTTGGATTTTTTAAGAAGTGCTAAGAAGTTATGTATTGAATAAACCATAAAAGTGTTTCAAAGAAGGTAAGAAATTTAATCAAATAACTCAGGAATGTCCAATTTTCTTTATTACTGTGATTATTTTAAATTGGTTTCATCACTCTGCACAAATTAAGAAAATCTTATAATACAATATGATTTGATATCCATAGGGTAGTTTGATTTTAAATTTGAGCTTTTGGAAACGTACCTATGATTATAAGAATAAAATGAACTCTAATATTAAAATCAATTTGACTAAGCTAAAAAGGAAAAAAAAAATCACTACACTGTTACCTCCTAAAGAATGCTTTCTATTACCAATTTAAGTAATTTTGTATTCAAATGTAGATGAAGTAGTTAACATAATTCATAGATATATATAAATGTCACTCAGGAGATTAATGGATTCAAAAAAGCAGTAAGCACTACTGTGAATCATGTTCTGCTTACAATTACTCAAAAGATAACTTTTAAAACTCAGTGGTAATCAACATGTACAGAATATTTACTGAAGAATTCACAGGTCTTATATCATCCATGACTTACAGTATATAGATTTTTTTTAAAGTACATATATATTGCTTGAGACTTTACGTACCTTGAATGAAGTAAGCTTAGGATAAATTATTTTTCTGATTATTCAGTACTACTGTGGGACTCATCATAAATAAATGACATATAAGGTTATTCCAAATTCCCCTATGTTATTAAGCCAGTTTAAATTCATAACAGATGTTTAAAATTTTCTGGATTCTATAATCTAGCTAATTCTGCCAATAGGTAAGAAGAGCAAATGACTCATTTTGGAGGTAAGAGAGAGCATTGACATTTTCAGACTAAAAGGGTTCCATCTCTGAGGAAAAGTCATTTAGTAAATGTTACCCTAATGATGTAAAAGAATTAACTCTTTATGGCCTTGATGACTGGTAGCCTGTGACATATCGTAATACACTATAATCCTTTACTAAGAACCTGAGGTTAAAAAAATTCATAAAAACAAATGGCATATCATTAATATGAAAAAATTAAGAAAATAAGGTTATGGCATCAATTAGAAGTGTGTAGATAAAGTCATCAAAGTCATAAAAAATGTAAATGTTATGGTTGGAAGTTAGAATGTCTACTAGAACCTCCTCATTTTAGAGATGAAGATTCTTGGGCTTAGAGAAAAATGAATATCACTGATATTCGTTATAATAGGTGTGTATTTCTTTCCAATAAAATATGTTTTTCCTCACATGTACTGTGCAATACTGACTCATAGATTATTAGTTTAGCTGATGTATCTTGAATATATACTAAAATTTTACAGCATAAAAGAATTATCAACATGAATGATGGGGTATTTTTGGAAATTAAAAGTAAAGAATAACATCCTATATTAACATTCTTGTTACTCTAAATAATATCATTCAACAGATAAGAAATCTTATTATATTATATTTTGGAAAGATGGTCCAAAAATAGGAAGTCACATCACTAGAATCCTAATATTATGAAAAAATCTCCAAAATCATTTGCATTTTAGTTGAATTTATCTTTTCTATCCATGCCATGAAGCTGACTTTCCTATATGAATTTTTTATTATGAAGTTCTCTTGACTTCTAAGTAGGGTTCAAGGCAGATCAAACTTATCTGCTCTTCAATGAGTAGTATTTAGTAAAATGGCACTATTTTTCAGTAAATACATCCTTGTACAATTAGGACATAAGGAGTGATGATGAACTTTATCCCCCTCCCCCAAAGTATGATTTCATTAGGATAAACCGTTACTGTCATTTGAAAGATAAATGTCTGACAGTGAGTTGTGATCCAGTATTTCTTCACAGTTGTTAGGAAGAACACAGGTCGTATGCTGGTGACAAACAAATATTTCTCCTTACTGTGACGAAACCAACCTGAGAGACTGCCACTCCTCTCTGAGCTGTTGTGAGAGCTGGTGGTGCTGAAATCCTGTGACTGGTTGTGTGGCATTCTATTAGACAATCCCTCAGCCAATCGGTAGTCAGGGATGTAAAGTAAGGCTAAGGGTTAAAGGGCAGAGGTCATAGTGGCATCATGTGATTAGTTCACAGCACAAGCCCATGCAGAACATGCAGTTAGCAACTCAGAAGCAGATGTCGTAGGACAGTGGAGGAATGTTTTGTCTATCCTGCCTAATGGAAGTCGAGATGGATTACTGATCACTATTGAAGAAAGAGCTAGAAGGATGAAACCGATTGGTGTTGGTGTGTGGTGATAGCGACAGTGGTGGTGGTGGTGGTGGTAGGGACTGTGCAAGGTACTGAATACATGCTGGTATAGTTTTTTAGTTTAGGTAGTGAACCTGGTAATGAGTCACTAAACTGAACAACAAATACTAATTTCTATCTCATGCACAAATGATATGAAAATAACTTCAGGAAGTAAGGATCTGACTTACCGTTGTTACCTTTGTTCTGATCAGGCAAAGAATAACCAAATCCCATCAGATCTGTTTTTTGCTGAATCGAGCTTTTCCACTGTGGATCAGGCAGATCAACAGCCAGTTCGTGTATGCTATTGGAATGCAATATCTGTGTCGTGGCGTAAGGAGTAGCCTGTGTTATTTGGCTGGAACTGTTGTAAGTGGTTTTGGTTGTGAAGTCAATGCTGCTATAAATGGCTCCGTCTGAGAGCATCGTTGCCGTTTTATCCCCTTGGCCCGGAACTGGTGGCAGCACATCTGTGGTGAACAGAGGGAAATGGAACAATTTAATGATGCACAGGAAGCACAAAACTCTCAGGACTGAAGATGAAAAATAAATGTGTCATGTCGCGCATTTGCATTTCAGCGGAGATGGGCTTCATGAGCCAATGAAGGGAAGATGATGTACAACCATTGCCAAGCTATCAGCCTCGGTGACAGGCAGGCCTGCGGCTCGTCCTTCATGTCTCACGGCTTAAAACACCTCTTCTCCCATCTTCTTCAACCACGAATGAGATGTTTGGTATCTTTCGCTACTAAAAACTGCTTTCAGTTGTTCATTCTGTTTTAGAATCTATGAAATTGTTAGCTCTTTACAGAAACAATGACAAGAGGGAATCTACAAATCACGGATGAAAAAATCTTTTTCCACTTTATCCCAAGAGACGTGGAGTATACCAGCTAAACGGATGCAAACATTTGCAAAATTACACTATCCAAACTATGAGGTACTTTTTTTCTGAAGTTTCAACTTGTTGTTTATCTGAGTTAATTTCACAGCTCCAGAAATGGAGTGTAACTGATGGTAGTAGCACTTTTTTTCCCCTTGGATAACAAAGGAAAATTTTCATGAATAAGTCATTTCCACAATACAGCAGGATTTAACTACAGAAAAAGCAATCTGAGTGATCAGTGCATTTAATTTATGCTACCAAATCTTAGAAGGGGAGAATTATAGTTTCAAGTTATAATACAGCAAGAGTAAAATTAAACTTTAGGAACAACACTGAATATCAATCAGTCCATTTATCACTTTGGTGTGCTGAATTATCGTTACAGGATGCTTTTAAATTCAGAACTGCCACCTCTCTCCTGAGCACTTTCCTTTTCAGAAGAAAGCTACTAGAATAAAAAAAAAAAAACCCACTAAATAGTATCATTTTATATGTAGAGTTAAGGTGAATCTAATTATAGAATGCTCCTTAATGATCTATGTTCTGAAAGCCACTCTTCACAGGACATGAGGTCATCAATCCACTTGATTTCTTCATTATGGAAAACAGTCAACTAGTTATCGTACAGTAATAAGAAACCAAATTATCTCAGTACCAAACTAGCTTATCCTCACAAGGAGAAAGTTGAAGTAGTCAAAATATCCTAAAATGTTTAGATTCCATGATATCCAACAAAACTTGAAATAAGGACTCTTGTAAAATATTAATTTTGCTTCTGCATTTTACAAAAGCTAAAAATTATCTTCTCAGCAACATTTATTGTGCAAAGGAAATGAAATAAGATGTATACAAAATCCTAACTCTCTTTGGTACATAGTAAGTGCTTAAAAAGCCTATCACACTGAGAAGAGATTAAGAAGCTTGCAAAAACTTTCTTGATATTCACCTGGGAAATATTTTCATGGCATGAAAATGAGGTGGAAATGGAAAGTTTAAAAATCTACAAATGTACTCTTTGGCTAAATTAGACTGAGACATTTTAGATGTTAATGTACCTGCTAGAAACTGAAAACAAACAAACAAACAAAAACAAAACACTTTCTCCATCTTTGAGCATTTATTTCTTGATATAAATATAGTATGGCATGTTATTTCAATACAAGTAAAACAGGTAGCTATTCACAATAGTTTTATAATAAGATATTTACCAAATGTACAGCATTATGAATACATGTGCTTAACTCAATTTAACTATGGAAGGCAGTACTCTTTATTAGCATGTACTTTTCAAAACATCTAGGAAAGCCAAGAAAACAAAAATAACAAAATTTTGAAAAACATAACTTACCTCCACGCCCAAAATTCCCAATCTCATTTGGGCCACTATTGCTATTGTTTACGGGCAAGCTCGTGGCTGGCCACGAATCAGCAAGCCATGGATAACTGGGATCTCCAGCATTTAGAAGACCTGGGCGGCTACAACAGGAATGAAAAGGAAATCAGTCCAAGGAACTGAATGAGAGATTTGGATATCTGTCTCATGAACTAAAATGTACTACAGAATTTAAGATTTTAATTCACCTTTAAACTATGTAAGTTCTCAAGAATTAAGGAACTTTAGCAGTTCACCAAGGCTATATATATACAAATCAACTCTGTCAGTGGAAGCAGAACAGTCCTGTCTGGGATTCTGCTGACGTCTAAATGCAGTCAGTTGTCTTCCCTGAAACTGGTGGGAACTGGTTACAAGGCAGTCATCTCGATCCAAGGTCTGGTGAAAAATTGGCACCTCAAGGGAACAACTGCTCAGAGTGATTGCTCCATATCAGCCATTTCCAGGACTTTGGGCTATTGCTTCCTCAATTCCTGCAGTTCCCATATTTATCTGTCCCCTATAGGCTGTAACCCCTGTTATGAGCCCTCATGCTTGGTTTAGAGGCAAGGAACTTGAGGGAGATTAATAAGCAGTATTTATACTGTTCCATCAATAGCACATTTCCAAGTTCTCTAAATTTAAAGTTTTAGGAGTATATTAAAGTTTTTTCCTAAGGTAATAGAAGATCTATTGTGATCTGATCCAGCATGTGCATACAGTCTATGAAAAAGACTCCCTTTACATTGTATTTAATAAAGAAATCCCATCTTTAATATAAAAGATGGGATTCTGATCACCTTCCAGGACATTATCATATTTACAAAGATACAGCAACATCTATAATCATTGTACTTTTTTTTGATAGACCTTTTCTGATACAATCCCTAAGAGAAACATGTGTTTCTATGGAAACTGCAATAAGAAGATCCAAATGCTTTCTTGCTACCTCAACTAGCTCTCATTAGACCTAATCTCTTTTCGCTAAAATATTGATTAACTGGGAGATTGGAAGTTATTACCAGAGCCTAATTACAATCTCCATATCAGCAAAGGGAAAATAGATGAGGATATATGGGTTTGTTATCAGCTTTTATCAATTTCAATTGAGTATCCAAAGTTGTGGAATCCAGTCCTATCAATCTACAGCCTATTCATCATCCATGAATCATTTACTTTGTGATCGATTATGTGTAATTGTTCACTCACAGCAATTTAGTGAGAGCCAATAAGGAGTCTTAAACAACAGCAACTTCATTTGCTAATGTCTAATTAATGCAATAAACATCTTGCTAACAAATGAACATATTCCTTGTGATATTTACTACTAATTTCTTCTGGGGCATCTGGGAGATATGAAACATCTGGACTTGATTACTCTAAAGTGTACAACAGATAGATCATTAAACCTTGTGGTAAGCCATTTAATTCCTCCTAGATTTCTCAGACTTATAAGTGATTGTTTATTACAATAATAGCCTCTTCTTACAGAGTTTTCTCAGTTCTGACTAAAAATAATAATAAAAAAATCTCCATAGTATACCTTCCATTGCTCATTAGTCCTCCATCTCCTCTTTGAAATGTAACTGTTAAGAAAAAAAAAAAAAGACACACACAAGTAGTCAATATTAATTACAATTTATAACAACCACATTTTGGCCCTTAGTTTAGAGCTAAAGCCTCTGGGAATTTTAACAAAATATAATTAACATAATTGTACAGAGAGTAAGAAGCAGTGGATTGGCCTAGGGCAAAGCCACCATGTGCTCCAACTTTAATAAGACATTTAAAAATTCTTCAAGCCAAACATATGGTTAAGTCAAAGGGGCAATTCTTATTTGAGTGTCAACTGCTACATACTGGAAGACTGACATGCATTAATGAGGAATTATCAAATCATGACTTTTAATGTTATTATATAGGTGTCCTAATTAGAGGGTGTAACACAAAACTCACAAAATAGAAACTGAAACAGGGTAGTTCAAACAGGTTATATCATCCTTCCAATGAAACAACTGAAATGGGTTCTAATTGACAACATATTCATCTCCATCACAGGTCCTTTTAGGGACACTAATAAGCACTACAAGTTGAAATACTACAATTACAATAGATACGAACTGTAATTAATAGAGAATACGTAACGTATTCAGTGCTTTGTTTCATCATCCAACCCTCACAAGAATGATACTTTCAAATATAGTTGATACTGAATATATTCATAGTGTATGTTATGACTACAAAACTTAAGCCCTTCATAAACCTGTGGAACTTATTAGCAACAGCACCAAGCAAAGCCAGAGCTGGAGAACCCCGTCCCTCTGGTCACTAGATTCCAGTGTACAGAGCTAACAGCACGGCAGTGGGTTTCAAGGATTGGTCAAAGAAAGTAAAGATCAGTCAGGGTTCATTAACCCTTATCCAGATTTATTTGGAATTCAGAATGCTTCGGATCTGAGATAGGTAATATGATGCATATTGCAGAGAGGGTCTGAGGTAGAAACTGTATTCAAAATTATTATTTCTGGAGTGAGATGTGAATATTCATGATTAGTGGGACAAAGTCTATAAATAACTTCACATTATTTTGGATCAAATTTTGCCACTAAATTATTTCACTAGAGAATCATGGGGAAAAAATTTGGTGTTTAGAAGCTGATGGATTGCAGAACTGTGATTCTGACCAAAATTAATATGGATCAGCTAAGCCAATCCCTGGGAATGAAAGAAAAAGTACTATTTCACAGCTGTGAATCCAACATATCCTATCTTTGGAAGATACTGATTATATTTACTATGATTACTTAGTAAAAAGTAAAAATAAAACAAAAGCTTATGAATTGATTCATATTTTTAATGAACTGAGGTCATACTGTTACTTAAAGTATACAGAGTACTTTTTAAATTGGATGAAATTTAAATTTCTAAATGCAGTTCCTCAGTTCCTTCCCTAAGGTCATCTGAGGACATCTCTCTTATGACACTGTAATTACACAATATGATCATAATTCAAGTGTCTATTAGGAATTCATGAGGCAGTGCTTTCAGAAACATCTTGCTGGCACCTAAAGTACACTGCCTTATCAATTTTTTAAGTAATTTCTCAAGTGAATTATAAAACAGTCCTGCCATAACCTTCACACCTACCCAGGACTGGTTATGGACAGCTCTTTGGAGAAATCAAAAGAATAATGATCACTAATCTGCTTCCTGACCAACTCACTGAAGTGCTGGGAATCAAGAATCAGCAGTGTGCCCACACCAACTTGGGTCCCTTTAATAACTCCTTTTGACAATAATAACAATAACAAATTGATCTGAAACAATTATTTTAAAAAAACTGAGCACTGGTGGTATTAAATAAAGGTCTGATTTGGAGGAACAAAAATACAAAAATGTGAAAATAGTATAGCTAATTAACTTTCCATCTTATGTGACTTTCTAGTTATGTGTTTTTTTTTAATGGATTATCACGTGATTGTTTTAGTCTGCTAAAAGAGAGCTAAGATAATGTGAGTATCACTGCAAATATGCAAATAAGCAGGCACTGATTGGCTACACCTCCAAATGTGCAGTTTAGGAGATAAGTGGGCAGCAGCTAAGCATTTCTCCCTGTATCAGATGCTCTTTTTGCCTCACCAAATTTTCTGTTACTGTCAAAGCAATAAATAATTTTAGAGAAAAAGAGGACAACTGAAGCACAGACACAGAAATTAAGTTGTATTTAGCTTTTCTGTACTGACCAATTGTAAATTTTTCATAAACTGTAAATTTTAAAGTATTACGATGCAACACTCAAAATCTTACCCAAAAGGTATCATTCAGATGGCTAATAAGAATGTGAAAAGGTGCTTAACATCAGTAATCTTTAGGGAAATGCAAATCAAAACTACAGTGAGATGCCACCTCACAACTCTGAGGTTGGCTACTTACAATAAAAGAAACATAAAATAAGCATTAGTGAGAATGTGGAGAAATTGAAATTCTTGTGCACTGTTGGTGGAATGTAAAATAGTGCAGCCATAGTGGAAAACAGTATGTTGGCTCTCAAAAAATTAAAAATAGAATTGCCATAAGATCTAGTAACACTACTTCTGGGTATATACCCAAAGGAATTGAAAGCAGGATCTTGAAGAGATATTTGTACACCAATGTTCATAGTAACATTGTTCATAGTAGCTAAAATGTAGAAGCAAACCAGGCATCCATTGATGGATGAATAGATAAGCAAAGTGCAGAATACAGATAACAATGGAATATTATTCAGCCTTAAAAAGTTAAGGGAATCTGACATATGCTAAAACTTGGATGTACCTTGAGCACTTTATGCTAAATGAAATAAGCAAATCACAAGAATATTGTATGAGTTCACTTATATGAAGCACTCAGAGTAGTCAAAATCATAGAGACAGAAAGTAGACTGCAGGTTCTGAGGGGCTGGGAGAAGCGGGGAGTGGGGAATTACTGTTTACTGGGTTCAGTTTTTGAAGATGAAAACATTTATGGAGATGGGTGGTGGTGATGTTTGCACAACATTGTGAATGTATTCAAGGCCACTGAACTTGTACACTTAAAAATGGTCAAGATAGCAAATTTTATGTAATGTAACAACTTGGAAAAAAAATCATTCATCAAGGTTAATTTGCAGATGTGTGAAGAGTATATACTCTGACATGGTCCATATTTACCAATTGAGAATTAAACGTTGTGAATAAAAGAATTTTACATTTTAAAACATTTAAGAAACATCCATTTTCTATTTGTATTCCAAATCATAAAAATATTTTCAAATGGTTCTAGAGTGCTAACAGATTGTCAAAATGTTACAAAAAAGGTATTTATCTTTGTATCTCTGCATATCAACCATACAAAGGCAAAAATATGGAGTTGTTATGTAAGTACATAATTGACTTAAAATGGCCCATAGACACACTTTGATATATATGGTAATTTTCAATTGTGTATGTTTCTATCAGGAGGAAAAAAATAAAAACAGCAAAAAGCCCAATACTTTTACATAATAAGGTTGATTTAGTTGTCTTTTAAAGCAAGGGGAAAAAAAGAGGACTCTTTTTCAAGTTTCCTTTTCTCCTCATGCTCCAAAACTTTCAGATTTATTCCATTCTGAAAAGTACAACAAAAATAACTGAGTTGTATTAGGCTATGAGATTAAAAGCAGACTAGAAATAAGGATAAGCAATAAGAATGCCTAAAATAGATGTCACATTTGGTGTTTTGATCAGCATTTTTGTGTGTGTGCACAGAGAGTGAAAAACATAAAAATAAATGCCCCAGCAACTTGGAAGCTGTTTTAAAGTAGCTCTCATTTGAGATGCTGAACTACCTTAAAGCTGAAAGCAAGAGGATGGGAGGGAGGTGCTTGGACAATCTTGCTCTGGTCACAGTTTTGATAATCATAATGTAGTAAACTTTGTGCTTAGCAGAATGAAATTTGAAAAAAATGGGAATCTTTACCAGGGATTTCTGCTAGCATCTAAAATTAAGAACCAACTAGTGCTAAAATTTCCAAAAAGCTCTACAGACACCATCTTAAATGTTTTAGAACTGCATTAAATATTTTGAATTTATTGCAATATTTATGAAAAACGTAAGGTAAAGAGATTTTGCAAGTTCATATCATACACAAAGTACCTCTAAAATTATCTGACAGGATTAATCCTAATCTCATGCCTGCTAGAATTGAGGGGGAAGAGAAACATAACTATGTGGTAAATTGACATTTTGAGGTAAGGAAGCTTTCAGAGTGCCTATCTCTAGTAAGCCACATTTTCCTACTCCAAATGGAAACTTTAATGTTGCCAGCCAAGCCTCATTCCCTTTCCTGATAAGCTATTTCTCAAATATGAATGTAGATTAATCCTCTTTTAATACGCATTAACTCAAGCCTAGATAATCAGAGTATAAAAATTCCATCAAATCTTTTAGTTGTCTTAGGGTAGTTTTGTCAAATAATTTCACCAATGGTTTAAAACGCATGCAATGAAGTGTTTGGTATCTCGTAATTTGCTCACTCGTTAAATTATTTATATTTACTGAGTTGAATGATATCTGTTATCCTCAGAAGCAATATTCATAAAATAGAAGTCATCCCTTTAAAAGTGAAAATATGTTTACTTTCATTAAAAAGATGATGACTTAAAAAATTATGAACAGAAATACGAACAGCATGAGTTTGAAGAGTCATGTGACCTTCGAGAAGATTATAACACAATCTACAGACTCCTCATGAAAGCTGCATGGCTTTTATTCAAACATGTTGCTCATTTTTCTATTCACAAACACTGTTACACATATGATGAAACATTCACTCTCCATTCAAAAATCACCTAGTATTTCCTGTATCTTCTGCCCAAATGCCTTTGCAATTCTGTTTCACCCTTTAACTACTCAGGTAGTGAATTCTGGCAGTCAGGAACCCCAAATAGTGACAAACAGACTGTTAGTGCTCAGTGAGGATTAAAATAAATAACATTGCATGTTGCTCTGGAAAAGGATAAAATGATTTCACGTAGAATATGAGCTATAAGGATACCTTTCTCGTCCCAGCTGCCCTTCTCTGAGCCACGTGCAAACTTGTGGTGCGTGTTTGTGTCTGAAGAATTTAAATAAAGAAGAAATAGAAAAAAAGTGAATAGGAAGTTAGTGTATAACTTTGCCTTAGGGAAATCTCCATTTTCTGCTGTGTAAAGAAGCAAAACACATTCAGGCCAAATTCTCTCAGATCATTTAAGTGTGTAAGTTTACATTTGATTCTTGATAGTTGCTTTTACAATCTGAGGTGTTAATCCACTAGTGTTCTTTGATAAATATGTTAAATCCTCTGACACATTAAAAAAATATCAGCACTGAGTAGCATTTTTTTTTAACCTTTCTTCTAAGCAGTCAAATATAATTTTCCACATTACGGGGACCAGCCACAGTAAAAGTCAGTGTGTAATTTTTTGCCTAAATAGAGTGAATGAAAGGCATCCTGCTGGGAGTTGGAGTCTGTACCCTGCAAGGTATTTCTACATCTCCCCACTAGTTAAAATCTTCCCTTTGGTGGTTCAAATCTACCTATGGTGGTTAAGAAGACTTGGAATGAAGCAGGAAAAAGAAAATGATGAAATGAAATTTTGCCTGCTTTACAATTCTACTTTGGATCAGTCTAGCATTAATACAATGTATGTTTCTTCATACATATAAAATGCATCAGATGTTTAAGTATAATCAAAGATCACACTTGGGGTTTGACATAAATGAAGGCATCTTTTGGTACAAATTAATTTAAATACTGATCCCAAAGTAGACTTTTGTTTATTTGAAAAAAAAAGATTATTGTTATCATAGATCAATAATAACATTTTGAGATTATATAGATATTACCATGTAGTAAAAAGTGGAAATATTAGACTTTTCATTTTTGTGAGTAAAATCACATTGCTTTAACTTTACTGAGTTCAGTTTTTCGTTACTTGTTAAAGTATAAGATTCTCAGAGAAATTTTTATGGAAACTAAAATATAAACAGAACCAGTACACATAGAATATTTTCTCTAAAATTTTCATGAAACAATTCCAGGAAAAATAGCCCTGTACAGAATCTCTGTGCTCTCAAAATGGATCATTAGCTCACGCATGAAATGTCAGAAATTTAAACATATGGCCAATACATACTACACCAATCATTCCTATTTAAAATGCTCATATCCTCTAAGTTGTATAAAGACAAGAATATAAAAATTTTAAAAGGTGGAGGGTAGGATATTTATGAAGTGAAATATGTAGACAATATCACCAAATCAAATATACAATGGTAAGTCCTGGTGGTTTGGATTTTCAGTTGCTTCTCACCTAGAGTTGAACAGCAGTTGCTGGAAGGCAAATTATTAGCTGAAGGTGAAGCCATTCTGAGAGTCAGCCATCTATCAATTAAGTATAAAGGTTTAGAAAGGCTGCTCTCTGGCTTGGCCTTATTCCAAAATATTTGAAGGGCACAGCACTTCTGAGTTAGCAGTTCTTCTACAAGCAGATGGGTATCAATCACAATGAGAAATGATCATAGGAAATGTATTATTCTTGTCAAGCTCAAAGACCTATAGCTATTTTCAAATTAAATCACAGGTTTTGTAAAGAACTGCTGTTTTAAAATAAAAAAGAAGAAAAAGAAGGCTGTGTGATATATTTTTTACTAAAAACACAAGCCAACTAATTACAAGAGCTATGCTAATTCGAAGGAGTGAGAGAATGGAAAGGTATGGAGGGTAAAAGTACACCACTACAAATGTGGTATCTTAGAACTTTGCACTGACTGAAGTGACTAGCATGGTCAGCTTTTCATTACTTTCACTAAAGTCAAGCAAAGAGATTAACACAAAATAGTCCTTGAATTAAATCAGGTCTCTTATTTTTTATATGATTTACATGAGTGTGCCACAGAGATGAAATGGAACATAGTGATTGACTAGACAGGTTGATGGACTATACCTTTAGGGGGATGAAAGTAGAGGACAGGACTGCAAAACAAGAGGTTAGGTTAAAGCATCATTAACTTGCAAGACTCTGACACTCGGCAGTTACTGTCCAGCAACACGTTCCGGGAAGAATCCCTCACTGGTAGGTGACACAGCACCCGGATGACAAAGTGTAAGGCAGCAGGCATCAGTAGCCAATGAGAAATGAGAATGGCAGAGCAATAGCAAGTCACAAAGCATGGAAGCCCCTTTTCAATGGAAACACTACATTGCTTTCTCCAGTCCTGGGAATTTATTCTAACCAGTAACTAATAAACTGTATTTTCACAAGACAGAGAGACAGGAGCCACAATGTGATAGTCAAATGATCATATTTAAATACTGTCAAATAACAAGCAAGACAACCAAGTGGGTGTTAATTCCTTTCATTTTACACTATTTAGACATTCTCAGAAGCTTACAAGCCTAAAAGCTACATCAGCCGGTAAGCTTAATAAGCAATGAAGCCTCTGTCAAAAAATCACTTAAGACATTTATACTTCTTACAAAGTTAAAATTAGAAACAGAGGACTGAATAAAATGTCTCAAAAATTGTAAAATATTTGTAGGACAATGGTAAGTTAAAATTGTTCCCTTGCAGATTCTAGAAAATGTGAAATATTGTGAGACAATTTCTTTGTATGATCATTGTTATTAGAGAAAATTCTTAAAATGCATTGCAATTTAAACTGTAATTGAGCATAGCTTCAGTTTTGAGTTCATTTTTCAATCACTGATTTGACAATTTTCTCTCTTTCTCTATACCTGGGAAGTACTTGAAAGCCACAATTTTGGACATCCTTCAAGTTCCTATTATGGGTTCTAAGAAGAAAACATTTTTGCAAACAAGTAAAACATGTAGCAGCTTCTTTTTCTGCTTCTTTTGCTTCTCCTTTTCCTCTAAAACACTGATCGGTTACTTTGAAATAGACATCCTATTTAAGTGACTAGTAAATTCATGTCTTGTCAGTCTTATTAATTCTGGTGAGTTTTTTTTTTTTTTTGCTTGTTGGTATATTTTCCATCTGAGACACATTTCCTACTGTAATTTGTATCATAAATTATTAGAATAAAACCCTAAATATCAAATCTTTTCTTTTTTTCAGAGCATTTTAGGAATGTTCTTGCTTAAATCCACTTTTCACACAATGGTTTCCTAGCATGCAAAGTGTGAGTGTGTGAGTGTGTGTGTATGTGTGTGTGTGTGTGTGTGTTGAGGAAACAGTTGGGAAAAATGGCTAAGCACTTTATCAGCATGCACTCTTCTTATACTTCATTGGAGATATAAGCAAAAAGATTGCCTTATGGTCATAATGTGATACAGCAAAGAGCAATGCATTAAAGCATATTGTTTATAATTGTTTAAATCAAGCCCCAAACATCCATTCATTCACTCATTCATCATTCCATTCCATTCCTTCCCTTGTATTTTGTATATTCCTAAAGATAAGACATTTCTTTAGCTGAAAATAGCCTCTTACCAGCGTAATTACTGAGTCCCTTTCTCTTCTTTCTCCGCCAGTACAACCAGATGCTAAAACCCATCAGAATTACCCAGCAGGCACCACCAATGCCAGCTATAAAGGCTGGTTGCTTCACAACATCAGTGATTTGCTCAGTTATGCTGTTATTGTTTTCAGTGATGACAACCTCATTTCGTCCCCCTGTGGAAGAAACAATAGTGTTAGTAAATATTAAGGCAAAAATAAACACAAAAATACATACCTCATGTGCCAAAGGCAGAGAAGATTAGAGAGTTTCTTGAAGTAGGTAATCTTTGTTCTGTCCTGATCTTGTCACAATTTATTGATAAGCATATTTTATAAGTTTCAAAAGAATAATCAAATTATGAGTTTGAAGTGTGATTCAGAACATTGCTCCTGTGTGTTTTGTTTTGCTGTGGACAGATTCAGAATCACTTCTTGATTTACCACCTCACAAATCAGTACTAAAACAAGGGCTGTGAGCTGAAATAACAGTAACTCTTCTTTAGCTATGTAAAACATTTTGTAAAATAATTCTCATGAAGGAAAAGCATCTACAACATGTAACACAAGGTATTTGCAAATTACCTTTCCCTTTAGCACTGCCTGAATGCAAATGTTAATGATCCACAAAAATATTGCCCTTAATATTCTACCAGAGAATTTATTTTGATCAAACATTCTTTAATTTTCTGGATGGTATTAAAATACTATATAAAACTATAATAATTATGTAAACATCTTTTTATAGATATTAATATCTATAGTTAAAATGTCACCAAAAGATAAAACTCGTATATACCCTTAAAGAATTTGAAACTAATTTGAAAACCCAAGTGGATGTTGGATCCAAACAAGTTAAAATTAGTTCTAAGGTCTATATAACAAAAACATACATTTAAATGTGGAGTAAGATTATTCTAGAAGTAGTCATGTTTTTGACAATTTAGACTTAAGAGACAATAAAGAAAGTCTCAATCCACATTTTTTTAACAGGTTTAAAACTCAAGGAATCATATCATTGAAGAGCAAGGATTTAGATGTTTATTTAACAGATTAATAAATTCAGACATGGAGAATTAAGTGATTTCTTACATCAATATCATGATGAGTTTTAGTGGCTAGTCAAAGACTTTAAAAATAAATTGTAAGCAAAATATAAATGGCAAATTTTAGCATATCACATCAAAGGAATGTGTGACTTTCATTGTATTAGTTATCATGGTACTGTAATAGATTAGAAAGAGCAAGGCTTTGAAGTTCCACATTTGCATATCATCTCTGCCACTTACTGGCTAAGTAAGCAGTGAGCTTATGTAGGACACTTAATCTTTTTAAATCCCTGTTTCTGTTAGTTGGCAACAGTACTATTTCATACATTTGGGAAGGTTAATTGAGATGATGTATGCAAAGTAGTTAATAGGAAACCAGGAATTTGTGACTCAAAAGTATGGCCCACTTAAGGCTAGGAGTTACTTTAAGAGCCACTCAGTAATTCCAGGAATATAAGTTGTAAATTACCTAGATAAGCGAGTCCTACAAACAACAGGTGTCTTGTTTACCATGGTTTCTCCAATTTCCAAGGCAGAAAGTTAGCCTATATTTCCTAGCCTCCCTTGTAGTTGAGTGCAACAAAGTGACCGGATATTGGCCAGGGGTGGGCAGGCAGATAGATGCATACTACCTCTGGACCTGACCCATACACTGCTGTGACAGGACATCACACTCTCTCTTTCCTAAATGTTGGGTAGAAACTAGGTATCTGTTGGAGAATGCTGATCCACTAAGAGATGGTAGATCTATTGACTGGAAGGATCCAACTTCCCTAAAAACTTTATGGAGTAGAAACCCTGGCCTCCATTACTGCTGACCCATTTTAGACTGAGCTATGAACAAAAAAGGAAACATTTAAGCCAATCAGAATGCCTGCTTGTTTTGTTACAGCTGCTGGTATTTTTTATACATATTAATATTCCTTTCCTGAAATGTATTCCATGTTAAATATCAGATTTAAAAACTAGCATCCCCTGTGTAGTAAACCTGATTTGTTTTCCTAATCTATCTGTTCTTATTATACATACAAACATATTATTATTATTATACATATAAACATAGTCAAAAATGTATTTACAATGAGCTCATATTTTCAATATGAGACATACACATATCTGGTGACTGTCCTAAATACTAGTAGTTACTAAAAAGAAAACACCTTATAGCACAAAGAAAAGGAAATCTGTCTGTGCAAAAGGTGTATAAAATTCATATTTAACACAGTGGAATATTTATGAAACCCAAGGTGTATTACTATTTCTTATGCTGCTAGTATTTTTAAAACAATGTTGTCATTTGGACTAATTAAAGCACAGACAAGGGATGTGTGTGACCTGTAACGCACCACTGTTCTTACAGACAAAAAAATATAATGAAATATAATGTCTTTCTCCCATTGGAGAGTAACAAAGAACAAAACTAATTTGTTGGACTAAAAATTAGACACATCAGATTCGATTGTACCTATTACTGTGAAAATTTGCAGCTGTTTCACATATTACCAACTATGTAAGGTAAGTGTGAACTGGCCACATGATTAAAGAAACAACAGGTATGTTATTAAGCAAACTTACTGAGAATTTTAAGTCAACGTATGTTTGTTATATGACTTGCTGTTTGATGCTTACATACGTAAATGTATTTGGTTGCATTTATGCATGTGTGTAATTGCAGCAATAAAGAATTACGGACATTTTGATGGAAAAGTTATCTTATCAGTGGAAACTTCCGACAAAAGAATACTACTACTTTTAAGCCTGTGTAAGGCTGTTTATGATGTTTATACAATATTTTAATGAATGGTCCCTTAATGTAACTTTCTGGAATAAAAACTAAACAGAGAAGGAATAGATGAAACAGTACATGGTCTGGCATAAGACAAATCTAAAATTATCAGCCATAAATTACAACAAATGCCAATACATGATTTAATTAAAGCAAAAGGAAATGAGGGAGAGCTTGAGTCACTTCAAGTGCTGTTTCCAGGACTGAACAGACAACAGGGAAAGAATAAAGTGAAAGAGAAGAGGAGATCAGCAATCACTAAATCAATTTTCAACTAAGGAAAAACAGTTGTGTAGTAAGGTTATCAGACAAGATGTTAAGGTAGATATGCAGGCGTAAATAAAGAAACAATTAAAGGCTTCTTCAGTACAGCAGTAGACATTAAAAAGAAATAAATCTCTCGAGGACAAACAGACTTTTCCAGGATGAACTGTGCTTATGTGTACGTGTGTGTTTATTTCAAGTGGTACAGTTCTACTTGTTTTTGATTATGTCTTGAACATTGTGTATTTGAATGACATGAATAGGAGATAGAAATATTACTTACTGGATTATTTTTTATTTCATAGAAAAATCTGAAAAGTTGTATGATATATAAACAAATGAAGAGGTATTTGTATCCATGTCAACACTTAGTCTTTTTAAAATGATACAAGAAGTAAGCAAAACTTTCCATTTGATTTAAAATAGTCTAAATTAACTTTTTTATTATTTTAAGTTACCGTACGACTGCTCATTTCTTAACTGTCATGATATGAGCTTAGGGAAATGGTATTCTTACAATTTTTTTTACTTGCCTCCAAATGCAATCAATCCCCCAAATATTGTGAGGTAGTCAGTACCAATCAAAACCAATACTAAAACTGAAACCAAAACAAACCAAGTTTCCCATGTTTGAGAGTTATATTTATTGCCTAAGATAATAGAAATGAAAAAGGAAACATGAAAGGGAAGTATAAATATTTGGTAATCTTACTGATCTTTGATTTAGAAAAATTATATTCAGTCAATCTATTTCATACATATGCTAGAGAGACAGTGGGGGAAAAAGCTGTATTTACCTTTCTAGGAGTTCTCATAGAAAACTATACCTTTTAAACATTTTTCATTTATAGGTTTTTTTTAAGTGAAAAATTAATGGCTTATTTCTAAATAGCATAAATGGTCTAAATATTATTTAGAAAATATATAGAAATAAAAATAAGTATATATATATACACACACACATATATATACACTCATTATTATGATATAATATATATGAGATATATATATCAGTTAAATCCTTTTGGGTGTACTTGTATTTCTTTCTTATTCCAATTTATTTTAGAAAATCTCAGAAGGGCAAGATTGTAGGTTTCCCTCAGGTTAAAAATTAATTCAGTCTGTATGACTAATTAAGAAAGGGAAGGCAATTTAAAGAAAAGTTAATACTATAACTTTTTTAATGCTTTTAATATATAAAACAAAGAATACTTGGAGAGTCCAAATATTGTTAACATTAAGACTGAGTGTTAACTCGCTTCAAATACAGTAAATAATTTGCAGTAAGAAACAATTTCCCAGAAATTGGCAGTAGGCTCTGTGTGCATCATTTCAGAAAATAAACAGAAAAGAATGGGAATGGCACATTTGCTTGTATCAAACTCTGGACAAGAATTTTTAGAATATGTAAACTCTAGGAAGAATATTTAAAAAAAATAAAGACACTGACAAACAAATAAAAGCAGGGAGAACTAAAGGGATTTGCCTCTTGAAGAACAAAACCACACAAGAAAAGAAATCTGCATTTATGAGGCTTTCTCTCCCCTTAGAGAGCTCACTCCATGTAGTGCTAGGGACCTAGAACCCAAAAGAACATTTCAATCTCATTGATAGGAGATGTCAGAGGATAGCGTTCAGAGCTGCCAGGGTGACTAAAAATTAAAGGAGAAACTTGTGAAACTGGGAGCTACCAGAGAGTGATGCTCTCAAATCTGTGTATAAATTCTCCCTCAATCCTAGGGTTAACCCTGAAATGTGAAGGCAGAAAGAAGATTTCAAGGATCTTGTAAAAATCAAAAGGTAAAAGGCTGAAAAAAGCTGAACAGATTTTTCAGCTGATGTCTACTGCGGAGAAGTCTGTCCGAAGTTTAAATTCCATGACTAGATAAACATATTAAGCTTTTCACTAAAAGTTCAGGAGTGTCATGTCTTAGGAGTAAAGATCAAATGAGGTTTTATCTTAAGAATAAGGTAGAAACATAAACAGTCCTCTAGAACAAAAACCAACACTTTTTGGAAGATCACAAATTTGTATAGTAAGTCATGTACAACGTCCAGTATATGGTACAAAATTACCAGGATGCAAAAACAAGCAAAACAATAACAATGACAACAAGAACAATGAGGAAAAAATGACCCAAGATCAAGAGGAAAAGTAATCAATAGAAATAGACCATGAGATGACACAGATGTTGTAATTAGGAGAAAAAGACTTTAAAGCAGCTATTATGATATGTTCATGAACTTAAATTAATAGAGTCATAGTGAATGAACAAAAGGAAAATTCCAGAGGGAAATGGAAAATGTAAAAGAAAATAAATGGGCATTCTAGAACAGAAGATGTATTATATGGACTGGGTAATTCACGGGATACTTCCACTTCTGCCCATGAAGAAATAACAGGAATGAGACATGTGATCCCATCATAAACAAGCAAAAAACTAGGCAAAATACGTGAAACAAAGCAGGACTATGAGAAAAGGAAAACGAACAAGGGGAATCTTATTATATTCAAAGTTTTCAATCTGGAGACAATTTGTAAAATGGGATGCACTGAAAGGGAATCCAAACATGGCTGAACAGCATTCCTAAGTTAAAGAGATAGAGGAACTCAGGGATACTGAAGGGGTTGAATGAAACAAAATATCAGATAAAGATGAGTTACATAAAATATTTTTTCTTAGTTTTAATTTATCTGAAAGATATCTGATTGTTTAAAGTAACACTTTAATGTTTGCATATTGGGTTTTTACTGCATGAGTAGAAATAAAAAGTATAACAATAGCAAAAAGATTGAATGGAAGGAAAATGAAACTATCTATTCTAAGATTCTTATTTTATAGGCTAATCCTAGAGTAATCATGACAAAAAAGAAGTATACTTAGTAATACGATAGTGAACATAAAAATGCAATACAGAACATTATTTAATTCATCCAAAGGAAGTCAGGAAATTAGGAAAGTACAAATATAAGCAGGTAAAAAAATACACAGAAGAAAGGTTTTTCTAAGCCCATCAATAATCACATTAAAAATAATAAACACTTCAATTAAAAGACAACAACTGTCACAATTCCAACATAATTTTGTAGAAACTGACAAGCTGATTTGAAAAGTATATGGAAAAGCAAAAGGTCTGGAATAGCCAAAACAATTTTGCAGAAGAAAATGATGGAGTACTCAACATTACCTGTTTTCAAGACTTTTTATAAGCTATAGTAATCAAGACAGTCTGGTTTGGCGTATGGATAGACAAATAACTAAGTGGAACAACATAAGGAATCGAGGAATGCACCCACACATATATAGTTAATTGGGGAAAGGAACATTTTTTCAATGAATGATGCCTATGCATTTTGACATACATGTGGAAATAAGTAAGCCTCAACCCTCAAACCACATGCAATTACTTTGAGATAAATTATAGACCTAACCATAAAACCTAGAATTATAAAGCTTCTGGAAGAAAATATCCTTGCTATCCAGAAGTGGTAGGACACAGTTTCTTAGAAAGTACTAAACATGAAAGAAAAATTTGACAAATTGTAGATCACTTAAATTTAAAACTTCTGTTCACCAAAAGACACTATTAAGAAAATGAATAGGAAAGATAGAGATTAGGAAAAAATATTTGCAATACAATGTATGGCAGAGAATTTACATCAAAAATGTACAAATGACTCCTCTTAATCAGTAACAAGAGACAAAGATACCATTTTGAAAAAAGCAAAGACTTGGAAATTCACAAAAGAAAGTATGTGAATGGCCAATAAGCACATGCAAAGTTGCTCAATATCATTAGTTAGCAAAGAAAAATTGAAGTTAAAGCAATAATGAGGTATTCTTACACTCACTGGAATGGCTAAAGTTACAGACAGCAACATCAAATGTTACAGTGCAGAAAAATTGCAAGTCATATTCTTTCCTAGTGAAAATGTAAAATTATGCAATTTGAAAAAAATAGCGTTTCTTATAAAGTCAAACTACATTAGTGCTATTACTCAGAAATTCCACTTCTAGGTATTTCTTCAAAAGAAATAAAAACATATGTCCTCAAAAAAAAATTCTCTCAAGGAAAAAGCAGAGACAAAAATATGATACATTCACACAAATGAATACTGTTCAGAAATAAAACATACAAATTGCATAATACATATATGGGTGAATCTCAAAAACATTATGTCTAGTGAAAGAAGCCAGACACAAAATATTATATTCTATATGATTCCATATATATATATATATTTCAAGAAATGTCAAACATAACAGTGATAGGCAGCAATTTTCTGTAATGATGATAGTAGATTTAAGAGAGATTTCTTCTTTGGGATAGTATATTTGGATTACAAAGTTTCTTCTGGCCTGTTTCTGGTTAATTTTTGACATTTTTCTGGCTAAGAGGAAGCATATAGATTTGAAACATCATGTGCTTTCTTCAGTAACTGCCTCATTTCCTATTATATTTCAATGGCATCAAAATTACAAATGAAACTATTGATTAAAAATAATTTTCAAACCAACTTTCAGCATTTAAATTCTTAATGACTACAATGATTTTAAGAAGTTGGTGGAAATTTTAAGACCACGAGCAATTGCTAAACATTTTTTGTTAGAAATGCTAGTTAACCTATTTGCTTATGTGATGTACACATCTTAGCACTCATTCTCACCTATCCATTGTTGGGATGCAGGTTCAAAAAAACAATCTACCTTGTTACCAGTTGACTGACTCTAAAGCACAGACCATACAGATTGGTACTCACCAACTATTATCGGCTGGGGCTCACTCTTGACTCCAACTCCTGCACTGGTACTAGCTGCAACCTCTACCCGGTACTGAATACCTGGGAATAATCCACCAATTATTACGGATCGAATGGCTGCATCTACAGTTTTGTTGATGTGGAATCGCGTTTCATTCCCCAGACACCAGATCTATACAAACGTAAAATGAATAACAAAAGAATATAAAATTATCCTTTCTGGTAATTAGATCATTATAATTGATTAAATTTTTTAGTAGTGAACAATCTATTTTCTAGGCTTATTGAAGTATTTGTAAATGACACTTTCTAAGACTTAATTTCTACCATTTATATATAATATAATGTATAGATATAGATATGTGTGTGTATTTGTGTATTAAAGGAAGAACAATAAGAAGCTAAAACTATGCAGTGTTCCTTTATATTTTACAATCAACACTAAATATTCATAGTACAATGATTCCCTTAACATCTCTGCTAAGTCTGGAAAGTGGTCCTTGGTTGCACACAGCATTCAGGTATAGATTAAAATACATAAAATTCCTCTGCTTAATTTACTTATCAAGATTTATTATGCATGTAATCTATTAAAAATATGGTGATTATGAACTTAGTATCCAAAGTATATAGATGCACATCTAAGTAATTTATATTTCATTTAGGAAAATATTAACTTACATATAAATAGTTAACAAGATTAATTGACTTAAGTTACAGGTATTGACTAAGACAAAATTAAAGGCAATATTTACATTGACAGTAATAAATCTTAATATTGATCAAAACATATCTACACACATACACATGCATGAGAACAAAGTGGTGAGAAGTCTTTAAACACTAATGTGAGGAATGCTAGGCTTTTACTTCAAATAAGATTCATATTTTAAGTTACACTTTCTTCTGGGATATGGAAATCTCTTGCTGTAAAATGTGTTATAAAAATTCTACTGTGTATACTTACTTGTATAATATTATACAGTATTTGCACATGGGGACACATAAGTAGGAACACACAAGACTTGTTTCTGAAACAGGTTAAGTTCCTAAAATTTTTTCTTGAAAATAACAGTTTTGAATTGTAGATTTCTTTTATTTAATTTATGAAGCTTAAGTTTCTAATGAAGGAATATTCAGCCCTCACAAAATATACACATTTTTAATAAATGTATAAATCTCGTATGACTAAGAAATTTACAACTTACAAAATAATTACCATGTTGTAAAAAAGATCAGTATTTAAATAAATGGAAGTTCAGGATATGTAACCCTAAATGACACAAAAGTAAAATCCTAACTTCATTAAAACACACACACCCCAGGGTAGATAACTTTTTTGCTTTTAAAACAACGTATCCTAACACTTACAAAATTTCAGAACATATATAATTATGCTATTATAAATACACTTATTCTTATTTTCTTATTCACATTTCTTTATAATGTGATGGGGATAATTTTTTAAAATGCTCTTGCAAATTTAGTCTATTTGCTTCAGTAACTTAGCCATTAACTTAAGAAAATTCTATTTTAAATGAATCTTTATTTTTCTTAGAAATAACAATGTTTTGAGTGAAATGATTTGGCTTAATTTCACATACCAACTAGGAATTTCTGGGGTAAGGTGGGGTCTAGTTTTCTCTTCTAATAGATGTACTTAGTTTGTTATTGTCAGAATTCTATAAATACTTATCAATAGCAAAAAGCCATAGTTTTAAATTTTTACAAGGTTTAAATGAGGTGTTTTACTCTCCCATGTTGTCCAGTCACATCACAGTTAATCAGAATTTTACTTCTCAAAGTTAGACACCTTATGTCTCTTAAAAGATGTCTCTCAAATGATGGCGAAGAAACTGGATATATATTGCTTCTCAACAGCAATAAATTCATCAGTTGAAACACGAGAGTTTTTCAAAATTTGTATTCTCAATGGCTCTCTTTTTTCAAGTGAAATATTTTACAGAACCTCAATAACATGATCAAAGCAGACCTGGAGTGGAAGCTGGTACGCCCACCCTTATATTCCCATCCCAACTCTTTAAAGCCTTGAAGCATTGTTTTATGAGAATACGGTTTAAAAACAGCTGCTCTAAGGCCCATTACACAGAAATCTAGTAAAAAAGATAAAGGCATTTTCTGGGACAGGGCTTCACTATCTACCTTGTACCTCATCTCTCTAAATCTCTGAAGTTCTGCAATCACATTATTCAAAAAAAACCCCACTGCATTGTTATGGTTTACTTGTCCAACTGAGTCTGAGTTATCTGTGACCCTGGAGGTAGGATATATGCATTTGTCTCTTTACGTGTTGCACAAAGATATAAAAAATTAATTTACACTCAAGTTAATAAGGGAGCCACTAGAAATGTTCTTCATCCATGTGACCCTGAGACTTCTCTGGGAACTGTCATCTGTGGACCTTCCTTCTTCATCCAGGCCCTACCTTGTATTCTTGGATAATTCCATTCTGATGATCTGGTGGAGGAGGATCCCAGGAAACACTAATACTTGTGCTATTGTGGCTTCCGACTGTCAGGACAGTGACAGATTGTGGAGGGGCACTTGGGGCTGTGGAGGAAGTGATTAGAATAAACACAAACTGTAAATCTTGGTGTGCATTAATGCTCCTTACAAAATATGAACATAAAGACAAGATACAAGAGGTTCTGGTTTCCAGTAGTTCTGAATTTGCAGATAGTATTCAACAATGAGTTTTTATTTTTTTAATCCTTTAAATATAATGGTTAGATTTAAAGCAAATTCCAAGCTATGGTAATATGTCCTCATTAATAAACTTAACAGCTAACATTCTAATGAGTGTTTCCTATATGCCCTGAACTGAATGTCAGATTTAATTCTCACAATAACCTCAGGAAATAAAAACAACTCTTATCTCAGTTTTACAGATAAGAAAACAGAAGGCTACTGCAAAAGACTTATTTAAGACAAACAATCAGGGAGAATTTGAACCCAGATTCTAGAACTTGGATTCTTTTGACTCTAATAGGCTCCCTTTATGGAAAAACAAACAACCAAAAACCAAACCAAAACAACAACAACAACAACAAAAACCCACATCACTATCAAAAATATTCTCCTGCATTCCAGAATTTTATCAGTCATTATCTCTGAGTGGTAGCATTACTGACAATCTTTTTGTTTTGTTCTGGTTTGTGTTTAATACATAAAAATAGCAACATGGCTATAAATCTCACCAACACAGAAACAAGACACTTCTGTTTTCATACTGAGAAAAATAACTGACTGTTACAAATTGACCCATAATTTAAGATTTAAAACTTATTTTACATTGATGGGCAAGGAACTCTGAAGATATAAATGAAAACAGTTCATGTTGGGTCAAATGTGAAATGGGCAGATTTTAATTTCCTACAGTTCTCTTCTTTTATGGTTTCTCCTATAAGTAATTATAATTGTGCTGAGAAAAGATGAGTAAGAAAAAATTCATGACTTTGGACTGCAACATCTCCTACCCAGTGTATCTGAGGGCTAAGCTGCACTAATTTTGCAGAAAAACTTATCCATTTCAGTGAATATCTGAGTTTAAACCAAAGGCTGATAAAGGAAAATCAAAGCACTAACAATTAAAAAAATTCAATTAATTTTGTGGTATGAAATAGTTTCATATATAAGCTTTCATAACTTTACAGTTTAGTTCTTTGAAAATGAATACACTCAGTCATAAAAGATATTTTAAAAGCCTATCAGCAAAGTTTCCCGTGTTTGGCAAATCTGTCGTGACATATTTCACTGAAGTACGGTCATACTTGCATTGCGTATAAAACACACACAGACACATCACCACAATACTGTTCTTTATTATTCCTCTGTGATAACGTTGCTCCAAGATATGGCACAATGACATAAACCCAACTGTTTGACTACCAGTTGTGTAGTTATTAAGTAGACTTCACTGAAAAGCAGCACTTTTGAAAAGTGCTTTCCCATTTGCCTTACTGCTGGCTTGGTGAGAACACCAGGCCTGTTTCCCGACAGGTCAATTATCCCAGATACAGATGTGAAAGAACCCACTCATCGTTCCCAGACACAGCCCAGCTGAGTTCCCTTTGTTCCCTTCAGAGGCCACAGGAATCAGAGATGAAGGTATACCGAATGGTGACAAGTTTCTAATCTAGAGGAAAAGTCTAACTGCAGTGAAATTGATTTTTGGAAGTATGCTTCAAACGTAGCATTCTGTATTAAATTTACCCACCCCACTCATTAGTTCTACACATTTTCAACATAGAGTAAAATTCAACGGTGGATAAAGATACTATTATTAATTTTTAGTAATTTTTTCCTTTATAAATCCTGAAAGTAGATTAATGATGCCTTTAAAAATATGCATTTCTGCCCATGTCAATGTATCACACTGTAAACCAACGTGAAGGTAACATTCCACTGTGTTGCTTATTGTAAGGTGTGTATAATTAAAAAGCTCTTTGGTCAAACATGAACATCTATGTTAGCATGAACAATCTACATGCATTTTCTTAAGGCTGCTCTTACATTTATTTATATACAATATGTTTAGAAAAAAAGGCTTTTTACTGGAACAGTGTACATACATAAAATTAGTAGAAAAGCAGAAAAGGAGGAATTTATTATACTTATCTGATTTTTTTGTACATTGACGATACCATTTATTATAAACCTCTAGTTTAGTGAAGGAGACACTAGAAAATGGACTGGTTGAGACCTATATTAATTTCATGTCCAACACAGACTGACTTTAAAGTATCTGCAGGCAAGAAAAGTTACAAAGGGGAGAGGGAGAGGGAATATCACTAAGAATAATGCTAATGCAAATGTGCAAGTGATCTTCCAGATTAGAAACTATGAATTAGACAGGCAGAACCCATAGGGAAAAAAGCTTATAAAAGAAAATGTCATTACTACACCAAAAACAGAGGAGTGACAAGGAACCGCCTGTGTTCTTGAGTTTCCATTAGCCTATCTTTTAATGAAGCCAAATGCACTAAACCCATGTTAAAAAAAATGGGAAAATGTTATAATCAAATTCCAGTGCACTGATAAGCAAGATTTGAAGCAAATGTTTTCATAAGAGAAATTCATTACCTGAATGTCATTTTTTTGAGTTGTTAGATTCTGTGGAGTTCTTAGCATAAAAGGAGAAAATGACACTTTCTGTACTGAGTTTTAGATTCTCTCTTGCTACTCTTCTAAGGAAGATGATAAACTAGAATGTCAATGGAAATTGATTTCTTTATGACTTCAGTTTGGTTTATGTTAGAAATCTAAAAACTGACCTTCTTCAGTAGTACGAACTGTTTTAGCGTCACTATCCATTCCTTGGAACTCGTTAAAATATGGCCGAACTTTAATTTCATAAGTCACCCCCTTTTTCAGATTGACTAAGACAGCACTGCGCTCAGTTGGGACTTTGGCGTCTAAATTCTGCCACGTTGACATCGCCTGCAGGCCTGAAGTCTGACGGTACATCACTCGGTAGCCTTGAATAAACTGGGGTTGGCGATCAACCTGAAAAACATGGCAAAAAGCTTTTGAAACCAGATGGAAGTATTTCCAATGTCACAGTGGAACTGTTCTCATTTCTTTTGTCCCTGTTTCAGTCCTCATCAACTATCATCTGAATGATGCCATGGCTTTCTAATTCATCTCCCTGCTTCTAATATCCTCTTCCAGTTTTAAGCTCACATTGCTCCTAAGTGATTTCCAACATGAAGAGTGGAACAACCCTCTCTCCTGTTTAAAATACTTCATAGTGTCTAAGATACTTAATTACTCAAATTCTTTGGATTAGTACAAATTCTTTGGATTACTACAAAGGCTTGTAAAGGCCTAAACTTGCCATTTTTTCTAGCTTCATTGCTTCTTGCTCATCTGTTTGTTCTTTTTTTTTTGGTATTCAACAATTTTCATGTTTGTGGTTTTATATGCAGTGTGTTATTTGTCATGAGTCTCCATTCTCATCCCTTGTTCACTCACCAATACCTTCACTCACTCAAACTAATACCTTCACCTGCTAATAGGTGCCAGTTATTCTGCTAAACTCTGAGGATAAAAATGGAGAATGAAAGTAGAATCAGTCCCTGGCCTCATGGTACTTAAAGTTCAGGTGAAGGGTGGCAGTTTTCTAATGATCACTCAAACTATGGGCCAGTTCCATTCACAACAAATAAACATATGCCATTATTATGAATGAGATGTACTAGGAGCTAAGAAAGCCTGGAGTGGAGAGGAAATTGACTGAATCAAGAAGTGGGGAGGTTTCCCTAAGAAGTGCTGAAATCTGCAAGGAAAGTAGGATTTATCCAAGGGAAGAAGAGTATGAACAGCATGTATAAAATGCCTGTGGCTGAAGGAAGCATATGAGAGGGACTCTGAATTGTGGAGCTTGAGCCTGTATTAAATGCGTATGAAAACTTATACCCATTAACACATATTAAACAGATGACATTTCTATTAATTTCCCAACTTCTTGCTCCTCCCACAGTCCTACTTACTGGCACAATTTAACAACTGTCTCGATCCTTTCATTCATCTGAAGTACAGAGGATAAGCAGCTGTTTTTAATAAAAATCTGACATTTTTGAAGAAAATGAGTATCAAAATATCAGAAAATATCAAAAAACAAGTTCTCTTTTTACAGTCATTAAACAATCTTTATTGGAGTTTTGCCATTGTTTCATTTCAGGGACAAAAGGACTGTTAGCTTTTTAAATATTTTTAATGCTTGTCATTTTCTAGAAATGCTTGACTTAAATATAATATCACAGCACCTTCTGCAATTAATATTCTACATACTATAGTTTAATAGCCATATTCTAAGAAGCCTTTAACTTGACATATTTCACTGTCAAATAAAGTGTAAAATTCAATGGAGAAGAGATGGAATAACCTCATTTTAGGAAGACTGAGGAGAGAGGAAATAAAGAAGGTGATGATAGAAATGGTTATTTCAGCTTTTAAAAAAAGTCTTTATCTAACTGTTAACACATAATAAATAGAAGGTATTCTTTCATGTATTAACTTCTAGCATTTCTTCATTAGTTGCAGAATTTAAAAATATTTTTTAAGTGAAGGCAGAAAATTTAAAAATACAGGACTTCAATCAAAATACAGTGGAACAAAGGCAACTTTTTTTTTTTTTTTTTTGGTATTTGGAATGTCCAAGCTAGCAAAACCCATACAATTGGTGAGCATGAGCATGTGTGTTCTAAGTATAGCTAATTCCAGTTTCACAGATCAGTCTCAACAAGTAACAATTCCTTCACCCACCTGACAGCTTTCTAACCATCAAAGATTTGTGGAATCAGTGCTACACTTGTATGAGGTTATGTCAAAGAAAAGTAAGCTCATTTCTGATACCAAAGCTTATGATCTCTGAATCCTCACTCATGCTACCATTTTGTGTCTGTACCAAAGTATATATATTTTTGGAAAGTAGAAGTTGTTTCTGACATTATAAAACAAGGAAAAAGCAAAAAGCTAAATTTATGAGAGCCAAAGAGAGATGCCTTTCATCAAAACTGTCAATGTTCAAAAAAATCCTTGCAGCATATGTTAAAACAACATTAAGCTTGCATTTTATAAACTTCTCTGCCTTCGTTTTAAGTGAATTTATATACTGAAAGAAAGACATAACTCACAATAATAGCTTGTTAATACTGAAAGAAGCAAGCTGTGTTTTTAAGGAGAACATTAAGCAGCTGTTTCCAGATGAAGGGAGTCTGTAAATCAGGGTAAATTGGTTTTATCCATGTTTGGTTTTCATTAATTAAGTGTTTTAGGGACTTTATGAAGCTAATGTTTACTACACAACATTGCTTTGCTCACTTCAGCATATACTCCCTTCAACCAGTATGTTCTAATGGCCGACTTAATAGCTAAATAGTTTAACTTGATCTTGAGTGGTTGCTATACATTCTTTCCAGGAGGAAATTTGTTGTTATAGGTGGAAGCAAAAATAAAAGTGCTGCATGTCACCTTTAAAAAAAATTGGCGGGCCTTTGGTGGACATGTGTTCTACACCACTGATTGGGAGCGTATTTTGACAAGTGGTCACTTTCAAGTTGAACCATGTGCTTGTCACTAGTGTTATTAACATTCTGATTACAAGAAAGAGGATTTTCTTTTAGAGTTGATTATAATCAGAGTCTGGCTACAAATCTATGGGTTTATAGAATTTGAAAAAAATTGGTATTTTCTGGAATTAAAAAAATGGTTGTCTTAAGCAAAACATGGAATGAAGAGAGTTTGTCTTCAAGTTGTAAAGTCTCAGTTGAGGCTTAGCCTTTTAAACTTTCTGAGCCTCAGTTTACTCAGTTTGCTCAAATAATGTCCATATTACAAGGGCACAGAAGCAATTAAATGATCAACATTGTTTAAAGCACTCTGCAAGTCTTAGAGATGCGCAATGATAAAGCACCACTGTTAAGTAAGGAAGATGCTAAACAAGGGGGCTGGTATGTGGTCCTCAATCAGCACTTTCATTAAAAGGTTTAAAACGAGATGCTCAATATCTATCTTTTCAATTAAAAAAATTTCCATCTATACTGAAAATTCAAAGTGAGTTTTCTTTGGTGGGCTTAGGCTGCTAAGGAACTGATCTGTATTTAACTAAGTTCTGAAATACCAGTAGCTGTGATGTTTAAGGGGCAAGGGGCCTGTCATTCCTTCTGTCCTTTAATAAAAACAGAACACACACACACACAGATTAGAATAATCATTTTAAAATAAGAGATTCATTGCTATTTTCTTCATGAAACAATCATTTTCATCATTTTTGCCTACCCTCACAAGAGCAGTCATTTTGAGAAAGCAGCCTTTGCTAACTACTGATGCTTCAAGATTAGCCTGTGGGCCAGGAGGATGGTCTTGCCCATCTAAATGTCCTATGTGTCTGGTAACAGAATCCTGCCAACTCCTGACAAACCACATCATCTGGTCCCCAGTCTAAATACATAGGCAGGGAATGTATTTCTTCCCTCAAACATCAACGTGTTTGTAACTCAAATACTAACAATGTGAGAACTTAAAGAACATATACATTTGGTAAGCTGAAAATAAGACACAAACATAAAATATTTAGTTATAATTTCTTTGGCAACGGATCAAACCTCTAGCCTAACTTTATTTCACTAAATTTATCTCTCAAATACATTCATATTTATAGCACGTGTAACTACAAATTCACGGGAAATTTGTGATACAATTGAACACTTTCTTTTTTAAGAGTAAAAAAAAATTAAAATGTATGAAAACAACTTGATTTGATCATTCAACAGACAGTTATTGAAAAAGTAGTTCATAATAAATGCTCTGCTCTGAAAAAACAGAAACGAAAGCATGAACTTCAGACTTACCAAAGTCAAGTTCATGAGGGAGAGAGCTATGCAAATCAGTAATGACAAATTTCTTGGGATATAGAGATGAATATGACAAGGTCCTTCTCTTGGAAGAACTCCCAGACTACTGACCTGCAATTTTGATTTGATTTGATTTATTCTTTCAAACTCTGTGACTTTAAGAGTGATTAACTTCATAAACATAATGACTTTGATTCTTACCCAAATAATTCCCACATTTAGAAGCAGCTTAAAAAAGAAGCCTCTTCAAAACTCATAACAAAGCAGAGAAGACTTTTTCAATTGAGAACGAGGGAAAATCTGTTATTAAAAAATATAACCACTTCCTTGGCTTTGTTAGTTTTGTATCTCACCAAAGCTACAGAAAGATGGAAGAGGCATGGCAGATAATACGCTTCCTGTGCCACTGGAAAAATGATGAGGTCATTATGTTCCCTTCATGGGAGCAGAAGAATAGAAACCATTCTATGCAGAAAACAGAATCTGTCTATGTGAAATTATATCCAAAATAAAATTAGAAACAATGTCATCTTAGATAATCATAATTACCCTTAAAACATTATAAATTTAGTTTTATTTTTGTTAAAGCATTATCCAGTTTTGTACTCACAGGCTAACTCCAGGATCATATGTTGAAATTCAACTATTAAAAGGCATTTCTTTGAACTAATATTTGTCTACAGTTTATGTTTAAAGTGAAAAACACAAAAAGCAGATTTAGATTAAGTAAATTCTAATCCTATCTTTACCTATAATTAGATGTGGGAACATTGCTCAACCTGTCTGCATTGTTCCTTTTATATAATTATAGATTTGAACTAAACAGCCTTAAATGTTAATTTAGTTTCTACTGTTCTAATACAGTCATGCCTCCATATTTCCGCAAATAGATGTAGGTAAGTGGTAATTCGGTTTCTGATACCTGAGGATAGAATTACTCACTTCCTCTTTGATTGATCTTTGTTTGTAAGATGTGTATATGTCAGCTATGGCTCTTACTTTCTGTGTACCATCATTAAAAATTTCCACATTTTTCTCAAGTAGATTTCTGTCTCTTTATATAGCATTCCTCCACATCTAGTAAAAAATTGGGCCTCAAAAAATGCTTGTTGAACTGAATTTTTTCAATGGATTTATTATTAAAAGGATACTGACATAATTTTCTTCACTGTGTTTTGTATTTCAAACATAATTAAGAACTAATAAAAAATAATCAGTTTTCTTTTCTCAACTTCCGGGTTAAAGGAATTGATGGAAATGGATGAAATAGTTATTTCCTTAAAAAATTTGGACACTAAGTGGGGGAAAAAATCCATTGTTTTTGACTTACAGTCATTCTTCTCCTACCACAAGAACAATACCGTCAACAACAATAACAGAGACATAATTATACACACTTTCTTGCCAATGTAGTTAAAGTGAAATTCTTCTAGATATCACTAACTCAAGTGACCATTACCTGTACAGTACACATGATCTACCACATATAGAGAGAGTTTTTATTATCCCGATATATTTCCTTAGGATTTTCAGAGGCTATAATAGAGAAGTCTCAGGCAAGAAATGAGAAGTTGACACTACCTGGTATTATGCACAAGGAAGACCATTATCAGGCTTTTCACAAAACACAGACACACACATAGACACAAACCCATGTACAAGGGTTAATAGTCTCTAATATGAGAAATATGGCTATTTTTATGCTATTTATTGTTTTCACTGCAGTGGCTATCATGAGGTGAAAACATTTTGCATTATGAAATAACATTGGCAGGTTGATATTTAATAATGCATGGAATTGAACATTCTTAGCATATATTAAAATATCAATTTATTTCTTAAAACATATTAATTTTTTTACTACATATGCAAAATTTTTAAAATTATATATTTTTGCTTGGTACTGCTGGAGGAGGTTCAGCTAAAAGAATGTAAAGATGATTAATTTAAATTCAGAAGAAAACTTCATCAAAATTAGAATATTTTTGTGCTTCAGATGACATCCTTAAGAAAGTACAAAACATCCCACAGACTGGTAGAAAATATTTACAAATTGTGTATCTGATAAAGAATTTGTATCTGATATATAAAGAACTCTTACAAAAGACTATACTAAGAAGACAAACAACTCAATTTAAAAATGAGAAGATTTTAAAAAGACATTTCTTTAAAGAAAATATCCAAATGTTCAAGAAGCACATGAAAGAGTCAAAATTCATTAGTCATTAAAAATGCAAATCAAAACCACAGTGATATACCACTGCATATCCACTAGAATGGCAATAATCAAAAAGAGGATGGTAAATGTTGGTGAGGATGTGGGAGAAACTGGCAAGGATTGGAAGAAATTGAAATCTTCAAATACTGCTGGTGGAAGCATGAGATTGTGAAAACACTTTGGAAAACATTTTGGCAGTTTATCCAAATGCTAAACAGAGAGCTTAATTCAACAATTCCTAAGTATATGCCAAGAGATATGAAAATATATGTCGACTTGTACACAAGTGTTCATCGCACCATCATTCATCATAGCCCAAAGTGGAAAGAACTCACAGATGAATCAGCTGATAAATGGATAAACAGATGTATGTGATATATCTATACTGTGGAACAAAGTACTGATAAATGCTGCAACATGGATGGACCTCAAAAACATCAAGCTGAGTGAAAGAAGCCAGACACGAAAGGTCACATAGTACATGATTTCATTCATATGAAAGAAATAGGTAAATTTATACAGACAGCAGATTAGTGGTTGCAAAGGGCTAACGTAGGAGGAACGGTGGAGTGACTGCTAATGGGGAAAAGGTTTCATCTTGGGATGATGTTCTAAAATCAGATTCTGGTGATTGCACAACTCTGCAAAGATAACCAAAAAATATTGAGTTGTACACTTTAACTCTGGTTTGTTAATTATATATTAATAGGGTGGTTTAAAAGTTCATAAGACAGAACATATTATGTTTATACTGCTATCTACTTTTACTCTATGTACATACTCTTTTATCTTTTAATTTTTTTTCCTTTTTTGCCATTGATGACACCTTGATTTTAAATGGTGAGGATTTTACTACTATTTTTTTTTGGTTAGTTTATTTGCCTTTTCCTTTTTAGTTTGTTTTCTTAAATGAATAAAAGAGACTAGCATTAAGATTATTTTTAAAAACTTACCGTCCACGTGACTTGAACAGTGGTGGGAGTCAGTACGACCGGAGTGTGAAGGCGAACAATGACGTCTCCTAGTTCTTTCTGTACTTGTCTGTGGTCCACTCCTTGTGCTGGTGGGCTGATATCTACAGGGATAACCAGTCCCAATTTTTAAAAGTTCATAGTGAAATTCCAATATATATTATATAAGCCAGTATTATGCCATTAGAAATACAGCAGCAACAATAAAAAACCCTTTGTGATGAACAGCATTAAAATACATGGTCTTTACCATATACTAGGATATAATTTGAGAGGTGATATTTATCTTCACTAAAATAATACTAATAAGAGTGTTTGCAATTCCTCATTCTAACTTCAGTATATAATTGTAAAAGATCTATTATTTCTTCTTAAAGAATAAAGTATGTGCTGTAAGATTTCTTTAGAAACCTCAGTTTTCTATGAATGTTGGCATATTGAAGGACTCTCCTAAGCAGTTAATGGGGCCAGACCTGAAAATTGCTGTTTAGGAATTTGTTCAATCCCTTTCCCCAATTTGTAGGGTGTGTGTTCCTCCTCCTTGACCTATTTCAGTCTGGGAGTGTGGAAGGGAAAGCAATCAGGCGGACTGGGAAGTGAATTATGTTACTAAAGGTAAACAAAGTGAGGGTAAGAAGGGGAAGAATCCTCCCAAATTCACAAAAATATTTTTGACTGACCAATTTAAAAGACTGATAAAATGTTCTATGTAGTAAGTTCTGAACAGTTCTCCAATATCTAACAAAAAATAATGCAGCTGCGTTTTGGAAGTGATGGTGGGGAGGTGGGAGGGAGAAGAACTGTGATGCTGAGAATGATATACTCAGCCATATACTGGTCTGCCCCGCTATTCACCATTTACCTAAATACTACTCTGTTTTCCATACAATGGTTTAGATTCTATGTACCCATTAAGGAAAAAAAAAAAGATAAATTATAGACATCCAAGTCCATCAAACTGATATCAAAAACAATTTCACACATACTCAAATCAATTTCTTTAACTGGTACACTGCAATATTGATATTTTTTTCTTCAATCACCTTATTTAAGGAAGGAAGTCCAATTTAAAATGATTTATTTTCTTAATCTTGTTTTATCCTATTTTCTCGAGCCACAATGCCACACTCGCAAAAATATTTTTAAGTGCACATCTCACTTTAACTACAGCCATAACTTAAATTGGGAGCACTAACTTAAACTGGGACACAAATAACTGGAAACCGCATTTTGTTAATCTTTTCTAGTTCCACGTTTTTTTCATCATTAGCGTGAACAGTGGAGTTTTACTTGACTTAGAAAACATACATATATATGTATATATATTAATATTATATGAATAATATCAATCTGCTGGTACATCTATGGTCTACTGTAATGTTGATGGTACAAATATTTGCTGCCTTACTAAAATAAGAAATTTCTAAATCCTATAATATGTAATATCTTTGAAAAATAAGACCTCACACAGCACACTGTTCTTTGCAAAGAAGTGCTTTGCAGAACACAAAGCTGCTGAAAGTGTCATGTCAAAAATGATTCTGACGTTCAGACACAAAACATGAGTTTTCCTATTAAATGTCTGTTAAGAGAACATAAGTCTTCCACTCTATATAGTCTCTCGACTGGCACAAGCCAAATCACAAACAACTTTTCATTAATCTTTTTTGACCTTTTCACCAAGAAGTTATATTAGGAGTCAAGATTTAGTGACTGGCACTGTTACTGAGAGATTAGGAAGGTCATGGGATTTAATCACACCCAAGTCCTCCCACTGTGATCTCCCCACCTGCCGTAGCAGCTCCGCACAAAAACTGTCTCTATCTACACAGGTGGAAAGGATCTGGGTACTACAATTTCTTGACTTAAAATCACACACCTCTTCCTTTTCAAGTTCAATAATTTAATTTACTCATTAAATTCAGATGCACTAAACGCAACTGGATCCAGGCAAGGTAAAACAGAACCCATTTCAGATCTTCAAATTCCCTGTTGTACTTTTTCTTTCTCTTGAGACAGGTTCTTTACCTACAGGCCCTTTATCATCATGGAAAATTAATCACATTACTGCTCAGAGAACAATAGCAAAGTGGCATCCCCTCCTCCCTTGACTGTCATCATGTCAGCAACGTTGCAAAATCACGTGGTGACTTTATTTGACTTGATTCCTTTAAGGCACCCTTCTCTGTTATAATAGCATGCTAGTTACTATCACAGAACTACATTGTAATTATAATAATATTTTATGGCTGTATGGTGCTTTTCATAGCATAAAAATACTACTTTGAATTTTATCTTGTTCAAAGCCTTACAAATAAGAAATAATTAACCCTTTCTTAAGAACCCTGTGGGAAGTAAGTTTTAACAAATAATAAAGCCACCATTTCTATTTTATTCATTCTTCTCCTCTACCAGTAAGAAGGGAAATTATAATTCAACATTCCATATTAACCCCTGGACTTAGTTTGAAGAGACAGGCTACTAAAGATGAGATCAGAAATCTTCCATTTAAAACTTATATGATAATATTCTGAGTGGAGTTTTTTTTTAGTTAGTCAAAAGAACTGCATACCTCTGAAAGCAAGCTTGATTTACTGCTTTTTGAAACAAACTTTTCCTTTAAACATGTGGTTTAATAAAATACACTGTAGCGATGCTTGTCAAACCTGAGCATCAGCATTCCCTGGAGGGCACTGTAACAGACTGCTGGGCTGCAGCTGAGAGCTTCCGAGTTAGGGCCTGAGAACCTGCATTTCTAATGTGGTCCCAGGTGATGCAGATGCTGCTTCTGTGGGAACCACACCTTGAGCCCCATAGCACTATAAAAACACAACTCCTGAACCGCAGGTAGTAATTTTGATATCTCTAACTGGGCATCTTATCCATTAAAGATTACTTTTTGCTATTGTATAATTAATTTCAAAGAAGAAGAAACATTTTTCCTCCCTTTGAAATAGTGCAAAGCCCTAACTTAGTTGATCCACGTTTACTGTGTAATTGTTCCCACTTATTTTCTTCCTTTTTTGTTACTAAGTAGACCCTAAATAGCTCCAGAAAGGCGACATACTCAACAAGGTGAACAGCAAGTTCTCTTCTCTCTCACTAGATCAGGTCAGTCGAAACATTATAATGAGCAATGCGGACGCATTTATCTTTTGTCCTACAATTCCTTTGTCCTTAAAGATCTATTTAATGCCTCCTTCTAGAGCCAGTCTTGTTTACAGCTATTGAAATTACCTTGTGTGCGCACAGGATCTGACATAGCACTTGGGTCGCTGAGACCTTGGGGGTTGATTGCTCTGACCATGAATAAATAAATTGTATTGGGCCGCAGTCCTCTCACTGTATAGAGGGTGGTCTTTACATGGTTTGCCACTGTTTGCCAGCTATTGCTCACCGATTGGCTGAAACATGAACAGAAATTTCATTTAAAGAGCAGTCATAAGGGTCTTGGAAATGGAGTTGGGTATCAATGACAAAGGTTAATGGCTGAAAATTAAACACACACACACACAACGCTTGAAGTGTTCAGCCCAATAAATGAAACATTTGGATGGTTTCAGTTTATTCAACAACAAAGCCGAGCCCACCTAACGGAAGTGCCATGCACAACAAAATTAAACTCAGCCCAGGAGATGTGATAGCCCTTTGCTAAAGCACAGCAGCCCACTAAATGAATACCTGTAAAAGGAACAGAGGCCAAGATCACAACATCAAGTTTATACAATAAATATGGTCCTCGTAAATGTATATATATACCTTGAAAAGAATTAACCTGTAGAAAGAATAAATGGACTACAGAGTAAGTTATGCCAATACATTTTCCTGTTACAAGCTGTGTTTTCTTTTGCATCAATTCCACATGCAATATTATAATAGAGCCTTCTAAAACTACATATCTGTAAAAGAAGAAAGGAAGCATGTAATGAATATTTTCCCTCGGTCACAGTTTTAATAAAATTGTACATTACACAGTATTGTGATTTCTCATCTCAGAACGGTGAAATATCTCTGACTCTGTATGTGTGGACCCCCTTAACAGCCATTTACAGATAGGTTGCCAGTTTGTAACATTTTGTCTAAGGTCAAATGCTGCTTTTGTTTAGAATGAGGAGACAATGTGATTTTTTTTAGGGCTGCCTGCTTATTTTTCAGAAGTCCTTATGTATCAAAGCATGAAAATTATAGGAAAAAATACTACTTTGAAATTTGAAAACTATGCATTGGTCATTAACTTTATTAAATCAGGGAAGCCTAAAATAAAAGTGATGATTTGTCCTAATGCTTAAAAAGAACAGTTATCACTATATTTATAATGGCAAACAGAAACATTGAAACTGACAATAAAGCTACATTTTCCTATTTGTATATCTATTTCATCAAATTCTCATAAGACAATTTTATAATGGTATTTGCCAATTTATAGTCTATATCCTTAAATTGATGGCAATACTTTCAAATAACAATTGGACCTGTCTTTTCTGTTCAGCAGTCACAAGTACATGTAATCAATCCCTTACTTGCAGTTTTTAATTTTCTCTTAGGCATAGCCAATATATGTATTCAAATATATAGCATAAAAATATTGGAATTATTTTAAATTCCGCTCTAATTATTAGCAAGCAAATTTCCAAGGTTCCATGCCTCAATAAATGTTGCATAACTTAAAAAGTGCCTGTGCCTAATTTAAATTGCTTTCTGCTTAGTGTAAAGCCAAAATTCTCATCTTAAATCCCAATGGTCAGGGTAAAGGAAAGAGCCAAGCGATTATGTCATAAATATATCCCTACAGACTTAGGCATGGGTAATACATATTTAACCTTATAATTAAGTCATGAATGACAAATACAGCTAAAGTCGAACCTTGAATAAAGTCAGATATAAAAGATATATTCTTAAAATGCACTGATTAAAAGTGTCTTTAAAATAAAACAGTACAATAGCTCACTTGAGATTTTAGGATAAAGGAGCTAAAGCAAAAACCCAATGGAGAAAAAAGGAACTGTCCCATACCTGAAAGCCTCAATGATATATGCACTTGCTGGGAGGGTTCCAGGGGTACCTGGTTGCCAGGACAAGGTGACACTGTTCTTAGTAACATCTGTGACCTGTGGTTTGGATGGTGGTCCAGGCAGGTCATTTAAATCATAATTTTTACTGATTGTTGCTCCAGACTCTATAGAGGACAAACAGAAAAAGCTTCATTTCTGATTGCAAAAGCTGACAATAATGCTTATGAGAGGGAAAACAGTCTATTAAAGAATTTGTACTAGACAGTAAACAATTCATTTTCATGAGTCAAAAGTATCTAAGTGAATACTTGCTTTTCCTTACATACTAGTAAATATTTACTTTCACATATAATCACTGAAGTGTTTGTTCACTAGACAGAGAAATAAAATAACAAGGTTATCAAGGACAAATGTATTAAATTTCATATATGCAATGCTATAGACCAAAGTGGTATTGAAATTAAAAAGTGGCATAAAGCCTAGTTTTTACATTCAATGAATTAAAATCTTGATCTCTCCTTAACTTGTTATTTGATAATGAGCTAATCACTCAAATTGGCTCAACATTTCTTCTATAGTAATAATAATTCATAAAGAATTCACCTGTCACATCCAGCACAGCACTCCAGGAAGTCTCCCCACTTGAACTTGTGGCCACACAAGTGTAAGTGCCAGTGTCAGAAATCTAGTGTGCATAGGAGGGAGAGAATTAAATTGTTTTAATTAATTTGTAGAATAATTAATCAATCTTAACAAGGCAATATTTGATTTCTAAAATGTGATGTATCAGCCTTCCAAAGTATACATTAAAGTCAATTACATGTACACATAAAATATTAAAATAAACTCACATAATGCATAATAGTGATTCAGAGATTTTTATTATATTTTTATAACTAAATGCTATTTGTTTGGTAAAATTTAGGTTTTTTTTTCTTTCTTGCCTCCACAGCAATACTCTTTCTTATCTTTTAACTCCAGTTTATGTTGGGGCTTCACTGAGTGAGAGTTAGATGTGGTCAACCCAGGACAGAATTTTTTAGAATCCTGTAAACATTCAGAGATCAGTAATGCAGTTGTCCTGTCTGTCGTCAATAAACTATATTTCAAACAATAAAATGCACCCAGGAGTAAACAAGCACTGAGGTAACAGGGGGGCAACCATTCCTTTATTTTTAGAGACATGGAAAAAAGTGAAGAAAAAAGTTTTTTTAAAGGAAAACTAAATCTTTCCTTTTAATGGGTATATTCAGTTATATTAAAACTGTAGCAGTGTAACAGTGAATGGTATGAAATTGCATCATTAAAGACAAAAAAAAAAAACAATACCTATGGAATCATTGTAATTTAGAGCTGAAAGAGGTCATTGATCTAATCTAATATATAACTCTTATGAAAGCATACTTAAATTTGTCATTTGTTGATTACTTAAAATGTTTTCATTACTCACTGGAGAGCTGCAAAATACTTCGAGAAATAGTTGATAATCTAATCAAGGCTCCCCTTTTTTAGATGTCAAAGGCACAAAACTGACTCTGTGATTATACCTTGACAACAACCGCAAGATCAGTAAGATGTAAATCAAAAATCCTCCCTGTGGTTGAGCCCCACTGGCTTACACTGCAAACAACATTCATTCACGTTAGATGAGGGGTGAAGGAAAAGTGAGACTGGGAAGAGAAACTGATGACCAAACAGAATAAAACAAAGCAGAAGATGTAGAATTAAAATTCTGTGATGAACATGAATCTAATTGTTGATGAAATATGGGAGTTCATGGAATATAGTATCTGCCGGGTTCAAAATGTAAGTGTATTGATGACTCAACCTTCCACAATTGATTCTCGGGTAAATCATTAGTGCCTGGATGTTACTGCCGTTCCACCACTTTAATTGATTTTAAATGTCATTATGTATTTTACCTTAAGTTTCAAATTGCTCTGGCACGTCATTCTTTGCCATATTATCTCTGTACATTATTGTCTTCTATTATACAGAGGGATGATGGGGGATAGCCATTGTAGAAAGAGCCATTTTTTAAATGTGGCTGTGCACGCATTATAGTCATTAGAAATCTCTGCATTTAAGAAGCATCACTCACAAACTAAATATAATGAGCCGAGGTTGGATTTTAATGGGATGTTCATTTGAATATGGTCTGTGAAAGAGTAAAGAATTTGCATTTTATTATGGCTGTTGAACTAAAATGTAGCACTTGTTATTATGTGCAGATGCTAAAAGAAGAATATGTAGGTAATGCTTCTTAACTGCATCTCTTTGTCATTGTGTGGAGATACAAGGCTGATATTGGCTGTGGTAGGTATGTTTTAATGAGTATTGGAATATTCTACTTCTCAAAAGAAACAGATTCAGTTACCAATTACCTGGACTATGAGAACACAGCGTTCATCACACTGTCTTTCCCTCTTTGCATTAAGTACTGGGAAAGAAAGTGAGACACAAAGGAGTAAGACCTAGAGAAACCCTATCTTGACTGTACCAACGAAGTACTGTAAAACATTTTATTTCCCATTAAAGTCAGTCATCTGACAGAAAAATAACAATGTTTCCATTTTGGAGTTTATGAAAAGCAGTATCAAATGCCTAAATATCATTGCTAAAGCTCACACTCTCATCATCGTCATCACCATATTCATTTTTATACCTTTAACTTTAAATTACATCTCTTCTGGTCATGAGCACTCCATATCTTTTCCATCCTTCTCCTTTTATCCTTAACCAAGGGTTTTGAAAAAGAGACTAACGTGCTGGCACACTCCATCACCTATTTTCTCCTTGTGTACTTGGCTGCAGACAAGCCCCCAGGAGCTTGCATCTCAGAAAGACAACTCAGAATCCTGACAGAGGGCTCAAAGTTTGTTTGACATCATCAAGCGCCCACCTTTAATTGCTTCTTTCAAACACTACTGGGGATCTTAACTATTCAAGCACACTCTTTAATTCAGCAGTACAGTGGAAATGCATTAACCTCCATGGCCCAAGTCTGCCTTTAGCTCACAGAGAGAAGTTAAATTGTTTACTCAAGAAGAGGTGGCGTTAATTTTTTAATAACTCCCATTTTGTTCAAAGAAGATTAGCAATTAATTTACAATCAATAAAAAGACAGCATAAAAATTCGTATTACTTTACTTTGTTTAGAGCAATAATTAATGCCTGTGTCAAAATTAAAATGAAAAAATGATATACTTTCACTATATTAACAGAGTAAAGATTTGAATGTGTGTATGTGTGTGTGTGTGCACGCGCACAGCAAAAGCAGTCAGTCTTCCTTTTTGTTATGTATCTGTAGTCTACACACCAGATGAACATGTAATTATTAAATAATTTACATTGTAAGAAAAGAACACTCCCCATTGTGATCATTTGAAAATATAGGTAGTAAAAATATTTTATCTTCCTCTTCTGGCTTCTGGGAAAATTCAGCACCTTTTTATTTGTTTGTTTTTAACATCTTGGTTCCCAATGTGTTCCTAGATTCCAGATTCTACTAATTGTTCTTCCACTGAATTATTTTCAATCAATTGTTCTCCATGCACTATTATATCAAGCATCCTAATTCTGGCTTTCATTCCCAATCTTGTGACTAATCTGACATACTCTTGGGCTTTAGCATGTACTTGCTACATTGAGAGGAGGTTTTCTATATTTGGTTGAATGAATTGAATATACTTGTGGAGAGCAAGTGGCCTCCATGAGAACATCCTTCTGGTACTCACACCTTATGTAATCCCTCACCTTGAGTATATGGGGGACTTGCTGACTTACTTCTGGCCAATAGAATATGGCAAGGGGGACAAGATGTCACATTTGTGATTATGTTATATAGGAGTCTAATGCCTATCTTGCCAGGAAACTCTCTTCCTTGTTGACTCTGAGGAAGCAAGCAATCACACTGGGAATATTCATATGGCAAGGAACTGAAGGCAGCCTTCAGCCATCAGCAAGCAAGCTGAGATCACCAGTCTGACAGCCGTAAGGAACCGAATTCTGCTAACAGTCATGTCCTTTGGAAGCAAATCTGTCCCCAGCCAATCTTCAGATGAGACTACAACTCTGATTGTAGCTTTGTGAGACCCTGAAACAAAAGGCCCTGCTAAGCCATGCCCAGGTTCCTAACCCCAACAGAAAATATGAGATAAAAATGTGTGTTGCTTTGAACCTCTAAGCGTTTTCTAAAACTGCTACGCAGCAGTAGACAGGTAGTACAATATTCAGAAATAAACATTTAGTTTGAGTTGCTCCTGAAGCAAGTCTAACTTCTTAAGTTGGCAGGAATGGTCATTTTCTGTAATGTCATCTCCTGTTGTAAGACTAACAATGTCTTGTTCTTGTTCACAGGTTTCAATCTAAACTTCACAGCAACTTAACCTGAAATATAAGATTCTCTACCAGCTAGTCAAACCTGCTTGCTATGTATTTATCAGCCTCATCTCTAGGTTATTTTCCATATAACTATTTAGCTGAGTCAATTTATCCACATTTCTTTGTGAACTTCCTTTGCTCATGAGAGTAAATCAGGAGCATTCATCACTTCCAAATTATTTTAAATATACTATCACTATTACTAACTTCATGCATTTAACCTTTTTAGTTTCATCAATTGCATACATATGGATTAGAGTGAAGGGGCAAAAAAGTTTCTAAATCTGCTATAAACTTATGATTAACATAAGGACAATGAACTTCCTTCTAATCTCAATTTGTCATTAGTAAAATAAGAAACAACATAGCTTATAATAAAAGGTACAGCAAATATGCAGGAATGTAAGATTTTAACATCACAACCCAGTTTTTCCCTCAGGCAGCACATACCTACATTGAGATGAAGATCCAAATACAAGTCCAACATAACTTACCCGTAAATTCTTAATCTGCAAGGTTCCTTGTTCTTGTATAGTTGCTCTTGGATCTCTACCCAGAAAAGTAAATCCCTCCTTTAACCAGCTAATTACAGGAAGTGGGTCCCCAGTAGCTTTACACTTCAGTAATGCTGTACCATCTACTGCTAGCGTTTGGTTAGCTGGGCCTTGTAGAATTATAGGTGGAGGTCTATCTGTCAAAACTAAAGGACAAGGATTATTTTCAGGATATTTTAACTTTTATGAAATTCAGTAGTCTTTATATCATCGGTAGTCTTATATCAAAAATAAGATTAAAGCCCCAAAGTCATACATATTATGCATAATTTTTTCTCTATATTCTATATCCATTGTATATCTATCATCTATCTATACTACACATACATCTGCACATATTGTAGTGAGGCCATACTATTACTTATAACTTACTTTGAGTTGCCTATAGTTAAGATGATGATGAGATAAATTCTGACATCTTGGAAAGACTTAGTATTACTGAAAGGCTTAATCGTATTAAAATTAAAACGTGGAGAGCTTGTGGAAATCATTCATGAAATGGTCATTTTACCTCTCCTATGCATATTTAATAAAGCCTGTGGAATATCACATGAGTAGAATCAATTTTCACTTTTGCTTCTATTATAAATATGTGTGTAATATATAATTTTACCTTCACAGCAACAATTGCATGCTGCATTTATATAGACCATAATATCTTTGCTGATGTTAAAATCTTAGACTATATATATAAATATAAATATATATAAATATAAAATATATAGACTATATATAAATTGTGACATTGAACTCTAGATTATAGTAATATAATTTGGATGATATGATTTAATTCATCTATACAATTAAGCAAAAAATACAATCTAGTTAAGACTATATTTATGACATGACAAAAATGGGGTTTTCATGAAAAATCTGTGCTTATATATATACATATATCAATTCCTTTGTTCAACTGAGTAAATTTTCCATAATTTCATAAACTTAGTTCACTGTGTTGTTTTAATCAAATATTGATTTGTAGCAGTGTAATCAGTGCCTTTAGAAGTATTATATAATGATTTAGGAAGTGTATCAGAATGTATAGTATTATTTAAATGGGTAATGAAAGTATGGAATCAATTGGAGGCAAGTTTTCACCTACAGTTCATTAGAAGACCACCTGATAATGAAACTGACATGTCCAGGTCCAAAGAAGTATTTCTTAAGAGAAATTTTATAAACTTTGCATAGATTTTGGTTAATTATCCAAATATGCTCTTTATTATATATATAAAATATTAAAATATATATGTGTATAGCTTCCACAAGAAGAAAAAATGGTGGAGTTATTGCTGAGCAACTGTGAAGAGGTGTCTTTTCTCAAGAAAGTCAACTTGCACTGCAGTGTACATAATAAAAATAATTTTTGCTTTTTAATGCTATAATTTCCTTAGTCTACCATAAATACTAGTTTATATGACTGTCTATTTCTCAATCTGTGTACATTTTTATTACTAGAATTCACAGTTTTGGGGAAAAAATTAAACTAAACAGCCCTTTTAGAGCCTACCATGAGAAAGCCAACCAAATTTGATTTTAAAAAGGATTATGATATATGTCTTCTGTGTGTCAAGATAGACTGGACTTCGAATCAATCTAAACATACTACATCAAAATATGTATTAAAATGTGGGTGTACATATGTAGAAAACCTTATAAAAACCTAAGGAAAAATATTCTTTGTGTATCCTTTACAAAAACTTAGAGTCATTTAATTCACCAATTTTCTTTATCAAGTTCTTCATTTTAGAAGTAAGTCAAATAACCTTCAGAGAATGTGAAAATGCAATATTGTACCAATTCTGACACATCTAGCAATAGGTATGCAAATAGGTATTCAACTTGAAAGTTTCATTAAATTAATTTTCTTCATGAGTCAAAAACAGAAGTCCAATTTCCAAAATATTATGGATAATTTTAAATTCAGTGAGAAAAATGGGCCTGCATTACCAGAGTAGAAACTATTTAATAAATTTTAAATAATGTTACTTCTCTGTTTTAAATTAAATATCTATATGGAATTCAAGTGACTTCTTGTAACCTGCTTTTATTGTCATATCCCTGAAATCATTACATATAGACAATGGACATCTGGTTAGTTTTCTTTTTTTTTTTTCTTTTTTACTGTCCAAATGAGTAGCTCATCATCTTTTAAATGAATTTGATCAATAAAGTAATTGAAAATCTCCTGGCCTGAAAGAATTTTCAGTTTCAAGGATGTTATGGGTGAAAGATGACCACAAGTTTCCATGACACTAAGGTCAAAGGTTAAATGAACATTTAGGGTTTCCAGTGATCTGTGAACAATTCCATGGTTTTCTCTAACTATGCATTATAAATCCTCAATAAACCATTCATATAAGATCATGATGTGACATTTATTGTCAATATAAGATATAAATCCATTTCTTCTCTCCAGTCCTTTTAGATTCTATTGGATCTAATCAGAATTTTCATACAATTTTCTAACTTTCTGAGAGAAAAAGAAGAGTAGAAGAAAAGAAATGAAGAAAAGTGTTAGTGAATTAATACGAAGGCCTTTGAAGGGGATATTTTGAAATTCAAGTGTTCAAGCATCTTAGCTCTATCTTTAACCAGTAAAATTATCACTTAACAGCATCTTTCACCACCATTAACAATCTCATCTTATATGAGCCCTTGAGTTAAAAATATTCCCAAGAAAGGAGTCTAAGTGCAAAAATGTAACAACAGAAACATTGCTAAAGATGTTTTTTCTGAACATGACATAAGTTTTCATTCTGCACTGGAATTTTATTTGGCTCTAAATTGCCCTGGATCATATCGAAAAATGTTCAAAATGAAAATGATGTCTTACATATTATTAAACTGTTAACCAACCTGAAAAATTCAAAACTATGAATAGAAGCTGAAGTCATTGGCCAATGTGGCAAGTTAACATTTAGAGTTATTTATAATAATGTGTATGTGTGTTTGTGTGTCTGTGTGTGTAGGTCTTGAAGTCAGATTTCTTTATTGTCAAAATCAATAACTCTATAACCTCTATTCAGCGTTCTTGCAAAAGGATCTTGACTTTGTGATTGCTTTCTTAAGTAAAAATCAATGTAGAAATTAATATTCAAGCCAGTTGTAACAAAGTGTTCCGAGCCATCTCAGCCAACTGATTTAAATTTCTTTATCACTCTTTTAAATTTGACTCCAGAAACAAAGCTAGAATTACTAGTGGTTTGTGAGATTACATCATCAACAAACTTAAGTTCTCCAAACAAGTTTTCCTTTTTATTGTATCAGTCATAGTTTCGAATATCCACCTGTTTCATGAACCATATCAGTCACACCCACTGGCTCTTCTAATCCATCAATGTTGCTTTCTACAAATATGGTTTGCCTTTTTCATAACAACTTCATTTAGAAACATTTTAAAAAGTCTGTCTCTTGTAAAATACTCTAAGCAGCCAGATTATAGCACAGTGCTTAAGCAAAATATTTGGAATGTTTCATAGTAGCACAGAATAAAACAGGCATTGGCCAGAATATCTTATTTTCCAAGTATATGTACCTAGACACTTTTTTTTCTAGTAGAAGAAAACACAGGAACTGAAAAAAAGATTAATAATTATATTTTATTTCTTTTAAGAAACATGGAGGTACAAAGGATCAAAGATCTTGCCCATCTAAAGAAGAATTTCTCAGCACTATTCCCCTTGAACCTGCCTTCTTTCAGTCCCATAGCAGTAAAGCTCTGCAGCATCAGCAGGTGTGGCCATTAACGACTCAATGTCCCCGTAGCTAATGTTTGTCTGTTCTATTTATTCCCATTCCTGACATGGCGCTGAATCAGGCAATACTATGGACAGACATTAAAAAATATGGCCTTTCTATTAATTTTAAATGACCTTTTAATCTACATGTAAATTTGAATTGTATGAAAGCTCAGCAGAGAAAGAACAGAATCAGAGAGGTCACAGCCCAAAGCTCTTTTATCTCAGAAGCCAGCGTCCAGAGGAAAAACACTTTACCCCACAAATCTCACAAATATAAAAGAGCAGGAGAATTTTTGTTGATTTTTTTTTTGTTTGTTTTTTTGCCTCTTTTGGTGAGGGCAGGGAGGAGGTAATTAGGTTTGTTTATTTAGTCAGTTATTTTAATGGAGGTACTGGGGATTGAACCCAGGACCTTATGCATGCTAAGCATGAACTCTAACCACTGGGCTATATCCTCCTCCAAGAATTTTTAACTTAAGATGTCAAAGGATATGGCTTAAGTTCACGCTCAGAGGTTAACTGAATATCTGAAACTTCTTACTTATCAATTATGATAAATAAGCTCTTGGGAAAAAAGTCAGATTATGAAGAGCCCTACATCTTCTTCAACTTTCACTATGAATCAGGTGCTTCAGTAGAGATTTGTAGTACATACGTACAAATAAAAGAATAATTTTAGCATCTTTATAATTTGGAAGGTATTTAATTAATTTAACTTAGTGAATGTGTAATTATAAAGCCATAGGATATCGTAATGTCATTAGCTAACTAAAAACTCATCTCTGTTTCCACTGATAATATTAAAGATGACATTTTTGTCCTCTAGTAAAATAAAATTATTGCCATTCATTAGAAGCAATCATGTCACCATAAGATTAAATCAAAATATATAGATGACATTTCTATATAACTCATTACTATACTTTTAAGAATAAAATAGGTTGTATTATATGTTCTCTGAGAAAGTAAATGGTATTAAATTAGGGAGAATTAGAAACCATTAAAAACATTATTTTACCTAGATTCAAACTTAGAAGATAAGCATTAATTTAAATGATGTAACTAACAAATCAGAAATTTCATGTGGTTTATATGAATCTTGAAATAAAAATCAATATTTTCCTAAAACAAATCTAAAAATATCTCACCGTCGGTAACTTCCAGTTGAGCTTTTGCTAAAATGCTTCCTGCCACGGTTAGGGCCTGGCAGATATAGTAACCCGCGTCGGATCGCTGAATGTTGGTAATTGTAAGGTCCCCCGTTGGTGACACAGAACATCTACTGTTGGGCTGTTGGGGTTGGTTTGGGAAGAGCAGGTTCTATGGAAACAAATAATTTTATCAATATTCTTTTCCCACCCAGAAGGAAAATTATATTAACAACAGCTATCACAGTTGTAGAAACGTGGTTGAAAGAAGAAAATACATAGATTTAAAAATATAGTATTGAAATGTTTAAATGCCACACAATGAGTTTCACTGGGAAAGTTTTTCTAAATCATGGGCAAATACCGTACACTGAGAAGTGAGTGTGCTCTTGTTGAAGGAACAATCATCCAAAAACACCTAGGTCTTTATCTTAATCTTTCACTCTCTCCCTGACTTTCAGCGAGTTACTGAATTTTTTTTTTTCAGAGGTGGGTGGGTAATTAGGCTTATTTATATATTTATTTTAATATATTTTTACTGAAGTATAGTCAGTTTACAATGTTGTGTCAATTTCTGGTGTACAGCACAATACTTCAGTCGTATAGGAACCATATATATTTATTTTTAATGGAGGTACTGGGGATTGAACCCAGAACCTTGTGTGTGCTAAGCACGTACTCTACTACTGAGCTATATCCACCCCTCCAAATATTTTTGAAATATGGTTTCCTCATCTGTAAAATAAGCATGATAATGCTTGTCTGACTCAACTCATGAGATGTTTGAGAATCTGGAATGTAACATTAACTATGTTTTGTAAACCGCATATTACTAAAGAATGCAAAATATATTTTCTGCTGATCATTTTGCATACTTTATGTAATTAACAGAATTTCTCCTAAAGATGTTCAAAAGTGTGTGTAACTGACACTGCCACCGAGACAGCTGAATCTACTTCTGCTGTGAGATTTCTGCAGGTTGTAACAGGCAAGGAGCTAGGCAGAAGTGCTACCATCTAAGCAAGATTAACCGAATCACTGAAAATAAAAAGATGTGAGATGTTTCTGAAGTATGCATTTGATAAAAAATTTCATATTATTACCCTTTTAAAATTAAAAAAAATGCATTAGTTTACTATATATATCTCATATTACATACATGTAGCCTAATCACAAAATTTTGCAAGTTCTTGTAGGAGTGCAATAACATTCAGTTGGATGACCTATGTTGCTTTACTGTTGTTCGATTAAGAAAAACATTCGTGTATAATAAATCATATTGAGATATGCTTCCAAGTTGGATTACAAATAAGGATATATCAATTTTTATGTTGTATTTACTTACAAAAAAAGAACATTATAACCCTCTGGGATCTGTTTCTCAATATAGTAATTAATTTTCCAGGTTTGTAATTAAACAGTTTCAATAGGTTACAATCAGGAGGTAATAACATTCAATTAAAGGCATAAGACACATTTTCACCTTAAAATGTTTTTACCCTTGAAGTAATACCAATGCAAGAGGATAAAATAGCGTATTAACACTTTTCAATTACACCAAATGACTTTAATCCTGAGAATGATGTCCTACTTTAATTAGAAGCTCTTCTCTTTATTGCAACATGATGGATGTCCACTTTATTAGATTCAAGTGGGACACTATAAGCCCACTTTACATAAACATTACCATGTTATTAAATGCTTTCTAAAAGAAGTGATGTTTGCTAGCATGTCAGGAATATAATTTCAAAATTCTATTGCCCCCCCCTATAAAATTTGTATTAGTATATATAAGTCTAGACTTTTTCATACATACGAAGCACAATTTGAGAACAAGCTAATTCTCCCGTGGAATCCAAATATATTACTGAAATAAACCATCTTAAAGAGAAGGGTCTAAATTTTAAAGCCACTTGAAAATGATACAATAACTCAAAGTGTGCACTTTCCTACAATTAGCCATTAGAATACTAATTTACATAGCGCTAATACATCAGATGGGCTTAATTCTCTCTGGGATCTCTTCCTCTACAATGTATTATCAGTCCACCTTCTAAATGATTCGTTGACATGGAAAACGGCATATGATTGAGGTTAACCCATCATCTTTATTCCCTGCTTGTATGACACAGGCAAAAGAAAATGGATTACAAGCAAAACCCAGGAATTCCACAGAGCTCTTCTTGCCTTGAAGTGCCTGTATCCTATTAGTGCTAATTGGCATTATCAGCACATATTGAGGAATATGGACCATTAAGTCCAGGCTCTTAACTCTCTCTACTGATGAACAGTCATAGATCATGGTAAAAATTGGATACTGCAGACAGTAAGACCAATTTATTTTTCCTAATATCCCAATTCATGATTTGAAAATTTACAATTTGCTCAAGCATTTCTCTTTTGTTCTCACTCACAGTCTCCTATCCCTCTCCTTCCTTCCCTCCCTCTCTCCCTCCCTTCCTCTCTCCCTCCTTCTCTTCCTCTCTCCCTCCTTCTCTTCCTCTGTCTGATGTGAGGGAGATAGGTGAAGAAAAGAAAACCAGACCTAAGATTATAATCAAATCAAATTACCTAATCTTCCCAGAGATTAGTATCTCTGGAATTATCTGCCATTTTGTCAAATAACAGGAAAAAAAAAAGGCTTTAATGCTATTTGAACATTCCTTGTTTAAAAGCCATTAAAACACAACGTAGCATCTTTAAAAATCATGTTTATTGGGCCACAAGACCAATACACATTTTATGCAATAGCATATATAAACCTGGAGCTATTTTAGGACATGTGATTTACATGCAACATAGCTTTATCTATATGATAAGATATGTTAGAATGGGATTTGATGCAACACTTGTATTTTAAAGTGTAAATATGCAACAACCAAATTACTTACATAATTATATTTGTATCATTTATAAATAAATAACATCTTTGCATAATTATGCTGTCTGTGGTTTGAGGGAGAAACTTCTTGGACCTCACAGCTCCCAGACTGGGTGGAGGGGAGGAACTACAGGCAGGAGGAAGAATCTTGCCGAGCTACCAGGGCTCTCCAGGTTCATGCCCTCCAGCCTTCTCAGCACTGTGTGTGGCTGGGGACGGAGGTGACCAGAGCAGTGCTGAGCGAGCGAGCCTCTGTGCTCGGGCAGAGGGACACCTCTGGCCCTGGCAGCCCTAGCCCGACCAGAAGCACAAACTTGCCACTTCAGCCAGGACACAAGGGAAAGCAAGTGCATTCTGCATTTTCCCCATTTCTAACCTTTACAATGTGTAAAGCACTTTTACATAGAAACTCACTTAATCATGTCATCTTCATAACTTACATGGAGTAAAATGTATTAGCCTCATATTTTAGATTAAGAAAATGAGTTTCAGTGCATTAAATTGTGCTATAAGGTTGTACAATCATAAGGAGGGAAAATGGCTTTAGAATTCTTTCCTTTTTCAGGTTATGTATGTGGGTTGGGAGTATGTTCAAGTGTGTTATAACTGTATCATGTTTCTTTACACTCACTTTAGCATTTTTAATCTGAAAGCAATTTTAAGTGAAGAATCAAGAAACTCTTACGAGTAGAAATCTATTTTATAGTTTTGAATGACTAAACAAGATGGCAAGTAAGTTCTGGAACAGTCCTGATGTAGGATAAGGCAGTGGCCAGAACTTTACCTTATCTTTCCCATCACTATCTTTACATCCCACAAATCACAGGGGAAGTGAATCCAACAAGGAACATCGAGGAAGGGAATAAGGTAATAGCCCATCCATACTGAGATGTTATAACTGCTAGCTTAGGGTGGTACAGAACTGTATAGGAACGCACAACAATTAAAGATGATGGCCGAGGGGAACTTCTTGATGCCTCTCTACCCAAATAATCATACACAGGTTTTGATCAACAGGTTCTCTTAATTTAGTAGAAAGCATTTTAATCTCTGGTGAAGTTTTCAGATTGTCTGAGGTTTTTAATTGCTGTTCCCATTTTTCGCCTGGGAAATTCTTCCAGAACGTGGACTAGCAACAGAGGGTGCCAAGGAGGAGCGCCAGCAGGCCTCTTCCCGAGAACTACATGCTTCTTCGGGGGTGGTTCTGGAAAGTCTAGAACAAAAACATCTCTAGGTCCCTCAGAAATGCACAGATACATTCTTAGATAAAGAATTCAATTTTTGATCTGGTTTAAGCTGGAAATTCCTCTCACTGCTTCAGAACCTGGAGGCCTGTGCTTGTCCAAGTTTGGACCAAGCTGTACCTGAGAAAAGTATGGTACCCAATTTGCTTTTTTAGCAGAGTCTGAGAGGTTGTGCTGCCCGGAGAGGGCCCTGAGAGGACAAACCAGCACACAGCCAAGACAAGGTAAGTGTTGGTTCCATCTGGTATGTAACGTATTATTTCCTGTGTAACCTCACTCTGAGGGAATGCAGAAAGGATGATGGAAGAAAATATTTCTCCTCTTAAAAGGAAGCATTTTTGGATTAATGATAAAGAAAAGGTATTTATACTGTTTGTCTATGGAAGGAAGTTGAAATTGGGTTCTAGACTAATTAATAATGGAAATATTTTTGACTATTTTACATATGCCCAGGGTGTTCTAAGTGCTTTATATACTAACTCACTTAATTATCTTAATGTAGAGCAATGTGAGAAAGCAAACTTACCTTTCTGTTAAAGAGATTTTAAACAGCAACAGGTTAGACTTTTTCAGATAATTTAGTTACACTGCATTGTATCTATTCTACGTGAGATGATGATTTTAGAAAATTAACACTAGAAAAAAAGAATATTAGAATATCTGATTCACACTTATTTTAGAATTAAGTCTCTCTTTCAGACATAAAATAAATTCAATGTTGATAACTAGAGAGGCAAGGAAATCTTTGAGGACCATCAGAGATGGGGAAGTTCACAGATTTCAGAAAAGTGGTCAAGACTCTCACTCACCTGGCTGCCTTCTTTTTGCCAAAACACAGCTGGCTGCGGGTTTCCTTTAGTTTCACAGGGAAATGTCACTGTTCGACCTTGAGCAACAATCTGATCTCTTGGCCTAACCACAAACTGTGGAGGAGCTATAATTTAAAGGAAAGAAAATGTGTAAATATAAACTGTTGACAAAGAAAGATATATCAAAAAGAAGATCTGCTACTAGGTGGATTGTTCAGTGCCAGGCAGAGGCTACAGTTTCTGATTTATTTTTAAGCATTTCTCAAAACACAGTGGGGAAAGGAAAAGAGCGCTCTATTAAATGTGAAAAAGGAAGTACATTATTAATACACGCATTTTAAATGTTATACACTGTAAATCCCGTAGCCCATATATTTGCATAGGAAAATGGATTTTTAATGATTTTCTAAAATTTTTAATAAAAACATTTCCCGATATGGTATTGTGTTGTGAATAAAGACAAAAAAGAATCACTTCATTACTCAAATATCGCCTTCCTGTGAAATCAATCTAGTGACACACACTGATTGTTCTTATAATATCTGCAAGACGTTGTACTAGGCGCAGGTACACCAGAAGGCATAAAACATGATCCCTATTCTTAAAGTGCTTGTTTTCTGGACTTGAAGAGTTGAAGTGTTGAAAACATCAAAGAATTGAAGACATGGGAATTACATACGAAGATAATTAACAATATAAAGAAATGTATGAAAGTGGTTGATTCTATTTAATTCATTTCATTTAGGTAAATAAGCATTAGTCAGGCAATTATCATGTTCCCCTACTGGGCACTAAAGATGCACAGATAAAAAGCTTATACCCTGCAGCCAGGAAGAACAGAAAATACAAAACACAATGGTGATGACAACAACAACAGCAAAACAAAAACAACTGTTCTGTAAGACTGTGGTAAGTTCGTGACAGAAGCCCTCTCAAGCACAGAGGAGCAGCACTTAAGTTATAATACAGCCTATACCTTACATGGGATAGGACTTCCAGAGAGAGGGACCCCTTGGTGTTATGGTAGCTGTGAAAGGCTTTTTGCAAGAAATGAACATTAGGGAAGTTTTAAGAAATGGTAGCATTTAGAGAAGTAAAAAAAATGAACACATTCCAAGCAATGAGCTAACTGAGCAAAGCCCAAGAAGCAAGAACACATCTAGTGAACAGTGTATAATCCTGCAGGAATGGAGGGTCCCTGCTGTGTAAACACTACTGGCTACAAAAGATAGATTTGGATCCAGTCTTAGAAGATCCTGAGAAGCCAAACTGAGGATTTTATTCTGTTTCTAAGCTGAGGAGTGATAAATGCAAAGCAAAAATTGTGGAAGCTTTAACCCACTAATGAATGTTGTGTATATATTCAAATCAGTCAATAATTTAAGGGAGACAAATTAGTCAATTAAGTAGGGAATGTGATTGGAAGACTAGTAAAATGGTGTTGGCAAAAATAATGAGACCTAGGTACAAGTAAGTCCAATAGGAAAAAAAGGGGGGTAGGGTTAAATGCTAAGAAAGTTCCAATTAAATTTGGGGCTAATTATAAAGAGAAAGAAGAAAGTGAAAAACATTAGACAGTGTAAATGGAAGTTTCCACAGGGACATCTTCTCCATACCAAACCCATTCCTATTGAAGAGAAAACAGCATGTTTATTCATGACTTTTCTAATCATCTGTTTCTACTGTAACTCCTTGCTTATGCTGGAAACCTTAAGACCAAGAAAAAGACTTTAAAATGAACTCTAATTTTTAGGACCTGGCATACATAGCCACAACCCTAAAATTTGAACCCTGAAGAATTTTAACTATAAGCACCACTCAGTAAAGCCTTTACCCAGAATTCTTTCAGTCCTTCAAGATTACATAACTGCAGGTCCAAGAGCAGAGTAAATGTAGGGTAGCCTCAAACATACAGCCAATTATTCATTCTTAGAAGAATACTGGCATAGCAACAGTAGAAGCATTTTTTCAAAAAATTCACTGAGATTTGTACTGGCTTATTTTTTGGTGTCCTATTACACTGTCTCCTAATTCAACACATTCAACATATACTCCAGGGATAAAAGGAATAAACCAACTAAGTGAAATTTTCTTCTATAACTATAGATAACAGAAGACTCAGTTTAACAGGATGGAGAGCTCAAATTTATGGATCTATTTGAAAGGAATGTGGCTTATGTTGCCCTGTATTTGCAGGAGATTACTTGCTTCTTACGGTCTTGTTATTTCTACACCATTCCATTGAATCATCAGATACACCGATTTTTGTTCCATGTTTTCTAATAAGAATGATAGTTTAAATCAATGTTACAGAATTACAGTAAAACACTGTAGTGACCACCAGATATTCCTACCAAAAAATACTTGATTGGTCTTTATCATCTGTAATATCCAAGAAAAATTGTGTATATTAATACAAATTTAAAACTCAATGTATATTTCTTAATCCCTAGTGATTCTATGAAAGAGAAGTTTAGTGCCAACATGGACACTAAGTAGATAAGTAGTATTGAGTAACTTAGCTTGAATCTCATTATAAAAAAGTTTTTAAAAAGTCAATATAATAAAAATCAGTTAACAGTGTTTGACAAAAATCACATATTCAGCTTATTAGTTCATTTGTACTGCTTTGGACTAGAAAGAATTTGAATTGGCTCTCATAACTAGTTAGTAAAACTAGTTAGTAAAAATTTAGAGCTCCATATGCACTGTAAAGTCCTTCTTTATACAATTTTTAAAATGTAATAACTGATAAAATACATGATTAGAATCAGGTGAAACATCAAATGAAAGCAATGAAAACCTACTTTATAGTTTTAAGCACATTATGATTCCTGTTTACCTATCATCTATCTATCTATCATCTGATCTATCTCAGTAAAATTACCACCTATACTTTAATTTTAACTACAGACTTTTTGAATTTGATTTTTTTAAGCTTTCAAAAACATTTTTGGTAGATAACTGATTTTGCGAAATGCTTCTGGAATCCAGATCCTACGATTTTAACACAGCTGCTAAAGCATAATCCCCAAGGTAAAGACTAGCAAATGACCACATCTATCCATCCACTTTTTGGAAAAGATATTCATTCAAGATATTGATTGGCTACAAATTATGAGACATTCTGCTTGGTACAGGGGATGAAAACAAAATAAAAAACTGTTCATGGCTTATGGCAGAGACTTCCAAGTAAATAAATAAATAAAAACGAATATAGCAGGGCATTGAGGGAAAAAGCATGGAAGAGCAGCAAATTACACCAAATGATGAGGAAAGAAGAGGAAGGTTGCCAGGAGATGGCTACATTTGAATTGTGTTTTGACGCTCAAGTAAGAGTTCATTAGATGAAGAGGAGTGTGGTCACTTGGGACAGAGAGAAGCAGACACAGCCAGAGACATGTGGAAAAGGATGTGTTTGGAGGATGTATATGGTTTTGAAAATAAAATCAGGGATGCAGAAGTGATATAGGTAGGGCAAGATAATTTATGCTAAAGGAGATTAAATTTTGCCTAAGAGAGAAGGGAGACCCAGTCAAAGATGTTTATGCAAAAAAGATCTAATAAGGTTTCTGTTTTAGAAATAATGTTCTTTCTAAAAGAGAAAGGGCAGATAAGAGGCTGAAAAATCTTAGCAATCTGGGACAGGAAATTCAGTTGAGAATTCATATGTTCATAGTAGCACCTAAATATAATCGTTCATAAGCACTCTTATAGGACAAGGAAATTTCACAATATCACAGTGTAATATTTAACACCAATACTGTAATCAACAGACCAGGAAATCAAAGTTTCTTGAGTTTTTAACCCAGTACTGAATTTTTAAAGACTACTAACAAAATGCTATCAGCATTTGTGTTATTCAGGCTGAGATATCATTTAATATGATGTTTATTTATATTGTACTTTTATTCCATGTTGTAAATACACTGTATTTCTAATGTACCAAATAGTTTCTTGTCACCAGAACTTAAGTCACACTGATCTTGTTGGAACTGGAATCCCCTTTTCATTTTTAAAATTAAAAAAATCTAAAGATACTAAAATATTTAACAAAGTAAAAGATGTGAAAAGTGTCCAAGTCTCTGAAAATGTACACCCTTTCCTATTGGCGCCTGAAGTTGAACCACTAAAACAAATCGCATCCATCACTTTTGCTTCTGTAGGCTCTATTTCTCCATCCAAGATCTCTATTGTCACTTTCTGTGAAGGGGTATCAGTTGAAAGAATTTATTTTTGAGGTTTTAAATGAAAAACTGCATCAATAATTCTTCTGATAACACTTCACAGTTTCAGTATTTCTGCCAGGTGGCAGTGAAAATGGTTTGAAAAGACAGTACTTGGCTGATGGCAACAATGGGAGGGAGTAGGCAGAGAGGTGGCATTTTATCAACACAGCACAATGGCACAAAGCGTGCTATACACAAAATGAATTTTCTATATAAAATATAAAAAAAAACCCATAATTAGGTCCTCAAGATGACAATTCAAAACACATTTACACCCAATGTGAATTAGAGAGTTTGAGTTATGAACTCCAGAAGAATACGCTAGTTACAGAAATGGCAATTCTCTTATATATTTCTAAGACAGAAGACTATAAAATACATATTTATATCTTCTCTAAAACCCAAAGCATTTAGACAAATCTTTTATAACTATGGTGTAATAACCTACTTGTTTAATCTGTTAAGTGATTACACCTTATTGCTTCAGTTATAACAAGAAATGAGATGAAGAAAACAGAGGGACACAATTCAATGTTCATTACACATGTACACGTTAAAAACAACAGCTCTATAAGAAAAGTATGTTGTGTGAACTCTAGAGGGGTAGATCCAAATATAAAAAGGTCAGTTAAGATTAGAGGTCTGGTACTGTTTACTTGAAGCTGTGTTTTCGCGAATTTAAATACAATGCACAGTAAATTAGATTTGATTTCTGCTAAATTATGCTTTGATACTGCATTCAGCCCAAGCTGGCTTCAATCAAAGTCACGCTACAGCTCTGTTATGCTAATGCCCGCTGGTGTGAGTGAGGGGTGATATGGAAATCAGATGGCAGAACACAAGGAGGAAACATTGGCTGTCCATGGGGTGGGCTTAGAGATGAGGGGAAGGGACACCCGAAAGGTTAATCACATCATGTTCAGAGTTGTCTTTACAGGAAAATATGACTTTCTGTGTCAGGCACGAACATGGAGACAGTCATGAAGCAGTTGCATACATTACTATGTGACAGGGTGGCTACAGGCATACTCAGCAGCTCTTTCTTTGGGTACAATTTTGCGGCTGAGTGAATAAGCTTCTTATTCTGTAATGATAAAGATTATGAATTTTCTATCTTAAACTCAAGTATAAAATGTTTTTTGCTACTCAATATTTTTTCCTTTTAAATTATATATCCTATAAACATATTTGAAAAGCACACGCTTGCAACATTTCCTTGTTTTAAAGATTTGCTGAATCACAAACTGCTTAATATCACAACAATAATTAAAATTAATTGAGTGCTTATTAAGCTCCAGGAGATGTGTTAAACCATCCACAGGAACTATCTCATTTAATATTCCAAGAGCCTTATATCTTAACTACTATCATGATGCTGTAAAGGCTAGTAAAGTAAATCTGATAAAGGGTACACAGGTTTTTAAAGATTAAATGGATAGGTAGGAAGACAGGTTTGACTTCTGATCCATCTGATGGCTGGACCTCTTAAACACATATGGCTCACTTCAAACTATATGCTAACTTAGAGTTTGTCATGTCTGTTACCAAACAGAAGGGTAAGCATTACATGCTATGATTTCCAATATGGTATATAATACTGTTAAAATCATAGCATGTTTTTCCTAAATAATTGTTTTTGTTTTTAAAGTAGATAAAACCTATAATCTTGCTCTTTCTGAACTACCTGGAAGTACAACCTTTCTCAAGTATATTTATTTCAAGTCATTCTTTATTCAAAAACCTACAGTGCCTTTTCTACTGCTTGTCACTGCAATGCTGGCAAATTATTCTCTGTGTAGCATTTTGTCTTCCATCAGGCTGGCCCAAGGTCTTACCAACCTGAAGCTCACCTGTTCCCAAACCAGAGCCAGCATTTCAGCAGACAAGTCTACTTTCAATCACTTGCATATGTATTTGCTTGTTCCAGTGGTTAACCCATTTTGATAGCTATTACCCTTTGATTCACCTTGTCAACAACAATTAACCTGAACAGATTCTAACCTTGTACTTTTTTGTGTTCCTTCCACTTTAAAGTACGTGCCCTTGCCTGTATAGTCTTGCTTCTCTATTTTTACTCCCTGTCTGTGTGCCTTGATTCTTCTGTTCCATTATAAGCTCTCCATTATGGGCTTATTTTGCAACGAAATGATATCTTTATTTTGCCTAGTAAGTCCCCAAATAGAAAACACTAAGTGAGTGATTTGGAATAGAAAATAAAAAAAAAATTATTGATAAAGCAAATACCCCAATTTTTTTTCCATCTCATTGTACCTAAAGGGTATGATGCAATTCTACCAGTGACAGTAACTCACTATTACAGTCATTTGGATGGGGAGAAGTCAAAGAAAATATGTTTGGAAAAAATCTTCTGATTCTGATATGCCCTCGTGTAGAGAATACCCCTTATACCAAATTAAAATTTATATCTTAAAGAGTCTGCCTGAGTAGCCACCATTGCAGAGTGACAAAAACAACCTAGAAAAAATGTAAGTATTGTATAACAATCAGTTCTAGAAGTTCCTGCAAAAAAAATTTGGTTAATAGGCTTACCCCCACCAACAAGAAATAGCAAGTACCCATTTCATTAAAATGCAATGTAGAGCAGGACTAAGAGATGAATGTTTACTCAGTAATCAGAACAGGTGGGCTTCTAATTGATAAATGATTGTTTCTTCAACCTATTTAATTCTATTTAATTTTTACTATTTAACACTTGACTTGATTTCAAAGGAATTTCTGTTAATAATATTGGAAATGCATAATATCATAAAAATATTTGACTTGAAGCTTATGAACACATAATCCATCTCAGAGGAAGCAATGCATTTATAATGAAAAATATAATTTAGGGATATAGAATTTAAAATGATCATTTTTATAAACCCCACTTAATCACATTTTATTCATTTGTCACTATTTTCAAGGTATGTAAGTGATCAAATTGCTAAATTACCTACCTTTCCAATTAACCATTTTCTCACTGAGTCCAGGGCAATAACTTTTCTAGAGTAGTGATGGTTTTCTTTCTCAGTCAGTACCTTACTTCTAGCTAATATTAAAAATTCTTATTCCATGATAAAAACCAGTATCTATATTTTTTGATAATAATCTAAAAATAATAATTGATAGTCTCTATATATACTTTATACATGCTTCTGAAAGTCATACTGAAAAAGGAAAACTAATAAATGGTTTACTGTTTTCATAAACATGGAAAGTGAAGTTAGTGGTCAAAAAGTAAGTTTACTATAATTACACTCAGTCCTGAGACTCTTCATCTGTTTAGACTTTATCTACTCTCCACCTATGAGAAGCCTCACATGTGCAAACTGCATTCAATCCCTGTGTGAGTAAAGATGTGTTCCAATTATGCAGCTACACTCTGTACATTTTTAAACCACTCTTATGGAATTTATTGATTGTGGAAGACTCATTTTTGAAGATTCATATGATATCTAAAACTCTAAAAATAACTCATGGTTATTCAAAATCTGATGACTAAAGTAGGCCATGAAGATAGCCAAATATGTTATAAAATACAGTTATAAAAGAATATAAGTGACCTAAGTTGACATTGATAGTAACCAGAAAAGCAGTTACAACAAGGGTCAAAGGTACTGAGTTTTGGTGGACAGTGTGACATACACACAAAAATGTATGTGTATGTTTTGGGATAGTGGTTAAAACCATGTTATTTAATTTATAATCACACATAATGTGCTTCTCCTTGAGAAGGAACAATGTAAATATCAAAATGAGTAATTCTACAACTGTCTAGAGTAGATAGATAAAAAAGGGTAAATTCATTTGGTTCAAAGTACCTGGCACATTTGGATCTTATAGGCAAGCATATGAAAACAGTGCTACAATAAACAGCTAAATGCAGATAGCCATTTTGTACTTGACCTTAACATTTTTTAAGACAGCACGTTACTGGAGAACACCCCAGTGATAAACCTGTACTAGAAATGAATTCAGATGTTTGTTGGCTCTTTAATTCATAATAGTATTTAATTATTTTAAGCAAACATTTATGGGTTTTATTTTGTGTCAGGGTCTGAGGGTACTAAGATTTCTGTTCTCTGGAACTTACCACCTACCAGAGGAAACTCACATGAAAACAATCAAGCATGATACAACATGATGAGCATGAAAAATGTTGTAATACAGGATGTCCCACCATTATGAGAGTAACTTGACTCAGTCTGTCTCCAACAGTTGGGGAAAGCATTGAAAGAGAAAAAGAGAAAGCGAAAGATTGATTTGTTCTTTTGAGATTACGTAGGTAAGAAAGTAAGGGTGAGAGGTTGTTCCTCACAGAGGGAAAAACACATGCATTATGTTAGAGATAGACATTTTCCAGACAGCGCCAAAGCACCATAACCATCACCTGGCTTCACTCCAACCTTTCAAAAACCTGAAAGTCTGCTTGTTAAACTGAAGGATTATGTTGGTGAAACCACGTATTTTTTTTATGTAAAAGGTCTTTACTGGCTTTAGCAGTCCAATTTAATCCTCTAATAATATTAAGTATTTCTATATTGCATTAAATGTAATAGTTGACTCAAAAGTAACTAAGTTGGATATGCTTATAGATCATTTTAAACTTTATTATATTTCAGGTTATTAAAATAGATTTGCACTTAAATATAGTTAAGTACAGGAAAGCATGGTACTATAGGAAATTATTCTGAAATTCAACATGCAAATTTTGTGGAACTTTTAAATTCTACAAGTTATAAATGAAGAAAAAATTTAAATTTAAACAAATTTTGAATAATAAATCACATTTTCACATATTCTTCTGTCCTTTACCTATTGTAGCTTGGCTTTTCTACCTCTTTTTTTGACTAAAATACTAAAATAAAATAATAAAATTTTGTTTTCTTTAAAGGACTGTTAATTTTCAAAGAAAACACTATTAACTTAAAAACAAATGAGACAATATTTATTATTCTTAAAAAAATCTCATTTTCACAAGTAGAAGAAAAGTAGTTCAAGAAGTGGTGAAAAATGTCCTCTCCAGATCCTAACTGGGAAAATTAGACTTCTCATATTGTAAGTAGAAGAGGTTGTAAGTGTGGAGGTGACGAAAGAAAACTAGAGCTTAAAAATGGCTCTTCATGTAAATGGTGAGACAAGACATCCATTTTCACTCACTTAACCTGTCAACTTGCCAGAACTGTCATGTCAGCACTCTAGCTAAACCACGAAGGCTGATCACATCCCATTATCTCATTTTTTAGAAAAAGATTGCATGAAGATGCCAATCAGAAAAAAAAGGCAGGGGGGACTTGCAACCAAGGAACAAATGTACTGTTGCTGAAGGGCTGCTTAGTTAACGGAATTTTAATATGCAACTGCAGTGTTTCTTAATAACATTAATTACACGCTTAGTAAGGCACCATCCTAACTCATTAGTGCCTTCTTTTTGTTGTATTTTATCTCCTACTAGCAGAATGGGGTCTATGTGATTGGCCTGTTACCATGAATGTTGCTTAATCTTTTTATAGCACTATATAAAGCTGCTTGCATAAACATTTTCTCAGCAAGTATTACCTGTGTATGCATATGTGTGTATCAATTAACTGCACCAACATTTGGCGTGCCCCTACCACATGTAAGTGTTATGCTAGACCTAAAGGCAGCAGAAAGATAAATACAACAATGTATTTACTGACAAAGAGCTAACTGTTTTGTAAGGCAGATGAAAATAATATCCTCAATAAATCTGGAAGCAATGTTTGCCATGAGAGATTTAAAAAGGCATTCAGACATATTTTAACTCAAAATTTAATTTAATTTGGTAGCTTATACATTTTTAATGAATCTGATTATGTACTATTCCCTTGAGTGACATTTAATATGCTTAATGTTTAAATAACTAGCGCAGTAATTCAAATGTCATGCATATAATATTTAGGTGTAATGCATATCATAATGTATATTTTACAGTATATATTATACATATCATGATATTTCTTTCTGTCTACAAATTACAATAATTCATAAAAGTAAAAATTTTGACTTTCTTGGAAGGTATGACTAAAATGTTCATGCTATGTCTTTCCAGCAATAGCCAGTGAAATCTCTTAATATTAATCTCATGATACTGTTTCTGGCCCAAATATTTACATTATTGTGATATTTGATACTTACAGTACTTTACTTTTAACTACTAAGTTAACATATTTAGTGTTTATTTTATTTTCGTTTAGGTAAACTCCAAAATTAATGCATATGTAAGAGGTTTTTTTTTGGGGGGGGGCTAATATAATGGAATAAAGGCTCATTGCTCCACTTTCCTCTATTGAACTCAACAAAAGAAATGAATAATATGGAAAAACTACCATAGCCCAAACCACAAATTATGAAGCACCCCTGCCAGATATAGTCAAATCTGGAGGAAAATGAGGATGCATGGTGGTACCCAACTAGCCTCAATCCACAATCCTCTATCAATACTAACTTCACAAAAATTATCTGTCAACATTGTGAGAGCCCTTCCATGATCTTTTGCTGGGACGAAGGAGATCTAGAGTCAAGAAAGAGACTTGGGAAATATGAGACACAACTTTGTAGATAACCAGCTAAAATTCACAATTCAGGAGAGAAGGTACTGAAGGAAAGAAAATTTCAAGCCTACTCGGGATGACAGAATTTTAAGGTGGCCCCATGCCCTTCACTTCCTGTAGTTACTCTCATGATTATGTTAGTTATGTGACAAAAGAGATTTTGTAGATGTAATTAAGGTTACTAATCAGTTGACCTTAAGACAGGGAGAGTATCAGGTGAGGCCAACCTAATCATTTAAGATCTTTCAAACAGAGAATTTTCTCCCTCTTGATAGCAGAATAGGAAGTCAGAGAGACACAGAGGAAAGCACTTGAAGGATTCAAGGCATCACTGGTGATTTTGAAGGCTGTGGCAGCCATGTGCAACGGCTGGCAAGTGAACTGTGAGCAACCCCTGGCTGACAGCCAGCAAGGAAATGGGGACTTCAATCCTACAACCACAAAGAAATTAATTTTGCCAACAACTTGGATGAATTTTGAAGCAGATTCTTTTGGAGAGTCTCCAGAGAAGTGCTCAGCCTGATCAACATCTTGATTTGGCCTGTGAGGTGCTAAATCTGTGAGCAGAGGACTCAATTGAGCCTGTTTGGATTTTTGATCTACAGAACTGTGGCCTAATAAATGGGTGCTGTTTAAGTTGTTCAACTTGTGGTAATTTGTTATGCAACAGTAGAAAACTAGTACACCTAAAACCCATCTTCATTATGAAGCAAGAAGTAATGAAAGAAGATGAAGAGGTTTTCACAGTTTGTAATATAAAGTGGCTTGCTTTGTGTTACTAGAATCACTGGAGTACTGAGAAGAAAACAGCATTTTTTTGGATAAAATATTCAAGACAAGAGTCTAAATAAAGGTTACTGAATATCCTGATACTTTTCATTTTCTCTTCTCCAAACAGGCAAGCCCTAGTTTTCAGCAGTTAACTATGGTTAATAATCATACAGGGACTAAACAGGATCTACACAAAACAAAATAAAACAAACTGTATATTAACTAATTATCTATTTAATTAATAACATAATTAAATAAGTAAAGAACATAATCAATTAATTAAAGGGAGATAAAGCATTTATGTCTTTCCAGAATAACTGAGGGGCTACAGAAATACTTTAGAATAAATAGTTGTCCATAGTCTAAATAAAACTATATACAAGACCTCTCTTTAAAAAAGAAACAAACAAAAATGCAAAAAGAGGTAAAGGGGCTAAAAACAAGTGGAGAAGAAGAATGCTTTATTTGTTTATCAAGGAAATGAACAAGAAATTAAGCTAAATTAAAAAATACAGTTTAGAAACAAGAAGAGGTAACTGCAATTGAAAAAGTTAGGAAGGTGATAAATAGGCATTAAGAAATCATACAATATGAACAAATGATGATTTCAAAGTTGTTATAGAGAAGAATTCTATAATGAATATGGAATTGAGTCAAAAGAAAGCCAATATAACTGATATATTTGAAGAAAATAAGTAAGTCAGAAAAAATATTTAGAGATAAAACAGAAGAAATCATTTTTGAAATAGAGTAAATTAAAGCATGAACCTGCAGATTCAAGGGGCTTGTTTTGCTCTAGGAATATTAGACACAGGGTGATCAGGCCCAAGGTATAACCCAGCAAATTTATGGAAGAAGGGACTACACTGGGAAGAGCATCCTAGCTGAGGATGAAATGGCTCTGTAAGTCTCAGACTTCACCATAGTACCACTCAATACCAAGAAAATAAAACATTTTCACCAAAGTCTGAGAAGAAGAAAGTATGACAATAATTTTATACCTACCCTTCAAATTAGAGGCAATGTACAGACATTGCGAAATATACAAGGCCCTTCCAAAAGAATCAAGTCAGTGACCGAAACCAGCCAAGCATGATAAGTAACTAGTACTTGTTTTTCACTTTAAAAATTAGCATTAGCATAAGATATTTTAAACATTTCACATTATGGAAACTCTGATAGAATATACAAGACAAAATAGAATGTATTTTTTAACCTACTACTTAATCAAAACATATGGGGCAATGAAAAACGTGATACTTAATAAAAATTAAATGGGACTCCGCATAAAGTAGCTAATTAGTGCCAGGTGCAGGAAACTAAGGGCTCCTAGGAGGGAGATGATCACCTTGGGTCATGGGGGTAACAGCTTGCCCAAAGAAGAAAGGCTGCAGAGACTAAAAGTATAGGTTTCTTTCCAAGATACATCTAGGACTCCTTTTGCAGAAAAGTGGGTCTCAACATAAAAGGATTCATATATAATATCTACATATTTTCTGATTTAAAAAAACTGGAATATTTCCAATATTAGGTTAAATTATATCCAGCACATTAAATTTTCCAGATTTCAAGGTGGGGTGGAAGTGGGGGGTGTTGAAAATACCAGTTGCATTATTTTAATGTTACATCTGATTTATAATTTTCCCTGAATGAATTTTTTCAATCACTCACTTTTTATTGGACTTTTTTGGTGGCCCCAGTAAAATGCTTCAGAGTATGTTATAACAAAACTCCCCTTCAACTCAAAACAGAAGTTTCTAAAATGAGGATATATTACTTTTTGTGTTTAAACAGTGAAGAGATTGAAAAAATGTCCCTATAGATTTCTGTATAGAATAGTGGCTGCTTCTCTAAAATAATAATGATAATATTAATAATAATAATAATAGATGGGAATTTTGCCAAAACCATATATATTTCTCAATACTTACACACTCTTGTGTGGCCAATTATATTCTATCAAAAGAAACATACTTTTGAGTCACTAAATAATTCGAAGTTGCCATAAAGACGTATATCGTCAATTTTGTTTTTGACATTTTAAACAAGTTTCACCTGACATACTCAGCTCTCAGTTTCCACACTGGAGGCAATCAGCATCTAGCATATGGTATACACGACACAAAACGGAGCAGGGCTCAGCTTCACAGGCAAGGCGGCTGGCAGTTTTGACAGTTCTCTTCCAAATTACTCATCATGTTTTGAATTGCTGCTAGGAAAAAAATGTGTTGCCCATCTCCAAAATAGATGTTCTTTTTTATTTTTAAGCTTGGAAAAGACTTCCAATAGAAAGTAAGACAGATGGGTATAGGAAGCAAGATATTTACCCCTATTTAGACTCTTTTCTTCTGTCAGTTCCCTCATCAGAAGAGTTTTCCAAATAAACAAATGAATAGTTCAGCATTCAGACTTAACTATGTCCTAGGGTGTACTTTTGCTTCTCATATTAAAAGTGCTTTTGGAACAGCAAAAAGTCAAAACCACAGGAAGGGCTGGTGGATTTTTAATGATCAAAGTGACATTTGTCTAGATTTTGTGGTAAAAAGCACCTAAGGAAGTTAGATTCAAGGGCTTTTTTTGAGATGTTGATGACATTGCACATAAGGGAGTGAAATCTGGAGAATACTTTCCTCCATTGGCAAGTTTCTGACTGTTTGCTTTCAGTAAAACTTCCCACACTGAGGATCGTCAAAATCAAGAGTTTTTCTTATACTCTCAAAAGTACAGGCTGGAAGGTGTTCATTCCAACTGTAAATTGCATAGAGTTTCAATTCTTATATCAAATTCAGTTTATAAGAGTCAGACAGCTTGGGAGATTATAATGATTTCTAAATGGGCTTTCCACACACTATGCAGTTTGTGGTATGCATGGTATTTAATGGTGTGTAATGTAGTGATTGGTTTCCGAAACTGTTAAGTATTCCAGAATCTGCATATAGTTCTCATTTTCTTTTAAAAGCTTCAGACAGGAACCAACCCCTGAATTTTCTCTAAATTTTATATATTTTGTATATATTTTTTCACCTAACTTATACTAGAACTAAAAGATGGACTTTCTCCCTTTCTGTGGTTTCTACGTTGTAGAATACCCTTTATGCTATTGCTAAGAGCTTTAAAGTTGAAACATTTTAATATTAATATAAATGTAGTTTTCTGTTATATGAATATTAAATTCATAATTTAATTGATTTGTATCTTCTGACCTTACAATAACAATTAGCATTTATATGATTTCTGAATTAAATTGATGTAAAAAGTTAATGCAAAGAAAAGCAGGCTAATACCATTATTAGTCTCTTCTTTGGTGATCCAGTAAAATCATATCCAACATTCAGTTTCCCAAATTAATAGTAGTTGTCAAGTTTCAAGTATAGTTCTTCATACTTCTGAACACTGTCATAAGTCATTCAAGATAGATTTATGAAATGACAGACTTTCCCAGAATAAAGTATAGTGTGTCAAGAATCTATTCTTTAGTTCCAGTCCAATGGGAATTTAAGAAATCATTTTAAACAAGAATAAAAAAAGAAGTAACTTTGAAGTGCCTTGTAGGTGACAAATACATCTCAGTACTCTGTGTACATCATACCTTCTATTCAATGTATTTTTATTCATGACTTTTAATATATTGGAAATTATTAATATATTGTTCTATGTTCCAGGAACTTGTGAAATAATATAAATCAAGTGGTCATGGTTTATCGACATAAAGTTTCTGTATATAAAGATCTATAATTTAAATGTGATTTTCCTGTTAATTTGAAGTTATTACCTTATTCTTTCCCACTCATGTCTTAATTTTAGATGTCATATAATTGATATGTAAAGTTATCATTAATATGAATTCTTACAAATACAAAAAATGAAGATTAAAAATGATAATATATTTCTTAATTTTTTAACAGCATCAATTTTAAAACGCACAATTTAACAATTGTGTTTCAAGAAAAAATGTTTGTAGTTTATGTTCAAATCGATTGTAAGCCACAGTATATTTTGAAAATATTGAAATGTGAAGTAATGTATGTCTCAGAAACTAGGAATATGTTAACCAACGTTGGCATACAAAATGTTTTCACACGTGTGATCAATCTTGAACTTAATTCATTCCACAGCAGTTTTGACAAGTCAGGGTTTTTCTCTCCATTTTATTGAGGAAGTGGCTGAGGATTAGGGATCTTGAATAAATTACAAAGGAAATACTGCTCAGAAATGGCAGAACAGAAATTCAGATTGGGAAACCAAAGTTCTATTTACTATATTTGCTCTCATATAAGAAAATATTACATAACAATAATGCTTGTGAATGTTTCAACCAATGGGGGGAAATGTTATATGAGTTTGGATTAATATATATCAAATGCCAACAATGTCAAGCCAGTATATTAAGAAAGCTTTTGAAGTTAGATGGACCATTTATAAAGCTATGTCAAACTGAAAACTTGTTAAAACATCTCTTAGTGTATTAAAAAAGCTATGTACTAAATTCATTTATTCATCCACCCATCCATCCATTTATGCATACATACATCTATTCATTTTCTTCTAACACAATTATCAAGATTTCTTTGATTTAAACACATTTCTTGGCAGTTGAAGCTAAACTTTAAAATAAATGCAGAAAGGTTATTAACCAATAAATTTGAGAAGATTGTGTATTTGTTTAAAATAATTACCACTTAAATTACTGCAAGTTCAAGCTGTTAACTTCAATTTTGCAAAGCCAAATGAAGAATGAGATATATTCAAATCACAAACTTTTCATGCCAAAGAACACAGCTCATCCCTCCATTTTCCTCTTAGCATAAGCATCAATGTAACAGTAACTTGAAGCATTCTACTAAATTTTGCTGAAGTAGGCATGCAGATAAGTGTACAGCAGTAAAAAAAAATATACCCTTACAAAGCAAGAACTCCAAGCAGCTTAAAATAAAAGTGCATAAAGTAATGGAACTTCTAATTTAATTCATAGTGCTTTACCTTAACAAATATCAAACGTAACTCACAATTGACTATTTTATATGCACAGGAAAAAAAGGAAGTATTACATTTTTTCTCCTTAAGTAAAGTTAGCAGTTTATAACATCAATCATTCATATATTCTTTTACTTGAAAACGGTTACCTATTAATTGCTAGGTAGCAAAAAGTTATGGTTTTTCAAAGTGATGAAAAAATCAGGAGCAACTTTTATAGCAGACAGTCCCTCAGGTAATATTTTAACATGGGTGAACAAATGTATTCCATTCCATTATATCCTACTCTGCATGAGCTATGAAGCACTATACAAAGCCATGCGAAATGGATAGAGGATGGCTACTTACCAACAGGGCGAGCTGTAGACATTACAATGGTGTAGTGAGAACATAAAAAAGAAATTAAAAAAAAAAAGAAAAGAAAATTATCAGAATGCATGATGTGTAATGTTACATTTAAGTATGGACAGTAGGGTGATTTCTAGTCTCATTACTCAAATATGAACAGGACGTCTTAGCTTGATAAAAACTGAAAATTATAAATAGAATTCTAAGAAAATAAATATTTTGCATGTCATGATTAACTCTAAGTAATTTGAGAGACAGTTTACATGAGGTCTTATTGTCATCATCACTTACTATAGTTACTATTTCAAAGATCTCCTTAGAGCTAAACAGCTTTGTTTATCCCAAAGTTAGGAACCTGATGAATATAACTATTCAAGTCACAGACTAGCAAATGTCATGTCAATAAAAGAAGGCTTCAGTGTCTGATTTAAATAGCAATTGGATTTTAAGCATGGTTAGTCAGAACCATTACAAGGACTACTGAAAAGCCCCTGATGCTGCTTTTCAGCCAGTAATAAGTTAAGATCACATCACTTTTCATCCGTGGACAGGGTGGATGAAAATATAACAAATAGGTTGGAACATCCTTAGAGATTTCAACTGAGTAGCCCCCTAACTACTGTTAAGCTCTTTTCTTTTCTTGGCAGAGGGCAGGAAACAATGACTGACAAATTGATTCTTGCTCACGAGAATGGCTTTCAAACTGCTACTTCAACAAATTACTATTTTTTTATTATACTGTAACTTTCAATCACTAAAATCAGTAGTAATAGGCTGCCCTGTTATTAATACATAGAAATTGTAAGAGACAGACATTGGCCTAATAATACTTTCTTTAAAAAGAATAATGCTAAGTCAATTTAGATAGTAAACCACTTTTTATAAAAGTAATGGACAAGTATAAAACATATGGTCCCAATGTTCAAATGAAGAAGGAACGGATTCAGTAGTGTTTGAACTTTTATGAAATCTTACATTTCAAAATAAAAATTTACTCTACAGACAAGTGTTTCACCCATATCCCAGTGGATAAAGCTCTAGTGCACACAATATGACTCTTGAACTTACGAGTGGTTTTGTCTTGATGATGTGTTGCTGGGTGTGGTTATACAGCCATTGAAATCATATTTATAGGCATTCATTCACTCAACAGACATCATAATACTAGCTTTGTGCAACCTCTGAAATAACACTGAAGTTTCTTCTACATGAGATTCATGGTCTTATAGTATTATTCACAATTAAAAGGGAGGAATTAAAACCCTTCAGAGAAGAATAAAAGCAATTATAGCAACAGAATGAAGATTCTAGCTTGGTGAAACTCTGGTGTGTCCTACAATCTACAGTGGGTTTACTAATAGCAAGAGGGAAAATGTAAGCTGAACAATGCATAATTGCTTTCTTTTTTGGAGGGGGGAGGGTCCAGGCACACAAAAATAACAACTAAGAACAAAACAAATACTAACATAATAATGGTGTGCCTTATTCTAACTTATTCTAACTGATGAGATTTCTCTTCATTTTGCCAGTGTTTAGTAGAAAAAAAATTTGTCTTTCATTTCTGAATTTGCATTTTTCAAGTGCTACCTCAAGCTGAACCTCAAACATGTTTCTCTTAGAAACAAAAATACATTTTGAGTCTATGAGTCTATGACTGTAAAGAGATAAAAGAAAAAACATGGTGAGAAATCATGTTTTGAAGAAATAAAATACGTTTCTGTTTCACTTAGTCTAGGGTAATTCCAAGAAAAATTAGGTTTTATTTCTCTGGAAACAAGATTGTTTTTCCAAAGAAGTCTTGATTTATGCAAAACCAATTTAAGCAACTGAAAAATGGGAAAAATTGTGTTTACAAATATGCAATCTGTATTCACTCATTTTGAGTCATTTTTTAAAAGTCCTATTAAATCATGAATTATTTGATTAGAATATAAATGCTAAGAGGCTTGTTGTTGTCTAACATTGTTTCTTTCTAATTTTCTGTTTGTCAAGTCAGCAAAAGGAGCTACTTGCTGTTAAGTTTAATTTTATAGTCTATATTCACCATATTTTTGAAGTGGAAAACAACTGAGTAAGTCTGTTTCAGATTTTAACTATAAAACTCCCTTTTCTTTTCCCCAATTCACTAAAGTGAATAGCATGATACAATTTTAGCCGAAATACCACAATAAAACTTCTTGCCTTTGTTACATAGCAACATTTCATGTTGGAAAAAACCAGCAGGTGGATGTTTTCAAAATCAGCAAATTAAACTAAACTGTGTCCCTGCATTAAATGGATGAAAATGGATGTGGCCTCTTGGGTCAGTTGACCCCGTTCTAATAAAACAATCCAGAGAAGGGCTGAACATTTCATTTATGTGCACAGAAAAATGAGCATAGAAAAAAATAAGCCATAGATAATATGTTTTTTCTCCTGTTAATCTCATAGCATGAGAAATCCCAACCGCTTTTCCTGATGATAAAAAATATTCTTAAACAATATTTCACTCACATTCTATTATATTGTGGAGATTTTTTTTCTTTAACCCTGTTTTGGAGGTTTCAGTCTTAGATGAAATACATAACGCAAAGATTAAACTCTCTAATCCATCTACAGGACACAGATTAGGGGCGAGACCACTTAAGGTTTTCTGATTTAAGAGGAAATCCCATTAAAAACAAACAACTCTTTCTATTAGTTTTGTAAATTAGCTTCAAACATCCATCCAGGAGGAGCATGCTTTGTTAAATAAAATGGTAAACCTGAAACTTTCAACAAATTATGAAAACAATTAGCTGGGAAAGACCTTAAATCAAACAGACCACTTCAAATCTCATTCACCCAAGCATTCAAGTATAAAAGGAGCCCCGCCACTTCTACAAACAAACAGCTACTCACATTTCCTCACCATTTGTTTAGTCAGCAAATATTTTTTGAATGGGACATTTCTTGGTTAGTTGTTTATTTTTTTTCCTACTCACTTCAGCAAAAACAAACAAACAAACTTTAGGGGAAATGTGGCCAAGTGAATTGTTTCTGCAAAAGGTTGACTAAATTGAAGCAAACAAATAGATATAAATATATAATCACCTCCCAGAGAATGTAGGTTAAATATAGTAAAGAGGCTTATAAACGCTATTAGATTTTGATCATATATGATACATATATGTACACATATTTATATATATATATATAAAATTGCAATATGATTCCTCCTTTAATGAGGAATGAAAATGTTTTTAAGCAACTGGCTTGCCAATTTTGCCTAAATTTAATTTGCCTAAATCTAAGTTCACACTGGCATGTCTGGTTGGGGAAAAAAAAAAAAAGATGAATTAGGTGGAATGGGAATGGAGTGACTGACAAGTTTGGAAATTACCAATATTTTTCTAGGTATCCAGAGTAAAGGTCTCCTAATAGTTCCCTGGAGGAAGATGAAGTTTTTTTTGTTTTGTTTTGTTAATGATTTGATGCCCAAATCATACATCTGGCAAAAAACCATTTTTCTTACCAGATGGAGGACCAGTCTGAGAATCCCTGACACATTTCTTGCCAATCCAGATTCCTCCAAGCCTTTCTCCTAATCTTATGAAAACTTCTGTGAGCGAAGCTGCACAGGGCTAAAGGTCTGACTAAACAGGGTGAGACATAACTGAGACATGGAAAAAAACATGCAGCCAGCTTCCTTATCATGCGGGAGGGGCAGGGGCATCAGTCAGGCTAGTGGGGGAAAGACTGAAAGACTCCTGGATAACGGATGCACTGGCCTATCTCTGTTTCAAGTCCTGTGAGCGTAAACAATGCCGTGGGTAATGTCTGCTTGGCAGGACTAGTGTGGCTGTGCATGTGGCACTACTCGCTACCCCGGGCTGTATCACTTACTCCTGTGCATCAGCACGCACCACCAGGAAGACGGTTAATTCATTCTTACTCACTGTAGGGTTAAGTAATGCTTTCTTTCACTTATAAGCAATTGCAAGGAGTCTATAAATGAAAATTATTCCATGACTGAGAAAGTGCATGACACCCAGAAAGTGAACGTTATTACAGGAGCGGCACTGACTCTTTCAATTATTTAAGGCCAGTGAACTTCACAAATCAGTCTCTAAATCAGATTTTCTCAATGTGGGAGCTTCTTTGTGTCCATTTTTCACCTTTGGAAGCAGTGTTATTTTTTTTGCTTATTTTTTTTTTCAGATTGCTGTTTGCTGAAATAAGAAAGAATTTCAAAAAATAGTCTACTAGTATAAAGTGACAATATAGTAAACAGAAAACAGTATTTTTGAAACTAGTGACATTTAAAAATGGTAAATAGCTTGAAGTAATGGAAACATAAAGGACTATTGTAAATCTTTTCTATTTTAAGATTTACTTTGAAACTGTATTAGCTATTATTTATTAAGTAAAAATTATTTCAAATGATCATCCCTTCAAATCTAAATTTTAAAGTAATTTTACTTCAACCAATATTAGAGAGGTTACAAAATCTAGGCATTTTAATATAATAATAAAACAGTATAAGCTAATATTTTGATTGTGAGTTCACTTATCAATTTACCCAAATATTAATCTGCTGGTTCAATTATATTTCACATCTTAAGTCTCTTACCTCGGACTGTGAGGGTAGCAGAAGCTTCCACTTTTCCGACCCGATTCTCAGCAATACACATATACGTGCCTTCATCTGTACTCATGGCCTTTTTGATTCTTAGCGTGTAATCATCTTTGATGTCATACCTGTGCAGAATATGAATTGGCTTTATTAAATAACATTGGTTATATTTAGATAACACTAAATATTCAGCTTCGTTTTTCTCTTTTTATATTATATACACAGGCACACACACACACACACACACACACACACACACACACACACACACACACACACTGTTCAGCCATAAAGTACAACTGTTTAGATTAAATGTATTGCTAATAAGATCATTAATTTCATATCTGATTTCTAGCTTCTTGATTATAAATTACCTATAACTTATATATGTATACAACTCTGGCAGCATCAAAACTATCAAAGGCATTATTAGCACTTTGGCTTTTTTGGGTAGCTCTTAGTAAGAAAATAGTGTATGCTTTAGTTTCTTGGTGAGTTATATTCTATCATTTTGTGAATTACACTGCATTCAAATATATGATTTATTTTTATGACATCTTGAATATAAGAGAGCTGAAACACATTAAAGAAGAAAAGTCTTCTCTTATTTGTTGGCAAATTGACAAAAGAGACATTGGTTAAAATAATTAATAAGGTGTAATCCTTTTTAAAAGTAGCAATATTAACTTTTAAAACATCAACATGCCTTGTAGTGATTTCTGGAAATGCACACCCTTAGCTCTTTCATAAACATTTCTTGCCGCATTTCTGGTTTTTTAGCAAGTACACTAACATACTAGTTCAGAAAAAAATTCTAAAATTTTAACACGAATTTTTTAAGAGCTTATATAAGAATATGTTCTTTTTAGATTCTAAGAAATTTTAATTATACAAAGTAATAAAGAAGTTATCTTTACATCCTTTTCATATCTGATTTTTCTTATCGATTTTCACTGATGGGCTTTGTGATTTCACACAATAGCTTCTGAATGATCACAATGCCTCTCTTTCTCATACATACCACACAGTCAAAGCTTTATTTTCAAAATATTACTTTACTTGGTTCTATCTGCTCACAATTAGCTGTGATTTTCTGTTGCTTTCAGGACCAAAACAAACTTTTTAGGCGTGCATTGAAGACTTATTATAATCAGATTTCTTCCACTTCTAGTTTTAGCTAAAAGAATAACACAGCTTAACTTTATTACAAGCTGAGACATGGACCTAATAAAAGTTCTGTTTTACATAACTTTGCAAGACAGAAAGTAATGTCTACGAATGAGTCATGCCAACTAAACTTAACTATCCAAGCTCCACCATCCTCCAGTTATGGTGGTTACTTTTCTCTCTGCATGTTTTGGGTTAAATTTCTGCTGATTTTCAATGTCATAGTCATGAGGAAAGCCTTCACTACCTTGTGTGAAGCCAAGCATTATTACCCCAAAAAACTATGATTACTCTCTCCTCAAAAGACAAAACAGAAAACAAAACAAAAATACTTATTGTTACACCAATCATTCTGCATTGCTTCCGTTTTGTATTGTCTGTTTCGATAAAGGCGGAGATCCTATCTGTTTCACTCACTGCTATATCCACAGGCCCGACCCAGAACTTTTAACATCCAGTAGCATAACCAAGGGATTAGGAGCGCAGACTCTGCAGTCAAACAGCCAGAGCTTTCATCTTGAGTTCTGCCTCCTCCTATGCTTGTAACGGTGGACAAAATACTTAACTTCCCTAGGTCTCAATTCCTCACTAGCAAAACGTGCTGATGATAACACCTATCTTATGGATTGGATATGAGCTTTAAAGGAGATATTACTTATCAAGTGCATAAAAGTGGCACACAGAAAGCACAATACATGTTAGCTATTTTTATTACACTTACTAGGAGCTCAAGAAATATTGGTTGAATGCATGATGAGTATCATTTCTTGCTGATATAAAGGTCAACCAATTGTGAATGACTGCAAGACAGCAAATTTGCCGTATTTATCTCTTAGGGCTTTCTCATGGGCTATATGTAGAATCTGGGGCAAGTATTCGACTGAGATGCATGAGAGAGTAACATTACACAGAAACTTTCTCTGCTTAACTTTGCCAATTAAAAACGTGAGAAATAATGATTTGGATGATAACTTCAGAAAAGTTGCTGGTGATATATTTAATGTCTAACAAAAATGTTTCCTGCAGTTAACCTATATTCTACATGACATGTTTAGCTCTAAGTTATAAACACTGAATAAAAACAACATATTTTGCAGACATTTCTAATTCATCTCAAAAAACTGAATTCTGGCTATAGTTTTATCTCTAGTTCTTGTTTGACTTTTGAAAAGTCTCTTCATCACTCTGAGTTTTCTCAAAAGCTAAAAGAGGGAAAAATAAACTTAATTTATAAAGTCCTTTCTGGATCAAACACACATGAAAAATTATTCTATGTAAATTAAAGATACTTATATTGTACATTAATTCTGATTTCTCATTGAGGACACAAAATCAGAAATTGTATATTGCCTCACCATTAAAAAAAAAAAGATTCACACACATTAGCACATTTCACAGAAATAGTCATTTAACAGTTGAGGAAACTGACCGTTAGTCAGTGAAATTATTTGCTCAAAGTCAGTTTGCCACTAAAGAGAAAAACCAAAGAATTCAAACCTTGATCTGACTCTCAACCTGGCATTTTCCCCCTTGCTCTGTGGTACCCCTTCCCCACTGCAAAATACTTAGTTTACTCTTTTAATGTTAACTTAGGACACACAAGCCACATAATTTACATCATTTGAATAGAATATAATTTCACATTGAGCAAACATTTAGTTACACCTTGTGGTAAAATTTCACTTCAGGTTAGATAAAGTCACTTATATAGGCAACACCATGGGAGACAGAGACAACGTGAGAGCTATTTATGTCTGGCTCTAGTAAGAAAAAGTGTTCAATTAAAAATTACTGATTACATAATATTTGAACCCAAAAGAAATCTGAAATCTCACTTGCCAAAATTTCTCCCTCTTTTTTTTAAGGAGTGTGAAAGAGTGTCAAGAATAGTAATAGGAACATTGCATTGTGTGTGTGTGTGTGTGTATAATTATATACAACTTATATATATAGAATTTTAACTTTTTGGTTGTTTTGGGTTCCCTGATCAGAAATACAAGTAATTCTGCATTCTACACTATGATTGCAATTTTTGTTTCCATAGGAAAAACTAAAAATGAAATATTGCTTGGGAGGCATCAATTGAATTAATCTTAGCTGCTAATAAAAGGGACTACCTTTCAAAGATAGCATACCTTTACAAGCAAATAGTACATTTCCTTTTTTTAAAACTCTGTGACAAAGTTTCAGATATAGACTGTAAAAGTTGAGTAAGAACAATGGTCTGGAGGTACAAAGGTAATTTTAGAATATCTATAGGACTCCAGCTAGGTACAGAGAGTACATGAACCCAAGTAATGAGCTCAGCTGCAGTGAGAAAGGTAAGCTTTGTAGTAGAAGAGGTTTTAGGATGGTAAGTTTAATGCTCCTGCATGTAAAGTTCCTTGTGTGGTTCATGGGAATCAGTAGATGCTCACTGAGCATTATCTCATTTTAATTTCCCCTTAAAGATCCTTGAAATTGGAGATTATAATGAAGGTCTATTTTATTTAAGAAATTCTTACGACATGTCTCCAACATGCCAGACATTGCATTAAAAGCTGGGGATACATGCCTTCACAGGGCTTCGAGCCTAGGGAAATGATTCTCAGATGGAAGGCATAAGGTCTGCCTTGACATAAGTGTGGATCAGAACCACCTTTAAGGCTTTCTGTAGCTAATGCACACGTTACCCTGGTCCTAAGGTTTGATATGCACACATTTCTGAGCACAGTGCTATCTTTTCCCAATTAGAAATAACTGCTGCAATACACTAGTCCTGTGAGGTCTTACTACACAGGGGTGTTGAAATTTAAAAACAAAGAAAAACAAACACACTTCCAGGATTCTCAGTTATTGGGGTGCTCAGAACTTTTTAAGTTCTCATTTTCATTGGATCTTTGCCTAAGGAGAGATTGTGAATATTATGAGCATTATGGATTTATATCAAAAATACTTTAAATATATATAAAATGATTGACTGCCTCTGTTAAGAGAAACTTTAAAAAGCTCACCTTTGGCAACCATTCATCAACACTTGACTCCTGTCTGCAACAATCTACCAACCAGTCTTCCAGCCTATTTATAGGATGAGTGACTTCTTCCATCTTTGAACATCTCTATTATCTTCTATATATGATGAAACAAAACATTCCTTCCAGAAGTTTCTACTAATGCTATTACTCCTTGTGCCAGCCAGAAAAATACACACTCTCTCGTGCAAGACAGCCTTTTGAATTTTAGGTATCCTATGAATTATGTTATTTTTATGTCAACTATTTCTAACAACAACAAACTATATATAACATAATAGCAGTTATTCAATCTAAGGGTTTAAAGGAGAATAAAAGCTTCGCTGATTAATTTACCTAAATTTGGTATGTTGCTTCATTGTTTGAAACTATCCAATGGCTTCTCATTCAGTCACTTAAAATAAAATTTATTTCTATGGTTTTCGAGATTTTGGATAATCTGTCCAACTTCTCATTCATCCTCTTTAAACCACATGGTCCTTTTTTTAATTTGCTCAACGTAACTGCCTAATTACCAGTGTGTCTGTTCTTCTATTGTAACTTCATGGAATGCCCTTCATTTTTCAGGGCCAATCATTCCTGACTTTTAAGATAGATCAAATATTCCCTCAAAGATGTCTTCTTGCGCAAACAATGTAAAGTAGCTCTCTGCCCACCAGAAACCTTTTAAAATTACTCTTATTTGTTTTTATTCTTTGTTTTCATTTCTTTTACTTTTAGTACTTTTTAACTTTCTCTATCACATTTTTGTTAGCTGATTTATTGTCTTCTAGTTTCCAGGAGCATGTATGCTCCATGAGAACAAGAACTGGTTCTCCCTTTTTCCAAAATATATACCCCAAGCTCCACCAGACAGCACCTGAGATCCTGGATGTGCTCGAAGAATGGTTTTTAATGAATGATGAAACATCCAACAGATGCTTAAAATTCTTTGGCAGTTATTTCATAGCACAGTTATTAGTAAAACAATTGTATGAAGAATGGAAAGGCCAACTAATTTGAAATATAGCACTCTATTACACTGAGAAACAAAGTAATGTTGTTAGGTTTATATATCAGCAGTTAGCTCTGAAATGTAGGTTATATCAACAAAATACTGTAAATGTTAAGGCTCAGAATATTTAATACACAAATGCTACTATGGAGATGGAGCTAAAATAAAGAAATCAGCAAATCCTGACCAGCAATCTAGACATTTGATTTACATATTATCATTATAAATTTCCCTCTGTAAATCAGTAACATGAAAAAATAATCTCTCTCTGCACCAAAATAAATGAAATAATTCTAGAAGAATATTTAAAACAAATATGAAGACTATAGGAGAACAAAGTAAAGATTTGAGTTTTGCTGCTTTTGAAATATTAACTCATTATTTTGGCAACTATGGTGATTTCTAATCACAGGTGTTATTGAAATAAAATAATGACAATAAAAATGTATTTGCATATGTACTCAAATATACTATTTACATTATTCTAATGACAATTCTGATAGGTAAGGAGGAAAACTGTTTGTCCTCTATTTTAAAAATTAGAAAATTTAGGCATATAAACTTCAACCTGAAAGTATACAGTTTGTTTTTATACTGTTATAAAATATGGCATAGTGGAATCTGGAATATTATATTCAGTTTTACTTTCTGTTTATCAAGAAAGGAATTACAGGTATAAAAATTGAAAAGGTGACATACATAAACTTGAACTCTTCATGTGTAAAAATAATAACTTTAGAAGAATATCGTTTAAGGCTAGAAAACCACGAAGAACATGAATCAGTGAACATGGAAATATCCAGCAATTCCTAAAATATCAATGTTAAAGGAGAACACTTGAAACCTAAATAAAATACCTCTAGAATAAGAGGGGCAAAGGCCATTTAGTCATGCAATTATAAGGAAATACATGGAAACTGGTTATTCCAAGAAACCAGCAGATAATAAATTCTGAGAAAAAGCAAAAATTGAAAAAAAAAAAATTGAGTCTACTCTAATGCCCTAATTTTAAGATTAGAAAAATAGCACTTTGTTATCCAGAGTCTTGGAATTCATTGGTAGCAAAAGTTTAGACCATATTCAAAACCTAGCATACTCTTTACCAGCTGTATTACAGAGGTTACAACTTTCTACAAAGAGACAGCATAAAGATTCAATTTTTCAAATCATGATGTATGAATCTACAAAGGGAAATTAAAGTAAGCAGTGGGTATACTACCAAAATGGAAACTGCTCCCACAAAGTTTTCCTTAATAGGGTCAATGACTAAATGCTCAATGTCACAATTAAGCTTTTAGTGGCAGAGATGTTATTATAATTTAGGCCTCATGGTCTGGATACAGAAATTTACACTAGATACTATAAATTTATAATTACAATTTGCTCATTTGTGGACTGAAATCTGCCTGAGAGCAAGCTGTGTGTGTGTGTCTATGTGTGTGTTTGTGTTTCGGCTCACTAATGTTTTTAAGTTATTGGAATAACTGATACCATTTACAATTTTGACATTTTCACATAGAAATTTGGATTTTCAAATCAAGGTCTGTCTTTCTCCAAAGTACACACTTTCTCTTTCATCACTCTGCCTACACAAGTCTGAACAACAGTACAACTGGAGACCTACTGCTCCTTCCAACATTACTGAACACCGTGCCAGTCTCCAGCCTGAATCCTGACAGTACCCACATCCCAGGAGATCGAAGCATATCATGGTATCTTTATTGGTTTTCAGAATAAGATGACTCTCAGGCCAGAAAAATGAAATTGTGATCAAAGTAGCCTTTATCTGTGAAAATTTAAGAAAAAAATGAGAATTTGGTTTTAAAGAAGTTACATCTAAATAACTTCAAAACCCAGAAAGAAGTAAATATTTGGCCCATTGCTATTTTTACATTTAGGCAATCTGAGGCAAATATGGCAAAGTCCTTTCCCCAAGGCCACACACATTGAGGCAATTAGAGTCCGGGGGAAAAACTGTCATGAGTATCTACTACCAGTCTCTGCTTTCTCTAACCGGTCATGATTTCTCTGAGACAGTAATTTGCTTCCTAAAAGTACATATTTCACAAGCAATTAGATGTCAAACATTTCCACAGGTCCATGGCCTTATTTCTTGTATTTCTTTGCAGATAAATTGGTACCTGCCTAACAGTAATCTCACTGATGCTTTACACTATTAGATTGGATAATTGGGAAAATATTCATTTTCCCCTAGAAAGCAAATATTGACTGAGTAATATGAATAATTATAAATGATAGTTCCTTATATTTCAAGAGCTATTTACAACCAAGCTTAATGTATGACTTCACAACAATAAAAGACTTGGAGAAAAATGCCTATTTCCAAACACCATTTTATGGAAAAAGATGCTGAGATTGTTGTCTTGAGTTACAGAGAGGCTGGAATTGGTGTCCTCTGCAGCAAGTCCATTTATTTTTCTAACAGAGTAACATGACTTTTCCATTCGATGTGTGTGTTTATTGCTCAGTGTGCATGTGCACTGGCCAGGGAGGTATGTATTTCTGTATCAGACTCTGTGCTCAGAGTCTTCAAAACGCCAGAAACTAACTTTATCATTATTTTTCTCAGCATTATTCTAAAACCAACTGCAATCCTAGGAGGTTAATAAATGTGTTTCCCAATGTATACACACTTTAAAATTATTCTTTTATTTAAAAATCTAATGTACCTAAATTTTGCCCAGATCTTCTCTTGGCCTTCTTTACACAGTAGAAAATAAATTTTTGGTAACTGGAGCATACTTTGGTATCAAACAGCTACTTTTTAAATGTAGAATATTATATATGATCAACACGTAGAAGGTGTTGTCTGACTTTAATTAAAAATAAGGAAAAAAAAAGAAACAGATGAAAAAACATTACTGGTGAGGAAATCCTAACAGAAATGGGGTGATTTTGATGGTGAAATCTGCCAGTCTCAGCCTTGTATAAATGCAGTCATTGTTGCCAGGTTTGATTAATGACAGTTGTACAATCATGTGCTGACAGTCCCCACTATAAAGATACCTTTTTTTTCTGATATGAAACAGTGCTGAAAAATGCAACCCAATCAGATTTGGCCCCCGGACAACATGTGCTATCATCACTGTACCGTGAATTGAGATTGATTGGTAACCAGCTGTGACAAAGTGGGAAAAGAAGCTCTGGTTTTTCTGTTATTTTTTTCCCAAAGGAAAAAAAAAAAAAAAAGAAAAAGGGAACTGAATTGTGTCAAAACCATTACCATCTGTTTGGCTAAATAATAAACAAAACAAAGTAAATTTCTTTTAATACTTAAAACAATAGTTTGTATGCAAGGTTCTGTTTGTGTGTGATCTTCTATTTAATAGATAATCTTAAAAGTGTCTCAAAAGAGAAAATATTATTGATCTTTAAGAAGCAGAGGACTACATGCTAAAATCAGTTCCAAAATTAAATGAAAGAATCTATTTTATTTCTTCCTCCTGAAGAAACTTTCACTCATAACTAGTGGAAAAATTTCCTATAAATCTAAATTCACATTGAAAATCTCAAGCATAATTTTTGAAACTGGCAAAATTTTACAACATAACTATGTTTTATACATTTCTCATATGCTGCAATCCCCAATGCATCTCAGGCTTCTAGGGTAGGAACTTCTTATGATTTTTCTGGCTTTTATGAAAATAATTAAGATAATTCGGGGACCGCCCCCTCCAAAACTTCCACAACAGCTATAGAATTTGGGAGGAGAAAAGAATGAAAGAAAATATACTACATTTTCTATTACAAGCTAGAATTTTACCATGTCGGTTCAAGTCCCTGTATCTCATTGCCTTGTTTGAATTATGTGAGGGCTCTAAACTAATAAAACTTCCTGAATGGCTGTTCTCATCTCAAAAGCACCTTTGTTTTTCACGGAAGGAAATTTATTTTCTCAGCATTTTTAGTTTTTGAAATCACCTACTTCTTCTTATTATAAGATGTCTGGCTCCAATTCTAGAACAAGTGTTTTGAATTAGCACTTAAATTTTTATTTTGTATCTGCTTTATTAATCATTAGGTTGGCCAATTGTAAAAACCATGAATTGAACCAGGAAACATTTAATGTCTACACAAGTAAATGTTTTTTTTCCTTTTAGGGAGACTTGAAATGTTTGTTTTTAATTTTCAAAATACTCGCACTCTATCCAAATAGCTAAAGATCACCTTACACCTTATAGATTCTTTCAGAAAATAAATATCTGCAATAAAAGGCATTCTGTAGTTCCAAATTCAATAAAAATTTAACTATGGAGATCTTACATGAAAATGTTACAAACTCTATTGCCTTGCTTTCCAACAGAAGGATTTTTAGGATAAAAATTACTTATTAATCCTATGGAATCATTCACTGATAATTAGAGACACACCTATTACCTCATCAATACCACTATGTGGGTTTCAGGGAACATGGAGATCCAGCCCTTTAGAATTCAGTAATGTTTTTCAAGCTAAAAATGAGTGCATTTTAACAACTCATAACTGAATTTAAGGCACTCTTCTATAAAACATAAACCTTCTTGGAGAAACTTAAATCTTTTGCTTCTTTCATTCTTGGCAGTTGAAAGTAGGAAGAGGTGATCAATTTCCCTAAAACAATCTCTCTGCTCACAATATTTCAAATAAAACAAAATCCTCCCACCGATAATACTTGAAATTGTTATTAAAAATCACATAAGCACTTCTTGGTAGCCTAAATCCCCAGCGATATTTTCTTCGTCTTTAACAGTTAAGATACATCCTAAAGTCAAGCTTTTAAATCACAGTTGAGATCTGGGACCCTGAAATGAACACAAGAGGCCATTATTTTGCCGGCAAAGGGCTATCAAGTGAAGTTTCCTGTACTCTACAGCCTACGTGAGTAACATTTTCTTTTTACCTACGATTATAATGCAGGCTAATGTTTATAGTTTGGGTGAAGAAATCTTTATTTTTTCAGGGTTCTGGTCACAAGCATTTCTGGGCAGGGCACCTAAGAGCAGTGAAGAACAGATGTCCTTTAAAAAATGAAAATTAACGTAACACTCATTGAGGAAGGAAAGGACACAAGAATCTTGGGAGATCAGACTTATAGGGAAATAGTAAGAGACACAGTGTTCTCCGAAAATAACTTGCTGTTCTGTTCTGGAAGCTTGTGCTGAAAGCCAAAATGAAACTTGAAACATGATGGCATTCTGACTCTGTCTTAATTGACCAGACAATATTGTATCCTTTTTTGGCTTTCCCTAAATGCTACCCTTATCTCCACCACAGTCATAGGTGACTCTATCCTTGTAAGCTTGACCCATTGATGAAAAACCCCTCTACTAGTCTCTCTAAGACTCAGCACAGCTGAGAGAGCATGGCATTTTCCAACTAAATAGCTAAGAGAAAATAAACAAACAAAAAGATGGCCAAAATACCCACAATAGTGTAACAATAGTTGATTTAATAAAAGGCTGATTTCAGATCACAGGATAACTAAGCCCAAAAGACAATGCATCCAACCACTGCCAGGGATCCCAGACACCGACCATCTTGGAACCACAGCCCTCTCTGGAGATCAGGCAATTAAACCAAACCACAGCTGAGCCCTTCCAGAAAGTCCAAAGCACCCTGCTCACCCCAAACTAGAAGTGCCTCCAAGTTTTAACCACTGAGGATATGGTCGTCTTTTGAGTCTCCCTGTCTCTCCCATCTTCTATATCTATGACAGACATTGGAGACTCCAAGGATTAACTCTCTTGACAGATCTGTGGACATCCATGAAGTTCACAGCCTGTTATCCTTGGTCACCATCCAAGTTCTCACCTTCTCTTGTCATCTTAGTCCCTCATGTTCACCTCCTCTGCACTGAATTTTGTCTCCTCTGATGTAACCTCTCACAATTTTTTGTGGACCTCTCCACAAAACTTTTCACTGTGCCTTCTGAACTACCTGTTTACTGATTTGTAAAACTTCCTTATCCTCTGTTTCTCAGATTTCTACCTTCTTCTCCTTGCCCTAATGGAAACCTAGCTCTTTCCTGAAGGTTTGTGTTCAGGGTGAAGGAAGAAAGAAAGAGAGTACATCTTCCCAGACATTGCAAATAATTACCCAGAGCCTGACATGGAGCAGTTTCTCAATAAATATTTTTTAAAGGAGTAACTTATCCTCAAAACGAACAAAGCAAATTTTAAAAACAAAAACAAAGCAGAACAAAACAAAACAAAGTCCTATTCCATTGAACAGAAATCATGTCATCCAGTTTTGAAATGGAATATTTAGAATTTCTTTCTCTTTGACAAAGATGACAGTTAATAAGAATGTATTTCATAAGGCTGTTATAAGGATTAAATGAGTTCATAAATTTCGAGTGTTGAGACCTGGACCTGGCATACAGTAAATGCCCAATAAATGTTACCATAAGACTTTTCATACCTGCCCCTCATTTCTCTCAGATCTCCTCCTCCAGTGATACTATCTCCATCCCCTGGCTATTGTTTCATAGCAAGATCCTGGACCTTGCCCTCAACTGGAATGGCTCCACCTTTGAAATCAAAAGCTCAAATTTCTAATCTGGCATAGCCTTGGGTGGTTCCTCAGTCCTTTGTATCAACACTTATTCGCTACCCTGCTTAGATTCCATGGTACAGAAGATGCTTCCCAATATCTTCACTTTTCTCATCCAAATGCCTTTCTGTTGCATTTGCCTAGAAAAATCTCAGTTATGTATGAATATCATAAAATCATGCACTCTTCCTTCCACTCTCATATAAGATCAAGTTCAAATTATTCTAGAAATGTTGAAATGTTTCTTTGGTTCATAATATCGAAATAAACATTTAATTATTTTCATTACTGTCCTTAGTATGCAACCATCTTCGTGATAATTTTTTCACTAAACTTTGTAAGGTTATTCAAATAATATCTGCAATCCCTTAAATGTATTACTTTTAAATAATTCTAAAATATTGCAGGTATTATTTTAACTAATGAGAACACAAAAATTTAGGGTAAAAAGTGCAAATGTATCACAATTAAGAGACCATGTCGTAATGAATAAAATGGTGAGGTAGGTTAAATTATCCTTCAATTTAGAAATAATTACTTTATTGGCATAAATGCAATGAAGGCAATTTGGTTTAATTACAGGACTGGATATTGCAACATCAGATTTGGAAAAGTGGATATATCTCACAGGTGTGTGTTTGGTTAGAAATTAATCTCAACTTTTAAGTCCTTTCAGAAAAAGACTTTAGAGATTAAATCCTCAAGAGTTTACAGAACTCACAGTTCAGAGGAGAATGTTTTGATAAGTAGCTCCCATTCTTCTCGATCTCTTCTGAGTTGGGAATGAACTCTGTGTAATAAGGGACTTCAAGTTTGGGGTAAAATGATTTTTGTTTTTAATTTGTCATCTACTTAGTGGCCTTGTAATATGTGATGGACAGACTCCAAGACGTCTCCTTCATCTGTGTTCAAAGTGAGCACCAGGTGCAGGGGAGGCTTCTGCAATCTCAGAGAATATTCAGTCTGGGTGGTGCCATGGAACATTCAAAGGCTTTCTCCTGCCTTCTACCCTCAGAAACTTCCTTGTGAAATGTGCTTACGGAATAATTTAGAAATTCAACATAATGAGATAGGAGCACCTGTCATCATTAAATGTGTCACACAACCTGTGGGTTGGTAGGTCTATTTGAAAATGCAGGTTCAGACACTGCTCTAATTAAGCTACTCTTAACCAGTTTTATCCACTCAGCAACTATTTAATGAGCAAGAAATATAAAGAAAAATTCCCTGTCTCATATATTCTAGAAAATATGCAAAAAGTATGCATTCATTTCAAGTCATTAGGGAACCAAAGGCCTTATTCTTGTGTTCAATGATGACATGTTTATGTCAAACCCCATCATGGTACTTACTATTTGTCCATCTCCCTGGTATAACCTTCATAGCTAAGGCAACAAGAAAAGATTATTACCTTTGAATTCTCTTTCTTTGAACTATATTCTACTATTTTTTCCCCTAACATTAAGAACAAAAACTAAAATCATATAAAAACAGTATTTATCTTTTCCACTAAATCCGGCTTTCTCAGCCTCAACACTATTTACATTTTGGGCAGATGATTCTTTGCTGTGGGAGTTGTCCTATGCATAACAGCAGGATGTTTAGCAGCATTCTTAGCCTCTCCCCTAGATGACAGTAGCACCTAATCCCCCAAATGTAGCAATCAAAAATGCCTCCAGACATTGCCAAAGGCCCCTCTGTGAGCACGAGAAGCATAACTGGCCCCAGCTGAGAACTACCGCACTAAAAGTGCATTTGGTGAGCAGCACAAGCCAGACGCAGAACTGGATACTTGAGACTGAGATAAATACGGCAAAGGGAGTTGAGGAGTTTAGGAGACAGACAGAGAAACCACTACAATAATGATAAATTTAGTGCTATTTTCTTGGTTACACAGAAATACAAAAACCAAAACAGCCAACGACTGTTGAGTGAAACCCGAAATGAAGGGTGTTCCAGGTCCAAAATGGGAAATGAGCACAAGCTGAATTTTCATGTTGGAGAGACGTGGGATTGGACTCCAGCCCCACCACCCCGGGTCCTGTGACCTTGAGCACCTTGCTCATTATCTCTAAGCTCCAGGTTCCTACTCTGTGAAAGAGGAGATTCATGCCTTCAAGACGACCAGGCAGATTAACTGTAAAATGTGTAACAACCTAACATGCAGCATGCGGGTCCTGGAAAAAGGATAGCGTTTGTTATTATCTTAATATAATTTTCTTTAAAAAAATTATTTTAGTGTAGCAGTTAAGAGCGTGGACTTTAGAGCTTAAAGTGCTCAAATTTAAATCTCTGTCTGCCACTAACATTTGCCCCTCAGATACTTCAACTGTAAAATAAGGAGAGTATAAAAATATCTATTTCTTGAGGCAATTGTGAAGATTAAATGAGTTACTTGCATGTAACGCATTGTAAGCATTAGCTCCTACTCCCATAGCTAATCAACTTTAAGATATACCTTTTTCATATTTTAGCATCTTTGAAATTAGAAGTCATCTACCACAGATGGCATATCATAGTTGATTTGGCAATTTTTTTCTCCTTAACTCAGGGGAAAATTATGGTTGGATCTCACAAACCATTCTAACTTGAATTCTGTGACATATGCTATTATTATACGATTGAAAATGATTTAAGTTAAACAAATCTTTTTGATTTCTCTGTTTATTCAGGACAACATCATTCATTCAGACACCCAACTTCAGTATAAATCTCTGCATTACTTTTAACCCTTTTTTTCCCATGAACCCAGACATACAATAAATTTCTAATTAAAAAAAAAACTTTTCCTTATATTGCCACTTGCATTAATATCCATGTTTGTGTATTCACAGGAAAAAAACTCAATGTAATCCACTAACTACCTTTTAAACAACTTCTACCAGGTATGCCTACCTCCAAATTTTCTCTACTTCAAGCTATATGACATATAATTTGTAAGAATCAATTTTCTAAACATAGAAACAAAAATATGTTTCCATTCAATGTGCTTAGTGAATCCCCATTTCATACTGTGTTCAGGATAAACACTTCACTTGGAATTGGAGGCTTTCATTCTAAAGCCTCAACTAACCTTGTTGGCCTTAAGTGCCACTCCGCTACGCTCCAGGGAGACGGAACCACTAATTGATGGCCTACGCTGTTCACCACCAAAGCTTTTTCATCCTGCGTCTGTCTCTTGGAATAGTCTTCTTTCCACTTACAGAAATTCTACTCTTTCTTTCAGACCCATCTCTAGTGGCACATGGGAATAGAGGAGCTTTTATTTTCTGAAACCCTTAGAAGTGTTGTCTATGATTGTTTGCACTATAATTTTCCTTACTGAGTAGTTAATGTATTATATATATCTCATACCTTCAATTAAAATCCTTGAGAACAAACTCATCTTTCTTATATGTTGGGATATCAACACACAGAATGTTTGTTGAGCATAGAAACTAATGTCTATGATTACCTTTGAAATAATTCTTGAAATACAGTATTTTATTAGCCCACAGTTAAGATTTTTATTATTCCTTTGAGATAATTGATATCTTACTATAAATTATGTTCAAAATATTTTCTTTCACTCTCTTTATGAAATCCCTCAAATAAAGGTAAAAGTCCTGATTGACCTTTTTTGTTTCTGTGTATGTGCTGTAAATATTTGGACAAAACTATTAGAAAATATGAGTTAATGAATGGACTACTTGTGTTTTCATTTAACATTTTTTATAGCACATTCCATATGTTGAATGAATTGTAATGACACAGAATACTGAACCAGATATTTATAAAGGCTCCAACCACCTATGCATTTCACGAAATGAGTTGAAAGGTATTATAATAATCTTTGTAATTTTGACAGTTATGCTCATAAGAAAAACAAGCAAAATTTCTGCACTAAGATTTTGTCATAAGGCTATTCTAGAGATCTATATGATTAATTACCTACTCAGAAGAAACTTCTAGTACTTTACTATCTTGCCAAGGTTTACTGTGCCTCAGTGCCTCCTCTCCCCGATATGGTCTTTAGAATGACGATCCAATGAGTTAATACTATGTACCAACTAAAATAGATTTGGACCAATAATTGATTCTACTGTAGTGGAGTAGGATATACTCTTAAAATGCTTTGAAAGCATCTTCTTATCTCTTATTTTTGGTAACTGTATCTTCTTCACACACTAGCAAAGATATAATCATCATTCATTCAACTTGTCATTGTAATACAAGGTCTGAAGTTATTGTTTGTTTTTCCCCTTTCTCTTTCAGTGCATACCAGTTGACTTGAATATCTAGATCAAGCAGCAAGTGGAACTAGAGGGGATATCTAGTTTCCCAGAGGGATTGTTACAACATATAAAAATAATAAAAAAAAAACTATGTTTGTAGGAAATACAGTCTGGAACTCAGTCTTGCCTGCCAATTCATAAGTATCCATGGAACTGGTGTTAATCAAATATCATCAAGAAAACATTAAATATAAAAACCTCTCTCTTAGTAAAATCAAATGTGTCCTGTGAACTGTTAGGCAATGAGGATGAAAAGATGAGTTAAACTATCGTGCCCTAGAAGAGTTCACAGTTCTAGATGTTTCTCCTCTACTCATACTACTTAATTCAATTGGCAAGCATTTCTTTAGCTTCTGATGTATTTCTCATGACTTTGTATTTTTTTCCCCCAGATACACTGTTGAGAAGAAAACAGATGTATTAAGTTAAAATATTCTGTCAGAATAAAGATAGAATAGTTTTAAATTCTATTTCAATGGGCAGTGGAAAATAATAACTTTTTTAAAGATGTGAACTTGTTTATTTGATATAATATAATGGATTTGTATATTGCTTATAAGTGCCATTATGATAAAGAGTATAAAATCTTTATGATGTACTTTAGTACACATATGTATTTTGTGATTCTCTAACAGAAGTAACACCTCTAGGCAAGCATTTGCTAAACTGTCACTTCCTAATCATCAATTCCAAATGGAAAAAAGCTGTTTCCATCCAGCACCCCGAGGTAGTAGTCAAGAATGTGGACTTAGCTAGAAATCCTAGATCCCTTACTAAATGGCTTTGCCACATTTACCCTCACTATACTTCATTTTTCCCCATTTGTTATATTGGAATAATAATAGTCTTTACATCATAGGGTTGTGCTAAGGATAAGTTTATTAATGTAAAATGTCTGAAGTAGGTCTGATACAGAGTAAGGCTATAGAGTAAGGCTATGTAAATATAATTTTTAATATAATATTTATTGGAAAGGAAAACACAATTAAAAACAACTTTTTTGAATCAATACTAGACTTTAAAAAAAAAAAGCCTAGGTAAGCATTCAGAATCAAAACCAATTTTGAATTTCAAAAAAATGCTCATTTATACACAGAAATCTGAGTAGATACATGCAGACCATAAAAAGTAGATGGTAATAGGTATATGAGTAATTTTAACATTCCTTTTTAGGCCCACTCATTTCAAATTTTAGAGATTTTTTTCCTATAAAAATTTATTATCATACTTTCTAAACTGTTTTGCATTGTTGCCATTCATAGATTTATATCTTTTCAGAAGTTAAAGGGCCTGCAGAAGCCATCCAATGCAACCTACACATTTTGCAGATGTGGACCCTAGTACTCAGACATGTAACATAAATTGTTTAAAATAACATGATGAATTACGGCAGAGCTGGGATAAGAACGCTGATCTCCTAAATTCTCATTTACCTCACAGCCCCATGTTACAATTCGATTTATTAACAACAGAATAAAAAAAAACAACCAGAAATATATCTTAAGAAAAGACCATGGGGTGATTAAAAATCATCTAAGTGATTCTAACCACCAATTGTCTCATGAAGGCAGGAATTTGTGTTGATATAACCAATTATATAACTTTTTCCTTTTTACATTTCATTTGGTCAAGATAAGAACCTAGTTATGACAGAGTCTCTAATGATAAATGTCCAGTCCATCCACCGGTGGGACATGATGTGATGTGATGACTGTCTCCTGATAAGCCTTTGGTTTGTCCTCCAGTTTGGGCTAAGGTACAATGTTGCTTGCCTTGGTCCTGAACTCAGCCTAGATGAATGCTCTAACATGCCACACTCTGAGGGAAGAAACAAACCTGCTGTGGCTCCTGGTGGGACAACACTCACATGCCAATGACAGGTGGCACTCAGGCAGACCCATTTGCTCTGCAAACTGGCACCTGGTCTTGGCTCTGCCCACACACAATACAAGAGTTGCCAGTTAATGGACAGCAGAGCATCTCTGACTTTAAGGCAGTTTATATTCTAAGTGTGTCCCAGCTTGTTAGTTGACCACTGGCCAGAACCCAAATTGGATGCATTGTTCCTGAGCAAACATTCTCAACAGATGGGCCAATGTGGTCACAGGACGAGGCAACTCGCACTCCTCACCCTAGGTGGCAATTAGGTTTGTGTTAACAGAAACTATTAGCACCTATTTGATGAAAACACAGAAAAAGGACCATTTTGGCATCCCTCTGAAAATTGCTAATTAATTCTGTTTATAAACAAAATCTGTATTTTCAGCTTCCAAGGAGGTAACCTTGACTTGGTCCAAGTTGAGATTTTCAAAACACAAGTATATTTTATGTGCAGGTTATGAAACTGGTCTAAAAATTACCCTTACCAGTAATGCTATATAGTATTCCTATAAAGTTATCCATAATACAGAGTTTCTGAGCAAGTATCTAAAATTTTATCTAATAAGGAAAATTTGTAAGCAGCTTGATTCCATAAACAATTTATAATCACATAATTATAGAGTCCATTAGTTTAAAATACAGGTTTCATGTTGGACAGATTCTAAATCAAGTCCTAGCCCTAACACATATTAATGTGTGACACTAGAAACATAATTTCTTTAAGCTTCTATTCCCACATCCCTCAAATGGGAGTAATATTATGCTAAAACATTATTATTTACAATAATGGAATTAATGTAAGCAGAAATCACTTAGAAGAATGCATGGCAAATAATTAAGTCCTCCAAAAATATTGTTTTTATCATTACATAACGTTCTTATAAAGGTGATGGTTTTCTTATTACCAGCAGACAAATGATAAAGTATAATGTGTGAAATTTGAAGTTCCTAATCCAGATGTCTGATTGCACTGGGGCTAGCATAAAATATCTGGACCCTGTACAATCTCCCAGAGGTAGAAAAATGGGTGGCAACTTTCAGGCTAGCAAACTGGCTGGCAAAATTTGTAAATAAGTCAATATGATTTAAAAACAAAAGTGATATCTATTAAATCAATACTATTTTTATGTGTCTCTATGGAAATCAATTGGCCCGTGAGAGGAGAACATGTATTCAATCCATAAAAATTATATACTCTGTATTTTTTAGCATTAACTTATTTTCTTTGCAGTTATACAACTAATAAATACTACGAATCAGTTGAATTTATAAAACTGGAGCACCTGTTATGTGCACCCATTGTACATTGTTTACAGTGCTCTGAATTAGTTATATCGTTTTAACAACTCTTTGAGTTAGAAAGGATGGCATAATTATTCACCCTGTACGAAAGAGTCAAAGCGTAGGTTAATCATTAGTCCCACTGCATCGCTGGTCCATATCTTCAGGACGTAAAGTACAAAGAGTTAAATAGCTTCTTCAAGGTCACACTCCTAGTTAGTGGCAGAGAAATCTGTTGAACATCATTTCCAGAACATGTGAGTATAACTAAAGGGATAAATGATCAAACAGTGTCAGAACAAGGCTAAAATCTAACATCTCTGACAATGGCCTAAATATTATTTATGTTATTGGCAGCTGTATTACAAGATCCAACAATAACAGTCCACGTGCTTCTGATTTTTTTCAAACAGAAATGGATAAGACATCTGTACAGCTGAAAAAAAAGGCATAGAATTTTCATTAAAATTGTTCCTTATATTTCTGAATCTTAAGGAAGAGTCCATTTTTTCAAATGTCATGTACAATATTTATATACATTGCTTTTCTCCTGCTCTCAGTTTTTTTCCTCCTTTTTTGAAAATCATTTTAATTGACCAATCTTGACCAGCCAACCTAATCAGTGTGGTTATTTATCATGAGCCCAAATTACCACATGTCCTTGAAGCAGACACTGTATGTGAAGAAGGCCGATCTCCTCAGCAGGGTGGCTAAGCACCTGTTCAGCATCTCTGCATCCCAGAAGCACATGCTCTAAACAATGGAGCTTCCAAACAATTAATACAAGAACATTTTCCAGGGCTAAGTATAAAGAGCCACTTAGTGTAAAAATGCCACAGAAAAGGGGAATTGTAAGTGTTTCTATTCAATTCCTTTTCTTTAGGAATCATGTATTTATGTGAATCTCACATTTCATGGAACTAAGAACTCTGAAAAGTCTGTCTTAAAATAGACTTGCACTTTAGAAAAAGAAATTTGTCAGTGGGTTCAGGAAAATTGATAGAATTTTGCACTATATATCTTGAAACTCTTTTTCTCTAGTCTCTTTTCTATTTTTATGAAATATTCATGAATGATATCCACTATGTGCAAGCCATCAACTGCATTTAGAATTTGCAGGCATACATAAGAATTCAAATGGCACATTTTCTTTCTTTTTTTCTCTGAGAAGCTATTATGAACATTCCTTTCTTGACTCTAGATCCTTATTGAGGAAATTAGTGTCACTTTAGAGTTAGTTTGAACAATAAGTAAAAATGGAATAAAAATATATCTTGGAACTAACTAATGATAGTATACAAATATCTGACTGATGCAAGATTTCAACTCTCCTGGTTATAGTCCTTTAAAAGATTAATAATAATTACCTGAAATACAAACTGTCCTGACAAGTCCAGACACGAAATCATGGTTAATTTAATCATACTACTTCTTACTCACATTCTGAGAAGAGATATTTATATTCTCCTCACAAATATTGAATTGAACAGAATATTGTTGTGTTGGTGTATTTCAATTTAATTGTAATATTTTTGGTTGTAGATGTATAACATTCTGTTTCTTTAATATTAATACATGATATTTTTCATACAGCTTCAGCATACACATATATTTTTGTATTACAAAATATACAACATCCCAATGTAATGATGGAACCTGGCAGAGAATGGAATATTGCCACAGTTGTTATAAGTACTGGCAATTTCTATCATATGAAACACTTATGAAAAGATGTGCTGAAGGCATCTTATCTTCAAAAGAGTAATAATTAGCAAAAAGCTCTATGTTTGCCTGGGGAAAATAAAAAGATGTAGCAACCAAATAAGACACTAGAGTTACTTAAGTTTTAACTCTCATTCATGTATTCAGTAAGTGAAATTCTCTTACATCACTCAATTTGATTAACGTAAAAATAAAAATACTCAATAACAGTGTATTTACCTTGCTTAAAGTGACTTCTTCTTTTACAGACTAGCAATAAGCATTATGAATACAGGAGGCACTTAATAAAAGGTAAACCTTAAAGTGTTTCTTCTATAGTTTAAATAATGCCTTGAAAAAACTATGCTTTTAAAACACATAATCATCATGAATTATAAAATGTCTTTTCCTTTATTTCCTCATTTTGTTCCCCACACCACTTATTGCACAGTGGTGTGTAAAATTCTTGTCCCTCATAAATGAGTCAGTGTTGATTTATTTAGGCACATATGTATTCAGACCCTCTAGAAAAAAAGATATTGATACTTGGCACAGTCACAAAAAAAGGCAGTGACCTTCTTTTTCTTCCTGAAATCTTCAGTTCTGAAATTGTAGAATCTTCAGACGTTTCTGCAAGCACTTAACGTTCGACAGCAACATATATAAAATGATGGCTCCTCCCTATTTTGTCCCTTTGTCATATGGAAAATATCCAAATAAATAATTTCTCCTTGGTTGGGCATTAGGGTTATTGTCAGACTCGGGAGTTGCTATTTACCAACCTCACTGAAATATTTATCTAATCGGAAGCTGTCTTTAAAACAACTTACCAATAGTAAGTTGTAATTTCCTTAACGAGAGTTACTGAGAAAGGTAAGGAGTTTAGGGCTAAATCAAAGAAAGAGGTAGAGGGGTACTACCTTAAAAATATATTCACAGCAAAGAAAAAACTACTCCCTTAATTCATCTCTGGTTACTGAAAGGTTGGCACAGATATCTTCCTCTGTGTTGGAAGTTTAAATAGCTATCACAGCATTTCATAAATTTAAACTTGAATTGAAAAGCTTTTCTCGTCTCCAAAAGAGAAACAGTCACATATTACTTACGTAGTAATTACAGGCTACGCAGCTGCCCTGCAAAGCTTTACTATAAATGTGTTAAGCATGAACCACTACACAAACCTTATTCAAATTGCATTAAATGTTAAGCCAAAGAAATGTCATCTTCCACACCACTCCACACAATTGCTTACACAAGAACAATGGCCATCTCCCTAGCCTGAGACCTAAATAATGTAATAGAATCAATGTTTTTGATTTAGGCTGTGGTTGGTTAAAAGTCATCACTGTTATTCTTCACCAAGTAAAGAGGTCCTTTTTCCCCTCATTATGCACAAGTGAAGCTTATGCTAATGCATACAAATCTAAGGATGAATAAGCTGCTTTGAAATACCATTTAAAGATTGAGATTTCAAGAAAAAGTACATGGCTTCTATCATGATAAAATGCTGACCTCAATTTCTATATTGCACTGATCCTTGCTTTAAGCCTTTCTAACATACAATTTAAAGCTTACACAGCATTTCCATTTGCCTAATACTTTAAAAATATTTAGCCGGTCACACCAAGCACTGCAGTAGTATCATGCCGGTCACAGAAAAATAACGAGGGTGAATCTATGAAAGTGTCCTAAGGGAAATTAGTAGAGGAAGGATTTCTAAAAAATTCAGCCTTATCTTTAGAGGCCTTTATTTCACACATTCTAAATATGCAGCTTTAATGCTGTTGTTTGATTTATATGTATTATTTGAGCTCTGAACCAAATGGATATGGCAAGATTGGGAGAATAACTGTGGCAAATAAAGTTGTCAGGTTTATGACCTAACACCTAGAGCAATCTGGGAAGAAATCAAACTGGGCTTAAGCTGTATTTTACCTTAATTCAAAGACGCAGACCCATTAAAATGTAATGCACCTGCATAAGTTTCTATTTTTGCAACTTTCATCAATTCGGTCTTATTTAATGATTAAAAATGGCAGGATCACCAGGGATGTTATGTGAATATCATGTAACCCCTGATCATTATGTGACAAAATGGCGCTCTCTGTGGCTTTCTTCCTAAAGTCCCACAAAGCCAGTCTAATCATGAGAAAACACTAGACAAATCCAAGTTGGGGGACATTCTTGGGATACCTGGCCAGTGCTCCTTAAGACTGTTGAGGTCATAAAGACAAGGGAAAACTGAGAACCTGTCACAGGACAGAGAAGACTGGGAAAACAGGACACTAAATGCAATATCCTATAATATCCAACTAAATAAATACCCTAGACAGGATCCTGGAGAAAGGAGTCATTCACAGAAAAACCAGTGAAATTAAAATAAGGTATAAACTTTGATTATCATGTATCAGCATTTGTTCATTATAAGCAACAAATCTTTCAAAGTAATGTAAGAGGTTAACAGTAGGGGGAACCGGGTAGAGGGATATGGGAATTCTCTGTACTATCTCTGTGACTTTTCTATAAATCCAAAATTCTTCCAAAAGGAAAGATTGTTTTTATAGACAAGCTATTTAATTCCAGTAATTGAAAATTAACCTTTGTCTACATTAATTATACAACATAATTAATCTCTAAGTCTTACACCAACATTTCAAAATTATATACTAATGGGCCTCAAATCTGTGGAAAGTTATTGAGTATAAACACAAAGATGGACTCACCAACTCAGTCCCACCAACTCTGCTTGCTTTTCAACCTGCTTGCCCATTAAGAAAGTTTGAGAAGCCTCACCTTCAAAAACCTCTCCTAGTAACAACATTCCTATAAAACTAGTGGTCTGAAAAAGTGAGAAAAGAAACACAGAGTCTACTTTCTCTACTAGTTATGCTGAAAAGTTAACCCAAACAATTTTCACTTGTTTCGTTCCTATAGATTGCAATGAACCTCTCATTGTTTAAAATGTTTGGTCCATTTGAAGCCAGTGCTGTTGACGATGTGACTTTAGAAAGTATTACAGACCTAGGGGTCTGTAAAATTGAGATTCTGAAATGAATGTGTAGATTCAGGACAGTATAGAGAGCAATGCCAGTGAAAGCACAAAAAAAGCAATTTGAGTTCTGTGACAGCATGTTTCATTTCAGTCAGTTGAATGAACATTTCTTTTTTAGGAAAGGAAATTAGGGAAAAAAATAGCAGGATGTGACATTTTTTGCAGACAATGATTGCAGTAGGTGTGGTAGCTGTAGTTTCAGAAGGCAGGACTAGGAGGAAGGCAAAACAAATCTTAAAGCTAAACTTGATCGTTATATATAAAAAAAATTCCTGAATGATTTATTTGATCATAAAAGGCAAGGTCTTGGGAGAACTTAAGATTACAAAACAGTTTTACATTTATTTTTATAAAAGATAACAAGCATTTCTGAATGTACCCTAGAGAGCTGAGAGAATGGGTTTGGGGTTTGGTGATGGAAGAACAGAAAAGAGCTGGGGGAGAAGGTCTTTATGAGGAGACGGCAAGTGAGAATGTGACAGGAGGTCCGTAAGTGAAAAGTCCCATTTGCAGATAGTGATGTCAGCTGCTTGGTGCCTTATCATTATTGTGTTAAATGAGATCTCTCCTTTACTGCAGGCCCTACAGTTAGCTACACTCAGCACCTTTTTGTTAGTGATGCTCTGAGCTAAAAAGGAAGGCAGAGAGTATCCAGGGTGAGGTGAAGCATCATAGCGACAGAGCAGTGGTTGAAGGGGGCAGTCGGGGTGGGTGGGTAGCAGGAACACAATGAAAGACCTAGACGGGCCGGAAAAAGAAAGTGCCTCAGGAATCCTTGATATTGGAGGATGAAAGATGGAGTGGAGTGGTCAGGCATTTATGCGAAAATTCACTAAAAGAGGCCATCAGAAGCCTGGAGGATCTCAGTATATAGAACAGCAGATATGTGGCTTGCATATGTAAAAATACTATGTGTGAAAATAATATACCAAGGTACAAGAGACTTTGGTGGTGCAGCTGGAGCTGTCTTTTTCTTTTTGAATTATTCAACGATTATCTAACAATCTTCCACCCATGATGTTCTTACCTTCCTCTTGGCAAGTCTGCATCATCTTTTTTCCACCGCACGGTTGGCTGAGGATCTCCCTGGACCTGACAACGAAATTCTATAGCTTCTTCCTCCAGCACCACCTGGTTAATTGGCCTCCTGAGAAATGTGGGTCGTTCTTAGGGAAAAAAAAAAAAAGTAAAATTAAATGAATGTCATGGATGTTTTTGGTACATAGGTATCTAACTTTATAGCTCAACTATGTCTTGATAAGGCCTTATGAATCCAACATAATTGTACAAAATAAAATATTTTGAAACAAATAAATACCTATGGTTTATATATGAATCCATACATACTGTTGGAAAAATATTAAATTGATTCTTCTGTGAATTCCTGAGCTAAATCATGTGTATCCCATCATAAAAATTCTGAACACTGTATTCCACAAAAACAAAGAGACAAAAATGATTACTTTAATGTATTACAATGGTTCAGAGTGGGAAAACTGAAAGTTGAAACAGATGAAAAAGTCAAAAAATAAACAAATATTAATATTCCATCAAGAATACTAGAGAGAACAAAAATAGTTGTGCTTTTAACGTAAGTTGTCTAAATTTTCTCACTAAGGCATTTGATTTGATAAGGATCCAATACATTCATGAATCTTTTCACTTCATATGTGGAAAGCTGCCCACCTGATTTTTTTTCTTAAATAAAAAAAAAATGATAATCTGATGTTTTTCTTAAATAAAAAATGCTGTCATTATTGATTATTGTAAACTAATTACTGTCATAGATAATTTTCTAAGGCCACTTCGAATATCTTCTCCTAAATGTTCCAGATTTTTTTTTCACTTAACTTTTATGTTTATTTCTCTAGTATTCTGTTTCAGTGTTTCCTGTCCTTTAGTCTTTTGTTGTTAATCTGTACCTAATACTGTTAATCTGCATTCTAGTACTCCTCAAAATAAAGCCTGGAAAAAATAAATTCCTGCCCATAAGAATCTTATCATTAACGAGAGATATAAAACAAAATGCAGTTTTATATATCTGTAAACACTTCAATTCCTTGTCTAGTTCCCTATTCTTTTTATAATGATCTGATTGTGTTACAGGAAAAATTATCATTTAAATTTTTATTAGCCCATGTCTCTCAGTCATAGACAAGTCCAATTTTGCTACTTACTGATGTAAAAAGAGAAGTCAAGGAAAAGAAAAACGAAATCCATAGGGAGTTGACACAATTTATCTGGCCATATGGCCATATTTAGTCACTTAGAACTTTAATTTCAACCCACTTAAAAAATGTGAATACAGTGGCACAAAAAATTGAAACATATTTAGCAAGAAATCTTTAAGGAAAATAAATCACGTCAAATAACATATGTTGAGTATAGACTGGAAGTATATTATTTTATTGACTAAATAAAGATCCATATTTATGAAACAAATGTGTAAGTTACAAGAGCCATATCTGATTGCAATGAAGTCAACCATCATTAGTATTCAGAAGGAAGACAATGGCATCTCTCTACAGTGAACCTGACAGTAAGGATCAAAATTTTCTTTGAAACACAGATCTACATATGCTCAAGTATCTATACTCTGGGACCCTGAATCCCAAGCCATAAAACAAGGTGACTGGGACTTTATCATGGAGAGGGTTTTTTAATGCAAGATTTAGAAATAATCCATAAAAACTTGGGGAAGATAGTTTGCTCTTAAAGATTTTAGGTAGTCAGAATCAATTAGCAGCTAAGTGTGCCCTCAAGACAACAGAATAAATCTGCAAGTTGAATGGAATTATTTCGTGTTATCCTTTTAAACTCTGGACACTTTGTGCTCCAAACAACTATTTCGGTGCTTGCATAGTTGATATGGTGCTATTGTTTCTGGCAGTAAATAGACAACAGGATCAGTATATCCTTATGAGTGTTTACAATGGTAATAGTAAAAATTAATCATTACATAGAAAGGAGGACTGAATTTTTCTGTTATCACTTGGGGACGTTCATCCAATTCATCCAAAAGCTGCAATAACCCTATACTAAAAGATAGCTGAGTCACCAGTGATATCACTTACGACTGAGAAATAATCAAGAGGCCCTGCCTGCTCCCTCTGATTTTAAAGGGAGAATTGTCCTCCAACCTGGCATATGGATGAGCGAGCTAAGAGAAGTCTTTCCCGTTCAGCACATGTTAATACAGCTCCTCCCATGTCAGGCTTGGAGCCTGGTAGCTGGCAAAGAGCCAGCAGGTTAGAAAAGTGGTGAGAGATGAAGCTAGTCAGTTGGTAAGTGGTAAGGCCATCATGGGCCTTGCACTCATGTCAAGGAATGTGAGCTCTGCCCTGAAGGTGATAGAGCGCTCTTAAAGGATTTTAAGTAAGGAAGCACCATTTTTAATAAGCATACGAAAAAGATCGTGTTGGCAGGTCTGTGAAAGATGAATTAGCAGAAAATATGAAAGGTGAATTAGGTCAAATGGTTACTGTAAGAAATTATTTCAGCTCAGAACTGACACAGTGGTTCTAGGGATATGGAAAAGGGAAGAGAATGAAAAGATACCAGAATTGGGTGATACATCAGACGTGGAAGGAAAGTCTATGGAAATGTGAGGTATCTTGATTGTGGTGCTGATTTCATAGGTGTATGCATCTATCAAAATTCATCAAATTGCATAGCTGAACTATGTATAGTTTACTATACAGAAATTGTACCACAATAAAGTTGCTTAAAAAATTTAAAAAGAAAAAAAGATTAATTTCCACTGAGCAAACTGGAACAAAGTGGCAGGTAAAGTATGAATGTGGGGGTGGGCATCCTTTCATTGCAGAAACAGTAGACATGAGAAAAATGGACTCCTTATGCATTTTTAGTCAGGTTTCTGTTACTTGAAGTCAAACGCATTCTTAATTAATATAGTAAAGGAGGCTTTATATAACAAAGAGAAAAAATAAATGCCACGTCTATAAAGAAAATCTGATGGATTAAAAATTCTAAATAAAGAAGGAATCATAAAAAATCTTCTTAAGTATGATGAATATATTTTATCAGAAATCAAATGCAAAAAATTATTCTTTAAAAGTAATACACTAAGGTCATGTCTATTAAAATCAGGAGTATGATGGGCATGTCAACATTAACAATCAGCAAGAAACAGAAGGGAAGTGTGAGTACTGGAGAAGGACCAAAACAGTCATTACTTGCTGACACCCTGCAATACAAATAACACGGAACAGTAACTTTGATCATTGATGACTGCACAAAAATAAGAATAATGTAGGATCATTGCAGTAATAATGGCAATACTGGAAAACTGGGATTTTTGGATAAATTGTGGCACATTCACACATTGGGATGTTAATGCTATCTATCTAACATGGAAAATTTTCATAGCATGATGTTGATCACAAAATAAATTGCAGTAAGAGTATATACATTAGTTCCACCAAAATACAAGTGAATATTTTCAGGCAAAGTTTCGTATGCTTCCTTCAACATGCTACCAGTTGCAAAATCACAACATATGACTATGATTAATCCAAAGAGCAAACTTTACATTAGAGTTGTCACAAAACGAAGCCATCTCTTCCTCCAGGGGACAATATCAAGATCCTTGAGGGGTTTTTTGGTTATCATACATGTTCTAAGCCCCACTATTTTGTATAGAGACATGTGGAAGCATCTCATTCATATTTTCAAGAAGAAGAAAGATATGGGAACCCCTGCTGCTGTTCTGATGAACTCAGTAGGGGTGGAGAACTTCTCAATGAACTTTCTCAATTCCCTTCTGCCCTCAAGCAGAGTCTTCTTGCCTAGAAACTAGTTAACCACAGGACAGCAGATAGTACAGAATTTTTGGAAGTCTAACATTGGATCATAGTGGAAAATGCCATTTAATTGACTTAAAAAAAAAACAGATGATGCAAAGAAAAACCCAGATGAAACTCATCTGCATATATGGTGCATCAAGATGGATTTTATACCTGAGTATTCCTAAGATTGGGCCTTCTAACAAAGTAATATCAAAATTTACCAATACATTAGAGTTTGGTTACAAATTTTAAAGAATTATTTGGAGAATTTCCATAGCATGCATTGTAGCAATTATTTCTAAATTGTAATATTCATTATTTCAATGGGTTTTCTGTTAATTTATAAGCTCACCTTCTACTTTGTAATTTTAGCTGCCTACAAAAAAATAGGACGTTAAAAACTGTAGATTTGCTTAACATTTATTTAAATGGAAAGACATTTTTTGTAAGAACTATTTTCAGTTTCCTTAACTAGACTTTATTTCCAGAAAACCTGAGAATCAGAAACATGAACATTAAAGACTGAAGAAGTTATAACAGCAGTATTTTTAAATGTTTGCCTTTTAGTGGCTACTGCTAAAAGCCAAACACAAAGCCACACCCCTTTCAGACACAAATTACAAAAATTACAAGGAATTATCTTCGGGTTTATTGGTTTACGTCAAAATCATTTGCAAAGAAATGCAGTCAGAAGGATTAGAAAGTAAGGCGAAACATCCAGTAGGTGGAGAGGTGACCGCATTCAATACCCAGTAATGCTCCATGGAGTTTGTACGATTAAAATAAATGTACATAAAACATTGTGAACTACTACCTAACAAGCAAACCTAATTTTAAGGCATGTGAAAATAAGGTCACTGAGTTTTCCATGTTATCACCTTATGTCTGATCACATATTGAAAAACAGAGGGAGAAATCTCAAGGGCTGTTTGCTGACTGTTTATCAACTAGACTAGAGTCCCTCTGAATGCCCTGATCCCTACTTATATAGCCAAGGAGTGATCAAAGGCAATGCCTTTGCCAATGCAATTAACATTTTTTTTTTTTTTAACGTGAGATTAACTAGACTTGAATCACCTGCATCACTTGCTTACAACGTTAATCTCTCTTGAGACAGCACTGTTGTTTGGCAGCCTGGTACTATGTAAGTACAGCTCTCAAGTAGTCAGGTCAATTTAGTTCCAAATTGGCATTATGGAAAACCCAACTTTGTATGCAACTGTAATAAAATCAAATGCCAGGTCTCATTGTAGTTACGTCAAAACACTCAGAAAGCGAAATATTCAATTTAACCCCAAAACCATAAATCTGAAATGTGGTCCCAAATATCTCTTAAGTTTCTTACTTTCATGCTACAATGAAGGAAATTAAGTACCCAGGGAACAAATTTCTCTTTTCAACTGTATTCAGTCATTGAATATGGCTATAAAATTGTCAATGGCTGCGCCGTGACAGCTATTACTAGGACAACCTCAACAATTTAAAAATAAACTCTGCTTGACATTATAAAAGTAGCATTATGGCAATAATTACATAGGTAGAGTCCTGTAAGTCCTCTAAGACCGAAGCTATGCAGTAAAAGCACATGAGATCTAACCACTGCTTGTAAACCTTATCTGAGCGTTAGCTGACCCAGAAGGATCTGCTGCACTGTGGTGTCTATTAAACTGGGAAGTCAGATGGCTAGCCCTAGTAGGTCTCCTTTTATTTAACTGGGTATGTATGAAGGGCAGGGGTTATGATAGCCATTGAATGTGAATTACTGTGCCCTTCCGAAACAGACTGGGTGATAATGATCAGTCTGTCTCAATGTGATTAAATAAGTCCTGGCTGCATTAATTTCTTTTCTCGCCAAGGATTTTCTTTGTCTGAGAGAAATCATCCTGTGAAGCGAAACCAAACATAGGTAAATGTTCTCAGAGGGGGAAAAATGCCTTTCTCACCATGTTTTAGAGGCAAAGTTTCATGTTACTGCTGATATGAGAGTTGTGCTGAGAGTGGGGCACCTGTCTATTCATCTCTCTACTCTACTTAATCACTCAAAGCTTGGCACATAGTAGGTGTTCAAGAGATGTTTGTGAAATAAATGCAGTAGCAAGAAATATTTTGCTGTTTTAAAGTTTGCAAGGTAATGCTATTTAAAAGAACTGTATTGCTCTTAACAATCATCTTGATTTTAATAACACCTTATGTTTTGAATTCTTAAACGAAGACCACAAGTTATCAGTAAATCAATAACTTATATTCCTAAGGTTCAGTTCTGAGATATCTTCCCTTGCAGCTTTGTCTCAGAGTATCTCAGCTACACTCTGGCCATCAACAATTACCTCTCATTCAATAACTGAAAATTAACCTCACCAGCACCAACCTCTGTCCCCATTCCCAACAAAGTGGTTAGTGCCCAATCTGATTATCCTACTGTGAAAGCCATCAGCTGACACCGTTTCCAATAGTCTTTTTAGTGAACAGCAATTAAATATGAATGAACAACAGATTGCTTGCCATTTGAAGAAAGTCTCCAGTGTAAAAGACAGAACAATGCATGGAGGAGGGCAGGGAGAGGAACTTAGAAAAAATAAAAGCAGGTATACATCATGAGAAGATTTTATTTAAACAGAAGATTTTATTTAAACAGAATTTATTTATTTAAATAAATTTATTTATTTATTTTATTATTAAAATCCTAAGATACAAGAGAAGTTAAAATATCCGTGAAATAAGAACAAGATGCTATAAATAAGGAATAATTCAAGAAAAGAAAGACCTAGGAGATTTAACATCTAATTAGTGAATTTTTGCTTGACAGAGAAATGAAATAGAAAAAAAAAAGAGAGTATATTTCACTGAATTGTTTCAATAGAGCATTTTTAGATTGAGATTGCTCACCGAATGTCCAGCGAGTAAACGAAAAAAGTACCAAACCGAGGCATACTGTTAAAACATTTCAGAACACTGGGATAAAGAGAAAGTACTAAGTAAAGTTTGGAAAGAGAAAAAATAAAAAAATGATCACATAGGGATCAAAAGTACAGTACACTTCTCAAGAGTAACAGTGGAAGCAAAATGATATTGGAGTGGCAACTTTAATATTTAATATTCTGAGCAAAAATACTTGTTTTAAACTTGAATTCTATAACCAGCCAAAGTGTTCGTTAAGCTTTGGATAAAATAAAGACAGTTTGGTCTGGAATGTACTCTACGCTCCAGTCAAGCAGAAAGCAGGAGAGAAAACACTGTTCTGAATATAGGAGTTAAACCAAGAAAAAAACCAAATACAGGATACAGAAGACAGGGAATCCAGCAACAGAGGAAAGGGAAGATGGATATCAGAATGAAGTTTCTGGGGTAGACCTAACTAGCATCCAGCCTGTCAAATTGGGCAGAAGATCTGAGGCCTGCAGGAAGGCTGTAGCCAGGGTGGACTTAACAGCTAAACAGAATTTAGAGAATTTTAAACCTTCTGTTGAGGATTTCAAGAATTCATCACAAGTATAGATAGATATTAGTTAAAGGGAAAAATAAGCTTATTATTAACTTAAAGAAGACTAAATATAATACCAGAAAAAATGTCATTGTAATAGCATAACACTTAGTTCATAGTCAATATTTACATGGTTATAATAATTTAAATTCTAAATATTAATATAACCAATGTTTCTGAAGTCAATATACTGAAAGGACAAAAAGAAAGTGGAGGTGAGAAGGTGGGGAAGGGAGTATAAGTGGGTCAAATCATCATCTTCCAAAATAAGAAGTCAAAATAATGTATAAGATTGCAGAATCAGCACATAGAAATATGGAAATAAATTCCTAAAAAGATAAAACAGGCTTACAGGAATGTTCAAAGAAGAGAATGTGTATGTGTGTATGTGTGTGTGTGTGTGTGTGTGTGCTGGGAGGAGGGGAGGCAGAAAGATACTTCTGTATTTCATTGTAAGTTTTGTAATTCTTCCAATGTCTATTAGGAATGTAACATAGAAAATCTTTTTTTATGTATTATTTTGATAAACAATTAAAAATCATTTGGAAAAAATTGTTATTTTTGGTTGTTTTTTAATGACAGTTAAATTTTGGATAACAGATATCCCAAACCTACCCATAATTAGAAATGTAATTATGTAAGTCAACTCTAGTTTCTGTCTTCAGGATCTTTAGAATTTAATTGATATTTGTAAATTGCTAGGAAGTATTCTTTATGAAGACATCTAGACTGTGCCACAGATTTTAGTGTCTATTTACACCATGATGCGTACTTCTAATTTTTAGATTTGGTACTGCCACTTAACTAGGATGCTATTTTATAGCCAACAAATATTAAAGAAGAACAGAATAAATGATTCATAGAGAATGGCACTGTAACATTTTGAAAATTAAGTTACACTAATTATGTCTTTGTCTAAAGGGCCGATTTTAAAAGCATAAGTTGCAATTTTCAACCTAAAAAAATACCTTCTAAGTCAAAGCCCACTTAATAAAGAATCAAAACTTACAGATGGCTATTGCACTGACAAAGACCCTTTATCCCTTTCATTGGTGTCTTTGCCATTTATAATGGAGTTGTATTTTTGAATAATTAAATATCATCAGTTTTTTTCTCTGTATTACATAAATTAAAGACTGAGCTGCAAAGGACACTTATAAACTACCTGTAGCTGGAAGAGTATAGAGTGGTTCTAGTAGCCAGAATTTTTAAGGCAGAATTGCTGCTACATGAAAACATAATTGAGAAGGAAGAGGGATAAAATGTAACCAGTTTTTCTTTTATGAACCTTAGATCAGAAATGATAGTATCAAAGAAAGAAAGAAAGAAAGAAAGAAAGAAAGAAAGAAAGAAAGAAAGAAAGAAAGAAAGAAAGAAAGAAAGAAAGGAAGAAAGAAAGGAAGAAAGAGAAAGAAAGAAAGAGAAAAAGAAAGAAAGGAAAGTAACAGCGATGAAACACAAACAGGTTTGCTAGAAAACATTTTCTGGATGCAAGATCATCAAAATGAAATAAAGAAGGACTCATTAAACATAGCACACTATTTTATATTCTCTAAGAATTAGGGAATCAAGATGCAGGAGGGTTCTCTCTCAAGTAATACTTTGTCACAACCATGATTTAGACCATCACTACTATTTTCATGTTCCATTTCTGAATTTGGATGTTATTTTCTTATCAATAATGGAATTTTAGTTTTTCCCTCAACTTAATATTATACTTATAACCCCTTAGGTCAGTTCTGATTAGTTTACACCATGAGATAAATGTTTCTCAGCTTCCTAAATCAATTGTTCCAGAGGAACTGCCTCTAGACAAATTCAATCTCTTTGGTTTATAGCTACTTTCAAAATAATTTAGAAGTCCCCCCTGTAACTCCTGACATGTTTAGGGATCTCCTGTAGTTCTCATCATGTCTTTAGGGAAAACAGGGTAAATATTTCATAACACAGTCACATTTTGGTAAGTCTAATTGCTTGGGTAATGACACTAAACCTTTCAATTTCCTTCTGAAGGCAATATATACTGCTGTAATGCAACATTTTTCTGTTCCAAAGCTTGTGGTAGCTACAGAAAAAGAGAGATGAGTGTTTCTTTAAATAGAAGAGCTGTACTTGTGGGTTTTCAATGCTAATGTTCAGTGACCACTAATTTCATATCTTAGCAGGCAAAACTGTATTTTATTCATTACGGTGTAAAGCACATTTTCGGACCTTTATAGATGACTGCATGAAGTTTAAGGGCAAACTGATACTTGTCTAAGCTCCACAGGAGAGAAATTTGCATGCGTACTTTGAACAGTTTTATTTCTACTGTTCAATTCCTTTAATGAATTATGGGGTTTCTCCTGGTTTTGTTATTTGGGATTTCAAGCTGCTTAGTATCCACAGGAGTATTACCAGAGATTACTCAGTACTCAGAGCCCTCTGGTACATATTCATAAAGCACACCTTAACACTCTAAATGTGATGGAAATCATAACATGGCTCTTTTTTGCATCGTGGCACTCCCATTACACCATGGGTGGCACATCTCAAAAGGCAAAAGAGGTTCTTTGGGATGTATGCTGGATTCTGATTCTGTCCTCGGGTATGTTCTGGAGTAATGACCAGAAATAGGACCTTAACATATCATGCATAGATCCAGAAGATTGTTTTACTGGCACAAAAAAAAGGAATTTAAAATTCACAATTATCTTTTGTATTTAAGAAAAATCATGCAATATCTGCAATAGTGATTCTTTTATTCAAATATAGATAGATAGATAAACATCTGTAATAAATGTGTGTATAAGTACTTATGTATATGTCTGTGTACATGCATTTGTGTGCGTGTATAATAAATGTCTCCACATGAGACTTGAATGGGACTTTAGTGTCTTCTAAAGGAATGTTTAATTTTCTGGTATCTTTGGAATCCCTGTTTTCCTCAGTTTTCTGTCACTGTATTTCTTTTTTAGTTTTCCACAGCTGCCCTGTAGTATTGTCCTTACTTTTGCTTTCTCGACCATCTTTATCATGTCCAATCTTCTCCTTCCTAATGCCTTCGCCACTATGTCTGTAATACAGATCTAATCAGGTTTCAACCAATTAACTGAATTACTCCCAAGAGTCCCTTGGTTCTTATAGTTGAAGAAATCGTACTTGTGGGTTTTCGATGCTAATTATTGAATTAATATGATATTCATATCATATCATGAATACCATAGCAAAACAGTTTACTATATTTTTTTTCTAATTTTGATTGTGTGTGCATATAGCTGGCAAGCTTGTCTTTTTGTCATGAACTAAAACTGCAAATAGCTCCACTGAAATTTCCTAAAGCAGAAAACAAGTGCAATGTCTTTACACTGCACTCTCTAATTTTTAAAAACCTTACCCTGGGTCATATACATAATAAATACTTGATAAATGTATCACAATGGAATGAATGATAAACTTTAGGTGGATATAATCTCTCAAATAGATTTGGAGAAAGAGCAAGTTTTTACATTTTGATGAAAGGCAAAATCCTATAAATACATATGAATAAAGCAGGTAAATTAATGTTTCAAAAGTTTTGTTTTTCTTCATAGCAAAGATTTCATATGAAAGACAAAACCAGAAAACAAGACAATTCTAGTCTATCAATGCTCAGCACAAGTCATAAGTTAACTGTTCCTATACAGCCTGGTGTAATAAAAAAGTTTAAAAGCAAAGGAAAAGTAGATATAAATAGCAATTTATAATTTAAAAGAGAGTTTTACCAAAGACAGTCAGCTCTGCTGGATCGCTGTCTCTTTCTCCCACCATATTGGTGCCAACACAGGTGTACATCCCTGCATCACTTTTCCTGGTGTTGGAGATCATCAGTTTTCCACCACGGATCTGTTAAAATTGAAAAAGGAAAGAAAAAGAAAGAAAAGAAAAGAAAATGAAAGGAAAAGAAACAAACAAAGAAAGAAAGGTCACTAATAAATAATTTTGAGTATTTAAGCATATTTTCTCCCTAAGGGAAATAGCTCAGTGTCTAAGACACAAAACTCTCCCACTGCTTTGGTATCTGCATGTGTCCTATCTTCTCTTAAATCCTGTCCTTTCTGCTCTTAAATCCCCCCTTGGTATAAGCCTCCGTGCTCCCTTTCTAGGTAATGCTTCTTTAAGGTCGTCTTCCTATTTCTCGCCTGGTCCTATCAGTCTTGTGACTGTCCCCGTCAAACCCCAGGGGTTAGTCTTCACTCTGATTCTGTTGAATGAGCTCCCATTGACATTTGTCACCAGAAAAGAGTTATTATCTGCTTTGGATAATATAATGAAATCCAACTGATCCAGAAGAATTCAGCAAGTATTTGTGGAGTACCTTTGGGGCTGGACAATGTTCTAGGCCCTTGAGTTTCAATAGTAAACCAAATAATAAAAATGTCTGCCTTTGTGGAGTTTACATTTCAGTTGTTAGTATTAAAATTATCTTTGTCTCATCCTAATTGCATTTATGAGATAATTTTTGAAGAGGAGGTTGGGTTTGATAAAAACAAAGTTCTTAAAATGATGACTATGAGTTGGTACAAATCGTTGGCTTCTAATAGGTGCTCCATTAATGTTTCTTAAATGAGAAGCATTTATTGATTGAATAAACAAATATGATAATGTTAAAATATCTGTTTGTTGAAGAGGACATTAAAGCAGAATTACGTTTTCAGTAAGTGTATCATCAACTTACAGCTTCTTTTCTGATTTTGAGGGCTTTTTTGGTATTTATCTAGTTCAACAATCTTAACTTTATAACGATTGAGTGTTCTTAAAGAGATATGAGGTAAGAACATGCTGGTTTCCTCCATTAATTTTTAATTTCAAAGGCAGACAGAACTTAAGCAGGTATGTTTTCATCAGACATATTTCAGGCTCTAAAACTTGTCATGTCATACAAAGGGATTTGCAACTTTTTTTTTTTAACATAGGAAGAAAATACCGTCAACCTGTTCTCAACTATATGCAGTGGAGCATAATGAATGTTAGGCTATAAACCACAGAGGCCATTTTTCCTCCCCTGAAGATGAATGTGACAATATGACTTGATTTGACCAATGGAAATAAAGCAATGCTTCACCAGAAGAAAAGTGGTCACACACTGGGACTTGCTTTCTCTTGCTACAGTTGGAACCCTGAGACCACCATGGGAACCAGCCTGAGCTAGCCTGCTTGAAAATGAGGGGCCATGAGGTGAAAAACCAAGATGCCTGGCTGAGAGGCAGTCAATGGTCAGACATGTGAGTTAGGTTATCCTGGATTATTCAGCTGCCAGCACACCTTTAACAAGCCACGAAACCATGAGAAAACCTAGCAAAGATCAGCCAGGTTGTCCCAGAGCAAAGAACTGTCAGCTTCCCTACAGAATCATAGTGTAAATATAATGGTTATTAGAAGCCACTGTATTTTGGCATGGTTTGTTAAAAAGCAAAAGCTAAATCACACAATCATGAATCAGAAACCCTTGAACATTGATTTGACTCCATTACCGAGAGCACATTTTCATAAGTTTGGTATCCAAGCACAGACAATTGGGAGCCAAATTCTCCTTCCGTATAGGTCCTCGCAGTGTCAACAGTCCAAGCCAGAATCACATGGACACACACTGTGATGTATGCGATACTCTTGCCTGGCCTCTCTGGCTCTGTGCTATGATGTAATCACAATGCATGTGTAAGAAAAAACCCTCAAACTTAAGACAATTTAAAAGATAAGAGCCACTCAGACAATATGGACTTTGTGATAGAAATGACATATTTGTTCACTTAAATGTCATGACTTTAAATAAAATATATTCATTCTCAATTATTGTATTGAATATAAAAATTATACTAAAAACAATGTCAGAAGGCTGAGGCATTATCTACTATTTCAGTGGACTGTTTTCACTTACAAACTTCACATACATGTTGAGTGGATCTTCTGAAAAAAATAAAATTATTGTATGCCATTCCCCTTAACCTTTTTACCCTTTCCTGGGTGTTTTATTTTGAATATTAATCAACTGATTAACTTGATCAAGAATTTCCTTTGAAAACAGACTATTTTTCTATAAGAGCTAAATTGCAGAACCAGGTAGTCATTTTTCCACTGATTTTAATATCTCTTCAACTTTTAACAAATTCAATGTGTAATATTTTAGATATAAATATTATTACATTGGAAAAATTGGAAAAGAGCTTGAAATACTTATCACTTCAAATTATTTCCTCTTTTAATTTTGAAAGTAGTGCAAAAAGAAACGTTCTAGTTTATATGGTTTATAACCATCATTTATTTACAGTCATGTACTGCGTGATCAAAAGATACGTTTGGAGATCTTGAAACGAGGTTCAACGTCAATATTCCACTGCATAAGATATATCTACATATTCAGGTTGATGCAATTATTAATACATCATGGACACTTGATTTATATAATTTTTGTCTCTTTGAAGCCTCATTTAGAAGTTTTTGGTTTTGGTTACCCTTTTTCAGTCCTTTCAATACAGTGTAAATGGTAATTAGCACTCAAATACAGTTCTACAACTTTATTAACAATAAAGAAAAGAATAAAATACATCCAAGTTAAGACTGGATATTCAATCTTTCTAGGTGTTCATTTTAATTTAACTCACACTTATTCTTTCTTCCTTGTCGTCAATTCGAATTTTGTCTTTCTTCCAGTAGATGGTGGGCTCTGGGTGTCCCCGGGGAGGCTGGCACTCCAGGATTGCAGGCTCTCCGGCTGCCACTACAACATCTGTGGGATTTTGCCGGAAGTCATCTCGTAACACTGAAGAAAAACAATTGGAGTAAAAGAAAACTCAGTGACAGTAACCTTAGCTTTCTCTTGCAAAGGGTGACTTCGAAATCTTACTTTATTCTAATAATATTTGCCAGGATATTTGCCGAGAACAAAGCCTGGCCCACTTTAGAATATTTTAGAGCCAACCTAACTGCTCATCAACAGGAGAATGGCTGACTATATGATCATGAATCTTTGCTATAAAATCTGATTAAAAAATGAGGTAAGTCAAAGGACAATAGGATAGGAAACATTCATGATATAGCTTTCAGATTTAATACAAATTCACAGTACCAAACAATTTATGTAGTATGATCCTGTTTTCTATTAAAAATACACATATACATACATGTATATAAATACATTAAAATAAATTGCCACCTTATACTTAAAGCTCTGAAACAAGTCACGTGCATGTGGTCTGGGAGCATGTATGCATGTCCGTCTGGGAGGGGAAGCAGGGTGAGAACTCTTTGAGAAAACCCTCTCTCATGACATGAATATGGACAAGATCCACACTGTTTTCATTACTCTTCAGAAGATAGACTCATTGTTCACCCTTGCAACGCACTAGCACCCACATACACAGGGCTACATTTCCATTCTGTCTGCATCTCCACCTGCCAAGCGACATCTGGGCAGCGTGACATTCGAAGCAGAGATATCCCTTATAGCACTTTTGCCAGTCTGAATTTCCCCTCCTTTCATTAGGAGAACAGCAGGTTGGACCTCCGTTGTAACCTCTGAAAATCTGGCATGCCTGGATCTCCAAATGTCACCTATCTATCTGTGTACTTCCCCTGGCAAGATGGAAAGCCTGGAGAAATGACTCGGTCCTCTCAGATTGCAGAATGCTGGCTTATTTAGTAAATAAGGACTATGTCTATTTTAGGGTAAACATTTGAAAAAGCAGTTGAGAAAACAGGTAAAGGAGATTAAGGTGTACAAACTACCAGTTACAAAATAAATAAGTTACAAGGATGTGATGTACAACACAAGGAATATAGTCAACATTTTATAACAACTTTGTATGGTGTGTAGTTTATAAAAATACTTGAATCACTATGTTGTATACCTGAAACTAATACAATATTGTAAGTCAACAATAATTCAATTTAAAAAAGTAGTTGAAACCAGTTAATATACCATAAACCATAAACCATAACTGCCTTTGCTTTTTGTTAATGCCTTGACTTTTCCTATTCTTTGATATTCTAACACTGACAAGTTTTTTTCCCCCCAAGTGTATCTTGGGGTTAAACAAACAATTATGCACGCACAAATAGTGTGCATATATGTCTCTCTCTCTATGTGTGTGTGTACATATATACACATTCACACACATATACATTTTATATATATAATTTGGTCAAGCTATTTGAAATCAAAACTGGGCAGCTGGGCTAGCCTGTTATGTAAATCATCTGCTGCAAATGTGGATTAGGTCAAACCAACTGCCTTTGATGTCCTGTAATGAGACCCACTTCAGCACTCTGCTTCTTTGTTGGGCCAAGTCTCTAGGTTAATTGTCATTCTCCAAATAAATAAAAGTTCTCTGTCCTGAAAATAGGTCCAGAGAGACAACTGAGTGACTTTTAGGCTTTTCTTTTCTTGTCTCTTGAAACAACATGGTTTTCCATCTTAATGAACTTATGGCCTTTTATGAGATTAGAGAACCTCGTCTCCTATTGAAGGAGCCATAAGAAAGAATTCCGCACAAATTGCTCACTCTCAGTTTATATGCTGATTAATGTACCGCTTTCGCTGCTGAGGAAATGTGTTCCATTTTAGCACAGTGAACTGCACATTTTTTGGTTCTTTTGTCTAACTGGCAAGAAAGGTGTGATTTACATGCATAAAGATTTGCTTCTGAATGGGCTGAGAGAGTGTGTATTTAAATGTGATGTTAAAACAGGAGGGTAAGAAGGAGTTAACACTGTGGTTCCCTACTGCAGGTAAATCCTCAAGGGAGAGCAAGCTGGTGACTCATTTATATTCTAAATACAGAACAGCTGCCTATTTATGCAATGTTAAGACGTGCAAAAATATGGTAACAGGGTGGTGAGTACCCCTACAATATCCGGTACTGGCAACAAATGGTGTTTTGGCAGGCCCTCAATCTGTTCCAAAATGACACATCTGGCCAGTTGGAGGACCTTCTCCAGAACTGGTCCCCTAACAAATCACATGCCAAAAAGCCTCTGCTCAAATGGTACTTAAGACCACTGTAAATCATTCAGAAACACACTATTACATCAATTTGCAACAAGCCAGATTAAGAGGGGGAAAAAAATGGTCCTTTGACATGGGGGACAAAAAAAGGAGAAAATATCATAACAAACTAAGGATTGCTGCTCTTAAACAATATAACATGTGTTTATGGCAGTCACAAAAAAAAAGAAAATGACTCCCATTTGCAAATGAAGCCAAGAAATCTAACATCAACTGTAATTTTAGGCTTTCAGACTATTCACCCAGCTAGTAGGGTGAGATAATAGTATAATTGGTACTGTACCCTCTTCAACTTGTAAAATGCTCTTTGGGGTTTGTATAGTAATTCATTTTTGCTTAGTGATACCATTTCTTTTATCCTAAGTCTTTGTGGGTAATAAAATGTGTTTCATCTCTCTCTCTCAGATAAAACATTCAAGAGACAAAAACAACCTTTTCAGGAGGTTCTAGCACAGCACACAGAGAACGTACTCTTAGGAAAAAGAAAAGTCATTTTTACGCTCCTTAAATTGTATAAATGTTCTGATAGGTGCTTAGATGTTTCTGAGGTTTGTATAATCCACTCATAAATGTAAACACAATAACATGAAATATTCATTGTTTCTAATTTTTGTACTAATTATTCATTTCTGTCTTGGATTTTGCCCTGTGCTTTACTGCAAGTGATAAAGAATAGAAGGTGTTCTTTATAGTAAAGGATTCATGTATGTTAGGTAAAGAGAGCTAAAATAGTCTTATAAATGTAAAAAAACAAAGTGAGTCCAAATTTGAGTCTATATATATTTTTCTCAGTAAGCCCTTATTCTATAAAGAATTATAGAGAGCTATATTTTCACCGTGGTTTGACAAGTAAGGCAAAACAAGAACATGCAGCGATATGTGTATTACCTAAAGCTCCAAACAGCTTTTTGAACAGGGTGAAGAGAAATAAACTTTGTGAACTAAAAAGAATCTGGTTGAAATGACAAAAGCTGGGAGGGTAGTAGTAAGTTATACTTGAAAAAAAAAAAAAAAAGATAAAATAGGTACAAATTTGGCATAGCACTTGTTTTCAGATCTATATTCAGAATACAAGGGTTCAAATCTCCATCGGGGAAAAACAGAAATCGAACTGGCCAGAACCCAAATATTCATTTCTGTGTATGAGCAGAAAAGCACAAAGGAGGGTTTAATGAACTAATCATAACCTGGATTTGCTTGGCATTCTTGTTTACATTGACAAGCACTGTGACTTAGAAAGTTATTCTGTAAGATTAGAAAATTCTGAATTACTGTGTGTTTGAGAAAATATAGTTCATATTTATGACATAAAGATTTGTAACAAATTGATTCAATTCTGCAGGAAGATACTGAAAATACTACAATATGCTTGGCGCTGTCGTATAAAATGGTTAAGGAATACCGTGTAAAACAAGAATGACACAATTGTGTCTGTGGCAGGCTTTTTCTCTAATGTTCTTCAGTGATCTCTCCCTCCTGGTATTTATTTCTTTGTGTCAGCCCCTCCTCTTGACTGTGGGCTGGACCCGGTAACATGTTTTTAATGAAGTGATGGACTGTCACTGCCAAAATTAGGTTATAAAAGCTTGTAACATACATCTTTTTGGCTCTCTTTGTCTTTCTGTCTGTCTCCCTCTTTCTCCTCATGGCCATCCTCTGATCATGCAAGATACCTTGTTGCTGGATGGAGAGGCCCCTCTGGCAATGACCTGAAGGCAGCGTCCAGCCAACAGCAAGCAAAGAATTGAGCCCTCAGTCCAACATCCCTTGAGGACCCAGATCTTGCCAACAACCATTTAAATTTGGGAGCAAAAGCTTCTCCAGTTGAGGTTTTACATGAGACCACAGCCCTGATCAACATCTTCATTGAAGCTTTGTAAGAGATCACACAGCAGAAGACAAGTTTGCTCATACCTGGGTTCCTGACCCACAGACAGTGAGAGAAGAAACATGTGCTGCTTTAAGCTACTAAATTCTGTGGCAATTTCATACAGCAGTAGGTAACTAATATAGTGCCCTAAAAGAGCTTCACATCTAGGTGTCCCTTTAGAGCTGACCTCTTTGACTCCTGCTTCTTCTCAACCCCACATTCATTCACTCACCAAGTTTTCTCCCTTCTGTCCTAAATCAATAGTTCTCAAAAATTATTTTTTGCCTCAATCAACAAAGCCAAGGCAGATCTTTACTTAGACATTTCCATCTTATTTTATTAAAATAGATTAGCAATAACAATGAGATGAGACTGCATAATTAACAGATTTCTGAAATACATGATTCTGATTTTCAATGTACACATGCTTCCAAGCAGTTATTAGAAATGGAGAGCCTAAAAATATTACTGGTGAAAAGTATTCACCTACACCACTGGATAAAGAAAACTATCCACATAAAGAAACTAATTTGATCATGAGAGGGGTAATTTACAAAGAAATTGTCATGAAAACCCATGCTTAGCTGCAGGTGAAATGTCTAGCAAATCAAAGCAACACTGAACACAAGGCTTCTTTGTGAGCAGGATTTCTCTGTGCACAGGGTCTGACAGAGCTGTGTGGCATGAGACTTCACAGTCAAAAACTGACCCCTGGTTCCAAGCAATACTTATCTGGCATGCATTTTGGTGTACAAGTGCAAAATTTGAGTAAATCTTGATACTTAGAGGAACTGTCATAAGCCCTTAGTCATGCATATAGATAACAGATGAAATTACATGCTGCCTTTCAGTAAGGATTTTTTACAAACTTGTTTTTCTGGACCAGTTAGCCTCATACACAATAACACTTTGCTCTCCCTATTTTAAAAGCAACTGCCTTACAATAATAGCTAATATTTAATGAGTATACACTATGTGTAAAACCTGGCACCATGGATATGTAATAGGCCATTTAGAATGACCTATTTTGATAGGAAGTACAGAGTATGAACCCTGCATGTCTGACATTAGACTCTACACACAGTCATTAGGCTACACTGATTTGTAATAGCATCTACATCTATTTATCTTGTCCCACTGCCCTAGTTCACAATGTCCTCATCTCTGCCTTGAATTACTAAAAGAGTATCCTATTTGAACTTTTTCTCTGATTCCTCTTTTAAACTCTCTATTGTGGCTATTATGAGTTTGCCAAAGTGTAAATACGATCGCGTCAATTCCGTTTTTACAACTTTTTAAATGGCTTTTAAGATAAAATTCTCTTCTGAATGTCATTTCAAATGTTGCATAGAATCAAGACCCTGTCACATTTCCAGGCTCATCACAAACGTTTCTGCAACTCTCCTGCCCTAGACATACAGAGTAACATCTAGTTACCAATGTACATTAGCATATGTAGCCTTCCTGCTTGAAAATTTCCCTGATACCCCTTTGTTCTCTGAATCCTCTTTCTTTCTTCAAACACATACTGTTCCTTTGGTGTCAGCTTTGGACTCACTCATCTGAAAATATTTTTCTTTTATACTAACACTGGGCTAGGTAACCCTCCAAAGGGCCCCCATCTTGAAGGCCATTGGACAAGCTCATCCAGCATACTTGATAGGTTGACTGAATTGATGAACTCTTTGGGGGGTGTTGCAGTCTTTTTCTTATTATATAAAATAGACCACAATGTTTTAATTTGATTTCAAAATGTCATTTCTGAAGAACAATTTAAGTTGGTAGGATTTAAGAGACAGTGCACTCAACTTGCCTACCTACAAGCTCGTATATCTATAAAATAAAAGCCGGGCAGTTCAAGAAGGTCAGAAATCAATCACTCAGAGAAGCAACATATTTATATGCAACCAATAAAACTGTTAGCACAAATGACAGTATATCATAGTGAATATTACAATGGACTAGGAAAAAAGTGATCACCATTCCTACAGCAGGTACACCACCACATTCACCAGCATCATCCATCACCATGGGGAGTGATCAGGTGTAATCTCAGCTTGCCTGAAGTTCGGGTCCTCTACTCTACTTCTGAGGAAGGCACACCGTCTCTTCCTGCTGCACTAAATGGCTCTTGTTGGCAGTCATGCTGTGACCCCAGGGGGAGCTCCAACCTTAGGATGAAACTACAGCTCTGAACACTAGAAAAAAATCGGGGTTCTTGATGACATAGCTAGACAAATCAATCCTGAAGACTGTGTTAAAGCTGGACTTGATGTGATCTAACTAAGTTTTCTTTCATTATTAGGCTGGTTTAAATTGAGTTTCCTGCTTCAACTGAAAGCTAGCTCCCCACGGACAAGCTATAAGAATTCTGTATTTTTTAGAAGTTTCAGTGACCAAAAAACTTAATAAATCTAAAGAGGAATCATCATTCATAACCCCCTGCTTTATTACATTTGGTGCAATCAAACAAAATATGGTTGGAACGGACAGGCCAGCCAACAGCTAACCAGACAATAAAATCTGACATTTAGGGAAAAAGTCATAAGTGGTTTCTTCTGCACAGAAGGGGAACGGGAAAGAACTAACTCAGTGGGGAGACATTCTGCTACCGCTGTGCAAGCTGACACTCTGGCACCTCTGCAACACACTGACAACTCCAAAATGAGAAGCTCTCACCCCCCATCTCCACTCAGATTCCCTGTGCAAGCAAATTCACTCAGCAAATGATCCAGATCAACCAGTGGTATGAACTGGAGCATGCCGAAAGAACAAGGATACCCTGCAACTTGCTCATTTTCAAGTCATAGCATTTTGTGAAGCCTGGAATTCTGCAGGGAATAAAACACACAAACACACAATTTACCCAAGAGGACTGGCCAGCTCCAACTTTCTAAGCCAAGTCTTTATTCTCAAATCCTTTTTTTAGCCCTGTTCCGTCCTCACTCGTATTATAATTTGAAGTCTCCCTAAGAGTGCCAAGTCTTCCTTAATGTTTTCCATTAATGTTTAAAATCTGCTGAAGGATTCTCAGAAATTGCATGGAAATATTGTGCTCTCTGTAATTTGTATCCATAACCTCTGTAATGCATATGTTCTCCTTGGGGACCAAGTGTTGAGATCATTCATAAACTCTTGGATCACATGTGGCACTGTAAACTGGTGACATCTGACCACGGCAGACTCGAGGCCTGTCTCTGGCAATCATTTCCTTTGGTTTGAGTTAAGGAGCCAGCAGTTGGCACGCCTTCAACACTTGGAAGTCCTATTTTTGGCAAAGCCTAGCATCTGATATTTGACAGGGATCTGCATACCCTATCCATTAGCTTAGGAGGAAGTTGCGGATTGAGGCTAATTAATGTTTAATCAGTTCCTCTTTTTTTCTTCCTTAAAGTGCCATTGTTCACAAAATCGTTCATGGGGGATTGATGTCTCCAGGATCACGGAGAACTCAAAGGAGTAAGGGCAAATTAGAGGGTGTGCCCAAATATAGTATGTCAGGAGGAGGACAGAGTGTGGAATTGAGGGTACTGGCCAAAACCTGCTCAGGGCAATGCCTTCCTCTGCTGGAAAACAAAAACGCTCCACATGCCCAAAATGTTCTACTCTGCTACCCAGCCTCCTCCCAGCATCTGCCCGTTTCGGACTAACTCCAGTCTTGGTCACAGAATGGCTATAACTCTGGATACCAGAAGAAATAATATGTTGAATTTAAAATTCAGAACTGCACAGACTAGCTTTAAAAATAATTAAATAATGTCTATCAAGATGGTAACAAAGGGAAACACCAGATTATTTCAAGCTTGTAATACTGCCTCCTACTTTCTCTAAATCTGAGTTGGGGCATGCATGAATAAATAAATAAATAAATAAATAAATAAATAAATAAATAAATAAATAAATAAATAAATAATCACAACATCTCTGTAGGATTTGCATCCACAGGAAGATTACAAATAACCATCTGTCTGCTTCTAACTCTTCAGTCTGGTTCATGTCCCATGAGCCTCAAGTCTTCAGCTAAAGCAGTTAGGCTGCTGGGTGTCGGGAAGGCTTGTTACAGGTGCTTTGTAGAATGCTTTTTTTCCCCCTGCTGTTTCTCATTTTTTCCCAACACCCCTCTCTTTCTCTTCTGTCTCATTTAGCTCTCACTACTAGACCAAAGAAAACCAAAAATTCAAAGGGCCAAATCTCATCTATATATACACACATACATACATATACATATATATACTTTTTAAATTTAAAATATTTATATATTTAAGAGCAAATTTAAATTTAAAATATACGTAAGTATACATTTAAATTCAAATTTCAAGATTCATTATTGCCTTAATGCTACATCTATCAATTTGAATAAAGGAATAAAGAATGCTATCAAGTAGACATTAATGTGCTGCTTTAATCTGGATCCCAATAGATTAGTGCTCTCCTCCCGCCCTGTTAGTCCATTTCTGAAGGCATTAGCTGCTACAGCATTCTAACATCGCACAGTTCACGGCCTCAGCAGCCTCTTCCTGTCATTTCACCCTCTCCTAGAATCACCGGGTTAGTGCTGATACTCCTCTCCCGTGGTGCACTCTGACGTGCATGATCAACATGAATTACAATGCCAAGTAACTGCCAGATGTCATGAGTTATAAACTCAATAGTCTAAGGATTATTACACATTAGGGCACCCTACAGTGCAAGGGTGTTCTGGAATTTACGTGTTATTTATTACCTATTGGCAGGGTCTCAAAGTAATCTCACCCCTGCTGATGAAATGAGGGTTGGAAGGAGAAGAAGGTCAAGGTCAACATTCCTTGTCAAGAATGCCAGTTACTTTGAAACTGCTGTTGATCTACCTTTTTCTCCCCTCTACCTGAAACTCAGTGAATTAGTGAATGAGTGGGCTATATCTTATCATGCTCCTATGGGCTTTCAACATAATCCTGCTGATTTCACAATTTCCATAAGTTCACCTATTTTAACAACATGTTTCATGACTATAATCACTAAAGGTCTGATTTAGAGGATAACCGTGAATCTCAACATTATTCATGAACTTAAAAATGACCACTTGAAGAATACGCTGTTTATTTTCCTCTTCTACACAGAAATGTAGACCAAAGCCCAACTACATGAGACTTACTTCAGTTTTTAATGCAACAATGAAAGTTCTTTTTCTAAACCTGCAGTCATCACTCTGTAGTGTATACAGGTGTTCAACTGTAATGCTGTCTACCTGAAACTTACATAGTAAAAAAAAAATCATGTCCCATGTCCCACATGCCTGTGACCTCTTCAGTCTTTCCCATCCAATATTAATATTTGCATATGTCCACACTTCAAAATATGAGTATTACTGTAAGCTGTCAGGAATTCTGCTGAAATGGATATAATTTGACATCTTATATTCTTCAGGAAATGTTCTATTTGATTACTACATGACAAGAAGCTTGAAATGTTTCCTAATCCAGAATATAGCATATTTAGTTTTAAATTGGCTGATTTAAAAAAGCTCTATCATCTCTCTACTCTATCCCAAAGACCCAGTAACCTTCTTTCCTTTTGCCACCAAACGAATTCTGAATGCTGCAGTTAACATTCAGCAATCTCATTACCTATCCACCATAAATCTTCAAAAGCATCACCATGTTTTGACAGCTAAGCAGAAGAGGAAGCAAGAAGCATATCCAAGCACTTTTTATGAATGCAAATGTGCTAAAGACCACATTTAAATTATTTCAGAAAACTCATATTACTCCACTGACAACCAGAAGACAATGTGCTTGACAATTTTTGTTTACATATGAGAAGCGTAATTTCTTTTATTCCTGATGCTAAGTCCACAGGCTTCCATCTCACGCATCCAATCTTGCCATATACTCTAAGAAAACAAAGCGATACCAAAGATAAATGACAGATTTTTTTGTTTTTTAGGTGTAAGACTGAGTTCTCATGATGAAAAGTTACTGTGTGTTTTCCCCAAAAGTGTTTAAATATTTAAAAATTCATGGATATTTTAGTCAAACCTTCATATCTTATATGAAACCAGAAAGAAGTCTCATTAAGCATGGAGGTTTAAAAAAGTCTCCCTTCTCTCTGATACCCTGGATTGAACCTTGGCAGCCACAGAGCATATGCTCAGCAGTAAGGGAATAAATCTAATTGTCTTCTGAGTCTTTCACTATATTTTCATTCTCTGGGCTCCACAGTTATTCCTAGGACAAGGATTCAGAACACTTTCACTCCCTAAATAGTCAGGGACAAAAAATAAATAGATAGAGCCAGTTCCTGCTTGGAGAGGTGCCAATCCCAACCCCCTATATGGAGATAACTACCTAGTTGCATGTGATTCTTTTAGCTTCTCTGCCTGGGAGGGTACCAAAACTTGAAAAGTAAGATTTTTCAGAAAGTCTGCCAAGCCTTCATTATTTAGCTCTAATCAAGGCTATTCATGATGCCAGACTATTAAAATCCACAAATTATTATAATTCACAAATTATTTTAATTCCTAATTTTGACCATTTTCATGCACCACATATCAAACACTTCAACCCACTGTTCCCCAAAACTTTCTACAAATGATAAAATTAGAAACTTTTTTTCCTTGTTACTCTCAATGAACAATTTATAACTCTTCTGAATGTAAGGCAAATGTGGGCAACTAAGGGAAAGTCTGAGGTTGGCAAATGGGTTAATTTTCAAAATGAATTAGAGAATCAAAAGTAATCAGATGTTACATATATTTATGCACTGATGTCTAAAGCACATGGCTAGTATTGCACTTGAGATGGTTTTTCCTATTTACTTAAAAGGAAGACCTTGGCTTCAATAAGCTTCAGGACACATGGCTTCAGTCCACCACTGGGAATGTTGTCAGTTGACAAAAGTGCTAGGTATGGAGTTTGGACTAAATGACTTCTCACTTTTCTGCTAGTATCACAAGTAGCTGAGGAAACATTTTACACATTCCTTCTGAAATCAAAAATCTTCAACCTTACCTATGACTTGGATAACCGTGTATTTTATCCTCCATAGTAAATATTTAGGAAAGCAAATGGGAGCATTCTTCAAAGTTATGCTAGGACAGTTCCAGGAAAGCCAGATGGAATGTTAACCTACCCTCCTCTTTACATCTATGTGGTTTATCCTCTAAAAATCTCTCCTGCCTTGCTTTTGGCCCTCAGTCATAGTTCTCACCCTTCTCGGCCTTTCCTCAGGTCCTGGAACACGGCAAGCTCTTTGCCGCCTTAGTGTCTCCATATGCTTTTCTATTCTAAATGCAATCTAGTTCTCCACCATTTGCCCAGTTCCTTTCATGCGACCTGGAACTTCCACTTAATAAATGTTTATGGAACGACTACTTTTTGACAGGGAGGCAATATGGCATCATGTTTAAAATAATGGGCTTAGTCAGAGGCCTGATTCTGAGTGTCAGCTCTGTTACTTTATTAACTGGATGGTCTTATTCAAATCTGCCAGCCATGTCAAGCCTCACTTTCTTGATCTGTAAAATGGGGATATTAAAGCTTATGTCTTGGGGTAGTTTTGAAGAATAAACACAGTGTTCGTAAAGCACATTACAAGGTAAAGGAAGCATTTCAGAAATGAAAATCATTGCTGTTGTTAGGAATTAGGAGTACTAGTGAAAAACAATGACCCTGAAATTGTACTTTTTATCTGATTCTAAGTGAATTTAATGATATGTCAAGTTTTAATTCCTTCAACTGTCAAATGGTTAATAATCTTGAAGAACTCCATCTCGTGTATAAAATATTTCTCCTTTTAAAGTCTGGAGGGTCAGACAGTCAAATACATGCAGTTGCTCCCAGATGGTGATAATTACTGTAAGTGAGAACTGTCGGAGTTGGGATTTATATACAACTGTATAATCCTCAAGTCAAATGTATTTAGGTGTTATTCTTTATGTTGTGAAGTATTATCTGGGCAATAAAATGTCACTGGTTTCTCCAAATCAAAAAGTGTAACTTTACTCAATAAGTTTTACCCAGTTCATTTCTAAAAGGTGTTTTTAATATGATATTTAATTTTGCTTTGGTTTCATCAATATCAGATAAATCAGATATTTTCACTTTTCAATCAGTTCCAGTTGTAACTACTACCTTGAGATGACAGAAGAGTTTTTTTAAATCATTGGTTTCTCTTTTATTTAGTAAGTAAGTACTGAATGTCCCAATGGGGACAAGTGCTACATAACACACTTAGAAGTACAAAATATTTCAAGCTGAGCTCTTGCCTTCAGGGTGCTAAAGAGATGTAGGAAAGTTACCGAATGTAACTCAAAAACCACAATAAGAAATAAAAAAAGCACGCAGCATCAGAGAATCACATTGAAAATATATTAAGATAACAAAGGAGGGAAACTACTTTCAACAAAGAAGGCCTTTTAGAGGAGCCAGCTTCAGAGCTGGATTTGCAATATGCGCTGTATGCTTTAATTAATTACAAAAAGAAAGAAACATGCTGGAATGTGCTTGCATGTACAAAAAACAATCTCTAGAAGGATACACAAGAAACTAATAATAACAAATGCCTTTGCAGAGAAAAACAAAAGCAGAAAGTGAGGGATGAGAGAGGAAGATTTCCGCTACATGTACTTTATACGTTTTGATTTTGAACCCCGCAAATGTATTAATTACTAATGTGTATGTTTAACAATGTATGAAGAAAAATAATTTTGATTAAGAGTGTTTTAAAAGTACACCATCTGCTCCAACTGGATTCAATGTGAAGAGTTGTGAAGAGGGTATGGAAACCTGGTTTCTCACAAGTCACTCAGTGACACAAACTGCAAATTTCCATAAGAATGGTGCTTTGAAATACAAATGTAAACAAAATATCTGTAGGATGGTAATAAGCCTGACCTTAGAGATCAAAGTATGCAACTTGATTAATTAGTTATTTTCTAAGATAGAAATGGAAATTCAAAAAAAAATTTAATGTTGAAAAGGTCTCTTTTCATTTAAGACAACTTGAAGGCCTACTCTGAGCTAGGTATTAGACAAAGGTGAGTGAGATAGATGACAACCTTCTGATCTAGATCTAAGCTTCATAATTGCCTCACTGCAGGACTGGACTAAAAAATGAGGAAGTTATGGAGGAAGGAGCAAACAACAGTGATTGTAAGGCTTAAACCTGTCACGTATATTTATTGTCAACATATAATCCGTAAAAGCCAAAATATCATTTATTTAGAAAAAGTTCCTCATCTCTATCAAATTATAAGTTGCAATTCTATTAAGTCCACTTTAAATAGCTGAATCAAGAAAATTATAAATAATTCTTCCTTAAAAAATAAAAACTTATCTCCATTTGAAAGTTCTTTATGGAATTTTACTTAGAGAAAATGTGGAAAAATGTATTTAACTTTATAAAAATTTTGGTTTATTTTCTTTGATATGCTTGTGCCTTTTATATTCATATGACTTGAGTATATAAAGACATCATGAGTTTTTTATTTTAAAAGTGCAAAAAAGGTTACATGTTTGTACAGGTTAAGTATAATGATCTATTAATACAGTTTTTCTTATAGGATGATGGTGGTATATCATAAAATGAATTACAGTCCATCTTAAATAATATAATTAACTCTTGAGGAAACTTTCTCTATACCAGTAAATTCAATTTTGTCTAATTCTTAGGTTTATGATAATGTCAGCTCATGACAATGTTAGTTAAAACTCATTAAATGCACACTGAGAGGTAACAGCTTCATTACTGGAATATGATGTAAAGAAAAAGAGAATGCTTTATTATCACTTAATTATTTTCAGAACTGAATATATTTGCATAATAAAAAGGTTCACTGTATATTTTCAATAGTCTTCCAAAATTAAACAGTCCAATAATTAAAAATGTATTTTCTGAAAATAATTTTTTTCTTGCAGAGTTCTTGGTTGTTTTTTTCCATTAGAAAAAGTGGCCATACTAGAGATGGTGATTATTAGAGATAGAAAATCTTTTGATATATACTAAAATATACTAACATAGTCTTTATTTCTTTTTGAATATTTATAATGTTTAGGCAGAATAGGATTTCCATACAATAATAGGTGTCAATTAAATATTACAATTAATTGCCTTCACTAGATATTAATTCTGTGCCTTGTAAGACTGGAGAGAGTCAGGTGGAAATTATACTGGAAATTAGCTATATCTCCAATGCAGATGTAATTATTTCATGTTTCTCTCCCATAGTAGCTTAGCCATAGTAATTGCTTAATAATACTGATGAGAATTAAAAGGGGGAAATTCCTACAGTGACTTTTTGTATTCTCCCTCAAATCCTACATGATGAAAACAATACCATTAAAGCACTGCATAAAATATATCTAAGTGTGTATTTCGTATCCTGTGTTCTGAGAAACTCTCTGAATTTTCCTCCCAATAGCCATTACTCTTGCCTGTACTTTGCCAGAGACTTCCTGTTCTTAAAAATGTAGTCAATATCACTAAAAAATGGAGTGCTCCCAGACACATTTTTCAAAATTAACCTCTGCCAGTCCTTCCTCCACCTGATGACTCTAAAATGAGTCCTTCCAGCGTTGGACTCCCTCAATCTCCAGACTTGCATTCACCTGCCTGCTTGACATCACCACTTGAGTGTTTAAAGAGTATCTTAAATTTAACATGACTAAAATTGAATTCTTGATTCTTGTCACAGAAATCACCTCCCCAATCTTCTGTCTTTGTATATGGTATAATCGTGTATAAATTACTCAACAAATTATTTTTCCTTCATTCCTGTTGCCCATGAAAGCACTCATCCACCCTAGACACACACACCTCATCTTGTCCATCAGTAAGGCCCAATGACTGTGAGACTTATCCAGAATCTAATTTTCTCTGCCTCCACTCCTGTCACTTGTTCTGAGTCATTGTCATCTCTCAGGGAATACTGTAGCTGACTCATAACGATCTTACTTTCACTCTTGCCTTTCTTATAGTCAATTCTTCTCATAGCCGACAGAGTTACCTCATTAAAACTATAAAATGGGTAGGGAGAGTATAGCTCAGTGGTAGAGCTCATGCTTAGCATGCACAAGGTCATGGGTTCAATCCCCAGGACCGCCATTAAAATAACTAAATAAACAAACCTAATTACCCTTGCTCCATCTCAGAAAAAAAAAAAAAAAAAATCAACAGCATAAAAATATAAAACAAATCTTGCCATCCTTCTGCTTAAAATTCTCCAGAAGACTCAGCACATCTATAAAAACATCCAAATCTTTATTCTGGCCTACAAGGTATCTTGAGATCTGGCCTCTCATCTCAAAGTACCCGCTTCTCTGGCTCCATTCTCCCCCGGCCACACTGGCCCTTCTCTTCTAGCAAGGAAAATAACTACTGTAGGTCCTTTTTCTACACTATTCTACTATCTCTGTGAAATGTTCTTCCCCCAAGACTTCCTTTTAGCTCTCCTCTTCTTGTCCATCAAATCTCAGTTTATATGTCAACTCTTTGAGTTCCCCTCTTACGACTACCAAATCTAAAGAAGCAACAAGATCACACGTATCACAATGGTCTGGTATTTTTCCCTTGCATGTCACACACCACTATGTGAGATCATTCTTGCCTGTCTGTTTGTTCATTATCTATTTGCCTTCAGTAGAATGTAAGCCAGCTCCATAAAATCAGGGCCCAAGTTCATTTTGTTTACTGTAGTATCCCTAGAGTCTAGAATGGTATTCTTGGCACACGGCAAGTGCAGAGTAAATATTTACTGAATGGATAGATGAGGGAGGAATTCCAGTTCTTGTCATTAAGACTAAACTGGATATAGCTGGTTATTATATATGTATCTTTAGTAGAAAGGTCCCTAAATTGGTTTAATGATTTTATTCAATAAATAGATAAGAAGTTGCTTGTTCTTTGTTTTAGTAAAAAAAAAAATATAGCATGCCTTGAGAGGCATTATTGTGGAATGAATGTCCAGTAGTGGAATGGAGGTAGCTTCTTATTTTCAAAGTTAAAAACAAACTCAAAATTTCACATTATTCAAATGGTCAGAAAAATGTCAGAAACATCACTGCTTACCACATTCATAATCTTTCCATGATCATGTTCTGAATGTTTATTTTAAAATATCTCATTTACCTAGTTCAGTGGGATAAATCAAGTCTAATAATGGTCAAGATTTCTTGCCTACAAGGTCAATGGGAACCTCACAATGACCTGTGAGGTAGGTATATTTATAAGTGAAAAGACAAATTTTCAAGATGCAACTTCTCCAGTTAACAAGAGGAGTGGCAAGGATTTGAAAATAGGCCTTTTTTTTTTTCATTCTAAAGCTTACACTTTACAATTATTTTGATAGAAACTTAGGCATACCAGACATATTTTATAATCCCTTAACCTAATAATTAAAGTACACCAAAAATAATTTAACTTGGTAACTAAGGTCTTCATTATAATCAGTCATTATATCATGCTGTGAGGTGGTGATTTCAAACATTAGGCTAAATCTATTTTTAATTTAAAATTCATGATGAAACTTACTTCTTTGAATGAACCCTTAATATGAGCTTGATTCTGTACAACTGCTTTTTCCTAAGAACATAAGAACAAAAGCTAATGGTGAGTGCACAGCTGATCAGTACCACATTGCTGTCTTTCTGTATAATAAACTATTGCAGCTTTTCTAATGGTAGCTCAAGGCCTTAGCATTGCAGTTTTCTTTTTTTTTTTTTTAATATAAAGGTCAATCTCTTTTTTCAGCAAAAGGAAACTTTTAGTCAGATTCAATCTTTTTATTCTCATTTATTTTTAACAGAACATTAGAAAATACACATAACCATCCTGGAGATAGTTCATTTCTCAAAGTGATATAATCACTATGAGGTTCTAATTTTTACAATGACAAGTACAGGCAGAACACTGCGTATTTAGCTATTCCTGGCCCTCTGCTGGACAGGCCCACAGGTTTTGGTGAATGAAAGCCCTCAGTCTGAGTCGTGGCACTGTTGCTTATTAGCTTTGGCATTTGGAGTAAGTTATTTACCCTTTGTAAACTTCTGCTTCTACATCTGTAAAATGGAGATAATAGTGCCTATCATCTGGGGTGACAATGAGGATTAAGTGAAAGCATTTAGTACATACCTAGCAAATAGGAAACATTCATTCATTTTCATGGGTTTACATAATCAAATAAACAGTGATGTTTAAAGTTACATATTCTCCCTTATAAAGTAGATATCTCCCCACAGTGATAGCTCTCCCGATTAAGTACCTAAATATATAAGTTGTAGATTAAACACAATAAAATGGAAACTTCTCTATTATGCATCAATTTAATAATGTAATAGTTAGTAACATCAAATAATATTTTGTATAAGCAAAATAAATTTATTGGGCCTAAATAATTGGTTTAAATATTTATATTAATTAGATTGTAGAGCTGCGGCATTTTAATTTTGCTTTGTATGATTTCAGAAAATAATCAACCCTTTACTTTTCGGGTAGTCTTTCTTGGTAAAAAACGTATAGAACAAGTAGATTAAGAGTTTCAGTAAAACAACCACAGTGGTAGCAAGTCAGTGCAAAGAATAGTACTACTATAATGCCAAGCGATTTTTATACCTAATTCTTAGTGAACAATTCACTTCATTTTAGTTTACACATAGATATTTTCACCAAAAAATTAGCCCCTTCTTAATAGAGATTTTCACTATGCTCAAACTGGGAAGACATTTTACTTTCTCTTTATAATTTTAATTGTTAAACTAATGTTTCATCATTTTACTAGATTGGGTATCTGATCCTCAATATTATATAGCGAGTGCTGGCTAAAGATTAAAATAGATCATTCATTTCAAGAACACAAAAAGAAAAAAGAAGTTGAAATAGTAAGAGGAAAAAACAAAACAAATCATGTTTAGTTCCTTGAAATCCAAAAATCACCTGTTCCTGACATTCCCATCTTCTACTCTCCAAATGCCTGTTAGTAAAAGAAAGCAGTCCAGCCCACCCTCTGACATCTCTAATTGACTTCCTAGAGAGTGTTATCAAGAGCTACTCAAGCGGGTCGCTCGCACATGGCAAAGCTGGGTGTGCTGGACTTTAAAAGGGCTGGAGGGAGAGTGTAATCTCTACTCCTGGTGGGAGCAAGAACCCAGGGCTATCTGAAAAGCAACAAATAATCCTTCAGCACTCTTGAGACAGAAGGAAGATGTGTAATTGGGAGCTGGGGAAATGTGCAGACATCCTGAAGGTGCTTCACATCACCATGTGTAGATTGTGACCCTGAGCTGTTGAGAAGATGAGAACCAAATGATAGAAAGACATCGGCTATGCTGAGCCTTCTTTTTGACAATGTTGAATCTTTTGAAAGCATATTGTACCGAGAAAGCCATCTTATGTTGAGAAAAAGCAAAAAGGATCTGGCCGAATTTAGACAAGCCCAGTCATTTCAGTTAAGTGTAAAATGTCATCCCGACTGGGAGGGCAGCACATATGGTGCTTAAGATCTCCTTCTTGGACTGCTGCCTAGGCACATGGGGATGAAAAGAAGTTTGTTCGTTTGTTTGTTTTCTTTTCATTTTAGTTTTGCCACTGAATTTCTCACTTCTCTACATTAGAACTTGATATTTACTTGAAACAGAACGAGCGTTGTACAAAAAATGCAGCATGTTGTGTATCTTTCAGGTTTTATTAAAACATATTTTCACATGAATGTTGGCCCATCAGTTCTAAGACTGTCCCCTACCTCCTCTCTACCAAGCTAAGATTCTTTCCTTTGAAGCAGGGCCAAGCCTTGAGGTTTCTTCTCTCACCATCAAAACATAAATAATTATGTTTCATATCTACAGAGAGCAACTCCTTTCCACTCTCAATTCTGGATCTTCAATGACTCATTTCATTTGCTTGCTGCATCCAACTATGAAAAAGTTCACTGTACAAGTAAAATTAAGAAATAGCTTTCAGTATTGTTGTTTTTTTTCTAGTTGATATTCAGTTGCATTCTACTTATTTGTAGTTCTACATAAAATGTAGTTCTATATAGAATATAGTTCTATATGGATATTATGACATATTTTTACACTATAGTACTGAATAGTGTGCTCAGAATGCACGGTCAAGTAGGAACACTAACAATATTTTCTGAGTAATTTCTCTATCATTTTATTATAAGAATCCATGAACAAGTTAATAATGTCTTTTTTATAAGAGATAAAGAAATAAAAATTAGCATTTACTTTGTAAATTCCTTCCATACATAAGGACACTTTATTGACAAAGTTCTTTAGTTACCATTTATTTCAAAGGGCCTTACTATAAAGTGAAATATTATGTAAAAATTACTTTGCAAATGAGATCATGTATATGATGATGGTATTTGATATTTATTAACAAATGAATAAAAAGAAGTACTGGCTTTTATCACCATTTTTTTTTAAATAAAGAAGAGATTTTAACTCTTCCTTACATTCAGATTCACCTGTTTCGTCCTAACTGTGTTCACAATATCAGCTACTATAGGAACTTTTTTTAGTTTCATACTTTTTGTATATTTCTGTACATTCTGTCCTCTCATTAGTGTAATTTACAAAAGAAGTTCTTCATTAATGATTGTAGCTGGTCAAACATTTTTCAAGTTTTATTTATTGTCTTCTCAAAGGTGTCAACAAAAGTTCTGTCATTAATCACACAATATGCAAGCTTTGCTAATTATGGTAGTAATTCTATTCACTTTAGAGATAGTTAAATTGGTTGTTTTAGGGTCAGCATTACAGTTTCTTTCTTCTGTCTGTTATATCATGATAATTTTACCTTTTGAGGTTATAAGCCATGGAATAAAAACATCTACATCATTAACAGTAAACTAATCAAGCACTTTCTCTTGCCATTTCTTAGTATTAAGCCACTATCATATACCTGGGAGATGGCAGACTAAATTACAGGTACTGTCCTGGTGTAGCATTGACTAAAAGGCTAACTTGTCCAAACCATGATTATTCATATGGTGTACCAACAAACTGAATTAGCAGCATGTCAACTTCTATCACAAATAGAGATAAATACTGTAAGTAACTAATTAGAAAGACAAGGAATAGAATAGACAATTAAATAAAATTAACTATAATGAAAAACATTAATGATCCTAGAAAATGTCAAGGGTACATGATGGCTTCCTATGAATTAAGAAGAATGTCAAAGAAATATTCAAAGGACAACCTTGCAACATGTCAAGCTGTGAAATGTTATAGGTCAGCAACAGTATGGATTAATAATAATGTTTTGCACAGATGGTGCCAGTACAGAGTTAAAATTATATTATAGCATAAATTGTTGCTGTCTAGAAGATTAATATAAATATTTCCATCTTTCTGCCTTAAGATGTATTAGTACAAGTAATGACTAACTGAAAAGGTTCCTGAATATAAAACCTGGTAGGCAATCAGGAGAGTTCTGATTGCAAAGGAGTCTGGGATTTGGCTTAAATCCATAACTAATGTGATGACAATGGAAATATATAGAAATTGATAAGTAAAGTCTGCTACGTTTAGGAAGACAGGACACCAGAAAATGAAAAAATAGCAAAACAAAATTGAATGCTTACCTTTTTTGGGGGAACAAAATCATGTTTATATGATAAAAAACAGAGTAGCTATCAAAATAAACATCAATGCCCTGGGCAAGTTTTTTTTTTTTTTTTTTTAAATAAAGCAATGTACTAGCAGATATTTGTGCCAATAACTGACAAACAGTTCAAGGGGGTAGATAACAGAAACACCCCGTATAAGAAGATTTTGAGGGAGATGCCAATCTCAAATAAGGCTACACACAAGTTCTATTTTTTTTTTTTTTCTTAATTCCAATGAAGATACCTGGTCAATCCAGTTCTAACCACTGATGAGAAGTGAAGATAGGGAACAAATGTGCTGATTTAATAGTGGGAGCGACAGGAAGGGCATATATTTACAAGACACTTAAAACACATCAGAAATCTTCCAATCTCCTAGTAATCTCTCTTTATTTTTCTTTCTAGAAAATCATGCTATTAATAGGTGAACTTGTTACCTGCCTTTGATTTGGTAGTTAACTGATGCAAATTAATCAAATAGTCATTTAATTACAACTCCATGCTATGCACTCACATAGGACATGGAAAGTAACAGCTAATATGATACAGTTTCTGTTGTCAATGATCTAAGAGTTTAATGGGAACTGTGGTTAAAAAAGAGAAAAAACAATAATTTTCATAAATAATCAGAAATATTAACTAATCTTTAAATACCTCATCATTATAGCTGTTTGACATTGGAAAAAATCTCAAATTATTGATGCTCAATTAGCATCTGTAAATTGAGAGATTAGATTATCTTCAATTCCTTTTAACCTTTACATCCTGTAATATAAGCAAAACAGTAATGGAAACAAGTAAGTGTAGTCAGTGAATGTGAAGTTATAAGTTCCAGTAGTGGATATGATTAGAAATTTAGATTAAACTAAAAGAAAAAAAAATAGACTATAATTTGTAACTTTTAAGAATCAATCCACATAGATGAGTGGGGAGAAACCCTCCTTATTAAACTCTGCACTCCCAAAGTCTAATACAATGATTAGGTTGTTGTTCCATAAATGTTTACCGAATTAAAAAGATGACATGGAAGATCCTTTATGGAGAAGACACAATATTTTTATTTTTATAAATATTTTTCTCCCCAATTTGAAGCAGTTTAATAGGTAAGATGGTACTTTCAGTTTTGGACAAATGAGAAAATACAGTAAGGTATCTGTAAGACATCCAAGTGGCCACATTAAGTGGCTTGAATAAGCAGGTCTGCTATACTTAAGCTATAGAAATTCACTGAGGAAATGTCAGCATTCATGTAGTAACTGAAGACATGAAATTAAAAGGCATCACTCAAGAAAAGTACTCTAAGAAATACTAAGTTTACAGAGCAAGCTGAAGAAATGGAAACTGTAGAGATTACTGCAATTTGATTCACATTGGTTTGTATGTGTGCCCTTGATACCCAAATCTATTTCTGCAAACTAAATGAACTTTTCCAATGATTTCTATAACTTATGTTTTTATGGAAAAACTAATTTGGTTTTAGGGCACAAAAAATCACATACATCATATTTAACATTTGAAAATTAATCTTGTCACTTGTAAGCTGATCTATGAACAGTAATAGCTAACATTTACTGAGAATTTACTATATACTAGTTACTGTTCTAAATCTTTGGCAAGCATTATCTGTTTTCATCTTAATTGTAATACCAAAAATAGATATTGTTAAATTGCCATCTTATGAAAAGAAAATACCTAGCCATACAAATATATACTTGCTGAGTATTTTGCCCACAGTTCCCATGAGAGTAAATGGTAACTGGGAGATTGGAATCAGTGTCTGTTTTACCCAAAGACATGCTCTTTGTATTCACTATAAAAGATTGAAATATAAACACTTTTAGTTTATCTGAATTTACCTATCATACTCAGCAGGGGGGAGAGAGAGAGAGTCTATTTCCACAATTCAGTCATTTCCAAACACTATTCCTATGAAACAGGATTTGGACATCTACTGTTCTCTCACAGTCTCTCTTTCCACATGCAATGAGAACATTTCAGTATCCTGATTGCGATGGATGAGTATGATACTTTATGGAAGAATCAATGAATTTTTAAAGATAATTTTTCATTATTTTGTCATGAACTAACTTTTAAAACAAATTCCAATTGAAAACGCAATTCAGCAAAGTGTTTATTGTTTTTGGGGTGGAGGGAGATAGAAAGTAGGAAGAAGAAAGGAGGGAAAAAGAGAAATTGACTAATTCTTATCACAAGGAAATCTCAAGCTTCTAAAAGATTAAGCCTTTAGCCTTATCTACTGATTCTATCATCTTTGATATTGAAAAAACAAAAATCACTTGTATGAATATCCACAAATAATATTTGAATGCTTTTCATGTTAATTGCTGGGATAAAAGAACTAAAAATTAAAATGTATTAAATATACCATATCTAATCATCATCATCATCATCATCATCATCATCATCATCATCATTCTTGGGATATCTGTTACCCAGCAGGCACCACATTGGGTATATAACCTCTAAAACATGCAACACTTTTCAAGAGCTAATCTCCAGTTCAAAGATCTATGTTTCTCAGTTCAGAAAATGACTTTCCAAATGTCATGTAGCTTAGAGTTAGAAACCCAGGGCTCTTAGTCTCTAAAGCATGAACTCCTTTCACTTCCAAGAAAATGGCTCATGTTAGTTTAAGTTATGTGATTAATATTCCATGCTAACAGTAAGGAGTGAAGTGTCTCATTCAACAACAAAATGGAAAAAGGAGATTTGAACAAGTTAACAACTGGATTCTCAATTCTAAACAAAAACAGCTGACTCATACAATGCAATTATTCTAAAATATGCCCAGAGAAAAGTGTCCAGAGAGTATCTAAAGATTAGCAATTAAATATTTCTCACATGGAAAAACAAAAGGTTCTGGGACACATACCACACATTTAGAACACTTTTTCTTTTCTGTTTGCAGGATACTTGTAAATTTTTCTTTTACTACAGCTGAACTAATAGAAGCTGAAACAGAAAATTGCTTCATTGAATGGTGAGATTTCTCATTCTTACTTTTGTGTCAGTTAAAAATAAAAAGCTCATTGTAATTACCAAGAAGGTTTGTGCCTTACTTTCAGCAGAGATAGAACGGCTCACTTGATAATAAAATGCTAGCCAATGCCCTCTGTCTCTTTCGAGGTCTGACTTTACTCACTTGAGAGACACCATTTTTTTCACTTGAATAATTTTGTATAAATAAACTCAGATTTTGCTAGCTAAGCACGTGGAAGTCATACAAAGCACACCTAATCACACGGTTTAAGCATTCAAAATGTACCATATTGCAAAAACTGCAGTGCTGTTTCTGTCAAAACCTGTCACCTGATGCATAAAATTGTTGGTTTTATGAGTCATTTTTCAGTGAACTCTAATGGAAACATGGCTGATGGAGATTTTAATGAAAGATGCAGATTTTTTTTTCTTTCTTTCAACAAAACTCAAACTAAACTGTCCTTTCTGTGATTAAAAATAACACTTTTTTTTGTAAATAGAGAAAATCCTTTACTAATAATTTTAAATACTTAACATACTTTACAGCACATACATTATTTTTTCATTTCTCTAAAAATGTATTTGCCAGTCTAACTTCATATCTAAGAATGTAAAAATGCACTTACCTCCATATGTACTTTTTAAATTCAAAGATAAAAATTATATACCTTTTCTTTCTCATTATTATTTTGTTTTTATAATCTTAATAATCATTTGCTTCTATCACTAAAAGTGACTATTTCATGCTCTGAACTTCAAGCTCAAGTTTTATTCTGTAAACCTTAATTAACATTGAATTCTAGAATAGAATATTTAATAAATGTTAATTCCAAAGAACAATCAAGCTAATTGTACTATGATTATTTTACATCTTCACAGTAAATCAACTGACATATCTGACTAAATGTCCAGTAATCTTAGAAACGTTTACCTTTCATTTGATGGCCAGTAAGACTACAAAAATTACTTTACAGAGCTAAAATATTTATAAATAATTTGTAGATATCTATACATATCTAGAATAAAATAGATCATAAATGGTTTTTGTTCGTATTTCCTCAGATAATTTCTTTTCACATAGGTTTACATGTAAATACTTTTACTCTGGCTCTTATAAGTCATTTTATGAGAAAAAAATTAATGTTTGTTCAAGCTTAGAACCCAGTAGACTATGGAGAAGGTGATTTTCACAGGCATAAGTTCAGCAAATGATAAAGTTTCTGTTGCCCAATGCCCTAATGAAATTGCCACTCTCTTAAAGCAAAGTTTTCTTATTTCATTTGATTGAATAATTTTCCATACTATCTACTATGTTCCAGGTAGGCTGAAGTACATAAAATCACTAATACCTGCCCTTTCCCTTAAGAGGTACAAGCATCAGCTAACTACTGCTGCCTCACCACCACCTCAAAACTTGGTGGCTTAGAAAAGCAGCATAATGGCTTACAACTATTTCATTTGCTTACACTTGGGTGGGTCAGCAATTAAGGCTAAACTCTGCTGAGTGGGTCTTCTGATCTCACCTGGGGACACCCACGCATCAACAGTCATCTGGGGGCAATACTGGGGCTGAATGGTCAAAGATGGCGTCATCAACACTTCTAGGTAGTTGGTGCTGGCTGCGGTCACTGGGATAGCTGTATAGTTGGGCCATTCTCCCTACTTGGTCTCTCAATTTCAAAGGGTCGAGGCCATGCTGCTTCAAATGGTGGCATCCATGTTCCAAGAAGGCAATGTGAAATCAGCAAGGCCCCAATGAGATGTCAGCTCAGCGTATCAATTCTACTGTATTCTATTGGTTAAAGAGAGTGACAAGGCTGGCCCTAAACAAGCAGTAGAGAAATGGACTCCTTCTCTTGATAGGAGTGACAAAGTCACATTGCAAAGAGTCTAAGTACAGTGATGGAAGTAATTATTATACTCATCTTTGCAAATACTCTACCACAGTTAAAAAAAATAACGTGACTCTTTATAAGCTTTAGGTACAATAAGCAAGAGTTTATATACAATAGACTATCTCCTACATATACAAATTGAAATAGTGCAATGTTGCAGGCACATTTCTCTACTACTTATAATCTCGCAAGGAAAAATCTAAAAAGTAATTTAAAACAAGACAACCAAAACATATAGGTACAATAAACATAGGTTCTCTCTTTCTTTATTATGTTGTACACTAGAATTTCTCAATAGGAAGCTCTAATTTTGGAACCAGCATATGAGACATCAATTTTACTCTTAATTTAAAGAAAAATACTCATTAATTGTAAAGGATACTATCTATGATGTTCCTGCAGGAACTGTATGGATATAAAACATGAACTCCCTCCCAAGCAAGGTGGTATGCCAAGTTTTTTCTGTAATTTACATGATCCACTTTGTGACCTAGTTGTCTCTCCAGAGATGTCCCAAGAGCAGACTACATGGTGTTTATAAGGCAGAGTAGAACTAACTGAAACTTATTATGTTAAATTTCAGTTTAGTGTATAAAAACTTTAATTTTTAACAGTTTATTTTTATTTGATGTTCTCGGAATTTAACAGATGTTAATCCAACAACAATACTAAAAAAGAACCTCATCATTATTAATGGACAGAAAAAAAAAGCACAAGCATTGAATATTTCAACACATGGCAATCAGAATATCATGTTTCTGAGTACAGCAAGCTTCGTAAAAAATTTAACGGTGCCTTCTTCCTGAATACACAAGAACAGGTAGGTATTCATAGACCATCCAAAATGCTGCTAAGTAACTTACTAGTCTTGGCTGTTGTTATGAAACATTCCTCGGCACAGTATCAATTTAAATTTCAATATACTTGAGAAAAACTTCTCTCAAATAGCAACGGTTTATAAGCAGGTTTTCTCTTATCAAAGTCTGATCTCGCTTTTCTTTGAGAAAACTTCTGGCTCTCCAGGAAATTAAATAGCATCTGATTGGCTTGTTTACACTTTCTCATTTCCCCAAACCATTTTGCTTCATTTACTGCATTCTGTCACAGTGAAAGTGATTTGGGATTTAAAATGGATTCATTCTGCTCAAACAGATGTCAAAGATGAGGTACATTGGTTTTAACAACTATTTAGGGGCCAAGAGAGGAATAGCTCTTCCCATGTAAAAGACTATCATGAGCATCCAAAGGAGTGTTTTTTATTTTTCTCCACAGCTATACTTCACTAAATTTAGTCAAATTTATTGAGCAATAGTTTTGTGTATCAGTGCAGAGAACTGATATGCATCTTTAATTTAAACACTCTGCTAATGTATTATAGAAATTATAATACATGGAAATAATTTTGTTTTACTAGAAACTATGTTATAGCATTTGAACAGTGCGAGAAAAAAATATATAACATCTATTTTTACATCAATAAAGTGATTTTAAAAGAAAAGCAAAAATTATGCTCCTTATACTTCAGAGAATGCGACAACATAATGAACAAATTTGGACATATGTTTATTTTTGGTTATGCTTTTTTGTGGTTGTGGCACTGGGATGCAATGAGAAATTAATACTTGCCCAGCAGTTAAATCAGCATGGCTAGAGCTTAATGATATAGTAGTTTTGATATCACTTCAAATTATTATTGGTTTTAAATTATGTCACATGCATTGCAAAATATTATCAGATGAGGTGGAGAAGAAAGAAAATATTAACTGCCTGTGTCATCATCTTTTTGTATTTGTATGCACGTGTGTGTACTGGGCGGGGGGGGGGGCTGTCTTTGATGTCTACGATTTTGCCTCAGTAAGTGATTCTTTGACAATTAGATTGTGCTGAAAAGTATTTAGTGACCTGAAGTATGATGCTATTAACATCAGCTAGAAAGACAGAAAAAAATCAATACAAATTTTGCTCACAATTAGCAAATAATTCAATGATTTCTTGCTAGTTCTCTAGAGAGGAAGGTTGTGGAATCCTTGAATTCAAGGGAAGATACTTTGGATTTATTTCTACAGAAAAGCTTATCTCACAAACCTGATGAATAAAGGCATAAGTCTAAATGAGTCAATGCCTCAGGGTAATTGGAGTTACAGACCCAATTACTACATGTCATCCTCAGTAATTATTTCTCCTATGCAGTATATTAGACATAGTTTCAAGTGTTCCTATGGTTTATATTTCAGAGAAAAGCTAGCCTTGCTATTTTTAAATCTGCAAAACCACATTTTAAACTGTTGAAAAGCAACTGTTGCCTTTTTATTCTAGTACAATTAATTAGTCAAAAACACAACTTTATGTATCTTTCTTTTTTCTAAGAAACTATCATGGAAATTCTAGCTTTCATAGTTACCAAATTAAGTTTAGGTATGCATTTAAACTGTGCTCTTATCTTATTGAGAGACTTTTTGGATGAACTTATAAAATCCCCAACCTTGTTTTATGAAATTATTTACTATTATAAAGGTCATCTTTTCTTTCCCTTTTATAAGTTTTGGTCAAAAGTCCCTTTTAGGCAGCATATATGATAATTTTTGTATGGCTATTTAAGAGTGACAGTACTAAAAAGTATATATAATTACTGGGGGGGAAGGGACTCTTCTGTGGGCAGTCAACATGCTCATACTACACCAAATCAGCTGTTGGTTTGTTTACTTTACCTTATATTCAGTCAACTTAGAGATATATGCAATTATTGAATGTTCAAACTGGTTGTTAGCAATCCTGAAATAGTCTTAATTTTAATATCATATTTTTTTCTTAAATTAAAAAAAATTACACTTTTTTACAATGTATCTTTTCACTATTAGCACAGTGGCTAACGATGCTGGCAGCCAGGTGCCTAACTTTCTGCTTTCAAGCCAGTCATCCTCCTAAGACACTGAATTACTTCAGTCCTCGAAAAGGCTGTATCTAAGGAAGAAGCAAAACATGTCAGCAGCAGATGTCACCAAACTGGTGTAGCACATCAATCACTTACTCATTTTCATCTGCCAAAAAAGGACAATATGCCATGTAAAGAAGGAGCCTACCAAACCAGCTCAAGGTGTGGAACTGAGAAGCACTGCACTGCAGACATGTGGCCCATCCTGCTTCAGTCACAGCAATTAGCAAGGCTGCCTCCTGAAACTGCAAACACAGGTGACAATTCTGCTGACAACCCCCAACTGGAGATACTAACTAACCAGAGATGAAATCCAGGCTCTTCCTATATAAATACATGACTTAAGTAAAGATCTCTCCTAATTCCCAAAGCTCAAGATAAACAGATGAGCTCTTTTCAGTAACTGCCACTCTTTTCCCAAATAGGATTTTCTATGTGATTCACTCAGAGACTTAACTGTTCGGGCAGCAATTGTTCTTTGTGGAACAGTCAATGCTGCTAAATCCAAAATTCCCATGAATTTTTTGAACTTCTTTTTTCCTCTTTAAAACTTCTCAGATTAGCCAAATGTTAGCTTCAATTAACTGAATGTAGCCAAGTATAACTTCCCTGCCAAAGAACAAACTAATAAACACCAACAGGCAGAAACTGGTATAAACTGACATTCAACAGAGTTATTGAAGATATTTATATGGAGACATAAGTTAATGTATACAGAATGTTCATTAAAATGTAAACATTTTATACATACATATCTGCCTAATCAGAGTAAGTGCATAATTACATGCTCATATCTACCAAGCACCATAAAAAGTTTACATTCTCTTAAAACCTCATCCTCTGCATCCATTAGGTTAGTCTTTCTAATAAAATATATAAAGACATGAACCTAAACTAATTTATGCAAATACATGTGTAGAAAGGGAAGATATGAATATTAAAATTCTGCTCAGCATTCTTGAATTTATTTATGTGAACTTTAGAGGGAAATGTTGAATAAACAGAAGAGATGATCTGAAGTGAAAGATGAAGGTATGGATAATAATAAATGAGAAATGAATGCAGAAGTAATCAGAGGTGAGAATAATCTGCTTAATTTATAAAGTAGGCAGCCTGGAATGGATGTTATATACAGATCACTTTAGAAGCTGTGAGGTTGGTAACAGTGACGTAGGAATCAAGAAAAAAAAAAGATTTGGTATGAGGGAGGCAATCTTTATTAGATAACCCATAGCGTTACCTTTACCCCTTTTTTAGTCCAAGACGGCCACCTCAATGACATGTTGGCCCGCTGGGGATGCAGCTACCACTTGCATGGGGAAGAGAGAGAAGAATACTCCAGATGTAGTCAGAGGATCTAAATCCTTTTTATTAATAAGAGAAGTGATTAAGATGCTAAACTATAAATTACTTATAATAGTGTCTTAGAAGGACATAGTAAAAATGCTTTGAAGGAAAAATAAAGAGAACTATGATTTTTTTTCTGAAATTGCTCTATTATTTTATAAAATTCACTTACAGTAGAAATGTCCTGCCTCTAAACCAAGAACTCCAAAAGCACATACATTTATCCTCCAGTATCATTCTGAAAAGGTGTGTCATGGTATTGACAATAACTTAGCTATAAAACTGAGCGGAACTGCACTGTTTTTAATTGACAATTAGAGTGATTGATACTTAGACTATTTACCAATATATGTAAATAATGTTGCAACATTTACCTAAGATCTTATGGAAAGAGGTCTTGGAAACCTAAGATTTCAAAGGAGGAAAAATCCATGTTAAGCTGAATTTATTTTTCTTTTGAGTCTGTTTCCTTTTCAGGAAAAGGAAACTCTAGCCCATATATCTGACAAGATTGTTTAAAAGATTACTGAATAAAATGCATGAGAAATAGTTCCATAAACTGTTCAGAGCTATATAAATGTTATAAGCAAAAATAAGACCTTTGATTTTACATTTATTTTTCTTCAGATTGCATTCAATCAAGCTCTAGTACTCCATGAAGTATCTAAGGATCTCAATATTAGATTTGACTTTCATTTAAAATTTGTTTTTAAACTAAAATCTTCAAATGTAATAAATAATATGCACTAAAAAATAGTATATTCCAAACCTACTATTTGACAACTACTGTATGTGCTGCCAATATAACTGACCCGACTCAGAGCTCAGGCTCAAACTCTTCCTGACCAACAAATAGAAAACGAAAGTTCTTCTTATTGCTAATGCTTGCATAGCAGCGTAAAGTTTTAAAAGCCACTTTAGACTCTTTACATGGGACAGCCACACACATTACACTGCCGTGGATCTTGGGTCAGATGGTTGTGTTTTAGCACTAGACTTGATGCTTTTTTTTTTTTTTTTAATTTAAAAGCTTGTTCACTTAAAAAAAAAAGTGAACCTTTTCCACTTGTAAAATGGTGCAAAAGAGAATGCTACACACGTGTACTCTGGTAGGGCCAGTTGACACAGGGGCATCTGCTGTGTTGGATAAGGACGCATCACAGTGCTTTGGTCATCTGACTGATACCAAATGATGTAATATGTCATACCAACATGAAGTTGTAGTCTAGATTATTTTGATATTCATCAGTTTTGGATGTTTATCAGACATTCATAATCATGATATCTCTTTAAACACTTTTTAATTATGTTTTATATATTAAGAGTTCTGCTTTTGAAAACTTTTCCATTGGCTGGAAAAAATTTTGAAAACTGTACTGTTCTCTTACATAATAGGTGGTCTTGGATAATGGCCACTATCTATTTTGAACTGGAAATAGCAGCATGGAAGGATTCATCATTGTAAATTTCATATTATTCTTACATTTTAACTTAGAAATCAATTCTGAAATGTTTTATGTTTAAACCTAAAAAAAAAAAAAACTCAGATTAAGATGCGTTAAAGCTTTCCTTACTCCAAAAACAAAATATTGATAAGCATCAGCAAAATTAATCATTTAGAATTTCTGTTTTCTTTGAATTGCTGAACAGATGAACAGCTTAAAGTAGCACTCCTTCAGTATCTTCAAGCTTATTCCCCAAAAGTGATTTTTAAAGTTTAGAAATGAGCACTTTTTGTTTTTTACAAGAGTAAAAAAAGTCACTTTAAAAACCTCGACCAATGACACTTACTTCGTAACTTTTACTCTGGGTGATCATTTTTCTTCAATTTAATCCCAAAGACCTTGCTTACACAGATGTCCTTTGGAATACTGACTTCTTATGCAGTGCAACTCGTTTTATAAAGGAATTCTTTCCTTATTTAAATTCAGACATGAAAATACCTATTTTCTTAGTATCTATAAGTTTTAATCTTCCCAAAATGCTTTTTATGTACTGTTTAACAATAATGTTAGAGTGTTGGTACTTTTAACTCAACAATTGTTATCCTATTTTTACCCTATATTACCTTATGCAATATGCATGCATACATATATATATATATATATATACACACACACACACACACACACACACACACATTCCTGTCACTCTTCTGAAAACATTGCATGTTTTGCACAGTGGACTTCAAAACATATTTATTTGATTAAATTAAAGAATACAATGCTCAAAAACCAAAAGAAATGAAAAAGAGCTGCTCTATTGTAAAACCAGTTGGACAATGAAGGCCACAGGGGGTCAAGCCCCCAAATCAAAGAGGAGATGCTCACAAGGAGAGGCTAACGTATAGAACACCCTACTGAATACTCCACGCTTCTCACCTGTATCTTCTCCACTGGGTATTGACTTGGCAAACTCAGTGTGGAATCTTTGCCAGGAAGAATTACGTTGATTTTGGAAATCTAAAAAGACCTATGGCAGGAAAGGGACAAACAGGGAAGTGAGAAAGAAAAGAAGGTAGACTGAGGGCTCTTTCTGGATCTGAGTGCTCAGTGAGAGAGCCTCTCCTCCCATTCCTTCCACCTACCCTCAAATGTTTCTGGAGAGGCAGTTTCAGGAACCAGGTAAATTCATAGTGGTGGAAATGGAAAAGGGACCTAGCAAAAAATAACCAATATCAAGACTGTACACTAGGTTAGACTTTGCTTCTTTCCAAATAAGAATCAACAGAGAAATATAAAATTGGCCTTTCACATAGGTGAAAGGAGTTAGGGAAATTTTAAGACAATTGTTCAAAGTGAAACACAGGAAACGATAGCTGTTTACTTTACTATAAACACAATGAATTTAGCCTTTAATGATTCACTTTGCTCTTTATAGAATAATAAAAAAAAAAGAGAGAGAAACTTTCATTTATCATGTAATGATCCATATATATTGGCTGAGATGCTTAATCAGTGCATGATATAAATACTAAAGCCATATGCTCATCTCATTATAAAAAGAAATCTTCGTGCTTGTAAACATAAAATTGTTATAGTTTTTTGAAAAAGTCAATAGGCATTGCTACAATTTAACTTTTATTTATATAAGAAGACTCCCAAATCATCAATGAATTTTGCTATTCAGTACAAAAAAAAAAAAAAAAGACTTAAAATGGCGTATGGAAATAATTACAGGGGCAAAATTCTCGTTTCAGTAGGCACATTATACCCACCAATATGAAAAATTAGGCTTTTTATTGACCAAGTGATGTAAGAATGTATCATAAGTAAAGACAAGGTTAAAAAGCATCATGAGAAAGGATTGGTATTAGCAATGGTCATTTTATTCAACTATCTCATGGTTACAGCAAATACATAGTAGGCTAACATAAATGGAAATGATTTATGCATTTTAGCTACATTTATATTCTTTGTTTCTCACATTGAACAATGTATAGATGTTTAAGTATCTCGTGATTTTAAAACTATAGATTAAGTAAAAACTTCATTTCCATTTGCACATCCTTTTGCTACATCATTTATTCAATAAACACTACAAGGCTGCCTGCAAGGCCAGTACCAGACCAGTATGTAATAGCCCAAGGGTCAAACTGGTCCGTTACCAATTTTCATAGGGTTAGTGAGGTAAGAACAGTATTTACATTTTAATTTTTTTAGTTAATGTTTTATTGAAGTATAGTTGATTTACAGTATTATGACACTTTGAATATCTTACAACTTTATTTGTCAGTCATACCTCAATAAATCTGGGGGGGAAAAGCCATTTAGAAAACAAGGCAAGACATGTAGGAGGGTGTCTAGAAGAGACCTACAGCATGGTGGAAAATGAAATGTCCTGTTAAAACAAATGTTCTTCTAGGAAAGAAGAGAAGGAAAAGAGGAAAGAAAATGAAAGGATAATAAGAGAGGAGAGAAAGGAGTAGAAAACGTTGAAGGGAAAAGAATTTTCAAAATTGACTGACATCCTCGCCTTAGAGGGTTGCCCTGCACTCCTGTATTGGGATAGTGAAGACGTTTCCTTCTCTAAAATTGCACTGACACAAGGAAGCCTCCATGCTTAAAGAAAACATTTTTCCCCCATGGATCATGTTCTATTCTAATCTGAACACCATAAGGATTTATTGCAGCATATGCCAGAGGACAAAGGAAAAGAAACACGTACATCATCTTTTCCAGAGCTAATTTGGATGTCAAAATTACTAATTCATGTAAGAGGCCACAAAACTATGCAGCTGGATAAAATACAGATTTAATGCAATGGAAAAATTATCAAATTATTTCCTTTTAAAAATGACATATTCCTCACAGTTTAACATATTTCCTTGATCATCATGTCTAAGTCCCGAGCAAAGCAGATAGTGCTGTTTCAATAAAGTGATGAGTCCAGATTCTGGAAATTTTAAGATGTTAATTGCTTCTTAATGACTTGAAAGATATCATTCATTTTTTGCTATTAATTTAATGGCTAATAGTAAATAGAAAGTTCTATTCTGTTTAACTGACATTCAGAAAATTAGCTGCCAAAGCTGATGGTTAACTATAAGAATTTAAATTACATATAATGTTCTTTGGTATTTTTTGTCTTCTTCAATTATAATGGTTCCAATTTTCTTTCCCTTGAACTAGTGAGGATGCTTTCATTTTAAATGACTTTGAAAATACAGAACACTACCAATTTAATATTTCTATATGTAATACTACTTTAATAAACTATTTCATTTTTTAAATAAAGCCAATATAATTTATTCAGTTTCCTATGATAGTTGTTTAGTAACACATCCTCCACAAAAGAAATATCTCTCATTTTGTAAGTACTTTTAAAAAGTATAATCTAGTATAGAGGTCCACAAATAACAGCCCAAGGGTCAAATTGGTCCATTACCAATTTTCATAGGATTAGTGAGGTAAGAACAGTATTTATACTTTAATTTTTTTAGTTAATGCTTTATTGAAGTATAGTTGATTTACAGTATTACATTAGTTTCAGGTGTACAGCATGATGATTCAATATTTTTATAGACTGTACTCCATTTAAAGGTATTACAAAATAATGACTATATTTCTTTGTGCTGTACAATATATCCTTGTTGATTATTTATTTTATACATAAGGTATTTACATTTTTAAATACTTACAATATAAGTAGTTAAGTACATACATTTAAGATCCTTGATTTATATATAAAAGACACATGTATTAATGTTACTGTAATATATATATGAGTACATAATATCATATATGTATGTATGTATGGGTGTCTTCTCCCCTTTAAATACTCCTTTTTAGAAACAAACTTTTCACCCTAAACGGCCTCAAGTGTTCTAGTAAGTAAGGCTACTTTGTCACAGATTGTGTCTGTACTCTCTCTCTAAGTATGTATTATATACAGATTTAACACCTGATGCAATTGTGTCAGGTCTGAAATGCTAGGAAATCGGTCTATGTGAGCAGCGATTTGGATAACTATTAGTCCTGCTTGGCCATCTTATTGTCTCTGCTGCCATTTCTGCTCAGTTCCCTTAGAGGCCAGCACTGATATATATACACAGAAAGGGAGAGAGAGAGCACGCTTGCATTTTCCAGACCACTCAAGGCTATATAGACTGAAAAGTTACTATCTGAAACTGAGTGTATATCAAAGAGGAGGGGCTAGGTATTGCAAGACAGCACACATCTCCAAGACATCATATGTAAGGTAACCTAAATCTTGAGAATGTTTTAAGTTGCTATAAGGCATAGATTTTCATTTCCATACTAGTACACTTTATTTATTATCCTAGCTTTGCATACTGTAGTGTCTGGGCTTCCAACTGATAAGTTCTGCCATCCAAATACTAAGAATAGGCTGGCAAGAGGACAGAGGGTATTTAAAAAAGGCTGCCATATTTCACCACAGACATTTTCAAAGGAGATTTTCTTTGAATTTCCAGGAGGAATTTTGAGTGAGTAGGGTTATCACCAATTCAAAAAAACTCTGCCATTTTCTATGCTAGATTGTGAAAACAGTATCAAATTCCCTCACTTATTTGTAAGGTTGTGATGGATGATACGATTAATCAACGAATTTTTCTAGCTTCATTTCATTTAGAAGGCTTAGCTATGCTTCAGTTCTATACAAACACTGCGTAAGAAATAAAGAAACCAAGTGTAAGAAACAAACTACAATTAGATGCTTTAATAAGGGGTGCTTAAAACTATGTTTCTATAAAACAGAAACAGACTCCCAGACATAGTAAACAATCTTATGGTTACCAGGGGGAAAGGAGGTGGGAAGGGATAAATCTGGGAGTTTGAGATTTGCAAACGTTAGCCACTATATTTAAAAACAAATTTCTTCTGTATAGCACAGGGGGCTATATTCAGTATCTTGTAATAACCTTTAAAGGAAAAGAATATAAAAACAAGTATATGTGTGTATATGACTGGGACATTGTGCTGTATACCAGACATTGACACATTGTAACTGACTATACTTCAATAAAACAAAACAAAACAAACAAAAAACTATGTTTCTTTTACTAACATAAAAAGTACATTATTAATTACTATCATGTAGTTTTGTTTATAAGGTAGTCATAATCACTGTTTAAATCCAATGGTTTATCCCTTTGATTATGATTTAAAATCATAAATATATGACTCTGAATATATTATAATAAATATTATATTATATTATAATTTCAGTTCCTGAGCACAAGTTTTGTAAAAGGAAAGGAAATATAATGTAGTAACATTTTGAGCCTAACTGAAACAGTACTTTTGCAGAAAACAAACCTGACTCTATACTGAATCTATTCCTTTAGCTCTAACCATTGCATCCTTCTGCCTGTGCTTAGTCATGCTGGCTCTGAACCCTTGTAAAAGAATGTTACCTGTAGCCTGAAATATACATGATAGTCTATTCTCAAGGCTCTGCCTCCAGGCTTGACTTTCATTTTTTATTATATATATATTTTTTTGGCTTTGGGGAGAGGTAACTAGGTTTATTTATTTATTTCAGTGGAGGTACTGGGGATTGAACCCAGGACCTTTGGTGTGCTAGGCATGCACCCTACCACTGAGCTATACCCTACCCCAGGCTTGACTTTTAAAGGTACAACACTTCAGTCATATAAAGATGAAAAGTTGTGGAAGAGAATAACAATTGTCTTCTTGGAGGTTTACAGAAACACTGTGGCTAGATCTTCCTGAGCAGCTGCAAGAACAAAGGATTCTGGCACCAAGAAGTTTGCAACAACTAATCACAACCCTCCCCTTTTAGCACAAAAGAAGGCTGGATTCTAACTCTGATAAAATGGTTCTTTGGGACACTAGTCCACCATTTTCTCTGTCTGCTGGCTTTCTGAAAAAAGTCCACTATTTTTTGACCCAATACCTCATCTCTCTATTAATTGGTCTGTTGTATGGTGAGCAGTATGAGCTTGAATTTGGTAACAATATCAAATAAAAAATTCTAATATTATGAACCAAATTTTAGAAATCATAAATTAAAAAAATAATTTATCAATTATTCAAAGTATTTTAATGCTGATAGACCAAGTTAATGGTGAATTGTTTATGCTCCTGCCACATGGCAGGACCACAGTTTAAAAAAAAAAATTCTGTCACTCTGTGTGAATTGTGAATGACAAGAGATTTGGAATATGTAAGGGATTTAACAACATATTTCCTTGCATGTATTACAATTGCAATGTACTAGACCTGAGTCAGAAGGTATATAAAAGTAGAAAATTGTATATATACATACAGTCGTCCAAGGATTGCTAGTATAGAAGACTCACACTTCTTAATGCTAAAATAAGCTGCATTAACAAAGATGGTGAACATGTGTTATGTGTTACTGCATAGCTACTGAATTTTTTGAGTTGACAGATACTTCCTTTGGACATAAGCTATCAAATTTTTCTTTATTCCTTAGGTTTTATATCAAAATAGACACTTAAATTGGCTTTAAAAAAATATAAGAAAACTCCAAACTGCATAATTTTTTGCAGATAGTGTTCTGATTATTTTATATATCATTTTCTTTTGAAATCCAGTATTTCTACACATAAATTAGTTTCTATATTCCTCTTGTATCATCTCAGAAGGTCACATCTGACCACATTTGAATCCTCAAAAATCCCCAAAGACATGCTAACTTGAATAATTCATAAAATAGAGTATTTTTATTCTTAAAGCATCAATGTTGATACAGGCTGACACCTAGTTTTGCTCTTAAAATGTAACAAGTCCCAAAAAAATAAGAACTGTGGCAGTGGGGGTGGGGAGGTGGATTAGAAAATGAGTGGGAGACTATTTTTTTTCCATATTGCAATTAGCCTTCTCTGGTTCTATAATATAGTGGTTAAGACTATGCAAAAATAATTTTTTGCATATGCATATATTTCACTATAACATATTACATTTCATTCCACAGAGGGGAAAGCTGGCAGTCTGATGAATGACTATGTTATGATTATGCTACAAAATATTTCTTCCATCTCTCAAACGTTCATCAACCCAACATGACATACCTGATTTTTTTAAACCTGAAACTTAAGAAAATCTGAAGATAATATAAAACATGGGTTGGAAAACCTATGAAGCAACTGTATTACAAATCACACACATTCAGCTAAGATCAAGCATAGCTATATAGGATCAACATTAATTAAAGAGTTAAATCCAAAGTCATAACACATGCTCAGAGTAATAAGAAAAGATTTTAAAGAAATGAATCAACATTCAAATGTTAAAGATTTATATAAAGCTAATGAAATTATGAACTAATAAATACAAGGCCCTGTTTGGGAAGGGGTCAAACTGATGGGACCAAAATGTCATGAAAGACACAAGAGATGTATTGAATAATATGCCATTATATGTTTCACATTAAATTCTCTTGTCAAGCTGAAAGTGCCTATTCTAATAAAAACCTGAAAAAGACCAAAAGTTAAAGCAGCCTTTGGTTCCCAGAGGATTATATAGGTCAACTATTAGGATCTGTAATAACGTCTAGAGGGAGGTATCCAGGAATTCTGGACTTAAGGACATTTGAATACTGTAAGTGTTCAATACAGGGAATGGGAAACAGGTTTTTTAAAGAAAAAAAAAATCACATATGGTGAAATGAGAGCAAGGCTGAGTTCGGATAATGTCATTATCTCACAACTTCACTACAAAGTCATTCTCAATTAAGAATGGAGTCTTAATTTCGACAAAGTGGCTCCTCTGATCCGGGTGTTGTATGTTAGTAACTGTTTATGTTGTGAATTTTTTACACGGTAAACCTACCAAATTCCTTTATAAACACCTATCAGATGAAATTTAAGATATGTTCATTTCATGGTCTCCAATGATCTGAGATACCCTATTTCTTTCCTGACCTTTCCCCACCCTGTTTCATTCTTAACTGGCCTCTGTTGCCTGTACACATTGATCGGTAGACAAAGCATTGTCAGATGGAATCAATATATCATTGCTTCATATTGAGACTGGTTCTTGCTTAGTACACTTTCATTTTTTTAGCAGATCAATAGTGCTAAACTGATGCATTACAAATTGGGGGTACAATTAGTATCTGTCTTCAAGCTAGTTAACATGGACTACAACATGATAGTTAGACTTTAGATGGAAGACACTCTTCTGAAACTTTTAAATCCATACTTAAAATTTCCTCTAAAATATAAATATTTTAAAGAGAAATTTCTGATTTTTAAAAAACAACTACTTTCACATTTCTTAGTATTAATTTGATTTCAAGATATTTTCTTATTAGTTTTTTAATTAAATATTACTTGAAATAAACTGTTTTCCATTGATAGGTAGGAAAAGTTCTTTTTTGAGTCTACAGTCCTGGTGTAGAAAGAAAATAATCAGATTCATAGATTGTTCATTTAAGATACTTAAATTCAAGTATATCAATTAATTTTATTTTTGTAATACATTTTTATTGAAGTACAGTCAGTTTACAATGTTGTGTCAATTTCCGGTGTATAGCACAATGCTTCAGTCGTATAGAAACAAACATATGTTTGTTTTCATATTTTTTTCACCATAAGTTACTACAAGATATTGAATATAGTTCCCTGTGCTATACAGTAAGTATCAATTTTAAATGAATTTTTTGAGTTAGCTTTATTTTGTTATCTATGTAAAAAAGGCAGACTTACGAAATTTTTTAAAAAGAACGTTTAGAATTAACTTTTTTTACACTACACAGTTGCTTTAATGCCTCTTCTTTACCTCATTTTTGGTTTGCACTGAGGGTTCATCTGACTGGTAACAAAAGACCATCGAGCCCATTTTCCTTCAATTTCATCAATATATTCATTAACAGGACTTCATCAATCTCACTGCACTAAGAAAATATTAAATCTTCCAAGCATATTAAAATTGATTTTATGATTTGGAAATCAAGTATTCATTATTAGACTATTTCTTCATTTTATACGTGAGTGCATTAAAAATAAAAATACTCAGACTAAGTGGCCTTAAAATAAAAGAGTGATATCCAGTGAAGCCATTATCTTTGTAAAAGTAATAAGGTATACAATTTATCCAATTTGACCCTTAACAACAAAAACACTGTTCCATATTGATTTGCTCCTGCTTTACCTAGGATCCAATAAGTAGCTGGACCTCATCAACTTTTCATTATACATGGCAATGGGGAACATGGGGAAGAGCAAATAAACCCTAAACCTTTTTGGCAGCATTTTGCAGTACACAGTTTGAGGGTCTCAGCCTAGGTTTGAAACTCAGCTTTCCTTAGTTATCATGAATGGTGATAAAAATTAATATCTTATTAGACTGTATGTGTTCAATGAGCTCATTCAGTCAACCTGTTGGTCAGTAGGTTAATTTCTTGCAATATTTACAGAGTTGTTGTATTAGGAGATGGAAACACAGCCCTAAACAGGAGTACATAACCCTTATCCTCCCTCTGAGAGATTACATTTTAGTAAGGCTGACCAATTTAACATACTTATGTAGTAATTTACTTAACTAAAATTGTGATTATAGCCGCATATGGGAAATTTGGAGTCTCAACTTGTCTGATCATTCTTGAAAGATTTCCATAGAGGCTATGATTTAAGTTTTGCCAAGAAAGATGTCCAGGCATTGTTTGGTGAAAGATAGCAAAGAGGAGGTCTTTTCAGCAGAGGGAACAACATAGTCAAACATAGGAAGAAGAATGGCATGTGGGAGGAAATGAAAAGGGCTGTGTAAGGATCCTGCAGGACCTTGTATGCAACATTAAGGATGCTGGATTTTTCCAAAAAGCAAAAGAAGGTCATTGAAGAGTTTCAAGTAACAGAGCAACATGATTAGGGCTAAGGGTGGCCTCAGGCAGACCATATAACAAGCTGTTTCATATTCCTGGGGAGAAATGCCGCTGCTTTGACTAGGATGGTGGCAGTACGATTAGGAAAAAGAGATGGATTTGCAATGATATTTAAGAGAGGAAATCCACTACACCTGATGACCGAATAAGGAGCATAAGGAAAAGAAAAGGGGCAAGATAGACATAGGAATTTCCGAACTGAGAAATTTCATAACGGTGGAGACATTCACTGAGATAGGCTATGATGGAAGAGTAGGATAACAAACCAACCAACCCAAACCAAACCCAACAGTAAGCCAAAAGGAAATGCTTCCAAGTAGGTATTTGGATATCTAGAGCTGACGCTCAGGCGGTAGGTCCAGGTGAGAGTTGTATATTTGAGATATCAGCTCACAGAAGCCATGGAGTAGAGGTGATTGCCTAGGGAGACACACAGAATGAAAGGTTTAAGTGCACACACAACTATGTCTAGAGGAACTCAGTTTCTTAAAAGTTATATGATGAGAATTACATCTAAGAAGGAGGAGCAGTTGCCAGAGAGCGAGAAGGAAAATCCTCTGAGTGAGAGCATGCCAAGCACCCTACCTCGCCCACAGCACCACTGCCTAAGTGTCACTTAGCAGTGACACTGCCAGTATGACAAAGAATAACAGAGCATAAAACAGAGCAGCTTAGGAAAGTATAATAGAGGATACGCACTACCTAGTTTATGTTCATCTTTCCCAGCTAATAAACCGAGATACCCCAGTGGTCCAGGACCCCCCAAACCCCTTTCCTCCTCGGAGCTGCTTTTAATACCTTCTTTCTCTCTCTCATTCTTGCTCTATTGGCTCCTGTCCAACAGAAAATCTTTTAACTTTCAACTTATGTGTGTTTGATACCTCACTGGAAGACCCACTCTGAACAGAATCTGAGATGCTGAGAGGCCAGGTGGGAGCAGTGGTAGTGAGAAGGAAGGTAGGAAGCAGAGGGGATTCAACCCTGCAAAAGATTCCTTCATCACTAGCCCCCAGTGGCAGGCAGTGTCCCCGAGGCAAGCCACATGTCCTCACTTCTCCAGTGGGCTCAAAACAACAAAATAATCCAGGCCCACCCTCTTACATCTCTAGCCTATGTTCTGCTGGAGGCCTCTCCTCAGATCTTGTGAATCAGTTCCTGCCACTTAAACCTGTAACGGTCACTGACTGGTGAGGCAGGAAAATACCAGAGGAAGGCTCTAGGCACATAAGTCAATGTACTGCTCCAGTAGAGGATGATCCATTCCTGATCTTCAGAGTCAAAACTCAGAATGAAATTTCCCACAATTCCCTCTTCCTCGTGGTGTTAAAAGCTAATTAATGACTGAACATGACGGATGCTCACTAAACTTACTCTGGTAATCATTTCATGATGTATGCAAGTCAAACCATTAGGCTGTACAGCTTAAACTTGTACAGTGCAGTATATCAATTATATTTCAATAAAACCAGAAGGGAAAAAAACACTAATTAAAGACTATCCGTGGGTAGGCAATTTTTTCTCTGAAAAGTTTGGCTTTTCAGGCCTAAAGGTCTCTGCTGCAACTACTCAGCTTTGCATGATGACCCTAAAACAACCATAGGCAATATGCTAGTAAATGAGCGTGGCTGTGTTCTGATAAAATTATATTTAAGACATTGGGAGGAAGACTGGACTTGGCCCACAGACCATAATTTGCCAACCCCTGGCTTATAATACCATTAATGCCTTCATAGATTTCAGGCACTGAGCTAAATCAGGTTTTGTAGACTAGTGTGGGAGCAACTAAAAACTACATCTAATATTGTTTCTATGCAAAACTATCACACTACAAATGATTATTTACAAATGAATTTTGGGAACACCATCAATTCACAGAGGGTATTTTGCATTCCTCAAACAGAATTACTTTTATTTATACAAGACTAAAAGGGGAAAAAAGCCTGTATATAAAATGTCATTCCTTACATTTCCTATAAAATTCTGTAAACGCACTGATCTAGCCTGAATACACAAGTAGTTTTTTTGTTTGTTTTATAATCCCCGCTTTGTGCTTATTCTGCCTATATACATTAGCAAACACAAGAGAGTCAAAACAAATTCCAAAGATTTTATTCCAAATTGCTAAAGAAGTAGGAAGCATATTGTACATAGAATGTATGCTGCAGACAGAGTCATTCTGTTCAGTTTTACTAAATATTTGTAGCTATGACAATGTCCAGCACAAGCCTCTTAATCCTTATTCTTAGTTCCCAGGTTTGGAGTTGAAAGGTATCTCTACTGGGAATGCAAAATGTAGAATAGATAAACAAGATTATACTGTATAGCACAGGGAAATATATACAAGACTTTATGGTAGCTCACAGCGAAAAAAATGTGACAATGAATACATGTATGTTCATGTATAACTAAAAAATTGTGCTCTGCACTGGAATTTGACACAATATTGTAAAATGACTATAACTAAATAAAAAAAATGTTAAAAAAAAAAAAAAGAAAGGTGTCTCTACACCCAATTACTGCTGTTCACTCTGGAGAAAGCGAAACATCAGCATCAAACCACCACTGTCATTACTGAATCTCCTCTAAGACTTCCTTGTAGACTGATGGACTTCCCTTGGATTTGACAGAAACAAAACACAGCCTTTCTAGATTTAGCATCAACATCTCCTCTGGGCTAGGCTAAGGACTAAAGCCAACTAGCCTGCCCCTTTTCATCACTGACTAGCCTTCTTCTTTTATGGAGCCATTTATAGATTATTTCTTTACTCAACCCACATTTATTGAATAGTATGAGCCAAATCTGAGCTAGATGCTGGGAACACAGGATGAAAGTAAGACAGATTCTGCTTTGGGAAGGCTCAAGTCCAGGGAGGGTACCATTTCAGGAAGAATATGCAAATAAGGTAATCACTAAAAGCTGAAAAAAGAAGCTTAATTTAACAGAAATCAATAATTATTTACATCCATTTTTGAACTGCAGGTGACTTCAACAATTAATTAGAAAATTATCCTGAATAGCCTGTAGAACATTTAGCTTTTCTACATTAGTGCTTGCTCTTCCATAGATATTTGTTGAATGAGTAGATTTTTATATTGCTTTTCTGTTATGGTATCATCTTAACTCCTCACCCAAGCAACAATTCTTGAAATCTTTAATTTCATCTTGCTACCATGTCCAATCAAATTCCATTGAGTATTTTGCAGATTTTCCCATATGCAAATTTCCTTCTCACTGACACTGAGATCATCATCACATTTCGTACACTAAGCAATTGCTTGCTAAAGCCAACTCATGCTGGGCTATAAGAGCTGATCACTAAGTTTTCAGGTATTTTGTGAGTCTGTTGATAAATTACATACATTTACAATTGGTACTGAAGCTAAAAAAGTTTTCAGTTTGAAGAATATAATTTATGCAGGAGTGAGAAATTGTTTAACAGTAGATTACATATTAGAGCCAATGACAATACACTTATTGGGAAAAGAATTAGCAGACTGGGATTCAACTCCATTTGGCGAATCATGGTTGAACTGCAATCAAAGATTGACTGCAGATTACAAGCATTTCACAAAAATCAATGAAAGCACTCTGAGATATGATATTTGTAATAAAAGGTATTATATATTTTATTATTTGTAAATTGTGTTGCACATCCTCTGCATCATTTAATTTATGATAAATAAATACTTATATACACACATTTTTTATTTTGGAGAATTATCTATTAAGTATTTACCAGCATATGTCTGATTAATAGCCACTCCCTGCTAACATACACACACATATACAAAAGCAGTAACAATAACAAAACTTCAAAGATGCCCTCCGGGATGGTAAAAACTTCACAGCTTATTACTGACGGCTTTCCATAAAACCTTCATTTCCAAGCTTCCACAATACATTCATGTAGATCTCCAGCTCCCGTCACTGTTCTAGTCACCATTCAGCAAAGCTCTCCTACAAGTTTCAATCTCTAGCCTTTGCTCCTGCTACTTTTTCAGACTGAATTGATCTGTCTTCCTCCCCACCAGTCAATTTCTGCTCAACCTTCAAGAATCTGTTCAAGTCCTTCCTTCTCCACAGAATTTATTCAGAACTGCTAATCAATGTTGGCTTGGATTTCTAGGTATCATTCAGTTTCGATGCCACCATGTTTTCAGGCATAGGAATTGGATTATATGAAATACGTTTATTGTTCTCTGTTCCACTAATAGACCCACTTGATCTAACCCCATGGTCATAGTCACAGCAGACCAGGGCAAGCTCTCACGCATAAGTTCTGCCATGTTAATCCACATTCTCTTTCTCTCTCCCCAAACTTATAGTAATGGGCACTGGAGCTAAGAGGCCATGATTTTGCAATTTGGATGAGGCTATTTCAAACCACAGGTAAGATGTGTAAACAGAGAGAGCAGCAAGGCACCAACATGCAGACAGAAACAGAGCACAGAGACAACTCTGTTTCTTACAGAAGACTACAACCTTGCTACTTTCAGCTTCACTTTCTGTCCTTGAATTTCATGAACTAATGGGAGCATCTGTGCCAATAAACCAGTTTTTTTACATGAGCAATTTTTAGCTGTTTTTTTTATTACTTGCAACCAAAAGATGCATGAACAGAACAAGACAGTAATGTCCTTGGTTCTCTGTACTTCACTGGATTCCCCTCAGACACCAGCAAAGTAAGATTTTATTAATTGATTGATTACATAATGGAAGAATTTTCCATCAAGTGTGGGGTTGGGAGGAAACACTAGTTCACTACTATTAATGCCTATTCTCTGCTTTCTGACCAGTTGGGCCACAGTGATTGCTTCAACATATGTGGAAAAGCCTTAAAAAAAATAAGTTAGGTACATTTATGGGATGGTAATAAAATGTAGGTCTGGCCTGTTCCAAAAAATCATTGAATGGAGAAATTAATACAGGAAAGAGATTGCATTTGTGACCTTTCATTCTCCCACATGCAAGAGTAGTTGAGGATAATTTTAAATTCATACTTTGGGTTTAAACGGCTGATTTGGTTCATGATAGGATAGGATTCAAAAATTTGCTCTGTTGTCATATATGTTTCTCATATTTTAAGATTAGGCAAAATAAAGCATTCTCATAGATTAAAAAATGCTTTGCTGATATAACTTTAGATTAGCATTCATTATTTGCTTGGCTCCATTCTAAAAGTAAGTCAAAATTCTATAATGGTTCTGACTTTCTCTTCTACAGATATACATTTTTCTTATTATACTGTTAAAATAAAAATCTCTGCATTAAAATTTCTTGATGTCATGCATATATGCATTATGCTATATGATCCTAGGGTGCAATGGACAAGTGTAAGTATTTCTTGTTATACAATTTTATCCAGTCATAGCAAAAACATAAAAATAAACACCATGGAAAAATAAGGACTGTTCTGAAAATGTTCACATGGACATTAAAATATTACTTAAGCTTTGATATGAATGCCTGAAACATAAAATATTTCCATCATCAGGTCTTACAGATCAGATCAGTTTCATACTATGTATCCATTAAATTTCAGAAACAAGTAAAATCACACACTTCCTATGGATCTAAGAGAAAAAGAGATCAGTCTTCTAAATTAACAGGGATAAGAAGTGTGTGTACTTGGGTAGATTGAAAAGGATGAGAATTTCAGTTAGAGGACTAAAACTGCATGTGCTTCAAGGCTAAGCTGCAATGATTTCTTATTAAAAAGGTAACATTCGTCTTGTTGTGCTTTCTTGGTAACACAATGTTTTCCTATTCCTGGAATGAGATATCACAGTAAAGATTTCAATGATAAGATAAATGCCAAGTATTTAATGAAAAACCAGCCCAGCTCAACTCTGCCAGAAGAAATGGCTCATGGCTGCCTGTAACTTAAAAATAGAATGTAAAATTACTCTTTTTATATCAAGGATCAATGCAAGCTGAATAGTCAAAATTATTTCTCCTTATTAACCATTATCTTTAATGATTTATTGCATTCTTTATTGATAGTTTAAATTATTCCAGTGAGGTAATTAGCAGCCCTTGCAAACACAATGAAGCTGACTAAATGATTCAGGTGAGATGAGTCAGCAACGTACCAGGTGCACAAACTGCAAACCTTGCAGTTGGGAAAATTATGGTTTATGAATTAACAATTTGCTGTTATTTCCTTGTCTTTCCCTTGTTGCCAGCGGGAGCCAGCAGGCCATCCACTCAAGGCAATAGCTAGCTTTTCTTTATCCTGGGATTGGAACCTTTCGCTCCCCATGCGCTTATCCCAAACAATAACATTTAGTCCCGCTCACAGGAGTTCAAATCCTAGCTCTACCACTTATGAGCTGCATGAATTTAAGCTAACTGTAAGCTCACCTCAGTTTCTTCACTTATAAAATGTAGATAATAATTGCACCCATCTCAGGGATCTTGTGAGAATTAAAAGACATAATTGGTCGAGTGTTACAACACTGCCCAGCACATTATAAATACAACATATATTAGCTATTTTTATTATTAACTTGACCCTGTCTTTTTATAGGAAACATCTATCGTCTGGCAATGTTTCTGTGAGATACAGCTTCACTAAGAGTGGCAGAAGGCAGCCACTGTCTGGCTAATCCCAAATCCAGAGACTTTTATGGTTCCAAATCCTATACACACCTATAAGCCGGACTCACCTATTCCTCACATTCAGTATGACCTATTCAGTAATTTGGGCCACTTTCCTTGTAGCAATGGCATTTCCAGAGGTTTTAGCTCAGGGTTAAATTAAATGTTTAGCTCATTGTTAGTACATAATGAAAGGAGCAGATTCTTACGAGTGGACAGAGTTCAAATGTTTGGCAGATTTTCAATGAAAATCCTTAACCTGTATGAACTTTTGGAAGCTGAGTCGATCTTATTCCTATTTTTATTAGTTTCTTTTTACATTCATATACAGCTTTGTTGGAAGAAAAATTAACTGAATTAGTAAATTACTTGAATTTTTAAAGGTGACTTGAACACAGCTTTCTTCAGGTAAGCAAAACTCCCCCCGCCCCAACCTTTCCTTCCTTCCTCCCTTCCTATTCAAATAGCAGCAATTATTCTTTTCACTCCCTCGTGGTGTGTTTATGTGCTTATTTACATTATATATACATATGCACACTATACACAGATTCAAATAGGGTTTGATTTTTTCCTCTTATGATCAAGAGGAATTCTGCAACTTAAATTATCTATATGTTCACCACAATGTTCAAATGCATTTCTCCCTTCTAACTCTCACTCTCGATTTCTAAACACCACGAAATGTCAAAATCGTACAAAGTGTCACAGCATGCATGCAAAGCTGAACTCTCCTCCTCACCTGCCCCCCAAACCTGCTCACCACAATGGTCCCCATCTGTTGATAGCTCCTCCATCCATTCTGTTGCTGAAGTTAGAAGCCTGTGAGTGCTCCTGTGAGTTTCATTCTTCTACTTCACAAAGCCAGCACTACATCAAGTTCTCATGGCTCTCTCCCCGAAGTATTTCTAGAATCTGTTCATTTCAGTCTAGTTCCACTGTTATCATTCTAGCCCAATCCATCTTTACTTTTTATCTGAACAACTAAATGACTTCCTAACTGGCATTCCTATTTCTCTCCTCCTCCTTTCCAGTCCTTCCTCAATACAACAATCACAGGGATCTTTGAAAAATAAGGACTTCTCTATTTGACCTTTCATAGTTTCTCATCACACTAAGAATGACAACTTAGTCCTTAGCACACTTTGCTCCTGACCATCCCTTCTTCCTCACATCCCGTGTCCTCCCGCATCCCTCACTCATGAGTACTCTCACTGGTCCACCACAGGGTCTTCAGCTCACGAAGTTCTCACCTTAGGACCACTGCATATATGGTTTCACCTCCCAGCCTAGCACTTTCTCCCTGGCTTTAGTTTATCACCTCAAGTCTCAGTTTATGTGTCAACTCCTCAGAGAAAACATCTCTGGCCACTGCTCCAAAATAGGACACCTTCCCAAACTATGTTTTATCATATCCATTTACTTCCCTAAAAATACTTTCAGTGATTTGTACTGCATGTATTAATTTGTTATTTGATTGTTGATAATCTGTCTCTCCACTAATTCCGTAAGAGCAAAGACCATGGCTATCTTTTTTGCCACGTCATCCCTGACAGCTAGCACACTGCTGAATACATAGTGAGAACTCAATAAATGACTACGAGAATTAAAATGATTCAATACAGGAAACATTTACCAATTTGCCCTTCACTCCGATATCAGCCATGAGTATGAGTTAAGCTGACACATATACATAATTTTCAAAAGTAATATTCTTAAACCAGTTGATAAATATATATTTTGTTCCAATTCACAGTAATTGAGAGAGGCTACCTGTGGTGCCTTTTCTTAGGAGAATGTTAGAGACACACAGGAAGAAACCTTTTATTGGCTATGATGTCCTGTTGTGGAAAGGTGGGTACATGGTAGAAGATGACAAACCCTGAACTACACTGTCAACGGGGTGTTATTTTCCACCAACTCCCTCCTAGCCCCCCCTCTTATGACTTCACACACAGAAACACACACACACACACAGTGTTCATATTTCTTTCTAGTAAATATACAAAAGAAAACTAAATTCTCTAAGAAACCTCCTCAGTATTTTCTAAAGTTGATAGAAATAATTTGATGGGGATAAATAAAAAGCAAAAGAAGAAAAAAATAAACCTTTTCTATTACCAAGTGGGGAAGGCCAGTTGTTTTAGCAATGTAGGAATACATTTATGGGTAAACCAAGTTTTAAAGTATGAGGTTATCATTCATTTTCAACCCTGTTCTAACTTTTAATGTGGACACAAATGGATATTATTTTTTCAACCCAGATGGGACAGTCTCTAAAATTTCACATATATTATTTTATATCAAAATCAGAAAGGGTGCAAGAACCTATCCCATGACTAAAACTGTATACTTTCTAATGACTTAAGAATAACCACTGCCTAATATAATATTCTCTTTGCTAGATTTTCTCTGCATATTTTAGACCTTCCTGCCTCAATGTTTTACTCACACCATTCCACTCACATTCTTCCATTTCCTCCACCAAAGTTCTGCCCCTCTTTCAAGATTAGATTTAGTTCTACAAAATTTCCACTGATCATCGCTGCCTGGGGTTATCCCAGAGTTAATATTTTTTTGCTTAAATATCTGTGCCAATTATTTCCCAAGTATTAGAGATACCGGTATTGAAGGCAAAATCAAGCTGGTATAGAATAAGATAGGCAATTAGGAGGCACAGATATTCAAGTAAATAAATATATTATAGATGATTTTAATATCTTGCTTGTTCTATCTTAGCTCTAACTCAGCTCTTAAAGAACCATGAATAACTCTTTTTTTTTTTTTCTGAGACTGTTTTCTCATTTGTAAAATGAGAGGCAGAAGTAAAAGGTCTACAAGATCTCCCCCAGTTAAAATATACATTGTCATTTAACTATTAATACACTCATTCATTCAGCACTTTCTTAGCTCTTGCTACACACCAATCAAGTTAATAAGCTCTATGGACACAAATATGTTATGACATTACCCTGGAGGAATTATTTTTCAGGAAGGACCAGGGTGGAGTAGGGGTATATGAAATTATGGACCATCGGCTATATCCACACACTGAAGTGTTTTAAAAGTAAGAGGTGTGTAATCAGTAATGCAGTGTCTAACTCATTCTGTGAATTTCAGGAAAGATACTCAGAACATACAGTGCTATAGCTGAGATTGTACAGATGAAAAGCAGGTGTTCAGACAAAGTAGTGAAGGATTTTCCAGGCAGAGGGACCAATAAAGACAGGCACAGAGCTGAGGTAGAGTGGGCTATTAGGTGAAATTATGGTACATTTGGAGTTATATTAGGTCAAACACAGTTGAAAATGGACAATTTCATATGTTTGGACCTAGTATAACCTTAACAATTATTTACTTTAAACTTTTACTTACGGTATTTGCTGCTCTGTACGTTGCATGCATATCTTCATTTTGCAATTATTTTGAAAGCTTGTGGCATGAAAGGGCCATTTATTATATAAGAATGTCATTGAATCAGACATAGTAGCTTCTCAATAAACATGAATATTAACATGACATGATAATCCAGTTAGACCTTAAAAAATAATTTATCTGAATGACATACAGCCTAGTAAGGTTAAAGAAATCCTGTTATGAAACAACCTCATCTACTTAACTACCATATATTTTAATGATTTTTTTGCTTAATAAGTAATAAAAAAGTTATTTATATCAGCATAGCATTTGATTGCATCTAATCTGAGGAAATCTGTTTTTTTTTAAAATCATTTAACCTCTAGATTGCACAATTCTGACTGCCACAGAGAATATACTTCCCTACATATGGGGCACCTGGGAATTGGTAAATAATGAAAAATAGTAATTTACATAAAAGACCCAATGATAGCCTTCCCGTGGCATATCATTTCCCTAAAAGTGAGCAAAGTGTTTTATTCAAAGGGTACTTGAGTATTCATAAAATGAGGGCACATTATTTTCTAAGCCTTCTACGCTTTTATAAAAAGTCATATAATTATACAATGATAGGCTGACACAGTCATGAAAAATAGGTGCATATCACTGTGAGTGTCCAAGTGGTGTCACATGCTTCAGTAATAAAGATAAAGCAACTGAATGAGGGGAGGTCAGAAAAATGCAAAGAAACACTTTAGGCAAGTTTCACAGGAAAATAGTAAGATAATAATTTTTAAATCCATACTTGAAATGCATTTCTATTTGAATAATTCTTTAGTTCAATTCTTTAGTTTAGTTTTTGACACAGCAGTTTGGAAAAGATTGATTCCAGAGTCATCCTTCTATCTTAGGAGGATATGGCAAAGACATTTGAAAAAAAAAAAAAGTGTGCTAAATGCCCACCATGTGCAAAATTTGTGCCAGGAACAGCTTAAGATGCAAAGATAACCAAGACATAATCACCTTGTAGAGCAGAAAGATACGTATTAGCTATAAATGCCTTCTTAGCTTTCGCAGCTATCTCTAGGGAAGATTGTCTTAACACCAAAAGATATAACGGGTATAGCAGGGAAGTAAAAGTTGTAAAGTATCAAACACAAGAACTCGCCAATTCCCTATATTATTCTGCACCAACTCAATTTTCTCTTCAGATACCAGAATCATAAAAGTGCACACAGGCTGCTAGGCAGTCACACTAACATTGCAACCAGGTAAATGGCGTCTTCACTTCTGTGACTAGTGTGCTGATCTGGCATTTTCCATGGCGCTGCCTCAGCATTTACAATCACCAGAAGAGCATAAAGCAAAGTGCCTATTAAACACAAGAATGCAAATCAGCACAGGGATCTAATTTTTCATGATATTATTTTTAATTCACTCAAATGAATTTTGAACTCCACATTAGAAGAGTCTAAATTAATGGCATTAATGTATAAAGGGAGGTAGCATCTTTTAGTATCAGATATTGTTTTTTAAACTTAAAAATTATTTAAGATTTATATAATTTGCTCATTATGATGAAATTTTTACTTAAACTACTGAAAATGAGAGAATCAATGAATTATTGTTAAACCCTACTGGTCCACTTTAATTTTTCTATTTCTACTTGTCTTTCTCACCTTTTATATCTACTTCAATTAACTTGTTTCTACAGAAGTTTAAAAAAAATTTTTTTTTATTGAAGTACAGTCAGTTACAGTGCATCAGTTTCTGGTGTACAGCACAATGTCCCAGTCATGCATATACATACATATATTTGTTTTCATATTCTTTTTCATTAAAGGTTATTATAAGATTGAATATAGTTCCCTGTGCTATATAGAAGACTTTTTTTTAATTTTAGAGTTTTTAACAGTATTATGATGCTCACTAATTCAATGCTTTTGATGATTAAAATCTGAGGCCCATTAAAAATGTATATACACAGAGCATTTGCCTGCAATTATTAAGTAAAATTTTGTGTTGTTTTCTACTCATTCTTATGATATTATATGAGCTAATCTTTACAAAGCATTAATCCTCCATCATTATAGAAATATTCTTACAAACAAATTCATACTGATGTTGCATTATCCTCTGTACAATGTCATTACAGCATAATGTTGAAGATGGTGACAGAAAATAAAAGATGCTCTACATGGTGAGATTGGGTAAAATGAAAGAAAAGTTGAAAGTTCTCTGGATGTTTGTCATGATGTAGATATTAATGGGATGGATACTTGTATAAAGCACAAATCTAGCAAAATAATACAATTAAAAAAACAGATAATACTAAATATTTACACACAACAAATGCCCTGTGACATTTCACATCTTCCACAAAATCACCCTGTTTTATAGATTTCAACACTAAGGCTCAGAGGGGCAAAAGAGCATGCCCATGGGGCAAATTATGGTGGAGGCCACCTTCCATCTTGCATCTGTGTGATTAGAAAGCCTATGATTGATTGTTTATGTTCTATGTTATACTGTCTTGTCTTGTAGACTATTTTTAAGAGACTGAGGTGGGAAGAAGGGTGAGTTGAAAATTCTAATGGCAGTCTAATTTTTAGTTTGTAGGACACATATAACTATGTTAAAGGTAAATTGTCTATATGGAAAAAGTGCATCTAAACGTTCTTAGAGTAGACTAAGGTAATAACGTAGCCTCAGAGTACAGTGATGTAGCATGCAATAAGGGACAGGGTTTAGAATACTTTGTTTTCCAAACTTATGTCTCCAAACCTTCTCCTCTCTTCATTTTAGAGGAGCATTTCCAAATCAATGGAATCTGTTAGCCTGAAAGGGACCTCAAGCACAACAGGAGTTAACAAATGGGACGTATTTTCTATATGAATATCTGACTAGTTTAATTTCCTTTTAAAAACTGAATCAGAGTGACAGACAACACATTTGGTAAAGCTTCAATCCTGCCTATTTGGCTGAAATCATTACAGGAGCAGATGGCTTTTATTCTGTTGGACGTTTCCCAGTTATACAGCTGCTAAATGGGAAGTAAAGAGAGCAGCCACTCCCAGAAGGATGTGTGCCCAGGAAATTTGGCCCATTGGCCAATCCCATGAAATGTGAAGGCTTCTTTCTGAATAGCAAGAGACAGACCAAAATCTACCTTTTAATTTTATTTTATTTTGAGAGACACACCATACATTACCATATGCACACACATACATAGGCTTTTTAAAAGTATTTTTTAAATGACTTTTCAAACATATTGATTTGATTAACAAAAAGTAGCCTGTAAAATAGTTACCTTAAATATTTACATACTACAACGCCTTAGAATTGGAAATATATGGAACCACTGCAGGCTCAGATTACACTTTCATTTTGTGACCTTCTCTTCCATCTAATTAACACCATCTTTTTATATCAGATTCAATTAAAAATAAGGAAATTTTTTTAAATGGGGAGAAATACTTTGAATACTCACATTAAATGTAAATCAGTGGTTCTTAGGAGTTTAATATTAAAGAATTATCCTGGATACTTGTTAAAAATGCAGTTTGCCTCAACCTGTTCCCTGAGATGTAGATTCTGAAGGTGTAGTTTTGGGCATAGTAATCTTATTTAATTTCTAATTATTTCTCCAATCCCCATTTTCACGAAGACCATACAGAGATCATACTCCAGAAATAAAGGCAAGTCAAAAACTTCAGTCCTAGTATAGAAATAAAAGTCATTTTAGAAGAGTTCTTGATTTCATTTCCTTTTTAACAAATATCAATTTATTTGTAATGACATTTCATGTTAACCTCTACTTTACCAGATAAAACTTTCAATATCAAACAGTAGAGTTTCAAAGCCATGTGTACTATAGCTTTTATTTTTATTGTCATAGTAAATGGCCACCTATTATTTTTATATTGTGGGATGGGTTTTGTTGCAGACTGCAGAAGCAGAAAGTGCTCCAAATTGGGTTGTTTATAATAAACAGAGTTCCATTTCCTCTGTCACATACCACACTGTCATTATAACATTTATGTCCATGTATTGTTTCTTTTTTCAATTTTCATAGTAATATACGTTCTCACATTCAATTTGTTTTATTATTACTCTGCTTATCACATGTAAGTATTTACAGATACCATCATTAATTAAACGTTTTATGCCTCAGTTTTCTAATCTCTACTAAGAACATGCTAGTACTACCATTAAGGTGAGGATTAAATGAGATAATATATGTGAAATATTTATCTGTGTGCAATACATGATAGCTATTGTTAGTAACATTTATTGTTAGTCTGTCAGATAGGTCAATGTAGCTCTGTAAGCTGACAAAGTATGACTGAAGCTTTCTACGATAGGACATTACCGAAACTGCACGTACGACTGTTGTTTCCCTTGAAGATCTTTACAGTGTCTGCCTATTTCCCTTCCAGAAATAAACGAAAACAATAAAGAGTGAGAAACTGTTATTTTTCAAGGGTAAGGCTGGGGCAACTTCTCCCTTAGAGCCTGTAGAAGAAACCGAACCTTGCTTTGGACTTCTGACCTCTGTAACAGAGGGGGAATGCGTTTCTGTTTTGAGCCACCCAGTTTAAGCTAACCTGTACCGGTAGTCCCAGGAAACAAATACTCTCATTACTCCCATTACTTCCCCAACCCTCTTTTCCCACCTATAAAGAGCTCTTCCTTCTTCCTTCATGGCATATGGACCACCTCTAGTGAAGCTTTCTTGATTCCTTCATCATTTTTTCTTGGTGCTCTCACAGTTTACACTCTTTTTAAATTCTATAACAGAAAGTACTAGATTGCACCTCGTTCTGTTGTGTAAAAGTCTCTATTATATTACTAGTTCATGGAAAAGGTAGGTTGAGCTTCTCCTTTCTAAATCTCGTAACTCCTAGTAAAACAATAATTAGCACAGAAGCGTCAGCCATATCAATGCATGAATCACAATATTTTTCTTTACGGCACTTAAAGAGATTTAGGGTCAAACAATATTTGGAGTTGTGACTCTCCAGGAAAAACAAACAAAAAAAGAGAGCCTTAAGTTTGTTTTTTATGTCCATGAGTCTATTTCTGTTTTGTAAATAAGTTCTTTTGTATCATTTATATATTTGAAATATATGTGAACATGATAGAATAAATTGTAAATTGCAAAATTTAGAATAATTAAGTCAATTCTAAGATATCTTTGGTAATTTGAGCCATGATTAATAAAAATGCTTTATAATTAAAAAGGCTACTACTTATATCTGCAATAAAAATGTACACTTGCTTTGGGATATGGATGTAGCCAGAAAGTTGGAAAGTAAGAATATAGTTCAAAAAACCAAGAAGTTGATTAGAAAAGCAACAGAAGTGCCAGAAAGTCCACTGTGATTTTTTCATATTCTTCTCTGCAGGTGAGAAAACCACATAAGAATGTTAGTTTCAGTAGGCTACTAACATTGTTCAAGGTAAGATTAAAAAAACAAAAGGGGGAGGGGGTAGAAACAAGGCTCACCTGTTACTTCAGTTTGTACATTTATTAATTTTTTCTTTTATCTTTTCTGCTGTCCCCAAAACACTTTAAGCAAATAATAGTCATTTACCTAAAAAAAATTAAAACTAAAAAAAATATTTTAAACACATAAAAGGAGAAAATTACAAATATATCAATGACAAATGCAATTAATGTATTTGCTATGGTTATGCGTTAAGTTTAACCAAGTTTCCAGGGGAAAAAAGCATTGCATTGGATATATATTATCTCACAATAAAAAATGATACTAGTAAATTCATGTGATAATCTACCTGTTGTTGGTACCATTTTCTGAGTATCAATATTATGATAGTGTAGTTTGAAAACACAAGAAAATGTCATGGCATATCATGCATTCTTTAGTCTTTTAAAGAACACATTTGCTAGTTTTTGAAATTTTATAATATATTAAATCCATAGACTAGAAAGGTACAAATCAATGAGGTCTTTGAGGATTGGTCAAATAAGCATTCTATTCTGTCATTAAATGGTCTTGGTGTATAATTAATGGCTTGGGCAATGCAATTGGGAGCTTGATGCATTTATTATGTATGTTTTTTTGAAGTTCTTAGAAATCTTAAAACTATACCCCAAAGCATTTTCCACTGGGCACACAACCTAGAAAGAAAACAGTATCTCCAAGCAGATTGCTCCTCTCCTTACGGTGTATTACTTTACGATTTCCCTTCTAACCATCTTTCTGGTTCTTTTTTAATCAATGGACTGATTTAATGTGAAAAGAACATAACAAAGAAGAAAGTAAAATATTTCTGGCACATTTTATAACTCACAAAAAAAATTTCAATCAAGAAAATGTGGTTACCCTGCACTAAAAAATATTGGGAATCTTTCGTTTTGCTCAGTATGTAATGAATTTGTCTTTAGCACTGAATGCCCTTCACATCATTTTAATTGCACCTAATTATTGCTATTTTTTCCTTCTTTTGTTGAGTTCAAATGATAAATCCAATGTCCACTAAAGGGAGGAAAGATGTCAGAGAAACAAATTCCAGACTTTCCAGCTGCTTGAAATTATCTAACACTCAACATGAACATAATGAACTCATTATGTTTGCTCACCCCCTGACCAAAACTGCCCATCCTCAGTATTCTATATCTTGACAAGTGACATCAAAGTGTAACTTTTACCCCAAATAGAGCCTCGTAGTCATTGTTACATGCTCTCTTACTTTCCAAATATGTCTCAAAGTCCTGTTTTTCTTCCCCTAGAAAAACACATTAGGATCTATGCACTTCTCTCAATCATTATTGCCATTTCTTTTGTCTTTTCCTTACTATGTTTTGCCTGGCTATTTCAGGGTACACTTAATGGTTTACAATCTTCAATTTTTTTCTGATACAGCTACCAGGTTTGTCACTATAATACAGACATGACTGTCACCATTGATGTTTAGAGAATAATATCCACACACACTCCTTAGCATAAGATCCATTCTTATGCTCCATCAATATGACTCTAATCTACCTGCCTAGGCTTAACGCCTGCCTCTCCCTTTGTTTCAGTAATTTTCAAAGCCATAACTTTGCTTTCCCATAACTCCCAGGCCAAGTGGAGCATTTGCTCTTCTGTTCTCCTGTAACACTGCTTATTTCTCTAGTTCAGCACTTAAAACATCTGATACTAATTACAATAATTGCAAACATATGCCCTGAATATCCCTGGATGGCCCTCATGTTAAATATTCTCTTCTATTGTCAGCCCAAGGGTGGGATCATCAGTCCCGATTTTTATTTAGAAAATATGGTCACCATACTTTGGGGCTTCTCCCACCAGATAGGTAGCTCCCTGAAGGCAGGGGTGGGGTCTTAGTAATCATGAATACTCAATGCTTCATTGTTTAATTAAACTAAAGTAGAAAAGGAATTCTCTATTTATACAAGTTGACTATAAAAAGAGCCATATGTAACAGATTATCTGAGATCTCAACACTGCCTGGAAATCTGTTCTCTTTCAACACAATTCATTGTTTTCTACAGAACAGTAGAAGCCAGTGTTTCCATTTTCTTTTCAAATATCAATGTGAAAAAATGATCTTACATCATGAACTGCACCCTATGAAAAACATGTATGTGTGCTTACCTACCTCCTTTATTCATATGACTGCATCTGAGCCCATTATCTACCTTCTTTCATGACAATGGATGACCTGTCTATGTGTCTAGATTAGAGCAACTTCTCCACTTGTGCCTAGCCCCCAACTCCTTCTGCCTACTCAAGGATATCACTTCAGCAATTTCACCCTCTCTTTCCTGTATCATCAATTTATCTGTCTTTTCTAGATGGTTCCCATAGCATGCAGACATGCTTTTACTTATCCCATTTAAAAAAACAATCAGAAAAAGCCCCTCTCTATTGTCCCCACTTTCCTATCCTGATACTCTCCGTTTCTCTTCCCTGTACTGAAGAACTGTGGTGTAACCTCCTTGCTTACTGTCTCTAATTTCTCTTTTCCATCTCTCTCTTGAACCTCTTGCAGTAATGACTTCACCTCCACTCTTCCAACAAGAGTACTCTTATAATGGTCACTGATAACCTCCACGCTGCCATATCGGAGGTCACTTCTCAATGCCCATCTTCTTTCCCCCTTCAAGTAACATCTGACACAGTGGAACATTCTTTCTATCTTTAAGTATTTATTTCCCTTAACCTATGGGATAACATACTCACTCAATTTTCTGCCTACTATCTAAAAGTTTTTTCTCAGTCTCCTTAGCTCATCCTTTTCATCTTCTCAATCTTTAAAAATAAAGTGACCCAAAGCCCAATCTTGGGATTTCTTCCACCTCTGCAGACTCCATGTATCATCCTATCAAATCTCATGACTTTAAAAAATTACAAGTAGGCAAGTATCCAAATTTATATGTCCAAGCCACATCTCTTCTGTGGACTCATTCCTCCAACGGCCTACTTGGCATCTACTTTTCAGATGTCAAATGGGCAGGTCAAATTTGACTTGCTTATAAAGTCTTCACCTCTCACAGTCTTTCCATCTTGTTAAATGGTAATTCCCTTCTTCCTGTCAAGCTGATAATAGCTGATTCTTCCTTGGCTCTTGCCCTTTTCTCATAACCTCACATAAAGTGATCTAATTCTGATGGTTTTCATTTCAAAGTGTACCAGACTCTAATCACTTTGCAGCACCTCCATTGCCTCCACCTGGTTAGCTCTCATATGGATCACTGTAATTTATATCCCTGTTTCAGTTCCAGTTTTTAAAAATCTCAACTAAAAGCCAGGAGTGATAGTTTCTAAAACATAAAACAGATCATGTTTCTTCTTTTTTCCAAACTTTTCAAAAGACTCACTTAACGTAGAAGTCAAAGTCCTCAAGTGACTACATGACCTGACCTCTGCTCACCACTCTCACCTCAACTCATCCTGCTCACCCCACCTCATCCTTGCTCAGGCTGCTCCACTCAAATTAACCTCCTGGCACTTCCTAACTTTGGGCCCTCTTCCTAGAACACTTTCTACCCCCATCCCTCATTACCACAGAGCTAGTTTGTTTTTGTTTGTTTGTTTTTATTTTTAATTTCCCTTAAGGCTTTCATTCAAAATTCACCTGCTCAGGGAGACCTTTCCAGGCCACTGTATCTAAAATTGCTACCTCTCAGCTGCCCCCTCCCCAACCCCCCCCCCAGCATTTTTTCTGTTTCATGTTTTTTCTCTTTGTTATGCAACTCAATTACCTGAATGATATGTTTTATTTGCCTTGTTTGTTGTCTAGATCCACTTTTAGAAAGAAAGCTCCACGGGGGATATTTTGGTCTCTTTTGTTCCTTTCTGAATTCCCAGTGCCCAGTGTTGGGCTCAAAGTTGTGCTCCATAAATTCAGTTCGTTTTTTTTTTTTTAATTAATGAATAGAGTTCAGAGAATCCACTGCACTGACTCATCTCAAAAAGTCAAGAGGTATTAGTTACAGTGGGAGAGGAACACACTTCACTAGCCCAGTGTCCCAGGGCAGAGGCTAATTCTACCTATAAAACAAGAAGATGAGGGCCAGGAGTGAGCAAAGAGCCCCTAGGAAATGGATTAGGAAAGCATTTCTGGGATAAAGTCCAGACAGGATGAGGCTTTAAACCCCTTTACAAAGACTTTCAGATCTTCAAGTCAGAAAACCCTAGGCTTGGCTGCTCAAAGATTGCTCAAGGCTTGGGTGTTTCAGGAGAAAATACTTCTGGTTTGAGCTTCCATTCTCACCATTTACTGGGAGGAAGAGAGCTGGGGGATTAAGTCATAAAGCTGCAGTGCTCAAACCATGTTCTTTTCTACAGAGTCTGACTTAGTAAATTGTGGGGAAGGAGGGGGTTCCGGAGTCTTCACTTTTAGCACACATCCTGCATAAAGCAAATGTCACGTGTTGTGTGTCTTTATAACAAATATGTCATAAACACAGTCTAAGCGCCTCTGGCTTAAAGCTCACCAGCTCTGTTCCTTCTGTACTTGAAATTGTCCCCTCTTAGTTTTCCAACAGGCAGTTGCCAGGAAGCCCCCTGGGTATTAGATCTCCAGGTAGAAGCTTGCTGTGACTGACATGGGTACTTCCTGCTTTCCTAGGGATGTGGATTACAGGACCTACAACTATCTTTGGCTTCCTGGGCTAACTGCTTTAATCAAACAATCACACACATACTGCCTGCAAAGTCCTTTTAGAACTGCCCGAAACTCAATCCAGTGAGGATTCCATGTGAGTTCGTAACTCTCCTCTTCTAAATAGGAAACATCCCTGGGAGGCATGGAGCTATTGGTCAATCACATTAATATGAATTTAGGTTGTTTTTCTAACAGCCAGCCAAAATCAGTAACACTAAAGTGAGGAAGAGGATAAATCATTCAAACTTGATATATTAGGTTGGGATGAAAATATTGAAGGATGAAAAAAGTTTTAAAATATTTAAAAAATATAAAAACATTTTTTAAAGTACACTGTAAAATGTGTCATCTACCTTTGTCCTTCAGCTTCATCCAGGTATCATATCCAAAAGCAGTCAATATTGTTAATTTCTTGTGTGCCCTTTCAGATAGTTTATACATATATGAGCTATTATGCATAGATATACATATATGTTTGCATATATTCATTTTTCCCATTTTTAAACAATAGGTTAAAATGGAAAAATGCAATTCAGCACTTTTTTCTTTTTTCTCCTTAAAAGGTATCTTAGAAGTCTTGCTGTATCAATACATAAAGGCCTACCTCATTCTTTTTTATAGCCCAAAATAAGATATATCATAACTGATCTAGTAAGTCTTCTATTGACTTGATCCTATTTAGGTTGATGCCAATCTCGTTCCATAATGCATAAATTAACACATACACTGCTATTTTGCACATATACATATATTCTGATATATACATTTATACAAATAAATGGTCAGTCTAAAATTACAGGCATTTTAATTCATATTGCTAAATTGTCCTCGATAAAGATTTTATTAATTTGCACTCACACCACCGCACTACCAATGCATGAGAGGGCCTCTGGGATGACTTTGGATAAGCATGCAAACAGCCTGTGGGCAATTTTTTTTTCTCTGGAGATAGGGATGATCAGGCAGCAGAAGTCAGGAGAACCCTAAAAGTGGTGTTAAACTGTTTTTATTTCTGTTCTGTGCTTATGAGAAACTACAAATTACTGACCCACTTTACTATATTGTATGTAATACAGTTTTCTCTGTGAATCAGCCCCTACCAGAACCAATGCAGGCCAAGAAAATTAGCTACAGATTTTTCTCATTCACTTCAAAATGAAATATTAGAACTAATATTAGAATAATTACAGAATTATAATTATAGAAATGGAAGCCTTATATTAAGGGTGGGTAATTTAAATATTAATACATACACTAAAAACTGGTATACAGAAAAAGCAGATTCCACAGACAGATCTATTAATCCATTTATTTGTCATGTCTCAAAAAATTTCGAAGATTGTGCATTCAATGTTAATTCAAAACCACTTTTGGTACACTAGGAGGTACTCACACTTAACATCATCAGGCTGTTACCTTTTCCAGCAAGGCATGAAAGTTAGTTATTGCATGCAGTTTACTGATCACTTAAGGAAGTGAAGGCTAGCATATATAAATTTAATTACCTAAGGAGTAGCATCTGTATTTTTATTGTGCTCTTCTAAATATGAACATCTGTAGACTTTAAATCTTCATATTGAAAAACTATAGGATCAGAATTAGCATATGTATATTTGTGGGAGGAGGGGTATGTGCATGTTACATATTATTCACTTTAATCCTCTCCTTGGCCTGGTAATTGGAAATACTAACTAGAGACACATTGCAGTTGGGCTCCATAGCTTTGTCAGAATCAATTGAGCTGCCAGAACATTTTAATGCTTTTTGAAACCATTAATGACAATGAGTCATTTGCTTACCCATGGTCCAGTCCTTCTCCAGTGAAAATTACTGGTCATGAATCTGGCGAACATTTACAGGAATCTGCAAATGAAACAGCTAAATCCTTGATGACAGGGAGCCTCATAAAGGCGGCTCATTTATTCTCTCAGGGCATTCATCCCTGCCACTGGGATCAATAGAAAATCTCATCTGATATATCCTTAAATGCCACAGTGGAAATGCTTTCCTTGCAATTTTGCAGGAGAAAAGGTCCCACTTCCACTTTAAGGGACTGATACCAAATTTACTTAAAAAACCACAATCTTCTCCTGCATTTCCTTTAGCCTTAAAGCCTAAGCCTGTAGAATAAAAAATCATGCTTTTTCTCTTTCAAAAAAAGTGAAATTCAGACATTGTAATTGACTACTAAATACGAGTTTATGATTTGGCCACGTATCTAGCTACATAAATATTAACTGCTTCAGCAACTCAAACAGAAGATATGGATTAACAACTTGTTGCAGTATAGCTATTCTGTCATCTTTAACGGTTTCCTCCACAGAAATGATTTTAATCTCAATAAAGGACTTAAAAATTTATATATATTCAAGATACTAGCACAAACAGTTCTTCTAAAGCACATCTAAGAAGACAGAAAAGGAGTAATCAATGTAGTCTCAACAGCAGTTAAAACTCTGGTAACAATTGGGAAAACAAACACACAAAACTTTATGATAATTGGTTTTTTTAGCCCAGAAACTGATAGCATATTCCAAAATATGACAGAAAAGATTTCACTCCTTCTATAAGTGCCCTCCTTTATAAATGACATGACTGCTTACTAGCAATTTGCTGTTTAATTAATATAGGAGGTCTGTCAATTCTAAAATGTTAACAACCTAATAAAATGCCTTTTGGCAAGAGTACAAATTCTATTATGGTTGGTAAATTAGAAGGCTAGGGTATCTATAAAGGGGCACGTGCTTTCCTTTCAACTTAGAGAAGCTTAACAAGGATAGTAAATCTTTTTATTACTTCCATCATTGAAAAAGCAAAAACAGGAACACACACACATACACACACACACAGTTTATTGTGCAACTAACACACTCAACATGTAGAGATTTTTGTATTTTAAGGAGAAGTCAGTTACTACCTAGCAGTAGTATAATACAACTTATTGCATTATAAGCGCTGGAATGTTCCTCTGGGTAAAACCCGAATGGCAGTTCAGGGAAGGTTTTGGGGTTCCCCCAATTTAATTTCTAGTACACATTTATACATGCCTAATTAACTGACAAATCTGTATCAGGAAGAAACTTTGAGGCAAGGGGACAACTTTCCACCATAATCAAAACTAAATATTTATACTAGTACAAATTTTACTTAATCTGTTAGTAACATGTAATATGGTCAAATGTACTTCCACAATCCTGTCAGTGACCAGGTACATATTAATAGAACAGTCTTGTTTTTCTTTTTAAATCAAAACTTAAGAACATGATCATTTTTATACTTTTTCTCTACAAAGGCCTTATTTAAGAAATAATATTAATAGCCTTAAAGATTAGGAATTATGGCCCCCCAAAAGCATGAGCATCACTTTTACAAAAATCTGCTTTTCTTTCTTAAACTGTGAAAATAGTTTGGTTTAGGAGATGGCCTAGGAGGCAACAGACCAGCAGGAGGCCGGGAGGATTAGCCCTAATTACCTCATGTTTCACCTTAATTAACTCCTGGTACAAAAAGTAAACGCCGCAGGAAGGATAGAAGGACCTTAGGCCAGTAAGCAAGATATCTAAACTCTCATTGTTTGCACATGATAATCTTGCTTTTGAATTTCCCTTAATTCCTCCAAAAGATCAATTGATGGACACACATTGCAGTGTGATTAGCTGTGCTCCAGAGAGATAATGCTATTTCTCATATTTGTCCTTGGCACGGAAACCACATTTTCAACAAGGCGATACATCAGTGAATTGTCATAGTACTTTTATTATATTTGTTTATAGGGCAATAATAAATAGTTGATGAAGCTCTTCTAGAAGGCAGGATGAACTATTCTGTTGTTGATGTAAAAATTATTTCAAGAAATATTTGACCAACTGACTAATAATTTTTTCTTTAATCAACCAAAAAACAAGTTTTCCAGATATCACTGCCCCGTATCTTCCCTGAGAGCAGGAGGCAGTGTGAAGCCCTCCTGTTTCGTCATCATTTAAGAGTAGTAAATACCTACAAACATAAAAGGAGTGATAGCTATGAAAAGCAATAAAGCCTTTCCTCCTCTTTTCCTCATAAAGGAGCCTCATTACTGAGAACTTATCATACTGCAATCTAAACTTGAAATAAAGTTCAAACATTTGCTAAGTTTAAAATGTAAACTTTGAGAAAGCCATGCACTGTGCGTTTTCATCAGCGATCCCAAGATGCTGAAAACAAGCATGAATAATCCAAAGAACAAAAATAATTAAAAATTGTGACTTGGTTTCTGAAGTGGAAAAGCAAGGAGCAGGGACAAGGGGTGACATTTGAAGCCAAGAACTTAAAAAATGTGTAAAAAACAAATGAACCACTTGTAGTCATATGTTTGCTTTTCTAAGTTACACATTAAATATATCCTAAAATTCTATAAAATAAGACCTATGCTTAGCATCAGATTAATTATTATTACTACTCATAACTGCTATCCAGTCAGCATATCAAACATGTAAAAGGCCATGTTGATATAAAATTTAAAACTATTGCCTCAAACCTCTCCTAAAGGAGCCAAGAAAAATACCTGCTCAGTTATTTTAACTCCAATTTTTGTTTGAAAGATAAAAATTAGTACATAGAATAACAAGTATGAAGGCCTCTGATTTCTGTCATTTAGAAAACTTTTTGTGAAAGGCCAGACAGTAAATATTTTCAGCTTTGGTTGTGGCTGGATTTGACCCAAGGGGACTTTTTGCTGACCTCTGCACCATTAAACTGTATTTCTTGTATTCCAAGGACATTTGTGTTCTTTTCCCTCTTTCCCCTTGAATTCCTAACCTCCTAAAAAATCTCTAATCCTTTAGAAGACTTTGAAAAACTGATATTTGGCAGAAGATTGTACTTTTTATAACTAATATTTATCCCAAGCTGAGTAGCTACAATTCTGACTTCTGTACATCTCCCATCATTACCTACCTTTTCCTGCAATGTTAACTTATATTTAGGGCAGAACACTACAATACACTCACTTTGAAAGTGTAACAGTTATTTAAGGCTTACTTGTAAGGATAATATGAAACTATAAAAGGTATTACAGTAATCCTAATTTTTTTAATTAAACCCAATTGTGGTATGGAAAGAAATATCTTTTACAAAAAAGCTTTAATATACTATTTTAGTCCTATGAAAAAGCCTACTTCCTACCTTCTCCATTGCTTAAAATGGAAAGTCTTAAGTCAAAATCAGTAAATATTTATACAACATTACGTACTAATATATACACTTGTTCATTTATTTTTTTCCATTGAATTATAAATTCTTATTCATCACAAGGCTGTGAACTCTCAGCCCTGACCTAACAGCATATGAAGTAGGAAGTACCTGATATGTCAAAAGTAACTGGGAATGCAAAGATATATGGTAAGAGATGTCACTGCTTTCAAGAAACTCATAGTCTGGTGAGCCTGATGAGTAAACCAACAATTCTGTGAATTTTGCTCTCAGAGAAGTATGTGCAAGTATATGGAGTGAAGATACACAAGATCTGGGAGCAACAACATCATTTGGGAAAGTCAGAGAAAATTTCCGGGCAGAAACAATGTCAGTGCTACTCTGCACACATGGAACTCTGTCCTTCAAAGTCAGTTCCGAAACTTGAGGATGTCTTTTTTGTCATGCTGTTATTTGAATACAATTAATTCCCACTGACTGAAATAACTCTTATCTTACTCTTTTGGATTTTTAAAAATTCTTGTAACACATGTCAAGTAATTATAACAAGAAGAGAGAATGAATATTTCACTTCCATTTTGCCAAATTTCCCATAATTGATTCCAGGTAAGTTCCCCTTCCCCCATTAAATTCTAAGAACATCCATATGTCCTTGTAAAATGTTACATTAATCATTTGGAGAGTTTTTCTTCTTTCATACTTCATTTGAACATATGACATGCTTTGAACTGCAGAATGCGTTTTCTCATATTAGAAGCAAGCGCTGGAATTCCATGTTTATCCTGTGCCATACTGCTGACCTTATGATTCCTTGTTATTTATGTGTTTATTTCTAGACTGATTACTAAGTTTAATTATGACATCTGTAGGCTCTTAAAATGTCAAAGCTTGTTGTCCAACAACTGTGAGAAGAAATACTGTAAGTGACACACAGAATAAGAAATGTAATCATGAAATTATCTGTTTTACATAAACACAACTAAAAGTCACTTTTGTCTCCTTATATTTTATACATACACACGCATTTAATGTTTATACAGAGTGGCTATGTACATAAACTTACACATGGGATATTATATTTCACAAGGCTTTGCTCTCCTTTAATGATTTCCCCATGCCCAATGTTTATTTTAAAGCCAAGGACCCGTGAGTAATGATATTCTATATAGAGACTGTCACCGAAAATTTTTGCAGTCTCAATGTACTGGAGGAGTTATTATCCCCCAGTTCTTTCATAGATGTCAGGGAACTGTGCTCCTTGGGCACCTTTAATTGAATGCACTCATTTACTAGTGTCGTTTTATTATAGTAAATGCCAAGTGAAAAGCCAACCATTTTTAAGCATAATGGCGAACTGGAATACTGATCTACTCCAGGAATCTAGGCCTGAGAACCAAGTGCCAACTGAAAACCTTTGTTCCTTCGGTCTGGTTCAAACTCCACTATTCTCACTTGGATTCATTACTCCATTGAAATGGTTGCTCTATCCCTGCTTACTAACTCCACAGAATATGTCCCTCAGAGCTTTCCTTCTAATATCTCAATGCTCTCTGAAGGACACTGAGTCACCCAAGTTTTCAAGTGCATATCCCTTTTATAGATCCAGTCGGTTTAATTCTGCCTCTCCCTGTTGAAAGAGACAGGATAGTCTTCAAAATGAATTACAGTGCAAAATCTAAATCAAGACATTTGAAAAAATTCCTGAGTTGTATCTAGCATATGTATACAAAGCAATAAAAAAAAAAGAAAAAAAAAACTGTCCCTGCTGTGAAGACATTTAAAATGCAGCTGTGAAGAGGAGACTTGGATTCGTGAAAGAGTTCCTAACACTGGATGAATAATAGGTGTTGAATTCTAGAAATATAAACAGTCCTTTTGTATTTAAGGATTGGAATCCCCTCCCAGAGTTCTGCAGTAGCACATGACCAGCATAAATGACATGAAGTATAAACTCACAATCCATCCACCCAGAGCTGGGTTTTCAGTAAACTGTAGGGGCTGATGAAGAAGCAATTCAACCAGAGGCACAAAATTTCTGGATAGATTTAAATCCTTCTACAATGTTTTTGCATCCCTGTGTCCGTGACTTCTGTGGAGGAAATAACCAAGAATCCAAAGAACAATCTGAAAAACTCACACAGTCCTGTATTTTTACCCTCCCAGAGAAGGTAGGAAAGACCGTAAAAACTGCCCACATGAATTAAAACTTCCTTCGGGCAGAATAAGACAGAGACTGACAACAGAAATTTTGTAGTGAGCAAAAAGTTGAATTGTAATCAGAAATTTACCACTCACTAGGTGTAGGATTTTGAAAATTCACTTAACTAGGCTCTGATTCAGATCTTTTAAAACAAAAGCCAAGTTACACGGTTAGAGTAATTAGAAAATGACAATTTTATGAAGCAGAATTTAAAAATCAATTTCAATGCTTTTGTTCCTAATTCCATGCTTTCTTCCTACCTGCTAATCCATCCTCCTTGTCGTGTTTCTCCACACACTCCCCTCTCCCCCTATCTTTTCTCACCTGATACCCACACAGGAAAGTATCTCCTAACCTAGGAAAGCCCAACCCAAGGCAGTACACTGCAGTGATTTCAATTTATACCCTAGTGCCAGGCTGTTTGGATTTCAGTTTTAACACCATGATTTCTAGGACTATGTGATTTTGGCAGGTTACTTAGGGTTTCTGTGACCTCAGTTTTCTGGAGGATAATACAAGTTTTTATTTTTAAAAAATTAAAAAAAAATTAAAGGATAGATCAGTATGGATGCACACACACAGACACACACACACACTCCACCACCATATGTGTTCCTACTCTTAAAAGGTAAGACTATATTTAGTACTAAGTACCATATACATGCCAGTCATCATAGCCACTTACGTCAATTTGCTTTTGAACATATGGCTGCCTCAGTCAGTTTTGGCTGCTAAACAAATTAGCATTGATTGGGTGGCTTAAACAACAAACATTCATTTCTTATGGTTTTGAAAGCTGGGTAGTCCAAGATCAAGGTGCCAGCAGACTCACTGTCTGGTGAGAGTCTGCTTCCTGGTTTGCAAATGACTATCTTCTTGTTGTGACCTAATGTGGCAGAGGGAAAAGAAAGAGAAAGCAAGCTCTCTCCTTTCTCTTCCTGTAAGGGCACTAATCCCATCATGAGGGCTCCACTCCTATGGCCTAATTACCTCCCATAGGTCTCACCTGCTAATATCATCCCATTGGGTATTAGGGTTTAACTATATGAACTTGGGGAAGACACAGACATGCCATCTATAACCATGGTCTAATTCTCATTAAGGTATGGTTTTATCCTCAAGGCATTTAGAAACAGGGATTTGGGCCTTGCTTCGAGTTTGGCTTTAAAAGGTACAATTTGAAATTTGTGCCAAAGAACATAGATTTCAGACCCCCAATTCAGCAACTTGTTTTACTGAATTGTAATTTAAAACAAAAAACAAAACAAAACAAAATATTGGTTTGTCAAGCCACACGCTGTAAAGACATAACTAAGAAACTTCCATAAAACATGACCTGACTACAAAGCCAGGACGAAAATCTCTCTTGACACTAAAGAATGTTTTCATTAGGGCACCCTGTCTGCAGAGTTTTTTGGGGGGAACTTCAGACATCAAGAGAATTAGTGTGCTAAAATAAACTTAACTCCATTATTCATTCAAAGCTTTTAACTAGATTATTCTCATACTTAACAGTTCTGAGTACTTTTCTAGAATCGTTTATTGCAGTTCATTTAAGTATTTTCCTGAAATCCGTATCTAATGAGAGCAGAAGGGAGAGAAATATGAAAAAAAAAACAAAATAAACTTGGTAATTTAACTTGTCTTTTCAAAGACATTCTCAAAGGCACCTGTTAATAACCAATTACTAAGAAGTAATTTCTCATTTTTGATAGTTTCTGAAACAGAAGCTTGAATCATATCACCTTTAGAAAGGGAGAAAAAAAATCCTCTGTTAACTGCAGGCTATTTTACAAGACATGGCTTTAATAAAGTCATTAAAAAGAGGCCTAGTAAAAATCTATGTTGTCTGTAAACTCAACTCAGAAAAAAATTTCTTTACCAAAGTAAATTTCTTTTCATGCTGATTATATTACATGGCACCAAATATAGTCTAAATATGAACACTTAGGTTTAATCTCCTTTTATCTGTTTCTCTCTCTTCAAATTTCAAGGATGTAACATAATCACCGGCAAAGTTAATAAAATTAAGAATAAACTCCTAGCTTGGCATCAACACCTCCCATGCTTACTTTTTATTTTTGGACACTCACTTCTCCCACCCAGCTTTCCACACCAACTCACTACTGCATCTTCCTGGAAAACCCTCTATTTTGGTTTTCTTGAGTCAAAAGAGATTGCAAATGGCTTAGATGTCTAACCCTCAGTTGGCTTAAAAGTGAATCTTACTATCCCATTATTGAAATGAATATCAGTGTATATATTTACATGTAAAATGTATTATGTCTAAAATAAAATACTTACAATGTACAATATAGTTTCTCATGCTTAGAAAATATAAAGACTATATATCTAAATGTTAAAAACATTCTTTTGGTACTAGGATTTAAAAGTGTTTAAAAATTTCTCTCTCTTTTTGTCTTAATCTGTTTGTCTCTTCTTTTTCTTGTTTGTTCTTACTGCCTAATTTTTCTAAAAATAGCATACATTACTAAAAGGAAGCAATTAAAAGGCTTTGCAGGGAAATCTAGAGCCCAACACAAAGCAAAAACAACAACAAAAACCCACACACTTAACAAATTTTTCTACTTCAAAACAGCTTAGAACCCTAAAATTTTATAAACTTCATGAAGTAAAAAAAAGGCTTAAAGAAATAAATGTAATTTATAAATCCCAACTTATTGCCAACAAATATTTTATAAATGATATTAAACACTCATAGGAATTTATTTATAGGCAAATATCATATATCTATACATTGCCTAAAGAAAGACATACATCTTTGCCAAATGGTGTGGCTACCAAATACACAAGAGTACATAAAGAGATTTCATGTGGAAGGATCTTCTTCTTCAGGATTTTTTTAGTCAAAGTAACTGATTTTATTCTCACCTAAAAAGCTCCTTCACCAGCCTGGGCTGTCAGCCAGAAGGTGGACAGAGCCTTTTAGGTAAGAACAGATGTTACGTTGGAACTCCTAAACATGGTTGCTCTACAAGCTGCATCTCCATTCCTCTATAGAAATGAATTTCTTTTGATTATTACTCTCAGATATGACTGGTTTAAATGCATCTTCAATGAGAGAGATTCCACTGTGTAGGTTTTTATGTAGTTTGAATTCACAGAATCTCTTGATTGGTAGCGTGCAAAAGACAAACAAACAGGCCATGATCAATCTCACTACGACTTCTGGTCACCTACAAGTTCCTCATTATGCGTAGATGGATTCCCTTTCGGATGAAGGAATAAATGAGTTTCTTTTCAGAAACATGATTTATTTCTACAGTAACAGTGTGAATATTTTCTCTGAAAAACCAGATGACTATACTGATGTGCGTAACTACTCATACAGTTAGATCTTTTCTAAAACTCAGATATGTCATACCTTGAAATAGTCCTTAAGTACTAACAGTCAGGAAATTTTAACATATATTTATATAATGTAAACCTGCACTATTTTCTCAATGCATTCCTTTTTACTACAGACCTCAGACGACGAACTCTCCATTTCCTCCATAAAGAAAAACTAAAAACTGTTCTACTCAGGGCTCACAATATCATGGAATAACCTGACCAGATAAATGTGGTTCTTTTCTTTGTTTACCTAATGATATAAAATGAAATTGATAAGTTTAAGACAAATGACAGGATGTAGTTTTGCTCACTGACTAATTGCAAAACTTAAACCATCCATCCTCAACTGGCAGTTGACAGACTTACATAACTGAAACACTCAACAGCAGCAATCTAACCATAGCAGAGTCTAATAGGATGGTTGTGTCCAGAGGTATCTCGTATTCTGGGGTTGGGGTGGGGAGCTTAATAGATATCAACACCTGCAAACAGACAAGTGTTTAAGTATAATAGATTAAACATCAATGATTCTGCAAAACTGTGCTCAGTTTCTAGTGACCATAGTAACTATAACAATAATACAATAATGCAGAATAATTTTAAAGATCAAAGTATTTCATGTAGTTACTGTTTGGTCACTACATTGTCATTGGAAGGTGAAGAGGATGCTCTTATTAATTTGATTATTTCAAAGATGAAACAACTTAGAAACATAGAAAGCAAGCAATTTATTTAGAGTGAATAATAGAGTATCTAGCTTTAAAATGTTAATCCTTGTATAATTTTCCTACAAATCATTATCTTCTCTGAAGACTGAATGGTATGTGAAAAACCACAGCCTATCTTATCATTTAGGATGTAGGAAGGCAAATAATAACCTAGAAAGCAGGTGAGACAAAAATCTTCAGAATTTTAACGTGGGGATGTATAGATGGACACAACTGAGAACTGAAAAACATTTTCTTTAAAAAGTTCTCAGATGTAATTTCTAAACCTTATGACTAGATTTGAAAATACACAATTTTTTTGATTATTTGGATGTCCAAATGATTAAGTTATTGCAGAATAATTTCCTAGTGGATGAAATTTTCAACATGCTTCCAAAATGAACTGGAGGAAAAAAAGACTTCAGAACACTGGCAAAATTACAGCACTTTAAAAGCTGTGACTTGTTCACAACTTAAAGTATAAAACAATCCATGCAAAATATAATCCAACAAAATTATAGTGAAATGACCTTAAATGACAAATTGATGTATCACACAACACATATTAAATCCCTTTAAAAATTCTACTACTAATAAAATAATTTAGTGAATTGTTATTAATAATTGAACTCTTATAAGGGGGGAACGACATGGTATAATACTGTATTATAATTAGATCCTTTATAGAATTTATCCTGATGTCACTGTATGGTAAGACTCCAGAAAAACTTGTTGGATTGACTATGATAACAATTAACTCGTATCAGCTTAGACCTTGGACTTTCACTACTTATACATATCTAAAACACAATTTAAGTAAAATGCTGACAATAAAATAAAAGCAAAGCTTGAATTTAAAACTAATTTGGACCATCTTATATCCTTATTCCCTCTAATTTTGCTGCTCTTCTGAAGCATAAATATCCTACTACTCCGTCCAAAACGTTCAATTTTTAATAAAGTAACATCTGGTTTGGGGATGAGGCTATGCTACCTGCTGTTCCCCCACCCCTCCGGGAAAGTGGAAAAGTAAGCAGTTATTCAACATCACTTTTGTTATCCTAGTAACAGCTGTGGTTTTTAAAGGGATAAAGCAAGCAAAATTAAAAATGAAAGTGCTTGAATGCTGTGTGTGGAATCTACTGTGATATGTAATAAATCACATTAAAATTATCCTATCTTATTGGAAGCCTAGACTGTGGTAATCCTAAATGGGGGGAGGGAGTAAAAAGAGAGCACATGCTTGATGATGTAGTAATCTGTTGCTACATATATATACATTAAAATAGCAAGAGAGACCATTATGTAAGTTATTTTCCATACAGTTTGATTTTTTGAGTGTAAGCACCCTGTTAGTCCAAGAAAAGGAGAAATACTAGGCCCATTTATGCAAGCAGGGTCCAAATTAATTCCATATTGTATAACAGTCATTATTGAAGAACTGGCATTGAATTTTAAAGGGAACATAATATGGTCAGAAGCTTGTAGATACCTTGATATCAACACCATTCCTGATATTCATACCAAAAGATAATTTGGAGAGGGAAGATTTTACCTAAGTCTACAAAAGCTATAATGAAATTTATTAGAAATATTAAAATCCAGGCATTCTAGATACTTTTTTCTTACTTTGAAAGACAATTTAATATTTGTTAGTGTTATTCTAAACATAGAAATGAGTATTCAGCTAAAGAAAAACTGACTGATCCAAGGTAAAATGAGCCAGAGTCACTTACTCTCTGCATCTTGAAACACGTATTTCTGAAATATTGCAAGAAAAAGAAATGGAGAAGTTAAACCCTTCTGAATATAAAATAGGAAACTGTTGTTACTGACTGTGTCATCTTCTTAACAATTGGCATAGAAATATGTGTTCGTTGAATTTTTTTAATAGTAGTTCAATATTTCAGTCTTCTTTTAACTGATGTTTCTTCTTCCCTTTATTATCCTTAATATATTCCACTGAGAGTTTTCTTTCACTTCAAGAAAAGGGAGGCGACCAGCCAACGGGCATCTCCCTCCCAGAAGCCATTGCCATGAAAACTTGCACACTAATCAGAAGTGGGTCAAATGGTCTTCACATGAAAGCATCTAACAAGGTCCCCAAGGAAGCCCCTCTAAGTGGCAGAAGGGAAAAGCACGATTGCTTTTTTTATGAAAGACGAACGCCAGCGTCCATTGGCCCATCTTAACGTACAGATGCTTGCTGCTTTGAAGTTACTATAATCACGGTTGCTTTTGAAAGATTATTATGGTGTTGGAAACAAAGTCCCTGAGTTTTGGGATCAGAAGCAGTTATGAGGGCTTGCCATTCAGGGAAAGACTGCATACATAAAAACAACATTTTTTTTTTGCCAGTGTTTGGTCAAATAAACACTTGTAACCTTCCATTTCTCAGCCTCTAGTTATAAATATTTACATTAAGTCTGAGTTTGTTAAAGTCTACTGTAGCTTTTAATAAACTAGCAGAAAAAATATAATTATGTTGTGTAAGCATAGTATGTTAAGAGAAGAATTCCAAATTTGGCTGCAAGGAACAACCAAACTAATCAAGTTAAATACTCAACAGCTGGGGCATGAATAGTAAATTAATGTCTACTGAACCATAATTTTATGACATTTGGATCAGTAAGGGCTGTAATCAATTTTTTCCAAATATGAATATTCTGGACTATCTGAAACTGTCTTGCCTAAAGAGTTATTATCACCAAGCATCATTGTTTGAGAAGTTTGTCATAGAATACAAGATTGTAATTCATTCCCAAATTCACTCATATGTTTATAAATAACTTACTATATGCTAGTCAGTGTGTGGTATTGAATTCTTGTGCAATTTTTCCTCTATTCTTGAAAAACAAAATTTAAGCATATAGAATGAGATGTTATTTATGCTTATTCTTTGTTTTCTAGAAGCTTTAGCTCATGCTTTTCACCAGCTTCTAAGTTTTAAATTTCGTTTTTCAAAAAAAAAAAAAAAAAAAGAAAAAAAGGGCAGGCAAACCAGATCAAATATAAATTTGCCTTGAAAAGAAATCTTGCCACCCTGCTTAACATACCTTTACATTTATCAGGAGATTGATAAGGGAAATCGACATATCATTCAATTTCTATAGGTAGAAGAAATAAAAATATGTTAACTGATACTATGTCAATGAACAAAGGGAAATATAAAATGAGATTTCATTAAGAAATCTACAATAAATCTTAGTGTGTTATTTTAACATGGTTTGAAATATAAGTAGAAAAAAAGAGCTCTTCCTAACACAGAAAAAAGCAAAAAATGCTCTACTAATAAATGTGCCTCAGTTCAAATTAAAAATGGTATTAAAGTCTTCTGAACCATCATTTTATGAGCATTCATGGTAACATTTCTAATATCAGCACAAAACAATAAGAAAGGTCAAATTTTAGTGGCATCACAAACTTGTTTTGGCCAAGATTTACTCTGTATGTATAACATGAAACAGACCAAAGTTCATAATACTTCTGCAAATTCAGAAGGAAAAAGACAAAGGAGTAGCCTCCTTTAGGAATAAAAAATAGTGCTATGTTTAAATCCCACAAAAATTAATGTTTAGCTCAAGGATTTGCTGTTCATCTCAGAACCCCTCAAGCCTGAGGCAGGATTAGATCAGACTCATGTTCGAACAACTGGAGGAAATCAATGGATTTCACTTTATTAATAATTAAAAGGCTAATGCACACTGGCAAGTGATTAAAAATGTGTAGAACACATATTTGTTACTGCAATTTCAAATACCACCATAATACATAATTTTAAATTGGGCTACATCAGAAAGAAAGAGGTTATGTTAAATAAGGATAAGTGACACATAGAAAGAAGAGGCAAGGATTTCTGTGGCCACTGTAGATGGGGCTAAGTTTCTGCCTGCAGTGGGAAAAGCAAAGCTCATAACTAGTTTGGATCCACAACAGAATGCTGGGTTACTGTTGCAACTTATTCTGTCACTCATAACTAAATTAATCCCTATTAGGATTTGTCAAGGGTGGCAGAAACAAAGTTTGCATAATGAAGGACATTAAGGCCCTTCTGACACAAATAGGGTGAATTTTAGCAATTCAAAACCAGAGTTTATTAAAGATACATGTTAGACCACACCAGCAATCTCTCATTTCTAGAATCCATAGTAAGTTCATTACTACAGCTACTAATAGTTTAAATATGATTTATGAAGTCAAAGAATAGATGAATACACTTCTGAACTAAAATGCCAACCTTCAATTTGACATCAAAGCTTCCTTAAATATCGCTGCTTTGACAGTTCTTATTTCACACTGCCATTTCTTCCATAGATAAAATCTGTTATGCACAGCCTGGCTAAAATTAAGTTTTTGAAATAATAAGTCTCAAGGGAAAAGAAAGGATATTGTCCAATAGATCTTAGGGAAGCAAAATAAATGATCCAAACCCGCTAAAGTATATACTTCCAACCTTACAAAAAGGAATGGTTTCTGTTTTCATATTTACATATCAAATTGCAATACAAATTCAAGGAATTATAATGGAAGCTCAGCTTTGAACAAATACTTGAGGTTATAAGCAATTTTCTGGAAAGATGTTTTGTCTTACTCCTCCTTCTTCCTCAACTGCTAGTACAATACCTGCCACTAGGAATAAACTAATCTGTGTAATAAAGAGAAAATTATATTCTCCTCTGATGCATAGACCCCTGGGCTCCAAGAGAGGGAAAGATTCTGAAAGGTGGAACTAAATCTTTTTGAGGGACACAGCAGACTCAAAACCGTGAGACTCAGAACTCAGGAAGGTATCTAAAGTGAAGGCAGATTTGGAATCCAAAGGGATTGAAACACATCCAGAAAGTACAGGGAAGGAGGGGAAACGTGTTCACTAATCTACAAGCTGGGAGTGGTTCTAATGAGAGATGTAGACTGAAGAGTTGCCCTGAACTGTTGGGGTGTTGGGGACTCAGCAAGGCAATCACAGCAGTGAGAACTTCTTTGGACACTGTGTACACTGAATGTGATGCCTGCAAGAATAATGGATAATCTTGATTGCCATGTGTCTTTAAAATGTAAATGATTCAATTGCTATTTTAAAATACAGCATTCACTCTTACTGTATAACATTTTGATTATAGATGTCACTCACCAAGAAGAAAACCAAAGCACTTGACTAAAATCTTTCCATACATAGTAACTTAAGATTTTTCAGGAGGACATTAATCAATTTACAGATTGGTAAGATAAATTAAGTAATCTGGGATGCACTCAAAGCCAGATGGTTGATGGGAAAAAACAGTTTCAGAGACTGGCCAGAGATCCTGGCTCCTCCTACCATCATCCCACTGATTCTTACCTCTCTACAGGTGGTCCAGCCCTAAAACTGGTATTTGGGAAAACCTACTTTCTCTCTTCTGGATATAGATCATTGCATATATTATACACTAGTAGGTAAAATCACAATGCTGTAATCTTTTTATTCTTTCCTAGTGAATGCATTCAACAGTATGAAATATAAGGCAACCACACAATCCAGTCCTGCCATGGCCTGGAGGAGCACACCTCTGGACTTAGTATTCATGCTAGCTTCAGGTGAATCACAAACACACACCTATGTGGATATAAAGTGATAAGTCAGAAAAAAGTATTTGCATCCCAATGTTCACAGCAGCACTATTTACAACAGCCAAAACATGGAAGCAACCTGAATGTATACTGACAGATGAATGGATAAAGACGATGTGGCATATGTGTGTGTGTGTGTGTGTATTTTTTTTTTACTCAGCCACAAAAAAAGAATGAAATATTGCCATTTGCAGCAACATGGATAGAACCCGAGATTATCAAATTAAGTTAAAAATCAGACAGAGAAAGACAAATATCATATATCACTAATATGTGGAATCTAAAAAAAAGATACAAATGAACTTATTTACAAACCAGAAATAGACTCACAGACATAGAAAACAAACTATGATTACCAAAGGGGAAAGGGGTGAGCAGAGGGATAAATTAAGCATTTCGGATTAACATATATACAGTACTATACATAAAATAGAGAAACAATAAGGACCTATTGTATATCACAGGGAGCTATATTTAATTATCTTGTAATAACCTATAATGAAATGCATCTGAAAAAGTATATGTATACGTATAACTGAATTTTTTTGCTGTACACCTGAAACTGACACAACATGGTAAATCAACTATACTTCAACAAAAATAATTGACTTAAAAAAATAAAGTGACAAGCCAATGTAATCTTGCTGCAATATCAAAAATAATTAATGCTTTGGGTAGAAATTTCAATTATTCAAAGAGAGTAATTAAAAAGAAAAAAAGAAAGGAAAAAAAGAAAAAAAAGAGTTATCTATATTCTAACTATTAGGATGATTAATCCTCTCTGACTTTCTTGATTAGTTCAGTATCTGACTGACTTGGGCAGTACTGTCCAATAGAACATCATCTGTGATGATGGAAATGTTCCCCACCTGTGCTATTTAACAGACTCACCAGCAACCACAGGTGGCTCCTGAGCAGGTAAAATGTGGCAAGTGCAAATGAGGAACTGAAATTTTTATTTTATTTAACTGTTAGTAATTTAAATGTAAAAAGGAGCATGCAGCAAGTGCCTACTGAATTGGTAACAAATATCTAGGGAGGAGGAAAAAATTTGTACATAAGAAATTAAATTAAAAAAAGAAAAACCTCTGCAGCAAATTCTGAGTTTGCTCTACATTCTATAATTAAAAATGTTACACTATGTTTCCATTTAAAAATTGCTTTTAGAGAACATTGCTCTTTAAGACAATTTTTTAATGAATTTTACTGGTGTATTAAAGTTCCCTCTTGATTTACAGTCAATTTACTGTGGAGGTAAAAGGGCACAAATTGAAGAGTATGATAAAGTACTTAAGACATACCACTCTCTCCAGTACAAACTACAACCTGGCATTAATTGTGAGAGAAGGGAAGGGAGAAAGAGGGAGGGCAAGGGGACAGGGAGGGATGGGAATCCCAAAACATTCTCATTTGTTCAACATGAAATAGTAAAATGATGCCTTCACCGGAAAATGTGTGTCTGCATGCATGTGCATGTGTGTGAAAGAATGAGAGCGGAGTTCGGGCTGCTGATAGATATTCAGAGGCTATAACTTAATTTGCTATAAACATCTGACTGCTTGGCAGCAGCAAGCAATGGAACAGGCTCACTCATTTTCATAAATAACACAAAAAAACTTCAAAATTTGACCTTAAATTTTTCCCCATCTGCACAAGCAAAACTAACTTATAAAAAATAATAATCTAGTTGGAAAAATTAACTGTATTAACAGTTAAGTCACCATGCTTTAATAAAACATCCCATGACCCTCAAATGCTGGCACAAATCAAGTAATGCAACACTGTAAGAAATGCTGCTACAGTGGTTCTGTTTTTAAAGTTTTGTAGTGTGAATTGTAATTACATGTATTCAAGAAAACTCTGTGCTTTAGAAAATTAAGCTTTTCATGATATATTTTTTTTTTTTTCCTGTAGGAGACAGCTTTTTGTTAAACATTCACTAGTGTTTCTGTTATGAGAACACGCTCTGAGGCCAGATTTCGAATCAATTCCTACTGGCTATACAACCTAGGGAAAGTTATTTAACATTTTTAAGTCCTATTTTCATAACTAATAAAATGAGGATAAAATTGATACCTACTCTGAGCTGTTCCTGTAAAGTTAAAATAATAAAATGAAAGTAAAACGTTTAGCATTTTACCAGTGTTTGCCGTTAGAAAGCACTGAATAAGCATCACCACTGGAATAATAAAATATAATTGTCCTTACAAATTTATTTTACACGGCAGTATTTCATATTTTGTTTCCTTGTTGTATTGTTGCTGTTGCTGCTGTTAGATTTTACTTTTAGATGTAGGATTGGAAATGATGTGATAGAAAATCCTTGGACAGAGTGTCAGGATTCCTCTGTTCTAGGCTGTGTCACTTACTTTTTTTGTGGGTTTTGGGTAAATCATTTAACTCTGCAGCAAGGTGTCTGCACTCTTCCACCAGGCAGGAGAATGTGGAAGTAAAATTTTCCCCTGGAGTAGGTATAAAAGGTGTCTGGAGGAACAGCTTCCTCAGGTGGGTGTTCAGGTTCCTTCCTAGCTTTTTATCATTGCTAAACTCTGTTACAAAGTTATATATCGCCAGATATATTTTCTAGATCCATGAGCTACCACTAAAACTTCACATGAATGCCACTATAATGGATATTGAAAAGATTTGAAATAATAATTGTGAATGTTAAAATAATAGCACAATGCTACTAAAATCATTCACAGATGCTCTAATAATTTTAGAACAAACAAACAAACAAACTCCTTATTTGAAACCACAAAGCCTGGAGGCTAACAAAACATAGCAGGTGTTTCTAATTACCAGAGAATGGAAACTGTCTCTTAGAGTTAACAAGTAAATAAGCTCAACAGCTTTGAAACTGTGGAAAATTTTGAAGAGAGGAAGGTGCTCACTAAGGTTTTCTCCATAAATGAAATCTATAGCCATATTCTTTATCTCTATATTTCAAATTCTCGTAACTCAAATTTTAGTTGTATCTTATTTATGGTTCAAGACTCTATGACAAGCATGCAAAATATGATATGGAATTTTTTAAAGATCTATATTTATTCATTTATTATTTTATGAATTGAAATGGGATTTATTGAGTATCACTTGTTTTAGGTAAAGTACTGGGCTGAGGGACATACAGACCAATAAGGCACAGTATTTATTTTCAAGCAGCAAGCAATCTTCTGAGTAACTGGTGACTACAAAGCTATCATGCCAGTGTTTCTACAAGTTTGAAGAGAGGAACTTATGTTTCTGTTTAAACAGAAGACCAGTTTATCCATCTGGGAAATGGGCCTCAGTAGTACTTTATAGTCTTGGAATCTGTTTTTAGAAGATAGTTTTGCATGAAATAAATAGTGTAAGCACCACAGATTGCAACATCAAGAAAGAGATGGATTTGCTGAAAAGAATTTAGGGGAATAACTTTAGTGCAAGCCATTACACAGTCACTGAGAACCAAGTATTATCAGAGTATTGGGGAAAGATTAATTAATGTATTTCAGTTTGGCATAAAAAATGCTATCTAAAGAATTTCAATTGATATCTATTTAGATTTTAGCATTTTGGTAAATATTTGAGCACTAATTTCCTGTCAAATATCACACAGATTTATGATGACTATGTGCAAAGAGGGTATGTGAAAAAGTAGTATGGCTCCTGATTCATGTTTTTGCAAACATTTTGTCACATTTTACATGAAAAACACTCAGGAAAATGTATTTTGTTTTTGTCAATCAGCCAATTCTTCCTGGAATACCTCTCAAATTTTTCATCCAACTCTTTTAGGTAAGTGTTCTAAATATAATCTTTTCCCTCCCCAAACACACACAAATAAAGCCCTAGTTTTTCAGTGATTTGATTGGAGCACATCTATGCAAGTTTACCAGACCAGAAGTAATAAACATCCACAGAATATTAAAGATTATATAATGGATGAAATATCTCTTTTATTGAAAAGAAGCAGGGGTGAAGCAAATGGAAAGAAAATGGGAATCCCAAATCTTAAACTTCCCATAGGTGGCATCTTCCCAGTCTTCTTTTCTTCACATGGCAAAATGTAGAAGACAGTTCCTGAATTAATAGCTTTTAGATCCAAATCAATATATCTGACTTTAGGAACCTAAACAAAAAAAATAACTTTCATTCCAACTTTGAGATGTCCTAATATGAGCCCTTGAAATTCAACACAGCTGAATGTAAGATTAAAGACTTTAAAAGTGATGATTAATTTAAAAAAATCTTAGATATACAACATAATATAAAATAGGAAGGTCATAAATGTTGATATATATTTTTTTTTCTTATGAAGATTTATTATAAAGGTTTATTATAAGTTCCTGATTTCTGGGGTGGTGATGAAGAGCTTCTTGCACTTCTAATGAGTTCTCAGATGGTGCTGATATTGCTGGTCCAAGGATCAGACTTTGAGAACCACTGTACTAAGGGAAGAGTGAAGTTGGATGAGCACAGATTTTGGATTCTGCCAAGCCTGAGTGTGAACTGCAGAGCTTCTGGCTGGCTAAGGAAAAGCTTCACGTTGTAAGTTATAAAGCCCTAAGTCTCCAAAGAGAGGAACTGGAAGAGTTAGGCAGTCAAGTAAGAGACAGAGAGAAAACAAAGGAGAATTCTGGGCGGAAAAGCTGGCCTGATTATTAGCATTGAGATAAAGGAGAAGAAGAGGCTGAAGATGGTGGAAGTGAAAGGCGTTGTACAACTGAAGGATGAAGTTTCAGAAGGAGGAACTGACGTGGGGTAAGGCCAACAAGCAGACCATGGTCATACATGAAAAGCACAGAATGAAGAGTTTTGGCCACCACTCTAGGATCTTTAGCACACTGTCAGTTTGTTTTTTAGAAACACAATATTAAAAATGTCTTGAAGCCACAGAAAGACTGATCAGGAAGTTGGAACTGGTTTGTAATACTAGGAAGAGATAAGGAAAGCCTGAACTGAAGTATGGTTGAATGGCGAAGAAAAGTGGGTAAATCTGAGAGAAGAAGAATAAATATAATTGGACAGTTGGTTAATGTGATGGGAGAGAGAGAGGACTAGAATGTGACTCTGAAGTAGCTGGATGGTGATATACATTGAGCTTTTATTTCACTTAATAAGAACAGACTAGTGCAGTATAAACCAAGTATAATGTTGAAAGCTGGCTGTATTTATTGCAAACCTGAGTCCTCACTCCATTCATATAAGGAACATAAAATAATAAAATGTATACATTAATGAGAAACAGAAAATCATTTTAAAATTAATAAAAGGAATATATGGAAAATTAGTTTCCTGAATTGAGTAAGTTGCTCCCTATGTAGCTTTCCCTATAGCAAAATCATAGCAGTAGCTATTTGATTCCTGAGTACCAAGTACTTTTACCATATTTGTCCATTTTCTCTTCAGTTTAGCCCTTTATTAGGTACTGGTATTAACTCCATTTTACAAATGATAAAACTGAGGTTAAACAATGTGTCCAAGGAGACATGATTAATTAGAGGTTCCAGAATCTCCTTTCTTATCAACTATACACAGTGTGGTAACAACACCATTTTTGCTTAAGTAGCTGCAGATTGAGTGAAAATTAATAAAATATAATTTTAAAAGTTGTAATTTTAAACATATATGCAATAGTTGCCTATTTTATTCTCCCCTACAGCCAGAAACTTGGAGATTAAACAATCTGTAAAAAGGAACAATGAAAAGCAAAAATCCAACATCAATTTTAAATTCTCAGGCACAATAAAATCGTATCTTCTCAATAAATGAAAATAAAAGAAGTATAAAAAACACTTCAACATTTTTTAAAGAAGGGAATGTTTGCTATTATTTCACTGTTATAATTTAGAATAAGTTTTGATTTTAAGTGTTTTTAAAGTGCCTATCAAATTTTCTGAATTCTTAATCACAAAGTTTAATCTGAAATTTTAATTATTTTTCATGTCTTTAACTAATTTTCATGTCATGTAATATTTTTCATATATTTCCAGGCTCAATCTTACTGTACACAACTTTTTATTCAATCAGCAGCTTTGCCATTTACTCCTCCACTTAGGAGATAAGATCAAGAACTAAACAGTCTTTATTTTAATGTGTGTTCATTCGTTGATATGTGCCTGAAATATCTGACTCCACCAGGAATTCTGAGTTCTTTTCAAAGCATCGAGGACAAACTTAGCTTGGGCATTTAATGCGTGTTATCCCAAGGGGAAAAAAATAAAGAAAAATAAAATCTCCTAGACACCTCAAATTTCTCTCCAGAAAAAATAAATTTCAGGTTAAAACGTCATCAAGTTTCACATACCCCTTCCTCAACAAATCAGAAAATTTCCATGATGAACTTACTTTGGTTTAAAAATAAAAGAACAGAAAGGGGCAATCCAAAAGAAACAAAATAACAATAGCCAAAAATATAAGAATCATATGAGAGGGAGACAAATCTAACTACTCACATATGTGAATACATGCAAATGGAATTTCCTGAGTTTTTCTATGATTATGTTGACAAGTATCCTTGCCTGAAGTCATTTTTCTTCTTCAGAACCTAAACAATCACAAATATCTAAACTTGTGATTATCTAACCATGGGTAGTGTGTGCACTGTAATATATGCCTCGAGGGAACTGCAAATGTCAGGAAGATGCAAAAATAGTCAGAGTGTGAAATCATCAAAGGGACACTGAAAGTTTAGAAGCAATCATTTAAAAGCCCCTTCATGCAGAGTTTCTCTGTTGAAAACAGTCCTGCATTATATTTCTGAAGATCTAAGTTAAGCTCAAGAGACTGGGAATCTGATAATGGTGTTATGGGCTAACAGGGCATCCTGGATACTTTCAACCTTCTGTAGATTCCATGGAAACAGGAAATGTAAGAATGCTGTCTTGAGTATTCTAAATGTCTGCTTTAAGAAGAAATAGGGAGAAAGGCCAGTCTCTTTTTCAAGGGGAAAAAGGAAAGGAACAGTCTGATCATAGTCGCTTTGAGTTGGGGCTGGTGTGGGGATGCAGGAATGGCATCAAAAGATGGGAGTTTATCACACTTGCCATTCAGGATGGTACTCATCAGTAGAGAGAATGAGAGCAACATTCATCTTCACAAAGATTCAATGATAAAATAAAATAATCTCTGTAACACCCACTGCTCTGACAACAACAAAAAAAAGAGAAAGAGAAAGAAGGGACACTTTAGTCTAAGAGCTTAAGAGTGTGTAAGAAAATAAAGCACTAACAATTCTTTTAGTGTTTGAATTCTAAAAAAATCCCCAGCTGTGATTTATCATTATTATTTATACTTTCACTTCCATTTTCTCCTTTTGTATTAATTTTTCTTCACAAAGTCTGCAATGTTTTAACATGATGTTACATTTTGGTCTTGGATCTTATGTCTTCCTCAACTCGCCAATCAACTCCTTCCTGATGACGGTTTAAAGACAATAGGCCAGCATTCCATGAAGTGCTACATCCAGGTCCATACCAGCTTACCTCCAATAGGAAAGATACGTAAGAAGAAGTTTAAACAGCCCACTGTGCTAGTGTGTTCCAGCTTTTAAAGTAAAAAGTGGATTATTTTGATTTCTTACAAAAAAGTAGGATTTTTTTGGCTTGCTGCTGATTACAAGGAAAAATTCAAATTTGGATTGCTCACTGATCACGTTTATTCTGATAAATGTTCCTTGTTTCATACATAAATTTAGTAGCCTCCACATTTCTAACTGCACAGAGGCTCAAAGTGAGTGTGTTGGAACAGAAAACATGCTTTAGACGTGACTATTCGTTAAGTCCTTCCTGAGTGTTTTAGGACAATCCAAATAACTTTGCTATTCCCTGGGGATAAGAAGACAGATGATGTGCCCTGCTGGGGGGCAGGGGTGGGGGGCGAGGAGCTAACAACTGAGTTGACTCAGGATCCAGATCTTTCCAGAAAACAAGAAAGCCAAACAGGAGCCTACAGCTGACTGTCATCTAGGGGACAGGGTTGGAGTAGCAAGGCCAGAAAGGGACTGATGGATAGAACAGGGAGAGATCCTGATGAAGCAAAGAACAGGCTCCATAGGAGAGAGGGAGGGCACTGAAAAGAGGTGAAGCGTCACAACTAGGGATTTTAGCGCATGGGGCACATACCTCATTTTATTGCACTTTGCTTTAGCGAGCTTCACATATACTGAGCTTTTTTTTTTTTTCTTTTTCCAAATTGAAGGTTTATGGCAACCCTGTGTCGAGCAAATCTATTGGCAACATTTTTCCAATAGTATTTGCTCAACAGGAGTCTCTGTGTTTTATTTTGGTAATTCTCCCAATATTTCAAACTTTGTTATTGTTATTTTATCTGTTATGATGATCTGTGGTCAGTGATCTTCGATGTTATTAGTGCAAAATATTACAACTCCCTGAAGTCTCAGATGATGGTTAGCATTTCTTTTTTAAGTAATCAAGTATTTTTTAATTAAGGTACATATATTCTTTTTTTTAGACATAATATTATTGTACACTTAATAGACCAAAATATACACTATAGTACATACATAACTTTTATAAGCACTGTGAAATTTGCATGACATGCTTTGTTACAATATTCATTTTATTCTGGTAATCTAGAACCAACCAGAGTATCTCCAAGGTACGCCTGTACCAGAGTTCAGAGGCATAAAAGGATTGATTCACATATGGTGATGAGAGATAAAAAGCATTTAAGCTACTATTTAAAAAAAAAACTTTTATCCAAACCAAGAACATACAAAGATATTTCACATTTTACTTTATCGAAAACCATCACATTTTTCAAATTACATAGCTCAAATTCATTACAGATAAGCAAAGTTAGACAAATTTAGGACAGTATAAGGATCATCAATTTTTCAGTGTTTTCATTGCATGTCTACCAAGGGCCAACAACATGCCACATACTTTGGACACAAAACCCAAATCAGCATACCTAATTTGATGGCATCACAGATTAACAAATACATATGATAAACTGTAAGTACCTGAAAGAATACAGAAGTGACACCAAGAAAAGAATGGTAACCTTGACTAATTCTGCATGCTCAGTCTGGGAAGGTATGACCCTAGAAAACTTCACAGAATGTTAAACAAACACTGAACAGATCTTCAGTAGAGATTTTACAGGCATCTATGCAGAAGCAACTGTATAGTTGACCACGACTTTCTATAATTATTAAACAGTTCAAAGAATTTATGATTGGTCCAGTGAAGGCAAAGAGAAAATTCACTTAGCTTAGTAACATACAACCTATTTCAAATATCTTTACCTCTATCTATATTTTTATTTGTACCTGTATTTTTTCCATCTCTGTATAGTGAATAAGACTACATAGATTTGGACTTAGACTTAGGTTCAAACCCTGGCCTTACCACTTAATAGATACATGGCTGTGTGCTTTCTGAACTAATTTCCTTATCTGAGAGGTTATATAAGTTCATTGGTAAAAACAGAAATAGTACTGGAGCTAAATTTATTGTGTTTTCTTGTTTGTCGGTTTGTTTGTTTAAATTCTGTCTCTACTATATCCTAGTTCTACTGTTTTCTTGAACAATTTCTTAAATTCTCTGCTCCCCAGTTCTCTTGTCCTGTAAAGTGGGGATACTAATACTGTCTACCTCATAGGGGTTCAAAGAGTTAACATATGTAGGGCTCATAAATTGTACCTGGTAAACACAAAGTCCTCAAAAAATATTAGCTGCATCCATCTTCAAATTGGGGAGAAAAACAATTACCTATTGATTTGAAATAAGATTATGACAATTTTCAAAAATGTTACTCCTAACTTCAAACAAGGAAAGACAAGTCTTATGTATGCTTTCTTTAAAAAAAAAAAGTCTAAAGTTTATTCCTCTTTCCAAAGTCTCATTAAGAACTAGATTTAGTTGGTGCCACCATTTAGAGAATGTAACAGATAAAGCTTTCTTCCAGTAAATGTAGACATGACCTAAATTACTGCAAAGAGGAAACTCCAGAGAGTCACAGCAAAGAAAATAAAAAAGTACCCCTCACCTCTGGCGATACCTGATTGTATCTTCCTGATTACTTCTGAACTGCTTTGTTTTGCCACCAGGCTGAATAATCACTGCCATTAGTCACTGATATTAAGTATTGTTTTATGTCCAACCTAATGGCAAAGGGTTAAAGTAAGGTACACAAGGGATTAAACACCAAAAATCCTGGGTTTCCTTTTGAAATGGATATACCCAACTAAATCAGATAGCTAACTCCAATTACAGTAAGTCAATAATCTTCAGTCACTTTAACAACATGATTCAACAGCCAGACACTCCTGCCATGGATCATGATCTCATATATTCTTTTATGGTCTTGAGGACATAACTTGTGTGTAAATGCCCTTTGAATCTGTATTCCAAAAATAACATGTAACAAACAAAACTCAGCTTGTACATGACATATAGTGCAACACTTACCAAGCCATAGAAATGAATAAGGATATTTTCTGTTATGAATATAGAAGATCATCATAACATATTAGGGGAAATTTTCAAGAGTTCAAAAAAATTATATACACTAAATCGACTATTGTTTAAAAAAGGGAGGAATGAATGTACCTTTTATATACATATCTCTATACTCAAAACCTTTTTAGGAGGAATAACCAAGAACTTTGGAAGGAGCAACTGGATGAGCTCACAGATAATTTTTATTGTTTATTCTTTTCTACTTTTGAATTTTGAATCATGCACATTTATTTTACTTTCAAAAACATACAAAAACAATCTCAACTTAGGATATAATTAAATTTTCAAAAATAAGATAGGAAAATCAGCTTCTGGTCAAGCTCATAAATCACTACATAAAATTATGATTCTTGTAAATATGAACTTTTGTTCTAAATACATTAGATTTATGAATGAATAAACCTGGTTTAAGAATTCCTACATAATAAGAATGAGGGAATAATTTGGGGTGACATTTTCTCATCAATATAGTAAGCTTATTTCAGGAAGGAATTATGTTTCATCTTGTCAAATAGTATCATACTAAACGAATGGTAGAAATGGTAGAATTGACAAGTGAATGGTCATTGGATATTATGATAACCAAAGGCAATATGTTTATAGCTTATGCCCAGCACTATGCTAGTATTGAGTTTGTGCCCTCAGGGAACTTACTGTCTAATTCAGGGAAGGCAATAAGAGGTGCATAAAATACACAGGTAATGAAGTTCCGCAAGATTAAGGCAAGTTAAGTTGGACATGCTGGACATCCACAGAAAGGATAAGCAACCAGCCAAGAAGAAAAGGAAAGGCTTTCTGGGGAAATGACTCTGGAATGATTTTTAGGAACCAGACACTTAGACTTCTTCATGAACATTCCACTGCTTGTGTTATTTTAACACAAAATTAGGAGGAATTACAGATTGCATACCTAAACTTTACAAAACAAAAGTTAAATAATCACCATGGGAATGGTGATTTCCTTTCTATAGTAGTATCTGTAACAGGATCTGCTACCAGTAGCTATCATGAAATAGCCCCAAGGGAATACCTCCAGGTCTGTGCCTAAGTCCCTGAAAATGAATGCCAAAGAGCCTTAGGATCTTCAGAGATAAACATGACCCTACTTGAGACAGGGATCTCTTGGTCTGAGTTGCCTTCCCAGGCCATCTTTAGTCTTTTCTGGCTAAAAGATAGCAGTGTAATAATATCTGTTTTCACTGAGTACAAGGGTTCTGAGCTATTATGGAACATTTTAGTCTCATTAATGACTTCAATGTGTGCTGAGGGGTAAGGGAGTGTGAGCACCAAGCAGCTGACGGAAAAAGATGTGGGTACAGTCTAGATAAATATGCAGGGGAATAGTTCACATTTAATGTATGTTCCTGAATGAAAAGAGAAAAAAAAAACTGTTGAGAAATTTATGTTTTGCATCCTACTGATAACCATTTAAAACCTGATTTAACTTAGCTTGAACCCAAGCACGTTACTAGTTTAGACAGCTTCATAGCAAAGGTCCAGATGGAAGGGCTCTACCAAAAATTACTACTCATCAAAAGTGCAGCTATTATGAGTAAAGAGAGAAACTTCAAAGAAATCAGCACCTTCATTTGGAAAGCACTAAAGGTGAAGTTTATTCTGTGTTAAAAGTGGAACTCCATGAAATTAAAAAAAGAAAGTATCTTCTTTTAATGTTCTGTACTTAGTTATTTCTATGACAGCTGCTTGATATGACAGAAAGTAAAACAAAAAATGAGGAAAGAAGAAAGATATCTTGTTGTCATTGGGAACTGAATGGAAGTTAAGTACATCTTCTTTTCAATGGCAAGAGACCCCCAAGAAAGCATTTCAGATCCATTCCTATTTACCATAGTAAAAGCAAGGGCTGTTTCAAAAGTTTTTGAAATGTTATTTTATAGTGAAATACTCGGCTTAAACAAGAAGATGAGACACTACTGAGTCACATATTATTACTGAATTATTTTGTTTTAGTAAAGGGTTCTACAGTTAGAATGTAAGCAACATTTAAAATTCAGAGTTAGTAATTCACACTAATTCAGTCAATACATCTCAGCTACTATATTGGTAAACTGGCAGCAAAGTATATTTAAACCAACAGAGTAAAATCTATAAGAGCAACAGAAAACAATAGTCACACTAAATTGTGACTCAGGCCAGACAGAAAACTTATAGAAAATAAATTCAGAGAAAGTTTAAGGAAGCACAGTGAATTTTAGTGAATGTAACAGTAATCTGAATAGAGGTTTAAATGACACTATCTTTCAGTGAACATAACTCGTTAAGGCTCCAAAAATGTCAACAGATCTTAATTAAAATAAACTACTGACATTACAATCATTTTTAAAAACTATTTACTTTTTAGCCATAATCTATTTCTTAAGAAAAGTCTCTCAGTTCCTTTCCTTCATGGAATTTATTCTGGTCACTCCAACTTACTGTTTTCTTCTTGACACAAATCTAAATGACTAGACTTATAATATTTTTGTTGAAAACAACTAGAGGACTAATAGAATGCACATCTGGCCTCATAATATTCAAGAAAGTAATCAGATTCTTTTGTTTGGCTTTTTCCAGTCTAAAATGTTACCCTTCTTTGGTGTTAAAGCTGATATAGTCATTTCCGAGAGAGAGAGAGAGAATGAGAATGCCAAGTGCAGGTCCAGACAAGAGCAAGGCAGGGGAGGTGACCCTTTCTCCTTCCTTTGGATAAACCCACACTGTGAATTCTCTCCCTGGAGCGAGGGCTGCTGGCAGCTACAATTTCTCTGATACACACAATCAAAACATACAGTCTTTTTCAGTTCCCCTTTTCACCAGGAGGTAGCTGTTCTGGAGAGAATTAATTCTCTGACATGATGCTCTCTGTACTTTCAATTTTGATATTAGTACTATTATTTTTAAGGAGTACAATTTCTTTACATGCTAGGAACTCCCTATAGTGGACATATAATATTAATAAACAGAAATAAAGGCCAAGGCTTTTTTTCATATAAGAAAAACTAAGTCAGTTAGATAGATAGATAGATAGATAGATAGATAGATAGATAGATGTCAAGATAAAAGATATAGAGATATATAGACACACCTTTACAGAGAACAATTGGTAAGTTCAACAGAACCTAAATAAACTCTAGAGGCAATATCATTTGTATCTATTTGATTCACCATTATTACATAAATAAATCACTAAGTAGGAATAGTACTGGAAAAGATATTATTAAATATGGCTTGATAGTCTTTGCAAAATTTTCTCCCAAATAACATTGCCCTGTCCATTCCAAATTAAAAAAGAAATCTAAAATAATAAACATGTCTTGCTTCAATTATGATTTTGTTACAATAAGTTCATTTCTTATCATAATTTTAACATAGCTGGTTGGGTCAGTAGGAAAAATATATGCCACTTTCACTTCATCTAAACAGAGAACTCTAATAGTTAATACAGTAGCACATATAGTTCTTGAACTGTCAGCTGTCAGAAACACCATTAATAAATAAGGGAGTAGATATTATTCATGAAAAAGAAAAGCTTGGCTTAGAACTTCTTTAGTTATAAAGCCTTAATCCCTGCCAATCATCCTATCTTAAGCGGAAGGAACTGCATTTAATGCAAATCTAATGATAACAGTTTCCAACCAACCTACAAGCAACCAGCAAGATCTTCCTTTAAGGCTTCACTGATTGCCTCTACTGAGTGAGAATTGCATGTTTCCATTCAAAGCAGAAAAAAAAATCAACTTTAATTTACATGTTGTGTAAGAATAGTTTACTGTTCTTTTTCGAAGTTGGAAGAAACAACTATGTTTTACACAAAATGAAAAGATTATCTGTTGTCCAAGAGATATTTTTCAGCTTTAAAACGGGGCCCCGTACTTACTTCCTTCTTGCCTATAAACTATAATCAGCATAGAAATGTTGTTAAAATGTATTATGTGAAGAGAATTCTTAACATCAAACTCAGAGATGAAAAGAAATGAGGCTTCTTTTAGTAACTCTTAAAACTGTACCTTTCTTTTCTGTTTATTATCTTCTTCCCCACGTAGGAATTGACTATGCATTACTCTGGCACTTTTCAGTAATACTCTTTTCTTTTCCTTTCTTCTACCCTCCCTCCCTCCATCCCTCCTTCATTCTCTCTCTCCTTTACTCTCTTTCTCCTTCCATCATTCTGTCTTCCTCTCCCTGTCTTTCTTCACTGTCTCCTTCAGTACTGTTTCTACTGTCTACCTTTTTTTCTATTGCTATGGATATATATAGAAGGACAACCAGTGATGTGGATTAAGATTCTGTGGTTCATAAAAGGTGGAATGCCCCAGTAATCCACCCAAATCAAATCCTGGAATGTGAATTGGCAAGAAAATATTAAGCATTGGTAAGTGGGCACCTCAAGTGGGCATATTATCTAGTAATTTGAAGTAATCCTTTTCTGAACATTAATATATTCAGAAAACTATAACATTAAGTATAACATATCCAGAGAAGTATCAACTAATGGGTAAACGATCCTTGGAATTCGATAAAGCTGCTGGCCACTGATGACCAGACTCAATGTTCAATTTTTTTCTTTTTATTTCTATCTCATATGAGGGAGAAGCTCATTTCATATTCCCCAAACCAGTCATTGTATGAACAAAGTTTCAAATATATATGTATATATTAAGTATCTATATTATATATACACAGGTGCTTATAAACACGTATGAATGGATAATAAAAATAACCCAAAAGTTATATGTGCTCTTGGATGATCAATTTTGATTTCCCTTTTAAAACTGTTGTTAACTAAAGTTACACCCAAAATGTTTGCAATAAGAAAAAAAAATAATGATTGAAATTTAGTATGAAGAAAACATAAAAATAGAATCAAGGTGTACGAGTTTTATAAGCTATGCATGTGAAAGATTTATAACCAGAATCTGTTTAATACACAAACACTTGATACGTGTATCACGAATACTCAAAGAAAATGTTTACACAAATACCGTAAATACCAGACAAGGCATAAACACTGAAAATATCGCCTTATAAATAAAATTTCTCTGGTAATTTGATAGGTTAATATTATTAGATGGAAGAAAAATTAAGTTCCCATAAAACTATACGATTAACCAAAACACTCGTTTGCCATCTCTACTAAAGACTTCCATAAAATTCAGAGGCTCACTAGTCAAATATTCACATAAAGAACCACAAGTGAGGTACTAGAAGTGTCAGACACTGGTAATTCTTAGCACTCTAAGAGTTAAAATGAAATCAGAATCCCTTTGAGACGATAAACAGAATAAAGTTCTGAAAGCTGGAGGTAATATTTCAACCACAGAGTTTATTACACACAGTTTCGTTGCTAAGCATAGCATGTCCCACAGAACCACAGAAAATTACTATTGCTGATCTCAAAGGTTGAGACTCCATCTCCTCTTGATAATTTCACAGTAAAATGAAGAAGATGTCTCTTGGCTTCTTCACAACACCTTCAATTTTTTCATGCTGGATGTCTTTTCTTTTTATTACTCATCTAAGAAAACTATCAAACACTCAGCTATTAACCTTACTGAGCTATTAAAGGAATGCACTAGTTCTCTCCTTAGAAATGGACACTTACGCCTGATGAACTTTTCACTTTGGTTAATCACCAGTTCTACCAGTGCAGTAAGAATTGTGCACAGATTTCTTACTTGTAGTTTTTAATGTATATATCCACACAAGAACACTCCAATGTGCTATGTATGTATAGAAACAACAGTGGGCAATTAGGTTATAATCAGGAAAGTGCTAGAGCTTCAGGGTGAGGAAGGTCCCTGAGCAGAAATCCCTACCCGAGATGAATTGTATTTTCTAGAAGACCTGCAAGTTTCTTCAAATTATTCTAAGGTCCATAGGTGGATAAGTGAATTTATTATAATAAATATTTCTTTTCACAAACTCGACAACAAAAAAATCACTTTGGTTGTACTCTCATTTTGGTTATCCTAACAAAAGCAGAATAATCATCCAGACTGCTCTCTTATCGGATTATTTTATGCTGAACTGCTCTTTAAAAAGAAGTAGAGAGAAAAAACAAAAACAAAAACAAAAAACCTCAGTCGAAAGTATTTTCTCTAGTCCTTACAACTCCCTTGGATTTCAGATATTCAAAATTTTGCTAGTCAATACTTTTTTCTCCTCCCTAATGGAATGCACTGTCTAATAGTCGGCTTAGAGCTTCTATTCATATCTCCACGTCCTTGGGTTAGCTAGAATAATTCACTGAAGGCACTGTAATTGAGTCTGGGGTACACCATAAGAGCATCCTCGTGTTAGTACAAAAATGTGAACGTGATTCAAAATTCACTATGAATTTTATTATTGCCCATGTGAATGGTTTACAGATAGCCAGGAAATCTGGAACTCCTTTCCACACATAACTTGTTTGTTGAATCTCAGAGGTGTTATACAAAGTAAAAGTTACACAAAACAATGAGTCATTCTAAGAAGACAGAACAATCCTTTATAGTCTAGTTGTAGGGGTGGGGCAACTAGTTAGATACGGTCTAGTACAGTCATTGAAGGGACCAAAGACCAATCCAAATGGTACAAAGATTAAAATTACCTAAACAAACTACAGCTGCAGAAAGAAACCTTATCTAAACTTAAGGAGAGCCTCCTAAAAATACAGCTGCCATTAAACCTTCTCCAAGGGAGTTTCCAACTTGAAATGAGACTGATCCTTAGCACTGCGAGGTACAAATTCGGCTGCCATAAATTCCCTCTTGAGGGGCTTCCAGCCAGAAGGGAGACTGCGCATTGTCTTCAGGATGAAAATGCCAAATGGAACCCTTCACATTTTCCTACTGAAGTTCCAATCTCTCATTTTTGTTAAGCTGGTATACCTACCCTTGCCCATGGCTATTCAGCAAGTTACTCACTACTGGGTACTCCCCTATGCATGTCAATTAAGGTTTCTCTTGTTAATCTGTTGTCACTTAATTTGCAGGTCCTTAACCACTTGGACTTGCTAGAGGAAGATTTCCCCCCAACATCATGCAAGGAATTAAAAACATTATCTCATTAAATAATCTCAATAAACACAATAAATTATTATTTTTAATATCATTAATCTCTGTTTACAAATCAGTACATTGAAGCTTAGAGAAACTGTGTGACCAAGGATATATCGGCTGGTATGTGGTAGAACCAGTATTCTGACCCCAAAATAATCTTCTTTCTAATATTTATTTCCTTACACACACTCTGATATGATTGTTATTGACTTATTCCTTGCGAGTCAATCAGCATTCCTTAAACTTTTCCAAGTCAAGGCACATGTAGAAAATGGTAACACACTGGTACTGCCCACACCAAAGGAAATGAAAGAGGCTGCTTGTAGCTATATTTGATGACTGGGGCCAGCCTACTCATGGACCTACCAAACCTCCTCCTCAGTGTCTTATGGATAACACGCAACTCATCTGTGAGGTAAGGTCCAATGGCTGGGAAGCACCAGACCAAAAAATATCAGCACGACAGTGAGGCTAGTTCAGTTGGTGGTGATAGGGAGCAGTGCTGAGAACCACCAAAAGACATAAAAATAATATCAGAAAATATCAAAAAAGTGAAGAAAATACAGAATAGGGAAGTATTAGAAAGACCTCAGAAATGAAGTATTATAGAAAAGAAGTCAGCCTCTGTAGGCTTCAAGTGCCTGGTAATTGTGATTGCCCATTTTTTAGTTCTAGCTGAAATATTTTCTAACACTATTCAGTATCTCCATATGTATGGTTCAGAGACATGACAAAACTCAGTGTTTCCTAATTCATGATTTCTCCCTTTAGACTCCTTTGCCTGTTTCAGGGTATAGCTCTACCATCCATCTGGCCAACTTTACAGATCAGAAACTTGAGAGATCTTTGGACACCTATCTTCCTCAACCTCCATACTTAAGCTATTAACGTTTCTTTTAATTTTCCCTCCAGAATAGCTCTCAGAACCATCTAACTTTCCCCTAAATAGACTTCAAAAAAACATGGAAGAGTGCTGTTTTCATATAGCCCACAGATAAAAATGCTTTTAAAATCTTTAAAGGTAAAAACAAACAAACAAACAAACAAACAAACAAACAAACAAACAAACAGGAGATTACTATATCATGACACATTAAATTACATGGAATTCAAATTTTAGGATCAATAAAAATTGTTTTATTGGAAGATAAACATGCTTCTTCATTTATATATCATCTGTGATTGCTCTGGCACTAACAATGAAGTCCTGAGTAGTTGCAACAGAGACTGTGAGCAGGCAACTCCTAAAACATTTACTATGCAGCACTTTACAGAAAAATCTCCCCATCTCTGTTGTAGACTATCCATGGTCTTTTAGCTGAAGGGATATAATGACCACCCAGAAAACGGTCTATAAACCTTTCAGTCGCTCTAATCTCTCCTTCAAGCAGCTAGATTTTATCTTTTCAAATGCAAATCTTATCTCTCTCTTAAGCTTTGGAAAGTCTTCCCATTGTTTTTTACAAAATGGCCTGCTGGGTCCCACTTTCTCTGGTTAAAGAATTTCTCTGCAGCCTCTTAAGTAACACTTTCTGCTCACTGCTCACAGATGCCTGCTTTCAATTCCTCTGCTCCTAATGTTCCCATTTACATGGAAATCCACTTTCTTTTCTTACCTGTTCCTTGCCCAGTTAGTCCCATTTAGGCTTTGGTTTTAGCTCTACTTTCACTTCTTCAGGGAAGTCTTACCACACCCTCCTTCTCCAACGTATTAGTTTGGCCCTCTGTCCTATGAATGGTATCCTTCTCCTTTACTGGATCTATTATAGTTTACTATATAAGATTATTTATTTAATATTCTTCTCCATTAAGTTATAAATTCTGCAAAGGAAGGAATTTTGTTTGTTTTGCTCATCCCTTTGATACTCAGTGAACATTTGTGAAGTGAGTTAATGAACGAACACTAGCAAGATCCTAAGTCTATGTTTATCACTCCCCCACAAGCCATTAGGGTCAATTACAAATGTATTTAAAGAGGATATGATATACATTTTTAATTAATAACTTTTTAAATACTTATTTCCTTTAAAGCAGTGTTGTCAGATGAAAATAAAATAAATATACAAATAAGTAAAACAGAATGATCTCTGAAATCTGAATTTAAGATGAACAACAAATACTTTTTCAATATAGGCATGTTCCATACAAAAATTTTGTCTCAATAGTAAGAAAAAAAACAATTTGTTGTTTATCTGAAATTCAAATTTAACTGGACATCCTGCATTCAATCCGGCAACCCTAGTTTAATGAGGTCTCTAATGAAAAGTAAATTTGACTTGATTATTGAGGTTCTAACTAGGCATTAGTATAAACAGACAATAAAATTATCAAAGAAGGTGACTGACAGAAATGAAGGGATATGGCATTTTAATGTAATAATGCTTGCCTATGAAATTGAAAAGGTCATAATGTTAGAAATAAGAAAATCACCAGAATCAAAAACAAACTACCAACAAACTAATCTAATCAGAAAACAAACCAAAAAAGGACCAAACAACATGCAGATAAAACAGATTTAGCAACTAGTTCTGAGTCTCTATGAAAACCTTTGGATTCTCCCAAAAATATAAAATGTGGTGACATAAAAGTGCAAAGAACTAAGCTGAGGGAAAGTGGGGATGGGATACAGGTACAGCAATTTACTTAGAAGGGAGGGAAGGGGAGGGGATCTTGAAGTTTTGTGAAAATAAATCACTTTGCTTCTTAGAATATAGATTTAGTTTGAATTAAAGCTAATAGCAAGTTATATGTCACAATTTTATGTCTGTAACTTAAAAAAAAAAGTCAGTATTTAAAAAATAAACAACTCCTAGCATTTTCAATGCTTCTAACAGACTTGCACTAGACTATCACAAAGAAATTTATTGACAAACTACAGATACTTATCATTATCTATACAAGCTCAAGGTAACACACAGAACATTTAATAATAAAGAATGCTGACAAAGTTCATTTATTTTATTTACCTAGGCAAATTTATTTTTAACACCCTTCCTATCTATCTTGCATCTCATAAAAAAAAGTATGATCAATAAATTTTTGTTTTATACAATCTAATTTTCTACAAGTGTCAAATTCCTGGCTACTTCTGGGTAAAATAAATCCTTCTAGGGCTTCTAAATTTGGTGGGGTTTAATTACTTTCTAATTCTTGCAAATTACTGCACCTGCAACTGGAATATCTAAGGAGCTCCCTCTCCCACCCATCCTAACACCCATCTCCCTGCACTTGATTAATGAAGGTTTGGTCAGGCCACTGTATGCTAGTGATATTACCTTGAGTGCTCAAGTGGAAAGTGGGGGACTCCATCCCTAGTAATGCTGGGAACACAGCAGAAATTTAGTACTTCAATTTCTACACTTAGCACCTATGTATTGTCCTTTTTCTCTGACTGAAGGACTGAATTAAGAAATCTGTATTTTAACTGCTTTCCTTTCCTGAGCAGTCTATATTTGTCTTCTCTACACTATCTGTTCTGGTAGGCAACCCAACCCCATCACACATTTACACTTTTACAGGTAAAGGTGTTCTTCAGTGATCTTTGATTTCTGAAGGCTCACTGGATGGGAATAATTGCAGAATACTCTGGAAAGGCATATTTGAAGTGTTTAAATCATCATAGGTAAATTTTGTTTTTCTAAAACAGATGCTTTCTGCCTGAAAGGACAGACACACACATTCATCTGCTTTCTAAATTTTATTGTTATGCTATAAGGTTCTGAAATAATCTCTCTTTTGAATTTCACTTGATCACACTCCAACCACGGTGTATAATAGTTCCCAGCCCTCTAAGCTGACATACAAATGCATTTTCCATTATTGTTCACATCCCTGCCTGCCTAGACAGATTTTCCCAGGTGCTTCAGCTTTAGCAGTTCAATGAACGTGTCCCTGAGAAGTGAATAAAATCCAGTTGTTTTCTTGCTTCTTTTGCATCTTTTCCCAAGAACATTTGATTCCTATTTAGATACTCATGCACCACTTTCTATTCAAGATGGAGCAGGAAGTCAGGGTGAGAAAGAACTCTAATCATTAAACACGAGAAGAACAATTTTGTTTCCATTAAGGCTTTCTGCCAGGGACAAAAACAAAGCAAAACAAAATGGAACAACAAAATAAAAAGGAACACAAAACAAACTCATCAACAGCTTTTGCTACAAAGATTTTGCATGTCTTGCAGGCGTATTATAACAATTTATCTCACCAAGAGGTTATTTATACAATAATTATTTGATATGAATACTATAAGCTATTCTGAACAAGGAATTCTAGGAAAGGTAATAAAATTTTATGCCTTTGGTTTCTTTATTGGAGTGATATTTTTTAAGTCTATTTTTCTAAAGAGATTATTATCTAGATATAAAATCTCAGTACATAATAATAAATGCTAATAATTTAAAGTGTGTGTACTACTCAGAAATAAAGCATAGCATTTATAGATGAATTGTACATATACATCAAGTTATTTACATCTTAATGTAACTTTAACTTTTTTTAATGCTGAATATTTACCAAGGTCAAGAATAAAACCTGAAGCTTATAAAGACTGCTTTATTTTGTTTTCCTGGTTGTTAAGGGTTGAGTTGTGTCCCACAAAACAGTATATTGAAGTCTTAACAACCAGTAATTCAGACTGTCACCTTGTTTGAAAATAGGTTTGTAGCAGAGGTAAATCAGTTAAGACGAGGGAATACTGAAGTAGTGTGAATTCTTAACTCAACATGATCAATATACTTAAAAAAAGGTGTGAAAATACAAGAAAAGATTGCCCTTTGAAGATGGAAGCCAAAAGTTACATAGCTACAAGTCAAAAGCACCAAGAATTGAGAGCTACCCACCAGAAGCCAGAAAGAGGAAAGGATGTATTCTATTGAGTCTCAGGGGGAATATGGCCCTGCTAACACCTTAACTTCAGATTTCTTGACTTAAGAATTATGAGAGAATACATTTCTATTTTAAGCCAACAAGTTTATTGCACTTTGTTTTGAAAACTAACACATCTGTTTACCTTTGATACTTCCAGTGAGGATAAAATTTGAAAAAAGATTTTTTTTGAGAATATATTGCTTCTTTCTTATGCTTGAACTAGCAGTTCAAAAGTGGAAATACAGATGGAGAAGAGATCAAGATGGTGGAGTAGGAAAACCTTGAACTTACCTCCTCCCATTCCCATGGGCACACCAAAAATGTAATTACTTAGGGTAGTAATAAATATTTGCTACTGATCAACCAATGATTCATTGGATAAATAAAAGTAGAAATCAAAAATACCTGGAGACAAATGAAAATAGAAACATAGCACTCTGAAATTGATGGCAAATAGCAAAAGCAGTTCAGTTCTAAGAGGGAAGTCTGTAGTGATACAGGTCTACCTTAGGAAACCAAAAAAATGTCAAATAAACAATGTAACATTACATCTAAAGGAATTAGAAAAAGAGGAACAAACAAAACCCAAAGTCAGTAGAAAAAAGGAAATAATAAAGATTAGAGCAGAAATAAATGAAATAGTAAAAAAAAAAATCAATAAAACTAAGTACTTGTTCTTTGAAAAGATAAACAAAATTGATAAACCCCTAGCCAGACTAAGGAAGGGGGGGGGGGGAGGATCCAGATAAATAAAATCAGAAATTAAAGAGGAGATTCTATAAACACCACCACAAAACTACAAAGGATCATGAGAGATTACTACAATTATATGCTAACAAATTAGACAACATAGAAAAAAATGGATCAATTCCTACAAACATAAAATCTTTTAAGACTGAATCAAGAAAGAGAAAATGTGAACAGACTGAGCACTAGTAATGAAATTGATCAGTACTAAACAAAACAAAACAAAAAACCTCCCAGCAAGTGAAAGTCCTGGACTAGACTTTTTCAAAGGGTAATTATACCAAACATTTAAATAAAAGTTAACACCAGTCCTTCTCAAACTATTCCAAAATATTGAGGAGGAAGGAATGCTTCCAAATTCATCCTATGAGGCCAGCATTCCTCTGAATTCAAAACTAAATAAAGACACTACAGAAAAAGAAAATTATAGGTCAATATTCCAGATAAACATAGATGCAAAAATCCTCAACAAAATATCAGCAAATTTAATTTAAGGATACATTAAAAGGGTCATACACCATGATGAAGTGGGATTTGCCCTAGGGATGCAAGAATAGTTCAATCTACAAATCAATCAGTGTGATACACCATATTAACAAAATGAAGGATAAAAATCATATGATTAGCTCAATAGATGCAGAAAAATTCTGACAAAATTCAATATCCATTTATGATAAAAAACTCTCAACAAAATGGGTGTAGAGGGAACATACCTCAACATAATAAAGGCCATATATGACAAACCCAGAGTGAACATCATACTCAGTGGTGAAAAGATAAAAGCATTCCCCATAAGATCTGAAACAAGAGAACGATGCCCACTCTTGCCAATTTTATTCAACATAATAATGGAAGTCTGAGCCATAGCAATCAGAAAAAAAAAAAAGAAAAAAGAAAGAAAAATAATCTAAATTGGAAAAGAAGTCGTCAAACTGTCACAGCTTACAGATAACATGATGCAATACATAGAAGATGCTAAAAGCTCCACCAGAATCTGTTAGAACAAATAAATAAATTCAGTAAAGTTGCAGGAAACAAAAACAATCTGTTGAATTTCTATGCACTAATAATTAACTATCAGAAAAAGAAATTAACATCACAATCCTCTTTACAATTGCACTGAGAATAAAATACCTAGGAATAAATCTAATCAAGGAGGTTAAACTCTCCTGTATTCTGAAAGCTATAAGACATTGATGGGGGAAAAAAAAAAAAGATGACATAAACAAATGGAAAGATACACTGTGCTCATGGATTGGAAGAATTAATATCATTAAAATGTCCATACAACCCAAGGCAATGTACAGATTCAATTCATTCCTATTAAAATACCAATGGCTTTTTTTTTTTTTTTGAGAAAGAACAAAGCTGAAGGTATCACCCTTCCTCATTTCAAATTATACTACATATCTACAGTAATCAAAACAGTATGGTACTGGCATACAAACAGATATATAGATCAATGAAACTGAACAGAGAGCCTAGAAAAAGAAAATGTAATTATATGATCAATTAATCTACAACAAAGGAGGCAAGAATACACAGTGAGGAAAAGACAGTCTCTTCAACAAATAGTGTTGGGAAAAACTGGACAGCTGCGTGCAAAGGAATGACACTGGGACGACTTTCTCAATGCATATACCTGTCCCCCCAAAAACGCACAACAACAAAACAAAAAACAACTCAAAATGGATTAAAGACTTAAACATAAAACCTGAAACCATGAAACTTCTAAAAGAAAAGATCTTTGACAGTGATCTTAGCTATATTTTTTGCATCTATTTCCTCAGATAAGGGGAAAAAAAGCAAAACTAAACAAATGGGACTACATCAAACTAAAATCTTTTTGCATGATGAAGGAAACCATCAACAAAATGAAATGGCAGCCTACTAAATGGGAGAAGATAATTGGAAATCACATATCTGATAAGGAGTTAATATTCAAAATATATAAAGAAATAACAACTCAATATAAAAAAGCAATCCAATTAATAAATAGGCAGAGAACTTGAAGAGATGGGCAGAGAACCTGGACAGATGCTTTTCCAAGGAAGACACAGAGATGTTTAACAGACATATGAAAAGATGCTCGATACCACTAATCACCATGGAAATGCAAATTAAAACTACAATGAGATATCACCCCACACCTGTCAGAATAGTTAGCATAAAAAGACAACAATAACAGGTGTTAGTGAGGATGTAGAGAAAAGGGAACCCTGGAGCATTCTTGGTGGAACTGTAAATTGGTGGTAGCTACTATGGAAAATAGTTTGGAGGTTCCTCCAGTAATTCAAAGTAGAACTAATAAATGATCCAGCAATTTCACTTCTGAGTATTTACCCAAAGGAAAAACACTAATTCAAAAAGATATATGTACCCCTATGTTTACAGCAGCATTATTTGTAGTAGCCAAGATATGGAAGCCATCTAAGTGTGCAAAGATGGATGAATGGATAAAGAAGTTATAAAATTATGAGTGTATATATATATATATATATACACACACACACACACATACACACACACACATGCACACACACACACAATGGTGTATTACTCAGTCATAATAAAGAATGAAATCTTGCCATTTGAAATAACCTGGATGGATCTAGAGGATTATGCTAAATGAAATAAGTCAGACAGAGAAAGACAAATACCATATGATCTCCCTTACATATGGCATCTAAAAAGCAAATCATACAAACAAAACAAAAGGAAAACAGATTTATAGGGAGAATAAAAGGTTGGCTGCCAGAGGTGAGGCAGTTGGAGGGAGTGGGTGAAATTCTCTGGTGACTTTCTTTTCAGAGGGAAAGGTAGATTTTAGGCTGTACCTCTTTTCTACTTTTCCTAAAATCTTGCTTTTCATTTCCTTACCTCATCTCCTAATAATTCATCTGATTTAGGAGTAGCACCAGGCTCCTCCATGTTTTTTTCTCACATTAGAAAAACAGCTTTTGGTGCCAGAACATGTAGGTTAAGAGTTGGGATTTTGAATGGGGTTAGAAATCTTAGATTCAAATTTTGGTTCTATTCCTTGATTACTGAGTGAGTGTGGATAAGGTTCTAAACTCACCTAAGTTCATTTTTCACAGTTGTGATTCATAAAACTGTTGTAAGAATTCAATGATAAAATACACATAAGCCATTTTCAAAATGCGTGGCATACAGTAACTTTTCAATAAATATGACTTATTATTTGTATTATGATAATTCAAGAGAAATCAAATGGTATCATCTCATTCCAAACTAAACACTTCTCTCCCCATCCCCAATTTTAAGCAAACTTTATCCATTTTCTCAAAGTACTTCTCAATTTTTTTCTTTAATCCTCATCTAAGCAAAATATTCTTTGTTTCTAGTAATGAAAAATAATAGAAAATAATGTAACAGGTCCCTATATTTCATTCATCCAGATTTAGTAAACACTAAATATGCCATGCATGTTTTATATGTTTTAACAAGTCAAACATTATGGAGACAAAGCCCCAACTATTTACCATCTCCTGCAGAATTAACACTCTCTTGTGGTATAGTTCCCTGCATATTTTAACTGTTTACTAATATGCATTTTCCCTAGAATGGTATATAAAATTTTACTTCTTAAAAATGTTCATAAACGTTTAAGACTTCAATTTTCTCACTCAATATTATGATTTTGTTATTTTTTCTACATTGATGTGTATGTCTCGATTATTTAACTGCTGTAAAGTATCCCACTGTATGATCATTTCAATTGTTTATGCATTTGTTAACTGTCAATATCCAATAAATGAGAAAAAGTATACATCTATAACTCGACTGTTTCACTTTTAGATAAATATCTGAGAGAAATTCTTGATGTGTATTTGTAAGATTAAAATAATTACAATAATTACAACAATGTTTGCAAGAACATTATTTTAAATCTTAAAAATAGTCATGCCTTACAAAGAAAATGAAGAAAAATGTGAAAGATTTTCTTTATAATCATACCCAGTCCCACAACCTCTGAGGAAATAACTAATTTTATTTTAACCATTTGGTGTGTATTAACATTTTAACCATTTGGTGTGTATCCAGTTGTTTTTCTTTGTAGTTACTCTTTTTCACATACACAATCACAGAACTTTCTTTTAATGAGCTATTAATGAAATCATGATGAGTAAACTATCCTCCAACTTTTTCATGTAACATAGAACTTTCCATGGCACTATTCACATCTGGCTCATTCTTTTTAATGGTTGCATAATATTGTATTGTGCCCAAGAATGAAAATTTACTTATTTATTTTCCTATTGAAGGAAAACAAGCTATGCCCACATACATAAGGACTGCTACAGAATGGAGTCCCAGATGTGAAACTGCTAAATCAAAAAGTAATGAAAATAAACATCTTTTTAAATGTATACTGGACACTGTATATTTTAGTCAATTTTTTTTTCTGCTTTGTCCATTTTTCTTTTGAGTTGTTTGTCTCAGATTGATAGCTGCCATTATATAGTGTGTATATCAATACTTGGTTATATACGGTATTAATGTTTATCTCTGGCTGGCACTGGTTGTACAACTTAAATTGTGGTGTATTTCACCTTATACAAATTTTAATTGTTTTATACTGCAACTTTTTCCTAAGTTCTGTATTTTTTGTTTTGCTTGAGAAGTTATTTTTCATTTTAGGATTATACTAAATAAGTCTCCTAAGAATTCTTCTAGTACTTTCATTGTTTTATATTTAAATTTTTAATTTATCTAAAATTATTTTTTCCCCAAGTTGATAAATCTTCTTCCTACTTATACCTAAATCACTAGAATTCTTGCAAATCCACACTTCAAAATACTTCCCAAATCAACCATTTCTCAGAAACTCCACTGCTGCCACCATGGAAGCCATCATCATATCCCTTTACTCAGCCTGATACAACCACCTCTTAACAACCATGATACTATGATTCTTATCACAGTAAGCAAGCTATTTTCATGAAATACAAAGCAGTTTGTATCATTCCCCCTGTGTAAAGGCCTCGTGTACATACAACTGTATGAATGAATGGCAAATGCATTTTGCTAAGTGAAAGAAGCCAGACTCCAAAGGCTACATATGATATGAACTAACTGATAAGATATTGTTTAAAATACAAAGCTATAGTGACAGAGAGCAGAGACATGGTTGCCGGGAACTGGGGGTGGGAGGAGGAGCTGACTTCAAACAGACGTGTTGGAAATTTTTGGAGTGACAAAAATTTTCTTTGTTTTGATGGTGTAAGGTGGTTATATAACTCCATGTGTTTATCAAAACTCATAGAACTATACACTAAAAAGAGTGAACTTTGCCATATGTCAATTATACCTTCATAAACTTGACTTAACAAAGAACCCTCTGGTGGCCCTCTATCATATTTGGAATGAAATGTAATTTCCTATCATAGTTTATAAGGCTCTGCTTGAAATCGAGCCTGTCTGCTTCTCAACTTTATCTCCCACGCCTTTCCTATCAACACCTTCTGACCCAAGGTGGCAGGGCTTTTTACTCTCTTGGAACCAAGCCAAGCTTGTTCCCTTTTCAAGGCATTGTACTTGCTCTTTTCCAGGGCAGAAACGCCTTTCTGTGCGACTATAAACATGTTAGAATCACTAGCTTCTAAAAAAAATATCTATGTTCAGGCATTGGCCCCAGAAATTCTGATTGAAACAACACCCTCATTCAACATACTTCTGAACTTGGAGACATCACAGAGATACGGTTATTTCAAATGACAACCGTGTTCCTTATCTAAGACTAAGCTTTTGGCTTCCCAAAGGTATCTTGGTCTCACTCATATTATTTATACTCTGCCTTTTTCCAAAGATTTTAGATGGCTTATAAAATTCATACTTAAAATCAAATAAAAATAGGTAGGTGAAGGAAAAGTAACTTAGGAAAATTTTTAGAAACATGCAGTGACACCATCATAAAAGAGCTGTGATATCCCGTACCAATCATGGAGATGCACCCTAAATTGCTTTGTGTTTTCTAGTCCCCAGTATAAACTGAAAACAATCATTTCTGTAACTCTCAGAGTCCATGAGACCAATAACCATTTGCTTAGGAAAAAGAAGACTATTCTTGGTACTGACTCTGGAGCTATATTTCTCCACGGGGTTCCTACAAGGTGTCCGCTGGGCAATGCAAAGAACAACATCTTCAACAAAATTCTTGTAGTAAATAAAGTAATGAGTTTCTCAGGGCTGTTTCTTCTAATGATCCTCAATGTGGCCCAAGGGCATAATTTCAAAATACAATTCTGTAAAAATAATTCAGGCATGGAGTTGCGGGGGAGATGGGTGGTGATACCAGACAGTGGTTAGTGTAATTCATCTACACATTTTTCTATATTTATAGTTTAATCCAAAAAGAGATTTCAGATTATCAAGAGCGATACTTTCGAACATATGTTCTGAGCAGTGTTAGTTACTGAGTTTAAAAAACAAGTCTCCTATTTGCATCAGCATGGATGAACCTACAGATTATCATATTAAATGAAGTATCATACCTAGAGATGATCATATCAGACAAATACCATATGATATTACTTATATGTAAAATCTAAAGAAATGACACAAATTAACTTATTTACAAAACAGAAACAGACTCACAGACATAGATAACAAGCTTATGGTTACCAAAGGGGAAAGAGGGTAGGGGAGTGAGGGAGGGACAAACCAGGAGCTTGTGATTAGCAGACAACAAAAAAAGAAAACAAAACAAAGAAACAAAAATCAAGTCTCCATGGTAAATTGCCCTATGCATAAAAGAACTATTTGGAAACATACTGAAGAGATTGATGTCAAACACTCTCCTTTACACAATTTTGTTTCAGCATTGCCAATCTTGATTCAAATAAAATATAGACTTAAACAGAAGTGTACTATACTCTCCCTGATTCTTAATTATATCCAGAAATATGCTTTCTGCCCATTATGATTTACCTAAAATAAGGACTTGTGATAAAGCCACCTTCTCAGAAGCAGCAGTTATTTTTCAAGCCTTTCCTATCATTAACAGAACCTCAAAAATTTGTACGTCCCACAGTGCAAGATGTATAATTTGGCTGCAGGGATTTCTTAGAGAAGAGACTGCAACATTACAATGTGAACTTAAGCCCAAAGTTCAAAAAAGGGGCTTATAAGATTGTATTTTTTTTTGATAAAAATTGACATTAATAATAACCTGAAAATGCCTGAGATAGTAAGAATTTTTCCTCCATCACAGAATTTAAAAGAGCAGTTCTGAAAAGAAGTCTGTCGATAACCAATAAACAAGATTCAATTAAACACAGGCAATATATGACCCAGAAGATTAACAGATCTGTTGAGACAAATGGAAACTATTTTATTTACAGTGATTTTGTGATGGCCCATATGAATTGAGCTGTTTAAAACTAGAAGTATACTCCATCTCCATTTTCCTGACCTCCTAACCTGGCCACAGAAAGAACAGCTTCCAATATCCAATGTCTGTAGTGAATTAACATAAGATCAACTCAACAAAAAGACTAATTTCCACTGATGACTTCTTGGTTGCCACAGCAGTACTACTGATGTTGAACCCACAAAAAGTTAAGTTGAGGGTAAAATTCAATAACCTGTCTATTTTTTTTTTAAAGCAGGAGTTTTGAAATTTTCCATATTATTCAATCTGTATCATAATTGTCTTCTGAATAAAGAAATCACATTATGGCCTTATAATTTCTACCATCAGGATATCATTGACTTTAGACTCTGGGAAAAAAAAAATAGCACTGTTTCCTACAATTGATGTGTCTCTTTTTGGTGACAATGCTATGCTTAGACACAAAATGTTAGGCAGCCCATTTGAGAGTAACTTTTACAACACAAAATGATGCACAAATTATAACGAAGCCCTTGTCATTACCCTTGAATCAAGAAGTTTGGCAATATGTCTGTAGTCATGCTGTCTCTGTGTTCAAATCCCAGGTGTTCTTTGATACCTCTGAAAGCCTAGATCTTTCTTAATGCAGCTTGGTAGTCTTTGATCTGAGTTTAAAACAAGCTCTTCTAGAAAGCCACTGTGAAATGCTGATACCTGCAATTATTGCTGCCTGAGACCCCAGATTATGTTGTGCCCTTTCTACTCATAATGTTGACATAACACTTCCTTCTTGATTCACTCTTAACAACTTGAGTCTAATGAGAAACCATGGTTAATTATTAGAGTTATCCTCCCTCTTACTTGCAGATTAATGTAGCCTTCCTGATTCCTAAAGTACCCCACCTCCTGTATTTCGAAATAGATGATTCTGCCACCTTGTTAAAAGAAAATATCTGAGATGACTAGTGAGGTACCTTAACGTTCGCAACTACAGAAATCTTTATCTCAGTCCCCCCCCCCCCCCTCCATTCCTGTTAGTCCTGGTTCCTGGGGCTGGGGATAACCTTTCTACTCCTCATTAATTCCTTCACCTGCCATCATAATTCATTTCATGCCCCGCCCCCAAAAAATCATGACACCTTTTCCAACTTGTCTTCTACTAGTCATTTTTTACTTCCGTGGTAACTGAATGGTACCGATTTTTAAAAAGAAATTTTTAAGCTCTAAGACTAAAATTCAGTTGTTATTTAATCAAAATGCCAGCATGTTTTGATATGTTTGTGTTGCTCTTTGTTCCCTAAAATTAATTATTTATTCAAGATTTAACTATGGTACAATAGAAATTTGAAGTTGTCACAATAAACCTCCCTAAGATTTATCTTCTATGATGAATAAATTAAAAAGGCAAGTAAGAAGCAAAACAAACAAATAAGAGAACTGGAGCTTTCTTGCAGAAAATATTTTCCCTGGATACTTTGTTAGCTATTATTTAACACTTTAAAATGGAGCAACCAGCAAAACATAACTTATTGAACATATATTTATGTAGAAATGCAAGAATTAAAAACAATTTGTTACCAACTGTGCTTGGTAAATCAAAATTTCAGTGAGTGTGTGATTAGCTTTGAGCCTGGCCAACTTAGAAACCTGGTTTTCCTGTGTGAGAGACAACAAAGGACTGAGAATTTTCCATTGGTCCTACAGCTGTCCCTCCCCACTCTCTCTTGCAGGTGACCTTAGCCCCACTTTTTTCCCTACCAATCTTGATAAAAATCCAAATTGCCAAAATAATTGCTGATAATCTACAAAAACAATTCCTCCCTCACTTTGAGAACCAGCGCAGTCTTCCACCAACTAAAATTCCCTAAAGTAGCTGAACTTCAGCAGATGTATCTTGCTGAAGTTCTATTTTAAAAAAGAAAAGGTCTTTTTCTCCTAAGCAAGGACACTCCTTCTCTTGCCCAGCATTTCAAGTAGCGGCTGACACTAAGGAATCTCTGGTTGATTTTCTTCCACAGCTGAACAGTTAAGAGTATCTTTATATTCAGCAGAAGTGGGAAAAAGTGCAGAAGAGATTCACATTCAATTAACTAAGTTCAGAAAACTGATATATAAAATCACAAACTGATTAAAAAAAATCCTTAGACTATAACTGTAAAAGAAATAAGAATATGTGTGTCAGTAACATATCTTTTCACAGAAGCCAAATCATAATTATAAGGTCAATTTATTAACTTTCAAAAAGAAATGGTTAACATCAGGACAAGATTGCAAGGAGTACATTTTGCCAGGAATTTTTTCTTTTGTAGGGAGGTAGAGCTGCATGTGAAATCAATTATTAATCATAAAATTGTTTGGTGATTATAGAACCAGGAAAAAAAAAAAAAAACAACCAAGTTTGTGAGATGAATCAAATGTTCACTGGCATGGCCAAGAAAGTGGGACTTACCCATGGACACAGAGGCCTTATAATTCTCATAGTTCACTGGCTGAATGAGGCTCCCTCCCCATGGATGCATTCTGCTAACTTTTGCTTTTGAATATCCAATTAAAGTGCCTCTAAGTCTGCCTCTTCCTATTAAAACATTCTTTCCTTAGAAATGTTAAGCTATTTAATCAGTAGAAGTCCCTTTGGTTTAAAAGCAATTCTAGTTCTTTAAGGTAACTGATTCATTCTATGTTGATTTTATAGAGTAACTCTCAGAAGGCAATCTTATTTCTTTATTTCCAGGTTCTTGGGGGACATTGTACTGTAGCTCCCAAGAACAGACAACACTGTATTTTTAGCACCTATTGTAGTGGGAAGAAAACCAGGTTAGGAGTCAGGAGAGTTGAGTTTTGGTTTAATCTCTGAACTTAACTAGTTTTGTGACCTTGGGCAACATATATAATTGCCTTGATTTGGAAAATAAAATAATACCTGCTCTATTTACCTTAAAAGGTTGCAGCCAAGTACACTGTATATCAATGTACTTTCCTTTATTTATCTTTCTTCCCCACCATTAACATTTACTGACCACTTCCAGGCTTTGCTCTAAGCACTGAGATAGTGGGGGAAATGCAGACAAATACATCTGCTCACATGGAGTTTATAGTCTACGTGGATGATAGGTAAGTTATAGGGAAAGGGGAATAGGACAGGTCAAGTGGGAACGGCAGCACTGCCACCTAAGCAAAGTCCCAAGAGAAGATCTCCGTGAGAAGAAGATTTTGGAGAAAAGAGCTGAAGACAGTAAGAGCTGGCCAGACCACTGGAAAAGTTAATGAGGCAGAACCAATAGCTAATGCATAGACTCTGGGTCAGAAGCTAGAATCACTTGCAAGAAAAAGCAAGAAAGTAAATGAAGACTTGGTAGGTCTGTTAGGAGAGAAGTGAGAGATATGGTAGGCACTGATGGTGATGGGGGAATAAACTGAATGGGGGCAAGGAATTAGAGAGAACTGTCATTACAATTTTACCATAATCTAAGTAAGAGATAGTGGTTACCTGACCATCTGACTCTGGGCAGTGGCAAAAGAGATGAATATAATCTGGGTATATTCTGAAAATAAAAGAGACATGTTTTCACCAAGGATTGGATAAGAGATTAGAACAAGAAAGATGTGTAAGAGCAAGCAAAGATCTTGGGCCAAAATAAAAAAATTATGGATGGAGAGGGTTTTAGCAAGGAAAGTAGAAATATCAGGAGTTTAAGCAGGAGCATATTCATTTTGAGATTCCTGTTGGACATTCAAATGAAATATTGGATTGACAGTTTTGGAAGTTAAGGGAAGAAGTCCAGGCTTCAAATATAACTTGGGTGGTTATCATCATGTAGAGACAGTAGATAAGGCCATGAGAATTGTTGAGATCATCTAGGAAGTTCATTTGGATGGAAATGAGGAAATTCAAGTGGGCTCACTCCAAAATACAGGGTTTGGGCAAGAAGGTGAAACCAGAACAGATATCAAAGAATGAGTGGCTGGGAAGACAAGAGAAAGACAATGCAGGATGATGTCTTGAAAGCCATCAAGGAAGAAAGCGTACCAAGGATGAGGGAGGGATCATGTGGATTAAATGCTGATCATGGGTCTAATAGGATGAATAGTCAGACTTGGACATCAGATGTAGCAGTGTAGAGGTCACTGTGGTTCATGACAAGGGCAGTTTGGGTAAAAGGCTGGGGGGAAAGTGCTGGATTTTAGAGTGGGCTCAAGAAAAAAAATCAAAAAGAAATTGCAGACAGAAAAGACCAATAAGAAGGAGAGACAAGGGAAAAAATACATGAAATAAAAGTTATCCCTCTGTGTGTGTATGTGTTTAAGGAGAGAAATAAACATACTCATGTACTGATGGGAACAATCTAGATAAGAAGGAAAGAGGAACATTGCTGCAGTAATGCTTTTAAGAACAAGGAAGGGCAATTTATGTTTGTGTATTTATTAACATATAATCAGAAATAACTTAAGGTATGAATCATAACATATCTATATTGCAGTTGTTTTCATTTGTGGTGGAGTCTGTTTTTTCCTGACAGGCCATAAGTCGAGTCAAATATGAAACTGAAGACTGTGTGCTACACTGGGACTTAGAGCAGTCTTTTCCTGAGTTTTCTCTCCATAGCCGCCTAGACTTTTTTTCTTGCTAAGGACTCAACTGAAATGCCACTTTTCCTGAGAGGGCTCACAAAAGTTACATCTCTCTAAGCTTCTGATCAACCAACAACTCTACAGTAGGGAGAATTCTAAAGATGTTCCTGAAATATTTCTTTCCGCTGGTTAATCAATCAGGTACTGCTGTGAATGGACTTTGCAGGCGAAATTAAGGTTATGAACTAACTTTCAAATATGGGACTCACCCAGGACTGTTGAGGTGAGCCCAATCTAATCTTACGGCTTTTAAAATTACCCTGGATGATTTAGGTGGACCCAATCAAATTGCATGACTTCCCAGGCAGAGAAGGCTAGGTAGAAGGAGATTCAGGGAGATTCTAAGTTTGAAAGAAACTGATCCTTTGTTGCTGCTGAAAATGGAGGAAGATGGCCACAAGGTAAGAAATCTTATCTAGATGATAAGAACGGCCCCCTACCCCCCCCAACATATACACGGCCCACATTGTCAGCAGCCATGAAGGACACGGGAAGCTCAGTCGTGCTACTGCAAGAAACTGAATTTCGTCATGAAAATGAGTGAGCTAGAAAGTACATTCATTCCTAGAGCTTCCAGAAAGAAACACAGTCTTGCCAACATCTTGATATTGGCCATGTGAAATCCAGAGGAAAGAACCAGCTGAACCTGGACATCTGACCTACAGAACTGTGAGATAATAAATAGATGTTTTAAGTCACTAAATCCATGGTAATTTGTTATATAGCATGAATAGAACATTAATAAAACCCTATTTTCCAAATGCTGCTCACTGGTACTAAAAAATAGCTGATGTTGTAACAGTGGAACGAGGGGCAATGAAACTAGACCCAGAAAGTAAGTTGATATTCCATTCTATTAGCAGTATGGTTGAAGGAATACTCATTATCGTATTTATAATTGTAGCCCTCTTGAAGCTTAAATGCACATTTAATGTAAAATTATGATTTGTATTTGTTGTAAAGGAGATTACACTTTGACCTACAAATATTTAAAATATATTGAGCAATGCAGCCTAAATATATCAAATGCAAGCTAAGACTTAAAGATCATTATATGTTTAATCATGTAAACTACTCCTAAATGTAAAAGTATCTAACGTTTGGTTGAAAGCGATGTAAGACTGGTGATTTTGTTTTAAATGACACAGGATATGATATGCTCGTACTAAAATTAGCACAATAATAATGAGGCATATTAATACACAACAGCCAAAGAACTAACCAATAATATGTGCAACTGCAGGGGGTGCCATGTTAGCCACCATAGAACAGCATAATTAACATCTAACCTACATTAACAGGCAAATAATAATGGAAAACATTTTAACATAATAGACCAAATTAACTGTTAATTGGTTGAAAAGATTATTACAGCAATGAATTTAAATTTAAGAGTATACTGGAAAATAACCATCATCAATTATGCTGGAGAGACTCTTGATAATTTATTCTCAGCATATATTTTCACTTTTTGATTTGCAAAGTCATTTAATATCTTTATCTATTAAATAAAGCTAATTTAAGTAACTGGTCAGAAGAAAGACATCATTATATAAATATGTACTCTAGAAACCAAAGATGGATATTGAGGTTCAAAGATAATTATGTCACTTACTGGTTGAAAACCACAAATTAGGGATTTTTGGGGGGTGATGGGGGGTGATGGGGGTAGGCATCAATTTCATGAGCACAATATCAAGATTATTTGTTTAAATACTAAAAATAATATTTCTCCCTGCAGTGCCAGTTTCCAAGATGGCCACTAATTATCTTCATCTCCTGGTATTTATGTCCTTGCATAGTCTCCTCTTACACTGAAGAGGACTGACCTGTGTGGACAATACCACAATGTAGACGTGAGGGTGTGTAACTCCCAAGCATAAGTCAGAAATGACCTGGCTGTTTCTGGCTGATCTTGGATTGCTCCAGGGGAAGCCAAATGCCATGTTGTGAGGACACACAGGAAGCCCTGTGCAGAAACCCCAGAGGGAGAATCAGATCTCCTGCCAACAATCAGCATCAACTCACCAGTCATGTGAGTAAACCACATTGGATACAGATCCACCCAGTCAAGCCAGTTTACATGAAATCAGCCCTTGCTGACATCTTGACTAAAAACCTCATAACAGCTTTTACGCTTTTTTTTGGGGGGGGGGGGGGCGGTTCTCAAACCAGAATCCCAAACTCTTGACCCATAGAAATTGTGAAGAATAATACGTATGTATTGCTGTTTGAAGCCTCTACGCCTTGGGGTAATTTGTCATGCCACAATAGACATCAAATGTACTTGCACTCAAAAACAGATGATCAAAACACTCTTCATGATAGTTTAATGGGTAAGAAATAATGCAACAAAACAGAACAAAGCAGAAAGTTAGAGTATAAATCGTATGAAAAAAGCTTTTAAGCTTTTTGGGCATTTTCAAATGTACATGATGCTAGGGAAAATCCTATAACAGATTCCCAAGTACCTACTACCCATCTTTAACATCTATCCAGTTTCTTATTGATCTAGTACCCCTCTGATCATCTCACTTATTGGTCTTGTTTCTGTTAACTTCCCATTTATTCTTCTGTACTTTAAAATATATCCTATCATATTTTAAGAAAAAAATATTTTTATGTATTAAGAAATTGTTCCATTTGTCTGAATCTTTACAGGGCTGACTCTCTGTTATTCCAATTTTAAGTCAAACATCACTTTCTCATCATCTTCTAGGAAAACCTCCCCACCACCCTAGGAGGATCACCACATCCCTTTATCAAAGCCATTTTTTGCATTCTTTGCATTTACAACTTTTGATCACTTACTTAATTCTTTATTAATTATCTCCTTCCCCTGCAAAATCAGCTTAAGATATTTTATTCTTATCTACCACACGACACCAACCCACATAACCTGGAACCTGACACACAGTAGAAGCTCAAAAAAAAATAACTTAAGAGCATTTCATTGTCTTCATCTCACTCAACACGTTGATTTGCACGCTCTGCTGGATGCTCTTATTCACCCATGTACTTGCTTGTACTTGCCGTTCCCTTTGCCTGGCATTGACTCCCTTTCTTCAACTGCAAACTTACTCTCATGATACATATTATCCCCATTGAAAAGTCACTAATATACAAAGGATTGTGGGTACTGCTTTATTTTTATTTCAACAGCAAATTATGTTAAGCACTTAACATATTGCTCTGAAACTCTCTTTCTTGTCGCTATGAGAACCTATGGGGCAGAATACTGTCAGGTTATTCTTTACTTCCTGTTCTTGCTCTGTACCCCTCATGCACGTGGTTGGGCACTGCATCAATGGGAAATATATAAATACATGGATTCATGAATGATGAATGGAATCGGTGTTCATTCTGTTGTATCTTTTTAAGGTAATAAAAGAAGAGATTACAGCTAGAACATCAAACATCCTTTAATATTTGCACTTTGTAACTTACTAGATTTAATATGAGCATATGATAAAAATTAAGAGAATACTTCAACTCATGGATACAGATGGTCTGTCTACAAACACTTCTTGTATAGATTCATGTGAAGAGAAAAAAAATCCATCTTCTCTCTTGCCTATGTAACTCAAATTGTGTCAAAGGTGATTATTAAAGGACTGAATTGTATCTGCCTCTACATAAAATTTGTAAGTTGAAGCCCTAACCCCCAACATTACTGTGTCTGAAGACAAGGTCTTTAGGAATTAATTACAGGTAAATAAGGTCATAAAGGTGAGGTACTCTTCCAAAAAAGCTGTGTTAGAACACAGAGAGAAGGCCCCATCTGCAAGCTAGGAAGAGATCTCTCACCAGAACATGACCATATTGGAACCCTGATCTCAGATTTAACAGCGTCTAGAATTCTGAGACAATAAATTCCTGTTGTTTAAGCCACCCAATCTGTAGTGTTTTGCCATGACAGCCAGACTGACTAATACAGTATTTTAAAGGCATCCACTGAATGAGGAATCCAGTGATGAGCTTTGTGGAACTGATACACAGTAAAACGGTCCCTACATAAAGGCACTTACAAGGAGAGACACAGTGACTAAGCCAATAAGAACAGTGTGTGTACTGTGGCAGGGGGTGGGGAAGACACATTAAATAAAAATGATCTAACAAAAGGGGCCAAAGGGAGAATCAAAGGAAGAAAGGCTTATGAAGTGTGTAACATCATAACAACCAGCCGATGGAGATGTCCAGTTTCTCTGATACCAAGGAGCCTCCTGGTGCCCCTTAGGGTACAGCAAAGAGATATTCAGATGCAATAATGTAGAAAACAAGTTTAAACAGACAATGTAAGTTTGTATTCATACATGTATGTAACTGTCTAGTTACAAAGGAATAACTACAACAATTACGGACTATTTTACTTTTTTAAATCAACTCTTGAAATTCCAACTAGAGCAGAGGGTCTGTTTTGGTTTTACAGTGACCTACACCGTACTTTCAATCTAGGTGTTGAGAGAACAGAGCTGACACATCCTATGCTTCCTAGGCTTTAATGATGCCCAGAGCTTTCATTTTCTTTTACACACCGACAATGGAAAACATGGTCTCCTTATGTACAACATAAAACCTAATAAAGTATCCAGCTGTTCTTTCCCTGGTGATTCCTGCTGCTTCTAGCGGAGGTACAGTAATGTCAAATTTCCATGAAAAGGGTTAGAAAACATACTGTATAACTGTACCATACCAGAATATCCATAGTACATTTGCCTTTCTCTTTGTGCCTGCCTTTATATATCAAATACACTCACAGAAGCTTTATTTCCCAGTGGCCTAAACCTAGAAGATAATGCATATTTTTAATATCCTGATATTTCTACATTGCTCTCTCTTGCAATATTCTAAGAATATGCTTTCTTTGTTCTTTTTATTTCTTCAGTCTCAAACTAAGAATGCATCCATTTCTGATAAATACAAAGGTGAACAGAACTAGAAATATATTTATAATTATTTTAAGACTACCTTAATCACAGTAAGAATATAACCACTCAAATTCCACACTCCTCCTGAAAAATTCTGCAAAGTCCATTTCACAAAGCACAACCACACTTACTTGTTTTAGGTGTGAAGCTAGACTGCAATGATCGATAATACACTTTTCCAACACTATCACATTTAATTCAGAATAGCCAGTATCTACAGAATGTTAGTGCTCTTTTAGGTAAAACAAATCCTTGAGAAATATTTAAAACTTTGGGAAAATTATTTTTCATTATATGATTTATTGCTACTTCCCCAGACCCAAATGCCACTCCCCTGCCCTCAGTTCCCATCAGTCACTGGGCTCTGAGTATCTGTGGGCAAGCCCAAAGATCCACTAGCAGTAAAAATACATTATACTTAATGTGTTGAATGTTTTAAGGGTTAAAAGTACAAGAAATATAACTGTAAAAAACTGTTTCAGGAAAATTTAAATCTACAATCAGGATCTGCTCTTGCATTTGGTCTGATCTGGTCATTTTAGGTATGGTAGATACACTTGTGATTGAAGAAAAGGCCAGATACATAATGATTTTTGTTCTTATCAGTATCCCCAAAGTGGGAGGGTTTGGGAATTAACTCCCTTTATGCTGATGCTCAAGCAAAAGGGTCAGCAAACATTTTCTGCTAAGAATCAGATATTTAATATTTTAGGATTTGGGGGCTATATGGTTGTAGCACAAAGCAGCCATAAACAGTATGCAAAGTAATGAGTATGACTGTGTTTCCATGCAACTTTATTTTTGGATACCAACATTTAAATTTCATATAATTTTCCTATGTTACAGAGTATTTTTCTTTTGATTTTTTGGTCAACCATTAAAAAAATATAAAGAGTATTTGTAACTCATGGTTGGCCAGATTTGAGACATAGATTGTAGTTTATTCATCCCGGCATTAGCCCTGAATAAGTGATAATACCTCAGAATCTAAAGCTGATTTTTTTTAACTTAGCTATCTTTGGGATCATCAAAATGGTTAGCTACTGACTGTCAAACTGTCACTCGCTACCATATGGAATTCATCCTTACAGCTGAGTCACTGGTATGATGTTTAGTAACTAGTCTGGTATGACCCAGAACTTTCGAGGGAAGATCTGACAGCTCGTTCATAAACAAAAGCAAGCCAACAAAAAGGACTTAAATGAATTCAAACATATGGTTCCTGTGAAAAGGAACAGCCTGCACTGGGTCGTCTTAATAGTTTGTTTCCTATGCCAGCTAATCAAATAGACCTTAAACACATTTCTGAAAAAGGTGATTTGTCTTTCTATTTTACCTCATTTTGCTAGAGAACTCAACAGTGCAATTTGCAATGAACAATGATTTAAAAATAAAACCATGGACTCCAGGAAGTATCAAAGAATCAAAATCACTTACCTAATTGGGAAACAAAGAGCGAAGTCATTTGGAATCAATCAGCAATCATAGTTTCCAAATCCATGTTAGAACACATGAAAGAAAAGGAAAAAGAAAAGATACTTTCTTCAGAAAGTGGTTTCTATACAGTCATATTACTAATTCTATTGCTAACCACCACCACTGTTTGGAAAACCAACTGGAGGCATTCTTTTATTGTTCTCATTACCACTCATCACAAAGAAATTTTAGAAATATCTGATAAAAACCTGCACAGCACTTGTATAGCTAATATGAATTGAGCAATCTTACACTTATGACAGCAAGGAACATAGGACAGTTCTGAAAATGACTTGAATGAAATCTTTATCTGAACATCAGCAGGCAAAGGACCAGGGTAGAAATTATACAATGAGAAGGAAATTGAACAATTCAGATATGTTTATGGAAGGCTTGCAACTTGGGGCATCTCATTTGCCATCAAATAAAGCTGTTATTCATGATGTGCAGCAACAATAAAAAGTAGCTGCCTGGTATAAAAATTTTGCCAGCAGGGCAAATTCAGGCAAATAAGCAGTTTTCAAATACATGCATTGAAGAGGAAAGAAAAAAAAATAAACCTATAAAATGCTTGTATGTATGCTTCCCTCTCCAACTCTGTCCTTAATATACATGATAATGCCTAAAGCCAGCAATTCATGAGTAGGTCATTATTTCCTAAAATACACATTTTTGTTCTATGTAAAGGCCACAATAATAATGTTTTTTTTCTTACAGACCTAAAAAATGACATAGCTATCTTTAAGAAAGTACCCAAAGATACAAGAAAACTGGAAAGTGTCTTTTCTTTCATTTTGATGGATTGCTTTAATGCTATACAGACCAAGATCATTTCTTACATTTTGAGGCACTCTAACGTTATCCACAAATACAAGTTTCACTAAGATTCCCCACTCAGAACATCACACTGCTCCAAAGTTTTATTTACGTAAAGGCTGAGATTCTAGTACTTAAAACAGTATTTCCACAAGAAGAAGACAGTGAAACATACAGGAAACTTTCAAGCTCACCACACTTTTCTTCATTATCATTTCAATGTCTTCTTGGTAAAAAATTAGCTATGTAGCCCAATTACCTGGATAAAAGCCTTATGCTCCAATTCTTCTCATTTAATCACACTCAGCATTTACTAGATTAACTGCAGATTATCTCCTAACCTAACCTAATCCTGGTTGCACCTGCCTTAACAATATGGACCCCATCTGTGTTTTCTAAAAAGTATGATTTTTTAAAATATATTAATTTTTTTAACATTTGCCAAAAAACACAGGAAATAAAAGCTGTCTCTGTGTTCCTCCCACCCCACCAAAAAATAAATACACATTATAAATGATTAATTAACTAGGTATTCCTTCTATCAGGATACTCCTCTAATATGGAAAATTAAACAAGCATTTTGGGATGGGACTAGGGACTCACCACTAGAGCTGTTTCTATTATTAGATATGCAATTCCAAAACAAATCAGTTCTTTCAATACATTAGCTTTATTATTCTAGCCTCACATACCAGTGAAATATGGAATCAGTTACTTAAACTGTTTACTCCATAGAAAATCAACAGTTTAGAAAAAATGGCATTTTTTATATCAAATACCTAATCCTACTAATTTTCTTGACCTGTAACTAAATATATTAGTCTTTTTTAAAACACTGAATACTTGTCATTGAAGATACTTAATAACTGAAGCATGTTCAAATTCCATTTTAACTCCACTAGTCGTATTCTGTGGTCCTTTAAAGATCTTTGTCTGCTTTTTTTCCTCTTTTCATTTTACGTGGTCTAATAAATGATTTAAAAATAATCATCACAACATTGCCTCATTGCTCTGTATCAACCATGTTCGTGTGTTTTGCCTTCTGCATTTTCTCTCTAGAGTCATTTATCTGAAATGCATGAGCTTAGTCTTCTTGATGTTCATCTGCTCCTTTGTCACCCCTCTCTAGTGAGGTCATGATGATTATGTCTGAGATCTCATGAACAATTCCAGAACAGCCAGATGTGGGGGTCTAACCAAAGCATGGGAGGAGCAGATGGTATCTAAAAACAGAGTGCATTTCCATGAAAATATCCCCAATAATGAGAACTAGAAGAAACTCAATGTGGAAACTATGAAGTTAAACACTTCCTTCAAACAAAGATTTTTTTAATCCCTTTGATCAAAATAAAATATGAGCTCTAGCTTGTTGGAATATTAAAAATAGGTCTGTGGCCCCCCTTCCCTGATGCCTTTTCTAAAACTTAGCTTTAGAATTGTAAATAACCACATTTTCTTTGTTTTACCCAAGCATACTATTACTAACCACAGTTGTTTATTGGAAATTTTTTAAGTTTAGTGGAATGTTTCAAGGACACTGGGATTAAACTTCAACCAGTACTTATAGATTTAGTATTTAGCAAAACAAATTTGATTACATTGGTTTGTGGAGTCAAGTTTGAGGGTTTTCTGGCAAAAAAACCCCCAGAAACTTGACTAATAAAATCATTCAGGATAAACGCCTTTCACTGATTATGCATACATTTAAAAGGCTACTATTTCATACTGGAAAGTAATACAGATTTTTTCCTAATTTTTACAACATGTTTCTAAAAGAAATTAATTCAGCACCCAGATTAGTAAATGCTTATGTGATCTCAGAATCAATTTGCTTTGTGATGTTCTTATTTTATGTTTTGTGTGGACCCAAGGAATAGCTTATTTAGACAGGATATGCAACTTGCAAGTTAATTGTTAGGTTCAAATAAAATAAAGTAACAAATACAGGAAATACAATTAATATATAATTTCATCTCAAATTAGGTATTTTGTTGTTATATTTTAAAGTACTTTTTAAAAAAGTACTGTGAACTCAATTCAAGTTCAATTAACCTAATATATTGCAACATGAAAATAATTTGTTGTCGAAACTCACTAATTTTTGAACATGAATAGCCTTTATTAAAGAATCTCCCTAATTTCCTTTCTGGTCATAAGCATGAATAGAATTGGCAGCCTTATTCCAAGCTTAATATTTTAGAGGGCTAATCTTGGGACAGAAATGTCATCATTCTTAGAGCAAAGTTTTTCCTTCTGAGAAAAAAGTACTGTACCTTCTGATAATCGTGCGTGCCCTATGGATGGAAAAGGCAAACTGTTCATGTTTGAAAGAAAAAAAAGAGACATTTTAAGGATCCCCAACTTATCTTTGTGACAGTGCCTCTTCAGAAATAGTAGTTGACATTCTGATAGCTATAAATTGCTGATGTTCATTCAAAAAGTAAACAACTTCTTCCGGACATAAAACCAACCCTTTAAGTTATTTGTCCCATACAAACTTATGATGAAACCTGATCTCCTGGGGACCATCTCTCCTCCTTTTTTCTTTTTATAGAACTTGTATTTCCAAGTATTTGTTGGACAAGGACATCACCTTACCCTGGAGACATGCTAAACTTAGCAAAACAAAAGTAGAACTTGTTTCTCTCTTTTCCCATCACAAATATCTTCCACATCCTCCATTTTTGACCTTGGTAAAAGGTATCACCAACTCATTCAGTGACACAAAGTAGAAAGTATGCTTTTACTCACTACTACTCTTTGCCAGCAACAAACCTTTGTGGGCTGCCTATACTGGCTCAAGCAGTGGTGACATACACCAGGCTTAGGGAGAGAAAACAAGACCTTTCCCTCTCTTTGCTCTCCAAGTTTGTGTAGAAAATGCCCCCACTTTTATCAGCTACTTCCTAATGGAAGGACCTCATTTGTTTCCTGGAGGACCACTGCTAAAATTTCTAATTGTTTCACATACCAGCAGTCTCCCCCAGCTCTAGTCCAACTACCATACTGCTACTACAAGGATTACCCTTAAATAAAGAGCAAAAGAAAAAAAAAAAAAGGAGGAAAAGGAAGAGGAGAAGAAGAAAAAAAAAAAAGAAAGAAAGAAGATAGAAAGATGGAAGGTTGAAAGAGAAGGACAGAGGGTGATAAAGAAGAAAATCTCTCTTGACTTCCTATTGCTCATAAGGTAAAACATACTTTTGCTTAAAGAGGTCCTTTGTCCTCTACTCTCTAACCGTTCAGTCTCACTTCCCATAATGCCACACTCTTCACACGACTGCGCCTGAGACTGGCTCTCTGTTCACCTACACAGCCTCCTGGGACCCTTCCAAAAATTCTCCAACTGTGCAAGTAGGATCCTCTGTCTACCCTTTTCTTTTTCTTCACCAGGCATATTCCTGCTCATTCATTAACCCATCTCAAATGTCATTACTATGAGGCTATTCCTGTCTTTCCCAAGCCGTCACGAGAACCCCCATGCTTTATATTCCATCTTATCCTTAATAGGTTATTAACAGAGCTTATCTTTCGTGATTCCATGGTACCTTGCACAAAGCTCAGCTGTCACAATTTCTGCACTTTTAGTTTATGAGCTCACTTTTCCCATCAAAGCTTGACGGCTCATTAACTGAATCTTAGCACTTACAATGTTACACTGTGTATCTTTGGTATATGTGTCTCTCATCTGTATGATATCATTACCTTGAAGCCAAGGTTACCTTATCTATCATAAGTTAGGCTCAGATGCTATTCAAGAAATGACTGTGAATTATTGTCTTTGCTTCTTCCTTCTTGGCGTCTACTCTAAGTCAGAGAATGACCCACCACTTAGTGTGCTTTATGTCTAGCAACCATTCAGTAAGTATGATCACTAATGATCTTACATAGACCCAATTTGGAGGGAGATGAGTTCTGAGTGGACTAGGGGTGTGTAGCAAAGAAACTAATGTAGGCAAATAAACAGAGGTATAAAATCTTAATAACCCAGCATAATACTAAAAAACATCATTTTTATTCTGTAATTAAGTTAAAGAGCACAGATACAGACAGAGTTAGAGATAAAGACAGATAGAGAAATAAAAGGACAGACTTTTTTGCCCTCAATCTTTAGAATTTTTCAAGGTGTATCTGCTAAATTCAAAAGCATAAAGTAAGTTAATATTAACCATATGTGTATTTAAACAATTTTTGAAGAAGACTATCTTGTCTTCAAATTTTAACTCCTTTTTGTTGTGTAATAGTATGTTTGTGAAGGTCCATCTTTCTCGCCTACTGCCGTGGAATTGAAAATGTCAAATGTAATGAAAGAGATAACCTTACAAAATAGATACGTGTCTTGCTCTTACTGTCCTAAAGGGAATTCTCTTATGGGCTGTGTGGAGTTTTCAGGACCACAAGTAAACCTGAGCTATAGAGCTTAATAACTGCCACCTTTGTGGCAGGTTTGTGTCTCACTAGGGCATACACCATCAAAAAAAAAAAAAAAATCCTGAAAAATAGCTTGTGTCAATTTTTTTCCCGCCAGGCTTGTCACTCCTCTGAGCACTATCAAAGAACTATTGCCTCTTCTTCCACCACAAAGCCTGGTATACCATCAGGAATATCCTGCCTTTAAAAGTCCCTATGTATGCAACAGATGAGAAAGGGAAGGTGGGAGCGAAGCAGACTTGTGATGTTAGAATGAATGAAACAGTGAATGCTTCATCTTATCCTAAGCTTGGGCCAAAAAAAAAAAAAAAAAAAAAAAAAAAAAAAGAAAAAGAAAAAAAAAATCTCTCTTCAGGCCTGAAAAACTATGGCAGACATTTAATGTATTGGATTGTGTAAGGACAGAAAATTAGTGCCCGAAGCTAAGCACAGGCAATCTGGGACAGGTCCACCAAATATGTCACTGGAGATGATGTTCATCTTCATACAGGTCGATGATGCCCAAGGTGGAATTATGCAGCTAAAGTGTTAAAGTGTTTCTTTGGCCTCCTCTCACTTTCTGTTCTGCCTCGATCCTCCTAAGGTCTTCAGTCATACTGCTTTCACCCCTCAATCCCAATCTTCTTATTTTCCTCTTTGCCTGCCTGTGGAATCTGAACACAACTTTAAAGTTCTGAAATGATCACTTCATACCTACCAGTCAAAACTTCCATTCTTCCAGAGCGGCTGAGTTCATCCAGGCATTAGGAGAAAAGTACCTGTAATCTTCAACAAGATCATTCACTCTAAGGTATAAGTGCGGGCAGGAGAATTAAGAATAGATTTTGTCTTTAAAACAAAACAAAACAAAACAATACAAAACAAAACAAAACAAAACAAAACTTACTAAACCTGAATGAATTTTAAGGCAGAGTGTTTGGGACAGATATTCCAATCAGAAGCTTGCTGGTTCCTTTTGCCTAACCTGGATTAATTCCCTTTCTGTACATATTTTAGAAAAAAAAATGGTTCAAAGTACATACTTCTGAAAAATGCCTACCTCATCCCAGACTATGGGTAATTACTCTAAAAAACACAATGTGATGATTTTCATTGCTGAAGCAAGGAAATAGTTATACAAATTGGTCTTTGTTTTGCATAACATATTTGATTGCAGATGGTTATAACAACCTAGGGGACACACATTTATAAAAATTTAGGCATATGTGATGTTGGGTCCCAAACACATGATATAAAACTCGCTGCCAGGTTTCTTTTCAAGAGTCATGTGGGCAAATGGTTTGTCCTGTTTATTACAATAACAAATATACTTCTCTTTATCAACAGATGCACTAAAATTCAAATCACCAGTTTATAACAAAAATATAAGTTTAGGTTTTTGTTCATGTAGATTTTTCACTCATAAGCTTCCACATTTGAATTCTGTTCATAACAATCAATGTAATAAAACTAAAATCTAAGATTCTATACCTCTTTACTTTTGTAATTGCAAAGAAGCAAAATGCTTCCCTTTTAACAGTAAAGTTAGAAATATAGTAGAAGAAGTGGCTGATAAAATTTGGGAACAGCCAGGTTTAATTAAGGTGTCTGGGATACAACCTTAAGAATGCATGGTTGAATCAACAAATCTAAAGCTGTAACCTCCTCATGGTTAATAAAGTGGCTGAGGCTGGAATATAACCAAGCCTTAAATGAATCCATTGTAATAAACTGGCTTAAGCTAGCAGAACTGTAATCACACACATTGTATCCTGTCAAATAATTATTTTTTGGGAAAGAAAGGAGTCTCTACAGAGCATGGAAAAGAGGAGTCCAGAGCAAGAATTTAGGAGATTTCAGGCAACATCAACTAGAAATGGGGAAGAGCAGATCATTAGACACATTTCCTAATTAAAGCCAGAAAATTTTCCACAGCCTGTGTCAAATTTGCATTAGGACTCTCTTTCTCCTCTGTTTTGATCTAGTATTCAACAAGCACCTTTCTGATATGAAACTGTACTAACACTAATATTAATAATCGCACCTAACACTGATTATTCATTTTGTGCCATACATAGACTTGTCTAACCCAATCCTGCATTATCTTTTTTTATCATTATGATAATCCAAGAAGGTACATACAGGTACTGAGGATTTTGCAGTTAAGGCTAACAAGGTTACCTAATTAGGTCAAGGATACACAGTAAGAAATTGATGGGAGCAGGATTCAAGGCCAGAGAGTTAAATTCCGGAAGTTTTAACCACACATGCCAGAACACCATCTCTGGAAAAGCAACCCACAAAGCCGAGGATGAGACTAGATCATGAAGCCACAGCACCACAGTCCTACTGGAGAGACTCACTGGTTCATCTGCGATCTCTTTGTGTAGAGTCCTACAATTTTTAGAAATTCAAGTTGGTCACAAACATTTCAAATAAAAACAAAGGTAAGAACAAATATGTCACTTGATTTCTTTTTAATTCCCAAAGTTTCAGGTGCTAGATGTGAATATACTTTACGTGTATGAATACAAAATAAAGAGGTTTATTCAATACCAGAGATATTATCTGAATAGCAATGCCAATTTAATTTCTACTGTAGGAATGTCTCAAGCAATTTCAGAATTTTTAAATACAGAGAACGAAGACTTATCAACCATTATACAAATTCCATAGCCATCCAGAAAACCAGCCATTTCAAGCATGTAAAAACAGGGAGAATAACCTTTAGTTCAACTCTATAAGCAGTAAAACTGGGATTCTTTGAATCTCAGAAAATCCATGTACCAGATTTGCAATAGTGTTCTTTTCTTCTTTGCTTTAAATATTTGAATTTAGTTGCCAAAAGGGATTTTTTTTTTCTAGCAAGAAGAGACTTGATTACTGATAAAATATAATACAACACTCTGGGGCACATAAACCACATCCAAGAAAATACCCAGCTTTATTGTTGTTCTGTCTACCCAACTGCAACTGCAAGTGTCCTCAAAATGTCATCAACAATAAACTGCAAAAGGCTTCACATCTCCTCATTAAACACTCTCCCTAAGGCACTGGGCTGTAAACAGAAATTGCCTGGTTCCTAAGATGCCATTTATGAATTCAGACACAGACACTGGTACTTTCCACTCAATGCAAAAGTTTATATATTGAATCCTGTTTATGTAACAATCAGTGCAGGGTACACAGAAGCAAAGAGACACTCTAGATAATTACCATGTGAATGGGCTTAATATTTTTCTGACATACCCCAAACATCTACTGCACAAGTTGAAATCTAGATTGGAAAATGTGTATTCCTGATGCCCTGGGGTTTTTCCCTTGTCAGATTCCACAGCACACCCTCAAGTGATAGAGGACACAGCTAACTTTTTCACACTGAATGACAAAGTCTATTTCATACAGAATACCGTATGATTTACCTTTTCTTTAAAAAAATGGATGAATCAAGTCAATCGAATATTGAGAAACAAGTTCACCTGGCTACTTATTTTATGTTGGAAATTAGAATTGCTAACATCTTAAAAAAAAAAAAAAAAAGACAAAAACAAAAAAACTACTTCTTTACCAAATAAAGTATTACTGAAGAAGGACAAAATGGTGTTCAGTAAATACACTTCAATGGAAAACAAGCAAAGTTTATAACATGCCATCAGATCAAGGCCCAGAATTCTTCAGTTGCCTTTTAAAGCTTTGTATGAGCTTCCATCAAATTTCTCGTTCTTAAACTTTTTTGCCTGAGCCCTATACGTCAAGCTGGTCTTCTGAAAACCCCCAAACATACTCCATAAATGTTCATACTTATTCATGAATCTAGATGGGCTTCCTTACAACAGACCCTACGCTCAGTCGTAACTGAGCTCCACTCAAAACTAGGTATGATTCTTAACAACATACTGAGGCATTTTTAGACATAAAGCATCCCCAGTTCTAGGTCATTCTGTGATACAGTATAGACACCAAACCACCAAATAAACGGTACCTAGTAATATGTCTTATGCTTGGACTTTGGGGTGAAGTCAGGGAACCAACAGTTAAAATCATATTGAGAAGTTAGAAAAATAGTGAAAGTACTGTTGGAGAAGGGATTCAGTTTGAATTTGTCTAATGCAAAAGTTCATGCACTTTAGCCTAACTGAACTTCCATCATCTCTATGAATTCTTCCTTCATAACCCTAAACTTCAGAGCTGTTGAGAATTAAAAAATACACGACAAGCACAGTAAACACTATGTAACTACTAGTTACCATTGCTTGTGGCATTGTGCACCCGCTCCCATGACACTAAAGGCAGAGACAGGTTAGCATCTGGTAACTCAATCAGTGTATAATTAGTGTTTGATGCCTTAGATTGATTGCAAAAAATAGGTGAATGCGTGTCTCTTATTAAGCACTGTGCAAGTGCAGACCAAGTGAAAGGCATACAGAAGCAGAGAATGAGAATTAAGGTTAAATGCCCTGCAGAAAATGGCTTAAAAGAACTCACTGTAACAATGCTAATCACCACACAGAACTCTTTGGGAGCTGTTTTTTACTGTACTTATTGGCAAAAAAAGCAACCAGGTAGGATATATACATTTCATACATGATATGGGATCTGTTAATATAAAGGGACCCTGTGTAAACAAGGGTTACAGTGCTATTCCATTAGTCTGAACATGAGAACCAGACTGGCATTTGTTAGGTTTCACCACACAGGTAAGGAGTGAATTTTAAACCCCTAAGGACTAGACGGAGAATAAAAATAGAAACAGAAGTTCCCAGAGTTCTACCCATTCACGCCTCAGTAGAATTTTATCCACATGTATTATTCTAGAAAATCTTACATCTAATACTGTCTACTCCATCACTTCTCCTTTCCTTTTTAAAAGCTTTGTTTCTAGTTTACTCAGTGCTAAACTAGCTTCAGATTATTTATTTTTGTCCTTAAAAGACTGCATCGGTATCAACGTTAGATCATTAATTAATGGGGAAAATCCAACTGTCAGACTCTGTTTAGGCATTAACTTGTGATTTAGGGAGACTTCAGATCAACACATCAGAAAGCAATACGGCACAGGGAAATTCAGTGGCTCTGACCAAAGAATGCAAGGGAAAGAAAAAATAAAGAGCTGCATTCCGGCATTGTTCCTGCGATTACTGCCAAACTATCACAGATTTCAGCAGTTTATGAAAACAGTACTTTATGTTTTCAAATATGCTCTTAAATTTTTCACAGGATGTATCAGATGGGAGGCATTCTTGTCATTTTTGGAAAATGTGGAGAAAACAGGCGTGCCAAAGACCAAGCACAGCATGTGGGAAGAGCACTTTACATGCTATTTTTACGCCACTTTTTTCAAAGTGCAAAGTGCTGTGAAACATTAACGGGGCAACGCTGTGTCAAAAGGTTTTCAACTATGTATCTATCTCTTTTATTGCATTAAGGTGCCCTGTTGCATTGTTAACATATGCCATTATTATTAATGCCAGCTCATCATCCTTACTGTAAATTAAGTAGCAGATCAATTGCCACATAATAGCACAGCAAAGGGTATATGGAAAAATAATGAAATGCTGGTAGGTGACTCACGTATGAATAGCTAGATGACAACTTTAGATTTGGTTAGATATTGTCAGCCAATAAACTCTGGCTTAACAGTGTGCCCCATAGGATATGAGTTGGTACACTGTTGTCCCAGCTTGTAAAAATTTACATAGCAAGCTGTATTCCATGTCTTAAAACACTAATGCCCTTCAAAATGTGGCTTAAACTTTATTATTAAATTCAATAGTGGCATGTGGTTAATCATTCAATTCAGTGAGTGAGTAGCCGGTTATGTGTCTCATCATCAAGGCATTATGGGTGCACCAGAAAAGAAAAGGCTCATGGCAGTTTTGGCAGGGGAGAGAGGTACAGGAGTAGAGGGTGCATAGAGGGAGAAAGGACGAGCAGAATGAGATGGACACACTAGGAACATTTCTAATGTTTTCCTTTTAAATACAACATATAACAGTAGCCACTCAGCATAGTTCCAGAAATACTGCTCCACAGGCAGCCCGGACCCAGGAGTATGTTGTTAACCTTTGACACTTGGGATCCCCTTGTGTGCTTTATTATTCTCTTCCCTTGGCATGGTTCCTGGTCTCAAGGGTATGGCCTTAAATTGCAAAATGGGGATACAATGATGTAAGGCGTAAGAAAATAAAGAAAACCTCACCCTATAAATTATCCCCAACCCAGCTCTCTCTTTCTCCTATCTCAGAAGGTACAGACGTGCCTGTCTCTCTGATCCCAGGAATGATGCACTATGAATAAAAGGAATCTGAAGGCATTCCCAAACAAAGAACATGTTTCCCCTCCAATATTGAATCTACAACATGGATTAGAAATATTCTTGTAAAACTGTTATTACACAAAAAGGCGAGGCTTTTATAGGACTAGTTACAAGCATACTAAGCTACATTATGGGTTAAATATGCTTTAGAGGGCTGAGTAGGAACCTGAACCTTATAAAACAACATTTCTGTGATAAATGATATCTTAAGCTCCAAACTGTCTATGACTTACCCACGATCTTTTAGAATATGATTCAATTGTGAATTGGGAACTGTCTGCACTCTGTTCCTTTATGACACAAGTATATTTCACTGTATCAGTTGAAGAAAAAAAGTTAATTGTTGGTTCTTGGAAAACAGACTGAGTAAAACAGTCTTCAAAGCAGAATTCATGCTGAGGAAGAATTAGAATAAACCTGGTAAGGAGTAAAAACAGCAAATGAGGGGTATGTCTCTAGCACCACCAGGGAGACTGCAGGAATTAGCTGGTGTTGTGTTAGTTCTTATCCCTGAAGAAGCACTGCTAAGCTATTTGAAGCTGCTTTCTCAAAGGGATTATCTCCTTCAATCTGTTTTAATCACAACTAAATGCTTTCAATTGCTGTACACTGAGCTAGAATTAGAGAATCAGAATTCCGCTAGATCTCTGTGATTTGGTTGAAAAAAAAGAAACACACACTTGCTCACACATACACACATATTCTAGAAATTAAATTGTCATCTGCCATCGTTCAGGTTAATTAGAAAAAAATTAAAAGGTTATATTTTTTAACAGCACAAAATAAGATCAAGGCATCTATAAAATATCAATACATGAAAAGGCTTTGGAGTTTAGAGGTGACTTTCAGAAGCATTCTTTAGAAAATGGCTACTATTTGAAGAAGATCACAATGGTTAAAAATAAGTGATCTGAAAAGCAGAATGGCAAACTGAGTCATCACTTATCAGTTACGACAATTATTAATTGCTTACTTTGCCCATCGCTGAGATTTGGCATAAAAAAATTCCCACACATTTACTTATTACACTACAAATTTTGAGTGTCCTCAAAGAACATGTTAATCTACATAGTCTGATTAGAAAACTGGTCTACTTGTATGATTGGAATCATACAATTAGACACATGCTTACTCTAGAAAAAGAAAAAGGATGATAAAAAATGCTTTCTTTCAGTATTTGTCAGACAATATAAGGTGATAATTGATATTTTCTTAGATAAAAGGAACAATTATTTTCTTGCAATAAAACTAAAAAGACAAAAAAAAAAAACCCAACAACAACAAACAATTGTAGCTCAATCAAAGAATTTCATCAATCTAGAATCTTCAATTTCATGATAGAAGCAGTATCATTCAAGGTGAAAGCATGGCCCCTGGAGCCAAACTGCCTGCATCTGAATCCTCATTCTGTCACCTTCTAGGAGTATAATCTGTCCTCTCAAATGAGATCAAAATAATACTATTTATCTTACAAGATTATGGTGAGGATTGCACGAGCAATGAGCAGCCACAATACGTGCAACCACTACGTGTTCAAAAGATAGTTACAATTCACATTTACATGGACCAAATTTAAGACAAATAATTTTATAAAAATAAACCAGGTAAGTTTTTACTCTCAAGTAAAAAAAAAATTTTTACCCCAATTCCAAGACTTTGATGGCTATTTTATAGACGTCAATAGGTTCACATTTTACCCAAGATGTAGAGCTATCAATAATTTTATGCTGACATCAGTTGCCCCCTGACAGCTCTAAGATACGAAATAAAAAGCAGTCAATGTCAGCACTCTTAAATCAAGCCCAAGGGCCTCCACGGTACCAGACAATGGCAGCTTGTTACTGCTAAGGAAATGTCAGTCCAGTCAAAGTGTGACAGAATTGTCAACTCCCTGGTTGCATCTGTCCTGGTATAACTAATATTCTGCAAGGTAACATTCATAAGGATGCTATTATGTTGCCAAAAACCCTGAAGCAGAACAGCCAAGGTGGCTCTCAGAGTTCAAGAAGTTGTTTGACTTCTTCGGACTGGAATTCCTCTCTCTAGTAGAAAGGCTCATTTTTTCCCTCTGTTTGTAGGCACAGCATTTAGGGTCAGAGATCATATTTACTCCCTGCAAATCTTATAAGAATTGGTATAAAGCCACATATCAGTATACATGCGATGACTGACTTTGGTTTGCATTCACAAGCAATGCTGCTTATAAACCATTTCTTATTAATTTCTTAAGTAAGCTTGTGTTTTTAGCATTACTTACGTCTGCCCCCTTATACCACAACTGCATTTTAATTTACTTGGTGCTGGCTCTGATATCCTGCTATTATCCATTCTCACCCATAGCATCTTTGCCATGGCAGGTATCACTTACTTCTAAGATTGCACATCGGTTGAATCCAAGGGTCTTATTAGAGATTTTCTATTTCCATTTAATTTTAAGAATAGCTTCCAGGTAATATACATGCTAGCTAAAAGGATTCATTTTCTTGCTATTCCTATAAAATATGGTAGCATTTTGATTGTGTTTCTACTTTCCCATCAACAGGCCCATTTCTAGGCTCTATGCCACAAAAAATAATAGAATCTTTTGGCTGTTCTCAGTCCTATTTTGCCAGTAAATATCACTGCTCATTGATCCAGTTTTTCATTACAGTTGGCGAAGACCTTTAGTAACGTTTAAGGGCTTCAATCCCATAATGCTGTACAAGCACCAATCAGAGTTCTATCTTTTGAGTCCATGCTAGGAACATACATTCATCAAGATACGGCAGTACCTGGATCTCATCCTTTGCTGACACTTATAGAAAGTCCCCTGTGACTTTTATCATAAAGAGTGTGTTCGGGTTAGAACTGGGTTATAGTCTGTGGTCATTAATCTAAAGTCTCACTGTGGACTTTCCTGTGCCTCAAATTGCAAGTCTCTCTCACCCTCTTCATACACCAGTGTCAAAGGAAATACTTACATCTGGGTTATAAATCAATTTGAATACATGGTAACAGAAACAAACATATGGGTTAAATTTCCTTGAAATTACACATGGTTATAAAAATTGTCCTAAAAAAAGTACTTGGAAAAATATGTTTGGGATTTGATCGAACAAAAATATTTTAAAATATCTCAAGCTGTTTGGCAAATCTCAAAAATGCCAAGTGATTTCCAAGCCTACCCACAACATCCTTTGCCTAACACATGAGCCTTTCAAAGCATGAAAATGCATGTTTGTGTTTGTGTGTGTGTGTGTGTGTGTGTGTGTGTGTGGTGAAACAATGGGCTTTGCAGCCATTTTCAGGAGTTTCATCTATAAAAATAGACTAAAGAATAACACTGCTCAATTGTTGAGGAACTCTGTTATCAGTATTGCAAGTGTTTATCGGGTTCGGATCCATACACTAGTAAAATCCAAAGGTATATACTAGGTGTGCTTAAATGATGCCAGTTATTTGACACTTATTTTCTCAGTCAAAGGGCACATTTTCTGCAGAAAAACTATTCATTTCTTTTAATTTGGGGAGAAATACAGGTTAAAATGCTGATGTGTCACTCTATTAACCCGGAGTGGCAAACACATCACATACTTGATCTCACCATATACTTGATGTCGGGGGCTTGAATTGTAAGAAACAATTAAGTCTCAACTCAGAAGAACAGACAAGAAAAGTCAAGAGCATGAGGGCACTGCCAAGGAAGGTGCTGAAGTGCTTGGGGCATGAAGGCTATAGTCCTGGGCAGTTGGAGATCCTTGGGTATGTGAAGGTGGGGTAAGCATGGGTGGTTTCCAGAATAGAAAATGTGTTTATGGACATGGGAATGAAACTTTATTTGATGCATGTAACTATACCTGTCTTTATACCTATAATTATATATGTATATATTGTATTTATATATAAAATACATACTTCATACATATTATAAACACTATAGAAGTATAGATAAATACTATATATATGAAACATACTATAAAGCTACCTGCAATTATACCAGTCTGTTAAATAACTTGAGAGTCTATCATGTTCAAACTTGAAAATATCTACAGAAAGTGATAAAATATAGCCAATCTAATCAATTAAGGATATTATCTAAATAAGTATTTGTCTTTCTCATGTCATCCCCATCTCCTTACTTATGGTTGTCTTGCTTTTGATCATCAATTTGCTAAATTTGCTTCTGCTCTTATCTTCAGAGTTTCATGTTCCTTTAAATCATTGTGAAACTTTGCCACCTGAAATTTCTTAAGCATTATGTTAGGCAAACAACACTTCCAAATAGAATTGATAATGTCCCATTGACTTCAGAATGAAACCAAAACTTCTGAGTGCGCCTGACTCTCTTATCACTGTGATCTCTGTTTAGACAAAGTTTCTCAGTATACTTTCAAATTTGAGCACCTCCTCATAATGCGTTTTCCGAGCCATACAGTGGAGTGTCAGACTAATTCCTTCTAAGAAACCCTATGTTAAGAAATCAAACTTAAACACAAAAACACTATTTCATCACATGATTCTGGACTTCCTGGCGTTATGTGAATGTATCTATAATTTTGTAAGATGAACTGTTTATATTCAACCTAAGGATCAAAACTTCATCTTCTCTCATTTGATAATTGATCATGGTATAAAACACAGTGCCTGCTTAAGATCTGCTCGTGGAGAATTTTTAAGTGATGTGGCCCCTTCAGCTCTGCCCCAAAAAATCCTCCATACTTGAAGCCCCTTCTCTGTCACACTCTCTGCAGCACTTTTCTGCAAAGGTAGCACCTCAGCACTGTGCCCAGTCTCTTGACCATTTCACCCACTCTTCTGTGCTTAACTGTGCACCCTGGCCCTCTGGACTGTGGGCGTGCTCCCTGGCTCTGTATGCATATTTCTACCAGCGCTGTGTCACTGACCAGTCATCTCTTCACTAGCCTTTCACATGTCTTGTTTGTCTTTGTATTTCTTCCATGTTGTCTGGAGTGCAGCACATTCTTGGTTTCGCTTAAATACTTGCCAAATAGATAACTAAATGTGAACAAATCAACTCAATTATAATTACAACTCTCAGCCAACTTCTAGTGCCATTTAAATTCCCATGCTTAACTTTTAACTACCTAATCATTCTACCATCTCTCTCTCTAAAATTTTTCTCACTATGAAATATTTCAAATATACAGAGAAATGTAGTAAAATATCTAGGACCCAACTTTAAACTTACACTTTTTAAATTCCTTCAGACACACGAATTAAAAAAAAAAAAAAAAAAGAATCCAGGCCCATTTCACTACCTATATTTTTAGTCAGTTAGAATCCTTTCATTTGGAATTTTGTGTTGTGCTTGTGTGGGTTACTGGAGAACAAAAGGCATAGTGAAGTACTTTTGCTTTTTCACACCTAAAATTTTGAGTATAATAATTGAAAAGATTTCTAATTTTTTAGTGAGTTGAATTTTGTCTCAAGACATATTCATTAATATATATAATATGTAATTACACGTATCAGATAATATTTTTAAAAAGAGACAATGAAGTAAAGTTTTAAAAAAAAAGTTTGGATGGTAGCCTGTAGGTAAAATAGCATTTCTGGCCACTAGAGGGAAGCGACCTTCAAATTCATCAAAGAAAAAAATTTTTTTTTGTTTCCACTGATTCAACAAATCCCCTCCCTCGTTTCATCAGATATTTGGTCAATGTACTAATCAAAATCCTTCATTAACAATAAATTTAATGATAATGTTTAATCAAATAAAAGCCCTTTTTTCTAAGAGTTAGAAACAAAGAACCATAACTGCCAACTGCTGTGTCCCTCTAGAGGCAAAAGGAAATCTATAATTTGCCTTGAGAAAGTGGAAAGAGATCAAGAGGCAAAGACAGAGGCAGCACCAAAGTGCAATCTTATTCCTTTACCATCTGTCACAATCACTGTCATTCCCCAAAGACCATTTTTTTTTAAATGAGACAAGAGAACACTCCCAAGAACTTGAAAAAAAGTAAGAGTTCTGAATCATATTGAATACTAAAACTCAACAACAGCAGCTAGCAACTGCTAGAAATCAAGAGGGAAAGTGTCTTCCAGTGTAAGCCCAAAGAAGAGAGTGTTTTTTTTAAAACAAGCAGGGAAGGAGGAAGAAGAGAATGAGTCCAAAATAAAACCTTTAGAAAAACGGTTCATGAAGGGTGGTTGTATGTCTTGAAAAACTTCAATTTGAATGAAAATGTCCAGCCACACTTGAAAGAATTATTATACTGCTATGATTTGAACAGGTAAATTCATATCCCATGTAGTAAATTTCAAATTGTTCATCTGTTATGTACCAACAAAAATCAATCAGGCACACAATTGCAGCAGTAAGTCATGGAATGACCACATCGTTATCTTTTCAGGTTCTTAGGCTCTCCACCACTTGGGGGCAGACTGAACAGCAACAGGAAAGGGAGGATAAGCAACATTCTCAACAGATTCTTTAAGTGCTTTTTAAAATGTGAATGGATGAATGGAAGCCAGTTAGATATCTATTTCATATATAACTGGAGAACATAGGCATTATGACATAGCCAAAGTATAATCTGAATAATTTCACACTGAAATTTTACATGAAAGAAAAGATATGTTCAATATTGCCATTTACCACCACTGTCAGCCATAGACATTATTGATAGTAGAAAAACGGAGTGTCTGTTTTTTTTTCCCCCCGTTTTCCTTTACTCTTTAGAGGTTTCAATTAAGGCTGTCTTACTTATAGCACAGTCAGTTGTAGTATAAACTTCCCAGCCAATGGAGAAACCTCAAACAGATAAATCCCAATGACCAAACAAAGACCTAGACTACTTAAACAGTCAATACTTGCTGTCAGTGGGCACGAGCGATTGGGTTATTAGTTTGCAGTAATTCTAGGAAGGTCCAAAGACAATTCCTTCCTTTTACTTAAATTAGGTGATTTCTGTAGTTAAACCTGACCAATGACTGAAGTCACTGTAATAAAAAATCTGTATTTCCAAGCATAGGAGAAGTTTAAAATATAGACTATAAAAGGTAGAAATAACTATTCTTTTATTTATATAGACAAATATATGTATAAAACATATCAGACTTCTGTGGCTTCATCTTTTGCTTTCTTTAGATTCAAAGGGTGGACTCCTGAACACCTGGCACATGAGCAATTAGCTCATAATGACTTGACCAATGCCCATAATGTCGATGTGGTAAGACCAGATTAAAATGAAAAACAGAAACATAATTACTCTTCAGGTATTGGATAAAGAGCAGATGCTATCAAAATCATTGACTTGGGCATATCTCTAGAAGATGGATCCCCAGATATAAACGGAAAAATATAGAGGCTGATAGAAGATGCATAATAAGCACTGTCATCTTAGAGAAGAACCTTAAAGGCACTAAAACAAATCTGATGACCTAAAGTACAGTAATTTTTTAAACATTATTACCTTGACACTGATTTCAATAAAATGTAAATCATCTTTAATTTATCAACCGTAAAATGTAGAAAAGAACACTGGCTGGTTGGTGGAAGCACCAATGATTACTATATTTTAGGCAATGTCTTTAGGCATAGTACTTTACATGTATTATCTAATTTAGAACTTGAACTTGAGAAGGAGATGCCATCTTATCTTACAGAAAATTGAGGTTTAAAGATATTAAGTAATTTGTGCAAGTGGTGGGGACTGGTTTGAATTTAAGTCAGTTTTACTTTAGAACCTATAATTTTAATTTACACCATCTCTCTTGTTAATTATAACTCTGGTTTGCTGGTTGGCTGAGATTACAGCCCAGACATAATAGCAAATATAAATAATACAAATACTATAACATTATTATCTATAACAGGAAAATAGGCCTCTGTTGCAGAGACCACAAGTTTCTGATGCAGTATCTTTATTCTCCTTTTCTTTGTATTAATAGAACCCTAGTTTTGGTATGAGGTATAATGTGATAAAACTACACTGCCCAGCTTTATTGCAATGTGGGGCCATGTGATAAAATGCTGGATGCAGAGTCGTAAGCAAAAAACACTGGCTCTTCTTAGAAGCAGACAGACTCACTAGACAGTTACCCTCTACCCTTTCATCATTCTTATTATACTATAAATAAAATGCTGTGCAGACCTTCTTGCAAAACATGTAGGCAATTATGAAAGGGAGACCAAGAAATCTGCAAACACCTTGAGAGCCTAAATTAATAATTCATATATAACATTAACTTTTGGAAATCTTTTACCACCAGTTGAATAAAATTCCTAACTGATAACAGTTCAGTTTTCTTAAAGTTAAGTGAAGGGACTGAAGGATATAAACTCAAAGTCACTTCTAGCTCTTAAATTTTATGACTGTATTAGATTAAGAATCCCAAATATAGGGAGAAAAGAACAAGTCAACTTGACAAGCATTCACTATTTGGTCCAGCACTGTAAAATTTGATTAAGTAAAGCCCAGCCTTGTTGGAATTCATCACAGAATGCCATTCACTCTCAGACCTTGTAACTCAAATATGTGAGAGGAGTTTGATCAGATAGAATCAATGTAGCCTGAATAATGAAATTTAATTTCCATTTAAAATTCTGCTTGTTTATATACCGTCACACTTATGAAGCTTCTATTTATGCAGTTATGCTAAGACTGTTCATGTAATAAGACCTTAATGTAGTTCCAAGTTCATATTAATAGTTTCTGAAAGGTCAATTTTATTTTCTCCATTTTACAGAAGAGGAAATTGAGACTTTGGAAACATTAAGTAAACTTCGTAAGACACAGTAACATGGTCCAGTGCTCTTCTCCCTTTACCATATCTTTTTATTATTGTTAATCAAAATATCCTTGAGCTTACAAAATAATGGTAATAATCTAGCTAAGCATATAAATATAAATTTTGAAATTGTTGTAAAAGACAAAACATGCTACTGAAATTTAGCCAAGAAGATCAAAAAAGTAAGCTTATTTTGAATAAAACAACCTGCAGGTACATTCCCCACAGCAGTGTTATGTGATAGCCTTGCTCTCTGATGAGCTGAATAAAACTTCAAGATAATTTCTCTGCCTTCCCACCCTAAGTGGTCTGATATATTATGCTTTGTGTACAATCTTGTTGAAATATATGAAAGAAATAATATATTTGAACAATTCCCTGTCAGCCCTATGATGTGAAGATTCTATGATACACAATCTATTATCTCTAACACTTATAAAATGACAGGCAAAACATAGAAACTGTCTCCAGGAATAGTCAGAAATATTCTCGAACTCTTTGATAGCATAATCTCATGTATAAAATTTAATCCTGTTGAATCAATGTCATAATCTTTGGGTTTAGTCACTAATGACATATTCACTGTTTGTTTTGATCTAACATAAAATACCTTAAAAGAAAAAACACATCGATAATACATGGAAAGTAACTCTGTTTAAAGAACAAGAGGCTAATGCAATGCAGTTTTCGAAAGGTCAAGACATCAAACATGGAGTCAAAGGAGCATCTAGACTAAATAAGGTTGGTAGCAATGGGTCTATACAGGGGTTGGAGACTCGTAGTTAATATCTATATAATCATTATCACTATTTGCCAAATGTTTCTGGTTGTCCCCTCCCTCCATACACATAACTAGATTGCCTTCTGACTTCTTTGTGGTTCTGGGTGGCCATGTGACCTCTTGCAGCCTATGAGCTGTGGAAGAATAAGACGTGTTACTATAGGCTGAAAGCATTTATGCTGATACAACAGCCTCTGGAACTTTCCTTTCCCTCTGCCACTGTTACCAGGCTGTCAATATTCCTTCACCCTGGTTGATGGAAGAAAGTTATTATCTGTATCAGAGCAAGGCCCCAGCCAACCTGCAATAGGCATATAGACCAAGGGAGTGATAATATTTTTGTTTGTTTGTTTTTAAAGTAATTGAAAACTTTGAACTGTTTGTTACCATAGAGTCTCTAACCCATCCTGACTGACACAATAAAATGTGGTCTTTGAAGTAATGACGTTAGACTTATGCATTATCTTGTTCTTTTGATCTTTTCCTTGATGGGAGGTGGAACAGGCTACATCATATTCACATAAGAGGCATTTCCTTTTATTGAAAACAGCTGCTAAGTTCCAATTAGACTTTTTAAGAATGAAGATAAGCTTTATACTGTTAGCTGTGAAATTAAGCATAACTCTAAAAGCTATCAGGCAAGAAGAATAAAGGTTGCAGATTTATATATTTGGTGATAATTAAGATTTCTGAATTAAAAAAAAATGTGTGTGGAGTCATATCCATGAGCTAGTGACATAGTAAATTCTGAAGGGCAGTTTTCTATTTCACTCTCATGATGGACTATGAACTGTTTCATCCATAGACATTTTCACTCACTAATAATACAAACTATGTGTACTTCTCACATAAGACAGTTAAAGTTTAACATAAGAAAACATAAAGTCATCAAACTCTTCAGCTTCTGAGAGAAATCTATTTTATACTTTACAGACAGGGAACAAAAATGATGAATTATCAGACTTGTCTTGGCACTCATTCAAACATCTTAAAAAAGATAGGTTTCTATTTTATTATCTTACTACTTCCATCATGGTTTATGTGTGAATTCAAAAGTAAGACAAAAAGAACTCATTTTGTCTCCTGCTCTGGGTTAGATACAGGAATGTGAGTTTTCCTATTTCTCTAAGGGCACTCATAAATCTGGCTTCATAAAAGGCTTCTAGATAATACAGATGAAAGTCATCATTTGCAAACAATTCATGAATGATATGATACACGATGGGGATCACAACACACCTGAAACTGCTGACAAGCTGTTATAAAAATAGCATAGATATTGAGGTGGGGTGCAAAATGGGTGAAGGGGGTCAAAAGGTACAAACTTCCAGCTATAAAATGAGTAAGTCATGAGGATGTAACATATTGAATGATGCCTAGTTAATAATACTGTATTGCATGTTCGAACATTGCTAAGAAAGTAGATAATAAAAGTCCTCATCACAAGGAACACAAAGAAAAAAATTGTTAACTAGGTGTGGTAATTAATGTCAATAACTCTCATTATGGTTATCGTATCCCAGTGTATACAAATACCAAATCACTATGCTGCACACCTGAAACTAATATAATGCTATATGCCCATTATTCCTTAAAAAAATTAAAAATTAAAATACTCTAGGTATGTAATAACAAAAACATTCAATAAATAAAACATTTCTTTACCTGTTTTTATTTATGCAGTATCAAATGTTACAAAAATAATCTTTAAAACAGCTGAAATTCAATGGGCTTTCACATGTATGAGTAATGTGAAAATGCTAAAGGCAGGTTAGAATTTTGAAAGCCATAAAAGTTTTCTGAATCATTTGTTTTGAGAGATGAGGATGAGAAAGTGGGATAGTTGTTTGAAACAAAAAGTGATGGATTGTGAAAAAGAAGTAGGAATCTATACTAAACTGTATCATATAATCCAAGATAGAGCAATAACCTTTAGAAGTTAGAAGTAGTCAAACCCATGCATTTATAATCAATTAATCTACAACAAGGGAGGCAAGAATATACAATGGAGAAAAGACAGTCTCATCAATAAAGTGATGCTGGAAAAACTGGACAGCTACATGTAAAAGAATGAAATTAGAACATTCTTGAACATCATATACAAAAATAAACTCAAAATGGATTAAAGACCTAAATGTAAGACTGGATACCATAAAATTTCTAGAGGAAAACATAGGCAGAACACTCGTTGACATAAATAATAGCAATATTTTGTGGATCTGTCTCCTATAAAAAAGGAAATAAAAGCAAAAATAAACAAATGGGACCTGATAAAACTTAAAAGCTTCTGTACAGCAAAGGAAACTATCAACAAAATGAAAAGACAACTTATTGAATAGGAGAAAGTATTTGCAAATAATATGACTGATAAGGGGTTATATCCAACACATAAACAGCTCATAGAACTCAACAACAACAAAAAACACCAAACAACCTGGTTAAAAAATGGGCAGAAGAACTGAGTAGACATTTTTCCAAAGAGGAAATGTAGATGGCCGACACACACATGAAAAGATGCTCAAACTCAGTAATCATCAAGGAAATGCAAATCAAAGCCACCACACCTGTCAGAATGGCTATTACCAAAAAGAAAACAAACAACAAATGTTAGTGAGGTTGTGGAGAAAAAGAAACCCTCCTACACTGTTGGTGGGAGAATAAATTGGCACAGCTACTGTGGAGAACAGTATGAAGATTTCTCAAGAAACCAAAAATAGAACTACCATATGACCCAGCAATTCCACTCCTGGGTATGTATCTGAATAATAAAAACACTAATTTGAAAAGATACATGCACCCCAATGTTCATAGCAGCATTATTTACAATTGCAAAGATATGGATGCAACCTAAGTGTCCATCAACAGATGACTGGATAAAGGAGATGTGGTATATATACAATGGAATACTACTCAGCCATAAAAATACTGAAACCTTGGTATTTGCAGCAACAAGGGTGGACTTAGAGGGCATTATGCTAAGTGAAATAAGTCATTCAGAGAAAGACAAATACTATATGATATCACTTATCTGTGAAATCTAAAAAATACAACAAACCAGTGAATATAATAAAAAGGAAGCAGACTGACAGACATAGAGAACAACCTAGTCGTTACCAGTGGGAGAGGGAAGTGGGGAGGGGGTATATAGGAGTAGGGGATTAAGAGGTACAAACTATTAGGTATAAAATATTCTGCAAGGATATATTGTACAACACAGGGAATATAGCCTATATTTCATAATAACTATAAATGGAGCATAACCTTTAAAAATTGTGATTCACTATATTGTACACCAGTAACTTATATTATTAATCAACTATACTTCAACTAAAGAATTATTTAATTAAAAAAATACAACAACAACAAAAGTAGTTTAGTTTTATTCAAGTGAATCTAACTGAATTCCAGCGTCCTGTGGGAGAATATGATGGCCATGATGACTGATATATGAAGACTTTTATTATGTACTTTTTTTGTTGTTCTTAATCATTGACCCAGTGGCTTCAAAATATTTTTGGTAATTGCATTCTCACCAAAGATGATGATGACCTTAGCCAGATGAGAGGAAAACAGTGGAAGTCAATTAAATAGCCACATTTATCCCTAGTTGGCTGTCCTGTAAAACCCAGTTGTACAAAAATATGACTAATTGATGGAATCTGAGAAATCATGTCAAAGATACATTTGATGAGAGCTATTGAAAACACTAAGGGTATTTTTCTAGTGTACATACAATCATACAATATTGTTTGAAAAGTTTATTGTATGTAATTGTGTGGCCTTTGGCAAAAACTAGAAACAAAGCTGCAAAGAATGGTTGTACAAATTACAGTCCATTCAACTGATGAGGAAAAGAAAAAAAATTAGAAATGAATACATATATTGGGGTAAATCTCTTATTACCAAAATCGATTTTTCATGCTCCTTAGATTTTGTTTTGATTAAATAAATTAAATGAGTCAGAAAATGAATTTAAATCTACCCACAAAAATTCATAATAAAATGTATGGTGGATTACTTTTGCTATGACATTTCAATTCACTCATCAGAAGACATCTGATTACTCATGAGTGCTTATATTACATTAGCCTCTTTACTCATGACAAAAAGGCTGTATCAGACCTAATCCATTATGGTTTTTTTTTTCACTTAAAGTTCATCACTACTATGCGTATTGAATTCTATATTTAAATAGTAGGACATTGAACTGGTAAATCATGGTCATAGAATATAACTTTGTTCTATTTTTTTAACCTATCAGGATATTGAATAATTGTTCTGATAACAGACCTTGAGTCTTCAGTGAAATAAGATTTTGTAAGTTTTTGCAATATCATTTAAATTTAAGACATTGCAAGTGGAAAGAAACGCAGTTTTTCTGAAAGACACAATTGCTCTTTCTAGAAATTAATGTTTTCCCTTTTTTCAGAAACAGATTTGAAATGAACAAGATGAGTAGACACAGACAAAATCTTTGCTACTCATATATCCTCAGTTACAGAGATTTTATAACAGAATTGGAGCCATTGTCTTGCTTTCTTATCTGCTTTAGTGTTCTCAGGACACAAAAAAGAAATTCATTTCTCCTGAAAATGATCTCCAAAAATATCTTCCTCAATTTAATTTCTCATAGGTTTTCAACTGCCTGAAATGCTCCCTTTAGAGATGTGGAAAATATAACCTTAATCTAAAATTTTTTTCAGGCTATAAATAGGGACTAAATTTTATTATGTTTATATTTAGCTACCTAAAGCAACAGTTAATTTTGCTATAAATGTGCTCAAAATTTGGTGTGTGATCCATTGACAGAAATTTAAAACAAGGAGAAAATTTCTTCTCTCAGTCACTGGAATCATAGGAGAAGCCATCTGACTCTGAGTAAAGAATCCCTGGGTGACCATCTTAGACAGTGCATAGAAAATTAACTTGAAGTCTTCAAACATTTTTAATGGAAAAAAGAGCTAAGGTCTGATACCACTTTCCCCATTTGGGTTTACTATGAATTGTCTAGAGGAAGAATTTATATTAAGGAATGAAAGAAATCATTTTTAACATTGACATCTAAGCCTTACTCTTGCTGTTTTTCAAGTATCACTGCTTTAAATATAAGTCATCTCCCCACGGACCCCTCCACAGAACAGCAAGCACAAATGTGGTTCTTGCTGATGTAAATGTTTGATTCTTCCTGGGATTGTCCAGAGGGACGTTTCAGCTGGTCTCTAGAGATGGAAAGGATGGCATTTTGTCTTTTGCAGGCACAGCAGTTGCCTTCACTCATCAGGGTAGGAAGCTAAAAACACTGGTTCAGAGATTAACTTGAAAGCCAAGCTCTTACAAATAGGATTGCCAGGTAATCAACTTCAACACAAATATCTTTATTTGCTAAATGTGGTGATCCTAATGATGAGCCTTACATCATTATCCCGTGGCTTCTTCTAGGACAGTGTGGAAGAAGGAATCTCTCTATAATCATGACTCTCTAGGCACATTGTAAACAATCAACAGGAGCTTTTTTTCACTGCCTCTAGATTGAAACACCAGAATCTAGCAAAACAAAAACAAAACAACCCAAAAATGCACACACACACACACACACACACACAAAGAAGCATCTTTCCCACTTTTCCTTCTAATTGGCTTCACATTTTTGCATTTTTCCTGAATCACCTAAATTTGTATTTGGGGAGAATAATTAAGCACAGAAACTATATTTCTGTTAAGGATGGACGTATATATTTATGCTGTGAATACATAATATGTGGCTAAACAGTAGCCAACATACATTAGAATACATATGAAAATAACATATAAGGAAAATAAATTTTGGTTGTTTAGATGTTAAACCAGTGTTTCTCAATCCTGGCTATAAATTGGCATTAATTGGAATTTAAAAACCTCCCAAAATTGATGACCTGACCCCAGCCACAGAGATCCTGACTGAATTGGTCTTGGGTGTGGGACGGTCTTGGGTAGGGAGGAGCATCGGTATCATTTAATAAAAAATCTTAGGTAATTCTAATGTGCTGCCAAGGTTAAGAGCTACTACTGCAGAATAATACCTGTCCACTTTAGAAGTATATACCTATGGCCCACTCTGGCCCACTTTAGTTGAGTTAGACTCAGGACCCAGAATTCACTTATCCTCTTGATTCATGGTGGGGAAAAATATTACACTAAAGACCTTGGTTCCAAACCCGAATCAGCTGTTTACTGTATACATATAATCAGTGTTACTGTATACATCCTGGCCATATAGTCAACTATTCTAACTTCTCTAGGTATTGAGGTTCTTAATATGAGAAGAATGCAGTATTCTCAAATTACCTACAAATTTTGAACAAGATGGATTAAATAATGCCTTTGTATCCAAATACAGGCATTTTAAATATTATTGAAATTATAGAATTTCCTGAGCTCACCCATTTCACTGACGTTGACAGGTGTTGATCATCCTTATTAGTCTGTCCTAGCTCTATATTATGATAACAAAGAATGGTCAGAAACAGCACTATTTAAAGTCTTCAGCAGATACTCTAGTATCTAGTATCTTGCATGAGGAGTCTCTGTTTCTCTTCCCAGGTCCTCTTCACTCCAGTCTGTTAGGATGTGTCCAATGTTACTGGCATGACTTTTAGAGTCCCAGGCCACTTAGAGGTTCCTTCTCCCACCAAGATATTCTCCCATGAACATCTAACTCTGTCCTGGTGTTTATCTTTTATTACAGTTTTATTCATGTGTCACTAGAAAGCTGATAATGGTACTGTGAACCAAAACCCACAGAAGTCCAAGGAATTTAAATAAGATCTTCCAGCATACACAGAAGATGACTCAATATTTGGCTTATATTTGTTCCTCTAGCATGAAAAAAATGAATGCCATATTTTCTAAAAATTTTCAAATTAATATTCACATTTAAGTTTCTTTAAATACACATCGGATATGTACTCTTTGTATGAATGCACTTTAGTAGGAAAAAAATTGACATGTTTTCATTTAATGAAGTGAAATCTCATCTACCCACCTCACCTATAGTTAATATTTTTAATTTAACTCCGGTGTTTCCAAAACAAATTTCATATATTTCCCAGATTTGACAAAAAATATCTCCACTCCCCCTTTTATTAAAAACCCTGATTCGTTTGTATGAAGAGTGATTAGAACCTCATGAAGATGTTAGAAGTGGGAGCCCTGGGTTAGGTTTATGTAGTGTTTAAAGAAAATGTTCCTGTCTTTATTCAGGACATAGAATATCCAGTTCACTATAGTCCACCCACATTAACTTTACTCTCTTGGCCCCTGTATGTTTTTGAGTTTGTAACTCCTTGGTGAAAATGATAAACTTTATTTTGAATTGGTTGGATTCAATTCTATAGTATATACTGTAATCTATAGTTTTCTGATATAAAAGAATGATATTAGTGTCAGGTTACTTGGTTCCAACAGAACAATTCTATTTGGATGCAGAAAAATACCAGCTTGGTAGCTCTCCAACATTACTTTCATACCACCCAACAACAGAAATGAACTAAATCTTAAAGCTTGGACAGGGTTCCAAGAGTAACTTGATTTCTGACCCAATGAAATTTAGTTGTCAGAAACACTAAATGTGCTTTATTTTCCAGATGGCTATGTTATGCATGTTCAAAGCTGCAGGTGTTTTATAAAATAAGATATTTAAGGTGATACGGTATCCATTTTGAGGTTGGAGATGAGGTGGCGAGGATGCATTTATTGAACATTTTTCAAGGATAACTAGAATGAAAAGCAATATTCAAATGTAGAGATAATGTCCTTTCATACACAACGCCTTTGTTTCTAGAAGGAGCAAAACAACATCAGCATGACATTTGATTTTCAGACTGAAGTTTCTAAATAAATGTTCTAGTGACTTTTGAAAACAAAGCTTCTAGGATAACATTCTTCTAATTCTTAAACTAAGCTATGAGATGCCAATTAATAATTCTGTTATAGAACTACAAGAAGATAAATTTATCCTACATACAGACTGACATAAACAAGTTTTATGTTAGATAGTTTATGTCTCCATCTTTTTTAAAGAAAATTTATTTTTGAAATTCAATTTGGCTTTCAGAAAATAGCTTTATTGGTCTAGTAGTGAACATACCTCTTGAAATAATGGTTGTATATTGCATTTTTTTAAATGTATGTTTATTTTAATAGATGCTAAGATTCTGCTATAGAACGAATGCTTTTATTGTATTTTATAATTTAATGTGAGATATATTTCATTATATTAATAATCATACTTCATAACTTTGAGTTTACACATATACTTTGATTTACACAAATAATTGAATAATTTTAAAAGGTGTGAACATGGATTTATATTTTATTAATCAAATTGTAATCCATTGTACTAACAGCTCTCAGAAAAAATCATGTGAGAGATTTGTGAAAGGGAGTTTCCAATTAGAATACAATAATATTTTGAAGTATTTAAACAGGGTTCATTTTTAATCCAATACTTGCATAAATACATCATTGGTTACTGAATATATAAACACATTATTGTAGTAAATTTACTATTTGAGCAAACTTCAAAAAAGAACAATACATTTATTTTCATTTACTATTTAAAATGATTCTTTTATTTCTATTGTTACTATTTGAATGAAAAGGGGGAAAGAGGATGGTCTCATTATTTCCTAAATTTAAAATATTCCCATGTCTTATTGATATATTTTTATAACAATAAAGAAGTTACCTGAAATAAATATTTAGTACATAAATTCTTCAAGTCAGTTTTTTTTTCCTGAGGAAGAATAAAGGATACTCACACATACATATAATTTCCTGGGTGGATATTCAGATTTACTCTCATTTAAATATTATAAAACTAATTTTATACTCTGAAAAACTTTGAAAACATTTAATTGTTTTAGTACTATTTTCACATGCAAGTCTAGTAGTTTTTTCAAAATTCAAAGTAGTTTTTGTTTTATTTTTCTTCTTTTGTGATCTTCTTTTTTACACTCATGACAAATGATAACTTTAAAACAGATACTGAACTTGTAGCAAAGATGTTATCCTTCAGGCTGAGAATGCTTTCTACCATAGGCTTTAATTTAATTTAGATAATGCCCATGTGAACATGAGTGAATTTACAGACTTTAATTTAATGGTTCAGAGTTGGAGATAAAGGGGGAAACTGACAATATCTCAACACCATATACTGTACTCTTCTGTACTTTTTACAGCCCACCTGAGAACACCATCCCCAAATGTGTCAGCTTATAGTGGTAATGTATTGCTGTGCACGGCACATTCTGGGACTTGGGTATGTAGGCAACCTTCAGTTTTATAGTCTAATACTCAGAAAAAGCAATCACAGTGATTTGCTAGGAGATCCAGTGAAGAATGCTTCCACAAGGGCAGTTGATACCCCTTGTTTAACCTCTTTTATAAATGCAGTGTTTAAAAATTCCACATTGACAATTTGATGTTTATTGTATATTTTAACAGCTACACTCAAAGATTATTTAATTTTCAAATGTTGCAAAACACGGGTCAAAACTCTCCTTAAAGTCAAAGCAAAACAGCCATTTACTTTTATTGAGCAATTCTTCAAGTATCACCATGCTTAACTCAACTCATGATCTAGGACAACTGACAGAGTCCTTAAGAGCTAATAAATATTCTCCAAGGGGTCAAAGAACTGGGAAAGTACACTCTTTCAAGACCAGTTATTAAAAAAAAATACCCAAAGAAAAATAAATAATGAAATATAGAGAACTTTATCTGATCATTTTAGTGTAAAATACTGCAGACTTACAAATCCATTTGGCAAAAACTACAGCTCACCTACCTATCCTCTCCCTAACTGACATATTACAAATAAATTTACTCCTCTCATAAGAACAATCCTCTAAGCACAATACATAGATGCACATACCAAATTTGTCACACTGCTATTCGACCAGAAAAGATCAAATTTTCTAACACAAATAAAGTGAAAATGGTTCTTCCAATTTAAGGTCCATAAAGCACTCATTAAAGATAAAAGCAGGTTATTTAGCAATATTGGACTTTGTGAGATGCAGTATGTGCAACAGAACGAAATAGAAATTTCAGTGATGGAAAATCATCCTCCTTCCCTCGTGATAGTGTAATAACCTTTTAAATCATGTCTGACATTTGTAAGTTGAGTGAGCTGGCAGCCCAGCACAGTCTGTGTGGTAATATACGTGGTAAACCCTTTCTGGAGCAGTAATCTCATCGCTGTGTCTTAACGGCTCTCACTTCACGCGGCCGACTGGGCCCCAAGAGACTTTTTTGACTCTGCCTTTCTCGAGCCACTGGTTGCTAATGTTCCTTATTATGAGGAAAGCAGAAACGTGCCTTCAGGCAATGGCCACTCGGCGAGAGGTACACCACCAGCCAACCTTCGGCTGAGCTGTTTTGTTTTAAACTATTAAATATGCACATGCGTTATACAAAGGGGGTTCTTTGTGCTTCAAAAAACAATATGACAGCGATATTTACTCTGCTCCAATTGCTAATCTGACAAGCTCCATCTGGTAAGCAGACCCTTTATCTTCTCATCACCCTAAATCTCTGAAGGAAAGTGGACACTAGTAGCATATGTCCATGGCTGGTACTTATGCTTAATGAAGTAGAGTATTTATAGGTTTTAACTTTAAGGACACCTACAAGACGTGTTACTTGGTGTTGAGAGGGAAAGCTATCCCATTAAAAGGAGCTACATCAGTCCATTTTCTATCACTCTGCATTTCATTTGGAAAGGGAGCCCATGACTACATCTCCTTACAAAGTTGAGATGGAATTCTTCTCAAAATATTTAATGATCTTAAAGTGCCTCCTTCAGTCTCCCCAGAGCAATCCTTACCATTAGCTCTTCCCTATATATTTTAACCGCCTTCTTATTTATCTTTCTTCCCTACTCAATTGCAAGCATTGTGAAGGCAAGAAATGTAGATTATTTCATTAGTCTACCCATGCTTTCTAATATTAGTTCCATGAACAAATGTATACATTTTCACTCCATTGTAAACATGGAATATTTACATTTTCCATAGGAATAAAAATGATGACAAAACAATCCTATCTTATCACAAAATCAAACAAATGAATTGGTTATTTCTACTTCCACATCTGATCAAAGAGCTTCACTTCTCCTGTCCTTTGCTACTACTGAACAACTCATGCACTGAGTGTCCACTCTGAGCAATCTGTATTCAAACATGAAAAATATTCTAGGAATCTAAGCTTTCAATTTAACATGGTACTGTGTGCATACAATTTAATTTATCGTGCTTTGTAGAAAGAACATGGCATGGGGGTACTATTGTGTGTTAATGCCAAGAATCAAAGGCTATTTGTTCATTTTAAGGAAAGAAGTATCAGTGCTTTTTTCTATTAGACACTGATGGAAAAAATATGAACAGGAAAGGTACAACATTCTCTTACTCAATTTGTGTTTTATAAACAATCTAAAGCCAACTTTATCCAATGGGGATTTAAAGGCATCTAAGACTTTGGTTTAGAAGTGGGAAATAAATGATGAAATTTCCTTGTCCATTTTCTGGGTCATTTTCTCAATAAAAGGGTCATAGGCAGCTGCTATTGCTGCCTTCCAAATATATATTTCAGCTATATTGATGTATTATTTTATCTTTTTTATCCTTTAAAAATATTTAGTGTATTTTCCATTAGGTACTTGAAATTGCAGTTGATTTAAAATCTTTCAAAATAATAGAGTGAGCTGGAACAGGACAGAGAAGATATTTGGAAATTTGGCATTATCACCTAGATTTGGTGTCCACATCACTATAACTTTTAAGAATTCCTAGCGCAAGAATATATTTTATATATACATATAAAACACAGGTATAATTATTATTTATTGGTTTTATTTTCCTTAACTAGGACAGCTCACAATTATTTAGGAGTGATTATGGAAGGTGGGGAAGTTAAGCCTAGTCATTATGTAGGTTTGGTGAAGAGAAACACTGCTTTAGTCAGAACAATCATTGTTAAATTAAGCAATCACTGTGAACAAGGCACTGTTCTAAGTAATTTATATGTATTCAATCAATCTTTACAAAAATCCTATGATGTAAGTACTATTACAATCTTCATTTTTCAAATGAGAAGACAGAGACTCAGAGAGGTCAAGTAATTTGCTTGAGGACACACAGATACTATCTGACAAAATTAGGCAGTTTAGTTTGAGTCATGTGTTTCACCACCACACTAACTGGTTCTCTAGTAATATCTGAAGTTATAATATTTGAAGACTGGCTTCTAAACTATAAGGAAGGTTTCATTTTAATTCATTATTAGGAGTACAAGGAGAGCTAGAAAAGGGAATTTTTCACTTGACTGTTCATGCCTATTTTGCAAATGAATGGTATACAAAAACTCATTTGTTTTTGTTCACAAGTGAATTTAGATACCCACAACTATATGTATGCTAGGAACTCATTCTGAATGATTTGTTTGAGGAGTGGATGAATTGATAAATGAATAAATATATGTACCTCTGTATACAATATGTTTATATATGGAGCTACCCATTATCCAAATGTTGAGGTTTTTAATGAGAAAAACTGAGGCAGAGAAAAAGAGACTAAGTAAAAAGTCATGTAGTTTATTTAAAGAGTAAGGACTATCACCTATATGTGAAAATGGCTGTTTAATGTACCATAATTTCTCCTTCCTCTTAACAATAATTTGATTTCTTTCAGCCTGTTAGCATCAGTATTTTTTGTAGCATAGCAAAGACAGGACTAAAAATTCCAGAGACTGATGTAAAAATAACCTCTTTAAAATTAGAAAAAAAGAACAGATGGGTTGGGCCGCTACATTCATACTCCCTACACTGTCCTAAGTTGAATTAGAAGAAATAATCAACCATCTCTTTGGGTCCCTGCTTAAATATCTAGTTAGAGGCTGAATCTGAAGCTACTATTCATTATCTTCAATTCTGAGTGGCTGTGCTATAGACTAAAATAACTCTAAGTAACTTTTTCTTAAAATACATTTTGGACTACATAAGGCAGCTCTGCAAATGATAAAACTCTAGGCAGAGTCAATAGCTTGAACAAGAGCAATAACAAAAATGTGATTTCACTACTGCCTAATATATTTAATTCTATATCAATTTCTCTTTGGCTCTAAATCTATGCTAATCTGCAAAAGTGATTAAAAAGTTGCAGCATATGTACTGGTGTCCACGTTGTGCACACACAATATATTATATGTATGGCAGGTTTATATGTTTATTGGAGAATGAGGTATTTTTTAAAGTATGAGAATATGATGACTGTTATAGAAATATTTGCATTCCATATTTATTTCAAGACTCCGCCTTCTTTCATGTCAGCCAGTCTCAGAACTCCTGAAGTAAGTTGGAGTCTGCATCTCCCTTCTTTTACTTCCATCTAATTGGCAGACGTTGCCTATTATTTCTCTGCTATGTCTTTGGTGTCATAATCTTTATTTCTACAGCTGCTTCTCTAAGTCCCATTCTCTGTGAGTCTGAACTACGATTCTGCAATCAATTTTAACATTTCTCTAGACTTTCATTCTTTGTTCTGTCCAAATCACCCTCAGCTCTCTCCAAAGTTGCTTTTCCTAAAACACATCCTGATACCAACCCTGCCTTCTCCATCTATTCCAGTGCCTCCCCTCTCCAATCCCAATGTCAATTTAAACATACTTAGCCCAATATTTTAGGTTTGCCTGAATCTAATTCCAACTCACTTTCCCAACCTTATTTTCAATAATCCTTCACATTCAAATGAAAGAGTACTAATTTTATTCATGTACGCTTCCCTTTTCCCTCTTTCTAAAATGTGTTCTCCTTACTTCTTACCAAACACATCCTACTTATCATTCAGGATCTAGTTCAAATTCTACTTTTTTCCATGAAATTTCCTTGGCTCCTTAGTTCAACACCTCCACCTTAGATTCCATGGCTGCTGATCTAGTAGTCACTGAACTACACATTGGAACACACTTTTCCTAATCAGTGTTTATTGAAACTATGCACATGTATGTCTTACCTTTCATACTAACTGTCTGCACCTAAAGGGCATCATCTCTTACACTATCTACTCCACAATGCCAACCAAGCACACACTCATGCATACAGGGGCCACAGATGCACACATGAATGAATGAATGAATGCATCATGAATTTATCCATAACAGAAAAAAAATTGAACTCAGGTCTCCTGAATCCCCACCAAGGCATTCTGTTCACTCCTTTGCTGATGGTAACTTGCTATTAAGCAAACTGTGACTGTTATGATGCACCTACTCCAACACTATACTTTCACAGTGTCCAATCACTCTCATTACAATTTCCTATGACTGATATAAACCTTTCTCACTAAAATTCAGTCTCCTTATATGTTGCCCTGGTCTGAGGGCTGCAGATAAAAGGCAAAGGCCTGTGAGTGAAGCATTATGGATTTTAGGCCTGCATCTCAAAAATCTCTTAGCTTGGCAAATCACTTTGCCACAACTTTCTCATTTGTTAGATGACGGGTTTGGACTGGATGATTTAGGAGTTTCTTTCCAGCTCTGAAATTTAGTGGAGGTGAAAGGCATAATCTGCCAACTTTGACCTTCAGAAACTCATTCTACATGCTTGAATTCCTATGGATTATTATTAAATGATCCTCTGTTTTCCCTGGTGCTGGCTGGTATGGTTCTAATACTCATTCTAAGCTTTCACTTTCAAACTTTGTTTGAATATCATTTCAATTCATGCTGCAAATTTCCCTACATCTATGTCACAGTCCTCAGAATGTCCCTGTAATTCTTCACCCAAAAGGCTTTGTTGGCAAATTTCCAGAGGAGGCGGGGATTCTGTCATCTCATCACCAAGCATTCTGGAAGCTGTTTCCTTTCATGGAGACTTCCTTGAAAGAACTCATCTCCATTCTGTGAAGAAAGTACACTTAGACAAATAGCTCAGGGTGTTCATTTTAACTTCCTCTTATTTCAAACCACCAGAGATTCCAGTTCAGCCTAAAGATCAATACACCTAAAGTTTCATTAAATTTGAAGAAATTCATCCAGTGGATCAGTGGTTATTAGCTCAGATTAAACACTAATCACCTATGGAGCCTAAAAAGTTATGCTTAGGTATCACTCCTAAGTTGACTTATGTGAGCCTGGAGTATTTGTAAAAATTTCCCTCCAGCAGTCAAGCTCCTTGGTACTTACCCAAAGGAGCTGAAAGCTTGCGTCCAAACAAAAGCCTACACACAAATGTTTATAGCAGCTTTATTTATAATTGCCAAAACTTAAAAGCCACCAAGATGTTCTTCAGTAGGTGAAGGGATAAATAAACTGTGGTAATCTAGATAGTGGATTATTTAATCTTAAAAAAAGAAATGAACTATCAAGTCATGAAAAGTCATGGCATTAACTTAAATGCATACTACTAAGTAAAAGAAGCCAAACTGAAAGGCAATGTACTGTAGGATTCCACCTATATGATATTCTGGAAAAGGCAAAACTATGAAGGCAGTAAAAAGATCAGTGGTTGCCAGAGGTTGGTGGTGGGGAAGAATAGGTGGAGCACAGGGGATTTTTAGGGCAGTGAAAACACTAGCACTCTGTGCAATATTATAATGATGGATACCTCCCATTATACATTTGTCCAAACACAGAATGTATAGCAAGAGTAAACTATAACGTAAACTATGGACTCTGGATGATAACGATTGTCAGCGTAGGTTCGTCAGTTGTAACAAATGTACCACTCTGGTAGGGGATGTTGATTATGGGGGAGGCTTTGCACGTGTAGGGGTAGGGAGTATATGGGAAATCTCTGTACCTTTCTCTTAATTTTGCTGTGAAACTATAACTGCTCTAAAATTAAATTACTAAATATATATCACATACTTCTATACACATATCTCTATCTCTATCTATCTATGTATCTATCTATCTATCTATCTATCTATCTACACATCCCTAGGTGATTGTCATCTGTCCCTTAAGTTGAAAACTCACTACAGCGTAAGTCTAGCTCAGATCCACCTTTGGTGGCTAGGAAACCAGAAGAGTGGGAGGTTTATCTAATGACTGTTTAAGAACCATATTGATATTTTTATATATTTTCTAGCTTTGTAGTAACTTAAGATTGAAAGAAAGAAAAAAAAAACAGCTTTCAGTTTCTCCAATGGCCATTGATCTAAAAAATTACTCCTGTTCATTTAAAGGTACAGACAGGCCAATATGCAAAAAGAAAGAAAAAAAAACAAAAAAGAGCAGTCAACCCTGTTCACGCTTTTCCCTGGAAAAGCATGTGCTGGCGACATGTCTGTGGAAGGATTTGAATGGTGGCCCATTATTATTCAGCAAAGACCGAAACCTGCCCCATTGCCTACAGACCCTGTGTGGGCTGCTGCTTCTTCCCTAGCTCTCCAGTCTCCTGTTGCACAGGCCTCTCCTCAGCTCCCCACTCTCAGCAGCCACCCAATAGGACCCAATCTTTCAGCCTTATTAAGATTTTGCCAAGCTTCATCTTACTACAGGCCTTCTCCATCTGCCTAGAATGTTTCCCCAGTGGTTCTCAAACTTTGCTGTGCATTAGAATTACCTTGGGGCATCCTAAAATTCTCGATGCCAAGGTCCTACACCGAACAATCAAATAAGATTTTCTAGAGACGAGACCCAGGCATCAGTAATTTAAAACATTTTTTTTTTTTTTAAATCCCTCAAGTGCTCATGATATGCAGAAAAGTGTGTGGCCCAGTGTTCTTAAGTCCTCAGCTCATCTGCTTAACCTCAAATTTGACTTCAGGTCTCTGCTAATTTTCACTTCCTAAGGAAAACTTCTACAATTCACAATCTGGCCAAATACCTCAATATACAGTTTCACAACATCAAGTACCTTCTTTCATATCACAGTGTTAGCTGGGGCTATAGTCTCTGTTCCAAACTCAACACTAGACCGTACAATCTATGCAGCCAGTGACTATATCTGACATTGTTAACAAGACTGTCCCCAGTCCTACAACAACGGGAAAAAAAAAAAAACAACAACTAAAAATTCGCCCATGTCTTAAATTCATAACATGCAAAGATTTAATAAAATAGCTGGGCATCACAGAGGTCCATAATGGTGCTATAAATATATTAAAAACTTGCTTCTAATTTTTAGTGAAGCCTGACTAGACCTTATTTTACTGGTAAAATGATATTCTCTGTGATAATTTAATACAGTGTTATTACACTTTTCAGTTCTGGACCCAAGGTATAATCATTTGTATGCACAGACTTAAATCATCTCTAGTCTCCTTTATTTTTTCCCCAGTACAAATGAATGCAACCCACTAATTGTAGATCTGCTGTAACACATTCTGTTAATGCAGTTGTTCAGGAAAAGTGTGATTACATTTCTGTTTGGGTGTATTTTGTAAAAAATCTGCCACACTGAAAATTTCCTCAGCTGTTGGTTCACAGAGGGTGTCAGACCTGTGGGCTGTCACATGGTCAAATAAGGAAAACAGCACATCAGGCATGTTAATTAGTATTGCATAAGCACAGCCATAATGAAGTCTAATTGCTTTGCAGTGGCAGTTACCGGAAGACCCAAAACCTATCCTAGTGTTCCTCTTGTGGAAAAAAAAAAAACAGAAAAATAAGAAAAAAATTTTTTTCCAAAACCTTAATACACCTTTAACGGTGCAGGCATGCAAATACCCTGCTGAGATGTTTGCCACTTGAATGTTTTTGCTTTATGCTAATATCTCTCTACATTTAAACTTTCCTATCCATTACCATAATCTTTTCCACACACACATTTTTAATAACAATTGTTCATCTGATTTTTGTCATCTAAACTAGCTCCCACAATTTCTAAAAACAATTTCATGCTCGGTCAGTTTTTCAGTCTGCATTTGATCTCAGCGTAAAAAAGAGAAAGAACAAAATTCATCACTACACACATAAAGTACCCTGTTCTTCAATAAACCCAAGAACTAAATGGGAAACCTAACAGTTTTTCATGAACCTAAATTACTGTACACCAAGGTATCCAGTTTTAAATCAAGTTTGAAATGATTCAATGAGGATCTAATAGCCAAATGCCAATTTTATACATAATATTGTCAGTGATCCTAAAGGAAAAAATAATAATAAAGACTGTATGTGGTTATTTGACCAGTTTCATTCATACTTATGCTAATTTAATTCAAAGTTTTCAAGGAACAATGACTGTCAATTAAGTTAAATTATACTCTAGGGAGAAGCTTTCTGAACATGTGGATTACAATCTGCGAAAGAGAAAAAAACAAGACATCAAAGCACTTCGCTGATCTGAACAAGTCATTTTGTAGAATGGCATCCTAAGGAATTTTGATAGCAGAACCTATGAGTGGCTCCTCTCATATATCTAAAGTCCTCTAAAAATCTATCTCCCACATATCTAGCTATTTGCTGAACGTTTCCTTTAAGTTTTATTCTTGCAGAATGAACAATTTGGATCCTGAAAGTCTTATAGACGTGAGAGCAATAATATTACTTCAAGATTCGAGGAAGGAAAATACATTTGAAAGCATTTGGGAATGGTGGGTTTCAAAACTAACTTCAGCTCTTTTATATTTTCAACCTAAAGGAAATGTATCACAAAAGCAATGTTAAATTAAAGAAATACGGGATTACCGGTTTTAAGGGATAAAAATAATTCCTGCAGCTGGATTCAGAAATCTATTAAAAGGTAATGTTAAAACAACGACTGCCAATTTGGAAAGCATGTTGAAATTCCACTTCATAAGGTTGTTGTTTTGTTTTTGTGAGAGTATAAACCTCTAAAGAGAGCATGTATCCATAGAGGAGATTATGGGTATTCATGTGGACAAGAATGTGTGCTAGTGTGCGTACAGCATCTTACTTAACAAATTCTCCTGGGTTTATTTCAGGAGTAGAAAGGATTATATGATGAATCAATTCCATAAAACAATGGCTTATGAACTCCAAATGTACTGCTTTTGCACTCTGTCTAATAAGCAGAGAGATTTGTCAAAAGAGCCCTCCTTTCTAAGGAACCCAAATGGACAGCATCCTCTATTTTTAATCTGTTTAGAATTCCAAACTGTCTTTCACTTCTATAAAGAAATCAAGAGTTAAGCCATTTGCACTTATATCTTAGCAGCATATTACTCAACATCTGGTAAGGTCCAAAGTTCTGAACTATAATTTAAACAAACTCATGGCTAGAATGCAACAAATAAATAAGAAAAAATTGGGAATGCCTCACATATTTTTCAGAGTAGACTTCAATAACAATAAACTAAATATTTACTCAATACACTTATGTGAAAGATAAGGGAAAACCACAGAGACAAAATGGAAAAACAGTTTTCAGCATAGTTCAATACATAAACTTTTTTTTAAATCCTTCTCTAAGTTACAAAAATGATTATCAGAATAGTCTATGCAGAAGATGTCAAGAAGGCAATTTTATGGCATTTGCAAAGTTATTCAGGTAAAAAAGAAGCATTGCCATAGTTTCATATTTCTATGCTTCTATAACTTCTTTGGGTATTTTTATTTTATTTTATTTACCAATATGGAAGATCTTCAAGATATGTGATTCAGTTCATGAAACATGGTATAAGCTAGTGTCTTCAGCAAGCTACCATTTTTGAAAAACACAAAGCCAAATGAATAGGCATAGATTATTCACAGATATTAATAGAAGTCTGTACAAGAAAAGCTGCAACATTTGTTACTTCTGAGAAAGGAATGGGATGCTTTCTGGTTAGGGTGAGAAAGAGACTTAATTTTCCTTTAATAGCTTTTATACTTTTTGGTTTTGCACTAGTAGAGTGTTATCTTTTTAAGAATAAGTAAAATTTAATTTAAAATATATTTGATTTCCACAATAAAACCAGCCTCAATTTAAGATCTTTTTTGTCTTATCTTCATGGAACATGCTTGTATTTTGGGAAAATCAGTGATGTGTATACAAAAACATAAAATTTGAACAAAAGTTTAGAAAATAGTAACATGAGTGTATGGTATGGAGCGAAAGTGATCTATGAGCCCCATGAAGGTCATAAGTAATGACTTATATAGTTAAGAAAAGGCTTCAGGTAAAACTGGATATTGTAGGATTTATATAGAGAGAAAAATAAAAGGGCAATTCTGTCAAAAATCATGTATTTGAAGTAACACATGGAGACAAGGTTGGCCAAAACAGAGTCCCACTGATTACACAGATGTGTCTGTGTAAGTGTGTACTTTCGTGTTGGACTGTATGTGGCTGTGGATAGAAATGTGGGTGTGAGTGTGTAAGTGCTGGAATGAGGTGAATACATCAGATGGCAGAAGACGTTCTTTTTTATGATTCCGAAAGCAGTACAAGTGGATTTACTTATTTGGTTTTCTTTCCTTTACCCTCCTTCCTTCTTCCGTTCTTTTATTTTTCTTGTAACTATTTTTAAACTCAAGTATAAATACACCTGCAATGAAGTGCACAAATCATAATTGCTGAGGTCAATGAAGATTATAAAGTGAACATATTCATGTAACTTCTACCTATAGGTAGATGAAGATCTATAGTATCACTAGCCTCCCATCCCACACCCGACATACTCCTAAAGGGCAACTGATATTCTTTTCTACCACCAAAGATTAGTTTTTCTAGCTGGGGAACTTTAAATAACGAGGATCATATCATACGCGTTTTTCTGGGTCTGGCTTCTTTCCCTCACTACAAGTTTCATCTGTGTTGATGCATGTGCGAACCTTGACACAAAAGGGATAATCTTGAACTCTTTCAGCTAAGTAATTACACATATTCACTACCCCAAAGTGCAAAGCATGTAAGCAAGATAAGCTTAATTAGGCATTAAAACGTTTGATCTGTATTGCATCTTACACTGCTACATATTTCTTATTTCATTTGTGCTTTATAATCATCTAATACTCTATTAGAAGATATGCTATGATTATCATATTATTACTATTACTATTATTTTACAGATGAAGACATGTGGATTACAGCCTGCATTACCTACTGAAGTGTATTATTTAAACTGCAAGTAAAGAGTTAATTGTCATTGACACTCAGAGCTTCCACCTTCAAAGTCCATAATCATAACACAAAACCACATTATCTCCATTATTATTTAAATGAGAAAATGGAAACACAACAAGAATATATTTTTAGACGTATTTCTCAGCGTCCATGAACTAGCATTATTCCTTAGAAAATGTGATGCTGACGCTGCCACTATGTGGCGTGTCTGCTATAACCACTGTGGGTCAGGACTTTTCCTAAGAGTTTGTATTATCCCATTTAATCATCATAAAAACCGTATGAAATAAGTACCATCATTATCCCTATTTTACAGGTGAGGAAACTAAAGACAGGTTAAGAAAATGTGCCTCAGGTCACACAGTAAGCTAGTATATCTGGGTTGGTAAACTTCTCCCAATCTAGTAAAGAGCTAGACTGTAAATATTTTAGACTTTGTGGGTCATATGGTCTCTTGTCATGACTACTCTGCTCTACTGTCACAGAACAAAAGTAGCCATAGACAGTAAGTAAGTTAATGGGCATGGCTGTCTTACAATATGACCTTATTTCCAAAAATGGGCACTGGATCAGATTCAGTCTACTAACTGTAGTTTGCTGACTCTTAGTATATCAGTGTTCACAGAATGCTTGGAAATACCATAACACAAATTCTATGTAAAACTTAACTCATGGGTGAAGCTGTAGAAACACTGCAAGAGATACAAATTAAAATATATTGCAAAAGCATAATATAACTGAACCTAGAAGCGTAAGTTTGCTCAATTCCATATTAACTAGTGATTCCAAAGTGGGTAACTTGGGCTTTTCAGTGCAAATGGAGAGCTCAAGCCAGAATCAAATGACAAGTGAAAATGAGTTTCCTCAACAAAAAGTTAACCTTAACCTTTTCTCACTTACTTGAAAATCTTCATTCAAGGGCTTGAATAATCAGAGTTGTGAAAATGCTACATTGGGCAAAAGCTGAGTTTCATTGATCTAGGAGTTAGTGAAGGAAACCAGTCAGGTAAGTTCAATAGTCCCAAATGAATACAGCAAAATCAAAACACATGAACATACTGTCATCCATAAATTTAAATAGGTAACTTTTATCATTTTTAAAGAGTGGTTAATGTATGTATTTTTAATTTAGAGATAAAAATGTGCTCTTACTCATATTTTTTGAAGTTCCAATAATGAAAGCTATGTCATCTTTGTGAATTGTATGCTTTGCTTGTCCTTGTCTTAGAATCGAGCTTATTTTTAAAACAAACATTCTGAAAATCTTTGATACTGCATTCAGCAATCCATCTGCTCCAATGTAAATTCTTTCAAGTGCAGGTGGCCTGTAACGTTGTGTGAGAGCAATTAATGAAGTTTTGAATCTCTTTTGCTGTTTCACGCTCGGCTGAATGGTAAAAAGGGGTTATCATCTTTAATTCTCCAGCTTCACAGTATACACAGTTAGATATTTTCATGCATTTTCATTTCCCTTTTAGATACATATATTATACATGTTTTTCTGGTTGTTCTAGATACAGACCAAATAAACTCACCAATGATTTGCAGAATGGATGAAAATAATAATATCTAGTAAAGATTAAATTAATAATGCTTAAAAAAAGTTTAAAGGAAATATTTCAACCTGCCAGAATTGTCATTTAGATTCTGTTTACAAAAGCAACTAAAAAAATCAGAAAGCTTTTTACCCTAATGTCAGTTGCTTAATGAAAAAGTCCAAATATTTAAATATTTATTATGTTTCATTTCATATGTAAAGACTTTTCTTCATATGCTAGTAAATCATTCATTCTAGTTAAATAGTGATTTAATAGCTGATTTATAAATTATTTAATTAGACCCCCAATTTTTCTGATTATCATATTGTGCTCTTAGCCTAATGATAACTCATCAAATTATGCTTATAATAAAATGCATGAGTTTATGACCTTATCTGTATAGATATTCTTATAGTGCTTGGCTAAATGCACCAAAAATTTATTTATCTAACAGTGGACTTACATTTTTATAAGGCATGAATGGTTGTAGATAGCTTTGTGAATACCACATTTGTTTCTTTTTAAATTTAATACAAAGTTTATGTTTCTAATACTGGGAAAATCATTAAGATATATTTTCTATTTATAATAATAATTGTGAAAACATGGCATATATTAAAGACCAAAGAGTAAAGCCTCTGAAGGAAGCAGCCCAGGGAACAAGTCTTGTCATTCTGGTCATTAAGTCAAATTTCATCTATAATGTCAGTTAGTTGTCATTAAACATTCATATTGTAGTCTATACATCTTTATAAATTATATAAAATAATTATGTTTTCATGTTTTAATTGTTATTTAATAAATAAAGTCAGTCATAAAATGAGGGAGAAAAAAACAGTAGACATATAAAACTCCAATAGTTGACTCTAAGAGCTCGCAGTATACATGCACTTTTAAGAATATCTCTAGTACTTTTTTTAAAATTATAGTTAATGCAAATAGAGACTTAGAGGAGTTACTCTCTAACTAGAGACTTGCTAAACTGAAGTCAGAAAAATTTTGTACTAAAAACTGTCTATAAGAAAAACTTTTGCCCTTTTGTTTTTGTGAAATATTTTTTTTTAAAGCCAGGATTTAACAGAAGAAAGAAAGATTGAAATTTTCTCAGGAAATAAACCTAAGGGGCAAATATGGTGTGGACAATTCAAGGAAAAGAGTGCAGATTTGGGATTCATCCACTGTCAGTTAAGGTCATGCTCATAAGGAAAATGAACAACTGCAGGCATATTCAGCTAAGGATGAATACGCAACCACTGAATGGCTGCTTTTTCGAGTAGGTTACATGGGAAAGCATAAGCACAGCCCATGATGCCCTGCCTAACCTGACACCTGAAAATACAGATAGCTTTATATTTCATTTGATCTCTCCGGAGATATTTATAACTTCATGTCACTGCATGCTCTCATCCCTATGTTCGTGTTCTGTTTAGGTGTCCCTTGCCTAGTCCTTGGAGCTAATGTTAGGCTCCCCTTCATTTTGATTCTTAGTAACTTAGCTTTTCCAATATAGATTTTGATTGGTTTTTATGTCATCAGAAGAGTGTCTGGTACTAGATAGACAAACCAAAAAAGAAAAAAAGTCACAACAAACAAAGAAAATGAAAGAATTCAAAATACATGCAATCATATTGTTGGCAGGGATTTCATGAGACTGCTTAAAATTATCTTATTTTCTAGTGTAGGGTTATAATCAGACTAGTGTGGGGAAAAGCATTTCACTTATTTCATAGTTCTTTAAGTCTGATCATTCTTTTTGATTATAAGAGGATAATGAAGAACTTATAAATTAAGAGTTCATTAGAAAGAGGTACCCATACTTTCAATAAGCCAAGTCAAGCCAAATCTGTACTTAGCTTCCTTATTGGATTTTACTGGGTTAACCAAACCAATAGAAAACATGATTTTTCTTCTCTAGTTGGCAAGACAAAGCATTCACATATTTATCAACTATAGATTTAAGTTAGCTATAACTAGTTATATACCCAATTTGTTGGAAATGTAATAAACAAATCATAAATATCATATGAATTCAGCAACAGAAAATATAATTGTTGCCTAAGCAAGTTGGATAAGATTTTTATGGCAGAAGGTGTGTTTGTCCAAATATTTGAGTGGTAATGGAGAAAAGTTTGATGATCATGCATTTACGGAAAACAAAGAAACAGTATAGAAACCAGATAAGAATGGAACATCTCAGGAGCAGTAAGCAAGAGAGATACTTTGTACCTCTCTTGATATTAAAGAACAATCCTCAATGCTTAAAGATTTGAGATCATATCTAATAGTTAATCAAGAATCAATACAGTTCCTTAAATAGAGGACAGTCATAACCTACATACAATAATACTTAAGAAAAAACACTTTACACTGAAGCAAATATATAGGATAATTCTTTTAAAAAAGTAATCACAGGGTAGTCTTTCACTCTACATGAGTAATTGAATGTCTCTGTGAGTATGACACAAACATCCAAACAACCTCCAAAAGCACAATTTAACACATAAAACAAATTAAGCCCTAACCATAACATTCTAATGTGTACCATATACTTCACAGGAAAAGACAGATACCGATACAGTTTTTTCTTAACGTTGTTATTTTCATCCACATTGAAGTCATAATAAATAGAAAGTACTTAATTTTGTATTTTTAATGTTTAAGAAAATATTACACCAAAAAGAGAAGTAAAGAAAACTCCAAATGTCAGTATGTGTATTCATTACGCCTTAATTATGTTAGTTGTTTAACTGAAAAAAAAGAGAAAAAAATGGCCAAATCTGGACTGGTCCACTAAGGTTTCAACTATTTGTATGTTAAAAAATGCATATGCATGAATCTGAAATAATCATTATGAACACACCCCACAAGTTAAGCAGAATTTTCTACTATGCATATTCAAAATGTCTTTTTCAAATGCTAATTTGTTAATTACAAACTTTTTCTCCAGCTTAACTAAACTCATAGACCTCACTGCAATCATTTGCATAATGTTTCCTATATAAGCAATGCGATCATTAAGTGACAGAAAATTTTCAAACGAAAAAGTACACTTTATTAAACCCTAAAGAATTATGTTTGTTATTGAGGGCAATTATATTCAGAAAATATATAAGTTTCTGAAAATTTAAGCATTTAAAAATAAGTGGAGCCTTCTACTTATTTTATATTGTGGCAAATTATGTGTGTAAGATGCTTTCAGTTTTCATAGAGCACTATTTAATTATCTTTCACACATTTCACACCAACAAATAATCAGGAGCATCACTAATAAAATATTGGGGTCTGGAGTCTTGGGAATAAGGTTAGGGTCTCTGAACTTTGGTCTCCTCCTCAGTAAAGTAAAACTGCTGTGATGGTGATGATGATTTGGGAAACAGTTAGCTAATGCCAGCTGTTATCATGATTATGATAATAACAGTTGTAATTTCAAAAAAGCCAACTCTGTAGTTCAGAGTTTGAGTTTAAGTTGTATTTCTTGTTTGTCTTTTTTTGTACGAGTGGCTCTACTGCTTTTGTACAGATTGCTAATATCCCCACAACCGGAGGGTAGAAAGACACCCCAAAACGGCAAAACACCAATTAGTCATAATCCCTCACAACCATCAATAAAATCAATTATTAAAACCAGTTTTAAAAATATAGTTTAGATATTATTTTACTTATCTATAAGATAGGGTCAATATAAGCATCTGCTCTATAGGTTTGTTAAAATTAGAAAATCTGTATAAAGTGTATAGCACTGGACCTGGCTTCTCGTATACACTTAATATACATAAAAATAATTAATAAATTCCAATCATTCATGTATCCACAATCTTGTATAAATTATCCTAATTTGCAAAATTAGTGTTTTTGTTTTTACATTATATTTATTTCCTGGTAAAACTTATCCCTTGGTCTAGGAAATAATCCCTAAACGCTCATCTATTTACACAGGTTTGGAGAGATATCAGTTACAGTGGTATTAGGAAAGCTAGAGTTGGACCTAGGATATTCATACCATTAACATAGTGGGAATAATTCTACAGGAGCTACTGTAGTTGATAACGACAGACAACCTCAATCTGTTAGCATGGCCTTTTCCATAGGTTTACATGCCTTTCACTCATGGAACAAATATTAACTCTAAGTATGTCAATTATAAGAATCAAAATCTAAACTCTTCATTTAGAGGGAAAGAGGCCAATTTATTCTCATCTCTTCCCATCCTCCATATTCTTCCTGAAACAGGCAAAGAAAACTGCATTCCTCTGAATGATGTATTATTGAAGCTTTTCCAGGTAGAGGTCAGGAGAGGTAATACAGAATAGCAAAAAAAAAAACCAAAAAACAAAAAACAAAAAAACAAAAAACCAGAAAAAACAACAACAAAAAAACTCTATGCACGAGAATGTCTTAACTATAGGTGATATTCTTATACTGACAGATCATTCTGAACAAGGTTGGGGGAGCAATATCAACCCCAAGGAGGCAAACAGATTCTCACTGCAGGGAGGAGTGCAAATATGCTTTATATATATGAAAGCATAGGTATACGTAATGTACACAAACAAATATACAGTTTATCTGTACTATTAAAATTTCATAGGGATAGCAACGAGGAAAAAAATGTTGAAAAAACTCCCATAAAAGACAGTTATGAAAAAACGTGAGAAATGCTGTGCTACAGGTACCGGAGAGGTTTTTAAATATAATCTATTAACTTAACATTGGAGGACATACGTAGAAAAGCATGGATACAATTAAAATGTGTAGAGAGAGTGGAAGGGAATATACATAACTTTTTATACCATGTTTAGGGACTTTTGCAAACTCTCTGTAGATTGCAAAATCAATCTAAATCACACAACACATAACTAGCACACAGGTATGTCTGCCCAACTTATAGAATATTTTGATAGCACCACGTATAACAGAAAAATAATTAGATGTCATCATTTAGAAAATGCATGCTTCAGTCTGCTTAATAGCTTCATGCAGACAAAGCCAAAAATCCCCCAAAACAAGGGTGATTTAAAACAGCCCTTCCAAATACCATATTGCTTCTCATGTTTCATCTAGTATTAAATTAAGAAAAAATAACTTTCAGGATATGTATTTTTTTATCATATTGTATACCAAACTGTGGTCCTGGCATTCTTGCACCATTTATTTGGAAATTGATACTATAAAACTTTATCTGTTATTTTGATATATGGCTTAATACTGTAATTTTAATACTGCAATGTGGGGAGAAAAACCCATTACTCAATAAAACAGGAATAAACTAGGATAAAGAAATGCATGAAAAAAAACCCTGAAGATATCTGCATTTATATACCAGTTTTTCTTTTTCCCCTAAGCTTTATATTTCTTCACTATTTATACATATTATAAGGATAAACCATAGGTTCAGAGCAACTCTACTGGAGAGAAAAATAGAAAAGAAATATCTTTAGCCACAGAAGCAATGGTTTTTCAGACAATGCGCTCATTTTATTTTGGTAAGTTCTTTGCATACACTCAAGTTTCTCAGTGATCTGACATGAAATGCTGACATTCCATCTAAAGTTCTATCTAAGAAAGTTTTGACATAGGACAATTTTGAATGACAGAATATTTAGTTTTGACTCAAGTTTATAAAAATTGTCTCATTACACACAATGTCTCCTCAAAACTGTCTAAAAGATTTGTTTTCAAAACAAACTAAGTGTTCCAAGACAGTTCTGTATGCTTGTTGGTTGATATGTCTATACGTATGTATGTATGTTATATGTATGCATGTATATACCTATTTATTGAATTATATGATGTCTTTTCACATTTCAAATAGAAAATTTTACAATTTAAAAAAATGTTTCCTAGCAAAAATGCTTCAGTTACTTCTCTAATTGCAATATAAATCTAAGAGAAGCATCAGTAATTCAGTTAATTTAAAAAATCCATGTCTAATTATAATGTGTTTTAAATATTCTTTCACTTCTTCAAGTTCTTAGTATCAAATACTGATGGACAAGTACAGGTATCTAAATTTTATTTTTAAATCAATCTTTGTTTTCATTCTAATCTAAAATAGAATATTTTGACTGCCTACTATTCATAGACTGTGTCACATGTGACTTTAAATTCATCTCTCTCAGTTTATTAATCCATAAAATGATGCTTGAAGACTATCTGTTATAAGTACTAATTTTATATATATATATTTGTTGTTGTTGTTGAAGTATAGTCAGCTTAAAATGTTGTGTCTATTTCTGGTGTACAGCACAATGCTTCAATCATCCACAAACATACGTATATTTGATTTCATATTCTTTTTCACCTAAAGTTACTATGAGATATTGAATATAATTCCCTGTGCTATACAGTATAAACTTGTTTACCTATTTTATATATATTAGTTAGTATCTGCAAATCTGGATCTCCCAATTTAACCTTTCCCACCCCCTCCCACCCTGGTAACCATAAGTTTGTTTTCTACGTCTGTGAATCTGTTTCTGTTTTGTAAGTAGGTTTGTCTTTTTTTTTTTTTATTAGATTCCACATATGAGTGATATCATATGGTATTTTTCTTTCTCTTCCTGGCTTACTTCATTTAGAATGACAATCTCCAAGTCCATTCATGTTGCTGCAAATGGCATTATTTTATTCTTTTTTTTAACAGCTGAGTAGTATTCCTCTGTATAAATATACCACAGCTTCTTTATCCAGTCATCTGTCAATGGACATTTAGATTCTTTCCATGTCTTGGCTATTGTAAACAGTGCTGCGATGAACACTAAGGTGCATGTATCTTTTGGAACTAAGGTTCCCTCTGGATATAAGTACTGATTTTTAAACTGTTCATGGAGGAGGAAAGCACTTATTAAGAAGTATATGGTAATGTTTTACTGTATCTATTTTCCCAAAACATCTTGGAAGAGATGCTACATCTTGAAATGAATTCTTCTCATCTATTTCAATCTTAGCCTATGGTATTATTTTATTTTTAAAGAGAAGAATGTTTAAAAACATCACTAAAACAAACTTGAATCACAGAATATTCATTAGGCAGCCATCCATGATGCAACATATTTCAAAGTGTTTGGGAAGTGACAGGTACAGTTGTTTTTTCAACCCTATGACAGATAGGTTTTGCTGTTTTAACTGACAATTCAAAAAATTTTATTTTCATGAATAAATATAAAACATTCTAACAATATATACAAATGTAATTTTAATACCTGGCTAGCACTCCCCATCTGCCAGAAAATAAAGCTATTTAAAAGAGTGAAACTAGAAGAATTATACAAAGTTATTTGCCTTTAGTGCTTCTTAGACAATAAAAGAGGGAAAAAAGACCATATGCTCTCTAATTTTGCCACAACACTTTATATGCAAATTTGGATAAGAAATGCATATATTTTATGTGCACTTGTGTGATAAATGTTTCTTGAAAAAAAGATGTCTAATTTTGGTTAAAAATTTATACTTCAATTTATTCTTCTGAAATGACTTCAGAGAAACTAGAGGTAAAGTCAGTCATCATCTTAGCTATGACTGTATCAGGGCTATAAATGATTCCAAAAAATAACTTTATTAATAAACTCAGCATAGCTTTAACTTTATGGAAAAAAATAGAAAAAAAGTCAAATTATTTAGAAGAGATTTACATCAAAGTGAAATAAAAGTTTTTAAAACTGTTTTTGGATATAATTTCTATGTAATAAAATTAACCAATTTTAATAAAGAATTGGCTGGGGTCTTGAAATATATACACAGTCACATAATCACTACCTTGCTTATGATGCAATAGTGGTAAAGAACATTTCCACTTTTGGTTAACACCAAAAAGTTCCCTCTGATCTTTGCAGTTATTCTCCTCCCCTATACTCAGCCCCTGAAAACCACGGATCAGCTTTCCATCAATGCAGTTTTCCCTCTTCAAAAAGTTTATATTTAAAAAAACACAGAGCACATTATTGTTTGATTCAGGCTTCTTGTATTTAGTATGTTTTTAAGTTATTTATGTTACTGTTCTATACCAACAGTATAGCTCATTCCTTTTATTGCTATGTAGTATTCCATCACGTGGCTATAACAATTTATTTATTCACCCATTTATGCATAGATGGATTATTTCCAGCTTTTCAAAACAATTATCAATGGTGTTAAAATAACATTCACAAATGAGTATTTTGTATAGACATATATCATCATTTCTCATGGGTAAATATATGGAATGGAAATGTTGGCTCATATGGTAAGTGTGGACATTTTATTGGAAATTTCCAAATTTCTAAACTGTACCATTTGCATTCCCAACAATGTATGATAAGTACAGTTGTTCCAAATTCTCCAAAAGCATTTGATACTGTCAATTTTAAATTTCATCTAATCTAGATGAAGTGTCTATTCAAATCAAAAAGTTGGTTTTGAGTTGCATGTTTTCTTCTTACTGAGATTAAAGAATTCTTTCCATATGCTGTATATAAGTCCTTTATTAGATATAGGCTTTTAAACTAGTCTTTTAAAGAGCAAAAGGTTTTAATTTTGATGAATTCTAATCTATCTTTTGGGGTTTTTTGATGGCTTATAAGAAATCATTGTTTACCGCAAGGTCACCTGATTTTCTCCTGTGCTTTTTAACAAGTGTTACAGTGGTAAGCTCTTTCACTTAAGCTAAGATCCATATTAAGTTAATACTGATACAAGGCACCCCAAATGGTAAAGTTTCTTCTGATATTTTTGATTAATGAATTTTTATTTGCATATTCCAGCACTGTTTGTTGAAAGACTATCCTTTCCTGCACTGAAGTACCTTCCTATATTTGTAAAAACTCAATTTGCCATATGAATGTGGGTATTCTATTCCATTTGTCTTTATGTCTATCAAATAAATTATCACATACTCTTGGTTACTGTAGCTTTGTAATAAGATTAGAAATTAGATATGTAAGTCCTCCATTGTTATTCTTTTCCAAAATTGACTGGGTAAAGAATCCTTAATTGTTATTTTTTTTTTCTTTCAGTAATTTAAAGACGTCACTCTACTGTCACATAGTTTGCAGTTTCTGGGCAGAATTTACTCTCATCATTATTTTTGTTCCTTTTAAAATATTGGTCTTTATTTCTTCTATCTTCCTTCAAGATTTTTTTTTCTTTATCATTGATTTTCAGCAATTTGATTATGATGTGTTTTAACATGCTTGTCCTTAATCTATTCTGCTTTAGGTTTATTGAGCTCCCTTCAATCTGTCAGTTCAGTTTCCATTAAATTATAAAAATTTCCAGTTACTATTTTCTCAAAGATTTATTCCAACTTTGTTTTCTTTTCTCTACTTCTAGTACTCTAAGTACATACATGCTAAGTTTCTTGGAATTGCCTCACTAATAACTACTTCATTGTCCATTTTTGCCATTTTTTTTTTCTTTTAGTGCTTAATTCTGCAGAGTTCCATTTTATAGGTCTTTAAGTTTGCTGATCTTTTCTTTGGTTTTGTCTAATCTACTATCAATCCCATTCAGTATTTTTCATTTTACTTTATATTTTTGGGGTTTTTCAACTTATTTTGAAAACTTTATTTTTCATAGCAGTTTTAGGTTCACAGAACAATTGAGAGTAAGGTACAAAGATTTCCAGTATACCTGCTGCTACCATGCATGCACGGCCTCTCCTATTCAACATCCCCTCCACAGTGGGGCATTTGTTATAACTGATGAATGTACACTGACAAATCATCACCACCAAAGTTTATAGTTTACACTGTTTCACTCTCATTGTACATTCCATGGATTTTAACAGATGTATAATGAGATGCACCCATTATTATAATATCATGCAGAATATTTTCACTGCCCCTAAATCCTCTGTGCTCCACCTATCTGTCCCTTGCTCTCCCTTAACCACTGGCAATCACTGGTCTTTTTACTATCTCCATGGTTTTGCCTTTTCCAGAATGTCACATGCGGAGAGGAAAAGGGAGAGGGCAAATTAGGATTATGAGATTAAGAGATACAGACTACTATACATAAAAGATAAGCATTAATGGTATATTGTATAGCACAGGAAATTGTCTTACAATAACTTTTAATGGAGTATAATTTATGAAAATACTGTATCACTATGCTGTACACCTTGAAACTAATATAATATTTTAAATCAACTATACTTCATTAAATTAATTAATTAAAAGGTGGCATTTCAAATCAGTGGACTATTTATTAAATCATGTTGGCACAGTTAGCCATTGAAGATAAGTTTTAACACTACACACCTATTAGAATGGGTAAACTCTGGAACACTGACATCATCAAATGCTGGCAAGGACATGGAGCAACAGGAACTCTCATTCATTGCTGGTGGGAATACAAAATGGTACAGCCACTTTGGAGGATAGATTGGAGGCGTTTTATAAAACAAAATATACTCTTGCCATATAATTTAGCAATCACAATCTTTGGCATTTTACCCAAAGGAGCTGAAGACAGGGTTCACATAAAAACTTGCACACAGATGTTTACAGCAGTTTTATTCGTAATTGTCAAAGCTTGAAACCACCAAGATGTCCTTCCATAGGTGAATGGCTTAATAATTTGTGGTACATCCAGACAATGTAATATTACTCAGTGCTAAAAAGAAGTGAGCCATATAAAAATAAACTTTTAAAAAGTTAAAAAAAATAAGTGAGCCATCAAGTCATGAAAAGACATTGGGGAAACTTAAATGCACATTAGTAAGTAAAAGAAGTCCACCTGAAAAGGCTATACACATTATATGATTCCAATTATATGACATTCTAGAAAAGGTAAAACTATGGAGATAATAGTTTTCATTTTAGACATCATGTTTTCCATCTCTGAAAGATGTATCTTTTTATACCTTCCATGTCTCTCCTCATCATGCTCATGTTTTCTCTACTTCCCAGAACATATGGAACCTATTTATAGTAACTATTTTAACTTCACTGTCTGCTAGTTACATCATCTCTGCTATGCCTAGGATTGCTTCTAATGATTGATATTTATTCTGGATACGGATAATATTTTCCTGTTTTTTTGCATGTCATGTAATTTTTGATTACATATGAACATTATGAACTTTATATTATTTCTTGCTAAATTTTTGTTGTATTCATTTAAATAATGTTAGGTTTTGTTGTGGTGTACACATAAGTAAGAGGGAATCAGCTGAATACTTTTGAGGTTTGCTTCTAACCTCTGTTAGGACAATTTCAGAGCAATTTTAGTGTATGACTAATTTATCCCCACTACTAAGGTAATATTCATTAGAAAAGTCCCCCATTGGGAACATAAACCCTTCCCAGCTCTGCATGAGTGCCAAGATTTCTGGCATTGGGTAGAATCCTTCCATATATGAACTGATTAAAACTCAGCCAAAGATTTAACGGGACTTTTCTGCAGCTCTCGCTCTCTCTCTCTCTCTCTCTCTCTCTCTCTCTCTCACTCTCTCTCGCTCTCTTTCAGAGATCCTTCTCCAGTGCTTTACTCTGCAAATTCTAGATATACCTACTCTCCAAACTAGGTATGATCTCTGTTTTCATCTCAGTGAGACAACCAGGCTCTGTTTGTGCTCCCCTCCCTTATCTTGTAGCTTGGAAAGTGCCATCAGGAAGAAAGCTAGAACAACTGGAAGGCTCATCATTTTTTTGTTGTTTCCCCTTTCTCAGACATCACTACCTTGAACTGCCTGCCATTCAGTACTTGCAACACCACTGTTTTCTGTCTGGCTTTCTAGTTGTTTAGGGTGAGAAGATGAATCCTAACCATTACTCTAACATAGTTGGTGAAATTAATTTTCATATAGCACCAAGATACTGATACCTTGTGTATATTAAATAATTAGACCATTTCACTTACTGGTTTTGGTTTCTAATAGCTATTTTGATAAAGAACTGTTATTCTTTCTCAGCATTTAAGAAGTACATCTCATGGCTTGTGTGTGTGTGTGTTTTTTTTATACAAAAATGTGATTTTTACTTCTTGTAAAGAACAATTTAAAATTCTCCTTTGTGAGCCTATATACATTTAGGAAGAAAAACAGATTTAACATCATGCCCTATGAAAAGTACCTTTTATGGTCAAGTTGAAGATTAAAAAAGAACTGGCATACCAAATAACAGTAGAAATTAAGGCATGAAAACATTTGAACATTTGAAACAAGACTTAAGAGTAGTTAAAAACACCATTAGAGCAGATTAGAAATTAAAAAAATATTGATGAAGACAGGAACCATAGAGAGGAAGAGATGAAATTTTCCAGTCATGATTCTGGTACTTCAACAAGGATTATTCATGCTTAAGCTTGCCTGATAAAGCCATTAATAGACACCTTCTACCCTACAAGAATGGACTCTGATTTAAAAGCTGCCAAATAGCAAGACTTTATTTCATGGACAGTTGTGAAAGGTTTTTACAAAGATAAAGCATAATTACATTAATGAAATGGTGATAAACTATAATAAAGACAAAGAACCCAATCAAAAAATGGGCAGAAGACCTAAATAGATATTTCTCCAAAGAAGACATACAGATGGCCAACAGGCACAGGAAATGATGTTCAACATCACTAATTATAAGATTATTCAAGTACATAATTAAAACTACAATGAAATGTCAACTCACACTGGTCTGAATGGCTATTATCAAAAAGTCTACAAATAATAAATGCTGGAGTGGGCATGGAGAAAAAAGTGCCCTCCTACACTGTGGGTGGGAATGTAAGTTGGTACCGCTACTATAGAGAATAGGATGGAGGTTCTTTAAAAAACTAAAAATACAGTTACCATATGATCCTGCAACCCCATTTCTGGGCATATATCTGGAGGGAACCTAATTTGCAAAGACACATAAACCCCAATGTTCATAACAGCACTATTTACAATAGCCAAGACATGGAAACAATCTAAATGTCCATCAACAGATGACTGTGTAAAGAAGCTGTGTTATATTTATACAATGTAAAACTACTCAAGCATAAAAAAGAATAAAATAATGCCATCTGCAGCAACACGGATGGGCTTGGAGATCATCATTCTAAGTGAAGTAAGCCAGAAAGAAAAAGAAAAATACCATATGATATCACTCACATGTGGAATCTTAAAAAGAAATAAAAGAAGACACAAATGAACTTATTTACAAAACAAAAATAGACTCACAGACATAGAAAACAAAACTTATGGTTATCAATGGGGAAAGGGAGTGGGAAAGGATAAAATGGGAGTTAGAGATTTGCAGACATTAACTACTACATATAAATAGATAAACAACAAATTTCCACTGTATAGCACAGGGAACTATATTCAGTATCTTGTAGTAGCCTATAATGAAAAAGAATATTAAAAGGAATATATGTATGTATATGGATGACTGAAATATGCTGTGCACCAGAAATTGGCACAACATTGTAAATTAACTATACTTCAATTAAAAAAAAAAGATGCATGCACCATAATGTTCATAGCAGTACTATTTACAATACCCAAGACATGGAAGCAATCTAAATGTCCACTGACAGATGAATGGATAAAAAAAGGTGAGGTATATACACACACACACACACACACATATATATGTGTATATATACATATATATACAATGAAATATTACTCAGCCATAAAAAATAAATAATGCTATTTGCAGCAACATGGGTGGACATAGAGGTTATCATACTAAATGAAGTCAGACAGAAAAAGACAAATATCATACAATATTACTTATATGTGGAATCCAAAAAATGATACAAATGAAGTTATTTACAAAACAGAAATAGACTCACTGACATAGAAAACAAACATGGTCACCAAAGGGTTAAGTGGTAGGAGGAATAAATTGGGAATTTGAGTTTAAAATATACACACTACTATATTTAAAACAGATAAACAACAAAGGCCTACTGTATAGCACAGGGAACTATACTCAATATTTTGTATAAACTATAATAAAAAGAATCTCATAAAGAATATATATATACATATATATATACACACACATATATAGAGACATATGAAAAGCCTTATTGTACACTTGAAATATTGTAAATCAACTATACTTCAATTAAAAAAACTAAAAAAAAACCTATGATAAAGATACAGTTGCAATAGAGTAACTAGTGGATGATGCTACCACTTTTGTATTAACTTGAACCCTACAGTTACAAATCTTTCCCCATCAGTAACAATTTCACATTTTGATTATAGAAAGCTTGGATTCCTTTTCAAAGAGTTTTTCAAACTAGTTCATCAATTTAAAATATCAATTGCTCTAATTACCCATCTATGGGTTTAAGCCAGCAAAACAAGCAGGTTGAGAGGGAAAGAAAAAGACATTTTTTCACTCACATGGTGTAAAATTATAGCCACCTGCACTGTTTGTAACGTTACTAAACCAAATGAAAAGCTCAGAATTAAGTACTTCCTTCTCTGCAGGGAAGTGTGTCTGCAGGCAAAGAAGCCACTCTCCACTTACAGAGGCATGCTAAAAATAGCACTCAAACCTCCTTGCTGTAAGAACTTGTTCAGAAGACGAAAAGGCTGCTGGTTAACCATAAGGAAAAATTCTTGCAATGATGAAACCACATGAAAAAGGTAGAGTCAAGGCCCATGGGGGCATCTTATGTTGCTACAAGGCAGTTCTCTGTCAATATGTAATTTAGGGCACCCAAAACCAACAATCAAAGAACAGCAGGGTACATCTGAGTAGTACTTGGATTTTCTTCACCTGTGATTCTGTTTTCTTCTACTTCATTATCTTTTTTTAAAAAAAGTCACTAAAAAATTTACTGGTATGATTCTGTAGCAAGAGACTAGCTAAGAATAGTGTACTGCAGAGGATCTAATCAGTATACGCTTATTTCCTCACTCAATGCTGTTTCCTTAATCCTTCAGCTGTTAACATCTAAATACTCTTTAGCTTAATGGTTGATACATTCATTTCCATCAGCAGATGATGCCATGTTTTTAAAATACAACATAAAAAATACAATAGAGTTAATATGTTATCCTCCAAAATGCATTATTCCTTTTTATTATAATTTACCAGTACCTTTTCCCCTGATTCTAGAAACCCTCCAGCAACAGAATTTTTTTAAGGAATTATTAGAAAAACATTGACGTATTTATGCAGGTATCACTGTAGTTTATACTACACGTTTTTATAGGCAGAGGAGGTAATCTTATTCAATGTTATCTTTCCAAAACATAGCACTGAGTAGGTCCTCAATAAATATTTGTTGGTTTATTCTATATATTAAATAGAAGACATAAAATAATTTCCATAATGCATAATTTTTACACAAAGAATGTGAAATTTCTGAAGACTGAAAATATAATCCTACATGTGTACTGATAAAATACTTCTTACATAAAAAGTACAAAATAAAAATCTATTTCACTTTCAACTATGATATAGAAGCTCTATTTTTAAAAAGAAAACTCTAAATTTTCTTAAATATTTGGCACGCTTTTTCAATCAAAAGTACCTATCCTTATATCTTTCATGTAATTTTTGTCCTACTTGTAAATATACAGCAGCAATCTTCAAACATCAATGATCAGGGATTCTTATTTTCATTATGATAATATTTTGAATCATTGAGTTCAGTATTGAGGCTTTCCATCAATATGTTCAATGCTATAATTTAATGCAGTATCAGATAATCACACAATCCTAAGAAGCAACTATATTTAAATGCATATACACAGAGAAAAATTGACTTAATTTTCTTACCAACTATGATGATATCAAAATATGCCAGGGTGTCAGTCTGGTGAAAGCAAGATTGCTTGGCATTTTGTGAGCCAGCATAAAGAATAAGTCAACAAATAGCCACAGATCTTTTTAATATGAGCCAAGACAATTTAATTTGGACAACTGTATTGATTTGAGCACTCTAGAATGTTATTAACAAAACAATTAGTCTGTTGGTTGTTTGTACAAACTTATTATTACAGCTACATTATTTAACTAAGTAAAGAACTGGGGAAAGACGTGATATGAAAAATGGAAGAAATGAAGGTAAGTATGTTCTTAGTCTTCATCTGCACCAACTCTGAGACACATTCAACTTTCCAAAGCTTGACATTCGACTTAAACCATAATTTTATGTTTTGAAATGTTTCATATGCCATTTGTTATTATGTTTAAATTTTAATTAGAGGGCTTTTAAAAACTAAAATTAATATAATTTGCAATGTGGTTTTTGTTTACTTTTAAAACACACTATGAATTTTAGCTGCTAAATTATAATCAAGGAGATATCACACCAGGTCAGAGAAAAGCTCTTCTGCCAACACATTTTGTGAAAACTAGCAAGACTTTTTCTAACACACAGAAACCAAAATATTGGTGATTGATGCTTGCTTGCTATTAATCTCAGAAATGTATATTATAGATCATCATCCCTTGTGCATTACTACACGTAGGAAAGTTGGTCATTTCTGCTTTAAAATGTTGGTCCCATTTACAGGCAGATATATTGACCCTCTATATTGGAAACCCTTTGCCAACCTTGTTTTCATTAGGATTCCTTAAATTACTGGACAATAACCTCAAAGGGGATTGTTTCTTAGAGGTTTCTAGGCACCCTATATATTGTGACTTGCAAATGAATTCTAAAATGAATGCTAGGAGTGACAAAATCCAAAAGAAAAGCCCATGTGAAAAAAAGATGTAAAAGCCTAGAGGATTTATGTTTAAATTATTGAAATTCAATCGTGGATGCATGGTTTATTTATGCTGATTTGCGTTCTGACTGCCTTGTATCCTCTAAGTCTACTGGGTTTAGGACAGAAGACAATGACTTCTTTTCTGTATATTTTAATATTTTTTCTACATCACTTGTCCGTGTTGATAAGCCCAGTGACTCAAAAATGAAAAAGTGTCATGTAATGTAGGTGTATGTCAATTTTCCTCTCATCTGTCTTCTAATTGGCCTAGAGCTCTGGATTTCCATTGTAGTATGAAAAAACTATTAATTAGTTAGAAGAAGAAAAAAATACAGAAATCTTCTTTTCATACCAATAAGAGAAAACAAAACCAAATCTGGTAAAAATGAAAAAGTTATATACCTATCTAATATATAATAGAACTATTATTTAACTGTATCATGCATACAGCATGAACACTGTGGTAGCAAGCTATCTGGCAGAGGACTTGTTTTATGAGAAGCCTATTATTATAAGCACAAAATATAGCTAGAGGTACCCATCTCTTACTACTATTTCTATACATGGGCACCCTGGGGAAACCTAGGGGGTCCAGTCAAGGATATATAGCTCCTTTCATTCTTCCTACACATCTCTGGCCTCTTTTCAGTGTTGTCAAATCTGTCCAGAGCTGTATCCAAAAGAGGACAAATAAAGTGAATATGAAAAATGCTACTTTAGATTTGGATTAGCAAAGAATGTATGCTTGTTGCCTGCAGTGATGTTCTCTCAGAATTCTAGGGAAGATTCTTTCTCCTCCCTTCTTCAAGTGATGGGCATAAGCCTGTGTCAACTCACTGGCTTTCCTAAAATTAGGCGAATTGTGCCAACAAGCATGTCATTAAATAGTGTTTCTTCAGTTTTACTTTGTTTGATGAGTAAAAATTACAGGAACACAATACATAGGCAGGAACATTTTCTAGTCTTACTGTCATTTTCCCTCCTCCCCCAAAGGTGGCCTATAGACCTCTGAAAAAGTACATCTGAGAAGATCCCAGTGCTGCAGTTGAGAGTTAATACTCTCATGGTGTGAAGCCATTCTTCTAGAACTGACTCTGTTGAAAACTGGAGTACACTAAGTGTTTAAAACGTACTCTGTACTTCCCCCCATTATTCCATACAAGTGCCCTAATATTTTTTAAAAATTTGCTTCTTTGTGGGAATTAAAATACATGCATTTTTTTCATTGAGCATAGGTTCCATATTTTATTAGAAAAAAAGAATACCCAGACAAAAGAAGCTAATTAAAAAACACTAAATGTTTCTCTAGTGTGCTGTATTAACAGTATTTAAGAATTGTTATTACAGAGTAAGCTGTAATTATAACATGGTAGAATAATGATATAATTCAGCAAGCTCAAAACAACTCTACTGCATCGAAATACAGTGAATACCCAGCAGGGAATGACATTTTACAACAACTTGCTCTCATAGTCCATGCAAGTCATATAATATTTATCTTTTATTTCACTGAGTATGATCATGATGCAAAATAATGTTCTCTGTTGTGTAGAAAGGGTTAAGTTATGGCCTTTGTGAGCCATTAGGTGGAGATTTATTGGAGGAGTTAGTAAGTCTATCGTTCAATATGTAGTGATTGAACAAGGACCATAGGTGTAGAGACAGAGAGAGGAAGAGAGCTGAGGCAAATGACATCCCCAGGGCTTTACAACATATGGCCCATCAGTCAAGGGTCAAGCCCCCTCACAAATTGCATGCACTTTACATAGCCATCTGCATCAATAAATTACTACCTCCTGTCGCTAGACACTAATGCATGAGCAAGAGGGATCAGCCCCACTTACAAATAAACTGTTTTATTTATTATTGTTAATTTTGGCCCAATACTGTGACCCATCATTTCCACACTAGACTATTCTTCCATAGGCAGGCCAACCCACTAATAAACACCCAAATTTTTATATATCTTTTCCAGAGTGATGGAATATGCCCTATAGAGTAACTAACGTGCAGGTGAAGCAGGTCAGAACCTGGGGAGATGAAACTTCAACACATTAATTTATCTTATTTATTTTTGTTGAGTTTCCCTTGGATGCCCAATAGATGTCTTGCTAAAGAAAACTTCCTAGAATACTGTACTTTGCATTTTTGACACTGTCCACTTACAAATTAAGAATGTCAGCACTACAGCAACCAATTATCCCACTACTGCATATGTGTGGAGAGAAGCTTTGAAACTAGTAGTCCTGGGACACATTTGGACCAGCGTACAAAACAGATGCTTTTAGTGTAAATTCAATTGTTAGTTTTATTGTGTACTCTCTGAACTTTTTATGTTTCAGTGCTTTTGCACAAAAAATTAAAGCTCTGTGATTCAGAGAGTCAGTTTCATATCTGAAAGAAAAAAAAATATATATATATAGCACTTGGCAACCAACAAGAAGCAAACACTTCTGAAAGAGAATAAACATTGGAAAAGTTCATCAGTTTGTGGCCATGACTGGCTGGTAGTACACTTAAAAAACAAGCATTTATCATAAAAACTGGGTATTGGGCAGAGTGGGGAATGGTAAATAAAAGTGAAGAAGTACCACTTCATTTACTTCGTGCAACAATCCTCTGATGTCAGTAATTATTGTCACTATTTTAGAGATTGAAAAAACTGAAGACTGGACAAGATTAAGGGTAATGCCCAAGATCACACAGTGAGAAGAGGTAGGACAGGTGTTTAGAGACACCTCTGCCTGGCTCAAAGTTCAGTGCCATCCAACCTTCTAAGATAGGTAGAGGGAGCCATGAGATCCACAGTGGTGCTATGAAGTCATGGGATCCTAGGGGAAGGAAGGTCTTTATGCGTGATCTTGCTCAACCACTTTTCTGCTACTTTAAAACAGGAAGCGCTCACAGGAAACAGAAAGGGGGAGAAGTAGCAGTTCAACTCAAGAAGAAAAGTAATACAGTTAAGAAAAGATATGCCTCACACCAGTCAGAATGGCCATCATTCAAAAATCCACAAATGACAAATGCTGGAGAGGCTGTGGAGAAAGGGGAACCCTCCTACACTGCTGGTGGGAATGCAGTTTGGTGCAGCCACTATGGAAAACAGTGTGGAGATTCCTCAAAAGACTAGGAATAGACTTACCATATGACCCAGGAATCCCACTCCTGGGCTTGTATCCAGAAGGAAATCTACTTCAGGATGACACCTGCACCCCAATGTTCATAGCAGCACTATTTACAATAGCCAGAACATGGAAACAGCCTAAATGTCCATCAACAGGTGACTAGATAAAGAACATGTGGTATATTTATACAATGGAATACTACTCAGCCATAAAAAACAACAACATAACGCCATTTGCAGCAACATGGATGCTCCAGAAGAATGTCATTCTAAGCGAAGTAAGCCAGAAAGAGAAAGAAAATACCATATGAGATCGCTCATATGTGGAATCTAAAAAGAAAGAAAGAAACAAACAAACAAAAACAAAGCATAAATACAGGACAGAAATAGACTCATAGACAGAGAATACAGACTTGTGGTTGCCAGGCGGGCAAAGGGTGGGAAGGGATAGACTGGGATTTCAAAATTGTAGAATAGATAAACAAGATTATACTGTATAGCACAGGGAAATATACACAAAACGTTATGGTAGCTCACAGAGAAAAAAATGTGACAATGAGTGTGTATATGTCCATGTATGACTGAAAAATTGTGCTGAACACTGGAATTTGACACAACATTGTAAAATGATTATAGATCAATAAAAAATGTTAAAAAAAAAGATATGCTTTGTTGGTGGGAATGTAAATTGGTGCAGCCACTATGGAAAACAGTATGGAGATTCCTCAAAAATTGAAAATAGAACCATATGATCCAGGAATTCCACTGCATATTTATTGGAAGAAAACAGAAACACTAACTCAAAAAGACATATGCACCCCTATGTTCATTGCAGCATTATTTACAATAGCCAAGACATGGAAAGAATTCAAGTGTCCAGCAATGGGTGAATGGATAAAGACAAAGTGGTATACAAACTCAATCAAATATTATTCAGCCATAAAAATGAAGGAAATCATGCCATTTGCTACAACGTGACAACATGGACAGATCTTGAGGACATTACGCTAAATGAAATAGGTCAGACAGAGAAAGACAAACACCACATGATCTCACTTCTATGCGGAACTAAAAACAAACAAACTCATAGAGAGAACAGATTGGTGGCTGCCAGAGGCAGGGGATGGGGGTGGATGAAATGGGTTAAGGGGGTCAAAAGGTACAAACTCCCAGTTATAATATAAATAAGCCATGGAGATGTAATGTACAGAGGGTGACTGTAGTTACCAATGCCATACTGCATATCTGAAAGTTGCTAAGAGGGTAGGTCTTAAAAGCACTCATTCCAAGGGAAAAAAAAATGTCTATGTATGGTGACAAAAGTTAATTAGACTTATTGTGGTGATCATTTCACAGTATATACAAATATCAAATCATTATGTTATATACCTGAAACTAAAGTGATCTCATATGTTAATTTACACAATTAAAAAAGTTATTTTTTTTAAGAAAAAGAGAAGGAATACTGTAGGTCAGTACAGCTCTGAAGCTTAAATGGTGCGAGGAATAGGCTCAGTGACTACATATCAAGGTAAGGTTTCAGATTCTATGTTTTCTGGGGTGCTGAGTAGAGCAGGATTCTGAGGGATGCCCAAGATCAATGGGAAAAATAGACAAAGACAGAACAGCTTAGAAATAAATAGCCTAAGGAAAAAGAGAGAGTTTAAAGAGCTGCTATGCTTAATGAGGTATTCTTCAACTTTTCTGAAAAAACTTGTTAAAACCTCAGTTTATTTCTTATACTGTATAAGGCTGGGGCTGGGTGAAAATTTTTGATTCTGCATCTCTTACAGAATTTGGAGAATAGCTTTATATAATATTGAGATACATATCCATGAATGATTTTTTCTTGTGGTTTGGTATGTATTAAAAGCGCAAACTTGGATTCCCAGAAATCTTATGCATTTTTTTTCAGTACTCCGAAGTAGTCTATCAATGCAAAACTTAATTAATTACCTTTTAAACCGAGAGCAAATAGACACAGGCATGATTTAGTATGAGAAACACAGATGTGTACTTCACATCTGAGATTGGACTCTAGTTCATGAAGCATATTAGAGTGGACACAAGACCGAATTCTTTTGATTTAGATGGAAAGTATACAGTAAGATTTGCATTGTAATGGATCCATTGACCCCTGGTCAAGATGGAATTGTCAATAGAAGTGTCTTATGTATGGTATGAATCATATCTAATGGTTCTATTAACATCATATTGAGATTGAAGTCTCAAGGAGCATGACTTAGAATAATGGAAATGGAAGAGGGCTTTATTTATTATTTTCATTTCATTTCTGTAAGTGTATTTTTTCACTTTTATATCATCTCTCATAAAAGAGCAGGCAATGATACACTTATTAAAATTGTATCAAAGCACATAAACTTGCAAAATGCATCCGATTTTTAAAAAGATGCTCCCCCCCAACCCCAAGATCAATTCCCTAATGGCCTACACCTTAAGGAATAAGGACAACAGGGACTAATGGAAAGAAGGATGGACTGACAGGGAGCGCACATAGCATCTTCTGCTTCTCCTGCAACTCACATACTGTGTGACCGTAGACAAGTGGCTCTATTTCCCTCTCAGATTCTTCAACAACTGGAAAATGGAGAGAACATAATGCCTGCCCCTCTTTTATGTCATGGGATGTAAAGATGAATCAGATAATATAAATGAATCTTTTGAAGTACATTAAAAGAAATTGGTTTTTGAGTTATGATAATTATTTAAGGAATTCTTATTCCAGTTACATCAAAAGTAACCAAATTCACTACTTAAGTAGTAAAATGGGCAATCATGAGTCTAGACAATTTTCTAAATGTTCAAGGTATTTCTGAAGGAACAGGAATAAGAGATTTTATAAGTGGTATACCTGAAGTAATAATCTGTCTTTTATGCCACTTTGATTTTTAAAATGTTAAAATATAGTATCTGACCTATACTCTCTATTTAACAGTTCAATGGGAAGGCAACTCTCAATTCAGACTTGTCAGAAGTAACACAATGACTAATAGAGTTATCAAATAAACAGAGAATGTTAAAGGGAGCAAAAATAAGAGAGAAAAGTCTTTGTCTTACTATAGGCCCAACTATACACTAGAAATAACCATAGTGTAAACCTAGGATTCTAGAAGACTATGAATGGTAATGAAAGATCATGGCAAAAACAAAACAGCATTGAATCCTCTAGAAGGATTAAGTTGAGAAACTGAAGGATACTCTTCCTAGCAGACAAAAGGTCTTTTTCAACGTGGGGAAAAATCATAAAAATGTAAATTTAATATTCGTTTGACAGCAGAGAATAAATCTGAGTAAAGCAGAATAAATATGGAGGGAAATTACAACTTTTCTCCAAACGTACACAAGAAGAAAGGAAAAAAAAATTTCTAGAAGTTCATGTGAAATGGCAGTTGCTACAAAATCAGTTTTGGTGTGAAAAAAAAACTGAGGATGGACATGACCAACAATGAACAATCAAAAAGTCCACATCAAGTGGGGAAGATAAAGCTCAGCAGTAGAGTGTGTACTTAGCAGGCATGAGGTCCTGGGTTCAATCTCCAGCACTTCCATCAAAAAATAAATAAATAAACCTAATTACCTCCCCCCGCCTCAAAAAAAACTTAAAAAGTCCACATCAGAGATTCACTAGTAAAGCTGAAACCTGAAATTGATCCCTGGATCTTTAAACTTCTAGTTTAGTCTAGACTAGGATCTGTAAACAAACAAAAATAAACATTCTCTATTTTTATAACTACTTATTCATGGCTGTACTCCTCCTTGGTTGTAAACAGTGAATTTGATATTTTAGAAAATCTAAATTTAAAAATGGCAGGTAAATGGCTTAAAATGTAGCTTTATTTATTTCAAGGTACACATCTGTTTGGAATGGGGCATTTTTCTACCTCTACTGTAATTCAGGATTTTAAATCTCAATACCTAATCAAATGATCCTACAAATCATTTTGCAGCTTGTTCCACTGAGATCCACTACAACACAGAAAAAAGAATCTTTGGGAATAAATCTAACCAAGGAGGTGAAAGAATTATACACAGAAAACTATAAACCATTGATGAAGGAAATTAAAGAAGTCTTTAAAAAATGGAAAGATATTCCACACTCTTGGATTGGAAGAATCAATATTGTTAAAATGGTCACACTGCCCAAGGCAATCTACAGATTTAATGCAATCCCTATCCAATTACCCAGGACATATTTCACAGAACTAGAACAAATCATAATAAAATTCATATGGAACCATCAAAGACCTAGAATTGCCAAAGCATTACTGAAGAGAAAGAAAGAGGCTGGAGGAATAACTCTCCCAGACTTCAGACAATACTATAGAGCTACAGTCATCAAGACAGCATGGTATTGGTACCAAAACAGACATATAGACCAATGGAACAGAATAGAGAGCCCAGAAATGAACCCACCAACTTTTGGTCAACTCATCTTCGACAAAGGAGGCAAGAATATACAATGGAATAAAGACAGTCTCTTCAGCAAATGGTGTTGGGAAAACTGGACAGCAGCATGTAAAACAATGAAGCTAGAACACTCCCTTACACCATATACAAAAATCAACTCAAAATGGATTAAAGACTTAAACATAAGACAAGACACAATAAACCTCCTAGAGGAAAACATAGGCAAAACATTATCTGACATACATTTCAAAAATTTTCTCCTAGAAGAAATAAAAGCAAGAATAAACAAATGGGACCTAATGAAACTTACAAGCTTCTGCACAGCAAAGGAAACCAGAAATAAAACAAGAAGAAAACCTACGGAATGGGAGAAAATTTTTGCAAGTGAAACCGACAAAGGCTTGATCTCCAGAATATATAAGCCGCTCATATGACTCAATAAGAAAAAAATAAACAACCCAATCCAAAAATGGGCAGAAGACCTAAACAAGCAATTCTCCAAGGAAGACATACAAATGATCAAAAAGCACATGAAAAAATGCTCAATATCACTAATTATCAGAGAAATGCAAATCAAAACTACAATGAGGTATCACCTCACACCAGTCAGAATGGCCGTCATTCAAAAATCCACAAATGACAAATGCTGGAGAGGCTGTGGAGAAAGGGGAACCCTCCTACACTGCTGGTGGGAATGCAGTTTGGTGCAGCCACTATGGAAAACAGTGTGGAGATTCCTCAAAAGACTAGGAATAGACTTACCATATGACCCAGGAATCCCACTCCTGGGCTTGTATCCAGAAGGAAATCTACTTCAGGATGACACCTGCACCCCAATGTTCATAGCAGCACTATTTACAATAGCCAAAACATAGAAACAGCCTAAATGTCCATCAACAGGTGACTGGCTAAAGAAGAGGTGGTATATTTATACAATGGAATACTACTCAGCCATAAAAACCGACAACATAATGCCATTTGCAGCAACATGGATGCTCCTGGAGAATGTCATTCTAAGTGAAGTAAGCCAGAAAGAAAAAGAAAAATACCATATGAGATCGCTCATATGTGGAATCTAAAAAACAAAAACAAAAACAAAAACAAACAAACAAAAACAAAGCGTAAATAAAGGACAGAAATAGACTCACAGACAGAGAATACAGACTTGTGGTTACCAGGGGGGTGGAGGGTAGGAAGGGATAGACTGGGATTTCAAAATTGTAGAATAGACTACACTGTATAGCACAGGGAAATATACACAAAATGTTATGATAACTCACAGAGAAAAAAATGTGACAATGAGTGTGTATATGTCCATGAATAACTGAAAAATTGTGCTGAACACTGGAATTTGACACAACATTGTAAAATGATTATAAATCAATAAAAAATGTTAAAAAAAAAAAAGAATCTTGAACAATCTATTGAAACATTGGGTCCAGGTTTTTCAGATGTAAAAGGGGGATAACATAGAACCGTTGTGGGGATTCAATGAACTAATTATGAAATTATTTGTAATAGCACTCAGTTCATAGCAAGGTTAGTTATCATCATCTTCATCATATTTACCACCACCATCATCATTATCATCATCAAAGTCATCTGCTATCTCAAAGATACTGCATCACTTGCCTATTTTGTGATATTCCAACTTTGATTTATGATGCTAAATGACAATGTTTAAAATATGCATGACTTCTCAAGTAGCTTTTGAGGATTTTTTAAAATGCTTTTTCTGGGAAGTTTTTTGTGATACATTTTTTGGATTCTTTATGTGGGTACAGGAGAGGTATGCTTGCTCCCCACTTCCAGATTCAACGTGAAGCTAGCCCCTTCAGAAGAACCTCCAAGAGTTTCTTCACTAGTAATCCATTACTCACAAAGATACATAACCTAGGGCCATCCAAGGACTTGTATGGAGAGAACACTCTCTTGTTGTGAGGGCACAACTCCCGGTACACCTATCAGCACAAGTACCCTTTGGTGAGTACTTTGCAAAATAAAAATCTGGTTCCAATTGATCATGAACTCATTACTTTCTTCACCTCTTGCACATCTTTAGCAATTTAATAAAGCACTGCAATGTTACCATTTTTCAATTTTCAAAACACAGATTTCAAGACAAAGCCAAAGTAGCAGCATCCTCTGATGTGGTTTCCAATCACTGGACATTATCTACCATGTGTAACTTACTGCTTCACTTGAGAACATCTGTTTGTTTGCTCTTCATCTCAAACATATCCTCCAGCTACTGTTATGAAACGACGGAGTGGGGGATGCATTTGTTCCCAACCATAACAGTTTTGTGAAATATTTATTTTCCAACAAGCAAAAGAACGTACAAAATTGAAGTGGAGAAAATTACTAGATGGGCAGCTGTAAGCCACTATTTTTCAGAAGGCCTGAGAATGTGTCAATCTGTATAAGGATATTTCAGAGTAGTATAAACTTTTCCCCTATCTCATTCACACAAAAGATAAAATCTGAAATGCATTCCCTCTACAACAGAGCAACCAGAAGTTTTGCAGTAGTTGCACTGACTTTTTTCCAACCAAAGTAATAAACCAAGTATTTTTTTTAAATGCACACAAATATGCACACAGGCATATATATGCCTGTATATCTTAGCATTTCACCACTGATAATATAAACAGTAATATTGTCATGACTCCTGATTAAAATATATCCTTATATAGTAAAGCAGAGAATCTCTAGAACAACGGATTAAAGCCACAATAAAAGCTCCCTTTTATGCCATTTCCTTAGAGAACTGACAACACAGTATAGCAATATGTCTTACTCTTTCCAAGACTAAATATCATTTAAAAAGGTCTATTCTCAGTCTACAGAAAAGCTTTTGACAGCTCATTCCTATTTACAGTGTCTTTGGAGAGAATATCATCCTTCTCTTGGATCCAATTGTCGCTGTTTTCTTAAGTGGCCACATAACTTGTAGGGCTGCTTCTGTGAACCTCCTGGACATTCCCCAAGCACACACTCGCCATCCGGGCACAGGCAAGGATGAGAGTCCTTTCTCTGTCTCCCTACCTGGCTTTATTTAAAATGAAGCACCTCATTTCTGCTGCAGATAAAGAAAGCAGAGGCAGATCTCAAACTAAATTGCTTTCCCATACTCTCTCTCTGTCCAGAAATACCTCCTCAGATACATGACAAGTCAATTAGAAACCATGAGCCAGGGAGGGCCTCATTCCACACTAACTCTAGGTTGGCAGCCTCTCAGTGAAATTCCCATGAAGCGCAGACACCAGGAGTCAAACCAATGCAGTTTCCTTCATGTCCCTGCTTGGCTGTGGCGTTGCTCCACGTCCCCTACCCACAAAGCCACCGCTAAGCTCGAGCTTACCCACTGGGGCAGCACGAGTGTCAGAGCAGTGAAAGTGAAGGGGACGGTGCACAATTATTAGGTCATTTAATCATTTCAGGGACCCGATTATTGTGATTGACTCTCCTGTCAGTTGTACTGTCATTAAATAATTGCACAAACTGCATTTTCACCTCCGCTCTGAATCTATGGCCTGTGTGACCTTGGGTAAGTCATCTAAACTCCCAGAACCAATTCCTCTGGCCAGATACAACACAAATTACTGTTTGAGCTGAATCTTCTTTACGCTGCATCGCTTCATTTCAAATGATGCGTTTACTGCAGTTCAAAACAGTGAATCAACTTGGTTCACCTTCAAGGAATTTCTTAAATCACAGTTCTAAGGATCTGGAATGGCCATTTTACCCATCCTAAGTGGCAAGTGACTCTTCAAATGACTCAGTCCACTGATGGCTGAGAAATAGTTTAGCTGTGCTGTGGAGTATTATCACCTTAATCAGAGATGAAGATGCTATCTCAATAAGTTGGATAAAGAGCTACAGTAAAGTATGTGTTACATTTCAATGACATGTATTAAACAACATATTCGATAAATCAGAAGAGTGTTCACATTTTCCCGTAAGTCTACAAACGGGCTGCTGTGAATCCATGAAAGATATCCTAACCCAGTGCTGTGAGAACCACCCTCATCTTTCCTGGTCGCAAGGACGACCTGTTTTATTACTTCTTTAGGACACTCCAGATACATTAAGAGGAATAAGCTGATCGCACGTGAGAGTCGTTTAAAGGGAAATTCTACCAGAATGACAAGAGGATCTCATAAACAGCCTGACCCTTAGCATGTCCCACAGGTAGTACCATGGCCCAGCAAAGCTATTAGTGTAAACATCCAAGAGACAATAAAGAAGGCTGGCCAGAGCCCCAGATGGTGCTGCCGTAAAAATACATTCCAAAGCTTGGCATCTGGATTCTGCAGCTGCCATGCATAGCCCATATGTGGCAATAAATATTGGTTCTGAGGCTGGAACAGCTAGAGGTTAGGGTCAGATGGAACCATCTGAACCATCACAATAGAACAAACAGACAAAGCATGGAAGTGATTGTGAAATGGCATGTAATTTTTCACATCTCTTACTCCTTTTATTACTGTCAGCTGCTGAAATGCTAAGGTAAACTTTCAGCAAATAAGGGTTTATTTGTCAAAGAACAGCAGCTAGCGTGTAATCATCCCTTTTTGTTGCTGCTCTTTATTTTGCCAATTTTGAATACTAAGTTCTGCCTACTCTCATCTATCTTTTCGTCATCATTTAAATTCTTACTACTTCTGTTCAGCTATAATGATCATTTATGGCATGACCTCTTAGTAACCAATTGTTTTCTTTTTAAAATGTACACTATTTTTATCCATTTATTTGTTTATTCGTGCAACAACTATTTTATTGAAGGTTTTCTATGGGCCAGGCACTGTTCCAAGTACCAGAGATAAAGGGATACACAAAGCAGGATCCCAACTCTCATGATGCTTACATTCTACTAATGCTAATTCATATATCTGTTCCTTAATATTTACTGTACACTGACCATATGCCATATGATTCTTATCTCAAGGATAGAGAAAATTCTGTCTGGCCAAGGAAACAGACAAGAAAACAGGTAATAACAAGCCTGTGAAGTGCTAACTACAACAGCAGAAGATAATTTCCTAAGAACACAGAGAACGGTCACTAAATTGGATATGAATATGAGGAAAGTATCAGGAAGGGCTTTGCAAAGGAACGGAGACCTCGGCTGAGAAGTAATTAAAGGCTTAAAAGGAATTAGCCAAGGGAATGGCCAGGGAAAAACAACCAAAAAATAAAAGATTTGAGTGTGCAAAGCTCAGCTGATTGTTTAGCAGAGCTGGAATGTAAAATGGGAGGAAACTACGGAAAGAAAGAAAAATGGAATGGGCAGCAGTGGCCAATCATCAGGGGCTTTTGCAAAATACCCATATATTGAAAGAAATCTTTTTCTTCAAAGCAACCTTGTGGAGTTTTGGGTACATAAAGACCTATACATAGATAAAAGAGAGACATTCTCAAAGAAAGGAACTTTGGAAGTTGAGGAGAGAGATCATACTTATTTACAACAGAAGGTTATTGAGGAGACATTTTTGCTGGGCTCTGAAGCATAAGTAGGATTTTAGAGAAGAGGATCATGGATAACCTGGCCAAGATGGGTACTGAAATACTCGAAATTCTTAGCTTGACTTTTCAAATGGTCTGCTCCTCTGAGGAAAATGAGTATAATTTCTCAACTTCTAAAGTTAAGAAAATTGAGGAAGACCATGTGATTAAATAAAAAGTAACAGAATTAAAAAAAAAAAAAAGTAACAGACTTAAACTTCCATAGCAGCCATGTTCACCCCAACTCACAAAATTACTTAGTATATTTTCTAATTATTTTGGTTATTACTTAAACCAACATTATTTCTGCTTCTACTTGTAGGGTTGACCTAAAATTTCCAGCTATGCTTTCACTTGAAATCCATATAAGTGGATATGAATCCACCTTTCTAATCTCCTATAAATATTTTCCATGGTACATTGGCCTCCCTCTAATGTGCTGGCACATTATTTGAAACTCACAGAATGTGGCTCATCAATAGGTTACAAAACCAATATCTTTAGTCATGAATTTCCTGTCTAGCAGAGTTCAATACATGTTACTTTGTTCCACTCACACAATTTGAGTCCACTCAAGGCATTTTAGCTGAAGAAATGTTTAAATAATATTATAACAAAACATTTTATTTATGGGATAGATTCAAATAAAAATATCTGACATATTATTATCAAAATATTTTTAAGGCTTTGTTTCTTATTACACATTATTTTTCCTCAATTGTATCTTAACCCATAATATAATCTGAAAATACAAGTAACAACTTCAGTTACACTGTGATCTCTCACCTCTTAAGTGGCAAGTAGAAAATCATAAAAGCCTTGAATTCTGTCCAAATAATCAGATTAGTTAGGTCCTATGCTAAGATAATGTTGCTGAAAACACAAATCTGACCTTTTTTTTTAATCAAGTGTTTTTCACTGTTTACGTAGACTACATTGCCCTTTATTTTTACTGTGAGTTTACACTGTCTAACAAGTAACACTTTTTATTTCTTCTAGTCAATGTACAGTGATTTCCTATGATTTCTAGCAATGATTTCTTTTGAAATACTGTTCTATTGCCCTACTCAGGTCCAAAATGCATGCCCATTTTCATGGTCTCTACATTTGACCACAACAGCTTGCCAATTAAATCTTGCCAGGTTGCATCATCTCAGCATTCAAAAGTGCTTCAAAAGTCCCACCTGTTCTGTGAAGCTCTTCAGCAATAAAGATTTTCAGAGGGCTGTTTGTTGCTTTGTCATAACCTTTGGGCTACATCCTGTTTGCTGAAAAGGCAATCTTTTCCCTGATATGGCTTGCTTAGGGCCCAGTCTGCATTGTGCACTATGTGTATTTAAATAATAAAACAGAAACTGGTGATCACAGGGACCCTCATTTCAGATTATCAAGTGTAAATTAGCCAAGTGTTTTGATAGCTCTTAATTATTGACAACAGATAGTCTCATGGAAGAGTCTGCATAAGCCACATATCTAGGTAATATGAAACCTCGCTGCACTCGTTGGCAATTATATCTCTGCTGAGATAGGGGGAGGGGAGAGGGACCAGCAGGTGTCCACCAAGAAGAACAGAATTTGTGGATTAGCAAAAAAGGGAGAGCTAATGAGGCTGTATTCTAGGAGGGCTTTCATTAGCAGTGCTGTTTTAGCGCATAACTCGGAGACCATTTTCAAAAAGGATCTAAACATTGCCTGAGAAAACCACCGGCGCACAATGTAAATTACTGAGGCAAGCAGGCTGGCTTCCTCAGACAGCGCCAGGGTTTGTTCGTTTTGGTGTTCCTGGTGAGCCTTGGTTTCACCCACTGCTGTTAGCAAAAGGTTGTCTTGGGCCTAGTTTATTCCTCTTCTTTCTCCATCAATATTTTCCACAAATAAAGCAGTTCACAAAGCCAATTGATCAATTATTGAAGCTTTTTGTACAAACTTTTTGTACTAATCCTTAAATCTCCCACCATCTTTAAGCTAAATAAGATACGAGATGTCAAGATGTTATGCCAAAGAAAATAGGGATCTTTTTAATTTATTGTTTTCACACACAGGTACATATATACACTTATAAAAAGCACACTAAGGATTTTTACTCCCACAACCTCTTCTATATTCCATGATCTTGATGTTATCCTCATCATGCACATAAGGAAGATTAAATAATTTTCCCAAATTTCATAATTTGTAATTGATACAGACTTATTTTTAGTACGAAGATGCATTACATTCTTTTTTTTTAACATTTTTTATTGATTTATAATCATTTTACAATGTTGTGTCAAATTCCAGTGTTCAGCACAATTTTTCAGTTATTCATGGACATATACACACTCATTGTCACATTTTTTTCTCTGTGAGTTATCATAACATTTTATGTATATTTCCCTGTGCTATACAGTGTAGTCTATTCTACAATTTTGAAATCCCGGGATTTCAAACATTCTTAAACATTATAAAATATAAAAACAATAATAACATTTAAATATTGGCTTTTTAAATATTTCTAGGATAAAATAGAAAGTACTTTAGATTTGTCTTTTGCTGTCATCTGTACTATTTTGATCTATTAATCCCATTTCTGCTAGTAAAATTAAAACAAGAGGATCACTGGCACCTAAAGAGAAATTATCTAAAGACAAACAAAATTTTGATCAATTGTTGACAATCAGGTGGCTTCCCTGGGTTAATGAGTTTATAGACAACATTAGCTGTCAGATTTAGAGCTTCAATAATTGATCATGTTGGAATCAAAGATATTTTTGATGTGATAATTGAAACACATGCTCAAGGCTGACAACAAAGCTGGTGTACAACTTGCAGTAAATGTTCAACCTCCAGACAGAAGCACGATTGGTCAGTTTTATGAATGCAACTACATGTGAAGAAGGAACTGGAAAACTTCCATTCTCATACACCCATAGAATTCCCATTGCCAAGACTGTTCTCTTGGTGCTTTCTACACAATAAATTAAAATATATTTTTCCAGATGAAAATTACATTGATGGTTGGGATTTGTTTAAAAACAGAATGTCTTCTTTCACCACGAACGCAAAAGAATCTTAAATGAAATTTAGTTCCTATTCCTGCTAATGTTTTTTATCCTGTGATGTCCATAAAATAGCCTTGCTCTCCATATTTATGGGGTTTCTGAATTGCTATAATAAGAGTTTGGGTAGTAACCGTGTTCTCCCAGACTGTTTGGTTCCTGAGTTCAGAAACTAAGTTTAGCTGCCATCCACATCTTGTACTGTTCAGCACTTCAGAGGTTAACTTTCCTCAGCTCAGGGAGCCTGTCCCTGAAATTGACTTGCAACCACAAGGTGGCAGTAGAGATTTGTGGTCACATGGTTAGGAACTCCAAAGACTGGAGCTTAAATGTATTTATTGTCGATACTACATCTGCTTGTTAGTTGAACAGTTTTCAAAACATGGACCACTTTACACTAGGCCTGTGTTATTAATTCTTACAAATGTTCACTTTGCCACACTTTTATTTAAACTTACAGGTGCCCTCAAGAAAGTTTTTTCTCTACTTTCAGACTCATTTCAGTCAACTGAATTTGACTTCAAAACATCCAAAAAGATCTTGGCTCCCTAAATTCATATTTCACTGGGTTATATGTTTCTACATTTTTTTTTTTAAATAAAAAAAATTCAGTCTCCTCAGTGTTAATCTCAATCCTACCTCCCCAGATATTTGGGATCTTAATGAGGAGACTCACCTTCTCCAGTTTTTCCTTCAAAAGTATGGTTTAAACTTTGGATTTCAGTATATTTTTCTCTCTAAGAAAAGATATATATTAGCCTGCCTCTATGATGCACAAAACTGGCAACTGAACTTCAACGAATAGGTCATTAAACCTTGGGTCAGAGAACCGTGGTGGTTGGTCCTTTCTCTTATTCTGCCACTTTTCTGCTGGGTGGCTTTGAGCAAGACATTTAACCCCTTTGACCCTCAGTTTCCTCTTCTGTCAAATGGTAATGCTGGTTCAATAAGGAAATAAAGGTTAAATAAAAGTAACTGAAATAAATGCCTAGAACAGAGAAGGCCTATAGCAAATGCTATGATAGAAGTGCTTTAATTTCTCACTCTAATTTGACAAAAAAAAAAAAAAAAGAATAAAAACACCTTGTAATAAAACCAAACTTTAAAATGTGGAGCAATTCTTCCCAATTTTCTAACAGTTCTGAAAGGTATTCAACTTCAGCATTACATTAGACTATAAGTAAGGATCTTTGATAGTTTTGTTTTTAGATTTTAAATTCTCAGCTTAGAGAAATGAACCAAAATCATCATTCTCTCAAAAAGCCAAAAACAGAAATGTTTTCATTACTTACTACGTTGTAAAGCTACTTCTAAGGTTTAGTCCTCTTTCTGCTTCCTGGGAAAAAGCAACCACATTAGACAAATTAAGTTTTTTATTTATCTAATTAAAATGCAAATATGTTGACCCAATATAGCCAACACTATTCACTAGATAGCTGTAAATGATGTCTTTAAAGAAAAAAAGTAGCAATAGATCTTGCCTTCTCAAACAAAATCAAAAGTAATTACTTAGCTAAATTCTCCTCAAATTTAGTAATTAAGCTAAATATAAAAACAGAATATAAAAAGAAAATATTAGGCCCAATATGAGTCCTTTTTATTATTTTGAACACTATATTTCAAATACTATAATTAGGACTTTTGTTTAATGTCAGTTTTTATATTCATGGCTCTAGGTTATTTCCTCACCAGGATTTTTAGTTTACCGTATCCAGAGCTTAGAATCCACATCTGTGTCTATGAAAGCCACAATCTTCTAATGGAAATAACCCAAACATTTAGAATAGAAAAATGTCATTGTCCCAGTGGTGACATATGTTGTCATTTCTTATTGACAAAAAAGAGAAAAAAATATTTGATCTTTCATCATTTTAAACTCATTTAGGCCCATTGATCACACGGTACAACTTTTATTGCCTTACTAGATTTTAATTTTTTTCTACCCTAGAGAAAACTTTGTTTCATATAAGGACACATATTTCATAACAGCTTGGTAATACTAGATTTAATTTTAAAAAGACAAAATTTAAGAAGATTTCTTTTGGAATAGAACTATGCAATGAATATTAAACTTATTTCTGCAGTTTATAGTGCAAAGCTCTTTATGTAAATTACTTCTAGAGAAACTATATTCCCCACTTGATTTAATTTTAAATACCCCTTCCATACAAGTATTTTTAAATACTTGACTCAATCTGTAGAAATGTTTCTTTGGCTTGAATGAACTTTTACTGTTAATTTCTAAATTCACCTTTCAAAATAGCCTCCCAGTAATGACAATTATCATTCTAATATTCTCATTAAAGTCAAAATTTTAGTGTTGAAATTGTGTACTTCAGAGGCAGTCCCCTTTTTGCAGAATCAAACAGAAACATCTGTTGGCCATCTGGAGAAACACAGAGATATGGCAGCTGAGGACTCCTATACTGGGCTTCTCAAAAATTTGTTTGCAACACTTTCTAGGTCTCTTTAACTTAGATTTTAAAATGTTCCACACACATCTGTAATGCCAACTTCAGTGAACCCTACATTTTTTAAAGCAACATAAACTGAAGGTTAATACAACTAGTCATATAAATTAATTTAATGCTGCTTTGTCAAATAGAGTAATTCACCTTTTCTAAACAGGTGACCGGTTATAGAATTAATTTACCAAAACTTTTTGTTTTATTCCTAATTTAAAAACAAGATGTGAAATGTTTCTTCTTTGAAAAACATCAAATGCCATTTAAAATGAGTGAAGTGATTTATGAATAAGTCATGCATACATTTGTCACTGTGAGTCACTGTATTAAGCACCAGGTTTTGTTTTTAAGGAAAGAGTGGCCTCTCCCTACTTATGAATCACAGCTGCAAAAAAAACCCCAACACTAAAAGGCATTACCAGTGGTTGGTGGCAATTAATATACAATCCAGGTGTATCACAAAGTAAGTAAGAAGACTGCAAAGTGGACATCAAAGAGAGTGCTCTTCCAGTCATTTAACACTTTAATGCTGGATTTTGAAAGAAAAGGCTTGTGTCTGCCTCAGCTGCTATTTTATTTGCATGGTTCAGTCATAGTGCACAAAGACTGTATATACTTTGACTGATTTGACTAATCTACTTTTAAAGAAGGATTAAAACAATGCTTAAACCTAAAAAGTAAAACCAGCCATCTGCTAAGGTTATGACAGATTTTATCTTGATACACACCACGTTTAGGCATATGGTACCCAGCTCCACCTTGCCTCCTTGCCTCCAGCCTGAGGTGTAAGGGGAGACCAGAGATTGAAAGCGAAAGGGAGAAGGCATTTCTACCTGTTGAATGATAGACAGAATGGGAGGAGGCTGAACATCTATTGAAATCCCAATAGGAGACAGCCCAGTCTAGGCATTTTTGACAATTACCAGATTCAAAGTAATCTTCCAAGGTAGTCTGAGGGTCTCCATTTTACAGATGAGGAGACTTAAAATGACCCAAGCTATTAAATAACTTGATCAAGAGTACACAGTAAATCAATCAAAGGCTAAGAGAGAACTCATTTCTAGGTCTTTCAAGATCTGAAATTAATATGCTACTTCGAATTATAGTGATTTGAAAGCAGGCTAGTTCTTTTACTTACATTTTTTATATAATAGCAATATTTTAGGGCTATAATCTGGCTTCTTGCATGTAGAATATTAGTATGCTATGATATAACAAAGTTTTTCTGTGTTTATATAGAAAAAACTTACTCGGAATGCTTCCTTAGAAGCATGGTTCCTCAAGTAAAACTTACACATGAAAAATCAGGGAAAAAAAACCACCACTAAATCAAAAATTATGAAACTTTCCAGCCAGCTGTTAGTTTTCTGTGGTTATGGAGCTGAGTCCTGGATGTCATCATCATCATCATCACCATCAGCAGCAGCAACATCACATATAGTAGCTATCCTCAAATTTGATCAGTATAAATGAAGCATTCTCTTTGACTCCTAATATTAAAAATTATTTGTTTTATATTACTTAAGTGTACATATGAATTCACAAATATAAAATTAGGTTTAAGTTTCACAAGTTTATATCCTTGGGCAACTACAAAAAATTTAAGTGTAAAACTGCAACTTCTAAAATTTAGTTTAACAATCTCTTTTTAATTTGATAGATGATATTATGCAGCTGAACCTAAATATCACTTGCAATATGAATATAAAGCTGACAGTCATTGGCCATGTGAATACCAATCACCCTTTTCTATTCAAACACCTGCGAAGGCTTTGTTCTTACAGCCTACTATGTTGTCATACAGTCTTTGTTTTTCACTAATGTCTCACATATCTGTAAAACTTTATTTCCCTTAAAATCCAAAGGAAAAAAAAGGAACACACAACATTCACAAAGTCAGCAACACCATGCCTTTCTGTCTGGGAAGATGATTCTATCACTCAGAATTTCTGATTATAGAGGAAATACTCTGTAAGTACCACAGTGAATCTCACTGAAGAGACAAGAAGCCATGTATTTGTGAGAGGATAATTGAAGGGTGACAACTGGCCTCATACTAAGGATGTGAATATGAAATTACTCTCATCACTATAACAAAACTTAACTGAGCCACCACGTGCAAAGTACTCTGTTAAGCACTCAGACTAGTGCCCCTGCAAAGCAGACTAATTCTAAAATTTAACAGAAGAAAGACAGTATCCTCTACCTAAAACATAAATAGAGTCTGCTGATTTCTCCTCTAGCTCCATGACAACCTACTCTAGCCAGCTCCAGGAATAAAGACTAGACTCAAAGCTCAGAAGCTATTCTGAGCTGCTCATGGGAGAAGCATTACACAATTCCACAGCAAATATCATTAGTGATACATTTAAGTTAAATGAAGCAGCTCTAAGCTTGGAACCTATAACTGCAGTCATGGACTAAAGGCTTCAATCTGTTCAGAATGATTCCTCTCTTGGTAGATCACCAGTGAAATAAAATAAGTGCAATTGTTTACTAAGAGTGAAATATTTTAAAGCTGCTCCCTTTTTTCCTTCATTGGAATTTACCTTAAATCCTTCATTAAGTTGAATGTACACAGTTCACCCCACCCCCATTCAACTTTCTGCATCAGTTATCAACGACCAGTTAAGCAATAAAGTGTTTAGGGAACCAGTTAATCACTCAAATCATACAGCCGATAAATCTTCCCATTTTTTGACTGAAAAATTGTTCCCCAAAGAGACAGGCTGCGTAAAATAAGATGAAATCCAGGTATAATCAAGAGGCAGAGTCTCTCCAAGGAATAGATTTTATTTAAATTAAGTGAATTATTTACCAAAAAAAGTGCTAAACTGCTTTCTTTACGGCTTTCAGAATATTTTAGGGACTCTATACAATATCATCCTGGAGTTCTATCAGGGAGAGAATATAAAATGCTGAATGCCAACACATCAAAAGACAGTAGATGTCTCATGATTCACGTTTCCTTGAGAATGCTAAAGTGTGCACTAACTTCGACAGGGGGCAGAGCTCATTTTGCTATCTCATATTTCATTTTATTTCTTACATGGTGGCTCAATATCTAGTGGTTAGATCTTGCCTTACTACTAAATTATCTTCCATACAACTGAGGATTGATTCAACCTATATAATTGGGACTAGACTGAGAGTAGCTAGAAAATCTCAAGGTTAAACTTTTCTACAGTGGTCTCCTCCACCCTTACTTACCCATCCGATACACACATACATACACACCAGGCTTAAAGCCAAACTCAACTCTTGATCTTAGCTCAGTGGTCTTCTGGGATTCAGGGAAGAGCTCTGGAATCTCTCTTTGTGCCCAAGAAGGCACAAACTCATTAAAAAAAAATTGGTTTAGACTTACTATTTCTTTTCCTTTTACCCAAGAGGCAGAAAACTCCAAATAATAAGGTAAGAAGAGCTGACTGGCTACAAATTCTAGACTTTTTTTACATTACATATTATTTGGCATAACAGTACTATGTTACCTGCTTTTAAGTTCACATTATTTAATTAACTTACTTCCCTATGGTAACTACTGAAAAAAATGGACTTTAACTCAGATTTAATTAGCAAAACATTAGCAGTGCTTATTCCAGTAATTACGACAGCATACTCATATAATGGTACATAATTTATTTTTATGCCTCAGACAGATCCTTCAGCTATGATTTCCAATTTTATAAATAATTCAGCAATAGCAAGATCTTTCTGTGATATCTGGTCTTACTTAAAATTCTTTAAAGTTTTATGGTTCCATTTAAATCCTAACATATTATGATTCTATTTTAAAAAGTCACATTGTACTAAACATCAACTTGAAAGAAAGAAGCAGTAAATGGCAGAGTTTTTCCATCACCTTGGATGAGAATCAGAAACCATACTTGTTTGCCACAGTTTCTCTGAAGTCTCCCTTGTATTCACACAGCCTCATCCTATGGAGAGTTGAGCTAAATGAGTCAGTATATTAATTATGTGCTCTGGGAGCACAAAGAAGAAATAAAGAAGTTACTACCTTCCCAAGTTTCTCAGGTAATGAGACCCACTTCTGGAGATATGTGGTACTCCACTAGAATCTATCATGAGAATAAGCTATGCAGGAATTATTTTTTTAATGAAAATCCTCTACTGGTTTTCTGAGTCAAATCCACCTGACAAATGTCACTGGGCAATGTCATTACCAGTTAACCCCAGCACAAGGCCTTTAGAACAGATGGTATAGTGATGCCTTTTCAGAAGTCAGGTTGGCTAATTTCAGCCACTATCTCCCCACCCTCATGAAAAGGAAGTAAAATAAAATTGGCTCCATGTCACTCAAACATGACAGTACTTTGGATTTCTCCCCCATGATGTTTTTTAGCCTTGAGGCAGATGTGACAGGCGCCTTATTAAATTCCAAAAATAAATGTGGAGCAAGAAGGCAGTGCATTCCAATGAGACTTCCAACTTGTTAAAATGCAACATGCGTAAAACTTGGTTCATTTTATTTTTAGCCACCATCCTCATCATTTTAAATCAAAATGGAAATACAATATTTGTTACCATAAACTAAGTAAAATTAGTCCAAAGATCTTTCATTTTTTATAAAAATTAGCTATTCATTTGTTCACATGTACTTAGGGTGGAATCTCCCAAAATATCTCCATCAATATCCGGAAATAGACTAAGAAAAAAATATTCATGGAAGATTTCTCCTCTTTATATTTTAGCATCCCCCATACATCTACTAACATTTCCTTAGATAAACCCTATGATATTTATGGATCCCTGCCTTTGTGCATGCTGTACATTTTCCTATCTGTATTTTTGTCTCTCAAACTATTACAATCCTACTTAGGTCCAACAATTGGATTTTACCATCTTTTCCTGACATCCAGACTCTTCCCCTATACTATCGTAAGGAATCATTCCTCCTGCTGATTTCTTATAACATGTCTTGTTCATCTATTTAGCACTTAATTCATTTATTTATTCTGTCTCATGTGTTAATAAAATACCTCCACTAGAAACATGTATTTCTTCTAGTAGGAGCCCCCGTATAGCCTTACATAACCTACAGCATCTAGCTTGAGGCATTGTACATATCAGGGATTCAATAAATGTTAAAAAGAAAAAACTGACCAATTTTACACATCATAATGATACAATCACTATTGGTTTTTCATTGTTTTACTACCATCAGTCCAAGGAATTTGTACACTTAATCCCAAGAAGCAATCCAATTTTGAAGTCCTAGTATATATTCTGTACTAAGAAAAACACAACAGAATTTCTGAATGTGGTCTTTATCTTCAAGGAGTTTTCGGCTGGAGTGAAGGGACCAGGCTTCGAGGAGAATTCTAGGGACACCTCTAGGACTCACACCATGTAAAAATGACAACTGGCATTTGCGTTGGGATTAATAATATCTAAAGTACTTTTAATGCAATCTTTAATATTTGAACATTCCTATAAAGGAGGCAATACTAGCCCAGTGTTACAGATCAGAAGTCAGAAATTCAGAGTTTAAATCACTTGTGCAAGGCTACCTGCCTGCCAAGAAGTGACAGTACTGGGGTTCAAGCTCAAGTATGTTAAAGACAAAAACCATGTACTATGCACCTTCAAGGACTCCACAATTTCATAAAGCACAAATGCATATACCAAGGCATCTGAAGAGATGGGATTAGCAAATCTATGACACTATATCCAGAATATTCACCCAGTTTTACCTAGGTGGTTTTCTCTTAGGAGCTAATGTCTAAGGAAGTGACCCATCATCTTCCATGTCCAGATCCAGGGAGCTCTGGCAGACCAGTGTGTTCTCACAGATACTTCTAAGAGTTTCCTGGTCCTAGGAATAATAATCATGTAGGTCTTTAATCAGTGTCAGGATATAGTTAGCAATCACAATCCAAATGATAATTCAAAGGGACAAAATTTAGCTTATTTTATTTTTACTTCATTCTATTTCTTCTGCAAAAAAGCAAACTGATATTTTGCAATACTAAGTATTATTCATCATGCAAGAAGCAAATTAATATTTTGCAATATGATCAAGTATAATCTGAAATTGTGGTTTCATGATTGTTATCCAAACCATTATTATTTCTGGGAAAACAAATAAGGTTAACACAAGATCATAAAGAAGGGAGGGACTTTACTATCACTAAAATTCCTTCAGAGAGCTTCTGTTGAAACACCCTAGGTCACAAAGCAGACTAAGACAGGTTGGAACATGCATTAGGGTTCTAATTCTCCCTTTATCTTTTACCCTATCTCTGTATCTTCCTCTGTCTTTCCTTGTTTCATTTCTTCCATTTAATTAATTTCACACCAGGTCATACCTTGAAATATTAAGGCACGTCATAATAGGCCATATATAACCTTCTACACTGAGGACCATATACAATTTAAAGTTCCTTCCTTACATATAAAAAGAAGGCAGTATATTGATCTTTTTTTTTTCCAAAAGCAAACACATAAAGACACTATCAACCACTCTCTCCTCTGACTTAGATGTGACTGTATATGTTAAAGATTATCTCTCGTTCCTCCTTCCTATATTTCTTCTCCCTTTTCTGTTGAAGTTCAACAAGAAAGCTGTCTTTAGAAAGAACATTTGCTGTTTATACCACCTTCTGGTAAACAAGTCATGTCACTGTTGTTACAATGTCATGTCTATAGCGGAGCTGGATGCAATGGAAATTCTGACACACTGGACAAATTATCTCAGTAAACTTCAAAAGAGAATATTCTGTATAACAAGAGCATGGAAGGAGTGCCTGCTTTTCCACTAAATGCCTCCCTATACCTTAGATTTAAATTGCTATAACTGTCTATATAATTATCGTTTCAAAGATGTTAAAGAAGAATGTATTCCACTAAAAATAATAATAATAATAATTTTTGTTTGCCAAAACTTTGGTTAGAAAACTAAGCCTTAGAGAAAAGGAGCCTGGACAGGGAGGTATACTGCTATCTCTTCAGCCAAATGCCATATTTTGCCTTTTGGTTACACTTTAAATCCTCAGATTCTATTATTTCTTCTCCTGACACAAATATAAATGTATCCAATCTCACTTGAAATGTGTGAATCTTTAACACTAACAACCCCTGCCAACTGCAATCCATAAGGCAATACATATTTCAGCACATATCTGAGTGCTCTCTTAGTATAAAAAAAGAAAATCAAAATAAGTCATTAAAAGAAAGAGCTTATTTTCCATATGTTAGCAAAACATCTACAAAGTAGTTCACAGATTTGGGCTTGGTAAGTGTCTGTTCATTATCAAATCCACTGATAATAATAAAGAAAAGAATGTTCAAAAGTCACTGTAATAGGCAAAGCTCCTGACTTTTGCTTCCTTATGCACTTGGTATTTTAGATTCCAACCACATAAAGGAAAGACTGATACAAATGGACGATCTTTTCTTGATACTTAGTTTGCTTCCTGGTATTGATTAATCATACTGCAGTTGTGGAAAGCCCTGAATTAGAGGTCAGAAGATTGATGTTTTTATACTGGCTTAGCTACTATTTATTTCCTGTGTAAGCCTGCCACCTGACTTAACTTATCTATACCCCAATTTTCTCTATCTGTAATAACTTACCTCTATTCTTAGGAACATCAAATGGATAATAATTATTGTTTTTATTTATTAGTACCATTCCTTTCAGATAAATGAACTATAGAAAGGCATTTAAATGTAAAGTGGTATTGAAAAATAGCATTATCATTAAGTAGCACAAACTGAATTTGAAGGAGACAAGAAAATAAAAAACAGCATTTGCCTATTTTCTTACTACAATTATTTTACTTTTTGATTTGTGTACTTTATAGTTTGAGTCAAAACTAGAAATAGATGAGAACATTATTCTGTTAATACCACTCAAAAAAAAGTGTAATTTTCACAAGTGCTTCTATATCATCAGATTTAAAGGGTGTTACACAGCTAAAATCTGACATATAAGTATATAGAACTTTTAAAATACTTCATCTCATCCAGTCTTTGATATTTTACCGTTACGATCTCCGACAACCAGTAAAAGATTTGGTGCACAGATCTGTCAACAAAATGCCAGCTGATGCACCAGTCATCAAATACGCACAAAGTAGAGAGATTTCTGTATAAAAATAGAAGTATTTTATTTACTCATCAAAACAGTTTATCAAGAGATGCTTACATGGATTTTGTGAAATATTTTCACGTGAATTGTTACAGCTGCCAATCATCCCTGACTTCTCAGCTAGTCACCAGACAAAAAGAAAAACTGAAGAAAATTTGTGAATAGAGTTGTAACTGAAATTTAAAATTACTGCAGCCTGGTGTTCATTTTTGGTGGTGTTTGTTTACAATTTCATGTGAGGCCTTGGCTGCTGTGTAAAGTTATGTTATATAGTTTCCCCAAATAGTCGTTCAGCTCTCATTTTCCCTGTTCTAGCTGAGTGGAGATTAGTAGCCCATTATCAGTAGAAATATCAACATTTCCTAAAATTAGTAGAGATATATAAAATTTTAATTAAAAACCAATACATTTGAGGAGATGCTAGGAAAATTATGGAACTTTTCAGAATATGAGCTACTGCCTCTATCTGCAGGTAGAAAGAAAACAAAAGTATTCCTGTGTAAAGGCTTATGTCACTAGGATAACCCTGCATTGTACATGGTGGTCACTGAATATACATTGGCAGAAAATACTTGTTGACAACCAAAGTAGCCTGTTTACTTAAAAAGGTCCAAAGGTAAACAAGTTTTCTTTGAAAAAAGTGGTACAATCATAATGAGCAATAGAAAAGTAGCTTTAGTCTACTAAATGAAAAATACCTCTATAAAAGAAAATAGAATAGTAAATATGGCTGAAGTTAGAATTAAAAGCAAATATTTAGAAATACAGTAACTGTTCTTCAATAAAATGTTTTTTAATTCAAATTCATTTTAATTTTAGAAGAAAACAATTAAGAAATTTTAAAGCTGTAACTAGTCTCAATAAACCTGGCAAAATAGAAAGTAATAATAGTGATAAGAACTTTGTTTTTAGGGGCAGGTGGGTTCAAAAAGGCATCAAATGCTCATACCAGATTATTGTAGCAGAAATAAGTTAAATCATCTAAATGAATGCTTCTGAATCACATTGAACTTATGGTAGAAAGTATGATAGAAATATTTAAAAATAAATTTTCTTAAATCTCTGATATTTTCTGCCTAAAGATAATTGAATTGATTCTTTTGCTAACATATAACATCACAATTTTTGATACTGCATTAAAAAAGAATATGTGTCATTGGTTCAAGTTCGTATTTTATATTTAGGTAAATTTTCACATCATTAATGTCTTGCTCTCTAATATTATTGAACATATAAGGCTATAAAGCTTGATAGGACTTTCAGCTCATGTAACATTTCTTCAGTTTTAGAATTGAAAAATTAGTATTTACACTATTTTGATTTCATATTTAGTCAGCACTTCATGCATGATATTTTTCACCCAAATGTGTTGTATATTGTAATGAAGCTTATTTAAATATTATTTACCATAATAGATTATAAAATATACACAAATATGATACAAAGTCATTTTTTTCCCATTGGTCATCTTTTGGGAGAAGACACAGTAACAACCTCTTCAAATTTGTCTAACTGAGCTATTCTGTCTTTTTTAATTTAAATACTTCAATAACAAAAACACATCACTTTTTGAATGTTAACAGTGAAAAAAATATATCCACAATGCTTAAATACCAGCAATCACCAGAAACTCCCAGGAGTAAAGTAAGGCGACTTCTTCCCTTGATGCTGATATCATCCACCTAAGCATCAAGGAACCAATTCCAAAAGTCCCCAACCAATAACCAGAAAGCCCTGACATTGAGAAGATAAGCTCTAAACAGACACTATTTGAATGTCTGTCATTGAATTTTTAATTCTGTTTCTTTTTCAATAAAGTCATCCCATCTGATGACTCCCAGAAAGAATGAGTGTTACATGGACAAAGCACTTACACAGGTCAACATGAAAATAACAAAAGGAAAAAGGATAAAGAGATTGCAATATTTGATTGAAAAATATTAATAAATGTCTTACTCCTTTTAAGTAGCTCCCTTCTCTCCTTGGGGGAAAAAAGTCCCTTTCATACGCCAGATAACCTTTAAATGGAGGCATCTTTCATTTCAAAGAGCATATTGTCTCTGTGATTCACCTAATTGTATTCTTCTTTGTCTACATTCACATTAAATGATTGCAGTATAATTCTTGAAGCCAAAATAATTTCATTGCCTGATAAGTAATAACAGACATCCAGGCATGATTAGTACTCAAATATTTGTCTGCACTCTCCTAGAACCCTAATCTCACTTCATTTTAACATGGACAACAACCCTAGGGGTTCTGAGATGGTAATGATGTCACAGTCTCAAGGGCAGAAGTGGGAGAAGGGAGGGGAGAGGAGTCGGGTTTGATTTCAGCAGACAATGTGAGTTGTTGCTCTTCTACGAATTTTGACATTGCCCCGGAATGAAGGAAGGATCCTGCTCAAAGCCAGCTCAGACAAAGCAATATTAAATTAAATATTTAATTTCCAAAGGGAAATCCCCAAAGTTCCAAAGCCCCAGGAAAGCTAATGGTCCTCTCTCTAGCTAGGCTGTAAGGAGCAAATACCAAACTCAGAACTAATTTGGCTATAAAACACAAGGACTTTCTTCAGAAATATTTAAAAATCCCAAGGTTGTTTTTATTATTTTTTAAACAAAAACACAAATATAGTATGTATATTTTTAAACTGTGCAAATATTTACTTATACATGTATTCATATACTAAGAGGATTCACTGACATATACCTTGTCTTATATATAGACGTTAAAAGCAAATGAATTGTAGTTTCACTTAAATATTGCTTTTCTTGAGAGAAAAGACTTAAGCTAAACAATAAGAGCTAATTGCTCACATTTTCTTTTCTAAATTATTATAAACATATGATTATATATAATATTAACTTAAAACATACAAAAATAATATTAAAATACAAAAATCTATATAAACATTTCAAGCTTTGGTTACAATTTTGAAATATTTTACATAGTGACATGTATATACACTTAATATGGGATAGTGATACAAAAGTATTATACCAGTACTATATTAAAACTTGAAATGCAGTTAAATCCCCATTAAATTCTAAACCCTAACAAGGGAATTCCATGCACTGGATGATGTCCTTTTGCATATAATGACGGGCAGGGTTTCTCTCCCCCTGTAACACAGAAAGCCTACAAAGCAGATGTCATCTTTGTTCTTTGACACCAGGGCCTAACAGTGTACTCCTGTAAATCACACTGCCTTTACTGACACATAACTGCTTCAGATTCATTATCTACAACCAAGAGAACTGCTTAAAACAAACAAACAAACAAAAAGCTAAGATTATTTTTTCACATTATGTAAACCAAATATAACACAAAGAAGCTTCACCTCATTGGTTTCACTGAACTATTCATAATATTATTAAGTTGAAATTTTCAGACATATAAATTGATGAGGCAACAAGTTAACTATGCAGAGATAAAAACTGACCATGAAGATAGGCAAAAACTATTACATGATCTGTTGTACAGTTTTTTTCCCTTTAGTTTCTCCACATAAGTAATATACTTCTTTATATTTGGTTGATTTATTATATTACAAGCACTAGCCTCAAACACAATGACTTGGTTTTAGAAGGTGTAAAATATCTGTCAGATACAACCAGTGCTGGTAAGTTATTGTTTAAATTAAAGAAAATAATACACAACTTGAAAATTGTGTATTATTGTAGCATAAACCTAGAAGCACTTTGAAAATCATGAGACAGTTCAAATTACCAGAATTTCTGAGCATTGCACGAGTTGACAGGAAAGGGGGTCACAGACCAAACCAACTCACCAACATAATTCAGAAACCATTCTTATTCATCATTCTTGGCTCTGGGCTTTCCACTGGCTCTTTCCTCTCTCAGGATTCCTCTTACTCTGGCCTTTGTAGGACAGCGTCTCTTTCAATCTTAGTTCAAATGTTACCCACTAAGAAAGGAATTGCTGACCATGCCAGGTAAATAGCTCTTCCTGATCCATTGCTTTATTATTTTTTCCATAAGATTTAACAACTATTTAAAATTGTATTACTTACATGTTTCCTAATTTATTTTCTCTCTCTTTCCACAGCATGCAGCTCCACAATAGCTGGGATATTTTCTTTCTTAGTCATTTTGTAAACACAGTTGCACTAACATTGTTTGACTCACGGTGCAATGCAATACACCGAAAGAAAAATCAATGGATTTGGGAAAGCAGGAACAACACGGCAAGGCTTGAAGACAGAAAGGTAACCAAGAGAGTATAACATTACTGAATTCAAAGAAAGATAAATATTCAAGGTGGATCAAATGATCAGTAATTTGAAAGCTACAGAGACCAAGAACTGGGTAAAGCACTGAAAGACTTCGGAGAGAATAATTTCAGCAGAGCCATGAGGACAGAGACTAGACTCTAGAAAGTTAAACAGAAGACTGGGAAAGCCTATTTCCATAAAGTGTGTAAAAGAGATAGTGAGGAAAAAGAATCAGTGGAGAGAAAACAGATAGACCTATGAGACAGTCATAAGGGACAAAATTACACTGCAGAGAAGGGTGACGGGATGAGAAATAGAACACCAGTTCAGGACTTCAGATTGGAAAAGAGTGAGCAAGTTTATCCTGGAAACTGTAAGGACAAAGAAAAAGTTAAGATAGCATATTAAGAATTTACAGGTAAAAACAGATAAAAGATTCTAGCACAGCCAACTCTATCTTCTTTGTAAAGTAAGAGGTGAGATTTTAAGAACTCAAACAATAGGGCACAGCATTAGAGCATCAGGTAAATAAGTCCCAGCATTTCTTTTCTTTCCCCCTTTTAATATAAGGCTTTGCTTCACCCTAAGGCCCATACCATGAAAAAGTTATGTGATCCTACTTGTCAGGATGATTCCTAACTAGTGGGAAAGCAACTCACAATTTTAAGTAAAGTAGTATTTTTTACCAAACCTTGCAATCACATGTTTAATCTCACAAATTATTTTCTTTTATTAACTGAATATTAAATTTCATGTTCAGTAGATATTTTACAAACAAGTTTAAAATAAAATATTATTTCAAACTCTAGAGAACCTAAAGACGTGCCTAAATCAATTATTTTTATCAAAAAGATAAAAAAGAATAATTTTGCATTTTTAAAAAGTTTAACTTTAAGGAAAACCAAAATTATTATTTGAAATATTCTTTACCATCAATATTCAATTTTTTTTTTTTCTTGATTTAAAAATGGCCTATGCTTTAGAGAAACTGTAGTTTCTCTGTATTTTATGTGGCATCCAATCTTCTGGTTCTTTAAGAAAACTTGAAAAAGAAACCAGCTTTCAGATAAGTACTTAGACATTTGCTTGAAGGATTCTAACAGAAAAGTAAACTAATACAAAATTAATGTACTCTAATAAATCGGTCTCCATTTGATACAGCCACGTATATCCAAATCTAGTATTAATATCCGTTTAATTTTCTTTTCCAACTGCCTTTGGCAGATGCTATTGCATTCATTTTTGGCCTCAAAGAAATCTAGGTTAACATTACATTTGTAGAGGAGTAACTTGATTTTATATTATTATTGTCATTGTTGTTAGATTTCAAAAGGCAGTCTAGCACAGATGATTCAAGCAGCAACCCTAGAGTTCTCAGACACTGCCCAAAGATGTACTTCCCAACACCAGGGTAAATCACTCAATAAAGCTCAAGCTTTTTATTCATCAGGTAAAGCAATACTTTTACTTTTAGATAAACGATTATATACTTTCACCATTGAACCTAAAACAACCAAGTTAAATGTTTTTTTTTTAAATTATTGTACAATAGCTCTGAAGTAAAAAACTGATCAAACTTTTATCACAGAGGGAATTCTGATTACAAATTATTAGGAAAAATAATAACCTCTTGATTCCAGTGGGGTGGAATCACCTAATATATACACAGTGCTAGGGAAGCAGGGCAGTGCACTACATAACAGCAAGCACTGGACTCCACTGCCTGTTCTGCTACTCATGAGCTATTCGTTCATGTACCTATTTAATAGCTTTAATAACACTTATGATGCTTATCTCTGAGGATGTTTCTGAAAAGCAAATTAGATAATGCATAGAAAACAATCTCCAACTGTACACAGCTACATAATTTAGATGAGTACTGAATCACAGACACCCACCCAACCCCCAATAACCAAAAGGTGCATCAGTGCCATTATGTGTTATTTGAGAGAAGTATATTACAGAAACTGTGGTGGTGAAGGCTTAGAAATTAAAATCAGTTCTTGAATGTGAAAACAGCTTCTTACAGAGTAATTTCATTGGTTTCACAGATAGTTTATCAACAAAGCATGCCAAATGAACCTAGCAGACTGAATTTATGTTGAGCCACATAGATAAAATGCATGAGAACTAGAAGTAGTCCAACTATGTTAAAGTTTGTGTCCTACTAGTTAGTTTGTTGGCTTCATAAACTGAATCTGGATTAAGCATTTCAACAGAGTAACATCTTCGAGAGATCCGAAATAATTAGCTTTTTTATTGTTTCAGGTCTGTGTTTCTGTCTGGATTTTATTAAGATTTTATTTTCAATCTTGTAAGTAAATTTTTTAAATTAAAAAATATATACCTGTATGTGTTTATGAGTGTGTGAATTACATCTGCTCTCCTAGCTAATGCAAATCCTCAATAAAATTTCAGAATTATTGCTAACTTGAATCCATCAATACAGAGAAAATATTGTTGAATGCATCTATAAAGTAGCATTTTGGTTGTATACTTTACCATTTTTTATTTGAGTCTGTCAGAGAATAAGTCAAATATTGGGAAAATACATTGTCAGATTTAACTTCAGTCTGGTTTCTCTCCTAACACACATGCACACCCATTAACATTTGCATAGTTTTCAACACATGGACTGAAATATCTGCTTGTGTCTGTGTTTGCAAGTGAGGTAGTGGAGCTCATAAATTAAACCTCTGCATACATGTAAAAACTAGTTTCACTATTTTGACTGACTTGACAGTCAATGACAACAGAAGGCAGCAAAAAGAACAATCAGGTTATTTGATTGACTTGAAAAGAAAGTATAACCTGTTTCCTCTCCCTCGACCACCCCAATACCCTACCTTAACTCAACCCAATCTGTCAGTCAAACCCACTACATACAAACTCTACGTGTAGACTTTAGCTCCAGCAGAATTAGAATGCCATTCTAAAAGAGAAGAGAACCGTCCTCACAAAAATTCAACTCTCTGTTATATATTATCTTTAACTTGTTCTTTCCTTACAAATGGACTGTCCTGGAGTATCTGTCCAATAGTGCTGGAAAGGAATCGAAGTTCTAATTATTTTACCAAAATCCTATTTCAGTCATCAAAATGTATCACAGTAAAGATTTTTCAATAACTTGTACAAATCCATTTATGAAAGAAAAATAATCTATTTAAAAATATTTTTTCTTGACTATCCTGAATGGAAACAGAGATATAAACAAATTGACAAAGTTGTATGTCTGAATCTTATATGAATATTTTTTAAACTGAAAATTATAGCCTCCTTAAATGTCATGTTTTGTCAGTGTTTCTTGATTTTATTTTTTCACTTATACTTTGGGGCAGTTAAATATTTTAAGAAAGATTACCTTTGTACACTATGAAAACATGTGTTCCACTATTTCAACAGTTTCAATAAGCCTAAAACTTTTCAATAAAACACAAAATTGCTTTTAAGGTGAAACTTTCTCCCTTGTATAAAAAGGTCAAGAACTTGTTGAATAAAATTGCATTTTACATTGGCCTCACAATTCAAATTTTTAAGAAAAATCATTTTGGTCAACACCACTTGTTAACTGAGTAATCTTGTCTTTATCAATGAAGACAATATAAGGAGTCAAAATACCATGTGTGGAGGTAGATGTACCTCAGCTGATCCTTGCATTGTTCCTCCTACAGTCACTTGAGCATAGGCACCAGCCTCTACAGCAGCTCTGAACCCAGTAAGTGGCAAAGAGCAGAAAAGAGAAAGAAATAGGAGGAGGTGGTGAGGAAGCAGGCAGTGAGAAAAACTGCCATCAAGTGCAGTCTGATACAATATTCTCATGTGAAAATTAAAGAAAGTACACAAAACTGGTGAAGACAGAGAAGGAGAAGAAAGAGGGAGAGGAGAGAGGGTGGGGAGAGGGAGGAAAGGGAAAAAGAAGAAAGAAAATGCCCATTTAGAACAGTCCAAATAGAATCATGTTGTTTAGCAGGATAGTAATATCTTGCTACTTATTCGTTTGTTTTTTAATAAAAAATAAATTGTATTTTTCTAGTCAAAATAGTCTTAATTGAATTTGTTTATTGTTTGCTTAATTGAAACGTATTTCAAGGATTCGATGGTAGAGAACTACTAAAATTTTAAAAAGATTCATGTTATATTATTTCTTGCACATAATGGAGGAGTTGAACTGTATCTCCAAATTTCCATTTCAGCTATTTTCCAGATGACAAGAACAAATGATGAGGACAGTCATCCAGTGATAAGGACAGTGATGGGTGATAGATATCATATGCTTAACTGAGTCTCATGATGCATTACTCTAATCTCATTAAAAGGTTTCTCCCTAAAATCTGAACTTTACAAGAAATATTGTCCTAAAGTAAACATCACAAATGTCTTCTTGCAAAGAAATTTGCATAGCATGAAATCACATATAGAAATGATATTTCTGGCTGAAAATGAGAGATTTTGTTTAAATATTTATAGTCTTTCAAATACTATTTTAAGCTTACAAGTGTTAATTCAGTTTCAATGAGTCATTTTTTTTCCACTATTAAGTGCATTTTAATACACTATTACACACAATCTCTTGATGGTATATATGCTCATAAATTGATTTAGCTGCACATCCTATTTTCCCCTCTATGTCTTTAGTTAGTAACTTTTAATCAGGTGAATCAAAAATGACCCACACAGAGCTTTATTTAATTTATTACAGAATTTATTTTCAAAAGGTTGCCTTGTAATGAATGCATGGCTGCCAGTATATTAAAGAAATTGCACTTTGAAGAACAAAAGGAAACAAATAAGACTTCACATAGCCACAGCATGTTGTTGAAGATGAGTTTCCTCTGAGCAATAGAATCCAAAAGCTCTCAGAAAGGATAAAAAGGTGCTTTTTCATTATTATATATTGTACAAAATTTACTGAATTAGAATCTATTAATAAAAGCAAAATAGTAAAAAAAAAAAAAACCTTTAGAAAAAAATCAGTCATTGTTTTCAATAGAACAAAATAATATGATCCTTGTAACTCTAATTATTCTGTATCTTCTGTTGAAAAATAGAATGCCTGCAGTAAATGTCACTAATTTTGTAAGGGAAAATCTATGTATAGTGTGTGAGATGCCTACTGAAATACCTAGCAGTGAAATGAAATGCCTTAATATGCTTCAGAGTGAAAAAAAGAAGGAATAGGTAAACACTGTAGCAAAGTATCAGCAGGGTTATGTCCAACATCATTATGCTATTTTCTATAATTTTGTATATGTTTGGAAATTCTCAGGAATCCTTCCTAGGGAGAAATAAATGTCTAATGATATAAAGTGTATCTTATCTAGAATCCCTATAGTCAAGAATTTCAAATGGATTCTCCTTTTCTTGGACTCTGACCCTTTCTATTATTTTAGGATAAAAGTATCCATAACTACTAAATACACTCAGGAGAAGTTTAATTAAAAAAAAAACAACCCACCCCCCACAAAAATCAGGCAAACGGTAAAACAAATTTTAGGATAAGCTCTAGAATTAACATAGATTTAATTCATCAATATAGTAGGTCCAATGAACACACACAGCACTGAAGCATTACAAAACCATAAGTCCAAACAATATTAAATGCTGTTCTCTGTATTATATTAATGCATTTTTAAGGCAGTAAGGATTTCTTTGCAAAAGTGTAAGCCAAGAATGCCATTTTGCATAATCTTAACTTAGCCAGGTATCTTTCCCCTCAAGCGTCCAATAAATACTGTATTTTACTTAATTAGGTAATCTTTCAGCTCTGTTATTCAAACTTTTGTGGTTTGTGAAAAACCAAGTCAACGGTCTGTGGATTTAGACTATATAGTCAGTAAAATCAGAAATGTGTGTCAGGGTTCAAGACTCCTTTTACTGTCCCTTCTAGTGAAGGGGCTGTCTTCTCACAGGCAGCATATTGGCTGAAAGTACATTAACGAACAGTGTTAGAAAATATGGTTTACAACTAGTAGTCAACAGAGTGCTGCTACTTAGATCACAGGTTAGAAGTACTTTGGCCACGATAGACCACCTTAAAACACAGAAGCAGCAAAGGCTCATGTATACAAATTCAGAAGGACATAACTTATAAATCAATTCCAATAGCAAAAAGTATACACAGATCTCCTTTAAAATATTTGAACAACCGTGAGGATGCCACATATGAATCTGATACATATGAACTGTTATGGGGAACCCAGCCACATAACAAAACAAAATTTCAAGCTAATCAAATCACCTTGATATAATCACACTGAGGTAAACACATAAACAAAACTAGAAGGAAAACAAAATGAGGTTTTTCTCTTCTCTGGCCTGAATGGAGTATGACTTTTAATATAATCTGCATACAAAGATAGTCTATGTCACAGTTTTCCAAAGTGATTTTCTTTTGTAATGTTCAAGGGCTAAATATGCTTGAACAACTCAGTTAAAGCAGGAGATCACAGGTATCTTCACTACAAGTGTTGCAGAAAGTGCAATAAGTAAATTTCAATCATGAATCTATAGGAGAAGTCACGGTAAGTAGCATTTGACTGTGTAACCCTTTTGTCATAAACAAGAGACCAGAGTACACAACTATAAAAACTTAGTATTCTGCACGACACAGTTTTGTGAGATGTGGGTCTAAACCTCAAAGAAACAAAATTGACATGAGACATGTAAAAAAAAAAACCCCTGGAAAAAAAAAAAAACAGCTAGCTTAAATGCCTTGTTTAGGTGTTCCTCTCTCTTAGAAAAGCAAGTTAACAATATTTAGTTTCAGTATCTGTTAAGTATGAATATTTTGTACTCAAAATTGATGACGTAACTGGTTTTTTTTTAAATGGGAAGCCCTTTCCAATATGACATATCATTGAAAGTAGAGATATTCTGAAATTTAAAGTTTAAAAATTCATTCTTTATAGTTGAACTACAAAAAGCCCACATAGCCATCCTTTTCAAGTAAAACCATATACAGCTCCTAAAAAAAGTAGATCCTAAACTTTCAGCTTGTTTAAGGATAAGAGCTTTGACTGTGAAGAAAACGGAAAGTGAAGGCTTCTGTATACTGTACACTTCAATGATCTTAGAAATCATTTTCCCAGGGTAGAAGGGGAAGAGGTCACACATACATTCTATTTGATTCTATTTTGACAGGGTGAAGTGGATTACCAAAACAACAGTTCATACATATTTAAAGAGGAAGGAAAGTACTCCTTGGGAGCTACAGCTTTAAGTGCTTTCTACACCAGATGTCTGCTTTTTAATGGGTCTTCTTATTTAGGAAATGAAAATGAAATTAGGAGTAGACCACATTTTTCCATTGAACAAGTGTGCATATCACATGGAGCAAATGGACGCATCACCATGCTGTCTCATCATCAATTAAAATAAAAAAAAAAAATTTAAGTGGGAAGGAAATGCTTTAGAAAGTTATTTATAAATGCACGTATATAGAGATAAAGTTTTGAACAGCAGTTGTTTCCAATGATCTAAAGAAAATTTGAGCAGACTAAACCAGTGATGATAACCTAATGGGAAAAACAGAACCTACTTTGCAAAGTAATCCATTCTTACATTCCTTTACACTGTAAAATGTTACAATGTTTTGAAAACCTTCTAGGAAAATCTTTCATCTCTTTATTATTCAGTACTTGCCACTTTGAAAATCCTGTGATGTTCAAATTCTTCCGAGGGAAGACCCATGGTAACCAATAACCCGCTGGGAACCACATACACCAGTTTGGTGAAATAAAAGGATCTTGAGCAAGTACTTTTCCTATACTCAGTTCTTCATACTGAAAATTTCTGTACCAGTTCTTGGCTAGAACCTATATATTTAAATCAATATAACCTTTCTTTTCCACTAAGGGTTTTTGGACATGAGGGTAAAATAAGACAGCATATTAACAGACCAGTGGAATAGCCATCTTTTAAAACAAATATCTATCATTCATTTGTTGGACTACTACTGCGTCTCATCACAGAAATTTCTTTCTTTGGGGAACTCCTATTCTATAATCTTTGTACAAATGGCCACATTTTTGCATGCCCCAGCAGACTGGTGCATAGATGGGCATGTGACCTCAGTGGGGCAGTGAGTCTTTTTTATAAGAAGGTCAGTCTAGGCAAAGAGAGAGAGAGACAGACACTGGGAAGAAGGTATGACACAAAAAGACTGGAGGAGGTCTGAATCCTGGTGTTAGGCTCTGCTTCCTCCCAATCCAGTCTGGGTATGGGATCAGTGACACACCCTACCAGCTTTATAACAAAAACCTTTATATCAAATTGGTTGAAATAATATTTCTGTTATATTTAACTGAAGACTACCAAATAATACAATGTAACACTACAAATTCACTTTAAAAGGGGGAGCATCTTCTGTCTACCTTGAAACTGGTCTGAATGATGGGATTTCAGCTTAGGGAGCATTACAGTGCTGACCTGCAGAGCACTGGGAAGCATTCCAGCACTGGCAGAGAGCGCCAAGTCAAGGAGTGAGCCCAGAGGTATGAGCCACTAAAGCCACAGGAAGACAAAGCTGTGTACCAGTCATATTTAGGTCTGCAGCGTTCATGTAATTGATGTATTCCTTGCCAAAAATGTTTAGACCATGTAAAATCTGAGGTACACAGTAAAGTTTTATCATCACACACGTAAAGGTCACGAAAAATTGTACTCAATATCAAATGCTACCTTTGACTCCACCATTTGGATTATATTAACTATGAATCTCCTTTACTCCTTTTTTTTTTTTTTGGTAATAGAAAATTGTGATTTCTCCTATTATACAACATCATAATACTTAGGATGCAAGTTAAACAATAATTAATCTTTTTCAAAAAGATGAATGGGTAACTCTGCTGTGTGAGACTGAAAGTTCATTAATGTCTAAATGATAAAAGAGATACTAATCTCTCTTCATTAGTCAGGTGAAGTTAGTTACACCTTCTACGAAAGAGTATTCAGAACTTACATGATTTTAAGTATACATCACTGGAAGATTCCATGGTTCAACAGGAACATTAGAAAAGATGTCCATTTAATCATCTTGACAGATTCATGCCTTCATTATTTTTAAGAATCATTTCTAATTTCTATAAAGAATCTAATTGAATGAAATTCAAAATAGTATAGACAGTAATATTCTAGTATTTTAGATGTATGGGGTAATGATAAATATAAATGAACATGTTTTAATATATGTAAAGCATTGAATTAAAATGAATAATTGGTTTTAAATAATAGCAGTATGGCATACTCTTTTACAATAAAATTTCTAGGAGAAAGTATCTCTATATTTTCAGTTAAGGCCTGAATGTAATTTTTTGTATGTGATGAAGCTGCCAGTTTGGGAGAAACGCAAGCATGTTTTCTGAAGCCATGTGCTGGACATCTTCTACTGTCATCTAAAATTCTGATGTTATTGTTCCTGTATTACTAAAAGATTTCTGACTTAAAGTAATTGAAATTTACAATTCTTTCCCATTTCAAATTTATTTTTTTATAGTCAGTTGCATACATCTAAAAAATTCCTACACAATTTGAACTTTTAATATGAAGTGAATTTGGTAAAGGTCTTTAACACTTATAAAGCATTTTGAGCGCTACACCTAATTTACAACTGTGGTTTAGTGAGGGGAAATTCAACCATTTCATAAATCAGCAAACCGATGCTCACAGAAGCTAAATGACTTCCACTAGGATCACAATTCAAATCTTCAGTTCCTTACCCAAATCTATTATCTCAAAGGAAAGCACCCAACATAATATATACCCTTAGGTAGTCAATATGGTTCTCTCAAAAATGTTATTTATAAAATAAGGACTAGTGAGTTTGGTTAGAATCATTTAACAAAATATGAGGTGAAGTGGGGAGAGACATTGTAAGATAAATGAAAAGGAGTAATAATGGGTCCAAAAAGAAGTTGATAAAACATAATGGAAAGATGAGAACTTCATTCATTTATGAACATTTAATTAAACACTTTCAAAATTTTTTTTAATTAAAAAAATACAAAAAGACACTTTCAATGTGCCATGTTCTGTGGTAGACTCTAGGTGTATATAGCATTGCAAAAAAATGTATAGTTCTTAATGTCATAGGCCTTATAATCTAGAGAGAAGGTCAGATATTAATCAAATATAAATGTATTACTACAAATTGTAGAAAAATATAAAGGAAAAAATAGAGTGATATGGTAACATCTTCTGTAAAGAGTTTCAGTTGAATTCTGACAGATTAGTAGGAATTAGACAAGTGAAGACTAAGGATGTGGAGAATCCCAGGTTGAAGGGAATCTGTGTAATACTTGAATGTAAGGAGCCTGGCATAATAAAAAGTGCAGGGTGAAGGGAAAATGGTGGAGGTAAGGACTAGATCATGAAGGTCTTGTTTAAAGAACTTGCTTTTTAAAGCCCACTCTAGTGGAAAAGCATAGGGGGCAAGGGGATTTAATACATTCATACATGACTATTGGACTTTACAAATCATCAAGTTGAACAGAGATTATCTATACTCTTAATTTTCTTGAAATCTTGGATTCGGATAAGTATGTATATATTTACTACAAACTGTCTCTCTTGAAATTTAAAGCTATCTGTGGCATGAATAATCAAGAGCTGACAAGGTACTCAAAAGGGACAAAAGATAACTAATTTCAAAATAATGAAACATTAACTCATTTAGATGGAAAAGTACTCTAACGTATTACATTAATTTACTTTTTTGTGTTCTACTGTCCTTCCTAACGAAACAAGGTTTAAGCCTATATCCTGGGTTTCCAATACGAATTCAAAAGCTGTGAAACTTAATCAAATTAATAAAAGAAAATTCATCTCATTTGCTGGCTCACATGAATGCAATACCCAAAGTACTACCTCCTACAATTTTTTTGTAACTGGTTCCCTTCAGGTGTCATGTTAATAAGCTTGGATCAATTAATAACTGTAATTGAAGCTGAACATAATTAAGCATTTAATTTTGAGCTGGTCAAGTATAATTCCATTAAAGTCACATCATGAAACTAGGACAATATAAGGAATTATTGACAAAAGACAACCAGGAATCAAAAAGATTCACTATGCACTGATGCCTGGATTACTCAGGTCCAAACTGACTATTAGGTATGTTTAGCTTCAAGTCAATGGTAGAAAAATGAAGAAGACTACATACATGAATTTCTGGTTGTGAGCTTTACTACTATATTTTTCCACGACAAATGATCTCCTATATTTTGAAGCTCTGACATCAGTTACATAGTGTCTTAAAATAGATCTTCAGATTTTGGGTTAAAAATTTAAAAGTGTCTTCATGCCACTGATCTCCCTACACATCTTACACACATGCCACAGGGGGGAGTTAAAATGATACAAAGTAACAAGTATGTATTTTGAAGAAAAACATGTCAGTCTACACCAAGCAAAACACAAAATAATCTTTCATATGTCCATCTCTTTAGAAATACAAAGAAAACTCAATATAGGGATATTTTGCATTAGAGGCTTTTTTTTTCTTTCACATGGGAGATTTTATTTTGGTCTGTTTGTTCACAAACATTGAACAATACCATTTGGTAATTTCCTTCTTTTATAAAGTAATAGATAAATATTTCCCATGTCAATAAGGTAAATATAGTTCTAGTAAAGAATTTTTAATCTCTGTAGAGTATAATATTGTATTGTTATACTAAAATTCTTTTAAATAATTTCTTATTTTTGGTGCCTGAGATATTTTAAACTAATTTCAATGGCAAAATATGCTGCAAAGAATATCCTTATATATAAATCTCTGAACACAATTCAAGATCAATTCCTAGAAGAAAACTGCTAGACTATAAAGCACATGCAATAGATACTTTAACGCGATTTTTCAAACTGAAGGGGGTAAGGTGATGTCTTAAGATATTTACAAAAATATCTGCACAGAATGTTGTTATACTATAGGAACATGAGCTTACTTCCAAAGCAAAAATCTGAGAGCCTGAGCACCAAATCCATAAATGTGGCCTATGTGTTGTGAAGATTCTTAGAAACAGCTTAGAAAACCACAGAATGTTTTTCCTTTTAAAAAAGAGCATCTTTTAGGAGCCATGTATTCCAACTATCCTAAAACATCAGAATCACCTCGGTTGCTTTGTGAAAATACCTGTCCCTGAGCCTCAGTCTAGACATAATAATTATTTCTGAGTGTGGAATCTGGGGATTAGTGCTATTTAAAAGTTTTCTAAATGCTTCTGATATGCCCAGTCTGACATTCGTCCTTGGACCAGCATTTTGGATCTAACTGCCTACTCTAATCCTTTCATTTTGTAGATTAGCAAACTGCCTATACACACATTATGTTGTTTGCCCAACTCTCTAGTTAAACAGGCAGAGGGAGCCCTCCAAATCTCAAATGAGTGTTATTCCCAATATATTAATTTACTTCAATTGCTGTCAATATGGCATGCCCATGTGATAATCGGCTACTGGTTCCACCATTAAATGACTAATCAGAAAAGAAATGGATTATTTAATGATATTCACTGCATGATCTCATAAAGTAAAATGCATGTCTTATGAACCCTGTTTATTGCTATTTTGATCTTATTGCTTTATTCCCTAACTTTGAATTTATTGCAAATCAGATGAAACTACCAAAATAAAACACTCTTAGGCAATCTTACCTGCAGTTAAGATGTCTTTATACGACAGCAATCCACTATAATAAAAATCAATCAGAAAAAAAAAGAATGTTTTTGTCCAAGGAAAGTAAATATTTAACTATTTTTTCTATAAACTATCTGGTCTTAGATTTATAGACCACAAAACAAAAATACTGATTTCTGTTCTCTTCATTACAATTCACATTTGCTGTATAAAACTGACATTACCAAATTATTTCTAGAATAAAGTTGTTAATAAATAATAGATAAGTATCTTTACGAAAATCATTAACTTTCCAAGATCATACCTATTTTTCAAAGAATCAGATAAAACATCTATTTCTTAGAGTCTTTAAAAGCTTCACCCTAAATAGAGGAGATGGTTTGCAATACATCAGCCATATGGGTCTTTGGAGATCCCTATATACCATATAATACCACTTCATTATTTAAAGCAGTCCAATGGCTTCTTTTTGTATTAAAAACAAAAATCCAAGTGCTTAATTGTACTTTACACAGTCCAGTGCTATCTGAACATGTCCTTCTCTTTGAACATTTTCTGCCATCTTTCTCCTCACCTATCATGACGAATCATACTGGCCTTCTTTGTCTTCTTCAAGTCTGGCAAGCTCTTCCACACATCTGGGTCCTGAAACTAGCATCATCTTCTGGAGTACCATGCTGTTGCTACAGAGAGCTGCATGGTTCTCTCACGCAAACGCCGCCTCTTCAGAGAGAACTTGCCTGACGGTCATGTTTAAAATGGTTACCAATGAACAACCATTGCAGCAGATTTTAATTCTCCACAGCAGTTGTGATTATCTAATGCTTTTCTTTTTTTGCTTGTTTATGTATTTATTTGTTTATTTATTTATTTACTTCGACTCCCAAAATACAGTCCTCATGAGAAGAGGGGCTATGTCCTCCTGTTCACAGTTAGTCATCCATAAATTGGTGTTAGGAACAATGAATAAATGAGATTGCACAAGAATAGAGATCAAATAAAGTACTGAAGCCAACATTTCATTTTTAAATACTTTTTTACTGTGTGAAATGTGTTAATTTAATTTGTGATTGTGAGAAATTTAAGATATCTATCACATGAGATACGAAAATATGATTTTCTTATACAAAATCCCAATTTTAGATTACACAAATAACTGCGAGTCATTGTGTCATAAGCCATATGGCCACAAACTATGGTTCATCTTCAAACAAATAGGAGATCATTCACAGCTACACAATAATAGTGCCTGCCTATTAGTATTAACTTTGTCCAACCTAATAGGTTCTCAGGAACTAAGTTTTAACAGGTCAGAAGTCAATAAAAACACACTGACAATTCTAACACTGTTCATTATCAGCCATCAATATGCTGTCTGTCATGCCAGCTTGTGTAACTGTTCTTTTTGGTTTCAGTTCAATCCTTATGTTTTTTAAAACAAAAGAAAATACAAATTTATGATAAAAGCAAATGATACAGTATGCAGCTTGATCAATCATATCACCACAAAATTCTCCCCCACTACTATATTTCATCCAAAGTAAAATGTGGTTCTATAGACTGAGAGAGCAATATAGTCACAACTTTTGAATTCTTATGGAGCTTTGAGTTCCAAGTAAGATACTTTTTTAAGAAATATAAATGAGCGGGCAAGGTCACGAGACAAATACATTTCCTAATCTGTCTGTTCACGCTAGGTAAAGTTTTGTCAAATGGTTTAGAATCACAGAAAAAGACTAGGAATTAAACTTAGCATCACCTAGTTATAATGCACAAATCTTACTTTTTACGGAGAGAGCTCATGATAGATTCTTTATCTGAGCCAATTTCTGCCCTCAGATATTCACTGACAATTCCCACCATGGGAGAGAATCCATCACAAGCTCCTGCTGAGAATGAAATAAATTCTCAAGGGTAAGAAGACATCTTCAGTGCCCGCACATTTTGAAAAGCAGCAAGGATCTCAAAATGTCAGCTACATGTAAGGCATATCATTAACAGACTCCACTGAAAGTATTTAGAGGTTCACATACAGAGCCAGGGAATCAATTGCCTCATATGAACCAAGGATACTCTTAAAATTGCTACACCCTAAAAGTCTACAACTGTCCTGTTGTGATCACTGGAACTTTACCCTTAATCCCATTTTGGGAGCTATACATGCTCCCCCACTGGACAGTGAAAATAATTTGGGATTTCATACGGGCACAATATACAAAGAGGTCAATATGAATTACAGTCTCATTTCTTAACCTTCCCTTTATCTAAAAATGATGTTGAGATTACACTCTGCTAATGTGTATTTCTAAGCATGTTTCAAAAATAAAATGATGGCTAAGGTGATAAAAGATAGAAACACTAGCAAAACCATAAATTAATAAATGGGTTTCTACTTAAATACTTAGATGTAAAATGCAGATCAAAATTAATTCTGACTCATTTCATATAAAATTGGGATGAAGCATGATTCTTTAAATGAATAGTGTGACTGCCAGAATGAATTTTTTTATATCATATAAAATTTATATTTTAGAATGATCTGTACTGACTGAAATAGATATATAGTAATAACTCTCCCATTAAATCCTCTAATACCCCAAAGTTCTTCTAAATCTTAAAACTTCTGATGGGAGAAGCAGGACTCAGTATGAGGGAAAAATCACATATAATGATGTCCCTATATTCTCTATAACCATAGTTTGTGTATTCAAGTAAATCAATTAAATTGATATAATAAATAAAAGTATTTAAACTACATTCTATCTTTGTAATTTGTAGTTTATATAATGTCTATTATATAGAGGCTAGAGGACCTCAAATCACTAGTCCACTAATGAAAGGAGGAAAAAAATAAACGGTAGCTCAACCAAGTGCTGTGCTTTATGTGGGCCCAGTCAGTGAATAGTGCACAATCAGGTAACAATTCAAGAATACTGCAATGTATTTAAAATGCCCATGAAAAAATAAAAAATATTAAATAGACAATAGAAATATTTTCTTACAAGAGAGTATCACTTCAGTAATTATTTTCATGCAAAGAAGGCCCAGAACTAGAATAATCTTATTCCAAAATGGAAATAGTATCAAAATTAAAAAAAAAACCTATGTCCTCATTGATATCAGCTAAATTGTGTCCCCACAACAGATGCACTGGCTTTCCAAACTCCAGTATCTACAAATGTGATACACATACTAAGTTCTTTGCTGATGAACTCAAGTTAGGATCTGGCCATGCTGGTGGCCTTTAATCCAGTATGACAGGTATCATTACAAGAAGAGGAGCCAGAGACAGATACACAAGAAGGAGAACACCATGTGGACACACAGACCCAGAGAGAAGACGCACATGTAAAGACAGGGGCAGAGACTAGATTCAGGCCTGGAAGAAAACAGGAAGGATCTTTTCTTAGAGGATTTGGGAAAGCAAAGACCTTGATCTCAAACTTCTTTCCAAAACTGTGAGAGATAAAGAACATAAGTTTCTAGTGTTTTAAGACACCCAGCTTGTAGTACAATAACTTGCTAAGGTAACCCGAGGAATCTACTCTTGTTCTGCATAAACCCTGATTGGAGAAAAACTATTCTGTGTAATTTATTTCAATATTTTCCTTTTCATCAAAGTGAGGTTATCATTTGTTAAAGCTCATATCTGCAATAAAAAATCAGCAGTATTGTTTTTTTTTTGCTTATACATTAAAAAAGAATAACTCCTCCAACAGCACAACGTATTAAGCTAGTTTCAGACCACATGCAGTTGAACGACTGGTATGAACCTTCACACATTCCTACCCCTCCACCTAAGATCTGGTTATATAGACTGGCCAGTATTAGACATTTTCTTGATGAAGAAAAATACAGATAATCTGACTTGGAGTTTATTTTGTTTTTTTGTTTACACACTTACCAGGAGAAAATACTAAAATATAAAAAGTGCTATCAGGTAAACCATTTGATAGTCAATTTGACTTCAAAACAGAAAAATAAAATCGCATATTCTAGGAAGAATATGAACTTTCCTCTATTTTTATTAGAACTATAGGGAAGTCTAACAGTCTAAAAAGTTTCAAAATACAGATTTAAACATATTGATCTTATTAAATTGTTAATTCTATAACAAAAAAACATGACACTTAAAGTATAAAGCTATTGTTATAAATACCTTCTAAAACTTACCTAATGTATTTGTTGGGGGAAAAATTGTTCTTACTTCTAAGTTATCTTGCAGTTTACCACCAAACATCACTTATTTGAAATAAAATAATTTTAAAGTTTGGATAATGTAAAGAAGTGTTTTGCTAACAAAAAAGTGATATTTTAAAATAGCATCCACTGAATTCAGTGTTAAGATTAGTGTGGCTTTAGGAAAATGCTACCCAGTATTATTTAATGGTTATGAAGCAAGTGCCGAGGTAGAGTACAGAGTAACTGATGGGTAACCATTGAGTACCCACTCTGCTTGGCTGCTAGTCCTGCTAGTCCTGTATCTCCAGCTGCTCCATTGGAATCCTGCAAAATTAAGCCAGGTTGGCTGGGAGCTTTGACTCATATTGGACCCCCAATATATTTTAAATGACATGGACAGTAAATCATTCTTATTTAGCTTCTAATGTAAAGCAGTTTCACCTCTTTACATTTTGTGGGTAAGATTAACGTCATGCCAAATTGTGCAACATATTTTGTCCTAGGAGAGAAAGCAGCCGAGACTTCAGCTGCCTCTTTCACGCGGAAGCAGTTTTGCATTGTGATTAAGAGCACAGGTCTTAACCTTCACCTACTAGCTATGTAGCCTTGACGATACCACTAACTCATCTGTACTTCAGTTTGCTCATCTACAGAATCAGGACAATTATAGTTCCTATCTCACAGAGTTGCAGTTAAGGACTGACTGGGAAAATACAGGTAAATCAATTCCAAGTGTCAGTTTCAGCTGCCAGTATCAACACAATCATCACCAAAATATGTTGTAGAGAAGCCGTGAAGCCTCTTTCAATAAAAACATGAAGCAGTAAGAGGAAAAAATTAAACATACGTAAGTAATAAATTGGCTTTTGGTTTCTAGAAAAAGATAGACAAGTTTGATTTAGTAACTTTTACACAGCAAGTATATTCAAATACTCTGAAGCTGACATTTTAAATGTCAGCACCAACATCGGCTTCTGATGCCTTAGCTACATATCAATTTTACTTACATTAGTTTTCCCCCTCCAAGAAAATGTGAAACCTGATTTATTTTTACATTATAAGCATTTTTAGGGAAAAACAGATTCTTAAACTAAGATTATTTGCCAACTCTCAAAATGCCATAAACAGTCTGTACACCATCCCCAAGAATAGAGTGTGATCAATCATTCCCATGACATATTTGCACTAAGGATTGCTTAATCCTTTTAACACAATCAGCAAAGTAGGTGAGGTGACCTTCAGGCAAAATAAGATATTCTACAAATGACATAAACCCTTCATGTGTAATGCTTTGTCTTTTATTAGCATATGTGGAACTGAAGAAACATATTACTTGCTTTATTTAATTCTTCAGGCACAGTAGGACACAACACTACACTGCAATGCCAAGAAAAAGAGATAGGTCTTCCTCCAAATCCGCGATGACTTTATGGCATGACTCAGCATTCAAAACTCTGCTGCCAACTCATTCAGCTGCACTCCTGTGAGTGGCTGGGATCCTATTTACCTGCATGCTAAAAGACACTGTGGATGAAAGTGGCTCTGTTGGGGAAGCTGTCAATGAGATCTCTGCTAGAAAACATTCTTGCCGAGTAGCTCCTACCCTAAGGCCTTTCAGTTAAATTTAGTCATGTGATTCCAAGAAGGTGAATAATTTGATTTCATCGGCCTCTACAATGACCCAAGGAGTCACCTTATATTCAGTAAAATGAATATTTGATGAAGAGAGAAACAAGTAGAAAGAGAGAGAGCTACAAACCAAAAGAGAGGACAAGGGAGTGGGATGCGGTAAGGGAGACAGAGAGAGAGAGATAGAGAGAGAAAGGAAAGAAAGAAGGAAAGAAAGAAGGAAAGAAGGAAGGAAAGAGGAAAGGGAAGGAGGATGGCAGGAACAAAGTCAAGTAATAAGTTGAGGGCTTTCTTACATAATGATTCCATTACTCATGCTGCTATGGAAAATCGAATTGCCTATGAAGAATAATTTTAAATGAGTAATGAAGTTAGAAGGACAGGAAGGAATAACTGTATTTCAGAACAAGCCCCACCCTGGTCATTTTCCCAAGTTTTAATGAGAAGCATGATGGGATAGGCATACATTAAAAATATTAGTCATTGTTACTATGTCATCCCTCCTGAAATATTACCGATTTGTTTTTCTTCAAATTATTCAGCATTTCTCTTAGAAGACAGACATGTAATCACACGGAGCAAATCTGAATGAAGTACTGTAAGGCAGAAGTGTTCTATGCTATAGAAAATGTTGTCTATAGCAGTTTGAAACATGCTCAAAACACAGAGAAAAAGCCCAGCAACTAGTAATTTCACAGTTGGCCACCGTCTCTCTGATCTTTGATAGTACTCTTGACTCTGTCTTTGATTTCTGAGTATGTGCATACTTATTTGGGCATGCCAAAAGTAAAGTTACTATTTTAATCAAAACATAGATTAAGTGGGAATCACACCCACGCCCCAATTAGCTCTAAACAGCTTGTATATGCAATATGTTTAAATCCCAGAAATTTGTGAGTTATCTGGATGTATAATTTTTAGGTTAGTAAAACCTATTAGGCCATCCATAATTTGTTTATTTTTAAAGATCAAGGTACGATCCAAAGATAAATAATATTTAGGAAATTGGCTTTTGAGATGGTTACATAACAATGTATTTTAATGTAGATTTTAGAATATAGGTCTCTTTTTTAATGGAAATAATAACAGTGACTTCAAAACTAAGATCCAGATAATATAAAAATGCTATTATATTTCACTATTTGCTATAAAAATAGAAGTATAGCAGAAACTTTCAATGAAAATCCAGGAGAAAATATTTATTTTCCTTGTACCCTATCCTCATTCACGATTTCATGATTACTTCCTGTTTCTGTTTGTCCTTAGATGACTTTGCTTTTTTCTTTTTCTTTTTTTTTTCTTTTCATAGCCTGCAAGTATTACTCTGTGGAGTTACCTGTACTGTAGTTTTATTACATTCAGAACTGGAAAGCCCTTATAACCCAACCACTTTTCAGTCAAAGTCTGACCATGCGTCCCTCAGTTACTACTGATGTTTATGAAAATGGAGGTTCGTAGTCTCTGCCCCCTACTCACTAAATCTGAATCTCTGGGGATGGTTCCATGATTCTGGATTTTTAACAAATTACTCAGTGCTTCTCATGTTATAAAGTTCGAGTATTTCTGCCCTAAACTCCCCAGTCCAGTTATGAGTACAGTATACACAGAATCCCAAAAGAAATTTTAGGGAACAAATGCAGATGTTCATGAGCTCAGTGCAATATGAGCATGCCAACATGAACATGCAGAAATAGATACTCTGTTCTGATAACATGTCCAGGTGAAGTAAGACAAAGTAAACTACTTTTATGTAGGATTAAAAGATAGAAAAATCAGGATTATACTTTCAACTATTAAAAAATACGAGTTTCTAAAATATTTCTGTTTCTTGATCTATTCAAAGTCTTATTTAATCAATTCAGAGTCATAAAGAACAATACAGTACATACAGCTTAAAAATAAGAAAAAATTAAATTGTCATTGTCATTATATGCTCAAATTCCAAGTTAAGCACAGATGGTTTCAATGGGGTTTGCTACTTTGACAAACGGTTTTGCCCTTACATTATACTATAAATCTCCTTAAACAATGAATCAGTAAGGTGCTGCCTCACCAAACAAAGGAATAGAATGTGAAATTGTAGAAAGAGCAGAGAATCCAAAAAGAACTGGCTTCAACTCCACGTTGTTCTGTATATGAGAGGAGTGACCTTGAGCAAGTAACCTAAAATCCCTGTAGCTTTGGTTATCCACATTTTGCATAATGAGGATAATACTATCTTATCCTTCAAGGATGTCATAGAAATTAGGTAAGTGATATAGTGATAATGACCAGCACCTAGTAGGTGCTTGAGAAATTATAAATAGAACAGGAGCAGTGACAAAGGGCAGCAGGCAAAATATCTGCATTCAAATTATATATACTCTTTACAGCAAAGAAAGACTTGCAACTGTGTAATTATGGATTGCCTAGAATCTGAGGCCTTGGTGGGGAAAGGGAGTGCATGGCCTATAGTGTCTGGGACAATCCTTATTTGTCAATTGGTTTGTTATTTAAACAATGTGCTTAAATCATGTTTCCTTCAGTCAATGTCTGAAGAGTGGCAGAATATGGCAGTCTAAAATATGCCACTTTGACATAAGGATAATTTTGAGCAAAAGGCACTTCAAAAACAGCAGGTACACGAAAGGCGCTCTGACCTCCCTTTTTCTTCATGAAAGTAGGAGATAAAATGTCCATGTGAAAGATGGCCTTCCTTATACTAGGAGGAAAGAAACATTGTTATCATCAAGTAGAAGCAGAGAGATTCTGTAGGAAAAGAACTTGTTAAAGTATATTTTATCTTGCTTTAGTCATCCCATGTTTAATTGTTTCCCTTTGTTCAACCTAATATATAAGCACTTAGGTGCTGTCTTCTTTTTCTTTGTCCACAGTCAGGCCCAGGTCATGACTAAGAAAGAAGCTGAACTATAGCTCTTCTGCTAATACCTTACAGTTGAGGGAACATCTAGTCTACATGCAGACTAGGAGCATCATCTTCACTAGACATGAACAAACCAGTCGACAGGAACTTCAAACAACCCATAGCACAATATAAACGCTGTTTTTGAAAAACATTTATAGGACCAAAGAGAGTAATACTAATTTAATTTTTCTTTTTTATTTTGCATTTACTGTGTTGCTCTTTGTGACTCTGAAATTGACCTAATACCATGGACAGCTACCAAAAATAGTGATACCTGCAATCTTTAAAATGTTTTCCATTTTATTCCCTTAGCCTACAATAATTAGATTACATATAATAGATTCCACAGGTTACACACACCCAAATTATTGGTATATATTTCATTACTATTATCTCCTTGTAAATAGCTAAAATAATATTGTTAAAATAAAAACAATCCATAATACCTTCTAAATAAAATACAGTCCCCTTTCCTAGAGAAGATAGGTTTGTGGGTGATTTTTCATACCATTTCTTACACATACACATACATGTAAAATTACAGAAATTAAAAATTTTGATATAAATGAAATCATTCTTTTTCCACTTACTCTTTACATTCAACACTGCATAATGGAATAGTCCATGTTAGTTCATGAACCTCTACAAGCACACTATTTACACGTGATGCAAAGAGTGACTGAGACTATCAGAATAAGGATAGCCAGCATCACTGACTGTCCACTGTGAAGAGATGAATTAGCTGAGGAACAAGAGGTCAACTATTTTGACTACGGAATCACTGACTTTTAACCCATAATGAAAACAGCTGAATTAGCCTTTGTGATTTTTATCTGAATACCTTGTGTCTGCTCCCTGGACACCACCACTTAGAGACCAGTGACTCATTTCACTTAAGCTCATTTGATGCCTCTGGCTCCTGGTTCTCTGTCTCAGTTTCCAAGGGAGAAAGGCAAAGATCTTATGATTCAAGTCACCTTAGATTAAAACCCCAATGCATAACAAAATAAGAGGAAAAACAATTGCATTAAAGAAAGAGTTGAGGAGTGATGCTACCACAGGGAAATGAAAACCTAGGATGGAATCTTCAAGAGATTATAAAATATTTTCACCAAAGGGGCTAACATTTCACTTTATCAACCACCGAATATTACCCTTCTGGGAATCATTACTATTGATTACTATGTCATTTATATGTATCACACTGTATTGTAATTATCTGTTTATACATCTGTCTCTCTAGAGTCTCGGTTCTTTGAGAGTAGGGACTATTTAAAGTTTATCACTGAAGACCAAGCACTGTAAATAGAGATACACTTTTATGAAATACCTGAAATGAAATGTCTTCTATGAAACATTTTGGGGCCTGACCAAAAGAATCTGAACTATTTGCTGTGGTCCTCAAGGCTCTCATAGTTGGGCCACTGAAGCCTTGTTCACTCCTCTTCAGCCACTGGGTGTATTTTCCCTCCTTAAATCAGCCCGCTGCCTTTTCAGTTCAGGAACTTTAGGCAGGTGGTTCCCTATCCTCGAAATTCTTTTCCCCTAGCTCTTTATGAGACTAATCACTTCTCATCCTCAAGTTTCAGTTCACATGTTCCCTCCTCAGCAGTGACACCCTGACAGCCTCCCCACTATTCCTTGTCTAGCATGCTGTTAATTGCTACCCAGGACTTACCCTAACCTACTTCTTGAAAATGGATTCTTCTTATTTAGTGTCTTCCCTAGTATAATGGAAGGTCCAGGAGGGACAGACCTTAGTGGCACGATCATATGGGGCACATCCAATTTTGAGGCCTTAACTCAATTTAAGGATAAAATACTAACTCTCTAGATGCAAAGTATATACCTTCTTTACTGCACTTCTTTTTCTCTCTCAGCTGGACTTCTGAATACAAGATTGTAGAAGCTTGCACACTGGAGTCAAGAGGAAATTCTTGACTGGCTTGGGGAAAGCTTAGATAGGCTGAAAATAAAGAACTTTTCCTCCATTGCTCTAGTGTGCCATGAATATACATTATTTCTAAGTAATTAATGTAAATAAGAAATCATGAGATATATCTTTATGGGTTATCAAAATTTGAAAAACCATATTCTGCAGCATTGATTCATTGGTTCACTAGTGTTTTCATTCAATCAAATATTTGTTGAGCACCTGTTATGTATCAAGGACCGACAGTACCAACTTCTGGCCCCTGTAAAGCTTGCATTCTAGCTGGGGGACCAGAAGGTAAATAAATAAATAGACTCGGCTGGTGGCTGCTTTCTCCATATTCAAAGCTTGCAATTTTGCTCTCTCTGACTCACCCTTCACAGTCACATCTCCCTCTGAGTACACTTGGGAAAGGTTCTCAGTTCTTAAGGACTCATGCAGTTAGGTTAACCCCACCTAGATAATGCAGGGTAGTCTCCCCATCTCAAGGCCCTATCTTAATTCTATCTGTAAAACCCCTTTTTGTCCTGTAAGGTAACATAGTCACAGGTTCTGGGGATTAGGATGGACATCTTTGGTAGTCCATTGTTTTGCCTACCCCAGGAAGCATATGAATTATTTCTCATCTTCCTTTGCATTTGGATGTTTGATTCACTCTCACTCTATTTTTGATGGTGGAAATACAGAAGTCAGCAGTGTTCAGATCAATTTCCCCCTTTTCCAACCATTTTCAGACTAGCTCCCGACTTGTCTTCACTGGGAACAACATACCCCACAATGAAACCTGGTTTTTAAAGAACATAATAAAGTCTCTTTTTTCGCTCCTACATGATGCTTTACAACCTGATGCTTTTTAGCACTATGTCATACAGACTCAGTTAAGATGAACTTGACTGTGAAGATTCATCACAAGGTACATAAAGTTAAGTCATCTGTTGCTCAGTAATGAAGCTTTCCACATAAGTTCAGCCAACACTAGAAGTAGTTGATAACTACATATATCACCCTCATTAAAACTTGCAAACATGAAAGGCATGAAATTTCAGCTTGGGTACTTGGAGGAAATAAGATTTCAAAATGAGATTGATGACCTTCCTCCAGAGAAATCATGTGGAAGCATTTCTGTCCAGCAGAAATATTATTTCATAATTCCATAAAATATTTTGGGAGATAGCCAGTGGTTTCACATAGGAAGACACTGGAACTATCTGAATAGTTAGAGGGTTTGCATTGTTCATTTTACTTTGTCCATTTCCTTTCTTTGCCCTCCTTTGCTTTCTTCTTTATAATATAACAAGGAATTTCATTAGGTCTCTCTTTTTTCTTTTTAATTAAGCCAAATTCTTTCCAAATTTTGCCCTTCCTTTTTTGATTCTATTATGTACAGTATGTAAGTTAAATTTTCCAGTGAATAAATCTAGTCGTTTAAATTTATTTCCTATTTGCTTAATCAGGTACAAGCAGGAAATAAAGAACATATTTTTCTGTGTTTGCCCGAGGCACCCAAGTTTGCTTAACCACTACCTTTTGGATCCTAGTTATGACTTAACCAGAGCTATTTTTACCAATATAAAGTAATAAAAGGTTAAGCTAAAATGAACATATATGCATATATTAATAATAAAATGCTTATGTATATAGATATATCCCTTGAACTACCACAATGTATTTATGTATATGCTGATAAAACATATAATAAATCAAGTTATTAGGTAAAAAAAATAAAAGTATAAGAGGGCCAAATTGTTGAATTCTGCAAGGGGAAAAAGAGATGTTCACCTCATCAAATATTGCTAATTCAGTAAAATAAATATTAATATTTTTCTCAAATGATCAACTACAAACTTACTTACAAAAACACAAAACTAATTAGGAATCCCAAAGAGATTTGAGTTTGAGGATTCTGATTCTTTATAACTGAGTTTCTAGATTTTCCGGATAAAAGTATGATATTTCAAAATCACATGTTTAACGGAACACTCAAGTAGGGATGGTATTGGACTAATACACATATACATTCGTACTACAACGTATAATAGCTAAAACTACGTAACAGGTTTTCAAACAGAATTCTCACATTCCCATACAAAGCAAGCAGAGCCTTGCGCTACCTGTCTGTTGCTCCCTATTAGCTCGCTCCTGCTGCCCTCCAGCAAGGTGCCAGGGAAGGTTCTAAATGTATTTGATTAGTTTCAGGCCTTCATTTTTAGCGAGTCATCACCCTCTTAATGGCAGATGATGCCCCCTAGTTCGAATCAATGTGAGTGGCCCTGGTTACAATGGACTGGATTAATGATGAAAAATGTGTCGTCAGCCTAGAGGTCTTTGGACATTTATCACCCAAGGGGTCTGCCAATTGGTGGGCTGCCCCTGGCTCATCAGCACAATACTCTCCCGGCCTTAAAGAGATAGTGTTCTTTTCAGATTAATTTAATGAGGTCTGGTAGGTGGGGAAAGGGACATGGAAGACAGTTAATTTGACAGTTAACTTGACAGATTTAGGTTCTATACGTTTCAGTACTTCTGTAACAAGTGCGCTTCCTTTTGGAATTTGCAAGGCAAGTATATGCAATTATTAAAAGCTGTATTTGGAAGTCTATAATTGCTGATGTTTCATTCCGAACTTTTTTCTTATAAAATAAGCCTATAAAATTGTATTAATATAGATATGATAGATTTAAAATATTTGCTGTTAATTATAGTATTTCCAGAAATCTTAATGCCTGATTAATTCTCAAAAGGAAGTGAATATAATCTTTAAAATTATTTTATCTTATCTACTCCTTTTTCCTTGAGTTCATTTATAATGTTACTATCAGCCTAGAATTTTTTTTCTTGACCTTGATCATCAGTGCATTTATTTTCATTTAAAAAACAGGAAAAACTGTAAGGAAGCAACTTCAATAAGTTCTCTTTCTAAAAAGAGCTTATATTCATTCTGTATTCACAAATGCTTACTTAACATTTCATTGATCAACTTCTGTCCTCCAGCCCACCAGAGTAATGCACATGTGCAAACTGAAATAAGAAAATGTTCTATGTGTTGTAAACAAGTCAAATATAATATTAAAAGCTGCAGTGATAAATTGCTGGTTTGGCAAAAGTAGCAAGGAAAAAAATCAGATGCTATGTATAATTTGTATTGTCTCCTGTTTATTTGAATTTAATAAAATTGAAAAACAAATTTAAAAAATATTAGTCACTGAAAGGAAACAACACACTTATGTCATGGGTTAAGATTTGGGGAGGGGTTAATGTCACTGTTAACATGGAAAATCCTAATAACATTGCCCCTTTATTCTGAAATTCTTTCTTCCAAAAGCCACCTGATGTAATTTCTAAGAAATTACAATGATTACTATGAAAAATGACTCTGTGACATAAATCAAATAATACAAATCAAGCTTTACACAATAATTACCCTTTCAACCATTGGCATGTTCCTAATAACCCAATAATGCATTCTTACTTTTTCAATTTTGGTCTGAAGAACAAAAATTTGTCATTTAATGGGCACTTCTAAATAACACAACACATCAAAGATACTAGAAGTTAATAATAGTAGTTAACCTGATGTTGATTTCAGAAAATTTGGGGAATATTTTTTTCAGATTAGTAAAAGAGATTTGTAAATATAATTTACCCTATAAACATTCAATCTTGGCAATTAATGAGTTCTCTGGAATCACATACTGAGTTGAATGAATTAACTCAATCTTCTGCAGATAGCAAAAGAAATCTTAAATACAAATCCATTGCATCCAATCAGGAAATGTTAACACACACGAAGGAGTCTGGAGTCTGGAATGACCAGAGGATACGAAAGAGATTAAACAACATCTTGAGAAAGGATTCACTAAAGGTAGTAACTATGTTAAGTTTGGCACTAGCAAACTTACATAAGAGTAGCAGGTTCAAAGACACAGGACAATAAGAGGTTAGCAGTGAATGAGGCCAATGACAAGAAGAGAGCTTAAATGGAGAATCGCCAGAGAATCTGGACTAAGGCTGTACACTGATCTATTAAGCTGCCACTGATCTTACTATCAATTAGAACTAGCTATAACATTTAGGAAAATTTTCTGGATTGGATATGAAGTAATAAAAATAAAATCTTTAAATCAGTATTCCATGCCCTCTGGTGTTTGGAATCAGCTGTCATCTCACATAAAAGTTAGTCTTTGCTTCATTTGATTTTAACAGTTGTTTGGGGACAATAAAACAACAACAAAAAACCTAATTATATCTGAAAATGTATATTCCTAATTTCCACATTAAAAAACAGACACATACACATGGGTCAAATAGATAATTTCTAGCCTATACTCAATAAGTAGGACTTCAAAAAAAGGAGAGGAGTACTTCGCTTTTATTCTTGCATTTTTTCAGTTCTGCGTATTTGCATAAATTTTAAAAGTATATGAGATTTTGTACCATTTAAAAAAGAACTTTTTCAAAGAAGAATTCTCTACCAGGATGAAGATATAGTTTTATTTACCTTTGCTAATTAGGTCATGACCTCACATTCTGCTACTCCAAGGCCAAGGCCTTATTAGCAAAATGAAAAAAAAATTTGTTCATAAAATTATTTTGTTGACTTAAATGCACGAAAATTCCAAAGGTCCACACATCCATCAAAAATTCTCTCCTGATCATCTCAGTAAGCCCTTATATCAAGAAGAATACTTTCTGTGCCGTTTTTCTCACAGCACTAGGTAGGACTCTGCCCTGGAAATTCACATCTTCTCTAAAGTCACGAAGTAACCATACCATCACAAATTTTGCTCTGAGAGCCATTTTTACTCCTTCAAGCTTTGGTTATCCTACCAGATTGAAAACTCAAACTATATTGAAACACTGTTGACTTTTAAATGTTGGCATGCCAGTTACAGACTAGGCAATTCTGTGAACGTGATGAGGAAACATATTCTAATATCTGTAAAGCAAAGTAAGTGTCAAAACGGAAATGTGCTCTGTCATCAAGAAGACAAAGATCTCTCAAAATTAATGAGAAACAATTTTGTTTACAGCATCCTATTTGTTATATTGGAAAATACTTATTAGCTAAGAAAAGATACCTAGCAGTTTAAATTAATTGGGAGGTAACTTGTATTACTAACAGTAAAATGATGGCTAAAACTGATAGTTGCAGTCCATATTAAAAGGTATCCTTATTCTATAAGAATTAGTTCTGATAAATATATAATTAAAACCCAGCAAAGCCAGAAAATTTGTGGTAGTCCAAATCCAAACCCACTCGTTGACTTTATGAATTGGAGGATTTCCATTTTAAATTCTTAGGAAAATACTTTCTTTTCTTCCTTTCTTTTCTTCTTTAAAGCATGGTCAGTATATTAAAAACATATTTATAAGATAGAAAAAAACAGAACATCTTTTCATAAACTCATGAAGACAGGATACCTACGAAGATAAAATGACTGCATTGAGGATGTGTTGGCATTTAAATTTTATTTTTGAACTATCTTGTTAAAAAAGGAAAAGAGAATGACACACCCAAATGACATTTTCTCTGCTAAGCATCAAACACTGCACACCCAACTTTTCTAAATAATATTAAATTGCTTACTTTGTTCAGTACATTTTACCTTTCTGTTGAAATACTACTATTCATTCACACAATTTCTTCCCCAAACAGAATCACATTCATCTTATGACCATGCTGTGTACTATCTACAATCATCTTACATTTAAAGGAAAAGTGCTATTTATAATGTGTATTGTGCTTGCCAGTATACTTTTACAAGTCTTTGACATGTCAACGTGAAAAATTTATAGATATTCAATAAAGCTTCACTGTAAGGATTTTCAAATAAACTAAGATGCGTTTTGTGTTTGTCTAAAAGGCTCAGTAATGAAACACTGGGGACTTGTTTATGCAGTGTTTTCCCAGCAGGAGAACCAATATTGGTCAGTTCTCTCCTCCTTAGAGGACTTTCTCACTAAATGGAACAGCATTAGCTTTGTTCCTTAAGTCTAATTAACAACCAAATCATAAATTGTAGTCTTGCCCAATTGAATTAAGCTTTCAGCAATATGTGTGTTTAAAAAAGTTATTTACACTGCTTTGAATTTTATTCAGCAAAAAGAAAAACCAAGGGCAAAATGGTGAATACCAAAAGCAACACAGTGTACAAGTTTAACGCATTAGCCTCTTATCCCTAGAGATCATGGTTCCTATCTGCCTTAGGTCGCACTTTTAAAGAGATGAATGATCTAGAGAAATCCCTCATGAGTATTTAGCCTTATCACTGAGTCCCTGAACAATTAAGACTCTCTGCTCAATTTATGGCTCTCTACTGGACAAGCTGGTGGCACAACAGGTCAAAAAATTAAGGTGCTCACACTAATTTATTCTCCCAGTAAACTTACACTGCCTATTAGGAGTATTTCAGGACTAAATGAAATAGTACAAAGTGCAATACCTGTCACCCAGTAAGTCACATTAATATGTGGTGCTCATATCACACTACTTTCTATTACTTCTTTTTATTACTTTCTATTACTATTAACTGACCATAAGAACTTAGACAAATAACGCAGACATACATAATGTGTTTATTTAGTATCTAATGGAAGCCTATATTTGAAAGGCAAGGTTGATAATTTATTTTTATCTCCCTGAATAAAAATTCAGGAAGTGTGTTTCTTTCAATTTTTTTTGCTTATAAAGTTTGATATATTTCCAGAAGCATCTCTACAAAATGTACTTTCAAACTGCAGATACTTTTTCTGAGATTTACATGGATGGTTCTTGCCAGCAGGGCTATTCACCTTTGAGATGGGCAACCATAGCATTTGTATACATCACCATAAGTTATATGAAGAACACAGACATTACCATTTCAGTTCCTTCAAGTTACATCAGTATAATGATTGTGTACAGACTTTCACATTCCTTACAGTCCAAGAGTCTAACCACTGAATAAAATAAAAAAAACTCTTCTTTTCAAAACCTAGTAAAGCCTTCCTTGCTAGATGCTGCCTGCCAAGATGCTGTGTTTCACAGATAATAATGCTGCATTTCACAGTTTTCTCTAAAAAGAAGTTACATAGTTTTTATTTGAAAAGAAAATAGAGCTCTTTTTTAACTGTTAAATTGAGAGGAATGCTAAAGGAGGCATTCAGGTCAGGATTTGTTTACAGAGGTCTCAGAGACAGTATCTTTTATTCTGAGAAACATCTGGCAGAACAGTTACCAGTAGAGGTCAGAATTCATGTTTACCATTTTACACAGAGATAATGTACCTTCCAAAAGTTGCAAATGACTAAAGAAAAAGAGTACTTTCTAGCACAGTTAGAATTTTCCAATAAGATTAAGCTAATCGTCCAATTTAATTGTATTCTAGTTTTTCATGAATGTTTGGGATATAATTGGTGTTTAATGGAGATATGGATCTTCTCTGAAAAAATTTCATGCATTCTTTAGGCAAAAAGGTCAAATTTTCCACAGAATAATATTTCATGACAAAGAAGAACAGATATATGGTTTCAAACTCAGTGTTTAATCAGCCTAAATTATTCTGTCTCTTTTTCATAAAGCTATAAAGAACACAAAAGAGTGCTAACATCAGTAACTTAAGTTGATTTTAACATTGCAAAACTAAGCTAACTTTTTTTATAAACTAATGCCTTTATATTCTACTTAAGATACAGCTACAGATACTGCTGTCCCATCCAAATATTTTTCTCTAAAATTTATTTTTATTTTAAATTGTTATGTATTGTGTAAGTTCACATACCTTCTTATAACATCTTGTAAAATCTTACCATAAAATAAGCATCATATTTTAAAGACTACTTATTTTGGGAATGTAATATTGAGGATAAACTCAGCCTTCAAGAAAAGAAGTAGATTGAGCAGGCACTGTTTTGACATGTTCAAGGTTTGCTATTTCTTTATGTCACAGTGATTGAGTGCTTGTAAGTGATACATTTTCCCATACCCCCGATAAAAGAGGGCACAGATATCTTCTTTAAAAAACAGTTATCATGACATATGAGGTAAATATCATTTATCATCTTTCCATGGTCAATTCTAAGAGGGTTTGTTACAAATCTTATCTTCAGTGTTTCTGTCTCAGGAAACCTGTAACTTCTTCAGTTTCCGTATGATCTTCAAGATGTTCCACATTTTAGCCCAATCATACCTATTTACAAGAGTTCACAGTATCAAATCAAAACACATTAGCACAGTAAGCATTTACAAAATTTGTCACACCAGGAACATGAAATTCTCAGAAACTTCATTAGGAGATCAAATGAATGTGAGACCCATGAGAAGATTCTAATTCAGCTAGAATAATAGGAGTCAAATTTTAGAAAATATCTGATACAATATTTCTTCTTTAAAAACGTATTATATTTGGGAAATATTCTGTATTTTGAACCAGAAAGTCAAATGCCTCTCTCTCTCAAACACACACACACACACAAACACACACACACAGATAACACAAGTAATCTGGCTTCAAGCTTTAAGTATTTGTTCTTGAACTAGAAATGTTATCTTTCCCCACCATGCATTGCTTAAAAATATATCAAGGGAATTCTTTCTTCTAGACTACTTTTTTGGCTCTGTCAAGAATATAGATCTAAAAATATTTTAGATAAATATCCTTTTGCAGATTTTTGTAATTTCAAAACTAATTTTTTTTAAATGTTGATGTATATAAAATGCAACCAGAGGGATGCTAGACTATAAAGACACAAAATTAAAATGTTCCCTTACAGCATAATAAAATGCTATTGCCAGTTTAATCCTGAAACAAGTACATTTTGTTCTAGGACTATACATTCTACCTTAAGTGGTAGTTTTTCTGCCTTCAACTAATCAAGGACTCACAGATAAGTATGAAAATGTTATGTAAAAGCATATATATTCACAGACAAATCTAGCACACAAACAATCAAATGCCCAGAAATCCATTTCTTCACCTTTGCTTCTAGGGCACTGATAAGGAAGCAGGTGTCAGAATTTTTTTTCCATAATCTTGACAGATCATTTTGCATATAAAACATATCTAGACATTAATAACCCTCTAGGGTAGAGATAGCTCTGTTTTGACAAATATTAGTGCTTCCTTTCATATTATTTAATCCTTTCAATGGAAAAAATATCATATACACTAATTTCTCTATATGTTTGTAAATCTATTCAGTTGGCTTTTACCCTTCAGAGTAAACCATATGTAAGTGAGTAAGTTTATTTTATTTCAATCCTTCTTGCTCTCTCTTGCTCTCTCATTTATTTATTTATTTATTTAATTTTTTGCAAACACTGATCATTCAAAGGAAGGATCCACAAAATGTCAAACAGAATACGTAAGCAAAGCACAACAAACCTGAAACTTCTCATGCTTAATGTTTTAAAATTTATTCTCTTATTCATTTACCTCATTTGAAAACACTATTATAATATTTTATCATCATATTGAAGTCAGGAGTCATTTTATTCACAGTATATATGTGATGCAGTCAGTATCTTGTAGTTGGATCTGAGCAATTAAATTGAACATTATTTATAATTTACTGACTTTATCCTTACTCAGTTCTAAAATGAAGAAGTCAGGTCATTCTTAGGCACCTATGTCAACGGTTTATGATGAAAGAAAATACTTATATACCAATTATAAATGTACAGATTAATTTTAAACAAAGTACACTTTATTTTCTATTCTTGAAACAGTTGAGATTTGAAACTTAAAAGAATTGCAGAATTACTTTTCCTATAATTTACTATAAAGAGAAACTCTGCAGAAATAAATAGAATTGGAGAAACTGTCTAGGATTTTTAAAAAGAAAAAAATACTAGTAAGTTGAATTCAGGAAGCACTGAATGTAAGGATCTATATAGATTCTGCAGTCAGACTTAAGTACTTATAAGTGCAAGTCTTTATATGCATCTGCCTCTCAAAATAAGACCAAAAACAACAGTAGACAAAAATCTTCATCATGAATATAAAGGTTTTTTTTTTTTTTACTGAATATTTACAATCTATTTGACTAATTTTAAGTCTATTTATTTTAAAGTGGCATTCAGTTACTTTTGGTGCAGTTTGGGTGTTGGATAAATGGGCCCTTTGGGCACCAATCAGAACTTGCAGGTTCCCAAGAATGACAAAACCAAACTTTATGCATATTATATTTCAAAATGAAAGAATTAAATACAGTGAAAAACTATGTTATATCTTTGTATGATGACATATTGTAACTAGATTTATGGTGATCAACTTGAGATGATTAGAAATATCAAATCACTATGCTGTGTAAGAGGAACTAACATAGTGTTATAGGTCAATTATACTCCAAAAACAAACAAATACGCTCATAGGAAAAGAGATCAGATTTATGGTTCCCAGAGGTGGGCGTTGGGGGAGCAGAAATAGGATGAAGGCAGTCAAAAGGTACAAACTTCCAGATATAAGATAAATAAGTACTAGGGATGTAATTTACAACATGATAAATATAAGTAACACTGCTGTATGTTATATATGAAAGTTGTTAAGAGAGCAAATCCTAAGCATCATCATCATAAATTTTTTTTCCATTTCTTTAATTTTGTATCTGTATGATGTGATGGATGTTCACTAAACTTACTGTGATGATCACTTCACGATGTATATGAACCAAATCATGCTGTACACCTTATACAGTGCTGTATGTCAATTATATAAACAATAAAATTGGAGGGGAAAAGTAAATAAATAAAATGAAAGCATTAGTTTGCACTTTGCTAAATGGTCAATGTTTCAAGTTAATCTAAATAGAAAAGTTAAATTAAGTAGATCAAATACTAATTTTCAATTCTTCTTAGAACTTAGCCACTCTCTAGAAGAAATATTTTAATGCAGATGGTTTACTTAGTCCTAGTTGCTCTTTCATTTGTATTTTTAAAATGAAGGATCAGTCTTAGTGTCTTCATTTTCAATTATTTCAGTTAGAATTTTGTAGGAGAAGTAATAGCTGTGATTACATTTGTGACAGTGATTACAGAAATGTATAGCTTTTACTTTCTGCCTCCTAAATACTAAAAGCACAAGTTTACAATCACCTGATGTTGATGTGGTTCATATTACATTACATATATGTAACAATTCAGCAGACCAGTTCACTCTATAAATATTACCTAATCAAAAGAAAGTTAAAGCATTTTTTATTAGCTCATGAGAAGGGGAAAAAAAAACACAAAAAAACAAAGCAAAAGTAAGTAAAAAGCCCAGGGGGACAGGGAGTGGGAAGGGACAGACTGGGACTTCAAAATGTAGTAGAGAAAAACAAGATTGTACTGGGTAGCACAGGGAAATATATACAGGATCTTGTGGTGGCTCACAGCGAAAGAGAATGTGACAATGAATGTATGTATGTTCATGTATAACTGAAAAATTGTGCTCTACACTGGAACTTGACACAACATTGTAAAATGACTATAACTCCAAAAAAATGTTTGAAAAAACAGGTAAGTAAAAAGCAAAACAGTAATAAAAGGCTGCAAGTTAGAAGCCACAACGATCAGGATAGAATTCTAATTTGGCACAAATTGTTGTACGATTTGAGTTGTTACTTAACCTCATGGAACCACAATTTCAATGTCAGACCACTAATAGCTACCTTCAAGAATTGTTATCAGGTATGAAAGATGACCAGTCAAAGCAATTCTCTCATTACAGGAAAAGAACAAAAAACCCTCTATCTTTTTGTGAAAGTCCCATATAGCCCTCTGTACTCCAGATAAACTCATTTGCATTTGACTGAGGAACAGGCTTCACCAGTTGCTTTCTGTTACAAATTAGATTTCTTCTTTCTCTATCCTAAAGGGCTTCTCTTCCTGATGGTCCTTCAAACTATCACTTCCCATTACACTAACAGTCACACAATTTTTTTTTTTTTACCCCCTTGTCAATTTGAATCAAAAGGTATTAATCTGTGGAATCTTCTCTGTAAAGACCATCAGTGAATCTTCAAAACTTTCGGCCTTTCCTCCCACCCAACTGCATTTCAATTTCCCCATGGCATTAAAAATTATTATTCACTTCTAATTTCCTTAATTTCTGCAATGCTAACATTTTGGTATTCCTTCTACTTCTCTGACTACTCACTCACTTGTTTCCTTCTGTGTGATTCCATTTCTGTTATATTCCCCAAATATTCATTTCTCAAAAACCCATTTTCAGCATTATCTGTGTCTCCCTACAATCTCCACGTTAGTAATCTGACTCTCCCTTCACCTTTCCACTTTCTCTACACCTAAATCTAAGATGGCTATTACATACTATTTCCAGTGGTACATTCCCAAATGAACACACTGTCTTCCACATAAACTTATCTCTGCCTTCACCCTTTTTGGTGGGACCTATCTGTATGGCAGGCATGAATCCTCACAAACACCTGTCGAGTTTTGCAGGGTCTGTTTTCCAATATCTCCCTCATTCATTATGCACCATTTCTATGGCTACTTTGCTATTTCAGGCTGTGATTATAATTAATTCATCAACAAGTTCTGAAAGCTACTAAATATCAAGCATTATGCTACAGTCTGAGTATGTGACAATGGGCACTGTATTATCTCAGTTTTATTTGCACAATTGCAGATTCTGAAATATCCTCTAAAGCTTTTTTCCCCAATTCATTTTATATATAAAGGAAGCAGAATATTTTCATGTGAAATTCATACTCAGAAACAGTAAGTATATTTACTTCCTATACAATGATATAATTTCTTTAAACTGATATTGAAGGACTACCTAATGTGAAGCAAACTTATTTCAATATTATCTTTCATTCCCAATTAATGTGTTTTACATATATTTAAGAAAAATATATGCATTTTCTTACCTGCTTTCACTCACATTATCCCACCAGCTCAAAATGTCCTCTCCCTTCAAACTCCTTGATATGCGAACGCAAAACCCACCATCCTTTTTATAGTTGCCAACTTTCTATCAATTACTATTTGATTGTCACAGATAGAAAGGATCCTTTGAACTCTTTATATTTTATCTGTATCATTTCTTGATTGCATATTTTCCTACTCTGTCGCAGTTCCTTATCTTTACATAATATCTCCTGTATTAGAAGATAAGATCATTAATGGCAAAATCTACACTTAATTCATCTCCCATCTCCCACGGTACCTTATACATGGAGGATGCTTCATGTCAATTAAATAGCTGCACTTCTAGTTTTGAATTTCTGTTCAAAAGGCAAAATATTGTATGAATTTCAGAATTTAAAATTAAAGCTGATGTAAGATTTATAAGGATAAAACACATACACACTTTATAATTAGTCAAGATTAGGTCTGGAGATTCAGGTTTTGTTGTCCAGCAACAAGGAAATCTCCTGAGCCTTCATTCATTATACCAATCTTATAAACATCCTCCTAATCATTCAGTGAACATATCTATAAATATTTTTATCCTGAAGGTTTGCTTCATGTTTAATGGGATCTAATGATGTGCAGGGTCATAAGGGAATAGATAGCAAACTTCAGATGCAACCAAATGTGAAAGAAATGATGATTAAAGACAAGCAGAAAAACTGACACTGTGCTGTGATAAACAGCACAGTGTAAATCAAGGAGAGCAAATATTTTTACAAATGTTGGCATATCATTTGAAAATACAAAAGTTAATCAATTCCACAGTGATTTACTGAGTGTTTATTATGTGAACTGTGATCCACTTCATGTTCTAGACATGATCAAGAGGTTCTAGTCCACATGAAATATCAAGGCAACTGAACTGGCAAAATACACAAACAATACCTTTCATCACCGTTGTATTAGTCTGTAGGGCTGTTAAGGACAAAATGTCACATTTTGAGGGGTTTAAACAAAAAAAGTATCGTCTCACAATTTTGGAGCTTAGAAGTCCAAGATCAAGATGTCAGCAGAGTTGGTTCCTTCTCAGTCCTCTCTCCTTAGCTTGCAGATGGCTGTCTTTTCCCTGTTTCCTCATATGATCTTTCCTCTGTACATGTCTGTGTCCTAATCTCCTTTTCAGAAGGACATTCCTCCTGTTAGATTAAGATCCACCCTAATGACCTCATTTTAGTTTCATCACCTCTGTAAAGACTATCTCCAAATACAGGTATGTTCAGAGGTATTGGGAATTAAGATATTAGCACATGAATTTGGAGGGACACATTCATCCCACAGCAATTACTCTACCACTTGGTCATGTGTCCAGTAAAGGAAGTAATCCCTATGGTAACACTGGAGAAGAGGGAAGGAACCCTTAGTCTCCTGGAATTCTTAAAGATGATAGAGGAGCAAATAAACGGAAGAGCATTCAGCTTTGGAGGTTAGAAGAAACAAACATTTTTTGTTTGTTTTTGGTTTAGATTTGTTTTTGAGAACACTTGATGGGTTAATAACAATAAAATACGAGTTGCCACTGGTAAAATACAGATTTGCAGAGACAATCTGGAATCTGATTAGGCAGATAATAAAGACTTAGGGAAAGGTCAGGGAAACTTTTTTTTTTAATTTTAAGTTTCATTTTGTTTATTCCTTCTACCTCCTCAGATAATGATAAAGTAACACTTTCATTCAAAGATAGATTTGGTGACTTGTATTCCATGAAGAGTGCTTGTATTCAGGAGGTCTCAGATAATGTCACTTACAGCCTGGTTACCTGCATCTCTAGACATTCTTTACTAACATCTTTTTTTTTAAGTTCCTTTCACAGTAGAACTTGGGAGCAACTGTACAGCACACTGACTCACTGAAGTTTAAGGGATAAAGCTACAAATGGCACCAAGCCTGCTTCTGTCAGCTCACTATTCACTGAGGTCTGCTCAGTCTCAGGTCTGTCTACTCATCAGCTGATCGATAGGTTGGCAGCACTCTTTGGCTAAACTACTCAATTTAGGAGGATGGACTGTTGCTCTCTTATGAATTATTCAAAAGAATGGGCTCGAATTCAATCCCTCCCCATCCCGCCTCGAACAGAATTAATCACTCCCTCCTTCAGAATTATTGTCCTAACTTGTACATACCTCTATTACTGTGCTGATCACACTGTACTTTACCATATTATGGTAATTTATTTGCATGTTCTTCTCTCCTTGTGGACTAGGGACTTCTTTATGATTGGGACTGTGTATATCTGTTTTCCCAACCCCAAGCACAAGGCCTGTAGTCTGTCAGTTCTCAACCACTTTGTTGAATGGATGAATGAATGAATGAATGAATGAGTTACCTGGCTTTTCCCACCGTCATAAATTGTTAACACTATATAAGATACCAATATGAATGGGACGAATATTCGGTCTCAGCTGTTGGCAATTTCCTGGTAGGCAGTAATCTCAATTAGCCTTGTTAAGGATGATTACAAAAGTTGCCAAATAAGTCTTTTCAAGGGAACTAAATAAAACTTATGAAATAATCATTTACTAAGAAACAGAAGGTGACTAACAATTTTCGTAACAGCAGGATACATACAGCTAAAACTATACTGATGCTTGTGGCCTATGAAGAACTTAAGGCTATCTTAACTAAAATCAATCATTGTTCCAATAACAGAAATGTTAATAGTTCTCCCTACTTAAGAAAATGACTAATTTAATCAACTTTATTGGGTTTACCACAAAACTATGTTAATCAATTTTCACGTGATTTTGCATTTTAAAGTATTTTCACTCGAATCAAATGTTTGACAATTTATGTACACTAGAATAATAAGAACACACATCAAGACATTCTGAAACATACAAAAATCCAGCATATTCATGCATCATTCTTTTTACCAGTTACAGTACTTAATAATGCACTTTCAAACTTAACATTTTACATTCTGAATGATTTCATTAGGTGGTATGCCTGTTCCTATTAAATTTCTCCAAAGATTTTAGAAAGAGAGATATACTTTAAACACTTTAGGGGACCTAGGCATGTGTGAGAAAATATTAGCTAAATATTACAGTTATCTCTCAATTTTTTTTTATTTCATATGTTTAAAATGATATATTGAGATAAAAGGCTTAATGTGGCAGAACAATCCTACGTTAATAAATTCAGACCTACATTCTCAATCACAGGTGATCCCCCCCCCCCCAAGAAAGACACACACAGGACTTTGAAAGGTATACAGATATAAGGAAAGAGCCCCTTCTGCAAGCTTCTTGCAGAAGCATGGGCCATATCTCATCCTTTATACAGTCATTATCTCCACAGCACGTCAATCTTTAGATCATCTAATTAAGTCTAAGAGGAATGTAATGTGGTTTCACTACAAAATCCTAAGCTGTTCTTGGCACAGCCAAAAGGCATTTCAGTTTATCTTTGGCATTTCCTCCATTTCAACAGGTGGGCAACAATAAACACTGGCAACCAAGTAAGATTTAAACAATCTAGTACTGTATTTTTAAATTCTACCCTTATTTAATTAATCCCTGAAGGTCACATGTAGGGGATTATTTGAACTTGTAGTAATAATTATGTGCAAATTTTATAACGGTGTCTATTGAGTGCTAGCAGTAAGGTAAATGCAACTCAGCAGAATGTGGACCAGAAGTAACACTTTCCAATAATCATTTTACTTGAGAGTTCTAAGGGTCAATATTAAAATCTACGTGCTTTTGTGGATTTTTATGGGTAGATATTGTGGGCCAAAAGAAATATCACATACAAAAGTATACATTAAAATTTTATCATATAATTTATCTCTCTCTTCATATACCATACATAGACACACACACACACACACACACAATTTGCTATATAACGTTTCAAAAATATCTGAGAAGTATTTAAGAAAAATTTGCTTTTAAACAGAAGTATGAAATGAGATCTTCGATTCTATGGAGATAACACATCCCTAATGTGTTTATGAACTTCACTGCATTTCCTTTTAAATGCATTTTCTTTCATCCAACTGAGGTGGTATAGAGAAAAATATAGATAGGATTCCTATAGAGTTTAGAAACATTATTCTACTCTATCTCTTCCCAAAATCATTCCACACTTTTGTTCTCAACTGATTTTTTTCTTTTATTTGTTAAACTGTTCCTTCCACACTTGGTTCCATGGTTCAAATGAGGTTTATTTTTCTAGATCTTGGCTGCACCATGGAGTTCATACAAAATATACCCCCTTTTTTATTTCCTCTTTGTGGTGCCTTATACCACTTACAACTGTTTTTAGTGGTAAACAAGATTAAATGTAAGTGTTAGGTCTCATCAACACTAAACATGGGGGAAGAATGTCTGTGGCTCTTTTCCAGGCGGCAAATTAAAGCATCGCTGGCAGTGGTACTTCAAACAAGCCCTGATGCTTTTATCGACTCCCTCACCATCTCAAACACAGCCCGGTATTCAGTCAATACTTGTCATTCCATGGGAGCCACTAACTCACTGTTGCTGTCAGTTTTACTTATCTAATTACAAATGGGCTCCTGTTCATGAAAGTATCTCCTTAATAGAGTACAGCCAGGACTGCAACTTGTTAAGAGACAATTTAACCAACTTGAGCAGTTGTTTAAGATCTTATATTCACATATATTTCCTTATAACAGCATCTTTTTGTTTTGTTTATGTTTGATTATTTGTGTTTGTATGGAAAGCAGCTAAGTTTATGGGAGATTTAAGATTCTATATTTACATATAAAATAAAAAAGACGGTATCGATAGCAACAAAAAAAGTGCCAACACATTCTTTTTTTTATCATCTTGATGCTGCACAAATTTAATGTGTGGCTTTTGCCTGCCTCCTACTTTTGATTAGGTTTTTCCTGTGGTCCTAATATTTCACATAAAATATTTACAATTCTTTTAGTCTATGTTTTCTTCAAAACATAAATCTTCAAAACATACAAACATGTGTATGTATCTGTACATATTCATACATTATGTGAAATAATAAAATATATTTTCATAGCAACATAGAAAAAATAATTAAAAAGGAGATGTGCACAGAGTCTTCTGCTTAGTTTAAGTTTTTTTTTTTTCACATTTATTAAGTAAACTTGCCTATAGTATTCCGATCTCCTGAGAAGTGAAGAGTTATTAGCAACTGACCAGGAGTTTTGAAGTCTGTTGTTAATAATGGAAAGGACACTGACAATCTACACCTACAGGCAATTACTAAATATAAAGCTCTCTGAATTTTCATTATGCAAGACATTTTTTTAAAAGCTTTTCATTTTCACTGCTTCTAAAGAATATTATGTACCTAGTAATAATGAAAATAACTAATTTAGAAATAAAAGAAATACATATAGTAAGTAGCCACATATTATGATATGTTAACACACACCCAAAATACACTAACTACATCACAGTGAATTGTTTTGGAACTACTGGCAGATACCCAAGTCATCCAAATTTAGATCAGTATTCAAGCACACCTAGCATCAGTGTGGTGTCTAAACAACAGTAGCAACAGACAGAACAAGATAAGTATTTCTATTCCAACTTCCACTTGACACTTGGAGAAATAGATTATGTTTGCTCTTACTATGAGTATCTTCCTACTTTCCAGATACTTCTGAAAAGGGCTAAAGAAAACAAAATAGTTATGTCTTAGAAAGTGTTACTGAGAAATATTTAAATATAATCATGAGCCAAAGTGTATGTAAATTGAGGTTTTTTTATAAATACATGGCAACAAATAATTGTATATATATATTGAGGAGGTTATAAAAGTATTTCAAAGAACTAAAATGATACTTATTTAAAGTGCATTATTAGTTACTTAGATTTTTAAAATTTTCTTTTTGTTGGTTTTCTCGAGCATACATCCTCAACTGTTTAATAAAGTGGGGTGTCTTTTCATTAATTTGAAGCACTGAAATCAGTTTGTGAATGTGCATTTTCTGTCAAGCAGATTTTGGAGAGTTGGGATCAACTGAGCATGAGTCTATAGCAAACATGCTGAAGGAGCATCTTTTCTTTTAAAAATTCAAAACCAACAATCTAGGCATCAACATATAGTTTCACATGGCAGTACTTTAAGGTATTCTGAAATCACATCCTAATCTGTGTTGGGAGCTCCAGTTCTACAAGACAAAATGATCAATGGAGGGGAAAGATAAAGATGGATTATCCATTATTGAAAGAGTATGCAGCAGACATCTGCAAGGCTTGCCTTCTACCACTGCTGCCTCCACTTAACTACTCTGCATAGTTTCCCACCCCAACAGCATTTTCTATCCCTTGATGTTCTTTTATGGTGTCTTTACTCTCTACCTAATGTTAAATTTTATGTTGTTTATAGGTTTATCTTCTGTCTTCCTCTTTTACATAGAAGTTCTATAAACGCAAATCTTTGTCTATATGGTCTACTGTTCTGCCCCTGAGCCTGTAACACCACCAGATACATTGTAGATGCTCAACATATATTAGCTAAATATATAAAGTAGGGAAATGTTGAAGGAGATGCTGAAGTAAGGGATAGTAATTGAAGCACTTCTTTTGTAGATATACAGACAATTTTATGAATGGAAGGCCAAACTGGGTTGATTCACGGGAAAACATGAAACATTAAGGAAAAAAATTATCAATTCACCTGCGGTCTTTGTAGGGTATGTGACATTTCTTATTTCCTACTGGTAACAAATATAATTTTCAATATAATGATTAATCATAAAAAATAGAAAGTTAGACCCAAAACTACCACCAACAATAATATAATGTGAAATAATTCATTATCTTATTAAAAATTATGAAAAGATAATATGAAATATGAAAATACTGTTTGGTGCTTAGAGGAAATGGGTGCTTAGAACCAAAATACAGGGTGAAGAGCATGTTTCCTACTTGTTTGTCTAGATGAAAATTTCTTTTTCAGAGGTTTGGAATTGAAATTTTGTTAAAATGCAAAACTGAAAATATTTTGGCTGCATTTGTATGTTTTAAAATTCTGATTAATGAGATATATCCCAGGTCTTAACACAAAGTGAAGCAGAGGTAAACAAATAACCAGTGGGCACAACTGAGATCCTTTTCAAGAGGTGTTTGGGCTACATTTCTGTACTTTCCATAATTTTTTAGCCAAAAACTTAATGTATTCATGAAACAAATTATCTATAAATTATTTTAAAATATGCTTTGTAAATAGGAAGTCTAACACTTTTGTTGTTTTGGTTTTACATGTGGAGAGTACTAAGTTCACATGTTTGCTTCCTGACTTTGGTCAGATTCTCAGTCTTGAACTTGAAAGTTTTACATAATAAAGTTTTTTAAAAGTTGACCAAAATAAGATGTCACATACTTCTGGACCAAAATTCATCCTAATCTACGGAGCAGACCAAAGTGCTATAGTTTTAACATTATGTAGTTCAGTCTCAGAAAGAAATAAAATAATCTATTTGCATTAAACTAAAATATTTTTTTTAATTTAAGGATGTGTGGATCTAGTATGATCCATAAGTTTTTGGCAGCAGAGATAAAGAAGAATAAATTCATAAAATGGGGGGAAAAAAAAGTACAGTTCAATCTTACTCCATTGTGCTATATGCTTCTGGAATACTGCATATAAGCTAAATGTTATATATTAGTTCATATTTACCTAATGATTTCCAATAATTATAATTTTAAAGATGTCTGAACATTTAATCAAAAAATTAATTATGAACTCTAAATTTTACTTTAGAGAGTATGTGTTTATGAACAAATAGTCTAAAGGCATTATTTCTTCTACACAATCTCTAAAAGTACTCAAATGAGTAATCTGTTCACTTAAACATCACATATGTATTTGTCTTATTGCGCACGTTCACTGGCTCATTCAGATTTAAGCAGTCAGTCTATGTCTACCATTGTTCAAGTCTCAATAGGGATCACCAAAATAACGGTTTCTTTATAGGCCTTGGCTGAAGTAAACTCCCTTTTTTCAGTGACCTCTGAGATATATGAAATTTGACCACTTCTGCTTCTTCGAAGTCTCTTTCCTTTCATTGTTTATGACTCCCCAGATTCATTTGACCTTTGGAATTGTCCTTTCCTAGTTCCCCATCATGCTCCTGCTACTAGCTACCTAAATGTAAGTGTCACTGCAGGCTAATTCCTCAGCCTTCTCCCTCTCTCTCTCTCTTTCTCACTCTTGTTCTTATAATGATTCCATCTACTCAAATGGTTTCAACTTCCTTTAACTAGATGATTCCATAGGTAATATTTCTGTCTCAGACTTTTCTCCCTACTTCTAGAATGACATTTCCAAACCTTTCTCTGGATTTTCCATTAATATATCAAACAATATGTACCAAGTCTGATACTACTAAAATTTAATTTTCCTTTTGATTTTCCAATTCTCATTAATGATGCCTCTTTTCTTCTCAGTCATGGAGTTCTCTCTTTCTACTCTTGCCTTTGATCCTAAGGTTCATAACTGTTCCAACTTGCAAATCCTGTAAATTCTACCTAAATCAATCTGACAAATTTATATCTTTCTCATTGTCCTATCACCTTCCTGGTTTAGGTGTCATGATTTCTCATCCACACTGCTACAACAGCTTCCAAACGATTATCTATTTTATCAATATTTTCTGCTTCAATTTATCTTACATTTGCTAACATGTAGCTCCAACATTGTCACTTCATGTTCAAAACTTTTGATGACTAATCATTGCACATTTATTCAGCTAAGTCAGAATTCTTCAGGCTAGAATTCAAGAACCTCTCCAATATAGTTCCAATTTATATTTCTGTTCCTATCTCATGTTACTTCTCTTTAGATGCTCCAAAAAGAAACAACTAATTTTGAAAACAGATTTTGAAACCTTATAGAGCTAACACCTTTGTAGTTGATAATACGTACAAATACTGTCTGAAGAGGGAGTAAGTTTAGTGGTCAGGGAAAGAATCTAGAGCCATGTAGGAGGTACATACTTTGACTCACAGTTACTACTCTTTAAAAGTATGACTTCAGGTAAGTTATTTCATCTCTTTGACTTGCTTTCCACATCTGTAGAATGGGAACAGTAACAGAACTTATCTTACAGGGTTATAGTAAAAAATGAATGAGTTCTAAATTCAATCCATTAAGATTATGTGACTGACTGCTTTAGCTATTAAAAGTGAGTTTTATTAAAAAAAACCTTGATGACAATTAGTAGTATTTATGTTATGACACATTTAGTATTTAAGGATATTTTTAAATACCACTGCCTTATGAAGCCTTTTTTTTTTTTATTTTCCAAACTAAATGTAATCTTTTCTTTATGAAACTGTATAGAATTTTTCTATTTATCTATATTGTTTTGTGTTTGGTATGGGGGAGTTTTTAGTATGTTTCTATTTTAAGGGAGAGTCAGTATACAGTAAAACAGAATAGATGTTTTTCATGCACAGAATGGGAGGAATGAAAACCATAAACACAACAAGGTAGGTTAACCTTAGACATGAGTATCAGAGCAGAACCAAATAAAAAAGAATGAATGAAATTTTGGAGAAATCTTAAAGAACAGGGAAACAGAAATAATTCACATACAATAACTCGGTATTTCTTCATGAAATTCAGATTAAAGCTATCCTCTAACAATGAAAGACAAAGATGGCATGGGAGGAGGAGAGAGTTATGCTGATGGCAAAGGAGGAATGAATGAATTAAAAAAAAAAACAGTAAGTAGTATTGAAGGCAAAGTTGAAATGCATTGGCTTGGATGTTTTTCAATTTAAATCTATTAATAGGGGTTACTATAACCATTTCTGGATTGTATAAAGAAATTACTTTTCCTTTACAAGAGTAACAAATATATTTTAAAATTTCAAAACATTTTAATTCTTCTCTAAGCTTGAGGCAATGCTAACCAACACTGCAAATCTTCATTTAAAATTCATGACTAAAAGGATTTTCTTAGTCAAGCAAAGTTATGGGGATGGGACACCCAAGACCCAGTTAACGTCTTGGTTAGAAGATGGCATTATTTTATAAACTACCTAGTCTAGGAAATCTGGCTTGGGGATAGGATTCTACTCATAAGAAAAAAGTGAGTGATAAGAAATGAAGAGTTAAGAAAGCAGTCCTGAGGATCATGGTTATTCCATTTATTTTCATTCTTTTTTTATTCTTTGGGGTAAACAGATGAGTAACAAACATGTGGAAAGTCCAGGACACATCACACACTTAACTTTAAGGATGTATAAGGCATCATATATCACAAGGAGAAGATAGAGTATGCCAGGTGGTAGGTGTTTAGAATCAAGAACTATTTCCCTTATGGTCAATTCTAAGAAAACAAAGGTTGTAGTTTCAAATCTCAAAGAATTAGAGGAGATAATATTGCCTCTTTATAACCACTGGATCTTTTAAAGCCTTTAGATATATCTTCAGAAACACAGAATACATTCCTAACTAGTTATAAGTTTTTCTGAAATGATTAAAAATCAATAATGCTTTAGGATAAATTTATATAACCCACACATGTCTTCTATGTAAAAAAATAACAGTGGCAGGCCTGTGTTAGGTGCCATATATATATAATTTGTTTCATGATTTCATTGTTTACGAAAGCTCTTTGTCATGGGCATTATCATCCCTATTTTACACAAGAGGAAATTGAGAGTCATAAAAGGTTAAGTAACTTACTCTAGACTACACAATTATTGTGTGGCCAAGCAAAGCCTCTCAGACCCCAAGTCTGAGTGTTTCTGAGTGTTTGCATCATGCAAGTGAAGGGGCACACACAATTAGGAAAAAAAAAAAAAACACTAAATTAAGAAGGCCACTTCTTGTTTTTAAAACAATATACTTGCCAAATTGTTAATTTGGAAAAATAACGATGGCAAGAAAATTTTTCATGAAATATGTGCGTTCTCTTGAGGTTGAAAAAAAATTAGAATACACAAAGCTTTCAGAAATAAATATTTGTCAGTCATTTTTTAAATTAAACTTCTACATGATATATCATTACACTGTAGGTTTAAATATATTTTTTAAAAAGTTAATGTTATCTATTCTTAAAATCTACTTACACCTTCTTTCTAAATAGCTTTCCTTCTTTTATGAACTGTTTCTAACTTCTCAAAGTCCTCAAAGGTATGAGCCAACCTTTTCTAAATAAGGGTGGCTCTTACTAGATATTGATTCTGCCTTGTTGATTTACCTTGTCTATCTACCTGACATCTCCACTCCATTTAGAGTTCATCGAATGCAAACACTCTTCTGATTAATGGCTAATTTATTATTTGCCTTGCAAATGTTTATCTGTTGGGAAATGGGATAAATACTTCAGTTCTGACAAGTAGGAGGGCCACTATTCCAGGCCTGATGGAATGGTCAGTTGATGGCATCCCAGAGGACCTGGGCCCTGCCTTGATTTTCTGAGACAATCTGCTGAAAAGCTAAGTATCTATTTTTAATGAGTGCAATGGAAAATCAATTAGCTAGTGGTTTATAGGAGGAAATTAATGGTAACTTTTGTATGGCATCTTACAAGCCCAAATTACAAGTAACTTCCATATGTAATCACTTGGCAGTATTGTAACCTATTTATTTAAAATAAAAGCTCACCATCAGAATTTTAGACTTATCTATATATTTACCAAGCTCAAAAACACTTAAAAAACACACCTACACATATAAACACTTAAAATCTTAAAACAAAAGCCAAACTGGACAAATATGAAAATGTTAATATTTTCCACTAATGGTAAGTGATTTTTATTTTATTATTTGTACTTTTTAATGTTTGCCAAATTCTACAATAAAAACAGATTCCTTTAAAAATTATGTAAATGGTGTTTAAGAAAACATTTCTCATTAAGAAGAAATTTATCTGTTGGAAGTCATGAATGCCACATAGACGGTAAAAAACAACATCATGTATCCAATTATTTTTATCTCTGCAGTGATCAATTCTGTGGAAAGCAACCTCATGAGACAACTGAGTATAAGCCTAGAACGTATTCCCAGTCTATCCTTCTTGTTGGGAAGCAGCCAAAAATCTGTTTACCTATGTATGTACAGATATTTTTATTTTGATGTTAAGAAAAATCTGGAGTACGGGAACATGTCCAATTCCTACAAGATAAATTCCTGTAAGTTTGACTATGTTAAAATTATAGTATGAATTTTTCCAAACAGTAAAATTCCAGCAGAATATAGTAAATCTATAAAATGATTAGTCTGAATGTAATTAATTAAATAAATGACATTTATGATAACACAAAGAAAAGTCTCTTGCTGAGAAGGAAATACAGCTAACTGCCAATTCTGATGCTCCAGGTGGTCTGACTAATTTAGGTATTAGTTTTTCTACAACTGAAAGTAGGCACTGGAAATAATGCTCTTTTTCTTCAATCCTATTGGAAATCATTAAACAATAGAACAGAAAGAAATGGAAAGACATGAGTCTGACAGATGAACCATTCTAGAAAGTCTGGTAGATATGCACATGTATTACCCACCCTGCCCAGAACATATTCCACAACTTAACTGATGCATTTCTGCAAAAACGATGGAGTTGAGTGTCTCATCCTGATACTTACTCAATGAAATTTATTAGCTGAGCACTTGGACTTTGGGCAAGAACAAGAGCCCAGGAGGAAAAGTTTCAAAAGTTATCTTAACTCCTGAGGAAACATACTACAATGTAATAATTTCTGTAAGGAATAAAAATACCTACTTTCAAGCCCACTTGAATTCTCCAAAGTCTATTTTCATTAGAAAAAAAGAGTAAGAGACAATATCTTTGTTCTGATATTAACTCTTAAAGAGAAAAAATGCCAACAACTAAAGCTATTCTTAAAAACAATCCCATGAATACTTTTCCAAGTTAGATGAAGTTGGTTCCATGTTTCATCAGCAAGTAAAGGCAATGTGCTGGCGCCCTGTTATCCAGACATTATATATGTAACCAGTCCTGACAACTGCTGATTATATCTTTTTTACAGGAGTGCTTTCCTCTTTTTTGTTTGCCAGTTATATCCTCTAGTGTATATGCCAATGCAGGCAGTGTCCCATCACCGGTAATTGTCACTGGGCTGTCTGTCAGTGACGAGGAGAAAAGGGTGACAGCCTTGACATCCCACCAATCATCCCTCTGGAAAATTGATATCGTCCTTCCCAGTAAACAACAGCTCGGGAATCGACCAGTCCCGCCTGCACGTCCCTGAACAATCAGCTTCCATTAAGGGCAGAAGCCACACATTTATCCCACCACAGTCCAATCAATAGCAAACTGACTTTTTCTTTCCTTTTAAGCACCCTCTACTTGTATTTTGCACTTAATACTCCCCAATTACAAACACCTTGTGGTCCTTGTTTGCGTCACTAGAATTCACAGTAAGATTTAAAACATTCATCTGGGAGGCGGTAGAGAAATCCCCAATGCAATGGATATTTTATTTTTAAACTGATGAATATGCAAACATTGAAGAGACATATATTTCTGTTCCTGTAGATCTGTGATTTTTCAAATTTTTACATTTTCCATTACCACTCTCTAAAGACTAAGGTATTCTATTATACAATGTATGTATATTTTTAATAGAAACAAATAACCAATGGTTATTGAGTTAATGGCAATGGTTACAGTCTGATGATGTTAAAGCTCTTTTTCCTAACTCAGATTTTTAAGGGCTCTTACCATGTAAGATGCTCTGATGTTATTTTATAGACCATTAAATGCAATATTTTATCAGTGATTACAAATACATGCAATTACGTCCATGTTCATACACTTACATGTTTCTTTTCTTTTACAAAAGAAATGCCTATTGGATTGTGTATAGTTGTGTACCCAATGACTATCTGGAAATTCTAAGTTTTAGGGCATAAATTTAACAACTGCCCTGTCCATAATGACACTGATTTTATAATATATGGGCAGCCACCGAGAAAATACCACCTAGGCAGAATATGAGAGTGGATTAAAAAAAACCGGGGGAGGGGGGAGGTGGATTCAGCTACAGTGGCAGAGAGTGTACACTCTTTAAAAGGTGACAGGTGTCAGCTCTGGAGGGAAGGCAGTGGCTGAAGGATCATGCCAGAACACTCACTTGCTGATTTATGAAGTTTCCCTCATGTCAGTCTGCGAGCATGATGTGCTGCTCTATTTCTGGACCAGAGTCAGGTACAAAGGAAGGAACCAGTCAAGGGAAACCTATCACCGTCAGATCCAATCTCACCCCCCCAGAGCCTCCGGAAGGACCACAGTGGGGAGGCCCCCACTCAACTCCCACCCCCTTTGTGGGGAACTGTGTGTCTGTTTCCATTGTAGTCTCCAACCTTTTCGAACACTTTTAAACCATGAACTACCTTCTTAGAGTGACCTTTATCTTTAGAATTTAAAAAAAAAAAAAGAAGAAGGAAAAAAAGAGCAAACATCAAGGCAGTTATTACTAAAGCAAGTTTGTGGTTTAAGCACTGTCATAGATACAGAGAAAAGTTTTCACTGAAACAGTATGGATAACAGAAGCAATATTCACAAAACTCCAACTATATATACTCAAATTCCACTGAATACGAATTTTTTAGTAATATTAATGGACACATTCTTTCAGGGAGTTTAAATCCAATTCTGGCACATATTAAAGGTAATTTACAAACAACTTAAGTCAAAAGACCAAGACTAACATTAACTTTAAGAACCATACTGGTTACACAGCCATTCTGTCATTGACTTTATCTTGTATTTAGGGGCAGAAGGTATGTTAAGCAAAATGTTTGGAATGTTCACTATCGTGGAGATCCAGGTATGATGATGAAATGCCAAGCCACTGGGGAGTTACTGCACCTTCAGCCTTACTAAATGGATACAATCAATACCTTAATGAGGATGTCTAATATCAACCTTTACCAAATTGGCACATTACAACATGTTTTCCAGGCTAAGCACTGAGTTCATTTCCTTTTCTCATTTGAATCACAAATTTCATTTCTCTGATCTAGATAAAGACAAATCTCTCATTTACAAGCTCAGATTTTCACCATGTTAATGTTTTACAGGGAACAGTAAAGTTAATGCAGCAGAGAAATATCATGTCACCCCTTTGGCAAACTAATTAGAGACAAGGTTCCATATTCCAATAATTTTGATGGAAGTAGCACAGGACCTACCATAAAAATATGAGAAAACTGTGAAGTGAGAAGATCCAAGGGCTAATATATTATATATTTTTAAATGTCTAAAATGCAAAACTATAGTACAATATCACAACCACGATATTGACATCTACATACTATTTTATCTATGTATATTTCTGTATTAGAGTGGATTTTCTCTATCAGACTATCCCTATGCAGCAGGGAATTAACATAGCTGATTCAAATATATTCATCTTAAGAAGATAACTCTGTTTATATTTGAATGTATTTGTATTTGTCTATATGTATGTCCATCCCTCAAGAGAAACCATTTTGACTATGCCAAAAATAAATTCAAAACACAGATGAAATGTTTTAAAAGTAACACTGAAGATATTTAGTTAAACTATTATAAATCATGCAAATTCAACATAATTTTCTTGACCTTTTATTATGTGCCCCAGAGCATGTCTAAGTACTAGGTATAAGTTGTTTAACAAAACAGAGCTGTCAGTCAAATTGAGAATATAGGCATTAAAGAAATGAACATGGGGGTCAAGGTATAGCTCAGTGGTAGAGTGCTTGCCTAGCATGCATGAGGTCTTGGGTTCAATCCCCAGTCTTCCATTAAAATAAATAAATAAATAAACTTAATTACCTCCCCCAAAACAAAAACAAATCATAAAAAAAATTTAAAAAGAAATGAACATGCAGATTGAAAAGGAGGGAATACTCCCAAACTCATTCTATGAAGCCACCATCACCCTGATACCAAAACCAGGCAAAGACACTACAAAAAAAGAGAATTATAGGCCAATATCACTGATGAACATAGACGCCAAAATCCTCACCAAAATTTTAGCAAATAGAATCCAACAACACATAAAAAAGATTATACATCATGACCAAGTAGGGTTCATCCCAGGGACACAAGGCTGGTTCAACATACGCAAATCAATCAGTGTAATACATCACATCAACAAGAGAAAGGACAAAAACCACATGATCATCTCAATCGATGCAGAAAAAGCATTTGATAAAATTCAACACCCATTTATGATAAAAACTCTCACCAAAGTGGGTATAGAGGGAACATATCTCAACATAATAAAAGCTATATATGACAAACCTACAGCCAGCATAGTACTCAAATATGACAAACCTACAGCCAGCATAGTACTCAACGGGGAAAAACTCAAAAGCTTCCCACTAAAATCTGGGACAAGACAAGGATGCCCACTATCACCACTCCTATTCAACATAGTCCTGGAAGTCCTAGCCACAGCAGTCAGGCAAGAGAAAGAAATAAAAGGGATCCAAATTGGAAAAGAAGAGGTAAAAGTGTCATTATATGCTGATGACATGTTACTATATATAGAAAACCCTAAAAGGTCCACACAAAAGCTACTAGAGCTGATTGAAGAATTCAGCAAGGTAGCAGGTTACAAAATTAACGTTCAAAAATCAGTTGCATTTCTTTACACTAACGATAAATCAACAGAAGAAGAAAGTAAAGAAACAATCCCCTTTAAAATAGCACCCAAAGTAATAAAATATCTGGGAATAAATCTAACCAAGGAGGTGAAAGAATTATACACAGAAAACTATAAACCACTGATGAAGGAAATTAAAGAAGTCTTTAAAAAATGGAAAGATATTCCACGCTCTTGGATTGGAAGAATCAATATTGTTAAAATGGTCACACTGCCCAAGGCAATCTACAGATTTAATGCAATCCCTATCCAGTTACCCAGGACATATTTCACAGAACTAGAACAAATCATAATAAAATTCATATGGAACCATCAAAGACCTAGAATTGCCAAAGCATTACTGAAGAGAAAGAAAGAGGCTGGAGGAATAACTCTCCCAGACTTCAGACAATACTATAGAGCTACAGTCATCAAGACAGCATGGTATTGGTACCAAAACAGACATATAGACCAATGGAACAGAATAGAGAGCCCAGAAATGAACCCACCAACTTTTGGTCAACTCATCTTCGACAAAGGAGGCAAGAATATACATTGGAATAAAGACAGTCTCTTCAGCAAATGGTGTTGGGAAAACTGGACAGCAGCATGTAAAACAATGAAGCTAGAACACTCCCTTACACCATATACAAAAATCAACTCAAAATGGATTAAAGACTTAAACATAAGACAAGATACAATAAACCTCCTAGAGGAAAACATAGGCAAAACATTATCTGACATACATTTCAAAAATTTTCTCCTAGAAGAAATAAAAGCAAGAATAAACAAATGGGACCTAATGAAACTTACAAGCTTCTGCACAGCAAAGGAAACCAGAAATAAAACAAGAAGAAAACCTACGGAATGGGAGAAAATTTTTGCAAGTGAAACCGACAAAGGCTTGATCTCCAGAATATATAAGCCGCTCATATGACTCAATAAGAAAAAAATAAACAACCCAATCCAAAAATGGGCAGAAGACCTAAACAAGCAATTCTCCAAGGAAGACATACAAATGATCAAAAAGCACATGAAAAAATGCTCAATATCACTAATTATCAGAGAAATGCAAATCAAAACTACAATGAGGTATCACCTCACACCAGTCAGAATGGCCGTCATTCAAAAATCCACAAATGACAAATGCTGGAGAGGCTATGGAGAAAGGGGAACCCTCCTACACTGCTGGTGGGAATGCAGTTTGGTGCAGCCACTATGGAAAACAGTGTGGAGATTCCTCAAAAGACTAGGAATAGACTTACCATATGACCCAGGAATCCCACTCCTGGGCTTGTATCCAGAAGGAAATCTACTTCAGGATGACACCTGCACCCCAATGTTCATAGCAGCACTATTTACAATAGCCAAAACATGGAAACAGCCTAAATGTCCATCAACAGGTGACTGGATAAAGAAGAGGTGGTATATTTATACAATGGAATACTACTCAGCCATAAAAACCGACAACATAATGCCATTTGCAGCAACATGGATGCTCCTGGAGAATGTCATTCTAAGTGAAGTAAGCCAGAAAGAAAAAGAAAAATACCATATGAGATCGCTCATATGTGGAATCTAAAAAACAAAAACAAAAACAAAAACAAAAACAAAAACAAACAAAAACAAAGTGTAAATAAAGGACAGAAATAGACTCACAGACAGAGAATACAGACTTGTGGTTACCAGGGGGGTGGAGGGTGGGAAGGGATAGACTGGGATTTCAAAATTGTAGAATAGACTACACTGTATAGCACAGGGAAATATACACAAAATGTTATGATAACTCACAGAGAAAAAAATGTGACAATGAGTGTGTATATGTCCATGAATAACTGAAAAATTGTGCTGAACACTGGAATTTGACACAACATTGTAAAATGATTATAAATCAATAAAAAATGTTAAAAAAAAAAAGAAATGAACATGCAGATATGATTTCAAATTATGGCAAGTACTATTACATGAAATGAAAGGATGCTCTGAAAGAAAATAGCAGGAGGACCCTAAAAAGACGTCTGCAAGTAGAGCTGGCCTTTATGATTAAGGAGTTTTTAAATGTACAGCATTGTGAAATTAATGACCTAGAATACAATGTATGTCACTGGATCACTGGAATCTTTATAGGTTAACTGTTTCATGAGTAGCAAGATTATTATCAGAATCAGCTAGACACCTGCCTCAGAGCAGAGATTAACTCATAGATATTTGTGAAAAATTTATATAATGTAAAATCAAATTTGTAATACCTATGGATGGGTTCTTTATTCCCATAGCATGTCTAGACAGCAAGAAGAATATTTTAATTATGTTAAAGCTAGTAGATACCATTGACATTGGAAAATGTAAAAACTTTGTATAGATTCAAAAGAAGCAAAATGCGTAACACCAACTTTACTGAAATTTCCAAAGTAATATTCTTAAATCCTTAACTGGAGAATTTTAAGTATCTTCCACCTCTAGTTCCAATCCCATCAGCCCTCCCAATACCACCATATCCTCTTCTGGTCAAATGTTTTAACTCCTTTGCAGGCTTATTAGAGGAAAGGGGAAATGCATATCTTTTATAAAAGGTAAGTTATTTAATTCATATAGGAGGGAGATTGTTTTAAAAGTCTAAGCCATACAACTTATAATCAGAGTGACACAGGCAGGTGTATACTGTTTGCACTAGCAATGTTTCAAGAATTCATTAAGACACTAAACGTGGCATGTAACATGGTACTTCTTGGATCTTGCCTATGGAAACACTGTTGCTTATCTGCTCGAAAGTTATTTTAATTAAATGCAGAAGACAATGGTAGCTCTTTATTAACACAATACTTTTATACTCAGGCATTTAATGGAGATACCTAAAATTGTAAGGTCAATATTTGTTAAGCCTTGTATTATTTTAATATTCATCTTCCAATCATAATTACATATGTAAAGCATCCAACAATTTCAAACCTTAAACTATAAAAACACATATAGTACAAATTCATTTTGTGTTGTTGTTACTCGTATGGAAGTGGTATTTATTCTTAAGCCGTTTTATTTTTTTCTTTTTCAGCTATTACGCTTCACAGAGTATGCTTTCTGCTATATGCCCTATGTTTTTAACATGGGAGAGCTATGACTTAAGAAAGCTTGCAAATGTTCCAATTTAAAACTTGGTGAGTTAAATCTCAAGTTTTTACACATTGAATCTGATAAGAGATGAATTATAGCTATATTTTCCTTGGAAAGAGATTATTTTTAAAATGTTTTATTGGTATTACTGAATTTGCAGTAGAGAAGTACTAATCCAGCATTATATTCAAACCGTGGCTTTGTATATAATTTGGACAAAGCCACTAATTTGACAATGATACAGAATATAGAATATTCTTGTCCATAAAGGAAATTATATGTTTCAGTTAGGAAACATGACAGCAGAGAACGGGGCAAGAAAGAATAGAAAGGAGGTAGAACAGAATAAGGGAACTGAATGAAAAGAAGGACAAGGAGAAGAAAATATATTTTCAGTAAATACATGGAAGTCATTGAAAGCTAACTTAGTAATTTTCAAATTGAATTTGTAATTTCTAAATCTGATTTCTTAAGAAGAGCCAAAAATGGAATATCTTTGGGCGATATTTCAGAAAATAAAAGCAAATTGCTATAAAATTATTCTCTAAGTAATCCAAGTTCAACCACTCTGCTTTTTCCATGTTATGCAAAAGTATAAGAAGGTGACATATTACTCTGAAATAGAAAATACTTTACAATCTTTTACCTTATTTTTACATCAACTAAAGGTTTTGTGCACACATTTGTCCTTACTAAGGGTTGAAATGTTGTTTGAGGAGTGGTCACCATGAATGTACAATACTATATAGTAAATTAACAATAGTCAAATGAAGCACCAGGATCAAATGAAGCCTATATTTAAATAGCCTTGGCTCCTTATGCAAATTAAGCATCATAAAAATGGTGCTGAGGTTGCATTTTATGGAAGATGGAACTTCATATTGTAGACGCAAAAATCCAATTCCAAATACATAATTATTATTATGGTCATAATGTGTTTTTCTCAACACCTAAACAAACAACTAAAACCCTCTGGGACCAACATGCCCTAGGCAGTCATGCTCCACTGGCTACCTCTTTCTGAAAAGCACAGGCCATGAAGCTTACAGGGAGGGACGGTTGTAATTAGCAGCTTCTTCCAACCCACTGGAGTACTCCTTTCACCTATCTGTGGAGCCAGTTAACCATTCAGTCATAAAGGATGCTTTAATAACACTTTACATATTCTAATTCCATAGAAAATTGGGGAAGTTATCACAGTAATAAATTATTCCAAACTCACAATACAATCCGTTTAAAATCAAAACACAATTTCACAATCAAGGTCTACTTATTAGTTTAAAATTACAGTATCAGTATATCCCTAGGTCAGTCTGTAACTCCTGTGTAATTATATGCCAAGAATGCAGTAATTATATGCTCAGTTTCTAACCTGAAGTAGCAGTAAAAAAAAACCGTAGTTCAAATGTAATTTTCTGTACCTCTTATTGGCAACTGTTCACATCTAAACTGCATGGTATGACCCATAGTTATTTTGAACAGTTTCATGCTAACTACTGGACTATATTACATATATCAGTTTATCAAATGAAATAATTTAGGTAAAGAAATAACTTGACTGCTTTTTTTCCCATTGTATCAACATTACCTTTTGGAGACACACTGTTAAATGAGTGTATTTTCAGTAATGAAACTCTTGGCTAATGTATCCAGTGCATTACTCCAGTGAAAACAACTTAAGATGATGTAAATAGAATAGCATTAATCCATTTACTCTACAAAAGTAGCTTCACATAGGTTATAGGAAAAAAAAGTATTTTCTAAGACAAGTTTATAGACAATCATTTTTTTTTCAACTAAATGTTAAAATTTTTGAAACTTTTGGTCTCTTTCATACATAAAAGGTTACCATATATAAAGGGTTTTTTCTAATCTCTGGGAAAACTCATCTCTACTTAGGAAATAAATAGTTTTCTATAAAAGACACTGAAAAATGTGTATTGTATACTTGTCTTCTACAATTACTATTAAGATAATAAGCATCAGAGAGAGTATAATTCAGAGAGAGAATCAAATGGCAGAGTAGAAGGACGCTCGTAGCTCACCCTCTCCCACAAATACACCAAAACTCACATCTATGGACCCACTCAGCCAACCAGAGCACCTGCTGAACTCTGACAGAACACTGGCCTCTTCGAAAGACAAAGACGACAAAAATCTGGTAGGAGAAAAGGAAAAAAGAAAATAGAAAAATCAAAACAGTGGGGGACAGGTCCCACGGGGAGGGAGTGGCAAAGGAGGACTAACGCTCGTTTGCTGGGTCTCCCACCTCCAACGGAGAGGCCAACGGGACAGACGGGGAGCCTCTGAGGCTCGGATCTTCCCCGAGCACCCCTGGACTGACAGAACTAAGTTAAACGGGCACAGAGGGTCCCTGCAACACCCAGCCCGAGACAAGAGTCGGCAGCCGGGAGCAGGGGACAGGCTGCCTGAGCTGGGCAGAGGACTGGGGCAGCAGGGTGCTGCGTGCCATGGCTGGGAGGAGATACAGAGCAGAACAACCTCAGTCCCCCATAAATTGCAAAAAAAGCAAATCAACACGGCTGGTGTGCCCTGGGGGGAGGGGCACCATAGCCTTTGTCTCCTCAGACCCGCGCCACCATTATTGGCGCTTCCCGCAAGAAGAGAGGCGGGGCGCTGCCACAGCAGCCATCTCATCCTGTGTGCAGCGCCCCAGCGGGGGCGGGGCCGAGACCTGAATCCGCAAAGCAGTGGCTCAGCAACCTCCAAGGCAAGACTGAGACTTGTTTACAGCCCGAGGCAGATAGGTTCTTTCTGCCCTGGCACCTCAGAGAACTCATGCCACCAAGACAAACAAGGAGCTGAGATTTGGCATGGAGCAGGGGTAGGGCAGTTCCCCGGTCTTCCCAGAGCCCACCTTGGGAGCACTGACCCAAGGCAGAGTGGGCAGCTGCACAGAGCAGGAGAGCTACTGGCACCTGGAGAGGGTGGGCGGCCACCCACCTTCCTGGCAAGAACGCAGCACCTGACCGCGGTGCTGGGAGGGGGTGTGACCCGCCCACCCACAGGTTTTATTCCTGTATAGGCTTTAGATAGATAAATAAATAAACTCCTTAAGGAACACAATTGATAACTGATACTCCATAAGCCACAGTGCCAGAGAGATATGAGCAATATGAAGAAGCAGAGGAACCACTCCCAATTAAAAAATCAAGAAAAATCCCCTGAAAGCACAATCAAGGAAACAGACACTGATGGCCTACTAGATCAAGATTTCAAAAAAGGAGTGATCAAAGTACTGAAGGAACTAAAAGAAATAGTGTTTAGAGATATAAAATATGTCGAAAATGAAATTGAAGCTATATAAAAGAGCCAAGTAGAATTGGTAAACTCATTTGCTGAGATGAGAGCTGATCTAAAGGCTGTACAAAGCAGGCTAGATAATGCAGAGAAACAAATAGGTGACCTAGAAGAGAGAACAACAGAAAGCACCCAATCAGAACAGCTGAGAGAAAAACAAATAAAAAACAATGAAAACAATATAAGGGACCTATGGGATAATATAAAGTGTGCCAATCTACACATAATAGGGGTTCCAGAAGGGGAAGAAAGAACAAAGAGGATTGAAAAGGTATCTGAAGAAATCATGACTGAAAACTTCCCAAACCTAAAGAAGGAAACAGATATCCAAGTACAGGAGGCTCAGAGGGTCCCAAACAGGAAGGACCCAAACAGACCCACACCAAGACATACCATAATCAAGACGGCCAGAGTCAAGGATAAAGAAATGATCCTAAAGGCAGCAAGAGAAAAACAAAGAGTGAGTTACAAGGGAACCCCCATAAGGCTCTTAGCTGACTTCTCTACACAAACACTACAGGCCAGAAGGGAGTGGCAAGATATATTCAAAGTCCTGAAGGAAAAAAAGATGCAGCCTAGGATACTCTATCCAGCAAGGCTATCCTTTAGAATAGGAGAGATAAAGAACTTCACAGACAAGCAAAAACTGAAAGAGTTTAGCAACACTAAACCCATGCTAAAAGAAATATTCACAGGTCTACTCTAAATAGAAAAGAAGCTAGATGCTACAAAAATGAGAAACTCATAACTGGAAAGGTGGTAACTACCATGAATTACAAATAAAATAAACACAATGTTGTAAAAGAAGACGTCTAAATTATTTAGAGTGGGAGAGGAAAGCAAGGAAAGCCACTGTGGAAAACAGTATGGAGATTCCTCAAAAGACTAGGAATAGACTTACCCTATGACCCAGGAATCCCGCTCCTGGGCACACATCCAGAAGGAACCCTACTTCAAAATGACACCTGCACCCCAGTATTCATGTTCAATGTTCATAGCAACACTATTTACAATAGCCAAGAACGGAAACATGGAAACAGCCTAAATGTCCATCGACAGATGACTAGATAAAGATGAAGTGGTATATTTATACAATGGAATACTATTCAGCCATAAAAACCGACAACATAACGCCATTTGCAGCAACATGGATGTTCCTGGAGAATGTCATTCTAAGTGAAGTAAGCCAGAAAGAGAAAAAAATGCCATATGAGATCACTCATATGTGGAATCTAAAAAAACAAAACAAAACAAAAATACAAAACAGAAACAGACTCACAGACATAGAATACAAACTTGTAGTTGCCAAGGGGGCGGGGGGTGGGGAGGGACAGACTGGGATTTTAAAATGTAGAATAGATAGACAAGATTATACTGTATAGCACATGGAAATATACACAAGATCTTGTGGTAGCTCACAGTGAAAAAAAAAGTAACAATGAAATATATGTATGTTCATGTATAACTGAAAAATTGTGCTCTACACTGGAATTTGACATAACATTGTAAAATGACTATTACTCAATAAAAAAATGTAAATAAATAAATAAATGAGAGTATAATTCACGTTTTATGTCTGAGGTAAACATACACATGCACAAATCTGTTATCTCTGGTAAACCTACATTTTCCTCTTGATTCTCTCTCTCTTCTTTTGTTCTTACAGCTAGCTCCCAGACTAACGAAGAGTAGGGGGATAATTTCAGAACAAGCAAAGAATTGCTATAACATGATGTATCACTGGCAATAAAATGTTTGCATACTTAATTCCATCACTGGAGAAACTTAAAATACACAGGACAGAATTAATTATGGGAAATTGATCTGTACCCCATCGGTTCTCTGTTTTCAGCTGAGCCCAAGTATGAATTTTCCATAGTTCTAAAACAATTAATTTAACTTACATACTTTAATGATTTCATATATTTATATGAACCACCTTGAATATTACATTCTTATTAAAATATTCAAGTTTGGTCACAGAATACAGAGAAATATTACTGTGCATCTTTTGACAGGAGGTTATCCTTTGATTTGGACAGGTAGACACATTTTATTTTTATTTTCCAGACAATATAAAACAAATCACCTACTCCACTTTACAGGTGCCACTGATGACTAAAGAAAGGAAAGTACTGGGTACAAGTTCTATGAACCAGACATTCACCACAGTGAAAACCCACTAGGGAAGAAATGTGCGGGGATTGCTGCCACGTCTGTACTAGGAAAACGAAGGAGCCCGCTAAAACACCCCCTAGTGCAATAGCTGGGAAATTCATTACTAAAACGCAATAATCATCTCGCAGAAGTACCAGCAGATTGCACACATTACCTCCTGCAGATTCAAGTGGGAATAACTAAAAAAAAGGGTAATGATGGTCGGGGGAAATTGAATTTTCAAGGCACTTATCTTCTGGGTCATTCTATTTGCATGAGAACAATGCTAGCCGCAGAAGTACAGGACCCTAATGAGTACAGGAGCCTCTCCCCATGGACAGGAGCCAGGATGGGTGTTGATGAAACCAATCTATCAATGAAATTTTAAAAGGTGCAACAGCCCCTGGCTTGCTCAGAGCCCATGTGGGTGGGCCTTCCATTTGAGGAGAGAAGAAATTAAGAATGATGACTTGAGAGAGTTCAAAGCACACTCTCCTCTCTGTCAGCTGGCCCTTAATGATAACGTACTACTGCTTTCCTTAAAGAGCTTCATGTCTTATTCAGGGTAAATGGTGAAAATGTGGCATTTTAGAACCCATGATGTGTTTTTCTATTGATGCTGTCAGTGTGACCAGCCGCTAAAGGAAGAGTTGTTTGTCAGTTCCCATTCTCTTCAGTGATTCATCAAACAGTGGCAGTTCATGCATGCAGTATCAGAAGAGAAATAAATAACTCAACAGCTCCATACTGAACACTCACATATTTTATTAAGCTGCCACCAACCCTGGGGCAATTCAGCATGTCAGAAGACAAACTCTTCTAGGGGACTCTCTTAGCACATACTTCTAGTTACAAACTACTACCTGCTACAATTATTTATTATCTAAATATGAAAACATCTTTTGAGTTGCAAAGGATAGAGATGCATTTTATCCCTTGGCCCTTTTCTTTATGTCATGGGTAAACTAGTAATGATGTTCATTATTAAGGTATTCAATTTGTAAACTACTTTTCCTCCAAAGAATTCAACATGCAGTATCCCCAATTACATATATTAACTTATCTCATATGGTGAGAGTCCTCTGTTTCTCACATGCTGAGCTACATTAGTATCTAAGTGGTAGCTCTCTAAATCATGGCTGTTTAAGAGCAAGTAATAGTCTTCAAATATCAATAGCAGGGACCATTCCCATGTAGGCTGGATAGACCACAGAGAAAAGTTCCAGTAACCATTTCTGGTTATCAACAAACTCTACCCAATATTGAAACAAGGGGTTACGCATCCTGGCATGTGTCTAATTCATACACTGTACATTGCCAACTTAAATCTTTTTCAAAGTTTTCACTGTTAACCTTTTTCAACCCTGGATCAGTCTACAGGAGAATAACACATAAGTATACTTTCAGTGACTGTATTTACAGGCTAGGCAACTTTAATCAGATTAATTTTATATATGAATTTTGAGTTGTATTTCATATGTTTCCCTTACCTTTTTAAATATCAAGCAACTGAATTATGAAGTATTGGCTAAAGGCAAGGCCAATCAGGGTTATATTTCAGGATTTCCTCTGTGTACTATTACTGTCTCACTCCCACAACTCCCATAAGAATTTTAGTAAACATGTACTCATTGAAACTTAATATCTAAGTAGCAATGTTTATTCCCCAGAATCAAGTTAATCTCTAATGTAGAAACAAACTGTGTCCCCAAAACTCATTCAGAATTGGTTTTAGAACACAGAATGCACTTCCTCATAAGTAACAGTTCCCCTCAAACTATAATATAGTGAAGCAAGAAGGTTCAAATCAACTCACAATCAGCCAAAAACCAGGGAATGCAATTGCTAACAAGTCTCCACTCCTTGGACTCCAATAGCCTTCAGGGTACCTCATCCTTTTCAATGGCAGTAAAGCAAAAGTGTAAAAAGAACTGCTTTGCTCCCACACAGGAAGCAAGAGAATTCTCCTCCAGGTATAAACTTGTTCTAAGTTTCTTTCTTTGCAATTCTATATGGGAATTGGAGAGTCATTAAGCTTCTACAATGAAATAAAATAAAACTTTTAGCACACGACAGTGAAGTTAAATATAGTTTACAGCAAGAACATTCAATTATTTTTTAGACATTTGAACCTTTTAATTATATCCTAAATTTAATCGGAGATGCTAATTGTTAAGTCTGTTATCTCTTACTTAGTAACTTGGGACAAAGCACTGAATTATTTGCTTATTCTGTTTTAGTGACCAGAAATAAGTGAGTCAAAGAAGAATAAGAGAGGCATTGAGTGATCATCGTATCTACGGATTATGAGAGTTATAACAACATAGTTTTTAGTATTCATTGTGCATCAGAATCATCAAGAGGGCTTATTAAAACATCGATTGCTGGGCTCCATCCCAGAGTTTCTGGTTAAGTAGATGGGGAAAGATATTAGAGACAGAAATACCCTATTCAAATCCTAGAGTTTTTACTCACTGTTTAGCTTAATCTTTATAAATTCTAATGAATCAATAAAAAGGAATACTAAACACCAGCACAGATTTGTGAGGATTAAATGAGGGGTTACAAAATAAAAAGCCTGCAATATTACAGGAGCTCAGTAATGCTAAGAATTTATTGTATAAGCATGACTGAAATCCTTGAAAAAATTTGTTATAGTTTCTCACATCAACCTGCAACACATAGGAAAATGTTCTTTCCAGTGAATTTCTAATGGTTGATATGTGTGAAAATTTAAATCAACTGAACTAATTACAAGTTCCCGATGTCATAGGTACATCAGTACATTCATAACTCAACAAGGCAGTGAATGAAAAACCAGCTGACATTTAAAGTTCAACTAAACTGGCAACTGATATCAATTTCCGTCAATCAAATTTACATCAACTTAACTGTGGAAAATATGCAAAATTATTTCTATACATGAAGAGACAATCTTACATTATTTAACATGATCTCAAATACATCAGCTCTGACTGCATTTCCAACACATCTTCCAGCCTACATCAACCCCCCCCGACTCCTTCCAAAGTGGAGCCTACCCCTACTTTCTCAACTAATCCAGAAAGACATGCAATTTATGACAATACTGGAGGAGAAAACTAAGAAGAAAACCTTGAAGATTTTCATTCTATATTATTTATTCTTTATGTTTTCAAGGTCATGACTCCTATTTATGGTCTTAGGTGAAAAATGGTGATTGAGATGAAAATTGCGCTAAAATGATACTGAGGAGGGGATGTTTCACTTGCTACTAGAGTTACTCAAATATTTTAGCAAACTGGCACTTGTAGGAGATATGTCTTGATTTTAAACATACAGAAACTATATTTGATATGAGTGACATGGTGAGATTGGTACTTTAAAATGACTCTGGCTAAAATATGGAAAATAGAATGAAACACAGTCTAGGTGGACGCAGGTGAGTCATTTAGTAGTTGAGGTGAGAAATGATGATTGCAAGACTAGCATGATATAGGTAGGGCAGCAATAAAAGAGACCAACTGAAGATATATCTAAAAAGTAATAGCTGTATCCATCCTTGGATATGAAAGGAGGAAGAGAATAGTGCCGTGTGCACAGGAAAGTTGTAGGTTCAGTTTGGGAGATGCTGAGTTGAAGAACCTTTGAGACAGAGAAAAGGAGATTCAAGTAAGCAATTGGGTTATATGGGTAGAGCTCAGAAGGAATATATAGATTGAAGATAGAAACTTGCATGTTATGTAGAAAGAGTGGCAATAAAAGCAGTTAACAATCAGATGAGAGGTCCTAGAGAAAGAAGAGGAGAGGGCTCTAAATAAATTGAGCTGGACAGGAATAAGCTGTAAAGAGACAATGAAGGAGAGGTCAAAAAGGTTAAAAAAAAAAAAAAAAGGAAATGCTAGGTCATGGAAGGCACAGAAAGCATGGAAGGCAAAGAAAGAAAGGGAAAAGGGAAACAGTTAACAATATCAAATGCTTCTGAGAAGTGAAATAAAGACTGAAAAATATGCAGAGGGTTAACAGCAAGGATGTAACTGATGATTTGCACAAGAACAGTTTAGTAGAGTCATTAGACCTGAATCCAGATCAGAGTGTGTCAGTTTTTCACTAAAAAAAACAAAAAACAAAAACTTAACATCTGTGTTAGCTTCCTACTGTGACTATAACAAATTGACATGAATTTACTGCCTTAACACAAATTTATTATCTTAGAGATCTGTAAGATGGACACAGGTCTCATTGGGCTAAAATAAAGGTGCTAGCAGAGATTCTGGAGTCTCTTTGGGAGGATATATTCCCTTGCCTTTCCCAGCTTCTAAAGGCCATCTGTATTTCATGGCTACAGGTCCCTTTCATCCGTCTTCAAAGCTAGCAAAGTCAAGTCCTCCCATTATGTGACTACAATTCCTTCTTCTGCCTCCCTCTTCCACCTTACAGACCCTGTGATTACACTGAGCCCACCTGGAAAACTCAAGATAATCCCCTATCTTAAAATCAGCTTAATCAGCAAACTTAATTCTATCTGCAAACTTAATTCCCCTTTTGCCATGTAATCTAATATATTCACAATTTCAAGGGATTAGGACATGGTCATAGTTGATGGCCATTATTCTGCCTTCCATAGCAAAGTCATTCAATATTTATTGAGCTCTGACCATATGTCCAGTAATCTCCTTCATTTTCCCCAAAACAAGCAATTTTAAAACAAACACTTTGAGGAGACATTTTGCTAAACAGGCGATTTTAAAACAAACACTTTGAGGAGATATTTTGCTAGGCAAATCCCTCTTCTATTTTAACTTACAGAAACACATGTCATTACCTGCTTTTTCTCTGTACATATTTACTGTTTCTTAATGATTTCTTTTATGTCTTATAAAAACAAGATCAAAAAAGAAAAACATGTTTAGAAAATGGTGGGAGATACTTTAAATATACACATTGTGTCAAGAGAAAATTCATTAGGGAATTTAAAATTAGATTATGTTCTAAGAATTTTTTTTTAAGTTTGATACATCATATTTCTGTTTCAAACCTACTGAGAAGGAAATGTTTTGTTGCCTTCTGACACTTGAAGGGCTGTCAAATAGATGAAGTAAATTGTTCCATATTGTTCATGTTGACAGAACCAGAACCAAAATCAAATGTGCATAGCTTAGGAGGCAGTTTTCTGTTTAAAATAATGTTCTCCTAAGTACTAGACATTTCTAATAATAAAACAGATTATTTTATTAGACGTTATTATTACCTTGTGAGTTTAAGTATTCAAGAGAAGGGTGAAGCGCTACCATGACATTAAAAAAATAAAAATGTAAAAGAATCATTTGGGTAGAAGGTTGGATTAAATCGTGATCAAATTTCTTCCAAAATGTAGTACATGGATTTAACCTAGATGTGATCTGTACCATGAAAATGCAGATCTCATCTTTTATGTGTTGTTATATGTCATTAAATTGAGGAGAAGGGGAGCTAAATACATTCATTACTTTACTACTGCCACTGTCCTTTTCCTGTCTAGTTTTCCCTAGTTATTTAAATGTTCTGTGCATATGATAGAGGAGTAGGAAGTCAACTACAGATAAAGAAAAGATCTTGTTTCATTTTCACTGCTTGAAAATTCATAAAGAAGTATTAAATGTCACAAACTATTCACTTCCCAAGACTCATTCTGGTTGTAGTTTTACAATGCTAACCACAGGGAATCATGTAGGTTGCATATTACAAGTACTAGTGGTGAAGGAAAAGTGTTTGACTTCCTCAATTCACGTAATAACCACATTACATTCATGAAATAAATATGAACATATTTTTAGAAGGATGCAACCCACTGAACCTGACTCCAGAAGAAATAAAACATCTGAATAGACATGCAACAAGCAATGAGAATGAATTTATAACCACAAAAACTCCCCACAAAGAAAAACTAGGACCTAAATAATTTCACTGGAGAATTCTACCAAATATTAAAAGGAAATTTCACACCCATTTTCACAAACTCAAGAGGGAGACACATTTTTCAGTTTATTTAAGGGATCAGTATTATTATGATACCAAACTAGACAAAGATATCCTAAGAAAAGAATACTGCAGACCAATATCTCTTATAAATATAGATGCAAAAATCCTTAACAGAATATTAGCAAACTGAATCTAGCAACACATAAAAAGATTATACCACATGATCCAGTGAAATTTATTCCAGGAATGCAAGGTTGGTTTAACATATGAAAAGTAATCAATGTAATATCCCAATTAACAGAAAAGTGAATACTGACCACATAATCATTCCAAAAGATGGTTGCAGAAAAAAAACATGTGAATCTTATATCTCTTAATGTAAAAAAACAAACAAACAAACAAAGAAAAAAAAACAAACAAAAAAACAGCCTACAGGGAAAAACTAAATAAATGGAAATATACTGCATATTTATGCATGGGAAGACAGTATTTTTAAGATGGCAATACTCCAGAAATTGACCTACAGATTCAACAAAATCCCTATAAAATTCCAAGTTCTGTTTTTTTTTTGTAGAAATTGGCAACCTGATCCTAAAATGCATATCGAATTACAAGGGACCCAATATTGCCAAAACAATCTAGAAAAAGAAGAATAAAGCTAGAGGACTCAGACTTCCCAATTTCAGAACTTTTAACAAGGCTACAGTAATAAAGTGAGTGCAGTCCTGGGATGAGGATATGGGGATCAATGGAATATAACAGAGATTCCAGAAATGAACACTTACATTAACGTTTATTTGCTATTGGACAATGATACAAAGACAATCCAATGGGAGAAAGAATCATTTTTCAACAAATAGTTTCTTTACAACTGAATGTCTACTTATAAATAAATGTAGTTGGCCCCCTATCTCACACCATGCAAAAATTAGCTAAAATTAATTCCACCTTAATGGAAGAGCTAAAACAATAAAACACTAAATCTTCTTGACTTGGATTTGGCAATGGTTTCTTTATCTGATACCAAGAGCACAAGAGAATACATGACTGATTGACAGATAGATAGATGGATAGATAGATAGATAGATAGATAGATAGATAAAGTCTTCAAATTTAAAACTTTTGTGCCTCAAACAATTCCTTGAATACAGTTAAAAATCAATGAACAGAGTGGGAGAAAATATTTGCAAATCAAATATGTTATAATAAACTTTAATCCAGAATATATAAAGAAGTCTTAAAATTCAACAATAAAAAGATATATAATTCAATTAAAATTTTGGCAAAATATTTGAGGGGACATTTCTCCAAAGAAGATACACAAATTTTTGACAAAAATGTGAAAAGGTGTTCAACATATTTAGCTATTAGGAAATACAAATGAAAACCAAATGAGATATCACTTATACCTACTAGGATGACTAGCATCAAAATGACAGACAATGACATTTTGACAAGAATGTGGAGAAACTGGAACCCTCATAAATTGTTGGTGGTGGTGTATAATGGTACAGGTACTTATAAAACAGTAAAAAAATTACTTTGTAATTTTTCCTCAAAAATTAAACATGGGTCATATATGACCCAGTAATTCAACTCCTAGATATTTACCCAACAGAACCGGAAATGTATGTCCAAACAAAAACCTGTCTACACTTGTTAGTAGGGCATTATTCAGAATAGCCAAGAGGTAAAACAACTCAAATTTCCACCAGCTGATGAATGGATAAACAAAATGTAATAAATATCCATGCGATGGAATATTATTTAGTCATAAAATACATATTGATACATGTTACAATACGGAGGAACCTCAAAAACATCTTGCTAAGTGAAAGAAGACAGACCAAAAAGGCCAATATATTACACATTGTATGATTCCATTTATATGAAATGTCTAGAACTGAAAAATTCATACATACAAAAGACAGATTAGTGGTTGCCAATGGCTGGGGCCAGAAGGGAATAGGCTGTGATAGCTAATCAGTACAGGTTTTCTTTCTGAGGTGAGGAAAATATCCTAAAATAAGAAAGCAGTAATGGTTGCAAAACTGTGAAAGTATTTTTAAAAAATTGAATTGTACACTTTAAAAGGCTGAATGTTATGGTATGTGAATTATATCTCAGTAAAGCTGAGATATAAAGTAATCCATGACATAAAGAGTAATACTAATACCAATTTTCTAGACATTTGAGAAATTAGAATTGTCACATCAATTCTAAAGCAATGCCTTTCATCTTCAATATGCCTCCAATTACCTGAGGATCCTGTTAAAATTAAGATTCCGATCTAGTAGGTCTGGGGTAGGGTCTAATATTCTGCACCTGTAACATGCTCACAGGTGATGTGGATGCTGCTTGTTTTACTGGCACAATTGAGTAGCAAGCTCCTAGCATGGCACTGTCCAGTATGGTAGCCACCAGCCACATGTGGTTATTGAGCATTCAAAGAGGAGCAGTTTGAATTAATATGTCTTGCAGGTGTAATGTAAGCACTGGATCACAAAGACTCAGCATGAAAAAAAGAATCTGCGGTATCTCATTAATAATATTTATACTGATTACATATTGATAAAAATTTGGATATTGTATTAAATATAATACTAAATTAATTTCACCTGTTTCTTTTTACCTTTTTAATAAGGCTCCTAGACAACTTCACATCACTTATGCGACTTACATTATATTTCTCAGACAGAGCCAACCTAGTGTATTTTCTCAGTATCATCAGAAAACTGTGTTCCTGAAACTTAAAGGCCAATATCAGTATTAAGAAGGTTCTTACTTGTCATCAGTTGTAAACAGGCAGGCCATAGTTGTAGCACAAAAGTACTCTGCTGACTGAATACAGTGGATAAATAACAGGAATATACCCAAAATATTGTTGTACAGTGATTCTAAGAAGTGCTACCAAAAGCAGAGCAGAAGAAAATTATATGAAATGCACATGTTCAAATAATGTAATATAATTGAGTATTTTGCTGATGTTACAGTACTAGAAAGCAATATGTATACTAGAGCGTAGCAAAGTCAATGGCAAAAGAAATCTAAAGGACAGAACCTAAATGGGAGAGTTCCATGAAAATCAAAAAGATACTCATGGTAAATGATAAATTTTATGTATATGAACTATGGAAAGGCCCAATATGTATTGCTTAATTTATTCATCCTCATCTAAATATGTCACTTGTAAATACAAATTTTAAAGCAAGACATAAAAGAAAGTACTGAGCTGAGCATGGAAAATAAAGTCTTTTTTGCTAATCTAAGATGCACTGAGTATTTATATTCGTAACTAAGCATAAAATAGAAATACTTGAGCATTATCACAAATGTAGTCAAAGACAAGCTGAACAGCAAATCAAAGTGTGATCTGTCAAAACAGTGTATGTTGACAGATAGTTGTCCACATAAAATTATGCCAGACATCCAAAAGAGAAGATTCACAAGGCACTCTTTCTGGCAAAGTGGATGAATGAAACCTTGAGGTTGTAACTAATCGCACTCTTAACGTCAAAATGGGCCAGAATGAAAAAGCAGACAGATAATACACAAAGGTAATAAGAACTTTAATTCACCTTCCATTTTTTTCATTTTCTTTAAGATTTTGGACTTCTGAAAGACACTCATTGAACTAAGTGATATTATACTTAAACACATAAATATAAAACATTGTTACTACTAAAGTCAGCACCAAAGTTAACTTTTAACAGAAAACTAAAAATAATAATTTTAAGTTTATGTGCTTCTTAATGATTACACATGTATGAAGTATATTCACTAATCAATTTTACTGAAAGAAATAAATGACCCCTCATATTGCAGGTATATAATACTATCCTGACACACTTGGAAAAGGTATTCTAATAAGCAGGTCACACATTAAACAACTAATGCCAGTAATATACAAACATTTCCTACTATTAAAGTTGATGAAGAGAGGAAGATATGCTGCATTGAGTGGGAATGATATGGGACTTACTTTAGACTGATGGGAAACAGGGACATGGTTAACGTAGGTATCCCTGGAGTGACTTAGAGCTGACATATGAAAGATGAGTAGAAGTTACATATGTGTCTATGGAATTGAAAAATTGCTACAAACAAAAGACATAGCTTGATGAATTTATAAAACTTAAAATATGAGACTGAACCATACAGAGAAAGTATAATAAGGAGAAAACAGACAGGAATCAGCCAACGAAAGTCCTTTTAAACAATAAGAAACAACTGAAGGTATTTATCTAGATTTCATTTTAATAGGTTGTTTAGAATATAATAAAGAGAAACACGAATTAGAAATTATAGTAGCCCAGGTGAGATATGATGGCTGTTTGATGGAAATGAGAGAAGTGGGATCATATGAGAGATTTCTACGAGGTAAAATCCATAGGACTTGGTTCTGGATTGGATTTGGGGGTTAAGAGAGGAAAAGAGTAAAAGAGGCACAAGTAAATGGATGTCCTTCCTTGGGCCAGAGTACTTGAAGAGGGCCCTTTTGGATGTTGAGAGACATCATCATTAACATCTTAGACTTTCTGAGTTTGAAGTGCCTATGAGACATTTAAGAATAGTTGTCAAGTATACAGTTGGAAATACGGATCTGCAGCTTAGCAGAATGACCTGTCTCAGAGACATAAACTTGGAGGTAATTGGCATACAGGTTATAATTAAAGTCAAGTATATGGATGAAATAGTTCAGGAAGCACAAATAGGTTGGAAGAAGTACCAGAGATGTTAAAAAAAACAAACAAACAAACAAACAAACAAAAAACTTATTTCTCTATTTACCTCAGTTGGAATAAAAACAATCTTCTTTTGATGGAGAATTCTTATTTATCCCTGAAGGCCCAGATAAATTATTATTTTATTTCTGTGCCATGTTCTTAACCCACTCAACTTCACTGAACATTTGTATACATAATTCTACTTTGGCTCATGTACTGTTGTAATAATTTTTCTATGTTCTTATATATACTTTTGAGGGTAATACATTATTAAAGGAAATAAGAACTAACTTCCAGATTGGAAATTTCATATATAAAGATATACTTTCTGTCTAGAGACTTAAACTACAACTAGTTTTTTTTTTTTTTTTTTTTTTGATAGAAAGATGGTAAGTTCTCTTCATATCTGAGGCTCGCTTTTAAAGTTTGGAGTGTCACATCTTCTAATAATAAAATTATGACAATGAAATTTGATTTTAATTGGAAAAATAAACTGTATACTGTTAAAAACTCAATTGCGCTTGCAGCTCTAACTGGTAACTACTATGTCTTGAAAGCATCTGTTTCTAAAGTTAATTAAACTTGACATTCACATGGTCAAATCCTTCCAACCATAGTTTCCAAATAATTTTCATTCCCTATAACATCCTGACATAGAATCAGAGCCATTCTTGTTTTGATGGCATTGTTTTGTAATAAACCATCTTTGGGAAGTGGAAGGGTGAGGAGCTAGTGCCCTTATGCGAAAAAAATTAAATAAAAACCAAACAAACAAAAATAAAACCTCATTTCAGGATTCCATGGATATAGCCAAATCTTGTTTATAATTTATAAGGCTTTTCCAGCTTGGCTTTGAAGTATGATTATCTACAGAGACTTTTTTCTTGGTCTCTGCAGAAAAGGAAGTGGGGGATAACCCACCTTTCCTAGCTATAAACATTTTATTCAACAATCGTCTCTTTTCTGATACATAAACAAGAAAGAAAAGAACCACAGCTTGAGAAAAAATGTTCCTCTTAACTTTCAAAGGCTTTTTTTTTAAAGTAAAAAGATGACCAAAAAAAAAATGACCTCAAATATGACAAGTTACTCATCTGTCCTTCACATACTACTACAAAGAATTTTTCTTTTGTTCTCAATGCAAATGGTCATTGGTTCATTTTCTCTCACCCGGGACAGTTATGTCACATCTCTTGACTAATACGCATGCATTTACCACTAAAAGACATTTTAACTGAGAGCTGTCACATCCGTCATCTCCACTCGGCCTGGTTAAAAATTTTATCTGCCGTCTTGAATTAATTTCAGCTTGCCTGAGCCCAGCAGGGGAGTTTAGAGTGGTTTAGTTAAATTCTTCATTTTGAAAGAACGTTATGGTTCCCTATTTAGAGTATTCCTCCACATCTAATTTTTGTTTCACATTACTTAAACAATGATATAATTATATTTCCACTGAAAGGAAAAAAATAAAAAATCATCCAAGTGTGACATTTTCATGAGGAAGCATTTTCTTTTGCTTTGGTTTCTTCATCAATTTTCCTGTTATTTCACAAATTAGCTATAACCCTGCCTAAACAGTACACAATTAAGAAGCAAATATGCAGAATTTAGAGAAAAAGCAAATGAGAACCAGAGCACTAATTGACAAAAGCAGGGAAAAAAGCAAAATAGAAATAAGGCCTAAACACCAAAATATTTAATACAGATCACAACTGGACAAGACTGAATAGAACCAAATCAACAATCTATTCTCCTTAAAGATGTTGTTCAACAGTTTGCTTTTCGGGCAGCCAACACAGACCTTGGTAGGTAAGGAAGTTAAAGCTGTGAGTTGGAAGAGCGGGATGTCTGAAGCTGACTAGTGCCAACAAAAGTATCTAAATCTCCTATAAGCCAATCATGACCTGTGGGAATATAAGCCTCCTGTGACAAGTACTCAGCTCTGGACAAAAATGTATGCTTATAGGTTGCAAGTTGAATTTTCTGAGCATGAATATAGCTACTAAAAAACCCTAGTGAGGGCATGTGTAGATACTAATTCCCCAGCCAGGGTCGCTGGTCTACCTTAAATATTACTATCTATGTACATATGTTTGCAAAATATCATTAGAATTCACTGTATCTCCAAGCTTTAAATTAATGTACTTTGGTTAGTAGTGATCTTAACACCAGACAAAAGGAATCAGCAGAACCACTGTTAAGTAACTATAACTCCAACACCCAACTTTCTCAGGCATTCTGTTAAAAAATCTCTGTGGGAGAGGATGAAGTACATGCTTTTTTACTTTTATTTAGTCAGGAGGAAGAAATTATATATTTTAATTAAGCTAAATTGGTAGTTTAAATGTTACATTAAATTTATTTGTTAACCGTACACTATTCTATGAAATAGTCAATATTTTGTTTCATATTTAATGGCATTTGACATAATGAGATTTAATATTTGTAAGATCTCATCTAATATGAATTATTTTGTGTCTGCACTCTCTAGGAAAAGTTGTGAAAGCTGCAATATCAGTAATCTCTTCTTAAGATTATCTTCACTTAATGCTGCATTAAAAATGCTTTTACTAAGGGCAAAGAATATGAGAAATGAATACACAGTAATTCTTTTGTATATTATTTCACTTACGTATGAGGAATAAGAAATAAGAAATTCAGATAGCTTTTTTCTTTTCTGTTAAACGTTGGGTGAGTAAAGATAGAAACAGTTTTCATGCAGATGTTACCAGAAGGCACAGGGATATATCTACTCATACTTGTGTTTCACCCATATCCAGTGTAGACAACGAGCAGTGAATCACACTATGTCCTCTGCTAAAACAGGCAATGCAATCTTGTGTTATTAAAATCCTTTTAATCAATAGGAATGATGAAAGTGACTAAATCAAAAGTGGTAACTAAAATAGTTGATTGCAACGGGGTGAGGAGTGGGGGGAAAGCATTAAAGGAGGAAGAACAAAACTGTTTTAAACCTATATTCTTTAAAGTTTACTAATTCAGCCATCTGGCAAGTTTACTGCTATTATTATAAATTCTTATTTAAATGATAATAAAATCACTTGCTGACAGGAAATTAGTCATGCAAGGACCTGCAGATGCACTGCCTTCTGCCTAGACCCTGTAACTCTGTGTGCAAAGTTCAAGGCTGCTCATTTGCTCAAACCACATGGGGTAGTGAAATACTGACAGCTTTAAGTCTTTCAAGGTATTTCCCAAATTCAACAGATCTTTTATAACTTTTAGGGATGTAAGTGTGTGGGAGGGAAGAAGTGTGCATTTTAAATGTCAGATTCTCTCAAGTTATTTCATCTTTTCTTGTTAGACTAAATATTAAAAACCCAAAGGAAAAAGGATTTATCAGTCTGTATAACTGTTGCACTAATTCTGGACACAATAAAACTAGAGTAAAGTGTGATATTAGCAATGATATTATGTTAATGGTTTCACTTTGGTTTGCTAGAATTGTTTTGTAAATTATGTATAATAGAAAAATATATCATAAAAACATTTTAACATACCAAACTGTGCTTCATACAGGAAATATTTCTATGGAACTTCTATTACTATGGCTACAGACTTGTTTTTGAAAGTGCTCTGTCCTCATAAAGAAAGTTTATTTAGTAAAGTAAGTATTTTATCTTATGGAGATGGTGGCTAATTTTATATAACATCAATATTAAAAATAACACTACCTAATATAACCTAATTTATTTAACACATTATGATTTGGAAAAAAACACTACTATTGTGTTATTAAATTTTCACCCTTCGAACACCTCTCAAGTGGGCACCAGTTCTCCCTTTTTACAGATGAAAATACTGAGCTTCAGACAGATTAAATAAGCCACCCAAGGATCACAGAACTGAGAAATACCAAAGGCAACAACTAGGCTCGGTCTTCTGATTCAAAGACTAGAAAATAGGACATGTGATGCCTCAGCTAGTTGAAAAGAGTGAAAACTATATGTAAATAAGCCACACTTCAGCAAACAAGCTAAAAAAGAAAGCCAACAGTACTGTTTCTTATTAGGTAAATAACTTTTTTTAATATAAACAGGTGCTTACTGCATATAGCATGGATATGAGTCCACAGGATATAAATTTACTAAAAATTTCACCTGTATACATGCCTGAATTTCTTATTATTTCCTTGACATGTTAGACTAATTGCTTTTTGCAATGAAATTATTTGAAGTTTTTAGGACAAGGTAACTTTAGAAAGGATCCCAGGTAACACAATTTCATCATCGTATTTATAATTCTCTGTGTAACTGAAGAATACTGCTTACTGATAAGATAATCAAAATGAGTATTAACCTTGTTTTAACTAAACACCTTCCCTATTCAATTCTTGGAGGAAAAAAATGATCATTCCCACAGAGAAAGTTCATCTTTTATCAACCAAAACTGTCTGATCGTGCCTCCCCATCTCCCTACAAGCTGATTTTGGCTCTTCTGCAAGCAGTAATGAACTGCTTCTGACAGAGGCATCGCCCTTCCCCCCTTGCTTCACCCGCTGCATCTATTTAAATTCAAACACACACAGCTCATGTATAAGCAAACAGGTGCAGGGATGAGGGGGCTGCCAAACCCAGAGCAGGCAGGAGGTACATGTGTATCGCGCTGATTGGGGCACGCTACAGATAGAAGACGACAAGCCCAGACAATAGGGAGGGTCAGTAGGTGGCTCTTTGATTTCTTTGGCTTCCTGACATGGCAGCAGGCTGGGAGCCTGCAGCTTGTAGAGGAGCTAATGTTCTCTACCCTATAACATTTAAGTAGCAGGAATGAAATGTTTAGGTGACCTGAACAACAGCTTTCTGTATTTTCCAATCACTATCTACAGCAGCTAAGTGCGTGACAGTGCTACCCAGAAACTCAAAATACCAAAAGTCCTGAACCACTACCCACTCTTCCTCAGAATTTTCAAGAAACAAACAGCAATAAAGTCAGAGTACATACAAACAAATGGACAAGCATGCTGCCATATTGTGAATGTTGAAAGAGTAGTAATTAAGAAAGAAGAATGTTGTCAGGTTGTTTATTGTTCATGTAGAAGTCATCCTTTCTATCAACACTTAAAACAACACAAATTTATGCCATAGTTTTTCAGGTCAGTCCATCAATAATTTCATTCAGCTGAGGAGCAGTCAAGGCAGGAAAATTATACCCTGAAGTCAGAAAAAGTGTCACCTTGTCCTATTTCATTTTAAAAGATCCATCATGGTTCTATAGTTTGCCTACTTTTAGAACATGGGAATATTTCAAAACACATAAAGTTTAAGCAACGTTTTATAACATTTTAAATTAGTGTCTCTAAATTTTTTAATGCAGCGTAGAGCTTTTAACCTCTATGCCGTATAAAAGTATATACCCTAAAACATACTACTTTTCCTTCTTCTCCTTTAGAAAAGAAGCTACAATAATCACAATAATATACTTGCAAATTCAAACATATATTCTGTAACCATAATTGTTATAAGCAAAATGTCAAGTTTTCAAACATGTCTCCCATGAGTCAGTATTCACGTTATTTTATCTTAATACTTTTTAAGAGGTTAAGAGATCATGAATTTCTTTTGCTTAGAACTTTTTTGACTTCCTCACCTCCTGGAGAAATGAATTCTCTACATTATCTACGTAGCTCATGTTCACCCAGCTAAACTACAGTAGCCACTCTTCAGATAACTATTAAGGAGACTCCAGATTCTAAACCATTAAAGCCAATGAACTTCTCATATTCATTTTCATTTTAGTCAAAATACCTTCATTATACATGCTATTAATATTTAAAAGCAAATGGCAAAGGATAAATATTCCAGGGCCACTGACAGCTTCGTATTATGATCCATATTTTTACATTTAGAGAAATTAAAATAAGATAAAACAAATGCTCACAGATGTGTCTACTGCTCATTTTCATCATCATGCTCCACTGAACAAGGCATTAATAAATAATTACTTCTAGGTTCACACTGTATCTGGTATTTGAGATCTGACCCTGATTGAGAACCAAATTACATCTAAGTTTATCACAAAACCATGTATATTGGAATTGATAAAAATTCTACTTACTTCCGCCACTTCTACCTCCTTCCCCCATTTAGCTTTTTATACTTCCTAAAAACAAGTGATACAGCTTCACATTAGAACCATAGTGCCATATACCTTGTCATATTTTTTCACCTGTAGAGTCCACTCAGATATGGATTACTATCTCTGATTCAGTATTTCATGTGAAGTTTACAAAGTGTAAACAAATTGTTTTACATATTTTTCCTTTTCAAACAAGGTGATGTGTATATGTACTTGGATATTTATATATAGCATAGCATAGACAAATGAAATCTATTGTTTTAATCAGATCATGCTGAGAACACTGCCAAGCCAAATCATATCTAGAACATGTTCTTAAGAACCTGAAAATTTATGAGTCAAGATATCCCCAAATAAAATATTCATGAGGAAAAATATGGGACCAATGATTACCAAGCCCATGATTATCATGTTAAAAAAAAAACAAAACTGTAAGTTCAATGGGATTTCAAAGGAGGAAAGGATCAATATGATCTGGATTTGTGTGAGAGTAAGGTTTGATAAAAGAACCACTATGTAATTTTCCTCTTGCAGTATGTTTAAGAGGGAAAGAAAATGGAAGGTAAGCTGGTTAAACAAGAAGGCACAGAGTCAGAAATAAACATTGACAAGTGAGAGCTTGAGGGTTTGGTCTACATACAGGAGGTACTTCCTGATAGGAATTATGAAATGTGAGAGTCACATAAATAAGATGGGATCAGATCACGTAAGGAATTGAAAGTCAATCACTGAAGGGTTGTCTTTCTTTTTAAGTTAATCTGACAGACAATATGCTTTAAGAAGAGCAAAATGTCATGCAGAAAGTAAATTTTTTAGAACAATTAAATTGTCAGTAAGTTTACAGGGTGGAATGGAGTAGCAAGAAGCCTAAAAAAATAAATAAGTGCTTCTAGGAATAGTTCAAATGTCTGTCATAGGGGAACACCAGAATAGTGAATATTAAAAAAAAAATAGACAGGAAATGATGAATTATCAGAAAAATTCTGAAAGAATACCAATAGTTAGCTATCCAAGAATTTAGCAGAAATATGAGATATTGGACTGAAGTGGGGAAACACTCTTTTCTTCCTATTTTCTTTATCTAGGTTAAAACAATAGGTCTTCAATCCATGAGTATTAAGCGGAGCCAAAGAAGACACAATACATTATACTGATTTTATAACAGGTATGAAATACAAAATGACGTTTGAAACTTTAAAAGGATGAATTGTATGGTATGTGAAAAATATCTTTAAAAAAACATATAAAAAATGGTGTCTAGGAGAGGAATTGCAAAATCATGATAAAACGGTATTGCTAGAAGTTTGTTTTTCTCTGCTTGCTTGTTTGCATTAAGATACACAAAGCCCAGATTCAAATCTGGTTTGCCAGGTCTCAATTAGTGTAACCTTAGTGAGTACACCTGGCCTTACTCATTTTGTTTTCCACCTGCATCATGACTGCTGAGGGCCAAGCCTCGTGCTGAATTTTGGGGCAACACTTCCCACCTGTAAAAACAGAGCTAATAACAGCACTTCCCTGAGTGACGATGAGGCCAGAACACAATTCTTCATGTACAAAGACTTAGCTTAATATTTGACCCACGTCAGGCTCTGGGAAAAGGCAGTTGCCTTCCGTGCTCCTATGGCTCCCGTGCTCCAGAGGGGGTCCCTTTAAAGGAAATTCAGAATTGATAGGCCCTGTGCTCCGTGAAGGAGCTCATGGGTGAAGAGTGTGAGGAAGAGGTTAAAGGACAGAACTCCTCCCTCCATTAATCCTGGCAGGGAGGCCCAAGAACTGACTCGCCTGCTACTTGTATAATTTATTTTTTATCCCATGTGTATAAGCAACAGGCTGCAACAGCCAAAAATAAAAATAAAAAGGGCAGATGTTACAAAATCACCTGACAAAGCTACATTTTAACTTAACAATATCTCCTTTTTAATAAGTTAATTCCATTGAATTAACATTTTATTATAGTAATATAGTTAATGTTTGGTTATCATACTGGCACTAAGAAAAAGTGTCAATTTGGGAAGAAATATCTCAGCCTACAAGTGACACATATATGTATTTTCAAGTTAGTGTGTATATCCTTAACCTTTGAACATATAATTAATTATACTTGTCTACACAAGTATATTTCTGCTACATATTCACTGTATTGGTATTATATTGATATATTGAAAATATATTAAGAGTTTATGACTTTATCAAATACATAAGAATATTGATTAGGTGTTTCCTCATTAGATTGATTCTCCTTTAGAAACAATCTTTAAATTTAAATCTTTAAAATTGGACAAAGATTTTCCTCAGAATCTGAGTGTGTATGTGTGTGTGTGTATTATGTGTATGTATGTATATACACACATGTATATTTCTAATAGGTCTGACATACACATATGAGAAAGGAAGAGAAAGTAGGAGAGAGAGAGAGGAAGAGGCCAAGATTTTTCTGAGTTTTGACAGCTCTCTTCCAAATACTCACTGTTAAACTCGTAAGAATACACAAATGTGCTAACTGGGGCCTATGCTTTTAATTGATATATGGTCTTTAGTAATCTCAAAACTACATTAACTGAAAAATTTTCCAGCTTCTTCAATCAGTAAAGAAGTAGCATAACACAGGAGGAGGGAGATACAGCAGTGTTAGCACAATTTCTGCAATAGAGGTTTACCCAAGGATGTGGCAGAAATGAAAAATCATTCATTCAGCAAGCCTGTTTGGTCTGCCTCTAATTTATCACAGCTTACATCTCTTGCCTGCCAGCAGAGCCGAATTCATACGTTATTGTCCCAAACCTGTCACTTCCTGGGCTGCTTTTTAATCTTCCTCCCTGAATTACATTCAGAAAGGTCACTGCTATCCAATTAGAACCTTATCAAAGATGCACACGCAGTCCAGATTCACGCTTATGGAGAATGGGTCATAAATCCAGAAACTGCATATCACAAAATGCCATTACCATAATTGAATAACTGAGGAGGGGATAAAAAAAAAGAAGGGACAAAACACCTGTATATTTGCCAGTCTTTGACTTCATTCTTGGAGATGTCATGGAAGGTGAACAATTGGAAGGTACGCAATAGGGCGATGGAGAGGAAAAGAAAATCAAAGCAATGGGCTTCAAGAGTGTCACTGAGAGCACATCACTGTGCCTGAAGACATGTATGTCTAAGGAGAATGACTGCAAATAAAACAAGTACACCTCTTCCAAGTAGCTTATGTATTGCACATTAGTATATAAAGGACAGAGCAAGCCCTCTTTGGCTAGAACATGGAATTATATGTCCACAACTCATTATATTTCCACACAGACTTAAATTCTTAATAATCTGGGATAAATATTACTTGCTTTAAGGTTAGGTTAGATTTGTTCATTCCAGAAAACTTACCACACTTTCCTTTTAATCCTAAATTATCACACTGGGTCATAACTTTCTTGGAAAGTAATTTTTTTTTTTATTCTGAGACTGAAAATCTAACTCACAATTTATCACAACATACCATAGGTGACTCACTATATAACACTCATAGAATGCAGCAAATAAAAATTTTGATTTAATACGTGAGACGTGAGGAGGTAATTCTTTTTTTGATGTTTCCTCTAAGTTTAAGGTGTTCAGCATAATGACTTGACAGTAATGATTCACTGTACAGAAAGATTTATTACTTCCTAAGAAGAAGATAAAGAGGAATTTCTACAGGTTCTGTTCAAACAGAAAGCCCTTAAAGTATTCAAAATAAAATGACCCAAAGAATTTTAGGTAAATGTTTGATGTAAACAGGAAGGCTCACTCTGAGTAGGTACTAAATTGGGACCCTGGGTTAAATTTTAATTTAACACCCTATTCTCTTAAATCAATTGGGATTATTGAAAGTGTGAGAAATTAACATGTTGACAGGAGTGTCATTTGCTCTGTTTGTTTTCAGGGTCAGTTACCAGCAGACTCAATAATGCATATTTCTATGAATGCTGACTTCAGGGAGACTGGGAGGTACTGCATAATTAAGTGTAAGTGAATCTCTGACATAGTCTGAGCAGTATACAAGCTTAATACCAAACTTCATAATGTAAAGAATATATCTCTCTCCTTACCCCTTCAGTGTTTAGTGAACTCAGTTGTGTGTCTTTATTCCTATAATGGTCCTAGTTGAGTTTTTAGTTCACTCAGAATCTGGTTAGAAAAAAAAAACAAAACATTATTTGGCTCCCTCTCAGCATTAAAACATTTCATCTTCATCTAAAAAGCTAAGTTGGGTTCAGGAAAAAAATGCCACAATAAAAGTAAAACCTCTGTGTTTAAAGTACTACAAGGTCATACTGCTAACAGAAGCATTTGCATTCCATCAGGACGCTCATAGTCCATGTTTAACAAGTGGAATGAAACTGTCCAGTTGTGGAGCTTAAAATTATAAAAATCTCCTTAGAACTATATATCTGCAGCTGACAACGGCAGGACACACAGCCACTCTTCCTTCATTCCCTCCTGCCTCCAGTTTTCAGTGGGGTTTTGACTTTAAGCTGGTTACGAGGAAGAAAAATACACTCCCAGTTTTTTGATGTTGACAAGCATGTCTTCTATAACTTAGGCTCTGACATGTGGGGTTGTCAGGATTTGCCTGGATGAGAAAGTGACTGACCTTTTGCTCATAATTATCAAAACAAGGGGAAGAAAAGTGACTAGTGAGGCAGCTGCTACTTCGGCTGCTGTCCAACTTCGGAGAAAGTGGAGACGAGAAATCTTTTTAAAATCTCAAAGAGTGCAGAAGACACAGCCTGCAGGAATACAAAACTTATTGGAAAGTGAGAAACAGCACTAATACTGATGTATACCGATGTCCTCTCTGCTCTGAGGATGTGTCGATTTTTACAGCTAGGAACTGCTAAGTTATTGAACTGGTCTCGTATCTGTGTTACATACCACAATTACGAATCACTCAAGTGATGGAGAACTCAAAAGCAAAATTTAGGCAGTAAATCCTATTTTCATTGTAAAGCTTTTCAAACGTTAGTACATGTGGTTGCAAGGTTTCTTAGGATTAATATACCATAGGTGAGTTTTGGTTTGAAGTATAATTCCATTACTAGATTTAAAATTCAATTGTTTTAAAATGTGAACAGAGTATATTAATGGAGTAAAATACATGGGAGGAGTTTTTTAATTAAAATATTCAGAAGATTTTCTTGTCTAATACCAGATTTTCTACATCAGGAAATTATCCATTTGTAACTAAAAGTTTTCTGTGTATAATTTTTTTTGTACAGGGGCAGTGGGAAGTGGCTTCTCTCCACTCCATACTCTTGAGAATGATTCAATTAACTCCCAGTAACATTTTACATGTAGACTTTTTAAATTGTCCTCTGTGCTCTTTTTGTCTATTCTCTACTAAATCCTATTTTCGTACAGATTTAGAGATTAGAACTGCTCAGACTGCTCCTGACCATTTTCCCTTTAATAGAGTATAATATTATACTAAATTCTTGTATCACAAACACATGTAAATTCAGTTCAGTTGTGAACTCATGGTCCAGTACAGAAACTCTTGTGTTTTTCAACACAGAACCAGACATTTATTTTTCTCTTTTCACAGTCAAACTCCCAGTCTTATATTCATGCATGTGTTTTCTCCTCACCAAGCATGGAAGCCACAACTGGCTGAAGACACCACAAGCTCTGAGATTGTCCCTGTTATCCATGTTCTACCTGCTCACTTACGGCCAGTTTCTGACATAAAATAGAACACAGAGACATTCATTCCAGGTCCTTTCACCTCTCTCTTTAGTTATACTGTTGACTTAGAACTAAAACAGAACTTTAACCAAGGGGTAAATACTCACACAAAAAAAGTTTCAAAAACTCACTCCACATAGTTAATTTAAAAGCTCTTAAACATTCTATTAGTTGTTCTAGTAGTTTATTTCTTTATGTAACGATTAGTCCCTTCTTTTCTGCTAATCATAGTCCATACTGTATCTCTAATATGAAGTATGTGTTTTTAATATTGTAGGCTAAATACATAAGAGATTCTGTGACAGATGCACTGATTACTCAAAAAGAACTCCATATGCAATTCTCTTACCATCTTGAAAGTATCATGGTATCTAAACTATTATGGAGATGGAATTCCTTAAACCAGATTTAAGTAGTTTGGTGAATTAAGAGTGTACAGTAGACACCAGGATACACTGTATTATCATTGATACTATGAGTAATTAACTATTTTTCCATTAAATAGAATCACAATGAAAAAACATTATTGTTGTTCAATAGAATATGTGTAATTTACTGCAAAAAGGAAGGAGCAAATTAAAACTAGTAAGAAACTAAAATTTCTTACAGCATTGTTCTGGAGAATTAGTATCTTCAGATAATCTAAATCTTTATTATAAAAGATAAAAATTATACATTATAAGGGAAAATTTTTGGATGATCAGAAGGAAAGTTTGTGATAGATTCAAACAGGTGTTGGACCCATCTTTGCATTCCAGGTTTTCCAAGGTGTGTGGAATATTGTGAATGCTAAACAATTTTCATCAAATTTAATTGCCTTTCCTTGGAAATGCTGCACAGAGATCTTCTCTGTCAAGGTCATTGGAGATATAGGGATTGCCCAGTTCTAAGAGAGATGATTATGAATATATTGGGCTGTATTTCATTCATTAAGTTCCCAGCATAGACAGACAGGACTGAACAAAATATATTCCTCCTCCACATTTCCTCATTGGACAATTGACTTTTACGGTCAGGCAGCCATTTGGAGAGTTCCTCTCAAGCACAGACTTGTTTGTGCTCACTGGACTGTACAATTAGAATCTCCTGCATAACAGAAGGAGAATTTCCCTCAAAACTGGTGGGGGTAGAGCCAGAGTTTTAACAACTTTTATCATCATTTAGTTTGTTATTTCTTAAGACACAAAAAGTTAAATGCAAATAGAAGTCTAATTAAATTTGTTAAGATATTGTATATACCCTTTCATTAAGTCTCATTGTGATGGCTTTCTTTTCTTGGGAAATGCTAAGAAATAAGGTACTAGTAAAGTTACTTTAAAGAGCAGTAGACTCTTTAGTGATGGTACCAAGAATAAAATGAAACTCACAGCACGTTTTTAAAACTGGAAAAAGTCTTATTTTCTTGTCCTTTCTTAGTTATATAAAATATATGAATTAAACAGATTAATTTTCCTTAATACAACTAGAATATATTATTCTCCAATGGAACAACAGTTGAGATGTGACAATTTAGTGTAGCCTAATAGAAAATAGCACACTGGTGTTTAGTGATAAAGCTAGTTTTTAAAAATCTTAAGTCTGACTCAGTCAAGATAAAATTTTAAGCAAAAGAAATACACCTATTATTTTCATGAAGAGAACTCTGATGTCTGCTTTTTCTTATGCCTCCATAGGTAAAAATAACATTTCACATCTGTGTATAATTCCTCACTCCGTAATACCAAGTCTATGTAGAACACTGAAATTAGGAGATATCTGTCTGACACTAACAGCGTACACAAAGTCCCAAACCCAGAATATTTTAAAAAGAGGAAAAGTAGTAAAAAAAAAATCCTTATTACTACTGCTATCTCTGTGCACTGTGCCATATGAAATACCTTTCAGACATCAAGTTAAGAACTTGTTTTAACTATAGAAATAAACATTTAATTGATGTACTATATAGAAAGTTTATATGAAAACTCTCAGCAATTATAATAAATCTGCTCTGACAGTATGTTTCTTTCCCTATTTTCCCCACTGATGTTAAAATGGAGTACCAAGAGTTATCACATGAAGTAAAGAGACGGAGAATCATTCAAAATAAAATCAATCACTTCAAAATTCTTCGTGCAAGTGATCAGAAAGGTCAGAAGAGTATATAAGTCCAAAGTTTCTGCAACCAACATTTGTATTTTAAGATACTGCTTTATCTCGAAATCTCAATCTGTTTGCAGTCATATAACTAACATACACTCCTCCCACTGTAGACTTCAAACACTTTGAGGATCAAGTTAGAACCTTGGCAAAGTACTATGTTGCTATTTGGCTCCCACATAACTTTTCATATTATAAATCTAGAGTTTAAACTATCATCCCCACCACTTTTGTTTCGTTCCCACATTTTCAAATAAAAATCATGACCCAGGAGTTTTGCATGTTGAAAGCTGCAGGTAGTGTTGTCAGGAATGTGTAACTGCCCTGCAAGGCTTTTATGACTGACTTCTAAGCTGATGTATGGAACCACTCAATTCCACAGCTGTCAAAGCGCTGATACCAACTGCAGTTAATGACACAGCATCATCCTCTAGCTCGTTTACCTGCTGCCCTGCAAACAAATGGACACTGGCAGTAAGAGGGGAGTGCAGTGAACAGCAGATACCATATTCGTCATAATCACTATGATCCACGGTAGAGGAAAATCAATTTCTCTTAATCGAGTAGAGTGACTTATTAAGGGTTATGAGTCCTGCCTGGATAGCTGTACTGATTTGATTATGTTCAGAGGGAAATTAGCAGTGGCCTCCTACACAGTCTTTTCCTTTGTCTTCTGGCTCAGAGTTTGTTATTAAATTATTATCTTATGAAAGCCTTAGTGAGCAGGTCATGCTTTGATCAAGAAGAGACTGAGAAACTGGGTGCTGAAAAGGTTTGAGAGTGTTGACAGGTAGAGATGTGAACATTCATAAATATCCTCACTGCAGAGCGATTGGTTTATAATTGAAAGGGCGTATATATAGCATATGCCTGTGCCAACATGGAGACCTAGAAAGAACCATCATAAGTTAACCTTTGTCCTTCAGTTTTCCCTTCCTGTTTTTAATACCATAGTCTCAGATACCTGGAAAGCAAAGTATCATGTTATGTTGTCTGAGAGGAATAGATCAGTAGGTTAAAAGTCAGGTACATGTTTTTAATCTTTAAAGAATGCTTTGATCAGAATCAGTTGTAGAAAAATAAAAAGTTAAATATGTGATCATTTTTTTTAACTCTTCAGGTTTTTAAAAGGTCACAAATCATGTACAAAAGGTGGAAAAGATTATGTGGAAATAACTTTAAAATATTTTCTCAGAAGAACCACTTTTCCTCACCTTCCTATGTCTCTAATGCAATTTTGGAGAAAGAAAATACAATAAACCAGTTGTTTTCACTTGTTTTTCTGAACAGTTTTGGTTGTAATTTTATAAATTTAAGGGCACCATCAGACTTATGTCCCTCTGAATAAAATATATAAGAAAATTATGATATGTTTTGTCTCTTCCAACACATATAACAGCCAAATATGGCAGACTAGTAAAAATTACTATCCTATGTAAATAATTCTATTTTAGAAACTGTCCTAATGTACAACCGAATATGTACAATTTTTCTTAATAATAGTATTTAAAATACCAAATAAAATTACTGGGTGAATTTTTGTTAGGAGTAAGCATAGAAACTAAAGGAATCTCAAGACAGAATACCTTTTAGTTGAGCAGAGCACAAAATTGCATTTTCTTTGCTTTTGCAAAACACGCAATCCATTAGATGTACATGATTCCCATACATCTGTGTTTTACACATATTAGATTTCAAATATTGAATAAATGCAGTGCCAAGATTTCTTTTGAAGATTTCAAAGTTCTTAATAGAGTTGTTATCTGATGTCCCTGTGAGTGAAATCTAATCGTTAGCACCATGATTTTAACCAAGGAATGATGAAATTCTTAGAAGTAGGACAGTCTGGGTTCCATAATCTTTTGTTACCTTGAAAATCACAAATGTATTCTCAGTTCTTTCTCTCCAGTGGCCTCATCACTGTCCTTTCAAAAATTACCTAACACATAATGGAAAATTTTTATTCTATAATCTGCCTTCACCTTTCAACTCTAATTTAAATGGCCTTTGGTCTCAATGACCCAGAAAAATCTGAAATTGCACTTATAAACCTTATTTGCCACACAATATCCCAATTATGCATTTTACCATATAACTAAATAATTACAGAAGTATATTGCAAATTAAAGGAAGTGGAAAGTTAAAAGTTATATGCTTCCAAACTTGGTTATTTCAGATGTCATATTCTAGAAAGAATGAGTAGATATCTCCTATCCATTCATCTCTCTCTTAGTATATATTCATTTTTGTGACCCTGCAACCTAGCACACAGTCTAACATACAGATGTTTAAAAGATATTTGCTGAATTAAACTGATACTAGAAATGTATCAACTATACTAGAAACATGTCAAACATGTTTATATGAATTACTTTCTGTTTTGGAATTTTCATTTCTGTTAGTGGTCCTCATTTTCCAGCACTTTCAATTATTGAAGATATTTTCATACTGTAAAGAATAAAGATAATTGTACTTAAAAAGTCAGTGGTCAAGAGATTTAGTGACCAGATGAAAACTTTCATTAGCTTATTAATAATAATTAACATGTTCAAAATCTGCAGACATATAGTTCATTTATTTCATCTAACACTGATAAAGGCATTTTTGGCTGACCAAGCAGTGATCAAGAGTAACTTTTCATAAGGACTTTCCCAAGATGTAAACAATCTTATTTGTGAATATAATGATAAAAGTCAAAGTAGCCCTTTTCGAGAGTTGAAATTACTACAGCTAGTTTGGTGATAAATTTGAATCTGATAAAATTGACACATTACACCGAAAGGACCATATTAATCAGAGGAAGTTGAAGAAACATTTGCTACTGAGTCTTATGTAGGATCATTTTATTGCTTATCAGTCAATAATCACCAAACGCATTCAAGTACTCTGTCTCCTGGCTCAGAGAAATTAAAACCACAATAAATCTTCTGACATAAGGTATTACAGTATTATTAAACACCATCATTCAACACTAAGACATTGGATAAAAATCACAACCCTGTAATAAATCATATGTATTTTGGAGGTAAAGATTAAAATATACTTATCTTTATATTCATAATTTTATGAGTCAGTCATGGGAATATATTAGCTTCTTTTCTAAAGGAAAATATGTATTCAATTTAATCCATTTTAAATACATTTTAAATGCCTGATTTCAAAGAGATTCACCTAATAATTTAATAATACGATTTCCCATTCATTAATAACCAAATTTTAGGATATTATTCTTTTCTAACACAGCCATGTACAAAAAATACAAAAAAACCTGTTACCAGAAAGTATCAGTAACTATTTTCTAATCAGTTTTATAATTCCTTTACTTAATGGTCAAATCTGATAAGGAGCTAAAGATTTGTGCCTAGATTTCCAAGTCTCACAGGTAAATTATAATAAAGAGTATGGAAAATACACTATATATTTCTTTAAGTTATAGGTACCATAGGTTAAAAAATTAAAGAATATCATAGTTTTTTTAAAAATTAAAGAAATATATAGTTCTGCCCCATTGAGCTTACAGCTTATAATTTACTTTTCATATTTACAGATCCCAAAGACTGTATATTTGCCCTTATATTACTGAGGTTTTAACAGTTCCTGAAGTGTCAGACTTTAAATCTCTTGACACTTGACATTTTTTTTAAATCACTCTTTGGCCACTAATGCAGTTGTCTTAAACTTACATGCCAACTGGGTCTAGCAAAGTAATCTATATGAGTAAATCTTTCAAGGTGTTGGTAAATCTGGTTGATAGGGTATATGAGGCTCTGGAGAGAACAAGACTCATCTAAAAGGATAAATGCAATTAGAAAACAATAGTAAAACACTAGGAGGGCTGAGTCTGTCTATATTTAGCCTTTCAGCCGCCTGTGATAACATAAGAAAAATAAGGTATACTATTCAGATACTTCCAGCCTATCTCTGGGGGAAAGATGTTGGAGTTAGGTAATAGGGATATCTTTCATCCGAAGACTCAGTGTAGATCTAAGGTTCCACCAAGCCAACAGATTTGGGAAGGTAGAAATGACAACCATGTAAAGAATACACTGAGTTTATACATCTCAGTCCCTTTAATGTTATCTTCTCTTTTTCGCTAGCAGTATCTAAAACTTCACCAATAAAACATATCAACAGGGAAACAAGTAAGAGACTCCAGGACTCTTAAAAAAAAAAAAACTACTTCTGTACCTAGTTAACATAAGAAATTTACAAATAAGCAATGTTATGTTAATATTGTCAATATAGCAGGGTAGTAAAAGAATGATGGGACTTCATCTGTTTTGATTTTGAAATAATCACTAGGAAATCATGGAGGTTACTTTGATAGGTTTTCTACATAAAAATGGAAAGCTTTTATGTATGTACACATTCGGGAACATGAAAGGAAGACAATGTACTTCATATACAACAAGCTCTCAAGTATCGGTAAAAGGCATTCTGGTAAGAAAAACATTTAAAGAACACGAATAGGAATTCACAAAAGGAGAAAAAAATAAGCTAACCCTCACATAACAAAAGCTTTACCTTCAATAGGAATAAAATGTAAAATTATGAGAGAATAATTTTATTTACCATATTGGCAAAGGAAAATGTCATAAAGAAAGAGTATGAGTAAATCTGGACTCTCAGGTATAATTGATGGGGGTTTAAATCAAAACAGCTTTACAAAAGAACTTACAAGACTCTTAAAAATATCAATAATCATTGACTCAGCTATTCTATGTAACTGAACTTATTTGAAAGAAATGATCAGGAATGTGCGCAAGAATTTTCATCATAGCATCATCTTCATAGTTTATATATTCATATGTAATCCTGAAAAACTGGAAATGACTTAAATAGCCTATGATAAAGAGTAAGAAAATTAGCAGACAACACAGGATGAAAAGTGCACCACTAAACACCATGGTGAAGATGAATACGATATGAGAAAATATTTATGAAATATAAATAAGCAAGAAGATGCAGGCTACAATGATAAACTGGAAAAGAATGCAAAACACAGATTCACATAAAAACATACAAAAATATAGTCATCCACAAATCATTAACAGCAGACTTCTTAATGATTTTATTTTTGTATATTTACATTCATTTATCTTTCAAGTTTCTGCACTGAAGATGTAAGCACTGAGAAAAGAAGCTCCATGGGGCCATTACTTTTTTCTAATTTATTCACTGATATAACCTAATACCTTGAACTGAACCTGACACACAGTAGGCATATTATAATCATTTGCTTAAATTAATGAAAAGTATGTATATTTTTGAAACATTTCCAATCTTTGAGTCATAAATAAACTTGTATAACATAAAATTATATATACAAGTATCATAACAACTTTGTAATGTTAGAATCCTGATCCAAATTTATAAGTGAAGAAAACTCAGACTCAAAAATTAACTAACTTTCCTGAGGTCACACAGCTAACAGGTAATTTATGGGAAGTGATCTATAGCTAGGACTGGAAGAAAGGACCTTTGTTCCCACTTCAACCTTGGCCTCTCACCTTAATGATACAACATCAACTGAAAGGTGTTCTGCTTGTTAGGATCTTACTATAATGTATTTTTTTAATTCACTTGCTTGCTTGTGGGGGAAGTGTAGCTCAAGAGGTAGAGTACATGCTTAGCATCACGTACGAGGTCCTGGGTTCAATCCCCAGTACCTCCTCTAAAAATAAATAAATAAATAGACCTAATTATCTCCCCTCACAAAAAATAAATAAATAAATAATTCACTGGCTTGGACAAGTCAAAACTTTAGCCTTAACTGATGACACAACCCAAGAAGAAGCACAATCCTAAACCTCCTCTTAATTCATTACTTAGGACAGATAAAATGTCAACCTTAAGTGGGGTCACTATATTAGAAAGAACACCATGGTAATTTCTAAGCAATTAAGAGATATCCAATGCATACTTAACTTATGTACACAGTGAAAATCTTCTTTTCCTAAATGCACTTCTTGGAAAATTAGGGCCAACCTTACATCAAGTTTGCAATAGTCCTCTTGTAAAGAGTATCTCTGTCAATATAAGAGAATTTTAGAATTCACGGTGAAACTTAAGCTGTAATGAAAAGCATGGCAGTGATTTTAAAGAGCCCAAGAAAAAGTTCAGGATGCAGAAGAATAACCAAAAGTGCAAATGAGAAAGCAAGGACAACTGTGCATAAGATTGAACCAGAAATGAGAAGTGATAAAATGAAATGTGTTTAATGTGTGAGATGCTGCAAACGATTACTGCACTCGAAACAAAACAGGATTTCTATGAGGATACTTCTGAATCTGAGAAATTCTAGAGAAATATGAAGATACTGTTGTAGGAAGACTGTGGGAGGACAGATATTTCCTTAGGTTAAAATGTCTACATTATTATTAGTTAATCAAGAAAAGTAAGTTTCAAAATCAAATATACAGAAAATATATCCCTCAAAGATTTCAACATCTTTCACAAGGAGAAAAATATTATTGTTCATTCATATTCCTTCTTTCTCTCAACCACATAACTTTAAAATGTTGATCGAATTCCCCTGAGTACTTGTGCTGAAAGCCTGACATTAAACTCCTAGGGAACATACAAATGCTGAATAATTTATCACGAATTGGTGATTGTGGACAGAAATATCTAAAATAAACTGATACAGATTTAATGATCAGGAAGAAAACAACTAAAAATACGAACTGGATATACAAAACCACAAAGGATAGTGCTTTTAATCCAGAGTTTGGTCCTGCATTTCTCTTACATAAATTGGAATCTGTAAATCTGATTTGTGAATTTTAAGTAGGCCAATTACAAATCAAACAGATGATTACTTCATTGCTTCTATAATAACACCACTAGGTAACCAATTCAAACTTATATTTAATGGTCGTATATTTTCTTTTAAATCATCTTCTGAATACATTTTGGAAATGGACTGTGACAATGGTTTAAAGCTTTATTCCTCTCTTCAGCTACAAGTCATCACAATTCTGACTGTAATGAGGTTACTCTGCATCTGTCTGTCACAAATAACCTAGTAACAACTAAATGGATTGCCATCAATCTTTCAATTAGAATGTATAACTTTATTAGCACAATATTTTTTGAACTGATTGTATTACTTTGAAAAAGGGCTTTCATTTACTTTGTCATTTAGGGTCAAATGTGTGCAATCGCTGGGAGCTGAATAAATAATAATAACCGGTTTTGAATTTGTGGGCTGTAGCCTTTGCTAACATGTTTTCCTTTAATTACCTAAGCCATAGCAACTAGTAGTACTTCATAAATAGAAATGAACTAAACGTAAGCACATTTTTATGACAATTCTGTACATGTTATTATTCTATGATGTCAATTCCTAACAATTGCTCTCTGGAAAATCAGCTGTTAATCAAGTTTACACATCAGGAAAATTTCATTAAAATTATACACTAACTGGTAAATTTTTTAAAGGTTATGATCACAGTGAGAGAAACTTTCTACATTCAAAACATTTTTTTCATATTTCCTTGTAATAAAAAGCTTAGATTTCATTACATCACACCTTTAATCAAGCATACTGACACAAGTACCCATGAGGGATTTGGACAGTATCTGTTTTCTTTTACTTCTCAATCTTTTCTTTGTAAAGAAGAGAGAGTACTGAATGCCTATCAGGAAAGCAAGTGATAGCGACGTAGAGCCCCAAATTAAGCAGAATTAATATTTAATCTGTTAAAACAATAGCACAACATCTGAACAAAATGCTTAATAATTATTGAAACCAACACCAATAGTCTATCCAATCCCTGGAATGGTTGCCAGTTGTAGTGATTTACACTTCAAAGGAAAATCTATTCCTTCAACAAAACCACCTGCATCTACCTAAACAGCACTCTGAGAGGTAGAAATCCAGAAACACTCATGTGACCGTGATTGTGACATTGGGCAGACAGTCCACAGCTGTTATAGTTAATATGGTTTTTCCACTAAGTGTGGATATCTGTCCTACACTTTATCATAGACCCAGGTTTCATAGCAAATAAAGGTTGCGTCTAAACACTACCTGGAAAATGAGCAAAAGCAGGGACCTGTCATTATTTAAACTAAGTATTTGAAAAAGTGCCTGGACTCTCTCCTTTCAACCATGACATTCTTTTATCATGAAGATAAAATATTACATTTGAGTTTAATATTTATAATAATTAAAAGACCAGTATACTGTATGGCAGAAAGAGACATAGAAAGAAGAAAAGAAGGAAAAAGAAAGAGAGAGAAGCTAAAGATAGAAAATAAGAAGAGAGAAAAGACAAAGGGAGGGGGAAAAGATACATCCTTGAAAGCTGTAAATAATTATAATGGACAAATCAATTTGCTACTTTTAATTGGAACTAAAAGTGGCTGCTTAAATAAGATGTACACTGGGGTGTATACTTATTTTATGACTAATGTACGGCACAAAAATAAAGGTAACTGCGCTATTACTAGAAAACTCAGTATTTATTTTACCAGAAAACATCTTCAATTTCTGCTCTTTGATTTTATTTTGCCAAATAACTCCTACCCACAATTTCACTAAATGTTACAGTATATAAACAATGATTTCATTGTGTCATGTCCATTTTCAAAGGTTCCTGAACATACTCATTTTGTCTCCTGGATACTCCAAAAAAACCTCTGCCTAGAATTTGTGGTTCCTGTTGACTTGGCTCCACCTGACCTAGGTCCCTCTTAAATCAATATTATAAACTCCACTCCTGCCAGGCTTGCCTTCTTACAGCCCTTCAGAAAACGCTGTTCTATCCTGGCTTCAAGTTTCTGCCTTCCCAATGTTCTTCCCTTCTGATATGCCCCATTTTCCTCTCTTCCAATTTGTCAAATATTGCTGAGTTCAAAAAAACATCTCCCCAACAAGGAAGACTTTGACTTCCCTATCCTACAGCCCATGTTCAGCACGGGATTCCCTAGTATCCCATGAAAATGGTTTTTAAGCATTTGAACTCTGATAATTCAAGAAAAGAAGGCATTAACAACCTCTGCTTTTATCTGACCTGGACTCTGGATTTTGTTTTAAGAAAGTTATTTTTTCAAATGTTTTACACACACACACACACACACACACACACACAAAACATGTCTTTATTACTTTTCTTCCCCCATCTACAACTGTCAACACTTTCACATGTGTATGTCTTAATTTCTTCCAACTAGTATATGAGCAGTCAAAAAGCAAAGATCACACCTCCAAACACACTGAAACAGGCTAAATTCATAATAAATTCTAGTAAGTATTTCACTGATTAAATAAATAAATGAACAAAATACTTGCATAGCTTTCAAATAATCAACTTCAATCATTTTCTAAATTGTCTAAGTTCTTTTCACAGGTCTTTGTAAAATCAACAGTCTAACAAATTTTCTTGAATTATGCAGCAAGAGAAGCGAAACCCTTGATTCAGTGGAAAAGCCACAGCAGAGAAAATCTGCCTGGGGGATATTTAACATCTTGGCTCCGTACATTGTTTATCATCTTCCTTACCGAAACTGTGTAATAGAATGTAGAACTAAGAATCAATTCATAGCATTACTTTAAATTTCTACCTTTATTTTTCTCAACACTATTGCTTCATGCATGTTCATGAAAATCAACCAGTTAACTTAAACGTGAAAGTATTAAATTGTACAGATAGGGCTAATATCTTTATCAGCAAACTGCTTTTCAGAGTTCAGATTCTGAACAAGCCTTTGTTTTTATTGTGGATTCCTCTCCATTCTTCTCCTTTAATAACAAACTAATATAGTTTTGATCAAACCATCCTTTGCAGCTTGAGAAAAAACCCTCACCAGCTGTTCCCAGACTTACTATGGAAGACTTCCTATGTCGGAAGCAGTGAAATTGCACATTGGCTCAAAGGCCATTAGGCACGAGCTAGGAAAAAAAGGGAGGGCATTCACTTTTAATTTTGAATCTATCAGACATGGCTTGTCGACATTGTGTCATTGGCCTGTCAGAATGAAAGAACACAAGACAAAACTGTTTTAATACTTCACTGCTTGCAGTATTTCCACAACACCACATGTGGAACAGATCTGAGACGGAAGCTTTGAGGAGGCTTCATAGGTTCATGTTTTATGTTGTCATCACCGTAAAAAAGACATTTGACTGGACTTCAGCCTCTTGAATGGCCATTCTGTATTAGTTTAGCACTGGTGTGGCAATAATCTGAGTTGAAATCAGCTAACTTTTTGGATTTCTACATATTCTTTGACTATGAAAGTTAATGAAGAATTTACATGTTAACAATTTTAGTCCAACCAAAATGAGAGCGGCAGTGCTTACTAATTCATACATCTATATGGACCACAACCAAATTTACATCTGCAGTTTTAGGTAGCAAGTGGCACTAGTCTGAACTTTAAAATCAAACAAAAAGTGTCTGTGTTTGTGACTACAAAGCAAATAGTCCACATTTGTATTGTTGGGGAGCAGATTAGTATTGAATAATTTTTTGATCTCTATTCCCACATATAAACACACACAACCACACACACACAAACTCCAGTGTTGTCAACAGTTAATCACTGTCATCTACAGAGAATGAGAGCTGCACCTCAATAAACCAAAAATCTGAACTTTTACAAAAACCAGAGTTGCTTGTTGCACTTCATACTCAAAAAGAGATCAATCCTAAGAAGTCTCTCTCAGATCAAATACTCCAGATATTTTTACACAATTTTTTTTTATTTTGAAGGTTTTTTTGCAGGGGGAGGAAAGGAAATTAGGCACTTTATTTATTTATTTATTTATTTATTTATTTATTCATTCATTCATTCATTCATTCATTCATTCATTCATTTTTAATGAGGGATTGAGCCCAGGACCTTGTGCATGCTAAGCAAACACTTTGCCACTGAGCTATACTCTCCTCTCTAGATATTGTTTTAAATAGAAAGAAATCCAGATTGGTGAACCGACACATAGGGATTCAGATATATCCCCTCTGACAAACTGTATGGCTCTGCACGTTTTGGTCTGATCTGCCATTTAGTTTCCTCATAACAAAAAAGAAAGGAAAGGAAAGGAGAGAGGAGAGGAGAGGAGGGAAGAGGGGAGGGGAGGGGAGGGAAGGAAACAAAAGAAAAGGAAAGAAAAGAAAAGGAAAGAAAAGAAAAGAAAAAAGAATATCCTAAACATGAGTGGCTTGAAGTGAAGGTGAAATGGTGTATGAAGTTCCCAGAATATAATTAGTGTTCAATTTACGTGAATAAAAAGCTGAATTTTTCACTGTGCAATACCATAGCAGATTCAAGATTTTATAGTATAAAGAGAACAAATGTTTACAGTTATTATCCTGATAAGACCTTAATCAACCAAGAAATTCCAATGAATATATAATATAACATAAAAATTTTAATAACAATTGCCAAATGAGCATTGTGGGTTATACAAAACAAACCAAAGGAATCTAGTTTAACTGAGTTAACTGGAAAATACTTAAACCAGAATGCCCCATTTCTCACTCAATTTCAAACAGTGAATGATTTATATGGATAGAAGACAAATTAGTCAAATTATTTGTCAAATTATTCTCCTAACAGAATATCAAAATTTTTTAAAATAATTAAAAAAAATCAAAACTTGAGAATATACTCATGTTGGCATAGTAATATTAAATATCTGCATTGTGTCCCCTACTAATTTGTCCAAACACTGATTTATAAGAAATCTGAGAGTTCCTAAGTGTAAAGATGGTGTCAAACAAGACTGACTACAGGTATAATTTCCAATTTTTAAACTGCCTGTTCAACTCAGTATAAGAAATTGCTCAATTGTTTTTTCTTAATTATTTTTAAGTCTATATTCACACTTAACTGAAATAATTTTCTGAGTACAGAGAAGGGCGATAGTTGGATTTTTTTTCAACATTTTTTTATTGAGTTATAGTCATTTTACAATGCTGTGTCAAATTCCAGTGTAAAACAATTTAATTTTTCAGTTATACATAAACATACATACATTCGTTGTCACATTCTCTTTCGCTGTGAGCCACAAGATCCTGTATATATTTCCCTGTGCTACACAGTACAATTTGTTCATCTATTCTACATTTTGAAATTTCAGTCTGTTCCTTCCCAGCCCCCTGCCCCATTGGCAACCACAAGTTTGTATTCTATGTCTGAGTCTGTTTCTGTTTTCTATTTATGTTTTTTTTTTTTTTTTTTTTAAGATTCCACATATGAGCGTTCTCAGATAGTATTATTCTTTCTCTTTCTGGCTTACTTCACTTAGAATGACAATTTCCAGGGACATCCATGTTGCTGCAGATGGCACTATTGTATCATTTTTATGGCTGAATAGTATTCCATTGTATAAATATACCACTTCTTCATTATCCAGTCATCTGTCTATGGACATTTAGGCTGTTTCCACGTCTTGGCTATTGTAAATAGTGCTGCTATGAACACTGGGGTGCAGGTGTCTTTTTGAAGTAGGCTTCCTTCTGGATATATGCCCAGGAGTGGGATTACTGGGTCTTTTGAGGAATCTCCATACTGTTTTCCACAATGGCTGCACCAAACTGCATTCTCACCAGCAGTGTAGGAGGGTTCCCTTTTATCCACACCCTCTCCAGCATTTGTCATTTGTGGACTTTTTAATGATGGCCATTCTGACTGGTATGAGATGATACCTCATTGTAGTTTTGATTTGCATTTCACTGATAATTAGTGATACTGAGCATTTTTTCCTGTGCCTATTGATCATTTGTATGTCTTCATTGGAGAATTGCTTGCTTAGGTCTTCTGCCTATTTTTGGATTGGGTTTTTTTTTCTTATTAAGTCGTATGAGCTGCTTATATATTCTGGAGATCAAGCCTTTGTCGGTTTCATTTGCAAAAATTTTCTCCCATTCCATAGATTGTCGTTTTGTTTTACTTACTGTTTCCTTTGCTGTGCAGAAGCTTGTAAGTTTAATTAGGCCCCATTTGTTTATTCTTGCTTTTATTTCTATTGCTTGGGTAGACTGCCCTAGAACATTTTTGAGATGTATGTCAGATAATGTTTTGCCTATATTTTCTTCTAAGATGTTTATTGTATCTTGTCTTATGTTTAAGTCTTTGATCCATTTTGAGTTGATTTTTGTGTATGGTGTCAGGGAGTGTTCTAGCTTCACTGATTTACATGCTGCTGTCCAGTCTTCCCAACACCATTTGCTGAAGACACTGTCTTTATTCCATTGTATATTCTTGCCTCCTTTATCAAAGATTAGTTGACCTAAAGTTTGTGGGTTCATTTCTGGGCTCTCTATTCTGCTCCATTGGTCCATATGTCTGTTTTTGTACCAATACCATGCTGTTTTGATTACTGTAGCTCTATAGTATTGTTTTAAGTCAGGGAGAGTTATTCCTCCAGCCTCTTTCTTTTTCTTAAGTAATGCTTTGGCATTTGAAGGTCTTTTGTGGTTCCATATAAATTTTACTATGATTTGTTCTAGTTCTGTGAAATATGTCAAATATGTCCTGGGTAATTTGATAGGGATTGCATTAAATCTGTAGATTGCCTTGGGCAGTGTGACCATTTTAACAACATTGATTCTTCCAATCCAGGAGCATGGGATATCTTTCCATTTTTTAAAGTCTTCTTTAATTTCCTTAATCAGTGTTTTATAGCTTTCCATGTATAAATCTTTCACCTCCTTGATTAGATTTATTCCTAGGTATATTATTACTTTGGGTGCTATGTTAAAGGGGATTGTTTCTTTACTTTCCTTTTCTGTTGATTCATCGTTAGTGTAAAGAAATGCAACTGATTTTTAAACGTTAATCTTGTAACCTGCTAACTTGCTGAATTCTTCAATTATTTCTAGTAGTTTTTGTGTGGACCTTTTAGGGTTTTCTATATGTAGTATCATGTCATCTGCATATAGTGACACTTTGGATTTTTTTTTTAAAGCCAAAGCTATTACTGTAATTCCAGCTATGCTATTAAAGTCTATCTTTGTAATTGTTAGAAATCAAAATTATGCCAGGCTAACCATGAATTCATAGAATAAAGGCAAACTTTCCTTCCGTATTTTGTGTAGCTACTCCACATTTAAAATTTTACTATCAGCTTACAACTATCAATTTAATATTAACATATCATCAGTTTTTTGTGAGGTAATTATAATAAAAATCAATCCAGATCAGGGCATAATGTGATTTAGTTTGAATACTTTCAGCATACATTCTAGAAGCCTTATAATTTATCAATTTGCCTAGTGGCTACATCCTTTTAGGTCATCGAAGTAAAGTTATGATTGCTTTATCAAAATCATTGACTTAGTTCTTTTCTATATCTTCCCCAAATGTCCTGCACATTTTTGGAAGAAATGTGTATGCTGGACACTCTGGAATAAATGTCAGTGCATGCTACAAGTTAAAATAATCATACTTTGACTTACTTGTAACCATAATGGCTCATCACAATGCTTAAAAAAAATAGAATTTAAATGCTGAAATCAAAGATGCTGATGATGCAAAGCACTAATCCAACAATGTAAAAGGAGTGAAAAAAATTCATTGATGCCTACTTAATAGGGTTTATGGGGGGAAAAAATATTAGTCCAGGATGAAAGTAGTTCCAAATTACTGATTCAAATGCTTACAAGGGCAATGTATAGGGCAGCATTTTGAAACAGTAGTTCTGAGCATTCTTTTGTATTACATTTTAGTACATGAAACTGGCCAATGTTAATATCCTTGCATGAAAAATCATTATATATCAATAAGAATTCGGTAAAACTGTAAGTCTTAGACTGTTGACACTGAAACCCCTAAGAACAGATAGCTGTGATTTTCTCCCTTACCATCTTGTTCCAACAAATGCACAAAACATTAAAATAACATACTTCACATTATTACAGCTCTTTACAGTTTATAAGGCACTTTCACATGCATTTCTTTGCTTAATTTCTCAGTCTCCCTGTGTGGTAACAGATGACAGCATCCCTTTCTATGTGAAAGTACCTGGCAATCTAACATAAGAGTACTCCTTTATACAAAGAAATTTTGACACACAATTCATAGTAATGAATATTTTCATCTAAGTGGATTCATTTTGATGGAATCATACATTTTCATGTAATGGATTCATCTACGTAAACTTTGTTCCAAAATAATGTGTATCACTTTTCTACTGCTATTTGCTTGTTTTATATGGAAATATCCTGGCAACTTATATACAGTTCATATGCTATAAAGTGTAAACTTAAAAAATTGTTATTTCAGACAGAAGTAGGTGGTGTGGGATAAAAGGGAAAGACAAACTTAGGCTGTTTATTGTTCATCAAAATATGGAGCACATAGTGAGTACTCTCAATTTTCAAAGCGCATACTTGAAGAAGCATTAAGTGCTGAGCATCATATTTAAGGACTTAAAATGACAGTTGTGAAAAATCCTGATCTTTAAAGGGGTTGATCTTTAAGGAAAATGTTACAATAGCTTCCCTGTGACAACTCAAAACAATTCTTGAAATCAAATTTAGATACCCTAATATGACCACTCATTTTTTAATTGTGTCTTATCTGGACATCCAAGACAGTTTTACAGACCCATACACCTAGACCCCAGAGAGGATCCTGCAACTAGGATTCATCCAAGAATTTTCCAAGCCAACTTAGACATGTTTAAGGAGAGATGGACTGATTAAATTCTACAGGCAACTACTGAAGGTTTCCAGAAAATTACAGAAGAAACCTCAATTAATTTCAAGACAAATCCTCGGAAGTCTTTAGCAATATATAGTGATCTATTATGATCTGCGATATTGACAAGTTATCACACATTGTAAAAATCTGAACATTCCAAAGTACCTATCAATTTTATAGCAAACAGCTCTGGTGTGGATTTAATGAATAAATGTAAATTGTAGTGACAATGAGCTTAATCTTTATTTTGTGAACAAAGGTAACATTTCAAAATTCTTACTAGTTTGGAGATTCAAGAGAATGTGTGAAAATGAGCCCTCTGAAGACTAAGAATGATTTTCAGCTTCACAAATATTTTTATGACAGTGCACATAAATATTAAATGTAGGATCACTGCAAAGTAGGGCATTAGTCACATGGGATATAAGGATATATGGATAATCACATGAAATATTTACAAATGAGAATACAAGTTAAATCTTATTATCTGTCATGGTCTATTAGTTTCTTAACAAGTGTGGTCAATTTTTAAAAGATATGAACATACCTTAAAACAAACTGTTAACCTGAATCATATTTTTTGAAAACCTAATCGCAAGATTATTTTAAATTTTTAAGTGGAAGTTTGAAATAGGGATATGAAGAAGACTGTATTGAAATAAATTTAAGTCAAATAGACAGGAGTACAATACATTTCCACCTCAGATTAGCATTTGCTACAAAGACTCTCATTCTTTACTATTAGAATTCACTTAGGATAAAAGAATCACTCAACAGTAACAATAAAGGGAAGAAAGATTTTTACAAATCCTACTTGAAATCTTGTTTATAATTAAAAAGAATTAAAATAGTAGATATTTGAGTTGGGATTTTACCTAAGTAATTCCATAACTTCCCAAGACCAAAACCTAAGCCCGTTTTTTATTTCTTCACAATCTTTAACTAAACTATTTTGACCCAAGTTATCTTTTTATATAAAATTGTTTCCAAAGTATTTCCAAATATCTATTTCATTAATTCCAAAATGCGCTTCTTAAGGCAATTATACAAACATTACCAAAGTCAGCAAAATGTATTTAAAGTACAAGTCAGTTCTCATTCCAGCCTTAGACAGTGTAAACCATTGGGTGCTGTTAGTTTTCAAGTATATGTGCAGAGCTCATCTAATTTCTGTGACTTTCTGTGTTATTAATTTTGAACAAATATTTCCAATATCCAGCTCTGTGATCACACAGGTAGATGAGCATGTTATTGTCCAAGCAAATGTGTTATGAGTCCTCACATGATGGACTACATTGAGGCCAGATGTCAGAGGTGCTGAAATTGATAATCCATCAGTAATTTTCTATCTGTCGCAATAGCTCTGACCCATTGAACTAAATAAATATGTTTAATCACTGACTGGTCAACTTATCAAATGGTGCCCTGAGCTAAGCGGAAGGACTTGTCAAATGTAGAACAGATAAAGCAAGAACCACAGCCAAAGGCAAAAAAAAAAAAACTGCTTCCTTAATCTCTACCCTTTTCCATCTCACTTTGAGAAAATAGACTTAAGTGGAAATAATATTAGGAAAACGTCTAGGTTAAGAAATACTGGAAAAATATTTCCTTAAAGTTCTATGGCATTTCTTCTATTCTTTCTATATAAGCCAAACTGTTGATACATTTCAATTTCACTGTAGTTATATAAAGACATCCCAAGTTCAATGATAGGTAACACACTGAATGCCAATAAAGGGGGACAAGTCAAGAAGCGCTACATCACAGTTACCAAGCCATGTGGCAATAGTGATTTGCGAATAAGGCTCACTCAGTCCCGAAGATAAAGCTCTCCTCTGAAAAGAGAAATACCCTTCACTGTTCAAGTAAGCTAAGGGACTGAAAATTGCTGAATATGAACAGTTACATGACAAGCCCATTCCATACAAACATTAATCACAGTTAATGAGATAAAAGCTTCAGTAACATGTGACACTGGGTAAGTGATAGATCAGCCATCCTTTCATTAAATGTGCCAACAGCTACGTGATAATAAAGGCCAACCGCCAACCCTGACCCAGAATGGGGCAAACTGAGGAGATCAGATGCACTGCACTGACCACAAACAGTAGTGATTTCTTCAGCAGGATTTGTGGAGGTTCACAAATAGCATTCTCAGTAATAAGTTCCCTGTATCTTACTTGGCCACTGCCACGCGCTGGCAGCCATGACAGAAAACTCTTGAACTTGTTTATTCACACTAGTTTAATCCTGATTCTACACACTGATTCAGCCTGTGAGGTTAAGAAGATGGATGAGAGGAGCCAGGGCCACGAAGAGGTCAGGGTCATGATGTCGCTGGATCTCATTAACTACATCACTCAAGACACCAGTCACTCTAAAGGTCACTCCAACTGAGGATGCCAGTATAGGTAAAGGAAACCTAGTTGGATGAAATAAACCAATTTTTCTTAGAACTGACATCACATATAAAAACAAAGCTATTCTAAATATGCTTCCTGGTCCCAAACATATTTATTAAAATAAATTGTTTTAAGAAAAGAAGAAACTACCTCTAAGCTCCCAAATAAAAAATAGAAAAACATTTTTAAAGGGCCCAAAAAAGTCTAGTTAGTCCATGAATTAACAATTACTTTGAATTTTACCAAGTGAAGTTTGGCCTACTGTATATGGTAGTTGGTTTAAAAAGGTGGAAGAAGGACTAGTATTCACAAATGTATCCCCACAATTAGAAAGTCGAGTAATAACCTTTTTTTGTGTGGCAAAATTAATGATTTTAACTTATTTTACAGAGACAATATAAAGTATTTGGCAGAAGACTACTGTATGAAAACTTTTCAAGAACTCACAGACTTTAGAATGACTTATTAAACATGTCTGCAATTTAGATTATTCCTATTTCCTGAGTGCATGTGCAAGCCATTATCATAAGATTTCTAAATGTTCTTTGAAGAAATAAAAACAAATTATTAGAGCTTATCCAATTTGACCAAATTACAGATCTATTTATTTACATGTGTAGTAGTTTCATCTTTTATTTCATTTAAGTATTTTTAACTGAATCCATTTCACAGACTATTATTAAAGTAATAGTGCTGATAAATAAAAAAAATAGGAGAAATAATGATGTTTATTTCTGGTGCTAATTTTTTTTACTCTTCTGTAGTCTACAACATTTCTAAAATTACAATGTATTTATAACCAGAAAAAAAACTGGAGAGATAAAAGACAAAATAAGGAAAAATAAAACAAACAAACAAAAAGACATACATAGTAGAAAGATCTTTATAGTAGTTTAGATAGCATGGTTCCAAAATAAAGAGCAATGCTATACTGGTTTAATATATGACTGCTTATTTGTATAATTATGTAATTAATTTCATATAATTTTGAAAATATGTCAGTACATGGTAAACATGCATTTTACCTAATAACATACTTTTATACTAAGTGTAAGTCAAATGTATCTCAAAATATCAGCTTTTTTGCTTCATGTATTTCTTTTAGAGAAACAAAACAAGATCAAATTTATATACTAGAAATTTATGTTTGTTTACAGTAAACTTTAAAAGACCAGAAATATTGATCCAGAATGTGCATAATTTAAAAAAAATTACCTTAGATCTGAATGCCCGATTAGAAAAGAAAAATGACTTAATTACCAGGTGACAAGGTGACTAGGGACTACACAGACGGAACCCATGATGAGTTAAATCCTCAAAAGACAGAACATTAAGGAAAAACCTCAATTTATCAGCAATATTATCAATTACTTTTTATCAACCAGAATTTGCATGGAGAAATGGTAACCCTAAAAAAAATGGTATTATCTAGGGTAATTAAAAAGGTTTTTTTTTGACAGACTAGGGGAATAGCCAGTTAAAAAAACTGCTGCTAAATTTACTTGCTATCACAGGTTGGCCAAACATAAACGATAGGCTGGAAATACCTTTTTTCTAACGAGCTTAGTCCAGTAATCATATACAAACCCTCTACACTAGCTCCTTAGATTTCCACTTTTCCAGAGTATAAATGATCTAGTCTAATTCTCTCACCTTAAATTCAAGAAAACAGACCCAGAGAGGCTAAAAAGGTTTGTCAAAATTACATGGTTAGTAGGAGAAAAGGGCCAGAACCTGGTCCTTTCTGGGGAAAGAAATTCCCCAAATTATCTTTTCCCTACATTGCTCTCTGATGAAATTAGCTCCCTCATTTGTCATCTCAAGTCTGCCTCTCATCAGCCAGGGGTTTTGAGTAAGTCAATTCACTTCTCAGGGCCTCAGTTTCTACATCTGAACAACAAGGGGACTGATGATCTCTAAGGTTCCTCAACCTGCCAGCTTCCATGTACACGGTTCTGTGATGACCTGACTCACCCAAAGGTTGCCTTTTTTTTTTTTTCTGACTTAATCCTACATTCATTTCTTATGAAAAAGCTTCCATTAATGCCCCTGTAATTAACATCAAACCCAAATGGAATGAATGGGAGATTTTCTTATGCATAGAACAAGGACCCTTAAATAAGAATGAATAATGATAATATTTCCCAGAAGACAACTATGGCAGCCCTCAAGTATGATTAACTAGACCACTCCTTGTCTCTCTTTTCTTCACAGAAATAGAACAGTTCATTTGCATGTCATCTGATATAAAGAGAGATCCTAGAATATAATGGGTTATTACCATTGGGTACTTCATTAGTAAAGCTTTTCCTTATGACATGACAGAAAAGAGAAAGACAAAGTAAATTGAGATTCTAACATCTCTATTAATGACATACACATTTGAAGATTAGATTCTATCAGCATATCCATCAATCCTTCTAAGAACCAAACAAGTACTTAAGAAGGATTTTGCAAGTTGACCCCTTTCTAGGTAGTCCTGTTTAACAATAGGCTTTTGAGAGGAGCTGCTTTTAAAAGAAAATCCTATATGAATATTAAACACAGCATCTTCCTCCTTCTTTTAAGAATATTTAAAGCAGATCCAGGAAGAAAACAAAAATAAATCAGCCTTTCTATCAAGCTACTCTTGAATCTAGAAGTGTGGGTCCTGGGGAATTATATGTTATAAATGAGGGGTTGGACTACAAAGTGCAATTAATTTAATTGCTTATAATCTCAAAGGATTTCAAAGTAAGATGTGTAAGACATATGCATAAGTGGGATTCTTCCAAGGACTTTTAATGAAACATGGTAATACTAAATTCAAGAATATCATTTCTACTTTATGGAATTCCTTGTGAATAGGAAAGTGATGAGACTAAGTAAGTCATCAGTACGAAGTTATCTTATTTCATTACCATGAAAACTGTTTTTTTTTTTTCCTTTGAGGGAAAACATAAGGCAAAGCTATACCAAAACGTAGAGTTGTATGTAATCTTTTAGGCTCTCTTCTGACCACATCATCATTTTGGTCTTGGTTTGCCTATAATTCTTTAAAATATCAAGAAAGAACACATATACCATAATCATTGTCTGGCACGCTGAGGCAAAATCTGCAACTCCCAACCACTGGTCCTTTTCTTTATTCAAAGGTCACATGAAACAAACATATTCTCTCCTTGGTATGGCAGTTCTTGAAGTGCTTGGTGAGAACTACTGGACCTACTCATGTATTCATTGCTCCTACCTCAATAATAATTCCAGTTCTTTCCACTTTATCTAGTTGTGATAGACTTAAATCCTTAATCTTTCTCTTCTAGTGGTATTTCAGTTTTAAAGATGAATATAAATTGGTACTCAGAACTATTAATGATATTCCATCCATAGTTTGAGCAGCAAAGAATCAAGCTGGACCACATTTCTTAATCTGAACTATTAATGCATTTTAGAGTAAGAGACTTTGGGGCAGCTTTATAATGAACCCTGTTCATTAAGTCAAGTATTAAGGACTCTTACTTTATTCATATGAACAACCTTTCCTCTCTTACTGTAACCTCCCCAACTTCCAACCCCAATTAAAAAAAAAAACCAACTCTGTCATTAAACCCAAAAGCCATAATGGAGCAAAAATCAAAAATACACGAAGAAATTCACAGGACTGTATGTACAACATACCACAAGTTGAATGTATTAATTTCAAACAGTGAATTTCTGAACCTGAATATGTGAATTTTAAAGATACTATGGACATTTAATAAAAATGATTTCATCAAAGTTTAAGCAAAACACAAATATTCAAGTCATAAATTATTGATTTCTTATAGGACATTTTTATTTATATTTTTATGTCTACTTAAAGTAGTTAGGTAGCTTATTTGTCTTAACTTTTTATTTTGAAATAATTATAGATTCATAGGAAGCTGTAAAGATAGTACAGAGATGTCTCTTGTACCATTTACCCAGTATCCCTCCAATGTATAGGTTACATCTTACATAATAATACTGCAATACCAAAACCAGGAATTAGACATTAGTATAACGTGTGTGCTTCTATGTCACTTTATCACAAGTACATATTTATATAACCATCATCACAACCAAGATTCACAACTATTTCACCACCACAAAGATCACCTTGTTGCTTTCCCTTCATAGTCACACCTATCCCTCTTTCCCAAATCATCCTTAACCTTTGACAATCACTAATGTTTTCCATCACTATAAATTTGTCATTATGAGGAGGTTAACATAAATGGAATTATACAGTATGTGACCTTTAGAAATGGCTTTCTTCACTCAGCATAAAGCTCTTGAGATCCATCTAAGTTGTTGTGCATATCAATAATTCACTCCTTTTTATTGCTGAGTAGTATTCCATGATGTAGATATAGCATGGTTTGTTTAACCATTCACCTACTCAGGGACATTTTAGTTGTTGTTTTCATGTTTTTTCCTATTACAAACAAAGCAGCTATTAAAATTCTGTATAGATTTTTGTGCAGGTAAAAGTTATCATTTCTCTTAAACACCCAGGAATGCAAATATATAGTAAGTATATATTTAGTGTTTTAAGAAACTGTCAAACTATATTCCAGGGTGGCTGTACAATTTTTTACTCCCACCAGTAATGAATGAGACATGATTTTTTATTTTGGTTGTTCTAAAAAGCTATGTAGTGATAACTTAGTATAGTCCAACTTAATGTAAATTCCCCTAAGGCCAGTGATGTTTAACATTTCTTCAAGTTCTTATCTGCCAGCCATTTATCATTTTTGGTAAAATATTTCTTTATGCCATGCCCTTTTTCTAATTAGACTGTTACATTTAATGTTAAATTTTGAGAGATCTTTATATCCTTTAGGTCTGAGTCTTTGGACAGATATAAGTGGCTTGCAAATACGTTCTCCTTCTATGTGATTTGTCTTTTTATTCTCTTAACAGGATCTTTTATAGAGGAAAATTTCTCATTTTAATGAAGTCAAATTTATTTACCTTATGTTTTTGGCTTCTGCTGTGGTATCACATCTGAGAACTCTTCACCAAGCCCAAAGTACCAAAGATTTTGTCACATTTTCTAAAAGTTTTATAGTTTTATGATTTACATTTAAATATTTGATCCATTTTGAATTCATTTTTATAACGTATGAAGTGTAAGTTGAGCTTCTTTTTTTAATATGAATATCCAATTGCTCCAAGTATCAGTTATTGAGAAAACAAGTCTTCCTCCTTTAATTAATTTTTTAAATTAAAAATTATAAATAGTTACTTGAAAGCCAAATTGATCAATGTTAATATTAGACACTGAACTTAGAGAGAAACTATCAAAGTTAGTAAATTTCTACAAATATATATGCCATGACATAATGCATGTAAATGTGTTAATAACTTCCAAAGAACTCGAGAAAGTATTTTAAGGGTATTACTGCTATTATCATACCCCTTTTTCTATAAAACTTAGTCAAGTTATCTTTAGATACGAAATGATAGATGACTCTTCTTATAAATTGGATTCTTAAGCTTCAAGCTGCTTTGGCCTGCAAACATGTCAATAAGAACTGAAAGTGATGGATCTTCCTGATACTGATATTTGACAACTAGGAACTGTACAGAGAAAATCATATTACTTGAATAAACTAATGAGCTCTCAAATGTCAATATATAACTAAATAAAAAATAGAAAAGCTTACTCTTTCTGTTGTTTCCTTCCTTTAATATTCCATGAAACCACAGAATTTTAGCACCAAAATGAAGCTTTAGACTTCATCTAGTCAAGCATCCTCATTGTACATACACAGTTGGATAACTGTTTCTGGGTAGAATACCTGAAACAAATGCTAATGATTTCTTCTGAGTGTCAAATGGTTTTGTTTGTTTCAATGAATCAGTGAGGACAATCTGCACAGTAGTTAAGAAAGCAAACTCTAGGTGAAGGCTGCCTGGATTCAAATCCCAACTCTTCAAAAATTGCTAAGTTAATAAAGAATTGGCCTCAGACGTAACAGAAAATGATAGAGCTGCTTTGAGAATTATACTTACAATAAACTACTTAGAGAAAAAGTCTGGCATTTAGTAAACGCCAGTGATTATTTTTCCTTGCTTTCTGCCTAGGGAAATCATTTCACCTGGCTCATAATTGTCTTGGAAAAATCTACCTCTTCTTCCACTGAATTCCCACATGTTCAGGTGTTCCTCTCTGTAGGTCTTACAACATTTCACACTATCTTGAACACTCCTTGATGGCATGAGTCAAGCCTTATTTTATTTTTTGATTTTGTATCTAAGGTAAAACACACACACACACACAAAAGTAACACAAAATATACCATCTGAATCATTTTTAAGTATATAGTTCAGGACTGTTAAGAATATTCACATTGTTGTGCAACAATGTGAATCTCCAGGACTTCTACATCTTGCAAAACTGAAACTCTATACCCATTAAACAACCCTGGTTTAAGTATCAGTATCCTCAACACCTCGCTGAGTACCCAGCAGTTAGAAGGCAGCAAACTAAATTTATATCAGCCCTTAGACCACAAACTCATTTCTTAAATTCCTATCAGTTCTCCTTTGGAATGCAATCTCTTACCTTTCTAGTATCAACTTAATTCATCAAATTAATTCAACCCTCTTCCTACCATACTTTAACTTGTTGTAGATCTATCTGCACACTCTTTCAATGTTCCAATCCACCTTATCCTTCCTTTAACATATTTCCTCTCATGCCTTATAAGGAAAATTCCCAACTCAAAAAACATTGAAGGGCTGGCTTCAACTTAGGTCTTCTAGGATAACATGCAAGCTCCTTAGTTTGTTTAATTATTACCAATCTCTACTTCCCTATTTAAATTAACCCCCTCTCCTTTCCTACATACAACATCCAACTCAACAAATACAGTAATTTCCCCCCCAAAATGGCCAATCACACACAGCCTCAGGCCTTTGCTTTTATACTTCTCTAGTTTTCTGAGACCACTTATCATTCATACTCATCCAGAAGCATCTGGTGCCACTTCTTCCTTTTTACCTCCTGTGGCATGTTCCTTCTGAAGGCCCTTACCCTACACCACGGTGGAAGATCACTGCCACTTGATGACGCTGCCTAGGCTTCTTACCTATAACACAAGCACCAATGAAGGCACGGACCTCTTAAGTTGCTTTTTACTCCTAACAACTAGGAAGCCTAAGAAAGACTTCTAGAAAGATTAAAGGGAAAACACTGAATATCCTCATTCAATGTGAATAAGCAGAAAAAGCAAGGAGGAGGAAAGTGAGTCAGGTAGATATATATAAAATGGCTATATCAAATATGACATCTTATAAAAGTAAAATAGTCACATTAGGTTTCTATAATTTACAGTTATACATAAAACCTGTCTAACGTTTGTGCCAAATCTTTATACAGACTTAAATGTTAGATAACAGCATTAAAAAAACACAAAACTTCATGATTGTCTTTATAAATAATAAGAAGTTCTTGCATAACTGGAAAATGGCCTGATTATAAGAAAAAGATGTGGCAATAAAAAGAGCCCCTTCTCTTCCTAGATGTTAATTTACACTCAGTTTCCAGACCCTACTTGTGATGCTCCTCACTGTGCCAAAGGCAGACTTTTCCTGCTGACATCCTGACATCCTTGCCTGCTGGCTTTTTGAGGATCAGTTAGTTGTACAACAGGCTTAGCCTAACCAGTGAATAAGTGACCACAGGCTATTGTGGGTGGTAGAATTTCTGTAAATAAATAAATAAATAAATAAATAAATAAATAAATAAATAAATAAATAAATAAATAAATAAATAAATAAAATATAAAAACCTGTTGGAATTCATCAGAGTCTGGGCCTATATATTTGTCTGTCACATTAAAAGCAACTGCTTCTCTTACAGTCCTTGTGTGACTTCTCTCCAAGGGCCAGAAACACTACTGACATCTGAACAAATCCCAGAAGGGTAGCATTAGGGAACTTCAGAGAGTTTACAGAAATCCTAAATAGGAGCCCAATACTGTCTTCCTCGATTACTTCTTGTAAAACATATTCCTTACTGACAAAAATGTATGGATATCTTCTAATTAAGGAAAGAGTGGTTGGAAATGTTTTTGCTTTTGAAAATCTCCTAAGAGGAAAACCAATTCCAATGCTTTAGAGAGGGAAGAATATGTAGATAGTATGATTGAACATTTTATCCTTTAGCAATTGTCACTGACTGTTACAAACATCCATAGAAAAAGAAATTTCCAGAGTTGAACAAAGTTTCACCTGCTGTTTTTACTCCTATACTCCTGTAAAAAGCTTAACATATATACTGACTCACGTGTGAAAAAAGTGAGCCTCCTTTATGTAGTTATAGAAACCTTGTGGGAGCTGCTTCAGAACTGAACAATGTGTATTATAATTATCAGAAACAAATTCAATCTAAAGAAGGAAAATTGGAGACCTATCATTCCGATGAAACACAAATCTTGGAGAAAAGCATACAAATTGCTGCACAAAATTATGTTTCCTTACTACAGTGTCAACCCTCATACATTTTCAGTAGAAACAACTTACATTTACATACCAGCTGAGATAAAATAAATTGAAGGTTTACAGATGGGAAACTCTCCAAACCATAAATATTCTTTTCTCACTTTTATCTTAAAAAATTCTGGGACTGAACACAAGAGCTGACCTCAACATTTTTTCTTCATACGCCTTAGTATCACTATGAGTACATTTGGCTGTCATTCCATGGGTAGGATTTACATGTCTGCAGAGCTCAGGATTATACCATTTTTGGAAATAATCTTTTGAAAAGAGGAAGAATATCAAGATTTCTCTCCATTTATGTGCTTTCCTTGGAATCAGAGTTAATTTCCCTGGAATTCAGAGTTAATTCAGGCTAATTTGAGTGAATGGCAACTTGAGACTTGTAGTAGGAGAGGGGTTGGATACAGTTAATTCAATCAACAGAAATCTGATATCAAAATACAGCATTGTACATATTTAGATAGTTCATAAGTTCAAACATGTACCCCAGGCATAGTAATACAACCTTTATTTGTGAATATTAATGAGACTTGTAATTGAAAGAATTTGATGGAGTATTACAAAATTAAAAGGTACACACACAAAACAGCCCAAATAATACAGATGTATGCATATGCACACACATGTACCCTCTAGGATTATTCTCTAATGTCTTTTGTTTCTAGTTAAAGATGTTTTAGATTGACTCCTTGATGCTGATACACTCATGCTTTATAATACTTTCAACTGAGTTTACAAATTTCTTTTAAAATAGCCTTGGACCAGCATTGTGGATGCAGGGCAGTACAAAACCTACAGAGTACAAACAATATTTGATTCTCATCATGATTTTTTCTTAATACAATTTCTCATTAGTGGTTACTCTTGCTAAAAGATAAATGTCCTATATTAATTTGCTAGGGCTGCCATCACAAAATACCATAATCTCTGTGGCTTAAATAGTAGAAATTTATTTTCTCATAGTTCTGGCACCTAAAAGTCCAAGATTAAGGTGTTGACAGCTTCAGTTTCGTCTGAGGTTCCCCTCCTTTGCTTGTATATGGCCCCCTTTCACTGTGTCCTCTTAGGTCTTTTCTCTGTGCATAAACATTTCTGGTGTCTACTGTGTCCAAATGTCTTCTTATAAGGCCACCAGTAGATCAGGACTCACTCTAACAGCTGTATTTTAATTTATTTCTTTAAAGACCCTACCTCCCAATAGAGTTATATAATGAGGTACTGGGGATTAGGAGTTCAACAATAAATTTGGGAGGGGACACAATTTAGTTCATAACATGGCCCAAGTACCTTAAGCTATGAGTGTTTTTCAGTGCTTGTCTGTATACCCTCAGAACCCTACCAAAAAAAAAAAAAAAATCTCTGAATTCTCTCTGGAAATTTGTAGAAACACAAATAGAGGAATCATGAAAAAACCAGTAGCTCCTATATTCTTTTTGGCCAAAATCTATGAATATCAGTTCCAATTTGACTAATTGCCTCTTATGTATTTAAATAAGTAAGTTTTTTTTAAGGAAAGTTGTGTCATGACAGCAGTTCTGTTTTTCTACTCTTGGAATTACTTAATCAACTTCTATTTTAATTGCCATTAATTTGTTATTCTAAACCTTTCTAGTAAAGGAAAAAATCTTTAAAATGTCTGGTAGGAAAAATAACCTGGGAACGGGAAAGGTTATGTCAGTTATTCTCAGGAAAGATAATGTCATATCCTAAGAAGCCAGAATATTGTTTGCTTTCAGAACAAATAAAAATGTGACAGAAAGTGAAGATTCAAGTAGCAAGATTGTCCAATGTAATTAGGGCCAAAGTCAACATAGTCTGGCAAGAAGTTCTGCAAGAGGAAGTAATTTCAGGATTTTATTTCATCAATTCATACCTACTTGAATTAAATAACTAGGTAAAAGAAAAAAATAGAAAATTCATGACTATTCAATGGCTTTATATAGTTAATTATTTTATATTTTAATTAATTAAATCTCATCTTAAAATATAGACATATGACACAAGGAAGTGTAACATGCCAGCCAGTCATTAATATCTGTCAAATCCTGGCAATGTTTCATGACTGTGTTTTGTACTTTGAGAGGAGCTAGATACAGTTAATTCAATAACACTAATAAATATTATTTTATCTACAATTAAAGATTCCATAAAAATTCCTCAAAAAGAGTCACCATATTACTATGCAATTTTAATCTTAATTATATAACTAAGAGAATACCCAAATGAAACCATGTCACACAATTTGTACAAGAATATTCATAGCAATATTATTCATAACAGACAAAAAGTGGAAACAACCCAAATTTCCATCAACAGACTAGTGAATGGATAAAATGATGGAGTATCCACAAAATAGAGTATTATTCAGCAGTATAAAGGAATGAAGTTCTGATATATTCTACAACAAAGATGATCCTTTAAAATACTATGCTAAGAAAAAGAAGCTAGTTTAAAAAGACCATATACTGTATAATTCTATTTACATGAAATGTCCAGAATAGGCAAACATACAGAGACAGATAGTAGATTAGTATTTGCTTAGGGATGGAGCAGAAAGGTTCCAAGGGAGTGGGAATTGACTGCTAATGGGCATAGAGTTTCCTTTAGAACTGACAAAAATGTTTTAAATTAGATTGTAATGTTGGTTACACAACCCTGTGAATATGCCAAAAAAACGAAATTGTACACTTCAAATGGGTATGTTATATGCGAATTATATCTCAATAAAGCAAATTTTAAAAATCTCTCCATGGTTTAATCCTTTATGCAATTTAATTTATCTCATGTCTTTTTGGAGCATAAAGGTATTTTGACTGGATAACATTCACTTACAGCCAAAAGAAAAGAAAAAAGAAAACAAATTACATATTTATTAACTTGGAAGTATCAATGAAACAATTCACCTCATGTTCATTTTTAATGCCACTGTGACCTCTGTTACTAAAGTCAGTCTACTTCTGTAACCTCTCTTCCTTGCACAGATAAAACACCAATCTAGTTTTGGATTTAAAGCAAACAGGATCATTATGTTTGTAGAGTGTTCCATAGCTTTGCTATTCTAGCAATCTGTGACTAATGCAAGACCTTTCCCTTCTCTAAATGACTTTCTTGAGGCATGAGTTTTGATACATGGAAACAAAAACAAACAAACAAACAAACAAACAAACAAACAAAAGGAGGAGGAGAAGAAATGAAAAGAAAGAAATCACCCTGCAGTCATGGAATTCAATCTATTTCTAGTTTCCCAATTGAATTATGAACCATATCTGTTCTCTTTTGTAGCTGTCTCAAAAGCCAACTTTTAAACATGTAGCAATTTTATTTTATCAAAGCAAAGGTAAATCATAGCTAATCTCAAAAATTCTTGTGTTCTTGTTTTGCTTTAGAAGTAAGAAAAGGAAAAAAAACAGATCAGTTTCTAAGTTACCCCTGACCTTTGAACCACAACCTCCTTGCCACTAAAGCGTTCAGCGCCTCATTTAATCTCCCCTTTCTGCACTGGCATAGTGCAGAGAAAAGGAAATGGAAAAAATAATCTGGGGACTTCATCAATTTTTCATGAATTTTCATTTAGGCCAGAACCCCCTCTTACCCTGGTCGATAGATCAAGCTGCTGTCATATATTTACCACCTGGGGCTACAGCTGCTATCTCTAGGGGCTGCCACTGACTCGGGCTGCATCACTGGCAGCCACAATCTGTGGGAGGACCCCTGTGCTCCTTCTGTTCCAAACACAGGGAGACTGGTGTTCAAAGTGAAATCCTATCTGCACCAGTTATGCCTCAGCTCTCTAGGTGGTCCCATCGGGAAAACTACATATTAACTTCTTAAGGGCCAAGTGCCTTGCTTGTAGACCTTGCAATACTTTTTTTGAAATATGTAAAAATCATTTTTTGCCTAAAGACCTAAAGTTCAAGAGATTTAAAAAGTATTTCCTGCATTGCTATTTTTTTCCAAACCAAGAGGGGGGAAAAAGCAAATATGAGGCAAGTGATTAAAAATTCTACTGCAATGATTGATCCTAAATATTTGTTTTCCTCCATTACACTGTTCCATTACATAAAACTGAGGTATGTATTTTTAAAAAGAGAACAAACACAGCATGATAGAAAACAGGCTAACTTCTATTATGACCAGTCAAGACAGATGTTTATCAATAAAATTGCACATTTCATATAACAGCAGAAACCAAGATTGTTGAAATTAAAATTGAAAATCAAGATAAAGCAGAGTCAAAAAAATTTCAGGTTTTTTTTAACTGAATAATCATTTCACAATAAAAATTGTAGTAAGGTTTTCTGCTACTTATCCATATATTCTTAACCACCTAGATATGCCTAGATACACTTAAATCAATTTTCAACTGATTTTGACCCTCAGAGGAAATTTGGCAGAGCCTGGAGACACAAGTTGTGGTTGTCACAACTTGGGCTGCAGGGGTCCTATTGGGCATCTTCTGGGCAAAGGTCAGAGATGCTTCTACACATCCTACAATGCAGAGCACAGCCTCCACAACAAAGAATTAACCCATCCCAAATGGCAAGAGTGCACAGGCTGGAATACCCTACTCTAGTTCCCTCATACCCAATTCAGAGCTGAATTCTTGAAAGAACAGGCACCATTTGCCACTCCAACTTCATCACCTATTTATTCTTCAGCTGCAGTGCTCTCTTTCCATCCCTAGAGACCACGGATATTTTTTTATTATACCACAATATGGCATTTGCATTGTCCACCACTTTTTTTTTCTTAAAACTATTTCATTTCTCTTGTCACTCCACTTCCCACATCCTGTCATTCTGATACCTCCTCTGAGCCTCTTGCACCAGCCTTCTTTCCTTTGTTTACCATTAAATATTGGGGTTCCAAACACTGGGAGTGATCTGAGCTCCTATTAACCACTCCCTACACACAGCTTGCCTGGGCAATCACATCTATGATTATCTACTCCCATGGCTTCAACCTCCACCTGGGAAAGACCTCTCTTTTCAATTCCAGAAGCTCTTTTCTTAAAGGAACATCACATATTTTTACCTTGATATTTCACTGGTATGTAAGCCAAAGCTGACTCTGCTCTCCTGTCCCCACTATAGTTATTTCTCCTGCATCTATCTGCCATCCCTTTGGAGGTAGGTAATACAACATAGCCAGTCACTCCACCAAAAAAAAAAAAAAATCTGGGGATCACCCTCTATCCCTCAAATCAACATTAAATGATATGATTTATACTTTCTAAATACAATTCAAACATTTTCCTTCTTTCAACCTTCACCACTGTTTTCTAACATATACTCTTTTCTGAATGATTTGACAGCTTAACTCCACTCTGACTTCAATCATCATCTGTTTAACCCAATCTTCAATTCTTTTTCAAAGACTCTCCTTTTACATAACAAAAAGTCTAGATTTTATGATGCAGCACCTGCCTATCTTTCCATCGTATGCTGTCCACCAACCTCATATCAAGCTACTCGCAGTTCTCCAAATACATGATGTTTTTAGGCCTCTTTTTTACTTTAATAGATGTGCCATAATTGAGCAATTATGTTGAGTCCTAAAATATGAAAGCCAAACATTTATATGACCTGCAGTGAATCCTCTATCATTTTATAAAAATACACCTGGGTTACCAATAGTATGACAAATTGTAGTACTTTGACCCAAATTTCCATATTAACACGTTTTATGAAACAAATAAGGAAAGGGAGAAGACTGATGAGCTAATGCAAAAGAGATGAGCAGCATATAAATGGGTATTATTTGATCTTGTGTTGCCTTAAATGGCATGAACTGTTGACAGGGCATTAGAAGAAAGAATTTTATTCACTAGCTAAATCCAATTTAGAAGCTGCTTTCTTTTCCTCTCGAGGTCACAAGTATTTTTTAGCATTTCTCAAAGTGCACTGATTTAAAAATAAAAAATGCTACTGCCACATTACATGAAAAAAAATCATGGTTTAAAAATTCCTTCTGAATAGATTGATTCATTATTAATGATACAATTAGGAAAGAGAGAAATACTTTAGATTAAATAAAAATACAAGATGCTTATGTGTTGGGAGCAATTTTAAAGCTAAGGCTCAGAAATATATATATATAAGTTTATAGTTGTTCAACAATAAAATGACTAGTCAATTTAGATAAACTTTAATATTGAGAAGAAAGTTAATTAAGGATTAAAAACAATTATTTGTTTAAAATAAATAAGCTACAAAGATATATAGTACAACACAACACACAGAATATAGCCAATATTTTATAACTGTAAATGGAATATAACCTTTAAGAATTGTGAATCACTATGTTGAACACTCAAATTTATAAAATATTGTACATCAACTATACCTCAATAAAAAATACTTATTTGCTGCTGAGTAGATAAAAAATTTTTAATTAGAAGTTCTTTACCTTTATTTATGTAAAATGGGCCAGATTTCATTTGAGTATTTTTCCAACTATGACACAGTCCTCTACAACTGAAAATTAGAACAATCATGGTCTGATCTTGAATTCCCCATTAACTTACTTTCTGAGTCTTAGTCACTTAACCATCATGGGTTTCATTTTATCTATAAAAGGGAAGAATTATGCCTGTTATATTTACTATAAAGTGATCTGGTTGGAAAAACCATAGAAATTGACATTGAAATATTTCAATATGTTTGAAATATTCCAGAAATAAGATAGTTCAAAATAAAAATGAAACAGGAATATTTGCATTCTTGGGGTTTTGTGTATATACCTCAGACCTCACTAAACTATAATTAATCTAACTGCTTTGTGAACAAACTTATAGAAATGAAATTACCTAGTGTCTGGCAAAGTGGCATTGCTAGTAGAAGTTCTAATGCTTAGATCTCAAAACACTTCATAAAACAAACTTGGATTTTAGGATTATTCTAGGCTTTTCTTATTGGACTTATATATTCCCAGCATGGAGCGGGTTCCAGATTTCCCAGTACAAGCTATAAATCAAAAGATTGGATGCTTGAGAACAAAAGCTTTCATTGGGATAGCTGAGTAAGAAATTGTACGACTTTGTTTACTAGAAGATGCTTTCATGTACAAAGGTAACAACACGCTGTTGAGAATTTCAATACACATATACACAAGTTTTATAATCTAGTGTGATACCACATAGCATGTGAATACAAGTATCAAGTTTAATTGGAGACATGAGACCATCAGCTATTATCCAACACTCCATCTCAGCTATATAAAAAAGATTTATGCATCCTGAAATATTTCTATTCTCTTACCTATGAACAGCTACTGGCACAACTAGAAAGTTGAAGAGCACAAACTTTCTTTAGGCCCAATTACTGCCACCTTACTCACAATTAATTCTAGATAAAATCTTTCCTGAAAATAGGTATCAAAATTGTCTGGTGCTGTTCAAATTATGACACCAAATCCTCACCTATAAAATAGAAAACAAATTTAACGTATTTTTTAATTTGTTCTGGAAAACCATCCAGAAAAATAAAGTTCAAAGAGATGCAAAGTCTTGATATCTTGATTTACCAGTGCTGTTTGGGCTGTCAGATTAATAAACAAATATATTTTAAAATGTCAAAGGCAGGGCAAGTAATTAGCTACTGCTGATTACCGAGACTGAGCAAGACCTTCCTAAATATGAACATTCTGTCCCTACACAGAAATCAGATCTCCTCTCCAATGAATTTTCTGATTAAAAAATAAAGTATAGTTGCTGATATTGTTGGTGTATTCTCTCCTCCATGCTGAGGGTAATAATTCCTAAATTTAGCCTGGAAGTAATAGAGTTAGTATAACCCAGAGAGTATATTCTTTTTAAAGTTGCCCAATGAAAGTTAGATTTAGAAATACATATATACACATACAAAATATAACAGTTTTATATAAATAAATAACAGAAATAGGTACAATATTGAATATATGCCTTGTATTTGAAGCCACATTACTCATAAACTTTATACTTTAACACTGTCAACTTTAATCTGATTATATCTGTCATTAATAATTCAAATTTTAAATATGACCAGCATCAACACCATCTTACTTTTAATTTAATAACATAATACTCACATTGCTACAACATAAATAAATTTATTTCAAACATCTTGGCTTGACATTATTTTGACCAGCTTTCTTTGGAGAAGGCAAGTAAAATTATGCAGAGTATGCTTGCTCACTGTTTTATTCTTTAGGTGTTAAGCACCTATGGGAACAAATCAACGCTTACTAAAAATAAATCAAAATAAAAGTGAGTGTTATTCATGAGATTCATTATGTTTACTTACATGCTACTTCCAGAGATGCATTTCGACTCACTGCTTCACCAAGGTAGTTCCTTGCAACACACACGTAGCTTCCTTCATCAGGTTTACTTCTGCGCCCGTGCACAATGCGCAAGAAGAATAAGGATCCGCTGGGCAGGAGCATCCTGTGGGACCGGGGATCATCCTTGTCAGTCTCCACCCGCTCACCATCCTTGTACCACTCAATGGTGGGTGTTGGCCGGCCCTCGGCCTTACAGTTCAAAGTGGTGGGCTCTCCCTTAGAGACAATGACATCGGAAGGGTGCTCCACGATCCGCGGGGGAAAGTCTTCCTGGCGAAGACGAGATCCTATGAAACATGCCAGAATGAAGACAAGTTTTAACATTTCCTCATCTGTAGCTTTTGTTTCATTTAGGTTTCCACTGATGAAACTGAACTATTCAATCATTTAAAATGCACTTACTACTATTTTATTTATGTTTCAGCCTTTTGTTCTTTATGCTTTCATAAATCATCACAAATCCCTGGTGGAACAAGACAATATAGCAATAAATTAATACGTTAATTCTAATGAGTTAAGTTTAACATGTTCCATGAGTCATTACACACAAAAGTAAAAGAGCATGAAATTTCCTCTTGGAATCAGTAAGTTGGAATGGATACTAAGGTGAGTTAGACTCATTTCCTATTGCCAAAGTGCCTACTATGTACTGGGGGAGACAGCCAAGCACCTAGAATACATACACAGAAATCATTTATCATATTAGCATTGTGTTATCAGAGTCAACACAAAAAGAGACCTGAACATTTATGTACCAGTAATAACTCAATTTAACATGTCGGGAAGAAACTTAATGACATAAATTGTAGAGAAAGTAAGCAGTAGAGGCAGGATTTGAACCAAGGTATGTCTGCCTGAGGAACTCAAGTTAAATTACTATGTTACAATGAATGTTGTTACATGGAGATCCAAGAAATGTTTTATAGGAAAAAAATCAGGAACAGACATGTTAACTCTAATTAGAGCACAGTAAGAGGTGCCACTCAAAAAGGTGGCATCTAAATTGAGTTGCAAAGAATGAAATAATGTCAACAGGAGAAAGATACTGATGAAACAGCATGAGCAAAAGGACAGAGAAACAACAGTACATATGTATCTTTCATTATCAGGGAGGAAGTTAATGTGGCAGGTGAGGGTGAACAGCAGTCTTATGGTCAGAGACAAAAGGGCTTAAAATACCACGCTAAGGAGTGTGGACTTTTGTTCTATATGGCTAGCTGATTTTGAGGGAGCAGTGACATGACTGTGTATTAGAAAGATACTTTGGATCTGCAGTGTAAAACATAGATAGCAATGGAGCCAAAAAGACAGGTGAGAGTTACTTCAGTATCCCAGAGAACAATAAAAAGAACCTGACCTTGAGAAATAAGACTTAAGGTAGAAAACAAGAGGAAGATACAAGCTATATCATAAACTAAACACTGGAAAGAATTTGTTATTCCACACAATAAGGAAGAGTGACAGGTATCAATGACTTTTTTGTGATTGCAATGAAAGTGAGGCCATTACAAGGTTGAAAAAATAGAAAGAGAAGAATCTGTTCAGTATTTTAAGATGAAAATTTTGCATAATGTATTGTTTGAAATGTTTTAATTTATAAAGTGTCAGAGGCCATTATTTGTGGAAAGGTCCTGCCAGATGCTGCAAATAATTCTAAAGGAGACACTGAGAGAACCCTGTCTAAAAACATTAATAATCTAAATGGAAGCCTTTTTTTTTTTAATGGGAGCTTTTAAAAACTAGTTCTTAAAATTTTCCAACCAATCACCTAATATTAGCACATTTCTGCTCAATAAATAGAAGTAATATTTACTCATCAATGTTATTTGATGAGTACTTTCAATATTACTTACCAGTTTACTTTCAATATTAATTTAAAATTCGTATTTTAATTTAATAAAGGGAATTTAATTTGGTAACGAATGAGCCTTTTCTTTTGTGAAGAGGATTAACTTTTAAAGGTTGCTGATTACCACTTGCCATCTTATCAGATCCAAGAAGGAACTTTTACAAGTTTTAGGTACCTAAAGTAAGAGTAATTTACAGTATATGAGTCAAAATTAAAAAAAAAAAAAAAAAAAAGAATGAAAGAGACCCCAAAGCGTATGGATGGGAAATCATATCATATATCATAATAATAAAGAAGGCTATATATTGTAATTATTGAGACCCTAATACAAAGTAGGAATTTATAGAACATAAAAAGTAAGAATTATCTTAAAAAGTAATAACCAAGTAAGATCTCAAAGTATTTAAACATGAATGGCTAATCATATCTTACAAACCAGTAACATATTATCAAATGTAAAGCTCTGGATATACAGCCACAGAAACTTAACCTAAAATGTACCAAGAGTTATATGTCACTTTTCCTGTAACAGGCACATGGTAAGCTACAAACATCTTGTTTAGATATCCTTGCTCTTCTCTAATCTTCCATTTGAAGTCATCAACATTCTCCCTAATACCAAGCTTGTTCTATTACTAAAACTAAGCAAGTTTTAATCATCCACATTTTTGGAGTACTGTTTACTACATCAAGTAATTCTCTATCTTATTAGGCACTTGGCCTGGATAAGGCCTGAACAGGAGCTGAAAACACACTAGCATTTATTAAATAAAATATAAAATAATAGAATAAGAGAAATAGAAGCAAAATATCTAAACTATTTAGCAATAAGATTTAGAATCCAGCATGTCCAATAAGCACTCAGAGAACTGTACTCATTTATGACTATGATATATGTAAATAATTCCAGTGCTAACACATCTGATATTCAATTAGCAACTTTATTCCACTGTTATAAAAACTTAAAAAGAACATCTACAATTTAAATGTAAGAGGTAAAATTATGAGATAACTCCAAGAAATTATAAGAGCAAATTTTCATGACCTTGAGTTAGTCAAAATCTTCATTAATATGACACCAAAAGCAAGTAACAAATGAAACAGATAAACTGGACTTCATAAAATTTAAATATATTTGTTATCAAAAAATCTACAGAATCAGAAAACAACATTTGCAAATCATATATCTGATAGGGGACTTATACCTGGAATATATAAAGAACTCTTACAATCAATAAAAGTACAAATAACCAAATTTTTAAATGGGCAAAAGATCTGAATAGGTATTTATCAAAAAAAGTTAAACAAAAAGCCAGTAAACATGAAAAGATGCTCAACATCACTAACTATTAGGCAAATGCAAATCAAAACCACAACATGACATACTTCACACCCACTAGGATGGTAATAATCTAAAAAAATGTAAAATATCAAGTACTGTCTGGGATGTTGAAAAGTTGAGAGCCTCATATAGTGCTGGTAGGAATGCAAAATGGTGCAACCACTTTGGAAAATTATCTGGAGTTCCCCAAAAAGTTTTGGATTAACATATGACCCAGAAATTCCACTGGCTGGTATATATCCATGAGAAACGAAACCTTATGTCCAGAGGGTGAGAGGTGAAGAGGGACAGGGGAATCTTTGAGAGGGTGATATTTTAAAATTGATTGTGATGATGGTTGGACAATTCTGTGAAAATAATAAAAAGTATATTGTATACTTTAAAAGAGTAAAGTGTGGGGCGTATGATTTGTATCTCAATAAAGCAGTTTTTAAAAAGTCTTAAGTAAACTGTGAACAAATTTAATACAAGGCATTTTAATAATTCATGTTTTCCTCATTTATAGTTTTAGGTTTTAAATGGAATCATCAGGACAGTAGTGGCTAGTAGGGCATAAAACAAAGTTGAAAGTTTGTACCAGCGAATAGATAAATGATTGATAGTGACAACTATAAATTGGCACTGGCCATCTGCCTCTAAAAGGATTAAGTCACTAGCTGCTGACCTTCAACATACCCTGAAAGGAATTCAGGATGGAGGTCAGAAAGGTAGAACAGGGCTTCAAACAGTTAAATATTTTCAGGAGAAGATTTCATGAGCCCATATTCTCACATGTTCTCATATCTAGAAAAGTAACAAAATCATTAACGGAGATATCTGCTCCTGGAGATTAGCAATAACCTTCACAAGACTAGCAGCAACCTTCTTCAAAAATGTGTGCTTGGTTGCATGCACCCCTCTTCACTAAAATCAAATAAATACTGACCTTCTCCCTACCTCTTCAGAGCAGCTCCTTAGAGCTATATGAGATGCTGTCTCCTGGGCTATAGTTCTCATTTTGCCCAAAATAAAGCTTAACTTGCAACTCTCACATTGTGCATTTTTTTTCAGGTGACAACAGATATATAGGTAGGTAGATAGACAGATACAGAGATATGCAAAGACACAGCTGCAATCTAAATTTTAAGATGTTATTAAGAGTGAGAGGATTAATTTTGATCTCCCTTAAAATTAGACATTATACAACTATAGCATTGACCCTTAGGATGGATAAACCTCAGAGAGGTCCAAGAATTCTCTGAAATGGTGTATAAAATTGGGTACTTTTATGTGGGCAGGAGGTAGTGGAGAGTGGGACTAAAGCTTTCATCAAATTTGTAAGAGGACTGAGACTTTAAAATTATGAAGGACCACTAAAAACTAGGTATTCCATGTAATCCCATTATTTGGTTCATCACATAAAATGCCATGAAACAGTTTAACTTCAAGAACTTTGACACCCAAAGGCATATTAGAGATACAGGATCCCCAGCCCAATCCCAGACCCACAGAATCAGAATCTGCATTTTAACAAGCTCTCCCAGCAAAGCATATGCACATTAAAGTTTAAGAAGCAATGCTCTGAACAGTTTTAGTATGGTCTTGAGCTACGGATGTTTTTACATTTTTATAGTGTTGTTAAAAGAAAAGAGTGAAGGAAAAAGGAGGAGACAAAGAAAAAGAAGGGGAAGGTGGAGGAAAAAAGAGACCTTATATGGTCTACAAAGCTTGAAATATTGCTTTCTGATCCTTTTCAGAAGTTTGTCAATCCTGTTCTAGAGCACCTGTTTATCACTTTCTATTAATAACTTTAGTTTTTTAAATTTATCTTTTTATATAGGACCAGATGGACTGTTTTCTCCAGATTTCAGACAAATAAAAAAAAAATACTTCAACAGCAGAAAAAAGAAACTTTGCTCCTGTAACAGGAAATATTCAGAATCCCTATTTGATCATATAGACTAAGTATCATGTCAGAATTACTATCTGCAATTCTAACTTTGCTTGCAGCTGATAACAATTCTGGACATCTTTTTATATCTCAAATGTGAATTGAATAATAAAATACTCAAGTTTTAATTTAAAACATCTTATTAAACTGTCCTTAGCTATTATAAAGAAAGATGATGAAAATTAGTCACAGGGTACTACAGGTGAACATCTAAATGTTTACTTTTAGTGTCCAAAAAGGAAGCTATAAAACAGTCAAGTGACAATATTCATAACTGAATAGCTGATAGAGGCAGAATTATATATATCTCAGGGCCGTTCATCCAAAATGTACCAGACTTCATAAAAATGGTTGAAAGAGTAAGTAAAGAATGCCACTACAAGTAGACTAATTAAAAATAAATTCTAAAATTGATTTCAATAAAATGAGCCAAATTAACACCTTTAGTTATGATCAGAAAGCATCTTCTTTGTTTTTCAAAGTGTGATTCTTAGACTACATGCATCAGAATCACCTGAGATATTTCTTTAAAATGGAGCTTCTTGGTCTCCACAGTGAATAGAATGCATCAAATGAGACAGCCGGATGTAGAAGTGTCTTTGAGTAATGTTCTAAGCACCCAAACTTACATAATGGATTATTTCCACTTCTCAGAGACTCTCAAACAATGATTTTGTAATGATTTTAGTAAAATATTTAATAAAACACAAATTGAATAGTTTATTAGCTCTTCAAGTTTTAAAGAATTGGAGGTAAAGTATAAAATCATAATTCACGAATATATTTAAATTTAGTTTTATTTACTCAATAACCACTCATTTGCAGTGAGTACTACCAAACTTTTGTTTTCAGAAGTGATTTCAATTGTATAATACAGTGACGGAGGATAATGCACCTAAAAGAACACTGGCTGATTTCATTTAATGTGTTTGAAAGTAAACTGCTTCTGCCTTTTTATTCAGTTGGAATATAATATTTCCTTGCACTAAGCTTTATTTTTCATTCATATACTAGATAACTATATCTAGTAAGTTAAATAACATATTTCAAATTTTTCTGAATTTTTTCAAGGGCAGGAGAAAATTTCGGTAAATACATTCCCTCCAGCAAAATTTCTACACAGTATTCATTTTGCTTTTTCTTAAAAATGTACAGAATATTGTGCTCTAGTTCATAATGAGTATGTTTGCTTTAATAAAATATTTTCCAAAAAATTTAGTAAACTTAAGCCAGCAAGATTTTCTATGATTACTCCAGTTCTGGATGTGACCAGAGATACTTCCTGAAGTTACCCCTCCCGTCTTCAGAGGTACATAGTGCAGCATAAAAAAGTGAAGGCTGGATGACCATCACAAAAAAGGAGTCAGTGTGGTAGGAATAAACAAAGAGATTATTGACTAGCAAATATTTATGCCTCACTTTTACTAGGTAGAAATCAGAACCCCAATGTCTCACCACTCAGTTTAGATGATTAAAAGAATCATATATGTAACATGCACCCCAATGTTTATAGCAGCACTATATACAATAGCCAAGACGTGGAAACAACCTAAAAGTCTACAGACAGATGACTAGATAAAGAAGTTGTGGTATGTTTATTCAATGGAATACTACTCAGCCATAAAAAAGAATAACATAATGCCATCTGCAGCAAAATGGATGGACCTAGAGATCATCATTCTAAGTGAAGTAAGCAGAAAGAAAAATACCATATGATATCACTCGTATGTGGAAACAAAAAAAAAAAAAGAGGGCACTAATGAACTCATCTACAAAACAGGTATAGAGTCACAGATATAGTAAATGATCTTATGGTTACTGGGAGGGGGAAGGAGGTGGAAGGGATAAATTTGGGAGTTTGAGATTTGTAAATGTTAGCCACTACATATAAAAATAGATTAAAAAGACTTCTTCCATACAGCACAGGAAACTATATTCAATATTTTGTAATAACCTTTAATGAAAAAGAATATGAAAACAAATATATGTATGTATGTATATGCATGACTGGGACATTGTGCTGTATGCCAGAAATGGACACATTGTAATTAACTATACTTCAATTTAACAACAAAAAACTAAATAAAACATATATCTAGATCACAAGGACATGTAATAAGCATCCAATGTAATTTTTTTTTTCCTTTAATGATTATAAATACTCTTTCCAAAATTTGCCCCTTGCAACTCTAACCACACTGACAAGAGTTTCTCTTCTCTGAGGTCATTCTTGTATTAACAATTTTTCTGCATGGTAAATTTTAGCTAGATCAGGTTGATCTTTTTATACTAGATTTCTAAAGAATTAAAGCTGTTACTGATTTCTGTTTTCCCAAAATAAAGCCTATTTAAAATTTTCTCCACAGAAACATACCTCTATGCCACTACAAATGCTGTCCACATTGATTAGTGAGCAGACATAATTTGTAATAATGTGGACTTAATTAATAACTCCATCAAGTCTGTCCTTAGAACTATGCTATCCTTTAATTCTTCATGATGAATAAGTTCCAGTGTACTTCCCTTATGAGGGAGGGGAAATAGAAGAGGGATGTAAGAATTTTTTTTCCCCCTAGAGGTCTTACGATGTGATAAGAAGTGGTGAGAAAGCCAGTGTTAGGAAAACACAAAGACTGTTTCATCCGTTTGAACCTTAGAAACTCTCTCATGAGATGATCTAATTTGGCAATGAACTAAATATATTTTAAAACTCATTTCTTTTGGAAACACAGCAAAGTTAAAAATAAGTTTAAATTAGATAAGACATCAAAATTAAATTGAGGCCTAGAAATACTAGTTATTTATTACAAAAATTCTGAATGGCTTTTTAATGTCATAAATCTGAAGGGCCAAGGGTGTGAAAGGGAACGACAAAAATTAAAGACGTTTCTTGTCAAACATGGCAGCCTCGATTCTGAAAGCTTTAGTTCTATTGCATCTCATGTGCTCCCTGTTTACCCAATCTCCCAGGTCCAACAGGCAAAAGATTGAGCTACTCCGAGACCCTCTTTTCCCAAACCCCATTTTACAGTTGAGAAGAAAGGGAAAAAAAGACATAGAGAAGCAAAGAAATGAAGTTTCTTTCCCCAAAACTGAAAACTACAACATAGTGGCCTTAGCTCTGTTTTCAGAATAACTTCTTCCTATCATTCTTTTTTATCCGTATTTTGGAAGTGTAAAATAGAAAGTCCCAAGCACTAGATTTCTGTTGTATTTGGGGGTTTTTTTGTTTTGTTTTGTTTTTCCCTTGGCCATTATGTGATTACATATGTGATCTTAAGCAAGTTAACTAAACTCTCTAATGGTACTATTTCTTTATTTCAAAATTGAGTCACCTAGAAGAGTAGGTTGCCACAAGTTCATTGTTTTATAACATGATTACACTCTTTATGGCCATCACATCATAATGGACATATCTATAAGAAAAGATAATGGGTAGCAGTTTAAATTTATTACCACAGAGCAAATTTTTAAAGATATACACTATAGATTAACGTTCATATTTTTAATGTAAGTAGAGATTAGATAGGTTTGCCCTTGATAGGTCTTGTGTCTACTATCAAAAGCAATGGTTGTCAAAATGCCTTTTTAGAGCACCCTCCAAAGTTTAACAATGATTTAAAAGTTTTTGTTTAAAAAGCAGCTGATGTAACACTTAAAATTTATTCTTAAATTTCTATTAAAGTGTATTCACACTGCCAGTAAATACATGGTTCTATAAATCACTTAAACCAAAGATCAACTGGTAATACATAAATACTCATCTTAAAAGTAAATCTTTTATCCAGTAGTTAAAATACAACCTTAGTAAAAGATTCTTAAAATGTCTTTTCTTATTCAGGGTGAGCAGGTTGCTATAAGGATAAAGTAACTAAGACAGATTTCATAAAACTTTTTCTCTAAATTTCACAATTGTATATTTCAGGTCTTTATTTGTGTACACAACAAAAGTTGCTGAAAATAATAAAAGTGAAATACATTCTCCTTTTTTTCTCCAACCACCTTATGTTATTCAGTGTCTTTGTTATGTAAGTTTTAATTGCTTTTTATATTAGAAAATTATTTCACTTTTTGGCTGCCTGCACCCAACGCACTGAGCCGCTGACATCTCATGAGCAGGTGGGCCCAGGTGAGAGCACCAGAACCCAGAGGGAAGGCAGGACTGGTTTGGGTAAATAAGAACCAACAGCAGAAAGCAACTTAAAAAGGTGTGGGATACATGAGAATATCTCTAAAACACTGAAGAGATATTTTGAAACCACAAATCTGAAAGGTTTCCAAGTAAGTTTTTAGGAGTGGTTTTCTCCTGAGAAATAAAAACTTAATTTCCTACTTTATAAATTCACTTTCCAACAATTCAGTGAGGAGCCAACATATTAACCTGGATATTAACCAAAACTATTTCAAATCAATTTGCTACATCTTAACCATTGTTGAAGACATTCTTTAAAGAATGATTTGCCACCAAATCAGAGATTTTCATGGGTTATGTAGATTTGCCTTACAGTGACAAAAACAATCTGTATTCCAGGAAGATATCTTTGAAATTTAGCTTCTTATTGTCATATTTATTATATTTAATTGGTTTAAAATTGCATTTGGCTTTACAAAAAAATGATGCAATGAAACAATCTCCAACCTCATTCAGTTGTTTAATAATGTTTAATTTTCTAAAAACTATCAATATTTATTTGGTGGAGACTATGAATGAGTTTCCATAAAAAGACATTCTACTTACATAAACTCCTAACGGAGTGATAACATTTTGGCCTTCTATTCTATTTCCTAAGCAATATATTTTGAAAATTTTGTGCTAGTAGCATTAATCTTAGTAACTGCAGATGCCAAAGGTCCCTGTATTAGTGTCAGAAAATATCATTCCTACAAGCACTGGTATTTTATACCTGTGCTAAGCTTTGTTAAATATTTAGTTTCTGGTAAATTTGCCTAGAACTCTTGATATATTTTTCTTTAATCTGAAATATCTTATTATAAAGTTAAATTGAGAGTCAATGAACCCAGTTAAAATTACAAAGTTCTTTTACTGTATTGTATACTAAGGATTTTTTTTTAACAGAATTGAGAATATTAGTACAATCCAGAAATTTTCTTAAAAGAATAATGGCTAAATCATTACCCCGAAAATTAGAACTGCCATGAGCCAAATGTATTAGCTGTATCATGTCTGAGTAATACACACAAAGACTGGTTTTAGACTTGTTCAATTCCAGTTGACATCCAACTACTGAAGAAGTTGGCCTAACATATGAATCTCATCATATTACACTATTATCTTTTTAAAATATGGTTCTTAAACCATGGATTAACTTATATGGAACAGAGGCAAGACCATGGAATGGAGGATGACATCTCAGATATTGGGTAAAATTCTGTGCATGTGTGTGCATGTACCTTTAAAAGAAATGATAAAATGTATCATTGACAGTTAATACAGATTCTCTGTCAATAAGAGAACTCTGACTTGAAATTGTTCTAGTCCAAATGCAAGACAAGAATACAAAATCAGGCAAGTCTCTTACCGTCTCCACACTTTGGTTTCCACATCTATAAAACATAGCAGTACCAACCTAATAGCACTGCTGCAATGACTGCATGAGATTTTTCCATGGGCTGAGCACACAGTAAGCACTCAGTAAATGTTTACTACTATTGGTGTTACTATAATATATAATCACTTTATTAGTATAACCTCTATCACTACACTCAAAGGAATTTGTGACCCCATTAAGACAGAGGACTACCATCTGCAAGACGTAGTTTTCCTGCAATTGCAGGTCATTCAAAATACAGCTTCTGCCTATCTCTCCATTGTGATTTTCACCACAGGCTGTTCCTACCTACCAAATTAAAGGTCATTCTGAATGGTATCCCTTACCTACATTTCCCTGAAGGCTCCATGTTTTCAACAACTCTGCACCTTAGTCAGATTTATGACATACACCAAAGTTCTAAAGATGAAAATACTAGATGCTCAATCAATATTTTATATAAATATATGAGTAAGTATATCACTTTTGTTATTCTGTCAGTGGAGCTACAGATAGCTAAATTTTGATCAAAAAACTCTAGAACAACTGAAGATTGCTTCTACTGTGGTTTACGACAAATTGGATGTGTGGGACTTTAGTACCAGGTGCTACCATCTAGGCATGCTGAAGAAATCATTTGCAAATAATATTCACTGGAGTTTAATCAGATATTGATATTAAATAATCCTTTGTGTTTCCTTAAATATTTTATTGAAATAGGTTATACCAATACTGATTTTTCTTTGTGAAAATCTTGAAACCACTGCATGATCAACACATAGAAAGACTCTGTTTTTTGGTTACTTTTCTATTATAAGTTTAATGATGATTAAGGACTATCAAAAGAATCTTTTTAGAGAGCATGATAACATGACTTAAATGACAATCAGGAAATGGGATATTATCAGAACACTTTCTGAATTTAACACTTACCAGTAATTTAAAGGGGTGGTGGTAACAAAATCATTTTCTCCCTTTAAATGAAAGATATTTCTTCCTTGAAATCTCTAAATTACAGTTCTATAGAACTGTATTTTTAAAATAAGGATAAGACCTCTTGCAATAATAAAACCAAGTCAAAGGTGAGTATAGCGATTCCAAGGACAAAAAGAAAAATTTTTTGCTTGTAAAGTGGGAACAGCCATATTGTATTCAGTTTTCTTAACGTTGTACAATGGCATGCTGAAATTCTTTTTCTGAAGCCTCTACCTTGGAAAGTAAAAGAAGTGTATAAAGATATCTGAATACAACCTGTACTTATTGCTTTGTGTTTGACCATCAAGCTCAGCATGAATGGGCCTTCACAGTTGACCAAACTGAATGGAAGCGACAGCATCACATTTCTATGGAGTTATCTGCAAGATATGCACCTAAATTCATTTTTGAAGTATTTACTCCCCTAAAAACACCTCGGACAAGATTTTGATCCAGAATAGGTTGAAAAAGAGGCCATGTTTCATCAGTTGCAGATAGTTTTTAGGCTTGGAATTAAATCTGTTTCCAAATCTTTAGGATACTATCAAAAAAGACTGAGATGGCATTGTGTCCCTCACTTTATGCATTGCATTAAAATAATAAATAAATATAAATCTAAGTCTCTTTACGAAAAAAATTATTTAGTAAATCATAATGATTTTGATATGACTTCTATTGCAAAGCATACAAATGTTTAGTTAAATTTAGACTGAAAGTCAGAGTAGCTTTAGTCCAGCAAATAAAGAATATGAGCTACCTTAATTATTGGGATACTTTTCATTTGGGGACCTAATTTCTCTTCATTTTTGTCTATTTATGCTATCTGTTAATGCCTTTTCAAAGTGAGTGATTTAATAAAACGTTAAATTTCCTTTCAAGGGATGTCTTCTGTTTCAGAGTGAAATGACCACCAGATAACATCATTGCTGCAACAGAAATCCTGAGTGTAGTTTTCAGTTAAAAAGAGTGTGTCTGCATAGAGAAAAATGAGCTTGTTTTTCTGCTGAATGGAGAAAAGCAGCAAATGGGAGTACTATGAATGTTTTAAAATGATCTTTTTCTGCTTGAATTATATTTCGCTAAAATACATCAGAGACTCAATTCCTTGGGTCTCTCAAAAAACATCTGCAGTTTCTAGAAAACTTATGAAAAATGTTATTTTCCACTCAGTTCATTTACTTTGAAGCCTTATCAGATGAGGGATCAAATGAAACCAATCATCCCCAGATTTTTCCAGGTTATTACCATGCAGACATGGAATTAACCCTCCATCCAGCCACTCTCAAAATGCAATGCTTTCTTGTCACAAAGCGAAAGGAGTGGAACACAAAGAATTATTCTGGATTATGCTGAAGGAGGAGAAAATGCTCACAGGCAGAGGAATACAAATGTATAGAGTTACAGTTAACAGTGAAAGACAAGAATAACGATAGCTTAGAATAGGGTGGCTATTTTTGTAAATGTAGAAAAGTTGCTTTTACATTCAAGTACTCAATACATCAAACTCTGACAAGATGGATTTTATAAACAAGCAGCAACTGAAAATCTGGAAGAAAATGAAAGGAGTATGAATTTTAAAAGAGTAAAATGTTTGCTTAATATTCCATGTAGGTATACTATTTTCAAAGGAGGCAATAATAACTGTACTGGAGTGTTTTTGTATGAGATATACAAATTGATGTTGACATTTAAAAAAAAATAAAGAACACTGCTACTGGTTACTTTTGTTATAAATTTCCATCACAAGGGAGAAAAAAATCTTTGAGTTATATGTAAACTACTGAACTAAAAGTTTGAATTGAGTCAAATAATTTCTGACTCGATAGTTAAGGCCTCCTCAGGTGTGTGCTTTAGACCTCTGCTCTTAATACTTTCTGCAGGGAACTTATTCTCTCTCACTGTGTCAGGTATCATTTCTATGACAAGAGCCAAATCTCTAGTTTAGTATTCTCCAGCTAAGGGCAGCTCTAGGCTTGGTTCAGGTGCTACCTGAATGCTCATTCGTAACCTCAAATTCTACGTATCTCAAAATGGACCCCTCACCCCTCTCCTGTCCCATATATCATCCCTCTCTCCTTCCCAACAAAATTCCATCTTTCATCAGGTCCCTTTAAAAATCTTAGTTGTGGGGTTTAACCCCTCAATTTCTTTCAGATTCACTTATGCACGGATTCCTGAGGATTCTTCCTTCTTTCTTTCACTTTGTGTCTGCTGCTCACTTCCATCCCTCTCTAGACTCAATTTCACACTACCATTATTCCAAAAGCCTTAGAGTTTCTCGGTTCCAAGTACATTCCTATTCCTCTCCCTCATCACTCCACACCTAGAAAAATACTTTTGGATTTTAGACAGTAAGGCGTAACTTTCCTTTAAACAAACAAACAAGCATGTTAGCCAAGTAAATCTCACGCTTTCACGGAGCGCTCTAAATTCTTCTCACTCCCTTGGCCAGTAGAAATCCATTTATTCAGCCAGCTGAATTACAAATTGCACTTTTCTAAGCCCAGTTTATGCAGCCAGGATTAAGCAAATTGCCTTGTGAGTTTTATGATGAAGCACAAAACTCTGAACCATCATGCCAAGGCTCGGCATTTATTTGGACAGCATTTACTCATGCTGCCACGATGTCTTTGCAACACTGATTTATAGTCAAAGGTGCCAGAACATCACTTACTGTATTAAAACTTGGCTGTGTTTCTCCATTTTCTGAGTTCACTGCAAATTTGAAAAAAATATGTTGACTGCAGGGGGAAAAAAATGAGATGCAGACTCTTTTTTTGAGGTGGCTTATATCTGATAAATTTATCTCAACTGCCCACACTGAAATCAGGTCTATTGGACAGCTTCCTCATATGAATCCTAAAATGATAAAGCAGACATCAATTAAAATCTGGTTGATTTTCTTCTATTTGACTTATGTGTACCTTTAAAAATAAAATAAAGAAATACTATCTGGTAAATAGGGTCCTTAATTCAATTTCTAAACATTTCCTGTGAGATGATGAGCTGAAAAAAAAGAGTGTAGCAGCTTTGATGTAGTTAACATGCATTCACCAGTAAATGTGAATTGAACTCAAATGTACAGAAACACAAACACAATTCACAGTGAAAACATACCCACTACCTAAAATCTATCAATAATCAGGAAATGAGGAGGTTGTATATCTGTTTTCATTAGTTTACAACCAAGTGATTCCTTTAATTATCCTCATTGGGCTCAACAAGGTATTAAACAGCCAATGATCAGACACAGAAACAAAGGCATGAATAAGAGCACAATGTCTGACTTTGCCAGGCTCAATAAGCACCACCTTGATGTGCTGATGGTTCTTAATGAAGACAACTGCCACCAATTAGACAACTAACAATTAGCTTGAAAACTGAAGTGTCAAAACAGGAACAAGGGACTGACCCCTGAATACTAAATTATTTTTAGGTGGCATTTAATCACTCTCACAACAGCAAAAGACAGATTTTAGGGGTTGCTCTTTACTACAATGAGGAATTTTGCTTTACATTTTACATTTTGCAGGCTGACACGTTAGCTTTTTTTCCCCTCTTCTTTTCTTTTTTTGTGTTTTTCCCCCAGTGGTACTTTTTTAAATTAAGTTATAGTCAGTTTACAATGTTGTGTCAACTTTCAGAGCAGAGCACAATTTTTCAGTTATACATGAACATACATATATTCACTGTCACATTCTTTTTCACTGTGAGCTACCACAAGATCTTGTATATATTTCCCTGTGCTATACAGTATAATCTTGTCTATTCTACATATGCCTGTTAGTATATACAAATTTCGAACTCCCAGTCTGTTCCTCCCTACCCACTCCCCCCTGGCAACCACAAGTTTGTATTCTATGACTATGAGTCTGTTTCTGTTTTGTATTTATGTTCTCCTTTTTTTTTTTTTTAGGTTCCACATATGAACGATCTCATATGGTATTTTTCTTTCTCTTTCTGGCTTACTTCACTTAGAATGACATTCTCCAGGGACATCCATGTTGCTGCAAATGGCATTATGTTGTCATTTTTATGGCTGAATAGTATTCCACAAATGACAAATGCTGGAGAGGCTGTGGAGGAAAGGGAACCCTCCTACACTGCTGGTGGGAATGCAGTTTGGTGCAGCCACTGTGGAAAACAGTATGGAGATTCCTCAAAAGACTAGGAATAGACTTACCATATGACCCAGTAATCCTACTCCTGGGCATATATCCGGAAGGAAACCTACTTCAAAAAGACACCTGCACCCTAAAGTTCATAGCAGCACTATTTACAATAGCCAAGACATGGAAACAGCCTAAATGTCCATTGACAGATGACTGGATAAAGAAGATGTGGTATATTTATACCATGGAATAGTATTCCTACTTCTTTTCTAACTTTTGCTGGTATCTAGCTTGATACACTCTTTCATTATGATCAAATTGTATTAGTGAATATATAGTTCAAAAGATGGGCCACATACAGTGTTTAAACATAGGACCTAAGCAGATAGTGTATATATTCTGGATTCAGACAGACCTCAGGTTCAGTTCTGGCTCCTAGAGGGCAAGTTATTTCTGAAGTAGAAAACATGAGTGTCAGATTCTTTAGCCAATATTATTTACAATGACAATAAAAGCTATCTTAGTATTGGGGTCCAGTGAGGATTGAGGAGAAACCTAAGGTCAGCCTGGGGGAGGAGGAGCCATTTATGTAAATATATCATATAAACAGAAGATACAGATATCATATCCATATATATATATACACATAGATACATATGTAAATGTAAGGTATATATACATATATCTTATTCCTTTACTAAGAACATTGCCTGAAGTGATCACTGCCCACAGAATTTTTTTCATAAAACCAAGGATTTTCAAACACTTGACACACTTTTGCACTAACCACTGTCTTCCTCTACATAAAAAAATTTAAATTCTTCCTGTATGTACACTGGCAGACAGCCCACATTTGCCATACTACAATTATTTCTGAATGACTTGGCATAACCTTTAATGATATGCTTCTTGCATCACAGGATTTGATGTTCCATTTTTGCCCATCTCATCGCTTTAGTCTCCAGGAACTGTATTTGCGTGATTATTATTAATACACAGGAGCATTTCCGCATGGTTGTCCCTTAGCGTCTACACCCTTGGGCTGCCTTAGAGGTGCGATCACCTTTGGATCTCCACTGGCTCAGTTCCCTTGGATGGGATCCAAGACAGAACTGCCTTATGCTGAGCTTCACTGCTGTGGCCAATGGTGTAATAATGAGGTTCCCATGCCAATACACCTTGGATTTTAGAGGGTCATATTTCCCACATAAGCAGAGGCATTTAAAATGGTATGTTTCTTTTAATTTCATTTCATTCAACTTTTTTTCTTTAACGAGCAGGTCCAGATACTATACAACAAAGCACAACAGTGTCAGTAACCTGAAATTTCCCATAAACTAACACACAGACATCACACACACATACACACACACATTTGGGTATAAACAGTCACAGTATTATGGGAATGAAAATTTTCTTATTTTTCCCTTCAAGGAGGAATCTGCCACTCAACATTAATGTTAAACATTTGAATCATTACACAAAACATATAACTCCAATGAATATCTTATAAAAGCCAGAATGTAGAATATATATAATTTTATTATCAAATTAATATAGCCACTCTTTTTTTAGTGGCACCATGCTTAGTCATTAATGCAAAGCTTCACGTAAGTACATATTTATGAAGAGGAATATACGAGCAAAGATTTTCAAGCTTATTGCACTCATGCCAAAGGTAGTTAGTTGTATGCATGAGGAAAAGGACACAGGTCTACCCTCACAGTCAACTGCAGCTAGCTCAGCTGAAGAGAGCTTTCCAATTCTTGGCAGAATAACAAATTCTCAAGCAGACAGGGGATAGGGGTGAGATTTTTTCTTCTGTAAGTAACTTAATGAATGAAGTACTAATTAACATTATGGCATTGATAAATGGAGAGAGAGATTAGGGATGTACTCGATATTCAGACCTTCGCAGATGGACTGTCAAAGCCACATTAATTCCTATCTCATTGGAGCATCTGCTTCTCCCATAATCCACTGCCCCTTGGTACGAACAACACAAACTGTTGTGACTCAATTCGATTTATATCAATCTAATTTCTTTTAATCCAATTTGTATTCCAATCTACTACCTTCTAATCACTTAAATCTTCAGCCTCCATCTGGTAAATTTTCTCTCAGAATTAACTGAGCAGATGCCTCTGCGATTGTCTTCCACAGTCAAGCTAATCAGACCCTCACAGTGGCCTATAGAACCCACTGAATAGGTACGTGACTTACGGTGTTGCCCTTCCAGTTACAAACTCTGAGAGGTAGGAAGACCATTTTATCTATCATTAATTGGTTCATCTGCATAACACTGCTTGGGAAGAAACACTGGACACAAAAGCCAAGAGAAGAAAAAATACAGGAAAAGAGCTAAATGTGCTCATTTCTCAAATAAGCTTTACAATTTAATCTGTCCTCTGTTTAGGTGAACAAACATGGGGTTAGAATATTATTTAATACTGCATAATCTAAAAAGCTACCTACCCTCTGCAAGATACGGGATTAGAGGAATTTTGTCTAGTCATCATAAAGTCATACTGAGACCCAACTTTGGCTAACATATTCTTAAAATAAGCTTCTGAATTTCGGAAACTTTTTTGTTACTGATTTATTCACTGGAGCATATCTGATATAAACAATACACCCCTCGGCTAATGCTGGCTTTCATTCCCATGGAAGTTCCACTGTGATCCATAATTATTGTCACAAATTAAATGTTGCCCTATGAGTAGGTTGGACAGCACTACCTGTGCATAAGCACCATTCTGGAGACACAGTAATTAACAACAATGTAAATAAATAAAGGACCCAGGATACATAAAGACAAACACTACACTGAACTACTTTGAGGTGGAATTGATTTTCTTGTGAGAACTACAGGATAGGTTTCATTAATTTACAGTCATACTTCTTACATAGCGTATCTTGATAATATTTTAAAGTATTTTTTCTCAAATTTCAAAACATCATAAATAGAAATACCAACTATTCAGTGGGCCCAGATAAGGATTTAGCCTCAGAAGGATTTTTGCTGTTAGAAAACCCTGAAAGATTAGCATAGAAAATCATTAAATCTAGAACATAGTCTATCTTGGAGCAAAGAATGCTTAGTAAGTCAGTCTCATTAATACTATGAAAAAGGAAAATGTCAAAAATGCCTTCATAAAGCATAACATACAGCATAAACAGATAAAACAACTGAATGTAAAATCTATTTCTAGAATTCTGACTAGAGTAAGATATAAAATGTGACTGGGTCACCGAGTATCCAAAGCAACCAGAGAAATCCAGTTGGAGAAATCAGAGGGTGACAGCATTGAAACTTCTGAGAAGCTAGTGGGACTGGAGAATTGAGGGGCACAGTGAGAAACACCGATTCATCTCTTTATCTCAGCACGAAGATAGTTAAGTGGTTATTCAGGGAATAAAACCAGTCATTTCTGAACCCAGATTAGCCTCAGATGTGCTGCTCTGAGCCTCAGGTGTTTCATCTGCAAGGTGGACCAAAAATTATGTCTGCTTCTATATACTATGTTAAGGATGAAATGAGTTCATGTAAACCACAATTTTTGAATTCTAAGGCACCATATAAATAAATGTAAGACCTCACAGCAAGGCCATTTAAGAACATGGACTCTAGACTCAAACTTGAGAACCAGAGTTAAGAGTTGGGTAACTTTTAGTAAATTACTAACCCTCTCAGTACTTCAGTGTAAAACAGCAATGATAATATCTCCTATCCCATGTTATAAGAAGAAAATGAATTAATATATAACATACCTAGATGAGCAGCTGGGGCAAAGTATCTCATGAAAACGTAAGCGTCAGCTAAATGATAAAAGCTAAAAAAGTTGTCTTTATATTGTTAAGTTCTCAAGGAAGTCTAGAGATGCCTTAACAGTTCAATAGCCAAAGAGTAGTGTCTATTTTCTCAAATGCATTCTTCTTTTCAGTAAAGGCAAACTGAGTTGTAAGGATATAACTATTTCAGGTGCTGCAGTGAGGTCTACCTATATAGAGTGGAAAGAAAATATGGTTTATATTGTACTTTTAATTGGCTTTCATATGAAAACAATCACCTCAGTGGTATCAGTAATTTTATTAAAACACTGAAACAAACGCTTACGTATACTATGTGCCAGGTATTGTGCCAAAGGGAGGGAGTCCCACCCTCACAGAGCTGAGAGTCTTGTGCCCTGAGACTTTGATTAAACCCTTTTCCCCTCTGAGCAGTAAAATATTTGAAGCAGACATGTCATGTGCTTCCCTGAAGGCCTAACAGGCTCATATAACTGGTTCAGTTATATGTGATACAAGAATAAAAGTATTAATGTACATGCAAGAATAAAAGTATTAATCAAAAGCCCACTTCCATAATCCTGGCCTCAAGGAGAAAGTAGAGATATAAATGAGCAGGGATTCTGGAACACCCAGGAACAATTCTGTACTTGGCTGAACCACCGGTACACTCAGACTACCCTGTCTGTGCCACACCTCTGATAAGGCAAAGAATGGTCCTTAAGCCTTTGATGGATAAGAAATAGATAGATTAGATAGATAGATAGATAGATAGATAGATAGATAGATAGACAGACAGATAGATATCTCTCCAAGAGGACCAGATGCTACCTTAAAAATCTAGATAAATTTGGAAGGTCTAGTTGATGAAGGACCACAGTCCCAGCTTCCATATTACCACAGTCCTAGCTGATTCCAATCATTTCTTGTCTAACCTTTTACCAAAGACCTGTTAGTGCCAAGCCTCATCCAAGCAATCATTCACCCAAACTGAATCCATAATTGACCAGGCTTGCCAGCGATGTGCATACAAGAATATAAGAAGCAGTTTATCAATTGTTGTCTTATGATTTTAGTTATATATATATATATATATATATATATATATATATACACACACATACATATACATATACACACATATATATACACATATGTGTATATATATATAGTATTTAGTTATATATATATATATATATATAAACTATATATTTATTCTGCAGGATATAACTTAGTATTTTCAATGCCTAGCACAGTACCCTGATACATATACATATTTAACAAATATTAACACATTTTTAATAATTCTGATGTTCAATAACAAAAATACCAATATAGCTATACCTTGTCAAATTTTTGGTATTGGGTGCTTCATGAAAATTATTTTAACTCTCAGTACAACCTTTGTATAAGCATTCCTGTTTCACAGATGAGAAATCCAAGAATTTAAACAGCTTGTAAAAATTCATATTCCTAGTACTCAAGATTATAAAAACATAACAGTGTTATTATATGGTATTTATCTTTCTCTTTCTAGCTTATTTCACTTAGAATGACAATCTCTAGGTCCATCCATGTTGTGCAAATGGCATTATTTTATTCTTTTTATGGCTGAGTAATATTCCATTGAATAAATATACCACAACTTCTTACACAGTCACCTGTTGATGGACATTTATGCTACTTTCATTTCTTGGCTATTGTATATAGTGCTGCTATGAAAACTGGGGTGCATGTATCTTTTCAAATTAGACTTCCCTCTGGATATAGGCTCAGGAGTGAGATTGCTAGATCATATGGTAAGTCTACTTTTAGTTTTTTAAGGAATCTCCATACAGTTTCCCATAGTGGCTGCATCAAACTACATTCCCACCAGCATTGTAGGAGGGTTCCCATTTCTCCACACTCTCTCTAGCATTTATCATTCATGGACTTTTGAATGATGGCCATTCTGACTGGTGAGAGGTGATACCTCATGGCAGTTTTGACTTGTATTTCTCTGATAATTAGCAATATTGAGCATTTTTTTATGTGCCTTTTGGCCATTTGTATGTCTTCACTGGAGAACTGCTTGTTTAAGTCTTCTGTCCATTTTTGGATTAGGATTTTTTTTTTGTTATTAAGTGTATGAGCTGTTTATATATTCTGGAAATTAAACCTTTCTCAGTCGCATCATTTCCAAATATTTTTTTCCCATTCTGTAGGTTGTCATTTTGTTTTGTTTACGGTTTCCTTTGCTGTGCAAAAGCTTATAAGTTTAATTACACTGCATTTGTTTATTTTTGCTTTTATTTCTATTGCCTGGGTAGACTGCCCTAGGTGAAAACTGAAAATTTTGGGTTCTGTTTTTCAAAAGGCGAGAACGTATACTTTAAATGTACTGTGTCATTTTGTGTTTTGTTTTGTTTTGTTGCCCAAGATTTTAGGAAATAATACATTCATCAGGAAAGAGTCCTGGTTTGTTTAAGTGAACTGTTCCAGCACCAACTTTGAGGCTCCCCATTTTCAAATCCTGTCCTTAAAAACTTCAGTATCATCAGTTTTAAGTAGTTAACAGGATTCAGGACATGCTTCCCCAAAATAGGGCACATTGACTTACTGAATATTTTAAGATAAAGGAATTTGGGGAATGGTAAGTACAAGGACTTTGTGACCTTCTTCTGAAACAGGCCACAAGACCCTCACGTGAGAGATGCCCTATAACCAGAGAAAAAGAGTGCCCCTATCTCCAAAGACTAAGGGACACTGGAATGCAAAGGAACACAGATGTGAAGGAACAGGATGTGCTAAGTTTCCCCCAGTTTACTACACTTACCTCATACCCTCTGTCCTATCACAGTTTCCCAGGACTCTCCACTCCTCATCAAACCTAATATAAAAACACTTCGGTTTAACCACGTTTGAGGTTTTCATTTCCTTATGAAGTCTCCTGTGTCACGTAAAACTTACATTAAATAAATGTGTTGGCTTTTCTTCTGTTAATCTGTTTTGTTACTGGAAGCCCAGCCAAGAAATTAGAAGGGTAGAAGGAAAAGATATTTGTTCTCCCCTACATAGTCCATTACAAAATTCACAGTGATCAGTGATCACTGCTGAAATCTTTAAGGCAAAACTGAAAGTTCATAATTTTGAGTTCTTTTCTGGAGAATAAACACATTCAAAACTTAAAATTTTCCATAAATGCCAAACTTGTAGTTTTAACTAAGGCAAATTATGAATGCTTCATATAGATTTATCTGTATATGATAGTGAGAATAATGATGTGAAGTGCTTCATTATTTAAATTAGAAAATATAACTGATTTTTATTTGAAGAGTTTAATTTTAAAGCAATCATTCTTAAAAATTTTACATAGTTTCACCTTGAAATAATTTATAGGTGGTTGGTGAAATATAGCTTAATAAGAGAAGAAAGATCATCTGTCTTCCCTCCAGTTTTACTGGTTTTCTTTACTTTTTAAAATCTCCATCACTTAAAAAAAGCAAACTTTAAGCCAAAAAAAATTCAAAACCACAGGTTGTTGTTAAGACTTTTTTGTACCATATATACTAAAACAACTCCCTTCTGCCAAATAAGTTTTAAACATTTAAATTCGGTGCTATGTTTAAGAACCAGTCTATTTTAATCCTTAAAAAGTTAAAATGTGTTCATAAGACAAGGCAGGAAGCACAAGAAAGGGCAATAAGATCTGTACCACAATGTAGGGCAAAAATATAGAATTTATATATTACATTTTATAATACAGTAAAAAAAAAAAGGAAAATTATAAAAGAAATAAGTCCTCCTAAATAAAACGGCAAGATAGCAAAATATGCTTGAGCTTTTCAAACTCTTATTATTTAGTGACTTCTGCAAAGAACAATAATTTTAAGTCCCATTAGTGCGCAAGAAGAAATAATGGTACATAACTATAATATCCCTCCTACAGGAACTATATAGACCATATTTTGGTTTATATATTAACATATAAATACCAAAAAGATTTACTTTCTCTGTTACTTATTCTTATTAAGAGGTTACTGATTAAAGGAAAGAGTTAGGTCCAACCCTGACACAGGGACTATCTTAGAGCTCCCCTTCCCTGCTCATCTCCAAGTCTTTCATAAATTTAAGGACAGGAATCCCAAATCATCTCAAAAGACTGCCCAGCCTTGGTGAGAGAGGGTAAATAATACTCTTAATTTTAAAATCTTACTGATGTACCCAATTTCCTTTATTAGTGAAATTCATCAGTATGTTCATCTAAGGTATTGCTTTATCTATACAGTCGCTCCCCCTTCCCATCTGTGGTTCAGTCCATGGTTGATTGAATCGTTGGATGCAGAACCCATGGATACGGAGAGTGGACTGCACTACACCGTTTTATATAAGGAACTTGAACATCCCCAGATTTTGGTATCCACGGGGTCCTGGAACCAATCCCAAACAGATACTGTGAGACAACTGTATAGCACTGCACATATTGTACCTTTAGATACAAATATGACCCCCTAAAATTGTCAACTGAAATTAGGAAGGAAAGACATGACTGCTAATAAACCTGGCTGGTCAGTCTATACCGCTAATAAAGAATGCTAACATATAAATTCTGATAACATATAAAGAGATGCATTTCATGTATATTTGTGTGAATTTATACTAACCACAAGCAAAGTGACTTCTCCTTTTACACTTATGGTCCATTTTCCATAAGCCAGGTTTTAATATATTCAAATTTCCATTTATGAAAATTTAAGTGATGTGACAGAAACATAACAACAGAAACCTTTATTTGAAAACAGTGAAAATACAAAGTTTGACATTCTTAAGTCTTTCCTCTCAAGATGAGGTAAAGAAAAATACAGCACTTTAAATACTCATGAAGGAACAATTCCTTTGGTGGAAAAGAAACTATCATCTCACCCTGCCCTTAGGGACATTTATGCTGTGCTGAAATAACATTATTTCTTTAAAGGACAGAATTCATTAAACCAACCTTCCTTCCTTCCTTCCTTCCTTCCTTCCTTCCTTCCTTCCTCCCTCCCTCCTTTCCTTCCTTCATTTATAATGTTCCAGTGACTAATACACATCATAGTAGTAACAAAAAACAATAAAGGAGGAAGGATTTCTCTAGGAAGGATTACTCTAAAAATTGGAGAGAAATACAAACTGATGAACTCACCCAGGGCTTGACAATTTTTTTTTAATTAAACTAGCTGTATGAGTTCTTCTGTCCTAAAGGAAACATCTGTCAGTGAACCAGCTGAACTAATAAACACCACAATGTGTTAAAAAAGAGTATGATTTGATTTGTTCAAAATATAATAAATACAAAGACCCTCTCAGGCATATAACTAATTGCTTTAGTAAATATTTGCAAGGAAACAAGACATAAAAAAACATCTGTTGTCAACTACTTCTTTTATGCCCCAGAATTACTGTACAGGTGGAAGGGGTGTATTTTAAAATTGAACCTTAGAGAAAAGATAAAAGAATGTAAGTTAGAATGATACTGTGACACTTTAAAGATAGCCTTCCCAGGTGTGGAGAACAGAAAAAGCAATTACATCACATACTAATATTTGGGGTTTTGTTTTTTGGGGTTTTTTTTTTCAAATTTCATTTATTTTGGGGGGGTAGGTAATTATGTTTTTTTTACTTATATTTTTTAAAGGAGGTATGAGGGATTGAACCCAGGACCTCGTGCATGCTAAGCATGTGCTCTACCACTGGGCTATACTCTCCCCCTAATATTTGTTAAAAAAAAAATAAAGTGTAAGTGAATATTTATGCTACATCTAAACTTGAATCTGCATTTATAATTCATCAATGTTCACAGTACAAGTGCTAAAAATGAAATATTAACATTACCTGTTTCATGAGAATGCATTCTTTGTACTACACAGGATTCTAATTTGTAATGTAAATGTCCTACACTTTTGTACTTGTATCAAGCACTATGTATCAAAAATGGTTATCAAAATATCCACATTTAAGTTTAAAATGCCTGATCTAGTTCAAAAACTTCGTTTACTCTCTTTCTTCATGTATATTTAGGGCATTATCCCCAACTAGGCATAAAGCCACATAAATCTGCATAATTTCACATTTAAGGAGAACACCATGCCCATAGGACAATTCTATCTGTTCACCCTCAGTGTGAGGGTCAAGCTGTGTAGTCCTCAGAAAGTAGCATTAAATAAGACAACTTAATAATGCACTAGGGAGGAAATCACTTAATATTCATGTTGACAGAAGAGAAGATTAATCACAGAGACTTCGTGCTCTCAAAGAGGACTCAAGAAGGCCCAAGGTTCCAGTTCCAGGAAAGTTGATTGCTTTAAAGTAGTTCACAGCAACCTTTTGATGAAATGCTAAGGTTTACTGCAAATTGGCACTGGGTGACAAATGAGAGACCTTCCTTACTTTAACTTCAAATTAATCATATTGTCCCATTGATCTTTGTTTTCTGTAATGTGTTTCCCACAACCTTTTCTCCTCTTTGGAATGGAAAAGCAATCTTTTTAGTGAATTTTAAACAATTATAAGGAATATTCCCTCTCATGTTTACTTCACCCTACCGGTGATTTCAGAAACCGCATGCTTTTTTTCTCTCAGCAAACATAAACGTGTTCCTCTCACTCTACTCACTTTTTATGACAAAGTAAGCATTAGAAAAATAATGGTCAATGTTTACCTGCTATTCAGAATGCAGAGTTAAAAGCATTCAACCTGTTAAAGACTATTTTTAATGACAGTGATTGAATATAATTACAACCCCTTTCCCTTGAGCAGTTTATTAACCCTCTTTGGATTAAATACTTGTTTGCTGTAATTTATAAAGGGCAATTGTTTTCTTATCTATTAAGCATTTTCCTCAAAATCTACCTACAAAACCACTCAAAAGCTGCAATATTACAAACATAATACAGGCTTAGCTGATTCATTTCCTATTCATGTGTTTTAAATGATTCCCTTTGGACTTCTGGTAATCATTGCATTGAACTAAATCATGATGGCCTAACAGTTCTTCTATGAGGAAAAAAAATGACTTTACTCTGTTATATTTATAGTAAATAAATAAATAAATAAATATGCAATCCTGAATTTAAATAAAAACAGATTAATGTGGGAAACAGACTCAAAGTACAGAAACTTTAGGGATGATGAATGTTTACAATCTCTACTACAAAATAAACATATAATATATTCATTCACAAATATATGAGTACTTAATACCAGCTGGCACTGGTTGTATACTAATGAACAAAACAGAGACATGCAGGTTGCTATCTGGTTGTATATAGTATATACATATATATTTTTTAATTGCGTAAAATACTATAAAGAAGGATATAGCAAGAAGAACTAATTTGGATTACTGGGCAAGAAGGTCTTCTCTAAATAAGTGCCTCTTAAGCAGAGTCCTGAAAGACAAATGGAGTTAGCCAAAGTAAGAACAGGAAAAGAACATTCCTGGCAGAGTATCCAACATAGGCAGGCTCTAAAATAGGATGACCTTGGTATGTTCTAGAAACTGAAATAACATCAATGTAGCTAGAATATATGGTAAGGGAAAGAATAGTGGAATAAAATTTTAAAAGTAGGTAGTGAGGCCAAGATTACATAGGAACTTACAAAACCATATCAGTGATTACAATCCTGTAATAAGTACAACAGAAACCATAGAGGTATTTTAAACGTCTCATGAAACTAACATCATCTGTTTCACATTTTCAAAAACCACACTGTCTTCTCTCAGAAGAGCCCAGGAAGATATTGGAATAACCCAGATAAGAGATGGTGGTGAACTGCAACAATGAGGAGAAGCAAGTAGATTTTTTATTTATATAGGAGGCAAAATCAGCAGAACATAGCTCAGCTGCATGGTAGCAAGGAAAGTTCTGAGTGTTCAATCCTTTTAACACAGGAAGCTGATGATTTCCTAATCACTTTTTAAATGGCCTGGAAACACCCTGAAACAGGCAGGAAGATAGCAAGGCCTCACAGGAGGGAGTATCCAGATATGCTACCAACCCCAGCCTTCAACTCAAATGGACTCTGCCAGGGACTCTCCATGCCCCTTGGGCAAGCTGCTTAATGACCATGCTTTCCAAAACACCATCACTCATTTCAAAGCAGTGAGAGGATAAACAATGGATGAACGAATCCATTTTATTTTTCATTTATGAATCTTGCAAGTGGGAAAGGAGGTGCTTTTCTTATTTCCAGGCAAAAAGCCTAGGCTAGCAAGTTTTAGGTAGCTTCACAAGTATCAATCATACAAAAATCATAAGGGACATTTACACTAAAACTACTGGCTTTATTTTCATTTCATCTTATTTTAAGTTTACTGACATATTTTTACTGAATGAACAGCTGTTTCTAAAAAGTAAGTTTTCTGGTCTGGAAACTTGCTCATAAACTGGATTTTATGGAAAAAGAATAGCTCTAGTTTAGAAGGAGATACATGTCACCTTAGAAAGAGAAGATTCTGCACAGAATCTTTCCTCAGGAGAATGATGATAGAATAGGCAACAGTGTTTGCCCCTAGAGTAGAGACTGGGAGACAGGACTAGGTGGGAGATTCTCCTTTCACAGTATAACCTTTTGAACTGTCGAAAGATTTACAATCTGCTTGTACTATTATAAATAAATAAGCAAACAAACAATGAGAAAACCACCCATGATTTCTCCTCACTCTGTAACACACCACTCATGAACATTTTGGTTTACATTCAGTGCACCATCATATCTGTCAAACTTGGTCCCACTTTTTTCTATTTGTGCTGAGCACCTGGTATCCCTCTCCACAAGGTCCAAACAAGAATCTCCCTGTTTCCAGTCTTACTGCATTACAGCCATCCCCTATGCAACAGCCAAAGACACCTCTCAAAAATATAAATAAATTATGCTACTTCTGTGCCTAGAATCATCCAAGGAATTTTCTTTATATTTAAAATAAAATCCAGACTCCTCACCAGGATTCACGGTATCCTGCATATCCCATCCCTTGTCTTCTCTGCCATCTTTTGGTACCACCCATCCTCTTTGCTGACAACTCTCTAGGTATATCAGCTATAGCAGGCTGACTAATGTTTGTTCTCCAAAATTTATGGCCACCCAGAACCCCAAGATGTGACCTTGGAAGTAGGGTCTTTGCAGAAGTAATTAAGGTAAGGATGGAGATACGGTCACGCTGGATTACAGTGGTCTCTAAAACCAATGAGAATGTCCCTATAAGCGATAGAAAAAGACACACAGAGACAGAAGGGAGAAAGAAGTCCACGTAAAGATGGAGGCAGAGATTGGAGTTATGCTGCTATAAACCAAAATATATGTCGGTGGGGCCTCTGAAAGCTGGAAGAGGCAAGGAATATGTATTAGTTTCCTAGGGCTATTTTAATAAAATATAACAAACAGGGTGGCTTAAATAACAGAAATATATAATCTCATAGATCTGGAGGCTCAAAGTCCAAATCCAAGATATTAGTAGGATTGATTCCTTCTGCAGGCTACAAAAATGAATCTGTTCCTGGTCTCTCCTAGCTTCTGGTGGTTTGCTGGCAATCTTTGGCAATCTTTGGCTTGTAAATTACTCCAATCTCAGCCTTCATCTTCACGTAGATTCTCCCTGTATCTCTGTGTCTGAATTTCCCCTTTTTATAAGGACACTAGTCATACTGGATTAGGACCACCTTACTGACCTCATTTTAATTTAACTATGTATGGAAAGACCCTGTCCCCAAAAAAAGATTACATTCTGAAGTACTGGGACTTAGGACTTCAACAAATCTTTTTAGACAAATGAAGCCATATGAGAAGGATTCTTCCTACACCTTGATTTTGGACTTCTGGCCCCCTATGAGAACTATGAGAGAATAAACTTCTAATGTTTTTAAACCAGGAAATGTGTGGTCATTTATCACGTCAGCCCTAAGAGGCTAATACACCAGTTTCCCTCTCTGGTTCTTAAGCACAAGTTATTTTCCACTTGAGAGGCTTTGCATGGGTCCTTCCCTCCCCTGGAATGCTTTTCCTGCAGATCTTTACAAGGCTGGTCCTTACACAGGTCTTAGCTCAAACATTTCCTACTTATAAGATGTCCCCCTGATGACTCTACTTAAGAATGGCTGGCCTGCCTGGCACAGTCATACATTATATCCTCACAACACTGATTTGTCTTTAAAAAATTATCTAACAACTGATCTGACTGCTTGCATATCATCACTCTCCACATCAAGGACTCCAGCTTGTTACCTCTAGAAGAGCAGGCCTTGGTCTGTGCTGCTCACAACTCTAACCCCAGTGCCTGAAAGAGTGTTTGAAACAAAGGAGGTTTCAATGCATATTTGCTGAATCAATGAGGAAATAAGAAAGGCATTCAATGTAACCACTTCCAGACATTTGGACCAAGGGTTTAAACAGCCTATGGATGAATAATTAAAGTATTAGAAACTACTGACACATACAGAAAAAAGAACCCATTATAATAGTATAATTTTAATAGTATATTCTTTTTTTCCCACGTTGAATCAACATATGTTTCAATAAAAATTCCACCTACTGCTCTTAACTCCAGCTTTATCCTTTTGTATTAAATATTATGAAACTAATCATTTTCCCATGTGAGAGCATATATTTAAAGATGACTGTGATCCCCATCAACTCCTTTTTCTAGTAGAGCACCATCATTCTTTCAACCATTTCTCATATGTTTTAAAACCCATCTCAGCCCTCTTCCGCTCTCTCCTAAGTGATCTCCTTAAAGAAATTCCAGTTTGTCTATTTCTGTCCTAAAATTTAGCACTTTCCTATATGGTCTAAGAACACACACTAGAGTACAAGGATTACCCCCTTTTATTTTAAGTCAAAGATCAACAAACATTTTTAAAGAGCAAGACAGTTTAATATTTTAGGGTTTGTGAGTCATACCCTGTCTGTCACAGCTACTCTACTCTCCCTTTGTAGCAGGAAAGTGGCTATGGACTGTATGTAAATAAATGAGGACATCCAGGTTCCAGGGAAACTTTATTTGTGGACAAGAAAATCAGATTGAATAAAATGTTCACATATCACAAAATATTATTCTAGCCTTGATTTTTATTCAACTATTTCAAAATGTTTTAAAAAAAGAAAAGAAATATTAGTTTGTGGATCACACAAAAACAAGTTGCAGGCCAAATCTGGCCCACAGGCAGCAGGGTGCCCACCTCTCTTTCAGATCATATGTTCTACAGCAAAGCCAGGGAAAACACCAGCCTGTGGGAGTGGGCTGTATATCATACTGTGGAAATTATATTGAACTTAACATCCACAAGAACACTGAAGTCTCTATTCACATAGTCTACTTCCAATTCCACTTTCTCCATGCTGTTTTGATGCCATGCATCTTCTACAAATGAATAATGTGTTTAAATTATATTTTCAAGATATGTTTCTCTTTAGAGTGAATATTAAATGGGACTGTTAAGTGACTGGTTGTTAGGAGGTTTTGGATATTAGCAACGGGAAAAAAATGATCATGCTTTATTCTGTAAAAATGTTCATCTAAACAAAGATTATTCTCAATAGGGTGATTTGTTTATTCTCATTTTAAAACATCAAAACAAGATGGCTTCTACTGCTTCCCTTGGGAAATGATGGCACAGCAGAAGGAAACATCTTTGCAAATGCTGTCTTAATTTTATTCTTTGTTTCCAACACATTAAGACTGACAGCTTTCTCTCATCACAAAAATATGTTTTCTCATATCAAATTAAGGTTCACACCCTTAGCATAAATATCACCCAAGAAGCCTGTGTATCTCCAATCATGAAAGGGAAGTAGATCTTCAAAAATAAGACAGCCTATTCCATCTAGCTATAACTTTAAAACAACAACAAAGGTTAATGGTGTCTTTTTGGAAAATGTTGCAAATATACACTTATAATTAGTTTGAGAACAACTAAAAAGGTACTAAGAACAAAAAAGGAAAAAAAAACCATAAAGAGATACACAAAGCAAAGATTTAGGCATAATGGTTTCACGTTGAAGAATGATCTTAAACAGGTCTACCATGTAAGAATTAGTATTGATGATTTGAAAAAACAATATATGAAGTAGTCCCTGATAAAATGAAAAAGAAAAAAAAATGTTCTGAAGCATCATTTACATCCTCTTTAAAAACTGAGACAACCTGGTAACTGTGAATGGAAACATGACATGTAGAATTAATTCCCAGGAATTAATTACTAACAGCAATTTTGATTTTCACATCTACTTCCTAACCTAAAGGTCTATATCCTCTGAGGCTAATGATGTCAGTAAAGAACAGATGCCTTTCATCAAAAAATTTATGAAAAGAAGGAACAAATTTAGCACTGGGTCTATGCCAAGTATGGTGCCAGTTGTCTTCATCTTGGTTAATGGTCTCAAAAAAATCCCATGACATCTTCAGCAATCTTTTTAGTCTGTTACTTATATCCAACTCAAAAGCAGTTTTAGAGATATATGTATCAATTCTTTTTAATTTATTATATATAGATAAAATTCTTCCTTTTTGCACTCACAGTTGCCCTGTTGTTAAATAAAGATAATGAAAATATTCAGTACAAGCAGTAGAAAAATTGAAAATCTGAGAATAAGCAAAACTGAGACTTACTGAGTACACCATTCAACTGACGGGAGCACTAGTGTCAGCCACACTGGGAAAGACCCTATGAGTTGTGTGTGTTTGAAAGGACTCTGGCTTCAGTCAGTATGATTTGCAAAGGGAATGCTGGCTTTCGTTAATCCATTACTACAACTTTGGCAGTCGCTAATAATGAAGCAGAGACAATGCTTAAAATCTTTGGAAAAGTTGCTAAGACCTATCAATAACTGTTTTGTGTTTTTGTTTTGTGCTATGTGTTTATGTATGTGCATGTGTGTGTCATGGGAGTATGGGAGGAGGGAAGAGGTTCTTTTTCTTAAAATTATATTTAAACCAAAAGCAAATGAAGAGTTTAAAACTTTATAATTCAAATATGAGTGTTAATTTTTAAAACTGCAAGGATACCAAAGGTTGGTTTGTTGATTTTGAGTAAACAGGTGGATAAATGGGGGTAACTATTCTATGTTTCAATATAATCTTCAATACTCAGCACTAAGTAAACATTCCTTAAAAATTCTTTAGGTTGCTTGCTTGTACTATCAAAAACTGTTAAAAAAATAAAAACAACCATTTCCCCCCAAATCTAGATTGATTATATAACTGAAACATGGACATCTTTAACATTAATGTATACATTTCTACACGTTTACTTATTTTCTGCATTCTTAGTACTTGAGTTTATTGGACACACATTGTTATATGATTTATAGGGTGAGACTGTACATAATCTTTTCTGGCTAAGTTTTTTTTCAAATTGACATACTATTAATACATATGATAAATTTTTGAGAAATTATATAGATTATTTATTATTAATGGAGGAATCTATGGAACAAAGAGCTGATTTTGAAACCATTTTTCCTACCTCCAGTTAATATTATCAGAATTCATACTGCCAAGTATCTCCTTCAACACCTAATATCATAGCTATGCATTTAAATTTTAAATTTTATAATAAATATGAATAATTAACAAGTCATTAGAATATAAAAACAATCTATTTTTCTCTATTGAGTGAAGACAGTTAGAAAACTACTAATAAGATCATAAAGGTGACCTCTTCAAAATTCTTTCAATTTTTTATCATGTCATTTCCCAAGGGTGTTCTCGTCTTAGTAAATGTATCAAATTGTTATTGTGCTGTTATCAATTACCAAATTGATTATGATGAGACATAATTCTCCCTTTTCAAAAAATAACAGACTATTCTAGGCCATTTTTACAGATTTTGTAAAGAAATCCATGATCTAGACAGGAATCTTCCTTTGTAGTAAGAAATAGCTTCAGCTTCATTGCCAAGAAAATCCTAAGAGAATGCCAATTATGCCAATTTTACAAAAACAGATGTATGGTGATTCTGTGATATGGACTATTTTACACAAGGGACAGAGGCCAAATCATTCATCTCAATTTACTTAGGACCCAAGGCTTAATTTGAACTCTGACCTCAGAGTGGAAAGGTCATTTGTATATCCAATAGTGCACCAGGCACTATTTTCAAAAAGGAACATATATATATTTACCTTCATATTCTATTAATTTTTCAATTAATTTTGCAAACAGTGACATCACTTCACTATTTTAATTATTTCCTAATATTAACCAATTCTAAGAAATGTTTAAAATTTGGGCCATTGCTAAGGTAACAAAGTGTTTAATCAATAGTATGCATGATGGCCATTGATTGAAACTCCTCATTTAAGGTGCTCTCAATCTTGATCACCAATAGTCAAATGACACCTGACTAAAGATTGCTAAGAATCTTGTTACTCGCTGACTTTAATGGAATTTTGAAAATAGGTCATAGGAATGACAGGTAATTGGGTTTAAATGAAAATACAAAGGTAAACAATGAGCTATTTTTCACAATTAATTTTGAGCAAAGTATTTGCTTGGTGATTCGTTTCTTACAATGAAAAAAAGTAAGTGTATTTCCATAAAAATGAGCTGCAACTTTTGCTGACCAACCTGTATATACTAAGAACACAACCATTTCTAAGTATCCTGTTTATAACATTTTCTCTTCAACATGTGATTTATTGCCCTACTCCTTCCCAGGGAGCTTCTGAGAATTAATGACATAACTGCCAAGTGCCTGAAGCTCCTTAGGGAAAGAGTGCGATAATATTACTAAATATTACTGTGATTATTATTATTTTATATATAGCCTCACAAATGTTTTTTTCCCTAAATAAATTTGGTGGCTTTGATTAAGCTAGACCTACACTGCATTTAAATCATTGAATTAAAATACTTTGTGAGCACCCCTGCCTCTCAAATCTGGGAGACACATAATTCTAGTCCCTTTCCAGAAACCCATTTCTTAACGGAAGCATTAATGCTATCAAGACTTCCATATCCCCCTAGTGGTCATCAAACTTGCAGAAAAATGAGAAATGAGAATATCAGGAAATAACTATTGAAAATATTTTATCATTGAAAATAATTTACCCTCCCTTGTTGTCCAGGAGACAAAAGCAAAATACTTGAGTGAAAAAGCAAAAATCATCATTATATAAACTGTGATATTTCTGATTCAAGAACTTAAACATCCCAAATGTTTAAAATGCTACAAAATTCTATACTTTTTACTATGGAATGAAATATGCTTGTATTATATTTTGAAATATCACTAGTATTCAACTATTAATTTTATTAAAATATGTATAATATAATTGCAATTTATATACAAATATTTTTACTACACATTTTTCATATGCTTGTATTTTGTTTCACAAACTCTTATAAATGAATCTTTATACTTTAATCTCCTTTCTTTGAAAGGAATAAACTGACATAATTTAATACATTCTCCTTTTAAGGTAACTTTTAAATAAAGTCAACTTGTTACAACAAAAACCATGAAAATTAATGAAAAAAATGAACCCAGGCATTTTCCTTTCTGACAGTAAATAACAGAAAGCTTAGTAGTAGTAATAAAAGCATATTAATTTTTCTGTAGGCTTTTAAGTTAACATGAAGAAAACAAGTTTGCCCTTCCATCCAGGTAAGTAACCTAACAACTACAACACAAAGTATGTATTACGAATATTCCTAAAGGAGAAATTGGATTTATTCACACAAATATAGAAAGGAGATAGCCCAACCTAATTTAGAAAATATAAACTGTGTTTATGTTTATCACCATAAAATGATGAATAGATCATTTTTAATTTGTACACACTATTGATGAATTCAGCAAAACCACAGGAAAAGAGCAGTTTTTGCTGAGTCTAGAATAACTAAGGACAAAGAATGAAGTGGACCGTTTTCATTTAACTCAACAAATATTTATTGAACACTTTTTATGTGTCGTTCTCTGCTAACCCACAACAAGTAATATCAAGGAGGAGACAGCTCCTGACATGAAGTAGCCTAACATAAGTGTGATTCATAAAGCTTATACATAAAATATTGCAATTCAATAATACATAATCGAAGGAGATAAAGAAAGAGTGATGGGATAGGAGATCCTGTCAGCCATTATTTGCTTCCCTGATTACAGGATATGCTTGAAACTTGTTTGTTTAGTTATTTTGGCCAAACTTCTAGGTATCTCTCTAAAGCATCCCCTCATCACTCACTTTGCTCTAGTCTCTCCAATCTTCTAGTTCCTTGGCAACCTCCTCCTGTGTTATTCCTTACCATCTTCTCACTGTCAATCCCAGACGCATGTCAACAATCATGAGAGAACTTTTAGAAAACAGATACCCAGACTGCTCTCCCAGCCTTTTTAATGCAACTGGTCTGGGATGGGGGCTGGGCAATGCTTCTAGCTGAATCTTATTCTGAACTCAGCCCAAGGTATCCTCTTTGGAATCCTTTCAAATCCCTCGCCGCCCCCCCGCCCCCCAGTAGAATGGATTTGGTTCATTGCGTTTTTATACCCTCCTGAGACCACCTCCAAGCTAACAGCTAACCACATTCTACTGTATTCAGATTTACCACTGGACCTCTTCTACCAGCCTGGAAATCCCCTTAGGAGCAAAACAACCCTTCCCATTTTCTTCCTATTGTCTTGGGATAAAATTTAGAATCCATACGTACATAAATCTGCACCATCCAGTCCAGCCTTCCTCTACCTTTCCTTTGCTCACAACTTTCTCTTCGACTTTTCTTCTACATTTTCAAAGCTGACAAGTTCTCCTCTCCAGCCCTCTTCAGGACCTTGTCTCAGTCTGAAATGCAATTCCCAAGTCCCCCTCTCCCCCATCTCTAATCCCACAGGCCTCAGCATAAATATTACTTCCCCAAAGAGGCCTTCAAGCCCAACAAACTAAATTCTGTAAATTTTTTCATCTCTTTGTGACATTCTGTACTTTATAATACTTAAATTCAATTGTAAGTACAAACATACTCAATGTAATTATCTATCTTTCCCACTAAACTGAAAGGTCCCCCACACTATCTTAAGCACCCAGCACAATGCAAATGCCCAGTATTTTTTTTAAGGAAATAATGAATAAATGTGCATCTGTGCTATCACCTAAATTAATAATAGCTATAAACTTGGAAATCACTAGGCAAGATGAATTTTTTTAAATAATAGCTTATCCCTTAATGCCATATTTTGCAGATCCATTCCTTTAATGCCATATTTTGCAGATCCATTTTTTTCCTTTTGTTTTTCAAGAGTACTAACAGTATCACTTGAGGTATTCACTAACCCTAAGGGGAGATGCAAATTCATTCTTAAGGATGTTATAAAATGGGGGGGGGGGGGGAGCAGGCTGTTATCAGATAGCACACAATAATCTCTTTTTAAATTACAGTAACAAGGTTATTGTGAATATTACTTACATTTGAATGGAACTTTCAGGTATCTAAACATTAGAGTATTTGTAGTGTTAATTTTCATGAATTCTGCCTCAAGGCAACCAAATAAAGCTTTTAGCAATTACGCTAAAAGCACCTATGCCCAAAGGTTTTTATTCACTTATTCTAGTCACATAATATTAGAAAGCTTAGTAAAACACATTAAAACATTTCTTATGCCCTGCATTGGAATAGAATTTTAACAGCAAATTAGCAAGAAATATAAACATTCCTTTTTCTGATTGTAAAAACAACACACACACATACACACGTCTTTTGACAAAATTCAATCATAATCACAATCCAAGTTCATACTTTTTTTTAAATCTATAAAATTCAAAGCAAGAAAGGATGGCTTGCATGCTAGTAACTAACTCACATGAATGCTAAGACAAAAGGATGGAAATGTCAAAGCATTTCAACTTGGTTGTATAAATTTTTAACTACATTATAAGAATGTATGTATATGTGTATCACGCATTTGTGTGCATATTTGTGCCCACATATGTGCATGTCCGTACATACATATATTACATATACACATGAACATGTATATTCCTTAAACTACAAAACATGTTGCATAGGTTATAAATTATGATTATGGCTTTAACTCAACCATTTTATTTTTCATGTTAGAAACACTAAGCACTACATCTGGAAAAAAGTTATTTTTATGTTACTGTATCTACAATCCTTAATGCAATTGCCAAAAAATTGTATGTCTTGTATCTAAGCTTTGAGTTACCTATATATTTCCAGCTGTGGAAATTATACTAAATATACTATATTTTTTCCTAAATACTCAGTTCCCAGTATTTCTCAGTCCTTAATATTTTCAAATTGCCCATATAATTTCAAGAAATGAGAAGGTACTAACTTCTCACACTCCAAAATAAAATGGTACACAGTTCTCAAGTCTTCTTGAGACTTCATGAGAATTCATTCTTGATGAATGAAAGCGCATCTTCAATTAAGATATTAATAAGTCACAGAATCTTTCATTCACAAATATACATCTTTATTTGTATTGTCTAATTTGAGTGAATCTCATCAAACAAAATTAGGTCTTTATAAGCTCGACCAAAGTTACTAAATACCACCTCCTTTGAAAAAAGGTGGGGGGAGAATGAGATTTTATACAAATGAATAGAGAAAGGATGACTTCATCAAAGAGAGTCTTAGCTACATTATAGAAAATATCTGGGAAACAGTAGTAGATCTTTGTGATCATCCTCCTTCCTCTTACTCTGGGGATTTTATCTTGTTAGAACTTGTTCAGACTGAGTGTGGCCTCACAAAGTTGTTACTCAAATATTTCAGGCCTCCTGTGATCTAATGTTTTCCCACGGAAGGAAACTTTCCCCTTTATGTGAGATAAATACCCACAAAATATGTCCTAAATCCTCTCTGAAAGGATATAATTATTAGTACTGTGCACTCATTTATTAGGACAGACAGTTCAACTACTCTACTTACCTTTTTAATTTAATGCATTCATGCTACTTACATGGCTGTGTTATAACAACCACAATTTTGCCAAAATAAGTTCACCATATAAACATTCCTTTGGTTAACTGACCGTACTTTTAAACCTTGAAATTAGAGAGGAGAAAGTAAGAAATGATCTGGCAGTTATATAAATTTACAGAAATAAATTGATTGGGATTGGGTACAATTTATATATACCCCCAATGAGTCTACTGTATTTTCTTTTACAGCATCTATATTTCTATTCCAGATTCATTATGAGATTTTCTACATAGTCCTACTCATTTATATATGCCTTGTCAGCAAACTAGTCCCTCCTGAGTTCACAGACTATTATGAGAATGAAGCCACTTCGTCAATACAATATGCAATTTACTGACTGGCCTAATAACAAAACCAGGAAAATGAATTTTACACAGAGACCCCTAATACCAGGAGTATCTTTTTCACTATTACACTGTCTGTGTTACAGAACCATGGATACTACATGCAAAAGGGTTTGGTGTTAACGGAAAGAGGCCGTGGAAGTTGGATAAAAGAGAAAATCTTTACAAATAAAATAATCTTTAAAAGTAGTGTATAGAAATCATAGCAGGGTGAGTTCTAGGTGAATACTTTTTTGTATCTGTTATTTCTAAAAACAAATGATTGCTTCCCTATCCTGTACCGTAACTCCAAACTTAACGAGTGGGCACTTAATCATTGGGACTCTAATCTCATTACTGATATATTATTACATTTTTTATATATATCACACACAAACAAACTGATGAAACTGTACAGAGTTAGCTCCCTCTCAATGAGTGCAGTGCTGTTATGGTACAATGCCCGTATGCTTTTCAATGTTAGCTATGATATGGCCCCACAGCATGACAGTGACATAACATTGACAAAAAAAGCCAATTAGAAAATCTCAGAATTGGCCTTCAACATCTCACTGTCTATCTTATTTTCTACTTTCATATTTCTGAGATAGTAGGTCCATTCTATTTATCTATCACTCTCTTACATCAGTAACAACAAATACAGAGAAGTCTATGGACTGGGAAAAGCAGCCAGCACATAATTGTACAGAAAGCAGAGAATCTCACTTATTCAATTTCCCCTGGCCCTTTATCATTCAGCCAAGTAGCTTACTCACTACCAAGCTGGTACAGGAAATATACATTTAGTTTGAAGAGCCATCTTCCAGGCTTGCTCCACTCCATGCAACACTTTCCTGTTTTACTAGAAAAAAGCAAGTCATTGAACATATTTGGAGTCAGATGGCATTGGTTCCTGCATAAAATGCTGCCTATGAAGGACAAATTTAATTTGTCCAACATTAATTAAGCCCTACTTTGTGCAATTCAGCAGATATAAAATGGACTAAGAGGTAAATATGGTCCTTGCTAGAAACGGACAAACAGTAGAGATTTCTTGGAAAGCTTTGTGAATTTGTTCTTGATTTTGAAGACACTGTATTCTCTACACAAATGGAACTATGAATTTTCAATGGAAAGCATGCATACAGGAGTTGATGTCATACTTCTAAATTACTTGCAGATCTAAAGCTGCGGTCAAATTTACACCAGCCCAAACAGAGAGAGAGTGAAATCACACCTAGCAGAAGAACTGCCAACATTTTCAAATTTAGAGAAACAGCAAGGAAGGATATGAAGAAAACTCTTCCCTTGTTCAGTCTGAAAGATAATTAAGACAAATATAATTGGGGGGGTCTTAATTCTGATTCATCTTCTCAAATTCCCAATTGCTTAGACTGCTAGAAATATTTTCTCCTGTACTTTCCCTCTTTACTTTGTTCTCCTATACCCATTCCACATCTGTCAAATCTACCTCCACTATAGTTTTGAATCCATTACACATATACTGACAACATAGTATGTTTCACATCTACGGACAATTCGTTTGTTTATGCCTTCACCATTTTATCCCTGAAGGGTTCTCTCTGCCTTTGGTCTTTTCACCTTTAACAACACCCTCATTTAAGTCACATATTGCATTCTGAGCATTAGCCGACTTTAAAACCTCTAGATGAGTTTTCATTGCCTTCTTTCCATGACTGAGCCTTTCACAGGGAACCCGCCAACCCCATTTCCGAGTGAGGAAGCTCCTCTCTGCACCTATATTGTAACCAGAAACACCATTCCATTCATCTCATGCCTTAGACTTTTCCACCCTAACCCCAAGCACCACAACCACTTGTCCAAATGGCAGTCACAACACTCCTTTCCTTCTTAAGACTCTGCTCAAGTTACCTGTCAGGTGTGAAGGTGTCACCGGCAAAGCCCACTGGGGTCCCGGCGTAAAAACTAAGAGGGAATCTAGGTGATACGGTCTAACCTCTTCTTTCGCGCTTAGTCTCATTTCACTTGCTCGCAGGGCTGGCAAGCAGAGGTCTCACACCTGCCACCTCAGACCGGAGTTCTTCCTGAGAAAGGGCTGAGCCGACACCTCTGCCGCTGACCGTATGTAGAAGCTGCGCCGGACACCGCAACTCAAGATGGCCGCGGCGGCGGCGGCGCCGCGCGCAGAGTCGCTGCGCAGGGAGCGCCGGGAGCTCCGGGAGCGCCGGGAGCGCCCGGAGCGCCACAGAGCTCCATCCGGAGCCTGAAGCGCTTGCCCAGCAGGAACCCCACCCCCTCCCGGCTGACGGATCCCAGTAAAGCAGCCCCGCCCACGGCCTCTGGGGCGCCTGCGCGGGGCACAGAGGTTGCGCTCGCCAGCGAGCGCGAAATACCCTTCTGTGTTCACTGATCAGAGTGCAGCCCTCCTTGGCCTCTGAACCGAACTCTGTTTCCATCTATCTTTGTGAGTGATACTGAGCAGAAGGACCCTCGTTGGGGACCGATTTGGTAGAATCAGTAAGGAAGCTTTCTCTTAAAACCTTAGGCAGCCTTTCAGGTTCTCAGCGTGCTGTACAAATATCTCAACTGCAGCAGTACTTGAGGGCAGTGATCTTGTTTGTCAGCTTGTGATCTAAAGAACTCAGTCAACCGCACATAGTAGGCACACACCAAACGTTTGCTGAAAGGATGCATGAGGACTGATGAAGTTGGAGAAATAATATGGGCGGGGGCGGGGGGGGCGGGAATTCATCTTCTGACTCCATCTGCCTCTTGCTCCATCGCAGCACGTTCTTTCTTCTCCTCCTCTAATGAAAAAGGGATATTTTATATTCGGCAGCAAACTATAACCCTCAGGCCAAATATGGCCCATCTCTATGATCCATGGGTAAGATTTTTTTTTTCATTTTTAAATCACAGGAAAAAAAGTCAAAAGAAAAATGATATTTTGTGACATAAGAAAATCATTAAAAAATTAAAATTTCAGTGTCCATAAAGTTTTATTGGAACACAAGTCTGCCGTTCATTTACAGCTTGTCTATGGCCACCTCCCTATAAAAGCAGAGATGAGAAATTGTGACAGAAGAGGACTCATAGTCAGCAGAGCCAAAATTGTTACTACCTGTGGCCCTCGAAGTTCTGAGGCACCCAGTTCACAGTATGATGATCCCTTTCCTAACACAGGTGCCAGGAGACTGTGAGAACAGGATGGCTCTGATGAGCCTTGGCAGTCAATTCTGCATTCTTTCTGTTCTCCTGGGCTTATCACTAATGATATAAAATAACCACCAAGGCTCAGGCACTAGCTTGTATGTGATGCTTCTCAAACAACTGAAAATGTTTGAAATCAAGAAAGGTGATTTTTAAAAATCTAATGACAGGATATTATTCTTCCCCCTCATAATATATTCAAAGTAATGAGACCAAAAGAAAAATACAAAGAACTCCAACTCACGAAGCCAAACTTAGGTATTATTTTCCACTCCTGTTGTCATTTTGCACCTCTCTATAGAACAGAGACTATCAAATATTTCACATTTCTCTTGAATTGTATAGCCCCAAAGGTGCATGTTTAATAAGACCGCACTAATGCGGAAAGTAGTAAGAGGATTACATGCTGGATTCTGTTCAACCAATAAGTCTGATCACAATTCTTGTCTATTTCCATAGTGGACTCATTGTTTATTATCTTTCCTTTGAAATACAATGCAACTTTGTATTTAGCATCTCCTACAATTTAAGTCAACAATAATTTTAAAGTATGAGTATTTTCCCCATAAACATAACTCATTGCTTGCAAGGTTTTCTGATTTAGTTATAAAAAGTGGTTAGTGAAACATTTTAAACATGGTTACATTTTGCCAATCCTTTCTCTCAATATTTAAAAAGGTTTAATAGGATCCATCTTAATACTGTTTCTCAACTGCATAGATCAGGATATAGAGAGATAATAAGTACATCCTTCTCTAGTTTTAAGTGGACAGACATCTTCTAAAAGAATCTGTCTTTGTACTCACTCCAGCTTTTATTCTGCCAAAATCTCTCTCCCACTCTCACGTTCTGCCAATGAAGTGCAAAATGAAAGAAGTATTTCAATTGCACTTAAGCCACGTTCATTGAAAGAGAATCTCCACAGCCAGTGATGCAATACTCCGTAAATGGGCACTATAATCTCATGACCTTTAAAACTGGGACATAACACTCCTAATCTGAATCGCATTTTCTCCTTGCCCCTACTCTCATTTATCCCCTGGGCCCTTTCAGTTTTATTGCTTTGCTGGCTTCTCCCCCTAGTTAGATATCTAGATTTCTGATTATTTCCCTGAAGAATTACTTTACATTTATATACCAAATAAAGCATTAGTTCTTAATCTGCTAAGAATGTTTGCTGCCTAAAGTTTTCTAAATCATTTCTATGTTCATGAGGTATGGGGATGTGGTGAGGGAAGAAGTTTCTGATAGCTTTCTAATGTTGGGGTATGTAATTTTATCATGTTGTTCTCTCCTTTACATCACTAATAAAGATGTTAAATCAGACCTCAGTTGAAGCTGATCTCTAGACATCACACACCAAATCGTTACATTTTCATCTCTGATTGCCCTTGGGTATTACCACCTCTTAACAAGATATTTCACTTCCACAGAGTGAAAAACAGGTTACAGGAAGCATCACACAGAGTCGTTTAAATGTTGTTTGTTCTCATATTCAAACTACACTAAAGGCTTTTTAATGAATGTGAGTACATAGAGAAGAACCAGACTAAGCTGCTACAACTAAAATAAATTTAAAATGTAAAATGAACAGAAGAATGAAAATAATTTAAAAGGAAGGCTTGGCTTAAATTACCATCTAAATAATAACAGCCTGGATGACAACAGAATCAAACTGAAAAACAGTATGAAAAAGCATCATCTTGCATTTTTCTAGTTGCCATACACAGGCCACCAAAACCGGAAGCTTTTCTATCTAGCACCTAAGGTGATTGACAAGGTTCCTAAACCTTAAGAAATTTTATTTGAACCTTGCTATGTACCCAATGTAATCAAAAGATATAAAGAGAGGTAACAGGGATGGATTATAATGATAAAATCCTAAATCCCTTATGTTACACTAGCATACACACACACACACACACACACACACACACACACACACACACACACACACACACACACACAGACAGCCTCTTTGTAAATCACAGACTGTCCCTTATATCCAGGTGCTCTTGGGAAGCAAACACCTGCCACCTTTAACACTTTCTCATTAGATGCTTCTCTAAAATCTCAAGAGTATTGTAATTAGTTTATCAAACAAACAAAAATGTGATTTGGATGCTGTGAAGTAGATGAGCATAGACCACATTTTGAATATAATCCATAACATCATGTTATTAGTTTGATGTTCCTCACAACCACTGCCAAAATATAAGAATGGCTAACTGATTTTTTTAATGTGTTCATTTGGTATACTTTTACTATTTCAATTTTATCCAACAGTAGCAACAATTAACAGTTCACAAAACACTGTTTTTTTTTAAAAAGCTACTACAGGTATTGAAATTTTAGCAACTTCTTTCTCAAAAGCTTCGACAATGTATTAAGATCTACTTTGCAAAAGACCCAAAGTAGTATGAAGACCTTTCTTGTCTGCCTTTTCCCCCCTCATTAAAAACAGAAGGTATTAATCACTGGATTTCAAAGGCAGCTGACTGACGCTATTCACCAAGTAGGGCATTCTCACTAATGTGGCCCCATGAATAACCCTCAAGGCTTTTATTATTACTCTGAGTGGACTCTTAGCAGCACAGCCTCCCTTTAGCAGCCCTCTTCCCCTCAGGCTCCAAAAGGATTATAGATAGCAGCTGAAAGAAAGCATCACTGGTAAAAACAGAAGTTTTTAAAGGGAAAAGAAATGGGAGCAAAGTGGACATATTGGAGACAAGTCATGATTCATGGTCTGTACTGTGTTCTGCCTCTCTTTCTCTTACTCAATTCACTCTTTAGTTTTACTGCTGGAGAAGAGGGGACCAGACCAGTGCACTTCTCCTAGCAACCAATATCAGTCAGCAAAGAAGGCATGTCATCTGCTCAAAGGAAAAACGGAAGAATTCGGGGTCATACAAAGCCAGACACACGTTCTTTTGCATTTGATCACAAATTGATTATCAAAAAGGATTCAGTAAATGCTAAATAATTCTGTTTTATGTGAATGTTAACAATCCATAGAACTAAATATCAGCTTGTCCATTTGCTATATAGTGGAGTTTCAAATGCTGGTCCAATTCATTTTATTCAAATGTTCAATTTTTCACTTTTCCAATAGCCCCACACTCCTTATGGTTCATAGTGATTGCCCCTCCCAGGTATATCCTTGTACCTCCTGGACAATTTCAAATGCAAAGATCATGCATAAACTCCTATAGCACCCCAAATTCAGAAAGCTTAGAATTGCATCCTGAGAGAGAGAGACTATAGAAGTAATTGACAAGTCATCTTAATTGCATACAATCTTTAGCTGCTGCTTAGAAAGATAAAAACCGCTTTCAAAAAAGAAAAGTTGAACAAACTAGGAATTTAAATTTAACAGGATGAGACGCTTTTACTGAGAGCCTCACAAATCTGGAGAGATTCATAAGATCCAACTGATGAACATCACAGGTGTTACAGTTTAACAGAAAAGTAAAATAATAATTCATAGCTCGGAAAATGTGCTTCATAAAATAAAAGTTGTCTGTTGGATTGTGAGTAGATGGCAGGCATTAAACAACTCAGAAGTTTATTCATATCTAACAGCCATGTGTGTATGGGGCAGGGGGATGAAGTATCTTTGCTCAAAATCTGTACCCACATGTTCTACATATTTTTCCTATTCTTTTTTCTTTCATTTTGTATTACAAGTTCACATTATCCAGGCTTTCAAATCACAAAGGTGGACTGAAACACTTAAAAACACACTTAACTACAAAATCACCTACATGTTTTCAAGATAGCCAGAGAGGAACTCCCCAGTTAAATCCGTTAGCACTTCTTTTCTGGTGAAGTTATTAAACAGCATTTGTGAGAAGAAAAGGAGGCTACAAACCTCAACTGAATGACAGCTTGAAGATCTATGAGTTCAGGGCTCAGGTACCGTGGAAATACTTTTTCGTCGTTAGTTTTTAACTCTCGAGACTATCACTGCATCAAAGAAAGTAGTTCTGAAACCATCATATTCAATGTTCTAACTCCTCACAGTCCATTTTGCATGGAAAAAAAAAAAAACACTTAAGAATGCTAAGTTACCTGGCATTTTCTTTTTGAAAGGTTACACTCTTCTTACTCAGTCTCTCCTGCAATCAATGAGCCAGTTGGGGAAGGGTACATTTAATTGGCATTTGGGTGATGGCTCCTTGTTGTAGTTGTTGACATTCAGAGGTGGTCTAGAATGGACAAGCTATTTCATATTTAAGGAGGGGAAGGTGAAATGCCTGCTCTAGTTTTAACAGATCAACAATTAATGCAGTTTTCAGTAACTACACTATTAGCTGACATTACATTAAAGTTCACTTTAAAATAAAGATAAAAACCACAATTTAGAATACCTGTCACTAGGCTCATCCTGAATTTCCCTTAATTTAATGTAACTCTGAAAACTGTATTGTATAATTATCAGATATACCTAAACAAATTAGTGTACTGAGTTCTACCATTTGGTAGTATTTGGAAGTATATATTGTGAAACTTTAAAGTATGACTATAACCTTGATTTATATAACGTATAACCTTTTCTTTATAAAGAAAACCTCTTGACTTAATTTTTTAAAGATCCCCCTTTTTGATCACACTTACGAACATTTTAATTGGTTATGACTGTTGCACAGCTTTTGACCAATCCTTTAAATTCCAAATGGTTTCCTTGTTTCTTGCGTAAACTTGAAAAGCAATGTAATGTTAAGTGTTGAGTTATATTCCATATTCTACAGCTCATTTCCAAAAAGGCTTGGGACCAAAAACCAGGGAAAGAAATCCCACATCAATCCTTACAACAGAAATTAAAAAGTGGCTGTTAATCCCTCTCCTGAGCTAAAACTGCCCTGTCACATATGGTTCTAGTTACAGTGGCCATAAACTAGTAAGTAATTTGGCTTAAGACTATTGTTTTCTTACTATTAAATTTTTAATCACATTTATTCATAAAGAAACAATAAGTACCAGTGGTTATTAATGAATGAAAGTGGATATGAACCGTAAGATTAGTAAATTTTGACTATTATCCATATTCACGTCATTAAGCCCACATCAGAATACAGGGATATATCCCATGCAAATGAACAATAAATCATAATTATTTTCAAAGATTGACATTTATGGCTTGGGATAATTTTTTTTCTAGGCTAAATTTTCTCCTTTAATTGTACTCAAACATAATAAAAATGATAGGACATTTAACTAAATGACTTACAATAATAGGATTCAAGGCTGAGTGAGACGCTGGAGAGTACACAGTCAAATATTATCTATTTTTCTGATAAGAACCTAAAGTCATACAATTAATTAGTAGTAAAACTGAAACTGCAGTCCAGAGCTTCTGGACACCCATGGTGTGTCCCTTCCACAATAGCAGTGATACTGTCTCATTCAGGTTAGCCTTTCTGATAAGGACAACCACTCAATATGTAAATCTAATTAATGGATAGCTCTAAAAAGTATCAGAATCAACATTTATACTAGATGAAAGAAAGATAAGTAGGCCATCCAGGAAAAAATGTTGAGTGGGGACTGAATGTTAATTTTTAAAAATTTTTCTGTACTAGGTGCATTTACTTAGAACCAGTAAGCTGTGTCTCATATAAGATTTAGCTTCATGATATTTTATAGCAAAAGCACCAAGTAAAAACTAATCTGGATAAAACGTAATCAGTCAACATGAACCAAACTGCAGGGTTTTACAAGCATGTTCTGTTTATTAACAAATTGCTATTTGTAGTATGCCTCTCTTGTTTATTCCTTTCATTCATAATACCACTCCCTTGGGAATCCTATTTGTTCTGTAATCAGCACATGATGCAATGGAAACACACATGTCATAGCACGTCTGTCACAGTTTCATAGGTGTGGCCACAGATGAGTCCCCGTAAGGGGCAACAAAAGTTCTTATTCAGTCACCTTGAAAGGTTATGTGAAAATTATCATGAAATGCATCTGAAATGTAGTTCGTAATTAGCCTGATAGACAAAGTACTCTTAAATTTACTTCTACTCTATACTAGGAAGAGAATAATAATAGAATAAAAATACTACTACTAATAAAAAAAATAATAGCACTTAACTGGTGTTTATTAAGTACCAGGCACTGTTCAAAGGACTTTTTCTAAAATTTCTACATATATAGTATACATATATATGTAACATATGGTACTATATTACATATATACATACATACGGATATATATTACATATATACACACATCTAATTCCATATATGATAACATACAATGTTCCATATATATGTGTGTGTATATATTCACCTATTCCTCATATCAGGTGTTTGAGAAGACACTATTACCATGCCCATTTTAAAGACAAGGACACTGAGGCATAGAATGGTTAAATCATTTGCTCTGACACACTCGGTAGTGTTTGTTGACTGTCTTTCAATAATCATCTTATGCTTCTTCTCCTGTGGACAAACAATGTTACAATTAAACTAGACTCCTTGCCTTTCCACTAGCACATCTTTGTCATCTCCGTGCCATTCCTCCTGTTATGCCTTTTGCTGGTATACAATTCCCAATCTTTCTGTCTATTAAAACTCCACTTCTCCTCTAAGGCTCAGGTTAAGTGACCCATTTGGTGTTGACACTTCCCAGATTGCAAGAGCTGGAAATCACTATTCCTTCTCTGAGTTCCCAAGCTATGTTGTGTGTACCTTCAACCCCCAACTACCAGATAACCACTCTTGTGTCAGTAACTTGAGCATTTGTTATCACCTCTACTAAAGAGTTATCTCCTTGAAGGTGGGAACTATTTAACGTCATCATGTTCCTCACAGAGCCCTCAACAAGGTGTCGTGTTTATAAATAGGAGCTCCATAAGCAGGTGCTGAATCAAATGAATAACCTCATGGTTTCTCAGGCTAACTCCCTTGTTGACATGTTCAGAAAACAGCTGGTCATTTTCAGTAACAAGAGCCTGGAACTCTTGTTAAGGAGTTCCAGGGTTAAGAAAATGGAAATCGTCTCTCAAGAGAAGCATGGTATAGAGATTAAAAACATCCCTGGACTCTGATTCCAGCCCCACCACTAAGCGGCAGAGGCTCTGACAAGGCGCATAAAAAGTCTGAGCTTCAGTTCCCCATCTGTCCAACCAACAGAAAGGTTGTGCTGCCTAACTGCAAAAACTTCCTCTAGCTCTGGGATGCCATCATTCTGTAATTTACATTTAGTATCGGTGAACTCCCTGCTAAAAGTGACAAGTTCAGTTTGAGTGTATTTCACTTGTAAAACTTTACAGGGCAACTGAAGAAAACTTAAGACAATCACTGAAAGGATTAGAAATTAGGACTTTTGGAAATTTAAGGCATATTATTATCATTTATAAAATTGTTTCACTATAAAAATCATATCTAATCCATCAAGGCCACTCAACATTTTCTTTCCATGGTGAATTAAAATAATATATTTACCTCATACATTACCAGTGGGAGTGTAAAATGGCACAGCAGCTTTGGAAAACAGTCCTGCAGTTCCTCAAATGGTTAAACACAGAATTACCATGTGACCTGGCAATTCCACTCCAGTTATACACCCAAGAAAAATGAAAACATATGTGCACACAGAGGTTAGTATATGAGTGTTCACAGCAACACTCTTTATAATAGCCCCAAAGTGGAAACAACCTAAATATCCACAGATAATTCAAAATATAAATGATATGGGATATTATTCAGCAATAAAAGAAGAATGAAATACTGATATATTCTACAACATGGATGACCCTTAAAAATATTAGACTAAGGGAAAGAAACTAGTCACAAAAGACCATACATTTTATGATCCTATTTACATGAAATGTTTAAAATAGACAAATCTATACAGACAGAAAGTAGACTTTCTTAGTGGCTTCCTAGGGCTGGGAGAGGGGTGATGGATGAGGAACAGGATACAGAGTTTCCTTGATACAATGATATAAAAATTCTAAAATTAGATTGCAGTTATGGTTGCACAGCTCTCTGAATACACTAAATAAATCACTGAATTGTACACTTTTATATGTGTGAACTATATGGTATGTGAATTATATCTCAAACATTTCAATAAAGTTGTTGGGGAAAAATATTAAAGAAGCAAAATTTAGAGAATGTCCATGTTGATCTTTACCTTAGTTTAAAAAAATAAGTTTTCCAGATAAGACTCCTTCAAGTTATTTTCTTAAAATCAAAAGTAGGTCTATAAAGAGGGTCCCACCTGCCAAATTGCTAAGTATATCTCAGTTTAGTATCACTGATGATAAACAGGACCCTAGACATGATGACTGCAACGGTGGGGTCAGATACCTCTACGGCAGAATGATGCCCATTTAGTAAGTAATTACTTTCTCTATTGCTGATGCTTAAAAGTCTCAATTTTTTGACTAGTTATCATTATATAAGTCAACATTCCTTAGTCAGAGGGGAGTGTGCGTGGTCCTATTAAGGCACATCAGAATCCTTTGAAGGAGTGCCTTGTCAAAATATACACACCACTCAACAGTGTGCTAAAACACACAACAGTGTTAGTTATGGGGACTGAGAGAGCGTGACCGTGAAAAACACCACTGTAGAAAATATTCTTGGTTAGAAAAGAGGCATATCAAAGCACACAGTCAATTCTACAGCTCCTGGAAAGTGAAAGGCAGAATATTACATCATCAGAAATCATGATGTCATTTATGTCAAAACATGCATGTTTGATAACTCTCCAGACAGAAAGAATGAGAGAGATGCACACAAATGCACACCCCAAAATAAACATATAAACCTAGTTCAAATGGTAAACACTTCATGTGTCAGACTAGGGCATGAAAACAAACACCTCAAAAGCACTCCATAAGCACATTTTCATTTATTCAACAAATATTAGAATTTATTATGTGTCATCCTGTGCTCTAGGCACTGGAGGAACATAGGTAAACATGACAGACAAAGCTAAGTCCCAGCCCTAGGAGCACAGTGGAAGAGGCAGATGATAAGCATACTAATATTTGCATATAGCAAAGTCTTCTAAAATAGAGATGATCTCCCTCGAGAACAGAAGGCAGATTTGCTTACTATCTAATATACTCATACAATGTCTTCTCCAGGGCAAAGGTTAGGCAGGTTTCCTTATCACCCATTACAAAACATCTGGGTTCCCAAGCTCAGGGTTCCTCAGCTGTGAGGGTAACCCACTAGTTGTGTATCATCTACCTGGGCCCCCCTGCACTGTCCCTAAGGGTCTTCAGGGGAAAGGTAAATCTATACAGACATGAAGTCATGCTGCTTGCTGTGGCAAGGCTAATGAAGTCTATCATCTCTGACCCAGAAATCTCACGTGTTTTGCCAGCATTCTTTAAGTTGTGGCAGTCTAACTTATTAGCTTGTACGTAAGGTAAGATATCAGCCCCTTCAAGATTGCATGCATACATACACACACACACACACACACACACACACACTTCAGGACATGATAAGTGCTAAGAAAAAAATTAAGATAGGTAAAGGGGGTAGCCCAATAGTGTTTTAAGGGAAGCAGTTTTACATACATAGGGTGATCCATACATCTGAAGAGATGCTATTGAATAGGCACTTGTTAAATCAATTGAAAGACTTGCCCTTGCAAAGATCTGGGAAAGCACATTTCAGGTAGAAAAAAACAACAAATGCAAAAGCCCTAAGTGAGGAATAAAACATCCTAAAGAAACTTCTGAATCTAGGTTCTAGGAGGGAGTGTGAACAGATGAGATCAGAGAAGCAGTGAGGGGCCTGAATTTGAACAGTCTTGTAAACTATTGTGAAGAGTTCTCAGTGCAAGCCATTAGAAATTCTGAGCAAGGAGCTGCCATTGTCTTATTTACATGCTTTTAAAAGGTCCCTGTGGCTACTGTGTGGAGAACTGGATGGGTGTAAGGTATGCAGATAAGAAGAGCTGGAATGGAGGAAGGATGATCATTTATCAGGCTATTGCAATAGTCCAGATTTTGTCCAGGTTGGTAGTGGTGGAATTAGTAAGAAACAGTTGGTACCTAATTACTTGAAAATGCATCAAAACAGTAAGATGAATTAATAGATGCCTAGAGGAATGGATAGATGGATAGATATGGGGTAATCAAGTATAATAAAATAATGGTAGGATCAAGGTGGGGATATATGAGTGTTTGCTGTACAGTTCTCTCAGCTTTGCTGCCTATTTGAAAATGCTTATAATATAACATTGGGGAAAATCACAAACACACAGATAAAATTCTTGGTATTAGGGTATATTTCAAAGGGTATACTAACAAGTTGGATTTGGGCTGTAAGAACAAGTCAAAAATGTTTTCCAATTTTGGGTCATGAAAAACTCTGAGAATAGTGATGCCATTTACTGGGCTGGAGATGATTAGAAAGAGAAGCAAATTCTATCCTGGGCTTGAGTTTGATATATATATTTTTTTATTATTTGATTGAGGTATAATTGATATATAACATTATGTTATTTTTAAGGTGTACAATACAATGATTTGCTATTTGTTTATATTGGGAAATGATCACCACAATAAATCTAGTTAGCATCTGAGTTTGATACATTCCTATTAGATATCAAGCAAAGATGTTATATAGTCAGCTAGATATGCCAAGCAATGTTTGAGCACTGGAGATACAACAGTATAAGGATAAGCTAAGTTGTAATTCTATGGAAATTTTCCTCCACACATGATTAGGGCAATTTGAGAAGTATCAGCGTAAAGATAGATTTTTAAACCTATGTGACCAAATGAAAGATAATATGGAATATTAAGGAGGAAACAGCAAGGATTGAGGTCTAGCTTACTTCAACATTGTTTTGAGTTAGAGACAAGTTTTTTTGGGTGAGTATACTACACCTTAGATATTATGTTAGGTTTCTATTATGGTGTAACATGCTGTGGAAACATTGCAAGAGCGTATGGGAATTTCCCTTTAAAAGATTTTACATAATCATTCATTCATGCTTTATTCAATAATTTTAAAAAAGAAGAAAATCATTATCAATATCAATGGATTGATTTAGGTTGATAGATGTATAGCTGGATACACTGTAAGAGACATAACCTCTTTAAAACAAGTCCATAAATAGCACTCTCTCAGTTTCCATTGTCTGCTTGAACTCAGATCTGTGCAATTCTGTCTGCCTAGAAAAAGAACTATACAAAATAAGTTTGCATAAAGATAAATAGTATTGTAAAAGAAAAAACATGAGTCAAGCCCTCATTGGATAAACCAAAGTTAAAATATTATTAACACATTCCCCTTTAAATGCAATTTAACAAATTTCTAAGTTGTTACTCAAGAAACACCCTCATCCATTTTCTTTGCTCTTCAGATATTTCTTTAATTCCTTCCACCAGGCCCCAAAAAGAAAGAGGAGTAGAAGGAAAGAGAAGAAATGAAGGAGGAACAGGAGAAGAAGGAGAAGAGGAGGACTAGGAGGAGAAACAAGTAAAAGGAAAATCTGTTTTTTAACACTCTTCAAAAACCAAATTGCACATGGGAAGTAAGTATCTCCTATAGATTGCAGGAACTACTGAAGCAGATATCACTAGACACACACATCCTACATCCATGAGCTCCCTTCAGTACTATATATGTACCCAAATGTAGGCAATGGGCTGACATGTCCATATTTTTATTATCAAAGATGCTATTTTAAACAGTCTGCTCAAGGATGTGATGATCAGAATTGTTCTTTTTTGTATAATCATGGCTTTTTTATTTAAGATACCCTTTTTTCCTATGTTTTAAGAAATCTTTTTGACTTATGGTTCACATGTTGCCTAGAATCAAAGGTTATTCAAACAAAACCAGCTCAAACGTGATATTACTGCATAGTTGGAAGAAGAAATTTCAGGTTACTTATATGCAATTTAAGTTCTGAAATGGACTACATATGGCTATGATAATGAGCCCATTATTGAAAGGAGCACTTTGGCCAAGTGTATAAACCTATATGATATTATACATCTGCACTATGCACACACATCATCTTTATCTCCCCAAATACCATGTGCCATTTTCATTTTAGAATATTTAAGGATTAAAGATTTAAAAAAAAACTTTCATCTTAAAAATATCCTTTCACCAATACTGTAAAATTATTGAATTGACAAAGTATGGAATATAGATGTAATTAAACAGTCTTGTAATGGTTCATATTAGTTCCCTGTAAATGATTACAAAGCCGTATTTTTATCTAAAAATAAAGAAAATCTGGAGAACAAAGGCTATACTCGATACATATTCTCTTATATAATAGTAAATAAAAACCTGCATCTCATTAATTAATATGTATTGAGTGAGATAGTCTTTATTTATATCCCAAATGGAAAAGTTTGCCTGTAGTTCTCAACTAACTTAATATTTATTCTCCATGGATTCTTACAAACACAAGATATGGAAAAATCATAAATGACATTAGCACATATCTTTTATGAGGATGCAAAACTAACATTTTTCATATACCATAAAAATGCACATATAAATAACCCACCAGGCAAATTTCAATGCAAATCTATGTATCATTTGTCACTGAATAAAATTAATTTCTGTGTCTAGCACGAGGAGAGTCAGTATATCTTTGAAATGGTACAAGGTTCTCTAAATTTGAAATTCATGGGGAGAATACGCACATACTTCTAAGAAGGATAACAAATAGAAATCATTGAATCCTGGAAAAAGTAAGAAAGCCTCAAGACCCTACAAACCTACCCCCTCATTATACATGTGAACACCCAGTCCCAGTGTGCTGAAATAGCCTAGAGGGCAGTGTTGTCTACATCCCAAATTTTCAACAATCCCCATGGAGTGGCTGTCATCATTCGGAAGTAAACCAAAGGCAATCCAATGTCAAATGTATGACTTACATACTAATTCAGTAAGCATCCATGGTTCCCTTTGCTTTTGACATAGTGGATGCTAAATATAAAAACTAGTTTCACACACACAAAAATTTAGTATTACCTTTTCAACTCCTCAACCCTGGGCATTTTTCACCACATGACTATGAATTTTGCTGCACAATTATGGCCCAGACACAAATTACCCCCTTATCCCATAAAGTTAAATCAGAACAAAGGTCCTAGGTGTATCTGGGGGGGGGGGGGCATGGAAGGAAAGAAGGGAGAGAGGGAAAGGAGGGAGGGAAGCTAAGATGGGAGGGAGAGAGGGAAGGAGAGAAATGATGTCTTGCTGCTGCTGTTCCAGCAAGCTGGTTAATTGCATTTGTTTCATATATCTCCAAACACCCTGGTACATTAATTACATTCTGTAACACCAAGCTCTTCTGATTCCCTCTGTCACTTCCACTGAGCAATTTAATTGTATTCCTCCTAGCTACCCACTGATTCAAAAAAGGAAAAACTTGGTGGTAATTCTGTAGTCTAATATATAGTTTATACATGTATTTCTGGTATTGATATGTAAATTCACAGCTTATGAGGACCTATTATCCAAAAAGTTATATCAAAGTCTTCTTATCATGATAATCAAAACACTTGGGACAAATATGAAAACCTTTTGTTATGGTAATGTAAACGTATTGCAAAGGTAAATGTATTGAAGAAGAAAATGGTGAATGACTAGATAGGATCATAGATAGCGCCACAATATAATTCACAGTGATTAATTCCTATACATCTACTACTTACAAGAGAAAAAAGAAAGAAGGGGTGTGCCCACATGAATGCCTTGCCAGTATCGCTAGGGGGGCATAGGTACTCATGTAGTCCCGCATTGAAAACAGCCACTTGACAGTAGGTAAACTCATCTGTATTGCTTCATGTTTACAGAGAGTCTTCCCTTTTGAGTCCCATACATTGGGCTCTGTGCAGCAGTAGCAGCTGCCAAGAACAAAGTTAGCTCCTACAGGCGGGCAAAAATAGGCAGTGTCCCAAATAATGACTGTGTCCACAATGCAAATGCTGGAGGAAAGTTTATGTAGCAACAAGCTACTATAATGGCTCAAGTATTCGGACCAATACACCTCAGATTCTTTACAAGTACAGTAATTAAAAATCTAAGTACCACAAGCCACATATAACAGGCAAAAATATCATGTTCTAGTCTTCCCTTTAAGACCAGTTCTTTGCATTGATGTAAACATTAAAGTCTCTAGAAGGTTTGTACCAAATGTTCTTTTGACAGTCTTCTTTGGAACAAACAAAAAAACACGTTAACGATTACTTCCACTCATCCTTCAAAAGAGCTACAAAAAAGGATTTTGCAATCCTCCCACAAAAAACTGACATCCTGTGAAAATATCCCAGGAAACGAAATCCGAACAAAAGACAGGAGAATCAGAGGCAGAATGCTGTCTGCTTGACAAACTGACTTAACCTAGAGGGAGACACCAACAGCACCTGTTTCAGATCCCCATTGTGTTTGCCACTGGGGACTGAGCTGAGTGTTCGGTGCCCGCAGCCAGCCTACAGCTTCTGCTTCCCCCTTCCTGGAGCCTCGCCCAGTCTTACTTTTGACAGTTTTCTCCCTATGATCTAAATTCTTCATTCTGATTTCACTCTAGGAGAGCACTCATCAGCACGCAGGTGATACACATTGATCTCTGAGATACCCAGTCTCAAATTCCCAACCCATTGTACCTTCACTGAGGTGTCTATTACTTCTCTTGAATTCCTAAGCCAAGGAAAGTTCAGACACAAGAACAAACCCAAACGGAGAGCAAGCCCAAGAGTTCTAGACTCGTTCAAGAGGTTTACTTTCAAATTTATTTTTCTAACAAAACTGAGAGCCCATTATTTGTTATCCAGCTCAACTAATTATGTAAATTAAACAATAGGTGACTCCTAACACGTTCCACTTACAGTAGTTTAGAAACAAAAGACTTAAAACCTCTGCCCCCCAAAAGCCCCATGCCTGGCAAAAAGGGACCAACAGACATAATTATCATTTTATTTATAGCCCACATCCAAAGCAGAAAGAAATGTTTTTTGGAGGGAAAACAGGATAAAAGCATTTTAACTTACCATCAACCCGAATATATAAAAATCCACAGAGCAGTAGTTGTGTAAACATCAGCCGACTCATTTTGACATATTAAAAAGGATCCAGATTGTTCAAGAAACCAATCCCAGAGAGTAAAAGTACAAAAATAAGTATCAAAAAAAAGAGGTAGGTCCAAAGTTTAGACTTTCCTAGCTGCTAATTAAAGTCAAGAAGAGCAAATGGCAAGATCAGAAGAGGTTAGTGGAGAGGTCTTGAATGGGGCACATTTAGATCCATCCGAATTAACAGAGGGCACTCCAAAGGCTGCTGTATTTCCACACTCTGGCTTCCTAAATTCCCACGAATTCAGCCCAGCCGGAGGGATTATTCAAGTGTGTCTAACCCTCTCTCCTCAGGCTCCATGGCAATCCAAAGCCAAGTTCTTTCTTCAGAAGTCAAGAAGGGAAGAAAAAGACCTAATTCCTAGAAAGTGTTCCACAAACTTGCCAGCGCGCTGCCGAAAAAACATTGGCCTGCCTACTGGTTTTCTTTCCCTTGGTCTCCGTCTCGGTAGCTGCTCCACGTCCAGAGTTTTTTCACTTAACTTCCATAATAAGGATGTGTCAAAGGAACACTTTGCAGGCGGGCCGACTTGGCGGGCCTCTCCTTTGCAACCTCGTTGCCTCCCTCCACCTCTCTCGTTTCCAAAAGAGAGGCAAAAGGGAAATCGGGACGAATCGGGTGGAGAATCCCAACTCCTACGTGGTGGGGCTGCAGGGAGGGAGGGAAGGAGGGAAGGAGGGAGGGGCAGGGCTGAGGCTGCGGCCACCCCCCGCGGTGCCGCCTCCCAGAGACTGTGAACCCGGGCAGCTGCGGGCGAGAGCGGAGCCGGGCGGTGAGCCCAGGAGCCCGGCAGCGGGAGAGAAAGGGAGCGCGCGGTCCGGCCGCCCGCCCGGGTCTAGCCGCCAGTCCCCCTGGTCCGGCCGCCGCCGCTCCCGCTGCTCCCGCGGCCCCGCAGCAGAGCGTCCGTCTCCTCCTGCAGCAGCCGCGGGTGGAAGGACTTAGAGGAGGGAAGGCGAGGAGGCGGGAGGGGAGGGGAGAAATGAAAGCAGCTTGGAGTCTGCCGTTGGGGGGGGGGGGATGAAGGGGTGCACAGATCCTCCACCTCCACACTCTACCACCCGCCCGCGCAGGGGGCGCTAGCCTGCTGGGCGGTGGGGGTGGAGGGGAGCTGGAAAGGGGAGAGTCCTAGCGGGACGGAAATTAACAAATTCGGAGCCGAGGCCGCCGGTCAACTCCTTCCCCTTCTCTACGCCTCCCGGTTCCCCCTCCTTCCCGCCTCTGGAGGGGATAGGTGGGCTCTAGCCTCCTGCTCCTCGCCGCGTCCCATTTAATGGGCAGGTAATTTTCTCAGTGAGTGATTTCATGGAAGCCCTTCCTAATTATTCATCCCTCCGTCTGCCGGAGATGCACGCGCTTTCTGGAAAAAGATCATCCTCCAGGACCCAGGGCGCAGCCTCATTACCCGTTAAAATCACACAAACATTCACTCTTCATCTTTTAGCAGAATGAGAAGCTGAGCGGGAGGGAAAAAAGGAAAGGAAACAATATAACCACCTTTTGGAGCGGAAAGGTTGTGTAGGGGTGCTCGTTTAAAAGGCTCAAGAAATAAGAATGGGGGCGGGGGTGTGTGTGTGCAGAAATCTCTAGCCTCTTCTGGCTTGTTTTAGCCAAGATCTATGGCCCCCTGAGGAATCCCGGAGAGGGGAGGAGGAGGGGAAGGGGTGGCATCCCCTCGTTCTGTTACTCAGTTGCCTTATGACCCCTCAAAGACAAGTTTGACGTGGGATTGTGGGATGCCAGGGAGTTCAGCTGACAACGCTTAGGATGGAGAGAGGGGATCAGGGAGCTTGGGCGGTACCCGAAGTCCTTACCCTCCAGAGACTAGTACTTCTGAAAGGAAATGCGGAAAATACAGGGATTGGGGAAAGCTGAAAACCCAACTGAGCTAACAGAAGCTCAAAAACAGCCGAATCCCAGCCCAAAGATGACAAAAATCCTGAATATTAAGGCAGAACCCACCAACTGAATGCCATTCAGGACTGGGGATGATTAACGAAGGCCAAGTTAGATCACAGGGATGCTAGTGTCTGGGGTGCCGCCGGTGTGACCGGTGTGGCCGGGCCCACGTGTGATCACAGGCTCACTGGTAGCTGTTTGATGCTTGTTCGGATGATTACAAGGCGGGTTATGAGGACTCACGCAGGTTCCGAGCCGAGCTAAAAGCTCGATGGTGAGCCTTTAGTTCCCCCTACTGGAAAATATTAGAAAAGATTCTTTTCGTTTGTGGCCTTGTGAAGCAGTTTGAAGAAGAGCCTTTGTTTGGTGGTACATTTCGGTGTTAAACCACTTAACTTAGCTCTTCCTTGCCTATTATGGACGTGATACTGCGTGGTTCAAAAAAATGGTCAGTGGCACTCAAGTAATTAGGAGAGTTTTTAATGGCACCTCTTCATGCTTGAAAATTGTGGTAATGAAATAGTCTTGAAAAAAAATAAAACATGCCACTCTTCTTGTGAAGCATTAAAAGTAATTTCAGCACATTTGTGATCTACATTATTTAGTTGTTTAAAAAAAAAAAATGTTTCAGTGTGCTGAAGTTAAATCACTTGAATTCCCAGAGTAATGATTCTGAATGTATTATTCTTTTACCACTCTGTGGGGAAAAAAAATGACTAAATTTCACATGATTTTTTCCCCTGAAGGGCCAAGTCTAACTTAGGTTATGGTGGTCATGGTAAACCCCAAATTTCATTGAATTAACATCTCTCTTGGCTATCTTTAATACTGCTAAATACTTGGTAAATCTTTAAAACTTCCATTTTAAACATTCTGACTAGGTTTAGAGTAGGGATTACAAAGTCTACTTCATTTTTCTAAATAATGTACCACCATCACCACCTCCCACTCCAAGTCTCTATCTCAGTCAGATTTCCTTACATGGGTACAATAAGAAATATTCTGAAAGGAAAAGTTTCCCTAATAATAATGCAGAAATTAACAAATCATAAAGACTTAAAGAGCTTTAATTTTAAGATAGATCTCAGAAAGGAAGATATTGGAACATTTCATCTGGAAGAACTTTCTCATGGCAATTCATTTATTGATAGGCAAAAGATAGATTCGACCTCATATTTGTTAGATTCACCATCTACAGATGCCTTTTCTTAGGTGAGCTATACAATCAGAGGCAGAAAGCGTGGGTGTAGGGTGTGTGTGGGAAACAGGGAGTTAGGTTAGAGGAGAATGACCTAGCAATTGCTGTTGTCCTCTAGGGCAGAAAAATGTTGCTTCATATCTCACAGAAAGGCGTCCTAGTATAGAGTATGACAAATGGCCTCATACAGAGAAAAGGTTTATTTAATAGACATGTCTTTGGTTATATTTATTTGACATTTTGGGCCAAGCATCATCGTTTTGCATTCATGCTTTACCCACTAAAACTGACAAAGCAGGCGAGTGATTTCAGTCTGGTGCCACCTTTTTGCCACATATTACCTACATTATGTGATAATATCTATGACAAAGGAATTTGGGGGTCTATGTTTTCTGTTTGTCTTGAGGGTATGTTCATAAATGATGTTTAAAAAAGAGTACTTTGTCAGTATCTCATTTGATACAAAATGTGAGCAAGGAAAATTGATGGCTTTACATATAAGAATCTCATACCAAGTGATGTCAAGATTATGACCAGAACTCTCACACTAACAGTTACTATTAGAGTCTACAGACAGAAATGTAATATGAACAACAGTGAGTCCGAGGGGAACAAAGACACCACCTTCTGGGAGGTTTGATAAAGTCTGTATTAGAGAAAAGTTTGTATTTCAATTAAATTTAACACACTTTTAGTGAGCATTGTCTATGGAAGAAATGGATTTCTCACTCCAAGTTTTTCTAAAAAGAAAATCTTTTAAAAACCTGAACATTCTAGTAGAAGTTGGAAATCAATTTTATCAGTGCTTTAGCTAAGAAAATTTCTTTTAGATTTTCATTAAGACAAAGCTAGAAATGGCTTAGAACAATGAACCCCTCCACCAAATCAGAAGGTTTAAGATACAGAAAATTAAATGGGCACACGTGCCTTCAATATCTTTCCAAATACCAGTTGTTTTTCCTTCTCCAAACAAGCAGCTGAACAGAGAAATGTACATGGAAATCTAGGCTCCTTTTATGTAAAACTTGGAATGGTATTATTATGTGCTCAAAATGTTCCTACCAGATAAATATATATTTTAATACACCTAAAGACAACTGTGTGTCAGAGACTATAATCAACCCTAATTTGGGTAAGGTGATCAAATGGCCTCTGTGACTGCACTTCTGAGTTGACATTCCTGGAGAACCACAAAATACTTATCTGAAGGCAGTCTGTACAATATAAGATATAAAATATTAAATATTTCTTGTCAGTATCATATTCCCCAAGGATGTGGTATAATTTGAAAAAAAAAATTCCTTTTTTTTCTTTTTTACTCTCTCTAACATACTATCATTATAGTTGCAAGGTGATATACATAGGCAAATCAACTGATCCATGATAAAAAAAAAAGTTAGCATCTACTACAATGTGGTGAACACTTGCTATATGTCAGGAATTGTTCAAGTTTTTAAAACTTCATTATATCATTTAAATCCTGTAAGAGCCTTATGTGGTCGATATTATTCCCATTGTAAAGGTGAGAAAACTGAAGGTTAGATATCTAACCCAAATTAATAAAAAATGCACTTTACCTTTGAATCCAGATATCTCTACAAAATCTATGCTCCTAACTGTTAGACTATGCTTCTCTGATCTGGATTGTTTTAAAAAACATCTTCCACATTATAGACATACTGAAACACCCTAATAAATTACTTTGATTGATCAAAGATCTAGTACACCAAAACATACAGAAATACATGATCGGTTCTTGTTTCCAAAACTGAACAATCGTTTTACAGCCAAAAGCCCATCATCAGTTATCAGTTCAGTTTGAATTTTTCTGTATAAGATTGTCTTACCACACTATACAGAAACACCACATTTAGATGAAATGTATGGGTTATTATCTACAAACGGACACAGGACAATTAAAATAAGTGAAGCGTTAAAAATCCAGATCAGAGAAGGATGACTCATTTGCTCTTAGGTTATTTTTTTATTAGGTTCCAACTTGTTTCAAAATGATTTGAGGGAGCCAAGATAAATTGCATATTGTTCTTCTGAAATATGTTCTGATTTCAATCAGTTCATTTTCAAGTATTCACTAATATTTCTCTGCATGTAGTAAGTCTGCCTATCTGTGTATCTATCTATGATTAGTAATTTTGGTACATTACATGGAGCTATTAAAATATTCCAATTTTATAGGGATCTGAGATTTATGTTGACTGAAATGTAGCAATATTTCACATAAAGTGTTTTCTGCCAAATATCATCACTCGTGGTCAAGAAGGGTTTTTTTAGAATTAAAACCAATTTGGAAAAAAATTTATATCTTGATTGAAAAGTTCAGTGATACTTTCAAATTTAACATAGCTTTTGAATAAATAAAATATAGAGTAAGTAATAAATAATACCAGGGCATAATTTCTTAGGGCGTATACCTTAAAATTGGGAATTTAAAAAAACTCTAGCGTTCACTGAGATTTTTATCTCCATAATGTCAGGCTTCCTCATTCTGAGGTTGTCCATTTTCCCCCTCCCTTCATTTAAGTAATCTGTGAAACCTCAACGTTGGCTGTAAATTAAAAAGTAGCTCTTTGGTGGGGAAGATAACCTCTCATCTAGATTAGGAAAGTGTTTTTAAAATAAGCAAAACTGTCAATCTTACAAAGATACAAATTATTTAGAGGTGCAACTCTACGTTTGCAGCCTCTGTTCATGACAGGCTAGGCTTCCTATCTGAGCATGGTCTCTGCTCATTATTCTATCATCTCTAAAGCTCTCGAGTTCTTATTTTAGTACACAGCCTAATTTCAATGATGTTAAATAATACATTTTTTGCTATTTTTACAGCACAACATCATGAACCCAAGGAAATCCCTTTGATTTTTTGCCAAACTATTCCAAGTCCATCTGCTCCAATCTGGGCTTTGTATAATTGAATTTTAGCAACACATAATTGTAATCCTTATAGGATATGGATTTTTTTTTAATCCAAAACAGAATTTTTGTTGTTCTTAAGAAGAAGGGATTGTCAAAGACTTAGGGAAAGATTCATCAGAACTCCGGGTACCAAATTTTTACAGCTATCCACTCACTGAATTGGCTTTTAGACTATTTAGTAATGGATTCTTCAAATTCGAAAGAAGTTTCTTATTCTCCCTTACAATCATATCATGGAATTAATCCAAGGGCCAATGTAATCCAGTTGAACTGCCTATGGTTCTGTCATATATAAAAACTAATCTGGGAGCAGATCCTGATTTTCTTCCAATATCCAAATTATCTTATTTCTGCCTAATAAAATAACTTCTGACTGCCTGTGGAGTACTTGAAGTCCTTTTACAAAGAATACTAAGTTTTTAGTTGCTAGAAGCCAGCAGGGAGTCTGGGTAATATAATTTTGCTTTAAAAAGTTAGAGATATAAATACACATTCTCTTGGTAAAGTGATAAAGTGAAATATATGGAAGAAATTGTCATGTTCCAATTTAGAAACAAACCTGCAAATGAAGAAATAATATGACATATAAACTATTTCATATCAAAATATTTCAGTCTGGATGAAAAGTCTCTGCTAAGCAGTTTCTACTGATTAATTTCTTATTTAGCAAAAAACAGTGTAGGAGTAAGTGATTTTTTGTTCTCTGAGTAATTTCAGCTTTTCCATTATATACTAATACTAATGCAAAAGAATCAAAAATCAAAGAGTTAAGATTGAAAAACGCTAGTGCAGTTTTTGACATAATGAAACAAATTGTATGGTCCTCCTAACACACTGGCTTGATTTTATTTTTAATATACTTTCTTTATTTTCAATGACTAGCTCTTTATACATAGTAGGAATATAAAACTTAAATTTGTTTACATTGTGTCTAAGACACATTGAGCATCTAAATTAATTTATAGTTTTTAACAGTGAGAGAAAAGTTTCATCAAATCTCTGTTCTTTATTGCCTCATTTTCTGGAGACTACTTATCTATGATCTTTTCCTTTGGTGATCTGGCAAATATGAGTGTTTGAGGAACTGATTGCTGTAGACAGGGTCAATGAAAATTATGCAGCATGATGAGCATTGAGAGATTTTTTTTTCCAATCTTATCTCTACAGCTGGCTTAAGTCCAGGTTACTATTTACTTATTATTTTATTTCTCCCTTCCCCACTTCCCACCAAACACACACATTAAATAGATATTATATCACAAAGCTAGAGGAACATTTACAGGAGTTGTGGGAGTCTATTTTCCAGCCTTGCTTCTGAATCATGTTTAAATTATCAAAAAAGAGATTAAAACATTTTAAGACTTCTAAGTATTTTAGAATATTCTTAAGTAAACCATTCACTTGTTATTGGGAAAAGTTTAGCTTCTCCAATCTAACTGTGAAGTAGCATTTCTACTTACTATTATCTCTGGGAGGAGAAGGAATGGTGAATGAGTGCCTAATTGAGGAAACTATAGAGCATGCTGGCTACAAGCCAGAGCTCTGGAACAAGCAGATCTGGGTTCTAATCTGGTTCTACTACTTGCACTGTAATGTTAACAATTGCCTTAGCAATAAAACAAAGATGAAAATAGTGCCTACTCAGAAGGGTATATGAATGATGCTTTGAAAGAATATCATAATTGGTTTCCAACACTTAGAGTGCTTGGAGTGTACTGATGAATCTCCATATAGTGGCAGAGACAATGCTGTATGTTAACCCTGAATCATTTTCTGTCTTTCTTCCACAAAGAGGGTGGCTAAATTTCCTAGCCTCCCTTGCAGGTAGGTTAGATCATGTGACTGAGATGTGGCCAGTGATATGCAGGCACTTCTGAGACTGGCCTCTAAGAGACCTCCCACAGCACCCCAGGCACTCTAACTATTCTATCATTCATTGGATGGTCAAACCCTGTGGAAAAAAGCAAGCCACCAGATGGAATAAATGAGTCCCAGAATGAGTGTGGAGAGCAAATGATCTCACTCTCTCCCAAATGCTTTATGCTGATTTGAGCAAATAACTTGTAATGTGTTAAATTATTAAAGTTTTAGTATTCTTTGTTTTCGCACTTAGGCTATTCTGACAAATGTAATAAGCTGCTTTGAATATTGCCTAAAGTTTAAATGGAAATGTGGTGATATATTTCTTTCCAGGACATTGAACCATGACTAATATAAAAATAACTAACTTTTAAAAACAATGACTATGTGGGAAGCGCTGCAGTAAGTCTTTTGTATTGATTGTCTTATTTAATTACCACAAAGCGTAGGACAATGGTATTATTTTTAGCCCCATCGTTCAGAGTAGTTAAGGAAAGTTCAAATTAATGAAGAAACTTTGAAAGTGTCATAATTTGAGCTGAGACTCATACCTAGTTTCAACAAAGCCTATGGTATCACCCAGGACAGACTAGATTTTTTTTCATAAGGTGCATTTTTAGATACTTTTGTCCTAATCAGTTCCCCATGGAATTTAATACCAGAGATACTGTACATGTGCTTATGCACTGTATGTATGTGTGTACTTTATGCATAAAAAGAGTAAGAATTTTTTGCCCCCCAAAGCAATTCCACATCACTGCTATTAAGAATGCATATTCTACAAATACAGACAATTTCTGAGTCTCAAGCAATGAGGGTTATTTCTTGCTATTTTGTCTGTCGGAGACTGCGTCATCCTCACTCCAGAATCTAGGTTGCTGGAGCACTCACTTTCTGAACAAACAGAAAAGCAGAATATGGCTTTAAATTCTCTGGCTGGAAACAAATTACACTATTTGTTATATTTTATTGCCAAAGCAAGACACAACACCCACCACACTCCCCCTTCATGGATGAGAGGAAGCTGGCAATATTTGTTGATCAGCCGTATTTACCATTCCCCATATCCACCTCCTGCAGAGGTCCCCCTGCTTTTGGAAGAAATTAAGTTCGTTCTGGCAACATACAGGTTGTCGCAGGCTACAGAGAAGCTCTGACTTATTATTCCGTGTTTTGGTACTGGGTTGAGTAGTTCATGTCCATCCAGAACCTCAGAACGTGTGCTTGCTTGGAAGTAGGGTCTTCGCACATTTAGTCAAGTTAAGGCGAGTTCATACTGGATTAGGTTGGACCCTAATCCAATGGCTAGGGTCCTTAAAAGAAGAGGGAAATTTGGATGCAGACATGGAAATCAAAGCGAGAAGACAGCTATGTGAAGACGGTTGCAGAGATAGGAGTTATGCTGTGTACACCAAGGAATGCCTGAAGCCACCAGACCCTGAAAGAAGCCAGAAAGGATTCTCCCCTAGAACCTTCAGAGCATGGCCTGCCAACACCTTGATTTTCTAGCCTCTAGAGCCTTGAAAGAACAAATTTCTGGTTTTTTTAGGCCACCAAATTTGTGGTACTTGTTATGGCATCCCTAAGAAATTAATACAGCCACTTCAAGTTTTAATAAATTTAAAACGAGAAAATAAATTTTCATTTATTAAAAGCCAAGTAGATGAATGATAAATTAGTAGAAACCTTGGAAAATAATGATAATATGCATTCTAAATCTATTCAAATAAAGTTTATCTCATACATATAACATATACAAGTAGACACAATGTGTATCTAAATACAAAGGAAACTGAAGAGCAAGAAAAAAATTTTTTAAAGTTTAAAGATCCATTCTACAATTTCAGAATGAAGTGGTGTCTTTAAGATCATCTATTATCTTATTATATAACTCAAAGATAGAAGGCCAAATTATAATTAATAATAAACACGTTACCTTATTCATAAATTAGTCTTTTTAAATTTATGTTAATTTAACTCAGAATTTCAGAATTTAGATACTGTCTTTTGTTAATTTTTATTGCAGCTGACAGTGATTTCTGATTAAAAGTTAATTGTATACATATTAACATTTAGAAATTTTTGTATGATTAAAATCATATCAAAATTTTAAAATAACCCTATATTATAAAATGTTAGAATGAATACTAATAACTATCAACTGTATGTGGAAATACTAAATAAAAATATTTGGTACTGTTCTTATTGATGTTTATTACAGAACGCCTCTTGCAAAGTGTAGTAAAGGTTATCACAGAACCAGATTTACATAACTGCCTATGGCAGTAAATAGGAGACTAAGTCGTTTCCTCTGCTGATTTAGTTAGTCTTAGAAAGAAGGCTTAACTCTCATCTTTACAGACTTTTTGTTTCAAAATAAAAAAAAGCATTAGCCAAACCCCAATTTCTATGTCATTAGTCCATTTCTTACATTGGTTTTCTTCTATATTCAATTTTTTAAAAATCCAAAAACTAAAATACTCTCTATACTTAGAAGCTCCCCAAATATGACTTCTTGGCAACTTTTTCACAAGTACATTAGCCCCGACAGGAGCCAGCCAATCACCATAATCATTAACAGGTAGCAACACACACATACATACACACACTGATGCTGGACCTCTTACATCAAGTGGATGGAACACTGTCTCATCAGTCTGTTAACTCTCAATCTAAAGCAGCATCCATAATAAAAATGGGAACATCATAAGCTGTATTTATCTAGGGAAACATACATGAAATGAAGACCAACATCTGTACCAAATTCATAAATAAACATGCTATTTATCAATGATATTTTGCACTGCACTCAGTCCTATGTGTTGCATCAAAACCTCAGTGTGAAAGAGAGATGCTAAAAAGAAGAAAGAAATTTTCAAATGTCTTATTGACACCAGAGTAGGAAAACAGAGATGTTAGATATTAGAAGATTTTGAAAGAAGGAAAATAATCCACAAGTATTCAGTCCCCTGCATAGTAGCATGGAGCCAGAGTTGGAGGTGAGAAGCCTCAGATGCACAGAACTAGAATAAAAGTAGACAAGAGATGTCAGGTGGTTTTGCAAAGTTTTGGAGGACTTAGATCAGAGACAAAGAAAAGACTATTCCATTATGAACAACAAAAAATTGAGGCTCTGATAAGTTCAGTAACTTTAACAAAAGAGCACACAAATAAATAAGAGTGCTGAGACCTGACTGACATCCATCTCATTTCCACTAAACTGTGTTAACAAATTTAATGTTAGTCATTGCTTTCTGGCTATAGAGACGATGTCTCCAACATTTTTAACTTGAGGAAAGCATTGGCAATGAATGAACTAAGATTTCAGGAGCAGTTCCTTGTTTATTTGCCTCAGTTACGAAAAGGAGTAAGGAAATGAAGCAGAAAAAAAGGAAAACAAAGGTGGGAGGACTGAGAAGCAGGCAGGTAAGGAAGGAGAGAGGAGTAATCACAATAAGCTTGGTTTCACTAAAACAAAAGCTAGAGAAAGCCATCTGGTTCAGTATTCTTTGGGTTTCTAATTTCTCTTTGGAGCTCTGATCAAGTATTCTTTCTGATTTCTTTCTACCCAGTTGGCTTTTGTCTTGTAAGGAAACTGAGATGTGGCCTCATTTGTTCACACTATGGAACTTTTGAACAGCTTAGTCATAATTTTTCCCTCCACTTAATTAAATAAGCCAAGTGGGCTGGAGAGTAGTACTTGACTAATACCCTCACTAGGATTCTGAGTTTGACCCTACGTGGTCCTTAAGCTGGCTCTCCATGCTTAGAGCACTGTACTGACTGCTACAGTTTCAAACAGTACCGTGCTGACAGAAGTAGAACAAAGATTGTTTTTGACAGTTCCTATCATAGGATGCTGAAAGAGTTAAAGCAACTTAGTGACTGCATGTAGCAATGTCCTACTCATAATTTGGTTTAACATGTATTGTCCAATTCACTTTTGCTGCTATATATGCTCTCTGGGGTGTCCAATCTAGAAATGGCTGTATATGCTTTTGCATGAACAGTAGTTGAGTGATTCAGTATCACCCCCTCTCATATACACAAAGCCATCCTCCTGGCGATGTCTCCTCCTGAGTGAGTGTTGGGGCCATCAGCCTAACAAGAGACCTAACTGCATTAGGGGCTTCAGAGTGATTCTTCTGACCAGTTTCCCACAGACTGAGATTTCTTTTTGTAGTATGATGTTGTCATCACTATTGTCATCAGAAGACGTGTAAGAGGATTGTTAACATTATTGTTTGTCAGACTTCTATATTAATTTTCCTTGAAATAGTATTGTCTCAACTGAGAAATAGAATTATATTTTGCCTTGTCTCCAGAAATGCTTTTAAATTAGAATTGATGTTTGAGCTGCATGACTTTTCACTGCTGATGTAATTTGCTTTTTTATCTGAATGCTTGATAAGTAGCAGTATGACTCTATTCTTCTAGTTAAAAATCCATTAACCTCTCCCTTAAAAAGCTGTTGCTTTACAACAGGAGCATTTACATCAAAGACAAAACACTGAAATATATCATCTTTTTCAAAATGCCCGCACCTATTTCTGGATAGGTGTCCTAGAAGTGACAAGGTGCACCAGTCTGACGTAAAGAAGATTCAGGAAAAAATGATTCATTTGTTCAATTCACTCAACAAATTTTTATTAAGTGCTGTTACATGCCAGCCTAGAACAGGAATGTCTGCCTCATAAATACACATTGCTTTTCTGGATTTTAGTTCCTTCATCTGTAAAATGAGAGTTGGACAAGTGACTTCTAAAGACTGGTCTCCCTAAGAACAGACATTCTATTCTATGCTCATGTAGAAAGCATGGGTTTCAGCTCTTTTACAGCAATGATCGGGCCTGAGCCCTTTGCTAAAGGTAAAGAAATCATTGCCTCAAGTTTCAGATTCTGTGAAATAAAGTTACTTTGAAAGTTCTGCTATGAAGTGGTGTTTATTTTGGTAGTCCTCCATTGGCACATCTGGTCTAATCCATCATGCTGGTATCTATGTGAAGCAGTTGTTCTTTGGGGCCAAATGTAGACTGGAAAGTTATGACCATTCCTGGTAGCTGGTTCATCTCTGTTACATTATGTAAATACAATGTACCTGCCTTATTCTAATGTCACAACCCTCTATTAAAACAAAAAAGGATACTATCACCCCAATAGAAAATAGCTTATAATGATACAGATATGGATATCAATAAGGTCAAAGTTTATCTCTGGATGTTAAGTGTTCTATAGGGATTTCAGAAAGTTTTATTATTAAAAACCTATAGGACTGAAGGAAACCACACTAGGCTCTCAAGGTTAAAACAAGAGACAGAGACTTAAAACCAAGCATGTGTGCATATATACTTTGTAAAAGTCATTTGGAGATCTTCTTATGATGAACATTTAGTTCTGATTGCTCATGTGAGGTGGTTGTGGTGATCCTGGTGAAGGCAATTTTTAATATAAATAAATGGAAACAATGAGGTGCTCGCAGTAGAACTGTGTCTGCCTATAGATAGCATTGAAGCTGTTTCCTTATCAGATGCCACTTAAATAATAAAACTGTGTAAAACCTGAGCTGAAAGCAGCAACAAGGAAAATGCCTCTCAAGGAGTGAGGCAGAGATTTATGTGGGCATCTTCAGTAAGTGCTCCAGGGATCCCCACATGGTAATCCCCAAACACGAAGTCTGCAATACTTTCCATTAGCACCCTACCAACCAGCCCATTCTAAGACCCCTCAGCACAAATGATACCACCCAGGAGATTTTTTCCTAAGAGAGCTGTAAAGACTTTTCAAGTTGTTTGCATTACAAAAGAAATTCACTTAAATCAGGAATCTTTTGTCTAACCTTATGTCATCCCCTTTTATGTTCAGTTGGGAGCAATGTGTCTATTCTTTCAGAAACTTTTGTTAGTTATCATGTTAACTAAATTTCCAAGTCACTTCAGGCCATTACTTTGATTTTGCCCTTAGCAATAAATTTATATTTGAATTTGTTACACCAAGCCAACTGGAAAGCTTCCACGAATTTAATTACTGAGGTCACCTGGGACATGTTTTGATTATATTTTGTTTTCAAGACACAACATCATAATAGAATCCTAAAGAAAAAGAAAACAATTTTGGAGGAGTCTTATAAGCTGATTGCAGGGTTAAGCAATTACTTGTAAAGACAAGTCCAAAATAATAACTAAGAGTGGAATGCAAGTAACATTAATTGACCTAAAATACCTAATAACGGAAATTGAAAGAAATATTTTTTTCATTATTGTTAAATATTTTGTGTTAGAGGTTTATGGCCACTTCCTTTCCACATGACCATCACACATTCTAAAGGGAGGAGCTAGCCACCCAGTCTCCTGCTTTTTAAAGAAAGCACACTAAATTAATTTATTGTCAAAGGACAGACCCTCAGTCTTTTCTAAAAAGTCCAAGGAAAAAAATAAAAAATAAGAAAAGGTCAAACTACTGGTCACTTCTCTAATGTTTCAACGTCTTCACTTTATGGTACTCATATATTCCAAATCGTGTCTTTTTCTCCTCCAATATAGTATTAAGTCACAAATTCAAAAGAAAGATGTGGATATTTGAAACAGTAGTTAACATAAGAAAATGCTCCAAAATGGTGATACCAAGATTCATGTTTATAAAAGCAAACTTCAAATTTCTTTTCCTTCCTCTTTTGCCTTATTATTATTAAAAATACAATCCATAACAACTGGTACGTATGGAGTCTCCATATCTCAAACCCTTAGTTCTTCCTCACAGGGCAGGACTCAGCATTTCCATCTCTTAGATGTTTCTCGAAATACAGTCAGTGTCTACAGATTCAACTCTAGCTTTTACTCTAAGTATATCACACTCTAAACACTGGATCGTAGTTTTACATGTGTTTATGTTAATGGTACACACAAATGATTCTGTAGCTGATATCACTCTCTGTTTTATTGATCCTTTTCCCTCTCCATCAGCTCCTCAAGCTGCCTGTTTTACTGCCTCATCTTCCAGTTTCTCTCAGTGTCTACACTGAGACTAATACTCAGAACAATAAACACATAGGAACATCCCTGAGACTCAAACTTCCCTATCCTGTATCCGTTTCCATCTGATGCCCTCTTAATGATTTTTGAGGTAATAATTCCATCTCTGTGGAAATAGTCACACAATTTTCTGCCTCACTTAAATTCAGATATTTAACTGGGTAGGGACATGCTACTCTAATTAATAAAGTAGCATTTTGGAGCAATGTTGAGAACTTATCACAACTAAGTGAATCCATGTCAGTCTATGTGCTCCCTCTAGGCAGAACTGAACTGTGCGTATATTTGTCATAAGTGTATGTGATATACAGAGAATCTGAATTATTAGACCTGAAGAAAATGTCAAATTAAATACCACATTTTTGTACTTCAAGCAGTTATATTAAGGTGGCTAATTGTAAGTATAAAACATATTATATATATTCTTAATTTTCAAAAATAAAGATGAATCTTTTATTGTGTCATTTTATATATATTTATAATTTATGTATAATCAGAATATTATTAAAAACTACTTTGATTGTAGATATTATAGAGTACAGACTCATTAAAATAAGAAGCCAGTACTTTGCCATGAGAATTTCACTAGCATAGGCCGATTTTTAATTTTTTCTGTCTAGTTTATGTTTGAAAGAAATATTTTAAAATAATTCTATGTTGATAAGGGGGTAATTAAGTTTCTTTCCATGCCTGTCTCCTACGAGTCTGTATCCTTTCAATAGTGTCTAAATTCCTTGAACTCTAAGAATACTAAAACCTTTGACATACAAATGGTTATTAAAATTATGGTACATCACTACATTTCTTTATCCAATCATGATATATCTCAACAACTTTTGGCCTTTTGTGATTTTATTTTTTTTATCCACTATTTGATTTGCTTTCTAGTACTTTCCTAAAGAGAAAAAACAAGGATTTGCAAAAATATTAACTCTCAGGCTAGTCACAAAAGGACAGATACTCTAAGATTCCACTATGTAAGGTTTCTAGAGTATTCAGAATCATAGCGACAAAAAATAGAATTGTGGCTGCCAGGGCCTGAGGGAAGGAGAGATTGGGGAGTTATTATTTAATGAGTACAGTGTTTCAGTTTTGTAAATTAAAAAAGTTCTGGAGATGGGTGGTGATTGGTGATAGTTGCACAACAATGTGAATGTACTTAATACACTGAGCTGTACATTTAAAAATAGTTAAAATGGTAAATTTTATGTTTTGTCAAAATGATTTATTTTATGGTGTATTTTATATTTTACCATGACTAAAAATACTAATTTGTATGTTGTCTTTTAAAAGTAGCTCAACCACTGTTTACTACAGAAAATGATTAAAAACTAAAAAAGTATAAAGAGAAAATTCATACAACTCATGATCTCACCATTCAAGAAATAAACACTTTTTCCAAGTATTTCCATTTTTCTCCACATACTGCTTTATGGCTGAAAGCTTAATATTTATGATTTTGTATCCTGCTTTTCTTCCACTTAGTGTTGAAAAATAAAACTTTCCTGTGTCATTAAACCTATAAACATCATTTTATGTAGTTTGTGATATTATATAGTATGGATATACTACATTTACTTAATATTCTCATATTATTGGACATTCAGTTTATTTTCAGAATTATTCTGGACATATTTCATAATATTCTTTGTTTTGTTTTATGAACAACACAGTCTGGAACATATTTTTCTATAAGCCATTGAGAACATTTTTCATTTCTTCATTAGAATATAAGTGTTTGCTTAAATAGATTGACTAGCTGACTCAAAGGACATGAACATTTTTAAGGTTTTTAATATGCATTGCAAAAATGTTTCTCAGAAAAACAGAAAACACTTCCACTCTCACCAGCTGTGAATAAGAGTGTCTATTTCACTAATGCTTTTATATATAGAAAGTTCTCCCCATCCAGATATTTGATAAATTATTCAGTTCTCAGTATTTACTGCTTTGTTTGTGGTTTTACTTTTACATTTAACTATAAAAATCAAGATGTATTTTCTATTTTAGTATAGAATGAGGTGAACATCTGAATTATTTTCCCCCAAACCCATCCAATTTTGATTTATTTGTAATTCTTCTTGTTATTACTATTTAAAAACATAAAGTTCCCTTTTAGTAGTTCCAACAATATATTGACAATGACAATTACCAGACACAATGATTTGCTTTATATTTGCTATGCTAAGCATTTTATATACAGGAACTTGGTGACGATCCTTTGGATTCTCGTTACCAAGTCCCCACTACCTTAAATCCCTTTACCAAATCAACCAGCTAGAAGTGGTAGAGTTGTGGTTCAAATCCAGATTTATCTGAATCTAGGACCTAAAGTCCTAAACTTCAAGAAGCAATGTAGAATCATCACTTTGAAGAAACCAACTGGTCTCTTTAGTCTTGTTTTTCAAAGTTTTCCACAAAATGTTGGAGCAAATGATTTCTTGCAAAGTTACAAATATTAGCAGATGAAAGGGTCACTCAAAAATCCTTTAGACTGAAAGAGATAAACTCTTGAAAAGTGCAAGGTCTGTTTGGACATTCCTGACTCTAGTTCACCCCCATGGGACATTTTCTCTTCTGGAATTCCTTTCTTTCTTTTCTGCTTACCTTCTCCCTTCCATTCCCTTCAAGGCCTATCTGCTCATGAGGAATTTCCTGAGGTCTTTATGTCAGAGATAACTCTCCCTCCTTTTTAATGCTTATTTTTGGGAGCACTCATTTGAAATTTATCCTGAGCTCTTTGAGGTTCTCACAGAGGACCACTGCTATGTCAGATCACTGATAGAACAAAGATGTTCAACTTTAGAAGGATGTCCTTGTTGGCTCAAAAATGCTCTAAGGCTCAAAAAGTCTTAGAGAATCTAGACTACTGATATCTGATCATGGGAAAGGATGCCCCTTGATTAGAGGCATGTGGGGCTGCTTTTTCTTCATAATCCAGAATGGCAGAATCAACTGTGACAACTGTTACCTGACTGGAGATACAGCCAGATTACCCTTACTTTCCTTATATTCTATTAATTTGTATTTTTAAGAAAATCTCTATTTTGAGTTTACACGTTAGTAAATAGAATACATTTAAAATATTGTTCTGAATTAAGAAGTCTTTCCCATATCATATATATCATGTTTATAACCTTTTCTATATGAAGGCAATATAAAGGGCTTCAGCTAGGTTATCACCATTCTATTCATATAAATAAATAAAAAACCAAATTATTAGAAATACAGCCTTATGCCCATAGTATTTTTGACTATTAATTAGAGTGCAAGTCAAGAAGAAATTGAAAAAAATATTTTAAAAAAATGGAATGCATCACATCTATTTAAAAATAATATTGAGCTCTTCAGATATATGTCCACAAAAAGTATTAAAATAAATAAAAGCATGCAGAGAGTATAATAAATACTATGAGAATCTTCAGGGGTTTATGTTTATTCCTGATATGTCTCATTTTTAAGTTTCCCTTTTCTTGTTAAGTAAATAATTTATACAAGAGGTCTAAAAGCCTTTTCAGGATAGGACAAAATGTTGTAAATGTTAAAAATTTCTCAATTTGTTTCAACTTAAGCAACACTTGGGTACTTTTATTGAACTAATACTCTGGGATGATTGTGAAAGAAAACCATGGGCAATCTAATTCATATATACTTTATTTTCTTGGGTTGGTCTTAATAGCCATTGTATGTTATCCCTGATGGGGTCAAATAATCTTTTCATAAGTCAGTATTACCTCCCCCATCTATTTACTTTACCTTCCTTTTACATTAGAAGGTTTTCTGTTGTGGTTTTTTGTTTTTAACTCATTTCCTTTGAATGTAAAAGATGAAAGTTCATAGACACGAAGTCTGATTATTTTTCCACCTAACAGTTTTGAAATTAAATACAGATTCCAAGGCAATATTCTCACATTATAATAGCCATGCTTTGTTGGGTTTTGGTCTAATATGTTTTTATTTTAGCTCAGAAATCTAGACAAAATAATGTTCTCTTAACTTGGTAATAAGATGAGGAAACATTATTGTGCATATGAGCTTAAATTAAATAAGATTGACAGCTGATTGATGTAGCTGTGGGCTTAAGAGGATCAAAAAGTCTTAGAGAATCTAGACCACTGATATCTGATCACAATTTTTGTAAATATAATTATAATGTATGAAGCTTAGCTGAGTTCATAAAGAGATATATTCTACCCGAGATTAACATTTTTCACTTTCAGGAACCCATGGAATTAGGTTATGCTTTGAACATACTTGCTCTCTATACATCTATATGATCTGAGCATTATTGACCAGCGTGGTGTAAGAGAAAAGGCAGGAGATTTGGAGACATGTGTATGGACAAATCCCCACTCTAATAGGTCCAGCAGTTTGGCTTTGGGCAAAGATCTTCTCTGTGAATCTCAGCTTCCTCATCTAGAGAATGCAGATAGAGTTTGCATTATAGGGCTACTGAAAGTATTACAGGTTGTATCAGGTCAAGTCACATTAACATGTATTTACAGATTAAAAAGTTCAAATATTGGTGATTTTGTATGATTCGACCTAGTGTATATGAATGAAAGTACTATCTGATGTCATTGGTGACTATTGGTATTAACATCGCTATTACCAGGAGCTGGACTTTCAAAGACAAATATGACGGACTTTTCAGTGGCTGGGAGTCATATGTATATAAAGATGGTGAAAAGTGTGCTATTGACAGCTAACAGTGAAGCCCTTTCAGTTTGTTTTGCTGTGTTTTTAAAGAAGAGACATAGATTTATGTGTGGATCTAATTTGCTGGAGCATCACGATCTGACAAAGCAAATTAATCTAAAGTGTAAAACTCTGTGGGTGAAAAACAACATATTAAAACATGGATAGTGAAAGGCAACATAAATAAATAAATAAATCATAGTATTAATACTGGATATGGATCAGGTTATATTTCAAATGTATGAATGCACAGTGCTAACATAAAGTCACTTAGCACATTTGGTTTCAGTTTCCTGTTATGTTAAGGTAAGAGATCACTGTCTGCTTTTCGAACTATGGTCTTTGGGCTGCGGGTGGGGACCTGTGATACTGGAGAAACCCAGTAGGCTCAGCTTAGATAATCCAGCCCGTCAGTTACAGCAAGGTACATTTTTAAGCATTTGTATATACTGGGGTTCTTTTAACAAATACGCTGTTAAAAATTGTTTGAAAACTACTGGCCTATATTTTTTAGCCCCTTCTAACTCTAAAATCCATTGATTTTTATGATTCTGCCCAATATCAACATTGTTAAATGTCATCCTAGAATATAATTTGCATAGAGTTGTTTTAATCCTGGGTGGTTATAGGTTAAGTATTTCTTGATCCTTCAGTGACCTTTCAGGAGACATTCCAAGGAGACAGAGTTAAAATGGAGTGTTCTCTTAAAATATCAAAGGCAAGGAAAAGATGTAATCACTAATACCACGTTAAATTTCTGTGCTTCCCATAAATCCCATACGTGTACACAAAGGCTCTTTCATTACAAATTGGTCACACGTTTTAGAAGTGACACCACTAATAACAACCCCTAAATGATATTAATCATGTTTAAAGAAAAGAGGGTTCGCTTTAGTAAAACATTAGCTAACTCTTGTTAAATTGATTTTGGCCTTCTTGGTTAATTGATTTTAAACACTATTTCCTTAGAGCTTTTATGATGAGCTGCACTGGAGGGAAATGACAAGATTTCTCCTGAAATACTGGCTAGGAATATGTTTCCCTTTTTTGCTTAAATGAGTACTTTCTTTTTTTAAGAGACTTTTTTTTTAGGTAGAAATTTTAATATGTAAAAATGATACAATTTAGAAAGCAAATATCTATCTTTCAGATAGGTTTATTAGAATTCACTAGATATTTATGATTATAATCTATGATTTTTTGATACTATAAACATGACAAATTTAATAATAGAAACATAACAGGGTGAAAGGTTCACAATTCAGCAAAAGTCTAAGAAAGTAGGAATGGAAATATCAATTAAGGCTCTGCTTGTTCACTTAGGCTTCCCAGCCCCAGTCTCTCTCTTTTTAATGGCCACCATCAACCCACAACTCCTTTGCCTCTCTGTGATAATAGAATAAAACTTAGGTGGTCCTTTGACCACCCTCAGGCTCCAGCTGCCCCGACTGTTCACTCCCTTAACAAAACCAGGTCTTGTCTGATGTAGCACCTCACAGTTTAATTGAAACGGCAACTTCATTGTTTACAGCCAGAGGAATCTGATGTTGAAAACTCCCAACCCAGTATCATGTTCTCAGGGGTTTCACATCTGAGACAGTGAGTGTGAAAACTGCTGGTATCTGTATCACAGGGTTGCAGCTCCGTTTAGCGTCTGGTACTCATGTGCAGTTCACCTTGTGACTATCTCAGTCAGCTCCTTATTCAAGCACAGCTCTAGCTGGGGAAGGACTGAATTCCATTGTCTGCTATTGTGAGCATAATCAGAGTTTTACCAGGGTCTTCCCGTGGACAAATTACCTAAGTTGCTTGGGAGAGAGGAATGTCAAATGAAAAAGCAATCCATTAGGTGGTTCTGTAGGGAATGCTGAATGAGAGACAGGGCCATTTAGCAGCCATTATAAAACTTTAATGCATTAAAAGTTTAGGGTCTGTCAGACCAAATGTTTATACCCTCTAAAATCGAGGCTCAAAAACTAAAAAAAATAAGATTTCACATAACTCTAATTACCCTGAAAGTATTTGGGCAGACCTCACTGAAAGGAAATTAACCATAGAGAAACTAATGTTTATCAAAATACTAAACCTGGGTAACTGATATTACAGAATGTTCCAGGTTACTGGAAATGTAAAAAAATTCAGCTTTTAGAAACACTATTCCTAACTACACCTCCTCAGTTCCCACAGTCTTGCATATCACAGTCCAAGTATATTCCTGAGGCATCAATATTACAAAATTTGTTTTAAGTTTAGTCTCTTAAAATAGTCCATACTTACTAGGGATACAGAGGTTATACATTAACCCAACAGGAAGGAAGCAACAATGTGCTTTATCTAGTCTACTTTTCCTTACAGGTTTCATGTTTTTCATTTATGTCTCGAGCCTTAAATGCATGAGATTCAGGTTCACTGTTTCTTGAACTGTGTAAGTATTATCATTTTATCAAGAGTTATAATTTATGTTTAACTATATGATTTCAAAAATAACTTCACAAAGTTATGCTTGCTTTCTCTTTTAGCTTCAAGACCACATTTTCCTTTGCACCCTACTCTAAGAATCATGCCTTTTCAATTATAAGCCTAAGTCAATGGGAAAATATAATTTAGTTAGTAGAAATTACCTTGATAGCCAATCTTTCAGAAACACATCTATCTTATAAATTAAGGTGCACCCATAATCTAATTTATTTTATCATTATTTTTCTACTTTCCTCTAAAAATATTTCAATTCTTATTAGATTAGTGATGTGAAGCCTAGTGACTGCAAATAGTATTAAGACACTAATCTTGGCTAATGCTTAAAGACAAAGGTATTTTATAGACATTTGTATTTCTTGTTCTTAAATGAATATAGCTTTAGTCAACCATATTTTCTAATTCTTACTTTAACACCTGAAATCAAACTAGAAACATTTCTAAAAAAAGTTGTGCTATTAAAGTAATTGAAATCAGGTAGTAACAGAAATCTGCAAATGCCAAAGTGGAATTAATCAAAATCTGCCCATACAAAGGGAAGTAGGGCTCATTTGGATTTAGGAAGATGCCCCAGTAAGTAATCCACAGGAGATGATCTCAGGAAAACCTGGGTTGACTGAAGTAAAGATTACCAGGAATTGTCATGGGCATTTGAATTCAGTATTTCTGGGCTATGTTTTTAAAAGTTTATAGGGTAATTCTGGTAATCAGTCAAATTTGGTAACCATTGATTTATCAGCTTCCATGAGACTGATTTTGACAATGAAAGCTTCTCACCCAACTGTTCTCTTTATATCCACCCACATAACTGACCATTATCAGGTAACTCTTCAAGTTACAACAGAAGAGACATACTATTTCCAGAGGACTAAATTCATATATATTATTCAAATCTGTTTGATAGTGTCTTAGAATCATTTGACTTTTGTTGCTTTTTTAACATGAACTTGATATCAGAAAAGCTAATTTTCATACAGGAAGCTTCATGAAGTCTTAAAGTAGAAAGTTAACAAAAGAGATAAGATTCTAACTACAAACTTGCCAATTTCCATTTTTTGGTATCTCTATGTTATGAAGTCTTGTATCTTGAAATGAAAAGTAATTATAGCATATGCAGTAGTAGACCCTGAGATACAGAAAACCACAGTGTAAACTATGCATATTCTTGAAGTATCAAATTTATTTATATTTTATTTATATTATAATGATCATAAATATATTATAAAGTAAAATATTTCATATATTCATATATCCTTCACATAGTCATATGGAGATGAGAGCATTCTATAAGAACATATAATAAATATATATGTATGTATACATATATTCATATATGCATTCTTAGAGAAAAAGATGAATACATTTCAAAAAATCTCAAGTCTACATTAAGTTGCTTTAAGTTGGCTGTAGATATCTCTCATTTTTATACCGTGCTACCACGTGATGAATCTATTCATTATTTTTGAAATCTAGGTGAAAAATCTTTTGGTTGAAATTTCAAAATAAGGTTTTTAGCAAGAAACAGATGGCACACTGATATTTTGAGTCTAATAAAGGAACTGTTTACAAAAGTAAACGCAAAGTTTAAGGAAAATTATCCTGGTCTAGTCACAAGGAAGAGCTATACCATCCCTAAGCCTGAAAAAGGTAGCTGTTGAAGATGTCCAGCTGACCAGATTGTGCCCTCTGGTAGAGGGCTAGAGGAATGCAGCCAACTCAGGTCAATGTGGCAGGAAGGGAGTCTGATAAAAAAATTCCCAAGTTCACCTCTCCCTGCTTTATAATCACTTGCAAGTGTCCCAAGTGGCCAAACTCAAGTAGAAGCCAAGCAGTTGATGTTGTCCAAATGGGTCACTCCCAAGGCACAGAACAGGGGGGAGCGTGGTGATGGATCTTGAAGAGCAAGCAAGAAGATACCCACAGCAGAGAACAAATCCTTCTGATGCTACTAACACGTGTACCTATTTTGACTTGCTTGTAAAAATATCCATTCATTGATCTGACAAATATTTATTGAGTACCTACTATGGATGAGTGCCTATGCAAGGCACTAAAGATACAATAGTGAACAAATCACACCATATTTTTATATTCATAGGGTTTTCATTTTCTATGTAAACAGGTAAAGAGAGAAAGAAGGAATTTTAGGTGCTATAGGTTTTGTAAAGAAAATAGTGCATTTTGAAGTATAAAGAGCGACTGGCTCATGGGTATCAGTGCTGTTTTAGCTAAGAGTTCAGGGAAGGTCTCTGTGAAATACACAAGAACTGAGAGGAGCCAGTTATGGGATAATTTGAAGAAGAATGTCTTAGGAAGAAGAAACAGCAGATGCAAAGGTCCTGAGACTGGAACAAGCTTAGTGTATTCAAGGAAGAAAACAAGGGGCCAAGAAGAAGATAGTAAGATAGGGGAGTCTGATGGGAGTTGAGGTGGAAGTGGCAGGATGTGGTCTGCTCATGCAGGGAATTGTGGTTTATCATGAAGAGTATTTCTTTCATCATAAAAGTAAAGATGTCTTTGGAAGTTTTAAGAAGGAAAGTTGTGATTTAACTTTTCTTTTAAAAAGCTTCTTCTGGCTATTCTTACTTTGAGAGGAGAAGCAGAAATCAGGAAACTATTTCAGTAGTCTACACAAAGGATCATAGTGGTGTGTGCTGGTGTAGGAGGAGACAGTGAGGAGGATCAGGTTCTGCATATGTATTGAACGTCATTCCTGTGTGGGTATTTCAATTTTATTTATTTATTTATAAAATGAATTTTGAATAATCAAACTGCTTCATTTCCCATTTCTGTAATCAACCAAGTTTAGTGAAAACAACTTAGGACCAAACTTAAAAACTGATCCTTCACTGAGCTTTCTCATGATTCTTGCATAAACAGTTTATGGTAATCAAATTAATTGGATTCTGAATTTATACCAATTAAACTTAAAAGCTGAATAGATCTGTGAACTGAGATCTAATTTTGTTATAAGATTAATTTTTTATTAGTAATTGTTTAGTAAAGGTATATACTTTTAGAATAAATCTTTTTGTAAAATGATTTTATACTTTAGATTTGTTAGCAAAGCAACAATCAAATTGTGAAGACCAATATGAATACCATCATATTGTATTTAAACATAGTTTCTGAAATAGCCTGATAATTTAAATACAATTCTTATGCAGGAAGAAATGAGAATTACCAAGAATATAAAAATCTCTGGATTAGAGTTTTATTTTTAATTGTTTAAAAATTGGGTTTAATTTTTTGTTAAAAAGTTTATCCTAAATTTTAAATGTTAGTTTGATTGAAGGTGATTTACTCAAAGGGAAAAATCAGTATTTCTCAGTATTTGAGTAAAGTTATCAGTAGAGTGAGCACAAATATTCACTAATTCTGAATTCTTGGTCCACAGTTTAACATTAATAATAACAGCAATAACTACCATTATCATGTTTATTATGAACCAGTTTCTAATCCAGGTCCTTTAAACAAATTACCTGGCTTAGTCATACTTCTTTGAAGTAAGTGTTAATTTATCCTCCTTGGAGTGAGGGAATTGATCACACAGCCATATGCTTTAGTGTCCTTACTGCTGATTTTATTATAATGTATTTATCATCACTTTTTAGTGGATTAACATCCAAAGAAAAGGAAAAAAGTGAACGATAGTTTACACATCCACTTAGAAAATATTTATTAAATTTCTACATGTGTTATGCGTATTTCCAGGTGCTAAGGATAAAGTACTGAACAAAACAAGAAAAAAAAAGTCTCAACTTTTGTGGAATTTCCCCAATCGGTCCCTTTAAATTTTCTGTTTAGTTTTCATTCTCTTTTCCTTCTGGATGATTTCACACAAATCTGTAACAAGACTCTAATATTTATATCCCTATCTCAACAGATGTTCTCCAATTCTATATCTCTAGCTTAGATCTGACAGATAGAAAAATTAAAAGCAACAAATGTCTTTCTGAAACCATGAGTAACTTTGTATGGTTTATGTTTTTTAAGCTGTTCTGTAGTCATTTCTTTCCAGAATAGGTTTTCTTACAGTTTATATTCTTAGAGATCATGGCAGAGATTTTATCTGTTTCATTAATTACTATAACTTCAGTGCCTAGAAATTTTCTTGGCTCGACTTTGGTAATAACTGTTAACAACTGTTTTTAGACAAGCACTGTGTTATCTGCATATAAGATACATCATCTTTTTGGATACAAAGGAGCTGAAATCTCAATCAAATATATTCTTTTTCCTTTTTTGTGTGTCTCTATCAGTAAACTCATCATTCTCCCAATTTACAAAGGAAAGAAATTTGGAGTTAGCATTGACATACGTTTGTCCCTCACCTTACCTTTCTAATTGGTCACAAATTGTGTACTTTTTACCACCTTTATAATCTCTTTGGAATGTACATCAGTTACACACATGCATGCAGCCATGAGAGTACTCAAAGATGGATGCTACAACTGATTTCACTTTAGAAAATCAAGTTCTATATATGAACACTTGTTCTCAAATAAAAAGATATTACTCTGTGTTCTATATTTATAGTCTCAGTTGATTTTTTTTTTTTTTTGTAACACCAATTGTGCAAAGGCCATATTTAATTTAATTCGGATTTTTGGTTGTTTTAGATGGCAAGTTCAAGAAACCAAACTTTCCTACTATTTTTACCCCTCAGGAAAAAGTTCATAGAGTAATATTCTTAAAACACAATGATGCTATAATTTTGACAAAGTGTGCTAGAAGCACCAGGGACTTGGACTTGATCTTTCTGACAGTGTCCTGATTGGGGGCAAAAAAAATGAGCTACAATATGAAAATTTTTAAAAATATGGAATTTTAGCATAAACCATATATTCTGGTAATAATATATATCAGATTGGATTAATTCATGAAATGTTTAAATCCATCTAAAGTAATGTTTGGGATAATTTCTTAGGTAGTAAATGTAAATATTCTAATGTAATTAGCAAAGCCCATTTGGAGAGTAATTTTAGAATTGACTAAAATTGTAAAAAAATTAAGGTGTATACGCTCAGACCCAGTGATTTCTCTTCTAGGAATGTATCTTATAGAAATGTATATATCACAGATATGCTTAAAGGTATGCCTACAAAGATACTGAGGGATATTTTGCAGTAGAGAAAATTGGATCAAACTTAAAATACAGAGGTATAGAAAAGGTAAATTATGATATATACCCAGCATGGAATACCATGAAGCTACTTTAAAGAGTAATAAATTTGCATGTCCCAGCATGAACATATTTTGAAGACCTTTTATTTAAAAAGCAAGTTGCAGAATAAAATCTTTAGTAAAATCCCAAATTTTTAAAATAAACTGTAAATTGTATGTGTAAGTAAATTCAGAGAACACAGACTAAAAGGAAAACTATCAAAACATGGACAAAGGTGTAGTCTCAAAAACGTGGTTGGCATGGTGGATAGTATGAAGATGAGTGTTCATAATTTTGATATTTTATACAACCAAGACTTGGTGGAAAAAACAGAAGAAAAAAATTTTAATGAAAGTTTAAAAAGCATGGACGTGTATTGAGTTTTTTTGTTCATAATACTATTACCTAAAAATAATACATTCATGTGCCATAAAATGATTATATAAAATATTAACTGTTATAAAATTACATCTTTCAACAATGGATTTGAGTTAGAGTACATATATTTCCTTATCCCTGGTTTTTAAGTTTCATTTGGAAGGAAACAATCCCCATTTTCTTCAACCTGGCTCTTCTAGCCATTGGCTATAGTTTTGTTCTCTCATAAGAACATTCCATGTGAATTAAAGAAAGTATAGTTTCTATTTTTGGATCTTGAATTAATTCATATCTATCTTTCATACAGCTATTGTTTTAAAGTTTTAGTAGATTGAGGTGGAAGTTTTTTTTGACCTTTTACTTAACCTTCAAATATTTTCCTCATTGTTCCTAAGCAGGTTATCTTTTTGAACTTTTTTAAAGTAATAAATATCTTAGAGCAATGATTAACTATACTTAATGATTACTTATTAATACTTACCTTTTTATATTTATATTTTTTCATATTTTTATAACATATACCTTTGTTAATTTTTATGATATTAGTTGAAACTTCTTTATTTCTCCTTTATAGTTTTTATTCTCTTAAGCTTAGGATTTAAGTGAAAAATTCAGATTATCTAAACCTAAACTATTTCGTTTCTTTTCTTCCCCCATCACACCGCATGGCCTTCTTCCTGATTTCCTTTTGCAACTTTCACAGGTATTTTCCTAAATGACTTTAAAAGTCTTACTTTGCTATAGCGTGTTTTATTTTTCTTTTGTTTTCCTCAAACTTGGATGCATATCAGAGCTTTTCATGGAAATTTTTAAATTATACAGCTTTCTTGACCTCCCCCTCCTCACCCCACCACACACACACATTTTATTATTAAATTTCCACCACCAACATTTGGCCAGTATATCTATCACATGAGTCTAGGTTTGATTTCTATATTCTTATTAATTCCATACATAGTCCTGATTAGATAATGCTTGAATCTTAAGGTATAGGTACAGCATACCAGCATAACAGTCAGAACAAGAGACCGTCTCCATTAATAATGGACTCTCCATGGCACACCTAAGCTCTTCTACAGACTTCTTTCCTATGACCTCAAGGTGAGATGTTATCATCAAAAATGGAAAACATCTGAACAAACTTTTGTAATCACCCTTTGATTCTCATAGTGGTCTCAGCCTTCATTCGTATCTAAAAGGAGCTTCCTAACATATTTAAAGGATGGCCAGAATGACTGATTATGGAAATTGGCCTTCCAAGTTTACTTTCTTTGGAGTGGGTGGCAGCCGTCTTGGTTTTTGATGATCTTTTCTTTTTTAAACTGACATGCTCCCTTAACCACTGCTGGACCCGACAGTCAGTACCTACCACTGACATCATGACGTGACATGTTGCCTGAGACACGACTGGTGCTTCTCTGATACCATGAGGGAATTCCTACAGTTTGTGTTATTTAAGCTATTCTGTTGTCATTATTTTCCAAAATAGGCATTTCTAAGACTTATATCCTTACAGATCACAAGCAGTGATTTTTGTCTGTTTTATTAATTACTAAACTTCAATGCCTAGAAATGTTCTTAGATGATCTTTAGTAATAACTGTTAAAAATCTGCCCAGACTGAAGGAATATAAAGCAAACGAACAAACTGAGGTCCCTGCTGCTAAACTGTTTGCTGATTCATATTTTCCTGAGAAGAAACTTTAACCCAGAGGCGATGTTCCAGGAAGGAGATAACAGGCTGATAATCTCAGAAGAATGGACAGACCCTCAGGAGTTCCTCCTGAAGATTCATGGAGGTTAAGAGGAATGTAGCACCCAGTAAAACACCCTGATTGTTATCACCATTTCTGTTCCATCCAGTTTTCCTACAAAACCTCAAGACGGGCTCACAGTCTTTAAGGCATTAGCCTTCTGTGACTCCCTTTGCCATGCAAAGCAATAAAGCTGCTCTTTCCTTTGCTCCCAAAACTCTGCCTCCAAGTTTGAATTTGCTTTTTGGGGTGCAGAGGCTGATTTTTTGGCAACAAGACTGTTCATAATCTGGGTGACTAGAGAGTGACTGTCCTCACACTTTATGTGGTAAAGATTGACCAACAGTCAAAAGAGCCTGAGAAAATTTTGCAAGCAAACATATTTACAGCCCGAGTAAAACTATTCTGATTTTCCTCTATAAGGTATAGTTGAAGGATATCCCTAAATTAAATTCTCTAAGAAAGTATTTAATAATCAACTTATTAAAAAGATAAAAATTCAGAAATCAACGAATTCTTGGACAGACAATAAGACAGCATATTTGTGAAGACTGTCAAGTTTTGGTGCCAACAAGTCTCCAGTTAGAAGAAAAATGACTGTGCCTTGTTCCAGAGCATAATCTTTAAGAATCTGAGGGTGGGACAGTTACAGAGACAAAATTCCCGTTCTTGGTCAAGGTTCCTCAGACTCATATACACAAACCATGACTAATCCACTATCACGAGAAAATAAACAGCCGCAGTCTGATGATCCATTACTGGCTAGTCTTGTCTCCTTTCAGCCTTCTGCTGTCATTTATGCTGCTCTTATTTTGTTTCCTTTACCATAGAAAGTGCACTGTTTATTAGTCCCCACAGAGCACATATATGTATACCAGTGCCTTCATCAAAGCTTCTTCCCTTTCCACCTGGCTCATCAACATTATCAAAATATAAAGTCCATTTTGAACCAGAAATGAAATTAAATCATCAGGAATGAATGATACCTTTACAGCAAATGCCCATGTTACTCACCAAATATATTAAATAATAAATATAAGGAATTGTATGCCAAACAAATAGTACACTATTGCCACTTAATAGTATAATAGGGAATGTCAAATCTGTTTTAGAAACTATGCTAGATTGTCACAACAAATGTAAAGAAGACAGAGGATCTGCTCTCAAAAAGCTCCTGAAGAGGTTGGAAGGGAGCTATGTTATCAGATACTTAAAATGCACTGCCAGGCAGCAAAGAAGAGCAACTGGCCACGGGGGTTAAGAAATGCTTCCCAATGGCGGGGCCGTTTGATTGAATAGAGGTGGACAACACCTGGGCAGTGGGAAGGAAGTGGTAGTTGATGGGAAACCTATGCAAAAGACATGGAACTTAGAGGGGATGTTACCTCTGAAATGTACGAGATAGGGATTTACAGGGAGAAGTCTGGTACAGATGCTGAGGTAGATGGAGGCTACAAAAGGAAAAGTTTATGTCATCACCATCGTATTACTTCAGATAATCATCTGCAAAATATCTAAAGAAACAAACATCGGCACCAAAACATTTTACTGAAGGCAGAAAGCCTATTAATGGGGCTTTCTTCTGACTCTACCACAGTTCTCTCAATAATAAGCCTGGTCCCAAATGCATGAATGAGAACTTTGATGATAAGCAGCTTTCAACTGAATTCAGACATTTGGTAGAGATTGCTTCGCTGGATAAATTAGAAATTTCATGGATTTTGTATAGCTCCAGGCAAGTGATTGACCTAACAGGGGTTCATATTTTCTGAGGGAGTAAAATGTGGAAGTATGTGTAGCTTCAATTACAATCTCTTCTACTTTCAGTTCTGAACTATTATTCAACCAGTTGCCAGCAAGGAACAAAGAAATAGGAGCTGAAAGCATTGTTGCCTATGGATTTTCTTTAGACCTTTTTTGTTTTTTCATACCATTGGCAGAATTACAAGCCACAAAGTTTTTTCCTATATTGGAGAAGCCAACCAACAGAGTTATGAAGATTTTATTTAATGTCAATAGCATTAAATCCTGTGACTTCTAAAAAGTTTAACATGACAACAAAATAATTCTGTGATGCACATTTTTAAAGTGCCCAGAGTTTATTATAGAGGAATTTACTATAAACATACTAACAAATTAAGTGTCTTTGACACAGATAAGAATTTAAATCAAATTTTCAAAGCTTTTTTCTTTTTTTAAACTGATTTGCCAACTGAAACACAATTAGAAAATTGACCACGAATTTCTGTATAAAAACACATTTTAGGTTTGGCTGTATATTCTGAGACTGCCAGGTTCATAAGGAGTGACTAGCAGACCAGCCAAGTAAATAAATTCTAGACTAAGAAAGATACATTTCACAACTTTTCCAGGAAATATCCACTAGATCTGATTAAAGAATCTATTTCTAGAAAGCTTGTGCCTGTATTCAGTCCAATTGGGTAAAGAAGTGGCTTGAAAAGGAACAAAGATTGAAGGCGATAATTGTTCCTTTTCTTGAATGTTTAGTATGCACAAAGTATTTTCTAATTAACAAGTATTGTCTCAACTGTCCTCACTGCACTGAGTTAGGTGACATCATTAAAGTTTTCCCCTGGAAGAAATTTATTTTATTGCCTCTCTGGATTACTCCTGGATATGGACGTTTCTTGGTCTTATCTTTTCTCCAGCTATAGAAACAGTTATTATTATAGGATTGAGGTGCTTCTGGATCTATAGAAGTGATGTGCTAACTCTTATTTCATAGCAGTTATTGCTTCCAAGCACGTTAAGGAGCTATAAAGATGCTACAGAACAAAGAACATTTCTTAAGCACCTACCATATTCACAGATTTGTAGAGAAAAAATTAAGATACTACATGTAGGGAGATAAAAAGTAGAGAATAATACAATCAATATACTTAAGAGATAGCTTGCTTTTTCCTTTCATTTTTCCTTGTGGTATTACCATATAAAAGTTTCATAGGGGATATTTCTGTTCTTCTACTTTAGTTACAGTGTATGTCTGGACATCTGGTCTGTCGTCAGAAGGTTTTGATCTTGTCATTTTACATGAATGTTTAAGTAGGTATTTCCCTCCTCCTTTAATATGTATTCTGGACCTGTACTAAGTAAATATTATTGTACTATTTCTTTGGCTTTCATGGATGTGTCAAATCAAAAAGAAAAACATAAAAAGGTAACATAAACCACAACTAAACTAATAATCACCTATGGCTTGGATGTACAGACTGAGACAAAAAGACATCCTTGAAAACTAAAATCCAAATTGAAATCCTTTGCCAGAGTTTAGACAAGACTAGAAGCTTCGAAGGTTAAATGAATTCTTATATTTGTTGGTTAGGTCTTCTTGTAACTAAAGGTATTACTGTTGAGACAGGAAGGGGGCAGGGCACAGCCATTCAAGGAATGCTACAGCAATTAACAACAAAATGGTGTAAGATTCAACCCCCAGTAGGCCTTTAGGCTCAAGATGGTGGGAGATGTAACTTTGAGTAGACCTTGAGCTTCATTATACGCCCACTGTAATATATTAGCATGATAAATAACATGCCCACAGGCACCATGACTGTCCCAAGGCAAGCTGCAAAAGGTCAAAGAGTGGGAAATGGCCCACTTCCTGGGAATCCCAGCCCCTTCCCCAGGCTACTTAGACTGGTCCTTCCACTTATTTGCATATGAAGCTATGAAAGCCCATAAAAATGGGCAACACTGCCCCTTATGGCCGCCCTCTCTCTCTCCATTCGGAGACGGCCCGCACTCTGTCTATGGAGTGTGTACCTACTTTTAATCTGAGCACCCAACCCACACACACCTCGTGGCCTTTCTCTTGCCTTTCAATGTATCCCTCTGAATAAATCTACCTTTCCTCAACTGTGGCTCGCTCTTGAATTCTTTCCTGCACGAAGCCAAGGACCCACACTTGGCGGGGCACGTCCCAGGGACTCAACTGAGACCTGGGACTCAGCCCTCCTCACGCCCCACATCCGTTTTCCTGCATCACTGTGGTGTTATAAGTAGAATCATGACTATCTTATTTTTCTAGTATCTTTTCTTGTATTAATTGGACTTTTGAATCTTCTGAGCTATGTTAATAAAGCACTGGTTTAGAATTTCAAATAATTATCTTTGTAAAACAGAGGTTAGTATATGATAATCATTTTAATACAGAATAATGCATTATCAATATAATTTTTGTCTTTAATAAAAGCTACAGTTCTTAGGAATTAGATTGTGAGGATATGAAGTTTTAAGACAAAATGTTCAGAAAAAGAAACATTTGATGCATGAATTAATGTAAATACTTATTACATTAATAACTTTAGAATTAATTTGTCATCAAGTCCCGATATGGAATATAACAGTCTTTCCAAAAGGTTGAAAGTGGTAATATAAGAACAAATAAAATAAAACATTAATTTAAATGCTAAGCAATTTAGAAATCATTATGTTAGTGTTGTTGGAAGGTAAAATTCATTTAAAAAATTATATTTATGCATGATAATTAGTAAAATAGGATGGCTATTTCTACAAATATATTAACCATATTCTTTTCAACAATATAATAGCTTTGAAAATGCATTAATTCATTTAAACAATACTTACTCATGCTCAGTTTTGGACTAGACATTGTGTTAGATTCCTTGTGGGGATCAATTAAGTAGATGGAGAGAACACACAAAGAAGAAGACAGGATCCCTAACCCTGAGTAGCTCATGGGCTAAACAGGAAGATGATCACTCACACATGTGCAACAAAATATATTAAGTACAAGTATTTTGGGAGCAAAAAGACAAGTCATTTTATAGTTCTAAAACTATTAGCTCATTTAGTATTCAAAAGATGTTCATAATGACATTACCCTTTGAGTCTGCTTTTAACAGGACAACTTTGCCCACACATAAAGAATATTGGCCCACTAGCCAATTCAAAATTCTGGTCTAGCAGAATCATACATCTGAAACAGGTTGGTATTTAACATACGCATATGAAATGGAGACGTTACAACTTTTGCTATTTGGAAACCTCGAAAATCCCTATTCAAAAATCCCCTAACAAAACCCCCTCTGCATGTGTTGGCAGTATTATCCATCATTGGTCCTATCTGAAAAGATCTGCTGCTCTTTGAATAAGAATCATGTTTCTATTGTGGTTCGAGATATTTCCGTTGTGATGCTCACAAATATTTTTAATGTTTATGGGATGGTGCTTCAGTCTGTTGCAAATTCAGAGCATATGTTCACCAGTGACAAAAACCAGAAGAATGCCATACATTTTATGAACTGCTAATAAGTCCGTAAACTGATTGTTTTGTAGCCAAAACTTTGTTACTACTGGCATTAGCTGACATTTCAATTTGGATTTCTGCTTGAAAATGAGTCTGTTCTAAAGTAATAGCTCTGTTTGTGCCCTACTTTTGCCCAAAGTAATATCAGATTTCACTTGTGGAACATAATTTTAGGAGGAAAAAGAAGTGGGGCTGCACTGTTGCTTCTTTGTTCATAGGTAAGGCCAGCATTCTCTGCTTTAGACTTTGTGCTTATTTCTAGAACATTAGCAGGCACACAAGGTTTGTTGAGAAAACTTGTCAAGCCTAGTTCTGCCTTTTAAATATATGGTTCTAGTTTGGATAGGTTAACACCCACGGCATGTCATATCAGGTTTTAGAAAGTACCTCTGTATCGAAAGCAATTCATTATTCAGATGTTACTAATGCATGTAACAAATGAGATGGTATCTGGGAATATTGTTTAAATGAAAAAGCATTTTAGAAATAAAAGACATTATTTTTACTTTATTTTCATATCATTTTCTATGTGCAGTTTCCATCTCCCATTTCACTTCCTTATGCTCAAGACAACTTTCCCCAATGGATCAGTGTTATCATTAACAAATGTCTTATCAATTATCTGCTGTATTCAAAGTTTTGGTTTAGAAACTGTGCATATAAAAACATGTAAGAAATGATCCCTGTCCTCAAGGAGTGTTTTTTTCCTCCTGTCATCCAAAGTCCATAGTTTATATTAGTTTTCACTCTTGGTATTGTACATTCTGTGTTTGACAAATGAATGATGACATGTATTCTCCATTATAGTAGCATACAGAGTATTTAAAACTGTCCTAAAAGTCCTTTGTGCTCAGACTATTTATCCCTCCCTTCCCCCAAACACCTGGTTCAGGGGTTTTTTCAGACATTTAGAGAGGCCACACATAGGGAAAAAGTGGCCCCCAAATATCAGCTACCCATAAATAAGTTTCAGTGAGTGTTTGCAAACATAGATATTGAAAGGGCTCAAAGACAGAATGACCACTGTGACCTGAAATGACCAGCAAGGGCTTAGCTTAGATGGAACTGGAGGGGCATGACTAAGCAGAGAAACAGAGGGAAAGCTGTTCAAACTGAGAGACTGGCAAAAGGAAATGTCTGCAGGTAGGTGTGTATTTGGTTGGTCCTTGATATTTAATATTTGATGTTTTAAAAATTCTTATAGGACCTACCAGAAACACATTTGAATCATGTCATGCCCAGTGTAGATGGGATTGAGTCATCTACTCCCACTGATTTTGGGGGAGTTCGTCTATATCTGATCATAGTTCATGTGTGAAATAACCCTTCCTCTGTGGTCTGTTTGTAATGGGAGGATTCTTAGAGCTCTGGGTAATATTTTTAGCCAAAATCAAGGAGTGATTCTCTCTCTCTCTCTCAGTGGACATTAATAAGACCATCTTGTCTCAGCTAGGAGTATAATATAAAAGAGGAATAAAATAAGTCTGAAAATGGTGGGAGTTACAGAGAACAGATAGCCAGAAATTCACCAGGAAGTGTATGTTGAGCACCTATGTGTCATATATTGTGCTAGCTGCAGTGGAGGATACAAAAGTAGTGAAATGTGTCTTTATCTCTCAAGTTCACCAATTCAAAAAGAAACCAATACATGAAGTAGAGAACGCACAGGTATCTGTGCTGCTATAGTGAACAGGAAAGCTCAAACTTAAAATGCTGAGATCAGGACTGTGAAATAAGGCCTGCATGAGGAGCCTTCACTACAGCAGAAAGTGTACAGCTCTTAAAAAATGTATTTTATAACAAATCCCAAGGGCTTCTTATGTATGTTATCAGTCTTGACACACATTTCTTGCTCAAATGTGGGTCTTTTCTGCTTTTAGTCAAGAATTAGAATTCCTGTAATTATTACTGAAGGGAATACCATTAACTAGAATACAATTTCTCCAGGGGGTAAAGCAAGAATGACATCTCTAAACTATCTACTGTCATTTTAACAAGGAACCCTTCGACAAGAGCATTCGGCTCTGCTGAGTTGTAAAGACCTAGGTTTAAAAAAAAACCATGTAAATAACAGTGGACACATTGGATATTTTCACTTTTAGTTAAAGGGCACAGTTATCTGGAATAAGAGTCTTAAGGGTACCCCCAGTTATCTACAAGAGGGTTATTGCCTTTATTTGTGACAACATGGAATGCACTCTCCTATTCAAACACAGTCAGACTGAGAGCTGCCCATGCTGTAAGCCACAGTGTTAATCCTGAGTCTGAGTAGAGAAAACAAGAGGGCATTTCACAACAAATAAATAGGTGTTTGGGATCATTATCCATTTATAGTATTAAATCTTCTCCTTTCCATCAGTAGATGATTAAAAAATGTATTCTAGATGCAACATCATTACTCTGAGCAGTGAGCTAAACACAAAAAACCTTATGAATTTGGACTAATTTGGAGGAAGGCCAGTATGAACTTTAATACAGTTTTATTGATTTTGAATATAAATATTAATTTGAGCTAAGAGCGAATTAAATACTTATAAGCTGAAATCTTGCTGGGACTGCTTCAATAAATAGATAAGTTTATTAAGGTCCCTTAAAAATGGTTTTATAAGCAAATAAAAATGTTTCCTACAATCACACTTACACTCTTAATATACTTGGCAAATCTTTCGGCAGTGTGTGTGCGAAGGTGCACTTGATCCAGCCCTTCCAGGGATTTGCCGGCATGTTGTCTTCATTAATCACCAAACTCCCCCAGGCGTGAAAATTAGTCATAGGCTAGTTGTGCCCTCACTTGAGAGTACCAGAATGTGAAGGGGTTTTATACTCAATTACGAGTATAACTTTTTCCTGAAAAGGAAATACCATTACATTTAAAATAACTGCTCTGCATAGTATGTTATGAGCCTCAGTTTCAATTGTGAATTGTGAGTTAATATTTGTCCGACTGATTATTGTGAGGATTACATGCATATTATTTTTGTCATGTGAGGATTAAATATATGTGGAAGTTTCTTTTACAACTCTATGAATTACTGTATATATGTTAAGCGTTAATTTTATCTGAGATTATGACCTTTGTCTTCACATTTTCAGTAGCAATTTCTTGGAAAGTATCCTCAACTTCTCTTGCTCTTCCTCTCCCTCCCTTCATCCTTCTCTTCCTCCTTCTTTTTATTCTTTCTTTCTTTCTCTCTTTCTCTATTTCTCTTTTCCTTTCTCTCTTTTTCTCTTTCTTTCTTTTCTTCCCCTATGTCCTTATCTTCATTATTCATGATAATACACAAACATAAGTATTAAACAACTTGTCCATCTAAAATAAGCAACTCTTAACACCCCCTAATATGTAGGCCAGTATCATATATGTTTACTGTGCCAGATTGTAAAACTGACCACAATCCTTTGCAGAATCTCCTGTAAAGAGATGGGAGTCTCTTCATCCCTTGAATCTGAGCTGGTCCTGTGACTTGCTTTGAACAATGGAATGTAGTGGAAGTGACTAAAAACTTCCTCAGCTTAGGACTCAAGAGACCTTACCTTATTTTGTGCTCCCTGCACCGAAATGTATATAAGCCCTGATTAGCCTCCTGGATGACGAGATCCGCCCTCCCAGCTGAGTCTACTTTAGGCTGCTTCCCAGCTGACAATGCAGCTGCCTGCAGTGCATGAGGGGGCCCTGCCTAGTTCAGAAATATCTCCTGGTTGAGGTTATCTTAAATTACTGATCCAAAGAATCATGAACAAAGTAAAATGGTTATTGTTTTGAGCTACTGAATTTTGTCATCAATAGTTATGCAGTAAAAATTAACTAACACCCCTACTGATGATTGGTTATATAGAACTGAGACATCAAAAGCCCAAATCATAAAATCTTCTCTCTCATGTCATTCTTGCTCTGGTATTTTTCTTTTGTTTTTCACACCATCTGTGGTCCTTTTCACTTGTCCTGTTATAATTAATTATGTTGTTATTAGAAAACACTAATCTTTGAAGATCATTTTGAACTGTCTTTATGTGCTCTAAAGTATTAGGAAACCCTTTAGATTTAGGGATACCTAGACTGAGCATGTCTCGATTAGTGAGCAAAGTCATTGATGAACATATTAAAGAACGTTAATTCCTCCTGATTGCTTTGACCAGTGAATCTAGTTGGAGTGATGTAGAACCCCTTCTAAGCCTAGGATTCAAGAGACCCTATATTCTTCTGTGCTCCCTCTTGGAACCCTGCATCAAAATGTGAATAAGCCCTGACTAGCTTCCTGAGTGATACAGAGGGGCAGACAGGATTCAAGAAGCACTATTCTTTAACAGGAAAATACAATAATAGGAGAAATAAAAATTCATAATAAATTATAAAATTATTGGTTCTACTATCAAATCAAATGTTTCAGATGCTTTACTATACTCATTCACATACACTAAAAGCATCCACATTTTAAAGTAAAAGATATATGTGAAAAATGTTTTAAACCTGTGTTTTTCATGTATACTTAAAAACAGTAATAATTTTTTTCTATTTTATAATACCAAACAAAACTTTCTGTAAAAAATGGACTAGCATGTAAGTATGGAATTTAAAAATGCTAAAATATCTTATATCTTAATAAGCAGACTGGAAGATTGTATAAAAACTAACTCATACACACATATTATACCTTCATATTTGTTTTTACTCATCTTATTGACTTATTCACAAAAAGACAATAAGCATGGGGGAGTCTATGTATGGGGGGGTGAGCCAAGGGATATATGGTAAATCTCTGTACCTTCCCCCTAATTTTGCCATGAACCTAAAACTGCTTTAAATAATAAAGTCTTAATTTAAAAAAAAAAGACAATAAGATTTGTAATACTAGGGTAGATACACAGTCACATATTAGACTGTATATTTGATAGTAATGCTGGTAGAGACTGTTGATGATGCTTTTTTTCAATCCTATAGTAACATCAGACCAAGAAGCCACCAAAAGAGAATAATTATGCATGATTAGTAGAATAAAATAAGGAAAGACTAGATTATTTTGTTAGTTCTTTCATAATCTACCAAAGTTGCATTGAAAATTCTCAGTAAAAATCTACTGAACAATAAAGAACAATCTGAATTAACAATGGCTGATTTCAAATTGTTTTCAAAAAGATTATTTTTAAATGCATACAGAAATTCTGAATGTGGCCAAATATATCTTATGAAGCCTCCTTCAAAGATTGAAGTAAATAATTATAATTTTGATTATTAATTTTGCTTATTTATTTATATCTAGTTAAACAGTGAACTTCATTCAGCCTTATGCTCAAATTATTCCTAATTCTAAGTTAATGAAAACTTTACCAACATTAACATCTGGGATACATTTGCCAGTAATGTTTTCAAATTTAAAAAATCATGGGGCTCATTGATTAACGTAAGGTTTTGTTGATTTAGGCATGTTTTTATCATATGGCCCTATGTAATACTTCATTTGGTTGTTGATGAAACGTGGAAATTTTTAGCACATTTCTGTGGTTTGCTGGAGGTGAAGACAAAGTATTAATGTAGGTTTCTCTGGGAAAATTGAGGATATAATTTCATAAGAGTATCTCTTCAAGGGCAGATATCAAGTTACCTATTTCTTAGCATCAAAATGTGGCATGTAACTTACTTTTCTTTCCCCTTCCTGTTTAAACAGAGCAATTAGGATGGAAATATGTTAATTAAATCAATTCACACTACAGTATAAATGACTGAAGTCTTTCAATGAGATTCTAGAGACATATTTGCATTTTTAAAGGAGGTCATTAACCAAACTAAACTTTAGTTGAAAGAATTTCAAGCACTGTTTCAAAATAATGCTAAAAAAAGAAATAGATGCTGTGAGTGAAGACATTTTCAGGCAGTTAGCTAGAACAAATAAAAGTTTATTTTCAACAATTTGTATGTGACTTTTAGGATCATTTCTTTTACAGTATCTTTGAATCTCATAAATCTTTATTCCTTCATTTTTCAAGACAGAGTTCTGAAGAACTCCAAGTTGTTAATTTTATCTGATTGTATTAATTTTAAAGAAATAATACTTCTCATTGAAATGACATTAGTACCTCTTTTTAGAAGGTAGGTAGAACAAAAATTGATGAACAGGAGATTGTAAGTCAGAAGTTTTGATTCAAGAAATACTTTGATTTTTCTCAAAAATTTTTTTCTAGTCAAAATAACCTTTGAGTTCTTATTTTTTAGAATAATCATGGTAGAAAGTGAGTCTCTTTAAAAACTAAAGACCAGACCTGTACACTGTATCATTTCTTGTGTTTAAGTTCTATTCAGTGACAGGGATATCAGGTCCTGTGCATGAAAAAAATTTTTTTCCATATTTTTAGGAAAAATTTGATGTTGTGCCAAGATTTCATACAATTCTGTCTCATGAAAAATTGGCCCAAGTACATTGTATTTTCTCACCATGTCTCTCAGAATGTGTGATCTTCAATAACCCACTGCTATTTTTACCAAGGTGGTGTTAAGTCTTCACTGATGTGTCTCACCATTGGTGACCTGTAATCTGTCATTTAGGAGAGCAGAGTTTAACTTTGTTTTAAATCTTTAAAATTAAAGTTAAATTTAAAATATATGTTTACTAATATGTGGGTATGGACGGCTTCTTTAGAATGATCGATAGGATATGCAAGAGTATTTGGAGACAATGATCCTAAGAGTGAAGACATATTAATGCCACTGATTCCATGTCTTCTCAATCCTATATGACCCGTATCTAACTTACTTTCAGCAGAGAATGAATAACCATGTGGTAGGGCAAATATAGTTCTAACTATGTTTTGCTTACACTGTCAGATACTAAGTAATTTTCTTTGGACAGGAAGGTCTATGTTCTGAGTGGCATAAATTTCACACTCATAATAAAAACAAGCAACAGCATTGAAGACCTGGAAGTTCTATTTGTTCATGGAAATTTATGAGGCAACCCCTTTAAATTTATATAGTTTTCCATATGTACAGCAAAGTGAGTATCTGATTAAAAGCTTTCAAATAACACTGCTTTTGAGGATATATATTCTCCATGCTGGGGTCATTAGCCTTACTGGAATGAAAAGCACGAATTCAGAGCTTTCTGAACTCTACCATACTCTATTTTCTCTGATAGTTAAAGCCTTTCCTCTCCCACTAACGATCTATTCACTTGGTTTCTTATTGCAAATCAATAAATGTCAGGATATTCATGCTGTGCATATTAATATACTAAAAGCATTGTATGTTAATCTAATATTAGGCCTTTATCTATATTTTCTGTGGACAAGAAAATTATTTTTCTTTTCCTTGGGTTACCAATTTATTATCTCTTCAAAATTCTCAAAACTCATTAAATCCCATGATAAAACAAAACAAAGTAGCATTGTGGAACCATGATTTATACAGCTCCCTTGAACAAACACAGAGATTCTAGCTGATGGTGGTTGTAAAAATATGAGCTACATTTCATTGTAATTGGTATTGATGACTTCAAACTGCACACAGAATTGAAAACTAGAAAACAATGCATACTGTGGGATGATATTGCATTTAGATTAATTACTTATATGATTTAGAATGTTGCAATACAGCACATTACACAGTGGCTTGAATTAACTGTTAGCCATCATCTCCTGTAGGGAAAAATAACCATAAGTTTCAATAGCTGTTATTTGGTAATGTTAATAGCATTGAGTTATATGTTGAATATCACATTAAAAAAATTGTCAGAGTTGGGTAGGGCCAGTAAAATTAACTTTTATGTGTTGACTTCCTAAATTGTTACATTCACAAACAACTTTGAACTTTAAATAATGTTACTTCAAAAGTTCTATATGTCTATTATTAATGATTTTGCATATTCAGTGTATACTTGTGTGCATATGTCCTAACTGGAAATATATGAGGAGGAGAGCTACCTGATTATGCTGAAGAAAGAAAACCTGGCTAAGACTTTCAGAATAGTAATTTTAAGAGAGATGAAGAAACTAAATCAAGATGAATCCCAAAGTATTGGTAATGGGTACCCTAAACTTTCCTATTATGTTTTCACATTTTATTTTACCTTTTAAATAAGTAGGGGGAGAGAAAGGGAAATTAAAACAACATTCTTTTTCAATAAGCCTCATAAAATAAGTTACTGAGTTTGGGAAGGGAAAAAACAGTATTACCATCTCGAAAGATCTATTAGATCTCAAAAGATAAAAAAGTATAAATTCAAACCCTTCATTAATTTAAACCCAGAGGTTTAATGTTAATAATAGAATTCAGGAGGAAGAAAGATGAATAATAAATCCATTAGGTGTGAAAGAAACACAAGCATGTCCTTGTTCATGCATGCCCCTATGCATGTGTACACACATAACGCTGTGTGAGAAAAGTGTCATTTCATCTATCATTATAACTCCTTGCAATGCTTTGTCCCAAATATTCTGCCAATTTTTTCTCCACAGTCTTATATCAGTGTTCTAGTACCAAATGCCAAGTCTTATTCAAATATTGGCATGGCAGCAATGTGAAAAATCAGAGTACTTAAGAGGAAGCATTTTCCCAACAAGGAATAATTTTAAAATTTAAATTAAAAAAATTAAATTAAGTTTTGTTTCAGCAGCATAATACTCAACTTTTCTATTTTTTTCAAGTGTTATCCTAAGAAGTGTCATGTTAATAACAAACATTTCAGCCCAAATGTTGCTTAAGATATGGGTCAACTTTAAAACAAAATCACTCCTTATCTACTTACTAACATGATAGTGGGAAATAGAAAACTGGTTTATTTAGTCCTACCATATTATATGTTGTATATTATATATACACTAGGTCATATTATGTATATTCACTACATCATAAACGAGTGGTTAAGAGTGAATTCAGCCTGTAGAGATTCAAAAGCTACTCTGTTTCATTGGTCAGTTTATGTAACTTTCCTGTGCCTCAGTTTCATGATCCAGAAAATGGATATAATATCTCATGTAAAGTGCTTAGAATAACACAAGTCTATATAGGTCCTCAGAAAAATACCTATTATTTTCCAGTCCATGCAATTTATTTTCTTAATATTTTCACAGTTTCACATTAAATGGCTTTTTTATCGCTAAAGTACCAATTTTTTTCATTTGTCAGTGAAAATAAGAATGGAAAAGTAGTGATATTCAGCGAGTGTTTAATTATCATGTTAATAAGGACTTGAGGGAGCTAATAAATATAAAGAGACAGCTCTAACATCTTTTCTATGCATCCTGAATTATAGTATAATATCTTAAACTGTACACATGCATTTTCTAAACAGCACAGTGGGGAAATCTGAAGATTCTCGTTGGAGTGGCCCTCCAAGTAAGCAGCATCATGATAGGACTAGGTATAACCATTTCTTTTCTAGACTAACTCTATTGAAATGTAGTGTAAGGCTCAGTTCCAATGACATCCATTCACTTCTTGATCTCAGAGCACACACTATAGCTCAGAAAGGAAGTTGTTTTAGGCTTTGTTGATAGAACAAAGAATCAGAGGCATGCATGTCTCAGTTCTTCTGCAGCAAAGAAAATTACTCCACTGGACATAACGGGGTCTTGGAAATAAGGCCTACACCAGCAGAATGAAATGGAAACTAAAAGACATTTATCAAGATAACTTTAAGGAAGAGAAGGAAGGAAGGAAGAGGATGGAAGGAAGTAGAAGGAAGGAAGGAAGGAACAAAGGAAGGAAAGGAAGAAGAAGGAAAGGTGAAGAAAGAGAGTAAGAACATTGTCTTCTGGGTTTCTGACCTTGATCATGGCCCAAACTCCACAACACAACTTAGGTAAATTATTGATAGAGTTCTGTGGAAAGTGCTTTTTAGCCTGACTTATTCACATAATTGACTCAATTCTCAATTTACTACTTCACTTTGGTGGTGGGGATGCGGCCAAAGAGGATTTTTGGCAACGGTCCATTCCCCTACTGACCTTTTCCTAATCAGGTTAACCACAGATGGAAAGAGTTGATTTAAACTGTATTTTTATTTGGTCCTTTCCCTATACCGGAAAAAACAGGAGTAATAGCACCACCTTTGTATCTGCTACAAATGGGTGTTTCTTAATGATTCTTTCAAAAATCTGCTATTCTGACAGGAATTAAGATAAGCAATGATATAATGATCACATCAACAAATAGGTTGCATAAAATTTTAGTTCGTCTTATAATTACCTTGTAACCAAATAAAGTATAGCCCATATATGTGCATTTTTAAAGTAAAACATGTATAAATTTCAAAAAAGCACATATGTTGACAAATGATCTTTGTAGATGAATACTGCTTTGGTTCTGATTTTGCATTTTCTATATGTGGCAGAATAAACCCTTTTTAAATATTAATAAACATGCTTTTAATTCATTAGATACTTGCCATGCAAAAAAAATTCTTGTAAACGAAATGAAATGCATATGTGGAGGAATTTTAATTTAAACTATTCCCAGGGGATATCTATTTATGCACAAATTAACTTGGTAATCAGCAACGATACAAAGAATATATGAGAACTGGTATATCATTCTAAGGGCAGTGTGTAAAAGAGAGGAATTTAGAATTACTGCTTTGAACACAAATTAAAACTGACTTCTTAAAGAAACTAGAAGATGAAGCTAATTTTTAGAAAGTGTATGAATTCTTGATGGCATAAAACCCCTTGCAGTATCCTGGTAAAATATATTAGTACATTGGTTTTGCCTTATCTTTTGTGACTACTTTTCCCCAAAGAGAAATAGGGCCAAGTAAATAGTGCTAGAAGGCAAGGAATTCAGCTATAAAACTTGATGAAGATTTCAATCAAAGGGAAGTCACACTGACTATAGCACTGAGAAGGAAAATAATATTGTGGCCCTGATAGCCCCCTTCTCTGCCTGGCCCCCATCGCCCCAGCAGTGTGGAACTTAAACAAAACGAATAGAGCAAATAGGACTGTAAAAGCATGTTCTTTATAAATGGTCAAGATCTCTAGAGGGCAGTGTATTAAACTGCAGATACTATCAAGCTAAACCCCAAATCACGAAAGCATGAAATTAGTAATTGACTCAATTTGCCTCATTTATTAGTAGCTCAGACCTCTGCTTGAATTAATATTGCCCAATGGAATTTCAAATAGTGGTGACATGGCTTATCATGGCAGAGATTAGTGCCTGCTTCTGTTACTGCGCTTCAAACATCCCATATCCACCAATTAGGTTAGCGCTAATCTAACATGCATGCTTTTGGCACTTTTATTGTCAATAAGATGTGACATCAGTTGAGTATAACATCGTGTTCATTTTAGGCAGTGTAGAATTCACTCTGCCTTCAATTTGGCATGGTCTCTTCAGTTGCTTTTGTATCTTGTCTCAGCTAGAGGTTCACTTATTACATTCCCTGATGGTTTCAATAACATATATCAGTTAAAGGTGGAGGTTAATTATCCATACGTGTGTAATATACAAATTACTAATAACAGTGAGTTCCATACTATAATGCAAACAGCAGAACCAAGGGCAATTACATACTTTTTAATATTATATTTTTCTAGTAACTATGACTAATATTTTCACACATTAATTTTACAGTATTATTAAAATAGGATCTCTTTTTTTAAAGAGTTGCTAATGGTCTTGTGTTATTTTAGTAATAACTAAAAGTGATTTACTTTCTTATCTCAGAATTCAGACATTTATAGTAGACATTGGTACTTTCATGGGCATTATGGCAACAAGTCACAAGAAATTAGGGATTGTTTTCTATTATTAAATAACTAAAAATATATTTTTTGGTACAAATCATCTTTTATAGAACCCAAATAAAGCTGGGTAGCAGAATCTCACCATGAATCAGACCTGGGTCTTGAAGGTAATAACATAAATCTTTAAAGCAGTGGCAACTCCTCAGAAGTTTAATCTTTAGGAAACAGCCCTGAAGATAAATACTTTACATTTTGTAACTTGGATTTTTATAAATTCCATCAGTGGCCAATGCATACTATACAGCCAACCATTTAAATAGGTGCTTTGCCTTTAAATTACATGGAACAATTTGTTTCATGAGGATACAATACATCTTTGCCTTTGTGGTATTAAAAGGAATTAAACAATGCCAAAATTTACAGACATATGAAATATTATAATCTGAATCTGTTTCAAATGCTTATCATAAAGTCATTGATATTTTTTAATGGTCAGTGTGTAATAAAAGTGCATCTTCAAAAAAATGAAAAGATTTTAATATTCCTGCCCGAAAATTGTATTAAGGGAAGGGAAGTAATTGTTACAAATGTCCTTGTTATAAGAGATTTCAGACAGAATTAATGACCACATGGAGTTAATGGCCCTAGGACCACAGGCTCTTCCAGTTGATCATTAATCCTCAGGAAATACTGGCATCGTATATGTTATTGTTGAAACTATATATAGCCAAGAGTTCCACTCTGTTCCTTCACTGTTTGAGTTATATCCCACCTGTTGAGTTCAAGTTGAATATGCAATGGAAAAAGTTCTGAAGGACACTAGCTATTATTACTAATAATTATCAAATGGATTATGTCCCCCTAGAGAGAAATGAACTGCTCTAATTTCCATGCAAATATAAATTAACTTCATTTTACAATTTTCCTAGCCAACATTTTCCTCAAACAGATATTTTAAAGTCATTCAGTATTACACATATATATTTTAGATAATTTTCAATGTTTAATAAAATTCTGATTAATTATAACTATGAATTAGAAGTTTAAAATGGAAAATGCTGAGCCCAATAAATTCAGTGTACTAGGCTTTATGAAAGAGGCTGAACTTGAACAAAAGAGAAAAGAAATCAAAGCAGTAGAAATGTATATATTAATATAAACTAAAATTATTCACATAATTCTATATTGAATAATAATTATATTATTATTTAACTCAAATTAATACCATATTGATAATTATGGATGCATTATTTTATTTTGGAGTTAAATTATACTAATATATATATTATTGCAGTAAACTGTTTCCAACATATATGTATGTATTTTCATGTGAAATTGAAATACTAGAAATGAAAGAATGTATGTCATTAGGTTAAATAAATGTATTTATTGATCATTTTTGTCCCTTCATTCTACTACTCCATTACTCCACTCTGTCAATTTTCTTTTTTATTCTTCCTGTAACATCCTGATTACATTATAATCTATTTGGTGTGAGTCAGAATTCTATCTTCTTTTCATATTTTGTGAATATCATTGTTGCTTTTACTTTGCCCTTCCCACAACCTTTCCATGCATTTTTTCTAGCTTTTTCTAGCAGAATGGGTAACTGAAAGCAAAAGAATCCAAATCATCTCTGAATTACAGTAAAAAGCTTCTATCTTCCCTGGAGTGAAACCACACTTACGAGTCTGACAGAATACAGCTATTCTTGTGGTTGGACCCTTGGAGAACTGTAAGCCTAGTGCAGGCAATGGATCTGACTTTGCTTCTTTTATATTTTTTCTAATCTCTCTTAAACTTTCTGTTTTTTAATATTTGATTTCCTGTTATATTGGTCTTTGAAGAAGGCTGAGCTCCAATAAGTAGGGAGCCAAAATGGCTGGTTTAAGTTTTGTTTAGTAGTTCAAGTTAAGAGAAAGGAAATAGAAAAAAGACAAGTAGATAAATGTAAAAACACCCAGACCTGGAGTCTTATAACCTGAGTTTGTATCCCTGCTCTACCAGTTATGTAGCTGATCTTGGTCAAGTCATGTAAACTTGTTGGAACTCAGGTTCCTCATTTTTAAAAATTTTTAAAAATATTATCATCTGGATAGAGTGAGTTAAATGTGATCATGAATGTGAAGTCATTTTCTCTACTGACTACTACATAATAGGTACTCAATAAGTATTAAAAATAATCATTAAGTAAGATCTGGTCAAATCTACTTAACCAATAAGTATTCTTGTCCAAGTAGTTACTTTGGGCATTCCTTCTCACATAATATCAGACTCTAATAGTTTGCAAGAAAAAATCATCAAAGAAATCAATATGAACACTATCAATTTAATACATGGATGTATTTTCTAAATAGGTATGAGTTTTTATTTATTTATTTATTTATTTATTTATTTATTTATTTATTTATTTATTTATTTATTTATATTTTGTTTAGATAAATGTATGTACTAAATCATATGTTGTCTAAAAAATGCAGCATATGCCCTTCAAATCCTTGAGAAAACTTGTAAATTGTTGACTTACTGATTCTTAATCTCTCTTCTAAATAATAAATATGTACATTTCATAAATACTGAATTGAGATGAACAGCAATGCTAAGTTTTCTTTAATTACTTGACAATTACTAAACCTGTTGCTTGGGTATGAATTTTTAATTCAAATGAATAAGAAGAATCCTAATGGACATTGATTTTTAGAGAATGTCCTAATGTAGTATTAAAATGGAACAAAATATAGATTCACTCAATGGTGCTCCTAATATAAAACACCATTTTCAATACAATTTCAATTATATTTTAACATTGCATGCAAAAGTCATGTCTAAAAGTTATATTTGAGATTATGTATAATCACAAAATAAATAGATATAAATTAACAGGATACAACCCCTTCCTCACAGTTTGTTTCATTTTATTTTATTTCATAATGCATCTTCATATAATAAAAATACACTTTAGCAAAAATTGACAAGCTAATCTTAAAATTCATATGGAAATTCAAGGCACCTAGGACAGCCAAAGCATTCTTGAAAAAGAAAAACAAAGTTGGAGGACACACTTGCCAATTACAAAACTTCTACAAAGTTACACTTATCAACACAGTGTACTTCTGCACAGCAAAGGACTTTCATAGACATTTTTCCAAAGAAGACATACAAACGGCCAGTACATGAAAGGGTGCTCAACATGACTAATCATCAGGGAAATGCAGATAAAAACCACAATGAGGTACTACCCTATCCAGGTTAAAATGGCCATCATCAAAAAGACAAGAGATAAGAAGCGTTGGTGAGGATATGGAGAAAAGAGAGCCCTTGTGCACTGTTGGTGAGGATGTAAGGTGGTGCAAATCCTACTATTTGCAAAAACACGAATGGGCCTTGAGGGCATTATACTAAATGAAATATGTCAGACAGAGAAAGACAAAGACTGTACACTATCACGTATTTGTGAAATCTAAAAAAAATCAAACTCATAAAAACAGAGATTGAAATGGTGGTTACCAGGAGCTAGGAGTGGAGGAAATGGAGAGATGTTGATCAAAAGGTACAAACTTCCAGTTATGAGATGAATAAGTTCTAGGGATCTAATATATAACATGGTGATTATAGTTAACACTGTATTATATATACTTGAAAGTTATTAAGAGAGTAACAGATGTTTTTTGTGTGTTCTCACCACAAAAATTGCAATTATATGAGGTGATGAATATGTTAACTAACCTTATTGTGGTAATAATCACTTAGCAATACATATGTTTATCAAATCATTATGCTGAATACCTTAAACTTACACAATGTTGTAAGTTAATTATATCTCAATAAAGCTGGAAAAATGATGGGAATAATAACACAAATAATAATGTATTACAGATATTAGAATAAACATGTAGATAAATGGAAAAGATCTGAGAGTAGAAAGAAACCTTCATACCTGCAGTCAATTGATTTTCAGTAATGATGTAATACTACTTAATTGGAAAAGAATCATCTTGAAACAAATGATGCTAGAAAAACTTGTAATTGATAGACAAAAGCACAAAATTGGATATCTACTTTATACCATATACAAAAACTAATGTGAAATGGATCAAAGATCTAAACATAAAAGCTAAAACATAGAGAGAAAACGGGTGAATTTTAGTGATCTTGTATTTGGTAGTCTGTTTAGACATGATCCCAAACCAAAAGCAATAACAATAAAAATATATATAAACTGGCTTTCACCAAAATTAAAAACTTTTTACTTAAAGGACATCATTGAGGAAGCAAAGAGACAACATACAAGATGGGAGAAAATTTTTGTAAATCGTAAATCTAAGAGACATACCTCAAATATGAGAATATTATATTATTAATTTAAAAAATTAGAACACCTAGTTATAAAATGTGCAGGACATCTGAATAGATATTTTTCAAGGAATATATACAAATCACCAATAAGGACAAGAAAAGATACTCAACATCATAAGTATCAGGAAATACAAATGAAAATTTCAGTCAGAACTACTTCACACCTACTAGGATGGTTATAAGAACAGGTTGAAGACGTGAAGAAATTGGAACCCTCATATATAGCTGGTAGAAATGTAAAATGATACAGCCACTTTGGAAAAAAGTCTTGTGGTTTTTCAAAAGATTGAAGATAGAGTTATCATTTGTCCCGGCAATTCTATTCTATATATATAGAGAGAGAATAACAGTACTTTTGTAATAGCCAGTTTTAAAGGTCACACTATATTTACAGTTACTACAAAATATTACAATACACCCTTGTAGACTATCTTACATCTACTAGTTTTTACCTTTTATTCTCCCATACCCATGTTGCTTCAATCCCCTTTCCTCTCCCTGCTGGTAACTACTATTTGTCCCCTATGAGTGAGTCTGCTTGTTTTTTGTTATATTCATTAGCCTGTTTTATCTTTTAGATTCCCCATGTAAGTGATAATATAAAGTATTAGTCTTTCTCTGTCTGACTTATTTCACTTAGTATGATGCCCTCCAAGTACATCCATGTTGCTGCAAATGACAAAATTTTGTTCCTTTTTATGGCTAAGTAGTATTGACACCTTTATTTATTTATTTATTTATTTATTTATTTATTTATTTATTTTTTAACTGAAGTATAGCCAGTTTACAATGTTGTGTCAATTTCTGGTGTACAACATGTTTCAGTCATACATGTACATACATATATTCCTTTACACATTATTTTTCATTATAGGTTACTATAAGCTATTGAATATAGTTCCCTGTGCTCTACAGTACGAACATGTTGTTTATGTATTTAATATATAGTAGCTAGCACCTGCAAATCTTGAACTCCCAAATTATTCCTTCCCACCTCCTTTACCCCCTGGTAACCATAAGTTTGTTTCTATGTCTATGAATCTGTTTCTGTTTTATAAATAAGTTCTTCTGAGTCATTCTTTTAAGATACCACATATAAGTGATACATTTTTCTTTCTCCTTCTGGCTTTCTTCACTTAGAATGACAGTCTACAGGTCCTTCCATGTTGCTGCAATTGACATTATTTTATTCCTTTTTATGGCTGAGCAGTATTTCATTGTGTATATATGTCACAACTTCTTTATCCAGTCATCTATTGATGGACATTTAGGTTGTTTCCATGTCTTGGCTATTGTAAATAGTGCTGCTATGAACATTTAGAGCATGTAGAGCAACTCTGAAAACCAAAAGGCAGCCACAGGTAGCAATAGGGGAAAATGGTGCACGTATCTTTTTGAATTAGAGCTTCCTTCGGATATACGCCAAAGAGGGGGATTGTTGGATCATATAATGAGTCTATTTTTAGTTTTCTGAGGAATCTTCATACTGTTTTCCACAATGGTTGCACCAAACTACATTCTCACCAGTGGTGTAGGAGGGTTCCGTTTTCCCCACATTCTCTACAGCATTTATTGTTTGTGGACTTTTGATGGTTATTCTGACTGGTGTGAGGTGATACCACGTTGCAGTTTTGATTTGCATTTCTCTGATAATTGTCAATATTAAGAATTTTGTCATGTGCTTATTGGCCACTTGTATGTCTTCATTGGAGAATTGCTTGTTTAAATCTTCTGCCCATTTGTGGATTGGGTTGTTTGCTTTTTTTGTTATTAAGTTGTATGAGCTTTTTATATATTCTGGAAATTAAACTCTTTGTCATCTCACCATTTGCAAATATTTTCTCCCATTCTATAGGTTGTCTTATTGTTTTCTTTACAGTTTCCTTTGCTGTGCAAAAGCTTATAAGTTTAATTAGGTCTCATTTATTTATCTTTGCTTTTATTTTTATTGCCTTGGCAGGCTGCCCTAGGAGAACAGTGCTAAAATTTGTCAGAGAATGTTTTGCCTATGTTTTCTTCTAGGAGGTTTATAGTGTTTTGTCTTATGTTTAAGTCTTTATGCCATTTTGAGTTTATTTTTGTGTATGGTGTGAGGGCATGTTCTAACTTCACTGATTTACATGTTCCCAAAACCACTTGCTGAAGAAACTGTCTTTCCTCCATTGCATATTCTTGCCTCCTTTGTAGAAGACTAACTGACCATAAGTGTATGAGTTTATTTCTGGGCTCTCTATTCTGTTCCATTGATCCATATGCCTGTTTTTGTGCCAATACCACACTGTTTTGATTAATGTAGCTCTGTAGTATTGTCTGAAGTCTGGGCGGGTTATTCCTCCAGCCTCATTCTTTTTCTTCAGTATTACTTTGGTAATTCTGGGTCTTTTGTGATTCTATATAAATTTTAGGATTATTTGATCTAGTCTGTGAAAAATACCCTGGATAATTTGATAGGGATCACATTAAATCTGTAGATTGTTTTGGGTAGTATGGCCATTTTAATAATATTAATTCTTCTAATCCAAGAGCATGGGTTATCTTTCCATTTCTTTAAATTATCTTTAATTTCCTTAATCAATGATTTTTAGTTCTCTGCTATACCACATCTTCTTTATCTATTCATCTGTTGATGGACACTTAGGTTGCTTCCATATCTTGGCTATTGTAAATAATGTTGTTATGAACATTGTGGTGTGTGTATCTTTTCGAATTAGTGGTTGTTTTTTCAGATATATACCCAGGGGTGGAGTTGCTGGGTCATATGGTAGTTCTACTTTTAGTTTTTGGAGAAACCTCTATATCATTTCCATAATGGCTGTTAGGAGAATAGGCATTTCATTTTCCACTTACAGTGAACACAAATTTTTTCTGTCATTTATGCTGTCACATTAATGTGAGCTGTGGTAGTCTACCTTGAATCTCCAAGCATGAAGGGAGAGGGTAAAGAAGTTCATTTTCCAGCCTCCTTCTATTTAGCACACACTTAACTTCATACAGTAGCTGATGCTTTCTGTCATGACCTTAAACTTTTTTTATAGACTTAGGAAATTAGCATGGCTTCAGTAAGCTAAGGGTACATAGGAAGTGTTCTACCTTCTTTACATAGGCTAATGTGGTTTAGCCACCAATGGCCAAAGAAAGCCCTTGAGATCTAGCTCAGGCTACATCACATAGAGCAATTTTGAAAACCAAAAGGCAGCCAAGAGGTAGCAATGGGAAAAAAAAAAATCCTTCCATTTGCAGAGTTTTATATGTGATCTTTCTTGAGCTTTACCACCTTCTCATGAAATAAAATAAGTTATTTCTTGGAGTATGGACCAGATGTCTGTCCTAGCATAATCTCTAAATACTGCTGTTTACTTCCTTTATAACCTTAGGGAGCAATTCAGCAGAGACACATTTTCTACTCTGTCTCCATATCAGGTTTTCAAGTAAGGAGTCCTTTATTTGTCCATGACTATAATTGATTCCTGTTTAGTTCCTGACCTTATGAAGTTTCTTTTCAGGAATCTCCTCAATTATGTTATGAAGTCAGTTTTCACTGAATAAAAGGGAACCTTAAATAGATGATACCAAATAATGAGAAAACAAAGACCTTAAAATGTGTATATGTATATATGTTTGCTTATGTAAGAACATTAATTAGATAAAGTTGTTCACTTTCCCAGCATAGTGAAATAAATCAAAACAAAACAGAAACCAAAAAGAGCCCTCAGAACTCTGAAATGCCCTTCTAAGCCTTTGCTTGGGCAATTTCCTTTTGAAAACCATGCCTGCACATTTGTTGTATTTGTGTGTGGGACCTTAGTAGGGTGATAACATATTTTATTTCCACTGTTGATTATAAGGTAGCAGTTTCTCTTCTTAAAACTAGTCAAGCATCTGGTTGTCTATTTTATTTTTTTGAGGCATAGACAATCCCTTTTTATCAGAACTTTGAAAATGTTCCCTATGATGTTGCTTTCATTTTTTACGTCCCAAAAGTGTTGATTTCTCTGGTTATTCATTTTGATTCTGTGAGCAGTATAGTTTCCACCTGGCAAAAGAGAGCTAAACTGAGCTACTTAGAGGAATACGTAGCATTTACTCATTGTTAAAAGACACTCAAATACATTCCTATATATTTTCTAATTTTCCACAATGTATTGATAATCTTTTTAGGCACTGTAAAAAAACTCTGATGCTTCAAGTTAACTTTATTACATGGCAATAACTTGTTACCCAAAAAAATTAGGCTAAAAATGTGAAATGGAAACCTGAATCAGAGTCTTGAACGTGGACTCTCCCTATCTGGAGCTAGTCACCTGCTTTATTTAGATTTGGATTTGCAATCACTTTACCCATGTGGTTAATTTTAAACTCAGTTTGAAAAATAACCATTGGGATCACCAGGAATATTTTCATGGCCATATATAATTCAAACTTGCAAGTTCATTCTCGACTGGAAGAACGCTGGGGTTTTGGAATCTTGGGCTTTGATTGGGTGCACAGAAATTCATACATGTTAGAATATCACCAAAGTATTTGTTAGGATAACTTTAAAATATAAACTGGTCTCTGTTAAACATATTTATTATTGCACACATATTTATTCTCTGATGAGAATATATTATTATTAGCTGACATTTACAGACTATTTTCCTATTTTTACAAAGTACTATCTTTAGAAAAATATTAAATTTGATCCTAGTTCTATGTGACTGTCAAATGCTTTACATCAAGGCATGCTAGATAGGAATCAATTAATTACAGTATTTAGCAATGAACACAATTTCTTCAAATGTTTGGCTAAAAATCTAGTCACATTATAGCTCTCCTCTTATTAGAAATTTAATAATGAATTTAAAAATATGAGATTAGTTGTCTTGACTTCTAAGTGAATCAAAGATTGCTTCCGGTAAGTACTATTTCCATTTCTAAATACCCTCAAAGAATACCTTATAGTCCATTACAAAATATTTCTTTGCATCAACACCAAGTTTATTACAGCTTTCCATAAAATCATTTTCTTATTTACATCAACATATATTGAAAAATATCCTAATTTCCACAATGTATTGATAATCTTTATATCCACTATAAAAAATTGACCATCTGCCTTCTCACAATTAGAATTTTCAGAAATCGCAACAAATGTTTACTATGACTCCTTATTGGATCACTTCCCTCCTTGTAAAGTTTTCATTTAAAATGTTTGTAATATTGCAATCCATAACGGACAGTGAAATTGAAACTGGTGGGGAAACTAAATACATATATGATGAGCTGCCAAAATTGTTGAATTACATAAAACTTCTTTGATGAGATTAAATAAGATTGTTTAACCCTTATTAATTTATACACTGTTTACTGCCTGTTCTGGTATTTGGCTTCAGTTTCAAAGTTGCATGGAAGCATTTACCTAGGGATGTCATTTCTAGCATGAATAGCAAATTAAGCTATCAAAATATGCAGGAAAATCTGGAAAAGAAATTGTGTTGTTCAGTAGCAAATGTTCAGTAGCAAAGGTGAATCCTGTATTATTAAAGTGAACACTGAATTTATATGCTGATTTAATTATTTGGTATGCTTTGGTTTTCAGTCATACCATAAGGCGAAGTCAATAGTCACTTTTCGCTCAGGTTCAACATGATGTTCACATATTTTGCAGTGTCTGATGTGAAATTCCTCTTAGCAATGGGATTTATAAAACCAAAAAAAGGTTTCGATTTGTTTTCATGTATTAACTTTTCCAAACATTCTTCTGTATTTTCAGATGAATCATTAATTCAAACAGGTTGCAAGGTGGAAAAGCTATGTGACTCAACGGAAGTTAACACAGAGCCAGTATGAGTCCTGCTTGGGGACCTTGGTAAGGGGCAAGGGTGTTCTGTTGTATAGACAAGGTTACTAATTGTTATAAAATGTCACCATTCATGTCACAGGTGGACTTGCTTACCAGCTATTCTGTGTAATGTTTTCAGTGGACATACTAAAAACTTAATCTTAAGATTCAATGGAAAACACCAGTCATTGTAGTGTTATTTCCATATGAGTTAGAGAAAGTTTCACACTTTCCAATATGTGATTAAAACAACCAAACTAACAAACAAAAATTATGTTAATAGAATGTAAGCTTATGTGAAAATGCTATTCAATCTGTAAATGGTTATTTTATATTATTATAAAATAATAATGATCCAACATTATGGGATACTGGGATATAATCTCTAAAATATCATGCATATAGTCCTTGGTTCAATATAGTTTCATGTTTCACCTACCTGGATAAAGTCTGTTTTGCATGTTATCTGTCACATTGACTAATTTTATTTTAAAATGCCTTCTCCTCTTCTTCAGATTCTATGAAGTGATTCTTTAAATATTTAAGACACATTGCCAGTTTAAATTTTGTGTGAATTTCTAATTAAAACACCATAAAAAATACCATATTTTGACCCTGATAAAGGTTTAAGAGTTTAAATTCAGTGGCAGACAAGACTTACATGTCCACTTATTACCTGCTCACTTTAGGAATGTCTACTCCATAATTATTAGTCTATCATATTTCAATTCTAGTTGCATCTATATCACAGTTAAATTATACCTTGATTTGCATAATCAATATTTGTATATAACTTAAAGCATGACTGTAAAGAGAGTTTTGGAGGCATACAGCTTAGAAACATTCTCTTTTTTTTTAAAGTTAAGAAAATGGGCTTAATTTAAAATATTCTTGAGTTGCAAAAACTATTTAGGTTTTGACAATGAGAATGATAGAATGAGTGTGGTTAAATTTAAAGAGCAGAACTTAAAAATAATATAAATTTTGTAAGACAGAGTAATGGTTTTTTTCAAGAGTAATTTGGGAAAGAAAACTTGGGGAAAATAGAGGAAACTATTTTAACATTCTTGTCACTGGTACACGAATATCAAACTGAGACAAAATGACAAAAAGAGATGGAGTAACGGTGGTTTACATCAGTCATTCCCAACCTGGGGTCTGAGTTATAGGAGGCGTGCTGAGAATAGTTGCATAGACCCAAGAACACACATGCACAGCAAGCACTGTGAACTGAAGAACAATTTCCGGGTGTGTGTGTGTGTATAAAACTGTTTTTCAATTATATGTTACATAATACGATACCAATTCACATTAAAGCACGCCTGCATTCCAAGCACCTTGTTGTTACTTCCCATAAAGTACTATTACTGCAATAAATTAAAAAGGAATATTCCTACAGGGTGAGGATGGACGATTATGGAAGATGAGAAAATGAAGACACATCTCAGCTGCCTTTAGGCTGTACACTATTTTTGCTTTTTTGAATGTTATTATTTAGCCAACTGTAACAAACCATTACCATCCCACAAAGCCCTTGAAGGGCTACCAATAGCTGGGGAAAGAGGCTAAAATCATTTCTAAGAATAGATGGTTCCAAAGACTAAGTAAAATAAGCACATTTCAATCAATAGGTTTTGTAGGGATTTAGAAACTAAAGTTTGCAATGAAGGTCATAAAAGACAAATGTAATATTGGAGTGGTTCCTGGGACACTACAACAGGACCTGTCAGAGAAGAAAAATAAGTAAAAATAAATTACAAAGTCTTTGAGAAACAGGAGCTCAGTAACCAGATCACTTGCATAACAATCCTTCCAGCTCCTCCACTTACTAGATAATTGACCTTGGGCAAGTTACTTTCCTGATGTGTAAGCCCAGGTTAAAAACAATACCTATTTTGTGAAGATTAAGTTAGTTAATTCATGGAACTTTACAAGATTATTACAGTTTCTGGCCAGCTGTCCACCAGATAATAGAATACCAAAAGAAAAAGAAAAGAAAAAAAAAGGGTTTGAAAGGCTTAAAATAAATAGTTAAAAAATCTTTGCCTCCAATTTTAATATACGTTAAGAGAGTTTATTATAGCTTTTGTCTTTTAAATATTGTTGTGAATTATTTTCTTTCAAATAATTAAGATTAGATAAAATTTTCCTTTTGCTTATATGAATGTTAAAAGGCTAAGCTATGTAAGAAAGACTCTTCTAGAAATGAAAATAGTGCAATTTGTTAACAGAATCATCAAAATGAAAGAGAAAAAAAGTATTATGGAATGTTACTTGTCTGTTATCTGATCAAGAGAGCCTTAAAATTTCTTATATTGCTAAAACTCATCTTAAATTCATAGGATAACTTTGGCATGTTCTTTCTCCTTGAGTTTATTCATACCCTCCTGACCCCAGTCTACTCAGAACCCCAGCTTATCAAATACAGTGAAAGCTCCTTTACAAGATGATATTGTCTATTGCACTTGGAGCTGGACTGGGAGACCTTTGGGTTGGGGTCGAGGAGGGGAAAATGTCTAATTCATTTTTTATTATCTCACTCTTTTCATTCCTAGCACAAGAGCTCATACATAGTCCAAACTTAGTAAGTGATCACTATTGCATTGAAATTTGAGATCTAATGTTCAGAAAAAGTCATGCAAAGCCTCTTGTTGTGTCTGTAGTTAATAGATAAAGATTTGTGGCATGTTGAAATATAGTGTCCATCATACATGAAGGCAATATTATTGATAAAGTGTAAGATATGGTCATTTTTTTCCCTTTACAGTAGAGGTTGTGGCTTTGGGCTGTACATTAATCATTACATTTAATAATAATGTGACTATTATAATTATTACTTCTGCGGTATTGTTATTAATATAATGTTACATATACTGACTTGAGTTTTAATGACTTCTTTTTTTAATTTTCATTTTTAATGCTTTTCCTTTCTCAGGCTGAGATGCTAGGCAAAAATTTTATAGATAATCACCTGAAGCAGGTAGTAGACTAAGTAATAATTTTCAGTGGAGTACTGAAGCATGTTGCCCATTGAGTTGATAGGACTTGGCCTAAGATTTTGCCACAAGGCCTAGGCAGAATTTAGTATAAATGGGAAAATAAAGGGGGAACGGAAGCCCAAACTTGAGATAGATGAACTTCAGGCTTCAACACAGCTGAACTTGGGCCTCAGCTTATCTTCTGGAAGATGAGACAAATAAACTCTCTTTACAGAGGCCCCTCAGGTCCGCAGGCCAAGGTTACATTAGCTGAATATTTGTTCTATAATTTGTGAAATACAAACACAGTTTCTATGTTAAACAACTAAATAGCTCTTAATAAAACTTGAAGTATAAGAAACAGTAAAAAAATAAAAACCAGAACAATGAATTTCCTTAGCAGTTGATAATGTTTTTTTGCTGTCAGTCATCATTAATGTAAGAAAATATCACTTATAGTTATGCCCATAATATACATGCCTATATGCACATATGTTCATGAATGTGTACAAAGAGCTTCAGTCATGCTTCTTATTGATCATAAAATATAATTAACACTTTTTCATATTAAAAAACAAACTTAGGATCAGCAACAACTAACAAATCAGAGTACTTTCCAGATTATTGAGATCTTTTTAAAAAAAAAATGTCTTTTTCAACAACCAATTTCCACAAAGGAAATCAATATGGATAAAGATTTTTCTTGTATGGCAGGTAGTGAACTGTGGTTCATTCCCAAACACAAAGGACTTTGGAGGAATGGGACCCAACCAAGCAAGTGAGATTTCTGTGGAGGCTCTGGAAAGCTATCAAGTTCTTTTTTTTTTTTTTCTTTCAGTTTATTGGGTAAGAAAGACAGTTCTTTCAGCAATTTCCTTTAAATAATTTGTTGATGTGTTAGCCATGATTCTCATGGGACTTTTGAACAGAAGTTGGATAGGACAGAAATACAGTCCCTAGGAAGGTTATTTGGGAAAGTTAAGTATCAGATGCTCAACAGTGAAGTTGTCAGAGCTCACATGTAGATATGATCAAAAAAGTTCAATAAGTTAATTCTTAGAATGGTTAATCAGCCTCCTGGTTGATTGCCAGGTTAGGGCCTGCTCCTCTCTGCACCATCTGCCACATGGGTTCCTTTGTCACTGAGAGTCTAATGCACAACCATTTGTTGAGTTGAAACAAGTTAATAAGTTTTTTTAACAGAATCTGGCATCTCCTAGTTTTGCTCAATAATTTGTCTCCAAAGTAGAGCTCTTTTCAACTATAAACCACATGCTAAAGTGTCAATATAATGGTTTTCATTTATGCTCTCTATTACGTGTCTATCAATCTAAAGCAAATAACACATATGTGAAGAAACACTCTTTTGGCAACTAAAGACAAATTGATATATTCAGCGTGTGGTCTTTTAATTTTTCTCATTATTAATAGGAAAAATGGAGATGCTTATTCCTGCCAAATATACATGTTTGCCCTTCATGTTTTAAAGCATCACCTAACATATAAAATATAACTGATGCTAATTCAACTGTGCCCAGTTATTTAATTCATATTTGAGAGATGACCTCACTCCATCATCAAATCAGGACGAGAAGTACCCTTTTATTGAGTTCATATAGGTGTTAGTCAATTTATTCTTTTACAAACTTAATATATTTAGATACAAATTCTGGAATATTTAGTACATTTTTTTTATAGAATGATTTTTAATCCTATTACAATCGCCCTATATTAATGGAAGCAACACATCCATGCCAGTTATAGTTTGAGAGGTGGGAATATTCAAGAGAAAATAGTGGTCAATTAATCATAGAAGATTAAATTTGGAATAACATAGGGCTTTTGCCTGTGTTTAAAATGCATAAACAGTATTTTCTTCAAATGCAATTTTTCTTGAGTAGTTTATTAGTGTAAGTAACTATATACAAATAAGTGAATATACATTAATTTGTATATGGATGTCAAAGGCAGAATTTCATAGTGAAATGGGAAAAGTGTAGACTGAGAATAAGACAGATGAGAACTTGAATTCTGGGTCACAAATTAAATATGAAATGTCAGCCAAAGGTTCTTAATTCTTTTCTGACTCACTTTTTTTTGTTCATAAAATGGAAATAGCAATAACATACATTTCATAAACTTGCTATGAAAAGTAATGATGTGATTTATGTGACATTATGTGGCTAATGGAAGAGACTCAATAAAAATAATTAAATCTAAAGAAACAAACGTAAGAAGTGTTAATATTCTTCTTTAGATTAATTTCTACTTTAGAAATTATGTAGTCCTAATTACTCATTGACACTTGTGTATTTTAGTGACATCCTGGTGTTGGTTTATTAAACATTCTAACTGAGCCATTTAAAACACGAGTAAATTCACTACACTGATTCATTGCTTGAGCCAGCATCAGTCCTCATGCATTCTAACCAGTTTTGTTTCCTGGAAAGACTCTTCTGTCGCTTTCCATTTAGCCCTTTTCCAGCTTGTAGATTTAAGCTGGTGAAAATGGAAGCCGACCAAATACTTGTCACCTAGCCAGGCCACAAGGCTCACTTGTATGAAGACATTAGTTTTTCATCATGTTTAGTAGGGTACTTCTCATCCTGATTTGATGAAGGAGTGAGGTCATCTCTCAAATATGAATTAAATAACTGAATTCTGGCTAAAATTATCTCCCGGTAATTTTCTTTCTTTAAATGATATATTACATTTCTTTTTAAAGAATAAGTTGCGGTCATACAGTGGCATTTTCTTAAAATCTCCTTTCCCGAAAGTAAAGGAAATGGTAGAGTTAGGCCTTTGAGAAAGTGATTAATCCTCTGACCACAGAGAAGTAAAATGACAACGTAGATAAATACCTCCCCTTTTAACACAAGATTCAAGTGACTGTGGCCAGTCACAGCAGAAATCGTAATGAGGGGTCTGTGGAGAATGGTTCTTCAGAACAAACCAGCAAAGCATTGGTGGGAATGTAAGAAAATGATAGTGGTCCCAGAGGAATTTCCTTTCTTCTAGGCTTATACTTTGAAGCTTTGAATCCTGAACTTTTGAACTATGTTGGCTTTATCTTGTCCCTTTGGAGAGATTTGCAAGGTACTCTTATAACATTTGCTATAATTATATTCTTAAAAATTAATGATACAACAATTGTCAAGGAAAAATCGTCTGCTTCAAAAAATTCTAAAACTAGCAAACACACAGGCACACAGACACACAAAGCCCTTCTGATATGATTGGTTCTACCACAGCTTAAGAAATAACAGTCCTCTTTGTTACATATCTCCAAAGCCCCCAATAATTTATAATAAAGCTTGCAAGTCATTATCAGAGGCTGAAATGCTCTCTTTATAACTAGGAAGAAGACACAAAGGGAAAGCTAAAAGGGTAGAAATCAAGAGAGAAACCCAGCATGTGTCCAGACGAGGATATACAATTGAGGCTGAATATATTCTTCAAAAGAATTATTTTCAACAAATCTCCTCTCAGTTTGATATATGATTCAGCAAATGTACTACTGTCTTGGGTTTTGTGGCTCTTTGGTTCTTAGAGAGAGAGTACATCAGACTCTCTAAAATAATGAAATTAGGTTATTGGAACAATTTACTGGAGCTTAGAGAGTCTCTTGCAACAAAGATCAGTCTCTCAAAGACTCTATGTGTGCTTTGCAGTCCAGTTCAATTCCTGGTGTAGTATAATGAGAGAAGCCACAGTCAGACAAAAGAGGTCTGGTATTTCAGTTAGTCATTAAATATTAAAGCTTCATTATTAGCCATAAGGAATACTTTAATATTATTCTATATTAACATGTTTATATATTGATTCTAAAATCTGCAAAAGGTAAGGTTAAATTTCCTAGCCACTTTACTGAATTCTGCTCTTTTCACTTATTTTCATAGCTCATTGAACCAGTTGATAATCCCACCTTACAAACAATTAACGGAAATGACTTTCACTCGCTTCAAGTCTTTATTTAATAAATGTGTAAGTCTCCAAGTGTAGTAACACATTACATAGATTAAAACATAAATTAATGAAAAGCTGTCCATGCCGAGTAGAATAAAACTGAAACTGATTACACAGTTACGCAGCTGTCACTAAATTAACTTTTAAAAATGATTAAATGGAAAATATCAACTCTTGAAAAATGTAAAACACTGAAACATTCTAAAATATAAACCTTGCTGTAAAAAGAATAACCTACATAACAGCAGAGAATGTCACACATTTAGTTGGCAGTATCCATCAATCATTGATGAAATTACAATATTTATGATGGTTTTCTGGCAAACAACACAAACCTGATGAAAACTTGCATATAATAGTATACCATCCTCAATTTTAAAAACTAAAATATTCCAGATTTAACCTTCACTAGAAGCTAGTAGAACAAGGAAGAACAAATTTTAAGACACTTCAAGGAAACATACAAAAACTTTGAATCATTGCCCTAATTATTGACATTTAACTAGAATATCAGTTATTTTCTTACTCAAATTTTATGTATACATATATATGATTCACAGTAATATGAGAAACAGTAACTTAGTTATTAGTTTGATGAGTGTTATATTTGTGTAAATTCCCTAAAAGGAGATGTTGACTAGACCATTGTGAGAGTTCCATAATGTGCTAACATATGTTAAAAATACGTCATTCATATATGTTTAAGTTAAATTAAAAACTTGTAGATGGTAATAGGAACACATAGTTACACTTAGTTACATGTTAGAAATTTCATAAATATAAGACATCTATAAGACCAATCTACAGAAATACTATGCCTCACATATATTTTAGAGAGATTGACCTTAAATCGATTTGCCATGGATAGGTTCTCTCTCAATCATTACTGGATAATTAGAACTATTTAAAAAATTATACGTAATGTTTGAGTGTAAGGAGAAATTTTTTAGATAGGCAAGTCCTTCTAATTCTCCAAATATTGGGAAAAATACAAACATAAACAAGCAAACAAACACAAACCACACAATATGAAACCCTTCCAAGTCAAGACATGGAAGAATCTTGGCCACATCTCTAACACCACCAACAATATAAGACTCTTGAAATTCATCCCTTGTTGTTAAACTATTGGTGTCTAAAATGGAAATAAGCAATCTTAATAAGAGGAAAAAAATGCACTGTGGAAAAAAATGCATTGTGGAAAAAAATGTACATTGTAGAGTTAGCCCACAATGTTTTTTTGGATTTTGTTAATGTACTAAGTGTGTATCTGTAATTCTGAATGTGTTGCTTTATCTTTGCATCCATCAGTATCTACATCTGTAAAATGGGCATAAAAGTAGTTACCTGACAAATTTGATATGCAGATTAGGGGGGTTGTATACAAATCTGGGCTATGAAGATGCTTAGGAAATGGTAGATTCAGTGTAACACATTTTCTCTGCTTGCTATATATGTGAATGTTGGCTGATGTTGGGGGAATCCTGAACTTAATGCAAAGCCTTACTATCAAGGTGTCTCAAGCAAAATTGTGATTTGTAGATGAAATATTACCTCCTCTTTTTGTACCCATGGTAAATATACCCAAAATTCTTTGAATGCTTACTGTGTACAAGATATTTTATCTCATTTAATCCTCACAAGAGTCCCAAGGTATAGGCATGGATTGAAGGGAGGTGAAAGGACTAGCTTGAAATTGCATAGCTGGCAAGTGAAAATTTGGGATTTGAACCCAAACATTCTAATAGTGGTGATTAAGCTCTTACATATTAAATCATAACCCTTTTCATGTCTTATCCTTCCATTCTTCAGTTATGCATTTGCTCATATTCTCTCTTTTCTGCATCCTTATTCTTAAGACTCCAACATCAGACAGAGAAAGAGGCATTATAGTAGAAAGATTTAAAGCATACTTGGTCTCAAGCTTTGGCTCTGCCATTTACTAGCTTATGACCTTGGGAAATTATACTTAACTACAATGACTCAGTTTCTCATTATAAATGGGGAAAAAATAAAATAACACAGGTAAAACTCTGAGCACAGTGCCTGGATCATGTTAGAGGCTCAATGAATATTATATATGTATCATTTATAGCTTTGTGTGAATAAACCATGAGTGTCTGCATTTTAAGTCATCTTCATGAGTCAAGTAAAATATTTGCCTAGTTAAATAAATGTAAAAAAGGGCAAGTAGGAAAAAAATGATAGATATGGATAGTCCTTCATCAGTGCCCACAAAAGAATAATGATTAATATTAAAATAATAATGGTATAGCAACTACCTTTTGAATAATTACATTGTGGAAATTTCTTTAAAGACATCTCTAATTCTTATAACAACAAAGCATTATTTTTCATCTTTTATAGATGTGAAAGAGCAAATGCAAAGAATTTGACTTCTTGCCTAAGGTTACACAGCTGTTAAGTGTCAAAGCAAGGATTTGGATTCTGAAGCTGCTCCAAATTTTCTCCCCATAAACGTATAGGTACACTGAATTTCCCTTTGGTAAGGAGCTGGCTCTGTGGTATAGCTGTGCGCAATAGCTGAGGAATAAGAGCTGGAATATTTGCAGATGTCTATGGAATCAATACAAACAAGGACAGACTGGAAGGCTGAGGCAACTGATCTCCCAGGCATAGCTTAGAGGCACATTTTGCCCTATTTGAATACGAGAGGTCAGCTTGCTAGAGCATGAGTCATCTCCTAACAGGCAGTGATATTCAGGTTGTCTAGATTTGCCTGGCAGAGAGTCTGAGGGACATCTCCACTACAACTCAGAAGATGGGTGCCCAGCCCAATAAGCAGGAGATTCTCCTCTCCATTCCTGGTCCACCATCCTCAATCAAACTTACTCTTAGCTTTTGTCTTTTCTGATCCAGTGATGGTGTTTACTTCTTACTCTTGTATCCACTTGCTTATGTGACACACATGTTATGCATAGGGTAGGAGCTCTTTGGGAAATACCAAAAGAAAGGATCTTAAGGTCCATTTGAGGAATGAAAGATATTTAGATGTGATATCTTAATAATAATTAATTACAAATGGTCTGTGGAGATGTTTTTCAGTCATTAAAGAGGTAAGCTAGTAACTAGTTGCTTTCTAAGTTATTATAACCTATAATTCATAAACAATAATAAGTCTGGACCATTTGCTGCCCATGAGTTTAGGTCATATCTAGTGTGTTACTTACTATAGCACCTAAAAAAACCCAAACACATGGAAATACTAAAACCTGCGCTATTATACAGCATAGAAAGCACACTATCATTGCAGAGGAAATTTAACAGAATCTGAGAGAGAGAATGGTCTATACCAGTTATATAGTCAAACCTGATTATTTCACTTAGAAGACAACTAAGGCAATGAAGATGATATATTTGGAGTATACTAAGAGCTGGATGAAATTCAAAAAGTCATCAAATAATTTATCAATCATTTAAACCTTAACGTGAATTTAAAACCAATGTGCTGCCAATCCCAGTACTACCTTTTTTTTTTTCTCCTTAATGACCACATGTATGAGAAGCAATCCTGGATTCCCAAAATTTCCAAAGAATAGTCACAATTTTCCACAATGTCATATTTCACTGTTTAACTTGTTCCTCTATGTGGGAAATTCTCTAATCTGATATTTACCCTGCAAGTTGAAGGCTAACCCATATTTTCTTGTCCTGTTCTTTTTACTGAGTGAAATAACTGGTCCTTTGTCTGTATTATAATTAGTCTTCAGTTCATTTGGCCTTGGAAGCAGGGAGAGAATAAAATGAATATGACAGAATTTGAAAACCATTCTGACTTTTTGTTTCTTTGGCTGTTCTTCATATAAATTAAAATTAAAATAATAAAATTTTAATTTTCCAGTTTTAAATTATATATATCCCCTTATAGTTTCTGGAGTACTTTGATAATTCAGGGTTTTTTGATTTACAGGTTTTTTTCCTCTAGTTAACTTGGAAGAACAAATATGAACAAAAGAAAAGTTATTTGGGCAATTTTATTGTTGCATATTACTATATAATCTACTGCTTATTGTTTACAAAAGTTTAAGTAGTACTAATACGGGAATAGAGGTTAAAATTTCAATGATCAAATTTCCAAATTCTCTATGAGATATCTGATAGAAACCGGTCTAGAGAAGAACTTTGTATTCCATAGAACTTTTCTCCTCTAGAATCACTATATGCAGTCAGAGCTTCATCAACGCTAAGTTCCTTTTGTGATAAAAGATAAACTTTAATCATGTGCACATTTGTGCTTGTATGGGCCTTCTGAAATTTTTATTTAAAATTATTTCTGCATTTACTTTATACAAGAACTCTAAAATGGTTAGCTGAAAGTATGAAATTGATTAAACCAAATATTTTGAAGATGAAATATGTAAACTAAGATAACTGATTTAAATAACTGTGTTCATCTATATGTTCTTTACATGTTTTATGATCCTATTACTGAGAATATAGTTTTCAGGGTTAGTTTCAAATAAATTGCATTATAGGGGCCAGAACCCTTTGTTTTGACCCCAATATACAGATATTAATGTGAATATGCTTTGTTAATTTGTAAGTTGATAGCTGATAGGTTTAGATAGGGATCTCTAGATCCAGGCATCAAAAATTTTCTGTCAGGCATGGCTGAAAAAAATGAAAAATTGTGATATGGGTACCTTTTCAGTTATCGTACATTTGGATTTATTTTACATTTCCCTTCAAGTTCCTAAGAAAATATAAACTAGTTGTTTTTCTCTGTGACACTTTGACTTATAAAATACAAATGTTTAGGACTATCCATGAAAATTCTGATTCAGTAGGGTTTGTGTCTTTTAAGAAGCTTCAGAGCAGATTTTGCTGATTCACCAGGGTTAAAACCCAGAATCCTAAAGAAAACATCTGCCTAAAATGGGCCCCAACATTAACCCAAATTAAAATTTCACTAAATGTTCTTAGATTTGTTCATATGCAATATGCCATTGTATGTTCAAATTGCTATTTTAGAGAAACTAAGATAAAAACTGATTGCTTGACATGTGACACATTTTTATCATGTAGGAGGAGTTTTGATTTTAATAATATGAAACAAAAAGTTTACCATGTTGTTTTCTTAGTTATCTTCTCTTACTCCCAGTATTATGATATTATTTTATATTTTTACAGTGTAAAAAGTGCTACAGTTCTTTTTAGGTTTTAAAAGATCATTATAGTAAAGTACTTAAGTGGATTTCTTAAATTATGGAATTCTGTGACAACATATAAACCACAAAGTTTGTATCACCTTTACACCTTAGAGAGCTGTTCACACATTCTTAATTTACAGGAACTTCATTTTATTTCACAGGAACTTTATTTAAGGTTGACTTCAGTTAGGTGTGAGGTTTCACCTCCAAGTACATATTTAAACTTTTTTTTCTTTTTTCTCACTTAAAATAATCTTAACTCTTGAAACTAGAGACTTCAAAAATGATAGGTGGAAATTTTTATATATTATAAATTAAAATAATAATTGAAAATTCTATTTTAAATTTGCATGCTATATATACAAGTATACACATAAACATTTATAAGGAGATTGAGAGAAGAGACAAAAATCAGTACATTGCTGAGAGTCAAGCTGTTTAGAAAATGATTAACAACCCACATCAACAAGAAGTATAAAAATATTTCTAATGTAATCATTTCTATTTTCTTCTTCATATTAAGTATGATCACTATGTGGGTGTCAATTCTTGTACTGCCTATATAGAATGTATTTTTAAAAAATAGGTATAGCTAAAAATAAGGGAATCTTATTTGGGATTTTATAAATTTTGCATCCTAACCTCAGAGATTAACATGTCCTTGGGAATGTCAAATTGATAAGACTACTTAAGGACAATTTTTGAAAAAAAATTTTTTTGTAGCTAGACAAGTTGTATAATTCATAGAGATACTTAGAAAACTGTCACATCTCAACTCTCTCTAACATTTCCTGAAACAAAGTATAGGAAGCAAATCATTAAGAAATTAATATATACATAAAAAACAGTCAGTGAAACAAAAAAAATTGATAAGTTATGAATAATCTGAACTGCCATTTAGGCACTGAAGTATTTTGAACTCACAATTTCTTGTTTACTTTTTCTAGCATTTTTTATTATAAGCTTATCAGCAAAGAATCACATTGCACTTGTAAAGTAACCACTCCCTTTAGTCACCTTTACATAAATCCAAATAAAAATTAAGTTTGAAGAAATAGAAGGAAATTTTACTTGGAGATTTTTTTAAAATAATTTATCATCCATTACTTATTTAAATTCAGGATATGGAAGACAAATGTGTGTACAAAAAGCATAAGGTCATGTGACTGGCTAGTGCACCTATCATTAATCCCTAACGAGAGAAACTTAGCATCCTTGAGTATTTGTACTTGTCAACTCTCCGCAATAGAAAACTACCTTTGAGCGCTGTCTTTAAACACTATATTTGCTGTGACTTCTCTTCTACTCACATAAATGGTGTCACTTCAGTACTCAATGAACCAGCCACTAAATTGGACTACCACAGTGGGTCTGAGATCAATAACTAATTTTGAAAACTGATTAGTTTGCACCAGAGAAGGAGACAGTTCCGAATTTTGCCAGAGGACATAATCAGCCAGTAAACAGAGGTATTAGTGCACTGGTAATAGGTTGGTAATACTGCCCCAACCTGCCATAAACTCTTTTCCACAAAGGGTGATTTGAGTCTTTATAAGCAACTTCACTTGTAAATTAAACTTTTTTTTTTTTGATGTTAAAATAAACTTTAGTTTTATTATGCTACATTGCTGGATAATAAAAGTTGTTTGTAAATGAATTCTAATAAAGCAAGCAAGCTCAGCTTCGAGTGACTATTAAGGAGTCAAAGACATTTTTGTACTTCTTGACTGGCTGTGAATTCCAGATGTTTCCAACATGAAAGATGTTATGTTCTAACAGTTAATGTTGTATTGCTAGCCATTCAGAAGATGTATCCTTCTATTAGATGGATATGTTGCTATGGAGATAACTGTAAAAGTCTGACATAAGAGAAGAGGTGGGGAGGGAATTGCATCAAAGGAAAGGAGAATATCAATTATGCCAGTAATTGAAAAGGTAGTGAAAAGGTAAATGTCTTATCCACAACTACTTCCAGAAAACAAATGTGAATGTATGATGCACATAAAGGATGCTGGTTTAGCCTCTTGCACTGGCCTTGTATTTAGCTTCAGCAAGTGACCATGTGGATAAAAACTGACCACTCAGTTATAATGTGAACTGGCACTAAACTGAACACATACCTTTAAAAATCCTTCCAAATGCATATGCTATATAGTTTGACAATTGCTGTAGGGTTCATGGTAGGGCTGTGATAAAGTGCAACTTCAGAAAGTTGTGTTAAAATATGCCCTTCTCAAAACTCTGAGACAGTTGAGATTCCACAAGCAGAGCAAGTCTAGAAACTGGTAGTAGAAAGCTGGTCTAACTTAGCACCCCAGACTGAATTACTATAGCAGAGTTGCATCATTTGGATTGGGATTTAAAATGTGTATACTCAGTGCAATTGGATACCTAAGCTTGAGCTGAGAGAGGAAGAACAGACAGAGAAAAATCACAAGCTATATTCTGAAGAAAGATTATTTGCTCTAATACGGGGTGGGATGAAAATACTTAGAAAACAGATTGTAATTCAGAACCTCAGGCAGTCTCTGTTCATTCAATGGATGAGAAGACAAATTGAGGTGACTATTTCAAGAATTTAACACACAATGGTTATAGCCCTGGGACAAAGCTCTTAGTCTGGAATATTTAATTCATTGTAATAAAGAAATTAATATTTATTATTATTTTTTTGTATTCTAAAGGACAACATTCCCCACTAATTCCACTTTTGAAGGAAAGCTCTCAGGAAGAAAGAAGGGAAGGAGAGAGGGAGAAGAAGTGGAAAGGAGAGGTGCTCCTTCACTGGGGTGTCAATGCCACTCAGAGGACTTCCTTGTAGACAAGCCCCACTCTTTCTTCTAATCCGGGTCGTGAGCACAATGTCCTTAAGCTCATTTTGGTTCACCCAGAGTTAAATTTTAGTACTTTCTTAACCAAAATACTGGATTCTATCAAAGGCAGTGAATACCTGTCTACATGAGCTACTACTGATTCTTTATGAACTACCTGAAAAAGTTCACCAGTAATGTTGATCCAAATATTACAGAACTATTCCACATACTAGTAAAAGAACTTACAGGTGTTCTAATGTTTAATTATCTTTAATATTGGAAGCATAATGTTTATAAAACTGTGGCAAAGCAGGGAATGGGAGAAATAGGCAAATTATATGTAAGGGAACTAAGCTGAGTTTTCTTTTATAAACAAGAGAATAGCGAAAACAAAATGGACATAATAAGCAAATAAAAATGACAATACACATACACTATTCTACATTTATCTGGTAGAAAAACATTTTTCTTTCTAGTAGTGGAAACAAGAAAGTAACAGAATAAAATATTTTAATAGTTGTTTTACAAAAAATCAACATTTTGCAAGTAGATGATATATTTAAATTCAGATACTAAATAAACATATATATGCTTAAACACAGGATTTGAAACAAGGTCTAGATTTTATTTTCAGGATACAACAGTTAATCTTTTGAATCCTCAACTTTAAAATCTGTGACATAGGAATTATATAACTTTAGTTAAGATTAGTTTAGATCAGCACCTCACAGCCCTCACCTCTTTCCCAAACTTGCTTAAATATAATACTTTTCTACTGCATTAAAAATGCAAATTCTTTTGTGTTCCCCTGGCGATTTTAATTCAGTAGTTCTGGGGTTGAGAATGAGTATTCTCTATTGCTTAAAAGGTATAAAGTTTCGCTTGGGGTGAGGAAAATGTTTAGAAACAGTGATGGTTGCATAACGTTGTGAATGCAATTAATGCTACAGAATTGTACACATAAAAATAATTAAGATGGTACGTTTTAAGTTATACATATATAATTTTTTCTTGAATGTGTCCATGGAAATTGCAGTTATATTCTTTCTGATTTCAATGGAAAAGCTAAGTGTGTAATTATTTTGTCCATCATGAAAATGTGACATCACTATATTCTCAGATTTTAAAGGTTATTTGCATAATGTCATTTGCAATATTACTTTTATTGCTTTAATGATAGCAAAATCATCCTGAGAATCTTTGAAAACTTCAGACAATATTCTTTCATTAACTTATCCATAAGACATTGCTATAAACCCAAAGATTTGCTTATTTTCATCATGATTTTATGCTGAGACAGTGTTTTTTAAGACTGCGTCTTCTGGTTATGGTCTTAAGATTTTTTTCAGAGAATATCCTCCCAAATGTGTAGACACAGCTGTAGTATTACATGCGATGAGAGAAATAAATACTCTTCAGTTGTGGCAACTAACTAGACTAGATCGTTGGACTGAAATAAGAGTAAAAAACTACGTTCAGAGGACTACTTACATTGTAAGATCAAACAAAATGATTAATAAAGTGTAGTTTTGTGTAAATTATGGTCTATGAGGTACTATTTCAATAGGACTGTCCTAAAATGTGACAGAAGTTTTCACAACAAACTAGTAGGCGATTAAAACCTATTGAGACATTTAAATGTGCCCTTCTCTGTAGGGCACATCTGTAGGCAAATTTCCCTAGGCCTAGGCCCCTGGGTTTATGTTTTATATATTGAAAGGAAGGTGGTTTCAAGCTTGATAAACATTTTCCAATTTAATTCTACTGCCTAAATATTTACTCTGTTGAATAAATAAACGAATCAGTTGGGACCTGTAAATGTCAAGTCACTGAATTTTCTCTCACTTCATTGTAAGTCACTCAGCACATATAACTGAATAGATATTTGAGAATGAAAGACAGTCAAGGTTAAGACTATAGCTGTATGGCTTTCAAAACTCCCCTCAGTACAGGAACACTTGGGTACAAATGCACTCTGGTTGAACAGAAGCTGCCAGCCTTTCAATGTGAAATAGTAGCATAAATATACATATGCAGATTGAGAAAGGAGCATATGGTCTTTTATGCTGATTTACTGAGATTAAAGTATGAGGGAGAGAGAGGTGTGTGTGCATTTTCCTGTGTGTGTCACTGTGTGTGCTTCTTGGACAGTACGTCCTCACAGCTAACATACTTCCTACCAAACATAATACAAAACGATGTTTGATGTATCTTGTACTTACTTAACCAGAAATACAGATTGAAAGGACCATTTGGCTGTAAAAAGTTCATCACGAAAGTGAAATTCAGCATTCCTTTCAGGGAGAGTGCTTGTTGAATTGGAAGTACTATATTGAATTATATGAATAGCAGCAAGACACTGGTGTACTTGACTATACAGAATAGATTTGCAGCTTTTTAGGTCTGATCCTTGTCATTCAGGATAAAATTAAGTTTCAGTTAAATGTCCTCCAGTCCTGTTTGTTCCCTAAAGCAGCAGAGGTTCACTACAAGAGTAATGGCATGTTCGGCCCTCTTCTTGCCATATTTAAACACTCATCCCTTGATTAAGCTGTTATAGCTAAATTATTACATCATTTCCTTGATGGTAATAATCATATTTGTCTGTTTCAAACTAAAACGCACACTTACCAAAGTTCTTTTTTGTGTGACTTTCAAGATGGGTGACACAAGCAGCAGACAGCTGATGTTAGCAGTGTCAATCTTCCACAAACTTGTCTATTATAGTAAAACGTTATTTTTTCAAAAATGAAGAGATGCTAACTCAGAAGCAAATTCTAAAAGGCTGGATAACATTTCTATTTGGTTTTCTATCTAGAAATTGTTAAAAAAATTTCTGCATTAGTACATTGCCACGATTTTTGTCAGAATGGTACAGAATCGCATTTTTCTACAGGTTTTGTGATGAATACCATCAGAAGTGCCTGATAGTTGATTGTATTTAAATGCTACAATTACTAACTACCATTTGGCAGAGGTTTATGTAATGTGTGCAAATTTTAGTCAATAAATTAAAAAAAACCTGACATCTGTACAAGTTGAAATAGAATCTGAAAATTTAGTTTAATTAAATTCTCCCTGCTGAATGTACTAGGAGAGAAGCAAGTGTAGTTTATACAAATGTAACTACTAAACAGTTTTATACACAAATATATACATAAACACACATACACACATACTAAATGTTTGGATAAGAAAATTGTGCCATATGTGATCATGATAACTGACTCTACAAAAGTTTATTTCACAGGTTAGATGTAAAAGTATCCTATAACAGGAGAGTTGTTTTGCTGACACAGAAATTATTTATGTCCATTGACAATCAACTTGTACCTGATGGATTAAAAAATATTAGTAGACATGGTCAATCATAATGTAGTCTGAGTTTTCAGGAAATATATCTATTAACTGAGTAAAGCCTTGCTGAAATTCATCAGTCTCACATGCTAATGATTTATACTGATTCAGAGGGATACATAACTTGACAAATAAACTATCAGGTATAATTTAGTACAGTTATGTAATCATGGAACATGGGCAATAAAGAATATACTTTATATATTCCAGAACAAAGGTGATGAGAAGCTGTCAGTGAAAACTTGATGAGATAATTGGAGAACGTGAGAGTTTCACGGTAAAAATGGGTATTTATATATACTATTTGGGCCTTTGGAAATGAGAAAAAAAAGACCTGAGGGTATAGCTGTTGGCTATGTAAAAAAAAAATAAATAAAATGGGGACTATTTTTGGAACATCATTTATATTAATTTAGGAAAGGTTCAAATCTCACGGAGAAGTAGAAAAATATGTTTTTAAAAAAGTTACTGGTGTTTATTAAGAAAAATTTTAATTAACTAAGAAAGAACAAAGAAGACACCACACTTTTACAGTAAATCCTTTCTGTACTATAGGGAGTAGTAAGCCAAATGATATGGAATAAAAAATAATATGTCACTTAAAAAAGTCAAGAAAGGAATTAAAAGCAATATTTTTGCCTCTATTTCTTTTTCTTCCATTTTTATATAAATGCATAATGTGTACATACATACATATACACATAATTCAAGTTCATTTTTCCTATATTATCTTTACTGCAAGGCGACATGTAAACTGAAAAGAAGTAAATATAATTTCAAATATATCACCTAGATAGTATTGAATGACTGGAATGGGATGATTGAAGGTTACACCACTTTAAAAGAAATGAAAATCTGTTAGGATGGAAGACAATATAACCAGAGTGTTAGTTTCCATGAAAAGAGTCTGGAAATGCATTGGAAACAATAAAAGTTGTAGGAATAAACTTTAGTCCTTAAAATCAGAGAAGAAATGGCTTATGGAATTCAGATTCAGATCACAATAGAGAACTGAGGCCAAGTGTAGTATTGATGGTGGTTTTAACTTTCTACATCCCTATAAAGGCTGATAAGTTCTTAACTTTCATTACTTTGATGATACAAATATTATGATTAAATAAATCTATATTAAATTCATATCCTTAAGAAAGGGACAAAGAAAGAAAGCATATCTCAGAGTTTATTCTAACCTGGGAGGATCAGTTGGGCACAGTTAAGTGCATACCCTAGATTGCTGCTACTCAAAGTGTGGTCCATAAACCACTGTCATGAGATGAGTACAGGAATTGAAAGCAAATGTTTAGAAAACTTCATGGCAATTGAAATGACTATGACCTCCTAATTATTTTTTCTAATAATTCACTTTTAATATATTTTACAAAATTCATGATATACTGGAAATAAATAATAAAACCTTTAAACTTTTTTCATCATCCATAGGTTCAGAATGAAGTTCACAGTCTTAGAAAATAAAGATTTCATATGTAAGTATGTTACTCAAATGGGAACTGAGGTTTACAAAAGACTAAGCAATGTAAAGACTAATTTGATTCTGTTAGAGGAAGAAGAAAAACCAAGAAAAACTTTGGCTTTCTCTTCAGTAGGAGCTGAAGGATGGAGAATTCCTCAACTACTATTTTCTTAACTCTGTCAAAGATCACACTCTTCAAACTGAACATTATGGAAAAAATATTGATATACTTGGCTTTTAATCCCCCCAAAGATAGGAAATTGTAAAGAAAGCCCCTATGAGTATAAATTTATTATATTTTCCAGCCTCTGTGAATTGCATCCCAGAGTATTGAAAAGATGATCACCAAACCAATTTGTGGAATTTTGGATAATCCATGACAAAAAGAAGGATATTAAAATATATGTGTCATTCTAATTTTAAGAAAATAAGTTCAGCTAATTGTACTGACAAGGTTTATGAATATTTTGACAAAGCAGTAATTACTGTCTTTCAATATAATTTACTAAGAAGTGATTTTAGAATAATCTTTCTTTGCAATTTTTTTAGAGCACAAAAACAGAGGGCACACAGTGCAGGAAGATCTGTTGATTTTGCTTGCATAGTATTCCTTATTGTAGTAATGGACTCAACTTTTCTTTTGCAAGTCTTCCTTGTCTCACCTTTTAATTTATGTCATTTTTATATGGCCAACCCTGCACTCTAGATCCAGAGATTAACATCTTACCTAAACAGAAGAGGGTGATACATGGGATTTTTCTTTTTTCTTGGAACTATTAGAAAAGATCTACTTCTGCTGGGGTTGCCAAATTTGTGAGAATAAGCTGGCTGTCACTTTTGAGAAGAAAATGAAACTGATCTGAAACATGAAGAGGATTTGGATGACATTATTAGGGCACTGGAAATTAGCCATTTTAACTACTGGACTTTTAAGGTACATCATCCAAAAAAGTCTTATTTCTGGGTTAAAGTAGTTTGACTTGGGATTCCATCATTAAAAATGAAAGAATCTTGACTTTACACCTGTTATCCAAAATCAAGCTTATTTATTTATGCCTGGGGACAAAATGGGGAAATATAGGTAAATGTGAAGACAATTAAGTGATTCAGAAATTGGTAGAATGGCTGTAATTGAGCTTTGTAATCACTGATAAACAACACAGAGTTCTCAATCAAATGCCATATGGTACTTCATCTTTATTTTGTCACAGTAAGCATGTTTCTAAATGACTTGGAAGGAGTTATGGAAGATAGGGCAGTATTTTGGACCTACTAAAGCCGAAAAACTTTCCCATTATAAAACCTTGGAAATATTTGCTAAAATAATATAATCATGATTCCAAAATACTTGTCAATTCTAAAAGAAGTCTCCAAAGACCAAAAACAGAGTAGCAGCAAGAGAGATAATTAAAAGTCTCTTCATGGGAGCTACAGCTGCCCTGGGAAAGTTTAACAACCTCTCAACCCTAAAGTGTCATGTTTTAACAACCATCTTGGGGACAAGAGGCAAAGTGCTGGCCTCACAAGGTAAACAAGTTGGTTCCATTAAAGCCAGGACCCCTGAAGAACTTATCCTCAGTGAAAAAGTCAATTAGAAGTAAAGTCCACTCACCAGCAATTGGAAACAGGTGGGAAGCCTGTCAGACACAGCCTAAGCTTTAAAAAATGTCTCTCTCAGAATTCACAATTACATTCCTGCCTTCCATTTAGTTTGGAGTTCAAATTTACTCCTCTTGCATCATCTGGAAAATTTTGAGGCAACAAATTAATCAAAAGTCGTATTCATTTTTAGCATTGGGTTGGGGATGATGTAGAGCTGGAAAAAAGCTGAATTCTCTGGAAAAACACACCCTCACCCTAGACCTTGCAGGTTTCTGATAAACGCAACACATATAATCCAAAATTGCAAAACACATGAAGAAACACAAACCAACAGGAGTTAGAGCTGAGAGATGACCACCTATAGACTCTAAGGGAAAGAAGTCCTAGAAATGTTCCTCAAAAAAAAAAAAAAAAAAGGGAAAATTACCCTATGAGGAAGTTCTTAGATAAAGCAAATAATGATGAGCACAGATATTGAAAAACATGTGGGAAAATAAATGCCAGCACTGACTATACAGTTTCTAATCTTGGAATGTTAAAAACCCCAGAGGAACAACAACAACAACAACAAAACAATGGCAGGGTTTGAAATGAAAAAAAGTATTGCTTTCAGATGAGAATGGTAATGGAGTACAAAACTATATCATATGCAATTGATCAGAGGAATCTGAAACTGTTAGCTATGAGAAGACACAACTTTGGGAAAATAAAACCTAACTTAAATAATTTTAAATTTTGTATTGTACTGGAAAATTTATGTGTTATTCTGAATCTTAATAGGTAGTAGATCAAGGAACAATGAAGCTTCAATGAAATATAAAGAAAAATTTTTGTTCTGTTAAGACTATTCTAAAGGAGAATGAACTTCCTCAGAAATAATTTTCTAGCCTCAAGAGATATCATACATAAGGCTGCTTGTATGTGTTCTTATAGAAAGATATCAAGTACTAAACAGTTGGACTAAATACACTGAAATATTTCTTCTGAACAGACATTATTCTTGGACTATGCTTCTAATAAAATATTGTTTTTCTTAATTTATGAAAAAGGAGTTAAGTGCTTCAATGAACCTACAAAAGACATGGAAATTTTTATCATATGGTGATTTTGAATAATAAGAATGACAGTTTTCAAATTCTGCCTCAATTTAAGATGGAATAACAAGAACTGAATAAATATGAAACAACGATTTTCAAGATATTGGACATCAAGCAAATAAAGACATTGATTCCTGATAAATGAGGGAAAAAAATAAAATAATCCCTATCTTTGCCCCCAGCTTACAGCTGGAGAGAATTTGCAGGCTGTGCACAGGGAGGGGGACCCAGCTGGAACCAAGCAGTCTCCCTGAGCTGAGGAGATGGAACTGGGAGATTGGTGAGGCTGAAGTTCACAGGAAAGGGTTCCAGAGAAAAAAGGGCTGCACCTAGGAGACCTGCAGAGGGATCTTTTCAAGTATTTAGCTGAGTGGTAATCAGTGCATAGTGCATGCGTGTGAGCAAATATCCATCACTGTACCAAGAACCACCTAAAAGACTTCAAGGAAAAACTTCTTGAGGAGCAGAAAGGGCTAGGAATAGTTATTGATCTAGCCAGCCTGAATGGAAAACCTCATATTTCAAGGGACATTTAGTAGAGTACTAAAAAGAGTTTTGCTTCACTCGGGTAATAATTAGCCCTAGACTAAACACAGCTCTTCTCCTAATTAACAAAGCTCAAAAGTAAGACCAGAAAGGATTGAGTTGTTTTCAGGTACCTTAACCACATCTCAGAACATAACCCAAGAGTATTTTTAAGAATATAAAAATACCCAGGACCTAAGAAGGTAAAATTCTCAATATCTGGCATCTGGTAAAACATTAGCAGGCACACAAAGAAGCAGGAAAATACAACCAATTATATGTAAAACAAAAAATAAAACAATCAAAACCAATCTGGAAAAGACATAGATGGAAGACTTAGTTGATGAAGACATTAATGAAGTTATAATAACTGCATCCAATAGTTCAAAAGCCAGAGGAAAGAATGAGATGCTAAGTGTAAACATGAAAGATAAAAAACAAGGGTATCGAATTGAACTTGCAGAGGTGAAAACTACAATGTGTGAGATAAGAATAATAGCCAGTAAGACATTGCAGGAGAAAAGATTAATGACCTTGAAGACATATCAATAAAAGTATTCAAAATAAAACACAGAGAGGGAAAATATTAAAAAACAACAATTAAAAGATCATCAGTGACATGTGGAACAACTTCAAATGTCCAGATATACATGTAATTGTAGTTTCTCAGAAAAAGGTATGTTTGGGGTGGAGTAGAATAGATGTGTCAAGGGAAAAATGGACAAAATTTTTTTCCAAATTTAAAGAAAACTATAAGTCCAGAGATCCAAGGAACTTAGTGAGCCCCAAGCATATATCCTTAGCCTAACAAATGCCCTAATCGGTAATAGGACCCTCCAGATTCCAACTCAGATTTCCTAAGAAGCATCAGAAAGATAACAAGCTTAGTCTTCAGTTTTTTCTTTCATTGATATATGTAGTGAGGAGAATATCAATAATACAATTAATAATTAGCATTAATTTAATGCTTATTAAATGTAAAGTAGTTCTGATTCCTTAAGACTTGGGCCCTTAAACGGGTACATCACCACTTCTACCATATTCTACTGTTAAAAATCATCACAGCATCTGCCAGATTTCAAGGGGAAATATTGACCTTCACCTCCTGATGAGAGGAATATTAAGGAATATGTGGCTCACTTTATTTATTTATTTATTTATATTGATGTTATAGTCAGTTTACAATGTTGTGTCAATTTCTGGTGTACAGCATAATGCTTCAGTCATAATAGGAACATGCATATATTCATTTTCATACTCTTTTCACCATAAGTTACTATAAGACATTGAATATTGTTCCCTGTGCTATACAGTATAAACTTGTTTATCTATTTTATATTTATTAGTTAATATCTGCAAATCTCGAACTCCCAATTTATCCCTTTCTATCCCCTTTCCTACCCCCCACCCCGTAGCCAAAAGTTTGTTTCCTATGTCTGAGTCTCTTTCTATTTTGTAAATAAGTTTTTTTTTTTTTTTTTTTTTTAGATTCCACATAGAAGTGATATCATATGACATTTTTCTTTCTCCTTCTGGCTTACTTTACTTAGAATTACATTCTCTAGGTCCATCCAAGTTGCTGCAAATGGCATTATTTTATTATTTTTTATGGCTGAGTAGTACTCCATTCTATAAATATACCACAACTCTATTCAACCTGTTCATCTGCCCACACTACCTTTTAGTACTCGTATCACCTATTAAGATTTGGGTACTTATAAGTTCAGGAATTTGGTAGACATAGTCAGCCATCAGAAAATAATTTATCTTCTTATATAGAAACGTACAACTTTTATTGCCATAACTTTAGTTTCCTCCTTGTTTTTAAAGTAGGAGCTATACTAACTGTCCAACATGTTCTTCTGAGGAATTAATAACACTGTATAATATCACCCAACAGCATTCAGCTCACTGTAGAACAATGTGCATTGTAAAATGAAAGGAAAAAAATAAAGAACTAACCTAAGCCTTAGTAAACTTTTCTGACTTCTCAGGTAGCCAGGTAGAAAAATGTACTAATGAAAGATGTGGCTTCTTCCTTTTTGCTTCTTGTAATAGGTCTATATTTAACTATGAGTGTGCATTCTAGTTATCAAAATGCATTGTGCTAAGCCCAGCTGTAATATATGGTCACTATTTTCCAGTTTGGTAATTGACTTCAACTATAAAGAATCAGTAATTTTAAGTGGTAGTTTCCAATATGTTGTACAGACTTAGTATGTATTTTCCTGACTTCCTTAAAAATATAATTCAACATTTCATTCTCTGGGAGGTTTGGGATCACTAAAAGCAGGCTGGAAATATGAGAAAAACAATTATAATTGAATGGCAACCTTAATAATAAACAAGAAGGGTTTTTAAATGCTCTTGCCAGGTCTGCAGACACAGCTACTAACATAGATAGCAATGAGTGGTATGCAAACCTCAAGATAAAGGAGGTCAGAGGACCATGGAAAGGAATTTCCCAAACACAAATACCAGTCCTCTGAGGTAGCCCTTTCAATAGACCATGATACAGAGTTTCTAGAAAGAACCAACTCAAAGTCAATCTACTGAAAAGATGCCCAAATAAATTTGAAAGCACATTTTATTGCTAACATATTAAAATATATTCCCTACTTTTCTACACACAGCTGAAGAACTGACATGAGGTTAGACAAACATTGAGGGGGGAGCATTGCATTAAATTCTATGTGTCTACAAAATATTTTTTATAATTAGGTAAGAAGAAACTAAAGTCACAAAAATCTATATGATTGTAAAGGTATATATCTTAGGAGTCTAAATGAATAGGAGTATGACATTCTAGCCACACTTAGAATAAATAATACTAGCATTTCAATAGTGTTACTGTGTTTTCAGTTAAGAGATGGAAAATTAGAGTAACAGAAAGTGAGAGTTGAGAGACTCAGAGTCCATCTAGTCAACTGCATATTTTATAGATGAGGTGATTGAAACAGAGAATTAAGAGAACCATTCAATGTGAAAGAACTGGAGTTAGAATCAGAACTGAAATTAGACTTCTGGACTCCCAGAGACCAGTGTTTTATTCTGAGCCACATGAACCTATTTCTGTCTTGCAAATCTCCTGGAGTTCAGGAGATGGGTACGTATAACCAATAGAACTGCATGTAGAGAGCACACATGAGCTTCTGCATTTCCACAAGCAGCTGTCATCAACAGCGTGCTGATATGTAAGGCCAGTACTTTTTAAACATCAGTGGTGCTTCCCATGCAAAGAATCAAAAGCAAACTCAGGGGACAGCCTTCTCCTTCTAAGTTGAAAAGAATTCTGCTTATGTAATACTTTTATCTTACGAGAATTCCCGGTCTGTGGGAATGGGGAGTCAGAACAATGGAGCCCGAGCTGGTTGTTAGATTTGCTGGTGCTGCTTAGCTCATGGTGTTTCACTTGTAAAAGCGAGGTGTGCTTTGCAAATGAAAACCAGGCATTCCACTGGGGTGATAAAAATGTCAAATTTAGACCTGTTAGGTTGAAAGACGAAAAGAAAAACAAATCAATGTGTTTCTACAAGAAAATGTTTAAAGTAGAAACTACTAAAAAGTTTAAATTCCTAACTTCTAAATAATTATAATTTTCTATATAATAATACGAACAATTTTTTGTATGTGTGAATTTCTTTCACATCACAATGACTTGCTATAACTTTCAGGAATAAAATAGGTAGCAGGATCTATTTCTAGAACATTGAACTGTAATGTTCATTGTAAATAAGCCAAGGAAATGTTCTTTTAGATAACTTTTAGTAATAATATTATTCACTTAATACTTTCATACTAATCACCTACGGATTATATCCTCAGAGAGAAACTCCCTTTTCTAAAGTGGAAGAGGTTCTATAGTTTTAAAACATCGTGTATTCTAAAAATTTGCTGGTAAATCAAAAGAAGTTTATTAGGCAATTATTCAGTATCAGGCATTGGGTTCTGTTCCAGTAATATAGCAGAGATCAAATTCTGGTGCTATAGCAGTGCCCTTGCAAAAATTGCAGACAAGTAAGGAGAGAGATGTAATAATCACAAAGGGATAAGTGCTACGTAGGGAAAGTGTTACCAGGCTGTTGCCCAGAATCATACCCCTGCTGCTTCCTTGAATGGAGACTAACTGCTCTCATCTGAGTATCAGGCTTAACTACAAAAGGAGGAAACTGCAAATAGAAAAACAAAAACTGATTAGAACCAGGTAGATTCAAGATGATAGATTTGACCTCCAGTGGACCTTGAACCTCATTATATGCCCATTGTGATACATTAGCATGCTAAAAGACACACCCAGCAGCACTTTGACAGTCGACAATTGCTGTGACAACCACCAGAAGAGCCCCTACAAAGACTGAAAAGGCGTGGTGCCTCAGTGCTGGGTCCAAACCACACCCTTGTTTTTGAATAAGCCATGAATGTTCCTCCTTCTTTTTATTCAATTCCTTCCCTTTTACCTTGACCCTCATATATAGATGGTGTCTCATCCCTACTCGGGTTGAGAAGTTGATTTGTGAGCTAAATTCCTGATTCTCATTCTTTGGCCATTGGACAAATCTTGTGCTGTTCTAGTTTCAGCACAGATTTCATTATTGGCTATGTGATTCTTAGTGGAAAAAAAAGGTCCAGGCGACCAATTCGGTAACAAAGGTTACTAGTCTAAGAGACTATTATTTCTATCACTATGTATTATGAGACAATTTAAGAGTTAGCGAGATAAGGGAGAAGAAGCCTTTCAAGTAGAAGGAGCAGTATGTGTGATGACTCAGATTTAAAAGGACTTAGTTTAAGGCTTTAAAAGAAGGCCAGGGTAGCTGAAGCCTTGAGAGTTAGAGAGAAAGTGGCATACCGTCCTGGAGAGGAAAGAAGAAATCAGATCATAAAGGACGTTGTGAGTCTGGTTGAAGAATTTATATTATAGTAGGATACATTCTAAACATTTTATATAAACTAATGACATAAAACATTTTAAATGAACTAAAATCCTGGAATGACCTAATAAGTTATTTCAAAAATTCTCCCTTTATTGGTTTTGAAGAGCAAATAGTAAAAGTGGACAAGAACAGAAGCAAGGAGGCCAAAGAAACTATACTGTAATAGTGACTTGAAGAAACGTGATGTCAAAAAAGATGAGGCAGAATGCATTCAGTTGAGACACAGTTGGGAAGATGAATTTACAGCATTTAGTGATGGGGTGAGAAACATGTTGAAGATAACTCCTAAGCTTTGGACTTTGGAAAAAGCATGGTTGAAGGTATCATCTGCTGAGAAATAAAAAAAAAAATTGAGGATGAAAATATTGGGGGGGAGGGGAAACCAAAGGTTCTGTTTGGATGTTAAATTGAAGGTATCTTTGAAAAATCCAGTTGCAAAAGTCAAGCAGGGAGTTGGATATGCAAATGTGAAACTCAGAAAAGGAGTCTGGCTGAAAACTGCAAATTTGGGCAGCATCAGTCTATACATGGATTTAAAGCCACTAGAATGGTGGGGGTCATCTGGGAAAAGAGTGAAAAAGGAAATAAGAACCTAGTGAGATCAGCTGTATATAAGACCGATGTCTATTTTGTGTGAATGTTATTAGAAGTGTTCAATCTCCTTTCAAATTTGAGTAGCTAGATCTCTGCAGATGGATGGGCATTGTAGTAATCTTGGGATGAATTAGAGTCGAGTCAGTGTGAATGACAAAGATAGGGTTATCTTACTAAATTGAATGTAATCAAGGAAAAAGAATCTTTTGGTAAAATACCTCCAGTTATTTCAGTGAAACACGCACACAAATGGGGTTTTTGTTTTATTGAGAACTATACCAGCTGCCCTGAATTGGCAAAATCATTGTTGGCCCTGTGTTGAGAAAGTGTTTGACAATAACAATTAGATTAACATGGAAAAAGCCATTTAATTCTCCATTTTTCTAAATGGAAAGCCTTTTAATGTATATAGTTCTAGTGCTTGGCAGTTTCTGAATCCCTTATTAGCCCATCCCTCATCTGCCAGCACTCCTCACCCCATCAAATTAAATGCTATACACAAATCTGTCTAGAAACTTACAGTGTTAAAATTAGCCCCAACAACAGATTCAGTCAACTGCAGAACTGGTTAGGGGTGCAATTTGTTATGTATAATGGTCAGAGAATGGGAATATTGAATACTCTGCTCTGTGTTCACAAGTCTTCAGATTTTGGAGGAAAAAAGATAATTTCACAAGAAAGAAATCATATAGCTCATCACTGACATTCACTTTCTCATTAGAATTTTTTACTCATTAGAAGTTTTATCAACGCTAAAAGCTGGAATTCTGACAATTCATTCCACCAAATCACAGAATAAACATGTTTGCTTTCACATGTTACCATGAAGATTTATCACAAAATATCTAACCCCAAGAAAAGTTAGTGGAAAAATAAACATAATTTGAAAATCTAATTACTGCACTAAGTCTAGGACAATTCTTTTCTTCTTCATTTTTATTATCATACAATATCTAAAACAGAACCATGCACTTTTAACTTATTATATCAAATCAATAACATATCATCTTTCAATTTTCTGTCTTACCCACCTCGCCTTCTGGCTTAAATTGTTCTGTACATTGCCTTCACTCAGAGAAAGAGTAGAAAGCTATTTTTTGTTGTTTTGTGCAGAGGTGACGATTGATTGAGCTACACATGGCCAACGGCTAGGAAAAAACTGGAGGATTAGTTGGCCAGCATCCGTCGTATATGTGCTGTCATTTATATGAGCTGACCATCTACCAATTTCTAGAATTCTAAAAATTCAAAGATGAGAAGTTCAGCTGAGAGAAGTAGAGTTAGCCTGGTGGTCCTTGTAAGGCTGTATTTTAAGAGATCCAGCAGAAGAAATCAGGTGACGAGGGAAACAGATCACTGAAAGAGTAGAGAGATACAGAGATAAGGAAGAGTGTGCGCCCTCAAGGAAGGAAAAGTTGCCTTGATACCTTCCTTGATTGCTGACTAGCTTCCAGGTGCCTGTTTTGTGAGGTCTGTCCGTACTTCCCACCTGTGGGTTCATATTTCCATGCTGACCAACAACATGAAGTACCACTCTCATGTTTCACTTGAGCTACTTTGAGTTTATTTTTTCAAACAGAACAAGAAATGGTCCTAAGTGAATATTCCCAAATATGTGTAGGTAGGTAGAGGGTGGGATGATATTGTATGCATTAAGATAGCCATCTATGATTTTGCATAATATTGCATAATTGAAGCCAGTGGAAATAAATACTATTACATCTACAAAACTGAGTATTACAAACCTGTTGCCCATACATGCATTGAGCTTCAAATAAAGGCTAAAAATGTACAATTGTATGTTTATTTTGATATCAAATATGTAAAAGTAATTTTCTTTGCTTGATGGGAGTATAGGTTGTTGTTTTATTTCATTGGCTTTTCTTTATTTTTAAATTACCCGAAGTAAGCATGCATTGCTTTTCTAATCAGAATAATGAACTACATTAAAAAAGAAAATATACTTACTCTAAATCAAAGAACAGAACACAAGACTATGATTGTACCTATGATTTTAAAAATCATGGGTAAACAACTAGAAGGATATAGCTTGATGTGACAAGTACATTTTTACGCTGGCAGATCAGGGAAGAATTTTTTTGGTCTTTCCACTGTTTTGCAGTTTTTCTCATAGCATTTAAATTAACAGGTAACATTATCTGCCTCAGATTTAGCATATGTATGGTAAACATTTGAATCAGATAGCTGTAATTATGTAACGGAAAATTATCGAGCTTTTGGATGGACAGTTGTATTTTTTAACTGCCTCAAACTCGTATTGTGTTATAAAGATCAACTGGTAAAATAAGAAAGTAGTTCCTCACTCCTAGTTTTCAATTTAGGTATTTACTGAGCACAAGCACGAAAATGGAGGATCAATCAATGTGGGTGGGTTGAGGATAAGGAGGGCTAGGTCAACATGAATACCAGCTTACAGAGTCAATGAACATGCCATAAGGCTGGCCAGTTCATCTAGATGCTAATCTTGATTTTAACACTCCTTGGCAACCCCAGTCATTGCCTTGGAATAAATTTATCAATCAGCTCAGAATGAAATATGCTCCTACATATACATATATACTTCTTTTTAACAAGGTGTTACCTTAAGAGAAAAAGAACCAAGGTTAAAGAAAAAAGTAAGAAAGTAAAATTGAGTTAAATACCAAAATGTATTGCTATACCGCCTAAAAAGATCCACAGCTGTTGGATTAAAATGAATTCTTCAAACAATTTTCTCAACCAGTGTTATACGAACGATCCCAATTTCATAACCAACATTATTTATATTTAATAGACATGGATTTATAAAGAAAACCTACTAATGTCAACATGTTGGTGTTAATTGTCATGAGCTGGTTCTGGCAAAACATTAATCTAACTGTCCTTACTTTTAATATTTTCTAAATCCTTCAGGCACACCTTCCTTGACTTGGAGGAACAAAAACATCTGCAGTAATATTTTCATTTTCTGCCTTGAAGTTGCTACACATGAAATCCTTAGACTTTTAAAATTATTTTCAATTTCAAATGTAATTTATATGTAACTTTGTGTTTTCAAAGTTTGTACGCAATTAGATGCTACATGGATATTTTCTAGATAATAACGAATGAACAAATCATAGTCAGAATGGAACATAAAACAAATTATCTTTCTATGATACAGATTTTCACATTATTTTGGAAAGCTATGACATACATATGATTTTCTGAACTTATATTTCTGTCTTGGCAAATATATCTATTTCTTTAATGAGGATATGAAGTCATTCATGTTTTGTATCTATAGTTTCTATCTTTGACTACCTTCTTTTTCCCTGTGGACATCAGGTGCCCCATATTATGTGATGAGAGGATCACAAAATCACTTTTATGCTATTCTTGCTAAAATTCAGTACCTCAATTTAATCACAAGGAAATTTTAGACAAAGCCAGACCTTGGATTGTTGAGGAATATTGGACAAAATGATGGGCCAGTACTCTCAAAAATGACAAGGTTATGAAAGATAAAGAGAGGCTGAAAAAAAAAAAAAAGAAAAGAAGAAGAAAGGTTGAGAAACTGAGATTGGTGGAGACTAAGACGACATGAGACCTAAGTGCAATGTGATATCCTAGATTGTATCCTGGACCAGAAAATTGAACATTACCAGGATAATTGGCAAGATTTAAAATAGATTTGTAGTTTTATTAATACTATTATATCAATGCTAATTTTAGATAATTAGGTAAGCATTACAGGACAGTGGATTAAGTGAAAAAGAGAACAGTGGGTACTACATTTTGCCAAAATTTTTGCATAAAATTATTTAAAAATAAAGTAAAAAAATAAATTCCATATTCTCAGCCCAAAGATCCCAAATGTTCATTTATGCTTTGTTAAAAATGAGACTATACTGATAATTCCTACAAATGGTCTAGGCATTGCAGAAAATTTAGCTAGTGAAGTGATACTTTGTAATCTTTTGATTACTTCCAAATTGAAAGTATTTTCTCTATGCCAATAGGACACTATTTAACATTTTACTCATGCATGTATTTTTAAACCAAGCAATTGATAAATGCCACAAAACCTGTAAGATAGGATATTCTAAAAATTTATATACAGTGATATATAGTCATCACATTTTAAAGGAAGTATTCTCTGATTTGGAACCTTTAAAATCTATAAAATTGTTGTTTTATAACTTGTTTTAAAGATAGTTTAATATGGTTTTTTTCCTATTTTTGATCTCGTGTCATACGCTGGTCACTTGCTAGACATGGCGATGAGGCAGCAATTTATGTTGACTATGAATGAGATGGTCATTATGTTCAGTAATCTTTCTCAAAACAAAATTTCTAGAACACAATACATTGAAAGCTTTTAAACAGATGAACTGTAATCGTAGATAAGCATTAAAGCCAAGTTTTATGCTACTGAATGTTAAACTCCTGAAAACAGTGATCCATATGGAAATACTGGGAGCATCTGAACTATTTTAATATAGACAATATTTCTGTAATAAAATATTTTTAGGAGAGGATTGTGTCTTTATGATAGAGACACATATAATGATAGCTGATGCCTGGAAGGTATTAGACTGTGGTTATAATAATCACTATAACTGTAACAGTTCCTGCTAGCTCAACTGCACATCTATTCTTCATTTGCCCTTAAACTGATTTGTTCTACATATGAATATATAACCCTCATCAATTTAAAGTGCCATCTCTTGGTTGTGTGGGTCATTAAAATAAATACATAATGTATGAGTTCAAAATCCAAACTTAGAGGGGGAAAGGTTTTTTGGCCAAGTGTGAAATCATTGCTGCAAAGCTGACTTCTGAAATTTAATCAAAATCAAGCCATGGTTACAAATGACTATCAATCAATTCCAGTGCTACTCAAATATTTTGTTTTCATCAGTGGTGTTTCATTGACAATTTTGACTCCAATATTCTTCATTAAAACAGTTGACAATAGCAAATAACATACATAATTCTATGAAGTTAAATTTTCTGTAGGGCATTGCTTTTCCAAAAGACAATCAAACCCTGAAAATGTGCTGAAGTCATTGGAACAAGTTCATTTAAGGAACACAACTCAGTATCTGGGATGACAGGAAGAATAATAATTTTGCTGTGATAGAAAATCACAAACAATGAGTTAAGTGGAACTATTTCCCATTTTAGATTAATACTTTAGGGAGGCTATACAGTACATGGAATATGAGGAAGTTAATGAGAAGTGGGGAAGAATTATAACTTCGTGATTATGTTAATACTGTAACATTCTTGACTACTTAACATTTTCTATTTTAATAAATATTATGTTACATTTCACTTCCTATCCACTTTCTTACACGTGGTTTCAGTTGTAGAGGTTTGAAAAAGAATATACTAATTCTAACAAAATACGTGTGTTCTGAAACACAAAATACATTTGTCCAGGATCATTCAATTCAGCCTTGAATACTGAGAGTAACAGATTTTTCAGGGAGGTGGATTCATTACCTTTATCTAAGTGCCTTGTTTCTGAGAGATGAGATTCAGAACTTGGCTGACTTGGAAGGTTGATTCATGAATATGCTTAGGTTTCAATTTAATGTTGAAAGTGAAATGTGAGAGGTTAATTTTTCTGTATACATATAAGTACTGATTTTATTGAAAGTTTAGCAATTTTTGTTTGGGTAGTTCTCTTAAACAAGAAATTTTTGAATGAAGGCTTGTTTTCTTTTGAACTGATGTTTTTCATGGGTATACGTTTGCAATAACCAGAAATAAGTTGTTCTCTTTCTGACCAGAAGATTCTTTGTAGTTCAAGCGAAGAGGAAAAAATAGCTCTAGCATATGAAGACTGGAGGCATTGCATAATACACTGGGGATTACAGTGGCAACACAGACCCATGTCTATGTTTTCAGGGATGTGTGTGTGGGGGGTATGTTTCTAAATATATACATTGAATCATAGGAAATAGGAGCATTTTCTTTTTGTGGTAGTAGTGTTATTTGTGTTTATCTTGGGCAATTTCTCATGGTATAGATTAAATGTTTATTTTAAATCAGCATGAAGATGTTGAGCTATTTATTAAACATACTAACTGAATGTATAAATTATTTTTCAGTCTTTTAGTTATCCTTTTTGGTAAATATTTTATATTCCTTTTCATGGCCTCTAGTAGAATCATAATTCCAAAGCAAGACTGCTACTAGACTTCATATTTTTTTGTACACGATAAATTTTTCATTTGTATTCTATGTTTAGAAGTCCTGAGTAAAGTTGAAAAAACAACCTGGTGTTGAGAGTTGTTACAACCACATAAACTACTTTAAAGCCTTTGCATGATGATTCTCAATGGGCATTTATATGTAGCTTAAAATATGTGCTTAACATCCTTGTAAATAGAGTATTAGGCTAGTAAAAAGTATTTGAAAATACGGCTGATGACACTGACAATATAATCAGTTTAAGAATAAATGTTCTAATATGTGTGCATCTGTGTGCACATGTATGTTTCATAAATCATATAAATATATAGTGGTAAAATATTCTAAAAATGTAATGCAAATATTTAAGTAAATTATGTAAGTTAATAAAAAATCAAAAGTTTTATGTGTTTTCTTGGATGGGAAAAAGGCATATGTTTGACTTGCAGTAAATGTGTGTTGAACCAAAATCAAATGAAAACTAGTAGCTTTCACTATTTCACTTTCTAAAGTACAATACACATTAAAATGACAATGTGGCATGTGTTTCTAAATATAAAAATGCAAATTTATTTTAGTTCTGCTTAACCATTTTACTGTTCTCAAAGTTTTACCTTAATGGGCTTAAACATTTAAAAAAAACCTTTGACCTATGAATAAATTAGTGAATTTTAAACATCATTTGAACTTTAAATAAAAAAATGAAGTGGCAGCAAAACTAGAAATCTGTGAGATCTGTAAGATAATCAGAGGAAGCGTTTCTTCTCTCTGTTCCTTTACATAGTCCTTGCCCTTGGTTTCATCCATTCATTCCTGAAGCTCCCACTTTCTTGCCAGGTCCTGTTCTCAGTACTGGGACTAGAGCAGTGAAAAGACAGATAAAAATCCCAGGACTCATAGAATTTACCTTCTAATGAGGGAAACACAGACGATAAGCTTGATATTAAAACAAACTATATCATGTTAAACAGTGATTCAAAAAAAAAAAATCAAGCAGGGAAGATGGATAGGAAGTGTGTGGGAACAATGGCTGTAATTTTGTGTATGGTGGTCAGTTACAACTTCACAAGCTCCATTTGAGAAAAGGTCTGAGGGACGTGGGGGAGAGCCATGCACAAAGAAAAGTGATGAGCATTTCATGCAGGAATACTCCCTGAGATGTGAGTGTGTCCGACACATTTAAAGGACAGCAAATAGGCCAAAGTACAGAGAGTGAGAGGAAGATAAATAAGAGGTGAAGTCAGAGAGCTAAGGAGAATGGGAGGGATACCACGATAAGTGATTTTGCTTTTACTCTGAGTGAAATCTGAAGCCACTAGAGTGTTCAGAGCAGTGCTTCATATCCCGAGTTACATTTTTTAAGGGGTAACGTTGGCTGTTACTTTGAAAGAGGCTGGGGGCAATAGTGGAAACAGAGGAAATTGTTGGGAAGCTACCATAATGACTCAAGAAAGATATGACTGTTGATTAGGCCAGATTGATAGTAGTAGATGTTCTGAGAAGTGATTGCATTCTGGATTTATTTTGAAGCAGGAAGGCAGGTATAGCTCAGTGGTAGAACATATGCTTAACTTGCATGAGGTCCTGTGTTTAATCCCCAGTACCTCCATTAAAAAATTATTATGCTTGGATTTATTTTGAAGAGATGTGTCAAAAGGATTTGCTGACAGAACTGGTATTATTTATATGAGGAACAGAGACTGACTCCAAGTTTTCTGGCCTAAGCACCTAAGAGAATGGAGTCCCTCCTTACTGAGATGGGGACCAGGCAGAAATCAATAGCTCAGTTTTGGATATTTTATGTTTGACATGCCCATGGGACACGCATGTGAGGTATTAACAATTGAGAGGTGTAATTTAGGAAGAAATCTGGCCTAGAGATGTGTGAGTCATCAGAATATTGAATAGGTTTAAAGACAATAGACTAGATGAGTTCACCAAGGAGGGGAGAAGATGGAAAGACAGGAGGTCCAAGGACTCCCCTGGGACACTGTAGGAGGTAAGGAGAGACTAGCAAAAAAGACTGAGAAGGAGTGGCTGACAGAGAGGAAGAAAACTGGCAGAGGTGTCCTGGAGGTCTAGGGAAGAAAGTCTGAGTTGGTAGAGTTGTTGAGACCCCCGACAGAAATTTAAAAGGATGGATTCAGGCGACAGGAGGCACTTAGTAGTTGGGGTCTAAGGCTCCTTCAGATCTTTGCTGAGGATTTTGAACAAGACTGTCTAATATGTCAAAATGCTACAGGCAAGAGTTGGAAGGCTGTTATGTATTAGCTTTCCATTGCTGCTGTAAAAAAACACCACAAACTTATTAATTTAAAAGTAACAAATATATTGTCTTATATTTCTATTGGTCGGAAGTCTGACACAGGTCTCACTGGGCTAAAATCATGGTGTTAACAGGGCTGCATCTCTTTCTGGAAGCTCCTGAGGAGGTTGTGTTCTCTTGCCTTTTGCAGTTTCCAGAGGTCACTCACATTCCTCAGCTCATGGTCCCCTATGTCAATCTTCAAAGCCAGCAATGTTGCCTCTTTCTGATCATTCTTCCATTGTGACATCTCTTCCTCTCTCTTTTGCTTTCCTCTTCCTCTTTTAAATACCCTTGGGATTACATTGGGCCCACCTGGCTAATCTACGATAGTCTTTCTGTTGTAAAGTCAGCTGCGTAACAGAAATGTCCCAGTCATACATACCTTATGGTGTACACTAGAGATTGACACATGGTAACTGACTATACTTCAATTAGAAAAAAATTAAGTAAGCTGATTAGCAACCTTAATTCCTTCTGCAACCTTAATTCTCCTTTGCCATGTAAGCTAACATATTAACAAATTCTGGGGATTGGGACATGGACATTTACAGGGGTGGGGGACAGACAGTTATTCAGCCTATTGCAGTGAAAAGATGCATTGCTAGTGGATAAAAAAAAATTTTTTTCTTATTAGTATCAGCACATTTATTTGTCCACTAAGCCCAATATTTCCTCCTTAGTAAACAAAGGGCCATATATATATACATATAAACTTTAAATAGATAAAAATACACATTTTACTTGACCAATTGTGGCTATACTCTTGAAATAGAATAGTAAGGTGCATACAACAGATGAAGTATGAAATTCTAAATTTAACATATGAAAAGTTTAGGTTGTAAATGGATAATATATAAAAGTGTGCCTTTAGAAATTTAGATATGTGGAAATTACGACTCACTGTGCAGTTGTTCAGTTTGTGTTACGTGTTGAGGAAGGAGAGAAAGAGCCAAAAGCCAGTAGACTGCCTTACAGGAGATGGTAGAATTAGAACTGGTATTGGTTTTGCAGCAGAAACAAAGTTAGGAAACATGATTAGGAACTGGTATTAGGAAAATTTTATAAGAGGTCAACACAATCCAATGAGAGATAAAATATCTATGTCAATCTTGAGTCAAAATCATAAGAACTAATGTACAGAGGCAAAGATGCGGCATCTACATTTTAGAGATGGGCTTCTTGAAGTAGGTATGTTTCTTTGTAAGGCATGACAATTTTTCATGTTCTTAACAATTGTCTTATACTTCCAATCTCTGGAAGTGCAACACAATACAAAGTCTCTTATGAGTATATCTTAAAAATTCTCATCACAAGAAAAAAAAATGAAACTATGTGCAGTGATTGACATTAACTATGCTTATTGTGGTAATCATTTCCCAGTATAAACATTTATGAAATTGTTATGTTGTATGCCTCAGACTAATGTCATATGTCAACTGTATCTCAATAAAAGTGAAAAAATATCTTATGTTTCTTACTTCTGTGTTAAAATTCTCTGCCTTCAAATAAAATGAATATTTACTAAATACTTATATTTAATGTAAAGTGCTTGGTTCTACAGTATTATAGAGAGTCTGCTCTTTAGGATTTTACAACATCCTATGGGTGGATAGAGCATAAATACACAAAAATCTTAAGTAAAGAGCCAAATGTTGACTATTAATATATTAATAAAGTGTATATGTGATTTCATAAGACCACAATGTAGGGTTCTTTTAAGCAAGATAACGGATAAAGAAGTTTTTTATATGCCAAGGTAAAAAGTCAGTTTAAACCTGAGTGGGGATTCAGTAACAGAGAGTAATTATGGGTTTTTAAGAGTAAATGAGGTGATCAAACATTGTTTGGAAGAGTAGTCCAACATGGCATATAAAATAGATTATGCAAAAAAAAGATCAGAGTCATACAGGCCAATTAAGTTTTAATATTAATCGTTCAAAACTACAGTGATTTAAAGAGAACCACTGTGTTTAGAAATGGAACTCAAGAGATGGACGCAAGAGAAACTGTGAAAGAAAATCAGATGGTGTAAAATGAAAAACTAAGAGAATTCAATGACAATAGATATTCAAATTACAGAAGACAGAATTCAATGATAACACACAAACAACCTAAAGACAGTGAATACATGGTCACTCAATAACATAAATAGCAAAATTAAGAAATTATTTGGGGGTGGTGGTAGGAAGAGACAAAGTGGTTGTGGAGAAAGAAGATGAAATATGTTTGTTTCCTTCAAAGATTCAAAAATCATACATCATATGATAAAGTTCATAAAATAAAATAAAAGATAAAGTAAAAGGGTAAAAGTTCATGCAGTTTCATAACCCAAAGATGATCACTGTAATTTTTAATATATTTATTTCCATATTTTTCTATATTTGAAGAAATGCTTATTTAAAAATATGTTTTACTCTATTTATTGGCAAAGTTGAAGAGTTTTTGATGAAAAAAAGTATTCTTATGCACTGTCTATATAAAATGGTATTTTCTTCCTGCACTGCAACTTGGCAATATGTTGCAAGAACCTAGGACTTAGTCCTAGTAATCCAATTCTAGGAATTACCATTAGAAAATAATCAGAGAAGTCAATAATTTATGTACAAGTATGTCCATTGCTATGTTGCTCATAATAGTGAAAATTTGGAAGAACATTATACATAGTTTATCATAGTTTGTACTATGTGTGGATTATCTTACAATGTTCTTAGAAATTTTGAAGAATTTAATGGGAAAACTTTTTTGGGCCAAGTATCTTTTCTAGAGGGGAGGAGGAGTGGGTAACTTTTCAACATTATGGAGATGTTTGATGATGTTATTACTGTGGATGTATTAAAGTTCTGTTCACTTGAATAGAATGATAATTACTTGAGCATCTATTAAGTGCTGTTTTCTATGATACGAGAGAAACTTTTTAATAAAATACAGAATAACAGCCCAGAGTCCTGCAATGCCTGCATAAATACTGCTGCAGTCTCAGTGGTTCCTTAAGTTCAGAGCAACCTAGTCTAAGGTAAGCCTGGGTAACAAGAAGTTTTATTACAGTAAATTATTTAGGGTACAAATAATTACTCTTTCCTTTATGTGCTGCTCGACTTTGAAAATTTGAAAAATGATTCCTCTCCTTTGGTTTTTAAGTGAGATGAGTCAGGGAATAGATTACAGAAGTGTTTCTTTGAGCTGGATTGTCCTCAACAATTATTCCAGGTAGTTATTACTGATGAGCCAGCTGCCCCCTGTGGATCTTTAGCTCAGTTCACCCTTAAAGAAACTGCCCAGATTCTCTCTTCCCTTATTACCATGTGTTGAGATTCAGTCGTTAAGATCCAAAGGTACACATCCACTTCAGCGAAGTGAATCACTTATGGATACGAGACAGAATGGGGAAAGAGAGCTTTGTGAAATGAATAGGGACGCTATTTCTGACAATACACTTCCATAAATACTTCAAATGCATTATCCTGATGACTCTTCTGAAGGAACACCAAGGCAAAGATAAAAATCTCCAAAAAGACCAAAAGCGATTTGTAGGTGACTATTGTGCCTTGCTTCTAGTGAGACTTCCTAAGGAGCTATTTACATAATTAGCTCCTAGGATCAATTTTCTCTGCATCTTCATATATCCTTAAAATGTTATTATTTTTTAATGTTAACCTCTTTACTTAAGTATCCCCATGCTCAACAAGAAGCTAAAAATTTTAATACAACCAAATGAAATTCAAAACAAGAGTATGAGAAATGCAACCACATTTGTGAATTTCATATCATTTAGTCACAGTCATACTTCTCTAAGACAAGTTTAGGACTCTGGAAAGAGGAAACTAATTTGAATCAAACTGGAAAGAACATGAAATTCTAAGATATGAGTTAAAATTAAAGTCACCAGATTTAACTGAGATGGAAATCAATAGATAGCTGTCTCGCAACCAATTGGTAGCATTGCAGTTTTTAAGACAATCACCACCAAAGAGGAATGCAGTCATTTAAGACAGGCCTGTCTGTCCCTGTCACCATTCCACTGACCCCATCTCTGAAGGACAGTTTAATTTTTCCTTTGTCCAGAGGCGTATAGGCTTCTTCTGATCTGGCTTTCTCCCTATGAGTCTATGGAACATAATCGGCGCTCATTCAATATTTTTTTTGAATAAATGAATGAATCTACTGATGGTCCTCAATTTATAATGGTTTGACTTACTTTTTTTTTTTTTTTTCACTTTACCATAGTTCAAAAGCAGTATATATTCATTAGGAACATTACTTTGAGTTTTGAACTTGATCTCTTCCCTGGCTGTTGATTTGCTGTCTAATTCTTGTGATGCCAAGCAGTGGCAGGCAGCGAGCTGCAATTCGTCACTGAGGGTAAAGAACACATCCACTTACGACCCATTCTGTACCCTTTCAGCAATTGTGTTTTTCACTTTCAGTACAGTATTCAATATATTACATGCTACAATCAACACTTTGTTATGAAATACGTTTTGTGTTAGATGGTTTTGCCAACTCTAGGTTAACGTATGTGTTCTGAGCACATTTAAGGGAGGTTAAGCTAGGCTATGATGCTCAGTAGGTTAGGTGTATGAAATGCCTTTTCTTCCTATGATACTTGTAACGTCTGATGGGTTATTGGATGTAACCCCATCGTAAATCAAGATCTGTGCTATGATCTGGTGATACAGGTTTCAGTCACGAGATCTTTGAAACTTCAGTTAGTTCTCTTTCCTCAGTGGCTGAGTTTTATGGGATTTGATGGGCTCTGGCTCGTGTAGCACCTTCAGCATCTCCTCCCGTGCACCTGTATTCCCTTCCGTGCATCATGGGCACTTACGAGCACTTACGAGTGCGCTGTGAGTATGAAAACAGTATTCTACTTCTTAGTCAATTACAGATACTTCTGCTTTGTTAAGTACATTTCCCCAAAATATAAGTGAGCTGATTTTAATATTTTGGTATGGTTAACATTTTGATACTGAAGATATTTTATTAAATGTCCTGATGTTTTAGTGGAATTGACTTTAATATTTATAATTTTACTCAGATTCAAATGTAAAATTTGGGAAAATCTTTTCCAAAGTTTCAACATCCATGATAAGCTATATAAAGTAACAGAAGGACAGATCAGAACCTGTAAGGGCTTCCAACAAGTATTTACTGAGATTTGGAAGAGGAGATGTGAACTCGACTTTTTTTTTTTAACTGCAAGTCACTGTATTTTGCATTTCACACATAGAGACTCATTTAATTATTTTAATACTTCTAGATATGATTTATTTCCATATTGCAGATGAAGAAATGAAGCTCTGAGAATGTAAGTGTCAGAGGGAACACAACCTTCAGGTGGTTGAGTTGGGATCCCAATTTACGGCATTTTAAGTCTATAGTTCCTCAATATAAGTACTATGATGCCTCAACAGTTTGCTAATTTGTGCAAAGTGCTGGTATGTATCCATTGGGGGAATACTAAAATAAACTGATGTGGATTCTGGATTAGGTAGCTTTTAGTTTGCAAAAATGAAAATATAGGTACATAAATAACCATAATACATGGCAGAATACTAAGGGACAAAATAGTTATAGGCCTATTGTAGTTTATATGATAAAATCTTGTTTAGATGAAATTATAACTTGAAGGTCTGGTTGTCTTTGTTCAAATTCTTAAACGTTACATCCTTTGAGAAATGGAAAAAGAAGACTGAATCTAAGTGACAGCAATAAAATATTTTCCAAAGTCAAATACAATCATGACCTATAATATTCCATGTTCCCAATTTACCTGATTTTTGCTTTTTGAACAAGGTGTTGAGAAGAAATGGACCACTTCCTGGTATTACAAACTCATGTTCACTTTTTTCAGTTTATCATGCAGTCGTATTTCCTTATTCATCTTTTACGTTTGAACTTGGAGAAGCACAGGAGGAAGGGTCAGGCTGCCAGAAACCCTTTCAGTGTGATTCAGAAGCACAACTGCTTAGTTTCAGGTTGTCGGCACAGTAGTAGACAGGACACAGTGTTTCTGCAATTAATCTTTCTGATGTACAAATGATACTTTGCAGAACAGAACGATTACCACTAGTTACTTGCTCTTTTCACTCATTCCTGGCCAATGAGCTGGGCCAATGAGCCAGAAGAACTCTGACTGAAAACCAAAAAAGGGGCTAAAGCTATCAACATCTTCCTTTTCTCAGTGTGGTCATTTCCTTCAGATCACTGAGTTTGGATAGATCCTATTTGATGACTAGGCACTATATATTATTACTTATAATAATCATATATATATATATATATATATATATATATATATATATATATATATATACACACACACACATGTATGTATCCATATGCCTTTTTAGCTATAATATACTTGTAGTTGTCTGTTTACGTACATGTGTACATTTTGAAGCAATCACAGTTAAATTAAAAACACAGAGATTGACTTTCCAAAGTAGAACATTGTGAGGGAATATTATTTGTTTTCAGAAAGGACGATAATGGTGTTCAGAAGCTAAATGGCAGGCAGCCATTCCCTCTGAGCCACCAGCAATGATCCAGATTTTGGGTAACTCTGAGTGAGTTAAGCTTTGTCTCTGTCATAGAAGCCTCTTTATACCTGGATGGAGATAGAAACCCTGGGAGCAGCAGAAGGAACGAAGCCCTCAGACTCTGACCTTTATGCCAGAAGCAACTGTGCAACATCCAGAAACAGAAACAAATGTAAACATCCTCACTATTACTGTGTTCTTCAGGAAACAAAGCTTTATTTCACTGAGTTATCTTGACAAGTGGCAAAAACAAATTCCTGATCATGAATAGACTGAGAACATGTTACTTCTGCTCTCTGTCAGGGAAGCTGGAAAGCCTAGTCTCAGTGCCTACAAGAAGCAGTAGCAGCTCAATGCACAGCACTGTACGAAAGCTCTATGTAGAGAGTGGGGCCCTTACAAGGAGTCTTGGGTCTCTGGAAGGCTCCTGGCTCAAAAACCTGTCCATTGAGACCTGGGGGTGGGAGAAATGATGAGGAATGACCCCAGGCTTCTGCCTTTCAAACTCTGTGAGATGTTGAGACAAATGGTATCTCCTGTTCCAAACAGGCTGAGATGGATAAAAGAGGTCTTCACTTTGCATTCCAAAGGAAGTCTTCCTGGCCCACTATATTCTCTCCTAAAATAAGCAATCTCCATTTCAAAATCGCATCTCCTCCTTACCCTTCTCATGCTTCAAGAACAAAGGTGAGAAGTTCTTTTTGTTTAATGCTTTGGACTTGGCCTCAGTTTTACCACTTTTGCCAAGATATACCTAAAGCTACGACTATTAGATTATTATTTCCTCCTTGTGTTCTTGAAGCAATGGGTTAGTAGAAGAGTGGATTTTTGAACTACCTGAGTGCAGGATTATGTCTCCTTCTACCTATACTTCCCAGTCTCCATTATACCTTGCACATTACGCTTTCTACAGTAGTTGATCTGCTGTAACTCCATTTTATTTGTATTTCTATTTATTCATAGAAAAGTATTTTGGACTTTATTTCATTCTGCTTTGTAGAAAATCATGTGATTCTTCTAGTATATACATACTCAAAACCTCATCACATTTTAAAATAAAAATTTTGGATAATTACCCCAGCTTATAGAATTTCATAATTCTAGAAAGTCAGATATGATTCTATCTTCTTTTAGAACTATTACAGCAATATGACAATCTTGGGATTGATTTGTGCTCTATTTTTGTTTACTGAAGTATCTCAAGTGCTAAGAATAGTGTTTGGCATATAAAAAACATTCAATGATTTTAAAATTACCATTGCAAATAGTTGAGGTTGTACATGGAAAAAACTGGATACTCTGATAACGGATATTCTTCACCTACTAATTTTTTTCCCATTTACTGTTTATAATTAAACTAAATTCACAAGAGGAATGATTGACGGGTCCAACACATATCCAACTGTAATACATCCTAAATCACAGACCATAGAAAGTATATATTCAAGTGATGACATCAATCAATTTATTATGTATCAATTTGCAGCCAAGTGTTCCCCTAAACCTGTCTAATGTTTTGGCAAGATACTTGAAAGGACTCACTAAAAATTTACTAGTGCTGCTTGAAATAGGTTTTTTTTTTTTCAATTTCTGGCTTAACAAAGAGAATACTGTTTGCCCTCTGAACATACAGATTTTATAGTTTAATGTAGTAATGGATATGCTTGCCAAGAATCACAGTTTTTAATGAGTCTTTATTAAAACCATTGCTGTGTTTTAGCTTTCACTTTGGGTACTGCATTTTTATTTAAAACTCATTCTATTTAAATTTGTCTATCTCTTTCACAATCAAAACTTAATTGACTACTGGTTTGAAAATATATTTTATATCACTCCTCATCTTCTTTTCAATAAACCTAGTAATTTCAATTAATTGATACTGATTTTGATCATATGCAATATGTAAACTTTTAAAATAGAATACACATTAGTGTTAAAAAGCATGTTGCATTCCTATGTAATGTTTCAAGTAAGATACAGCTTTGAAAGACTAAGTATTTGGGGTGCATTCAAATTTCAAAAGTATTAGCTTAGTGCAGTAGACACAGCATGATGAAAACAACTTTGCAGGTTATTGTATGTTATGAATTTAAGGATTGCTGATCTATAGATGAAACCATGCAGTAACGTTTCAAACTGAGACCAGGAAAAGGTGAACTTTTATACTTCAGTTCTGTATACAAGAAAAACAAGTTGTTTCTATTGACCAAAAGTTTCAAAAAGTTAACCCAGTTTTTCTTCTTAGATGAAATCTGATCTAAATGATGACAGCATATTCATTATATTTTTCTAAACTATCTCTTTTTGTGAATGTCTTATGAATAAGCTAAAAGAAGTGAGTTTTAACTTCTTCAAGTGTCACTTTCGAATAAATGTCATTTCTTTTTAAGCTGTATTGACTGTAACTGATATACAAAATATCACATACATTTAATGTATACAGCTTGATGAATTTGGATGTATGCATATCCCTGTGATACCATCATTATAATCAAGATACTAAAACATACCCATTATCTCCAAAAATTTCCCTGTGTTCTTTGGGCTGTGTGTGTATGTGTGTATTTTGTGGTAAGGATATTTAATATGAGATCTAGCTTCTTAATATTTTTAAAGTACAGAATACCATGGTACCACAGGTACCATGTTTTACAGCCAAGATATGGAAACTACCCAAATGTCCATCAACAGTTGAATGGATAAAGAAAATGTGGTTTATACACATATGTATGTATGTGTGTGTGTGTGTGTGTGTGTGTGTGTGTGTGTGTGTGTGTGTGTGTATCCATAACAGATCAATGGATAAAGAAATTGTGGTGTATATATATATATAATATTTATACATACATATGTGTAAATATAATAGACTTAGAAAAAATTCATCTATTTGTGAAAACATGGATGAAACTGGAAGACATGCTAAGTGAAATAAGTCAGTTACAGCAGGATGAATATTGCATAAATCCACTTAAATGAGGTATCTAAAATAGTCAGACTCATAAAAATAGAGAATAGAATGATAGTTGCTGGAGGTTGATGGGAGGAGGAAATGGGGAATTGTTATTCAACGGGTATAAAGCTTTTTTAAAAAAATGCAAGATGAATAATTTCTAGAGATCTACTCTATTTTCTATTATAATGTTAAAACTTTAAGCTAGGCTTTTTCTTCTCAAAAAAAAAAAAAGAGAAGAAAAAAAATCTTAAATCAGAGAAAAAATGAAATAGCTGAAGCCAAATGATACATTTGTTGGCAAGATTTCCCTAAATTCACTGGACTTTGGATTACTGCAGTTTTTCTCTGCTTTTTGAACAAAGGGCTCCACATTTCCATTTTGCACTGGGCGTTACGAATTATGTAGCCATTCCTGATCACAGTCTTCCGTGTCTAATTTTCTTAATTTAAGTAAATTTTAAAAATTAAAAAATTAAGGTAAATGGGAAGTTTCTTTTTCTGTTCATATTACTATTTAGAAAAGATAACTACTCAGGCAGTAAACTTTGTTGGTAAATTACTACAAAATAACTGCATACCTATGACATGGTAATAAGGCATCATGGAGTTATCAGAATTCTTCAAAAAGCTCAGAATCTCGTTTTAAAAACTGTTGCATCATTGCAAAGTAAATAGCCATAAGCTTAAAAATATAAATTAAATGTAAATATGATGATCAGTACAAAAGAACACTATTTCAATATCAAGTTTTGAATCAATTAAGAGAAAGGATGATTGACATTTTTTCCTTGCAGTTAAAAATGCAGTTATAGAACACATAAACTAGTGCTCTGAATTATTTACAAATAATAAATTCATTTTTGGTTTCCTGTATGAGCCTATAAGTTAGAGGAAATGTCAGAGGAAACATGAAAACGCCATTATATAAATTTGCTTTTAAAATTAAATTCAGAGTAATATGAAATTGATTCATATGAAGAGATAAATCTTTCTAGAAAAAGTTTTCCATGAAAATCAACAGCTCCATATGAACTAAAACTTATATTTTGAAATAATTTATAAGAAATTTATTCCAACATTTGCAGTCTATAAAATATTCTTAAGAGTTTCAGTTGTGTTATCAGAATACTTCTAAATAAGAATTATCAAAATTGTTTGCTATCAAACATTTGCCTACAAGTCACATCAAACAACTACCATTTTTAATAATGTTGATTGAAAATCAAGTTGTTAAAAGTGTAAATTTTGATGAATTAATAAAGTCATAGGAAAGTGAGCCAGAAATATCTTATGATCAATTATGGTATCATATTAGCATAGCGTTACTGTCTTTGATAAAATTATGACACCAAAAATACATTTTGCAATTTATAAGTTATTATTCGTGTGCTACCCCATCATGCTTTGTAAGCAATAAAATACTTTAAAAAAATTGCTTCATATCTTGTACCTTGGACTGTATTTTTTTCCTGTTTTTTGAACAAGGGTATCCACATTCTCATTTTGCAAGCGGCTCTACAAATTATGTAATCATCCTTGATGGACATACAAAATCTTGCATATCCAGTTTTCTTGATTAGAATAAATAGGTAGGCTGCAGGGTACAGCTCAGTGGTAGAGTGCATGTCCATCATGCATGAGGTCTAGGTTAAATCTCTTGGACCTCTACTAAAATAAATAAATAAATAAACCTAATTACCTCCCCCTCCAAAAAAAGAAATAGGTAAGTAAGAAGTTTTCACTTCTTTTCATCTTAATATTTAGAGAAGAAAACACAGTACTCTCTTCTGTGATCCTTTCTTCTCTCCTTTCCAGTGCTTTAGCTCCCCTTAATTACTTAACTTTTTAACTTCATACATGCTCATGTTTTCCAAAGCAATAAGGAACCAGGTTTTCCCTTAGAGTAAAACCCTGCATTTAAGATCTAAGTCATGGTTTTCTAAATCACCAGATATTTTCCACTTACATGACTGTCAGGGGCCAGATTTTTTTTTTTTTAAAGAAATGTTTTTCTTCAATGAGAAAGCCCCAGCAGCCATCATTTGCCATATTTGACACAGCTGGTGAATGAGCAAAAGACACAAATTGTTACAGAATCCCAGAACAAACTGCACTCTTGTTTCAGCACCACCTGGGGCCTCTTAATGTATGAAGCAGGAAAAGGAAATATGCAAATGTTGGTATTCATTTGCATAGAGCTGATTCCACTGAATAGTTTTCTTGGGTTTCCTAATGTTTTCACAATTTTCTCAGCATATACTTATCAATCATTTTTCTTGTCAGTAAGAATGTCAATTTTTTTTTTTTTTTGTATCCATGTTAAAGTGTTGCCTGAAGGTACTGCAATTTCTGGATCCTCTCAAGGTAAGAATTTCCTTGGAAAAGTCTATAATTCTTGACAGAAGAGAAATCACCATTACTGAAAAAGCAAAAAGCAATGATGCCAGTGCATAGTAAGCAACAGACTACCAGACTTCATTCTTTATCTTAATGGGGCTTTTGGTTACCATACGTTGAACATAAAAATGAAGCAGAAACATTACAGCACTAAAGCCGAGCTGCAGCGTTCTTTCTTCTGGGTATGGATACCACTCTGTCCATGGATCCCAGCCTCCGTTAGTCAGTCAGTCATTATCAATGAGTGCCCTAAAGAGCCACTAAAATTTAAAGGCCTCTTTTTCAAGCTAAGGCATACCTGCTTTTCTAGTCAATATGGTGTCTTCACAGAAGATCACTCAACAAATAACTAGAAAATTAATCTAGAAACTGTTCCTCAAATAGATCAGTATTTTCATTATTATAAACCTCTATTAATTGAAAAAAAGTATACAGTGGCTTATAATAGCAGTGTCGGAGGCAGGACCTCTTATTTTCACACTTCTGTGTGAACTCAAAGAATTCTTTTGGATTCTTTTTCACTTTTCTTTTCAACAACCTTTAGAAGGAAATGTTTTGGTGCTAGATTATTTGTTCTTTTTTATTTAATTTCAAATATCCATATAAAAATCACTTTGGCTACTACTTCACATGCATTTTTTACATATGATCAGGCTCACAAAAATTATATTTAATGCACAAAAATGCATGTCTCTAAAGTCTCCTTTATTTGCATTTTCTAACAATTTTATTTTCTTTTATTAGGCTTTGTTAACCACATCTAAGATTCCTGCAAAAACATGTCTCATTCAGGTGCATATATCTGTGTAATGCACATCAACAGCTCCAGTAAAAGATGAGAATGTTAAAGCTACTCTGTGTTTATTCAAAAGAACCGCTAGTAACTTTAACATTTTACAACCAATTCTAAACCTGTTTTGGATTGAATGTTTGTGTCCTCTCTAAAACTCACATGTTGAAATCCTAACCCTCAATGTGATGCTATCAGGAGGTACTGGTAGATAATTAGGTCATAAGGGTGGAGCTCTCATTAATGAGATTAGCGCCCTTATAAGAATTGACATGATAGAGATTGCTCCCTCTTTCTGTTCTTCACCATTGGAGGATACAATAGAGAAGATGGCTGTCAGCAAACTAGGAAGATGGTCCTCATCAGACAATAGATTGGCTGGTGCCTAGATCTCAGACTCCCAGCCTCCAGAACTGTGAGAAATAAATGCTTCTTGTTTAAGCCACCCCATCTGTGTGTTTTTTTTTTTTTATCATAGCAGGCTTAGACTGTCTGAGACAGTACCCTCACTACAAGCAGGAAAGTATGTGGAAGTCACAGAGCCGTCTCACTAAAGCCATTCTCTCCATCCTTTAAGCCCTTACCCATAATGGTACTTAGGCTGGAATCATTTCATATTCTGTCCTTAAGCTTTTATAATGGGTTTCTTGGTACACAGAAGACACATCATTCATATATTTCAAGCATATATGTCAAATTATTTGCTACACATGGCGAAGCACCAGAAATAAAGTGGTCAATAAAACAGGTACTATCCCTCTTGTCATGGAACCCACAGTCGGGTGGGTGAGATCAATGATACATAAAAATAAGGCTACAAACCATGATTAATACTATGGAAGCAGAAAGTGCAACATTAACAGAGCTACAAATAGGTATCTTAAAAGAGGGGAGGGAAGTTTTCTCTGAAAAACTTATATTGAAATTTAGAGGGATTAGGTTTCTGTTCCCATTTATAGCTACCTCAATTTGGCAGTGGTAAAGCCCACTGGATACAAGAAGACCCTCTCCTCAGTGAGAACGTAAGGCTGCTCCTGCCTCCTTCTTTTCTTAGAAGACAATTCCCCTGATTTTTTCATCTGTTGAAATTCTTACTCTTTGCTTTCTCTTCTTCCAACATGTGCACCTATCACCTTGCTGTATAACCAAACTGAGAAAACTTACTAAAATAAGTGCAATATTATCTCTTTTTTCCTTGATCTTGATATAGTCAACACAATATCAGTATGTCAAAATGTATGGCAAAAGGTCCCGTATAATAGTATAAATTTGTTTCAATCGCTACCCTCAGCCTCCAACCAACTCTAAAAGAGAAATATATAATATTGAGTAAAAATTAAGTAAAAAAAATACTAACTACTAAGAAGCAATGCCGATTTTCTTGGCACCAAGAACCAAGTATTATTTCTCTTGTGGTTCTTGAGAAAAGCAAACACTCCTGATGTTGTAGTAGATACACATCATGGTTATACATGATGTTAAAAAATAAAAAAAAGATAACGTGCTAATGAATGCCAATATTAAGCAGAGACTAAGTTTTTCTCTGCTATTCTCTCATGTATATTTGAGTAGGAAAATTCTGAGTTTATGGTCCATTCTTGCGTTTGATTTCTAAAAGGTTAGCCAACATGGAAGGACTTTTACTCTTGGTGGTAAATTCATGAGGCACTTAGTAAGGATCTCTGTGTAATGCTGATAACCTTGGGGTTGGGTGTGGGGAGTTAACCTTTGCGGCATGCTCCAAGCAACAGAGGATACACTTTAGCGATTCCCGTGAATATACATACTTAAGAGGTTCCCATGAATGTATGTGCTCCCCGTACAAAATGCTTCGGTAAAAGTTTTCCCTTTTATATCATTATTTTATTTCACAAAATTACATCAGGAACCCAAATGGATTTCAATCCACTTTTCATTTACAATCTTCAAGAGTGAGAGAGGTCAGAAGAGGCCTACAGTGGCCCAAGAAGTGAGTGGCTGAATTGCAGTAACTGCCACAATTCTGGGCAGAATACAATGGATCTATTTAAACACACACAATGCATTGATTTATTTATTCACCGGATTTAATCTGTCTTTAAAAATCTTTTAAGATATTTAAACTATCTTTGTAATAAAAAATTGCCCTTAAGATATTCAGTCATGGATTTCTTGCCTTTATTTTAGTATTGATAATACGTAGAAATAATATTTAAAGAAGTATTCATATATAAAAGACATACAAATAATGCAGGTGGAAACATGCCCCTAAATGATGCTAAATACCAGATCCAAATACTTCTTACTTAAATTAGCATCGGCGAGTAATTGATGGCTATGCCCTTAGAATGCCTTGCATGCTTTCATGAGGAGGGAGAGCCTGACTCCCTCCATAATGATGATCTTCCACACAAGTAAAATGACCAGAGAAATGTCTCTTTTAACACCTCTCCCACCACATAAAATACTCATTCATACATCAACTCAGGCAGTTTCATGGGGAGAGGCCAGTTTTGCAAGAGGGTCAAGGTTTCAGATTATAGAGTCGGAAGGTCCATCGTGCTTTGCCATTTCCTTTGTCCTCCCATCCTATTAATTCAAAAATCTTTCACAAGGAGTAATTAGACCTACTCTGGACCACCACCAAGGTTTTCTATCAAATTTCTTTCCTGTTTATGTTTGAGTTACTCAGAAGTTATCTGTGTGCCCTTTGGACACATAGGACCTATTTTTTTCAAACTCCTGCAGTACAAAGAATGTAATCTTAGCTGCCTGGGTTCTGGATTATATCATTGCATTTCTCTATTTCAACTGAGATATCTCAGAGTAAAGAGTGAAAGTAGTAATTTGTCATAATAGTCCCCTCATCCCAATTCAGAAAAAAAAAATTTTTTTTTTGTTTAAAAGGCTTCATTGCCTAAGGTTGAATATACACTGCCTAATAAGCTTTAGTTCAGTCAAACAGAAGTTTTATCTATAAATTATCCTCTTCTGAAACAATTGTAAGTTTGTTTCTGATGTGACAATATTCACTTCTTTTTGAAGTTGCATTTGTGTCATTAATTGAGGAATCATTAATTGGAAAATAGAGCAATTAGCAGTTATCGACTGAGAATTATAAGAACATCTAGGAAGTTAATTGGGTACTGATTATTATGTGCTGATAAAGTGGACAGGTTTGTAAATTATTCTATCCACCAAGTGGAATTTTAAACAACTTATGTCCTTTGATAGACATTCTTGGACAATTTATGTTGTCCTCGTCATTTTTATTATTTTAAAAAACTATCAGAAAGAGAATCATTACTTCAGAAAGGAAATAAATATGATTTCCTTATTTACTGTATCTTATTTCTGAATATAAGCATTATTGTATCACTAGAACTAAAAACTTTTCAGTCGTGATTTGGGGATAGGAGCTGTTATATCACGAGCACTCTTAGTAATTTAAGAAATTTGGGCAGCACCCAACTCAGTTATTTTTCATCACAGAAAAGAAGGCAAATGCAGAGAAGTAATTTGCCCAAGTCACAAAGCTCGTGACTCAATCAGCCTAAGAAACTTGAGTCTTATGTCTAGTGTTCACTGTCTTATCCATTCTGCTCACCTAATCGGCTTTTAGTTCTATAATCAGAAAACTTCATGGCAAATTTTACTTGTGCTTGAAAAAATCTTCTTAGAGATTAATTAGAAACGTGTTGGGTTCTTTATTACCTTTTTTGAAAACTTAACATTCTCATGTATACATTGTATGCATTGTTGGTCAAAATATTTTCTATTTAAATAATTCATTAATGACTTTGGAGAATGCAAAAAAATCCTTCAAATTTGGAAACAGTAATAGCACATATTTTAAAGATCTTGGAGAATTGCAATTTTTATTTTTTTTTAAATTGAAGTACAGTTTATTTAAAATGTGTTAGTTTCTGGTGTACAGCACAGGGATTCAGTTATACATATATATATATTCTTTTTCATATTCTTTTTCACCATAGGTTATTACAAGATATGGAATTTAAGTCCCTGTGCAATTTTTAACTAAAGTACCTTTGTAATTATAGCCACTGCTGATAAACTTCACTGAGTTTTAACTTTATAGTTTTACTTTACAAACTGAATTTAAAAGCAACTTTTGTGTTAAACAATAGCTTTCCTCATCTAGCCTATTTTTATAGCCTCGACTTCTTTTCCCTCACTTAATCATCATTAGATTTGCCTACCTCAATTCTAACCAATTTCTTATTCCTTGAATACATTCAACTCAATTTCTTTTTTTTTTTTTTTTTTGGTTTAAATTTGAAATCTACTGCCATGCTTCCCTCATTTTAAGGGAGTAAAATAAATATTCAGGATATTTTCCAGCTATCTTGCAAATACAAAGTGGCAGTGAAGTTTACTGAGACTCAAATACATCATTATGAGATAGAAAGAAAAGGTTACATCAGATCAATAGGACTTGTGTTAGAAACAATCATTACACCACTTGTTACAGTCATTTCTATTTCTTCAGAAAGGACCTTGCTGTGTATCCGTAACTGTGTTTTTGACCTTGAAAATGAAAATGAATATATGTATGTATATGCATGACTGGGACATTATGCTGTACACCAGAAACTGACACACTGCAACCGACTATACTTCAATTTAAAAAAAAATCTTTTGGCAAAAAAAAAAAAAAGATGAAATCACCAGCAAGCACTACATTTTTTTCATCTCTTAAAATAAGCTTCTGCTTAGTTTCCAAACACATCTCTCTTACTTGTGTACCTCAGAAGTGCAGATGATACATTATAGAATCTTTCCAAATGCCCTCTAAACAGATACATTATTAAAATCATATATTTTTCTCAGGATCATTTAGGGGACAATTCTGTGGAGAATATTTAAGTAGACAACTTAAAGCACTATGAAGCAGTGAAAAAAGAACTTGTTCCCCTAGGACCTCTTTGTGAAGTAATACATGATACTTAGCCCTCCTCAAGAGAAAATGCCATGAAAAATGTTTTAATGACCAATGCTCTGGGATATATATTCATTTATTGTAAACATTAAATAATATTTATGGTCACAATGTGTATGGTTTCTAGAAGCTCCCATTTTCATTACCCATTCAAATCAAATTTTCCCTGCTTTCTCGTCATTTTTGTGTAAAAAGATAAAAATATAAATTTAAATAGCCTCATGTGTATCAAAATTCACAGGACTCATCTACAAGTTGTTGAGACTGTTATCAGTTTCCTTACACTTACTGGTTTTTGTAACAGCTAATGAGTTAATAAATGTCACAGATTTTTAGAACAGTGTCCCCACTAGATGATTAAAACACCTTGAATAGGGTACTGATAAAATTCTTCTCTGAGAAGACTGATGAGTATGTAAAATGAGGAAAGATTAAAACAGCCACTTTGACCTACCCTTACATATATTTTACTACTGAGAATAGTAGTTTTGCACCATTGGTCAACAAACATGATTTCATATTAATTTTAGGTCTTCACAACAATAGGAGGAAGAAAAGAAACCTTGGAGAAGTTAAGAATCTTGCTTAACTTTACACAGCTTTGGAGAGGAAAATCCTCCCCCATTTTCTGATTTCAAGTTCAAGGCTCCTTCCTTCATAGCATTCTGCCTCCCAAGTAAATTGTATGACAATGAAAGGAAAATGTGAAAACAGATTTTTCCCCCCTCTTCCTTCAATCTTTAGTTCTGCTATCTTGGAAAGACCAAATGAGTTTTATGTGAGGTGAAATTTGCCTTAAATTATAAGTTTAATAATTTAGAATTATAAGACTATAATTTTGAATAAGAAGACCCAAGTATGGAAAAGATTCCAAAAGATGCTTGGTTAAAATGTCAATTTAAAACACCATCCATTAAGAGTTACTAAATAGAGAAAGATGTTGCAATGAGATCAAATTTAGCTGAAGTCAGTTTGCATTGATCTTTAGACCTTCATTTCCATTGCCCCAGTATATTATTGTCGCTCTGTGTATGTTTTAATAAATGAAAATCTTATTGGATTCATTTCTATCTGTTTAGATAAGACTATACAGGGTCAATATCTCAAAAGTTTTGGGGTAAAGTAGCCCATTATTGTTCCAAATTAAAAAAAAAAAACTAGAAACAAATTCTAAAGGTTAATAAGATTGCACATAATTTTAGCTTTATTAAACTGAAGGAATAAATCAACTATCTTGATAACATGTACCAACTCATTCATTTGAACACTGACTACTTTGGAAGATATAATTCCCTTCAACTTTCCTAGGAAAGCATTTTCTCATGAGCAATTATATGTGGAACAGAAGGGTAGAATAACTAACTCTCCTAAGGAGAAACTTTAATTGTATCTTTCACTTGTGTTTATAATTTGCCTGGTCTTCTTTTCCCAAAATTAACTTTTCACCTCTAGTGGTGACTTCTCTGTGCCTCTTGAGTACCAGATGCTCATAAAAGGATTATTTAAGTCAATTGCTTAATGCACAGTTTTGGATGGAAGTGCCACAAGAAGGAAGACAAGAGGAGGCTGTAGTGACAAGCTTGACATGGCTGTGGGTTTGAGGATCATTCTACTCTAACATTTACTCAAACCATGACCTACTTCTTTCCAATAAGATGGTGTCAGGCCAGTGAGTGATGTCTCTGGGTCTATGCTGAGAATGCTGCTTTGTAAGTGAACAACAGTTTAGTTAAGAATTAAAATTGGAACAATACTAGAATGTTTGGACTGCCAAGTTGGAGCTACGTATTAAATTTTCAGTGTTGACTTTTCCCACAAATACTCAACTTTGTCCAAAGGACAGAAAGGAATTGATGTTACAAAGCAACATATATGTGTGTGTGTGTGTGTGTGTGTGTGTGTGTGTGTAATTTTTCAGGGTGGACAGTTTATCTATGGCTTTTGACTTATTTGAGAAACAGTATTAAAACAGAAAGGCCATGTAACAGTATCTGTGAGGGTCATTTCCTTTAGCCATTTAAAATGGCTATGTTCCCCATTAGACTGCAAATTTTTGCCCCTCATTCTAGATTCAGTATCTAATAGACTTTTTGGTACATATTAGGCATTCAAAATATTGTTAAATTATCAAGTGAATCTTTGCAAAGTCAATGATTTTTATTTTGTCCCTATTATTTTCCATGGTGGAAGACTGCATCTCTTACCCTCCTTAACACTTGGTTAAACGTATTTGTATATTGTTTACAAAATGATAGATTGAAAAAAGGAGAGGAGAAACAAAAGGTGAGAAAAGTTTACCAAAAAAAAGTATGGAAATTCAAACTCATTATCAGTAACAATCTAAAATATTTGCTTTACTGAGGGAAACTATCATCTTCATGTAGGAAAGGCATAAAATTAACTGAAACACTAACATTTTTTATAAAAACTAAATTAACCTACAGTCCAATGGGATCTTATGTAAACAGGCTTACAAATTCAAAATGAGTCCTTTAATTCACATAGTCAAACTGGAAGATACCACTGTAGAGGTGAGAGGATATAGTAAAACCTATAGCATAATGGGGAAAAGGGGTCAACATTTAAATAATTATATTATTAGAGGATGTGTAGCAACATGGTTAGGAAAACAGATTCTAGAGCTCAGACTGCCAAGGTTCTAATTTCAACAGGGCTGTTTTCTCTCTGTGCCCAGAAAAAGTTACTTAACTTCTCTGTGCTAATAGTTTCATCTTCTCTAGATTGGGTAAAAATGACAGTACCCATCACATAGGGTTATTATGAGGAGCCAATAAATTAGTGATCTGTGTATATATTTTAATATATGTATTACTATATACCAGGTTTTAAAAAATGTATAATAATCATTATTAACGGATGAATTTGATGAATTGTCAGCTGGGTACACAGTGTGTCTGTGTAGCTAAATAACCTAATAAATTAAGAGTTTCTTTTGAAATCTCTATTGCCTTAACAGTATCTTTTGTTAAAATTATATTTAGTGAAATATATGTAGATTTGCCCAATACGTACACATATTGCATTGAATTATGTGTAGGTAATAGACTCTATCTTTATATGATTATAAAATACACATAAATATTTAAATCAAATTGTATAATTTTATGCAAATACATTATCAAAGGTAAATGTTTATTCCCAGTATCAAGATTTTATTCCCCACAAGAAAAAAACCTTCCAAGGCAAAAATGAGCTATTTATGCTGTTTTTGACATGAGAATTACTGGTAGGTCTTGTAACAGCTCTTTATAATTATCTGTGAACTATGATAATAAACAAGGCACCGTTATGCATGTTTTTAAAATCTCATATAATCTCATCACATACGCACTCTGAATTTAAAGAAGCAGTTCATTTTCTGCCTGACTGCTGTAACAAATGCCAGCCGTGGAGAGGAAAAAAAATCACTCGATTTTATTGGTAGCTATCAATCATTCTGTATACTTGTCTTCAAAACTATGACTTGATGAGAAAAATAAAGCTATTAAGAGTTGAAAAATTGAGTTAACTCTAGGATCTAAATTTGGGAGATGTGAGCACCAGGTTTTTACTGCATTGATACTGACAGATATTTCCGTGAGAGCCTGAGGACAACATTCTGTTTTTTTCTGAGCTCATAAATGACGGCTGAATAAAGATTCTAAACAAGAAGCATGTAGAACACCCATGGCAATTTGTGTTTAGAATTTAAAGAAAGATTCCCAGGTTGTATCTGGGGTTTTACATATGAATTATAATTTTCAGCAATGGTAGTATGCTGGTAGAAAGGATAACAGATACAGTTTTTAATTAGGCAACCCTTAGTTCGAGCCAGGACAGGGAAAATACACTGAAATAGCAATCTCGAAATACGGGTTTGGGTCACGGCTCCTCTTCTAGGTTGGTTGTGGCCCTTCTGTGCTTTTGGAGTAAGGTAGGATTTTATTATTTGGACTAGTGAGAATCAATTCTACTATTCTCAAGATAATCTGAGACTTGAAAACGTACATGTTAAAAATGCATATTATATCTTCAAGTGTCAGATTATGAAACTCTCCCTAACTACACTAGTCTTACCTGACATTCTTCTAGTCCTTATCTTTCATGTCCCCCAATATGTGGCTTCTTACCCTTTCTCTTCTCATTACCCTCACTTTATTCCAAATATAATGCCTTTCTTTTCCAGCGTGTAGGACCTGTGATGGAACAACTAAAAAGCAAAGAGGGAAATCAAAGCTCCCAGCTCTGTTGTCCTGCATAGCAGCTGGGGTGCAACATTGGTCTTCTCAATACATTCCTACTCCATTTATCTCACCCAAATCCTTGCAAAGTATTGTCTAGGATAACCTGAAAGTAAATAAAACTCTGAAATTTAATCTTTTCCCAGTGATATTTATGTTAAAAAAGGCTTGGTGGTAGCTTGCATGTTTCTAAGATAATATTTTTCATTACTTGCAGAAGCAATGTTTCAAAACTCTCAAAGAATGAGTTTAGAAGAAAAGGTAAAGAGGTATAAAGGATAATTGCTACCAGAGTTAGTCATGGGCAAGAGAAGCATGAGGCAGAAATGACAGGTAGTGGCAGAAGAAATTCAGTCACAAACTCACACTGAGCAAAGATAATGTTCTGAGGATACAAAACATGAGATTTTCTCTGCCCTTGAAGGCTCACACTCATGGGATAAATGCAGACAGAAGAACAGGCATATCAAAGATTCAGGACCAAACTAAGATGCATCCTTAGACTAAAAAGACTACAGGCTCCTGCTTTTAAGTCCTAGACCCTCTGAGCAAAGGGATGGAGAACTGTCACGCTCACATGCCAGCAGGTGGAGGCAGTGAGAAAGGAGTAGACTTGCCCAGTTCCATGACTAAAGAGAGGAGATTGGTACCCAACTGCGGGGAAAAAAACCCAACAATCTTTTATATAATCATTATTTTGACAGATTTTAATTCTAAAATCTTACTAAGAAAGTGAAACGTCTCAATCATATCTTGGTTAAATAAGTTTTGTCAGCTTACCTTTAAATGTAATTGCTATATTTAATAATATTACTATGAGAAAATGCATCAGAACAAATTTGAAGAATTGCTTTTTCCGTAGCCCACACATTTTGTTGTAGTCTCTATATGACGAATAATTTCTATAATTCCATTATTGAATCATGAGCTTGCCCTGGCATACATATGCATGAGTCTTAAAGGATAAAATAAAATTTTTCCAGCAAATTTATTTAAATATGAATCCTTTAAAAACCTAAAATATAATCTAAATACCTCCTTATCCATATAAATTATCCTGTGTTATGGGGAGAAAGATGAATTTTATGGGTATTCTTAGATGCCTGTGGTGGGAGGGAGAAGGGAAGAGGAATAAAAAGTTAAGTGTTGAGCCAAACTAAATAGAAAACAAGAAAAAAGAAAAAACAACTAAAAACTTACATGTGGCCAAATGTATAAATAAAAATGAACTACATTTGTGAACATATTTCTTACAAAATTAAATTGTATTAAAAATAGCTTAAAAGAAGCCGAGTTCTATTTCTCAAGCATCTGGATAAAAGAATAAAAAGAATAATGAACAAATCTCTTCTTAGGACTTAAAATTATCTTTTTTTATTTAGAATGCATCTGGAATAAATATTTGTGGCATAGCTATCATATCCCCTGCATCATATTTAAATTTAAAAACTACTTTTTTTGTTAAAAGATATATATGGAGTGTCTACTGTGAGCCCGGGATTTAAAATGGAACAAAAATATTTCAAAATCCTTGCCCTTGTGAAGCTTTTATTCCAGTGGTAGGGAAGGAACATAAACAAAAATAAAAAAGTAAATATATAATAGGTTATTTGTGGATATATTCCATAGACAAAAATAAATTAGGGAAAGTGATAGAGAATACTGGGAGTATTGCAATTTAATACAGGCTGAAAATGGCAAAATACATATTAACTCTTGTTTTAGGGACTGGTATCATTAGCTTGTTGCTCCCGGGCAAGTCGAATTAACTCAGGATCTCATTGCAATGAGATGTTTCCCTCGAGTGTATCTTATTTATGTTTGGACTCTGTTTTATTCAGTATTTAATTTATTCCTAAGCAATAATTTGGCTCAGACTATTCAGCTTCAACAACACAAGACTGTGAATGTGTTTTTCTCCTTCATTCTATTTTCCTTTAAGAGTAACTGTGAACAGAGCTGCTGTAAAACACCAGATGGGAAGGAAATAGTTCGCCACCATCTTTTCTTCATCTGTGCACTGCTGTGGCACTCAGTTTCTCATTGCACACAGTAACTCGAACATTCCAGGTCTCAGATGTGGTCACGTGTATCCTCTGCTGACTACTACAGATCTGCCTTCTAATGAACCACAGGAATGTTTATTTCTTAATAATCAACAGCAGCTTCTCCTGTAACGTTTCATTTTTGTTTTTACATATAGGCCAGCAGCTCTGGTCCCAAATTTTAGCCTTTGCTGAAGGCTGCTTTCCCTATGGGAGTTTTAAAATCAGTACATTAAGTTAATTGTTTCTAACTTTTGTCAAGGACTGTTGGGGGAAAAAAACCAAAAAAACAAAAAAACAACCCCCAGAGTCTTGCGAAAATATGACAATCCAGGATCAATTCATATTGATAATACTTTCAATGATTTGGCTCAACTTCTTTTTATGCACGTTGTCACATTATGACACGACCTTAAGTGATACACCTTCTAGTGAATTGTGATAGAAGGGTCTTCTCCAACAAATCTAAGCTCAGAGTCTAATTGAAACTTACTCAGGCAAACTTTGGGAGAAGAGTCCACTTCCATTCTATGAAGGAGGGTCATGAAATCTGCCATTAGTATGGTTCCAGAGGAATAAACCTTCCCCTTATGCTTCAAAAATACTAAGGGGTGCAAAATACATACTAATGAGTATAATTATTAATCATTAATACCATCTAATTATAAATAATTTGAGTATGTGACTATGCAGTAACACGATAACAAAATTATCTACACCTCAGAAAAAGGAAGAGACTGCAAACTTTGACAGTGGGGGTTTTGTCTAAGAAATTCCCTTTGAACATTGCCTTATGCTTAAGGAGGTGTTCAATAAATGTTTGATTAAGAAATGAAGAAATGGTACCTGTCCATGTGAAATAAACCTATGTAGATGTCAAGGTCATACCCTTGTAAATTAAAGGATGATCGTTTTCTATGGAAAGAAAATGGCTTTCAAAGAAACCGACCAATTTAGAAAGCATAATTTTAAAATGTTAGTGCTACATAGCAAGATCTTCATCAAATGTTTGTGATATAGAACACAAGTCTATGAGAATTTAATTTTCAGATCTTAAGCAGGAGGCATTAAAACCCAAATACCTTTTTTTTACTTTAGTTATTATACTATGGTGCTTTCTTCTTTTACTTAATATACACCTCCACACAAATGATTGTGCACGCTTTTGACATAGGAACTGGATTAGGTTTTTGCTTTTTAAAGTACCCTATTTTTTTAATGTAACAATTGAGGGGAAAAAATTGTGAACAGACTTTTTAATGCCAGATCAACAGTTCTATCAAAACTTTTCCCTCCCTCTTTGAAAAAATCTGGTTGTTTTTTTATAGTGCTACACTAGATTGCTTATTAAAAAAAGAGATACTCTTTTAAGAAAAGGAGAGGAACGGTTGCATACATCCTGCATCTGGCACTGTGATTTTGGAAACACATGGACCGGGTGTCCAATTACTCTTTCTCCACTTCTTAGGGTTATCACACGATCCATTCTTCTCTCCTGACAAACACATGGAAGGCAGGGCTCTGTTCTTGAATGTCCACTGTTCCTGGCTTGGAATCCATCCCTCTCACTCATAATTGGAATGTAATAAATACCAGCTAGAAATGCTGTATTTTTCCTTTCTATACTGTATATGATGGAGCATATTTTTCTCAGAAATACTTACATTACTAAAGACCTTAGGATGACCCTAAATATACAGAGAAATTTAAATTAATGTAATAATGATTCTTCCACCACCATACATACTGCTGGAAGAAAATTTGCTATTCTCAAACAAATGTAAAAACAATAACTGAATTGATTAAGGCTAGATAAATTTCTCCTAAAACTGAATTTTGGGTGGAGGGAGAGGGTCTGTTGACATGTACATATATTTCTGTTTAAACTTAAATTGGGAATTGTTAATGTTCACTATTAAAAATGACAAAACAAGATTATGAATAACAAATGTAGGATCTTAGTGTGTAAACCATTATTTCACAATGTTTGTTGAGAATGTAGCAAATTGACGTACATGTATACATATGTGTGTGTGTGTATATATATAATGAATTTAACTTTATATGTATTAAATTTCTGCTAAATATTACCTATAAACTCTATGCATCTTCTTAAGTATAGGTGCTTTACAATTATAATTTAATACTTATTTTAGATGAATTTTTGAATCGGATTTATAGGTATTGTTCATTTGTCTTAATTTACAAGAAGACTTATTTAATTATGTTAAATGTATAAAGGCAGTTCAAATTGTAAAAGAACACTTTTCAAATATGGCTTTTATATAATAAGACATACATGTAATTGTCATAATATATATTTATTTTACAGAAGTCTTCTATCTTTTGTTCTCTCCCTGAGATATAATAATTTAAATGATAAAGTACATCAGAGTTTCAGCAGTATGTAATATCTGCTATCGTTAATTTCATGGAAGAAATGAAGCAGCCCTCATGTCCTCATTGAGAGACAGTGCACACATTTCTACTCAGACCCTTTAGTGATAAGGAAGCTGCCACACCATCAGGGGTGTGCTGATGTGAAAACATATCTCAGAAGCCCTGGTACAATAATGAACATATAAAAAGGACACTGAAAATTTTTATAAATGGTGAGCCAGTTCTGAGCAGTTTTCTGGTGTTGTTTATCATCAACTATTTAATTAACTGTAGGTAAAATATGGGACAACACAGTGTCAATATTGGATTCCTCCATTGGGACATCCCACTGATGACAGAACTTCCATGTTAATTATTTACTAATTTATTAGCAACATATAAACTGTATATTTCAAATCCAACTCTAAAAAATTAAAAAAATGGAGGCTACTCTGCCTTTGAAAAACTATTATTTTAACCAGGACATGCATTCACAAAGGGAAAGATACACAGTGATAGTGTCGATTTGATCTTCAGGACCCTCAAACTCTAACTGATACTTTTATTCTCCTGGCACTTACCTCTTCAGAATCAAGTCATGCAGGTGGGTGCACTGTGTCTGCACTTTGGACGGATGTCTGCGGTTTGGAGCAGGGCATGATTTTTCTATGCGGTTTGTACTGATGTCAGTATCATACCCTCTGACTTGCTTTTTCAAGATGAGCCTCCTGTGCCTTAGACATTTTCATGGGTAAACTTTCCAGGCCTCATACAAGTCATCAGAAAAATGCACTGGGATGTTCCAAAGTTTTACAAAATTGCTGAAACTGTCTTTGAAGTAAGTTAAAGCCAGCATTTTTGTGAAGGCAGCTGTTTCCTGATGTTGTTATGCAGTTACACAAGAATATAATTAGCATTTGTAATGTGTATCTAAATTTCAATCCTATTCCAACAACTGATAGATCTGTCATAAATATGAAGTGAAAATGAAAATTGCTTTGCATATGGTTTATGTACCACATGCAAACTAGGTACTCAGATTTCGGACACTTAAATCCATCTTATTTTTAGATCCATCCCTAACTAAAAGATCTGAAAAGACTCTGGGGGTAGAATGCTTAGTTTTCACAGATAGTGGTGACAGCTGTCCACACTGTGGACTAAGTCCTGCCTAAGTGTAATATAGCACCCCTGCCTCACTTATCAATGATATAGTGATTTACAGCAAGAGGTCAAGATTTGATTTCTACATATTTCAAAATCTAGAACTTAAGAAATAATATTTTTAAAGAACCCAGAAATTCCCTAAAAGTTTAAAAATTTTCCCAAATATTCTCAGTATTTATCATCAATGAAGATATGGTAAATTCCTAGTCAACACTACCAGACTAAGAAATTTTTATCAAGTAAGTTATATAAAATCATAATTTCAACACTTTAATTTTAATTCATGGACCTCAAAATTCTAATTACTAATTTTATCAACAGAATAGGACTTATTCTAGGATTTCAGAATTGAAGATAAAAGTATTTAAATGCATGAAGGAGCATCATCACCTATATCAAATCTATTCACCCAAAAGCATTTATCTGAAATATAAAAATATCTGTTATTATTTGTCTTATTAATATTAGTATATTCTTTGTGATTAAAGCAGAAGTTAGCCGATCAGTGTACCCTTACAACTCCAAAAACAAAAACTTCTGAAATTCAAAAATCAAGGTAGTAAAATAAAGAACTCAAAGATTGAGGCTACTTTTACTGATCTGAAAAGATCATTTGTTCAGTGTTGCTGGAAGATACAGTAGTTTAACTCTTCACATGTAAAGATAGACAATATTAAATGATGTAACAGAATTCTCTAATGGAAACATTGATGTTTTACCCTCAAATATTGACAGCATACATGATGTTTATAGTAAGGAATAATAGGTTCGATGTAGGTGAAAGGTTAGGAATGGACCTTTCTGTCTTCTAGAGATAGGAGAGGCAGTCCACTCTCTAAATACACCATATTGGCAGTGACATTGCAATTAAGCACTGACCTCCTTGGGGCAGGGGGCGGGGGTCACGTACAGGATTCCAGCCAGAGGTGAGGCTTCCCCTATGTGGTTGTGATGGATTAGAAGGCAACTCAAGCTGTCCTAGGAGCAAAAGGAAAGATACCTACTGTTCCCAAGTGGAAAAGTTCAAGTGAGCAAGAAGGACAGTTTTGCAAAATTGAGAAACACATGGAATTCTGGGGAGAATTCCAGCTGCCAAAATGAAGTCACTTAAGTCTTACTCCAAATCAGAAAATAACCCTAAAACAACCAAACTCGAGTAAATGAAAATTCTTCTTAAACAGGAACATAAAACGTTTTCTTAAATGCCCAATGATGTAATCACCTTTTGAAGTTATTTTAGCTATTCTGTTTAATATTGCAGACTCCCAAGAACTTAGCTTTGTTACTTAAAAACCCAAAGGAGAGTGATTTTTCCTTTTCTGAAGAGTTTTACTACTGTTCTCAAAGCTGTTTTTAAAACATTATTATTATATAAGCATGTATCTGGTCTTAGATAGCTTCACTGAAAAATCAGTTAAAAAATTATCTAGTACTGTCCTATAAAAATATATGCTCTGATAAAGGCTACTGAATAATGAATGTATTATAATTCAATTTTAATAGTTGTAAATACAATAGAAATATATGTTTTTGATACTAAATGTGTAATGCTCTAGCCTCTGAACTATCACAGATTTCAAATTGTTTAAAAATGTTTCATGATTTTGATAGGGAAAATATCAAGTGGATGTGTTTCATACTACCAGTAGCACATGTTTATTGTGCTTAAGGGACTTTGGTGAATTATTTTTTATGTTTACTTTTTAAAATCAAATAGTATTAGGGCCAACACATCAGGAACTTTAATTGCTCACCAAGATACTTCAAAACAGTACAGATGAAAGAGAAGGAAGATAAAAATGACAATGATGTGTAGGAAACAGAAAAAAAAAAAAGAATAAACAATAAAAGATATTTTTCCACGGCAGGAATACTGCAATTTGGAGGTAAAAGTCTATTTTTTGCTTTTATAGTTTTAATTTTTACTAACATGCTCATTATGGAAAGAATTAACACTGTTTCTAAATATGGCTCTAAAAGGATAAAAACCAAAATTAAGTAGAAGAAAATAATCCCAATTCTTCCATACAAATGCAATTCCATTTATTTTGGTTGAACTGAAAAAACTGGGTTTCTCTTGAGTTAATACACTTGCATTAAGTGAACTCTGTCAAATGATTCAGGAAAAAAAAAAAAAGACTTGGGTTGAATGAGTATGTTTTCTCCAGAAATTGTAACTCTGAAGTATTGTGAAAATAAGTTTTTATGTCTCTGAGCAAGATTCAAATCAACTAGAAGAAACTTTTTAGTTAGTAAGCAATTCAGAAGGCTAAAACTATTCAAATGGGAACTAGCTATGATAATTTACTATGACTTCTTGTGCAGAAATCATAAAATATTTCATTCTCAGCAATCTCTTTCATAAGACAGCACTACCAATGGCAGGCAAAACATACTAAATAGATCTGTTTTCCAAGATACCATACATCATTCTTTAATTGAAATAAAGTTATATAAAATAATTGGAGATTATTTTACCTACAAAAACACATCAAAGCAGTGACATTCTTATATATTTTGACATACCAATCCAAATCACTAAGATATACTAAATCATAGACATTTGTGATTTAAACAGGTACTTCTCAGTTTCAGTAGACAACAGCCTGTTTGTTCTATAGCAATATCAGTATGCTGGATAATTCAGTTATTACATTTTTGATCCACAAAGATGAAATTTTGAAATATCAAAACATGCCAAAATCATGTTTGTATACCAAAAGCCAAATGGGATCTGAAATGCATTGAATTAATAAGTTGTAATGCAAGTTATGGTAGTAAGTTTAGTGAAGGAGGAGAAAGGGATTTTTTTCTTGAGAGATAATGGATACTGTTGCCTAAACAAAAGTACGGACCATGACTTCCGAAAGAGAAACCACTGCTCAAGGCAATTCTTTACTAATCCTTATTGAGAAATTGAACATTTTTCATATCAATTAGACAGAACTTTTTAACAATGTATAGGCTTATATATTGGGAAATTACTTATTTTTTGCTTATAAAAAGAAAAATGAACTAGTTGAAATAGTTCAGGATGAAACAATCAGTATGTTCAATTAGACATTATTATGATTTTGTGGGATTTCTTCTTTCCTATTCCTAGAGTTGCCCCTGACCATTCTGTTCCTTTTAAATGATATAGTAATGAATTAAATGAGTCCATGCATGCAAGCATCTGGTCAAAGTGTGAGGGAATAAAAATAATAATAATAATAATAATATTGTAAAAATAACTCAAAGGATATTGTTTATTATATATTTTCAAAAAGGCAGCCAAATTTTTAATTTCAGTTAATTAATAAAACTGTCATATCCCCAGGGATGGGATAGAATCCAGTGTATCAGTTGGAGAAGTTGTTCTTAGGCAGAAGCCAGAATAGTTGCCTTTTGAGGTAGGAGGTTGGTCACAGTATACAGGTAAAGGGGAAGGTAGGTTGAAGAGCTGTTGGAATATGTGGAGATTCTCTTTAATAGCTTGTATATCCTCAATGAATTAACAAGCAAAATGATCAACTTAGAGAAGGAGGCGAGAAGATGTCTTATAGGTTTGAGTATAGTGGAAAAGGCCTGAAGTATTCATCTTGCAAAGAGAGAAATAAATTGGCTAGAGAAATGAAGGAGGAGTTCCTGGCTCCATTGGAGGTTATCAGCCATGAATCTAAAATAAATCAAGCCAGTCTAATTGTGTGTTTCTCTCCCACTATGCAGGCGAAGGGTAAGCGAAGAATTTAACAAGAGTTGTGTTTTTGCCAGATGAATAGGGCAGATGAAGGGAAACATGGCAACCCAGGAGAGGATGTACTTAAAAGAGTGATTATTATGTTGGACCAGGAAATTTCACCCACATAAGGAGAGAACTGAAGGCAGTTTGGAATGTCAGACAACAAATTGGAAACCTATAAAAATGGAATTTTTGTTGGCATCTGGGCACTCAGATAGGGTAAATACTATTATTATAACATTACCACTATTAAATAGAGTCACTGATTTTATTTCCATGTGTCAATATGCTGACTTTGAAATACTAAACATTTTCACTGTATTTCATCAGCATATTCTTATAATGATATTTTTCATTTTGCTCCCCTTAGTTCCTAGTATAGGAAAGCTACTTTCCAGTTGTGCTGGTCCTTGATTATCCTCTTCTGCGATTTTGTTAATATCTCAGATATTAGCTCTCCCAAACATTTCTTAATATCCATTTCTTTAAGATCCTAAACCCCAACAAGCTACACATCTTAAAACAAACAAACAAACAAACAAACAAAAAGCACCTATACTTCAAGTCTCTTACCCATGAGTTAGTTACATTGAACTCAAATGCTGAGACTAAAAAATCAGCCTCACTGCCTACACTGGGCAACTGAGCCAGTCCAGTCTCAGCCAGAAACTTGGCTCAGTAAAGGGCTTCTCTCTATCATTGTAAATAGGAATCAGATTCTCAACACCTATCATCAGTCAAACCTTGGGGGCACAGCTATGATTTGGAGAAGGTCATAGGAAGCTGTGTAGGCCTGGCTCCAATAGAGGAGCCACTGTGGCGTATAAACAGTGTGAAGAATGAATAAAAGCGATGAAGAAAATTTCTCAAAGTTCTGACCAAACAATCTGTCAACTTTTGAGGGGATTACAAGATCCAGGAAAAATTGGCTTTTATGTTAAAGGTTATTAGTCCTCAACAGATAATATTTTCTGGAGGAAGCATGAACTAAAGAGGCTCCACAGAGATTAGAGGATTTTAAACATTACACACATGTGAACATTCACACCAGAAAATGAGCCAATAAATCAGCTTCCTTGACTCTTAATGGAACTGATTAAAACTTGGAGTCCTCCAGTGGTATGAGATAATCAAAGGCTTTTTTTTAGAGTAATGTGTAGACAGTGATTTATAAACCCTAAAAAGTGCCATGTTGTACGGCAAACAAAACCTAGATAACACAATTCTTCCCATATATTGCTTTAGTTATATTCCTGAAGGAGTATGCATATTAGTTTGGTTGAAGTTGTTATAAAAGTGTAACCAATTCATATTCATATTTATTTTAATTGGATTCTCATACCCCTTTTCATATTAGAAAATCAGTATTAACTCTGGTTCTGCTGTTCACCCTCAAAATACTTAACAAAGTCACTTAAAAGGCTTCTTTTGGGAACTTATTATCCAGTAACCATACAATTTTGATCTGAATGCAGGTAAAGTTAACAAAATATCTTGAATTCCCTAATGTCAGATGAATATAAATCTATAGTTACCAAAAATTTAGATACAGTTTGTTAGTACTCTCAACACTCAGGATTTGATCTAACCCTTAGGGAGTATAGTTTATCCCTTAAACCACTCACTGGTTCCATCTTATGCAGATAGTAATCAGAGTGGGGCTATGACAAGACTCAGCCTGAGATTACAGGTCTAATATGGCTTCCTGAGGTCTGACAAATAAATGCACCCCACGGAAAGCACACACTTGAGTTTACCCATAATGTGACTGCAAAAGAATATCGGTGCTAGAATCCAGGTTTCATTGAATCAGAGTATCTCAGAAAAAAAATTTGGAGAGAACTCGGTTTATTGGTTTTAGTGGCAGAACAGGTTTTAATGCATAAATACTAGAGATTTCAATTTAACAAGCCAAGCTTCTTTGATTGAAGCGTGGAGAGAGTGGACAAGACAGAGGGTGAAGCTCATGCCACCACCACCACCACACCACCACCATGTACCACTGTGTTGCCTCTGACACACCCCCACTGCATCTTAGGGCTCAGCTGCGACTGCTTTGAAGAGAGGTTCTAACCTCTTATAAAATTTATTTTTAACTTAATTTATTCTATTTTAAACTCTTTATTACCTACAGGTGAGAACAAGTGGGCATGGCAGCTTAATGCACTTATTTAAAAACTGAGAAAACAAAGAAGCCACAAAGCCAGGGGATTCCCTAGGATCACCTGGCTAATTTTTAGATTGAAATCTAGTCCAGTGCTTTTCTTATTACATCAATCTTTAAAACAATGCTTCCCAAAGCAAAGGCAGAGCAACCTCACTAGTCATCAAAAAGTGCACATTAAAAAATAAAATGTCATATCTTTCTTTTTAAATAGAGAATTTCAAAAGAGACACTACTGCTTAAAACCTGTCAACAAATACAGATGGTTACTCCATAAGAAAACCTTAGTACACCTTCCAAGATCAAGATTAGCACTGCCCAATAAAACTTTCTATGGTCTTTCTGCTCTGTCCAATATGGTAGCTACTACCTGTACGTGGCTAAGAAACACTTCAAATGTGCTTCTTATGTATGACTGAGGAATGAAATATTTAATTTAGGTAATTTACATTTAAGTAGCCACACCTGGCTAGGGGCCACCACATCAGACAGCCCAGACCCAGTCCTTTCCTTCCTCTCTAGTTTCATCTTTCACCACACCCTCACTTACCACTTTATGGCTTGGCCATATTACATTTCAGTTTTATGAATGCACCTGCTTTCTCCTGATTCCCAAACATTCTATTAGTATCACTCCCCAATTACTCACTTCCCTTTTACTTGCTAACTTCTATTCATCTTTTGTGTTCCATTAAATGAAGCTTTCCTTGAGAAGGCGTCCTAATTCTCTAACCCTCTTCTACATTAACCCTATATTGACAGTATCCACCTAAGGTAGACAACATTTAACCTATTCTAGTACAATTATATTTTTACCACCCCTTTCTACCTATGAGATTGTAGGTGTTTCTATGGAAAAAAAAATGTGCTAGCCATAAGCACATGACTTATCACAAATATTTTGAACAAATTAATAAATGAACGAAGAAGTGAATGTTGAAATGTCTACTTAAATGTACTAATTCTATTTTTAAAAGTTAGGCAGAGAAAATGGATGCAACATGGAGAACTACTGTCATCTCTCAAGCAGGGTAATGACAGGCTAACTGAATTTCAGTCTAACAGTAGTATGATGAACTGAGTAGCTGGAATATTGTTTAGAAATCCATTCTAAGAGTCAGGTATGATGCAATGATGGTCTGGACTAGAGTCATCTAAGTGGTCATGGAAAAGAAGGTGTGTGTCTAAAAGACATGTTGAGAATTGGGTTGAACAGAGCTGGAAAGAAACTGAGTAATCAGAAACAATTAAATGTGGCTTTCATAAGAAATAAAGAGAATAGTGATTAGAAGCCAAGGTATTACATTTGGGAGCTAAATACAACTTTGGATGATGCAAGATAAAGATGATGATGGGCTAGAAAATTCAGAGGAATGTCAAAATATGAAAGGTTGGAGTGGTGAAGTTGTACAACGGTTGGTAATATACGACTGCTAAGAGTATAATGGAGCACTCATGGTAAAAGTTGTAGATATTAGAGCCATATGATTGGGCTTTTCAGTGAAGGAAGAAGAAAATAAATTGAATAACCAAGTATTTAAATATATCCAAGTTAGGAGACCAAAGAGAGTGGAACTGCCAGTAGACTAGTTCTAAGTATACAAAAATCAAAAGACAAGAATTTTAAAGAGATGTGGCATAGTTAAAAGTATTGACTTACCAACAGAAAGTGAATTGGAAAGAAATTAAAAGTGAAATTTGGATAGAAAAAGTCTGAGGGAGTATTCTTTGAGATAGTTTTTATTCTTTTGCCTTGCATAGAAGTGCAAAAAAGAAATACTGACATTCCATACTTCTCTGGCCAGAGGACTGCACTCTAGATATAAGACCATGAACTCAGAGACTGGGCTTAATATTCTTTATTGTGTTTGGGGCCAGGAAGTTTGGAGTTTTTTTGTTTGTTTTTGTTTTCTAAAGAGATGGGGGCTGCAGTCTGCTAAAAGTTTAACCCCTAAAACTTACTACAAATAATTTTGAAGTGTTTCTCATTGGTTTTCGAAAACTTTGACTGTTTCCTTAAAGGCGATCCATAAACTATGGGGACTATGTAAGACTTTTTTGTATAGTCATTCTCTTAGCCCTTAGGGCATAGAACATCAAGCAAAAATGTGTGTGCTAATATTACTATATCGGGAAGTACTCTTCCAAGGAAGTCACAATGAGGGAAAAAGAAAGAGGAGAAGAACAAAAATGTGGAGGTGCATTACCAATCCGCTTACACTTTGTATCAAGCACAATTTCTCTTTATTGTAAGAGGCAGCATGAACTACTGCATCTAGGTCTACATTAGGGTAAAGAAAGAAGAAAAAATTATCTGTCATCTCTCATTTCTATTGTGACAAGTTTGCTTCATGAGCTATTAGCATACTCTTCCCCTAACCCAAACACATGAACTTCCAGGTTGCATGCTAGTGGCCCTAATGTGTCCCATGCTGTCTCATGTCTCAGAAGCAATAAGAAAGCATCAGGGAGGAAGGCAAAGTGTGCTATGTGGGCATGAAACAAGATGCAGTCATATTGGCCCATGAGAAGTCAGCAGTTGTAGTATCTGAAATGAGATAGTATCCAATGGTCTCAGCAAGAGATCCCACTAAGAGGTTCTTAGGTGGCACTAAGAGGTATCTGATATAGTTCCAAGTACCATCCACTTTATTCTGTCTTCTCTGGCCTTAGCAGTCAAGGGTGGTTTGCATATAGCCTTTAATTTGACTTCTATTTCTGTGATGTGGTAATTATGGACAGAGAATGAAGAAGTGTGTGAATACTGATATTTTTAGATAATACACATTCTGGGATAGTTTGGGTAGAAATAGTGCTCTGACTTGCTTATTAACTCTAATATTAATAAGTTATGGTGATTTTCATACAAGCTTTATTTTTGTATAGCTTAACCTTTGAAATCCTACACTCTCTAGATAAATCTTTTTTATGTTTGATAAACACATACTTCATCAACCTTATATCCTTTTGCCTTTGTTATTCAACAAAATTTCCTGCACACTCCAGGCTCAATTCAAAAGTCCCCTTTTCTCAAAGGATAATATTATATATTGAATCTTACTCAAGTTTAAGTTTTTAGGTCCCTTTTTAAGGCAAAAATTGAGGACAGTCAAAATTATCCATGAAAATTATTTAAATTATCCACTAGGAACAGTATTATACACACATACATATATGTATATATACATACATGTAATTATCTATAGATCTCTCTATATATAGTTTATTTATTCAAACCTATGTGAAATCCTCCAGGTCTTGGCTAGTCAGTATTTTCTGTGTGGCTCCAAGTCTCAAGAAAGCCTTAAAATTAGTCACACATTTCTTTTATCATTTTTGCTCTTGAGTTGCAGTCTTACTTGTGTCCACTGTTTATTGAATAGAATTAAAGTAAGTGTGTGACTCAACTCCACTGTCCCAGACCTTCTCAAAAAGATTTCACCCCCTTTATGCTATTGGCAGGTGGTTTATTGTAAGTATTATTTCTATTAGGTGACATGTGACAGTGAGACATTCCCTACAGCCTTCTCCCATTTGGATATAATGTTTAGTCTTTTCACATAGGTATTGATATTAGAATTGAAAATAGAAAAGATTCAAACATAATAGGAAAGTGTTAAGAATAATAACATGAAAAACTGCAACAGCCCTTAGTTTCTAAAAAATCCATTCCCTTGATTTGATTGTTTAGTTGTTGACAACTAACTTGTTCCTGGATCTCAAAAGCTAAGAACTGAAGCTAACAGTGGTCCTGGTCCTAGGGGAGCCTTGCTTGGTAAATCCTGATTTGACATACCAGCTGTCCTTCTGGAAAGGCTTCTCTGCTACTGTTCTCTACAGCTGTAACGGCATCATATTTGGTTCTGTCCAGAGTCATCTGGCTGACTAGAAAGTGAGTTCATGAGAATAGGGACTCTCTCTTAATTGTTATATTCCTGGTATCCAGTGCATTTTAGAGGATAATAGGTTCTCAAAAAAGTGTTTGAAGAGTTAATCACAAAAAATTTTAAAATATTGCATATTTTCACATAAAAGCTTATCAATTCTTACTATTCTATAAAAATAGATTATATTAGATTAAATTTCATTAACTGACAATGGAGATAATTGTCTGATAGATACTCTGCTCTATTTGTAATTGTTATATTATAAAACAGAATAATCCTGAATTTAAACTTCATTCCTAATAAGAAGTTTTTTATCTATCATTTAAAAAAACAAGCGAAGATGTGCCACTTAGATGATTCATAATATTGTTTACGCCCATACTAAGTGAGAAGAGATAATTAAACCCCCTAGTGTGCTCACACAGAGGGCTGATAAATGTTTATTAATTATTATGGATGTGCCATAGATAACAAAAGATGATATATAATGGGTCATCTAAAATCAGCTGGTATCTAGCTCTAGAATTGAATTTCTCTCACTGTATTGCTCTGTAGCCTGAATATAGCTTCAACTTGAATAATTAAATCCAGGATTCTCTTAAGCAAAACTCTCTAATGCAATCTTGAAAGAGAACATTGTTGAACAACAAGTTCCATCATAAACTCTACACTGAGTATTTTTAACAATCTTAGGAAACCATTGGTTTGATAATAGCTATTCCTTGGACTTCAGAATTTAATTAGGCAATCTTGTATTGGACACCAGATAAAGTAAATGGATAGTTAGCAACCTTAGATCATGTGGCATGAAATAAATCATAATACAAGATTTCTTCCATTTACTGTCTTCTATAGTGTGATACTAAATTGGTTTGAGATAAATGGCTTCCATCATATGCCTCTGTTGAGGATAAAAACCAGAAAATGATACTATTAATATACTGAAGTCGCCTCATTATTCAGGAAGATTAGAATAAAGAATCAAGGTAACAGGTCTGTGGATTGTTTTCCTAGCATATTAGGGGGCTTTGCTAAGGACTACAAAGTTTGGGATGACTTATACAAATTATAAAATGTGAACGAATGTAACAGTGCTGTTAAAAATATGTTTCAATAATATGTTAAGATTTCTTATATACTTATAATAGTTTTCCTCTTGCAAGCTCATGAAGTAATGAATTTGATACTGTAGACTTATATAATAGATTTCAAAAAATAATATACATTTTCAATGAGGATTTTAATTCAGCCATTTTTACTTATGTGTTATGGAGTAAATTATACATACGATGATCTTTCATGATTCTAGGCAATTACTTCAGGAAGAATAAGTTTCCTTTGAAATCATTATAATATGGCTGATAAATGCTTTATAAAATTTAGAGCAACCTTAAAATAAGTAATCTAATAGATGATGATAATATTTTTATTTGGGATTATGCAAGCAAAAGAGGCCATTCTCTTTTTTTTTGTAGGCAGAATTCCAGGTTAATATCCTTTTACAGATATGAGTGTCCTTAACATGGACATAACAAATTGATATTAGAAACCAGTTAAGATTGTGAACCCAACTCCATTTGAAATATCATGTTTAAGAGTCATTCATCTTCAAAATTCTCCTTCACTGACAGCACAGCTTAGAGTTTCTATGTAAAAGTTGAAGTTCCAGTGTAATAAAATTTTAGTTTCCTACCATAAAGTCATAAATTCATTTCAAATTCATAGGTGGGCAGAAAAATTTAATAATGAAAAAATGTAATAAATAATTGTGAATAAATTAATACTAGTAACTTCTTTCCCCAGAAAGGTCTTGATGGATTTGGAAAATCATATAATTATACCCCCAATTTTTAATTTATTCCAGAACTGTCAATTTCTGCTAATTTTATTTTTTTTTTACTTGAAGGTATTTTTTGCTTAGTATGCTACAGGTAACAGATGCTGAAAGTGCTAAAAATACTAATGCTATTTTCAAGAAAAACAAACACAAAGTGTTTTTAAAAGCTATTTTGATACTGTGTTTGAAATATCAGGTGGCAGCCAGAGGCTGGGGAAAAGGGGGCGTTGTGGAGGAGAAGTGAGTTATTTGTGAGAGAGGGAGTGATGGCATTGTATTTTTAAATGTGCTGAAGATTAACTTTACATGAAGAGGTAAAATCCAGGAAGATAAATGGAGCTATGTAACCTCATAGGTTACGACAATTCTCATGCTGAACGTGAGGGACTACCAGCACACGTTCCACCTCTACAGGAATTTGTATTGTTAAAACCACAATTCTAACTAACAGCAACAACAAAACCCAAACCTACAACCAACGAATCAGAAATAAAACAAAATAAATATCACCCACAAAGAAAACCAACCTACCACACATCAAATGCCCTGGTGATCCTGCTGAGTCAAACCAAATAGTAATTAGGAGGGCGGGCATGGAAACCAGCAGACAGAGTTAGGTTTGATCACACATCAGGCCTTGACTCCATGCTTTCTGCCGTAGTCAGGGCCATAATCATAGTGCCCCATTTAGCTGCCACGTCTGGGTCAAAAGATATATTCAGAGATCCAAATAAGCACTCTGAGTAGGAGCAAACTCCTGACCTATGAACATCTTTATTTGCATGTTGATTTTTATTCAACATGTAATTTATTCTGATGTGAAAAAGAAGATACATAGTTTGTAGTTCTAGAATAATTTCACAGCAGACATATGCCCTAACATTGACGTTATTCCAATTTGACATATTCCTGAAGGTTTTGAAAACGGTCTGGGAAGTGAGGAGTCAAAACGTGCGATACGGCAGATGATGCTCAGAAACAGAAAAGTCTCCTTCAGGTTGAAGTCTATCACAACTACACTTCTGTCATTTTAAAATGCAAGAACTAGAGTATTTCTAAGAATCCTGAAGACTTTAAGATTCAGGGACTCTATACATTTTTATATGTACTTCAGGTTTCAGATTTTTTAATATAGGAATAAATTTACTTTTTTTTTTTTTGGTTTGAATATCCTAGAGAGTAAGCACTATTAGGCATGTCTTAGAGCTTAGTCTCTTCATCTTTAAGAAATAACTCTTGTATAATTCTGTACACTCCAATCCAATTTAATAACAGAGAAAGAGATACAGAGCACTGTGGTTAATTGTAGAAAATGATTGACAATGACTATTTTCTGAGGTCTGGGAAGCCATCTGAAAGATCAAACAGTACACAAAACTAGGTACGGGGTGTTGTAATTAAGCATCACAGCTAATGGCCCTCAAACAAAACTCTGCTGGAAGACTCAGTGATTAGAGGCACCTGCAGGTTAATAATTAGAAGCATCTGAGCACAGAAGCAATTAATATAGGGAAACTCTCCCAGGAGAAAAGACTGAGAAATAAACAAAATTAGATTCTTTCCAAATTCCCATTTTTAAAAGTCTGTGTTAATAAAGTGTCACCAAGCCCAAACTTTTACGAATGCATTAAAATACTTAAATTTAGTTTGTTCTGTAGCATATTTTTTAAAAAATTCACTGTGCTCCTAAATGTTTTCATTCAATGTAATCAGGAATGATTGTTTTTCTCCATTTGCCAAGCAATTTGGAGCTCTTAAGGATGAGGTATGGTAGTCAATAGTAATGATTTGCTAGGCAAAACTAAGACCCCCCAAATATTGAATTTGTCTAAATGTCTAGAATATTAAAAATAAGAGCCTCCAAAAACTGATTTTTTCAAATTAAAAACCATACTAACACGTCAAATGAACTATTTATAAGTGAAAATGTTCTAATTTGTAAAGTGTGAAACTGCTTCCATTTTCATATAGAAACATTTAATCATTTCAGCACAGCAAGATTTTTTATATTCACTAAGTACTTTTGGTACATACCAAAATACGTTCAGTTAACACATATTCCTCTATTTTGCGATCATCTTTTAATCTTTATTGTGTGTATGAATATGCATTTTTCACTTCAGAATTACATTCATTTTAGTCATCTTAAATACATAATATTCAATTAGGTCCCACTGTTCATTTTCTGTTCCAAGCTGATTGCAAAAGTAGATGTTTTGAGGGTATGTAGCAAAGGCTAATGTATTCCTAAGCAAAATGGAAAAATGATAAACCAGGAAAAAGAAAGACATTAAAGGACATTAAAGGACTGCTCTGGTCATGTGACCTAATCATTAAAAAACACTTCCAGGGGAAAAAAATCTCAAACATTAAAGAAATGTGGGTTCATGAATTATGTATAGTCATAAAGGCCCTTGGAAAACATGTAAAATTCAAGCCCTAAGTCATTACTTTGAGAACTACTTCTATTATTTTTCTTTGTCTTGTAATGAATAATTTGCATCAGAATCCCAATACATTTATATCCTTCAGCAAAATTTACTTGGTCAAGTATGTCAGATATTACATCCCATTTTCAATTAGTGTTTCCTTTCACCTTTTTAATAGTATTATCTTTTGTTTATAGGGACAGATGTTGAACAATTTAAAACACAGTGTTTCAGATTTCTGTTAATTATAATCCAAGTTGATTATAAATAAACATTGTAGACAGTAAAGGTGCTATAAAATATTGCTGTATTCTTAGTATCATAGCATCATTACTGTTCAATGACTTTAGAACATCTCCCCTCAAATACAATCCACATAAGGTTTGCTCTATTACCACAGCTCTGGCTTAATTGCGTTCATTAGACTTCATCTTCTGGATTTGAAACAAACTCAGAGGACTTTATAGATGAATTTTGTTTGCTGGGTTTATTTTACTGCTACTTTTTTGTTGTTTAAATTTGATTTTTTTTTCTTTTCTTACTTTTCCAAGGAAAATGCTACACTTACTGGGATTGTCTATATGTTCCCCATTGTCATCTGTTCCCTACCACTTTGATAATCAAAGTGATGTCCCATGGGCCTCACCAGGGAGCTTGTTAAAATTCAGATTCTTAGACCTCTACCCCAGGCCTTCTAAATCAGAAGTTTCACTTTAACAAGATTCTAGGTGATCCAAACACACATTCAAGTTTTAGAAGCATTGTAGAAAGCACCACATAGACACAAGCCTACCTCAGAGATATTGCGGGTTTGGATCTAGACCATCACAATAATGCAAATATCACAATAAGTTAAATCACAGGAATTTTTTGGTTCCCCAGTTCATATAAAAGTTATGTTTACATGATATTGTAGTGTATAATGTGCAATAACATTATGCCTGAAAATGATTATACCTTAATTTAAAAAATGATTATTGCTTAAATGTGCTAACAATCATCTGAGCCTTCCATCAGTCATAATCTGTTTGCTGGTGGAGGGTCTTGCCTCAGTGTTAATGGCTGTTGACTGATTAGGGTAGTGGTTGCTGAAGATTGGGGTCACTGAAAATTTCTTAAAATAAGACAACAATAAAGTCTGCGCATTGAATGACCCTTTCATAAATGATTTCTCTGTGGCATGCAATGCTGTTTGATAGCATTTACCTACAGAAGAACTTCTTTCAAAATTGGAGTTGATCCTCTCAAAACCTGCTGCTGCTTTATCAACGAAGTTTATGTAATATTCTAAATTCTTTGTCATTTCCATAATCTTTATAGAATCTTTACTAGGAATAGATTCTACCTTAAGAAACCACTTCTTTGCTCATTCATAAAAAGCAACTCATTCATTAAAATTTTACCATGAGATAGCAGCAATCCAGTCACATCTTCAGGCTCCACTTCTAATTCTAGTTCTCCTGCTATTTTCATCACATCTGCAGTTACTTTCTCCACTAAAGTCTTGAACCCCCCAGTCATCTATGAGGGTTGGAATTAACTTCTTCCAAACTCCTGTTAATGTTGACATTTGGACCTCTTCCCATGAATCACAAATGCTTTTAATGGCATCTAGAATGGTGAATACTTTCCAGAAGGTTTTTAATTTGCTTTGCAGACATCCATCAGAGGAATCACTATCTATATCAGCTATAGTCTTATGAAATGCATTTCTTAAATAATAAGAGTTGAAAATCAAAATTACTCTTTGATCCATGGGCTGAAGAATAGATGTTGTGGTAGCAGGCATGAAAACAACATGAATCTCACTGCACATTTCCAGCAGAACCCTTGGGTGACCAGGTGCATTGTCAATGGGCAGTCATAAAAGGTATTATGATTTATTTTTTTCTGAGCATCAGATTTCAAGAGTGGGCTTAAAATATTTAGTAAACCATGTTTTAAATGGATGTTCCATCATCCAGGCTATGTTGTTCCATTTGTAGAGCACCAGCAGAATAGATTTAGCATAATTCTTAAGAGCCCTAGGATTTTTTAAATGGTAAGTGAGGATTGACTTCACCTTAAAGTCACCAACTCTATTAGCCCCTAACAAGAGTCAGCCTGTCCTCTGAAGCTTGGAAGGCAGGCATTGACTTCTTTCCAGCTATAACAGTCCTAGATGGCAACTTCTTCCAGTATAAGACTGTTTCATCTCTATCGAGAATCTGTTGTTTAGTGTAGCCACCTTCATTAAGTATCTTAGCTGTGTCTTCCGGGTACCTTGCTGCAGCTTCTGCATCAGCATTTGCTGCTTCACCTGTACTTCTCTGTTATGGAGACTGCTTCCTTAACCTTACGAACCTACCTCTGCTACCTTTAAACTTTTCTTCTGTGCTTCCTTACCATTCTCAGCCATCAGAGAATTGAAGAGATTTAGGACCTTGCTCTGGATTAGGCTTTGTTTTAATGGAATATTGTGGGTGCTTTGACCTTCTAACCAAATCACTAAAATCTTCTCTGTGTCAATAAGGCTGTTTTGTTTTCTGATCATTTGTGTTCAGAGGAGTAGCACTTTTAATTTTCTTCAAGAGCTTCTCCTTTGCGTTCACAGCTTGGCTAATGGTTTGGTGTAAGAAGCCAAGCTTTCAGCCTGTCATGGCTTCCAACATGCCTTCCTCAAGAAGCTTAATCACTTCCACCTTTTGATTTAAAGTGATAGACAGGAGACTTTTTCTTTCACTTGAAACTTAGAGGCCATTGTAAGGTTATTAGTTGATCTAATTTTAATATTGTGCCTCAGGGAAATGGAAGGCCTGAGGTGAGGGAGAGAGATGGGGAAGGGCTGGTGGGTGGAGCAGTCAGAACAGACACAACATTTATCTATTAAGTTCACCCACTGCCTTATATGGGTGCAACTTGTGTGTCCTAAAACAATTATAATAGTAACATCAGAGATCACTGATCACAGATCACTATAGTAAATACAGTAACACTGGAAAAGTTTGAAATATTACAAGAATTACAAAAATGTGACATAGAGACACAAAGTGAGCAAATGCTGTTGGAAAAATGGTGCCAATAGACTTGTTGGGCACAGGGTTGCCACAAACCTTCAATTAAAAAAAAAAAAAACCACAGTATCTCTGAAGCACAAAAAGTGAAGCACAATGAAATGAGATATGCCTGTACTGGTTTAAAAATTAATACATGATTTTTCTCCTCTTTCCTGCACATTTCCTTTGACTGCACTTCCAGTATAAAAGGGTCAATTAGAAATGGCAGGGAAATTCAATAGAGCAACGGAAGTTTACATAAAAGTAGAACTAGAGGAATCACCTGAGGGACTTTTGCTGAATAAATCTTGAGGTTTGGTTCAATTGAAATTTACATTTTAAATGAACTAGCTTTACATTACGAATATTATTGAATTATTCCCCCTTACATTTTTATTATTCCAGCTGAATACATTAATTCCTGTTTTTTAAATATTTTAAAAACCATACTGATAACCATATTTTTTTTCAGCCTCATTTCTATTTTTATAGTATCTGTGGGTATCTGGATAAGCAGTCATTGTGTAGAATGAAGTCCTAGACTCATTCCCCAATTACAAGAAGTTTCTCCTCCCTGCTGCATAAGGGAATAAAAAAAAAAAAACAGAGGTAGCTGGCAAAATTTTACTTGGTAATTTTGGTTTAAACTTTTTAATATTGTTCTTAGCTCAGATTTTGTTATTCAGTGTTACATTCTATCAATGCTCGAAATTTTATTTAATATAAAACAAAGATCAGATCTCGTTTCTTTTATTTTATACTTATTTCCATGGGAAATATTAAAAAAGAGCCTAATCCTTTCCATTGTAAGCCAATTATATACTATTAGAATTAAATGAATAAATTTTAATGAAAGAGATTTTGCTTTTTCTATTCCTTTGGATAGTCATTAAGAGAGAATAATGAATAAATCTCCTATCAATTTTTATTTTATTTTATTTTATTTTATTTTATAGACTAGCTGCTTAAGCAACTTTTCCCAAGCCCCAGTTGTTAAAAATGCTTTAGTAAAATTACTGTCAGCCAGAGTTAAAATTTTTCTTTCATTTACTTCTGTATCCATCTCTTATAAGATTTCTTGAAGGCTCCCTAAATAAAGAAATGTATAAAGAGTTCCATGAATCATGAGGATAGGATGCTCTGGACTGAACTGTGTCCTGTCAAAGTTCATATATTGAAATCCTCACCCCCAGTGTGACTGTATTTAGAGACTGGGCTTTTAGGAGGTAATTAAGAGTAAATAAGGTCATGGAGGTGGGATCCTAATCTGGTAGGATTAGTGACCTTCTAAAAAGAGGAAGAGAAAGTTCTCTCTCTTTCTTCCCACTCAGATACACTGAGGAAAGCCTATGGGAACACGTCGAGAAGGTGTTTGTTTTCAAGCTAGAAAGAGAGCTCTCACTAGAATCTAACCATGCTGGTAACCCTGATCTCGGACTTTCAGCCTCCCAAAGTATGAGAAAACAAATTTCTGTTGTTTAAACTAATACCAGTTTATGATATTTTGACATGGCAGTGATGGGGTTCAGGGCAATCCACCCCAAAATATGCCACTTTGACATATTGATTATTTTGAATTAAAGTTACTGGGGAAATAGTACAAGAACTCTCTGACCCTCTTTTGTCCTCTTGAAAGCAGGAAATAAATTTCCCATCTGAAAGTATCCTCCCTATACCAGAAGGCTAGGAGGCTTTTTATTGCCAGAGATAGGGAAGTCAAGGCTGTATAAACAAACCTTGTTGGTTTTTTATTAGTTTGTTACCCCAAGCAAAAAACCCCTCCTTTTGTCAAGTCCTCAAAAATAATCATTTAAAGATATAAGAGCTGTCTGTTTTGGTCACTTCTTTGAGCCTCATATCTTTGGGGTTGTCGTATATACAAAATTAAATTTGACAGTTTCCTCCTGTTGATCTGTTTTATGTCAATTTAATTTTTAGACCAGCAAAAAAAAAAAAAAAAAAAAAAAAAGAGACCTTGAAGGGTAGAGGAAAATTTTTTCTCTCCTATAGCAGCCAAAACAGACTAAAATACATTTGGTACTGAGAAGTGAGGTGCTGGTATAACAAAAAAATCTAAAAACTGTAGGAGATTCTAAGCAAAGTGTTGAAGCAGCAGCTAGGTTCCTGATGGCTGCTTATAGTAAACTGTGAAAGGAGAGAAGTGAATTGAGAGAGAATTTATTAAGCGAAAAAGAACCAGAACTTGAAGATTTAGAAAATTCTTAATTTACCTATATTATCAAAAAAATGAGAAAGCATGTTGTGAAGTAAACACCAAGAGTATGGTTAGACTAGCACTTGACAAACAGCTTATAAAATTATACTTGATAAAGAGCTAATTTAAACTGAAGGTGGGACAAAATGAAGGAAGGTTGTTGGATTTCTTGGATTTGAGGGACAAAACAGTAAACCTATTTGGCTGTGAATGTGCTCTATTCTTTTATTTTTTTTTTTTACTTTTTAAAAATACATATATTTTTATAACAGTATAGTCAGTTTACAATGTTGTGTCAGTTTCTGGTGTACAGCATAATGCTTCAGTCATACATGTACATACGTATATTTGTTTCCATATTGTTTTTCACCATAAGTTACTACAAGATATTGAATATAGTTCCCTGTGCTATACAGTATGAACTTGTTATTTATCTATTTTATATATATATTAGTTAGTATCTGCAAATCTTGAACTCCCAGTTTATTCCTGTCCCCACACCTCCAGTAACTGTAACTTTGTTTCCTATGACTGTGAGTCTGTTTTTGTTTTGTAAACAAGTTTGTTTGTCCCCTTTTTTAAGTTCCACATATAAGTGATATCATATAGTATTTTTCTTTCTCCTTCTGGCTTACTTCACTTAGAATGACAATCTCCAGGGCTATCCATGTTGCTGCAAATGGCATTATTTTATTATTTTTTATGGTTGAGTAGTATTCCATTGTATAAATATACCACCTCTTCTTTATCCAGTCATCTGTCGATGGACAGTTAGGTTGTTTCCATGTCTTGTCTATTGTAAATAGTGGTGCTATGAACATTGGGGTGCATGCATATTTTTGAATTAAGGTTCCCTCTGCATATATGCCCAGGAGTGGGATTGCTGTATCATATGGTAAGTCTATTTTTAGTCTTTTGAGGAATCGTCATACTGTTTTCCATAATGGTTACACCAAACTTCTTTCCCACCAGCAGTGTAGGAGGGTTCCCTTTTCTCCACACCCTCTCCAGCATTTACCATTTGTGGACTTTGAGTGGTGGCCATTCTGACTGGTGTGAGGTGATACCTCATTGTACCTTTGATTTGCATTTCTCTGATAATTAGTGATATTGAGCATTCTTTCATGTGCCTATTGGCTATTTGTATGTTTTCATTGCAGAACTGCCTGTTTAGGTCTTTTACCTATTCTTAAATAAGTGAAAAAATGACCCTGAAGGTGATTCAGAGTTCATCAAGGCCACTTCCTTGGTTTCAACAGGCCAGACTCTGGCAGAGCTGCAGGAGTGAGACCTCAACCTACAGTTAGGGGACGATGCTGCAGCCTCAGTGGGCCTGAGAGGGCAGAGTATCCAATCAAAGAAGGTTATTGTTGAGCTTTACGATCTAATGAAATTTTCTTTGCTACTTTTTGAACTTACTTGGGACTTGCCACTTCTTTTTCCCTTCTGATTTCACTCTTTTGACCTAAATGTCTAATCTAGGTCTGTCCCATCACTGTATTTTGGAAGTAACCACTTCTCTGGTTCCATGGGTTTACAGGTGGAGAGGCATTTTGCCTCAAGATGAGTCATACCTCTGGTCTCACTCATATCTGACTTAGATATCTAGATGAGAGTTTGGGCTTTAGATTTCAGAGATGATGCTGCAATTAGTTAAGATTTGTGGGACTATTAGGTTAGAATGAATGTGTTTTATTTATATGTGAGAAGGACATGAATTTGGGGGTTAGAGATGGAATATTATGAATTAAATTCTCACCTAAAATCTGTATGTTGGATCCCTAGCCCTCAATGTGACTTTTAAGAGGTAATTAAGGTTAAATGAGGTCATAAGGGTATGGTCTTAATCCAATGGGATTAGTGGCTATATAAGAAGAGGAAAAGAGAGATCACACTCTCTCTCCCTGTGTACACAACAAGGAAAGACGATGTGAGCACACAGGGAAAGATGGCCATCTGCAAGCCAGGAAGAGAGCTCTCACCAGAACCTGACCATGCTGCCACTCTGATCTCAGATTCCCTGCCTCCAGAACTATAATAAAATAAATTTTTATTGTTTACACCACCCCATCTATGGGATTTTGTTATGGCAGCTGGACCTAAGACACCAGATAGTTATAGAAAATCTATTGTGTGTCATAAAACTTTTGAAGATATAAAGTAGAAAAGAGAGGTTAAAAACAAATCAAGCCTACCTCCTAAGTTACTTCATACCAGGAATAAAAAGGCTTTAGGGATGTGCATCAGCTAGTAGATGTCTGTTGGTCTCCGTTACTCCTGCAACCTCACTGTTCTAAAACGTTTGTTTCTTTTTCTCTTGACTGTTCAGTATTCCAAAACTTCTACATGGCCTTGGAGCACAGAATACAAAATGAATTAGGCTTGATTTCTGGCCTAATAACATATTACTAGGATACTGAAAGAAAAATGAATTTAGGCGTGTATTGTTTGCATATAATTCAAACTACCATCTTTGACCAGAACCAGAATATTTCTAAAGAAAACCTTTAAGCTAACATTAAGCTAGTCTATGCAGAGGAACTTCATTATTACAATTCCTGTTCTGTGCTACTGTTATTAGATGCTCTGACTTTCAAATACCAATAAAATAATACTATTTTATGTTACATACTCATGTATAAAATATTTGTGTAACTTGAGAATCTTGGAAAACAAGACAATGTTTAGGGTTTTTTTTTTCACTTTTGTAGAAAATATAAAATATTCTTTTACTTAGGATTTGGAAGAATTTTTCTAGGTCTGAAATGTTTTTTAAAATGGTAGTATCTTGTAGGAATCCATTTAATAACATTATAGGATATCAAATAGCAATTATTTATACTTTGTCTAAATTTGTTGTTCTAGAAGAAAGGGTTAGCAATTTCTACATGCAGTGAAATAGCAAGGTTTTGGGGAGTCTTACCTTCTGTATGTAATTTTTCTGTTTAGGGTCTTATTCCATTGAATACTTGGGCATTTATTTTTCAGAGTTCACAGTGAGATGGCTGTAAGCTGACAAATGCAAGTGACCTCTGAAACTGGAAAAGGCAAGGGATGGATCCTCCTCTAGGGTCTCCAGAATAAATGAAGCTTTGCTGACAATCTGGCTTTAGTATTTAAAAACCCATCTTGGACTTCTGACCTCCAGAACAGTAATATACTAAATTTCTGTCATCTCAGAGCACTAAATTTGCAGTAATTTGTTGTATCAGCAATAGGAAATTAATACACTATACACAGCAAGGAAAGGATTCTCATGTTAAGTTATTAAAAAATTAACTCACAGAAACAATGAATTCGGTTACAAATGCAGCATCTCAATCAAGTGTTCCCACTGGGTCAGATGACCTATTTTTTTTTTAATTGAAGTTTAGTTGAGTTACAATGTTGTGTTAGTTTCTGGTGTACAGCATAGTGATCTATGCTTTTGTCTTAGCTCCGTCATTGACTAACTGGGTTACCTTTAGGAAGTCACTTCACCTGTCTGGACCATATGACCTCTTCTTCCATCAACTGTGAAGGAATTAAACAGGATCATCTCTCAAATTTTCTTTAACAATCCTATGTCCCTTTTAAGGATTTCTCCATTTATCTGCTCTTTAGGTTTTGATGAACTTTAATTTTGGTTGCTTGGATTATGGGAAAATAGGTGTGTTAAAAATGATTTTTCAAATAATCATCATTTCCTCCCCACCTCTGAGCCTTTGATATGAACTTCTGTGAGGGGGCTGTGAAGGAAGTGGAGGCAGCATGGCCTTTCCACTGGCTTGAGAATCAGAGTATAAAGACCCTCTTGGCTTTGACGATCTGATTTAATATAAAACCATGCCAACCCAATCCCTGGACATTTTTATGTAGTTTGAGAAAAAATCAGGAGAACCCTCATGGTTTCTTAGGAAGATTTCTGGGCAATAACAAATAATTAATTGAAAGGGGAAAAAAAAAAACTAAAAAAACTTAATAGTAGCTTGAAGACAAAATAATTTGTCCCCAGTTTGGCTTTGGAAGATCCTTAATGGGTGAGATGAAGTATGAGCTGACAGAAACAGAGTTAATGGTTCTTGGAAGTTATAGGCACATTTTCTCTTATTGGTCTGAAAACAAACAACCAACTTTTACATAGAATCTTTAACCTAAAGCTTTTGTTTACCCTAATGGCACTTAAATTCCTTTTCTCAAATTTCCAGGGTGACTTATCTCGTCAGTCAATCAACTGTGGCTGGCTCACTAACCTGCTCTCCTCTCTAGCTGAAGGGTCTCAGGGAAACAGGCATTCCTTGGCTTACTTCTGTTACGCTTCTGTTTGGTTCTTCACTCTGTTTATCTTAGCTAGTGCCATTCTCTATTTCAAGGCCAGCAGGGTCAATAATCAAATTAGGAGACCAAAGCCTTTTCTTTCTGGGTGGTAAACTTCAGAATCCCCAGTCTGCCTCTGATAATTGGAAAGAAGGAATGGAAAGCAAAACTCCTTCCCAGCATTGGCAGCTCTTCTGTCAAATGAGCAAATCTTGTCAGGAAGCTTTCAAAGGGTCTATGCAAAATGTGTGCTGCTGCTGCTGCTGCTACTGTTTTATTTATTTTTTTTTCCATTTCTGCAACTGGCAGTACAAGGCAATGTGGAAGAGAGAAGTGCCACAAGTTTCCAGAAAGTAGATTGTTCAGTTCATCCTCCAATTCAAAGAACATTTTACAAAAGAAGTTGGAAATTCAAACAAAATGTTTTGTTTGCTGATTATAGATTTGCAGTTTCTAAAATGCTGAATGTCCTCAGGAGTCTGTACTGAGTCCAGACACTACTTAGAAAAATAATTCCCACAGTTTACAAGTCATTCAATATACTCTTATTCCAGATCTGAAATAATTAAATTATTTATGATGCTTCTTCCCTTGCCCTTGAGCACATGAACTTTGCCTTCGAAGAGGCTTAAATATTGACTGATCCATTGTAATGTGACATTTATTAACCTTTGTAATGTTTAATGTGCAGTAAAAGTAATCTTGGTTTAACATTATTCTTCTGAAGACTAAGAAATTTTGGATATTTTTTAGTCAAGTAAGTGTTAAAAATATAAGACTTGTTCTTCTTGTAAGAGATATATAAAGTATCAAAATTAATTTGAATTCTTTGAGTGGACAGAGCAGAATGCCACTTCTATCTTATATACGCTTGAAATTGTCAGCATCTAAGAATATTTAGGACTTCATGTTGCTGTTGTTCACTTTGATATAATGACTGTGATTTTTTTTGTTGTTGTTAGCCAGGCACATGGATGATTCTGGTCTACATAAATATAAAATACATGACAGATGCAAAGGAAAGCAATAAAAGAAGGTATGTAGGAAATCTTAATAGTAAATTATTTATTTTATAGAAAGCAGAGATGTACGTAATTCCAAACCTTTGATCTACGAGTATGAATATTTTTAATGCAAACAAACTTGGCGTTAAAAGTGCACTTAATTCTAATTTAAAATTGTGGTAAACATATGAAAAAAAAATTCAGATGCCATAGAATTTATTTCTCACCAAAGCTTGCACAGATTGGGGCCTTATTAAGTTTCATATACTCAGAAGGAGGTTGACTATTAAATACTCTTTTTGGACTGTAATAAACGACTTAAAATATTTCAATATTTTCAATAAACAATTTTAAAAGTGCTGATCTCAGTCAGTTTACGTATCTGTTGTTAATATGTGGACTTTATTAACTTCTAAAGGTTAATATCCAAATAAAAAGTTTCTACTCTCTCTCTTTCTCTCTCTTTCTATATATATAACTGCAAAGAAACAAAATGTTTTTTTCTGAGTGTTAGGATTATGAACAATTTGTAAGTTCATCGTATTTTCTGTATTTTGACAGTTCTCTATAAGAAGTTTGATTGGCTTCTGTATTAGATTTTTCAGGTTAACATACAAACATCCTTCTTTAGTTATATTCTAAGTGCTTCCAGTAAGAACTCACTGGATTCTAGTTTGCAAGATAAATCAGAAGAAAAAAATTGAAGGAACATCTTAGCTGCACAGAGTTTATTGCTCAAGTTATAAATACTGTTTTTTGGATAATGTTCCTAAAATTTGAGAGATCTCTGCAGAATATAAGAAAATCAAAAGTTGTTATTCTCTGTTAGTGCCTCAATTAATATTTCAGTGACACTTATGACAAATCTCCAGGTGTTATGCTTTTCTTAGGTTAGAGCTCTCAGTTAAAAAAGAACGAAAGAAAAACTTTTTAAAAATTATGAAGACTTACTGCTGAGTTGCAGCCCTGTTATTATTTCCGCCAAGTTTATGTCCCTACAGCCATCTGCAGCCACAGCCCTTCAATGCTAATTACATCCATGGTCAGCTCAATTCTGAAGTAACCAAAAGCTGGTCTCTTTCAGATCTACTGTTGTCACAGTTAGCCAGACACAGACTTTCCATGAAAGAAGTTGGCTGCTATTCACAATCACAAATCTCCAGATAATAGGTAACAGTAACAGGCATGTTTCTCAGCTCCCAATCAATTTTGTTCATTTCCCTGAAAAAGTGTTTTATCTTCATAGATTCTACTAATCATTTCCCAAAGTGAGTCAGTGATTGCTTGAATTTTTAGCTAAATAGATATTTTTCAGAGATTAAACTAAATTAGATAAAACTCCACAAAATAGAGAGGAATTTAAAAAAAAAAAAACTAAACTAAAAAAATAGTTATTTAGAGAATTCAAAATAGTGGGCGAGGATCAAAGAGTTTAGAGAAAACATTCCCAATTCCTGAGAAGAGCAGATCACCACATGCCACAGAACAAAAACAGTCACTAAGTCATATGTCATTTCAAACCCCAAAACTACTGAATAAGCTTAATACCTTCATCACTGCTGTTTGCCTGCGGGTATAAGGCTACATAGCTTGATGGTGTAAATCCATCATCTAGAAATGTCTATATATTCTCTTCTACTTTAGGAACATTCTCCTAGTTAATTTCATAATTCCTATACTTAATAAAATGACTACTAAATAACTAAATATATTTTATAACCCAATTTTATTTCTAGGTGTGGTGGGTGAGGGAACTATTGACAGAGTTATTTTAATCTTTTTTTCATTTAAATGCAAAAGAAATTTATCTTTTATATTGTCTTTAGAAAAAAAAGAAACACCAGTTGAAAACACAGGTGATTAGAGGGTGTGACGAGATACAGGGGAGGGAAGCTGAGTTATGACTAAACTAATGATTTTGACTCAGCATATGGTGTTTCTTATGTCATTGTTGCCTTATACTTGAGATAACTGGCATTTTACAAACTAAGCAGGATTCATTTTCTGCTACATAAAGTGTTTTACTTATGCATTTCTCCTTGCTTAATGTAAGAAGTTATGTTGATTTATTGGTATATTTACTTTATTAAATTAATGTTTACTGAATGCCAGACACTCTCCCAGACCCTGGGTGACAGGGATGAATGAGACATGCTCTCTAGGGGTTCACAGTCTAGCGAAAAACTGTAGCCTAGTGTAGAGAGCTACTCTGGGTATACACCAGAGAAGATTTTCAAAGTTAAGCTGATATACCTCATGGAAACTTGAGCTTCCTAGGAAACTGGAAGATTATCTGAACACGTGTTTTTAAATACGTGGTCTATTGCTTGGCTGTTCAATAGGGGAATCATTTGGAAGAACTTATAAAAATAGAAATTCCTCAGGTTCATATCATGTTTGTTGCATTAGACCTAGAGGTGGGGTGTAAATTTATAATTTAAAAAATGCTCCCAGGTAATTCTGATGGAAGTCAGGTTTGTGAATAACTGTAAGTTTAAAAATTTACTTTTGGTGGAGATGTAGCCAAAGAGGTCAGTCATTTGTACACTATTGCTGCTATTACACAGTTGTAATATTACTGGCATGGAAATAATATTATTCAGTGATGCATCAAAGAGAAGAACTACACAGTAGCACAACACAGCTATTCCTCTGACAAAGACTTTTGGAATTCCTCCTACTCTGTGTTGCCAAATCAATGCATGATTTTAGATTTTTCATAAGCATACTATGTTATTTAAGGAATATGTTTAATCTTTTTGTTTGTTTATTTCTCTACTATGTCTTGCTAGGTATACAAACAGTTTTCTCTCTTATTTCCTATCATCTTTTAGGCTTAGAGACAAGTTTCTGTCTAAACTAGGATAGGAAGGTGGTGTTTGCCACTAGTTTGGTGACATTATCCATTTAATATACTGCTCACTGCTTGGTTTGCACATACTCCCTGCATTTGCTCAGTTTCAAAGAATTTCAATGGAAAAATATCAATAAACTTATCATTTGTGTTTAAATTAACATCTCTTTTCCTTATAATTGTATTCATTAGTACCTGTCACAACCATCAGTAACACCCTTAAAATCTTTTTTCTTGCTAAACATATACTGGTGTATATGTATTTGATAGTATCATTAAACATATATGTCTCTAAATATCTCTAAAATTTTTAAATACTTTTTTTGTAGATAATAGCTTATAGGTACTTTTTAGAAACACTTTTGCCCCTAATCATTCCGTACTAGAAGGCTAAATCACCTCTGAGTTTGTTTCTGGGAACATTACAACAAGCTAAATATTTATCCAACATATAGCATTGCCAAAGCTGCAGAAACGTGGAAATTTTAACAGAAACCCATACTGCTTGGGGACGCTGGAGGCCATCAGACCACATTTCTCCATACTGGGGATCAGGAAACCAATACCCTAATCTAAGTATATGTTGAAGTTCTTCTCAGGTTTGCCCTAATCTAAAAAGTCCTAGGAGATTGAGTGGATTATGTAGTACTTGTGGGATTTTTAATGTCTTTGAGAGTTTAAAAAATCAGTTAGGAGGAAATCTTAGGTGTGTCATAATTATTTGGCATTGCTGAAGACTGAGAGACTGAGTGGAAGAAACAGAATAAAAATTGTCAAAGGACACCTCTAAATTAGAACCAATCAAACAGAAACCAATCCACTAAACTTTCATTGCAATTCTTTGCATTTCTTTGCACTGAGCATATGGTCAGTAGATATAAATCACCCTAGCAAAAGACAAAGTTGATTATGACGTGATTATTTTTTGATAGGAATGAAGGCAATGGAATAGATTATTTTTAAGGATTCTTCTAACTCTGATAGTCTCAGTTTCAATGATAAAATTTGTAACATTAAAAAAGGTCAATATCTACTAGCCACATAAAATATTCCCCAAATGCTACAGACATTCATTTGTTGCAAAAAAAAATTATTTAAGTTAATAGCATGGCAACTGTTCAGATCTATGGTTCCATTAATGGAGAGCCAGTGTACATCACAGTTAAGAATAGTTGGTTTTCAATCCTATCAATTAAGTCACTCAGCAAGGTACATGAGCTCTCTGTGCCTCAGTTTCTTCACCTATAAAAACAGCATAATGACTTTTATTTCTTAGGACTTGGAGTGGATTAAATAAGTTAAGGAACGTAAAGCACTGTGGAAGAAAAAAAGCTCTTATACAGAATAAGTATCTCTTTTCTCTTACTTCCTTTTTTAGGCGTATTTATCTATCTATCCTGAACTAAAATATTCTGGTTAGAATGGAAAGTTTCACACAATCTTATAATATTACTAATAAAGATAATTATTCCTAATATTATTTAGTGATGCAAGTAAGAAAAGAAATACACATTAGCACAATACATGCCATTCTTCTGAAAGGCTTTTTTAGTTTCTATTACTCTTTATTGCAAAAGTGATGGGTGATTTTTAGATGTTTCATGTGGATAATATGACATTTAAAGGCTATCTGGATACTTTCCTTTTATTCCTGTATTGTCACCATTGTTACTCCATTTATTGTTGTAAAACAGAATCTGGTTCCAGTGATTTCTTGCTGAATTTTTTAGCTGGAATTTTTATATGCAAGTTACTTAGTGATTTAAACAACAGAGGCAACTTGGAGTGTCATCTGATAACTGTCTGGATATACTCTGTTAAACTGCTATCAGAAAATTGCCAGAGTAATTTGTCCTACTTTAAAAAAAATGAAAGTCATGTATTGTCTTAAGAGATACCGCTAAGTTTTAATCTATTGATGAATATAACTAATATGTACATCGAGGGAAATCTCCATTTCCAAGGAGAGAATTTGTGGCAAGCTTTGTTCATTAAGGAGCAGTGAACCAAGACAAACATGCTAAACAGTGAACAAAGTGGAAGATAGGAAAAAACATTATTCAGAAGAACACAGTCGTTGGGTAGACAGATTATAAACTTATAATCTGAAACTCAAGAAGAACCATAAATGTTTAGGAAAAGCAAAGATTCAGAAATTAGAGGGTTGACAGAAAGAATCCGTGTTGAATAAAAAACATAATTATAACTTACAAAATTGATAAATGTATGCATTTGTTTTACCATGTCAAAAATTGGTTATATCTATATTTATACCCACTGCCTATAAAAACAGTATTATCTGTGTAGGACAGTCCTAAAGTGGGGCTGAACATATGCCATATGATGATTTATAATGAAGAAAATTCATTTGTATGTCAGGGGAGGGGACAATATTGCCAAACATCTAACACCATGAGGACGAATAAACCTTTGGGTGGTGACAAAGGGAGAGTATGTCAAGTGGAGTCCCTGGCATGAAATATATACCTGATATTTTGGTTATCTGCTTCAAGTATTACTGGAAGCCTTGTTGTGATATCCAAAACACTACGGAGAAAACAACATTCTCACTTCTTGGAAGCACTTTTTCCTTTCCCTTTCTCATGCAATGAGTTAAATTTAACCAATAAAATGTAAGCATTTTCCATGACAGAATTGGCAAGTGTTTTTTTCCAAAATAAAGTTTTCTTTTATTTGTAGAATTCCTTTCTAATTTGAAGCAGTTTAAATACAAGAATGAAACTGCTAATGCATTTCATTAGAAATTGATGCTAATATTTTCTATGAAAAGAAAGAAGATGGATACTCAAGTCCATCTTGTTTGTCTTCCTATCTTGTTTAGCAGGGTTGAATAAAAGTGCCCTCACAATTTGAGCTTCAATCATAGTGGCCTTTAAAAGTCTATAAATTTCTAGGGGCTAAATTTTTCTTACATCCAAGCTAAAACAAAAACAAACAAAGCAAAATAAGCAAAAATGAATGCACAACATCCCACAATCTACATAAACCTCTCATAAAATGCTGTCATCCTAAAGATGATCCCTGAGCCTGCATATGCCAACAGCACTAGAGTGGGAATGGTGTCCACATAATGTATGAATGCCTGATTAACCTAGATCTCTTACTAAAATAAGAAATGGATGCCTTATGACAGCCTAAATGACAAGTTTTTCACTGAACAAGACTTCCCTGGAGAACAAAGGTCAAGCCAATAGTACATTATATAGCACTTCCTCCTGTCTTACAAAATAATAGTAATCTAGGCTAGGTTAATGCTCTCCAGCATATAAACACTTAATAAATGTCTGTTGAATTGAACCAATGCCCTCCTCCTTTCTTTAAAAATAAGTGATGGTCATGCTTTTCAGTTAAAATGTAGCTACTATCTGGTTGTGAGACAACTCATTATATATTCCAAGTCACTTAGTCACTTTATGTTGGGAAGTCACTAGAAATGGCTGAACAATTAGCATATAGTTCATTAAATGAGTAAGATCAGGCCCTTGAGAAACTCCCAGGGCACTGGGAAGTAGCAGTTGAGATGTGCAGGTGTGTCTACTTACAGCTAGTGTGGATTATGAAAATTATCCTACTTTTCTGTTATCCAACCTGATTATGTTTAAACAGTCATCCTCATTTTTCATTTGATTCTTATTTGCCAAAAATAAAATAAAATACTAAAATTAAATAACTGCCAGATTTACAGCAGAAAAATTTATAGCACAAATACTGGTTTAAGGTTTTAAAAACTTAAAATAATATTTGAGAATTAAATTTAAAGAGGAAATATAGAATGACTACCAAAGACAATCACAGGTATTTCTCTAAATTTGGAGTCTAGACTAGCATTAAATTTATCATTATTAGTATCCAAAGGGATTAATTTTGATTTAATGCAAATTAATAAAACCAACTTCTTGGCATATAATTCAAGTTTTGCAACCACAACATTCAAAAATCACCATCATCATCATGACCGTCATCATCAACTTGGAGTAAAAACATTAAGTACAAATTAATATTTAAACATAGTAAGGCTTAAGGCAAAAACTTTATGTAGTTCATAATAACAGACATGGCTAGTATAAATAGTGTTCTTCTTAATGATGTTTTATCTTCAAAATATAAAATTAAATAATTTTATTGCAAACCTGAGCACTATGTACATGCTTTTCTTTTTTTTTTCCCCCTTCCTTCCTTCCTTTTTTTTTTTTTTAAAGCAGTTTAAATTACTTGTCCATATGGAAAAGTAAAATGCATAGAATATCCTTTACTACTTCAAATCTGGAAGTTCTTTGAAAAACTCATGGACTTCTCTTTCTTTGATCAAAGTAAATGGAGTGAAATATGCACCCCCAAGGCAGTTTTTAGATAGGAAAAGATCAAATAAAAGCAATTACACTGTAATTTGACTGGTAAGGCTTAAAATAAGGAGCCTATTGAGAAGCTCTTTCATACTTCAACTCTTGCATAAGTAGCCCGTTTTTTATGTTTAAATTAATATAATCATGCTGAAGTACCTACTAAAATACAAGTTAGCTATAATTGATCCTAAAATTCTACCTGCAAGAATAAAATGACTCTTAATTCAAAATGTAATACAGCACTTGAAGAGGAATGAGTTAGATCAGCCCTTTTAAGATAATCTTTGTGGGTATATAGCAGAATATTCCTCATAGCTTTTAAAATTTCACTCAGTATCTCTAATTAAAATTTTATTTACCTACCATGGGCCAGGTTGATCAATATCAGCGAAAAAAAAAATCAGTGACCCCACTTTGGTAATCTGGAGTAACATGGTGAAAAATGTAACAAATCTGGTCATGAGCTTGGAGAGATGATCTACACTCTTAAACAACCTAGACTGTGGTAGAACACAGAAGACTGACTCAGAGTCAGTTTGGCACACTGACTGTGCCAAAGAGTATGTGTCCTGCCCTAGTGATAGTGTAAAGCAGTGCTGCTCAAAGTGTGGTCCTTGGACCAGTGCTGGTTTACAAAGTGCTCACCAGTCCATAGCGTGTTAAGTACAGAACTTAAAAGTAAGCATTGATAGCAAATTGACAGCTATATGATGTTATTGATTCTAATCGTCATTTTAAGAATTGGTGGTTTTAATTTGTATGACTTTGTCTTTTAATTTTCTAGTAATTCATTTTTATTGTATTATACAAAATTATTGAACCAAAACATAATGTAATAGAAAATAAAATCACAAACAATGGTGTAGATGATATGCTTGCCTATATTTTTGGATATATTAAAAAAGAAAGGAAAATAAAAGAAAAAGCACAAGGTGGAAATAGAACAGTCTGTGAGATGTCCCTAGGGAAAATAAAATTCATACTTGACATTTTTAATGACAGCTCCATTGCTCAATAATTTAAATTCTGATTTTCTGTCATTCTAACAGCGCTTTCAATTTAGCCATGCTAAATTTTTTACTTAGACAAGTATTATACTGTGCATTATTGAAATTTGTCTTGACCTTCAAAAAACTGCAAAGACCAATTCCATGTTGTGTCAGTTGCCACCTTTAGTTATTTTAGTGTAAGTCTACTCTTAGGTCACTTTTACAATTCAGATGGAAAGTAGTTTTTCTGAATTTAGATCATTAAAATTTTTTTCGTTGTTTATATTCCCACATATACACACCATTTGATAACCTATTCAACTAATTATTAGGCAACAAAACATTATTTTTTGGCTGCAGATGTCAAACTTAAATACAAATTGATATCAAGGTGTAGATAAACTGCTTCTCTTTATTTATAGCAAATTGACGCCCATACCTAAAGACTTGCATGTACTTACAGACGTACAGTGACAAAGTTTTTGATGAATGTCAAAATAAAGGCATATGCTGGGTGTAAGAAATGCTATGATACAACTTGAGTTTCTAACAATTCTACCTTAGAAACATAATGGATGGGAAAAAAATGAACATGAGATATGAAATGCAGAGACTAAGAGATTTTCATAATTATGAAATAATTATGTCTGTGATGTCTGTGAAATAATTTTCCTATTCATCAAGATAAAGTGAAGGAAGTTTGGTACCTTTACTGATATTCTGGAACAAAATGATTGAAGTGAAAAAGTATTCAATCTACTTTCTTTTATATAGCAAGGACTAGTTTACTGAAAATATAAATCAAGGAAATATTTCCAATATTATAAAACAACAATCAGATTTGTAAGCTGAAAAAAACAGAAATATATTAAATGAAACATACTGTGAATGACAGAGTTGCCAGATATGTCTTAAGTATTTATAATTTTTTAAATCTATGGCCCAGATCCTATTAAATAAGAAAGCCTATTCTGGAGAAGGACTTTGTTCAACTCAGTAGAATGATATGTAGTGGATTACTGCACCACAGAACACAAGCTCCTGGGACATGAACACTCACCTGGAAACATTGCACTCTATTTTACTAGAAAAATTTACATTTCATGACAGTGGAATTCCTCAAGCCTTATCACTATCATTTTTATTTAAGGAACAAAAATCGTGTTTAACATCAACAAAAGACAGTTATTTAGTAAAAGGTAATTTAACTCCTATACTTTAAATGTAGATTTAAATAGTTTATAAAGTTTAGTGCTTTTATTGTTTGCAAAGTTGATTGGTGGAAGTGGTTATTGTCTTTATAGTCTTGACATGTATTCTTATAGTAATTATTAAATATACTAAAATACTGAATTTCATTTATTTAGTAACTCATCAAACCTTTATTGAGTACCTATACTTATGCATCAGTATCGGAGGTAGACAGATAAACTATGTCCCACAGCACTCATAGCCTAAGAAGGAAGACATATATAAAATTCTACTTATTGGACAACAGAGTAAATTCTACACTAGAATGTATAAAGTATACAAGATATAGATTTATTAAGGGTATGAAAGTGCAAGTAGGAAACTCAACTTGATTTTAAAAATTAATAGGAGAGTAATAGCTAAGTTGGGTCTTGAAGGACATACAGACATTCATCAGACTAAGAGTAGAGGGAAAATATTGCATGCAAAAGAAACAGCATGCACAAACCCACAAAGACAGATAGATGAGCAGCAGATTCAAGAGACTGCAAATAATTTTGTGTGTCTGGAAGACAAGGTAGAAAGACTACTAGAAGCTAACTTTATATAACTAGGTTGATCTCCATTACAGAATACAATTTTTGCCTTTTTTAACAAATAAGCAGATGTTATACTATTGGACAGTTAAGGAAAGATTTTGAGCCAGGAGGTTAAATGATCAGATTTGTGTTCTAGAAAGCTGACTTTATCAGAAATATGGAAACAAGATTCATAGCATTTGCTTTTATGGAATGATGACATTAAACTAGGGCAGTGTCAATGACAATAGAGAAGAAGAAAAAGATGGGAAATTGTTGAAGTTATAACTTATATAAATAATAGTAGATATTAAAGAACACTCATCAAATCACCAAATAAATATGTGAAGTGATGGATTTGGTTCATCAATTAGATAGGAGATCTCTTCACCATGTAGACATATCACCATGATGTACACTTTAAATTTATTATTATTTTATATGTAAGTTATACTTTCTTATAAAGCTTAAATTAAAAAAATAAAAATATTATTCTCTTCTTCTATATTGAATTTTAGATGAGAACCAGGCCATCCAGAATAAAGACACTGTGTCCCAGCCTTCTTTGTGTTTACATGTAACCATATGACTAAGTTCTGGGTAATGGGATGTAAGGAAAATTATATTGTGTAGCAGATTTAGAGAATAATTCCTATCTATAAGATGAAGGGCATGCTCCTTAAAAAAAAAAAAAGTCTTCCTTTTAACTGCTGCCAGAACTACAGGCATGATTGCTGGAATTCTGTCTGCTCTCTTGAGGTCTCCATTTTAGGAAGAGCCTGAGTAACTGAGGATATAAATAAAACAAAATAAATGATCATATTTTAACCATTCCTTCTTGAGGTCTCTGTACTTCGAGTAAAGTCTCTTTTGAATGATACAGGAATCAGAAGTGGAGGCACTGGATAAAGTAAGCTGAGATTTCTGGCTTGGAAGAGTACTGACTTTAATAAGAAGTCAATTAAAAAAATCATGTAGTGAGAGAAGATACTGACATTAGGTTTAGAAATTTTGACTTTGAAATACCAGTGTGACATCGAAAAAAGTTGTTTAGTAACTATACATAGTTATACATAGTTACGTATAGTTGGATAGTATAGTAGGTGGTAGAGTATGGCCTGGAATTCAGGTGAGCAGTTGGGTATAGAGATGTGAGAGGCATAAAAATATACGTGGTGTTGTGAAGACTTGATAAATAAGATGGCCCTTTAAGAGGACTCAGAGGAGACAGGAGAGCTGAGAAAAGAACCGTAGGGAGTATCAATATCCAGATGCGGGTGAAAGAATAGAGGAGGAGCAAGAGGAAGAGGAGTAAGGGTAGTGGTGGTGGTGACAGCAGTGACAGAATAATTTACTAAGCCAGTATAACATGCCAGCTATTGTTGTAAGTGCTTTACATGTATTAACACTTTGAATCCACAAAACAATCCTCTAAGGTGCTGTCTAACTCATAAGACAGGTACTGTTAGTATCTCTACTTTATAGGAAACAGGCACAAAGAAGTTAGGTAAGTTGACACACTGTCAGTGGTGGTGTCCAGTGGCCTGGTTCCAGTCCTCTTGCTCTTTACTATTCTACCCTACTTTTAAAGAATAGATGGAGAAGTTCATGGGGTTGTGAAGAAACTCAGAATGATATCTTGGCAGAGAAAGGCTGAGGAGTTCAAAATGATGAAGTTTTTAGCTATTACGAACATTCAGAGAAGAGAGGGGATAGAATTGACTGGATTTGAAATATTGGAGGTCACCAGTGACTTAGAAGAAACTTCATTAGTGAAATGGTGAGTCAAAGTTTGATACGGATAAGATGGGCTGAAAAGAAAGTTCATGCCTTCCTTTTAACACACAGACACACACACACACACACAAAATAAAGTACAGTTTTTAAGAAGTGAAGTGTGGATGAGGAAATGGAGAGAAAGGGCGTATCATTCGTCTATGAATTAAAGGTGAGAGACTCTGAGAACAAACTGAGGACAAAGGGGTTTTTTGTTTGTTCCTTATTAGAAGAGACAAGTGTGATTTACCCTATGTACTGAAGAGCTCAGTAGGTGGACTGTTAAAAAAATGCAGAAGGAAGATGGAAAACTAACGGGCCAAGTTGTAAGAAAATCAGCAGGTTATGCGGCAGGATTAGTCTGGAGCACAGGGATGCAAATTTCCTCATGGTTTAGAAGAAGTAGTATAAAACAAAGAAAACAAAGAAAGTAATGCACTCTTAAGTATCTTCTGAGGACAAAGAAAAGAAACAACCAACGAGGACCCAGAGGACAGCATCCACCATTAAACAGAATGGGGATAATTATCCTGAAGCTTGGCTCCTAGTATTGGCTCTGACAGGAGTTTATTGACAGAATTTGTCTTCTTTAAAATTGATATCTTTATTTTCTTATTTGCAAAACAGCCCTACTGATACAGTATACGTGTTGTGAAAAATTGAAATGAAAAGCCTTTGAGGAAGGTACATGCTCCATGAAATTATCGCTATCAGGAGAACCATGAATATACTGAAAGCCATCATATGGTGTAGTGGGAATAGTTCCAGTCACATGTCAATTCTGCCACGTCTATGCAGTGTCTCTGAACAAATCACTCAGCCATTCTGAATCTTGATCACTTCCTTTGTAAAATAAGGATAATTTTCCTCAGATCAAAGACTTGTTTAAGGACTGTACTAAATCATTTATATGAAATGAAATTTATAATCCAAATCACTACACAAAGCCAAGCAACTCTTTTGGGAATCATGAAATATCATTTGTTACTGAATATAACAAAAGCAACAAAAAACAATGAACAGCAGTCATGCCCAGATATGTCAGTGGTGATGAGATGTAGACTTGCCACATCAGGTTTCCATAGTGTTTCGATGCGTCACACTAAATTTTGAACAGCAAGGCCATACAGTGAACAAGGGAAGTGGTCTGGGGGGATCATGACTTTGCTGGACAGTGAATGGTTAACTGCCAGATGCTATCCAACAGAATAGAGAGATGTGTGGCCACCGGTGGCAGGGTGGGAAAAAATGTCAGAGGTTGTGGCTGAGGAAGTTTCAATTCACTTATGGGAAATCTTTCTGCTTTCCCCATGTGGTCTCACCACATCCGCATGGACCCCCCTGGTGGGGCTCTCTGGGAACATGTAAAGTAATAGGCAGGGCCAGGAAGGCAGGCAGAAGGACAGAGATGGATAAGCTAAAAGGTATCAAGCAAGAGGAAGAGACTGAAATAGGAGAGAAGGAAGAGAGCTCTCGAGAGACATGAATCATCAGAAGGTGCTGTTGCACAAACTAGGATTGGAGCACCTGTTTTGATGATATTGACCATTCCTCTCTTGAAAGTCGTACATCCTCTGGTCAGCATCTCTGGTCTCTCTATTCTGGCACAGTTCCCACGTTCTAACTCTCTTTTTGCTCTCAAACTGGATGTCCAGTGCTTATGGGATCAACTCCCCCAATTTAATGCAACAGATGCCTATTTTCAGAATTTGGGCCTCAGGACCTCATTTCTACAATGAGCTTTTACTTTTATTTGCTTATAGATTTTTCTGACTTACCAATGACCTCTATCTAAAGATGATTTTTCCAAAATCTCATCACCCTCCATGAGACAGATGGCTCTTTTCCTTATCACTCTATTTCCAACAGCACTGCCATCATGCTTTATATCTTCTAGAAAAGGAATCTTGGGGTTAGCAAGCCCTGTATAAAACATATCACTCAGTGCTTCATCAACATTAACTCCACAAAAATGTGTGTCTTCCTTATCCCACATCTGAACTATCATAACAGCTTAAATACATTTTCTTAATCTTCCAGAATCAGTAATTCTTTGCTAACTAACATATTAAAAATGATGCTTCCTCATCTGGCTCAGTAGATCCTCTGCGATTTTGCTTTAGATATGAAATTTGACTCCTCATCACTTATGAGATAGTCAGTAAATTCTTTTTGAAAAAGCTACTTACTGAGTTGCTGCCATATGTTGACACTGTGATAAATATAAATGTAAAAGTCCTGTTTTCCCTGAGCTTAAGACTTACAATGAGGCAGAAGAGTAGTGCTGCTACTGGTATACCAGAAGTATCTATGGGGTATTATGGGGATCCTGAGAATAAGGACCTAGTAGAGGTTGGGACCACAAAGGAAAATTTCAAAATAAGTGGAAGAATGAGGTGAGTCTTAAGAAATAGAATAAAGCGGAAAAAATAAGGGATGAAGACATTTTAGGCATGGGGATAAGTAACTTGACAACACATGGCATTTTTTAAGGACTCCTAAATTGTTTTTTATGGCAGTATTAAAAGATTCAGTTATACAACTAAAGAGGTAGACTGGGGTCAGATTATGAAGAGTCTTGTAAGCATAGCTAAAAAAAATACTCATTTTATGCTGAAAGCAATGAGAAGCTGTCTAGATTTTAATTAAGATAATGAGTTGCATGATCATATTTGTATTTTAGAAAGATGTCTGGCAACAAATTTGAAAATGCTCAGAAGGGAATGAGAATGAAGGGAAAGCAAGTTAGGAAGTTTGGGTCTCTCACAAAGTCCCAAGAAAACAGTTACCACCACACACTTTTCTTCACCAACAGCGCTGAAACCCAATATTATTTTTGAAAGTGAAGACGTATTAAAATAAAAAATATTTCAAGAAAGTATGTGTCCATTTTGCAAAACACAGAGCTCAGCATTTCATAAATTTCAAGTAAAAATAAATCCCTTGTGTTCAATAGCAGATTAAGGAGATGCCCTCTAATTCCCATGGTTTTCTCTTTTAATCTGATATTTTTCTCTAGTATTTTATTTGCAGATAATAAAGATGAGGGATCTATTAATTTACTCTTACATTATATTTAGCTTTTCAATAAAAAAGTGGGGAATGCAGATTCTACTTCATAAGAAGATTAAAAAAAATTCTTGCTTAGTTTTTAATTCCATATATATATATATACATACACACACACCACATGCAGACACACTGTATGGAAGCAGCATTAGAGAAAATGCTTGCTGTGTTGGATTACTGAACATGTATGTTGTTTTGAAATCTCCTCCCCCACACAATTTTTCTAATCTGTCTGTCAGTACAAGGTTCTTAATGCTCTGTTGCTCTATGCTTTTTTCCACAAGATTTGTGTATATTTCATAGATGACCAATAGATAGCCAATACTATATAACATTTAAATACAGTGTGGTAGAATAGCATCAACCCTATCTAGCTACTCATTAGAAATTAAAATTATTGGGCCATACCACAGATACATTGATTAAGAATATCCTGGGATATGGCCCTGAAACCTGTATTTTAGTAAGCTTTCCAAAATATTCTTATAGATCTTAACTTAGGAAGAACTGCAGTAAAGGTTCGAGCTAAAGGCAGAACAGTCTAAAGACAGGTTTTAATCAATTAAAAAATTAATTTTGCTGCTATGAATGTCTTGACTTTTGGCAGATAATCACAAATACTTACTAAAATTGTACCAACCTCTAGTTGAACCAATTATATCTTCTTGATCATATAATAATGATGCTGATCAGCTTTCCAGCAAGGGATACCAGCATATACCATAGACTATACATTAAGACAGAAAATGAAGGTGCTTATTGTGGATAATTCTTTTTTTTTAAAATAAACTATCATATAAAACAAAAAGATATACTGTTTTCAGTGAGTTTCTGAGGTTAATTCTTAGCCACTTTTTTTTTCTGGATCAAATTAAATATTCTTATTTTATAAATTAGTTGTTTGATACTGACAATTACAATAACCTAACCAGTGGTATAATGTGCAGAAACCGATTAGAATGCGTTTTGAATTAAGAAACAAAGCGTTTCTTTTTCTTGATGGAAATTGAATAAAAATGTCAAACTGCTGCAATCAGACATCCCAGATATGAATATTCATTGGCAACTGTTCATGGCAGATTTATGAATTCTTTCACCTGCTGTTAGGAGGAAAAAGGAAAACATTAAGTTGCCAAATAAAGCCATTACCATAAGTTAAAAGCAAAAAATATATACACAGATGGATGCAGATCTTGGAATTATGCAATCTTATCAGACAAGACCTATTTCTTTTATATTGTGAAAACATTTGTTTTATACATGCAGATTGCAAAGGTCTGAGATTTGAACTCAGTATCTGCTAGCAGCACCTTCTCTTGTGGTTTATGGAGGACAGTGAAACCAAACATCTATCAACTTGTCATGGAATAGTCATGTGTAAAGATACTCATTAACAGTCCGAGTCCTACTTTAAATATCTGCCCCATTCCTTCAGCACTATGTACATCAACATCCACACACATTGGGCTCATTTGCCCTAAAGAAAAGATTTTGATTAAATCTGAGGGTATAATTTAAATGGATGATAACAAACTACTTCTATGGGTTTGTTTGTAAGGCTGAGTAATGAGAAACCATATAAAATGTTTGCTTAGGCATGGTAGGTTACTTATTTAACCACGTGTGAATTTCAGTTAATTTGTGGAAAACAGTTTCCATGAGCATTTTTAGTGCTTCCTGATTACTACCAGGGTTGAAATGCTACAAAAACATAAGATTTCCTGGAGCAGTTTAGTGTTTTCATTTATAGGCAAGGGAAGGACACAAAGAAGCAATAAAAAACTACACTTTGAATATTTTATTATTCACTCATATACAATTTGGTTCCTGTTTGATTCAGATATTTTTTGGTTTACCTTTGAGACTCCAAAATGGCTACTATCTTATACAATCTTTTAAATAAGAATAGAGATATTTTTTCTTTTAGTTTATAGCTTAAACAAATGCACAGTTGATATTAATGGCCATTTCTGTTAGTTAATTGAATAAAATAATGATGGAACTCTGAGGCCAAGAAGAATTTGGGTTGCATTTTACCCAATAATCATAAGATTTCAACTAAATTATTTGGCAAAGCAATCATTGCACTTTTCTACAAGATGAGGCATTTGAAGAGACTTGCAGAGATCTGAAACAAAAAGCCCCCAGTTATTGTTTCTCAATTATGCCAAGAAGTTAAACAGGAAGATTCATTTGACTGTATCTCCAATCTACTGGGCTTGGTTGACAAACCAAAGTAAATGATGTTGAGCTCTCAAAAGTTTGCATTATCACACTCATTAATTGTTGGTGGAAGTGTAAAATAGTGTGTCTATGGAGGATGATTTGCTAACATTTGCTACAGTAGATAATTCATCTAACATATAAGAATTAAATATACATGCACCATTTAAACCAGCAATTCTACTTTTAGGCATTGAACCTATAAATGTTTACCACATTCCAAAGTATTCATTGCATCAGAGTTATAACAGCAAATGACTGACAGCAATCTAAATGTCTATTAATAGAGGACAAGTTAAATAAATCCTGGTTCATCCATACAATGGATTACTTGTTGACATTAAAAGAATGACGTGGTCTGAGGACTAATCTTTAAAGTGAATTTTTAAATTAGAAAAAGAAGGCACAAAATTTTGTCTAAAATATGCTATAGTTTTAATATGAGAGAGAGAAAAAACGAGAGACTCTGTTTTTCTGTTTATCCATGTATCTATCTGTCCAGAAAGATACACAAAGGCTCATAACAATGATTCTCTCTCCTGGGGTGAGAAGACACACTCTTTTCATTCTAAATCTTTTTCCTTCTTAAAATATATTAATCATGTGAATGTACTATGTAAATATATATTTAAGAAATAAAAACTTAATTGCAAATAACTTATTTCCAGAAGTATACTATATTATGAAAAGTGTGAGTTAAAGAATACACAGAATAAAGGAATGTATCGTAAGTGTTCAAGTGTTGGGTACTATATAGTTAGGGAATATTCTTCTAGTGGACTTTGATTATTTGAGTTTTTATCCAATCAGCTAAACTTTATCTATGTCATGAAATTTTACAGTCGATGCTATACTTTTTAAATTTGTTAATGTTATAGGCCATCTCCTCCCAAAGCTGCACGCATGCATACACACACAGATGTGCAAAAAATCCAGAGGACTTATATATTACATCTACTCCAAGGAAATCATCCATGGATCCCTAATACTTCATGAATGTTGGGGTAACAGCTCCTTATTTTAATAAAACATAAATATAGAAGTTAAGGTTTGTTCATTCTCAAATCATGTACAGAGAAAGACTCTGGTAATCCCTTTGAACAAGGCAAAAAATAAATACATGTGTGAGATTGAAATTTGTGATTATAATCTAAGCTTAAGTAACTCTTAAAGAGCAATACATTTAGAGTCCCAAAGGGACATCTCACCAACTCTTTTTTAGTCATTTTGTATCTTGGTAGCATTTCCATTATCATGGAAGTATTTTTTTTAAATATTAGCCTAAGGGAAAATAGAAACTAAATACTAAGAAAGTTTTATTATAATCCAAGAACTAAATCATAACATTGTGAAGTGAAAAATTTATTTGATACTAGTTTCAAGGATGTGATGAGGCCTGATGTTATTTAAAGAAATAAATCTCAATATATATCAATTCAAAATAAAAAAAATAGTATTGCTTAAAAGACTAGTTACTAAGATGCTACCTCTTTGCATACACAAATTTCCTTAATAATTACCGTTTAAATAACTATGACAATGTTTTTATGTACATGTATATAGATCTTCTAGTGTTTACAATAATCATGATGCTATTTTAAAGTAACAGTGAATACAACTCCAAGTGCTAAGCACATAGGAGAATGCATGGAAAAGACATTTATTAATGTAAATTTTGTCATCATTAACAATAATGAAAGATATTTATTCAGCCCATAGATAGGTTATTCTTAACATATCACTGTTCTTTCAGATTGGGATTGTGTATTTGGAGGTTTTCATCAGTTATTTTTATGGGTTTGTTTGAGCTTCTCATTTTCTCTCTCTTAAAATACTTGCAAAGTAGCATAACATCTCTTTCTTTTGACCTCCCCTGACAAATTAAATATTCAACAACCCTCAAGCATCCATTGCCCTTGAGATCACATCATGATCTCAGTTAACACTTCTTTAGGCAAATCAGCGTAATTACCACACATCTAGAACCCACAGAGATCCTTCTTAGACAAAGGTAGCAGCAGATACTCTGCCACTGAGGGGTCAGGATTGAGGTTTACATGGCTCAGGGTCTTAGATTTGGCACTTTACTTCACATCTGGGTAAAAAGTATGCTTTCCCTTTAATAAACAAATGCAGAAAAAGGAAGCAATGAAATTTGTATTCATAGGGTATGATGGGAAAGAATATTCTATAACATCTATTTTGGATATGAAAGCCTTTACCAAAGTACTTTTTTTCCAGTTTTTTTTAAAGGAAATAAGGCAGCTGAAGCATAAAGTGAAGAGCTTCCTACTTAGTGTCCCATGGCGAGGACAAAGGGATTTGCTCTCTCATTATCAGTAATGGTTTTACTGGCTCTTCTGATTGTATAGCTGAAAATCTTAATGTTGGTTTTGTATCTGGTGGGTCCCAGATACCTAATGAGTATCTGAAACCAACAGGAAAAAACAGCAATATGCACACACACTTGCTGCGTGCTAAGCACCGTTCTAAGTGTTTATAGACTACTTAGTTCTTAGTTTACCCCCTGCAGCCACCTCATGATGTAGGCGATGTTACTGATTCATTTACAGATGAGGAATTTGAGGTGAGAAGAGGTTCATCTATCTTAATGAAGGTTGTGGACCTGGGTGGGGAATTTGAATCCAAATCTAGAAAACTTACATATTTAAACACTACTAAACTACATTGAACATTAAGGAGATGTTTTAAATCACTCTACATTTTTTTCAAAAGAACGGTCACAAGAAGAGAAGGGTGACAACTATCCATGGACTCATCCAGAAGACACTAATTAGTTACTGTTAAGCATCGTGGTAGCTGCAGTTAAGAAAGATACGAATGACAAAGTAAATGAAGCTTAAGAAACAATACAAAGTTTAAGGTGTTTTTTTTTTTTAAACAAAGCTCTACTTTACTTTTCTAACCAGTTTGCATTTACATCAAGTAAGAAAATCAAACTATATGAGACAAAGAAACTTTCAACTGTGCCTGCAATTCTCATCTATCTATTCTTATAACAACTATATTTAGAAGAGCTTTAAATAAAACGGTTGTAAGGATATACGTGTTATCTGGCTATTCTATGAATTTACTCTATGTAGTTTTTCTCTTTCTCTCTATTAATTTAAGTTTACTCCACTCAGTGTCTCCAGACAACTTCTCTGACCTGCTTCTATTCAAATGCACATAATGCCTGTAACAGTCTAATTTACTGATTAACCTTCAGCTTTTCTATCTACCATGAAGTCTCCCCTGAAAATTTACATCTAAATTACTTTAAACTATGCAGTTGAAAATACTCACTTGATATCAACTATAGCCAATCACATATTGATATTTTACTGAATTTTTAGGTATTATTTCTTGAAGACCAGTTGTCTGGTTTAATTTTTTTTGTCATTCAGAGCAGCTCTATGTAGTATAATTTCTGCAATGACAGGAGTATTCTGTAATTTTGTGGTCCAATATAGTAGTCACAAGACACATATGGCTATTGAGCACTTAAAATGTGGCTAGAGGGACAGAACAATTGAAACTTTACTTTTATTTAAGTCGAATTAATTTAAATTTAGTCACATGTGGCTAGTCACATGTGCCTATTAGACAATGCAGATCTGCAATGATGTATCGATATACGTAAAGCAGATATTTAATATATTTTGTTGAATGAATGAATGCATACACAAGGGTTCTCAGGTTCCTAAGAAATGTCTATTTGCCCTAAACTTTCATTTTGGAAGTATTACAGATCATTTTTGGAGGCAAACGTTCAAAGGATTTATAATCTTAGAATCATAAAATTAGGCTGGGGAGAAACTCCAGATCATTTAATCATCCAAACCTTTACTTGACAAACAAGAGACAACTCAGTCCACGGAAGACATGTGTCCTTGCTTCAGAACTACTTTGTGAAGAGGCAAGGACTAGAGCTCAGGGGTCAGTTTCTCCAGGTAGTGTTTTTGCCATAATATTCTAAAATTTTGTGGGTCATAAAATTTTTGTTTTTCCATTATCTGTCTGTTCATGACCTCCCCACAAAATTGTAAGCCTACTTTAGAATTCTGTTTTGGGGTTGCCTGAAAACAGACCATGAAGCCAGGATTAGACGTAGTTTATTTGGGAGGTGTGGAGAACACCATAAGGGAAGGCTAAAGTAGCATTATCGAGCCAGATACTGTTGGCCTCACAGTTTAGTTTCATGAAGAAAATTCTGGGACACAATTTTAACATACACACTTCAGTGTCACCCAGTTTGGGAGGGTGGGATGGTGTCAAGTGAGAGAGCTGGAATATTGTGGATTGTCAGCTCCCACCAGTTCCCGGGCATGTGGAAGGCAGCAGATCCCAGGGATGAGGCAAGGTGGGGGGGATGTGGTGAGGCTTTTCTAGCTTCTGTCCTACTTTGTTTTCAGTATAGGGCTAAGCTATAGGAGTTTCTCAGTTAATATTTGGTTTATTGAATATATATATATAATGGGAAGGATTGTTAGAGCAGGCAGATAGCTAGATATGAGCAGAGAAAAGGGGACACAGACCAAACGGCAGGAATTGGACAGAAAGGAGGGGCAGAGACTAAACACAGGAAACCACACATCATGTAAGCAAGCACCAGGGGTCTCTGGGCAGAGAAAGGAAAGCAGGAAATCTTTGGGCTGATAAGGGGCCACACCTTTTGGCCTGGAGACCAACAAAGAAAGGTCACAAAAGGCAGGAAATTCTTGTGTCCAAATGTAACCTTTTGCTCATTATGCCCTCATTTCAATAAAATTAGCCTTGCAGATCAGACGTACCCATCATGCACCAACACCATGATACTTCTGATCGAGACCAAATAAGGACAAAAATCCCTCCTTCCTTTGGGAAGGTGGAGTTGGGATGATAATCAGGAAATACAACCCCTCCTCAATGAATATTATCTCACTCATTTTTACACTCTATGTAACTAATTTGCCAAAGAAACTCAGGGCAGCCGCTTACCTAAGCCTGCCCACTCTCCCCTTGAAAGTGTACTATCCATCCTTTGATAAATCCTCACTTTACTTTTCTTAACCTCTACGTCTTGTCTCTGAATTCTTTCTGGGACAGGACAAGAACCTGGAACACCAGTTGGATCCACCGGCAACAGGATGTTTTGTAGCTCAAAGGGATAAGGTTCACAATAGCTTTATTTTAGTCTCAAATCTTAAGGAACTAAGAATTTTTAAAGATAGATAGAGATACAACTCTTTGTATCTCAGGAGCTAGCACAGTGCGTAACACAAAATAAATGGTATTCAAATTACTGTCATAACTTAATCTTGTCAATGTAATACAGCGAAGAATAACATAATATTTTGCTACTATACTGCTCCTACTACTCTTAACAGTAAATGCTAATTGAATGTCAATTATCTGCTTCTAAATAATTTTCATATATTAGCTCATTATTCCTCTCTATAATTCTAACCTGCATGTACTACTGATCACCATAAAATCATCCTACAACAAAGCATAAGTAGGACTTTTGGGGGAAAATGATATATAAACTATGATATTTAAAGTTATCATTTATAATTTAAAGCATTAGTATTATTTCTAATTTGGGAAATCTTTTATATTGGAATCACTTTTGGTTTTGAAATATGGGAATGGAAGCCTAAGAACTTTGATTCTTCTTATGCATCTCTGTGGTGAAAGTCAGCTGCAAAACACTGCATGTTCTGAAGCACGCAATGAGGATGTGGCCATGAAAGAAAAGAAACCCAGAGTTTTGGAGAACATACAGATCTGGAAAGGAAAATATACTACTTCTCCCCTAAATTGCTTTTTCCAGATAAGAGATTCCAAGACTTTTGCTATAACCACCCACCATACACACTGAGCACCCACTAGGTGTATTAGATGTGATGCCTAAGACAAGCCATTTCCTTGACTTTAGAACAGGTTTCTAAGTTTTTTCCCTCTTGGGAAGTTAACGTCTGCATAGCATATTTGATGTCTACATTGTGGTATAATTTTACTAACCAGAAAGTAATAAGATGGTAAATACCTTTGTCAAAATTAAACTTCCTTAGGTATAGAATCATTTGGGAAACAATGGGTTGAAATTTGGGTAAAAATGATGTTTAGTGAAACAATTAAAATAGCTTTCTATAATTTTACTTTAATTTGTTTACGTTGAATTATTTTCATTCTTTTCCCTCCAGTATCAGCGCATGTTACCAAATAGAGAATGTTGACGTGCTACTAATAGAACTACAATAGTGAGATACATAGAGGCAGGGGCAGTGGTTTGCTGAAGCCTGTACCAGCTCAGCTTGCTCAGCTGATCATGTACGGCATCTCTTCTCAATTCCAAGTTCAGTAAAGAGTCTCCACTTTGGTAGCCTGAAATCCATCATGGTGAGAATACTTTAACTACAGAATTTGTAAATGTTACAAATCAATTGTCCTGCCCCCCCACCTGTTGTTAAACATTTAGCAGCATCATTTACCAGTATGCCACTGCATAGCAAAGCCTATGAGGCACCCTGGAACTCATAACTAATTTAATTCAGCACAAGATTTATTTGTAGAAGTGTCTCACCTGTATGATACATCAATAATTAGGTGACCAAATTGTTTCTGGAACAAGTCATGAATCGAGAGTTGATATGTTGCTTTATATAATGACTGGCTCTACAAGGTGAGAAAGTAATGGTATACACTAGTAGTTTTCTAACTGAGATTTTTATTGTAATTAAATTTTTTTTCTTTAATTCTGGGACCATCACAAGGTTTCTGATTTTTATTTTGTTATGGAAATCATAAAAATATATTGCCATCTCTTCTCATCTTAATTTCACAGCTAAAAGAACATTTAATAGTAAAATGGGAAAAATAGTTAAAAATATATAATCTAAGAATAAATTATAATTCTTCCTAGGAAAGAAATTTTTTTCATTCTTTCACCACCATATTATTATTACCAGTAAAAGTTTTCTCACAAGCTGGACAGGCACTTTGGAACATACGCACAATGACTGGTGAGATGTTTTTCTTAATGAAAAGTTAGTAGTAGTTTTTCTTACTATCAAAAGAAAATAGTAAGAACAATATCCTGAAAAGTGATAGTATCCAGCTTTGAACAATGTTGAGAGAGCTGAGGTTGCCAGACAGAATACCCAGCCATACAAAAGCCACAGAGGGTCCATGGCTCTCTTAGCAGAGGATTTATCAATTATCTAAATTCCTGGCTTCCTTCTCTATGCTCAGTCAAGTAGAATTTCTTATAAGAAAATTTTTTCAGTATTACTTTTCTACAGAGAAAATGTGACCACAAGCAAGTGGTCTCTTTACCATTGTCTCTCAGTAAAATTTATCATCTCTCACTCTGATTCATCCATTAGTCTCTGATACATTCTGCTGATCTTGATAATTCCTGGGTGTTGATAACATGTAATTTCACAATGAGCAAATTGAGGACCCTAAGTAGAGACAAGGTAAATTGACTGAAGCCTGGCCTGATCGACTACTGTTCTCACAGCTGATCAGTCACACCCTAGGATCAACACTGCCCCATGTCCCTCAAACTACAGTAAATATTATTTCAGTTTATTTGAAAATTTTTCACTCTTTTTCAAATGAGGCCTGATGTCATTATTCCTTATGTAATTACTTCTAGAAAGACACTGCCAGTGTATCTAAATGTTATTTTTCTACTACTGAAAATTTAATAGGAACAGTGTATTTTATGTCACCTCTTCTTCAGATCAGAAGACTGAAACATGAGGAAAAAACAAACCCTTGTACAGTAGCAAATTGAGCAGGGAAGCACAGTCAGGTGTGTGTTTGGCATATTTAACACAGCAGACCAATAGCTGTAAATTAACCACGAATTTGCTTTTGTAAACGAGAATTATTATTGACATTTCCAGCTTGAGGGGCCACTGAGAGTGAGTAAGTTGATTGTTGTTCAATTATTTAATTAAGTTCCAGGAAAGATGTGAATCACAAGGTCAGCCATCATCTGAGCTGAATTATAGAAACAGAGTGGTATTGGTCAAAAGGCAGACTGCCATGATCACTGAGAGCATGATACAGACTGACTCTCTCAGTCAGCTGGGATATTGACAAGGGAAAATGTGGAAAACTAATTTTGAACTTTTGGATTAAAATGACTTAAAAAAAGAATTAGAATCCATGAACAATTTAGTGAGTAAGCAGGTAGTCTATTTTAGTCTATGTGATCTCAGAAGAGCCAGTAAATAGGTACAAATACAGAGGAAAGTTTTTTCAAAACCATTTCAAGCCCAGACAACAGTGATGACTATTGAGAATAACAAGGTACCAGTATTAATAGTAAATAGAAGTACTGGCCCTTCAAACTATCACTTAGAGATACAAAAGTAGAAACACAGGAAATTCATTCATCTTTTAGGTTTTTAGATTTCTAAATATGTGAAGATGTTTACCATATGCACTTTATGAACATAATTCAGCTTTTACAGATGTCTGTATAGTAAAATTTGGGCAGAACATGATATTCATTGCAATAAGCTATTAAAATCTATGTAGAATATTTCTTTCAGGGATTAGTATATGTGCAAAGAATAACTAATCTGTTAATTATCAGCTTGGAAGGAGAATTACTTTAATTCCCAAGGGGTGTGTGTGTGTGTGTGTGTGTATCCTTTATGATCAGTTGCACTTCTGATAGAATGACAGATGTGAGCAATTGAGGGAAAGCAATAGATCCAATACAGTTTTATTTCATAAAGCTTCTGGTCTTGTACCACATGCCAAAAGTCATCAATAAATTGAGATATATTGTCTTGATTCAACCACCATTAAGTTACACCATAGAGCTATAGGATTATAGCCAATGAGTTGTATTTGATGGGTCACTGCCAAGTTCAGGTGACATAAGTAATGTTCCACAGCGGTTGGTCCCAGACCTATTGTTGAGCATTTTAATCAGTTACTTTGATGACTGAATCATGAACATGATCGTTAATTTTGCAGATAAGTTGTGGAGAGTGACATCTTGAGTATTTCAGAGGAAAAGAATGAGAATATAAAATAATTTTAGGAAATTCCACAAGTTTTCAAAATTAATTATGATGAAATTCAAGAGGAACAAATAAATGTTAATGTGTTAACTGAAAAAAAAATTAGGAAATATGAGTGAGGAAATGCTGTCTACACATAACCATGATTAAAGAAAGTCTGAAGCACCACAGAGAAAGGAATAAAAAGTCAAATATGGGTACACAATGTACTGCAGGAGTTAGAGGGAGCAAGAGATTTAGTTACCTGAATGAGGTAATAAGCACCACAGTATGGTGCTGTGGACAAAAGATTTGGGACAGAAGACCTGGAATTGAATCTAAGACACACTCTTATTAACTTTGAGCTCCTGGGCAGAGTCATGCTGTATCTCTGAATCTCAGTTCAAAGATGGAGGTGATAACAGTCTCAAGCTCAATTAAATAAAAATAATTGGGATAATTTGTGTAAAAATACATAGCGAATTTTAAATCACTGTATTAATGTTGGTATTTGAAAATAATTTGTAATGGCAATAATATTCTCTCAAATTACAGATATTTTATTCACATTTTGTAGGCTTTTTGGAGTGCTTAAAAAACTTAAAGGACTTAGATAATATCTTCTAATAGAAGATGTCAAGTTGCATTTGAAGTTTTTAATTTTTTAACCAAAATGTGAAAAGATCAATATCTCTAGAACAAAAATAAGAAGTAAGCATTTTAAAATTACTAATTAATCCAGAAATTATATTTTGTTAACTTTAGTATTGAAGATTTAACTTTTGCTTTAAGCCAAGGTTATTAGGCTCTGGCAGGCTATGACATCTTTGATTATGTAAGTTTCAAAAGAAAAAAAAAAAGATGACTACATTTTCAGCAATCTGAGACTGGATAAAGTCCAGGAGAAATACCATTTGTGTGTTATTTAAAAGATCTTTCAGTGAGACTTCCTGGTTTAGCAGTAGGTCTTTTCTTTCACTCTTTTTTCAGTTTGCTATCCCCATTCATTGTTTTGACTAGCCTAAAGTCAGTGCTCTGTTGATTTTTCTAATGCAGTAACTAACTCTTTATTTTTCTAGTATACAGAGACTTACGTTTTTAATTCTCCTTTAGTCTTAGGCAGAAGAAGGAGACAATAGTGGGAAAAGCAAACCTCTAGTCTGAATGCGGACACAGGAATACAGAATCCTGTACAAATAGATGGTGACTTTTTATAACGTATATGCAAGTGGAATCCCCAAATATCTATTTCCATACACTTACGGAACTAAGTTTTGATAGGATCCAGATAGAAGTGAGGCTTAGAGGAAACCACTGAGGAAAAGGTAGAAGCTTAAGGATATAATGTTAAAACAGAAAATTAAGCATTTTTCTTTAAAAAATTCATAGTTTTCTTTACTACTGCTCCATGATTGAAACACACAGCCTTGATGTGGTAAACCATTTCTCCTGATAAAGTAAATTAATTTACATATGTGGTTTACTACATACACAGATCTCTCTATATATTCTAATTTATTGGTGTGAAACTCTCACTGATCCAGAAGAATGCATATTGAAATTGCTTGGTAATGTGAAATCTGTTCAGGAAGATTGGAAAACCATACTATATTCCCAATAGATTTTATTGTCATTTATAACAGTTGCATCAAAATAAACTCATATGTACTCAACTGCAAACAATGTTGCATGAAGAATTTTAACCCCAAATAAACATGTCGTTTATTCAAATACGTAAGTGCCAGAGAAACAAAAAATCTGATGCCAAAGTCCCTTAGCAACAAGGAACTAGAATGCTTTTAAGAAGATTAACATCCACTAAAATCACTAAAATAACCTAAACCCATTGAAATTTAGAATCCCAATATTTAATGATGATGCAGTTTAATACTTTCACCTTATTGTCTTAACTTGAAAGGATACCAGATCTTATATTTTTTCCCCCTTCAATTCAACCCCCAGTGATATAGAATCAGAGTAACCTAACTCTTCTATTCTCACCATGTATAAGAATTTTTACTGCTTGTGGTTTCCAGAACAATGCTTCCAAAACATTAATGTAGAGACAAATCACCTGGGAATCTTGTAAAAATGCAGATTTTAGTCTGGCAGTTCTGGGATGAGGCCCCAGATTCTGCATTTCTAATAAACCACCAGATGATGTCCATTCTGCTCTCAAGCAATAGCAAGGTCCTGGAACACACAGAGAAGAAATATTTTACCAAATCTTTAAACCATCACAAAAGTTTTTGTGTAAAAATCCTGCAAAATGAAGAGCTCAATAAGAATACAAATATGCGGTGGGGATTATGACTGAGTCCTCAAGAAGTAGCTAAGGAAACTGAGCTAAAGAATATTGTACCTACCACAGAGGCAAGTGCCCCTGTAGTCCTGTCAAGAGGTAGTACTGCTTTAAATTTCTCGTTAATACTCAAAACATTTACTACACCAACAACATAATGCATTACAGATGAACTAGTACTCTAGCTTGAGTCATACGGTGCCTCTCAAAGCTTAATTTGGAAGCAGATTTTGAACAGCACCTGATATTAAAAAATACTATGTACTTTTAAAACATGATGGTTAACAAAGCACTATTAAGGACAAAATTGTGAGCAAAGGCTGTGATTGATGGTATTTAAAAAACAAATATAACTAATTACAAGATCTTTCTATACAGCTCAGATGGAAATTCTGTAAAAATTGACTCGACTTCTACTTGTTAGATTAGTAGTAAACAATGCTATTGATTTTGTTATCTTTAAATGTGTGAAAAGGATGTACGAGTGGAATGAGCATTGGGTAGGGGAATGAGAAGCTCTGAAGTAAAATTATTACCTGTGTGACCAAAACCTCCATGAGCCTCTGACCCTTTAGTTCAGTGGGGATAGTAACTCATATATAGAGAGAGAGCTGGGACAAAGAAATAAGTAATGCATGGAAGAGCCTTAGCACTGTGTCTGCCCATGGTTAGCAACCCAAAATTATTAGCTTAAAATATTAGTACTCAATAATCTGAGTTTCTGTGAACATCATATCTTTCACCATGTTACTCCTAATAACAACAGTAATAATATTGATTCCACCATTGATTGAATACCTACTTTATCTCAAGTATTGTGTGAAAAGCAATAAATAATCTCATTCAATCCTTGTACGTGTCTGAAGTTTCTATTTACTTAAGAATAATCAAGTCCAGAAAAATGAAGTGGTTTGCCTGAAGTCCCTAGAATTTACTATCAGAAGAACTGGTATTTCAGTTTAGAGCTGTCTAACCTCAGTATTCCTGGTCCTTCCGGCTGTAGTGAAGTACAAAACTGTCCCCTGGGGTTATCATCATCTGTTAAAAGGGATTAATAATGCAGACCACACATACTTGTTTTAAAAATTGAACCACATAATGAATATTGAAAACCACACACAATGCCTGGTGCAAAGTTAGCAACCAACACCTAGTCCCTGGATATAGCCATAATTGCAGGGAATACGCATAACCCCAGATGAGTAATGGAATGAACGTTAGTTTTGAGGTGGGCTTTGCTTACAGTAGCAACAGTGTGGTAAGGTTTTCAATCTTACGACTCTGTCATCAGCTTCTGTTCTATCTTTTACTACTGTCTATGCAGTGTTTTCCGTCATGCCTTTGATACTATTTAGCCAGATATAACATAACACTATTGCGGCAAAATAAGCATTTTGCCTTCTTTGGATTCCTGGCAGAATATTCCAAACACAGCTTCCCTTTTGCTGATGCTGTTAATTGCACAAATGCTCATGTCATCTTGTTTAGACTATGGTTTCATCCTGTTTTGACTATCATGTTGCCCTTATGCTGGTCTCCCTGTTGACAGACTTCAGCTGGTACATACTGTGCCTTGGAGTCTGATAGGCATCAGCTGCAGCAAATAGACAATTTCTCCTTCAACTAGCTGCCAGACTCAGATTCCTATTAAATTGTACTTTTAATTCTCCTTGAGAAAATCTTTTTAGATTTAGGTATGAAAGCTGTCCTTCTTTCTTGAATATTTAGAAATGCCTAATAAATACTCCCTTTTCTCATATGTGCTGAATTAGGTGGCATGAACAAACAAAACAAAGCACCAATAGCCCTTTCTGTTATATGTTCCCAACAGTGGTGCCTTGTACAAAGCTACTAATTATGTTTTATTAGTAATTTTCAGGCTGATGAAATTGGATTTATTACATGTACAGTAAAAAGAGAAGATGGATGTCAGAACTGTTAATGTTCCCTCTTAAAAAAGAGGCAATTTACCAGCCTTCACCCAAACAAATTACCATGAATGTTGGTCAGTTTAGTTCATGGTTTTTTCAAAAAATATGCATTCCATATATTCCATTTTGATTCCTCTTTTATATTCGTGGTATTAGCTTACATAAATTACAAAGACCAAAATTTAGGGACACTGAAGAAAAAAGCAGAGGAACCCTGTTCAGGTGCACAGTGGAATATTAAAATCTGTGTATGACAATCAGAAACTCTGTCAGTCATCTGGAGCCACATGTGTCCTTGAATCCAAAACATGATTACCACATACCTGGGGTAGTACAAGTCTGTAACTGCTTCTATCTGGTTCTTCTCTGATGTGATGGCTCTTGCACAGTGCCATGAGATTTTAGTTATCTAAAGAGTTGTTTTCACTATACTGTGGGCATTTCTCTCTTTTTTTGGACACCTGGTGAACATCATCTCTCCTTTGTTCCTACCTACATTCCTATTTCTGTTTGGAGAATTAGCTCTACCTTCTGTGTGCAGTCTTGGTACTGTGGAAATCCAGGTGTCTCCCTTTTACTACTATCAACAGAAAGGATCAGAGCCCTCTACTCACTGCATGGTTTTGTAAGGGAGTGGACACGTGGCTTATATTTGGCCCTCAGACATTCCCTTCAGGGACTTAGAATCTTGAGGGTGTGTCATAAAGTTAGTTGGGAGTCTTTCCTTAATTAAAAAGGCCCCAAACAAAAAACGGATCTCAACAAACATACTTATTATGAGTAATCTACAATTCATACCCCTCCTTTACCTGGGGCTACCCAAACCCTGCTCCTTTGTCTCCTGACTTCTCTTGGAATATTTGAGCTCAGACTATAATTATGGTATTTTATTTGGCTTATTTTAGCAAGCCTTTAATCAAAGAACTCTGGATGCTTCTAACTCAGGAACTGTGCATGATGACATCTTCCTACTTTAAAATTTTCGATTAATATGATTGTTTACAGAATAAAATATCAATCATTTAGAATCTGGCTCAATTTTACACTCCAACATTGCCAGTTTTACCCAAACAAATGCTTAACTTGAGGTGGACTGACTTATTCATGCATGACTGTGTGTGTGTGAGTGTGTGTGTGACAGTGTGTGTGTGTGAGTGTGTGTTTATCTATCTTCACCTCCGTAAATGGAACACCTAGTAACCATCCCTTCCTAACTTCCTTTTTCCCTCTTAATTGAACCTTACCTATTTTCAAAGCCCAAATTAATTCCAAGAGTCCTCTATGGGGCCTTTTTTCAGCACTAAATCCATGATTAGATGCCTTCTGTTCAGATTTTATATCAATTACTGCTATGTAGTGCTAATATTCAGTAAGTTTCCTGAGCACTATTAACTCATGAATTATTACTTAAACCTAGTAAAAAAAAATCAGTATTTTCTTCATCCAAAGGTTTTAATTTTTTTAATTTAAGAATCTAAATAAGTAAACTAACAAATTAACACGTAGTTTAAAAGTAATGAACAAAACATTCAGTTAAGAGGATAATAGTTTACACTGTATATATATATAATCACTGTAAAAATTGTTTCTTATTGTTTATAAGATTAATTTCTTTTGCTTTTATAAAATTGTGAAAGCACATATAGTTGAATTTTTCTAGTAGATTTTAAAAGGTATTTTCAAGTTTTTGGCTTACAAGAATTCTGTAAACAATCACAACAAATCTAAACACATTTGATATATTTGACAATTTGGATAGCCTCAAGAATTTGAAGAATGGAATGCTTTGATCAATGAAGAGATTACATGTATTTACATATATATACATATTTTCTCATTCAGGAGGGTGATATAATAAACAATGTAAACTGAATTAAGTCTAGATAAATTCCATAAGAAAATAACCAGTAGGTGTTCGGATGTCTGTACTATCAAGAAAACAATAGGGAACGATGATGCTACCTTTGGAGACTTAAATCTAGCCAGAGCAAGAACATAGTAGGTACTTTCAATTAACTGAAAGAGGTAGACTTGAAAATTATGTTTCCTTTAGAGTGGATGTGTCTGTGTGTGTATTTTCTTTTCTTTAATGTTTTTTGTTTTTTTGTGTATATATCTATTTTTATTGAAGTATAGTCAGTTTACAATGTTATGTCAATTTTCTGGTGTACAGCCTAATGCTTCAGTCATACATGAACATACATATATTTGTTTTCATATTCTTTTTCACCATAAGTTACTACAAGAAATTGAATATAGTTCCTTGTGCTATACAGTATGAAATTTTTTTTAATTTATTTTATATATATTAGTTAGTATCTGCAAATCAACTGTGCAACAGAAAGAGGAGGAAAGGGAAGGAGGGAGGGGAGGGGAAAATAAGGGAGAGGAAGAAATGGATAGGGGATAAGAAAACAGGACAGTGAGTATTTGGAGGTTTTTATGTGCAGTTGTAGAATACAGATAAATTTCTTATAGAGTTCACTTTGGTATATTCCCACTAGCATGTCAAAGTATAGTTGACATCTCTATTAAATATATCCATATAATATCGAAGTCTGTATGAAAAGTATAGACTTTTTTATATCCTCATGTTTCCATATGACATTATGTCTTCTAAATGGTTTATTTCTTCATAATTCCCAGAAAAAACACCATCAAACTTTAATATCTCTCAAAATGTTGCACATTTGCTAAAATATCTGACACCTGGTGGTAATCATATATTACTACATACTAATCAATTTTTTTGAAGGGGGAGTGACACATGGGTGTTCCCATAACCTTTCCTACCTCTTTCACAGTGAGCAAAAGAGGATGGTAAAGGAAATTATTTTGTTGACATATTTGCCATCTGCAGACTATATATTCAGACCTAATAAGGATTTGAAACCCACCACCTTCATTCTGTAAATGAGGAACTGAAATGTCAAGAGGTAAATTCCCTTGTTCAAGGTCCCATACCTTGTAAGAGTTAAAAGGTCCTAATGTCATTTCTGCACTTCTTGACTTGAAACTGAGTTTGGCTAAGACACTTGCATTTACCCTCTCCTGTCACGCTGGATTTCAGAAGCATGTGCTTTCTCCCCAAAATTGAATCTTTGCCTATCTCTTGGTTCTCACTGTGTCTGAATTTGTTTGGGTCTAAGATAAATTTTTAAAAACTACTGCTTTGACCATGTTTTCCCTCAAATGAAGGACAACCAATTTTTAGTTCTGAAACCTGTCCTTATGCTAGACTTATAGGTACACTCTATCTTCACCTTAACTATAAAATGCCCTCTAATGTTAATCTCAAACAAGGATGTGTCTCTCAGGCAGACTTCCTTGTTCTTTGTCGCCTACCTGTCCCAAGCTCCCCCAATCCCCGACACGCTCACACCTGGTGAATGTTTTCCAAAACCATTTGTACTTGCTTATCTTGTTTTCTTTACCTTGAATGGATTTTAGTGCCTTTTTCTACTTATCCAAATTGTACCAACCTTAGAGAATCACCTCAATTCCCAACTGTTTCTAGAAGCCTATTCGAATACTTCTAGTCAACAAAGATACTTCCCTTTCTTCAGGGAGCATTTATTCTGTATCATGATTCTATTCTCCATTGCAATTTACAGGGCATTAAATGGTGTCATTCCTCAATTGTTTTACATATTTAGGTACTGTCTCCACAAAGTTGTTAGTTTCTTGAGGGCACAGACAAAGGCTTGTATAAATTCTGTAATCCTTGTCATTAATAAGTGTGCTATAACTTCATATTGATTTTAACAGAGAGCAGGAAATAGTCTGGCGTAGTACCCAACAGTCCTCAAACTCTATGCTTATTTAGAGATACATTAAATTGAAAATTAGTTCAATAAGCTTTCCCTTCTTTGGATATAGCATGGAAGTACTTTAATTAAATCATTGATTTGTGTTAAATTTCTTCACAGTCTTATGTAGAACACTGCAGAGTGAAAGCATTAAATGAAGTCAAAGTTATTAATTAATCTTACTGGTGGTCATTTTACTTGTCTTCCCAACATTCATTTTATCCATTTCACCCTTCCCCCATGGATAGCAATCCTGTAATTTGAAAGAGATTGATTTCTCCCTTCTCTTTCTATTTCATGGATTGCTTTGACTGGTCTAAACAATAAGTATTCTTTCCTATTCTGGTAAATTCCAGTAATCGTGGCCTTAAGACAGTGAGCACATGGTATTCCCCTAGCCACAAAGTTGGTTCTGAGCTGACCCATTCAGCACAAATTTTAGCTAATTTTGCCAACACAAATCCATTTCTTAGGTACATGGTCCGAAAAGTCTTCTAAAAAGTTTAAGGAAATTTCTGTTGGAATTTCTATTAAATATATTTCAAAGCATTCTGACAACAGTTCTTGTTTGTGATGCTTTAAGAGAATAATTTGAGAAGACAGTAATATGTTTTATTTACAGAAATGTGTGCTAAAAAGGGAAACAAATTACTGAAAACAGGAAACAGACATTTATAAATGTGAAACAGGCACAAATGATTGCAATAGTTTGTCACAAGTTGAGTCTTCAGGAAAGGTGGATGTATTTAATATTATAGATAATTTTAAAGAAACTTAAAAACTAGGCCTAATTTTTTTTCACTTTAAAGAAACAGTTCATGTAATGTTATGTCTAAAAATATAACCCTAAACGAATTCACACCTTTCTATACTCTAGTAGATTTTTCACAACAATCCATATTGTTTATGTGCTAAGCCTGCCCTGTAGATTTGTTAAAATCAGCAAGTGTGTTTTCAAAATTCTTTAAATAGATAATTGGACTTATATTACAAAATTATGTATTTTTAATTTGAAATTATTTATTTCATTATATCCCTAAGCATCATGGAGAGAAAGCTCAAGATTTAAGAAATAAAATGAAACAATAAAACAATCCCCTCCCCCAAGTTCTGACGAACTTTCTAGTATATTTTTGTCCCAGGATAGGATGCTTCTAGATGTACACCATATCTCTAGGCATTATTTTATCATACCCTGTAGTAACTGGGTGCAAGATCTATTGAAGAAGACTCAAGTGCATTGTAGTGAATGTTTGGAAGGTTAATGACTATAAGATAATGTAAGTAAGTCTAGTTAGGGTATGCCATGGTGAGATTTTTTGTTTTTACCTGTAGTTTTGAAGTATGAATAGAATAAATAAGTGGAAAAAGGAAACAGCAAGAGTAAGTCATGATGGAGAGAAATTTCGTGAAAATTCTTGGACAGCCTGAGGTACTTAGGATATGGTGAAGTTCAGATTGTAGAAAATGCTAAAAATATTTCATTTTCTTATGTAAACAGTATAAAGCAAAAATTGTTTTTTGAGTAGAACATTTTATTAGATTCTGCTACAAAGAAGATATCCTGTTGGAGTTATGAAAGCTGGATTAGAAAAGAAAAAAAAACAACCAATAACTTGAAAAGGGAGAATCTTCTGCAAAGGAATTAGAACAATATCAGTAAAAGTTGAATCCAGGGAACACGTGTAACGTGTAACATATTTCTGAGGTAACACTGATGGGAAGTGATAGAGGCTAGTAAGTTGTGAGAATGAGGGAACAAATGAGTATTACAGTGATCAAGGTCCATAAATATGCAAATATTTCTTGTAATCATCAAGAAAGTGAATATAGTTGGTCCTCTGTTTATCCCTGAGTTCTGCATCCTTAGATTCAACTAACAACTGATAGAAAATATTTTTTAAAAATTCCAAAAATTTTAAAAAGAACTTAAATTTGCCATGCACCCACAACTATCTGCATAGCATTTATAGTATAGTCACAACTACTTACATGACATTTGCACTGCATTAGGTATTATAACTAATCTAGAGATGATTTAAAGTGTATGGGAAGATGTGTGTAGTAGATCATGTTATTTTATATAAGGGGCTTGAGCACCTGTAGATTTTGTATCCATGAGAGTCTCAGAACCTATCACCCATAGATGCCAAGGGATGGTTGTACTGAAGGAAGAACATGCATAAGAAAACAGATTGAGTTGTATATGTTCTGGAAAGTGTTTTTTGGGAACCACAGAAAAAATCTGGGCTGAGACTTCAGACAAGAGAGGCCAGGAATGAAGAAGTATCTGTTAAAGTTCCTCATTATACTTGAAAAGAAAAAATGACTGGGGATGGTTCCTTAGAAAACATAGTATCTAAAGGTGGTGGAGGGTAAAGAATCTGAGAAGGAGCCAAGACAGGAATTCCATGTAGGAGGAGAATGAGGAAAAAGAACAGGGAGAGTCATGCAGAGGAGCCTGTAGAAAGAAGAGAGATGCCATTAAATGTTGCATGAAGATCAACTAAGATAAAGTCTGAAAAGACTCTACTGGGTTTAGCAATTACTAATGTTTTTGAGAGGACCTGCTTGAGCACTGTAGTGAGAGGAAAAAAGATGAGAGTTGGCTGCCTATAAAATGTGAAGAAGATGAAACTGCAAATACAGACTACAGGAATTTTGAAGGTTAGAGGAAGAAAACAAAGGGTAGGTGATTTGAGAAGGCAGAATTAAGACATGGTCTTTTACCAGGAGTGGAAGGAATCAGGCTATTTGTGGGTGAAGTAGAAATAGAAAGAGAGGATGCTGAACTGTGGAATGTATTTAAGGGCAAAAAAAATATTTTTGAATATAGCCCAGAAAAACACGAAAGGAAGAGGCTCAAGGGCAATGAATTGTAAAAAAAAATGAAAAGATAATTTTTTTTCTCTATGAGAAGACGTATAAAAAGTTCTATATTTTCAGAGGGATGGAAAGCTTTATTGAAAAGCTGTTGGACTACACAAGAATCATGAGCAACACAGGGCATAAGGGATGATAAGAATATCAAGGTGATCAGATGTACTTAGATATATTTTATGTCAGATATACGGAAACAGATGTCCTCATGACATGGATTTTTACTGTGAAAGTAAATATTTTATGATGTTTAAAAGAGTTGAGAAAATTATTACCTAATAATGGGAGAGTGCTTCTAAGAACCTAATTTATGACTGAACTTTCAAACATGTCTCCTGAGTTTCACTAATGCTCACCTTATGCTCTACTCATTTTTGCTCACTAGTAAGTTTTCTGGAGTTCTCTTTCCTTACTGTACAGTAAGCATTAATTTTGTGCTAAGCGTAAATAAAAAATAATTACATCATGTATAGTTACATATATACTGCCTATATGGGAAAGTAATATGAATTAAATATTAAACTAATTAAATTAATTAAAATGATATATCAATTCAATGTTTATATATTTCATGTTTATAATATAAATAATAATTTATAAATAAAATAAAATAAAAATAGAAATCTTTTGTTGAGCATCTACCATGTGCCAGCCTTGTACTAAATAGGGACCTTTGATATTATTTCATTTAGTCCTCATAGTGAAGTAGAAACTGAGACTCACAGAGGTTCACCAATTTATCCAAAGGTACAAAGCAAGGCCAAGACATGAACTCAGGTTTCTCAATATTGCATGCAGGATGTTGCTTTAAATACAGTCTGTGACCATGTCTAACGACATAATTTTATTTCTAGATCTGTGGTGGAGTTAGAGAACACTTGATTCTTATCTTCTGCCTACAATTCTTGAGGTTAAGATCTTTTACTCACGTTTATTACTAATTTTTCCAATAAACAAGTCTAATTTCTTAATGGTTCTCCATCTTTTACCTCTTTTCTGCTTGGTTGGTGCTGTCACTTTCTCATCTTTCAGTAATCTGGGAGGTCGTCAAATCACAGCAGTTTTAACTTCAAAAGGCTAACCATAATGATGTTTTTCCTAAGCTCCCATGTCATGAGTTAGGGAGTGAGTTTGTAGGTAAGACCAACAGAAAAATAATCTGAAGTATTATGAAATAGTGTAATAATCAATTTGGAGGAAATTACTGAAAGACTTTTTCTGCAGAGTAAGCACCCTAGTCAGGGAGAATCCTTAAGCTGAATTGTGAAAATGGTTTTATGATAAAACTACTGGACTGTGAGTCTGAACACCAAGAAATTACTTGTGACTGTTCCAGGAAATGTGACCTTGGCAAGCTTCTTAAATGTTCTGTGCTGCTGTTTCCTCAAATATAGAAGAAAGTATTCATTAAACAATCTTTCAGATCCCACATAGTCAATAAAGCTGTTGGATCAGACTCTACTTAAGAACATCTTGGGAGTAGAGCTTTCCTTAAACTAATGGGTTATGGAAAGAAAACAAACAAATCACTTTCTTTTGGCCTTTTACATATAGACTGTCATCTCAAATAGCAAGCGATCAGAAGCCAGAAGGAAAAAGCAAAGACTAGATGTATCCATCCATTCATTCCTGATGTACTATAAAAATCCAAAATGCCCGTCTGAACTCAGTCAATTGTGTTAAGTCCAAAAGGACTTTTGTTTTCCTAAGAGAAGTTAAAATTAAAATCACACCAAATGCCTCAGGAGTGAATGCTGCTGTTCAGGTATCTTAGTTCAAATCTCTTGTGATTTACTGTCACAAAAATTTCTGAATGATTCCAAAGCAGCCCTACCTAACAAACAAAAGAGAAGCAATAACCGTATATTGTCACATATTACAAGTTAATGTGGAGCATTTTCCAGTGCTGCCCTCTCCGAAGGTTCCAAGACACAAACATCAGGCTGAGTGTATTTAAACAAGCAGTGTTTGAATTCATTCCAGCCTCTCCATTTACAGCAATTTAAGACTATTTGTATTCAGGAAACAAAATAACAAGGGACAGCTGTTTCTCCACTTTGCTCTTACTTCTAGGCTATTTGAAAACACTTTGACAAGTTAAAGATGTAAAGGAGCATCATCTTTATAATTTAGGGTATGAGGAAGTCAGGTAAAATTATGGAGACTAGCATAAAATCAATAGTTTCCTTTTTAAACCAATTTTACTAACAGAGAGCTAGCTTATATTTTGGAATACAGGCAATATGCTAGGTATTTAATGTGTCATATATCTTCAGTCTTAAGAGATTCAAGAATGAGCCTATACAAAAGCAGGACTTTACTCACGGGTGGTCCTCCATATATCCAGCCCTGTGAAGCATGCCCGTATGACTCTGGGTCTACCATTCAAGCTGAAGACCATAGCTGGTGTGCATGGGAATTACCTCCACCTTCACCATCAGCATTTCACAGTATAAAGATGGATGACATAATAATAAATTACTTTATCCTCTGATTACCTGAAGGAAATCTGGTATGACTACTACAATCATATCACTGAACCGGCAGACACAGCGTTGCACCCACAACCTTAAACCGTCTTCATTGTTATTCAACCAAACAACAAAAGGATGATATATGAGGGCCTAGGGTGTGCCTTACACTATTCTACCTCCATGGAGAATTGTAATGCCATGCTTGAAGTATTCAAATTTCTAAAGCTGGCTGGGCTACACAGAGCCTGAAATTTTCACAGATGATCATAGCCTATTGGAAATCTACCTTTCAGAACTCTGCGTATGAAGAAATTAGTTTGGAATCAAACTCTAAATTGCTACTTCAAAATGTGACACTATTACAGCTACTTAAGAGAAAAAACACAAACTCGCTGATTGAATGTGCCTAAAAGAACGCTTCTGATTTAAAGAAATCTCATCAACAGATTTTTCCTGCTTCCTAGGATATGTGACAGTTGTTTCTTTTCCTCAGATACCTCATGTGAATATTAACAAAAGAACAGTATGCACAGGAGAAATGCTGTTTTTGTAAACTCAACAGAACGAATGTTAACAGTTTTAGGGATATGTTACAATGAGGGATGCGGGTAGTCCATATGCATATGATTATTTTTAGTTAAGTAAATTACCTTCCAAAGCAGCCAGATGGCTCTAGGAACACATCTTCAGCTTTGGTTTTCGTTTTCTCACCACTCACACTGATAATGACAGGGTCACTGAGGAGATGGTCACAAGAAATCCTACGGAACAGACATTCCCTTGTGTGAAAACAGCTAAGATTATATGCAGTTGGACTTCATATAGTTATTATCGTTTAGCCAATTGACACAATTTTCCTTCATGGTTCAGGGGTGAGGAATTTGTTGAGGGCCATTATAGCACTGGAAGAAACATGCGGGGAAATTTGCAAACTGAATTTTATTCATAAATTGCAAGTAACTTTAGTGTTTTATTTTTTGAGTTTCTTTCTGTTTGTTTACATTGCCTCTGCACAGCAAAGGAAACTATTATCAAAATGAAAAGGAAACCTACTCACTGGGATAAAATTCATGCAAGTCATATATCCAATAAGGGGTTAATGTCCAAAATATATAAAAAACTCATATAACTCAACAACAAAAAAACAAATAATCTGATTAAAAAATGGGCAGAGGATCTGAATGGACATTTCTCCAAAGAAAACATACAGATAGCCAAAAGACAAATGAGAAGACGCTTAATATTACTGATTGTTAGAGAAATGAAAATCAAAACCACGATGAGAAGTCACCTCACACCTGTTAGAATAGCTGTTATAGAAAAAATATGAAGTAGCAAACGTTGGAGATAATGTGGAAAGAAGGGAATCCTCTGACACTGTTGGTGGACTGTGGCATTTTCCCTCATTCAGTTCTAAAATAAGGAACTTTATTGTGATAAAACAACAAGGAAATGATATAACAATTTCATGTCATGTCCACTGTGCCAGCAACAATTTATTGTCTTCCAGCTCAAATCCACCTTTGCCCTATGTCATAACACCTCAGCTGGATCTTATAAACACATCTCCTTTATCAGCTTGGAGGACAGTCAGCCTTTGTGGTCGAAGGTGTTGGAGGGGGGATCCTATTTAAGGAAGGAAGAGTTCTCGTCACGCTTCAGGTATAGTTTGTTATTCTTTATCCTTCCTTGCACATGAGTACCAGTGGAGTGGAAGGCATCTTAGTACTATGCATATTCCAGCTAGTTTCACAGGCACTCCCAAGGGAAGCTGCCTAGTGAGTTCTGTGAGTTCTTGGTTAGGTTCATTTCCTCATAAATGTTAGTAGGAGCTGGGCAGATCATTTCATACTAGCTGCCATTGGTGTGCAACACCTCAGCAAACTCTGCCATCCAGTGGTTACTGCCATATCCTCTTCAACAAAGTCTGAATCTCTGCATTGGGGGAGAAGGTGGGAAATCTAAGTTTGTTTCTTCCTCAGATATTCTGCCTCAACCTTAGAGATGGTAGCTGCCTCTGTATTTGCTATTTCTGAATTCTTTGGCATTCTCTTTATTCATCAGTGGTCAATATCCTGCTACTAGGTAATAGTAATATTAAACTTTCTATGTTCAAACTACTGGTGTGACTTCTGTCTCTTGACTGGACCCTGACAGATATATTCAATTAGTTAAAATATTCAGGATGGGGGGATAAGGAAACAAACGGAGCAGCTGAAAGTAATAAAGTTTGGAAAACTATGAAAACACACAAACTGGGGATGTGTGAAAGAGAAGAGACCAGTGTGGCAGAGACTGTTAGCTCTTCCCTAAAATCTGCAGTATTCCTCTTTGATATCCACAGAATTATAGCCAGACACATGACTGCCCAGCTGGTCTACATTTACTGCTACCTTGCAGTCATATATGGCCGTCTGACCAAGTCCTTGCTGACAGAGTATGAGTGGAAGTAACACATGCCATATCCTTCTCTGGGACTTGAGAGATCATGCATGTCTCTACTATGTTCTTTACCTCCTTTTTAGTTGGAACCCAGATATGAGGTAACTCAGCTTTGAACATGCAGATGACATTACCCTAAAGGATGGTAGAAAAATAACTCAGAAGGAACCTGGTTCCTGATTGACTGTGAGAAGCAGAGATGTCCCACAAAACTGGACTACTCACCTCTCATCTGTCTCAGAAAATGAAGCAAACTTGTGGTTTTAAGCCACTATAATTTAGGTTTTCTTTGTTATAGCAGCTTTGTTTTATCCTAACATAACTTTCAATCAGGGAAGTCACTATTGTTCTTGTGTCTTATGTCTCTAACCAGCCTAGATTTTATTATCAAGTTATACTTGTTCATAAATATTAAACTATCATTCCTCAATTTCCATATTGAAATGTTGGCTCCATCCAAAAAAAAAAAAAATTTCCAGTCTCTAGAACATGGTCTTGGTCTTCTCTGACATTCTATAAGCCTGGAATATTTTTATTCTTTCTATTGCTCTAATTTCTACTACCTCCCACCCTCCAGAACTAGCTCATCTCATCCATAATTTTTTTTTGACCAGATTAACTCAAAGTAAACCCTATTTTTAATAACTATGAATTCAATGATCTTCTGAATAAGTCACAAGGCCAAGTAACAATTCTGAAATTAAATTCCTCCTGTCTAGAACACTTCAGATGTGCTTTTATTTTTATAATAGAATCTTTCTTGTATTTTAATCATATCAAATAAATTATAAATTCTTTGAAAATAGAGCATCTTTGTCACTTTCATTAAGTCTAACCCAATGCCCTAAACAAAGGAACTATTAAAAAGCTTACTGTTTTAAATTTTATTCTGACCTAAAAGGAACCAGCATTCTGTGGAGAAATGGATTCATTGTGTGGGTCAAGAAATATAAAAAAATGAGACTGGTTTGTTGTCCTACCAGAAAGCAAGAAAGCCATCAAATATTACTAGCAATATATCAAAAGAAACCAATCTGAAGAGGCTCCTAGTCATCAAAAATAAGACAATTTAAGCCTCAATATATATAATTTGCAATGGATAGATGCACACATATAGTATGTTTATTCTCTCCCTAGTTTATGGATAAAGACATTGGAGACAGGCACAGAAAAGTAATTTGCAATTTGTCCAAGTTTTTGCAGGTTGTACGTTCTGACTTAACCATCATTCTCCATAATTTCATAGGTTTAGTGCAGCACTATAAGAATAAACATCTTTTTGTGCCTATTGTAAGGAGTTAATATCACTCCTACTTTGGGGTTGGGTGGGAATCAAGAAAAGACAAAGAAATACAGAATTAAAAGAAGTAAAGAAGAACTGAGGTTAAGATAAGAAATCTGCATCCTATCTTCTTAATCTTTAGGGGCCCATGGATATTTTTAGGGGTTCCTTCTTTTCACCTTTTAACCTATATTCATTTATGTTTTCTTTAACTCATATTCTACCACACTTTTTATCTTTACATAACACACATTGTTCTATTCTTATACTATTTATAATGTTTCATCAATGAAAATAATCATTCATAAAAAGGGTTTATTTTTGTAAATTGGGGATAATACATATGAAGAGTAAGTGAGTTGAGACATATGAAATGCATGGAACACTGCCTAGAAATAATAAGTACTCGATAAATGTTAGATATTATTATTGTTGTTGTTACTATTTCCTATTTTGTATTCCACGTGTCAGTAGCACATGAACTAAAAAATGGAACAAGAAGTTCAGTGTTATATTAAGAAAATGAAAGTTTACGACTTAAAACTAGAGCTCTATCGCTTAAGAATTCAAAAAATGTTTCCCCTTCTATTATTATTTTCTGCAGCTGCATACGAAAAAGGATAGGACTATGGGAGTGGTTGACCCTGGCAGAGGGGAATATTTTATCACTGACATTGTTTAGAATTGCCTGTGCATTTTTATAGTTAAGACGCTAACCAACTTTGAGTCAGTTTTATTACTGTCTTAAATCTATATCCCACCCCATCTATGAAGTACCCAATATTGAAGGCACCTGGGGCAGAACACTCCTACTGTCCCTACACCTTGCAATGCCACTGATTTCCTGCAATATTTTTGGAATCATGTAAGCAGTAATACTAGAGACAATAATGATTTGTTTGAGTTTTGGTATTTTATAATTTCTTCTTATATTTATAGAGGATTTATCATACACCAGGCATGGTCCCAAATACTTCACATGTATTAACTCCAAAATCCCTCATAATAACTTTTTAAAGTAGATAAAAAATATTTTTAAAATATTTTAAGGACTTAAGTTTAAAAACTTCATTTTAAAAGTCAGTACTGCTTTTCTATGAGCAAAGTGATTGGTAAGATTTAAAAATTGTTTTCTACTTTAGAACTGAGTTTTACTTTGTAAATTGAAACAATAGCTACTGTCTGAGAGGGAATTAATTTGACCTCTTTGAAATGCTAATTGAATTCTTATCTACAAACCCAATATTTGCATTGTTGAGCTATGTAAAGGAAATATAAAATCCGTAGACCCGATGGAATGATAAAAGACATTTGTTTAATAAAATCATTAAAAAGAAACAGTCACTTTTATTCTGGATGTATGTTTTGTCCCAAGTGTAAGAACAAAGCAAAGTAATACTAATAGATGGAAAACCCATTACACTTAACTATACAGTAATGTTTGTTATTTGGGTTGTGTTGACAATACACAGAGGAACATTTCCCAAATTTTAAAAATTATAGGAATTATGTTAATATCACTACACTTTCAAGTAAACAATGTAATAGTTTCAGTGATTTCTGTGAGCTTAAGAACTTAACATTTTCAGCAGTTTCCAGGTGTTCATTCTTGTAAGTTAAACATCATTTATTCTTACATATTCCTATCAACATATTCTGTTATAATTTTAATTTTAAAAAATTGCTAGTTGGTAGGAAATTTTCCGGCATAACTTCCAATAGAGCTGATTGGTGGTAATGATTCATAATGAAACAGATATACAATAATCCATATTACACTTCATATTGTAAACAGTAGCTGCATAGTTACTTCAATCCACCTCAAGAAACCCTACTTTCAAAGTGTGTTAGTGCAGGGAATTTTGTCTAATTCCCATTGGAATTTCCTGATATAAACTAGTTCAGATCAAGCAATTATGATCATTTGTGCAATTCATTTGGCTATAGCTAAAGTTTTCCATTTTTAGATTTTTAAAGGAAAACTGAATAGATATCAACATTATTTGTCCTCTTTATTATGACCTATTATATGACCATAAATTACATATCATCATAAGAATATCAGATTATGTGTTATATTTTATTTAATTCAACTTTTAAGAAAAGAAGAGTAGGTTTTCAGTACTGAATATGTAATGGAGTTTCATGTACATAAGAGGACATTTTTTCATATTAAAACTAGTATCATGCCAGAAAAAGTTTTATAAATAAATCCTGTCTTATGTTAAGAAATATGCAGATTCATCTGTGTGGAAATGAAAGAAAGAGTAGGCTATCGAGAATGCTAGAGGTGTTGATTTAGATGGAATATAATTGTACTTGAAATTCTGATGCCTAAAATCACTGTGAACCAAAATAATGTGTACATGAAACAAATCAATCAACAGCCCTTCTCTAATAACTGACATGTTAGCAGGACAATATTGAACCAGGATTGAACTCAAGTCAGGCTGTCAGTCATGATTTACCTGGTGGAACATTTTGTTTGAATGAAAGTGAGTTATGCTTTTGATTAAAACATACAGAAAAATAGAGTCATCAGACAGACAGAATAGAGATTGACTTGTTTAAAAACTTCTATTGAACCAAAGCAGTATTTATCCCCATTTCCCCAATGTAGGCTCACACAATACAGGTCCCAGTGGAAACTACATTATAATAATAATAACAGTGTTGGTTATTGCTCTGAATATACTTTAAGCTGCAAAAACAAAACAAAACAAAATACATTAGATTATTTCCTTTTTCTGTTTTTAGGTATACTAGATACTTGTTCATAAAAATGGTCAATTAATTAATATATGTTAACATTTTCTGTACTACAGAACTTGATCCGCTAGCCTAGAAGTTAAACAGACTCCAAATCCCAATAAAAGGCTCTCCAATGAAAGACTGCCATGTTTTCTCTTGATAGTTTTTCACAGATCATGATAATTCTCTCCATTCCCCTCCTGAGGTTATACATTTTCAGTGACATCTCAGGGGCTGGGGATGAAGAAGAGGTTGCCAGAGGGTGTTACACTTGCATCGCATCACTGGAATCAAGAAGTACAACATCCAGAGAAAGCCTAGTAGCATAAAGGAAGATTCAGCTCAGCAAGACAGTATTTGTCTAGAAGAAGTTATTCAAAGGAACAACAGATTCCTTCGTGGCCCAATTTACCTAACCCCTGCTTCCTTCTTCCCTTGGCTAAAACTCTCACTCATTCTTCAGATCTCAAGTTTTTACCATTTGGACAGAAATATCCTCTATGACTCCCTGACTAGGTTAAATGCCTTGTTGTACATTCACAGAACTCTTCTCTTCTCCTTTGTATAACTGACTGTTACTTGTTTATCTGTGGAGTTGTGTTTATCTAAGTCTACCCTACAAATCTCTATTTGCCTATATCAGGCACTTTGAAATATCAGTTAAAAGAATGAATGAATAACTGAGATCAGTGAAAAACCGTTATGTATTATCCTGGGCTTTGAGAGAGAGTTTGAGGCTGATGAGTCAATACTGGACCATCTTTCTCTATCACTTCTTAACAAGTGTTCTTCCTCTGGTTTGGAGTCACATCTCTCAGCTTGTTTTAGCATAAAGAAGACAATTACTCCAATGATGCCTTGAGAAAAACAAACATCCTTAAGTTTATGGTACACACTCTACAACGCCACAAATAATTTTTACCAGCTTAATGAATGGACCAAATAGCAGCCATTTGAATCTTCGGTTCATTCCTTGTTTATGTGCTTAGGGACTCCAAGTGTTGACAATAGCTCCGAATTATTTTTAATAGGCTACTGGTTGACATTAGAACAAACCACGCACACTTGAGCATGACAAATATACCAGAAGTATTGCTAATATTATAACTATCTCATATATGAGACTGACCTTGCACTTAAAAACAATAGCAAAGCAATTGTAGTCACTTTTAAATTCGCAATCACATACTCGGCTCTCTCTATGATTCCACTTATTTGCAGAGCACTTCCTAATAAGGATTCTGTCCTCAATCTATTGAATACTGCAAGACACTAAAATGTGTCATGTAAATTTGCTCTCAACATCAAGTAGAATTGGAACGAATGTGTTTTTATAAACATGTTACATCATATTACATTCTTCTTTAGAGTGCCACTGATAAAATTCCCAGTCTACTTTTGATCTTCACATACCAGTGTCTTGTCACTATATTAGGGACTGTGTTTTCAATTACTCAGCTCTTGCACAAATCTTTCCCTTTTCTCTTCTCATTCTTTGTCTGAGTAACAGAGGATAACACACAATAGGTAGTTTAAAATCTCCTCTGGTGTTATCCAGAGACAGTTAGTCAGATAGCTTTCTAAGGGAAACCCCTGGCCCAAACATAAAAACATGCTTAAATATTTTGCAAGGGACTTTGTAGAGATGGAAATAAATGAGAAAACTGCAAGTTGTTGAATTCGCTCCCCTAACGTGTCTTTGCTGTCATACAAGCAGAATGCAATTCAAAACTGAACGCCACTTTGGAAGTCTACTTTCCTCAAGAAAAGTGCAGCCTTGAGAAGAAAGTAATTACTAAATATGAGTGAGGAAAGGGAACAATGGGCCAAAACCTAAACAAATCATTATAGTTGTTATCAGAGGGTTTCAGAGTCAAGAAGAGGAAGAAAATGGTATGTAAATGTTTGACATTTTAATATTACACCCTCATTAGCTCTTTTCTAAACTCTGAAATTTAACTTCTGAGGAGACAAGCCATCACTAGCCTTTACAGAACAATTCTGTTTAAAATAGAAAAAGAACAAAAGGAGGAGAAGAAAAAGAAGAAAAAATAAGTGAAAGAAGAAGAATAAAGTATTGTGCGACTACAGTTTTAGAAATTTATAGAAAATGGCTGAAAACAATATTTATCATTTGAGACTATCTTGAATCATCTCTAATATTTTAAAGAAAAGTTGTAAGTTTCTCATTCTTGATTTATTGACACTTTTTAAAGACAATTGCAATTGACTAGGGAGAGGTTGCAAACATTTAAATATTTGTGGAAATTTAAGTTTAAAATAGTTCTTTATAATGAGTTCAATGAATCTCTACCATAATTTACATAAATCTCACAGAGATAAGTGTTGATGACTCTCAAAAAGTATCTCCTAGGGAAGAGGTGATATTTACCATCTTGTTCTTTGTTGAATGTTAAAATATTTGATAGTAAAAAAAAAATCCTACTGAATCCTTTATAAAAAATTAGATAGTGATTTTTTTAGACAAAAGTTCTTCAGCATAAAATATTATTGTCAGGCAATAGGGTAGCTTGGCTACCCTATCAAGTGAGAAGAATCCAATACGCAGCCTATTTATCTGTTCCTAATAACAGACCCACTAGACAGTTCTGCCTTGTAAATCTTAAGTGAAGAGAAAGCATGGCCTTAAACTCTTCAAGTGCAGGCATTCTGTGTTGTCTCTGACTCCAACACTAGCAAACTCTCTGCAAATTAAGGTTTTTGTTTTACACTGTTGCTTAGTGACCTGGTTCAGAAAATAGTAAACTCCTTTATTACAAAGTTCTTACATTTTCCAGAAAAAATTTTCCCCCATGTTCCTTCTATCCATTATCCCTTTTGGCAAAATGTGAAATTGTGAGACTAGGTACCAAGTGAAATATGTAACGTTCCTTCTTATTTCTTGAATTACACGGTTTTCAGACCCAACTTTTAGTGGAGACTTTATTCTAAAACATATGAAGACATTCTAAGTGCATGTTTTGCACAATAAATATTTAATTGATTGATGAGAAAAATGGTTTTTTATATATTCTATTGTTCCAACTAATTTAATTGAAAGAATATATTAATTTTGTCCAAAACAAGTTTAGCTGCTTCCTATTAATCAGAGAGGTTCATCCTAACTCATTACAAAAATGGATGCTTCCAATACAATGAATATACTGACATGCACTACATTTACTCTTCATGGTGACAGTTGCCAAGGTATTTCTTCTTTTTGGGTGGTAGAGACAAAAAAGGAGTGGAGAGGAGGGAAGGCATACATCCTTCAAACTCCTAGTTTCATTCAAGCCTTCTCTTCCACTTACTTCTATTACATTTTCTCTGCATCATCTCTGGACACAAACAGAATTCATAACTCACTCCATCACCATGGTCATCTAGCCTTGCCCAGGGTTGGAGCAGAAAGAAACATTTTATTTAAATCAATTTATATTTTTATCAGCATTGCATGATAATGCTTGTTTTCTCATATACTAACTGGACTAATACTTTGTTTTTAATTTTCCAATGTAGTTTGGATAGGCATAATCTCATTTTATGTTTATTTTTCTGATTACTAATGAGAGTGAATATTATTTTGTTTACCAAGCATTTGTATTTATGTTGGAAATAGCTTTATATTTTGCCCACATTTCTGTTGATGTGGTCGTTTAAAAATAATTGATTGGAGGGATTAATATATTATGCTTTTGTAGCATAACACATAAATACATTTATTTGTAGGTAAATACATAATATATTTATCTTTTAAATGTTTATGTTATATTTCACTGTTCTTAAATCAGTAGCAGATTTTTCATGAAAAACACAGTATTTTCCTTAATTTTCATCTTTAAATATATCTTACATACAGAATGACAAAAATAGGGACCCATATATATAATGGTGAATTTCTTCTGAGAGTTATCAGATCAGCCAAAATGAACATAGATAATGGGCTAGTCTATTATAGCATTAGGTAGGGAATTATTTAAATATTTACATGCTTTTTTCTTACCACATTAATTCTACAAGTCTGGAGATAGTCACCTTACAACATCACTTAACACGAACAAACTAATTATAAACTAAAGCATCATTTGTCACTATCCAGCATTTTAAAGTTTTCTTAAAGCCAAAAGATAACATTTTAACAATGTAGGAAATTATTCTTGCTTGTAAATAAACTTATTTTTAAATAAAGCTTTGAAAATGTTGTGACAAAAAAGGATGGACAAAACAATTATATAAAAATTATCTGATGATTACATTTAAGAGAACCAATATAACCTTGAAATATGTCCTAAGGTTTGTATTACCTACAGATTTCGTAAATTTTTGTGGCACTTTAAGTTTTTGGCTACAGATCAATCAAGGTTAAAGTTTCAAAAAAATAATGTTATTTAAACATGGAAATATCTTAAAGTATAATTATTTTGGTCTTGCATATGTATTTGTACTTGGAGAGAGGAGCTGCAGGCACAATTTTCTTAATGAGCTATGACTATGCTTGAAAGAGTCTATATCCTATGCTAATTCACATTTCCTGATAAAAATTGGTTTAATATTTTCCAAGTTTTAAAGTTTGCCAAGTAAGAATGCCAATACAAACAATGAGATGTATTCACTTATTTCTTCTCTTTGAGGAGTTTCCTAAGCAAGTGTTTTTTTGATTTGTGTAGTATATATTTGCAGAAAAAACACATTTCTATGCTAGGACACTTTTTATTGTGGGGGAAATTATACTTAATTGGATTTCTGATCATTATTATGCCACTAATAATACATATAAGAGAATTTCTTCTTTTATTAATTTTGTTCTACATGTTTTACAGTTACATTCTTATGTTTGAAAAGTGCTGACTGGATACCTATTGATATTTTATGAATATATTTCAGAAAGCTCTACTGTCTTATTTTAATTATAAATATCTTCATTTTAGAACTCATACTTTGTTTCCATAGGCAGTTGAATATTTTCTGAGGAAAGAAAAAAACCTGCCACATCATGAACAATTGATTCTCCCATATATAAAGGTAGAAAAAGACTATAGATGGTTCTTTCCTGTGAGCCTTTTATTTTTTAACTTCAAGTTTTCCTTTTTAAAATTCAGAACAAAGCCTTCTTCACTCGAATCCCCCCAAATCTTTCCTCTTCAGATCTGGAATCTCTGATAATGTAGGGCTGAAATGCTCAAATACCCAAGATATTTGAGCATAAAATGACTTACTGCAAACATTACTTCTTTAAAAGATCCTCCTCCTTTATAATCCATATAATTTTAAATTTTAGTTTATCATATAGTTATTTGCTTCTATATAGTAAATAATGTTGTAGACCTGAAACCATAAGACTCTTAGACAAAAACACAAGCAGTACACTCCTTGACATCAGCCTTGGTAGTGATTTTTTTTTTTGGTTCCAAAATCAAAAGCAAAGACAACAAAAGCAAAAATAGACAAGTGCAACTATCTCAAACTAAGAAAAACTTCTGTACAGCAAAGGAAACTAACAACAAAATGAAAAGGTAACTTACTGAATGAGAGAAAATAATGCAGATCATACGTGTGATGAATTAATACCCCAAATATATAAAGAACTCATAAAACTCAATAGGAAAAAACAAATGATCTGATTAAAAATGAGCAGATGGTCTAAATAGACATTTTTCCAAAGAAGAACATAGATGGCCAACAGCGACATGATAAGAAGGTCCACATGACTAATTGTCAGGGAAATGCAAATCCAAACCTCAATGAAATATCACTTCACACCTGCTAGAATGGCTATTATCAAAAGACAAGAAATAACAAATGTTGGCAAGGATGGGAAGAAAAAAGGAACCCTCACGTACTGTTGAGTGTGGATGTAAATTGGCATGGCCACTATGGAAAACAGTATGGAAGTTCTTCAAAAAATTAAAAGTAGAACAACAATATGCCCAGCAATCCCACTTCTGGGTATTTATCTGAAGTAAATGAAAACACTAACTCAAAAAGATATATGCACTTCATGTTACTGCAGCATAATTTACAACAGCCAAGATATGGAAAAAATCTAAGTGTACACTGATGAATGAATGGATAAAGAAGATGTGTATACATATACACAATGGAATATTATTCAACCATTGTAAAGAATGAAATATTTCCATTTATGACAAAAGGAATGGACACTGAGGACATCACACTAAGTGAAATAAGTTAGACAGAGAAGAACAAATACCATGTCCTTTCCCTTATGTGTGGTATTTAAAAAATAAAAAATAAACAACAACAACAAGCAAGTTTATAGATAGAGAGAACAGATTGATTGTTGCTGATGGGGAGTGGGCAAAATGGGTGAAGGGGGTCAAAAGGTACAAACTCAGTTATAAAACACATAAATTGTGGAGTTATAATGTATAGCTTGGTGACTATAACTAACAATATAAATTGTATATTTGAAAGTTGCTGAGAGAGTAGATCTTAAAAGTTCTCATCATAAGAAAACAAAAATTTTCTAATCATGTGTGTTGATGGATGTTAACTAGACTTACTGTGATTATTTTGAAATATACATAAATATCAAATATACATAAGTATCAAACTATTATGTTGTACACCTGTAACTAATATAATGTTATATATAAATTTTACCTCAGTTAAATACTGTGTAGGTAAAATCTACAATAAAAATATTGTTTTAAATTACTTAACATAAAATAAATTGTACTGTTTAGGAAAAAAAGCCTTTGAATACTATCTGGATCCCTGAGCCCCTTCCCCCACAAAAATACAGCACAAGTAAGTATACAAAAAGCCAAGCAAGCAGTCTGGGGAACAGACACAGTGACAGAGTCCTGAAATTACAGCACAATCTTCCTCTTAATCCTTTCTTGATGTGACAAAGATTGATTTTTGGTTTTCTAGGTCTGACAAGCCTAAGGCCTGGAGCTGAAAGTGTCTACAGGGTGACAATTCACTCAAACTTGTAGATAAGGGCAAGTTGGTCACACAGAATCTAGATGAGATGTAACTTAAACAACATTTTCAACATGATGCTCCAATCCAAATCCAATGTTCCAGACATGCTCTGACAAGCAAAGAAAATAGCTGAAGGATTTCTTTCCAAGAGCAGTTTGATTTTATCTCAGCATTCTAGAATCTCGTTGGTTTTAAGATCTTACACAAGCAATATTACTTTATTGTTGAGAAAATGGAGCAAGGATGAACAGAAAAGAAAAATTTATCTGTGACTGTTCTGTCATTTTACCTACAATAAACAATACCATCATTTTTTCCAGGTTCTTATACTTGGAGAACCTGTGTGCTTACCAATAACTCCCTAAATCTCAGAAGCATCTGATCACAAATGCTGGACTCCTTTCATGAAACCACTGGATTCTGCTAGTCTAAAGAGTCTTTTTCCCAAACTTTGAATATTATAGAATTTAAGATAATGAAAAATCTTTGGGAAAAAATGTTGTCTACTTATTAGTCATGCAACACTATGAGTTTGTCCACCTCATCATGAAGTCCTTATTTAGTAATGAAACGCTGATTAACACTGATTAACTGATAGATCACTGATTAAAACGGTTCATTAGGGAAGTAACTTGCATCTTATTAATAAACAACCAAATTACCTTCATCTCACAAACTGTCATTACATAGTTTAGTCTTATAAAGAATTTCTGTCTTCTCCAAATTTTAATGCTTTATTTCTTATTATCTTTCTTAATTTCAGAATGCTAGCCTCTTGGTACACTTGTGAAATAAAATTTTAAAAGCTAAATTAGATTATTTTTGTCCTCAGGTGAATTTTTCACCATTCTTGGGTAAAGCTCCATAAAACGTTGTACTTAAAAGCTACATGCTAAATATTCAAGTAAGTAATATTCAACAGTGTTTAGTCCCTTTAAATTGAGCCTGTGATTGGTATTCATTCCTCCTCTTTCTACCTCTGAAATATGGCTGTTGCCTGTGATTCATCTTAAACTGATTATCTTTCTTTCCTCTTGGAAATCTCAAATGATAAATGCTTTATTTCCACTCAATAACACCCCATTTCTTCCTCTAGTGCAGTAAGTAACTTTCTAAAATGTCTTCTGCTATTTCTATATTTTCATTATTTGTTATGTCTATTAGATATTATTCTTTAGCCCCAAACTCAATATTGGAAAGTAACTGTGGTCCAAAAAGGGTCATCATAGGCTACAAATAATAAAAAAAAAATTGGGTTTGGGTCCTGAGTGTGCACTGATTATTTGTGTGACCTTCCTTATGGTCACTGAATACCTTATCTCTAAAAGAATGAACATTGTATATCCCTCTACTATCTAGTGTGACGTCATTTGATAACTAAAACTAGTCAACTTTTCCCCCACCCTTTTTGTTCTTCGTGTATCTTCAGTTTCTATAATTTATATCCTCATTCTTCCATTCACCCAAGATTTTGGAGTCATCTTAAAAAGTCTTGATATTTTGAACTGTAAATCCTGCCAATTAAAATGCATTGACAGTTTGCACTTTATTTTGATTCTTACATAATACTATTCCTCAAATACATCTCTTCCTTCCTATTTCCAAAGTATTTGCCATGATCTAGATATTATCTTCCCACTGACATAATGTCAGAAACCATCCTGCCACTGGTCTCTATTTTCCCATTCCTTTTCTCTCCTTTCTTTAATTGAATTATTTTGTCCTATTTTTCTTAATTCTTCCTTTTATTCTCACTGTGTTTCAGAAAGATCATAAAGTGATGTAAAAAGAACACCTCCTCTGCAAATTTAAAAAAAGCAGAAAGAACAATAATCAAAAGCAGAGTCATGAGAAGCAGTCACAAATGAGGTTTGAGATAATAAACAGACGTTGCTTTAAGCTGCTAAGTATGTGGTCATTTAATAAGCACCATGGGAAACTAACAAAGCATTTCATCCATTCATTAACTCATTGGAACAAATGTTTTACTTTCTGTAAACAAACTGTTCTTTAGTGGGGTTACAGTAGCTACTCTTACAAGGTAAAAACTGGGAGAGCAGGATCCCACTTGGGTAATGTGGCTGAGATTAGTCCTTTTTCCAAAACACAGCTGCCTCCCTGTACCATCACTTCCATATCAAAGTTTGTTCAACATACTCTTGTCACTAGTTTGTTCATTCACTAATTAGTAACAATATAATGACCATACATAGGCACTTTGGCTCTAACTTCTACACCCAGCCTCATTACTCCTTCCTTTCTAATACAAATGTCTCCCATCATTGACACCTATTTACTGTTTTCTGCCCATACTAGTCTAATACCTAAATGCGAGCCACATCCCATTGTCCCTCTTAGACATACCTAATCACTTTTATTAGAGTATTCTCCATTTTTTATAATTCTGGTAATTCTTTGAATTAGTTTAAAGCTTAGTAATCTTTTTCTACTATGAAGTCCTGACGATTTATCACTTTCAAATATACCTTTTATATATTCATCTTTTTTATTGTTTATCTTCTTGTAAGGCTCATAAAGAGAGGGATGGTTATGTTTAATTCACTAGTGGATCCCTAGCACTCAGAATGGTGCCTGGCACAGAGGAGGCGCTCAAAAAATATTTGCTAAATAAATTTGTAGCACTTATTGTTAGTATCACTTTAGTGTTGAGCTTATAAAGTCAAAACTAATCTTATGTTAGCTCACTGTCATTTAATTTTGGGTATGCATATTATATCCTCACCTGGACTGAGGACTAGGAACCAGTGCTAACTGCAGAGCATCCCCAGAATAAGGCCAGTGCAGCATAAGTAACACAACAAAAATCTTTGGATTGAATAGAAAGAAAAAGTTGGACATTGTATTTTTGTGTTGTAACTGTAGGTAGTGTTATACAGCATATCCTTCAAAGTTTCATTCAAATAAATTATATTTCTAATGATTCAGTTTATAATTTTGAATATAGTTCTATGCATTTTATCGATATTCTAGGGACAGTATCTTTTAACATTTTCACTTTGGTAGTTTAACCACATAGATATTTTTTGTTAAGGTAATTTAATAATCTGCAAAATCATAATTAAATCTTTTAGGCATTAATTGTCCTAATTTTTTGTGATGAATAATTTTGTAATAAATGTGTTTTTAGTGATCAGAACCTCACTATCACTTATCTGCCCCATTATTTAGATATTTTTCATATATTCAATTATTTTAAATTAGGCAGCACCTCTTCAGAATACATATAATTGGTGCTCCTTCATTATGTTATTTTAAAGGTATCAGAGTTTTTTTTAAAACTTCATGAACAGTTTACAAGACTGAAAATACACTACCTGTTTGTTATTAACATTCTTCATTGTGATGTTATTTAAAGAAGATAAACACACACAGAACTCACTCTACTTCTGTAATAAATTATTACTAGGAGTTAAATAAATAGTTAAAACCCAAAAGATGATGAAGAAATTTTCAATTTTTAATTAGTTAATAGATTTCAAAGTAGGTGGCAAATAAAACCCATAAGTAGGTGTTCTTATCAATGAACGTATCTGTAGGGAGTCGTCCATATCATGGTCTGTCAATAAATGAAGAGGGCCGAAAATGTTCATTAAGCGGAAAGCAGAAATTCTTAAAAGGATGCTTCTATAGGTTATTTTCAGGGATGAACACAATAGGAAATAAAAATACTGAAACTGAGAACTCATTTGTTGCAGGAACCTCATTGCAGCTTCAATTACAAGCAAAAATCTGCAAGTTCAGTTTGATGTAAGAGATTCCATTCCTGGCATCTTGAAGGGGGAAAAATAATTTAATAAATAGCCACTTGCAAATAACTCAGATGTATCATTCTATCATAAATCTGAATGATAACATGTACAACTATTTCACATATACCATACACAAGACTAACATTGTAAATTGCAATAATTAAGATAAATCAGTGTAATTCCTTTGTAACCAGAAGTTTAAAAGCTTTCTTCCCCAATTTTTAATGTAGAGAGATATAGCATCACTATATTGATTCGAATTTCTCATATTTCATTATAAAAGCTCATCCACAAATCATAAGCTCAGTAAGCATTCAACTCTAAGTGTACTGGACAGCTGAAAATTTGAGTCTGAAGTGTGATACCGATACAAGAGAGCTAATAATATGTTTTCCCATCATATGCACAAATCACACATTTATTGCCTGAAGTAGGTAGGGCATAATAAAATATATACATGTATATATATATTTATATATATAATATAATATATATAATATATATATAATATTATATATATATAATATATATATATATATTATATATATGTATAAATATACTAATACATAAAATATATAATGTAGGTACACCAAATTTTATATAACGTTTTATATATAAATTTATATATAAAATTTATATATGTACACAATTTACATATAGATGAAAAATTTCGTACATATATATGGCAACCTGGAGAAGTAAGTCGCTTATCTTTTGGGTACCAGATGCGGTACCTTTAACCATAACTTCCTTTATGGTAGACTAAAGCTCTTCTAATGTAGCACTAAATGCTGTTGGGAAAACTACTGGTGTGTAGGTGTATTAATTTACTTTATCCTATCTTGTACTTTTAAATGGCAAATGTGCCAAACATTTTAGCTGGCATCTCTGAGAAGCTAAGGTGCTTTCTTTCAGAAGATGCAGCTACTTTTTAAGTCATGATTTCTAAAATGATTCATTTTTATTAATGTTTTCTGGCAAACTCCTATTCAGTTTTTAAGGCAAAGCCCAAGGAATCTTCTTTTCAAAAACTTCACTAGGAGTTGGCTAAAGTATACTTCTTTGAAGGATCTCTGTGTTACAGAATGTACCTCATTGTTTAGAGAACACTTGTTTACTCACCTAGGTATCTTGAATCCTAGGGCAAGAATAAGGACTCATTTCTGTTCCACTTGGTGTTCAAGAGGAAGGTGACAAAAAATTTTAATAGGGGGGAAATAGATTAGTGTTTGTTTTTGTGTACCCACATACATGTGCAAACACACACACAAAGTGCACACTTCACGGGCACAAAGAAAATAAGCAAACCAATACCATGATAGCTGGAATTAAAATTCCGTAAGAAGTAATGATATAGAAGAATTTAACATAGAGATTGAGATAAGGGAAATTATAGACAGTAAATAATCAAAGGAGAAAGAGAAAAAGGATTTCAAAAGAAACTTCAAAGACTAATTAAAATCACCCAGATACAGAGAAAGCAAACCTTCAAGCAGAACCATGTAATGCATTAAGAACACAGATAGCTAGAGGAAGAAGACTAGATGTAATCTTAGTACAAGAGAAACAAGCCTCAATATAAAGAAGGAAATTGATTTCACACCATGGGAGGGGCTAAGGCTCTTTCTTTGCTCTGTAAATGGAAAAGAAATACAGAGAGGAACTTCAATTTAGAACAAAGGTGGCTGTGTTTGGAGATGTGCAAGACTCAAGTTTGAAGATGTTTGACCTAGAAATGAATTAAGAAAGTATTAGACTCTTGTGTGTGTAACAGCCTACCATTTCTAAAAAAAGTATAAAGGAGAAAAATGATTTAACCTTCTTACACATTCCAGCATACCAGACGATGTGTCTGTTAGGGCAGACTTTCCACTGTGTCTTAGGAAACAAAGACAGGATTGCAGAGAACAGAAAATGACCCACTGGCCAAATATTTAGATTCAGTCTGTAAGACTTGAAGGATGCTATTTAGATATAACTGCCAACGGTTTGGAATACACATCATGCATACACACACACACACACACACACACATAGGCAAGTAGAATTAAGAAATTTCATGAGCAAGAAATACTAGAGATTTACATAATAATGCTTTTCTGATCATACTATAATAAGAGCTAAAATTAATATCTCAAAAGCTCTAAAACTGATATTATATATATATATATATATATATATATATATATATATATATATATATATATATGAATAAAAAGAAATCAAAGTAAAAAGCAGTGGTTGGTAGAAGAGATGCTTATTTCTCTTTTCAAGATGTCTTAGTGGCAGGATATATTTAAAATGATATAAAGAAAGCACTCAAGGGAAGAAGTAAAACCAGAGGCTTTAAAGAGAAAAGCAGATATTCCCAGCTGCAGAAATATTCAGTGGAACATGTAGTTGGAAAAAAATAATCAAAGGTGAAGTGGAGCAGAAACAGCAAAAATGAAAGTGCAAAGAAAGACATTTATATTGACAGAGTTGAGAGAAGAAAAGAAGTCAGCTAAAAATAAAGATTCTACCCACAGAAATTCTAAAGTTTATTTACTCATTCAACAATGATTTATTATGAGCGTACTGTGTGTCAAATACTGTAATATGGAGCTTTGAAAATGAATAGACCACAGTTCTAGCTCTCAAAATGTTCACAATATTTTGGGAATATCCCACACAAGACTGTAAATACAATGCAATATTTATCATCATTGATCTTCATTGGAGAGAATCAGGTCTTATAATCACTCTTTGAATGATTTTCTCCTGTAGTACTTTGCTAGTGAGCACATGTAAAGAATTCATATTGATGCTTTGTAGTCTGTGTATTAAAAAATAGCATATGCTCTGATAGGCTAACAAGGTTTAATCCTGGCAGAGTTAAATGAATTCATATTAAAGCATAGGCTCATAGTAAGTACTCAGAAAATGTTGGCTATTATTATGTTTTTTAATTCTCAGAACAATCATATAAGGTAGGTACTATTATTATCCGCTTTCTGAAGAAAGGGAAGAAAAGATGAAGAGAGATTAAGAAATTTAATGTGATTCAGCAAAGCTAATAATTGGCAGAACCAGGACTCAAATTCAAGGGCTGTCTGCCCTCAAAACCTGACCTTTAACTTCATACTATAGTTGTCTTTCAATGTAGTCTACACAAAGAAGTTTGACCGCAAGGAAAAAAGTCAAGTCCTCAGTAAATATTAGCTGCTGCTACTATTAATGTAAAAATCCTGTCAAGTTGTTGATGACATCATTTCCCAGTTTGTGTATCTACCATTGTTAGACAGCAGCCTGCTATAACACCCTGGCCTTCTTTCTGTGCCACGAACACGCCATGTTCAATCCTGCCTAAAGGCCTTTGCACCTGAAGTTCCTGCTTCCAAGAATGCTTCTTTTCCATGCTGATCTTCATATGGGTGAATCTCTCCTGAGATTTAGGTCTAAGTACAAATTGTCTCCTTTGAGAAGCTTCCCCTGAGCAACCTCCCTAGTGCCACACGAGCCCACCTCCCATGCAGCCCCTTCACATTAGCCACACGACTCTTAGACTCATCCCTCTCTCATTGGTTTATTTTTAATGTCTCCCTAGAGAATGTGACCACCCTCTTGTTCACCTCTGAATTCACACAAGATAGGAGCTTAGTAAGTATTTGCTGAGTAAATAAAGTGACTAGGACATTTCCTTATGCCTAGAATGTGCCCCATAAATGTTAGTTCATCACTCTGCTTGTCTACCCATATAAGAATGAATAGAAAAATCCGTTACTTCAAGTGAAGACATAATTTTTCTACAGCTTCATATCTTAGCCCCCTTAAATATATCATTTGTCAATATTGAGGACAATACTCTTATACGCCTTAGCTACAATGACTTCACCCTCTCTATCTGATCACCATAGTCCTTCTAGTCATTAACTTTTTCTGAAACTTGTGAAAAACACTTACAAATTTGTTTTAGATTTCCAGGTTAGAGACAAACCTATTAAAATTACAAAATATGATACTGTACAAACATGTACTTAATAGCTGGAGACACACAAAAGATTCCTAAGTAAACCTAGAATACTAAGCAAAACTCCTACAATAATTTAAGAAAAGTAGAGAACGATAGGGTTTTTTTTTATTTGTTTTGTGTATGTTCTCCTCCTTCTCTCCCTCCCTCCATCTCTCCATCTTTCCTTTTATCCTTCTTCTTCTTTTTGTTTAGGTAGGAAAAAAAAGGAAGAAGGGATATTTTACTACCTGGGGGAAGCTCCTTTGTTCCAGGAAGTGTGCTCAGCTTAATCAGATAAAAGCTAGTGGCCTTTTCTGAATTCCTTCAAAATAAGCAGAGAAGTGAATTACCCAACTATTACCACAGAATCTCTTTTATCAAATAGGTGACAAATTACACAAATATGACTAATATTTATTATTGCATTAGTTGTATCTTTCAAAGTCTTATAAAATTGTCTTTAGTAGAATACGCTATGCTCTTAATTATGTTCCATCTATGAAATGAAATTTTTAAAAATCTCTAAATTTAAGTATTTATCCATGATATTGAAGTTTATTCTCTGTAGACAATAAAGAAAACAGTTATCCAGATAACTTTACATAAATCATAGACTTCCAAGTTCTCTGCTGGTCTCAGATATCATTTGTCCTTGTCCTTCCTTCACCCATGCGGCATATAGCTAAATATTTACTAGGCTAAAGTAAATAGTGTCCAAATCACTATTAAGGGCATTTGCTTTATCATCAGCACTCATCATCCCCCAAAGCAATTTTCTAGGTCAAAAGAAACAATTCTGAAGGCAGTATCTTATAGCGGTTTTAATCTCTCCCCGCCACCCCTGCCCCATGAGCCTCAGTATGCTAGAAGTTCAGGTATTAAGAATGGTAGATTTGTAAGTAGATTTGCAAGACAGTTAAGGTAGCGTATACTTAATATAATCATTTCCTACAATATATTTGAATTGGACTATTGGAAAAATGCTTACAAATAATCCTGTGAAATAGTTGTTTTTTCTATTTTACAAATAAGGATATTGTGTCTTATAAAAATGATTCACTTTACCAAAAATAATTAGTTAGCCAGAATAGGAATCCTAGTGAAAATACTCTCACTAGAACGTCTAGTAAGTTAGCATAAGGACATTAGTTTTATTTTAAATAGACTGGCACAAGAATTGCTGCAAGAGAGTTGTCTGGATATATTTTATACTACTACATGTATTTGATAAAGATGTAATAAATTTTAATGAAACCCATTTGCTGTAGGGTCAAAAAATGGCTTAAAACACAATCATAACATGATAATATAGAAATTAATAATATAGATTGTTCAGATATGGAAAACCATTTTATTGATGATAACCCATCTACAGCTTTATCCCAAATTTCAAAGTACTTGACACATTACCTTCAGATATAACATATTTATAGAAATTTTCCTTGAAGTTAGGAACCCTATAAAAGTTCAATAGCCTTTATTCCTGGTTACACAACTAACTGAAGAGCTAATATTACCAAGGTGCAAAATTCAGGTGTTTCTAAACTTAACAGAAATTTTAAGCTTAAAAATATGACTTTAACGTCTACTCTGACTAATTTGTTTAGAGTCAAATCTATTAATGTTATATTTGTAGGTGAAAGTTTCTAGAATTTAAAGTAAAATATTTTCCCACAAAAATTCTGCAATTTTTCAATATTTTCTATTTGCCTGAATTGTAAGAGAACAGATTGGCAAAGGGTAAAAGTTGACTGCTAAAAGGCCAATTCAAATTTTATATATATATATATAATTTTAATTAATAAATATCTCACAGCAGCATAGTTAAGAGACAGGAAGCAATACAGATATCCACCAACAGAAAAGAACTGAGTAAGTAAAATATAACATATTCATACATTGGAGATAAGACAATCTCTTTAACAAGTGGTGCTTGGAAAATTGGACAGCCACACTTAACAATAAGATTAGAACATTTCCTCACACTATACACAAAAGTAAACTTAAAATGGGATAAAGACCTAAATGTAAGACCTGAAAATACACAACTCTTAGGAGAGAACATAGGCAGAACACTCTTTGATATAAATCTCAGCAATAATTTTTTTTTGGATCAGTCTCCTAAAGCAAAAGAAGTAAAAGCAAAAATAAACAAATAGGATCTAATTAAACTTAAAAGCTTTTGCACAGCAAAGGAAACCACTGACAAAATGAAAAGACAACCTATAGAATGGGAGAAAATATTTACAAATGATATGACTGAAGAGAGCATAATATCCAAAATAAACAAACAGCTCATATCATTCAATTTCAAAAAAGAAAATCCAATCCAAAAATAGGCAGAAAACTTGAATAATAGGTATTTTTTCCAAAGAAGATATGCAGACGGCTAACAGGCATATGAAAAGAAGCTCAACATCACTAATTAGCAGAGAAATGCAAATCAAAACAACAATGAAGTATCACCTCACACCTGTCAGAATTGCTATCATCAAAATTCTATAAATAATGAATATTAGGGAGGATGTAGAGAAAAGGAAACCCATGTACATTGTTGTTGGGAATATAAATTGGAGAAGCCACTATGGACAACAGTAGGAAGGTCCCTTAAAAAACTAAAATTAGAACTAACAGATGATCCAGCAATTTCATTCCTGGGTATGTATCTGGAAAAAGCAAAAACACTAATTTGAAAAGATAACATGCACCTTAATGTTCAGAGCAGTGCAATTTATAATAACGAAGACACAGAAGCAATCCAAGTGCCCATCAACAGATGAATGGATAAGGAAGTTATGGCATATATATATATAATGGAATACCACTAAGCCATAAAACAGAATGAAATAATGCCTTTTGCAGCAATGTGGTTGGACCTAGAAAATATTATCTTCAGTGAGATAAGTCAGACAGAGAAAGCTAAATACTATAATGGGATGAAAAACTAACCTATAGTTTAGAAGTCATGATAGTGTGAGCCTGTGGGGGTATGCAGTGACTGAAGGGGCCATGATTAGCTTCAGGGATACAGGTGATATTCTGTTTCTTGATCTGCTAATTATACAGGTGTGTTCATTTTATAAAAATTTATCAAACTATACAGTTATGACTTGTGCACACTTCTCTGTAGTTTAATAAAAAAGTTTTCTTTTTAAACCTTCACCCTGTTTAAACATCATTACAAGATTTTAAGGTCGTTCAAGTTACTAGAGCCCAAAAGGAGACCTAATCCAGGGAGAGGTGGAACCAGGAGAGAGGAGCATCGTGGAAGATAATAACAAGGATACTTTGAAGAAGGAAGATAAGAATAGATGGACAATGATATCAAACTCTGTGAAGAGATCAGGTAAGGGAAGATTGGAAAACCAAAATATTACATTATTGCAACCTCACTGACAGAGTTTGTACATTATGTTTTCCTTGGGCTGTTTCTGTGAATCCTTAAAAGAGAAAGGTAGATTAGAGAGAAGAGATGAAGAAATGGAGGCAAGATTTGGTGGTAAACATAACATAAAGGACAGCGATCTGGTGGAAGTCTGAGGAATTGGTAGAGTGGAGGTGTTGTTGAGTATTGTCTTGATTTTACTTCTACAGAATATTTACTGTTATTGACAGCTACTGTTTTTGACTTCCTGGAACAATTTCATTTGGGAGCAGTTCCTTCCACACTCCCTTAATTATTGTAAGAATTTTATCAAGATATTCTCAACTATTTTCTTTCTCTTCTCCTCCAGACTCCATATTCAAAGGGTGACCGTTTGACCCAAGCTAATACCATTTAGGTTCTCCCTGTTGGAACTGCGGATCTCGGGACTGGGTCTTCCCTATTTCCATACATAGATCATGAGATGAAATGATAAAGAGGCTGGGAGGATAGGCAACAAAATATTAATAATGGCTGTTGTGAGTTAATATTTCTAGAGACTGTATTTTTAATTACCTTGTATGTGCTACTTATAATTTTAAAATTAAAAAAGTAAAAAATCATAGTAAATATGATGAATATATGCTAATAGGAATGTAAATTTTTACCTATGGGCATATTTTGGACAGAACTTGACAAACATCAGAAATTTGATAGGTAGGAAGATGGAATTATGTTTTTCTCTATTTTTATATTTACTTCATATAATGTTAAATATATTTAACATTTTTGTAATTTTGATGTGAAAATTAAAATATTAAAAATAATTTAAATAGAGAAATATAAATTCTCAAATATTTATATCTCCTCTTAACATTTTAAAAGACTTTATGACACATGAGAGCTGTGCATTTATATTACTTTTATTATTGAGCCTTATTTTAGAAACTAGCTTTAATTCATCTATTCAACTCCTACAACTTTCGTTTGAATATTTTGTTTGAAAAAAATTATTTTTTACCAGATACTTTTTTTTTCTTTTTAGGTGAGCAATACAGTTTCCTGGTACCAAACATTTTAATTATATTTTAAACATAAAGTTACATGATAGCTTCCATCTAGGAGAGAAATTTTCAAATTTTAATGTAATATTTGCCTAAAAATATTTTTCATTACTAAAAAGGCAAAATTACTTCTAACAATAAATAAAGAGAATCTCAGGATGTAATAATAGAGGTTATAATGAAAAATAAATTATAACGATCCATATTTACATTTAGGTAACAGGTTGTAGTGGATTAGTTATTTACTGCTAAAAAACAAATTATCCCACACTCAGTGGCTTAAAACAAACATTCCACATAGTTTCTGAAGGTGATGAATCTGGAAGTAGCTTAGTTGGGTGGTTCTGGCTAAAAGTCTCTCATGAGACTGTAGATCATGGCTACACCCTGTAAATGTCTGATTGGCTCATTCATGTGGCTATTATCAGGAGGCTTCAGTTGTCACCATGGGAGTCTGTCCCTCTCCATAGGTTTTCTTATGGGATAGCAGCTGGCTACTTTGAGAGCAATGGAGAGAGAGAGAGAGAGAGAGATGAAAGCAGCAATGTCTCTTAAAACTTAATTACAGAAGCAAAATCTGATAACTTCTGCCATATTCTAAAGGTCACACAGACAACCTTTGGTACAATGTGGGAGAGGATTACGCAAGAGTGTGAAGTGGGAATATCTTGGGGCAGGGATAACTGGGGGCCATCTTGGAGGCTAGCTACCATATGCAATATCAAGATATTTTACTTGTCCATTTATTTATTTGTTTTACTTTCATCAAACATTTCCATGTTCTCCTCTACTTGCACTTATTCATTTGTGTAATCCACATCTCACATCATTTAAACTACTCTGTAATATACATTTCTGGGAAGTTTTTTTCATCACATTGTGGAAAGGTAGCTTTTGCCCTTTACTCAGCAAATAATAATAATAATTGATTGAGATTATGATAACTAACAGAACTTATCATTTGACGAGCCTTTTCTGTGCCTTTTACAGGTTTTATCTCAAGTAATTCTACAATAATTCTTAGGTATGAGCTAACCCATTCCCATTTAACTAAAAAGGTACTACAGAAACATGACTTATCCAAGGTTACTCAAGTAGTAACTGGTAGGAATGAAAAGAACCCAGAACTACTTGTCATGAGAACACATACTTTTAATGAATATTTTAACCTATTACTTAAAGCTATAGTTAAGACATAGCTTGAATTCAGTAATAAACTTTTAGTTTTTCTTTTATTATCTTAGTATCTACTTACTATGTTATCATTTTTTAATATAGTGATATATTTAATTTGGGAATATATATATAGTGTTTTCAGCTTAAAAATATAATACATGTAATAGTTTTAGCTTGAAAGGCTTAGTTGTACTTATGTTACAGCCTTATGAACAAAGGATAGTTTATAAAACAGGATATATGTAAATTTGATTTAATTTGAATTTGACATATATTTTAAATGAGTGCATTTACTCATCTGTTCTTATGTAGAATATTACCATTCACTCAATTTACTCCTTATTGTATCTTCCTCACCTTTAACAAAATAATATTATGAAAAATGTTTCTACAGTACACTTTTATTATTTAACTTTTGTCCATGTCACTAATTCCAGTTCACAGTGTAAAAAGTTCATAATAAACCATATCTTATCATGCAAGTACAGATATATTTTAGAATGGTAAATGAACACCACCTTTCACTTCTGCTAGTTAACTAAAAAGAGTCTGTGACTGTATCTGTATGTATATCCAAAGATCACCATGATTTCTACTTAGAAACCCACCATCAATGATGAGATTTTAGCTTCCCTATAGGAGATAACCAGATTGGCTAGAGAAGAGATTGAATAAGGAGCTCTTTCTAAATACACAATGTATACAACAAGCCAGTTTACCTGGGCCCCAGCTCTCTTAACTCATGTTCCGGTCAAGGACGATGCAAACAAGTACACTGAGAGCAAAGGGATTCAGAGTAGGAACAAAGAAGCGAGGAGGAATTTGTTGAGAATTGATTTTTTTCACTGCTTTGGCAGGTATTTCATTCAAATATTAGAAATAAATATATTAGTACCACTAGAAAGGCAATGTCATAGTGGCAGTGTTTGGGACTGAAACTGTACATTATTAAGACTTCTAAAAATGTATGCTGCAACTCCCCCATCAATTTCTTTGGCAAATTCCTGTCTTAAAGCTCATGATTTCCTATATGACCTGGAAATCCTACTTACCAAGAACAGCCACAGGACACTGATGAGGTTCAGGAGAAACTATGTCTTAAAGAGCCATCTTCATATTTGATAGAACAAGCTGTATTAATCTTCAGAATGGGTACGTATTTTGATTCAACAGTTTGAGGCTCATTCAGAATTCCAGTTGAATGTGTACACCAATAATTAAAAAAAAAAACAAACCCAACATAGTTTATAGCCAGTTGTTAAAATAAAGCTTTAATCTTAGTTTTAATGTTTTTATAATCATAGAAAATATAGAAATATCAATAGCTTATATGTGACTAAATTAGATTTTACTGTTTAGACTGTCCTAAATTATCTTTTGAATTTGTGTAGGCAGGAGAATTGGATAACATGGGGAGCTATGGTAGAATCAAAAGGTTCTCCATGGACTTGCTTTTTTTGTGTGTGTGGGCCCTTGACTTAATACGTGACATTCCTTTTTCTTGACATTCTATTTCTTAAATCACATTTACGAGCCTCTAAATTGGATGGAAAAATCAAGTTTCATTTTGTGTTATGCTCTTTGTCCTTTTTCACTTATAAACTCTACATTGATTTTAGTAAGGCACTCACCACAGCTTATGAACTTGGGCAGCTTCTTTGAAAAAAAAAAAAAGAAAATGAGTTCGCTTGTGAGCCTATTTTTTTCCCCAAGCCCTTCGCAAACTAATTGCTGCATCGGCAGTACAATAGCAAGGGGAACAGAGCTGAACAGAAGGTTAGGGAAGGCAATCAGACAGCATGCTTCTGTCTGCACATCCTGTGAGCCAGGATGCCGCCTTATCTCTTGCTGATTGCCCCTGTATACAGCATGTAGCCACCAGTCATTAACTCCTTGAAGAACTCCAAGTGTAATTTAGAGTTGCCAGTGCAGGCTGCTCCTTCATATAATGGCATCCTAGGCCATTAAACAGTAATTTATATTGTTCTGCTTGAAAAAACGAAGCCACTGCGATGTTCTTTTTAAAGAGAAAAAGGAAAAAGAGTAATTTATAGGCATGTAGACAATAAAGGACCTGGGCTACTCAAAAATACTGGCAAGCACAGTGCACAGAGAAACAGCCACCCTGCATCTAAGGGTACGGGATTCTTTGTGCCTTTTGACACCGAGCAAACTCTAGCCATGCTCTAATGAGGTGCTTTCCTCCTAACCTATGCGAAGCCACTGACATTTGGCATGTTGGGCGGCTAGATCAAAAGTGGCCTACAAGCATGTATAAATGTTTGACACCCAGGTGCTCGACTGGACGTTTTCTTGCTCTCTAAGCAGTTGCCTGATTATTTAAGGATTACCAACAACACTGAACATGGAGAAAGGTCCACCTGTACTAATCATTTGCTATAATAGGATCAGTGTTCTTCCCTCAGGTTCTTTTGATTACCATTGTTAAACTTTCTCTTAGGTCCCCTAGCTTGCTAGAGGAAAAAGACTTATTGAACTGCACTATATCAAAGCTCCTACTATTGAAATATTAGCAGACATTTTTGTGTCTCGAATAATAGATGTTTTTATCCTTAAGAGGTTCAGATAAAGATTACTAAGAAATATTTCACTATATAGATGCGCTATATCATTTGTCTTGTTATTATAAATTCATACATAAAGTAGGTATAATATATAATATAAAGAAATAACTTTCATGTCAAACTGCTGTAATTTCATAGTCTAATTTCTTGTTATAAAATTTGACACTAAATTGGTATTTGAAGACAGTGCGTTCTAGTCCAAGTCCTCTCTCACTCTGTTAAATATATAAACTTATACAAGTTAACTTCTCTGAGCCTCAGTGTCCCCCACTGGTAAATAGTTATAACAGATTTGTGAAGAGAGATAAAAAGAACTTTAAAAAATATATTTGTTATAGTAAGAGCTAAGTAGGGCAGTCTCAGCTAGCACCGTACACCATTTCAGGTAGAAGCAGGGAGGGGCAGTACTTATGACAATGTGTTGTGCCGAGTGGAGGTAGACTGCTGAAAAGATGCTTTCCTTTTCTCCCAAATATTTTGCCCTAAGTCCATTTTTATTATTAATATTATTTGCTTGGCATAATCTAGGTAACAGATATGAGTTCTTTTTGTTTTTAACCAACACTTCTCTTTTTTATTCCTTCCCTTTTGTTTTACTGGTAATAGAATGGGAATCTTTTGCAAATAAGGAGGGAGGGTTGGTGAGATAAAAGAAAACTGTTCCTTTAATTCTGTCCTCTACTTGGACTGATTTAAAACAGAAGCCTGATAATCACTTTTTCAGGTTTGTTCTAAGTTGCTGTCAACATTAGATTTATTTTTATTGCAATTGAGAGTTGCTATCTGGGTGCTTAGTTACCTTCCTGCAATATATATATAAATATATATATATATATTTATATATATATTTACACACACAATACTGGTATCACGAGACTTGTAGAAAGCAAATGACATATGGTTTCTGAAAATAATCTGCTAACAATGTAAACAATCAAATATATGCTAATTGCTCTTCTTATCAGACACTTGTCATAGACCTAAATACTTTGGGGGTTTTGGACGTGCAAATATATTATTTCACACACATTTAGCCAAGTCTCTGCCTTAGTCACTATTGGCTGGTAGGTAAGTCACCAGATTTATCACTCCTGAGGGAGAGTGAAAATGTGTATCTCATTTACCACTTTTAAATATACAGATGACCAGTGAACAATGCGGGGGTTAGGTGTGCCAACAAAAATCAGAGTATAACTTATTGTTGGCCCTCTGTGTATGTAATTCCTCTGTATCTGTGGTTCTGCAACTGATGATTCAACCAACAGTGGACCATGTAGTGCTGTAATATTTACTATTGAAAAAAATCTGTATACAAGCAGAGGTTCACAGTTCAAACACATGTTGTTCAAGGGTTAAATGTATGTTGAATAAAATGCATGTAGAGCATTTGTGGATACCAAAAGATGAATTTACAATTATACTGCAGGAAGTCACATTCAATTTATCATCTAAGGGTTGTGTGGTATCTCCTTCTACATGAGGTTTTAGTGGCTCCTGAAACAAATTTAAACCTTACACTCTGGAGAAAAATAACCAATAATGCTGTGGTAGGCTTTGGCCAACTGTGGCCCATGGGCCAAATCCAGGCAGCCGTCTGTTTTTGTGTGACTCACAAGCTAAAAAGCTTCTTTTACATTTAGAATGGTTGGAAAAAACTTAAACAAGGTTGCTATTTTGTGACATGTGAAAATTATACAAAATTCAATTTTTAGTGTCCATAAGTAAAATTGTATTAGGACACTGCTACATCCATTTATTTACATGTTGTCTATGGCTGCTTTCATGCTACAATGGTAGAGTTGAATAATTGTGACAGAGACCATGTGGCCCACAAAACCTAAATAATTACAATCTGGCCCTTTACAGAAAAAGTTTTTCTACTCCTGGCCTAAGGCATCATTTAAAATTTTAAGACAATTTACTAGTCTCCTAGATCAAATAATGGTAGACTATATCTCAGTCATTATGTATACATTGATTGGAAAGACAAAATGGAAAAACGTATATTAGATATGAGAATACAGGAGACTAAAATCTTGAAAGCTTTATTTCCCGGAAAATTATGAAAAATAAATGGACAGAATTAAGTTCTACTGATAAGACATATGGGTTTTCCAGCTCTAATATACATATATGCAAGGTTAAAAAGATAAATGTTAGAGCAGGAATTTGATTGAGACTCACTGATTGGAATTCAATTCGGTGGCTTCCTCCTTCTCCATACCTTCTCTAACCCTGACTCTAATGAAAGTAAAAATTTAGAACAAAAATTATTTATAACATTGCTTGTAACAGATCTATATTAATTTAGATGTGAAGATCAACAACCTTTTAAGATAAGGCATAATGCCTCCACATATAACTTTCATCAATATGTAGCACTGGTCTATCAGTGGTCACTTAAAAGGCATAATTGTACATCAAAAGATTCTGACCAATTAGCATTACGTTCTGACACTCATCAAATGCCCAGGTTTCATCATCTTGAAATATTGACTTTGTAGCAGCCATTTTGGTAGTCTGTTTCCATTAAAGCCAATTGTTCAAACTAGTAAGAGACATCTAGAAACAATGAGGTAGAGGTGTCCTGTCAATGAGAAGAAATATCTAGGAGCAGGGAGATAGCAACATCTTAGTAAATTAACTAATACTAATGTTTCCTGAGCACTTCTCTAGTCCCAGACTCTGTGCTAAGCTCCTTACATACATCATGTCCACTGCTCCTCGTGACAATCTTATGAAGAAGGTGCTCATAGCATTATCATTGCTACAGAAAGAGGAGCTAAGGAATGGTTACAGATTTTGTTAATCTCAGAACAGGATCTGAATTCGAGGAATTTGTGTGTGGTGTGGAGAGGGAAATTATGACGGGATAGTCTATTCCACTCTCAATCCCTAGGCAAGGTTTGGCTTAGTTGTCACCGTAGAACATTTTTGGTGGAGAAGGGTATGGAATTTATAAGAATAGGTGTAATGTTGTGTGCAGGTAGACTGTAAGAATATAATTCTTTCTCAAATAACTGGCTCTGAGTTTAGATTATTTCAATTCCTAGAACAATTTGCAATATGAAATGAGTATTGATTTAATGCTAATTTAATTTTATTTGTATTTCTTTTTCAAATGAATTACCATCAAACTGTATGTTGCCATTTCAACTACAAGGACACCAGATAGGTATGATTTAAGAAATACATGAGATATGTATAAATACATCTCATATATATTAGATGAGCTGTTAGTGTAATACTTTGCTTTAGGAGGACGTTCTCACTGATGTACTTGGGCCAGGTTTTCTTAATAGCTTAACAAGATAGTCTTAGGTCAGTGAGGCCTCTGGTTGATTGGTTTTCAGATCCTGAGAATTTCCAGCATATAAACAATTAAAATACAGGCTACTTATTATACAATGTCATGTCAAATTTGAAGCTCAGTTTTAATTTTCTGTTGAGATTAAAATAGTAATGGAAGACAAGAGGAAGAGATGGGAGTTTTAAAAGGGATTGAAACTAAAATTAGCCAAAAATAAAGAGGACAAAGAAAAGAATATGTGCCAACGAAGAAAACATCTCTATAGTGACACAAACTAACACCAGGGTCTCTTTCCTTTAGAACTCAGCCTGAATGAGAGGAAGGGCATGGATTATGGAGCCAAACAGACCCAGGACCAAATCCTTTATAAAGCATGCACTGGCTCTATAACTCTGCACAAATTAGTTAAAGTCTCTAAATCCTATTTTCTACAAAAGTAAATAGGGAAAAATAACTATCTAACAGGATATATGTTGAAAGAGTATTATGTGATGTTTCAAATGCAGTTTTTGAGAATTAGGAGAAACAACAAATATTAACCTATTGCCTTCTGTGAGCTGGTCTTGAGATGAGTTAAGGCCATGGGACCCAAGGCCACGATTGGAGCATTGAGATGAGTTACAGCCGTGGGACCCAAGGCCACGATCAGAGCATGTTTATAGTATGCAGTAAATAATTGCTCCATGCATGCGTCAATTATATAAGATTTAGAACAAAGAAAATAGAAGTACGCATGTGCTAGAGATATTCTGTAAGCCTAATGAACAAATAAACTCAGACCACGCATGTGCTGACAGAAAACAGATAAAAGCAGGACAGGTGCATCATAGAGGCACCTCCCTGTGGCAATAAAGTATTGTTAACCCCATGGTGTCTCCAGCTGAAGTCTGTCCAGCAGTATGGCAACTCCTCGTGCATTTTTTCGTTTGGGCCGCTCACCTCGTAGAACCCCACATCAGCCTCCCTCGGCTGACACCTTCTCTGTGTGCAACCTTTGTGTGTGTGTGTGTGTGTGTGTGTGTGTGTTCTCTGCATTTTCAGTCCCTTCTCTCCCCTTGCTAATATTTCTATTTTTACACCCCCAAATGCTCGTATAATTACCTAAGCACAGCCATTACAAGAGCTACAAAGAAAAATCTTGAATAGTCAAGCACTTATAAACCCTGATTAGGAATAATAACCATCAGCTGGGTATTTCTAATTCCTATATAACATGAACATTTGGGCAACATAACCCATAAAATTCCTTTCCGAGCTAAAATATCTGACTCTTAGAATTATTAGTTAGCTGGGATAAAATAGCAAAACATTTTGAAGAGAAGACAATATTGTCTTCATATTCACTTTTTAAAATTGACAAATATTTACCAAGCACCTGCTTTGCACACCAGACATGAAATTTGCCATGCAGAAACTTGCAACAGAGTGGTTAAGACAGTCAGTAGTGAAATAATTATTTTACTAAATGTAAAATTGTAACTACAGCAAGTTTTATAAATGAAAGTATAATTAAAAATTCTATCTGAGACCATAAAGAGAAAGGGTTGATGTAGAAATATCCAGAAGGCTTCACTGAGGAAGAGATCTCAGCTGATATCTGAAAGTTATGAGGAGAAAGCAGGTGGAGAGAGGCAGAGAAACAAAAGCTTAGGCAAGAGCATGTGGTAAAAGTCACATACTGACTATGAGGAAATGAAAGAAGGACATTATGACTAAGAGCAGAGAAATATTACAAGACCGAAGAGGTAAACAGGAGCTTTGTTTGTCTTTTATAGAATGCTAGCCTGAAGGTGGAATAGATGATTTACACCACTACGATTTAAGAAGTACTTAAAGATGTTACCATTAACATTCCCTCCCAGATATTTTGCCTCCCCTTCATCCATTTAGTTAATGAACTGTTCCTAATCAGATGCAAGCAATCTTCACTTTGCCTGTTAGTGCAAGACCATGCAAGCTGAAACCATGCAAAACAATTATAATATTAAAGTGGAAAAGTGTGGTGTTTTGATAACTGCAAAATTTTGGTCAAAATGCCAAAAACTCTCTTACTCTCAGGTATAAATGTGTAGGGAAATAAAAATAACAATTTTTATTTAAAATACTGGAAACATCAAGAATTGAAGCATATTACTTCTTTGTAAAAAGTCCTTATCAAGAGTAGTTTGAAGAGTGGTTGCTTCCTTCTCATCGTGTAACTTGTGATGTGGCGTGAGTATCTTTGTTGTGTTGTGGTGAGTTGTCATACTCCTTTCTAACTTTGGATCCATTTCCAACATTTCATCTTTCACACTTTCAATGTTGTGAAATATCTCTGAGAATTCTTTTAATGTCAAGTGCTTTGTCAGAGCACTTCCTCTGGGATAGCTTCCTCCTTTTCATCACAACCATTTTCCTAATTTATGTTGATAAGTTCACCTTCCACATTCCTCTCGCTGCATATCTGGAATCTCTTGAACAGTGACTCTTGAATAGTGACAGTGTCACCATTCCCAGGGTGAACTATTTCTTGTATAATTTCATTTACACTTAGTTAGCTTCACTTCCAGTGTTATCACCTTCATTTCTCTGCTGCACTTTCATCTCTGTCGGCCAGTTCGCTCCTTCAGTTATCCACGTTTGCCAGTGCCACGGGGTATCACTGGGGGACAAGGAGTCAATACAAATACATGAGCTGCTGTTGCTGTCTGTGAGCATACTGAATACCAGGTATATGGTGACCAGTCACTGACAGGATTTCAAAGAAGTAACTGATTGGCTGCTGAGCATGATGCACATCTGTATTTGATAACAAGTGTTTCAGGTATTTACAATGATCAGGCAAGACTGACGCACACTGTTACAGAAAATGGCAATAATGGGAAAGGAACACTCTAGGGAGAATACACAAGAAACTTTTAGACTCTCTATTTATGTTTACATGGATATACTTGATCTTTTTCTCCACTCCAACTAAACTGCCATCAATTATCAATAAGTATGATCAACCTTTATGTAAAATCCAGGAGCATTTTTACATCATATTAGTATGAATCTAAGATAAGACACATATATGTAATTTTTTTTGGATCAACCTTTAGGAAGAAATAAAATACAAGAAACATCATTAACAATCTGGGATATATAATCAGTGAATAGTCAAAGGTATACATAAAATGTTTTGTTTTATGCTTCAGTTTTAGTGTCCATTATATTTGAAACCCAGCTTTGATCATTCTGCTCAATTCAGCAGAAATCTCATATTCACTAACTAGTATTTTAAAATTAAAGCCATTTATTCAGCAGATGAGAAATTAGAGTTATTACTTATCTCATACATAATTCTACCAGTCATCCTGGTAGCAATCATTTCTCTCCATAATATCTCCTTTAAAAAAGTCAATAATCTTTTCACAGTGGATAATAACTTACACAGTGAATGTGAAAAGAGTGTTCAACTCCTTTGTGCAATCAACCCAATGTCTTTTGTTAAGTATGTATGACTTCAAATCAGTGTAAAATGGCAGGCTAGCAGTTAAACAGTGTGCATTGCTGGATCTAATTAATTCTACTATTTTATGCCAAAAATCCCATTAGTTCCCATTAAAGGTCTTGATGTAGTGCAGGCTCCTTTATTTTTTGTAGTTGAAACAATCAAACTTCATTTCAAATTAAGGATTACATTGAAGAACTAAAGGAATGCTAGTGTGGCTTTCTAGCACTGAATAAGTTACTCACTTTTAACAGAATATTCAGAACATGAGTTACCTGCAAAACAGCTACTATGCAATGCATTGGCAGAAAATTTAAATCCACAGGGAAAAGGCAGCTGGTAAAAGGCAGTTAAGGAGTCTGCCCTTATGTGTTAGAATTTTATGATAATATTATAATCTGCCATTGAAAATGAAAGTTTCACTAGGGTTATTGGAAATGTTGGAAGTAGCAGTGTAGCCAAACTTAATATTATTCTTGAGATTTAAACCTCTGCTATATATGCTCGTGTAAAGATGCCACATACTAATACTTTCACAGTCCCTTTTCTGGTCAGTAAACAATGCTTATTACATACACACTATGTATAAAGCATCACCATCACTATGTGATGACAAATAGATCATTTATTCACTTAGGGAATGAACCATGAAAAAGAAAAATGGCAAATCTCCGTCTGCTCCCAAAGACTATGAAGAATTCAGGACACTTTCTAGTGGATATCAAGGATGTTTCCTTTTCTAGTTTAACTTTTTTTTTTTTTTTTTTGATTGGCACCAACTTTCTTTGTATTTGGCCTGGTGGTCAAAACAATATTTATTTATATAAGATAATCACAATTATAATCTATAACAGATAAATTTCAGTTCTTACTTCAGAGCTCTTTAAATACACTGATAAAATGCTTCACATCTATATTTTACAGCCATAGGCTTATTTTTTATTAATTAATCAATCATCAAGCATCATCTGAAAACCCACTATTAAGTAAGACTTCATATTAGTAGTTGGGACTAACATTAGTATAAAGTTACTATAACTTCAATCAAGAGGAGTTTCTTCAAGATAGTTTATAACTGCAGAGAGTCCAAAATTTTGAACATTTGTGCACATTCGTGGTTTTCTTTGGAGGAGAAGATCCCTAGCTTCAGTCAGAATCTTGGAATGTATGTTCTGTTAAGGCTGAGAAACAGTCTTCTGGATTGAGGGATATAAAAAAGCTACACTAAATATTACATTGGATTACATGAATTATACAGAGCCTGAGAACAAAAGTTTAATCGTAAGACAATCTTAAATGCATACATAGATAAAATATACTATTACCCCTGTTTTCTATGTATTTAGGAGATAAATGTATTTTTATATTTAATACACTACAGTGATAACTAAAATTCCTATTTCATTTTTATATTTCACTTAGGCTTAAATTCTTAAGCTATAGAAAATAATTTGGAGACCTAGTTAACATGACTGAACAATAGCATAAATCTACTCCACGAAATGGATTTTGCCAAAAGATCAATATTTTCATCAATACTTCTTTCTGAAAAGATGTTAATTTTATGGATGAAATTAAGTTCAATTGGTTCTAAAGAAAAACCTAAGATATTAATAAGGTCTATCTTTAGTATTTTCTCTGCAACTGTGGTAAAACGAACTTACCCATTTCTAAATACAGTTAAGTTACCAATAAAAAGACTGAAGTACATAAAACTTAATTTTAGATTTCACTTCATGTTTTCTTTTGTCCACCTACTTTTTGTCAATTACATTTTAAATCTCTTATAAAATAAATTTAATATCTAATAGCTTCTTATAAAATAAATTTAATATCTAATAACTACAGGCTTATTCATAATTTATACATCATATTCTGCAAATTAGGGGGAATTCTTTTGAAGAGTTTGGAAATAGTTTCTTTTTTGCAGTCTTTCCAATAATTATATATAGGTTCCAACTGCAGAATATTAATAAACCTGGGTAAAACAATAATACCTACTCTATTTTCATATATGCACAGTAGGTATTAGGTACTGAACAGAATTACATATAGACAGGGGAAATTTTGTTTCTTAATTAATAACCACAAAAAATTTTGATTATTTTTTCATTTTAGAGAAGGATGTTTTTAGAAAACTTTGACTCTTTTCATAGTTTTCTCTAGATATTTTATATCAATTCCATTTTTTCCCCAAAAATTTGATTTTGATCAAGAATACCAAAGGGAATCCAATTCATCCCAAAACTCTGGATGAATTACATCTTTTCTTGTATTTTGACTCTTTATGCTAGCTTTGCATCAAAATCTCTCAATTATTTCGTAACGTTTTTGACTCATAATAAAAGTTTATCTTTACAATTACTACTTCTCAGGAAAAAGGATATTCTAATTCCCAAGGTTTTTCAATTTCTAATTGAATGCAAAAAATAATGAAGTTTAAGCAGCCACAGAATATACTGTTTTTAGAGACTATGGAAGATTTCTTTTAATTCAAATTATACCTTCTCTTCATAACCAAAAACAAAGCCTCCTTTCTATCCACCACTGAGCTTGACTATCCTTCTCTTCCTCACTCCTGCTAACTGGGGGTTTCTGGTAGTTTTATAGCTTGACTGTTTAAAGGGGCTACAAGTACCAATTTAAAGGAATGAGAAAAAATCATGATTTACATCAGGTCTTATCTTTTAAAAATGTGATTTAGCAGAAAATAGAAAGATTTACACTAAGATATAGTATGAATTAAAACAAGGTAAAAATTATGTCTGTACCTTTCTTTCAAACAAATAAGAAGGAAGTTACCAGGTGGGATCTTTCTCCTAACGCTGATATTCTATGATTATAAAATCATTTTTATACTTAAAAGCAGAATAAATAATCATTTAGTTGTTATGCCAGGACCAAGGAATCAGATTTTTCAAATTAGAGCATTAGAGTTAACTTTATATTTTTAACTGATTATTCACAAATGCATTGGTAACACAAAATTCACTTATGAATTCCAGAATTATATATAAGCTATAGAGTAAATCCATTGGATGATGATTCATTCATTTCAAAGAAGATACAATAATCTGAATTGTGTTTTTGTTTTAGCATCTGAACATATTTTCAGCTTTCTCAATTATCCAATGTCTTGAAGTCCCACTGAAAGAACAACTACATCAGCCACGTGTCTCAAAAAGGAGCACCTCTGTACCAGCCTAGAAAGCAATCAATATTTGTTCAAACTTTCCATGAAAAATGTCCAATGGGAAAAAATTCACAGCTTCAATGCCTTAATTGGTAATTCATTACTTATGTTATTGTGATCCCCATCTTTGATTTAAGACAAAATAAATTCAGTATCTTTGTATTCTGCCCAGGGTTATTTTACAAGCTTCTTCCCCTATTCTTTTTTGATTGCTCTTAAGATCTCTATTTAATCATAGAATCTAAATCTGGTCTCAATACTCTAAAAATATCCAACTAAGACTATACATAAAATACATACAAGAACATGAGTCTCTCTATAGATAGATAGACAGATACAGATATATGGGTATGTGCATTTTATATAGCAATGTTTATTTCAAAGATGAAATTTCATTGTGTTATAGGATTAAAAATTTAATCTTGAAAAATATCCTCAAATTTGAAGACCTTCACAGATAATAAGGTCCAAATAATGACTCAAGAGTGGCATATGTTAATGAAAAGGCAGTAAAAACCAAAGTAGAATGCTAAGGAATATACATACGGAAATCTCATCATTAAGTTCAGATAAAAGCTAATATATGTGAGGAAGGAATAAAATATATCTGTCAAATATAGTTGATTGACCTAGTCTTGGAAGTTCCCAAGAACAAGGTCATTCATGAAATCACAATTTCAAAAAAAAAAAAAAAAAAAAAGAAAGAAAGAAAAGAAAAAAAAGAAATGTAATAGTTTAATAATATGATCAGACTTACCATCTTAAAAGGAAAGAAGAAAAGCTTGCTTCACAATAAAAGAAACCTTCAAGACAGATATAACCACAGTAGGAACAATGTTGCATTTTTATTATTGATTAAAAGGATTTGACCATGACATTTCATTTATCAGATTTCATTTCTCATTTCATGAAAACAATGCACATTTTAAAAGTATATGTGTGGCTTCTCACATGTATATTTTCTTTGAAAAGTTTTTGACTTAATTTTCAATGATTATAGTATTTATTATGATTTTTATTAGAATTGCAGGCTCTAATCATGAGTCCTTCAGAATTTGTCTATACCAAAGATTTTAGAACTATTATGAAACAGAGTGTGCACACAGAGAAATTTCAGCCTCATCCCATTACTGTATTCATTCAAATTTCTTTGAGTCAGTTGTTGATGTAAGTATAAATCATTGACTGTTAAAGACATAAGATTCCCATTAACAAAAATGGAAACCAATTGAATCCTCTGGAACTGGTACAAATCATCACATGAGTCAGTCCACTCTGGCAAATTACCATGACATGATGATTATAGCATCCCTTAAAAGGTACTAAATTGTAATGCATTGACCACTCTGTGTTCACCTCACTACTCTGCTAACTCAATAGTCCACCAATAACAAAGTAAACTTAAGATAAATCGTAACAAAAATTAAAGTATAGAAAAATCAAGATCTACTTTTTTAACTTGGATCCCCAAAGATAACTTAAAAATTACGAGATATGATGAGGTGTGGGGGAACTACTCTAATAATGGAAAAATTTACCTAATAGGTGTTTTCAAAAATATATGTGTGTATGCTTATGTGTATATACAGATACATATTTTTTTCTTATTCTTAATAATTGCTTAGTGACTAATATAAAAATAATCATGAGAAAGCACCCTGCCCTTGTGAATGCACCTCCTTAGATATGACTATTACAGATTCTGGAGAACAATACAAACACAAAGAACTCCTAAAAATATAATCTGAAATTATGGAGTAAGACTGCCTTATAAACAAAGCTCACATCATATGAGGCAGTTCTGCTGTCTCAATCACTCTACACCCCTGAAGAGGGCCCACAGCAAATATATGCCTTATGCTGATTTATGTTGTTTACTAGAAAATGTTAGAACTAAGTTCTTCATTCTTCTGTGGTTAAGGCATGTATAAATATGCTGGTGTCAATACATGTTTGTTACTATCTTTAACATTTCCATACTGTAATTTCAAAAACAGGATTACAATATTTTTCAAAGTAGAGAGTAAAAATTGATATTATGTTAAGCATTTTATAAGAAATGAGAAAATTCTTAGCTGTAAAATAAATAAGAAAATCCCTTGTTTCAAAAATAGCAAATTAGTATTTTTAAAAATTTTCTATAGTACTCTCCCTCTCAATTTTAAACTTATTTTCAATTTTTTTTAAATTATAAAAAGCATAGTCATTTTGTACAATGTTGTTGATTATTGTTTAGCCAAGAATGAAAAATCAAATACTTTGTGATACTTAAATACTTTGGGAGTTCAAGATTTGCAGATACTAACTACTATATATAAAATAGATAAACAACAAGTTTAAACTATATGGCACAGGGGACTATATTCAATATGTTACAGCAATCTATAAGGAAAAAGAATATAAAAAAGGAATATAAGTATGTATGTATATGTATATGACTGAAATATTATGCTGTACACCAGAAACTGACACATTGTAAACTGACTGTATTTCAATAAAAAATGGAAAAAAAAAATTTAAAAAATAGTTATTAACTTTGATTTTGACTTACATATATGGTCTGGGGGAAATGGTCTTTATTGTGAGGATTCTTTAGGTTCCGTGTTTGAGTTTGTTTTTAGGATTCAGACTAATTGGAAATGTGGAAATGACATTATCAAAAGGAGAAAACAATATTGTGCATTGCAGAATAAAAGAAACGATAAACAAATACCTTATGTCAGTACTGTCCAAGAAAAATAGCATGTGAGTGCCACATACGTAGTTTTAAATTTCCTAGTAACTATATTAAAAATATCAAAAAGGAGCAGGTGAAATTAATGTTAACAATATAGCTTATTTAACCCAATATATCCAAAATATTATCATTTCAACATGTAATCAATCTAAAAAATTATTAACAACATATTTTCCAGTCTTTCATGTATCCTAACTCTTTAAAATCTGGTTATGTTTTCACTAACAGCACATCTCAATTCGGAAATGTGATTAATAGCTACTCTACTGAACACACAGCTTTAGAGGACTGGGTAGCAATGCTCTTGGACCCTACCTTTTACAATAAATTTGCATTTAAGGCAAGAGAGGTACAAATATACAGGAGGTATCAAAAGGAAGAAATTATCACAGTATCATAAATTTAATATTTGCCACTCTGTATGTGAAAACATACCAAAAGAATTTTCAGTTGTGGAGTCAAGGGCAAGAAAGTAGGTTTGGAAGAGCAGCTGAAGGAGGTACAGGAACATACATCTTTTTTATTGGTGCCCTGTGTCCAACACTGATTGCTGCCATTAACTTGTAAGAAAAAAATCACCTGAGTGGGAGGCATCGCGCTGTATATTTTACTCATAGAGTGTCTATTTTCTTTGATTCAGACTTATGGTTATTTGAAAAAAAGAATAGTTTTAGAAATATTAATTTGCCAATACCCATGTGTTTTAAAGTTAATCCTTCTGCTCTCTCCCTTACATTCTTTGTTCCTCTGAAGCCTTCGCAACATGTGCCTGCAATATAAATAAATAAATTCTTGTATATTGGGTGTAAGGGTGCATATTTATGAGAACCAGGCGTGGGGAGAAGTCAAACTGTGAAGAGAGCATTACTCACGTTACTCATGGAGGCCCCCGACCCTCTGAAATACCCTCAGCTGTTCTGAAAACCACAGAAAACCTATTTGTTTATGGAAGTGTGCCAGGTGTTTCTTTTTCATAAATTCGTAATTGATTAATCATCATCATCTAGAAAAAAGGGGCAACACTACGATGAGAGGCTGTATTTTCCATCTGTACATTAGATAAATAGAATATTTCAAGTGAGAAATGATGCAGAGAAAAAGAGGGAGTGAGGAAGAGAGAAATTACGAGCACAAAGTTAGGCAAGCGGACTTACAATTTAACCATAGTCTGTACTCTCAAGCTGTTTGAATTTTACATCTACTAAGTAAAGCCTTGTGAACTGACAAAGTCTGCGAATATTTCACTCTAGAATTAGGTTTTTAGGTTTTTTTTGGAATAACAGTCAATCAGAAGGAACGAAATAAAACATGGCGTGATCATGTTTTAAAACTGCTATAATTGGAAAATAATATCAGATAATAGTATCTTACTAAAATTAGTTGTGAATAAAATAGAAAATTGACATATATATATATATATATTTCAAATGGCAATTGTCTTCCTTGGAATCTTCTAGTATTTATTTAAAAAATGGAAAGTGGTCCTTAAGAGAGATGGTAGGAGTGGACAGAGCATCTAGACACTAAACTAAACCATGAAAGAGATGAGTGGACATGGTAAGTTACCATAAAGACCTTTTCTGAAGCCAAATTACTTTAAATAAAAGACAATGTCCCTGCAATGGATAGCAGGGGAGAGTAATTTACCTACTTGGCTGTACACTGGAAAATCGGGTGAATTTTAGCAGGGCCTGAACCACATGGTAAGAGACAACAAAGGAATCAAACATGGGTAGCTCACTGTGAAGACTACAGTTTGAAGAACACAAAGCAAATATTAAAAGTGTATTTCAAATATAACAATAAATGATTGCCAATTAACGAAAAAAATGACCATTGTCTTTTTGTTTCCCACTGTAGTTTCATTTTGGCCTTTGTTCTGACTCATGATTTACAGGCGAACAATAAATCACTGTAAACAATAAATGATACATCCTATTTACAGAATAGGTCAGTGTACATTACAGATAGAGCTCTGAGTTGTTCAGCCCACCAACCAGATCATCATCACCATCATCTGGGCATTAGTTAGAAATGAAGACTTTCAGGCCCTACTCCAGACCCACTGAATCAGGATCTTAATTTTGACAAGATTCCCAAATGATTCGAATGCGTATTAAATGGGGAGAATTGCTCCACATGATGGTTTTTCACTTACATTTCATGGGGTTTCATTAGATCTAGCTATATTTTGAGAGTCATGTATACCAAAACCAAGATGAATAATTGGACAAGCCAACAAAACTTTTGTTTTTGGTTGTGGAATGTTGCTATGAGTTTTGCTGAGTCTGTATGGCCATGGTGGAAAGTCACATTTAGGGGAAAAAAAACTCCATGATGTGCTTTTAACTTAAATATGTTTTGGCTGATATTCTTCTTCTTAATCTACAGAGTTCTGAAGAATAAGCTGAAGATTCAAATTAACAAGTTGTATTTTTATTTAACTATCTTCAAGTCCATAAAGGGTTACTATATAGAAAATTTCCTTAATCTGATCAAGACATATAGATTTATTTAGCCATGAGAAATGACTTTATCCATGGGTGTGTGTGTGTATATGTGTGTGTGAGTGTGGGTATGTTGCTAAACACTTAAAATATCATTTCACAGATGCTTTTAAAAAAGGAAAATAAATTATTTAAAATATCTACCTAGATTTTATAGCATATGATTTCGTTAACTAAACTAGCCTGTAATTTAACACAATTATTAATTTCAACTAAATTTTGATTATGTTAAATCTCAACAAGTTACTTATTTAAAAAACCTTTCATCTCAAACATGAAGTGATTTTTACTACATACTGCATAGTCTAGAGTTTTCTAACAGTTCTCTGACACCAACAAAACATACTAACGTTTCAGGTAACTTTTCATCTAATAAGTACTTCTACAACAAAGAAAAGACTAAAAGTCAACTTCCAACTTGATTTAAATCAAGAAAGGAAACAAGTCAGTACATCAATAAAAGATGGGGGTCCATTCATTAGTGACAGAATGGAAGAATGAGATAATTTGCTTTAGAAAATGTTGCATAGGGCAGATTACTCCAAATTGTACTTTTCAGACTCTGACCCCAGAAGGCTCTGAGAATAAGTGTGCACTGTACAAAATAAGTTTGGGGCAATCTGAGGAAGTCACAGTACAGATTACTATGCTACATTTCTGACATTTCTAGTTTAAAAAAAGAGAAACACACATAACCATTTTATCAGCATTTTCAAACTTATTTGATTAACGTGCTCTTTATATTTTACTGTAGAACATACACTGATATTCATAGAATACTTTGGGGGATGCCATTTGAAGTCATCAATATCTATAGTATCAGTTCCAATGAGATAAAAGCAAATTTTATATCACATTAATGTGCCAATGTATAGACATTTCTTCCTTTGCTACCAAAAAATATTGTCCCTTCTATCAATCTTCAGTGAAAAATCCAAAAATGTACATTCCACATTCATCAAAAGCTAATGTGCACAAAATAGCAACTGAGAATTAATATTTGATTACTATTATTTGATAATGTGAACACTTCAATGACATTCTGTTTATATGAATGTATATATGTACAAACTGAAGTGGAGACTAGAATATCTATGTGATACACTTCTCTCACATTCATGATACATAAATGCCAATATGATACGTTGCTTCAAAACTACAACAATAAAAAATTTACTTCAGAAAGAAAAATCAACAGAAAAAAAACCCCAGAAACAAACACACAAAAACCAGTGTTATACCCTGAGAAGTATTTTATAAAAATCAACTTTGTATGCACTTTTCATTATGGAAGTTGTTCTGGACTAAATTAGTCCAAAGTAGTACATGGAAAGGAAAGAAAGAGAGTATATTTTTATTCTTTGTGTCATTTAAAACAAAAATTTCCTTCCATTTCTATTTTAATCTCACGAATCTATGCCACCCATATATTATAAACGACAATGTTCGTGATGCCTACTTTGCAAATCATTTTTAAAACAAGATGTATGATTAGAGAAATTAATCACTTACTCATTTTTTTATGGATCTTGACTGGCTAATGCCACTAAGCTACAAATTTTACTAAGTATTTATGTAGGAGAAACATATTTCAGGATTTTTTTAAATAACAAAAGCAATAAAGTAAAAAAGTCATCCATTCTTAGAAGGTAATTGAAAACATACTTAATGCATGAATATTCTGAACTTCAATCACTTAACTAAAAGGTTTTTGTCATACTTGTTGATTGATAAGAGTTAATACAAAGAAGATAGACTGAAAGCAGAAAACTAATGATGGTAACTATTTTAGGTGTCTTTAATCACTTTTGTTTTGAGTGTCAGTTAATACAATTAATTTTCCTGTATTTATTATATATGTAGCTCATCTTCTTTTCCCATGTATTGATTCATTAATCTCTTCATAAATTGGATAAACAGTGTGAAATGTGAATGATATTTTCACCTTGTAGAAATCCTTTCACTTCTCAAGCCACATAGGCTGAGTTTCTCTCCTATTGTCATTCAGCAGGTCGATATTAGAGCCAAGATACACAGTCTACCATTCCCTAGTCCTACATATGTCTACAGAGTATTCAATTACCCACCAGAGAACAATGGCAAATATAACAATGATTTATGGTAAATCGTTAGTCATTGTTCTAGTAGCCGTTTATCCCAATGAGCGCTTAGACTATTTAGAAATTACTGCACTTCCACGGCCATTTTATTTTTAAGGAAAATATCCATTGAGGATATCAGCAAAATCACGACAGTTCAGGAGTCTTGGCAAGCACATTGTCCAAAGTTGGGGAATGTGTGTCATTATAAAAATAACAACTGGGAAAAATGCCACCACTTTGCCTTGCTCACCTGTGTTCAGTGATGTCCTGAATCACTGCTTGTCTTTTCATTTCTGAAGCAAGTCATCCTGCAAGTTTCCTTTCCATGATTTTCTTCCTCTTCCTTTACAGGAACATTCCAGTTAAAAAACGGCTAGCCTCCATGTTTACACTGTTACTTCCTACTCTAAGTTCTTAGATTAAAATAGGAATTATTATTAGGATTATTAGAATATTATTAAAAGATTACAGAATCTTGGACTCATAGAGCTAGATCAGACTTTGGAGAGCACCCATTGAACTGGTAATTCTCACTTGTGTGTGAAGTGAATTAGAAATACGGATGTATGTAAATGTCTAGGTCAGAGTTTCCTTTTGCTAACAGAACCTGGAGTAAGGTTTGTGTTCAAGTTCTCATGAGGAAGAAGTTTACCCCTGAGACTTCAGGCCACAGGTGAAGGGATAATAATGATAGCCAATTTACCTGTGAATTTAGAAATATAATAATGCAGATAAAAGTATTTGAAAATATATTATGATTGTTGATAGCTATCAAGACATAAATTAAGACCTAAAAAGGAAGAGTGACTTTCCTGTAGGCATACAGACAGAGTTGGGACCAGTATCCTGATTGTGACTCTGATTGGTTCTATTTACTACTTCTGTGTAATAAATTACCTCAAAATTGAGTGGCTTAACACAATTTTATTTTGCTCCCCATTTTGTGGGTAAGGGATTGGAGAAGAGTTTGGCTGGATCATTTGCTCTTGGACTGTCTCATGCAGTTGTTATCTGATGTCAGCTGTGGTTGGCTGTAGTCATCTGAATTTTACCTGAACTGGACTTCTGAGGTGTCTCATAACTTGGCTGGCAAGTAATGCTAGCTCTTGGCTACGAGCTCACCCTGGGGGCTTTCTACTGGAACACCTACACATTGGCCTCTTAAACATGAAGGTCTCAGGGTAGTTGCACTTCTTAAGTGGTGTATGGCTTCCCCCACAATGAGAGTGCCAAGAGAACCAGGCGGATGCCAAAGGTCTTTTCATGAACTAGCCTTGGAAATCACTGCTATCATGCTTTATTGGTTGAAGTACTCACAGTTCTGCCCACATTCAAAGGGAGATGACATATATAACCCCACATCTCAATGGCAGGAGTGTCAAGAATTTACAACCATTAAAAAAAAAAAAAAACAGCATAATCTGGGTTCAGTCTGGCAAGCCATATTGTATTGTATCCTTTCACTCCTACTGAGAAATGTTATGAAAAGTTATCATTTCCCTGTTTTCCTGGACAGCCAGGTGTAACAGTTTGCATGTTAGAACTACACTGGAAATAAAAAAGTGTCATATACTTAATATTTAAAATTAAGCTACATATCAGTCATTAAAAAACCAACAAAGTATAACCAAGTACTGCTATGTGAGGGCCTTAAACCTAGGTACTGAAATTACAACTACCAAAGGAAAAAAAATGTCCTCAGGCTCTATTAGGAAAGGCAAAAAGCAAAAATGGAGTTGAAAATAATGTTGCTAAGTTGCTTTAACAGAAGTATGCATGCAGTCGGCTATGGAAGGGCTTTACTGAACAGGACATTAAAGAAATGGTTTCAGAGGTTTGTGGTTAGAGGAGCATCTGGAGGAATCCTGGACCAGAAAATTGGCCAGACATCTCCCTGACAAAAGACATGACATTCCAAACATATACATTAGAGAAGACAAAATGTCAATACTCAATTTCTTGTATGAGTTGTAATTGAAAAGAATCTAAAGGGATATATATATATATGTATTAATGAATAGCTTTGCTGTACACTTAAAACTAACACTTCAATAAAAAAAAATAAGAATTAAAAAAAAGCAACAACAAAATCTACAGCTCTGCCAAACCAAAAAAGAAAAAAAAAACCCCAAAAAACATGGAGTTAAATTTGATAAGGCTATGGTATGAGATACATATGTAATTAAAGAAAATGAGTCTGGAAAATTGTGTCAGAATTTGAAGCCTTTTCTATCACGGTCAGGAATTTATGTATAAATATATACAGGTCTTCACTATGAACTCATCTACAAAACAGAAACAGACTCGCAGACGTAAACAATCTTATGCTTACTAGGGAAAGAGGGTAGGAAGGGATAAATTTGGGAGTTTGAGATTTACAAATGTTAGCCACTATATACATAAATGGATTTTAAAAGTTTCTTCTGTATAGCATAGGGAACTATGTTCAATATCTTATAATAACCTTTAATGAAAAGGAATGTGAAAATGAATATATGTATGTATATGGATGACTGGGCCATTGTGCTGTACAGCAGAAATTGACACATTGTAATGACTGTACTTCAATTTAAAAATAAATGAATAAATAAATATGGTCATTGATAATGAATGATGTAACGCAATTGAAAAGCAGAAGTTAGTACTATAACATTTCTGTGGTGATACTTTTAAACAGTGGAAACAGTGCAGTTAAAAACATTTCAAAGTAGCCAAAAGTGCATAAAGTTACGAATAGAATTTTGTACAGAGAGGAAGCATACAGAAATAAACCATGGATGCTTAACACAAAGCCTAACATAAATGGAACTAGATTGAAATCAGGTGTTGACTTAATTTAACTTTGTCATGGCATGTGTTGGGTTATGTTGGAATCGTCCAGTATTTGCATTACATATAGTAATCAAGACGGAGCAAGCAACAGGGAGAATGGATTCTACATTTTAATTCTCCAGGGATAAAACACATGGCGCTCACGTCACCTGGCTCCTGTGATTTTTAATGCATGTGAGCTGGCTAATTAAAGTGAGTGAGAGTTCCTTAGATCAGGTATAAAGCACAGATCCTTTGTGGTTAAAATTTTCTGCACATGGAATGTGTTAAAGCAGGATAAATATACAGGATGTTTTTTACAGCTCAAAGACTTAATTATTTATAAGAAGAAGGTCTGCTAAAAATAAATGGGATGCAGGAAAATAATTCCACAAGCCAAGTGGGACTTCACTCCTCAGGCTCAGTACAATGGAAACTTGCTCCCCAAAGTGTGTTCTTTAGAGCAGAAACATGTGCATCAGATGGGAGCTTGTGAGAAATGCAGACTCTCACGTCCCACTGAATCAGAATCCACCTTTTAATCAGATTCTCAGGTGATTATCATGGACATTAAAATTTGGGAAGCACAGATTGTGGGGAAAGGATGCTGTAGGCTTAGGATAACCTTGAAAGCTGTATTATAGATCTTTGCATTTGTTTTCATGAGTTGGTTGCAAGAGCATGAATCAAATCTTGAACAGGAGGAAAACACATAAAGGAATAAGGATTAGAAAAAATTCAAACAGAAGGGGTCAAATAAGTAATCAAGAAGGGGTAGCAATTCATAAATAAAATTGCTACTTATATCTATATCGATCGATCGGTTGATCGATCAATATACATTTGAATATGAATTAATGGACAGTTAGAAGTAGCTTTAGACTGCTATTAAGTGACTAAGACAGTGGCTGGCACGTGGTAGACATTCAATATTAATATTAATTGAGTGAATAAGCTTTACATATATCACTTTATCATAGAAAGTAATTTTGCACACATTATTTCACTTTGAGTCTCACAACATCTCTGTGAAGTAGACAGAATGAGTAGTTGGCATCATTAGACAAATGCTTTCAACTTGTCTACTTTGTAATAACTTAAAATCAACAGGTATGACAAAACCTTTTAGTGTGTAATTGATGTTAAGAATATTCATGCATTAAAGATTGCATTTTCAATTGTCTTTGAAGGAGGATAATTCTTACATGTTACTGCCTTTGTTTAAGAAAGACTAGGATAGTTCACTGCTGTGTAAATGCTAACTACCTTAGAAGAGTGAATGTACTCAGTTTAATTAATTTATCAAATCATCTTACCTTGTTACATCAGGATTTAAAACAGGCATCAGGAACAACGCAATTTAAAAATATATGAGGGAGCTAGGTTGGGGACATACAACACTTTGTCATTACTGAAATATGAATGAAAATAGGATGGTGCTGTAGGTGACTCTGGGAACACTTTGCATCTCTTTCTCTTCAATGCAGAACATTTGGCCATTTAAGCCCAGTACAACCTCCAAAAACAACTGTGTGCTCTAACGTAAGAGGCATAAAAAACAGGATATTGAGAATGTTAAAGTCCAGAGAAATACTTGTACTGAGCACCCATGTATATCTGGAACATATTTTCAACATAATTTGCCTCTCAAAACAGCTTGCTCATGTTAAAAGAACAAATAAAAGTTGGAGTTTTTGTTGCAGAGAAAGGACAAACGTAATTAAAGAACATATAATTGCTTTATTCTATTAGATAAATATTTGACTTACAAAAGGTATACTGAATTATATATTTTACTAAATGAACAGTTCTTTCTTAAGATATTGGGTTTTTTTCTATTGTTGAGGACGTAAGTTTGTTACTTGACAAATCAAAGATCTTTTTTTAAAATTCATTGTGCAATCTGATTCTTCCAATGTATTGTTCATTTTAAATTTGCTCAAATTCATCATAAGCAAAAATAATTACATAAAATCACTTTAAAGGAAAATTGAAGGTTTTTTTTTCCCCATCATTAGTTCTAATTGTTTAAGTGCTTAAAATTCATATTTTTTTAAACACCTAAACTGGATACTAATCTGTGAAATCAAATAGAGTCAATCATATTATGAAGTTCAACTTGCACTGAACTCTACCCAACTACGTGATTTGGAGAATTTTCTCCTGAAGATGAAACAAACTGTTTTACTTCATTGATACCCATAAGTGTCCAGTTATATTATCCAATAAAAACAATAATTATAGTTGTTACCATGTTTTCTACACCGGTTATGCACCAGGCACAGTTCTGAACACTTAATATACAATGCCTCTACTCTCACAACCATCATTCAGAAAATGTCATTATCCTCAATTTATAGAATAGGAAATGGAGGGTTAAAGAAAGTAAATTGGCCCAAGTTCTCAACTCAGACTATATTCTAGCTACTGTGTTCTTCTCACCACGCTCTGCTCATTGCATTTTACAGTCACAACTGTAACAAGATAGTGTTTGCATTTTCAGAAGGTCATTGGGATTTGCATTTCTGTAAATCTCTTAAGAATACTCCTTTAGGTAAGAAGAAGTGACAATGCAATATTACTTCACCTTATTACTGAATAATTACACAATTACACAATGACATCTAGTCTAGTACAGGGAGAAACAGACAGCATATAATGTAATATTTAAATTTAAAGGCAACGGTAGAGAATTTCCTCATTTTAAAGTTAGCCAGAGGTAACTTTAAGTGAAACTTTAAGTGAAAGGGCTATAGAGTATTTGGATGGTGATAAAGGGACCACGTAGCTTACTTTTCAAACCAGGACATTTTGAGAGCAAAAGGGAATAATCACCAGACAGATGGCAGGGCAGCAGGCTTAAATAGGGACTTTCCTGAGAAAATCTGAATGTATGGTCATCCTGTACACAGATGACATATGTGACAAATGCTAATAAAGTTGAATTGGTGAATGAAAGAAACAGAACTAACACTAATCTGAACTCTTACTTGGGAGTGGTCTTTTCCTTACAGCTTGAATTAAATAATAGTATATGCCTTATAGAAAGTTCTTCCTTCTGAAACAGACATACTAATTGAGGGTTAGGAAGGTCTGTCCAATGCTACTGGTGTTTAACAAATTGCTCCCTAGTTAGAGTGATTTGATAAAATGAATTAACTTTGAAAAGGATACTCTTAAAAAGGTCAGAGACTATCCCAAGTTAGAGAAAAAGGGAAAGAAAAATGCTAGAGACCATTCAGCCTTTTATGTCTTCCTGATTCAGTAGCTGTATCATTTCCTTCTTCAACAAACTGCACCGGTCTTCAATCAGGTATTTAAAATATTCCATAAAGTATAAAAAATATAGTTGTAGAACACACACATACCACATGAAAAATAAATCTGCAAATACTAAATATTTTTGAACTGCATTAAAAATAATACATATGATTCTAAAACTAATGAAATTGACTATCCAATAAATGGAATTTTATATCATGTTTGTTATCAGCTAAATAATTCATTATTTCATTTTATATACACGCTCTTTAATTAACTTACTGACTCAGAGGTAAAATGCTGCTAATCCATTCATTTCCCCAAACCCACACACAAAAAATTACAAAACATGAGAGAGTATAAGAGCGAAAGGTTAAGGGTTTAATATGAAGGAATTTTTAAATCAGAGGAGCAAGCAGCTGGTTGAGGTTCTTTCCACCTCTAACTGGAGATCCCAGATTGCATGGTGATTAGTGACACCTGTTTTTTACTAGCCTTTTCCTGAAGCAGGCAAAGCAGGAAGCTGGCTATAGAAGTGTTCTTGGCATTTTGTTGTTCTTTCTTTTAAAAAACACATTCTCTTTTAAAACCAGATATTTGTTTTTAGCCATGGTGTGCCTATTAAAAAAATTCAGAGGCTAAATCAGCCTGTGAGTAATAGTAAACTATTTTACAAGGGTAAAGAGAGGATAATATTTTCAGTAATTTGGAAAGAGTCTATTTTAGTATAGTCATAAGTGTTTAAATTTTTTAAAAAGCCACCTAAAACTTATAGTTTGAATAAGACTTTATTATTAGAATCATATTCCCCAGATCAAATCACTGAAGGAACGGATATCTTGGTTTGAGTACCACAGGTCAGCTTTATTCTATTCCATGATGGCCTCTCCACCTTTTTGCTTTCTCTACCATCTCCTTGGAACCTGTATTCATTTATCTTCTTTCTTCCACATGTCCGAGTTGGATTGAATTTAAAAGGCAGTCTGGTTCAGACTGGCCATATTATGGATGAGAATTCTGAAGCCTAAAGAGGGGAGGTAACTTATTCAAGATCACACAGCTTGAAGGTGGCAGAGCTGAACTAGGGTGTGGTAGTTTGTTCTGGCAGCCTTATAATAAACTAATACAAGGGACTAAGTAAAGAGAATTCTGCACCCATTGTTGATAAAAGATCCCCTTGATTTCAAATTCTTCACTTTACAGTTTACAAAGTCATGGCCCAAAAAAGACAGGCAACCTTTCTAGGTAGTTACAACAAAAATAGACTGAAATACAAGTATCTAACTCCCAATATAGCTGATCACCTTCCAGTACTCCATGCTATGTCTCATATACACAAATCCAAACACAAAAATATCCTGTAGAAATCCTTGTTCCCAGGAGAAAGATATTTCAGAAACTCCATTTACTATTCATGGTTCAGTTGAATACATGATTGCTTTTCATGTTTCTGCACCCACTTAATGAATACATACGTTTAACAGAGTTTTACAGAGCTTCAACTATGTGTTAGATATTGTATCATTCTTCAATATTTTTATAGACAAACCCACAACTGCATCTGTCACTTTTATTGCCTCTTAAATTGTCAACCTCAAATATGAATTAAAAAGTGCTTAAGTCTAGCACTCTTAAATTTTATAGGAACATTCCAAAAATATCCACCTCATAGTAGTAACTCATGATTAAAGAGAAACAGTGATATAAAGGAAAAAGCACTAAAATTGTAAAAAAAAGATTTGCATTCTTTATTGTTTAAATTTTGATAGTTAATCAAATTATGTCACCAAATATAAGACCTATACACTTGATTAGACTTTAGGGCCTGGGTAATGTTAGTATAGACTGGAGAAAAAAAAAGTATCATTAGAAAAATATAGCACAGAAATTAGAAGATGACTCTTGTTGTAACTTTTCTATTTACTAGCTCTGACTTTGATTGGACTTCAGGGCCTGGATAATGTTTAGTATAGACTGGAGGAAGAAAGTATCATTAGGAAAATATAGGACAAAAAATAGAAGATGACTCCTGGTTTTAACTTTTCTATTTACTAGATTTGACTTTGGCAAACCACTTGGCTATCTATGCTTCAATTTTTTTTTATTTGAAAGATGAGAAAATTTGACTCAGCATTTAAAATTCCTTCTAGTTTTAACATGATTGAGATCTGAAAAGTAAATATAATTTAAACTTACAATCTTTTTAGTTGATAGTTGCCTTACACAAAGGATAGCTCAAGAGATAATGAACTACTTTGACATCCATTTTAGAGCAATATGTGTGCTCTGTGCTTAATACATACAGCAAAGTGCACAGACAAGTCCTTTGTGTGTGTGTGTGTGTGTGTATGTAGGGCGAAACACACACACACACACGTGCACACACACAATTACTTTTTAATAGTGTCTTTTGTTTAATAGAAACACAGAAATGTATTTTTATATTTGAAGCCTTTCCCAGTATAATTCCTTAGTGTGTGATCTTCATTTTTTTTTAATTGAAAATAGACATCAGTGGACAATAAAGTCAACTGCCAACAGACATGATGGTGTATTGTGTTAAGGCCTATATCAATCAAATGTCTCTGTATCAGCTTTGACCAGGGAGGTTTCATTTTCTCAACAGAGAGATGCGACTAATGAGAAGGTGATGGGTTGATGCAATCCTCAAGAGCTAGGTAGGAAAGTTTTAGCTCCTTAGGGAATTTCTGGAGAAACAAGAACATTGCTTGATCTTTCAAAGCACTAGAAAGAGTAAAGGTACTTTCTTGAAGAGAGTTGTAAAGATGAATGAGAGGTATGGTGATCAAGGACAAAACCTGAGAATATACCTTTGAGGTCTCACATCACATCCATGAACTTTAACCCTGAGGAAAATTTCTCCATTTCAGAATAGGGCAAGTTTTGTTTATATAGTCCTGAAGGTCTCCTCCCTATTGTTCAATAGGAGACATTCCTGATAATGACTTTCAATTAAAGGCATTAAATGTTAACAGTGCCACAGGAATGGATATTACTTTTTTCCCCATTGAATAAAATTATGTACATACTTTTCTTTGTCAGTATAAATTTTAGGTGTCTTGACAACAGATAATTTAAAAATCAGTTTATTTCCTTTTGTACCAAGTTAAATTTTAAGGTTCTGTTTCTAGTGTGCCTTTAATAAAATATTAGAGCACTATATCTTTATTATTTAAACAAGCATCTATTGAACAATTAGTCCGAGTTAGGCACTAAACCAAATGATGAAGACACAATTATCTCTAGAAAATGTATAGGGCAAACAGAGAAGTAAACAGTAGACAATTAAGTTAAGTTTGACAGCAATAGATTAATCAGCCATTGGGCTGGCCATGGGTAGTAGTGTTAGGTGAGTGTTTCTAGTGAATGTGACAAGATAATCCTGGAAAAATCAGGAGTTAGGCAAATTTGTCAGGAAAAGTAGGTGGGAAAAGGGGATAAATGGACAAAGAGAATGAAAGTGTTAGAACAGAAGAGATCACCCTTCCCTAATTCTATCTGCTTTTATAATTCCAGTTCTCCCTTAGAAGAAGCTTATTGTTCTTTTACAAATTGTGTCTTTAACAGATTTTGTCCCTGTACCCTTACTAGGGAAAGAGCAGACAGCATCCCTAGGGATGCTGGTTAATCAGGTCTAGTTCTTACCATTCTTACCCTTGCCTGCTGAGTGAAATCTCTCTATGGCTTAGAAAGTTTAATCATCTCTCTTTGGATGAGAATTAAAAACTCATTTGTGTAAATATATGTCATTTATTATGTTTATTTTCTTCTTCCCTCTCTGGACAATTGAATCACTCCTTTCATTAAGTGTTTCAGAAAAAGATAAGCATGATTTATCTTATTAACAAAGAAACTTGCTAGCTGGGTTTTAAATAACATAGACTATTTTTCTGTAAGTGATCAATTCTTCATCTTCTAGAAGTGCTGTAGTTATAAGGCTAAGACTGATGATTCTCATTACATTGTGGCACTTCCTGGAAGTGCAAGTCAGGCGAAGGCCACCAATCCCAAGCAGTAGAAACATCAACCCATCCCTTTCTTTCTTGGTGATCACACAGTTTCCATGTAACTCAAACACGGAAGAGGACTAGCATGATTAAGGATCTGAAGTTATATACAGTCTTCTTTTCCTTCCAGTTAAATTGTTCCTATCTTTATTTCTAGTGACCAGCCCAAGAGTTCTAGGCCTCTGGGCCTCATGCAATTGCCTTTTACAGACTGTGAGCCCATGTACATGGGATTAGAACTATAAGACCTAATAACTTCCTTGTGAACTTGAATTAAATTTAACCTCTCTTTATTTCCATTTTCTTATCTGCAAAATAGGGACAATCACCCTACCTCCCTTACTGAGCTTTTGTGTGCATAGCATGAAAAGAAAAAAAAAATTCTCTTAAATGTCTTGCAAAATTCAAAGCACTACAAAAATATAAATAATTGCAATTACTTGAGAGTTTAGCAACCATAATCTCCAAGGTCTCTGTACATAAATGTGATCAGACCCAAATGGCTTATGTACCAAGCTCTCTTATCTATCATCACTAATAATTCCCCCACTTCCTTTCCACTTGGCTGCAGTCTTTGTATATAACTGAGAAGCTGCTGTTGTAATCAGAAAACTTAACAAAAAACCCCTCTGCCTCCTTCAACAAGACCACATGGCTTTGCAGGGTAAGACTATATCCTCCTGTGGGCAGACCTATTTAGGATCTAAACAGGTTGTAAAGCTCCCTGGGAACAGCTTGGCATCACCTGTGGTCATAGGTGGAGTACTCCTGTCTACTACCCAGTTAGGAAAACACTAAGAAAGTAGATAATTAAAAATAAAGGACTGTGTTAACTCAAATGGATTATCTGGCTTAGTGAAATTATCATGGAAATTGTGGCAACTGTATCCACTGCATTTTCTTCCTTTTGAATCTTTAAACATTTTGAAATATTGTAATATTATGACTATGGAAAATAAACTCCATTTTCACTGACTAAAAAAATTCAATTCTAAGCTTACTGCAATAGCACGTCCAGAGTTACGACTATGGATATACTCTATTCTAGTTTATTTTAATATTTTCCCAAATTTAGGAATGGAGCAAAATGTCAAACAACCCATCACTTCATACTTTCTCCTGTACAAATGTTTTATAAATATTCTATTGTGGATTATTATTTTATGATTATTGTCCCATGATTTCAATTATTTCTCATATTGATAATTAAAAGCCTTTATATTTTATAGCCAGAAACATTTTCAAACAGTAAAAAAATCCAGTAACATGTCTGATTGATTCAAGAGTTTCTTCCTAAGTCTGGCCAATAGACCATGAAGATCAAACTTGTATTTTCATAGCTTATGGCCTAAGACTATTAGATAAGTACTGTTATTATTGGATTCCAATTTTATATATTCATAGCTAATTAATAATCAGTGCTATATATAGGGTATTCAAATAAAGAAATTCTCAATTTTATCATAAATTTCTTACTTTCCCTATCACTGGGTGAGTAGGGTAGTCGCCCTTCATGCTGATTATGTATCCAGAAAAAGGGATACAATGGTTGGATTAGGGAGTTTTTGTATTTCAACTTTTCAGATCTTCAGATCTAATCCAAGCAAATTTAAAGAGGAAAAACTGATTTCCCCACAAATAATGTAGATATAAAGTAGAAAGAGTAACCCAAACAGACGAAATGGAAATCAAAGTCATTGATTAATTCAATCACTCTTTGAGGACGATTATGTACTAATCATTATTCTAAATGCTTCATTTATAGTTAAAAAGAGATACAGTCATTAAAACAAGGAAGTTACAGTTTACTGGCGATGGGGTCATGAGAAAGCAAATATTTGGCCTTAGAGGAGATGAGAGTGAGATCAGGAAATAAGTGTGGAGGTAAGACTACATCTTGAAATGTAACTAGCTTTCTAACACCATTTTATTGATGCTTCAGCTATCTCTTTATCTTAATCTGGATATTATTAGAATAAATCTTCATATATGCCTTCTTCTGAGGATAAAATTTGAAAATGAACTTATAACTCCCCACGTACCTATGCTTACTGACTTTTACTCTAGGGTAGTAGTTTCTTAGCTAGACTCTCTTAACAGTCTCTGGACACTTCTCTTACAAAACTTACTGATTCCAGAATAACACAAGAACTGATAAACTCCTCAAAGGTAAAAAATGAGTCCTTTTTGAATGAGCACTTCTAGAACCTAGAAAGTGCCTGTCCCATGGAAACTGTTTAATATTCAGTGAAGAAATGAATAAAGACTAGGCACCAAAATATATAGGTTTTGATATTTCTTAGGATTCATTTCATTGAAGGATTCTTGTAATCAATAATCTGAATATAAAAAGAAAGACCAATTTTCAATTTCCAAGAAACATAAAATTAAGTTAGCTAATCATAAAATGTGTTTAATTTCCTCATGAAATTTGACTACAGAAAAAGTTTATAATATACAGAGATATAAGAAATAAATTTTATGTAATGTGAATACTTGAATGGCATTTGTAGTTTTTCATTTAAAGGCTCTTACTTGTATAGAATTCGAATTGGATACATTCATGCTCAATATTTTCTCCATTAAATTTTAAAACCTCTGAACTTCCTTTGTAATTCTCCTCATCTCTCCCCATCTCTCACACACTTGTGTCACAAGCTGATACCCAAATGAGTACATGTAATGATAAAGTACCAAATTCCCTAATTAGTGCTGAGTGTCAAATTTGACTATCTCAAACATGTTATTAGCAATAACCTTGAGGTGTCTATGAGTGAGTTATTAAAAGGGAGGTCTAATCCAAAAGTATGATTTGGGCACTTGGAAAGTCTTAATAGCATTTGAGCAGCAGTGTGTTTCTTAATTGGAAATAATAATAGCAGCAGCATTATCTCAAGTAATCAGACTTTCTTAGTTATAATACTTTAACATCATAAGACAGGTGATTTATTCAACTATTTGGAGCTTCTCCAGAAAAGCCAGGACATAAATAAAACACAGAAGAGCAGCAAGACTGGGGAAATCACAGCACAATTCAGGAACTGTGAATGGTTACACTCCTGTGTAGCAACTTTAATGAATATAGTGCAGTCAACCTTTGACAAATAAAACCACTTCTGTCCAGGTATTAATACACAGATTATTTCTGTATCTTTTCAAGTACACCTTCAAAAGCCATTAGAGGAAACCATCTTATATTCTATTTTCTTCAATGACTTAGGGAGAAGAAACTCACTTAAAAACAGAAAAAAACTAAATTGCTTCGAGTATTACTGTGAACTGCCCTAAGGAAAGCCAGCTTTTATTTGAAATCACAACTATTAATGAAAGTATATTTTCTTTCTCTTGATATTTTTATTAAAAATGCACAGTATATCTTTTCAACATATATTCCTTAATTTGCCTTTTATTATTATATCTGCACCAATTAAAAATTTTACAAAGATCTGTAAGAAGTAGTACTAATTTCACTAATTTATACAGGGTAAGCTTAAGGACAAAGTATAAAGCCAAACAAACAAAAAACCAAAAAAATAATCAGAAGAAGAAAAGGCTAGTAGTTTTACTGTAAAATGCTCAACAAGCTAAATGTGTTTCCGTTTTATTCAGAACAAGGATGGAAAATAATTCTATTACAGAGAAAATCAGTTTGCCTGTAATGCTAAGAGCAGCCCCTGCTGGTTACTGTCATATAAGTGAGACATGGAAAATTTTAATGAAAAAAGTTAAAATAAGAACAGAAGATACTGGAGAGTTCTTTACTTTTCAACAACACATGATTTCTCCTTTGACACTTTTCCAGTATGTGACCCATAGTGTTTGCCACAAATCACATGTAAATTATCGAATATCTAAATCTGGAAGTTTTTTTCCCTTTGAAACAATTATTTAAAAAATAGCTCAAACAACCACTTACTTGATAGTTGGCTCAAATGAGCCCTGAACCCTGACTTCCCAAAATTCATCAATTATAAGAGGAAAACTAAGGAAGCACTATTCTGGGCACATATTGGTAGTTTGACTAAAAGTATAACTGTACGGGATTTATACTTCATAAGATCAGCATTTTTACTATGCATAATAAGGCATATTAAAAATAACAGAATAAAATATAAGCTTTCAATTATGGCTCTATAAATGAAACAAGACAAACAAAAATTGATTTAAAATATTTAAAACTACATTCCTTCTTGCTCACACCATCAATTTTTTTTTTTTTTTTTGGAGGTAAAGGGAAATAATAACAAAACGAGTAAAGACAAATAATTCTAAGCTTTATATTTTTTCTTTCTTTCCTTGATTTGTCTTCCCAATTAATTTTCCCAGAAAAGTAGTTCTCTGTCCACCTAAGTCTTTGGCTTCTTTGTCCATACATTCAATAAAAATCTGAGAATGATTTGTGTGTGTGTATACATGTTACATCTATCTTTTAAAAAATGTTTAAAGGTGTTTTGCTTAACTCTTAATAACCAAACTATAAATATTAATATATTTGTTTACTTTGATGCCATTATGAATTCTTCACTGACCAACTATGGATTTTCAGTTTTCCCTGTCTTTGTATTCTAAGTGTTTTGCAAAGTGTGTTCGGTGGAATCATAGTCCTATGAGATGTTACTTAGAAACAAATAAACCAGTAATCTCTATAGCTTGAGAAGTTCTTTAAAAATATGCATACTATATTCTTTTAAAGATTCAGACTGCAAATTAGTATATTAAACTCTTTCTTATATTCAGTAGAGAAATACATTTAACTTCCTCTAACCCAGGTTTTATTTGATGAAGTTTGACTTTTCAGTGACACGGAACTCCATTTTCATTGCAAACCTAGCAATATCTTGCCGAACTTATCTCTCTGAGGAACACACTCTATAATACAATCCTAATTCTTTAAGGGCAAGTACTAAGTGTACTTTAACTCCAGTCTACCTAACACCTCCTCATCTGGGGGCACGTTAGGACATTCAAGACTGATTTAGAGGGGAAAAAATGTATCACAGGTGTCTACCATGGCCACATCCCCAAGACTACGCCTTCTTCAGCCTGTCCCACCAAGGCCTTATCTAGTGACCACCAATAACCCACAATCTCAATATCACATTCTTGATGCTCCACTACTCTCTACAGGATAAAAGTTCAGTCATCTTTCCAAGGCACATAGTTTGGCCTATGCCCTGCCATTAAAACTTGAACATCTAATGATATGTGTTCTTGTTTTTATTTCAGTCTTCATGCCTTTCCTCATATGGGTCCTTCTGCCTGGAATATCTATACCTACATCCTTTTATGATAAATTCTACCCAAGTCAGAATTTCTGATCATACCTTTATTTCATCCACTAAACTATGAGCAGTTTAGGGCAGGACACAGCAAGGAAAGCACCCTGATATTTTTCAATTTATTCTCTCCTATTCTACGCAACTTAATTTTAAAAGAAATTGATTTCATGACCCATTGGTAGGGCACAAATTGCAGATTAAGAATAATCACATTGAGTTTCAGCAACATGGATGGACCTGGAGGATATAATGCTATTAGACAGTGAAAGAAAAATCCTGTATGATGTCACTTATATGTGGAATCTAAAAATACAACAAACTAGTGAATATAACAAAAAAGAAGGAGACTCACAGACAGAGAGAATAAACCCATGGTTACCAGTAGGGACGGGGGAAGGCCAACATAGAAGTAGGAGATTAAGAAGTACACACTATCATGTAAAAAATAAGCTACAAAGATACTTTTACAACACATGTAATAAAGCCAATGTTTTATAGTAGCTATAAATGGAGTATAACCTTTAAATTTTGTGAATTATTATACTGTATACCTGTAACTCTTACAATATTATACATCAACTATACTTCAATAAAAGATAAAAATAAAATAAAATAAAACACACCTGAATGTTATAAATATTAACAAATTTAAAAGTAGATGAAAACATACATACTTTTGTTTTGATTTCTAGTGAGACTGAATTATTTCCATATTAATTATATTTTATGTAGTATTTTGTTATTTTTAATATTTATTCATATTTTATTGATCTTTAAAACTTCCTGTATATCAAGCATGTCATATGTATTACAAATAAATATATATACTTTAAAATGTTTTTAAGATGCTTTCTTGTACATAAGGCAAATCAATTAATATTTTCCTTTGTGATTATTGTTTTTAATTTTAGGCTTAGAAATAAGTATCAATAGAGCATAATATTAATCATCACTTATATTTTCTTCTGTTATTTTCAACTTATTTATTTTTATACAAATAACATTTTAATACATATTATTTAGAAATCAAGCCAAGGTGGGGAAGAGACAAAAATCCAATGTCTTGACTTCAATTTTAGGACTTTCTATTAATTTGTTAACAAACATTTAGGGTAAATGTGCTGCCACATTAAATTTATATGGATTGAAAGGTATCACCAGGTTTCAGAAATAAAAAAAAAAATGGGGATGAATAGGAGTTCAAGATGCTAGTTGACGTCCCTATAGCAACTCATTTAGATAGAGTTTAGCCAATAATTCTCTCCTGTTAACATAGGGAATGGAGTTTCCAAAGCAGACCCTAAATCTATAAAATGCTTTTCATTCTTCCCTCCAAAAATCAAATATTAATTTAAATTGACACCTGGGTTAAATTTAAAACCCACAAGCTAATTTCAGAGAGACAATACATTTTTAATTTATCCAAACTAGATATATTAAAGGTGTTTGAGTATTCTACTTGCATGGATTCAACTATTTTTACAATGCATACTGACAAGCTCTTTACACAGGATACTGACAAGGACTGAAATTTTCTTTTCTATAATGCTTAAAAATGTGCTAGGTTTTACTCGTGTTTTAGAAAATCTCCTTGATAGTAAAATGTAACAGCAAAGATCAATTATAAAGAGTAGTATTCAAAGAAATAAAATCCTTGATTCCTTTTCATTTAAAATTCTTAACTCTAGTTTAATTTTTGAATGTAATCAACTACCATTCAAATACAGTTTTATTCATCTATTTATGACAAAGTATAAAAGTAGATTTCTCTAAGTTATAATATTAACACAAATTCTCTCCATTTTCTTTGGTCAAATGTGACTCAGTACACTACAATTAAAACTATACTTTAAAAATTCTATGAAAGATAGAGATATCAGTTAAAAATTACATATACTCAAACAATGCCATTATTAAGAAAAATAGACTTAATAAGAAAATTGCCACAATTTTTTCAATGTCACTTATGGCTACCATATAAAATGATTGCTTACACTGTTCTACAAATCATTTCATTGTTCAAATAAACCGAGCAGGTGTTGTTTTTTTTTTTCTAGATAAAAACAAGCACATGTTTTAAGAACCTGACATAGATTTGAGTGTATCTAGAGGAGAGTCCCTCAGAGATGATGAGGTAGTCTGCAAAAAAACACAGAGAAGGCTCAAAGAAAATGTAACCATTGTCCTCACACGTGTAAAAGAGCTGCCATGGAGCTGTAATGTGGTACACTTGATCTAGTTGCTGCAGCACACAAAGAAAGTTACCAAAAGGAGGAGAGATAAGAAAAATTCTAAGTGGAAATGGCACCACTTTGATTTTTATTGCCAATTTTTTAAACATCTCTAAGAAAGTATACACATACATTGTTCCTCTTCCCTTTCCCTAGATAGGAAACACATGGAATAATTCAAAACAATGTATTCTAGGATCATCTAGAATAAAATTCTGGCCTTGACTCTCATTACAATGTGTCTTTTACAGCTCATGTATAATAGCTGATGAGGTGTAGTGTTGAAAAGCATGCTAAGTGTTGCAATCAAAGAACCTGGGATAAAATTAGTCACTGGACCCCTGAGGAGATAGGGATAGAGATAATAAACATTGATTTTCAGTGACTAATTTTACATCATATATATCTGCATTTATCTATTGAGGGATCTATATACATTCATATAGGAGAATCTATGTTCGGGGTGGGGGTGGGGAGGAATGGTAGATGCCTTAAGTCATGTGTACTTTTGATTTCTAAAGTAATTTGAAAGGCAAGGGACCATTTTACAGAACATTCATAGAATTATAAAAGGTCACTAATCTGAGTCCCTTGTTTTCTGCAGGGAAAGCTAAAAGGAAGTACACAATAAATCATGTATAAAGCTGAATACTTTCAGGGAAGGATAAAACTAGCAGTAGCACACTTTGATTAGAATGAACATGTGCATTTTTCATACCACAAATTCTATTTAAGCTAAAAAGTTATACTTCCTTGAGAAAAAAGTAGGACGCCAATTATTTTCTTCTATTTATCTGAGTTTGAATTTTTTATTGAATTTTTAAAAGGTACATTAAAACTAAACTTGTTACTATATAGACTTTCCTCCATTAATTTATATTTAATGATTCAGAATTTATTGAGTTTCTATTATGTTTCAAGCAATCTAGACTTAACATAGTAAAAGAGAATAGAATGGATCATGAAAGAGAATAAAGGTCTCAAAATGACCTATTTCTTTAAAAATCCAATTCTCTCTGTTCACCACATTATTCTTTTGTTTCATTAAAATATTTTATGTTCATACGATTCACAGAAAGAATATAATTTCTTTTGTCACAGGAAAACATTTTCCCCCCAAATACTACCCATTGTTCTTCAGATATTGCCAGCAAAATTTGCATGATACTCTTAGTAGACCTGACCCATTCTCCCATTTATAAGTAACTAGTCAAATAGCCATTACTGATTTGAGCCTAAACCGATTATTGAAATTATTGCCCATAGACAGCGTGATTGATTGGGGAACTGGCACTTGATTTAAGATTACCTAATCAAAGAGGAGTGCAGGACTTGCGTTCTAAGTTTGAGGGGAAAATTGGCTTTGCACGTGGCCTGGATTATGTTGCCCCCATGGCTCCTGGCAGCCATGATACTCTTGTGATACCAAAAAGAGTCTGTCAGAAAATATTACCTGACATAGGATTTTTCTAAAAGAATGTGCTAATAAAAAGTGCATAATAATTTGCTGGTATCTCAGCATAACATTGTTGGTCAGAGAGCTGATTTTATTTAGTTGATATATACCCCTATCCCTTGGATCTCATCACAAGGTTAATTAAGGAGTTAAAATAATTTCATCATGCAGTGAATGAGGGTATTGATTTCGTGTGTGTGTTCTAAAATAAATCCTTTTTAAGAAATAAAAAAATTGCTGAAGTTAAGTGTTTATTCAGTCACACAAATAGAACAATAGTAAAACGAAGGTAATTCTAATGTGGTGTGATATCCTTATAAAAGGCTCACTGGTTTCCAAAGGCTTACATGAAAATCAGTCTTACAGCTGTAATTAGCCACCTGGCATAAACATTTTTACATGTCTTTGTAAACTTTATTTAGGATGGGGTGGGAGAAATATGGTCTATGTCCTCTAAGAGCTAATGGAATTTTAGTTCAGAGGGATCCTGAGTATATTTCTTCACATAATGCTTTCAGCCTTTATATTTCCATTATGTGTGTGCCTACATGTTTTCTTGCCCTGGCTAGAGTAGTTTAAAAAAAATGACTATTTTATGCAGGTGGAACACAGACAGCTTTTACCTATGAAACATTCACTTGCCTAAATTTTAAGAATTCAGGATTTAATTCTGACTGAGATCTGACCATCAACTACCCTTTTCACTTTTAGAAATACACAAAAATTAAGTGAATAAGGGAGTTCTGTGGAATGCCTTTCTTAGATAATATATACAGAACATCTACATCTTTGTACCCAGCATATCTGTTGATACACTTTGGCCGGAAGAATTTGATCACTGTCAGGAATCTAAAGACAGACCTGCATATCCACTGTCATGAAGGCATCACACTTCCATATGTAATGAAATTATTTACTCACTATCTGGTGCCTCAATAAGCTAAGAAAAATAAATGTTTTACCAAAAATGAACTATATCACATATGAGAAGTTACATCAAATCCTAATACATCATCCACCATTCACAGATGAGTATATTTGTAACTCTTATGTACTCCTTACCCTACTACACAGAGGCATAAAAAGAATGCTATTCACCGCTCAGTCCCCTGAAGACTAAAACTTGGACATTCAGAAGAAAAGAATAAGAAATATGATGTCATTCCAGCTTGGATTTCTGAAATCCCCAATTTCTCTGAAAATCATTTCAGTTTATAATTTTTTTTATCTTGACACTAGGCAGTCATGCTATGAATTTAAGTTTTAAAAACGTTAGAGATAAGTTAATATTCATATAAATAAATAAAAATATGTTTCTGGCTCAGTTCTATTGTAGTAAATATTAGGCACATGTACTACCAAGGAAGTCTTATTGTCAAAGACTTGTAGAGTTTATCTGGCTACCTTAATAAAGTGAAGATTAGGCACATCAACATTTAAAATCTTGGCACACAAAATTTAAAAGTTTGGAAGTCCCATTAGCTGCTTTTCATTAATTATTACTTACTCATCAGGTTCAACTTTTTTTTACCTTCTCTTTATAATTTTTAAAAATTGAAAATTTCTCCCTGGACTTGAGTTAAACACATTTGGAAACAGATAAACAAGGTACTTCTGGTGGAGACCAAATTGCATTTCAAATATTACTTTTAATGTCTTGGCCTATAAACTGAGTCCCCAGCAAAGTCATGAGATTAGGAATGCCCCACAGAGAAGAATACACTAAGTGGAACTAGCTAAAGAGGATTATAATAAACAACAGAGCATTTATAAAATACTGTCAGAAGAAAACCACTGGGTTTTCAATACAGTTCGCTAGTTCAAAGGGTTATACTTCTTCAAAATGACCAGGATAAGGCAAGAATATTGGTACAATAACGATTCTATAAACACCCAAAACAGAATAACCCTTTTGTACATGTAGTTATTTAATTACCTTTTTAAAAGCCAGATTTATTACAGTAAAATATATTTCAAGGAAATTTATAAAAACAGTCTTAGAATGTCATGTGATTTATATGAAGCTTTATGTTAGCAATAATTTGGTATTTTTAGAAAGCAGTATATTTTAGGTTTTCTAAAAGCCCTGGTAATTTAGTTCTCAAAGATTTTCCTATAAAAGGTAACCTAGAAATATGGGTAAGATACAAAATGTCACTAGTATAGCAATTAACATCCATTAGTCATGGAAGTCAGAGCTTTTTATAAATGTGAATTTGTTTTACTCTTCCAGGTCAGAAAATAAACCAACTAAAGATGCAATCAAAGCATTGGTCAAGCTTTTAAAATAAAGGTCAAAGCGAACATTTCCTCAATTTATGTTCAGTTCTTTGGGGTGTAAGTTACTACTTTCTAAAGAATGAGCCAGCAGTATGTATCTCATGTGGACTACCTAGGTCAGAAGAGAGGGTAAGGTAGCAGACAGACTACAAATTTCTTCCAAGTTTGTGACAGAAAAGGAAATAATTTACTTTGTTCCCAAATTCCTGCATTCATTGACACAGAGTTTGAGTTTTTCTCACTGAGGACATTTTCTCCTTTTTATGTTATTGAACTTGTACAAATGTATCCTCTTTTGTATCTTTTATGATTCAAATCAATAAAGCCATATAAAACTCTAAGCCAATTGACTTCAAGTCAGAGACGCATTGATTTAATGATAAAGTCGTTCCTTAACAATAATTTTCCTTACAGTATTGCTATTGTTCGGGATGCAGAGTTGTACAGGCAAAAGCCCTACAAAAATGTATTCTCCCTTAATTTTGAAATGACTTAAAGACAGTATTTTTTGTGCTACAAGAACATAATTAATAATTAATAAAAATTTAGTAGAAAAATTAAAAATGGGAATAATTAATTTTACATAAAATATATTTTTTCTAGCAGTAAAACTTAGCATTAGGAGTATGTTTTATTTAAGGTATTATTTCAAGATCAGTGTCAGAGGATTTGACAGAGAATTTCTGGACCTTGTCCATTTTTGAGGTATATAAAGCTGAACTAGGCTCTTATTACTTCCACAACCTACTCTTACCTTTTTCACAGTGGATAACCTTGCTACCCACCTTAATGAGAAAATATATCACCAATGCTATACTTTTGCTAAATCTGTACCTAAAATTTCTCTATGTTTTGCTGTAACATTAGAAGTATCTTACCAAGTCAGTTCCTCTACTTACAGGCTGAATCCTCACCCAACTTCCTTTTCAGGGACTGTTAACCCTATTCTGTCCCAACTTTTCCAGTCTTTTTGAACTGCACCCAAACTCTTACAAACATGTAGTAGCATCTCTCACTTTTTAAAGAGAGGAAACAATCAAGAAATAAATAAAAATAGCAAAATGAGCCTAATCCACCTACATCCACATCCACCTCAAGCTTTTATACCATTTATTTCTCTTCTTCACAGAAAATACTTTTCTACAGAGTTGTCTTCATTTCTTCCTTCTCATCCACTCATCTACATCATTCTAAAATTTATTTTCAGCTTTCTTATTCAAACTATGTTTATCAAGGTCATCAATGACCTCTATCTTACTCTATACAAAGACCAATTTTCTCTCTTAGCCTGGTGACAATTTTGTCTCCCTCCCTTTCCCTCAGTGGGAAGTTGTCAATGTCTGGAGGCATTTTTGGTTGTCAAAACCGAGGGTGTGTATTACTATTGGCATCTAGTGGACAGAGATCAGGAGTGGTGCTAAACATCCTGTGGTGCATAGGACAGCACCCCAGCACAAACCATTATCTGGCCTCAAAGTTCAATACTGTTGAGGCTAGAAGCCCTGAACATCTCAACCTTTCAACAACATCCCACAGTTGAAAACACTTACTTGTTATTTGTATCACCCACAAAGAACATAAGCCTAATGAGTTCTTACCTTTCTTAATTTCATTGCGTGCAGTGTACGCAGAAAAGCGACTTGCTGCAGATTAGGCAAGCAATGTCTGCATTTCATCAGTAAACTTCTCTCACGTGATTATTGCTTTTTAAGTAGATTGCTTTTTTAGCAATCTACTTCAATCCTAGACTAAATGGTAAAATAGATTGGTTTCACCCTTGCAAAAGAGTTTACCTAACTTCAACTCGTCATACTGTAACTTCTCAAGAGCAGTTTAAGGTAAAGTTCTTGTTGTTTCACATCCTTCCCTTCACCTGTATGCTGAGAGACGGGATGAGAAAACGTGTAGACTCAAGGCTTCTTTAGAGAATAGAACTCCATATAGCTAAGGTAAGATAGAAGGTAGCTTGGGTTCAAGTCTGTAATTACTGATATTTATGAGAATTTTAGGTGATTTTAACATTTTAGGCTAAATAGGCTTTTTTTGAGCTGGTTAAGAATCTCAATCACTATTTAACATTCTGAATTCTTTGTTTAATTGTTTCATATGAGGAAATGAATTTGTCTCAGAAATAACTCCCAAATGGATTTGTGAAAATTATTCTTTTGAACATGGAGAAGTATCTACAGTAGAAATCACAGTTTTGTTGTAGATGATAAAAACAATGTGAACGTCTTTCTCACTGCAAATTAATACAGATATAAATAACACATGGTAAAACAATTATATATAAATTTCCTCTAGAAGTGAATTAATTATATTTCAAAGAGAAAAAAGCCATTATATTAGTTTCTAATATGCAAAATATGTTTATAATTATTTTATGTAAAAGTATTTAATTCTTAACATCAAATTTTTAAACTTACATTAATCTTCATTCTCTGTCATTCTCAATAACAATTCAGAGCCTGCTCCTGAGAAAGAGTTTGTGTTATGCACATTGTGGGAATGCACACAAAAGCAGGATGAAGTATGCTGTAACAATGAAATATTACCATTCCTTTCTGCCTCACATATTTTAGATTACCATTTACTGTCGACAATATAGAAAGGTACTTTCTTTAAACAGTAAGTTTTAAATTCTTGCTGAGAACACTAGTAAACAGTAATCATTTTACCTTAGACTCTACAATTTTTTTTGTTGATTCAGTATGCAAATTATATTCTTCAAGTTCAAAATAAAATAGGTTAAATCACACCTTTACATAATGAGTCTACATTACTGTTCTTAAGTGAATTTTCAAAGCCCAGTTTACATTAAAAGATGGTCAGGTTACATTTGAATCGGCACTTCTACTTATCAGAGTTATTAATCACTACAAATTTTCTTTCAGAGATACTGCAAAGTCTACCTGTATCCACTGGAGCAAATGTTCCAAACAAAACGTTTATCAGTGCAAGAGGTATTTTTTTCTTCTGTATAATCAGTTTTGTGCATAAATTTGCCTCTCCGTACAGAGGACTTAAGAACATTGAACAGCCCTTCAATGTGAGTGCACTGAGCATTTGCAATGTGAAAATGCTGAACACCACACAAACTAGGACAAAACTAAACTTTACCCACTTAATGTTCAGTGTGTATGGAAATGATTGCAGAGAATTTTTTAATTTGTGTTGTTACTTAAGGAAGAAGGCATCAGCAACAAAACTGCTTTGGCTTTTTGAGATTCATTTGATTAATGAGGGAGGATAGAGTAAATGAATTAAGTCAAGGGTTTATTTTAAACATTATTTTTACTCTTTTGTGGTATTTGGAGGCTGAGCCTTGTTTATGTGGCTCTGTGAGGAAGCGTTATGGTGTCTTTTTCAGATAGCCAAATCTTAGTCCCCACTAAATGGCAATTTTACTTGTTGAGGTGTCTGTAAGTGGTGAGAAGTGACAACTTCCCATAAGCTGGTTACACTGACAAAGTGTCTTTTGAGGAGGACACTTGAGGAAAGTTCTTGGCTGGGTCCTATGGACTAGATCTGAGCCCTAGGAAGAGAGAAAAATCAATTTGTTCCAAGTAGTTTCATTAAATTATCGGTTTTCTAAAGGAACATCACCAAATTCATGAATTGCTGGTTTACACCTTTAAAAATGTAAAAAAAAAAAAAAAGTAAGAATTTTAATTAAACAGTTTAAACAGTTTTAATAACATGGGCACCAAACATCCCAGTTTACCTGGTATGGTCCAGGTTTAAACCTGTTTTCTTTAGGCAAGTATTAATAGTGCCCCCTTTTATTTTAAAAAATGACCCTCAGTTGGAAGATAGGCTATATGGCTGTTCTATTTAATAGAAATATTTGACTCTTACTACTGATGGGAAAAAACACTATTTCCAAACGTTAACATGCTACTTGAGAAATTTGTAAAAGAACTCTAAAATTTCTAAAATGCAAGCAATCAGAAGTTAGTAAAAATGCAAACATTCCAGGATGAAACAATTTTTTTCATTTACTAATATTGATAGCTATTAAACATTCTTGTTACAGACTTTAAAACCAGTTACAAAATAGCTGAGTGACTTGGACTTGTTACCTAAGCCCTTTATCTGTAAAACAGTGATAGAAATAATGTTGTGAAGAGAAAACAAGTTAGTTTACTATAAATTTATTCTAACATGCCTGTCACACAGTGCTTTACTTGACTTAGAAATAACTGTTAATAATAAATTGGAAGATTTGGAAAAATTAGTGAATTAATGTTTAATTGAATTGACTTTAGGAAATATGTCTTCTAGCACATTTATTTTTCAGTACTTAACCTACAGTATGTACAGCATATCCCTAGGGGTTCACAGAAATAACCCTAAGAGATGTCAAAGAAAAGGCAACTGTATGAACCAGCTCATTTGAATTTGTACAGTTAATGTAACTACATTTGTTTGTATCCACAAGCTCTTGAGATTTAGGGAAATCTGAGTTTCTCTATTGTTCTTCCCTTTGAGTAAGAACATAAGCCTGGATTTAACCAGTATTCACAGACAGTTTTCCAGGTTTAAATAGGTATTTTGTAAATGAGCATCTCTAAGCCAGTGAATACCTCTCTTTCCCACATAGAAATAAGCCTTCTAGGCATTTCCTCATAGATTTTAATATAGAAATAGAGTCAAAATATGCTTCTAGTCCCCTGGGAAACTTTTCCTTCTTCTTCAAATACAATGTTATCAGTATGCCTGGAAGTGAGCAATTCAGGGCCGTCAGGAAGCATACACAACAACTACTATACCTGGTGTGCAGAACAGCTTTGTATGTTAGACTCACCATAAATCTCAGAGATCGTGTGCCAGTGCATATTAGGAAAAAAAGCAAAAGATATTCATTGGCCATATGTACAGGTATAAAATCTATTTGCTAAATTAAATTGCCATTCCATCTCCAATCTGTCTTTTCTGGCCATGCTACAGCTGATATGTCATTTCAGTCCTCATCATCACTCATCAGACTACCTCATCACTTACTAAAGACTTTCTCCCTTCCTTCCTTCCCACTTTCCTTCCATAAACCATTAAAAAAATAAGGGCCTTTGTACAGTAAGCGCTATTGAGATATCAAAAAAGTTAATAAAATTAGGTTCCTTTCCTAAAGAATATTAAAAATATATTAGAGGAAAGCAGGTATGTCAAGAATTGATCGTTTTCCTAGGTAGGTGGTCAGCTCTAGTTCCCATATCCTGTTCCCAACACCAACTATTATTTTTCTACAACTCATCTCTGTTTCCCCTAGTTACAAATCTGCAATGATTACCCCAGAAGTTTCAGGATAAATTCAAAGTCCTCATCACAGTATAAGAAGACTTTGCAATCTTCTTTCACTTATCTTTCCAGCCTCAACTTAAGCCGCATCAAACTCTGTACCGGTCTTCACTCTTCTAAGACTTGCACATATTCTTTCTTTTTTCTGCCGAATTGTTCTTCCATTATTTGTAAAATTACTACTGATTCTCCAGAAATATTTTTGTGAATTTCTTGTTGAAATTTTCTCAGATTTTTCCCATCAGAATAAACCATTCCTTCCTCCCAGATTCCACAGCACATACTTTCATTACAGTATTTAAAATAATATATTATGATTTCCAGGTAATGTAATTGTCTCTGATAGGAATCTGAAAAAACTAAGAATCATTCCTTGCTGTGGGGAAATTTATTGCTTTTCCTCATTTCTGTTGCAATATTAATAGATAGCAGATGATCAATAAATATTTGTCAAATAAATTAATGAATTCTATTCAAGCTTTTAGTAAGCATCATCCATATGTTACATTTTCCATAAAGTCTCCACCCAACCCCACATGCTCTCCTTGATATCAAGTCCCCATGAACTCATAAGACATCACCTAGTACTCTCTCCTAACAGTTGTTCATGAAGTATTAGAGAGAACTGTATGAATACCAGAAAGTGATGTCTTGTTCAAGGCTCTCTGACTAGTTAATAGTGAGGTGAGACTAGATTTCAGAGCTCTTCTTCCCATACTCCTGAGCTTACAAACTCCAAAGGAATAGGACTCAAACAGAGCAAGAAAGTCACTGTTCTGTGCAACAGAAAAATTCCCCCAACCTGATCATTCAATGCTAGACAACAGAGAACAGTTAAACATAATATTTTCCCCTGAAAAAATGTCTTTCAAGGATTCTTAGATTCTTGCAACAATGAAAAGGAGTTCCATGGTACTCCTTGGCATTCATGAATTAAGGAAAGCTTCTAATAAACTGGACAGTGAGCCCCATTGTATAGTAACAGGACACTTGTTATTCATTGTTGAGGACTCATGGCCTCCAGGGCAGGTGTGGATCTCTGTCTACTTGCCCAGATCATTCCGTTTTCAATATCTCTCCTATTTCCTGCTCTTCAGTATCCCACCTTCCATGTTATTTTCTCCTCCTGCCCACTTTTCCATGCTCAAGATACTCATACCACATTGTTTTCCTCAGTGATCCCCTAATTTTCATTGAACTAGCAAAGGAAATCTAGTTATTTTCATTAAATCATAGGCATGAATATTTAAACCAAAATGACAGTATTTCCATTCATATTTCATTTTCTTCATATTTAGTCATTTTTATTTTTACTGAAGACAAACTTTGATGCTCTTCAAATATTTGTTTTATATACTCAGACTATGGAAATAACTCCATATCAGGTTATAAACCTCTCAAGATTATACTAATGGAAATGTTTTAGAAATACATGTGTACTCAACAGAAAAAAGAATAGTACATTTAGAACATTTAAACATAAATATAAACACTGAAAGTAAACCTCACTATATACCAAATATTCTTTTTCTTTTCAATATTTTATTGTTTCATGGCTTAATCTTATGATAGCCATAAAATGCAGTTATATTAAACCTCAGCTGCCATAGGTTTACAGAATGGTTTTTTTTTAATAAACTGTAGCTGTTAGACCAGTCAGTTATCACAAAAGGGGAGAGAATACTCCCATTTTGCTTTCAGAGTCAATTTCTAGGGTAATTTTTATTACTTCATCTTAGAGTTTGGCTTCATTTGGAAACAGTCAGAAAATCTTGGTAACTGTTTTGCTTATTTGAGTTGAAAAAGACAATTACTCTGGTATTATAGTCAGAATCCATTTATAGAGTTCAATATGTTTATTAGAAACTGAACCCACAAACTTTTGGCCAACTAACCTCCGACAAAGGAGGCAATAATATACAATGGAATAAAGACAGTCTCTTCAGCAAATGGTGTTGGGAAAACTGGACAGCAGCATGTAAAGCAATGAAGCCAGAACACTCCCTTATACCATACACAAAAATAAACTCAAAAAGGATCAAAGACTTAAACATAAGACAAGATACAATAAACCTCCTAGAAGAAAATACAGGCAAAACATTATCTGACATACATCTCAAAAATGTTCTCCTAGGACAGTCTGCCCAAGAAATAGAAATAAAAGCGAGAATAAACAAATGGGACCTAATTAAACTTACAATCTTCTGCACAACAAAGCAAACCATAAGTAAAACAAAATGACAACCTATGGAATGGGAGAAAATTTTTGCAAATGAAACCGACAAAGGCTTGATCTCTAGAATATATAAGCAGCTCATCTGACTTAATAAGAAAAAAACAAACAACCCAATCCAAAAATGGGCAAAAGACCTAAACAAGCAGTTCTCCAAGGAAGAAATACAAATAATCAATAAGCACATGAAAAAATGCTCAATATCACTAATTATCAGAGAAATGCAAATCAAAACTGCAATGAGGTTATCATCTCACACCAGTCAGAATGGCCATTATTCAAAGTCCACAAATGACAAATGCTGGAGAGGCTGTGGAGGAAAAGGAACCATCCTATACTGCTGGTGGGAATGCAGTTTGGTGCAGCCACTGTGGAAAACAGTGTGGAGATTCCTCAAAAGACTAGGAATAGACTTACGTATGACCCCGGAATCCCACTCCCGGGCATATATCCAGAAGGAACCCTTCTTCAAAATGACACCTGCACTCCAATGTTCATAGCAGCACTATTTACAATAGGCAAGACATGGAAACAGCCTAATTGTCCATCAACAGATGACTAGATAAAGAAGAGGTGGTATATTTATACAATGGAATACTATTCAGCCTTAAAAACCGACAACGCCATTTGCAGCAACATGGATGTTCCTGGAGAATGTCATTCTAAGTGAAATAAGCCAGAAAGAGAAAGAAAAACACCATATGAGATCGCTCATATGTGGAATCTAAAAAACAAAACAAAACAAAACATAAATACAAAATAGAAACAGACTCATAGACATAGAATACAAACTTGGGGTTGCCAAGGGGGCAGGATGAGGGAAGGGACAGACTGGGATTTCAAAACGTAGAATAGATAAACAAGATTATGCTGTATAGCACAGGGAAATACATACAAGATCTTGTGGTAGCTCACAGTGAAAATAAATGTGACAATAAATATATGTATGTTCATGTATAACTGAAAAATTGTGCTCTACAGTGGGATTTGACACAATATTGTAAAATGACTATAATTGAATAAAAAAATGTTAAAAAAAAAAAAAGGACCTGAAAACACCTCTGGGTAATGAACAAAGTAATAAACAGATCTCTGAAAGGGAATGTTGTGCTTTTTAGTAGAGCAGGGTCAAAACTGATGAGCCAGAGCGCCACTAAATCACCAGCAAAGTTGACGTTTACTAAGAATGACAAGAAAATGCTCTAAATCCCAAAAATTTTTTAAAAAGGAGAGAGAGAAAGAAAGAAAGAGATAAAAAGAAACATCTTGTGTTGAATGGAATACTTTGAACAATGCTACCTTATAGACCAAAGTGACTTTTGTTTTAATGAAAGGGGAAATATTTTTAGCAAAATGCCTTATGGCACACTTTTTACAAGTAAATAATAAATTCTATATAAGCACATTTGACTGTTGAGTTACTATTTCTACTTTGCATTCACATTTTAAAGGTAGGGTGAAAGCATTGTAGGTTGCAAGGATGAACTCCTTGAGAAGGGTTGACTATAAAGCCAGTTTACTGTTTTTCCAATAATTACTGGTCTCTAGGGAGACATAATTGAAATATATGAATTTCTAGCATCATGGTTTCCAGTGAAAACTGAGCTTTATGGAACTGACAAGACTAAATAAAAAGACATAACAAAAGAAGACCTCAATTTTATGATTTTAAAACAAATAAATAAACAAGGCCCTAAAAAATAGAATTTGCAAGCACATCCAGTATTATAAGAATTAACTTAAGGAAAAGATACAGGTCAATCAGGAAATTTAATAGACTTATTACTGAGTTTTAAAATGAACCATAAACCAAAGTCTTGCTTATTTCCCAAAACATGAAATGTAACAATTCTTGTGAACAGGAATTTTGGTGCAGTAATAGAACACAATTACTATGCTAGTAAGGGGAAAGAAAGGTAACAATATATTATGCATATATTGTCTTATCTCATGTATTTTCTTGTTACATAAAAAACTGATTTTGTTGTGTAATGCATCCTGGGAAGTAAGAGCCCATGCCTACATTAGGTGGGTTTGTTTCAGTATCTGTCTCCAACAGCAGGCCATGTGCCCTTCAGTCTTTATTCTTAGCAGGGTAGAGTCCAATACATACTAGGGATCAATAAAAATTTGTTAAATAAATGAAAAATGAATGAAAGCTTACTGCTTAAAAGAAATTTGCCAAATAAAGATAAATAATGGGAATTTAGAGCAGCAGATCAGAAATCAGTACTTCTCAAATATTTCCATTTTGACCCTTTTGTCTTTCCTTGTTTTTCTCCTCTTTTTGTGTCCCTTATATTTTCATGTTTAAGGTCACTTGAATATTAAGCGGTGGTCTCAGGACTACCCAGATAAGAACCCAGATCTTCTGATTTCAATAACTTTATTCTTAGAACCTAGCAACTAAAACATTATAAATGTAGAAATATATAATGCATTCATATGTAGAAATATATAGCATAGCTTTTTCAACATTAAAAACAGTCATTTTATATTCGAGACTATGAATATGTGTATAGGCAATATTTTTAAAAGTCCAATTTTGACATTTCAGCTTTTAAGTTTAAAATAGACCAAAGACATAACCAAAGAATGGAATGTCTCAGTCATAGGAAATATCTGTTCCAGTTTATACATGCCAATCATAAATAATTCATTTTCTAATAACCCACATCTGAAAGTCTTTTACTACCCTCGAAATCAAAGGACTTAAAAATTACATAAGCTTCTTTTCTGCAGCTGTAAGGGACATCTTTTGCCTATGAACTAACAAAGAATTTTCTTTGGCTCTGGAATTTATTCATTCATTCATTTATTCGTTCCCTCTTTTATTTATTTGTCAGATATTTATGGATAACCAATAGGAATGAGTCTCCTGTATTCGAAACAGATATGGAAACCACTCTTAGGAAGCTTACAGACTTAGTGGGAGTGGCAAGAACTTATAAATATCTGAAATGCATCATCAGCAAAAATAAAGGGGTGGAGAGTTTAGCTAAGCTACTCCATGTATTGCTGCATCTGCATCCATTTGGTGTGACCAAGTGTCCTGCAGAGACCTTAAACTGACACTAGCCCCCTTATGCAAGGACATTCCTTAGATAACAGCCAAAAAGTCACAAGCAAATATAAGTCCGTAATATGACTCCCCCCAAATTCCTCGTGATCAAGTGTCTCTTGACTCCCAGTACCTGCATGCCTTATGTGCCCCTTGGATAAGACCTCTGTGGGACTACCAAAATCCCATTCTTTTTGTTTGAACTGACCAATCTGACACTAGGCCAGGAATCCCAAAACACTCTAACTACAGATACTAAGTGCATCGGGTCCTGTCACTCTCTCTGCCTGCACACTGCTTTGATCTCTCCAAATGGGCCCTTGAGGTGTGCCTAGGACCTCCTCCAGGATCTGTGAGAAGTAAACTTCTCTATTTCAATTTCTCTTGTGGTCTTTTGTTGAACAGATTCACCATCTGGCACCCTGTGCTCCACTTAATAAATGTTAACAAAGTCATACGATAGATAAGTTTATAAACTCAGAAAAGTGAAGACAGGGAAAGTGAGACGTAAGGTACAAAGAAAAAATACAGTAGTTCCATAGACGAACTACCTTTTTAATACATTTCTGAAGAATGGGGGAAAGATAATTTGCAGTGAGCAAGTGGAGAGGGCAAACAGGCAGTCAGATACCTGGAAAATGATAGCTGGCTTTTTAAGATTTTGCAAGCAACTACTAATTACATATTTTTGAAATACAAATGATTTGGTGGGTGCAGAGTCTAGACAGGTAGACAGAAATCAGCGCCTGCCCCGGAGGCCATAAGAGACCTCAAGGATAACAGGTGTCTTGAGTAAAAGATCAGCCTAGAAACAGTGTGGAGAATGATATGAAGGGGAGACACAAAAAGCAGAAAACTAGGTCCTGATATTTTCTGTGAGGTAATGTACTTTACTTAATTCAAGCAGAACATCCTACCCCCAAGATCCTTAACTTCATCACATCTCTAAAGAATGTTTCTCCATATAAAATAACATTTACAGGTTGCAGGGATTAGGATCTGATATCTTTGGGGCCGTTATTCAACCTATGACAGACCTACTTAATTGTAAGTGGCTGCAGGAATCGGGGTGTGAACATGGGAAATAGGAAACAGGATCATATGCTAAGAGAAGGTGGTGCTTGTCACACTGGATTCTTGCTTCATCAATTTCTGAAGTAGCAGTTGGGGAGAAGGGAGCAGAGAGCTGACTAGTTGCTAAGCAGTGTTCTGAATGGAGCAGAAAGACAGTTGTAAATATAGCAGTGGCAATAATCTGATGAGTAAGAGAAATGTTCCCCAGTCATCTTCAGATGGCTGGATGTAGGACTCAAGATGACAAGCAGTTGGATTAATCAGAGGCTTGAGTTAGCTCAGAATATGTGGCTGAAAAGATAAGCAAAAAATTGGGGTCGAGTGCTGTTTAAAAATGTTAAAGTGCTGGGTGAGGGGATCTAGGCTGTGTGAAGAAGCAACTGAAGTCAGGAGAGTGCTGAAATACTTAAGGAAAAAAGGTAAAACATGACTAATATGAATTAAAAGATCCAAATTATGTTCAAACAGATTTAGTATTTCAAAGGTAGAATAACTGAAAGCAGTGCCTACATGATAATGGGTGATTTGACAGTATGGATGTTGAATGTTATTGTTGAATAGAATAAAGTCAGAGGGTAAGCTCTTTTTTTTTTTAAGAGGTTAAGAAGCCTTTGTCGGCAGCCATTCTCAGACTTCAATGTGTCTAAGCATTGTCTGGACTGCCTGTGAAAAAGGCAGATTTCTTGATTCTACCCTTGAGGATCCTGATTCAGTAGGTCTGATGTGGAATCCATGAATCTGACTCTTTAATGAAGACAATTTGGATATAGGTAGCAGGCATATTACACTTTGAGAAACTGCCATAGGATGTTTAAAATATAACTTACATAAATATTATGGAAGTAGTATGGAAGCAAGATTTTGAATGGGAGAGAAAGGTGTGTCAACCAGTCATCAACGAAGTCACTGAATACTAGAATAAATGGTAATGAGAATAAAAAGCATTGGATGACATGGATGAACATGGGAAAAGAAGTTCTTGCATAAGCATAAAATGGTACAGGCTGAGATTTACAGTAAAGGGCAAGGAGAACACCAACTCTATCCCTGGGTGGGACGAGAGTTAGAAAATGTGTTGTCTCTACATAGGGGCCTTTCAAGAGAGGTTTTGTCTTCAAGAAAAGCCAAGGTTTAAGTAAACTAAAGAAATAATCTTCTCACTTGTGTACATGAGTTCATCATAGGTAGGATATTACTTATATTTTATTTCCCACATTCTCTTCACATATAAAAGAAACAATTAATATTATGTTTTTAAAAACAGTATTTTTTCTTTACATAAAACTTGGCTGTAACTCAGTCTAGAGAAATTTATCTTGATAGCATATTTTATTTAAAAAAACAACAATGCTATCATATGAAAGTACATTATTATAATGGATACTTTCAAAGGAATAATTCTGATAACTAAAACATTTGTTTTTCTATTCAAACAGCAAGACTTCATAACACAAGAAATAGTATATTGACACATACATTTATATTTTTTTCACTTTTAAAAGGAATCATATTCTAATTTTAGTGTACATAATTAAAAGAAATGTACTTCTTATTTACTTTCCCATTCTATTGAGGTATGATAAACATGATGTATTTCTTTAATAAAATGTCTATAGTTTTGTCAGCATTTCAGTCATAAGGAAACAACAGAAATAATATACAAGCAGAATTTTAATTTAAATTGAGAAAGTCCATCTAATAATGTTCATGGTAGCATTATTAATAACAGACAAAATGTAGAAGCAATCCAAATGTCCATTAACTAATGAGTGGATAACTAAAATTCATTCAGTGGAATGCTATTCAGCAATAAAAATGAATTAGTGATATATGCCACAATATGGATAAACTTTGAAAAATTATGTTAAGTGAAAGAAGCCACTCACAGAAGATCACATGTTATATAATTCCATTTATTTGCAATTTCCAGGATGGACTAATCTAGAAAGACAGAAAGTAGATTAGGGGTCGCCAGTTGCCAGTTTGAGGGTGTATGTAGCAAGAGGAAATGGGTAGTGAATGCTGCTGGATACAAAGTTTCTTTTTGGGTGACATCCTAAAATTAGGTTATGATAATGGTTGCACAATTTTGTACATGTGTTAAAAACCACTGACTTTATGCTTATGTATTCTGTTTCTCAATAAAACTTTTAAAAATAAAAAGCTTTCTAAGTTCTCCCTCTAGGATAACCTGTGGTCAATGTCATAAATAGTCCTCACACAGTATTTCCTCCTGTCTCATTCCCTCTGTTGTGCTACCTCAAGTCAGTTCACTCTTCCCTGCCTTCAGTCTCTATAGAACATTTCCAGAGGCATTGCTGTAACACAGAGACCTACTTCATTCAAAGTCACACAAGTCCCACTTTAAGTCTTTACTTTTCAAATCACTTCTACTTGATTTCTTCATGGCTAATAGAATGACTTCCTACCCAACCCCGCCCCCCTTCCCCCTTGGTAATAAATATAAAACACATTCTGGAACACAAGTGCAAGTTTCTTGTAAAATAAACCGCCAAAGCTAGTTGTAACACACTGGGTGTCCCAAATCTTCTTCCCAAGGATCAAAGCCTGATTTCACTGGATTGTTAGCCTGATAGAAATGAAAACAGCCTGCTTCTAGCATTCAGCCTTATGATCCTGAAAATAAAAAGAATAAATGTGGTAGAAACAGCTGTACATTTTCAGGAATGATATACTTCAGCTGGAATTTTTTTAAACTTAAGTTTTGCATTTGAGTTTATACCAACAACTAACTTTAGACAGTCACACATGATCCAGAAATGGGGCTTTGAAGATGAAAGACGAAAGGCAGCACAACAGAACAAGGTTGGCCAAAAGAAGATGAAATAAATGAGTAAATAATGCAGGAAGTAATCAGAATCATAGAAACATGGTATTAAGAACTTAATAAACTGAAAACCATTTCTGAGGAGAAATATATCATAATGACAGTTCCCTGCATTATATTATGAAGGTAATGAAGTTAAGGAGTCAAAAGACTCATCAGAAATATGCTACTTTATAACTAATGAGAAACAATAGATGAAAGGCAAATTGAAATGTGTTTATTTCTCTCATCACAGAAGCCCAGGTGATGTATAAAATATGAAACTTCAAAAGTGAAGAAAAATGTTTTATGTAGAAGTTGGGAAACTTTGTAAACATTTTTGATATTTTTAACCTTACTATTGAAATATTAGAGATTTTTGATTTTGAATATTAAGTACACTTGAGAATCTGGTTGATTTTTTTTTGAAAGGTGATAATTTATACTGAGTGGAAGCTGTGAGCTCTCTTGGCTAATTTCAAATAAGCATCTTGACTCATGTTGAAGGAGTCAACCTGTTTTATGATTTATGCCAGAGTTTTGAAAATCTTGAGTTTTGTCAAATTATATATATATATACATATATTTTTAAAAAGCTTTTGATATACAACTTGGAATATTTTTGTGACATAATGGACAAGGGAAATTAGTAACCAATTTTCATATTATCAGAACTTGATCATTACTCTAAGAAAATTTACTTGCTAAACAAATGCCCTCAATGAAAAGGATTATAAATTTCAGTATTTTTAACATTATTCTTTAGTGGCTGACTTTGCAAGAGAGAACTGCAAGTCAACTAGTCTCCTAAATATAGGATTTTAAATAGAAAGCTAAATTATTATAACCATATTCTTTCATCCAAATGGCTAGTTTTGACTCTAAAAATGGATTTTGTTTTTCTTACCCAAGTTTATAGACTCTTCCAAACAAAAAGTTAAATACTAAACATAAGCATATTGCTTTGCTTTGGTCCTGCCTATGACAAACTTGTGAAGTAGGTAAGATCTGTAACAAGTAAGATTTCTTCCATCTCTTCTTTTTATTGTTTCGTTCCTTCAGGAAAATAGCTGCCTCTGAAACTCCAAGCAGATACAGAAGCTTCTCAGGCTTTTTCTACATGAATAAACAAAGGATGGCAAATATTTCTGTCTGCTAACTCTGCCGAACAAAAGTATCTTCTGAGTGCCCAATTCTCTTATGTAGTGACCTATTTGATAAGCTCTCAGTTAAAGAGAGAAAGTTTTTAGGAAATCATTTTTTTCTAGCAGAACTTTTACATTTTTATTAAGATTCTTACCAAAAAATTGTGTTAATGACACAATTCAGGATGAATTCATTAAATGTATTTCATGTGAATTTTTTTACTTTAAAATATATAGGTATTAATCTACAGAAAATTAAAAAAAATTTAAGGGAGAATTACAACTACAACAAAGTCAGTTAAAATTTGAAAAAATTAGTTAAAATTAAAATAGATATAATCAAACACACCATTTAGCTAATATTTAAAAATTCTCATCTGAGGCAGTATAAATATCATTCTGATGTCTAGATAATTGAAAAAAATAGCCAAGTCTATATGCTTAGATAAATCATTCCATCTATGACAGCTTATCTATGCTAGCAATGAATTGCATTTTCTATCAAGTTTAAAGGATAGTTTCCAGTGTAAGTATACCAAATACATGTTAAATAAAATCTTAGCCACCATTATAAAAATAGATCTAGTTTAATTTTACATCTCTAATATTAAAAATTATGACCACACTAAAATTTCCTGTGTGCTGCATGCGGAGAATGTGTAAATGATTTTTTAAAGAAGCAAAAGGGGTGATAGATAATGTAATGAAGCAAAAATACCCAAAGCTGGGAAATTAGTTCATGCTTTGTTGAATGTGTCTGTATTGAGTTGAGTATTGTATTTTGTGTCATTTGAAAGGACATATGTCCTGGAAACAGCCAATAAAATGTTTTTTTTAATAAAAGTGACTAAAATATTCTAGGCAATGGTTTTGCATTTTCAGATGAATAAAGCCCTTCTTAGGTGACCTTTGTATTGCAAGTACATTCTTTCTATCTACGTTTATCTAACAGTAAATGTAAAGGCTCGATACTCTAACTAGGAAATAGCATTGCTCACAAATCAAAGCCTCAAAAGAAATATTCTTGTGATACTTCCTGAATGATGAGAGCTATTAAAACACATATCTTTAATGCCCTATGACTATTTATAATCAAGAAAGTCTGTCTTAATTTAAATGATTTTAGGCTTAAATTGCTAAGATTTTTAAGCCAATTCATAGTAAATTTTCCCTTAGTAAATTGTCCCAAGATAAAAATTTTGAAAAACACTGTGCCTTTCAACTAGGAAAGGGTGATTACAGTTATTTTGGGAATGTATCACAATAACAGTGGCAAAAGGAACAGATTTTGATGAAGCTATTGTTACCCTGACCAGCAAGATTTAAATTTAAGGTGCTGTATGCATAAAATTTATCAGGTAGGATGGTAGTAATTTTGGCCTATTAATTGTACTGGCATTACATAACTTGTCCTGCAATTTCTAATGCTAAACTGATGGTGAGGGTAGCTGTTAGTGTATAACTCTCAGGCTTAAGCTTGTATCTGTTCTTCTTTGGAAATTAAATGGATGTCATAAAAATTCTTTAGCAAAGATCTGTTATCAATTAGTGTTTCCATATAAAATTGTTATAGAGATCATCTATCTGCTATAGACATTTACAAACATCAAACATTCATTCCTTTCTTTAGGGAATGGTGAAGTACCTTCCAGTTTGCTCAGGTTATGTAATGGTAGTAAAACAAACAGACCAAGATTACAGCCATTCTACTTGATGGGTATTATGTTTACATCAGTTTAAATTTAAATATTAATAGTCAAATAAATATGCATAGCAGTTATCAATTTTTTTATTAAAAGTATCTCAAAAGTTACCATTTTAAAATAATTTGGGGCATTAAAAATGGTTTTGTAATCATCTGAGTTACTTTCAAAGACTGTTAACTGTGGCCAAGTAAAATTTCCACAGCCAGTGAAGCTCTTTACATTAGAAGAAGGTTTTGCTTTTGATTCTTCTGACTGCCAATTGTAGAGATTCTTTTTGAAAACTGGCTTTAGAGTCAATTCATGGGTTACAGAAGAATATCAAAGCTCTTGCCTTTTGGTCACATTTTCTTTTTTAAAATAAAATTGATGTATCTCGTTTAATCACCTACTTAATGCACCAAATTCAGCTGATGCTCCATGATAAAATATAAAATAGTCATGTTTACACTATTTACAACTCTTGTTTAAATTGTGGGGGGTTTTAGCCTAGCTACCTTTCATGAAGAAATGGTGGACAAGGTCTTTGTAAAAGATTTATAGAGTTAGAAATGAAAACAAAAGAAATATTTAGTACTATCATGCTCACCGGTTTGCTCTGTGGCTATAAAACTGGTATCAGACATCACTTCACATCAACAAGGTTGAATGGCTTTAAATCCACTTTTTAAGCAAAAATGTATATAAAAAATGAATGGGTATGATGCAAGTGTGGCAGTGATTTCCATATATAACATCCTTGAAATAAACTACAAAGTGATTTTGGTACATTTTCATGAGAGTAGACATGACTTAACTGGAGGATGTGTGTTATTCACAAGGATTTGCTATGGTCAGTTAATGTGGGACAGTTAATGTGGAGTTTGCCATTGGCTATTCCATTAAGCAATTCAGAGATTCCCTACAGGCAAATTTAAGCACATGCAACATCTGAGCTCAGTCATGGAAGTCAGAAACGAAACTGATTCCACATGATGGCTCACCTCTTTCATTTTTAACAGTCATGAGTGGCCTGCAGACAAAGTTCAACCTGCTAGATAAACAACAAATTTGTCTGTTGTTTGAAGTGTAAACAAGGGATAATTTACTCATTTGTTAATTTTGTTTCTGGCTTTAGCACATTAGGTTGTATTGGTTCTCTGACATAAGCAACCTTTATCTAGACTCATTTAAATTGCAATTTTCTTCAAAATCTGCAGCAAGATTATTTTGAATCACCTCAGTGTGGAATATATCCAATTTCTAAGACAGAGCCTCTTCTTAAAAAGTAAACCAAATGGTGTTTGGAACCGTATCTATCTGTAAAATATTTTAAAAAATAATAAATAAATAAACAAACAGATGGATTAGCAACCTGAGATATACATTTTTTTCCTTCTTTTTTGGGTAAAGCTTAAATGTTCACCAAGGCAACAACACCAGCTTTCTTGTACTTAAAAAAGCAGTTTTAAGGATAGTTTCAAAGAAAGAAATGCCAAAACAATGTCTAAGGCAGAACTGCCTGAATTAATGTTTTATCAATGCATCTACTTTGACAATACACAGATGCCAATAAAATAAATCAGCCACATTTCTTTATATTTCATATGCAAAACTGTGATAAAACCAGAATAAAGTAATGCCCACAAGTGTATAATCTGAGTATGACAAATTCTGTCAGTACAAGTATTGTTTACAAACTAGCCCTCTATGAGAAACTAATTCTGATAAAATCTTTTAAAACAAAGCTTCTACCCAAGAGTCAAAACACAACTGTTTTGCAGCCAAAGCCAATCTTAAACCTACTTTGAAGACAGAACTTGATAAAACTTTATTGTGAACATTTATGTCTTCTTTGCTGTGTTGAGTAAGATTTATATATGAGACAAGCCATTGATCTGGTTTATATTCCTCAATAAGAGAGAATAAAAGGGGGCTGTGGATTGAAGCCCTCTATGTATATTCCTTTTTCCTTGAGGGCCATAAAGAAAGAAAATTGGATTAAAATGACTAAACGTTCTTGGAACAATCCCCACAAATGCCACTAATTACAGATTTTGGTTTCTTTGGTTCTCACGGCTCTAATTGTTATTTTATTACAGTGCACAACACAGTATCAGATGCTTTCCATACGACACACATTTAACATCCTCACATTACAGATCATGGGCCAAGATTCTGGTTCAAATGCAATTATGTTTAAGCAATGCAAAAGGAACCACGGGAAAAGTGAGAGCTGTCAAATACTACACTGTCCATGCTACTGAGCTAGATTACCAGAAAGAGGCCAGCCTTGGAGACTTCCATTTCTTGTTTCCTAGGATTCTACTGAGTTCATCTTTATTAAATGTATATTTTAATGACAGACTTACAAGGGTTTTTGTTGTTGCTGTTGGTGGTATTTTTTAACAAAAGCATAGCATAAGCTTCCTGGAAGATTAGTGACTTTTTTTTCTTTAGAACTTCAGCAAAGTTGTTTGCAGGGATTCAAGTAAGATCCCATAGGAACACTTATTAATCTGGGGCTGGGTTTCTAATTATTTATTAGATGGAAGAGGAAAAGGGCCATCTCTTTCTCTGTCTAATTACACATTGGAAAATCTGTTTTATCCCTAATAATTGTATAAATACAAAATGACATTGAATGCCATCATTTAAAATAAACAGACCAAAACCTTAAAATATTTCTACACTGGTATCAGAATGAAAGATAGAGTGTTTATGAGCTTGGGTCACCTGTTGCAAATTAAGGTCTACAGGATAAAGAGTTAAACCCCCTCCTTTTTTTTTTGTCCAATACACACTCATTAGGCGCCAAAAAGAACAGGCTTAAGGCTTGAATCCAGTTAACAGACCCTTTGGCAGAACCACCAGTCTCTGTATTTCATCTCAGATGCTGATTTGTTGCAAGAAAAATATGTATTAAGAAGTTCCCAAAGTCAATGCCATGTCAATACAATTGTGTGCTATTTTAATGTATATGTATATTCCACTTCAGTCTACTGCTACTTTTGAAAAACTGTACTATATTGACTCTATCAGACGGTGATCAGACAGACTCTTTAAACTATGAGTAATGGGGAAGGAACTCTTATCAAGGGACTGCGCTGAACTGTCCTGATAGTCTGTTAAGTTCTCTGCCTTGTGAAAAAGGAGCATTAGCTGTATACATGGTATTCCACAAATGTATGTTCTGGTTGGCTTCCTTTGACACATGTTCTCAGAATTCCTCTCTCCAAATGGAATTTGATTAACCTTCCTCTTCAGTTCTAGTTAATATCAAAAGTTTGCTTGCTGTTCAATGGGTTCAAACCAATTCTTCATAATGCTACTCTGACATAGAACCCATCATTCCATGTCTGAATGGTAATTAAGTCTAGTTTTTCATACCCTTTGAAAAATGATCTCCTAAAGCAAAGACGATATCTCATTCCCTCACAATAAGCATCAGCAGCACCACCACTTATTAAAGCTCATCATATTCAAGTCTTGATTTAGTTGCTAAAAAGGAAAAGATATAAATAGCTCATGGGCAAAGTTTGTTTTCCTAATTTGGGGGTATTGCTGATTCCTACATAAGATCATTTTTCCGCACGCTGAAACAAAAACAAAAATAAAACTGAGTATTAAAAGACTTCATTCTTTTAAGCAGACTATCCCCTTTCCTAATATACTAACTGTATAGCTTTTGGTAAAGTTTTCTAAAGTATAGTTTTCTATATTTTTCTGAAGTCTTAGGTTTTTACTTTAAAGAATCACAGTTCTAAACATATCACTTAACTATCCTGACTTCATCTGATTAAATGGAGTCGGGTCTCTTTTAATTGTTTTTATGTTATCTTTCAGTCATAACAGCTTACAGTGGAAATGGAATTGCTCTACATCTCATAGGTGTGACTGAGGACTCAATCAACTCACCTGTAACTTTGGAGGGCATTTTAATGCATGTACTTAGTTTTGAATAAAGACGGCTAACTAAAGTCTACCAACTGGTTGCAAGTGGAAATAAAAAGAAAAAAAGGCAATTTTCTTTTTTAAACAGGTAACACGGTTATCTCTGTGTCTTGTCTCTGAATTCTTTTTGTGGTGAGACAGGAATCTAATCGCTGGCAACAATATCAGAAAACAGAGAAAAGAGTTACTGATAAATGACAATAAATGAACTGAAAGTACTTAAGTTTTGTAACACACAGCTGCATTCTCAAATATCTTTCTTTTCTCTCTCTATTCTCCCTGGGAAAATGTATACTGAATTTTCAATGAATCTTTGATGCATATCTTTTCAAGGTATAGTAAACATTTCTATCAAGATATTTCATAGAAATTTCAAATTTAGAATATAAAAATAAATCCATTATACTCACCCCTCAAAAACCAAAACCAAAATGTCTATATTTCCCTTTTGAGTTAATGGCACCATCATCTACCTGACTGCCCAAATAAGAAACCCAGAAGTCATCCTGACTCCCACTGTCCCTGTAACTCACACAACCTGATGATTTGATCTAGTTAATATATTGCTATTCTTTCTGCTATCATTTGAGTCCTCTGGCTGATTTCTGAAATTCCAAATTTGTCCCCTTATTTCAAAACTCCACATCTTCATCCACTCAAACCTATTATGTCACAGTGATCTTTTTAAAACATGGATAAAACTTTAAGGAGAACTTTGTACCTATAGAGTAGAGTCCAAGTTCTTAGGTATGGCATGCAGTCTTGTGATGTGTGATTGGCTTTTTGTTCTGCTATATATTCAGCCAACACCTGATCAAATGACATGTTCCCTAGATGACAGTCTGCTGTCTTTTTTCACTTAAAGTTTATTATACAAAAAATATATGAAGAGGGTTTTGATATGAATAATTCAACTAAAAAGAATATATTTGGGAAAGTATCTTCAAATACTCAATTCCTCTTCACCTTTCATTTCTTAGAAATAACTATCAAACACTGGATGTGAATTTTATCATGCTCTGTCTTACCTCTAGATTGATTACTGTTCTTCTGTTCCCCCTGCCAGGAATGACCTTCCCCTTTTGTACACTGAACTCACACAGACCCAACAGTCTAGGCTCAAATGTCATCTCTAGAAGAGAATATTTCCTCAATTCTGTGGAACTATAGAGAAAATATTTTTATGTTTCTCGATGCATAGGGTTATTCTAGGCAAATAAACTGGAACCTGGGTTGAAGTATATGCCTTAAAAGTTAAAAGGCGATAGGACAGAAAGCCATATTTAAAGATATATAGAGATTTATCTCCCTAGAGCTATGTGCTTCTATTTCAAAGAGGAATGAAACCCAGAAGCCATTCCCTTGATTTTAAATTCAAATTTACATTACATTTCCAATTTGTAAAGCACTTGGGTGATAAGGTTTTTTGCCCTCTCAGAATAGAGGAGGGTGGCAGCTGTATAGTAGTTCCCATTTAAACTTCAGGATTCATAATTTAGGAGTTCTCCTGTGGTATAGATCTCTTCCCTTTGTACACACAGGCATAACAAACTGGCTCTCATCTCTTTGCCTCATATGGGGATTGGGGTTTAGAGAAATACTCTATTTTTGATCCAGAAACATCATGTTTGATTTCAGGATAATATAGATAAATATAGATCAAATTGAGCAAATTAAGGGTTCCTCTTCTATTTTTCCCATAGGCACTTGTTCATACCTCTAACAATAAACTTATCACATTGGTTTATCTATTTTTAAAAATTGTTGCCCATTAAATGTGTTATAAGATAATAAATAGAAGCAGTCATCTATTAATCTTTGGGTCACAAGTTACTTGTGTATTTCCTACTACAATGCGACAAAAGGATACAAATAACAAATATTCAGTTGTAATTCAATTCCTTGGAAATATTCTACAATGCCTCCAAATAAAAATAAAATTGGCATCATATGTCTTTATAGCCTATCATTTCTTTTCCCACAGAAAACCAAAGTTTTTATTAAATTTATTTATAACTGAAACATATTAAGTTTATGTTAAATTTCTTAAGAAAACTCAGAAAACAGGAATCCATCAACCACATGATATTCTACAGTATTGCACTAAAATGGATGATTGGGACTGGGGGACAGATCAACATGAGTAGGAAGAGGCAAAGAAATAATAAATCCTAGCCCACCTCAAAAGTCAAAATAGGGTAACATTTTCACTTTTGATTTTTGGGTGGCAGAAATAGGAAGACTGTACTTCTAGACAAAGTCATTAAATTGGCTTCAATAATACCAAATACTGAAATAATCACTGGAACAAAAGAATTATAATCAATATAAAATCATGACAAATATTTCTTTTTTTATAATTATTTATATTCCCATATTCAAGTTAAAAATTCTATTTTGTTCTTGTGCAGAATAGAAATCAAGTAGCAATCAGAGTAAAATCATTTTTTATTCTATCTTGAGGTAGTTTTCATGATACTTGAAATGTCAACTATCATGAAAGAATAACTAAAAAGACATTATTATTACTTTCTTTTATAGATTATTACAAAAATCTAACATATGTTTATATCCATGAATCAAAAATGAAGTGGGTTAAAGAAGTATCAGTGAAAGTCTTTTTTTTTTTTTAAATAACTGAATTCTCTCTTTGGGAAAGAGAGCCACTGACTTTACTACAGAGATTATCAGTAATTCTGTGCTGCTCACCTACCATCCTAATCATTATTGTCAGGAAGTCAATTTGAGATCACAAGTCACAGCTCTAAATTCAAGTGTGGCATAGCGAATTTAATCAATATATGTACACACACAAAAAAAATATGCTGCATGCATACCTATTTTGTTAATACATTACTTAAACTGGCTTAAATTATTCTGCAAATGTGTTTAAGTAAAGATTATATTTAGGTTGAGTGCATTTCAAATTAACCTGTGTTTAATATGAGATCTTCTATAGCTTTTTATTATCAGATGTAAATATTTCGCATTTTTTTCTGCCTCCGTAATTCTATTGAAACTGCTTTCTTAAAAGTCACTAATAACCTCCTAATTGCTAAATCCAATGGCCTTTTTTTATTCCTTATCTTCTTTGACACTGTTGCATTATTTGATACTACTTACGTCCCCCTTTTTCTTGAATGTGTACTCTCTGTTACAGAATAAAGTGAATTTAAGACATGTGTAACCCTCTATATATGCCTCACTGTGTGTACTGTTTTTGTCCTTTTGGAATCTTTTTAGCAATAAACGTAAGCATAAACTAGATGGAGTTCATGAAAAGTTAATTAGATAGTGTATTATATGCAGGCATTTGGGATATCTCCTTTTCAAATTTGAGCAATTATGGAAGATTTATTGCAGAATTAAAAGGGGAACTACACAGAGGTAATGAGTTAGATTAGGCATAGGCAAACCACACCTATGGACAAATCCAATCTACTGCCTTTTTTGTAACCTAAAGCTTTATTTGAACACAGCTATGCCCATTCATTTATATATTGTCTATGGCTGCTTTTTTGCTACAAGGGCAAAGTTGAGTAGTTGCCATAGAGGCCATATTTCATGTAAAGCCTCAAATATTTATTATCTACCTTCATGTAGAAAAAGTTCACAGGCCCCTGGGTTAGAGGATTAATTAAATAACCTGAGAAGAATCTATCCACCTTTTGATGCAAAGAAAAGGTGTCGTTATTGTAAGCTTTATACCAATACAGGGGAATGGTGTAGTCACAAGATTCCTCTAGAGGTCTGTTTAGATATGATTTTCCTTTTTGGCATCATCCCTCAAGAATAAGTGTGAGAACCCAGGATAATTAGTTACCTACAAAGATTCTAGAAGACCTCATGCCATCTCATCCACTCTTCTGGCTTCAGGAGTGCACACAACATGCAGAGCTCCACCTGAGGAAGGTGCCTTATCCCTAGAATCCAAGTTTCGGGAGGAAGGAAAGGAAGGGACGGTGATATATGGTGCCTTCTCTATAGCTATTGCATCCCAATAAATTAGTCTCTGAGAGTCTGTGTATTATAAATAAAACTGACCTATTTTATTCCAAGTAAGAAGGATGCTAGAAACCTTGCCAAAGTGAAGTTTCCGCAAGCTTGCTGTACTTAATTTCTTCTGGGATTCTACCATACCTCTATCATCCTTACAATAACCAATTCTCCCACCCAACCATTATATCAGCTAGCCTAAATGGGTGTGTCCCCCTTATAACCAAAAGATATTTGACTTAAATAGCCTCAGACTGACACCAAGGAAACTGAAGAATCATAGCACTCTCTCGCATGGTCCAGATATCAGAAGAAATTTAAATAACCCAAATAAAAGTTTAGTATACTCATATGTGTCTTAGCTCAGGCCACTATAACAAAGTACCATATAGACTGGGTGATTTAAACAACAGATATTTATTACTCACAGATCAGAACGTACAAGATCAAGGTGCCAGTAGATTAGGTTGTTGGTGAGGGCCCCATGCCTGAAGACTGCTACCTTCTTGTTATGTCTTTACATGTCCTTTCCTTATTGAGTGAGTGGGAGAGAGCTAGATCACTCTCTGTAACTCTTCTTAGAAGGGCACTAAATCCCATCATGAGGGCCATACCTTCATGATCTAATCTAAGTCTAATTGCCTCCCAAAGGTCCCACTTCTAAATACCATCATATGGAGTTAGCATTTCAGCATATGAAATTTGAGAGAACACAAATATTGAGCCTATAACAAGAAACTTTGACTTTGATTCAATACTTATTATCAGATTATTTAGATTTGTGTTAGTTAAATTGTTGCTAGCCAATAAAATATTTTTTTGGTGGAATTTCTTTGGTACATAAGTAAAATCCCATTAGAGATTTTCAGAGAGCTTGATTTTGTGCTGAATGTCTAGTTTTGTGTTCATGTATATATAACTGCAATGTATTTTTTAAAAACATAATTTAAAAAGTTGTGGTGTATTAATTGAGTTTTTTTACACTGAATATTATAAAAGAAAATCACCTATATCTACAGAGGTATGGCAGAAATAACATTTTAAAAATAATCCAACTCAATAATTCATTTCACACTGTGGAACTGCATTCTCTTCTTCCTGAAAATATATTTGAAGATTTTTCTTTAATAATTGACATTCAAACTTGTGAAAAATAGGTTGGAGAGGTCAAATGCGTTCCAGTTGTACATCTAACTAGCTTATAACCATGTACAATACTCAGAACCCCTCAAGAAAGAGGCTTATTCAGCTGTTAAATGAAATGAGGTTATTTCAAAGGTCCTTTCAAGCTATAAAATTTCATGATTGATGGGAGACTTTCACTAATAATCTGACCTACAGATTTACTGTTTTCTGAAGCTTGTTGTACACTTTCTCAATTGACATCATCAACAAAAGAGAAATAAGTTATCATACTTTAGTCAATCTTGTCATAGTAGCTCAAGTCTTCACTATCTAAAAATCCAATTATGTTGTGCCACTGACTTAATGAAAAGACAGAGTTTTACTAGGATTTTATATCTAACATTTCGAGTAATATTCTATGTACAGGCAGTCCTCATTGTGCATAGTTCTGAAATGCACAGATTTATCACCATTTAGTTAAATAACTCTAGCCCTCCAACAACAGGGTTCATACTGCTTTACCATAGTATATTAACTATGAGTAAATTCATAAAGTGCAAACTTCACTGCTAGCTCTTCTGCCCACAAGTCACTACATAAACAAAAGTTGTGTATCATGATAAATAACAATTTATGTCACTTCTTTCAACGTCTGTGATTTGTCACTGTGCATCTGTTACTCAATTCTTACATAGCTAGCTAGCTTGCTGTGTTGAGTCTGTCTCCCAGTGATAAACCTACATGCCATTTTACAAAAATGGATAATTGATAGAGGAATTTAGTCAACAAAAATCACCTCACACCTATCAGGATGATTATTATTAAGAAAACAAAAGGCAACACATGTTGAATAGGATATGGAGAAACTGGAAGTATTGGTGGGAATACAAAATTGTGCAAGTGCTTTGGAAAACAGTATAGAGGTTCCTCAAAAAATTACAAGTAAAACTAAGATATGATCTAGTAATTCCACCCCAAAAGAACTGAAATTAGGATCTTAAAGAGATACTAACCCTCCCATGTTCATTGGTGCACTATTCACAATAGCCAAGAGGTGGAAACAACCTAAATGTTCACTGACAGATGAATGGATAAAGAAAATGTAGTCTATATACATAACAAGGAATACTGTTTAGTTCTTAAAAATGAAGGAAATTCTGCAATACGCAACAACATGGATGGATCTTGAGGACATTATGATGAATGTAATAAGCCAGTCACAGAAAGACAATGTATGATTCTACTCATATGAGGTATCTAAAATAGTCAAACTCATTCACAGAAGCAGAGAACAGAATAATGGTTGCCAGGGGATGGGGAAAAGGGTAAATGGGGGAACCGTTCTTCAATTAGTATAAAGTGTCAGTTATGCAAGATGAATAAATTCTAGAGGTCTGCTGTAAAACATTGTACAATAATGTACACTAAAAATTTAGAGAAGAGATCTCATGTTAAGTGTTTTTATCATAACAAAATTAAATTTAAAAGTCAATGTGTAGTAAAGAATCAGAAAGTAATGATGCTTATAGTGAAACTAAAACTAAACATAAACAGAATTTTGGAAGGAAAAGCTATCTGTGTGATTGTCAGCACTGCCACTCTCCCAGATATGCAACTTAGTGAAGGCAAACTTGCTGACACAAATGAGAAAAGTGGTTAACGAAGAAAATGACGAAGATGTCCCAGAGGAAGTGGGATGCTGGGGAAATATTCCACATTAACGGAATTCTCACAGATATTTTATTACATTGAAAGCACAAAAAATAAATTGTTGGAAGTTGATCCAAACTCAGAAAGGAGTATGACAACTTAAAAGGCAAGTAAAATATGCCCATTTCATAGCATAATTTATATAAGAAGAAGAAGAAAAGGCCTGTTCTTGATGAGTTTTTCATAAAGAAATAAAAACACTTTAATTTTCTCAATGTTTCTGATGTTTCAATGTGTATTACATAAAAATTCGTTTTACTATTTTTAAAAAAATTTCCCTATTCATTTACAGCAGACAGTAAGAGCATTTTAAATTTTTGAATCTAACTTTTAAAGGTCATGGGAGAACCATAATTTTTCCCATTGGTTATTAATATTTCTTCACAATTTCAGTTTGCATGGCCATTTTTACAGTCCCAATCTGGCAAAGTGAGGACTTCCTGTATTAATTTCAGTAAATTTTACCAAGTATATCCTGCAAGAATTCTCAACACATATACTAGTAGAATTCCCTTATACATGATTTAGGTGATAGAAAGGGTTGAGGAGAACATCTGACTAGAGGTTTGTCTGATTTTCACATGACCTTAAACTTGTTTGTGCTCTGTTCAGTGAATAAGAGGTTATCCCTTTTCGAGGCACAGTAAGGTTTAAAAGCGAAAAATCAGGTGAAGGGCTCTAAAGGGTTAAATAAATTAATTATCATTTCAGTAGCAGCAACATTCTGAGGCTTAGGGTTCAAATATCTAAAATCCTAGTATCTGATACTTCACCTCGTCTTCTCTAGCATTTTTTGGAGTCTCACATATCCCAGTTTTCCTTCTTCTTTCTCCCCTTGTTCCTTTTCTAGACTCTTTTCTATGTAACAGGTCTTGGGATACATCCATATCTTTAATATTATTATTGTTTCTAGTTAACATGTATTGTGTTTTTTGACACAATTTAATTCAGTATCTATCATCACATTATATCACACCTCTGTTCAGAACATTCAATAATTCTTAATTCTCCTTTCTCTCTCTCTGATAAACCAACAAAATAAATAACATCTCAGAATAAGTGTTTTCCCTGGTATATGACCCTCAGTTGATTTTTTTTCCCTTATGTTTCCATGGCTCTGGAACTATGTTCATTAAATAAAACTCATTTCCCAGCATTGGCTCACTCTGCATGACAAATTGGCAAAATATGTAGAAATTGGCCCAGAAAAATTTGCATTTCATACTCTGGTTCGTAGGACTTTGAGCCTATTTTTGTCTCAAAAATGAAGAAACTAACTTTAACAGTATCTGAAATATTTTCAGTTTCTAAGTACATATGGTTCTCTGAACAACTTCTTTAATTAATCATGAAAATGATCTTTTTTCCCCTAGACTCCCACATACTACCCTAATTACTGATTATTTTGGTAGTATACTGCAAATAAAATCTAAACCAAAATTATAAAGCAAAATGCCTCTAGTTCGTTTTCCCCTTTTAATACATCTTTTAAAAGAAACTGCTTTTAATCTGATGGTCTTCTTTAGATTGTATTCTATTAGAGGAAATTGGACCAAAATTGATCTGGGTAGTGAAATTTATCATTACCTTCAGAAAACAGACAATGAAATGTGATTAGGCTACATGTACCCATCACTGCCTTTGTTAAGAGCAAGCCTTGAATAGAAAACCTGCATTCAATGAATCAATAAGAGTAAAAGCAAAATTGGAGAGCTGTCAAATCAGCTTAATTCCCCTCTTCTGATCAAGTGGCATCCAGTCACCTAAAACACAATGTTAATAATCAAATTAGATTGCTTTTGACTCCTTTCACTAGGAGTCAAAACACACATCTGATTGTAATATTTTATATACTCGGCTTTGAAAAGCCAATAACATGCCAATGTATACTAGAATTGAATGCTTGTTGCATTCTCAGGATGAGGCAGAGGACAAAATTATTTTTGATTATGCTCTTAAACTAAATGGAACAATTAAAATAATAGGTGGCGTTCATCCAGTCAACAAATATCTCAAACCTAAGGAACTCTGCAAGCATCAGCATATTAATATGGTTTATCCCTTTTCATAGCATTTCTTTTGCAAAAAAGCAGCCATTTTTCACTCTTTGCTGCTAAGGAAGACCTAAATATAACATTCACTCAATCAGATCATATGCTTTTCAACCCGGCCTCTAGGTGTCTTTCTTACGGGTTTCCTCAGGAGTTTATAACACAGCCCTTATTATACTGTGTAATATCTTGTGCATAATTGAGAGAAATCATGACACAGTATTCTTTCATTTGTAAATGTCCAGCATGATAATGAATGACTAAGGAAAGATAATGTTATGAATATATCACAGTCTAAAATTGTGAGATTGTCTTGGTAGAGATTAAGACTGGTTTTTAAGAAAAAAGAAAGTTATTTTTAAATCCTCCTTAAGGGGAGAATTTTTCCTTCAGAAGTGTTGTAGGAGCTTTAAGCAGATCTGAGGCTTAGTCACATCACATTACCAAAGGCAACAGGGTCATTCAAGAGGATGGTCAAAAATGTCCTAGAAGAAAGCAGTTTCCAGTGTAGGTTCTCGGGAGAGATGGCTGTCTTGGTGAATGCTACACTATACATCTTAACATTGTCAAAATGGGCTCACCAAGAGTGTTCAGAGCCCAGGTTGCCTTTAGAGAGTTTTTCTGGGATTAGGAGGGGAAAAAAATCCACAAAAAACAGATGAGTACACAGTTAAATTTTTTCTTTCCCAACAAATACGTTTATTTATAGCTCTCTGGACAGTTTTTCAGCTGGTGAGTGCATAAAGTTTAGACAGAGAAAGGAAGTCTGTGGTCAGAGTGAAGATGAAGAAAGAGGAGAAAGAGGTGAGTTAAACAACAGATTTCTGAGAAGACAGCTTTCTTCATTTAGATAACATAAGATGAGATTATAAAGTGACAATACTGTCAAACTGAGTCGAAATTCTAGGGGAAAGAAGTGCCTGGGAAACAATATTAAAGAAGATAAGAAAAGGGAAGCAATTTGTAATGGACAAAACTAAAATGACGAAAAGAATGAGGTGGGGAGGAAAGTTTGGAGGAAAGAATAGTGAGGTTGGGAAGGGGAGTGAGCGTTGCTGCATCCTTTTCTCCACAAAAGCTTCTTTGTTGAAAGCATCCATAGAGCACCCAGCTTTAGAATCAGGCAGTGCCTGAGGTCCATGAACTTTTTTGCTTTTTCTACTCTTATTCTTCCCAAATATGATTCACCCAAGAGGGACATGAGACCAGAAGTGACATTTACCAAGCTCTGCTGCTCAATAGCAGGCATTAGCGTAGTGGCAATGTCCAGAGTGTTGGCTGTCTTTCAAGCATGGAGTTAGATATAAAATAATTAGAGTGGAAACGGAGGAAGGTAGGTGTTAGCTGCAAAGATGCAGAAAATGAACCCTGGCATTAGAAGCAATCAACACCACTTTGCAAAGTCCTGCCTTTAAAAGGCATCAGTGGTTCAGGGCTATAAAATGATGTGCATTGTGTTAATGGATATGTGTTTTTAAAAGGAACCTGGAAGCACATTTAAACATTTGCAGATGGAGCAGATGGGACAAAAAAGGAAACTACATTATTCAAATTACACTGCCTTGGCCTGGGCACTGATCTAAAACAAAGAGAAGGACTAGAAGGAGATTTGGTATTAGCATCAGATCTTAAGTGCAGACACACACATCTGCTTTGACGAGGATGAAAAGGAATCTGGATATCAGAAAGTCCAAATAAAAGAGAAAACAGTCTTGGTATGGTGAAGGCCTGGAAGAAGTCTGATATGAGTTTACGAGACTTCCTTTCTCATAAACTCAGCACTTAGCCAAAGATAACTGAAATATAAAGCACTTTTCTCAGATGGAAAAATCTTTGTTTATTCAACAAGACCTAGATAAACAGCAGATCTGATTAGTAGCTAGATAAAGGAAGTACTGTGGTTGCTGCTGCTAAGACGTTTGAAAAGATCTCAATACAACAATTAAGATTAAGCTGATGCCTGACAACAGTGACTGTTAAAGTCTTAATACATCTTTTCAGAGTGGCTCAAGTTGACAGTCTAGAAAATAAATGTTTATCGAGTTTAAATAACAATTGTATTTGTATTGAAATTTATGTAAATGTCTTCTGTGTCTGGTAAGAATTCAGATGTTTTTGAAGGATCTTATTTTTAAAATTTTTATGAAAAAGATAAAATCCATAGACCTTTTGGAAAATTAGCAATTGCTTTCTAGAATGGAGCAAACATTGGACATAAAACAGCTATAAAAATCTAGAATAAACTGTGTTTTTATTATAAATACAAAATATAAACAATTTCTTTTAAAATACATCCATCAATAACCAAAAAAGAGTAATGGGTTTTGTTTTGTTTTGTTTTCAGAGGGAGCAGGAAAGGAGCATAAAATCTGTAGCCTACTGAGAGGTAAATAGTTTTCTACCATTAAAAATAATTTTGCAGTGGTCTCCACACAAGTACTCCAGGTAGATCTTGGAAACATCATAAATCTGACAGGGCTTATAGGCCATCTTTAATGATATCAGTGCATTTGAACACACTACTCTCAACCAGGGTTCATAATGGCTACTTTATTTCAAGGAAAAACAGTCACCACTACAAGCCTGCTGGAGCCAGCTCATCACAGTGGCTTGACTTCTGAGAACGTACATGTCTTTTTCCAGCTCTACCTCGTGGCTTCAGGTTGGTAGCTTGAAACTGGACTAGGAAATTGGCAAAAGCCACAAACTGGGGCATCCTCCACTTCCAGAGAGCCAGTTATTATACAGCTACCAACATACGACTGTCACTACCCACACTCTGCTTTTTATCATCTATCTGAACAGTGCCACAGTAAGTCATTAACACGTTGCCAGGGAACTTGTCAGTAAGTCACTGTGTCAATGATCAATGTTGATTTTCATTGTTAGCGCATAGCTCAGTAATGTCTCAGGACGTCCTGCTCCATTCTCACTGTCATGTTCATAGAACTGACTCAGTGCCAAGATGCCAAACACTTTACTATTCCTCTACTGCAGTCTTATGCATTTGAATATATGTGATAGGTCTGATTAAGACTATGCCATGAATACAACCTGCCATAACATTCAGATGGTAAGCGTGGATTTACAGTGTATTAATTCTATCAGTGAACATGTGGCCCTTTATACATTCCACAACGGTCTAGCCATAGCTGAGCATCTACATAAAAATGGTTACAGAAGAAGTTTTAATAATATAATTTCATTTATATTCTTGGAATTAGCATACCATTGCCAGATACTTTATCCCATTATCCCAGTCTAGCACTCCTCTCATACAAATCAGCAAAACTTCACATATAATTGGTAATTTGATTTTTACTATCAGTATTACCAATCTACTTTTCCCAGCTACATTTGCTTCATCAGAGTAAAGAAAATGCAGAACAAGATACCTAATGCATCTAAATATAAAATGTGTACCAGCCCTGTGGAGGAACATAACACCAAAGAAAGGCAGTTAAGAATGGTTCTTTCTTCCTTGTGACAATTGAAAATGTGGCCTAAAGTGGAAATTGACAGGCAATGCTCTTGAATTAGCTGTTATCATATCAATAGGTGTAAATTCCAAAAGGCATGTTGACCTCTGAGATACACAAACAAGAAGTCATTTTATTCTGTCACTTCATATCATAGTAGAGATACAGGGCAAGGTAACAAGTTCAACCAAGACAAACAGAATATAAAGCCTCACTTTATCTAAGACCTCCAAGAAGGTGTCTAGGTGCACTGACCCAGTTAAGGGCAGGTGTTAATTATTTTTGAAGGCTCATGAAAAACAGAGATCCACTTAAAATTGTGTTTAATTTGACAGAAAATGTCCAGAAGTAACTAGGATGAACAAAGGGAGATGCAGGAATAAATATTACCTCTTCATTGATTACTAGTTAAAAATCTATATAACACAGATGTCTAGGGAAAAAATGTCTCCACTACAATTTTGGGAAAGCTAGACTGGTTACTATTTTTCTACCCAAGTCATTAATATCTGGGTCATAGAAGAGAATCAAGACATTGAATTTAATCAGAAAGCAATCAGATAAGACATTAGTGAGTTACATAACTATGGTTCACAAATTCTGGGCTGTAGTCCACCTAGGCAGTAGGGAGTTGTATGTAAAAGCATGAAGTTACTGAAAAAAGTCAGCATATCAAATGTTCACTGCTGTCTGGATATCTATATGTCACATACAGAGGCTGTGTAGCACAGTGATTAGGCCCATGTACTGAAGCCAGACTACCTGAGTTCAAATCCCACTTCCTAGCCATGTGACTTGCCCAAGTCACATAAATTTCTCTGAGCCTCATTTCCCTGGCATAGAAAATGAGGGAATGAATAGTAACTCCCTCAGAATTGCTGAGAACTAAATGAGTTAAAACATCAAAAGGTTTTGGAACAGTACTTGTTACACAGTATACACTCCACAAGTGTCTGCCATTAGTATACTTACAGGACACTTAGCAATTGTAAAATACAGCAGCATATAGACTCGTACTAACAATACGAATGAATCATGGAAAACATGAACTCTAAAGCAAAAGTACCATTATATTTATAGTAGCCTTTTCTCAGTATGCATCTTCTTTATCAGCAGATGCCCACAGTACAGCCATTTTCAAGAGGAAGTTCACAATATCTTTTCCAATTAAAACAAAATGAGTCTGAGAATTTTAAAACTAAATACAATTAAGTTTGAAAATGTCCCATTAAAAAAACAAAGCAAGCAAACAAAAAATTTAAATCTATTTAGCTGATAGAGATGCCAGACAAGCACTGGAAAACAGCCCTGGGTCTCTGAGTCTCATTTACCTCCTCTATACACTGTTTCCCCACTGATGCCAGAAAACTGAGGTCTCCAAAGAGATGAACAATTCATCATGGCAGAGGTTTGCAGGTTTATAACTTGTGCCAGAACAAAATCTCAGGGCTTAGGGTCTTGATATGTATTTGACTTACCCACATTTAAAAAAAATTATTATTAACAAAACAAAATAAAAATCAAAGAAATCTCATACTAATTGTAAAAGGCCAACCCTGGCAATGTTCTTAATAAGAAAGGAGGAAATTGTACATTGCTCTGCTTCATAAAAGGTCTACTTCCCTTAGCATTGTGTGACTTAGATAGATTAGAAGCTCACTTATGTTTACTAAGTAGATAAAAGCAAGTTTTAAAATGAAAAGCTAATAAATGTCTTTTTCTTGATGGGGTACAAATACTTAGGATGTTTCTGAGTCAAACAAACGGCAAAAATTACAAAACACTGTGAAGTGTCTACAAGAAGATAATATATTGGATTTAGTTGTTTGGAGACTTTGTGCCACATTTTGATCGGTGAGAGAAGTAATAAAGCTGCACTTGAGAAGGAAGAGGATGACCTCTTTTGGCTTATTTGGGCTCTTAATATAACAGTCACTGAACTAGCCAATTAGCTTGGCACAGTTTCAAGGTACTGGATCCTAGGAAGTGATAGAGTACAACAGAAGGCATCTCTTGGCGAGCATAACTATAACTCATCCTTTTCTGGGAGGCATTCTTGTGGAAAGGACTTTTAGCAGCTTTTTGATCTCTGGCACTGATTTAGTATAAAGAAAAACGCCCATTTAATTCATCATGGTAATATTCAGTGGTGAGTAAGCATAGTAAAGACAGCAATGCATGATCTATGTAAGAGAGGCATTAGGAAAAGCTACTGTGTGTTGTTATCCAGGCAGTAAGCCTTCCTCTTCAGATAAATATTTCAGAAAATTTTATATCCAGACAAATTGCCTTAGCATACAGAAACTGTAGGCAAGTTGAGAATCCTTCATAATCTTCTATCAGGGAGAATGCATATGAAAATATCCCCCAAGTGACTCAAATAATAGATTCCAGAAAATTCCACTTGTTTTTCCTCAAAGTTTGGGAAGCACTGACCCGACATACTACCTTTTGAAAACATGGATTCTTAAATAGTTTGACTACAGGAAGAGGAGATCTTTGTCAAGCTCATGCAGACACCCAGTCTACCTGAAAGATGCATTTATAACTGAGAATAAGAAAATCGATCTGCTCAGAAGGTCTGTAAATGTTGTAAAGTACACTATGTCCAACTGCAGCCCCACCTGCAAGAACTGGCAAGTACTCATGGTGAGCAGAAAACCTGGTTCTTTAGAAGCTGAGTTTGCTTATGTCCTGTCCTTGGGTCAAGTCTATGCCTTTGACAGTCAGTGCCTCTGTCAGCAGGCTCAACATACATATACAAGTCCAGTGACCAGCAATGGAGAAGTTTTGTATTAAGGTTTCAGAATTAGAGTTCATACAATCCACCCAAATTTGAATCCTTCCAGAAAGACCAGTACTAATCCTACAAATTTTTTTAGAAGTGGCCATGGCAGGGCTAGGCAAAGTTCTAGGAGACTGAAAGCACCTGCTGCTCCTTCTCCCTGATCATTCAATAAGAGTGGCCAGCTAACTCCATGTTTCTCTGCCCTGTTATTTTTGGTCAATGTCAAACTCACCTGGTCTCTCTTGTTCTCCTATTTTCCATCTCTATTCTTCTTTCTCCTGATTGCTACTCTTTCCTTCTTTTCCAAATTTTTAACTGTATCTCCTAGGACAAGGCTTAAACTCTCCTACAAGCTCAGCTACTTCTCTGAACTTATCCATCATCGTCTTGACTTAAATGTAACTTTTCTCCTCCCTGAAAATATTACTTCTTCTACAGACTTCTCTACTGTGGCTGTTTATCACTACAATCCATACACTTCAGGGGTGGAAGTTGGCCAGCTTCTTTTTTATTCCACACTAGCATCCTGCTATGTTTCCCTCTAGTTGTCTCATCATTTCCTTGTAAGCATCTCTTTGGTGCATCATTTAAAACCTCTTCCACTCAGATCCTGCTATCAATCTGAAGTCACTCTATTCTCTGTGTTCATTGATCTCATTGTTAGGCAGTTAGATACAAATGCATACCAGGCAAAGGGGAGAGGAAGGGGAAAGAGCAACCCAGAAAAATAACAGTGTGCCTGTGCTCAGGATAAGGGGCTCCAAAAACTTTAACTTTCTCTAACAGAGGGCCAGCAAAGAAGCCAGCTGGAATCAAATGCTGTGGCTATGCAGTAGAGAGAAGGACCCAGCTTAACATAACCCAATGCTCATTATAATGTAATTAGCACTGCGGTTTGAGCCCCCTCTTGGGGTGTTTCTCTGTGTGCATCATGGGTAAGAGCATGTGCAAAAGAGATGGGCATGCCTGAGCACTCAAGGGATGTGAGCTGTCAGTCAATCAGGATAATGCCCCTAAACCAGGATATAAACAGGAGAAACAAACGGGCTGCACCATTTTCCTTTCTTGAGTTGGCCCACCTTCAATTTCGGAGGTGTACTATACTTTACAAACTTTTGCTCTACTAATAAAATTTTCTGTTTATATCACGCTTTTAGTCTCCTGTTTAAATTCTTTTTTCTTGGGTAAGGCAAAGAACCAAGGTCTTTTCCCCCCTCCTGGTAACATGATCTTCAAAGACATTCACTTCACGTTACTGTCCATGCCCTGGGTTTATCAACATCCTTCAGAGCAGCTTCACATGTGAGTCATTATTTTTATATCCATCATCCTTTCATCAAAGCCTCTTTTCTCTCTAGCTCTATTTCCCCTCTTTTCCCACCACTTCTTTTCTTGAAACTCATTAATGTCTTCAATTGCTTTGCCAGTTTATTTTTTTCCATTCAGCCTCCACCTAGTCTTGATTCCATTCTAATATAAATTATCTTATCAATTATTTTATCTGTTTTCTCACAATGCACTAAACTTCTTTGTCCCACTTTCACATCTACCTGGGAAGTCTCAACTCTGGATGAATCTGCTGTCTTCACAACTATATCTAGAGCTTAAATTCACTATTAACTCATCATTTACCAAACTATTATTTATTGAGCAATTCTGGGTTCCTTGTACAAATTGGGTACTAGGGGTACAATAGTGAATAAACCATAAAGAGTTCTTTCCATCTAGAGGGGAAGAGAGACATTGATTAAATAGTAACATGAATAAATATAAATATGCAGATATATACAAACTCTTTAATATTGCTCAGTGTGCACTCCATGATTGGGCATCTGCTTACCCACTCTATGTCTTAGGGAGTCATAGTCTCTTTTCTCTTCCCTATGATTCTTACAGGATGCTTCTTCTGCCTAGAAAATATTCTAGATAACTCCTACTTATCTTTTTGGTATCCTTCAATTTTCAGGTAGATGTAAAGTAACATTCAATATATTCTTAAGGTACTTCATATGTCATCTACCATAGTGGTCAGAGATGTCATTAACCAGGTTGATTCACAAGGGATAGGCAGTAAAATGGAAGATGAACTACGTTTCCAAATGAAGGTTATGTTAGCTATTGGGAGACATGATACATGGATAAAGAAAATACAGAAATTGGAAGAAGAATGTGACTGATAGAGGACTGAACACAGAGAGAGGAGAAGGCTGACTATATCAAGATGAGGAGAGAAATTTTATACCTGTTGTTAAGTGAGAAAATGTGAAGAAAATGAGAGATACTTAGAACTACTGAGAAGCTTTCTGATACCTACATAAGCCCTCTTCTCTGTTGCTTTAATGAATGTTACAATAAAGATTTACATTATTCATAAAGACTCCTGCCTGTTGAATTGTGTTTCTTACATTTTCTTTTTATGGAGACATGAGGAAGGGAGGTTTGTGTGTAAAGGCAGGCTGGAGGAATCTGAACTATATTTTAATTATGTGGTGCCTAGTGCATTGTATTGCAATTGTTTGTTAAACTGTGTGTTTTCCCCCATAAATTTTAAGCTCCATGAAAGCAGGCATCATGATTAACTTGACTAGCATAATGCCAATTGCAGAGTAAGTGATCAAAATATGTTTATTAAGTTAATCTAAAAATGAATGAATAAATGCATTAATGAACATTTTATTGTATATATTTATGACATAATTGAATTTGTCAATAAGATTCCAGAGACTAGCAATTCAAAGCTGTATAAAGCTAGTAGGGGAATAATAATTACAACTAATTTTAATTATCCTTTAGGAATAAGTACAAACATGAAAATACATACATTAAAATTATGTATTATTTTACAATTATTTGATTTTAAAAAGATACATCACTGGAATATCTTATTAACTTAAAACCAAGGAAAATCATGTTATTATTTTTTATGCTTATGAGATCATATATGTGTATAACAGACGAAAAGATAGACTCAATAGATTGATTCACTTCTTAGTCATCTTTTTTAAAAGGGGAGGGGGAAAAAAGAGAGAGTTAGAGACAGAAAGAGACATCAGAGAGACAGACAAACTAGTTACAAGTCCAAATTGTGTAAAAAGCATGTGGAGTTGTTAAAGAAAGAAGGGGAAAGAAGATGATTACAAGGTATAAAATAGCTCACTCACAGGAAAATAATGACGGGTTTATTTCCAAATTATTTTATTTGATAAATAACTTGAAAGGACTAGGATTGGCCTATTCTTGGCTTACTTTACACGCATGTGTGCACAAGCACACACACACACACACACACACACACACACACACTACTAGTCTATAACAGAGACTCTTCCCTGTCATTTTCCTTCCCATGTCTTTCCTGTCATTTTCCCCCTCTAAGCCTACTAATAGATGCTTCAACTTTTAATGTTAATTATTAAATATTTTCAGTATTTAACTTGGTTTTCCTGCAGATGAAATAGTCAGAACCTCCCTAAACACCAAATATGACAGCATGCCTCCTTACTTAAATAGTCTCTTAATTCCTTACCATTTCCTGATTTAGGTCTGATATCTTTTGAATGGCTTGTGTGACTTATCAAAATTTTATCTAAGAACCGTCTCAACCATGGTGCATTTATAATTAATTCTCCCCTAATAATTCTGTCACACTGAACTTTTTGCCATTTCCTGAAGCATGTCCTACATTTTCCTTAATGGGGGTTGTGGCAGACTCTTGCTTGCTAAGCCAACATAATGAATGTGAAAATGTGGATACACCATGAAGTGTTATGCAATATGTTCCCTCCAAATGATTAATACTTTCTAGTAGGGTGATTTGATTTTTCAGAGCCATTGATATAGTTCTCCTATAACCTTCTTCACAAAGTATTTAAATGCTACTAAGGAGAAAAAGAACTATAATCTTAACATTTTAACATTTTATGTATTTAGTAGAGATTAAATAAATATCTTTATGGAAGGTGGCATAAACCCAATATATAAGCCCATAATTTAAAATATTATCCCTTTTTGGGGGTTGGGAAGGGATAGATTGGGAGTTCAAAATTTGTAGATACTGACAGGTATATGAAGAATAGATAAACAAGATTACACTGTATAGCACAGGGAAATATATATAAGATATTGTGGTAGCTCACAGTGAAAAAAATGTGACAATGAATATATGTATGTTCATGTATAACTGAAAAATTGTGCTCTACTCTGGAAATTAACACAACATTGTAAACTGACTATAACTCAATAAAAATACTAAAAAAAAGAAAAATATCCCTTTTAAAACTATAATGTTTAAGGAAACTTTAGAATGTTCCATTTTAAAGAACACATGACTCTCCTTTGAACTTAATATTGGTGATAGGACTACAAAGACCTGTCAGCTAGCTGGCATTGATTTTTGGCATTTCATTTTTCAGAAAACTAAGACTTTTTTCATTACTAATTTGGAAAAAACTACTACTAATGTTGCCAAAATTCATCTTGTTACAATTTGCTGCCTTTTTAAAGGTGATCACAAGGAATAAAGTTCAATACGTTTTTAATGACTTGGTCTTATTATGAATATATATTATTGCTTTATTATGTTAAATGATGATACCTTCCAAGGTTTTTGAGAACTTTAGGGCTATTTTCCTTAGTCCATTTGTTTTTGGAATTTTTTTTAATCTGTTTTGGTAAATTTTCAATCTTTTTGATGCATGACTATCACTTTTTAAGGTCTAGGGAATGTTTATACTAATTCTTTACTGATGCTGGGGTAGCCAAATCATCATAATAATACGTCTTTATTGAATGGAAACTGTGTATGAGATAATTTTCTAAGCTCTCTTACGAATTAGCTCATTTACTCCTCACCTGAGGTTATGTCCACTTGGCATATGAGGAAATAAGGACACAGAGAAGTTAAAATATTTGCCCAATACTACATGCCTAGTAGAGCTTTGACCCCAGTGAGTCTGGCTTCAGAGCCTGTAGTTTTAATCTTTGTGTTATGATGCCAAGGTAAATGTGTATTGAAAAATTTAAACTATATTATGAATGTGTATAAGAAATAATGTCAAATTAAAATTTTAGAAGTCAAAAGGAATATAAAAAAGAAAAGAATTAAAACTAACATGCATCAATTTTACACACTTATAGAGTATAACAGGAAGCTTTAAGTACAGTGGGAGCAACACAGACATTGGCCCTACTGTCACGGAACTAACAGTATAATGGGCAAAACACAAAGGGGTTTTGTATTAAAATGTGATTAGTACTAGAAAAGGGAAAATAAAAGGAATCACAGAACATAGAGCAGAGGCACCTATCCTATACCAGCAATAACCACTGCTAACATTTTGAATTACAAAGTTAAAGACTTCTGTCCATATTCGTGTAATCACATTTAAATTATATACCCTTCTCAAAGATGCTTATCTTTTAAGAAGTACAATATTTATCTAAAATTTATGAGTAATTATGAGTTTAACACACTTCTTATATTTCAGTTACTCTTTGGTTATATTTACAAAGAACTGGAAATTGAATCAAATTTGAAAAAGTTTTTTAGATTAAACTCAAGAGCTGGATTGCTTTTAGGCTAAACCATGTGATTTAAACTTTGAGAACAGGATTATTACGCTAAATCATGGATTCTTATGGCCACCCAGGGGAAAGCACAAAACTGAGTTCAAAATAAATGGAAAATTTACTACTTCAAGTTATGGATTTTCATTTACTTGTTAATTTTACTGTTCTGCCAGACAATCACTTGGTGGAGTTTATCTGATTCCTGAAAATAACCTTGTTGGTATGACAAAGCTGTAGCTTTTATATTACAGTGCTTACTGCAAAATACTTTTTGATATGGGGAATTCTTTCTCAAACAGTTAGTATTTAAATATCAATACGATTTCTAGAACAAATGGTGTTCTGCAAGTTTCCTCATGCAGGGCTTTATGGAATTTATGAAGATCCTGAAAAAGTAAGCACATTTTTAGTATACTTGCTTTTTTGCAAGAGAGGACACATGACTTGTGTGAGACCCTCAGAGCAGGATTTATAGCCAGTGAACTATTAGGACCATCAGTCTTGGGAGCTTTAGATACCGTTGTATTTTACTTTTTCATGGATTGATTTTAAGTAAAATATTATCTGATAAAGTTTATCTGGAAAGCAGGCTTACTTTTCTTCATAGGTAGAATAGACCAGAAATTTTCAGACTAACACCAAATCTTGGGCTTTCTAAAGCTCCAAATACAATCAAAGATTATTTTATTGGAAAAGTATACTGTAGTATTAGCGGGCTTTAAAGTCACTGTAAGCACATAATTGCTTTGTTAATTCCCTGGTTCCCTGTAGGCTGACTGATTCAACTAGGAAACGCGTAGGAAACCTTTGATTGCGTCAAATAGGATATGACTCTATCTTCTCACTTAACTGAAGATCAAAGAGATGCTCTTTTCCCCACAACTGGATCACTATCACATGCTTCTAGAGATAAGGAAATGAAAAACCCAGACTTTTTCTGGGGGCAGGGGTGGGGAAGGCTCATTATAGCTCTAGTTTTTTATTAACCTTTTGCTTACAGTTTCAAGGCTATTTGTCTGCTTTGTGTTCAAAGTTAAGCAAGCCCACAAAAAGATGGGTATTCCCTGTTAAAACTTGCAAACCAAGAAAGATAAATGTTAAGTTACAAACCCTGTCTAAGCCATTTAAATAAAATACTTCCTTCATTATTTATTATCATTTACATTAGTATTCATTTACCTTGCCCAAGGATTTATTGTAAAAGAAATATTCAAGCTCCAGTTACAAGTTCAAACTTAGTATGAACCTTTTTTCTTAGAAAAAACTTGAGTTTTTTTTTAATAAAAAAAGGACTAGTTTTATTTATCCAAATTATGTTGCCAAATGAATCCTAAAATACTAATTAAAAACAATTTTAAAAGAACAGGGAAAAGATAAAATCCATCAAATAAAACTACAAAAGGAAAATATAATTAAGTAATCAGAAGTCAATGATATGTCTGTACTTTTGAAAATCTGAAATTTGATTCACTATCTTTGCAAATTTTTGACTATTTCTCCTATTTTATCAAAGAGAAACTTTCTAATAATTCTAAACTTTTGTGCTTTACTGAAAATATTTATACATTAAAATTTGAACTTATGATAATTTGAAACACAATGTCAAAATGAAAGAACAGGCCATACCCTAACATTTCCTTTTTCTTGGGTACCCACTGTGCTTCAGAACCTCTTTGGGGCATGTCTTCCTTTGTCACAGATAGTTTTTGGTACTCATTAAGCTAAAATTACTGGCAAAAACAAAAACAAAAACTCATGAATAGTTTTGTGGCTGGGTGGTCTATGATTTCAAGAATTAGTTATGGTTTTACCAATTTACTTTTTTGATTGTTCCATACAAATTTAATTGGAAAAATATCCTGTGTGGAGGCTTTTCATTTTAGGAGTGTGGGAACTTTTTTCCTTTCCATGTGCGGGTGGGGAGTCTGCATTTGTAGTGCAAATGTTATAATTTACTTAAAATACTGTAATAAAATTTGGCCTGAGGTTCTTAATTCTCTTTTAATCAAGTGGTAATTAAAATAAATAAGACATATACAAGTAATTTTCTCTACCTGAAAACATGGCAGAGTAGAGAAAGATAAATATGTATGACAACTGATTAAAAGTGACAGAATTTTAAAACTACGAAAAACTTTAAATTGATGCCATCAGTTTTGGCAGTGTGAGGGCACAGTTTTAAGGAAACATGATTATTTTATTTACTCTTGAATAGTAGTATAATGGAATATGTACAGCTAGTCAAGGATATTCCCAGAACTAGAATGAAGTTCTTCTGTTCTTTGCTTCATGACAGAATCTTTATATATTGTTTATGTAAACCCTTGCTGTAATGTAAAATTAATATGGAACTAAAGCAGAATCCAAAGAAAATAAGGAACTAAGTAAAAGACAACTTTTTTTTTTTCTCCCACGAATACTTACCAATTAACAAATGGTTTTTATTGCTTTCTTCCTCCTTTCAACAACCCCCTTTTCCCCTGTGGGCTCTGAGTATAATTAATGTACTCTATGCATCTAACTGAATCAGACCACAATAGGTTACTCACAACTTTGAACACTCAAGATGTTTTCTTGTCAAAAGCCTTTAGACTCTCTTCATCCAATAGCCTTTCTTAAATCTCTGACAAGGTCATGTAACTTCCAAACCAGGAGTGGCAGAGAAACAAAAGAATAAGGGAGAAGGAAGGCAGAAAATGGGCCGAGTACTTTCACAGTGTGAAACTCCACAGTAAAATGTTTGTTTGTTTACAATCAACAGACTCATTATTTCTTCTCTTAATTATAACTTTTCTCTTTCTGGAGCCAGATCTAGTGACATCCTAAAATACATTTCTACTCAATCACTTCAAGTAAGCATATAAGTTCTAACCAGTCTCTTGAAAAGGAATTCTGATTTTCTCAGACTTTTAAATTATAAATTCTTGAAATGAGTGGAATTTTAATGAGAAAAATATTTAATTAAAAAATTGCAAATGCAGGCTAAATTTGATTTTTGTATTGCCTAATTCTTTATTTAGAGTGCTATATAATTTCACTGTTTGATGGATGTACCTAAGGAAATAGAAAAATCCTGGGGTATTTTAGAGAAGAGGCTCTTACAACCCTCTAGAGACCTCAGCCCACATTTAGTCTTTTTTTCCCTTGCTTATTTCAAGTCCAAACAAATGTATAAGGACTTAAAATCTATTTCAAAAGTATGTCTCAGAAATCTCAGTCACATGAAATTACAGAATATGTACATAAATGAAACATTTGTAATCAACTGGAGAACCACAAAGTAATGAATTTAGAGAAATAATTGTAACCTAATGTTTGATAGACACCAGATGACATATGCATGTGTGTTTTTCAGTTTTCTTGGTAACTTTAAAAATGATTTTATCATCCAAACCTATATTAAACAGAATCATGTCATACTGAAGTGACTGGAATTTTAAACAGCTTGCCATCTATTAACAAAATCAGCAAGGAGTTATTTGTACTATTAAACTGAAATGTTTTTTGATCAAGTATGGGTTGGTTCCAATTTCTCAATATGTGTCTTAGGTTATTTTTAAACTAATTCAATTATAGAAATATCATTTTACCTTAATTTCATTGTCCTTAGTAATCATGTTTTCTTGTTTAAGATTCTTAAATATGCCTCAGGATACCACAATCTTTCTGTTTCTCATTTTCCTTGTAAAATACATAAGACCTAACTCAATTTTTATGAAATATTTGTTTAGATCACTTATCTAACGATGTAGGAGTTTCTTCAGTGCTCAGGTCTGGGCCTTTCTCTAATCTCTGTCTGATTTCTCTGCCTCACTAATCATATAGTATCATTTAAACCCCTTCTTTATAATAACAATTCCCAAATTTAGATCCTCAGTCCAGACCTTTCTTCTGAGCTCCACCCACCTATGCAACTGCTTACTTGACACGCTCTCTTGAATGTCCTGCAGATCTCTCCAACCTGACATGCCCATAATGAAACAATTTTTTTGTTACAACTCTTACCCTCTCCAGCCTTCCTCATCTCAACTAATGCCATCACTTTTAACTAAGTCAAAACCAACCCTTTTTTTTCACTCAAGCCCAAACTTTTTTTAGGATTTTTTTAAAAATGTAATAGGCTTTATTTTTTAGAGATGTTTTTGGTTTAGAGCAGAGTTCCTGTTGCTCTCACACAGGTATAGCCTCCCTGATTATCAACATACCCTATCAGAGTGGTACTTTCCTAACAATTAGTGAACCTACATTGAAACACCACTATCATCCAAAATCCAGAATTTACATTAGGGGTCACTCTAATTCTATATTCTATGGATTTTGACAAATGTATAATAAAGTGTCATTCTTGATTTCTCCCTTCCCTACCTTCATCCCTTGTTCAAATTTATCTATGACTCATATGGATTCCACCTACAAAATATTTGCTGACTGTGTCCTTTATCACTGCTACTGCCACTGATCTTACATGTGGAATAAAATGATAGCCTCCTAAGCTGCCTTCCCATCTTTACCCACAGCAAATACATGTTTATGTCAGTCAATCAGCTGGATGGCTTGTGATTTCACTTCAAACAATATCCAATCTCTTCCTATAGACTACAGGTTCTATACAATTTAGACTTTGCATGTATCTCTAACTTCTTCTTGTACCACTCACTCCCAAACTCATGCCTTTCCAGCCACAGACATCCTCCTTCTACTACTCCAACTTCCATAGTCTTACCTGGCCCAGTGTTTTTGCACAACTCATTTCCTTTCCTGGGTGCTCTTCCACTCCTCACACCCTTCAGGTGGCTGGTCCCCTCTTCTGCTTTAGTGCTCAGTTTATGTTCACTCTGGAGAAAAGCATCCATTGATCCCCTGAACCCACAGGTTATTTATTAAGCCAAACTCAACCACTTGCTGACTAACCTTGGGTAAGCTCAAAAGTATCTATGAGCCTCAATTTCCTTATCTGTAAAATGAGTAGAATAATAACCATGTACTACATGAGGCTGTTAAGAGGATATGAGCAGCTGATATATGAAAAGTACTTAAAATATAATAGCTATTGCATGGTAAGCACTCAGACACTGTTATTATTATCTTGCCTCTTTTTCTCTTTATTTATCTTTCATCAACATGTTCACATTTCTTTTTCTCAAACACTTTCAACCAGCAGCACTGGGTTTATGGTGTTGGATTTTCTAATTTTCCCTTCCTACTCCTCCCAACACCAAAATATCTTTTGTTAAAATTTGATTTCAGATTAATTATCTTTTCTGATATCACTGTTGTCACTTGGAAAGTTTTAGATAATAATAATCCAGTTTATTTAAAATATAAAATCTATTGTATTGAATGGTGAAGGGGTACTCACTTAAGAACATTTTTAAATTTCTGATATTGACAATCATGTTTCTAATCTTCTTCTTAGGATTTCAAAAGCAAAGTTACCAAGAAAATACAAAAACACCTATATCACACAAAAGAAAGAGATTAGTTTATGTGAGAAGGTGGAAAGGAGAAGCTAGTAGCAACCCAAATTAACTGTTCATGTCACGTATGTTAGCTGTTGGGATTAACCTACTTTCTTTTGCATTTATCAACATCCATATCCCTAATAAAACTGTGATATCAGCCATGTCAGCAGAAAAAAAGGAAATTTTAAGTTGATAGCTTTCGAAAAAAGATAACAAATAGATAATTGAGTCTGATGCCATTTCTTGTTGTTTTTTTTTTTTTTAAATATATCCCTGTCAAGAAATATATAAGACCATTGTACAACTAAAGTGAAAAAAAAATCACGTAAGATTCTAAAATATTCAGATGTTGCTTTGGCTATCAGAAATAAGAATAACACATTTAATAGAAAATAATTTTTAGTATTTGGGTTGATTTTGAAATTATCACACTAATTTCTTTAGTGTCAGTAGATGTTTAAAATATAAACAATGTGAGGGTTTTAAGTGTCAAAGCAAAGCTGGATTTCTTTGTGAACTGAAGATTTCTAATCATCTTTCTCTGCACAATGTTTAGCTTTAATTACCTTCGAAAACATACCAACTGCACACAGCAATAATTTTATACTTATGTTGACAAGAGCTTAACTATACTCAGAGCACCACAAAATCCATCATCTCTAATCCCAATGGCTCTGGAAAAATAACACTAAAGAAACCTCAGCTTAATTTAAACCTGTAATAAGCCAAAGAAGGAATAAAGATAACTATCCCCGGATTAGCACACATTTTGACAATTTTAAGAAAATAATTACCACAACTATCTTGTGTGGAATTGCTAATTTTGCAAGGCATGAGTTAGGATAAAATCAAAGAACAAAAAGAGTTTCACCACATAATTATATTGTATCTAAAGTAGAAAAATCTCTAACTAGATTTCAATGCCTCCTACCCCACCAAGTGGACTAATGGTGTTATTTTTGTTACCAGCTTTTAAAATAAAATATTCAAGTTGCAGGCTAAAGAAGCAGAATAAGCTTTTTTAGGGGGAAAAAAAAAAAAACTTCCAAGTTTAGGTTTATAGATTTTAGCACTGAATTGTAAAGAAAGCAGCATAAAGTATTTTATATGCAGTTTTAAAATTATGTAGCTTCACAGAAACATACAACTTTCTCTAGTCCATGATTTTAATATATAAAGTAGTTCAGTATAACTCAGATTAGAGATTTAAAAAAGGAGAGTTGACCATAAACATAAATTAACGTATGCATGAGACATTATAAAATAAATATGGAATTTTAACAAGGTTTTATTTGTCAGAGGTAATTTAAGATGAGTTTTTCTTTTTTTCTTAACAGATAATTTAATTGATCAATAACACTTCCCAAAAGCAAAATGGAAAGATTTAATGATTTAGAAATGACAGCACTATTTTAGAAAAAAAAAAAAAAAGATGAAAGCACTATGTAGAGGAAAACTCACAGGTTTGAGGTCAAAGACATCAGTTAAAGTTTTGAATCACCACTTACGATCCTGGTGACCATTGGCCATCCCTGTCCCATCTGCCAAATGGAGTTAATTGTACTAATAAGCAGAGGTGTTGCAGTAAATTATATGTGACTAAAGCCTGCCTGATTATGATGACAACAACCATTCTTGTAAGAAAGCAGATAACAAATAATCAGGGTTTACTCCATGCCAGGTACAATTTTAAGGACTTTTATGAATTATCCCATAAAAACTCATATATATTATTCCATTTAACCCCACTGATTAGTCCCATTTTACAGAAATGGAAAGTAAATCACTGAGAAATTGAGCACTTGCTCAACTTAATACAACTATTTATTAGTGGCCAGACAAGAATTATAATCCAACTGTCTGTCTCCAGAACTCTTCTTTTAAGCACAGCACTAATGACACTGAGTTAATGTCAAATAAACACATACAATATCCATCTATTCATCTATATATACATACTTTTTTTTCAGAGAAAAAAAAACTTCAAAACAAAAACAAAAATCAGAGATCTAGTAGATAGATGCTTCAACTTAAAAGGTGAATAACTCAGAGTTCAGTAAGAGCTTGTTTGTCTTGTATTATAATATCAATAGTGAAGAATTCCAAAACTAGATCAACATATCTCCACAAAACCTCTCTCTACCACACCCCTACACTGTAGAGTGTAATCAGTTTCCTTTGATCAGTCTGATACTATTTCATTAATTCCAAGTTCATTATAAAGGAACCCAGAAGAAGGTAGACCAGCTACCTGCCATTTGTCTAGCCTTCAAATAAATGAAGAAGAGGGAGGAGGAGGGGAAACTCCACAGATCAAACGCATACTTTCTCCCTCTGCCAGTGAAAACACATCCTATAGGTTAGTAACGACAGGATATGAACAATGACAGTTATACACAATCAGGAAAGATACAACCTTGGGAGTGTGCTTGACCACTAGACACTAGCTGTCACACTTTATATTACTAGTAAGTATAAGACATGTATTATAGTAACTTATGACTGTATTTTCACAAAATGATTTCACACAATTCAAGGTTATGTATATATTATACGAAAAATAAACTTTTTTCTTATTAAAAAGTACAAGAGGTTAAAAAGTCTTAACTTCTGGCTATTGCTTTATAAAGGAATGATGAATCTACTGCTGCCTCGTACTCCTGGCCATGTGCCTAGGAAAACTTATATTTGCTGGGATTGCAAAAAGTAGAGAAATCTGAGGATATTTAAACTTGTTTTCCCCCCAACATATGGTCCTAACATCTTTAAAACCATGAGTGCTGGGAAATCTAATTTCAAAATATTAATGGTATTATTATTATAGTTGGAGGTTTGAGTTCACCTACAATCCACTGGAGTTCTTCTGCGTGGAGTAGGCAGGTGGAGAACTACTGAACCATTCTGGAATAAACACTATGGAGATAAATTATTTTGCCAAACAAGACAAAATGTGTTGTCTTCCTTGGGAATAAAGTTGTTTCTCTACAGATTATTTTCTTGATTGGGAGGTAGAACTTAGACCAATGGTTCTCAACTTGGTGACACTTAGAATCACCTGATGAGCTTGAAGAAATACCTATTTCAAGGGTCTCACAAGAAATTGTTCTTCAGTTGGTCAGGGTATGGCAGGGATTTAGTAAATTTGAAATCATCCCAGTGAATCTCTTGTGTTACTGGGTACCACTGACTTAGTCTGAGTGTAACATGATTGCTTCTTGTATCTCCCCCCCGTCTTCCTCTTCCTCTTTTTCTTCCTCTTCCTCTCCACTCTCTTCTGCTTTGTCCTCCTTTTCCTCCTCTTTCTTCTCCTTTCTCTAAAACCAAGAGAAGATTAGGGGTCTGGATCTCCCTTGGGTACATTATCTTGGCACGTGGTCAATGACACTTCCATTAAGGAATGTTAAGCTATAGCCTACAAACACTGAAGAAACAAACACTGGCGGGGGGGGGGGGGGTGTCTAACTAATAACCCTAAGACAGTCGTACATAGTACTAGTTTTAACTTTTTTTCAAGAATATAATTTCCTTCTGCTATTTTAGGGCATTAACATTTTGTTAATTAATCTGGTAAAATTAATTTGTGTTGTGGTGAAGTCAGGAGGCAACTCTATCTAGTCTGAGGTAGAGTGGTAACTACACTGGTATGGGGTGATAGGCACAAACCCAAAGAGTAAAGTGAAGAAGATAAGAAAAGTGACTCAGAAGGAGTTGGAAGTGGTACTTGAGCTAGAGGTTGGTTGAGGTGAAAAAAAAAGCCACTGAAATGCAGTATGTCTGCAGCCGTAAGATTTTTTTAGAAACACATGGTAGGCAGAACACTGGGTGCATGAGATGAGAAATCAGGATGTTTCTAACTGTGGGTGCTAAAGAGAAGAGTAAAGACCAAGGTTGAAATCTGGAGAGCCTGAGAATATGTAAGTTGTTTTAGTTCATCTTAGAAAAACAAACATACACCCCAAAAAGAAGCCAAAAGGAAAAAAGAAAGAAGAAACACATCCGAAATTCTTCCTGTCAAGACAGATTTTGCTCACATTTTATTTTTTCAAATCCAAAGATATAATTGCAATGTTCATTTTTTTCTTTCTAAATCTCCCTTTAAAAAACTTAACAATATAGCACATGTAACCACGTTAGTGTGTAAATAAATTTACTACATCCATTAAATGGCAAAAGTACCTTTTAAATAATTTTGAAGGAACTAAAAAAAACTTACCATACTTTCAAGCCATAAGTCAATGGACTTATGACTCCTTCAACCAACATTGTAGAAAAACTGCCTCCAGTAAAAGTACAAACAAGCATGAATTTATGTCCCCCTCAGGATTTTTGTACTTTTGGAATATTGAGAAAAAAATTATCTAGAGGTGTTTAAATTCTGAGACTTAGAAGAGATAGAATCCTCTTTTTCTGCTTGAAGCTACATTGTATCTTTTACAAATCTTTGTTATTAGCATTTCTGTGGAGTACCGTCTGAACAAACCTTGGAGTTGATCCAAACTCCTGTAGAGCACACCACAAAAGTGATATCTGTTCCAGTTTGTCAACACTAAGCCCTAGTCTAGGTAGACTTCAAGTACAGAAGACTCTAAACTAAGGTTAATTTGGGGGTCCATTTATGATCTGGACTTCAGAGTGTCCACGAACTCTACAGACAGTTAAAAAATGCTCTGTATTTGTACATGTGAATTTTTCTAGGAAGAAAATCATTATTTTCAAAGGAAGCCATAAGCTTAGAAAAATACAAGGAAGTGTGTTCTACAGTATGTAGATTGCTCTCTGATTTCTACCTGGGAATTAAGGCAAGGAGAATACTCACCCTTGAATCTGTTTCCCAGGCTTGTCCTTGGAAGATCAGGTAGAAAGGGTTTTTATTAATCTTTCATATTCTTCAGGAAAACTTTCCACCAGAGGAAGTTCATGGAACTTTTCATAGATAGGCATGTAAAAAGGACCCAGAATAAATCTAGAGATTTTGACTAAAGATGGCTAATGATGTGTCATTATATTTTGACAAATAGTCTATGGCTCTAGGCCACTTTTAGCCCCTTTCCTACTTTTATTCTCAAGGAATAAACACAATAAATATTCATGACACTTTCAAAACGAGCTATTAAGCTCTTTCCTTTAAATAATAAAAAAAATTGGTTTTTTTCACTCAATCTCTAAACCAGAAATTCAAACCTCAACATATTTTGATTTAAAAGGAATAACCACACTTCCTCAAAATCTAAGCTTATGGGTCAAGGCCTTGTGACTTAGATAGAGTGTGGTTTCACGGCCTGGGGCAGTCCTTCGAGTCCTTCAAAATACAGATCTTCAGGTCCCACCCCAGTCCTACTAAGTCACAATCAGTATTTTTAACAAAATCCTTAGGTGAGTTGTACGCACGCACGTTGAAGATTAAGAACTACTATTTGTACTACTTAATTTGCATGTTGTACAGCTCTGTGTGTGTGTGTTCTGGAGAGGCAGAATACAGCTAGGAGGCATAGTATCTACCAGAATTTTTCTCCCTTTCCGTCTTTGTAAATCTTTGACACTTCCTTTACAAGGACTTGCGTAACTGCTATCAGTTTGGAATTGAGGATCCATCTGGATTCCCTTAGGTAAAGGATGTCATCCTGTGACTAAGAGTTGTGAGGTCCCTAATTGGGGGGAGTGGGGAGCACCGGTGGGGGTGAAGCCTGGCACTCGGCACAATAAATTTCTCCACATGGGCCCTTTCAAGACTATCAGCACCTGGTGGGTTGCCCTGTAATTTTTTTTGTTTCTTTGTTTTGGGGGGGTAATTAGGGTTATTTATTTATTTATTCGATGGAGGTACTGGCTATTGAACCTGGGACCTTGTGCATGCTAAGCATGTGCTCTACCACTGAGCTATACCCTCCTCCCCTGCCCTGTAATTTTAAGCAAGGCATAAGATCTCTAAATTGTGTTTCTTTAGGATTTAATTTTTTCATTTAATTTATTATAAGGATGTGGCTTTAGTTTTGAATGTATCCCTTTTGTTTGTAGAATACCAATCAGAATGTGGATTTCTGGAAAATACTAAGAAATATCACTGATTGAAATGTATGATTGGCTAGAATATGTAAAATGCATCTATAAAACTTTAATAGTCAAGCCATTTTCAATGGGGTAGTTCCAATTCTGAATGTGTGAACAATTACCTTGAAATCAGCTACTAAACTTTTTCTATATTATAGTCAAAGCATGTTTAAATCATTCATTCCATTGTATTCTACTTTGTAGATAACGTTAAAATATAAGAATAATAAATAGGTTATATTGATATTCTAGAAATTAAGAAAATAGGTTATCAATGAAAAATCTGAAGTTAAACAAAAGGAATCTTTTGCAGGTAATTTTTTGTTAAGCTTATTCTTGAGTTGTACAAATCTTTTAATTTTTTGCCTATTTCCATTTCTGCATTGCTCAAAAATCTATCCTATTGGGTTCTAGAAAGCAATGGTGAAAGCAAATCCTTCTATCCACAATCTGACTTTTTTCTTTATCCAAAAATAAGGCCAATGATAGATGCCACATAATTGTTTTGAGTAGTTTTTAAAGTTAACATTTATTGATTTTTACTTATGATTTGTCAGACACTCTTATGAGCAGTTTACAATATGTGAACAGTTCTCAAACTTAGAGGATAGACGATTATTTAAATTCTGTACCTACTTTTCCTTTCCTATAAAGTGGCCACAAGACCCTAGTGGAAGATGAAGTAATTGGTGTATTGTTAACTAGTCAGAAATGCAAACTCTCAGGCCCCATTCTGGAAACTCTGGGGTGGGGTTCAGCCTTCTGTAGTTTAACAAGCTCTCCTAGTGTTTCTGATGCACAATGAAGTATGAAAACCCCGGTTCTAAGTAAAGTCTGTAACAATTGTTCACTGGAGATCTTTAAGAAAACTTGCTTTGGGGAGGCGAGGACTGTAACCACATTGCATAGGATTAAGGAATGAAAAAGCAAAGTAATGGAGGTGAAGAGGTATCAAGAACAGATTACTGTTCTAGTGAAAGGAATTGAGAAGGAAATTGAAGAGACTACCAGGAGAATGGGATTTAGAAAAAAAACATAGTTGAAAAGAAGTAAGAACAAAAAGAAATAAACAAATAGGACCTAACTAAATGTAAAAACTTTTGCACAGCAAAGGAAACCACTGACAAAATGAAAAGACAGCCTACTGAATGGGAGAAAAGATTTGCAAATGATATGACCGATAAGGGGTTGATATCCAACATATATAAATATCTCATACAACTCAACATCAAAAAAAAACCACAATTAAAAAATGGGCATAAGAACTGAATAGACATTTTTCCAAAGCGGAAATATAGATGGCCAACAGACACATGAAAAATGCTCATCACTAATCATCAGAGAAATGCAAATCTAGGTAGATTTCGAAGGCTAATATCCAAGCTTAAAGCCCTTAGACAGGAGATTAGGCGTTCTTTCTGAGAGAATCTGAACCATCCCTTAGAAAAGACCCACAGACACTGACAGTTAAGGAGCTGGAACCAAGTAAATGGAGGAGGATGCTAGGAAGTCCTCACCTGCATAGATCAGAGTCACCTGCTAAATGAGTTTACGAGCCTCAACTGCCATTTTTTTCTGAAAGAAATTTTCAAAGGCAGAGTAATTTTAAAATTACAAGAAAGCATTTATGAGAATGAATGCCTAGAATTTTCAGATTTATGCTCTGAAATAACAAGTAGATTTCCTGAGAAGTATTGTGTGAGGCATGCTGTTCAAATGACACTGTAAATGTTAAAACACATTCAAGTGCAGTGAAGAGCTTTTTAAATCAGTGGGGCATTTTGGTTAATGCTTCAATATCAGATAAGGGATGAGTTTCATTTCAAATGTTATATTCCACAGGGGAGAAGGCAAACATTGTTCTCCAAGTATCCGTAAGCACCTGTTTTTAAATGTCCTGGGTGGCACTGGGGGAAAAAAAAGCCCTAAATGAGTACATGCCTAAAATAACATTTTCTACTTATTTTTCAAGATATCTTTATACTGGAGTAATCTTATGTAAATTATACCTAAAGCTCTTCAATTAGAGGTTTCCATTTATTACTTCTGCTTTACTTGACTATTTAAAAAAGATATGCAAACTAGTTAATCGTTTAATGCCTTATGGCATTTCTTAAGTTTTTATTTATTTGTGTCAAATTTTTCCAACAAGTGTATAAAATAAGGACAAGAAAGATATATTATATTTCCTGTGAATTTCTCATAGCATCTAGAATAGATCCAAACAATAGATTAAAAAAAAATAGATTAGCTCACCTAAAATAAATTATTCCATTACGGGATTTATAAGTCAAGCATATAAAATGACCAATCTTTAACAACAACAAAACAACAACAACAAAATTATCTTTACAGATTGAATACAACAATTGAAGAATAAAAATAATTTATATATAGAAGTGTAAAACAATCATTTTTCCAAATACTATAAATGCATGTCCTCTTTATAGCGAAATATTTTTATTCATTCATTGTGACACCACAGAAGGCTCCAGTTACACAGTGGTGAACAAGACACAACTGGTCACTCCTACATGCCCCTTATAGTATACAATATATTGATATGAATTGAGGATTCAGATTTGCCCCAGGGATAGAAAGCATAGTGAATAGAACCAGAGTTTTGGGCTTAGCCCTCTGCTTTGACACTTGCTGATTGACTCTTACGTAGTATATTGAATATAGGTGACATTTCTGGCAGCCATACGGAAGCTATTTCATTTCTCATTCTCCATACACTCATGAGATGACAAAAGCCAAATAATTTAACCTTTTGTGGCAAAACTAGCCTAGAAACATACCTGAAAGCAACTACTATTTTAAAAAAGCTACTATAGGAATTACATGATCTTTCCTAAACAAAAAATTACTTTTTTTTTTAACTAAACAGAAAACAACAAAACCATGGAATCTATGAAATGTGTGAAAGCTAAAATATATACAACAGTTAAATAAAAACATTAATTAAAACTAACTTGCACACAAGTTTTATGAAACTCTTAATAACCATTTCTTTAGCTGTGTATATTTTTTTAAAAATTATACAAGACGTTTTGTGTAAATGCAAACAAGTGAGTTATAGAATGCATGTAAAAACCATAAAATATGTAGCTTCTGCATTTTTAGCTCACATGAGACACCCTATTTATTATATTCAACTTTAATTATATTAGTATAAATTAGTATATGCATGATCATAGGAAAAATACGATTGTAAGAAGCAAATTTTAGAGATTATTATTATATATTGAGTACTGTGAGAGAGCAAATCTCTTTTAATTAAAGGCTCTATTTCAAATTAGGATCCACAGGATATAATAATAATAATGTGTGCTGAGAAGAAAACTTAAGAAGTTAATGCACTGATAAAAATAAAGATTTAATTAAATTCATAAATATTGCAAACAGCAACAGTAATGGTAATTCAGCTCCTAACAGTAGTGGTTATAGCATTCCGCATACATCACATTGCTCTTACATAGTCCCAGAGAGAACTACTTGTGGTCCCCCATCCAATTGGGTCCATCAAGTTCCTAAAACCAAGCTAAAATTGTAAAATTTGGATTAGAAAGTTTCACCACTTCATACAAAGGATGGGGATGGAATAGTGGGAGGAGGGGGGCAACTGAAGCAGCACTGGAAAAAACATGGCCAGATTTGTGTCCAATTTGCCTTCTAAAGTGCTTTACATCCTATATCCCAGAGTAGGATTTCCAGATCTCTGCTTCTGAACCATCCTCTGCCTCCAGAGAAGAAAGGAAGAAACCCTCCCACTCTCAACTGCCTCCTTTTCCACTTTGTTCTCAAACTACCACTTTGAGGTCCTTAGAAATAAACCATCGATGGTCAGACAAGGCTAATTACTACTACCATGGCAATACTCACTGTTTATTGATTATTTTCGCTGATTTTGGAAGCTCTAAGCTAGTTAGAAATTGAATTTGTTTTAAAAAGCAAACCCCATCCAAAGTGTGGGAGTATTCTGAAATCTATGCCCCTGTCTACCTAGGAGATTTACCTTGGTAGGTCAAATAAACTCTTCATCAAACTTTGTGCAGAAATAAAGGCATTATTTGGGTCTAGACCAAAGCATAGTGCTTATTGGGCTAAGTCACAAAATGGCGGCCTTGCTTTCAGCCAGTTGCTTAGGGATTTTATTTGGCCCACATCCAGCTTTTTAAATTTTTAAATTGCATGTCTTTAGTTGGTGCCTAAATTCTTCAGATTATTAGGTGCTTCTGCTCACACCATCTTCCACTAGGAGCCTCACATGTTTAAGATACCTGTTTGACCCCTGAGGCATTTGAATTTGCAGTTCCCACATTGACTAACAATATTGCATGGTCCTCAGGAGAGAGGGAGAGAGGAGTATTTTGGCCTATGTCAGAATTTTTTCAACTTCATAGCAGCCAAAGAAATGGAGTTAGTAAAATTTATTTTTAAAATTCTTTTTTAATATGGAAAGAAAATACTTTGAAGAATTACAAAATTTTGAGATACACTGGACAAATCCATGGATAAAGATTTTACAGAATTTTTTTCAGACTTGCTGGGCCTTATTTAGTAATATATAAAAGCCTGTTTTTATCAAATCATATCATAAAATATTTATTATAATAAGAATCCATTTTATTTCCTCTCATGAAATGTTTAATGTTTTATATTTTTATTATAAGATATAAAAATCATTTTGTTAATCATACAATGAAGAGTACACAGTTTAAAAAACTGTGTAGAGAATATATGAGCAAAAAAGTCAGACCACAGCAAAACATAGCTCTAAAGTAAGACAAATAATAATAGTAAACATTTACAAAAAGTGCTTATCATTTATGCCTGCTTACTCTGAAGCACACTAATTATTATATGTCCAATTAAAATGTATCCAACTAATTTTGTTTTGTCTAATATTAACATTAACCTGCTTATTTAAAATTTTAGTTTCAAGTCTGTTGAATACAAATGTTTTGGGGTTTCTTTTGTTTTTTGTTTTTTAATTTGTTTTTACCATTACTGTTTATGGAATGAGTAAAGGAATAGGAGGCGGGAGTACAGAAACCAACAAAGAAACCCGAACCTCCTCTATGTTTTTGGTAAATACTATTTAATTGGATTTCGCTTTTAACAACTTATTTTTACAGTAATGCAAAAATCAGGTGCTTTTTTTGTCTTTGAAAATCTTGTTTATATCATATGTGTTTAATTTTCAGTTAAATTATATTCTAAGTAGATTGGCAATTTGTCACCAGTTATTAGGGTTTCCAAAGTCATCTATCAATAACTAATCTGAAGAGTCATTTTGAGTTAAAGCTGTCCTCTTTACGGTACTCTAAAATCTAAATGTCCTCACCTGCATTTGCTCCCCTGGGAAATTTTATGCTACAAAAAACATGCTTTTCAACACCTTTGTCAGTTTCTCAATAAAAGTGTGTTACCATAAAAAAAAAACCCTGTGAAAGTTTGCTCTGTCTAACATATGAAAATATGTGTCATTTCATCTGCATTAAATGCATTCTGAAATGTTATATATGCCATGTTCATAAAATAGAAATATTATCAGAGAACAAATCAATAAACTATTGATGAAATTCTGTCACTGCTGAGGATAAAGACTTTCTTAACCATTATTAGTTATTTTTGAACACATCAACAAGATTCAAAAATAAAATCAATAATAGAATTAATTTTAGAAAAGTGTGCTTATGTGCTGATAATAAAGCAAATAAGAAGTAAACTGACTTGATTAAGTTTTTCAGGCAAAAAATAATTGAAATAAGTTTAAAAGCTAGTTTGTCTTCAATGATAGATGAGATATAGGATATGAAATAAACCATTTGACTAATTTTTTTTTTCACTTTTCAATAGGCTATTTGAGCCTTGGGAAACGCAGAATCAGAATTAATTAACAATATTCCACTGTCAGTGCTTTAATTTGGCTTGAACTCAAGACTTCTTGCTACATACTAGAAATTTCATGGTTCTGCTCAGACAATCCAAGTTCACTGTTTTATTGTGCAATATTAATTAAATATGAAGCTATGTTATTATGATAATGTTTTGCAAGTTGTACTTGAAATAAGAATCATTAGCCAGGACATTTGGATCACAGTGAACTAATGTCTCAATAATAATTGTCAAACTGCCTAATTAAAATTTGGTCATCACTGAGAACTTCAGCTCATAGCCCAATTATACAACCAGATATACTTAAACATTGTACTTGCTATATACTAAACATACAAGAAATTAACCCCAGATACTTTCAAATTATATTATACATACCAGTGTTATAGAGTAAAAATCTTAATAGCTTATTCATTTTCCTAATAGTTTCAAAAATACCTGTAATAGTTATATTTACAGTATTTAGAGCAGTAGGAAAGGGGAACAAAATGGCATAGTTCACTCATGTGGAGAACACACTTGATATACATATTAGGTAAGTGAAATATAGTTAGTTTTAAAAAGTACTAAAGTGTTTTGGTGGTTGGGGACAAAGATGAGCTCATATTATATTACCAATTGATATGACATGGAAAACAACTTTATGGCTAAGCTCATAGTCTTGGCCATTGATAGTGTCGAGATCCAAAGGCAGTGAGTGACTCTCTTACAAGACAATGGGATATGAAGTTAAGGAGCTTTATTCCTAAACCTTGAAAATGTTGTACACCTAAAATATTTACTGGCACTGTCTCACTGTTGCTCCAAAACATTTATGCTATTGGGATTTGGGTAGAGTGAGGCAGAATCTGGGACACATGATGGAGAGGTGTCTGTGACCTAGGACTTTGGAAATTCAGCTTAGAAGATATGAAAGGGATGATAGAGGTATTACAGAAGTTGTGGGCACAACATGACATCAGGCATGATTCAAACCTTAGCTTAGTCAATTTCTGGCTATGAACTTTGGGCACGTAATCTAACTCATTTAAACTTCAGTTTTTCATCTGCAAGATGGAATAATAATATCTCCTATCCTGTGTTGTTGTGAGGATTAAAATAGTATACATTCATATTTTCTTTGAAAGTAGGTTGTTATTAGGACTTCCAACTACAGTTGTAAGTGACTACAATGAGAAATGATGATAGGAATGCAGAGTATGAAAAAAAGAATCAGGAAGCTGGGAATAAGAAAGGAAAAAATTGGGGGGAAAATGTGGAGTTTATATTTAATTTCTATTTCCTTTTTACACACTTTTCAGCTGGGATCCAGCTTTGGCTCCCATAAGTACACTGAAAAAAATAGTTTTATCAGATGTAATTTGTGACCTTTAACCAGCAGATCCAGAGCAATGCCACTTTCTGGTCCACACTTAATTCATCTCTGCAGCATTTGACTCTACTGATCACTTTTCTTTCTAGTACACTCTCCTGGTTCTTCTCATTTGACTTCACCTCAGCGCAGTGCTGGCTCTGACTTTTTCAGTTGTGCTCTAAATGTCACTACTTATTTCCAAAACATTTTCTCCTTGGTCATCTTTAATTAAATTTTATTTTATTCCATTTAGCTCAACTAACTAAACATTCATTGAGTATACTGATGTCCAGCACCAAGTGAAGCATGGTTGGCTGGGAAAGTATGTTTAAAGATACTTGTGACTCATTCTTTGCCCTGAGGAAAGTTTTATTTAGTGGAGGATACAAAAAACTACATTTTTCTCTTTTCATCTATTAATGGATGATCTGAAGGCTTTAATAAGCACCTAATTAAGATGAACTTCACTTCACATATTTATCTCTACCCTCGACCTTTATCCCAAACTCCAGATTCAAATTCCAAATACTCTCTGGACAGATACCATATGTCTCACTATGTTTCATATTAAGTATTTTCAAAGTGACATCATTATATCTTTCTCTCAATAGGGTTTCTTCTTTCTATACCTGAGCTCAAGTTAGTAGTCACATGATCTTTCCTGTTATCAAGCCAGAAACTTCCTGTTTTCCTTCCCTCTTTGAATTGTTCCAAACACTTTCAAAATCTTTCTCCAAAAAGTCTCCCATCTTTACTCTCCAGTCCATTTCCACTGGTCACTGCCCAAATTCAGACTGTCATCATTTCTCAAATCAGAACAGACATAATAGCTTCTCTGATTTTCACCAAGCCCTTTTATACAATGCTGCCTGTTTAATTTTTCAATGTGCAATTCTGGTCATGTCCCTCACTGTTCAAAAATTTTCCCATAGAGCATAGCCTATAAAATAAAACCTGGTATCTTTTACACAGAACTAAAATATTCCATCATTTGGCACAGCTCTCCCTTTTTCACAGTCTTTCCCCACTTTCTCCTTTGCTCACTATTTCAGCAGCAGTTGTCAATTTCAGGCCTTTCAGCGCTAAATGCCTTTGCTTATACAATCTCTCACCTCAACATCTAACGTCTTCGGCTTGCTCTATAATTAAGTCATAGCTATTCTTCAAGTCTCAGCTCACATCTACTTACACTTGGAGAATCTGCCCTCACTTCCTCTTCCAGTTACAGTCAGAATTAATGGCAAATTTCTTTCTGCATCCATAAATATTTGTTCCTCCCTTTATTTATTCAACCACAGGTTATGATCAGTCAACTATCTGTCATTACTTCTAGCTACTCAGGTGAAGGCAGGAGCCTTAAGTACAGGAGCATCATAGACATCTGTTGGTTAGGACAAAGCCAATAAAGGAGGACTACTGAAATGCTAAATAATCTTTGGAAAGACTTGATGAAGAATATGATACACCTCACCTCTCCCTTTTTCTGCTCCCCAGGGAGCCTCATTTACTGTCATGACTTCAATTGGCAGCTACATACCAAGACAACAAAATCAATCCTGTAGCCCAGAGCTCTTTCCTGAACTATACATTCCACCTGGATATATCACACAGGTTCTTCAATCTTCCCATCTATGAACTCAGCTACCTCTTCCCTAAACCTGACTTCTCTTCCTGAATGTTTTCTCTATTTGTGGTACCAGTACTCAAGCACTTGCCCAAGGGAAAAATTTGGAGTCATCCCTGATCCCTCCTTTTTTTTTTTTTAACTCACACATCCTACGTATTTTATCTCTTAAATATTTTAAAAGCATTCTATTCCACTTTGTCACTGTTATCAACTAAGTGTTTGTGTCCTTCCTAAACTCATACATTAAGATATTAACCCACAAGGTGATGGTATTAGGGGGAAGGGCCCTTGGGAGGTGATTAGGCCTTGAGGGTATCTCATGAATAGGATTAGTGTCTTTATAAAAGGGACCCCTTAGGGCTCTCTTGCCCTTTCCACTATGTGAGGACACAGCAAAAGACAGTGAAAATCTGCCTATGAACCAGGAATTGGACCCTCACCAGACACTGAATCTACTGGTACCTTGATCTTGGACTTCTCAGCCTCCAGAACTGTGAGAAGTAAGTTTTCGTTGCTTGTAAATCAGTCTATACTATTTTGTTATAGTATTCAAAAACAGCGCTAAAGACAGTAGTTGCTGACTAAGACAGTGACTGATACACATTCATGATTCAGGTCTTCATTATTTTGTACATAATCTACTAACCACGCTTCTCTTCTTTGACCCATTTCTTCTAAAATCTCCATCACTGCTATAATGCTTTACATAAAATGCAAATCTGACACCCCCACCTGCTTTAGATTCTTTTGTAGTTTCCTGTTCATCTATGGAATTGAGTCTAGTTCCTTCAACACATTGCGAAAGACATCCCATGTCCTTCCTCACTGACCACACTGGGCTCATTTCTGTTTACTCCATGCCTCACACTTGATGATTCAGCTCCATAAACTGCACAGTCTTTTCTTTCCTGCCTCCTTGACTCTGTTCACACTGTTCTTTGTTCCTGGTTCCTGGTATGTCTTTTCTTCTATCCACTGCACTTCTCTTCCCTTGATCTTTCTGTTTTGCTAATGCTTGGATTAAGTCTCGATGAACCACTACATTCATAGGGAAGATCTGCAACTTTTTGAAATTGGGTTGAGAATTCCTCACTCTACTCCCATTGGCATTACCCTATCCTTCCTGTTTGATCAAGTTTATTTTTATAACCTGGAAAAATCTGATTTCCTTAAGGGTGGGGAACATATCCCAGTTATCTTTGAATCTACAGTGCCTCAATAATTAGGTGTTCAATAAAGGTCTACAGGAGGAAGAAAGGAAGGAAGGAAGGAAGGAAGGAAGGACAGACGGACAGAGCTAATGAATCACTCTACGGTGACATGGTCAGTTGGCTTGTCAGAAAAATTACTCTGGCCTCAGAACAGAGCTCTCCAAATGTGCATTTCATGGACATTGTAACTTTCTAATTTGGCCCATTCAGAACCAAACATTCCCAGAAACTGGATGAAATACTGTACCCATTTCAGAGAATTTTCTCTGAGTCAGTTTAGACTAACCAGACAGGTTCCATTAACACGTAAGTGAAATTGACAATCTGGATGACAAGGCTATTATTACAGTTAAAAGAAGTCTAGCTACCCATTTAAAAGTGGCAGTTTCTATGGCTAATCAATCATTGATTTCTCATTACTTCAGTCAAAAGTTTTTCTGTATCTTACAGCCTACGAAATGCTCCATTACTCTTTGTATTTTAGCATTTTTTAAGAAATTATATATCATCTTTCATCACTAGGATATCTACACAAGAGAAAACTTTAATTGGTGAGAAAAATTAAGTGCTTAAAATGAGTAAGTCCATACACATTCAATAGCTGTAGATTCTTTTTGAGCATCAAAATGTCAAAATAGCTTTGATTTACATAATTAAATTTGCCAAATCATTAGCCCATAATGTAATGGCTCTTGGTATTATTCAGGGGGAATGCAACAACTAAACTCTTAATGTTTTAAAATTGACTACAACACTGGAAACGATTTCCACATAATCACTAGAAAGAGCTAAATAAAAATGATTTATTGACAATACATTTAAGTGGGTAACAGCTTCTATAGGTCTTGCTTTAAAACATTTAATTAATGTTTCTATTTGGTGAAACAATTATAGCAGTGCCCCTTGGAAAGTGTCGTGGCTCTAAATGAGGGCATAGCCCATCCCTCAATTATGTGACCAGGAGCATCTTTTTATACATCTCTGCATACATAATTTCATATCAAAATGAGCTTGATTTTTGCTTTTCGCTCGTGAGAAATCTGCATGTTCACTTGAGAGTTGTAATTTTTATCTTAATCTTTTAATTCACTGTAGTTTATACCTACTTCCCCCGGGTCATCTCTAGCACATCTCAAACTATCAGTGGTGAAGGACCAGTCATTTTATTTTATTTTTTTAAATTCTAATCTCTTTCAGATATTATTTTTATTAAATACATTGAAAAATGAATTGCTCTAAAAATTGAAAATCCAAAGACAAAACATGCATCCAATTTTTAAAGAATTTTATTGATTCTACAACATGAAATAACTTTGTCCAATTGCTATAAGCTTTTCTTAGGCTTACTTAACTTCTGTATTTATTCCATTACTGACTAGTAAGAAAGTTCTCCAACCAGCACTGGTTTTCAGACCATACTTGAGGATCACTGAATCCATACCCAAGCCTTCAGTTCACAAAAGCAGTTCTGGAAATGGGAGTTCTTGCTACTCAGTTTTCTGAGGGGTCCTTAAAGTGGAAAGAGGGAGGAAAATTTTCCTAGAATTGTATATTGACAATGGCTCTTCCATCCTCCTTAAATCCTCTAATGACAGGACACGCCAGCTGTAGTTTTCCCTAGCTCCCACTCTTGCAATCGTTGATTAACCCTCAGTGGTGGCAATGTTATTTACTCACGTATTTGTTTACTTTGACCTCTTAATGTCAAAGTACTTCCTTTAGTCCCAGCAAGCTTTTTGTTTCCTTGGCCAATTCTGTAAAGGAAACATTTCCTGAATATCCTTAAACTTACATTTTAACAATATTAGGGTTCCATTTAAAATACATTTGGGTTCTCCTCTAGGACTTGTCCATCCTGGTTAGTCATTATTGGAAAAAAACTGAATACCCACAACACAAAGGAAATGGCAGAAAGAGAAGGCACAGCAGAGTAAAACACACAGAAGGTAATTCAAGACAATGCTGCCAAGTGTCATTAGCTGAAAGAAATTATGATGTAGAAGGAGTGAGGCAATTCTCACTGGCCAACAGTGTACAGAACAATATGCTGCCCTAAACATATTATATGTATATGGATATAAAAGTATAAATGCAAAGTTCTGTGGTGGATTATATATGTTATATATATTATATGCAAATTGTGTATCTAATATAGGTATATTTAAAATATAACTCTCTATATAAATATACACAAACATATATTCACATACATGTTGCTCACATACACACAAACCTTTCCTGGAAAATCTATCAGAGACAAATAGCTTTTTAATAAACCAGTTTGGCATAGATTATCTGAAATGTGTATCTTAAACCTAAATCATTTCTGTGCGTCCAGACTGGAAAATTCAAGTGCAATTCTATACTTGATGTCTCCCTCAGATTTTTCTAAGGGAGATGAGGTAGTATCAGTGTGTCCAAAACTGAACTTTTGAGTAGCTCCTCAAATCCAGTCCCCACTCCACCCCAAAAGACACCTATCTCAGATGGCCTCACTCTAGGAATTTATCTTATGGAAAGTCATAGTCAGTGCATCTTTCTTTATGAGAGCATAATTACTATTGATAAAGTATTAATTTAAATAAATAACTCAACCGCTATTCAATCAGCTATTATTTAACTTTTAAGTGAATCAGATAGGTTTTTATATTCTGACTTGGAAAAATATGATTCAAGGTACATGGTTAAGTTAAAAAGGCAAGTTTCAGCAAAGTAAAATATGATTAATTTTTGTACAACAACAGTAATAATGTAACCTGTTAATTCAGTCATAGATAAAGCATTTGGAAGAACACATAAAACCTTTGCAGGAACATATAGACAGAGTTCATAGTGTCTATTTCTGGGTACTAGGATTATAGGAAATGTACACTTTTTAAAATAATTTATATTAATATATTACTTTTTAATACTCTTTTTTATTATTTTAAAATTAGAAAAATAAAACAGCTAAGAAAAGGAAAAGAAAGACACACAAAAGTGGCCAGGTGAGAAGTACAGTAAAGAAATGAAGAATCTAAAATAGGAAATACAAAGAGAAGGAAAAGGAAAATTAAGCACAGCGATGCTTAGAGACTTAATCAGCATTTGCCTTGTGGCTCTCCCAGGGAGAGAGCCAGGTAAAGACCAAGCAGAGCAGTCACAATGCTAGCAGCTAGGTTTTAACTTTACATAAAATGAGAGTCAAGCAATTATTTAAAATGATAAAGTAAGAAGGGTTTAAATGATAATTTGTGTTTGCTACAGACTTCAATGATTTCTTAATGCCCTCAGGCACAAGAGCAGCATCTGCAAGTTCAAGACTGCCAAAATGTCTCAGAGGTCTAAGTTTTCAGTGAGTGAAATGACAAATAAGAAACTTTTGTCAAAGTCCTCTAATATAAAAAAAGGGGGGGGAGGGTAATAAGACTTACAACTGCTTATAAAGCAGGCAGCTCTTTTGATTTGATTCTGCACAATTCTTTCCTGCTGCCAATGGCTATTTGTACTTAATTTTGGAAAGACAGCTTCATTTTTTGGCCAGTTTTAACTGCTTTTTAGTAATGCCTTCCAAATAAGTGAAGGTAATGTGTGTGGTGAGGGAAGAGGTTAACTGTGCCATGTGTGATATTGTTTGAGATATAAAATCTATGAATTCTGAGTGCATTTTAGGGAACAAAGGATGTAATAAATAATACTTTGATGGGAACACAGAGTATCAAGTATTTTCGCGCCAGTTTTAACCAACTTTGACTCTTAAAAACAAACATAGAACTTTTATCTACTGACAGCCACTGTGGAATCCCGGCTACTATTGTTACATAGAAGTGAGCACTGGGCAGGGGGAGAGGAAGGGAAAGGAACAACCCAGAACACAAGGAGCCTGAGATGTCAATTAACCAGAGCACAAGGAAGCTGAGCTGTCAATCAACCAGAGCACGGGGAACCTGAGTTGTCAGTCAGTCAATCAATCAATCAATCAATCAATCAATCACAAAACCAGGATATAAATACAGGAAGAACAAAGGACCCGCGCCATTTTGCCTCTCTTGGATTGGCCCGCTCCCAATTCTCGGGAGTGTACTATCTTACACTATTTTTTTTTTTTACTTCTCTAATAAAAATCTTGCTTACGTCACATTTTTTTTCTCTCGTCAAAAATTCTTTTTTTTGGGGGGGGGGGGTGATTAAGAACCGAGGCAATTCTTATTTCCTTTTTCTGGCAACACTACCAGTGATGTGATCCCAGGACACAAAGCAACAAGACCCGTATTTACAATAATGTCTTGATAAAACTGCCACAATCAGCTTATTACACCCGCTTCACTAGCTTTTATTACTTGCTGTTAGCTGCTTTTGCTTAAAACACTTAAAATTGAGCTGAGCACATGAAGAGTGGTTTAGTAATCAAATCAACACGGTTTAAAGCAGATATAACAAAAATTCTTATATCCAAAGGAAGAATCGTATGCCCATCTTAAACGGAAAATATCTAAGAAATTATTTTGTTTATTCTTAAAAGCTTTTGTGTAAAAATGTAACGGTGCCATACAATAAAACATTCTTATTTTTAAAGAAATTTTTGTTCAAATAATTGTTTAATCATAATCTTTGGCTCCTGACACATTATCATCATTGGTCCGTGACCCTATTTTATCCATACCTCCCTCCTTTCTTCCTGTCCTTTTGTCACTAGCAAAGCCCAGTAACAATTCTTAGGAAATAAAAATAGAATCTGGATGATAAAACAAAGTCTAACCTTTGTCTTTTCCTCTGTGCTCCGTCTAGTTTCACTTGCTCACAAGGTGCCACAACCAGAGGCCTCGCCCCAGGCCGCTCAAACCGGAGCTGTTAGCGTGAAACAGTTGCTCTTCAGGACGGCGTGCGGAAGCCGCAGAGAACACCGCCACTCAAGATGGCGGCGGCCGCGGCGGCGGGCTGTGTGCAGAGACGCCGTGCGCGCGTGTGCCGTGGTCTGGAGCCTGAGCAGCAGCTGCGCCCGTCCCGCGAGAGCTCTGCCCCTCCCCACTGACGGGATTCCTGTGAAGCAGCCCCGCCCACAGCCTGGCGGGTAAATCTCGGGCCCTAGAGCAGGAGCTCCCACCCCTCCATTCTTTGACCAAAAAACAAAGCTTTCCTTTGCTTCTGAACTGAACTCTGTCTTGTTCTGCTGGCTCCAGCAACCCTGGGCAGGAGGACCCTTATTGGGGACCAAGTCAGGAGGATCAGCGACCCTTCCTTCAGTCCCTCTTACTTCCTCTCTTCTTTTTCTCTCTTTTTCCTTCACCAATTTTTAAAAATTTAATGAATAGCAATTAAACCCACACCCTAAGTCAAAAACTAGATCACCAAAAGCTTACATGGATCTATGTGCTCTCCCCAACCCTTGATTTTTTCCTCCCACTGAGGTAACTATTTTTCTGAATTTTATAATAATCCTTTTTTTTCCTTGAAGGAAAAAAAAAATCCATATTTATTACATATATAGGTATTCCAAAACAATCTGTTGTTTCTAAATAAATACATATTTTATAAAAACTAGCTTGTAGTTTTATAGATCTTGATTTTTTTCATTCAATATTGCATTAATATGAACTCATTGATTACTTATAACTAGCTATAATAGATGCACATTCATAGCTGTATAATATTTAATGGTTGACTAGACTATGATTGATCCTCTCACTCTCCTGTTGATGGACTTTTGACTATTCTCTAAGGTAAAACCCAGCAATTCCACCCCTGGAAATATTAACAGAAGTAATTTTTGCATATGTGTATCAGAAACGTTCACAACCATATTAGCCATAATTTATAATAGCAAAAAAATATAAATAAACAAGTGAGAAATCTTGTTCTGAACTTTAGCCAAAGGAATTTATTTATCAGAACTGTCCAACATTCTTTTGCATGTGTCCCTTGTGAAGTCAAGTCAGTATTAAGGTATCTTTATTTTTATTTGAACTTTAAATTTATTTTTATTTTAAAAAAACCTATTTTCAAGTAAAAACTTTTCTGAGTGTGTACACTTATCTCTATTTATACTGCTAACACTACTTACCACTGTCCAAATGGATACCTGGCAATTCTTTTGCTTTGTTTTAATCCTTGGCATAAAACCTCTTATTAACTGATACTTGCTTTTTCATTCAATTATTTTCTATCTCCCTCAAGTTGAGCAGGGATCTTGCCACCCTTGGACATCACCGTATCCCCAACACACTGAACACTGCTTTGTGTACAGTAGCAATGATTAGTAAATACCTGTTGAGTGAGGAAGTTGTGACGATTGCACTGTGGATGGAAGACAGCAGCTGATTACATTTCCGTATGTCTAAAGAGTGTTTATTATTTTAGGACCGTGAATATAGTGATTTAAACATGTTCTATAAGATCAGTATTCATCATATTAACAGTATCATATTAACTTCATTAAATACAAGATTCTTATGTTTAAGTCTGTTAAAATGCAAACAGAATTTTTTTCATCATTTATTAAGTACCTCTGTAATTAACTCACAACACTTCTTTTCTATTTTGCCAAGAAAACAATAACTTTTTTGCTGGAAAATGTAAAAGTCAACCGAATATGGGACATCTATCTATTTCAGAGGCTCCTTAGTGATGGTTGTGGCCCTAATTAAGGATGGCTTTCTAAAGTAAGAGGTAATTGCTGACGCACAGAATGCAGAGTTCAATGAGAAAAATGAGCAGTAATGAATATTCACTTTGAAGCTTGCCTGACTGAGTGCTTAGATTACAGAAAGTTGGAGAACTATGCTGAATATGGCTGATAAATGAGATTCCTTTCCTGACCCTCACTTCCATCAGTACTTAAGCTGTATCAGTTTTAATGCTTCAGTTTGGGAGCCTTGCCTCTAAAAGTCAAGGATTTATGGTGAGTGAAAAATGTCCATATTAAAAAGGTAAGAGGAGATTCAGATGATATCCACTTTTGACCACTATAATTAATAGCTAAATCTTCAATGGTAACTAATTGAATGGAGGTCAGTATGTTGCCATGGTAATGTCCTAGCCAAGCAATTTTACCCATTTTCCAGTCTGCTGCCCCTCTGCATAACTGAAGTTATAAAATGCTTTAATTGCAAGATTTGCAAATGATGCAACATCTGGGCTCGAATTTACATAGAAAGGGAGAAGTTTAATGGAGTTATTAGCATATCTGTGTGAATGCCTCAATTTTTATATTTAATTATGAAACCTGCAGTTTCACCAATGAACTCACAATAGAGAAACGCAGCATGGAAAAATATAAGAATCTAAGAATCAGCAAGTAAGTTTCCACTATTTCATTTTAGGAACTACAATTTTTCATATGGCCAATCTTTACTTTCAGTTTATTGTTAAGTGATTAAAAAATTGGTTAATAGAAGACTTTGCTAACTGTTTAAAAACCTGCATCATTCTCGTGACTCTATGTATTAAAACAAAAATTTTTAAATGTGTCCAGACTATGCTTTAGAAAGTTCAGCAAAAAGAAACATATCAACAGGAAAATAATGTTAGTACTTCACCCTTGTACCAAGCATGTAATAATATTACTATTTACTTATAGGCATATGAGAATTCCTATAGTAGTAATACCCTAAGAGGAAAGAATAGATTATATGTATGTTTTATGAATTAACTGATTCAGACACAATACAAATAAGTAATATTTCTATAACAAAACTATCCAAAGAGATGAGAGTGGGATACATGGGTTTGTAAGTCTGGTGTTACTGGTGGTTTATGTAAAACAAAACAAACAAACAAAAAAGCTGTGTCATTAGAATCATTGTTTATTCTGACTGTAGGATTTTGAAATGAAGTCTTTCAAGACATCCCACAAAATTTGTAATACCATATAAATATCCAAAAAACCTTTTCAACTGATGTGATAGTTACAAAACTGGAACTACTTTATAGGTCTAATATGCAGAAAAATACTGAAAACCAGGAGGAACAGTGCTAGATTTTAAAAAGAAACAGAAGTCCAGTACCCTTCACTATTTTTCTAATGGCACTATAAGCATCATTGGGCTTTCTAGTAGAATTTTATGCCTGGGGCATCTTTTTCTACTGAAACCATGACTTTGAACTGTATTTTCCAGGATGCTGACACAGCTAATTATCTGAATTTTGTACCTCTAAATTTCAATGTTTGCAGAAAAGTTGGCTTATTAAAAATCACAAAAAAGCACTAAAAAATATAAAGGTTTAAAAGTAAAAATATAAATATAGGCATATGTATCTTATACTGCTAAATTGAATTTAACATGTTCTTTTGTATGTAACAAATATTATATTCAAAAAATAATCAAAAAGAAAATCTTATCTGATTTTAAGGTACATAGTATAGGATAAAGACAATGAGTATGGGAGCTCACGTACAGAGACCGGATTCAAATGTCAGCTCTCCCCTTATGGCCAAGGGAACTCAGGTAAATTGTGTAACATCCTAACACAGCTTCTGCATCTCTAAGGTGCAATTGATAATGCCTACTAACCATTTCAGCATGGACACTTAATGATGCAGATAAGGCCCTTTGCAAGATGAGTAGTATAAAATAATTTTCATATATTAATACATAATATAATTTTAATTATCCACCTCATTTGTGGGTAAAGCTACTACTTCTGATAGAAGTGGTTAAAATTGGTCCGAGAAAGATAAAATCATGGCTGACTGGTAAATCTGAGTTAGCCTATAGCTAATGAGAGCATGTCTTACTAATAGCTAATTTGTTGGAAATGAAACTGCTTTGAAGTTCCATCTAGGCCCATAATTTTTCACTGCTGCACTAAATTTCCAGACTGCTGGGTTAGGAGAAACCCTGCAGGGAGTATCAGTCTCTCCTTGGTAAGACAAAGGAAGTAGAAACATTTTCTCCAGAAAAGGCTGTGAGTAACTGTACCTAACAGAGAAGGGGAGGTGCCTGGTGGAGGTCAAACGATACTTTGTGAGAAAGAAGTAAGAAATTGAGGGAGGAGAAAAGCTGAAAATTGATAAAAGAGGACCAGAACATTTCTAGGTTGTCCCAGGGTAGCTAGAGGCCACATAAAAAGGAAGGCATCCTTCTTGATTGGAAATCAATATAAAAATGGGGAGGCATAGGAAATTAAATTAATAAAGAGTTCTAAAGAAAAATATTTCCATGCAAATTTTTTCAGCTGTAACTAGATTTACCTTTAATCATGCAAACCATTTCCACTTTCTCCTTGTAATTTTTCAATGCTTAAAAAAATTTTTTTTTTGAATTTAAACAATGCAAGTATATCATGATGGCCTGAAGACAACTCAAATACACATTGAGTTGCTAGTCACAGCTCTTATATAATGTGGTGGAAACTAAGACCTAAATAATTAAGGCAATCCACTTACCAAATATAAATTAAGTAACTTTTATTTATGGTAACCTGTGAGCATACAACATTATATAAGAGCAAGTCCTTACTCTCCTGAGACTTACATTCTCCTAGGAAATGAGTCCATGAGCCTGGCTGGGCCAAACTGAGCACCTCATTGGAACAACAGTGTTTCCAGGATGGGCATTCCACCCAAAGAGATCTTTCTCTTGATTTTTTTTTTCCCCCACAATTATTGGGAAAGTAAGAGCCCTTTCCTTCAGGAGCTTAGAACTGGAACCTTGGAGTTTCTGGGGGCCATTGTCGCCACCCCGTGGAAAAAGATTCTTCCTAAAGATGACTTGACAGAGAAGTTCAGCTGAGAAAGGAAAGGTAGGGATTCCCAATGATTTCAGTGCCTGAATATGCATCTATGGCTGAAATTATAATACTTTTAGACTATTAGTTATGTGAACGTTCAACCCCTCCTCTTCCTTAAACACTTAAACCATGTAAGATGGGTTTCTGACTTTTGCAAGTAAAGTAAGGATACTAACTAATAAAATTGATTTAGAATTTGTAAGGGTAGAAATATACAGAAAACCACAAATTAATTTTGTTTAACAAAAGCCTTTTAACAGCTAAATTTATGATCAAGTTAATGCATACATTTTTACTACACTTTAGGCACTATTAAAATCTTAAGGCTTAATCCTTTCCTGTGTTTTCTTGAAATTTAGAATAACCTAATGCTCCAAAAACAATATTACTTCAATTGATCATACTATGCTATTTCTTAGATTATATCTGAACATCTCTAGAGCTTGAAAAATGCTTGCAATTTTGGCGGTTATTTCTACTCCAGAATTCTGCTTAGACACAGTTTGAAGCCACCACTCTAAGCCCCACGCCTGTATGTTTGTGGTAAAAATAGATTTTTTTTGTGAGCAAAATATGATGGCTTGGAAATAATTGCTACCTGCTTGTACCTTCAAGTTGCAAAACTGTCAAGTACTTCAACCTGCTAATTATCAGCCAACAGAGCTTGGAATCGCTTTAACAGGAACAGAAACATCTTCCCTTGAAAAAACAAGAAAAAGAAAAGAAAAAAACGAAAATGTAGTCCCTGCTAAGTACTCGGTTTGTAGGAGTACAAACACATATTGTAAAATTATAAAGCAGAGAGAGAGTCATGAACAGATAACAGTTCAGTAGTGAGCTGTGAGAAGTAAGGGAAAGGGACAAGGAGAGCTACCCTGGTCATTCAAAAGGGATGCAATGTTCTACCTTTAAGCTGGGTGAGTCCCAGACAGGTGGTCATCATGTTAGCAAACTTTATGTCTAATGTGTATTTTAGTATGATTTTTTTGGCTTCAGTTTTGCATTGTCTTTTGTTTTTGTTTTTTGTTTTTTTTTTTTTTCTTTTTCAAATCATTTTCCTAACGTGCTTTTTTTTTTTTTTAATTCATTTTCCTGTTAAGTATGTTTACTTTTCTCTGGGGATGAGGCTGTGTGGACAGGAATGGATGAGCAAGGAACTGAAATATAGTGGATATATTCAAAATATAATGTAGGTTTGTGTGTATGTTAAATTAAATATAACAAGACCACCTAGAAGATTTTTATTCCCTCAAAGAAATATTAATGTTTTAAATTATAAATTCTCAAAAGGAAGTAAAGGACATAATACATCTTATCTGACAAGGAGAAAACCCTCAATCTGTTTTTATTCTTGATGTTATTACTATGAATGGATTTTAAAGAGTTTGTTAATGTGGTATTGTCTGAGCAATAACTTCTCTGTTTTTAATTTTATTTGTCCTCTTTTTTTCCTACTAAAAATGAGACTCCTGACTCTGAGACCTTCTTACTAGGAAGTGATTTTTTTTCCATATAAATGTTTCAAAAATAATTTTCAAAACGTAAGACATCAATTTAATTAGACAGTATAATAGTACTTTTCAAGTAATTTATATTTTAAACATATCTTTATATAAATATTTCAACAATCAGTGAATATCACTAGACAAAATTCTCACTATTTTTTACAACCAAATTAGTTTTTTTGCACAAAGAAAAAAATTCAACTTTCTGCCTTTGCTGTATTTTTTAGAAAAGACTGAGTGACAATTAAGTTAAATTATAAACCAGATAACTGTTTAGGAATGTGAAATTGTGAAAGATTCTTAAAACAAGTATAGCACCTTCTTTTGTGTTATGTCTAGAGCTGTATTTTTCCATAGTGTAGTTTCCATAGTGTAGTTGGTGATTGAATAAATCACGTTTATTCTTAAACCACTAGAGATCTGTGAAGCACTAAACTACTGGGCAACATGGCATTCCAGTCGCCCAAAGGAAATGCATTTTCTAAGTATGACTAATTTACAGTAGAATAAAAACTAGAATTGTTTGAATTGCCACAAAACCAACCAACGAAATACACTCCCTAAAATATATGCTCTCAAATGCAGCCACATTATTCTGATTTCAAAATTATTTTCTGGTAAAATACTGAGAATACTAATAATTCACATCAACTTATTGCTAGGTTAGACTGAAAATCAAGTCAAGCTTTGCAAGAGATTCCATTTCCTGAGGTATTGCATTATTACGTTCACAGAAGATTACAAAAAAACAGAATTGGGAGCAGCATAAAATATTTTTTATGCCAACATTCTTACTTTACAGGTAAGATGGGATTAGTAAGAATGTAAACTTTAATTTTACAAATAAATTTTTTTAATATTTTAACATTTGAAATTTATAAAAAGCAAAACTAAATAATGAGAATTGTTTGATTTGGGTTTTCTTTAGTGCCGTTAACTACTCTTTTAAATAAGACTTTAATCTTATTTATTCCTTAACTTTTTATTTTGAAAAATTTCAAATTAATAGTAAAATTGCAGTGAATACCCGTATACATTGACTATCCATATACACTTCATCAATTGTTAACATTTGTTACTCATTTAATATTTGTTCTTTGTTACTCTAAACTTGGCAGCATTTTCCTGTATAACCATATACAATTTCACATTGAAAATATTTAATAGCGGTATTATACTATTATTTAATGTATAAGCCACACTCAAGCTTCCCTAAATTCAGGAAAATATCTACTTTTCAAGACTTCTAAAATTTTATTGTTTTCAATATTTAAAATGGTTCAAAATTTTCATCTAATTTGAATTGTGTAAGTTTATTTTGGTTTTTATGTTTTGAGTAAAAATGGTAATTTAAGAGATAACAATGGCTTATGGACATAAGCAATAAGTGACATCAATATCCCAAAGTTATGCTATCACAGTAATGTTTTGAAACGAAACTCCATTAACTCAGATATGCTTTTAATATAAGTGTATTTAACCTAATATAACTGTACCTTCTATAGCTGGCTTTGCTAGAACGGAGAGTCCCCCTCGGTGCTAGTGTCGTAAGTAAGTAAATAAATAAATACACATTCAGAAGGCTAATTCTGAAAATCTTTCTGAAAAAAAAATTTTTTTAACTCTACACTTATTTCATCGCCTACAGGATTTAGGTTAAATCCCTAAATATAACCTTTGCCTGAATCTTCTCTCCCCTGCTCTTCACCCTGACGATTGCCGTAGGTCTTCCTGCATTATCTGCCTCACCCCCTCCCCAGCCAAGACCACTCTCCTCTCCTCCACACGATTCCCCGAAACCTGTCCACTGGCACATCCCACCTATCAGACAAAACACAACCAAGTCCACCATCAGATGTAGCTCCCCTACTACAGCTTTAGTCGTCCTAAATGTCCCGAATCATGTACTTAGTTGAGGTGATTTTTGGTGTATTTTTAAATTGTGTCCATTTCGAAATCATTTATTTTATTCCAGTGTGTAAGTTATTGTCTCTCAGCTCCAGACTCACCTTTCTATACTCCACTTGGAGATGCTGGAAATGCAGTTCTGCCAGCTACATTTCTGCTTTGCTCACAGCTCTCTGTTAAGTTCTGCCAGTGAGGGGCACTAGCAGGAAAGCTGGAGGACGCAGGGCCTTGTTCCTTACAGTTTTGGGGAGCACCTTCACCTTAGCAGCAGCTGAGTCCAGCTTGCATTTTTTTGCTACACTTGCAGAGCTGGCTTACATCATGGCCCCCCTCAGAGACAGCCACCAGCCTTGTAGTTCACCCTCCTCAGAGGTCTGGGTCCCAGCCCCAGGGGAATGATACTCTAACTCTGGAAACACCAGAAAAAGGCAAGCAGCACCCTTTTCTGGGAGGCCTGAGTTCCAGCTGTTCCAGTCTTCTAACGTTGTAATAAACTCCAGCCTCTTTTCTTTGTTCCCTCAGCCACGGGGATGGTAATAACTTGCTGAACTGCTAACTCAGTAGTCACTGAGGGGTCAGTCTTTCACCATTAAGTATGATATTAGCTATAGCTTTTTGTATATGTCATTTTTCAGATTGAAAAAATTTCCTCTATTAATCATTTGGGGGCAGTCTTTTAAAAAATTTATTATGAATGGGTGTTGAGTTGTGTCAAATGCTTTTTCTGAATCTACTGAGGTGATCATACAATGCTTTGCTTTTGTTTTGTCAATGTGCAAATATATTGATTAGTTTTCAAAAATGAAAACAAATTTGCATTCTTGGGGTATATTATACTTTCTACATATTGCTGGATTTTATTTGCTAATGTTTTAAACAGACTTCTGTGTTTGCATCCATGTGGGATATTTGTGTATAATATTCTTTCTGTAAAGAGTAATTCTTTCTATGAAAATAAGTTTTCACAATTTCAAAAAAAAAAAAGAATTCTTTTCAGTTACCAAGTCAACTTTATACCTATTAAACAATTATTTATATCAAAGTCTCTCTCAGATAATTGCTGTGAATATTATACCTTCATTGGACCCTGACTTACTGAACCATGTCTGTAGTCAATCCATAACTTTCAGAGTGGCCCTTGGGCAGTAATAAAGTCAACAACAACAATAACAACAACAAAAATGTCAACGAAACTACTGAGCTGTGTTGATGCGTCTACATGTGTATCATGGAACACTTTGAATTCAGCATTTACTATATGCCAAGAATGGTGATAAACACTTTAATTGCATAATCATGTTTAATCCTTGCACTATTACCAAGAGGTAGATGGTACTGATTATTTACATTTTATAAGTGAGAGAACAGAGGCTTACAGAAATTAAGTAGCTTATTAGTCTGCAGTCCCCAAGCTGGTAAATGGAGTTGCTAAGATTCTAGTTTGTGCTTTAAGCACAAGCTATACCATCCAGTGGACTAGCTACACCATAACCTCAGAAAATCTGAAATTTCTACAAGCAAACCCTCAGTAACCTTATTTTCAGCATCTTCTCTCCCCATCACTATTGGCCTCATTTCTAGTGATTTCACAGACAGAAATCCTTCGTCTTTTCCTTTCTGGCTCAGCAATGCAAACTTCCCTAGGATAAGGGCACCTCTATATCCTGAAACCTTGCTGTTTTATAGCTCCTCCTTAACCTCATATACAAATCTACACAAATTGACTCTAAATTGATCATACCACACTTCTCATTAAAGTATTAAAAGGATCCCAGTTACCATAGGAATGAAGTCCAAAGCCAGCATTTTAGACCCTCTGTGACCCAGGTCCAACTTACTTTTTCCACTCCTGGGCATTGAGTACTCTTCACATCAAACTACTGTAAACACAGCCAGGGCATAGTATTTTTTTCCTGTTCTTTTCCTCCTCATACCGTGTACAGTTCCAAGCACAAAATACATGATTTGTGACTAAATGCAGGAATGAATAAAAACACATACTATAGTCCTTACTAAATGAAATTCTAAACCTTCTTCTATTTTCATGAACTTCTTTAAGTCCTTCTCTCTCCTGAATTGCTCTCTCTCCTTACCTATAAATTTCCCATTCCTCTGCACGTTCATTTAATCTGCAAATTTATTGAATGCCTTTAACTGGTCTCATTCTTTAGCATCTGTCTGTAATTCTCTAGGGCTGCTTCTCCTATGAAGCCTATTCTGAAATCCCCACGTGATAGATCTTTCTCTCTTTGTCTCTGTCTCTCTTTCTCTGTCCTGTCTCCTCTCTCTCTCTATCCCTCTCCCTTTCTCTCTCTCTCTCTCTGTCTCTCTCCCTCATGCTGACTAGACTAGGGGTTCTTATATTATCTTCCTTATAGCACATATATCCATTTTCACACTGAATCAAAGAATTCTTAAAAGTTAGGACTTTCTCACTCATTCTTAATTCTTCAAAGTGCCTTTTTTATCGTAGACATCTTTTGAGTTATCTGAAAAAAGAGCTCTTAGAAGAGGGCTGTAATTTCAGCTGGGACTAAGAGGCTGAAGTTCCTGTATTCTATGTCCTTCCGAAGATAATGTTCTTATTTCTGTCTCCAACTCACCTATAATAAAAAGGTTGGGATTCTAAAAGGGAAGTACGATGGAAAATATGAACTGTTTGAAATCTCTCATGTTCTTTAATAAAAAGAGGCAGATTTTAGATTTTAAAATAGCATCAGACATCATTCATGATTAAACATCTATTGGATTTTAAAATAAATTACCAACTCATTACAGAGATTTCAGAAAAAAAATTGCCTGTGGTCTTTGTTTTTTATTTTCACCTATTCAATGAGAAGCAATGGTGCATAGAGCCTGGAACATAGATTCTGAAGTCAGACGTATTTGATGACTGAATTGCTGCTGTTATTTCCTGGGACTCTGACCTTGGAATATTATTAAATCTCTTTAATCTGCAGTTTCCTCATAAATAAAACAAGAAAGTACTGAGTACCCATTTTGTAGGGTTGTGATAATAATTGAGTAAAATAATATATGTAACATGTTTAGCATAATGCCTGACAGACAGTAAGTGCACAATTTGAGCAAGCTTTTAATATTATTAACTACTCCAGTATCTCCAGGTCCATGCAAACTCCCCAGTACAGCTGTGGATGTGGTTAATAGGATATAAGATACAGGAATTCAGTTCCAAAGCAGTGTCAGCTCTTGAACGGAAAGTGTAGAGAAACAAGAATCCATTATATTTGTGAGGTAGAAGGGGGTGGAGATGAATGTGGCTACCAAAAGTATTAATTATGGTGAAGATTTCAGGTTAGCCCTAGGGGGAGGTTAGTTCATGTGGGAATGTGGGTTAGTGATCAGGAAAGGCAGAACTGCATTTATGCAGCTGGTGACACTTTGTGGGTGGCTGTAGTTGATATAATACAGAAAGGACAGACACACTTAGAGAAACCCAAAGGGCCCAAGGCAATACAGGGCTGTAGCAGAGTTTTCAGGGAAAAATCAAGGGTGATCAAGATAAGTAGGGCTGGTCAAATGAAAACCCAATTTTAATATGTCTAAGATATTTTGTTTATAGCTAATATTCCCCCTTATCCTTATTTGTCGGGTTGTCTTAAGTGGTTTTTGTGCCACTGGCTTTTGATATGTGGATAGTTTCAGGGTTTTCCAGTGTAAGCCAAAGGAATGTGCCTCGGCAGCCTCGGTGAGCATGGGCTACAAGCTTCCATAGTAAGGATGGCGGCTGCCATTATTGACCTTAATGGGAAAGAACAGAGGAAATGTGTCATTAGCCAAGGTAAGGTGGGTAGTGTCACATGTAGTTTTTAATATTTAATGAATCTATATGGGCACAATCCATTATGTGACAATTTAATTATATGACAAAAAAGTTTGATAAATAATATTGTGGTAGGACATCTAATTCATTATTTAACAAAGAAATCAATACTTTCATAAATCATAGTTCTCCACAGATTTTTTTTTTTTTCCACCAAGTGTGTAAAAACCCTTATTCAGAATCCATAGGCAATTTATTTTCTGGTCAGGACAAGTTTGAATGGAAGTTTAATTGGGCCCAGGACAGACATAAATTCTATTTACTTTTTCTTTAACCATTAAATGGAAAATCTTTCATTACAAGTACTTTTCAGGAAGCCTTAACTATATCCAGACAGTATTTTCCTACAGTGTTTTTTAAGAGCAGAAAGTAGGGGTAGCCATAAATTATGTATGAAGCTATAAGAAAACAAAATAATAATACAAAAATACTTTTGTATACCCACCTTCTTCCTGGTTTGACTTCAGTATGTATTAAGATAACATTTTTTTACTTCAATGTTTTCTTAATAGATTTATAAATATCACAGAAAATTAAATAATTATTAAATATATGCTTCCAGAATGAGACTAATTTTAATTGTTTGGACATCATGTCATTATAAAAAAAATTACTTATTTCATTCCAGTTTAAATATTTGCAATATGGGTGATATTCCTCTCTCATTTACTTCAAATCCCATCTTATTTTTTAAGTACCATAGTGTTCTTTTACATAATTCTTTTTTTATCCAGTTTGTAATTTAATAAAAAGTCATGCTTCTTTTGGCTGAATTTTTATACATTATCAACTTCACATTCTGATTACAAATAATACTGAACAGAAGAAAACATCACTAATACTTTTTTTTTCCCACATCGTTCCTACTTAGGTTGTTTCTGATTATCGAGCATATGTGAGTGAAGTATTTAAGATTCCAGCATTCCTCAAAAGAATTAGTAGTTTAAAAAACTATTTTCCAATAATAAAAATGACCTCTTTCATACAGAAGCCTAAACTACTAATACTCTGTAACAAATTCAGAACCACAGTATCGCTACCGAAAGCCCTTTTTGAATGTAATAAAATACATTATTTGCAAATTTTCATCTCATTTTAGCAACTTCATTGCATTAGTAACTGTCTGTCATTATATATTTCATTATTAATGATTATTTAAAGTAATGAGGCATAAAAGCCTTATGGATGCATTTTCGTCTTTGAATGCCAATATTCTCATTTAGTTATTCTGTAAGATCTCACCTAATAGTTCATTGTTTGACATTTGGTTGAAAATGAAAATCACCACAAGAGAATGAAATTTTCTTCCACAACTACTACTGAACATTGTAAAATGGATTTTCTTTTTCCAGGGTTATGTTTTATGTAATGTTGTAGCACCCTAACAAATGTCAAAGCAGAATTAAGAGCAAGTGTAAATATTTCTGAATTAGCTGAGCCTCAGACCACATAAAATCATAGTGGTTAAGATTTTGAACATGAGACCTGGCCCTGCATTTTTTTAACTTGAGGATTTGGGGCAAGTTTGTTCATCTCTCTATTCTTCAGTTTCTTCCTGTGTAAAATGAGGGTATTAATAATACCTTTCTTGTAGTGTTGTTAGAGTAATAAAACAAATTTTTTAAGCTTTCAATTTGGAAATAATTTTAGACTTTAGAAAAACTTACACAAATGTACAGAGAGTTCACATAACCGTACATCAGCTTCCTGTAATGTTAAAAAGTCTTCTAGCCATAGTATAGTTCTCAAAGCCAGAAAGTTAAAATTACCATAATGCCATTAGTTAAATTAGAGACCTCATTAGACAATCACTTGTTTTTTCCCTCTTTTTTTTTTCCTTTTCTAGTCTTAAACGCAGGATCCTACATTGCATGTTATTCATATATCTCTTTAATCTTCCTCTAATCTAAGGTATTTCCTTAGTCCTCTGAATTTCATGCCTTGGCCCTTTTGATGAGAGTTGGGTTATCATTCCAAGGATGATAGTTTAATTTCACTTTAATCTGATATCTTCTAATGATCATACTGAGTTTATGCATTTTTGGTAAGAACACCACAGAGATGATATTGTGTCCTTCTCTGTGGTCCTTACCGGAGGTACACGATGCCACCATTTCTCATTAGTATTCATGCTAACCTTGACCACTTGGTTAAGGTGATGACTGCTGAGATTCCCCCTATAAGGCTATTACTATTCACTTTGTGATAGATAAATATCTTTATGGGGGAGTATGTTGAAACTATGCAAATATCCTGTTTCTTTTCAAACTTTCACCTACTGATTTTATCATTTATCAGTGAATTTTGCCTTCAATAGTTCTTATTGTGGTTTTTATCTAACGGTGACTTTGAATTTGCTTTGAGTATTCTATATTTATTAATTGGAATATTTTATAAGGAAGCATTGTCTATTGTGCATTTATATATTTTTCAATTATTAACTTAGGCCTGTGGATATTCAATATATCAGTATTTACATTGCCCCTCAAATTGTCTTGGCTGTGCTGATTGGAATCTCCTTCAGCTTGGTTCTTCCGTCCTTTGACATGTGCTGATATTTTTTTTTAGCATTTGCTTATTTTCTGGCACTACAAGATGTTCCAAACTCATTTTGTATTTTTCTGTCCCAACCCTAGACTCAATCACTAATCTAAGGCTCCCGGGTTCCTTTTACTGGAGAGTAACATTTAGAAAGCAAGATTAGGGTGTTAGGTATGTCCATTGCTACTAGAGCATGACTGCTTCTGAGCAATCTCAGTCAACATACTCGCACATACATAGACATTTATATTTATTTTGAAGTCTACATGTTTATATAGTAAAAATCAGACTGATAGATTTGATTCTAATTTGACACCACAAGGTTCATTCTAGCCTTCTCTCTTTCCTTATTGGCAACCTCTTTCTGTGACAGTGAAAAATCCCAACTCTAACCATGCACAATATGGTCACTTATTTATTCAATTCTAGCTACAGACTGTATACTGTAGTTACAAAATTGCTAAACATTAGGTAACTACAGATTTGCTAACTCATGTCCTGTGAGAAACAGATTTGCTTTCTAGAGTATGGTATTTGTATATAGTTCCTTAGTCTTTAGCTTTACAATATCCAGCCAAAATGTACTGCCATCCAAGGTTAGTTAGTTTAGCTCTTTACTACGAACGTACTAGCTGTTTTCACTTTCGTGAACTGATTTTCTTAGAAGCTTTAAACTGTGCAGGGAAATTTTCTCTTTTGTTTAATTTAGGTACTGTGTTGGTAGACAAAAAGCAGGGTCTAAACCTGTTGGCCTCAGTATGAGTGTCAGCAGAAGAGCTTTTGGGTTGGAGTTAGATGACTCATGACTTTGCTGCTCATTCTCTACCTCTGCCCACCCCTGCACGATTCTCCCTGAACTTTGTTTCCCCTTAAATTTCACAAAACAGTACATACCTTGGAGGTCTGTTATGGAAATTAGAAGTGAAAATGTAGATCTTCTGTGAATAATACCTGTGTAATTAAAAGCTTCTCATCATGTCATACTAATAATTTGCTTTCTAAGTTTGCACATATGTATGTTAGTTTTACATAAAGTGGGATACCTTTGCGAAATCCAATATGGTATAAATGAGTAATGCTGCAGCCTGCATGTGAATCCATGAGGAATTCCTGGATAGTTGGTATCCTTTGAATAGTAGACGTGTAGAAGCGCTGATGTCTTAAAACAATGAAGACAAGATGAAAAGGGAGGGACCCAATACAGTGTATTATTGGCACCATTCTGTAATGCTTGATAATTTGAGGAGTGATTGTGAGAATAAACACTATTGATTAGTATCTATGTGCAAGTCTAAAGAAAGGAAATTAAAGAGTTAGCTGTATCTTGAAACTGAAATACAAAAATGAACAAAACTAATCATAAGTTATTATTTTTTAGAGAGTCAGAATAAAAACCCAGCCTAATATATATTAAAAGATGATAGTACACAGAAAAAGTCTTTAGGCTGGTAATAAGCTAAAGAAAAACTCATCTTTATCATTTTGGATTTCCTTAAATATAGCAACATTATAACTGGGATGGATGATTCTAAACACTCCATGCTATTTCCTAGAATGTCAACAAACACTTTTTAACCAATGATTTAATTTTTTCTAACAAATAATAATCTTATCTCATAATTGGAGATAAAATTGACACAAATTTGATTTAAATATTTTATTCAAGCCTAATTGGTATTCTGGAGCTAGAGTTAACATGAATTGTGAAGTAACACATTCTTTTGAAATATTGACCAATTCTTTCTTTGGAATTATTTTTCCCTTTCAATATTTTAAATATTAATATTCACAAATGGAATGAGCAACAGGCCCCTCAGATAATCAAATCACCATCTTATCAAGGCTAATGATAGGACTGTCTCCTTCATGAATCATTAGTGATTCATTTCACACAGTCACAAAGGCATTCAAATGCATTCATGTGGGGGCCTCCCATAACTGGATAAAAATGTCAGAAGGTTACTTAGGCAAGATTTATTGAACAAAGTTGAAAACTTAAGACTGGATCAAATCTACATAACAATGTCTCCAAGCTTCCAAACACTCCTGAAAATAAATAAAAGCTTCCAAACACTCCTGGCCATTTTTTAAACAAAAGGTAATCTTGTTATGCCACTTAATATTATAAGGAGATGTAAACTGTCAGCACTAAGTAAATTATATATTTTACAAAAATAACTATATCTCCAAAATATTATACAAATACTCAGTAGCTCATCAAGAAACCTTGCTATAAATTCTACATAAATCTGCTTGCTTATAAATCACATGTTTTGTGATTTTAGCGTCAGTGAATTTTACCAGGGTAAGAGCTTAGCCTTTTCTAGTTTAGCCTTAAGCTAGAAGATAATACAGAAGGCTTTCTAAAACCATGTTAATATGTAGTATAGTTTATAACCAAAATATTTTCTATCTATCACTCAATGGTTCTTCTTTAGCATTTGAAAAGCTCATGTTTCACTGAGTTATGCAAGATATTGTGTGTGCATAGAAGATTAGATTGTTATTTTTCAAATTAAATTTTCAAATTGTTATTTTAAAAAATTAAATGAATACATACATGTGGAAAAAACTGTACTGAAATTACAAATTTTTAAAGCAAAGTCTGTCTCTCCACTTCTCCTCCTTCCCTGTCCCCATATGCTTCCTCTCCTATCCCCAATCCCTTAGTGGCATATACTCAGGTGTTTCCCCAAATATTTTGTTATGTGGTTTCCTTTCTAGGGCTCTATAAAGAAAAAAGAAATGCAGGTTCACAAAGTCTTTGAACGGGTTCCATTTTCATAGAGTATAAACATGCAAGTTCCCTTCTGTCCTCTAAACTCAGGTCTGTTTAGCTCAGGTTTGAGGGTCCTAGAGATGGTCAAACCCCAAGGTTTATCCCTTGCTAGAGGCTTCCTCCTGCCGGTCACCTCCGGGATTGCAGCCACTCTGGGCTCCTCCCTGTGCCATCGCTGCTGCCCCTGCGGTGAGCACATCATATAGAACTTCTACCTGGCTCCCCAAAATGGCCTTGAAGGCTGAAATAGCCATGTATGCTCTAGAACTCCCCATTCATCTTACAGTATTGCCAAGGCATTTTGTCTATGTCTTGGCCATACCTGCTCACTGAGTCTCAGATCTCCCCTGGATATCACCAGGGCTCACCTCTTTGATGTCACTGCTGCTGTTTCTCCCAGTATCAGCCTGTCATTGTTCTATCCCTCCTGCCTCGTCCGTCTTCCCCAAGTCTGGCTGATGCCAGCACTACCTTGGTACAAGACTTCTGCAGATCTTAAGTCATCCTACCTGGAGGCAACCTGAATCTCTTGCTTCTGGCACTTACTAAATCTGTTGCTGTTTGCGCTCCCTGCAAACAACACAGAGCCTGAACAACTCCAAGGTCACCTCTAGTACCCAGGGACCTGTTTGCCTGCAAGCTGCCTTTCTGAACCAGTTCTAACTTGGACGAGAGACTGGTCAGAACTCTGCCCAGACACACTGTCTGACTCAGAGTAGCCTCCAACGTCTTGTCTGTATAATCTCTTCTTTGGCCCCTGTTTGTCTTTGGATCTGGGTTTCTGGATTCAGGTCAATTTAGACTGCTGTCTGAAGTCGTGACTGGAGACTCACAGTGACAGGGCTCCTGGCTGACAGTGGAGCCCATCTTCCTGGAAAAGCCCTGTTTCCACGCTGCGGTTCTGTGAGCTCCTCTTGAATATGTGCTCTTCAATTCAGGGAACATTCTGGGCCCATAACACTGCTCCATCTCACTAACTGCAGCTTACTCTACTGGTGGCTTAAAGAACGAAATATAACAAGCAGATGCTAATATTATTTACCAGGATATAATATCAATAACATATTGTTATCACTACTTTTATGCCAAAAAGATTCAAACTACATGCCTCTCCTATATCTGGGAATAACACCTGTAAATTTTCCTTGTATTTCAGTGTCATAACTTCTTTGGAACTAATACAATATTTCTAATTTTAGTAGGAAAAATGAGGATAAATGACAAAAACAAATACATGAAATGATAGTTATCCTTTGTTGTAAACAAGTGTTATGTGACTATTAATTTTATGAAATATGTTCAAATAATAAAGTAGATAATTAAGTCTCAAATATATCTCCTCTAAATCATCAACATAAAAACATAATGTTTAAAACATAATGTAGGTTGTTAGCAGAATCAGAATTAGAGTAGGCTGCTAACTGCCCACCTTTGGTGTGATCCAGAGAGGTCCAGAGCCTTTGCCTCTGAAGCTCTGTAACAGAATTTTTCTAAGCCAGAGTCAGTGGTCTATACAAGCTTGGAGCCTGGACACAACAGACAATTCCGTTAAATCTTAAAATTTCAGTATGTTGGAAGCCAAGTTGAATTATGTATCCCTTTGCTTATGAACTTGCAAGGAACTATCTCCATGCACTTAGATCTTAATTTTTAAAAACTTCAATCCTACTGAAAACAGATGCCAACGTGTGTAACTTTTATGATGACTGGTCAAGAATATATGAGATAAATATTGGGGGTAGATGTGGGAAGGTCAAAGGTAAGCGAAGAGTAAGCCTGCAAGCTGGTTGGGCTGAAGAGTGAGAAAAAGATGAGCAACAGCTAAGTGGCTTCTACGTCACAGACACTGTGCCTGGCCCTTTATATACAACATCATTCAATTCACAAGGTAGCCCTATAATACAGGCATTATTAGCCCCGTCTTAAAACTTAGACCAGAGTATGCCAAAGGCCCAGCAGAGTCATGAACAAAAGCAAACATCCTATTTAGAAGTCTTGAATTATATTCTATAAAAATTCTAGCTAACTTAGGCCAAAAAAAAAAAAAAAAAAAAACCAACAATCAACCCAACTTATGTATGTATGAAGATGATAGTGCAGTCCACAGAAATAGAGAAGCTAAAGACACACCGAGAAAGCCAAGAGCCAGGCAGCTACAGGGTTTAGCAGATGCCCTCCCACAGAAGGGCTTGACTTACCCACCGTCAGACAGCAGCCAAACCAGAATAAGAACTCCAGTCACAACCCTGAGTTTAGTGTTCTGTTATGGACTGAATAATGTTTGCCCCAAATTCCTATGTTGACGCCCTAACACCTGGTACATCAGAATGTGACTGTATTTGGAGAGAAGGCCTTTGAAGAAGTGATTAAGTTCAAATGAGGCTATTAAGGAGGGCTCTAATTCAATTTAGCTGGTGTCCTTATAAGAAGAGATTTGGACACAGAGAGATACCAAGGATGGGTGCACCCAGAGGAGAGACCCTGCGAGGACACAGCAAGGCCCTGTGCAAGCTAAAGAGAGAGATCTCAGCAGAACTCACACTTGCCAAACATACTGGTCTTAGACTTCTAGGCTCCAAAATGGTGAGAAAAAAATTTGTCGTTGAAGCCACCTAATTTGTGACATTCTGTTATGGTAGCCCTAGCAACTAATACTGTGTTCTTTCCACAACATCATCTCTTTAATTAATGAATTTTATTTGAAAATGATTTTGTAAGGCCAATATTCTGCACAAATATACATAATTGCAGGCATTCTGAGATATGTGATGACTCTGATTAATGCCTGTGAGGGATGAGAGTAGCGTAGTGGACAAGGGCAAAGCCTGTGGGCATAAATTCCAGCTCTGCCACTCACCAGCTTGTTGTCCTTGGTCAAATTTCTTAACCATTCCCTGCTTCCTTTCCCATCTGTAAATTATCGATAATATTGGTATCTAACTCATGAAGCTGTTGTGCAGATTAAACAAATTAATTAGGGCATGGCCTGGCCTAGACTGTTTCTCTACTCACAGGGACCCAGGAGAAGGTGCTTGGTAAAGCATTTCCAGAGCTGCAGTCAGGCCATGTTCCCACATCACATTTAGCCTGCTTGGTTAGCGGTCCTACAAGGGTTCCTTCAAAACTCTCTAAGATCATTTTGTTCCTCATCTTCTTTTCCCCTCTTCTTTATCCCCGCTGTTTTACCCCAAACCAAAAGTAACTCTTTTGGCCCTAACTCACAATAGATTCATAAAAATATCACCATCTGAGGATCTTCTGAAACTACCAGACGCACCTTCTAAGGCACTGGTGTGCCTGGTTTCATATACGGAGGCAGGAGGATCAATCAACAAGTAAGAAATATTTATTTTTATTGCTATGCATTTTGTAGCCTGTTTTAGAAATCATCTTTCTTTTGCATTTTGATACAATACATACTGTTAATACTGGTAACTGGTATTGACACATTTAAAATATTTTGTTCTTACTAGTTTCAAGCTAAATCCCCATTACAATCCTCACTGCAATTCCTACGTTGAAAAGTATACATTAAAATTAAAGTTACAGTAATCTTGTAAACACCTTGCGCCATCATACCCCATGGCCTAAGCAAGTAACAGTCATCTGAAAGGCACAATGCTATAAAGCATTTTGCTCTGTCCTTTCAGCAAGCTGAATAATAATGTATTTCCCACAACCTATTCAACTAGAGATTTGATTAACACATTTTTCATTGTGTTGTTATCATGACAGCAATGGCTTTTCTAGCAATTTAGCATAATAGATGAAGAGATGAATCATTCAAATATGTCAGTTAATTTTTACCTACAAAAATTAGACATCCACATGTGTATGACTTTACTGGACACATTTTTTAGTACATATTAATGTATGTTGAACTATATTCCATGAAAAATCTACTCTGTGATTTTATTTCTAATTATGTGCTGTGTAAGCTAAAATGGTCTCTGAATGATCTGAATCCTGTAGATAGTGATACTCATCATGGTGAAGTATGACTCTCTTCGTGGTATATTATTTCCAGCTTCTAATTTTCATTTATTTTGAAGATTTGCTATTATTTTCAAATTGTATTTCCTGATCCTATGGCATTTGGAAAGGATTCTGCTCTAACTTATCTTACAGTGATGCAGCCGTTTTCAGTCACCATCTATTAAACTCAGGTAGCCCTAAATGCCAGAGAAATGAATTAACAGGTAAGGCCTGAGGCAATTCCTAGATGTACTTGAACAGGCTAATGCACAAATGCAAGCACGATATGTGACAGCTCAACAGTGACAAAGGAACTGAATCTATCATTTCCTTCCCAAGGTCTATTTGCCAAGTGCTCAACCAGGACTTACAGATAGTCTCATTCACAGATGAGGACATTACAGAATTTTACTGAGTTTAAGTGACTTCTCCAATGTCACTGCAATTTAGTGACAATTCATGTTTATAGCTCACAGTCCCACAACTACAATTCTTTGCTTAGGCTGTTGAATGATTACAATTTCTAGGGCAGAGAAAGGGGGTATGTTGACATCTCACAGAGACTGTCATGATTAAAATGTATCAAACGAATGAATGAATGAATGAATGAACAACAAAATTTTTTGTGAAGTCATTTACTAAACCATTTCTATATAACTATATAACTTGACATTTGCTCAAGCAATCCCTCAATATTTTTGTCCAAACCTTAGTAGTGTAGAGAGACTGAAAATTCTTTCTCTCATAGCTGGCTGATTGGCTGACAGTTCTTTCTCACCTCTAACATCTTTATACAAGCACATGCACACGTGTGTGCGCACACACACACACACACACATTGTAGAAAGAAGAGTGTCTAACTCATGATCTGACAGTGGAGTGATTCATTAGCTCCCCGTGGGTGGACTACTGAGGTGAGACTACACATCAATTGTCTTAGTCTATTAGAGCTGCTATAACAAAATACCAGAAACTGGGTATCTTATAAAAAAAAAATGTTTCTTTCTCACAGTTCTGGAAGCTGGGAAGTCCAAGCTTGCAGATTCAGTGTCTGGCGAGGACCTGGTTCCTGGGTGACCATCTCATTGCTGTAACCTGCAGCAGAAGGGGCGAGGGAGCTCCGTGGCATCTCTTTTATAAGAGCATTAATCCCAGTCACGAGTGCTCCACTTTCCAAAGAGCCCTTCTCCTAATACCGTCACACTGGGCGTTAGGTTTCAACTTGCGGATTTTGAAGGGACACAAACTTCCAGTGCACAGCATGAACTGAGAAGCAGCATGAGCAATGATTGGGGTTTCCAAACGCCATGTAGCCAGCAGCCAGTAAGAAGAGACTCCGGACACCTCAGCTATGCTCCAGATCTGTGCACAGGACTGTGTTTCCCTTTTCTATCCAACCTCCACCTGAATTCAGTGGGATTCAGGTTTATTATCTTGTCTTATGTTTACAATGGGGGCTTGTTTTCTGCTTCTCTAGCACTCACATTAAGACCTTGAATAGCATTGCTTTGGATCTACCTCAAACACTGAATCCCTGTCTTGCCTTATGCCCTTGGAATTTAAAACATTTGCTCTTTTCCCCCATAAGCTAGAAATTGGGCACTCTGTTGCTATTGTCCAAACAAGAAAATCTTTACCAGAGGCTTGTGTATTTTAATACCAACAAAATATAACAAGACTTTTCCCCTAAAATTTGTGGTTTGTTTCTGTCCTAAGCTGAGCATTATTATATAAACTACTGTTTTGCTACTTGGATTCTGAAAGATAATCATCTTAATAACTAACAGTATTCCATTGAGTGAAATTGAAACTAGATGTACTATTTTCTTCAAGAATAATAACATTTATTATAATTTTAGCCAATTATATTGATTATTTTACATTATTTTCCAGCAATTCTGGAAATTAAAAAGATTAGATATTACAGTTAGAAGAGAAATCACTAACTGCTGAAAGTTCCAGCTAAATTTATGCATTTACAGACACACATACATACACACATTCTCTAGATTGCAGTTTTTTTCATTTAAATTCAGCATTGAATTTAAGTACCTACCTTAAAAATGTGTTCTAGATTTATAGGTTTCTCATTTGTCCCTTGATGTAAGAAGTCACAATACTTAATTTTAGGATTAGGCTTTAGAATAAACATGGTTTAAGGAATCTGTAATAGAGAGCAAGATTTAGCCATAGATCGTCTCCTTGCTCTCAGATTTTGTGTGACTTTTCTAAAGTTATTTTTTTAAAGGTGTTTCTCTTATACCTGAAGAAGTCATTTTTAACCAGCACTTCCAACTTTCTCCTCTTTGTCAACTTCTCTGTGTACTATTCAGGTGGCTTGGGTCAAAGTCTCTCTCTGGTACTAGAGGAAGTGAAGGGTACAAAGGAACGTCAGCCAAGAGAGGAGGCAGAGGCAGAAACACAACTGCTCAGGTGCTCAGGGAATTGGTGCCACCTGATTCTGTCAAAAAGAGCTGGAGAAAGATGAGAAAACACAAGACGGGGGCATATCAAGACTGTTATCATGACAATGTCAACTTTCAGAATTTTCAGAACAGGTTGGTAGTCTGCTTGGAAGGGGCATTGTACAATTTGTCTCGAGGGTCCACTTTTATAGATACAAGCGTGCTATTTTTACTTAATGATTATGCTTGGTAATAACATAACTATTCTGGGAAGGTATATCTTTTCACACTTTACCAAAGACTGAGAATATCAGCTGTGCATAATACAAAAAATTTGTTACTATATTTAGGTGGTTCTAGAGAAAGACAGTGTGGATTTTGGGTGAACTTAACGTCAACCCTTTCTTCATCCAAGTGATTTTTTGGAACCACCTATGTCATAGGGCACAACCAGATATGCTAGTTACTAGGAAACAGTTAGTTTCACTTAGTTCCAGCTCTTTTCCAAATGTGTGATGTTGGTTTCAAGGGATTTCAGATGAGGGATGATGTGTGTAGTCAATACAGTTACATAATCAGTTCTGCCAAATTCACTCTACTTTGTATACCTTGAACACATTTGGAGTGATTACCAATATACAAGTTCTAGAATGAAAGCTTCTCCAACTAAAACAACTTATATTCATTTTGTTGGATTTGTAACTAATGGTCTGTACTTCAAAAACTCCTAAAATATACATTGTTCTGCTTTTTATTTATAGAGGGAAACTTGTGGATTACAAATTGAAAACTAAAGGGAAATAATAACAAAAAGACCCACATATCAGCTATTTCTAGACATGAACAGATACAATAAAAGCATCTGGAAGAAAACAGTAACTATTGACTAGATTTTCACAATTTTTTTAAATAGAAAAAGAAATCTTAGATAAAATACAACTTTTTAGATCAGTTGGGAAAAAATGTTTTCTTTTCAAAGAGGCTTGAAATGTCATAGTTGGTAAGACCAGATTTGCTTTTTAAAAATTGAATTTGAAAAAACTAATGTTTTTATCTTAATAGTCGACAAGGACTAGCTGAGAAATGGAAAAGCACAAAAAGATATCTGTAGTGAATAAAAGAATTATATATCAAACAGGAGAGGCACACTTTCTGTTTGGACTCATTTAAGGTTTAGAAATCATTTTTGGTTGAGTTTTAAACCCCAAAACGTTATTTCTTCTAACTGACATTAACTCACATAATATATAGTACCTTTTTTTCCTATCCCAAAGGACTTAAAACTACCACTGCCATAATATATTCAGAATAACTAATTTAAAGTCATCAATCATTCCTGCCATTTTTTGGTATCCATTTATATTTCTAGACTTAGTTTAGGATTACAGCCAAAATTCACACACATCGGAAAAGAATATTAGGCAAGGAAAAATATCCCTTAAACCACACAAGGATTAATTTCATGTTCAGAGACACCATGTGCTACACTCCCACTGCAGAAATAATTAACACAGGCAAACAAGTGGGCATCCCCTGAGATACACTTCATCTATACACTGCACGCCTATTACATTTCTCTTCCTTCCCAAATACAGTCCTTCAGTGTTTATTATACCTTAACATATTTCTTATCATTATTTTGAAAAATCAAATAAAACAATCCTTCAAGGAAATTGAGGCTTAGAAAATGTAAATTTTATTAGTTATGCACAAGGATTCTTAGCTATGTATTAACAGTTTAAGGGATTAGAGAGCTGTTTCATCTTCTTATAAATTTGAACTGCTAAGATATGACAGTTGATGTGAGAAATTCCTTAGCAAATTCCATGCTAAATTCTTTAGCATGCAGATGCTAAAGCCAGTCGCTTTCACACACGAATAATATGCCTATCTGGGGGCATGGCTAAGTAGTTATCTTTATCCCTTACATCGTGAATATGTGGGACACTCTTGCTCTGGAACTATTAGACACAATCCATTTAGATTTTCTCTTTGAGGTGAGCTACAAAGCTCAAATGAAGGGTTTGCAATTCAATGACTGATACCTAGATGTAGAGGGTTAAATTACAGTGCAGAGGGGCTCAAATTAAACCCCTTGGTATGTGAGTCAGTAAATTCAAAAGAGAAATGCAAACTAAGTAAGATGAAGGAGGTAACAAGCAAATGGTGCTTACCTATGCATTTTTGAAGTTGGAAGAAACAGGAACTTTCAGACTGATAAAATGGGAAATACATCAACTACTTCTAGAAGTTATTTGAGCCCTTTTCAGCTCCTTGAAATAGAAACATATTAAATTGTCCCTTAAGAGTCTGAGAGAAAATAAGTTATGGAAAAGAATGTACTTTTATCTGAGCTGGATGATGGGTGGATGTGTTGATTTTATAATTATTATTATCATTTAAACTATACATGCTATTATTTGTGCCATGTGACTTTGCAGCTACATTGCACATGATCACTCCCTCCATGAAATACTGAAGTACTTTCTTCTTGCTCTGGGTTTTTGGGTTTTTTTTTTTTTTTTGCTTCCTCTTTGGCAGTCTCCTTTGTTAAGCCCACTTCCTTTTCCTAACCCAGAACTCATCTCTCAGACTCTGTGCTTTGCTGACTACCCTCACTCACCAGGTAGCCTCATCCAGACTCAGCTTCTAGATATCTCTTTATACTAGAGACTCTCCAGTTTATTTATCTCCCCAGGTCTCTCCCCAGAACTCCAGATTTTTATATCCAATTTTCTGTCACATCTTCACTTAAATATCTAGTGGGTGTTTTAGACTTAACACATATAATACAGACTACTGAATTTCTCCCTCAAAACTACTCTTCTAGTAGTGTTCCCATTACAATAAATGGTGACGCCATCCTTTTAGTTACTCAAAGCAGAAACCTTGGAATCATCCAATTCTTAAAGTTGTGTTTCTTTGTTTTTTTTTTTTTTTTTTTTTTTTTTTTTTGCTCCCAGATCTACCATCAAGCTATTGGCTGTATATGAAAAATATGTATGATTTAAAGTATTTCTCACTAACTCCATTTTTCAACTAGATCATTTCACTGGTTTAATTGCCTGCCTTGAACTTTGCCCTTTTCTCTCAGTCTTTTGAATATATGAAAGACAGATGGATCCTTCCAAAATAATTCTATTTTTCCTCTACTCAAAACCCTCCCAGGGCTTCCCATTTCACTCTGAGTGAGAACCGGTTTTTATACTGGCTTATAAAAGGTCTATATTATCTGAGCCCCACCTTCCTCTAGTAGCACAGATCCTATAAATAACAGCCCCCTTATTTATTCTTTTCCAAGCATATGGACTTCCTTGCTCCTCGGATGTGTCCAGCATACTGATGCTTCAGAGCCTTTGCTCTGTCAGGAATGCCTTTTCTTCAAATGTCCACGCAGCTTATTCCCTTTGCCCCTTCACTTTCTGCTCAAATGCCACCTCAGTAATACGGCCTTTCCTAACTACCCTATTTAAACCTTCTGTTCCCGTACCTAACTCAGGTTCAGCAAAGCCAGTCTACTGACACTGGGTTTTGGTGAGAGAACTAGAGCATTTATTGCAGGGTGTCAAGCAAAGGGATGGGAGACAAGCCTCGGATCCGCTCCATCTTGGTTTTTGAGTTAGGGACCTTTTTAAAGGGGAATAATAAAGAAGCTGGGAATTATCACCGTCTTGTGACCTTTCTGTGACATTTCTTAATCATGTAATAGAAAAGAACAAATCTGACTCCGTATTAGATCTGTTTCTTTGGCTTTAACCTTACACCCTGTTTTCTAGGCTTAGTTCTGCACGTTTTGTAAAAGAATGTTGCCTGCAGCCTGAAGTATGCAGGACAGCCTATTCTCAAGGCTCTGACCTTTAAGGATATTAGCACTTTTGCACTCATATAAAGATAACAAGTTGCAGAATAGAAAATAACATTTGTTTTGTGGGAGGTTTTACAGGGGCACCATGACCTGACACACCTGGACAGCTGCCAAGAACAAAGGATTCCAAGAACAAAGGATTCTGACACCAAGAAGTTTGCAACAATCAACCACACCCCTCCCCTTTTTAATATAAAAGAAGCCTGAATTCTGACTTGGGTTAAGATGGTTCTCGAGGACATCAGTTTGCCATCTTCTCGGTCAGCTGGCTTTCCAAATAAAGTCTCTATTCCTTGCCTCAGCACCTCGTCTCCCGATTTATTGGCCTGTCGTGCAGTGATCAGAATGAGTTTAGACTGGGTAACAATCATACTTTTAGGAGTCAGGATGTCTCTGGTTTACAATCCTCACACCAAGTATTCCACGGCAGGGGAGTTGGTTAGCTTGTCTTGCCCTGGAGAAACAACCTGAGTTTGCAAGGTAATGATAATATCTGTAATAGCAATTTTAGTACATTAACGATGTCATGGAACAGTAATTTTAGTCAACTGACTCTGGCTGATTCGTGTTCAACTAGCAAAGGATTGAGGCCAGAGGAAACAAGAAAGGGAATAAAGCTTGTATGGGGAGATTAATCATAAACTTGGTAAAGGAACATGGTTTTGTGGACTCAGTTTCACTTCTTCTCACTACATTTTCTATACTTTCTTTACACTTTTTTTCCTCCATCACGTTTAATACCATCTGCCTCAATGTATTTTTCTCCATTGTTTCTCTCACACTCCATGAATGTTCCATGAGAAGAGGGATTTCTGGCTGTGTTTACTGCAGTAACTCGGGTGCTTGGAACGGAACCTTACTTAATATCGTAACAAGCTAGCAAATGAATACGTTCTGTCTACTCTTTATATATAAATATTTCACAAGACATATTTCAAAATGGAAGGCAGTATAAAAAATGAGTGTAAAATAAAGCAAGCCGTGGTTTCTACACACAAACTCGTTTGAAAGCTTTATTATTTCTTTTAATAAAAATCAAATTCCATTACATAATGGAGACTTTGATTAAAATTAGTGTTTTAGAACCAGCTGTTTTGCTATCTTGTAGACAAATTAGGATATCCAAAATTAATAGATCAAATTATATAATTTTACTAGAAAAGAAATGAGGCAAGGAGATGGATTAAGGCAACTTCATTAAGTGGATTATGATGAGAGAAGATAAATATAAACTGGTGATTAGAAGCTGTAGCATTAGAAATGATTTAGTATTGCATTAGTAAACTTGAAAAATGTTTCACTTTATATCATTTACTATTTATTTTTCTTGGTGATTGGACTAGCAAACAAATATCTTTTAAAATTTATTTTCCAGATACTACAGTTTTCTACAAAGGCTTTCTAGTGGACATTTGCGATACTTTCTGGGTAGTCAGCATTTTTAAAATGTCCTTTCTATGGTTGGGAAATTCCCAGGTTTATAAGTTAAGAAAGGAGGCAGAAAACCTGGCTCCATTGGCACCTTGGAAGCTAAGATATAGCCATATGACTTGGTACCATCAATCAGATTTACCCGTACAGGGCTTTGACCTGGAAGGGAGCCAGGTGAGGAAAGAAGCACCCCTTGCCAGGTTCTGTTCTTAGGCCTGAGACAAAATTAATAACTATATGTTATACGTAAGCAGTTCCTGTATCTTAAGTTGCTTATTACAGTTTATAATGTGTACAATCAAAACTTATAAAATAGTTTCAAGTAATGGTTGAAATAAATAAATTAGCAACTCTTTTTTGTCCAACTATATCCATAGTCCTTCTCGAGTGAGAATCCATCACATTTGTCTTTAATGGAGAAAGCCTGTGTCTTATGATTTTTTTTTTTTAAATCAAAAGCCCATTACATAGTCCTGGGTGTGTAAGTGCTCAGTAGATAATTGTTGCCTGATTAAAGTATATAAAGATAATTGCTGACTGATTAAAGTTGACTGATAAATAAAGTGTAATAAATGTACACTAATTAAAAAACTAAGTGAGAGGCCCCATCATTATGGACTGAGAAAGAATTTCAGTCACCTAGCCCTATTGCATGACCTTAAAAGTTCCATTAACCTCCCTTTACTTCACTTTCCCCTTTCATAACATAGGGATAAGGATGTTTCCTTTTCAGGACTGAAATAATTAAATCAAACAATACATTTTAAAACAGTTGGCACCTAATGGGTAATCAATTCAGATGACAACTAGTATTTATATAGTTACAGACCTCTGAATAACCTATATTTTGGAGATGTAAATATAATATTTTCTGTTTATGGCTGAAGAGCATGTCATATGTAATTACCTGGAAAGAGACTTCAGAGCATAGATTGGACAAAATATGTCAGGCAGGCAAAATATGTAAATCTTTATGTGAGGCCAAAATGAATGGTGTACATTAATAAGTACTAGAGACTTGGACCTAAATGTTTCTGTCTATACTATGACATAATGATGTAACAGGATGCAAATTATTTAACAGCAATTTATCCATGATTTGCAGAGTAATAATATCTATTTTCACCAAGGTTACTCTAATTAGAACCAATGAGATTCATTAGTGTACCAACACCTTAGCAGACAAAAACAAAATCGAGCATATTGGTGATATATCTCTTTTGTTCTTACCTGCCTTAAAGTGAGTTGTTTCTGCAGTGTCTCTTTTGCAATTTGTATCTCTCAGTACGCTCAACTATATGTGTAAAAATGCCCTAATCAATGTACATATTGAAAAAGTATTTAAGCTGGAGTTTTTATTATTCAGTTGCAAGTGTAGAGGATCACAGTAGAAAAGGCTGTGACTTTATTTTATGCCTGAAGGATTTCAGACAGTACATGGGTTGATGCTTCACTGGTTTTGCAGTGAAGAGAGTGAACAGTACCAGAGGAATGAGAGAGGAAAGGTGAAGTGGCAGGGATCTGTGGAGCATGGCAGTAATGTCACAGCAAGGGTGAATCAGGAGCAGGCTCTCAGCATCAGGGGAGCCTGTCACAGGGTATCAGGATCTCAGCACCTGACTGGGCGTCAATGGTATGATTTTCTTTATTGACAGGTGCCCAGAACACACGTAGCCTCCTAGTACAGTCTTTCGGCATAGGAGCCATATTGTAATGAGCATAAATAGAAACTTGATAGGCAGGCAAGATAGGCATTCTAGGCAAGGAAACAATGTGTGCAGTTTTCAGAGGTTTGAAAGAGAACTACACAGTTTGGGAATGGTTAGTGCTCGATGGCTGGAGCTAAAGGGGCATCAAGGAAATGATGGAGAAGGAAACCAGAAAGAGAATTGGGCCAGATAGTCAAGATTCTTGCATGCCAAGCTTTCTGGATCCTTGTTTTTGAGTATGTGTAGATAAAGTGACAGGTGATTGGGCAAAGAATTGTTGATAGATCTCACCTAAAAATCTCTCTTTTCTCCACTGAGAAAGATGCAAGCTCGGAGGATAAAAGGAATGGTTAGCATAGGCTCTTAAAAAGGCTAAGGATGAATGATTTTAATGGGCGGAATAATAAAGAAGGAAGAAGGGGGTGTTGAACCAGAAGCAAGGAATTAAGTGTGGAAAACACAGCCTGTGATGATGTCAACTGGTGTACTGTATGAGTAATCATTAGACAGGCATTTCACCATAATTAGCATTTTTGTTTTATATTTCAATATGCATCATTGCCAGCCTGTGGAGTGATTTCTTTATACACATTTTGACTTAATAAAACAAGTTTATAAAGTAGATTTACAATGATTTTACTTTACAAAAATCCCTCAGAATTAAAGCCAGTATAACAGTAACAATATTTACTTGGCACCTGTTTTTTTTTCAGGCACTATTGTTCTAAGTGCTTTACAAATATTAACTCATTTAAACTTCACAGCAACCCATACAAAGTGGGTACTAATACTATTTTTATTTTACAAATGAGGAACCTGGGGCTCAGAGAGGTTGAGAATTTGTCCAGTGTTCCATATGTAGTAAGTGGTGAAGTTAGGATATAAATTCAGGCAATTCTGTCTGTTAGTTCTTAGGCATTAGCTAAGAAACTATATAATAGGATAAAAAAAAATCCCATAGTTACTTGGAATCACCTGAGCTAGACACCATTATTGGTCCTACCACCCTCTTACTACATAGTTCTTGCAAGAATTTGGGTAAAACTATTCTCAGCATTTAATAAAAAGTGGAATGCAATTATGCAATGAATGTACATTTTTGAGAGGTCTTTGGAGACTGAAGTGTATGAAACATCTATCTGCTGAGAAGAGGGGTCTATATGTACACATAGCCATACTTATTTACAGACAATAAATACACAATGCAGTATAAGGGAAGCAATCGAAGGACATGTTTTCAAACCTCTTGTATATATAAACATGAAAAATGAAGGAAAGGGATCAGCCTAAGTGATTTTTTTTTTTTTTTGCCTAACAGAAGATACACTAAAAAGGTGTGTGTGTGTATGTTTGAGGGGGTGGAGGATGGTGGTAGACTTCCTTCTGGCACAATGAGTATTTTGATATCTCTCCCCTTCCTCACCCAGTGACCTTTCAGGGGCTAAAAATCACAACAAAGCCACCTGAGAACACAGGTGATTTTACCATGTTCATTCTTACACCTAAGGTAACCGATAATAGGGATCTTTCTGAATATATCTAAAATGTGAAACAACATTTGAAATGATTTGGGTTTGCATTTGCCTCTGTAGAGAATATTCTAATAGTTAATTCAGTGACTAGTTTATTCCTACAGTTAGTACGCACCCAGGACCAGTATTTTGTTATTTTCTATGTATAATATAAGAATAGGACTGGTCTCTAAGCTTTGGTATTCATAAGCTAATTTACAAGCCATAAATTTTGCCACTGACCATAATGTATATAAATATTTATATAAATACATACACATAAAAAATATGTTTTATTTTACAACTTTGTGTCTACTGATGGTTGAGGCATTTTTAAAAAAAGATGAAACCAAACAAATAAAAGTTGGTATTAGAAAATTAAGTGATACGTTTTGTTCCCTTTATTCTCACTTTTATATTCCTGTACTGAATTAGGAGCAGAAATATCCTCGGCCATGAAAAACCTAGCAACTACAAACTCCTAGACTAGGGTTCAAATGAGAGCTTTAATTTCAAACATACTCTTTTCGGCTTTGCAATAAACCTTTTATTTACAAATGGGTTTTCATTATCCATAGAAAGTGCAAATGATGCAAGTTAAACTCATTCAAGATTAATTTTCATTTGAGAAGTGCAAAATTCATCGCTCTTCCTTTTCACAGGCAAATATCCATAGCATACATTAATGTTTCATGAGAATAAACAGCATATTAAAGGGATCCTCATGGAGAAACGGCATCTAGTCATATCATATACAAATAACTCTGACATTTGGTAGGACAAAGACACATCACTTTGACATTACCCTCTGCTAAGATTTTAAAATAAAACATGGCATTGTTCTTTTGCTTTGTTGATTAGATAAGTTCACTCAGCTTCATTTATAATCCCCCATTACATACTGGTTACAATTTTACGCACAGACATATTTAAATGTTCGATTTCCTTAACTATAAATGTTTTATATTTGCAAATCTTAAGCTGAGCACCACTGATAATTATAATTATTTTTATTATAATTGAATCTGTATAAGTAAGTTTTGCCTGGGTTGAAGTAAGATAAAATTCCTTAGGAGCTTCACTAGGACTTCTATCTGAATCAGAAAAGAGAAGTGTTTCTCACAGAGTAAATAACCACGGAGAGCTCAAAGTGTTGTTAGGTGCCAATCACGGGATCTGAGTTCACCTCAGCCGAATGATTTAACAATTCTGAGTTATATTACCCAGGAGGGCTGTGATGTTATGAATCTACCCTCCTCAGTAGGATTAGCAGCTGAAACTCCTGTCTAATGGTGTGTGCTAATACATAATGATAATGTCCTTCACCAAGCCTCTCTCTAATGGTGTGTGTTACTTTATAATGATAATAGGCTGGAGTGAGACAGTAACTTTAACATCCCTAGTCTATTGAGAAGAACGTACTCCACATACTATAGTGCTCATGAATGACCTCAACTCGTGGTTCTCTCAAAGCGGAAAACAGATAGGAAACAAAACAAAGACGAGACAAACCAAATATCTCTTTTAAAATTTGCAGGAAGAAGAGAAATCACCCCATGGCAGTTCATCAGGATACACAGCAGTCTGAAGACCAGAGGCAGATTTTTGCTTTCTCTTTTCCCTCACTCTCTTTTAATACAGATGCTCAGGGATAGTTGATCTCTTACTCTCCAAGTGGCCCTTGAAAATGATTCCTTTTTAGTGGAACAGATGTTAAGGGAATCACTGTGCTGAATTAGTCCTGAGGGTTAACTTGCTATAGTTTTTCCTATAGGTTTTACCATCGGTCTATCCAACTAATATAGCAGCATAGTTAAAGGTAAAAACAAATTATTGCTGTTTTGTGCCAAATAATTTAATTTTATTTACATTGGAAAAGTCATCTAATGAAAACATTCCTAACTTCACTTTTTATTAGGGTCAGTCAATTTAAATATAATATAATGTGGGTGCCAACACCTAATACATAAAGATAAATACTTAGGTTAAATAATGTTAATTATTTTAAAAGAACATACATGTGAAAAAGCATACCTACTTTATTTCTATTGGAGCATTATGTCATAAGAGTCATCAAGTGAGCTTGAAGAATCAGATACTAAAATATTAAAAGCTGTCAGAAATGCTAGTAGCTATATATTTTATAGTATAAGGAGAGATGAGGTAATTATTTTTACATAAATCTATCCAAGACTTTATTTCGTGATTTTTTCAGTTTTAATTTTCATTGTGTAAAGGTGTTGCAATACTTCAATTAATAAAGCAGTGTTTGTGAAAATTCCTATAGATAACTAAGCTTTATTATAATAAGTAGTAATTTAAAAAAAAAAAAAGCAGCTATTTTGTGAGCATTTATAAAATGCCAAGCATGGAGTAGTACTTTTACATCTGCTATCACACTTAATTCTTCCAAAAAAAATCTATGCTATTAATACTATTCCTGCTCTTATTTTAAAAGTTAGTATCACATTCAAGGTCAAATTGTTAGTGACAGAGGTGATGAGCAGCTTACTCTGCCTGTCTCTAGGTTGAGTCCTTATTAAGAAAAGAGACAGGATAAAATCATTCCTCCAGTAGTTTTTTAAGATGTCTTTGAGGCTTAATTTGTCACACTTCTTGCAAGTTAAGTGGTCTTTAGATTTATCTATCAGTCTTTACTCATAAACAGTTGGCCCTCCATATCTGTAGGTTCTTCTGCATCTGTGAATTCAACCAGCTGCAGATCAAAAATATGCGAAAAAATTTTCCAGAAAGTTCCAAAAATCAAAACTTAACTTTGCAGTGCACCAGCAACTCTTTGTATAGCATTTGCAATGGCTTATAATGCATGCAAGATGCTTCTACTTGTTGGACACAACTGAACTATCACAAGGCAGATATCAAGAGTTGGGACTCAACTCCCTCACTTCTCTGGCCTTTTATAGCTTCTAAACTGGTTCACATTTTGAAATTTCCCAAGATCCAGGTATTAAGTATGATTGCAAATTGCATCCAGAGAAAGAAGAAAGGTTATAATTGGTGAAGCAGTAAGGTAGTGAATTTGTTGGTACCGTGTTTTAAAAATTAGAGTATCAGTTTATAATTACCTTTTGAAAAGTGAATTTTTTAGAGACTTTGAGCTACAGTTGTTGACAATATGGTATATTAAATGTTTATGGGTCATAGCATATCCTAAGAAAGTGGTTCAGTGTTAAGAAACCTGGAGTTTAGCCCAAGCTCAGCAACTTCTTAGCTTCATATCCAGGTGATAGAAAAATTTCTGAAAAATTTAGAACTCAGGAGGATTAATCTTAGATTTAACTCTTCCACTTGCTAGTTTTGTAAACTGGGCAACTGATTTACATTTTGAGCCTGTTTCCTCATTCGAAAATAGGAACACTGAATTGCATATCCCATATGTTTTAAGTCTCAAAAATGACATGTATAAACCTATCTGCATGCTGCAAATAAAAATGCAAATGCATAGAATTATTGTTTTTGCTATAAGTAAAGTAAAAATGCTTGGTTTACTTAGGTCGATTATTATGACATTATGAGGTATGAAGGCACTAACAGGTTTAAAGCATGCATCCACATTTATTGACAAGGTTGATTAAATTCTACCTATTCCAAAAACTCTGTTTTGGTCCTTGTTCATCTCAGATATGATCTTACAAAGCCTTTGTTTGTACTTCTCTTGGGACAATTATCTTACTTCACCTTTTAATATTGTCACTTGTGTTCCTGTAATGTAAATTCCTTGACAACAAAGGCATTGGACATTCCCCTAGCACCTAGAACTTCATGTTTAAAAGGCATGCTCAGAAGACTGTTAAACAGGACAATTACTAGTATTAAACCATTTGACCTCACTGCCCAGGTAAGACTAATACATTAAGGTGCATTAGAGGCTAGAACCCTGTGTTAGAGCAGGGGTTCTCAGTCCTGGCTATCCATTTATAATTGCTTAAGAAGTTTAAAAAACAAAACAAAACAAAACTCAACTGATTTTGTAAAAAAAAGCTAAAAAACCACCCTAAACCAATTGATTCAGAATCTCTAAGAATGAGAAACAAACAAACAAACAAACAAACAAAAACCCTCCCAGTTAATTGTAATATGTGAAGAAATCAAAGAACCATCTATCTAGAATCAGAATTTTAGTTTAATTCCACATTGGTAGAAATTCTTAATGTTTAAAAATATATAGGTGTTAAATCTATATATGGAATTTAAGTTGAATTTTGGTCATAATCATGTTCACAAGTAGAAATTGTTTCTGAAAAATACCAGGTTTGGTGGTAAGGAGCTGAGAAAGTGAGCCTTCTTCAACATTCAGCAGTAAGTGAAGTATGATAGTTTCTAACTATGTCACCCCGATTTATTTCAAATTATTTATGCACAGACATAAACAAGCCATTATTTAGTATAGTTAATAACCCATGACATGCTTCCTTAAAATAAATGGGGTCTCGAAAGTCAATTTTATTTATTAGCCAATTTGAATTTTTTTCTTAGGCATTTATCCATCAAACATGGCACTGTTATTGCACATGCATTATTCAGCATGTCAAATTAAACCATTGTTGATAAAACAAACATTAGTTATTGAAATGATCCAAATGCCAGCTTGAAATGCTGTGTTATAGCTAATAAATATGCCTAACTTCCAGTGCAGAAAGAGTGGGCAAACATGATAATTTGATTTCTATGACTGTATTTCATAAAAATTAAAAAAAAACCCAAAAAACTCTTACAAAGAACAATAGTTTTAGTGCGCTCTCTTTAGTGCTAGGCATATGGTGCTGACACAAGTAACTGATAAAGGTAACAAGTCTTACGAGAAATACTAAAGAGTTCTCTCATTTTGTTTCTTGATCTAAAAACACATTTATTATCATCTTTAACCATGTGAAAAGCACTTTCTAGTGCTCAATGAGCTCTAAAGCTCATATTTTTTTTAGGACAAGGTGGATGGCCTAAGACACTCAGATTTAGATCCTTTATCAAGGAAGGAGCCGAGCCAAAGTTCCATTTTTAAAAATCACTTATGAAGTAAGGAATGTATTTGCTATGTGTAAACTTTTAAAATTCATGCTGATTAGCTTATTTGAAGGCTCTAAGTTTGACCTTAATCTTGCATTCTAGTGAGAAGCATTTGTTGAGGCGGTTTTAACACAATCTATGACAATCTGCCCAAATCTTAATACAAGATGAACTAAACTTAGTATTAGAGAGATGGCCAAATTCTCATAAACTATTCTACAGACTTAGTTTCATACACCACCCCCTCCTCTACACACTATCGTCCGGTGGAACTTTCCATGAAAGAACTTTTAAGGGCACTGTGAAGAATCCAATAAACCGATGTATCTTCTCAGTTTTACATGAAATTCAATTAATACATGCATTTTTGGTAGAAACATGAATCCTGTTTTATAATGTAACTAATTGCAGAGAGATTTAAAATATTAATTTTCACCTTTCTCTCAACTTTACAAAGTAGCTACTTCTTAAGCTGAGCAAATCTTTTACGGGGATGAGCATTTATTAATAACTAATATCAATTTGGCACTTTACTTCTATCTTTCCCTCCCTCCATCACCTCCTACAAATGCATGCTCTGAGCATAGGGCATATCATAGTGAACATTACAGACTTGGTCTCTGTCCTCAGGGAGCTTGCTCTTTAACCATGAAAAAAAAAAAAAGACACAAAAAGATATCTACAATTTTGAAATATTTATAACAAGTGTGTGACTGTGGGAGGAAGGGAGTGCTGTGGGTACATATTATCAAAGACACTTACTACAGACAGGCAAGAATCAGAATAGGCTTCCTAAAGAGAGTAATATTTACACCGAGATAATCAGAAGTAAGAATTAATGGTTATTTCACCATACTAACCTTCAGAGTGGGAATGAGGGAAGAGAGGGAGAGAAAGTGAGAGAGAAGGAGGGGGGAGGAAGTTTCAGACATACAAAAGCATTTGCAAAGGACTGGAATAAAGAAGGTGTGTGCCATGCTCTGCCCTGTGCATTTAGAGTGTTTAGCAGCATCCCTGACCTCTACCCACTAGATGCCAGTAGCACCCCCATCCCCAAGTTGTGAAAAACAAAAATGACTCCATGCTCTGTCAAATGTCCAGTGGGAGGCAATACCACCCCAAATGACAACCACTGGTCTGGAGCTCCAGGGCTTGAGAGTGCGATAGTTGTGTGTGTGGCCAAGGATGCAGGGGGCAGCAGAGATTAGCAGAGGCAAATACCCTTCCACTATGTGCTATTTTCATTCTGTCCTCCACTCCCAATCTGAAGCTTTTTGCTAAGTTCTTGGCCTCCATAATGCTGTTCTTCTCTCCCCAAAGTATGGGAAGGTTGGCAGAATGGTATCACATTCCAAGTCAAAGAATCATTGTCCACGTCAAAGAGGGACGAGAACGGATGGTACTAATTGCAGATTTATTAGCTGAGCAAGTAGCATCCATACGGCAGCGTGACAAGACAGTAGATTGAGGGAGTACATAGAAATTGGATTTTGATATAGCTTTAATAACTTTTTAAGATATTTGAATTTTATCCAGAAGTCTGTAGAACCCTATTGAGGATTTGTAAACAGGGCCTTTCTCTTTAAAGAGAATCACTTTGACAGCTCTGTGGATTTGTAAGGAGTTTGACAGAGCAGGAAATAGCTGGAAGCAAGAAAAACAGAAGAATAGGTTTATAATCTTAGTGAGAAATGTTGAGGGTCACAGCTGAGCTGCCCTGTGCGGATGGAAAGGGAACAGATTTAAAAGATTTTTAGAAGATAGCATCAATATTTGCTCATCACAAATGTTTCAGGCTTGGTGAGAGAGAGGGAGATGTCAAGATGACTTCTAACATTTACTGGTTCATGATGTCATCACCAATTCTGGGAAATAAGTTCTGTGACTGTTAAAAGCTCAAGAAATTTTCTACAATGCAGTGGACAGAATTTGAACAGAACAAAACAGATCATCCAATCATGTACTGCATGGGATAAAGTGTGAATCAGGAAGAGAAACATTCTTAGTGGGTCATATTGAGGAATACTGCACATCTAGAAAAATATTTTTGACATTAAAACTCACCATTTTTGTACAATTACAGAATAAAATCTTATGAACAATGGGTCATTCAGCATTAAATATTATTTTTAATTTTGTAAGATAAAGTATTTATTACAGTACACTAAACAAAATATTGGGGTAGTTGTCCAAGAAATTTTTCTTTTGAAAGGTAGGCATTAATAGGTCACATTAAAAGTGAAAAGGAATGCAAATTCACAGAATTTCTAAATTATCAATGATTTACTTGGTTTTTAATCATACTTAAATGAAACTATATTTAGTCCACATTTAGCATCATATGTAAAACAAAGGAAAATACATTGAAGATAAGAACATAAAATATACATCAGACAATTCTTATTGAAATATAATACTTATTTCTTTAGCATATGAAAGAGCCCAGTATCACAGAATGAGACCCCTCAAAAGTAGTCAATATTATCATATGAAATTTGAGATTAAGCTTTGCTTAATCTCCTGATTGCTTTCTTCTTCCCTCCCTCCCTTCCCTGTCTCTATAATTTTATTTTAGTTTAAAAAAGAAATAAGTAAAAAAGGAGAGACATCAAGACACAGAGGCAGAGACAAAAACAAGAACAAGTTAATACTACTGTAAGAGCAAAAGAAGTCACTACTGCTTTTCCCAAGGTATGTCTGACTTTATTTTAGGTAATACGCCATTGGAGACATATCTCTCTGTTCCCAAGAGACTTTTGAAATAATTACATTTAGGTTGCCCTCCTTTTATCAAGAGGCTGAAGATGCTATCAATCTATTTCTATTCCACAGAGCTTAGAAACCTTCAGTGGAATCTTGGGTGTTTTATAGCAAATACCATGGAGAAAACACACACCATAAAAAATGTTCCTCCATCAATCATTTCTGTGTTTTGTTCTGGCTTGACCATAGTTTTTGCAATGATTTTACAGTGTGTTTATCATTTAAATTCTAGTTTCTAAAAACTGATCCCCAGTGTGCCAGGGGATATTTCTATAGATCTAGGGCAAAATTAGGTCATACAGCATAATAAAGCAATTAGTGCTAACCCAGGTTATGTACAGAGGAAAAAGATTGTCTTTTTTTTTTTAATCAAGAAATCCTATTATTTCTTTTGTAGAATGGCTTCCCCTCTTTTCTAGAAAACTTATATTCTGCCACAAGGCACAAAATTTATAGACCACGTATACAATATATCCTAGTGATTAAATGACTGTGTTGGAAAGACTCTTAGAAGATATCTCGTCCAACCTCCCTCCAAATAATGGAATCCTGTCTACAGTGCCCTTGAAAGACAATGATCTTACTTACACAAACCCTCCACTCCATTGCTGGATAGTCCTCATTAAGATAAAGTTCTTTGTAGTGAACCAAACTAAATCTTCCAATTTGTGTTTTTCTGCTACCTGCCCCTCCCAAGCAAAAAGATAAAAACATCTACTTTCACAAGAATATGATAGCTCTTTAAATATTTGCAGATAACTAGCTTATCTCCCATGATTCTTTAATTCCTTGTGCTAAGTAATCCCAATTTCCTCGGCTGTTTCTGTGATTTACAAACATTTTGTTATTCCTGGTTCTCTTTTCTGGGCAATCTGTTATTATAGTCTCACCCTTAATGTGTGATACTCAGATCTGCCCATGGGACTCTTCTGTGGAAGGATTCTTATTAGATGCATATTAGAACATCCAAATTAGACCTCATGCACAACTTGTATACAACTAAAAACTCTAGGGCTTCTCACATGGCTAATTACTTATTTTTGACAGTTCCATGAAAAAGCTTAAATTTTTTCCAGCTCAATTTCATCTTGGTTTTGATGCTTGATTCTTCTTACCAAGGATATTTAAAATATAGTTAAAGAAGCTATCAGAACCATGCAATCCTGGATTTATTTGAATCCTAACTCTGAGTTGAGGGTTATTCTCTAAGAATTTGGTTTAATCTACATATTTTATCTCCATCTTACTTGTCTTCCTCTGAATCTTTGATAAAAATATTAAAGAAGATAAAAACAGAGCACCTGTAAACTTTGTATATAAATATTTTAGAAAGATTTGCTCCATTATTGAAAATGCATAGTGTGGCCATTCGAAAAGTTTTAAATCCACTCAGATATTTTAATCAGTCTAACTGGGCTAGCTTTTTAGCTATTATGCATAAAACTGCTATAAACATCCGTGAGCAAGTTTTTATGTGAATACAGGTTTTCATTTCTCTGGGACAAATGCTCAGAATTGCAACAGTTTGGTCATGTGATAATTGGTAATTGCATGTGTAATTTTATGAAAAACCTGTCAAATGTCTTACAAAGTAGCTGTACTATTTTTCCATTCTCAACAACAAAGCATGTATAATTCAATTTCTCCACATCCTTGCAGACACTTAGTGTTCTCTATTTTTTTATTTTAGCTGTTGTGGTAGGTGTGTAGTGACACCGCATGTTTTTAAGCTGCATTTCTCTAATGACTGAGGAAGTTGAATATCTTTTCATGTGTTTATTACTTGTATATACTCTTCTGTGAAATATTTGCTCATGCTTTTTGCCGATTTTCTAATTAGATTTTTTTTTTTAAAACTTGAGTTTTGAGAGTTTTTTATGTATCCTAGACACTACACATTTGTTAGCTGTGTGGTTTGCAAATATTTTCTCCCAATCTCTAGCTTTTCTTTTCATTCTCTTCACATGCTCTTCTGCAGAGCAGAAGTTTCAGTGTGGTCCAATTTATTATTACTTCCTTTTATAGATTATTTTTGTTTCAATTCTAAAGCACTCTTTGCCTAACCCTAGATCTTGAAAATTTTCTCCTTTGTTTTTCCCTAAAATTTTAACAGTTTTATATTTTCACTTAAGTCTTTGATCTATTTTTACTCACTGTTTGTATAAAGTGTGAGGTTTAGGTCGAATTTATTTTTTTTTCCTACTGGTGTCCAATTATTCCAGTACCATTTGTTGAATGGCTCAGATATTTCAATAAGAATTTTAGAATAAATATTTATCCCACTAATAAAACAATACAGACAAAATCACTTCCAAATTGACAAATTGCTGTAAGCACTTTTTATCCAGAGCAATGCTTCTTATATATGTCAATAAAGCTGTAAACAGAGCTTTGCTATTCTACGATATTTGACATTATGATAGTAGTTGTTAAGATCAATGTCTCCTATACCATCTTTATTAATGGGCCATCACTGTGAACGGGCAAATAGGTTGTATCTTCCTTTTGTATAAGTAGAGCATTTAATCCAGGAGGACTGAGGGGCACCAGAACTCTGCCATCAAAATCCATCATTGATGGCCTAGTAGTTTAAGTCAAGTTTGAGTGAGAGTGAGGGAAAAATGTATTTTGAGGACCATCTGTGTTTTCTCAGCTTGTGATCTTTACCTACATTTTACAAATGAAGGATCCAAGGCTCAGAGAGTTGAAGGATTCATCTCATACTTGTCTAATGAGTAAATGTCAGAACCAGTTCTATTTGATGCCAAATTTCTCCAGTCTTTCCACTGCTCAAAGTGCCTGTCATTAGAGTCTTGAATATCTTTCCTAATTTCTAGATGGCCTGCTCTTCATCATTAGTTTAACAATATTGTTTAACATACCTTTTTTTCTTATTACTTACAGGGATATTGGTACAACTGATCATAATTATGCAATAACATTCTTAGTATTGTCCCATTTTAATCTGTTTTCCCCCTAAGCTTATTGGTAACAGAATACTCTGTAAGGATATTAAAACTGTATCATTCTAAAAGAGAACAATTAAAAACAAATGTGAGCTTTTCAATTTATTCTTGGGTTTGTAGTTGCCTTCTCTATGTAAATACTCATTATAACAGGGCCTTACTTTTCTCTCCTTTTAATCTTGAAATGATGCTTCTTTCATTCTTAACACACTTTCAAGGAAAAAAACACATTCTCTACCAGAGCCTATGCTTTGGCTCTGAAGGCCAGCTTTGTGTATATTAAAGCAGCCAGCATGTTAATGCTGATTACCAACGCGAGCTGCCTCCTCATAATTACAGAACACAGTGCCTTTGTGGTTTTATGTATTTATTAAACATTCAGAGATGAATGGAATACATGGCTCAGAGACATTTGGAGGAAGGGTTGGTATTGAACTGCTGAATTTTAAAGGGACTGTCCAAGCTTGAAGGGATGTAGCCTCCCAAGATACTTGTGCAATATGTTTCTTTGGGTACCTTTATGCTAATAATGCCCATACCTGCAGCAACATTCTATTTTGACTCATGTTTGAAATTCTTGCATTCATAATTATACATATACTTTTACAAGGAAATGTTTATCAGTGGTCTTGGCCTTTACGTATGATATGTGAGTTTTATTAAACTAAGCATACTTGTTATTCCATGCATAATCATAAATGTTGTTCAGGTTTAAAACACTCATTTTGTGGAAATGTTGTTAACAAAATATTACATAATTTTATACACTCATCATATATTGTCATTGAATGATCTGTTCTTAACAGTCCTTAGCTCCCTCACTACTGGAAAACACAGAGGTTGACTTCACATAGGTGTAAATGTAAATCTTGAAATGAATACTATCATTTTATTAATTACAAGAGTTTAAATACACTTTTGTGAAAACTTTATATTTGCACAAAAATAATAATACATCTAAATCACTTCTCAATTTTTATATATCTTTCCTATATAGGAAAGATATATATTCTTTTTCTATATATATAAATATAACTGTATATTTCCCCACATAAGTGGGATAATATTATAACTATTATTCTGTGAGTTTTTTCCATTAAAAAATGCCCAGCCACTTTTTAGCTGTGATATGACACAAGAAACCCAGGTTCTCTGGGTTTTTATTTGTAAAAGTGAGTGAACAATGTCCACCACAAAGCAATATCAGTTATTCACTCAACAAGTAACTAAAACTTATATATGTATTTATTCACTGAGCTCCAAATCTGTACTAAGCACTGTTCTGCCCTCATGGAGATTATATTCTAATGGTAGTGGAGGGGTAGGAAAAAATCACCAAAATAAACCAATTAATAATTATGAATAAAAGTAAAGCAAAATAAGGGGATAGAAAGTGGACAGGGGAATGGTTGATGATAATGTTTTGGGTAGGACCCTTTAGGAATTATGTTAAATATGGGAGTATCGATTTAGAGAGTTAAATATTTGTCACTGTATTAGTATCGGTTTATTCCCACCTTTTTTCTTTCCTTTTCCTTCTAATGACTCAAAAAGATGACAAGAATTTAAATCCAAAGGATGGATTATAATTCATCACCAGTCCTAAACTGTTTCCTGTGATTTTGTTCAAATTCTTACTTTTTGAGAGAGAGAGAGAGAGAGAGCAAGGCATGATATAGAGAGAAACCAGGTTTGGATCTGATCCTACTCTCAACTAGCTCTGCAACCTTTGAAGAAGAGCCACAACATCTTAGCTTATTCTTCTGAGGAAAGAGAGCTGGAGCTTCTGAAGTATTCTCGCACTGGTTCTTAAGTAGTGTCCTTACTCTAACCTTAAACGATTCAATAAGATGAAACTATTACTATAAGATTTCTGATAAAATGTTTACAATGCACTTTATTCTATGATAATAGGCTACTTTTTAAAGAATATTTGTATCATTTCTTCTCATCCTTTTCTTTGTTAAAAAGTTTTACTTTTATGAAAAATGAGAGTTTAATCTCTGAGTTCTATTCCTCTTATTGTTATGTATTACAAATTACAATAGTCGCCACTATATCCTTGCTTTCAAAAATAATTTGAAATATTTGGTAAAATATCTTTAGAAAATATGAAAAGCAGATATTAAGCTGCCATAAATACAGAAATAGTTGAGTGACTCCAGTATACTTTTAAATTCTCTAATTCATGTTTACTTCTTTAAATACAGTCTTCAGTATTGTTTCTGAAAGAATATCACACAATAAAGTACATTAATTCATCATAATATGCAAATAATTGTTTTAATTCTGAAAAATCCTGAAACCATTTAATTTCTGAAAATCATTAGTAAGCCAATGCACTGATCATTAACTCTTGCCTATATAATTTGCACGTTAGGCTCATCCATTTCAAGGTGATTAACAGTATATTCAGTTATCTGATCAGATTATTTAGTATGGAAAAAATTGCGTTTCAATTTCCTGGAGATGCCATCAAGATCCTGACACATTAAATGCCTGCCCTTGGATCTGAACTGATGATCTCATGTTTTAGGCATGCTTGGAGTATTCTCCGGTCCTCTCGGTCATAAGCCCATCTCCTTCTAGCAGTGATTACAGCCACCAGCTTTGGAAAGAAAGGTGGGATTAAGAACATTCTTAATGTTACACATAAAAATAAAAGATATTATTCAGTTTGATGATGAGCTGCTGTCAAATAGCCGTGGTTCTGTTTTATAAAATGTTAGGACCTGAATTATGTTTCCATCATGTTTTCAGCATCCAGCACAGTGAATGGCACATGGTGGTTTCACAATAATTGTGTGTTGAAATACGGTCAGCTGTTTCACTATTTGAGTTTACTGATTATAATTATTAGTAATTGTGATTTACGTGTAAAGTAGACAGCTTTTCAAAGCAGGGACTGTGTTTGCTAGTGTGTTTACATTGCTAGGAATAATAACTAGTATCAGGCATTTCTCAATAAATATTTGTTGATCGAATTAGTAAGTATGTAAAACAGTTTCACATCTTTTTTTTTCCCCCTTCTTGGCTGAGAGTCAGGAAAAAAATACGGATCTCAACCCAATAAACACAAGGAACTAGATTCTGACAACCACCTGAATGACTATGGAAGGAGAATTTTTTCCAATGTCTCCAAAACAAATCTCTACCTGGTGAAAATTTTCAGTGTGGCAGCTTGAGTGGAAAACTCTGTGAACCTGCACTTGAACTTCTGAGCTACAGAAGCGTGAGGTCGTCAGCGGGTGCTACTTTAGGCCCATTTTGTGGTAATTAGTGATAGGAAACTAATACAGAAGGTTTAAATAGCTGGAGGACTGTTTCTGCTACTTTGATAAAATTTTTGATGTATTGTTTATCTTGTTTATATCTCAAAGCTATTACCTGAGAATTACATTTGATCTCTAAAGTCATGTTAAGAATGTCTTTAACAAATCTTCAATATGAACAGGACAGTTAATATATATGAATGAAATCTTTTTTCACTCTGTTTAGGAATGTGCTGTCTTGAGCCTAGTGGGGAACTGGTTAAAAAGCACAAATTAGCTGTTCTGGAAAAAATACCCTAACCTGGTATGTCCTGACATCTTATTTAACACTAGATGGTCACATTTTCTATTTCATCTGAGAAAGCACATTTTAATTTGTTACAGGAGATGTAGGGGAAGGAAAATTACTTTAAGTATACAGGTACTTTCATCTTTGCCTCAGTTTTTTTTAAAGACATGTTCTCATTTTGGCTTAATCTGTGCCTTCAAAATGTGATGATTTCCTGTGTTTTATGGTATGTTTTTTATAGTATTAACTGTTTACTACATTCTCCATGAATAAATGCAAATATAGCGTGAATATCACAGAGCACCAAGATCTGAGTAACACTATTTGGGTTGCTAAATCCTTGTAGTATATGGCCTGGCATTTTGATTAATACTATGAATTCTAAAACACTTTCAATTTCCAAATATGCACAGTCACACGTACACTGCTAAAACAATAAAAATAAAATTAAAGGAAAGTTACATTAAAATAAAAATTTTTTACGTTATTCGGTTAGGGAAAATATTCCTAACTATTTTGCCTGATGTATACATGCTGAAAAATGTAAATGCTTATTTTATGTCTGAAATGAATAAATTGATAGCTTGATTCTTAAAGAAAAGAAAGACAAAATAGATTGAAATATAAGACTTACTGATGACAGGAATTGTTTACCGTAGGTCCAGAGACACAGAGGAGTTTGCAGATAGAATTCAGAAGGTTAGTGATATTGAATAGGAAAAATAAATCATCTTTATTTTCAATAACTGCTGTAAAAGTGGATAATAAGCTAAAGAACTATAAGAAGTATCAAAAATACTAACTGGAAAGGAATATCTGCATTCCTGTGTTCATTGCAGCATTACACGATAGCCAAGACCATAGAATCCACGTAAGTGTCCACTGACAGATAAATGGATAAAGAAAATGTCATATATATATATATGACATATGGCTATCATATATATATACACATACACATTAGAATATTATTCAGTCATAAAAAAGGAGATCTTGTCATTTGTGACAACATGGATGACTCTTAAGAGCATTATGCTAAGTAAGTAAGTCAGAAAGAGAAAGACAAATACTTACTATATGATCTCAATTACATGTAAAATCTAAAACCAAAACCAAACCCAACCAAAATGAAACAAATCTCTGAACTCATAGATACAGAGTACAGATTGGTAGTTGCCAGAGGCAGGGGATGGGGGTAGGCAAAATGCGTGAAGGTACAAATTTCCAGCTATACAATAAGTAAGACCTGGGAATGTAATGTAATGTTCAGCATCATGACTGTAGCTAATAATACTGTATTGTATGTTTGCAGGTTGCTAGAAGAGTTAATCCTAAAGTTCTCACCACAAGAACAAAAAGTATAACTGTGTAGTGATGGATGTTAATCAGACTTATTTTGGTGATCATTTATATATATATATATATAATTATATCAAATTATTATCTTTTATATCTGAAACTAATAGACTATTATATCTCAATGAAAACTACTGAAAAAAGAAAAGAAACTACCAGTCTTTATTCAATGGCTTTTTCCCCTCGAATTACCATAATTATTATCTTTTTGAAGGAGTCCTGAAGAGATTTCACCAAAAATACACTTCCTGTTGGTACATGTAAATATGATACAAACTCCTATCCTCAAAAGTTGAAGATCTTTTTGGAATCAACTCAAACATTTTACCCTGTCATTTAGTTGATGTGTTGCTGTCTGAAATGTAGATTGATGGTTGACAGCATTGATGTCATAAATTATGCATGCAAATTTAGTGAACACAATTAAACTGAGGCAGTATGGGTAATTTAAATAATTACATGTATAAATAGTATTATTAGTCTTGTCAAAATCTGCACCTATACTAAATGTCAGCATTTAATATCAACAAAGAGTGTTAAGGATTCAGAATTTTGTATCAGTATGGTTGGGAGATTGATTTCAAGTTCAATTACTTATTAAAATAATATTAGCATACATTTGTCTGATAACTTTTGTTTTTGACTTTTACCTGACTTTTGAGTAAGAATATAAACTCTGAAATTTTGGTTATATCTACTAAGCTAAATGGCACACAAAAGTTATAATCAACCATTTGTAATATATGGACGCTTACTACTTATACTTTTGTATAGTTCTCTTCAATATTCATATTTTACTGAACATGTGTGTATAACATCAATTACAAATCTACATGTTTTTCCATTATTCAGAACATAACCTTTATTTTTATTCTCCTGTGGTCTACCTAAAGGTGGAGGATAAAGAATTTTTTAGTCAGATTAAAAATAGACATGGAGTTCAATGGAACAGAATAGATAGCCCAGAAATAAACCCACAGATTTTTGGTCAATTAGTCTTTGACAAAAGAGGCAAGAATATACAATGAGTAAAGACAGTCTCTTCAGCAAATGGTGTTGAGAAAACTGGACAGTTGCATGTAAATCAATGAAGTTAGAATACTCCCTCACACCATATACAAAAATAAACACAAAATAGCTTCAAGACTTAAATATAAGACACCATAAACCTCTTAGAAGAAAACATAGCCAAAACATTATCTGACCTAAATCTCAGCAATGTTCTTCTAGGGCCATCTAACCCAGGCAATAGAAATAAAAGCAAAAATAAACAAATGGGATCTAATTAAACTTACAAGCTTTTGCATAGCAAAGGAAACCATAAGGAAAACAAAAAGACAACCTATGGAATGGGAGAAAATATTTGCAAAAGATGAGACTGACAAGGGCTTAATTTCCAGAATATATAAACAGCTCATACAACTTAATAATAAAAAAACAAACAACCCAATGCAAAACTGAACAGAAGACCTAAACAAGCAATTCTCCAGTGAAGACATACAGAAGGCCAATAGGCACATGGAAAAATGCTGAATATCACTAATTACCAGAGAAATGCAAATCAAAACTACAACGAGGTATCACCTCACACCAGTCAGTATGGCCATCATTCAAAAGTCCATGAATGATAAATGCTGGAGAAGGTGTGGAGAAAAGGAAACCTTCCTATGCTGATGATGGGAATGTAGTTTGGTGCAACCACTATGAAAAACAGTATGGAGATTCCTCAAAATTATTAAGCCAACTTCTGAATGTTGGTCATCACTGTGATTAGCAGTGAATCATATGTCTCACTTTTTGGACTACGTTCCTGGTTAAGCTGTGTTGATTTTGAATTTAACAGTGACTTGGATTTGACACAGAAGAGTAACCATATTAATTGAATATTCTTAAAGATTATTGTAGCATTTTTATAACTAAACAGTTGAAGGAAAATAGCTCAAAATTTAGATAGCATAGTAGCTGAGTCCTATATATTTAGGGAAATCATAAATTCTCCCATTTTAATATTACTGTCTTCTCCCATTTGATGGTGTATGGAGGACATTGTTTAAGAGACAGTTACACTCTTCCTCGGCGATACCTATGGAGGTGGCAACCATCTCCTAGTCGGCATCATGGCTGCCCTCAGACCCCTCGTGAAGCCCAAAATCGTCAAAAAGAGGACCAAAAAGTTCAAATGGCACCAGTCAGACCAATATGTCAAAATTAAGTGGAACTGGCAGAAACCCAGAGGCAATGACAACAGGATGTGCAGGAGGTTCAGGGGCCAGATCCTGATGCCCAGCATCGGCTATGGGAGCAACAAGAAAACAAAGCACATGCTGCCTAGCGGCTTCCGCAAGTTCCTGGTCCACAACATCAAGGAGCTCAAACTGCTGCTGATGTGCAACAATCTTACTGTGCTGAGATTGCTCACAATGTCTCCTCCAAGAACTGCAAAGCCATCATGGAAAGAGCAACCCAGCTGGCCATCAGAGTCACCAATCCCAATGCCAGGCTACGCAGCACAGTACACTAATAGACAGCTCGTGCACATTGTATTTGTGTTAATAAAACCATGAAATTAAAAAAAAAAAAAAAGAAGAGCAAGACAGTTACGTGCATCTATACTCACGCACTGGGACTGCAGTGCTCCAAAGGACTTACAACAGGATTCCTAGACTAGTCTTGAGCTATCTGTTCACAAGTGACTATTTTAATGTTTTAAATATATATATCTACAAATGTTAGAAACTGACCTCAGAAAATTTGGAACTACAGTGTCTGCTGGTTTCACTCATTTTTTCTGATGTATTTTTAAGTGAATTACTGTAAGGACAATAAATGTACTTTTTACATTCTAAGAGACATTTTATATTTGCCTGGGTGAAATAAAATTCACTTTCAAATTAAGTAACAGTAAAAATATGTTATTAGCAATTTTAATCCACATGATTGATACTTACAGAATGTTAAGTATACCTTCAACTCACATCACATAAAATACTCTGTGCAAGGTATTTTGATCTTAATACAATTTGTAACATTTTTCAAAGTACATTTTTATTAGCAAATCAAAATTCAAATTTTCCTTGTTAAATATTATATCCTTATATTCTTTTTGCCATGCTTTTCAAATAAGTTTTATACATGTTTTTAATTGAAGTATAGTTGATTTACAATGTTGTTTCAGTTTCAGGTGTACAGTAAAGTGATTCAGTTATATATATACATATATATGTATATATGTGTATATATATATACACACATATTAATTTTCAGATTATTTTCCATTATAGATTATTCAAGGCATTGAATATAGTTTCCTGTGTTATACAGTAGGTCCTTGTTGTTTATTTTATATATAGTAGTGTGTATCTGTTAATCCCAAACTCCTGATTTATCCCCACCCCGCTTTGGTAACCATAAGTTTGTTTTCTATGTCTGTCATATTTTTAATTTAAAAATAAAAATTTTAGAATCAGTTATTTAAAATGTTACTGCCTACTATGTCCTCCACAAGGCTTTAATGTCCTCCACAAGGCTTTAAATAAATTTACTGATGAGAACATTAAAATTCTGAATCACAGTGTACAATTTAGATGATATTTGATATGCAGAAACAAATCTATTAAATGAGAATTTATAAGATTCTTCCCTTCATCATTGCCCTGAATTATGCCCATCAGGAATTTTCTACCAAGTTGATAATTATATCCATACATGACACAGCCACATACTGTTGCAAATTCACATATAGTTAAGTTTACAAATGAATGATACAGATAGAAAGTTATACAAGCTCTTGGGAAAGGAAGATCATATGTAATCTGGAAATGGGGCTGACCTTGCAGATGAGAAACTTTAAAGGAAGAAGAAAGAGTCTTTTCTGTCCAATATTCATGCATGATTATATAAACACACACGCACATGCACACACACACTTTAGTATTTTGAATTATTTATAATTTTATAAATTATAATATACCAAAAGTAATCATTCTAACAACTCCATGAGGTAAGTAAAGTCGATCATTTCCATTTAGTAGCATGCTGGCTAAGACATGGAATTAAGTGGCATTTTCCAAGGCAAGAGAGCAGGTGATAAAATGACTGTCCCCACTATGTGCCCTATACACTGTCCACCACATAATGTCAGAAGATGGAAAGGGAGAATGTGTAAAGACTGTAAAGCAAAGACTGTGTTTGAAGGGGACGTCTTGGGGAAAATTATTTCCTAACATTGAAACAAATCATTTAGTTTAAAAAACTTATTTATTCAACTGGGCATCTACTGTGTAGCAGCACAGGTATGAAGAATAGAGCAGTAAACTGGAAAGTCTCTAATCTCATGGGGCTCACATTAAGTGGGGAAAAACAAGTCAAGAAGTAAAGAATATGGTTTTACATAGTAATCGATGCTATGAAGTGGGTGTCAGGCTCAAGGGAAGCTATTTTAAACAAGGACAATTTATGTAATAATGGCGAAAGCTTACAAAAGTCTATCCACCATCTTTCCTTGTTTGGTGGCAAATGAAGGAGAAATTGTGTCTTATATTTGGATTCAGCAGTTTAAAAAGAATCAGACATTCAGTTCTACAAAACCATAAAGATGACTTCAGTCAACACTGCTGAAATCACAGGGTGAGGCTTGTCAATATGCACGTCCCTCCGCCATCTGAAAAGTAGCCTCTGAGTTCATTTTCCAGGCTGCTCTCTGGGGACACCATCAGTATGTCAGAAAACTACAACCTGGGACCATTTCTTTGTATCCGTGAATGGTGCTCCTGTCTTAGTAAGTGTACTTTTAGCTAAAATGTCTCATAGTCCATGACAAATGCTTACAGTGTTCCTTTCAAGCAAATGCTTAAGAGGAAACGTGATCTAATACTGTGCTGCCCAATACGGCAGCCACTAACCACATGTGGCTGTTGAGCACTTGAATTGTAGCTAGTCCAAACTGAGAAGGAATGCAACTGTAAAATGCATGCTATAATTTTAAAACTGAAAATATTGGGTTAAATGCAATCTTAACTTACCTGTTTCCACTCTTAAAAAAAAAAAAACTACAAAACTGTTTAAAGTTATACATGGGGCTCACATTAAAATTCTGTTGGACAGAACTGTCTTGAGGGGAGGGATTCAGACTGACAACTAGGCCTAATCTCTAAAATCCCAGGCCATGAATAGATAGAAACACAGAGAAGATAACTCCAACAAGAGGTTATCATCTAACCACTTCAAAATTAAATAATCTGACACTATTCTATTGATATTATTGCAAATTACAAGTATAATTATGTGGTTAAAATGTGTCATTCACAAACTACAACCTGCATAAAATTTCCTCAGTGACCATTTGAATATACCTATTGTCATAAACTGTGTTAAGAAGCATAAGTTGTATGCTTTAGAGGATTATTTTTTTCTAAACACCAATCTCATTTTTCAATTATCCTAAACACTTAAGAAATGCTGATACTATCTTAAAGCAATATTTTGATCCTTTTGATACATCTCTAATTCACTGTTGGACATACCAAATGCAAGCTTGTCACTTTTTATATCCAGTTAAGAACACTAGGGGGAGCCTCAGAGAGTTACAAAGTTTTGAGAAAACCCTGTCTGCTATCATGAGGACAATATAACATAGTTAGGCTGTTTATCTTCCCCAGTTACTCAAAGAATTTATTTAAAAAGTAAGAACGCTCCATTAGAGCCTCAAATTTATGTATTAAATCGCTGTTGAGAATTACTTTGGATACACACACCTGTATAATAATATATATATGGATGACATATTTTCCCAATTAATGATAAATTTTGCCAAGAGTCCTGAAATAAAAATAACTACACTTGTAAAGTATAACTAAAAAACTGATCCTAGTGTTTTTCTAAATATACCAACTGATTGAACATTTGTAATCAGTCATATACTCTATTGTTTTTCCTCCCCTTGGCATCCTTTTGGAGAATGTTGTCAAGTATGAGAGTTTTGAGAACCACTGATTGAATCCATAATAATTAACTAAAAATTCAAATCCATGATCATTTCGAGGAAGGAGGGAAATGAGTAGGAATCACTATGCTAATTAACATCTAAGAAGGAGCCATATGGGAGACTGAAAGGCAGAGAAATTAGTGAGAAGGAGGAAAACTGGCCAAATGATTGAACTGTGGAAACCCCAAAAAGGAGAGAGTCCACAACATTATAAACTGGCTATACTTTAATTAGAAAAAAAAAAGGAGAGCATCCAGGAAAGAAAATATTTTGAAATGCAGTGAGAAGCCTGGTATTTTAATGCCTGAGAAAGGGCCACTCTATTTGGTAATTTGAATTCTAAGGATAGCAGTGTGGAATGTTTTAGAAAGTGTTTATGCAAGTGTGTGTGTGTGTGTGTGTGTGTGTGTGTGTGATGTGTGTATATGTATATCACATATTAGAGCTACATAAAATTCTGGAGAAGAGTTCATCTCATTCTTTAGTTCTTATTCTACTGCAGCTCAGAGATGTCAACCTCATTTGCTAATTCATTTGCTCGACCAAATATTTAAGAAGCATCTATCATGAGCCAGACACCGAGACAAATTCTGGAAATACACAGTTAAAATATTACAAGCCTCTATCCTCAGGGAGCTCTCAAATTCATGTGATCTTTACATTAACATTGGGGTGTATTAGGTCCTCATTTGCTGCCTCCTGATGCTCCAGGAACCAAAACTTACTTGCATAAAAATTTCTGCCTGCAGCTGAGTTCTGTGCTCTAGCAAATAAGTTAGGTGGCTTTTTTTTTCTTTTTGAAATATATCCCAAGATAAAATTTTATAATATGTTGTTGTGACTGTTCTTGACATTTTAGGAACTACCTGTTCTAAACCCACTACAGAGAGGGCTCTGTAGTGAGGAAGTAGGTAAAAATAGAGTTGTCATAAAATAGTAATTTACAGCTACCAAATCTCAAAACAGGTTCAAGTGTTAGGGAACATTTCTAGCCAATATTTGTGTTTTCTGAAGAGGTTTACTTAGATTTTGAACATGCTGTCTCCCAGTTAATCCCTGAACTGCCATTACTGCTATCTTAAATGTGATTACAACCGTAATGACCTCCATCATTTCTATTATTGCAAGTAGAAATCCATAAATATAAGGATTCAAATAGCTCACATTATGAATTAGAAAACACCCTCCTGCACAGTTATGTACACTGAGGTGAATCAAATGAAACCCAGCAAACTGTCCTGGTCAAATATAATTTTTTTAAATTTCCTATTTATTTTATATGTATTCTACCTCTTTTTGTGTTTGAGGAGGGAAGATTTTGAAAACTTTACAAGTGATATCATGAACCATGTGTACAGTTATGCCCGAATGTTTCAACTAAAAAATATACTGCATAACAATTTTGTTTCATAAAGTGTTTTCTTAAATTATATTTGCCTGTGTAACTTAGTGGAGTTCTTTTTTCATGAATATATATATCCTTTCATAAATATTACTAACAAGCCAAAAAGCTGGCATTTAAATGTCAGTACTATAAATAAACCATAAAATCTTATGCCTGACTTGAAGGGTCAATGTTTTGGAGTAACTGAAGAGGAATTATTTTTAAAGGAGAGGAACAATTTTGGATTTATGGTACCAATAACTTCTCTCTTTAAATAACCTCAACCAATTTAATTAAAGTTTAAGGATAAAAGCCAGGCTAATTGTGTCCTCACGAAGGGTCAAAGGCACCACCATTTTCCTGGTCACTTTGGCCAGAGACCTGGGGGTCACTTTGACTTCTCTTGCGTCCTGTCAGTCACCAAGTTGTATGTCTTCTTCACAACGACCCATCACTGTACAATCAGGCCATACCCAACTTATGCCTCAATTACTATAATAATTTTTTAACACAAATTAAAATTAGAGGCAAACTTCATGACACATCTTAAAAATCATAACAATATCATGAAACTTTGCAAATTTAGTATATATACTTTCTTAACTGATCTTTTCTTCTACATCCTTTTCCAGTTGATCTGCTGAAGAATATAATGACTTTGCACTGGGCATGAATCAAGGTTAAACTCCTTGACCTAACATTTAAAACAATGAGTTAGCTGCTTTTATCCTGCCCGACCAATCATTTTTCTTCTCCATTACTTACCATAGCTAATTCTCTACTGGGTTCAGGTTTCTTGTACTTCCATGAACCTTCCCCTCTCTCTGTCTGGATACACATTTTGCACATTCACAATGTGTGTTTTCTTCTTCTACTTTCTCCAAACCATTTTTTATATTTAAAAAAATTAAGCTTATCCTGAGTGAGGTCTTCTTGGCTAAGCCCAACCTATTGCTTTTTTTAAAATGCAAATCTATACCATGTAGATTAGCACTCAAATCTCTATTTCCTTACATATGCTTTTCTTGCTTTTTATGTATTTATGTTATATTCTCAATTACTGGGTCGTGTGAGTACCTTAAAGGCAGTATTCCTAAACATTGCCACTGTCAAGTACCTCGCTCATTATTTTTCTTGTGACCTATATATCTTGAAAGCTTTGTCTAACCAACTCTATTCACTAAGCAAATGATTGCTTTTTTTTGCGTGAGAATCAGGATTATTGTTCTGCTGTTGATACTATTCTAGTCTTGGGAAAAGACGCAAGAAGCTTTATCTGTTGAGCTTGCAGAAATATTAAAACCAGCTACAGACTCCTATCTTTTACCTTTTAAGAAAGAACTCCTTAGCCTTTTGCAGCTACTGCTGTGGATAAGGGTCACTTCTTGTCTTTGTTACAATCTCCCTAACTAGCAAGATTTCAGGTGTTCAGTAAAGGTTTAATGCTCTGTCCAGCCTGTGATTCTTAGCAGGAGCTAGGAAGAAGAGAACAACCCAAACCCTCAGAGGGCCAAGGTGGCTACAGTTAAAGAAATGTATGTACTTTTCAGACATGGGCCTAAGTTTTGAAAAGCTAAGGAGCACTTGCTATCTTAAAGTAAAAGGCTTCTACTTTTCTGATAATGATGAATTTACTCTTGAGGGCTAGAAGGGAGGCGTTGGGCCAACAGAAGTGAAAAATAACTTAATTGTTCTTCCAAATGCTTCTTTATTGCTGAGTTCCTGCATGTCATATCCTTATAACAGTAGACTCTGCAAAAGAGTAAAATATTAAAGTGCATTATTTTAGCTAATGAAGCTTAGCTGATCAATCAAGTGCTACATTCAGATATTAAGCTACAAAAATAAGTATTGAAAAATAAAATAAAGTAAATGGAGAATTGAAGATACAATAAGACCAAAGCAAAACAAAACAAAACAACATCAATCAGACGAAAATAAACACTTATAAAGTTAGTAATACAATAATCTGAGTGATGACTTTGATTAAAAAAAAAACTGAAATAAAACAAATGACAGGAGTGATACAGCACCAGCCCCAAAGGGAGGTCTCCTAATAAAATCCCAGCTCAGGAGCGGAATGCAGGAAGAGCTTAGATACTCGAACCAGCCTGCTCAGTTAGCCTTCTGTGTCGGTGGCCTCTGCAGGTGGCCCCAGACAGAGCCCATACAGAGAGCCCAAGGATGAGGCCCAAAGCAAGGCATCTCAGGCCTGAGAACAGGTTCCGACTGACAAAGACAATGAGTGGGGTTTGTTTTTGAGGGCCTTTGACATGTTTGTGTCACATATAATTTCATTTTCATATCAGCTGATTAAGGGAGGTAGTATTATGTTTATTGTGTTTATTTTTTGTTTGCAAAAACAGGCTCATAGTTGTTTTTTGGGTTTTTTTTTTTTTTTTTTGGTAACTTAACCAAAATCCTACCTTTTCTTGGAAAGAGCAATAAAAACTTATGCCGTATTTTATCAGCTTCCAAAGGTCATACATAAGGCTCCAGCTGACCTCCATCTGGTCTTAACAGGTAGGTAAATTAGACATGAAATCCCCCTTCAAAACCCAAAAGTTTAAGTAAATAATTTCTAAATCATTAAGGTAAAATTCTATTCTTTCTTATACAATATTTACAGTATGGCATACTTGATAGAGTTTTTTTGTGGAAATAGTTGTGGAAGCTGTTTAAATAATTTATTCATCCCTTCGAAAGACCTTTATTGAACCAGAAACACTACAGATTTAGTAAAAAAAAAAAGTTCTCAGATTTCATGGTACTTACAGTTACAGAGGAAAGACAGTAATTTAAAAATAAAAGCATAAATAAACAAAGCTGCAAACTTTGAGAAAACCATATGACACAAAAGACTAGGATGTTTTATACAGTGTACTAGAGAAACGTTACTCTAACTGGGGACAGACAGTCCATGGCGAAGCTGTTCTCTTTCATTATAGTTAACGATAAGAAGCCAATGGAAGGATTTTGCACAGGAAAGTAATACACTCCTATTTTTATTTGTAAAAGATTACTCAGGCTGTTTGTGGACAAAGGATCAAAGGGAGTAGGTAGCAGAATAAGGAAGAGAGGGGAGGAAGCAATTTGCAATTGTCCAGGAATAAGTAACAAGATTAAAGTAAGGTGCGAAGAATGACGCCAGAGAGACTTGGATGGGTTTCAAGAGAGGTTTTGTAGGGAAAATGCTAGGCTACAGTGATGGATATTAAATGAGTCAAGGAGAGTGACCACAGGCAGATGATGTTTGTTCCGGCCGTAGTAAGTAGGGAAGTGTCATTTACTAAAATGAAGAAGGTTGCAGAAGTGGCAAGTTTAGGGGAAAAGAGCAGTAGTTTGGGCTTAAATGTTGGGTGTGATATGTCTCTTCAGTATTTAGTTGTAAATACTGAGAAGGCTATTGAATCTTTTAGTCTGAAGCTTGGAAAAAGAAAATGGAAGCAACCATAGATGGCTGATATGTGAAGTGATGGGACTCCTGAGATTGCTAGGGTAAGCAGATGTCTTGAGAAGGGAGGAAGGGGCCAGCAAGGAAGACAGAGGACAGGCAGAGAGAGAGAATAATAAGGTGCTGTGGGGGCCAAGACAGACAGAACATCAACCATGTAAGATGCAGCTGGGAGGTCATGGACGATGATGACTGAACAGTCCACGCTAAACATGACAACAAAGAGGTTTCCAATGACCTCAACAACAGCAACTTCGGTGAAATGGCATTGGGAGTAGGGACAGAGGATAGAACAGTGAGTGGGAGGTGAAAAGTGAAGCCAGCCTGTGTAGACAACTTTGATTTAAGCTTGGTTGGAAAGGATAGTACACATACGGGAGAGTAATGTGAAACTGGGGTTTAATCGAATGATGCATACATACTACAGCATTTTTTGAATGCTAATGGGAAGGATTCAGTAATAATAAAAAGTAACAGCAATCAATGTTTGAGTCTGCACTATGTGCTAGGAATTGTTCTAGGTGTTCACCTATACAGCTTTATTTCATACTCGTGACAATCCTCCGAAATAGTTACTGCTATTTTACATTTATGGACACGGGAACTGGGGCACAGAAAGGTGGACTTGTCCAAGGTCTCAAGCTGGTTAAGTGACAGAGTCAGGATTTAAACAGGCTCACTCTAGTTTTGGCTCTTAATATTCTACAATACATTTGTTTCTCAAGTAGAGAGAAAAAGTTGGAAGTTCAGGAGAGAGAGGAAACACCTGAGGAAGTGCATGGGAAGGCGGGATGAAAGCGCCATCTAAAACAAAGGTGGAGGACTGGGCATTTTTAAACAAAGGGCTGTTCTTTGCTGGGTTTGGAGATGCCTTAATGAGCCAGGACTGACTTATTATATCTCATCAACCATGATGCAATAAATCCTCAGATAATAACAATGGTGGTAATCATTTCTTTTGAGGAAAAAATGGATTATGATGAAGCTTAAGATTCCCTAAATAAGTACTCAAGAATTTCACTTCCAACATCCAAGTAGTACACTTCAGAAACTGAAACCCTCAACCCAGATGTCTTCCCCAGTACTCCTAGTAAGTGTTAAATTGCTTCTAATTTGATTTAGTACAAAAGCGATTATGTGGTGTTGCTGGCTCCATTTCAGGTGTGGCTGAAGCACATATAAAGTGCTTTTGGATATGCTAACAACTCAACAGTGTTAATTAAAGGCAATAATATGCTTGGCTCTTTGATATGGAAGGTTCTTGCTGGGAGGTGTAAACATTGAAATACACACACACACACACACACACACACACACACACACACACACACACGAAAGCTGAATTTTGAGAATTTGCCTGGTTTCCATTCAGCAGAATTTGTTGGTTTCCATTGTGAAGCCATGTAATCTCCTGTTTTACAAAAATAAAATTCTTATGAATTTCCATGCAATTCTTATGTCTCCCAATTTATGGGGAAGATGAGTATGGAGGGTAGGGGGTGGATTAGAAAGAAAATCTCATAATCGATAAATAATTTTTCTGGCAATCTTGGCTAAACCCCACTATTTCTTTTATAATGAGTTATCTTTTTTAAGTTAAAAAAAGGTACCATGTAGTAATATATAAAGATAAATAGCATACATGAAGCTTGTTAATTAATTATACTCTCATTATAGACGAAACCTCTAAAAGATAATCCCATTCAGGAGAGAATTATACTAATGTTTTGTTAGAAAGGATAACAATAGACTGCTTTCTATCTCCCTGGGATGGATAGAAAGAAATGATGTTTAATCTCCTTTTCCTACACCCACCCTCCTCCTTTCTTCCCTCTACTCCTTTCTTTCAAGATTACTGCAGATTAACAAGGTGCAGTAGTCCCAGAAATGTGAAAAATGTCAATTTCCTATTTATTGTTAATTATTCTTGGAGAATAATTATCAAAGAATTGTTATAGAATTTTAAAGAGAAGAAAAAATTACTCCAGTGTTCTACATAATATAATCCCTAAAATATATATTTGGGGAATTTTTATCCAAAAGTAGATTCCCATAACTTCTTTGGGGACACTAAAATAGATTGGAATATGATCAGCATAATCTATTAATCCCTAAATTCCAAAGGAAATAATATGGAAATTCTTGATGTTTTAAGTTCCTTCCATCCTTACATTTTTGTTTGTTTGTTTTTTTCCCTTTTAAAAAAAATCAAAGTATAGTTGATTTACAATATTGTGTTAGTTTCTGGTATACAGCATAGTGATTCAGTTATATATATATATATGTATATGTGTATATATGTATATGTGTATATATGTATATGTGTATATACATGTGTGTATATATATATACACACACACGCATGTGCACACACACACACATCCTTTTTCATATTCTTTTTCATTATAGGTTATTATCAGGTTTTGAATATGGTTCCTTGTGCTATCCGTAGGGCCTTGTTGTTTATCTATTTTAGCAATAATAGTTTGTATCTGCTAATCTCAAACTCCTAATTTACCCCTCCCTCCAATCAATGGAGGTTTTAAAAGTATCCACTCACAAAAATTGAAAATAATATTCAATTATAAGAAATAAAATTGAAGAAAGAAGGAATATTTGGTGGATACAATGTGAAGGAAAACCAGAAACACTAAAGAATTAGATCAGGCCTAAAGAATAAGATTTACTAAGAAATTAAGAGCAAATTGCTTAATCACATTTCTGTTGGAATCTTCCTGCCAAGACAACCCCCTCATGCAATAAGGACCATTTCACAAGACAGCACCTCCCTGATTCCCACTTGTTCCAGGGAATTGAACATTAAACAACTCTTCTTCTTTTGAAATATCCCCAAATTGCTTGCTTGCCCTCTTTGCAGTCAACCAAAGACTGCTGAACGTTCCTGAAGCTTCACCAGAAAGTCTCTCCCTGCTTCCAAACTTTCTGTCTTAACAGAATGCTTGCCAATCAGGGACCCTCTTGGTGTTTCCTCTTTTTACTCTATAAAACCAATTCTCCTTTCTAATGTCTTTTACAGATAAATGGTAGAATGTCTTGCTTGAGGTCATATGAACTATTTCAAAATCTAATTTAGGGCTTTGATCTCTAATCCCTTCTAAATATTTTAATGTATAGACCCACCTAGATGTTTTATCTGAGTTATTAATTCCAACCAAATCAAATAGAACTAATGTCATAGAATTGACTATTCTAGATACCACTGTGGACCAAGATAGAAAGCAGTGAAGAGAGAGCACGTCTGACTCCCAGGCTGATCCCTAGACCTGAGGTGAGCATCCTGCCGACACTACAACTATTTGAAAAGGATTTCATTCCACAATTTGAACAGATGAGCATTAAAACCCAAAGGCAGAATTGAGTCAATAGTTTAACATGAAAAACGTCAAAGTCAGTTCATGGTAAATGATTTTTCAAACTCTGATAACATGTGTGTCTGCACATCTGTGCACATACAGGCATATAAAAGAGAAACGGAAGAGGGAGAGATTGAAGGGAGGGAAATACTGGAGTTCCCTAAGAAAAGGGGAAGGAGATGAGAAATCCTGGGGTAGATGAATGAAGGGAGAGGGTGTCGCTGAGGGGGAAACTGTACCTAGAGAAAACAGGAAATGATCTTGAAAACAAATAATCAGTTTAGAAAATTTTAATTTTTCTCTTAAGGTTGGTTGTGTCTCTTTTTAGCCCCTGGCCTCTTGCTTTGGTCTGGTCACTGGATGCCCTCCTGCTGGCTGCTGTTACAGGCCTTTCAAGTCATCCTCCATCCTGCAGCTGGGGCATTCTCTCTAAAAGCTCGAACCTGACCATGTATCTTCCTTGTTCAAAGCCTCTTTTAATGCCTCTTTCCCAATTGCTTTTAGCATAAATCTACTTCCGGCCTAGCATCTCACCAGCACCCTCTTCCTCTCCCCAAATTCTACCTTGCTCCCTCTTGCTTCTGGGTCTCTGTACCTGCTGCATTCCCTGCTTAGAATAACAGCTTCCCCCTTTTGCCATTTCCTCCCCTAACTAATCCCTACTATTCTTCTCAGTTTACTGCTTAGAAACCTCCTTCTGGAGAGCCTCTGACAGCCACCTCCCTGCAGGTATCCTAAGTGATCCAACAGCATCGTCTGCTTCCAAGCTTTATATGGCACCTGATTGTACCTGCCTGTTTCCTTGTCTGTAAGACCTCCTAGACTGTGAGCCATCTGATACCATGGTTTGCTTTCCAGCTCACTCCTCATTATATAACTAATACCTGGCAGAGTCCATAGTGTGTATTAACTAGTTAGTAAATATTAAGCTAATAAATTAATACTTTTGAAAGTGATTTAGGTGAACTGAAAAATAAGAAAGAAATAATACATAAAGAATAAAGAGTTTCAAATCTGTTTTTTAAAAAATGGGAGTTAAAAATAAAGTCACATCCTCAACTAGCTTTTGAAAGCTTTTAAGACCTCAGTAAAGTGTAGCCTTCCTGATTATACCAATAATACACAGATGATATGTGGTCCACTGACAAAAATAGAAGGCGTTGAGCAGCTAGAAAATTAGATTAAAACAGAACAAACTGATTGGATTTAAAGATTATACAGGGTCACAGTCTCAAGATTCTTGCACTGTAGGGAGTATTATATCATCCGTAAATCTATCCTCCATGTAAAGAAGTACATGAGTGATGTGAGCCAGGCTGATACAGCTGCTGCTCAAATGTTCTAAGAAGAGTTCCCATCAGTACACGATGCACTAATGCATGCTGTTGCATATTATTTATATGCTACATTTGCGTTTACTTAGTAATTCAAAAGGGAATTAACATGGAGCATGCTGTTTGTCGTGACAGGTAATTTTCAAATATAAGAATTCTTCCACTCAAATATAATCCATACACAGATTAAGAATGACTGTACAGTTAACACACATACGGTATATTCTTAAGCAGTAGAATTCTAATTAGATGCCCCTAAATACTTATAAACTCCATTTTATCCTGAAATTCTTATCACTAATATATTCATTTGAATGAATTATAAATTCTTCCACTTGTATTGAGAATTTGAAAATATCTCATCTAAAAAAAGTGTAGCATATTCTAGGTAAAATGAGAAGTGGTCATTAAAATCCTTTCATGAACATGCACACACACACATATACACACACCCCAAACCTAAAAACTCAACTAAATTAAATTTTCTCAGAAATTTTATAGAAGAGTTTATTGTAGGATTGGTTTATGACTGACAATTTCCTAGTTAAAATATGAATTTTAAAGTAACTACTTTAGCATACTAATTTGGGTTGGACAAGTGAGTTATAGATATGACCATAAAATAAATATTTATTTAACCTTTCAAAACAAAAATAAAAGGTGAATTGTCTGCTCTCTATAGAGAACATCTTACATTTATTGTTTCAAGGTGGGGGGAGATCCCTCTCAAACTTTTTGTCTGTTATACTCTTTTACCTTCAAAGAAACAAAGATATCTGCCTATGACAAATAACATATCATTTTATAATTTCCTGCTGTCCAGTTTGACTATTTTAAATGATAATATAATTACCATGGTTATTACAGAATATCATGAAAATACATGGTTAATTGTTTTAATATGACTATGGAACTTAGACATATTACTTTGAGTGCTCAAAAGTAAAGCATTGTTTACTAACTAGAAATATTTTAAAGTAATACAAATAATTATTTTATAGAAGTAGGAGAGAAGCAAATATAGGGGTTTACCTTGAAGAATTTTCCATTTTTTAAATGACCTTCTATATTATATTACATATTAAAAATATATAGAAATGTGAAAAAAAGGGAAATTATTAAAGGTGAGTTGACAAAAAAGGTTGGTCCTTGGACCAGCAGAATTGGCAGCACCTGGGAGCTTATGAGAAATGTAGAATCTCCTGGTGTCACTCTAGACATACTAAATTAGAATTTGCATGGTAACAAGATTCCCTGGAGATCTGTATACACACTAAAGTTTGAGAAGACATATTCTATTACACAGGTGTATATAATTCATTTCTCCTTGAAGCCCTAGGAGCACAGCTCATATTCATAATATTTTTCTATGATAGGAAGGTGGTATGTTTTAACTTTACAGACAGAAAAATAGTGTGCATCAGGGATGTGATTAGCCACATATTCACTGTCAGTAATGATAAATTTGTTGATGATCAATCAATATTTAAATGATTTCTTTATATTATTCCATAACTTGAAGCTATAAAGGGAATGCGGTTTTAGGTAATAAAGACAGACTCTTGCTAGTATCGAGTTTTTATGCACTTAGAAGTTGTATGCTATTTAAAGAGAACAATCTCCAGAATGAGTTTACTTTCTATGTTTTTTTCTTATTATTTTACTATCGGTAATTAGGGCTTTATAAGTCTATGTGATTGCATAATAAAAGAACCTCTGTACTTTTTTACTCTCTATATTTTACTGGTGATCAATTCCCTGACTTTATTATATTACCCATCCCCCTAGTCTGAATAATTTTGTCATTTTTATAAGTTTAATTGATTCATTTCATTGCTTTTCATGCCTAATTCTAATAAACAAATATTTATTATTCTACATTTGCTAAGGCAAAGCTCAGTGTGGGGAATGGTTTGTATTAAATGATGAACAAGATACAATCTCTGCTCTCAAATACACGCCAGTTCATCAGGGGAGTTAACTCATATACACAAATAATCATGATTAGTTTCAATGACGAAGAGAGTGCTATGGGACACAGAGAGCAGTCACTTCTGATTTGTGGAATTAGTTAAGACTCCCTGAAGAAGAAAGCATTTAAAACTAGGCCGAGGAGGCTGGCTGGGTAATAATAAGAGGATAAGCTTTTAAAGGGCATTTTGTTTGTGAAGAGAGCAAGAATATCTCCATGTGGTGGATTTTTACAAAAATGTCCAGGAATTAAGTAATCAAATAATTTTTAAAGCACTTACTTAGCTACTTGTACTGAAGTATAGAAAGTTAAAAAAAAAGACTCATAAAAAATATATATAATGAGTTCCTGCAGAAGATTAAAAAATAAATTAATTAATGAGGGAAGTAGCAAGATGATAAAGCAATTTTAAAGAATAAAATAGTCTGCTTAAAATCAAGTCAGTGGGAAAAAACATCTCAGGGATAATGTTGCAAAATTAGATACAAAATTGGTTAACATTATACAGGGCAATAAATATGTAACATTTGAGGTTATCTTTTCCAGTGGCCAGAAATCATGCTTTACTTATCAATCTTCTAAAATGTAATATCTAACTTTACAGTCTGGTTTTAATCAATAGTAAATGAAACAACGTTACAATTCCCTGTACATTGGTGAAACCACTATGGAAAACAGCATGGAGGTTCCTTAAAAAATGAAAAATAGAGTTGGCATATGATCCAGCAACCCCAATCCTGGGCATATATCTGGAGAAAACCCTAATTCAAAAGGATACATACCCCGTAATGTTCATAGTACTATTTGCAATAGCCAGGACATGAAAGCAACATAAATGTCCATCAATACATGAATGGATAAAGAAGTGGGGCGTGTGTGTGTGTATGTTTGTGTGTGTGCGCGCGTATATTTGTGTGTGTGTGCGCGTGTATGTTATGGAATATTACTCAGCCATAAAAAAGAATAAAGTAATGCTATGTGCTGCAACATGGATGGACCTATAGATGATCATACTGAGTGAAGTGTCAGAGAAAGACAAATACCATATGATATCACTTACATATGGAATTTAAAATATGATACAAATCAACTTATTTACAAAACAGAAACAGACTGACAGACTTAGAAAACAAACTTATGGTTACCAAAGGGGAAAGGGGGTCTGGAAGGGATAAATTTGGAGTTTGGAATTAGCAGATACAAACTATCAAATAAAATAGATAAACAACAAGGTCTTACTGTGTAGCACAGGGAACTATATTTAATATCTTTTAATAAACCACAATGGAAAAGAATATGAAAAAGTATATATATATATATATATATTCATATATATATATATGAATCACCTTGCTGTACACCAGAAACTAATACAACATTGTAAATCAACTCTACTTCAATTAAAAACAGAAGTTACAATTTCCTAGGACTCCAGGTGACTCTTAGGTGGAGTGTTTGATAATTCTCTGGTAGAATTTCAAAAGGGCACTTCTAGATAACTTTTACATTGATTTGTCAACACAACCCAGTGAAATAGCTATTATCATACCCAGTTTGTAGAGGAAACTGAGTTTTAGAAATATTAGTCAAATTACCCAAATTACATAGCTGATACGGGGCAAAAAATTAGATCTTAATCCAGATTTGTTTGATTTCAAAGTCGTAGCCTTTGAACTATACAGTAAGAACAAACTTATTCTGTCCCAGGCAATATCTAAGTTCTAAACTAATTAAATTAATTCAATACTTCAACAAAACAGACAACCCTGCACCCCCAAACAAAAATAAAAACATGAATTTGGTGGATTCTTACTGCACAAATGAAGAAAGTGGTCCAAAGGAGCAGGAGGAAGAAGGGAGGGTGGGCAGCAGTGCTGAAAGACCTGGGACTCAGACTTCTAAGACTGCATAGTGTTGTTCAAGGAATAACAGACTCCACTGTGTCCTGAGGGTAGGACAGACAACACTGTGGAATCAGGTGGTGTGGAGCAAGAGGCTGCTCACAATCTCCCCTGAAGGAGCTGGAATTTGCTTTCTGCAGTTCTTAACCATTTTTAGATCATATATTAATCTGTGACTAAGGACGTTATGGCAGTCTTTCTCCTGAAATGTGCCTATCTGTACTTATGCACAAAACTGCAATCCCCTTTAGAAGTTTATTCACTTTTTGAAGACACTAAGCATTCACTTCTGCATGAGGATACCTAGAGGTAGGTGGGGAGGACTCCTGCAAATTTTTAAGACAGCAGATCAATCTCTCCGGATAGTATTTGAGCATATTGTTTAAGTAAATGGGATTTTAACCAAAATGTGGAGGATAGAAAATAATGCATTGTGTACCTTCCTCCAGTTAACAATAGGACCAAACCCTTAATTCACACTAATCCAACTCCAGCCTTGTGATTTCATAAAAAATCCACCTTTTACCAGGAAGGAGTAAAGAGATATGAACATGATACAGTTATTAAAGGCACAGACTCGAAGCCAGATGCTCTGGTTTAATTATTAGCTTCCCTAATTTCTAGTTGTGAGGTCTTCAAACTTCTGTATGTTTCAATATCTTTATCTGTAAAATAAGGGTAACGATAGTACTTACCTGTTACGAGGTTTCGATATGTTTGTATTTGTATTTATTAAAGTGTTTAAAGTGTTGGCATATAATAAGTACTGTGTAAGCATTTGCTAAATAAGGAAGTGGGCATGCACCCCAAATTCTTCCTTTTTCTTTTGCCTGAATATACAGAAAACATATCTATCAAAAAACCAGAGTCTGAAATACTATTTCTTAAGGTCTATGACAGTTCTATGACTCTAGTTTGGAGGCTATGACTCCATCTTTCAGTTTTTAAAATTCTTTAGAATGTATAAATGACACTCACTGATGGTTTGAAAAACACCAGCCTTCTGAACTCTGGAAAAAAAAAAAAAGAATTTTTTTCTATTTCCAAAATGGAGATGTAAGTTATAAATTACTTTTTCTCTCTACAGGTTAATATAATTTCACTTAAAGTTTCCTGGTACTTCCTGACTAATTAATTATGTAATGTTAAATATGGGTTCATTAGAGAAATGTGTAACTAATGTATATTCTTAACTGCTAAGCTTTATCTTATTGTACTTTGTCTTTTGAATTATTGAATTAATGAACTACCATTATCTTAATTGGGGCTTTACACTTTGATGATTTGATCTCATGGATTTACCATTTTGTTTCTCAGTGTCTTGGTATAAAAATCTCCAAGTCCCATAGATAGTCTTGGTATTTTATTAAAAAGGTATGACTTTTCATATTTTAGTAATTATTATTAAATCACAATCAGGAAAACATTTTATTTTAAGTAAGGGACAATCTGAAATTTACACATTTCCCCAATAATAGGAAACCTTTGTCTCACTATATAAATTCTGATAAGGAAAATTTTGTCTTATAACATCTAACTTGACCAAGAGCATACAAGTTTGCTTTTGAGAATATTTTCTTTTGTGAATTTAATGCTGTGTTAGTATTTCTGAGTTTCTTTTACATAATCCTGGATAATACTTAACATTTATTTAACTCACTTAGAAGTTGTGAGCCTTCAAACATTTTAAAGATGAAAAGAACTTACATAATTTTACATCATTTATGCAAACATGACACACTGCTCACCTTCTGGAGTTATAAAGCACATAATATTTTAAGCCTCCTTTAATTTACACTATGTAAACTTCAGGATGTTTCTTATTACATTCTTTATGATGCATTTTTGTTATACATGAATTGACTAAGAAAATAAGATATTTACAGATAAAGCAGGGACATAGTAAAACTTTGAAATGTATCCATATATTCTACTATAAAACAATTTTTATTATTTGAGGAACAGTGCTTAATAACTAGTTAGATAACTTTAAACAGGTACAGAGGGAAATTCACCTTCTTGACTGAAGATAACTATTCTTTCTCAGATTATAAACAGATCTTCAGCAAGTTGTATGTTATCTAAACCAGATTACCTTCCTTAATAAATTTCAATGAACATGTTGATGTTTGAACAGTAGAGGGAGCTCTAAAAAAGCTTAGTAAAGAGGAAAGTTGAGGTGAAAAGCTGTAGTTAATACAAGATTCTAAGTAAAAATTATTAAAAATGCTTGAGTCATAAGTCAACAAATCAATTTCACTTTAAAAATCATGTGCTTTTTAAAATACTTTAGATGATTAATGTTTTCCTCATTTTTAGTATCTTTAATCATTGTTTTATTTTAAAGGGCTTTAGATATACAAAAATTATTTGTGTGTACACCCCATTAAGTTTATGTATAAGTTTACTTAAACATATCTAGACTAGGTTCTTTTATATGACTTCCCCTCTCCACTTTATGCATGCTACAGTTGCATTAACAGTTTGTGAAAACTGATACTATTAAGAACATAATTGTTCTAAAGTTGGGCTCCCTGACCCTGTGCAAATAGAACTGGAATAAACTGGAATAAAAGGCTCTATAAAAGGCCAGAGCTACCTAATGGCTGAAGCTAGTTGATAACTGGTTGATATTCACTGAGTATTTATTGGACTCTTAATGCTGTTCTGGGTCCCTCATAAATATAAAAGGAACACAACCAAGTGGAAGTACTCTCAGCAGCATGCGGTAGCTCTAGTGGCAGATGCAAAGAATTTAGGACAGAACTTGGTTCTCGAGGGGGTCTCCACTTCTGAGATGGATAACTCATTCAGATGTAATGACTCATACATCTCAGACTTAATTTGAGGATTACATGATATAATGAAGGTAAATTTCCTTCAACTATTATTGAATCATAAGTATTTAGTAAATAACCCTCTTTTCCTTGCATATATTTCAGAGCTGGTAAATGTACACAATCCATTATTCATATTTCCAAAATCCAAAATCTCTGAAAACTGGTATTATTTTCCATATAATTTGCTTTGTGGCAAAACCTAGCCTGACCCAGGCTAACTCAGTAACACGTGTGACCTCAACTGAAAGAAGTTACATACAGTCATTATATTTGATACTTTACGAACATCCATCATTTTACTGAACATCATGTTTGATTACTGGATGCTCATCTAGAACACCATGCAGGTGTTGTATCACGTCTAGTATCTGCATCCCATTATAGTTCTGGACTCTGGAAATTTCTGAATGTATGTGTTCCCCTCAAATTCATTAGCTGAGATTCTACCCCACCATGTGATGATAGTGGAAGGTAGAGACTTTGGGAGGTAATTAGGATTAGATAATGTCCTGAGGGTGGAACTTTTTTGAATGGGATTAATGCCTTTATAAGAGTCAGGAGAGAGTTTACTTTCCCTCTTAGCTTCCTGCCATGTAAATATACACTGAGGAATTACCAGTCTGCCACTAAGAAGAGGGTCCTCACCTGAACTCGATCATCCTGCACCCTGGTGTCAAACTTCGAGCTGCCAGAATAGTGAGAAAAATATTTTGTTGTTTATAAGCAACCCAGGCTATGTACTTTGTTATCACAGCCTGAACTAAGACACAGGCCATCACACATGTAGGGATTTATGTCTACATCAAGCCACTTAATAACTGACATCTAAATTATCTAAACATTCAAACAGCATTACGTGCAACCACTGAGTTCTTGTTAGCCATAAAGACTACTTCTTCACGAGATGATGACAACCTACTTAGTTGCAAACTTCTCCCATTTTCTGGCATGTATTTACAGCTCTTAGTTGAACACAGAATGCTAGGGGTCCACGTAGCATGATACACTATACAATCTGTTAGATAACAGGCGACACATCAAAGACAAAATCCTTCAGAAAAATTTTAAAGAGAGGGCTGACGATGAAATGATTTATATCTCATACATTTCAAAAAATGATCCTGCTTCTGCACTGATCATTTAATAGGTGGAATGACAGAACTACTACCAGAATTTCTCCCAAAGAAATATAAACACTGTATTTAAGAACAGCAATGTGGACTGTTTTCTATAAGAAATAAAAACATAAGAAAATTGGAAGAAATAAAAACATAAGAAAATTGGAAAAAATAAAAACACAAATATCAATGAAAGTGACTAGTTTAGATTTTAGGAAAAAAAAAAATTCTAGCAGTTTAGCATTGTGGAGGTAATCCTCTTGGCCGAATATCTTTAAAAATAGATGTATGTCAATAGTTTTTCATGCAGTATTAACACAATCTAGTAGTATGTACACAGAAGTTGGTCTGTAAGAGACCCTTCCCTCCCAGAAGTTTTCAGTGTCAGCCATAAATACAATCCTGAATACACAATTTCAATTGCTATGTAAAGAAAAAAAAATCTTTAGATACTTTCATAGTGGTAACTGAGATATGAAACCAAGATATATATATCTCCAAAATAAGATAAGTGTAGGACTGGCCAAATATGAGATAGCATGAAGAGAATGGCCTATTAAAGGAAACTGATGAATATGAGTTCAAAAACCCCAGACACAGAATAGTATGCTCATAAGTAAACCAACATGCTGAATAAATATTTTCTCCTAAAAGCACAATCATGCAATTTTCAGGCTATATGAAAATTGCAGTTATTTCCAAGGTTACAGCTCCTTTTCTTCTTTTTTTAATACAGACTCTTTTTCTCTTTTCTTTGTCTTAAGTTCTTCTTTCCCCACTGTGGGGCTTGTTTATTCGCTGGTCACAGCTTTATTTTGGTTTTTCCCTGCTGTGTTGGTGTTAAAACAAATTAGTTTAATATGTTTCCCTAAAGGTAGCTGATTGAGATTTTTTCCTTTCCTATAGTAAAGATATAAATGGTTTACTAAATTTATTTTAAGGCAGCTGAGTTTTAGTGTCTCCATGACTTACTTCCTGCTGAGGATTCTCAGTGTGTGCTGGGAAATATTTTGAAAGATGCTTGAAGAGTTGGGCTGTTGTTTTCTCTGATCATCAGACTGAGGTCCTACAGAGATTTCTTCCTTTCTTTTTTTTTTTTTTTTCTATTTTCCTTTTCTTTTCTCTCTCCCTCTCCCCTCTTCATTCTCCCTTCCTTTCTTCCCTCTATGACAGTGATGTCTGGAATGACTTTAGGATGCCTTTGTAAACATTAACGACTAGAAGAACATGTTACGAGTAAAACCACTTGCGTTAGCCTTTCCCTGTCTTCCTGCATTTCTTTTATAATAGAATTACCCTCAGTAAAAAGCATGTGAATTTTTCTTTAACTGATCCACATTCTTTGGTGAATTTCTACTCCTGATTAGGCTGACTTGGGAGTTTCTCAAGATGAAGTGTTTTGAGCAATAGAAAAACAGGCAGCAGAGACTGCAGGCACTATTCCAGGCCTGGGGAGCAAGAGGCCTGAGGAGTTTCCTGGCCCAGGCAGCGGGTACTTGGAACTGAGTGACGTACGAGAAGGGACCTGAACTGAACTTCATGCTGCTTCTCGGCCTGTGCTCTCATGACAGCCCAAGTGATTCTAATTTTAGAAGCCCCTTGTTTATTACACATCTGTGTTGGGCAAAAATAATCAGCACTCCCTGCACATTTGATTAGAGATATTCCTGAGCAAACTGTAGCTTTTCAGACCCTTTTGCTTCCTTCCTTGGGAAAGCCCCTTAATATCCAACCCTCTACTGTCTGCTAGTCTCACGTTCTCTCGGGCTGGCCATAATGCAGAATCCATATTTACAGGACAAGGTGCAGGCCGTAGGGCCCCTTATACAAGCAATTTACTGACATTTCTGTATTTCAGTGGAAACTTGGTAGACAAAGGAATCTACATCATCTTGAGAAGAAACTTTGACTTCTCCCTAAGTGTGTGCTCACAGTGACGGAGAACCCAGTGATCAGTGTAGAAGGCTATCAAAACTTCTCACTCAGTTGGTAATAGCAGAGGATCGGGTGACAGATATACACCAATAGTGATATGTCTGCTATGGAAACTGAGGTAGACATTCACTTTTCTGGGTGATATGAGATTAGAGTTAACTCTCCTAACCATTGTATTTGACTACAAACTTGGTGAGACCATAGTGGGTACCTACATATGAGTCACTGCTATGCAGTCAAATAAAAGACATCTCTCATTGTTTATTTACCTGAAAAAAGCAACAACAAAAATAACAATTTCCTTTCTTCATTATGATCAAGTGTTATGAACTGAATGCTTGCATCCCCCACCCAAAATTCATATGTTGAGATCCTAACCCCCAATGTAATGGTATTAGAGGGTGAAACATTTTAACTTCCAATACATGGAAATTTTTAGTGCAAATCCACCAGTTTTATCTTGTTTGTAAATTCTAGAAGGGGGAGAAATAGGAAAGTTATGTGTTCTAATTACAGTGCAGATAAATAGATAGATACCTTTATTAAACTCAATGTCACAAAACTGGAGTCAGACTTTTAGAGGTACCGTCTATGCTGTGGATAAAGGTTTATGAGGATTTTCAGGATTCTATGGCTATTATATAGCAATGAAGACATATCTTATTTTTGAGTTGGTATGAAATATTTTTGTACATCAACACACTATTTCCATTGAGATTAAGTTATGACCCTACAAAGATGGAAAATAAAAACTTATTTCATAAATATAGCAAATTATATATATGAGAAATCAATGTGAAATTTTTCTCTGCATCACTCTCACAGAGCTTAAGGCACTGAAATCTCACTGGAGCAAAGAGGATAAGTAAGTGGCAGTGCAGCGTGGAGCCACCTTTACCCATCTGGGTATTTCCAAGTCCATTTTGGCTTCAGATGGCTGATGTTTACAAGCAACGGGTCACTAAGTGTCTCAGTTTCTCTGGGATGGTCATTATTTACCCTGTGGTCTTGACCTAATTTTTAGCAGCCCCTCTTCCCTTTCATTCTCAACGCCCCCCCCACCCCGATTCAGACAATAAAGTATATGATCATCCTATATACATGACCCATTTTACTATGTAAACATAAAAGAAGTTGAAGGCAAACATTAATTCTCTGCGTAAAGGACAAATTACCACACTGCCAATATTGCATTATTTGAAAATAATATGTAAAAAAAGATCTATTAAGTAGATAACTTTGTGTTGTGACGATAGAGAGGTTATCAATTTTCTGTATTTTTCACTGTTCTGTAATTTATTGTTGATTTAGCCTACTTAGGCTCATAGTAAAAATGACAACTCTTGCTAGAAAAATGTGAACTATGGAACCTAAATCTGGTACGTTCCCACCTCTGTGTGCTTGGGGGATGAGTTAATAGCTCCAGGCCAGAAAGGTTCCATTTTGGCGCTCTCAAAAAGGTCAAGGCATCACAGAGCCTGAAAAGATTAACATGCATTCAAAACCTGAGCCATTAACTTCTTGCTCTCTAAAGTGACTGACATGTGGGCCACATAAATACGATTTGAATAAAAATGTGAGGGCAAAATTCTTTTGATAGACCTGTGATTGTCTTCCTTGTTAGAATTATTCCATGTCACTGTAGGGTCATTACAGGCTAAGAGAGGGGTATGAATTACTTCCATCAAATATGCATAAATGGGGCCCAACTGTCCATGGCAAACAAGATATTCCTCATTTATTAGTAAATATGATTTTTCTCCAGTACAAAGCATTTAAGATATTTTACAAATATAAAATAAAAACAGAAATGTTCTGTGTTAAAAATGTGAGAATTTGGAAATATAAGGATAACATAATTTTCAGATAATAGCATACTTTTGGATCATATTTACATTTTTAAAACTTTTAAAAATAGGTAAAATAGTAAAAAACTGCTTTTTTACAATCTGGATTTTAAAATCTCTATGTATGTTGTTACTGAGGTATACTTAAGTTTAAAAACCACTACTTAAGAGACAGTAATTAATAGTGCAGACAGTGAGCATTTACTTTTCTATTATGATAACATATATTATGCCATGTGGGAAAAATTGAGAATATTGTCTCTTAGGGATACACTGGCTGAGTTCAAAAGTTTAAGTTGATCTACAGTCAACATAGGAGCCTAGGGTAATTGATGCCAGGCACATCACAAACGTTTTACACCAGCAACGTACAATAAACAATTGACAACTAAGAAGCAAGTAATAAAGATACCGGGAAATCATTAGTTTGAATTCCCAGATCAAAACTAGCCCAGCAGTAATATAACTTAGCATTCAACAAGCTTTTTTTCAGTAATGGACAAGAATAATAATAATTTTAAAAAGCCCATCTTGGTCCTTATGGAAACACTGAGAGAAGCATTTTAAATGTTCTGAACAAGCAGCAAACAGATGTTCTGAGTTACTTAGCATGGAAAAGGTGTGGCAGGTCAGCGCTCTCACAATGATCACAGCTACTGCCTCCGTAAAATCCACTAAAGTATTCAGCAGCACTGGTCATCAAAATTAGTGAGGAAAATCCCACTCATAAAAGAAGTGATGGGCCGAGTGTCCAATGACAGGGCTTAAATTCTGTTTTCTAAGAGAGAAATAAGACAGTTTATTAAATGACTAACTAATGGTGTCTTCTCCAAAATTTCCAAAGTATTCAGCACAGCTTAGTAAAAGATCCTTTAGACAGAGGAAGGTAGGCAAACTTCTAGAGATCCTGTAAAGTTCTTCCTGCTCTGTGCCTCATAGTCATCTACCCAAGAAACCACTGATTCAAGTCTGAATGGAAAAGTAGAATAGTTGAGGGGAGGGAAGAACAAAGAAAGAGAAAATAGAAGTGAACGCTGCTCACGGTGCTAATCAAGTCCTCCATTAATAACATGCAGTCATCAGATTGAAGATTTTTGTTGAAATATGTTTCATCACACAGATAGGATACACGTAGAAATAGATGACATTTTAGTCAAAAATCTTATTCTTAGTAAAAAGAATAAATGAACATGTGACAAGCGTCACTGCAGGTATGATACACTGGACAGTCAGGATAGTGGGAACTATAGTCCACAGGACAGGAGAAATTTGCTTAATTAAATTGAGGATGGTGACTTTTATTCTCCAATTGTTGTTCTGTTAGTATAGAATAAGACCAGCTGAATGGAAAGGGGCAGCTGAGACTAAAAAAAGATCTGACCAGAGAGATAGTCCGCACTGTGCTGATCTCCAGAACAGACACAATGAGGAAAATGCAAAAGATATATATATTAAAAAACAAAACAAAACAAAACAAAATGGAAAAAAAAAGAAAAACTGTGCGCCTTATAAGATACATCAGCAGGAAATTTGAAAGACAGAGTAATCCTAAAACATTTATGACTACCATCAGGGAGTGCATTCATTCATTCTAGTCATAATATCAATGGCTATCAATTATTGAGTATCTGCTACAAGCCTGGAAGTTACAGAAAGTATTTTAGGCCTATTATTTTCAATTTTACTAAGAATAATCCTATGCTGAAGATGGAATTGTGCTCATTTTGCAGATGGAGAAAGTAAGCTTTAGAGAAGTCAAATAACTCATCCAAGCAAAAGCCAAAAACATGGTGAATCTAGGATTGAAAATGTGGTCTGTCTGCCTCCACTATGATATGACCTGTCAGCCTTTGTTCTGTGACTAGATGCTCCAGACAGTCAGTTAGACTCTGGGCTTAGAGGATAAATAAGGCATGTCATTACATCTCAAAAGACTTGCACTCTCATAGATTTAAAGACAATCACAAATGTTGCCAGCTCACTGAGCTAGATGAGAGGAAGATGCCAGCAGAACTCTAAGGAAAGTTTCCCAAAAGGGATGAATGTGTGTTGCCCTAAGCCGTGGAGAAGGTCTGGCAAAGTGGAGGGATGTGAGAGCTGAGAGATGAAGGTCCTCAGGTGAATGAGCAGCAGAGAGGTAAGATAACAAGGTTTTGTAGGATGGGGTGTAAGAACATTTGCCCTATTTGGGTAAGAGTGGAATGCATCTAAGGGTAATAAAAATACGAGTTAAAGTATAGGCAGAATATTTTGAAAGTAAATCACATTCTTGCTAATTTTCTGAATGCTTGTCTTAGCCACATCAGAATATTTTTATCCTCTGAGCTGAAGTGTGTCCCATGTCTACTACTTGGCACATACATACATGCTCCCTTGTGCTAATTTTACATGCCTTTTGACTCCAACTAATCTAATTTTTTAATATTCCTAGTTTTGCATATAATAGGTGCTTAACAGTGACTCATTTATGGCTGTGAGAAAAAAAGCAGCAGCATTTTCAGTTCAGGTTGATCCTATTAAGGCACACAGGAACGATGTTTGTTTAATGTTTGTTTATATGTGATATTTCCTAAAAATTATAAGCTTGAGGTCATAACAGTTTAAAGGAAAATATTATCTGTATTGTTAATGTTTTCTATTTCTATGTTTCTAATGGCAAGCAAAAGGTTTGATTGCTTTCTCCCTTTATCTTCTCTTCAGCCCCCATGGATTGAAATAATTTACTTTAGGATTGAACCCACTTATTTGTATTATTGAGGTATATGTTCTCCACACTGTCCCTCCACCAGATTTTCATCTAGACATGTCATGGATGTGTAATAGGAAAGAAAAAAGATCTGATCCCATATTAGATCTGTTCCTTTGACTTTAACCCCGAGCTTTGTTTCCTAGGCTTAGTCTTGCTGGTTTTGCATCTTTTGTAAAAGAATGTTGCCTAGAGCCTGAAATATACAGGATAGCCTGTTCCCAAGGCTCTGACCGTTAAGGGTTTTAACAATTTTGCATTCACATAAAGATGAAAAGTTGCAGAATGGAAAATAATGTTTGTTCCCTCTTGGAGGTTTACAGGGACACCATGACCTGACCCATGTGGACAGCTGCAAGAACAAAGGATTCCAGCACCAAGAAATTTGCAACAACCATACCCCCTTCCCCTTTTAGCATAAAAGGAGCCTGAATTCTGACTTGGGGAGGTGGTTCTCCAGAACATTAGTCTGCCATCCTCTTGGTCTGCTGGCTTTCCAAATAGTTGTTATTCCCTGCCCGCACACCTTATCTCCCGATTTAGTGGCCTGTTTGTGTGGCGAGCAGAGTGAGTTTGGGCTCGGTAACAGAAGGAGTGGGCTATGATGGTTTAAGAAAGTAAAAGAGGGATAAAATAATGTCAGATAACTAATTAGAAATAATCAGTCATCAATTGGTTTTGTGCCTGTGCCAGAAAATAGTTTGATAGATTTTTTTAAATAATATGCTAACGTATTGACTGCAATGGAAGGTACTTTTATAGTTATTTAAAGAGAGACCTTAGAATGAAGCAGCAATGCATGTGGGAGAAAAAAAGTGGGGAGTTCTTTGTGTCTCTAAATTTAGAGGGAGTAATGATGTAACATTTTTTTTCTGAAAGCAAATATATCCAGAGTAGTAGTAAGAGTAATAAATATAACAAATGATAATGACCACAATAAAAAAAGCTACTGTTACTGAGTGCTTGTTTTGTGCCAGGCACTGTGCTGAGCTGATTACATCTTATTTAGTCCTTACAAGGAGACAGGAGGTAGATAATGTACCTCTTACTCCAGAAGGGTAATTTGAGGCTCAGGGAGGTGACCTGAATAGTCAACCAAGATCACACGGCCAGTTAACATCCAAACTGAGATTTGTGCTTGGGTTCCTCTGACTCAAATACTTACACACAAAGTGTTCACAGCCAAGTTATCCGCCTCTCCTTTAAGCTCTTTGCCAATAGATGCAACTAGAGGATCTCCCTGCATTCCGAGTCTTACAGTTTATGGACATGGTTGAATTGGTGTATGTTCTAAAAGGGTGGAATGATGAAAGGGCCTCAGAACCAGGTTTTGTGATATTTAGGAGTATAATTAAGAAAATCCATGATCGTTTTCCCTAAATTACATGCGGAGGCCAATTATGTAAATATATATCACCTGAGATATCAGAACCAGATAGGATGCACAGTATTAAGGGCAGATAGATTCGGGCTCAATATAAGGAACATTCTGACAACTGCTACTTAACAAAAAGTAAACTATCATGCCCAGAAGTAGTAATTCAGGTCATGTGTTGGAAGACACTTGTGAATTATAATCAGTTCATATATGTGTATTGGGCCAACAATATTGATCAGATGGGAAATTCAGAAAAGAGTGCCTTGTGTTAGAAGAGGGAAAGGCATACACTTCGTGAAAATCAAGAGAAACTCAATTAGGAAATTCAGGAGAGATTATGTAGCTCTTGTAGAAAGGAGAAAAGGCCAAAGGAAGAGAAAGCAATACAGCCTAATGACTGCACTGCATTACTTCTAAGGAATTTAAAATGCAGAATTAAGGTCCTGGAAAACTGCACATGGTCCATTCCCAGCTGATTTGCAAGGAGAGCACCGCTCATTGTAATAGTATTACAGTGAGAAAAGAACTGAAATAAAAAGTAATTAGATGCAAGCTCAAGTTGTTAAAAATCTGGAAAGAATTTGGGGAAGAATTTATGCCATGGCAATAGAATGAAGACATCATGAAGTTTAAAAATTACATTCAAAATTATTGTATAAAAAAGGTCAGATCAGTGTAGACAATACATAGTCATTTATTATATTTTATCACTTGCTCTCCTGGTTTACATTTTATAGACAGAAATCTCAGAAATTTCAGATGCACTAGTTCCCTGTATCCGTGAGCCTAGAACAGCGGGACTTATTACAGCCTATGCTTATCCTGTTCATCCTTCTCTTCTCAGCATCCAACAGCTTTTGGCCAGGGTTGGGGAGAGCAGAACATGAAGTAAACACTCTAATAGTCAAATAGTTACTGATTTTCAAAAGTTTATAAAAGATTTGTAAAAAAAAAAAAAAGAGATTCAAAAATGTATTATTAATCAGCAAGTGACTATCATTCACTGACACATACAAAAAGTACACATCACGCAGCAAAATCAAACAAATATTTCTGATGGCTTTACATCCCTATGCCCTGCATTGGTAGATGCGGGTAGGGAAGGGATTTAAAACTGCAAATGTCCATGGGGATGCCCTGTGTATAAATATCATCTAAACTGTTTGTTGCCTTTGAAAATAAGGATTGAGGATGCTACCCTTGGATCAGCAGCCTTTAAGAATAGGGACCCTGCTTTGTGCATTGTATATCTTTTGCAGTAGTCCCGAGTCTGGGACATCAAAGTGCTTGGTACCATGATAAGTATTTGTTGAACTGAATCCATCTCTCTAAGTGTTTACGCAGAAGCTTAACATCCTTGGCAGGGATATTCTAAGAAGTTAAGTCTGTTTCTTCCAAACAAATTTTAATTTATTCTATTAATTACTATGGCTATATCTTTGTAATATTCATGACTGCTCAGCTTTTCTAAGTGTCTTTATATGTCTTACTCTCATCCTGCAATTCTTGGTTGTTCAAAGTGAAGAACCTTGGTTTCTTCATCAGCCTTAATATGATTGGAAGAGATGCAATTCATTCTTTACCACCTTTTTTAAAAAGTGGTTTCTTGGAGGAGAATCAAAGTGTAAATTCAACATTATAAATATAACTTTATTTTGTATAAAATGTACGTTATTTAGAAGAGGGAAAAGACTCATGATACTTGTAAGACATCGTTTTTAAAGAAGAGGCATCATTATCCTAATGGTTCAGTGTGCTGTTATACATAAAATATTTCAAAATCGGCATTGCTGTAGGTTGAAGCAGCTTGTAATTTTATTATGACATGTTCTTCCTCACAACACAGGCAAAATGTTTTTTTTTTTTCTTCTAACTTAGGTAATTTTGAAACTCCCTGAATAATACTTGAAGATTTTCATGCTTCTTGGAATAAGTTACATTCCTTTATTCCTAAACTACAATGAAATCACTGAGGAGTGTCGGAATAGAAGTAAAACCCTGGGAACGCTATTAATACTTTATCATTTCCAGTTCACATGAGGATGTGAGTTCCATGAAATGCAATTATCACAACAGAGAGTTGATCTTCTTCTTAGTTGGGTTTATTTTGAATATATGATCTTAAACAGCAAAAGCGGACCTGTTTCTTCACCTGTGTGGAGTTTTCATGGTGATGGCTATCAACTTGACAGAAATTAGTCTGAAGACTGTCTGCCTCTCAATCAGCGTATCAACTATTTTGAAGCTTTGAAGCTCAATCACTGTATTTAACCAAAGCAAACCAGTAGATTTTTTTTTTAAATCTAGCAAAATAAAGCTGAAAATCAAGAATGAGGAAGGTATAGGGTTTAATACATGATGTAACTAGAACAGGAATTCTTTAAAAAGAAACTTCCAGGTGACAGAAGGAGAACGGAGCAGTAAGTCTGGAACGCTATCAGTTCAAAGTAGAAGTCAAACTCCAAGAGAATCAAAGGGACCCCATGCATTAGTTTCAGCTGGAAGATACCAGCTTAGAAGCAAAAGTGGGCGAATGTATTTTTTCTGAATGTAAGAAAAATGGTACTAAGTACAAATGTGAAAATCCAAAGCCTCCCAGAAAAACCCCATTCCAGGTAGGAACTAAACTGATTGAGGTATGATTTAAGCAACTAATGGTATATAAGGAAAAGAATCCATTTGACCTTTACGTTCGGATCCTTTGAGTGGTACAGGTGCCACAGTATCAAGCCCACAGAGAATAAGGCAGAACCTTAGCGCACTCATTTGCTGCAGAGGCAATATTTCACTGGCTGTAACCCTTTAGGGGCATTTTGATAGATTGCAATATTTACATTCAACCTTTAAGTCAATCTCTGCAAGATTAATTATGGCTATTATGGACCATATGGTGTTGTCAACCTTAACAATATAAAAATAAGAGCACACTACAAAAGTTGGAAAAGTCTGGGAGAAGAGATTGTGAGATAGATGGAATGATAGGGTGCTAATAGTCTCATCGACATATTGTGTGGTTTCAGATATCTGGATAAAAATTGAGGGGAGACAGAAATGTAGGGTCTTCGTTGTATTATTTAAAGCTAATAATGCTCAGTGAAAGGATTAAAAATATTGACATAAATACCTAAAACTGGGTAGCAAATGGGGAAAAGTATAAATAAGCTAAATGCTCTTTTTATTACAAGAAATAAAAAAGTCTAAATGTGATAAATTGAGTAATAAAAGCAGAGCATGTTGTTAGAACTTTGGAGATGACTATGAGAAGAACAAAAACGGAAAAGGTGAAAAAATGGTTTCTACTGGGAAGGATGATGAGGTATTGGGTCACGTACAATTTATTTATTTACCTATTCATTATGCACTTGATGAAAATAAAAATTACATACATGTAATAATACAATGTGAATTATACACATTCCATTACAATACAGATCTATAAGATACACCCATGTTTCACACATACCAAAGCCACAGTCTGAATTATTTTCTTTTGAGATTACTAAAGCTTTTGAAAAAATGAACATATTTTTTGTAACCTAGAATCATAATATTAGCCATGGAAATGACTAAAGTCACACAAAAAATCCAGTCCATTAGAAATGCTTATATAACTATACTTGAAATCAAACATGACCCATTCTCTTTACTGACAGCTTAAAATATGCATGTGTATTAATTGCCGCAATACAGACACTTTCACTGAATCGAGTGTGTATGCTTTGGCTTTCTTCCATTCAAATTCAGCAAGACTGTCCCCACCCCCTTTTTCTTAGACAGAGTAACCTACTTGGTTATTATTTCTTTATTTCTTATTATTATCTGGGATAGAAATACATAACCCTCTTTCCTTTCTGAGGGTTAGGAGTTTCAAGGTTACATACTGACCTGTCCTCCAATTTCTTCGTGCCCAAGGGGGAAAACAAATGGAAGATGAATTTCTTCTTTAATACATAAAGCTTAGAAATGTGCTACTAAGCCCAGCGGTGAGGATTGCTAATAGGAGACACTAATGTCTCCGTGGAGTACTTTTCTAGAATGTTAAACGACCCTTTTCTTTCAGAAATCCTTAACAGATTACTGGCTGCCTTGATCAAATGTTTATGGTAATTACTTAAATAAGAATATCTTAGTTGCAAAAAAAAAAAAAAGGTCAATATAAACTCCACTTTTTAATTTAAGTAATGAGAAATTTATTAAGCCATCTTAATGAATTTTAATCTTTTCATCTTACCCCTCCGCAGAGCACTTGTGGTTTTATTCCAATTGACATGGAGCATATTTCTATCATAGCACAGCATACTATGTTCTTGTTTCTAGCCATTTACAACCAAAGATGAGAAGGATCTCTGTTTTGGAGGGGAGCAACCTGTTCTTTGGTACCTCTCCATCAATCTTATCCATGTCCTTAGTTTTAGGAAGTCCATATCATCCCTTGATATATCGTTATTGAAAAGTGCTCTGGAAAAGTTGCAAGCATTTGTCATCCTACCCTCTTTCCTTCTTTGCCATTTGTTTCCATAGCTCCTAGAATGGGTGTTTCATATCAATTCACTTATGCTTACTCCATTTCATAGAAAAGTTAATAGCACTGACTTCAATTTATTTATTGTTCACTTCGGGTAAAGATTTTCTATAAAACAAACATTTTACACTTTTTAAAATAGTCCACTTTTGCTGGTGACAAAATTAGATTTGAACCACCTGCTTGTTGTGTGTGTGCATCAACATCAAATTCACAACTCATCATGCCATAAATACTCATGCCTTGGGAACTTGCCAGACACATGTGTTCTTCAGTAATGTGATTTCACCCTGATTCCTCACCATAGAATTGTAACTCAAGAAAGCAGCTAAACCATTCAGAGCAGACACTTAGAAATGTGCCTTTTGATATTAAGACGTGCATAAGATCAAGGCCCTGCTCATTTTAAAATAAAATTAAATCAATTAAATGCTCAAAGCCTATCGTTCTATAAAAGGAGTTTCCCTACACAGTTGTCAGTCTTATTTCAGGTGAATACTGGATGATGGAGCTTAAGGAAAGTGGGGCACACTGTAAAGTAGAAGATAAGGAAGCAGCCTATAAGCACTTTGCACAGTGCGGTTTGCCTCTAGACACACAATCGCAATATAGGGCAGCAAAGTGGGACACAGAACAGGAGGCAGCGAGAGAATATTACAGTGTTTAAATAAAAGCATATGTGATGAGACACACACTTTTTATTTTTATCTTTACTTTTGTTATTACAAGAATAATACATACTCATGTTAAAAAAATACAAACAAGCATAAAAAAAGCCCCCAAAGGAAATTAAAATCCCCCATTCTAACTCACATCCTCAAACCTACTCCCAGAAATAACTACCGTTAAGGGTCGCCTTCCGACATTTGCAGATACATGTGTATGTATATTCTCTCTTAAGTGGAGAAAAAAAGCTCCTCATACTCTTTACCTTTTTTCAAAAAAATTCTTTTTCTTAAACGTTTCTCCATATTCTATCTATAGATTCAGCTCACTCTTTCAAACAAGTTCTATTTCATTGTATAACTCTACCAATATTTGTTCAGCTCAAACCTCCAAACAGCTCTCTAGGCTAATTCCATTTTGTGTGTGTGATTACAAGTCATACCAAAATAAAATGGGCGTCCAGTTTTTCTATAAGTTAAATTTCTTGTAGTAAAAGTCTGGGTCTCCTGGTGTGCATCTTTGGAACTTTGTTAAACATGCCGAAGTTCTTGCACTGAGAAGCCCTAACTGCCCACTGTTCTCCGGTGCCTGCTCCCCACACCCATGATGTTGCTGGTTATTATTCAGCATTTACTATCTGCCAGTTGATACAGAATTTCATTGTTTAGATGAATAGAAAATGACAAATCCAGTTAAAATCCAGTGTCTCTTTTGTCTACTCAGAGGTATCTTGCTTCTGACTCCAACACTCCACTGAAACTCCCAAGTTCACAATGATCTTCTTGTCACTGAATTCATTGGTCCCTACATTCTTATTAAAAACCTGGGTAGCATGTGGCACAATGTCTACTCTCTCCTTGACAGTCACTTGTCCTTGGCTTCCATCTTCCAGTCCATATTGTTGGGTTTTCTCCTGACATTCTGGATTCTCCATTTGGAATCCCCAATAGGTGCCTCTTCTGCTCATTCATTAAATCTTACTGCTCCTTAATGCTCTGTTTTTGATCCTTTTCTCACTCTAATTATGATTTGTGAAAGACTGGAAACAATCCTTTAGTCCTTCATTTATATTTATATGCTGATGACTCAAATTTATATCTTTATGCAAGTTCCCTCTCAAGATCTTGAGTTGTTATTTATGTCCTGTACATCTTCACATCCAATCTTCCTAACTGGACACATCAGATCTCTATTCTGACACTTTCTTATCTGACCATTCACCACACCTGCTGCTCAAGGCATCCAGAATCAAGTCCTCCCTTACTAACATCCTTCAATGACTCCCTATTGCTCTTAAGGTCCAAAGTTACTTAATGTATTTTACAAGACACGGCATGATCTGTTTCCAGATTAATAGCTTGTATTTCCATTACTAAGACTCTCAGTAATAGAACTAACCAGATAGAACCCAATGGAACTACTTTTAGTACCTTGAAAATCCATTCTCTGTTTCTTCAGGTTAGATTGAGATATCACCTCCTCTGGGATCCACTCAAATATGGGTCATATATTCCATATGGGTTCATAATAGAATTATTAATATGATAGTTACCATACTGCATTATAATTGCTTGCTCAACTGGGTTCCCTCCTCCCTGCTCTCAGTAGACTGTTAGGTTTGTGAGAGGCTTATTGTTTTTTGACTCTTTACCATAGCATGAAGCATGAATGACTTGTTCAATAATTAGTAATGTATTAAATACATGAAAAATAAAGTTGAAGCTAAAACTTGGCACCCCAACAGTCTTGGCTATTTCCTCCAAGCTGATTTCCCCCTAGACAACTCATTTCATGTGCATAATAGTACCAATTTAAGGGTCAGAATAAAAGTTGTTACTTAGTGAATTCTAGATAATACACTTCTAATCTGTATTGTTCTTTATCAATTAATTTATTCATTACATTCTAATTGGAAATATTTAGAAGATATTAGCACAAAAATATGTTATTGCTTATAATTTAAATTTTTTCCCTGTATGCTATGGATAAATTCTTGAAAGGGTGTATGCATTAAACATGCGACATATGAGAGGGAACTGCATCTGAAGAGACACTACAGTGGTTATTTTGTAAAGGAGACACATGATAAACCTTCACCAACTATTATGGTGAAGACTCATTGTGAGATACAGAGTAAAACTAAAATTTAATGAAAAGCCAACAACAAAACCATCCAGGGAGGCTACATCAAGAATTTCATAATTCCAGTCATATGTTGATTACATTATTTATATTTAACATTTAAAAAATCCAGTTAGATTGTCAGCTGCTTGATGGTAGGGAACATTCTAAAACTTCAAAAAGAAGGAAGGTAGAAAAAAAATCTATGGAGTAAGAGTAAATGAATTTACTTTTACATATTTAGACCTTGAAGTGATGGTGGGACTTGGTAAGTGTTTTTAAATATTTGATAACTGCCAGACACACAGATAGACCATACCTAGGACTAACGGGGGAAGTTTTATGAGGGCAAATATGGATTGAACCTAAGGAATAATCTGCTATTAAATGAATGCTTTTGAAAATGAAACAGGATGCTGCTGGAGGAAGTGAATCCACTATCACTAAAGATGCTTCAGTGCATTATTGATGGCCACTTATCAAGGTTGATGCAAAGGAAATAGGATAAGCTAGAGGAAAGTGTATACTGATGCGACAGTCTGAGGTACAAGGATATTTCCTGCTCTACTTGCTACATTGAAACATCAACTTGATTACAATCACTAAGTAATTTAATTAAATAATTCTAGGAACAAACAGAGCCTTCTCGGAGGAGAGTTGATGGCCTCCTCCCTGCTGCTACACTGGGCATTGTCTCAGGAAAAATCTCTACAGAGGTTATGAAATTGCAATGCATTTTTGATAATTATACCTAAAGGCAGTAAAAATTTTTATCATAGCTACTATCGTCTGCTCTTTGGGACCAAGATTATAGGAAATAATGAGGATCTTGATTAAAGACTTTAGGAGAAAAATTTCAAGAATTCGCTACATTTGCTCAAGAAATTTAAGAGTTGGAACAAATTTGCATTTCACAAAAAATTTTTTAAACTTACAATGAAAAATGACAGTGAAAATGGCATTTTAGAAATCATTTGGCATTATTAAATATCCCATTTTAAGTATCAAGTATCTGTTTTTTAATATTCTTCTTATATCCCAGCCCTTAATAATAATGTGAGATTGAAAACTACAAAATTGTCTAAGAAACATTTCGCTATGTTAGTAATCAATAGTGTCACAGACATATGTAAAATTTTTTCAGAGAATTAAGAAAAATCGCTCTGTGTTGCTCTTCTAGTAACTTGATAATTATGTACCATCTTATTTCATATACTAAAATCTTACATGTACTGGAAAACTGAGAATCACATAAACTGCGAATTTGTTCCCAGAATCTAAACTCTAACCCCTAGGGAGTCAGATCTGGCAGTTGAATGGGCTCATCTAAACACTTTTCTCACCTTCCCTTTGTCATTGGTGGTGTCCTCCCCACCTCCCATCTGTAATTTCTCAATATACACAGATACCAAAATTTGACTATGGTGAGAAATAGCTGTTATTTGTCTCATCTTACTCTTCAACTGGATTACTTTCTCCTTGACTTCTTCACTCAACTTTACAAAAACCTCTCTCCAGTTCCAAGCAAGAAAAATGACAGATGATGAAATATTTCTTCCTGTATTTATTTCTTAGTATTTCAATATTTATTTCTCATTCTCTCCAAGAGAAATAGCCACTCTTTCCCACAACCACTGATAGATGTCTGAGATTCTCCTTTGTCATCTCTGTTCTTCAGGGGTGTTCTTCACTTACCGACTTTTAAAGCCAAGGTGCAATCTGCTTCTGTTTTCCAACTCCTAAACTCTGCCTCTCAGTCCTCTATCAAATTTTACTTTATTTACAGGGCTAGAAATGACATGTGTCCAGATTCAATTAGAAAAAAACAACCCAGAATAAATATTGACTACAAAATTTCATTTTGTTGTCAGCGCATAGAAAATGCCAGACCCACAGTAAGCTCTCAATGAATGTTTGTTGAATGAATTGAATGTGAATAACCATTCTCCTTTTAACTACTGTTTCTCTCCTCCTGGGAGATGGAAGAATCAATACCAATTAAAAGAAGTATTCTGAACATCCAAACACAACATGATAAATTTACTTAGGCCAATCATAAAGCAGTGATTTTTAATACACAGCATTCTGAAGAAGTGAAAAGGTGATTGATTTCAGAATATGCAATGCTATTAAAACGATACTAATCTCTACCATGTGACTTGCTTTGCATGACATTAAAACAAATAATCCAATCTTACCAGGACTGTAACAGCAGTCATATGACGTCCATCACAGAAGATATGCAGTTCTTATCCCCATAGCAACATCTGTAGTACTTATGCAAATCACTTTAAATTAACCTTGATGTGAAAAAAGGTACCCTAGGGATAATGCTGTTGTTGTGGCAGTTCAGATGAGTAACATGATTTTCTAATGGAACTCCACAGCAAAAATTAGGATAACAAGATCCTGTTAGCAAATTTTCTTAATATGCATCGATTAAACCATAGGGTCAGTGCTAGTGTGGGGGTAATTAGAGGTATCACAGATAATGAGCTCCCTTACTGATTATTGCCCTCATGTAACCTAGAATAGTTCATGTAGTGGAATGTGTTTTGAGTAATGTGCAATCTAAAAACATGATATAGTGATAATTTTACATATGTAATTTTAAATTTCAGTTTGAATTTAGTTCTCTCTCTCTCTTTCTTTTTCATAGGAATATTTTCTATAGTCGACAGAACATGAAAACAAACTTTACCCACCTAGACTATGGCTTAAATCCATGGCTTAAAAAAAGGCCTGTTTTTTGTAAAACATGTAGTATCGTACAAGTGAAAATACATAGGCTTTAGGGCAAAGTCATGTATTTCTGTCCTGGTTCTAGTAAATTGAGATAGTGCTTTAAATGTAATAATTAAAAGTTCATTTGAAAGTTTATACCTAAGGAAAAATAAATATGCTATCAGATTTTGCAAAATGCCGAAGTGGAAGACCATTTAATTTTAGCACAAGTAAATTATGGATTTTCCTACTAAATATCATCTTTATTTTAAAATAATTTTAAGTGTATTTTAATAAAATATGAAATCAGAAACCAAATTATGTGTAGCCTACCTGTAGCAGCTAAATTAGAAAGGAAGAGTATTTTCTGAAAATAAATGTAACTGCTTCTGTGCATTGAATTTTGAAGAGTCCCTAGAGTAATTAAGTAATTAGGTTTTTGCTTCTGAACTGGATTGCTTAAATATGGGGTAGCTAATTTTCAAAATTGTGAATCCAACTGCTGCTTGGCCCAAGGGACTAGCATTTGAGAAGGAAATATCACCTTTTGGTGGTTTGGATTTGGCCCAGATCAATATACCAAAGACACAAATGGCAGTAAAATTTTGTGTAAAGTTAAATTGTTAGAATTCCTTTGGTGAAAATAAAAATAATTTACTGTCAAACACTAAAGATGACGGTGATATAGGGTTGGGTATGTTATTTATTCCCTATTGCTGCTATGACAAATTACCAAAAACTTAGGGGCTTAAAACAATAGAAACATATTATCTTATAGTTCTGGAGGTCAGAAGTCCCAATGGATCTCAATGGGTTAAAATCAAGGTATCAGCAGAGCGGCATTCCTGCTGAAATCTCTAGAAGAAAATCCTTTTATGTGCCTCTTCCAGATTCTAGAGCTCATCATCAGTCCTTGGCTCATGACTCAATTCTTCCATCTTCAAAGCTAAACTAGGAACCGTGGGAGTACCCTGTTCCTGCTGCCATATTTCTGGCTCTCTTCTGCCTCTTTTTCCTGTGTTAGGGGCCCCTTTGATCACCTGAATAAACCAGGCTAATCTTCTTAATTTAAGGTCAATTATTAGCAAACAATTCCATCTTCAATCTTAATTTCTCTTTGCCCTGTAACCTTATTTATTCTCACGTTCAGAGGATTAGTACACAGACATCTTTGGGCAGGGTTTATACAGTCTACTATAGGTGAAATTGCCAAAAATCATTGGGTGAGTAGTGAAGAATTCAGTGTCATTAGTTTTGCTTGGTAACAGGAAATAATACAACTATTTTCCATTGAACTTGTTGAAATTAGATACAAAATACAGAGTGGACTTGAGATAGAAAGCCATTGAAGCCATGTAAGTGAAACTAAATCTAGCTTATTTCATGAACATAAGTGAAACTTAACTTAGATTATTTTTGGTAAATGCCTCGGACAATCATAAAAGAAACTTAAGTGATCTTCTTAAAAAGGATATGAGGTAATCATTTTTAACCAGTCGTCTACCATCTGGAAACTCCCATTGCAGTAACCAGTCACTGTAAAGGGTAGACAGCGTCCTCATTTTCACTTTGTAAGTCATCCTGTAATTCTTATTCATGAGCTTCGTATCAGTCTTTGGATGTGGAAGATCCCAGTTTGTGAACTGTTCATATATGCACAATAAACTCTTGCTAAGTACTCTTTATTGACTTGGCGGTTTTAATTTTGCTATTTCTATATTTTTGATAAACTAAATTTCATATATAGAATCATACTGAATTAAATTTGTATAAAGCTAAGTAATGTCCAACAACTAGATTTCTGATGGAAGAAAGAAGTATTTTCCAGTTTATGTTATTTATATATAACTTTGCAGATGGACTACCCTCAGTTTGTTGAGAAGTTGGAACTGTTTTACTTGGAACCTCAAGATACATCCAACTGGACCGTGATACCACATTTACAGTAAGACTGCAGATAAGAACTTAGCCATTGTCACTCACTTCACTTTGTGAAAAGTCAGGACAACAATAATAACAAAAATAACTTCGTCTGATATATGTACTTTTAAATCACCCTAAATCCCTCTCAGAATATAGAAAGAGACTGCTTTTATAATTCAATGAATCTTGCCTAATCCAAAAGATTTAAATTGGATAGTAAGTAATTAATTATATGTATAGATCTCACCAATGTATTAGTAGGTGAAACCAGGCATTATTTTGAAAGAATAAAAAATTTAAAATAAAACTACACTTTTTGAAGAAATATAATAGGGTACATTAGAATACACAAAACAGACTCAAGAAGAAAAATCAGCTTAATCTTGCATAATTGAAATCATTTTCTACTATGGATTTCAATTTATGAAAGTAGAAAGATATTTTGCAGGAATATATTTCACTAGAGTCAAAATTAAGGCTATAACTGAACACAATTAGAACATAAAAAATTAACAATGTTAGAAACATTAATGGGAGGGCTACTGAAGACAGCACACATAATTCTTAAGGCTCATTTCAATTTCACCAGTAATTACTTATAAGCCTTATCTTAAGAAAACTTTCACATTTTCAAAGGACAATGTATATCACTTTGACAGAAACATGAAAAACTCTTTTGTCTAAAACTTAGGTGATGAGTTAACTGACAACAGATGTGAAGCATTAAGATTTTCTACAGTCACATCTAAGTTGGGCCTTTATTTGTCCTATATAGATAAAAATAGACAAATTTAATTATCCTTCGCATTTCAGGACGTAAACTGTACACATCTGTTGCACAATCATTCTACAAGGCGAGGTGCCCTGAAAGAGATCTAAGTATCCACTTAAATTGTGTCTCTCTGCCATCGACTTCTGTAATGGCAACATTGAACAGAAATAGCAGATGGATAAGTTCAATACACAGCATGTGGAAGGAAAATCTAGTTTGTTGGGTTTCCTTTCCCACGTTACTGTAGACCTGACCCGACACCCACTCAGTGTGTGGGATATGACGGATGGCATCACTTGCCCATGAACTTCAGACAGATAGAACTGCGCCACTGTGTGTGGAAGAGGCTGAACCAGAAATGAAAGACATTGCTTGAGGGTGACAGCAAATCCTTTTAAACTAATTAAGTAGCTAATGTTTTCTGAGTTTTTACTATGTCCTGACCACTCTTCTAAGAGCTTTCTGTCTTTTAACTAATCTAATTGTCACCTTAGCACTGTGAGGTTGCTTAAAGATGAACAGAAGCACAGCAGCTTGAATCATTTACCTGCAGTGACTCAGCTATTACACAGTAAAACTGGGATTTGAATCCAAAAGGTATGACTCTCGAGTCCACGTCTTTCCTCACAGTGTGCCACACAGTGTCCACACAGTGTCTGGAGTGGACACTACAGTCTGGTAAAGTCAACAACTATGTGGACAGAACCATTCTATAAATATGGCTATTTTAAACTACATTAACTCATCTTTATACATATAAAAGTGTAGACATCTATGTAGAAAATATACTTGCATTTAAAAAAAAAAGAAATGGCCAAAGAAAAAATTTTAAAAGCATACTTAGATAATACAACAAAACTCTAGTCAAAACAGATTTAGTTTAATATAAATCAATCACTAAATAAATTATCTTTGACTTTCAAAGTAGATATATTCCTCCCCTTTTTAAAAGAGTAAATATAGATAGATCAATGCAGAGAAAAAGAAGCCTTTAAAGATCATGGATTTTAGATCCTTACCAACACCTTTTACTAAGAACTGACATTTGAACTGAATTCTGAAGGATGACTTATTTTCCAGATGGATAAAAATGGGCAGAATGTTGGTAAATAGCTACTGACTCTTTAGGTATAAAGATACTAATCATAATCATTCTCAAAAAGTTGAACTCAGTCTAGTCTGTGAAATGTGCTTGTGTCAGTGTCTGTAGGTGGGTGTGGGCTATTATGAAAATGAGATTTTTAAACATCTTGTATACAGTGCTAGGAAAGTTGGATTTTCTTCCCCCCATCATAAGCAGTGGGAATATTATTAGAAGGAAATAAAGAGAATGTGTTCAGATTTTTTTTCCTCATGATTATTCTAGCATCTTTTCTGAAGACAGATTGAGGGGAATGGAAGACTGATAGAAAAAATGAAAAGAAAAAATATTTTTATAGAAAGATAGAGGGAATAGACAAGGTAATTTATGAGTGCTTAATAATAATAGCAGGGATAAGGAAAAAAAGATGGTCCAGATTCAAAGAAGCTTTATGGTATAATTAAGAGGATGTGGTGATGATTAACCATGATGGTGATGATAATAAGTTGACATAATAAATGATCAATGTTAGGCATTCTATTTCTCCTAACAACCATATGAGATAGCTATTTCTACTATCAATACCATTTTCACAGATGAGATACACAGGTTAAATAAGTCTCCATGATTTTAGACCTGGCAAATGGCAGTGCTAAAATCTCAATGCAGACGATTTGTCTCTGAGCCTGCACTCCTTACCACAATGCTAGTTTCTATCCTTTGTTAGATGTGGGAGTAAGAGAAAGAGATGTCTAGGCTTCTTTTGTTTAAAATACAGAATAAATGATGAGGTCCAGTGGCTTCTTGCTGTGTCATTGCAAGGTCTCTCCTCTGTGCATGCACATCCCTAGTCTCTTTTCTTCTTCTTACAAGGACACCAATCCTACAGGATGAGATTCCTATCCTTATGACCTCATTTAATCTTAATTATCTCTTTAAAGACCTTATCTCCACATGCAGTCACATTGGAGGTTAGGGCTCCAACACAGGAAATTTTAGGGAACACAGTTCAGTATGCAATTATCACTGTGGAACAATTAGATTAGTTAGTTTCATACAGACTTAGAAGTACAATATAGATAGGGAAAACTAGAGCTAGATTTAGATTTATGAATTATCAGCAGTTGAAATTATGGACGATACCACCCAAGAAGAATGTGACGTGGGAAGTTAATCAGAACAAACACGAAATCCTGAGAAACAACATTTCAGAAGTAAGGACAAAAAGAGAAGAAAGCAAAGGAGAACGAGATGTAGAAGGAAAATTAAGATAAATCTATGGCAGGGAAAGTAAATTTAATGACTTGTGAAACTGTCCAGCTCCAAATAGTATATAGAAGTCAAGTACAATAAGAATAGAAAATGTCATATAATTTGGTATTTGGAAAACTTAAGTGAGTTCAGCAAGTGTATTATCAATAGAGTGGTTAGAGGAAAAGGAAGATGGTATTGGACAGAGTGGTAACTAGGAGTTGAGGATGTGGACCCAGTAAATGTGGACTATGTTTTCAAGACCTTTGGCAGTGAAAGGAAATACAAATAGAAGCAGCTTGAAGAAGTAGAGAGAAAGTGAGCTGATCCTAGCCATGAAAGCTGGTCCTGACTCATGTTGAGAGTGAATGAAGGCTGGAACTCAGCCTTAGGTTACTTTTCCTTAGGCTTTCCATTCAGCCAGAAAACAGCAATGCAGAGATACACGTACAGATGGTCAAAAGATCCAGCGAGTCAATGCATCTTCCCTGTGATGGACTCAATACCTGATATAGAGTGAAGAATCTGCCAGGTAAGAGGACCCAGGGCCTAGATTCACTGTCCTTGCAGGTTGAGGCTGAAAGGAGTGCCTGGGGGTGGGGGTGGGGGGATGTGGAGGGGAACTTCAGGACAGAAAGGTCCACTTTATTTCTATATAAGAAGTAAGTGCTTATCACCATTATACTCTTCTGAATTCCTGGGCCCTACAAGAAATTCTGAAGCAGTGGAACTGGCATTGGCCTAGCATACAAGCAAAATATTTATTTTATTACACTTTTTAAAAAATTGAAGTATAGTCAGTTACAGTATATTGATTTCTGGTGTACAGCATAATGTCCCAGCCTATTTCACTTTTTTTGAAGTAGAAAACTAACTTGAACATGGTTAGAGATCGAAAAGAAAATGGGGTTAGAGAAAAAGAGATTAAAATATAGCAGAGGAAAAGAATAATCTTCAATGAGGTCCTGAGAAGATGGGTGGAGATGAGATTTGGCACTCAGGTGGGCAATTTAACTTTAGAAAAGAGGGAAGAAGGACGAAGTCATTAGGAGAGAAGGGGAGTTGAGAAAATTCACAACTTCTGGTCTTCGACTTCTCAAGAAGACGGTGGCACAATAATCCCGGAGATAGTATCAGTGGGCAATAAATGAAGTGGCTCGTGGAGACTGGAGGTGATCTGGGACAAAGTTCTGGAAATGATCAAGGCAGGAAAATAATGATAAAGGGGAAACCAAAACCACAAATAGTGAGAACCCCTGGTTTCCAATTCTAAATGTGTCAATCTCTTAACACGTCCCCAACTACCCACACCTGGGTCTGAAATCATCTCCTCCAGGGAGGCTGTGGTTCTCCTACACACTCCACAGTGTTGGTGGGATGCCACACAGCCCTGGACTCCCTGGCTTTTCTCCTCCTCCCTATTTGCTTGCTGAAGGCTGGGAGCTCTCCTAAGCCAGAGCCTGCCTGGTCTTGATATAACTGGCCTCTTTCATAGGCCTTCTCTGGCATAGAACAGGACATCACCTAAGTGGATGAAATGACTGAATAAATAAATGAAACACTCACCTCTTCAACAAATTAAAGGATTTAATGTGTTTTAGAGAAGTGGGAGAATTAATACTGGCAATAAGACTGGCCAGGAAATTAGAAGATTTGAAAATTTCTATCCAGTTTAGTTGGAGAAGGATAAAGCATAGCTGTGTCATAAATTTTCTCATAATGTTTGACAAAGATCTTAAATAGAAACTAATTTAAACAGATTAGATTTTGAACTCTTTGAAAACAGGATGTCTTATTTATTTAGTGTAACAAACAATAAGAATTTACTCAGTAATTATTTGTTGAAGGAAGGAATCCCAAAACTTAAACTAACCCCAGGTCCAGGAATAGAATAGACATTTATATATAATTTTAAAACTAAGCTAGATGGAAAGTTGAATAAAACAGTAAAGATAATGAAATTTCTCATTTTTCTATTCATTATGGCAGATTCCATGGTCTTTCTTTGTATTTCAAAATTCAAAGAAAATAAGGAAAATGACAAGGGAGCGGTAGGATTCACTTCATGGACTTGCTTTGAGACCCCTACGTAATGTTTAACCTTTTCTTGAAAGAAAGTTTCACATATGAAGGATTGATCTTAAGAATTAAAATTAGTTCAGTCTTTGGGTGGTAACTATGGGATTTTTCATTTTCCCATGTTGTTTACCTGTATGCCCTAGTATTTCTGAAATGGAAGTAGTCTGATAGTAAGAAGTTGTTTAAGATGTGTAAATGGTAGGGTGGGTGGTAGAGGGAGTAATAGCTCAGTGGTACAGCATGTGCTTACCATGCACGAAGTCCTGGGTTCAATCCCCAGTACCTCTATTAAAAAAAAAAAAAAAGTTTGTAAATTATCGAACAGCTGGGATAAGGTACGTAGATTCAGTTAAACCATATCACTGCTGAATTCATAAAAATGCAATGACTCCCTTTCACCTGTTGCATTCAGTTCAAACTCTCTTACTTCGGTCCAGTTCCACCCTCACTATCGACTTCTGTTTCTTGTACATTCACCCGGCACGACTTTGCTCCAGTTACCACGTGAAGCTCTCATTACCCTCTGTAGTCTCCGCATCCAGAAACCATTTCACTTGGTCTCTGATCCATGTTCTTCCCCTTCTTTAAGGTCCTGGAGTTCCCAGTTGAGTCCCATCTCTTCCAAAAAACTTTTTTTTTTTTTTTTTGGTTCCTTTTGCACACTTCACTTTGTCACAGAATGTCATTTTAGGTGAATAAGTACCATGAGAGCTTATGCTGCATTCTTAGCGTGTCGTTTAAAAGGGAAATATCTATATTAAAAATCTTGGCTGAAATGCAAGGTTAGCTGCTCCCCAGCAGGGTCCAAAAACTGGGTACAGATCTCCTCAGGTGTATTCAATTTTTTATGATGCTTTTCATTACAGTTGGGCATTTGCTTGGATGCCTTACACCAAATGCTTCTCTTTTCTCACCGAGACACAGTTCTCTTATCCTCTTCTGGATCGTTGGCCTGATAACTGAAACTCTGTCAGGAAATTCTTGTTGGTTAAATTTTAATGCTGTAAGCTTTCTGACATATGAAAGTAGAAAAGCCTTAATAAAGAAGGCTGAGGATAGGCAAATCCTGTTACTGTCTGACCTACTAGTCTATATTTAGACTTTTTTTCATAGACTATTTCTAGTAGAATTCCTTTACTTCACATTGTTTGAACAAGGAACAAAACCAGGCAATTCTAGGTTATTTTAAAGGCTTGGCTATCTCCATTTTTATACTTACTACTCAGATAGGATGAGTAATACAACACAAACATTTTTGCATCAGGGGAAAAAAAAGTCTGTAGAAACAGCCACTTGATTTATTTAGTCTTCAATTGTGTGGCCTCCTATCTATGAATAAAACAAAATGCAGTATTTTCATTAACAGCACCTTGGCACCTTACCAGATCTAGCGTGAACATTAAAAGGTAAAAGATTGGTTTTCCCATAAAGGAGCTCACACTTCCACGGGTGGCACAGGTTTTACGCACGTCCTACGTCAGACAATCTATCAAAACAACAGTTTAGCAGTGGTATGTGATATGGGTAACAGATGCCTGCTTTAAAGTGGCAAAGAAGATTCACATTATTCATTTAAAAAAAAGTATAGATGAAAAATTTTAAAACTGTTTTTCGGTACACATTATAATCTCACTGGACACTACAGGAATCGCTTCCTTGCAAAGAAAAGGGAGAGGAATCAAGTAGCTTTGGAAACTGCTGTCCTTCTATGAGCTTGTACACAAGTGAGCCAAAATCTTTTCTTTTCTATGTACATACACTCACCCATATGTGCATGAATGTAGGGTGCGTGTGTGTGTGTGTGTGCGTGTGTTTATGATTTCCCCTCTTAGCCCTTTGGTTTAGTTTTGCTTATGTCTGGGTGATACACTTCTGTATTCTTAACCTATTAAGTATGAAATAAAATATTAACCTGGTGTGTGTCTCTCTTGAGGGAGCTGTGAGTGCTTTTCACTCCCCAACCTGTTGCACATCCTCAAAAGAAAGGTACTTCATAAGAGCAAATAATAATTTATTTTAGCCTATTTTAAAAGACTGCTTTTATTCCAAATACCACAGGTATTTTGAGTTGGGACGTTATCTTCAAAGAAGTAGAAGAGAGCTTCTCGAATTCACGTTGTCTGGCAGGCACGGTATCTAATCCTCACATCCCAGCAAGTTGGCATTTCTCTACACCCATGTCTAAATTTTGTGACATCTGCACGGGCTAAAGAGATTTATGCCTTAAAAATATTTTATTTGAAAGCATGCATAAATTTAAAAGCATGGAAATGCATTATTTAATACTTTTCCCTCTGATGAAATCCTCTTTTAGTAGATGCTGAATATTTCTTTAAAACATTATTTATTATAGAACAAGATGAAAGTGACTGGGTATCTTCCAGACGAATAAGATGGATTATTTTCTTTCAACTCACATCTCACATTTTCAATAGCTTCTTATTTTCTCAACTCTATGTTGCATTTTAAAAAATCACTTCAACTATGTCTTTATTCTAAGCATCTAATATAAACAATGACCCCACTAGTCTCAAAGCTTATAATGATGTTCAGGGGGATGGAATAATATTTATTGGCTTTCTTTCTCAGAATGATCGATGTAGAAGTTTTTTCTTTCAGTTTTATTGGAGCACAGGGGCCTCCTTGCTCATAATATGCAACTTTTTAATGAAAGAGATATGTCACTTTTTCACATGTCAGTCATGTCACAAGAATTACTTTGAGTTGCTAGAACAGTTGCCTAATTTGAGAAGAGGAAAATCACCTGTCACACTGACAGAGCAGGATAAGTGGTAAGGTCACGATGGCACGTTTTACTTAGAGGATAGATCGTCTATCACTGGTAGAAAGTTAACAAATTACCGGAAAACCTTTAAGGACAAATTGTTGATATTTTCCTCATACCCAGGTACAGTTGAAGGCATAGACAGTTACAACCATGTTTAATATAAGTGGCTGGTTTCCCACTCAGGTGATGATGGTGAGCTTGCCTGAGCAACTGTTACAGACTGAATGTTTGTGTCTCCCCAAAATGCGTATGTTGAAATTCAATCACTAATGTGTTGGTGTTGGTAGGTGAGGCCTTTGGGAGGTGATTAGCTCATGAGAGTGGAGCCCTCCTGAATGAGATCAGGGCCCTTGTAGGAAGTGGACAGAGGACAGAGAGCTAGCTCCTCCCTTTCCTGCTACGTGAGAACCCGAGGAGAAGTCAGCCTTCTGCAACCCAGACGAGGGCTCCCACCAGAACTCGACCATGCTGGCACCTTGATCTTAGACTTCCAGCTTCCAGAACTATTGGCAAACAAATTTCTGTTATTAGTAAGTCACCTGGTGTATAGTATTTTGTTACAGCAGCTGATTAATATAGCAGCTTACAAAAGCAAGCTTGTGCAATAATAGATTCAGTGTTATGCAGGCTGCTAGGGAGACACATCGTGACTAAACTGGGTTACAGCATGGTGTTTTGTGATTGTTTGTTTTCAATTAATTCAGAAATCAGGTCATGGCTCTTTTCGACAAAATAGGGGGTTATAAATTCAGTATTTGGCAATGAGGCAAAGAAACAGATGGCTGGAAAGAAGAGAACAGAATAAAGGGCCTACTAGAGAGAAGAAGGTAGTGGAACGGGACAGTGAATGTAGGCAAAGCCGTGTCTGGTTTAAGTGAAGTCAGGAGAAGGAAACATGCTTTATCTGCTAAGAGCTTGGGTTCCAGTTTTAGAGATAATTGAGTTTATCTCCTGCTTGGACTCTTACTAGATATGTGACCTTGGGCAAAGGACTTATCTTCTTTGATCCTCAGTTTCCTCATCTGTAAAATGGGCATTATGATAAACCTGACTTGGGAGTTGGGAGAATTAAATATAATAATGGAGGTAAAATGCTCTACCTAGTCCAATGTGTAAAATGCTTTCAGTGAATGCTAGCTTTAATGATTACTATTAAAACAAAACTTAAGCATTTGAAGATACAAAAGTTAAGAAAATAGTGGGCCTTTTCCCAACAAATAGCACTAAAAACCCTGAAACAATATATAAACACTTCATTGGACCCACCGCTGTATAACTCAGTTGACTAGACAAGCACATGCTTAGGATACCAAAAAAGAAACAGCACAAACAAAACAAAACAAAACAAAAACCAAAACAAGATCAGAAAGGCTATGGAGCAGCTGTGTTCCCTTTTTCATGAGGCAAGTTTTGTGTAGTATCTTAAAATAAAATCAAATGATAAATTAGTCTATTAACATGTATACTTAGAAAATGTAATATTTTTAATATTTATGTCTTCTAAAGAATTGGGCTTCAATGGGATAAGAATAGCAGAATATACCAAAAGGTATCCACTGCACCTAAAAGAAGAGAAATTCGAACCAAAGTCCCTTAGTAAGAGGAAGTGAAGAATGCTGTTATCAGAAGCTCACACTAAAACATCCGTGGCATGCTATATATACATTTGGTTCAAAAAATAATACAGTTCTCATTTCAGAGTAAACTTTCATTCATTCTCAATGGATCCTTTTATCATTTTCATAATGTCTCAAGTTTAAGAACCCCCTTGATATATACCTAATTTGCAAAAAGCAAACAAAAAAGACCTATTTTGTATTCATTAGAATTCTTAAGTTTCATTACCTTATTTGCTACAAAGAACCAAGTTCTATTGGGAGGTAAAACTTCCTACTTTAACAATTATTTATTCTCTTAGTATAAATGAATTTATAAGCTTCTGTAATGAAGAAAGAGTAGAGCATAGACATGAGGAATACATGCAAGGGAAATGGAGACTTTTCATGTGGGAAGGGCAGTGCCCCTAAAGGGGAATGAAAGTAAAGAGGAAGACTCAAGGTACTTTACAGTAATCCCCTAGGCCAGCCTTATTACTATCTTAATTCACGCAGCAGGACAACCTTTTTTGGAATAGTATCTGCTATATATTTTATTTCTTAATAATTATCGTTTTTTAAAGCTCTCTACCCCTTGGAAGCATGTGCACTTATTTCATTGGAGGCAGGGTGAATAGAGCCTAGGAAAAAAATCCAAAATGAGTTTCAATTATTTAAATAGGGCTTTGCATGTGCCAAAACTAAGGACTGTTTTCATGTGCAAGAGCCAAGTCCTTGAGAAGAAAAGAGGTTTTCAGATATCTGAACTCTATGGAGGTTGACTATAAAGAAAATTTTCATGAGAAAGTGGGGAAGAAGCCAAGACACGACATAAGGAAGTGACCAGAATGACCAAGTAAGTCAGATATATCGGTGCAGCATTTTCAGGCAGTAACAGGGCCCTGGAATGGTGTTTCTAGTTATCTGAAGCCCAGATGTGCAATGGGTGAAATCTAGATTACAGTGTTGTCTGCCAGGTAATCATCAGAACAGTCTGTTAGCTCTGCATTCAGAATATTCAGTATCTGAACCCTTCAATTTTACCTACCTGGTCTAAGCTACTGTCATCCCTCCCTGGGTTATTGCAATTTTTCTTAACTGTGACCCTCTTGCTATTCTTCCTATCCCCTGGTACACACGCCACCCAGAATATTAGCCACAGAGCTTCTGTTAAAGGTAAGTCATATCAGGTCACTCCTCTGCTCAAAACTCTCCAATGGTACCCCATTTATCTCAGACTAAAACCTGAGGTCTTGCATTTACTAACATATTTCCTCTGACTTGAACAATGCCTGGAACCTAGTAGGAAGTCACTAGATATTTGTTGGATGAGTTAAAAATGAATAAATAAAATCCTATCTCATTGGAAGTAAACACTAGTTCTTTTGGTTGGCTATGAAGCTCTAAAGTTCTGTTCCCCACACCCCCATTGCTTCTCTAACCACTGTCTTTTTCCCTCCTTCTAGCTGGACAGAGTATCCCCCAAACTTAGCAAGCACATTTGCCTTAGGGCTGGAAGACTGGCCATTCCGCCTGCCTGAAATGATCTTTCACAAGATAGCTGCGTGGATCCCTCACTGTCTGTCTTTGCTAAAGGCTTTGTGAATCCTTCCCTGACTGTCTTATTTAAAATTATAATACCCACGCATCTTTATTTTCTGCTTTATTTTCTACATAATATTTATTATTATTTAATGTGCTATATATTTTACTCTTTAATAAATTATCCTCCATCTTCCAATCTTAAGTGTCTGGATAGTGGGTATTTTAATCTCATTGATTACATTCCTTTTCTCTCAATGCCTAGAATGGTGGTCTCTGGAATAAAGTAGGCACTCAAAAAGCATCTGCTGATTTAATGAGTGAATCAATTAATAGTATGAAGAAGGTGAGGTTTGGGCTACTAAGGAGCAGAGGATGGAAAATAATAAATTAGGAACTCTACAAGATAGAATAGAAATAAATATACTGAGATAATACTCTGAATGTTGCTGTTAATGGGCTATATCACCTTAAAATACTTTTTGTACTTCTACCTTTTTAATTTCAATTTTTCAACTGCAAATAAAAGTTAAATAATATGTTCTACAAGATCTTTTGCATCTCTGATTTTTAAGAAAAAATTTCCATAATAGATTCTATAATCCATTTTCTGTTCATTTTGAAAAATAGATATTTATAATTATTTAAGTCTCTATGTATCTATTTGAGTCTGGATTTTGTCAGATTTACACACAATGTAGCATTTATTTAAAGTTTTTTCCCTGAATAGAAACAATTACAAAAAACTTTATAATTTTTGCCATTAGGTTTTCCAAAGCGATGATGACATGAAAGAGAAGAATACAAGTCCACGCACATGTACAGCTGATTTTTATCAGAAAAAAATACAAAGCAATCTCTTCTTCCAGGCACTTTTCCCCAGCTGGTCTAAGAACATATATCATCACAGCTTCTAAATTTTAATTTACAGGCAACAAACATGGTAGTTTTATAGTCTTCTGGCCATTGCAAAATCACTGATTGCAAGGCCTGCCTCCTCAGAAACTAATCAAAAGCTGACACATTCTGTTAACTTCCTATTATACATTCACAACATCATCTTTCAATTCAATGTCATAAAGAATTTATGTAGGACATTAATCATGCAAGACCACTAAATTGTTCTCATTTCAGTGATAATTGTTTACTCCTTTAAATGGTTTGTGTTGAGGTCCAGCAATTCAACTAAATAAAATATATCTTCCACTCACCCTGGGCTAAGAGAGAAAATTAACCTATAGAGAGAACACAACAAACTGAATGTATTTTATGATTAGTAGAAAAACTGAAATTTTGTAGTGCTCTTCTTTTTTTAATGACAAATATCCAATGGCATCAAGGATAATTTTGTGGCCTCCAATAAAAGGAATCATGAAAAACAAAATAAAACAAAACAACCAAACCATGTTTAATCAGCAACCATATTAAAAAAAAAAAAAAACCCCTCCTTAATATCTACACGACATGGCTGACTGTCAAATCAACTGAAATACCCTGCAAATGAAAACTCAGTATACCTTGCTAGTCAATGAAGCTAAACCTAATCAAAGCTGTGTCAATCATTTGCTGGGAACAAAAGAAATGAAAATCTAATGGTAAATTATTCAGTAATGTCTGGTGAAATGGGCATGAGAATTAAACGTCTTATAATCTGACTTCTAACCCTAGGTGTACTAATGCTTCTGTAACCTTGATATTCACATTTAAAGTCCTGTCTCCATTTTCTCATGTGTGAAACCAAAGGGCTGGACTTGATCATCTTGTAGGTTTGTCCTAACACCAACATTTTATGGGTCTATAAGGAAACTCAGCTAATCAAAACTTTGCTTAAAAAAAAAAAAACAAAAACCACAATGATTTGTCACCTGCTTTTAGATTCCCCCACTATCTACTGGATAGAATAAGAATAAGATCAATTTGATACAGCCCCTTCAGCCCAAGGGTGCTGTAACTAATGGCACTGTCTATTCCTGCTTTCTAAATGGAAGCTCACTATATATATTTTTTCCGTGGTAAAGTGTCTACTTTATGAGCATAATAAATAGCAATTGCCCTTTAATGGCAACTTTAGCTGTGACCATTATGGCACAATTTAAGTGCTTAAAAACACTAATGGGAGTGATACAATGTTAATTATACTAAGGATATGAAGGCTGTACACAAGAACTCTTGCAAAATTAAGCAAAGCCCTAGCTAATTCTAATTACAGTCTGTCTGAAAGAGATAAGAGAAATTAAGCACCTCTCTTTTTTTAAATGCATTTCTAATATAACAGCACTATTTGCCCACATTGGTTGAGAAAACATTGTAAGTAAGTGACTAAAAAAAGTGGGATTCTGAAATAAATTATATTTTTCAGTTTAAAAGAGAAAGGGAAAAAATAGGAATTACTTACATAGAAAAGTATCTTTACTTGAAACAATGCTTACTTTCTCACTTTCTTGCATTTAAGCCTAAGGTGAACTACTTTTAAAGTGCTCATTCATTAACTTGTCAGGCTCAAATTTACATTATGGGAATTTTAAAAACATGTTTTATGAACTATTTTAAGGAAATATATTTGAAAAATGAAACCATGAAGACTCTCTTCGACCATATCATCTATGGAAAAATTAACTTTTTTTTTTAAAGCAATGGTCATTTCAAGTATTTTTTTCCCCCAAAATATCTATCTATCTCTTTCTTTTTTTCTTTTTCTTCCCATTCATTTGTTGAATGCCTTCTCTGTGTTAGTACTGGGCATGCAAAAATGGGTAAAATAATCTTGCTGCCCTTAAGTGGTTTGTAGTCTAGCAGAGAAAGACAGATTTTTAAAAATAAAACAATTGTACACATTGATATTGGTTATTGGACAAATATTTTTCTCTCATTGTCTTCCAGCCTTGTTTATTCTTCAAAATCTCTTGCTTTCCTCTTTATAAACTGATTTACATGAATCCTTAATAATTGAATTGTTGTGGAGTAGCAGAAATCAACTTATTGATCTATCCAATTTTACTAATTTGTTAGAAATAAGAAGCTCATAGGTTTTCAAGAAAACCTCTGCTGGAAAGCCAGGCTCATTTCAGAGTGCTACCATTTTAAAACTGACACAAATGACATCTCATAAATAATGAAAACAATTGGGTGACAGCCTACAATTTTCAATACACATTATTTAAACGGATCATAAACCAAGTAAACTAGCATGAGGATAAGAAAAATCCACTCATTTTAGATAAATGATAGTCTTAACTGATTGAAATCATTGAGTTCCATGGAAAAGTGTCCCACAATCTCAAATTATAGGTATTTGTAGGTTAACCCAAATAGTTATGGCAAGAATCTAGGTACTTAAAAATTGTCATCCTCACCTCAAATCATTTATTACCTATAACAGACTTTCTAATTTGTCCATATATCTAGTTTCAAGTGACCCACAGGGCATTTGTCAAATTCCTGTCTTGGAAGCTTATTTGTCATTTCAGCAACACTACTTTTAAAGCCTTAGGATAATTTCCATGACATTTAATCTGTGTCCCCGTTGAAAAATAATTGGATAGCTACTCCTAAGTATATGTTTCCAAGAACTGGGCACTTTGCACACCTTGTTTTTCTAATATAGGTAGATCCTCACTCTCTTCTGCTGCCAAGTCAAGCTAAACACAAAGCGTTTATTTGGAAATCCAAAGCTTCCATTGTCACTCCTTAGGATCATTTTCTGAAATTTATTCTTATTGTTTATCTTTTAAAAATTAAGATCTATTAGTAAGAACTGGATATAATTTTTCATTCTCTTCACATTTTTCTGAGATTTTTCTCTGTCATGTGAAAATACAGACACACACACACACACACAGAGTGAATTCACTAACAATTTTTTCCCCATTTTCATTCACAGGCATGGAGTCAATATTTTTCAGATTGTTCTTTCCTGATAGACAACTCTGCTCCTGATTCTATTTCTTTTGCTATTTGCCTGTTTTTTCCCCCACACTAAATGTAATGATTGTAATCACCCATCTTATATTTTAAACCTCTTCACTAAAAACTAAAGCATTTTCTATTTAGCATTGCCAGTATTTCTCACTAAGGTTATTTAGCCTTCTATTAGATGGTTACTCTGTAGAAGCATTCTTCCCTTCACCAGAAAAAAAAAATTAAAATTAACAACTTAGTGAAAGCATCAAAGATAGACAAGTGAGATGAGCAGAGAATATGGAAGCCACACAGGAATGCACAGTGTGCTGGAGAGTTGAGAAACCATGGTGATGGATGTCATCGTGATGATGGCAGTGCTAGATCACAGAAACCTGGGAAGTGGCCCTGGAGATGGTAGCTGGCTGATACAAACTCTCTATGTGACCCTGGGGCAGCCACTGGATTTCTCTAGCACTGTTTCCTCATGTCTAAAATGAAGACTGCAGTACTCTTCGGGGATATTCTGAGAAGAAACAAAGGAAAAAGGTAGAAAATATACAGAGTATTTAATTATCAAAAGATCAGAAAAAAAAAGATAAAACTGAAGATAAAATTAGAAAAGTGACTTAAAAGCTTGGACTTTATTCTATAAGCAATTGGTAGTCATCAAAAATTACTTATAAAAATAAAATTATTTATCATTTAGTCTTCTCCTTTGTTAGTTAGGAATATCACGTGTGCACACACACACACACTAACCAGGATGCAATTATGGTAAAATTAGCATATTATTATCTGCCAAAGTCTGTGGAGGCTAGAGAAATATAGGGTGCTTGGACTTGGTCCTCTATAAAATAAAGGGAAACCAAAATATTCCACTGGGAATACTAGCTGTAGTCTAGATCTAGAATAAATAGATGGTAGATATAGATAGATGGATAAACAGAGAGAGATGGATGGATAGATAGATAGATAGATAGATAGATAATTACATAAGAGAAAGCAAGACAGAACCAAACAATCTAGGATTTGGCCCGTTAGATTTACTCCATCTTCTGAGAGAGGAAAGTAATAGGCATCTGGCTTCTAGTGTTTATTAGAAACTATTCAATTTAGTTTGAATCAGGATAAAAATAAGAGATAGAGATTCTTGACAAGAGAAGGACATCACTTGAGAATCACTTCCTGCAGCTCACTAGTTCTACTTATGCTAATAAGTCGTATAGTGAGTGTAGCTCAAGCGGATGAATCGCCCCAGCTAAACGGAGACAGGACATTCACTAGAATCTTAGTTCAATATTCCATGAACGGAAGTTCTTTGTCTAAACGTGTAGTTTCTTTTGGGTTGTTGATATTAGAGTGACTTTTTGTTATTCCCAAAACTTAATATGCTGCATAAAATCCCCATACTTTTAGAACTCTTTTATAAATAAACAAAAAATAACTTACCTGAGTAGATAATTAAACTTGAAATTTCGCTTTTCAAATTAACTTAAATTTATAGCCTTGATTCTCCTTTCTGGTCAGATATATTTTATTACATAAAATAGAAACAGAGTGACAGACACATGGGCCAACAGTTGGGTTAGAAAACAAGCAGTGGTGTGAATAATGCCCTAAATTGAGTAATTACAAGGAAAATTCCATTTTGCTCTTGAATACACAAAATGAGCTGAAGGGGGTAGATTTGCTTCTATAATTGCTCTGTGTTGTACTTGGGCCAACAATGAAATGATTTTACGTAACCTGGGCACACACGCACACCAACTGTTGGAGGTGAGGAGGGACCTATAAAGGTCCTGAATACAGAGGGAAAAAACTTTTTTAATATATAATTCACCGTGTAAAATGCTATTCTTAGAGCTGTGTCTGCAGTATGACAAAACTGGCTATTTTCTACAATTCAGATGAGAAATTAAAGAAAATTAAAAAAAAAAAGGAAATCAAGTTGACATTTTTTAATGCTGAATTGATTCCTTCAGTCAAAACAGCTAATTTCAAGGCCACAGATACAGACATCGTAAAGTAAGAGCAAATTCTATTGCCAAGTGACTTATAAACAATGATCATTTTTCCTACCCTATAAATAAAAATTTAAGAATGAGTTTTACCATATTTATAATAGCTCCATATAAATTGATGCAAATGCAGAAAGATGGGATATTTTTAAAGGTCAATATCAAAGGAGAAGTTCAGACAAAGAAGGCAAAGGAAAAAGAAAATACATACATTATGCTAACATCTCTCCAGCATTTATCATGTGCTGAGTATAGTGCTTATTTATAGACACTCAAAACAGTGCCCCAATTTAGGTATTATTATTGCTATTTTTTCCATTGAGGAAGTTGAGACTCAAAGAATTGGACATATTTATCTTAAGATACAGGATTGACAAGGAAAGTCTTTCTCATTTGGACTCAGACATACATGCTTTGAAAATTTGCTTCCCCCATTCTTGTCTGTAAAAAAAAATGAAAGAAAAGGACAGAATCTATTTTTTTCTCTAGTGTAGTAGGGAACTCCCCTTATCTAAGACAGCAGATCTGAAAGGTTGCATTCTGAACCCTAAAGCTAAAAATCAGAATGACTCTTCTTCAAATTTAATAGAGTTTATTTATTTATTTTAAAAGACGTGGGCTGCTAGCATCTTGTAATGCAGAATTCTCTTGGGGTTGCTTGATTTATGTGCATTTTAATTGAAAGAAGTAGGAGTTGAGGGGAATTAGAGTCTCTACGTTCCCACGGCCTGGACTAACATCTAGGTCACATTATCAGTCTGGTCCTGGGTTTCCTCCAGAGAAAAAGGAGAAGTTGGATTGGATAACTTTTAAGATTTTTTTTCCAGTTATAAAACTCAGTAAACGTGTACATCCTGATTCTCATCCAGCATTCTTTATACTATTTCAACCCATTTAGCATTATATTAACATAAATTTTTCTGATGTGCTGGCAATCAGTGATCCAGTTCACTGAGAACAGATCAGAACAAATATGTAATAGAGAAAGAGAAGCGACCTCCTCTATTGTCACCTGATGTGGAGAGGGGCTACAGACGTATTTATGTTGTGATTATGAAAGATAAAGGATCCCTGTTTGAACTCGCCCTCCGAGTCTGTTACACTTATAGGCTGACCTACTTATTTTAGGGATATAAGTTTCTTGATTCTCTCTCCTCCACTCAAATTGCAATGATCTTGTCAATAACACTGCGGAAAGAGGAAGACTGATCCAGATCAAAGCTACCAAACTCTAAGCCAGAAACTCTAAGGGGGAACCAAAGTCTTAGTGGAAACACATACTTTACAACTTGCTTCCTTTTTCCTCTCTATTTCTGTTTCTCTCTTATAGAGAACTTCTAACAAGGGGAAAAAGTCCATGTTTGTCATTTTTGGCTGTTTCTGATACCATAACAGGCAAATCCCCTGGTACATGAACCAAAGTGAGAAAGGTAAAATCTGGGACATTTGGAATTTTAATATGGGCTAAAATGGCAGTTGTTTCCTGCAAGATGTCAAGCTAGTCTATTAAACTTATCCCCGAGTGTTGGGTATTTATCCTTTGTATTTGTGCTTTGAAGCTGTAGCCAGGGGATTTAGGAAGGTTTGATTTCTACATTTTAATTCATTCTTGAAACCATCAGGCCATTCTTTATACCTGTGCAAATGATTTTAGATGAGGAGTCAGCAAACTTTTTCTATGAAAGGCCAAATGGGAAATATTTTCTTTCTTTGTAGGTTATGCTGTCTCTGTGGCAACTACTTAAGTCAGCTGTGTAGTGTGAAAGCATTCATAAAGGATACGTAAACAAAGGGCATGGCTGTGTTCCAATAAACCTTTACTTATCAAAAACAGGCCAAAGGTCAGGTTTGGCAATGGGCTGGTGTTTAATGACCCTGATCTAGTTCCTTGGGTATCTGACCATCTATTCACATCATATCTTCAAGCATTAAACCATTGTTATATGTTGAACATAAATAGATATACAATGAGGGTTTGGAAACACATTACTTCTGTCTGCCTTGTTCTTTTCTTGATTTACAGTGAAATCCTACTCAACTTTCTGAGTCCAGATCAAATTTCACCTCCTCTGGGGAAGTTTTTCAATACCTTCCCCTGTCCACTCTCTATTTACAAGGCATTTACTCCTTCTTTGTATAGCTCTTGCTTCTTAAAAAACATTTCACATTGTGTAATATGATGAGATTGTATCTCTTTCTCTTTAACCAAATTACAGATTTTTGAGAGAAAGATAAACAGTAATTCATCTTTGATCCCTATGGCCAAGGATTGGTTTTAGCTCGTAATTAAGTATTTGGTATGTGCTTGTTCAGTAGCTTGTTCAACCACGTGCATTAAGGGATTTTAAGTTTGTTTTTGTTTTCTACTTTGTAAGAGAATTTGACCGTTTTGAATTCAAAGAGAACATAATGACATAAATATTATTTGCTTGTTTATTAAAAAATAACATTTAGATAAGATGTGAACTGATATCATAGCCATAGAATATATTTTCTTTTTTAACAAATAGGAAATTGGAAGATGTCAAACCATCACATGATGACAGATAAAAGAGCATAGTTCCCAGCTCGCCTTGCAGCTAAGTCCTGCCATGTGACTAATTTCTGGCCAGTAATATATGAATGAAAACTGTTGTGTGGAACTTCTGGGGAACTTCTTAAAGAGACCTGACCCAGCTGTGAGGAGCACGTCTCTTGATTTCCTATCTTCCTCTCTCTCTCTCTCTTTTTGAAATGCAGAAATCCTGAGTCCCAAGTAGGTATCTGAGAACAGAAATAAAGTACCTGGGTCCTTGGTGACATGTTGGTGCTTCTGTTCCTCTTGTCAACTGCCTTCCTCCAAAGTTATTTTATGTACCACTGTTACTTATGGACTCTATTACAGAAGCCTATCAGATAATATCTCACTAATACAGCACTATTCCATACTCCATTTAACAGTAAGTGATTCCAACATATACTAAACTTCATGCCAATGTTTCTTTTCCAAATATAAAAACAAAGAGGACCTCTCCCCCCGTGACTGGTAAAGAACATAAGATTTAAAAGGAGAGACTTCCCCTTGCAATAATAAAAAAGAGAAATTTCAGGACTTTGCAAAATGACAGTCACAAGTTTTTAAATAAAATACAATATTAAAGATTATCTTAATCTAAAATGAGATATAAAATGTTAACATAGTCCTTTACCATCTCTCTCATAAAACCACTTCCCATTTCAGGCAAAAATTTAGGGTATTTGCCACGGCAGGAGAGCAACAGACATGTAGATTGTATAAAAGCACTTTGGCTTAAGCCTCTATGACTCTTGGCTCCATATTTGGCAAGATATGTGATCATTGGTGCTTTTGTGCCTCAAAGGGAAGGATGACCATGATGAGGGGATAGGGGTACCCACTTTGGAGAGCAGCGTAGATAAGTGATTTTAAAAGTTAAACATAATCTCATGAAAAAACAACAATCCTATATTTCTAATCTATGTTTCTTTAACTGTATAAAAAACTCACTGTCCCTTTAAAGCAACATTCCCTTTTAAAGTAAGAAGAGAAAACCTGAGCTTGACTTGGAAATTAAGCAATACACCAGCTGCCTAATTACTTGCAGGCACTTGCAGACCATTCCAGAATATCATTCTCTCTGGGAAACTCTCCTTCTAACAACATTTATATTTCTCATGAATACTGTTTTTAGGTCCCAATACTTGTCAAATTGCAGAAAATTGAGTCTCAGTTCCATCCCTAAAATAAAGGGAATGGAAAATATGATCTCTCAGGTCTTTCCAAGTTATAATTTTCTACGATTTTTATGATTCTCTGGAGATTCATTCACTAGAAATTGTTGAGAGAGAAGATGAAAGAAGAAAGAATAGTGCAGGAGAGAATGCTGGTATATTTTTAAAGTGGTATGAGAGCCAAGTTCTCAGTCTACTGACACATTGAGAAAAATCTTACAATACATCATATCACTTTATTGTTACTGGCTCTCCAACAATGAAAGGAGATCTGCAACTGAATATGATGAGAATATGTGTTGGGTCACATTTTGAACTTCAGACTCACTGATACAATTTTTGTGGGTGTTTCTGAAAGCCGTGGGAAGGCCATAAAAGGGAGACTGCTCACTCTCTGCACCTAGGTGGATTCATTTTGGTCTGAGCAATGATAGGTGTGGGCTCGGAGGTGGGGGAGGAGAAGGACACTGGGGGCATCTGGTAGACACAGGACCGCCTCCTCACGGCTCTGTGTGCTGACGGAGTCCCCAGTTATCTATTCCTACCACAAAGCACACATTCATTAACTCCAATCAACGTTGTTAAGTAGCCATTTCTCACTGTATATAAATTGCACAGAATAAAATTCTGACGCTTAGGTGTGTAAACTTGTTAAAGTTTCAAACATATTGCGGGGCAAACTCCAAATAAACCGACATCTGTTAGGTGCCTGCATCTACCATTTCATCATGAACAGCGTTGTGTATTTTTGACTTTTCACTTTCTTCAATGCCTTGTGGCTCTCAGTACTGCACACCGACGGTCGATATAAAACCTGTAAATGAATCTGAGAGGAAACTGGACATAAATGAATAATCAAGAAACTGCACGTGTTCCTTTGAGGACATTTTACTTTTTCTCTAAGTGACAGTTGGAACAAATTGTGTTCATTGCAAAAGAGAAGGGAATGAATGTTTGACAGAAAGCAGTTACCTACTCATTTGTTAACTCTTTGTAGAGTTCAAGCATGTTAAAGAAAAACTTTGTTTCTTATTCACTGTATTCCTAACACATAACACACTGTCTGACACAGAAAAGATACGAAATAAGTATTTTTAGCAGTTGTTAAGTAAAGGAGCAAAGAAGCTTAGGTTTTACATGTAAATACACACAACAGAGAGCAAAAACAATGTGCACATATCTGGTTGGATAAGTCTAAAATTCCCAGGATCCAGCTTTGTTTTGAATAAGAAATTTCCCTTACGACATGCTTTGTTCACGGCTGTAACCCTAGCATTTAGAATAAGGGTTAACACACAGTAGGCACTGAATACTTAAGGAATTCAAACACAAGTATTTGTGACAGATATTTACCTCGACCTTGCTAGAATTATTTTTGTGATGGGGAGGGAGCTCACAGCTTCAGGAAGTGTGCATTTCACTGCTGGAGAGCGGCAGTTGTTGGGAAGTGCTGCCTCCTATATTAGTCCGCATGTTTCTTCTGCTTTTCACTCACTGCTCTTAATTCTCCCTTCAGGTGCTATATGAACATGCTGCCATCTGCTAGTGAATAAGGATGAGCTTTTTCCTCAGTGAATGTTTGGCCAAGGATGTTCTTTTGCTGGGAGGGCCGAGACTGCATATTAGTATCTATTCAGGATCCATAAACAGTTATCATCTGTAGTCAAGCTGCCATGTTGGAGTGCAGCCAGAACCAGGTCTGGTGTCCACTGAATCTCTGCCTCTCTCTCTCTCTCTCTCTCACTCTCTCTCTCTCTTTGTGGCTCCACTGTGTCAGGGGTGGGTAGAATTTTTCTGCAAACCTTTGAAACAAAAGAGTATGATTGAATCTCATTTCCCAGAGAGCTCTCCATCACTGAAAGTCAGATGTTCTAACACAAGGAGTTCTAAGAAGACATCACTTTGGTCCACCTCCTCTTTTTTTGAGAAAACCTACCCTTAATCTACAAAGGCAATTTTCCTCCTGAGGCTAACAAAGGTGACTTTCTGACACCAATCTCATTAGAGACAGAAATAAAACAAAACAAAAACCCAATTCACCATGTGGACTTTGTATATGACTTCAGTATGGGCCTTAATAGGAAAACTACAGCTTGTTTATATTCACATCTCCTTATACCCATTCTATTAGAAAAGGGTCATTTTTCTCCACGGGTGAAGAATCCAAACAAGACCAAGGTGACTGGGGTTAGAAATCTGCCACCAATTTACTAAGTTAGTAAAATCAGAGCAATGTAATTAGCAGGAATTCATAAAGAGGTTCCTGTCAACAACACAATTCAGAACAAAAAAAAAGTATTGACATGTTTAGTTTCTAATAAGTTATCAGAATATTTGAGCTTCCCAGAATGTTTAGAAGAACAATTTCCCATCAAGTTTTTTGAGCAGTGGAAGGATAGATTTGATTCACCAACTTGTTGCATAAGGAAAATATATATCAACCTAAGGGCACTCTAGGATTATCGCATTTGCACTAAAATAAACAGATTAATGATTATTTGAATATTTCTAAAGCATAGATATACCTGTTTCAGCTACCTAGCTGATGTTTCTAAAAAGAAATTCTTTAACAATTTTTTTAAATTAGTAAAGCAGACAAATTTTCATTGACACAGGAATGAGCAAGGAATAAACAAAGAAACAGAATTTTGAGTAGCTCCAAATTGTTTCAGGAAATGTATTATGTATTTAATTTCTTTTTCTCTATATAACAGCTCCAAAATAGTTATAAAGCTCTCTACTTTACAAATAAGGAAATCTCAGTTAAGGAATGCAACTTGCCGACGTTTGTGTAAATAATTAATGGTGAATTCAGGTTTGAACTTAGTTCTAATTAGTTCCCTTATAATACGTTGCCACATTAGAGCATTTAGGCAGATATTAAAGATGATCATTTTCGGGATAATATGTTCATGGTTTTAAGAGAATCAGAGGTAACTAAAATTAACAATGACAAATTTGTGTGTAAGCATATGTGCCTTTGATAAACTGAAATCTACACAGTACTTTAAACGTGTAGGAATTTGGGCTTTCTACCATGACTTCTATTTCTGATGTCATCCTTTACTCTAGGTAAGTGAAACCTAGACACATACATGAAGAAAAATACATCCCAGGGAGTGTCTACTACATAGCAGTTTGTAAATTGTTCTTTCTGGAATGTTGTATGCTACTGAAGAATTGAAACATGTATGTGGCCACAACTTTGAATTCCTCCTAAAGAGAAAGATTAGAGAGGTTCCTTTCTAGCACTAAGGAGGGCTCTGGAGAAGGATAATAAAGTGACACATTCTAGACCCAGACTAGAATTCTGTTTCTTCCACATACTAGGTATATGACCTTGGTGAGTAAACATACTAAGTAACAGTTTCTCCTTTTGTAAAATATGGATAATAATAGTATATCATAGGGTAATTGTAGGGATTACACAAACTAATGTATGCAAAACACTTAAAATAGTACCTGGCTGTATTAAACACTATTTAAGTGTTAGTTGCTATTATTACTATTATGTTCCTTTATGGCTGGATGCAAAGAAGATTCCATTCTAATAAAATGAGACATTCTCTGCAAAGGGAACTTCTGTCTCTCAGTTCCTGCAAGTATTAACTTTAACATTTTCTGTCTCCAAACACTAGACTCTTCTTTGAACATCAAGTAACATTTATTTCACTAATAATTTTTATAAAGAACTCATATAAGCTTATTTTCAGTACAGCTTCAAGAGTTATGTGGCTAGGTAATATTTTAAACTTACAAAATCTTATCCAGTTTTACAAATAAACTCACAAGGATTGTGTTATTTGTATTTAGATTTTCCAAACATCTAAAATGTATTATCTTCAAGGAACTTAAAACTGGACTCTGTTTCCATGAAATAATTATTTCTTCTAATGTAAAACACTTAAGTCTACTTACACACTTTATACAATTTTTATTTATGTTGACTTATAATTATTTGTTAATTTATTAAATAAAATTCATGTAAACACATAATCTAAGATTTAGTCCAAAGAAAACAATCTACACTATTAAATTATTTGTTAAAAATTAATATTAATATTTCTGTGACCTCAAAGACTCAAATTAGAAATTCATATTCCTTACAAAAAAGTTAGCAAACCTTAATATCATGACTTTTCTTAGAGTGTTTCTGACTAATATTACCAAACATTAAAATAGATCATCCAATTCCTTATTTTTAGGTCACATCATAAATTACCAACACATTCAGTTTTACATCAACTCCTCATTCAATCATTCATTCATTCACTTTTTTATTAATCACTGATCAAACCTTCTCAAACAAGAATGTGTGCTCCAAATTTTCAAGCTTTCTGTAGAACAAATAACATGTTCTCAGATAGCCAGTATATTTTAATTTAGGGGTTTGTAAAATAATATCATAAATACCATCTTATCTGATAAAATTAGGGTAAGAAAATGCATAAAATAACTGTAAATTAAGAACATTTTATTAAATGCCCTAATGGAGCTTCAAAGTATGATGGGGATAGTGATAGAAAAAAAATTCAATAAGGAGGACTGAGGAAGGCTTCATGAAGAAAAACTGCATTTAGGTTTATCTTTGAATGGCAGAAGAAACAGCCCATATTAAGAATCAAAGGCAGGTAAGTACAAGATGTATTGAAGAATGATGTGATGTAGTGCAGCTGGGACATAGAGGCCACTTGGGCACAGCACAATGAGACTAGAAAATTAGAAATAAGTCAGACTGGGAAGGGCCTGTGTGCCATGTTGAAGAATAGAGTTGCCCTTTGGTAAGGAAAAGGAAGTCAGCAAGGGCTGCCAAGACCCTTTGGCAAAGTTCAAGTTTTAGCAAGATGACAGTCATAGTTGTGAAGAGTAGATGTGCTCACACGCCCACGAGTCAGTATCTCCATCCAGTCTATTACCCCTTCTCTATCAGTGCTTTTCAAAATGAAATTTCTGTTTCTGTAATTTATTGTAACAGCCCCCACAGGTTACCTACAAATGTCCAGGTATATAAAGTGTAAATATTCATTTACATCCATTGGGCAGAAGACTGCATTTTCTGATCTTTTTTTTATGGATGACATACTGTAATGGATTCCTAAGGTTGATGTGACAAAATATCACAATCATAGTGGCTTAAAACTACAGAAATTTATTCCCTTACACTTCTGGAGGCTCAACATGTGAAATCAAGTGGTTAGCAGAGTCCTGCTTTTTCTGAAGGCTCTAGAGGAGGATTCTTTCTTCCTTGCCTTTATCTAGCTTCCAGTGGTTCCGGGAACTTTTGGCATTCTTTGGCTCAGAGACATAACTCCAATTTCTGTCTCTGTCATCACATGATGTTCTCATTGCTGTGTCTGTTTCTTCTCCTCTTTCTTATAAGGAAATCATCAGTTATTTTGGATTTAAGGTCCACCCTATTCCAGTATGACTTCATTGTAACTTGATTATATCCTTAAAGACCTTATTTCCAAAGAATTTCACATTTACAGGCATCAGGGGTTAGAACTTGAACATACCCTTTTGGAGGACACAGTACAATCCATACCACATACTGATGACATTTTAAAATGTGATATTCAGAAACTTCCGTAGTGAAAAACGCTGAGCTATCTCTAAGAGCCTTGTATAAGTGACATATTACTGACAAGCTGGTAGGTAGTGGGGCGTGGAATCCCAGCACCTCACTGAGGACACAGCAGGTGATGATTGCCTGGTTCTTCCAGAAAATCTGACTCATAATGTGCTGTATTTTGCTAAAGGATCAAACCACCAGTTGTGCTTTGTTAATTAATTGATTTAAATATCAGATTGTTTCAGGCTGTTAGTTGTAATCTAAGAAAGGATCGTTACATTTATCAAAATGAATTATCAGTTCTTTCTACATACTCTTTTCCAAATGATTCGTGTCTCCAATTTCCTCTTTCCCTACTTCCGAATCATTATTTATCCTGTTTCCCCCATCTCTGCCCATTTATACAAAGATAAAGCTCAGTGTCAGCTGCAAACACAAAAACCATGTGTGGCTTCCCGTCTTCAAGCTAATGAAGAAATGTGAAGCAATACTGCTTCTGCTGCCCTTAAATAAAGGCTTCCATCAATAGCCATGTTGTAGAGAGGCCTGCACTAACCAAGCTCTTTCCCCAATTTACACAGTATTTCCTAAACTTATTGATGAACATTTAGTGGAGGAATAACCACATGTGGTGATAAATTGTGCCTCCCAAATTTCAGTCTACCAGAACTGTCACTTTTAAATGAGAGTGGATGGTTCTGATGGGTCTGAGAGCTCTTCAGAGTCATTTGGGGCTGCCCATGGCTTTCTGCCTCTTATTTTGTCTCTCACATCCTAAACTAATTCTTATTTATGTCTCTTATCAAGCCCCCATTTATTTTCTGCCACAGAAGTCGTGGACTCGTGCAAGAGCACAACTGTATAGGGAACACTGTAAAGACTGTCAAATTTTGTTTTGCATATGGTTTAAAAGTGTCCTCAGTGGTGCAGCATTGTAAAGCAAACTATTTATGCTATGCGTGTTTTCATTACCTACTGATCTACCCGTAATTTAAATCACTGTCATTTGTCAGATTAGTGGAGAAAGAGAGAGCATTCTGGATATGGAAAAAGAACTACTCTGTTTACACATCATGGCAAATTATAATCATTCATTTTTTTTGCAGGAAACAGTAAATTTGACCTTAACTCCAAGGTATTGACATTGATGATTTTCATGAAGTTTATGAATACAAAAAAAGATAGTAACAGAAACTCAGTGTGCTGAGTGAATTGGTTAAAAGCTAGAACTTTTAAGGAAACTGCTAGAGAATGTATTGAAATCAATCACCTATATTTTACTGGTGAAGTTTGCCATTTTTTAGTGGTTGGTTTAATTCATTTTGTTGTCATCTTTTAGAAGTCCTTTATACCTTTCAAATAAAGGGTCTATTTTTCTTTGTAGTTATCTGCACATGGAATCTGCTATCTAGTGCAAATCATCACAACACTTCTATTTTGTGAAATATATAAAGCATATCCCCAGTTTTTTCCTAAGTAAAATATCAACTCCACACATTAGCTTTTATTTTACTTATGCAGGTAGAGCACTTATCACACTTGTCATGGTAAACAAGTTTACACCAAAAAATTAAAAATATTCCTCATTCAGTCGTTCACTGGGAATTTAGATTTTAGAGCAAAAAAAGGGCACATTCAGCACATATTGCCATAAATTTGTTCAGATGGAACAGAATTGGGTGATACAACAGTCAAGCAGCAGGCATGGTGTGACAGCTCACAGACAATGAAATGGAACTTTGAAGAGAGGAGCAGCTGTATTATATTGTATCCTGCAATTAAAACTATTAAGGCAGAAGAAAATCATCTTCACTTCCACCTTCATGATTTTGGGCTGTCTCTCTGCATTGTCCTAATAAAGCCTGATGTATTATATATTTCATCATGACAAAACATAATTGATGTCATGAACATTTTAAAATTATCACTGTGTTAATATATGCTTTTGAGAAACTGTATTTATTATTATAAATGTTCCCATACTTATTTTCACTTATATTGAAGACCATGACAGTGTGTTTTAAATGGGTTCTCAGTGGCAAATGAGTCGTTTTGAAGACTACCTTTCTAATTAATTCCACAAGAGTTGAAGTTTCTTTTAAGTTTCTTCTACAAATGATAAAAATAACAGCTTCTCCTTGGAGTTATGAAAGGTAAAAGCCACAATAAGTCAAAGAAGTGTACATTGTTCAGAAGCCATTTCCATCTTTGTGAAAATTATAGTGTAGAAAAGCTGGGGGTCAATGTGGTGGGCGTAAGCCACTTACACCCCCCTGAGCCTACATGTCTCTGCATTGCTCTTCTGTGCCCTGTTCACATAAAATATTAGAAAAGTTATAGCCCAATAGTTAATTCAGAGACTTGAGCCTTTATAATTAAAAGTTTTCCATTCATTAAGAGGAAATATTGTTTAGGATAAAGAAAAACGTAATATATGGGCCCTGAATTCTGGACAGACCTGGGTTCAAGTTCTGGCTGTTTCTTATCAGCTGAGTGACTTGAATTAAAATGAAAAGACTGTCAGTGTTAGCCTTTCGGCTATTTTTTCACTATGATCCCATGTGCCAAGAACAGTGTCTGGCACGCACAGGACACTTAATACTACCTGTTGAATGGAAGAATTAATGAGTGAAAGCTCTTGGAAGAAATTTAGCACGGCATTTGTAAACTCCTTGGTATTACATCCTCTCTGACTTTGATTCTTCACATCTCCTTCGCTTTCCACAACAGCAGATTGGGATAATATGATCTCTTAAATTTATCAGTATTGGAATATTTCAGTTCAATTATTATATGTAGCAGAGTCCTTCATTCTTTTTTTAAAAGACAATCTAACAGTAACCATATTGCTCTAAAATGTAATACAAAATAAACAATCCCTCACACATTTTTAAGATCTTTAAGAGAAATAGTTCACACGTATCGTTCCAAAAAAACCTTACATTTAAATTGATATGATATAGTTTAAGACAAAAAAAAACTAAATACTTTTTTCTTAATAAATTTTTAAAAATTTTTGGTAGGGGGAAGTAATTAGGTTCATTTACTTATTCTTAGAGGAAGTACTGAAGGCTGAACCCAGGACCTCATGCATGCTAAGCATGTGCCCCACTACTCGAGTTCTACCCTTCCCCCAACTAAATACTTCTGAAACACAAAGTAGAGTGAAAAATTTACCAATAGGTGCAATAATAGCTTTCATTTTTATACTCATTTCCAGCCATCCTGATGTTTTGCAGGATAAGTTATGAGTCTCATGATGAATATGCTCCAGTGTCCTGGTGTCTCCCTCCGGTGTCCAGCCAGGCCTGCTGGAGTTATGACACAGGCTGGACGCCGGGTTTATAGGACAAGTCAGGGGATGATTCATGCCTCCGAAAGAGCAGCATTTCTTTTAAGGAAAGCTATCATGGATAGCGACCATTTTACTACAAGTATCACACCGTTTTTATTCTCTCCTTGTTGAAAATTAAGAAGAAAGGTAACAGAAAATTTTGAACCATGTAATCACCATATGAAAATGTCCAACCTTCCACTTTATCTTCCAGAAATGACTTTAACAAAATAAAAATTGCCTTTCATCTCATTGATTTTTTAATCATGCCCAGAGCTTTCCAGAGCCGTCACTTACACAAAACTAGTGTGACTGCCTTTGCGAAGAGCATAACTAATGTGGTCCCCCATCTCCCGCTGCTGCCAAGGAATTTACACTTTACAGGAAAGCAGGGACCTCAGTGCTGACCTTGTGTTTACAGGGTCCCTCCCCATTGGCTCCCGGGTAATTAGACACTTCAGGAATCACCTCACAGCTGTCCGTACATAGCCATATGATGTCTTCCATATTTTTCTGCAAAATTAACTATTTTTTAACTGTTTTCTCACCCTCTGGTTCTAAAAAAAAATTTTTTTCCCATTGTATGGATATTTGACTCTTTTTTCTGGAATAAAGGAAAGCCAAACCAAACCAAACCCTCAGTTTGGAAACCATTAGGTCTTTGAGCAGGTAAGTTTGTCTCTGTTCTTTGATAAGAACATTGTGTCTCTATTTTTTATAAAGTTCATTAATAGTTCTTATTTATTTGTATATCAGTAGACACCTGGATTAGACCAGAAGCTGTAGTAAACAAAAGAGAATTCATAGTTTTCAAAATAATGTGAAATTCTTTGTGTTTTCATTGTGAATCCAAGGAGGGGATTTTTGGACATGATGTTGATTTTAGGAAATTGTCTCTCTTCATCAATATAGTATGAAGTATACTCTTTGAAATGGGCATTGAATTGCATGTGTGTGTGCACACAGATATATTTACTAACTTCATTCAGCTTTTGGTCCAATAGTTATGCAAAAGAAGACGGCTGTAGGAAGAATGAACAAGGTATGTATTTATTTAACAAACTGGGAAGAAGTTTCAAAGAAGGCTGATTGGGATGTCCACAGCCTGCAGCTGCTGGCTTCTCCATGATGATTGTAGAAAATGAATCATTTAAAATTTGAGAAAGGTACTCTGAGATTCAGGGATAGATCCCTGTGGGTAGGAAGTGGACTGTTTTCTCCAGATGATGAAAGGGTAGAAGGTTGGACATTGGGATAGAAAAGATACATTTAGGACTATAGGGTGTTAGTAAGGGGACTTTTATGAAGGCTAGTTTTGGTTGTTGTTTTTTTTGCCCCTCCCATTTTCTTTGGACTCTAGGAACCATCCATTTTAGCATTCAGATTTAAGTGTTGTTTCTTCTGTACCAAATTTTCTCCAACTGTTCAGTAAAGAACGTCGACCACACAAAGCCTTATGTTGGAGGGAAACTGAGGGAAGGATCAGTAACAGCTTGTTGTGGCCTTCTAAACATCAGTGCTCCAACAAGGTCAAGTGAGTGATTAATTTTGGAATTCCACGTGATGGACAGAAGCAAAGTAAAGCCTTCATGGACCTCTGAGTGACAGAAGTGAGAACTGGATGAGTAGACATCTGTGGGGTTTATACAGACCCATGCATAGAAATGAGACAAACTCCCTTTGTTTTCTAAGTGTACTAGCACGTGGAGGGGGGAACAGACATATGCTTGATACATATGCATTTTATTTATTATTAAAAACTATTTATTGTTTTCAGCTTTATTGAGGTATAATTGACAAATTTTTATAAGAAGGGTACAATGTGATTTCACATATGTATATGTTATGAAATGATTACTCCAATCAAGTTAATTAACAAATCCATCAGCTCACATAGTCATTATTTTTTTTGTGTATGTGGTAAGAGCACTTTAGATCTACTCTCAGAAAATTTCAAGTATACAATAGATTACTATTAACTGTAGTCAGCTTGCTATACATTAGATTTCCCAGAGCTATTTATTTATAACTGAAAGCTTGTACCCTGTGACCAGTATCCCCTATTTCCCCCATTTCCCAGCTCCTGGCAACCACCATTCTACTCTCTGATTCTATGAGCCCAACTTTATTTTTCTTTTTATATTCCACATATAAAATGGAGATCAGACAGTATTTGCTTTTTTTGTTTAGCTTATCTCACTTAGTGTAATGTTTTGTCTCCAGTTTCACCTATGTTGTTGTAAATGGCAGGATAAAAGGAAAAGTGATATGTACACATTTATATATATATAAATATGTGTGTGTGTATATATATATATATATATATATATATATATATATATAAAACCTATATACACACAAACACACAAATATCTATATATATACATCTCTGTGTGTGTGTGTATATATATACACATACATATATGAAAATATGTCCCGAAGATTTTTTAAGGTACTGGAATTACAACGGTGAATATAACATTGAGCACTTTTTCCTTTTGAGCTTGTCTGAAAATTCGGGAAACAGATAATCCATGAATGAACAAAGAGTCTATTGGGGTTCTCCAGAGAAACAGAACCAATAAGATATATCTATCTTATATAGATATATTGATAGAGATTTTAAGGAATTGGCTCATCTGATTGTGAAGGCTGGCAAGTGCAAAATTTGCAAGGAAGGCCAACAGGCTGGAAATTCTGGCAAGAGCTGATATTGCAGTTTTAAGTCTGAAGGGAGTTGGGGAAGAATTTCTTCCTCTTTGGGAGACCTTAGTCTCTACTCTTAAGGCCTTCAACTGATTAGATAAGGTCCACCCACATTATGGAGGATAATCTGCTTTACTGCAAGTCTACCGTTTTAAATGTTAATCACATCTCAAAAATACCTTCACAGCAACATCTAAACTAGCATTTGACCAATTCTAGTGGTCTAGCCTAGCTGAGTTGACACATAAAATTAGCCACCACAAAGAGAAATAAGGCATATGATTTTAGAAAAGGTGGTCAGGGAATTCCTCTTACAGAATGGTACATCTAAGAAGAGTGAGACTCAAGAATATCTTGAGGAAAATCTTTCCAAGCAAAGACTATATACGAAGGCCCTGAGGCAGGGATATCAGGCAGTGTTTGAAGAACAACCATATGATGTCCACTATGCCTGAAATACTGTGAGCCAGGGGCAGAGAAAATAAGATGAAGGACCATAAAGGGACTATTTGGCCTTTGACACTTCTGTTTATTTTAAGAGCAATGGCAAGCTATGTAGAGTTTTAAGCAATAACTTGCATGACCTGACACAACTATTAAAAAGTTTCTTCTGGCTATTATGTGATGGATAGACCACAGAGAGGCAAGAGCAGAAGATGAAAGACAAGGCAGGAGTCTATTGCAAAACCTTGATGGTATATTGGGATGCTGTGGAGACAATGAAGATGGTGAGAAGTGGGTCAGATTCTGGACATATTTGGAAAGTAGGCAACAACATTTGTGATGTTTTAGGTAAAGGTTGTAAAAGCAATAGTGAAATCAAGAATGATTCTAAGGTTCTGGGACTTAGCAATGAGATGAATGGTATTGCCATTTACTGAGATGAGGGCTTACTGGAAGGGAATGAATCTAGGAAGTCACAATACCCGCTTATAACATGATAACGTTAACAGTGAGACACCTATTAAATATCTATGCTGAGAAATCAAGCAGGTAGCTGGATATGAATCTTGAGACAGCAGAAGTAAATTTAGCAGTCATGTTAGGTATCTTGATTGTGGTGGTTGTTTCATTGGTGTATACATCTATCAAAATTCATCAAATTCTACATCTGAAATATGTGTAGTTTACTGTACAGGAATCATATCACAATAAAGGTATTTAAAAAAATAGAAATATAGAGGAATTTAAAGACTTTAGTACTGGATGAAATTATTTAGAAACTCCAGTTGGATGGAGAAGATAATAGATCTGAGTCTAGAATTGGAGACACTCACACATCATTTATTTTCCTATAAAAAATTTACAAACATCATAAAGGTCCAAAAAATTATGGAGACTTTATTGGTACTGTGCTAAGATTAATTAGGGTTATTCTGAATTTTTTTAATTCATCTTTTCATTTTTCCCCTAAAATGCAATTATATTTAAATTTGAACTTAACGCATGAAGAGTGGGATTTGTCACGTGAAGATGGAGAAGTGAGTATGGTATTGAAAAGTATGGTAGATACTTTTTACATATGAACTTATATAACAGTTACAACCATTTTAGATTTGGAAATCTTCCCCTTTTTATAGATAAGAAAAATTTGGGGCTTGGTGAGGTAAAACAGTATCATGCAGCATTTTACCAGAAATATAAATGCAGACTCTAAAGAGAATTTTGGAAGTGCTTCCATTATATAGTTATTTTGCTGACCTCAAGGACTTTACAATATCTCTGTTAACCAGATTCATTATGAAATATTAATAGGCGTATATTTCATGAAACACTTTACTTTCATGGAAACATAAAACTAAGGATAACTGAGTAAGAAATGTCCAGAGTTTTTCTAAATTCTTGATGTAAAAGTAAAACCCACGCAGGCGCTGGATTTCACACGTGGATTCCATATTTTGTATTTGGATAGCATTGGTGTTCTTTACAGGCTACATAAGAGACCTCTAAAACCCCATTATGTGATCATTTTCACCCAGTATTCAAGGACTTTTATAGCATAACTAATTGACCATATGTCTCTTCCATATATTTGATGAGGCTTTAAAAAAATAGCAGATACAATATAAAGGATAAGAAAATAGTCTACAGCCTAAATGATACAGAAAAAAAAAAAAATCTAACACCAGAATGCAGAAAGATTTAAGACTGGCAGTGAACAAATGATTAGTCATTTAATCATATCTAAGTAAGTACTTCACTGGTAAGACATGTAGGTTTTTATCACTTATTGAACATGAGGCTGTCTGGCAGCATTGACATGACAGGTCATGGTTTAGTACTCCAGTAATACATAACTCAGGCACACTCAAATATCTTCAGCCACTTCGAGCAGGTATTAATTAACCAATAAAACATAACCTGGAACAACTGAAGGCTACTGCAGTCTTTTTGTGTCTTAAATGCTGAAATAATATGTGAGAAAAAAGAATGACGATAAACACAAAGTACTATGAAATAAGGACAAACTGGGGGTACTACTAAAGACAAGATTCCATAAACTATTATTATATTTGTCTTTATCTCTTTACAAATGTTGACCCCAGACATGTATGTGGGAGTGTTTTTTTCCTTTTTAAAAAATTGAGGTAAAATTTACAGAACACAGAATTGAAAGTGCATTTAAAGTGTACAATTTAGTATGCAAAGTGGCATTTAGTAGATTCACAATGTTGGGAAGATGTCACTGATATCAAACTCTACGTTTTCATCACCCGAAAAGAAATCCCTCTATTCATGAAGCAGACACTTATTTCGTTACTTTTTCCAGCCACAGGCAACCATCGATGTCTTCCATCTCTATGGATTCAACTATTCTAGATATTTCGCTTAAATAGAATCATACGATACTTGTCCTTTCATGTCTGGCTATTTCACTTAGCATAACATTTTCCAGGCTTTTCCATGTTGTGGCACGTATCAGCACCTTGTTCATTTTTATGTCTAGATAATATTCCATTGTATGTATATACCACATTTTGTCCATTCATCATTGATAGACATTTGGGTCATTTCCACCTTTTGGCTACTGAAAATAGTGCTGCTATGAATATTCATGCACAAGTATTTTACCTGTTATCAATTGCTTAGGGTATATATTTAGGAGTAGAATTGCTAGGCCTTGTAGATAGACTGTTAAAGCTGATTTCCTTTCTATTTTGTGTTAGTATCTCAATATTTTAAACTCTTTTATTTGTGGAACAACCTCAAGAAATCAAGGTTTTTATAAAAAAAAAAATAAAGGAGAGGAATTAAAATTATTTTCTACTAAGAAAACTCTTCATGAAGGGTTCAAAACTGAGAACAAAGAGGTGGCACAGAGCAAAGTTTCTTTGGAAGGAGCGTCAGGACCAGCAATGGAACCTGGTGCCCCAACAACTTCATCATATTGGGTTATAGAACATGGGTCAGTAAATGGATAGAGACAGAGTGAAAGAGTGTCTTAAAGAGAAAACTTGAAGGTGTCCACAGGATGTAAGATGTGAATATAAAGAATATGGAATTCGAAAAAGCAAGGAAAACATACATGAAACAATAATAATGTGCTTAATATTTATTGGAAGAGGATGGAGTTTCTCAAAAGAACAGAATATGGAGAAATAAGACCAGAACAATGATCTAAAGCTATCTGTTGGTATTTTGATATCTTGGCCTCAACAAAGATTTCACTGGATGAACTTTTTAAATTCTAAATTTCTTGGGGTTTTTTTGTCTCTATGTTTTGGATTTAGGTGCTGGGATATATTAACATCACAGGTTTGTTTCAGAGAGACAGTGACAAAATAGGAAGTGCCAAGTGTCAGGAAGGCTTGTGTCAATGGGTGAGCTCAGCAACTTGAAAATATCCAAGGAAACAAAAGAGAAGACGAAAGTGCTGTGGTTGACAGCAACAGTCAAACAGATTTTTACTCATGTGTAAATATTAAGACAGCCACAATACTATGCATATGTGCAAAAACATGCCCAAAACATGCCATTCTTTTTTTTTTATTAACTTTTTCCATTTTGAATGTGGATATCTCTTCCATGAATGAAAAGACTCTAACTCTAAGCATTACATTTTACTATTGTTACTAAAATTTTGAATTAAATTATAACAGAAGTATAGAAATTTTTCTATTAAATTATAAAATTATAATTATATACAATTGCAAAAGAACTATTTCAAGTCATTAGAAAAATAATCTTTAAAAGGTGTATGACTATAAACATACAGTTATATGTTAAACATACAACTATAAATATACAAACATTAACTATCAACACATTAAAATGTGTATAGCTATAAATGTCATTAAATTATTTCCTATTTCCTGTGTTCATTTTAGTGGTAAAAGTTGGACAATTATCAGAAAAATTAAGTTGGTTGAATGGAGATCTTCTAATTACTCTAAGAAGAAAGTGGCCAATGTAAATGGTTATGGCTAAATTATATAGGAATATTGATACAAAGATGCAGGAAGAATGAAACATTGAGACATTTGCTGTATGACAGAAAAACTTAGGAACATTAAAAAATCGAAATGATTACTTTTCTTTTCTTTCTTTCTCTGTGCCCTTTTGTAAACTAAATGCCAGAGTTCTTGTCTGTGACAATCTTGCCATCTAAAGCAGACCATGTGCTGCAGTAAATTTCCAGGAGACCTAAAGTGGAGAATAACCTTAAAAAAGAAAAAAATTTTAAAGCTACCCTAAGCAGCAAACGGACCAAGCACAAAGTCTCTGAAAAAAGCATGCATGGTCTGAAGAAGTGAACACATAAAACAGTTTTTACAGCATCAGAGTATTATTTTGATTGGCATAGCTAATTCTCATCTATTCACAATAATAAATATATGAACCACATGGATAAAATGCACAGATTAAAAAGCCTAATACGGCCAAAAATTGAAACCACATTTAGCATTAAGCCTATATTATAAAAGTACTAATAACACCTAACAACACTGAATTACATTTTTTGCTTTATTTTGCTTTATTCCTCATCTCCAGGGCCACACCTGTCAAAATACTGATGAGAGAGAAAAGAGGGGAGAAGGTGAGATTTTCATAATCTGGAAGGTAAGGTCCTCATTTCAGAAGACAGCAATGTTGACTGTAATGGATACATTCTCTTGAGTAACTTTTTGATATAAGTATGTGCACAATGCATAAACAATGATGAATAGTAGTACAGTATCTTTCTGATTAATGTTGTATATACTAGGAGTTATTTAAAACAGTTCATACAAAGCAGTATATTTCTGAATCATTTTCCATCCAATTCCCTCTGTATTTCCAACCCAAGGCAGCTGACTAGTTCTCCAGTAATTTCCAAGTTCCTTTGGGTAACTCAATCTCTCTCATCCGACTTAACATTAATTTTTAAGATTTGTATGTGGAATGTGTGAGTGTGTGTAGGCACATGCCATTTAGTTTACAAAAGATGAGAGGAAAGCTGGGCATTGAATGGCGAAAGGAGATCATATGTTGATATGGCTGATACATATCATGTTAATATGTATTGATGGTGCATATAATGATTTCAATCAGTCTTCACTGATGATCAAGTAAATTAACTCTACGATATTTGTAGTTTAATTAGGATAGTTGTTCTAGTCAATCTTCTTTTACTTTTCTTTTGTTTTTAATCTATTGATTCTTAAAGTTTCAAAACCCCAAAATGAAAACACAGATTACTGAGGGTAAGCCATGGGATACCCAAGAGACACACACACTAATGCCATTGTGTTTTCAAATCTTTCTTCACCTCAGTCTGGCAGTTGCAGTCTGTGGCCCTCACCCTGGAACCCCCTCAAATCTGGAGCTGCATTTTTTAAATTAAAAGTTATCTAAACTGTGTATCCTTTCTCCACAAATAACTTTAACATAGGGATATATTAAGCTGGAAGGAGTGTATTTTCATCATTTCTCACAGTTCTGAACAAATTTTAAGCACTCCAAAATAACTCTTGAGCTTAATTTAGTGCTTTCCTCTGGCAAAATGTAAAATTTTTTCTTTGTGTAAAATGAGAAGAATTTTCTTTTGCTTTTAAACCTTAGAAACAGTAGACCCTATAAGGATCAGGAAACCAAACACAAGATTAGAACTACTGGGGTCCCACTGGGCCAAGGAGAGAGGAACTGTTGATTCTGTAGCTAACTTTCCCAAAAGTGTTTGACACTGATCTGCAGCTGAATCAATGGTGTCATGGAATCCCACTGAGAAATGATTTAGGTTGTGACTACGAAAATGAGCATCAGTCCTGATTTTCTTTAATCTTAATGATGGAGATGCATTCTTCAGCCTTGAGAAAAAGAGAAGAATAATTTCTTTCTCAATAAAAAAAAGAAAGTGGAAGGTAGAAGAGAATGTGACATTTTAGGGAAAACAAATCTCTGATGCTAGAAAAGGTGGGTTTAACGCATGCAAAAGCTTGTATTTTGGGAGACCATTTGGAAAGTGGAAAAGGGAAAATCTTTAATCAGGATAATCACTGAGAAGCAGAGCAAATAATATATGATTGTTTTATATCTGAAATAATTCATTTCAGTTTGAGGCATGTCCTAATGTATGCATTTTGAGAGCCTTTAAGAAAATATATTTGTTGAAATTAGTGCTTCCAGAGTTACTGACTTCTTCAAGCAAAATTTTGTTATAACTGAGTAACTGCAAAAGTATCTCATTAAGAAATTAAAATATTTATAAAAGTATATTTAGGAAATTTCTTTTTATATTTAGAAACATATCTTTGTATACTTTTGGCAATTTTTATAATTTAATTCATCTGGATTTACATATGTAGAAATGGAAAAACAGAATTTAAAACAAAATTCTTTTTGCTAAAGATAACAATATTTCAAAAATTTGAACTCACAAAACTCACAAGACCATGGGAAAAGTTATAAATAAAACAATTGCTTTATTAATCATGAGACTGTGCACTGGGTAACAACAATGCTTAGTGAAAACTTTTCCCTAAGGGTCTAGTTACTCCACATTCCAGATTCTTTCCTGGGAATATTTTCCTGACAGTTTGGCTTTCTACACTACAGAATTATAGACTTTCCCCTACAGGTTTTATTTTCAGGATGTGTACTTCCCTCGTACCATCTCCCTCACACGCGTGCACACACACACACAAAAGCACACAACAATGTAGCCAACACAGGATCTTATCTGACCAATCTCTCTCTAGCCCTCCCCTCTTTCTCTCCATCAGTCCCTCTCTCCTTGCTTTCTTTTCTTCTTACCTTTTCTCGTCTCTTCTTTCCTGTTTTTATGGATGTGATATCTATCCTCCTGAAAACAAAGTATGTGCCTTAAATTCATCTCTTTCTGCCTCCCTAGCACTTTGCTCTATCAATCACCTCAGCCCTATTATTCTAACTCTCTTTCTAGTGATCTAAAAAAGAAAAAAAAATCAAATTCAAATATCAATAATGAATCAAACCCCAATTCCCCCAACCCCACATCTCGTTTCCTTCCAAGTCTCCCCTCTTTCTCTACCCCCATCTGTTCTACCCTGTATTTTTTCTATTTTCCCATCTCTCACTCAGTTCTCAATCCACCTTTTTTTTCTACCCACATGAACCCAAGAATATACCCTTGTCAAGGCTACCAAAAAAAACTCCCCAACTTTTCATTTAATGGAAGTTTCTCAAGCTATTTTTTTGGATACAAGAGCAACATTTGACACTTAAAGTACCCCCTTCTCTCTGGCTGTCTTGCCCTCTGTTGCTGTATTTCTCCAACTCTTTTATGGCTTCCTTCACTCTGATTAGAATTTTCTCCTTAGTACTTACCTCTTCTCAGCCTTCATGTGTTTATTTTGTATGTTGATCCAGTCCCAACTTTTCATTTCCAATATATTCTTATACCTTACAAATCTGAGTCTCCAGTCATGTATTATCTTGAAAGCCACAGACTTAAATGTATGTTTTAATTACTTTCCGGGAAAGCCAGCATTCCTGGAAGTACTCTTGACTTCTCTCTCTACTCACTCTGGTATCTAATCCCTCTGTGAACGCTACCTCATCAAAATCTCTTTCATCTGTTATCTTTTCCGTCTCCAAGTATTGCTTGCCATCCTTCTAATTTCCTTCTGCTTCTAGTCTCTCCTCCTGCTGTTTTCAGTGTGTATACAATAATCTCTCGAAATGATCACTGTCATCATTTTAATTTCTTGCATGAAATTCTTCAAAATTTCTTGGGATACAGTTCATATTATTCCTTGTGTCTGAGGTTGTGTATTATGATATGATTCTTTGTTAATAATTTTACCTGTACTTATTTTCTTGAATTAATAACTAAAATTCGGAGACATTCTAATGCATTAAACTTAATAATGTTTCATAAGTTGCCCCTCATTTTCAAGTGAAATGAATGAGCTCAATTAGTATTGTGCAACCACCATAATTTGAACATAAAGAACTTTGCAGCATGGATCATACACCAAGTAGATCCCATATTTTCTGTTCATAAGATAAATGTATTGTTGTCAAAAATGAAATACAATAGCATGAAAGAATTATAATATCATGCATTCTCTTTCTAAGAATAATAAATCTGGTTACTATCACTTTGAGATGCAGAGAACTTCTAAAAGGAAAGTAAAACATCCTTTAGAATTTGCCCTCACACTTTTATTTTGATTTTTCTAATATTTGAGAAGACTCTCACTGATCCTTGCCAAATGTCATCATAAGACATTTCAAAGACATATGAGTTTTCATTATCACATTACCAGAGATTTTCTGGGTAAACATTGCTTTGAAAAATATTTGTTAGAAAATCTGTACAAAAAACCTCCAAGGCCTAGCTCCCCTTACACAGAGGATGTGTGTTCCAGCTAAGCCACCAGGGCACTTCAGAGCTGTCATAACTGAATGGACCTCAGTTTTATACATGAAGGATAAACATCCCTTTGCATGAGCACAGGTCATTAGCCTAGAAAGGGGGACATCATCGGCTCAAAACAACCAGTCTTCCAGAGTCGCTTTAAGGGCCATGGGCACAAGATCTAGAATCGGGGCATTTATTTCTCCAGGGAACAGCCCCAGCATCATGTGTTCATTTAATAACTCCCTGTGGTTGCAAAGTCCTTCCCAGCAAAGAACTACAACTATTTATATAACACTTTGAAATTCATGAAACAGACCCACATGTGTGGTGCCACGTGAGCCTCCCTGCAGCCTCTGGTGATGACACAGCCAGGACTTATTCTGCAACTTCATAAACAACAGACAGGAGACGGAGGGAGACAATGCCTTGCCAAAACCTGTGTAGTTGGAGAGTGACAGGGCTGAGGCTCATACCAAATCCTTTGAGTGACGTCTGACGCCCTTCCTGCTTTCCCATGTTTTAGGCCTGGTGAGAGGTAATGGAACTAAGAATGGCAGTCACCACAGAAGTGGAGTTTCATATGGAACTTGACACTCTAGACAGTTTTACTTCAGTTCAGACATCAACCCTTGCCTTTGAAAGCCATGGTAGAAAAAAGCAGAGATGTATCACTTTTGATCAGAAAACCTGATTGATACCTAATTTTTCAAAGCAGATTCAAAAGGCTCCTGAAAGTAATTGAAGCAACAGATGAGGCGAAGATCTTTTCATGTTTCGTGGAGGGGCCTACTGGTGTATCATTTCCTTATGTTAAGTTAGCTTGAGTAAGTGATTAGAGACATGAATAAGGGAAAAATGTCTCGTTAACAGGACACAGAGTTTTACAATCAATATTAGTAAAATTATCCTTAAAATTAAAATCTTTTTCTTTTATCCTTTTCCTCTTTCCTTTGATTGTTACTAAATTAGATAAAATGTTTCCTTGCTAGCCTGTCGGGATATACCAAATGAAGAACTCACTCTCTAACACTTGAAACGATAGAGACACAGGAGGATTGGGTAAGATGTCAGCATAAATCTAAATTGGATACCCTAATACAACTCATCCAGTTCCTCAGCACTGCAGGTATTTTAGGATGTAATTTGTTCAAGGTTTTAGGAAATTTAACCTATGCCTGTCAGAAAACTAAAATTCACAAATTTCAACTTCACCTGGGGATAAAAGGGTATTCGGATTTTAATTGTGGATTACTGCTTCTCAGACTTCCCATGCTACGATGTAAATTCCCCTCTTGACTGTGAGCTCACTGCGAGTTAAGGGCTGAACGTTCCTACCACATAACCTGGTACTGACACAGAGCAAATACTTCTATAGGTGTTTTTTGAATGGAAATAAGTTCAAATGGATGATAAAGACTTTGACATTCTGGTAAGGATGATATAGATTCTGCACATAGTAGTTACATATCTAGTATCTATACATTGGTTACATGTGTGACTTGTATGAAGAAGGTATAATGAATCTTTATTAATAATGAGACCTAACGTGTTACTGGTAGAGAACAGCAAATACAAAACAAAGGGATTATTCTATAAGCTCAATAAAATTATGCCACCATATCTTCCAGCAAATTATTTCTAAAAACAATTTAAAAATATCTTTAACTATACTGGGCTCTAAACACTATAGTTCCTATTTGCATTAACTTTCAAAAATTAACAAAAAAAGCCAATAAAATAGTGTCAGATATGGTGTGACAGTGACTAAGAACAAGAACATGCTTCCATCTATTTCCTTAAGTGAAATATACATCTTTGAATACTGATCATTTGTTTAATGAAAATATGAATTTGAGAATGTTGGAAACATTAGAATTATTCCTGAAAACATCACATTAAGTGACTGAAATTGTGATGTATTTTATATAAAATGCAGCTAACCTAATTTTGCAAATGGCTTGAAATTGCAGATGAAGATACTAACAATTCTTTTATTAAAGGATAAAGTGACCATAATACCCAAGGTAATACACTGATTGAAGCAGGTGCAATGGAAGATAACCCAGAAGCTTCATAATTCCTTGGATAATAGATTAGTGATTCACTGTAATGTGCTTATTAAGCAATATGGAAAATTGGGTCAAATTAAACAGTGAGATAAAGTTGTTCATATATGACATGACTTGCCATGGAGACAATCAAAGTGACATTTCTTAACCTAAGTCTCTGGAGATAAGATACTTGGCATCGAATTAGTCAGTTACCTAACCTTTTAAAAAATCTACAGCTGTGATCAGTAAAAGAAAATTGCATTAAGAACAGGAAATTATGATGTGCAGTATAACTGTAGGGGACAAATTTTCTTTCTCATAGTAAATTGAAAGTCTGCCTTATTGAAGAAGTGAAGGCTTATAGAGAAAGGCGCTAAGGGTTATTTGCATGAAATAATGTAACTAACTCACATACACATGATGGCTGATCTTGATGGCCATGATAAACTCTAATATTCATGGAAGAACAAGTACTCAGAGGGCCATTCCAAGATTCTAACTGGTGATAGCAATCACATTTTTGCCAGCTTACCTGAAATGGAAATATTAAATTTTCCATGAGGCAAAACATTTATTTTGGTTTGAAAAAACTGACAGGAAATAAAAGCATACCTGTACAGAGTGATTCTATGTTGGCTATTAATTAGGGTCACAAGCAAAGAAACTTGAAAACAGTGGTTTTAGTAGGGGTTTCCTGGGCAGCTTCTGAGATTTGGCACATCTTACACAAGTACCACTATGTAATAAATAAGATGTCTTTTCTTTGGTCACCAAATTTATTTGAAGTCTGTGAGCCTTAAATATAAATCTGACTGATGCAATCAGATTCAATGAGAGTGACCACCACGTTAGAAAGGTACTCATCTGAGTTGCTTTTTGTTGCATATATTTAAATGACTAGGGTCCCAGCTCATGAAGACCTAGCAAAATCCAGTAAGAGACAGATACCAAACCAGAACTGGCCTCATGTACAGAGTTGGCCTGATGCTGTCATGCTTGGGCATCCTGAGGCAAACAGAGAGTCCCCCAGACAGGGGTACTAAAGACATATTTGCTAAGAACAGAAACTGTTTACATTCTGCCCGAATGATGAGGGACTCACTCTCTTGGAGGCCCTTGGGCTGTTTGAAGGAGGCCATCCTAACCCCCCTCCCTCTCCTGGGCCATCTTCCTGCACCCTCATGTCAGTCACTCCCCTGCCTGGAGTAATGTTCTTGACTTTTTCTCAGTGGGTCCCAAATTTGAATCCATATCACAATCATCTGCAGGACTCATTGAAACACAGATTGCTGGGCCCCACCCACAGAGTTTCTTGTTCAGTACAGTTGGGGTAGGGCCCAAGAACTTGCACTTCTGACAAGCTCCCGGGTGATACCGTAGCAAACTTTGAGAGCCACTGTTCCTCCACAGTTACACTGGAATCTCCTTTGATTCATTCATATTGTTCTCACTCATTTACTGATTTATTCATATGTCATTCTTTAATTTATATAAAGATACGGATGAACGTACAATGCATGTCTATAACCACGCACTCTGTTAGTCACATTAAATAACAACAGAGCTTACTGTCTTCTCCTTCTATTTCAGTTGCTCAAGTCCTTCCTACTGCTCTAAACTCCCAACACAGTGGTGCCTCCTTCCAGACCTTCTACTCCCTGGAGGAAACCCAATTTCAACATTGTTCCTTCACCCAATTCTTCACTGCTTTCCTTTCGTCTCCTGTAGTTACAATTTCCATTTACTCAATGCAGGTGATCTCATTTATGTGGAATGAAGAAAGCAATTTACTTAAACTAATACACACTTATGCTTGAGACTTGGTTTGAATGTTCACATTTTTAGAAGAAGATGCCTCTGATCCAACATCAACTTCAAAAACCATGACAACATGAAGTGAAAACTGTCAGGTGGTTAAGATGTGTTTCCTCCCTCATACCTCCTATCTTTGGACACATCTAGTCAACACTGCAGATGACAGATCTCCATGCAGAGCACTGGACAAAGTAAGCTGGTTTGAGGCTACTTGAGAGATTTAATCATTGTGTAGAAAACATATCAAATTTATATTTTAAATAATGTGTTTTCATAGTCCCTCAATCAAAAATTGAAAAGTTATAAGACCCTTGTGATAACCAATAAATCTGCCTGAACATCTGTTCTTATTGGAAATGTTCCAATAGGATATTTACACTTTTATAAGGTAAATGTATTAACCCTTACATGATGAAGGAGGCACATGTTTTAGGTGCTTATATTATAGGGTTCCCCTCAGAGGCATTTATGAGGAAACTGAGGAAGAGAAAAGGAACGGAAGCTGAGGACACCCAAGTCTCATTCATCCAGAGGAAATCAGAGGCAGGACTGAGCTTCAAAATACATGGTAAATGTAAAGCGACTTTCTTACAGGGGAAGTTCTGAGAATCTACATGAGAAGGCCTAGGAGAGCGAAGGCGGAAAGGAGGGGAGTATGTAATCAATTCCACAGACACGCAGGAGCAGAGGGGAGGAGCTGGAAATTGTATCTAATGTAACAAAGGCCACAATTTGCTGCCTCATCTCTCTGCCTCCTTCATCTCCTCCTTTTGCTTCCCTTCCTCGTTTGTCTCTTCCACTTCTTCTCCCTCTTTTTCCATTTTCTTCTTTTTTTAATTTGCTTTTTAAATTTTGTTGTTTTTATTTTGACTCTGCCCGGCACAAATCTATGTTTTCACAAAACACCAACTTTATTTACTCATTTGATGGTTTCTCTCAACATCCTAACAGTTGCAAATAACTGTGCACGTAGAGTCACAATCTCACATTTTGAAAACTCCTTTAAAATCTAATTTAAAAAAAAATAGTCTAAAGTTGGACACCGTTCCTAAAAGTAAGACTCTGGGCGAGTCACTGAAGACCCTTCTGGGCCTCACTCTCGCCCCTTATCAAATAGTTGGATTAGATAACTTCCAGCTCTGAAGTTTCTGTTCTATCCTGTATTATCTGTGTGGAATATTCATTTCATAGTTTTGCAAAATTTTTTCCTCAGTCATAAGAAAAGCCTTTATCTTCTGCTGATGGCATACTCCTCTCTAAATGTTTGTTTTTAGCGCTAGCACTTTGGGCAATTTCTTTTACAAGTGGTTACTTCAGTATAAACTGGAAATGTTGTAAACAGAGCCAGCCATGCACACAGTATGTGAGAGGTTTTTCTGGGAAAATCTCACACAATGTAGTTAGTCCATTTACATTCTCCCGCTGAAGCTTATAAAGCAAGATAGGAAAGGCAGATTTTCACATTTCCTCAGGCAGAGGTCAGAAGTAGCTTTCAGAGGGAACTTGAAGCTTAGGCAAAAATCCAAACACATAAAAGCACAGCCATTTTAAAGCTAGTAAAAATGAACTGCTCCTTGGTATAGCAGATGGCAATATTTTATGAACCATTTTGTAGCATTATAGAATTCCCAGCTTCTAGTAAAATTTAGCTTCATGAATACCATTAAAGAATCTATGCTGCTTTTGCACATGGTATTTTTAAAGGAAATGCTATATTATGAACCTAAAAAAAAATAATTTCTTAAGATGTAAAAGGAGGGCCCGATGCCCACAGTGGCAGGTGAGAATCAGCTCAACCTGACACAAGCTGAGGCCATTTTTCCACGCTGTGACGATGCCATGATACTAGTCACTATATCTCTGTTTTAAAGAAACTCTCTAGCTAAAGGCTGTGAAGTTAGACAAATCTTAGTTTCTATTAGAACATAACTTTTTAATGTACATTTAGCACGATATCTAATCTTACAGGACCATTGCTAAGCAATCAATTACTACAAATTGCCAGGAGGAGCAGCAGCTATTTATCTGATTGGGAAAATAAACTTAGGGAGAGATTGAGAAATCTTTTGGATGGAGAAATGACGTTTATTGTGACAGTGAAACTACTGAATGGTGATGTACTATGTATTTATAAATTCATAGTACATATAATTCCCCCCCAAGTTTCTGCCAAATAATGTGGAAATGGATGGGAGACTTCAGAGGAAAAGGTTTTGAAAACCTCTAGGGATTTCTTCAGTAGTAAGACATAAGAAATTACAACAACAGGGATATTCGATTAAATTGAATAGAACCAGTCACCAGGAAAGAAGGGAATTATGGCCTAGGAGCTTTGAAGACTGTGTATAAATTTGAGTGGCAAAAGGTACAAATTTTAAAATAAAAATTAACAGAGTTGGCACTTTCTCAAAAATTAAGGAAAATCGGTATGTTATCAAGGTAATTTTTAAATAAATTAATCTGTCAGAGATACCAGCAGTATGAAGATTTTCTTTTTCAACAATAGAAATATTAATTTGATCATTCCCTACAGAATCTAGTTTCGTATAGAATGTCTGCATATTTTGTTGTAAAACTTCAGGTTTATCGTTTTTTCAGCATCATAACTGCCCTAATATAATATACTGATCAGTGTTTCAGGAACTACACATAGAGCAAGATACTAATAATCACAAAAAATCTCCTGTTTAATAATTTATAAGTGGTGCTTATTTTCCTCACAAAGTGACAGATTAATAAGAAAAATGTTATTTTTCTTAATCTTTGAATCCCTGGTCTAACTAAATAACAAAAATACATTTAAATGCCATCCATCATTAAAAAAAAGAGAGAGACATTGGTTAATATTTGTGATACAGTAAAAGAATGTATCTTCTTTGAGAACTTTTTTTACAAAGGCAAGAGAATAGTCACTGTGCATAACTATTATAATTTACTTTCACAGACACCCCCAGGAAGTAGACATGGTTACTTGCATTTTATAGCTAAGGTTAAGCAACTTGACTAAGGTCATATAACTAGTAAGCTGTGAGGCCAGAATTTGAACCCCGTTCTGTCTGACTCTATACTCTGTTCTATTGATGACAGCATTTGGGCTGCTGCACTACACAATGCCAGTGGGCCCCCTTTTTTTTGCACTAGCTGTGATGAATGTTCTTTAAAGTTTTGCTACCTGCTGAAATGTTACATAAAACCATCTATCATACTTTTCAAAAGCATCCATTATAGTAAATGTGATAAAATTTATGTTGGTAAATACGCCATGGGGAGCCTCGCTCTTAAATATGTCAGACATTTCCAAGGTTTACCGTAGGGTAGCTCAACCTTACCTTTTCCCTCTGTCCATTTGGAGCGGATTCTTGAAGCAGGTGCTTGCAAACATATGCCAATAGTGACAGAAAATGCCACAGCATTTCCCAGACACCCTGGGTCAAATAGTGGGACAGCAAAGGAACAGAGCAGTGGCTAAAGTTTATTTATAAGACATTTCTTCAAATAAGCAACATCCTAGATCAATAATTTGGTCCACCAAGTAAGCACAGATGCCATAATCCTTCCAATAAAAAGAGAAAATTTTCAATAGGCAGGTGGTGTTTCTTACATCTGGAGAGGGAAAGGTATGTGGATCTATGCGGCAAGCGTTTTACCCCTGAGCTTTCAACAACAAAGCCCTCAAAATCCAAGAAGAGAAACAGCTGAAGTTCAGCCGAATCATTCACAAGTATGTAACAAGCAATTGTTTCTGTGCTGAAATCTCCAGGCTAAGTTTAGGAAAAGAGGAGCAAGAACAAATATCAAGGAGTAGCTTTGAAAGACTTGAATTAATTTAAAGAAAGAGGAGCCTTAGGTAAGGCAAAGTACTGAAGAATAAAGTGGGATGGTTTCCCTTTGCCCCTCTGAGAGATTAATTTCACCGTAGTATTCAACCTGACAGTGATGCTGTTAGTCAGTGTAGCTTCTCTAACGTTGTAATGAAACTTCTCTTAAATTATTTTCTTACTTAGGTTACTTCATATGTTCCCAGGATAAAATCAGTGCAAAACAATTTTTTTTGTAACTACATGAATAAATACTTATTGAGATGACATCTTAAGGATATTAAGTGTCCAAATACATGTAATACACAGTTCATTCCCCACCCTCCACACACAAGTTTATTATCTAGTTGGAATTTTTTTATAAGTAATATGACAGAATATATTTAATACAAAAGATTTCAAAATTCACTGACAGTTACTCTTTTTAAGTGTGAGTCTGATGTCAGTCTTTTTTTTTTTCCTTCACTTTTTTTTCAAAACAAGCATCCCATGTCACTTAGAATAAAATCAGCATCCTCACATGACTGCCCATGACCTGGTTAGTATTTCTTCTTGGCCTCATTGCCTCTGCCTCCACTTCACACTCATTCAAGTCTGCCTTACTTCCTTCTTGCTGTACCACAGCCAGATATACGTGCTCTGACTTTAGAAACTCGGAAATGACTGTACTCCCTGCTTTAAAACTTTTCCCCTCAGATATTCCCAAGTCTGACTCTCTCACTTTGCTTCTCTGCTCACATGTCACCTTATGAGTGAATATGGTCCCAACTACCCTGTTTAAGTGAGCACTCCTCCATAGCGCTCTATTACTCTTATGCTAAATGGGAGGTTAGCCATCTTTCAATAATATTCACTCGCCATTTTCCCATCTTTGTGGGCAAACTGAACTCTCCATTTCTTTGCCTTTTTACTTGTTTAGGCTGACATGATGCAGGCAGAACTTCTGATGCCCTGCATGGTTGGGTTTGAGCTCTTGCATTTCTGACTTTGCCATGTGAAGGATGTACCTGTAGCCTGTTGATTCTAAGGTGGGGGGGGGGTGACAGAAATACGGAACAGAGACTCCCCAGCTAGCCATCTTAATTGAGCCCAGCCCAGTTTGATCAGCCTCCAATCTGCAAACCTATGAGTGAGCCCAGCTGAAATCTGTAGAGGAACCTAGCTCAAACCTCAGTTGATTTCCAAATGACTCCAGACACTTGGGTGAAATAAGTGTTATTGCTTCAGGACACTGATGAGATTTTAGTGATTGATAGATACCACTTTTTTGTGATAATGCTTAACTGATACACTCTTATTTTTTTATAGCAGATTCATCACTACACATATCTATTTATTTATGTACTTGTTTATTGTCATGTTCCTCATCTCTAATACATGCTCCCTCGAGAAAAAGGACTTTATTCTGTTATTGCTATTCTCTTGCCACCTAGAATAAGGCTCGGATTTCAGTAGTCTCTCAATAAACGTTTGTGAAATAAATGTCTACTGTGTGATTTAACATACATAGGAATTTAAGAGATAACTGAACAAAACACATTCTTATGACCTCATGGAAATTAGAAATACTTTATATTTTACTGGCATAAAATATTATATCATTTAACTAGGATTAATTTAGAGCCCCATAGTTATGCTTGATAATTTTATTTCCAACAAAACTAAACTGCTATTAGAAGAAAAATATTTTCTAGTTACAGCATTTCTTATAAATAACATGAAACTAATTCTCTTTATTTCCATCATCCTATTAAAATAACCTATACTTAATCATAATTGGCCTAGTATAACATCACTTATAATTCAATTATCTCTTCTCATCCTTTCCAGAACTCTGCAGATCAACTAACTCTATAACCTTCTCCCTTCCTCCCCTCCCATTCTTTCTTAGTCAACTCTCAGTTAAATATTTAATAGGTGCAAAGCCCTACATAAGAGGTGCTTAAAGTTAGTGAAAATATGAAAGAAGAACATGCTAGAACTCTTTATGGTGTAGAAAAATAGTAATTCTCTAGAAAGATAAAATATCTTTTCCCCAAAACAGGCTCAACATGCTAGCAAGTACAGAAACCATCTTGTTCCAACACATATCTGCAACCTAAGTTCATATCACCCACCTGACTCATGAAAAATCTTAATGTTTCCTTTATGTCCCATTCTTTTCCCCTCTTCTTCCTTCTGCCTGTGCTATTTGTTACATTCCCCTAGATAACCACTCATTACTTCCTCAGTTAGAAGAGCGTTTATTACTTTTCCAAAACAGAATTAAAAATGTTACCTCTCACCCCCCTCCCCCCTTCATAATCTTGGTGACTGCATCCTCTGAATTTCCGTGATAAATTTTATGTGAATAAATTTATCTGGAGAAAGTGGCCATTGTTCTAGCTACACTTTCAAAGGGAACGCTGGCTCCCCAAACTTTAAATCATTCATTAGATGTAAATCTTCTGAAGGCAGAAATTCTAGCCTATTTGTTTATTACAAGAGTGTAAAAGGTAGTTTTCTCAGAAGATATTTCTTGAAAGTAACAAGAGTTAGTTAATCATTTAAGAGTGAGTTCATTGAATGTCATATGGGTCTTATTAAAGAATCATTATTTTATTGGCTCAAAACACAGGTGCTTTTATTGAGTGGGGCACTCAGGTAAAACCTCAAAAGAGGCAGAACTTGAACAAGGTCTGGAGGGTGGGCAGAAATAGGATATGAGGTGCTGACAAGAAGCTAAATTCCATGGAGAAGAAAATGACAAGTTAAAAAGGCTTGGGGTCTAGAACGGGCTTTGAATGCCTGTGGGAGTCAGTCCAAATGGATGTGGAGTGTTGATATGTGCTCCTTTAAACAAGTTGCTCTCATTTAGAAAATTCTTCAGCTTTGCTCATTGTGAAGCCATAGGAAGTCTCATTTAAGTTAAATCACACGAAAACTGCGTTTCTGGATATTTAAACACCACTGATAGTCTTTTCAATGTTTTCTCTGACCTTTAAAGAATTTTTATTTTCAAGAGTCTGACAGCATTAATCACCTGTGTCCATTCAGCATTTTTTCATGAGACTGACATACCGTCCCGGCACTCACATCTGTCAATGTTGCTCTGATTTACCGGCTTAATAACAGGAAATTATTTGGTAGCCCAGCTCTATTTTGCTTGAACACTGACTTGTGACCTTAATCTGATGCCTTTCAAGGTTCTTTGTTTTTTCATATAAGACCAATTAATTGAAGCATTTTAAAGAGATTATATAAGAAAAAATCATATTGGATCATTTAATTTTTTTCTCTCAATTGGGTAAAAAAGTTAAAAAAATAATTTTACTCAAAAATTATCAAAAATCACTTCAATAATATAGTTATTAAAGCAATTAACTTACACTACCTAAAAGCCATATTTAAAATCAATGTAGTGGCTGCAGAAATGTGCAAGTCCAAGTTTTATTTATTAATATGGCATGTATAGATAACAGGATGAGATTTATATTATTTCTTTTTATAATAAATTCATTTTATAAATCTGCACATCTATTTCTCAGAATATTATGATATTCAAACCCATCATCCAATTCTACCAAGTGAAATAATACTAGAAACTTAAAAACTATTGACCTAAAAAAATAGAAATTTCCAAAAATATTTATATCATATGGGATATTTTACTGATTGTCCTATTAAAATAAAAATTAAATAGAAAATAATCACTGCCAATTCTGCTGAGCATGTGACACATATATTTTTCCTGTCACTTAATTCATAATGGGAAATGTGGCAGCTTTATAGATGCAATACACACACACAATCATGGGGACACAGACACACACACAACTGTATCAAAGCACAGGGAGATGTTACACTCTCAGACACTTGATATTATTAATTTGATGAGAGCCGTCATTATGTGAATTAAAAATAGATTTGGTTTAAGAATTTCTGAAATTATGCAAAACTTCTATTTTGTATGTAATAGCATAAAGTTTCATAAAACCACGTGAAGAATCACAGCCTTTAGTTACGAGCATTTTTGTTGAAATTATACAGAATAATCTTCATGTCAGGCAACCAATGCAGTATATTACTGATAGTTGTAAGGCTCCCCTTGAATTTTATGTACAATTCAAAGCTTATTATTGAACCATATGAAAGGGAAATAAGCTCGTATAGTGAAGTGATACATATACTGGGAATGACTGAAAAATAAATCTACCATAAGAGGCTTAAAAAATGTGCATAGTCTAGGAACAAGTTAAGTGTTTCTGTTTATCCAGCCATTCTGCAAGAATTTATTGGTTGCCTTACTACCTGCCTTGACCTCTTTGTATAAAATTGGCTTATAGATAATTGATGCCCTTAAGTAGCATTAAATGATTACAGTATCTGAGGATAAAAGTATATCACAGGTTGCAACAGAGACATAAAAAATCTGGAGTTGTGTCAGAGAGGGTTCTTACAAAGGGTAAGAACCTCTTTATTTGTATTCTAAATAATGAGTTACATAAAACTAGCAAATAGAAAACAAACATGAAACATCTTGGAGAAGAGTATGTTAGAAGGCATGGTGGCATAAAATTGCACATTATTGTATTCAAGGAACCTCATTCACCCTATGCAGAGTGTGTATAAGTAAACGGGGTTGGGAGAGTGAATAAGGCTGGATGGATATAAGGCTAAGACCAGCAGTGTAGGCTCAGCAAAATTATGAATTGCCATTGATGTACACCATGTGAAGCTGTGGAGATTGCAGCAGTTTCCAAGGATCGTCCTCAAAACAACCATCCCTCCCAGTATTCATATTCTTCCTCCAGCCTTTCTCTTTAATATGAATTGATGTGGCAACTCACTTCTAACCAAAAGAATAAAGTAAAAGTGATGCCCTATTCCTTCTAAGGCTGGCTTGTAAAGAACTCTTATAGCTCCTATCTGGGTCTCTTGGAGAGCTACCTCTTGGTCTGCTTTTCCCTAGAACTCAAGAAATATGAGAAGCCACATGGAGAGGCCACTGCAGGTGACCAGTCAATAGCCCAAGCTGAGTTCCCAGCCATGGTGATGAGTCAGATAGTGAGCTGTGTTGGGTCGTCCAGCCCACTGGATATGTCGGATGCTAATCCTGGCCAACATCTAACTGCAGCCCTGTAGGGAACCCCAGGCAACAACTATACAGCTCAGCTTTGTCAACAACCTACAGGATCATGAAAGAAAATAGTATATCTGTTGAATGTAGCAGGAGAGAAAGGTGAGGACTGAGTAGGACATTAAAAAAAAAAAATGGAGATAGAAAGTTTGAGGAGCCTTTTTCGATGTGTGGCTATGAAGGGGAGGAGGAAGAAGGGGGTTGAGTAAGTGTGATCTTGTTGCTGTTGTATCCCTTTGTTGTTTTTCTTGTTCTCAGTATTGGTGGGTGTGTTTAAGAGTTGATAGAAAGTTTCGAAGTGAAATGAATAAACAGGAGAATGACAGGCTAATTTATTGAGAGTGTCCAGATAAAGTACAGCTTTATTGTTTCCAATGTTAAATACAGTGTATTAGTCTCAAGTGATGATAATGGATTCAATCCCTGTATTTGATCCTCACCTTGCCAGTTTGGACAAGTTACTTAACCTCTTTGAGAGTTGGTTCTGTCATGTCTAAAATGGGGATAATGGTAGTTTCTGGATCAAAAGACTGTTTGGAGGATTAAATGAGATAATTCAAATAATGATTTTCACAAAGAGCACAGCACTTCAGCAGCTTTTGTAAGTGATGGTTGCTATCATTATTCATTTCTACTAAAATCTGTTAGAGACATAGCTGGCTATTCCTCTGAGTTAAGCTCATGTTTGAAAGAACATTTGTTTTTTAAGAGACTACTTATGGCATCATAAATATATTGCTATGGAATGCTCAAACATATAGGAAAGAGTACACAAACACTTAAACAGAACAGGTAGTCACCTTACATAATCCCCTATGAGACATTTTTAACTTTAACCTATGGCACAAAGTCTTTATCCACTTCTGATGGGGATAATATACATTTAATATTTTAACACACCAAAAATAAAGTTTTGGCTCAAAATTTTTTCTTTCTTAAAAGCTCTCATAAAGCCCAACCCATGCCAGGTGCCCTTCCTCCATCTTGTAAAGATACCAACTAAACAGAATGTTAGGGTCACTATGGCAGAGGAGCTCAGGAATGACTAGGGCACACTGGCTCAATTTGTCTGAGCCAGAAGTGACACCCATTGCTTCTCCTTATTGCCTTTTAGCAGGACTCAGTCACACAGTTCTGACCTCACTTTAAAGGAGGACTAGCAACATAGGGAAGCAACTAGAATATTTGGTGAGCACCAACTGTCCCTACCAAATTCCTAAATGTGTATTTTATTGTTTGACACATTTTTAAACAGTAGAGAAGAAATAAAAGGAAAAATATTGACTTAATTTTTGGATATCTCAATCTTTGTGTATTTTATTTTTAAACTTTTCTGTGCAGAAACCATTTTATACAATCATTATGAGGTACTTTTCTCATAATTCATAAGCACATATTGTTGTCATATAACATAATTGGAAACCAATCAATAATGGCTGCATGGTTAAGTTACTTTTAAAAAGTAAGCAAGTCAAGGGCCTCTTTATTTCCAACCACCACCCCATGGTCTGGTTAAGTGGCTATGTAGGTTTGGGGTATCTAACATAAATTCTCTCTTGATATTTACAGCTTTCTGAAGATAATAATATGGAGCATATTTTCCAATTCTGGTCCTTTTTATTGCACTTAGCTGTAGAGGGTTTAATATTACTTTTCTTCTAAATTGAAATTTGCTCCTGACTATTTTACTCCTTTAACGTTTAAAATGCTATCATGACATCTTAGCATAATGGTTATTTGTTTTTCAACAGAAACTAGTCCATATCTGTACATACATAAAGCTTTGTATTAAAGCCAACTTTTTTCAGGATAGTGAATGATAGTAGGAGTGCAGTGTTGTGAACTCAGTGGCTGATGGAGCAGTGAAAACGTCCTCAAATATCTGAGGATCAGTTATGACAGAGGGCTCCCAGTGCTCTGTGGATTGGTAAATCTCCTACAGATCTAAGACGCACATTCCAGAAATGGAGTGTATTGAAAGCCAGCCTGAACGTTCCAGTAGTAAATGATGGGACACCAAAAAGTAGTCTGTAAAAGCTTCTATGAAGAAACACCACACGTGACAGAAATAAAAATATTATTAGAAGATAATATTTAAGAGCAACAAGTGTTTCTGAAACATTATTCATTAACATTATTTTTTCCTCTTTGAAAACACTTAATTCTCATGTAACATTGGCATATTTTTTTCTACTGAATGAAACAAACAGTAGTGTGTTTGATCTTCCTGAGAGTGGGCACTTTCTGACTGATAATATACTTTGTTCTGAAAGTGGCCTGCACCACTTGCAGTAAAATTAATATAGGTATTTCCAGGGCTTAAATTAATAATTAATTTAGTTTATAAAATAATGTGATGGAAATGGCCAGTCCTAGGCATCAGTACTTCATCTTGATAACAAATGTGAATTATTATTATAAATGCTAGTTCAGAATATAATTTCCTACTGGGCTAAGAAAAAGATGTCTGATGTCATATGTAGTAATACAGTTTGGTATTCTAAGAGCTATTCAATGGTTTAACATCATTATTGTGCATATAACCCATGTACCTTGTTCCAAAAATTTTTTGTAGTTTTTTCTATAATTTTTAAAATCTAGGCTATTTTAGTGATGTAGGGGTGAAGAGGAGACTAGGGAGCAAAAGGAGAAAATGTGTAAGAGAGAAATAGGGCAAGTGGTTTTTTTCCTGGGCTTGTCAAACTAAAAGCATCTTATGTAATTTATATACCAAAAATAACAAGAATAATTAAAACGTTTTGATTTCAATCTCCCTTAGTCTGGCAATGGTACTCATAATATTTGAAGGTTAATAGTGTGACAGTGATGTACCAAGCCATGCAGATAATACATCTTCATAACAATGGACACTTTTCCTCTGAAATGGATTGGAAAAAATACGGTAACATACAGGAATTGTATTAAAATGAAGTTCCTTCAACCTGATGAATATCATGAGTGCTACTTTCTCAAAGACATCATCAAAATTAGAAACATTTATCTTCAGACAAACTCTCAATTATCTACATGTAGATTATCCCCTTTGTGAATGATTTGCTGCAATTTTAAAATTTCTATTGCAATTTAAAATAATTTCTTCCTGTCACCTAGCACTTTTCTGAAATAGTCATCCAACATCTCCATAATAAATGGAAAACTCAATAAGGCAAAATATAATGGAGTGTGGGGGGAATCTGGCATAAACGCCTCTCCCCAGATCCTATAACTGATTTCAAATCCCAATATAAACTATTTTTATTTCCTGATATTTTGTAAATTCACAATATTCCTTCTATAATTGGTCAACTAATCAAATATGAAATGTACTTTTTAATATAACTCTTGATATTTGCATATGGACTGACAAAGACTTTTGACTAACATGAATCCTCCCAATAGGAACACATTTTAAGATACCTGGATAGCAACAAATAAAAAGGGGAACTGCCACCTTTAGATGCCCTATATCCTCAATATCCTTTGTTCTTATGCTTCATTAAAAACTATAAAAATTATGTTGCATATATTAAATATTTATTGAGTTCTGTGTGCCAAATACTAACCAAGGCCATGAGATTCATGTACTTGTGCATCAACCCAATAGAATACCTTCCCTTGATGAGTTTATTTTACTTTTGAGGGAGTCTATAAACATAAACAAACAAACAAACAAAGGTTTAGATACTCATAAGGATTACGAAGAAGATAGTATTTGGGATTGTATAGAGATCTATGGAAGAGATGATTTCTCTAAGGTAGTCAAAGAATAATCTCCTGGAAAGTAATGTTTGGAAAACCTGAAGAATTTAAAGAACACAGCCATGAAAAAGTCCTGTTGAGAATATTCCAAACAGAGAAATAGCCAAGGGCAAATGCTCTGAAACAGATTAGAGAAACATACGTGCAGTATATTCTATATGCATTTGTGTCTACGTGGTTATATACTCATTTCCCTGCTTAAACTAGGATATCCATTTGAGTGATGCTTAGAAAATAAATTTTCTCTCACTTCCAGTAAGTAATAAGGCAACTGTGTGCCTAATGGTTGACTCATTTCCACCAGGGGAAGGGTAAAGGAGTTTATATTATTGTTATATAAAGTCTTCAGCCCAAAGCTCTTTTTTGAGTTCATTCTAGTTAACCACTGACCCCAACTGAGGTGAGGAAGAAACTGAATGGGGGCATTTTTGGGTGTGTGTTGGTGGCAGTTCTTAGAGTGGTTGTGATCCTACAGTGGAGTAGAATAAAGAAAAAAAAAAAAAAAAAAAGACCAAAAGAAGCTAAGTCCTTGGATTTAGCAGTGTGGGCCTAGTTCTTGGAGTGGTTTTGCTTCGTTCCTTAGAAATGCTGAAGACAGAAGACCTGGGAAATATTTTCAGGTCAACCACCACATATTTTAGGGAAATAGAAGTATTTCCTTCTGACATTTCTCAGACTCCACAGGCTAATCCTCTAATACTCATGTGAATGACATCAGCAATCTCTAGGTGCAAGAGAATTTTATATGCCAAAATCTTTTAGCCTTCCTTCAAGGAAGTATTCCTACTAAAACATGGGACAATCACACATCTGAATCTGCACCTTTTAATCAGATGAAGACATGTGAGAGGCCCCAGACTGTGAAATGCATTTAAAATATGAACAAGACCTATGTGCACTTCTGTCAATGCCTGTTTCTCTCTCCAGCTCCCATTCTTTTACTTCTCTTTTCCTCTGCCTTTCTCTCCCTCATCCACCATCAAATACTTCTGTCCTATTTAATCAGTGCTGAAGTCCTACCAAATAGCTATGATTTTAGGTGACGTAACCAACAGAGGTAAGTTGGAGAGATACTTACTGTGGGGTTTCTTCTAGTGAGGGTTTTACTGAGGTAGAAATTGCAAGTACCATCTAGCACTTTGGGCTCCTCATGCCACCAGATCCACAAAGAAAGAAAAGAGTTGTTTTATTTGAAAGTTGCTAAGACAGTAGATCCTAAATTTCTCATTTTAAGAAAAAAAAAATTTTAACTGTTTCACATCCAATCAGGAACTGACAGGAAAGAACTTAGGTCAGTAAGTCTGAAACTGGGACTGCACACGGAGCCTAGTGTTTTATCAGGTTAGAAAGAAAATTGATAATCTGCAAATTTTTATTACTATCTTTTGGCATTGTGCTTATTCATCTATTCTTAATTTCCCCTAACACTGATTAAATATTGAAATAAATCACCTTAGGAAATTCCAGGTGGCTTCAGCTAAACTGAGAAAAAGAGGAAGAGCTATTTGGGTCATATCTAGGCTAATAAAAAAGGACAGAGATGATGTTTGTACTCAGGAGTCTAGATGTGACTGAAGTTATTGGTGGCAGGGGAAGTGGAAGAGGATTAGATAAAGAAGTGAAAAATCTGAAGGGAGTGAATCTGGCTCTTCTCAATGCTTACTTAAGAGTTTTTCCTCTTATTCTGTGTTATTTTAAAACAGAAAGGCTTCTAAGCAACTATCAGTGGCATAAACATACCATAGGGCATAGAAGAATCATTTAAAAAAGAAAGAAAGATTCAGGATTTGGGAGAATGATTATAAATTTATAAACTTACAAATTTCCCATTATCTAGGCTCAGCCCGTTTCTCAAAGAATAGCTGGTAAAAACCCAGTGTCAGGTTATAGTACTCTATGTACCATAACTTATGAATAATTTGATAAAAATTATTCTAACATATTTTCAGATAATTTTAAAGCTCAATTGCATAACTCTTCTAGAAATATCATCTCGTTTAAAAATTTCTTCCCAATCCCAAACCCATAAAGATACTTTCTTACTTTTTCTTAAAATTTTAAAGCTTCATCTTTTTAACTTTTAAATCTTTAAGCCATCAGATATTTTTATATATAGTGCAATGTAGGAATCCCGTATTTTTTTCTATTAGATTTTCTGAATTCTTTCCTTATTGTTCTACAATGATGGTGGTTCTGCAATACATCAAGAGTTTATTGATGCATGAGTTTGTTTCTTGATTATCTGTTCTATATCACAGTTCTATTCACTTCTGAATCTATAGCTGGCAGAGTCTTAATCACTGGAGCTTAGTGTGTCCTGACTTTTTTTGTTGTTGTTAGTTACCTATAGCTGCATAATGGATTACTCTAGAATTTAGTGGTTTAAAATAACAGTAAACACTTGTTATCTCTTACATTTTGTAGGGGTCAGGATCTTGGGAGTGACTTAGCTGTGTGCTTTTGGCTTAGGGGTACTCTCAGTAAGGTCAAGCTGTTGGCCAGAGCTGTAATCATCCACAGACTAGAGGATTTCCTTCCAAAGTGGCTCACTCACATGGCTGGTAAGTTGATGTTCGTTGTTGATGGAAGGGCCCTATTCCTAACTATATGTGTCATTCCTTACGAATGCTTGAGTACCCTTGTAACCTAGTTTGTTTCACCATGTGCAATTCAAGGGGGAACAAGAGCCAGGAAGGGCATCACTACATTACAAAGCATCACTTCTCCTTATTCTGTCCATCAAAAGAGATGGGTAAGTCCAGCCTACATTCACAATAATTTTTACCAAAATATTTACTACAGACCCATAGATTTCTACATATTTTACATGATAATGCATTTATTTTTCTTTTGACTATATTAATAATTACATTGATAGGTTTTCTGATGTTTTACTACTTATACATTTATTCAGGTTTATTACTTTCTTCCAGTATGTTTTGGGAAGTTAAATCTTGGGAGAAATAAAACACTATATCATTTGCACAAAGATCTTAGTATTTTTCATAAGTGTAAATGTTTTACTGCTTACAAAGTATTGCCACACACACAAAGACAAGCATAAACATTGGCAAAAAACATACCCTTTCTAAACTTTCTCATTATTTTTAATAGCAATATTCTTGCATTTATGTAGAAATTTTTAGAATATTTAGAAATACTTAGGAATTTTGAGCTCTAACACAAGATAAATTTCTTTCTCTTACAAAAATGATGTATAGAGTCCCGACCCCATTTTAAGAAGGCTATTCATTTTCTTCAAAACTCAGCAAAATTACAACCTCCTTTAAAGCAGTATAAAAATGAACTTGATATACACTTAATATGCTTTCATATTGTGATTCATATGTCTTTTGGTAACTGAAAACTGACCATTGACATTAAAAATATAGTTTCAAGACACCTTGTCTGTGGTTCTGAGTCACTGAAGGCAAGTATCTTCTGATACTTGCATCTCATCTTTGATGCATTATTCTCGCACTTTATTAATTAGTTGCTTTAGTCAGTTTGCAATATCTGATTTTTAAACAGTGGTTATAGTTCAGTGGTGAACCATGATTGGCAGTGAAACTAGAACATGAAGAAAACATGAACTGAGCCACAAGTTATCGTTAAATTTCTACCTGAGTTTATCAGAAGTAATCTGAGCAACTACAATACTCATTCTCGTTTACTGAATTTTTTATCTTCTTTGCAGATGTGGTATCGATCCATCACCAGATTAATATTGAAACAATTCTAACATTGCAGTTGGCAAAGCTGGGATGCCTATTACTATGTACTGATCCATTTTACTGCATCACGCTTTTCCCATAGCTAAGCCTCAAAAGAAGGCATTGCTATCACTATACTCCAAATGCTTATAACTTGTATGTAGTTTAAACATGGTAATGAGACATTTATTGTCTGATTATCAGCACAAAGAAATTCCAACCTTTTTGTATATTCATGGAGTCAAACTGAAAAAAAAATTGTCTCTAGCTCTTCATTTCTCACATGCATAATGAATGATGCTGCTGTCAGCAATCAATCCAAAATAGCATTGGCATAATGTACGCCACAGCCAGACATGACATGCAGACAAATAAAAACCAATATTCATTTCTCTAATGAATATCTGAGGCAACATGGACAATAGCATATTAGAATCAGATCACTCCTGTCTATGTGTTTGCCATGTGTGTGTTTGGATTTTTTTTCCTTCCTCTGAAAGGAATGTGAATGACAAGGGGAACTAGTCAATAAAAGTTCAGGCATTTTAAATCTCCTTTTAGGATTATAGTAATGCATAATATTTACCAGGATTACTGTAGGAGAAAGATAGCAAACTTTGTCTAATTTGATCAATAGGCAAATATAAAGAGATAATTTTTTTTAATTACTATGTATTAGGTTCTAAGAATTGGAATGAGGACTAAACAAAAATACATATTATTCTGCTTATTTAATTTAGATTCAAGATAAAGAATAGCATGGAAATTATGAATTTAACTGAATGGACAACACTGACACCACATAAAAAACAAATATAAAACAAAAAATAAGAATAAGTACTTTTCTTGCCTATGGTGGTGGAATTTTTGTCCTTCCTACTGCTATATATGTGTTGGATAAAATAAGATATGCAAAGTACCTAGCTGAGTGCCAGACAACTTCTAGCTTCAATTTTGGAATGTGACAAGGCTGGATAGAAATAAATGTCTATGGCATGATTTTCCAAAGTGTTAAGAAACAATAATGACACGAGATATTCCACAATAAAAGCATTCTATGGTGAAATAAATCGGTGAATTGCATACCTTATCTCTTTCTTAAAGGTCGTGGTAAGTCATTTGGTAAATAAAACTTTTAACTTTACTCAGGTTTTGACCCGAGTAAATTAAATTTAAATTAATTTGACAAAACTTTTTTTCATACCAATCATTAACATCCTACCATATTCACATTCTTTTGAGTATATTTCTTCCAAGATAAGTGGTCAACAGATTCTCAGACAATTTATTTTTCAAGCTGGTGTTTGGAAATAAGGTTATATTAAGTTAAGTTACAGAATGTTGAATGATTTTTCCCTGTTATATACATTATTTGAACAAATAAATATGTACTATTGCATTTGTATTTATATTCACACAACATATAGTCATGGTATTTATATATTGTGTCTGTTTTCATGTGCCAGTCACTGTGCTAAATGCTTTATGATTTTATTTAATTAAGTCCTCACAATGAACTATATTTGATGGTAAGGATGAGCCCATTTTACAATGAAGAAATTGAAAGTTGGAGAAGTGAAGCAGTTGCTCAAATTCAGCAGTCAGTAAAAGATGGAACGAACTAGCATTTCAACCATATTTCAACCAAAAGCTCTCACCACCTTTCAGTTACACTGAGTTTACCATCAGTTTAGGTCCCGCAGATGCCTCAGTCTCCCACACGCTTGGATCACAGCACCCTCCACCTGCCCTAATGATGTTTCTCTGGCAAGAGATAACTTTCACTTCTTTCCGATTTGATAAACTCTTATTCTTTTTTGCTTAAGCAAGCCTTGGCCAGACAACGTTTGCAAAACCAACGCGGTATCTATATTCTTTTTCACTTTGCAGTTGGCATAACATATGGGCGGTGGTTGTGGTTGTGGTTGTGGTTATTGTACCTCTGTTATTATGTGAGCTCTTAAAAGCAAATGACTATGAACTGAACAGGTCAGAATCCCCAGAATTTGTTCCCTGTTAAATACTCCATAAATGTTGAATGAATGATTGAATGGATGGATGAGAAAATAAATCATAACTGGAAAAGGATAATCAAGTTTACTGAAAGACCTCTCTTCTGCATCACTTTTTAGTGCCTTTGGAGAAACACCCATATAAAATGCAGAGAAATGGGCCTGCATTTCATAGGTAGATGGGTACACATACACTGGAGAGCTCTGTGACTCCACGTGAAAGGCTTTATTTCTCTATGCCTCTTTTTCCTTATCTGCAAATTAATAGAGTCAGTTAATGTAGTGATATATTAATAGATTGATTCTGTTCAGTCATCAAGTTTTAACTGATAAGCTATTGCTGACTAGGCACCATACTGAATACTGAGCACTCAAGCAGGTACAAAATACAAGTTTATTTTGTCAGGGAGCATTTACACTTTTTATTTTAGACAATTAAAATGTGCTTAACTGAATACCTGCGGCTTGTTTGGCTGGTTGCTTTACCAACTAAAAATGTTTATTTAAATGTATGATATTTTAAAAAGAAGCTGGAAGAGGAAAAACAACAAAAAATAAAAGCACCTTTGGTTTAATAGTATGACAATAAAATATTCTCCCTACAGAGGCTGGGAAATTGAGGAGACTAGCTAGATCAACTTCTGCCAAGTTTTGATTTATACTCTCAGCTGCGTCAGAATTCACTCAGAAAATAAAACAGAACAAAACAATTTCTTCCTTCTAATTAACTTTTGTCTTTAACTGCCTAAACATACATTTATCAGAGAGAAGGAGGGATGATCTGAAGATATGAGTTCTCGAATGAAACTTTTAAACAGGCCTACGCTCTCTTGCTGGTCGCATAACAACCTCTTGCAGCTAAAATGAGCTCTTTGCACCCCGTTCACCGTCCTCTCCTTTCTCTACTCACTCTCACACCCACCCTCACACCTGATCGCCTACAAGAAAGAATCCGCTTAGTCAGAAATGATTTTCCCTCTCTGTTCTTATTGACTTTAAGCAATGCAGATTGAATCCAATGGTTCATAGGGTCCAAACGCTTATAGTATTATAGTAACTTATTGATTTATAAAGTATCTTTTCCTGGCCACAAAGTGCTTTTGAATTGTAAACTCTTTACGGAGTATGAGATTGCCAGCAGTGTCCCCCATTCACCTGGAGCCACTGCTGGCAGAGAAACAGCCGCTGGTTATGCCCAGAAATTTTCAAATCATTCTCAGGACCTTAGGTCATGGCTTGATGAAATCTTCCACTGTTATAAAGTTCACAGATGGCAAATGTGGAATATTCTTGGGAGTTAATGACTGAACAACAATCTAAGATTTTTCAAGGAAAGGGCAAACAGTATCTTCTTTAGGTCATAGTTAATTTTTATCATGATGTTATAGTAAATATATATGGCTAAGTTCATATAATTTAAAAGAAATGCATTACCCAATTCTTGGACAAATGGCATTTGGTGGCAGAGACACTCAATGTAGGTATTTTTTTTCAAAGAATATATTAAAAGAAGTGGTATATTCCTGTTTAACTCACTGCAGGAGGAGAACAAATCATGCCACGTTTGGATGCATTTGAGTAGACATTGCTAGTATTCATCAATTTTGTTCTCCTCCTCTCGTAGGTACAGGGAGTCCCCATTTCTCATGCCCCTTTGCATCTGGAAGAGGCTGAATGTCTAGTCCACAGGGCGGTTCCAATGGGCTGTATGAGGGGGTGACACACGTCACTTTCAGGCTGAGGCAGTGGAAAGTTTTGCTTTACTCCCCTATTGTGCTACCCTGTTACAAGATCTACTCAAGCATCCTGGAACCCTGAGTGGTAATGTGGAGAACAGTCTCCCTGGAAAGGCATTTGGAGTCAGTGTGGACTTTGCATGACAGGAAAACAATCCCTTATGATCTTAAGCCACTCAAATTTGTAGTTGGTTATCACATATGACCCAGCCCATCATGAATAACAGGCATTTTACTAGTTTCTAAATTATCTCTAGTAAAAATGCTCTAATATATTTTTGGAAATGTCTTTTCAAAATAAATAATACATTTAAAATGCAAGTATTTTAGAATGATTTCTTTTTTTAGTGTTTCAGGCTGTTTATAAACCTTCAGTAATGGAATAACAACACAGAATGCAAGAAATACAATAATCAAATTTCAGTAGTTCAACTTACATCATCATAAAGTCATTTGTTTGAATATTCATCTTTTTTTCTACCAGATTAAAACCTTTCACTCTGAAAATTTCAGGTAAAATGTTAGGTATAAATAAATTCCAATTTAAAGATTAGGTTAATTTTATTACTGTAAATTAATTACAAAACCTAAAATTCAAATATCACTGTTTTAAAAATGATATAAAAATATACTAAAAGTATGAATTTCCTGAAACATCACAGTTTCCTGAAGTTTTTCAATCTTTGTATTAGTCATTTGAACTTCACTTTGAGTATCTACTTTCTGGGACAATTTTTAAATCCTAAAACCTGCTTCTGCTTGGTTATCCACTCTCCCACTTCTATCAGCACGGAAAAACATAAAATCACAGAACTAAGAACATGTGGAAACGGACTTCTTCTTTTGCTAAGCATCCTGATATGTTGGCTGTTTCTGTTACTTGGCATTACAACAGAAGCGATGTTCAGGATGTTGAAGATTATTTCAATAAATGACTTTTCCAATTATCAGACCCTTCAACTTCACTTTGGTACTTAATGTAGTGTAAAACTGTTTATAGCTTCTTTACTCCAGGATCAGAAACATTTCCCCATCTCTATACTTGCAGCAAGTATGAGCAGGTGGAACATTTACCATGTTGAGAATATCAAACATATGCAATAAACTCAACCTTTCTAAAGCGTTTATTAGTGGTTCTTTTATGAACAACTTAATGATGCTGAGCAAATATTTAAAGACTCTTCATAGTAAGTTCCCTATCTGGTGCTCCCTACTTCAGTTTCACTGATCCAGAAGTAAATTCTGGGGATTAAATCACAGGATAATGCACAACAGTTAAACTCTATTTTGGAGGGGAGCAAAGAGAACGGATTTTTGATATGTATAAAATTCAACCTGCAGGGATTGTATGCAGAGTTTCCAACTAGCCAAGAACACGCCACAGCTCTAGAAATACAGCAAAATAGTTAAGTCTGATTAAGAGAATTTTTATAAGATATACACTATAACCACTTCTCTCCCCTAGATTTACAAACACAGTATAGCACATTTCAGGAGTGAACTATTTCTTTACATTCACCCATAATAAGTGTGTCTTTCTTTCTGAGAGGCTTATGGTAAATATATCATAGCAGTCTACAAAATGGGGCATGCAAAATGATCTTTTGGAAGAAGAGAGGAAAACAAGCACTTCAAAATGATTTATACCTTTGATCCCTTTAAATTTGCATTTTGGGATATAATTTATAAAAAATATAATTCAGTAAAGCATGTATATCACTGATACATATTTTAAATACATATATTTGGCAAGGTCAAAACATTTTTACTGATAAGGGGACATGATCAGGAAGTTTTGAGATCACTGTACTATTATATGAATGAAAAAGTCAAGATATTCCTCTATTGTTTATGACTAAAATATCACTCAATGATGTACTTTAATTAAAATTTGTATTTCCACTGTTCTTTACAACTTATTAGCTGCTATTTTAAGAACAGATTCCTTTTATGGTATGTACTATCAAAGCTGCTGTTCACTCTGCGAACCAGGCTGGTAAGAATGAAAAGGAACATAGGGTACTTCATTAGTAATCCAATCACTCACTACCTGCAAACTTTGGATATTTTAATTAATCTGAAGTTGAATCTCTCACCTGATATGGGCATAATTAAATTTACCTTTTTAAATTATTTTGAGGAATACATGAATGAGCATGTATAAAGTCTGATTCAGAATAAGTGCTGAATAAACTTTGGCTACAAGTTTCAGCAGGTTCCAACAATTCTAAGTATCTCTCCTTTAAAATGTTTGAAGAGATTCTTTAAATCAGAATTTCATAAGGGCTATGAAGGGATTAGCTGTGGAACGACAATTAGTTAATAGTTTTATCGATCATAAATGGATGGTGATAACATCTTGGTAAGACAGCAACCTGGTATTAATCAGAGGATTGCAAAAATCCTTAAGTCTGAACTACTGTGGTGGTTTTGCCCTGGGTGGACTGTACTTGATTATCTCAAATGTGCATTCTTTTCACAGGAAACAGAGGGCATGCTGGTGATGTTCTGTTCATTTCCTTGTATTAAAACCTATTATCAGTTGCAAGGTCTTAGGGTTCTACATTTGAAGTTCAAAGTTCTGCTCCCTCCACACAAACTCAGCGGGCATATTCACATCAAACTTTCTTGTTAGTTTTAATTTGCTGCCATCCATACTCGTGTACAAGAGAATTTTTCTGGAAAATGGCTCAATTTGAAAACCCCCTTCAAAGCCCTTTTGGCTTGGGAAATAATTTTTTAAAAATAGAAGGAAATATTTTGAAGGTTACTTTGGCTTCAATAAAAAAAATCATAATAATATCTACCAAACAGACTAAGTGCTTCCTCTTCCTCCCCTTTCCTGGTTTGACTAAAGCTAAATTTCTCTCAGTTTCAAGTGGCTACAGCATCTGAAATTGAAAAATATTCTCTTTCCATCAAATGCTGACAACCTGGAGTTTTTTATTTAATTGTTTATGTTCACTGCAATGGACAATTATACTTTAAGAAAGTTAATTTAAATATAATTTATGTAATGTACTTGGACTACATAAAAATGTACTCATTTTATTCATTAACTGCTTTAAAAAATCTTCACCTTCTTTTGCTAGTAACTGAACGTCTGCTATAATAATTGTAAATTGTAAAGAGTGTATCATTGGAATTGTAGAGTGTATCACGGTATTTTCATGGTTTTAAAGTAAGTGTATATGATCAGGATGTTAATTCAGGATTTTAATATTTCCAAAAAAGCTGGAAATAACTAAACTGTCTAACAATAGAATTGATTAAATGCCTGTCAATAATTTTAATGAAATGTCATAAAACTTTAAGAAGTAATACAATTGTAGAAACATCTCTAATGACATTGAAAATATCCACTATTTATTTTGAGTAAAAATGGAGGTTAAAAAACTATAAGATATTTATGGTTTTAATGGTAAAATAATAATGATAATAATAATAAATAGCATAAAATATACTTTGGAGAAATGTTTGGCCATATCTAGTGTATGAACACTCTACCAAAAGTTTCACCAGGGAAGGTTAAAGCCATGTGGCTAGATCTTAATGAAAAGACTAGCAGAAGTTCTTAAATTTTCCAGTGATTAAAAAATACTCCAAAGCCCCATTTCTCAGAGATTCTCATGAGGTTAGTCTGATGTAGCTCCCAGGAAGCTACATTTTTAAGGAATACTTCAGCTGATTCTGATAGGTGACCAATAAGAAAAACTAGAATGGAACTGATCTTTAAACTGTGCTTCCCCTTTTTCAGTTGATTATCTTTTACGTGATACACTGTGCAGTGTTTGCCGAAAAGGGGATTTTTACAGAGAGAAAGCCTGTTGACTTGAGAAATTTTCATCTGAAGTTCTATAACACATTCAGACTACGTTTTTAAAAAAAATTTTTTAAATTGAGTTACAGTCAGTTTACAATGTTGTGTCAATTTCTGGTGTAGAGCACAATTTTTCAGTTATACGTGAACATACATATATTCATTGTCGCATTCTCTTTCATTGTGAGCTACCACAAGATCTTTTATACATTTCCCTGTGCTATACAGTATAATCTTGTTTAATCTAGTCTACATATGCCTGTCAGTATCTACAAATATCAAACTCCCAGTCTGTCCCTTTCCACCCACCTCCCCCTTGGCAACCACAACAAATGGGGCCTAATTAATCTTACAAGCTTCTGCACAGCAAAGGAAACCATAAGCAAAACAAAACAACAACCTATGGAATGCGAGAAAATTTTTGCAAAAGATGAAACCGACAAAAGCTTGATCTCCAGAATACATAAGCAGCTCATATGACTTAATAAGAAAAAACCAAACAACCCAATCCAAAAATGGGCAGAAGACCTAAACACACAATTCTCCAAGGAAGAAATACAAATGATCAATAGGCACATGAAACAATGCTCAGTATCACTAATTATCAGAGAAATGCAAATCAAAACTACAATGAGGTATCACCTCACACCAGCCAGAATGGCCATCATTCAAAGTCCACAAATGACAAATGCTGGAGAGGCTGTGGAGAAAAGGGAACCCTCCTACACTGCTGGTGGGAATACAGTTTGGTGCAGCCACTGTGGAAAACATTATGGAGATTCCTCAAAAGACTAGGAATAGACTTAACATATGACCCAGTAATCCATGCTTCTGGGCGTATATCCAGAAGGAACCCTACTTCAAAAAGACACCTGCACCCTGATGTTCATAGCAGCACTATTTACAATAGCCAAGACATGGAAACAGCCTAAATGTCCATCGACAAATGACTGGATGAAGAAGATGTGGTATATTTATACAATGGAGTACTATTCAGCCATAAAAACGACAACATAGCACCATTTGCAGCAACATGGATGTCCCTGGAGAATGTCATTTTAAGTGAAGTAAGCCAGAAAGAGAAAGAAAAATACCATATGAGATTGTACATATGTGGAATCTAAAAAAAAAGAACATAAATATAAAACAGAAACAGACTCATAGACAGATTCAGACTGCGTTTAATAGTAGTAGCAGCAGCAGTAATAGTACTGATAGCAGCTAATACTTCAATAGCACGTATTCTGTAAAAGGCACTGCCCAAGCCACAAAATAAAGAGCCAGCCCCCATAAAAATAATAGAAAATAATAATGTCCGGTGGACAGTTCTCAACTCTGTACTATTTTCACCAGAGAAAGGAAAAACTGGCAAAGGCTGAAGACGTCTCAGGAGAGATTTATACGACCCATCCAAGACAGCATCCTGACTAAATTACAAGAGGCAGGGATAAGTTACCAGGGTAGTTTTTGACACAGAGATGCACACAATATATTCCCAGGTCATTTCGCCATATAATTCTTGAAAATTTATAGCTCATCTGTAAATAGTGAATTGAGTTGTAAGGTTTTCTCCATGCTTTCTAAATGTACTCATAGTTCATTTCCTCAGTTTGTGAATTATGCAGACCACCCCCTCCTTCTGTTCATCTGCCCTAAGAGAAAATGATCTTTGGCTATTTCATTCACTGCATTTCTTCTGAAAGGCAAGCAGGGAGTGGACACTGTCAAAACAACTTCCATTTTCTTTGAGGTTTTTCTTTGAGGTCTCAAAAGAGGTCTCTTCTCTCTTTTCTCTCTCTTCCTCTGGCCCCGTTAATGTAGCACATTTACTGAATTGAAGCCAGATCCTGACACAATTCAAGTTTTCCACTTAGGAGTGAAAATTAGGCTGTATGAAACCGCACAGACTAGCAGCTGCGAGTAGACATCAAAGCAAGAGGTTTTGAGCTATTCCTCTTATTATTAACATGAAAATGGACTTGAAATTTAATTTGCTGCATTTCTTCATCTGTCTCCAAGAGGCAAGGGAAGAACTTTATCCAGATACAAATTAGTTCCCTTGCTTTCTCACTGGAGGATACACACCCACACTTTTTAAAAAAATATCTGATGAGATGAACATGGACAGAATGAATATAATGACAAAGGCCATTAATAGCTCTCTAGTGAACTGAGCCTTCTCCTGCGGGTGTTTAATTTTTGGCTGGTCAATCTGCTTCTTCTGAAAACTACATTTCTGCCTCTGGTTTCTATACACAACCTTTCAAGAATAAACAGTTGTTCCTTTTTTCAAATACTTAAGATTCTTTTGACCAACAGTTCCTTTGTAAAAGCTCTAAATTAGACTAGGAAACGCTTTCTCTTGGGTGTCTGCCATTTCCATTCAAGTTGCTCAGGTACTAACATGTATTATTCACAGAAGCTTCCTCAGAGGATTTCTGCAAAGGGAGAACAGAACACCCAACACCCTAGATTTCTTAGACACTTTCCTCTACCCTTTTTCCACCCAAGTAATTCAAACTATATCTGGATGTTGCACAAAACATCCTAATGCTGGTTTCGCAAAACTGAGCGGCATGATGTAATTTGTAGTTTTGCCAGGAAAAGGCATCTTGAATGGTTTGCTTGGGATAGAATAAACATTTTCATTTCCATCACACCAAGTTCCAGTACCTACTATTTACCACATCCACTGAATACAACACAGAGCCTTTCACAAATATCAAATTCAAAATTTAATATCCATATTTTCAGAATGTGCTCTGTTGTATGTGCTAGGGGTTAGGCTGGAGATGGGCTGAGACAACACTGCTACATACCGAGAAGTTTACGTTTTGTGGTAGAGGCAGACGGTTCGGAGTCTCATCATACTCATACCTCTAGGGCCCAAAGGCTGTTTACTTCGAACACCTGTGACTCTTTGCCTGCAGGTGTTGTTCTGACTTGGGGCAAGCACGGCCCTTATTCTGGGTAAGCCGGAAGTATCAAAGAGTTAGTGCTTCTGGAAGCAGCCTTCCATCCACGATGGACGCAGATTTGGTGGATACGTAACCCATTTTTGCACATGGAGGGGGTAACTCTGAAATGTTTTCTACCCTGCCTCCCAGACTCTGTAGAGCAATTGTGCCTCGGTTGCCCTCAGTGCTAGTCTGCTCAGTAAAGCACACTTCATGTTTCCACTTCTTCATTTCCTTAACTGCATCCTGGGATCCCCTTCCAAATGAATCACCTATGTTCACATCCTTGTTTTGGACTTAATTGGGATTATATATATCTACAGTTTTATCTCTTGCTGTATTTCTCATTCTCCTCCATGTATCCTCACATCCTTTTCCTCCCTACATGGTCTCTCTAGCAGCAGAATCAGGTATCTTACATGACAGTTCAGGAATCCCAAGAATCCAAATGTAGAAACTGCCACTTCTTCTTAAGGCTAAGGCCTGAATCTGGAATAATGTCACTCCTACCACATTCTATTACTCGAAGCAGCTTGCCTAGATTTAAGGAGAACAGACCACAACAAAGACACGGATACGGGAAGACAGGGTTCTTTGGGGGCACCAGTGCAATGAACTACCCACCATAGGTGTGTGAGAAGACATCCCCACAAGTCAACAACATAAAAAAGAGGTAGGAGGAAGGTCTAATACTTAGCACATAATTTAACCAACCCTTCCATCATTCACTGACAGGCAGGTGTAAAAATAGACCAGGGATAATTACCTAGAGCTTTCTAATTCTTTCTTCAGTTTCTTTATAAGAAACTGTGGAGCATCTCATATATGCCCTAAATTTTGCTGGGCACTGTGTGTGGACTACTTGTCCTCGGTGAGTGTCAGTTCCTTTCTTTTGGTTACCTTTCCCTGCTTGGCCCGATCCCTTTGGCTGGAAGGCCTTTGTCCATGCCATTCTCCCTGTCTGGATGCCACTTAGCTCTCTGAGTCATGGCTACTTTCTACTTATCCTCCTTGTCCACATCAGTATCATTTATTTTTTAGGGATACCTTCTCTGATCTACCTGATTCAGAGCTCATCGTATGTCTTCTTTGTAACTGTAGGCAGAATCACATTTATTTCTCACGTTTGTTTCAGTCTCTCCACTAGTTCCGGATTCCATGAGAACAGAGACCCTGGTTGCTTTTGAATCACCATTTCCCAGTATTTGGCATAGCACCTGAGACACAGTCAACCTCTAAATATTTACTGAATGAATTAGTGAGTGAACAAATAAATAAATCTTCAAGGCATGTCCTGCTAATTACATGCTCCATTTCTTTATGGTTAGTCTCTAGAAATGTACCTTAAAAATACTCATTTTTTCTCCATTGACTTTTTTTTTTTTTTGCAGCAACATACAATCACACCTTGATAGTCAAGGAATATTAGAAACAACCAAAATCTTGATGCTGTCAACATAATTTAAAGAAATTCATATAAACCACAACTTTTAATGACTCTCTGAGAGGCTCCTTGCTTATTTTTCCCCCCATGGTCTCAATGCCTTGATTTCAGGACTTGGGTTATTTATCTCTGTATCTTATCTGCTTTCAGATAGATTCTAAAAATTTGTTGAATTCCTGAATGCATATATTTAAATGTCATAGTTGATCATTTAACTAAAAATTAAAATAGAAATGGTTCAAGATATTCCTGCTTTAAATCTAAAAGTTAATAATTTAACATAATTTAACATCCAATTATTCCTAATACTTATATCTTGTAAAATGACTCAATCGGGCATTTAACCTTTTCAAACAAATTCCTGCTTCTAAGTTGTTCTCTGATTATAATCATATTTGATTTAACTTGCCTAGTCTTTGCAAAATTAGGCATATTAGTGAAAGAGATGGGCAGAATTTTTTACAGGTTTATAAATCTATATCTTCATATAGATTCTTGATACATAAATCAAATATATATATGTATCCCAGCTGATTACATTTAAAATTGAAAACTCAAGATGTTCCCAATGTAGGCTGCATATCTGTTGATATACATCACACATATATTCCACATACAATTTTTAAAACATGGTACAAGTTAGAGTTTACTCATTCTACAGAGAATGTCCTTCCAGCATGTTATTGCTATGAGCCCAGTTCAGGATGGCATATTTTAAATAAAATAAAAGTGGCCAATATTTACACAGTTTTCAGTGGAGAGGCTCTTCTAACAAATGTCTGCTTAGTGTTTGCCAGAGAATATAAATTCCTTCTCAAGAAAGAATATTGCCTGTCTTACAAATGCTGTGGCTTGCACAAAATCTTGCAAATCCAACAAACTTTTAGGTTCTTAGTAGACATAAAATTTGTCACTCCAATCCTAGGACTGTATATGCTTAACCTTTTGCAGTGGGTATCTTAACGTCCTTGAGAGACAGCAGCTCACTTGAGAGCATGCTTATATATTAGAGTGCCCCGACTCTGTCCTCCCTAGGCATTATGTTTGAAGGTGCAGAAAAAGCTAGATGGCATCAGTATCTAGTCATTTATCTAGTCATCAAGCATGGATGTTGATGGCATTATTAAAAAACTGATAATGATGTTAAAACAGAGAAATACTAGGCAATAGCGGGCAATATATTTATAAGCAATATCATCCTTTTTTTCTTTGTTTTCTTTTTCCAATATTCATTTGTGCATGTTATGGTATGTAGGGCATAAACAAAAGTGAAACAGCATTGCAAAAGCTTCCTCCTTGATTATAGGAGGAAATTTCTGAACTTTTAAGGTACATGTATAATAATTTTTAAAAATCTCAACTTTTTATTTTTCAATCATTTGTCTATTTGTTCAGAATTCAGAATAATAATATTTTTTGTGTGTACTTTAAAATCCATATGTGACATTTTAATTAAAGGAACCCAAAATACTTCCCAAACTATTGGCAGTGTTTGAAATTATTTAAAAAATTTTCCTCCATGCCGTCTGTTGATTTCTTTCCATTTAAATATTAATTGCCCTGCTTAATACTACTCGAAAGACTAATACTGTTTTTTGCCAGTTGTAAGAAATTCAGCCAGTGGCGACCAACTCTGACTAGAAAGCAGTATACTAGTGTCTTTTTGTCTTCTTTATTATCATTTATACTTAATGCCATATGTAAAATGTTTTTTCCTTGGAAGACTAATTCCAGCTCCATTCTATGCATGGTCTTATATCAAAGCATGCATTTTTAAAAAATGGCTTTGAGTGAAGTTTTGAAAGCTTCAGTGTATTACCATCTCTTAGAAATAAATTTTGAGACCCAAACTTCAAAACCCAGTGATTAGTACAGTGTTGTGCAAAGATTAGATCATTATCTTGCACAAGGCTCAGCTTTGAGTTGCACATTTTAAAAAAGCTGTAGAATATTTAAATGTTAACTGTGATAGCATTTCACATATTTATTTGTGGTTTGAGGATATACTAGATCAGCATGCACAGAAAAATAAATTGACCATGAGACTTAAAGTCAGTGATTCTACATCGTGCCTGTCTTGGTCAAGCAACCCGTATGTGACCTCAGTGGAAAGAGATGGGCAAGCTAAATGTACCTTCTAGACTGGTTCAACATACACTGCATAAAAGGCAATGAATTTTCATGGCTGACACTGTAATTGTTTCCCTGCTTCCTGGGTCGTTCTTGATTTTCTTCTAAATTGTATTAGAGTGGCATCACAATTCTCATCCTGAGATGGACAATTCAAGACAGAAAAGAACATTCAGAAAACAGGCAGCAAACCTCAAGGAAAGGAGACAGAGACATAGGAATTCTAAAGTAGTTCTAATGTCTTTAAGGTTTAGAGATTTCTACAGCCTTTAAAGTGGTCAGGTTACTGATTCAATCAAGCTATAAAATTGATCATAGAATTGGAAGCTTGACTATCATGTGCATCCCTAGACATGACTTGAACAATCTTACATGTAAAAATAGTAACATACACGTTTATTCAATTGTCAAGGTATCCTCCTGCTCAAGCTTTGGAGATACACACATACACAAACACACTCATTTAATGGATAATAACTATGGATGCAACCTATTTTCTTTGATATACTTATTTTTTTTTAAATAGAAGTTTCTGGGGCAAAAATAACATGTGGAAGGGAAGAATTCATACCACCTAAACTTTCACTATGTTTGAACAAACAGTAGCTTGAGAGCAATTTAAGACAAAGTTACCAGATAAAATATTGGGCACCCAGTTAAATTTAAATTTCAGGTAAATAAATGTTGTTTATTATGGAATATATTTAAACTAAATAATATTCATTGTGTATCTGAAATTCATATTCAACTGGACATTCTGAATTTTCATTTGGTAAATCAGGCAACCCTAATCTAAGATTGTCATTTAGTGGTAAAGTTTAAAATTTATAAATATCATGGAAGTACCATATAATTTAACATTCCTTTTGGAAGACACTCATATTTTAATACAGTCCAATTAAAAATAAAACATTCTGATCAATCAATTGCTACATATGAGAACTCTCCTGGATTATAGCTGACTAAATGCTAAAAAATATCAATGCTTTGGCAAAACTTAAATAATGAAATTTTATTTTTAGGTGGTGTTCATGGTTTCTAAGTGCTAGTTTCTAAAATGGGAAGAAGTAATTGCTCAGATTCTGGAGTGTCCTTTTTTCTCTTTCTTTTCCTTTTTTTCCCTCTTCCTTTCCTTTCCCTTCCCTTCCTTCTTCTTTTCTTCTTCTTTGCCTCTCACTGTGTCATCTGACCTCAAAGATGTCCCGTTATGCCCTGTATTCTGGTGTTTGTACATCTGTGTAGGTTCCTCTCAAACTGTGTTTAGGTTGGTTGATGTGACCAATAGAATATAGCAACAGTGATGGTGGGTTGCCTCTGAGGTCTAGTTTTACAAGACACTGTGGCTTCTGCCTTATTTTCCTGGATTACTCTCCAGGGGGGAAGCCAGCTGCTATGTCCAGAGAGGATCACATGGCAGTCAGTGAGAAACTGAAATCTCCTTTCATAGCCATGTGGGTGAACCATCTTAGAAACAGACCCTGCAGCCCCAGTCGAGCCTTCTGATGACTGCATTCCTCCATACATCTTGGCTGTGGCCTCGTGAGAGACCTTGATCACACACCTAAGGCAATCTGAGATGACTAACGTTCAGAAATTGTGTGATTGTGCGAGATAATAAATGTTTATTGTTGTAAGCCACTGAATTTTGGAGTAATTTTCTATGTAGCAAAATAAAATTAATACACTCAAGAAATCTGCTTTGAAAATATTATTTTTTTTAAAATCAAAATATTCTATACTAATGTCTTCAGTTCATTTAAATATCTTTAAGATTAAGAATCTTTAGAGCAAAGAGAACATTCTTAAATATAATTCTATTTTTAAAATAATGTAATTACACTACTGATCTAAATCTTGTTATTTTAACCACATATTTTTCTAACATTTTGATTCCTATTTGAATATTATGCAGGTTTTGCACTATTTGAACAAAATCTAGGCTATTCCTCTAGTCTTATCTGAACACAACTCCTTATAGCTCTAGACATTTTGATATCCAGCCCTGAAGTCTAAACTCCACATAACATGAATGACACACTCAACTTTCATGACTACCATTTGTCACACAACGTATTCCCTTCGCTTGTAGGTGGGATTCCAACAATCCTAAGCAACAATTTCTAACACCTGTACCTAGAAGTCATCGCTGTACTTCTCATACTGATTTGTTTCTGCTCCTTGACCTTCTGATGTCCCCAAATATCAAAACCTAACAACTTTTTTATTTAAAATGAAATGCATGTAAATTCCTCTTTCATTAATATACCAATTTACGAACACATGCACATGGTCTTTATATTTAAAACAATAATCACAAACAAAGCAAAAATTCCTTTATTTGATACCAGGCTAGTGCACAGCTCCCTCATTTGTCATTCTGGTATCACACAAGACTCATTTGGCATGAACAACCTTCTTCTTCACTGATTGGTCATTTTTTTTCAAAGGACCTCTTTGTTAGGTTAATATTTCTACTTACTTATACTTAAAACTATCTTGGGAATACTTTTTCACATTATTTTGACCTACTAAGCTTAATTCACTGGCATTAGTGCTTACAAAATGTAGTCGTAAATACAGGATTCTTAGATTTACTATTTCTCCCATGTTTTTTACAACCACAGTACATAGTATAATGTTTTTCCTAAAAATTTAAAACCTCACCACTTTTGTGATTCATCTGATTTTAAACACATAAAAGTCTTCCTTCATATTATAAAACCACCTTTTAGTCACTATAAGATACTTAAAAACTGTTACGTAGGTTTTTTTTAAAATATTTAATAACTAAGGCTTGGGTAACTTTTGAACATATTTTTTGTTTGGCTGAAAATAAAAGGCCTTTGGGTTGTGCTTTTATGAAGCTAAAGAAGTAAGCATATTTAAACAACATATTTCTTGAAAGAATGATTTATCTTTTGATCAACTTTTTCTGCATGGTCAGTGATGTTCAAATTATTCTGACATTTTAATTTTCTCAGAGGTAAGGCAAGTTGTTTCTTCTATCAGCTCAGTTACTTAAGAAACACAAACACTTTATACCATAATTATAAGCTGAATTATTTAACGAAATATAAACAGATGAGTATTACTCTATTAGTCTGAGAAAGTTGGTTCAATGGTAAGAGTTTTGTCATTTCACTAGTTAAAAAAAAAGATTCTATAAAATAAAAAAAAAATTAAATACACATATGTAAGTTTTTAAACTTTATAAGTGTTGTTTTTCAAACAACACATACACACATTCCAGCGGGGTAATTTATTTATTTGTCATACAACCACTGAGCGTTCATACTCTGTTTTAGGCACTGTGCTAGGTGTTCGGACTGAAAAGGCTAATGATTATACTCCCTATTTTTAGGCAGATTTTGATAACTGAACTGATGTGGAATGTCAAAATACAACATGTTCCCTACCAGGGGTAAAATAGGCCATTCAAAAGTCGCATTATCAATTTAATATTAGAAAAACAAATAAGCGGGCTAGTGGAACTCCCTATAGAGTGAATCTGAGAATACTGCATCTGTAAAATCTCACCTACCAGTGTTGTGAACTTTCAGGTACATCACGTTATATAAATGAAAAGTTGAGGACACATGGTTAAGCCTAGAAGGAGGTGAGTGACAATTACTCCTGAATCTAGATCCAGCATGCCTGAGCTAGTAGTGTCAGAAGTTTCAAGTATCTATGGCTTTTTATTCATGCCTGAATAATTATGTCATGCCCACTCTTTTTTATGTTCAATCAGTATCAGTTAACTTTTTTCACAAAATTCTGTGGGATACCAACCAATTTGAATGTGATGCTCAAGTAATCATCTAATTACTTATCCAAGGTTATGGTGCCTACTTCATAGTAGGTCTGCAATTAATGTTGGAAGAATACACTGAATGAATATCTAGAGACAGTTCATAAAAGAAATTTGAATCTGATAATATCAGAATTCTGTTGCCCATGGAAATTATTAATTATATCATGTCTTGTAGTTATCAGCACTTCAACATGGCCCAGAGATATAAGAAATACAAAGTTTGCTGTGTAGGTGTGAATGTGAATATTTCTGTGATCAGTAAAAACCACTCAAATGTAAGGAAGAATCGTGATGATTAGGTAGGAAACCATGCTGTTACAATGTATTATACAGATTAACTTAGAACTCTGAAACTAATTCACTCTACACACCTGCAACTCTGTACCCTTTGACCAACACTTCCCATTTCTCCCACCTCTTGTGACCGCTTTTCTACTCTCCGCTTCTACATTTTTCTGCTTTTTGGGATTCCACATATAAGTGAGATCTTGTAGTATTTTTCCTTCTGTGTCTAGCTTATTTCACTTAGCATAATGTCTTTCAGCTTCAACTATTATTTCACTATGTAAATGCATATCAAAACATCATATTGTACATTGTAAATATTTATAATTTTATTTTAAAGGATAATAAAAAAAGAACTTGAGGACCATTAAAAAATCATAAGGATGTTTATTAAACTACTGAAGAGTCACTAAACTCATTCTATTTTGTTAAAATGCAACAGCCTATTTTATAGTAATTCCTAGTTTTAATTTAGTTGAGGATGAATAGTATATTGAAAAGGGGACACATGATGCACCTAGAATAGTAAAATAAATATATGAATTACATATAGGTATAAAGCCGGAAAACTATGTTAGTCATATATTTTCCCATAAACCTGACTTGTAAGAATATACATTGTTTCCCAATGTCCCTAAAAATTAAGTGGGTTAGTATATATTGATATGGATTAAAATATAATATTACAACACATCTAACCATGCATTAGAAATAAATAGAAGAAAAGAAAAAAGAGGCTTCTGATCAAAGATACAAATATTGTGGGAAGGGTTAAATCAGTTTAAAAACAGATGGAATCCGCAAGATATTTTGAAAAGAGAATAGTCAGATTTTATATAGTTTTGATCATTGAAGAACTTTGTGTGCCTAAATGTTGCCTAGAAGACCACTCTTTAATATCACATTCATATGATACAGTCAAGGGCAAAGGTAACACCCCATAATGGTCTTAGGGAAGTGGCATTACCTACCTGTCAGAAGTAATAGGTGGGAACCAGGGTGGATGCTAGTAAAGGAACATAGAAGATATATGAGACAAACTGAACACCTGGATGCCTTCTGTAGTTAAACATGAACACATATCCACTCTTTCTTGCTTTTGCCACCAATCAAGTGCTTTTGATGCACTGAAAAAAGTTTCACTGTCACAGTGCCCTGGGCAGATGGGCCAGGAATCTGAACAGTCTAGGCTGACTGTTAATTGAGATTGCTCTCCTTGCCTCAACCATCCCCCAAAGTAATAGAGTCAGTCTTGAGTCAGGAGCAGAGCAGGGAGGGAGCACCTCAGTCCTGTCTAAACTGACAACGTTCCAAATGGGCAAGATGCCACATTAGCAGATGGCATAAAACCAGCACCCTGGAAGAAAATAAATGTATCCCCTGATTTATAGCTGTATCTACTGTCAAAGAATGTTGAAGTTGCAGTTTCTGTAAATCTTGTGCCTCTAAGTTTATGGAGATGAGACATTTAGTTCAGCTAAGAGTTCATTAAATTTAAATTGGAGCAAGAGAGGCTGTGATGTGTTCTACTTGGTTTGACTTTAATATTCTTGCTTTTGTGGAAAAACTAATTGTTCTTCTGAAAGATTTTTCTGATGTTTGCCAAATTGTTACATATTATTTTCATCATACCAAACAGGTAAATCAAGAAGAAACTTAGAATGTATTCCGAAAGCCAAAGAACATATATTTATTGAACTGATAATTATATAGCACCAGGAACTGTCCTATGTGCTCTAAAATATAATTTCCATCCTTATAATACTCCTAATAATCAATCCTAATAATAGTTTTCCACAAATGTTAGTTCTTTGTCTCTCTGTTTGTTTGTTTTTTTCCCCACCCAGGCAAGGATAGCCACTACCTTCTCTCTACTCCTATAATCTACCCCAAAAGCACAGATCTGTAGATTGGATGTAGCATATATCACATTGTATTGTTGTTAAGACTAGATATAGATATAGATATAGATATAGATGATATAGATATAGATATAGATCCACTTAATTGTGAGCCCTGGGAGAGTAAACCTTGATCTTATTTTTGAATCCACAAGAACTAACATATGCTAGGCATAAATTAGGAAGTGAACGGATATTTGTTAGAGAAGTGAATTAACATTCATTATCTTTATCCTTCAGGGTACTGAAATTTTGAATTGGATCTTTCAGTCTTAAGGTTTGGGGTAGGGAGTCCAAGGAGAAATGTGTCTTAGATACCACTCTAAGGCACCCGAGGGGGGACTGAAGTGCCAGAGTGGCTGGTGCCATGTGATCAATACCACCATTGTGATCACCATGGGCAGCTCGGAAGGGGAGACCAGTAAAACAGCTTCAGTAAGTGACAGTTCCCTCATTAGCGTGGTTATTTGGCTTATTTCAATAGAATATTAAATAGAATATTATTCTATATTCTAGTGCAATAGAATATTAACCCCAAAGTTCTATCCCATCTTTTTCGCCCAATAATAGTCAAATGTGAAATCTAGTCTAATGTAGAAACTCTTAATTTATTGACAATTTTATGAAATATATTTGTTTTTAGGAACCAAACTGTATTTTGTCCCTGCAAAAAACAAAACCGAAAAAGCAATTGTATTGTTGTTCTTTTGTGACTTTGTTAGAACAGAGTTAGAATATTAGTGTTTGATAGGCAAAGCCCTAACCCTTTAAGTACTGAAGCATTTTAACAATATCATGAGTCTAAAAACATTTGTTTCCTATCCTTTTCTCAATTAAAATCTACACTATCATTACCATCTTAAGTAGATGAACAAGTGTTGGTGATCTTTTAAAATTATTCAGATACTACTATAAAATGTCCCTTTGCAATCCCTAAGAACTTAAATTATTTTTCCCAAACATTTTTTCTATAATATGAAAATATGCAATATAATGATTCCATCTCCTTTTCTTTTCCTTTTGGAGGAATCCACAGGGTTGAGCAATCATGCTTTTTAATGACTTTTTATGTGATAGAATCATTATAAAGATGTTTAACATGAATGCCTGGAACCTATGGGGAGGAGAGAGACCAGGTATTTGGGCAGATGGAACTTAAAAGGTCTAGTATATTTTAATATTTTCTGCTGAATAGACACAGACTACTGAAGCAGAAACACCACCTGGTTCCTTATTTCATACCGTAAATATAAACTGAGAAAAAACTTATCCATTTCACAGCCAGTTAAAACTAGTTAAAAACAGTTATAACTAGTTACACATTTGAAATTTAAGGTAAATATTGCAGACTGATTTCCCCAAAAGCAGAGTGTCTATATTTTTTAAATCTGAAAATTCAAAAAACGTATGTAAAGTATTCACATTCAAGGTTGCACTTGCGGCTTCTAAAACCGGAGAAGAGAGGTACATTCTAATCAGGGTGATGATTAAGATGTTCATGCTAAGATATTCACCTAAAAGCCAGAATCTTGGAATAAATCGGAAAATAAACCCTGCTTATTTTAAAAGACATCTTTAACATCAGATTATTTTGCAAAAAAATGACATAATTGTAATAACTATACAATAACTACAGCAAGCATTGATCCTATTTCATGGAGGGCAGCAAAATGTATTGCTTAATAGTGAGTATTGATTATGTGGATGGCATCTGATAAGACACGTTTTCTCCGTATGTTTACTGGACTGGCAGTCTATAGGAATGACCTCCTGACATCACGACTGGGAATTGTTCTTCCATTTTCTTCAAACCTCTTGAAATCATAACTTGACTCAGGCCTTTAGTTTTTCCACAGATACAGGTCTATTTCTGGTAACTCATCTTTGCTGACCTTGCATTTGCAGTAAGTTTCACAATTTAAAATATATCCACCAACCCGCCATGGTCTGCTCGTCATCTTTTTCCTTGACCATTTCACTAAGAGCAGCTGCAACCTAGATCTATCACTTTTATATCCAAGCATGATACTCTATCCCTTCCAGTTGCCTCTGTGGTTTCCAGCACTATCAGTTGCACAAATTCATTAGGCTTAAAGGTCAAAACCACTGACCAGACTGTATAATAATTGTCAGAAAGTAAGAACACAGTGGTAGAAATGGTCCCTGATGCAAAAAAGCACACATAACAGAGGACAGTCATGCAGAGCACTAATTGCCGAGGGCATTTGCATTATGATGTGCTAATTAAAATGCTACTGATCAATTTTAAATAGTCAGGCTGGGAGTATAAGTACAGTCAGGCTGGGAGTATAGAATAACAGTCAAGGAATGGGAAAATACGTATCAGCAGGGAACAGTAACATTAGTGTGCATGTGTGGGCATGAGTGTGTGTTGTCAAATAAGCAGTTAGACACATCTTGCCTGTCTTCTTTATGGAGTCGAATTCCTACCTTTCTGTCTTCTCAGCTCCTGCTTTTGGTATTAACACCATCAAAGTGATGTATACATCACTGGGCAGGAATCCTTTCATCGTTGAGTGAAATTTCAAAGATATTTCTATCTCTATAAAATCAATATCCTGTAATCCATTACTCTCACATCTCCTCCTCAAGCATTTTCTTTCACACTTGTCTCTTCTGTTCCCACAAACTTCAGCTTCTCATACTTTGAAATCTACCAGCCTATTTCTCTAACTATAGACAAATTTGATTTCATCTTTAAAACAAAAGAAAAGCAAAAGAAACCACAATAAACATCCCCATCATCTAACCTTCTTCCTACTCTCTCATGTTTTATTCTTTTAGATTCCAAGATTCTCTGAATTGCATTCGATCTTTCCTCTTAACTCACTATGGTCTGCTTTTATGACAAAGCACTCTAATGAAAATCTACATTAAAAATAAAAGATCTATTCCTATTTTTATATCCAGCACTCATTTTTCCTTGTTATCTATGATCTCCACAGAAAATTTCTCTCTCTTGGTCATTTTTGTTTTCTTTCCATATTTCCAGAGTTCCAACTCCCCAGTACCCTTTCCAAGTTTCCAAGTATTCCATGACTATTTCCTTTGCTGGCTCCTCTTCAGATTCCTTAACAGTGGATATACTTTATAACTGAGGAATTTGATTTTTTTAAAACGTCCGTTTATTTATGTTAAGGACATATAACCTGACATCTACCCCCCTAACAAATTTTTAAGTTTATATTACATTATTTTTTTACTATAGGTATAATGCTGTACCAATCTCTAGAGCCTGTTTATCCGGCTTAACTGAAACGTCATGCCCACTGATGAGTAACCACTATTTTCCCCTCCTTGTAGCTCGCCACCACCATTCTGCCACAAGTTTGACTATTTAGGTACCTCCTGTGAGTGGAAGCATGCAGCATTTCTTTCTGTGACTGGTTTATTTCACCTAGCACAATGTCCTCAGGGTTCATGCTTGTTTTCATATACTGCAGAATCTCTAAGTCTGAAAACGATTCTATTGTATGTACACACCATGTTTTCTTTATCCATTTATCTGTTGATGGACATTAGGCTGTTTGTCACATCTTGGATATAATGAACCATAATTAACATGGGAATGCTAATATCTCTTAGAGATCTTGATTTCAGTTCTTTTGGATAGATACTCAGAAGTGGGACTGCTGAGTCATACAGTGGTTCTATTTTATTTTTTAAAGAAACCTACATACTGTTTTCCTTTTCTTAACCTCAATTAATTTGGTCTCCCTTTCCCACTTTTCCTGAGGTTGGGTTTAAATTCTGTGGTTATTTAGTCTGTGCTCTGTAGTACCTAAGCATCAAAAGAAGATCCTCTGGTCGTGTATGTCATCTGCGCTTGGTGGCAGTTACTGGTGTGTCTGTTGCCTCCTTCCGTCATCCGTGCAGGCTATGTCAAGACGTGTTTCATTCTTGTCTGCTGGCCCCTTCAGGTCCGACACAATCTCTGCTATTTCTGGGAGACTCTTGAGAGTTAAGACATTTTCACATCAATACCACATTTGGGTACAAGACATCTGTGTGATATACACCACGTTTTCTGTGTCTGTTCATTTCTTGGTTAGACACTTAGGTTGTTTCCATAACTTGACTATCGTGAACAATGCTGCAGTGGGGGTACGGATACTTCTTTAAGATAGTGATTTTGCTTCCTCTGGATGTCTTCCCAGAAGTGAGATTTCTGGATCATGTGGTAGTTTTATTTTTAAGTTTTCGAGGAGACTTCCTACTTGTGTTCCACAGTGGCTGCATCATATTGCTTTCCTATCAATAGTGTGCAAAGGTTCTAATTTCTCCACATCCTCAACACTTTTTGTTTGTTTGTTTTGATAACAGCTATCCTGCCAGGTGTAAGGTGATATCTTACTGTCATTTGGTTTACATTTCCCTGATGATTCCTGATGTTGAGCATCTTTTTTACATACCTGTTAGCCACTTGTATGGCTTCTTTGGAGAAATATTTATTCAGGTCCTTCACCATTTTTTAAAAGTTGGGTTGATTTTGCTGAATTGTAGGAGTTCCTTATATTCTGGAGATTAACCTCTTCTCAAATGTTTCATATGAACATTTTCTCCCATTCTGTAGTTTGCCTTTTCACTCTGTTGACTCTTTCTTTTGCAGTCCAGAAGCTCTTTGGTTTATTGTAGTCCCACTTGTTTATTTTTGTTTTTGTTGCCTGTACTTTTCCTGTCACATAAATGATCTCATTGTCAAGACCAATGTCATGAAGCTTTCCTCCTATGTTTTCTTCAAATAAATGTTACAGTTTCAGGTCTTACATGCAAGTCTTTAACCCATTTTGAGTTGATTTTTGTGTATAGAGTGAGATGAGGGTCCAGCTTTGCCCTTTTGAACGTGGATATCCAGTTTTCCCAACACCATTTGGTGAAGAGATTATCCTCTCCCCACTGGATATTCTCGGCACCTGAGGTACACTTGATTTTAAAGCTAGACTGCACTTCAGATATCTTCTGCTCTAGGAAGGATGCTGCCAAAGTGGTATCATTCAAGTACTGACAGAATACCTGCCAGCACTACACATCTTTGACAACTTGCGTTTAACAGAATTTTTCAAACTTTTTCAGAAATCTGATTCCCCCTCCCTTCTCTTCATCCACAAACATTCAGACCCTTCCCATTTTTATTATAACAGTGTAAAAACATTCATTTGCATGCTTAAACACTAACACCTGGAAATATTTATGCTTCTCACCTTCATCCATTTTTGTATAAAAGAATTAAAGAAAGAAGAGCTAAATCAGAAAGTGTCTTATTTCACCCAAATAGTTATGCTAATTGAGAAACTGGGCCTAAAATGTATACTTACTTAACTTCTCTCTCCTCATTTTGACACTTTTATTCTCAAATAAGGTAGCTTTAATACCTTACAAAAACTCCTTCACATGCACTGGTGGCTTTCAAGGGAAAAACAAAACAGTGTTTGGTTCTATTGAACACATTTTTTGAATGTGCACTCTGTTACAGACACTGGGTTTTGACTTTGGGTACAAAGAAGGTCTTTGTCCTTGAGGAACTTATAGTTTATTAGGAAAGTCAGAACTCTAAACAGATACTTTAAACATAGAATATAGTTCATTAATTCAGTCACCTTAAATTTATGAGTAACTGCTACATGCTCAGCACCTTTATTCTGGGTATTAAGGGTACCAGAGTGAACAGCATATATATATATATATATATATATATATATATATATATATATATATATATATCTCCTCTGGCTCATGGAAATTCAGATTGGCAAAAAAGATAGACAAATAATTACAAGTTAGAAGATATTTAGAAAGGGTATCATTGGTACTATGGGAAGAATTGCTAGTTTTAGCGAGTGAAAATATAAAGGCTTCCAGTTAACTTTGAATTCAGGTGAACAATAAATAATCTTTTTAGTATACGCATGTCCCATGCAGCCCTGTATTTTAAGTGGCATGTCTAACTTGGTTTGGGAGAGTCAGAAGGCTAAATACACATTGGCTAGGTAAAGGGTGGTGGTGAGATAAAAGGATTAAATTCTATTTCAGGCACATTGAACAGTATAAGTAGAAAGGCTCAAAGTTAGAAAAATCGAAAACAAAAAGAAAAATAAAACCATAGCTCACTCAAGTATTAAAAAGGAGCCCCATGGGGTTGGGTTATAGAGTGAAAGGTGGATGAGAACTAATCCATGGAGATAGAAGAGACCAAGACTGTGCAGGATCTAGGCTGTTATTGATTTAGAACAATAAAAAGGTCAATGTTAGTGATATGCCTGGTTGTGATGGGAGACCAGAAAATTTCCAGAAAGGATTCTAGGTGGCTAGAATGTTGCGTTTACCAAGTTCTAATGCAGGTACCTGTGCTATGCACAACTTTGGGCCACTTCATAAAATGTATTTACTATACTGAAATACAATTATCATATTTATAAGTTAAAGGAATAATGTAGGCACTTTGCTAAAAATGTTAAATATTGATATCTATTATCAGGCAAAATAACTATTACAATTTAAAAAGTTTAATGAACATGAATGCAAATTGTTTATATTATATGATTTATATATACTATGTGTATTGGATGACATTTATATAAGGTAATATGAAAGTATGATTTCTGCTCATGATGAATACAGAGATATTGCTAACTACCATGGTTTATTGCATATATTCATAAATGAAGAAGATACTAAATATTAGGATAATGAAAATAGAAGTGTAATCTTGTTTTATCCAAGATCCCAGCCACATGGATTCTATTCACGGACTCTTTGGAGGTCTTTGGACAAAGTCGAGGGCCTCTGCTCTGCTTGTCTCCATTGTACCACAGTGGAATGATTAGTCTCTGTCCTCCTACAGTGTCAGGTGGGGCTGCATTTTTATCCAGTCTGGATAAAAACCTACCATTTATTAAGAATCTACCATTCACAGTGCACTTGAAAATGACCATTAAAGATCATATGATAGGGATTTTTTGTTTTCTCATTTTTATTTATTTTTAATCATGTTTGTCACTTTATATATTCAATGACAGAAGGTTAGGTGATTCCCCCCTTAATTTGACAATGCTGCTTATAAACTGTTAGATGTCTGCCACTAAATAAAACTCAGATCCTTTGAGGCTATGGCCATATGTCTAGTCTATTTTTACCATCTGGTTCATTGTCAACTACTGAACTCCTAGACACATCCTTTCATCAACTGGACACTTTAATATCTGGCTCACAACGATCCCTATAAGAGACTTCAAAATCCCCATGGATAGGAAACCATAACCCTAGTGTGTCTACTCCTTGATCTCATATCCAGTGGATTTACTACTACTCACTTCCACCCCTTCTTAAGAGCATAACTTGTCATAACTTAGAAAGTTTGAATACAAAACATTCAATCTTCTGATCATCAACCCTTATCTCTCAATTTCTCTTTCTCAATACTCCCCCTTTTCCTGTTTTCAAATTCATCACATCTATTTACTCCTGTTCTCACTATTAGCCTATTTTTGTCTCTATCACTTGTCTATCCATTGTAAGTTCAGCTGCTCTCATGCAAATAGCCTCAACTTTCTTTTTCCGTGTTGTCGTTCTGTTGCATTTATCAGGCTATGTCAGCTCCCTGCCTTTGCCAAAGGACATCCTGGTTGCTGAGTGCTGCTGGGGAAAAATGTGACTGAATACTAGTGGCAGTACAACTTAAGGGTCCCGCCTGCCCTGAGGTTGGTTTGGTGTGGGTCTTGGTGGTTCTGATTTCCTTATCTGCTCTCTCTTCTGCTCTACAGAAGAGGGACCTTCTATTTCATTCTCCCCATTCCTTTCAACTTGCAAAGTACCACCTTAAGTTTTAAGAGAACATAGAAGGTAAGATTAGATGGCAACTCCCTCACTCTGTGGTCAAATCTACAAACTTACCTGCATTTGTGTCTGTTGGCTTTACACTCCCTCCTGTTACAATGGGAGACATGGCTCACTACTTAAGGACAAATTACTTCACATATGGGCAGGATTTTTATCTCCTCTCACATCATTAAGTATTCTCCTATGCTTTTCTCTCTTTTCTATCATGAACCTTCAGTAAAAATTTAAAATAAAATAGAAATAAAATGGAATAAAATAAAATATGAAAAGAAGAATTTTCTTGTTGTCTTTAGTATACAAAAAAAAAAAACTTACCTTTTTCTTACCTTGACCTCTGACCTGCACCACCCATTTCTCCTCCCCTTCAAAACAAGGTTTTTCATGAGTGAGTTGACTAAAGTTGTCTTTTCTACATCCTTATCTCCCATCTACCCTTATTTTATTTTACAAATATTTTTGAAGTATCAAAGCATTTGAAAAAAATTGTTTCTACATAAACTACATCATCACTTTTCTATTAAGGATTTTAAGCATGTTTCTGTTTCCTAGACTAATGCACATAAGTAAATTTATTTCCTAAGTTAGATGAAAAAACTCTTTTATAGCCTGATCCCATTTACAAAGAGACAATGCAATTTACTAAATGGTGCCCCTGTGACCTGAAAGGTTAATTCAGATCAAACATGCAAGTAGTTTTTAATCTTTGTTGAGAAGTTGATTCACTGTGTAATATGGAACTCTAGTGACCTGCATCGGGACAAGGTCTACCTGCTCATGTAGAAACAGTTAAGTTTACCCATATTTTCTTTCAGCCATCTTCTCAAGCTAAATTTGAGTCTAAATTCAGATCTAAAACTTACAAACAAGGGGCTGAAGCCAAGGTATGCAACCCCTTGACAGCAAGCTATCGTAAAATCACACATTTAGGAGAGGCAAGAGTGGACAGTCGAGACCACTGAAGAAAACAAAGAGTAAGCCTGTATAGAGATTCTGTTATGCAACATAGATTCCCTTCATTTCTAGCCCATTGTTACACACATTAGTCTGTCATGTAAACAGGTACTTAGAAAAATGAACTTCAAGTTTTAGGTGGTCAATATGTACACGTCAGGAAGCAAGAACTGGGAATAGCTGGCACAAAGAGAAGACAAAAAGAAACCTCAGAAGGATCACAGTAATCATATCCAGAGAAAGTGTAAAAATTGGGGACTAAATAGGACTTTCATGACAAAATCAGGTAAACATTGTTATTCACAGCTATTAATATCTGTCCCAACCCCATACTGATTTTTGAGAATAATGTTCCAGAGACAGATTACCAATTTTAAAATATATTGTTTTGGAGAATATGTCAAATCTCATTTTCTATTAAATACTAATGAATTTTAAACCCCCTCAGACTTTGCCATCTCATGTTCTCTATCAGAAATATCATGTCTACTGCAGGCTTCTCCATGGTGAACATCAAAATTACTGGCGATATTTTTAAATGATGAAAGTACTCACATCACCCTCACTCCACCCACCTAAGATCTGAGTCAATAGGTTGGGGATGGAACATGGGTATCTGAATTTTAAACAGCAGCTCTTTAAGTAATTCTAAGATGCATCTAGCATTGAGAAACACTGCTTCTTGAGTATAAAAGTAATACAGACCATCATATTAATATCAAGGTGTGGTATGATCATCTTGATCGAGATCTGATGGTGACATACAAAACTAATTCACCAGCATTTTCAATAGTCCCCTCACTCCAAACCTGCTCTTCCTGGTTCATATTTTATATGTACTTATTGGAAGAGTAGTCAAAAACTGATATCACTGGAAATAAATGGTCTGTTTGCAATCTAGAGAGAAAAAAATTAACCTATTCAATGGGCATGTTGAACCTTCTTTTGGCCATTGTTCTCAGTAACTCCAGTTATATGAGCACAAAGTTCACTGCAGAACAGAGACTGCTGTCTCCCCAAACATTGCTGCCTATTGGAGGCCCAGTAGGAAATTTTCACTTATTATTAAAATCAAGGTATAAGTAAATACCCCAATATGGGTAGGGTTAAAGAAAACAAAGGTTGAATTTGTTTGTTACAATATTTTCTTAAATTTGATATTTATCCCCTCAGTTGGAAAAGATTCAACAATTTAATAGATATTTTACACTTAGCTTTGGTGCGAAACCAGTTATGCCCCAAATAATCTCATCACTTTCCTGCTGATAAAAGCTATTAAATATCAGCATGAATTTCTTGACCAACTCCAGGGGTTGAACACAAACTATTTCTTGTCAGTTCCCTACTCTTTATACATATGAAACATCCTTTACTCATTGGTGATAGTTTTTTATATTTAAGCATATGGAATGAAATGACAGTTTTCTGTAGAGATATAAAATAATTCTGATTTGTGCTTTTTAAAAAGAAAATAACTTCTATCAATTAGAATTGGTAATATTCAGTTGGAGAAAATGTGAAATTCTACTATAGAAAAATTATTAAATTGGAAAGTAATTGGAATTTCTTAGACAAAGATACAACTGGTTGAAGTATAGTCTTCATAGCAAATTAATAAGAAATGTTTTAACTGGAAATATGAAAATTAATATTTTAATATGGATATAAAGCAATAAAAATGGTTCTATATGAATTATGTATATTTATTAGTGCATATAGCCATTTTAGTGCTAATTATTATCTTAAATGTGTGTTAGAACAATCCATTTAATGAAACATAAATTAGGTTTTGTTTTCAACTTTTTAGGCTAACATCATACACAGAATTACACTAACATTGGCATTATTTAAACACATCAGGTTATAATTTTAATTCTATATGTAGTTAGGCCTTTTCTAACTAGCACAAATTAAATAGATGAAAATTTTATTCTTAATAACGTAACAATATTATTCAAAGGATTTCAAAAAGGCTAAATGTGAATGACATCATATATAGTCAACTACGGTAATTTCCCTCAAATAAAATAATGATTTCTTCAGAGAGGCAGTATTTTAAGTATTTATCTTACCTATCAATAGATGACGCTTTTAATAATATACTAAAACAGAGACTGTATTTGGTTTAGCGTATTTCAGGTAAGATCATAGAGGAACGGTTAGCTTAACCACTGATTATAGTATTTTCTTGATTCCAAATGCAAAGGACTTTCCACCTGCTGGTATATCACTATTACTAAAACAAAAACCCATCAGAATTAGTTGTTCTACACTGAATATCAAATGAACATCCCATAATGAATATAATCATATAACATCGGAAGCAGCTATTCAATACAATTTGCCAGGATTTAGCTACATGATTCCCATTACCATTAATAAAATATGAGGCTAAATCGTCTTGATGCATTTGACCCTCAGAACATCAGGTTTTCTACTTTCAGGGAAAAAATACAACATTGCACAACATTTCCCTCAATAGAGAGAGACAATAAATCCTTATCATTGTAACACAGTGTGATCCAGTTTTACAGTTTCCTTTGTGGAGCAAAGGAGTGACACACAGGTAGTTCATTTAGAAGATCTTGATTGCCCTGGATAGAAAAGTAGTTCAGATAATAAAACAAAGCAACTTCACCTGTTTTCCTTGCAGGCCAAGTTAAAAAAAAAGAAAAAAACTGTTGGTAACCCAATTTCATTTGTATTTGTATTAATTTGAACAAAGTTTTATTTAATTTAAATATGCACAGATATATGCAACTGCCCGTTAACATCATATTGCTGATTATATAAATACCAAGAATCGTAAGTCAAGCCACAGTGTTTCTGTGGTTTCTGTGTACCTTTCTGGTTTTCTGGAATTTCATTTTCTTTCAAAAAACAGGTTTGGTGGGAGTATCATTCTGGGCTCAGAAGAAACACAAATAACTTAACAGTGTGACATTTGATGACACGATATATTTCTTAGCACATATATTGCCATTTTATGGTGATTTCTTTTGTGTTTACTCCCTCTGTTTACTAGTCCCATCAAACCTGGTGTCAGTAAAGTCTAGAAAACAAAATACATGAGGTTGGGGAAATGAAAATAAGAAAAAAAAAGTGCTACACTAGTTTTCCTATTATATATACATATATGAGCTTGTGGAAGCATGATTTAAATGTAGTTGCCTAGGTATTTTGAGCAGACATTCTTAAAACTCATAAACAAGGAGAGAATTGTATTGCACAAAGAGTTACACTGCTCATGAGAAGTAACTTAATTAACTCAAATTCATGAATTTTTTTCCATCAGTAAACTAGGTAACTAACATGACTTATAAACTAACTCAATAAACAAATGACAAAACTGATTTAAAGGGTCTTTAAGTATATTTTCAACCAAATGGACTATACACAGTAAATGTGATTATTTTTATTTGAGAATTTTCATCATTTTTATGTTACTGTTTAATTTGAAGATCCTTTTGGTATGGTATGTGTCAGAAATCACATACTTGTGAGAAATGTTTCTTTAAAGTTGATTAATGGGAGTTACAGAAAAATCCCTTTATGGTCTAGACAAAAATAAACTATAAAATCCAAAAAATCACCTGAGATTCTTTTCCACCTAGCTGTATTTTTTAATTTAAGTTTGTACTTGCAGAAGGACAGAAAACGTGACTCTGATATTGTCTTCTGCTTGGGACTTCTGTGTCTACAGTCTCTTTTCAGTGTGACGACTTGTACTATATCCTGATCACTTAGGACTTGCTCATATGATAACTGTCCTTTCCACAGTGATTTTAGTACATTCTTCTTATTATTATCCACCCATTTAGGCAAACTATTCTTTCTTAATTTCTTAACTAGCTAAACTCATTTAGAAGAGAAGAGCATAATGGAACTGGAGTCAGAGATGCTCATCTCACTTTTAACTCCGTAACTAGCAGGGTATAAACCCTTGCCAAATTTGATTTTCATTTGATTATTTGTTTCATTTTATTTTCCCTTTCTCATTCTTAATTTCCTCAGACATTGAGGGAGTCGAGGAATGGCAGTAGGAAGTACTGGAATGAACACTATAAAAAAAGAGTTACTACATCTCTGTTCTACGCCTGGGTTTCAGCTAACAGTATGGCCTGGGGTAAAACACCTAAACTCTTTTAAGGAAGGGTTATCTTATTTGCTCAATGAGTAGATTGAGCTAATTGATTTCTAAGACACTTTTCTGATAATATTTTACAGCATTAAGTGGTGAGTCTACATCCATTCTAGGTAGAAAGGGCATTTTTTCCTCTAGTCCTGTTTGGATCTACTATTTATTAATGATTATGTAAAAAGAACACTGCATCTCTAAATAGTATGTAGTGTTTATGATAATCTAATCATGGTTTGTTATGATCACAATTGCCAGGATTATACTGTATAAATAAAATGAGAAATGAGATACGAGACATTACAATCATTACAATCGATACCACAAAAATACAAGGAATTGTAAGGGATTATTATAAACAATTAAATGCCAACAAATTGGATTACCTGGAAGAAATGGATAAATTCCTAGAAACATATAACCTACAAAAACAGAATCATGAAAAAAAAATATAAAATTTGAATAGGTTTACAGCTAGTAAGGAAATTGAATCAGTAATCAAAATTTTCCCAACAAAGAAAAGCCCACGTGCAGATGGTTTCACTGGTAAATTCTACCAAACTTTTAAAGAAAAATTAATACCAATCCTTCTCAAACCCTTCCAAAAAACTGAAGAGGAGGAAACACTTTCAAACTCGTTTTATGAGGCCACAATTACCCTGATACCAAAGCCAGACAAGAACGCTATAAGAAAATAAAATTACAGATCAATAACCCTGATGAACATAGACGTAAAACTTCTCAGCAAAATACCAGCAAACCAAACTCAACAGTACCTTAAAAGGATTATAAACCATGATCAAGTTAGATATACCCCTGACATACAAGTACAGTTCAACATATGCAAATCGATAAATGTGATACAGTGCATTAGCAAAATAAAGGATAAAGATCATATGATCATCTCAATAGCCACAGAAAGAGCATTTAACAGAATTCAACACTCTTTCATGATAATAACTGTCACCAATTAGGTAAAAAAGGAATGTACCTCAACATAATAAGGCCATATATGACAATCCCACAACTAACACCACACTTAATGGCATGAAGCTAAAAGCTTTTTTTGTAAGATCAGGAAAAAGAAAATGATGCCACTATCAATACTTCTATGCAACACAGTAGGAAGTCCTATCCAATTAGGCCAAAGGAAAAAATAAAAGGCATCCAAATCAGAAAGGAAGAATAAAATTATCGCTGATTATAGATGGTATGATATTACACATGGAAAACTCTAAAGGCTCTACCAAAAAAACTGTTAGAACTAATAAATGAATTTATTAAAGGTGCAGGATACAAAATTAATACACAAAGTTAGTTATGTTATTAAACACTAACAATAAACTATTTGAAAGAGAAATTAAGAAACCAATCCCAACGAGGGGGAGGTTACAGCTCAGCAGCAGAGTGCATGCTCAGCATGCTGGAGATCCTGGGTTCCACCCCCAGTATGTACCTCCATATAAATAAATAAGTAAGTAAGTAAGTAAGTAAGTAAGTAAGTAAGTAAACCTAATTACGCACCCCCCCCCCAGAAGAAACCAATCCCATTTACAATAGCATAAAGAACAACAACAACAACAACAAACTTAGAAATAAGTTTAACCAAGGAGGTAAAAGACCTATACACTGAAAATAATAAAACACTGATGAAGGAAATTGAAGAAGATGTGACTCAGTGGAATGATAGCCTCTATTCTTGCATTGGAATGATTAGCGTTATTAAAATGTTCATACAACTTAAATTGACCAACAAATTCAGTGAAATTCCTATCAAAATTCTAATAGAATTTTTCACAGAAACAGAAAAAACAAAATTGGAGGCATAACACGCCCAGATTTCAAACTATATTACAAAGCTATAGTAATCAAAACAGTATGGTACTGGCATAAACACAGGTACATGAACCTATGGAACAGAATAGGGAGTTCAAAAATAAATCTACACATATGTAGTCAACCACTTTATCTGTAATTATCAAGCAATCATTGACAAGTGTGCCAAGAACACACAATGAGGAAAGGTTAGTCTCTCTAATAAATGGTATTGGGAAAATTGGATATCCATCTGCACAAAGAATGAAACAGGACTCCTATATTACACCACTCACAAACTGGAAATGGACTAAAGACTTAAATGTAAAACCTGAAATCACAAAAATCCTAGAAGAATACATAAAGAACTCCTAATTCCCTGACATAGGTCATGGCAATGATTTTATGAATATGATCCCAAATGCTCAGTCCACAGAAGCAAAAATAAACAAGTGCAACTACATCAAACTAAAACACTTCTGGATAGCAAAGGAAACAATCAACAAAATAAATGGCAACTTATAGAATGGCCAAAAATATCTGCAAACCATATATCTGAGAAGGGGTTAACTACTAAAATATATAAGGACTTCAAAAATCTCAATAGCAAAAAAAAAAAAAAAAAAAATCTTACTTAAAAATGGACAAAGATCCTGATGGACATTTTTTCCAGGAAGATATACATATATGGCCAACAGATACATGAAAAGGTTCTCAGTGTCAGGAATCACCAAGAAAAAACAAATCAAAACCACAAAGTCACCTCACATGTATTAGGATGGCCACTATCAAAATGACATGAGAAGACAAATGTTGGTGGGGCTAAAAAAAAAAATCTCCCTCATACATTGTTGGTGGGAATGTAAACTGGTGTAGTCACTATGGAAAACAGTATGGAGGTCCCTCAAAAAGTAAAAAAAAAAGAACTACCCATATGATTTAGCAATCCCTCATCTAGGTATATATACGAAAGACCTGAAATCAGTATCTCAGAGATATATGCACTCTCGAGCTCATTGAGGCATTATTCACAACAAGACACAGACAACCTAAGTGTTTGTCCACAGATGAATGCATAAAGAAAATGTGGTACATGTAGACAATGGAATATTATTCAGCCTGAAAAAAAGAAAGAAAATTTTACACTTGCAACAACATGGATGAACCTGCAAGGCATCATAATAAGCAAAACAAGTCAGACAGAGAAAGACAAAAACTAACTCTAAGGCACAATTTATACCTTGAATCAAGTAAAGAGAGATGAAATGGAGGGTAGAATAGTAGTTGCCAGAGGTTGAGGGGTGCAGAAAATAGGGAGATATTCATCAAAGGGTACAGATTTTCAGTTATAAGATGAATCTGTTTTCAGAATGTAATGTACATTCTATATTTAATAATACTTTATTGTATACTTGACATTTGCTAAAAGAGTACATATTAAGTGTTTCCACCATCCACACATACACACAGGAAAGGTAACTATCTGAGGTGATGAATGTGTTAATTAACTTGATTGTAGTAATTGTTTTACAATGTATACATACATTAAATCATCATGTTGTACACTTTAAATATATACAATTTTATTTGTCAATTATGTAAGAAAGCTGGAACAAATAAACTCTATATAATGCAGGGTTTTATACTGTTGCTCATGATATTTTGTAGGAATTGACAACTCAACCTCGACATCATCACAAAGTAGGGACTCTCATCAAGCAAACTAAAGAGAGGGAAGAGAGAAGGTTAATGGAGGAGATAATGATGAAGCAGATAATGATTATATATTAGCAGTATCTTCAGATGTCTCAATCTAGAAGCCTGTCAAATCACTTTGTCTAAGGCATGTAAGACCTCGTGGTCATCATCTCCTCTATAAATCAGTACACTAAAATGCTTGCCTAGAGGAGAGGTCGCAATCCTAGTGCTTCTCTGATTCTGGAAACATTGGTGAAAACTGGCATTACAAAGATGTCACTAAGAAACTACTAATTTGTTACCTTAACTACTTAAGTTTTTTAGAGTAAATTTTAATTCCAAAGAATATAAGGCACAGAATGTGAATGACATACTGTTCACTTTTTAATGCCTCCAAATGTAAACATTCTTTTCCCACAAAAATAGTGGAATGTAGACCAATGTTAAATAAAAGCACAGAACCATATAATTCTTTCAAAGATACTTGAAACTAACAACTTAAATTTCCCTTAAAGTGGAAGATGGGGCTGATGATTGCAGAAATACAATTCAAAAGGCATAAAGTAATATGCCTATTTGGTTCATTAAATTACACATTCTCCTGTTATATATATTCAGGTTTGAATTTTTTTAATTTTACAAAATTTTTTACTATTGTTAATTCTAACTACTATCTTGTAACTCCAGTACCTGTCCTGATTTGATTTCCCGGAGAGCAAACTTTTTAGAGTAGAACAACATTAATATATTGCTTTGGTATGATAGAAAAATAGGCCATTTATCATCTTGTTTTAAGAGAAAGTTCACGGATCAGCTCCTGTATGCTGTTTGTGTGTGAGTTTCCTACACTTTGCATTGCTAAATAATTGAGAACATTAGCTCCCAAACCATGAAAAATTCATTTTAACATGATGTATTATTAATCAATTTAATTTAAAGTGATCTGGAAAGTTCCAATTTCAGTTGTGAAGCTTGAAGATAAATTCAGGCAGTGGTTGGTACTTATTAAAATTGTGTAACTCTTTATTGCCTGATTTCTATTTTTTTTCAGAAGTGGGTCAAGCGCTAATGAAAATGGCATAAAAATGACAGGCTAAGCATTTTAGTCTACAAATTTGTTTGCATCTATAAAAGGAAAAAATAAAACAAACTTAGTCAACTTCATCAATTAGCAATGTTGTGCTGCCACTTTTAAATTCTACACTGATGTGCACACATACATAAAAGTTTATATCTGAAAACCAGTTATGTGCAGATCTTTCCTCAGTAGAAAATTCTGGCTCATGTTTTGGCTATAAAGTAATTAATGAAAACAGTGCATTTGAGATAAAGTTAGAAGACGAATGATTGCTTGTGTAGTTCCTGTCACCAACCAATCACCATTTGAGAGTAAAGAAGGGTCTCATTAGCATGTAAACATCCAAAGTCACTGTGATTAATAGTCTTTTTTAAGCCTTTCAGGCATTTCTGAGAGTTGTACATGTCTCCCAAGTAATCTCTCTTACCTTTCATTCACCCTTAAGACTCTGGATGCCATTTTTGTTCAAGGTTCCATTCATGGCTCAGAACTACCAATACGGGGAGCCCTTGATGTGCCAAAATTTCACTGGGGCCCTCAATATGCCCTGAAATCATGATGCATCCCACCTATGAAGAAGGTGGGAGAGTCTGGTCACTTTTTTTCTTATGAAGACAAAAGACATACTACTTCATTCCCTAATGACTTACAGAGGAGCACGACAGAGAGGCAGAGAGAGAGAAAAGAGTCTTTCAGGTCTTACTTTTATGAAATCCTCCCTCCACTATTATCATCCCCTTAACCCCGTAACAGCCATGAGGTCACAAAGCCCTGGCCCAGAAACACAGCCAAGCGACAGACAGGATCCTCCCATCAGTATCACCCATACTCTCTCCCGAGACAGTGCTGCTGTGCCAAGGTTCTGTGCTTAACCTCTGCCATTAAGATAAGTTTTCCCATGACAGTCTTAAAGTTTTTATGTCTGGAAACTCCTGGAAGATTCAGCCCAGTGGAACTTTCCCCAGTGATCCTAAACCTAGCAGTAAATAAAAGTCAGTTATGTACAATTTAAAAATGGGGACCATGAGTGCTTATTTTGTAGTTTCAGGTTTTAAGCTAGAAACAAAATTTCCATTTATTAGTATAGGGACAAAAAAAAAAAAAAAAGATCAGGAAAGGCAATTTCAGGCATATACTCTCATGGGATGGATAAATATTCCTTTGAGAAAGGGAAAAGAGAAAATGACTTATTGTTACTGGGTGTGAAATGCACAGTGCTGTGGCCCTGATAAGCCCATTATCTTCCATCCTATTCCCGAGAAAAATACACATTCTACACAATAGTATTTGCTAATATTGCCATAGCAGGGTAATAACACACTGAAACAGTTTTGACGTAAGCCACTTGCCCACAAGCATTTATGTGACCCGAATACGGATCAGAAGTATCCCTTATAGTTGTGATAATTTAAGAGATTTTAAATGTTGGAGGAAGAGTCAAAAACATCTTCACCTATGCAGTAGGAAGAAATGTGTCCCCATCAAAGGCATTTTGCCTTGAGTATATGGCAGAAAAATAAGAGTTGGCGTCAATAAGGTTTAGTTGATATGAATTTAGGAACAATTAAACATTTACTCAGAAAAATAAAAACAATATGAAAAGGAAAAGCTGGGAGATCTTTTCTGTAACCTGTATAAAGGAAAAACATTTTTCTATGAGAATTTTATTATTTTGGCTATTTCTATTGATTTTATATGCTATTACTTCACACATGCTTTTATTTTTTGCTTACACATGTCTATTGCTAGGTTGTTTGATTCCAGAGAGTAAGAACCATGTTTTACCCATCTTGGTATGATGCCTATCCATGAAAGAAACCTTGATATACATTTGTTGTGTTAAACTGAACTTCAGACTATTTGGATTTCTATAAGTCAGCATATTAGCTGTTAATAATTTTGGCTCTTCTTGGATTTAAAGCCTGTCAGATTTTGCAGATTTTGTTCATAACCAGTGGACTTTGCCATCCCAAAGAGTGACTCAGTAAAATGAAATGTCATGCACCCAAGAACTGTTCGTTCATGATAATCTCACCATTATTAGTTAAACCACCCAATTTCCTGGACTGAAAGGACAATTTGCAATATGTCTTCTTTTAAACAGAGGATTTTCTATACTCGCTCTGAGGTATTCAGCCAGTAGCATAAATTTTCACCCAATAAGGCTAAAACTCTATACCTCTTAATTCATTTTATTCTCTAAACTATCACATTCACACATTTCATCCAGTAACAAAAATTACAAATTGTTATCGAGTGAAAGTGGTTATGAAATTCTGACAATAATGTTTGTATCATAAGAGACACATATATTCTCATATACCCCAGAGTTACCATTTTTCTAGAGAATAAATCTATGATATCGCTCACAAAAATAAATTCAGATCAATCTTAAACAGAAATAACAGTTTAATTCTACAGTACTTATTATTCGTTAGGTAAAAAGAGGAAATCTTCCCATAAGATCTGGCTTTGTCATGGATAGGTATAATTTTTGTTTTGTTGGTGTAATAATGATTCAGCCTAGGGAAACCTTAGTAGTTGCTATATTGGTTTTCAATACAAAGGAAGTGTATGAAGTGGCCAGGGTAGTGTAAACATGTATCAACAACGAATGTGAGAGTAGAACTGGACTATAAAATAACGTAGCTATGAACATTGGGGCAAAGTTTCAATTCAGTATTAAATGGAAAACACAAATCAAAGAAGAGGGTTTCAGGGGAAATCACTCTCCTGAATGGCATGAGGATAATTTGTTTTAAGCTACTTTAGCAGATCAGGTGATGAAAATTTTATTTTAAATTAAGTGAAGATTAAAACAAGACATGAAGAAGAAAAGGCCCAAACTTTTGGGCAAACTGCCAAGATGCTGATGAAATTGGTATGAGTGGTATCAGCATAGTATTAGAATTTCTACAATTAAAAAAATAAGTTCAAAATGTACAGCTAATAGATTTTAACTGAGCTCAGCATGTAAACTGTATTGAATTCCGTTTTGTTTTCATCATTTGTCTTGATTTCCACTTAAAAATAGATTCATCTAGGTGGGTCTAACTAAATATTTCATTCACTATGGACAGTATTTCTATAGCTCAACAGCTTAAACCATGAATTGACTTCCTTCAACACAATTATATTCCCAAATTAAAAAAAACAAAAACAAACCAAACAACTTAACAAAAAAAGAAAAATAAAGAAAAATTATGTGTGATTCAAATAAAATACCATGTCTAAGAATCATATTATTGGTTAAATCAAATATTTGATAAGTAGATACTTGGTAAAATCAATAAAATTAGAATAATTAGAGTTTACCCCTGACTCTTTAATTCTATATTAAACTAATTAATAGGAAACTTAAAAACTCACTTTTTTAAGACCTAAGAGGAAGACTCTACCTTTGCTATAGCTTCTTTGGTGGCTTACCATAATCTTGGAGGTAAGTAAAACCTTCTCTCCAAAAATTGAAACCATTTTCACGTCTTTAATGTAATTGGACACTCATATATATTAGGCTAGGAATGAGACTTTCATAATAATATCCTTTGAAAGACAAATGACTATTTCCAGAACTGAAAAGAATCCATAATTTACGGTGGAGGCTATCAGCTGTTGGGACCATCTATGAAGTGGGGTTGTTGGGCGGGTGGGTGCTACACGGATGCTACTTTCCTACTTGGGCCCTCACTTTACCATGTGGATGAGCTGTGTGAAACTGCAATGTCTACATAAATACAAACACACACATTCTTTTTTCACTATGAAGTAGATCCATTTCAATACTCTAAATATTTGTTTTCATCCATTTTATTGATGAGGTCATGAAAGTTTTCATAGTCATAATCTTCACCATTTAGTAATTTAATATTCATAATCCTCATTGTTTCTTCTTGATCCTTTAGGATAGACATGACTCACACTGCCCTGCTGTGTGCTATGTCTCGTGTATAGCACAGATTAGTGCAAAGATCTGAGAAGCAGCACAATAAATCATCTAATCACAAAGAACAATGATGCTCATAAGGTTCTAAACCCTTAGGGCTTGGTTGACTTTCAGGGAGAAGAAAGTAGAGAACTGCTGGAGAATTTGCTTTTGCCAATAAATTTCTAGTAAAAACAGAGCAGCCCAAGAAAAAATACACTGAGATAAAGATTTTTGTCTAAATAGTGACAAAACATGTACGTGAAAACACAAACTTTGTCTTTTGTCCAGTCTTTTTCACTTTGAGTAAACAAAGCAACAGATTTCTCTCAGAAATTGATTTAAAACGAGTATTTTAAAAATGGACTGCAGTGAGCACATGTTTGGGGGAGAAGCACTTTTGCTATAAATATATCTGTCCTCTATCATATGTCCTCACTGAAATCCGAGAATTAAAAAAAAAAACTGCTTATTTCATTTATTTCAGGCATGTTTTTATCCCAGCATCTTGCAAAGTTTTTTATTGTTGCTTTTCTTTTGGTTTTTTGCTTTGTTTCGCTCTAGTCCTATTAGTATCCCCTTTTACTAATGAGAACACTGAAGTTCAAAGATCATGGCTTACTGAGTAAGCGATGCACCTTAGTTTGAAATTCAAGGCTGTTTATCCCAGGAACCACGCTCTAAACCACCACATCTATTGCTCCTCATTAAACTATATTGCGTTGACGTGAGCCTTATATCAGGTGAGACCTAACAATGTAAGAGAGCTTTGTTTTGATAGATGGGTAGATAATTGTTTGATAACTCTCTCTTCAAACTACTATTAAATATAATGAATGATAAGTTACCTCATAAAGAAAAGGCTGGTTATGAGAAAATCATTTTTAGGAAAAAAAATTATCTCTATGGGGCTTCCATCCAAGATGTTATTTCAAACCTAAATACATTCTGCTGGAGGACGTGGAAGGTAAGAGGAAATTGAGCTTCCGCAATTACCCATTGCCAGCATTTGACATCAACTTTCAGTTGGATCTGGTCATTATTCATCTTGGTATTTATAAGTTCATACTCTAAATGGATATAAAGTCCTGTAAGTTTTCAGAAGCTCTCACATTTTTCAGTGTATGCTTAGTTTTATGTATAGCGAAAGTTTCTGAAAATTTCTACAATAAAAAATTAAAGCAAAACTTAAAAAAAAAAAGTGTCAAACTTAGTTTCCTAAATTCATTTGACTATAGAACTCTCTTCTCATTCAATATATATGAGTGCCTCAGTGTTCAATCTAGAATTTGCTACAGGCTAGTATATTAGAATTCATGCTGAATCCTTCCAACATCCCAAATGTTACCTAAAACTGATAAACTGCATGAATAGCTAGTGACTTGGGAGGAAAAAAATCTTAGCAAATTAGCAAAATTTCATCAAAATAATCAATATTTATACATTTTCAAACATTCATAAAGCTGAAAATATTCTGTAACCACCTAATTTGCATAAAGATGAAGAAAGAACAGATTATTAATATCTCTTTGATCTCATTTTCTCTAAGTTTGTCAACTGTCCCTCACTTTTATGCTGTTTTATCATTGCCTTTCCTCTGATTAAGCAATAGTAAACTTGTATCTGAAATATATTTGCCAAATAAATTTGCATCCTGATGTATGCAGGAACATATTTTTCAGTTACATTTTGAATTTTTTCTCTTACTGAAATAAATAAATTTGATTAACTGCCTTCTGTTTGAAGCTTTGTTAAAGAAAATATTTTTGCAAGGTTAATTCTAAGCTAAATTAAAGTGATTAAGAATCTATTCACTACCCTTGGACAAAAAACCACAGGATGTTTCACAGGCTTGAAGTAAGTTGAATCTTTTGGAAGCTATCTGTATTTGGAGCAAACACAGGCAACTGGTGAGGGCAGATAAAATAAAATTCTGTCCATGAATTTAATGGCAAAGAAATAAAACTGCCTTCGTGTCGTTATCCATGCCAGCTGAGCCCACATTTCTCAATTCCTTCCAACTATTACCAGTAGGAAACTTATCAAGAGAGATTGATATCAATGTTTGAATTAAGCAAAATGTTGATTGCATTGAGTTTGGTGTTCTGCATCAAACATGGACTAAGATAGAGTTTCAGTGGTATGGTTATTGTATCTCTTCTGTAACACCTTCAACTGTAGGACTAAATGCCTGCCCCATCACTTTATTCATTCTACATCCTGGTTTCTTTTTAAAAACAGTCTCTGCTGATTATAAAATGTAACAAATTTTCTATTTTAGAACACTTGGAAAATGCAACACATACATATGTATATACACACACACACACATACATAAGCAATGAAGTAATATATATATACACACACATATATCAATATATACACACACATAAGCAATAAAATAATAATAAAACAATTTGTAAGGACAAAGATTATAACTTTGGTACATTAATTTCCCATCAATTCTCTGAATAATGCCATAAGAACCTGATTTTCCTCATTCTGACACTTTTAACACATTTCCTCTTGCCCTCCTTGTCTGTAATTCGAAGGACTTGCAATAGTGGTAAGATGGGTCCATCAGCTATATTTACACTGCATTTTCTTCTATCTTCATACCATTTTTACTATTTGATTTCATTAAACACACTATATTGACTCATCATATATCAGACACTTACTGGGCATTGGGGGATACATAATGACAAACATAACAGGAACATTCCCATTCTTGCTGAGCAAAACAATGCATTTTAAAAAGAAAGAAACACCTAAAGATATGTAAGTTAAAAAAAAAAAAAGGTTTAGGTAGAACTGATTGCTATTCAGAGAAGCAAGGCAGGGTGTTGTCAAAGAGTGACTGGAAAGCTACTTTACATTGGGTAACAGGGAAGTTCTCTCTAGATGAAAACTTAGACCTAAAATCAAGAAAGAGTTGACCATGTTAATAAATACCAGAGAAGGAAAAATGGTCCAGGAGGAAGGAATAGCTAATGCAAAATCCTACTGCAAACAATGCATCTACCCCTCTTCAAGTCACTTCTTTGTGAACCATCTTAAGGAAAAAAAAATATATATATATATATATATATATATACACACACACATATATGTATATATGTATATATATATATATATAAATAATGAGAATTAGCTATCTATACTTGTTACTACAAGCAGCACAGAAAGTCCCTATTCTCATCTATGTGTGAACAAAAAATTCTGCAAGCCACATCAGTAAACAAAGAATGCTGAAACCATCAAGTTATCAGCCACTGCCATCCCCCACCCCCAGTGAAGACAAGCCTGCAGCCCAGCCTCTGCAGCCACTCACAGTGGTGCACCCTGAGGGGACTCAAAATAAGAAAGGACAGGATACTGGCCTTAGATAGCTAGGTGCTTGTCAAAAGAATGAATTCAATGAGCCCAAATGTTTGCTTCCTCCCATACACAGAAAAGCGCTAAATTCTTTAACTTGAGATGCCTGTTTTTCTTTAGATAACAAATAATCTTTCATTGTTTCAACTACCTGGTCTTTGTTGTAAAGCTCCTACAATTCCTAGCTCCTCCCCTACCTCTTCAGAGCAGTCCCTCAGAGCCATCTGAGAGCTGCTGAGTCCTCCTGCCAAATAAAACATAACTCTCAAGATTGCAGGCTGCACATTTATTTCAGTCGACATTTGCAACCATTGATACAGATTGAGTTTGGAAAAAATCTTATCCAAAAATTAGATATCAAAGAGAAGATTCCCATAGCAGCAAAATTTTCTAAAACATACTTCATTATGAATGTCTAGTGAAACATACTGGCTTATTAAAATGATTGATTCAATCAATTCGCTAAATATTTACTTTTCTTATGTTGTACTAAGTGGGAGAAAAAAAAGGAAAATTAATGCTGTGATCTTGTAATATTCTGAATAAGGATTCTTATTTTAAATACTTAGGGAAATATGAAAAAAAAATTTCAACAGAGCAAGACCCCGTGGGGTCCTCCTGATACAAATTCTTTCTGTCCTATTTCTCTTTTGTAGTAAATAGGTTTCATTCAGCCTCCTTGACCTTCCCTGAGGGAAGATTCAGACAGTTGCTCTTCAGAGAAGGGAGGGGATGCAGAGACAAGGGAGGAACAGTCAAGAAACAATAGTGCAGCCTCAGGGCAGGGTCCTGGGTCCCACTCAAGAAATATGCATAATAATATCTGTGTTTTTCTGCAGAAACTAAGGCCCCACCCAGGCAGAGGAAGGCAACTTCAGCACAAGACTTCCTGGAACAACACCCTCTTATCTCACCACAAATCAATCAGAAGAAAGCCACACATCCTGCAGCCCTCACTCCAAATTTTGACTATACAATCCTTTTCCCCAGAAACTATCAGAGTTTGAGTTTTTCAAGCATGACCCACCCATCCTCCTTACCTGGCTCTGCAATAAACCTTTCTCTGCCCCAAACTCCGATGTATTCGGTTTATTTGGCGTCACTGTGCATCAGGCACATGCATTTTTGTTTGGTAACAAAATCAATATTAAAATTACAAAAATATATACTAAAGAAATATAATTACTGGCCTATGCAATTTTTCCAGTGTCAGAAATATTTATTACCAGACACTGGATCTATTTAGTCATACCCATTTTTTGAAAGGCAAACAGTATGAAGGAGACACAAATAACTTAGGGGACACACAAGATATAATAATTACACAAAGAATGCCAAGAACCTACAATGTATTATAGAAATACACCAGCAAATCATTTTCAAAAGGCATGACTAGTTTCTTGATATGATTTGCCCATATGCCTCACCTGGCAAAGCAATGGAAAGTGGTTTCCTCAACCCCCAATCTCCTTTCCCATAGGCTACCCTTGTGAGTTCTTTCCTTTTCAAGATTGATTTTGACATTAAAAGAGTGTAAGGAGAAGAAAAGCAAATAGAAAAAGATGAACAGAAATATTAGAGCCAAGAAATCCACGTTTTCCAAACCTGCGCAACTGGCACAACTGCAGTTCTTAATGATCATTTCAGATACCCAGATGCAGTAATAACTGCTGTTTTTGAGCAAAGAAGTCAAATAGCTTGGAAGACATTGCTAAGTAGAAGGAAAAACAATGGGCTGATTACCAGCACTTTCAAATTTAGTCAACATTTTAGTGTAAATTCGTGCATATTCCTTAGATACCTGAGCTTCAGAATCTTCATCTGCTAAATAAAGGAATTTAATTACACTACATTTCAGTTCTTTTTGCATTCCAAAATTGTATGTGTCTAGGATGAATCATGCACTAAGTCACAGTATAAACATTTCCTGGCCCCAGCCTTTGTCTCTGACTTCATCTCTATCCAGGTACTCTCTACTCTTCAGCCACACTGACCTTGCTCTTCCTGGAACAAACAAACTTGTTTTCATATCAGTGCCCTTAAGCATTAAGTAAGTCTGCCTGGAATACTTTTAAGGCTCATTCCTTATCATTATTCAAATCTATGCTCATTGTCACCTCCTCAAAGAGGCTTTTCTCAATTGCTCTACCTAAAGTACTTTTTCTCTTCTGCTCTCTTAACACTTATATTTCTCTTAACATTTGTCATTATCAGCAGTTGATCACCACCTCCTCCATTCCTGTCAAAGCGAAAGCTCCAGGAAGAGTGCCAAGTGTTGTCATTTTTAATTCTATGCCAGTGAATATTGTACCTTATCACATATGTGAGTATTCCATTATTCTTCAATAAAGACAGAATATTTATGCTTCATATCCCATTGTCATATTATATTTAGCACATAAGAAACAAAGCCATTCCAATTCTGGACTGCCTTTAAAAAGCCCAATTTTCTGAGCTTTCTGTGTTATTTAATATTCAGAATGATTATGTTGGATAAAAGGAGGAAAGTCACAGCTCTCAAACATTGGTATACACTGCAATCAATCTGAAACCTTGAGTCTCCTCCCTAATACAACTATCATACAACAAAGACTTTGGTCCAGGAGGTCTGTATTTTTTGCCAGATCTTGCAGGTGGTTCTGATAATCATGGTCTTTGACTTATATCTTGAAGTAGCAGCCTGTGGCTAAATTCCTATGCAATGGAGTGAATATTGTACTTAAAGGAGATGTAGAGGTCTCTGGGCAAGTTATTGGAGTATAGCTTTTGGGAAAACTGATCTCCTGGAGACCACACAAGTTGTTGGTGATAACTGAACCTTGCACTTTACAGGAATAGATGTCCCAGGACCACTGCAATAGTGGCGGAGAGGAAGACAGCATATAAATATCTCTGCTCATATTTCATTGACCAATGCAAATCTCATAGTCATGCCAAAACTCAGAAAGGTGAGGACATATAATCTCTCATGTGTCCAAAAGGAAAACCATAGGTAACAGTGTATATGACTAACGTGTCTCACGCGCACTTCTGTCTTCACAATGAATAAATTCTTGAACAGAGGAGAAAATTGGTAGTCTTGGGTTGGAAGCTTCTAGTACACTGGTTTTGCATGATTCATATTTGGGAATCATAGAACACTGAATTATCTAAGTAATTTTAGAAATTGATAGGACTTCAGTTCCAATTACAGTAAATACAAATAAGTCTAATAAACTTAATTTCACAAATAGAAAATATTTAATATGTTTTACATATGCTATATTTTTACTGTGCACCAAGACTTACCTTGCGTCTAAAAAGACGGATCCCGTTTGTAATAATAAACTATTTCAATATCTTGCTATAATACTTAGTTTATTTTCTCAAAGTTTTGAAAATAATTACATATTTTTTAAGCAAAGAAGGGAAAAAGTCAGCTTTAAAGAAATTTCTCCATACTGTGCTTTTCTTTGAAGTAATTGTATTTTGGTGTCCACACCAGTTACACAATTTTTGCCAAACTCATAAATTTTAATGCTCTGTAATTACATAAGGTGATAACTGTACTTAGAGCTTTTATATTCTGTTCCATTCAAAGAACATTCTTCATTCTAGGTGATTTTCCTCTTTTGGATGGGGCACTTTCATATGTCTCACCACTGAGGATAAAGAGAATCTACAAATATTAATTTCACTATCTCAGTGGCATAAATGAAAACAGTTATTGAGACTTAGCCTGATTTCTCCAGTTCAGTAAGTGTCTAAAGATCCTCAGATAGAGCTTCAATGCAATTTTATATTCAATTTAAAATATTTCAGTGTGTGTTTCAAGTTAAAAAAAATTGTTAATTATTAAGAAACCATGGGTGCCAGCTAAGCAGCAGCACATTAATGAAAGTTTGTTTTCAAGTCCTTGGGCTTCTATAATTGGTATACTTCATAAATTACATATATCCTCAAAATGAATAAAGGAAAACCTCATTCAAAATGGAATCAGGAAGCCCTGAAGGGGGAGGTCTCAGACACATGCCACTCCTGGTAACTCACTTTCTGCAACACAGCAGGAAGAAAGAAGATTTTCTCTTTGCCCAGTAACAACCCAGCCAATGAGAAACCACCTCAATTCAGCCAATGAGAAGCCACCAGATCCCAGAACTCTGTCTCTACTTTCCTGAACTTCTGTTCCAAAAAGCTCCTCCCAACTTCCTCCTTTCCTCTATAAAAGAGCACTCCACTCCTTCATTCTTCAGACTTGCTTATGGATCATCACAATTTATAAGTCCTGAATTGCAATTCCTCGGTTATTCCTGAATAAGCTTGATTTTGCTGGTTAAACTACTTACCATTTTTTTTTTTAAAAGCTGACAACCCTTCATATAGAAAAGTGGCTACACTAATCTTAATATCCATTTGTCAGTTTCCTACACTTTAAAAGCTACGGAATAAAATTAGTTTTAATGTGGATTCATTCTTGCTCAAGGTCTGCTACTATTGATTGTGATCTGTTGATGGTCTGCTTACCAATCTCTTCAAAATAATAATTTAAAATTTTATTAACAAAAGACTTAACTTGAATCTCTTTTACTATTAAGTAATCGAGGGAAAATAAAAGTACTGAAATAATATGCCCATGGATAAATAGAGAAAGATCAGACAGCTGGATTTTTTTTTCCATCAGGGTTAAACCATGTTTACTATATAACAGTATGAGCATGGTTTTTCTAAAACATTCTTTTTTAAAAATTCACCAATGTGTACTCTTCAGGCAATTGTTATACAACAAAACTTTCGTGAGTGGAGAGATTTAGAGTTAAGAGCTATAAGCTGATTCACTCGACAGTCTATCAGTTATTCCCTGGAAAAGTCACATACTTCTCAATACTTAATGTTATTGTCACAGGATGGGATTTTATCACTTCAGACATGGCTTTTTGCATCTCCTTTCTACTCTGTCCTATTTTATTAACCTCATTTTAAAACCTATTGTTATTATGCCATTACTTTGTTCAGAAATCTTCAGTGTTTTTAAGTTAATAATATGTTGAAAGGTCTTCTCGGTACTAGGAAAGGAACGTGGTGTCATACCACAGCAAGGATTTTGGATTCCTAAAGATCTAGTTTCAATCCCAGATCCAACAATTAGATAAACCACTGAATCTTTGTAGTTTATGTATAAAATAGTTACAGTGATTTTTCTCCTCAAAGGGTTCTTCCCAAGGTGCTATTATGAAGGATGGATGATCTATTTATAGAGAAACTAACAAAGCATCTGGCACAATACAGACACTTGTCCTGTTAATTCCCTTTCTTTCTCTACTTATTTTATTTACTACTCAAGACAGGTTGCAGCTTTGTATCTTCAACAAATACAAATTCAGTTGTAAGGACTTTTGACTCCTTTTTTTCATTTATCTTTTATCTCTCTATAATACAGTTTAACTATCATAAAATTGTATTTTGCCTGTGTGCTCAGTATTGACTGGATATTATTGTGTATACCACATGTCTATATAAACAAAACACTCTACAGAGTTATATGTTAGAAACCATGTAAGGTGTCCTTTGTGGGTCACTTAATTGATTTTTAAGGCCAATTTTGATGATGGCCTTAAAAATGATGACTTTTGCTTTATATAATAACTTCAGCACCTAATCTTGTGTGACTTGACTCTATCATCTAAAATGTTCCCACTTACATTTGCACACACAGCCTTGCCTCTACTCAGCCCACATTATACTTAAGTAATAGGGAAGAACAAATCTGACTCCACACTGGATCTTTCTTTTACTTTAATCTTCGTATTCTACCACTTTTGCTACAACTTAATTACTAACTTATAGGGATGTTGTCAATAGCTTAAAGTTAATCACCAACTTACAGGGATGTTGCCTATAGTTTAAAGTATACATAATGGCCCATCTATGGAAACCTTGCCTCCTATACCCGAGAGTTTAGCTAAAATACTTTTGTTTAGCTCACAGGAAACATCCCAGCCAAGCCCACCTGTGAATGGCTGCAAGAAAGAAGAAATTAACACATCCCGCCTAGAGTCTAGCTGGAACCAAGAAATATTTGCAACAACTTATCACCTTCTTACTTTACCTCCTCACTTCCCCGACTTTGTTCTATAAAATAATTTAGAATCCAAATCTAGGCAAGATGATTCTTTGGGACATTAGTCCATCATCTTCTTGGTCTGCTAGCTTTCCAACACTGCTAATCCTTTCCTCAATAAACATTTCTCCTTTTACTGGCCTGTAGTGAGGCGAGCAGTACAAGCTTGCTCTCAGTAACACCTAGATAAACCTCACTTCCATCAGTTTGTGCGTATGGTTCCTCTCATCTGAACAACTTCTCTCTATCCCTCTGCCTATTCACATTTTACTTATTTAATGCAATGAGATTTCTGGCAATTACTCCCATATTCATTGACTTATCTTACCTTTGAATTCCTCCATTTTATCTGTGTTGCAAATATAACTATGTAATTAAATATGACTTTGTAAAATTTTTATTGCTTTATGTATAAATTTTGCCTTTTCAACTAGATTATATACTTTCAGATGCTAGAGACATATCTTGAAATTCTTCTGCATGCAAAAATATAATATTTGATTAATTGAATAGATTATTAATTAGATCAAACTTCTAAACAAAAATAAATTGCTTTAATTTCCTATTTTTCTTTTCTTATACATCTCTTATCCACCTGTATCCCCATTAACAAATCTAAGCATGTCCTCACAATTTCACACTTACTTGTTGTATGATTAAAAATATAAGTAAAACTTGACACTCTATTACTAGGTGAACAAAACAAAACTATAAGGTTGATGGTGAGGAACTGACATGAGTCGTAAAGACCCAGATATGCTCTTCAATCCAGAGCTCACTCAGCTTCACTTTATTTCTTTCTGCAGGACATACGATTTTTGGGACATTTCTCTCCGTTGTTACTTTCTTACTGAGACAATTACATTATCCATTTCTCTTCAACCTTCTGTAATCTCAAGACAAGGATATAGATCTTTTACTTTAGAAAGTTTTATTTCTAAGAAACATAATAAATCAAAAAGAAGTATGTCAAAGCTCATAATAACAAAGATGCTACAAAGGTTTCAAAAATCCAATAAAATCCATCACAATGATTATTTAACCTCCCCACAGAACTGCCCCTGCTATTATTTTGGTATCATACATACTATAATTTTCAAATTTTCTATACTAGAACTTCACTTATAAAAATATATCCTTTTTTCAAATTCATCCTAAATATGACTCAGTTTCTAATATAGAGATACTTCCTTACTTCAGTGAGGAATTTATTGTTTCAAGAGTTCTGTACAACTTCAAAACCACTTGGGCTACTTAAAACATAAAAGGTCTTTGGGTTTTATACCTGGAGATTCTTATTCAATAGGTCTTGGATGGAGCCTGGACATCTCTATTTTTAATAGGCTCCCCTGGTGATTTCAATACACAGCAAGACATGAACTCTGGGAAACATGGCATTTTACTGTTGGTATAGAACAATAACTGTCTCCTGTTTGACACTTGACAGGCCCCCATTTGAGTTGTCAGCTCAGGGGAGCTCCCTAATAGCACCTACATCTTCATGTCCAAATTTATACACCTAAAAATGTACACTGAAGCCAATCCCTGTTTCTAGACTAAACTGAATTCTGCCAAAGCATAATTCCTCCCAATAATTGAGCAAGACTTGGGTAGTAGTGCTGTGATTACACCAAGCTAGTTCCTCTTTCAAACAAGACAAATATGTGTGAAGATCATCAAAATTTAGTTCATTTGAGGTGACTTTTATCCCAACCTATATCAAAAACAGCACTTCATAGATTTAACTTGTACCTGGTTATCACACATTGTAATCCAAGGTTCTAAAATTTCAAGCACATTTATCCTCTGCAACACACAATATGACCACTGCTGTTTATTGCGTCTTGATGAGAGAACACTGGCAGTTGTTGCTTTACTTAATACTTTTCTAGAAGCTACTTTATCTCTGAAGTGGTAAGCAATCTTTTTGTAGTAAAATGTACAAAGAAAGCTAACATTTACCAGATGTCTTGAAATCAGCTCAATATATATATTTTTTAAATGTAAAAAAATTACATTAAAAAATAAAGATGTAAAGAAGCAATATACATGTATCAATTTAACTGAATTTTTAATCGAGTTATTAATATCTACTCTATCCCTTTTAAAATAAAATAATTTATACAGGTAACTGTACTGTATAACTCATGACTTTTTCAAGTTCACTATTCACTGTTCATGAACAAAAAACTAAGTTCTAAGCCACAGTGCAGAGCTGTAGAAAAAAACTGACAACATTTAAAGCAAAACTCAGGATACCCAAGAGATTATTATCCAAATAATCCTACTTCATAGGAAGCAATTGCAATAATGTACCCAAAAGGTACATCAATTTTTTAACTTGTAATTAAGATTTGCATTATTAATGCTAAGGATATTCTTGATAATTAGGCAAAAATATATACAGAAAAGGAAAATCTTATTAAAGACGTCCATTGCCATCTAGGAAAAATTTATATTGTTGTGGAGAAAATACCTAACAAAATTAGCCCTGAATACAAATGCTCAGATACATATTTTTATTTATCTCTCTACAGTGCTTAAATAAATTTAGAATCAGCTGTCTTCCTAACAGATCTTATTTTAAACCACAGACTTGTAACATAATTTTTGTTTATTTTTCAAGGAAGCATTTGTCTTCACTACTTTTATTATGCTTCCTCTTATCAAAAAATGCTTCTATCTGTTAAAACAGAAAGTAATAAAACTATGCATCAAAATGTTATGAAATTTTCAACTGGAAGGAAAATGGACATATCAAAAATTCATTTCGATAGAGAAACTGTATGAGTCTATGGGGTTTTTTTTCCATTTTAAATAAATACTTTTTTTTAATAGGTATACAATATATGTGGAATGTACACAGACTTCATGTGTTGCAGACATTACTAAACTACTCATAACATACTCAAACCCAGTTTTAGCCTCAAAATCATTTTCAGATAAATAGAATAGGCAGCCGTTAGTCATCAGCTTGGATTAGAAACTGTTGTGATTTGAAATTGATGGCCAGATATCTGCGCTCTGTGTAATGATTGGGAAACGATCGCTCCATTAACAACAATGAGAAAGTACAACTGGATCAATATGCAAAAAGTAATGATAGAAACATTCTAGATATATAATATTTATTATAACTATTATTAAATGATTATTTGCTATTTACTAGGCAGTATGCTAAAGACCTCACATGGACTATTTAACTGAAATTAAATGATTTTTTGTTATCCCTATTTTTTCTCTATATGGTCCATGTAAACAAGATAACAACTTGAATTACTTTGCTTTATGAGATGGACTTCACTGCCTGTGTTATTTGTCAGACTTTGGAATATAAGCATTAAATGTCATACAGAACACATATTGCTCTTAGAAATCTTAATTCTGATGTAATTTGTTTCATCCATTAATTTAGCAGTAGCGTGTGGAACAGGTTGGAAGAAAAGGAGGGTCAAGATAAGAATTCCTTCAAAAGTAGATGATAATTATTTAGACAGGAGGCTTCTACTTTAGTGGTAGACTTACAGAGGAGCAGAAAGCCAAGGAGAGAGAATACAGTTGAAAAGGAGTAAGGATTAGGCTAGGGATCTGTCTTTAAGTTTACAGGCTTAATTACTTAAATTACATGGGCTAACATAGCCAAGATTCCATTAATGGAATTTTAATGTTTCATCTTAGATGCACTGTCTAGGATACTGGTAAAAATTACAGCTATAATTATCTTGCATTAAGAAATAGAAATTACATCGGTAACATGTATCTTCTTGTTCTCCCTTAAGTTAAAATAAGACAGAAAATCTGTAATAAATCAGTTTCAAAATATATACACAAATATATGCAAAAATAGCTTACATGTTAACTAAATTTTTATTAGAATCTCAATATTTTGAATAAAGTATCCAAAAGCCTTAATATTATGAAAAAGATGAGCCATTATGATGATAGCATTTCTGGATTTGAATGAAATGTTCCCAAATCAACTTTTTTTTTTTTGATGGGGGGGCACATTTGAATATTTTCAGTAGAAATGAATTTTTTATCATTGTTAAGTTATTAGGGTATGGCTTAAATAATTATAATAAATATCATCTTTAAAATGAAATAGTTATTATTTCAAGAAAATTATTATATAATGCCCCAACCTGTGGAAATTTGGTAGAACTTTGCTAACTTCACAGAGAATGTAGATGCCTAAGTGAAAAATGACTGCAATTTGCTTCCAGAGTAGAATATTGAAAACAATAAGCTACAAATAAATGTAACTATCATTTCCCAACGTAGATGCAAACTGAAATATAGAAATCATTTTCTTAACTCTCGAATCTTATGTTCAAGTGAAATAAATAGAGAGGCTAAGACTCATTGCCTAGATGTAATTGATGAAACTTAACTTTAAAATAGATGTACATAACAAAGGAAAATGGAAAGAAGAATTATCAAGTTCATTCATAAGAAACTCAATTGTTGCTTTTATTTGTATGTATCATACAAACCACCAAATCTGAAAACAGTCTTTTCTTATATGGAGATAATGTATGCCTCTTATTAAGGGTAAAGGATGTTATATCTTTTAATCTCTAATGGTGAACTTAAGATTTATAAGTACAGAACATAGAAGCTGAACAGTGCACATGCAGTAATATATTTAGAGAAAATGAATCTCAACAAGAAATCATAGTTCAAGATGCTATCTTCCTATTGTTTTCAACTATCCTGTTCACAGCTAAGAAATTGATTCCATTTGAAACTTGCAGTGTTGAATCTAATTCAGAGTTCCATCTTGACACTAACCGAGGGCTTCATCATTTTCTTAGAATACTCTGTACTCTTACTGTTATGTAGATTTTTTTTCTTTAAAGTATGCTATTGCAGGCTAGTAGATCATTTCTCTGCTACCTGTTTTTGAAGAGTTCCCTAAGTTATTACTTCTGGAGAGATTCTTGATTTGAAATATCAGCTAATACCATAGTCAATAAGTTTTTATTGCTCATATTTCAATACCAGTTTACTGTGCATATCACGTACTGACCTATGCACCCAAACTCAATTTATAAGATACAAACTGAATGAAATTTGTGCAGTATGTAAGTAAAAGTCCTTCCATTTTTAAAATGTGTTTTCTAACTTACAATAACATTTTCACTCAGAGGTTTTAAAAACATTTTTTACATAGACTAATATGTTTGTGTTTGTTTCCTTAAATTTCAAAAATTAAAATAGCCCCAGAATAATTATAGTTTTATATTAAAAAGTTCATTAAGGCAAATGATACTATTTAATAATTACAGTTTTATATTAAGATGTTCATTAAGGCAAATGATACTACTTTTAAAAATGTTAAATAATATATGATATTTTATTATTATAACTATAGACCTAAAATACATTTATCGAATGGATGGATAGATGGAAAGATGCATAAAAATAGTGGGTAGAACTGCCCAAAAATAGAATTATCAATGAACATGAACCTCCCTTAAAAAAAAAAAAAATCTGGAGCCGAAAAGCAAAAAAAAAAAACCAAAAACAAAAAACAAGGCACGTTCTGAAAATTGCAAGCAGTTGAGTTTACCTAGAAAACAGGATGTCGTGTGGCAAAGGAAGTGGAAGGCGGGGCTGGAAAAACGCAAATAAGATTTGGTAAAATTTGCATAGTGACTGAATGTATACAATTGTACATAGCAATAATCCTTTGTAACAAGCATTTTTCCCTTGTGCATTTAATCATTTCATTTCTAAAAGTTAAAAGTACAGGGCAAGAGTGTTAAGACACAAAGGGACAAGTCACAGATTGATGACCCAGAAAGTATAAAAAAGAAGCACACAAGAGAAAGCATTTCCCATGATCCTCAGTATCTTTACTGTAAGAAACCCTTAACTGGGCTTGCTGCCGGAATTTTTGCCACTCCAGGGAACATTTGATAATGTTTTGAGACTGGCCTTTCTAAGGTTTCATCGCTTCGCTTATTATTTTTTATATGACTCGCCATTGCCTTGATGATAAAATTCACACGTCTTGGGAAGAAAATGCATGAACCTTCGAGACATGGCCTTATTTTTAAGCCTTTGGCTCTTGTCGGTCATCTCCCGAGCCTTCGCTTGTCGGCAGCACAGAGTCTAGCATGGTCCTGCTTTATACGTGCTCCTGGTTTCACCAACTCAAACTCCATGACTTTAAACAAGTTGTTTAATTTTAAAAGACTTTTTTTTTTTATTTTAAAAGAATTAAAAAAAAATCCCCTGTTTTATCATCTCTGAAATGAGAATAGCCATTATAATAATTTCCTGATAGGTTTGTTTTAGGGTCTTGAAAAATGCATGATGATTCATCATTACAGTACCTGGTATATTCATTCAATAAATATTGATTGATTACAGAATTTTAGATGCTGGAGATATATAAGCCAATAAAACATAGGGAAAAATCCCTGCTCCGTGGATTCTAGTGAATATAATTGTTAAATAAATATTAGTTGCTATAATTAAAAATGATTCTTTAAGACTTAGCTTAAACATCCTTTCTTCCAAGAAACCTGCCTGCACTCCTACTTGGTCCACTAAGGTGACCCTCCCTACCTTTGGTCTTCACATCCTCTGTTTTAAAACCTAAGACTTTTCATTATAAGTGATCATAACCTCCTGCAGCTGTCCTCTTATCCTTGGGGGCAAGGACCACGGCTTATTTACCTCTTCCTCACCAGCTCCTAGCACAGTGTGCAGCCCACAGTTGGAGTTCAAAAAGTATTTGTGGAACAATGGTGTATGTAATTTCAGAATCATTTCAGCAGAATCGACACACACCTATTCCAAACCATCTGTACTTTAAACTTCCTGTTTTAATACTGCAGTCTAGCTTTTTGTCCTAAATGATTCTTTAGGCTCAATTACACTTGAAAAATTACCTTAACTTCTGCCACTATAGGCTCAACATTGAGGACATTTGCTGTGTGTTGAAGATGCGGCAAATGTCATGCAACCTAAATGAGGAATATCGGTTTTAAATACACATATACACACGTACATACATGTGTGCTCTCTGAATAAGGGATGCAGTCTCCAAGAGAGCAGAACCTTTTGCTTGGCTTACTCACTGCTGCATCCCTAGAACAACACCTGACATATTGTAGGTGTCCAATAAATTTTTGTGGAAGGAAAGAAGGAGAGGAGGGGCAATATAAATGTCTGGTTTGCTCTATTAAGATAACCTGTGTTCTTCTGAGTACAGGTAAAGCTAGTCCAAAGAAATACATGTTTATTAAGTGTATATAAACATATACCTATGAATATAATACATATGAATATGACACATACAAATATAGCATGCATTTTATTAGATATCATATGTTATACATATGTACTTATACTTTATGTTTAAATATAAGACTTATTTTGGCTTTTGTTTAGAATTATGTTAGTATTTCCACTTACTACTTGAAAAATCAAGGGTGAAACAAAGTTTATTTCATTAAAATATAAGAGTAGTAGGAATCAGACTGTTGTCTCCAGTCAAACTCTCATACATTTAGCTGATAGTAGCTTGTATTCTGTTGGCTGTGAAAACTGACTTATCTTTACGTAGAATAGATACAAACCTCTAGACACAGAAAAATGAGCAGTCACATTGCAGAAGTGATATGCTGATTAATATGTTAATAAGGTAAATCTCTTCCTTTAAATTAGCCTTTCTTTGTTACTGTTTGTAGACAGAGTAATTGACTAAAACATTTAGATCAAAATCTGTGTAAGGGAGATAAACTGAAAACATTTCGAGGGAGAGGAAAAGATAAAATATTGTACTGAGTGGACTGTGAGTGACTCCAAGAGCCCTTGGAAGGGTACCTGACTTTAATAACTATGTATTTATTCAATTCTATTTTTGTATGTGGCCAAATACTTCACTTGCTAGTGGGCTTTCAATAGCAGTCAGACAATTCTTGGATGTCAAAAAGCTGAGCCAGGGCTCCCTACCTCAAATACTTGTAGGGGTCAGGCAGGTAAGGTAATTTATTATTCAGTAACCATTCAGTTGGATTGTGTCAGGCTAGACAGCTTCAGCCAAATGTCACCATCCCAAATATGGGTCCACTTTGCCATGCATACAGATTTTATGAGAGAATAGAGATTTTTTTTTTAATATATGAAATCTTTTATTTTTAAATATTTGAAACTAAATTATTTTTTAGTTGAATGAGTCTTCAAATGCTATAGTGCTTTACAATTTTCAAAAGTTTCACACATATGACTTCACATAATCCATAATAATCCTTTTTTCCCCACCCCCTACCTTACCCCTCCCACCTCCCCTCTCCTGACTGGTAAATAAAAAGAGAGAAAACATACAAAGAGTTTGGCCTCTAGCTTGGACTCTAAGGGGACCGGATATGCACACACAGATGCACAGCACAATTTGGGTTTCCATTTCTAAGGCTTAGCAGGCCCCCTGCTCTTAAATATAAGTCTTACAGTTTACACTTGTTTATTTCTCTGCTCTTCTCCTCTGAGAGCTTCTCATGACAATAGAAGAGTCTTCAAGGGTTGGCTCAGATGGTCTGGATGGCTAATTGGGAACATATACCCACTAAGCCAATTATCTTGTTCTTGTAAAGTACTTGTTGAGAATAAACAACATACTACAAAGCCAAGTCAGAAATATATGAACATATCCCAACGTATAATGTATAACCAAGGACAGTTTTTGTAACAATTACGAGAAAACTACTTGAGAGAAATATTTTTTCAATGTAATTCATTCACCCCAGTTGAAATGACTATGCAGTTGGCAGAGAAAGCATTTACGTGCCCTTGATTAACATGACAGATTTATTTATAATCTGTCCACTGTAAACAAATCATCTATTCTCTCCCTGAGCTTTATCAGGGATGTTCTTCGGCATTGCTGCCCGGCCTGTCTCGTCACATGCTCTGACATCTGCCAGTTCGGCAGCAGACACTGCCATTGTGAAGTCTAAGTTTAAACTGCTCCATCCTCTGGGAATTTCCTGAACGGAAATTTCTCTGACACTTACAAAATTCAAAGTCTGTAGCAAAACCTTATGTAGGGTTCACAAAATAAAGTAGCCTGCTTTTCAGGTCACTTATTCCCATTTACTGCATATTATCAGAGATTTATCCAGTTTATTCTAACAGAATCAGGGGTGCTTTTTTTCATTATGAGTGACCAATGACCACCACGGAGCCATCTGACCTGTTGGCAGTTGTTGCAAGCCAGATATGCCAGATAATTTGTGTCTCTCCCTCTCTCACCACACATTAAAAAAAAAATCAATTTTTTGTACATTCTTTGAAAGAATATTGGCATGTAATTTAAGTACCATTCATGAGGGAAAATATATAAAAAGTTTTTCAGTTCCAAAATAAATTGCTAAAAACAAAAAGAACATGATCATAAACTCAAGCTTCTGACCAGTTTCAAAGGTAGCAATCTATTCATCAAAGTGAAAATTAGCCAGCTTTGATGTATGTGTGCCATTTGGAGGTTGGGTATGTTTGCTAAACAGTCACTACTGACAGGATTATCTATTTATCCAACACACAGTCCTACAGAGGGGGACAGAGCTGTATAGACAGAGCTCTGTGTTTGACTTCTACAGCAGAACATCTCATACCTATGAGGAACGAGGAATAAGGACAACATATGTTAACTGAGCCTTTATACTATATGGACATTCTGTCTCACCCTCTCTGTCCCTCCACCCCTCCTCCCTCTCCTTGCATCTCTTTTCATTTACTTACAAACTCAGACTCTTCCTCTTTATGTGATCCTCAGTTCAAAATGATGCTGAAGTTTGCCTATTCTCAAAACAAAATTCTCTATGCTCATAGATAACACCTTTTCTCTCCCTTTCTTTTAGCCTGAATATATAGAAAAAATCATCTGTACTTCCTTGCCTCCCCTACACTCTCTAAACCCCAAGAATAACTTAGTTACCCTTGAAGGCCACAAGGAAGATACATATTAGATTCATTGGCCTTTCCAGTCCTGTAACATCTGCTCATAGCCGAGGAAACTCCTCCTCTCCTTGTAATCTTCCTACCTCTCTGCCTCTTCCTGGCTTTCCCTCCTCTTCTGTCCCGTGGAGAGATTCCCATGACATTAGTATACTCTTCATTCATTACTTACTACTGCTCATTCATCAGTGTTCTTAATTCTTTGTAGTATTCTCTTCATTAACCTTTCTTTAATGTGTTCAACAATTACGTGAGATCATTAAGTTGATAGAAGCTCTAAATATGTTCTAGATATGTCTGGACTAATGACATAATATATGCTTTAGGATGGGCTCTCCATCTTGGTTTTAAAGTAGGTTTAAATTCCAGCCTTAGCCCTTACTAGCAGTGAGGCATAGGGCGAAATAACCTCTCCGTGTCTTACTTATCTCACATGCAAAATAATAATAGCACCTGCCTTACAGCTGTCAGAATGAAGTAAGTACAGACACAGTGGTTGGAATAGCACTAAGGACACCATAAGCATTCAGTAAACAGTCTACACTCCTGTTATAAACGTCCTTCTTTCCAAGTCTGGCTTTTCTCCTACACTCTCAATTATCTTGGACTAATTTAGTCCACCTTCCTCCGGTGCAGCTCAATGGCCAGCTTTATTGTGAAAATTAATTTACCCTTTTGTTTGAAAACTTCCAGTTTGTTTCAGTGAGAATAAAATCGAATGCCTAAACCTGATGTAAATTTCTGGCTCCTACTTCCCTCCAAACTTCCCTCCCATCACTGTTCTCCGTGTTCCCTTAGCACTTGTCGGGCAGGGGAACTGGCTGAACCCGTTCTCACACAAGACGGCCTAGAGGGTGCTTTTGGCTCCGGCCTCCAAATGGATGCCTCCTCTTCATGCTCCACTTCTTAACTCACAAGGCATCTCCTTTGAGACGCTTCTGTCATCTGTCCAAACCAGATTAATCTCTTCTAACACTCACCCGGTCACTATCTATCAATGTTCATAGTTCTTGATATCACTTCAAACATTCTGAAATTATACTATTTATTTGCTAATTTATCTTTAGTCCTCCCACACAGACTGTAAATTCCTTGAGAGCTGGGACTCTACTTTTTCACCATGGTAGTTTGTTACCCTTAAAATGCTGTGTGACATATACTAAAATATATATGTGTGTGTGTGTGTGTGTGTATATATATATACATATATGGCCTGGATGCATAAATAAATCATTTCATGCTCTCTTAGAAATAATCTTTCCTTATGCCAAACAATCATGATATTTCATCTGTATACATTTCATGATTGTGTCTCACTTTCTGTCCTCTACTGAGGTACTTTTTCCTACTTTCTTCATTAGACTTCTAAGCGCCTTGAAATCACGAACAGAGCATTATTCATCTCCATACATTTTTTCTAGCACTTTGCAAGTACTTTTTCATAGGTGATCAATAAATATTTGTAGACTAGATGAATGGGTAAATGTGTGCCAAAGCTCTCTCTCTATAGCTGAGTGAGTATCTAATTGGCATTAAAAGACATTAGAGCTCTGGAGTGATAGTTAAATATCTTCTAGGAATTAGATTTCAAAGCACTCAGCTATTGGACTTGAAATAAACTATTGCATTCAATAAAAATCCACCAAAAATTTATTGGCCACCAAGGCGCAGGGTATGCATTAAATCTGCCAACTATTTTATTTTCCATTGGTACCAATAGTAACATAAGAAGGATGATACAGATACCAACATAGCACAGAAATAAGAATCAAGAATGTCACATTAATGAGCAACAACAAAAAAGTAACAAGAAGAATACAATGAACACTTGAGACAAAAGCTAATAGCAATAAATGTCTTTAAACCAAGAATAATTATAACAGAGAAATGCTTGAAATAATGCTAATCAGAATGACTAAAGAAAGTTTACTTTAAGAAATAAAAATTAACTGTTGAATACAAAAGAAATTGAAGCTTCAGTATAAGAAGTCGATTGAAGAACATACAACAGAAACATGTTTTTAAAACCACATAGAGTAATATTAATCCACACAAACTTCAAAGTACATATGAGTGCAAGTCAAACAGAGCTGAAATGTTATTAATGTTCCCAAAGTCTGTTAATCTGGATCCCTAGAAACATTACTTTATATTGTTGCTTATTCATCTATAATAGAAAATAATGACAAAATAACCACAACCCAAGTATTTACAAGCAGTTTAAAAATAAATTGGCATAAAGTTCATGTTCAAAGAAACTGCTTTCAAATGATTATATGTTTTTTAAACTTTACCTTGAAATAAGAGTATAGAATTTTCAAGCTATCCGAATTATGATTTTTCTCTTAAATGCTGTTTTAGTGAGATGTTATTGCAATCTGACTGATCTGATTAACATTTCAGGGCATAATTTTGGTGAATGTGTTAAAAATGCTAAAAAAACCCCTCAGAATTCATCAGTAAAGAAATAGGGATGGATATAAGGATGTTTAAAATAAATTTTTTAAATTAAAAAAATTTAAACTGAAAAATAGTAAAGCCCTTTCTTTTTATGAAAAATACTTAAAAATCTATTTTCTTGTGGTTATAGGCAAAAGCATACATTTCAAGTATTATCAACTACTCATTTAAGTAATTAGTTGAAAACTTTTAGCAAGACTACACTGAGATATTTCTTCCTTACAAATTCAAATCTGTCTAGTACATAAGGCATGCAAACTATAATGCCTACTACTTTTCTAATGTCCCAAGTTCCATCTTTATTCAAGTCACAGTATCTCTTTTTTGTACTATTAAAACAATGTCTTCATTTATTAATGTCTCCCCCTTGCACAGTCTCCTTTCTCTGTCCCTATCACCCACCATCATTGAGCATGTCTACTTACTCCTTATACTATGATTTTTCATTACTTTGTTAAAGTCATAAAATTATTCTCACCATTGCCAAGGGAATAAAATGACAAGTGTCTTACTGCTGCATACAAGGAGATCACAAACTAATTTTTTTTTCTTCAGCAGTATTTACTGCAAACTTTTTTGTATTTCTTTGCTGCAACAATATCAAGTTGGTAGAAGTTTCCTAAACATGTGAAGCGATTTTATAACTCGTTATATTTCCACATTCTGTTCTCACTTTTTTGAAATGCTTCCACCACTTATTGGTTTGACAAAATATTACTAGTTCTTTGAAACACAGCTGAAGATTGAACTTATCTGGCAGAACGTCCTTGATGTACATTGTCAGAACTGGTAGCTTCGTTTCCTGTGATTCTAGAATATTTCATGTGAACTAATCTGCCTTAATGCATATACTACTCTGTGCTGTAATAGTTTGTATTGTTGTGCTTCTTACCAAAATTTGAGCTCCTTGAAGTCTGGTGATATATCTTACCTCTCTTTGCAAAAATCTGAGCTCCTTGAAGTCTGGTGATATATCTTACCTCTCTTTGCTTTTTGAAAGAAGAAGGGATGTTGAATTGATGATATTTTATGTTAGATGTTAATGATGATATTACACATTTCTTTTTTGGGGGGGGGGAATGAGGGGAGGTAGTTAGGTTTACTTGTTTATTTATTTTTAGAGGCGGTACTGGGGATTGAACCCAGGACCTTGGGTATGCTACACATGCGCTCTACCACTTGAGCTATACTCTCCCCCCAACACATTTCTTAAAAGTTAACACATTTTAAAGAAATCAGTGCATCAGTAAATCTCTAATATTGTTTCTACACCTTGGTACATCAACAAATTGAACAGCATTTGAAATAACTGCCATCCTTGCAACTAATTTACTTCCTGATCTGTCACCATTGTTGAGATCAGCTTAATGACTTCCTTTGAAACATGGATTTAGAAACACACACAAAAGTAATGAGTAAAGCATTTTATTTTTCATTCCTTTGTAAGGTTCATTTGACTAGTACTCCTTTCACCTGATAACAAAATGGAATTTTAAAATTCTTTAACTGCGTTTCTGGTATTTTTACTTTATGCCTAGAAGGCGTCTCACATTATGCTACAAGCTGCCACAGTCTGTGACTTTTCTCTAGGTGTATTTCCAATAAAGAGGCGCTGGCAAAAATGGAGTGACAGAGGGTGACTTTCAAGTCAACCACTCAGTCACAGATGTGCTCCTAGAAATGCATTAGTGTCCAGGAACCAAATTACATGCCACTGAGTTAAATCCTAGCAAACCACACTGGTAATAATGTAATGAACTGAAAAAGTGCTACCAAGTTGGGTTATCAGTGATTCTTGGAGTCGTAATAGCAGCATCTTTCCATTAGAAAAACAAAAAACATATACAAACCAAGGACCTTGTCTCCTCATAGAAGGAAGAAATGCAAGCAGTTTGCTAGATATTTTTAGTATAACACTCTGTCATGCATGTGTTAGACAAGAGAATAGTAAACAGCTATGAACTTTGGTCCTCAGTTTTTCTCACATAGGGAGAGCATTCAGTGAACTGTAAAAAGGAGGAAATAAAAATAACTTCAAAGAAAGCTGGAAGCAAGGAGGCCAGAAGATTAGCAAGGATAAAAAGAACAACTGAAGGAATGCTTACAGTGTAACAGCTCTTTCAGATCATATCAGTTATCCTCAGGTAACGTTCACTAGTAATTTCACAGTTTCGGAAGCCCATGACTTTTTTCTGTGTGCAGTGCTCTTGCTCAGAAAGCAATAACTTCTGAAAAACAACCATCATGCAATCTCTTTTGTCAATAAAAGGCAACAATGCCTGAAGCGTGACATTTAAATATGCCTTAAGTCACTCATGCAGCAATTCCATTAATAGGGCAATGCAGCCACAAGAAACCTGTTCTGTGTCAACATTATGGATTCCATTGTTTAATTTAAAATAGATATTGGGAAGACCTCTCCTGAGTTATTTTATGGCTATTCTTTTCACCAAACGCTTGCATGTAATTCCATAGATATTACGTTCTTGAATCTAGGCACAGAAATAGTCTGCACGTAGATTTTTGTTAAACTGAACGTTGGGACATTTTAGCAGATTTGCTGCGTCATTACTGGATACAAAGAGGCCACTGATTCTTGGATTCTCACAACTTTCTAAAAGTTGGGTAGCTGAAAGCAAAGACTACAAAACACTACACCTAGCTGACTAAAAGCACATGAATTTTGATAATAAAAGTACAGTGGACCACAAACATGTTTGTTCAAACAGGTAACTGGGTGAAATCCACGGTAGCTTGGACAAACCCTGGTACAAATCACACTGTGCTAGGATCCTTGGCCACTTCTGTACATTCACAAGGCTCAATGCTTTTGTTGAATTCATTGGGGCTTAGAAACCAAGTTAGACCTAAGAAAATATTTTGTTCTACTTCAAGGTTATCAGCTGGGATTATTAAGAATTTAGGACAACAAAATAGGTGAAAGGTGAGTAAGTAGTTTAAGACTAAGACTGGGAACAATCAAGGTAATTTAGGAAGATTGAGGAAAGAAAAAGTTCAGCAAGTATTACAAGTATTTTGCAACGCTCCAGATGAGAGAGAGATACATATGATAAGAAGTAGTGTGATCTTCAAGATTAAAGTCAAGTATAAATGCAGATATTAAACAATTATACACTCCAATATGAAAAGCACTGAAGTCTAGGTACAAATAAAGGGCACAGGAGATGAGCCGTTTAAGTATGACTCAGGAGGAGCTGAGTGTGTGATATATTAGACAACAGTGCTTGTACATGTCTGAACACTGGTAATTCTGATTCAGTAATATTATTCCTCAAAACATTACCATCCTCCCCACTGTAATATTGCTTCTGCTTTCAAAAGCTGAATTGTCTTTTAATTTCTCAAAGAGACTGAATTCCACTCCACTTTTTTTGCTGTGCTTTGTATCACTCTCACTGCCTGGATTCTGCTTTTCCTGGGTATAGTAAACAGTCATCATTTGTGATCTACCTCCCATGTTATCTCCCCTATTAATTTACCTCCAGCTCTCCAGATAATATTTAGTTACTTTCCCTGTATGCTCAGAGCACTTTATATTTATCTCCACTTCATAACTTAGCAATTTAACTTGCAAGCTTTCTTTTGCAGGCAGTATAATTCTTGAGGATAAGGATGTACCTCATTCTTCTTTGTAATTGCCTCAGTGCTTGATATATAGAAGGTGCTCAATAAATGTTTATTAGATGAATATAGGACTGCATGCATGGAAGTACCCTAGATTATTAAAGAGCAGTTTGTGACCTCCACAGTGTGCCATGAAGGTTGCCACCCTCATCCATTTGCCATTGCTTCAATCCATTCTCCCTGGTCTTGACGCTACTTCCATTTTTGGATATTTTCTATAAAAACTTCTCAAACATCATTAGTGAATATTTTAGTGGAGACAGACAACTTTCTTTTCTTTTTGCAGAATGCAAAATTATAGGCAAGTCATGCACTCCTAAAAAGACATTTTACTAATCTCACAGTTTTACTAAGACCTGAAAACCACCTTGCCTAGAATTTCATGCTCTCACTCACAATACTTAGTTTTTATTTTAATGGCATCCCCAGTATCTCTTTATAGACATCATCTAACTCAATGATTCCATCTAATGTAGCCCATGAATTCCCTGAGGGGTTCTTACAATACTTGATGCCACAGACCACCTGCTTAAGAAAAAGAAGGAAAAAAGCTTATGATAGCCACTCTATTAAAAGAAGACTAAAAGAATGGTCAAAGCTTTCTTTTGTTGAATCCACTTCAGAAATGAGCTATTATTATCTGAACTATGGTCTTCTTAAGTCTGAGGAGAATCAAGATATAAAATAAAACTAAAATAAGCCAGAAATTCAGGCTTGCACTAGATCACTGAATTTCCAGTTGTTCTCAAAACAGCTTTCTATAAGCAGGGTAGTTTCTTTTTTGATGGTTTTTGTTTGTTTGTTTGTCTGTTTTGCTTAGATTTTCAATTCTATCTAGCCTCCCCAGGTGGACAGAGGCTAAGAGGTGGTACAACTGGAATAACAGAAAGTAAAGCATTTTACAGGGAGTAAAGCTAATGACTAGCATATGTGGGTTTTTGAAGGGGACTCAGGTCCCAGGTAGAAAAAAAAAGATGAAGATGTGAATGATGATGCTGATATTATAGGGAGGAAATTTCAGATCCCAAAGTAGCTTACTTTCTTGGGACATCCTGAATGTTTTATCATTTGTGGTAAATTTCAAAAATGACCACAGTAGTTTGAGGCTCCTCCCATCAAAACGTGAGAGGGTGGGGATCTCTTTCCCCACAGATTGAAAATGAGTTTGCCTTGTGATTTGCTTTGACCAAACAGACAAATCAGAAATGTTACTGTGTCTCCAGCCGAGGCTCAAGGGGACTTGCAATTTTTACGACACTCTCAGAATCCCTACCATCTACCACAACGTGAACAAGCTGTGACGAGAGTGTTGGAATGTGAGAGGTCTGCTGTGTAGTCACCCTCATCAGCCATGCTAACAGAAAGGAAGACGCCGGGTGTGAGAGTAAGACCATTTTGGACATCACAGCCCATGGCCAAAACCATCACTGACCACAGAAGCATGAGTGGGCCCAGCCAAGATCATCCTCGTCTGATCAGATAAACAAAAATGCTCAGATGATCCACTGATCACGAACAATAGTAATTGTTGTTTTAAGCATTACGTTTTGGAGTAGTTTGTTGCACACAAAAATTCTGCTGATGCATTTTTATTCTCACAGTATTTTATTCTATTCAGTAACTAGTTGTTGAGCATCATTTTGTGCCAGCCACTGATCTAAAACCTGGAGATACAAAAGTGAACAAGCCATAGTCCCTGGCTTCAGAGTGTTTACCATCTTTGGGGAATATACTCAAATAAATAAGCATTTTAATACAATAAAATAAGTACTGTAATAAGGACAATCAGAAGGTGCTATGGACAATCAAAGTGTTCAAAATAAGAAATGTTCATCTATATAGACTGCATGTATATGAAGTCACTCTGATTTAGGCACTTCCATAAAGTCAAAAAAGCCAAACTGGAATCCTGTTTAAAATGCAGTGTTTTGAACTGGTTCCCTCTGTTTCCCAATTACTGAAGGGGTTAGAATTAAAAAAAAATTTAATCAGATCATGTTCTACCCTTCCTAGGTAGCACAAGGGTACTCTTTATGTTCAAACAGGGAAAGGAGCGAGCCAAATCTTTCTCAGAACAGTAATGCAGCTTTCTTGTATCACAACAAGGGTAAAATCAAAGGCACACCAGTGGAATTATTTATTCCAATTGGGCTTGGACTGTGCAGTTTCCAAGGAATAAAATTGTTTCCCTTGGCTAGAGGGTCTTACGTTAAGAATTACTTTGATATTCAGCCATAAAAAAGAATAAAATACTGTCATTTGCAGCAACATGGATGGACCCGGAGATAATCATTTTAAGGGAAGTAAGCCAAAAAGAGAAAGAAAAATACCTTATAATATCACTTACATGTGGAATCTTGAAAACAAAACACAGAAATGAACTTATTTACAAAACAGAAACAGATTCACAGACATAGACTTATGGTTATCAGGGAGTAAAGGGGTGGGAAGGGATAAATTGGGAGTCTGAGACTTGCAGATACTAACTACTATATACAAAATAAACAACAAGTGTATACTGTACAGCACAGGAACTATATATCCTGTAGTAACCTATAATAAAAAAGAATATGAAAATGAATATATGTATGTATGCATGACTGAAGCATTATGCTGTACACCAGAAATTGACACAACATTGTAAACTGACTATACTTCAATACAGTAAATGCTTCTAACATTTCTCTAGTATGCATGATGTTTGTAGTAGATTTTTGGTAATCTTTACCAGGATATAGATGTGCCCTTCTATTCCTAGTTTATTAACAGTTTTTGTCATGAATGAGTGTCGAATCTTATTTGCTGGCTTTCCAGTATCTAGTGAGATGACCATATGGCCTTTCTCTTTTATTACGTTAGAGAATTATATTAATAAACTTTCTACCAATGTTAAGCCATCACTGAAATCTTGAGATCAACCCAACTTAGACATTATGTATTTTTTTTATACATTGTTAGATAGTTTGCCCATGTTTAATTTAGGATTTTCACATTTTTATTCAAAACTGAGTTGACTTTGTAATTTTCTTTTCTTGTGATGTTATTGTCTGGTTTAAATATCGAACTTTTGCTCACCTCACCAAATGAGTCTAGAGGCTTATGTATATTGCTCAAAATCAACCAATGTATCATAATTTTAATGGCTTCACTGTTGTTTGTATCATAATTGACTTACAAATTGAAGAAGACACTCTGTATAGTTTGTCGGTAATTTTAATGGTGAAAATGGTAAATATTTAATAAAACAAATTTTTAAATTAAAAAAAAAGAATGAATTTGAAAGAATATCTGAAGCAGCGTTCTATGTTTTCTTTTTAATTTCTCTGATGAGGAAAGTGAACTCATACTGGAACTAGATACCACGCCCCCACCTCTTAATGCCTCCACAGCAAACCAACCATGCCTAAGGAGAATCTCCCTGATCTTCAGGGAGTATCTCTATACTCCTGATTCATGGTCTAGTGTTGGGTTAGGTTCTGTGGGAGCTTTAGGAGGCATGGTTAATGCAGGTGGGGCTTCGTGTTACCTGCCTCCCATCACTGCAAAGGGTTCTAGTGGAGTCAGTGTTAGCGAAGCAAAGCCCTTCTGTCTTTCTCACTGGGTTACTAAGTGGAGCCATCTGTGGCTTTGGGTGGGGATTATAAAAGCCATGTGCAAGCATTGATCTCACCCCATTCTTAAATTAAAATGAATTTAGTGATGGACAGTCTACATATATGGGGCTCTGAATGCTTGATTACACAAAGATTTAATTTTATGCCTAATATTTCTTTTCATCTGGTCATCTTAAGAAGAGGTATTTTATACATGCCAATGTGATTTTAAAAAAGTGTTCTGATAACATATAGTTTGGTTAAGATACAGTTTGGGTATTTGAGACTATTTAATATATTACCAAATGGAAACCATTTTCAAACAAAAAGTTATTTTAACTATGTCAAGCTTGTTTGTAGAAATTCCCACTAACTTCTACCTCAGGTTCCTAGTTCCGTATTGTTCAGTCCTAGTAGCCACATCTGTCAGAAGATGTGTCTTAACTCCAAGAACATTTTAGTTTTTTAGATATGTATAAAATCTGTATAAAATATGGCACTAATATTCCTAGACTCTGCATATATAGATTCTGCAACTTAAATAGAAATACACTTACCTGGAAGTAGCAACATTACTCTTAAAATGTTAAGTTAACAAAGAACAAATAATTTTACCTGAAAGACTGAAAGTTATGTTCTTTTTATAGTATCATTAAACCTGATACAAGTAAAAATAACAGTAACAGAGGAAAATTAATGTCAGTATACTTTAACATGTTATCAGTTAACAATCAAAAGACTCTTCTTAATATAGTAGGATGTTTCTCTTTTAGCCACAGTTTCTAATCTCTTAGAGTACACACTCCATTAGATAGATTTTTATATTATTATTCCTTAGTAGCCAGATCATCTACTCATGTAATAGGAAACCTAAGGAAACCCTATGCTTGATAGAAGTAATGTACATTTTTGAGTGAGTTTAGTAACATAGTAGCCAATCTAGTTTTTGGAGGTAAACATAAGTTAATATGATCAAGTAACCACCCAGGAAACAGAAAGATTGCTGTGAACCAATGTTTTTAAGTAATGCTCAAATTTGGACACAAACCTGCTGAAGTCACAGTTAAAAAAAAATCAACTTGAAAAATATGTCTTATTCAATGTGCAAAGATTGAAGCAAACATTTGATATGCAGCTAATTTCTAAGTTTCTTGTTTTGCTTTTTCTCACATCAGCAAATGTGCAGTCAATACAGTATGTGCAAAGCCTCAGATATAATTATGCATGTAACAGATTGTAAATAGTCTTTCAATTTTTTTTGGTAATCTACATATTTTGTGTGCACAGAATATTCTAGAACAAACACATGCTACTCAAAGAAGGTTAAAGATAGGAATGGATCATCCTTATTTTAATGAAGCAAAGTTCTTCTTGCATGTCTAATCCTTGTGCTCAAATTAAATAGTAAACCAAGGCATTAAATTAGCTACTTTCATGAATTTATACACACACACACCACACACACATACACCCCACATACAACACATACTCACATGCTTGGATTCATCATTCACTGTCAGCTCTGTGCCAGGAACTGTCCAGGATGAAGGGGATATGAAACAATTAAGTACCATGGAACTCATGGAGGAGACAGATTCTTTCCTTATGAGTCAGTACACAAAGGTTATCATGGGGATGTCAGGGAAGATATAAAACCCAGCTTATTAGAGAGGAATTGGGAAAAAGCAGACATATGAGTCAGCAACTAGACAGGTACCTGGCTCTAATAAACACTAGAGAATTTTTTTTTTTTTTTGGTCTTGTCAACTAAGTTGATTCTTAAAGGGGTATAGCAGCAGTTGCTGGTTCTAAGCATGGACGTTCATGCACAATCAATTCTGTTTTCCCATTCCAGTCTTCTTTGCTGCTCTGGGAAAGGTTGTCCTTGTCACAATTATTTGGGGCAATTTTATTTAGTATTTTAATAATTTTTACTTTGTATTGTGACCGATGAAGAGCTCCTGGCAGAAGCAGAAGTGATAAAGCCAGTGTTCTCTATTGTCTCACAGAGATGTCTCCACTCTGTGGTTTCTTTTCACTACTTTTTAAGCCACAGATTTATTGTAAGAGTTAATGTATTTAATACTCTGGTAAAGTAATACATTAATTCACTTAAACATGTATAGAAGAAATGTCACAACCAGAAAGAGATTTAAGAAGTGAGGACATCATCTTCAGCCCTCTCACTGTGGATCACTTATCCTTCCCTCTGAATACCTCAAACTTGGTAGAATCACATGAATTCAAATATCTGATGTACTGACCAAGGGAGGACACCTATTCTCATCTGTATATTGAATATAAAACAAGCTCAAGTTATTTCTTGCCATTTTTAGATAAAATAAATAGAAGTTCTAGATTATCTTTTCCCACCCCAATGCATTATCCTCTGCACTGGGAATACCAGTGCTCCACTGCTCTAGAGTAAGAAGATCATATTCATGACCATCCAGTATGTTCCCATGCACATCTGAAACAATCAAGTGACATACTGATGCTTATTAAATGAAAAGCTTTCTGTCACTTTCTATATAGTATATTCAATTTCATTAAACACAGTTAATGTGATCCAGTCAATTTATTTTATAATTTATTAATGGGTAACTATCTGTAGTTTTAAAAATACTGCTCTTGAAAATGGAGAGACATTAAAAAAAGTGAAGCATGGTGGTGTCATTGTTTGGTTTGTAGGGTTTATTCTAATATCTGAGTGGACATAAGACTAGACAGGGAAGCAAACAGGAGGCAGCTGCATTACTCCTATCCAAATTGGTGCACTGTTAGTAAGGATTGAAAAGAGAATTTTAAAACACAAGGAATATTTAGTAGGTTGAATCAACAGGACTGATTACTTAAAGGCTATAAGTAGTTAGAGGGTTGGGAGAGGGTAGAAACAGGAACAAACTAGGGATAAATCCTATTTTACAACATGACTGAGCTAATGAATTCTGATGTTGCCAAAAACGTATGGTATATATCAGAGGATGATGAAGGTTAGACATGTTGAACTTAAAGCACCTCTAGAACATCTACTCAGAGATGTCTAGCTGGCATTTGGATTCTGGATCTAAATTACTGAGAAGGAGTTTGAAAAAGAGACAACGATATCAGTCATCAGTACATAGTGACTATTTCCAAGCACAAACAAAGATGAAACCATCTAGAGAGAGACTTTAGAATTAAAAATAGCAGCCCCCAGTGGCAGAGTTCTGGAGAGAGGTGACAACTACATGCTAGGCAAAGCTAGAAGAGTCTCAAGAAAGGCAGCATGGAATTTGGAAAAACAGGAAGTAGTAACGACTCAGAAGGCCGATGAATAATTTCCAGCTGTAAAGAGAGATCAACAGTGTCCAAAGCCGCAGAGAAGTCCATCAAGACCTAAACAATGAATGTTCACTGTCTTTGGAATTATAAAGCCACTGATGGAAAAGAGTGCGAAACATTTCTGCAAAACACATGAGAAAGAAATCAAGTTGCTCTGAGTAGAGAAACGGGCGTGGAAACACTGTATGCACAGTACTATTGTGACATGTTTGTAGGTGTAGGGGACAGAAAAAAACAGACATTATACCAGAGTGATAAGGAATCAAGGGATGATTCTTTTATTTTCTCATGGTCTGTTTGTTTTCATTTTTGCCCAATGGTAGAATTTTGACAATACACTGGGAAAGGAAATAAGAATGACGAAGCAAGATCTTAGAGTCATTGAGAGAGGACATTTTCACATCTCATGAGTGCCTTCAAGAGAATTCTACTATTAAGAATTCCTGACTTACATTTAGACACATTATAAAATGCAGGAAAATAAACCTGATAACTGCGACAAATTAAAAATGGCCAAAGTCCTTTGATATTTCTCCCATCAAGAAGTGAGACCCATATTTCTCTCCCATGAATCTGAGGAGGCTTTTTAAACTAACAGAATATGGCAAAAGAGAAACCTTGTTATTTTATGAATCTGGACCTTAAGAAACAGAAAGCTTCCACTTCCTGTCTCCTTGACTCAGGTCTACCTAGGAACATTTGCTGCCACGGGAGAAGTCCCACCACCCCATGTGGTCATGCTGGAGTGGTCAGGTATAGGTACTGCGGTCTACTGGTCCAGCCGAATTTTACCTTCAAGTCATTTCAGCCAAGGCATGAGACGTGAGTGAAGCTGCTTCAGCCTTCTATGTCATCCCACTAGGCTGCTGAATAACAACTGTTGACCTTAGTCAATGACACATGGAGTAGAATCACCCAGATAAATCTTGACCCACAAAATCATAAAATATGATAAGATAGTTCTTGTTTCAGGCTGCTAAGTTTTGGGGTAATTTGTTAAATAACAGTAAGTACCTGGAACACATGTTTTGAAAAAGTCTACTCTATTTCACATATTCACGTATTTCTTAAAGTACAAAATTTAATAAAAAAGATGTAAACAGCTACCAAAAGCACATCCCATATATCCCTCAACTATTTTCTTGGCAATTATTTATGTTAACTCCTTTATATGCCAAGTAGGGGGAAGACACAATAGAATCTTGTAAGATGTGATTTTTCTTCATTCAGTAAAGATGCACAGCTATATTATAAATGTTTAAATCTAACTTTTACTATATTTAGATATGACACCAGAAGAAAAACAATAATGATAACAACATTAATGCTATTTTTAAAACTCATGGTCTATTATAAGCAGTGCTCCTTAATAAAGGATAGTGAATACATATCACTGTATGTTGGGACATATTATCCATTGTTGGTAAAGGATGCTCCACACAGACTGGTAGAAAAGGATTGATAATCAAATGTTGCACAAAATATAGTGAAACCTGGTTACAGCTTCCAAATAATGCCTCTTTTTCACACAATACTCATTTTGGATTAAAAAAAAAAAAGAACCCAGGTAAGAGGCTTGAGGTAGATTATTCAGGTATTTTTTTCCTAATGGAAATTAGAGTCACTTGAATAATATAAATTGTGTAAAAAGCTTCATGCAGTCCATTTTCTTTCTTTTTTTTGTGGTTTCCTACAGACTCTAATAACCAATTGTTTTACAACTTAAATAATGTTGAGTATGAGCATTTTCACTGTGGCAAATTCAGACACAAACCACAGGAAGTAGTGATGCAGTACATGGAATTTTCCCCACTGAGTTAGTGTTATCTCTAATATTCTGCAATGTGTTGGACTCATATTGTTGCAAGCGTAAATTCTTTTGGAGAAAAGCAGTAAAAAATATGTATTTCTTCCCCCGCAAGTTGTCCTCAACTCCCTACCACCAATGATGATGGAAATTTGGGTATATTAAGTGCAGGAAAGAGGTTTATAAATACTTCTTGATAGATAGGTAGACAGACAGGTAGATGAGATGATCCCTCTCCACAGCTGTTCAGAATGTTATGTGACCTTTGCAGTTTGGAATTTTAACTGGAGGTAGGTAAACTGATTATTTCATATGAGATATAATAAATGAAAAGCAAATAATATCTATGCAATTATCTTCTAAGATCAAAGGTAGTCATTTTGACTTTATAAAGAACCTGTTTAGAGAACTAAAAATTAAAAAAATAGATTTACATGAAATTGCTTATGGCATGCATTTCTGCTTAAATTTTATGTTGAGTGCACACAAATTTGGCTAACATTAGTATGGGTAATACTATTATTTTATTTTCTTAGAGTTTAAAATAAAATATGCTTTTCATTGCAATTTTCATTGCTTGGGTTGCAATAAAAAATGCTGAAAAAGTAATGCTATATAAAGCAATCTTGAACTAAATTGCTCTTTATTAATAATCATTTCTCTGCTTAACAAAATTAATGTTAAATACTATTTGAAGAGCTATTTTTATGAGATCAGATATAGTATATTTTTAGTGTAAGATTAGCTAAAAATATCTATGAAAATAAAATTTTCATAATACTTATTGTTTAAACAGTTAAAAAATAAATTTCAAGGGATTATATATGAATAAGGACATATCTAAAATTTACTATTATGCAAGTAATTTTAACAATAGCATTGTATAAGACAAAGACTAATCTCTTATATTTCACATAAAAATTATTACTCTGTTCTCTTTCATTAGCGAATGTACAATTAACTGATTTAGATAAATCACAAAGGTAAAGCCTCATAAATCATTCATTCAGTGGACAGACATTCATTGAGTGCCTAATATTTATCAGAGGTAGAGTTATGAACAAAATTGCAAGATGTCTATCCTTGGGAAACTTACATTCCAAGTGGAAAACTACAGAAAAAAAAAATAAACAGAATACAGTACTTCAGGTTGCAAGTGCTAAGAACAGTATATCAGGATAAAGAAGACAGAGTTGGTGGGTCTGAGGAGAGGCGTGCTCCATGTTAGGTAGTTTAATCAGGGAAGGTCTCTGAAAAGGTGACCCTCGCGCAGAGTAGAGTGAAATGCAGGTAGGAGCCATGAGGATCTGGAGACATTTTCTGCTAAGAGAACAGATTCGGCAAAGGTCCTAAGAAGAGGGGAGGCCACACAGCATGGCTTTCAAAACATAAATGAGGGTAGAGCTAGCTGCTAGAACAGATAAACAAAGGGAGAGATTGAAATGTGACCAGAGCAGAGAGTGGGGTGGGGGGAGGGTGAGAAAATCCTAAGAGGACCTAGAAGGCCATGGAAAGGGCTTGGTAATTAATTCTCAGGAAGGTGGGAAGCCATCTGAATATTTTGAGCGGAGGAGTGACTTTTTGTCTTTGGTTTTGAAAAGATCACTTTGGTTGTAATGTATAATTAGAGATACATAATATGGAATTATATTGGTTGTTAATAACAAAGAAAAGTAAATCCAGAATTTCTCATGCTATAAATCATTATAATAGAGGGAGACAAATCTGGCTCAAAGGTTCAATTTAATAGGTAGTTTTCAAGATATTTGCAATGCATTTTATGGATCTAATTGTAGTCAATCTTGAGGTCTCGTCATTATCATAAGCCCTAATGTCAAATATAAAAATTAGAATTTCTCATTAGGGAATTCTGATAAGTTCTTGGGTGATCTTCCATTAGCTTCACTTTTACTTCCATTTATAGTCTTGCATGTCTTTCAAGGTCTAAATTACTATTCATCTAGCTCTCATGCAGCTATGAGTAATTTCTAACAGACAGATCCCCAGTTAGCTTCTGCATAGCAAAGAGCATGTGATGTACTAATTGAATCTCAATTAGCTTACATCATATCTTTTACAGAATTTCAAAACATGATTGTTCCCATATCAAAGGTTCAGAGGAAGGAGGACAAATATTTTTCTTTCTGTATTGCTAAGAAAAGAAATCCAGCTACATGTATAGGACTCACAGTTTTCATCACGTCAAAATATAAAAGAGGCCTATAAATAAACAAGGGGATAAGGTGCCCTCTTTCATGTGCTGTCTGAGAACAGCATAGAGCCCAAGACAGGCTTCCTCCAGAGTACAGGTACAGGTGGGAGCATCGTCCGCAAGAAGCCAAACCACAGGCTCTTTCTTCCGCTCACCTGTGACTCTGTCACCTGCTTCAGTTCCAAAATAATTAGAATTGTGATTTGTTATTGGAAAATCACTCAGCTGGCTTACTTTAATCTCTCCTAGAGTCTGTTCACAAAGATAACAACAGTGAGGCATTCAGGCCAACAATAACACAGCAAATAAGTTGGGGGCAAAAATAAAAGCAAGCAAATTTGTACTAAAACAGGTAGAGACCCTGTAGAATCAGATGAACAGCAAACTAATTGCAGCTTCCACAGGAGGTCGTGCTCCCTACTGGAATTCAAACATGACACTTCTTTTAAAAGACACTGTAAAAGGGGGAAAGTGTTCTTCGGGCCAGCGATCTAGGAAAGTGTAGAAATTCTCAGAGGAGAGATGCTATGCAGGCCTCAGAATTTTCACCATTGATTCCTCACTTTCCCTGAAGTTTTTGGCAAAGTGTATGGAAGATTCTACTTTGTATATGAACAATCAGATATTTTTCATTAATAAAATTACTTGATATAATGAAAATAATAAAACAAATAAGAAAAGTCCAGGTAGAATGTTAAAGTAATTTATGAATAATAGCTTTATAAGTCAGTCAGAAATGTGAGATGAGAGAAGATCCCATGTAATACCTACTTTTCAATTTAGCTTATATATATATATGCACATATAATATTATAAAATACCTATTATTTGACAGTCACTGTTCCAGATTTTAGGAATAAGGCTTTGAAGAAGTGCTTGCTTTCATGAAGCTTACATCTAATGAGGAGAGATAGATCATGATTGAATAATTCAATGCAAAATTTTTTCAGAAAGCAATGAATATGACAAAGTAAAAACAGGGGAAAATAGTTGAGAGTCATCCAGTTGTATGAGGTCATACTTTAGATTCAGGAGTCAGAGGAGGTGTTTCTGAGACGTCAGTTGAACTGAAACTGAAGGACCAGAAGGAGTCCTTGGGCAGTATTGTAGGCAGAGGTCATTGCACATGCAGGTCCTCAAGGAGAGACAAACTGTGGAGCATAAAGTAGGAGGAACTGATTCAGAAAAGGTAAGCAAAGATCAAAACTGAAATTTTATTTTAGTGTGATGCAAAGATACTGGAAGGAGTTTAATCTGACAAGAGACCTGATTTGATTCATATCGTAAAAAAGTTACTCTGAGCTGTATACAACCAAGGTCAAAGTAGAAGAAGTTAGAAGGTTAGGGGCAGTGTCCAGATGAAAGGCAATGATGTCTTGGGCTAAGAAATTTAAATAAAGTGCCAGGAGAAAAATGCTAAATTATAATAAAGAATAAAGTATTTCAAGAACCCTTCAGCACTTTAGAATCATCCACTAACACATGTACAATTGATGTGCTAATTACAGATCATTCTGAGCCTTTGATTAATATTGGCTCCCTAAGGAGTCTTATTAAGCAAATATTTGTATCATTAATACTAACTGATTTTCTGTTAGACATACAGGCTAGTGCTGTTCACAAGCGAATTCACCAAACTTAAGAGAAAGCTCACATAGAGAACATTATCTATCACAATTACCTAGACATCATCATAGCCCTGGAAACTAGGAGCAGAGCACATTCACAGCATGCTGCAAAATTAGAACTACCTGTCCTTGGATTCAACTTCAATAATACTTAAGGACCTCAAGATAATGATGATGATGATGAAGATGCTATTACCCTTTAGGTGAGATAATAAAAGCACTGATTTAAAGTGTTAAGCATCTTAATTTTTGAATTGTTTTCTATTAGTCATGATAGATTTAGGCCAATCCATCCATCACTTACTTATAGTTTCCCTTGTGATGAATTGCAAGGAGCCATTGTATTAGGAGTTCAAGATGAGGCCAAGGAGTGGAACTATAAATTTAATGGAGACCTCATCCTAGTTCTATGTGTGTCTGTGTGTCTGTGTGTGTGTATGCACACCTGTGAGCTGGCAGGTGAGACAAAAGGGGAAGAAGCTATTACAGATTTTACTGAGTGCTACCCATTGTACTGTTTCTTCACCTATTTATAGCTGATCAGAACAAGACAATTCACACAGATTCCAAACACATCTGCCAGCCGAAGGTCAAAGATACTATTTGGCACAATTGCTATTCAAATGTCAGACGTAAACTAAAATCCAAAACAAGGTGTCCTGCCTTATAGTTTAACCCCAAGACGGACAAGAAAGCATTGGCATACATTACAGCAACTGACAAAATAAGTATCTGTTGAAAGACTTAGAAGCAGGCCTCAGGCAAATGATGAGAAAGTTTGAGACGGTTAGAGGGGAGTTACCCCAGTTTGGTTGCCTGCTAAAATCTTCCCAATAGCAGCAGCTGAAAAGGAAGGGAAATCATAATCACTGGGTTATGCTCTTTCAAGGACTATGGATCAGACTCCCAAAATGGTGTCCGTAATTCCTTCAACCTATGATCGCTGGATCACATCTGCTAAGTTTTAGATCTAGAATATGCTCAAAGCAATACTTTTAACACATGTATTAGTCAATTAATAGAGATTAAAGTGTAACTTTTTCCCTTTACAAGTGATAAAACTGAAATCTTCAGAGGTTATTCATTTGCCTCACCTAAGTTAATACAACTGATCTATGATTTCTGGACCTCAGAACTTCAAGCTGATGAAACACTTTACAGTACCCTAAGTGACAAATTACCATCACGATCAGTATGATTAATAAAATAAGATGCCTGTAATATCTAGTTTATTAAGTCTTCGTATAATGTGTTTCTTGTTGTATTAAACATATTTCATACATTTACACAGAAAAAAATACTCCAGTACTATAAAAGAGAATTAGTATATTTAAGTAAGCAGCAAAGAATGACTTAAAATATGTTACAATGCCTACAGATAAACAGCAATAATCTAACACTAAGTTTTCTTAAAGTAGTCGGCTTTCAACCTGCACATTCTATTCTTTCTTAAATAGCACTATGAATGGCAGCCTTTTCATACAAAGACAGTTTACTTTTTGATGTTACTCATATTAGCAAATATACTTCTTTTTGTAAGTGTTTTTTACTTCAAGATAGAATGGTGCATTTCTTATGAAGATATTAGTTTAGGGGTCAGATTTCTATTAGGTTAGGTAATAGAGGTTACGCATTTCTTATGATATTTCTGGTATGAAATCAGAGACTGAACTAGAACGTTTATGTGGTTCTTGAGTAATTATTAATTTTGTTACATTTCTCTAAATTGCCGTGATGAACAATTCTCAAAATTTTTCCATTCTAGGAAAAATACATTGTGTCCTCCTTTGTTTTATTCATACTTTATTTCCAGCTTTGAGGTATAAATGCAATGGAAATTTTATCACTTATGGAACAGTTAGGGACAGAAATAAAGAACACTTAGGTACAGAAACAGCTAAATTGGGATAAATAGTAGACTCTGTTTTTTTCTCACCAGTGTCCCATTGAAACTGTGCTGAATATCTGTAAAGTCATTAAAGCTGGAAAAGCACACGTAGCCCCCAAGAGGCCTTCAGAAATCTACAAGAAGTCTTGCTCCAGAACTAGGCCTGAGTAATTAGATCATGCTGCATCTGCTTGCTGGTTTTGTAAGACACTCGTGTGAATTGTCAGGACTCACTTTCACTTGTTCTACCTGCAGTCTCTGAGGTTTCTTTGTCAAGAGGAATTCTAGCCCCAGCACGTATGAAAGCAATACCATGTTTCCAACACAGCAATACAGTATATGAAAAAAAAACAAGTTAGGACTTGGTTGTATCTTTTGAGACTGTGTCATCTGCACTATGCAGGCATACATTGTTTATTGTGCTTTGCACATACTGTGTTCTTTATAAACTGAAGCTGTGCAGCATCCCTGCAACAAATGAGTGTACCTGTGCCATTTTTCCATCAGTATTTGTACACTTTGTGTCTCCAGGTCACATTTTGGTAATTCTTGCAATATTTCAAACTTTTTCATTATTATATTTATTATGGTGATCTATAATCAGTGATTTTTGATGCTACAACTACAACTCACAGGAGGCTCAGTAGAGGGCTGGCACTTTTTAGCAATAAAGTATTTTTAACAAGTTATTTATATATTTTTAGACATATGTTATTGCACACTTAATAGACTACAGTACAGAATCAACATAACTTTTCTTTGCACTGGGAAACCCAACATTTTGTAATCTGCTTTATTGCAATATTCACTTTATTTTGGTGGCATAGAACTGAACCCACGATATCCCTGAGGTAAGCTTATAGTGACCTAATCAAATAGAACTGATTTTTTTTCTCAAGATAAAAAGGGTCTTAGAGGAAGCAGTTCAGACCTGTAGAGGAGCTTCACAATGTCATCATAGTGTCTTCTTTTTACTTTGATCCTCCCTCTCTATAGAGTTTGGTATTTTCCCTCATGCTCATAAGATGGTTGTTCTGTCTCCAAGCATTACATCCAAACAGTGAAAGGGAGAGGCCAAGGGAAAAAAGTAGAAAGCATATTCCAGCCAATTCTTTCTACTTTCAAAAACTTTGCAAGAAGACCCACCAGTGAGATCCCCCGATATGCTGTTGGTCAAAATCATGTGACCATGGATCATGTGACTATGCCTACTTTTTTGTTTCCCATTTTTGGAGTAACATAATAACATTTGCCTTATGTGATTGTTATGAAACTTGAATAAGATAATAAACACAAATGCTTAGAGTAATGCTGGAATAGATTTCATGCTCAGTAAGGGGTTGCCACTGTTAATAAACTAAACCAGAAGAGACTGAAAAATGACTACGTCTTCTAGGATTCACCTATATTTAGAGGAAATTGGAGTTCTGAAAATACTCATGTTTTTGTAATACACACTGATATTAAATACCATTTTCTATATCATTCTCTTAAAATGTAATTTGATATTTTTAGATACTTTTATTAGTTAGGTGAGTCATTGAAAATATGTATTATCAGTAGATCCTTTTATCAAAACAAAAAGTAACCTCTATAAATATTTCCTTAAAGGTTATAAACACTCAAGAAAAAACTAAAGGTAGTCTTGAGAAATGAAAAAAGAAGGTGGTTACCAAAGAGAGTTATCAAAGGAAATATGTGAATACCAAAGAGTAGTAAATAATAGAAAAAATATCTTTCTCATGATAGAAACTCTACTTAGAACAAAATAATGCGAGCCTGAGAAACCTGAGTGTAAAGCATGCTTGGAGCATCTTATTGTGCATATCAAGAGGAAGAGGGTCATATGAACAATGAAAAGCCTCACAAGAGCACTTGAGTTTTTTATATATTTCATTTCATGCTATAAACCAAACAACCATAATATGCTTTCAGCACTTACTTGTATTTGCTATTATAGGACTAGAATAATATGAAATAGCTCATACAAAACAACATAATAGGTGGCCGTCATTCATAGTAAGAAACATGCTTGCACAAATGAAACTCACTCCTTATTATATCTCAGATGAAAGTCTCTTTCAATTTTATAGCATTCTTTCTAGCTGAAAGGGCTCATTCAATATTTAAACAGCATCAACTTCCAAAATCTTGAATAATCTGCAAATGCTAAAGCTCATTGTCTGAACTTAGATAGTTGTTTTTGAGGAATTACTCATTGTAAATTCTTCTATTGACTATTTCCAGATAACAATAATTTGAATCTAAAGGAAAACTATATAACTTACTCTTTAAATTTGAATTGATGATGTTCATAATATGCTTTACTTCTAATATAATTAGGCATATAAATATACATTTATTGTAACTTCTATGGACAAAGATAAATGAGAACATGTCCCTGCCATCTAGAAGCTTACACTCTAGTGAGTGAGTCTGAAAAACAAGTTAGTGTTGACGTAAGTATATTATAATGGAAGGATAAAATGGGCACAACTGGAATGAAGGAGAGAACAAATCTCTTGGCTTTTCACTGGATGAGAAGAGTTTCTCACAGAGTTTATTCACAGAATAAAGAGTTTCTGGTTACAGTATAGTTTAGGACCTGGGAGAATGGGAAACCAAGTAAGAAACAAATTAGCATAGAGAATAGCTGGTGTCTTTTTGGAGGTGGCGGAGGGGAAGGAAGGAAGTCTCCAGAGCTATGGTCATGTAAAATCCCAAGTAAGGGGACTCTTAGGCAGACACAGCAGATACCTATGAGCAGGAGGAGGAATGTGGTTATGTTTCTAGCTTCTAGGGGAGATGGCCTTTTATACTATCCCACTTGGGGCTTTGACATAAGGCTCAAGTTATCTTATAGCTACAGACAAGAAACTCTTTGCATCACAAATAATGATGTAGGTTGTTTGGAATGTTGAAAAAATAAACTACAAAGGATATTTTGTAAAATAACCCCCTAAGATATCTCAGGTGACATGATTGTTTCCTTTGCATATAAGTACATTTTAAACTTCTGTGTATTTTTTAAAATTTAGGTATAATTTAAATACAATTTTTAAAACCTAGTGTTTTAATCTATTCAAATTGTATCTTTAGTAATTATATTTTCTAATTATGTATTACTAGATTATACAAATAGAATTAATTTTGTTTAATGATCTTATTTCCTGCAACCTTGGTAAATTCACTTATTAATTCAGTCGGATTTTTTTGGTAGATCCCATTGAGAATTCTTTATTCACAATCATGTCATGTATGAATAGACTGTTTTACTTTATCAAATGTTCAGTTCAATGAGTTTTGCTAATTGTATACATGTAGCCATCAAGCAGGATAAGACAGAGAAAATTTTTATCATTCTTGAGAAGTCTATTTTGCAATCTTCCAGTCAACCCCATCTTTCCTGAGGCATTAATTATTCAGATGTCTATTACCACATATCTTTTGGTCTGTTCTTTAATTCATATAAACGAAATTGTACAGCATGTTCTCTTTGATTCCACTGTCTTTGCTTAACGTTATGTTTTTGAGATTAATCTATGTTGTTGGCATTCTCCAGGAATTAATTTCTTTTTTTTTCATTTTCTTAATGTTGTCATTAGACATAGATTTAAGTTCTTTTTATAAACTTCTATTTTCTTCTCTTTTATTGTTAGAAATTGTTTAATCCTACCAAGAAATTTTTGCCTATCCCAAGGTTATGTACTTACATATTTTCACATTCTTCTAGAAGCTTTATGGTGCTAGCCTTTAAATTTAGATCCATGGGCAACTGAAGGTTACTCTTGGGCAAAGGGTGAGGCAGGATCTAGGTTCGCACCTCTATATGGATATCTATGTTATCTAGCACCATTTGTTAAAAAGATTTTCCTTTCTCTCACTGCATTCATGTGTGGAGCCTTGGTCAAAATTAATTAACCAGATATGTGTAGGTCTATTTCTGAACTCTCCATCTGTTGCATTGATCTATTTCTTGCTGCTGTAGCTTTATTAGAATTCTTGAAATCAGGTACTGTAAGTCTTCCAAATGTTACTCTTTTCAAAATTATTTTTCACATAAATGTTAGAATAAGGTTACTAATTCCTTCAAAAACTTTTCCTAGGATTTTGATTGGTATTCTGTTGAATTTATAGATAAATTTATGGGGAATGTACATTCAACACTATTGACTATTCCAATCCATGACCATTTATTTAAGTCTCTTTTTCTTTCATTTTTCTCTGCCACTTTTGTTCAATTTATTTGTAAGGATTTTAGATTTTTCAATATTGTAAATGAAACATAGAATATAATTTTAATATTTATATGAAAATAGAATATATAATGAAGCCAGATGATTTCTAATATAGTAATTAATTTTAGATATAATCTGTATAATTTCTTACAATTTACTGAGATATATTTTATGGCTATGAATATAGTCTATCTTGGTGGATATTTTCTGTGATCTTGAAAAAAATGTGCACTCTCCAGTTGTACAATGGGGTGTTATGTAAATGACAATAATGTCAAGTTTTGTTTGTTTTTGTCTACTTGTTCTGTCTATTATGAGAGTAATGTGTGAAAATCCCCAGCTATAATTGGAGATGGGTCTATTTCTTCCTTTATTTCTGTCAACTTTTGCTTAATGTATTTGATATTCTGTTATCAGGTACAAATATCCTTAGAATTTGATTTGATCCTTTGAAATGCACTCTTACCTCTGGTAATAGATACTCTACTTGAATTATATCTTATTTGAAATTCATATGGCCACAACAGTTTTCTTATACTCAGTTTTGCATGACATAGCTTTTTCATTCTTTTCCTTTCAACCTCTTCCTATATTTATAGTTAAATTTTGTTACTTATACATAGCACACAGCTGAGTCTTGCTTTGTTAACCAAACTGGCGTTTGTCTACCAATTGGTGTGTTCATTCTATTTTCATTTAGTGTAATTATTGATATGATTATATTTAGGTCTATCATTTTATTTTTCGATTTATTCCATATATTCTTTGCTTCTGTTTCTTCTTTTCTGTTATCGTTTGGATTACTCAAGTATTTTGTGGTTTTCTATTTTGTATCATCTATTTACATTTTATATGTAATCTCTTGTGTTTTCATGGCTGTTCCAGAGAACACAAAATATAACTTTATTTTTTCAAAATATACCTTTTAAATTATTAGAATACCTTATAAAAACAGTACACTTCCATTCATCCTGTCCCATACCTTTGTGTTCTTAAGGTCTTATTTTTTACTTCTCCATATGCTACAAACCACGCAGCACTTTGAATCCCAGGCAAAGATATATTCTTCTCCTGTCAGGCTGCTGCTAATGTCAGGGCAAATCAGTCTAGTCTAGAGTTGTACTCCATCTGTGCTTTGTTGCAGCTTTAGTTAGATTCCCTGCACCACCAAATATTAATTCTAAAAACCAGAATGAACCTCAGAATAATATGTTCTTCACACAAAATCCTTAAGGTCACTATAAATATTACCGCTCCCAAATTCACCTAAATGTTACCTAACGATTGCTAATAGAACCCCACAGTAGACAGTTTTCTAGGTTGGTGTGTTAGCCACCCTTTTTAGGAATTTTTATTTAACTTTTTACTTATCTAATCATCTTAGATTGCTATATAGATATTCTTGGTGAAGTAACATAATCCCAGTGACAATCTTGGGAAATTTTACTATATGTGATTTCAAGGAGTTAGTGAATATATTTGGAATATTAACAGAATGTAGGAGTTAAGAGGATGGCTTCTACAGCCAGTCCATCCAGTTCCTATCCCAATACTTACAACTTGCCCTCAGACAACTTCCTGAACGTCTTCTAGCCTCAGTTTCCCTAGCCAAAATCAGTGATTTTAGTTAGCTATTCCACAGCATTGATTTGATAACCAAATCATATAATAATAGCAAACATTATTGAACTCTTAGCCCTTATAGGCATAAAACGTACATGTAATTTACTTGTGTTAATTAATTTAATCTTCACAATTATCTATTGATAATGAATATAATGCACCTAACACAGTCACATTTTTAAAACTCAAATTGTTACCACTTATAATTACTCCGGAGTATGATGGTTTACTTAAATAAGTTAGAAATCCTGTTACATTCTTAGCTTGGGAGTAGTTAAATATCATAACATCACCAGCAAACACACTCCTTTAATGTGCTCACACACACACACACAGATCCCACAGAAATCAGCGTGACACTTTCAAATGTCTAACAAAGTATCTCATTTGATCCTAACAGCCCTGTGAAATAAGGAGGTTGGATTTATGAAACATTTTTAAAATGAATAAATGGAAGTATATCATAGTTTAGTAATCTACTAAAAATCTCTCATGAAAAGTTCACGGTAGATATCAGACATGTAAACAGATATCTCTGCTGAAAGCTCTCCTTTCGCTTAATTACACCCAGAAGATTTTTCCTATATAAAAGAAATTATTCTCTTTCATAATTTTCATTACATTTTTCAAAGCTTCTCTAAGACTATCACTTTACTAGAATGTGCAACAGTGATTGGTGCCATCGAAAATTCATCACCTTCAGAAGATTTTTTTTCAGTTGATACTAGAATGGTAAATAGGATTTAATATATTACTGGTTGTATATATAACTTCCCACAAACGAAGCAGTAATAAATAATTGTAGCACTATAAAGAGCAACTGAGGATTGTAAGTCATCTTATAAATAGTAATGACTATCTTCACTATTAACATTTTAATAATAATTTATGAAAACATAATGAAGTTCTAATCAATCAAAAATACACTATCAAAAGTGATTTGTTTCAGGACTTACTCCAGAAGAAGTAGAGGATACTGTTTCAAAACCCATAATGTCATCCCCCAAATGTTCTTCATTTAGTAAAAAGTTATGTATCCAAGTTTTGGCAGTCTTCTTACTAACAGAACAAAGAAAACAAACAGCTGGAATTCAAAACACTTAAAGACATATATGAACATATATGAACTGCTCAGTTTTTGTCAAGTATTTTAATGGTTTTCTATTCAAAAATTAGTTATCTTGTAAAAAGAAGCCTCTGAATTTTTGGTAATCACATGCCTTGAATTGAGAGTACGCTACTCATTATGATTTAAAATGCTTCGTCTATGTTGAGTTTTAAAACAACTAGAGAAACAGATGTCAGACATCCAGTGTTGCTATTCTCAATCAGAGATCATTTTTAGTTTAACTGTTCCTCCTCTCCGACTGTAATAAATTTGCTTTCACATGCATTTCTGGTCACAGGAACTGCAACCCCTAAAAAATGTGAAGCAAGCTGAGATTTGCAAATGCCCCAGACGTTGTTAATGCAAGGGAAGTCTTTGTCTTGCCTAAAAGAAAGAACTTAGGTGTTAATTAGGAATGTGTTTAAAAAACTCTCTCAGTTTTAATTAAAAAAAAAAAGTTTCTTAGACGCATCCTTTCTGAAGTCATCAAATAAATACAATGAGGTGCTCTTGTAGATCAGGTTTAAAAAGGTTACAGTGATTCAAAGACTATTCTCTTTGCGTTTTATTTCCACGTTTGAGGAATACATTTTCCGAATGAAAAGGAAAGGATAGCTTTCTTTATTCTCTATTGACACCCATTGGTATCTGCCTTAATTTTTACTTAGGTGAAGAACACGGGTCCAGTAAGTATGAGAAATATTAGGGAAGGGAGCAGGTGTGGCTCAACATGCAATTTAGTTCATTAAATTCTGCGTGTAGAGTCAAGAAGACTTTGTGTAGATTTAATACAACTTTTCTCCAATCTACATATGGAAGAAATGGGTTATAAATATGTAAATATTGCTTCTTTCAAGTTTCTCTTCATTCCTTATTAAAAGTATATTTACTAACTCATGCTTAACACCTAAAACAGTTTTCTTGTAACTATACAAAATCATACTGTAGCATAAAACATGACTGAAGATTATTCCTCTCTCATTCCTCTTCAAGCGAGTTTAGTGACTGAGATGACTGAAAAGATCATATCAGGACAGTCCCGCCTGAAACATCTGCATGAAACAGGGATCCAAAGCAGTATTTCATCATACACTTCCAGTGCATTTTCCATTTACCCTTGCTTGTACTTATGTGCATTTTTTAAATCCCTGAGCAATATGCAAGTTCCAACAACCAACCATATTGCTGACAGAGACTGTTAGAACTGTATTTCAAGACAGCAAGCTTTTGAATTAAAATATTGTTTAATATTTACCAAGTTGTTCTGCACCTTTCTTCTGCAACCTCTTGTCAAAAGCCACGTGTGTCTTGCTATTTTCAGAGTAAATTTGTAACAATGGAGTAATCTAATTGTTAGTTATTTGGTTATAGCCATCTGTGGCAGGCCAATTAGAGAGCAGCCTGGAATCAGCTGAAGTACTTGCGAGGCACAGTTTATTTATAACTTGATATTTATGGGGAATTCAGTAGTAAAACTCAGTCTCATAAAGGACCGGAGTTGCTGTTTCTGCAATCCACAGTATACCGCACATAAAGGCCACTTCATCAATCATTCATGAATTCAAGAGAAAGACTCACGTTTTCAAGACGATTTTTTTACATCATTTTAGCAAGGCAAGAGTCACAAGTAGTGTCCTGAAAAAAAACAGCTCAACTCATTTTCATGCAAATTTGGATAGGGGATTGAATATCAAACTGGAGGATCTTATGAGCAGATCTACATAACTATTCCAAGTATAAGAAAAATGTTTTCAAATTATTTTATCAAACATTTAGCCTAATCTGCAGCTAAGATTCTACCCCTCAATAAACCAAAAGAACACAGCCGATTGAGATCAAGCAAGAAGAGGAATGAGAGTAACGGAGGAATACCAGTACAAACAAGGAGATGCGTGCCTGGTAAGAGTAACGGCCACTTTATCAGTCTGTGGCGGTCACTTCTCTCAAGATGGAAGCCCAGCTATGGTTAATCCTGCAGACGCCGCCCAGGCTGTGAGTACAGTTTAAGAGGTACAGTTCGTAAGACTATTCCCCCTGAACTTGAGATCCCATATTCGCCTACAGGTATTGAGATACTTCCATTTACTAGGTAGGCAAATACAGTATATCCTTGCCAATGAGATGTTACACATTTTAAAAAGACATTCTTTGAACACTTTCTGTCTGGTTATTAATATGCTATTTTTGATAAAATATAGATATGGCATGATAAAATTATCAATAAAATTTATTGAACATCAGCTATATCCCAAGCACTTGGATCATATTTTCTGATGGAAACTTCACAATAAATTACTGGGATTGTTAATAGCATCCCTCTTTTAAAACTCACAAAACTGAAGGCCTTATAGGTTAAGTAATTTATTCAAAATCACATGGCTAATAGTAAGTATAAGGGGAATTTAAACCCAGATCAGCTCTTCCTACAATATGGGTATAAAAAAATAATACATTCATTTCCATACTTGTATAGGAGGTGATTGACAGATTTGTGTAAGAACATAGCAAACAATAAGGACATAATACAGAAACATAAGCCTTGTGAAATATTGATGTTCTCAGTTTACACACCAAATAAGCAGAAGGTTATATTGGAGAGCCAGATAATGGCGACAATTCCTAAATGTACCATATTGGAGAAGATGCCTTCTAATCATCAGAATCCCTGCAGAGGTAGAGAAAGCACTTAAAAAAGGAAAAAAAGACTGTAATTCTGTAGCTGCATTCCAAGTACAGTGAATCAAAATACCCCGAGAAGAAGCCCCCACATTTTTAAGTTTGTCAGTAGATTCTGATGTTCAATCAAATTAGGGACCAAAAATATGAAAGGTCTACTAGTTTCCCTAATTCTTGTATTCTGTGAGACTATTAGATGAATCTCTAAACTTTGGTAAAATTAAGAAACAGGAAAAGAAAATAACTCTATCTGTGAATTATCTTTCAGGAAGGTATTGTGCAAAGGTTAAAAATATAGGCAATCATTGTTTATCTACACCATAAAAAGCCCAAATCCAGGGCTTCTGCTATATATATATATATATAATATATATATATATATATATCTTTTTAATATGACTCTCCTTTTTTTCTCAGATGACTTAGAGATAAATCTCACAGCTACTATCCAGCTACATATGATATTGGTACAATTATATTAACTTTCTATGCCTCAATTTCTTGACCTATAATGGAGTGCTCACATCATATATATCATTATTTTATTGTGAGGACTAAGGGAAAATTCTTGTGAACATGCTTGGTAAAATTGAAAGGCCCATGCAATCACAAGTTGTTATGACTATCTATTCATAATAAAATACTGAAGTTAAAAAATATACCAACTTCATTCATATTTCCTAGGTACATCCTCATGTGCCCCAATCATCCCTTCCTAGGATTCTTTTAGGACAAGACTCAGATAAGAATACAGGCTTCTTTTGATAACAAAGATGAGTTTGTTTCCATGAGTGAATTTCTATAAAACTAAACAGAAAAAAGAGATGAAGAATATTGTCTCATCAGTGTTCTTACTTGCTCCAGTTGATCTTGTCTGATTTCTCTTTGGCTTTGGACAGTAAGAAATTATTTTCAATACTTTTTATATTTAAGCCTATTTTAAATATGTCATAAAAATATAAGCCTCCATTAAAATAATTAATACTTTAAGACTTCTATGGTATCTATCAACGTCCAAATCATTAATGATAATACTAAATATCAGGTTTTAATATTGGTGCTTATATTGAACATTATTGAAGAGCACGAGAAAGTCCCTTTGAATTCACAGAGTTAGTTGAAACTCAGCAATGCTGGTACAAGTCTTGTTATAAAATACCACATAGTTTATACTGGGAATAGAATAGTCTTTCTCAACCAGAGAAAACGTCAGTTACAACTGGAGACAGATTTCAAAGTTCAAAGCCTGGGTCCTCGCTAAGGAGGATGTGATATTCTCTTTGTGTCGAAAAGATGAAGAAAAGGAAAAGGGGGCATATTGATTGTGGGAAACAGATATAAACAATCCAGAATGAAAGTGACACAAAGCAAATCAATTATTTTCTGGTGTGACTGGCAAATAAAATCCTAAGAAGAAAAGTTTAAATCCTAAATTTACTCCTGGATGTATCACTAATTGTAACATTTTTATGGCACTCTCACTGTTATTGGGGCGTACAAGGCTTTATTAAAAGTTTTCCATGTTCTCTCATGTTTCCGCAGATTTATGAGGAGAGGCCCTGATGGTGTTTCAGAGTATCTTTTCAGAATGTTTGTATAGTGAACTGCCTTGGAAGCCAGAAATATAATCTCTCCCTTTGGAGCAATGGGCAGACATACTTATTGTCCATTATGAGCACAGAATTTCTCTTCTGTAGAGCAATCCATCAAATGTGCAGGTGTCCCCTGAATTTCTCCATGTTGTCCAGTGGAAACTGGGGCCCAGGAAAACTGACATGAGAAAAATGATGATGTCCTTGCTACTACTATTGCTGTGGGTGAAGAAACATCCTTTGTGTCTGACCCAGGAGTCTCATGCCTCCTGCCATTTAACTGCTGCAAAGCTAACTTGTTGTCCGCAAGTAGAATAAAATTCTAGAACATTGCCAATTCTTGAAACATTTTCTGGATAAATGGATCTTAATGTCTTAAGCACACTTAAATAAATTTGAAGCTCATGCTTCTAAAGTAATGCTTCCTAAGTTTAAATTCAGGCTTTGTCAACAGTCAGCTGTACGATCTTGGAAATGTCATATAATCTCTCCAGGACTGTTTCATCATCTACAAAATAAGGGTAATAATATTTTTCCTCTTTTTTAGGATTATTCTGATGAGTTAAATTAATATATGTAAATTACTTAGTGTCTCACATTTAATAGATGTTTAATTAATGCTGAGTATTATTACTTATTATTTTTATAAAATTTGGGAGGGTAGAAATATGAAAAAGCTGTCCCTAATTTCACCATCAACTGTACATGTTGTTATCATGTTGATGCTCTTTTTGTTGTGTTTTGATATTTATTTCCATAATTATCAGCATATCTAGATCTACTCTTTGAAGAAAATCTTTTAAAATATATATTACATAGGTTTCATTTAGGCGCTTTTGGCTGCAAAAAATAGAAACTCCTGCACAGTTTAAATCCTGGCTCTCTGCCTCCTACAAATAGAACAAAGATCTTGGGCAATAAGATCATCAGAGGGATACAGAGGATCTAGAAATTTGGAGAAAGAGGTCATGTGTACCTGGTTTATTGAAGAATTTCAACCCTGAAATATAAACACAAAGCTGCAATATAGCTGCTTTTAATCATGTTATAACAAATTCTCCTTTTCATTCTTTGTGACATTTCACCAGATTCCGTAAGTTTTTGTACACTTTAAATAAATAACATTGCCCAATAATATTGCTGATTCAAAGTCTTCACTATCCATGCTTCATAGCAATTTGTATTTGTAGTTAGATGGAGATGGATGAAGAGAGGAACAGTTGAGCTGTCCCACACTTTCTCTGTGAACAAATTCCTCCAGTGAGAAAGCGGGGAGGAGGAATGAAGAGGCAGGTGTAGTATACAACCATTTGCATGTTGATGTGACCCTGCTCCTTAATTTAGTCTAGTTTACCCTGGTACTAACAGGCTCACCATAGGTTGTGGGCACAGTATTCTTGGGGGTAATCTTAAGCTTTAATCTTGCTTTTCCTGAGGCCACGAAACCCTCTTACAGAGAAAGACACTAATTTTCCTTTATTTTTTCCGTTCATAGAAGGCCTTCAATTCTTCTTTCTGTATAATGGTGAGGTCTTGCCAATTTCTGCATCTTAACCTATATACTTGAGATGTTAACTCAGATGTCAAATTTTCCCTATGTAAGTCAAAATCTAAGAGCAATTTTCCAAGGGCAGCTCCTCCTGGCCCTGCTTGCCAAGTTGACCAGAGCACTTCTATGCAGGACGACAGACTCTCTCCTAATTATTGTCCTCTTGACAAGGCACACTTAATTTTCTCTCTTCCCCAGTCTTCTTAAATAAACTGATATTGACTGTGTAGGGTACTATGGAGTGATGGAGTGATGGTGAATAGTGGCTGGGCAGATTCTGCAAGTGTCTGAAGTCTCAAGGGTGTCAGTTTGTAGCATGTGAGTAGTTAATTGCTTTTCAGCTTTAGCTATCTTCATCTGTTATTCTTGAACAGTTAGACAAGTCCAACTCAACATCCTCATACAACTGTGTCTGATTGGAGATATAATAAACACTATTTTAAGTGTTAGATTATTTAATATATAGTGTGAATTTGGGGCCTACTTATGGAAAGACATAAATCCACAAAATACTATAAAATAATTTCCTAATATTGACAACTTTCTAGACTTTTCCTATACTCAATGACCTATTTTTTATGGTCCTTTCCTACTTGGTCCCATTCCATATGCCCACAACAGGGTGGTGCATGACCCATACATTTGTTTATCTTGTTTGCTTATTGATTGCTGTTATTTTATTTTTTAAATGTTTAATGGCAATAATAGCACATTTATTAAGAATTTGCTATGTCTCAAGAGCTATGATAAGCATTTTTAATCCATATCTTATTTAGTCTTCATGCTAATCCCAGACACTATTTTTTCATTATATCCAGCTTTAAGATATAACATTGTTTAAGCTTAAAGTGCATAACATGATGATTTGATATATCTATGCATTATGAAATGATTACCATAAAAATCATTAGTTGATACATCCATCACCTCACATAGTTACCATTTTTCTCTTGTTGTTGATGACAGTTGTTATTTTAAATCCACAGCTCTTTGAAAGTCATAAACTGGCCTTTGGTAAAATAAGTAGAACAAAATCATACTGAATACTTCAGTTTAGAACAGCAGCTTTGACTGTAACAGGCAAATTTCAAGGGCACAATTCCTTTGTTCTGAATCATTGAATCACATTTACAAACCAGTTTTAAATCTGTAGCTTTTAAATCTAATTTCCCATAATTAAAAAGTAGAAATACCCACTTCTACATATATACTAATGACATAACATAAAATTTCAGCAAAATCCTTCTAAACACTTCAGACCTAACATAAATAGAGTAAATAATCCTTTTCCATGAAGTAAAAATGTTATCACAATTTTTTGACTGTTCATTCTTCGGTACCTAATGCTGCATTAACCAATAAATCCTGAGGTCAAAGAAGAAGAAGCTATACCTTAGAGTTTAGAAACACAGAAGGTGACATGAAGGTGAGCACAGGGTAAAAATGTATATCAGAATATGAATTGGTACTTGGACGGTCTGTCTTCCCAGTATTTTCCTGAAAACAAATCTGATTCCCAGCAAGGACTGCTAATCAAAAAAAGACATAAACCATTTTTAAAAATTTTGTCTGAATGGCATTTCTCCATAGGTGTTCAGCCACAAAAGTCTATGAACCTTGGGTTCCAGTGGAGCCATAGCCTTCTTCAAGCTGTGCTTGTGTGTATCAGGCTGCATCATCCTCACATTAGGGAGTATATCATTATGCTTTTATTCCCAATTGATGCAAAGTGGCCCTGTTGTAACAGGAGGCCTCACAGGGAGTTTACAGAGTAATTTCTTTTACTTTCATGTTGTCACTCTGTGACTATATCAGGCAAATTCTTTCCTTTCTGATTGGTGAAGAGATGGGCGAAAGCTCACATTTCTTAGATCCCTTAGTGTAAAATGTGAGGTAAATTCTCATAATATGATAGACTTGGAAAAGTTATCTGCAAACCTCAGTGGAGAAAACATGATGAATGAGTGTCTGTGAAACATGAAATGGTTCCTAGTCATCTGGTAGCTCTGGACAACAAAATATGCCATTTTGACAGACACTGTCCACATTTCTAACTGCTGTATTATGCAACTGTCGGCTGCATGTCACTAGACATGATTTTGAAGGCCAAAATGGTAATATTTTATGGAACCAAAAACAGAATGTAATTTAAAAGTCAGTAACCCCCACCCGAACAAAGTCTTGACCTCAGTTTCCAAAAGTAAATAGAAGGGACACCTTAGACTTACCTCCAATGAGCCCTTGTAAGCATTATCGCTGATAATTATTTGTTGTTTCAAATATTTGTAAAAATCTTTTTAGTGGACTATAAAAGATTGTCAGTGTTAGTAACTTGGGAGAACTAACGATCTTTCTTAAGGAAAAAATAGGGAAACAAAGAAAGCGTCTTTTAGAGGTCCCAAGAGGGAAGCTTCCAGAAGGACAAGGCTGATCTTTAGTTTCTCCTTTTATATGATCAAAGCCTGAGCTAATTGGCCTGTAAGGACAAAGTCTGATCCATTTAGGACCCCCACAGAGCTGCCTAATAGAGGAGGGTGGGTAGATGAAAGACAAACTGAGATCCCTTGGGAACAGAGTAACTGTCTAAAAGGAGCACTTCTACATTTCAAATAATAAAATACCTGACAATGCAGTCTTGAAGACAGGCATACTTTGAAGCAAAAATGTTAAAGCAAATAAAATTGAACACAAAGAGGTACAGAAAAAAAAAAAACTGTATTAAAGGAAATTTCATAAATAAAACTTTCAGCAATTAAATAATTTAAATTGAAGTAAGAAAAGGAGACATACTGAAAAAACTTGGGTTTTTGCTCTAACACGGCCAATTCATTCCCTGTGATGTTCTTTTAGGTGCCAGGAATTATTTTTTGGTGTCAACCTCAGGGCAATTTTTTCAGTCTCTGAAAGCTCCTTTTTTTCTTACAAAAACTAGGAAGGCTTAAATTTATGTTATTCTTCAGCTATATTTTGGGGTAAAAGATTTTGGAATTCATCTGAGCACATCTAGGGAACCCAACGCAAATTTTAACACCTACGGTAGTTTGGCTGCAATTCAACCAGGACTTAATTTTATGGGAAATATTTCCTCTGTGCTGAGAAATAATCCTCTGCCCATCCTTGATACACACTCACAAACTTACACACACACTTTACACTCACACTCACACATTCTGGTTGTACAGAACGTGAAGAAAAACAAACATGCTCTAGAAAGAACTGCCTTCCCTGGGGTTCACGCAGGCCTGTCCCAAGCCTTGGCTCTCCTGAGATTCACAGGAGAGTTTTGTTTCTGCTTGAGTTTCTGTCTTGGCCTCATTCACATAGACATTTCCTCCCCACTCACCTCCTTGTATCTTAAATTATTTTCTCTTTTTGTCTTTAAAGCCTTGCTCACTGTCTCTGATTTCTGCTTTATTCAAAATTTGGACCCTTATCATAAAAGATAAGGGAGCTTGGGAGTTAAGAACATGCAGGCTTCACAGTTATACAGATACCGGTTGAAATCCAACTCTAGAAAAACTGAGCAGTAATTATCAAATTATTTAACTTCACAAATTATCAATTTAATATATAAGCATATATATGAATATGAATGTATATATGAGTATATATTTGTATGAATAGCTACCACATTAGGATTAAAGCACTAAGAATAATAATGTGTATTAAACTCCCCACATAAAATCTAAAATATAAGCAAACCATAAACAGTCACTGTTATTAACACATCTAGCCGTCACCCAAATCACTGACTTTAATATTTCTCTCAACCCATTTTTAACTGCCCAATGGACACTTTAACTCAGACTGAAACATCATTTCTTAAACAACATTCACTCCCTCCTTTCCTGGTTTCAGGCTGAAACCCTGAAAGCATCTTTTCCTCTTCCTTTCATTCTTCACTCCTATTTAATCAGTGGCCAAGCCATAGTGCATTTACTGAAATAGGTCCACATTTCACACAGACTACTGTAAGTGCCTCCAACCTGAACTTCAGATATTTGGAAGTACTTTTAACCTCTGAAAGTACAGCTCAGAGAATATTACTACCTTGGTTGAAAAGTTCTGATGACCACAATGACTACCAACTTGGCACAGGGTAGCAGTTCATCTATGTCTTTAAGGTCATCATGAAATCTTCCTTTATACTCTAAGCAACAGAATCACTTCCTCACTTAAAAAAATTCATTCGTATCACACCTTCATTTGTTATATGACTTGTTTACTTGTGAACGTAAATATTTGTTGAATCAAATTCCATTGTAAAGAGCTGAATTCTGAACACTCCCGGATGCAAAAGATAATCTAGAATTTCAGCCTATCCATTTTTAAAAGGTTCTTTTCTTATAGTTGTTTTAAGTCAAACAAATCAATTATCTTCCAAGATAATTATCTTAAAAGCTTAAGTAGGAGAATGCTTTTAAAAATTCTTAACAATTAACTCACATATATAGCTAAAATGAATAGAATTAACTGATACATTCTTATACAAAAGTAAAAGGATAGCTGGAAAAGGATGGGAAATAAAAATTCCAATCCTGAAAACAGATTTAAGGTATCTTGAAATGCCACGAAGTAAAAATTCAAATTTGCTCAGGTTTAAGCCGCCTTTGGGCACAGTGAACTCCTAATAGAAGTTATGAATTAGATTTTGCATTCTTATTTTCCTAAAGTGAATGGCACAAAATTACACCTTCCTTAAATATTTCTAGATGTCTCAAGGGCTTTCTCATTTGTGCTTACAACAAAATTCTATTTCCAAAGATTCTCTACTGCCTGCCTGGGCACAGCAGTTTTCTTAAGGTTTCATTCTACTTCTAAAGGCCCTTGAGGTCTCACCACATCAATATTACATGATTCCATGATTTCCTGATCTATGTCTTGCTTTGCCACTTAAACAGCTCTTCAACAATAAGCATGCCAATGTTTTCCAAAGAATTTAGAGGGAGTAGGCAGGGGTCACAATGCCTAGCTTTCTGAAGCATCTTTCCTTCCCTTTGATTTTGAGGTTCTATTCTGCAAGTTCTCACTTGCAAAGCTTTATTTTAGAAGTTCTCCATCCCCCATGCAAATCAGCTTATGCATATAGACATCTGCATGCTGCCAGTCACTCATTTATCAGATAAATACTGAATTCCACTTTGCACTCAGCTGGGAATATCCTGCTACAGATGAAGGCATCCAGCATTTTTATCACTTCAAGCCAAGAAAAATGAAAGAATTATGCTTACAACATGTCATATATGTTGTTTTCATTTTGCTTCTTCTTGGATAGTGAGCACCAATATAGATCCTTTGGTGTGTGAGAGTTTTATTGAATCAGTAGACCAGGCTACAAGTAGTGATTTGCAACCTTAGCTGAACTCCAGCTTGAACAAGTCTGCAGGTCGGAATTCTAAACTAGAGAAGAGTTTCCGGTAATGGATTACAAATTACATTCTCCGAGAAAGACTTGTATGTGCTTATCTGTGGGACACTTGGATACCATTCAATAAAATTTGCATCACAACTATGGCTGTTTACAAGGCAAACAACCCAATAACATGTTAAAACTATGCAAATCAATTTTAATGAAATTTAATCATTCTGCACTGACATAAAGTTGGCCTGGCAAACAACTGTGTCAATACTAGAAATCCTGATTTCTGTTTTCTCTCATAAACAGCAAGTATAGATTTTCATTAATCTACCCATACCTTCTATTAAACGTGCTTCCAACACAGACTTGTATATTGCTAGACAAATTTTAAAAATATAGCAATCCAATGATAATAATGGAGAAAAGTTCTCTATGGGTCTCTGGCTATTTTATCTGTCTTAACCAGTGTGGCACTGACTGCCCATCATTCTAGACTACATTCACGAGGATGTTTATAGAGCAAACAGCCGTAGAATACAGAGACAGTATTTCCCTTCAGTGCAAAGGGTATGTTGGGTTTCTGCCTGTTTCTTTCCAAACCTAAGAGCAGGCATGCTTACATATAGAAGTCTCAGTTTCCCTGAGCTCACAGTTCTTCTGAAATGCCACCCACTTTATGTGCAATCATTCATCAGGGACCATCTGTATTGCTCCTATAGGACTTAGGTTCAAGGGGAATTCATGCAAGCATACACATTTTCATGATGCACACTGTGCAGTGAGTAACAGTGTTCTTTGTCTCTGACCCGAGAGTCATGAGTCTTCTGCCAGGATCCATTAAACTATAAACAGGCTTACTTGACAGTTTGCAAGATGGGTAAAACCTAAGACACGTCACAGTCCGTGGTGGTTTTGGGGGCTGGGACAATGATGCTAACAGAGACAGCCTGAAAAAAACCTCATAGGCTGAATAGCAAGACTTGAAGGAAACCCATGGGGATCAATAGTGAATATGTGTTTACATTAACTAAACAAGGGGGCCGCTAGACTATGGTGGCTCTGATGCCATCCATGGTGGTCTTTGTAAGCAAACCAAAACCTAAGCCTGTAAAGTTCTCAAGGTTACAGAATTTAAACACTAAAGACAGTCAATCACAAACACAGACGGTCAGGCTTTATACGATAGCCAATTAAACAATTTCCATTCTTTGCTTTCATACTTTCTCCCTGTGTGTCTTTCCCCTGGTTCCTGTTGTCAGAGCACTCCTAACCACTTGCTGTTGGTTCTGCCCAATTTGAACCTATTTTTGCTCAAATAAATGGATTTTTTCTTAACATGCCTCAGTTTATCATTTAACAATATTAACTGAATTGTATGGCCAAACAGATAATAGTCTTCTACTTTATTGCATGTAAACAAAGAGGAATTGGGAGGTGGTTTCAGGCCTAGGATAGTGGGGTAGATTCCAAGACAGCTGTTGAAATGGTGCACCAAACTCCTGACTTATATTACATGCCCGTGACTCACTGGAAGTGGATGGGGAGTTATTTATTCACCTGGATGACTGGAAAGAGAGGAGAACAGCATAGATTAGAAGTGCCCACCGTAATGAAACATTCATTCCAAAATTACTCTTTCAAAACACATAACACTGCATCATCTGGTGTGAGTGGTCATTTTCTTAGTCGTATTATAAATATGACAGAGTCTAGCTAGTTATTTGTCAGACCATTTTCCTTTTCCTCTTGAGCATCTAGCTGAACCATGTCTCCTAGTTTCCCTTTTATTTGGGTCTGGCCAAGCAACTTGAGTTTTGAACAATGGAATGTTGGTGAAAAGGACAGACACAATGTGCGTGCCCATGGAAACTGCTGGTGATTTTCCCAGGCATTTTCTCTCTGCTTATGTCACCTGGCCTGATGCAAATAATCCAGTGGAGGACTCTGAAGCACTAAGGAAGGGATCAGCACATTTTTTTATGGAAGGGGCCAGGTAGTAAATATTATAGGCTTTGCAGGACACATAAGGCCTCTAGCACATATTATTCTTTCTTTATTTTTCACAGACCTTTGAAAAAGTGAAAAACAAGCTTAGTTCTGGGGCTGTACAAAAAAAAAAAAAAAAAAAGTGTGGGCTGGATTTGACCCAAGATAGGGAACAACAGAAGCACAAAAGGGAGGGAAACCAAATCACTGCAGGGAGCAGAGAACTTTAGAACTAAGATATGATGTAAGCAGGTGATTCCTTGAGATTTTGAATTTTTTTTCCTTTCTTATAAAAGTTAGTCTGCCTACTACTGTTATGATAACATTTCTGACAAGTTAAATCTGATGATAAATTTCCTCAGCTTATGAATAATTTCTTTAATTGAAGGAGAATATAAATTAAGTTCATACTAATTCTGATCTTTTGAAAATACAGCAATACCAGATAAAGAACAGGTGACAACCTTTAAGGGGATAGAAAACATCTAAAAAGATTCACAACACAACCAAGAGAAATTGATTTCTTTGCCTTTATTTTACTGACAGTTCCCAAAGGGAAGATTTGTCTTCAAGTGTTATTATTAAGGGGTTTCCACATGCTAATTACTAACATACTGTAATATATGTGGCATGATATATTAACTCTGGTAGTTACTTCTTTAGTCTTTAGAACATGGGCAATGAATGCATTTTTTGGAACTAAAAAGAATAACATTTTATTTGAAATGTTAACATCTTTTTTATCCATCTACTAAGGTAAGAATCACTCTCAATGAATGACTAGTTGCCTGACTCTCCTAACCATTAAACCAATGTCCTTCCTAAAATGGGAAGCTATATAATATTTTTAAATCATAATATGCTTTGTGACCTAGGATGTAATTTCTCCAAAAGTTAAATGCTTATAAAATGTCAAGATACTCCATTAGCTCTAAATCACATGTACTGTGAAGCAGTATAAATCCATTCAGGGCTTCAATACTTCAGACTTCACATTACATATATTTTTATACTCATATTATTCTGGTTAGAAATAAATCAGTTAGAGTGATAGGCTGACATCCAGGATAGGCTAAAATATTATGCCCAAGACAAACAAGCTTTCTCGAATGTGGTCAAGGAGGTGAAATGTTTGGGTATTGGTCTATCCCACAAGGTTATGGTAACTCGGAAGATAAATGAAATTATCTTGACTGAAAGCAGAGGGAAAGGAAAAGGACAGCTTGCCAGCATGAATCTTCTCATTAGAATGATATGCAATTGCTTTGAATTCAGCTTTGTATTTTTCATCACATTCATACCGCAACTTAGAAAGTCAACAATCTGTGTTATTGTGCAATTACTTAGCTTTTGACTACACAATTGCACTTTGATACACAACTTTAGGTTTTTTTTTAATTTTTTTACAGATTAAAAATTTTTTTTTGAAAAGTGATTTATCTATTTAGGTTTTTTGTGGGGAGGGGAGATAATCAGGCTTGCTTATTTATTTGTTTGTTTTTGTTTGTTTGTTTTAATGGAGGTACTGGGGATTGAAGCAAGGACTTTCTGCATGCTAAGCATGCACTCTACCACTTGAGCTAAACTCTTCCCCCAATAACTTTAGTTTTTTCTTTCTTTTCTTTTTTTGAAGTTGGTTGACTTCTGTTAAAATTTGCATCTAGTCATTTATACAACAGAGTTTCAAGAAGAACTTTGGTGGTATTAAACAACCAATGATTATAATAAAGATGAATGATATCTATGTGTCAAATTTTGACAAGTTTTTACTAGACCATGTATAGAAGCAAAGACATTTATTGAAGAATTCCACATACATGCATTAACATAAGCACATTACAAGACTGATTTATTATGGATTAACAACCTTAGAGATTTGAGCATGTAAGGTCATTGTGACTGTTAACAAATGTATACACTCAAAAAAGATGATGATATGAGCCCAAATCAAGCTCATATTAAAAGTGGTGCTGCATATAACATGTCTTAGACACTCTTAAAGTTTAAAAGTGGTTTGGAATTTCAAATAAAACAACAATAACACAGACTGCAACTTGCAAGGAGAATAACCAATGATGAGTAAACTTTACACATGTACTAAAAGGATGAAGAAATTAACACAGAAGTTAGGTGTTAGAACTTCCTCAAGTTCAGAGTTCTTCAAAGTGAAAGATGAATTCCCACATAATCAATCTATTGTCTGACAGTACAATCTCACATGTCCAGGACAGGTAACATATCTGGGAACAGTATATGGCTTCAAACATATCTTATTGCTAAGGTTCACTAGTGTCTATACCATAAACTCTAAATGTATTTTGTGGGTAAAATGGAAACTCTTCAACAAACATTTAAAACATATTTAAATCTAATCTATTGCCTACATAACTACTTTGCAAAAGTAACCACAATCTGAGACATCAGTATTTACTCTCAACTTTTATTAATAAACATGCTGTTTGGAAATATGACATTCATGTCATGAAAATCCTAAAAGGCCAGTTGATATGCAACATTTAAATGAGCTCAAAGAAAATTGAAAATGTCATAAATAAAAGAGTTTAAAATTTTAAAGTATTCTTAACTAAGAAATATTTAGTAATAATAACAGACTAAAATGCAAAATTAGATTTATAAACATTCATTTGCATAATTAACTTTTGTAAAACTGCAACAGATTTCCAGATTTAAGTCACAAAAGCATGCTTATTTAAGACAATTAAAAAATAGCAAGAGCTCTATTATGATTAGCTTGTCTCAAAATTTTTCTAAATACAATTCTCAATTTTCTCTTCATCCTTTCAGATTTTAGTAGAATGGCTCTACTTTGGTGAAATTAACTTTTTAAAATATGTATAAATCAGAAATAAAAATCAATTTGGAGCTGGCAAATTGCTTGAGGACTAACCAAAATAAATGTGGGTATTACATGAGCAGGAAATAAAGGGTAAGAACTTGAAGATAAGTTGAAACTCCAAACTTCCTATTGCAGAGGGATGGAAAGGAGTGAAGGTGATGATGTCTGCTAAGTGGACAGTTGTATGTAAGAAAAGGAAAAGACATGAATTCATACTCTGTTCCATCGAGTGGGTGAAGTTTAATACAAGGCTGAGGAGGGACCTTAAGTCACCACAGCGATGTGCTGAAGCTCTCAGAAACATCTACAATTCGCTATTAGGCTTCCTTCTTCCCTTGTCATATTCTCCTCTTGCGGTACTATGGAATGAATTGTAACCATCATCATAGCGTGGGGAGGAAAATGCAGGTAAGACATACTTAAAGAATACTGTGCTCATCTTTTGCTGATATTACAGTACTATTCCTAGTTCTACTGAAGTGTTAATAAAAAATCAAAAAATAAATCTCCTATGGCTAAGTGTTCCCTCAACCTTATTATTTAATTTAGAACTTCATGGTTTTTAATAATACTTTTGACAACAGACTAACATAGGGGTGAATATAGCAAATTAGATCCCAAATTATTTCTCTCTATATACCTAATCAAAAATTGAATTAAAATGATCTGAAATAGCATTGCTTTTTAGGAAATAAGGAATGGATTTTGTTCCCCATCTCCACCCTTCCCATTCTTTATTGCTAGGTCTCTTTCTTATTTTTTCTCTTTCTCTGATTCCATTTTTTTCCTCCAGACACTAATCATTATGGCCATGACGTACTATGTATACAGAGTGCACCAGGGCTTTTCCTATTGCAAAGCAAATTTCACAAAACAGATACAGTGTGATGCCCAAGTATGTCAGAACCAAGTAAGAGAAAAGAAGAAAACTGTTTTGGTATCAAAGGTAGATTTTCTGTAAGCAAAAGAAGAGGAATTCTTTTTATCTAATACATCTCCTTATCTTCAGTGGGAGTCCCTTTCTATAGACCTAGCAATTGAGTTCAAAATGATTCCAAAAATCTTTATGTTGTAACACCATGGACAAGTTCTGAAATGTTTTCTGGTATATGCAGAATTGTTTTCTCTATTTCACTTGGGATTTTGCCCATGTTACTGAGAATTTGTGGTGGGCCAAGAGCGGTTTGATGCAGGAAAATGACAGGTATTGACTATGCCTCCAGAGGTTAATATCCTGAAAAAAAAAAAGGCTTAAAAATGAAAGCTCCAAAAAGACATGGAGGGACCTTAAATTTGTATTACTGTGTTGAAAGAAGCCAATCTGAAAAGGTTGTATACTGTGTGATTCCAATTTGGGACATTCTGGAAAAGGCAAAACTATAGGTATGTAAAAAAGTCAGTCAGTGGTTGCCAGAGGTTTAGGGTTGGGGAAGGATGAGCAGATAAAGCACAGATTTTTAGGGCAGTGAAAATATTCTGTATGATTCTGTAATTATGGATGTATGTCATTATACATTTTCCAACCCATAGAATATGTTATACCAAGGGTGAACTGTAAGGAAACCTGTGAACTTCAGGTGATTACGATGAGTCAGTGTAGGTTCATCAGCTGTAACAAACATGCCACTCTGATGGTGACACTGATTATGGGGGAGTCTATGCATGCGTGGGGGCAGAGGATACATAGAAAATCCCCGTAGTTCCCTCTCAATTTGACTGTGAAACTAAAACTGTTCTAAAACAATGAAGTCTTAAAAAAATAAAAATCTATTTTTATATCACAAAAATTAGACAAGGTCCTACTGGTATATGCAGAATTGTTTTCTCTATTTCACTTGGGATTTTGCCCCCTGTAAAATATTTATTACTCAACTTTTAAATAGTATGCCTACAAACATTCTTGATAGACATAACTGCATCTTTTTTTTTCTTTTCTTTACCAAGTCCCAGAAAACAGAGGCTGTGTACTATTATTTAAAACAATCCATTAATTTCTTTTCAGAATCTATTTAAGAAATTATAACCCCAAACATTAATTTTAAGAATTTACATTAATTTTAACTAGTTGGCAATTGAATATATACTTAAACTATTAGATGAGAGAAGAAAAATCCTGTTAAATATCTAGTTTCCTGTTAAATGCTCTGATCCAAAGAAATCTTTTTGACAACATTAATATACTTACATCATGAATTTAAAAATGAATTAGCTGCTAATCTCAAAGCAATTCTGACCTAAAATAATTAAAACAATGGTCAGACCAGAGTTCTCTCTTAAATATTGTCTTTCATTCCACTTTTCACAATTCAAGAATTAATTAAATAGATAACTAAACATTTTAAAGTATATTGTTTAAACAAAATAGCAGATACATTTTGAATTGGACCATCATAGTGTTCTTCAAAAGCAAATTTAATAATGTCTGAAATTCAGTGGTTTCCACAAGACATCTCTGGACAAGTGGCATTGTCAGGATGAGAAACTTGACCATAGATAGCAGAAACTATTTGTCTACCACTCTCCATTTTGTCATTATTCCATTGTGACAGCATTTTAGCTCAGAACTTGATACCCCTGCCTCCCCAAAAGACTACATTTCCCACTTCTCTTACTAGAGTGTTTATATGAATAAGTCTTACAGGAAATGAGTGAAAGTGTGCAGAATTTCTGCATGAAACCATTACCTTCGTATGGTAATTTTGAACTATCATGGACAATTTTGGACCAGGCCCACGAGGGCTACATTCTGGGTCACTGTTTACCAGTAACACAGAAGGAGCCTGAACCTGTGGCAGCTTTCAGAATAAAGCCAATTATTCATTCAAACTTTTTAATGAAAGAGATAAATATCTATTTTATTTCCAACTGCTGCTTTCAGTGTCTCTGTTGTACACAACCAAGTAATTTCCTACCTACCTAACAATATGAATCTATCCTATTCAATCTAGGTATTCAATCTACTCAAGAGGAAAATACTAAGTAGAGGGTCCTCATACAATGGAGTATTATGGGGCCATTATAAATTGTATCTTTGAAGATGAGAATACCTTGTTAAATTTAAATAAAAACACAGGATTTAAATTTACAATGTGATTTCAAATGTTAAAATGCACTGAAAAAAAGTATGGAGGGAAGGTATCCAAAATATCAACTATGTATTTTTACATGTGAATGTTTTAGACTAAACATTCCAAATAAATCCCAATAAATAATGAGCGGGAATCATTTGCATAATTAGAAAAATTAATCTTTTAAAATTATATTATACCTTTTCCCTCAGGTAGCTGTCATCTTTATTGTATCATTAATTTTCCTAATATTGCCACAGGATTATCAGGTCTACCTCTCTGTCCTTAGTGCCACCAAGGAGAAATTCTATATGCTGTATTCACACATTCAGTTTAGTTGAACAATTCTATACTTACGAGAAATACCTACACTAAGATATCTACTGATCATGTCCCCTTATTCTTCAATTCTTCTTCATTGGTTAGAGGTTGATATATTCTTCCTGTAATGTTGATGTAACTGTTGCTCCTACTTCCCTTCATGTCTCTCAAAGTAGCCAGGCTGCTTATGGACCATTAACATAGGCTCTTACACTTTCCTCTCAGTGTCCTAATACTTAGTATGTTCCTCAGCTTGAGTTGCCTTTCTCCTACTTGCATGCTTGATTCAAATGCTTCTGCCCCTGTGAAACCTAAGCAAATTTCTCTAAACTGACTTCCATTCATTCATTTGTTTGATAAGTATCCATTGACCACCTTCTATAATCCACACATTTTAAAGGGATAGTATTCCATGACAAATAAAAGAGACCAGACCCTTTCTTTCTCATAGTTAAACACAAATGAGAAAACCAACACAATTTTGAATAAGCAAGATAACTGAATTAAATAGCATTTTTTAAACAACAACAACAAAAAAAGGGGATAGGGTGATGGGAGTAGATTTCTTTAAACTGGGTTGTTAGTAGACAGAGATTCCTCTTTAGAAAGGTAATATTTAGGCTGAAACCTGAATAACAAAAGAAGCCATTCTGGTTCTATGCATTCTCTTATAAACAATGCATTATAGCAACTGTTGAACTGGACTTTAAGATTCTCAAGATCAGTGACCAAGTCTTTATATTATTATATTCACAATACTTAGAGCAATATTTGCTTCAGATGTGGTAATCAATGATGTTTAGTGAATTCATCATACAAAACTATGCAATTTTTCTTAATTTACAGAAAGCTAGACATGCAGAGAACTCAAAGAATTTTTTTTTCCTGTTCATCTACTCAGCACAAAAATCATGACTTACACAGTAACACATCTTCAGAAAAGAGAGTTAAAAACCATTGCATAGCTAATATGTGCTACGGCCTGCTGCTGGCATTTTTTTATACAGTATTTCAATGATCACAACCACCTTCTCAGGCAGGTAGCATGGTTTCTGCTTTACAAACTTTGAAACACTGGTTCCAGAGAGAGTATATAAACTATCCAAGGTCACGGGGTTGTTATGTGATTTTAAACAAGACTTCTTACTCCAGACACCAACTCCAATACACTACTGGTTTTAAAAGTGTGACCCAAGGACCAACAGCATCCGCATCACCTGCAACTTATTATGAAAGCAAACTCGTGGCTCTCACCTCAGACCTACTGAGTCAGAAACTCTGGGAACAGGACCCAGCAGTCTGTTTTACCAAGCCCTCCAAATGATTTGAATGCACACTGAAGTTGGAAAATCACTTCACTCTACAACAGCAAAAACAAAACTGCAGAATTTCCTACTCTACTCAGAACTGTCTTCTATTATATAACCTATTTTGATATCCAGTGTAAAGTTTTACTATGTTTATTATGGAAAAATCATCTGGAATGCACTAAATATATTTTCAAGGAAAAAAACCTATTTTTATGTGGGTGTAAAGAAGTGGAAAGTCCTAAATTATACTCTTTGGCTAGAAGGTAAAGATTTTCTCCTGTCTCTATTCAAAGATTGAATTAATATGAAACAGTTTCAGAAATGTGTAAACAGCTTTTTCCTCATCAAGATTATATTGTCTATGTGAAAAAGACAATGAGAAAGATATTTCTTAAGTTCTGTGCAAGAGATAAATCCCAGAAGGCTAAGCAGAAATGTGATTAAATGGAATTTAGCAGTTTGAAAATATAAGAGGGCAAATACCTTCGTTTTGAAATTTTTGATAATGTTTCCCTGGAAATTTTATATTATTAATCAAATAAAATTTTAGAGTAATTTATACTGATTTTTAAAATGCTGTTTTGTTCAGAATAAATGAACAGATGTGGAATGGTCTTAAATTTTGGATCATAAAACACCCTTGTTTATACTTATAATTTGTAGAAAATATAAAGCAAATCAGTGTAACACAGGATTATCACTGGCTCTTTCCCTGCCTGAGACCATGAGTCCCTCTTCATATGACCTTAGGGAAGGGACCAAAGAGACATTCGTCTCAAAATTTCTTCATGCATGAAACACAAAGATGACTTTCAGTTTTGCCTTTCACATTAGAAATTAAGGAATCAAAATATAAAACCTATGATTCCTATTTTCATTTTTATGTTCATTAAGATAATCTCAAGAGTTTTCTTAGTTCAAGTAACATATAAATGTCAGAAAATATACTATCCATTTAAATCATCTAGATATTATTTATATAGAACAAAATATCGAGTGTTAGTTTTTCCCTAGATGTGGGTTTGCAGCAGGGGCTTTGACATGGAATGGCTGATGCAGAGATGCTTGGATATCAATAAACACTGAACATGGGCTGAGAACATCAAATCATGGGGTTAAAACCAAGCAACAAAGAACTTTGAGCCATAAAAGAAACAAGAGCCAGATGGAGTGAAAGACCTTAAGGAAGAAAATAGGTTGAGATTAAGGTTAGATTTAGTAGCAATGAAAGGAGGTTATATATAAAAAATAGAAGCCTGTAGTTGAAAGACCGTTCCAGAGTCAAAGCTGCTGGAGTGGCTACATGTAAAAAATGAGTTATTCCTAAAAGCTGGAAGCAAGTTCCCTCATGAGATTTTCACAAATGGTATTTTTTTTTAATTTGCCCTGTATTTTATTTATTTTCCTAAGAACACATACTATAAAATATATAACTTCTATATTTAGAAGCAGGAAAAAAAAAAGCTACAAAACCACATTTTATCTTTATTCTTCAAGATAATTGGCTTAGTATTTACTTTATGACTGAATTCTTAGTACAATACCACCCGCGGGCTCAAACACATTCAAAAATCTGTATCTTAGTTATTCCATTTAAAGTGGTAGAAAAGGTTCAAAAATGATAAATCCTACTGAAGACAACTATAAGCAATATTTGATTCATATATACTGAAACTTGTTATAAGTAACGGATGATTTAGATAGAGCACATTTAACACTGTCTAGCAATGAACATTTATTATGGGAATATCGCAGCAGATGAGGCTGTGGTAGATAGTAAACCATCAATCAGATGTGACCCCACAACAAATTGTTCCCCAACAACTGCTTTAATATGTCACGAAGCTTCCAAATAGACAACACTGAACGATTTGTTAAGCCCAAACTACTTCTTCACTGACAAAGCTAAAGACATTTGGTATTTTCATTTATAGGTAGTATCAAAATGAATCGATGGGATCTAGTCAACCAAAATAGAATTTCTATGAGGATGGGCCACTGAAAGTCAGACCTTGATTTCTTCATACAAATTACTCTTAATGATGATCTTTTATTTTATTTCTCACAAATGTTGTAAACATGGAGAATATATTTAGATTCTGAAACTCTAAAAAAGTCAACATTATTATTATTATACTATTATTATATTATTAATTACAGAAACACGTTTTTTACTTAAGCAAAATGGAAAAGGTCCTTTTCACTTATATTTGTTATGAAACTAAGTATTAAGACATTCCTAAATGACACTGCGAGAACGGCAACAATAAAGAGAGCAGAGTTAGAGTGCTCATATACTCATACGGGCATGGTAATTATACTTCAAGAAATACTTATTTGTGGTGCAAAAAAAATCCTTGTGGAAGTCATAGTCAGGCTTAGCCTCCTGATATTAAAGAATCCCCTTCATTTCCTCTGTCACATCAATTATTCCTTCTGTCACACTGATTAGTTATGAACTTTGTTTATCCCTGCAATTAACTGGGCTTACTCCCCCTCTCCTGTGAATATGCATCGTACTGTTCTACCTTGTGTTCTTCCTTAGTCTGTAAGGTGTTTAAACGCATAGGGAATCTACTTCACTTAGTTTCCCCTCCAAAGGACCCCACTCAGGTACATATAAGAAGTGTACATTTCTTATGTGCATTCTATTACTTTATCATCATGTTTCAAACATGGGCTTTGAAAAACCTACATAGATGTAAGAAAATATTGATACTGATACTTATTTGAAAGTACTGTGTTTTCACATTCCAATATTAGGATAAGTGTTTTGGAGGTATAGTATGTATTTTACATGATAAATTGGATACCTGAAATCCAGATTCTTTTGCTAGTTGGATCTCTGAAAATGCTCCAGTGTAGTCACAATGAGTTACATGATGTCTTAAAGAAATGCATTGTTACACAACACTGTAAAATGACTATAACTCAATTAAAAAAAAGTTAAAAAAAAAAAAAAAAAAGAAAGAAATGCATTGTTGCTCCTAAAGTCACAAGGACTTTGTAGAGGGTTTGGAAGAAAGGGCTCCAGAGTGGATTATTATTATTTTTTCTCCTCTCCAATTAGAAATAAGTATTTAACCTGAGGGAAACTGCTTTTAAAGTTTCTCTTAATTTGTAGACCACAGTCGACCATGAACCCCATTTCTTGCAAGTCCTTGCTGAGTGTGCCAAACCACGAAGCAGAGCTGCCTCCTGACTCCGAGCTGTTCCTGCATGTAGGAATTAAAGAGAGCAAGAAGATGACCTTCCCACCACTTCGTCCTCCTGGAAGGGAAATGGCATGTTTGCTGTTTGCTATAAAAGACACTGAGGCCCTAGCCCTGGGCTCCTTTGCTACAGCACCACCTGGCCCTGTTGTGTCACCCTGTGGGACTTGGGGGCAGGGGAAATGGAGCTCTCACACTCATGCTCCTCTGCTTACCATGCTGTGCGGGGAGTGTACAGTTTGTTAACTGGTCTGCTCTGATTCCCTGAGCCTTCCTGACTACTTCTGGGGACTGCAGAATTCTGGCAAACCAATCTGCTTGCTGGCTTAGTCATTTCTTTTAGAGTCTTGTTACTTTTTGCCAACCCTTATGAGGCTACGGATCTTCTATGACAATTAATGCATATCTTATAAAAATAAAATTATATACTTTATACTATGACATTAGCATACTAGTTTAGAAAAAATTTCTCGAAAGAGAAATTTGAAAAATATATACGGCTCAAATGTTATCAAATTTTCCAATTGCTACAGTTAATACTTCTGGAAGTATTTTCAAATGATATAACAGCATATTCAACATAATTCTGCTTTATTTTATATAACCATACAATTTGACAGTTGAATGGGAATATAGTGATAATCTTTCTTAGCAGGTGTGCACACGTGATCCCTTCAAACTTCTGGTGATAACCTATGTCAATGTCCACAAGATAAGACAGGTGATTTTCAGATGATTATAGTCATTAGAGCATTATATAACGAATGATCTGAAATCTGAGTGTTCTTAAAAGTGTCAATTAATTTAGCTAAGGTTTATTATCCTTTCTTTATTCTTTTCCTTTTTTAATTTTTCCTTTTGGTGGAACACACATTTAAGCACCTAAGGCAATTCTTCCCTTTCTCTTTGAAGCATCAGACTGTCTTTTTCCGTCTTTCCACATGACTCTGAAAAAAGTTATGATTCCCCATTTTCCAGGCTAATCTGCCTCTACTTTTTTTTTTTTTCACATTCCTCATAAGAAAAGTGTCCCAAACTTCTCAACACCCTATTCACCATTGTCTGTATGTCCTTTATTCCACTGTTTTTAAAAGCATAACATTTAGACAATTTCCTTCCTAAAATCTGCATGTCATATGAATATAGCCAAAATAGGGATTTATCTACTTTTTCTAAAATTCACCTCATGATAGTTGATTAAACTAGGATATTTTCACATGAAATGGTTTGAAGTCATTAAAAATATGAATGATTTAAGTCATTCAAAATTAACCTGAAAGGTTTATACTTATGCAGCTGGACTTTATCATACTGTGCTCGAACCATCATCACCCACTTGGAGTATATAAAAGATTCTTATTAATAAATATTGGTGTGTAGAATCAAGAAATGATTTTTTAATGAAGTTCTGCATTTTATGATATTTGAACTGTGACACTACTGATCATTATTCTTAAATTTGAAAACAATTTTTATGTAGTTAAATTAGAAAGAAAATGAAAATATGCACTTTGAATATTATTGGAGGGAGACATAAAATGTAAGCTATGCATAGCTAATAAACAACTATATGTATAAAATTCAAGTATACTATTAAATTTAAATTAAAATAATTTTATTTAAAAATAATTTTTAAAAAGCTGATATATAATTCTATATTTGTATATCAATTTAAAAAAATAAATGCTAATTTTCTATACCTTTAAAAGTGCATTCCACTAGGCATTCAAATGCAGTTTGGGTCAGCCTGTAAATTTATACTCCTTTATGCAGTGCTCTTTGGCATTATGAATCAAGAGCCTTAAAATGATCTTTGAGATAATAATCTTACTCCTCGAAATTCTGCCAAGGGACTGATCTGATTTGTGCTCAAAGATATTTACAGCAGAATAATAGTATAAAATGGGACATAAATTAAGGAAAAGAAAATAAGATAAAAAATTACGTATGTAAGATAATTCTGTCTAAATATATTCTAAATTTTATATATGCGCATTATGTAATGTAATATCCACGTTTACTAATGTGTGTGTATATATGTGGATATAGCTTTTATATTTTTCTTGGTGTTCATATGCATATATGGGTAGGTTTAAATATGGGAAATATGGAAAATAAATAGGAGAAAAGTACTGCATGGAGTTAAAGTGATTATTCTTAAGGGGCTGGATTAAAGTGACTATTCTTATGGGCAGGGGTTATGGTAATTTGAAATTCTCTTTAACCCTGTCCCCCTATTTCCAACATTTCTACATTGACAAGAAACTAACTAAATGGAAAATAAATTGATCTGAGCCTATACGCTTATTTAGAATATAATCTCTGCTAACACTATGATAATTACTAAAACTGGTAATCAACTATTTGCCAAGACCAAGGAACTCCAGAGCATGCAGAATAAAATATTCAGTGTCAGCAAACATTCAATATTAAAATCTTTTTCATGTTTTCCAACATGCTTTGTTCTTGATTACCTAAGTTTCCTGAAATTATCTTTAAAGACATAGGGTTCATTCCTCAACCAGTTGGACATGTATTTTCCACAATAGTCTCGGACTTAGAAAAGGTCTAAAATCCAGGCTATAATCAATCTCCATTTATGAATATAGCCTGGTACCTAACACTCCCAAACATTTAAAAGGTAGTTTTTTAATTACTTATCAATTTAAACTAAGGGGATATTGGGTAAGAAGAACATAATCAGACTTCCTTCTCACCATATTCATGATTTTATTAACTTAATTATTTCCATATCTAGAAAACAATAAATTCAGTTTAACCTCTAATATGATTGAACTTCTGTTAACTGGTTCCTTTTTTTTTTTTTTTTGCTTTAGTACCCAAATAGTTGACACTTCTAATGAAGACTGTGACCCACTGTTATATTCTGAAATATGAAAATACATGAGTTTGCAGTGTAATATTAAATACAATATTACATTTAAGAGCATTTGAGATTGTTTCACAGGCTTTCATATTGAGACTGATTTATTTGTGTTATATTTCTATTAACATTAAATCTTCATTTATCAGGAAACACATTCTCAGATCATAGAAGATAACAGGAAACTTGCATTTGTGAGTTTTTTGTTTTTTTTTTTTTCCTCCTCAAATGGGAGAAAAGCATTTTAGGGGAAAAAGGTCTCACTTGAGATAAAACAAATTTTATTTTATTCATCAATAAAAGACTCCTGTTTTCATGTACTTTTCAAAAATGTCCAGATTCACTTGGACATTTAGGCATGATTTTACATCTACAAACTTTATGTAATTTACTTTTACATAGTCCCAAATAATTAACCCATAGCACACATGCTATTAGGTAGTTTAAAGGATTAAAGCAATTGTCAGTTGGTTAAAGAGAGAGGACATCCCTGTTCACTTTTCTGCCGTATCAACTTTCCAAACAGCCATTTACAGGGACGTTTAAAAAACATCCTAACTTAGAAGTTGTATATTTTTTAAAAATAATGAATTTCATTGTCTATTTGAGGTGTACACAAACAAACCTATTAACTGAGTCCTGACTGGAAAAGAGCACAAAGCTTCAGTTCAAGGAAGAGCATTATGCGTCCTGTCTTGGCAGCATTGTATCCATCCCTGTGGTTTTTGAGGATAGAGAAGTTACTTTTCTCTTGCTTAGTGTTTAACTCTTGACACCTCAGAGTACTTCCCTAAGCGCCCATGTTTTCTCTGTCAGTTTCTTCCTTTAAATTAGGCTCTGATGGGATGGGAAAACATAAGGCATTGGCACTGAATTTTCTATAATATGAGGTTCACTGTTGTACCAAACTTATCAGTTGTGATAATGATAGATAATTTTATTCAAGCTACGCTGCAATCCTCGGTAGAATTTCTACTATTTCTCCATGTGTATGCATTATTCACACTAATAGTGACCCTGGAGTAGAAAAAGCTTCTTGTCTCTTAAAACTTTCATTGAGAGGAGTTCAAAATGCACACAGTTAAGTGCTCTTCTGTGTGCATTTAATGTAGAGTGAAAAGCTGCCTGGTGCTCATTTTAGATTCACTGGCAACAAGACAGACAAGAGAGAGTGTGCTAGGAGTCAGGAAGATATATATGAAAAATTAAAAGTTTAAAATTAATTTGAACTTATAATGTAATGCACCACGTGGAAATCTAAAAATCAATTTCCAAATGAAACAGCTTGAAACTTTTTCTTGCCATCTGGTTTTGGACCTGGCTCATTCAATTCCAATTTTGCCCTTGTGAATACTCCAGTTTTATATATACTATATGGGAACGATAATCTTCATGCCACCTAAGCATATCTTGTTGGATTTCCTAAAAATATAGTTGCTTTTGTTTTGTTTTTTCCTACACTAGCAATGTTTTCCAAATGCCCTTTTAATCATGGACACACTTGTCTTTATTTTAAACCAGATGTGCTGTTAGTGTTTGATTTATTAGCATGTTGAATAGTGATTGCATTTTATTTGGCTAATGTTTTAAAAAACGCATCTAACATTTGTGCATCTTTAATGAGCCTACAGTACAGATTGATGAATTCAAATGAAGAGAGGGGAAAAAAACAGATTTGGCTATTTGAGTTGTAAAGTAAGAAAAAGTAGGGCTCAATACACAGACATGGGATTAAATAAGATTATGCATGGAAAGCATTGACAAAATGCTGGCATATAAGACGTCCTCAGTAAATGTTAGCAATTAACCTTTAGTGTGTGTGTGTGTGCTGATAATAAGTAAAACGTTTGAATATATTTAATTTTTTGAAGAAAATATTTATTGAAAAGCCAGTTACTTTATGTATATTCTCTCATTTGTTCCACACAAAATAACATTGTTAGAATACTGAGAATTACATAAATCAAACAACTTCCCTTAAAGTGTGTAGCTAGTAAATGGGAGAGATGTAAGCGGAAATTTGATATCTTTGTTATTTCTTGATGATACTCTTAAATAAGTGTAATGAGTGTGAGCTACCACGCCATAATGTTGTTTTCATTAACTTTAAATGTATCTGTAAGATACTGAAGCCAAAATGTTTGTAATCAAAATTATAAGGATTTAAGCTACAATAGGATACTTAAGAATGCATCTCCCCAGTACATCTGTTTGATCCTTTAGTTCTTAATAATCCAGTCAGATCTACTTGAAAGCAAATGACAGTTACAAGTAAAACTGACTTCTTGTAGCTTCACCACATGATTTTAAACTTAATTATTATAAGTTAAAATTTTGCTTTGGAAAAATATGCCATCAATCCCAAATGACTTACCTAATGTACCCATCCACTTGCTTAGATTCTTCAAACAGATGAATAAAATGATGCTTTTATGCATACATAAGGCATTTAAAATTATAACAGCAAATCCTAAAGATCATCCAGTAATTTAATTATAACATGAAGAACTCTTTTTAGAACATACATATTGAGGCTTCAAGCAACATGTTTATATCTCTATGAAACTTCTACAAAAATGTTTTGTGCAACATAACTGATAAATAGCTGATAAATGTCACAATCACATAATTTACACTCACAGGTAAATTTGCCATTATAAATGATGGACCTTTTATATACAGGATATATTCATATATACATTTATATACTAATTTATACATGCATCCACAAACTAATTTATCACAGTGGTAATACAAAAAACCACTTAATAGTTTTGATACAAATTATTCTGAACTGTCAAATAAACCTTTTAAGAAGATGCTTTGCACAAGACCCATATTAGGCAAATAAATAGTCTTCAGTGAAAAGTTTTCTTCAATAGTGACATTATACATTATTAAACTCTTCACAGGAGAGAAGAAGATCAAATCACAACTTGAACTTTTATTCTAGGACATGATTTTGTATCACTGCTTTTGTTTTTAAGCTATAAAATTGTAAATCTTGCTTATGTAATGAAGCAGGAATTCTACAGAGTTCTAAAGTATGCTGGGTATCTGAAAAATTACCCAGGTAGTTGGTACCATGTTTTGTTCCCAAAATATTGCAATCCTCATAGAACTTGTCTTACCAAGACCTGCAGTGGTCACTGGTTTCCAATTTTATAAATTCCACTTCACTCTCTGCTCAACTCTCAAAGCTGTACCTAACTGATTCTCAACACGCTGTCCATTGGAATTATACTGGGTACTTGACTGTCCCCCAAATGTAGCACATTGCTGGCCTGGGTCAGGTGTCTGGCTCAAAAATACATTACTTGATAACTTTAGTCAGGTTGTTACTGTCATGTAGCAAATGAGGATAACAGTAACAGTAGCTTTTGGATGGGGTTGATGAAAGCATTAAATTACAGAAATCAAATAAATTTACACAACACAGAGCCTAGCACAGAGAATGTGCTTAAAAAAAGAAAAATAAAATAAAATTTAAAAACCCGCTCAGCTATATATAGCATAGAACTCTCTATTTCCCTATCTTCATTACTGTAGCTATTATCATTTAAAAAATCTTCCCCTTTTATATCTACTATTAATTCAAAGCCTTAAAAAACTAGATACACATAATTTACAGCTCATTTATTACACTAGTTGTTTTTCCAAATGTTTCTTTATGCCTGTCTTCTCTGATCATTTAAATTATGTTTCTCTTGAGAGCATTCAAAAGATATTTGTGTGAATGAATGTCTATATTTTAGGCTTCCTACTGTACTATATAAGCACAGTATGGGTATATAGTAGATGGACATAAAACATTTTCTAATAGTACAGTACATGTTGTTCCACATTGAATGTACAAATTACCATCATAACATCTTTGGGGGCCTTGAGTGGACGTGCACAATTAGCAAATTATCTAACAGTGCATCAGATTTAACTCATCAAATTTGGCAATCAACAACCTCAGCCCTAAATCCCTGCAAGTGTCTCTGCACTGGTCCGTGCTGTCCCTAAACATGAATGGGACACTGTTAGATAAACGAAAATCCGTATTAGTTAGCCAGAAGCAATTCTCGGCCCCTATGGATTCTGGAAGGCACTTCAGTTACATTTCTGGTTGCCCTAAAATAAATTCTTTATTAGCTGACAACTATTACATTAGAGAATTCATGATGTGCCCCTGTCTCTAGAACATAATCTTGGACTTTGCCCAGCTTGATAACTACTTCTTTGATGACAGAGCTTTTGACACTGATACGAAAGGGATCCCACCAAGCATATGTAGGGCCTATCCTAATAGTCTATGTGGTGAACTCTTCATAAACTGACAGAAGGAATGAATTTCTATACTTACTCTGGCAAAATGTCCAGAGCTCTAAATTGACAGTACTGAATTAACTCATTAAACCTTTATATTTGCCTGAATAGCAACGCTAAACAAAAATGTTCTCATGTAAGAATATAGGCTTACTGATTTGCCCTTTTGTACAGAGACAGAATTCAAGCTGTAGCTATTCACATAAATATTATTCATAAATGTATACAGTTTTTTTCTTGTGTCTTCATACTATTAATTGGATAACATCCTACTTATTTCTACAAAAGAACTCCATTACATAATGGAATGTGAAGCATGTATGGTACTTATTTGATGTATAGTTTTTTTAAGCAGAATTTGGACTAAATGTCATAATGAATCTGTTAAGTATAAACCACATCCTGCCTAGAAAGTAACGGGTTCACACTATTTTATCCCTATTATCAAGTACAGCTGCTTCCCCCTTTTAATCCTATAGCATAGACTTTTCCTAGACCATATCAACATACCTTTCTATACACCAAAGTTCCTAGGTTGGTTATTTGAAATTTATATTTTCAAGAGCACATTGTCTTGGCTCTTCAATAGCTGAACATACTTTGAGATACCACAAACTCAGGATTAGGCACAATTTTTGTACTTTGAAAGCCAGTTGCTTTCTCATTAAAAAAAAAAAAAAAAGAGAGAGAGAGAGAGAGGAGGGCACAAATGGAAAGACAAAGCAAAGAAACATAAAACATATCAGTATAATCATCCAGAAGTTAATAAGTGATTTACAGAACAGACTGAATGCTGGAGCTAAGCTTAACCAGTTTTACCCTGAATAATGGGTTTTGGTACGATATGAAGAATAGAATGACTTCAGAATATAATTTGTATATTTGCAGTTTTACCCCTCTCCCCACACCCTGAAACAGCACCAAGCCCAACCTTAGTTTAGTTTTGCTGTTTTTTTTTTTTTTTTTTTTTTTTTTTTTAGCATTGTAGTCATTTACCTTATTTGGAGACACAGCTGTTAAAGGGAAAGAAAGTTCACCCCCCTAACTTCCCCACCCCACCAAAAGAATAAAGTCCAAAGAATTATAAATTGCAAGTTCCTAGAGGGTTGAAATCTGTGTATTACATATAATATATATAAAATTTTTTTCCTATTGATAGACCAAGTTTTGAATACTACTTAATGAATGGCTTTCAAAAACCTAACGTGGAATCACTATAGAAATTTCTTTTTTTTTTTTTTTTTGGTGAAGGTATATATGGTTTTTAAGGTTCCAGTTCAGGACTTTAAATCTTTGATTTGATTTTTACATTATAACTGTAGAATTGTGATCCTTTGGTTCTTTTTCTTAAATTCTACGTGGCTGAAGAAGAACTTTAGATGAGGTGTAAGCCCAGATGAATGCTCTACTCTCTGAAAATGTAATGGCCTTTAGCTGTAATGCACTTATTTTCTTTCCTTTTCAGAAATAGTTTGGATGACCTTGGTATCTTAACCAAACAAAAAACTTTAACAGATAAAAGATTCCCAGTCTTAACCGATCAAGGTCACAATTTGATTCACATAATCTTTTAACTGACTTAAGTAAACAGACTTCATTGTAAACGCTCATCACTTTCTGAATTTCTATTTTGAAATTTTAATTCTTTATCAAGTAACGAAGTCTGTGAACACAACTGTACTTTACTCTCTTTTTTTTCTCTTTTTTAAACAACTCAAGTAACTCTGAAGGTTGAAGGTCTGAATTTGAAAACGAAGAAAATGAAATTGCTCTCAGATGGAGGCCTAATGTTAGCTCATGATCCATCCTGAAGCAAAAATTGTATAGCTCAGTTGTAAACCCTTTGAAAATGTAGCTTATAATGGAAGTGCTGACACCATCTTAACTATGGATTCATGAACCCCTGTAAGAATATATCTAAGGCATTTCATCACTGTCAATGTATCTCACTTCTTAAAATTCAACAACCTCTTCAGAAATCCTTATTTCCTTTTTAAGTTCCCTAACAAATTCTGCTTAGTGGAATTTGGCTAATGAATCTTCTCCCTGGAGTGGAGAGGGGTAGGAACTAACCAGGACACACATAACGGAACCTGCAAACACACCTGATAAGGGTGGTGGCACCCCTGCATTCTCAGATCGCTCTGCTCACAGGTGTGTTATGACTTCATCAAGGATACAGGATGCTGAAGCTATATTCTCCACAATGGACCAGCACTCTGCTTCCTGGGCTTTCCCCGTTTTTGATAAAAGTGTGTATTCTCTCTGTAAGTTACATACCAACAACTACTTTCTACCTATTTTCTAACATGAAGAACACTTCAAAGCTCTATTTTTCCCCCATTTGTCATCCAATAAAAAATGCATTTTAAATAAATATTATATAATATCTCAAGGTATTTTAATCACATGGCCGGAAACACATTACATGAATAATACATAGATAACTAAAATAAAATTTTGAGGTTAAAAGTGAAAACAGTGAATTTGAATAAAATTTAGACAAAATGGCTGTGGATAAGATATATTCAGTTCATAAATTCTAAGACTAAGAAAAGTCTATTATTCTCAAGAGCCAAGTTTTTCTTATCAAACTCTCACATGCATTTTGCTGAATTTCTCAAATGCTATTTTTCAAATAGCACTAGAGAACACAAGTGAATTTTTCAACAGATCCTAGTATAGTTGTTAAGCATACTCTTTCATTTCTGTATCTAAAAAATACTCTCATAATCTTTTGAACTTCTAGAAAAAAATACTCATTTCAGACTTGGCTTTGAAATGTATTCTTCAGTTGCAGGGAAGATAAGGTATTAAGTCTATTTATTGCATACAGATGGAGATTAAATAATTTAAACAAATGAAAAACAGAAGTGGTGATTATACACAGTACAAAGAACATTCTACATTTTGCATGAATATTCATACTGTTCAGTTTCCAGATTCACAATCTCACATTATAAATTACTTCTGAACAACAACGTTGCTTTCTTTTTTCCTTACTGCACTACTTCCTACATGAGTATGCCAGAATTTTGCAAGTTTTAAAATACTATAAATACATTCATATTGTTCTACAACTAAAACTGAAATTTAAATAATGGGGTAAAATTATAGTGATAATAATGATTTCCCAACATTAGAGAGGGGAGATATAGGACTTAATAAAAAGTAAGAAATGAGTAATTAATAACTAAAGTCATAGAATATTTTTATCCCTAGTCTAATTCTTCAGATACTTTGCTCATTCATCTAATAATATTTATTGAGCATCTATTAGGTGCAAGATAGCATGTTAACAAAGATGAATCAAAGACAAAATTACTGTTCAAATAATTTACAAAGTGCCAAACATGTAAGACATAGATACATGTAAAAACTGGCAAATGCCTTCTACTCTAAATAAAATGTCCTAGCATTCAAAAGATGAAATACTACTTTCAGCATGTGGTTGAGGGACATTTGAACCAGCATTCAAGGCTAGTATAGGGGTAAAGGGGCATTCCAGGAGAAATGTCAAAGGCAAAATGATCCATTTATATTTCTTCAAACCACGAAATCTTAAATTATTTTGGTGTTGGTTAAAGAGTAAATCATGAGTATTCAAATTTTATTAGTGAAAGCCTTTATTTCTTACACAATAACAAAGAATGTGAGATGTTGGATTGTGTGAGGTACTTGCTAAAACAAAATACAGTTTTTTACTGGCTCATGTAACTAGGAAAGACTTCAGAAGCAATATTCTAAAAATGGGCTTATAGGTAGTAGGCATCAGCACATTTTTTTTTAAACTTTCAAGGTTTAAACAAAAACAAAACTAGAGCATATTCCAAAAAAATTCTAAGTAAGTATTAATACATTATACGGGACCATGCAGATAACTATATGAAACCTAAAATGGCACTCCCTGAATATTCCCATGTTACCGCTTCAACGCACCATGAAGTAAAATAACATAACGCCACAGAATGCTCATAATACATTCTAACCCTTCATAGAGGGGGAGAAAACTGCCAGAGAGGTTTTCTTGGCTTAGCAAAAAATAGACATGGACAACCGGCTGCTGTAATTTATAAAAGGAAGCAAGTATGAATGTTCTGTGAAAGAATCTTCTGAATTGTCAAAAGTTTTGATAACTTTATGCTCTCTTGCCATAGTTAAACTCCTATCATAACTGAGACGCCTGAGTGAACTCAGCAGACTTTCAGGAGATTTAAATGGAGGCAAGGTTAAGGGAAGTTGTGGGTGGACATTAATGACTGATGGGGGGTTGGCCCCTCCCCCTAGCTTCATCAGCAGCTGCTCTGATTGGTCAGTGTTCCTGTTGGCCCAGGTGGGTAATGTTCTGACTACCCTCCTTGGTTCCACCTTCACCCACTTACAACATTTACACCTCTTTTCCTCTTTATGTACATTTACCTCCTATCTTCACTTTTGATAGTAACTGGTAACTATGAAAATTTAGCTTAAATTCTAATTCCCAATAGCAGACATTTTAAAAAACGATATAATTTTAAATTCCCATTTTGTTAGCAATATTGACCATCCACAATGTAAACTTCTCTGTAAAGTTATGCTCATTGGAGGGGAGCTGTTTACACCTCTCAGACTTTCTTTTCAGTGAAAGTAGTTGAATGAAAAATAATTAGTTCCTTTAAGCCAAATGAAGATGATGTCAGCAGTGTGTTTAAGATATCTGGTTAGTTTATCATGAAATGCAAACTTATGATCATTTATGCTATGCTCTGAACTAATCAGAAGAGACATCCACCTTCCCTTGAGGAGTTCATATATTGTGATTAAATAGAAAAGCATGCGCCTGAGGGAAAACTTGCTGGCCTACTAACCTATATTTGAGATTCATGTTCATTGATGAGCTTAAAAATCCCTGGGTAGCCAACAATAATCAGCATTTTTTCCAATCGTTCTAACCAGTCAGCTTACAGATACCTGTTTTGAGCAGACTGGCCACAAGCTGTCAGCGTCACTTCTCACAGGCCACCGCTATTCCCTGCTCTATGATGCTACCACTCCTCAGCCCTGCCCCCAACCCCTCTCTCAGAATGGTGGCCCCTGTTAATACAACAAAAATGGAAATTGTCAGTGTGGGCAGGTTGCCATATGGAGGTTGACAGCTGCTCAATCAGATTAAGACAAATGCACATAGGCAATGTGAATGCAAAAAAAAAAAAAAAATCATTTCAGAAGAAAAAACTGTTGTTTTGTTACTATTACTCTTTTTCAGAATTTTTTAGAAATAGAATGTCAGTTTTAAAGATTGTTCTGTAAAGCAGATAAGCTTGAATTGGTATTGATATCAAGCAAATTTTAAAAAGTAAAGTAACCTTTTAAATATTTTGCGTTTTGAGCCTTGATCCTCTTTGCTTCCGGCCATAGTGTTTAACTGAAGAAGGCTCATTCCCCCTCCCCACCCCAACCAGTATATACATATGCCTCAGCTAGGTATTCTACAAAGTAGGTATTCCCTACTTCTGGCAAAGAAAACAATGTTGAAGAATTGTAAAAATATGTTTGAAAAGACTGTATAATGTGCCAAGAGAAAAGTAACAGAATTTCACAACTCACACAACCATCAATAGCCAAGCTCATGAATAAATAACTATTTACAACATGCACATATGCAGATCAAGGTAAAGCTACTTTGCAGGAACTCAGAATCTCTAGAAAATATTTATGCAATGCACACACAGTGACAAAAAGAGGCACTAAAAAAAGAAATAATTTTAAAAGTAAAGAACAGACAACACGTTTAAAGTTATCCAGTAACTTGCCTGACCTTCCAAAAATACACAAGACTCTTTTAACAGTAAACGAAATCTGTTGCTATGATTGCCTGTTCCTGAACTTGACTGAGTCGTATCACATTGTCAGCAAAGCTAGCAGATTTCTAGCTGAGCAAGTTACAGTCCATTGGAAAAAGTAGTCACATGTTCAAAGATGACACATTTCAGGCTTGATTTACAAATAAAACCCAGTGCATCTGTATTTAAAGCTTTTTGAATGAATAACTGCCTAGGAACACACGTGCCTTGAAATAAACCTTTCTGACTAGGTTAACCATTTTTCTAAAATCTTGCAGCTATCTAACTTTCTCACTGGGTGGCTAAGGCTGCAAAGTCTACTGCTAAAGTTTGTCACAGGAAATGATACTAGCAGGGCCTACTGTCTTTGAAAAATTTATATAGGAAGTGCAAGTCAACCCTCCTGATGTCCCCTAGAGTTGATAACACTATATATCTCTAGATCCCAAGCCACCAAAAAGCTGCCATGCAGGCTAACATGAATAACAGCTTGCAGTTTGCAAGGAAAAAACCCTTGAAAATCCATTGATAACACCAGGAAAGACAGCAATGTGGTGATGCAGCTTACAAGGCCTGAAGATAATTTGCAGCTCCACTCCTTGGGGCCGCATCTGCAGCAACCACTGAAGCTACGTGCTTGCAGGAACTTTTCCCTCAAAAGTACAGTAGGTGGAAGATTTGCAATATCTTTAATGCAACAAAGGGAGAAACAGAAAGATCAAACTGAAGGACCTCATGTATTTAGAAAATCCTGCTGAGATGCTGTGATAAATTATTAAAACTTCTTGTTAATGTTCATGCCTCTCTTTAACCTCGTATTGTAACATTGACAGCAAAGCAAAGGTGGGCAGACCCAGAAAACATTCCTAGAACTGAGAAAAAAAAATATTAGGTGAAAAGGATGCATCTGCAAAGCAAAATCTTAGATATCTCTCATCGAGATTTTCCCTCAAAACATGCACACATGGTCCAGAAAGTCTGTCATGGGATATTTCTGCGGCAACATTTTGGCTTACAGCGTTCACAGAGCAGGTACCCTGATAACTTGTGTTTAGTATAAACAAATGGCATTCAGGTAAAGCAGAATCAAGTGAACTTTATAGAAAGGCAGGACCAAAGTCCCAAAAATTCTCTCTCATCACATAATTTTTCGACAGCAGAAGAAAATGGATTACAACACTCTCAATTATTGAAAGGCTTGTTCTCTTTCAGCTGATTTTTTTTTCAATAAAGTTAATGCAATTTATCTTTATTACTACATCAACACTGATGGAGTCAGCCAGAAAATTAGTGTTGGCAACACTGCATTTCATAACATCCGTCTGATCATTTCATAAAATCTGCTAACAATTCAGGAAGCTAACATAGTCAGGACCCATTTCTTTTCTAAAATAATGCAGCTTCCTAAGGATAACACACATAGCCTTGCACTAGAGCAACATGCATTTTGCCCTATATCCTCCCTGCTGGAAACAATCCTCATAATGCTTTGAAAGCCCGCAAAACCAAAAATTGCAAAAATATATTTATATCAATAAGAGAGGAAAAACTCTTTTTCCTAGCCACCTGCAACACAGATCCTCTTTCCTGAATTAAAAATCTGATTCCAGACAGAAGCAGTTCCCCTACCTTTAGCTGCCCTCAAGCTGCCCTCAAGTTCCCACTGACTAGCCTTGCTAACTCCATTTAGAGCTTTAACACAAAACTTTCATCACTTACCCCCTTTCCAAGGTTTTCCTTTCCAGGGGGTCCGAGTCAGCTTGCTCTGAGTTGGTCCAGAGAAAAAGAGCATCAAAACGAAGAGAAGTTCAAGCCTAGTAATTTTCCCCACTTTCTCTGATGATAACATTTCCACAAGTTAATTTCACAAAATCTCTCACATCCTCTTCCCTCCCGGTTATTAAAAGAGCATCAATCATTGAAAAACCTGAGGTAGGTGGTGTTTTGCCATCTTTAACAGCTGAAGGAGCAGCTCCCTGATGTAGCCCTGAGCCAAGCTACATTTCTCACGATCCGATCCGGCTCTCCCAGCACGCAGTCAGCACTGCTCCTGGAGCTATAAAATAATTTCTGATCTCCACTTTGCTTTCAGTGGGAATATATTCCTCAGCGTTCTGGGTGAGCTTGATTGAAAATGATAAAAACAGTAATGTCTGTGTCCAGCAGAAAAGAGAAAAGATGTCAGGATTGTGTGAAAAAGATGAGAAGCAGTTGTACTGACAGCTTTCAGGCTGCTGTGTGATCCTAATAGCCGTGCAACCAACCAAATTGCTCTTTTAAGAGTAATAAGGCTTCAGTGAAAGCCGGTGTCACTGCCACTTGGGTGGGTAGTGCTGGGCTTGAAAATCACCCAGGAACCGCCACAGATAACGACTGCTTCAGCCCCGCTTCAGAATATTAAGGGCAGAGCAAAATATAATATGCACAGAGGGTAGTTAATCTTTTGTGTGCATAGACGAGGATTCCAGCAACGTAGTAGGGAAAGATGCAGAACTTGAAACGTGTTTAGTTTTTCCTTCACTTCACCTCATGATGTTAAAAGGGGATTGCATCTGCACTAATTATTCATAAAAAGGTCTGAAATATTTATTAGAAGAACAACAATCAGTGTATGATTTTTATCCCCAGCAATACAGCAGACATGGCAAGTTCTCAATAGTTTCAGTCCTCTTCTGTATTAATGTCAGTTTCTCTGGGCGTTTCTGTGTCATCTGAATGAACCACTGTGAACGCTTTAAACAAACTTTTGGAAATACCAACAAAGACTCTGTCAGGGCTGTGCTAATGACACATTCAGGGAAGCATATTTTTTTTATTTGTGTGTGTACATCACCATGGAAATACAAAAAGCTCCCTGAGTCTCTCGGTCTTCTGTAATTATATTTAGGAAAACATTACTGATCACAAGGTGTGGTTATAATTAACATCCGGGCACAGGACGACGCCCCTGGATTGTCAAAGAGGAGGTGGGTGAAGGCAAATCAAATAAAAGTTAATTTGGTCTGCACTGCCTGAAGTGAATTAGCATGACTGAAACATTCTGGCCAATATTTGAAATCTGTCTACATCTTAGTATTATCTACATGGTCACTTATTCCTTTAATCAGTCAGCCACAATGCATGAATTATGCATTTATGTACTTCAGAGTAATCAATTGCTATATAATGATAACCTCCACTTTTATGATGTTACCACTTTCAAAATGGGATAAATTGGCCTTTTCAACTCATGCTATTGGAAGAGGTACTTTTAGAAGAATAATTTACCTTATTAAGATTAGCTATATTACATTTAAAAATATAGTTATTAAAATTTGCTTTTATATAAAGGAAAGAATGTTTGTCAAAGATATTAGTGGGATACATAAAGCAAACTCTCAGCTCATCCCTTAGTTTAAAAACAATAATCAACTTGTATTCAACTTTCAATTAATTTGAAAACTTTTGAGGGAAGTGAGAAGAGTTCATATCATGCTTGTTTTATAAACAGAGAATTTAAAATTTTATGTCTCTGGATGCTTTAAAATCGTTAAGTTTATATAAGTCGGAAACTTGTTTTCCCTTTACTAGTCAGTCTTCACCTTTTTTACTTGATCCTTTCCTCTCTCCTTACAAGCATGTGAACAGAAGTTGGTGAGATGAATTGGTGAACTTCTCACCATCACCTTCTGAGGAGGATTCTCCAAACTTATTTACAGTCAACTGGCTCCAATCCCCTTGAAAGAAAGAACATAACCTTTCATAATTAGTGAGGTTTCTCATTTTTAATTACCTGGGCCTTAGGATGAAGAGGAAAATATCAAATGTAAACATGATAAAAGGAAGTCGGTAGAGACATTCAACATTTCAGAAGGGTCTGGCCAGAAGGAGGTTAATAGGAAAAGCACTCTTTCTTTAGTATAGGATATAGTTGGACAGACTCTAAGAAAATTTCAAGTTTAAATCTTCAAGATTTACTTCCTTCTTGGTGACCCCTGGTCACCACCAACCCACAGCTCTCTCGGGTAGAGAAATTAAACTGGATTTGGAGAAACCAAATCACCATCGCTCATCGAGGGAAAGCCATTCTCTGCTAGACTCATCTGACTGACACATGAAGTGCTAATCAGAGTCTCTAGATGCCACAAGGAAGAAGGGGAAACCTCAGATGGATGGGAGTACCAAAGAGAATGAATAAGGGTGGTGTTTGAAGAAGAAGAGAAATCCTGAGTGGAGGGGTCGTTCTCATGAGACACATTTCTGCACTGGTATGAGTGTGGAAATGCCTTCCCACTTAAGTTAATATAAAAAAAATAAATTAGCTAACTGATTACAAGTTCCAAGTACCTTACATGAATTAAATCATTTATCCTGACAAAAACTCAGTGAAATAGGAATAACAATCTCCATTTAGTACATTAAGAAACTGAGGCACAGAGAACTTTTTAACTTACTCAAAGTTGTCAAGCTTTTCTGAAGTCAAAAAGCTCAGTTCTAAGACTTTGCAAATCACTACACTGTGCTCTCTACTAAACTGCTCTCTGTGCTCTTAACCCTTCTGAACTAGCTGGCTCTTAAGTGACATCTTTATATAAAAGAATAACAAATAATGATGGCACATGCAATAGGTGCCGGGTTCTATGGGTTTTAGTTGTTCCATCTTCACAAAAACCTTGATGAACACATTCTCATTCATACTTTACGGATAATTACTTGTTCAGTATCATATAAGGAGTAAAGACAGAGCCAGATTTGAATATTGTGTGGGCTCAGAGCTTGCCTTTGTGCTTCTGTTTTCCAAAGTCTGCTGCGTGGGTCTGGGGAGACCAGACAGGGCTCCAGTGGGGCTGGGAAATGAGAGAATTGAGGGGGCTCTTATGGTATCTGTGATTGGCAGCTGCAGGGAGGTCTAGGGCTGAGAAGGTCCCAGAGGAGGCCTCCTGAGAGGAGCAATCGGAATAAACTTCCTCACCATCTACATTTTCTTTAAGGAAAACAGGAGGAAAGAGAAAAACCCAGCAAGACCTGACTTACAGATACTTAGAGCAAAACACAATAAATGCTTTAATGTAGGGTGTAATAAATTGTCAGGAAGACTGCACAGAGTTCCATAAAGGTGGTATATACACCGCTTACCCACAGAGGATATGTTCCGAGATCCCCCGAGGATGCCAGAAACCAGGGATAATACCAAACCCTCTACACACACACACACGTTTTTTCCTATACATACATACCTATGATAAAGTTTAATTTATAATTAGGCATAGGAAGAGATTGACAGCAGGAACTAATAATAAAATAGAACAATTTAAAAAATATATTGTAATAAAAATTATGTAAATATGACCTCTTGCAATTTAAAACTTGTGACTCGTTTATTTCTGGAATTTTTCACTTACTATTTCTGGACCACAGCTGACCACAGGTAACTGAAACCACAGAAAACAAAAACCATGGATGGGGGTGGCGGGTGGGGATACTGTATTAAAACAGAGTGCAGTGAAAGAAAGGAGAAAGACTTGGTTCTGCTAGGATATTCCAGGCTGAGACGATGGCCTTTTGACTAAGAATCAAGTGGTAAGTATATATTTTAGGACTAGGTCAAGTCAGGCGAGAGGCAGAGAATAATTCAGGCTGAGGGAGTCGCATGAGCCTGGTCACAGAGATGCAAGAAAGCCTGAATCCTTCCAAGAACTGCCAGGAAGACAGCACGGCTGGGAGATCCGAGCATATGGGTGAGTAGCAGGAGATGAGGTAGCAATAATAGGCAGGGGCTAGATTAAATTTTTAAAATACGCTTACTATCTTAGGCTTTTCTCTTGGTGATAGGAGGAAGTCAATGATGAGTTTAAACCAAGGAAATTACATAATCCAAAATCGGTTTTCAAAAAAAAAAAAAAAATTTTGGCTGCAGGATGTTGGAGAGTGAAATTGGAGGCAAAAAAAGCATTTAGAAAGATAGCGATATTCCAAGCAAGATGTATTTGCAAACTGAACTAAAACAGTAGGAAGAGAGTAATTTGAAATAAATTATAAAATTTAGTATCATAATCTATTAATTCAACAAACATTTAATAACCACATATTTTGAGCCACGTAAAATGCTAGGTATTTTAAGATGAATAAGACAAATTTTAATAAGACCCTATTATCAAGATGCTTTATCCTTAAGACTTTGGGAACTAAATAGACACGGGGAAGAATGGAACATTGCTTCATTGTCTCAACTCTCTTCTTTAAATACGTCTTTATAAATTAGATTTTGTCTGACCTACTAACATTTGCTCCAACTTTGACAGCATTAAGTAAGACTTAGGTATCTTAGCAATTACATTAAGTTTTATTCTAATATAGCTATTTATTCTTTCCTAATAACACTCCTTGACATCTTGATATTTATACTCAATAAACACCATCTTATCTTTTATTTGTTTTCTTAACAGGGATATAAACTCACTAATCTCTGATACTAGGTAACAATGGTGTGATGTCAGCCATTCTGCTATGCATTTAATGACTGAAAATGTACAAAATAAAACCTTTTCTACTGAGTTTACAACTGAGAATATTACCAAGCATTTGAAGAGCTGATTTTTCTACCAATATGTTTTTCTTAACCTCACAGATTGTACTCACTTCATTAGATGTGACTGCAAATTGAGCAGATCACGTTTATGAAAATTCTGTGAGTTCGGTCATTAGGTAGCTGGGTGGTTCTTAATGGGGGGAAATTATACCTTTTCCCCAAGGGACATTGGGCAACGTTTGGAGACATTTCTTGGTTCTTGCAATGAGGGGTGAAAGGATGCTAGGACACGTACTGGCTAGAGGCCAGAAGTGCAGCCAAACATCCTATAATGCCCAGGACAGTCCCCCCAAAAGAAAAATAGCCTGGCCAGAAATATCAACAGTGTCCAAACTGAGAAACTCTGCGGTACCTTCAGCTTGTCTGACCATAGGTGATGATTCCTCTAGCCACTGTGTCACTGCAGTGTAGCAAGAACAAATGCTCTTCTTGACTGAAGCTCTCAAAGTACCCACAGAACACATCTTACTAGGGTGCTCCTCTGCAGCACCAATGAAAATAGTCTGTTTATGTTCTTGTACTTTGAAAAAAGGCTCCCATTTCTCCTATTACAATTTACTTACAAGGAATTGTTCATCCCCCTGACCCCTTTATAATAGACCAAATAAGTGGTGGATTTACTTTGCTGGCATGTTGGGAGGGGCCCAGGGATAATGTGTATATCAGGAAAAATCATTCCTGTTTGGAAAATTCTATGTCCTTCTATTTCTCAAAAAAAGCCAGAGAAAATCATTGGGCAAAACTTAGCTGTCTGGCTCCCCAACAACTTTCCCTCGTCTTAACCTGACAATGATTATTCTCTAATAACTACAGGTTGCACTCTCCTAACTATATTTTATATGCTGTATTAATAAGCCATCAGAAAAGTTTAGCTGGGATTTAATCAAGATGAGAGCTGTAAATCAGCCGTAGTATTAGCTTGATAACTCTTGAAAGACCATAGAGAAGTTTGTTAATACATGCATTTGTACATATATACATAAATAAAACATTGTCTTAATTACTGTTATTACTCTCCAATTCTGTAGCATTCTATTTTGACTACCCAAGCCAAAATACAGATTTGAATATTTCAATGCTATATTAAAAACACATTCTAATTTTTTTGTTCTTACCATGTTTTCCTTAAATGGAATCAATGAAATACTGGATATGTCCCTTCTACCTCAGTCCACTGTAAACACAAATCATTCCATATGCTCAATAAGAGAAACATGCCTTGAAATCTGTACAAGTTATGGGTGTAATAGAGAAGAACAAATCTGACTCCATATTTGATCTCTTCTTTTGGCTTTAACCCTGTGCCCTGTTTTCCAGGCTTAGTCTTACTAGCTGTGCACCTTTTGTAAGAGTGTTGCCTTTAACCTCTCTGGTAAAGAAGAAAGCCTATTCTCAAGGCTCTGATCTTTAAGGGTATTAACACTTTTGCACTTATATAAAGATAGCAAGTTGCAGAATAGAAAATAACATTTGTTTTGTTTGAAGTTTTATAGCAGCCTGTAAAATTGACCCACGTGGACAGCTGCAAGAACAAAGAATTCTTACAGCAAGAAGTTTGCAACAACCAACCACACCCTCTCCCTTTTTAGTATAAAAGGAGCCTTAATTCTGACTTCAGTAAGATGGTTCTGCCATCTTCTTGGTCTGCTGGCTTTCTGAATAAAGTAGCTATTCCTTGCCCCAGCCCCTCGTCTCCCGATTTATTGGCCTGTCATGCGGCGAACAGAACAAGTTTGGTCTCAGTAACATGGTGACATATAATATGTATTAACTTTATTTATAACTATATATTAACTTTATGTATAAATATTATAGTTATACTAAGGTTAAAAAATCAACTTTGGTTAACTGAAATCTCTTATTTAACAAAAAGAAAAATTCATTTGTTTTCATTGCTGTTGAGAAATATTTCAAAAGATTTTCATTCCTTTTTTGTTTGCCAGTGGTTTCTGTGGAGTGAATGTGGAGTGAACATTTCTGAACCCTTCTGATTTAAGACCCTGCAGTACCCAAGGATCACTGGGCTGCAGGCACACCAGTTCTCTTGCTATTAGCCTGCAGTTATAAGAGGTGGCAAGGTAGGGCTGAATCTGGAAAGAGATCAGAGCAAACTGGTAAGTTGAACTTTCAAATGAACTCCTAATACTGCATTTGGTTTTTGTTATTGTTCCCTTTCATTAAAAAAATCAAGTGGAGCCTTGTATGTCTTTATTTATGGGTTCTAGTTGTGGTTTTACTACATAATATGTTTTAAAAACTTCAACTGAGAAAAGCAGATTGATATTTTGCTCCACATAAGCTTTGTTTTGAAGAGTAATTCTATTTTTATTTGCTAACAGCTCCTAGTTATTGAGTGTGTGCCAAGACTTGTCAGTGTCCCAAAGGGGAGGATCTCAGTCAGCCCCTAGATTCAGGCTAATTGGAAGCCATCGAAGAGTGATTCTAAACGTTGGTGGCCCATTTGAATCATCTAGAGACATCACCTGGCCTCAGGTAGGTATGAGAACAAAGCTGCAAAGTGGTCTTCATTCTGGGTAGCCATGTGACCAGCTAAAATTTGAAGGTTCCATTCTACTTAAGAAAAAGGAATTTATCAGGCTACAGCTCTGTGGTTTTGAGTCAGTAAGCCATGTGTGGGAGTTGTGTTTTGAAAAAAATCTCCTCTACGTATCTCTGATATGCTACTCTAGTGTTCAACAATTATCTTGAAAGGGAAAGCTTAACACCTAGTCCATTATGTTTATATACATTTTAATATGATAAAATAAAATTAGAGACAAGTTTGAAATTTTTGAATAAAATTTAGTATGTTTGGGGATTTCTGAGAAAAATTAATTGCCAGACTATATTAACTCATAGTTAACTTAAATTGCAAACGATTATATGACTCCTCTGTAAAGAAGGAGGAATATAGGTCCTGGAGAGACATCTTAGTGAATTTTTAGAGAATAAGTCTTGGAATCTAGTTAAACATGCCTAAACCTATAAAATATACTTTTACTTCATCTGAGGTATTTTCTTGGGCTTATGTAAAGTTCATTTAAAGGACAGTGCTAGAAAGCTTGCCATGGTCTATTAGCTATGCTACACCAATTACATAAAACGCTTCATATCTATAGGAGATATCAATAGGATGTTTTTAAAAGAAATGTTGTTTCTTTTTAGTATTTATGTAATAAACTTACTCTAACATGAGATATTCTTTTCCTCAAAAATACGAAATCAAAATAGTCTTTCTAGCTGAATAGCTAGAAAGTCACTAAATCACAGTGTTACAGAGTCCCATGAGGATGTAGGTACAGTAAGTATTAATATATACGGTTGAATCTGCTCTGGCTCTCCCTAGAGTGTTCTTGAGACCCCAGAAATACTCTAATGTTGGTTCTGTTTCTAGTTAAACAGTAGATCTCCTAAGAAAAAGTGCCTATATCATAAATGTTGAAGATGCCAGATACAACCGTTGCACAGCTAACATTGCTCTTTGGAAAAAAACAAACAAACTGCAATTCTCAGATTGTTTATAAGTTGGAAAATAGTGTAAATTTTAAACAAATTGGAAGTAATATTGAAGAACTGTAAAACTGAATTTTTTGCCATGTCTAACTACCTGCTATGACAAATTCTTATTAACAATTCGGAATTGCTGTAGGAGGAGCTATCAGGTTTATCAATACCTTTAGCTATATATCAGTAGAGAGTTAAGTTTTAAGTGTCAGAGACAAAAAGTGATAGTAGTATAAAAATAATTTATTTTTCTCTCATGAAAAAGTCTGGATACAGGTAATTGAGTTTTGCTCCATAAAATGTTACAAGACATTCAGTCGCCTTCTATCTTTTTCTTTTTTTTTTCCTCAAACTCCATTGAGGTAGAGTTGACAATTAAAATTGTATATTTTTAAAGTGTAAAACTTGATGACTTGATATATGTATCCAGTGTAAAATACTCACTATGAACAACCTAATTAGGAACCCAACTTCAAAATGACCCCTGCACCCCAATGTTCATAGCAGCACTATTACAATGGAAACAGCCTAAATGTCCATCAACAGATGACTGGATAAAGAAGATGTGGTATATTTATACAATGGAATACTATTCATCCACAAAAACCAACAACATAATGCCATTTGCAGCAAGATGGATGTTCCTGCAGAATGTCATTCTAAGTGAAGTAAGCCAGAAAGAGAAAGAAAAATACCATATGAGATCGCTCATATGTGGAATCTAAAAAAAAAAACAACAAAAAACCCATAAATACAAAACAGAAACAGACTCATAGACATAGAATACAAACTTGTGGTTGCCAAGGAGGTGGAGGGAGGGAAGGGACAGACTGGGATTTCAAAATGTAGAATAAATAAACAAGATTATACTGTATAGCACAGGGAAATATATACAAGATCTTATGGTAGCTCACAGCAAAAAAAAAATTTGACAATGAATATATGTATGTTCATGTACAACTGAAAAATTGTGTTCTACACTGGAATTTGACACAACATTGTAAAATGACTATAACTCAATAAAAAAAATTCAAAAAAAAAGAAAAAGAAAAAAATAAACTAATGGAAAAATTTTCTGTATCAGGTGAAAAAAAAAAAAAAACAACAAACCAAAATAAACATGTAGATACAGAGAATAGAGTCGTCGTTCCCAGAGGGGAAAGGGGCAAAATGGGTAAAGGGTATCAACTATATAGGAACAGGGGGACACTAAATTTTTGTAGGGAATATAATGTCCTCATGGAATTCATATAACATAACCTCAATAAAAAATAAATTTTTAAAAAATTTAAAAAACAAAACAAAACAATTCGTGTGTGTGTGTGTGTGTGTGTGTGTGGCTAGAACACTTAAAATTTACTCCCCTATTTTGTTTCTTCAATAGGGATGGTCTCCATGTTCAAGAAAATTCAGGGTTCAAGAAGTTCTCTCCATCAGCAGATATCAAGTCAGAGGAAGGAGGACAAGATGAGGGTGTAGGGAAATTGACAGAGGTGGAAGCAAGTGTCTCACAGAAAGATTTTAGTAAAATTGTCACGTGTCACTTTTGCTAACCTTATATTGATCATATTTTAGTTTAAGCTAGCCATACAGGAAGCTGTAAAGGGAAGTCTCTACTCTGGGTAGCCATGTTACCAGCTAAAACTTGGGGTTCCATTCCTTTAAGAAAATCAGAGAATAGGTTTTGGGGAAAAACTATTGCTTTTCTCTGATGTGGGCCTCTAACGTGAGATATCATGATAGATGATAGATCCTCAGAAAAAAAAATTACTAGTAACTTGTATCTGCTAACACAGTGACCCTTATTACTTTAGAGGCTTGAAATATCACATGTAATGAGATCAAGTCTATAATAAAACTAGAACCATAGAATTTCAGAGTCAGATCAGGCTGAAAAACCATATATTTTATAAAGAACAAAGTGCAGACATTTCTCACTAGTGGTGTCTTAGCTTTTGATTTTTTTTTTTTTCCTGAAAGACCATTCTTGCATGGATCTCAAATGTTTTAGATGCTCTCAACTTCCAATCATTCGTTCTAACACTACCCTTCAACTTAATGCCTCTCAAATTTTTCTTTCCTCATTCAAGACAATTCTCTGAATATTAAGAAAAAGCTGCTTTCGCCCCTTGAGTATAACCCCCACAGTGACCTTTGGGCCAAATAATCTGTGTTTCATGAACACAAATTTTAGATTCATTATCATCTAAGTAATCCCTTCCTTTGGATTTCTGGGTGCTGTTAAGTTTAAGTCAATCTTAACATCTGATTCAACAATATTCATTCATCCTAAAGCACAAGACATCCTTCATTTCTTCTTTCTTCCTAATTCAAGTTGAACGAGACATAACAGAAACGATCTGGCAGCTGCTGACGATACCCGTCCCCTCCCCATCCCCACCCTCCTCATTCCCATTGCTGACATGGAGAGCACAGCATGCAGCAAAAGTGTGTCTCACAGCTGCTTCCACAGTTCATTTGTCCTGTGTCCTCTAGCATTAAGCCTAACGATTTTGACAAGAAAACCGTCACCTGGATCTATTTCCTTTTCTGTTAGATGTCAGTGTAACATCACCACGGGGACAATTCACTAGCCTCTGAAATTTCCAGGAAGAGGCCTTTATTTTATTTTATTTTTTTGCTTTTACTTTAAACCACTTAAACTATTCTAAAACAATCTGAAAATAATATTTAAATAATTATGCTTAATAGTACAATTATATACACACACTGATGTATTAATATACATATATATGCATATGTGCATATATAAGCACTAATTCCTAAGTGGGAGAATTTGTTAATTAATCACCCTTAGCAGCAAAATAGCTTCCCATTAGTCAAGCCTCAGGTTAATTAATTCACCAGATGATGAGTGATGTAAGTCCTAGTGCTTTCTTCCTAACTACTTACTATTCCATCCAGAAGACCTGCTCAATATATCTCTCACTGAGCAGCCTGCTTTCTGCCCCTGAGGAGGCTGACTTTTAGCACTCGATCTGATAACCATTTTCTTGGAATAAAAGATACTGAACATAATTTTTTTTTGACACAGATCTATTGAAAGTTGGTGGGAACAGTGGGACGATTTAGGATTGAACAAATGAACACCTTAAGGAGCAGCTACAGCCTGCTTTTGAGGTTGAGGATTTCTTATAAATAATAGCAACCAAACATCCTAGGCAGTAAAGTCTGTATCACTGCAGGCATGGCATTCCCATCAGATCCACTGAAGTGAGTCACTGAAATTTTTTTTAAGGTAATTTTTAGGTAATATAAATGTCTGACCTTGTATCAGTAACTCCATTTGTGCCCTTGGCTGAGTCATTTAGCAACTCACTCCCAACTGCTTAAGGAGCATGTAGGGAAGATCCAAATCAAAACTGTAAACACCAACTTTCAAATCTAGCTGACAGCTTATCCCCAAACTCCAAACTCATATATCTATTTATTCAACATCTACACTTGGATGTAATGGTAGTGAGAATTTTAGGATCATTCCCATGACCTTCACCCTTTTATCCTCTTCTGCTTCCAATGTTACTCCTTTGATTATGTTCTTGTATGATAAAAAGAAAGATTATCTGAGTGAAACAAATCAAATTACAAGATCTTTAAAAGCAGAGAGATTTCTCAAGCTTTCAGCAGAAGACACATGGTGAAGCCAGAGAGATTTGAGTCAAGAGAAGAATTTGATGGATCATTACTGTGATGAAGATGGAGGGGCCATGAACAATGACCAGAGAGTGACCCCTTTCATAATAGCCAGCAAGGATATAGAGACCTCAATCCGACAACCACAAGGAACTGAGTTTTGTCAACAACTGGAATGAACCTGGAAATAGATTCTTTCTCAGAACCTAGAGATAAGACGTCAGTTTGGATAGGTCCTTGATTTTGAGATTTGAAGCTATAAGCAGAGAACACATCTGGACTTCTGACCTAGAGAAATGTGAGTTAATAACTAGGTCCTATTTTTAAGCTGCTAAGTTAGTGGCAATTTGTCATGTATCAATAGACAACTAATACAGAAGTCTAACAAGTATCTCACACTGAACCTGTTAAAAAAACAATTCTTGGTCTTTCCACTCAATCATGTTTTTGCAGACTTTCCCTTTTACTTAATGGCAACTTCATTCTCCCATTTGTTCAGGCAAAGAAACCTGGAGTAATTCTCAAATCCAATATAAAAGCCATCTCAAATTTGTTAAATCAGTGTCTATAAAATACCTAGAATTTAATCAATCCCCAGTCTTTTCACTACTCTCACCTTCTCTGAGCTACTAACATCTCTCACCTTTTATCCCAAGAGTCAACTAACAGGTCTTCCTACTTCAACCCTACCACACCTTCTTCTTACATATTTTGTCAACACAGTATATACAGAAGGATCTTCTAATAACTTAGGTCATATTACAACTTTTCTCAAAAATCTGCATCATCTCCCCATTTAACACAGAGTAAAACCCAAAGCTCAAGCAATGACCTTGAATTTCTTTATCTGCTCTTTCCCCATCTGGTTTGACCTCATCTCTTCCTCTTCTCCTCTTTACTCAGTCTGCATCAGCTATCCTGGCTTCCTTAACAGTACAAGACTCAAAGATGTGTTTGCCTTAGAGTGTTTGATCTAATAGTCCCTTATACTAACTTCAGCTTCATTAGATTCCTCATTTGTTTCAGGCTTTTGCTCAGATTTTGCCTTCTCAATGACACTTATGCCAACCACCTTTGAAGCATGATCCCCATCCTCACTCCTAGCCCTGGAGATCTCCCTTATGCTGCTTGGATTTTTTTTTTTTTTCATTTTCCCATAACATTAATTTCAGCATGCTGCTTACATTACTTCTTTACTGTGTTTTTGTATTTCTTTCCCATCTCCCCCTAAACAGAATGTAAGCTCCTTAAGAGCAGGAATTTTTGTTAGTTTTTGTCATTAATATACATTGAATATTTAATTAGTATGCAAAAGGAGCACAGTAAATATTTGTTAAGCAAATGAATAAAGTGTAAGCACTTTGGGACATTGATTAAAGGACAATGCCACCTTCAGATCTGAGGCTCTGGGATGCTCCAGGCAGAGGGATGTTCAAATGGACACTGAATAATGATAGCGAAACGAGAGCTGCCTTGAACACATCAATCTAGCCATAAACCTAATTTAAACAACAGTAACAAAACGTGATACTGCCTCTCTCTTTGGGAATTTGCATGATAGAGATAAAACGAATATGCATTCCTGGCTCTACTATATACCAGCAGTGAGTCCCTGATTAACTTTTTAATCATTCTGTGTCTCATATTCCTCATCTTTAAAATCAAGATAACAATATATATCCTAGAGGGTTGTTTTGAAGTTAAGAGAGATCACAGATTAAAAGTGTCTGACAGAGAGTGTGTACTCTAAGAATATTAGATTTCTCCCATTCTGTGCATTCTTTAACTTCAGATTGTTGAAGTATTGCCAAGGGGTTGAATCCATCCAAATGATACCACCTGAAGCCATGACACTTACTGTAGGAAACTTTTCAAATACTCTCCCTCATCCTGATTTCGGAATGGGGCTCAGAATAAGGTCCTTAGAGACACAATTTAGAGACCTCACCCCTACCTCCAATCTCTTAGTTTGAACCCTCAAGTTCCTTGCCTTATACTTGATTCAGACTCATTCTATATGCCCTGCTCTGATCTACATCGACTTCTCTCCCTTTCTATTTTCCCCTCCCCCCCATTACTTTACTGCCTCCTGTACCCTTGCACAATCCAGTCTAACTCATCTTTGTGGCTCCTACAAAAAACCTGGAACAGGTCTTTGAACAGAGTATTGTTCAGAGTGATAGGAAGTAACCCACACTTATAGTTCCTCCATGGTGGCATATCTTAGAGAAGCCTGTATATCCCAGGGTTTTTATTCCTATGTTTCAGGACTGGGCTTAGTGAGGACTTTTCCAGGGAGCATTAACTCTAGGCTCTTACGGCCTCCATCTGGGGTCAGTACTTTAGGAACATCTTAAATCACATCCTCTCTGTGGGAATAAAGTCAGACAATCTATGTGGCTCTCTCTGCCCCTTGTATCTGTTCTTTTTTTATGGCTGTTTTCCTTTTAAAAAAAAAAAATCTATGTTGCAGCATTCAGAAAGAAACTAGAGCGCTAGCTTGAAACATGATTTCTCTTCTAAGCACACTCCTTCATTTGCTTATTTTTTTTATCACAAGGTTCCTTTGGGAATTAAATATAGTTTTAAATGTTTGTCTCAAGTGGGATCTTTTTGAAAGGTAAGAAATGAGCTTTCTTTTTTCTAAATTACTTGGATCTTTTTTTTTTTTTTTGCTAAGTGCAATTCCTAAAGCTGAAGTTATAAACATTATTTTTCTCCTTGGAAAAAGACAATTAGGCACCATTTTAAAAAGAGATTTTAAAAAGTGATATTTAAGCAAATATGCCACAAGTGACATACCTTGACACATGGGTATAGTCTCGGCATGTGGACCTCTGCTATGGCATAATTATACAATGAGGAATTTCCACATGATAAAAATGAACATCTGGGTGGTCCCATAGCACCTCTGGCCTGGTTTACTTAGAGGTCATCAGGGAGATGGGATGTTCTAGGGAAAGCATGGCATGGCCACAGGAGGCATTTTTTAAAAGGGGATTTAGGGTGGGCAGCCTCCCCAGCTTAGTACATTAACCCCTCCCTTTAGAGATGATGAAATCCAGTTTTAGAGAGACAATGACTTGCTCTTAGAAATTACGTGCCTGTTTGCAGCTTTAACTTCCTCATCTGTAACAGAAGAGTTGTCTGCATTTTCTCTGTACCATTAGAAAATATGAAAGTTTGGTTTCACCTAAGACCATTCTGTCTACTATCCCATATATTCCTTATATTAGACAATTGCCTCCGTGAATTGACTGGAGGTTCAAGGAGATACACCGCTCATTCTGGGGACTCAAATTCTTCAACAGAAGACATACTCCTTAATGTTTCACATCTCCTCACATCCTCCCACTTTTTATTATTACTAAAGACTTTTTTTTAAAGTAGTTTTAGGTTCACAGCCTATTTGAGAGGAAGTTACAGATATTTCTTACATACCTCCTGCCCCACACACGCACAGCCTCCCCATTATCAACAGCCCCACAAGAGGGGTACATTTACCGTAACCATGAACCCACACTGACACATCATTATCACTTAAAGTCCACAGGTCATGGGACACACTTGGTATTGTACACTCTAAAAGTCTGGACAAACTTTAATCTGTTAAGATAATCTCTATAATAATATAAACATACAGATTATCTTCACTGCCCTGAACATCATCTGTGCTCCACCTCCAATCCCTGGCAACAATCTTTTTATTGTCCCCAGTTTCACCTTTTCCAGAATGTCATGTAGTTAGAATCATACAATATGTAGCCCAGACCCTTTTTTCAAATAAACCAGGTATGATGTAAATAAATAAAGATAATGTGGCAGTTATGTCTTTAGAGACATATAGTTAATTAATGAGATACTGATGTGACTGTAGTTTTAAAGTTGCTTTTTAATCTTCCCTCTGCTTGTAACTCCTAGTCCACTAAGTCATCCACCTACCTATTTTTAAGCCACTAAATATGTAAAATGATTTCCAAGAAAGCAGTCAAATGTTCCGGAGGTTAGGCACTGGCACTGCATGTAATTCCTCAAAGAATGGCCCTCATCCAGCACTAATGCGCCACAGTCCCATAGTTATGCAGGACATATTTATACAATGTTGACTCTATTCCAGTAATTGGAGAGGTACTGAGGCAGGATAGAAAGATAAAATTGTGGGAGACTAGAAGTGTTTTAACAAACATTTGAATAAAATGCTGTAGGAGAAAGAGGGAGGCAAGATTAATCCTTCTTGCTAGGGGTAGGAAGAACCAAAAGATTTTAACTAAGAAAATGCTACTGGAACAGGTCCTCTGAGGATACACAGAATTCTAATCTGTGCTAATAGAGGAAGGGAAGTCATAGAAATCGTATATTGGCTGCTGTAACAAATGACCACAATATGGTGGTTTAAAACAAAAGAAACATTCTCTCACAATTCTTGAGGTGAGAAGTCTGGAATCTTGGGGCCAGCAGGGCATGACCATCCTCTGCCTGGAGCCTGTAGGGAAAGTCCTTCCTTGCCCTCTTCAGCTTCTGAGCACTGTCCACATTTCTGGGCCTCCTTGGTTTATGGTCATAGCTCTCTAATCTCTGCCTCCATCACCAAGTTCTTTTGTCCTCTGTGTGTCTGTTCTTTTCAGTCTGTCTCTCATAAGAACACTTGTCATTGAATTCAGGGCCAACCCAGATAATCCAAGTTGATCCCGTCTCCAGATCTTTAACTTAGTTATATCTGCTAAGACTCTTTTTCCAAATAAGTTTGCATTGATGGATGCCAGGGATTTAAGATGGATCTTCTGGGGGAACGTTTTTCAGCTTACTACGAATACAAATGCATTTTATGAGTGGCTGTCTGACTGTGTTTTTCTTGAGAATTGATGCAGGGAGTTGGGTTCAAGGTCAGTAAGGGCAGGCTATTGCTAGAAAGACCTTCAGAGTCCAGCATTCTACTAGCATTCCTTACCTTGATTCTGTTTTGAAAAGTACTATTTTTTAAGCTGAAGAAGTGTGATTATTGTAGAAACTCAACACTTCTTTCTTCTTCTTCTTCTTTTTTTTTTTTTTTTAATGAGGTAACAGGCTTAGGAAGGTTAGATAATTTAGTCAAAGTCACATCAGTAATTAAAGGCACCCTAAGTGGCAAATTCAGTTGCAAATACAGTCATTCAACTTTTAATGTCTTGGATAAGAGCTTTTAAACTGTATTTTCCCTTTCCCCTCAGTTTATTGAAGACAAACGAATCACACACACACTTACACCCACAGAATTGAATATAATGGTATATACATTAACTTCCTCAGTGAGTCCTTAGAGGTAAAGTCATAGAGAATTTTTTTGGGGGGGAGGGGCAAGGAAGCAAGATGGCTGAGTAGAAGGATGCTTGTAGCTCACCCTCTCTCACAAATACAGCAAAACTCACATCTATGGACCTACTCAGCCAACTAGAGCACCTGCCAAACTCCAACAGAACACTGCCCTCTTCGAAAGACAAAGACGCCAAAAATCTAGTAGGAGAAAAGGAAAAAAAGAAAGAAGAAAAAGCAAAACAGTGCAGGACCGATCCCACAGGGAGGGAGTGGCAAAGAAGGACAGGCGCTCGTTCGCTGGGTTCCCCCCCCCCCTCCAACGGAGAGGCCAGCGGGACAGAAGGGGAGCCTCTGAGGCTCAGATCTGCCCCGAGCACCCCTTGACCAACAGAACTGAGTTAAACGGGCACAAAGGGTGTCCGCGACACCCAGCCCGAGATGCAAGCCGGCAGCTGGGGCCGGGACAGGCCGCCCAAGCCGGGCAGAGGATGGGGGCAGCTGTGCTGAGGCAGCCCCAAGGGATTGTGGGTGCTGCGTGCCATCGCTGGGAGGGGATATGGAACAGAACAACCTTGGTCCCCCATAAATTGTGAAAAAAGAAAAGCAAAATGGCTGGTGTGCCATGGGGGGTGGGGTGCCGTAGTCTTTTTCTCCTCAGACCTGTGCTGCCATTATTAGTGCATCTCGGAAGAAGAGAGGCAGGGCTCAGCCACAGCCGCCATCTCCTCCTGTGCCCAGTGCCCTGATGGGGGAGGGGCCAAGACCTGAATCCACACCCAGGGGCTCTGCAACCTCCTAGGCAGGACTGAGACTTGTTTACAGCCTGAGGCAGATAGGATCTTTCTGCCCTGGCACCTCAGAGAACTTGCGCCGCCAAGACAAACAAGGAGCTGAGATTTGGCACGGAGCAGGGGCAGGGTCATTCTGCAGTCTTCCCTGAGCCCGCCTTCTGAGTGTCCACCCGAGGTGGAGTGGGCAGCTGCACAGAGCAGCAGAGCAACCAGCGCCGGGAGAGGGCGGGCGGCCAACTGCCTTCCTGGCATGAACACAGCACCTGACCATGGTGCTGGGAGAGGGCAAGATCCACCCACCTGCCTCCCCACAGCGTAGCATGTGACTAGGGCATTGGGAGGGGGATGACCCACCCGCCCACCAGATAAGAGCTCAGCTCCTGACCCAGTGTTAGGAGGGGGCATGACCTACTAGCTAAGAGCCACTGGGAGCAGCACAGACGAGGGCACCAACAGAGGGCCTCTGAAAACAGCAAGCTGAGTTCGCGAAACAGGGCGAAGACACAAAGACCTCTTGACAAAATCATTAAGAGCACACTGTCTCCAGGAGAACTAGATGACTGATACTCCTTAAGCCACAGTGCCAGAGAGATATGAGCAATATGAAGAAGCAGAGGAACCACCCCCAATTAAAGGATCAAAAGAAATCCCCTGAAAGCACGATCAAGGAAGTAGACATTGATGGCCTACTAGATCAAGATTTCAAAAAAGGACTGATCAAAGTACTGAAGGAACTAAAAGAAATAGTGTTTAGAGATATAAAATATCTCAAAAATGAAATAGAAGCTACAAAGAAGAACCAAGTAAAATTAGTACTCATTTGCTGAGATGAGAGATGACCCAAAAGCTGTACAAAGCAGGCTAGATAATGCAGAGGAACGAATAAGTGACCTAGAAGACAGGACAACAGAAAGCACCTGATCAGAACAGCTGAGAGAAAAACAAATAAAAAACAATGAAAACAATATAAGGGACTTATGGGATAATATAAAGCATGCCAATCTACACATAATAGGGGTTCCAGAAGGGGACGAAAGAACAAAGGGGATTGAAAAGGTATTTGAAGAAATCATGACTGAAAACTTCCCAAACCTAAAGAAAGAATCAGATATCCAAGTACAGGAGGCTCAGAAGGTCCCAAACAGGAAGAACCCAAACAGACCCACACCAAGACATATCATAATCAAGATGGCCAGAGTCAAGGATAAAGAAATGATCCTAAAGGCAGCAAGACAAAAACAAAGAGTGAGTTACAAGGGAACCCCCATAAGGCTCTCAGTTGATTTCTCTACACAAACACTACAGGCCAGAAGGGAGTGGCAAGATATATTCAAAGTCCTGAATGAATAAAAGATGCAGCCTAGGATACTCTATCCAGCAAGGCTATCCTTTAGAATAGAAGGAGAGATAAAGAACTTCACAGACAAGCAAAAACTAAAAGAGTTTAGCAACGCTAAACCCATGCTAAAAGAAATATTGACAGGTCTACTCTAAATAGTAAAGAAGCAGGATGCTACAAAAATGAGAAACTTATAACTGGAAAGGAGATAACTGCCATGAATTACAAAAAAAATAAAATTGTAAAAGAAGACATCTAAATCATTAAGAGTGGGAGAGGGTAGCAAGGAAAGCCACTGTGGAAAACAGTATGGAGATTTCTCAAAAGACTAGGAATAGACTTATCGTATGACCCAGGAATCCTGCTCCGGGGCATATATCCAGAAGGAACCCTACTTCAAAATGACACCTGCACCCCAATGTTCATAGCAGCACTATTTACAATAGCCAAGACATGAAAGCAGCCTAGATGTCCATCAACAGATGACTGAATAAAGAAGAGGTGGTATATTTATACGATGGAATACTATTCAGCCACAAAAACCGACAACATAATGCCATTTGCAGCAACATGGGTGTTCCTGCAGAATGTCATTCAAAGTGAAGTAAGCCAGAAAGAGAAAGAAAAATACCATATGAGATCGCTTATATGAGGAATCTAAAACAAACAAACAAACAAACAAAACATAAATACAAAACAGAAACAGACTCATAGACATAGAATACCAACTTGTGGTTGCCAAGGGGGTGGGGGGGTAGGAAGGGACAGAATGGGATTTTAAAATGCAGAATAGATAAACAAGATTATACTGTATAGCACAGGGGAAAATATACAAGATCTTGTGGTAGCTCATAGTGAAAAAAAAAATGTGACAATGAATATATACATGCTCATATATGACTGAAAAACTGTGCTCTACACTAGAATTTGACACAACATTGTAAAATAACTATTACTCAATAAAAAAATGTTAAAAAAAATTTTTTTTATAACTCCACTATACGGCGGAGGTTTTTCAGCAGTGGAAAATAAGGATGTACATATATCATAATATTTAAAACAACATACTGTAATTCCTTGTTTGCATATTTGCTTCACAGAAATAAAAACTTCTTGAGGACAGTCTGTATAGCAACAGTGACTAGTTTTGTTTCCAAGTCACATCCCTTTTAAGATACTCTCCATGCACCTAGTTTTGGTGGCCATTAGAACCCTGTGACTACCCTCCCAGTCCTAAATACCACAAGAGAATTAATCTATGGGCTGAGATACACTTCTTTCAATAAGCAATTCAAGTGGAGAACATTAGAGTCTACATTATTATGTCTCAGTCACGTTATTGGTGGAGTACATGAGTCAAAGTCCATTAATTCTTGTTCTGAGATCCTACGGGCTGCCCAAGCATCTTTCCTAAGTACCTCTTTATCTGAGCTAGTAACTTATACTTGACCTGATTGACCTAACATTTCCCCGTAAGCTGAATAAAAATATCCTACCTGGATTAATGGCCTCCTGAATCCCCTCTGTGATCTTTAGCAAGTGAGGTTTGGGAAATGTCACCTGCCTATAAATAAAAGATCTTAGAGGAACCACCACTCATCTGGGAAACAAGGCAAAAACCACTTTTCACCAGGACACTTTTTCACCTTTATGTTATCCTTTACTGAAGAACCAAATTTATAATCAGAGGCAAATACTTTTGCCTGCATCCATCTGACCATTGGCTATCACCTGCAAGGCTAATGACCAGTTAAAAATTCAAGAAAGGCATTTCTAAATCTAAGTACATTTTACAGACAAATATTCCACCTGTCACAATATGCCACTTTTGAAAAACAAAACAGAGTCTATCAGTTGCTGTGCAGTATGGTGCACCATCCCACCCTCGTGTGTTAGAGCGGCATGGGATGACTGACACTAGTGTGCAAAAGGAACATACAAAAATCACAGAAAGACACTGGAGGAAATGATCTAAATGGGAAGTGACATTTGGCTAAAAACTGGACAATGGCTAATTGGGGCCATTTAAAGTGAGGAAGGCCATCAGCCCAGTGATGGCCCCTTCAAGCTACTCCATCAAACAGATGCCTGACATCACACGTAACTTTCTTCTAGTCTCTTCGCAGCAACACCTGGTTCTCCCCCTGAGGCAGGGATGATAATGTTCACCAAATATTTCACTTGTTCCCTACATTTTTTTTAGGCTTTTAGAAGTTGAGTGGAGCCCCATGGCTAGGAATGGTCAATGCAACATGAGCTAAAGTGATGTGTATCAATTCTGAACTGAGTAGTCAAATGCATTTGTGGAATTCTCCATTCTCAACTGCCACAGAGAAATCAGAGGAGGAGTGCTTCACAGAGCACAGCCCCAGGGTTGTGGAATGCCTGCCATATTGGATCCGTGAGTGATTTATGGAGCAGAGCCATCTGCAACCCCCCTAATCATCTCCTAGCTTTAAGCCACTGAAATTTTGAGAGCCTTTCTTCTAAACTATCTGAGTTGAATATGTGAAAGAAAAGCCAAGTCTTGATAAAAGGAGAACGAAGAGTAATAGAAAGAATAGGGACTCAAAATGAGACAGGAGGGAAAGCAGCAGGGCACAACCATGAAAAGAATGACACAGCAGTTAGCACCAAGATGGTGGGAGATCTGACTTCCTGTAGACCTTGAGCGTCATTATACGCTCATTGTAACATATTAGCATGCTAAATGACACACCCACAGGTGCCATGGCAGTTCCCAGGCTGACCATAAAAGGCCAAAAAGGGGGCGGTGGCCCATTTCCTGGGAATCCCAGCCAGTTCCCCAAGAGTAGTTGGAATAATCCTCCTATGTTAGCATATGAAAGTACCCAGCCCATAAAAAACATAGACACTTAACAACCCTGCACCCCATGACCTCTCTCTCGCTCTCTCGCACCTTCAGAGATGGGCCCTGCAGAGTGTGCATCTACTTTTACCTTAAACGAAACCCCTCAAGCCTTGTGGCCTCTCTGGCCTTCTGAGATGGCCTGCACTCTGTCTGTGGAGTATGTAGCTCTCTGAATAAATCTACCTTCACTCTACTATGGCTCACTTCTGAATGCTTTTGAATCCAAGGACCCTCCTTGGCAGGGCACATACCAAAGACTCGACTGAGACCTGGGACATGCTCATCCTCTTGTGTCTCACTTTCCTGTATCAAAAAGAAAAGGTATGATCTTGACCTTGCAAATCCAAGGAAACTCTAGCCCCATCAAAGCTTGGAAAGGTGTTGCTGTGAAGAGACTGTAAGAGACTATACTGTAATCCTGGTCCTTTTTACCTGGGCCACCCCGGCAAATGTTCACATCCCTACAGCTCACAAAAGCAACACCTGCCTGCTAAGGGTCCTCTGGCCAATCAATCAGGATCAATCAGAGAAACAGCCTCCGCTCACCCTTTCCTCCTCCTTCCTGTCTGATTTTAAAGTGCTCTTTTCTCCTTCTCATCTTTTTGGATTCAAAACCCGATTCCTGCACACCAACTTGAATTTTTGCCTCTATTCCCTCATACTATAACATCTTTTCTGACTCACCTCCTGGCATATGGGCCTGCAGAGTTTCTGGTTCAATCTGGCCCCTCTGGCCTCTGGTGTCATTTCTGCCTAGCAAGGGAGGGGATCCCTGCCTGTGCTGCTCGGTCATTTGAGGGATTAGATTTTGTTGCTTGACGAAAATGTTTGATTTTTCTGAACATTTATTTTGCCCTTTCGAAGGGCACCCTTTCTAATTCCCATAAGAACACATGCTAGCGGACAAGAAGCCAGCTCCACTACTGAGACCTTTCGGGTCTCCGTGTATTCTAGTTCATATGTTATTGCTATTCTCGACTGCCTGCAGTTTAATACACTTTATACAGTTTCCTTTTCTCTGGTGAGAGAACTATAATGCCTCAAGGAGTTTTTTCTTCATTAAAAAAAATTGTTTTTTGTAAACTAAAAATGCCTTTAAAAAATTTAGTGTCTTACCAAATCCAAAACAAATATTGTCTGAAAAACAAAACAGTCTGACACTTCCTGATCTATGACATTTAGAAATCTCCCCTTCTAAAAATTATTAAATAGTGTTGCTATGTACTATGGTTATAGGTAAGAAGGTAGGCTGATTAGATCTTTACAATAATGTAAATGGAAATCAAATCATGATGTTAAGCTTGTTTTGATACCGGAAAAAAATAGATAAATTGAGGGAATCACATGCTTTATTATACTTTAAAATAATTAAAAATCACCTTACTCTATCCAATGCAAATTTCTCCAAACTGCATGCAGGTCTATTCCTTTCTTGTTTAGAACCTGTAACTGATTTGTCATTCCTTGTGCTTTCATTTAAATTTGATACCTGGATTATTCATCTGTATAAAGCATACTTGTCCTCTTTGCCACAGCCTCTGATGACAGTTACAGGTCCTTCTCAAAGCCCAGTGGGAATTAGAAGGAGGGAACAGGTGGACAAAGAGCCTTCATTCTTTAAGGGTAATAGTTGCACCTTGAACATTTGTTTTTTTATCATGCTTGACAGAATCCTCACCCAAGACAGCCTCTTAATAAACACTAAATTGAAATGTTTCTCCAGTAGTAAAGGAAAAGGAAATGCGGATACTTTCCTGATGGTTGACAGCAACATTCAGGTAGGTGTTGGAGGTAGCCCCCTTCCCGAGCTGGTTTGTGTGGTGCTGACAACATTATCTGCTCACTAATGTCACCTTCACTAGCCAGCTGGCTTCCTAACTATTTTAACCAACATATTAACTGGATTGTTATTTTTAGAGCAGACCAATTAAAAATATGTAGGCACTGTTTTCTGGTGGTTCTAAATTTGGATTATGAAGAAGGAAGACAGAGAAATGTAGAAAGAAACTTACCTCCTGTGATTTAGAAATTTCTTAATAAATTATTATTATTATCAGAAGAACGATTTTCAAATAGCAACAGCTAGCTTTTGATTACTTTTGTTGTAGCAGGGACTATTCTAATTTCTTCGTACACATTAACTCATTTAATCCCTATAAGGTAAGGGGTAGCTGTTGTAATTATTCCATTTTACATACGCAGAAAATCAGGGCACCCTGCGAATTAACAGAAGGGTGGAAATTTGACTCCAGACAATATGATTCTGGTCCCTCTTAACTGCTATGCTATACTTTATTACACGTGTAAGATATATATAAAAAAGCAGAACTTTGCTGATTGAAGTTGAAGATCTCAGGCCTAAAGCTTTGTGAGCTCTCTCTGTAGTGGAAGGTTGAAACTTACCTGAGTTGACTTTGATAACCTGCTCTAAACCAGACCATGGGGCTTCCTGGGAACAAATAGCTTTGCAAAGAGATGTAAGCAGCCAGTGGGGAAAGCCAGAAATTTAGAATACTGGGCCTTCTGAGAGAAGGAAGAAAATCAACAATACCTTAGAAAGAATTTCAGTATTTTTCCAGAGCATGCTACATCAGTAGGCTCTTCCTTATCTTAGTGCATCATTTGACATTTTTATGTTTCTTGGATCAAATATTATTCAAAGTATTGTTAGTCTTGAAATAATTCTTCCACATCTCATAAAGACTGGGTGTGTAGATTATGAGGACTGACAAATCAAATCTTAAAATACATTTTTTTTCGTACTTAAATAAGATAATCTCACTTTAAAGTAAATGATAGAAATTAGTTTCAGTAGAGCAGTTTTCCTCAAAAGATAAGACTGGAAATCTTTTTCTTTATTGTTTTTCTTACAGCCTCAGTGGAAAGTGAAATATTTTATCCTTGTATCTACCTTAATTTTCCACCTGCTTTCTGAAAGGATCTAATTATGGACACAAAAATAGTAACAATAACATTACAAAACACTTACTATGAGCCAGACACTCTTCTAAGTGAAGATATATATTTTACTTAATTCTCACAGTAACCTTATGATGTACATTGTTTGATCATCCTTATTTTACAGATGAGGAAACCAAAGTATAAAACTGTTGAGATAAAAGATCAGGGAGTCAAATATAGGCAGTGTGGTTTTACAGAACACACCTTTAACCACTACACAAGGCCACCTTTCAACAACTTAACCACCAACAAAAAAAAATCAATTAGTAAAAATAGCAGTTAAACGGAAATATGTCTTAAGGGTTTTCTAACACCATAAATATATAAGGGTCTCCTCAAGACCCAGTCTCAATCTGTCCAAAGCTGAATTAATCTCCTTCTCTCCAAAGCTTATCATCCTCTGTATCTGTCAGGATACATTGTTATTTCACAGCAACAAATGATCCTGTTAGCTCAGTGGCTTAAAGGAGAAAGCTATATTTTTGACCAGTGAGGGCTTTGTGGCATGTCATCCTGATTCTGGGATCCAGGTGGATGGAGTAATGTCCATTTGGAACATAGTCAGTCTCATGGAAGAAGGAAAAGAAAACATTGTGAATCAAGTGCCTGCTCTTGAAACTTTCTCCTTGCAGAGAAACATGGCACTCCCAAAGGAGGTCACATGGTCCTAAGTGAATCAACAGGTCAGGGATATAAATTTACTGCAGAGGAAGGAACAAGTTTTGGTGAGCAACGATATATTCAACTAAAATCTCCATCTTAATTTATTAGCATCACCACTCATATAAGATAGAAACCCGGAATTTATTTCTACATTGTATTTCTTCATCACCTGCCATAAAAAACAATAGTTAAGACATATATAGTCCTCATTCTAAACACTTCTCTCAAACATTCACTTGCCTCATTTTCCAGTGCTCTCTCAGATCTCAAAATCTTTCTCCTAGTCTTGGCCATAGCTTCCTAAAAGACTTTTCACCCTCTATTCAGCCTCATCCCCTTTCAATCATTGTCTGCACTGTCACCAAAGTGATGGTGATAAATTAAAATACAATAATTTTCTCCATTGATTACAATTATTTGATTTTTTTTTTGTCTTCTACAGAATTGATATAAAAAAGCATCCCCCTGCCAAGGTTGTTCTTATACCATGTAGCCAACCCCCATGAAGAGTTATGCACTAGTCGTCCACCTAACTCTTTGCAATTCATTGAGCACACCGTGACATTTTGTTTTTGATCCTTAAATGAGGCTATTCTGTCTACAGAATTGCCTACATCCTGTCTCCACCAGGCAAAAATCCACTTCAATAAATATCACTTCTCTTGTGAAAAGTTTTCTCTTCTCTTCTGATGGGTGTTCCCAACTTGGCATGACAGTGCATTCTGAATGAGAGGTGACATTAATTCAGTCTGCTCATTCTGTCTGTTCATTATTTCACATTTCTTTTATATAACAATTATTTCTTTGCATTCCTGTAACTTCTATTGGCTGTGAACTGTTTGAAGGAAATGTTTGTGTTATTCATTTGCATCTGCAGTGCCTACCACAGTGCCCAGAATGCAACTATCAGTAAATCTTGAACAATTAATGAATTCTCCTTAAATAGCAATAGGAGAGAATTGAGAATGTGGGTGAAGATATTTCTAATCAGAGAAGGAATCTACACAAGTCCATGGGAAATATAACAGAGAGTGGGCTTAATGAAGAAGAGAATTAAAAAAAGAGAGAAGATTCTGCTAAGATATGCAAACAAGAAAAGATGAAAGAAAAGGAATTTGGGAGAAAGATTAAGTTCAATGTTTGATTAAATTAGAGACTAAATTGTGAGAGTCAACAAGTTTACGTTGTAGCTTTAACTTTCTTATAAAACATGACAATTAGTTTCTGTCTTTTAGCAAAAGACAATCTTTTATTTTCATGCTCCTTCTTTTAAAATTAAGTTGACATAAAGGGAGGCCATATTTGATTTACAGTGAAAATGGCCTATTTTTCTGGAATTTTATTTTCTTCAAGCTCCTGAGACATTTAACATCAAAATTTTGTTTAAATATGTTTCTGTGAAATGTTAAATATTTATAGTAATGAAATATATTAAATTAAAAATTTTTGGTCTTTATCTCTTCTAATTTCTGTTCTGCTGATCATAGAGTTTTGATGTATTATTCCTCTTAGAGATGCATAAAAATAAAAATTTTCAGTACTCTTGATTTAACCTGGTACTAGAATACCACCATTGTAGTTAAGTTAATGTACTTAAATTACTTATAATTAGATGTTTGCAATAAAATCATTTTTACACAGAAACTAGAGTAAGTATCGGTGAAAAGAATTATAATTTAGAAAATCTTCTAATATATTACATGTGTATAGCACATATTTAGTAGAAGATTACTTGGATTTTTCAATAGAATTCACTAGCAGGAAACAAACAAAAAAATTTGTTCTGAACAAGGAAAGTTCTCCTTGTCCCACAGGAGTTGAAGTGATCTCTTATTAAGCTTGGATATTATTTTTCAGACTCGCCTCTGGACTCAAATATTATTTCTCCAAATATAATCATGCAGAAAGCATGATGGAATGGATAGGCTTGTAGGACAAAAAAGATTTGCTAAAAGCCTTTGAAAGGAGCAACAGAAAAACAAAAGGACCGGTTTCAACGGTGAGATTGGATTGTGGTTTGATGTACCTAGAAAAAGTTTAAACCCTCCAAGAAAAAAAAATTCCGTTATGTCGCCACAACATAACTGGCAGATGAGAAAACGTTCCAGTAGAACTCAGGGGAAATGCGTCATGCATGATAAGTTGGAATCAGATAAAGAAGTAAATGAAGAAAAAGGTCAGGCTCATTTGGACAAAATTAAATGTTGAGGCTAAATTTAAAATAATCAAGAGTATTCAGGATTTCTGCCCACCCCCCCCCCCCAGATCTGATGACCAAAATATATTTTGAGGAAAGCAATTGAAAAATTGTATAAAATCAGACCAATGTGTTACTGCAGTCAATGATTCAAAAAGGTGGAAAATGAATGGATAATCCTTTCAGTTACTTTATGAAATGAATGGATTGTATCTATCAAATATACACTGAAAAAAAGATCATGGGAGATGCCTTTAGCAGGTTGATGATTAAGTTTATCTCAGAATTTTTTACAGCAGTAGTGCTCCCTGGAGTGCTCTGTACTCTAAAGGAATGATCAGGAATAACACAAACATCAGGGAAAGACCAGGACCTCATCTGGATAATTAAAGGTGAAAAGAGGCAACTTTCTTAACAGAAAAGAATCTCTGGGGAGTGATGGGAATGTTAGCTAACTTGACTGTGGTGGTGGTTTCACTGGTGTATACATCTACCAGAATTCATCAGACTGTACGACTGAAATACATGCAGTTTATTGTACAAGAATCATACCACAATAAAAGTGTTAAAAAAAAAAAAAAAAGAACCTCCCATTCCAAAAATAGCATTGAGGACTGGCCTTTTTGCCAAGGAAAAGAATCCTAGAAAAGTTTTCCTGTTTATTCACCACCTTGTTCTAAAAATGTTGGAAAGTATCTTAATAGGATAACCAAAAATACCCATAAAATTATAAAATAACAAAGGGGGAAATATACAGTAAAGGGAAGATGAGGGCAAGGATATAAAATTGAATCTGGAATGAAGCTCATGAAATTAGAATACTTGAATCATTTATTTGGTTTTAAGCTTTCTAACCATCAATGCAAAAAGTGGGAAACATTATAAAATTCAGCTCCCATAAAATAAAAGCTGAGCAATTGCTCAGAGGTACTGGTTCTATGACAAGAAAGGTATCTCTTCAGAAGATTTTCATAAAGACAACCCCATGTAATAAAGTGAAAAAATCTAAACATCCTTAAAACCAACACAATCAAGTTTGGGAGGGCTGTTATTTTAAATTTTAAAATAACCCTAAGCCGAGGCTGATGGCATTGCAGAAAGCTGCTTTTCAGTGATAGAGAGGCCAAGAGTACATTTTAGCATTCTGCATTTTAGCATTTCTTGAGGAGCAGGTGAACCGTATATCCTCCAGGAATTCTGTTATAAATGCTACTTCTGCCTATTAAATTTTAAACGGGGATCGGGTGACAAGAAATTCAGAAACGTACTCTTGAAAATATCTCAAGTGGAGCTATTCTCTGCTGCTAAATGAGTGAAGATCCATATATTATGAGTAAAAGTATATGTTCTAGGGCCAAATTTATTTAGGAAGGTTGATTGGTTTTAATTGAAGCTGGGACATCAAAATGCTGCCAGGGCCTAACAGACACCTAGAGACTCTAAATAAATTTTTAAACGTATTTCTATTAAACTAGAGTTTGGAGAATAGGCTACACATATGAAGCTGTTAGGACAAATAATTGCTTCCTGGCATACTTCTTGAAAGGGCAGGTAACAAATCCCAATGGTCCACGAATGCATCTCTAATTAATCTATTAATAAAACAGGCTAAATATGTCTGAATGAATTTTGCAATCTATTACCATCTTTTAACAAGAGTACAATGTTGGATGGCAGGACCCTTTTTTTTTTTTTAATTTAAAAGGCTGTTTTAAGTTTTGTAATGAAACAACTTGGCTCAGATTTTATTATTTTCATAAATAGGTCTCAATCAGGATTCTTTTCAATAAAATGAAACTATAAAAGCAGGAGTTCTTCCTTATTATCTTCTCCCCCTAAGGCTGACAGTAAAAGTGGTATTAAAGGCATAGGTATGTGTGTTTCCTTACTGAGGTTTTTGAGAAGCACAGCCCACACTTAAGCTAGAAATGTGCAACAATCTACAATGTGACAGCTTGCTGCTACTGCCATGAGGTTTGAAAACTAAACATGGAATTTTATACCCAGCAAGAATTATCACTCATCAAGGCAGATTCATTACTTGGTATTAAAATAGTTTTTAAAAGTTGAAGACTTCCCAAGTTGCTTTAAAAATTATTTTGAATGAAAGTGCTAAAAAATGATTTATCAGCACAGAGTTTTAAAATTCCAATGGGCATGAAAATATTCATAGTTATCATCATAAAAAGTGAAATAAATCTAAATGAATTACAATCATCATGCATTTATAATTACCAGTTATATTTTTAAAGAAAAAAATTTCATGGCATTATTGGATTTCATATTCCCTTGAATTCACCCAGGAGAATTTTGACAATTTGCTATAATTCGTAAGTGAATCTGCCAACGCGACTGTGCCACTCTCAAAAATTGAGAATAACAGTCTAACAATGCAAAACTTACTATTTCTCATTTAGATCTTCATGACTGATACTTCAAGTAGAAGATGTATTTTCTAAAGATTAAAAATATAGGACCATAGTATTGCATATTATGATAAAATTCAGAACAGGTTAGCTGTATTCTTGGGAATAAAACCACAACTAAGCAATAGTTGGACACACAAACATAGTCCCTGTGTAGGCAAATAGTCTCTAATCAATATGCCAAAATGGCATTTAGGAAGAATTCATAACATTCTTCTTACTATAGATTCAATGCAACTAAAATGAGGATTAAAGATGTTAAGGCTTTATCCACGAATGTTCACTACATAATGTAACTTTAAAGGCTGGTCTTGAAGAGCTTTCCAACAGTCCATTCAATTAAATATTTATTGAGTGCCTTCTAGGGGTTTGGCATTAGGTGAGCTTCAGAGGGGCACAGACCAGAGAACACATAATCTTTGAATGTTTGGATCAGCCTAAGAAACAATTCTTTGTACTAACAATCTCATACACAGTAGGAAACAATCCTTTCATACCCTCCTTATTGTATGTGAACAATGTTTGGTACTAAAATAAAGTGGCTCTCTAAAATGTATCATAAAAGAGAAGCATACTTTTTGAGATCAGAAAATTTTTGCACAGAATATTACTGGTGCCTGTAATTTGTTTAATAGGAAGAATATAGTCTGTTATATAAGGAAAATGTATTGTTTCCCAGCAAAGGGAGTCAATGGAAGCAAAGTGAGACACAGGATAAGTCAGAACTCAGACCAACCTTTGGCATAGCAAGTAGATTACTCCGACTGCAGTAGTAGGAAAATAAATCTGACAGTGTATAAAAGTAGTGTGAAGTCTCCTGTCAAAACATTTTTAAAACATAATATTGATTGTTTTAACTCTGAGTAAGATAAGTTTATTTTACAATAGTTGGAAAAGAGATAAAAGCATAAAGATGAAAAAAATCACTTACTGAAATTTATTTATCTTTTAGCTATAAATACTCACAAACCTACATACCCTTAGTTGTAGAATCACAACTATAGAGTCCTGGTATGTATCTTTGTCTAACTGCATCCTCAGAATTTCTTCAGATCATTAAAAACCTTCTATAAATATTCTCTTAGTGGTTTCATAGTATTCCAACATGCAGGTTTCATTGGTTTTTCTCTATGGATGAATATGCTGCTTGTTTTATTATTTTTGGTATGACAAATATTCTTACCTAAAAAAAATCTCTTGGCATCATTGACTTAGAGGCTATTTTGCTAAAAGTGTAATTATGGTATCAAAAGACAAAAATATCTGTAAGCCATCTAGTATAAACTGTCGTACCTCTCCAGAAAGGCTGGTCCAATATAAACTCACACGAGCAGAACCTATGAAAATCCCCTGTAGACCCAGGCACGTGTTGTAATGTGTCATTAAAGACTCTTGCCAGATTGAGAGATGGAAACAGCACTGTTTAAATGTGCACTGACTTGATAAGATTTTGAACCAGACCCTAAAGGAGGGAGAGAATTTGGGGAAGAACTCAAAGTAAACACAAGTGCCTGCTGTTTTAGGTAAGAGTTGTAAAGATCTTCGAGAAATAAAACTGCTTCTGAAATGAAACAAAAGTGGTCATTTAAAACAGACCATTTGGGAGAGAAGGGTCCAAATCAAGGCTTGGAAAAGGAAGTGTATTAGTCAGCATGGGCTTCCGTAACAAAATGTTACAGACTGGGAGGCTTAAACAACAGAAACATATTTCTCTCAGTGCTGGAGGCTGGAAATCCAAGATCAAGATGCAGTGTCTGGTGTGGGCTGTCTCCCTGCCTTGCAGATGGCTGCCTCACTGTGTCCTCACATGGTGGAGAAAGAGAGATCTCTTCCTCATCTTATAAAGCAACAGTCCTACTGGATTAGGGCCCCATCCCTATGATCTCACTTAATCTTAATCTCCTCCTAAAGACCTTGTTTTTACATACAGTCATATTGACGGTTAGGGCTTCAATATACAAATTTGGTTTGATAAAAATCCAGTCCATGGCAAGAAGGACTGAATTCGTTCACACTCATGAACAAACAATTTCACGACTGCTGGAATAAGCATAAATAGCAAGATCACTACCTTCAACAGGAAACGCAGAAAACTTTTCAGTAACATGCTCATCTTGTAGCATTCTGCTACATGCCAGGAAAGGAGCTTTTATACGTCACAAGAGCAGTTGGGGATATAACAGGTGGGATCCTTAAAACTGGGGCGGTAGAGTTGTGAATCAACAACTTTGATATTATTTTAAACCCCAAGGTTAGATGAGACAGCTATAGCAGCAGCAGAGTGACAAGTCAAGGTCTGTGAGCAAGCACTGGGGGTGCCACAGGCAGGCAATAACCAAAAGTGTTGCTGAAATGAATCCTCAAACAGTGATTAGAAGAAAGGAGGTACCTTATAGTAGGGCTCGAAGCTAAGATTAAAATGCCAAATTTATGAACCTTTGTTGTCATCTTAAAAAAAAATCTTTATCTATACTCCTTTCAAGTGAGAGAATGATTTTGACATGTCTGTAGTGAGCATTAGCTTATTGAGTCGAAAACAGAAATCACTGACACTTCCAGGACAACGTTAACTTATTAAAGTGTTACACAAGTCTTGACTAAATTATAAGCCCTTAAACTTTGTTGTGTTTTTATTTGTGGAATTCCTCACTTCTGAGACATGATAACCAACTTGACCAAGATGCACCTTCACTCTTCACGGGTCATTGTGGTGGAAGGTCTAATTCCAGAGACAAACTAGAGACCTATTTCAGTAAGAAAGTTTCAATAAAGAATCTTTGTATGGAGAATCATTTGGAGAAATATTTTCAGAACATGATCCAAGAAATTACAGCCTGGAGAGTATCCCATAGTAGAGTGCTTCAAGGGGATCCAAGGGACTTGAGCTTCTGTAGAAAGACGAGTATATTTTACTGGAGAGATGAACATCAAAACTAGATTTGGAACTGAGCTACCTAAGCTCAACTTATTTCAAAATCTTCCCACAGTCAGTCTATCTAATTAAGTGGAGATGTGCAGGAAATTTTCCAAAATAAGATAAGCTTGAAATGGTCACTCTACACACACACACACACACACACACACACACACACACACACACACACACACACACAAACGTGTATGAACAGACATATGCATTATACACACACATATATCTCCATATATCTATATCTACATGTCTATATCACATATATGTGTATATACACAAAACTAAAATGTATATTTAGATTTTTACATGTTAAGTGTTGGCTGCAATAAAAGTATAAATATTTAAATGTATTGTTGGAAAAGAATGACATTTTTTTCTGCATCTCGTTTTCAGTGAACCCCTAGCCTGCAGATACCCAGTAGTAACATCTTTATCTCCTAAGGCATTGGGTAGGAAAGGGACAGTGGCTTAGAAAGAGGAAAAGGTTAGAAGGTAGCAGCTCAATCAGTAAACACATAAAAGGAGGATTAGTGGTATTCGCCTTCTCTCCAAAATAAAGCAGTGGATTTCCCTCCTAATCCTCAAACCCCACACCCCTATTCTCCCCCTAAAATATCTAATGACAGCCAGATCGTGAGCGCAGAACTATTTCTGTTTCTGACACGTACGTGTGTCTCCTTGTTCAGATCTATCATCACAAAATGACAGGTTCCAGATGCTTTCTAACATTTACTTTGGGGAAAATCTTTTAAAATAAACGCCAGGACAAACTTGTATTTTTCTCTTACTGTTCTGTTATTTTTACTGGCCTCTCAAAACCTTCTGTCCTCATGTCAACTGTCTTGACAAGATGAGATGAAACTTAGTAGCATCTAACAGTAATGGAAGATACTTATTTTGGTGCAAATTTATTAAAATTCTGTTTCAGGAATAATGATTTATACACGTAGAATTGCAACCATGAACAATATCCAATACAATAAGTTAGAAAGACATATACTGAGGTTTTCCAGTTCACTAGAATGCAAAACTGTAATTACTCAAGGTGTCTATAAGGTTATAAGTATTGTGACTGAAATGATAGAATCTACTCTGTGTTAAAAATGAAGAACTTTTGGAACTTGATCTTTAGATACGTCTCAAGTCAATCACAAGGTTGTTTCTCATTTTTGAGGCTCAATTCTACTTAATTTCAATTTCTACTTCCTTCATCCAATTATTCTTGTTCTGTGGCAGATTTTATTAAACCATATAATTTGACTTTATCATTAATTAGATGGAGAGCCTGCCAATATTGCATTTCACCTTTTGCCTCTTAATGATGATTAAGATGAAAGCATACTTTCGTCCAGTAATCTTTGTATAGTACCAAGAAAGGACTGCACAAAAGTTGGCTACTGAGGGTTAATCACTGGGTTCCAATGAATTTCCTGTTAAAAGAAAATGTACCTTTAAATCTGAAAGAGTATAAAATGTCTTGGACTTATTACTTATCTATTTATTGCTTGGGGTCAGGTATGCAGACTATTCACCCCCAGAAAGGTTTTATTTATGTAGCTATTAACTGGCTTATACATGACAATAAAAGCCATCCTACAAAAATAAAATTCCCTCACCTCAGGCATTTCATGATTTGACTGAAGGTTATTTGTTTCCAGGGTAAGGAACATCCTTGTATATACCAAGAACATTGCTAATGTTATTTTAATTGAAATATAGTTGACATACAATATTATGTTAATTTCAGGTGTACTACATAGTGATTTGACATTCACATACATTATGAAATAATCACTACAGTAAGTCTAGGAACCATCTGTCCCCAAACAAAGTTATTACAATTCTATTGACCATATTCCTTATATTACAGCTTCATGACTTATGTATTATGTAACTGGAAATTTATACTTCTTAATCCTCTTCATCTATTTTGCTTATCCCCCCATTCCCATCCCTTCTGGCAACCTATTTTTTCTCTGTATCTATGAGTCTGTTTCTGTTTTCTTTTGTTTATTTGTTTTGTTTTTTAGACTTCACATATAAGTAAGATCATACAATATTCATCCTTCTCTGTGTTATTTCACTTAGTGTAATATTCTCTAGATTGATCTATGTTGCTGCAAATGGCAAGATTTCATTTTTATGGCTAAATAATATTCCATTGTATATATGTACCACATCATCTTTATCCCTTTATGTATTGATGAATACTTAAGTTGCTTCCATATCTTAGTTACTATAAATAATGCTGCATTGCTAATTTTTAATGATTTTTTTAATTGATGAACACACATTAGCTTTTGGTAGCAGCATTCAAGGGCAACTCCTTGAGAGTTTTCTTTGTAGTCCTCTAATATTTCCCTTATTAACAGTGGTTTTGTCTACTCCTTGCTTCTTTCATTTCATACTACTGGCCCTTTATTTCCACTCTTTACCAACCAAGATGTGGTTAGATATTAATTTAAGCACAATAGACAAAGTGATTTCACTGAGGGTGTGGAAACATTTTGCTTCCCTTGTCTCAGTTTTTGCCATGCACAGAGGGCGATCTCCAACTTGATGGAATACTTCTTCCATTTCCTCTGCCATCCCTTACTCTCATACTTGTTTTCACTATTAAGCACACAAATGTGCAGGCACACACACACACACACACTCTCATCCTCACACAAACATCCTTTCTGTATAACTTTCCCTCTTAGAACATCGCACTGTCATTCCTGTGTCCCCAGTCTGTATTTTCTGGTCAATTCTTACACATTAATAACGGGTTAAATTAGGTATTTCCTTTGAAAGTCTTCATCGACACTCTAAATACTGGATTAATTTTGGCTCTTCTATATTTGTTAAGGAACTTGAACGAGGTTTTTGATGTAAAAGTATTTCAGCCTATTGTCAAAGATGCAATACTGCTTTTCTATTTGTTTGTGTGATATCCCCCACCAGCCTGGGAGTTCTCTAAGAGTATATGCAGTGTCACTGCACCCGATCAGCTGGTGCAGCTCTCAGCACTTAGCACGTGCTCAATCAATACTATTGAATAAGTGAACAGATGGATGTCTGTGGATTTGAACCATATATATCTGTGTTGTCTAACATGGTAGCCATTAGCTATGTGTGTCAATTGAATGCTTAGAATATGACTAGTCCAAAATATACTCAAGTATAAGATGCACACCATATTTTGAAGAGTTACTATGGAAAAAAGGTAAAATATCCCATGACTAATTTTATATGAATCACATCTTAAAATAACCTTTTTTGATTTAGGGATTAAATAAAAACTATTAAAATTAATTTTGCTTGTTCTTATTGCTTCCTTTAATGTAGTTACTTGAAAATTGTAAACTAAACGTGTGGCTCACATCCATGGCTCATGTTATATTTCTGTTGGACAGCACTGGTATAAATCACACAGCCTCCAGACACAGCATCATCACCCCATTATTACAGACTTCTTGTCATTCATTGTTAGGTGACACATTGTCTTACTGTCAAGGAGCTTTTGAAATAGTAGTATTTAAAATCTTCTCTAAGTTTTTTCTTAATTTAAGCCCTCTAATTACTCAATACTCTAGTGTTTTTAATAACAATAAATTAGATTATTGAAACGATACAAACAATCTAGGAATAGAAGTTTCAATGTATTAAAATTAGAAGTCCAATATGTTCAGAATATGTTCTCATTTTAGAGTTTATTCAAAAGAAAAGAATGACTCTAGACTATCATGGTTGGATATAACATTCTGCATGAATGGAAATGTTTTATATCTGTGCTGTTCAACAGAGTAGTTACTATGTGTGGCTATTCGAACACATGAAATACAGTTAGTGTGACTGGTGAAATTCTTAGTTTTATTAATTTAAATAGCCACATGTGGCTATTACTTACTGTACTGGACATTGTACCTCTAGACAAAAAGGTAATTACTGCCCTATAGCTAGCAGTAGTGAATTTCAAGTAAATTTATCTTAAAATGCCATGTTCAGAATATTTCTATCTCACGTAAATTATCAGCAACTAAAATGTAAAGTTTAACAAACTTAAAATGGTTCAAATACTTTAGAAATATTTTGCCTACTGGGTTTTTAGGAGTTTTTCCTTTTGAAATAAGGACATACTTATTTAAGTTATGAGCAAGATCTACTTATATGTTAATCATCTGATATCAGCATTCCTTCATGTAGTTAAATTATATGTTTGATTTTTAATTAAAATGAGAACATTCATTAAAAAACAATTTAAAAAATCCTCCCAAGTCCTTTTTTTTTTTGTTTTTACATTTTATAAGCACACTACTTTTGAAACTCTATGTGAATGATTAATTCAGGATAACCTAAACCTCTGGAAGTCATTTACAGGGGGGCTTTATTGTGTAAAAACAATTTCTGATTTGCAGATATGCAAAATGAATTGTGTATTTAAAATGCTAAACCTCATTATTCTGATTTGTCTCCTGCAGAATGTCCAGAAAATAGGTCTTTAAAGAACAAGATGTAATTAACATTCAATTTTATGTGTCTTAATTATGAGCTAATATCTGATTGAATAGGTAACATTCCTACCTGTTGTTTTCATCCAGGGAGGTACTAGGGTCATAGAGCTGGCAAGGTTATTCTCCAAATTTTTTTCATGTTGTAGATTGGAAGTGTTAGTCTCAGTGATTTCACTTTGTGAAAGTCATACAGCAGAGACCGAGATGAGGACTATTTGATTTTTAGAAACTGGTAGATAACTATTGTCTTTTAAAATTTTATCATTTTCTTTGAAAAGTGTGTAACATATCTGTAGTCCATGACCCAAGAACATCCCGCATCTATGTGGTCATAGCAGAAAGGAAAGAAAACTAACCTTTACTGAACACCTGCTCTGGACTGAGAATCATGCCCAATGTTTCCATGTACTGTTACTTCCTGTGGTCCTGTGATCAGCCTTTCTTTCAGGAGGCATATAAGGAAAGGAGGTCTCTCAGGAGTTAAGAAAATTCCTTCTTCCTCAAAAGAACTGGTGAGGGCCGGGTGAGGGGCTGGGAAGGGCAAGATTCAAGTCCATGTTGTTCTAATTGCTAACTAAAATTGGCACTTACCATCTGCCTCTACAAGGATTGGATCAAGTTGGCACTTGCCATCTAACTCATGAGCCGCTGCAGCCGCTGACCTCCAACACTCCCTGAAAGGAGTTCAGGGTGGGGGTCAGAAATGAGGCACAATGTGCTCTGGGAAAACTGGCTGAAAAGGCCTTTAGATAGTTAATACCTTCAGAAGATTTTATGACCCCAATTGTTGCACCTTCTCATATCTAGTAAAGCACTAAAATCATTAACGGTGACATCTGCTCCTTGTGACTAGCAGCAAGCCTCTGCCTAGATGTGTGCTTGACTGCACATCCCCCTCTCACTGAAATGATACATAATACTGACTTTTCCCCCTGCCTCTTTGCAACAGTTTCTCAGAGCTTTCTGGGATGCTGAACCTGAGCTATAGTCCTCATTTTGCCTCAAATAAACTTCACCCACAACTCTCATGCTGTGTGATTTTACTTTAGTTGACATAATCATGAAGCCTATGCCTTTCCATCCATACCATCCTGATTCTTTCTTGACACTCATTTATTTTATAATCTTGAGTGATTCTGAATAGCAGAAGAGGGTAAGGTAATATTACCATTTGGGAAATATGTTTGGAAAAGATCTGTTATCAAGTACACACAATTTTCCTTGTTTCTCTTAAGGCTTTTTACTTATTCCCTCTATTAAAAATGGAAGGCTCTGATCCTAAATAAATTTCACATAGATTTCTTAAATAGGCATGTTACCAAACAAATTCCAATGATAATTTGTTTTTGTTCATTGCTTTAAATTCAAATAAACATTATAATGGTGCCAAATAACTTGGTTAATTGAACTTTTTACCTGCTAAGTAGTGTTTCTGGTATTATATGTAGTTTAAAAAAATGAATTTAGTTTCAGTAAAATTGTTCATGGGAAAAATATGATATTTAAATAATTTGACATTCTGATTCTTTTTTTTTTTTTTTTTTTTGGTGAACCTAAAATGAATGGCTAGAAACAACCTATGGTCAAGAAGCAGGCATATAATTGATCAAGGATTGTAAATTTGTTTCTATGTTTTTCTGAACAACAAATCTCATAAAAGTGACTCAGTGGTTAAGAGAATAGTTTCTGAATTGAGACTGACCTTCCTTGAAGTCTTGCTTCATTACTTGAATTGTAACTATGGGTTTGCTAAATCTCAGATTACCCATCTGTGAAACAACGGCAGTATTTGAATTCACCTCATGTGAGTATAAATACAGTATTTAGCCTGGAAACTCTCATATAGTCTTGTTATTATTGTTGTTGCATTTATTGTGCAAGTATTAGTTATACCTAAAATGCAATGAGTTAAAGCAGCGTTTTATTACATTAAATAACTACCCAAATCACATATAAAAAAAAAAAGAAGGGTACATATTGTTATTATTTTGTAAGTTCCAAAGTCATGGGTCTTCATATATAATATTACATTTACTGAATGTATGCAAACTAATTAGAAAAATAGTACCTTCTGATATATGCTTAAGTAATATTGACATATTTCTTTAAACTTAGGGTGCTTATTCTAGGACAGATGGAGGAATAATCTCTATTTCACAGCAAATCATATACTAAAATCACAACATAATTTATAGACAAATTTACAACATGTAGTCAAACTTTTTTAAAGTTTCAATGTTAAAAAAATAAAGAAATAAGTCTCAATCTCAGATCAACTTTTAAAAAATTCTTTTATTTTTGTTACTAAGTGAAAGTCCTATGTGTGTTACTGCTAAAAATACAAATAAAATTATCTACTCCTGGGAGTCATTGCCTCCTTTTATTCTATACACAGTAGTCTCAAAAAATACTATCTCCCACTGTTGCTCCCTTACTGGCATCTCAGAACTGTGTTGAGTTAATCCCCCTGTAAGGGGGATTCTCTGATTTAGCAAAGAGCTCTCACTTATCCATGTAAATAAAAATACATGAGTAAATAAATATGTTTTAAAGTAGAAAAATATTTTTAAATGACTTATTTTTAATAACTTGTGGTGGTCTACAATTTTAACTTCTTTTTTCTCACATGTATTACATGGACTACTGAACTGAGGTAAAGAGATGGTCCTACCAAAGCATTTAAACATAAAGAGATCATGCGAGGGGTCACAGCATTTGATAGGGGCTACTTTACCTGAATATCAGGACACAAAACATTTCATTTAAAAATCTCTGTCCTTGAGAGTCAAGTTTCTCCTCAGGCATTGAAATAAATGCCTTATTTTCATGTGTTTCTATTGGATAGTTATATATATAAAACCTTATGTAGACTTTTGAAAAGCTCAACACAATTATTAGGAATAGAGATACATGGAGCACATTCTAGTTTTAAATGACACATATCAGAAAAAGAGACAACTGGAATGGCAGATTTAAAAAAAATCCAGATAGGTTTTTGTACACAGAGCTGTCTCTCTGGAGACAAGCAAGTTAGTCACTTCAGAAATATTTTAAGAGCCAATATTTATTGAGTGTGATTTTATCATTAAGTGCAAAGATTGAGTCATTCATCTCAATGGGATAAAGGCTGAGAGAGAGAAAGAGATGACAAAGAAAAAGACAGACAGAGAAAGCAGGGAGGAGGGGGGAGAAAACGTGCTGTGTGTGCTGCCCAGCGTGCTACAGAGTTGGCATATTTTAACAGACACGTATATGCATGGATACGTAGCCTTATTGCACAGATTAGAAGGAGGGTATTGGATTGGTGGTTCTGCCCGTATTAGGTAATACAAATCAGTTTATTCATTGATTTCACTGATTAGGTTGTATGAGTTCTATAGTGACAAGTGTTATTTATTCACTTAAATTTACCAGATGCTTTGGCATTAAACATGGGCAGTCTGCAGTGGAGGCTAGATCGCTACCAGAAAGGGGGATATTACTTTCAGAAATCACACGCTTTCTCTGGTTCTGATGGTCTCTGATCCTTTTTCATTCCTCTTGTACACAAGTCCTTACTGCAATGTGGAGACACAGCACTCAGAAAGGAACAATGGTTAAAAATCAAACATATAGGACATTAAAAAGAAAAATTCCATATTATAAGTAACAATTCTTGGAGTCAAAGAGAAGCACAATTCAAAAAAAATTTCTTGTATGAAAATGAATATATGTATGTTCCTATATGACTGAAGTATTGTGCTGTACACCAGAAATTGACACATTATAAACTGACTATACTTCAATAAAAAATATTAAAAAAAGTACAAAATAAAATACAAAAAAAAAATTTATGTCATATTTGGTTTTGTTTTGCTTTTTTTTTTTTTTGGTATTCAAATGATTGGCTCATTTCCATATTAATATAAAGATAAGATAAGCTTATTTTAATCAGTCTGATAAGCCACCTACCGGTAGCAGTGGCTATTCAAGATACTAATAGAGAAGGAAACATTCCTGACATTTTACATGGGTAGAAAATCTACCAAGAGTTTCAAAGTACATCAATTCAGCATGATGAAGATTCTTGTAAGCAGGCAGAGGAGTTACTCTCATCTCTATTCCACTGTTTATGAAACCAAGCCTCCCAGCTATAAAGCAAATTGGTTGCCTACGGTCTCTAAGCTTTCAAGTGGCATAGCTGGAACCAGAATACAGGTTTCTACCCTCTTAGTCTAGTATCTTTTTACCTCTTCCAAGGTAGTGAGAGACCAGGAATGAAAAGAGGCTATTTGTCCTACTCCTTCTTTCCCTCCCTCCCCACTTCCTTTTTCCTCCTTCCTTTCCTCCATATTTAAAAATGATATGTCTAGCATCATTTATTCATGATTTAATTTACTCATTCAACACTTATTATGTGTCACGTGGTACAAAAGGTGCTCAATAAAATGTGTAACAAAACACAAATCTAAGCTGTGTTCAATGAGTAGAAACTCTTAAAAATAAAGTGAGGTTTGGGGAGAAAGGAGTCCTCAGCCAGGATAATGGTCTCAGTCACAGTTGGATGGTACCTGTAAGACAGTGGAAAATAGATGTTGGTCTTTGCTCTCAGTTCCTGGTTCAGGACAGAGCTCCTGAAACCCTTGTCATTTCTTAAGTGATAAGAGCACCAGGAGCATCTTTTGTTCTAATATTTGGTCTTGGACCCCAGTTTCTGACACAGGGCTCCTGAAACCCTTGTAATTTACTAGGTAATAGCAATGTCTTTTGTTCTAATGAGGCGACTCTGGTTAGGCTACTGGATGGCTCCTGGATGCCGCTTGGTCACTGGAAAGACCAAGCCATGATTAGAAGCTTGGAATTTTCAGCCCCATCCCATATTCACTTGAGAAGGGAAAAGGGCTGAAAATGGAGTGAATGATTAATTGCGCCTGCATGGTGAAGCCTCCATGAAAATCACCAAAGCACGGGGCTCCAACCACTTCTGGGGTGGTGAACACGTGGAGGGGCGAGGAAGTGTGCCCAGCAGGAGAGGGCGTGGAAGTTCCTCACCCCTTCCACAGACCTCGCCCTTGCTTTGTACGCCTCTTCTATCCGCGTGTTCATCTCTATTAGCATCTCCTTTTACTATAAACTGGCAAATGTAAGTAAATGGTTCCTTGCATTCTGTGAGGTATTCTAGCAAAGTAGTCAAACCCAAGGATGGTGTCATTGGAATCTAGGATCTATAGCTGTTTGGTCAGAAGGCCAGGTGACAACTTGGGTTTTTTCTAGTGTCTAAAGTGGGGGTGAGGGGCAGTCTTATGGGACTAAGCCCTTAACATGTGGCATCTGATGCTATCTTTGGGTAAAGAGTGTCAGAATTGAATTAAATAGTGGGAAATCCAGTTGGTGTCACCAAAAATTGCTTGGTGTGAGGAAAAACCTCCACACGTTTGGTGACCAGAAGTAAGTGTTTTGTGTGAGTAGCAAAGGAGAAGGAAGAAACACACCCTGAGCCTTTGACATTACACCACCCCATTCCATCGCCATCTGTAGTGAGTTCATGTTCCCTCAGCTGGGATGTGGGCAACTAGGCAAAACGTGGGGACATAAATTATCTCTGCTGTAGCATATGAACTGGGGTTATCTACAGAAATGAGTCATGCTTCTGAGCAGTGTCCATTATACCCTTGTCAATAAAAAAAGAATAAAAGAGATGAGAACCACAGTTCTAGACAGAGGAGAAATGTGTGTTTAAAGGCTTGGGTTGTCTTAAATCTTCCCTTTGGCTGCGAACAGAGGTGAAGCACTTATGTACCACTGAGGTTCCCTTGAACCTCTACTTCAATGTTTATATAAGTGAAGTGGAAATGACCTTTGAGAAATCAGCTAGGCTATATCCTGACTTCAATAAGCACTATTCTTAAACTCTTTCAGCAATTTGACAGTCAATTCCATTTTTTAACCACATCTAAGGAAAGGGATTGTGTAAAATCCAATAGTAGCCTTTTCCACTTGTAGTACAAAGACTTTCTTGCAACCTCCTTATTACTATCTTTAATCGTCCAACTTCACCCACACTGATTTCTTTCCTTTTAATCCCAGTGTGAAAACAGAATGAAAGATCAATCACTTTCTCTAGAAGCTCCAATTCAGACAATCGTAGTTAGGTTAAGAGTCTGTGTCAAAATTCCAGTATGGGAAGGACTTGCAGGGAAGTGTTGATTTTGGTATTTTTGAATACAGGTGAAGTGCAAAATATGCCAAAGAGACTAAATATATCAGATAAATAAATAAATACACCAAAGAAACTCAGTAGATCCTAATGGAAACACTGATCTTTCCAAAAAGGTAGGGAGATTGTAAGCATTGGTTTTTAGGTCATAAGAAAGATGAGTCAGCTTGTTATTGTCATGGATTCATTAATGGATTCATTCATTTCATTTACTCAGTTTTTTTTTTTTCATTTAACCATAACATATTGAGCTAGAAAATGTACCATGTGTTAGTGATACAAAAGATAGATAAACCATGACCATCTTTTCAAAAACTCACATTTCTTTTGGGAAACTCTGATTTATCTATACTTGGATTAGATCAAATCTCTCATTAAGCCAAGGCAGAGAGAGTTTTAAGAAGTGAGAGGTCAATGTTATATAGCTTCACATTGAAAATGGGGAACCAGTTATTTCAATGTTTCTGCAAAGCAAGTAATATTAAAACAAATCTCTGGTTTGAATTCCTGCCAACAGATAACTGGCTGTGGGAGTAAGAGTCTAAGTACACCTGTAAGAAAAACTTCACACGTGTATATATTTCAATAATTTAGTCTTCATTTACCATGAAGACTTGGTGTTACACGTCACCATAACAGTGAATAAAATGAATAGGCAGTCCACTTGAAATGTATGCTTTAAAAAAATCTATTAAATGAAGAGAGGATAAAATTATAGTAAGTAATATTATTTTGTGTTGTGGACCACATTGTGCTCCCCCAAATTCATGTGTTAAAGCCCTTACCCCTAACATGACCGTGTTTTGAAACAGGGCCTTTAAGGAGGTAAGGAAGGTAAAAACGAGACCACAGGATAGGGGGCTAATCCAGAAGACTGGTAAGAGGAGGAAGAGATACCAGGAACGTAGGTGCACAGAGGAAAGGCCGTATGAGGACACACGGAGAAGGTAGCCACCTACAAGCCAGGAAGAAAGTTCTCACTAGAAACCAATCCTGCTGGCATCTTGACTTTGGATGTCCAACCTCTAGCACTGTGAAAAAATGAATTTCTGTTATGTAAACCATAGTCTGTGATGTTTTGTTATGGCAGCCAGAGCTGACACACCAGTTTGCTAAGGGAAAATAATTCCATCAAGTGACTTACAGAATTTTCTTAATGGTAACTTGCTGGATTCCAGATCATGCATTTAGAACTTGGTGAGTATAATCTCATCTAGTCCTCAGGACAGTCTGAAGACATAGGTACTTCTGTGACACCACGGTATAGATATGACATACAGAAAGGTGTAGTGACTTGCCAAAGGTCAGTTAGCAAGTAAGCAAGCCATTGTTCTTAAGGTAAAGAGAATAGAGTGCCCATTATTAAGGTAGCTTTCATTTTTAACATTAAGCACATATTTGCTTGAACATTAAGAATCATTAAAATGTTTTAATATTATATTGTAATTGCATTTTTATATATACAAGGAAACAAAAATACCAGTCTAATAACATTTAAAATCACTGTTGATAAAGATATATTTACAAACTCTTATCACTTGCTACACCTCCATCTTTGGAAAGAAACATGAAATGCATTAAAACAGAAATGGGACAAAGACTATTGCAAATGTAAGTGTTAAATTTAATGTTTGATAGATAAAAAATTATCTATCAAACATTAAATTTAACACTTACATTTGCAATAGTCTTTCTATTAAAAGGGCCAATTATATAAATCCAACAATAGAATTTAAAATCTGTAACATCTCAGCATAGCCTTGCTGGTGATTAAAAGAAATATATCCATGAACATGAAGGCTTGAAATGTAATAAGAACCCAAATGAGTTAGTGATGGCTGTCATAAAAATCTGGCAGGGCATTCTATTTACAATTTGTAATAAAACTGTCACACATTGAATTTATAAAAGCATTTGTCTTAGAAAAATAAATCTATTTGCCAAGGGCAAGTTAATAACCTCTACAGTTCATTTGAATATATGGACAAAGAGATAGTTTGACTAATAGAGCATTCTAAGAAGTATATTGGCAAGTGTATAGGATGCCGTGACAATGGAAACATCACTCAAAAAGATTCTATGCTATGAATTAACAGCAGGAATACTTTCCACATTATCTGAAATGCAATCAATACTGTTAACCATCAACCCAAAGAATACGGACAGAAAGAAAACTGCATTTATGTGTTCCATTTTTGGAACCAATTAAAAGTATTTCAATATCAGTACCAGAAGAACATGGAGAGTTTCAAATACCTGAGCGCACAGTGATTTCCTAAGGATTAAAAGTCATTTACTTGTTTGAGAAATGTAAGGCAAGAAAATGTTATTTAATGCATGGGGTTTTACAGTTACTCAGAAATATAAACATATACAATTTTTAATAAACTATTCCTTGAAATCTCAGATAAGCTTAATGGAAGCAAGGAAAACATCAGTTATACAATGTTTAAAGTAATTGGAGCAATGGTATCACAGAGATGCATGAACTCCAACTAGTATAATGAGCCTGGGCAAGTCACTTAGCCTTTTTTGGTTCCTGATCTGCAGAATGTTCATAAGGATTCCCAGTGTCACTTTGTATGCCCCTTGAAAATGCACATATAATCTTAAGTGTAGAATTTTAGAAACATTTAGATGTGTTTATTTTTTCCCCTCAAATGTAACTCTGTATCAAAGAGAGAGGACATGCAAGTTACAAAATTTATTTTATGCAGTACAGAGGTAGCAAACTTTTCCTTACAGGGTAAATACTCAGTTCTACCATTGCAATGTGAGGGCAGTTGTAGACAATATGGAAATAACTGGGCATGACTGGGTTCCAAGAAAACTCTAGTTACAAAAACAGCTAGAGGACATGATTTGGTTAGTGGACCATAATTTGACAAAGATTAAAAAAATAAATAAAAAGCTTTGTATTTTCTTTTAAAAAAGTGACTTTAAAATTTGCTTTGAAAACCATCATTTTCTTGTGTCTCATATGTGGTTTTCCTATTGAAAAAATAAAATTAAAGATTTTCCTAAATAAGATCATATATTTTGCCTTTAACTTGATCATTTCATAAACTCACATGTCCTTTTTAAAGCTTTGGTTGTTGGTTTTTTTATAAGTGATAAAAGAGAAAATCCCACAGATTAAAGAATGTGAGGGGGTGGGGGTATATCTCAGTGACAGAGCATATGCTTAGCATGCACAAGGTCCTGGGTTCAATCCCCAGTACCTCTGTAATAATAATAATAATAATAATAATAATAATAATAATAATAATAATAATAATAATAATAATAAAATAAAATAAAAATAATTTGAACAGCAAATCGGTCCTCTGGTTCTGTTAAGAATGTATTAAATTCTTTTATGCAAAGAACACTTCATTTGGCACTGTCTGATTCAAATTCTAGCTCTGACAATTCTTTGCTGGGAAAATGTGGGATCAGTGTCTCCATTTTCTCTCTGTACAATGCGACTCATAATAGTATTTACCTCACAGGACTGTAGTGAAGCTTAAGTGAGCTACTGAATGTATAACACTTTTGCAGTTGCTCAAAATATAGATACTATACAATACATAGTGGCTATTGTTATTATCACGGTATTTATTAAAATTGATAAATATCCCAGGCCTTTGAAAAGCTTAAGTATAGTTGAGGATAAAGAACAAATAAATATATACAGTACAAAATATTCCATAGTGCAACAAAAATAAATATTTTATCACAAGTTGATATTTAAGGGTTGATAGATATGAAGTAGATCAATTAGGGAAAATTGACGGAATCTGAATGAAGATGGTGTGTTTTGTACTAGATCCTGAAGGAGGACATGGCCTTCCACCAATGCAGTGTTGGTGATAAGGACCAAATGAAGGGTGTGGTTCAAGCAAAGGCAGAGAAAGTGCCTGCGGACTTGCTTGCCTCAAGGGCTCACCTTGAGTGAGAAATCCGGCTGGGCAGCAGCAGACACAGGTCCATATCTGCTTGCTAGAAAATACAGCATTTTAGAAAATAGTTTATTTTCTTTAGCTAGAACACTTGCCTAGTATTTCATCCCAAGATGGTATTTGTTCCCCTGGAATAAAGAATTTTATGGGAGGAACTTGCATGGGGAGGAAATTATAGAGAGAAGACACTAGAGTATCATTTTGCAGAGCAAGTTAAGGTTAGAACAAATGTGGTCAGCATTCTAGATTTTAAATCTCGAGATCAGAGCTCCCATGAAAAGGAAGAGCTGCTGAAATCATTCTTGAGGCACTGAGAAGAGTAAGGAGAGGACCAGAAAGAGACAGGAACATTACATCTATCCCAGGTCTGGCCATATCTCGCCCTATAACCTCAAGCCAGTAACACACCATCTTTAGGTTTCAGTTTTCACCTCTGAAAATGAAGAAAATATCTGAGTAATACATCTATCACTATGAGTCTATGACTATTTTATCTAATTGAGACAAGTGCATAAAGCAGAAGGATGTTTGGAACTAAAACTCTTAGCTCCACCCATTTCATGGAAGAAGGGCTTCAAAAATCATCATTTTAATTCTTGTATTATTTTGAAAATCAAGGAATTGCCAACTAAATTAAGTGTCTGTTGATCTGATTCTACAAGAATTAGGTCATTAGTCACTAGAATCACTGACCAGCAACATACCCTGAAGGGAGTTCAGGGTGGAGATCAGGAATGAGGCACTCAGTGATCTGGGGAAAAAAAACTGGCAGAACAGATCTTCAGATAGTTAGATATTTTTAGGAGAAAACTTCATGAACCTAATCTCTTAAATCTTCTCATACCTAGGAAAGCACTAAAATCAGTAACAGGGACATCAGCTCCTCGTGGCTAGCAGCAACCTTCTGCGGAGATGCCTGCTTGGTTGCATGTATCCCTTTCAGCAAAACCCTATCTGTACTGACCTTCCCCTACCTCTTCAGAGCAGTTCCTCAGAGCCATCTGAGAGGCTGTCTCCCGGGCTATAGTTCTTAGTAAGCCCCAAGTAAAACTGGACTCACAGCTCTCACATTGTGTGTGTTTTTCATTTTGTTTTGTTTTCTAGTCCACAGGATATACATTTTAGCTGATTCATGCTGAGTATTGCAGACAGGGAAATATACTGTAAAGTCAGAACTAGAATCATGGAGAGAGGGACACAGATATAACGCTACAAAAATTGATACTGTGTTATGAGGGGATCAAAGACCAGCAAGGGGAAAATAAAACAAAAACAGAAACAAGTGAAGAGATAATACATAAAGTTGTAAGAACATGAAAATGAATATATACATGTATATGCATGACTGGGACATTGTGCTGTACACCAGAAATTGACACATGGTAACTGACTGTACCTCAATAAAATTTTTTTAAAATAAAAAAATTAAAAAAATAAAAAGCTACTGTTATATAATACTAATCTAGAATCATGACTGATGTTTCAGTTCTTCCTAACCTACAAAGTACTGCATTATATATTATCCGATTTCATCATCACAAGCCTGTAAGGCAAAACTTATCAAGTGAAAAATTTCATTTCTTGCTCAAATTCATGAAACCAAGATCTTTGGAATTTCGATCTGGGAGCCCTTCACAAAAGTAATCAGCAACCACTGTAGGCTAAGAAATACTGTGCTGTGAGTGAACAGAATTTGATGATGATTTTTGCAGCAATGTGAATGAAGTTTGCTTAGAAAGGGGAGAGAAGGAAGGTTACTGCAGTTATGTAGTACTCAACAGAACAGGGCTTAAAGAGGGCTGGGTAGGAGTGTGGAGCTGCATGGGCGACTGAAATGTGCTGTTGAGGAAGGCTCCTGGTCCTAGTGACCCAGGGTATGCTGAATTTGGTTGCAGAGATTTAGCCTGTGAAGGGTGGCTGCTGCTGCTGTTAACTCTGAATTAGTTGCCAACACTTAACAGCTGAGAGATTTTGCATGAAAGTTTGAATTTCCAGCTTTTAAAATTTTCAGAAGGTCTGGCACCAATTTCCTGGAAGTAGGCGGTAGCTATGCTCTCCCAAGTATAATACCTCTCTAGTTTGTCCAAAGCCCAAATTTCTCCCTGTTTTTTCTTTTCTTTAAAAAACAAACAAACACTTTATAGAGCCTATAGTTAACAATAATGTAATGTATACTTAAAAATTTACTAAGAGGGTAGATCTTACATTGTGTTCTTATTAAAATATTAATAAAGAGGGCAGGAAGAAATTTTGGAGATGATGGACAAGTTTACAGCATAGATTGTGGTGATGGTTTCACAGATACAGACTTATCTCCAGACTCATCAAGTTGTATACATTAAATATATACCGATTTTTATGTCAATCACACCTATTGTTCCTTAAACTTGATTTTCTTTATACATTGCTATTACTTTTCTGATTCCTGGGGACTTCCAGGTTTGCAAGATTCAGTTCAGAGTCTGAGATTCTTGAAGATCATAGGAGAATTTTCTCCCCTCTGTTCACCATGAGCGTTCCAAAATGCTACATGTGGAAGAAGATTAGTTAAGATACCATCTAGCCTTAGGGGCAACACCAAGTATATAAATAGGAGGAGAAAAGGTTACAAAACACAGAGTAAAGGGCAGTCATAAAAATAAAATCCCAGTGTTCTACCAAAGCCAGACACTCAACTATATCAAAGTCAGTAAAAATAACCTTTTCCATTTTATGCCCTTTTCTATTTTTCTTGTCCAGAAAAGCAAGGTATGTATTCTTTAAAAAAGTAGAGTGCTTACTGAAGTTCAAAAATTTTTTCATATGCCACCAACGTTTTGTTATTACCTCAGAATAAATCACTAATTCAGTGAATTGAAGGAGGAAGAAAAACACAAAGCTAGTTAAATTTTATTCAAGTCACCAAATGTTCATATTCTTTCACAAAGACTAAATTATAACATTTAATATATATTAAGTGTTGTGACCTTAACTCTTAATAATGTAAAACGTAATAAAATGCACATAGGAATAGTAGACACACAGGGATCCCATTTGCCACGGGTCTGATGATTAAACAAGATGAAGATTCCACTTCCACGAGACAGGCTTCTGAATGTGACAACAGGCGTGTTCCACTTAAAGCCAACTGAATAAAAATAATTTCTAAAATTATTTTTAGAATTCAAAGAGCCATGCTATACATTTCCTCCAATAATAGTAAAGTGGATCTGAAAGAAAAGTGCCTTTTCTATAAAATACTGTCTTACTCTTTCTCTCTCCAGTTCTACAATGGTCCTTCTCAACCACTGCCTACTACATCTGCAAAATATAAACTAAACAGCACATCAGAGACTGCATTTTTCAATACAGTATATCATTTCAACCATATATATATACTAATATATACAATCAACTAAAAAAAAATGCATATAATACTTTTTTCTACTCTGAGACCAGAACTTAATATAAAGGCAAACAGAACCATCAAAATACTTTTAGGCTCATTTTAATTCTATATCATTTCGGATTAAAATATTTTGGCTATTTTGATTTTAATTACATATGGTAATTAAATTTTAAGTTATATTTACTCTTTTTATATATTAAAGTTAACTTGTTGCTTATGACCATGAGGCAGGTTATATAACAAAATAATATAACAATGTAATAAATTCAAATTTTGAACCTAGCTTCAAACTCTATACGCAAGCAGAGTTTAGGAAACACCATATGTCGTATGATAGGATGAATAACCGAAATTTGCACCACTCTTAAAATTGTATAAGAAATTTAAATTTGTTGCTAAAAAATATCTCACAGCTTTACAGGTAAAGAAGATCAAGGAAAGAAACTCTAGAGCTTTTCCATCACTGCAAACAGAATAGCTTTCTATTCTATGACAAAATTCATAGGAAGCTTTTATTTGCAAAATTAAGGTATTATGGTTAAAAGACAAGTCTGAGCATAACTAAACTGGGATCCAAACTCCCCTTAATTTTGATAAGAAATTCAGATTGAAAGTTGGAGTAAATGTCAAAATTATAGAATTCTTTAGCTGTTCCTTTCCTGATTCCCATTCAGGCTCTTTCCTAGTAAAACGCATTGCAACATCGTTCTCAGTGCCCTTTGTTTTGTGTGTGTGTGTGTGTTTTTGTTTTGTATTCACTCTCATTGTTTCTTTATATCTTATTGTACGAAAAATTGAGAAAAAAATATGAAACAGAAAAAAGTTTGCTACGGGTCCTTTCTAGTGGCTCCTTCAGGTTCATCACTCCTTTCACTGTTTTGAGCTATTTTATAACTCTCTAAGCTGTAGAATGCTGACAGAAATGCAAATTGTATCCAGGAGATATGCGATTGGCTATTGTCTTGTGGATATTGACCAGGTTTGCATACGTTTGTAAATTCATTTCAGCATTCCTGTGTGGTCCTGCGAAATCCCCTTTGAACTAGTTGTGCCTTCTAACTGGCTCTGTCATCAACTAATGAATTAAATAAAAGCTTTGATATATGTCTGTCTTATATTTGCATGAATCATGATTATCTTTTAAAATAAATGTTCTTTGACACTTTATTTTTCAGTCAATTCTATTCAGCCTTCCACTCTCATCTTGCAACTGAAATTGTTCCTGAAATATTTCTAATTATTTCCTATTAAAGCAAAGTCCTCTTCCTAGTCTTTCTCCAATTTGACCTCTGTGGATTTTGGTACTCTCACCCATCATTCTAGACATATTTGCCTCTTTTGACTTCAGAATGCTATTCTTTATTGTTTTCTATTCTACTTTCATGATCACTACCTCTCATGCCATTAGAATTAGCCCTATGTGATTTGTAGAAACTGGAGCTTATGTTCACTTTCTGGATTTATTAAATTTACTGTATATATTCTCCCCTCCCCCAGGGCATGTGCATCTAACTCACCAGCATTGGTGTCCCACTTGCTCTTATCCTTGACCCTCATCTGGATCACCACCACTCTTTTATGCAGAGTGATTTTTTTCTGTGGTTTTGACCATATATAGACAACCACCAAATATGTTCTGAATATTTTTAGGAATCTAGAATAATTTTATTATGTATTCTCTTCATTAAAGATCTCTGTTGCCCACCATTTTATACCAGATTGTAAAGAACTGTGAAAGGTCTAGATTTTACTCTGCTTGTAAGCTATTAAGATAGGATAACATGGATTCATGGGTACTGGCAGCAGAAACAAGACTCCTGGTTCAGAAACAGGGAACTCTGTTACTCTTGGTTCAGTGGGCAGCATGAACTTACTATTCATGTGGGTTCTCCTGGTTCTCTAAATCCCATGGGGTTGGAAATGTGGATGTGGGCCTGGGCTGATGCTGTGCACACTAGGTTTGCATCACAGCTAAGAAAACCCAAGCTTAGGAAACCCCAATCTTTTACAAGGTGCTGAATGAAAACCTGCCCACTATTTGTCTCAGAGAGAGACATTATTTTTATTATATTTCACAGGAAACAAATCTGCCCTCTGCTCAGAGAGACACTATTGCTAACTTCCAAGGCTGTTTAATATCTTGAAAATATAAACAAGAATAAAAGCCATAAGTGCTTCTGCTCACAAGATTTGCAAAAACATAAGACCTCTCTGCAGAACTGACTCTCAAACAAAGTCAAAATTCTTGAATAAGCACCTGTGAGCTTTCAGAAACTGGAACTTACCTTATTTATTTAGCACTGTATATGCCTCAGAGCATCTAATGAATAAACTTTACACTTCATACATAAAGAACTAAGGGTATGGAATTAAATAAATGATTAGTGACTATCACATTGATGAAGAGATGAAGATTAGAATTAATTCATTTCAGTTTCTAATCCATGTTATTTTAGCTGGATTTTATGACACTATCTCCCTGCTATTTTTCCTGGGGGCAAAAAAAGAGAGAGAGAGAGAGAGAGAAATTTTAGAAAGGAAAATAGCAACCTCCCTAGAAAATAAAAGACAGTAAAAGGCAATGAGATTAGGGTACTCGGCCTAAGAATATAATAACTATTCAACTGTTACAAAAATAGTGTTCAGTCTTAGTTGACAGATGGGTAAATGTGCCTGAAAGGATGCTTCCAGCCCCCTTAACTGGCTGCTGATCCTTAGGAAAGAAGAACAGTTGATTAACTGTGATAATTTCCACTGCTGCTCCCCAAATCAAGAAAACATCGGTCATTACTTAAAATTCAAAGCCTGCATTATACCTTACATTCATTTGAAATCATGGGATTATTAGTAGTAAAGGGTAATGGAGAAAGAAATCAAAGTAAGTCACCCAGATTAAGTAGAGATGTTTAGAAAAGTTTAAAAAAATAGAGACTATAATGTAATTAATTACATGTTGAGAAATATCTGTGGTGAGGAAGATAATAGTCAAACTGGAAAGTCAGACCACAAATTTTGGAAAAATATCTGAAAAATTATTTTAAAAAAGGAGATCAAGAACAAGTGAAGTTCCAACATAAGTCTGTTCTGTTTCAGGTTTGTTCCACTTCCTTAAACTAAATGAAAATATCAACCAATGTTTACATGGTAACTACACTTGTCTGTAATTCTATGAAAATAAACAAAAGGATTTTGGGAGAATTAATAGGCTATGAAGAATTTATAAAATAGAGTATGATATATTTATTATTTTTTTGTAAATTGTGTGCTACACATCCTTTCTATCAGTAAAATTTCATTACAAAAAGGAGATCAAGCAACAGTCAATGAGCAAAACAAAATTAATACAATAGCAATACAACCATGAAAAAAGGTATTTTGCAAATAACATCATGAATAACTATAGATCACTAGATTTCACATTTGTAATTTTTAATGAAACATTTCCTTTAGTTAAGGGAATTTTTATAACATATTGCAAGTTAGTTGAAAGCTTAATTTTTGGTACTCAGAATAAACTTCACATTGAAATTGATTTTAAAAACATTATAAGAATACAAGATTGCTTTGCTTTTTAAAACTGAAACCTCCTTAAAATAGTTGCCTTTTAATATAAAGTTGGATAAAAATTTATTGCTTTTTGAGGATTAGTGATGATAAAAAATAAAGAACCTAAAATAATCATTAATGTTAACACATAATATCAAACATACAGCTTAAAGAATATTAACATTGATCCAAATCAAAATCATACTAATATCTTACAAAGGTATTTACTATAAATCGTAGGAAGTTTTACACTGAAGAAAAAAAAGTGTTCCGTTTAAGTAAGAAGCTTAAGAAAAAATAGTAAGAGACAACTTTTGTTAAAGTTGTATGTTAAGATAAAGAAAAATGAAAGGGTACAATTTTGAGTCTCTCTTGTCCAACAGATCAGCAGATGATGAGAAAAATATAGAATATATTCCTTTCTAGAAAAATTTCATGAGGGTCAATAAAATATGCCAAGAGTTGAGATTTAAGGAAACATGTTAGTCTGTTTTCCAATGGTACAGGCATACATTTAAAACAGATTTCTTTCAAACATATTTCTTCTCTCTCCTATACCCAAAAAAGGTTTTATTTTATAAGATCTATTATTGACTTATTTTATTGCTGCTAATCTGAACCTAAATGTCAATAACGTGGGAAAGTGATTAATTCTATACTCCCAGGATGCTGCTTTTAATTGCATGAGGATTTATTATACAACAGATGTCTTTAAACATCTGATTAATCAGAGAAAAAGAGTTAAATAGTATTCTCTGTAACTTTTAGTTGAACACTTGAATTTAAATCTGTAAACCTTCTCCTACTATAACAATACATTTTCAAGCCAGCATCTATTTCAGGTCTTTAATTCAAATTGATTTTTGATATTGCAAAAAAGTTGCTATAGAGAAATATTTTAAATTCAGAAATTTAGAATTAATGGTTAGAACTTAAATTTTACAGCCCTCCTCAATTTTTAGAAACTGGTCCCTGAGAACTGAATTTTGCAAGAGGAACTCATTCATCTTAAGAGGGTCTAGGATGGAGAAGAGGTGAGCAATTATCATCCCTCATGGGTAATCTTTGTATAGACTAATGAGTGATTCAATGAGAATACTAAAGAAATATCTTATGCCATTTTCTGACTTTTGTGAGTTTTCATGGACTATACTTTTAATCTTTCCCAGGTAGGACTGGAATCCTAAAATATTAGACTTCCTAGTAACAGGTAATCTTAAGCATTCTCATGCCTGCAAATACTAACTTTTTCTGATAACTCTAAATCAGCAGATCAAGATTCTTCTTTTAGATCTAGGCTTATTTAGTTAATTACCCAGTGAACACCTCTCACAGGCAACAAAAGCTTTTCTTAAATCTTTTCTTTGTCTTTTTATCCTAATGATGACATTATCACCAATTGCCCAATGTGTCAACCTAACACTTTTCATCTCTGCTGCATCTATAGCTCATCATACACCAAGTCCTCCTGTTCTTTTCATTGAAAACTTTAGTGAGATAACTGCAGATTCACACTCAGTTGCAAGAAAAAATAGAGCTCTTTACCCAGTTGTTCTCAATGGTAACAACTTACAAAGTTCTAGTATATCACAACTAGGATATTGATTGGCATTACTACAATCTACAGATATTATTCGTGTTTCCTCAGTTTTGTTTGTTGCCGTGTGTGTGTGTGGTGTTTATGTCTATACAATTTTATCACATGGATTTGTGTATCTACCACCACAGTAAAGATACTGAATAGTTACATCATCACAAGAATCCTGCCTTTTTTTAAAATTCTCTATTTCTCTTATTTATAGTCTCCTCTCCATTTCTCATATCCTGTGTCAGAACAGCCTCCGTTCAGATACCCCGACTCTCGACTACCAGTTCCTCCAATGTACCTTCTACAATGCATTTATAAATTGAAAATCTGAGTCTATCAATTCTTTAAGCAACTATCAGGGAAAGTGATTCTCTAAGCCTCTGATTTACACAGTGGAAAAATTCTGCAAATTTGAGCAAAAAGTTATTGGCATAGCTTACAAAGAAGAAATCAAAAATTTTTTTGCTGCTTGTCCTATTAGTACATTATTTAGTGACAAATGAGTATCTATGGATTTAGTGGCCCCTATAAACATTCACCTGAAAAATTTTATAAGAAATTGATAGAAATGATGTGCCTAATTTATTTTTATATTTAGAAATATTAAGCCAAATGGCCTAACAGCTCTTGCTTTTTAGATTTTTTTCATGTCACCCCAGCCACAGCCTGGTAACTGAAGTAAAAACCAGACATGAATCTGGGGAAGTAAAATTACTGCTACTAAAGGTGAATTTTTTTTGAAAATACTGTTATAACTACCAATTTATTTTACCGACAGCTATAGATTGCTATTAATGATTTATATATTGACTATCATAGCGTATCACATTACTTCTGAGAGTATGCTGCTTTGCTGTTGATCATTTGTCTTATGGTTTCTAGAAATTTGTTGACTCCTCTCCATTTTTCTCCTTTCAAGATAAGTGTTCTCTTGAGAGTTAAGCATGTAGCTTACTTGAAATTTATCCAAACTACTTCCTACCCATCCTACCTAAAGTGAATTATGTAAATTAAAATAGAGATCATGTGTGCTAGTGCTTACCTGGTTCAGATAAGAAGGGCAATAAAGACTTGTCAGAATCTTTTCTTTCTCCTCTCACATGATAATAGTATGACTCAGTGGTTATAAAGTGTGGCAACTAGTTTTTATGTTAGATATTATTTATAATGTTGTGTTTAGCCATATTATATGCTGTTTTTAAAATTCTTACAAATTTCTAATTAAAACGCCTGTGTCTGGCAAAGAATCTGATCTCTTTAAAATATTGTGGTTTGTCTTACGTGTTAACTTGGTTAGGCTACAGTGCCCAATTACTTAATCAAACATTGACCGAAGTGATTCTGTGAAGGTATTCTGTAGATGTGGTTAACATTTACAATCAGTTGACTTTACATAAAGTGCATTACCATCCACAATGTGGGTGAATCTTATTCAGTCAGTTGAAGGCTTTAAGAACAAAAACAGATTTCCTGTGGAAGAAGGAATTATACCTCAAGAATACAACATCAACTTTCTCCTAAGTTTCCAGCCTTCAGGTGCGCCCTACAGATTTCGGTCTTGTGAGCCCTCAATCCTATGAGCCAATTCCTTAAAATAAATCTCTCCTCTCTCTAGATAGATAGATACTGATATTTCCTATTGGTTTTATTTTTCTAGAGAATCTTGACTGATACAACTAACACATTTATCAATGATACAAATATTATTGATTAATGAGATACACATATTGACAGCATAGTAAAATCACCCTAATCGTTTAAATGGACAGTGGTAATTATCTCCTCAGATCCATCCATCCTTCTTTCATCAAGTAGTAGCCACTAGCTTAAGTCACAGATTGGAAATGAACCCACCTTTGGTTCCAGAGTTAGGTTATTAGTCAAAACCAATTTGCATAATTCCAGTATGCTCATCACCATCCATGTTTGCTACACGAATAGTGATGGAGACATGTTATGTCAGTTTAATATGTCCATCTTCCATATTAAACCCAGCCTATATCTTATGACTTAACTCATTTACTTACTGCTCAGCTTGGTGACATTTCATCACCTTATATAGAAGCACTGAAAGCTTCAGTCCTCTGGCTCTCTGAATCTCCAAAATTTGCTTCTTGTGATCATTACCTTATCATTGTTATTTTTCTGTCTTCCATATAAAACATAATCCTCACGATGTTCATCACCACAGTTCCCTAGAGTCTATACGGTGCCCCGGTAAACTTCTTGGTGAAAGAAAGAACTGAAACTAGCAACATTATCAAAGCATCACTTTTCAAATTCAAGTGAAATGTTTAAAGCATCCACTGAAGATTTTATTCTAGCTTCAAACTAATTCAGCCATCTTTAACTGACTGTTCCTTTATCCACATCTTTAACTGTTTTAGCTTCTTTTTCTTCTTCAGTTCTTACAGAAAACACTTACATAAGTGACTCCAAAAGAGGATGCTCATGACTTCTTTCCTATAGTTGATGCTAAAAATAAGTTTTGCTTTGGAAGTATTTACTGAAAAATATGACACTCTGCTAGAGAATTTACAAGTATGATCCAGTACAGAAATTGACCATTTTACCACCAAACCAAGTGTTATAAAATGAAAGTTGTGAAATCACACCATCTGGGTATAACTGTAGATTTATATTAATTTCATCCAGGGCATGAGTGTGCTTTTTTCCCCCTTCTTGCCTAAATCTACAGCTGTTCACTGGCAAAGGAAACCACCTCATCTCTTGCCTGGCACCTGCCTCTTTCATTTCATGTCTCCTTCATGCTCTCCCTCAACTATCTGGAGGTAGATTCTTTTTTAATGTCACTTTGGAAATTATGAGCACACCACCAGTTAATAACTCTTTCAGCCTGATGACAAATTTGGTCATCTATCTTCCGTTACAAGAATACAATTACAGATGGTGTTTAGACCCCAGTAACTTAATCAAAAGGCTTTGGGAGTAGGACGGGTGCCACTGATAAGAACTCTTTCCTTCCGTCATCGTATTGTTTTCAGCTATAATCAGTCAGAAAAGACTATGTTCTAAAGACTGAAGCTGCAGTTGCATAGAAGCATAAGTATCCAATTACTTTGATAGTTTCTTGGATTTACAGAGCTCTGATCATCGAGATGAATTATAGGAATAAAAATGTATGTTTAATTTTTACCCTCTGGAGTCAAAGTTTGAAAATAACACCATTTGAAATATCACAGACTTTCACCCATGGAATTTAATTAAATAATGAAAATAATATCAAAACTCATTGGAGAAAATGGAGAGAAGTTAAAAAATAAACTTTTAAAATCTTTCTAGGTTTTTGGTAATACTAGTTAGCACTTATTTAGCACTTGCAACTTGCAAAGCGTTTTTTCAAGGGCTTAACCAGATTTATTACCTTGTTTTATTCTCAGGGCATCCCTACATCATTCATTTCACCCATGAAATCTGAAATACAGGGATGTTACTTGCCCAAGGACAGACTCCTTAGAAAAAGCAGAGTTAGAACATGTCAGACTGGTTTTATGGTCAATGTTATGGAAATATGGCAAACTCAACCTCTTCTATATGCAAACTGATTATTAACTCCTTATGCACTGAGATGGCTCTGAAAATATGATGTATTTGAAAATTTCATTCACAATATGACTTCTGGTGCGCAATGAAAAAGAATCGAGTTTATACAAATCTAATTTCAGTGTACAATAAAGATGCAAACTGAGAAGGCTAGTCGCAACTAGGTATTCTATTTGTTCCCCCAAAATTCATTGAGTAATCTTTGTAAAATGTTACTTGTTTCCTGATATGCAATTTCAAATATTCCTGGTAATAGATTGTTATTCACACATGATTTTGAGGGCAAAAACAAATGTAACTATATAATTTCTGAATATTATATAATTCTGTTAATGTATAACAGTATTTCTTTAAGTGAACTCCATTATTCATTGGCCCCAGGACCTTGGTCAAATACGTATGGCAAATTTTCTGTATTTCATCCCACTGTTAGAAATTCATAAGTACTTTTAACATATCAAAGGGTCTGAAATGCCTTGCAGAGAAGGAAGTATCAGTCTAACATTATTTAACCCATTGTTTTCCAATGTATTTGAAGATGGACTGAAGATAGTCTAATACCCTGAAGAGTCCCTTAGAAGCAATATTTTTCAAATCATCTTTTGAGAAATACTGGCCAAAATTAGAAAGTCTGGTTTATCAAATATTCTTTCTTATCCTAGTTTCCTGTTAGTCAAATATATTTTGGGACTATTGTATCCTTTCTTGTCTCTCTTGCAAAAAATACAGTACAATAATTTTCTTCAGTATAGTATTTTTTCCTTTATAAATTTTTATTGAAGTATAATTGATTTACAACATTGTGGTAGTTTCCAGTGCACAGCATAGTGATTCAGTTTTATATACATACATATATATAAAATATTCTTTTTCATTGCAGATCATTACAAAATACTGAATAAACTTCCTTGTGCTATACAGTAGGACATTATTATCTATTTCATATATATAGTAGCTTGTATCTGTTAATCCCCAACTCCTAATTTATCCCTCCCCCCCCCCTTTGCAGTATAGTATTATTATTCTGTAGAACTGTGACCACCTTCATTAAACACAATATGGTGAATAGCACCAATAATTGAAACCACCTGTGTCAACATGACTTGCTTGTATTAGGAATTTTTTGCCTGGGAAAGTAAGATTATAAAATAATAAATAACTTTATTCTTTGCTTTAGGCAATTCCTGCGATTCATTTATAAAAGATAGCATTCCGCTCACCTGAGTAAACAGTTCAGTTATCACAAACAGTTTAACTATTAAAATTCTCTTCTCAAAACCTTTGCTTTGCTCACGAATATTATGCTGTTAGATCATAAACTTTGCATTCCCAATCAGGGGCATGCATTGAAAAACTCCCCTTAAACTACTTAAGTCAAGACCCACAAACTGTGTAAATATCTTGACTCTACATCTGAGGCACTGCTAAGAGTCTATCACAATGACGTTCTCTCTCACTGTAATAAATTCTAATACATTTAATTAGCTTTGTTTTACTAAAAAGGTATTTGATCATACTTTGAGAAGTTTAACAGAGCTTAAGCATAATTAATTAAAAAACAAGGAAAAGATGTGCATATGTCACCAATTATTTCAAAGACTTTTCAGTTTTAATATCCATTTCAAATGCCTTTAGTCTTGCTGATGAAAGAAATTGAAGATGACACAAATAGATGGAAAAGTTCACTGTGTTCTTGGATTGGAAGAATCCATATTGTTTAAAGTGACCATACTACCCAACGCAATCTACAGATTCAATGCAATCCCCATCAAAATACCAATGTCATTTTTCACAGAACTAGAACAAATAATTTTAAAATTTGTATGGAAACACAAAAAACCCTGAATAACCAAAACAATCACACTCCCTGACTTCAGACTATACTACAAAGCTGCAATATTCACAACAGTATAGTACTGGCATGTGCATGTGTGTGTGCATACACACATACACACACACAGATCAATGGGACAGGATAGAAAGCCCAGAAATAAACCAGTGCACTTACGGTCAATTAATCTATGACAAAGGAGGCAAGAATAAACAATGGAGAAAAGACAGTTTCTTCAGTAAGTTGTGCTGGGAAAACTGGATGGCTACATGGAAAAGAATGACATTAGAACATTCTCTAACATTACATACAAAAAAATAAACTCAAAATGGATTAAAGACCTAAATGTAAGACCGAATACTATAAAACTCCTAGAGGGAAACATAGGCAGAACACTCTTTGACTTAAATCAAAGTAATGTTTTTCTGGATCCCTCCCTTTCCTAAAGTAATGGAAATAAAAACAAAAGTAAACAAATGGAACCCAACTAAACTTAAAAGCTTTTACACAGCAAAGAAAACCATCAACAAAATGAAAAGAGAACCTACTGAATGAGAGAAAATATTTGCAAATAATATGATAAATAAGGGATTAATATCCAACATATGTAAACAGCTCATGGAACTCATATCAAAAAAGCAAATAACCCTATTAAAAAATGGGGGGAAAAACTGAGTAGACATTTTTCCAAAGAGGAAATGCAGATGGCCAATAGGCACATGAAAAGATGTTCAACGTCACAAATCTTCAGGGAAATGTAAATCAAAATCACAATGATTTATCACCTCACATCTGTCACAATGGCTATTATCAAAAAGCCTAGAATAACAAATGTTGGTGAGGATGTGCTTGTACACTATTGGTGAGCATGTAAATTGTTGCAACTACTGTGGAAAACAGTATGGAGGTTCCTCAAAAAAGTAAAAATAGAACTACCATATAATCCAGCAATTCCACTCCTGAGTATATATCCAAAAAAAGACAGAAACACTAATTTGAAAAAAAATATGCCCCTCAATGTCCATAGCAGCATTATTTACAATTACCAAGACAGAAACAGCCTAAGTGGCCATCAACAGATGAATGGATAAAGAAGATGTGGTATATATACACAATGGAACACCACTCAGCCGTAAAAAAGAATGAAATTTTGCCATTTGCAGCAACATGGCTGGACTTGGAGGGCATTATGCTAAGTGAAATAAGTCAGACAAAGATAAATACTGTATAATATCACTTATATGTGGGATCTAAAAAATACAACAAACTAGTGAATATAACATAAAAGAAGCAGACTCATAGATATAGAGAAAAAATTAATGGATACCAGTGGGAGAGGCAACATAGGGGTGAGGGAGTGGGAGGTATAAACTATTAGGTGTAAGATAGGCTCAAGGATGTATTGTACAACATGGGGAATATAGCCAATATTTGTAATAAAAGAAATGGTAAGTAATTTTTTAAATTGTATAAAAATAAAATTGAAAAAATAAAAATTAAAGAATTAAAAATTTAGAATCCCTTTTTTAATATTAAATTTTTAAAATTTGTTTTATTTATTTTTTAGGGGAGGGAGGTAATTAGGTTTGTTTGTTTGTTTGTTTGTTTGTTTGTTTGTTTATTTATTTATTTTTAGAGGAAGTACTGGAGATTGAACCCAGAACCTCATGTGTGTTAAGCATGTACTCTACCACCTCCCCCCTAAAAATCCATTTATTCTCAAAAAAAAAACAAACACCAAATGCATTTGTATTTTTGAAAACCAATCATTTTAGAAGGCTTATATTTAGAAAACTGAAGACATATTTATGCTAGTCCATGGGTGGTGCAAATTGCATAGCCATGGTCCATGTCTTCATGGAGCATAGAGACTGATGGAAGGACAAGCTTTCCAAAGGGAAACAAATAAATGCACACATGATGACAAAAACCTTATCAGTGCCATGACAACCAACCCAAAACAAAATAGATAAAAGGAATGATTGATCCTTTCTAATCCCTGTTGTGATTAGACTGTGAGAATCTGGGAAGAATTCCCTAATGAAATAAAATTTAAGTTTTGAAGATTGAGTAAGAGTCATGCATGTCAAGACTGGAGGAAAGAGAATTACAATTAAGCAGCATGGATGGAAGTCCTGAGATTTGAAACAAAATAACAACAAAGAAAACTCTGTCTTTTTTCTTAAGGAACCAAAAGAAGGCCAATATATCTAGGCATGGAACATAGATAGGACAGATGCACAGTTGAGGGAGACGGATTGGAATGGTAGGAAATCTGGATTTTATTCTGTTTATAATGGTAAAATTGTAGTGGTATTTAATAGGAGGTTATCATGATCTGACTTATGTTTTTAATAACAAAGTCTAGCTACTGGGTAGAAAATAAACTTCAGAAGGTGAAGAATGCATGTGGGGAGATCAATTAAGAGGCTATTGGAATTGTCCTGGGAAGAAAACATAGTGCCTTTGATTGGAGCAGTGGCCATGAAGACAGAGTGAACTGGAGGCACTCACTTCCAGTAGATTTCATTGTTAAAACCAACAAGATGTGGAAGTAAAATAGATATGCACACTAAGAAGAGGAAGGGGAAAGAATGATTCTGGGTTGTCCTGATGAGCCACTGAGTAGAAAAATGAATAGAAATATAGAGAGTTTTATATCTCTGTCTCTATCTATCTGTCTGTCTATCTACCTACCAACCTACCTACCTATCTATATATACACATATATCTGATATGATAACCCATCAGAGGCTGGAATTTGTTGTACCTAATAGCTTCTCTCTGATGATGCAAAATCAGTTTCTTTTGTCTATTCTCCAGGCAATCCTTGAGCATTACAGTCATGTTCTAGGCATAGTGATCTACATCTAAGATGGAATATAAGAATATCTAGGGCCATCAATCTCATCCTATCTTCCTAATTGGAAAAAATCAAATTGCAGTAAAATAAAATTAAGAATTTGGCTGGGAAATCAGCTCAACTCCGATAAACTTATATAGTTCAGCTCTGTAAAAAGAAACAGAGTTAACATAGGAGCCATTAGAACTTCTACATAGCAGATAATTAAGACTCATTAGAGAAATAGATGTTCTAGTCTAGAGTTTAGCATCCCCCAAATTTTTACTCAAAATAAACTTTTCTTAATTAGGTGGAAAATAATATACACAGCAGGGAATAGAACTAGGATTTGTCAAAGCTTCCAGGGAATAGTATTAAGGTAAACTACTCCCTAAACATAACTTTTTACTGGTAAGGTGCACAAATTCATTAATGACTACAAAGTGTCCATACAAGAACTATAAACCAAAGTGGAATAAAAATTCATGAAACATTTAATACTGAATTTTAACTAAAATCCAGGAAAAAAAATTGGTTAGCAGGAAAATGCTGAGTAACTAACCAGCCATGCCATGACATTTATTTGCTAGTTTTCAAAACCTGCATTAACCTTTCTGTGGTCCAGTTAACTTGTTGTCTTGTGTCTTCAAATTACAAAAAAAGGATACAATTGAATTATACCCTGTGCCTTGCCTAGCACCTGAAAAGCACTGAAATCATTGCAAATTAAATGACAAGTAACTCAGTCAATATTTCATTTACTGCTTCGCAGCTGTTGAAAGAGTTACTCTTGTGAGCAGATATGCAGGAAATGGGAGTCAACTTTACCATTCCCTGAACATTTAAACATTTATTTTTCTGGTTTGAAAAAAAGTTTTCCCCTAATAAAATACACATACCTCATATTAGGTTTGTGTTTGTTTTTTCAGTTGGTCTTTTCTTACTGTTGAAGTATAGCTATGCAATGCACAACACATACGGAAACTAAAAAACAGTTAGAGGTAACTTTTATAAAATTAAGTTCCTCCCTTTGATTGATATGAGTATTAAAACCTCTTGGAACTATTCTAACTCTCCATTTCGTTTAGAAAGAGTGAAAACTCTCTAGAACACAACAATTTTGTATGGCTGATAAGATGGTGATGAGCCAACACTAGTAGGAGGCTCTAGAAGTAAGACATGTGGGTGACTTGCAGGGAGCAAGCACGCATCACTCAGCAGAGCAAAGTAAGGAGCTGGACTTCTTATTCTGAGGGGTGACTAAAGAGAATAATTTAGAAAATTCAGTAAGTTGGGCAGATGTAGGGCTTCGCATGAATTCCTGAGCCTTTTGAGTATGGAGAAAAATGTTCAAACCAAAATGACACAAGAAGATGAGAATAGAATGTTAAGACTAAAGCTTGGTGATTATAGGAAAGAAACACCAACTATAAGGAAAAAATAAGCCAAAATCATTTTTTAAATGGATTAATTTTTATATGATTAAATGGAAACTCTTTTTTTACTGAGATGACTACTGTATTTTAGAATCATTTTCCCAAGGAAATTTACTACAGGTAGGTTTCATAGACCGTTGAAATTAATCATCTGTCACAGTGCAGTAGTTACAGTCATCCATCCACTCACTCAACAAATACATGAGGAATTTCTACAACATTCCAGGCTTGCTGGGGCACACAGAGAATACAATAGTGAAGGTATTGGGCCCTAACCTCTAGGGGTTTATGCTCTGGTGGACTTTCACACTCAATCAACATATTTGAAACATAATCAAGGTTGATTTTTTCCATATAGAAAATATGTGTAAGTTTTAAAATATGTGCAGTAGATATGATAGACACATATTGTAATATTAAAGTAATGAGTTGTTTTTCAAGTTTTACAAAGGAAAATTTGAAGTTAAGAGTTTTTCAAAACGGTGCTTTATGATGTGAGTGACAATATTTATATAGTATGCTTAATTTCACTGGTCATTACGTAAAGAAACTTGAAACTATTCATAAATCAATATTGTACAGATAAAATCAATTTTATTTAAGAAATTTTCAAAAGATGATATTAGTCTCATCTAGATATAGAAGTCATATAATTCATTAAAGTTTCTCAAACTAGTTAAATGATATTGTCTGAGTATTTTGATTCGTCTTTAAAAATTATTTTTACAGCATATTGCCAAGAAAAGGGACCTTGTGTTATGTCTGTTCTAACTCATTCATTTTACTTATAATTCCGTAATCTATCTAAAATCATAATTTTTGCCTTAAAAAATTTTCCAGCTTTCTGGTCTCCTGATGCCCCATGCAATGCTTCTTCCAATAAATTATGTTGCTTCTCTAAATTAATTAATATATAAGCTATATCGCTTAAAAGAGAGTCCCAAACGAATATGATGCAAGCTAAACAGACATGTGGTTTCTTTCATCTAAAAGCCTGGAGAATCCAGGGCTTGTAATAAAACTCCACAATTCTCAGGAAAGTGGGCTTCTTTTATTTCATTCTTCTGCCATCTTCATACATGGTTTCTACCTTTTGATCTCAGACAAGTATCCTATCCACATTCCAGGCAATGGGAAGCAGGTGGAAAAGACAATGCATGCTCCTTCCCTTTTATAATGTAACTCAGGAACCACACACAGCACCTTCCACGGGCCAGATCCTAGTAACATAACCACTCCCAGCTCCAACTAAAATTTCTCTTACCAAGAGAAAAAAAGTGATGCCCAGGACAGCTAGCTAGTCTTTGCTACATCTTCAGAACAATCTCTCAAGTTCTATTCCTGGCTCTACCTCTTACTAGCTGTGTCAACTTAATCTCTCTATGCTTCAGTTGTCTTGTTTCTAAAATAGAAAAAATAATGATAACATTTACTTCAAGGGTGTGTTATATATGAATTCAATTAAGATATGATATGTAAAATGCTTAAAAGACTGCCTGGCAGAATACCTAATAATCATTAGCTACTGTTTACTGTTGTTATTGTCATCTGATGGCAGAATTAGACTCCTCCCAAAGCCCCTCTCTGAAGCCTCATTCCTCCCAAATTAAAAAAAAAAAAGAAAAAGGAAAAGAAAAAAATCTTATCTGATTGTTTAGCTAATAGACAAGATCTTTACTGTATGGGTAGACACACAAAATGTTAGTCCCAGTTCCAACTTATTCAATTACTAGTTTTGAGAGCTTTTTATCTGTTTAATGGGAGAAGTTAATACTGTTATCTTTGTTCTCTAAATTTCCCCCAAGTAATAATAATAATAATAATAAAACAGGGCAGATACAATCTTAATAATTTGGCTGCAAGGAGGTAAACAATAGGCGAAAGAGTAAACACTTCTTTTCTCACCCACAAAGCACCCTGCCTGCAAGTGCAGCCTTCTGCTGATGACTCTTCCTGGCTCTCTCCTGTCTCCTGAGCTCCTGCAATTTTTCTCTTCCTTGATCCTTGATCCTATTCTTAGAGTGTTACCAGCTGCTTCCCAGTCTCTGGGGTACTATAGTATTGTCCCTGTAGCTTTTTTACGTTATTCTGTAACTTTTCCCTGAAATGATCATGAAAGATCTGTTGTTCCATTGTTTTCTATTTCCTTACACTTTACCAAAACACCATCTGACCTCATCTGCCTCCTTCCCAAGCCGACATTCCCTAGACTGGAGAGCTTAGGCAGGACTGTGGGGCGGGGTGCACCCTCAGTAGAGCAAAGCGTGGACTGTGCTGAAGCAGCTGAAAGCTGCAGTATAGTTCAACACACCAGGAGGGAAATGCAATGGGTTTAAGGGCCCCAAAAGGATGCGGAAGTCAATTTTGCAATCTGGCATCAAAGGTCCAAGTGAAAAAGGTTAAGCAAGTGACTCAGAGAAAATTGGAAATTAAGGGAATGAGAAACCCTTAGGAATTGCCTTTTTAGTGTGAGGTGTTTTAGGGTTCAGTTGTGTTTGTTGATTTAAAGAGCCAGGAAAGACCTGGAGGCAGTGCAGACTTCCCACACAGCGACTTAATTCCATGTGTAAATATATATACAGTGTCTTAGGTTGGGTTGGGTTGGGTTGCACAGGAGCAGAGCCTGACACAGGAATTCTTGTTCCAGCAGTGAATTTGGAGGAGTGCTGTCAGGAGTTGCGGCGTGAGGGACACAGAAGAGATGTTGCAGAGCAATAGAAACTAAGCAAAAATATGGCCTTCATCTGCAGACTAGCTTCTGCCCGAGTCTACCAGGAAGCTCTGGCTGCTAAACTCTATCACAGAATTAGCCTCTCAGGGAGGTAAGGAGGCCAGCCTCTTGTACCTGATACTAGTAGGTTGTAGCTAAGGCTGCTCAGCTCCAGGGGCTGGTCCGGAGCTGGAAGCCAACCAGGGCAGCACAGGGGCTTTCATTTGGCCAAGAGCAAGTACCTGAAGAAGAGGGCAGTTGTGAGTTTTTGGCAGCAAACCCAGCACCTGAACCTTGTCTTAGCTCAGGCTGCTATAACAAAAGAAGAGTTGTGGAGGCTGGGAAATCAAGATCAAGGTCCTGGCATGAACAAGTATTTGATGAAGGTTTTCTTCCTGATTTATAAACAGTTATCTTCTCTTTGTGTCATCACATGGCAGAGAGAGAGCTAGCTCCCTTCCTTTTATAAAGACACTAATCCCATCACGGACGCTCCATCTTCCTGACCTAATCACCCCCGTTAGCCCTACCTCCTAATACCGTCACACTGGGAGTTAGGGTTTCAACTTACGAATTTTGGGGGAAGACAAACATGTGGTCCATAACACCTGTAATGCAACTGGCTGAAACACAGCTATTGAAGAACTGTTTTGGAAAGCACCTATGATTGCTATTTATGTCAATAAGGAAATGTATTAAGCAAGATCACTTTCTGACCATGTAATAAAGGAGGAAAAAGGAATGTCTCAAACTTTTCAGAGCCATTTAGGAAAAAAATATATGTAACATTTCAGCAACTACTGTGATAATATTTCAGAGTGGTAATCAGGACTTTTGCTGTTCTCTATTTAACATATTTTATAGTATCTGACAGTTCTAGTATCCCTAAAATAGGATTCTAATCTCTTCCCACTTTGCTTCATATGTGAAGGTTTAATTATTCACAATTCCACCCTGAAAATTGTCCTGATACATTGACGCCAATAATAAAAAATTTAAAAAAAAAGGAAAGACCATTAAATTTTATAGCATCCAGGCAGTAATCTTTTTTCTCTCTAAAGTATATAATTATTTTTTAACTGCTCTAATTCACAGAGAACAAAACAAAATATATGTAAGAGACACAATTAGCAACAATCTGCAAATGCGGTTTTATCACACATCAATTGTTTCATGAATACAATTTAAAGTTTGGTGCAAAAACGAATCTTTCATCTTCTTCTGGGATTTGAAGGCTAAAGTGTTAAATGGGCTACTGTACTCAGTAATGTAACTGAGCATGAACTTAAAGCAAAAGAATTTTCCAAATCGAGTTTGAGTCAATGAAGCTTATTTTGTAAAACTTCTAAGACACAAATATATGAGCTGCTGGAGAGCTAGGACTTCTCAGTTCTTTTCTCTGCTGTATCTTCTGCACTAGAACAGTGTCTAGTACATAGTAAGTGCTCAGTAAGTATTTCTGCAATGAATGCAAATGTGTTTATTATTGATTTTATCTTTTGTTTGCACAATTCTTAATCGTTCCTTGTCAATTTGCTTTTCCTTTTTATCTTTTTATTTATCCCATGCCCTTAAGATTCTGAGAAGTCTACATTGTGTGTGTGGATAACAAGATAAAATTTCTAGAAAACACAATAGGATAGGCCTCTTATGAATAGGGGATAGAAAATGCTATCATCCTAGAGAACCACAGGTGACCATAAATGAAATGTAAATTAGGTGCTATTGGTAGATTTCTGCGTTTAGAAATCCCATTATCCAAAGCTGCTTGAATGAGGAAAGATTTTGCCCTTCTGTGGAAATATCTTCCCCTACCCACTATCTCCATAAGGGTTAAGTTTTCATTACAAAGCAAATTACCTGCATATTAAAATAGCTTTTCTTATGTCATAAAGAGGTAATACTTTTGCCATTTAACTCATGACATTTTAGAGTTACGTAGACTCTGTCAATGCAATCCAGAAACACTAGCGCTTATGGTCACAGTAATTTCTGATAGTTCTAAAGCTGAAATTTGATATGTTGACTAATTATTAACACTTCTTACCTATGTAAGTAAAGCTGGCTTAGGTGAAGTGTATAAAAAAAAGAGCACAACATCTCCCCTGCCCGCAGAGTTTACTTTTTCCCAATGCAATGCTCTTCCCATTCATTTGCAACCAGTTGGCATCCATCCTCTGTTTTTCACTTCACTCCAATCATAGCACACCTGGATTATTCTAGATGTCTCCATAATGCACTTCAGTAATGTCACCTTCAAGTGATGTACTCAGTATAATAACTTTATCATGAAAACCCCCACTGAAATAGTTTCAAATTTTTGCTAGGACATTTTAACTTAGCAATGTCCTTGAAACCATAGTTCCAGAATAGCAGCCCAGTCTGGTCCTTGTTACTCCCCTATCACAGTGGTTCTGTCTAGAATGGGCTGTGTGCTCTGCCTGATCACATCGTGATCCTATTTCACCCTTCCTTTTTACAACTACTAGTCTCACTGTGAACCATGCCTTCCTTCAGCACATTCCAGTCCAGATTTCCTTCAAAGTCCTACTCATACCTCTCACCCTCAGGATGCCTTCTCTGACAATCTGCAACCAGACTGCTATCCTGCTTTCTTAAGAACCTGCAGCAGTTACTCTCTAGACCACACATTTATCACTTCTGAGAAACAGGTAGTCCCTAATTTGAGGCTGAGGTCACAACAGACATGTGCTTTACATAAACCAGTTATTAATAAGATACTGTATTAACTGTCAAGGCTCAAGTTTTGCTACAAAAATTAAATAACTTAATTTGTATTCTTGATCAGATAGAGATCATCACGACTCTTCCTAAGAAGTTCCTTTGAATCAATGAGCATGGTCCCATTAAGTACTCAAATGAAACCACAGATTAGGTACCATCAAGTAGAGAAGATAAAACCATGTCAAGAGAACTTGGACGTTGTCCTTCACACCTGTCCATCTCAACACAATATAATCATTCCTGACAATTGCTTGGCTTAGTTCTATATTCAAATAGATTAATCAAGATGACATCTCTTAAAAAAAAAAGCGTGTGTGTATTTATGTGTGTGTACACGCCCATGAATATACATTATATAGGTACATATGACATATATTATATGCATATATACACGAACATATGCAAATATTTATATATAGTATACATACCATATACACATATAGAATGTATATTATATAAAGTCCTGCCAGATAATTTTAATTTTTTTTCTGTTAAACGAAATTATTGGAATCAGAACATTGTTATGGTTAACATTCTGATACTGTGGTATTCATTGTTGGCCTTACCTGAAAAAACGCCACCAAATCTATTCAACTTTCTTCATCTCTGTAACTACCATTTCACCCAAACCATCATTCATAGGTTAGAGCACTGGTTTTCAAATTTTAGTGAGCATCAGAATTACCTGGAGTTTTTGTTGAACTACAGATTAACCTAAGTCTAGGGGAGAAGGCTGGGCTGAAAATGTGCATTTCACACAAGTTCTCGAGTGATGCCAAAGCTACTGGTCTTTGGACAACATTTTTAGAGACCCTGGAATTGACTACTGTAAAAGGTTCCTAATTGGTCTCCCTGCTTTTATTTTCTGTTTTTTTGTTTTTGCATGTTTTTTTTTTTAATCTTCTCTAATCTCCTCTCTGAAAGGAGAAAGTGAGATTCTTTGAAAATATAGATCAGATTATTTTATTCCAGTGCTTGCAACATTTCTCTGGCTTTACACTTCACGAAGAACAATATGCAAACTCCTTAAAATGGTGAAAAAGGCTCTCTTTGATGCTTTTCAAAACTTTTTGTGACTGTACACACAGAAAATGATCATATTTGTATGGCATCCTAGAGTAAAAGAATGGGGTTTCTTGAGATCAAAGGAAACCAGAGTCCAAGTCTCCAGCTGGCCGAGGTTTCTACAGGCCACACGGGGCTGACAGGATGCATTCTAGGTATGCCTTTAACCTCATCTCAGCCCCAAAGTTTGGGAGGCAATCACTGTCTCAGAACGTCAGTAGCTGTCCCAAGCACTGTGTTGGTAATACCTGAATTTTGACCCTGCTTCCGTCTCTAATATCACCGCTTTATTTCACATTCATGTCCTCCAGACACACTGTCTTTTTTCCTGGGCCTATTTCTTTTTGTATCTGGGTGGTACAGGCTTGTGCATAAGTCAGTAATCTTATCTCTTACATTTATTATTGTATCCTACTAAAACTATGCTGGCCTGGAAAAGATGCTCAATGGTTTTAATTCATTTATTAATTAGCCAATACATTTTATCTATCTATCTATCTATCTATCTATCTATCTATCTATCTATCTATCATTTATTTATTAATTGGCCAATACATTTGAGATGCTTCTTTAATTCACTCCTAGAAAGTAAAGAAGCATAAAGAATGATGTTTATCTTCCTATTTCCAATGTCATCCAAGATTCATACCAAATTATTTAGATATACTGTGCTGCAAGGAATAATTATATTACTTACAAATTAAGGTTTTTGATGATCAGTCTCGTGCTAATATGGAATAACACCATGGACAGGTGTTTGAAAGTGAGAGATTACTATATTAACAGGTCCTAGAAGAGAGAAGCATGGTCACCGTGCAAGAGGTCATATGGGAGGAGCACCCAAGGACTGGGCTCAACCAAACAGGCGGGGAGCTGAGAAAGAGTAAGAGCTGGTGGGCAAATGTCTTTTTGGGGGATTTGGGGGAAAGTCAGGTTGGAGCACATAAGCTAAAGGCTTGTTGGGATTTCACTGGTGCATTTGAATGTCACTAGGTCACAATCAGAGGAGGGCAAGAAGGGGACCTTCATCATACTGGTATCCTGGACACCTGGGTGAGCTGCTCACAGACTGTGGAGATGTTAAGGCATCAGGAAAATACAAAGCTTTAAAAATGAACAATGCATGCATCTACAAAGGGAGGGATGCTCGGACATAGCTTGTCTGAGATTTGTTCTGTAGAAATTCAATTTCTATTGAATGATTTTAAATGTGATGTCTAGATAAAGCATGTGAAGATAAAAAACAAAAAGGGTGACAATTATAGTTTGGCTCATCGATACGTTCCAGTGATTGAATTCTAGGTAATATAGCTGCTTTTTTTATAAGTTCAGCATCAAACTGACTATAAAACCAAAATGTATGGATATTTTAGTTTTATACTGTTTATGTGTGGGAGGTTTAATTCATTTGCTTCAAAGAGGCACAATTAATGGCTCCCGTAATTAAGGTGATTAATTAAATTTCACTATCATTCATCTACTTAGAGATTTAAAATGCTGTAAATGTTACTGCTTTCTAATTATTAATTATATAAACCTTGGAAGAACAATAGTATGTTCAATTTCAAATGACTGAAGTGTTATTCTATTAACAAATATATGTGACAACTAAGAAATTAGGCTTTGCTAATTTCACTTTCATAAAATGTACACAGAAGAAAAACACATTATATACACTATGGGTATGTTTTTCCTATCAAATCTTACATTATCAAGTCATTTGAGATTTTTCACTGATTCAATTATCTATTCAAATAGTTAATATCATGTATAAATCAGAAAAGTTTTGATCTTGTATTTTTCTCCTTTAAAAAATTTTAACGTCTAATGTTTTAACAACTTGAAGAAGGAAATATATGATTCCATCTTCCTATATCAATATTCAAAAATATAAAATCTACACTGTGTCACAGTATTGTCATTTGCAAGGTGTTTAGAGGTTATTCAGAAACAGAAGAGTTGCTGACAAATTACTTGTACAAAGAAAAGCTATTTTGGAAAAGCTCTCCGGTTGATTCCCATGTGCAGGCAGAGCTGAGAACCAGTGATTGAGGTGGTCACTGGAACAGTGTTTGGTCCAGTGCTCTAGCAACTGACAGAGGAGTAGACAGAGGGGAGGCAGCCTTCTGCCTGTCACAAACCTCTTCTTACAACAGGCCTGGGGGTCCCATCCCCATCCCCAGTCACTGATTCTACACAGAACAGAGTAGAAAAGTGCTGAACCACTATTCAAACCTCGCCAATTAATTCTGCAAGAACCTCTGAGATTCCGCTCTTTGAGGATGTCATCTACCTTGCTAGAATGTGATCTTTATACATAGCATTGTGCCAGGACAGACTCACAAAATTTATTTCACTTTGCATCTTAGATATACATGTTTACAGAAAAAGGTGAGATTATATGAGAAAATTCAAGATGAGGACAAAATTTGACATAATTATCTATATCCATTAAAGCAGATATTTTTAAACAGAAGAGTATACAGGATTATTTATTACAATGCATACTTTCAGCTTTTTTACATTCTGAAACATTGTATCTACATTAAGTATAAATAAATATAAACCTAGGAAAAAAGATTAAATGTGGGCAAAGAAATAAAATTAAATAATTTTATCTAGTTCTATTCTGAATTAATAGTGAACCCCAATTAGCTAGAAGAAAAAACATAATTGAGAATCTGAATTATCTCAATTGGTGATTAACATTAATCAAATAGGGCAGACAATTAACTGTACTAGGTTGATTTCCTTAATGTCCACTGACACAGTATGAAACGTCCGATCCATTCATCATTTGTACAATTTCTTATAACTAAAATGTGATCCCTTCCCTTTTCTCTTTTTTCTCCTCTTTTACTTTTTAAATCCTCCTTCTCAAGTCTATGAAAAACCTTTACTGGCTCTTCAGTTTATACTGATCTTGTCCCTCCAAACTGTTCCAACATTCCACCGTGCCACTCTTTATAACACTTACAATTATTACGGTGCAATGAATAGCCCTAAAAATACCAACACCAACAGTCATACTAATGAGTCCCACAAAATAGCTTATATATGATTTGATGTTAAGAAAGGCAGTGTTGGTTTTTTGAATTTTCTCTCTAAACAAATGTGACAAGTTACAAACACGTAAAATGTTACAAGTTCAAGTACTCCAAATTTAGAAAGATTTCCTGAGGGTTGCTTTAAATTTTAATATGTCTCTTTAAGTTGACTTTTTTGTGATATATTTGTTCAGTACTAACTTTGAATAGACTACCAAAATCTGTGTTAGTTTCCTAGGACTGCCATAACAAATTACCACAAACTGGGTGGCTTAGACAACAGAAATTTATTCTCTCACAGTTGCAGAGACTAGGAGTCTGAAATCCAAGTCTTAGCAGGGCCATGCTCCCTCTGAAAGCTCTAGGAAAGAATGCTTCTTTGCCTTTTATAAGTTCTCATGGTCACTGGCAATCCTGAACATCTCTTGGTTTGCATCACCCCAATCTTGGCCTCCCTTGTCTTCTCTGTGTGTCCCTCCCCTTTCTCTTATGAAGACAGAGATCACTGGATTAGGGCTTACCTTAACTAATCCTGGATGATCTCTTTGTAACCTGATTACATCTTCGAGAACCTCTTTCCAAATAAAGTCACATTCACAGGTATTGAGAGTTAGGACTTGATCATAACTTTTTAGGGACACAATTCAACCTACCCACTCTCTGCCCCCCAAAGTCTATGGCTTTCCCATATGTAAAATGGTTTCATGACATCCTGGCACTCACCAAAGTCTTAACCCATTTCAGCATCAACTCTAAGTCCAAACTCTCATCTAAATCACCTCAGTCAGGTATGGGTGAGACTCTGGGCATGACCCAACCTGGAAAAAAAAATTCTCTCCATCTGTGGACCTGTGCAACTGGAAACAAGTTGTCTGCTTCTGAAATATAATGGTGGAACATGCATTGGGTAGACATTACCATTCCAGAAAGGAATACTAGAAGGATAAAAAGGAGTTACTTACCTGAGTAAGTTCAAAAGCCAGCAGGGCGAATTCTGTTAGGTTTCTAAGCCTGAAAATAATTCTCTGTGGCTTGATAATCTGACCTCTCAACACTCTGTAGTGACAGCCCTGCTTTCTAGGCCCATGGTGACAGAATATTAGCATATTAGGAAAAAAAAACCCTTACCTTGAATATACTTTTAAACAAGGTCATTTCAGATTTATATTTAGATCAATATTTAATGTAATTAATATACACATTCATGTACAGTGTCATGGAATGTTAAGATACAATAGTATATACATCCTTTTAAAATCAATATTTCCTATTATCCATACGTTCTTGGTAAAACTAGAAAAGAAAATAGAAAATTGAATAAGCAACCATAACAGCAGCAACATACCTAGTAATAAATTAGATAATAGTTAAAGGGATGGAGTATATGTAAAATGGGACAGTATGCAGCTTGCAAAATAAATACTGTCAAACAATATGAGACTGATCTATAAGGTACATTTAGTTAAGATAAAGCAGTAATCAAAGCACCTACATATTAATTTATGCTTATCCCTGGGTTGTGAGAGTATGTGCACTTTAAATGTTCTGTATTCAGTTTTTATATTTGGGACATAAATTTGTATTTATATAGGAGAAGATAACGGTGGGTGTCTCCTTAATAGCATGTGCCAGCCCATTCTCCTTGCCTGCCCCCTGCTGCAGAGACTGCAAAAGCCTTAAATTCAGTCCCACTTGCCTCGCCTCTTGTATCTAGGCTTTGCCAGTATGAACAAGAACTGTCAATAAGAAATAAGAGAAGATACAATAAGGGCTTCTGAGAAATGGTATCTTCCTAATAAAAGAAGAGAGGACAGGAAGGGCTCTCATGCTGCCTCATTTACCCTACTCTCTGCCTTGCATGCAACGTATGAAATGTGAGCCCTGAGACAAAAGTTTCTGGCACTAAGGAGCTGCTAAAACGCCCCTGGAGACACCTGTGTCAGAGCTAGACACCTGTGTCAGAGCTGTACACCTCCAGAAACACTTTCAATTATGAGAGCAACAATAAATATTTTTTAAAATATGATTAAAAATAGAAAAACTGTAACGGCAGTTGAGTTCAAAAGTCACTGCCACTGTAGAGTCAAGGTATTCTCTATACTGGCTTCTTCACGGAGGAAATTAAAACACTTACATAACATAGACCCAAGGTGTAAAGCCTGAGAAGTTGCAGCCTGCTATTGTTTCTAACAATGAAAGTTCACTAAGATAATATAGAACATTACTATGACATTTTTATATCTAGGTGATTCCACTAATTGATCTTAATTATTTTGGTAATAAATAATCATTGAGCCAATAAGTCAAATGCTGGGGAATGGAAAACTGTCTTTAGAATGTTTAAGTCACTTTTATATTAAAAAAAAAAACCATCTATCACAATTCAGTGGAGAAATTTTAAGAAAATAAATGTTCCTCTAGTATTAGGAAAAATTCAGCTCTCATTATAGTTTTTGGTGCATTTTTCTCTAATGACCTTATTTTAATTTCTGCTCAGTTGATATATATTTATTTTGAGTGCCTATGATGTGCCAAACATTTCACTTACTGTTGTGATCAACAAATGTACTCATAAGACAACAGGCAAGGATCCCCACTCTTAGAGAATGCATGCTCTAGAAGGTCAATTGAAAAATACAATTTCTACTTTTAGTTAAATCATTGCAAATGTATCTATGGTGTGAAGACATGTAGGGTGAGAGGCTGCAGGAGGGCTTACCCTAGCTTAGAGGGTCGAGAGAGACAAGAGCCATACATAGCAGCTCTCAATAATACTGCCTCAACCGAAGACTAAACTGAGAACTAAAGCTGAGTGAGGTCATATAGATAAAGAAAGAGCAGTAGAATGGACGAGACAACTCTCAGCAGAGAGAAAAGTTATGGATGGGAGGGTCAGTGTGGCTGGTGTACAATGAAGGAGACAGACACGTGAGGAGACCTGAGGCTGGGCATGGATCGAAAGGGCCAAGATAACATGGGGACTTGTAAGCAATGGGAAGCTTCCAAAGAGCATTAACCATGAGCATAATATGATCAGATACTTTCATTTGATTTATCAGTCTGGTATATTCCCTGTGGAGAACAAAATGAAGAAAGTCAAACTGGCACCCTGGGAGAACATTTAATATCCCCTAATCCCTTGGCGTTGTAACGGCGGTTTGCAAAATTGGTGTAATACAAAAAGTGAAGATAAGAAAACGATTAGATGTACCCGATTCAATATAGAAAGTGACTATGAGAGGCGTTTTAAAAGTGACTCCTAGATTTCTGGATTAAGAAAATGGATGGATTGATGTGATGTTTATGGCTAAATAAGAAGACTCCCGAAATAACCCAGCACCTGGGAAGGATGGTGCACTGAACACGGAATGAATACCTTTGAGGTATCTGTGTGTCATCCACATGTAGGTACTGGGTGCTTAATTTGACCTATAGGATTGGATCTGAGAGAAGAGGCTTGGGGGTCAGCAGTTCACAGTACCAATTTAGGTTATTGGTGTAAGAACATAAACAGAGAACATGCAACTTAAAAGATAGTAAGACTTGAGGTCAAACAATTAGGAACACTAAAGAGTTGGTACGAAGAGGTAGATGAAGTATAAAAGATCTTGAAGTAAAATGGCTAGAGACATAGAGAGGTGGTTTTTGTTGCTGTTGTTTGAAAAGAGTGTATGTTTGCAAAGCAGAAACAGTTCTGTTCCTATCTAAAGTACTTCTGGTAATGTGTTGATGATAAAAGTCAGGTTGAAATAAGTTGCGGGATAAGTGGGCATAACAATCAGAGTTCTCCAGAGAAACAGAATCAATAGGATATATAAAGTTGTATGTGTGTATGTATATATATGTGTGTGTGTATCTCTGTGTGTGTGTGTGTGTGTGTGTGTGTGTGTGTGTGTGTGTGTATATGGGATTTATTATGAGGGATTGGCTTATGCAATTATGGAAGCTGAGAAGTCCCACGATCTGTTGTCTGCAAGCTGGAGACTTGGCAAAATTACTGGTGTAGTTCCAGTCCACACCTAAAGGCCTGAGAACCAGGTAAGCCAATGGTATAAACCCTGGTCTGAGTCTGAAGGCCCAAGAACTAGGAGCACCAATGCATAAGGGCAAGAAAAGATGAATTTCCAGGCAGAGAGCAAATTTGCCCGTTCTCTACCTTTTTGTTCTATTCAAGCTTTTAGTAGATTGGATGATGCTCACCTACACTGGTGAGGGATTGACTGACTCCATCTATAGATTCAAATGCAAAACACTTCCAGAAACATCTTCACAGATAGACCCAGAAATAATGTTTTAGCAACTATCAGGGCATCCCTTAGCCCAGTCAATTTGACACATAAAATTAAACATCACAGTGGGGAAATGAGAAAATGAAGTACGTGAATTTAACAGACTAGTAACAGTTTACCTTTGAATTGGAGAAAAGAGATAAGACATAATAAGAGAAACATAGTGCTGATGTGTAGATTGTATTTGTTTTATTTTTAAGCAAAAGAGAATAAAGCAAATGTATAGGCTGATGGGAAGGATCCAGTAGATACTGTATTTCAATGGATCCCCACTGGGTTGTGAGCTGCCTAAGGGCAGGGACCCTCTTCTGCTACATTGGAGCTCAATCCAGAAATGAATTTTGAATAAATGTATGAAATTAATAAAAGAATGAATGAATGAATCCAGTGGAGAGAGGAAGGTTAAATTATCTGGAGAGAAATTAGTAATCAATGACACAAGATTCTGAAGAAGGCTTGTAAAAGATAAAGGGTAGTTTTTTCTTTCAAAAGATAGTGAAGAAGATAAATTAGTGGAGATACAAGTAGGTTAGCCAATATGGTAGATGGTGGCTGAGCATAGTATCATCTATTTTCTCTGTGAAATAAAAGGCTGGGGTATATACTGAGGGTGATGGGGGAAAGGGAGGGAGTGACAGGTTTGAAATAGCTATAGAAGAGATGGAGAAGAGAACTCACAAGAGCAAAGTGGGAGGCTTGACAGGCAGTATTGGGAAAGGCTAGTGGAAATCTATGATCATGAAATATGTAAGAATAATTAAACACCATTGATATATTGTTAATAGTGCCCACATTTCAAATGGAATTACTGTTCAAGTGATCTGTGCGTGAACTTTGAATAGGAAACAATTTAGATACAAGTGTTTCTGACATGTGACCATAGTTTATATTTGTAATCCATGCACTGTTTCCAACTTTGCATCAAGCTTGGCCTCATTCAAGTAATTACATTTAACTATATAGTCCTTTCCAGGTTGAAAATTTCAAACAAAGATCTAACTCATTTAAACGACTGCAGGTCCAAATATATTTCCTGCTGTTGCAGCAGCAGTTGCAGAAAGCATCAGCCTAGCTGATCTGCACTGAGCTTGCGTCCAGGAAATTAAATTTCTAGAATCTGAAATAGGCTAAAGATGTCAAAACATCCTTAATCGTGGTCTTCTCACCCTCTTACACTCAAGTCTACTAGTCTTTGTGAGCTACATATACTGGGAATGTCTAAAATTCTAATACCGATAGTACGATTCTTGAGAATTTTTCTACTTTAAAAATCTAAAAAAATTTAAAGCTTAAAAAAACCCTGTTTTTCTTAGGGATGCTTCTGAATACTCTGTACCTGCAGCTGATAACTTTGCGCGAAAGCTGAGACCACAACCTGGCTGACTGATGCTCGGCACCACCAGGACTGAGGTTGGATAAAACATTTACGATGTTAGCAGTTGACACTGAACAAGTGCTTAAATCCATGCATGTATTTTATTAATGGAGACCCACATTTTTTGAGAATCCTGCATAGAGAATAGCTAACAACAAATTAAAATTGTCAAGTACTTCTACTGAGTCAATAAATTTCAGTATTGTTCACAAAGGGCATACTGGTTTTGATTTAATCTGTTTTACTACTTGTCACTGCTTGAATACCACACGTGATGTTACATCTTTGTTTATATGTTATAATAAGATTTAATCTGTTACTAAGTACCAAACCCTTATACGGAAGATTGCCTTGTCCTTGTTTCTTAGACCTGAAATCAGATTGCTTGACCATGTAAGTACACAAATGTTTGTTGAATTAAATTGAATAATAAAGTCACTAACTGCTCTAGGCCAGAAACTGTTAGAGGCGAAGGATGCAGAGATAAATAAACACCTTCCCAAACCCCAATCTCATAACAGGCACAGGCAGGAGATAGTAAATGAAGCTACAGATGGATGGGCAACTGCAGAAATGGGGTCAAGGAAGTCATCAAAGGAGAAATAAAATCTGAACCGGCTTTTGTAGAATAAAGAGCTGTTAACCTCTCAAGCAAGGGGTAGTGGACATTACAAACAAAGTGAACAGTGTTTGCCAAACCACAGAAGGGCGAGAGAGCAGAGGGCACAAAAAGATTCACAGGACTGCACTTACAGTGCAAAATATAGGAAAAGGAAAGTGAAGAGGGTAATCAAAGAAAGCGAAGAGTAAGTAAGACACGGTTATAAGTGGCCTTTATGTGTATCACTGAGGGGATTGTGCTGCATTTAGTTACCTAAATTCTCAATAGAGGAGGGAGGGTGTGTTAGTGTTTTAGGGTGGCCATAACCAAAAACCACCAACTGGGTGATCTCAAACAACAGAAGCGTACTGTGTCACAGTTCTGGAAGCTCGAAGTCTGAAATCAGGATGTTGGCAGTGCTCTGAATGCAGTAGTTAATAACACAGAAAAGGGTGAGATCACAGAGGAAAAAGTGTAAAGTAAGTGCAAGGAAGAGGGCCATGGAGAGAACATTCCTGGGTATACAGAGGAATACAGAGGAGGAGAGCTGGGGCAGAGACACAGAAGGATCCTACGTGGGGAGAAGATGATACTGGCTAATGTTTATGCAGCAAAACAGGGAGGACTAGTGAGACAAGCTCAAACAGTCATTAATTTGACAATTAATGGGTCATTCCTAGTCTTTATGGCCTCAAGTAGACGTAGACCACCATTGTTGTAACATTAGAAGGGAGTGCTGTGGTAAGGTAATTTTAGAAAGAGAAATGCAAGGCAATGTATATTTATAGGAAGAGAGAAACTTTGAGGCCACTGAGTCAAGTCAAGAACGGTAGACACCAAGTGCACTGGACCCCGTCAGAAAGAAGGGCCTCATTTTCAGCGACTGGAGGGGAAGATGTAAGAATGCGTGGATACCCAGATAAGCTAGTTACTGGTGGAAGTGTGAGAAGATCGGGAAGCTGACACCTGAAAACATTATTCTTTGCTTTTTAGGAGAAGGCTTGATTGCTAGAGAAAGGTGTGGTGGGTGGCTGTTGGCGGCAATCTCACTGGGTGTCATCCAGCCACGAGGTTATTAGCTAAGTAAGGCTGGAGCCTCCTGATGTGCGGGCACAGACGTGGGCTGTTTCTGTCTCAGCACACACAGGTACCACTGCTGTTGGGGTATTTCTTCTTCTTTCCAGAAAACTGTTTACATTAATGTTTGTAACCTAAAGTTATAGAAGTGCCTTAGGTGGATATTTTTAGGTATTGTTCCTCTGTAAGTATCATTTCATAAATAAACCTTCTAGAAACTTGTAGTACCTCCTACTTCTTTCATAATGTTAAGCTAGGATAAAAACAAAACAAAAAGTAACTGCTAATCCTGATGTGAATGCAGAGAAAATGGATAGTTTTTTAAAAAGAAAGCATTTGTGTGTACCTGTGTTTCATTTTAGCCTACACAATTCCTATTACTGATTCTACTTAAAATTCAGATTTTATAACATATACCAACCATCTATGTAATCTTTTCATTTGATTCACATTAAGAGCAACTGATTAAACTGAAGAAACTTAATCGAATGTTGATATTTATGTGACCCACAAAAGAATAATGTAGTGTCACTTGTTACCATTTGTTTCACATTTGCAATTATAATATATATTGATACAAAATCAACTGAATCATTTAGTAATTTTAGTTTGAAAAAAAAAGGTTTAATTTAGAATCTACAAAAATAACCAGACATTTTCTGGTTTTTAAAAATGAGTTCAGTATTTATTTATGGATCCTGTGAGTTATTTATTTCAGCATTAAAATCTGGAAGCTCTCATCAAATTTTCCTAATAGTAAACTGGTTTAGACCATAGTCTTTAGGTTTCCTAAGACATTGATATAATTTACTTAAAGTAAAATATTGCAACAAATGGAGGGAACAAATAAAACTCTGGTTTAGAACACTAATGTATGGATACAAGAATAAACATTGAGTATTTCATGAATATGAAATATTTCTTTTTTAATAATTCACCATTAAATGTATTTAGCTTATAATTTTCTTCAAACATCACGGCTTGTCTTCCAAGGAGAATGTCTGAAATGTACTATTTCCAAATTATTATGAATCTCTTTTAGAAAAACTAAGATAAAGGGCTTAGGATATAATGATCTATGCAGAGAAATGCTTCAAGCTTCAGGATGACCCTGGAGGAAGACATGGCACTGTCCCTGGGCAGTCTATTTATGGAACTTCTCTTGGTGTCATAACCCCTAAAAAATTGCTGCTGTCATAACCCATTCGCTGCCCTGTATGTGCTGCAGCAATTGTGTATAAATCAAATCTTTATAAATTGAGTTATTATAAATGAAACAGGAAATATAATAAGGAATCCTTCAGTAGGCTGATAAAGTCATTCACAAAGTAATCACCTGATATCTCATGTTTTCTCTACACCCACACATTTTTTTCCCCCTAATTCAGATATATTTGGGAATTAGAATTCAATCATAGGTCCTTTTTACCAAGACGGGTACATTAACAGTCTCAACATTATGCAACATTCTTAGTTAATAAATTAAAGAAATAGAAAGTATTCTGTAGAAGCAAAAATTGTTCTACTTTTTTTCCTCTGGAGTGTATTGAGCATATTATCAAAAAGATAGATCATTCTTTAAACAAAATCTAAAAACCATCCAGGCTATGGTTTGGAGGTAAAAATAAGAGCCCAGTATCAAAAAAAAAATTATTATGTGTGTACTCAAAAGAACTGTTAGAAAGCAATGCTTCTCAAATATTCATGTGCAGAAGGATGACCTGGGCCTGTGTTAAAGCCAAGGTCTGGGCTGGGGCCTGGGATTCCAAAGTCTAGCAAAAGCTAAAATAGGGCTGATTCTGCAGATCACACATTTGGCAACAAAGCAGGAGAGATTCCTTTTATCCTTGGACTAAGTGTTTGCAGTCCTTGAAAGTAATAATCTTATTTCCAAAATTATTCAAGAAAAAATGTAGTTTTAAAAACTAAAACATCATTATAGGGAGGATATAGTACAAGTGCTGGAGCACGAGGTCCCGGGTTCAATCCCCAGGGCCGCCTCTAAAATAAAGAAATAAACCTAATTACCTCCCCCCACCAAAATTAAAAAAAAAAATCCTGAATAATACTATCAAAAATAGGGCCCATTCTGATCCTTATATGAGAAAAAGTCTATTAGAAATATTTTATTAGCTATGCTGAGATTTACTTGAGGTGCCCAGAATGTATAAAGCAGAGTCATAAGCAAAATAAGCACAGATACTTTTTCAAAAAAGACAAACATTTCTGTTTTCTTAGAAAAACAGTAAATGAAGGATTAGTGATAACATGGGTCATAATTTTAAAAACAAACAAACAAAAGTGATACAATTATCCTGCCCCTGTGCTTTCATGTTTGGTGCTCTTTGCATTAATGGCACCGCAACACAGGGAACAGAGCCAAGGACAGGCAACCAGTGATGTGTTGGCAGCTTCAATGCCTCAGAATTCCCCAAAGGTCCTGATTTCCTTTGCATTCAACAAACATACTTCCAGGAAGAGGAAAGGATTACCAGATTTTATAAAATCAGGTCTTTAAACCATTCCAGATTCATTGTGTTGAACTGATAAACTAAATTATGGAACACCAAATTTAGAAGAACAGAGCAATGCTGGTGAGCACTGACACCCAGGCCTCCTTAACTGCTCACTGCCTCTGGAGTGGGGTGAAGATGCAGAGATGTTTAGCCCTGAGATGGATAGTAATGCCTTCTGGACTTCCATGGGCTTTCCTTGCTGTGAGTAGGTTTACTTTTATAATTGTTGTAACAGATCATCTTCTCATTTAACTTTGCCAAATGTAGGCAAGCAATGGACCTTAATGCTATAGGAACATGTCATTAAATTGATTTTTAAGTTCAGATTGCTTTTCAAAGTTATCAAGGCCTGAGGCAAGCAGTTTGTTTACCTCCAGAGAGAAGAAAATGACTGAATAAAAATAAGTTAAAAAACAAAGGAGGCACAAGAAGACAGTGGAATCAAAAGTAGTCTTCTATTAAAGATCACAGCAGGGGCATCCTTTCCTTTGTCTCGGCTGAGCTGGGACTCAGATAATAAACTGATTTGAGAGAATAAAGTAACAGGTAGTAAATGATTTTTAAAAGCTGGTCCAAACTTTGCATAGAATTATTACAACTGTATCTCTAAGATACCTTAGAGAACATTTAGTTTTTCTCACTCAATTTTCAGATAAGAGAAAATATTTAGAAATATACGACAATTGCCCCTCAACATCCCCATTCCTTCACTGCCACCCTCAAGACACAGGGCACACACCAGCTCACAGTGCACCACACACACTCAATCTCAGGACCTAGAAAACATATGTGATGCTAAAATTATTTCATTATGTGTTTAAAATTAATGCATTACATGTAAAGAATCTCCATCATCCCTAAATTATTTCAAATACATCCTTAATATTAATGATAACTATTTGGCCACATCTGATACTAAATAGATTTTAGATCCATCTTACGAGGAGAAGTAATTAAAATTTTGATAGTTTTATTGAATTTCTTAGCCCAAAGTTACTTTACTGTTAAGGAATCTCAAAGTTTGCTGAATTTGCTTTAAAAGCTTTCATGCTTGGGATGAACTGTCTATTTTAGGGGATTACATTCCAAATATTATTTTGGATAATAATTCAAACAGTTATTTGGGACGAATGCACTTTAACTTTACATTTAGATAATTCTCAGCACATTTTCAAGGTAAAAGAAATACCTAGCTTTTACTTGGCCCATATTTACCATAATCATAGAATTTTAAAATTAAAAAAACTTAGAGTTTATGTATTCTGCAGATGTGTAGTTTTTGGTATTTAAAATCACAAGATTGAATAAAATATGATGTTTCTGAGACTCTACTTCAAACAGTAAGTCCACACTCGGTTTTGGATGTAAGAAATAGCAATGAGTAGGGAAGTGGGGGATAAACAGTTGGGGTGAGGAGGATTTGGGGGGCAATGAATACACTCTGATACCATAACGATGGATATATGTCAGTATGCATTTGTCCAAAACCACAGAATGTGCAATGCCATGAGTGAATCCTAATGTATCGACCTTAAGTGATTATACTGTGTCAATGTAGGTTCAATTGTTAACAAATGTACCACTTTGTGGGGTATGTTGATGGGTGGGGCTATGTATGTGTGTGAGAAGAGGGTACCTGGGAAATCTGTGTACCTTCCTCTTAATTGTGCTGTAAATATAAAACTCCTCTGAAAAATAAAGTTAAAAATTGAGCAGGAAATAATCTTTTAATTCAATCTGTCAGGAAAGCAATACAACAGAAAAAAAGCTTTTTTTTTTTAGCAGTCAGCTATAACAAAAGACATTGGCTTTACTTTTATTTTGAAGTATATTAAGATTTTTAGAAGTCATTGAAAATCTGACTTAAATTTAACATTTTTTTTGTCCTTGTGGAATGCACAGCCCCCACTGTTGGTATCACGGATCCTTAATGAGTATCTGTTGAATAAATGACATTTGATTCCTCATTAAGTACTTAAATTAAAATGATTTGGAAAAAATACTTAAAACACTTATCATACTTAAACAAAATGGAAATATTAAGAAGTATGGTTGCTTCCTGTTAGATGGAAATGAGAATATTTACAAAATAGAATGGAGTCTATTCTTTTAACCTTTCTAAGATTAAGTGTATTGACTCCAAAAAAAGATTGCAAGAAGTTAATATTTTGACATTCCTGGTCAAGGAAGAGGGAAATAGGACTGTGCATTAATTATCAGTTTAAGAGCCAAATCAGTGAAAAATGCCAGGATGATTGAATTATTTGTACTGACGATTGAGGACTGTGATTAGAGTGAGGAAGGGAGAGTAGCTGAGCCATGGAGATAAGAATGGGGTTGTGCTGGCTTGGTAATCTTCAGATTTGAAGATGAAGAGAACTCAGCCAGAGGAAAGTTAGGATTTTAGAGTCCAAAGATTTGTTTTCCGCCAGTCTTTTATATGGGCATTGCTTGCCCACATTTTTGCTTAACACTGTGATGAAGGTAAAATACAAGCAAAACACTGTTTCATAAGTTAAGAAAATGGGGGGAAGGAATAGCTCAAGTGTTAAAGCGCATGCTTAGCATACACAAGGTCCTGGGTTCAATCCCCAGTACTCCCTCTAAAAAAATAAACAAATAAGTAAACCTAATGACCTCCTCTCCCTAAAAAGTAAATTAAAAAAATTTTTTTAAATATTAATTAAGAAAATATTTTAGTATTTTATTTAAAGATAGCATATGAAGATGACTCAACATTGACACCTTTCCTTAGAATACAGAATTAAGTATCTTTTTGAAAATTACCTCATCTAATTTTTCTATTGAATTATTCTCAGTTTTCTTTTCATCATGTAAAGTTCAGAAACAAACAGTAAAGACATAGTGTAATATTGGTAAAACAGTTATATCTTTTTTAGAAACTATCTTCCCATACTTCTCTTTGTAATTATCTTAACCCTACTTAATTAAAAACCCAGTTCAAGATTATATTAGATCAATTCTTCTAAAATAGTTTTTCCCCCTTTTCCTCTTACTCCCAATTTATTTTACTTTTATTTTAAGTTGATTTTATTTTAAGTTGGTTTTAAGGATATCTTGGCCAATCCAAAGTCTCTCTTAAAACTTTGGACTCCGTATTCTATCCATTTCTTTCCCATTCCCCTTTATGGTAGATTAAAGATAATCACACATTCTTTAGATCTCCTTCTATCAAGTTGTGAATTGGTGTCCATCTCATGACTTGTTTTGACCTATAGAAACGTGGTGGAGGAGACACTGTTTAACTTAAGAAGACTGGCCTTGAGAGTTCTGCGCCATTCACCTTCACTACTTGGGAAGCTGCTGTTGGAAGCCAAAGACCACCGAAGAAGTCTGACCACCCTAAGAACACATGAACCAGTCACATGCGTGGGGTCTGGCAGATTCCCGCGCCCAGGCCTCTCAAGCGTCCAGTTGCTGCCCTTTAAAGATAATGAAGAATATTCCTTTCTTAATGGCTACGAGCCTTAGCTAAGCTACTCTAGACAATGATCAACCTCACAGTGACCAGAAGCCTAGCCACCAGGACCGGTCACGACCCCCCACTAAAATCCCTAGCCTTACGCTTTCACAACCCGCTTCCTTCCCTGTTACCTCAACATCAACCAGTCAGAGAATTGTGCATGAGGGGATCATGCACCCTGTGAACACTGTTGTGCCTGATGTCACATCAGCTCAAGGAGTTAAAGGTTGCCCTCCCTGAAAGACCTCAGTACCTGACCCTCAGAGCTCACAGAGGCACCCCTCGTCTGTGTGACCTGCTGGTGTCTACGGAGCATACCTAATAAAATCCTTTCCTATTTTCATCCTTTGTCTTTGGTAAATTCTTTTACCGCTCACTCACCAGCCCACCGAATCCCACAACAACTTGGGGGAGGCAGCCCATGAAAGACTGACAAGTTACCTGACATGCAAGACACAGGAGGGTGTCATGGAAGAACAGGGGGATAGTTCAGCCTAATGGAGAAGACTATACAGTAACAAAAGCAAGTGCTGAAAGGTCAGGGGGAAACTTAGGAGGCAGACAACTAACTTTAAAGATGAACCAGAGTTAATCACAGAGTAAAGGAATCTATTAAACTTACAATTTACTCAGGTTTAGTCCTGATCTTGTCTTCTAATAAATGACACCACTTAAGTTTACGCCTACTTTTTTCAGCATTTAGAGGAAAATGTATATGGTCCAAAATAAAGACCAAACAATCTAAATACTAAGAAAATTGAGGCTTTAGTTTTCCCTTGAGAATTAGATTTTAAGTTTAAATATAGTCACTCCTTGGTATCTATGGAGGACTGGTTCTAGGCACCACCTCCACCCCCCCCAAAAATCTGAGGATACCCAAGTCTCATGTAAAATGGCTAGTACATTTGGCTTTCTGCATCTGAGGATAGACAGGGGGTGCTGACTATATACATTTTTAATTCAACTTTCAGATTCCTATTTTAGTCTCTGATAATGCCCTGCTATATCTTCTTAGTCACTGTCCTTTTTATGAACAAATATAAATTCTAAATTAAAACTAGCTCTTTGCCATTATGCTTACATCTCTTCTCATCTGTCTTCTCCATAAAATTGGAAACTCATCAAGAAGGGCCATATTCAACTCATCTTCGACAAAGGAGGCAAGAATATACAATGGAATAAAGACAGTCTCTTCAGCAAATGGTGTTGGGAAAACTGGACAGCAGCATGTAAAACAATGAAGCTAGAACACTCCCTTACACCATATACAAAAATCAACTCAAAATGGATTAAAGACTTAAACATAAGACAAGATACAATAAACCTCCTAGAGGAAAACATAGGCAAAACATTATCTGACATACATTTCAAAAATTTACTCCTAGAAGAAATAAAAGCAAGAATAAACAAATGGGACCTAATGAAACTTACAAGCTTCTGCACAGCAAAGGAAACCAGAAGTAAAACAAGAAGAAAACCTATGGAATGGGAGAAAATTTTTGCAAGTGAAACCGACAAAGGCTTGATCTCCAGAATATATAAGCAGCTCATACGGCTCAATAAGAAAAAAATAAACAACCCAATCCAAAAATGGGCAGAAGACCTAAACAAGCAATTCTCCAAGGAAGACATACAAATGATCAGAAAGCACATGAAAAAATGCTCAATATCACTAATTATCAGAGAAATGCAAATCAAAACTACAGTGAGGTATCACCTCACACCAGTCAGAATGGCCGTCATTCAAAAATCCACAAATGACAAATGCTGGAGAGGCTGTGGAGAAAGGGGAACCCTCCTACACTGCTGGTGGGAATGCAGTTTGGTGCAGCCACTATGGAAAACAGTGTGGAGATTCCTCAAAAGACTAGGAATAGACTTACCATATGACCCAGGAATCCCACTCCTGGGCTTGTATCCAGAAGGAAATCTACTTCAGGATGACACCTGCACCCCAATGTTCATAGCAGCACTATTTACAATAGCCAAAACATGGAAACAGCCTAAATGTCCATCAACAGGTGACTGGATAAAGAAGAGGTGGTATATTTATACAATGGAATACTACTCAGCCATAAAAACCGACAACATAATGCCATTTGCAGCAACATGGATGCTCCTGGAGAATGTCATTCTAAGTGAAGTAAGCCAGAAAGAGAAAGAAAAACACCATATGAGATCGCTCATATGTGGAATCTAAAAAACAAAAACAAAAACAAAGCATAAATAAAGGACAGAAATAGACTCACAGACAGAGAATACAGACTTGTGGTTACCAGGGGGGTGGAGGTTGGGAAGGGATAGACTGGGATTTCAAAATTGTAGAATAGATAAACAAGATTACACTTTATAGCACAGGGAAATATACACAAAATGTTATGATAACTCACAGAGAAAAAAATGTGACAATGAGTGTGTATATGTCCATGAATGACTGAAAAATTGTGCTGAACACTGGAATTTGACACAACATTGTAAAATGATTATAAATCAATAAAAAATGTTAAAAAAAAAAGAAGGGCCATATTCTATTTATTTGTGTGTCTTCATTAGTTAGTAAAATAGTGAACACAAAATTATACCTGGTTGATTACAGTTGAATGAAAGGATTGAAAGATCTTATATAATAAGAGAGACTAGCTGGGTAACTTATAAGTGGGACAGAAATAAGTTCAATAGTTATTATTTTTAAAAAATATATCCATCATAGTTATGCCAGGTAATTTGCAGAAACATGAAATGCATCAACTTGTTTCTAGAGATCTATTTTTAAGTTAATCATAAATCTACCAGGTATAAAATTTCTTATTAATTGAACTTAATTGTAGTTACTTCCATTGCTTTACTTAAAGCAATTCATTATCTTTTATCAGTCAGACAAAATTCTGAATGCAGTTAATTTGCAGCCACTATAATATCCTTTAAGTATATTAAATAAAAGGTAAGAGTAACCTTGAATTCACATAAGCAGCTGACTAATATCTCTTTCATACGCTACCGAAAGATATGCATCTTTAAATTATGAAATGAAACAGTATGCAATAAATTTACGCACTTCAAAAATTACATTTCTGAAGCACTCCTGAAGGTCTCTGTGGTATATGAGTTTGGACATACAACTTCCGTAGATAAGCACTTAATTATTCTCCCTCTAATTATTGTATTCTTCCTACAACCTTGAAAAAGCATTGCTTCTAAAGGATGCCTAAAATGAACCTTTTTCTACAATCATTTGCGCACCAAACTATTTTTCATGTTGGCGTTTCTGTTTCCTATACATCATCTCTAAAAGTTATCATTTTAATCCTAGAATAGTAGATCACATCCCTAAAAGGAAAGTTTCTTTTTGTCATAAAATACCATCACCCAGTATCTGTAATGCTTCTATTTATATTTCCAAGCTTACTTTAGCTGAACAGGATTTTTTTATTTAAAATCAAACACCCTCTAAAGAGTAAAACGATGGTTAGCTATTCAGCCTCATGTATTTAATTATGAGTGAAATCTTCTAAGTCAGCAAATTATGGATTAAAGGTATCCTTGCCAAAGGAATGGCACCTTTTATAGAAGGCAACACATTTCAGAGGTAATTATGGCTCATGAGACACCCTAGAGAAGTACAAAAATCGTTGGGGTCCCAAATGAGGGTTGGAGTTTGACAAGAGTGTGTACGCAGCTGCCTAACAAACAACTTTGGGTGGAGAATTAGGAAATGCACTCAAGTTGACATCAGGACACTATTTCTTCCTTTGCCACTTATTGCATGAAGTTAGATAAAACACTTTAACCGCTCTAAGGTAATTTCCTCATTAGCCAGTGCCAAGAATACTAATTCAGAGTGTTGAGCAAAGAATTAATATGAAGGTGCAAGCAAAAGTATTATAAGACTTAGAACTATACACAAATATTAGATGACAGTAAATGACTGCAGAAGTTTATCTAGCACTAACTATAAATACATAATACATACATACAAACGTACGTACATAGGTAAGATCTATAAATCCTAAGGGGGAAAGCACGAGCTTAGACAGCAATATGCATAATTAGGCACTTTACAAACACTTGATTATGGTATTAATCATGCTGCCTACAGGAAATACAGCAAATTTTTATATTTGCCCTTCATTTTTTGAAATGAAAAATATAGGTATTGAAATCTAGGTAGGAATTTTCAATCGAAACAGTATTTATATTTATTAACTGGGTTTAAAAATAGCACACAGAATGAAGCTCTTAATCAGGCTGAAAACAAGTTTGGTATTGATTTGAGTCCCTAATTTTCTTACACTTAGTAATCAAAGGCACAATGTAAACTATTTTTAGGTTCTTTAAGCTAAGATGCCCTAAAACTTTTTGAAAAGAATTTGTGCCTCATAGACAAAAACAGCATCAACTATTGCTCAATAATTTAAAAATACTGCATGCATAGTACTGTTTTTCAGATGACTAGAGCACCCATTGATGAATGAGCTTTCCTTCATGAGTACTTTACAAGCTGACAGATTACTAACGATGCAACTCAGTTAGAAAAGGGGAAAATATAAGATGCCCAGAAATCTGTGATACTTTTAAATTTTGAAATTTATTTAACAAATATACACATTAGATTTTTTTTTAAAAGTTACTCATCTTGTAAACATCAAAATGAACACAAAAGAAATTTAGTATTGTACAGTTGGCAGATATAAATATGAAGCAGCCTAATTTTACTGGCTTTGGTCTGAGGGTAATCATCATGTCCAAAATTTACATAGGGTGAAAAATAAAGTTCTTTGTTTTTCATTCCTCTAGTGCAAAAATATGCATATTTTTCATTCTAATGGCACATGCTATTACTCTGTGATCTATCTCCAGTGCTCCTGGCCTAGGCCAAATAGTGTCCCATCAACTTGACCAAATATACTTCAGCCTCTAATGGCTCTTTTTGACTACAACATTGAATTGTCTAAGCCAGTCTTTGCTTGATTCATTAAAAAAAAAAAAATCAAATTGGATCATGTCACCTCTTTAATGGCACTGTGTTGCCAAGTGGATCAATTCTAAATTCTCCAATACAATAATCTTCACAATGTGTCATTAGCTACTTTTTCCAGGATCATTACTAACCACTTTTCTCCCTCGTGTCCATATGTAGTTTAATTCACAGCTGCTGCTATGAATTAATTCACAGGCACGCTGTGCCTTTTCACATTTCTGTATTTATCACATCTTTGACCAAGAATAATGTCCTATGCCTAAAATGTTATTCAATCTCAACTTTCTTAAAATATAAACACAGATATTGCCCTTCGTATGAAGCAACCTTGACACATCTTCCTCAGGGACTTTTAATATTTTATATACACCACTATGATACTGATATACATATATATGTAAGTATATATACAATATGTACTGTATATACCATATATATACTATATACTGTATATACCATATACAATACATACTGTATATGCCACATATATTACACATACTGTATAAATTATTTTTAATAATAAAAAATATGAACATTTTTCCTCCTCAACTGTCCTATACCACATGGAGAAGGTGTCTGCTATTTGTACCAGGTGTGTCCTGGCTGCCTTTATTAGGGCTAAATCTCACTACAAGTGATAGTAGTATTAAAAGATATTTCCAAGAACTGTTAAAATCAAAATTCTCACACAAGAATAAAATAAAAATGTGTCAAAGGTTTCATTTAACTCATTGATTAATGGAAGACTCACTAAAAGGTTACCACTGGCTCCCAGAAGAATTTGAAGTACTATATACTTAGGTCTTTCAGCAGAGCAAAATGAATATACAAATAGAAAACTGACTTTTTCTGGTTTGGGGACACCAATTGCCCTCCATTTGCATGGTTATCTAACAATTTAGAGTTGCAATAGCTCAAAGACAATGAAAATTGAGGATATTCTGGAAGAGTACACAGGCATTGAATAATGTATTATTTTTCTTTGACCATTTTTAAGTATTTCCCAATTTTACCTGATTAATAAAAATTTTTGAGCAAAACTTATATTTTACAATAAAATATTCATTAAGAGAACTAGGTGCAAGAGTAAGGAAATTATGCTCTTTTAAGTACCTAACATTGACATTGTTCACTGGGGACATATACGGGAATTTAGAATATTTTTGAGAAGCTTAAAAGGATGCTACTCAAGCATAATATTTATTTGGAAAAATGCTTTAGTGAATTTATTTCTAACAGATAACGATTAGCTCTAAAGCCAACACGAGACAAACAATAAGTCATCTCTATTACAAGGGATGAATTCCTCCATGAATTTTATTCTAATCATGACCACTGGAGAACTTTATTTTTTTAAAACCTACTCCAGCATCATCTTCTTAATATAACCTAACCTGTTAAATGCAAGAGACATCATCCCTTCCTCCTTGGCAATCCACAGTGCCTGTAGACACTTCTATGATAGCACAAATCCACACTTAATCCACTTATGTATTGCTTATTTCACCATTTTAGACACAAACTTCTTGAGGGTAGGATCTGTGTCTAATCCTCCTTGTTTTCCTCACATTTGTCACTACATCATTTTAAAATATGTTTGGTGAATCTCTGAATACAAAGGAATAATAAATTTAAAATGACAAATTCATCTTTGAACACATTAATGGAAGCCTTTTTTCTTATTTTTGAACAAGGGACTTAATACATAAAATTAACCTAAATAAAGCAATGAGATAAAACAGAGAAAATTCTAAAATTAACATAATTTCATGAGCTATCTATACCTATTACCTCTTGTATTTACAAGATTAACTAGGTTATGCTAAGAATGTGAATACATGCTTTTTTAAGACAGTGTTAGACTGCTAAGAATTTGTAAATAATTAGTGTTCAACAGTAAGATAAAACTAAACTTGCAAAACAGTATTTAAAATTGTAAGTGTATTATACTATATACATTATATAAAATTATATATTTAAAATATATTTATATATTAGTAATAATACTTACTAGAGGATGAAGTATTTTCTGTATTGACTTTATATTATCTACCTGTCCCCTTACATAATTATGAGTAAAGCTTCTTATAGAAAACAAAAATAGCTTAAAACCTTACCTAATTTATTGTTCATTTTCTGCTCAGACTCTGGAACTGGTAGAGTTTATGAGCTAAAGTTAATTATTAAAGGAATTATTAGCCCAAGTTATCTTGCATATTAATAGCTCTGGATGTTATATCCAGAATTTGCATTAATCTAAGCTCTCAGGAAAGGAAAAAAAATGTAGTTTTTTCCCACAGATGTTGGGGTTCTGTTGCTCTGAGGCTGTGAATCTACAAATTAATATTGATGTTTAACAGAGTTGACTAACACTAATCATATGCTTAGTATGTACCGCCATGGATAGACATGCTGTACATACATATTACTACATTCTATTCTAACATCCTGTGGGGATGTACAGAGCCCCCCTTTTCTAAATGCAAAAAGGAAGGTTCAGAGACATCGAGTGTATCTTCCAAAATGAAACAGGTAGTGAATGCCTGACCAAGAAAAAGTCAAAGACTGACTCTAAGAAACACTCTCCTCAAGTAGCAAGAGAAGGGACTTAGAGCCTCTGACACAAGGGAGTGACTACACCCTTCTTGGAATCCAGAGCATATCACGAAGAAACCTTACTGCTTTTTCAATTTTGTATATTCAAATGTGAGAAACAGTTTATGATAATTAAAACATTAATTAGAGATGGAAATCTTCAAATCAGCTATATAACACGACAAGAAATGGCAAACACCCAAAAACGCAGAAATGATATTAAGTTTAGAAACAAATTATAAGTTATTAAATTATTCAGACTAGATAGCAAATGAGGACAGCATTAAACTATAATGTAAAGCAGTGACTGAACCAGTGAAAACTGCCCCCGTGTAACTCTGGGGTGGCCGAGCCAGGGAAGAAGCCTGGGAGAAGGCTTCTGTATTTTCGGAGGCTATGGGGGATGGCAGACTGTGAGAGTGCACAGCTGTGCCCCTCTACCTGGAGAGTGAGGGCAGCAAAGTATCTGAACAATAACCAAGCACCGGGGAGACGCAGGGTTGAGATGGGAGAAGAGTCAGACAGTGCAACTTTGACTCCTACTAGCCCATGTCCACAAGGCTGTTGGGTGCGATACTAGTTTGGCCAGATGCTGGGGTGCCCGTTCCTGTAACGCTTCCTTTTTCAGTCAGAGAGCAGTCAGAAAACAGATGACACCTTCACATGGAGGTACTTAAGGGGAACTTAATTAAGGGGGTACCCCCTGGAGCTGTGGGCAGAAATGGATGACACTTTCAGAAATGGTACAATACTCCAGGTGGAAAGGAGTAAAGTTGAGAGGGGATATTTGAAACTGTAGAGAGCTTGTGTAAGTTTAACTACACTTCTGGTGATAGAATTATTATGTGGAAAGAAGCTAGATAGTGAAAAACATAGAATCTAAGCAGAGCTAAACAGCTTCCCTACAGACGGGCTGCAACCAACACAGGCAAGCAGTGGTGGTCTAGAGCAGTCCCTCCTCACCTCTTCCTCTTAAGTCCAAGAGCGTGAATGCGTCTTGACCTGGAAAGTGCCCCTAGGATGCTCTATTTGAGCACTTGAACTTTCTCTTGTCTAAAGGTCTCACAGCAGCCTTTCCCTGCCTCCAACCTAGCCTTAATCTTCCTTACCAAAATCCACTCCTCCTACTCAAAACAGCAAGGAGCAGCACTTTTGTTGAACACAGGAAGAGACAAAAGCAATGACAGCCAAGTATGCCAGGGACTGTGCTAAGGCTTTATGGGACTTGATCTCGTTTGCTCCCCAGGATTGTTCTAGAAGACAACTAGGATCATCTCCATTTCACTAGTGGGTAAGGAGGTAAAAAGAGAGAGGGCTTTTTTTTGGGGTAACTAATTATACTAGTTGTCACAGCCATCTAAAACTAATGGTGACTTCATGTCAACAACTTTTCCAAATAAATATTTTAAAAATCCTTTCAAATTTTGCAAAAATTGGCTAACTGACCCAACACATTCCTGGCTAAACTGTTCTGTAGGATGTCTCTCTCTGTCTTTTGCAAAAAGCCTTAAAGAAAAAAAGCTCATAATAATATACACAGTTTTTTATATAAGATCTTCCAGTCTTTTTTATATGCTCCTGCCCACATGCGATCCTGTGGCACATAATTAGACACCGGTGGGATGAACTCAGGTTACCGATATGTAGCCGACAGAGGACAGAAATACCCAATTTATGGGCCACATAAAGATAGCATTTTTCCAATTGGTTCACAAGGAGTTCACCTTGCAGCTCACTTGCACACAAATAGGAGAGCAAACACTTTCCCCTCTGGAATATCAAGGTGTTCTATTCTGAGAACAGCCGAATTCGATGCAGGTGGCTATTGAATAGCTATTAGCAGTTGACTAGGAGGATATATTTCAGAATGTTCTATTCCTCTCCAGAACAAAACAAAAAGGCAATTTTAAACAGAACTCTCAGCTTCTAATATTATGTCTGATTCCATCATACTATTTTGTGAAATAGAACTATAATTCAAACCTGTAAGTTAATGGAGTTTGACAGGAAAGTACACATCACATTTTGCAAAAGGGCCTTGATTACTTTCGGTGCTTCCTCTTGGTAATAAAGCTTTGACAGCTTCCATTTCTCAAAAGAGCAGCTTTATTATTTTCTCCTCAATTCTAAATAGTTACTTAACTTTAAAATAGTTGCAAGTAAATGGAATTTCTTTACTGAAAAGGAAAAAAAAAAAGGCAGGTAAGAGGAATTTCTTAACCATTTTCTTCCAATCTTCTATCACTTAAGAAACCTAAGGTAACAAATGGGTGCAATTTAAAACCTTGAATACTTTAAAATGTTTTAGTTATCACGTAAGAGACTGTATCAATCAGGGTCCGGGCAGAAAACAGATTGCGTGCACTCAAATTGGGTAAATTGAGGAGAATTTAATAAAGGCGCTATTTACAAAAGTGTAGGCTGTTGTGTAGAAAAACTACGAAGAACGGGTTCAGTACAGCAGGGCATTTTACTATATCTAGGACTAAAGAGGCAGAAAGAGGGATTAGGTTACTGGAACCAGGACCTGTGGACTTTAGTTGAGGGAAACAATCAGCTAAAGACAACCTCACAGCCAGAGAGTAGGGAACTAATGTCAGTATCCTGGCTTCTCTTGAATGCCTCTTTCCGACATTTTGGTGATTCTCAGACAAAGGGAAGACCACTGACACAGTCCATATCAGTCAACTTCCCTGAAGACAAAGTAAGTTGGAAAAGGCAGAGTGGATCTGGATTGCTAAATAGAAGATATCCAGGAGAACACCCCTAGGCAATCATTTAAATGATTTTCTTTACTGATCTTTATTCTTAAAGGACACACATTTGAGTCAGGATTTGCAAATTCTGAGGGCCATTCAATAGTCAAGTTATATTTTAGGAGGGACTAGCATGATCCAGTTTGTAGTCACGAACCGTGCATGGCTACCAAAGTTTTTCAACATGAGAGAGCTGAAAGCAGGGTCATTTTGACAGTCCAACAAATCCAAGAAGAGCAGAGAACCAACATGTCATCTGGTAGACTTTAGGCAAAATAAGTGACCTAGGACATCAACCAATTCCAGAACAAATAGAAGCAAGTTTTATCCACAAGCTTTACTGCTGGTTAATTCCATCATTATTAGTGACACATTATTTCTTTCCTTGAGTTTACATAACAGCAGTAATTCTGCAGAAATCAGCAGCATCCTTTCCATGCTTACAGCATGAAAAGGACTTTCAATTGTATAAACACCTCAATATTTAGTCTGCAGTTTCACCACCAGTTATAAAATATAAACATTTGGTTTCCTGTAGTCTCTTTGCCTCTATGACACATTTAATAAATTCAACAAATAGTATCAAGTAATTACATGTGCCTGGAAATGTGCCTACTTGCTGGGAATAAAGCAGTCAAGTTAAGTCCTACCTACAGGGCTGACCAGTCAAAGTCTGAATCCCTGTTGCAGTCATAACAACAGGAAACTCAGGGGAGATCTATGCTTTAGGCAAAAAATATTATTAAATAGTTGATTGAATAAATCCATATCATAGTCATCATTCAGAGTTTTTATATTTATTTCAGATATGTGGAAAGCTATAGTCCTTGTTTTTCAAGAATTCGTATTTTTGCAAAAAGTACATACAATTCTAGGCATCATATTGCTCTCTTCTCTTTTATTTATTTGTTTGTTTTCACTGTGTGAACTTACAGAACAATAGAAAGTGCTCCATTCAAGTGAGATGGAATATTGTCAAACGAAACACAACATTATGTACGTATAAAATATTTGTGAAGATGTACAGAATAAGAATGCAGATTTGCATTTTATTTTTATTTCAGGGGAGCAGAGATGAGCTGTGCTCCGCACATATCTATTGAAGCAGTCATTGATGCATGAATGCTTCCCTATTTGTTCCACTTTTATCCACTGCAGTACCTTGGATCATGTTCTTGTTCCGTATTTTATTAGGAGTAAAGGTGGTAGGCTGGTTTGAAGAATGCAGTTCAAGGTTTCTTTAAATCTTTTTTTTTTTTTTGACATTTCTCATTGTATTGCACCATGTCAAGTAAGCATGAACCACTGTGTACAGTATATTGAATTTTCTTCAGGTAGTTCAAAACAAATTAATTCTCTACCCACACATCATTTAAAGTACTAATTCCCTGTGCAGCCCAGCAAACTTCAAGCTGTACCTGTTCAGCGTTTAAAGTTAAGGCAGTGCACCATAAACACCTGTTAAAGTTTATAGCCATCTGCTTCCTCAAGAAATCTAAATTCTAATAATATGAAATTAACAGATGGGAAAGAGCTGTAACCTCAGCTCTTAAGAGGGTAACTCCAACCTTTGAATTAACATAGTGCCATTTTGCTGGTAATTGTTTGCAATGGCCACAGGGACACGGTTCAACAATGATGGCCCATTAGTAACATACTTTATTTTTGTTCCCGTATAGTTCGGATAGAGTATTTCTTAATGATTTCTAAAACACCACACTTAGGTGAATCTTTCTCCTCTCAATGAGGGCGTAAAATAATTAAGATATAATGAAATGTGCTTCAACATCTGACAGTCCTGAGGGTAATGAAAAGATACCTTTGAGACTAGAGATGGCAATGTTTTAAATAAGAAATTAAAGTTGGTTATAATCCACTTGCATAAAATTAAGCATAAAAATTGGAAGTTGAGAGAAAATTCATAGCAAACTATATGGATATTCAGGAACTTATCTTTTTCGTATTCACAAATAATTGAAAAGACTTGTTTCATGAAGGTTAATTCAGAAAAGAAAAGAGAATATAGACCTCTGGGTTTGGTTTTGTTTTGCTTTGCTTTGCAAAATTAGCATGTCTTTGTGTTGTTTTCTTTTTCTGATCATAAAAGTAATGCCTGCTCAATATAAATAATTCAAACTATACAGAGTGCTCAAAGTGGAAATGAAAGGTAGCCATGATTTCATGCTCCACAAACCTGAGCAAAAAACATCAATAAATCTCTTTTATTTTTCCAGTTAATGACTCGAGTACCCACGTGCTAGTTTCGTAAAGAGTGTAGTATCTACCTCGTGGGGCTGGCCCCATGCTGTCCACATTTCATAGGAGCTAAGTAGCTCCAGTCATGACCAATCTACCATGTGAAGAGAGAACCCTGACGTGAATCCAGTTTGGTGCTGTGATGCCTTTCCCACCCCACACTACCTCTGTTGAAAGCTGGCCCTTTTTTCACCTCCTTTGTCTCTACCTTGTAAAGATGCTCAGTGGTGCACATCTCTGCATGGTCCCTTACGGCTTTTGTTCACAGATCCTACCCTGTTCCAGCCACTGAGGTTACAACCCAAGTTACCCCCGCAGCAGAGCTAGTAGTTTTGCTAGGCAGTTAGATAAGTGGGGGAACTGGGCAGATAGGTGGAGGAGAGGAAGGATGGTCCGGAAGATGGTGATATGCCCGCTTTCAGCATAAGGGCTTTTACCTCCTCTAAATGAGTGTCAGCAAGAGACCGGCAGGAATCAGATGGCTGCAACTTCATGCTAGACAAATACCTAACTGGACATGACCCAATGCCCACTGTAATTTAATAAGCATTGTGGTTTATCTTTGGGTTTTTCTGTACACACCACGGTTAAGGGCATGTGCAGAGGGGGATGGGCATGACTAAGCACTCCAGGGGCAAGAGCCCTCAATCAATCAAGAGCCCACCCCTAAGCCAGAAAGGACAGACAAAGACCAGGCTGCCAGCCCCTCCTGCATCAGCCCGCCTCCCGCCCTTGGAGGTCTACTTCCGCTTTGCTAATAAAACCTTTAAAATCTTTCACTACACAACGCTTTGTCCCCCTTCTGAATTCTTCCCTCTTGGGCAAGACAAGAACCAAGGCTTTCCCCTTCTGGAGTAACACTCTTCTACTGCTGCCATGACAAACTGTGGAAAGAAAACCATCTATATGGAAGCAGGCAAAGGCTTTTTTACTCCGAGCCTGCTATGGGAGAGAGTTAGCCACCACCATTTGTGTTTGGCAGAGACCTGAAGGCATGCAGGTGAGTATAGTTGCCTCTGAATATCCATGGGTTCCACATTGCAGATTCAATCCACCATAAATCAAAAATATTCAAGGAGGAAAAAAAATTCCAGAAAGTTCCAAAAAGTAAAACTTGAATTTGCTGTGCACTAGCAACTATTGGCATAGTATTTACATTGTATTTACAACTATTTACATAGCATTTACTTTGCATGAGGTATTATAAGTAATCTAGAAAAGATTTAAAGTATTTGGGAGAGTGCACATAGGTTACATGCAGACACCTACACCATTTTATGTAAGTGAATTGACCATCTGAGGATTTTGGTATCCACAGGGTTCCTGGAACCAATCAGAGGGACAACTGCATAGCTGCTTATAGTGAACAAAAAGAGAAAGCTTAACATGTGCCCTGATTGGAGGCTGTTGGCATGGGGAAGCTGGAGGAGGGCTAATTAGAAGCAGGGAGTTCTATGTGTTTGGTTATGGAGATCAAATATGGAAAGCATCTTTGGCTGTCTCTGGTCAGTCTTAAGCTGATGAACGGCTCAAAAACTAGAGAAGTTGGAAGTCACTGATCGAGTCCTGGTGCTTTGGGGTCAATTGCTACAGAGGTTGTGGTTTGACCTCTTAGACTGGTTGCTGCAGAGGTTATAGGTCAGATTTCTATTTTTATATGTGATCTGGCTATTGTCCATTTGTATATTCAGTGTCTCAGAAAATCACCATAAACTTAGCAGATTCAAAAACACACCGATATTATGTCACAGTTTTGCAGGTCAGAAGTCTTGTAAAGGTCTCATGGGGCTAAGATCAAGTTGTCAGCAGGAAACATTCCGTGTGGAGGCTCTAGTGGAAAATCCATTTGCTGCTCACTCAGGTTGTTGGCTGAATTCAATTTCTTAGGGCTATAGGACCATATCTCAGTTTTCCTTCTGGCTGTAACCTCAGGGCATTTCTCAGCTTCTAAAGGCCACTGTGTTCCTTGGCTTTGGGCCCCCCTTTTCCAATTTCTGGCTTTCTGTTGTTTAAGCTGCCTTATAAGGTACCAATAGGAAACTAACATAGATGTGAAGGATGATTGGGTTTATTAGACAGATGGGTATATGAATGTAAGGGCTTACATGGCAGGGTGAGAGGACCTTCAAAGCAGAGGGAATGGCATGTGAAGATGCACAGAAGTATGCAAGACCAGAATGAGATTCGGGAATTAAGAGTTGGTTGAGATTGCCAGAACTGAAAGCATAAGGAGTGGCTCACAGCAAAAATGCAATGGTCAATGTAGGTAAAACCGAGATACCTGTATTGCCCTTCTAAGGGTTTAAAATTTTAAGACTTTTTTTTTTAACCTACCCCTGCAAAAGTAACTGACATACCGATTTTTCCAACATGAGCAACAAGTAGATTTCAAAACACCTTTGCTTTAAAATTATTTAGGGGTGAATTACTTAGAGGAAAATCCTGTTTCTGCCAGTCACCAGCTGTACGACCTTAGTGAATTTACTTAACTTCACGGATTCTCCATTTCCTCATCTGTGAGACAGAGATAACCACAACTTGCACACATATTATGAGCATTAAAAGGAAAAATGTATCTTCACTGCTTAGAAACACCCAGAATATCAGACATAATAACATTTTATTTTATAAATAACTATATATCAAATTCTAGATGTGAATCTACAAAGCGATCTATTAGGTCAGTGGATCTTCACTCCTGGGAAGCTGAAGACCATGTTGTCACTCAGCTGGATATGTCAGTATAACTATCAACTTAACAACTGGCTGAGGTCACATTTCAATTTGCACCAGAGGCATCCAAGGCATGTTTAGAGTGCCGGCATGATTCAGCTGCAAGCTGTCACTTATCCATACTAAATTAGATTAATACCATGGAGACCATTTTATGTCACAATAGATTATTTGTTTACTTAATATCTAGCTAGTATTTATAGTGAAGTAAATTGTTGCTTCCAACTGGCTATTAATATCACATATCAATTTATTCAGAATGGTGGCTTCTGGTTGCATGACCTCAGAAAATGAGAAGGACAAGGATAAACAGGAATAGCCTCTATGTCTTAAACATAATTAAATTATCTCTGGTTTTCAAAGCCTGCTTGAACTTGGTCAGTTTTTCCTTATAGTATTGGCTATTTTTCATGCAAAGAGACAGAAATAAGATATTAAGGGAATTATAGTTTACCTTTGAGAAATCTCATGGTGTAACATGAATTTTAGAAAAAAAATATAATTTTGAACATGCTGTCTCATTTTTCATTTCCTTAAACTAGCCTTTTGAGATCTGGATGCCCATTTCACATTGAAAAATTAATAAGCAAAAGCAACCCAAATAAAAATGTTCTGTGGCAATTCTTGAGATTACAGATAAATAACTCATATAGTTATATATATATATACATATATATATATATATCACACACACATATTTATACACACACAGTCACACACACACACACACATACATACACCCACACATCCCCTAAAAGACACTCACCCAAGATATAGCCAACTGTATGTTGGGAATAATAGCAACATTTATTCTCATATTGTCATAATGGATAGGAAATTCTTAGCATAGTGCCTGGTAAATACAAAACATTCAATTGCAATTAGACATTCTTATCATTATCAGTCAGCATCATCATCCTTTTTGTAGTTTTCATCATCATTAAGCATTTCTTCTGTTTGAAACCTTTTAGTTGTTTGCCTGCACACATCCATGGGAGATGAGAATCAGGTCACCCAGAGCAGCAACAAAGAGAAACATCCTTAGGGGACTTCTGGCTGTTAGAGATCCCCACTGGAAGTCCAGTTTCTAAGCCTACCGTGGTGATGTCATAAGAGTCAGTATGTGCCTAGGATATGAGTGGCACCTCCTAAAAGCTCATACTGTTGTGCAGTGCACAACTTGAGCACCTATACCCATATGCAGTTTGCACCCTCACACTACATTTCAAGTATCACAAGCCTCTTGTTCTTTGGGTACACAGCACTCTTTTATGTTTCCATGTTTAATATGCATATCATCCTTTATCTGTCCACTGAACTCTGTCAGATTTGCCTTTCAGCACTCGGCTTGAAACTTCTCTCCTTTGATGGCTTTGCTGGTCTAACTGGGCACAATTACTCATATCTTCCTTTAACCACCACGATACATATTGCATGTTTCTTCAAGTTAATTCTTAGGAAATTGACAATACCCCACCTCTTTTCACCTAAGTATTGACAATCTTAATATGTTCGATCATAGTATAATTGCACCAACAAATTGTTTTATAAACATTTGTTGAAATGTCAGGTAATCTGTGAGTTTCTCATGGACACATATCATGTTTTATTTAAAATATATTGCTGTATTTAATAGAAGTTATGATGTATGTTTGCAATCTGCTTAATAATTTTGAGCTGCAATCTAAACCTCTTATGTCTCAATTTTCTTATCTGAAAAAATGAAACAAATAACATACTTAATACTTACACAATGCTTGAGATTTTTGAAAGCATTAAATGAGATAAATGTACTAAAGTTAAATTTTGTTTTCAAACTTCACTTATTATAGGTTTAACTCTTTTTAACTAATCCAATTACTATTTTCCCCTGAGATTAAGACAAGCTACCTGTATAATACCTGCGATTGTAAACACAGGACTTTCTTCAGGAAGAAAAACAAACACAACAATAGTAGATTGAACTCAAACATGGGTAAACTAGTCCTGTTTATTTCAGCCAGCCTGATAGCTAAATGTTAGACTTTAGAAAATCACAGCAAAGTCAGGTTTTGGATCCACAGTCCTTAAGGTATTAATTGGTTGTTTTGTTTTGATTCACAGAGTTTCCTATAGAAAACTTAAAAATATGTGTGGTCAGAGACCATGCTGACAGTAAGAAAACATTTGAATGATTTGTATTCTCATCTTAAATGCATGCAGCAGTGCTCATAAATACATATATTGAGAGTCAGAAAAACCATCTCAAAAGCTAAAATACACACTAAGCAGTAAGGAAATTAGGAAAATGTTCTTTAGACGAAACAGGAATAACAAAAAAGAAAAATGTTAGTTTTTCACAAAGTAAAAAAACACCCCTGTAATAAAATTGGTATTAAATAAATGTAGAATTAAACTTGCATCATCAGATTCAATCTTTAGATTAGTATTTTAAGGACGATTGTCTTAGGAAGTAGTGCTGCACAGCAGAGTAAGAATGAACATCCATGGTCAGAGAGATCTGAGTTCAAGTCCTTATTCTGCTACTTATTGGCTATATGAACTCAGACCACTTAGTTGACTTGCCTGGAGTACAGTTTTCTTACTTGAAAAGTGTGGATAATAGCACATTCTTTATAGGATTGGGATACAGAATTAGCAATGATGTGTATAACAACCTTAATCCTATAAACAGAACACATTGTTCTTCAACAAAACAGTATTGGTGATACCATGATACTCAAAAGGAAAAATAAAAATCACACAATCAATTAATAATATGAATACAATTGGCAGCAGACAAAGGCAGCCCTGGACTCACACAATATTTTGGGGAATAAGGAATTTAAGACGTCATATGAAAGCTTAAAATATGCCTCACTGACAAACTGCTCATCTTTACATTCATTAATAATTTATGAATAATTTTCTCTGTAAGGTTATACTACAAACTCAGAGCATAGTTTCATTAATTAATGGATTTTAAGAATAAAACATAAATGATCAAATCAGAAAAAGAAGAAAAAAAACTTCTTGCAACCTAGAGAATCAATTGGAAGAATTAATAGATCTAAGCAAGAAATAATGGTGGCCTAGAATAGGGTAAAGCCTAGGAACATTAAAACAACAGGATTTGGTGATTGAGGAATTTATACCATGCCCAAGTGCCTGATTTGAATAACTAGATGGATGGTGGTAGCACAATTCATTGAGAGAATGACAATAAGGGAAGAAAATTACCCATGGGTAAGTGGACAAGCTCAGATATGGACACACCACATCTCAGCTCTGGAGAATATTCAAGTAAAGAGTATTGCAAGCAGGATTGTGCACTGAAACATCCAGTTGCAAGCAGGATGTGTGCACTGAAAGCAGAAATGTATCTGAAAGTGGATATAAAATATAAAGACATTCACTGGAGCTGTGGGAGAAGGTAAGAACAATCCTGTGTAAAGGTATTTAGAACAGAATTCTTTCAGACACCAATAGTTAACTAATGGGTTAAGAAAGAACCTCCAAAGAAGGTTTCAGCGCGATGGTCAAAAATCAGGAGTAGAAGGTGCCATAGAAGCCAATGAATGAGAGCATTTCTAAGACAGAATGGTCCACAGTGTGAAATGCTACTAAGAAGTCAAATAAGACAAGAAGTGCACTTAATCATTGTATTCACAAATGAGCAAATTACTGGTGACCCCTGGAAGTGGTTCAGTAGGAGCTGAAGGGAGACCACGCAAGTTGACCCTTGGATGACAGACAAGAAATAGAGACAGCACGTGTAAGCAGCTCCTGTAAATTCTTGACTGTCAAGTGGAAGAGAGAAAGGAGGCAGATCTGGAGAGAGATGGGTTGAAAGGTTTTATTAGTTTTTTCTTTCGATAAAGTGGAAAAAAGAAAAAACTTGAACATGATTAAATAGTGACAGGATTGCACCAATAGAGATGGAAGGAACACACAATTAAAGAGATCATTTATCTTGTGGGAAGGAATGAGATCCAGATGTGGAGAAACTCTCCTTAGATAGAAAAACAACTTCTAGTTAACAAGAGGGAAGGAAAGAGTTTATGTGGGGGAGGGGGCAGGGTTACAGGAAGCTCAAACGATGCTTGAGGGTTTTATTTTTAACCCTGTGGTAGAAACTAGGGTCTCTCACTCAGAGTGAGGAGGGTGGTACTAGGAAAAGAGATTTTGAAAGAGTGGAGAAGTTTTGAAATAGTTACCTTAGCAAGTAGAAGAGAACTAACTAGGGAAATGACAGATTTTTAAGCAATATTGTGGGTCAGATTGCAATTGGAAATGAAGAGTTTTTCAAGAGCTCAGTCAACAGCCCAGTGTGAGGCCTGAAGAAGGTGAACAGGGATGAGTTCAGAGTCGGAGTTTTGCCCTACGTGTACCCTGGGCAGGCAAAGACAGGAAAGAATTGAAGATGTTGACAAGAAAAAGGTGCAGTAATGACCATTACATCTAAATTTATTAGAAAGGAAATAAAGAAAGAAGGTTTCACAGAAAGAAAAAAAATTCTGAACACCTAGATGGGTGTGAAAAATATAACAGAAAGAAATATTTCAACAAAAAGAATGCTTTATATGCTTAGCTCAAAAAATTAAAAACAAAAACAAAAGCAAAAAAGTAAATTTTAATGTCATCTGGCTCCTGATCCTGTTGAAGGATGTAAAGGAAAAAAAAAAATCACATGTAGATAATAGATCTATTCTATAGAAAGAAAAATTAGGAAATGGGCTTTTTAATGCAAAATTGAACTACAGAGAGTACATGAATGAATTAAAAAGAGTGATGATGATGAGAGCTGTTAAATATTACATGCTTAAATGAGGAGAGCGAAGAAATATTCTTCCTGAAAAGCTCTAATAAAAGGATGTCCAAGTTATTCAGATGATTTAAGTCTGGCCTTGCTGGAAAGCAGAGAGACAGGCAAGATAACCTCTCAGTGTCCTTCTCAATCCAGACATGCTTCCCAAAGCTATTTACCCTCTGCAGGTCAGTTGTCATTGGGAGTAAACCTGGAACTCCTATGGATCACAAAGGGAGTTCCACATATGGATGAGACGAGGTTCTGCTGAAATGACCTTCTTAGGTACCACATGCATATTAAGATTTCAGTGTATACTATCTAAGCCTGGAGTTATCTCTTAATTACCCAAGTCATTTTACTTAATCACATGTAACAAGATTTGTATTTGTACTTAGATATCCTCCTTGGCCTAAATTCTAAACCTGCCCATTAGCACCACTTAACAGTTGTTAAGTAGAATATTCAGTTGTTGCTCTCTTAATAGAAGTGTAATCCCAATGTTCATTGCTCATCACGTGCTACTATTAACCACGCAAAGAATATTTTTTAGCAGAATATGGGATGTTTTACATTAAGTGTGCAAAATCTTTGTTTGCCTACAGAAAAGTGTAAGAAATGAAAAGTGATCAAGTTTGGAATATGGGAAAAGAACCAGTTAATTAACTATTGCGGGACTGAGCTAATGTAGTTTCTCTCTGCAATTATTTGGAAGATGTGCGATTTAGTAAAGGAAAACAATGTTAGGGGCAGCAGTGGGAAGCATGCACAAAGTTAGAGATTTTAGTGCCTATAACATAACCTGTTTTCCTTATAATGGTAACATTCGTTTTATCATGTCATAGCAGCCTGTATCTTAAACTTTTAAATTAAAATGGTTTACAAGGTAGAAACACATGCTAAATAGGAATGACATATTAACGCAGTGTCAAATAAGTTCACGTGAACCATTTTCAAGTTATATGTCTGAGCTTTTACTACCTACATATTGATTTAGATAATTTAAAGCATTAGATAATTGCTCATACCAATGCCCAAGCTAGCAATAATTGCTGAGTAATATAATTCAAAATGCTTATAAAATCTGACTCAGCCTAAGTGTCAGCTATTAAGGCCACCTTGAACAATGCGCACTTCGCTTTTATTGCTACCAACTGTGGAAGACATTAGGTTTTATTAGTTTCCAAATGGACACATCAATATTTATTTAAAAGAGAGTCACTGCTGCCAAGCATCTCTTTGGAAGAGATACCAGAAACAAGGAAAGTAGAAATTTTATTGCTTAGGATATTTTTGTCAATCATTTTGTTTTATTGACACTAAATTTTAGGTTCATTATTTAAAAAATATCAATGAAATAGGAAATTGTCAGGAGAAGAGGAAAATGTGGGATAAACTACAAAGCCAATCAGCAGCCTGTTTCAAAGTCAGAAGAGAAACAGCTTATTACTGTTCTTACAGTAAACAGTATTTTTTAACAGATAATGAAACTTGAAAAATTCAGCTTAATATAAAACTAGAATTTTCTTTAGGGCAATTGCTTTGTATATCAACGTTTGCAATAATGCAGAGGTTAAGATCTGAGGCTCTGCAGACAGATACTCATAATTTCTACAACCTCTTTGTATGGTTTTAGACAAGTAATCTCTCTAATCCTCAATCTCATCTATATAAAGATACAAAATACATCTGTGTTACTTCAGAAGACAAATGATAAAATGTATTTAAAAACCTTAGGACAGGGCCTGGCATACAATAGGCACTCAATTAATAGCAGGTCTTCTGTTAACAGGAAATGACTTAATGAGAATAACTTTTTCAACCCCTCCAGGAATAAAAAAAAATCTAACAGCTTTAAAGTTGGGCATAAAATTGAGAATAGGAACTTTACTAGTAAATATAAACTATGTACGACTTATTACAAGAGGGCTTCACTTAAAATATCCTTTTCACATTGATTTGTACGTATAGAGGATGTCCTAGATTGGAAAATGTTTATAATCCAGTAAAGGAGATAAGATATGTTCAAAAAGCAAACCCAAAACAAAATAAAAGTCACTCAATACTATGCTCTCTCTGACACTTTGTCTGTTTTCATCATCTTGACTGATTCTTCTTCCTGAGTGAGAAACACGGCAAAGGCATCTACTTTTTATTCTTATTACTGATTTTGGTCTCTCTTACTTTTCAAGACCTTGCTTTGTAACAGCCCCTTCTCTCATTTCACTGAATTCTTTCTCTTCAAATCTAGAATCCTGAGAGGTTCCTGCTATGATTAATAAACAAGCCAACTTTCATATTTGAATATTCTCTTGCCATTTTATGTCGATAAAGATCCAACGAAAATTTAAGCCTCTGCTTTGTTACTCTTGGTCTTTTCACTGCCAGCTTCTCGAAAGGGCACAACACACCTGTGTCCCACAGTTCTTCACTGCCGGCTCAGAGCTTAGCTCTTACGTTGTGCTTTCTGCCATACCCACTTTCCTGAAACTGCTCGCTCAAAGGTCATCAACTGCTTCCACAAGATTATAAAATCCAGTGGCCATTTTTGCTCCTGATTCCACTGCAGCATTTGTCATCCTTCATCACGATTCTCTACTCAGAGCTATGGTTTCCTTGTCTTCTTGGGCACTGTGTCTTCATTTCATGTTTACAGCAAATGATGCATTGATTGTTGTTGTGTATCAAGCAGAGAGCTGGGGACATAAGAGTGAACATGGAAGACACCGTCCTTGACTTCAGAAAAAGGAAATGGCAAACACCGAAATAGACTAATGCACATGAATATTTCTGGTGCAATAAGGGTTTGATGGAAAGAAGCACTCCATAGTAAATAATCCAAAATAAAACAGGTTGAGTTAGTGTGGAGATTTGAAGCCCTGTGTTAGTTTCCTAGTGCTGCTGTGACGAACTACCATCGACCAGGTGACTTAACAGAAACATAATTCTTGCACCGTTCTAGAGACTAGAAGTCTGAAACCAGTATGTCAGCAAGGCCATGTTCTCTCTGAAGGATGCTTGGAAGAATCTAATCTTACCTCTTCTAGTTTATCATGCTTCCTGGAAATTCTTGGAATTTGGTTTGCAAGTGAATCACTTCAATTGCTGCCTCCATTGTCACGTGACTGTCTTCTCCCTGTATGTCTCTGCATTGTCTTCTATCTTTCCTCTCTGCATGTTGGTCTCTGTGTCCAAATTTCCCCTTCTTATAAAGACACCAACCATGCTGGACTGGGGCCCACCCTAAAGACTGGATTTAAAGTTGACTACATCTGCAAAGAACCTATTTCCTTCTGGCGGATGCAATTAAACTAGTTAGAGACCCCCTAAAGATATGACAATTATAAAGCAAAATAAAGAGCAACCATGTAGATAGCAAGAGGGATGTAGACACAGGAGGCAGCCTATAGAAATCCTTTAAGAAAAAACAGTGTGCAACTTCAGTGCCCAGATTACTGTCAGAGGCAAGGAGAGGTGCACTAGAAGGGAATAGAAATTTTGCAGGATCCAGGTATGAAACAATTTAGGGTTTTGGAATCCATTTTGTTGTTGTTGCTGTATGGAGACAGATCTGAGGTCAAAAGATGTTTTTATTATTTTGGATGGGATATACTAGAGAATATTTCTTTGCTGCTGAGAGTGAATTGGAAGAAAGAGAGAGGCAATTGATACTGGAGAGAGAGGGGCCGGGGAAGGGTGAGTCACTGAGAAGGTAAGAAGGGATGGGGTTTACTGAACAATGCTTCTGAAGGAAAGGAGCTACTCTTTTCATTGTAAAGGATAGAACAAAGACAAGGTGGGACGATAATTGCCACATGTTGTGTTGTGTTTGGTGGTGGAATGTAAAGGCAGCTGAGAGGCTTTTTGGGTTTTTTTTAACCTTATGTTTTTGTTTTTTTTTTATCCATATATTTTTTTTTTTCCCAATGAACCATGCTCAGCATTCTGATTGTTAAATAAAACTACTTAATTATTTTTTATTATGACTTTATTTTTCTGGAGAATTTTTAGGTTCACAAAAAAATTCAGGGGAAGGTACAGATATTTTTTCTATCCCCTCTGCCTCTAAACACACACACACAGCCTCCCCCATCATCAACATCCCTCACTAGAGTGGTCCCTTTGTTTCAACTGATGAACCTACAGTGACACAGTACAATCACCCACAGTCTAAAGTTTACATTTTGCTTCACTCTTGGCATTATATCTTCTGTGGGTTTGGGGAAAAGTGCGATGACATGTATCTATCATTATGTTATTGTACAGAGCGTTTTCACTGCACTAAAAATCCTCTCAGAGATTTTATTTGTAACAACCAAGTATGAGAAATGATCATCAGTTGAGAGCAAGTGCAGTAGGTGGTACATATAAGGGAAAGCATGGGATAATAATTTCAGGGAGTGAGAAAGAAATCATTCTACGATACTCCTTAATCCTTGGCATCTCTTTTGTTCATTTCCCTTTCTTCTGTTTCTTATGCAATATGTTTCATGACATTATCAAACATCCGTGTTTCTCTTACTTAGGAAATAACATGTATCTCTTTGGAAAGTAAAATATTTTCCTACTATCACTTTTATTAAAAAAAAAACTAACTCATCCCCATGGTTTATCAATTGCCTGCTTAATATCTCCATTTGCTGTTCTGGTTGAATCTTATTGTCACAATGTTCAAGAGTGAAATTTTTCATAAAATCATATTCTGCTTCATGTTTCACAGTTCCTGTTAGTGGTACCCTTATTCTGTCAGGCTGGCCAGAAGTGTTTTTGATGTTTAGTTCTCCATCTTTTTCCTCATTCAGGCAGGAGTCACGCCAGGTACATCTTGTACTCATGACAGTTTTCTCCTCTCTTCCTGTATTGAACACTGGTGATGCTCCACTGGTCATTTTCTTTCTAGTGTATAATTGCAAAGTGCTCCCAAGTAATACCTTACCTCCTTTTTCTCATCCCAGCAAATCATAAATACTGTTAACAAGTAACCAACAAACATGTGGGAATATATTCAATTTTACATGTAATCCAACAAATGCAAATAAAAGCAAAGGTAATAGATCATTTTTCTTAAAAAAAAAAGCAACAAACCATTTTTAACCAAGCCATTGTCTAGAGAATATTTGTAATATATAAATATGTATGTGTTTTTATGTTTATATTTGTGTTTCCTTGAAAAGGCCTATGGGGAAAATAAACATGGAAGAGTTGTGATAGTTTGAATGAGAAAATGAAAATGGCTACAATTCTTTACCATTTTCTGAGTCCCTATCCTTTGAAATATAACTTTGCATCTCCCCAGATCAAGAGTTAGAGTTCATTTCCCCTCCCTTTAAACCTGGGATGGTCTTGTAACTTGCTTTGTGCTTACATGCTAGTGCTGATCTCAAGAGGCATTGCACACTTCTGTCTTCTCTTTGAACCCCGTGATTGGCACATGAAGCCCCGGCTAGCTTGCTGTAGCAGGAGAGATCATGTGTGAGGGAACTGTGGCAGCCCAGCCATCAGCTACCCGATACCCAGAAGCAGAGTTGACTGGCCAACTCACAGCTGGACACAGAAGCACGCAAAAGCCCATCAGAAAGCCAGAAGAGCTCAGCTGAGCACAGTCTAAATTCACAATCCACACACTAGTGAACCAAATAACTACTTGTTATTTTCAGCCACAAAGATTTGGGAATAGTTTGTTTCACAGCAGTAGTGAACAGATACAGGGGTACACCCAGGTAATCACACTGAATATGTCTGAGCAGTAGAAATATAGGTCTGTGACTTTTAATGTCATTTTTTTTGCCTTACTGTGTTTTCTAAATTATTCCAGAAATTGAGTGTAATCTTGTAATAAAAAGAAAACAATCAAAATTATTTTCTACTAATTAATTGATCTTCCTCACAGATAAACACACAATCTGGAACCAGGCAGACGTGATTTTTTTAAAATTATGAGCTGTGTGAACTTGAGCAAGAGTTTTCTATAAATTTTTTCTCACTTGACTTATAAGCATGACTACAAACATCCACTTCATAGCACTGTTGTGAAGATTGCAAAAATCAGCCAATGGAATATTTGGAACATCTGGAGTAGAGTGTATCTGTAAATTTTCCGCTTGCCCTCACTAGATTTTAAGTTTTGTAAGGGATCAACTCCATTTCCCATCTGGGATAGCACCTGCCTATGATGGGTCATCAATTAATCTTTGTTGAATGAATGAACAAATGAATGAATGAATAAGGGAGAAATGATGACGAAGGTGAATTTTTAGTTGACTTGATGTTACTATCCTGCCACTTGAATGGTTCTACATTATGTTAGGACTCACTCAACAAATGTCATGACTAAAAGTGAATCAGGCAATGTGAGACATTAAAGATAATCTTTGCTATTTCTCCATTGAAAGGTGGAGTCTAATTCTTCTTTTTTGAATTTGGGCTGGCCTTGTGACATGCTTGGCCAACAGAAGATATAAGAAGTGATATTCTAGGAATTCCAGGCTAAGTCATAAGAAGGCTTGCAACTTCTGCTGGTCCACTTTTAACACTGGAGAATCTCTGAGCTGCCTTGTGAGAAGTCCAGATGCCCCAAGACTGCGCTCCCGGAGATACCACCTGTGGCACCCTGCGGGACAGGTATCCCCAGAAAAGCAATACAGATGTAATGACACCTCTTAGATGCTCTTAAACAGCCCATTTGCCAAATGAATCCCACTAAACAATGCCATTGACATCGCTTGGAACAGAAAACTCACCCAACTGAGCTCCACCCAAATTCCCGACCCGGATTATAAAATAATAAAATGGCTACTATGTTTGGTCACAGAGTTTCCAAGTAACTTGTTACACAGCGACAGATCCCAGGAACAGGTGAAAAGCATTTCCAAAAATAATAACTGGCTCAAATCTTACGTGGTAATTGAAAATTTAAAACCACATTTTGTTCAAAACACTAAAAAGCTAACATTATTTTGGAATATGTGCCCAATCTCCAAAAACAATTGTATGCAAACCAAACATGGGACATTAATCTTGGGTCTCTAATTTATGGTCCCTAACTTTAGGTACACTATAGTCATTCAAAGGGCATGGGTTGGTCACAGAGTGATAAGCAATGCTGACAAATGAAAAGTCTTACAGAGCACAATGTAGTCCATATGGAACCGTCAGCTTCCAGGGCATTTAGAAGGCTTACTGGAAGGACACAGGAGTTAATCAATATTTTAGCAGGGCCTAAAAGTTTTAATCACTAAATAGGATAGCAAAACCTAATCCTGCTTTGAGCCTATTCCCATGTTGTTTCTGCCCATCACATTTCAGATCCAGAAAACTGTAGTTGAATATAATCACTGAATTTAGCCAACAGTATCCTTTCTGCTATTTGAGAAAGAAATAAGGAGAAAATCCCATTTCAAGTTTCTGGATCATGAATTAAAGAATATATGCATTCAGAGAGGTTACAGCAAAGTATAAGAGATGGATTTGTAATTGGCTAAAATAAATAAATACTTGCACAAATAAACTGACTAGCAAAGGCCAGTATAAACTTGCTATGAGCTGCAGAGACTTTATAGAAAATGTTATTGCTCTTTTTTTCCCTTGAAAATATATTAATTGAAGGTTTAGGCTGCTATGACTCAATTATCTAACCATCTAATGCTCCTGACCCTTCATTTCAGACTAAGCATGCCATACATGTCCTAGTTCTCATATACCAAACTCAAAAACTCACTCCCAATCTCTCCTCCTTATTAATGCTTCCTGTTAGAAATAAAAGAGACATACAAATACATAAAATTGAATCAAATATCTTCGTGACACAAATACACAGGGGAAAAATGGTCTGGGAACAAAGCTACATAATAAAAATGTAGCACACAGAGATTTTCTTTTTTTTTATGGAACTGAACAGACTACCCCTACAGATGATATCATCTTTTTCTGTATCCTTTTCTTTTAGGACATAAAAGGTCACACGTCTTATGATTGGTGCAGGATATTTTTAATCTCTGTGTCAAAATGGCACTGAGGTTAAAAGCTAGCTGGAGAATGAGGAAATGACTATTAAAAAGAATGAAATTTTTCAACACTTTCTAAATAGTGCAGTGCAACCTAAGTGATTACTTGAAAGAAAAGGAGTCGAAATATTTTATTTGAAGCATGCAGACTATCCCAAATGTAATGAATACACACTATGGAATACATCTTCAGAAACGTATACTACTTGCCCCATTTCAGGAACGCCTGGGTTGCATTTTAAACACATGGAGATGTACAGAGAGTTATAGAGCTCTGAGTCCTGAGTCCCCATCAGAGAAGAAGCCATATTTTAGAAGTCATGGTAGAATCTACCGAGTCAATGCATTTGAATTCCTTTCTTTTCATTATTCTTGGAAGTAAGTATATTCCTAGATATGTTACTATACAATTATAACTTAGAGCAAGTTAAAAAATAATCTAACATTAAAAATTTGAAACTTACTTTTTTTTTTCTTACAGAACTGAATCTATGATTGTTTTTCTTGATTTATATAGCCTTCTTGGTCTAATTGTTGCATTTCTATCAGCAAGACAAAAAGTCTATATATACATAGTACTACTATTACTGCAACTACTATTTACAACTGAAAATGAAATAAAATGCTGCTCTTTGTATTCGGCTCTGGCTGCACGCATGGAAAACCTTGCTATACGTACTTTAAATACACTATCTGAAAAGTCCTTACAACAAATCTACATGTTGATTTTAGAGGGACAGAAACTACTAGTGTGGCTCCAAATGTTTCCATGATTCGCCCAGACCACAAGGTTATTAAGCTCCTAAATCATTCATCAAACCCAGGTCTATTTCTCTATTAAACATCTTTGCTTATGTTGCATATAATGTTTTTAATGATTTCAAACACCTTAATTCATTCAGGATAAATACAGTTTTCACATGCATACTGTAGAAATGACAGACCTCACACACGTACCCATGAACCTGACGTTCCAAGAGTGAATCCAGACAACAAACAAGTAAGTGGTAAATAAAAATAATTGCAAATTGTAAAAATGACCATGAAGGAAACGAAGCGCTAGGTATTACCAAGAACAAGGTGTGCTATTTCAAATAGTATTGTTAGAGCAATCCAGGAAGGTTGACATTTCAGCCTAGCCCTGAAGGAACTGAAGCTGCTGGTCACGTAGAACATAGGGAAGGTGCAGTTCAGGCGGGAGTGTCAGGAGCAAAGATTGGAAAAGGTTGACCTGTGCCAGGAGCTGAAAGAAACACAGTCAGGCAGACATACAGGATGGATAGGGGTGGCTAAAGAGGAGGTTCACATGCTACTATGTATCATATATTGCAGTATGGCAAGATGTTTTTCTTTTATTCTCTGTGATATGGAAAACCACTGATAGTTTTGAAGCAGTTGAGTTGTGCGACCTCATTTATGGTTTAAAAATATTTTATTTGCTCTATATAGTGAGTGGATTGATAAAGGGTGAAAGCAAACTCAGGAAGACCGATTAGGAAACTCTTGTGAAGAGGCAGGGAAGAAATGATAGCGGCCTAAATAAAATGGTTGAAGTGGATGTAGAAAAAAGATGGAATTACACAATTGGAGAAAATACTACTGGAACTTGCTGTTAGACTTGATAGAAGGAGGAGGGATGATGAGAGAAAAAGGATCCAAAGGTAATGCCCAAGTGTCTACTTGAGAAGATGGATGGCGGTACCATTTAACTAGAGGAAGAAGATTCATGGGGCACAGATGTCTCTTTGGATATTTTAAGTGCCAGACTCTTTGGCTGGTGACATCAAATTAGGCAGCAGGATATACATATCTGGAGCATAAAGATCTTTCTACATAATAGGATAAAGTCAGAATCAGCAAAACCAATTTCAGTTCAACGAGTTCTTACTGAAAGTTCTCTTTATTACACAAGGTACTCTGAGAGGCATTTGCTGTAAAGAAGATTACCATTGTGCGTGTTTGTTGCAGGATACTATTACTGATGCTAGATAGAAGAAAAAGTATTCTGTAGGGTGGTTAATTCTTAGGAAGATTAGCAATAATGGAAGAATTCACTAAGGAAGTACATTTGATCTGAATTTTGAAGAATGGATATTTCATTTGGGGGAAAGGTATAGATAGAAAAGAGAGATTGAACATTCCACCCTGCAGGAGCAGCAGAAGCAGCAGAAGCAATGTCATGGAATAAACAAATAACTTCCAGCTACTTCCACATATCAGTAACTAAGCCAGGTACTGGTTTTACAGAAGTGGACAAAGGTAGGCCTGGTCCCTGTCCTCAAGGAGCTTATAATTTAGTGACACAGACTGGCATTCACCAACTTATGAAAAGTATAATCACTGTTACAAGAAAAAAAAAAAGACATTTGAGGCAGCGTGTGAGTGTAATACAGGAAGAACTAAGGCAATCTGAAGTCTGGGTACTGCATCTCTGAGAAAGTGAGTTTTCAGCTGAAAATTGTAGAATAACTACATATTAGCTACACACACACACACAAGTAATATCAGAATATAACATTGGTCAGAATTGAATGGAAAGAGGGAAAGTAAACATGGAGACACAAGGCCACAAACCTCAGAAGTGTTCCAAATAAAAGATGTAATCTACTAGAACAGAGGCCTTGATGATTGAAAGACACTTAGGAGTTAGAACTAATGAGACTTAATGATTGACTGATAGTGGGAGGTGAGGAGGATAGAAAAGTCAAGGTGACTTCAGCTTTTTAAATTCCATAGATGGTAATGCCATTTATTGAACTAGGGAACACAGAGCAAGGAGTGGGTGCATGGCAGGGCATGGGAAATAGGATTATTTCATTTGGGGGCATTTTACACTGTGGTGCGTTGAAAGTCAGCAGGTAAACTGTGGTATTATATTAACTAAACTGAAGAGCACTGCTGTGTTGTTCAGTGTTACTATTTACCACTTGATAGCTAGTAGGCTATCAAAGCTATGTGTTAGGAACTCTGAGTGAGCGCCTATAAGTTATCTCAGGAAGCATTTGATTTCAAATACCTATCATGCAAATAATGATAATAACAATGTTTCCAAATTAAAATACCATTTGTTTCAGGGAAAGTTTTCAGTGTGAACACAAAAGCTCTCAAGGGCAATTGTCCTTGGTGGAGAAAAAAAAAAGACTAAACTGCTAATATGACTAAGGCGACTGATCCACATTACTGTCTGTGGCACTTATTCCAAAGAGTATTCCATGCATCACAACAGCTGGTAAAATTTGTGGTGTCCTGAGAAAAATAGCTTTCCATGTTCCCTTCAGAGATTCATGGTAAACAACAATATGTAATAGACTCTACAAAATCCCATAGTATAAATGTTGCTGGAGAATAGGTTCTTGTCGAGGGAGGCACAGTGAAGTAAAAGTAGATTTATTCAGGGAGATACACACTCCATAGACAGAGGGCAGGCCCTCTCACTCAGAAGGGAGAGCAGCTTAAGAGATACACATTCCACAGGCAGAATGTGGGCTGTCTCAGAAAGCAAGAGGGAGTGATCATGAGATGTGGTGTTAGTTTTTATGGGCTCGGTAATTTCATATGCTAATGAGTAGAAGGATTATTCCACCTATGTTGGAGAAAGGGCAGGGATTTCTAGGAATTGGGCCTCCTGCCCACATTTTGACCTTTTATGGTCAGCCTAGAACTGTCATGGCACCTGTGGGTGTGCCACTAGGCTCAAGGTCTACTGGAAGTCGAATCTTCCACCATCTTGGTTCTAACCAGATTGTCCTGTCCTCGGTTGCTGTGTCATTCCTTCCATGGTTGTGCCCTGTCTCATTCCCTCCGTCTCATAAACACCTGCTCAACATTGTTTTCAATGTACTAATTTAAACTCCAGTTTTCCTTACCCCTCCTCTCCCTTTTCTCCCCAAACTATCTTGTGAAACATCAATTTGGGATTCACCAGTCTATAGCACTGCTATATGTGATTCTCAACTGAATCTGCTGCAGGGTAGAAAAAAAAAAATACAGATTTGAAAAATAACTTCTATATCTGAAATCTGTCAATATCATCATCAAATTCAAATTTCCAAGATGGATGAATATTATACATGATGAGGTTTTAAAAAGGAAAGGAAAACTCTATAAAACATTAACTAAGATAAATTATATCTTCCTTTTCATACTTTAAAAGACCATACCTGAAATTTTCTTTTTGGAATGATCAAATAAAAGTGTGTGTATTTCCCTGAAATTCCACATATTGCTCATTGTTGGGCAGATCTTTCACAACAGGGGGTTTTCAAAACTCAAAGTCATACCTTTAGATATAGCACAACAACATAGAAATGTGCCAAATTACCCAGAAACAATTTGGATAGCTGGCAAACAGGGTTGCCTGCTGGTTTGTGAACAGTGCAGGTAATTTGCCACTCAACTCTCCTCTATTTGCCTCAATAAATTGTAGGGTACTTAGAACCCAACTATCTGTTATCCATCTGTCTATATTTCTTTGCTCTGTCAGTGTCTGACAGTAGAAAGGCTTCATCTTGTCTGTCTCTCTCTTGCAGCTGGCAGGGAAGATATAAAAGAAATCGGCTGACTTTGGAGGTTGAGGGGGAGGGGGTTTACAATTAGTATGTAGAATAGGACACCTTCTTAGTCTGCTAGGAGAAAAAGGTGATAAGCCCAAATTAGAAACTGAAAGGAACATTAAGAAGAACCTGGAAATAAATTACTCTACCACCTTGCCAGATGACCCAGCGGGCTGATCAAGCCTTGTATTTTCTAATCAACATACTCATAAACAAGATATTCACAAAGTGTCATCAACAGCTATTTAGCCTAAACACATCAACACTGCTCACCACACTGCTTCAGCACTTGTCTTCCATTTAATTGGGACTGAATTCTTCCAAGTGTGTATAAATTCAAACAGATCAAATTAAGTCCAATTATTCTTAAAAAGACAGGTTATTGTTGGTTACCAAACATGTAGCTTGTATTTGTTTCCTTTTCTCTAGGTGAATAAACTACGCAGTCAAGTCTGAGTGTTTATCCTACAATTTAACATGCTTCTCACTATCTCCATCAAAAGATAAAAAAGTACCTGTTATATAATAAAAGATCGCTTCCTTAATTTTTTGTCAAATACAGGAGGCACCTGAGAAGTACAGCTGGAAGAGGACATAAAAGGCAACAATCATTGAAAACAACTAAGAATACATACTAGGAGTAATACAGAAATTTATAGTTAGAGTTACTTGTGCTGAATTTTTTTTTCTGCAAAGCTTTGGAGACTATGGCAAAAACGAAAATGATGCAATGACAGCAGGGTAAAGCACTGAGGGTAAAGCTTTTCAAATCAGAGGATCTGGGTTCAAGTTCTAGCTTTGCCCTTGATAGCTGTACAGTTTCATATAAGACATTTAACTTCTTGACCCTGGATTGTTCTTTTATAAAATGGAAATAATATAAACATGCTACTGGGTGGTTATAAAATTAAAAAAGTAACAACAGTGGGTTTCACTTTTGTTAAATTTTGAATATTATTCCCTGATATATAACTATTCTTATTTGGAAGCAAGCAATTAGGTTAAAATATACATACACACACATACACACACACATTAACAGCACAAATACAAAAGTACTTTTATTTGTCTTCCAGATGATACAGAGTTCTAAGAAATCTACAAACTTCCAGTGGATCCATTTTTTCAGATCTCAAAGAAAGCTTTTCTGATCCTTTCCCACAAATCTCAATTTTCATTCAAAGCTTTAAATCAACATAAAAATGTATCATTCTGTGCTCTAGAACCTGATGCTTCACTTTACTTTCTCATATGCTGCTGTAATTTTAGTCTATCTGCAAAATAGCCTAGGAGCAACTTGTAGGCAGTAAGACAGTCTGGTTTATCCTGGTATCCTTGCATCTGGCTGAGGCCCTGGAACACAGCAGATGTCCAAAAACATGTTTGCTCTATAATAATGCAAGTTGTCCAATATCCAGAGGCTTTACACACTACCTATTCAAAATAAGAAACATCTCACCATCATTTCCCTATTAGACAGCAGAGGGCGGGGTGGTGATGGTGACAGAGATAGGACTTGAATGGAGGGGGAAAAAAAAAAAGTGAAGCTGTGCTGTTGACTTCCAGAATTTACCAATCAGGGAATATGCTAGGAAAGAGGAGAAACATAAAGAAAATATATAACACAAAAACCACTGTGGAGAACCAGCACATGTCACACAAGACTCATGGTTTTTATTTCTTTCAGAAAGTGTTTTTGACAGCTTATAATAAAATCAGGGCAACTCAAAGACAGGTACGAAGAACTATAGACAAAGAAGGAAAAAAATTAAAAATTCTCAGTGACTGCAATTTCCACATTTGAGCATATATACTACCTCTGGGTTTTCTGCTACAGAGGTGAAAAGGGAAAATAAATGGATAAGAGAATTTTTCATGCCTAGGAAGCATACTAACTCATGAGAGAAAATGTGTTTTTGTGGCCCTGATTTCTGAGATGCATCAGTTATGCTGGTGTTTTTATAATGGGCTATAGGTAATAAAAACACTCAGGGTCAGAGTTTCCAAATAAATATAGACTTGTTTCACACAAAATTGTTTCTTTTATTCAATGTAGATATAAACCAAAATAATAGGACCAAGTCAGGTAAGAACAATTCCAGTCATCTGAGAGGCTGGATTTGGAACTACAGCCTTCTGTAGCCTTATTACAGACATATGGTGTAGAAAATGTTTCAAACATTTTTTCTCAAGCTGACGTCTCTATAATAGGTTGCTGTTTGCTTCATGAGAAAAAAGCCTGCATGGTCAAATAATTTTAGAGAAAATGCATTATAAATTCTCTTCTACATGCTAATGATCCCAATCAAGCTTGAGACTAGAACCATAAATATTTCAAAATATCGTTCAGGATGAGACACTAAAAGTTAGGTGAATTAGCATTTATTTTATTCATATTAGGTATACTTCACTGAAATTGATACTTTTCTATATATTATTCCATTCAGTCCTCACAACAATTTATGAAGTGAAGACAAAGAAACTTGGATTCAAAGAATTTTGTACCTTGTGCATAATCTCACACTGCATCACGCTTGAAATGAAATGCAGATATATTCTGCTGTAATGTTCCTCACCGTTAACACAACGTGATCATATTTTCTTTGATGAGTTTTACATATTATACACGTTGGCTCAGAGACAGCATGCACTAACATTAGGCACTATATAATTTATTTAACTGAGGTCCAGACATCCTACCTCTGCTTGAAACTTTCTTTTGAATCATATTTGCAAGATTCACTGACGTTTCCCTTTCTCAACTCCGTTTTACTCCTGAATCCACCTGGTAGGTTTTTTTTTTATTATTTAATTTAGGTACTGTGTATTTTAAATACTAAAATATACATTTTTAAAGATTTTTTTAAAAGTGTTTGGCTGAGAATTTCAATTATTTTAGTTGCTTCAAGAGTGGTCACTTTGTCCTCATAAAGCATGGTTAGAATAGCTGCTTTTAAGTTATTGTCTGGTAATTCTAACATCTGGGTCATTTCAGGTTGAAATCTATTCATTGTCTTTTCCCTTGAGAATTTTTCTTTCCCTCTGGTTGTTAGTAATTGGGGATTGTATGACGGACATTTAAAATACTATGTTTTAAAACTCTGGGTCCCATTAAATTTATGTGGAGAATGTCAATTTGTTTGTTTATTCATTTTAGCAGACCATCACCTGGTTAGGTCCAGACTGTAAGTTCTGTTTTGCTTTCTATGGAAAGATGTTTGAATATTAGCTGAGTTTTCAAAGTTCTTGCTGTGTTCTGGTGTCTGCTCATTACATGAGCATCTCAGGAGGTGCCCTGAGAGCTGGGATGGAGCTTTATACACTCCCTCTTATTTAGGTGTGCTCTGACCACGCAGAGCTTGAGAGGGATGACTCTGGCACTTGTGTTGGTTTATATACAAAATTAGAGATTCCTTTCTCTCTATTCTTGTGGATTTATGCCTCACTCTGGCTTCCAAAGTGTCCAATTTTAGGATTTACCCAGCAAATATATAGAGTTCTTTCAGAGATTTAGCCTTCTGCACTCTTGCGTAGATCTGGACAATTATAAGCAGAACAGTGAGACAAGGGTGAGAAAGAAAAGTAATACGGGCCCCCTCCCTTGTACTCAGGGAACCCTTTTCTTGGTTTCTCTATTGAAAGGGAGAAGTTTTCTCTTGGGTCTTATGTGCCTATACCCGCTGCACTGAGAGAATCCAGCTACATCACTGGGGCTGGTCCCAGGTCAGTGCTGGAAGAAGAAAAAGAGACAAAGTATGAGGACTTTTATAATCTGGTGCTCACTGAGGCTGTTTTCTTTTTCTTTTTAACTTGGTTTGCTGGCCCAGTTTTGCTGAGCATGATCATTACAAAGTTCCTAGTTTGGCTTGCCCAGGGTTCAAAGCCAGAAGATGAAGGAAGAAAATAAAACCCTAGGAAACTCATAGCCACTGTTATTTAAGTTTTGACTTATCTTTTCTATCTGAGTGCTATTATTTTTCAGAATCCTTGTTTGTTTGTTCATCTATTATTTGTATTTTGTCCAGATGTTTTGTTTTCATCAGTAGGAGAGTTAATCTGTAGTAGGTTCCCTTCATCCTGGTGAGAACCAGAAATCAGCCTAAGGGGTTTTTTTAATAGGAAACTTCTCAAAGACCCAAATTTTGTACGAGAAAGTGTGGTAATAATGAGTTTAATCTACTACCTAGGAAATGTTATGTGCAAATACATACAATAAACTATCAGGGCTCCCAGAAAGGCAGTGGGATCTTATGTCAGGTGGACCATTGCATGAATTCCACTTTGAATCTTTACTAAACATCTCTCAGGGCAATTATCTCTTCTGTATGATGGGACAGTGAACCCTACATCACAGAGTCTCTGTGAGTAATAAATGATTGAATGTCTGAATGTACTCTACCACTTATTAAAAATATCTGACATAAAGCAGATGCCTAATGGTTATAATTGGGTTATTGTATTGATTAGTGTATTATTCAGGGTTCTGTAGAGAAACCGAACCAAGAGTAAAGATAGATACACAGACAGATTTTGCTCATGTGATTATGGAGGCTAAGAAGTACCAAGATCTGCCACCTGCAAGTTGGAGACCCAGGAAAGCAAGTGCTATAGTTTAATCTTAGTTCAAAGGCCTGGGAACGAGGGGAGTTGATGGTGGAAGTCACAGTCCAAGTGCAGGAGAAGACCTATGTCCCAGCTCAAACAGTTAGGGAGAAGGGACAAAATCCTTTCTTTTGCCTTTTGTTCTGTTCAGGCCCTAAACAACTGAATATTCCCACCAACATTGTGAAGGATTCCCTGTGTTCACTAATTCAAATCTGAATCTTACTGAGAAGCACCCTCACAGACACCACCAGAAAATTTATTTAGCCAATGAAATATTTATTTAGCCAAATATTTGGGCACTCTGGGACCTAGTCAAATTGACACATAAAATTAATCATCAACATTTTTATAAAGTATTTAATTTTAGAAAATCACATCCTAATGTGCTCGTCAAAGTTGGAAGTGAATACCTAGAAAAATGCCTACCGTATCTTTCTAATAGCATTAGTGGGCATAATCTCGCCTAAGTGATACACATTGAGTATGCTGGCTCTGTACGAATCGCTTTAAACAAATTTTTAAATTTAATCCTCCACAACAGTTTTGCAAGTCTGAGAATCATTACCATCCCCATTTCACAAGTACAGACAAAGAACCTTATATGAGTAAAGATTCTTAGGGTAACTTGCCCAAGGTCAACCTTAAGCAAGTAGAAAAGCTAACTTTCTGGCTTCTGAGCCTGAAGAGGTACCATTACTTCTTTCGCCTGTGTTTGTTTCACCATGGCTGATGTTTAAATGACCTCGTATAGCACTACTGACCAGTTTTAGTGGCTCTTGAGGAATCTTTCAGAACTGAAATTGTCAACAATATATAAAGTATGGTTTGGGCTCTCAGAGGTTGCGTTTGATATTTTAAGTGTACTCAACTTTTAGCTAGATGTGCAAAGTCACTGTAGATTAATTTTTTTTTTTACATCGAATTCAACTATTTCAGCAAGTCAGTATGTACAACTATTAGCAACAGAACGGAGTATATAGCAAGTGGATTTAAAAGACAATTAAAAATAAGTAATAATGCAAATTTCAATTTTGTTAGAGCCTACCATTCTATCAAATGCTTAAATGTGAGTGTGCCAAGGAAACTGGTTCTGTATTTTCATGATAAATAGCAATTTATCTTAAAAGGAACTAAAGAAAATGGGATATGTGACAGTGAGTCAAACATACAACAACACAAGTGCAATGAGAACATCTAATCTGGTGAAAAGGCAGGGACTCATTAAGATATTATTAGTTTTAGTCAAACAAGCTCACTATACATCAATAACTCATTCCTTATTCTCAGTGATTATGACCCCGTGTAGGCAATAAAGTCAGACCAAGCGGCACATGCTTGTGTACTCACCTAGACCTGGAAAATCTCTGTCGTGTTTTGAGAGGAGAGTCTGTATTTCTCCTATTGTAGTATACGATCAAGGGCTTTTCCCTAGGCAAGAAATCAGATTCTTCTACAGCAAACCCACAGAAGTTCTTCCTCTTGCTTAGAGTCCCACGCAGGGTACCTGCATGCTATCCTTATTCAGAAAAACATGAACTGTTACCAGACGAGGCCAATGCCTCTGTTGCTGGCGGTGGTGGGCACTGGAGATAAATCTGCCAATTCTCTTAGGGTGTAGTTGAAATACTTGGGCAGGTTTAAGAAACCCGTGTGACTGCCCAATTGACTAATTCTGGATAGCCTGTTTAGCCCCCACCAGTCTGAGTTTTCTCATCTATAAAGTGGGTGAAGAAGAAGAAAGAGAGGTATGACAGAATCTTGAAGAAGATGGTTGCTAAGTTCCCTCCTAAAAATAAAATGTGCGTTTTTATGATTTCCTCCAGCAACACACACAGGACAGCAAATTACATATTAACTTCTCAGGGACTTTTCAGACTTCATGCACCATAGTTTAATGGTACTATACAGAATCATTGTATTAAAAGAACTATATTGTTATTTAAAAAAAATTCAGGAAATCAATGAAAATAATCTGCTATATAAATGCCTCGAGAACAAAGGCACTAACTTACATGTGTTTCTTCCAGTGCTCAGCAGTGCCCTATGCATAGCAGATAGACAATCAATATTCACAATTTGCAGTATGACAGAGTATTATTCTTCTGACTGAAGGATTCCCCAATTTTAATACTGAAATGCAGATAAATTTTATTCCTTCTAATTCTACTCATAAAATGTTAAAAATGCAACATTAAGATGGTTTAATAATCATTCTTACTGTCTACATATTTAGTAAGATGTTCATGGTAAATTTGAAAATTGTTTGTTTACTATGATTAACCTTCAAAAGTACTACAGCTAAAAATAATATAGATCCATTTCATGAAAATATCTGGACTTATGAGGAATGATGAAACCTAAGGGTAATAATATAAGTTGTAGCCAGAAACTCCATTTTCCATGATCTAGATTACAAAGAGAAAAATACTACCACTTGAGGAGAATTGACATTGACAATATAATGCAGGTAAAGAGTAATATAAAAAGAATAATGGCAAAGAAAGAGTCGAATGTTGATGGCAAAAATGGATCAGAGAGAAGATGGAAAATAAACAAACAAAAATACAGGATTAAAAAAAATATTTCAAGGGTATTGTCTTCTCTAGGAATGTTACTCATTAGTTTCACTATGTGGTGGACAGAAGAGATTAATCATTTTTGAAATAAGAAAATAAGATTAGGAAATTCAAATACATTCATTTAAGAGTTTGGCGTTGAGATGACATGGATATACTCTTAACACCTTTGGAATAATTTTTCTATCAGAGACAGTGACCCTAACTATGTTCTAACTTGCATTTCTTTCTCCCTAGGTTCCTTTCTTTACAGCAGTTAATGAGTAGGTTGGCAATATAAAAAAAAAAAGTCAAAAGAAATAGAAAACAGCATGCGTTAGTCCAAGGTTGACCGGATCACCTACTTTGCCGAAAACTGTTAACACTGAACCAGCAGAGCCCGCAGACACCACCAGCGCATCTTCCATTAGATTTGGAGGCTCTGTTAACTGACTTTCAACCTGCCAGGAACACTTTGCTCACACACTGACGCAGACAGCAGCAATACTACAAAACCAGGAAAAAAGTACAGCTAAATCCTCCACAAATTACCCTCATCAACATATTCTGGAGTCCCAGTTTCCTTCAAAACACAAATCTGTAGTTATGAAGCAACAATTTCATTTTCACTTGCAAATAAACTACGTAAAGAAAGTCAACATTGTTAGAAGTTTAACTATTTTTATGTAAAAAAACCCCCAAATAACATTATAAAAGGAGAATAGTTCTATAAAGCTAAAGGGATGAATGGGTGCTGATTTATAATCCGTGTTCCCAATGAAGCATTAATAATGAGTATGACAGATATCGTGTGAAGTGCCGGAGACCTGGAGATTAAAGACAGTGTCTGTCTTCAAGGTGCTCACAAATTGGAGGAAGATGCAGAGAAATAAGCAGGCATGTGTGATACACATGATGTAGAAGTATGATGCTACAGTAAAAGGATGCACATCACATGAAGGGAGGACAAAGAGATATTTAAAACAGAGCAAAGTGATCAGAAAAGACTTCACATAATGGGTTGTTGTTAAGCTGAGTTTGGAGGAGGAAGAGGAGCCAAACAGGCAAAAAATGGCACCAAGCTTATTCCAACCAAAACAAACAACTTAAGCAAAGCAGAGCTGTGAGCAAGCAGGGTGGATTCAGAGAACTGCAATTAATCCAATAATCCTCAAGTGTAATGTGTGAAAGGAACATGGTAACAATGAGATTGGAGACTTAAACAGGGCACAGGTGAGGCCAAGGTAAGACTGAAAATGGTGAACTGCAGAAAAATATTATGGAGGGAAGACAACCAAAGCAGTAGCAAATGAGGAAATACATTCATACATTCATTCAACCAACATACTATAAGCCAGTACTTTACTACGTGCAGGGGTACAAGAGTCAGCAAGCATCAATAATTCATGCCCTCCTCGAGTTGATACACTAGTGTGTTCTTGCGTGTGTTATGCTGGAATTCAGTTTTTGTTTGTAGGGAGCCATGATGATCCATCTTAAGTTTGGAATTTCCCTGAAGAGACCTATAATTTTTTTCAACTGCCTGAATTTTTGAATTAGGTTACTGGATGTTGAGATAAATTTGGATTAGTTTAAAGGTTGGAGTAATGAGCGGAATAGGGGTAGAAAAGAAAATAGAACAGGACTATTAAATTGGAAGACAATGGTTGATTCAAGGAACCAGAAAATCAGACAATGATGATGAAAGAGCTGATCTGAGAATAAGAAAATGAGAGGGTTGTATAGACTCAAAATAGCAGTTAAAAATAGATACATTAAAGCTTAAGATTTTAGAAGTTGGCCTTTCAGATTTTAATGGAATAATCTCTATCTCATGTCTAAGGACACTCTGAAAAATGCATGATTAATATTACAAACATGGAAGTGACATGAAAGCTAAACCAAAATATATACAAAAGTATATGCAGAAAATATAGACTATAGGTCAATTCTACATATTCATGTAAAACTTTAAATACAATACTATGAAATTAACTTTAATACCACATAGTAAAAGTATCTCTCCCTTACTTATGTAGGTTTATAATAAGAATTCAGTGATTTCCAGTGTTAGAAAATCTCCATCACATCAGTAATTCCTAACCTGATGAATATAATTCTCTTGAACCAATATCCAACATAATATTTATCAGTAAAACCTAGAGGACTCACCATTAGAATTTGGAGGTAAAAACTAAGAAAACCCACTATTTCTTCAATACTTTATACATTAGAATTTCTATCAAAGTAATAAGATGCAAATAATAGTAAGACATATAAAATTACTATTTCTTTTGACTAATCTGATCATCCATGAAAAAAAAAAAACACTCAAAACTCTTTAATGGACTTCAGCAACCTTGATGGATTGGTGTCCTTATCCTAAAGCCATTTGATACAAATTTGTCACCTAGTAATTCATTCTAAAGAATTAATCATGGATGTGGCTAAGTGCTATAGGTAACTATGTTTTTTTAGAGCACTATCAAATGAAAAATTGAAAATAATCTGGACACTGAATAATGAAGAAAAATATAGCTATCGAAATATTTTTGAAGTCAATGCAGTAACACAAAGGAATAATAGGGATGCTAAGTGAGAAAATATCACTATACAAAAGTGTATACATGTTGTGGTCCCAATTTTGTATTTGACATAATATATGGGGGGTAAATTGGGAATAAATATTTCAAAATGTGAACTTTTAAGTTTTATTAGATACAAAAGATTTTAAGTGATTTCTCTACTTTCCAAAATTTCTATAGTGAAGAAAATAATAAAATACAATAAAGTAATTTGCTCATGACAAAGAAGTATGACAAATCAAAGATGCTTCACCCACAAGTTTTTGCTCTTAACTGCTGTGCTAGGGCGAGAGCAAGTTGCCTTACTCATCTTGTGCCCCATGTCTAACACACTGCCTCACACACAGCATGTGCAAAATAAATCTTTACTGACTGTTTGAACTATCAAGGAAGTAATTCCACCTAAATCTCCCCATACGATTCAGTTCAAATTAGTTAAAAAGACTTTTTTTCAGTAGTTGCTCAGGATAGTAGCCCACCAAACTAAAAATTGATAGTGTTAACAATGTCTGCTTATATAACACATAAAAAATCAAATATATATATTATATATCAAATATATACAATGTATATCAAAATATATAACATATATCAAAATATGTATTATAACCACACATGTTTTGATTTAAATGAGATAAGAATTCAGATGGAGCCTTAAATGAAATTGCAGAGGTCACTCTTTCATGTATGTATGTACTCAAATGCACATGAAATATCAAGAAGTTTGACAAATGCTGAGACAGATACATATGAGAATCATGATCTGGAGTATTTTCTAGTCAAACAGGGGAAATGAAGGCAAGTAAAAAAAACCTCAGTAAAATGTGATAAAGTCTACAGCAAAGTAAGAAGCAAGGGCACCATGAAAGCACAAGGAAGCATCATGTGAGCTTCAATTTGGATAAAAGGGGAAAATATGCTAAAATGCCTGGAGAGGAGGTCAGGAAGTGTTTATAAAATAGGAGTTCTCTGAGAAAAGGACAATGAGAAGAGAAGGGCTAACCCAAGTAGGGGGCTGAAGTGTGCCATGATTCCCCAGTGACCCTTACTCATGGGGCCACAGAACACTACTGGAAGCAGAGTTCCTTCATGTGACTCACTGGTTTGGAGACTTGTGATGTTAACTTGAAATACACAACGTTTTAGCTCACATTCAGACATGTTTTCAACCTGTTTCACTTTATATTGGGCAACAGTGTACTTTAGAATTTTTCTCATATTAACACACAAATATTCAACAATAGGCACAATAGAAAATAGAATCATGCCCTGAGAAACAGAAAGAATTTAAGAATAACCAAAATAAGAGCATTTTATAAGATGTTGCTTTTATTTTCCTCAGAGATCAGATTTGATTAGAAAGTTTAATGTATCAACTAAATTTGCTATTTGACTTTTTTTTACCCTTTCCTGTCATCAAAATCACTGTATTTTTTAAAGTATTAAGTGGTCTTGGCTAAGAATGAAAAGTAACTTTAACCACCTCAAAAGGAATCTAATTGTGTTTTATGAAAAGAGACAGTATCTGTGCAACTGCTGTCGCTCAGAAGAAACAGGAACTTCAGTGTGTTTTCCATTGGATTCACATAGCTCATTAAGTACTACGTGGTACGAGTTATAAGGTAATCTGACAGTTTCAAATTATATGAAATCGACATGTCAGAAACTTTATAGGAAAAATTTCACAATGGAGTTTAAATGCTTATGTAGGACAGTGGCAAACCCAGACCGGGCTGTGCAGTTATTTTCATGGCCTTCACCTTGGTGACCTCCACTTCTCCGTGATAACTCTCCCCAGTTGGGCCCCAATGTCTACACAAGCCTTTTAATAAGACTCTCTAAAAATCTTTTCTTATGCCATCTGGTTTAATAATATTCTAATGTCAATTCTAAGCTCACAACCCATTTCCTTATGATTTCAACTTATGTAATACACAAGATTCCATATTCTCTACATGCCATTTTACATGTCTCTTATATATTAACACTTTACACAAATCGTATAACATTATTAATAGTTCCACTTAACCTAGGTATTAATAAATACATAAGCATTTGGACCAAATTTTTTAATAACAGTTTCTATCCCAAACTCTTTTATCACATATTAGAATCTCATGCATCATAGTTTAGTAAACAAGGTAATATTGTCCAATAACTTATTTGATAGATATCATTGTGATTTTGTTCCTGTCATGAGAGAAATGGGATTTTCAGCTGCAAAACTAACATTGAGCAAATCTTGCATTTATTAAATGCAGGTTGGACATGGGGAAGTCTTCTGTAGAAACAGTCCATAATTATTACATCTACACTTTACCTTTAATATGACTCTTAATGTTCTAAACTGAAGAATGCAGCAAATGACAGTCAGAAAATTTGCTTTGAGATGTATGAACTTTAATTTGCATTTTCTCACAGGCTCAGTTTTGTTCAGGTTTTGGGTAAAAATCTAGTAAGAAGTGCAATATTATCACTGGCTTTAGTTAAGGAATGTCGGCAGTGATGAAATCCTTTGTATTATATTCTCAAGAGAACTAATTCTTTCTGTCCAAGGATGTACTTCATAGGTGTCATGTAAAAATCTGCAGTGATTCTGTTTTGCTGTCTTAGTTCAGGCTGCTATAACAAAATGCCATAGATAAGGTGACTTAAACAACTAACACAATGTCTCATAGTTCTTAATGCTGGGAAGTCTAAGATCAAGGTATTGGCAGATTTGGTGTATGGTAAGGTCCTTTTCCTGGTTCATAGATAACACTCTTCACTCTGTGTCCACATGTGGAAACAGGGAGCTATATGCTCTCCATCTCTTATAAGAGCACTAGTCCCATCATGGGAGCTCAACCACCAACATCTCATCCAAACCCAAGTACTTCCCAAAGGTCCCACCTCCAAATAGCATCACGTTGGGATTCGGCTTCAACATATGCATATGGAGGACACAAATATTCAAATCTATAGCAGGAGTGGAATCTCAAGTTAACCTTGGTTAAGTGGCATTACGATTCCACTACCTCTTTTACTAAACAAAAATCCAAGTCTTTAGCTTTTATTAAGATAACTGGTTGTAAATGATTATAGATAATGGAGTTAATCATGCAGGCAAGGAGGAACACTTTAAAATTCATTACAGATCTCACATTCACCTCCAGAAACATGATGGCCATCTTAAAGGAGTAATGGTTTAAATGTCTGCAAGCCTTCTGCACACATAATTCTTTTTATTCCTTCTTTTAGTCTAGTTTAGCTGTTCTCCTACTTCATTATGCATAAGAATTACTATACAGAATGTTACACCTACAACAATATAGAATTTACTGTAGTTTATGCCAAAGATAGTAAGTATTCTGACTATATAATAGAATATTCCATGATGTCTTGATTCAAGAAATGAGCCTTGTCAGAAAAAGGATCCTAGATTCTCCAAACAAAGGTGGTTCCAAGTCTTTCTCACCAAACTGCCAAGTTCCAGAGAGGAAGAGAGAGACTGCAAGGCAACACGTCCTAAGTTAGCTCAATATATAAATGTTCCCACCACTCGTTTGCCAACAAAACCCTCACTTTACTACCTCCATTCATTCTGAGTACGGCTAGGCAAGGAATTATCAGCACTTGCTCAGTGTATTCGATCACTTATCCAACAGTTTCAAAGACACTGAGTGGAGATAATACAAGCACAACTATATGAGTTTGTGAAGGTTTTAGGTATAGTAGCCATAAATATGTGGACTTAGATCTTTTGAAGTATTTTTCACTTCAGTTTGGAGACCACTGGTGTGGAGATTGGATGGGAAGGACATAAGCCTAAAATCAGAGGGAGGAGTTAAGGGGCCCTTAGAGCCAATGAGGGCCTGGCCTAGGGTCAGAACAGAGCAGATGGAAAGAGAGAAAGTTAAAGAGGCAGAACGGGACAATTTGGGGGAAAGGTCTGATAGAAGGCAGTGGGGACAGGAGGTGAAATAGGTGACTCCCACGCTCCTGGTTTAGGTGATTCTGGAAAGATCCTGTCATGATCTTAGACTGAGGGTGGTGTCTGACAATAGGCAAAACCATCCTAACACAAAGCAAACTTCTCACTTGTTGACTTTTTGGTTCCCATGGTCCTGAGACAGTTCACATATTCTGGCTGAGAGAGCTTCTCTGAGAGATCATAAACATGTGAAAAATAAAAGTGATTTGGGGGGAAAGAGAAGGAATTCCATGTCAAATGCGGTAGATCTGAGGCTCTTTCAGACCTCAGGTTCTGGAAGGAGAGAAGACACAAACATTCCAGGACATAAGAAATTGCCTTTCTCTGGGTGACTCTACAACTTAGAAGAGGCAGACAAACCTATAGGAGCATAAACAAGATTTTCTTCACGAACAGATCAGAGCCAACACAACAGAGAAAAAAGATTCAAAAATTAGGACGCACCTGGTCACTGCTTTTCTGATAATACAGTGGGCTCCTGGAAATGTAACTGCCTTGTTTCCACAAAAGGCAGGTGCCAACATGAGGCTGGAGTGGGGAAATCTGCCTAATTGATCCCTACATGAACTTCCATCATTTTAGGTACAGATTCCACAAAATATTCAGAAATATCTGTCCCTTTACAATTAAGTACAGAGTGCTTTTCATTTGAAAACAGAATTGCAGTCAATTCCTGATTATACAGCTGCAGATTACACACATTGGGGGTTACTATGCTGTAATAAATACTTTCATTTTTTATGTTAACTGACTTGGCACACAAAACTCTACTTACCCTGACTGCGTTCTGGCTGAACCAATCCACAAATCTCGTGAGCTCTAGAAAAGCTCTCCACGGCAAAATGTAGTATTGCCTCAGAATTGTTTAAATTAAAACAGAGGGTTCATATAAATCATCAAAGTATTATTAACAAATTTTATTTTTAAAAGTTAGAGTGGACAAAAGCCTTACTGATAAGTTGCTAAGACTTTAAAGAAACTTAATGGAGTGGGTGGAGTTGGATAACTGACCCCAGAAAAATGACCAGTCCTTAGGCTCTGAGGATACCAATTCTTTCTGTTCTTTAACAAGATGAGGATTTACATGCATGTACAGACAAGCAGGCACAATTTAATTATAGCCGTTTTCTTTTTTTTTAATCATTAATTCTATAGTTACAGAGCATCACCTGCATAAGGCTGTTATTGAGCTCAAGACCTGACAAACAATAAGATCTTTGCACTGACAAGTACATTGGTCCCTTTCAAACCCTCCCCACTGCATCATACATTTTGCACAGATGGGGTTTCAACTCATTTTTGTATACCTTAGTTATCTGATGTCAGAAACTGATTTATTCTTACAAATTCCCATTCTGGAGTCCAATTCAGAATGAGCCTGTGTAATGAGAAGTCTGTAACATAACAACAAATACACTATTCTTCAGTTTTTGCACCTGTATGGCTACTTTTGCAGTTTTATAAATAACTTTACTGTGCGGCCCAGATAAATGACCTTTGAAACACTTTTCTTTTTTCAGTCACCTTAAGCACATGGGAGAATCTTCTGTTTGTTTTCGTATTTCCTCTTATTTTCAGTGTATGGTTCTCTTACGAGAACATGGTTACTCCCTTAAAACCTCATCTCATTCTATAATATTTAATACAACACTTATGATGTTCTGATTCAAAACAGTAATCCTAAAGGACATTTAAACTAGCAGGGAAAAATGGTAAGGCAGACAAAAAAAATGTCAAAAATGATAGATCTGAAATTTAGAAGCTTAGAGAAGAAATAAGCTAGGAGAAACAAAATGGGATCATTCAGCCTCCTAGTAAAATCAATATGTCTTTTGGATGAAAAAAACCAAATGTAACCAACCGGTTTCTTTGACAGGAAAAAGTAGAAAGGAAAACCGTCTCACTGAAAGCAATTAAGAAAGCACACTAAGTCATTTTACAATTAGGATTTCTTTGCAATAAATTCAAAGATTAGTGACACCTATTCACGTGAATCCATGTTTAATATTTCATGGGGTTTCAGATATTCTTCAGGTTGTATATTTACTAAATGTCTTAAAATGTTTTCATTGTAAAATAGATAAAGTAAACCACACAAAAGTATTTGTATGGCTTAACAAATTAGCTCAAGACGTACAAACTGTAACCACAGTTCACTTCAAGATAGGACTTTGCTACTCATCCTAGAAGCCACTTCCATGGACCACATCCCTATCACAGCCCTTCTCTCCCTCCAAAAGCAACCACTTTTCTGTTACTGTAATCCCTCCTTGTTTTTATTTTTAAATAGATTTGCAACCTAAACGTACTTCCACAGAAACTGTAATTTAATTTTGCCCATTTTTGAAGTTTGCTATGTTTTTAAAGTTATTTTTTATTGAAATATAGTCTGTTTATAATGTGTTAATTTCTGGTGTACAGCATATGTGATTCAGTTATACAGATATGTATATTCCTTTTCATATTATTTTTCATTATAGGCTATTACAAGGTATCGGATATCGTTCCCTGTGCTACACAGTGGGATCATGCCATTTATCTATTTCATATATAGTAATTAGTATCTGAAAATCTTTGATAGTTTCCCTCCATCTTTTTCTTTTCCAGTGATGTTTTCTATAGTTCAGATTTTGCTGGTTGCAACCTCATGGTACAATTCCATATGTTCTTCTGTTCTCTGTATATCTTGCAAACTGGAAGCTGGATCACACTCAGGTTCTGTTTCTTTTGTGAACTATAGGTGGTGATGTGTTTTTTCATCACATGATGTCTAGTTGTCTATCCTTTTGTGATGTTAAAAGCCACTAATCATTGGGCCTATCTCTATTAATTCACTAGGGGTTGCAAAAAATGATACTTAAATTTTGATATATCTTTTAAATTTATTATGTGTGACATTTTTATAAAGAGATGTTTCTCAGGTACTCTTTAATTAATGGTACAGTTCATATAAAAATGCCATGATAAGTCTTTTCCTTTCCTGACCAGTTTTTCAGATACCTTCAATACGGCATTTTCAATCATTCAATTCACTTTTTTTCTGTACTTTCAATCAAGCATGACTTTATTCAAGCTATCAATCATGATGCTGAAATAACAGTAACATGTATTTGTCCAGAAAGTAGAGTGCATAAAATGAACCAAAAAGTCACCAGCTGCTGAAACAGTTGCTGAAAAATCAATGTATGAAGTGTCATTATCCCTAAAATACACATTTATCTGCCAGAGAAAAATGTTTATTTGTTTCAAAATAGAAGAGAAAAGGTAGCTAAATGTCACAATATTTTCAGAATGTTTCAAAACTAGCTGCAACATAGTGGCATAATTCACTTCCTTACCCTTGGTGACCTACTGACAAGCTGATTCTTTTTTTACATATAGTAGAAAGCACAGAGAGTACCTTAAAATTAAATCAAATATACTCAAATCTTCCACTACTCTTTAGTAATAATCCAATCTGGAAATGGCTCAGCTGGCAAAGTGATTTCTAAACAGCTGTCTTGTTATTGGCAATGAGAATCTTTTCTTACACTTCTGTTTATTTTTGTCCATCTTTATATCAATTTGAAATCCTTTCAGTATTATATTAGTTACAGCTATTGTGGTCTTTGAACTTTTCTATCTAATCTTCAAAGCAGTGCAATCATCCTAAAAAATCACTACAGTTTTGACTGACTCATCCCACTAGTGCCTACATGGCTGCAGAAATATATTAGTTTTAATCCTGATGATTTCAAAGAATATACCTTTAATTCATCGTAACTTTTTCCAAAGATGGAGACTCTAAACAGTGAAAGAGAAGTCAAACCAAACCTGTATCAAGTTTTCTGATCTGGGGACATTGCTGCTGCTTTTAGGTTAAGTCACAAAGGCAGTTTATTCTGATTTGGAAATGTCTGTCCATATCTCTCCAACCTCCCTGTTAAGACATTTCATATTTTCTCTTTTCAGTTAAAATCCAATATGGGCATGTATTTTTTTCTGACTCCAGGGCCATCTCCTCCGATCTCTTACGCTCTACTGTTCAGTTCTGATTGCATTTCAATGACTCGGCTATGTGTTCACCTAGGAATGTGTATCAGGTGCCAAGAAGGAATCTTTAAATAAATTCTTATTGAAGCATAGCACAGACTCAGAGTGTTATCCAGATGCCCATAGGCTCCCATACAGGTACCAGCTTCCTCTGCAGTGGGGTTGCCAGTATTTGATCAGGTTCTTGGCATTGAGATGTGAATAAAAGTGATGTAAACCGTTTCCAGGCATGGTGCTTAAAATCATCCTACACGAACCCCAAGCTCTTTGATCCCTCTCTGGGGACTTGGGAAGCCTGGATTCCAAACGATACAGCTGAAAGACAGAAACTGAGGCACTGTTTGGAGAGGAAAGCCTTGACCCACAATGAACTCTATGTGAGGGAAAAATAAACCTATTTTGTGTTAAGTCATGGGGAGGTTTGTCTTTTGCAACATGTGACATCAACTCAGTCCAACTAAAACAAAGAAAATGGTTTAATGTGTATAATTTATATTTTAAGAAGAAACTCCTGGATAAATTTTGCTTTAGTGGACTGCCCCTGATTATATTTTTATCACATCTCCAAAATAAACAAAATAAAACAAAACAAAAATAGCCATCTTTCCTAATTAATTTTTGGCTGGCCATTCATTTGCTATCAGATGAAACTGAAGCCAACCATAAGTCATTTCTTCTGGTATAAAAAGAGTAAGTTCATAGAGGCAGGAAGGCACGTGTTTGAATTTTGGCTCTGCATTTTTCCAAGTGTGCAGCTGTAGGCAAATTATTTAACATCTCTGAGATATAGCTTTGCTCCTCTACACTGGAAATAAAATATTTTTCCATGAATATTGTGAGTCCTATCAAAAGCATAATAATAGAATTTATTTCCCTTATCTGTAATATTCAGTCTTTAATTAGATTTTCATGGGACCAAACATTCACAAGAGATTCATTCATTCACTATTCATATTATTTACTCATGGTTAACTAACAACATATTCTAATGACTGAAGTTGGATTATCCCACTATAAACATCACTGCCCAGCAGACAGCCTGGTATATTAAGTTAATAGAAGTTGTTTTATTTCTGGGATTTAGAATAAGGCAGATCTAAATTTAAACACTGGTTTTGCTCAATTACACTGGCAATTGGCATAAATGTATGAGTCTCAGTTTTCTCAAATGAAAAATGAGAATAATAAAAAGTAATATTTACCTCAGAAATTATATTGAGTAAATAAAACATGATTAGAAGTATCTGACAACTTCCTGGGACAAAACAAGAGATTAGTTCCCTTCCTGAAATTTTACAGGTTTATATGAATTTCAAAGATCTTTAGACAGCTTCCTTATTTAACACTGTTAGGCATTGCTAGTTTGTAAGAATCCACAGGGGGCTTAGGCTGATAAACTGATTCACCACAATAGACTCACAGAGAACCCTAATTAAATATCTTATACTATTTCCATTAATAAGTATTAACACAGATACATACATTAGAAAGACAATCCCCAAATCCCTATCTAAAGTTAAAAAAAATTAAATAAATGTATATTAACCAATCCTCCAAAGAATTCCTCTGAAAGATTTAACAGTTCATATCAAATATTCCATTTAATGGTCCATTCTATATACTCCATCAATCTTTTGATTGACTGACTTTGAAGCTCTATTAATGCATCTCCTACAGTCAAAGTTTTAATGGAGTTTAATGGAACTCATCCAAATCTATAATAGCATATTCCCCCTAAATTAACTTATAACCTACAAGTTAATGAAATGAATGTAGCTACCATTTACCCAGAGGGAGTCAAAATTCTGGACCCATCGCCAGGGAGATAGGTTAGTGGCTTAGCACCCTTTTGTTCAGCCCTGGAACACCATATACCTGGAAGTGCATTAAGGATGTTACTAAACTCTTATGCATCTTTTAATAAGAGCATTGGGCACCAAAGAATCTAAATTGCACTTCAAAGCTCATAAGAATATTTAGCAACTGCACAAATTGAACCAAACTGTTCAAGACCTGTGGTGAAGCCTTAAGTTTATTTTAAACTTTGTATAGCACTTTACATCTAATGAGACCGCTGATGTTTATTGAATACATCAACATACATGTGCTACTCTAAATAAACTGCAGTTAAATAGTTAAGTTGCTAAAAATGAAACTCACAACTGACTGACAAACTATTCATCCCTCCCTGAAAAAAAAAAAAAAATCCCAGAAATGGCTGAGTTGCCCAGAAAAGACTTGATCCTCTCTCTTGAGTTCAAAGGTAATAAAGTGTTTGGGAAATGGGTCATTTGAGGAAAGACTACAGAGCTGAATTTATTTACAACAGAGAACAGAAGGCTGACAAAGTGTATGGTGGAGGTGCTGGAGGCTGGGGGATTTACAATTTTCAACTATATAAAGCAATAGCATATGGGAGGTGTTAAGCAGCTGTTCTATTTCTGCTCAGGAAATAGTTATGCTTAGGAGCCCTAGCCAGCAGAAATAGGACCAATGGATCAAAGTTACAGCCAGGCAAATATTAGCTCATCATATAAAAAGAGCATTTTTAAAATTAGAGTTGTTGGAAATTGAAATAGGTTGCCTTGGGAGGCAGCATGCCCTGGTGGCTCTGGTGCCTCACTGAGCAGCCAGCCTTGGCATATCTCTATTACAAAGCTGTCTCGGTTCAGAGTGAAAAGGAAAGACACAACAAAGACAAAGAAAGGGAAGAGGGGCAGAGAGAGAGAGAGAGAGAAATATTTCCAGATGAGCCTCATAGAAGACCAGGATAATACCTGCTAGGGGTGGAAGACTTATTTATGAGTTCTTTAATGGAGTGTTTTAATTCTACAAACCAGGGATTCAGTAACTAGTCTGGTATGGTAAATGATTTACTAATAAGGATGCAGGGATTTTGAAGTTTTTCTCTGACTACTGCAGAGAGGAAAGTGGGGAGGAAAAATAAAGAAGAGGGAAGATGCAAGAAAGGAGAAGGGAGACCCAGCTTCCCAGTGAGCTCAGGAACCTTGGAGGAACATGGCCTTGAATTTTTAGAAGTAATGGTGTGTGATTTTGAATTCAAAGCAGTTTCCTAGTCTACATTGTGTTAAACCCTATTATTCCTTCATTCAACAAAGAGTTTCTGGCTGCCTACCATGAGGCAGGGAGTTTTCTACAGCACGGAGATTCAGTGAAGAGCAAAACACCCTCTTAGATGTCAGCTCTAACGATGAAGACATCACAAACAAGTAAACTGATTAATATATAATAAGTTTGCAAGTAGTTAAAATGTGCCACAAAGGAAAAAAAAATCAAAATTGGTAAAAAGGAAATGTGGTATTTTCACATCTGATGGGCAGAAGTTTCCCTGATGAAGTGAGGTTTGAGCAGATACTTGGGGAAAGTAGGAATCAGCCATGTGGTGACCCAGAGGGTGTGTGTTTCAGACGGAGGTCACAACAAATGCACAGGCCCTGGAGGCGGAATGGGCTATGTGGGTTCAGGAACCAAGTGATGAAGAAGAGAGAGGAGCTGAAGCACTGAGGCAGTCAGGAGCTTGATCCTGCAAGGCTACTGGTCTTGCATTTTATTCTAAGTTTGCAGTTGAGGCAGGGAGTGATAATGTTCTGATTTACATTTTTAAAGTATCACCTCTTAGGAGAAATAGTATGGGGATTTGGACCAGGAGGGAGTTTGTGGAGTTTGAGATCGTTTATCATATCCAGATTATATTTTAAAGGGGAGTGGTTTCAAACTTTTGATACATTGGATATGTGGCAAAAGGAAAAGAAAGGAATCAAGGTTTTAAGCACAAGAAACTGAGTGAACGTTGATGCCACTTACAGAGAAGAGAAAAACAGGTTTGAGGGGACAGAGAATCAAGAATTCCATCTTGGATGTGTTAAAACTAGAGCTCAGGGCTGAGAGATAAATATGGATGTCATTAGCATATAAACGGTATATGCAAAATAAAAAGTGGGTGCCTGAATGAGCTCATTGAGAGCGAGTATAGACAGAGATGTGAGAAGAAAGCCACACACTGAATCCTAGGGGATCACAACTTTAAACAACAGAAACAAAGTGGAGGATCTAACAAAGGAGATCAGAAAAGCCATAGAAATAGGAGGAAATGAAAGAATTAATGTCCTGAAATTCAAGTGAAGGGTATATTTCTTAGAAGGGAGGAATCAGCTCTTGACTCCCTTATTAAAAGAAGGCAGTGAGTTCAAATAAAATAAGGCTGATAATCAAACGTTGGGACTTGGCATGATGGAGGTTCTGGGGGACTGAAGAGGGAGGCTTTAGAAAGTTTGTGAGGATAAAAATCTGATTGGACTAGGCTAAGGATTGAGGTTGATCAATTGAACAAGACAGTATTTTGCATTCTTTTGAGAAACTGTGCTGTAAAAGGGAGCAGAAGAATAGAGGAGTACAATGGAAGGGTTGCTTTTGTTTTTTGTTGTTTGTTTGTTTACGTTGGGAGACACTGCACCATGCTGGCACGCTAAGGAACTTGTCCCACACAAAGGGCAGAGGTACGATTTAGGAGAGATCTGCGCAAAAGGAGCAAAAGCCTTCCAGTGGATGACTGAAGAGATGAGGCAGAGTGGATAAGTTATCCTCAGAAGAAACAAAGGCAGCACATCCATAGAAAGGCAGGTTTGTTTGTTTGTTTTGCAGGGGGAACTGCATTTTCTATGAGTTATTTCTTTTTCTCAGTGAAATAGGAAGTAAGATTTTGAAATGTGAATAGAGTTGAGGGGCTGTTGAATGCTTGACAGAAAAGGTGTGAAACAGTCATCTCTGAAACTGTTTTTCCTAATTACAAGGACATAAATAAGGACACATTAAACAAAACATGCATATGTATAAGAACATACCCTTTACTTATTGAAATTAATAAAAAGTTGAACATTATATTCATTCACTTTTACATCAGGGTAACTCTATGTAACCTGCAACTTTTAAATTAAGTATGCATCATGAATTCATGATACAAACCCAACTTATTTCAATTAAGTATAATTATTACTTTTAATTCAAGTTTTCTATCTAGGTCTTGGCCAGTGGTGTGTGTGGTAAGGACAGAATTCTAAGATGGTACCAAGATTCCCACTTACTCTCTCCCCCACCATCACCCTCCACTCATGCACCTAATGTAATTCCTCCTCTTGAATGGGAATGAGGACTATGAATATGATGGGATATTACTCCTATTGGGTTACCCTGCTAGGAAAAAGTAAAAAGATTTTGTGGATGTAGTTAATTCTCTAAAAATTAGCTTTAAGATAATCCTACAAGGATTATTTAGGTAGGACTGGCCTAATCAGGTGGATTCTATAAAAAATGTCAGAGACATTTAAAATAGCAGAGATATTCTCTAGATTAGAGAACTAGATAGGGAAAAAGTATTCTTTTAGAACAGGATGTATGAGGACCTTGGGAAAAGAGTGGACACATTGGGGATTTTGCTGATGACAGACCCTGATTTCCAGGAAGCATAGTCAGAGGAAAGAAAAAATATGAAATAGTTACCCTGGAGTGAGGAAAAGTGAGCCTGCTGAAAAAACATAATACAACATTTGAGGTCCGTGATCATGAACTTTAAGTACAACAATCAGTCTTGTTGAATAATTGTTTAAATAAATGGTTTACCATTAGGATACAATTAAGGAAAAGTAAGAGTTTAGGTGGATCCAGGGTCAGAGTTTCGCCAGCAAGTAAGGTGGAGGAGAAAGAAGCAAGCAAATGGGAACTCACTGTAAGGGACTAATTACAGTAAGCATGGAGTCTCAACTATGTATGGGATCATCCCCGCTTAAAGCTGATGAACAGGGTATAAAAACTAGCGGGACAATGGAATTAAAGTTTCAACTAGTTCAAATAATTTTTCCAGGTACAATACTGAGCGAGAGTGTAACAGTGCAGACATCCATGTCATATCCAATCCTGGGGTAAGAAAGGGTAGGAGGAACAATGGCTTCCACCAGGGCAGGCTGCACGGTCAGCTCTGATGCTAGGAATTAAAGCCAACACTCAAATAATCAACCGAGACCAGAGGAGTACTTCCTGACCACTAAAGTTCATTCCTACAGTAGATTGGAGGGGGAGGGAGACAGTGAGGAAAGGGAAGGAAGCCTGGGTCACATCATTGTAGTCTGTCATTGACTTACTAGAAGGTGGAGTTGTCAACATCTTTCATCCTTTGTTACCCATGGGCAATGGATGTTATCTCTGGTTTGGTTATTGTGCTATAATCTGAAGGTTTTTTATTCTACTCTTTCTGGAAGAGAGCAACATTTAGTCTGGATCCTAGGTGAAGACAGATTCAGCCACATCATGGCCTTCCCGGCATAATTCCATTCTGGATAGCCTGGATACAGTAGCCTTGGTTTTATTGTTTGACTAATTATAATGTCATCCATTTATATGCATTAAATTAGACTTTCATTCTTATGACAAATTGAAATGATCATGCTCACAGTTCAGGCATACAGAAATGGAGTTGGTCGGCCACTGAGGATCTGGTCTAGGACACATCTCTGCACCACTAAAAACCTGAACTTTCTTTGAACTGATCCAGACCCAAGGACACCACCAGGAATATTCAGAACAATACCTGCCAGCTGCAACCTTATGGCCCAAAATTCTCCCCTTGTAACTATGCAACCACTTTGGACCCCAACCAATCCTTAACTAAGAAGCACCCTTACTTTGTAACAGTTCCAATAATTCTTTATAAACAAGCCATGTAACTAAATGTAACTTTGCAGGTTTTTGCCTTTATAAGCCTCTTCTATTTTGTAGTCAGGCTGAATACAATTCAAGTGCTTCTTGAATTTATGTCTCCTGGGCTGCAGTCCTAGTAAATCCTCAGTAAACACTTTTTAATTTCAATCAGGTCTCCATTTCTGAAAATTTCGTTAACAATCTCCTTCCTTGTCTCAAATTGAAAGAACTATTAAATATGTTTTTAGAAAAAAATAAATGGTATTTAATCCAACAGGAAAAGTTGAGTGGCAGGTATGGGATTGTCCCATTAATTGTCTATCCTACAATTTACCCTTGTAATCTGTTCCTTCGTAATATGTTAATGTCTTCACTGATAGATCCTGTATTTTGTTCAAGGTGGCAACAAATCCAATACCAAGGCATGGCTGGTGGTTCTCAGCTAGGGGATGGGGACACGATTTTGGCCCTCCCTCCCTGGGTACATCTGATTTTCTATTGCCATCTACCAGGTAGAGGCCAGGGATGCTGCTGAGATCATAAAATGCACAGGACAGGCCCTACAACAAAGAATTACCAAACCTCCAATGAGAAATCTTGGTCTGAGCCAGGCATGACAAGGCTCATCTTCAGTCTTCAGCCTTCCTTGTAGCCATAGGCATGTTATGAACTGAACTGTGCCTTTCAAAATTTATATGTTGAAACCCTAACCCCCAGAGTAACTATATGTGGGAATAGGACCTTTAGGGAGGTAATTAGGTTAACTGAGGTCATGAAATGGGGACCCTAACCCAATTCTTTCTGTGTGTGCACACCCAGACAAAAGGCCTTGTGAGGATCCAGCAGCAAGAAGGTGACTATTTACCAGCCAGGAAGAGAGCTCTCACCAGAAATCAATACAGATGGCACCTTGATCTTGGAGTCTGAATTCTTCTTTATATGTGTGTATAATAAAATTTATAAGGTGGTTATGATTCATGCTTGTCTCATTAAAAAATGGCATTTATGAAGATATGTTTCTGACTCATGAACATATTTTAAAAATTATTTTCTGTTCATGAAGTTCCTAATCTATTTATGATATAGAGATTTATAGAAAAAATATATGTTTGGTTATTCAGATGACCAAACATATATTTTTTTCTCAGATATATTTCGTCTTCATTCATAGTTTCCAGCTCAAGGCTCCCAAAACCCATGGCATTTACTGAGCAATAAGAATAATGGGATAACATTTGGTCTTAAGTACTCCATTCCTGAAAATGCTTCAGGGAAGGCGACTTTTGGGTCCCACCCAAGGATGGGGACTATTTGCTAGGTGAACCAACTCCTGTTTTAGGGGGTTGGAACATTCAGTCCCTCCTCCTGATTTCCAGGCAGAGAGAGAGGACGGAGATTGAATCACTCGCTGTTGGCCAATGATTTAGTCAATTACGACTATGTAATGAATAAAAACCCAAAGGGCAGCTTTTTGTCCCTTTTTTTTTTTTTTGGAGACCATCCATGTTGGAGAACCAGAATGCTCCCAAGTGCCACAAGTGCTGTTGCCCACAGTTCATAAGGACAGAAGTTCTTTGGTTCAGAATCTCATCTCTCTGTTGATTCAAATCCTCTAATTTCCTTTTATAATAAACTGGTAATCTAGAGAGTAAACATGGGTTTCCTGAGTTCTGTCAGTCCTTCTAGCAAATTAATCAAACCCAAAAAGTGGGTCATGGGAATCTCTAATTTATAGGCAATCGGTCACAAGCACAAGTAGCAAACTGGATTTGTGGCTGGTGTCCTGAATTGGAGGGGATCCTTGGAACCTCCAGTTTGTAGCTGGTCAATCAGAAGAACAGCTGACAACCTGGGCATAAACTGGTGATTGAAATGAAGGGTGGTCCCGTGGGACTGAGCCCTTTGCCTACAGAATCTGATTCTCTCTGAGTACACAGCATTGGAACTGAGTTGAATTCTCAGACACATTGCAGCAGGCCTCTGAGAATTGCATGTTGGTGTGGGGAAGCCTCCACATACATAGGCTGGAACTGAGTCTGGGAAACCCTTCTCATTATTCTCTATTTTCTTTGATATTTTTTGACACAGATCAAGTTTGCTAAGCAAACTATGCCTCGGTTTTGCTAGATGGAATATTCTCTGTTGAATATGAATATATATATATACACACACACATATATATATACATATATATATAATATATAATTAAATTTTTCTACTCAGTAATAAAATAAATGATGAAAAGTAGATAGCCAGGCTATATATTTTTTTTCATTAGTCATATTTACCATATGGTAAAGGCAGGAAGCCAAATACTTAATAACATCTAACACATGATGGATTCAAACATTATGATTTGTGCTTTTTAGTCACAAAGCAGTCTGACAAAAGAAAATCAAGAAAACCAAATGTTTGACTAAATTGTTTGTTAGAAACTCATCCATAATATTTTTATTTTGCCTTAAAGAACTGCCAAATCTTTGCAGAAAAGAAATTGGTCTAAAATTAGATATCGATCACAGAGAAGTGACATCACATCAGGAACACATGCAACTACAAAGCATTTATGTGGCCTTCAGGGAACTGACTACAGGCAGCCACCACTTTTAACCCCATCTTTCATCAATAAGTTTATAGCTGTTAAAATATATGCACTTAATCAAATCTCAGTATCAAAAATGGATATGACTGCCTATATGATGCATATGTCATTGTATACTGTTGGCCTCTTTAAGCCTCTGGTACTTAAAATAGTACCAGAATTCAGCCAGTTATGCATTACAAACAATAATCATAGTTAACATTTGATTATTTACAGTAGCCACATGTACCATCAGCCTGTTACACTTATCAGTTTGTTTGAGCATCATCAGACTTATTATCCCCATTTTTCTCAGAGTAGAATGAGGATTTAAAACTGGGGGTCTTGTTCCAGAGTCTGTCTCTTAACAACTGCAGTCACTGCCTCTTGGACAACACACTTTCACAGTTATAGCTCTGACAGCAAAAAACTGATGAAAGATTTCTCAAACACATAATGGCAAAACCAAAACCCAAATCCAGTCCTGCTCTCCTACTGGCCTTCCCTTAGGGAAATTCCTCAAAGTGGAAATATAGTACTACGTAAAAATGCAACTTGACTGTAATCCTTTAGGAACACTAAAAATTAAACAATAGTATTGTCTGACTTCTAAACATTCGTGAAAGTCTAATTACAGTATGGGTAATTCATACCTCTAAAAAGAAGCTTGGTGGAATCTAAAAAAAGGACACAAATGAACTTATTTACAAAACAGAAACAGACACACAGATGCAGAAAACAAACATGGTTACCAGTGGGGAAGGGAGTGGGAAGGGATAAATTGGGAGTTAGGGATTTGCAGACACTAACTACTACATATAAAACAGGTAAACAGCAAGGACCTACTGTACAGCACAGTGAACTATATTCAATAACCTACAATAGCCTATAATGAAAAAGAGTAAGAAAAGGAATATATATATACATATATATATAAAACAATCACTATGCTGTACACCAGAAATTAACACAATATTGTAAATTTACTCTATTTTAGTTTAAAAAAGGTTGAGCTGAGCATTGCTTCCTTCTTGATACATTTCCATGAACTAAACAGAAATTTCTAAAGCCTCTAGATCAAAAAGAAATACTGTTGCAGCCACTATAACCACGAAGGGCTTCGTCTGCTGGGATCTGCTCAGCTCTGGCATCTCCATATCCTCCTGATTCTTTCCCTGCTCTTGCTGCTTCTCCTCCTCTTTGATCGTCTGCCTCGGTCAAGATGTAATGTGCTTATGGAAAACCCATAAACAGTGATTTGCTTGCCCATTTGCATCACTATAACTTAATAATTCTATTTCCACTGACTTCTTTGGCAGGATCAAGACATCCGTGCAATTCTTCCATATACGGATAAACTATGTCATTTCATTTTTATGCTAACAAATACTGAGAAAGAATGAAGACCTTAAACAAATTACATTGCAGATTATTACCCAGACTGTGACAGTGTGTGCAATGACAGGAAAGTGAGAGGGCAGAAATGAGGAGGAAAATGAGAAGAGGTGACATAGTTTTAAGAAATGTTTTTATAAAAATGGTTATAAACACCCACAAGGGGCAGCCGTATACATTTTTAAGAGGGAGGTTACAAACCCATTTTCATCTAATCACATTTAATACCCCTGCAAATCAGCATGGAAAGTAAAACAGATATTATTATCCACATTTGAAAAATGAAGGATCAGGGCACAAATATAACACATGAAATGTTAAAGCTAGTACACACCGTAAATGAGACCTAAATGCAGGCCTGCAACTCCTAAGGCTTAGCTCTTTCCCCTGATTCATGCTGTATCTGGATGCCACTCAACTTTAGACTCAAAATCAAATGAATAAAAGCTTGATAGAAATTTTTCCCACCACCCCCCAACTTCCATGAGTTACTACCCACAGCTTCCAGAGATACAAAAATGCTAAGATTATTTTGTGAAAGAGAAATATGGATAGGTGATTTTTTTAATTAACAGAGTACTAAAATTTGGTGGTTATCTTTTCCATAAGCAAAAACATTTAGAAATTTTTGATTATTTTGAAAAAATAGTTTATTGAATACAACATTTTACTTCACTTAGAAGAAATGTGAATTTCTACTCAGAGAAATAAACAGAAATAAAAATTTCTTGAATTCTATTTCTAAAGAATTATATATAGGTAAATCTCTCTATATATAGACATAGATATATAGACATATATATACCTGTAGTTGTATTAATATATAAAATTTTATGGTGTAGTAGACTTCAATTTCACTTTTATATAAACTTACTGATTTTGTATTTTTGTAAAAAAGAAAAAAACAGGTAACTAATCACAAACATGAAGACAAAATGCAGAATAGTCAATTCACTGGAGTCAGTATGAATTACTAACCAGACTGGTCCCCTTCATAGATTTCACCTGACCTGGATAATGTCTCAGTGGCCATCCATTTTAACATAATTTTATTTAATGAGAACATTGCAGTTAAGAGCCATGGGTTATATATTTTGGTGGGTTGTATATTTCTCTCATTTCTCTATTTCTAAATTAACAATTCATGAAAATTTATGTTACAAAGGTTTATCAGAATCTAGAAATTGCTATTTCTATCATGTGAAATATTTAAAAAGTCAGATTCCAAGGTTAGAAGGTCCTTTTTGCCTATTACATAGGGAAAATCACTTTTTTTTTTAAACCAGCTCTCCAAATAAAAACCTTGTGATTTCAAAGCCAGTTTTTCTCTTCCTCACAAGTTATCAAATCAAAGTACCTCAAATCATCTACCACAGGAATTGTATGACTACTTTGATTTTCAAATAAATAAAGAAATTTTGGAACAAAAGTGTGCTGTGGGAAGCGAAAATAAATTTTTGACATTTAAGCCACAGCTGTGTGACAAGGTCATTTTTACCAATTCAAAGATGCCCTAAAAATTACTACTTTTGAAAGCCAGCTTGTAACTGCAGATAATGCTCATCTCAGCAAGGAAATTGATGGGCAGTGAGCGACCCTGATGAAAGCCATGGAACTTTTCCCAGTACAAATGGACGTAGATTCAACATTTTGCGTCTAATTTTGAGTCCTAGGGCTCAGCGTAAGTCTATCCATATTCCACAGGTTACGAACCCTGAAAAGGAAAATATGACTCCTCTTCAGTGTGGGGTGACTGAACTGTGAAGTAAATTAACTGCAAGTATGGCAATAAATAAGACCACCCAAGGAACTGTTCATTTCCTTTTCCATAATCTAAAGATCTCCAACATGCACATAAATGTTAAAAGTCCAATTGTGTCTAAAACCTATAATTAATTCATGTAGGGATGTATAAACCAGTCTGAGTAAAATGGCTTTACCTTAGTTTCTTTTTATATATCTGATTGAAATGAGCCCAAGAGCTTAGTGATAAGCACAAATCTATTTTTGTACATTTTTAGAGACAAGTTCTTCTAAAATCTGATGAATTCTTCCCTTTTGCTGTAATATATTCATAAATGAAGGTTCATGAAATTCATAAATAGCTAAAGCACTTCAAATATTGAGGTCTATCATTTTATTCTTAAGATCGGTAACACATTCCTCCCTCCGCTTTCTATTTATAGGTGATTAGAAATGTCTTTCTGAGGCTAGAATAGTTGTGTGTGTTAGTGTTAATAATTGCCTCTACTTCCCCAGCATTCAATGATTCTAACTCCTTGCATCCCAGCAACATTTTCCACTTCTCTACAGAACATGTTTTCTCAAAAGATGCCAGTGATACCACTATCCCTACATCCAAATATCTGTGCTCAGTCTCCATTTTGTTCAGCTTTAGAATCATATACTTTTAGGAATTTGGGATCTAGAATCACAGGAAACAAGATTTTTTTTTTTAACTGAAGTATAGCCAGTTACAATGTGTCAATTTCTGGTGTACAGCCTAATGTCCTGGTCGTGCATATATATACAAATATTCATTTTCATATTCTTTTCATTAAAGGTTATTACAAGAGATTGAATATAGTTCCCTCTGCTATACAGAAGAAATTTGTTTTTTTATCTATTTTTATATATAGTGGTTAACATTTCATTTTAATCTCAACTCTTTCTTTTATCAACTTCAGATAATAACAGGTTCTTTTGAAGATTAAATGAAACAATGCACATGGAAAATGATAACAATGTAAGATGATGATAAATCATTTCTTTCTTGAAGTGTCTTGTATTTTTTTTGACAGAGGATTATTCCAATTATGTTCTTTCTCTAGCCATTCTTTCTCCATCTCTTCTTTTTTCTACCATTCCTCAATGTTCAAATTTCTCAGAGTCGGTCTTTTAGCTGTCTCTTCATCCTACATTCTATATCATTCTTCCTTGATGACCTCCCTTATTTACATGGATTTAAATATAATCCTGAACTAACGACCACCAAATCTATATTATGAGCCCTCGATGATCACTCCTGAAATCAAATCTTGCATTTCTTGCCTGTAATTTCTCCACAGATGTCCCACAACATCCTCTGCTCCACATATTTAAAAACAGGATTCACACTTCCTCACTGTGCTCTTCCCTTATTTAGTTAATGGCATCTGTACAGTCTAATTGAATCTTTGCCCTCATCTCTACCTTCAATTAGCTGTCAAATTCCATGGGTTCTATCCTCCCAGTTACTCCAGTGTGGCACTCCTGAGATCTCAAACGACCCCTAACTACTCTCTCTGCCTGTGGCCTCTTCTGCCACATCCAATTCATCTTCTATTTTAACTGTATTAATCCTGTTAAATCACAGTTAACAATGTGATTGCTGGTTTTGGGGGCTAGGTTTCATTGCATTCTGTAATTCAGGCAATATTTATGGAGTGCTTATGCTATGCCTTGTGTTAGGAACTCTATCACATGCTGCTTGACTCTTTTCATTGCTTCTTTTCTGGACATTTTGCTGAAACAATTTATTATTCCACTTGTATTTTTTGTTTGATCCCTTCAGGTACCAAGCTGTGAATGCCTTTCCTGTTTAGGTATTAAGCTTAAGACTCCTGACCTTCTCATTCATTTAACCAACATATATTAGTACCTACTATAAAACATGTACACTTTTAGGGGCTGAGGAGACAAAATGTATAATGTCCCTGCCTTCAGAGTACTTACATTCTATTTGAGTGTAATTCTACTTTTATCTTTCCAGGAAAACTTATACTGGACAAAGCTGTTCTCCCTTAACTCCCATCCCAAACCAACCTTGAGATTCTTCAATTAGACATTTCTGATTTCTGTACTGGACTCAGATACCACTTAGTTCTAAATATCTAATATATCCTCCAGCTTATCTCATAAAGCCTACATAATATGTCTTAAGTTCTAAAGTTAGACATAATTGGATATAATTCCACTTGCTTTCCAAATTATCTTCTACTCATTCTCTATCCCTATCTTATGTTTTTACTGAACCTTATTACTTGTCTTTTCCCAGTTTTTTACACAGTTACCTGTGATTCGAATGTCTTTTCTTCTGAGATCTACTGTCAAAATTATATACATTTTTAAGGGCCAAAATGGCTATCACTTACTTTATTATTTCATGATTAGTAAAGCCAGAAGGAACTCTTTTAATGTCTGAAATATATATATTTAGGTCTTAGCAATTTTCTAAGTTAAATTTGAATGTTTAATATTTTGTTTGTTAACAGTCTTAGTTAGCTCTCCCATTAAAATATAATCGCTCTTATTACTGTTTCTCTTATAATACATCTCACAGAGTCTTTGCACAAAGACAAATGTGCATTTTTGTGATATTATAATCAAAATATTACTTTGTTGACCTTTGTCTCCTTCTCCCATCCCCGAAGGAGAACCAGCATCTAGGTGTACTGAAACATAATAGGAAAAACAACAAAATTATGAAGTGAAAGATATAAGTATTCTCCTTAGGAATCCACTAATTAGCTCTGTAACTTTGGACAGATTTTCAACATGTAGAATTAGGGAGGAAGACATCCTATTAAGAAGGAAATCTCAGGAAAGACACAGGTAGTTACTGACAGGATGTGCATGATGTAGAAGTTTAGAGGGTGAGCTACACAGTGACAGAAAGCATTTGCGCCTTAATTTGACTGCTCACCAATTCACCATTTGGGGCTTACTTCCACATCAGTAAAATGAAGATAATAACAAGGTGGCTTTAGGATTAAATTAGTTAATACAAACAAAGCAAACAAAATAGTGCCTGGAATGAAGAAATCCAGCTATTATTACCCTTAAACTTTATTTACTTTTTTACCCACAAAACTGGAACTAGTGTAGTTGATCTGAATTAGTCTGAATTATTGATTCAGCTCGTATATTTCAATGCAGTAACAGAAAGGCAGGATTAGGTTATTCCAAATATTTTCTGTTTAAGCATGTCATAATTTCTCTATGTAAATACACTGCAGCTTTTACTTCTGTTCCCCCAAACAGGACTCTTTTTGGAGGATTACTTTTATTTGATTACTGAATGTCAGTTGATAGAGTCAAAAGCTGCCTGATCAAGGCACAATAAAATATAGCTCACATTCATTATTATTAGAAGGAAGAAGCCAAAATGATGCAGTAAGTCAGCTATTCATGTCAGTTCTATTGCTCAAATAAATTAGAATGAAATTTAATAAGACAGGCATCTAGCATGTTATTCTTTAATAACCACGAAAAAGAATCAATGATGGTTGTTTTATAACGAGCTCTTAAGCCTTGGATACACATCTAACTGATGTTTGGAAGAACACAGCCATTTCCATTAGTTCTAATGTGAGTTTGGAAACAAACTTCTCAATGTTCACATGATATTTTTCTTGTTAAATTTAACAGAGTGGTAATAAACAATATTGGTTCTTCCATGCAGAAAATGCTTCAGGGACTGTTTATCTTTTATAACTATATTATTTCAAGAAGTGTCCTAAAGTTTTTATAAATGCTTTATACTTTACAGTTGCTGAAGGCTGGAAGGCTTCCTGAGAGTTCATCGCTCTGCCTTAAGGCAGAGTGAACCTAACCCTCCTAGAGGAAAAAGATGAAGAATTTAAGAATCGGATGATCCCTTGGAAGGACCACCCTCCTCGACCCCGTAACCCCCAAGCCAAGCCCAACTCAATAAGGCTATGCACACAGGAATAAAGCTACTTTAATTTTTTTTTTTTTCTATTGAGGCATAGAAAGAGTCAGATGCAACAGTTCAAAGCAGAAAACAATCTTCAATAGAAAAAGCTAGTCTCAATATTTTAATTCCTGTTATCATCATTACTAAATCCAGTTATTATTTTTCAATGATTATTATCTTCTTAGGTGTAAATATTTATATATTTTGCATTAGTAGATACTCCTTTGAGCAGAGTGCTGTCCCTCAAATTTATCACTTTAACAAAAAAGGAAACCACTGCTTAGGAAGAAGGAAAGACAAAAGCTTAAAAATGCATCTCAAAAGCATATTGTAGTCAACCATAAGAGTTCATAGTAAATGATGATATCTAAAGGAATGCTTGGATGTGGAAACCCAATGAGAAAAGAACTGTTTCCTATTAGCTTTAACAGCAGGGTTTGTTATCATTTAAATACACGCTCTAATACACTTAGTGTTTTGTGCTACATTTAACAAGATTAAGTGAACACACACTGTTTCAACTCAAATCTTTATCGGAAATCAGAGGCAAGCCTCATTTCTTACCAAAACATTCTCTTGTGGCTCATTCTTAGAGCAAATTCCACATAAGTAAATCTGTTTTCCCAGGTGGACCACTGGTCAATTAAAGGATTTTCTTTTCAGGTAACTCTTCTCTTTACTGAACTTTGAAAACTTTATCAGAAACTTCTAAAAAATAGATGTATTTGAGAAGTGCTATAAAAGACCATCATTTGTAATAAAATAAAAATGACATTGAACATAGCAAAGCATTAAGAAAATCAGAAGGACTAGGGCTCAGAATTCTTTCATGATTTCATTATAATGCTACAAATAATCAGATTCTGAGGACAAGGAGTAAATACTAGATAGCCTCCCTAACAAACAAACAAACAAAAACATGTCTCATTGTCTCATGCATTAATTTTTCCTCTTTGAAAAAGTCTGAACTGCTTAAAGTGAGCTTCAAGGAATTTTACAAAAGACATTCCTCGATCCTAACTTTTAGATAATCTTATTGAAAATTCTAACCTGCCATGTCATCCCATATATGAAATTCTCTTTTAAAGTACAATATATTTCTAGTTTCTTATATTTTATGTTATATTATAAGATGTTTTTCCTTACATTTACATGATGAGCCAAAGTATGCATATTTTAAATCTAGATCAGTATGTTCCTATAGTTCATAAAGTATTTTTACATTTTATTCTTTTAGCTCAAGTTCAATAGATGTTTAAAGCTCCTATTTTTTCTTAAATTTTCCACATTTGTAAGTGACAAAATATGACTGTATGGTACATGAAATAAATGCTTTGATACACTTCCTTTTGTCTTGCAGGTAGTTTAAAAATCTATAATTATTTGGGCATCACATCTGTTAATGAATCTTTTGGTATTTTCAATTGATTATAGTTCTCTGTAAAAGACTAAAACCCTATCTACTCTTTATCAGTTTATTAGTTAACTACAGTCAATGATCGATCATATGATCTCAAGGTCGTAGTTATACTTTTGAGACAGAAAGGAAGGGGGCAGAGCACAGCCATTCAAGGAATGACACAGCAATTAACACCAAAATGGTGGAAGATTCAACTCCCAGTAGACACTGAGCCCCAAGATGGTGGGAGACTTGACTTCCAGTAGACCTTGAGCTTCATAAGCTCATTGTAATATATTAACATGGTAAATGACACTCCCAAAGGCACCATGACCGCTTCAAGGCTGACCATAAAAAGTCAAAGAGTAGGCAGTGGCCCAATTCCTGGGAATCCTAGCCTCTTCCCCAGGGTAGCTGGAATGGTCCTCCCACTTGTCAGTATATGAAACTACTGAGCCCATAAAACCCGGCAACGCTGTGCCTCATGGCTGTCTCTCTTGCTCCCTTGTCTCTGTAGACAGCGCACACTCTATGGAGTGTATATCTACTTTCTCTTTAACCTGAGCACCCAGCCCTTACACCTCGTGGCCTTTCTCTCGCTGTCTGAAGCAGCCTACAATCTACAGAGTATGTATCTCTCTAAGTAAATCTGTCTTTACTCAACTGTGGCTCACTCTTGAATTCTTTCCTGTGCAAAGCCAAGGACCCACACTTCGCGGTGCACGTCCCAGGGGCTCAACCGAGACCTGAGACAAGGCCCTCCTCTCACCCCACATTCATTTTTTTCTGTATCATTGTGAAGAGAAAGATAGAAAAAAATGCATCTGTGACATCATTTTCTTTTAGGCTAACTGTTCTACTGTAAAGGGCATCTTCTTTAAAGACAAGTGGTAATCAAATTCTATCCCTCCCATTTACTTACTTGACCTGGGCTAAGTTACTGTCTTTCGAGCTCATAGGTCAATAGAAGCTTCGATCATTGCCTTGTCAAGAATATTAAAAGGTTGATCATTCATTAAAATCTATATCTCATTTGCCTGAGCAAACAGGTGGATCACATCACTCTGCCCCTGCATGTGACTGTGTTCTGGTCAATGAGATGTGAGGAGAAAGGAAGTGTGTCCTATGAAACCTGCTCCACACACTCCTTCTTGCTCCATTGCCCTCCCTACCCACCTGAGGGGGAACTCCAGGGAGACCTCGGTAGTCAGAGGTCAGAGATGGCAGACCCCACCAGCCCCTTGGGTTCTGAGTGACTGTGATCAAAGCCCTCCTGTTGCTGTGGCGTGGCTGACGATTGCCACGTGGTCAACAATCAATTTTCTTCATACAATTGAAACACTGTATGCTCAGATCTTTTTGTTGTAACAGGTTAAGTCTATGCTAATTGCTTTCACATGAATTTTGGAGGCCACTTAGGATACTTCTCAAAAATAAGTAGGTTTAATAGTTTTTTTTTTTATTAGTTTTCAATCTCTATGTAAGAAGTTACTACAAACTCAGCTGCTTAAATGAAAACATATGAATTATCTTACAAGTTTTCTTGTGTCAGAAGTCCAAGCATGCTTTCATGGGGTCCTTAATCACAGTGTCACAATCATTAGCTAGGGCGGAGGTCTCCCTGAAGCTTATCATTTTTTTTGCAGCTGAAAAACATGACTGCTTGCTTCTTCAACAAGAGAGATTCTCTAATCTCCAGATCCTTAACTGATTAGGTCAGGCCTACCCAAGATAATCTCTTAACCCAAAATCTATTGATAAAGCAATCTGAATCCCATCTGCAAAATCACCTCACCTTTTTCACACAACATAACATAATCATAGGAGTGATATGCCACCTCCTTTGCCGTATTCTGTTGGCTAGAAGCACCCATAGGCTCCACTCACTCTCAAGGTGGGGGTCACCCTTGAGTATCTCTGTTACAGTTTTCTATTCTGACAATGGTGATCAATGGACAGAGAAAGTATTGCCACTTGAAAATGAGAGACAACGAGAGGAAAGCACCATGACAAGTTTCCAGTGTCTCTCGGTGCCTTTTGTTAGGTTTTACCGAAAGGACTGGGCTGTGAAAAACAGCTCTGAAACATTTCAGGTCTGAAAAACTTGACAGCAAAACTGCAGCAACTTCTGTAGCAGGAGAAATTAGAACTACTTTTAGAGAACTAGAGAAACTGCATAAATGCCACAAACAAGTAACATGAAATAGCAAACATAAGGATGAAACTCCAGCAAGGTAAGCATGATTGATTTCATCAAGTATTTTGTTTCTTGTGTCTTGAAATTTTTTTTTTTAATTTATTGAAAAGAATTGACGAACTAGAGGCCTGAGGAGTTATTATAACTCATTTGCCAATTTACCAAAACAACATAATTTCTAGAGAAATTATATTTGAGTGAAAAAGCCCAGGGTAAATCTGATCATTCTTTTAGGAAGTTTTGAATGCTTTTTTTTGGAAACAAGACAATAGAGAAACAAAATCTTAATGGAAATTTGGTTGCACAATTTATGTTTTATGTTTCCTAAATTACTAGATTTAACATCAATTTTATACTCTAGGCTAAGAAATTGAATTAGGTTATACTTTGTCCTACTTTTTAAAGACATACTTTTGGCTATTTTATATCATTTATTTTATTTTTACTAAGTTCCAAGGATTGTTTAAATATATTAGAAAAATCCACTTATTTCACAAAATGACTACATGAAGAAGTTACTGTTTGTAGCCCCATTTTATAGATGAGGAAATGGAGGACCAGACAGGCTAAGTGGCCCCAGACTATCTCCGGCATCCATGAGTTACACACACAGTGATGTCTCTTCTCATAGCTCACTGTCTTCCATTAATGCATATGTCTGACTTACACTGATGCTCCTTCTCTCACCTTTACTCTTCTCATCCAAGCAGAAGGAAAACAGCATAAGATCATACATGTTATAATTTTCAGGAAATCTTTCTTTTGTGGCTTTCCATTTGGCATAAGAAAAATGACACCATTAATCAATATTCAGTGCTGAATAATGTAAATGTCTTACATATTTTAGAAGATGGTTGAAAGTCAGGGGTCAGGTCTTCCCAAAGCACTATTGTAAAATGACTATATGGTAATAAAGCATTAGAGGTGTGCAGAAAAGAGTTAACATAGCATGCCTGACTGCTCTCCTTACAGAGACTGGCTTGCATGTTTGGCCCTCAGCTGGCATCTGGGAACTTGGATTTTGAAAGAGTTCCTGTCATTCCTTAACTGATAAACATGGTTTATTGTGCCTAAACTGTTTGTACAAACAATGTGGTTTATGCTGAACATCTGCTTTTTTTTTTCTCTGAGTTTGGAATTTTGGTATATGCTAGGCAGAGGGTACCTCTGTGAATGGGCCCAATAAAAACCTTGGACACAGGCAGGAAAAGAGTGGAAGACAAAAATAGAAACAAAGAAGGGAAACAAATAGAAAACAATAATCAAAATGGTATATATTAACCCAACTTCTATATAAAATGATCACTTTTGAACATCAATGATCTAAATACACCAATTAAAAGATACAGTCTATTAGAACTGATAAAAAAATAAGATCTAACTATATGTTGCCTGCATAAAGATAAAGACATATATAGATTAAAAGTAAATGGATGGAGAAAATATACCATGCTGACACTAATCAAAAGAAAGCAGGGGTACCTACATTAATTTCAAACAGAAGATTTTAAAGTAAGGAAAGTTAGCAGGAATAAAAAAAATGCACTACATGATAAAGGGGGTCACTTCTCTTAGAAGACATAACAATCCTTAAGGTATATGCACCCAACAAGAGTGTCAAAATATGTGAAGCAAAATAATAGAATTGCAAAGAGAAACAGATGATCCACTATCACAGTTGGAGACTTCTTCAACACCACCCTGTCAGAAATAGAGAGATCCAGTAGGCAGAAAAAGTTAAAAACATTTGCATTAAACAATACCATCAATCAACTGCATATAAGTGACATATACAGACTTCATTCAACAACAGCAGAATACACATTTTCCTCAAGCCCACATGGAACATTCAGCAAGATACACTGCATTCTGAGTTCTAAAACACATCTTAACAAATTTGGAAGAACAGAAGTTGTATAATGTCTGCTTTCAGATCATAATGGTATTATTACACTAGAAATCAATAACAAGAGGATAACTGAAAAATTTCCACACACTTGGATATTAAACAACACACTTCTAAATAACACGTGTCAAAGAAGAAATATTAAGAGAAATAAAACACTGTTTTGAACGAAATGAAATGAAAACACAACTTACCATAATTTGTGACATGCAGCAAAAGCACTGTTTGGAGGGAAATTCACAGTATTGAAGGTATATATCAGAAAATAAGATCTAAAATCAGTAGTCTAAATTTAGTCTTAGGAAACTACTAAAAGAAGAGCAAATCAAATCCAAAGTAAGCAGAATAAAATAAATAATAATTGAAGCAGAAATCAATGAAATGGAAAACAGGAAATTAATAGAGAAAATCAATAAAAATAAAATAGCATAATGTAATCTAATAGCATAGGTAGATGTTTCAATCTCGAGCAGTTATACAAAAGAAGTAGTAAAAAAGACTTTAAAAATTTTAGCATAAATTACATAATATATTGCATGAGTGAATTCAGTGACTTAAGTGTGACAATTGTGGTCCAGATAATTTCTACCAAATATTAAGTTAAATTTCTTATTTGCAAGATGGTGAGTCTCTTCTCAGAGTTATTTAATTAACAAGTTTCTTTTTTTAATTTTTTTAGTGCTTTGCACATACTTATCACTGAGTGCCCTGAGGACACAAGAAAAACATAAAATATAGGATTTCTGCATAAAGAGCTTGAAATCTGGAGGGGATTCAAGGAGTATTTTCATCACTAAATACTGAAAAAATAGAACTGCTTTCAAGAGTGTGTTTTACTAACTGCCACACACTATTGGCTGCTTATATCTTCCTTATTTGCCTACAGAAGGCTCATTTTGTTTGGAACATGAATGAATCACGATTAGTCCCGGCCAGTGACAACAATCCTCTACCTCTTTTGAAGACAGTTGATTTTCCAGGCTTTTTTCTAGTAAGTGGTGGCCATGTGACTTGCTTATAGCCAATAAGATGTAAGGAGATATCAGTGGAGCATTAGTGGTGTTACTTATCGTTTGTCTTTCTTCCCTGAATACAGATACAATACCTGGAATATACGTGTGTACCTCTCTATATATTGTGTATGCATATATGTGTATGCATGTGTATATTTGTACATATGTGTATATACATGTAAGTTCTTAAGTTAACATAAATAATATTATATCCTATGTAACATTTTACATCTTTCCTTTTTCATTCAACAATGTTTTGAGATCTCTCAATGTGTTATGTATATGTATTTCCTTCCTTTAAATGAGAAACATACCATCAAATGAGATTACGGCAATAAAAACATAAAGACTGTACTTCAATATAAATAAATACATAAATTGAACCTTTTTGTTTTTTTTAAAAAGCACTGTTTCAGTGGGTTTGCTCTTACAAATGACACTGCAATAAATGTACAAATTCAGGTCCTGTTTTCATGAACAAGCATTTCTAGTGTGGGCTTTGGGGGCACACAATCTGTATATACGCCCGTTTTCCTCTAGATTACTGGCACAGGCTCTCCGGAGATGCCCTATTCTTCAGTCCCACAATGCATTAGTGAAGATGCCCATTTCTCCACATCCTTTCCAAAACTGATGCCATCGGACTTCTTTTTTCAATCTGAAGGGTGAAGATAGTCCACTGTTATTTTGATATAATCCCCAATGACTAGCAGCTGAGAACCTTCTCATATATGTCTTTTAAAATTTCTTTTAGTTTATGCTTTTTTTTTTATATTTCAGATGAATCAGGTGTGTTAGCATAAGAGAGTCCTGCAGCTAAAATATATCAAAATGATCTAGAGGTATACATATAATATATGAAAATATTCTCATGCGAGGACATGGATGAAGCAGTAACTCTCCATAACTGCTATCAAGCAGAATTAAACTGATATGCTAGAAAATTTGCAGACATTTGAGGAATGACCTCAGTCATCAAGGTTACTGGCTCTAGAGGCACATCTCCTAATACTTGAGGCTCTCATGGAAGTACCATGCTTTCTAGCACATAAACCTCTCCAGCTATGGGGTTTAGAGTCACAGAGCCCCACTGGGCATGTTTAATCACTTTTCAAATAGGCAGAAGAAGAGCTCTCTTTCCTAAACTCAGTTCAGTTCTGAGTTTTAAGTTATAAATGTGAAAGCACCCTTGTGTCGTCTAAAGCACTACAGAAAAGTACCCAGATCTTAAGATTATTTTTGAAAAGACAAATCTATTGTTTTATCCCCTTCCATATTTTCAGAGTATATCCTCATAGCAATAAACTTGTTGCATCTCTGAATTCTCTGAACTTCAGAAGACCAGGAACTACAAACCATGATGATCCACAGTTATTGCTGTCTATGCAAATATTTAAATCACAATTGCAATTGTCACCCCTTCTTTTATTGTGAAGAAAAGGATGCAAATAATTTCCAAGGAGTGATACACATCTGCACTTGAAGCACTGAATTATCATTTTAAAATTCTTTTTATTTTTTTTTAAATAAATGGACAATACAATAGTAACTATTAAAAGAAGCATATTGACTTAAGCAGCAGAATTCTTGACTTAATGTCAGTGAGTGAAGGATGTTTTGGCTGGCATTCCCAATCAAAACAGTTGTATGTAAATTTCCAATTTGAGTAAGATTCTTGTCCAAAGAATCCATGTAAAGACAAACACAGATACATACACACACACACACACACCCTTGGGGATAATCTTTCCTTCAGGGAAAGAACGACCTGTAAATCAACTTTCTTTAGACACAATGACTAGATATTAAAGATCTCATCTTTTCAGCGAGGCAAGATAATTTCCTAAAAGGTTTCCCCAAAGTAGATTTTGAATTGGAAAACAGTTACTGTAAATGAATATAATGTCACTGGTCTGAGAGGAAAGATTTATGTGTTCTTTCTCCAAAGGCTAGAAACTGAGCAGTTCTTTGTTTAAGATCATACACTGCATGTCTCCTTTTTTATAAGAGAAATCTGAAGTGCTCTTTGCTATAAAGGCCACATTTTCTATCATAATAGAAATAATCAAGTATGCAGTACATAACTGAGTGTAAATGAAACACACTTCAGTGTTGCCACTTTACTCTTTTCCTGCTATGAAAATGCTTCAAGAACATACAGTTCTTTAAAATGATCATTTTACCCTCTGTGATTTTGAAGGTATCAAGGCATTTTGCTTTAGAGAAAGTTTCATAAAACAAATTTTCTATTGATCTAACATGGCAATTTGCATTATAATCTATAAGAAGTTGAACACATAATCCTAAAAAAAAACTGTTTTGAATTTATACTTTGATTAAAGTACTATGTTTACTGATTGGTTTTCTGATTTTTATTTCAATTTAGTATCTTAGCATTTTTTTTGTGAGTTTTGTTATTTATTTTTATGTTAAATCATGTCTAAGAATGCTTAGAACTATTTGGTTGAGGATAAGAAATATTCATTTGTTTTCCATATGAACTTGTCCAACTGTATCATAGAAGTGGAATTGTTTAAATATTTATATTTTATAAAATTATATATGCTGGATAATAGTTATGTCCTAGTATTTGTTTTAAGTAATTCAATTTGGCGACATTTGACCGAGATCCTTTCATTGTAGTAATAAACAAAGTACTGCTAAATTAAAAAAAAATTCTTAAACATATCACAACAGAGATCTCTTACAAAATTAGCTATGATTATTAATTTGATGGCTCTTAAGGAATGAAATGGGATATAACTTAGTGAAAAAGTTAGCAAGAAGATTTTCCAGCTCCTAGAAGTAGCCTCTGAAGTCCCTGTGGTAGAGTTGTATCTGGTAACGTGGATGATGTAAGTGGGTCACTGCAAAACTTCTCAAAGACTGGTGACCCCCCCCCACAAACAAAAATGAAATCATTGTGACAGAACATCCTTAAGAAAATGCTCTGCTTTAGGCAGTCCTGAGTGTCTAAGCTCCCTCATTATGACTAAGAATCTTTGATAATGGAATTTGACCACAACATAGTCCCTCCCCTATTCACCCTTAATCACATATCAACCATTATCTGGAAGTAAACATGTAAAAGGAATGTGGTTGGCCATTTCATAACACTATATTAAACAGATGTTCAGTCCCAAACATGTCTTTTGTTTTCCCAAATGAATAGTATCAGCTATGTAGACATTAGTATGCTTCAACCATTCACTGTAGGTGCTAAACTTCAATATCTTTTATTTTATATCTACAAATAAAAGGCAAGGAATAATGCTTAATGATGATGAATATCCAATAGTAGATCAAAATTCAGAAACAATTTGCATATGATGCTGTATTTCCTCAAAAGTCCAGAGAATATGGTTCCTAACCCTATAGAATAGAGGAATTAATTCTATTTCTATAATCTTCAATTAATTTAGTTTAATGGGTACCATGATGGCACTGCTTTTTCAATAAATGTGTTGATGATAACATTTAAATATTTTCCTGTTTTGAAGCAAATGTCTTGCAACAAGTACACATTAGCAGACTGGTCTAAGTTGACAGCCCTACTCTCAAACTAATGTTTGATAGATAATCACATTCTTTAAACTTAAAAACTAAGAGCTTGGCCTGATTTACTTCTTTATCCTTAATACTAAATGCTGACAATGTTATTTTTCCCTTAAAAATTATTTTGATAATCTAAGATACTATACTTTGCAATAAATATACCATTTCATTTAAATGAACAGCTAAGGTTACAGGTAGGGGGGATCACAATATTACTGAAGCAATAGAGTGTAAAGCCCAGAGGGAAATTACAAATTTTAACTTAAAAATATTTCAGTGATTAGATTGGTAAATTTTATCACAAATGTTTATGTTGCAGATTTTTTTCTTTTAATCAGAAAAAATGTAATATTAGATACTAGATTTTAATTGTGAAACATTTTTCTATGTTCATTTGAGAAGAGTTCACCCCGACTCTACTTTACTGAACTAGCTTGACATGTCTTATTACAATCTCATTGTATAGAACTATGACACTTGTGAACATTAATACTTCTCATCATAGTACTTTTAGAAGATGAAAAAACAATGTAAAGAAGAACAATTTTTTTTCATTAACTCTGGTACCCTATGAGTGTTATGTCAATTAGTGAGTGTAAAAGTTTACAATAGGTGTTATGCTGTTCCCTAATTTAATGTGTAGGATAGTCTGTGAATTTACCATGATGTTTTCTGCCAAGCAACGTTAGCATAGACATAGTTTCAAAAAGCAAATCTTAGGACATGCTAGAAGTACAGAGTACAAGATGGACTTATCATGAGATAAATAATCCCGATAAACCTCAATAATCAGTTATAAATGCTATTCAAACTAAAAAATGAAAATGTTTCCTTGAAATCAGGAAAGAATACAGCAGAAACACTAATTGAATACAGAAAAGTTCTTCAAAATCCAAACATCCCTTGATAGCTTCCATATTTTTAAATTAGGTAATTTGATTTTTTTCTCATTCAAGAAAAATAACATTCAGCTTTAAGCATGCTTATATTCTTATACATCTTACTTGACATTAATCCAGTGTGTTTTATAAACAAGGAAAAATAACTTATTATTTTAAAGACAAATCTCATTAAGTTAGTGATTATTTTTCTTCATTGAATGACTTTGTGCTAACAGGTACAATAGTGAATATCTAGGTTTAAACACTTGGACAAAAAATAAAGATTTCTAAGAAGTCATCTGAAAACCAAAAAGGGAACAAAAAAACAAAGGAAAAGATATTTTCATATTTTGGGAAAACTGGGAAACTTAGTAACTCAACTCTTCTCCCCCCATAGGTAGCTATGTGACCCAAAGCAACAAGGATCAAGTGAGGAAAGATGTAGGAAGAAGATAATATACAAAGAAGTGTGAATTAGGCATGGAGAATCTTAGAAGGAGGAAGCAAAAAACTTCTTCAAGGTGAGGGCCACTTAGAAGCAGCAAACTTGGAATTCTCTTTTTTAACAACAGGGACAAGACTATACTGGCTGGTAGCAGAAGAGCGCTGAATTTAGTTTGGGTCTGAGAAACAGAGGAACTAAGACTAATGAATTTGTTCATAAGTCATCTTTGCACAAACCAATTAACCAGTTTGCCATAGTGATTACAGAAGAAAAGGGATGCCTGCTTTAAAACACACACACACACACACACACACACACACACACACACACACGCATGCACGCAATGAAATAAAAAAACAAACCAAAACATCCCATGAAGTTTCCAAGCTCATTGGTTGAGGAGAAGGAAAACTGAACTACATAGAAGAAACTCGGTGTTAAAAGGAAAATTTCAGTTAGCCCTGAACCTAGCCTTAACCTGCTACATGAACTATAGTTGATCCATGAAAATATCCTTGTTTTAATGATGTTTAATAAAAAAAATCTTGAATGAGATATGAACAAAGATTTTTTTAAGGAGTAAAAGAACAGAGAAAGCATGTACAGAAAATGAAAAACTCCCAACTAGGAAGCAGATAAAAATTGTGACTATGTATTTTCACCATTGAGTTAAAAAGAGTAATTGCTTCAATGAATCAAGAACAGTAGACAAAAGGCCAAGAATTAGGGGAATAAACAATAAAACAATTAGAAGAGATTTAAACGCTGAACTGGAGAGGGAGGGTTCAATGAAAAAATGGAAGAAAATATAAAAATATCATAGAACTAAGGTGAATCTGAAAGTAGAACAGGAAAAATACAAATGCCAAAATGCATTAAGAAACAAAGGGTACAAAAACTGAAAAAGAATAGAAAAATGAAAATAGTTATAATGAATACAAATGTTTAAAAAGAGAAAAATAACTTAAAACAACAGATACAGAAAATAATCAAAGAAAATTCATAATAAGCTTGCTTGATGTCTCTAAAGAAGAAAAAGTAACCAAACAGAAGAAAATTGTAAAAATATCATTCAAAAAGTTTTTGAAAAATGAAAACATGATGTGTAAAACTAAAAAAAGAATACATTTTATTCCTGGTACAAATGATGCAGAATGGTCAAGGAGACTAACCCTAGCAAAGGTGTACATATTCAAATGAAAGAGCCTTCATATAGAAAGGCAAAAATATTAAGATTCATGTAACAAAGGGGGAGTCTGACTGGCTTCAGGTTATCTGGCATCGTTCAGACACTAGAAAACACTGAGACAGTATCCATGAAATTCTAAAAGATAAACAAAGTGTTAAGAAACGTGTTTTTACACAGCTAACCTGTGTTTCAAGTACAAAGTTACCAGGCACGTGGTTTGACCATGCACACTACTGCCATGAGTCATTCTTTAGGGATCTACTCTAAGGCCAAATTCCAGACAACCCAGGCATGACTAAAAAGCTTAGGCAAAAGAACTCAGTTTAGGGTTACCAGAAAATACAAGATGCCTAATATCCCTAATACTTCATGGAACATCCTTATACTAAAAAGATTTATAATTCTACATATAATTGAAACTCAAATTTAGGTGGGTGTCCTCTACTTTTATTTGCTAAAGTTGACAACTTTAACGATGGAGAACATTAAATCTTTTTAACTGCACTACTATGATTGAAAGAACTGTGTGGACTAGGGCTTCAGAACAGAATGTAAATGTTTTACCCACTGCTATTTTAGAAACGGCAAAGCAAAAAATGCTAGAAAAAGTGGGGAAGCAAAGTGAAAGGAAAATAGTTCACTGAAGCAGCTAAAACGAAAATACATCATAAAACTTAATAAGCAAATAATAGATGTGTAAGTATATTCACCATTACAAGTGTGCATACTAAGGAGGCTAATGAAATTGATTAAAATCAGGTGACAGAAAAGAAAAAGAGCAAAGAAGGAGAAACATACTTTTATCAATGCTCAATAAGAAGAGACTCTAAAAATAGACTAACAAACAATATTACATATAGTTCTATAAAATTATAGTGATACAGTTTAGCATTAGGACAAAATTATACCCATAAATGGAAAGACAAAAACCTAAATAAAAAATATTAGAACACATACAATAATGTGCTGGAATTAGGATCACATATAAATATTACATAATAAATAAAAGACTTCTCTATTTGTTTTCCCAAAATAAAACCCAACTGTAGGCTCTACAAGAAATACACCTTATACAATATAAATTAGGTAAGTGAAAACCAAGATGTCAAAAAAAAAAAAAATCACAAGAAAAGAAACCCAGGGTGGAAATCTTTTATCAGGCAAACGTTAAGTCAGACCACAAAACATAAGACAAATTGAAAAAGGGTATTTTTGTTGTTGTTGTTATAAGTCATAGTTCATAATGAACGCCTACAGCCATAATGCCACAGCATCAAAAGGCACAAAGCAAACTAGAGAGAATATATCAGGAGAAAAGCACAGATGCATTAGTCTTGTCTCTCCATCCTTGAAAATTAAAGGGGCAGAAATAAGGAAGAAGCAAGAAGACCTAAATAACATAAATAAACATCCAATAGTGTATACTAAGCTCTGCATCTTGAAAAAGAGAATAGAACACAATCTGATTTCAAGTATCCATTGATTATTTTGAAAAACTGGCAATATTTGAGGCCCTAAAAAAACATGAAATAAATTCCCCCAAATAGGAAGACAGTAAGCATTTTCTTACCACTCTGCAAGTAATAATAATAATAACAACAAATAAAAACATCTGAAAATTAAAAAAAAAGCAAACCCAAATCTCTCTTCTTGGGTCATAGAGAAAATCTCATACAAGTTCGAAAATATCTAGAAAAATAAGGAAACCTTAAATATCTTCCCAGGCACAATCCATAAATCACCTCCTAAGAATATAGCATCCCTTCCCTTATTTTACATTTGGTAACATTTACAGTACACAAGCCACATAGTCACACAGCTAGGAAGGGGAGAAATTGAATTTAAATTCAGTTGATTGATTCCAAATTTGGTTTTGTTTTTTGTTTGTTTGTTTGTTTACATTAGTCATCAATACCTTTCAAAGCATCAAAGTCTTTTTTACATCATATGTGAAATGAGAAAGTTGAACTAGAAAATAATAGTTAATGTTATTTATGTATTGCTTACAATGGAATATATAAGATTATATGTGTTTTCCATGCATTAATGTTTAATCCTCACATCAATTCTATGAGGGTAAAAATTATTATTATGCCTAATTTAAAGGAAAATAAACTGAAGCACAGAGAGTTAAATAACTCCTTCAATCTTACATACAGCTACCAAATATTCAACTCATATTCTGAAACTAGAGGATCTAGTTAGCTGTGGACTTAGCCACATTTTAGAGGTAATCTGCCACTAAGAGTTCTGTGAGACAAATACCTTAGTATTCACGACACGAATGTTTTAAATAATTTACCACAGAACATTGTATGTCTCTCAGCGAATTATCTGTGGATAACAAGAATAACTATTCAGATGAGATTTTCCCCAGGGTAAATGAAGAGTAAAATGCCAGGTTCCAATTACACAGAACAACATCTCCAATCGTGAGCAAAACAAAAGAATTGTTTCAGTACTGTAGGCAGCACATGTCCCAAATAAGCTTTTTTAACTAACACAGATGGTGTAGGTTTGATTCAGAGCTGTTACATTAACACATTCGTTTATAAATGAAATTGTCCAAACTCAATAACAAATAGCCATACATCTGCTTAATAATCATTCCTGTACCATTTTTAGAACAGAATACTGTAATTATTTTCCCTGATTACAAGAAATTTAGAAATGAATCAAACAGATGCTCTGCTTTTTACAGTTAAACAATTATTTTCCTCCTCCTTTCTGACTACTGAATAATATTACTTGGTTATGCTGAAGCTAAAAACTGAACACAGAAAGGTAAGTGTAAACCAATATATTAAAGACAGTAATAATCCAAATTACTATGACTGGGGGAATAATTCTACCTATATACTCTGTTCCCTTGATTGTGAAATTGTTACTCTCATCAGTGGTACGCTTGACCCTTAGCAGAGGAAACGCCATTGTCCACTTTGAGTTGCAAGAACTTCATTGCTTCCCTTTTGTCCTTGGAATACAAATTTTACGTATTAAGATGTTCCATCTTATCCTTGCCCATCTCATCTATCACTGATACACTCTCTTCAATTTGACTCCTCAAAGAAGTTTAGGGTATTTATTGTGTCACTATGGATCTGGTAGGTGCTTGCTATCAGGCACAAAAAAATAAGACACAGTGTCAGAGAGTTAAGTTTTAATATTTCAGGTGAGTATTGCTCTGGTTTGGATGGTGCATGAAAAAAACAGAATGAGTGGAGGAAGCATATACTTGCAGAGGGAAATCATACAATACTTCACATACCTTAGGGGAAGTATTATAAAAATTTCTCCAGAGGTTCAAATGAATGAGATATTTTGTTTGGGAGATGCAGAATAGGTAGAAATTGTCATCCTGCAAGTATAAAGAATATTTCCTTTATGACTAATATGTGGCTAAGTTCTTAGGATATAATGGTCCTTGCCATGATAGAATCATGAGAGGGAAAAGAAACATTAAACCAATTCATTAATCAAACTAAGTAGTCCAAATGAGAATTTAAAAGTATGTTAAAATCTGTATATGAATATAGTACTTTAACCCACATAAAAAAATGACCTATAGATGTAACTGAGTCACACTTACTAAGTAACAGTCACGTGTTTTAATGCCAGGAGAAGCAGATTACATAGCATGATAATAAGGACTATGGAATTCTGGGAACGTAAGTTTGAATCTTGTGTCACCACTCAAATATGTGATAAGGAGCATTAGTGATGAGATCTGACAATGATACATCAGTATTAAGGAAAAAGTAAAGAAAAAACAAGTAGGACATACATGGTCTTTAAAACCCTCTTCTGTGCTAAGACTATGAGTAATGGTATCTACTCAGGATTCTCAGAGAGTAGACCTATGCAAAATAAAGTTGGCTCCTATTTTGAATACCATTTTTCCATGGTAATATGACATTTTGTAAATGTTAAAAGTCCAAATGCCTGTTAGAACTGTTAGAACATTAATCCTAAGCTTGCCTCTGAATACCTATGAATGGTCTTAATAATTACATGAGAACTTAATATTCTATTGGGTCACTAACCCATCATATATATTAATTAACTTAAAATTCTAACAAGATAGTCTTAAATTTTAGTAATTTGGATGAGTTGGTGAAAAAATTTAGGAATATTTGTAATCTTACTGGCATTCTGGCCATAAAGATGAAGACATTTTTGTTAACTGAGTGAAATATAATCAACAAAAAATTTTATAAAAGTTATTCACAATTCAAAATGTTTTATCTATTGTTTCTGTTTGAACTGAAGAACGAACAAGCCATTATAATAGTGCAATATCTAGTTCATTTGACCCATTCAAAATTGATTTGGTGCATAAACCAATAGCAAGTTCATTTATTACCTTTAGAACAGCGATGTTATAAGTGCTATTTATTCATGAATGGAAACAGTCTGCCTACTTTACATAAGCAATTTAACATGGTTCATTTTGTTCAGGTGCACATGGTGAGAAACAATTTATATACATTATTTTTCTCTCCCTAGCCACTACATCCCCATATTGCATTCATTTCCTAAGAGCAGATGCTTAAAAAAAAAAAGCACCTGAAGGAGATTCTCCTTCATTTTGCCAATAGATAGATGATTTTCCACGCAAAGAAAGTTTGATAACAAAAACAGTTTTTGCCCTATATTTTGAAAGAGCAAAGAAACCCGGCATTCACCACATGGCACAGAAACTGGCACAGACTTTTCTGTTAAATGGTGCCCGTTTTGATAATACTGTAGTTATTGATGGTAGTGCTAGAAATATGTGTGACGATGCAAGCAATAGTATTTGTACTTGACATCTGTTTTAAATACATCATAAATTCTCCTCGCTAAGATTAGAAAAGAGTTCCTTTTTTTTTTTTCAGAAACACATATAATTTTAGGTGGGAAGGGTTTAGAGAAACAGGCAAATAAACTTACTAGAGATGAAGACGTGGAGTGTTTCCTTCTTTCCTACAGTCTCGCTGTGCGTCACGTAACTGCCTGGGCCAAGTGTGACTCAGCAGTGAGAGAGGTTCACCACGGTTCTTAGTGTTTTCAAGTTTTACCATGCTTCCTCATCTCAAAATCTTGGAGGAAAAAGGAAATGATGTCCCATTTCCGTTACATTTTAGTCCGTCTTCCTGATTTGGGGAAGTGCATGATCTTTCCATATTAAATAGCTGAAGGGGCTCTTTCAAGCGACAGGATTCTCCCCCAACACTGACAGACAAACCAGGATTTTGATACACATCTTCTTAAAACCCCAAACTGAGTATAACTCTCCCGTGAGCCTTTTCCATCCTGTACATAGGGGAACGTAACAGATCACGGTTGGGAAACACTGCTGCAAATAAGGGGTAAAGTTTGCTGGAGGAGTCTTCAAGCAGTACGCCATCTTCCCTGCAGCTGGGAACTGATTCTCTGTCTCTCTCCTCTCTACTCCCCTGCAATAGTACAATGTTAAAAATAATGTTATCCAGTTTTCTGTTTATTAATTTTTATAAAATAAAAAAATTTGCTGTTTCTTGCTGCCCTTCTTCCAGGTCTCAGGGAAACTCTTTCCTTGGCCAATAAGACTATGTCGCATCTATCTTTTAGGATGAAATTTATTTATCAAACATATGTATGAAATTTATGAAGTGTGTATCATGGTTCTCATTTAAAATGTGTTAGAGACCTTTCCCATTAACATCTGTCTCTCTCACTAGAATATAAGCTTTGGGAGAGCAGGGAACACAGAATTTGCTTACTATTGAACTGCAAAACCTAGTCCATCTATGTTTGTTATATGATGACTATTACGGAACTAGTAGAAGAGGGAAACAAAGCACTTTAATCACAGAACACAAAATTTTTTATTTGAAGTAAGAACAGACATGCTAGTGAAACAAAGTGCTTGGCTGTTTGCCCAGTTTACGTAAGTACCAAATACTCACCATTACTGACTGATTTTCAGTGGCACCCACAGAGGTGTTCTTGTTGAACCCAGTGTCCTATAACTTCTGTTTGGGAACAACAACCATAAGCATTCTATAATCACGTACATGTTTTACCCTAGTTAGATTAAACAGATTTTACATATTCTCGAATGAGTTAAGATCACACTTGAAAAAGGTCAATTCTTTTAGGCAGTGCCTTTACTTCACTGTTTGTTAAAATAGCCATAATAATGGACTAAAAACTTGTATGACATTATTCTCATAACAAATAAACTAACAAATGAGCAGATGCTTCCCAGAATGGATTTCACTGTACATGAAATGTGCTGTGACATTAGATCTTACTTGCGGTGTTTCTCTGTGCATTTTAGGAATTCATCTCAATGTCCATCTACCTATATTTCTATCCTACACTAGTTTTTTTTTTTTTAAGTTTTAGTATACTGCCAATTATTCTTAAACATTGCAAATAAGTAGTTTCTAAATGCAGCATTTTAAAGTAGTTCATTAGCTCGTAATATTTTAGAACCCATTCCTCTTCTCAGTTTTTTGAGTACTGGCATAAGCCTCAGGCTCACAGGAAAAATCTACTAGCGAGGACGATTTCTTGAGGGCTACACTTTAATATCTGAAGTAGAAGCATCTGCTTTTTAAATTTTCACTAAATTCACATGTTACTCAAATCAAAGAGAAAAATAAAAGCAGCCAAATTAAGGGTGAGAAAAGAGCTGGGCTCACGTGTACATGCGCACACCCACAATGAACTTAGTAGAAACTTATGGCTGGTAACAGTATGACATTTGCAAGACTGTTTTAAAAGAGTTCACAGATGTTGTGCAAATGTCTGTGGTATCAGAGAAATTCAAGGTCAAGTAAATGCTAGCATCTGATTTGTGAGTGTTCAAATCTGGTAATGGAAGGATTAAGACCTGAGAAACTCAGATGTTTATAAAAATAGTGATGCCCAAAATCTTCTGTGTGGCATTGACTTAAAGTCATGAACATAGAATGAACTTAGGAACTGAAAATATCTAGGTTTTTACCTCCTGGCTCTCATCCTCTAAGTCTACAGCAGGAAAATATGGACATTAATATCTCTGAAGTGGTGTGCTACTAGTCAGTGGAATACATGTAGAAAGGGTGTGACAAGTGACATGGAAGCTGATCCACGTTAATTCTTTTTGTCCCACTGACTAAGGAATCTATCATGAGCACCTACAAGGAGAGGGAACTAGAAGGAATACTTAACCGAAGATCAGAAAAAACGGCAAACACACACATAGTTCTTGCACCTGGAACTTTTGTTCTACAAATTTAATATAAAACCAACTCATTTAATCCTAGAAATACTCTTTTGAGGCATTATACGAGGGTAGATAGGCACAGAGACATTAAGTAACTGACCCAAGTTCACAGACTAAGTGAGGGGTGGAGCTAGAATTTGAACTAAAGTTGCTTTCTGCTTCTCTAAAGTCTACACTTGGCTCTGACACTACTTATTTGTGGGTCTTGGTTAAAACCAGTTAACAGTTATCATTTAAATGGGATATACATTCATGACCTTTAAAAAAGTCTATGTTAAACGTTGTGTGAGTTTCCAACAAATTTGGAGGCATTTGGGAACACATACTTTGAAATCTAAGTGGTGTAGCATACTTGAAATCCAATTTTGTGGTCCTTGGGGGCCTCTCAAAGAGATTGGCTGTTATCACCGATCGCTGCTGAAACTGAGGTTCAAGGTGTCCATGGGGCCGAATTAACAGACACAAGACCAGAAGCACTGAATTGCATTAGAGCTCCTTCTCAGGGCATTCGGGGAACAATCAAGATTTGTTATTAATTTAAAATTTTCTAGAACAGTGCTAGATATACTAATATTAATGATACTGAGAATTGTATTCACTTTGCTAAATACTTTACATATGTGATTGCATTTGCATCTCATAATAATCATATGGAGGGACCTATTTTTACACCAGATTTATACATCAAACAGCTGGGGATGAAAACACGGATTTTCCAACTAACACAGTGAGTAAACAGTGGAGACTAGGTTTGAATCCAAATCTTCATCGGCAAAGTTAGTTTGAGAATCCTCTCATAGTGGTGAGGATGAAAACACTTTAAATGACTGAAATGCAAGAAATAAAAAAGGCAGAACTAATCACTGCATTACACAAAGTGGATTTGAATTGTTCTCCACTGCTATTATCACACTTATTTTTTTCTCCTGAATGCTGCCTATAATTGTGTAAAAGAAGGGGATTTACTAGAAATAGAAATGCTAATGTTAGGAACTTGGAGTAAAACAGAGTATATTAGTGCCCCACAAATGGCATTTCTAAGAAAGTGACAATTCAAACTTTATGTTGTTATTCTTTACATTCTATAGTGATTTATTAAAAGTTGTTTTATAATCATAAGAATTTTCCTTAAAGATCAAATTTATCACTATTTCAGAGAAATCTTTTCTTCCAAAATGGCATCCTTAAAAACTCTTGAATTATAAATCAACTTTTGAGGACTACTGGCTAACAAACGTAGCATGTAGAGATCACATTTAAGGCTTCCAATATTAGTATTTGTAGTAGCCCATCATTATACAGCAGGCAACTCCAAAAGCCACCTCCTAATATGATGGCGGTTCATAACACATGGGCAGAGACTGTTCCACAAGTGGGTTAAGTGCAGAAGGGTCATCCGGAAGATCCGCTTATCAGTTCAGGAACAGCAGTCTTTGAAAATGTACACTGACTCTTCGCTGGAGGCATGACGTACCAGCGTACTAGTTCCACACAAGCTTGAGTCATGTTCAGTGAGTCATTTCAAATCCATTTGATTAAAATCCAGAAACTCCCCTAATTCATAACCTCACTGAACTGAAAGTCATCTTGAACAGTCACATGACAGCAAGGCTTACCAAGGAGGAGTGTCACACTCCTCGTGCCCAAGAAATTTTCTTTCAGACATTTCAGTATCTGTGATAGCACTCATGAATGACCATGGTATGGTTTTATAAAGCTCGATACTGCCTGTGTAATTATTTTTCCAAGAATACACTAATCAAGTCCCTTAATCTTGTCAGAATCTAAAATGTGAATTTTTAGTGTAATAAAGTGAAAATAATATGGGCTTTGGGGTCCAGTTTATCTGGGTCTTAACTCCAACTTGATCTCTTACCAGCTGGGTGACCTTGGCCAGATCACTTAAACACTTTAATGATCAATTTCCTCATTTTTAAAAATACTGTTATTATCATCTTAAGAGCTGCTGTGAGGTCCATAAAATAATGCATTTAAAAAATTTAATAAACATTCTGACATGTTCTAAGCAGTCATTAAATATTAATCGATGTTGATATCGTTGCTATTATGAATAATATTATTTTTATTAATATTACTCCTTCACAGAAAGGTTGTAACTAATCACCACAAAAATATGGTGCTAATTCTTCTTGGATAGAATGCATTTATTCTACTAGTAATCATGAAATTAATACCCTGGGTATCACTAGAAGAATAAATGGATTTTTTCATGAAAAGTCATCAAACACTTAGAGTTTAAATGTTTACAAAGTACTTGGGCTCCAAGATAATTTCATCTGGATACAAAGTTTCTTTAAAATTTACCTTAAATTAAAACTATACCTTTTTTTATAGGAAGAAAAATGTTAAGCAATTAATCAAATAAAGTACCCTTAGCTCATTGTTCAGAGCCATTTACATTCAGCCAAAGAAAATGGATTATTGAGTTATGAAAAGGAAGATGGTCCAACTTTCCTATTAAAAATCAGCAACACCACTGTGGATGGCAATTTGGCAATATGTATTAAGAGGCTGAAATATTTGTGCATGGATTAGACCTAGCAATTAAACATTGTTATATTTGCCTAAAGTAAGTAATCTTTAAAAGAGGATAATTCTAGAATTTTATGATGGTCCATGATAGAGGAATGGTCAGGTAAGTTATGATACTTATTCAATTTATTGTAACAAATTTAAAAATAATGAAGATCAAGTAGCAACTTAGAAATTGCAGGTTAGAAAAGTGTATAAAATTACTAGAATTTTAAAAATACCTGAAATTAATGATCATAAAGAAATAAACAACAACAGTTGAATCGCAGAGTCGATTCTTTTGTATCCCTTTAAACATCCTCTCAATTTCTCTTCCTTGCTTTTTTTTTGCAATGTGTTGCTATCACTTAACAATTAAAGCAAGTAATTTATAAACATTAATATCAACGCTACCCTCAAACTAGGCTTGGAGACTACAAAAGAGAGCAGAATACACGGTGGATGTCGCTTTATTAGTACCTACTCTCCCTACTTCTCATAAATGAAGGTCTTCATTATTCAAGGGGTGAGTGCGTGTGTATATGTGTGCGAATGCATGTGTGTCAGCCAGTTGTGAAGTCCTCTATCTCACGTTTGCAGTGTATTAGCAGTAGAGCAGTGTTATCCCTCAAGCAAATGGAAGTGGTGAGGAGAGAGTGCAGAGGCAGGAGGGGTTAGATACTACCTCCCAAAGACTCACCGATAATAAAAGATAAAAAAAGCATTGGTTCTTCCCTGGTTACAATAACTGCAGAAGTGTCATTCTGATTGAGCATAACACAAAAAGAATTTAAAACATAAAGCCTTTCTTGATTAATGAAATACCTTGGTAACAACAAAGATGATTCTCTAGGGAAAAAGCTTAGACCAAATTTTTTAAATATTAGTCTTTTTGTGACTTGTCTATAATTATATCCTTATTTCCAATTTCACACTTTTATTTCAACCTTCATAAGCATCTGTTAATTTTAAAATGGTGCAAAATATAATTCTGAACCTCAAATATTCTGATACTCCCATGACTCAATCTTAATATTTTTAATTCTGTTTTAGTTCCCATTGTTTGCCATGATTTTGAAGATGAGATCAACATATAACAGACAGGTGTTGAAAGTCTGGTTACACATTTGCTGGGAAGCATGCTCTCTGCAAAGGTTTGCATGTCCTTTTAACGACAATGTCTAAGACCTCAACACAAAAGCATCTGCCTTCAGTGAAATCTCAACATAATAATCTTGATAATTTTTCTTGGTTTAATCCTAAATCATAACCCAAGATTTTTACACAAATTGAACTTCACATTTACCACTACTGTAAAGATGATTTTCAGACTCATGTTTAGAATTCAGCTGCTTTGGGCCTCTGTTAATCTTCATTAAAACTTTTTCCTTACATTTATTTAATGGACATAATGAAGAATAATTGTATAAGTCTTTAATAATTCATGTTGTTTTTACATCAGGAGTTAATAAAATGTATTATTTCTCATCTTTTTATCTCTCATTTATTTTTAATTCTATGAATATAGCAACCCAGAAAACATATGACACTGAATATATTTGTGGACATCATTCCACTAAAGATTAATACAAGTTAATTGTGTCGACAGTTTCATGCTGAACATACATTAATTCGACAGCAAATTTCAGTCTACTGAAAATTTATTTTTAAAATACTCTATCATTTAGAAAAAAATCCATTTACATTTTAGAGTTTTCAATGACATATAATTTTGCCTGCTAAATATAAAATAAAGCCACAAAAATACTATTTTATAAAATTTAGCAGTATTTCACTATAAAACTAGAAAAAATAGATGTGCAAAAATGATTTGTAAAATCTTGATCATATGAATATTTGTTATATTTTAAAAATTATTTGACAATTTATTTTGCTTCTGGACTAAGAATAATCTAATTTGAATTTTTCTAATTCTGAAGGGATTAAATACCCAAAATATTGTCTAGAGTAAGGAGTTCTTCTGAAAGGAAAATTATACCCTTAAGAATGTTACACTGAAATTTCATATCCATAGTTTCATTATAATTCAACAGATACATTATCTACAGGTGAGAAGTGACATGAAAGAAGGTTTCTCAAGAAGAAAACAGATGAATAAGCCCATAACCTAGGAATAATTGGCAGTATCATTTAGATTTTTGAGATTCAAGGTTTGATAAGAAGAGGGGGATAGAAACAATTTCCCCAGATTATTAATTTTTTAATATAAGAATCATGTGTGCATTCTGAAATTTTGGCAATCTGTCCACTATAAGAACGGTAATATATTTCACCAAATTCCTAAAGACAATGGGGTAAAAAAAAATCACTTTAACCATCAAGGTACAGAATAGTTAAAATTTATTTTCTTTGGAAAAGAGAACTCCCAAGAGACAGGAAAATATCTGGAAATAAAATATTGAATTATATTCCTGGAGCTTTTATGAAGAAAGAAAGGAAAGGCAAAGAGAGCTATGAATACAATGTCACGGTTGGATAGCATGGGAGGCCCTTAATGAGTTCTCAGCTCATCATGGCAGGTTACAGATGGAGTGGGTGGGAATGTGCTTTTCCAAAGTGACTCAGGATATAGGTAATAAGACCACTGTCTGTGATGGTTCTGAGAAGTATGCAGTTATCAGACTGGTTAGGAAACTACATATTCAGTGAAGTCTTTTTTTTTTTTTTTTTTTTTGACAAAGCATTTATCTATTAATTGATTCAATCAGGGAGAGTAAAAGAGAGAGAGAATCACTGCCCTTGTGTTGCTTTGTAGCTAACATTCCAGTTGGAACAGCTGCATTACTTTGCCCTTTTGGGTGGAGAGAGGAAAGATAACTGCAAAGTATAATCACATGTGGGGTCTTTTCAGGAAAGAGAATGACTTAAGCTTTTTATGTGCTGGAAAGTGCCACATGTTCTCAAAAGGGGTTTTCCTGTTCTGAATATAACCATTGTGAGCAATGGCAGATCACTGTAATGGATAGAAACAGAAGACCCACAGGCTTATTCTAAGGCTACCTGGCTAGCATGGGAGCAAGAGCTTTGTTCTCTCTAAGTGTGAGATGATACTGAGTGTAATGGTTTCTTCAGGCTGCCATTAGAAACTGCCATACTTTGGGTGGCTTAATATAACAAAAGTTTATACTCTTGCAGTTCTCAAGGCTGGAAATCCAAAACCAAGGTGTCAGCAAGGCCATGCTCCCTCTGAGAGTCTGGATAGCATCCTTCCTTGCCTCTTTCTCACTTCCAGTGGTGGCCATCATGGTGGCCATCAATGCTTGGTGTTCCTGGCTTGCAGTTGTATCAGTCCAGTTCCTGCTTCTGCTGTCACATCGTGTTCTCCCTGTGTGTCTCTGTCTTCACATGGCTGTCTGCACTCCGACTTTCCTCTCTCCTCTTTGTATAATGACATAGTCATATCGGATTAAGGGCCCTTCCTACTCCAGTGTTACCTCATCTTAACCATTACATCTTCAATGACTATTTTCAAATAAGGTCATACTCTGAAGTATTAGGGGCTAAAACATCAATCTATCACTTTGGAAGACAGTTCAGCCCATAACACTAGGTAAACCAACATTTTTACAAAATCAACAGTTTTCTTGCTTAGGTCAGAGTTTTCTTGTCTAGAAACTATGTCTTATTCGGGAGTGCTAAAAGAAAGATATCATAGGCTGGGTGGCTTAAACAACAGAATTTTGTTATCAGTTCTGGAAGTTGGGAAGTCCAAGATCAAGTGCGCTGATTCAGTTCCTGATGGGGGCCCTGTTCCTGAAGTGTCCTCACATGGTGAAGAGAGAAAGGAGACAAGCTCTCTCCTGTCTTTTCTTATAAGGGTACTAATCCCAACATGAAAGCACCACACTCATAACCCAGTCACCTCCCAAAGGCCCCACACCAACTACCACAACATTGGGGATTAGAGTTCCAACATAATAATTTGGGGGAACACAAACATTCAGTACATAGCAGACTAGAATCAAAGTAATATTTTCTCCAGCTAAGTTTGAAAAGCCATAAAACAACGTGAAGGTTAGTATTTGTCAAAGTGGGCAAGGTTTAAACAGTATTTTTATGATTAAGACTCTCTTCAAGCCAAGAAAGATGATCAGTTTGTACAAACATTAATTTAATTTTTATTGTGTTATTTCTCGTTTTCTTAAGCATGACACATCTGTTAGTCTCATAATTACCTTTTCCCTCTATATTTTCAAAGCTTTTCTTTAACCTAATTTCATTCTGTAGATTCATAAAGGGCTTCAGTCTCTCAAGTTTCCATAGTTTTAAAATAGGTAACTGCTAAAATCTGTTTTCTTTTTTAACTGTTAATTATAAGACCTCAATATCATTTTAATTTCCATTTCACATTTAGTCTATAGAATCTCTTTTCATAAGCAATCATTAGACTGTTCAAGTTTCATTTCAAGTCAAAAAATATATTCAAATCAACAACCGGATCTTGTGCCTTCATTAAGAACACGGACTCTGTAGCTGAAATGCATTGGTTCAAATCACTTCTGTACTATATCCTCACTTTGTAATATTGCTCATGCTATTTAACTTTCTATGCCCCATTTTCTCATCAGGAAAAAAGGAATAATAGTAGTATCTACCTGGTAGGATTCTGCTTAAGATTAAATGGGTTACTATACATAAACCATTAAAAAGAATGTTTGGCAAGATGAAAGTTTTGCTTAAGTACAGTTGACCCTTGAACAACACAGGTTTGAACTGCATGGGTCCACTCATAGGTAGACATTATTTAATAGTAAATACTATAGTACTACAGAATGCATGGTTGGTTGAATCTGCGGACACAGGACCTTGGGTGGATATGGAGGAACCATGGACAGAGAATGACAATCCTAAGTTATTTATCAATTTTTCACTGCACAAAGGGTCAGTGCCCCTAATCCCTGCTTTACTCAAGGGTCAACTATATAAACTACTTTATTATTAAAGTATGAAGTGATATTGAAATGCAACAACACACATACCTTAAGGAAGCTTTCTCATCTAGCTAGTTTGGGACAGACAGAATGGGGACTTGGTAAGGGATCATGTTTCTGACACTTACTAGCTATGTGAACTTAGACTATCTATGGGAATTCTTCAACATTTAACTTCATGCCCTGCAAATTAGTGCTAGTCTATCTCTTGAATGTTAAGAAAATTTGGGTAAAGTGCTCAGGAAGTATTTGGCAAATGACAAATTTTCAATCCTAATTCCTTTCCACCTTTTGTTCTTCAAATTTAGCTTTGGAAAGTGGGGGAAATGAACTGGAGAAATAGAATACTGGAGGGCTGGAGTCCAATCAAAGTTACTGCAGTGTCAATAGCAACATGAGAAGAGAGCCAGTAACAAGGAGAGAAGGAAAGCATAGAAGTAGGAGACAAAACATTTTTGGTAAATGACTACATGTGGAGTTAACGAGGTATGGAGGAAGAAGTGATGATCGGAAGGCTTCTGCAAAAGAGATTCTTCACAGTGTTATTACTTTGTTATACATATTTTGCCACACAAATCACGTATGGTATTATTAATAGTATCTGAAATATTGCATTTCTCTACCTTCCTAAGTCTTCAAACCAATACAGCTATAATTTAATTTTTCTTTATTTTTATTCCATTACTGCCCCCAATTTTATTCCTACCAGTCATGGTTCTTCTGCAACTCGAGAGAAGCACTCTAACATAGCTATAAGAGCATTTCCACGTGGGAAGATACTGTAATAAAACCCACTTTTGAAACACTTGTCTGTATCATAGCTTATTATACCGTGGGGTCTATTATGCTTGTGAGTTTGACTGTGAGTAGTATCAGAGTAGCCACTAATCTCAATATTGATGGTTATTTAAAAATCAGTACCAGAATTATTAATAATTTTGGAGAACATTTTATTTCTGTGAGTTATTATTTATGAAAAAAGGTAAAAGGAAGTGCTTTGAAAAATATAACATATACAAATAGTAGCAAATAGAACTATACTATCTAATACGGTTGAAATCAATGAATAAATTAATTCCTATATATAACCTTACCAGACTTCTAATCTTAGTTTAAAAACAGAGTGACACTTACACAAAAATATAAATAAAAGCAATCCAATTACCCAGGACATATTTCACAGAACTAGAACAAATCATAATAAAATTTATATGGAACCATCAAAGACCTAGAATTGCCAAAGCATTACTAAAGAGAAAGAAAGAGTCTGGAGGAATAACTCTCCCAGACTTCAGACAATAGTATAGAGCTACAGTCATCAAGACAGCATGGTATTGGTACCAAAACAGACATATAGACCAATGGAACAGAATAGAGAGCCCAGAAATGAACCCACCAACTTTTGGTCAACTCATCTTCGACAAAGGAGGCAAGAATATACAATGGAATAAAGACAGTCTCTTCAGCAAATGGTGTTGGGAAAACTGGACAGCAGCATGTAAAACAATGAAGCTAGAACACTCCCTTACACCATATACAAAAATCAACTCAAAATGGATTAAAGACTTAAACATAAGACAAGATACAATAAACCTCCTAGAGGAAAACATAGGCAAAACATTATCTGACATACATTTCAAAAATTTACTCCTAGAAGAAATAAAAGCAAGAATAAACAAATGGGACCTAATGAAACTTACAAGCTTCTGCACAGCAAAGGAAACCAGAAGTAAAACAAGAAGAAAACCTACGGAATGGGAGAAAATTTTTGCAAGTGAAACCGACAAAGGCTTGATCTCCAGAATATATAAGCAGCTCATACGACTCAATAAGAAAAAAATAAACAACCTAATCCAAAAATGGGCAGAAGACCTAAACAAGCAATTCTCCAAGGAAGACATACAAATGATCAAAAAGCACATGAAAAAATGCTCAATATCACTAATTATCAGAGAAATGCAAATCAAAACTACAATGAGGTATCAACTCACACCAGTCAGAATGGCCGTCATTCAAAAATCCACAAATGACAAATGCTGGAGAGGCTGTGGAGAAAGGGGAACCCTCCTACACTGCTGGTGGGAATGCAGTTTGGTGCAGCCACTATGGAAAACAGTGTGGAGATTCCTCAAAAGACTAGGAATAGACTTACCATATGACCCAGGAATCCCACTCCTGGGCTTGTATCCAGAAGGAAATCTACTTCAGGATGACACCTGCACCCCAATGTTCATAGCAGCACTATTTACAATAGCCAAAACATGGAAACAGCCTAAATGTCCATCAACAGGTGACTGGATAAAGAAGAGGTGGTATATTTATACAATGGAATACTACTCAGCCATAAAAACTGACAACATAATGCCATTTGCAGCAACATGGATGTTCCTGGAGAATGTCATTCTAAGTGAAGTAAGCCAGAAAGAGAAAGAAAAATACCATATGAGATCGCTCATATGTGGAATCTAAAAAACAAAAACAAAAACAAACAAACAAAAATAAAGCATAAATACAGGACAGAAATAGACTCACAGACAGAGAATACAGACTTGTGGTTACCAGGGGGGTGGAGGTTGGGAAGGGATAGACTGGGATTTCAAAATTGTAGAATAGATAAACAAGATTACACTGTATAGCACAGGGAAATATACACAAAATGTTATGGTAACTCACAGAGAAAAAAATGTGACAATGAGTGTGTATATGTCCATGAATGACTGAAAAATTGTGCTGAACACTGGAATTTGACACATTGTAAAATGATTATAAATCAATAAAACATGTTAAAAAAATTTTATCCAGAAAAAAAATAAACAAATAAAAGCAAAATCCCAACCTTGAAATTAGATAAATTCTATCAGTAGAATGTCATTAGAAACAAATGAATGATTTATGTTTTAATATAAAATTCAAAAATTCTATTTATAATTGTACCTATTTTTGAATAAAGTAAAATTGTATGTTATTATTGTTACTTTATTAGCCATGAAGACTTATTGGAGATTTGGCTACTTTAAACCTTATCTCCCACTTTAGATAGCGGAAGTAACCATGGTATGTATCATTTAAAATACAGAAGAATAAAAAAAAATTTGACAAAAACTTTTGAAATCTAAGGTTTAAATACAACAAATTTAAATAGCTGATAGGAACAGAAGAATCATAGTGATGATATACAAAGTAATGCAGTGGTGAGATCTGAATTCCAATTTTCCAATGAGATAAAATGATAATTTATACTAAGTAAGAACTAAACAAGTTTTCCATTAAATAATTTCAGAATCTCTGATGTAAAGAAAGGTTAAAAGTCAATGAAATCTCAATATCAATCTATCAGAATCTAAACTCATAAAAACTCAGTTTTAATTTGGTGAATAACATGACAGTTCTGAACAGAACCCAGTAGATGGCAGTAGGCTGTTATAAAGTCATCAGGAAGACAGAAATAAATTATACATTGCCAATGTTACATATGTATACAGGGAACTTGATGAATAAAGTGTGCTATTCTTTCTAATGACACAGATACCACATCCCTAAATGTGGTTCCTGTATACACTACAGTACATACTATTTCCTGGTTCTGTGGTAGGAAGCCACACATTCCTGAACACTACAAACACATAGTACTTTCCTCATGTAAGATGACCACAGTGACTCTAAACTCGATCTTAGTAAAATCCAATCAAAATTAACAAATTTTGGGATGGTTCAATATGAGTAAAATAAATATTAACTTTAAGAGTTTCTAATCCATTCAGTTGGGAAAGAAATTAAAATAACTATTTTGTCCTATAAGGATAAGTAAATACCCAGGTATATTTACATCCACACAGAGGGACATCCAACTGGAAGATTCCTAGATACCACATCCAAGAATAGCCTTCAAACAGCATCAACAATTCCCAGGGAACATAGCAAGTCCCTTAGCATTTTCCCCATTCCTCAGACAGCAAGGGATTGCCCCATTATCTTTCCACTATAAGTAGTTCAAAACTTATCATAAGGAGTTCAAAATTCGGTTACTGCCCTAATACCACTTTTCCAAAATGTGAATGCTGCTATGTTTTCCTCAAATGCTTATGAGTTTGTTTTGGATCATCTTGCATTTTCTTATTCAATTTATATTTTGAAGTAGCTTTTCAAGTTTCCAGTATTATTTGAGGCCATGAGAGAGTAAATGTATCTGGTTTGTATGAAACGAAGTAAGCTATGACTCATAACTATGAGTGGTGTGGAAACAGTGGGAAAGAGAAGAGTTTTTATTCAAGACTAAGCAAATATTCAAAAGCTATGCATGCAGTAGTAAATCTGGAACATATATATGTATACATTTTATTACCTTGAATTAATGCACAATCCATCTATATAAATGTATGGTTTCTTAAAATTAATATACAAATGTATAATCTCAAAAAGATTAAGTTTATTTTGTTTTTAGGTTTGTGGCATTGCTTTTCTTGCAAGGAATAATATGCTTGACTCTTAGTTATCCAGCCAAAACTTGTAGCATAGTAAGGCAAAAATAAAACACATAGGACAGAATTTTGTAAGCAGTCCTAGACATTTGCCTTTTCCAACTCCAGATTAAAGAATCTGTCCCTATCAGTCAAACAGGGTCCACTCAGTTTACTAATTCAGTAATAGAACACTATCTCAAGAGACCTCTTAATTGAAAATTTCCTGATTAAGGTTATAATCTGAAATACAATTCTCTCTGCTTTACTAAAACTTTAAGTTATACATAAATTTATGCAATGACTAATATTATTATTTCAGTGGGGCTGTGAAACCATCTTTCCCCTTCCTCCTTAATGGAAGTAGGTGATGAAAACCCTGGCTAATTATGGACAAAGCAATTCCCTGATGATTCCTGTGTTCTTTCCTTGGTTTCTGCGGATACTCTGTTCTACACTCTTCCTTCTTGGGAGTTAGTGAACAGAGATGCATCTCATCTCCTCCTGAGGGCAGTACCACATAGGAAGGTCTGCAATTGTTGTGTCCTTCTAGGCAATGAGTAGGTTACCCTGATTCTGGAGGGCAGAACTCAGGAGTTCATTGTTGGTGCAGAACTAATCCTCATCCTCTTAGCCAGATATGAAGTGACCTCTGTCTTCCTGATTTTCTTAATCTTTCTCTCAACTGATTCTGAATTCAAGCAAAGAGAATAAAAGTCATTTATTAAGCTCCATCAAATTCCAACAATGAAAAAACACACATACATATTGTTTAGGAATACATACCTATGCAGCAGAAGTATAAAGATGTGCTGGAGAATAATATACTCCAAACTCAGGCAATGCTGAGACCTTAATTCTGCTCATGATGTTCTTACTTCTTAAGCTGGATACTAGGCACACAAGTATTTGTTAAATTATTCTTGAAAATGTCTGCAGTTTCTTTATCTAAGCTGAGCACTCTCGTTTTTTTTTTTCTCTTTCTTCCGCTGTTGGCAGTTCTCTGTCAATCTGAGATGAAAGGAGGGTTTATATCCAACAAGTTTGGGCAAAGAACAGAACAGCTTCTTTTTTGATGTACACACTGAAAAATGGATTTTCCATTGTTCAGCACCATGAAATTTTCCCCATTAAAAGAGGCATAAGGCTGTTAACTGTGTAACCTTTTTAATAACTGATATTGAGAGGCTGTGATCTACCTAAGAGCTAAATTTCTTGCTTTCCCCTTTAACCTAACAACACATATCAATATATCATACAGAATCAGTAACATCATTGTTTCAGTAAGTTTGGAAGGTGTTCTAGGGTAATAACATATCAGTGCTTACTTGATCCTTGAAAAAGATTAATCTCTTTAAATCATTCCCAATGCACAGATTCAAACAGCAGCCAAATGTAATAAGCTAATTATGGGTACGATTCAAGTGTCATTCCTTATTAAATCAATGCTCTAAAAACTCTTCCTACATTTCCTAATCAGTAGAAATGAACAATTAACATCTAATTAGTCATCCATCATCCTTGTTAAAAATGTTTTAAAAGGAAAATTAAAGAGATTTCTCTCACAAAGATTTTACTGCAAATGTGAGACAGTGTCCTTTTCCACTTACATATCCATCGTTTACTATCTAGTAGCCTACTTTGCTAAAATGATTATTTTAAACATGAAATCTATTAATAGGAATATTCCAAGAATATTCAAGAGTTCCATCATTTTAATGGTTCCAAATTACTTTCCTGACAATTAGTCCAAGCAACTGACTTTACAGAGGAGGACACGGAGACTAATGGAGGTTTCACTTGTTGACGAAGCTACAGTTGCATACTGGAAAGGTATTTAAGGCCAGATCTCAAGGCACTTTTCCATCTACCCACTTTTCTTTCCTTTATAGTTTAAAAGAGCATTTTAATACCTTATGCCTACTTCATAAAGTTATTGAGTCCCTGTTATTATGTGAATATAATTACTAAGTATAACTACTATTTCCATCTGGCTTTGGCAAATCTGAATAACCTAATAGATACAAATTTGGGAGCCAGAGTCAGAATACCTGGGCTCACATCTCAGTTTTAGCACTTATTAACTGTAACTTTAGGTCAGTTGCTTAAAGTTTCCGTGTCTTTCCTTTCTTATTCATGAAGTGAAGATGATAATGATGCTGCTAATGACAGTGTTGACAGTATCTACTCCAAAAGTTGTTTTTAGGATGAAATAAATTATTGCTCTAAATGCTTAGACATCAGTTTATGGAAAATTTAAATGCTCATTAAATATTATCTATTCAAAATACAGTATCTCTTGAACTTTTCTGTATTTTTTTCCAAATTCATTTTCCAGAAAACAATGGGTATACTGATCTATAACAGATTGAGGCCATTGTTCGAACAACACAGTGCCTGGACTTTGTATGTTTCTATCATGTCTAAGACCGATAGAGAAGATATATTACCAGGACAAGTGGCACGTGCACTAAATAAGGGAAGGAGAAAACGAGAAGAGTCCAATCATTAAGTCATTCCCCAACAGTAAGTTTTTTTTTTTCCATATTCATTTCAATGTATGGGTAGCTTGGTCCTGGCAGACAGCTTCGGCACAGACATGGTTCCAACAGCAGCATCTTGGGGAGGAGGTATTATTACAATAGTAAATTACAAAGTGATGTAATCTCCTCAGTAACAATCTCACGTTTAAGAACTGTTCATTGCGACCATAATTCACATCACAAATTTACATACATTCAACACTAGAATTTTCCTCAAGTAGTAAATGTATCTTGAAGAAGTAAATATACTTTGAAACACCTACGCTTCATAGTAGGTGTTGAGAATTTGACAGGGAAGAAGATACAGCTTCTATCTTCTTGGAGGTGCAGTCTCATGGTAGGTTATAGGTGGACACATAGTTCTTTAAAATGTGAAGAGTGCTCTGGAAGGAAGTCTCTCTTACTCTTCTTCACAGACTCTACATGCGATCCATTATTTCTACTTTTTTCTGAATCTGGAATCTTTCCCTCTTTTCTGGATAACTCTCTTTGGTTTTAAATACGTTCAAGTCTCTTCATATTAAAAACACATCTTTTCATCGCACTTCCTCTTTATAACCAAAGTTCTAAGATTCATCTGCCCTGCCGACCTCCCAATTTTTACATTCTGTTCATTAATGACTTCAACTCATCCCTCTCCACCAAAATAAATGTCACTACCTTCAGAAAAATCCCTAGTCACTAAATCCAATGACTACTTTTCAATCTACATCTTTTTTGACTTCTGGGCCATACTCAATAAAGAACAACATTTTCTCTCAAAATGTGCTATTTTCCTTAGTTCTAGGTAAGTATTATTTTTCTCTTACTACTCTGATTGCTTTTCACAATATCTTCTGCAGCTAAGCCTTCTCTCCCAAGTCATTAAATTCATATTTGATTTTTTTCAAACTCAAGTGTAGGCACTCTTTTGTCACTATGCCACTGTTATCCCGTAGAAGTATAATACAAGTCACAAATGGCACATGCATCATTTTAAATGTTCTAGTAGCTACAACAAAAAGTGTAAAAAGAAACATGAGATTAATTTTAATGGTTCAATATATCCAAAATATTATCAACTCAAAATGCAATCAATATAAAGAATTATCAGTGAGATATTCTGCATACTTTGTTTCCGACTAAGTTTTAGAAATTCTGGTATAATTTCAGGTCATACCAGCCCACATTTGCCATATTTCAAGTGTAAATAGCCACCATGCAGTTAGTGGTTTCTATATTAAATGGTACAGCTTTATCTAGTCTTTAAAGAGCTCCATGGTATCATTCATCTCCATGGCTTTAATTAAGTCTTCAAAACCAAGACTCCAAAATATTTATCTCAGCCCAGGCCTCTTCTGAGTTCTGTATATTTTACTGTATATTTGTCATCTTCCTTTAGGGGTCTCAAATTCTTCTAAAATTCAATATGCCTAGTTCAAAAGCAGATCTTCCCCCTTTCAACATGAACTTGTCCTAATTTCACTTATCTTAATGATTGACACTTCTAACTGTACAGTTTTACAAGGTAAAAACTAGTTATTTTGATAATTTCCTTTCATATAGATGAGGATGATGTATACTATTGATACTATTTGATTCCCCTCTGTCATTTTTTTTTTACAGCATCAATCACAATTTATAATAAAAATGTGTTTAGCTCCAGTTGAGGGGTGGTTATAGCGCATGCTTAGCATGCATGAGGTCCTAGGTTCAATCCCTAGTAACTCAAATAAAAAATAAAAATTTAAAAAATTTAAAAATGTTGTTTGCCTATCTTGTTAATTTACTGATAAGTTGCTAAACTGTAAGCTCCATGAGCAAGAACCACGCCTGTCTTGCTCATGATTGTACCCCATAATATTTAGCAGGTACCTTGTATATCATAAACATTTAATAAATAACTTGTTAAATAAAAAAACGCCTAACCCAGTATTAGAGGGTCAGGAAAAATCAGAATGTGATGTCTTCTTTTCTGGGATGTATTTGCAATGAAGCAATTTAGGTCTTATTTTTCTAGGTTAAAAGTGCATTTGTCTTTGATCCAAATCCCGCTTCTAGGAAATTATGCCATAGAAATACTTAAGCTTGTACAGCACAGTAATGCCTCACATTGCTTCAGTGCATATTTTATATCAGGATAACCATTTTACCTCTATTATTTTACTTGATCCCCCTAATGACCCTGTGAAATAGATATCATTTATCCACAAATAAACAAAATATAAAGTCCAAATAGGTTAAATAGCTGATTTAGTTCACATACTGAGTAAAGCAGTGGAGCCACTAACTGACTCAGGCAATTCGATTTCAGAAATCTAATTTTTTTTAAACCACTAACCTACATTGCCTCAAATCATTTTATTACCTAAACATTTTCTAACTGAAATTTCCACAAGTAGGAAGATGACTAAATACTGTATGCTATATCCGTGCCATAAAAGAAATATACTAGTGCCATACAAGAAAAAAAATAGAAAAATACAGAAACATTAGATCTACAGACAGATTTCAAAGACATGTTGCAAAGTTTAAAAAAAAAAAAAGGCAAGTTGCACAAAAACTGAAGTGTGGTGGTAGAATTTTGGACTCCATGGTCACCTTCCCTTAGTGTTACTCCTAGAAATGTGTTTCCTTGCCAAGCAAAGGGGACTTTGCATATGTAATTAGTGCTACTAATCAGCTGATGTTAGAAGAGAGTAATTATTCTGAATTATCCAGGTAGTTCCAGTGTAATCACATACGCCTTTAAAAGCAGAGCTTTCTCCTGGTTGAGGGCAGAAGGGAAGTCAGAGATATCTAAAGGATAAGAAGAGCTTGACATATCATTGCTGTGCTGATGTTAGAGGGGGCCATGTCAAAAGATGTGGGTGGCCTCCAGCAGCAGAGGACAGCCCTTGGCCAATAGCCAAAAAGGAAACAAGGATCACTGATCTACAGCTGCAAGGAAATAGATTCTGCCAACAACCTAAGTGAGCTCAGAAGCAGATTCTCCCTCCAAACTTCCATATAAGAACTAAGACTGGGCAGCATCTTGATTCCAGCCTGGGAGACCCAAAAGCTAGAACCCAGTCAAGCTAAGCCAGCTCTCAGATCCAAGAGTGAGCTAATAAATGTGTGTTGTTATAAGCTACTACATTTGTGATGATTTGCTCTGCAGCAATAGAAAATTCATACAACATGCAACATGATTCTGCATTTTTCAGTAAACAACACTAGCTGTGGATTGCACATCAAGGTTTATAAGGGCACAGAAATAGAACTGGAAAGGTAAAGATGATATTGAAAAAAATATTTAACTCTGGAGAGCCTTGAGGTTGCAGGGAGCCCATAAACAGTGGTTTTCCTGTTTAATTCCACATAGGCATTTATTGGTTGACTCCTTTATTGGCAGAATGTATTTGTGTATTATTTATACATAACAAAAGGTAATGTTTTAAAACGTAATTTCATTGAATTGTAAATCAATCATAACATTTCACTTTCAAACTGTTATTCTAATTTCAGTCAAGATGCACAGTATCAGACAGTGCCCAGACATTAAACAAATCAAGCTGAAAGAATCACCAAGGGAATCATGGGTTCCAAGTAATTGAATGATAAACAATTACAGGAGTCTGTTCCAGTTGGTCTTCTCAATATTCTTTCTGGTAGTTAAAAACCACTCACGACCCCACAAGCCCCATGCTGTTTACAAACCTACACTATCTGGACACGTATGAAACAAAATAAAAACCATCCTGTTTAATCCTTTCCCTCACCTACAAATGAAATCTACCTTGACAAGATTGCTGAAAACTTGACCCATATATCAGTGAAAGAATCCATGGCAACGTGACCAAAAGTCTACAGAAGCAAAGCAATTTCTATACTTGTAATTAGCCAGCCCTAAAAGCCCCTTTCCTCCTTCCTCCCCTCTCCCTTCTTTTCTCACTTTCCTTCCTCCCTCCCTCCCTTTCTCCCTCTTTTCCTTCCCTTCTGTTTTTGATGAGTCATTTTCCTAACCATCTGAGTAAACACAAAATCTATTTATATAAAGGCAATCAAATGTTATAGAATTTGAACACGTAAAATACACCTTTTTGGTATAAGTATGAAATTCACAGAATCCTATAATGTGGAGTTTATAAAAGGTAGATTTTTTTATTGTTAGTTATTTTCTCCAGGCATTCTAACATTTCAACTTCAACATCAAATATCCACTGCTTTGCAGTCAAAATCAGCCAACCGCAATTTGAGACATTTTCTATAATTTAGCTTACTCATTTTTCAGAAAATCTCATGAGTAGGAAATCTATGACTTAGGAAAAAATGGACCTGCAGCAATTTGGTAATTACATTTTTTTTTTCAGCATAAAACGCAGATCTATGCTTTTCACTTAAAACATAGTGGGTGTTTAGTAGTTAAGGAGTCTACAGAGACACTCCAAGGACTAAATATATTATCCTTAAAAACTAATTCCGTCATTTATGATTCATAGCAAACTCCTTAAGTAAAGTTACAGATTTTCAAATTATCCCATTGAGAGAGAAAGAAGAGGAGAAAAGAAAAGGGCAGACTCACATCTGTCTCTGCAGGCAGGAAGTTGCAGTAATAACCAACTTTCACAGTGCCTTGCTAAAAACGTTATTTTCATCTGTGTTTCCTAAAAGCACCTCTTTTGAAGAAAATTCACATATCATTTTACTTTACTGGATGCTGGAATGAAAAATAGATGCCCACTGTCAGCCAGCTATATTGATTACAAGTGAAAATGTGATCATTTTGCATTGACTTGCCCCAAAGCACCGCATTCCGTCAAAGCAGCAGAAGGAAATTAATGCTTTCATATTGTGCCTAAGAAAAATATGAGACGTTGTTCACTTTGCCCTCTAGACAGAGAGGTATATGCAATAGCTGAAAGGTAATAGCTTTCAGAACATGAACTTGAGACTTTTATTAAAATCATTATTTAATGTACAAAAAATAATTGACCCAGTACCATGGCATTTAAAGCAGCCATTTGTAGTCATTACCTCTTAGATCATAAGGTTTATTTGTTAAAAGCCAGTATTTTTCAAATTAAAACTCTGCCTTTGTTTCACCTGGATTATATGTCTTAAATGATAACTTCCTATACATATATCAATCAAATGATGTAAAAACTATGAATTGGTCATGAAAGAAATTGTTATGTTTATGTTTCATTTGACTTTTATTTTACCAAAAAAAAATCTAAAACAAAACTAATGCCTTCTTAGTCATTATAGGACACCTATTGTGAGCCTAGCATAGATCTTTAAATATATATGCATATATATAACTTGGCTTACATAATTATTTTATTATCTCATCAGTAGTTACTATAGCATAGGCTTTAAAATAATGCAAAGGAATCACATTATTAATTTTAAAAATTACAAGTTCTAAATACCAAAAAATCACATTCATAACATGTAAAATTTTAGAAACACAGAGATGCTTCTCATTCTGGTGAGTTTATATTTTTGAAAATTTACCTGACTTATCTATACTATTCTCCATAGAAGTGTACAGTCTATTTCTTAAAACAGAATTTAAAATTCAACTCAAAAATTTTGCAGCAGAAATTCAATCTCAAATTGGCAAAATAACTTGTAAAATTGGAGGCTATTTCTTTTTAACCCTGATATGTTTTACATTACAAATAATATTTGTACTGAACCAAATGTGATGATATTGATCATACACATGTATATGATGACATCAAAACTGATAGGTACATGAAGGTAGCGAACCATACTCTTCAGTATAAAAATATGCTGAACTGACCCATGACCTCACCCTTGCAAACAGATGGGTAACTTTTAGGGTGTTAAGTAGAGCTATGTTCTTCCCTCTAACAACAGATGCTTATTTTTGTTGAAGGATGGAGGGTTTTTCATTATTGTTCAGATTTCCCAGATGTACTAGTGGAGATAAAAACAAGCTTAAGTCGCATCTTTCAGATTCCTAAATCCATTGCTGCCTCTTATTAGCTATGTGACTTTGGGAAAATGCACTAATTTATCAAGTATTCTGGAGAAAAAGTGGGAAACCAGAGTGCCGGGCCTCACAGAGCTCACAGTTGAACGGACTTTGTATTCACCGTTACTTGTATCCTGCACATGATTCACTCACTACTATTTTCAGATATTTTATAGAAGGTCATCTTTGTGAGATCCTCCTTGACATCCTATTAAATTTGGTTTGTTTTGTTTTGATTTCCACTGCTACACCTCCACTCTTTGACATTTCTTTCTTGATCAGAATACTTAACACCATTGGCCATATTCGCACCTTGCCTATTACGATACACACTAGAGAGTCTCTCTAAGTGTAAACAGTATTCAGACTACCACATGGCATTCTAGGAACCCATCTATACGGGGGAGATATTGAAGAACCACAGCCAGCAGGGCAGCATGAAGAGCTCCTCCCCACACAAGTCCTTAAAGCGGTCCCTGGAACAGTCCTGCCATCCAGCGGGTGTTCAGGTAAAAGGAGATGAGGTACAAAGGCTTCCCTGATAACCTCACACACCGAAGAAACCAGTATTTCTTTTGACAATGCTAGGACCACAGCACACAGGGTTCCCACAAGGTCCATTATAATTGCCTGACATTTACGAAAGCCCAAAATATGGCATCTTCAGTCATGTACTCATAGCTCCTTTATATTTCATACCAATCCAGGTGCAACTGCCCAACTTGGGGTCATTTTTCTTATCATAAGTAATACTGTTGAAGTATATAGTTGACAATCTATGCTTATCAGATTTCCAGGGGAACAACATTAGAGTGTTAGCCAAAGGTCAGATTCTCATGCGTCTGAGAAAGAGAGTTTTACCAGATGTCTGTCCACAATTTTTTTCCCTTTCCTGATGCCTTTCTCTCTCGACTATAAATATTCCAAAGCAGGGATGTTTGTCTCTTTGTTCATGCTGAATACTGATTAACTAACTAGTCTCTCTAATGAGACAGAAGTAGAATTGTCATAAAAATGAATGTCTCAGTTTTCTTTTCTATAGAATGAGGATAATAGCAAGACCTAACTAGTGGTGTTACTAGTCAGGTAAGGATAAAATGAGACAATACTTGTAAAACACTTAGCACAGGGCCTTGCATATTGTCAATGCTAAGTAAGAGCTAATATTATAATTTTTACTATTATTGCCAATAATCTATAGAAATTCAAACAGGCAAATATCTAAAATCAAGTCAACAAATAAACCTAATGAAAAATAAATAAGTAAGCCCCAGTATGTTAGTTTCTATTGTTGAGTCATGCTGAAAATTCTCATACGTGTTATTAACCTTTCTGTTGTGTCTAATTTAAACAAGATGATTTGATCTCCTTCTGGAATACTAATATAATTTCCCCATAAAATACATCCCTTTTGGATAGTTACTGTTTTTTTAAAGACTAGTCTTATGTCTTTTTTTTTTTTTTTAAAGTACTTTTTGGCTGGATATTCTCAGCTAAGCTATGTTGGCTAATTTGTGCTCTCAAAGTTGTTCATAAGTCATTCAGTCTTCAAATGTGAGCCAGGAGACTCTTTAAAACATAACTGATCATAAAGGTGGGCTAAGTAAATCTGAGGTCTAAAATGGGAGAAGGTTCAGAATCATAGGACTCTGAATCTTAGGACTACCTGTGAATACTCCAGCCATGTGCGGAGCACACAGGGGAAGATAATTACTTGTGCAGTCCAGTCAGTAAGGGTGGTTCTTAATTACTTGGAGATAGAGATCATTTTCTTATGATATATCAACTGAGGTCATTCTTTAACACCTTTTAAAACTTCAGTTATGTATCATGATTTGATGTTTGTTCAGTCCAACGTTTTGTAAATTATTATCTATAAAATCATTAATGCCATCAACATCTTCACATTTATTAGAGTTAAACATGGAAGTCTTTTATTTTCTACATTTTTGTTTCTACAGTTTCCATTCCTAATTTTGCTTCTGTTGTGTTTTTTTCTCATTCCATATACTGGATGATTATCTTGTCTGTGTGCCTATATGAGTGTGTGACAATCATAACGTGTGTCCTGTATATCACTCATAGCACATGTGTCATGCACATGCATAGGCCATGGTATAGATAGTACACATTATACTCTGGGTGGAGTTTTGCTTTTATCCCATATGTTTTGATACTGAATGGACTCATTATCTGAGATGACCCTATATAGCTAAGAATAGATCTTTTACTTCCTTCATATATGAATAATCATTGAGTTATACTTTTCATTATTTGGGTTATAAATTGACTTAAAATGTTAGTGGTCAGTGCAGCATACACTTCTCTTATTTAGTGTTGCAGAGATGTTCACAAAAAGTTTGATTTTATTATTTTGCTTTGTAATTGTTCTTTCATTTTTGTTCAGTGATGACAATTTTTTTTATCATTGGAAATAAAAATTGTTTCTCCCTAGTACTTCATTCATTAATTTGTCCTGTTACACAATGCACCTTCTCAACTCACAACTCATAGTTTGCCTCAGCTCATTAAGTTTTCTTCTATTATGTCTTTAATCATTGTTTATATTCCATAGGTTCTGATATCAACTTAAGTAACAAAGTTTTATGTTAGCATCTATCTTCCCTTTGTTCATAGTTTGCATCTTAGTCTCTTCCCCACCCTCCTAACATTATAGAGGAGCATCATAAGTGTGACTTGTACATCACTTCTTCCTCCAGTTTAATTCCACTTCTTATTGCTTCTGATGCTGGCATTAATTCTGTGATTACTGTTTACACTGTATAATCTTTACTGCCACCTAACTCATAGATAGTTCACTTTTTGTACAGTCTATTGTCTTATCTATTCTGTTTAATGAGCTCTAACTTAGCTGATTTTATTTTAATTACAAAGCATCTATAATTTACTTTTGTTTTCAGAAGAAAGATTTCCTTCAGTATCTTGAAGGCTACATTCTACATTTTTAAAGCATGTTGGTTGACTGCATAGTTTCCATTTTCTCCTGTTTGAGTAATGTTTATACAATCTTCTTGTTTGGTAACTGAGGGTAGTGGACTCTCCTTTCTGAAATTTCTTAGGCTTCATTCCACTGTGAATATGACATGATAGTCAGGGGAAGACACTTTTCTTGCGAGTTAGAAATTTAGAGCATTCTTCTCCCGCAAATCTATTAAACCCAGTTCTTTTCCACTATTGACTTTGCATCTTTTGAAACAAAATCCCCAACACATTTCTCATTTAGTGGCATTATGTCGTTGGTGAGCTATTCCAGAGGAGTATTAATGAGAGTTGCTTGCTACTGAGGATTAGGAGTGTTTTGCTCCATCCATTTGGTTACTGAAAAACCCATACCTGTAAGGTAGGCACACAGAACTAAGAACGTTGAAAGAATCTCCTTTCCAATTTCTTGAGAGGTCCGTTTGCTTGTTTTTTCCTTCTTTAGATAATCTTGTGCTGGGGGAGGGAGGGTGTTTTATATTTTCTAGGGCATTTCTACCATTTTTCCTCAGGGCTTCACATGACTGTGGTTACTGGAAATACTTTAGGGGATCTGGCATGTATTTGACCAATGGCTTTTAACTTTTTCACACATCTGAGAAGTGAAGTCAGAGACCTTAGATTTCTGATATCTTAATCAGGAAGTCCTACTGATATTTATAACTATGCTGTTGTAAATTCTTATACTCATGAAGTTGAACGAGAGTCTCTGAGGGAGACATTCATCTTGAAAACTGACAGAACAAAAATGGTGTAAAATACCATAAACTTTTATCGACGTAATCACTGAAATTTCTACTATATTTTTCTTCTCTATGTCACTTATATCTCTATTGTAAACATTTATACAGAAGAAAATTTATACTACGGCCTTCTCCTCCTTAAATAGAGAAACCACCATGACATAAAGCCCCAACTGGATATTTTAGGACATTACCTGTTGAAAAATACCAATTTGAATTCTTAGAAAGAATGAAGTTAGAGGACGTTTATATTTAAAAAAAATTATAAGAAACATATGTATGTATATAACTATATAATCATGATCTATATCGTATTATTCACATTATTTTATATATTAAATACATATATAATGATGATATATATTATAACATATTGTGCATAATAATATTATAAATACTATTTTTTCAGGCAGGCCTGGGTGAGTATTCAATAAATATATGCCTTATGCCTATCTGACAGAAGGGAACTCTTACAAATAACCAATGCCAAAAATCTCTTCTTGTGGGGTAGAGAATTTATTTAAAAAAGCCAATATCCACTTCTTATAAAGAGGAAAGGAACCCAGAACACAGAGCAGGTAAAAACAAGATTGATCACATATAAAAGAAAATGAGGAAGCAGGCTGATGACATCAGGGACTTTTCATGTATGAAGTTTTATGTTGGACAGAATCTACATAATTTACATAAAGGCAATAGAAACACAATGATGATTACACAAAGAGACAAATATAAAGACTAGAAAATGCAAATCAACTTCCTTTGTTCAAATAAAATTTACATCTCAAAAGTATTCCGAAACAGACATAATCAGCCATGTTTTACTCAACAGAAAAGGGGTAATAAGTTTTTCTACATTTAGGCTGTAAATGCAAAATACCTTCATAAGTAGCATGCTAAATAAAATGTGACTTGAGGAAGATGTTTTTATAAGTGCAAAAATGAAAGTCTTCAGTGATTTCTATCGAGAAAATACTTTAAATTGCTCTTTTGTCAAGGTTGCCTGAGTCACTGAATGTTTGCATTTTTCTAATTTTCAAAATGAACAAAGGACTCTTGATGTCAGTTCTTTAGGATAGTCTCACAGATTAAATATGTCCTGATAATTACTCTTAAACAAGGATACATCACTAAGATAAAATTTTATAAAGTAGCTAAAGAGCCTGAATCTACTGTCAGTCCTCCAATTTTGTTCTTCTTAATCATACACTTGATTTTTCTGGGCTTGTTAAGGGGTACTATAAATGCTAATGTGTTTTTAATTTCAAATTCCATTTGTTCATTGATAGTATAAAGGAAAATGACTTCGGTATGTTAACCTTGTAACCTACAACTTCGGTATTAATTCCAGGAGGGATTTTTACTGGTCTTGTTGTTATTTGCAGTTCTTCAGAGACAGTCATGTTATCTTCAAAGACAGGTTGTTTTTATCTTCCCAATCTGCATATCTCTTATCTCCTTTTTGTGTTTTATTGTACTAGCTATGACTCACAGAACAATATTGAAAAGCGGTGGTGAGAAGGGACATACTTGCCGTGTTCCCAATCTCAGTGGGAAAGTTTCAAGTTTTTCACCATTAAGTATGATGTTAGCTGAATGTTTTTTTGGTAGATATTATTTATCAAGTTAAGGGAAGTCCCTCTATTCTTAGTTTACTGAACGTTCTTTTATCATGAATGTATGTTGGGTTTTATGGAATGCTGTTTCTGTATCTATTGATATAATCATATGAATTTTCTTCTTAAGTCTGTTGATATGGTAGATTAAGCTAAATGATTTTTGAATGCTGAATCAACCTTGCAGACCTGGGATAAATTTCATTTTTCATGGTGTGCTGTTCTTTTTATACATCATTGGATTCATTTGTTAAATTTGGTTCACAATTTTTGCATCTATGTTTGTGGGATATATTGGTCTATAGTTTATTTTTCTTGTAAGTCTTTGTCTCACTTTGGTATTAGGGAAATGCTGGCATCATAGAAGGAATAAGGAAGTATTACCTATGCTTCTATCCTATGAAAGAGATTATAAAGTATTGGTATAAATTCTTCCTTAAATGCTTGGTAGAATTCACCAGTGAACCCATCTGGGCCTGGTGCTTTGCTTTAGGAGGTTAGTAAATATCAATTTTCACTCCTTTAATAGATATTGGCCTATTCAGACTGTGTATACATTCTTGCATGAACTTTGGTAGCTAGTGTCTATCAATGAATCAAAATGGTCCATTTTACGTAGGTTATCAAATTTGTAGGCATAGAGTTGCTTGCAGTATTCCTTTATTACCATTTTAATGTTCGTGGGATCTGTAATAATGACCTCTCTTTCATTTCTGGTATTAATAATTTGTGTTCTCTCTCTTTTTTCTTAGGTAACCTGCCTAGAGGTTTTTAATGATCTTTTCAAAGAACCAGCATTTGATTTTGTTGATTTTCTCTCTTGATTTTCTGTTTTCAGGAAATTGATTTCTGCTCTAATTTTTATTTTTTTTCTTCTCTTTACTTTGACTTAAATTGTACTTCAAGTTTACTAAGAAGGAAACTTACATTATTGATTTTTGATCTTCATTTTACTATATGCATTCAATGCTATAAATTTCACTCTGCTTTTGCTGCATTTCACAGCTCTATTTTCATTTTCATTATTTCAAAACATTTATTCATTTCTTTTGAGAGTTCTTTGACCCATGTGTTATTTAGAAATGTCCAGCTTAATCTCAATGTATTTTGGGACTTTCCAGGTCTCTTTCTGTTATTGATTTTTAGTTTAAATTCCATTATAATTTGAAAGTAGACATTGTATGATTTCTAGTCTTTTAAATTTGTTAAGGTGTGTGCTATGGTCCAGAATGTAGTCAATCTTGGTGAATATAACATGTGAGCTTGAAAAAGTATGTATAATCTGCTGTTGTTGGATAAAGTAGTTTATACACATCAATTACATTCATTTCACTGATGGTGCTGTTGAGTTCAACTATACTGTTACTAATTTTTTGTCTGTTGTATGCAACCATTTCTGGTAGAGACATCTTAAAGACTCCAGTTATAACAGTGGATTCATGTATTTTTCCTTGCAGTACTGTTAGTTTTTGCCTTATATGTTTTGGCCCTTTTTTAAGACACATACATGTTAAGAATTTTTGTATCTTCTTGGAGTATTAATTCCTTTATCTTATGTAATGGCCTTCTTTATCCCAGATAACTTTCCTTGCCCTAAAGTCTGCAATGTCTGAAATGAATATAACTACGTGTACTTTCTTTTTATTAATAATAGCATATTATATTTTTCTCCATCTCTTTACCATTAATCCATGTGTATATTTATATTTAAAGTGGGTGGGTTTCTTGGAGACAGCATATAGTTGGGTCTCATTTTTTTATCAACTCTATTAAGTGTCTTTTAAAAGACATTCTCTGTCTTTTCCTTGTTGTATTTAGGTCATTGATGTTTAAGGTGATTATTGATATAGTTGGATTAATGCCTACCATATTAGTTACTGTTTTCCATTTGTTGCCCTTATCTTTTATTCCTATTTTTATCTTCCACACTTTCTCTGCCTTTTGTGGCTTTAATCAAGCACTTACAAGATTCTATTTTATCTTCTTTCTTATCAATTATGCCTTTTTGTATTTTTTTCATGTGTGTGTGTGTGACTTCCCTAGAGTTTGCCATATACATTTACAACTAATCTAAGTCCATTTTCAAACAACGCAATGCCACTTCATGGGTAGCATGAGTGCCTTAAAATAAAAGTATTCCTAATTCCTTCCTCCCATCACTTGTGTCATTGACATCATTCGTGTCATTTATACATAAGTATATTTACATACATATACACACACACATTTTTTGTAGTTGCCTTACAAAACTACATTTTGGATATTCTTGGGTTTTGCCCCAGTCTATTTTTTTTTTTTTTTTTTTTTTAGCTTTTCAGTTTTGGAAGTTTCTATTGTCATATTCTCTAGTTCAGAGAGTCTTTCCTTAGCTCTGTTCAGTCTACTAACAAGGTCACTAAAGGCATTCTTCTTTTCCATTACATGTTTTTGATCTCAAGCATTTCTTTTTAAATATTTCTCAGAATTTCCATCTCTCTGGTAACATTTTCCATCTGTTCTTGCATGTTGTGCACTTTTCCCATTAAATCCCTTAGCATATTAATCATATTAAAAATTTATTCTGATAATTATAACATTCCAGCCATATCCGACTTTGATTCTGGTACTTGCTCAGTGTCTTCAAGATGCATGGTGTCTTGTTGTTTTTGTTGTTGTTGCCGTTTTGTGTGCCTTTAAGTTTTTGTTAAAAGGCAGACATGATATACCGTATTAAACAGGCCTTTAGTAATATACTGGTCAGGTGTGGGAGGAGGGGTAGCATGCTATAGTCCTATGAGTTACAGCCTCAAAGTTTTGTGAGCTTGTGTCCCTGGACTTTGAACCTCACCAGTGTATCTCAATTTTGTTTTTTCCTCTTAGTTGGACAGGAAGGATTAGAGGATCCTTGAATTGTGTATTTCTCTTCCCCTACGTGAAAGACTAGAAGTCTCTGCAGTTGGGTATTTCTCTTCCTTCGGTTAGGTTAGGCTCTGATAAAACTCCAGCACTTAAACCTCTGGTAAAATAGTTTCTCTTGAGAACAGGCCTTGTTAAGAGAACAGGATGCTCAGGCATGTGTCAACATAGTGTTTTTTGTTTTTCTCTCTCCCAGCCAGAAGCACAGGGGGGGTTTTCTCTGGTATATCCTGAGGACTTAGCAGAGATACTGGAGGTAAAACTCACAAAAGTTTGAGGGCCTCCCATATCTGTGTCCCCTGGAGTTTTTAACTTGCACAGTTGTCCACACTGAGCCTCCAGCAATCCATCCACTACATTTCAGGTTCTCCTACCCTAGCACTGGTTCCTTCAGAGGTTTCTGCTCCAGCCAGTGGTGAGTCTCTGGCCCTGCCTATGTGTCTCAAATTATGGGCAAACAAATTTTTCCTATGATCTCTTTTCTCTGATGGATCTAAGGAGAGTTGTTGATTTTTCAGTCTGTTACACTTTTTACTTGTTAGGATGGAGTGGTGACTTCTAAGCTCTTTTACAAGTCAAACTGGAAACTGGAAGTTTAAGGGATATTTGTTAATTAAAAAAATCTGCTCTATTTACTCCTGTTTAAAATTATGATGTACAATGCTCTTGATAGGTTATTCCCCTTTTTAAAACTGGTAACAAAAATTGGAATTCTTTGATGTCTGATGAAGAACTTGTTTTTGTAAATCAGAAATAATGAAGAACACTAAGCTGTATGGCATTTCTATAACAATTAATTAATGTAGGACAAGAATCATAACATTGTGTAGGGTGTCTTTGAGAATGAACTATATATATGAATTAACTTATATTTTATATATATATATATATATATATATATATATATAAAATAAAACTTATATTTTATATATATATATATATATATATACATATATATATATATATATATATATATAAAATACAGTTGACCTTTAAATAGTGCAGGGGTTGGGGCACCAACTCCCCATGCAGTTGAAAAATCTGTATAGTGTTTTCCTTTGGTATCCACTGGGGATTCGTTCTGGGACCCACAAGAGATACCAAAAATCTGTTCATGCTCAAGTCCCATAGTTGACCCTCTATACCCATGGTTCTGCATCTATGGATTCAAACAACTCTGAATTGTGGAGTACTGTATTATTTGAAAAATTTCCATATATAAGTGGACCTGTGCAGTTCAAACCCATGTTTTCCAAGGGCCAACTGTATATATATTTCCTTATATATTCTATATACCTATTTATAAATATATGGAATATGTTTATATTTTCTATATATATCTATATCTAATATATATCAGAACTTTTTATATTCTCTCTTTGTATGTGTATATATATATATCAGTTAACACTCTTGCATGTTAATTGCATGTTTATTCTCACATCCATTTGTACCTCTTTGTGTGCAGCCCACTAGATTATCAGCCAACTCACACATCAGAGCCACGTTAAAATTAACCGTCTTATTTCTTTGCAGTTATATTGAGAAATAATTGATACATAGCACTGTATGAGTTTGAGGTACAGAGCATGATTTGACTAACATCCATCATGAAATGATTACCACAATACATTTATTGAACATCCATCATCTCATAGACACAAAATAAAATAGAAAGAAAAAATAATTTCCTTGTGATAAGAACTCAGGATTCACTCTCTTAACAATTGTCATGTATAACACACAGCAGCATTAATTATATTAATCATAATGCATATAACATTCCTAGTGTTTATTTATCTTATAGCTGGAAATTTGTACCTTTTGATCATCTTCATCTAATTCCCTCTCCTGCCACCTCTAAACTATCTATTTTTTCAATAACTCAATATACACTGGTTTATTGGTAATATTGACAGTTCTTAAGAATTTCAGAAATACCCTTAAATATATGTTTACACATATACTCAAATTTATATATATATTGGGGGCTGTGTGTTATACAAACACTGAAGCAGATTATAAGTAGAGTTTAAGCACACAATCATGCAGCATTTCCAAGCACACAGGTGTTACATGCGGTTTCATAACACAAAAATGTTTAGAGATTCCCTAAGTAATGTACCTGGTTCTAACGTGGACACATTCTGAATCTTTAAATACTTCATTTAATTATATTAATTTAGTTAAATTAGGTTTCCATATGTTTCAAAGAATAAGATGTGGACTGGGGACTAAATGAGTCTATGGAGAATATGCTAACAGCCTCTTGAGCAGCAAGGACTATGATTAATGAGATTCCTGTCTGTAAGACGGAAATCCTTCAGTCTCTGTACGTAGATCACATATACACAGACATATAAACCCTGTACTTCTGAACTATTCTGTGGCAATAAAAAGGAGATGTGGGTGGAGTACTAGTATGAGGCAGATCTTGGAAGAAAATTTAAGTCAGATATTAGAGTAGAAATTCTAATATGTAGGCAAATTCTGGTCAAGACAGATGGAAGAGTATTATGTGTAATTAAATGTAAGATTTAGAAAAGGCTTAGAGTTCAAATCCTGCATCTGTACCCCAATTAACTATGTGATTTGGAACAACTTCTTTAACTTCTCTGTTCCTCAGCTTCCTCATCTGTAAAATGGTGATTATAACTGCATCACAGAATTGTGGTGAGGATCAAATGATGTAATGCTTATAAAATGTGTAGCACAATTAACGGCACATAATATGGGTGTATTACTTAGGACTCTGTTGCTTGTGGACAGAGAAAATATCAAATAAGTACCAATGCTTTAATTCATATAACTTAGAAGTCTACATGTAGCTTTATAAAGGGCTTATTAGCAACCATTTCCTCTCTCTTTCTCCAATTTAAAATCTTCTATTTAGCTTCACACTTGGGCTGTTACCTTCATAATTACAAGATGGTAGCAACTGTTTCTCACATTCCCTCAGCAAAGAACACAAAAGTGCCTGCCTTTTTCTCATAAACCCCAACAAAAGTCTTACATATCATCGATTCTGTATTTTTTTTCCTCATCACTACTGTAATCATTCAGTCCTCTTACAAACAATAGAATGAAACTGGCAAAGGGATAGTTTCTTAGGTGTAGGTTGGACTAAGATGACCAATAGATGGATAGCTTCCAAATGCTTCTTTCATAAGCATTTGGGAGTAATAACTATCACCCTGCTATCACTATAGAGGTTGCTGTTAATGGAATTTTCATGGACCTATTTAGAGAAGAGGCAAAGGATATGCACCTGAGAAAGGATACATGCTCACATGAGTTGACAAGAAATTAAAGGTTCAATGATTTCTGTTTTGCAATACATAGAACCAAAAGCAGTATTTAAAATAAGTACATGAAGAGCAAATCAGGCAAGTGTAGACAGGCTTTAGAAACAAGAGAGACCCCATTCAGATGCTGGCCCTATCAGGTCACTGGTGACCGACAGACAAGAACTGTGTAGGTATCACCATTGTCTTACGGTTGGCAAAGAACTGCAGCTCAGTCGTTAGCCTACACGTTTTTTGTGATCTAAAAACTTAATAACTTTCCCCACTTTAAGATGCAAAAGCCCCACAAAATGTGCTGGCAAGAATGTGCTATTTTAATTTCCCCATGCTGTTCCTTTAAAAAAAGAATGTTGTTCCCATGATGAATGGTAGTTAATCTTAAAGACTCCCAATGCTTCCTTCAATTCCAAATCTACAAGAACACTGGTTTAAAATAATGGCATATTTGTTATTCTTAATACTTATTTAAAAATTATTATCATTTTCTTTCCTGGTCTTAATATTCTCCCAAATGCCCTAAACTTTGCAGTTTCTGTGTTATCTTCTTATTCTCTCTACATGACTTCCATACGTGTATCTTCTACTGCCATCAATTTTTGATCACTTACAAATCTCTACCGTAATCTCAGCTCTTTCTCCCAGGTTCCAGACCTACAATTCTATTGGCTCACAGACAATGGATGTTCAACACTTCCCAGACTGAATTCATGATCTCCGTCTCAAACCTGTTCTTTCTATTACATTCTAAATAGATGGTCATAATTCATCCTGTCTCTCATGCTTGGAATGGAGAAGTCCCTTCATTTATTCTTTTTTCTCTTATCTTACCCACCATATCAGCAATACATTTTGTTGACTTTAATTTAGAAAACTTTCTTGAGGCTACTTTGTCTACCTCATGCCCATGGTGATTGCCTTAGTTCACATCCTCATAAGCTCACATTGGAAAAATCATCCATTTTTTAAAGTATTTACTGAGTAGTTACTATGACCCAGGCAATATTCTGGTCACCAAGGCTATGCCAAAGAACCCCACAAATATAAAATTCCACAAATTCTAGTGGGAAAATCATAATTCAATTGTTCCTGTTGTAATATTTTTAAAAGAAAAATAAAGTAGGAAATGGAGATAAATAGCAACAGGGGCTGTTATATAAATAAGGTGATTGGTGTCTAACCATGGAAAGTGGCAAAAGTAGGGTCGAGACCGGAAGGAGGTGAGGATGAAAGCCTTGTCACTCCCTCCTACTGCAACTGGTCTCTATCGAGTTGTCGCTCTCTTCTGAACAACCTCTTCCATGGTAACACAGGGTTATTTTTTTAAGGGTAAGCTCAATCCAGCAGCTCTTCTTTTGAAGAAGCTCTTGTCACCCGTAGCACAGAACTCATCCTCCTTTACCTGGCTGTTTACCCTTGCCCCTGCCCCTCGCTCCCCACCGTGCATCCTATGCTCTCCTCATCTAAACTCCCCATTGTTCTCTAAACACATCAACCCTTTTATGCCTCTATGCAAGCTGCTTTGTTTTTACTTTTTTAATACTTTTGTTTTTATCTAAAAGGAGCCTTCCACCTCTCTGCCTATTAAACTTCGGCTTTAAGGATTCATCTTACCTCCTCTGGTCAGCCTTCCCGAACTTCTAGTAATGATAACGGTCACACCATTTCTTATACCTACGTTGTCACGGCATGCCACACAGTGGATTGGGATTCTTTATCTTTCACATCAGCCTACTTTTAAAGACTTTTACTTATCTGAGCATATGGCACAGAGTTAGATTAAAATAGTTGGTAAATGTTTGTTTGTTGACTGAATCAATTAGCTTGGGTGAAGAAAAGAACGTAGTGGCTGTAGCCTCAGTTAACCTTTGCCAGTCACTAAAATCTGTAGTTGATTTTAATTTTTATTAGGAAAAGAAACTGTGTTCTATGTGCATGTGTATTCCCCTGCATTTAAGTTTTTTTGTTCTTGAGGTTTTCTCTAATCTTTCCTTTCTGTTTTTCTGGTGTGTGAGTGCTTTTTTGGTGGGTGGAGGGAAGTTTGGGAGAAATGAGAATGAGGCCTATCAAAAAGGGAAACTAAAGCTCCAGCAGCCTCAGCTTTGGGGTTTTTTCCCAATGGAAAATTTCTGCAGAGTGGCTGAGAGGAGTGGGGCATACCTGAAGTGTTCATTTCTGCTTCTGCAGTGTACTTAAATTCTCATTTTCATCCAGTTCTATGGTAGATATTCAAGCATAGGAAAGTAGTAAAATAGTGAGTTATCTATTATTATTACCATTTATTAATCACTTAACTTTGTGAGGTTGAACTAAGCTCCTAGTAAGAAGTACTACTCTTCCAAATATCTCTTTATTAAGATACAGTTGTTCAATTTACAGAGAAAACACATTCAGACAGGTTCACTTACAGACATTCATTTATCTACCAAGAAGCAAAGCTGAGATAAAATCTAAGTACCCACATTATGCTTTGGAAACAGACATTAGTTTCCATCTGAGTAACATCTGCCTAAGAAAGAATGTAGTTTGTACATGTTTTATAGTACACATACATGTATATGCACATGCATATATTTTATTTCATAAAAAGAATAAAACTCACATTTTTAACAATTCTCATGAATTTGACTTAAAGTGCTTTGAAAGGGATTGCTAATGCACTTTGTTTTCTTGCCAAAGAGTTCTAAAAAGGCTTTCTTTTTTTTAAAGATAAACCATAAATTTCAATTAATTGCTACTTATTCCATAAACAAGCCAGTCTCTCCAGCACTGGAGAGTATTTTTTAAAAAGAATATGAATAGGAAAAACTGTAGTATCATTTCATGTGATACTGACAAAAGCAAAGGATTAGAAATATTCTCTCAGGATGCCTTAAATATGGCAATTCTAGTACTCCAAAGGGAAAAAAAGTGACCTATTTTCTCTGCTTTGTTTGCATAAAGAGTTATATACTTTACCTACATATCCTTGGAATATTTAGATCTAGTCTAGATGGTTAAAACCAAAATTTAACAGATAATATGCCCCTCAAATAGGTGAAAATAATGAAAATAAAGACTGACATTCCACCTTAAAACTTACCTTCACTTACGAATGTGACATCTGAATACAGAGCAAGCAGACAGATGATGATAAACTCTGTGAGCAACTACTCAGAGCAATTTTAGGCTAAGTGGATTAGCAAACAGGGTAGATCTGAAACCCCCAAATGACAGAAATTAGCATCTTTCGCAGATATAAAAAACGAGAATATAATACATTCCTTAGGAAAGTGAGCCCCACCACAACGGCTAAGATACTGGTTTTTGTAAACAATCAGGTCCAGGTCTCCCTTCCACCTGATGGCCCTACAGAAGCTGGTTTTATAGAGTATCAGAAACAAGCATATTTGAATTTTACATCAGGGCTGAGTGGTAAATGTTTTTGAGGCCTTACTATGTTAGGATATTTGACAGCAACCGGTCAAAGTTAAGTGTCCATACCAAAAATAAACCCCATTTTCTCATGGTCAGTGTGCACTGGGCCTGCAGTCTAGAAAGCGTACTTTCATCAGCATCCCGGCTGAGGCTGCCAACCCCAATGAGAATGGCTTGTCCTTATTAAATTGCTGTCAGATGACAGCTAGGTCACTTCCTTGCCTCAGGTTAGATTTTATCTCATCCTAAGCATGAGAAACAAACATATGTCATGTTTTCATATCAAAGAGAAACCATTTCAACATTATGTCTATACAAAAATCAAGTTATATCACCTCATTCTAGTGCACTCCTGATGTGAAATATTTAAGGGCAACAGATAGGAACTTATTAGCCCTACTTCCATTCTTCTATCTTCCTGATGACAATGTTTTTAGTGAAGCCAATTTTCAGGACTTTTTGTGGAAATTTTCATTTATGGTTATTCCTTTCTTTATAATTTGAGCACCCTTGGTCAGACCTTACTTTAAAACTGACTTTAGATCAACTACTATTTTACCATAAACTCTTCAAGGTTTCATTTTATTGAACATGATTCCCCAAACTAAATTTCTAATTATAGTGGAGCTTCATCACATAAGAATTTTAAGATAAAAATTTCATTTGTAGAATAAAATTATTTAAAATAAAATGAACAAGGCTCTATTTTGAATATGAAATGTGAAGATAAAATAGCTTCTCTCTAAAATAACACACAGAAAGTTATTTCAGAATATGTTGTCCACTCCAATGATGCTTTTCTAACCCTTTAATATTATATTACACTGGTTAAGAGACTAAACAAACCAGTAACATTACTACTGAATCAAACACTAGGATTTTATCCTGCAAAGATGTGTAATATCCTCCAAATACATTCAAATTTATTTCTATAAAATGACTTCATGGTATAAGTAACGGGACAATTTTACAATACCAACTCGGCCTCATTAACAAAAGAAAATGACCTAACTCAACAACCAATAATGAAAATACAAATTGTTATGATACTGTATCTATTAAACTCTATCGTATGAATATTACATTGATTTTTATTGTCTTTTATTTCAAAGAAAATCTCTTTATTCTTTCTCCTACAAATCCACTTTCTTGATTATTTCTGTTATCCTACTGTTTTTTTTATATTTCAAAATCAGGCTACTTTAATATTTACCCATTTTGTTATCCTTATATCTAAAAGTATCTTTAAATTTTAGTGCTTCATAACCTGGTGAGTTTCCTAGTCACTCATCTGTATAGTACTCCTATTATTTTTATAATAATGACTCAGGAAAAATACTACTCAAACCGTATGAAGTGGTTTGATTTAAACTTCAAGAAGGATCCTATCACTGAAAATCCATTAAGGTTTTAAAATAGATTATTAAACTTACAGAAGACTTCAGGGTATCCTAATTCCTTGTAGCATGTTTTGCTTTTCTATACATAAATAAAAATACTTAAAATGCAATCACTTCCTTCATGAACTTGATAAATTATTTAAGTTGCCATTCCTACTGTGTTTGTTATGTACCACAGAAAATTACGTCTTTTGGGTGCTCGACAATAAGTACAATAAAAACAAACAAAATTCACTTTGCACCACCAGCAAGTAAAACATGGTGGTACCCAGGCATGGCCAGAATTAACAGAGAAATATTGGCTTAGTGGAAATATAGTCAATACTCCAACTTCATGATAAATTCAACCTAGACGTCAGAGCTTACAAAAAAGACCAAAACAACAGTTATAATTTACCAAGGCTGGTTTGACAGTACAACAGTTAAAGTCACCCAAGTTGTAAAAAGACAATGTATGGCATCTCTTTAATTAGAGTTTAAATCTGCTCATCTTGATGCAGTAATAAACTGAGAAACGCCAGGTTATACGCCCTTATGGAAGACAGCGACTGTACATAATACATGTGGCCCTTTTCAATTCAAGGCCTGATTTTTGGCTCCTGCTTCTGAAACACAATGTTTCATTTTAATGAAAAATACATTACTGCAGCAAGATAAGGTCATCAGCTGTTAAGTGTAATGCAATTTCTGTAATAAAATTAATTTTATAGCCTGCATAAAAGACTTTATGTGGGTTAAATACTTTTAATTACTAGCTAAATTTTGTTCCTTAGGATGCATAAATGAAGCACCTCCACCCTCCATAAAAAGAATGCATATACTGTAAAATGTCAGTAGGATTCTTTACGGTTTCAGTTCGCATTATCCTAAAATGCCAGCCATAGTCAACTGTGGGCTAACATGGTCTTTTTCGGTTGCAGGGACAGAGGATTTATTTGCTGGAGTGTTAAGACGAAAAACAGTTGTGCCGGTGAAAGCCTGTGCAATTCCCTCATAAGGCAATTATTTTTGGATAGAAATTCAGACCAAAAAATCTGGTACAGGAGTATGACTTCTAGACCCCAAGTTTAGTCATTTGGCAAATGGACACATTTGATCTCAGATGGAGGCTGACTAGGAGTAAAGGGGCTGCAAATCACACCTATAACCCACATTGGAGAAGTATCTCAATGCAAGAAACACTGAAGTCACATAAAAAGGACAACATACTCTTGGTGAAATTTACATATAAACATTAATTCAATAACCTCCTCGCTCTGTGAAAGGTGTTCAATCTGAAGTATTTCTGAAAACAATTTCTTAGGTGGTAAAGGATCTGGAATTGGCACAGAATTTAAAAGAGGACAGCTTTGGAACTGAATCCCCTCAGCTCTGCTTTCCGCTAGTCATACAAAATCCAGGACACGTTGTTTAACGCCTCTGATCCTGTTTTCTCACGTGCTCTTTAAATAAGGATAAGAATAGTTGCCACACAATGTTATTACCGCACTTAAACAACACAACAACAGTTCCTGGCATTAGGCCTAGCTTTTACAGGTATGAAATAAATGTTACTTTTCTTTCTGATTTTATGACCTTTCCGTGGGCTCAGGGGGAGCCAGTGAGGGCAGAGTTGTGACCAGATACTGTTTTGTAACCATAATTGTGATAATGTACAGAATCACTGAAGTGACGGGAGTGGTGCCTGGTTAAAAAATATCACTCTATTATATGAAATGTTATGTTTCATTCATTCTTAGATACTTGTTACATCTAAGGTAGCAATCCTGGCAGGAAAATAGGAAGTGTCCTCTAGAGATCTGTTTGTGAACTGCTCCTCACTTGACTCTGCACAGTAGTTAAAAGAAGCAGAGGGGCAGCATTCAGGGACGCCGACTTGTGTAGATAACACTTAGATATTCTCCACCCCCAATCACGTTGCATCCAGTCTGCAGATACCACCACTTCCCCTGGTTCTCTGATAGTAAATCTACATTCTTCTTTCTGTCCTGGCCAAAACCAGCCACAGGAGCTACTCATCTTTGATACTGGATGAACCACCAAGAGGCGGCACTGGCTCAGAGGGCAGGCATGACACAGTCACATACCCGCAGAGCATGATTCTATCAGGTTGGGGTCAAGATACCACAGAGGGAAAATATGCCATTTCAATGAAGAATTCTCAAGGATAAGCACGACCAAGCTCATAAATTAGCACTTCTGTCTGAATCTCTTCTACATCTGGCTCATATTCACCCCCTCTGGTTTAGATCCCGCCTCCTAAATATATTTTAATGGATATGCAAAACTTACCACATAACAATTGTTACCTATATAGAACTGCCAGCATTTCATTAACCTTTGCTTAAAGAGTAATTGGGGGGGGTGAATCTTACAGGTGCTACCTTATCATTTAGTTGATCTTCAACTTATTTTTGTATTTTCTTAATATATGACTTAAAGCGCTATGCCTGAAGCAGAAAATCATTTTCCATAAAAAAAGTAGCAAATTTGAGATATTTGCCTTTGTGTATTATTTATATTGACTAATTCACTAGGAACTCATATTCTACTAGATCTCATATTTCCACCAGATTAATAACAGGTATTTAACCTAATACATCAGTACATCTCATTTAATTAGCACTTTAACTTCATTATATTGTCTGATTTTCACTCACAATCATCTATTTTTCCTGACATTAGATTCAGGGAGAAGGTATGCTCTTGCACTTCTGTTCTCTTTTCCAATGTTTTCGGTCACTCCTCTTAAGGAGGGAGGAAATACTAATCAGATTTGTTAATATGTTACCACTACATTGGCTCCATTAATTAGAGGCAGGTTCATTGCATATTAAAAAACCATGAGCAGCCACAGGGCTCTCCATCTCTCTTGGTCCCCCTACTCGCCCACAGAGAGTAAGGAGCTCTCCATGGCTCACTCTTTCTCAGTGCAGCAGAGCTGAAATATTGAGTCAGAGCCTGATTTCTCTCAACAACACCTGCCGACTTAGAAGGATTTAAAAAAAAAAAATGCCCTATTTATGGGCTTTGAGTCTCAGCTTCACTTGTCCACCTGTCTTCATCAGAGAGACCATATTGGAGAGCCAGCTCAAGGCAATGCCCTCCACTAGAAATGCTTTTAAAAGGGAAATTCCATTCACATTTGTCAGGACACTGTTTATCTCTCTAGTTGAACCTAGGTAACTTATTTTTAGACAGTAATAACAAACAAGTGCTTTTAATTTTCTGACTAGCAGGACTGTTAATATTAATTCAAGGCTCACCTATAACAACTAATATCCCAGATGCCTTTAACTAGGCTCCATTTTAATTGAGTATTTTTCAGTTTTTACATTATTGTCCTCTTTCTGTTGTGTTTAATTTTGTTAATTTAACATTTTAATGAAGAATAATATTTATACTAAAAGGTTTCCAGGTCAATTAGACTTAATGTTTTAATGTCTCTAAAGTTTAGAAAACATTAAAGGCATGCATACAAAATAAAGTTGCTAGGCTTTGAATCAAGGAGAGCAACCTCCTCTACATCTGAGTAAAGGTGTTACAGCAGGAAGCAGATCAGTCCTCTCACCCTGGTCCCAAGAGTTCAGTGCCTGAGGGAAGAATGAGGAAAACAAAATAAAACAAAATACCAAAATAGTGGTTTACTAAGGAACACTGAAAAATGGCTGTATCAGACTATAAGAATGTTTTATATACATAACATAACTAGTCCTGGGATGTAGATTTTATTATTAATTTCAGGAGACAAATGAGGAAACTGAGATCTGAGTAGGTGAAGAGACAGTTGTCAATTCTCTGCATCTTAGTTCTAGTTGCCTCTGAGGCCTGCCCACATTCTGACACCGAGGATCCATGAAACACTGCTTGAGACCACTGACCACTGACCATCTGTCACCTTTTATGTTTTCTTAGATCTTTACCAGTGAGGGTCTTAATAAATATTTGGTTGAATTATATTGGTTTCATTTTAAGAATAGTGTATGACATTAAAGAGCATTATTTCTGAATTACAGCTTACACCATACTATGAAGTGTTGTGATACTCGGAGAGCTGGTAGGACAAAAGGTCTTAAAAAATCTTTCATTCAGTCTAGAATTATGTGTACACATTTAAAGGAATTCTACAGAATTTCAAGGTTATGATCCAACTTTCTAGGCTGTCTTTCTGTATTAATAAAAATGATCTAGGAATATAAATAAAGGAAACATCTTATTGAATGAACTGGTCAATATATCTCTAAGTTTTGTTTTTTATTCATCCTAAAATTAAAAAAATTAACTGAGAAATGCAATACTAGCTACCCTTTGAAATATTGCTCTACAAAATAGGGACAAAATCATGAAAAATTTCTACACAATGTTTTAAATCTCTTCTCCTTTAAGAACTAAGAATTTGATGTTCCTCAAAGGGGAAAAAAATCCAAAAAAGTTTTTTTTTTGGGGGGGGGAAGACTATTATCCAGCCTCAGAGATAGATTTAAAAGCCAAAAACAAAAACAAGAACTTTCCTAGATTGTAATGTTACAGAGCAAACCAATCTTCAAATACACCAGAACAACTCTAGAATGCTAAAACATGATGTGTGTCTACAAACCACAAGTGATTTGAGAAATATCAGTATTTTTTTATGTCCTAAACCACTGGCTTATAAAGTACAAAAGGATGTGCCACAATGCAGATTTGAGAATCTATATTGTAGAGATGACTATTAATAGGCTTTTTTTTTTTTAACATTGGAGTGTGTTCTCCAAGATAGCTTTTTTTTTTTTTTTGCTATATAGAGGAGAAAATTTACAAAGCAAGACTAAACTACCAGAAAGAGGCATCAGTTTGACATTAAGATTCTATAAATCTACATGTGTTTCTATTTTTTAAAATCAGCATTATCAATAAAAATTATAATCATTACATGCATTGGGTTTCATTAATCCTTTCTGTTTTCTTTGAGACTTGTCAATTATTATCTGTGTCCCTCTTAGCAAGTTTAAATGGCAACATCATTCCTTAAGTTATCTATGATCTCAAAAAATTCCATTAGAAAATGAGCAAATTGCTCACAAGGCTTATATAAATCAAAGCAAGAACTTGCATTTAAAGAACATGAAATCTGACTAAAACAAGAAATACTTAAAAATATGAATATATCCTAACTGTCACAAAGCACATAAACCCAGTTGAAATATAAATTAAAAACGGCAATTACATAGCATGAAGCCAGATAACCTTACTAGTTCATAATATTTTATACTTAATATAATATATTATAAATGAGATAGTTACTAATGAGATAATGGCTTTTATAGGAAACTTGGTAGTAATTCAGTAGGATGTCAAAGCAGCAAAGAGGTCAAATTAATTTCTAAGTTCTCCCATTTATCTTTGAAGATGATGTGAGGAATTCCAATTGCAAAAGTGTTTTATGAGAAACTAAAGAACAATTTTGGAAAACATGAGATCTTAAGGGAGTATTCATGATGAAGCAATTGAGATAAACAATCATAGTGAGTTACTAGAACCAGCTGATGTTTATCTGAAGCTTTTTGAATAGGTTAAATTATCAGCTTAAGTAAATTATATGTCCTAAAATGCAAATATGAATGAAAACCAGTCAAATGTTATGACCAAATTAAAATGTTTAGCAATCTAGAAATTATGAACCATAAACTGTTACCTTTGACCCAGGGAATGCAACACTTAACTGATGGATTTTAAAAACTGGGTGGCTAATGAGATACTTATAAAGTTTCCTTTTGCAGAAGTCATTTATTTTTTGTGACATTAGGATTCCCAAAGCATTCCAAATCCCAGTAAAGCAGTAGCCCTCTTCTCTCGAAATTCAGTTAAACTTTTCTTAGCTAATGCCTCTGAATTTGTCCCTTGTTCTTGATCAAAAGCCCACTATTGAAAATCAACCACAGGAATAAGTTTCTCTCAAGATTTTAGTAAAATTTGTTTAGGATGTTTGTAATGATCATAAAGGACATAGTGGAGATACTTTTCATAAGGTAGCATAACTTACAATTATTTAACACTCACCAAATTATAATAATCATCATTTTAGAAAGAGCTAGCAATAAATCTGCTATCTAGTCTCATCTGCTCTTGATTAAGACACTCAGAAGGTAGAAGACCATGACAATATTCCATTGAGGGCTGAGGGTGGTCTGGACAAATGTAGTATCAGTGTAAAATATTCTGATTTTATGTTCGATTTAAAAGGAGACTTGTAGGATTTCCTGATGGACTGAACATGGGACAAAAGAAAAACAACAGTTAAGGGTGACTTCATGGGTTTTGATTTAAATAATTGAAGAATGAATTTATTTGCTGAGATGGTGGATGCATCAGGTTTGAGAGGGAAGATAGGAGAGTCAATTTGGCAAATAATAATGCTGAGTTGCTTATTTGATTTTAAGTGAAAATATCAACCAGGCAGTTGAATATGCACTCCTGGAGTTCAGCAGAGCAACGAAAACCGGGGACAAAACTTGGAAGGTAGTGGTATACGCACAGGAGATAAAGCATGAGATCAGTAAGGCATTGAGTTTGGGCAGAGGAAGCAGGGCTGGAATTTAGGTCTGTCACACTGCAATTCAGAAATCAGAATATGGGGAAATCAGCTAAGGAGTCAAAAAAGCAGCAGTTAATTAGGTAGGTAGAACCAGGAGTGCAGTATCCTGGAAACCAAGTGAAGAAAATGTTTCAAGGAGAAATGAATGATTACCCATGTCAAATGCTGAGAAAAGGTCTGAGCATTGAAGGATACAGAGGCCAATACTGTCCTTGGTAAAAACAAATTTTGTGAAGTAAGCAAAGGAGAAGGCATATTGAGGTAAAATCTCCAGAAAAAGGAAGCAGTATCTTGAGAGGGTGATTTGATCTGGAAAGACGTACTGCTTTCAGAGAAGAAGAATTATAGCATATTTCTATATAAAGAAAAGCATTAATTGGAAAGAAGAGAACTGTAGAAGAAATGGGAAAGTCAGTGGAACAATGTCCCTGAGTTTGGTGAGAGACCAAGGGTGGAGTCCACAAGTGGATGACTTGGGGTTTCCTTGGAACCCTCCCTGGACTCCCACAGCCTCTCCTCCAGAGCGGCCGGAGAGATTCTGCATCATATAAGCCAGATCATGATGCACGTCAAGTTAAAAACTCCCCCGTGACTGTCCATCTTACTCAAAGTAAAAGCCTGAGATGTTACAAAGACCTACAGAGAACTGTGTAATTTGGCCCCATTCTCTCTCTGCCTCCCTCTGCTCTCACTGTCCCGCTGGCTCACTAGAGCCCAGGCACACAGAACCCTTTGCCCTTCCTGGAACACATCAAGCCCCTGCAGCTTTTCTACCAACAACGTCTGTGCTCTTAAACACTATGCTATGCTGCAGGGCTTGCCCTCTCTTTTCCTTTGGGTTTTTGCTAGAATGTCACCTGTATACAGTCTTCCCTGACCATACTATTTAAAACTGCTGCTGGTATCCCCCTACCCTCCATATATATTTTCCCCTTAGCGCTTATTATCTTTGTGACTCTCTTGTCACACTAGAAGGTTGGTTCTAGGAAGACAGTGCTTTTTGTCTATTGTTCATTGTTGTTTCTCCAGCACCTAAATCATTATCTGTCACATATTAGATGCTCACTATGTTCAATAAATAAATAAAGAAAATGTGATAGTTTGGGGCTTAATCCTAAATGTCAACTGTTCACTCCTTTGAAAATTCTTACCTAAGTATAAAAATTCTAAAACATTCTGTGTGTAATAATAGTGCTTAAATAATATACTGTTATGTACATTTTAGAGTATTTTTTCCCACTTAGATTTCTCATATGACAGGATAAGGAGGACAAAATAAATTTTGGTAACAGGAACATTTGCAAAGCTCTACAAAAGTAAGATGCATCTCATAGCTTTGTAATAGGACAAAATCATGTCTTATAGAAGAGGCTTTTGCTGTAACACCAAGTACAATTAAGCATTACAGGATAAGGAAGAATATTTTTAAAATCTCTTTTTTTGTACATTCTATGTATCCTGAACAGTAAACTACAGTAGTTTTCAATAATTTCAAGGCTCTGGTTTGCTCTATTGCTAGGAAAAGCAAAGTAACAAAGGCATTTCCTACCATGTTTTCCAAACATTTTGTCAAGCAAATTCCTCTTACTTTCTATTGCTATTTTGAACAATAGCTACTATTTGTTGATATTTATTATACAGGTATTGTCCTCTGATCTTAATATCTAATAATTTAATCTCACAACAGACCTATGAACTGTTTTGTACTATTCATTGTTCTCATTTTTCACAGAAGGGAACTTACTAAGAGACCATATAACTTAGACGACCTGCCTGTGATCACACTTCTGATTTGTGGTAGATCTAGGATTCATACCAAGAAGGCTGACTCCAGGATCCATGCCCTTAACCATTGTGCTCCACTGCTCCCTTGGGCTTCCTGGTTCAGCCACCTTTAGGAGGTATCCTAGTGTCACCACTGAAGATATAAGCTGGAAATATCCATAAAAAGTAGACAAAGTGCTCAGTTCAAGCTGCAATAACAAATTACCACGGACTGAGTGGCTTTTGACAACAGAAGTTTGTTTCTCACAGTTCTAGAGGGTGAAAGATCAGAGCTCCTGATCAGGTTCTGGTGAGAGCACACATCTGGGCTGCAGACTGTGTCCTCATGTGGCAGAAAAAGGGCCACAGAGCTCTCTGGGGTCTCTTTTATAAAGGCAATAATTCCTCATGGATTAGTGTAGACGTCTCCCTCATGACGGAATTACCTCCCAAAGACCCCATTTCCTAATACCATCACATTGGTGGATAAAATTTCAACACATGAATTTTGGGAAGACAGAAACTTTCAATCCATACAGGAAGTATCTTTTTTCGAAAGAGTTTGTGGAGAATACATTTTAAAGCAAAAAGATAGTAGAAAAGGTGTTGCTGGCCTCAAATATAAGCCACTATAACAGCAATTGGACTCCAAAAGATCCTGTCACCACCTAGGCTCCCTGGGTTGACCATATGTATCAGCTTGATTATCTTTTGATATTTACATAAAATAATATGTTCTTAAAATTCAATACATTAATTTTAAAGAGGACCAAAAAGAATTTAGTATAAAATAACACTGAAATAAGTGTCTGAAAATCCAATTTCTGATACTATTTTTTAGTCAGTCTGATTATACCCTTAATATACATGAACCTGTTAGTTTGTCTATATACTTGGTAGGTTACATCATACTTCAATCTGCCTTTCTTTTCTGGGAATTCTTTTTATTAAACTAGAGTTTTTCCTCTAATCTTTTCTTGCAAATAGGAAAAATGTTCACCTGACATCTCAGTGTGTACAAATTTTATTAGTCTCTCATCAGTTGTATTCCTCTTAGAATAATAGCTCATTTAAAGCTCATGGATTTAAAATCAATCAAAATATTTTATTTTGGAATTTAACGTTTTATACAATCAAGTAAGTTTACTTCATTAAAAAAATTAGACAATAATTAAGTAATTTTGAGTTTCCATATGCATTAACCACCCTAAAGTATGCATTTGCGCTAGACTACAGGTTTGATCAAGAGACTATATGCTGACTCATCACGTTGATGCAGGTTTAGAGTCATTTCAACACTCTCCAAAACGGAGTGGTTTATTGGTATGTCATACTATTTGTTGTATGATATGATAAATATAATATGATTCATCATGCCACTCTATAAATATTGCAATGGATTATTAAAGCAGTAAAATCTAGTGGCAGAAATATAATGAGATCATGTCACATTTGTATAAAAGCAAGATGATAAATTGTGCCTTCTGTAGAGGCTGTTATAACCTTAGAAGGATCTGAAGTAAGGATTCTTGGAGCAGAGAGCGAGAAAAACAGCTCTAAATGCAAGTTAATTTTCCATTAAAAACACTGATTAAGAACACCTGTTGAGAGTACAGACTGATACAGGAATATAGAACGACAACTAGCTGGACTCTCATGTCAGTGTAGGCAGACAGTATTTCATTAAAAAGACTGGTTCTTGAATGGTCTAAAATATTTGCAGACAACATTTGGAATAATCCTCTAAATGAAATGTCTAAAATCTCAAATATGCATCATACATATAGACATAAATAAGTCTAAATAAAAAATTAGTATGAAAATTAGCATTAGGCCATATTTGAATGTGTTTCAAATTTTTACTTTGTCAAATAATTTCTATTCATGCCCTCCTACTACGGAAAATATATCACTTTGGAGGAAATATTTTATCTAGACAAATTTTATTCCCTAAATAGATGCTTGTTAGGCTTCTGATACTTTTATACACAGATTTAGCTAACGATAGTGTTTCTTACAGTGGAGAATGTGGCAAAATCAGTGGCTAATGACCTTTGTACAGATTAGAAATTAGGAATGCTATTATTCAACAAAATGTTTATGCTTTTAAAAATAATAAAATGATACATTACTATACAGTTTTAAAATAGCCACATCTGCAGTCATCTTCCCTAGAATTATCAATTGATCTCGAATTATTTATAATACTCTAAGAACAAACTTTAGTAACTATTTCACAATTAAACAAAAATGAATATACTTTATATTTCTAAGATGGGCAAACATAGTGATCTGTCTGAAGTGCTTTTCTGAAGGAAGGCTAGTTACTTTGACAATGGAAGTATGCACAGCTCATGGCTGTCACCATGTAATGAAATCATCGTTGGGCCATGTATTTTCTGGTTTCCCCTATATTTACCCCTGCTCTTTCACCATCCAAACTTACGTTAACCTGTGGATTAGAAGCAACTATCTGGGAAAAATATCCTTTGATCTGCCAGGTCGAGAAATGACCTGACTGACAGCCTTTGACTTAACATTGTTCAATTGTACTTCTTAAATACTGTGCCTAATATTCTGAAACGCTATAGTTACTCTTACACCTCTTATTCTTTAGGGGTGACATTCATGAAATAGTACGATACAATAAATTCTATCAGAGTTCCTGACAGAAAATGATGTTTCAATTCAAATATTTATCTTGTTAAATTTTATTTATGATTTTAGAGTTGGTATTATTTTATTAATATTTCCACTTTGCTATTGCACTAACAAAACAGGACTTCCAAAATTTATTTTAAAAATTGACTCCATTCTTTCAGTGAGCAGAATAAGGCCGTAATTCTCCCCACGCCCCATGATATGTCCACATGATAATTCCAATCTCTGAAATTTGTATATTCGATTACATGGCAAAGGACAAACAAGGTTGTTAATCAGTTGACCTCAAATGAGAAGATTATCTCAAATTATCCTAGAGGGCCCAATGCAATAACAAAGGTCTTTAAAGACAGAAATAGGTAAGATGACAGAGGGCCAGGAGCCAAGGAATGTGGGTGACAGCCAGTAACTGGAAAAGTAAAGGAATCAGAGAGCCTCCCATAGAGCCTCCAGAAAGAAATCCATCTCTCATGATACCTTGATGTTAGGCCAATGAGACTCATGTTGGACTTCTAACCTATAGGACTGTAAGATTATAAATCTTTAGGTACTTGGCCACCAGGCCACTTTTGATAATCTGGTGTAGCATTTATAGAAAACTAACATAATTCTTGAGTGTAAGTTTATTTTGCCTAGAAGAAAAATTTCTGGTACTTCAGATTGTATAACGAGAATTATTAGGCATACAGGTCATCTAAATAAATAGGCTTTTTTATACATTTCACCAGAACACACCTCTATCATTAAATGATTATGTTAGGCAAAAATTCTGATTTAAGTATGGAAAATAAAGGCAAGCGATTATGCATTTTAATTCTGTGTCCACAATCAGACACACAGACAATTATATATTCATTTAAAATAAATAATATATTCTAGAAAAAATTCTGAGTCCAAATAATAAGGCTATGCTTAAAGAAAAACAGAAATTTTAAACAACTGAGTTGAAAGGTAATATATTCCCTAATTATTAACTTGGTTGATGATGCCAAGAAGCAGGATGCAGGTGTTAAAAGGAAACACACTTTATCTGAATTTATTCAGTGAAACAACTCTAGTTTCTAAAACTGGTTTAGCAGCAATCAATAGTGGCAAAATTTTTAAAGTCTGACGTTAACTTGCTGACGAGTATTGCATTATTCAGATGTATTCACCTTGACATTGATTTTTCATAATCTTTATTAGTAAGAGTAACAAAACTAATAACCATGGCCTTTTCTAGGCAGCTGAAAACCACGCTAGGGAAAATAAAACCCTCAAATACAGTGGAGTTTTGCAATAATCCTGTTCTTGGGATTAAATTGTAGCAAAAACATACTTCTAGAACGTCTAGTATTGAAAGAGTAAATGATGTCCAAGATCGGAGTGCAGGGAATCAAATACCATGGAGGGGAGAGAAATGCTCATGAGACAGCAAAGTTCAAGATTTCTTATTGTCCGTTATTTCTCTGTCCATGGTAAATCAGTTTCCCAAAGTAGGAGTCACAGACAAGATCTATTAATTGTCTTTCATACAACAACAAGAGATGCCTATTCCTGACTTGAAAAAACTTGAGATAGTCATACCATTGGTGTGATACTTTAAGCAAAAATTGTGGAGTTGTTTTTTACAGTTGTAATGGAACCCAATTTAGCCAATAGCACTCATATTTTCTTTATACTTCCTGTTACTAGTGATGAAAATTCTCCTCGGAAGTTGGCAACCAGAAATAGCTGCCAGTCTTCAAAATGACCAGTTTCTAAGGAAGCCATTTTTTTCCAGAAGACAAAATAATTCAAGTCAAAATGTCCAGTGCTGATTAAAATTACTCACTCTAGAATAATTTTATGAACCTTAGACAGCTGCAACAGAAGAAGAGTTTCACACACTGCAACGTAAGGTATTTGTTAAAAGGCTATGGCTATAATATGCTTACTTGTCCCATCACTGTGTACTTATATTAACATAATATTCATATTGCTTTTTTTTCTATTTCCAATATACATAAAATTACATTTGATTCTGTTAGCAAAAAAAAGTATTCTATTTATATATAAATGAGCATTCAACATGGATATGATTACTAGTAACCATCCCCCAGATAATTTTCAGATAAGATCATGCAAATGATTTATACTTAAGTGACAATATTCAACTCTTCAAATCTCATGCCTTATAAGAAAAATTGGTTTTCTAGCTTCTCCTTTTGTAAAACACAACAGAGTACTTTGATCTGATAATAGTTTAATCACATACAATATAATAGTAAAAAATTGATTTTTGATCAGTGATATTTTATATGTAATGCTCTTCAACAAGTGGGAATTGCCACTTTATTTCAACAACTAGTTTGTAATAAGTTTTATAATTATAAACTAGATGTATTATGCAAAAAAGACACTATTATATTTACAGTATAAACTATTAGAAGCTTTAAATATATTGAGTAACAATAACTATAGAATCTGTTGTCCTTTAAAAAATATTCTGTACAACGATTACAATTCTAAACTTTCTAATACTGCTCTCCTAAAATAACCTTATTAGATTTATTTTTCTACTTCACATATGTTTTCTTTTTAATCATATCCCTTCACAAACACATGGTAAATGCAATGATTTATTGAACTGGATTTTTAACTGTCTACATTTAGGCTTTGCTCTCAAATCTATCATTCCAGACAAATATAGCTGACAAAAACATTTATTTAACACATGAGACTGGGAACAAAAAATCAAGAAAAATGATAAAGAGTTAGGAACAATCTGAATTTTCAGACAAAAAATTAAACTGAATTGTTACTTCATCATGGGAAGACAAGACAAAGGACATTTGGTGACTATTTGGGGGGAAAAAAAAAGCTAGTCTCATTGGTCGACAGCAGTGATCTACAGCTCCGCGTAATAGGCTCCCAGCCCTATAAATCTGTTCTTCTCTGCAGTACTTCCCCGAGAAAGTGATATATTTCTAAAAAGTTCCATCTAAATGTCACCCTGAAAGCTTCCTAGGTTGAGGACCATTCCCAAAGCAGAAAAGTACAGCAGCACCTTTTCCCGTGACCCAACAGACTTAAATATTAACTGAGAACATGTCCGGAAAGTGAATATACGTAGTATTTAAGCATTTTAAGGAAAAATCTCTGTCTCCTTAAAAAACATTTTAACTTTCAAAGCTTCCACATGCTAACATCTCTAAGGGCAAGCCTTTGTTCCTCCTGAGGGCTGGAGAATCACACAGACTGGATTATTGAAGCAAAAAACATGCATTGTGAACCGAAGGGTGGGGGTCCCTCATGCATTTAAGGAATTCCTACTGCATCCCAGGGACCAAGCAGTGTGGAGGGCACACAAGTGAGTAAGCCTGCCTAAGCCAAGAGTCAGATCGAAGTAAACATGAGGAAAAGTAGATTGCAGAAGCAAAGAGGTGATGATGATTTTAAACATTACATACAGTAAGAGGGAATACAGGTCCTCATCACAGAATATTTTAAAGATCTCATCTTGATTCCAATTAGTCTTTAGAAAATTAGAGGAAACTCAGAGATAAATAGGCAAAATGTTCAGGTCAATAACACAGTTTAAACACACATATAATTATGGAGACACAATTTGTATTTGTTTTTGTTTTGTTTTAATAGGGGGGTTGAAACTGTGTATTCCTAACTTATTGTATGTTCAAGAATTGCTATTTATTGCATTTGACATTATAATTTCTTCTACTATAGGCTAGTCTTTAGTAAATCAATTTTTGCAGATTTTAAACTGTTACCCACTGCCACCTCTTAATTCATAATTTACTTAACATATTTTTAAGAATTTTGCCTCCTTAAGTGGAACATACATCTCCAACCCTACTATAACAGCTGTTCCCCAGAATCCTATGAAAAGCAAACGTAAGTGTGTGCTAAATATTTTAAAGGCAATTGCCTCAGTGCCAGAGATACATTTAAAAACTTTAATTTTTTTCCAACCACCTCTATGAAGAAGTAATGAAGCTTTAGTATATTACAAGCATGTGTGCTTTTTCAGAGATTCTTTTAGACCATATCTTAAAATTAAATAGGTGCAACATGATTCTTCCTTTAAGAACCACCAATTTTTAAAGAAAATACCACACACTTTAAAGAAAATAGGCTTTATATTATAGGGTCAGTATTAGAACAGTACTATACGGACTGATGGTTTTTAACTAACAATGTTTTTTGCTTCAGATTGTCTAAAAATGTGTTTTTAATCCCAAAATGTTCAATGAACCGCCAGGAACTGAAACAAGTGAAGCAGTCACCTAGTTTGTTTTTAAATAGCTGGTGAAAATAATAAATGAGGTCTGCCCTTTCAGAATGATCATCAGTTTAAGAATATACCCCCAGGATCACAACTTTTCCAAATTTTGCCTCAAGAAATTAGGAACACAGGACATGTGAAGTAGCAAGCTCATGTATAAGAAAGCCTCCCAAGATAATGTGATGAAATGTGAGCTCCTCCCCCAAACATTTTGTGATAAAATTTGCAAAAAAAAATGCATTTCAAGCTTCCATGTTAAAAATTATTTTCAAAAAAGTTACTATGGATCTATACTCAGGGACCCTTAGGAACTTGAACCATAAAAATTGAGGACATTAATCTCACAGAAAAAAACTAGGAGAACTATGTTAGTTTTGATATAAAAATAAAAGCCATAATGATAACAGTGAATGACAGAGATGTAAATAATGGCACGACCATTTCTGAATTTCTGTCACTCTTGTGAATACTACTTTTAGGTGTTTATTCCTCAAGGGAAGTGACTTGACATGTTGGTAAGGAGATTTTTCAATCACTGGAGGTGGCAGTGAGAGGAAGACACTCAGAAAAGAGGAGTGCCTTATGTTAAAGTCTCACAGCTTTGGGAAACCAGCTAAGCATGCTTTTCCTGAAAGAAATCCTGTCTTTGGGGAGAAAATGATGACATCTTACACTAGTGACTATGCGCTTCTATTCACTGCAGTTCTTACAATGGTTTGCAGGAAGTTAGTTTGTGTTAAGTTAAAAATAAATGAATAAAAGCAAGAATAAACAAATGGGACTTAATTAAACTTACAAGCTTTTGCACAGCAAAGGAAACAATAAGCAAAACAAAAAGACAACCAATGGAATGGGAGAAAATGTTTGCAAAAATGAGATGGACAAGGGGTTAATTTCCAGAATATATAAACAGCTCATACAACTTAAGAAAAAAACAAACAACCCAATCCAAAAATGGGCAGAAGACATAAACAAGCAATTCTCCAATGAAGACATGCAAATGGCCAATGGGCACATGAAAAAATGCTCAATATCGCTAATTATCAGAGAAATGTAAGTCAAAACTACAATGAGGTATCACCTCACACCACTCAGAATGGCCATCATTCAAAAGTCCACAAAAGATAAACGCTGGAGAGGCTGTGGAGAAAAGGGAACCCTCCTTCACTGCTAGTGGGAATGCAGTTTGATGCAGCCACTGTGGAAAACATTATGGAGAATCCTCAGAAGACTAGGAACAGACTTACCACGTGACCCAGTAATCCTGCTCTGGGCATATACCCAGAGGGAACCTTAATTCAAAAAAGATACATGCACTCCAATGTTCATAGCAGCACTATTTACAATAGCCAAGACATGGAAACAGCCTAAATGTCCATCAACAAATGACTGGATGAAGCTGTGGTACATTTATACAATGGAATACTACTCAGCCATAAAAGGAATAAAATAATGCTATTTGCAGCAACATGGATGAACCTGGAGAATGTCATTTTAAGTGAAGTAAGCCAGAAAGAGAAAGAAAAATATCATATATCAGTAATATGTGGAATCTAAAAAAAAAAAAAAAGACAAACTTTTTTACAAACTAGAAACAGACTCACAGACATAGAAAACAAACTTATGGTTACCAGGGCTGGGACATTGGGGTGGGAAGGGATAAATTTGGAGTTTGAGATTTGAAGATACTAACTAATATATATAAAATAGATAAACAACAAGTGTATACTGTATAACACAGGGAACTAGATTCGATATCTTGTAGTAACTTATGGTGAAAAAGAATATGAAAACAAATATATGTATATTCCTATATGACTGAAGCATTGTGCTGTACACCAAAAATTGACACAACATTGTAAACTGACTATACGTCAATAAAAATATATTTTTAAAAAAGCAAAAATTAGATACTCAATAAAGACAACCTCTTATGTGTCAATTTTTGGAAGCCGTCACTGATGCTGATAATCATTTGCTATAATATGTTTCCCACATTATTTCCATTGATTCCCTAATCACTGCTTCCTTTAGAGAAGAGTTCTAGAAATGTTTTAGAGAAAACAAATGCTTCAAATAAGAGTGCGCCTTATATCCTAGCTTCAGACATGTCCTCGGCCACTATCTGTTCCCCTGGGTCAACAAGAAGGAATTGATTTTGAGGATATTATTATGGTAACACTGATATATGGTCAGTATGCCAATTTAACAATCCCAGTGGACCTTACTGTAAGCACTTGGATTCTCTGGACCAAATCACCTGCTATGTGGAGATAACTTCAGACAGTTAATGTTGGTTGAGTGTATCTGAGTTTAGTGTCACCGAAACCTGGGCATTACCCACTAAAATGTTAATCACCTAGAATCGTTTTCATGCTTTCTCTATCTGGCCTAAAGAAATAAATACACATAAAATATTTTATATAAATTTAAATTAAACTGTTACATTTCTCCTCACCAGATCAGGATCCATTTACTATGTGGGTTACCCTGTTATTTTAATTGAGTATAATTTTTCAACATTCAAGTTAAAAATGTCAGCTACTGAAAGGCCTGACTTAAAGTGTATTTCCATAAAGACATAAATCTTAAAATCCCATATTGCAATGTTTGTTAACATCTTTATTCAATGCAGTTTTAAACAGATTAAATTGTTTTACAATTGATACAGGTATTATCAGATAAAGGTTACCCACGTTAGAATGCTTGCATTTTGTTTTGGGGAAATAGGCAAATGTTTGTGAAACCATCAAACGTTCTGAACACCCATTTTATGAGTTGTACTATAGCTGTTAGCCCATTCAATCTACATCAGTAAGAGTACATACAAGAAGACATCAGTGAGTCAGGATTTCAATCTGCCCTTAATACTGTAATATACAGTTAGTTTCCACAATAAAGAAGACGGGTGGGTGGGAAAGGCTAATGAATCCGTTCATCTCAATGTATGATAAGTCCACTGCCAAATGCAGTACATTATATTTTATTTACTATTACCCTCTTGTATCTTACTTTAGAAAAGATAAATTGTTCTTTTATAGCATCCTATAACATTTATGACTTCTATTTCTATGAACTGATAGTTTAATTATAAAGAACTGTTTTCACATAGAATGTATCTAAATGCTAACATACACACGTGTGTCATTATTCTCACCACAATTGTGACACCTTTTTACTTATTAATGAATACATACTTGCAAAGTATAAAACATTGGTTACGTCCTAAAATACAGGGAGAAAGAATCTCTACAACGTAAATTTACCCCCTTTTTGTAGCTGGGCAACCTCTTAGACTTTCCCTTAAAGGCTTTATGTAAATTTAACTTTAGAAACAACTTGCACAAAATGGAGATGTGTAGGTAGAGTGTGACTTTTTATTACAGGTAAAATTTTGCTAAGAACCAAGTCAGTAGATTTAGCTCCCAGATATTGTATTTATAAACAAAAAACAAAAAACAAACAGAAGCTAAATGGATTGTAGACTGCAATGCAAAAACCGAGTAAGTTGGGTGAGTTGTACAATTGTAAATATTCTGGTTGTGATATTGTGTAAATATCTATCTACTAGACTATAATTTTGCAAAACATTACCATTTGGGGAAACTGGTTAAGGATATATGAGAGTTCTCTGTATTGTTTTTCATAATGGCAAATAAATCTATAATTACTTAAAAAATTAAAGTTTAATTTTAAAAAAGTAGTTTCTTTCCAAGATAGAAAACAAAATACTCTATTTTTGAAGCATAATCAAGACTTTAACACCTTAAACATTTAAATTATCCACAGTCTAATATGAAATACGACCATTAGCTGCTTTGAAGGTGACGACTTTTTGTCCACTTGCTTCCAAATATAGAATGAGCTTTATAAAATATCACTTGCAAAGAGGCAGCTCAGTGTGTCATATCAGATTTGAAGATGTGAATGCCAGATTTGGCAAGGGAAAATTCCAGTTTGAAAACCGCAAATAGTAACAATAAATTGAAGTAAGTTATTGTCCATGAAAAGAAGTCAAGATTGTGAAAGATTAACAGGATTCTGGTTTCCATACTTTGTTTTATAATACAGCAAGAATACTTGTCCATCATTACAGTATCACCAAGAAGATTAATCAGAAAATGAGGTGATAACCTAAATTTTGAAAATATTGAATGCAAAATGTGTATGATAGTCTAACTGATAGTCTAACTAAAAAACCTCCAGGACAGCAACATGAAATAACTGGGGTATGATTTGGCATAATCAAACATTACAAATCTAGATTAATTTAGCACTTCTTCATTAGAGAGTAAACTCTGGATCTACCATTATTTTACTTCATCTATTAACTTTACTATGGAACAAAAATTATTTTCATGGGTCAGTCCCAGCACATACATTTGGGAGTGACTAGATAATTGTTGCTATCTCAAGGATGAAGTTAGGATTTAAACTACACCACTACCTCTTTCTTAATTTAAACATAATTGTCAAAACTTTCTGCAAGACGTTCTTTTCTTGTCCACCCCATTTCAAGGATCAAGTCAATTTCTTCCTATTGTTATAGCACTCACCACAGATGAGATAGTTGTTTATACACAGATTAAGAACTTAAGTTTAGGAAATGCTATTGACTGAATGTTTGTGCCCACTGCCCCAGATTCCTATGCTGAAGCCCTATAACCAACGTGATGGTATCTGAAGATGGAACCTTTGGGAGGTAATTAGGTTTAGACGAGGTCATTAGGTTGGGGCCCCCATTACAGGATTAGTTTCCCTTATAAGAAGAGAAAGAGACCAGAACCTCTCTCTCTCTCAGCCATAGAAGGATAGAGCAAGATGGTGGCCATCTGCAAACCGGAACATGGCTCCTCACCAGACATCAAATATGCTGGCATCTTGATATTGATCTTCTCAACCTGCAGAGATGTGAGAAATCAGTATTTGCTGTTTAAGCCATCCAGTCTATGGTATTTAGTATTGATGAAGACAGAAAGAGTGTGTGTGTGTGTGTGTGAGATTATTTGCATCCCCATGTCATATAAAAACTAAGTCATATTTTGGATTTGAGATTCATTATAAAATGCTTTTTTATATAAACATTTTAATACTCTGTATCATGTCAATGTGAATCATTCCACTATGAAATTTCCTTTGTTGGAGAACAGTTCTTCAAAACTTTAAATTAAGCAGAGCTCTATCACTCACATTTACAGCAATATAGCCTTTGGAAATACATAATTCATTTTACAACACTATTCCCTCTTTAAAATTTTGTCATGGTTTGTCACAGATTTAAAGTACAAGGCACTTAATGATATGAAAGCATAATATAATACACGCAGGGTAAATGAAGCAGGTCTGTTCTGAAATATTTATTCTCTTTATAGCCCTGCGAAGTTTGCATGCACATAGCTGTCATGCAAATTGAACATTTATTCTTTATTGTTAATATGCAACATTCTACAAAACTCAAAAATACAATCTATACCTATTACGGGCATTTTACCTATAAGAAACACTGATCTATACACTAAAAGAATTCTTGAAAAATTTTTATAATATAGTTGAACAAATATGTGAAAATAAAGTCTTCAGAAAGTGGGAGTTTGTTCTCTGATTAGTTGAAATTATTTCATCAGCTGAATTCCTTGAGATATATGAGGCTAGTTGGTCCTTTAGATGCACTGTGAATTGGAACCTCTTATAACTGCAGTACCCTGTATAAATATGTATATACACACACATATATACATATACACATATATATAGCAAAGTATTAAATTACAAAAATGAAGAAAGCAAATATGAGGAAAATATATGTCAGAGTTCCAAAGTACTCAAATGGTCATTTTTTACATTAGGCACTGAATAAGTGATGTGTGTGTGTGTGTGTGTGTGTGTGTGTGTGTGTGTGTGTGTGTGTTCAGTTACTTTTTTAAATTATAAACACAAGTAAATATCACAAAGGGTACAAGATTCATCTCGGAAGAAGAAACGTTATATACACGATAAAATCAGAAAGAAAAAGAAACAACTCATGATGGCGGGTAATCTAATCACAGGTTATCAATACATCACCGAGTTTGTGCATTTAAAGTCTGAGTAGGAAGAGATCTGTAGAAATTGTTGACTTTGTTCTTCTATCTCCTCTGTTTAATGACAATTATAAGAATGCTAGAATTAAAAAAAATAATTGTAGCTACATTCATTAAAGAAAGCTTTTGTAAATTCCTTTTCCCTGTTGAACTCTTTGGGAAAGGTCAGCTGTGGGAGAGAAGGAAGAAATGACAAAGAGAAAGAAGATCTGGAAACGTCGGGAGCCGCCGGGCTCCGCGGAGGAGGGAGAACACAGCGTGGACGTCGCGCGGGCAGGACCCGGTGGAGGAATAAACCTGCAAGAACGGCAGTGGCCACAAGGACCCATCTGGGGGCGTTTATATATTTTAGAGCCTTGACTGTCCCTCCTACCTGGGGAATGGTGGGCATCAGCTACTGGCTGCTATAGGAAAGTCATTCTGTGCCCAATTAATGAGTGATCTGCTAGGCTTGGGTCGTACTACAGAGCCAAGGAAAAGAGGCACAATTTTTTAAAATCAGTTTTTAATAAACTGAGGCAGGAGGCAACAGTAAAGAGCACTGCCAGTTGGCCTGGTCTCCTGAGACGGACTACACGCTGCCAGAAGCGAAATGTTTGCCACGTGCCAGCCGAAGGGCAGAGACACACATACATCTTCCTTGTTAAATAAAAAGGGGACAGGGATTCGAGGGAACGGGACTTTAACTTCTATGAATTAAGTTCAGCGAAGAACGTGAAGAAAGGAAAACCCAGAAGTGGCTGTTTAGATAGTTAAGGTCAAAATAATTTTCTTCCTTTTAAAATACTGAATGCGTACATAAGACAAATGCATGAGGCGTTAAGAGTAAAACAAACAAAAAAAAATAGTCCCCATTTAAACACCATACAGCTTAAGATAAAAAAGAAAAAAACTTGAACCCATGAAGCTCTGTGAGGGCGCCCCCATGCTCACATCGCCCTCCCCCACAAAGGTTACCATTATCCTGCATCTGGCGTTTCCCATCCCCTTCTTATTAGTAGTACCTACCCCTAACTAATATGTTGTTGTTTAGTGTTAAATGCTTTTGAATTTTATTCAGATAGACTCAGGAAGTATACGTCTTTCTGTGATGTGCTACTTTCACTGGACATTACGTTCCTGAGATCCGTCCTGCTGACCCTCATTCACCCCGCTGAGTAGGATTCTATCGTGCAAATACACTGATCCGTCCACCTATTCCGTCAGCGCTGGGTGTCCCATTACTGTGGGCAGAGTGGCGACGAGCACGCTTGTACGTGTGTCCTGATGCGCATATGCAGGAGCTTCTCACTGCCTTCTAGGAGCCAAGTTCCTGCGTCGCTCGGTGTCAGCATCTTCAAACTCCAAATTCCAAACTGTTTTCTAAACCAGGTATGACAACTGATAATCTCATCAGCAGAGTAAAAGTGCTACAGTTTTCTCGTGCTCAAATGGTTATTCCCATGGTCCAACACATTTACCAAATTCCTTATTGTTTACGACACTAAGAGAAAACAACTTGCATTTTATGTGCAGACTCAATTTCTTGGTCTATCACTGTTTGTTGCCTACTCCAGGACATAAACCTGAGCACCTAAATTCTGTCTCCTTGTCACAATATTTTATGTGAGATAAACTAACAGCATTGAAAAGTCAGGAATTCTCTGGCTGTCATAAGAGAGTATTAATCTGCAAATTTGATTATTGGGTCACGGACAGAAAGGACACACCTCTTAGTATAAATTAAGGTCTAAGAATGCCCAGAATTCGCAGACATCATGTACACAGGCATATTGTCTCTGGTCTCAAGACCAAATTCCAGGCTAGACTGTTGGACCACTAGAAACATCTACATCTTATTAAATTATGCTTACATGAAGTTAAAGCATTTTAATATAATTATGCCTGAAGCTCATCATCATTCAAAGTCCCAAAGTGCTTTTGTTGGATGATGAACCAGACCATAGATCCAGGTCCTAACTGATAAGTAAGACGCACTCTCACTGGCACGTAAAGTGCGTGCCAGTCTTTACTGATGGAAAGAAAGCTCTGTCACAAATGCGTATTGATTTCAGGAATATATACGAGTGTAGTGTGGGCCCTTTCATTATGAGAGAAAGGAGGGGACAGGGATCAGCTTTAACTAATGAATGCACTAAAAATAATACCTTTGCCTGTTTCAATTTAGTCTTCATTTCCTCTGTCCGTGTTTAGCGATACTTTTCATGGGGAACATCAGTGCATCAATAATACACAAGTTAAATGACTCTACCCTGAGAAATAGGATTAGCATGGTTTCTAAAATCCACATTATTTTGAGGGAGGCTTCAGTCCTTGTGGAGTTACAGTATATTTTAATTCCTACTTAAGTTACAGACTGTTCAGGAGGAAATCATTTTTATAGTTAATATAGCATTAATAAAAACCCTATGGTCACATATATCACTTTGGTCTCACTTGCTTTTAAGTTGCTTACAGATGTATACCATACGGCAAGATAAATATTTAAATTCTTTAAAGAGATCCTTTGGAAAACTGAAAAGCGAACTGTGGTGGCAGAAATGTGGCTATTGTAACAATGCCTGCCTTGACAATCATGTACTCGGTCAAGGCAGAACACAAATTTGATGTTGACCTTTATAATAAACACATGGAAAGCAGGAAATACAGCCAGTAACAAGAACGTACATAAAAAATCCAGTTACTTGGGAGAAATGCCAATATGAAGAGAAAATATTTTCCATGGGGCCCTCACAGACAGAATATTTAATCATGATAGCAAAGCACAGCTCACAAAGAAGCAATTGTGTGGGTCCAGTTAGACAGATCTCTGATGGTTTCCCTTCATCCTGAAATAGGTTTTAGATTCTATGGTAAAATGGATGCCTGCTTTTCTCCAGACCATCTTCCATAAATGTTTTTTCTCTTAGCCAAGTGTCGGAACGGTATCAAGCTGCAGTGAATTTGAGATTATGGTCCCTGATAAATACCAGGGAAATTTTAATTCTATGTTTGCACTTACAAACAGACCTGCACACTCTAAAACTCAACTAAACTGTGTGGAGTACAAGCTCCTCATGTGGGAAGAAGAGACCAGATAAAGATGAGCCTGAACAGAAAACCACACAATTTCTGACTTAAAATGGGTACAGGCAGTCCTGGCAGGCAGAGCTCAGAGCCTCCTCAGAAGACGCCTGGGTCCACTCCAGTGCGGAGAGAAATGGCACATGAGGCCAACAGCTGCACTCCTTCAAGCGTGGAGGCAATCATTTGTTGAATAACATTTGGGAAAATGACTGCCTGGAAAAAAAAAAAAAAAAAAAAGGAAGAGAGAAAAGGAGGACAAGAGGAAGGAAGAAATGATCATCTCCGGAGTACTTAATTTTGAGTGACAAAAATTCCTGAAATACTTTCCAAAATAAACTGGTGGCAAAATATCCCACTTGGAGACAGAATTAGACTACTTGATGTATGAAACAGTTGTAAACTAGTCGAGTGAAGGACTGAGAAATTAATCATATACACTGGCTAAAAGTAGAAATTGAGAACAGAGACTAACAAAATATAAGTGACCGTTAAACCTATCTTGGCATTCCTTATCTATTCTATACATATATATAAACACATATTATATGCGTGTGTGTGTGTGTGTGTGTAAATTGCATGCCTTTCTCTATAGCTTGTATCTTCAAATTCTCCATAGTTTTTACCTAGTGTATGAGACCTTGTCTGGCTTCACTTGCTTTTCCTTAATCTGCCTGGCTCCTAAAGATAGCAAAGTTTGGGCTCCCTGTGCATCTTTATTTAACAGTAGAATGTGGGAAAGTGGTAAAACATAAAACCAGTGGGAAATTTTTTTAAAGGATTTTTATATATTAGAGTCTAATAGCAGCTAGAAGTGACTCAGATTAACTGAAAAGTGTGTGCAAGAATTTTACTAAAATCGTTTCAAAGAGTTCACACCATAGAAACATGACTCAAGCAATGCAGGAGTCTGCCACACGAGGGCGATAGATGGCCAGCTTTCTTACTTGAAAATAAAATGAAAAAGTTTATGAAAACAAGATTTTGATACAAACAATAATTATGTTCTCTCAAAGAGCATGAAGAATTTTACTTCTTGAATATTTCCTGACCCCATATGTAGTTCATAATATGACTTAAATAATTTGACTTTTGCTCTCACATCTACTCCACCTCCCAGCCCCTGTCAATTTTTCAAACAACCCAAGAATTTTCCAATGTAAAGGTGCTTGCACATCCTGTTTATCTCTAACTAGGGCACTCCCCTGACTCTGCCCCAGTCTTTCAGATCCTAGTTTAAATGCAATTTTCTTAGAGAGGGCTCACCTAGTCACATTTTCTAAAGCAAGTCTCTTTCACACAGCATGCAACACTTATGTAGTTTCCCCCCACCCTCGTGTATTTCAATCATGGTATTTATCCAAATTTACAAGTATTTTACTTGTGCACTTTCCTATTTGACTTTGTCAATTTCCTCCAGTGTGCTCTGAGCTGATGAGGTTAAAACTCTATCTCTCTGGGTCATTTTTTTTTAATCCCCAGAACATATTACAGGGAAATGTAAGAGCTTCAAAAATGATTTGTTGAATGAATGAATGAGTTCCATGGCTGTGGCTTATTTTCCCCCCAACCTACAAGCTCAACTGAGCCCCATACTCCTACATAAATCTTTACAGTAATAATAACAACAATAGTAAGTATCACCTGATATTTTCCTACCAATAGACCTGAGAGCTTGTCTAGAGGTTATAGCAATTAAGGATTGTGCTGATACACTCTTGGTTAAACACTACCTCTCTTCTATTCAGAAACCTGTCCTTCTTTGGAGAGGGCAGGGGCACAGACTTAAGAAGAATGCAACAAACCGAAGGAAGAATGTTATTACCCTGGTCCATTTCATCATACTTTTGTCATGGATTTTAGTCCTTACTCCAAGACCCATATCACCCTTGCTGCCTTGTTCTGCATGTACCCTTATTAAGGCAGAAATGTAGAAAAATGGTTATGGTGGAGTCTGATGCTCTCCATTCTCACCCATGATGAGAACAACATAATGTTCCTTTTCCTCCCAGCTTTACAGACATTTGCCACTACATACACAATGGTCACTTATAATTATCACTAATAGAGGGATATTAAAAATATCTGTTTATGGGGGATTAAGTTGGAGAACACCAACACTCAACATAGTGCAATGTTATGAAGCAACAGAGAAGAAGATAGACAAAACACGTGGGGCAGAGGGGAACGGTGGTAGGGCCAAGTGATCAAAGGCAGTCTTCACACAGTCCCATGATAATGTGGAGTCCAAAGGGGAGACTGTCTGCCCACTGATATTTACTCCATGCACAGTAGGATCCCACAGCACAGGCTGTTGATTAAGTAAATGACTGCTTCTTGAAAACTTGAATAGAAGCCAGAGTTGACTGGACATAGGTGTTGCTGTGTTTTCCGCCACTGAAGAGCTGGCTAGGGAGAAGGTCTGCATCTCAGGGCTTCCTTTACCAAAGGCTGAACAATCCAGGCAGACTGCAGAGAATACTAGCTCCTTCCCAGCCCTGGTCTTTGGAGAGCAGAGGATCAAACCTGATAAGGACTAAGGACAATTCTGAACTTAAAGGATGATTTTTGGCCCCATATGTCAGCGGCTTTAGGGCTGTGCTGTCTCCTCTTTCTCACCTATAGTAGACACCACATGGGCCCAGCACTGGAGAAAAAGAGTAGTGATGAAAAAAGGACCAGTAAAAATTCCAGGGCTCAAGATGACACATTTCTAAGTACAAAGGGAAGGAATATTCCTGGGACCAATAGGGAAAAAGGCACCTTAAAAGCACAAGGCATCATTTCCTTACATGTAAAGGCTGAATATTAATGGACAAAATCTACAGGACAATGATCTGTAGGGCAAAAGCAGACCAGAATTATCTGTGTGCTTTAAATAGTTTTATATGTAAGATTTTAATAACTTCCTAGAAGTCAAAAGCATTATTCTAGATATTTGGATACTCCATCCTTTTTTATCTCCAAGATTCAGGAACTGTATATTAAGGGTAAAAATAGGATTGCAACAAATCTAAATTTTGTGAAAGTCAAATAAAAAAATTTGGGCAGATGTGAATAATTGCATACATACAATGCAGCACAAAAATGCTTCCTCAGTGGAACACAGTCATTAAATGAATAAATTTTTCATAGTAGCACTGCTATTCTGTTCAGTTTCTATTTTAATCTCTGATATTCATACACACATCTGCACACCTGGAAAACATCTGATACTGTTTAGAAAAGAACAACTTTTATCGAAGTTCTTAAATACACCTGCACATCACATTAAAAATCAAGTCTTTTGCTCATTTAATTTCTTTAAAATCATGTCACTATACTAATGACGTATTCTATCTTTTTGACAACCTGGTCTTTTTAGAAAGCTTTATCCAACTTTCTCAAAAATATAAAATGACTGTATTTAAAGTTAAGATGAAATTAAGTCATCTTTAATTTGTTTTTGGCAGTTTAGTACATACATATATTTATTTTTTCTGTGTGTGCATCTATGTGTATTTCTTAGAGGTTAATGAGCTTTGGAAGACATTCATCAATTGTTGCCTGTCAAGGATTTTCTGGTTTTCTTGGGTTTTAAAATCTCAGAATCATCTAGGTTTGTTCTTCTTCTCTCTCTGTCTCTATCTCTGTCTCTGTCTCTCTTCACACACACATATACCTCCCTTCGTGCTGACAACTCTGAGATTTCAGATGATCAAGAAAAATGAAAGCATTACCTAAACATCTTTTAAAGTTGAAGTGCATTCATGTCAGTGAAAAGCAGTGTGTTTCTGTCATTACAAGCAAAATTACAGCATTCTCTATTTCCAAATGCCAATAATGTAGGAATCAATCCATAGAAAATGTCAGAAGCAATAATTAAATAAATGTCAACAGAATGACCTTATAATTTTAAGCCCAACTCAGAAAAAGTCTTACGTTACATACAAATTTCAATTCATCTGATATTAATGCCTAGAGGTATTTTTTGATATTAAGAATATGAAAGAATGTAAAATTTCATCTAGTTACAAGTTCTTTAAAATTAGATGGAAAAGATATTTCTTGAGATTTCATCAAAGTTTTAAAATTTAGTTGGAAAAAAATATATATATATATTTCTTAAGAGCTGAAGTAAATGTATTCAATGTACAAACAAGGGAACAGCATGGGTGGGGAACAGAGCTCTGTGATGAGTCAGGAGAGTCAGGTAGTCCTCGCCCACTGCGTCCAAGGGCTATGAGCTACGGGACTTCCTCCTGGAGGCTTGTAGTCCCTGATACCAACTCTAAATAGGTTTGCATTAGTAGCCACCCCACCCCCGCCACAAAACAAAAAGATAAAAGAAAAAGAAAAACACCCATTCAATAAATATTGTGGTCAAAGTAACTAGTCATAATGCATCAGAGACATGTAGAATGACATTATCTTCCTCAGTAGAAAGATTTAGAATTAAGCATAGAGTAATTTGAGTAGCTTCAGTTACATTTTTAGTGGGTATATATATTTTCTCCATTCAAGAGTATTTACCATTAAATATAGAAATACTTGAAAGATTTTGAATCATGGAAGGTAGTTTTGCATTGGGAAGAAATCAGTGTATATTTGGAACTGCATATATCTGCAATATTTAAAAGAATCTAACCATAAGAGTAATTGTTTAAAAGTATATCAAATGTATAAATGTACAATTAAATACTTGATATAGATACTTGATTTTAAATATCTTACTTTTATCATAGAAAGTATTGGAATATTCACAAAACTTTTGGGTTCACCATATTTATTGTTCTTATAAGAATGAAATTATCAGGGAAATGTTTGTTGATAGAGTAAATCGAAGAACTTAAAAATGAAACAATATATTACAATTAGAAGCACTCATGAATTAGAATGATAGCTTCATAATTTAAAATATGCAATTAATTGCTTGATTTAGACATAGAATTTTACATTGATATCTTATTGTTTATATATTGTTTTGGAATAACCAGAAGAAATTTTGATTCACTAAATTTGTTAATTAAATTTATAAAAGCTATCTAGATGCCCAGAATTAACTTGTCAGAAAATTGAAGCACTTAAAAATAAAATGTTATTTAAATTTATAAATAAATTTTAAAATATTTGGAGATGTTTACATTTATTAAAAGATTAAGTATTATTCAAAACCCTTAAAATAACTGTTAAACATTCGTGGATTTATAAATAAAATTAGTGATGAAAAAGCCTAAGGAAGGATAGTTTTCTAAATCTGTAAATTTAGTAAACTGAATAGCAACTGTTAAAAATAAGCTCCAGAACTTTTCTCTTTACAGAAAGACGACAACAAAATTATAAGGGTTGCACTAATTTTAATAAAAATAAGATATTATTTAACAGAGGACCAATAAATCACTTCCATGCAATTTACAGAATTCAAAGGAACTTCAAGATGATATGCAGTTTATTTGCTGTGCAGATTTTGACCAGCTTTACCCGTGATATTAATTAATCTGAGCTGTTTATCCATCCACATTCTCTATGGAAATACATTTCTCAAAGCCATTCATTGTATTAGACACATATATCCCTTGTCTTCTTCAGCCACATTCAAACTATGAGGTTCAGTGGGGTAAATTTTGGCTGACAAGCAAATGTGCTTGCTATAAATTCAATAAGAACCTTTTCTCCCTTATTAGTCAAATGAATTCCTTCATTTTGCCCTATAGACAGGTGTCGTAAGGATGAGACTCATTAGGAAGTATTCTCCAACAGGGAAAATGTTTATGTAAGCTTATTAGTATGCTCTTTTTTAATGAAAGGTAATTGAAAGTTTCTTTGAATGGCTTTTTCTTAAGGGAATAGGAAAAATAAACAGATGTTTTCATCACAAGCACCATTTACCAAGAGACCCAAAATGCACAGCATTTATGACAAGAAAGCAAGTTGAAGTGATTGTCTAAACTTGTACAAGTATATACTCATTGTTCTCATCAACTGGATTTCTAATTCCTAGGAGCATGACTGGGTTTCTCTTTCAACTCAATCCATCATTCTTCAAAATGACTATTTCAATCTTTCCAAATATACACAATCCTCTGAATCATACTCAATTCTCTTTACTCTTTGCCTTTTTCTTCCTTGAGACAAACAGAATCCATGAACAGGAAACGGTGTTGTTTCCTTCCCTAAACGAACCTAAAATCAGTCTGTACTATGACCACTTCCTCTGTCTGCTCAGGAATATTACAGAATCAATTATCTAGTTTCTTCCACCTTAAATGATCCACCTTAAATGACCCACATTCTCCTGATCCTGTGTTTTTCTGCTAAACTTTTCCATACAACTGTCAATACCCTTATTCCTAAATCTTTATATCTTATTTATTCCTCTACACAGTCCAGTCTCATTCCTGTTTTATGATTTATCTAAGCAGTGGTATTCACTACTGAACCAAAGAGCTAATCACTATTTTTCCTTTTCCAGACTTCATGTCTTGACTGGGTAAGATGGGTAAGATTACCAGATACAAGCTTGAAGATCTTTTTAAAAAAAAAATTATATGCATATATATTTTTTCACATGCTTTAGGCTGGGTTCCCTGGGATATCTCAGGCTGGGTTCCAAGATTCCCTGGGAAATTTCAGATGGATATTAACAAGAGAGATATCTACTGCAAAATTCTCTTTGGATCAATACCCAGGAAAGAAGGGGGAAGAAGCATGATAAGGCAAGGGAAGAAACTGCATTTCATGGAGTGCATGGAGATACCTGGAGCTGGGCTAAAACTTCGGAGTTGTATCAAGGCCAAAGCTGAGGCAAGGGACTGGGCCTTATTACCACCTCATTAACGAGTTGTCGGTTGCAGGCCACCTCTAGAAGATGCAATTGTATGTGCGACAGGTGTTTTCAACTGAAACAATTCTCGAAGAGGGCTGTTATCACAGAACCCACCATAAACTGGAACCCAGTTCTCAGGAAGCTCCTCATACTCCTATAACCCCTGCTTCTAGATTGATCTTTACTAGATCTTACTTCTCCACTCAATTTTTTAACGTTAGAATACCCCATGGTTCCTTTCTGTACTCCATCCTACAATATATTCTCTCAAGGCAATCTCACCTCCCATGCTTTTAATAATTCCAGGCTGCAGTAACTCAAGTTTACATCTATACCAGACATTTCACCTAGTTCAAGACATACAGAATCATAGAATTCTTCCCAGACTCCTTCCACCTCCTACTCCTTCCCAAGTAATATATTTTTTTCTTGTTCCACACACAGAAGAAAGCATTTTTAAAAAATAATGAGATCATGTTACTCTCCTGCTGCAACCATTCTGTGGCTTCCTATTTCCCCTCAGAAGAAGTAAAAAATCCTTAAAATGACTCTTCCAAAGTTCTGTACTTCTTGATTCACTTTCCCCTCTAACTCCCTCTATTTAATTTCATTCAATCCAGTTTTCTCCTCTTCCATGAAACTAATCTGTATTTATTCTCAAAACCTCAGCTTAAATGAGATTTTTAAAAGAAAAATGGTAGTTTTTCCCAGAGTTGTCCAGGGATTTTGTCTATAATCTCATGTCACCTTTATATTAATTTAAATGGCAATTAAAATAATTTATATAATTCTTTGTTTTTTTCCTGCTTGATTGTAAGTTCCAAGAGGCAGGGAAAAAGTAAGTACTATTTTTAAGTTTATGCCTGTGCTTAGCATAAGGTCTGATACACAGAAAAAGTTATATGCATGTATGCTGAATAAAACAGCATGACCCAAAGAATGAGTTATTCGATAGGCAAGATTTATAATTAGAATTGGTTACAAAGGCCTATAGGGATACAATGAAGAGGGGTGAGTACCTATTCCCTGAAGGAAGAAAAAAATCTTAATGAAAAATAGGGAATAGAAATTGGAAAAAGACACAGAGGATGACAAAATAATTTGCTTTTCTGACATTGTCTAAATGACTCAGCAACAAAAGAAGCAAGCCTACATTCCTCATGGTAAAATGTCTAAATACTGTGAAGCAAATGGAAGCAGGGTTTATCCTGACCTTCGGGGCGAACAGGAGAAAGCAAGGACAGAGAATACTCTGTAGATGAGACAGCCAACGTGAAAAAGGGAAGGAACTTGCCCCGAAACAGCTGACTTAAAGCAGCACAGTTAATACTTGAACTAATTTCTTTCTGATGCCCAGATGCACAATTTTCTACCGCACCAACACTACTTCAAAGAAATGTGAAGTACTTTTTGTAATAACGGATATCAACTAATTTTTTTCAGTCCCGGCATTAACCATTCTGACTCTAGCTTTAGAAATTTCCGTGGAAGGAGAAGGAAAAGGAAAGTAGCTTTGAAGAAAGCACTCTTTTAAGGTAGTAAAATGATTTGGGGATTTTGTATTTTTCTGTGGAAAGGGGGAGCTAAATCTGTGGTAAAGGGTGAAGGAGGCATACGCATTCGAAATATGACAACATGTGGCCTTAGATACAAGTAGGATCAAATGAAAATTTCAATCAGGACTGTCGTTTTTGGATGAAACTGGTTCCAGCCGATAATGAGCACAGACCTCCCAATGCAGATGGGAATTATATGACACATCAAGGTACGTTTCTTTGAAACATACTCTGTGCAATGTGGCTTATGTCGAGTCAATATTTCTTTATTTAACTGCACGCAACTAATGTATGCCTTGAAAAGCAAGGACATCAAACACTGCATCTTAAAGACTTCTGAAAGAAAAAAAAAAAGGATTTTCTTGTTGCTCTTAAACAGTCTGCTGATTAGTTTGTGGCACAGAAGAGAGAATCTAGCCTAGCACATCTTCAGCTTCTAATCATGCTTCAAGTGTCGATTGAAAAACAGGGTATCACATTTGAGAAATCTGTTTTGAATCATATTGAGATGATCTATGCTGAGATAATTCTTATGTGTCTGCTTTGGGATCTGTCTAGGGGAAGTCTAAAATCAAAAAGGATTTTAGTGTAGGTTCATTAATTCAACAAACTTCATTTTTGAAATACCAAATATATATCAGCCATTGTTTTAGGAAGATTTGGAAATAAAAAGGTATCCTCTATGTTATCTGGTAGAGGAAGACAAATAATGAAACGCAATAAAATGTACCACATACAAAGGTGGAAAGGTATGGAAGTCTGGAAATTGCACAAGAGACAAAACAGTCACTTCAACATATGAAAAGGCAATTCTTAGGCAGATTCATTTAAGAGTCAATACTTGAGCTAAAGCTAGGAAGAGGGGCAGTGTATTTGGGCGTGATTTAGGGGAGGAGAAGGAGTAAAAGTCAGGGGACCAAAATAAGATGCTTCAACAGGGAGAGTTGAAATAGCGAAGTCTTACAGGTTTGACCCACATTGTGATTTGGGAAATCAGCAGGAAGTTCGATTAACTGGTGCCTAAGCTGAGAGATGGGGCATGATGTTATATCTGGAAACAGGCAAGGGCTTTCAACATCACACCAAGGAATTTTCACTTTTTTCTACATGCCATGAGAAGACACTGAAGAGCTTTAAGCAAGACAATGACACGACATCACATAAACATAGACTCAAGTTAGTGAGATAAAAAGTGTCTTTGTCAGATGAATTGGGAAGCAGAATTATGCAACTTATCTGCAAGTAAGTACTTTTCCTCATCTTCCCATCCCTCCCCTCCATCAAAACAAACAAACAAACAAACAAACAAAAAAACAAAAAACCTCTGGCAAACAGAACTGATGTGATGCCAGTTACTAAGACAAATGCTGTTCCCCACTGCAACAAGAGACTTCCAGTTTTGTTCTTTCAATTTCTGAGTGTGCCTATTTCCTAGGAAATATAACCCAAATCTCTCCACATCTTACCATACAGTCAGTACAAGTGCTTGCTTATCTGAAAGAGAGAAATAGAAGACAGACAGAAGCATATAGTTGCCCTGAATTAACCAGCTGAGTAACCTAAGGAGAAGGTGTTTAGAGTGAAATTTCAAACTATTTTTTTACTTAACATTGTAATCACAAACAAATAGGTACTTAATTTATTTTTTCAGAAAATCACATAGAGAAAAAATTGAAGTTCATTCTCCTGCCCCTCTCAAAGGAAAATACCATCAAATACAGCTGCCCTTTTCAAAGACCACTACAAGTCATTCCTAAAAGCAGTGTAGTAAAGTGTTAAAAGCCATCTACCAGTCAACAAGCCTATGCCTCTTTGTTAAGAGTTTGTTACTCCTCCCATCAGGAGTTGAAATCTATTTGAATCTTGAATCTGGGCTGTGCATGTGGTTTGCTCTGTTCAACAGAAGGTGATGTTAGAGCAGGCAGATAGCTAGATATGAGCAGAGAAAGGGGGACACAGACCAAATGGCAGGAATTGGGCAGAAAGGAGGGGCACAAGCCAAAAGCAGGAAACCACACATCATGTAAGCACTAGGGGTCCCTGGGCAAAGAAAGAAAAGCAGGAACCTTTGTGCTGAAAAGGGATCATGCATTTTGGGGTGACAAGTGGCCTGGAGAACAAAGAAAGGTAAGAAAAGGCAGGAATTTCCAGTGTCTGAATGTAACCTTTTGCTCATTATGCCCTCATTTCAATAAAATTAGCCTTGCAGATCAGAAGTACCCATCATGCACCGACGCCATGACACTTCTGATCCAGACTAAATAAGGACAAAACTCCCTCCTCCCTTTAGGAAGGTGGAGTTGGGATGATAATCAGGGAATATGACCGCAAACCCTTCCCTCCCCAATGAATATTCTGCCCATTCATTTTTACACCCTATGTAACTCACTTGCCAAAGAAACACAGGGCAGCCACTCACCTGAGCCTGCCCGCTCTCCCCTTGAGAGTGTACTATCCATCCTTTAATAAATCCTCATTTTACTTTTTTTAACCACTATGTCTTGTCTCTGAATTATTTCTGAGACGGGACAAGAACCTGGAACACGGGATTGCATCTATCGGCAGCAATGATGCAAGCCACATTTAGAATATTGAGCTCAGGTCCTCTAGGTACTACTTTCCATCTTGAAACCCAACACCCACAAAGAGAATTCAAGTTTTCCTGCTAGAGGTGGTGGACATGTGCAGACACAGGCCCTGGAGGACAAGAGACCACACTAGAGGAAGAGTCCACAAGGAGGAGAACCATGACAATTCAGCCAACAGCCTGCCCTCAAGTCCCAGATGTTTCAATGAGGTCAAGTTGGATCTACCAGCTTCTGAGCAACTGTTCAGACAGAGCTACATCAAGCATCAATCAGCCATCCCTGCTTAGTTCTGCCCAAATTACTGTCCCATGGAATCATGAGCAATAAAATGGCTGTGGTTTCAAGTCATTAAATTTTGGGTGGTTTATTACGTAGGAACAGATAATCAATGCAAGTGGTAACATGCTTACTGCTAACTTTTCAAAGAAAAATCTCAGTGGCAGACCAGGCTGCCACATAGAAGGTATCAGGGACTCAATCAGTACAAGAGCACCACAGTGTGCAGGAGACAGAGGCGAAACCACAGCAGCAGGCCCTGTACACATTAGGAAGCCAATGTACAAAGAGCTGCAGGTGACCCAGTGGACTTGTCAACACCACACCAAGAAGCAGAAGCAACAGCACAGCACACATACCCTGGGCAGCAATGTACGTATACCGCAGAGGAACCAAGCCAGACCAAGCAGGAATCTTGGCCAAAGAAAGACATTAGAAAATCCATTGAAGATGCTGGACTCAATGTTTTTTTAGACACATGTACCAGCTATAATAAAAAATGTTCTAAAATCTTTTCTTGAGGAAGCAAAGAAGAAATAAATACCCCCCCCCCTTTTTGTTGCTGTTAGAACTTCTTTATGATGTTTTAGAAGTCTTGTTTACTCTTACTGTGAAAACCGGCCTGCATGTGTTTGGGTTTCTCTTATTTATGCTTCTTCAGAGCTTCAACACAAAAGTTTTACAATATATCACATATTATAATATTAAAATACTACCTCCCCTTAACAGGCAGTGCTGAACAGTATCACACACGTCGATGTATGTGACATGAATTTTGCTTTTTGAAAAACATTATGATCTGTTTGGCGCTCCCCAATACGTAATTATTTAAGCCAGTATGCCATAGAATTTTAAAAAGTTTGTACACTAGAAATTTTAAAAGCACTAAGTTACAGACTTTCAAATATTTGAGACCCTAATAAAATGCCATGATTCTTCCAGACACTTACCAAACCCAATTGAGTAAAACAAATAGAAATTATAAAGTTTTATTAACTTTCCATGAAAACTTCCAGTTTAATTTTAATTATTTTCCTGGCTTCAAAATAATGGAAACTTGTTTTTAACAAACAAAAACTAAATATACGAGTCCCTTGTTACAGTGTTCTTTTCCTCTAAATAAAATCCTCTTCTTCTCAGTCTTAGTTAAGCTAAATAAGTTTGTTTCATACGCAGCTGCTTTGCAGGGATAGATAGATATATATATTACACACACACACAAGTTGGACAAATAATTTCAATTCCTGATATTTGAATAACAAATAGGTGGTCTTCAAATGATTTGGCAAATGAGCATCACAGTAGCCCTGTGAGGAAATAGCCCCCCAAAATCACCACAGCAGAGTTGAGATGCCAGTGATCAGCCTTTAACTCCAAGGACTCAGCCAGATTTAAAGGCCAACTTCAAATGGCCCACACCTTTTTTTGATGTAAAAATATTTTGTAATCATTGCATTTTTTTCATACAGTTTGAAACTACTCAGCTACTTAATTATTAAGAGACCCTAAGATTTTGACATACTACTGAACTTTGGAAGAAAGTTCTCTTCTTTTTGTCTCTTTAAAAAGTACTCAAAATCCTGAAGGCCTTTCTGTTTGAAATTTTAATACCCTACAAGACCACTGCAGTTTTATACCCTATGAGAGTTAAGCTTTTTGTCTGGATTTTACTATACTGCACTTACCTGAAGATTTTCTTAAAGCATGTCCCAGTTCATTGGAGATTTTCAAAGTCTGTTTAACAACTTTTCTTATTCCCTTAGAATCTACTAATGAATCTCTTATGACCCTGGAGTTCTGTCAGTTATTGTACTTTTCAATGTCTTTATGACATATTTGGGAATAATTCCTCTACTTTTTACTTCACTTATAAGCATAATGATTTTTCTTGCATATATTGCTGCTAAAAATGTTATATAATTCCTACTTGAATCTACATCTTCTCTCCTTATGAGTCCCTCAGGCCCTCCAGAGATCACATGAGACGACCGTGCTTCAGAGAGGAGGACCCAGTTCAGTTTCCTGTGGTATTATCCTCTCAAATGTGCTCTACCAGAGTTATATTTGGATACAGTTTAATTCTACAGCACATGCTTTATCTCTCTTATATGGTCTGTTGTACTTATGTGTGGCTTTCTTCTCATCTGAGAATTAAGTTTTTAATCCAAGTATATTTTTAATAAAATCATACCTAAGAACAGAAAGTTCCATCTCTCTCTAAAGTACCTTCCTTTTTCATCCTTCCTTTTCTTGAAAAATACTCCATCCAAACACTTCTCCCAACTGCCTAAAACATTTAGCCCCCAGATCTATCTTCTTAGCTCCTTGGCTTTGATAGATGAACTAACAAAAGGAGGTCACTGGAGGTTTCCAGAAGTATATCTTACTCTCATATATCCAAAGTGAATAGGATATATCCAAAGCAACATAGGATTATTGGATTTAGCAAACAAAGTACAGGATGTCTGCTTAAATTTAAATTTCACCCAAACAAAAAATAACTTTTTAGTATAAGTATGTCCCAAATTATTTGATTTACTTGAAGTTCAAATTGAAATAAAGGTCTTGTAATTTATCAGGAAACCCTATTTTAATGGGATAATTCTTTCTCATCAGCTTTTTCCCAAAACCTTGATTGAGAATCTTCTGAGAACATCATTAGTTTCATCTCCAGAAATAAAACACTGAAAACAGAGAAGGTCAAGTTTCATTTTATTTTCACGCACTTGACTTTTATGATTATTGGAACTGGGATCTCAGGAGCAGCCTTGCATAGCTACCAACAGTGGCTCACTTCTGGCTGCTCCTCAGGAAAGAGGAGCATAAACCCTCTCTTATTCAATGGGGTTCCTTGAAATTAACTCATTCATTCAAACTATAAGCATTGCACACCTAGTCTATGACAAGTATTGTAATATAAAGGATCTGAGAAAGAACAAGTGATATCCTATTTACTAGAAATTCTAAGTCTAGTAAATGAGGGGAAAAAAGACAAGAATGTGCCCTTTTTTTTTTTTAACTGATTTTAATACCTGTATCTGTGTCCTTTGATTGAACCATGCTTACCTATATATTATTTTCTCATTATTAAAAACAGCTTATGCTATACCAGAATTAGGGCCTACATGTATGGACTTCTTTACAGTCAACAAAAAGGTAAATGTGACCCTAGGAAGAAAAATATGCTGACCAAATGGAAAAAATGGGATTTATAAAAGACATTTCCATAGAACTATAAAAATGATCTAAATGTCATTTTCTGGAACTTTCTTTGCTTTAGGACTACAAGTGTTGGTCCGTCCTACCTCAGTAAGATATCACTTCCCTATAATCATTCTCTCAGTCAGTTTAAGATCTTTAAAGTGTGGTCTAGAGACCCTAGGGTGTCCTTGAGTAGAAACAAAAAGTCAAAACAATTTTGTAATAATAACTGTTATTTCCTTCAACTATTTTATTCTCTCACATTTACACACTTGCATTTTCCAAAGGCAACAAGTCAAATTATATCTCAACAGATAGAAAGTAGAAGCAGATAGGAGAATCCAGCTGTCTTTTATTAAAAAGCCATTAAATACATATGTAGATATGTATAAATTTAAGCAATCCTTTTTTCTCACTATTTTTTGTTTTGGAAAATATAATTATTCTTTATAAAAATCTTATTATTGCAAAGAGTGCATTACTCATTTTTAAATGGATTAATACATAAGTATTTTGAAAATTTTTTAAATTTCAAATCAGCACATTTTCAGATATAAAACACACATACACAAAGGTTCCTTAGAGTCCTGAATATTTTTTTTAAGTTTAAAGGGGTTCTGAGACCTAAAAGTTTGAGAATAAGTGGTAACTAATCACACAGTTTTAAATGCCATCCTTCTTATATTTGTGACATCAAAGTTTATATATTCAAGCGTAGTCACTCTCTCTATTAAAATCTTTCAATGGCTTTCTACACACACAGAATAAAATTCAGACTCCTTTTTGTGATTTAACAGGTCACAGGAGATCTGGCCTCTGCCTCAATCTCCCTCTGCTTGGTCCACACTGGACATCCAAACTCTTCTTCAAATACATCAAGAATGGTCTCATCCCAAGGTCTTAAAAATCCTACTGGCTGATATTCTTCCCTAAATGACTTGCCTGTTTACTCAGGAGGTGAACACCTGAAGTTTTTATTTAGAAAAATCTCTGACAACCCATTCAGGTTGTTACTGTTACTCCATTACCTTGGTAGCCCTCCCTCTGGTTTCTTCCTGGTCCTGTCACAACCTGGAAAAAAATACTTGTTTATATTGGGTCTTCCCCCATAAGCTACATGAAGTAAGGACATGCCCATTGTTGCTCTTTACTTCATCCTCAACGCCTTCAAAAGTGCATGGCATACTGCAGACCTACAGAAGTCATCTGTAAGTTTTGGTACAGTGAATGTATTGGACCTTACAGCTTTACTTTGAGGTGAGAGTAATACAGACTTGATTTTTACAACTTTTCACACTGAAGGTCATGTTTTCAAGTGAATTCCTTAATAACAATAATTCAAGGAAAGAGAGCATGCATGTAGGAAAAGCATCAATAATATTTGATAACTTATCCCTAAAAGATTTAATTGAATTTTTGTCATTAGTACAATGAAAGTTCTTATATACTGCCCGATAATAAAGGCACATTCACTGCCTAATATTTCAATGCCTTGTATAGATCCGAAATAAATACATTCATCAAAAGGAAAGTAATATTGTATAAACCAATACCTAATCAAGTAACAATAAAACAAGTTAATGCTTAACATTATCAGTATTAGTTCTAAGCTATGCCCTGAGCTTCACAATATTTTACTGTTTCAGTAGTTGATTGGTTGCTTACTACTGTGGGCTAGGTAACAGAGAGAAAAAGAAAATTATGGTCACCAAGTTGGAAAACAAAATGTGTACCAGCCGAGTGAATACAACAGTTTTATAGAGTAAACACAGTTCAGTTTAGGATACAACGGAGTGCAACATTGCAGAAAAAAATATCCAATAGAGTGGTAGAGTTAGGGTGGAGATTCGGGACTAGAGAAATGGACTTGGCAATCAATAGCTTAAGAGTAGATGCCAGTAAAGTGGCAGAAATCATTTAAAAAATGGTAAACTGAAAAAGAGTACTCATTTTTTTCAGGTGCGTGATTTGCAGTCAAGAGCCAGGCTTTATGGAACATTCTAGCTGGAAAAGATTTTGCAGTACAGAATCACTGAAGATGGCTTTCACTTTGAGAGCTGCTTGACACACTTACTGTGTCCTTTCTCTACATCAGTGTAGTAATTCCAACAACTAACATTTATATGACGTTTTTAGAGTTTACAAATATATTATGACAGTGAACTTTATCGTATTTGGACATCTCAAGAGGCCTTATAAATATTTCTATTTTATATAAACTTCAGAAAGTTTAAGTGACAATGTCACAGATGGGTCAGTAATGCCTAATCCACCAACTTTTTTATGATGTATAGTTGACACTATGGAAATAGAAGTACTATGCTATTTCTCCCTGAATTTTACTTCCTGTTATTCCTAATTGCTCCATACAACTTAACTGGAAACTTCACTTCATAATCAATCTCTCCCCTTCCCAAATTATCTTCCCCAACTGAGATAATTGCTAGGAACTATCCATAGCTACCTAACAACCTCTATCCCCACTGACCTTGGGAGTGCTTCGAGCAAAATGTCCTAATGATATTCGTATAGACTGTTAACTTTAAATACCTCTCAGATACAGTTTTTTCACTATAAAGAAAAATAATATTTTGAATAAGATTATATTAAAATATTTAGGATAATTTAACATTTGCTTTTTGTAAAAAACATCTTGTAAGAAAACAAAAATTCATTTGAGATAAAGTAGAATTTTATTCTTCTGATACATTGATTTGGTGATAGTCTGTCGAGAACTATAATCCCATAGCTGGTTAAATAATTAATTCCTTTAAGCTTTTTTTTTTAATTTTTTTTTTTAAAAAGAGATTCCTTCATGCTTTGACAGAAATTTAAGGCTGTCACTGCTTGGAGATTGCTGAAAGCAAAATGAAAGAGTTCCATCAAGTGGTCATATAAAGACATGACAGTTCACAATACACAGAAAAAACGATTTCTCCAAAACCTAGTTAAGACGTACATTTTCAACCAAATTCCCAAAACTGTAGGCCATGCAACATTAAAAAACACTAGATACATTTTAAACATCATCATTAATGATTTTTTACTATTAAACTGCAACAGAAATAAGGTCTAAGTATATTTTGTTTTCTTATTTTTATTTTCTAACTCTGTCCATACAGCTTAGGCTTGAAAAGGCATGGTTACAATCTTAATTTGTATGTTATAGTCATCTGTTTAAATTACTTGGCAGGTACACAACAGGTTACACTTAACTAAGTACTGGATCATGCTAAAATTCAGAAACCAGCCAGGTGCAAATGAGCTAAAATATTTTTAAATTGTATCTTATAAATACAAAGGAAATTCAACTAAAGACTTTTTAAAAAATTAGTTATAAAACATAAGCATTAGTTAACCTCATTCCTTTAATATCCTAAATTAAGTTGTTGTTTTTTTTTCCAATATCTTGTCAAGAGGCATCTCTCTTGTAAAAGAGGATGAGTTCGGCAACTCTCTTTTATCAATTATAGGAGCTTTAAGAGGATTCAGGTCCTTACCTCTCTACTTCAGAAAATAGTCATGGCTTATTTTAAGGCTGTAGTGCTACTTGCAAATGCATATTATGGATTAAGATTTGCTTTCTACTATATAATCAGGCCAACCAAGGTGGTGGTTCTCTTGTTCTCTGCATATCCCCCTGCTGGACCAGTCCCTGCTTCCCCTACATCCTACTTACATGACTAACCTCCCTACAAGTATGGTGATTGTTTTTATCTTTAGGTCAGAACACCTCCACCAAGATAGCCTATCAAAAGGGCAGTGAGGGGTGTGCGCCTCTGCTAGTTTCCCTGATAACTGATGAGCCAACCTGAAGTCAGTTCATCCTATAACTGGTAACATGCCCTTGCCCTCCCCCAGCAAAGACTGCCACTGTGTCCTGCCCAACAACCACCGCACATGGAGGGGCATCACTCCAGGACCTTGTTTCAGATACCTAAGCTCCCCCATCCATTAAACCATTGATGTCACTGTGGCTGACTCCACACTCCTTCTCCAGTCTTAAAGATGGGCCAGTATAGGCCTTGTAGGCCCATGAGGTGGAGGCCAACATATACTTTATCAAACAGCAGTTCATTTGAGCAACCATTTATAGTGTGTAATTAACCAAGCACTTCTAGCCTCTCTCCTTTTGTACAGAAAAAAATGCACATTATTATTGAGAATGCTAAATGATAATTTTTATATTAACCCTGTGAAATCTCATTAGATTATATATTACCTAAACATAAAATTGGAGGCAGGGTCTATAATGGTTAAGAATATGAGTTTTGGCATCAGAGAGATTATATTTGAATCTAATCTCTGCCACTTTTTGCTCTGCAACCTGGAGCAATTATGTCTTCATTTACATAAAAGGAAAATATTGCTACTGATGTGGATACTATAGAAATTAAATGGTATATTTTATATTGAGCAGTTAGATACACAGTTGAAAACCAACGAATAATACTTTGGAGGTTAGAATCCATTATATTATCTTCTCATTAGTACGTTAAAATGGTATAGAATTTTGTATACAAGTCCATTGGATTTAAGAGTTTAAAAAATGTAAACTAAGGAAACAAATTACTAGAAGACAAATGTATTTCTGCTATGATAGCAAGATCATCATATGTTTTTTCTGTGTGAACTTCTTCTAATCTAGTAATCTCTCAGACCTGCATTTCCATTTCTACAAAAAGCCACAAAGGCATTCACATGATTATCCTTTTATTCTTCTTTGGAAACTTGCATTAGTAATAAGCAAGGCTAATTTAAATATCTCACATAATAACAAGAACAACCCTTCTTGCCAACATAGAATAAACTGAATACTGAAAAGGAAGAGAGAGAGAGAAGGGGTGGCTGGGGGAAGTATTATAAAGTGTATCTGGAAAAATATAAACAAGTAGGGATATAGGTATGGAGTATATATGAGTGATCTGTACTCTTCTTACACATTTTCTATTTGAAAGTATTCCAAATATAAGTAAATATAAAAGAAAAACTAAAACCTTATTTGGGTAACCTAAAAGTGAAATAATTTACCTCCAATGAACATTAACTTTAAAAAAAAACTTCTGATGTTATTTCTGCAAGATGGAAAACAAACACGGAAGGAAAGTTGGAGAAGAAAGAAGAACTGTTGAGCAAAGAGAGTGGTAAGCAAGAGAATAAATCTGAATACACATGGGCTGTGTGAAACAACAGAACATCTAATTTGGAGAGCAAATATACAATTAAAATATAGGACAACAATAAGTAAGATGAGACAGATGGTGATTTGATTTTAAAAATTTTAAGTTTCATGTGTTATACATAAGGGAGTAGAAATAGTGATTAACACAGACTTTAAGGTAAACATACACATTAAAGTTGTAAAATTGTATGGTGACTACTAAAACAGAAGAGGGAAGAAATGAAATCTTTAAAAAAAAAAATGAAAAGGATGTAGAAAATGCAGAGTAGTGAAACAAAGGAGGAATATACAAAACAGGAAATTAGTTATGAATCCAAATATAAGAAGTAATCCTAATAAATATAAATTGAGTCACTTTACAAAGATTAAATTAAATAAAAAATAAAATAAAATTCACAACTATGCTGTTTACAAGAGTCACATCTAAACATAAAGACATGAGAAAACTGATGACAGAAGATAGAATATTAGGTAGGGTAAATATCAGCCAAGGGAAAGCTGGCACATTTATTTTAAGACAGACTATCCTTTAAGGTAAAAATCCCTGTGTAATATTGAAAAGATCACAAAACGATGATAAATGACTCAACTTATAGAAATGATTCTAAACATTCATGTCTCCAATAACTTGCCATCAAACTATATAAAATTATCGATATATAAGAAGTCAACAAATACATTATTTTAAGGAATAAACATTATTCTCACAGAAACATGAAGTTTCGAACAAAACTTGACCATGTGCAAGACCATAAGGGAAACACCAGAAAATTCCAAGGAATTATCATGAAGATCTTTTTCCTCTAACCACAATGCAACTGAGTCAGAAATCAGAAAAAATCAACAATTCAACAAATTTTTACAGATTTGGAAATAGAAGAGCATATTTAAAATATATTATAAATCAGTAAACACTGAAAATAATTAAACTGTTAACTTAAGATATTAGTGAAAGAGTAATAAACCCAAGCAGAGGGAAGGAAACTTATAAAAACTAATAATCTATGAAACAGTAATCAAATACAAAATATTAACAAAAGGCTAATACTTAGGTATTTAATATATGTATGTTTAAATCTACCCTTGTAATTAAACTCCTAACCATTTTTACTTAACTATATATCCATAGATGTTTATAACATTTTTCCATGTTTAAATTTACATAAAAGACTTTGTGACATCCACCTTGTTCTACCTATTTATTTTTTTACATTCGGTGTTATTTTTTGACACCTATTTGATTGATGTATATAATTTATTCTTTTTAATTCTTACAGAGTAGTCTATGGACTAAATTTTATTCATTCACCCTTCTTTTGAGCTACTAACAGTATTTCCATATACATTCCAGGTTTTTCCTGAACATCAGGGACCTTGAAGTGGAATTATAAGCTTTTAGAAAAGGGTCATACCAATTTCCCTAAGTGCTAGCAAGTTGTTTATTTAAATGGTATTCCTCAGGAAAATATGATAAAGTATTTTCTACACACACACGTATCTCTGGACTGACTCTCAGTGCTCTATAGAAGGAAGAGTTGAGAAGAATTCAAGGTTTTATGTTTTATTCAAATGGAATAATCCCGTTCATAATCACTTGAATCATACCTCTTAAAAAAAACTTTAAAGCTTAAATAAGACATTAGTATACAGCTCCACTTTACTTGACTTTTAGAAACTTTTATTTACAATTAGGCTGCTTTGACACTATATGAGTGTGTACATGTGAGTGGTGTGTATATGAATAATCTGCTATATGCAGATTATACAAACATGGGGAAGTATGTGGCCCGTTGCCTTAGCAAATAGCATCCAGATGAATACAAAGTGACAGAGAAGGTGTTCAGATATCATTTCATACTTGCCTACGTTACAAAGTTTATTCTTTCTTTGCCCCAAAATTGTAACACTGGCATTTCTTGTACAGCAGACAGATAAGCCTTAGGTATGATGGTGATAAAATCTGTTTGATAAATCAGGGTATTTTTTTAGAGTAAAATGGACCTCAAGAATAAACCAGGACTTACCCTTTGGCACCCTAGACACTCTACTGGCTTTAATAGTGGAAATATATCATGACTTGTCATGGTAGTCTTTGCCATGGAAGTGGGTAGTCTTTAATGCCCATCAGTTACTTCTGCACAGATAGGAAGTGCTGGTCCCCTTTCTGTACATCATGATTGTTAAGAAAGTGACATGTGTCAACGTGAGCAAGAACCTGCTGCCATAGAAGGTGCCCTAAGCAAGAATATGAAACAAATCATTGCATTTGGCTAAGAACTGGGGGGAAGATAACAATCAGGAGATAGGAGTGAGCTTTCCATAATTCCTCATCCACATTTTGCATCACATTTCATACTGGCCAGCAGTTGCTCGTGCAGAACTTAGGCTGTTTTCTTTTGTTCTGAAACTTCATGTAACTGATAACATTTTGAATGAGCTTTAACACAGAGTGCCTCACACCCTGCCATTAGTACCTGATTTAATCCAGTACTTGGGCTCCTTTAGCTTTCTTTTATTTTTTTTTTTAACATTTTTTATTGAGTTATAGTCATTTTACAATGTTGTGTCAAATTCCAGTGTAGAGCACAATTTTTCAGTTAGACACATTTAGCTTTTATTTTCCCTCTTTCCCTGGTATATTATTTTTAGTAATAGAAAAAGTGAGCATGTATTGAGAATCATTGCCTTCCGGGATATATTCAAGTACTGAAAGGCACTCAGGTAAAACTGAGATCCTAGTAGGCACAGATCAATATCTTGGTGTTTTATTTCACTTTTTACTAATTTTCAATATGGCCCACAGCAGGTGAGTCTGCATATTCTAGTTTATTGTTTTTCTAGAAAATTGACATAATGCCAATAATAATCAAACTAATCCATTAAATATGTTCAGTGAGCAGTCTTCCTCTTTAAGCCAACATAGAGCCATAATTCTTTCCCCAAATTTCTTATTTAAAGTATCTCTACCCAAAAGGCAGATTTCATATAAATGTCTGATGTTGGAAAATGCCAAATATTTTTCTTGTTATATTAATACCCCAGCTAGGCACAAATATGTTGAAATATACTATAGTTTTCATGCTAAATCTCCACATATTGTTCACGAATAGATTCAGTATTTTAGTACAAAGATTTTAAATGTCAAGTCCAATTGAGTTCTGACATCACATGTCTCTAGTGAGTCTTACTGCAGGATAGAGTTGTTCATCTAAAAAGCACAGTCTGTCCTAAGCAGATGCATGCCATAAAAAAAAAAAAATCAAAACACGAATTTCCCTCTTTTAATTCTTTCATAGTATAATGTGTGAATTTATGTTTATTGCAGTAATCAGCCAATCTAATAAAATGAGGGATATTTTTATTATTACAATAGTTAAAAATGAGCAGCTTTGCTCATTTTTAGGTAACCACTACTGGCTATTCTCATGTTTTATTTGAACTACATGGTGTATTTACCAGCTCTGTGATCTTGGGAAGATCACCAACTGCAAGGCGTTATTCCACCATCTTTGCTGCCAATCTATCCAGTTAAAAGGAAAAATAAGATCATGTATCTGAAACTCCTATAAAAACTGGAAGTGAGATGAAAGTGGATTTTTAGGCCTGAAAAGACAAAATTTTTTGTGAGCATTAATAGTGCAACCTTGAGACACTGATTAAGAGTGGCTTGTTTTAGTTGGAAGCCATCTTCTAGATCTTACAGGTTGCATGCAATTTGGAAACGTCTTCGATAAAAACTGCTGCCGAACTTGTCACCTAGTTTTCTTCCAATGCACAGAACTAGGAGCCTTTCGACAAATGGATTGTGCACACCATCTGTCCATTTTTGTGTTGCATAGTAAATTTTGTACTAAAAATGTCTTTTTCTTCCCACTCCAGAACACAAGGAATTTGCTATCTTTCATTTGATATGGTTTAATTTAGTCTTTAAATTGTTAATGACTAGAGTTGTGTAAAATGTGGTCATACACAATCTATAATTTAAAAATCGCAAATATCTGTCACTCTATTAATGAGGGACTGCAAATAATTCTGAGGTAGAAATTCAACCTTATTTTTGGAAATCTGGTGTTTGTTCTACTTGCAGCTTCATCTAAGAGTGTAACACAAGTGCAAACTCTAAAATTTCGTTAGGTATCTTTTAAATAAATAGGATGTGTAAACATATACATATTTTATATGATTTTTTGCATACAAATGCATATAAGTTCCCTTAAATCTTTAAAAGCTAAAATATTCTGGAAAGGTATATTATATGTACCGATTTGTAATTTGGTCAACAGGAAAAATGTAAATCTGAAAGTAATCGTGAAACAGCTTAGGATAAAGATAGCATTACATAATTTTTTCCTTATCTAATATAAATATGTAAGGCCACGGAAAAGGAAGCCCAAAACTGGAATATAACATATGAAGAGGCTATGAGTACACAGGGCAATAAAATGCATGAGGACACAGATTGATATTAGCTAGAGTTAAGTACCTACCACATGCCAGTTGCCCTGTATCTATCATTTAAATGTGAACTAGATATTCTTTTCAATGGAAGAAATTAGAGATTAGAGAAGTTATATAATTTCTTAAAATAATACTACCTGGTTTTCTTTTTGTTTCTTTAGGAATTTAAGCATTTATTTACTTATTGATTGCTTATACAAAAATATTATCATTTAATAAATCACATCCTCCAGGCACAAATCTCATGACCCATGACCTCAGAACAAAATCAAATATACCCAATATCAGTAAAATGCACTGCATGCAGTAGGTCATCAATAAATGCTTACTGAATTAATTAAAAACTAATTTGAATAAATTGACTGTCAAATATTTATATACATTTTTATCTTATCAAGTTTTATTGTTCATGAGTCAAAGAAGATTTGAATATTATAAAGTTGTTTCTCTTGGAGAGGTGATATATAAAATATTATGTGATAAAGCACATCTTAATATATTTGAGACTATGGTTAGAGTTTTTCTTTAAACATTATTTTGACCTTCATAATACAGCTTAATATTTTATCCTGAAAATATAATACAGCTTGTGTTTATGATGGTTAAAACATGCCACTTCCTAGAATTATGACAAATAATTTATTACACACAAAAGCTTTACTTTAGAGGTACGGATGTTGGCTATCATCCTAAATTATGCCTCCCCAAAAGAGTGGTTCACTACCTCTCGGTCAATCTAGAATAAAATTCTATCTTGATGAATTCAGATTTCTTGTTTGACAAAAATTGTATCACTCCTAATTAATTAAAATAGACATTAAAGGATCCTGGACAAAACTGCTTTCTCACTGAACAACTAAGCTTTGAGTCAGCACAGCACTGTTTCCTCACAAGAGAACTGACAGTGCCTTCCAGCCAAGTCCCTGGGGTAGAGTGCTGAAAGGGGGACATGGAAACAATACTACATTCGTACAAGTAAAATTTCAGTTGAGGAACATGATGCCCACACATTTGTTACTTTGAGATTCCTCTCAGTTTTCTCTACCTTTGCTCTTAGTTCTCCTAAATTTATTTCTCCCCAGTTGTAAGTTCCCCTCTGCTCACCTCCTGTATTTCCCCCTGAACCTATATTTTCTGTGTCTATTCAGAGTCTACCTAATAATTCAGGGCTCTAGGAGATTTTCTACTTTCCAAACATTCCCAAGCTCTAGGACGCATTTTAGACCAAATTTATACATAAAAAATACAGGAGTTCAGAAGTTCAAGGTGTGCCATATCTGTTTTATTCTCTGCATATTTATAGCAAATATTTACTTTGCAAATTTCTCGAAACTATAACTTCAACAACCTACATGTCTTTACTTATAAGATGGCAACTGTAATTAAGTTCATTCCAACACTCTCCTCCAAGTGATTTCATACATTGCTGTGAATTGACAGTGGGATGGTACTTCAACATCTCCCTTTAGCATCTCGATAGGATAAAGATAATCATAAACATAAAACTGTGATTTTTAACTGTATTTTTAAAAAGATTTTTGTGAACATACCCACATTCAAGGTGAGCATCTGGTCAACACAGTAAATTGGTTAGGCAGATATGTTTAGAAATGGTAGCCAAGCATTTGCAATTTATACCATATGGCTTTCATTCTAGTAGGGCCAACTCATTGTGTTCAGTGACCCTGGGGAAATCAGGCTCTTTGCAGGTCATGAATGTTAATTTGAAGCTTCTGGGACAGTGATGATAAGTTCATATGAAACCATATGAAACAAAAGCAGTTTATGTCAAGGAAGGTCATAGCTCTAGTTGAACGGGTAAACCTCCTTCATCAGTGGAGGAGGAATTGTTCATTTGGAGCCTGTGCTCTGGTTTGGGGATAAAGAGACAGGAAGTGCTACCACCACTGCTACATTTACAGAGCAGGCCATACTGTACTTTCAAGTCCGCTCAGTTCCTTTCTTAAACAGCCCACTGGTCCTCATCATAATTATAAAATCCAAATCCCCTTCCATGGCCTCCTTGTTTGACTTCACCTGGTACCTCTCTCCTTGGGACTCACTCAATCCCACATGCTAGATTTCTAAGGTGATATTTTATTAATTCTTAAAGATACCTTTATAGAAATTTTTTCCCCAAATCTACAGGTGTCTACATTTGTTTGGCTCAAAAACACAATCTCAATGCATTTTCAAAATTTCTTGAATATCAATGAAAAATTACAACATAGGATAATTTATTAATCACTGACAAGCAAAAGAAAAATGCAAACTAAAGCTTCTTTTCAGCAAGTAAGTGGACCAATTTTCAATAAAGAACTCAAGTAAAAAGCTAATATATCTCATTAAAAAATAACTACAGTGCAGAGTCAAAGATTAAAATGTTGGAATTAACTTTTCTTATTTTGTGCCAACTTTTAAAGAAATATTCATGAACTCTTCTGGAATACAAAAGCTTCAAAAACCAGCATTCTTATGCACTTTCATTTTCTAAAATTATATATATATATGAAAGTCTTAAAAATATTGTCTATAAGTAGAAATCAGAAAAACCATATGAAATTAAGTTGTCTATTTTATGCCTAGGAGTTCCCATCCTCATTTTCTAAAAGAAGCAGAAATTCAAGCAGTTCAAGAACTATTCTCTTAATGTTTCACTAATTTCTTTGGCTATTTAGAAAATTTTTAAAAAAGGAGTAAGACAGTTTTATGTTAGACATGAGTAGAGGGATGTTTCAGGGCAGTAACAAATCTGTGATCGGCATCTGGGTAAGAAGCAAAATGCCTTCTGTCAAGTGAGAAGAAAATGGTAAACCATAACATCCTAGAGAACTGGGAACCAAGTATTCAACTTCCTGAATTAAATTGCTTTTCTTTCTCATTCCAAGCTAACAGAAATATCACAATGTGCCCAGCCCCCCAGAGTGAAGGATGAAAGACAAAATGAGAGTACCTGAAAGTATGGGCGACAACTCAGCGTCTTAGCTTGATGTGGAAGAAAACAAGTTTGGTAGCTTTCTGAAGTAAATGTAACTGGAAATATATTATCTTACATGCTAGCAAGTAAAACAGAAAGAAAATTCCAATTTCTTAGCATAGTATTTAATGTGATTTGAAATGTGTCATCTTAAGCATAAACCAGAAATTGACAACCTAAAGGAACTCTTGAAACTTTTATGTTCAGGTTATTTTGCTGCTCCCAATTCCTGTTGTATTTGCCCTCACAGAAAGACTTTGAATCTGCAAGACATCACAGAAAAAAGAAATTACTTTTCCTTTTTACATTAAGCTTGACATTGTGTTTGGTGAAAGTAAGTGTTGATGGCTCTTTTAGAACTAAGTAAGCCTTTGGAGTGTACACCAAACTATATAATGAGAAGTAAAATCATCTCATCCACAAAGCTGTGCTTGTCTGTAAACATACAATTCTTTATTAAAAAGAAAAGCATAAATTAGGCTAGTATGAATAGAAATTAGTAATAACCAGAAATGTAATTAGCAGCAATTTTTAAACTTGTTGAACATTGTGCTATCTTTTTAATTCCCTCTAATTTTCCTAACTAATTGTATTATTATGACTTTTTAAGGTGTTCTTACAAATTAAAATGAAAATCAAGAAAGACATTTGTACAGGTTTTTTGAGAGAGCATTATTATCTAATAGGCATTATATATATTTCCTTTAACATCTCTTTTTCTTTTGAGTTAAATTACAGTTGACCCTTGAACAATGCAGGGGGCTTAGAGGTTCTGAACATCCACACAGTTGCAAATCCATGAATAATTTATAGTGGTCCTCCATATATATAGTTTTTTTTCATATTTGTGGTTATGCAACTGTGACTCAACCGTATTAAATAAATATGGTAGTATTTATTTTTGAAAAAAATCCACATATAAGTGGACTGCAGAGTTCAAACCCATGTTGTTAAAGGGTCAGCTGTACTTCAAGTTTTTAAAAAATATGAAACACAGGTCCTGTTTGAAGTAATCATTTTCATTTTTAGGTATTCATAGAGTATCCTCATTTATCTATGATACCATACACTATTTTTTAAATTGAAGTATAGTCAGTTACAATGTGTCAGTCTCTGCTGTACAGCATAATGTCCTAGTCATGCATATACATATATATATTCGTTTTCATATTCTTTTTCATTAAAGGTTATTACAAAACATTGACTATTGTTCTCTGTGCTGCATAGAAGAAATTTGTTTTTTATCTATTTTTTTATATAGTGGTTAACATTTGCAAAACTCAAGCACCTAAATTTATCTCCTCCTATCCCCTTTCCCCGGTAGCCATAAGATTGTTTACTAAATCTGCAAGTCTGTTTTTGTTTTGTAGATAAGTTCATCAGCGTCCTCTTTTTTCTCTTTTTTTTTTTTCAGGTTCCATATATGAGTGATATCATAAGGTATTTTTATTTCTCTTTCTGGCTTATTTCACTTAGAATGATAATTTCCAGGTCCATCCAAGTTGCTGCAAATGGCATTGCTTTATTATTTGTTACGGCTGAGTAATATTCCATTGTAAAAATATACCACATCTTCTTTATCCAGTCATCTGTCGATGGACATTTAGGTTGTTTCCATGTCTTGGCTATTGTATATAGTGCTGCTATGAACACTGGTATACGATACCATATATTTGTCTTACTTTGCTCTAATTACCTCTGATGTCAGAGGCAACAGCAACATATTTAGAAGTGGCATCATTTACTTCTGGCTTTCTTTTTTTGCCTTTTAATTTCCAGATACATGGAAAAGAATTTTAAGATCATCTCTGTGGAAATACTGCTTTTTACCTATTTTAAAATATAACTAAGTCCCATTTAAGTATGATTTGGATAAGCAGTTATTTTGAAACAAAACTTTTATGGAAGGAAAAAATGTATTTTATAATAGATTAATGAGGATCCCCTATGAGTAATTAAAAATAAATATGTTTACTTCAAATGAGATCTGTGATTCATATTTTTAAAAATCTTAAATAATTGATCTCTTAAGACAAATAAAGAAAAATGACAATCTCTGAAAAATAATAGTATTTTTATACTATAAGATAACCTCATTTATATAATACTTTTTTTAAAATTCCACAATACCACAGTTAATGACAATGAATAACAAAAATGCACTTAATAACAATGGATAAAATAACAAATCAATGCTGATAAAAATGTTGTGCAAAACTCATATCCATGGTTTTTTAAACACTTTGTGTATTAGAATAATTATCTGAATAATGTCAATTATCAAAATATCTCACCACCAGCACTTTGTTTCTGTAAAAACTGTTAATTCCCAGCATTCATATAATGCATCTATAAGCAATTTGTCTTAAACAGAGCATTAATAATTTTTATGTTCTTTTTTCCTATGGATTTTATATCTTTTATTCAAAATCACTATGATAATTATCTGTGTAAAGCTTAAATTTTCATTTAAATATTTAATTTCTGTCATTTTGATGCAGGAGAGTATGTTTTAAATAACACAAAAATATATTTGAGAAAAGTCAAATACTGAATCAATCTATGTAGTATTAGCAATAGTAAGTCTAAAAGCTAAAATAGCAGCAATTATCATAAATGAGCACCTACTATGTTCTAAGCACTAAGCTAGATTTCTAGACACTTTAATATCAATAGCCATTCTTTAAGGTGTGAGTTACAGTATCTACTTTATATACGTGAAAATTTAGACTTTGAAAAGTAAGTAATTTGTCAAATTCACAAAGTTAATGCAATATCTATCTAGAATTTGAACTTGAAACTTGATTTGTCTGCAGAAAATAAAGGGTAGGTGAACAGCTAGGTGAATCTACTGATCAATAAATAAATCATAGCAGCTTTCATTTACTGAGCGCTAAGTATATGGATCTTATTCCACTATTAATATAATTTTGTCAAATATTTTATTTCCATTTTATAAATGAGGAAATTAAGGGTAAAAAATGCAAAACATATATCATTGCTTCCTACGTAACAAAGTTATAACAAGAGGGTCTAGAATTTGAACCAATATTAGACTATCCAGGATTCCTCATTTCAAAGCACTCACCCTTTCCACTATTACAAACCATATCCTCTTAAAATAACAATTTCAAATAAAACCAGTACAAAGTTGAATGTAACCTGAAAATGCAATTTAAGTTATTCAAGAATAAGATAGAAGATTCAGGTCAAAGAAAATAAAATATTCCTGAAATGACAAATAGTGAATGACCAAATATTACTCCAGTAGATATATTATTTAAATGCTGAAAAAATTAACAACAACAAAAATACAAAAAACAGTGAAAAAATAAGCATATCTGGTCATGTAAATTTTTTTTCTCACTATTTTCAAGTCTGGGATCCTTCTGTTTCCTAACAAAACACATATTTAAATCTTACCCAGTGATTTATATCTCCTTAGGTTATGTAAAATATTTTTAAAAAGAAGCATGGGAGCTCCTCTGTTTTTCGGTTGTGCCATCAAATAAAACAATGGCTTACATACTGTACTGACTAAATTTTCAAAAGCTGCTAAATTTTTAGTTTTTTCTATTAATAGCTATATCGACTATATACATTCAACACTCAAAAAGAGTCATCTTGAAAAGTATTGTGTGTCTCATGATTCAATTATCGATCATTTTGCTGCAGATTTAGAAAGACTAGTCTCTGAAGCCTGAATTAGGGGTATCTTTATAGAGAGGAAATTTTTGGCTTCCCAAACATCTGCAAAAAGTTTGCAGGTCGAGTCTATTTATGATATGCTTCTTAAAAGGTAGATTGGATTTTAGGCTCTTTCCAAATTATTTTTTATGGATAATTGTTACATTGAGTTTATGTAATTGCTAATATGAAATAAACAGTTACTCTTGCCTTAAACCCCTCTGTTAGAAAAGTCCTGTTCCCCACCTAAAACAACAAAAGCAAAGAATTATCAGTTCCTACTGCTACCATCACAAGAACACCAAGCCAGAGAATCTCTGATAATTTCTTCTCTGAAGGTGCTGATCTGGTTTTATCTGTCATCATGAAGCTGGTCCATCTCTTGATCAGAGAGATTCAGGACTTGTTATGAGATCATTTTATTGTGATAAAAGTCCAATTTCTAACTGCTATTTATTCAAGCACAATATACATATAATATAATTTTCTTCTTTTCAGTGCTCAGTTTGATGTTTATAGTAACAACCACTTCAGTGGTTATATAGAACATGTCCATCACCCTAATAAGTTGGCCGTCCCACTTGGTAACCAGTTCTCATCTCAATCCCACCCCTAGTCCCTGGCCACTGCAATCAGATTCCTCTTTTATAGTTGCGCTTATGATAGAATATCAGATAGGTGGAGATAACACCCTACATTGTCTTGTTTGCTTTCTTTGACTTAATGTAATGATTTGAAGATTAAAAATAAATTTCTTTAGTTAATGAGTAGTGTTTCATTTGTCTATCCACTTACCAATGGATGGACATCTGGGTGATTTCCACTTTGAGGCTATATGAATAAAAGCGCTATAAACGTTTGCAAACAGTTCCTTGTATGAACACATGTTTTCATTTCTTTTGGGTAAATACCTAGGAATAAAATAGCTGAGTCATATGATAAGCGTATATTTAAGTTTAAAAGAAACTCCCCTTTTGTTTTCCAAAGCAAATACAACATTGTACATTCCCATCACAATGCATGAGGGTTTAAATTTCTTCATATCCTCATAGCAATCTGTCTTCTATAATTTCTTTTGACATTTTAGCCATTCTAGTAGCCATACAGTGGCATCCTATTGTGGTTTTTGTTTGCATTTTTCCTAATGATTCAGAATTTTTAAAAAAATATTCAGTACTTATTTACCATTGATATATATTTTTGAGAGGTCTCATTTTGAGTATTTCTGTCAATAATTGACATATCTAAACAACTAGCATGCCTAGTAAATTGTCTTTGTGTAGGGGTTTGACGATTCTCTTGGAAAAATGCATTCAAAATCAGGACTCATGAATTATAAGCCTGACTTCATAGTGTAGCCCTATTAAACAGAAAACAATTTTCACTGAAATTTTCCTGAGTCACCAGGGCAGTTATGTCACTACCTGGACACCTGCCTGGTGTAAACGACAACAGGAAGGAATCAGAAGAGCTCTTTGTACTTTTCCACAGAATGTAAAGTGCTGAGGACACCAGCACATTGAAGTGGCTACGTCCAAGGGTATTTATTTACCTAGAGAGTTGGTAATTGCCACAATTAAGAGAAGGCAGAGTGTTGAGGGTTATGAGCAGACGTTTAACTGTTGCCTGGTAATCACTGCAGGTCTCTAACAGGGGAGGGCTAGTGTGGGAAAGGAGTGGGGAAATGGTGGGCCCATGCAGTGCTCTACAAACCTGCTACTTAATGCTTGAAGTGCCTCATAAAAATCCCAAGAAATGACAAGATAGGACACTCTATGGAGAACTGGAGGTGCTAGAGTTCCCTGGCTTTTATTTCTTTTGATTAAAATATTTGTATTTAGATTAATCTCCTGGGGCTACCATAACAAAGTACCAAACAAGGCACCTTAAACAACAGAAATGTCTCACAGTTATCTTAAGAACTTCTTTGATCACTACATTCTACCACCTTAAAGGGGCCTTTAATCTGCATATCTGATGACATACTGACATTTGTGACTAAGCTCTAGTGAAAGGCTAGAGAAACAGAGTCAGTGATGAAAATTAAACTGTTTGAAGCAAATCCCAATTAAAGTTTGAGTCAGAGGAAAATTTACAAAATATCTAACAGTTTAGCAAATGGAGAATCTGAGATTAAGAGAATAAGTCACTAGCCTTGCTGGATGTCACATAAATCTTAGAGTCAAACTTTGTATTTTTCACTCCAGGGCTATGTCCTCTTTCTTACACCTATGTCTTTGATGATCTCTTGCCTCAAAAGTAGAACTTACTAAAGGATAAGGCTGTGCCTTAGTATTTTTATCCTCAAACTTAAACTTATTGCTAGACTTAACTTTGTTGCTGACAGACTGAAGTCAGAACTGAATTGAAGATATGATGTATATTTTTTGTGCATTCTCGTAAGGGGTGACTTTTTTGACTTAGTTTCTTTAGTCACTGAAGTCACATTATTCTAGTTGGTATTCACTTCAGTAACTGTAAATTCTCCCAAGTGATCAATATGTGTAAAAGCATTAAGTACCACCTGTTCAAGTCATTTATCTGTTATATATTGATCCCTAGTACCCTGTGCTTCCAAGGTCTCATGCCATTCCAACTGAAATGATAAGATATTCTTAAATTCACAAGAATCTAACCAAAGGTAGGAGAAAGATCTATAAACAGTTATCAAGAATCAGACAGTTAAATGTTACTCCTTCTATGGCTACATAAAATTCATAAAATTAGATTTCTCTTCTAATCTTTACAATACATGCTACTATATTTTCTACAGCAGCCAATACTTCCTAATGAGATGTATGTATATTAATCTCCTGAAAAATATTAGCTATAATCCCCCTTATTTCATGTTATTTATGTTTTATACCTTGTTCCTAAATATATTTTGTTAAGTTTGACATCCATTGCCATGAAGCAATATGTTTATTTTATTTTTATCGTAACAAACAAGAAGTACATCACCAACTCTCATGTAGGTTTCCTTTTCTCCCTTTAGAAAGCTATGATCTGCCAAGGTTTTAATAGACTGATGTTTTAACAGAGCTCCTGTAACAACTATTTCATACTAGTTACTTTTTTAATCTACACACTGTGATAATGGTTGGAATATAAGAGGTCAGGAATGTGACTTTTAAAAGCAACACATATTTCTGAGCAGATGGTCTTCAAAGCAAAGATGATTTTTTAATAGAGAAAATATCTTAATAATTTATATATTTAATTATATTTGATACAACACATTTGGAAAATAAAATTATGTATTTTAAAACATTTAAAATGTTCATTCTTACTTGGATGAAGCACCCATGCCCTTCTCCAGGAATATAAACTAGAAAAAAATTAAATACAGTTGACCTTTGAACAACACAAGTTTGAACTGCACAGGTCCGCTGATATATGGAAGTTTTTCAGTAATTGTACAGTTAGACTTTCATATCTTCAGGTTTTGCAACTATGGATTCAAACAACTGCTGATCAAACTTCAGTCTGCAGTAGGTGAATCCATGGCTGCAAAACCTGTGGCTACGGAGGGCCGACATTTGTACACCATTTTATAAAAAGGGCGTTAGCATCTGCAGATTGTGATATCTGAGGGGGCTCCTGCAACCAATCCCCTGTGTGTACTAAGGGACAACTGTACTATATTCCAGTAGCTATTACAAAGATGCCACAAGTTTAAAGATGTGTGAGGAAAAAAATATAAACTGAAATAAATAGTGAAGACTTTAAAGGGAGAATAAGCATTAAAAGAGTAAGAAAATCTGGGTTGGCAGAACAAGAAGAAATAAAACAGGCACTTTACACAAGTAGTGAAAGACAGATACAGACTCTGCTCAAGCCAGGATGCATGCTTTGAGGAAAAAGAGAGAGTCCAATGTAAAGTCCAGACTTTCAACACATAGGCACAGCAGGGTCATTATCTTACTGATTCAGGAAGACACATGGGGATGGCAGTATTTTAATTTTATCAACCTGAAACTAGAGTACAGATGAAATTGAATGATGAGAGGTAGGAGGGAGGGAGGTTGTGAAGGATGCAGGCATGATGACTTGGGCCTGGTGCTATGAGGACCCTGATGGCTGAAGCTGAGGCACTGAGACTGAAAAAATGGTATTTTCAAGTTTCTTTTTTTTTTTTTTTTCCAGAGACATTTTTAAAGGTATCGTTATACACTGAAGAACTTCCCAGGTTATCACAAGTACCATAGATGTCAAAGGCTGACCTTTGATAGATAAGAAATTCATAAAGGGAACAAACTGCCCATTATTGCTGATTTTACACTTGATATGTTCAAACTGTACCAACACTTACTAAGAATATTATTGAAAAAAGTCATGCAACAGAAATATTAACCAGAAAGTTAAAAATTAGCTGTAATGGGAATTTTTCTTGTCCAGACGGTGGTATAGGAAGACTCTGAACTCACCTCCTCCCACAGACACACCAAATTTACACTTACCCACAAAGCAATCCCTCCTGAAGAAGAACTGAGGGCTAATTGAACAGCTTCTGCATAACAAATGATAAAGGGACCCCAAAAAGACAAGTAGGAGGATGAAGACATGGAATTGTTGGGAACTCCATCCTCAGTGCAATGACCTAAAGTAGGGAGAGATATCACTTAAGGACCCATGGGCAGTCTTAACCATCCAGGGTCAGAGCGAAATAAATAGTGGTTTCAAGGACATCTAGACTGCATGTGAAAGAAATCCATTTACCAATCCTAGATCATCTGCCAAGTGGATGAGGAATTACCGGAACTCTCCAGTGTCAGAGGGCCAATTCTGTATTCCTTCTCTACTTTGATAGTGTGGGCAAGAACACATATCAGCACTCTAGCTGGCCTGTCAAGGCTGCCCCAATATACCCCCAGGCCCCTGGTCCACACCAGCTACAGCCATCCCCACAAGGTAGTCCTGGCATAGAACATCCTGGGAACTCCTGGCCTGTGTCCACTCCAACTCCAGCCAACCCACCAGGGAAGCTCCAGTAAGGTGCACTCTGGGATCCACTAGTCCACACCTACTCTATCTCCATCTATCTGGAGTCTATACAAGGGACTCTCCTACACAAGGCAATGCCTTCAAGACTGGAAGAAGTAGCTGTTTCACCTAATTTATAGACACAAACACAGAAAATCAAAAAAAAAAAATGATGAGACAGAAGTATGTTCCAAGTGGAAGAACAAGATTAAACCTGGATTGGTAGGGAGGACTTCTAATGAAATGAAATGAGTAATTTACCTGATACAAAGTTTAAAGTAATTGTCATAAAAATGCTCACCAAACTTGGGAAAAGAATATAGGAACACAGTGAGAACTTCAACTTAGACTTAAAAATATAAGAAGAATCATTCAGAGCTGAAAAACACAATAATTGAAATGAAAAATACACTAGAGGAAATTGTCAGCAGATTAGAAGATAGAGAAGAATGAATTAGCAATCTGGAAGACAGAATAGTAGAAATAACCCAATTAGAATGGCAAAAAGAAAAAAAACTAAGAATAAAAATTGATCATCTCAATAGATGCAGAAAAAGCACTTGACAAAATTCAACACTGATTTAAGATAAAAACTCTCAGCAAAGTGGTTTAGAGGGAACATACTGCAACATAATAAAGAGTACATATGACAAACCCACAGCCAACATCATACTCAATGGTGATAAACCTGAAAGCTGTTACTCTAAGATCAGGAACAAGACATGGATGCCCAGACTTACTACTTCTATTGATTACAGTCCAAGTCACAGCAATCAGACAAGAAAAAGAAATAAAAGGCATCAAAATTGGAAAGGAAGAAATGAAACTGTCACTATTTGCAAATTAGATGATACTATATATAGAAAACCCTAATGATGCCACCAAAAAACTATTAGAATAAATGAATTCAGTAAAGTTACAGGATATAAAATTGATATACAGATATCTGCTGCATTTCCATACACTAATAGCAAAACATCAGAAAGAGAAATTAAGAAAACAATCCCATTTTCAATTGAATCAAACATTTAAAAAATTACCTAGAAATAAATTTAACCAAAGGGATGAAAGAGCTTTACTCTGAAAACTATCATACATTGATGAAAGAAACTGAAGATGACACAAATAAATGAAAAGATATACTATGCTCACAGACTGGAAGAATTCATAATGTTAAAATATCCATACTTTGACGATACAAATCAATCTACAGATTCAAAGCAATCCCTTTAAAAATTCCAGAGGCATTTTTCACAGAACTAGAATAAATAATCCTAAAATTTGTATGGAACTGCATAAGACCTTGAAAGGCAAAAGCAATTTTAAGAAAGAAGAACAAAGCTGGAGGTATCACATTCCCCAATTTCAAACTATACTACATGGTATAGTAGTCAAACAATAAGATACTGGCACAAAAGAGACCCATAGATCAATGGAATGTAATAGAGAGCCCAAAAATGAACCCACACTTATATAACAAATTGATCTATGACACAGAAGGCAAGAATATACAATGGGGAAAAGAAAGCTTCTTCAATAGGTAGTGTTGGGAAAACTGGACAGCTACATGCAATAGAATAAAACTAGACCACTTTCTTACACCATACACAAAAATAAACTCAAAATGCATGTAAAATTACCTGAAACCATAAGACTCCTAGAAGGAAATATAGACAGTAAGCTCTGACATCTATCTTAGCAACATTATTTTTTTACATTTTGTCTCCTCAGGCAAGAATAACAAAAGCAAAAATGAATAAATGGGATTACATCAAATTAAAAAGCTTTTGTATGATGAAAGAAATAATCAGTAAAATTAAAGGCAACCTATAAAATGGGAGAAGATATTTGTAAATATGTCTGATAAGGGGTTAATATAAAAATATACAAATAACACATACTACTCAATATCAAAAGAAAACAAGCAGTCCAGTTTAAAAATGGGCAGAGGATCTGAATAGACATTTTCCCAAAGAAGACATACAGATGATCAACAGGCATATAAAAAAATGTTCAACATCACTAGCCATCAGGTAAATGCTAATCAAAACCACAATGAGATAACATCTCACACATGTAAGAATGATGACTATCAAAAAGACAAATAATAACGAGTGTTGGATAAGATGTTCAGAAAAGGGAACCCTCATACAATGTTGATAGAAATGTAAATTGGTGCAGTCAGTATGGAAAACAGTATGAAGTTTCCTCCAAAAGCTAAAAATTGAACTACCATAAAGATACAGCAATTCTACTTTTGGGTATTCACCCAAAGAACATGAAAACATTAAGTCAAAAAGATATTTGCACCCCAATGTTCACTGCAGCATTATTTACAATACCCAAGATAAGGAAGCACTTTCAATACCCATCGAAAACTGAATGAATAAAGATTAAGTGGCATATGCACAATATAATATTACTCAGACACAAAAAGATTAAAAGCTTGCCATTTACAACAACATGGATAGACTCAGAGGGTATTATGATAGTGAAGTAAGTCAAACAGAGAAAGAAAATATCATACGGTTTGACTCATGTATGGAATTTGAAAAACAAAACAAATGAACAAACACAACAAAACAGAAACAGACTCATAGATACAGGGAACAAATGGGTGATTGCCAGAAAGGAGGAGGGTGGGAGAATGGGAGAAATAGGTGAAAAGGGTTGATAGGTACAAACTTCCAGTCATCAAATAAATAAGTCACAGGGATGTAAAGTACAGCATAGGGAATATAGCCAACAACATTTTCCTATCTTTGTATAATTACTTACCATGGTGATCATTTCATAATGTATAAAAATATCAAATCATTATGTTGTACACCCGAAACTAATATAATATTGTAAGTCAATTATATAGTTCAATTTAAAAAGTATAAGATAAAAAATAAAAATTAGGTGTAATGGATATATACATTCCCAGTATCATTTAGAGCAAATATATTGATCAGGCCTAATTATATGATGTTCTATATTAACACATAGAGAACTAAGTTAAGATGGCAAATAGTGGACAAATAAAGAGATGACATAATTAGGTCATAATTAATTCAATATTTCACTTCTATGATTTCTTGAATGAAATATGAAGGGAGAGCGCTGTGCAAGAAATAGTGATATGAAGGATGCATTATTAGCTTAATAATACAAAGAACTTGGAAATTTGGCAAGGATCATGTGGCATGTAAAGTAATGATGGATCATATATAGCAAAATATAATATCCTGTACTTTGGGAGGAAAAAATAAAATGTTAAGAAAAAATTTTACAGTGTATAATATTAGACAATGGGTAAAGTTATACTCAAATTACTATAAATGGTTTAAAATACTACATGTGCTATATTAAAGATACAGAAAATGCTGAATCAGTGGATTTGTGAAGATATGTCAGTCACTAATATTTACTGTAAAAAATGTTGAAGAAGGTTTCAGAGTGCTGACATTCTTAAAATTAACAAGAACGAAATAAGGCACAATCAAATGTAGAGTTTGAATAAATGGAGCAAAAGGTCTAGCTCAGGGAAAAACTGCTTTGGCAACACTCCAGGTTAATCTTGGTGTGGATGCTTTGTGTTAACTGGGTTAGTTTCATGGATAGTCACAAAGGGCCCTGGGATTAGAAAAGCCCTGCTCCGGGTTAAATTTTCTGGTGTTGCTGCCTTGATATTCTTAATATTTTTAAACAAAGGGCTCCATATTGTCATGTAGCAGGTCCTGGGCATTGAGATCATTATAATGAAAAAAGCAACCTTTAAATAAATAGTAATGGTAAACAAAGCCACATAGGCTCTGTCAAATTTCACCTTGGTAAAAGGTTTGAGTTGAGAAGAAATTTGAAAAAAAAAAAAAAATGAGGAAAGATAAGGGGTTTGCTGGCCAATCAGTGGACCACATGGAGCTTGTTTGTTGCTGGATATGATGAATGCCCATCATTTCGTCTCATTGCCACAATGTAGATTACTGTAATAAGCCAAGAGTTTAAGAATCTCCATTTCCAAATATATCCTGCCTACCATCATTACTTAATGACAAGAATCCCAATAGGAAGCAAAGTAGGGTAGTCAACAGGCAAAAGAGAGCTCTGACCTGGAATTTTGAAAGTTAGAAAGGATTTAGCTAAGGGATTAGTGCTATGAATTCATTATCTGCCAGTATGAATCTTTTCTTTTATAACCTTAGAGAAAAACAAAGGACAGAAAAAAATGGATGTCTATTTTATTTTGTGATTTAGTTTAAAGCATAAATAAAACTCCCATCTCAACCCCCCCATAGTGATTTCCCAGCCTGGTGGTGTTCCTTAAACTCAAAAGAATCCAATTATTTATTTCCATTTTAGCAATGGAATACAACAAGGATAATCTATTTTATAATATTTTATGAGGAAAAAAATGCTAGTTACATAACCACAGATAAAATAGTATTAAATTGAGCATTAATGCACCTTATCTCAATCTGGCCTGAAGTTAAAAAAATCAGCCACCTTTAGGGAAAATTTCTTTGTAAATATTTTCAGAAAGTTTTGGTTGTTCCCAGTGTTTTACCATATTATTCTGGAGCCAGAACCCAACAAATACATGGACAAACTAACAGACATGGTGACCTAGACCAAACTCTTTACTTCTCAAACTCTAACATCTATAATCCTGTTAACCTTTAAATGGAATTTTCAGGCCCTTGCATGACAGAGAGAGACTAAGGTATTAGAAATACACTATACAAGCTTGCTTAATTTCTTAATGGATTTCAACAATGATTTTTAGAAAAATAAGTTATTTTAGAAATTCTGTAGTGATGAACTATTGACAGTTTTCTTATCTTGAGAAATCAATTATTTATTTCAAGAGTGAAAAAGAAAGACATACTAACTAAAAAGTTAACATTTGATCTGTGTCAGCATGGCAAAATTACTACCATATAAACTGTTCATATGTAAAACTGTCACAAATATCAAAATGTATGTTATACATTCTTAGCACATATTTCTACAACTTCTCATATGTTAATCCATTTCCCTCTGATATCTCTGAATTTAGTAAGTTGCCTTCAAATTTCATTTTGGTATTGACATTATTCATAATGTTAACACACTCAAGCAAAGCTGAAGTGGGAGCAGAAAAGTGTGAGGAACAAATCTTCCCCAGATGTATTCAGACTTATCATCAACCTGATCTCTGAAAACTTGCAAGCCCTGGAGAGTTACTGATTGTTTAATAGCTAGTGTTATTTTTTTTCCACTTTAGATTATAAAATAGTTTAATATCCAGTGGCAGTTATTGACATACTAGTTATTATAAGATGTATTTGAGAAGTAAGATCGTTTTATTGAGTTAACCAATTCCTGGAAATGTCCATCATATATAGGGGTCTTTTAGTTATACAATACAATAGTTCATAGAAAACTAGACTCAAAAGAGCTTCATTAAAGTTAAAAAATATGTTAGGATGTAATGTAATGTCAGCTCTATAAAACAAAGCCAAGAGAAAGCAGCCTTAGACATTTGATGTATAAAAATATCCATCATAAGAATTCAAAATCATGTTACAAATAATTTTTATAATACTGTATGTTAAAAATTTACCTGGCGTAACAAATCAAGTCTCCGCAGATTTTAAAAGATATGTATCATATAAAATATCTTCTCTCACCAAGACAGGATAAAGTTAGAAATCAATAATGCAAAGAAATTTGTGGAAATTAAACAACACACTCAAACAACCAATGGCTCACAGAAGAAATCACAGGGATGTTAGAAACTACTTAGAGACTAATGAAAATGAAAACATAACCTACCAAAACTTACAGGACACAATACAGTGTTACAGAGGGAATTTATAGCTTTAAATGCTTATATTAAAAAGAAAGAAAGCTCTCCAGTCAACAATCTTTATAACTTAAGGAACAAGAGAAAGAAACTAAACTGAAAGCTTGTTGAAAGGAGGAAATCATGAAGATTAGAGTGGAGACAAAATAGAAAACAGAAAAACATTAGAGTCAATTAATACAACCAAAAGTTAGTTTTTTTAAAAAGATCAACAAAATTAGCAAACTTTAGCTAGATTAACTAAGAAAAAAAAAGATAGAAGACTCAAATTATTGAAATCAGGAATGAGAATAGGGATACTACTGCCCATTATTCAGAAATGAAAAGAATTATAAGACAGTACTAAGAATAACTGCATATCAACAAATTGGATAACCTAGATGAAACAGACAAATTCCTAGAAATATAAAGCCTACAAAGACTAAACCATGAAGAGATAGAAACTCTGAATTGACATATAACTAGTAACTAGATTAAATCAGTAATCAAAATTCTCTCAGCAAAAAAAAAAAAAAAGGTCTGTATCTGATGGTTTCACTATTGAATTCTACCAAACATTTAAAGAAGAACTAGTAACAATCTTTCTCAGACTTTTCAAAAAAAATTAGAGCGGACGGAACATTCCCTAATTCATTCTGTGAGATCAGCATTACTAGCATACGAAAGCCAGACAAACACACTATAAGAAAACTACAGACCAATATCCCTTATGAACACTGATGCAAATACCCTCAACAAAATATAGTAAAATGAATTTAGCAGCTTACTAAAATGGCCAAGTGGGATTTATTCTGGAAATGTAAGGATGGTTCAACATACACAAATTGTTCAATGTAGTAAACACATTAGCAGAATAAAGCAAAAAACAATCATCTCAACTGATGAAGAAAATACATTAGTCAAAAGTCACTATCCTTTAGTGATAAAAATCACTCAGAGTAGGAATAGAAGACAACTACCTCAATATAATAAAAGCAATATATGAAAAATCCACAACAAATATCATTATCAATGATGAAAGACTAAAAGCTTCTCCTCCAAGATCAGGAACAGGGCAAGGATACCTATTATTCAACATTTCTGTTCAACTAAGTTGAATAACCAGAGCAATTAGGCAAGAAAAAGTAAAATGTATCCAAATCAGAAAGAAAGAAGTAAAAATTATCCCTTTTGTAGATGATGTGATCTTTCTTATAGAAAACCCTAAAGATCTACATGAAGAAATTTTATAACTAGTAAATTCTTTCAGCAAAATCAATACACAAAAATCTATTACATTTCTCTACACTAACAATAAACATTCTGAAAAGGCAATTGTAAGAAAAATTCCATCTTAAATAGCATCAAAAAGAATAAAATACTTAGGGAATTAATCAAGAAAGTGAAAGATTTGTACAATGAAAACTACAAAACATTAACAAATCAAAGAATTTTAGGAAAAATGTAAACACATAAAGTAATTAAAGACATAAATAGAAAGAAATTAAAGACATAATTAAACAGACTTCCCATGTTCAATGTAAATACTATCCAAAGTGATTTACAGATTCAATTCAATCCCTACCAAAAAATCAATGAAACATTTTGCAGAAATAGACAACTATTTTAAAATTCATACGAAGTCTCAAAAGGACTCTACGTAGACAAAATAATCTTGATAAAGAATAACAAAGCCAATTGATTTACACTTCTTGATTTCAAAATTTACCACAAAGCTCCAGTGTGGTAGTGGCTAAAAACAGAAATATCCACAAACACAATAGAAGTAAGGATTCAGAAATAAGCTCTCTCATATTCAAATGATTTTCCACAAGGAAGCCAAGACAACTCAACAGGGAAAGGACAGTCTTTTCAACAAATCATGCTGGGAAAATTAGGTATCACCATGGAAAAGAATAAAGTTAAACACTTACCTAATACCATATACAAAAATTAACTCAAAATGGATCACAGACCTAAAATAAGACCTAAAACTACAAAATTCTCGGAAAACATGGAGCAAAAGCTTTATGATATTGGATTTGCAAATATTTCTTAGGTACGACACCAAAAGTAAAAGGCAACAAAAGAAAAAGTAACAAATTGAACTTTACAAAAATTAATTTTTTCTTTAAATTAAAAACATCTCTTACCGAATACATCTCTTAGACTCCTAGACATATACCCTGAGGCATGTACACCAAACAATATGTACAATGAAATAATACAATTTTATACAAAATATGTGCATCAAAATACATTATCAATAGAGTAAAAAGACAACATACAGAATGAGAGAAATATTTGTAAATTATATATGTGACATAAGATTAATATCCAGAATAGACAACATTTAAAACAACAGAAACAACAACAAACAACCTGATTCAAAAATGGGCAAAGAACTTGGATAGACATTTACTTAAAGAAGATGTACAAATAGATAATAAGCACATAAAAAATACACTCAACATGACTAATCAGCAGGAAAATGCAAATCAAAATACAATGAGATAATACATCACACCCATTAGGATAACCCATTATACACACACACACACACACACACACACACACACACACACAAACAGAAAATAATAAGTGTTGCTGAGGATACTGAGAAATTTGAACCCTTGTGCATTGTCAGTGGGTATAAAAAATGCTACAGCTACTATGGAAACAATATTGCAGTTTCTCAAAAAATTAAAAGTAGACTTACCATATGATCAAGCAACTCCATTTCTAGGTATACATCCAAAAGAACAGCTAAAATGTGGAAGTTCAAATGTCCACTGAAGGATAGCTATGCAAAATATGGCATATACAAAGGAATATTACTTAGCATTAATAAGGAAGGAAATAATGACATATGCCACAACATGGAGGAAACTTGAAGACATTATACTAAGTGACATAAGCCAATCACAAAAAGAAAAACAAAGTATGATCCCACTTATATGATGTATCTAGAGTAGCCAAATCATAGAGACAGAAAGTAGAATGGTTGTTGCCAGGACCTGTGGGGATAGGTGCAAGGGGAGTTATTGCTTAATGAGTACAGAGTTCTAGTTCTGCAAGACGAAGAGTTCTAGAGACAAATAATACTGATGGTTGCATAACAATATGAATGTACTACTGACCTGTACAGTTAAAAATGGTTAAGATGGTTTATGTTAAGTGTATTTTACACATAAGTGTATGCATATATATGTGTGTGTATATATATATATATATATATATAGCTTTAAATAGAGCTGGCATATAAAGAATTATGTAAAATTATCATTTTGGTCTCCATTTATTATTGCCTCTATTAGGCATTTTGGCCAGTCCAAAGTAAGACCAAACTATAACAGAGTGAATAAGGGTATCTGTCAGGTGTCAGAAAGTCACAGAATTTACTGTTAAGACACAATACATAAGGAAAAACTTCCATGATTTATTACATGATAAATAATTTTCAGAGCACTCTATGTATTATCCTATTATGTGAGTCAAGATGAAAATGACATATATTATGTGTATTTTATGTGATTGAAATAAAGATCTCCAAAGAAACACAAGGATTAGAGATCTTTGGTAGGAATGATGCTTATTTAAATAAACCTACATTATCCCGATGTTTCAAGTGTGTATCATGTTTTTAAATACATCAATACAATATATAAAATACACCACTAATTAAGGTGAAGTCATTGTAGACAACCAGATTATTCTAATTTCTTAGAAAAGCAGTATCTATAGTGGTCAGACATAGACTTGGCAGATAGATTTCCTTGGTTGGAATCTCAGGTCTTGTATCATATACCAGCTGTGAATCTCAGGTCTTCTATCACATATCAGCTGTGCAAGTTGGCCAGTTAACTTTTCTCTGCCTCATAGATTTCTTGTGAGTTACATACATGTATAATACATGTATAATACATGTATAATACATGTATAATACAAAAGTACACATGCACAAAACAGTTCATAGCATACAGCACACAAAAAATCTATTAGCTAATTTTAATTATTGTTATTACCCTACTGAGCTATATTAAATAAGATGAATTGTGTTCACCCCGAGTAAATGACTGCAGTATAAAATATATGTATAATACAAATTTATTTTAAAATAATTATGCTTCTCCTAAAGTACTGAGTATTAAAATACTCTCAGCTCTTTCTATCTAATGTTAAATATCAGCGTATCTTGAGATTCTAGTCTGTGTTATAGTCATTTTTCCAATCATGCTTCAAAAAACTCAAAGAAGAAATATTACACTGGGTTTCTTGCAACTAATAAAAAAAAGAAAGACGGGAATTTCAGTCTTTATTATTACAGAAACTAGAGTAAGAAAGAAACTAATTCAACTATTGGTTTAATGACTCCTTTCAAGCAAATGAGTTTCTAAATAGTGTATATATGGCTACTTAACAATGTAATTCATTCTGATTGGATCCATAAATCTTGAAGGAATACATTGTGTCTATTCAACGTTATAAATTTTTGCAGTAGCCTTTACCAAAATGTGAGACTGCTCTAATTTTAACTTGCAGTGGTGTGTTAAAATAGCATTTTAGTCATTTCCATATAAAATGCTCAGATATTCCACTACTACAAAGGTTTAAAAATCACTAATATGTTTTAAAGAGTTCATCAGATCCACCAAATCAATGATCAAAGGATCAGGCAGAGTTATTACGTCTAATCATAGTCGTCATGCCAAAAATAAGACAAATGAAACTTACTAGAGAATAATTGATAATAGGTAATTAGTATTTCTGTTTTCTGGACTTCTAGCAAGTGAGTTTTAATGGTTTTTAGGTTACATCATTGCAACCTTCTTAGTATGCTTAAAGAACTGAAGTAAGTTATTTAATAAATAATTTAGCAGACTCCAAGATGTCTATCCCTGTGATGATAAGAATTTAGTTGCTTTCAAAAATTTATTTTGGAAATCTAGGGTGTGCATTAGTGAGATTGATCATGGTTTCAGTAGGACAAGAAAGCAGTTAATATTAAATTATCACATCTGGTTTATAGTGGAGCCAGCCCTTGAGGAACACAATTCACATTTTGGAGGATATAATGTCAGAGATTAGATATTGTCAATTCAGTGCTGACTCCTCTAGGACCTTTGACTATACAGTTAGTTTTCATTGCTATCTTTACCCTACAGATAACCATACACTTATACAAGTTTATCATAACTTTACTTCAAAGCTAAAGAATATTTTTATCTATTTTTGGGATGGTTTTACACATTTAGTGATGCCAGTCTATAATGTATAGTTTCCTTTCAAAAGATGTGTTTTAACACACTGCCAACTAGTAAAAATTGCCATCTGGTCATGTTAAAAGCAACTCTTCCCTCTTTTTCATTTCATTTCACCCCACCCCCACCCCATCCATCCACTCAGAATGATTCTTCAAAAAGCTTTGACTCAAGGTCAGAGTGAAGTAAAATATTGCACTTTTTTTCCTAAGTAAAAAGGGCTGAGTCGTGTATATTCTATACTACTGTACACTTAAGCTTTCTTGTTAAATTAAAAATTGGAATCTAAAACATATAGGGCAACCTCTTCCTGATTACCGATGACAAAATGATTTTGTTTGACTCAACTGCATTTCTATTGCTTTAGAAATGCACTGCATATAACCTTCCTCACATTGTAGGTGCTAGCTGAATATCTGATTTTAAGCTGGAAAATATTTCAATCAAATTGCAGCTTGAATTAAACTAATTCCATCATTTCCAGAGTAACCACTGAATAGTGCTTATGAAGGTCATACGACTTGTTTTTCTCTCCTAATCTTAAATTCTGAGGACTTACATAGGTACATTAAAATGCTCTTAAGCTGATTGGATTTGCTGGCAAGGTTGAAAGGTGGCTAACAGACAACTCCATAGTCAAGTGTCAAATGTGTGCTCCAACTTTTACATTCATCCTAGAAAGAAGGCAATGATATCAGCAATGTATTATGCAAAACATAAGGTGTATTTGAAATTACAAAGATAAGATAGCAAAAATCCCAGGACTATTGTTCTAGCGCTAAAAGACCTGAATGTTAAGAATTAAAAAATAAACTTACTTTTATATGCTAGTTTGTTACAGTATTTGTTTAATATTAATATTTAATAATGAAAATAAAGCACTGATTTAAAGTGTAGCCTAAGCCTCTCACACATTGTAGGCACTCAATACCTAGAGTTTGATGAATTATTGTTTGTGGATATAAGGAAAAAAAAATAACATTTGTTGAATACATACCCTGGAACTGACACTGCCTTTTAAGATTTATGTGAGTCATACTTTAAACTTCACAACAACCCTATGATGTAGATACAGGATACTACATCCTATAAGAGTAGGATATAGATATTCCCCTTTTGCAAATGAGCATACTGAGAAACAGAATAATTAAATACTTTATTCCAAGTAAGATCGTGTGCTTCCTTTGCCTAGGTTCTTCACTACCGTGAGATTCTGACTCTGTGAAATGCGGTTGAAAACCACACGCATCCCTGCCTTCAATGATTTTACATTCTACTGAGAATAATGCTGAGTTATAGCAGATACAAACAGTTCATTAACTTCTGATAGTCAAATGAGTTTTGGCTAATATTTAAGCTAGTTTAATACTATTATCAAAAGTATCAATCCTCTTGTTTCTATTGCATAAAAGTAATATTTTATTTGAATACTTTACCTGGTTAACATAGTTGTAAAAATTCTACACAAAATGAAAACATAAATATATTTTCAAACCAATGAACATTCTAGAAAATAGGTTTGTAATTTTCTATCTCCTTGGTAATGTCTGTCCCTACACTATATAGCTTATTTTCTCAAAATAGTGAGGGAAGTGGAAGGGGAACAATTATTGGGGTAAGAAATCAGAGAGTCAGTACAGATATCTGTATTATACTGGGACTTTTTTTTTAAGTCAGAAATGTACGTGTTCAGCCTCATATAATTTGGATTTTAGTGAATAGCAATGCTTTGAGTCTTCCAGTTTATCACTGCAAACATGTTATACACAACTCATTTCAGTTCTTCAGTACAGCTCAGCTTTGTATACCGTTGAATGAAGAAATTCACTATATTTCATGTGAAAATACACTACTACTTCTTCCACATCCATGGGTACTTATGCTTGGAATGTGCTCAAAAATAAATCTAAGGAAGATCTGTGATAAAACTTTTTTTTCATCCACTTTTATTTGTTACACTGTGGTGCTTATAAATTCAGGAGTAAGTATGACAATGCATACTAAGCAGGAAAAAATTGTAAAGTACATACATGTTTGGCTCATACTGAAAATCAAATTCAAAAATTCTCATGGAAGCTTTTAAAGATAGTTAATGGAATAAGTAACATTTGGTTGTTCTTGATAACCTAAAGGTATTTAAATCTTTTTTTTTTCAAGGAGTGACATTGTTCTGAAAGCAGAAGGGAGAGGGGGAGTCTTATATTCCACATACTCCTCAAGTTCATCTATTTCAGGGTTCTGAGATTTCATTTCATATGAGAAATGTACATACTTTATAAAATTTTAAGCCCACAATGGCAAAGGTCTTTTCCCTATGTCATTTGGAAATTTGAAAAGAGAAGATTTCAATTGATGCAACATTTGATCTGGCTAATGATAATGTAAAAATATCCACTGTAAGTGCTAGACAAGTTTATAAAACTTTACAATTTTGTTATTTATTGATCTTTCAATTTTTATTAATATTATTTCATATTTATAGCCTTCACTAATGTCCCATGAATATTTTTAGGAAATAGAATATCTTAAAAAACAATATGAGAAACAAAACTATGCAACTCAAGACAGGGTTAAATGACATACATCCCAAATATTGGATTAAAAGATATCAACATTAAGCTCTACAAAATTTCTACTTTAGAAGCAATTAAGAATTTAACAAAAAATAACATATAGCTTTCAAGACATAGGAAGAAGTAAAAGATATGTGCTAAGGGTCATGATTTGAATTTTAGAACATCAGAGATTACAAGATGAAATGGATATAGGAGTTGAACAAAGGAAAGAAACACAGGAGGCACCCACTCTATTTTGAACATCCAATAGGCAAGGCGTTTTCACACCTATTACGTCCTTAGTCTTCATATTAATAACTCTAAAAATTACATACCAGAAGAGAATTTCAACATGCTCCTACCAGAGTGCGCAGGAACCGTCCTCAGGACTATTCTCCACTTATAGTCACTTACCGGATAAATGTATCCCATCTCACGGATACATCTTCATCTATACACAGCACTTACCGATCTTAAATTGCATTGTTGATCCTATCACCTCTTGGCTATTAAAAGAAATTGGTCTAGCATTCTCCTGTCTCTAGTAGATAATTAGCATATAAATACGTATGTAAGACTATTATCATAAGTTTCCCCACTTTCTAAAAATAGTCTCACTCATTTTTTTATTCCTCTCAGTTATTGTCCCACAACTCCCCTGTCTTTACGTTTTTTGAACATATTCTCTCTACTCCAACCACTGTTTCCTTCACTCTGGTTATCTTGAACCCATCTTTCTAGTCTGCCCTAATTTCTCCCTTTCCATTGAAACTTCTTCTATTAATATCACCAATGATAACAACACTGCTAAATCCAGTGTCACTTCCAAGTCTTCATATTACTGGATTTATCTTCAACAAATGACCTGATCCAGTTGATCACATTCTTCTTGATATAGTATCTGAATTATCACATATTTGTTTCCTTTTTGGCCATTTTTTTCATTAGCCTCAGTTAAAACTACTATTGCAGATTTTTTTGTATGGCCTTACAAACTGTTTTTATGTGTAATATATCAATATTTTTCAGAAACTGGAATATATGTCACATAATGTATTACTTGCTTTGCTTTTATAATTCCTTTAGAGTTCAGTTAGCTTTCAACATGCTGGTCTAAAGAGTATCTCTAAACTAAAAAATTCAGTGAGAAAATGTTAAAGTAACCATAATAATTTACTCAGAGCTTTCAGAATTTTTCTGGCTGTATACAAGAATGTCTCATTGCTTACTAAAACTGTAACAAGTAGGAAACAGTAGAAATAATGGTAGAAAAAAATATACAATGTGACCCATCTTTACCAATTTTTATCTTTTTCAGATCTTTGAAGAGTTCAAAGCTCATGCTAACGTGTATGTATCAATATGATAACTTTACTATTTCTAATGTCTTCATCATGCATATTTAATTGATCCTAGTTAAATTGCAACTAGCATACCTCCACTCATTTCTTCAGATAAATTTACTTCCTTAAACTTTAGGTTATCTTTAAAAATGTCTCTAAGCGGTATAAAATATGGTATACAGAGAGACTTGCTAATGGCAGAAAACTATTTTTAAGCATTTTCAAAAGGGAGAAGTTTCTAATCTATGTCTTATGAAATTTTGGTTCTCCATCTAATCAACTGAAAACCAACTCCAGATATGCAACTCAACACTTCTATATGCAACGACTTAACCTGTGATTACATATTTCTTAAGAGTAGTTTGAGATCACCAAGCCTAACAAACACAAATTATGAATATATATATACATACACACACACACTTAAATTCTTCACTTAGCTATCTGTTTAGTGTATGTTTGGACCTCTCTTCTAATTTTTTGTCTTGTTATTTTAGAACCTAAGTTTCTATTATGTTGCCAAGCATTACTGAAAGACAGAATGATGTCAGGCAAGATTTGGCTTCATTAAGCTTTGATCTGTTGTTTACTACCATGTTTTTTGAAATGATTGCTATTGACCATACCTCACAATTTTAGGTACAAAAGTAATTAGCAATTATTTAATATTACAAGAAAGAGTTGTTTAATCCAACATTCTATGAAGAAAGCATGGATAATTGAAAACGAACTAAATCATGTGATGAGATCTCTAAGCAACTTGCTTAACAAGTAGAGTAACTTTAGATGTAACCAACTAAAATTATGTCATATAGCTAATGTCTTCCATCGCTCCTTTCCACAGTGTGGAAGTACGCTTTCCACTGGTGTATGGCTAAGGAACATGTCTTCATGCTGGTCATATGTGAATTTTCTGTCTTAGTTGTTCTTCCTGAGTCCATTGTTTCTAATTCCTCTGAATGTTACATAGTCTATGTCTTACAATGGTCACCATCACAATGGAAACTTCCTTAGATACGAGTTTTTCTTATAAATTACTGAAAATTTCTCTTTCACCACTTCTTAATTTAACCTGAGTCCTTCAGCTTGATTTTCTGACTTTAGATTTCCTCTCTTCTTCTGCCTCAGAGATCTTGAGTATTATTTCTATGAGATGACTCAAATACCACTCTCTCTAGAACTTCTTATCAGCATTTCCATCTGCTGCATAGCTACTTTCATTTCTATGTCCTGCTGTCACTTCAGACTAATCTAAAATCGATTTTAACATTCTCTCTATAAAAGTAGTTCTCTATTCTTACACTTCAGAGTTTCAGAATTCCCACCATTCTCCCTGACAACATTTTGACTACTACTTCTCCCATACATTTATATTTAGGTAATGAATTCTATCAGCTCCTTTTCTGTTAACAAGGTTTCACGCCTCTCTTATTCTTCCCATACCATTCCTCCCCCTTTTTAGTTCCTAGACTCCCAGGTCTTGTATAGCCCAATCCCTCTTTCCTGTTGCTCATACACACACTATTGCCATAGAACTATTCCTAGAAGTCATATTCTATTTTTATGTTCCTATTCCAGATTCCCTAACCTTGATCACCAAATCCTTTGATAGTCTGGCCAGGATCAACACAAATTCAAACTGGCAAACACAGACACGTCTGTTATCACAAGTGGCCACAACTCTACAGACATCACTGTTTGAACAACCCCTTACATTTTCATGCTCTGCATGGACTGTATCTCAACATTTTAAATATCTATGCTCTCAATCTTACTGCAAATTGTCACAGATATATCATCCAAAAATACATCTAAGTATGTCTCCATAAAATATTCCCTAGTCATGATGGAATGCAAATTTACCTTCTTCTGAGCTACTGTAGCTTTTATTAAATTGGACACTTATGTGACTCTTTTAGGTGCAGACTTATGTTGTTACTCATATACTGGACATAGGATACCAGCCAAGTGCATGTTATCGCTCTATCGCTTCTTTTTTAATTAGAGAATTTATCACTAAACCATAAACATTTTTAGATCCAAACACTTTCATGATTATGTGTAAACCCTAACAGAATTCTATACTTACATGGAAGTAAAACAACTTTATTAGATATAACATTTATTGAGTAATTACAACACTAATTGCCACTTTAGCCCCTATATATAGTTTAAATCATTTAATTTTTCATTTAAGGTAAATATTATTTTATTACCATGTTATAGATGAAGAAACTAAGGTTCTGAGAAGCTTAAATACTTACTCAGGTTTATACAGTGAAAAAAACATGGGGACAAAAGTTATACCAGTTAGCCTCTATAGATGACTCTATTTAACACTAGAATATGCCATGCCCAAATAATAATGATATTATTTTAAAATATATATAATTGTATTTATATAATATATAAAATAATATTTTATAAAATTATTATTACTATTATATAATGGCTAAATCTACCAATGTCAGATAATCAGCTTTATGTATCCCTTTGCTAAATTACCTTTCAGTATTTTTTTTCTATTTATGTACTTTTTAAAAAAAAGTTGAAAATTCATTCTATGTACAATATTGCATGTTGCTTTTTCATTTTATGTTTTTTTTTATAACTATATACTATGGTATCATGTGGATTTAAGATAATTTTTCTTGCTATTTAGAAATTTAGGTATATTCAATGACACACAGTACATGTAAAGTATTTGGAATAGTCCCTAGCACATAGTGGGTTTTCTCATATCAATAAATTTTTCTTTCTTTTAACATGTTGTCTTCAAAGATGTGCTTTCTAGTCTGAAGACTTGAAAACAGATTATCCCATGGGTCTTGTTTTAATATACAAAGCTGTGTCCTCTCCCTTGTCATCCTTTCATCTGTCATTGGATTTTAGATAAAACAAACACCATTAGCTTTGCAGGAGCCACACTTAATGGGCTACCATGGTTAGTACCAGATAATCTTACAAAGACTTGGGTTGTTTGTCTACATCAGTGATACTCCAACTCAAGTGTGCAATGGAGTTATCAGCAGGACTTGTTACAAAAGAGATTTCTAGGATCCATCTGCTGAGTTTCTGATTCATTACATCTGGGGAGGGGTCCAAGAATTTTTGTCTCAGTGTAACATAGATGCTTTTTGGCCCAGAGACCATACTTTGAGTGCCACTGGTCTACACAATTTAATTTCATTAGAATGGTGACAGGCCCTGAGGGTCTCTAAAATACAAGTTTCTGTCCAGGTTATCCCTAACATAAATACATGGCATTTTATTTCTTTAGAATTTGCTTATAAGAAAATAATAACTTGTAAAAAAAATTAATAAACAGAAATCTCAGTTAAATAGAGTAGCGAAACTAGAAGGGGACCTCTCACATCCTTTGAAGGCAGTAGAGCCCAAAAGGAAGAAGAAAGACTCCTCTTACTTCCTGACACAGATTCAGCCAATGAAAAGCCATGGATGGACTCCTTGTTTACCAAAGGCTTCTCAACATTCTTTTCCCCTACAGGAAAGTGTCCTCTTTCCTTTGCTGTAAGAGGACTTAAACATGGTTCACCATGGTTGCAGGTTCTGAATTGCAATTCTCTGCTCTCCTGAATAAACCCATTTTTGCTGGAGAAGTACCTGGCAGGCTATTTGTTTCAGGTCAACAAAATCAAACTAGTAGCTTGATACAACTTGATTTTCTCTCAAAAGGCCTTTCATTTTCTGGTATTTTTTTCTCTTTACTTTTCCCTCAACGTAATGTCCAGTCTTCCTGCCTCATCACCATTCCCTTACTGTTTCCTTCACTGAAATACAGTTCTGGTTGATGGCCAAAAAAAATTTAGAGGACTCCTCACTCATCCCAGAATACTTTCTTAATTTTGGGCTCCCATAACAATCTGGTATACCACTTTTGCGCTATTTAGCACATTTTGCTTTTTATTGATAATTTCTATGCATATTTCATAACTCTCTTATAAATGCCTAAGTGTATCTTAATAATTTTTGCTTCTAAAGTATGTTACTCAAAATAGCCTTTTGATAAGCATTTATTCAATAAGCATTTATTGGACCCACAGGGGACTAGGAGGAAAACAAAGCAATTATGTAGCTGACTTAGCACCATTTTCTATTTTCTATGAAGAAGATGCATCATCAAAAACTGGGCCAGAAATACCACTTTTTGATGGATAGAACAGACTTTTTCTTTCATCTGTCTTACTTTCACAACATAAGCAATAGAAAAATAACAAACATTTACTCCAGCTGCTCTCTTCTGTTAGGTACTCTGAACAAACAGGGTTTTTCAGTTATACAGTTTTTTTTTCCAATTAATAGAGAGGCTGAAGCATTTCTATTCTTCTATGTAGCAACGCCTTTGTGAATGTATAATCTGTAAAGTTTAATAATTGCTAAAAGTTTATAAGAAAAATTTATATATATACTGTGGGGTGGTGGGGGGAGTGTGTATGCATGCTGTATTTCCCCTTGATGTAGCTATGTTGCCTAAAATTTTCCAAAGCTGGACAAAGTAGATTTAATTAAATTAATTAGAATTTTTATTTCAAAACAAAGAGCTAATTTTTAAAGGAATTTCCATTAATATAGCTGGTTAAATAACTATATACTATCACAAAATTTCAAAGTTATGCAACTTCTCACAAAAACACTTGACAGAGTAGAGTGAGTTCAATTACTCATTCTTTACGGATGAAGAAAAGGAGAAGATGAGAGGTTGATTGCTTGCTTAAGGTTTGCCACCAGCAACTGAACAAGGATTTGGACCTAAGCTGTTTCTATCCATCTTCTGCTTAAGCTCTCCTTTTGCTCTAAGTTTGTGACAGCTTTTCTTGCTTATTACTAAAAAGAAGTATGTTAATGTTTTATGATGGTGTTCAAAGTCCTCTGAGATGACAGCTTTTTATTACATTTTGGTGTCCAACTTGATTATTTGTTTTCTTTTTGTTTTTTAATTGAGGTTTAAGGTCCAATCAACATGATTTCACCAGGAAATTCTTACAAGTTCCTTTTCTCTAAACCCCCAAATCTAAGAATGTACATTTTACTTAGTTATTTAGTGGCCAAAGTCACCTCGAATTTTTCATGCCTTAAGCATTAGAAATATAGGGATTCTGTGATCAAAGGAAAGTTTTTAATCTCATGCAGACATTTTAAATATTCTCCGTTGAAAGTCAATTTATTGTCAAAGCTGGTGCAGACTGAAGTAAAGAATTTAAAATGCTCAGCCAAGGATTTTTCATTAGCATGGAGTAAGTGTTCAAAAATAAATAATTTATTGAGGTTAATTTCATATCCAGAAGAATAGCTGTAATTTCTAAAAATTGTATTTGTTGAAAACATACAACAAGAAATAAGACAGGATTAGGTCTTTAAATGATAGCAGAATGATGAAAAGTAAAATTAGCCTTCAGTTTCATACATTATTAGATACGTTTTCCTCCAGACTTGGCATTCCAGATGAGGAGAATGTATGCTTTAACCTTGGAAATAAATAAAGCATTTACTTATTTGATTAAAGATTGCACAGTGAATTTAAAAAGATGTTACACTACCTTCTAATGTAATATAAACTCAATTTTCTACTTACACACAGCTTTAAGACAGAATTTAAAAGAAATACCTTTCAGAAAATTGTCTTTCTGCCCCCCCACAAATGATTCAAATAAATCATATATATGCTTTGGAATGCTTCATTTTATCTAGATATGACACTCTCTTGGCATGTCTTCTATATCATTAAAAATGTAGGACAGCAAAACCTTTCATAGAGATGCTGGTATCCACACCTTACACAACTACAAAATAAATATGAGTTGTAGGTTTTCACTGAATTCAACAAATGTGTCTTAGCATTTGCTACATGTCAAAAATATTCCTAAACTTCAATACTAGCTTATGAAGCAAGTTAAACTTTGTCCTCATTCTTGCAAACTGTATATTCTACTGGATATTTCTCTTAAAGGTGGAATTTGGAGTGAGAAAGAAAGCATAAACCACTTGGAAAATGAATAGCAAGGCAATTTAACTAAACCTACGAGGTCTCCAAGGCCTTCCTGAAGAAGGAACGTTTGCACTTAGATTTGAAGGATGAGTAGGAGTTACTTTGCCAAGAAAATGGAGCAAAGAAGAGGGAACAGGCCCTATGAAGCAGCAGCAGTGAGAGCCTACCTCTGGGAGGAAATGATCTGCACAGAGGCGTGGGTTTGACAGTTACTCTTGACTATCTAGTGGTTGAAGTCATGGGAATAGAGATTTCGTAGGTAGAGTGTAGAAATTTAGCCTTAATAAAGATTCAGCATTTAAGGGCACAGAACTAGGAAGAGGATCAGCGTGGAAAAAGGGGCTGAGAAAGAGGGTCAGACAGGGCAAGCTAAATCTGGGAGACTGTGGGTGCTTGGGAGATTAACAACAGATTTCTAGATGAAGGGTAGGGTCGATATGGTCCCAAACTGCCAGAGTGCAAGTAAAAATACAGATTGATGAATCTTATAATTCATCCCTTATTGTCACCCTTTAACAGTACTGACACCATTGAGGGCTGCTTTCTGCGGAATGCTTTAAGAATTGAGGGGTCCTGAGAAGGGACTCAGAAGGAGGTGCTTTAATAAGAAAGTTTAAAAAAAAAAGGCAGGAGAGACAGAGCCCTCAATGAAGGAAAGAATTCAAAGTAAGATAGAACTGAGGTAAGTTTATATCTTTCCATTTACTCACTGTTTGTCCTTCAGAAAGTTGCACTCTCTCTCTCTCTCCTTCAGCCTATCTCTTAGGTTGAAATTATGTCTGTTGTCAACATTTTACAAAGTTTATTGTGAGAATTTGAAAGACGATATAAGTAAAACAATAACACACTTCACGAACAGGGAAAATATTAAGCGCATTAAGAAATTCTGGTTACTACTATGATTATTATACTACATTATAAACAATTTCTATTATTAAGAGGAGGAAAGGAAAATATGGCATAAGTTTTCGTTTTGCTTTTAAAAAAGGAGAAATTTAAAATTGTTTCAATACTATGAGAGTGAGAATAGTTGAAGATAAAGAGGAAGGAGAAAATCTAAAAAATACATACTAACCTGTGAATCCTGTGGACATTAATAAAATCCGCAGTATTGACAGAATACCATCAAAGAATTTGGCTTAAATATGTCATTGTTGCAACACATGAAATGACTATTGATTCCAGTATCTATTGCCCTAATTGACCATCTCTCTGATCAGGCATGTATATATCACCCTGGTCACCACAATTAAATAAGACATTGATATGTATTTCTTGCATGTATTTCTTGGAAAATCACATGAAACTTATATCTGAAGTTTTTTTTGTTCAAGGTTCTGGATATCTCTTGGCTTTTAAAAACTTTTTAAACTGTTCAACACATTCTAATTGAGTATTTTCTGCATGCCAGGAATATTTCTAAGTGCTGGAGATATTTCAAGTCAACATTATTTCAAAGCAATTATGAGATCCTAAATATTGTTTTCATTAACATCCATCTACAATTGCTATTCGGAATGACTACTTAACTCAAGTGATTCTTTATAGTCTTTGCCATCCTGCTTGTGTTAACTCTAATAATTCATTTAGAGAGGCTAAAAATAAGCTTGTTTTTTAATGCCTGGTGACTAAGATAACAGAAAATACAAGATTCTTTCATCACCTTAGTTGTATTATTTCTGCTTGTGTGTCTTTTTGCCAATAAAACAAGTTATTAGAATAAAGAAGTATGTCATCCATGTAGTAAGGAATACACATATACAGACACATAAAATCCGCTAAATCTGAGTGCCATGTATTTCTCTATAATTTAGATGTGAATTTAATTATTATAGTTACTTTATATCCTTTTTGGGACTAACACATAAAATAAACCAAGAGACACCTAAAATTATTTGAAAAGATGGTTCACTTAGCCCCAGTCATTAAAAAAGCAATGACTTATGCACTTTGAGTAGTCAAGTCAAAATCTGTGAACTGAATTCACTTCTATACACAGGAAAACTCTGCAAGTAACTGAGATTTTTCTCAATATTGGCATATAGACAATTCTAAAAAAGTCCTGGGATAAGAACGATCTCAAGCTGGCAGTATATACTGGCATGTGCCTCATCCTGCTGACAGTCAATTCATTTTGAGATTCTTATAAAAAAGAGGAAAAAAAAGGATAGTTTAACAGGTTCCAAGTTTAAATAATTATATTGTTACATTCCTTCAAAGAAAAGTTAAGACATTATTTTTGAGTAAAAATTTTACTTATTATTTCTTCCCTCTTTCTTCCAGCTTCTCAAATGGCAAAAGCATACAGGATGTAATAAATACACACACACATCCCACAGAGATCAGACGTGAGCCTGTGTGCCACAGTCCAGTGATGGTGAGCGAAGTGTGGATAAGAAGAATCATCCGTAGAGCCATGAGGTCATATATATTTGATAATACCTAACTCTAAAAACTCAACAAGATAAGAAGATAAAAGCTACTAGATAGGAAAATGCTGATTCCTCTGTTTTCCTTCAATTAGAAAGTGTACAGTAGAAAATTGTTTTCTAATAAAGTTGCTTTTATCATTTGAAGAAGGAGAAATGGAAGATCTCAGGATTAGAAAAGAGGTACTAATATTTGAGTGTTTTGCATTTTATATAATTTATATCATTTAAATTATCTCATTTAAACAGTACATAAGACTGGTGTTCCCATGTCTATTTTTCATTTGAGAAAACCAAGGTTCTGAGACTTCACTTACACCATACTGGGTAGTGGTTGAGATATAAGTTCTCAGAATTTTAAGCCTGGTCTACTTCGTTAAATCTTAAATCTTTTAAATCAGGTGCCAGGAAGGAGGGTGTAGCTCAGTGGTAGAGCTCATGCTTAGCATGCATGAGGTCTTGGGTTCAATACCCAGCACCTCTGTTAAAAATAAATAAATGAATAAATAAATAAACCTAAACACCCCCCTGCCAAAATAATTTTTAAAGCTATTTTAGAAAAGAACTTACTTAGAGGGAAATTGAGGTCTAAAAAGAATAGTGGAAGGTAATGAAAAAGAATAAGTATATATACACACAACTGAATCACTATGCTGTACATCAGAAACTAATAAACATTATAAATCAACTATGCTTCAATAAAAATTATTTTTTAAATCACATGCCTTAGTTACCCTCCCTCTTTGGTAAAATGGAAAACTTTTAGGAAATATTTTCATGTAGTCTAAAGCATTTATATCTCATTAAGATATATACTACACTAACAGAAATTAGCAGGAAAAAAAACTGCTGCATAAAGTTAATGAGTGCGATTAGTTTTGTTTGGAGTGGTCAAAAGACTCACAATCAAATGGATATCCACAATTAGGCCAATCATATGGGCAAGAGATCCCTGTGCATATTATATATATAATTGTTACTTTTGTGACCTTTATAAAGGACTTAATGGATCTCCTAAACTCAGTACCCAACTATGCCAGCATCATTTTTAGGTGTTTGTTTATTATTCTTCTTCATTTGTTTTATCAAGTATTATAATAATTTCTTAAAGAGAGCTTCAAGAATTGAAAGAAACTCAGAAAACGGTCAACCACTTTCTATTCTAATTTTTCTAATTTAAATACAGAATGAAATGATGCTGCACCAGCTGGCCCCTTGTAAACATTAAACCTACCACTTTGACCTTCTCTCCCACTCTCTTTCTCTCTACTTCCCAGACCTTCATTCTTTGACCCCAAAAGTCCCTGACATACTTTATATCCTCCATAGTTTTTTCTCATAGTGCTGTTTTCCTTCCCAAGAACTTGTCCCATTTATAATTATACAGTTTAGGAATTTTTGCTTTATTGTCTGTTTCTTCACTAAAGTGTTAAGTTCCATAAACGCAGATCTGACTTAATACAATATAGCCTATGCTTATAAGTGTTCGTCTATAATAGTAGTGATAAGCATTTGTTGAATAAATGAAGGAATTAGTAAGTTACTTAATAAACAATAGAGTTTTTTGTGTTTACTAAAAATGTGAATGAGATCCTGGGCTAGGACATGACAATCACACTGCATAAAAATCACAATAAAAATATAGGGTTTGTAGTAATAAAGTACTAAAACTGGTCTACAGTCTAATTTCTAAATTTAAAAAATGCTTATGTTCAGTAATAGGGTGTCATATTTTCTGACCTTTGTTGCTCTCTATCAGGTTGACACATGCAAGCCACTGATGCAACGTTTTTTATTCTTTTTGTCTTGAACTTGCATGTAAAGTAAAATCCTTATATTTCTATTAATAAATTCTCTTATAAATGATTACAAATTTGAAAATGAGCAAATCTGTTATGTAAATAAGATTAAAGTGTTAAGCAGAGATTCCCTTTGTGAACTATATAAACTGAACAAACTTGTATCTAACAATTCAGCAAGAAAAGTAGTATTAAACTTCGTGCAAATGTAGCTAGAGATCCAAGATGAGGAGTTATAGGGAGAAAGGCGAATATCGAATGCAATCATTTATCTCAAGTTTCTCTTCAAAGATAGAATAAAAATCCCTTTTTACCAATTTTTTTCCAAGTAGACTGTACTTTTAAGAACACAGCAATAAAATAATCAGTATCACCATGTCACACTAACTTATACACACATTCTGATGACCTTTTATTTTGCATTTGATTTTGAGTAGCAATCCTCTAATTCTATTTGGAAAGGTAAGAAATTTCATATAAACTATAAGAGCAGAATATCCTATGTCCTGACAAGCTCTATTCTTAGTAGTATTGACAGAAATATTGACAGAAAAAACAACTCTATTGGGGAAGATTTTAATAAGATTATAGACAGCAATCAAACAGTTATTGCCTTAAAGATCAGGTGGCTTTCTATCTGCACACTAAGTAGCTTGAATTTGTAAAATAAAAACCACTTAATGATACTGACTTTAACATGGACACTAAAGTTAAAAAACTTTCTACTTAAGAGTTTATGCAGGAAATTATGTAGGCAGCTTAGTATACAAAATTGTCCTTCCATATTTTATTAAATTATTTAATTATACTAAGGGAAACATCACTAACAGAAACCAATTATGTTTTAAGCTTTGTTTTTCTTCTAAAAATGAATCTTATAAAAACTGATAAGGTTATTAGAATAGGAATTTCAATGATAAAAACAAAGAAACTAAATTAAAAATTTATATATATATATATATACATACACATATATAATTACCTGTAATTTTATTTAAATATGCTCCATTTAAAAATATTTTAGTAAAAGCACTACTTTTCTTTCAAATAAGGTTATGAGTTAATTGTCACGTTTATGTGTAGATAGGAATACCAATTAAGATAAACAACTCCATCATAAAATAAATTATATATAGGGAAATGAAAACTTAAAGCTTCGTAGGATTACTAAGTAAACTGAAAACTGAATAATATCCTCCATTTTATAGCCTAAAATAAGATCAAGGCCATGATATCAACTAGAGCTATAACTGTAAAGAAAAGGGAAAAAAAAACTATTTTCTCAGAAAGACTCAAAATATATTGTCCAACTTTTTTTTTCCCTAAGCAGGGGGCCAATGCTAGTGAGCGTCACTGGTGGTAAATAAAAGATCTGCCATTCACTATGAATTCAAACAACTGATATTAATTGAGTGACTGTTAGTTTCAGTCATTGTTCTTTAAGCAAATAAGACAAGAATACTTGTCCACATGAAGCTTATACTGTTGTCATTTTACATTTGCCTGGAAGACACTAATATTGATTGAGAACCTACAATGTACTAGGCACCCTGTTAAGTATGAGCACATAGGATACAGTGTGATGGATTCTAGGATAGGCAAACACTAAGTCAGAGCAACAGTTCTTGACCTAGGAGTGCTGCAAACTTTATTATATACTAATCCTTCCTAAGATATCATATCATAGCTCATCTTATAGATGATAAAAGCTGTTTCAGGCAGTTAGGGAAGGGCACAGTGAGGGTGCATGGTTCAAAACAGAAGACAAAATTGTTTTGTTGTCAGCTTGTGCTCTCAACTCCTACAAACATCACCTCCAACACTGAGAACCTAAGTCAGATTTGAATTGCCAGCAAACAGTAGTCTCATAAACCCAAAATATTAACAACAATGAAGTTTATGGAGCCCACTCTGAGTGAAAACAACATATTCACAAGCATCATCTTTTATGACATTAACAACATTAAGATTATTCCTTTTCTGAAAAAGTAAGAAATGGAAGTCTGGAATGGGGTTACAGCGACATTAAAATCCTCCCAGACCCATCTGTACAAACTATTTTTCTTGCAAAGTAATTCATATTCTACTCAGAGTCTTATTGTAAAATGAATTCTGTAATTCAATTAAACACTTATCTTGAAAACAAGAGCATAAGTGGAAATTCCTCACTGGCATTCATGCAAATAACGACGTTAAAGCTACATCTCATCTCTTGTTGTAGATACTGAGTGTCAGCTATAGCTACTGCTACGTTATACATTACATTGACAGAACCATGAAATGAATTTGTTTCCATTTGTACCAGCAAAAAACTAAATAGGGAGAAGGCAAAATGGTGAATTCATGGTATTTCTTTAGTATTTCCTTCTGCTAAAGTCATGCCATAGCATTCCTCTCTTTAACTTGGAGTGGTTCTAGGCTTTCTTAATTTTTGAACATCTAACTGCTTTGCCTGAACAATAACAAAAATAAAATGGACAACTGATACTTTTTTAAAAATTCACATATATCCTTATATTAAATTTTGTATACATCTACATTATTGCATAGGATACCTGGATTTCTTATAGAACATTAGCCCTGTAATATTCTTCATAAATGCTTGGAAAATACTCGGTAAAAAATATTAAATATGGTCTTTTTAGCAGTTCTTGGAGCTTTACTCTCCACAGCAGATGCTGAAATTCATAGCAGTGATAGTACACAATCCTCCCTAAATTTATCTAGCTGTCTTAGAAAACTGTGGGCTGCAGAGAGAAGACATACATTAAATGTAGTTTTGGAACATCTCTGCTAAAGTTTGAGGAGAAAATGGAGGAGAGTTACACAGGTTTTCCCTTGTCCTTAATATTTTAAATGACAGTGAATCATGAATCTGGCTGAAGGGATGGGTGATTACTGGTTAAAGAGGAGACACACTGGCTGCCTCGCCTTCTTTATGTTTCTGCTCTGTGTCTTATAAAATGAAAATACAGGCATTCTCTTCCTCCACATCCAATCCTTGGTCTTGTAGCACAAAGGGATACAATAAAGCTCTAGCCTCAAGGTTGTATCAAGCAACCCTGAAAGTGGTGGGGCTGGGGAGGCCTGAGGAATAGAAAATGGACATGCCTCAAATGGAGCAAAGACCAAAGAAGGGAGCTCAGACATGGTGAATACATTCAGCATCTTTCTCTGACACCCAGCAAGTCAAGTGGCACATGATTTCCTCTTAAGACATGCTTCCTTTACGTTGACCACATGAACAGAGAAGAGTATAGGAAAGTAGGGGGGAGAAAATTGTATTTGTCAAGGACTTGGCATTAAGAAATCCACGTAAATGATGCCAGTGATTGTACTAGAGAAACAGCAATGGAGAAATGTAAAAGCCAGAAGACACATGTGGTTAAATAAAAAAGACTACAAAATGGTTTCTCATCTTTGGCTAATTACATGTTGGTTTAATAACAATGATACAGATCAGACTCAAGGTGATTTGATGACTGTCATAAGGCATTTCACTGCAAAAAATAATTACTATATGTGTCACTTACACTGTTAGGTAACCTGTTCCTGAACTGAAAATAAGGAACTAACAAATAGAACCAGAATCTGAGTCTTTTTTTTGTTTGTTTTTTCCATCTTATTTTGTTTTTTTGTTTTGTTTTGTTTTGTTTTGTTTTTGAATGTGAAGCTTTTAGACTCTGTGACTGTTTCAAGGACTCCTAAGTAGTGTTTGTCTGAATATCAAATTATCTTAAATGGTAGAAAGCTTTCTACATTTTGAGGCTTAGAATCTTTCTAAGAAATAACTGATGTTACACTTAAAGTAAAAAATTTTATTCTCTGCAAAAGACACTTAAGACACTAAAAAGACAAAAAACATACTGGGAATAAAAATCTTTCAAAATACATATCAGATGAAAGACTGCTATCTAAAATATACAAAGAACTCTTTTAAAACTTAGCTGGATGTAAAAAAAAAATTCACTTAAAAAAGTAAGCAAAAAGTCTAAACATCCACCTCACCAAAGAAGACAGGTATCAAACACATTGGAAAAATGCTGAAGATCATGTGCTATCAGGAAAATGTAAATTAAAACAATAATGCAGTACCACAAAACACCCACTAGAATGGCCAAAATCTGGAACACTGACAACACCAAATGCTGGTGAGGATGTGGATCAACAAAAACTCTCATTCATTGCGGGTGGGTACATCCACTTTGGAAGACAGTTTGGCTACTTCTTACAAAGCTAAACATTTCTTACTGCATGATCCAACAATTACAGTTTCTGGTAATCGAACTGAAAACCATTCAACTTGTATCTACACAAAAACTTGCCTGTGAATATTTATAGCAACTTTATTCATAATTGCCCAAACTTGGAAGCGTATATCCATTCAGTAAGTGAATGGATAAACAAACTTTGGTACATCAGACAATGGTATATAATTCAGTGCCAAAAAGAAATGACCTATCAAGTTATGAAAAGACATGAAGGAAATTTAAGTGCATATTACTAAGCAAAAGAAGCCAATCTGAAGAGGTTGCTGTATGTTTTCAACATACGACATTCTGGAAAACACAAAATTATGGAGATAAAAAAAATCCTTGGTTAGCAGGGATTGGGGGAGAGGGTAGAAAGGATGAATAGACATAGCACAGAGGATTTTTAGGGCAGAGATACAATTATTTTGTATGAAACTGTAGTGGTGAGTACATCTCATACATTTATCAAAACCTATAGAATGTGAAATACAAACAGTGATCATTAATATAAACTACGGATTTTATATGGACAATGTGTAAATACTGGGCCACTTGTAACAAATGTATCACACAAGCAGGATGTCAGAAACAGGAGATACTGAGGTAGGGGTAAAGGGTATACGGGAACTCTGTGCTTTTCACTCAAATTTTTTCTGTCAATCTAAAACTGCTTTAAAAATACTCTACTGAAAGATGTAGGGCAGATTTTTCCACCTAATTTTAAAAACTGACACAAATCAGAAGCACCGCTGATTTCTAACATATTATATTTAAGAAGAAAAACAGCACTCTGATGATGTAAAGGACTCTACACACTCTGGGCCCACAGACCAAATCTGATTCATGGTGCATTTCATTCGCCTGAGAGCTAAGAATGGTTTTCACAGTTTTACAAAGTTGAAAGAAGGAGGAAGAAGAGGAAGAAAAAGAGACAGTGAGAGACATATGGTCAGCAAAGCCTAAAATATAAATTATCTGGTCCTTTACAGAAAAAAGTTTGCCAGTCCTAACAAAAATTATGTACATCTTACCAAAAAAGACTACTCATTTCCCATCAATTCAGAATTAAGAGACATATATATATATATATATCTTTCTTCTATTTAGTATGGTGTGTCTCCTAATAAGATTTCTCAGAAATATGTTCTCAGTCTACCCACAAAACACATTGGAATAGAACTACATCATAAATAGAATTCAGATTCTATTTACATCTTCATAATTTTCTAATAATTATTTATTAAGATATGATCTCATACATGTGATACTTGATTTTTTTCAGCATGGTGAACACATTTTTTCCTTCTATGTGTTCTAAATTAAGTATATATATGTGTATGTATGTGGGGAGGGTGGAGAGAAAAGAGAGGGACTGAATAGCCTGTAAGAGAAATCCAACCTCTAATTGTTGGATTTCCAGCACAATCCAACTGAATTGCTGTTTCTTGTTTTATTCTCCCTTTCTTTGCAAAAATGAGAACTAGTTTTACAAAGGGAACTACCAATTTTAGAGTGAAAATTTAAATTTGAGGGAGAACTCTGAATGCAGGAATACTATGATTTAGAAATTGTACATCAATTTTCTCAAATTCTGTTGTGATGAAGCCACTAGCACAGCATCCTAGCTGGCATTTAATGTAGCTTCAGCATTAAAACTCCTTCTCAGGGACAAGCCATTTGTTTATAAATGATTTAGCATATAAAAATGATTAACTGTGAGAACAAATGCATTGTACATGAAGTTCAGACTTCAAATGAATTCAAGTTATACAAAAACAACTATAACCTATAATGGATTCAAAAAGCTTTCAGAAGAGTCAGCTTTAGTATGTGAACAACAACTAGAATGTATTTTTCTGATGGTTTGTCACAGAAACGTTTTCCAGTCCAGTGAGGGAGTGCTCATACAGTACAATATGTATTCAACGTTGACATGAAAAGTTGGATGAAATAAAACCCATGTTATTCAGAAAGGGGCCATTTTTTAGAACACTAAAGTTAAATCTTAGTTTCTGCATTTTTTAAGGTGCTGTAACATTGAAGAGAAAAAGAAAAACAAACCTTTCCACCTGTCCATGCTGAGTGGATATTTCAATCTATGTCAAAGCAAAAATCAGCAGACATCATGTCCTTGAAGCTTTTTATGTGGTGACATGCTAAATCAGTATCTCCAAAAGAGATCTCTGAGGAGCTACAGGGAAAAGGTACATATGGAATGCTTCTGAGATAAATGCACACATAAAATGGGAAAGAACATCTATGTATTTGCAAGAAAAGTAACAGTTATTAGAAACTAAGAAAATTTCCAAAATGAAAGACTCCTCAAAGAAAGCATACCAAAGAAAGGCAGATCAGGAATGGATATGGGATGAGGCAGAAATGGTGAGTGACACACTGACATGTTAAGAAAACAAATCTCCAAAGATAGTGTGTAATTATTTCAGTAAAGAGAAGTAAATATGCTTGCACCATGAAAGATGACTTGAAATTGATTCAGTTATTCAAATGGAAACAAGTAACACTTGGCTTTTTCTTCTGATGTGGTATTTTAGATACAAAAATATAAAAATATTATCTTTGTGTACGAGTTATACATTTATCATTCCAATCTTCATGGTACATTATACCAAAATAAACATTAATCATTTAAAAAACAACAATAAGGGCTATAAATACCATATGATAATAAATAATCTTACAGATGTTGCCTAGACATTAATCTTCACTATAAGGGTTAGATTTGAAGGTGTTTGTAGACAGCTAAAGTTTGTTTCCATAACATAACTCAGTAGCTAGGCAGTATGATGAAAAAAGGGATATTCAAATTAGACAATACAGTATATTCAAAATAGAAGAACTTGTTTAATTACTTGAGTATAAATGTTATTACATCTTTGAAGAACATTATGAAATTTCAGGCCTCATGGAGAGGCCATACTCAAGTAAGGGTGATGTGGTAATTACCACACAGTAAGATGGCTCTGTTATGAGACTAGCACATCTTCCTGAATGTGTTACAGGGAAGGTCCAAGCAGGGAGAGCTAGACTCCACGAGAAGATCCATGGAGACTGCAGATGGAAGGACACATCTGTACTAAATTATGGATTTGCATGGGGCTATGGCAACACTTCCTGTATGTGCATAAATAATGAAGGTATAAAAACATAAAGTGTCAGAAAATATTTCAGTAGCATTAGAGTCATGATTGGTGTTCTGTTCACCATGAAAGTTCAGAAAAAATTTTTTTCTGGCCCTACTCCATATTTATTATGCCACAATCTCCAGGGGTTAAATTCACAAATCTGAGTTTAAAAAAAAAAAAAAAAACAGAGATTTTCTTATTTTGACTACCTACATATCCTACACAGTGAGAAGACTGATAAAATTTTACTAAATATAATAACTAGGCTCTTATCCCATTCACTCTTAAGACTATTCCACATGGATTTTGTACCAAACCTCCCCTTGCTAAGGTTACCTGGGGTCTTCACTTAGACCAATGGGCAATTCCTCAAACACACTGGCTTCTTCATCCTGGCTGCATGTATATCCGGAGTGAACATCTCTCATCAGATAAGATTTCTTTTCCCCTCTTCAGAATGCTTTAATGACTTCCTTTTTTTAAAAGGTCATTTTAAAAAGCCTAAAGTATTTGGTTTCTCCCCTCCTTACATCTCCAGCCAGATCTAATGTCATCCTCCCATTTGCTTTCGTTGTTCAAACTACATTAGCCTCAGTTCCTCAACCACAGCTCCCTTCCTGCCGAGGTTCCTTGTATGATGGAAAGAATGGTTTGATGATACTGTCTTTTTAACTCCCAAAGTTTTCACTGACCATGTTGATAATCAAATCGTTGTTTTAAAGTCTTACCATCTATTATACCCAGGCTTAAATTCTCTACCTTGAACGCTCTAGTTGACATAATTGTAATTTCCACAATTATGCTACACACTTCTTTATCAAGATTTTCCTCCCTAAACAAACCAATGGTCAGCAAAATTTTGGGTAAAGAGCCAGAGAACAAATATTGTGAGCTTTGTGGGCCAAAAGGCAAATTTGAACAACTGTCCTTGACAAGAGACAGATAGCCTTTTGTATATACTGTATATCTTACATGCTACACTTAAAATATTTTTAAAAAATATTTACAGCTCTTGAGCCGCAGAAAACCAGACAGCAGAACAGATATGACTCATGGGCTGTAGTTTACCAATGGCTGACCTAGACACATGACTTGAAGCATGATCTCTAGGCCTATGATTTTTAAACATACATTTCTTGCCAAGTTATATTCTTGATGCCTACTTGATACTTATGCTTAAATTCTAACAGGCATCTCAATTTAATATAGGAAAAAAAAGTACAATCAATTACACACATGTACCTACCTATACCTCTGCCACCTGGAATATACCCCATGTCATCAAACTTTCTCCATCCCAATAAAAGAGCATAACCTCCTATGTCCCTAAATCTAAATATTTTGTGTGATTCTTGGTCAGTAAATCCTATCAGCTCTACCTTCAAAACAATTTCTAATCTCAACAAATTTTCCCCAACTTTATTGCTACAATCACAATCTCAACCACCACCATCCTTCACTGGACAGGTGCAACCGTCAGCTGAATGGTCCCTCTTTGTCCACTATTTTACCTCTTCCCAATAGTACCCCCTCTATACTGTAGATAGAAGAAACTGTGTAAGAGTCAATCAAATCATAATCACATCTCTACCTTTAACCTTTCAATATATTTATTTTGTATCTAAACATTTCCTACAAAATCCTAACTTTTCTAGTCCCTTGAGAATTCCTGTCCTCATGTCTCTTCCATGCTCTTCCTTCATTTCAGCCAAACTGGCCTTCTTTTCAAGAAAATACCAAGCTTATTTCTATTTCAGAACCTTTACATGTGCTATTCCTTTGGCTCAGAACACCCTGTATCTTTTGAAGTACCTGCCTCTTTCTCTTCATTCCAATCTCATCTGAAATATCACCTTCTCAGAAAGAGAATTTCTTGGCCTCCCTATAGCTAAATCAGCACCTTCCCACTTACCAGCTCTACTTAACCACATTATCACATCTAATCTTCACAGTAGCAAGCTCTTCATAGCCCAGCATAACACTGATTTGATTATGTATTTGTGTGTCTTCTTCCTCTTTCCCTCCGTGCTATAACCACCTGTGCCTCTTCCCTCTTCATTGCTGTATCCCCAGTGCCTGGCATAGAGTAGGCACTCTCTCTCTCTAACTATCCTTTGATAGCCTTGTTGACTACTATACATATGCTAATCCTTCTGAGTACCTTTTGCTATACTTTTTCTTCTCCTTCTCTGTATTTGTTTCCCTTATTATCTGTCTTCTGGCTTTCTACTCAATTTCAAAATGTGTATCATTTTATCCTCAGAATTTCTTCTTTTATTACATCATGAGAGATTAGCTTCCTCAAAACCATTATTTGGACCAAAAAAAAAAAAAAAAAAAGGCATAAAGTGAGACAAAATAGAGTGTTTGCTTGGTAAGGAAACACCTTCCTACCTGAAGGACAATTCCACCAGGAAACAAAACAAAAGCATTGCTGGGTATTCCTGGTTCCTAGATTTGAAGCCAGTTAAGTTTTCCCACGTTCAAGCACCCCTGACCATAGAGAAGACAGACATATACTTAAGGCTATTAACTCATTACAACTGTTTACATTTAGGTTCCAAAAACACAACTTAATATGATTTTGATTGACATGATAGTAATTCAAAAGCAGTTTTATTAACATTTTCCAACAGAACAAATGCTCTTTCTAATTAACACCTTCAATTAAATACCTAAATCTGATGAAGAATTAGTTAGGCATTATGCTAAATTTGCATTGGTCCACTATTCTAGAAAGCTTTCAAATTAATTTAAAGAGATACTCAGTAAAGAAAAAGAGAAAGATAAAAGCTTGTTTTAATCAGTATAAAATAAAATTTAACATTATGTTAATACACTAGTTTTTAGTTGACTGCAAGAGCAATAAAGTGATACTGCTGACTCCTAAGTGTTGACCATTGTATAGTCTGAAAGTGAATTACCAAAAGACATCTCAGAATCCTCCAATAGCTTCCCACTTCACTCCAAACAAAAGCCATACTCACTACAACTGCATGTAAGACTCTACATATCTGCATCCTTCCCTCATGCTATTCATTACCTCCTCTCCTACTCCCCGCCACGTAGTTTATTTGCTGTTCCTACATAACACCAGGCATGATCCCGCTCAAGATTTATACCTTTGTTGCACCCTTGCAAGGAATGTTCTTGCCCCAAATGTGTGTGTGGCTCGGGCTCTCATCACTTTGGGCTCTCAACTGCCATTTTCTGAGGTCATTCCGGACTATCCAATTACCTTCTCACAATTATCTGATCTCCATTACAGCATTATTTTTCACCATCTCACTTGCTATACATTACATATTTACATTGCTCACTCTCTGCTGTCTGCCTCCCCGCGCTGGAACGCAAGTTCTATGATGGCAGGGCTCTTTGTCAATTTTCTTAACTGCTCTAACATTAGCATCCAGAATAGTTACTGGCCCGTAAGTATTTCATAAAATTTTGTTGAATAGATGAATATGCATGATGAATATACACTCTGAGATATCAAGGGACTTAAAAATAAATAAGGAAAAGATACAAAGGAACAGTTATAGTGCATGTTAAGAAATACTGATAGGATTGTATATGGGGAGCTTTTAAAACTGCAACAAGCAACATCAAAGTAATAATACAGAATCTGGGCAGAAACAGAGTGAGAGGTATCTGTGACAAGGGATAAAAGGAGGAGAACCAGATGGAAACAAGAGAGAAAGTAAGATCTTACAAATGAGCATCAGAAGTTATTACAGAAAAAATAAGTTAAAAAAAAAGACAAGAAAAAAAGCATAAGATATATTACATCCCAATTATTGTCATACACAATTAACTATAAAAAACACAGTTTATGCTTCGATAAAGCTAAGTTGATAAACAGATCACACTGTGACATGACCAAATATAAATCTGCGTTTCTAAATTTTCAGAAAAAGCCTTTAGATAAGATACATGATGATTTAGGGAAGCAAAGTTGCTGATGGATGAGGCACACACTCCGTAAAGACAATATGTAGCTTGTGAACACTGTGTACAACCTACACAATGGAAAGGTGCCAGATTATTTTTTTTAGTCTCTTGAAATCTAAGTTGGCGACTTTGAAATTCATGTAATTTCATGGGCTTTTTAAAGGAAACCTAATAAGTGACAGAGAAGTGATTCCCAAGTATGTATTTATGCTGAGGTAGGTATGGCATTATAGGTTGAAGAGGCAGAAAGAAACAAAAAGAATTAAGAATAAGCTGTAATTTCTGCCAAAGACTGAAATACTCCATCGCACACACAAGGCTATTTTGAATCTCTTGACTCCAGTGTCCAGGCTCTTCAGTATTTTGTCCTTTAGTGCACAAAGAACTTAACTTTCTTTCAAAGCACAAATTTCACACTTCATACCATGAGTTGGCAGGGAGACTAATTACAAAGCAAGGTGGGGTAAGCTCTGCGCCTGCTTGGAGAAGAAGCCGCCTTCCTCACCCTCTTCCCACTTTATTTCTATTTATTTATTTATTATTACTTTTTTTTTGCTGGCAAAAGTCCTACTAAAAACTTCACATGCAGATATACTTTTAAGAATTTACATCATATTTTATTATTATTATTAGCATATGTTAGAAGACCATAGCTGACATATTTCTCACACCTGCTCCTATCACTTACTTCTATTCCTCTTTCTATCTCTTGAACTACTTACGGTCTCTTTATTCCCAATTTGACTTCTCTTTTTCTCTCTGTATGTGGCTGGGGAGAGGGATAAGGCTAGCATATCACATAGAAGATACATACTGTAAACTTCTCTATTCTTCAAGTCAAATTCCATAAGAAATTTCTAATACAACAAAGATCTTCAAATAAAATTTTAATTCTAAGCCAAGTGCCCACAGCCTTTAAATATGTAAGAACAGAACATTAAAACTCAATTAAAAATGCTAAGGGCACTTAAAGCAGTGTTTAAAATAATTTTTTCCTAAATGAATTTAATTTTTAGAGGGTAGGAGAACCTTCATAAAGTGAGATTTACCTTAAAGAATAAAATAAATGAGAATTAAAACATACTTAATTAGGTTGCATGTTAAGAATACTTTTTAAAATATTGTGAACAAATGCCATCTAAATATTGAATAATGTTATATAATTTCAGTGAAAAGAGGTATCAATTACCATGTTCTCCTATTAAAATGGAGTATTTCACAATTAGACTCCCCCCCCACCATGGCAATGGTTTTAATGTTCAGAAAGACAGTTTAAACACTAAAAAAAAAAATTACTATACCATAATTTCATTAAAAGTAAGACAGAAGGGAAAGAGGCAGGGCACAACCATTGAAGAAATAACACACCAGTTGAGGACAGGACAAACTCAACAGAACCAAGATGGCAGAAGATTCGATTTAGTAGATCTTGAGCCTCATGGCGCACCCACAGGTGCCATGACAGTTCCTAGGCTGACCATAAGAGCTCAAAAAGTAGGCGGGAGGAGGAGCAATTCCTGGAAGTTCCTGCCTCTCCCCCAACATAGTTGGAAGAATCCTTCTACGTGTTAACATATGAAATGACTGAGCCCATGAAAACTAACAAGGCCGCACCTCACAGTTGCTCTCTCTCTCTCTCTCTGGCCTTCTGAGACAGCCCGCACTCTGTCTATGGAGTGTCTATCTCTCCAAATAAACTTGCTTTCACTTTACTATGCCTCATTCTTGAATTCTTTTTGTGCAAAACAAGAATCTATTCTCTGGCAACAAAAACATCTAATCGAAATTGTGGAAAAAAATTTCTTTCTGTGGAAAATATATATAGATATATTTTAAGCAAGCACTCCAAAGCAACTTTTTACATTTAGACATCTGTAGCATCACCTCCTTTACTTCATGGGCTCCCGTGCAGATTACATAGAAGGACTTGCACCAGCTTCTTTTAGAAACATAAACTTCAGATGTCTGGAAACAATCTGAATGCACTGATAGCTTTCTCAAAAATCAAAATTTTGAGGACAAGCTCTTCAAAAATGTTGTCTTTAAAATAAACTAAATTCACTTGCATGCTTAAATCACTGCTTTCTCTGCTTACAATAGGGTATGAACATTTCAAGCTGTGTCAATGGTGTACTGCAGGTAATCGCTAAGAATGGCTGGCTTATTTTGTAGGAAGAAGCTGTCAGGAATAATTGGTAAGATTTTAAGTGTTGTTGGGGTGGAAGTCTATAGGGGTTTTAAGTTTGGGATATTTGCACTTATATTTTAAGAAGTTTAAATCAAAACTAGAACTGGACATAAGTAACATAATTCTGCCATAGACTAAATTAAATTCTGCCATATACATTTTTATATGTACATAAAGACATATATATTATCCAGGACAATGGAGAGTTCTTTACATTTGATAAAAATAGTGGACGCATTAAGACTTCTATTATATAGCAAAGTTCGACTTCACTGCAACTTGGCTTGATGATATTTTAAGGCCAGGCCTCCTGAGATATACAAATAATCATCAATCAGCATTCACGGCCAAATGTCCAAGCTCACTTCTCTTAAAATAATATTCAATTATAAGATGAAAATAATTTATCCAAGCAACCCTGAAAAACAAATTTTAGGTGGCATTAAGGTCCTTCAAGGTAATTGTTCCTCACTAGTAGTGATTCTAAGATATTATTAAAATTCATAAATCACTTTATCTGAGATATTCTAATTGAAAACCTATAGCTAAAAGCCTTCAACTCAAAATTGGATACTGTTTTCATTTATTGACAATTATATAATCACTTTAATTTCATGAATGAAAGAGAAAATGAGAGAAACAATAACATAATATCTTTGTTACGCACTGGGAAGATTTCAAGGGAGAGAGATATATAGAAAACTTTTTATTTATCCATCCATCCATCTATCCATTCTAGAAAAGGTTTACTCTGATCTCTCTAGAGAAAAAAAATGGATGTGTGACCAATGCAAAACATAATTAAATACAATGATTCAAAAATAATATAGTTTAACAACTTGTGAAATAGGACAGCTGAATAATTTACTTTTCTAAAATTTTGCCTCAACTAAAATATTGAAACTAAAGAGAGATCATGAAACTAAAGATTATAATTGTTGAATATCATCAGACTTTTTTTTGAATGCTCAATATCTGACACAAAATCTGGTCATGAAAATGGAAGATATTAAATTGATTTGTCCTCAAACGTGAATTTTGTTGCATGAGGGATCTCTATACGCTTCTTCAAAATTTCCAACTTTCTTAATCCTAGCATCAGGGTGGCTATTTGGAATTTCAATGTGTAAATTATGGAAAACAAATTGATCAAAATTCTTTACGCACTCCTGATAACATATTAAAATTAATACTGTATTTAAACTCTATATTAGCTACAACTCAATAAAGTAGTGATAATTCAAAAACTTTGACAAACTTGTTTTTGGAAACAGACTGACATTCATTCTTATGTTTCTTATTCTTAATATGTACCAGAAAATAGCACACTTTTATTATATACCAGAAAAAAAATAAGAATCCTTTATTAAAGCCATTAAGAGAGAAATATATTTTTAAGAATTACCAAGCAGTATTTCTGAATGGTTTATTTGCTTTTTAAAGTCAAATCAGTATCTTTATTTTTAACAAGTATTCATCTTAACCCAACCTGCTTCATATCACCTTCAAATTCATATGCCTCTCAGTGACTGTTTAAAAATATATATAAATTACACCTTAACCTTTATACATAGCTCATATTATTACTTGAACAAACTGTTGAGGAAAGAAAGAAATGTGATTACTGAGTTTGGAAATAATTTCTCAGTTCTGAATACAACTGCTGCCTGCACTTCCTAAAATCCTGCAAATCAACTGGGCTCTCTGGTGACTCTCTATAGCCCCTCTTCTCAGCCAAAGTTCCCAGGATTTTACCTGTTGTACAATAAACTGCACCTGTACGTACTGGATACTAGTTCAGTTTTATCCAGATTATATCCCCAAAGTCAATGTCTAATTTAGTGTTGGGAAATATATATTTGTAAAATTATCTTTTAATAGTTCCTTTAAAGACAAATCCAAATGTTTATGTTACTTATTTATTTGTATTGTAGATATACTTTCTTTAAAAAATCATGTATGTTTTACATTAACTTAAGGATTGACTTAATTTTTATTTTTTAAGTAGTTTCTAATGTACTAACCACTTAGGCAGCATAGAAATTAGCAGAGTCCAAGTCCAGGAATGTTACTTGAAGGATAAGCATCTTAGTAGATGCTTCTGTAAGTCAAAAGTCAGAGAAACAGTATGTCCTCAAGCGGATGCTCTTCTTGACAGACATAAAAAACTGACAAGGGACATATGCCTGTTTCCCACCCACTCCCATTCTTTTTTATTTGACCTTGATGACCCAGAGGGATCATTGGCCATCATTCTTATTTAGAACTCAGAATTCATTTCCTACAACATTTTCTTTATAAGCGGTGGCTACACACAGTTGAATTAATATCAAATAGGATGCTACATAACATTCTAGAATAAGTGGGATTTTCCCTTCTGTCCTCAAACTTAATTGCCTTTTCTAACATGGTTTTTATGGGAAAAAACAACCAGATTTCCCAATGACTTACAAATAATTAGAATAGACTGATTAATATGGAAGGCTTGTACAAAAAAATTCAATTTAGCTTTGTTTATCATCCCTAAGGTATTTATGTGAAAATAATTTTATTAGTTTTTGAGTGCATGCATGCAGCAAAAATCATACTTCATCAATACTCAGCCACAACTCTGGACTTTGGAGGTCCCAATAGTTAAATTTTGAGGCAAAGTTGTAAACTAATATAGAAAATGCTTTATTTACATATTTTAATGCATAATTTTCTTACCAATAGTAAAATACTATGAGATTTTTTATTTAAAAAAATACCCAGCAATATAGTTTTAATTTAAAAACTTTTATTTTAAACTTCTGCTTAATTATATGTCTCAAAGTGAAAAATTAATATTTAATTAGGCTTATTGATCTAAATGGTAATCTGTAGCTTGGCTTGTACTTGAAATGGTAAGATTTGCTTATCATGCCTAAGAAATCTTGTTTCATTCACTCTAGCTACTTAAAAGGAAGCAAAATTCCCTAAACCATGTATTAAATCATTCTATTATGTTTTCTGTTAGGTTGTTTTATCCTTTGAATCATTGCCTATTTTATTTTATTCTTTTAAAAAATAAGTATATGACTTAAACGTGCCTTTACCATTAGAAGCTGCACTACAGCTAAACATAAAATTTATTTGGGACTTTTTTTTTTTTTTTACTATCAAAGGAAAGTATACAAACAATCAATACTGAAGAAAGAATAGAGCACTTGGACAAATAAGAGAGACAATACTTTTCCTCAAATGTTTTAAATATCCAACAACTATGAACTAACGAGAATAAGTCATAATCCCTGGATATGATGGCCACAGAAAGGGTTTTGGCATTCTCTTGTAATACTAAATGTACTGTTGGATCACTATTGCAGAGAAACAGTCGTCCTGCTGCATTTTAGTGATCCGACACATTGCCAGAGGAATAAACAACTCTTCTAGCCAACAGAAATGCTGCCTACAGATTCTAGTTTTAGACCTTTGGTAAAAAAAAAAAAAAAAAAAAAAAAGTGTGTGCTAAGTAGGATTTTCTTACATTATTTTTATCAAAAAAAGAAAAGACGAGAAGTCAACTAGATGTTAATATAAATTCTTAATAACATGAAAGGAAAATAAAAAAAAACCAAACCCTATTTCATTATTAAAATTATCTGCATATATGTATATATACCTATTCACAGATAAGACATGCATTTTTATTTTTGAAAAACATATTCCTATTCCATTTAAAAAATTCATGAACAAATTATGTGATAAGCAAACAATGTTCTTTTTGTGTAACCTTTTCAAAAGAGATTATAAACTTCCTTGAATATACACAATATTTACTGGCTATTTTGGAAACCACAGGACTAACAAAAGCCCAGCACTACTATATAGTTTCAATTTTATCTAGAGCAATTTTCTTATACCTTTCCTGCGCACAGATTTCAAGGCTTGACAAATGCAGAAACAATGTCATAATGAATTCTCCTCAAAGAAAAAACAAAATTCATGGGCGGTCAGGACTTCCTTTTATAATGGAAAACATTAAATTGCAATGTGTATTTGAGTAGACAACACACCTCCAAAAATAATACAATACTTATCACAAAACAAATTTCATAGACACTAGCTTTGGCGTAAAACACTCCACAGAGCTCTTGATCACATCAGTATATTGAAAACCCTTATTACAAAATTTATAGCCCCTTTCAACTCTGCAAAGGACATTTCAGGACACAATAAACCTGCGGCTCCACTCTATCATTAATTTCCTCCAAATACACTTGGCAAGGTAACAAGGAACGTCAAATTTTCCACTTAATTTCTGAAGAACATCACACCCTTTAATGAGTATGTTCTTGAAATTTAAAAAATTAAAACATGAAAGTCACTAAAGAGATCCAAAATCGCTTCAAAAATATAACACCTTTAATCAATAAATTCTTGTACAACTATACAAATCCACACACACAAATATATCTGTATAGCATTTACTACAACAGAGTAAAGCCAATCTTTAAGCAATGCCATCAGATTTGATATACTGACTCACACCTAATTCTAGTTTAATTTAACTGCTTCAGAAGCATAACAGTCCACTTTAACAGAAAACTTGGAGCAAGATCACAACAAATCATTTAAAACATCAAACCAAAGGTCCACGTAATCTCAAAATAAAGTAAACTCAAATCTAGCTCTCAGAATGTTAAAACATGCGCCTACCTTGGCCTTGTCCATTCCCCTGCTGACTCCAAAGGATCAGAATCACTAGCAGTCTTAGATCCCATGTCCACATTCTTCTAGTGACTCTTCCTTGTCTTCTGGCCATTGCATTTTAAATTCTGCACATTGAGAGGGGTGGACATGAAAAGTATAATAAATTAAAATCTTAAAGAAATGTATTACCACTCAAATCCCATTTCTAATATGCATTGTGTATTTACAAGTCATCCTGCTTATAAGGAGATACATTTAAAAATTATGCTTCCCTTTGAGATCCTCACTATGATGATTAATATGAAAGCTCATTCATCTTTAACCTCATAGTCTAAACATTCATTTGAATATTCTTCAGTATCAGTTTGCAAAATATGCCATTAAACCTATGAATGCTTAAAAAGGAATACCAAAATACCTACTGGAGTACAATAAAGCAAAAATTGTACATGGACACTATAAGTTGTTACTTAAGTAAACTGATGCATTAAAAACACCATAGCAGCTCTATGAACATATACAAAAATGACTTTTTAATATATTTACATAAATTTAGCATAAGTATCTCACATGTATCTCATATATCTGTGGTTTTGAGTTAAATGTTATTCTAGTTATATCAGTAGCTTTAATAACATAAAGAGATTCATCATGTACACAGAACTAATCTTGCATACTTAAAATTGAGTAAAATTAATTATAGAATCCACATTTGTAATTCTAGGTATATAAACCATAGGAAATTATATATGTATGTAATGATAAAATATACTTGAATGTTCATTATGACACTGTTTTAATACTAAAAAGTGAAAATGCTTGAATGCCCAAAGGGATATTATTTATTCATACAGTTGAATGATGTATAGTAGCTAAATAAATAAGTCATTTGTACCAAAATGGATCAATGTCAAAATAAAAATTTAAACAACCAATAGCAAGTTGCAAAGTGACAGGTTCAATATATACTATATCTTTTATATGTAAACATATGTAAAACTATAATTTTAACTATTTTACATTTACATATATAGTATAACATAAGTCATTAGAATGATAAACACCTTCCAAAGTTAAGAAATTGTAAGATTACAGTTTATATAGTTATTAAGAGCAATCTTCAGAGATTACCCCTAAGTTCCAATGTTTCTGCAGTTAACAAAATATGGAGCTATGGAAAGTGAATTTAATGATTTCCTGAATAAATTCTGTATTCAAAATGCTACATAATCATTATTCTAGTAAACTTGGAAGGGAATCTAGGCATCCAGAACTTTTTTTCCTCTCTTTCTTCTACATCAAGCAAAGAGGATTTAATTATTCACTTTGCATTATTCTATTTCAGACGCAGAGTGTCAAAGCTAAAGGAAAATGTAGAACCATCTAATCCTTTTGAATTGGTAAACAGGCTAAGAAGGTTGGAATGACATTTCCATGCTCACGTGTAACAGCAGAAGGATGAACACGATGAGAGTCTCAGTATTGATAAATATATCTTGAAAATTAGTTTTCCCAAGTTGTTTTACTATCCTAAATGCCTTACATTCCCAGTCCCATTTCATTCTCACACAAATCCTATAAAATAAGCACTTTCACAATCACCGTTTCATGGCTGAGTAAACAGAGGCTTAGAGAAAAGCCACACAATTCCCACGTCACGTGATAGGTAGGTGCTGATGTGACCTGAGCCAAGGCAGGATGACTTCAGAGCCTGTGCTCTGAGCTAGGCGTCACTAAGCAGGGATTTTGCCCTAGATCTCCCAACTATAGTCCAGTAATCATTCCAAAAAGGGTGCCGAGAAGAGGAAAAAGAGATAGCTTACATAAAGAACCTCGTGTACTTATTCCAATTAAACATCTTCAAACTGAAAATCATTAAAACGTAAGATAACTCAACTATCACAGTTAATCCCTAAAAACAGCAATGCTTTCCAGAATAAAGAGGCTGTCCAGGGTAAATCTCAACACCATCCCAATACTCTTTAGCATTACTAATAATTTTATATTGAAGAATAAAATGAGCAATATTGTAAAAGAGCAATGGCGATGCCTGATGATTTGTTTAGGGGGCAGGGAGCAGGGTAGGAAGGTGTTGTCAAAGACCGGCCTTAGTGGTACATATCCATAATGTCTGTATATGTGTGTACACACGTACACACACACACACACAGTTTTAACCATTAAATGATAGATCTTTGTTCCTTTGTAATTACCATGTAACCATTTTTATCTGGCACCAATAATGTCAAAATTCACATTTAAATCACCCCTCAATGGATTACATTTGCAATTCATTTTTATTTATTGTTTCCTTAACTTCTGCTAACCTGTGCACAATACTCACTTTAAATGGTGTTTTGTTCTTACTTTTTAGAGAGTTGAGGCAGTATTTGAAAAATCTTAAAATACTCTTCAGGAAGGATTGGCATATAAAACACCAGTTCCATTATATATTTCAGTAAAATTTTAAAGAACAGATGGCTTTCAAATTGTTATTATAATCAAAAGAAAATGTAACCTTCCTCTCCAATTTGATGTTTATGGAAAACTAATATTTCACAAAATCCAAGTTTCTATGATGTATTTTCTATATCCTGTTCCTTCCCTTCTATAAATATGAAAATCATAACTTTCTATGAAACTTATATATCAATTAATTGTGCTCGTGGAAGATAAAAATCCATCCTTTTTTTATCCTTATGAAAGAAAAACAAAAAACTGGAAAGGGGTATGCTAGATGAACTAGAAAATAAAATTATTTACCAAAAAGATATGCAACGTACGTCTTTAAATCTTTTTTTGGAACACTCTTTTCATGCATATGAGAATCAAAACCAAGGGAGAAATATCTACTTTATTTAATGAAATTTTACATGTACCCGTTACTCTTTAAAGACTGGAATAAGTTCTAAAACATGGATAGTTGGATCCATTGTCCTTTATTGTTCATATAAGAAGTTTTATATTCAGTGAGCACAGCAGAACACAGGACTTCAGATTGGTATTGACTATGTAAACACACCTCCACTCAATCGTGCTCATCCTGCTCTTTTAATGTTGAAGTTCACCAAAGAAAACAAACCTAAAGAATGTATGGTGTATTATATCCTGACATACATAATAGCAAAATTTGGTTTGCTATTCTTTTTCAATTTGCTAAAAGTTAGGTTATGCAAAGATTTTGGAGCAAACAGCATTATGAGACAGTGACTCTAAGGACTATCTCCAGAATGTTGCTCTGTCAGACGGAGACCACAGTCATACCACCTGGTGTGAGGTTGCTTTGTATCTAAAGGTGCTTGCTAGGGCTCTTCAGTTTTACTGTCAGGCTGTAAAACACGTACCATCAGTGCAAGTGGAAGCATCCAGGTGTTAGAGCCACTTCCCTTACAGGCCAGATCTGGGTTGTATCTGCAGCTAACTTCAAAAAGTTCTTCTGACCTCTCCTAGTCATTCCACTTGTCATGTGGGTCTTCTAGATATTCCCTTCTTCCCTAGCCAGCAGGCCCAACCAACCAGCCTAGGCTGTATGTATATATAAAGTTGTCTGACTCATAGAAAAATCTATTTCTGCAACCAGGCAGGTAATGCCTTCAGATTCGCTATCTCATTGTGATCTATAGAGAGTGTCTCTTGTCAGCTTCTAGTATACCTTTTTTTTTTTTTTTTTTTTTTAAACAGCCACTTCTTTAAAGAAAATTCTTTTCTGGGAGAGAAAAAGTTTCCTTGCAAGTCTTTCTCCCAGCAATAGGTTTCTTTATTGAAGTGAGCATGTGCCAGTGAGCCTCCAGGTTGATGCCTCTTTTGCTCAAGTTCTCTAGTATAAAACAACCTTTCCGATCACCCTTTTAAAACTAAAGACCAAAGAATCAAATGGGATCAGGAAGTGACCATAGCTTACAGGTCATCAATTCCTCTTCTCAGCATATTATAGGAACACAATCTAAGCCAGAAAAACAGCAGAGCCCATTACAGCTCTTGAGTTCCAGTTATTAACATTGATTTTCTTCAATGGGAAATTTTCATTAGAAGCCAGCACATGACTTACATTCAGTAAGAACTTAGATTAAGATATATATTGGAGCCTCATTTTAACGTTGTCCTTGGTCTAGATGCCATGGAGCCATTTTTAAAAGGAGTCTTTCTGACATTAGTAAATTCTCACAGGTAGGATCTATCTCAGTCCAAGCTATACCTGACATGCAATGGTGACAGTCAAAGTCCTATATAATCCAAATTAATAATAGAACTTATATAAATTATATACACAGACACAATACACTAAAACATTTATATTTCTTTATCTTTTCAACAAGGTAAAACATGGAGACTGAAAATATTATTTCTAGGCCACCATGCTTTAGAATAAAGAGCCCAGACAATGAAAAGGCACTTGGGATGTTGACCTTGTTTAATATCTTTGACAAATTAATTCACAGTCTCTACAGTATGTGACAAATAAAACATCTCTAAAATTCCTGTAAGCTATCAAGCAGTAAAACTACTTTGTTCTTAGTTCAGGGAACACAGATACATCATTTGCCAATTGGTATTATTTAAAAAAAAAAAAAAAAGCAAACATCTCAAATGTAACATAACATGTACTTCTCTCCTAAAGTGTGGTCCATAAACATTCTGCTTCAGAATAATCCAGGATGCCTGGTACAATGAATAGGCATAGGCATCACTGTGGACACGTTGCATCAGAATGCCTGGAGATGAGGCCTTGGAACAGGAATTGCAATAAATCTTCCAAGTGGTTATTTTTAATCATAAAATTAGGATAGCTAGTCAATACCATGACACTTAAAAATTATTGATAAATAGATCTTATAGAAATCTACAACCTTACTAATCATAGTGACTAATTTTATAGTGAAATATGACATAAAATATGACCAGTCATTTATGTAAAATTTTAAATTAATATGAGTAAGAGACCTAAACAACAAGTTTAGCAGTCATCACCCTAATATTTGAGAGTTCAAGGGAACCATAGAGTCTAAAGTCTCTCCAGAGAGGAAGAGCGATTTATCCTCCTCAAATCTGTGGAATTACTGAAGTAACATAAAACCATTCATGTGTTTCCTGATATCCTCTCAAGCAGACTTACAGATGAGCCATTCCCAGACCAGATTTCCTCACCCTATCTCTTTTGTTAAAATAGGGTGAGAAGACTTTCAGCCTTGGAAAATACAGAAGTGAGTAGACTATGGACACCACTGGATCTAGTTAATCTGCTCATCAAATATGTGTCGGATATTACACTAGTTACTGAGCTACAGTAGTGAACAAGAAAGCCAGGGTCCCTGGACTCTAAGGGCTTGAATTCTAGAGAGGAAGCCTGGTGCAGACATCCACTTAAACAAAGAGAAGAAATCATTACAAAATGATTACATTACAAAATGTGTTCACATACAAAATTAAACAAGGAACTGAATATACAACAAGGGTGTTGGGGGAAACATCAAAGAATTGACTTTAACCACTTTTTTCAAGTGATAATGTTTAAGCTTAGACCTGAGAATAACAAGAGTTAGCCTTGCATACTGTGGGAAAGAGTCTAGAGAAACCAGAATATTTAAGGACCCTGATAGGAAGACAGTGTTGGCAGACACAAGGAACTGAAACTATGAATCTGGTTTGAGTAAACCAGGGAGGAAATACTGATGAGATGTGACTGAAAGATAAGAAGATGTGAAACTATACAGGACTTCATTGGTAATGGCAAAAACTGTAGGCTTTAGTCCAAGTACACTGAAAAGTACAGAGAGGTATGAACTGATAGACATTTTAAGAGAACACTATCACTTGGGTTTCTATCTATTCTTGGGTCTCTATGTAGCAAATAGAGTATAGGGAGTTAAGAATGAAATTAAGTAGACTAATGATGAGGCTAGATAATGGATTAGGTAAGACAAGATATGGATCTGACTGGACTGGACATTAGAAAAAATAAATGCAAAAATTCTAAATATATTTGGAGCCAAAATATTTTTTAATGAATGTTGGATTGGATATGGTGGGAATATAGAAGGAAGACACAAAAATGACCTATAAGTTCATGTTTTCTCTGAATGATCCATGTACTGGGTCAAGGGAGGCATGGACTCTCAGAGGAAAGGTCTGAGCCAGACTCTAAAACTAGAAATCACCAGCTCTTTATGTATAGAAATGGTGTTGAGAGCTTAGAGACAGTATGTAGAGAGAGAGAAGAGTGATTAGGATGGAGCCCATGGAGCCCAAAGAAATAACAATATTTAAAGTTTGGGTAGGGGAATAGAAATAAAAATTGCTCTATTAATGGTGGGGGAACAGAACTCAGGATATTAGCAAGAGAGTGTTAAAGCTAAACCATAACATCTAAAATTTAAAATATGGAAATTGAAAACAGGAGAATATTGACAGATTATGAGGGAACAGCAAAAGCTGTGGCCTAGGGTGAGTGTCAATGAAGATGAAGAATGGTAGGCATAATTGTAGGATAATTGAGCAAATGAGCTAGAAGAGGAATGATCCCAGAAGATAATTTGCCATCAAGATCTTGGGAGTACATACAATGTTATAGAAACAACCTCAGATTTGGCCATGGGAGGGGTAACTGAAGCAGAGGGGAAAAAATACAATGGAGACAAGGATGTCAAGAAACAGAAAACAGGGAATTTTGATGTTCCTTCCACATGGACGTTGAAGTCACTGAAAATGACAAGACGACTTGGCTAAAGATTAGAGCAAGGATTTAAAGCCTTACATAACTGACAGTTATGAGCAGGAGGTCTATTGATGTCAACAATACAAAAAGAACATGGCTACTATTTCCAAAGGGTTTGTGTTTCAAAGGAAGAGTATGATTGGCAAGAAGGATTACAAACAGCAACGTGGAAGCTGCAATGGGGAACAAGAAGAACTTCTGGTTGAAAAGTATGTGGAGAATGAGAAAAAGACTAGTCTCCATTTATGAAGACTACAGAAAAGTCTTCCTTTGGTGTCAATTAAGTTTCATTTTAAGAGAATTAAAGAGGCAATGCAGAACCTTAGCAGCAGTCACTTTTATACTTTTATAGTTTCCAGTAGCTCAGTAAGTACTATGTAAAATTAAGTTTAACACAAAGGTGTAGTACAATTCCAATGGCATAGAATCTTCTGCAAAATCTCCGAGACCAGATAATTCTTTGTTTTCCTAACCTTCTCCTTGTACTACAAAATTTACTTCATCTTATTCAATAATGAACAGTATTAGTCCATTAAAATACACACACAAACCGAGTGTGCATATGTGGCAACCAGTTGTAGATCATTTTGACGCTATATTCAAAGTAAATAAATCATTCTATAACCTGAAAGCATGGAGATTTTGAGAAATTAAAATATCTTTTTTGTTCAATATTGCTAATTGTCAGAGAAATGTAAATCAAAACTATAATGAAGTATCACCTTACACCAGTAAGAATGGCCATCATTCAAAAGTTCATGAACAATAACTGCTGGAGAGGGTGTGGAGAAAAGGAAATTCTCCTACATTGTTGGTGGGAATGTAGTTTGGTGCAGCCATTATGGAAAACAGTATGGAGATTCCTTAAAAAACTAAAAATTGACTTAACATATGATCCAGCAATCCCACTCCTGGGCATATATCCAGAGGGAACTAATTTAAAAAGATACATGCACCCCAATATTCATAGCAGCACTATTTACAATGGCCAAGTCATGGATGGAAACAACCAAAATGTTCATTGACAGATGACAGATAAAGAAGTTGTGGTATATTTATACAATGGAATATTACTCAGCTATAAATAGAATAAAATAATTCCATTTGCAGCACTATGGATGGACCTGGAGATCATCATTCTAAGTGAAGTAAGCCAGAAAGAGAAAGAAAAATACCATATGATATCACTTATATGTGATATCTTTAAAAAAAAAAACACAAATGAACTTATTTACAAAACAGAGACAGACTCACAGACATAGAAAACAAACTTATGGTTATCAGGGGGGAAAGGAGGTAGAAAGGGATACATTGGGAGTCTGAGATTTGCAGATACTAACTACTATATATAAAATAAACAACAAGTTTCTGCTGTATAGCACAATATCTTGTAGTAACCTATAATGAAAAATATGAAAAGGAATATGTATGTGTATGTATGACTGAACTATTATGCTGTACACCAGGAATTGATGTAACATTGTAAACTGTCTATACTTCAATCAAAAAAAGAATAAAAGAAAAATGTTCACTGAAAATAAAAAAAAAAATATCTTTTTATAAAAGAAGTTAGATTGACTACAAAAAAAAAGATAAGGAGCCCAACTTTGGAAGCTGGCTCAGCTAAGTCATCCTTGTCTCACTGGCACGACATCAAAAAACAAGACAGCGCTGGCAGAGTCTTTAAAGGAAGTGAAAGTCACCTATCTAAGGCTCAACTCTAGATTGCTTGGCCAAGATATAGTATCTGGATGAGAGTTCGCTGACTCAAATTAAATTTGTGAAGATGAAGTAGATACTTGTTAAAATAAAAGATCTATTTAGGGAGACATAGGCAGACATAGTGCTTATACTATTGGATAGGTGTACACTTGCTTTCTATAAAAATAGCTTGCTGTTTTTTCCTAGACAGAGCTAACTTAAAAAGAAAAAAAGCATGAAATTAGAAAAAACTATGGTATTATGGCATATATATTTACATATATCATAAGTGATATAATCATGTGATATGTATATATGTGTCGTGTATATGAAATACACACACATGTGTATGTGCATGTATGTGTATACTGGAGTTTGCTGTAGATCTTCAGCCATTGTACTATCTTCTATTAACTGTAGACTCCAAACAAGACAAACATAGCATTTTATTTCAGGGCCAGCTACAGTGAGTAGAAAAATGAGAATATGTTAAATCAATATAGTATGTGCCCCTTGCTTTCTGTAATTCTGAGTTTCTATATGTCACAGTATTTTGATTTCTCTGCTATATGCAGCCATCATAGCATTTGGGAAATTCCACAAGACACTTTGTTCATGTGGATTTGGAAAAGGGAATAGACTAACAACGCTTTGCTTTGCTCTGTACTCTATGTGCAACATCCATTTTGTTCTGTCTGCTAGTGTTAGCTGGTGATTACTCATGACTCTACATGGAAGAGCTAGTTTAAGGGGCAATAGTCTTCAAGTTAAGAAACCTGTTAGGCTCAGTTATTAACGGGGTGAATGACCTTGTAAGAGTTATCTAACCTAACATTAATTCTTGTCTGTGGTAAATTGAAGGGGATGCACTTGTCCCACAGGTTACATTTATGTTGATTTTAATAGACTTATCCTGCTAGATAGTAAATTTTATAACACAGAACTTTTTTTTAGACTGCAGTATTCCACAAGACCCATTAACTTCTCTTTCCCAACTTCAAGAAATGCAGAATAAAAATTAACTCCCTTCTAATTCAGGGGGAAATACCTGAACAACATTATGTATAATTTACTATTTAAACATATCTAAAACCAAGCAGTTTCATAGTTATAAGCTCATTAGAGGGCCTTGACTTGGAATGTGGAGGAGAATGATCCTCTCTCTTTATTCCAATTCTGCCTCCAATGCCCTAAAGTTTTATTTACACTCAAAAATTAGAATCCCATCTGAGAGAGCTTGCCCAAATGAGAAAACAGGCTAATTTCTCAATAAAAGTGCTAGATAATAATAAATGCGTTTCTGGTCAAGGCACTGGGATTCTGGAAATAATCATCTTCCTAATGAGATGCAGGAATTGTGACTTTAAACAGTTAGTCTGTAATATCTGCCAAGTTCAATTCAGCTTCATTTTAAGGGCCTTCTACTGTTAGGGCCAAGTATAATGACTCAAATTAGTGAACTTAAAAATTGCTTTAAAATGTTTGATGGAGACATTTCAAATCACGATCTGAGATTTTTTGCTGCTACTTTTACTGAATTCAATTTGCTGCCAAGATTTAATCAGATTAATCAAGATACCTTAAACTGTAGAACATATCATTCCTTATAAACACCTTAAGAACTTTAGAGTGGGTCAAATCTAGAAGGTATGTTTTTTGTAAGAATGTGCTAGGGTGAATTAATTGTATTTAGCTTTATTTACAGAAGGTTTTAACAAAGTCAACTTGGGAAATTAGGAAACATTTTGTAAAAAAACCTTCTAGAGGAAGTTAAATTACTGAAAAATAATTTCAATTTATGAATCTAATAGTATCACTCAGAAAATAAAGAAAAAGTAATTGTAAAACTTTATAGAGGTAATCTGTTATAAAATTGTGTTAATAATTTCTATCAGATACTTTCCACATCACAAGGCTATTTTAAGAATTTTATTTCTTGTCTATCAAAGCCTCCACTCCCTGTGTGAACTCCCTCCAGACTTAATGATCAACATATTTGTCGGATTTGTTTCAGTTTACAAAAGATTTTTTTTTAAAAATCAAATCCAAAGGCATACTATATTTGGAAACTCTCATTAGAAGGAATAGTTTTTTAGTTTTAAGAAAATATGACTAATTTAATTTAGTGACCGATTATCAAGTTAGAGATCTTGAGTGAATTCAACCTTTCATAATCTTATTTGCTTTTAATCCTGCTGCTCTGGAAAACTGTCAGGTATCACTTTGCTCCTTCCCAGAAGTTTCTCTATCACTACTGTCACATATTTCATCTGTTTCCACCACTAGACTACGTCTGCATTACTGAACATAATGTTCCACACATAAATGGTTGGTGAATATATTACTAGAATGGACAATAGAAATCAGACTACCAGTGGCATATCCTGTTGCCCCATATTCTGGTCTTCAGTTCAAGTAACTCAAGTTGCTTTCACAACCCTAACCCTTTTGGGGAATATTGGTCCAATTATCCTGAATCATGACACTCTTGAAATAAAATTATTAATGATAGTGCCAGAAAGATTATGGATTATCCAACACAATTTTTGATTCAACATCCATGCCTCATACAATAGGAGGACATGTTTATGACTTGATTAGTCTTCGAGTGACACCCCTGTTTTAAGTCCACATAGTGTTTGTATACATCATCTTCCATACATAGTTCATTTTATTTCAGTTCTCATTATTCTACAGTTTATCTACTGTTCTTATTGTTCCGATATGAAGGACTTTCTTAAGAAAATTCATTCTCAATTATTTCTCGCCATGTCCAACTCAATTTGATACACCATCTACCGAAAAAAAAAAATTCCAGTTTCTTATTGCTGCTGTAACCATAAACTCAGTGGCCTAGAATGATACAACAGATGTTTATTTTATTAAAGTTCTGGTGGTCAGAAGTCCAAAATCAGTCTTAGAGGGCTAAAATGAAGTCATTCTCAGAGCTTGTTTTTGTTTTGTTTTGCTCTGGAGGCTCTAGGTGAGAATCATTCTGAAGCTCAAGCATATTCCTTGGATTCCGACACAAAATTTATCACTCCAACCTCTGCTTCAGTTATTTCATCTCCTTCCATGATTTTTCAGCCTCCCCCTCATAAGCTCCCTTGTGCTTACACTAGCTGAGACTGATAAATCAGGATATTCTCCTTATTCTAAGGTCAGATTATTAGAACTTTCCATTAATTCCATCTAGAACCTTAACTCTTCCTTGCCATGTAACGTAACATATTCACAGGTTCTGGATGTTAGGACGCATACACCTTTGGAAGGCCATTACTCTACCCACCACATGAAGAAACTGGGGAAAGGTAAAATTATGTATAATGCACTGTTAACTCTGGCAATGAAATGATACATTTTATAAAGATTTCTATCACAAACTGTTTTTAAATATTTTAGCTAGTAGATTGAGTTTTGGTATATTCTAGGAAAAAAAAAAATCTCATGTCCGTGTTAATAAATCACACACAGTACAGTCTTCTTAAAATAAAAAAGGAATATTCAAAGCTACCTGACAATGGAAAAGAGACTATAGTCACTACGCCTGATTTCTGTCCCTTATACCCCGTCAATATGCACACATGCCAAATTTCCTTCCTGTCAGGATGCTGTTTCCCCAAGCTTAGCAGATGCCTTCATTCTCATCACTGTTCACATTGAGTCTTTTTCAATCTTATCTTCATTAGTGTCTTATTCCCAGCTTCTTATTTTTCTCCTCTGAACTTGATTTTATTTCTTATGTATTCCACATGCTCACACACTTATTCTCTGCTTTACATCATTCCCTAGCTTTATGCATACAATTTTCCCCCACATAAGTTGCTTTCTCTGTAGGACTTACCATACTAGTGCTATCACAGAGCTCAGGCTCTGTCTCCAGCCTAGAATTTAGTGTCTTCTGGTTTCTAGCCTAAATTAAACTTCATAATTAAGCAAAGTCCCCATTTGAGGAAATAGTAGCACTTCCTCCCCTAGAAGTCTGTAATGTACAGAAACACATTTGAGAACACAAATGACTTTTATGTCGAGAAGCCAGATGCATTTCATGCCTATGTGTGCTTAGGGAAGCAAGTTCATCTCATATATCACAATAAGCATCTGTTCCACTAAATTCCACCGCCAGATACTCATCACACTTAGGCAACAAAACGCTTAAGGAAATAAAGGCTCTATACAATTAAAAAAAAAAAAAAAGTACATCCGAAAGCTTTATTTATTAAAAAAAAAAAAATTTCCTTAATCAGTTAAGCCCAGAGAAGGAAGTACTAAAAACAATCAACAAATCATTGAAATCTAGGTTCTAATAAGGCATCTTGGCCATCCCCCTGTATAAAATTTAGAGAAAGTGATGTGTGATTGATTGTATATTTGAAAGGCTGTTTTCAACAGCAAAGGGTGTTCTGAGGTTTGAATACACCACTGAAAATGCAGAAGCTTAAAAGAACTAACCGAAAACCAACTACATAAACACGAACCTGCAAACAACTGCATAGGTGTATATGTATAACAGGAGAAAATCCACACTGTGATTTTGTTAAAATAGTATAAGCATCTACATATAAATGATTTTCTCTATTATTTTTTGCTTTTTGATTATGAACAACAGTCTCTGATACATTTATTCACATAAGGCTCTTGATGTTTCCGGCCAACGTACCTTGCCATTTTTTTCTGTTGGATTACTAATCTTTTTTTATTGATCTGTTGGAACTATTTGTATGTCAGATATATCAAATGAACTGCAAACACTTTTTCCAGATTTGAAACTTGTTTTTTATACCTACTAGTGGTGACTTTTGAAATATAAAAGTTTTCTATTTTAACGAAGTCCAATCCATCAATCTGTTCCTTATTCTGTCTTTGGTCAGGGCTATACTTAGAAAATAAATTTCTCCCTAATATTATAAATGGCATTTGCTTCTAGGGTTCTAGGGTTTTTTCTTTATATTTTGAGACATTTACTTGATACTTACTCTGAAATTAATATTTATGAATGGTGCCTTATAATTTTTGTGACTAAGCAACACAGAGCCAATTATTTCAACAACATTTTATACTTTTATCATTTTCCCACTGTTCTGAAAGACTGCCTTTATCATATATCAATCCGATTTTAAGTTTATTGAATTATGTCCCAGCATAACAGACTTACTAGTCTATCACTATTCCCCCAAGGGATGGGTGGAGGAATAGCTTTCTTACGTTTTAAGTGGGCAAGTAACACAACATGGTTTAAGTGACAACTGAACTAGACAGAAACTTGAATTTCTGGATCTGAACTGTGTTTCAGCTTGACCAATCTTTTGTCCCACACATTTGCCTGTGAGGGTAGGGACTGAATTTTGTTTCTGGTTGGATTTCCACCGCTTAAAATTGTGTTGGGTACTGAATAGATGCTCACAAACAGCTGTTTAATGGTTCGTTACATTGACAGATACCCAATTTTTCATTGCAGTGGCAGTACCATACACTAAGTCATTTTAACTGGCTTTTCGCTGTCAAGAGTAAAACATTCATTCACATGGTTTTACACATGCACACTTTACAGTGGCACACTGCTTTCAAAATATTCACAAGGATTATATGAAATGTGTTGATCCTAGAGGTTTGGTCACAAAGAAAGCCATAAATCTGAAGCATAAAGAAGCAAAATATGAAAGATCAAATTACCAGGATTACCAGGATAAAAATTTACCCTGATTTTCTTCATTTTTTTGCTAATAAAGCAAAAAAAGTTATAAATGTAAAACTGAAAGTGCACGTGTATATATATATCACAAGCACTCATTTTTCATGATGCACACAGTTGTGCGAATACATACAAATAATACACTATCTTCTTTGTATTTATAATATACACATATATATGTATATACATAAATACAAATGATTTGCATAATAATTTCACGTCTATTCATTTCCTCAGCTAAAGACCAAAGAGAATTTAAAACAAAATCAATTATTCATTTAGAAGTGTTTTTAACCATTATCTACCCTTTTATCCTCATTTTTATGGCTCCTTATATTGCCATTTTGTGACTATTTTGCCATCCTTTATATATATTTAAAACAGTCACCTTGAGAATTCATCCTTTGGCTAGTATCGCTAAGATCAATTTTGTGTGACTGTGTGTATGCAAACACACTTCACAAAGAAAGGTCAAGTGTAATATGTCACAAAAAGATTTAACCTCAAAACTGAAAATTATCTATACCTTTTTTCAGTTAAGAAAATTAACAAGGTAACTTCTCATTAGTAAACTTGTTTGCATTCTGTTTGCTTCCATCTGAATTGCCACATTGGTACACTGTATTGATAATCTGATACTTCACCACAGTAAATATGGGATAATACAAAAAATAAAAAATAAGTCAGTGAGTTCCAAGAAAATATATTTTTTCATAGATCAAATAATTTGAAGTTGTCAGTGAAACAGCAAGGTGAAAAAGGATGAAAGAGTTCTCAAGGCCAGTGAATAACAATAATGATGCTGTATTCCAAGCATCAATCACCATTACCACCAAGCTTTGATACCTATATTGCCAAATACTTCCTGTACAGCCTTAATGGTGATTAACAGATGTGCCATAGTGAAACTGAAATAAGACTCTGTAGACAAGTGATATTCAAAAATGTTTGAAAATTTATTATTATTTCTATATCTGGAAATACTGCTTTTTTCAATGTTACCTACACAAATTTTGACTGTATTTACCTGATGTTTAGCAAATACAGTTTTATTAAACAATTTTCACATTTTCTGAACAATCACATTTGAGCTTGTAAGAGAGATCTACAACAAATTCCGATTATACAAAGTTTCTAGCAGTGGCAACAAAAGCACCTTACAATGCCTTTTAAGTCCTATCATCCTCAGCAGCACCACTCATCTTCCCTTCAGATAACTGATGTATTACCTAAGTCAAGTCCTACACAAACGTCCTCAGCATGAGCCCTCCAGCCTCTCCTTGCAGTCAGAATGCAGTTCCAAAGCCTCCCTGTAGGCGTCCTGCAGCCACCACTGAAACACACACACTTGTCACAGGAACTGAAATGCCTCGCTTTACAAATTCAGAACTCACAATACTTTAAAAAAATGAATCAGATTTTTAAAAACTGTTTTGGAATACTTCACACTCTGTGTAATAAGTCATACAAGGATTAGACAACTCTTCATTCCAGCCTACCTTATCATATTTTCTCCTTGCTTTTTCCACACAGCCACAGCTAGCAACAGATTCACTGCTAAATTTCATTCACTGATTATCTCACAATAAATGATCTCAACAGCCATTTCTGAAGCCTCTGCTATTTTGGTTCTATATAATCCTTGTACTTTTGAATGAGTTAGTTATTGTTTGAAAAGCCCTGACTTTAATTCTTGGAAAAGCCATCATTTCCTTCTATAAGCTTTGTAATAGCAAAGATCGATTAGGTCTGGTGACCAGACTAAAGAGAAAATTAATCATATTATTTCATATCAATTAATAATAACATCATCATTTACCATCCTCAAATCGTGTGCTATGGATAATAGGTTTTCCACCCAGAAACAGTTGGTTGCATGAGCAACAAGAGGAAGACAACCAGCCACTTATACCCACACTGAGACATGTCCACACACTCTTGCTGCCACAGCCAAAGTAATGCCATATGTCCTCGGTGATGTGGGTGGACAAAAGTAACAGTTGGCCTGCTAAAGAGGGCCATATGTACACGCAGCCTAGCACTCCATCCTCCTTACTTATGGTTGCTGAAAACTCAGTTGAAGTCCCTGATCAGATGAATAGCATGGCTCAAGAAGATGCTTTGTCAATAGAAGAAAAATACCGTTTATTGTACAACTATATCTCTGGGCATGGAAGCTAAAAATATGCTTGTGCATTAGTCTTCTTATTAAGACTTCCTTAAACATCAGCAGAGTTCCTTAGTCCAATCTCAACTCCCCTCAATAATGGATTTGCATTTAAAAGAGATGCATGTGCAGTCTCCTATTAAAATTGACCATTCATAATCATCCTTGTATAATTCCACATTACACAAACCTCATTTTTATCTGGATCTCCATAAAAAATTTTATTGCTTCTTTGATATTAAAAATATTAAAGACAGTGAGAAATGCTTAAGAACTTAAGAGTATTTGAATTAGAGTTTCTGGAGAGCAAGGAGGGAGCAATGAAGCAAAACTGCATTCCACACACATTACCTTTTACAAGGTAAAGGAAAACATGGATTTGGGGTGATTATAAATAGCTTTGTATCTCAACAAAGATTTCCTTTGGATTTTTCCACAACTGCAAAGACCATACAGCTATTGTACTGATAATACAATTTATAGTTTTAAGGTCATTCCTAATACTGTGATCAGATAAGATAATTTACTTTTCTCTTAATGGCTTCTTTTTGACAAATGAGGGAGCTTTTAAGAAGGACAATGCTCCCTGCACAACAACCAGTAAAGCATGTCACATTCATTTACACATAATTTTAAGAAAAATGAACGACAAACTTGTGAGGCAGCAAGAATTCATTTGCATTAAATTAATTTGAACAGGGCATTCCACGTTCTCTTTGGCAACAATGGTATGGGCGAAATATGAATCCATCTCCATGCAACGGTTCTCTTTTGGGTTACAGAAAGATTTGAAAGCTAACATGACCATCATTAAATTTCTCCTGGAAGTCTACAATTAGTATATATAACTCATGAGATAGAATATTCACAATGCACATTTATGAAGAGCACCAATTATTATGGAACCACTGGTCTGACATCCCCTTGAAAAGTATGTCCTGCCAAGTTTAAAAAAAAACCCAAGCTTTCTGTGGTTTCTAAGATGAATTTGGCTTTGTAAACAAGAGCTAAATCTCATGAATATGAACTATCATAGATATTGCCCTCTGTAATTTAAACCTAGGCAATCCAGATGTTATCTTTGATAGGTTATTGATTTAATTAATATTTTTTGGCCATAGACATGCAAATAATTTCACTCACATTTAACTAAAACTAGATTTAATAAATTAAAGGGTGTTTAATTAATCGGCATGTTTGTTAGGAAAATTCCCCTTTGATGTATTGTAACGGATCTTAAAAAACTGATAGCCCTAAATACGCACTGCTATTCCATAGAGAAGCAAGCACATTAATTTCAGGGTGTCAGAGCACAAAAATATTATTATCATTTGCGGTAGGCTGACTAACAGCCCCCAGTGATGTTTTTCTCCTAATCCCCAGGCCCTGTGAATGTATTATTTTACATAATCAAATACACTTTGCAGGTGTGATTGAGTTAAGGGCACAAATGGGACAATTATCCTGGATCATCAGGTGAGCCCTAGGTAATCACAAGAGTTCTTGCAAGAGGGATGGAGGAAAATTCAGAGTTGAGAGGAAGAGGCAATGTAGAGACAGAGACAAAAATAGGAGAAATGCACCTTGAAAATAGATGAAGGGGCATAAACCAATGAATTCAGATCACTAAAAGCAGAAAAAGTCAAGTAAAGGAATTCTCCCTTCAAAATCTAAGGAAGGAACCAGATCTGTAGACGTCTTGATTTTAACCCAGTGAAACTGATTTTGGAACTCTGACCTCCAAAACCGTAAGACAGTAAATTTGTGTTGTTGATAAGCCATTAAGTTTGTGGTAATTTCTTACAGCAGCAGTAGGAAACCAACATAATAGGCAAAGGAAATAAAATGAAATAGTGATGAAATTGAGAGATCTCAGGATAAAAATGGGGTATTAAACTCAGTATCAGGATTTATCTCAGTAATGGTATTATATATTATTTGTTTATATTTGAGCCACATTATTGATATCGTTATCATGGCCATGCAATCAATATGAATACATCATTATGTCTAATTTAGAGATGAAATTTCTCTATTCCAGCCTTTCTATAATTCCATGCAGATGGCCTTGAGCAACCCTGTATTTGATGAAGCTAATATCTTCATGTAAGCATCTTCCTGTTCAGCAGAGAAGTTACCTCTGAAATTAAATCCTGTTAAGCCAGTTGGGGGACAATATGTAGACGACGTGAACATTACTTTCCAAGACCACAGGGAGTGAGTTTGTGATGCTATCTTTGCCACTAGAATCGAAGTTAGTATGAAAGATTTTCAAAGCAATGTTAAAAACATCATTTTTTCCTCTTGTTAAAAATAAATCATTGCCCAACTCTCCATTATATTTATGTTAATTGGATGAAGTCCAGAGTCCAGACATGAACTATGCTACCACAAATAGAAAACCATTTAAATAGAAGAACCTCACTTATTGCTAACAGAATGACAGTATAAAACTGTTGAGGGTGGAAAGGAATCAGTGCTGTGTGGGATAAATATTTCTCTTTTCTTATCAAAACTGGTCCTGAGACCTAGCATGCTTCTGCTCATGTGTGTAAGTACAGTAAAAGTTATAAAAATACTCCCTTGCACTTTTCTGGAGTTTAATGATTACAGAACTCCAGAAGAGAAGTAGGAGATGGCAATGTCTTGTGCAAGCCTGACACGGAATCTGAGGAGGGAAATATAAAACCTGAAAACAACATCTAGAGTATCTCCACAGCATTATGTGGAGGGCAGGAAGAATACTTATTGAATGACTACCATGTGCTAAGTCTCTTATATAAATTATTTTATTGAATCTCTTTAATATACTGGAATATAATGGAAACTATAAAACAGGCATTTTATTCAGTTTATAGATAAAGAAATGAGAAAACAGACAGGCAACTTGATCAATGCCACACAACTAAAAAAAAAGGCAGGACTAGGGTGAATAAAATGGCCATAATACAAGTAGCAGTCTCACCCGAATTGGACCTGGAACTAAGAAGCAAATATAAACAAAGATCCTATAAGTTAGATACTATTAATCTCCCCATTTCATAGAAGAAGCAACTGAGGTCAATAAAGGCTACAACATTTGTTTCACATAGCTAGCAAGAGACAATTTCAAACCCAGGTCTAGAAGACATATTACTCCAAGAAGCAAATGCATTATTTCCAGGACTGGCTGAGATAATTCTTGCTAACCCTAAATGAGTGTCTGACACTTAATAAGTCTGCAATAATTTATCCTTATTATTATTTAGTTTGGGAACTATTAAACTTCTTCACATGTCTTCTGCAATTTCACTGCTCATTCATATCACAGTTGCCCAAGAAAAATTAAGTTCAACATATGCATCCTGTTTGGTTGCAAATTCTGGAGCTCAAGTAATACACAGCACATCACATTAAACTGCTAGTTTAGTCTGAAATTTTAAAAAAGGAAATTTTTCACTCAGGAAAAAAAAATAATTGGGTTGTTCATTCCCAGATCTACAATAGAGCTCATTAAGTGTATGTGTGTATAAAGAAACATATTTTCCTGTAATTCTTCCTATGCTTAAGTAATACATTTAAAGACTTGGTTCAACAAATCAGAATAACCTATGAATCATATATGACAAAATTTCTGTTCAGTGACTTCTGCTTTTCTTGCCTATAATGTAGCCCATCTTAAGAATCAAAAATTTATGTTAAAGTCAACATTCTATAGACCAATTTCTCTACCTTTTCTTAGCTACTCAGCCATGAATAGAAGGTGTTTATCCAAGTTACCTTGAGAATGAGACAACTGCAATGAAAATTGTGGTTGCCAGCCATGTCCACTGTTCGTGTATCTCCATATTTTTTCTGCATTAAACTTCCCATAATACTCTCTTCTGCCATCACTGTCGCCACAAAGGAGTTTCAGAAATGAATCTCATAAAGAACAAATATATATACACGAAAGTTTAAGATGTTCAATCATCTCCCTAGTTCCCATGCCTACTCTCAACTTACTCATGTTAAAATAAACAACTAAGTGAACATGGCACTTTTAGGAAAGCAAAGTCCAAAATTCAATTCATGCCAAATTTTTTATCCAATTTCTTGTCTCAATGGGCATCACATGTGAAAGAAAGAATTTGCTTTCATCAGTGAATGTTCACTATAGTCCTAGAGCAGGAATTGTCGCTGTTCCACCTGGACCCCTCAGCACTCACCATTCTCATGCATAAGGGTCAAACAATATCAAGGCTGAGCAGTGACTCTGACCAAAGGCTTTCTTGGGTCATCAGAGCTGTCTCATCTGTGCATAGGGTTGTCCAGAAATTCTAGGGCATTAATGCCCCCAACCCCATTCCTGGAGCAGCCCTTAACCCATGATGGCAGTTTATGAAACACCTCACTCCCTTGCCCTGTACATGTTCTGTAGTCTCCCACAGTTCCCCAACAGGATTGAGTCCTGTTGCTCATCCTATTTCCAGCTCTCCATATGGCACAGAAATGATTAGAAGTTGAATAGGTATTTTACTGCAGTGTGTATGCATATCTCTCCTGATCAAGGATATTTGTTGACAAGTATTTCTAGATAAACATGCACACTGTTCCTCATTCTTCACTGAGGGATAAAATGATACATCTCCACTTCCTATCCTCCTCTCTCCTTCCTCCCTCATTCAGCTGCCTATCAGAAAGAATTGCGAAGGAAGAGAAATCAGGCTTTTGTCAGCACTCTTGAGGGGACCCCTTCTCTCAGAAAGGTTAAAACACACACCTCACACACACCCTGCTTGAGCTGCTCTACAGGACCTGAGAGAAGAGAAGATTTTGAGATTCCAGAAAAGTCATTTAAGTCATCCTTTTAATGCCAGGACCTGAAGGGAGCTGGTGAGATGGTCAAGAGCCATACAGCTGATTATCCAGTCATCCAAGAAGAGCAGAGCTCTGAGTATACATAGAATCCTGCAATCAGATGCAAAGCCGCACACCACATCTTTAGTTCCCAAATTCAGCTATGAATGCTATGTGTGTAACATGGGGAAACAGTTTCAAAGCATATGAGAGGCCAAGAAGTTTCCTATCTAGTATCTATTGCTCTTGCTCACTTTCTTCTCATATCCCTAAACTCTCTGCTGAGCATGAACACACACACAAACACAATACCTCCTCAGCGCAAAAAACCACAAACTGTCTTCGAAACCTTAATGGGCTCTTGAAGGGCCAGTATAGAGCACATTTTTATCACTAAAGAATGAAAAGGAAAAAGCTGAATCAAGGTTATAGGTTTTTTCACACCCACAAGAGTTATAATGAGCTTACTTTGAACCAGATCGTATCAGACACCAGAGCAGTCACGGCATATATAGCGTGGGAACATTTTTACGAATGTGGTCACATATTAAAATACAAAACCATTCAGTTCTTAACTCTCCTCTTCTCATAAATCCTATATTAGACATACAATACTTGCCAGTGTTCTCCAGGAATCTTAAAGACAACTCACTTTCAAGTGTGGCAGTTTACTCTGAAAGCAAGCTGTAGCTGTAGTTTCAAGTTCACCCAAGCAGTCTGAAGATGCTTCTAAATGTGGACTGCTTTCTATCTTGATTGTAAGATATAAATTATTCCCAAGAATATTCTTGGTAATATTGAGTCTACTTTTCAATCCACTCTTATGAAAAAGGACACAGTCAATTGTTAGTAGTTAGTGATTATTTGAAGATAATGAGAATATGGCTATAACTCTGCACAATTATATTAAAGTATCTTTTACAAAAAAGAGTGAAACCATACTTAATAAATAACCAAAAAATAAGAAATATTTTAAGGTATTTTTACATAAGGCATAATCATATATCACTATTTCAGTAGCCTCAACTAAAAGCAGCTGTGCACTTCCTAGGAAAAGAACTGAACTTTAAGTTGAATAGCTGAGGCTTACATTCCTGGTTTGTAACACAATAATTATAGAAATTTAGGAAAATTAATCCTGCCATGTCAGAATTTCCCCACTGGAAAACTGGAGCTAACTTTACTGCTCTCTCTAAACTCTATAAAATATTAGAAATGGAACATATGTGTAAGAACCTAACTTACAGTGGTAGACATCAAGGAGAATTTGCTAAACTCATGCTGATGTTAAAAGAAGAGCAAAGTAAAATATTATATTTTAATTACTGAAACTTGAGATTCATATATCTCAATGTGAAAAACCAGTAAGCTCTCTTTTAAGTATAAAATGACATTGGGCCCTTGCAGAGAATTTAGTAAATATTTGAAAGATATTTAAAATTCATCCCCAAATTTGGGCTTTAATATTTACTTGCCAATTTTATAACTTGTGTACTTTACTACTATTAAAATGCACAATAGCCCATATAACTAATCGTATGCCCACCAATTCTATTGAGAAGCAACCAGCAAGGCCCATGGAGTAAGTACTGAAACCAAGAACAAAAACAGCTGCCCCAACCACCTAAAGGCAAAACATTTAGAACACTCTTGTGACCATGACAGTCCTGCTAGTAAGAAAGTAACTTCTAAACCAAATAAACTCATAACACATTTTAGTAACCGTGCTGCTCACATACACACACATATCAGATTTTTTTATATGAAACAAATGTGGGAAAAATCAAGGAAGTTCTGTGGGAAATACTCATAATTTCATTTCCAGAATTTCTTCATCAATCCCTTTCCCCAAAGCCCTTCCATGAAGCAAAAGTTGCTCTCTTAATGTGAACTCATCACTTTCCCCACACATTTTCAGAATGATAAATATATTACCTGTCAGTCAGACGCTTAAAAGTTGTGCTGTTAAAGAAATCCAAAATGGTGATAATTTTGGAACAAAAGATGAAGAGATGAGTGAATCAACATGGCTTTTAAGCTAAATTGACATCACATTCAGAGCCTGTAGAGACAGCCTGAAGTTCCTGCCTTTTAATAAGCTTATAGAGGGTGAAGAGCAGAAGAACCTCCAGTTACAACTCAGAGGGCTACCCTCTGGGAAATCAGTGGAAAAGATACAACTCTCCCCACTTAGAGGATAAGGTTGCCCTGTTACATCGTGTACCTAAACTCCCTAATTCCACCTCTTTGAAATCCTTTGACTTGGAAAATTGGGCATGAGCCAAAAAGAAGGAGGGACAGAAGGACAAAATGGGCTGCCAGGAAAAAAAAAAAAAGACTGTCTAGAAAGCTTACATATAATGCGTACATTTGAGGACATTTCCTAAAACCCAGTCAGTTCAGTTAAATTCCATCCAAATCCCCCCATCCTTCCTATGGGGATCACATCCCCCCCAACCCCCACCCCTGCCTGCCTTGCCCATCCGCCCACCCTCAGCCTGTGTAGCCACCGCCAAGACCGGTCTCGTCTGTCCGTGACTTTGTGAAATATTGCAAAGCCAGCAGCGCTTGGGAAGCGGGAAAACCTCGCCGATTCCAAGCCTCTAGTTCTAGACCTTTCAGAACATCTCTCTGAACTCACCTGGAGTCAGGTCTAGACGGCAGCCTCCACCCAGAGGGACTGGGAAGCAACCTGGGAAGCTCAGCAGCGTCTGACTGAATAATGAGGGCAGTGGAGCTGAGCAGCTACCCCGGACCTGCTGCTCGGGCTGCTCCTGGATTTCTTCCACTCCCCACCCAGAGCCGTCCTTCCTTTTCTCTCTTCTTCCTCCCCCGTCTGCCGCTACTGCACTCCCTCTTCCTGGCGTTGTCGCAGAGAGCGAGTCCTCCCGCCTCCCTCCTCCAGACGCACGAGCTGTCCGTGGTGCTAATGAGGCTCCCAGCTCCTCCCGGGCAGTCAGCGAGCGCAGGCAGCGCGCACAAGTCCCCGCGCCTGACACTGGAGTCCGGGGAGCAGTGCTGCAGACATGCCTTATGTGGCCACCGGAGAAATGGGCTGGAGGAGGCGACCAGCTGTACCCACTACCATCTAACATTCCCCTGCAGGTTTAAGTGATCGATAACCTCAGACTTCTTCCTAAATATCTCCAATAATTCACAAATGCCAAAAAGTAAATGAGGGGTTTGAGGACTTGTCTGTATTAGCATTATTCTCCATACGGCGAGAGTAACTTGGCTACATTCCAGAACTGAAAAGTCCAAGGAGTGCTATACAATTCCGTATGTTTTTTTTAAAACACATTTGGGATGTGCTTGCCTAAATCAGCAACCTACTAGTTATGACAACATAGATTCCTATGAGAAGGTAACTAACACTTATTAAACATCAGGCTTCTTACTTAACAACCTTATTTTCCCCCAAGCTAACATTTATCACAATTCTGTGAAGCAGTACTCTATTTTATATCTTAAGAATTAGAGACTGAATAAGCTATCTGCTCAAGATCACAGAGATTCCAAGCCTCTGAACCTAAATAATAACTGAAATGTGCATGTCTTGCAGTCCATACCCTGTGTACGATGTCCTGCAGCATCTTAGATGACACTGTGCAATTGAACCAATAAAGATAATAGAACCATCAACCAATACACCAGGAGCCTGATGAATTTCCAGAATCACGGTGAGACTTGGGAGTAGCCAAGCACTCCAAGTAACAACGGTTCAGATGCATGCGAACCATGACTACTTATAAATGAATGACAAATAGTCAGAACTAAGAAAGGCAAATAATGCTGAAAATCTTCAGCATCAATTTTCAGCCACATGTCAGCTGAATTTTGCACTTGGCAAAAGAGACCAGATACTGGCTCTTCCAAGAAGCCTAATAGGCATGGACTTCTTGCAATAGAAGAAACCCTAGTAAACAACACACTTGTTTCCCATTGATAACATGCAGTTTCTAACTAATGTTAATTTTTTTAAACTATCAGTAGTCATTCATTTCAACTAACCTTATAGGAAAAGGTCAAGCTTCCAGCATGATACTGAATAGCACTGAAAATTAAATTTACTTAAACCTATAGAAACATAGTCAATAAAGTAAATAATTCAATTGACATCTTTACTATTATGTTACTATGTATTTCTTCCTAAGGCAAAGGATAATAATTGCTTCTGTGGTATGAAATACTATAATATAGGTTTTATTTTTTTTCCTTGTAGAGAGGGAAGTATTAAGTAAAAGAAGTACAGTCAGATTTCCTGTAACCAGTTTCATCCTGATGATTCATTCTATGCTCTGCTACAAAGATTATTCAAGATGGTCTTTTTCTTATTTTCAAGGCAATTCAGGAATTAAAAAAGGATAAAACTGGTTCACAGCAGGTGAGCAATTTTGAAGTACCTAATCAATGCCAATCACTAACTAATTAAGAGTGAATTCTGATTATAAACAACCATAAAAGACTCTGATCAAGGTATGACTAACTACATTCTATTTTATTCATATTACTACTGTATCTAATTGAAACACAAAGATAAAATATACACTTACATCTTTCTCCTATTTAAAATATTTATTGATTTTGGCATAATATCATATCCATCCTTCAACACTCAGTGTACAAGTACCCATAAATCTTTCTCTGATTTGTTTATCCAGTGTAAGTATTTTCCCCCTTTGAATGCTAGCAACACTCTGTTCCTTCTTTGCAATGCTTATCCTCAATTTTTTATAGCTCTGTCCACACATAAACTATTAATCAGCATTGTATAAATGACTTTTAGTAAAATTTGTTGAACAGAAAAAAGATTAAATTTTCACATACAAGCAAAAGCCCAGATATTTTTCCTTAAAATTTTATGTGCATATAGTTTATCTGTACCAGTAGACAAAAAGCTTCTTAAAGGAGAGGGATTTTGTCTGCAAATTTTGTTTTTCATACATTATCAATCTAAAGCTCTAGACCAGAGTTGAGAGCAAAGCATTTGGTTAAACTTAATCTAATCATTCCTTAATTTATTCAAAAATATGTACCTACACTAATTTTTTTCTAAAACTTGTGCAAGATGAGGGGTATACAGTGGTGTTTAAACTTGATATGGTCTTTGCCCTCATTGAATTTACAGCATAGCACTGAAGAGTAATGAACAAATAATAACAAATTTATACATTCTTGTTGAATAAATGAGAAGTCTATCTGAACTCCTTGGCCAAGGCCATAACATGAAAGCAAAAGAGCTTCCTGCCTGAAAACACTTAAAGCAACTCTCAAGAGGGACTCTCTGTTGAAATAGTACATCTCATTATGGAAATAATGAGAAAAATTAGTAACCAAGCAAATGACAGCATACATGCATCTTTGTGATTTTTGACCTTTCAGCTTCCTCAAAAGCAAGACCACAAATCTTTCAACACTCTGGATAGTATTAACCTTGGCACAGAGTATAACACTTTTTTACATATTTTTTTCACATACTTCATTCTGTTTTCCTCTAAAGGATTTTAACTTTTAGCTCAACTTAATGAATTGTCTAGTGGAAATATTTTGCACTGAACAACTGTCCATGAGCCATTCCCATGCCCTAGCTCATTTCTATGATGCCTTTTTGCCTTTAACTTATGATAAAATTCCTTTTCTACTTTTATTGGTAACCATCACACAGTAACACTTGTATCTACATTGGGTTGGATTGGAGCTTGCAAGTGTTTACTTTTATATCAGTAAAGGGAAGTTAGAGAGAAAAGATGTTTGGAAGGCTATGCAAGGGGCTATCACAGCATCTCAGATCAGATTATTTTGTTGGTGGTGATGTTTTGTTCTGTTTTATTGAAGTACAATTGACATATCACATTAGTTTCAGGTATACAACATAACAAACCAATATTATATATATATACACATTGATATATATATAGTGTATATATATATACATAAATAATCACCACCATGAGTCTAGTTAACATCTGTCACCATAGTTACATTTTTTTTTCTTGCAGTGAAGAACTTTTAAGATTTATTCTCTTAGCAAGTTTTCAACTATGCCATAGATTATTATTAACTATAGTCATGACATTACATCTCTCTGATTTATTTTATAACTAGAAGTTTGTACCTTTTGACTCCCTTCACCCAGTTTGCTTTTGATCTTTCTGAAATATTATAGAGAACAGACTGACAGCCAGGTCCTAGGATGGCTGAGCCATCTCCCATCTGGCCATTTTTAATGACCAAACTGTCTCCTAAAATGGCTTTAATTTTTAAAATATAATAATTTTATTTGTGTATAGGTGTTCATGAAGTGGAGTTAGGGAAGGGAATATAAACTAATAAGGATTTGGAGAAAAATATTTCACAAAAATCAAAGATTCTGAAAGAAGAAAAGACAATCTACCTGTTCTGAATGCATTTTTAAAAGCTCATAATTCCTAACTCAATACATTGTCTACAGGCTTAAAGTACAACATAAAAATAAAGATAGTAGGTAAATCAGCAGAGGATCTCCACTTGATCTAATCCTTAAAGTTTTCCATATTTTTTTTCAATGAAAGAGATATGCATTTACATCTCAGAAAATGAAATATACTATTTTGACCAACACAGAGGAGAAACAGGAATATACTTCAGTACTACAAAAGTGACCTGTCACTAGAACATACCATGGCTTACCATCTTTTTCATCCACTGGCTAAAATTTTCACCCCTAGAGTCATTCCTTTGAATGTGCTGGGGAATTGCTACTAAAATCAAATACATTTGGTAGAGGAGTAGATAAATTTTTAACCTACTAAATCATTCACTAAAATCTAACATGCACTTACAGATTTATCCACTTACTTTATATGACAAGTATGTCTGAGGGTCTGTTATGCACAAGAAAATGTGGAATCATCTTGTAAAACAGAGGCTACTTGAAGGAATGAGAGGTAAACTGTGATCACAAGAATGAAAAGATAGCAAAGCAGGAGGGGACTTCACGGAAAACAGGTCAGGAAGTATTAGGATTTGGGAGAGTGTGAGCAAGCCTGGTGGGGGCTGATATTTTAGAAAAACCTGAGTTAATTTAATGGCTGTGGTTCTCTGTTTCCTCATCTGCAAAATGAGAGAAATAATGCTAATTACTTCATAGCTCATTGTGAGGATTAATGAATCTATGAAAACAAAACACATAGAATAGTTGTGATACATAGTATGAATTAAGTCTTTGCTATTACTATATGAAGAAACTGACAACCTCCAGAAATAGTAAGATATGGCCACTTAAAGGCAAGATATCAGGAAGCAAGCCTCAAAGTTCACTTTGACAATTGGCTGAGGGCTGCCTGGAAAAGACAGTCCAATTAATGTTACAAGTAGATACTGTTTTAGGATCATTCCCTCCCCTCTGACCTCCTCTAACACTTTGCCTGCGTGTTTTATTGCACTTTTCAGTTTCTCTGTTGAACTGCAGTTACTTGCATAAAGTCTTTTAGATTCCTATAAAAATAAAGTTTGTAATGGGATTCTTAAGGAGCTAGGTCAAAGTTATCTTTCTACCATCTACAGCAAGTAACCCAGCAGTAGTAACCCAATGTTTATTGAATGAATAAACAGGAAGATTATTTGAATTTTTTCTTTGCTGATTTTTAGTCTGAATTATACCATTAATGGTGAGAACAAATGCTAAGTGGTGAGGATATATGGATTAATATTTAAATCTATAACTTAGTTTTATTTGGGAAACTGACATACTTCCACTTCTAATACAATCATGACCTTCTATATATGGAGATTTGCTCCTGCACAAAAGTCATCTGTCTGTGGACCAACAGCATCAGCATCCCCTGGAACTTCTCAGAAACCACGCCTACTGAATCAGAATTTGTATTTTGACAAGACCCAAATGATTCATATATACATTTAACCTTGAGAAGCACTGTTCTACAATTCCCTTTATTTCCAAATTGCATTGTCAAGGAAAGAATATACCATAAGCGTGGTAATAACAATGGTAATATTAATAAAAATACAACTAATGTTTAATAATCTTATGACTCCTATAATCCCCTTCTTTCAGACACCAAGTCTTTTATATAATACTTGTTATAATTCTACGGAGTTGCCATTCATAGCATCCACTAAACTAAGACTCAGAAATTTTAAGTAACTTCCCCACAGAGCTAGTAACTCACAGACAAGATTATTAAACCTTGGCTTGGGCTACCAGAGTCCAAGCTCTGTTTAACTCATGGTTAACACATGAACTTCCACCTTTTACTTCCTGACTGCGGTTTCCTTTCAATTTCATTAACTTTATTTATACATGATTGATTTTTTTAAGCCTCTCCAACAATTTTTGGAAGACAGTGTATCATGGATTAATAAGGGAAATATCAAATATTATCCATGAGAAATTTTAATGAAGTAGCTCCAAAAATATTTAAATACTTAAAAGAAACAGAGTATTTGTTTTCAACATTTTTTGTCACAAAGCATTCAGCACAAAAGCAAGGTAGTCTTTCTACTTAGAATTTCCAACTTGCATTTCCCTGATGGAATAAGATTATGAAAAAGTGACAAAAAGTGCAAAAACCAAGAAGCTAAGAATTGCTATACAAGAAAAAAAATGAGCATAAATATACCATATGAATGACATCTACAAGAATCATGGGAATCCTATTTGGTATTTAGTTATTATGACCACAAAGAAGTGTCTGTACAATTCACTGTGCATTATGAGACAATAAATCACCTCATTAGGCTTGGAGATATGTAAAGATTTACAGTCTAGGAAAATCTACCAGATATTCTCACTTGCTTCTTAGGCTCTGCCTCCCCCAGTATTCCTCATTTCCCATAGGAAGGTGCACATGAAAAGCATTTACTTTAAACCCAGCAGTGAGTGGGACTTCAGTGTAGCCAGACATTTTAAAGGACAGATTGGCTTCTAAAGAGGTGGAGTTGTGACCTTGGTCTTTTTATTGGAGAGAAGTATTCCCTAGTTGTACTGTATATCCCCCAAGCACCCTTGTGTCGTTTCCTTTATGACTGCCTCCTGTCACATGACCCCTCCTCCACTCTATCAGTTGGTTTCTGAGGAAACTGCATAAAACCCACAAAGGAAGCTGAGAAAAATGTCAAACATTAGAGCAGGAGAATTCCATGTTGTTAATATTTTCACATGGAAGTCAATATGCAATTAAAGACACTGCCCTTTACCACCTAGAGCAGACATCCAAGAATCTTAAAAGTAGAAAGGCATTAAAAGACCTAAAAACCAGGACTTGAAAAAGCCTTCTTATTAGAGATGAAAGAGATGAAGTTGGGACATACTAAGGAAATTGCCCAAGGTCACACAGCTAGCTAGACTGCAGAATTTTTTCTCTATAAAATGTTTTTTTTTTTTCAATCATGTCAATATGTTTCTAGTCCATTGTGGGGATACAATCTCCAATTCGGAAGCCTAATTTTCTCTGTGAATCCCCCTTACATCTCCAGCTTATTAATATCCCTTAGGAATATTACAGGAAATAATCAGCAGCACTCAGATGAATATTCTGAAATACACTTGTAAATTATATATATCGATGATTTAGGAACCTCAGAAACTAACAGACACCAGATAGGGTAAAATTATATTTGAACTTCCATGTGGCATAAATGACAACTTATTCTCATTTGTATAGCTGTATTCTGTACATTTGAAAAAGGAATATTTCAATACATAAAATGTAAATACATAAAAATGAGGAATGAAGGAGTAAGTAAAAATAACCAGGCCGAAAAACAGCACAGTGTTATCCTCAGCAGATCCTAAAAGGATTCTCATTCTGAAGAAATAGGAGAACTTGAAGATAGGAAGTGCCCTCACCTAGCTGTACTGATAATGGTATGTATCTTTAAAAGGCTTTTAGAGAAGACGGAAATATTTCATTTTATATTCAGTTAAATGCTATGGTGGTGTTTCTTAACTATGAGCTATTTTTAAAATTCCCATAATCTATAGATGACAAAATTATATAAGTATGGAGGAAAAGGATAAGCCTTACAAAGGTGATAATACAACTCTGTTTTCAAATGTAAGATTATTTCTAAGCACGCATTTGCTCATCATACTGATGTGTATTTAAATTATTTGTCACCTACACCTGTGAAAGTGGCTAAAGCAATCCTCCACAAGAAGATGGGTTTTTCTTGCAGGCAAATATTTTTTTCATATAGTTCTTAAACATTTCCAGTTTCATTTTACTTGAAAAATACTTTTGTGATATTTTTATAATTACTAGAACTCTGGCTGCATATATAATTAAAAGGATGTTATTTCAAAATGGTATTTATTTGTATGTATTGTAAACCTCTGAACTTTCAATCAATTAATATTTTCTTTGTCAACAAAGTTGTTTTCCATATATTCATCATTTGGAATGCATTGCCTTAGTGTGAAGCTCGGTAGTTAAATTTAAAATTTTTGAGTTGGCTTTTACATGAAATTATGAAAAGTAAGTAAAGTGAAAAATGGAAACAAGTTTTAAATAAAATTTTATTTACAACTAAGACCAAAGGAATATATAAAACATCTAAAATAATTAGAACTATTTAAATAAACGAGGTATTACCTAATGAGCGAAATACCCTTTGGCTCACTAGATGGCTTTGACAGGTTGCTTAGTTTCCGAGCTTCAGTTTGCTCATCTCTATAATGGAAAGATTGGACTGGATACTACTTTATGTTCTACTGAACTCTGTAAAACTATTTAACAAAATTCCATTTGTACTCTTCTTCTCCATCTTACTCTATACAATTGTCCCTGTTCTACTGTAAGTACCTTCCCATGGACCCCAGAGCACAGCCTCTATTAACTCTTCCAGAGAATCCAGAAGTCCTCCTGCTGTCATGGAGTCATCTCATGAATGGCCCCATTATGCACCTAGTTTTTCAACCCCAATTGCAAGGAATACTCACTTTTCATCCCTTCCTTCACCGTCTTCCTACCTGCAACCAATCAGCAGTCCTACCATTTCAAACTTGTAAGCACATCTCTAATGCATCCATTCAGCTTTAACTCTATAGTAAGCACTAGCCCAAACCACTGTCAACCCCTACGTTCAATATACCAATGGGTCCCTAGCACGTCTGCATATTTCCACTTTCCCCCCTCCTCCACCCCTATTCTCTATATGGCAAAGAGAGTAATCATTTTTTTTTCTAAGTAATTACATCATGTCACTGCCCTGGTTAAATATCTCTGAAGTTTCCTAATGCTTGTGGAAGAAAAACCACACCTAAACCTGAGTCCCTAGCCCTCACCATATCTACAACCTCACATCATGCCATCTCTCCTTTGTTTATTATGCTCCAGCCACAATGAACTTCAGGTACCAATACACAAGTATTCTCCTGGCACAGGGCCTTGGCAAGTGCTTTTTCACTTTTTTTTTGGAATTCTCTTTGTATCTTTTCATCTTTCAGTCTTCAGCTTACATGTCATTTTCTCAAAGTAGCCTTTCTGGATCCTACCTTATCTCACTGTATCTTCAACCCACTCCTGCCCTCAATTTTTATTTCTATTACATTTCTCTTCATAATATACATTTTAATACATGTCTTGTGTATTTATGTGATTACTGATTTTTATTTAGGAGAGCCTTTTCAATAATATAGTATTATGTCAGGGCTCTACCCCATTGTCATCAACACTTAATGACCAGCACTTGGCACAGGATCTGGTACACAAATGCTTATTGACTAGACAATGAGCCTCACAAAGATAAAATCAAGTAAACCTTGGGGAGTGGTAGGCATGTTCTTTGTCCTCTTGTGCTCCAGGCAAAAATGGATTCAGGCTATGTAAGAAAAATATATTCAACTATATTATTACAAAAAGAATTCTTTTTAAATCTTATTCCAGGTTTGACTGGGTTATGCAGGAATCTGAAATGAACACGAGGGTACAGAAAGGTTGTCAAGAAGTGTCCTTAAGATTAAAACCTGTAGAAAGGAAAAGAAAGAAGCAATACTGAACAGAGGGAGAAGATGAAGAGTGATACAACCTCAACACAGTCCTCAACCAACTTACAGGGAGTCCTGGAGCTGAGACGCATCTCAGGGGTGTCTGAATTGGGATTCATACCTCATACATCCATCAGTCACGAATGAAGGCTGCCCTGTGAGGGGACATGACCATGGGTGAGGCAGTGGCTCTCAGCAGGAAGGAAGTTCTAGAAGGTTCTTTGTCTACAACACTCCAGGCAGCTGGGATAACGAGTCCTTCATTCATGATGGGCATCAAGTGCAAAATATGAGAACCTTGTATAATCATGATACATTTCATCTATTTGAGTCATAATTAAATCAGAATGGGTTATTTTTTTTCTCCCTGCAAGCCACATTAGCTCACAAATACAGCATTTGAAAACTCAGTAGTGGATAAAATTCTCGGTGATAGTAGGAAAACTTTATTATATTCCTAGAATTGACATTAAATATTTAAGCAATAAATACATAGATGAATCTCTGGATTCGTTTGCCCATCTAAAAAATCTGGAAGCTCAGAGAAGCTGAATTATGAAGTTCTAATTTTCAAAGCACTGTTATAGAAAGATTTTTATTTGCAATAAAATTAGTAAAATTGTTAACACTCTCTTAAATTATTTTATTGTATTTGTATTATTGAATTATTTTATTGTATTTGTATTTTATGCTAGCCATCAACTACGTAAGAGACAAAATACAACTCTTGAGAAGAATGGTGGTATTTCTTACTTATAAAACATCTTTCCCTGAGTCACATCAAAATGAACTAAACTAGTCACCAAATCAAGAAAACAAGTTTACTCAGAAACAAAGAAAGAAAACTTTATTTAAACTCACAAAATGGTGAGCAAATACAATCAGCTTGGACAAACCTGAAAGCTAAAGCTGGACCCTGAAAACTTTGCTAGTGACCTCGTTCTTCTCCCCAGATGCTTTTTAAAGATTTTTCCTTTAATCTTGTCATTTAATCTGTTTACTAGAATTTTTCATAGTAGCTATTTCTTAGGTTTTGTCTCAGAATCCTCAATGCCGGAAGGCAAATGAAAAGAAGCCTACATAGTTTTAATGTGAGAACACAAAATTCTATGCCCAGTGCAGTTGTCATCTATATTTTCCAGATCATGGAAAAACACTGCTCAGTAAGAATGAAAATCAGGAAGCTTATCCACATACAATTCTCCTCTTGAAGATGAGAAATCGACCAAAATAAATAACTCACAAGTGTGTTATGGTAAAAATATTAATATTAATATTGTATTAATAAATAGAATTGTCTTTTTTAAAGGATTCTACTTAGTTGGAATAAAACAGGATATAATTTTCTATGGTCAAGAGTTCAATATGTATTTATCCTTAAGGAAGGAGCAGAAAAGACATATATGTAAACATTCTTCGTTGTATAAAATATTGTTTTATTCTTATGTTGAAATTTTAAACGTTTAAATATATAATTTAGAAGTGTAAATAATCATTAAAAACTTATACCCTTAAACTCATTCAAACTCAATCATTAAACTTAATCATTTAAACTCCTCTCCTTTCAAATTACTGGGAAATGGCAAAAAATACAGCATAGCAATGAAACAATATGGCATAGATGGAGTCCAAATGGAAAGAAAATGTGTTAAAAAATAGAAAATAAACTCATATGCCAGAAATTTGACAAAACTACCTATAAAAACAAATGGGGAAATAAACTTATTTAGGAAAAAACAGACTATGAAAGTGTATTGTAAAAACACACAATAACTATTTTCTGTGAACCCAGTAATGGTAACAAAAGCAAAACATAAGATGATGGTCAAAGATATATATAATACGAGAAATACACAAAGAAAGCAAGGAGAGATTGAAACAACAGTTTCAGAAAACCTATACTGTTGAAAGATAAAATCCATAAGTATATAATAAATAATCTTCACGTCCCAAGTAAGACAGTGTTGAAACATATAAAACAAAACAAATAAAATCCAGAAATACAAGGAAAAATGAAACATGACAGTACAGATTTAACTCTCTCAGAGATGACGTAGAAAAATCAGATAAAGAATTCCTGAATAATGACATCAGTAAGCATCATCCAACAGCTACATATTAAACTCCGTAGAGGACCTCCATCTTCCTTCCAAGTACTGACAGTATAATGACGCAAGTACCCCTATACTGGGCCACAAAGAAGAAACTTCAACAGGTGCCCAGAATAAACAAGCACATGTGTAGAACACGTAAAATTCTCATGCAGTAGTTAAGAGGACGTTTCTGTTTGTGCTCACAAATTTACTTAGAAGGAGAGGGCCTCCTGGGGCTGAGACCCTTTATGCCTTTGCGGGTTCCAGTTATCATAACTTAGCTGATGACCTAGGCTGTGATGCCTGACCAAGACCAGGTGGAAGGAAAAGACAGGCCTCGTAGAGAACTAATTCATTGTAAGAATAGGAAAAGAATAATTTAGTAATTGGCTTCTCTGACCCGAAACCTGGATGGAGAGGAAATTCTAGATTGATAAATGCAGAGCAACTGACACCACAGTCTCTTCCAGTCCAACCACTGCACCGGCAGGGTTGTGAGCCTAGGAAACGGACGCGAAGTGAAATGAAAGAGCATGACTAAATCAGGTAACACCGGGAGCCCGGCTGTGGCATGGAGCCTCATTACTTACACGTGACATAGAAACCCCTGTGCCGAGGAGCACGTGTGTGGCCCAGGTGTGCTCGTCTCTTTTGACTAAAATAGTTTTATCAGCAGGCAACATTAAGACTTTTTTTTTAATGGCTGCTATAGCAAGTTCTAGAAATTATGAGTGACACACTTACATGGAAAAAATATTCAAAAGCCATGCTTCTTACTGGGAACATTGAATCTCGTTTTTCAAAATTACACAGCACAACAGAAAATCATTAGTAATGTCTTTTATATTTCATGAAAAGGCATTGGCAGAAAGTAAGGAAAGCAGTCTTTATTGGAATTGAGGAAAAAATGAAATCTAATGTCTTTTGACATTAATCAAGAGTAAATTTGGGAGAGCTCAAAATGTCACTGATACTTTTTAGCTAAATCTTAAGTGGCTCTGAATATTTACTTTTAATGGAGGAAAGCCAGTACATGAATCTAAAAGGAGTTTATTAAACAAATGTCACTTTAATTTGCTTCTAGAATATCTTGATGTGACCTTCTGGTGTTTGATTCATCATCCTTATTTTGTTTTCTTCATGCTAAAATTAAGATAAGCTCATTTTAAAGGGCAGGAAATGTTGGTAGTTGGAGGGGCTGCTGGTTGGTTACTTTACAAGAGTAGCAGGGGGAAGCCAGTGAGGGATTAAGAAAAACTATACCAAGTAGGCATTTGATATCCATTTTCAATATTGAAAGACAAAACTGTTAATAAAATTGACTTATCTTTTAAAAAAACCATGTTTCATTTCAAAGCATCTCCTCACTTTATCACGACCCTGAAACTTTGATCCCAGGTAGAATTACTGGCTCTTTCCTTGGTGTTCTCACCTTGACTCTATACACACCTTTCAGAGCACATGTAATAGTGTGTACTTCTTTTTTAACATACCAACTTATGCAACAACTATATTATAAACCCCTTGAAGACATGTCTTAGTCATCTTTCTATCCACAATGCTTCTATATAAAAATATGGAAAGAATGAATGTTTTACCTAACTTCCTTGATTCCTATTTCTTCCACCACAAATATGCAAAGATTCTAACCTAAAGGTTCAGAATTTTATTTTGTTACTTAATGTATTGCTACATGGATCAGTTTTTAACATGTCCATCTGTATCTCCCCCTCATCAAGACAGTAACAAGAATTTATACTTTTGTAAATGACAAAGGGTACCCTGCCTAAAACTTAGCATTGAAATTTTGGGATCATGAGTGAAATCTGGAGAAGAAATAACTATTTAAAAGCCATACATAATTTCAGTTTAGCATGAAGTAGATCCAAAGTCAATGGAAAGAATAGTGTTCCTGTTTTATGGGAAGTCCATAAACCAATCATTTCTTTATGAATAAATGAAACAAATATGACCCATTATTTTGGAGGAAACTAGAATATTCTGATTGCAAGTATTTACGTCTGAAAATCTAGCTATTGAAGGTAGTTCAAATTGCTGTGCAATTGTTTTAACTGAGCTATTGTTCTGAAGATATTGCAACTTCATGGGGGTAATGTTTCTATTCTCCATATGGGATCAGACATGATAAACTGTGGCTATGGATTATGGATGTTTGCTCCTTGTTCTCAGACACTTGCAGAGTTACCTACAGGAGATAAAGAACCAAGGGAAAGGGGGCTGCAGAAAAGACCCATAGCACTGGTCTTCATTCTCAGAGACTGAGAAAACAGAATCCGTTAATGGCAAAGCTTGGCCAGGACTGGACTGCTAAGAGCCTAAATGTATTTTCATTAGATGAGGGTGATTTCACAGGTTTGCCCTTCTGAAATTGGGATATGCTACCATAGTGAGTGGGATATGGTGGTGATATGGTATAAGATTTTTCTCTTAAAGGCCACTCATATTTTCTTTTTTAAATCATCTTGAGAAAAGATAGATCCCCAGAGAGGAGATGAGAATAGGGGAGGGAGGGCTTAGACTGATAGAAAAACAGTTTTCAATCTCCTTTGGATTCAAGTATTCCAAGCCCTCTGGTTGGTGGAGTTAACCTGCATCCTGCTAAATGGAGCAAGAGTTTCAGTACAGAGTTTTCCTGTTAAGCATCCTCTGACCTCACATAATTCACAAAGACCCCTATTTTAGTAATGTTCTCATAGCAGTGTGTACCTCCCTGCTCTACTTTGTTCACAGTTCAATTTGAATGATTAACATCTGATCCTCAACTGTGACTGTAACCAACATGATGGCAGGGAATGTTTCTGTTTTGTGTATCATTATATACATGGTGCTTTTCAGAGAAAAAATGAAACCTGAAACAGTTTTAATTTCCATAGTTACCTAATTAACGTGTTAACTTTTATAATTTGTTTGATGGACTATATGTGCAAGTAGTACTTGTAATTAGCAAAGGTCTTCAGAAAACATCTGTTAACGCCATATTTCAATAACAGAATTTCATCTTTAAGACCTTTCCTCTAAAGAAAAAGTGTTTTTCAAAAAATAATTGTTTTGACTATATCTTTACAGAAAACTTTCCCCGATGAGATCTCACAATGTCGAGTTAATCCATTATGAAATAAAATCAATATGAGATTGGGCCATGATGAATCTGAGATGAATGGGTCAGGTTCCCATCAGTTAAGTGCTTACCCTTACCTAGCCCCTATGACTTCCTGAAGCTACTTTTCACTTAAAAGTATCATTAAGCAAATAATTTAGCAATGATAATATACGTTGTATCGAACTGGATGTACTGGATTACACTCTTATTTATCTAATTTTAGTATGACAGAGAAACATCAATATAAAAAGGGCTTCAGTCAACATACTCATACTCTTTAAAGATGGCAATACTTTAACAATATTAATGAGAGGCATCATTTATCTTATACAATATTTCAACATCTAAAACATTTAAAATGTTTCCTGTGTCTTGCTTTTTTTAAATTTTGTAATAGTTTTGTGAGAGTTCTAAGACATCTATTCTTGCTATGCAGTTATCTCACGCTTGTCCTGTGGAAATGTCTGGTGAATCCCAATTCATTCTGCATCTCCATTTTATGCCTTCCAGTTGAAAGCATTATCAGAGACTATTAAGTGTCCACTCAAGAAACACTTCACTGGTGAAGTAATGAAAGGAATAACCTTCCCCTCTTATCTTACAATAAAGAGAGCAGAAAACAAGAAAATAGGAAAATGAAAAATTGTTGCATTGTTCTATGAAGGCATCAATTGACCTCTTACAAAGTTCCTCCAAGAATTCTGCTCCTAAATTAACACAATCTGGTTAATTTATTCATTCACTCATTTACCCTTTCAACAAGCATGTTGTAAGCATCTACTAAGAGTCAGATATGAGACTAATTAAAATATTAACTCAGCAACATGCCCTCCTTCCAGAATGTTACGTGAAAGTATCTTTTGACCAAAATGATGGATTGTTCATTTGAATCACATTTGACAATGTCTAGGATATTAAGGCTGAGAAACATTAAAATGACCATTAAAGAAGATGGCTCCTTTTTTCAGTTTTTATAAACATGATAGGGGAAAAAAATCAATAATGAAAAAAAAAAGGTCTTCAGACATGGGAAAACCTGGTTTCCAATTTCAACCCCACTATTTAAAAGTAGAGCCATCTCAGATAATTACTTAAACTCTCTGAACTCCAAGTTGTCATGTATAAGCAGACTAAAAATGCCTGTCTTGGTTTGTGGTAAAGATTAAATGAACTAAATATAAAATTATAAACATACTAACATATGGAATTATGTTGATAATTATTATTTTTTCTGGTTATCAATTATTGTATAATATCCTAATCTTAGTGGCATAAAAGGCCAAGCATGTAATGATGTTCAGGGTTCTGTGGGGCAGAAGTGTGACCAGGACAGGAGAAGAAGGCAGCTTGTCTCTAGAGGTCCACAAACTCTGGGGCCTCAGTTGGGAAGAGCCAAAAAGCTGGAATCGCCTAGAGACTTGTTCACTCATTTGTCTGGCACCTGAGCTGGAGTCACTGGAAGACTGAAATTATCACCGGGTGCACCTACATGTGTCCTTTTCATGGGGCTTAAGTTTCCCACAGCATGACAGCTGTGTCCCAGAAAGGTACACCTGAGACAAACCTTTCCAAGAGCAAGTATTCCAGGAGAACCAGGTGGACGTTGCATGACCTTTTATGATCTGGCCTAAGAAGACATATGGTGTCTCTTCCTCCTGAGCTGCCCCAAGTCCACCAAGACTTCTATAAATAGGAAATATAAACCCTACTTATCAAGAGGAAAATTTCAAAGAATTTCTCAGAAGCCAATTTATACAACTGCCACAATTCCCATTCTCCACTGTCGATTAAACAGGCTGGTAACTGTCGGTGCCTGCCGGAACCAAGCTCAGAAGTCTTCTGCAAACAGGTGAGGACGCCCCAGTCACAGTCACTGGGAGAAGTCGGACCAAGTCAATCCTAGAAAACGTGGTTTCTGATTCTGAGTCACTTGCAGGTGAATTCAAGCTGCTTATTTAAAAAAGGTACTTGTTTTTATTCTTACTCTTAAATGAACATTTTTTTTTTTCAGTTAGACCTTTTTCTTTGCAATTTTGGGCAGTAAAAACTTTGTCTCAGTAACAGTATATGGGGTCTTAACATTCATGTGTACTTTTGTATAAGAATTTGTAAGAAATTAAGTACTGCACTCTGAATTTCACTACTGATTTCTTTCATGTCTACCATGTTAGAATGCCAAGTATTATGCTAAAACATGGAATAAATTTCCCACTTTTAACAATTCAGTTAGCACAATACAATTATGCATTCCATGTAACACATGTCAATATTTTTTGTACTTTAGTGAAAATATGAGGTTTTCATTTTTTTAAAGTTACTAAAAGTACAGTTGCATGAAATCTTTATTTTTTTAATAAATATAATTTGAAAATTGCTGATACTCATCTCATTACCTTCTAATTATTTTCACTTTTCTATTGTGGTGAACTAAAAGACTTTCCTTGAAATCACATTTGGTGTGATTGGCTAGTTCCGTCTAATTCTCAAATGATAGGAAAAGGCTCCAATGATGAGCATATGGTGGAAGTGTTGGCAACTGGTGAAAAGTACTCTTGGATGCCTTACCCCATTTTAGATTTGGAACGTAAAGCTGTTACCACATGGTACAAAGTAGTAGCTAAATAATTCCTTTCTTCTCATGATTTGACTCTTGCTCATTTTTTAAAAATCTCTATTTTGTGCCATTTAGATTTGTTTCAATTCTATCTGAAGTAGTAGTAAAAAGCTGTCTTCTTTCTCAACGACTGTGGTGTTCTAACAATTGAGTTGTGTAAGCAGCATGAGACTGACGAAAATTTTCTAACCTGACATAACTAATCATGGCTTTCCTCACATCACTAGCTTCTAAGAGCAATGCTACTCCTTATTTGGATAATTGGAATGTCTTATTAATATGCTGAAATGTCCAGCAGCTAATCACTTTGATGTTGAACATTGTTGTTGAAGGTGAACGGGAGAGGAAGGGGGGAGCGGTGAAGGGTGACTGGACCTTAATGCACTACTAAAGATATGAAAGCCACAAAATAAGTTTCCTTAAATTATTCATTTATTCTGACTCAACCTGCTGCTTGAAAATGGCATCTGATCTGGTGCTTTGTTCCCTACGTTTTCCCAGACGGAGGATGCGGGAATTGCTTCCATTCACATTTTGTTTCTTCCCTTTGTTATTAACAGTTCTGAGTTTGCTTATTTGAAAAGCGTGGTTTATAGCTTACAGGGTAGTTGAGACTACATGAAACTTTTTATACATGCTAAAATACTGTGAAGAGTATCTTTTAATAAGCATTACAACGTCTCCTTGGAACTTGACCGTAGCTACAAGGTCTATGTCACAGCTCTTTGTGGTCATGAAGTTAAGCATTAGCAATGTTCAGTAAGTGCTGCTTTGCTAGGGGCTGGATGGTTGGTTGTGCATTTGTGGGTGGGGTCTGGTACAAAAGTGAACAGGATCCAGTCCCTGCCCTTCAGTGCAGCAGGATGAGAGGGGAGGAGGAAAAGGGAGGGGCTATCTAGTTGCAGATAAGCCTAAAACTGCTGATAGAGGTTCATTTTGTATATCTCAGGTAGACTTTTAAGTTTTTATAAGAGGAAAGAGACAATATCAGACCTGAAATCAAGGAAGATTATTCTAGAAGCATGGTGTGGTCATCACTGTTGGGAGTTTGGGAGGTAAGGAGGGAATTACTAAGAGTTCTCTGGATTAGTCTTGGAAAGGAGTAATATAAATTACAACCAGGTGTACGGAAGCAGAAATAAAAGCTTGAAATAAAAACTGTTAAAGCCACTGACAGAATTTGGGGGCTGGTGATAGAAGGTAACATAAAAATATCAGATATAAAAGGACCAAGAACTTGCCAAAAGTGAAGTTAAGTGGAGTGGAATGGAAAGAGATGGAATTTGGACTCTATGAAGACTTGAAATTCCTCACTTTATTTCTCACCAATTGTCTCATCTCAGAAAAGACGTTTTGCACCATGGAAAGATAGTTTTAACTATTACTTTCAAAATATAGTTTGGAAAGAGATCTGAAAATATTGAGGTTGCACAGAACACATGGCCTCCAGAAGGAGCGAAGAGAGAGGTGGAAGGATTTTCAGACAGAGGAAATGAAGACCACAGGGGGTCCGAGGCCAGGAAGCACAGTGCCAGACGGTACCTTGTCCCTGTGACCCACAGAGTTGCCTCTGCCCTTGTAACAAGAGGGAGCCACTGAAGAACTGTTAAACATTCATCCCTTTCAGAGGGTGCACAGATTAAAAAGAAGCAAAAGGGTACAGGGAGAGCTAAAAGACCATGACAAGAGTGTTGCCTAGAGCCCAAGCTTAAGGAGAAACGAATACAGAGCAGTTAATCTCTGCAGACAAAAAGATTCTGTAAAATTCACCACTTAAATTACTGCAGCCCTAACCATTGTCAGAGATAGCTGGACACTATTAAAGGTCACAGTGGAAAAAAAAAATGTTCAATGTCCAACTCTACTCTGTTACAGTTAAAAAAAAAAAAAAGAAAAAAACTATTATTTGATTTATTTAACAAAAAATGTGTGCCAAAGGCTTGTCTAAGTACTTTCTATGTATTTCTTATACCAATATAGTAAGGTGAACTTCACTGGCTCAGTTTTACAACTGAGGCTCAGGGAGGTTTAGAAACTTGACCATCACCACACAGGTAGGAAGTTGCACACTCTAGGCCCCTCTAAACTGTGGGCTAAACTCCCAATGACTGAGCTGACTTCAGCACTATTCTCCTCAGTGACATTATTCCCTTGCTTCAGTTTAACCCACTTACAGAGCAACTGTCCATTTTCAGAGTTTACAATTTTGTTTGTATTTGATTGATTGCTTTTAGGTTGTCTTTTACCTGGGGACCTTTGGGGAGTTTTCTTAATTTATTGGCAACATATTAAATGACAGTTTATAGTGTTCAGTTTCTATTTATGAGATGTTTTCTTAAGGCCAGCACCATCCCCAGTGGTGGATCCTTACAGACTGGAAGAGCTGACTTTGGTATGCTCATATCTTCATGACTTTTTCCTTAAATATTGTTCTTTAGAACCCGTCTACTTCTGGGTCTACAGAAGTCTATCTTTGTTGTTACAAAGTCTACACCATCCTTTGTTAATCTTGTAAGTCCTTACAACATGATATGTAGTTAGGGAAAAAAAGGTAAAGGTAAATTTAGCTGTAATGACTTTTTGTTTATTATCATTTATTATTGAAGCACAGCTAGCCTTAAAATGGCCTCGAATGGCAAATGAGTTGTTTACTTTAAAAGCACAGCTTAGATTAGCAACAAAAAAGGGCATCCTAACTTACTTAAGTCTTGTGACTGAAAAATAACCTTTCTACAAGAATGGAGAATAAAATGCCATATTAGATTTCACTTTTTTGCACGTTTCAATGGCTTAACTGACTTTAGCAGGTACTAATCAAAGTGAATTAGGGCTGGACTTTTGAAACTATTCTGAGGGTTACATATTTAATCTGAAAAAACCTGGACTGTTTTCAGAAAAAAAAAATTAAATAGAAGTGGTTTCTCCTGACATCAAATTTAGTAGTAATTTTCCATTATACATACAATTTGGAGGGTTTGTCAAAATTTAAACTACATTTCTTCTCTTAGTTCCCTGGGCCATAGTTCCTGTTGACTAGAGGGATTCCATCAATTTATCAATAATCAAAGCCTCTACATGGGTCTTTTAGAATCCCTATATATTACAATGTGTGGAGTTCCAACAAACACATACACACACACCTCAAATCACATCTGTGTTGGGGAAAGATCATTACCAGAAAAAGGACAATGTTATATAAAGATATTTAAGGTATTCTTTTTAAGGGAGACATCTAAACAGTATTAACCACTCAAAGTTTTCAGTTACTTTGCAAGCCCATGAGGCAAATCATCCCACAAAATGTACTGTCTGTGTAACATAAGTAGCTATACTTAAAGTTTAAAACTATGACCTGTGAAATTTACATGAAGGGATACCGTGCAAGTTTATTTATTTCTAGTATAAGGAGAAAAATTTGTAATGAGATTTTCCTAGGAAGCAGTGTTTTAAAAATGTATGTAAACAACTTTGTTGAAATCTGGAATTCATGGTTATCACTTTGACAGGAACATTTAAATGATGTGTTAGTATACGTATAACATTTTAAGTCTAGGAAATAAGCTACCTAGTCTCATCTTAAAATGTGCCAAAAGACCAAGCTTAAATTTATGAAAGAAAAATAATACATAACATTCTACACGGCTTACTGAACACCAGGCACTGGTCGACATGTTTTACATATATTAACTTGTTTAACGGAATGAGGAACATAATCTGTTTCAACATCACCTAAGTAAGCTTAACAACCAAGCAGCTGATATAGAAATAACTGGCTACAGATGGAACTACTGAGTTTACTCAGAAGGAAATGTTCGCCAACTACTGGTGTGGTGAAAACAGAGTCGTGATGAGACACTTATGGAGGAATGAAAAACACTCAAATTTGGAAAATATATTAAACGTGAGGACATTTTTAAGTTTCACTGAGTTTTTCACTGGCATTATAACTTTTTCAAGAATCTGATCATGATACTACACATGCTGCATTTTACAAGCTCTCTTGTTATATCATCACGTTAACAGAAGGAGTGTGGGTGAATCCCCTGCTATTCAATCCACTGAGGAAGACACATCTGTCTACCTACTGCAAATAAGAAATTCGATAGAAATAAGCTTAACTTAATGCCTCCCCCATGAAAATTCGCAGGTAAGGAATATTTGAACAGATCTGAATATCTGTCATAAATAATGACAAAATGCTTTAAAATATCTTACCACCAGAGATTATGTCACTAACTTATGATTGGGCTTCTCCCTTCATATTAGTTTCAGTATATGGTAATTATATTTAAGCAGCATGACAATAAAATTAATTATAAACATAAAATCAAAATAAATATGCGTCTAAGGAAAATACATGATTAGATTTCCATACACAAATTTAATTTCATACACACAGCCCATTTGTAATCATAAGGATGTGGATTTAGTGAACGCCTAACATGGTCATGTCATCGTGTCAAGAGCTAACTCTATTCAACAGATTTATGATAACGTTGAGGGTAAAGTTACCTCTACATGTACGTATTCCCATTTTTTTTGACTCAACTTGAAAGTAAACAGTCTTCATTTTTATTCATAAAATATTATTATAAACTTCTGAATCTAAAAGTGCAAGCTTTAAAAAAATCCAATTTATTTGAAATGTTTTCAGTATAAAGTAAGTTAAATTTAATTCAGAATATATTAGACATAAAATATCTCATCACACACTGAGCATAAAAGTATATTATGGTAGACTGTAAAATATTTAGGTCCAGCCCTAAGAATTGTGCTATAAATAGGGTACTAGTGGGTTTGCACTATCTGCTCAATGCTTGGCATCACAGAACAGCTTTAGTTGCTGAATAAGAGTTGGCCTGACACAGGCATCAGACAAGCAATTCTCCTTAAAAACAACCGTTATAGATTTCATGTATTATCTAAATGATCCACAAATGTTTGCTAATGAGGTCTTTTAAAAAGCCAAACTGGGGGCTAGTGAAGGTCACTTACCAGGTCATCAAAAGGCTGTATTATATATCAACCAAGAACATATACACAAGAGTCAGACTGCCAGGGTTTGAATTTGGCCCTATTGCCTACTTAAATTACACAGTCTCTCAATGCCTCTACTTCTCCATCTGTAAAATCCCAGCGCCTATCTCTCTGAAACATTATGGTATTACTTAGAATTAAAAATGCAAGAATTTTTAAGTACTACTATTAAGTTGCCTATTGTATTCATGGCATTAGTATTAAAATGGTAACTCGACTTAGAATTGTGGTAGTTTCTCTCAGACTAATTCATTCTAATCAAAAAAAAAAAAATTCAGGTGATACAGGACCAGACTTAGAAGAAATATTAAATGCAGGTGGAAGACAATCAGTAGCTGATTAGCAGGAGTTTGAGTTAATCAGTGAAAGGCATTGAATTAATTTCATAAATATCATTTCCCTCTTCAAGCCAAATTTTAAGACATTCTTCTATTTGTCCTTCCCACCTCCGTTTCTTTCCCCACACTTGTAGCCAGTCTTCACCATATGACATATGTCCTGATCTGGATAAACTTTCTATGCCTCAATTTTTCACCTAAGAACACAGAATAATTTTTTTTAATTTTTACATAGCTTTTAAGATAGAATTGAAGATAGGCTATTAATAGCAATATGAAGTGAAGAATTATTTGCCTTTTCCTGACTTTTGCTTTTCAAGTGAGAGCCCAGAGTTAATCAAGCCTAGAAAACTCACACCAACAAATATATACTCAAATTTGGGAAAGATATGTTAATAACAAAATTATTGATTTTTATTAAGGAATAAGCACCATAAGAACCAAACTGCCTGAGAACTCTGTTCCTTTCCAAATAACCACTTAGGTTTGGCCAACATAATGTCAAAAGCACAAGGAATTTCCATCTCTGTTTCTAAAAATTTTCAATATATCAACCCTTCTAAAAGGAAAAAATAAAAATTTAACTTCTATCAAACTGCTTATGCTTACAGCTCTTATAGAATTATAAAATAAATTCAATACATATAACCACATAATAAATTAAAATTAATAACAAATTTAATATGATAATGTTTTGCTGAAACTAATTTGATAGTGTTTGGTTCAGTAATAAACAGAATCACCTATAAATAAACTACCAAAAGTGAAACAATTGTTTTGAATTTTAAACTAGAAATCAATAATATTAGTTACTATAAAATTATTATTAAGTTTTCTACTAATGGTATAGAATCAAATCAAAAACAAGATCTTTCCAAGTTAACTCCATGATAATGCTACATTAGGTAACACACTGTGGGGGAAAAAAAAAGCACAACCATTAAATCTGCCAGTCCCGATTTTAAATTTGATCTCTGTCATTTACTGAATATAATGAGGAACACTGACTATTTCTGAATCTGTTTTCCCAGCTATAAGTAAGAATTGCTGCTTGGAAAAATCATGAAGCTTAAGAGATTTGATTAACATATAAAACTTCAGCATGGTCTTAGTATTTAGTAGCTATCCAATAATTATTAATCACAATCAATTTATTTGCTTTTGGATTAAGAAATAGTTAAATATTTACTGTATGTTGCATTGTACAATTACATTTATATAAAAAGCTTTTAATAATTTATTTTTTTATTTTTTATTTTTTTTTTTTACAACTTTCCTCTTTTTTCTACACTTGATCTTAGCCAAAAGGCCAACAAAGGTAGCCTTTTAGGAACTATGTTAATTAACATAAGCATTTTTTCTGGGTGAACGTTTGTGAGAGAGATTATATAATTTACGTACAGAATTTAAGTATTAAGTAACTTTAAGAATCATGATCTGACTCTGAAGTGTTTCAAATAAACTATTTCAAATATCAACAGTGATTTCCTTGTTTTCTCATGACAAAAATGTTATGATGAAAATATCTCACTCATAGAGGTTTTAAAAGCATTTTCGGCTCTAGAACTGTAGGCACTGATAAATGAATAATATCAAAATACTACTGGATGAATGCAATCATGCAAAAAGCATTAGATTGTCTATTTTCTCATATGAATCAGAGCTTATCCACTTCAGGTTTCAAGGAAACACTAATCATGAGACAAAGAAAACAGAGAGAAGTCCAAACCACCAAAATAACTGTCCAGGCATTATCACATTAGGATGCAGCAGATCAAAAATGTGGTCTCCAGATCACGTATGCAGCCACATCAGTTACTCAGGAGGAGCCATTTTTGATATGAAATTTCAACACTTTGTATTCAGATAATCATGCCCCAGAAATCCATAGATTCCATGTTATTTTGCTATTGGCAATTCTCGAAAATTACGCCATTGTTACCAAAAGCACTCCCAAGATAAGAACTCCCCTGCCAGCACATGCCATGAATTTGTTTCCCAGGATGTTTGTCATTAACGTGTTTACAAAAAGGCTTGATTGCGTCACTTTCCCAATGATCAAACTCCATTAGAGGGAAAGAATGTAATTCATGCCTGCTGCTTAACTATTTATGTCCTACTTGGATGGGTAGGATAAAAACAAAATTTGGAACATAGTAGTCCCTTTAAAAGAAGAGAAAGCCACGAGTGAGCTACATACGGAGACATTCAGTCCATGAGGTTGGAGATAAATTGTGACCACCAGAATGAAGCAAAGTCAGGACCAATATTCAGAGCAGAGATCAAGATGTGACTAGAGAAAAGACAAAACAACCAGGAACAGAAGTTATATCAGAAATGGAAGTCGAGACAAAGTATATCTCACTAGGAAAAAAAAAAAATCAGGAGAACTGGAAGGGCATAGGCATGGGAAGGAAGGACCAAATGATCTAAACAAGTCAGAAGGTAGATCAAGGTAGAGCTCAAAAACCATTCAGACTGTCTGGGCATCAGTGTCACTGTCAGCAACAACTTTCTGCTCTTCATTCTGCTGGAGCAGGAGCAAGCAGATATGTGATCACTCCAGCCTGGAGAGGAGACTGTATACATAGAAACTATGTTTTTACACCAAGCCTTTTCAACCATATACCACACAATCAGTAACCAATAAAAGTGAATTTGGGGAACTCAAAACCAGAATTTTCCTTGATTGCTCCTACTCCCTATTATATGCCTGTGTTTAGCTGTGTAATACCTTATTTTCTGGTAAGATTTTAATCCCATTCATAGCATTTTGCTAGTCATTCTACCTTTATAATAGATCCAAGTTCTCCAGTCTTCACTTTTTATACCTTCCATAGATAGAGGTGAGCTATTTTAGGAAACTTCACTCACAGTCAACTAAATGTCAAGTTCTAGGCTATTGTCTTTACATACACTATGCAGAACCCACTTTTTTTTCTTTTTTATTTTAAAGAATTTTGTGATCCCTTTCTTGGTTTATTAAATACAATTTCTCAGACATCTACAATTCTGTGTGAATTCTGATTCTGTGGGGAGCCAGGACATGACACTAACTGAACAGACTCCTCAAGAGACCTACAAGCTGTCAACTGTATAAAGATTTCTTTTTGTAGTGCAATGTTTCAGTTCACTGCACACAACATCAAAACCCCAAGATCAGAGAGAATGCAAAATATATTTTAACTGATACTTAAGAAAAAACACATTCAACCCTCAAAGTATTCTTGAAGAAAAAGAAATTATTCAAAATATTTTCTATATCCATATCCAAACAGCAGAATCCTGCAGTTAACTATCATTTTCAGTAGTGACCTAGCAATTATCTTTGACTCCTTGGTGAATATTTTTCTTTTCACTATTATCATACGATGAAAGCCTAAAAATACTTCAAGTCAGCCACCAACAAAAGCAAAAAAGAACTGATAGTATGAACCCGAGGGACTGCCTGGAAAAAAGTCATGAACAGGAAAATATATTTGCATGTATTTGGCTGTCTAGTGAAGCAGACCAATTATACAGTTCCCAAAAGGTAGCTTAGAGACAGAAAATTACTTCAAATAGCTTTTTAGTCTATTAGATTGATTATGTATGACCTAGTGATAGTTTAAATTTTAGTCTAGATTGAAAAGTTAAAAAAAAAAAACTATGAGGTATGTTACTCAAAAGAGCAAGCATATGGAGGACTACATATGCAATTACTTATTTCATAATGCTGAAAATTTGTTTTTGAGCAACCACAAAAAAACACTCCATTATATTTTTATACATGGATTTTAATCTGATGAACTGAAATGACCTTGTATCAGCCTGGGGGAAAAACCAAGTACACAGCATTATGATCACCTCAAAACTCAGGAATTTGCATGCAGAATGGCTTCAACAGTAGATAACTGTACAAAGAGGAGAGTTAATTCCTTTGCTTAAAGATACAGACTTAGAATAAAACTTGCCTGAGTTTCTGGAGAGTTTCATGCCACTTTCAGCCTTCATTCTTTCTCTGCTCTGAAAACAGATTTTGAGGAACTGGATTCTACTTTTGGATTTCATTTGCCAAAGGAATTATCATGACCCTTTCTCTATCTCATAAGACCTAATTTCACCATCATTTTAGCCTTTTCTTGTTTCAACCTGTATGCTTCGTTTTCATTGAAGGAATTAAGGGAATAATTTTTTTTTTAAAGACAACAGGCCAAAGTGGGATTGCTTAGACTAACATTCGTAAGAATTAGATCTCTGAATTGTGACTTGTGAATTTGCTTTCAGGTTCCTATTGACTGGTTTGTTTCTCTCTCAGGGACAGCTACTGTCTTCCTGTTGGTCTTGTTTTATGTTCTGAGAACATGGCTGGGCAATCATCAGGTTGGGGGGGCCCAGAAATAATGGCCTATACTCTTGATCACTATGCCCAATTACCTTGAATAGCAGTCAAGACTAGAGAGAGAGAGCATAATGTTATCACAATAGGCATAATTAATGAAAACTGGATAAATATCACTTCTAAAATGAATATTTTAATTTTGTCTGTAAGACAGAACAAGTAGACTCTGGTGAGAGAAAGGATTTCAAGCACATGTTGATTATACCTGCTGTGATCATTAATTTTGTGTGTCGACTTGACTGGGTCATGGGGTGCCCAGATTAAACTTTATTTCCATGCACATCCAAAAGAGTAACATTTGAATTTGTGGACTCAGTAGACTTCCCTCCCCAATGTGGGTGATCATCATCCAATCCACTGAAGGCTTGAATAAAATAAAAGACAGAGGAAGGAAGTATTTGCTCCCTTCCTGCCAGTCTCATTGAGCTAGGATATCATTTTTCTTATTCTTCTCCTGCCCTTGAAGATTTATACCATCAGCTTCCTTGGTTCTAAGGTCTTCAGACTCAGACTGCAACTACACCACTTTTTTTCCCTGTATCTTCAGCTTGCAGACAACAGATGGTGGGACTTCTCAGCTTCATAAGCATGTGAGCCAATGCCTCACAATAAATCCCTTAACATATTCTATTTTATATAGTTTGTTTGTTGTGTTTCTCTGGAGAACCCTAATACACCTGTCTTACAGGGGACATGGGTCTTAAATCCTTGTTCTTAATCCTCTTTCATCTCGGAGAGAGGTTTCTAGTAACATCTCAGGATGTCGCTTTCCTTTAGACTTTGCTTATTCACTGTTGTTATCAATGGAATGGATAAAGATATGGACTGCAAACATATGTTAGACTTAATTAAAGATTCAAAAGTAATGTGCCTAAGTATATAAAACCAAATTTACCAGCAACACATTATCAAGTTCTATATTTAGGTTTATGAAATATAAGTATTTAAGATGCCCAAACTTGAAACACATGTCTCAGTGTTGTAGCAGTTGGGGTTCATTTGTCTTACTGTATAGACGAAGAGCAAGTGTAACATTTTTATATTTTTCTCAATATCCTTAGCAGCTATAGTAGTAACTTACTACCTAAAATTTGTTCAATTATACATGTTAGATGGATTAATACATTAATGAATCAATGAATACACAATGGAAAACTTAGAAGTATTTTATTTTGCAAAGATCAGAATGAATTAGTTTACTATAAGCTAAATTTCTGCTGGTCCTACTTAAGGGATAAAAGTGCAGTAAGATTAAAAGAATTTTAATTTCATCATAAAAGAATGGTTAAAAAGTTATATTGTCAGACCACAAGCCAAATATTGTGATTATTTTCTTGGCCTCTCTCATGGGAGATGTTAATATAACACAATGCATATACTTCAAAATATGATGATTGCTTTGAACTTTATAAAAAATGTGTATAACTATGAGGTTGCCCATGTTCAATTCAAAGAAAATAAGAAATTGGTCCTTGCATATGTAAAGGTAATTGGTCCTAGCATATTTAGCAGAGAGGTTTAGGATGTTGTAGGTCTCTTAATTTTAAAATGATTGGAAGTTGAAATTTAAGAGAAAAAAATGAAATTTGTAGATCTCAAAAAAATTCCATTAACCTCAAAATATGAAAGTCACTTTATAAAGAATATTAGCAGTAACTATATTGGCTGTTTCACAAAGTTGTTAATTTTTGTTTAACAGGATTCAGACAGTCTTTCACTAATGTCACTGAAGAAACACATTTTCTACTCAATGACCTCTAAGGGCCCCCCAATTCCACATTCAAGGTTGTGTGATTTCATAACCTGAACAATAATATAGACTCCTAATGAATTCATTCTACAGCTTATGGCTTATTTTGGTATTTAAATGTTGTGAGATAAAGCCACACTGCATAGCTGGTGTGATTATAGTAAGAGAACATGGTTAAAAGCCTTTAGGAAGAGCTTTTTTTTTTTTTTTTTTTTTTAATATAAAGCAAAGTTATGGATAAGAAGTATCATGGATATCCAAATAATGATGTGAGGTCAGAAATGTGGACAAGTTAATAAATCCAGAAATGCTATATTTTTTTAATGGTAATATGTCAAATGGTAAAATGGTAAAACTATTCTACTAACTGTGTATGGGAAGGACTAACCAGAAGGAAGATTGAAAGCTGAAAATTAAGCAGGAACCTTCATTTCTTGACTGAATATCTTGAAGATAGCACTGGGATAATATTATCAAGAGGTTTAGTACCCATGTGGGGAAAGAGGCTGCATGTGAGCTGAGATATGAGATTAAATCTCAAATGACATTGTGAAAATAATTATAAGATTTCAACCATCAGGTCTCATTTATTTCATAGCTTCACACTACTGTTGATTAATTTTAGTCAGTATCAATTAATGAGCCAAATAAGGGCTGATAAATCTCATTGGGTTAAGAGGGTCAGAAAGTGTTATGCTTTTTTGAGTCTGAAATGACACGTAAAATGTTTAGGATACTTCAGAGCACACAGTAAGTACTTAACACAGTGCTGGCATTCCTTAAAATTACTGTAGTGTTTAAGGAAACAGGGGGTCAAATCGTATTATGTGAATAGTGATAATGGAAAAAAGCAAAGAAAGACTAGCAAAGACAGTATTTGTAAAGGAAAACAAGAAAAATGACTGATTAAAAGCTGAGGCTCAAGAGGAAAAAAACTTAGAGACAATAAAATGAGCATGGAAAATCCAAGTAGCCAAGCAGGAAACAAATCATCATCATCAAAGCAGCAGTGATGCCGCTAATGAGTTGGTAGGAGGGACGTAACTTCCTTGTTTGGTACTCACAGTGTTAGAACTCAGGTGCTCAAGTAAACACAGATAGAGTCTGACAAATGGCAAGAAGGATAATCTAAAGGTGAACTTGAAAAAGTCAGTTACTCACTAGGTATTGTCAAAAGTGCCAAGTACTGAATGACACTCAATTTATCAGGAATCTGAGACCAGAATTTTGTGAAATGATGACAGTAAATGCTAAAAGTTAACAGCATCCTCAGCCATAACAAAAACACAATGGCACAGGGTCCGGTCAAAATAATTTAATAGCATGAGGCCAGTAGCAGAACAAGAAAAATGCAATACTGAGGAAGCAGAGGTTAAGGATTCCTGAAAGAAGGGAATGGTTAGGCATACTAAGCACATGACATAAATCATTTTATTCTGCCTGCCTAATTTTTCTTCTAATCTACCAAAGAAGCAATGCTGACCTCCTCCCAAGGACATGTTCTAGAAGTTAAAGGCATTTAAATCCTTGTGAAGTGTAATGAAATACAATGAAATAGATTTTTTTAAAATAGAGCTATAGGTGCTTGATATTTACATGAATAGTTTGCTTCAATGTATTAATATGTAAATCTTACCCACGAGTAAAATAATTCATGAACATAGTGCAAATGAAAATGAGCATATAACTTGTTAATCTAACGAATATGATTAAAAGTGTGAATCAGAGAACTGCACTCCTGATATTTCAGTAATAAAAGTTAACCTTTATTCAATTAATTTATTTTTAATTTTTAACACCTATTTTGGGATCATCATCATTCTCAAGGAGTAGATTCCAGAGTAGAAGTGAGTTGAATGAATGAATGAGCAAGTACGTAAACAATACATATAAGACAATTTAATACTGTAAGATATTCCACGGTGAAAATTCAGCAGGGACAGAGATAAGATAGAGGGGCAATTTTCACTAAGGCGACCAGGAAAATACTCTTTGAGATTTCATTTGAACAGAGGTGTAAGTGATATGAATGAATGTGAATTTGAATATTTAGTAATAGCACCTATCACTGTGAACATCAAGTGCAAAGGCCTTGAGAAGGAAGCATGCTCGGCGTGTATATGATAAACGGGCTGGCAGGAAGCAGGTGGCACACAAAGCGTTAACTCAGGAATTGAATGAAAGAGCTATATGAGACTAATAAGACTTGGTGCCTACACCCAGGGACTAGCAACCATGGGAAATATGTAACACTCCTAAATCAATGGTGCAAAAGGGAAACAGTGGCTGTGAAACCTTGCAGGAGTCTGGCTTGGAAGAAGAGTTCCGTCCAAGGGCTGTAGGAAACACAGCCACGCCAAGTGAGGTTAAAGAGGAAGAGTAGGGGATCAACTTCCCAGGCTCCCTCCTGTCCAGTCCTCCAGTCTCCTGCTCAGGCCTCCTATCAGCTGAACTTAAGAGAAAGGCAAAGGAGCCCAGGTGTTTAGACCACAAAGTACAGCCCACAGAGCAGAGAAGCGAGAACAGTGGAGCATACAGGGAACAGGGGGTGCAGTGGAGCACACCCAGCACAGGGAGTATGACAAAGAATCAGAGGCCAGTGTGGCTGCAGCTCAGGGAGCAAGGCGAGTCCTCTTGGGAAAGAGCCAAAGCAGAGCCTTACTGTTGTGATAGGAAATCACTGGAATGTTTCCTTTGAAAAGGTAACTTTGCCATGGTGTCCAGACTGCAGAAAGACAAGACTCTGAAAGCAGACCAGTCAGGAGTCTATGACAGATTACAATGGAGCAAGGGAGGTGGTAAGAGGTGGGATGAACTTTAATTATTTTGACATCATGCAATCCTCAATAAGATCAGATACAGAATTCTGTCCTGTGTAACACCTTCAACTCAGCTTAAAATTCTTTTAATGAGTGTTCTGTCCCAGGCAATGGGATACAGTGAGGATCTTAAGAGCAAAATAAAATGCATTCCTTTCTTCAAAGGAGCTCACAGTGTAGCAGGAGACAGAATAAACTGCAATATAATAAATTATACATGTTTCAATATTAAAATAAAGAGGTCGAGGGCATTCTATGGCTTCATTTGAAGGTGTGTTAATGACACTGGTGCTGCAGCTGGTTTGAATACAGTTTAAGCAGATGAAGAGAGACAAGAAGTTGGGGATAACTGAGAAGAAAGGGTGTGTGCCAAGAATCAAGTGTGAGAAATCACAGGGGCCCGAGTAGGTGGAGGAGGCGCACTCAGGCTCCTGCGTAAAGGGGACAGCTGAGAAAGGTGAAGGGCTGAATCAGAGGTGCTCAGCTCTTTCTGACTATTTGGATCTCCTGGGCGTTTTAGAAATACTGGTGCACAGACCCTACCCCAAACCAATCAAACCAGAATCTCAGAAGAGTGGCCTGGGAATATGTGTTTGGGGAAAAAAAAAAAATTCAGGTGATTTGGATACAAACCCAAGGCTGCCAGCTGCTATCTCCAAATCCTGAAAAGCCTTCATTTCAGAATAAGAGCCTTGGTTTTATAATAAAGATTTGAAAGCCATAGCATTGTTTGTTTGTTTTTTTGTTTTTCTTTTTAAGAAAAGTTGGTTGTAGAGGAATAAAGATGGAAGAGGTAATCAGATTAAAAGAACAATGAGGGACATACCAACAAACCAAGAACTGAGGACAGACAGGGTGAAAGAGGCAAAATCAAAAACATTTGGTGGCCTATTGAATGCAAAGGGGGCAGGGCACGAGGTGAATGGATGGGAGGTGACCTGGAAGCTGGAGTGTGTTGTTTTGATGACCAGGTGTACGATCTTGATAACCAGCTTGTGGAAAGGAGGAAGGGAAGCGGGTCGGGCTGGAGCACAGGGTGTGGGAGTGGGACAAGGGGCAGACGTGAGGAGTGTAGTAACAAGCATGTTGAGATTGAGAGGACCCTGGGACTTCCCACTGGAGAGACCCAGAAGGGAGTCACACTTGGGTATCTACCGGAGAAGAGATGCTGAAAACACAGATATAGATTCAAGAGTCTTAAAATTACAAGTGTTTCTGAATCATGATTGTAAATAAAATTATGCAGAGGGATTTTAAGCAGAGTAGAGAATGAAGGGCCAACTCCCGGTGGCATAGGGCAAGGAGGCGGGGGGAGCAGGGTTCAAGGTATCAGAATTTACGAGTAGATGAGAGAAGAAAAGACTTTAGAGGGTTAAAGAAGCCAAGCCAAAGTGGAATCACAGAAGCTTAAAAGTGAGAGGATTTAAATGAGTGGCTAACATTCATCTACTTACAAAACAGAGATTTGAGTTTGTAAACAAATGAAGCCAGGAATCAATTTGGAGAACATTTCAAGGTCAGCATGAGGCATCTTGGGAGGGACAATGTTCCTATCAGTTGAAACTGTCTCCTGATTCACCAAGAATTCAGCTACAGGGTGCACAAAATCAACTTCAAGCAAACGGAGGTCAATGATTTTCAGATTACTCATTTTTCCTTCCTTCCTATTCCCTCAATACATGCCACAACACCTGACACATGGTGAGTGATGACTACTTCTCTATGACTTCTATTTTTCAGTGGCAGAGTGAAATGGCCAAGAGAATAGATCCAAAATACTAGCCCCATGAGCAATTAATGTTAAGTTCATTCTTCTGTCCTGAGAAACGCCTTTGGAAATTTCAGCTAAGGAGTAATGTATTTCCTGTTCTCAGGGATCTGAAGTAATAGTAAGATTTACTTGCCTAGAGAGCAAAATGCCTGTGCATTTTTCATGTGGAAGAGGGAATACAGAGAATTTTCTAATTAGAATTTGAATAAGCAATATGGCTTATATTTTCATACAGAACAAGCTTCTCTAAGGCTTCTTGGTAAGAATGTAACTCTGACTTCTTGAGCCCAGTAGAGTAAGTGAGGAGAATTCTTTCATACCAGTCACAAGAATGGTAGAAACTTTTAGAAGAAGCTCTTCTGAAATTCTACCATCTAGTATATTTTCAGAAAAATTTAGCACCTATTTAAAATGCCATGCCACTCCATTTAACAGCAATTAGAAATGTGTCAAATATTTCAGTTTTTTAGTCTTTTTACCCCCAGAAAGGTTTGTTTTCAATCTATTTTGGACCTCAAGATACTCTGATTTTTAAAGCATGTTTATAGATTTCTTTTTGGCCAATTAACCTTTTTTTTTTAGTGGTTTTTTTTTTTTTAACTTATTTGTCGAAGTATAGCTACTATTTGTACTTTTAAATTGGAAAAAAGATTGTGAATTTTTTTTACATGTAAAGACTCATTAATCCATATAAATTGTTCAGATTATCAATGTTAAAAAAGTAGGAAGTAAAGTGATAAATTTATCTGCTAAATCTCTTTCCCAAAAAAAGAGCAAAAAATTCTATACTATTGTGAAATATATGAGCTGGAAAATGTTCCACGTGCCTTGAATAAAATGCTGCTTAAAATTCAAGACAAAATAATTTTTCCAGATTCGATTTTATGGCAGGATGCATTTTCACTCATTTATATATTCTCTGCAATTTCTGATTCCAGATATTTCACAATTGTAAAGAAGATCCAAAATAGAATAATAATTACATAATAAAAAGAAATTGAGGACAATAATTGAGCAGCTTACTCACAGTAACTAGATTTGCAACAAAAATGCACTGAAAAATATTGCCTAGCTATTTAAATTTGGCCCTATGTGTGTGTCATACAGAAAAAAAAAATTACCTTTGGGGGAAACAGAGTGGTTAAATTCCTAAGATTTATTGTTTAACCTCAGGAAGACTTTCAGTAACTTTGAATAAAATGTATACATTTAATGGAAGGCATGCTATGCTTCTTACAAGAATTTGTTCCAAGTCTTTGTGTATAATTAATGGCTTGCCTACATATTTTTTCAATAAAACTATCCATGCAGAATTTTAAGTAGGCATTTTCAATACCAGAATGAATGTATCTTTGTGAAGAAACCATTTATCTACCATAACATCCAAAGCATAATAAGAAGACTTTGATACAATGCAGATTTAGAACTGACTTGGAAAACAAAGCCCCAAGATACTGTCCTGTCAGCACAAAGTAAATAAATTTGTCGCAGTAAGTTAAGATTTAAATTTGCAAACTTATTAGCAATGAAGTTAAAGTAATTTTTTTTTTTACAAGTTTCTTAACTCCAGATTATATGGTTAGAAATTTTACTTTTTTAATCAGGCAACTGATGCCTATAAAACTTGAAATGAGAGTTTTGCCTTTTAATTAGATACACTACAAGCAAAGAAATCATTGAAGCAGCAATTGAGAATTATCTTCTTCTTTTTTGGCTATTCTTTACATGGAAGATATCTAGAATTTTTAGAACAATAGAGCAGAAGATTTTAGATATTCAAATAACTTATGATTTTGTACTTTGACAAAATTATCAAAATATGAAAAGAAAAATTTGCTTTTTCAACATACCAGCAAGCAAATTTGCTCTTTTATTCATACTATCTGATAGGAATTATAGAGAATCAAAGAGTCCCAAAGCAGATCACTGGTGACTGGGAGGACAAAGGTCATATTTAACAGTTGAAACAAAATTGACATTTTATATGGTGAGCTTCAGGAAGAAGAGGAATATACTGTTTGGAGACAAAGGCCCCTTTCTTTGGACAGTTCCTAAGTTTTCCTGAGGAAATGCTGTTGTTAATGCTGCAGTTATATACCTGGCTCTCAAAATAAGAAAATCAAAGCGTTGAGATTAAACAGAATACTTATCATTTGTATCATAATCTTTGAACCCTTTAAATTACAACTACACAGAGAAAAGGGGATTCTTATACAGAGATTCATGGATAGAACTGCCAAGTTTTGTCAAAATCTGTTTACATGCATTTTTTCTTATTTGTTTGAAGGTCACAGACTTCGTTATATGTTCAAAGATCTCCATGACCTAGTAAAACTTAGTAACCATTTTTACTTTTGTGCTGGAGCTGGCTTGTGCTGGCCTGTACCCACTTGTGTTAGCTGATTATTAGATTTTCAGAAATGTTGTGAACTGTTAAACTGCCAGTAGCTTAAAACTGGGCATAGAGATGTGCACACCATAGAAATAGACAAACTCTCAAATAGAGCTTTTCTCTTTTCCAATTCCTCCTCTCCTAGCCAGTTTGCCATATACCAGATTACTCATTTTAAGAAGAGAAAAAAATGTCTAATATAAATAAAGTTTATATATATATATATTGTTTTATGCTTTCCCAAGCCCACTTAAGCTTAATGGAGTTTCAATAATATCTGATTGAATACATTCACATCTAGATGCAGCTAATAACACATCTTTGTCAGTTATTTACCCTGAGTGGGAGAACAAAAACATAGCACCAGTGATTACATTGAATGATAAAAGAATATCAGACAACTCCACAGAAATTTAGGGAATTTTTTTAAGGAATTTATACACAAGATTTTAACCTATAAGCAAATATCTTACAAAAAGTTAAAAAAATTTTTTTTGAAATTATAAATAAACTATTCTACCCACCAAGCTGCTGAGACATTTTACTTTCTGGTATTTTAAAATGAAAACAAAACACAAGAACGTGTCGATGAAGCAAGTGAAAAATCAGAAGGGTACAGACTTTTGCAAGTTTCATGAGCTAAAAATAAAATGAAAAGTTTGAAGTCTTAAAAAGAAATCTTAAGGGAACTAAAAGGCAGATATAACCACAGTAAGTTATGAAAAGCTAGGGGAAAAAAAAATGAAGTGACAATAAAGTGAAAATCCCTGATAAAGCCAAAAAATTTTGGACGACAGTCAAAAAAACTGGAAGGAAAAAAATAAACTTGATAACAAGGCAGAATTATGGAAATGCATCCCCTGGAAAAGTATAATAGAGTCATGAATTAGTGGAGGTGGATGGGCAATGCTAGGTGAGTAAATGCTGTTAACATAATTAAAAGGATGGGGGAACTCTGCAGCTGAAGATAAAAAGATTGAAGTATATTATGGTACAGTGAAGTGAATATCATTCTGAGTATATGCATCTATTTTTCAAGAGTTGAAAATACAAAGTAAAAACTTAGTGTATAAAGTTCAAATTTTCCATTTGCCAACTAACTTATTAACTATTTTATAATAATTAGATTAAAGAGCCACCAGAACAGAGTAGACATTAGACTGTCCACTTTGCAATAGCTGTACATAAATCTACATACCTTTTCAGGGTATAAGTAAAGTCAGAGCCTTGCAATATTTTAAGAAATAACAAGAAACAATTTTTTTTAAAGATTAGACTACATGTATTTCTTTCTTTCAGATGCTTACCCTGAAATTCAGTTCAGAAGCTGGGTTTTAACTAAATTTGTCATTATAAAATGAAATAAAACCAGCCACCAGTGGCACTGTTGTCACAGAGCATTTTTGTATAAAATTATTCATATGTAGAGCCTTCTTAGTAGGCTTAAGTTGATGATTTCTGCATTTTAAGGATGTTTTTAGAGACTGATAAATTTCTCAAAAATAAAGTTTTTTCTAAAACTATGAGCATATGTATTATATAAATTATTGGTGATCACATTGATAGATGTGAATGACAGTTTTCACACAATTATCCATTCTTGCATAAAATCAACATTTTCTCAAAAAGATAAAATTTTTTACATTTATTATCTATGTCCTCAACCTTTCATTTCTGAGTTCTTCCATGTGTATAAAATTTCCCCTTAATTTCAGGCACCTAGGAAAGCTCTGGGTTCTCTCCACCCTTCCCACTGTCACAGAGTGGAAGTGATCAGGGAGCAGTTACTAAAGTTGCATTTGACTAATGAAATGTGTTTTAAATTAAATGTCCTTAAGATAATGTGCCTGGTAAGCCTTTTATCTCCACTTTCTGAGTGATGGTATTTGTTCACTGACCTTAGAAATCTCCAACCCTAGTCAGCTCTCTGAATTTGGTCCAGATGAGAAGGCTGAAGGTCTCTTCCAAGAGGCTCAAATAGTAAAAGTGTTTTCTCAGTCAGCAGATTCTTCTTCCAGATTTTTTCCAGCACTCATTTTCTAACAGGACCTCCCCTTCAAAATGCACTGATTTTGAGTCCCAGCTCTAGAAACAGACTCCACGGGTTTGAATCTAAGCTATGTTATGAGAAAACAACCTTGACTCCATTCTCATTACCTTCATCTGTAAAATAAGGGTCCGTGGAGAATGTACAGATTGGGGCCAGGTGATCCATCTGTAATAACAGAAGGTAAACAATATGGGTTCAGATGTAGTAAAATAGATGCAAATGGTTTTAAGAGTCTATGAAAGTTCTCTTCTGCTTGATGCAGTGTTCTCAGGGAAGCAGGGACCAAAAAGAGAAGGATTTCTGGGGAAGCACTGATGGTGTAAGAGACAAGAGAAGATGCAAAACCATTCCCTAGGTGAATTAGAGAGTGAATGGATTGGGGCACACGTAGATAATTGATTGACAGGTAGCTCTGAGGTTCTCAGTTATAAATTTAAATGAAAGAAGACAGCATGCTTATGATTTACTCCATGCATCCAGTTTCTTGGGAATAAATGAAGATTAGATGGAAATTTGGATCTAACTAGGATTGATTATTTTCCAAGCTGTTTCAACAAAGTGAAAGAGAAACCAGGAATTTGAAGATATATGCAAGGGAACGATTGACTGACTGTGGAATTTAGGCAGGAAAAGAAGCGAGAGAGGACATCAAAGGAGTGAGGGTTAATGTTAATGCAGTAAGATACTAAACTGAAGGTCCCAGAGAGACTGAAAGATTGTCAAGTCAGTATTAAAGGAAATGATTAAAGGAGGAGCTCAGAGAATGGGATATATAAAATTCTGAGCATAGGAGTTACTGTTGTAAATGATGACAATGTCTCAGGCAGTCTGGGAAGTGTGGCCTCTGGACCTGCAGCAGCAGGATGACATGGGAACTTGTTAGAATCGCATATTCTCAGGTGCCAGACTGACTCAGAAACTCCAAGGACAGGACCCAGAATCCCTTTTAAACACAATTTCAGGGACACACACACAGTAATTAGAACCATGGGTCTAGGGAAGGACCTGGAGGGGAGAGTGAACAAGACAGTGTGATTATGATACCAGGATATAATAAGATATATTTGGGTTTTGTCCCTAGCACAGAGATCCTAAAACCTTAGAGTTTCCTGATACGGGTGAGGAAAGCAATTCAACTGTAGGTGAGTTTATTCTAAAAGTATACCTCTAATGAGGTAACTAGGGTGGCTCGGGGGCCCCTAGACAGCTTCAGGATGGGTGCTGGTCACCAGGAAAACCAAGGTATGATTAGAGGGTAAAAATTTTCACTGCTGCCCCCTGATCTCTGGAGAGGGAAGAGGGGCTAGAGATTAATTACCTTTGGCCAGTGATGTAATCAATCATGCCTATGCAATGAAAACTATAAAAGCTCCTAAACAATGGGGTTTGGAGAGCTTTTGGGTTGGTGAACACACCAAGGTGCTGGCAGGGTAATACACCCAGACTGGGCATTACCAAACTTGTGGAGGGAGCTGTGGGAACCCCTGATTTATAGCCAGGGTGTCAGAAGGACAGAGGCTTTAAACTTGCCATTGGTATCTGAAATGCTGGGCAGTCCTGTGGGACTCTCCTTAATTTGCAGTATCTGACACTGGCTGTAGGTAAATAGTTTCAAAATAGAATTGAATTGTAGGACACCCAGTTGATGCCTGGAACGTGTAGAATTGGCTGTTGTGAGGGAAAAACTCACATATCTGGAATCAGAAGTGTTATGAGTAGAAACATTGTCACTGGAGTAGAGGAATTCAATGAACTGAGAGGTCAGGATATGCAAAGGGTCATCTATGACAATACTGACATACACTAGAACTAAGACAGGAGTATGCAGGAGTTATACTGAGCCAGGGTCAAAAATTAATCTATGAGGGAGATATGAGTGGTTGTATCAATTAGGATTCAGTGATTTTAAGATTTGGATTTTTAAAAATTTCTTAAAAGTTACTTCCATTTTGACTTTAAATTTTAAATTGAAAAATTGCTATTTTACCTAAGTCATCCTCATTCCAGATCTCTCCAGAAATGGAATCTGGAAGAGAATAGCAGAGAGCTTTGACAGAAAAATCTGCCCTTTTAATTCCCAAATGGAAGTATGGCCAGCTACACTGAACACACAGTTAGAAGACCTTTCATAATTTTGTCAGTTGTAGTATTTTTTTTTTACACATTGAGCAAGCTAAATTGTTAACCAGACTGCCTGGGGAATAGAGTCCTCTGTTTAATATATTTCTTACCACTTAGACAAGATTTTTATTGTTGAAAATTTTAATCTTATTTTGATAATTCTCTTTTCAGAGCCTGATATAAATGATTCATGTAATTCTCATTAAAACAGCTGTGCATATAATTTGGGACTCATGAGGGAGATTTTTGGTCAAGTATTCATAGCAATCTTGTCACTAAACATATGTCCTAGCTACCCATGTCACTACTTTAAAATCTAGTCTTGAGGTCTTGCTATCTATTTTATCCTTAGAGATAATTCATTTTTCTGATTTAAAAACTTGGTTCTCTGCTTGCAGAAGAGTCTAGTCTTTCTCTTCTCTGTTCAGTATGGAGATAGGAGTCCAGGAAATCATGTGACTTTTAGAATCCTAGAAGCCTGAGTTCCACAAACCTGAGTTTCTTCCTCTTGTGAGCTATGAAGTCTATTCCTAGTTAGTAAACCTTTCAAAGCATGAAAACAATAACACTAAATGGAAAGTGAGTGTGATAATTAAAAAAATAGTTTATCAATACAATTTTTGGAACATATGTCAGTCTTTATAAATGTTAGATCTTTTCCTTTATATTTCAACATCTAATGACTCTGCAGTCAGTCCCAGTGAGTATTTTCCACACCCCAACCATTTCTGACACCAGCTAGGCATCCTACAGTTCAGGTCAAATCTGGCATTATCTACCCAGAGATAGCATCAGATCCCATAGGCTAAGGGCTCAGTCCCACAAAACCGACCCCTAACCTCAGATGCCAATCCAAAGTCCACACTGTCACCCATGTTCCTGACCAATGGCTATAAATCAAATGTTCCCATGACCCCCTCCTTGGTTTTGATTAATGTGCCAGAAAAGCTCACATAACCAGGAAACCATTTTGCTCACTAGGTTATGGGTTTATTACAAAGAATATTATAGGATATTTATCAACAGCCAGATGAAGAGATGCAGAGGGTAAGGTACGGGGAAAAGCTCAGAGCTTCCGTTCTGAGTGCACTACTCCCCACGTCTCCATGCACTCACCAATCCAGCAGCTCTCAACCCTCCCTTTATCGGATTTTTATACGGCTTCACTGCATAGGCATTCTGATGGCCACGAGTGATTGGATCAACCTCTTAGAAATCAGGGGATGGGACTGAAAATTCCAATCCTCTGTTTCTGATTTGTTCCTTTGGCATCCACAACCATCTTTAAGGGATTTCCAAAGTTGCTTCATTAACATAAACTCAGGTATGGAGGAAAAGCTCTTGTTATGAATAAGAAGATACTATTTTCACCTTTATAGGTCTGAAGCAATATCAGGAGCTGAGGACAAGAGACCAAATATAAAAGATGCTCTTATTGTTCAGGAATTTCAAGGGTTTGGGGAACTCTGAGCCAGGAACTATGGACAAAGGCCAAAATATATATTATAAATCACAATACCACAATAACTAAACAGAAGCTGGCTGGCAATTGCAAGACACAGTATGAAAATAAAAGAAAAGTTTGTTGATTGACCTTCAATCGTTGAGACCTTACCTTATAGGAAGTAAAATTAACAAACATTTTCTCCTCACATCCACACAAACTCTAAGGAGACAGAGAGGCAGCGTTCTCACCAGAATGGAGACAGTATTCTGTGTACTCATCAGGAGAAGATTATGAGAGAAGAATGATTTTATTATCAGGTGCTCTCCTTTTACTGGCAGTAACAACCAAAGAACTTAAGGGCATATGAAATAGAACTTAAATGGATTTAAGTGCTGGGAAATTTTAATAAGGGAGTTTTATTTCTTCTATGGTAAATCTGAGAACAAATAAAATTGCCTTGATAATTCATTCAGTATGTTCTTTCCAAGTGAAACTATTTATATTCTCAACTTTATGCTATGCTTTTGCATTAATAATTATAATGTATCTCATTTGTGAATACATGAAAACTAGCTATATAACAAGGGAAATGTAATTTAGAGACATCTTCAAAGAGGGCTGCATTATTTAACAAAGGGTTATGAATTCCTGTCCCTACTATAGAAGTATATATAACCCTGAATATGACTGAAAGTAAGTCATCCCCTTAAGGAACTTGACCGTTTCTATTTGCATACAAACTGCAGTCGTGTTGTACTGATTGAAAAGAACTCACTTAAAAGTGAGAATAAAGATGTAGCTATTAACACCTTGTTTTGTGGACTGCACCTGCAAAATTAAAGCTTTCTTCTAGGGACAAATTGAAGTTAGTTGTGTGTATGGAGTGTAAATTGTACATGTCTATATTTTACTCTAATTATTTAAAGAGAAATGTGTAATTTGCACTTCAAAATCCTACTACAAATTAGCTGTGTCCTAAGCAGTTATTTAAAAGCATGAAAATGATTATCATTAATTATCAAATAGGTCCTTGGCTCATTATAATGGGATGTTCCTATGATCCAAAGTTGAAAGATAAAGACAGATCTAGGATCTTCAATCCCTGGAAAATTGGCAGTTCTAATTAGGGCAATATTCACAGAATACTGTTTCTACTCGCTTATTTTCATTCCTAACGCACTTTATGTTAGCCACACAAGTGTTTCTGACTAGTAAGAATATCCATTACAGTCATGTACAGTCACTCATAAATAAATTAAACATGTAGATTGAAAAAACTTTCAAGGGTCATAAAAATAAATGTTATATCAAGCATTTCTTGATCTAGTGATCTGAGTGTTATTTTTCCTGACAATAAAAAACATGCATAGCTTGGATAGCTAGGAAAAGAAATTCAAAAATATGATTATTTTATAAAAGCATAAAAGAGAATAAAACCTCTGCATTTAAAATTGTCTTTGAAAAAAAGGAATCAAAATAGACAACTGGGCAGCAGGATATGGGTACTATTTTAGATCACCCTACTAACCTAGTACCAAAAGGATCTTCAGTACTAAAAAGTCTAATTAGCCACTTGCCCCAAAAGCCATCATTCTGCCAACAAGCTTTACTCACAAAGGCTAGCAGTAGAGACAGGGATTGATGTGGAATCCCATGTATATTTAAAACAGGTTTTCCAATTATCCCTTAAAACCAACTTGGAAGACACTATTTAGAGACTGAAAGATTAGTTTTTCTTCTAGAGAAGCTTCCATTGGGACAGGCAGTTCTAAGGCCACCCTAAAGACTTATTTTACTATTTTGAGTTTTAAGGTAGTTCACTCTTACATCTCTTAGAAATAATACACATTCTTCAGAGAGCAGAAATTATCCAACTATCCTTGAACTGTTCTAGATTTTATACTAATACAGTCAAAAGCCAAGACCTTTACCATTATGGATGAACACATACCAAATGAGCTCTTGTTCCGACCCCCAAATCTGGGATACCTCCTGGCGCCTGGAGAAATGGTCCATGGTTAGGGATATGTATTCAAGTTACCAAGTTACTGGCACTTTCTGGTAAACTACAGATAATGGCATGTGCCTTCTCACTACCTAAAATCACTTTATAAAACACTGTTACATGAAAAATCACCAAGGTTGGGTGATTATTTTAATGACAAACTATTATACTGAAAAAGAAATGTATTCATTATGAACACCTGAAAAAAATACACAACCTCTCACTATATGACTCTGGTTTTAAACACAATTCTTTAATAATTATTTCTCTTTTATTTTCAAAAAGCTATAGAAGGGCTCTGAAAAATCAACTAGATAATTTGATAAATAGAGAAATAAATTTAAGCATGCTGAGTTAAGTTAGTGATGCAAATAGTAGATGGTAACTCACAAGTTTTTAAAGTCATGTAAACTGAAAGGAAAGGGAACACTTTCCTGGAAACGTTAAAATGCTTGAAAACTACCTGGACTGTTTTAAAACCTAAACAGTATAGCTGTAATTTTAAAAGATAGCTTTATATAACATATGTAATTTATACTTACACTTAATTTAAGTAAGGGATGTATTACTTGTTATTGGAGGATAATAAATTCCCACCAGAACTGATTTGCATGAATGCCTGTTAAAATATCACTGATATAGAAATTAATTTTTCAGCCCCAGATGCGTGAAAGACAAGAGAAAACTTTCAAAGGAATTTGGCTACTAACTTCCTTCTCCCAAAGGTCTTTGAGTCAAGACAGCTTCAGTCATTACTTATCCTCAAGCCTCATGTTCCAAACTACATTCTGTTGCTGCTTTAAGTTAAGACAAATTAAGAACAAAGATTTAGGTAGGTGTTATGGTGAGGGAGGTCCATCCAAAAGCGGGTTGGCAGTGGCAGGGGTAGGGAGTGAGCCGAATAACAGGAAGGTTACAGGAACAAGGAAGCAGGTCAGCAGCAGAGTCCCAGTTATAAATTAGAGCCCAGCTATTTAACACAGGACCCCTATTTTCCCTCAGTGAGCAGCTACGGTTTTAATGTCCTGGGAGGCAGACAGAGTGCCCTTCATTTTTTTTTTTTTTTTTTTAGGACTTTGAACTTAGATACTATTTGTTGAATAAATGAATAATTAATAAAGACTAAAACCTGTCCACAGGTCATGTGTAGTACTGAGGACAGACTTCAGCTATTAAGGTATCTATTAAAAGCCATACTGTCTAAAAAGCCTCTAATTAATTATTGATATATATTGCTGAAAATTTCACCCTCACAAGTTCGAGAAAGCAGTGAGGTTCTCAGGTCCCTTGGTTCCTCTTCCTCTGCCTTCCACAGCCCTCGCCCCTGGTCCACAAAGGCACACTTTTGTGGCTCGCGCTTCATTTGCACTCCTGCTAGAACCTCTTTCCATTCTCCACTGGAACACCTTCTCTTCTACCCAACATTCACTCCCAGTGGGGGCCAGCAGCAAGAAAAAGCACCTTCTAGATAACAAAGGGGAAAAAAGGCAACTCTTGGGCCAGAATAACTATCTCTTTTGCTCAAAAATATATTTCCACTGGATCTCAATACTGTTTTCCGTAAAGCCCATGCCCCAAGTTGGCCCAGAGTTTGAGGAATACAGTGAGAAACTGTTTACCAAAACTTCCCTAACTACCAAAATGAAAAAAATTAAATGCTCAACTCACCATTCTATGTTTTTCCATCTCAGGGTGACTTTTGGTGTTGGAAGCTTGACGTATAACAACCCATAGTTCAAAATTGTCGGTCATTTTGCCCCAAACTGCTTCTCTCCTTGTTGAGTTACACCTCCAGGCAACGGCTCAGCGGGTCGGCTTAAACCCCAGTTTACCAATCGTGCATATCCACTGAACCCTCATCACAGGCAACGTCAATCACAACCAATCAAGAACACGCCAAAAGCTGGAGTTCTCGACTTTCTCAACTACCTGGTTTTCTGCCATAGCGATGGCTACAAATAGGAATTTGGATCTGGAAAAGCTAATATGTAGGCAATGCCCAATAGAGAAAAAACAGGGTTTTTTTTCAGTTTCAAATACATGATATCATCAGGGCCACACATCTGGGACAAAACCATGCTTATAATAAAGACGCTAAAAATATCTGAACAACAATGGTGACTAATTTTACACAGGAATTTATTTTTTTTAACACATTGCTTCCCTTCTGAAACCGTGGGTTAAATCCATTTCACCTACCTCCTCCAATCAAGGCCGTTTTAAGACTTGCAAGTCCGTTAAGCCGCAGGTAGCTCAAACAATAAGACATTTTGCTTGAATTATTTTCCAGAAACCTGGAGTCGGTTGCGGCTAGTTGGAGCCGAGCTGGCTAAGACCAGACAGGACCACGGGCCCTTCAACTGCGCATGCGCCCTGACCTTTCTCCTCAGAGGGCCGAAGACTCCGCCCTCCAACCTAAGAGGCCAATAGCCTAGTGACGCCTGCTCAGAATCATTACCGTAGGGATTACCGCACCTTTTTCCAATCAGCTTTCCCGCTCTCCCCGCACCTCAGAGCTCCCTGCTTCTTTTTGCTTTATCTCAAAAATACCTAGAGCCCTGCACGTTTGGGGAGGCACATTTGAGATTCTTTCTGCCATCTTCTCGCTTGGTTGCCTTGCAGATAAGCCCTTTGTTTGCTGCAAACCTCAGCCGCTGGACATTTTGGCTTCTCGTCCGACATCAAGCAAAACGAACCTGGCTTGGTAACACTTTGGTCTTGAATTTTATACTTTGTAGACTATGATGCTATCTTTTTAAACAAAATGTGATTTTTTAAATAAAGCAGGAATAGAAAATATGCTACAGTATTTATATCATGAAAGCTGCAGGAAGGCTATCTGTATGTCTCTCTTAAGCTTCCGTCATCCACCTACCTGATGGCCACTTATCCAAGTTGAATTCTAAATATAAAAAAAAAGTCCATAAAATTTGTGTTGTATTGGCCTTACAAGCCTTCAAGCCTAAATCTATAAAATTAGTAGATGCTTCCTAATTACTCACAATTTGCTCTGCGTAATCAAAACAGATGGATTATAAAGATGATTCCATGATAAACAACTAAATGTGATTACTACCTTCTGTGCTTTCTTGGTTCATGTTTTTATTGTTTTTTTTTTCTTTATAAGCAGGTAATATTTTTCTATAGCAGTGTAAATTTTGCAGCTGCACTGGAAATGTCATACTTTTTTTTTCTTTTCTGTGGGTGTCTTTTTTAAAAGTAGAGGAAAACAGGAAAGGCTGTTATTAGAAACAGTAAAGAAAAATAAAGCTTGTAAAGGAAGGAAGATGAGAGTTACTTGAAAACAAATTCTTGAGAAATAGGGGAGCTAGTTAAGGTTCTTTTTCAGTGTTTCCTACTTGTTCATTTCATAGAAGACATTTATTGATAGCAGAAAAGAAGAATTAAAAAAAAAACCTAGGTTCAGTGAGACTGACGATTTCATGAAGGCGTAGCGAAAGATGCACCTTTTTCAACGTTAGTCAGCCTGGTGTGTATGTGCACGATGTGGAGAAAAATTAATACACATTGTTGGATGAGTGATCAAGTCGTGATTTCCAGAATAGAATCATACAGTGATTCATTTTCCTCTTGAGATTTCATTATCTTTGTATCAAAAGTTGAATTCAAAGGGGATTGTGTGTATATATATATATATATATATATATATATATATATATATAATCTTCTTAAAATTAAAAATCAACATAAGCCTGTTACAGATAAAGTTGCTTCACAGTCAATACTAAAGAACATCATAGATTTAAATAGTGTCAACATTGTTAAAATAATATTATCTAATATTGGATGTATAATGTGACATTGTAGAAAGTGTTTTTTTAACATGCAAATTGATCATTAAATAATTACCATGGGATAATTTTGCAGGTAAAATGAAAGAAATTACATGATGGGTCAAGGCAGAATGTCTCTGTTCAAATTACATGATCTTTAACAAAATAATTATCTCAAATATCTGTATTCCCATGAGCACAAAAAAAGAGCATTCTCAAATTAAGATAACTTAAAATTTTGTTTACAAAGAGACTACTTACAAAGGTGTGGGAGACAGGAGTAGAGGCATAACTTACCACAGTAAGTAACACAATAACTCTGGGTTAGTAGTAGCAGAGAGTCATGGGGAAGAAGCCTCTTTGAGACAAGAAGGGAACATGACCTTCTTATGAGAGACACAGATTGTCCAAGGAGACCTCCTAGGAAGGGAGCTTGTGGAATAACCCCTGACCCCTCTCTTCTCCTTCTCTCGGAAGCTAAAGAGCAAGGTAGCCTACTGATCTATTCAATACACGCCATTCTGTTTGGATAGAAGGGAGGTAAATGGTGGAGTACAACTGAGGATGAGGGGCAAACAGAATATGTATATCACAGGTGCCAGCCCAGATCAATCATGTCAACAATGGGGATGGCAGTTTCAGTGTTTTTCTCCAGTGAAACTCACATGCATCTATATTGCTTTGTATCTGCAGTGATTCCAGATATGGGTGCAGACATGAAAATTTTATTACCTTCCATTGTACTTAAGTATGTAAATATGTACTTAAATATGTACGGCTTTGGTACAACACAGTTTTATTATAAATTGATTTAAAATTATTTCTCACTTATATTAGTTGGTACATTATTTTTTTTAGTGACTTGAATACATACAATAGGTCCTCACTAACATTTTGGAGCAGTGGAGGGACCATTTAAGAATTTGTTATGAACTGGAGAAACTGGGTCAGACAGAGCTGAGAACCATTGACTTAGATCTGTCACTATTCATTCTAGGGCTGAGGAGGGCTCCTTGAAGCACAGGGTGTCCAAGTCCTATATAAAATGGGAGTTCTGTTAACCAGAGGAATAGAGAATGCCTCTGATGGGAATAGCAAGTGTATCTTATATGGCTTATAACACTATACACGGTCTAATAATTGAATATTTAAAAATTAAAGCCCCATAGTATAAAAGACATCTGTTAACTACTTTAAGACAGATATGGTCCCTGTTTTCAAGTAGTTGGCAGTGTGAATCCTGAAGAAAAATAATAGGTCTTTTGAAGAACATTAAACAGAAGATAATGTAAGAAAGTCTTCTCCGTAAGACTGCAATGTGAGCTTTCTGTGTTTGCTGTTAAGAATACATTCACATGATCTAATAACTAACAGAACATAAAGCAGCCTAAAGGATAGCTTATTATTTTATTTGCCAACCAACATCAATTTCTAGATCAAAATTCAACCCTCCTTTCCTCAGGAATCAGTCCTGGGAGGAACAGAGACAAAGGGCAGTTGTAGTCCCACAATACTTTGGAAATATCCAGATTGTCAGTGTCTAAAGCCTACTTTTTTTTTTTTTCCTCTGTAACGATGCCATTGAGGTTAGCTTGGCATGACTGACTCATTTAGTGAATCTCTGCTGCCAGCTTTTTATCCTAAGTGCTCTCAAAACACCTATTTAATGGACCTTCCTGAAACTGAGCTCAGAATCAATATGAAGCTCATTGATGGAGCATTTTTGGAATTCACGATCTGCATCTTTACTAAACCTGAGATAGTTAAGTGTCTTCAGAGTTCCAGCATCTCAACCCCTCTCCATGAGTCTCTCAAAAGCATAAACATTTTTTCCACTAGGATTCCTAGAAGACTTTTTGATAGTGTATTTATCTGACACCTACATTCTCATTGCTATAAAAGAGTTCAACTCTATCTTTCCCCAACCTAATCTCACAATTACACATTTTTGGATCATCATTGAGGGCCTTATTCTTAATACCAAAGATCTTTTCTTTTATAAATTTTATTCTTAGAAAAACTTCTAGCTTCTCTATGAATTTAACTAAAATCCTTTACTTGTGCTATTACTAGAAATATGTAATATATTGAAAACTAGAAACTGTCTTATTTCCTGATTAATTTGGGAATGGGAATATGTTTTCTAAACTAGGCAAAGGTCTTGATTTCTCATGCAAAAATAGAGGTAGATTCAAGCAGTCAGGCTCTGAGATTCTGAGAAACTTGACACAAGTTGGCTTTGAGTAGTTCTAGTTTCTAAATTATAACACAGGCATATAAACATGACAGAAAATCAACTGATAACTTGGTAAACCTACCTTCACCATATCTAAAGGAAATGACGTATACATGTGCCTGGGCTCACAGAGCAAGAAGTTTAGCTTGCTTGGATGTCACTAATGAAGCCTTTTTGTAATTATTCATACAATTCTAATGCATTTAAGCCACCTTGAGAGTAGCACCCATGGGGGAAAGAACATATGGAAAGCTAATTGTTTTTTGATTTGGCATTCCTCTGGATTAAACTTAGCACTGTATTTAAACTCTCTGCTTTCGCAGGTCATATGTGATAGACTTTCCAGCTGTACGTCCAGATCTACTTCCACAGGAAGGGCTGGAGAGCCCTACACCCAACAGGGATTCTCTGCTTGATACTGTTAGCTACAGCAGCTTCTGAAGGTGTGTCCAAACAATGTGCTTCTAGATTCTTATTGTTCACCCAAGTATGGCTTAAAAATCCTATTCATTTATGCCATTTGTAAAGCTAAACTAAGAGGTCACAAGTCTAGCGTTCACAGACATCAGATTCTGACAAAAAATAATTTTGTGTAGTTCAAAGGATATTTTTTCTTACTTATTTTATCCTTGTGCACACAGTCATAATGCTGTTTTGCTAACTGCCCTCTGGGCGCAAAGTCATACCAATCACAAGTCCATACCCTAAAGAGAGATGTTTATTACTCTGCTATGAATTCCATCTCCTATTATGCTTTAAAGATGCACAAACTTAAACCATTACTATGTAGATGACATTTCCAGCAAGCCCCCAAATAACATTTTATGAGATTTCAAATGCCATGATTATGAAACAGTAGAAGATTTAAGGAGGTAAAGGAAAGCACAATATATGTGTAGAAGATATTAAAACACAAATTTGCAATTATGAAAGCATATAATAAGTAGCAAGCTTTGTTCTAAATACCAATTAAATCACAACCAGAACACAGGGAATAAAAGTGAATATTAAGCCATTGTACCAACAATAACATAGCTCTCTCCTACATGAAGGAATTTAGCATTTACTAAGGAAAGTATAAAATAAGATGCCTTTAAGAATTCTTCCAAACTTAAAAAAAATGCTTAAACTATTGAGGAGACTTAAAAATCTTTGGCCAAAAAACACTAAAAAGCAAAATAATTATTAGTCAACAACTAAATAACTACACTTATTAACTTCATATTAATGTGTTGAACACTATTAAGCATGAACATTCCATTCATCCATTAATCAAAACATACTTAGCATCAACCATACACAACATTGATACACCATTGAGCAAATAAAAGCTTGCCACTTTCCGGTTCCTTCCAAAGTCTTCATGTGTTATGTCATGGAATCATTACAATAAATCTATGAGGTATATACTGACTTTCATTTTACAAAGAAGGAAATCAAGGTATTTATAGTGAGTTATAATAACATCCAGATAATGAGTGGCATTGTTGAGACTTGAAGTCATCAACTAGTAGAGTTTAATTTAGGAAAGAAGTACAAATGATGGTTAAAAGCATGGGCTTTGGATTCAAATTCTAGCTCATCCCCTTAGTAGCTGTGTGATTTGGGGGAAAGGCTCCTTAGTCTATGCCTTAGTTTTAACATATGCATCAATTTGTGCCTCTTTTTTGAGATGATATGGCTCTTGATAAAGATTAGCCATCTTGTACAATCTTTTTTAACTTGAACAGTTCGTGGCCAGATAGAAATCAATGTCAATATGGATAAATGCTTATAAAGGCGCGGGAAGAAATATAAAACCATATAAACAACTCCATTTTACTGGAAACCATATTTGAAAGCTGTGTTAAATTGAGAAGGGGAAAGGAAAGCCTCTAAGGATGAGATCACAATGGTGTATCAGTGACTGGAAACTGATGAGGCTTGTCTGGAATATTCTCTTGGAGACCCTGAGACTTAAAAGTTTTGACAAAGGAAAAAAGATGATTGAATAGTGTTGAGAAAAGACAATTTATGAAGTCAGCAGATATGACAATCAGTAACAAGAAAGACAAATGCAGTAAAGGAAAACAGTATAAAATAATAACGTGCTTGCAGTGCTTTATAAAGGGTAGCACATGTAAAATCTGCTACGTGTAAGTTATGATTACAACATTATTTCCTGGCCGATACAACTACAGATATATGTCACGTGGCCATGTGGTCAATTTCCCATGCCTCAGAATACCAGTAACATCCAATCAAAGCTTAGCAGAACTTTATAGCTAGGGTGAAATTGAATGTCTTCAAGCAAGACTTTTAAAATTTAAAAATCTATTGTTAGTGAGTAAAGTGATGGTTACCATCAACACCTTTACCTTTAGTGGGATGTTCTCACATCACATTGCAATGTTAACTATATCTTTTCTCACATTCCGGATTTATTCCTTCTTCTCAGTGCAGAAATCCAGACCATCAGCCCCTTGCTTGCTCTTCCGTTTAATCCTGAGTTCTGTTTATCCTGTATCAGCCTTCTTCCCCAGTGCAACACCCTACCTGTACTGTTAGCACTGACTATGGTTCCTGGGCTCTGTTACCTACTCAATTCTCTGAGCTATGCCTTCAAGTATTTCTCTCTAAACTTCACCTCTAAGCACCTAGGATCAAGTTTTTGCCTTTTGAATGTATTTTCCCAGTGTTTCAAGTATCCCCATCACCTCTTCTACTCTTGCTTTTCATCTACAGATGCCAAATTCATTGACCCTCTCCTGTTTATCACATTTTTTTTTTACATACTCCAAGCCTTTATGTGTCCCTACAATATGTATTGTTCCTCAGTCATTATAGCCCTACAGTGTGTTTCTGACAATAGGCCCTGTGTTAGGCATTATAAAAATGGAATAAATCCTGGCCCCCGCCTATAAGGAGTTAGTTTCCAGCCTAGTGTACTGACAAGCAAGGAAAGTGCAGAATGGTCAGTCTCCAGAAGCTGATGAGCATGTACACAGTTCAGATTGGGAATATCAAGAAAATTTTTCAAAAGTGGTGATAGAGTGTTGTGATCAGAAGAACAAAAAATTAGCAATAGAAATGGAGGATTATATGGCTGTGACAGTCAGGAAAGGACATCTCTTCAAGCCAAGAGAGCTTGGAGGTGAGAGAAGCAGGAGATCGTATAGGAACGTTCATTAGCTCAATATGGTTGGAGAAAATGGAATGAAAGGAAAAGCAGAGAAGGCTACAAAGAGAACTAAATTTTATCACAACAGGGTCCATAGAACGTGCTAAGCTATTTGGACTTCTTCATTATGGCTGTAGGAAGACATAGAACTTCAGGTAAAAGAATGGCATGTTTAGATGTGTGTCTTAGAGCACTCACACAACAGGGTGGAAGATATTTAGAAGGGAGGCAAAACTTCCAATGACATGAGATGCTGAAATCAGGCACCATCAATGGTGATGGAAAGAAAGGGTTATAGAGAGGTTAAGAGTTGGAAGAGATTGGCTATGGAGAATAAGTGTACATTGGAGTAGAGGAAAATTTGTTGAGTATGACCCATAGATCTTGGATAAACCAGTGGATGGTGGTAGCTTTCACAAAATATTGAAGTAATAGCCAGGGAAGTAAGGAGAAAATTATTGGGAGTGTTATGTTTCCTTTTTAGTAGGATCCTAAGCAAAACTTACAGTCAAATACTTGATCTTCTAACTGACCGCTACTTACTTTGCTCCCTGAATTAACATACTTTTCTGTCTAGAAAACTGCTTAACACTTTTGGCTGGCAGGCTTCTTGCTGTTACATCTTGGTGTTATTTCTGCTAACAGCAGCTGAGCTGTAGATTTACAAGGATGCCTAACTTGTTCTCCATCATATGTACAGTATTTTCTCTTACCTTTGTACACACAGAATGTATTTAAATATTAACACCAATAACATGAGTGCAAATTTAGGTGTAAATGCCATAAAGATTAAATTGCTGCTTTTTCAAACAGCTGTCATATCCTAAATGCTGAATTTGATGTGTTTCTAATAACTGGATAGTTTGCTTTAGTCCTTCTGATTTATGACTGTATATGAAGGAGAGACTTTAATACTGTCCTGAAACTTAGAAAACCAAGAAACATAATAGGAGTGAATGATGATTCAAAGTCTGTACAATTTTACCATAAAGCATAGTACACCTAAGTCAGACTTTATTACTTTAGGGAATTACACTTGTCAGTCAATATCCAAAATTTACAATTTCAAAAGTAGAGCATTGGTCTAGGAAAATTACTATGCACGCATTTGAAAAATGGATGGGTCTTCCTGAGCATAGCAATTCTAATTCCCTTCATCAGTTGTTCCCAAGTGCAATCCCATGGAAAGCACACAGAAGAGCATTATTTGGAAGGACATGTGAAAGAAATACATATCCCCAGCTCCCCAACCCAGAAAAGTAGGAAAAAGGTCAAAATCCTGCCCAATCAGACAGAGATACCTCTATCTGTCTCTACTATAGTGTTATCAGTGAAGGGCTCTAACCATGCCTCTTGGTTACGCCAGTTTGACAATTCAAGTGACTGAAAGATAGACTTTTATAAATGGCACTATTCATATCACATATTAAAATAACACTTCCCAAACTAAATGTTGTCTTCTATGTTAAATAGCCAGAAAATCATGATCCAAGCTTAGTCCATATTAACTGCAGAAATATTCAATACCAGTGCTTGCTCTATTGAAGATTAACAAGAAAGTGCATTTCTTCTAATACAAAATTTTACTTCTTTTGATACCAGGTGGTCTTCATTGCTGCATAGAGAATTCTAGGATTTATGAGATTCCAGTTAATCAGGAAGCTGCAGCATTTCAAGAGAACAGCCATGAGAGAAGAAAGGAAGTCAACTCTCAGTTCAGGTAGTCAGAATTTAGCAAACACCCTTCTTTTGTTGAAGTCATAGTGGGCACATCAGTACTATCATTAAATCTTTCATTATTAGATAATACTATGGGAACTTCATGGGAAATGGACACTTTAGTTCCATCACAAATGGAAACAACAAGGTCTTGTTTATGATAAGAATCCCATAAAAGCACGGTTGCAAGATCACAACTGCCAGATATTTATTTCATTTAGTATCTCCACTGATCACGGATGGTCTGATCTTAAATCTTTATTTGTTGACCTTTGATCCCATCATTCTGTCAGTTGTTACAGAACCATTTTACATTAACTTCTTAACTACTGTTTTGTATAGTGTCACCATTGCCATCCTGAACAACAGAAAATAGGGCTCACTCAATGACGTGATGTAGACCCTGGCCAGGGAAGCGCTACCCAGACTCCTGCTTAACCTGAACCTGAATAGATTTAAAGTGCTGGTGCTGTTCATGCCTCTTCCTTGGTTTCAAATCTATTGATTTTTTTTTTCTGGGCTACACCTTCCACTGCCAAAGTTGCTAAATGTATAGAAGATACTAGAAAATACTACTGAATATCAATAACCTCATTTTGTGCCTTTGAGTGTCCTTACCTATAGTTGTGTGTTCCAATGATCTAATCACTGAACAATATATGCTATCAAACTTCAAAACATGAGACCAAGAAGTATATTTCGTGGTTTGTAAAATTTGATTAAAATGTTTTTTAAGCTTATACTGTTACAAATGCTGTTATCATTTTTTTATGGTATGTTAGAATAGGCCAATTAGGAAATTACTTTTAATTTAATTTAATCAGCCTTCTGTAAGTGGTCTAATTAGTTATAGATCACAGTTATATTGGTGGCCATGGGTCTCACAAGAAGGTCTCAAGAGTGTTACTCTACCTACAAGGACATGAATGAAGAAACTTATGAAAATCAATCATTAAGAAGGAAGAACTGTGGTAGCCTAGCTTTTCACTTGTAGGATTCAATTAATTTTACCATATAATATTTTATCCTGGTAGGATAAATCCAACTGCAAATGTCCTATAGACACTGATGGAGGTAGCTGTTTGGAGCTGAAATTTGCCAACTATCACCCCTAGAAAATCTGTTGGGATATTTTCAGGAAGCCATAACACCGCCTAAAATCAAACTTATTGCTTTTAACATAAATATAAGTCATTCATCCATAATCAACCACTTTCAAGACTTCACTAAATATTCTTTATTGCTTGTTGCACTGGCATGATCTACATAAACAGATGATCCATTGTCTTCTGTGGTGCATTCAGAAAATGCTACCTGGTGTAAAGTTAAGATTTGAAATTACCTCCCATCTGATCATTTTCTTATAAAAGCATTTCCACTTAAAGGCTTATTTCTATTTTTTCTTCATTTTCACCTCCATCCCATCCTTTGTCTCCTGCCTGTACGACATGATCAGTGCCCTGTAGCATTAACTATTTCTGGAAACCCTTCAACATAAAGATATTACATATAGAAAAAAAAGCACTTTACTAAACTGTATTTTATTCATAGATGTCTTTACTTACTCACCTATAGACAGCTCTTTATACGTTCCACATGCTATTAATTTATATGCAATTTAGAAGAATTTTTTTCAAAATCAAGTTTTACATAATTTAAATTGTATGCTATCTTTACTATACAGTACTTCCACTTGTATTCACAGTTTATAAATTGAAGGAATAGATGTCTGGTTGCACAGGATTTATAATATAAGCACAAAGTTTGCTACAGAAAGCTATCTGCTTTATATATAGGTGTTTAATTACTGTTTATATGATTTCACATATACCAGTAACTCTGGAGACCTAGACTGGTCAGCAATTATATTAAACAAAAGAAAGAAATGTTGCTCAAATTTCAACAACCAACTAAACTGAGTAATTTATCCATTTGAATAAAACGGACACTAGACAGCCTTTAAGAATTAAACATGTTTTTAAAAAAATCATATAACCATCAGAGTATGAGGGAAAAAATAAAATAATCCATTTTAACTTTTACAGTTTTATTAATCAGAGAGTGCTCATATCCTAACTTCATTAGTGTCCTTTGGGGTTAAAAAGAAAACTGAATTTTCCAAAAAAGTTTTCTTTTTTAACCCTAAAGGACACTAATGAAGATTTGCACAAATAAATTAATGTTGGCATTTATTTGAGGCACTCTTTAACCTCTCAAGACAACATTCTGAGAACTCATTAGGCACATATCACCATAATGCAGGCTAGTAATAAATGGAAATAATGAGTTCATTGTAAAATTTAAATCAGTGATAGCATGATCAGGAATTTTTGTTAACCTAGAATGCATAATTAGCTCTAGAGGTGAACTAAAAGACAAAAAGCCCTTCACATGTTAGTAAAAAACAATTAAGAACATAATTTTATAAACTACCACTGTTACCTTGCTATTAAGAATCAGTGATATCTGTCATTAGGGGACATTACAGAAAGGTTAAAGATGAGAATATATGCAGACTGTCTACAGGAAACCTAAACTGTTTAGGTTAATGAAATGTCTCTAAAAGTCATATTAATTAGCAAGTTCACATCAACATAGCTTTTGTTTTCTAAACGCCATGATAGAATGTATTTAGGCCCCAGTCCACACCTGTGTCCCCTCTAGATGACTGCACGGTGCTACCTCTTTCAGTCTCCTGTTCACCTTCCCCCTTGCTGCAATGATCTGGATGCTGTTGCACAGTTCTGGAAACTGTTCATGAAGTAGAAATTTAACTTAATGATATGGATTTTAAAGTAACGAGAAACAATAGAAACTTCCTATTTTTTAGAAAAGACAATTGAGTTTTCAATGTTTCATTAATGCAATGTTATAAGATGTGCTATTCCTTATTTCGCTTTGTTACTTTGATCTAATGTCACCCAAAACTATTCCTTTCATTCAAAAGTGAGAATTTTGCCCATAAAATCCAGTTTAAGATTGTAAACAAAAGGCTACAATCAAATTGTATATTAGGTATTAATTATATAATAAGTAGCAGGACCAGAAACAAAGGTGAGATAGTATTTAAGTGAAAAAAAAAAAAAAGACAAAACCAGATTATCAGAATCCATCATCACCACAACACAGTTCCACTTCTGTAGCATGAAGTTAACCACTTATCCACAGGAAAACAATCACTGAAGGCAGAATTCTTTGGTGAAGGTTGGTTATTGTTAGCCTTCCTTGTATCAACTAAAATATCTACAAATAATACCTTTTATCATTGTTATTACTTTCAAATGTATGAATGTATATAATTAGCTGAGCCTGAGTTTCATATGCACATAAACCTACAAGGGAAATTGGGAATTCGAGACTTGATTCTGTTTACAGAGGGATTTATACCTTCAAAAATCATTTAAATATAGAGAGATTTCTCAAAACATGATGTATAAAAGTTAAAATTACAGTGATGTGGTAGTAGCTCATATCTGACCCAAATGCAAAGGAAAAATTATAAACTCTAATCAAAACATTAATAAAAAACATGTGATTGTCATAGAAAAAAGAAAACATGCAGAAATCAGAGTCTTCAACCACTGACAGAACATTTGACCATTGAAAAAAGGTAACTGCATTGGTTAAGTTTGCATTAACACAGCTTTATCTGCTGACACTCTGCAGGCTGTGAAGAATTGGATGGCTGTTAATTGCAGCAGTAAATTTTTTGTAGCTTAATGAATAAGAGTGCAGAGTTTCAGGCTAAAAGAATGGAGGAGTGGGAAATTGAGTGAGGTGGGAGAGAATCCCATACAAATGAGTCACAGAGGAGAATGTCACAGATAGTTAAGGTCTGAAATATGTATATAAACTCCATTCAGATTATGGGTGACCCCCAAATTGCACATGCATAGATGAAACTCCATTAAATCGCAGCAGAAAACAATAGCTGGGGGATTAGAGCAGAATCTTCAATTACTACTCACCACAAAGGAATGAAAGTTTGATTTTTGAGTATAGATAGATGCATTATATTAGAAGGCAATCACTCTTTAAAGGAAAATAACAGAACCCAAAGTCTCTACAATGTATCAGCCACAAAATCTAGTACATTATTAAAAATAAGTAGGCATAAAAAGAGGAAAAGATGACATTTAAAAAGCAGACAATGGACAGAGACATTGAGATGTCCTATATTTTGGAATTAGAAGACAAAGACTTTAACTCTTATAAGTATGTTCAAGATTAAAAGAATGGGTGGTCATACATATGAATATATGGGGAATTTCAAGTAAGAAATAAAAACTATATAGAGATAAGGAAATAGACATTCTAGAACTGAAAGTACAATATCTGATATGAAAAATTTACTTTATGGGCTTACTAAAGATGGCAGAAGAAAATACCATCAACTTGAAAAGTCAAGTTTTCCGATATAAAGAATACAAAGGAAAAAATACTGATAAAATCTACATTTTCTAAACAATGGAATTTAATTTCTCTAAATTGATTGATACACATATTGTTACATTACTTGCCTTCTTTATCCCTTAATCCAGAGATTTTCAAAACACAGTAGATTTCCTTGAAAATTTTAAAATATATATAGGAACTGAATTAGTATCTTAAGGGATAACACCCAAATTTCTAAATTTTTTGTTGTTACTGTCAGTTCCCTGATGATTCCACTGTGCAGTCTGGCTTTGCCTTATTCAACCACATGCATCTCATTAATATTCTCCAAACTCAATTTTCTTTTCTATGTGAAAGCCAGTTTTGACCATAAACTTGACCACTTAGTTACTTTGCAAGTACAGTACATCCATTTATTCAACCAATATTTGTTGATAACTGACTGTATTTTCAGTTACATGCCAGACCCATGCTAGTTGAAAATTATCCAGGTAATTTTGCTGTTTGTTTAAAGACCAAAAGAGAAGCACACTCAGTCTAGAATTTAAAAGAAAGGTAAAGTGCCAACAATAAAGCTACATTATTCCATGAAATACCCAAGTCCTTTTATCATTTAGGCTCAAATCCTGCTACTACACAAGAAATGACTATACTATGTCACATAGAATGGTTTAATTTTTGGGTTGATAATCTTCAAGTGCTAAAAACTTACTATCAATGACTTTTTTTCCATTTTTTTTAATTGAAGTATAGTCACTTTACAATGTGTCATTTTCTGGTGTACAGCATAATAGTTCAGTCATGCATGTATACATTTGTTTTCATATTCTTTTTTATTATAGGTTACTATAAGATATTGAATATAGTTCCCTGTGTTACACAATATAACCTTGTTGTTTATATATTTTATATAGAATAGCTAGTATTTACAAATCTTGAACTTCCATTTTACTCCCTTCCCTTCCTGGTAACCGTAAGTTTGTTTTCTATGTCTATGAGTCTGTTTCTGTTTTGTGAATAAGTTTATTTGTCTCTGTTTTAGATTCCATATGTAAGTGATATCATACGGTATTTTTCTTTCTCTTTCTGGTTGACTTCACTTAGAATGACAATCTACAAGTCCATCTATGTTGCTGCAAATGGCATTATTTTATTATTTTTTATGGCTGAGTAGTATTCCATTGTATAAATATACCACAACTTCTTTATCCAGTCATCTGTTGCTGGACATTTAGGTTGTTTCCAAGTCTTGACTATTGTGTATAGTGTTGCTGTGAACATTGGGGTGCATGTATCTTTTAGAATTAAAGTTCCTTCTGAATATATGCCCAGGAGTAGGGCTGCTGGATCATATATAGTAAGACTATCTTTGGTCTTTTGAGGAATCTCCATACAGTTTTCCTTAATGGCTGCACCAAACTATATTCCCACCAGCAGTGTAGGTGTGTTCCCTTTTCCCCACACCCTTTACAGCATTTATTATTTGTGGACTTTTTCATGATGGCCATTCTGACTGGTGTAAGCTGATACCTCATTGTAGTTTTGATTTGTATTTCTCTGATAATTAGTGATATTGAGCATTTTTTCATGTGTCTATTGGCCATTTGTATGTCTTCGTAGGAGAATTGCTTATTTAAGTCTTCTGCCCATTTTTGGATTGGGTTGTTTGTTTTTTTTTCTTATTAGGTTGTATGAGCTGTTTATATATTCTGGAAATTAAGCCGTTGTCAGTTTCATCTTTTGCAGATATTTTCTCCCATTCTGCAGGTTGTCATTTTGTTTTGCTTATGGTTTCCTTTGCTGTGCAAAAGCTTTTAAGTTTACTTTTAAAAATATTAAATTTATAGGTACTTCTTTTGAGTTTGTCTAAAAGTCCTTCAGTCATAAATTGATAAATAAGTTTACCTAATTCCATTCAGTTCATAAAATGCTGATTAATGGGGCACAAGGCTTTGAATTATAGAGATAAATTTTAATGCTGCAAAAAGCTAGCCAAGTTCCTAACATAAATTTTATTTTAAAATTATTATCATTAGTAATTCTCTTTACCTGTAATCAGATTTTTTCTAGTTTGAGACAAAAATGGACTGTAGTGATTAGATTTAATGCTTTATTATGTACAGATGAAAAATTTTCAGTGCAACTTTACATAATTTTTCACTGATATACTATCCAAGTTCCCTCATAATTTATATTTTAAAATTTTGCTTTTAGTTCTTCCAAAGAATTTAATGAGTTTCTCTCCTGATACAAGTTTAATGAAGCTCAAAATGCATTGAAATATTTATATTTCAGATTGAATATTGATGAGTTACTGTGATTTTTATCATCAGGAGGTAAAATGTAGATTTTTAAATCTTACTAGTTTAAATAAATTCCACTCTTATCTCACACAAAGATTAGCTGTGTGTATGGTATCAGTCTTTAGGGATAAGGAACATAGTGTGTTCCATGTTCATATCTGGCTTGACAGATGTGTTATGTTTCCCATCATTTTATAAATGTATAAAGGCAAGGGTCACTTTATAATTAGCAAGTTATTTTCTCCTATTTACAAGACTGAGAATTGCTATAAACTACCACCAAAAGGATGACAGTGGCTGGTGCACGGACGTGCCGTGTACTCAGCCACTAGAAGGCAAAATTAATTGCCACTTACATTCCCCTCATTCTCTCCCCAGATTTGGATCTAGATTCTAAGCACCAGGTAGGGGTTTATTAAATTGTTGAGATTTTGCAGTAGGTTGGAAGTAGTACCAAAACTTAACCATTGAAATAGACTTATTCTTATTGGATCTTCAGTCTTTTGTGCATGAAGATCAATTGTCCACTTTGTTCCAAGCCCAACCACAAGACCTATTCAGATCTGCCAGGTCTGTAACACATATTTCTAATATCAAGTCCACAGGATCATGATGAAGCTCCCTTGTCTCCCCACCTACTACATAAAATGCACTAATTTGATTAAGCACCTCACTTTCTCTTGAGAGCAAGTGTCCAGGATGAGGTCACAGAAGGGCTCCCAGGCCAGTCTGATGCCACCGTGTTGCAGATATTTCTCCTGTTCCTACAGGAGACTTGAGGATTTTGCTTTTTACCACTCTTCTTGGATTCTCCAAATCCATTTTCAACAATCAAGTCTCCAATATGAGACTCAGTCTGAAGTGAGGAGAGATTTTTTTCCATCAACTTCTAAGCTATGTTAGAAATTTCTTCCTAAGCTATTTATCCTGTCTTTTCTCACCCCCACCTACTGCCTAACCTAGGGAATCAAGAGAAGGATTCTCTAGAGTTAGTCTCAAAATGTTTGTGTCCTAACCGAGGTTTCAAAACTGAAGAGCCTGACAAAAGGTTTTTTGTTTGTTTGTTTGTTTTTTTGCCCTATGCAATGTCATCCATATCCAGATAAAAAACATACGAATTTATAATCATGTCACGTCACCCAACAATTGGTCTTTGTAATGTACTCCATCTTATTTTGAGAAAAGGTCATGCCTATGCCTATGATACATGCTTTAAATATATAGTTAACAAATTTTCAAAGACACAGTAATATAATTTAGTTTTCTCCCAAGGAAGAAAAGTTTTATCTGGAGTCCTAGAGCAATTCTCAAACTCTTTCAAGAGTGCTTAGTTGGTATCAAAGTCTAAATAGACCGTCTGCAATTTCCACTTGCAACCAAAAGGCAAATAAAGGGAAGAGTAGTTCTTCACTAATTTAAAAAAAAAAAACTTTCAAAACTCACAAACCAGTGACCAGTGAATATTGTTGAACAAGTAAAGAGCTATCAGAAAAGAAAAAACTGTTCTTTTTTGCCCCTATACAGGGTAATTCCACATTTAAGACAGGTTCATTTCACAGCTTGTGTCAACCTCAGAAATTGCACTGATTCATGAGCATGAGTTTGGAACTTCGTGGAGCGGCTCCAGTTACCGATAACCAAGATGGGTAATTAGTAAAAAGGAAAAGGCCTAGTAGCTCTGACATGAAGTCCACAGAAGGAGTGGGGCACATGCTGTTAGACTGACCGCCCCCTTCAGGGTCTGGTAAAGAAAGTCTTTGCTACTGGGAAGTAATACATATTAACCTATTTAAATTACATTCAAGATAAATGGATTGGAAATGGTGTCTAAGATGAAAGAGTTTATCACACACAAAAGGGCATCTAGAATTGTCAATACTTGAAATTCAGAAAGAGATTGGACCTTTAGTTTGAGTGAAATTACCAACGGGAGAAAAAAAAAAAAAAAGCAGAGATCCAGTTTTAGAATAAAATGAGGTTTATAATTAAAAAATTTAAAAGCCAAGGCAGGAGTCTGTCTGCTGGGACTTCCAGGCAGTGAGAGTAACAATTATGCCAATTACGAAAAGACAAACTCAGGAATATGGATTCTTTGGGGTCAGAAACTTATTTACCAGATTATTGAGGTAATTATGAGGTAGACAGTGGTAGAGAGGAAGACCTTGGGACTAGAAACAAATGGGGTAGCCTAAGATCATAGTTAGAAGACTCCACAACTGTCAGAGGTGATGCAGAAATGTCAGTCTCAATGTGAGCCTTTCCAATCCTTTCTGCTGTAGGTCAGGTTGGTCCTAGAGACAGGGAGTGAGGTTTAGCCTACAGATAAGTGTGTGTTAGCAGCTGAGGACCAGGCCGTGGATAGGAGAGAGGTATTAAGGCTGAAAACTAACTGCAGTCTTTAAACCACAAAGGGAATTTGGCCCTTATTCTCTGCCAGTAGCTGCCAGTAGCTGCCAGTAGTTCTCAAACAGAATCACCTGGAGGGCTTGTGAAAACACAGCTGGCTGGGAGAGTGTCCAGTTCTGTAGGTAAAGAAACCCAAATTGGAGCAAAATGGGGCAGTTTGGGGCCAGGCATTTATAGCACCATGGGCTACTCCTGGAAAGAACATTGACTTCGGGAGAGGTGACTTTTCAGCTGAGGAGAGAGGGAGACATGCAGGGAGAGATGCTGACTCTGCTGAGAGATGAGGGTGTTATCTGTATGTCTTACAGATAAGCCCAGCCATACACCAAACCATCCTACCATTTACTCTTTATCAATATAGCCAAATAGCACTGTCTTTAGACACTTTAATAGGTTAAAAATTAGAAACATACATCCAATGACATTCATTTGCGTTTGGGTAATATATCAGTCTAGATGCTTCCAGCTTGCCCTTGTTTGGTCAGAATTTTGGATAGCTCAGAGGGGAACTTCACATTTGATCACATGAAATTTAGGTGCACTCAACTCAGCCACCGACCTACTGTTGATGTTTAAAAGATGCAACCTATATAAACCCATCTTTCTATGTGAAACAATTCAGCTCTTGTTTTCCTTATGGATTTTAAATAGTTTTCATTAGAAGTCATATGAAAAAACATGCATAGTGCAAAGTATCTGCTTGAAACCGTTTTGCATTGTTTTATCATTTAGCTACGTGAATTAAAGTTTCTTAAAATTTCAAGGAATGACTACAGGTTGAGGAACAATTTATGTTAAAAGGCTGCCCTCTTGTGACAATGTGTTGTATGTTTCACTGGTAAAACTGGACCTTATACCCTTTAGAATTCAACTCAGAGTAGTATTAAAAAGAAATAAAACCTGAATGTAGTTGGGATATTCAAAAAATATTTTGCTGATATGGTAGTTTTGGATAATGGAAAGTTCTGATGAAACAGATGTTCCAGGGAGCTAATGGTGTGAACTTCTCTCAATTATTTAGCTAACTTAATAGATGTATTTCTAACATATACAACCCACTTTTCTGGGTGTTTTTTTTTTTTATTAAATTTCACTATAGATTGGGGTGTCAGTGCCAAACATCACAGACTTAAGTTGTCATCTATCTATGTTACTATAACTATGAATGTCACCTCCAGACTGAAGAATCAGTTATCAGTAACCATCACATATGGAAAGATGAATGGTACATATCTTCTGGCTTTGAAGAGTTCTTGGTCTAATGATGATTAAATTAACAATTGCAAAGAAAAATTGCAAATGCTATAGCACAGGTTATATACTATACCTGGAAGCATGGAAGAGAATATGCTTAGCTTAGCTTTATAGAACCAGAGAAATTGACTTGGATAAGCTAATGTTGGAGACACTTTCAAAATTTAAATAACATGTAGAATTTTATTATATGCTAAGTACCTCCTAGATAATGATGAAAATATTCCCTACTTTTAAGAAACTAAAGTGTAATGGAGAATCATACTGTAACCAATTTGAATGCAGTATGTTAAGGATTGTAACGTTTTGTGGATTTTTCTCTCCTTTGTATCTTTTGAAACTTCCCCCTTTTCATTTCATCACCATCATATAGTTCAAATACAGTGACTGTAATGTTTCCGTAATGTCAGTTTGGGGGAGTTCTTTTTTATTTTCAGTATTTTCTTAGGCCTTCCATCCCTGTTCTAGGAGCAAGGCTATTCTGGCTTCCATGATTTAGAGAAACAGAAAGGAAGAATTTCACGGAAAGGAATAGAAACCTGCAACTCCTTCAGTCTTTTAACTTCTAGAAGCCTAAGCCTTAGAATTTAGAAGGATCATGGAACTGGTGGAAAGAAGCATTTTGCTGAGTGAGAAAGACCTGTATATGTGTGAAAGGGGAAAGGCTGTCCCCAGATTAGGAAAAAAATCCAGTCTCCATACCTCTCATTCTCTCGGCATGGTTGAGATGAGGGGAAACAGAGGGGCCCCTTGATGAGCAGTGGGGACCTAAGAGCAGTTTTCTAGAAATATCCCTGGAGACAGAAAGGTCCCAGAAAAAAATAGCAACAAGGCTGTGCAGGCAGAAGGGGTCATGGGGAGACTCACGCAGGATTTTGGCACTCCAAGTGTGGTAAAGCAGCAACGGTCAGCTTCTAGGCCTAAATGGCCCGTTTGGGAATGGATGAAGAGGAGGCCAGCAGCAGACTGTGTGGACAGTTGGCCAAGCACTAAACGCCTAACCACTGTCCTAACCACTGTGCATCCCCCACGCTCCAGCTCTGCTGACGAAGGAGTTACTCTGCCTCCCCAGTGCCGTCTTCAGCACTAAAGCATCATCCATCCAGCTCCTGGGAGGACTGACCGCTGGTTCCTTGCAGCAACGCTCACAGCTGAATAAAATCTTCTCATCCACGTTCACAGCCTCTTCCCATGGACAGCCTGTATCCAAAGACTGGCCATGTGGGTGTAACAGGTGTGGCTACTTTACCCAGATTTGGGAGACTTATAGACCCATCAGAGTCAGAAGGAATATAAATATTTCAAAAACTTAATAATTATTCCTAAAAGTGTAACATCAAAATTGCAGTTAATCATTTTACTTAATGGTTACTTTAAATAAACAGTTTAACTTTAATGGGATATACTAAGAAATTGGTAATAATTTTGTTTCTAGAGCAGGGAACTATGGATTTTAGTCCTTTTAGTGCATTTTTGTTCTGCATCATAGTGAGAGAAACTGTCAAACAAGCAAAAGGAATTTTGCTGTAACAATACAAATTCCAAAAGTTCTATAACTGAGACAACTTAGACAGGAACACTATGGCCTAGAAGACCCTGTTAGATACCTTTAGAGAGGGCTTAACTGATTAAAAGAAAAAGACTTCGGTATTTAAAAATGCATGTGAAGAGTTTGAGTAAATTGTTTCATCAACCATGAGAATCTCTAAATTATATCGTCTTATATAATGTGTATGATTAACAAATGTTATAAGTAGACATTTGACTTTTATCCACAGCACAAATTCTATATTCAATTTATATTTTCAGCTTTGCTCACATGAAAAATCATCTCAATGGGAAAATTTGGGAGATCTTTAACACCTTCCCTTGCCCCAACCCAGGGACATAAGTAAATATATAAATTATTAGTCAGTGATTTATTTCCTAGAAAGAAAGAGAAAATAAAAATAACATTTAAGACCCTTATCATGATCTCTTTCTTTAAAAAAAAACTGAGTGAACAAAAAATACACTTATTTGGAGGAGGAATTGCAGAGATGTGATGCAATTTGAGCCTAGAATACTGATCTCACTCATTTAGGATCTATATATTTGCCAAGCATGGATTTTCAAATCATCACTACTGGTGTCCCTTCAAATAGCAGATACTATCCAGATTTTCTCTCTATTATGTAGGTCAGCTCAGTCTGCCGTGTTCCTCACGTCCCTGCTACTGCCAGAAAGAAAGGCTGTTATATGTTCTTTTAAGATGAAAACCCATGCAGTTTTCAGATGGATGGGATATAGCAATCCTTAATTGTTTCTCTTGTGTTGCCACTCACTCCATTTGAGGACACTTAACATAACTTCCACTTTCCTCTTGCTGGCCCTCATGAGGGGATCTCAACACGTATTAGAGAAGGGATGAAGAAAAATATGCTGCATTAATGCCACGTCTACACAGCCATGCATGTTTCTTTTGCTCTTTCAGGCTGCTGTGGCAAAACTCCAGTGTATCACTATGCTGAATCCCTTCACCTTTTATTCTCCTTTTGTAGCTAACATCTTTTATTATCCTACCTCCGTGTGTTCGGGGTCCATGCAGAGGGGTTGGTAACAACCTCTCCAGTAAGGCATACAAGAGATATCTTTTTTTAAAAAACACAAGTATGCTCATGCTCTGTTCTTACCTGATAATCTTAAATAGGTCCTGACTAGAATAGCTCCTTTTTCTATGACGCACAAACCTCATATAATCTGACCTACTTGTATCACATCTGTGCTCCCATCTTGCCTCATACTCCCAACTGTACTAAGCCACATTCTCTTCCATGCCCCTCTCTTAGCATGAGCTAATTCATAAACATCTATCAGGAACCAGTTTAATCATCTCTATGATAAGTCAAGCCCTCCCTGACCTCCACTGCAGTGGATACTCAGCCTCTGCTCCACACCAGACCTCAAAATAATCATTATTTCTGCTATGATCACAGGATATGGCAACATATGTTTAACCAGGTTGCTTTCCTAGTAGGATATAACTTCCTTGAATCTAGGAACCCAAAATTTTTCTTTTTTGTATCCCAAATACCTGTCATACTTGAGGAAGGCTTGTTGAAGAGATTGATTGAAATGATTAAGTACACAGTAACCCTACTCCTTTCAAGGAGATGCATGAAGAACAAGTGAGTGTTTGCAAAATATTTTAAAGCTGCAAAAGCAACTCTTCAGAGATGCACTCTCTAAAAAATATATCAAGGAATAACCAGAATACTATTGAATGAGATGACAAAGTTGGAGAACTGACACCACCCAACTTTAAGACTTACTATAAAGCTACAATAATCAAGACAGCGTGGTGGAAGAACAGACAAATAGATCAATGAAACAAAATAGCCCAGAAATAGATCCACATAAATATAATCACTTGATCTTTGACAAAGGAGCAAAGGCAAGACAATGGAGAAAAAATTGTCTTTTCAACAATGGTGCTGGAACAATATGACATCAACATACAAAACAATCTAGACAAAGATTTCACCCAAATATTAATTCAAAATGGTTCATAGACCTAAATGTAAAGTGCAAGCTATTAAACTCCTAGAAGATAACATACGAGAAAACCTAGATGACCTTTGTAATGGTCATTACTTTTTAAGATATAACCCCAAAGACATGATCTATGAAAGTGATAATTGATAAGATGATGGATTTTATTAAAATTAAAACTTCTGCTCTTCTAAAGACAATGCCAAGAGATTGAGAAAATAAGCCACAGACTGGAAGAAAGTACTTGCAAAAGACACATCTGTTCAAGGACTTACCCAAAATATAAAAAGAACTTTGAAAACTCAACAATAAGAAAATAAACAAACTGACTGAAAAATGGCAAAAGACAATAACAGATACCTCACTAAAGAATATATAAGAAAGTCAAACAAGAAAAATGCTCAATGTCATGTCATCAGAGAAATGTAAATTAAAACAACTGTGAGATTCCACTGCACATCTATTAGAATGGCTCAAATCCAGAACACTGACAGCACCAAATGCTGGTGAGGATGTGTAGCAACAGGAACTCTCATTCATTGCTTGTAACAAGGCGAATTGGTATAGCCACTTCGCAAGACAGCTGGATGGTTTCTTACAAAACTAAACATACTCTTACCATATGATCCAGCAATTGTGTTCCTTGATATTTACTTTTGAGGATCTGAAAACTTACGTCTACACAAAAACCTACACTTGGATGTTTGTAAAAGCTTTATTCATAATTGCCAAAACTTGGAAGCAACCAAGATATCCTTCTGTAGGTGAATGAATAAATAAACCATGGAATCATGGAATACCTAGATGTTGGAATATTTTTTTAAAATGAGCTACCAAGCCATGAAACGACATGGAGGAACCTTAAATGCATAATACTAAGTGAAAAAGCCAATCTTTTGGCTGTATGATTCTAATTATATGGCATTCTGGAAACAGTAAAACTATGGGATTTGTCCAAACCCACAGAAGGTACAACATCAAGAGTGAACTATAATGCAAGCTACGGGCTCTGGGTGATTAGGACATATCAATAGAGGTCCATCAACCGTAGCAAATGTACAATGCTGGTGGGGGATGTTGATAATGGAGGAAGTTCTGCAAGTGTGTTAGCAAGGAGTATATGGAAAAATCCCTGTACCTTCCTTTCAATTTTGCTGCGAAGCTTGAAGTGCTCTTTAAAAAAAATCTTAATAAAATATTTCAGGCAGTATTGAAATTGAGACCATCTGGCTTAAAATCAAGCCAAATGACCAACTTCCAATGACTTCAGAGCACAATTTTTCCCTGACATGTATTGTCCGTGCAGCGTGGCACAGAGTTTATATATATAGAGTTTACACATATACAGAGAGAGTTTTATATATATATATATATATATACACACACACACACACATACACACACACACATACATACATATATACATATATATTTTTGTTTCTTTGGGTTTTTTTGGGGGTAATTAGGTTTATTTATTTATTTTAATGGAGGTACTGGAGATTGAACTCAGGACCTTGTGCATGCTAAGCATGCACTCTACAACTGAGCTATCCTCCCCCACAAAGTATAATCTGTTTTTTCTCTGGCTTCTTTTGTTTTCCCCGTTAAGTATCTTATATAACAGACTTTATATAAAACATCTATTTTCTTTGTTGTCCCTCAATCATATATATAAAATACACAGCTTTTCTTGCTGTCACATATGTTCTACCTATTTCAAGTTTCAGAAAGATATGTTGCTTAATTTTGCTGCATAACAAACCATCCCAAAATAGGGCCTAAAATAACAACCACCTCATTGAGTCCATGGTTTTATGGGTTGGTTGTGTGTTTCTTCACAACCTGGGCTGGCTCTGCCAATCCCTGGGTCTGGGATCAGTCTGCCTGATGGCAGCTGTTGGCTGGCGCATTTGAGTTCTCCTCCAATCGGTGCCTTACCCTTCCAGGAGCCTAGCTTGGGCGTTTTAACGTGATCCAGCATCCAAGGCCATCAGGTACTGTTCAGATCTCAGTTTGTGTCACATCTGTTTTTGTTCCAGTGTCCAACGTAAGACGCATGTTCAAGCCCAGAGTCAGGGTTTGAGGGAGTTACCTATGGGAATGATTACAGGCAAATTCGGACAGATTGGGGGCCATTCCTAAAACGATTTGCCACAGGAGGCAAACTATCATTGTTTGTCATATTTGTTTCCAGTAGCCTGATCTCCTGGATTTGTGGGTTCTCACTGGAAAGTGAAATAATGGGGCAGCATGTGGTAGAGAGTGGAAGACTGCTCACTTTCAGAAAGTAGTTACTTCCCAGTAGATAAATGACCATATACCTCTGGTTGGAAAGTTGAAATCACTTCTTCCTCTTTATTCTCAGTTCAATTATCTGTCTCAATGTCCCACTTGTGTTTGATTATTATAATCTCCTCCTGAAGTTTGGAAGATGGTGATTAATTTTCCTTGACTGCAGAAATTTTCAAACCTAGATTCTGTGTGTTTCCTTGACTTGTTCAGTGGGAAGGGGGAGGTAGGGAAGAATCCAGCTCTGTTGGTTGCCACCATCCTATCCCTGGGGTGTCTTTCAAATAATTTTTCTTTACCGTATATTGAAAACAGTGCCTATATTCAAATCTATAAACATTGAGCAAGTGTTATTTTTGGTACAGGCTGTGGGAGAATCAGGTTGCAATAAGATACTCCCTATGTTCAGTAACTCATTATTTAACAGAAACTGTATCTTTTAGAATGAAAGTTTCTTGTGGACAGTGTCTTAGGTCACATGGTTCTGAGAATACATTTACTTTGAGCATTAAAATAAAGTTATTGATAAATTCTGATTCTCTCTCTTTATTAATCTCTCTCATCCCATATTCCCCCACTTAAAGAATATTCTGCTAAGAGTAAACCACTTACTAATTCTTTATTCTTCATTTTGACAACCCTCATCTTGAAAACTTTTTCCATAAACATTTTCCTAATTAAACTTCTCACCTACCAAGTGTTAAAGACAAACACAACATTAACAAATATTAGAGTAAAAAATCCTTTGAAAACTTTGACACATTCAACTAACAAAAGTTCCAATGATTTCAGTCTATACCTGCAGTAAACCTTATTTCTTTTTACCTTCAAATTGTTTCTTTTGCCAGAGAGTTATTAAGGAAAGACCTGAAATTTATAATTCATCTATGTGTTTGTAATGTTAACATTTTAATACTTCAACAATATATGTAAAATAAATTTAAAAATTCAATTATAAATGCAAATTATTATTAAATACTTTGTCTTGATTAACATCATCTAATGTTAAAATCAAATCTGGTTTTACTACATTCTTCGAAAATAATTTAAGACACAGATAATCTTACATTTGCTCTACAGTGAGAGCTCTCTGATCTCTAACCAGAACCACATGAAACATTTTGTTCTTCTAAACAGCCAGCAATTACTGGTATCTGCCCACTCTTCCCCAACTAAGCCAAAAAAAGAAACTTACTGCCTCACTTGTTTAATTTGCATTTATCATTCAACAAATGCTTATGGAGTCCCTGAAACAGGCCGGGCATTCATCTAGACCTTGAGAGTACAAAGATGTAAATATAATACAAAATTCCTTACTCTCAAGAAGATTAAATTCTAGTGATGTATATGAGCAAGTAAGCAAAGTGTTCTGCTACTCCATGCTGTAACAGAGACATGGAATAGCATCTTTTGGGAAACAGAGGAGGAGGCCAAAGCAAAAGAAGGTATCAGTTTGGGAGAGGTAGCAAGTGAACCATGGAAAAGGCCAAGAAATGGTCCAACTGGGAAGGAAAGGGTGAGGGCAATCCTGAGTTAAGAACTGGAAGGTGCTGTTGGGAATCAACAGGAAAACTGGAAGAGTACTCAATAGGGTCCTCGTGAATCTGGGTGAATTATTTGTTGCTTTGAATCTTCACACACTCTGCAATGTTATGTTCCACTTAAAGTACTTTAATCATGACTGTGAGCCCACATCCAAAACATTCTTCCATGTCCCTGCTAGATACATAATTCTACCTCTAGCCAAGAGCCTAGCATTCCAGAAACTTAAGCCATGGTATAGAAATCCAAATTCAACTCATCAACACCATCTGCATAACCAGCTGTTCACCTCCTATATTTCCTTCTTTTTTTTCATGTACCACACAGGCATAGGAAAGAAAGAAATTAAGAATGAAAATCTTTGTGCATTGAATTCCTGCATTTCCTAACCCCAGTGTCATCCCCTAATGTTCTCTGACAGTGTTGTTTCTGTTACCTGGAGAAGCAGGTTGTATTGCCTTGGGGAAGAATTTAGGTATTTGTTAACTTTTAGCGGTGTCTCATACTAAGATCCTAAAAGCACAGGCCAGAAAACCAGCACGTGTCTGGTGATTTGCTGGGATGTTCACATGCAGCAAGCTCCACAGCTATTGGCAGCCCTCACCGGCCACATCTTCTTGGAGGCACAGTTTCTCAGAGCCAGGCTCCCACTTTGTCCCGTGCTTTTTATCCAGATGATTTGACTTCCTGTTCCGGCATTCATCCTTTATTCATTCACAAACATTTACGTAATGCCTAATATGTACTCAGTAGGCAACCTTCAAAACACAGTAAGCATATCTTTCAAGTATTGTCAATTATCTGAAGGATTTTTTTTTCTTTTTCTCCCCTCAGTCACTGAAGGTGATAAAACTGTATACCTTATCAAGCACTTGTAAGGACTAAATGAAATACTACAAGTCAAAGACTTAAAACATGGACTGGCACATAGTAAGTACTCATTATCTATTTGGTATCAATATTATTATTATTATGTGAAAAAAAGGATTAATGCGTAAACCATAAATATTATGACCCAAAACAATGCTTTTATGAATATAACTGATTCCAAGTATTTTTACATAATTGTGCCTCTTCTATATTGGCCACATACACAATTAGACGATTATCCAGTAAATTAGATTGGTATTACAACATTCCTGAATGATACAATTTTTTAAACTGTAGTTTATTAAAACAAAATCTTGTTGCCCTTTGATTATGTCCACTCATCATTTCAGTCAACCATTGTGTGTAACAAAGTATGATTTGTTGCTCTGTTGGTGATTTACGTTTTTAAACTTGATGTTTATTATTCAGTGTAAACACAAAGAAGGCACAACCATAAAATAGGGAATATGTCATTTAATTAGATAAATCCTAAAATTAACCTAAAAATAATCAAACTGTTGCTGAGAGGACTTTGAATGACAGTGTTGAGTCCAAGTCTATGACCAGGGCCAAGTAGGCACCCTGAAGGATGAAGAAGTTAAACACTTCATCTCTCTGTAGCTTTCTGCATCTGATCCAGAATATCCTGTCTTCAAAGCAGCCTGGTGTAATGCATTTTGTGCATAATGGCTATTTGTTCCTTCTATTGTCCTCGATAATTGCTATAAAATATCTGTGGTTCTTTATGGTCCCCTGAAAAGTGCACATATTTTTTCTTACTGCTATTTTTGATCTATGATTTCTACAAACTTGGGGAAAAAACAAATATGATTAAAAATATTCCTTGAAGACTGAACTTGTGGGTCAGAGGAGTTTACTTCCCTCACCCCCAAGACAAGCTCCAAAGGCTTCCTTTCATTGTTTTATCTTGAAAAAAAAAAAGTCTAGGGAATTTGGATACTGGAGAAGATATTGCAATATGAAAATCTATAAGCATTTTTTAGTTATGTATTTGAGTTATCCTTGAAAGAGTCTATCACCTGTGGAAAGGAGGCTTTGCTAGGAGGGTCACGGGATCCTTTAATATGCTATGGGACAAACTGGTTACTGTTTCTCTGTTACCCAGAGGCCCTAAGCAATCAGGAATACTGGAGCAGGATTTCTGCCCCTAGTAACACATCTCTAATGCATTTTATTTAATTTAAAATGTCATTAACGTCATAAACTGAGATTCAAAACTTTCTGGGGTTATCTGGCAAACTAACTGAGGGGGATTGGAAAAGTGAAATTACATAAGGGTTTGCAGTTTTGTTTAAGAATGTGGGAAGTGTGAGCAAATGCCCCAATGACAGGAGAGAGACGGTGTCTCTATTGACTGGAGTCAGAGGCCTATGGAGTGAAAGGCTGCAGCAGAAACTGAAGGCACTGTTTTCAAGAAGGACTGTCAGAGAGTAGAAGTACAGGAAGCAGTACTTAACCCCTAAGCAAGATGTGAAGAGCCTTCTACACATTTCTGCCTGGAGCACACATCAAATACATCAAGGTCTTCACACATCGGTATTTTCCAGGTAGGCAGCAACGATGGCCATGATTCACCTTCACATGTCTTATTAAATTAGGCAAAAGTCATCATTGTGGAGCTAGTGATAGAAGGTATTATGAGATGAACTGTTTCCTCCCAAAATTCGTATGCTAAAGCCCTAACTCCCAGTACCTCAGAATGTGACCGTATTTAGAAATAGGGTCTTTGAAGAGGTGATTAAATGAAAATGAGTCCATTAGGGTGGGCCATAATCCAGTCTGACTGATGTCCCTGTAAGAAGAGGAAATGCAGACGTACAACAGAGACACCATGCACAGAGGAAAGACCCTGTGAGGACACAGCAAGCAGGTGTCCATCTGCAAGTCAAGGAGAGAGAAGAAACCAAACCTGCCAACACTTTGATCTTAGACTTCTAGCCCCCTGGACTGTGAGAAAATAAATCTATGTTGTTTAAGCCACCCTGTCAGTGATATTTATATGGCATCCCCAGAAAAATAATACAGCAGGAAATCAAAATGTAGACACTGTGACTATAGTTGACAGATTGGTTTAGGAACACACATAAAGCAAGCCTTGGGAGCATTTAGACAAAAGTGAGAGAAAACTGAGGCCCAGGAATTCCTGGACTGAAGGATAAATGGGAGAATGCCAAGGACATTTAGATTATTACAGTTGACCCCTGAGAAACAGAGTTTTGAACTGCATGGGTCCACTTATATGTGGATTTTTTTAAAATAAATACTATAGTACTATGTGGTCTGTGGTTGTTTGAATCCGTGGATGTGGAACCATGGATCTGGAGAGCTAACTATGGGACGTGAGCATCTGTGGATTTCGGTATCCTTGGTGGTTCCTGGAACCAATCTCCCAAGGATACCTAAGGATGACTGTATTTTGAATGTAATATATGTAATTTATAAATATAGCTATTAACATGTTTTGAACTTTGAAGAAGCACATAACATAGGGGTTAAAACCACAGACTCAAGAGACAGACTTCTTAAGTTTCAATTCTCATTTTGTACATGATTCTTGGTAAGTTAGTTAACATTTCTATGTCTCAGTTTCTCCATCAATGGCTATAACAAGGCCAATCTCACAGGGGTTTTGTGGGGATTAAATGAATTGATAAAGTATTAAACTGTGGCAGGAATACAATGATGTATGTTAAGTGTTAGTTGCCATTATTTTTATAATTATCATCATTATGGGCAGACACGAGTCAAAGTGTTGAATCAGTCTTCACAATAATGCTTAGATGACTGAAACATGGTGAGGTAAATTTAATTACTCAAGGTGATCATTAGTTAAGTGGTAGACCCAGGATCTGACATTAAAGATTATAGACCCATAGATATTGTGCTCCACAGAAATAAAGCCTTTATTTACAAAGCATTACAAAATGCCAAACAGATCACTAAACAGGTGTATCTATGTTTACAACATTTATATTAATCCAAGTGACTTCTACAAATGACAAATTTACAAATTAGAAAAAATATTAATTTATTTTATTACTGTAGTCTGAGTGGAAATGGTGTTGTTTAAACAGTATTTTGGAGAGATAAGTTTCTCTTTTGTTCTAAAGACATATTATCTATTAATAATAAGTAATTAATGGAAACATTCAATGAGAAACATTTAATTAAGGTAAATAGAAATAAACATTATTTAAAATATATTCAGATTGCTTTACCATATGCATTTTTAAATATTTTATATTTTTGATTCTTAAAAATTTATTTGAGTAGAAATATCTGAATTCCAGATTGAACAATGCATTCTAAAAAAAATACTGATTGCATTGTTCCCATTTACAAGTTCTTTAATTTACAAACAAGTTGTTACGTTTGATGGAAGAAGGTATTTTATATTTCATTTGGTGTGCATATGATTGGGCTGAGAAATATTTCTTCACTTTCTTTAAGTACAAAATTATAGGTGCAAAGTGGTCGTCTGTGAAAGAGAATAAAAGAAAGAGAAAAAATAACTATTAATAAAACAGCAAAGTTTATTTACTTCTCATAAATATTGGAATATACTATGCCTATAACTAACTAGTTCTCCAAATGCAAGGAGTTGAAACAAACCTATAGGATCATTTCTACTTCATCTCATCTAGCTACATAGGAATGAATAGACACAATATTTGAAAAAGAAAAAATTCTCTGCATTTCAAAATCCTTTCTCCTTGCTGCTACCCTGGAATACTTATGTTGAATGGGAAATATTTTGGGATGCTGAAATAACTGAAAACTAAATTCAGCTCTTAGTGGCCAACCTACTTCTTCTAAGGTGATATCCACCAAGAAAGAGTTAGGCTGAACTACACAGACAAACTTTGTGAAATTATTTAATTTATCCTTTGCCACCGCTAAAAATGGAAATAATAATGTTTAAAGTATTCTACATCTTGGAGAGATGGTATATTTAGTATTTAAAGATTTCTGAGAAGTCAAGTCACTGTGGTGAATCAGATATCTTGTCTAATAATTTATCTTCCTGTTAATGTCTTGAAAGTCTTCAAAAAAGTAATCAAATAGAAAAAGCAAAGATTGGTCAAAGTTCAGGAATGGCGCTAAAGAAAAAAATGGTAGTAATAAATGGAAATTTCCTGGTATCAGTCATACTAGCTTAGTCAAGGAAGAAGGGTAATTCAACTGCACAGGTGCTGTTAGATCACCCTTGTCTTACACATGCCCTGCTCTAGATCACGAGATGCATTGCTCCCCATCTCCTTCTAGCATGATTAAGACATCTTGGAACACGTTTTTAAAGTATTCAACAGTATTGTTAGGTTAAACTATTCCATTTTTAAATAAATCAATTTCCTATGTCTGCTAATGGGTTGGAAAGTAAAAATATAGACATTTTCATCTTTAATTATAAAAGCTGATACAGGAGACTACAGTATTTTCCATTTGAAATAATACAGGCATCTTAGAATTTTAAGTTTAATACTATAAAAATAAATGTGAAATGACATTACCTTAGTCTTGTAAGATTTTTAGATATTAGCAAAAGTAGCTTTTTGTTAAATCATCAGAGATTAGAATGTAATTAAAAAATCAGACATAATTCTTTCTCCATTATTAAGAAACAAGTGGAAGGATGATTTTACCACTTCCCCTAAGAAATGTGTATATACTTCTGTCCACTTTTTATCTAGCCTGCTGCAGCCCTTATCCACTGAATATGCCTTCAATGCCGGATCTCCCTGATCCACCACACTTTTAACTTGTCATGGTAGGACAAGGGTGTCATTAGGCTTATTCATATATTACTTCAGTCATTAAGTAACAGTCCTGTTCACACATTTATAACACATTATTAAGGCAAGTGTGTTTTTATTTCTTTTCCACAATAAAATAAAAGCTCACAACCCTGTTACTATTGAAATACGTTCAAAATAGTAAATGCATATTTTTTATAAATATTCCACATTTTACAAAGCTTCTGCAGTCATTACAAAACAGTTTAGGCGGGTTCATTACACCTAACAAAGTTAAATTTTATCAAAACTATGAGAAAAGTTTATTTTCTTTGTTTTTACAGTGTGAAAAGCCTATCTAATTCTATTACCAGGACTCTAAGTTTGAGATCAATTATTCTATTTTATTAATAGTTCCTTCTCCCCAAGATAAAGTTAAACTCTACAATTTAGAAAAATGTGTGATATATGTTGAACTATCATAGAAAAAGAATATTTTTTTAATTTTAAAAAAGAACACTGAATATTATATTTCTAATTCTTTGTTTACCTCAAATTAGCAGACATGAACACAGAACACTGATGAAGTACAAACTTTAATAAAAATAATAAAAGAAATCCAAGGATTAAAAAGCACTCTAAAATTCAGATACAATTAGTTTTTAATTTTAATTCGTATACATCTTACAAAATTACAAGATATATATATATATCCTTCTTTATTTGAAAAAGCTCCTTAGGTCTTTTGTACAACATATCACCACATCTATGCATCTAGTATTCTTTAAAAAGTTACTTAGAATAAGGTTCCCACCACTGACAAAGGTGCCTATCCCGTCTACCAGATTCGAAAAACCAATAATTCACAGGTCATTGGGTAAAACTCATGGAATGGTCTTGCCTCAGTAATGGGAGTAATTAACTCTAATCCTAGCACTACTCCAGACCTGCCTAAAAAACCTTGAAAGCTAGAGCTGAAAGAATCAACCTGTTTATAAGTAACTTAATAGAATCTTGAGAATAAACCTGAAGAATATTTATAAAAATACAGAAGTATGGGTTCCCAGTGTGATAAAGTACACGTCTGTCATCTAATCAAGAATTTCCAAGATTGCAAAGAAGCAGGGAAATAGATCCTTATGAGGGTAAATCAATGAGAGATATTAAACGATTCAAATCAAACTTCCAGAGGTAAAAACTACAGTATCTGAGATGAAAAATACCATGGATAGGGTAAATATCAGCTTAGACATTACAGAAGAAAAGAATAGTGAACTTGAAGACATAGCAACAGAAAACATTCAGAACAAAATTCAGGGAGAAAATGAAATTTAAAATCACAGAGCATCAGTGAACTGTGTGACTACTTCAAGCAGCCTAATTAACTTGAAATTAGAGTCCTCAAAGGGAAAGGAGAGAGAAGGGACACAGAAAAAAATATTTCAAAAAAAGTTAAAAATTTAGATAAAATTTGATAAAATCTATAAACCCATAAGTTCAAGAAGGCCAACAGACACTAAACACAAGAAGTATGAAAAAATTTTCAAGTCACATCATAATCAAACTGCTTAAAATCAGTGATAAGGAGAAAATCTTAAAACCAGAGAAAAGAGGCTTATTTCCTTCATAGGAACAAAGGTAGAATAGTAATAGATTTATTATTAAGATCAGTGCATGATATAAGACAGTACAGCAACATCTTTAAAGTACTGAAAGTAAGAAAACAAAAGTCAAACTAGAAGTTTTTTACCCAGAAAAATTATCTTTCAAAATAAAGACATCATAAAGACATTTTCAGACACACACAAAAGTTGAAAGAATTCACAACCATCATACCCACACTACAGAAAAATCTTAAAGGAACTCCTTTAGTCATAAGGTAAATTATACTATTATACCATTACAATTATAGATGAAAATACACATCTACATAAGGGTTAGAAAGTACACTGGAAATGGTAATTATGTTGATAAACATAAGACTTTTCCTAATTATTTATGTCTTTAATAGACTTGTATCTCTTTAAATTAAAATTACACACTATTATAGAGTTTTTAGCATATGTACAAGTAAAATGTATGCCAACAAAAGCACAAAAGAGAAATGGGATTATACGACTGTTAAGGTTCTCATGTTACATATGAAGTGGTAAAATTCACTCGAACGTAGACTATAATAAAATAAAGATTATAATATAAACCCCAAAGGAACCACTAAAATAATCAAATAGTTATAAATAATAAACCCACAAAAGAGATCAAATGGAATCATAAGACTCATCAATTTATTCAAAATAAGGCATACAACTAAAAATAGAACTACCAAATGACTGAGCAATTCCAATCCTGGGTATATATCTGGGAAAAAAAAAACATTAATTGGAAAAGATACATGCACTCTAATGTTCATAGCAGCATTATTTACAGTTGCCAAGGTATGGAGGCAACCTAAGTGTCCATCAATAGATTAATGGATAAAGAAGAGGTGAGATATATAGAGATATATATATTGAATGGAATACTACTCAGCCAAAAAAAGGATGAAAATTAGCCATTTACAGCAATATGGATGGACTTGGAGGGAATTATGCTGAGTGAAATAAGTCAGGCAGAGAAAGACCAATCCTGTATGATATTACTTATATGCAGAATCTTAAAAAAACAAACAAACTACAAACTAGTGAATAAAAAAAAAGAAGCAGACTCACAGATACAGAAAACAAACTAGTGGTTACCAGTAGCGAGAAGGGAAGGGGAAGGGACAATGTAGGAGTAAGGGAAGAAAAGGGTTATTATGGGATTATATAAATCATGTGTATGACATTTTTGAAAATTATAAAGCACTATAGAATTTAAAGAATCTTTCATTCAATTAAAAACTAAAATTAAAAGATTACTCTAACACCTAAAAAAAAGAAGGCAATGAGAAAAATATGAACAAAGTACAGACAGGGCAAATAGAAAATGAAATAGAAAGATGACAGATTGAAACCCAACCATATCTATAATTACATTAAATTTAAAGATTTAAATACTGTCAGTTAAATGTCAGAGGTCATCAACATCATTTGTCATTTGAGAAATGCAAATTAAAAGCACAGTGAACTACCTCTCCACAACTATTAGAATAGCAAAATTAAAAAACAACAATAAAACTGGTGAAGTTGCAGTTTTTGGTGCAGGAGAGCAATGGAACACTGTAAGTACTAGTGGGAATGCAAAATATACAGTCACTTTGGAAAACAGTTTGGCAGTTTCTTATAAAGTTAAACATACAATATGACCCAGCATTCTCTCTTCTAGGTATTTATCCAAGAGAAATGAAAATGCATGTTCACATAAAAGCCTGCAGGCAAATATTTAGGTTGGCTTTAGTCATGGACAGATGTCAAAAACTATGAACAAATTACATTTCCTCCAACTGGTGAATGAATAAAGGAACTGTGGTACATCCATACAATGAAATACCATTCATCAATAACATTCCATTGATATAAGTAAAAACATGGATGAATTTTAAATGTATGAAGCTAAGTGAAAGAAGCCATGCTTAAAAGGCAACATGCTATATGATTCCATTTATATAATGTTCTGGAAAAGGCAAAGGTAGGTGTAGAGGTTGCCAGGAGTGGGAGTGGGGACCTGGGTTGAAAATAAAGTGGCAGCACATGGTAGTTTTTGTGATTGATGGAAATGTTCCATATCTTAATTATGGTGGTGGTTACATGACTTGATGTATTTATTAAAACTCATAGAACTGTATACTTTTTATAAAATATAAAAAGTACATTTTACTGTTAAGTAAAGAAGTAAAAAGTAGTTTTTAGTCCAGATTTTCCCAGGAAGTCATCCAGGTACCTCTACCATGAATATTCCTCTTGGCCCTAAGTTTGAAGGCCACTGGAAATGTTCAGAACTATATTGTTTGTGTAGACTCCATCACAGTTTGTTATAGACAGATAATTACTGATTGCGTAGCTACACAGTTTAATCTGTACCATAAGGCATCACATTTTTATAACTCACATTCCCAATAATTTGGCAGGGCTAATTCTCATTAATTGCACATTATCTGTATGGACAGATCTAAATAGGAAAAGCAACTAAATAGTTACAGCAATTATCTAGGTAATTAAACTTAAAGCATATATTTCAACCAAGCATCTGTTAGCATCCCCAGCCAGCAGGAAATGTTAAGAGTCTTGCTAACCACCCACAAAATGTATTTTAGTTTTTCACCCTGAGTAGAAATAACTGCATCTAAATTTTGTAAATTTAGTAAACTTTCATAGTCCAACCATTGTGTAGATCTTACATGAAAATTAAAATTACATGCATGCTTACGTTTTGCTCTGTAGCATATCCCAATGACTTTAACCTATTTCCAATTAGCCAATGAATAGTTGTATACAACATCTGTCCATGTAAAGCATGATTAAGAAGACAGTGAGTCAAATATAATAGTGGGCACATGTCTGTTTTTAATCTTTCCTTTCTCCTTATAATAAGTGACTTGAAAAGGAGAAATAAATAGAGAAAACTATGACTGTCTGTAGGCTCACCAACATTCCTTGTCAAGGTGTAAACATCATGTGGTGAGGCAGATGATTTGAAAATGTTTGTTCAATGAATAAAACAAGGAATTTGTTTAAAGTGCAGATAGTTGTCTATGCATAGATAGTGTTTATGACAAGCAACACTGGGGAAAAACAAAGTGCTCAACAATAAAGGAAATACTAAGTTGAATATTCTACAAAAGATGGAATATATTGGCAGCCATTAACTTTGAAAAAAATTGCTTATAACCAGGTCCATGATGTTGCATGGCTCCAAGTCCAGTGTGTTCACATTATTGTCCATGTGAACAGTGTCTCTTGAACCTTTTACTGTGGTGAATAAGCTGCATGATTCTACACAAAAAGCTTGTTTATAATTTAATGTAAATAATTAAATTCATGATTCAACAGTAGCATGTGTGATTATGAGTAAATATGAGAAAATATTAACAGTGTTATCTTTTAGTTGTAGGATTGCATATAAAATTTTTCAAGTGTCCCACAGTGGGAATAAATGACTATATTAATTTATAAAAATGTTTATTCCTGTAAAAATAACAGCAACTAAAAACAGAAGAAAATGACAACAAAATTTTAAAAAACAAAAGTTTGGCTTCAAGTCATTGCAAAGACACTTCTCAGATGAGAAATCTGAGTTTCTGTTCCCTTATTATTAAAACAAAGAAAATACTTAACTCATAGAGTTATTGCAACGATTGTAAAAATAGTATTTGGGATGTAGTACATGCTAAATAAATTTAACCATTATTATTAATCTTGTAAGTAGTTCACTAATATTAAGACAAAAACAAAAACAAAAACAAATTTATCTGGAATATCCCTTTATTACCTAAATCTTCAGTCATTAATCCTTGGTAGATAATTAAATTCCCTTTAAATCATGTATATCATCCAAAACATGCACCTTGGAAAAAAACTAAAATTCCCCTTTCTTACATGCTGGTTCCCTAAAGAAGGTTAAATTGAGTTTAGGGCAAATAACTCAGAAGATAAATTCCACTTAATGAGATAAATTTGCAATCAATGCAGGTTTCTTTTTCTAAAGTTCTTAACTCTGTTCAGAGTCTTTCAATATCCCCAACAACTCTGACAGGTGAGGATTCCATCACTGCATTTTAGTGAGAAGTATAGTAGAAGTGAGTAAAGAGTTGGATAAGAAGTTTATAAAGTATTAAGGAATGAAATTTTTACAATAAGGTGGGAGTGTTTATACGGTTGGAGAATGAGACATAGTTTCACAGAATTATTGGGAATAAAGCATTTTACTGATCATTTGAGCAAAACAGACCAGTGAGTCTCATATAATTATTGGCTTGGTCAGTCTGTTGCTTGAGCAAACCACCCTTGGACTTTTAACCAGGCAGTTTAAAAGAGAAAAGTGAAATGTTAAAGACTTCGGCACAAATAGTATACTGTAAATTGGTTTTCTGAGGTAGCTTTCTAAACTGAAGATGATTCTTCGGCTATTCTTAAGCAAATACTTACCCTCATTAAATCTAAGTTTCATGTATAATATTTTCAAAAAAATCTTGAAATTATTTAATGAAATGCAATACTAAATGCAATTTTTTAATATGAAGTAAGTAAGGCATAGAGGCCAAAGCTACAAAATAGATTTAAAGTTTATTTGAAAAAGGACAAATGTCTAAATTTATGCACAATGTGTCCATGATATTGGAGTAAATTATTTAAGAAGTTACCTTTATGTTCCACCTCATATTGTCTTATCAGACAAAATATTACATTACAGCCGTAGAACAACAAACACAACTATTAAAAAAAAACCTAACTTACTTGCAAATAATTTTAAGTATCCAGATCTTGAAAGATCTGAATTTGAGTGTTCCAGCTTAGACATTCATTTATTGCTGTCATTCACCATTAATTGCATCAGCAGGTTAGAGTTATATTGAATATTTTTTTAGTTAAATAAATATTTAACTTCGGTAGAATATATTACAATCCAGACAATCTATGTCTAATTAATGTTTTGCCTGACTTTTCAAAATATTTTTAGTCTCTTTGTAATGGCCTGTTATGTTTGCCACCAAGCATCTATCCCCTTTCGGATAATATTACCCTCATCGTTCTTTACCCCACTCTCAATCTATAAACGTTGGATTAATTTGATCCCATCCCAAGTCAAGTGGGATTGCATGAACCATTATGAAGACTTTGGCTTTTATTAAGACTGTAGTTAAATTCCATGTATGTTTAGAAGGTAGGGCAAAAGTTCCTATGATTGGATGGGGAGTGTGTGAGAAAAAGACTAGTCTATGATGAACCCAGGTCTTCTGGCTTAAGCAAGTACAAAGATGTTTCTCCATGTTTCAGCTAGATTTTATCTTTATATTTTGTAAGAAATATTAATATATAATAAATTTAAAGCCATTCTATATCTCATATATATCAAAAGTTTTCTTATTTTGTTTTTGTTAATAATGTTTTTGACACACGGATTTTATTTTTTTAATTTGCATAGAGGCAAATTGATTAACATTTTCCATTTGTTTTTCATCTTGCCTTTCATTATTTTGCAAACATAAATAATTGCCTGTGTTTTCTGTTTACCATTTTACATTTAATATATTATAATATCTATAACTAATTTTGTATATGTCATAATTAAGGTATCAAACTCTGTTTCAGTTGTCAATCATTTATTCTTGTGTCATTATTTGAAAGGTTACTCACATCATCTACAGAATTATGTTTTAGAGTTTTCTTTTTACTCCCTTAAATATATCTATATTCTTCTTCCAATATTATACTATTAAAATTATTGCTGCTTTGGAATTTGCTTTACTGTTTCACAGTTAAAGTTATAAATATTACTCTCATTATTCAAATTTTCTTGGCTCACATCAATAATTTGTTATTCTAAGTTAATTAGGAAGAGCTATTCATCTCTTATTTAGATTTTGATTGGAATCATGTTAAACTTGTAAGTGTGTTTAATAAGAATTGCCATTGCTACAACAGTAAATCTTCCATTCCATGAAGATTTATTTCAATAATTGCAGAATTCCATCCTTATCACTGAATTTTAAAAATAATATATATAAGTGGGTCTAAATTTTGGTCTCTTTTAGTTTGCTGGTTCTAGTTCATTCTATCAATATGAAATCTGTATCTAATTTTCTTCAGTTGAGGAGAGTTTTCTTTCATCATATCTGTAATTCTGTTGTGTCACCTCTTCAGCAACACTAAGAAATTACATTTTTTGTATTTTGATCATTTCCCCAGAATTCCCCAATCTCCTCTATTATTTATACTACCTTATTCTGTAGGTTATTAAAAGTGAATTTTCTACATTATTGATCAATTCTACTCTTTCTTTTTTTTTATAATGTTGGTTTAAATTTCATGTTGACTTTAGTTTCTTAACTCTGTCAGTTTCCCTTAAATTTAACCACAGTTACTTGTTTCATCACCTTGCTCTTCATGTATTCCTTCATGGATAACTTCTTTCTTACATATTATTGAGAAAACCAACCAAAGCTTTGTGTGATTTCCTTCTATTTCCTGTAATAAATCTTTTTAAAAGCCAGCCTTATTTCTAAATCTAATTGATTGTTGGAGCCTTTTTTCTTATGTTGCTGATGCTAAATTAGGCACCATTTTGTTGTTGTTGTTTTCCTGTTCACCTCTGCTTGAACAATGAGACATGAATATCTAGCTCTGGCATTTGCCCATATAGACATCATCCTTGGTTCCTTTTACTGTCCATATGTATGGAACTAAATTTCTCTTTCTCATAGTGAGCTTATGTACTGTTTTATGCACAAAGAGTCTGGTAAGTATCTGGTGTCTGGCCAAGACTTACAACATACGTTTCTTCTAGACTGAGGAGGAAACTCTTTTCTTTCTCTTTCCATATGATAGATAGGAAGAAGCCTTTATTTCAGGACAGTATAAATCCTTTACATTTAAATGCCAGAAACAGGATATAAAACTACAACTAGATGTCTTTATTCATATCTACCATCCTGATGCTCAGAGAGGTATTAATGGAGGAGACTAGAGAAATCTGATGGTGCAACAATCTTGACCTCTTTAAAATCTAGCTTTGGGGGACTGCAAATATAGTTTCCATTCTTATAGTTAAGATTTTGCATTATTCAGATAATAGATACAGAAATAAGTTGTAGATTAATAATAATCCTGCAGTTCTAATCCTTCAAACATGACCCCTCCCCAACCTTTCTCTTCCTCTGTCTGATATACTTTGGCAGGAAAGGGTGTTGCTGGTATTCCTAACTGAAAATGTCCATGTATTTTGTCATTTTTGTAAGTGTTACAGTCAAAGGCAAGAGATAGTAAAATTGCCTGTTTATTTTTCCCATTATAATGACAATTTACTCATTGACTTTTAAATGACTAAATATATTCATATCAAAAATTTAGCAAATACCTTTTACTTCAAAGAATCTTCCCAGCTCTCCTCTGGTGATGTAGACCTTATCTAAATGCATATTCTTATCATTTACTATTTTTATTATTTTTATTCTCCAAAAATTCTCATTTACATATGTTCAACATTCACAGAAAAGTAATTGGGAAATCAAATATATAAATACAGGAATATCAAGAGAAGTAAAGAGGAAGTGTTGCAGTCAATCAAAGAGAGATTTCGAGCAATCCACAAACGCATTGAAATGATTGATAAGGTTCTAAGGCAGACATTTATCTTTTTTCATTTTTATTGTGCATCAGGAAATGATTGTACACTTTTTTTCTTTGCTTGGGTAATGTGATTCCAAAATAAATTTCATCTAAGCCAAAAGAAAATTTATACCTTTTAGATATTCTAGTATTTATGTAAAATATAATCTAAAATACACCATGAACAGATATTTAAGTATATGAACTTTTAAAACATTCCTTAGCAAAGCAATATTTTCAAGTTTAGAAGATAACATCAAAATAAAAATTTAGTTTTCTTACCTTTCTGGATGTGTCAGTGATGTTAACATGAGACGCTGAATAGTGTATTTGCATGTGGAACATTGCTGATTTGAGCTTTGAAAATAAGTCAAACCAATGCTTGAAATATTTACAACATCATTTAAAAATTGAGCAAGAATCTTGAATTCCTGAAGTTTATAAAATGACTTGTTCTTCCTAAACAGAAAATTTGATATACTAAGCTTATTTGTAATTTGAAGTATAATACAACTTTAAAATCAATATAATCTTATCAATGCAAGATAGACCAAGATTATAGAAAAAAGGCCAACAATAAAGTATTTGTTAAAGTATTTATTAAAATAATTTAAACAGTAGTTTAAAACAAAATAATAGTGATAATATATGTATATCCACACTCAAATATTTTGGGAAAACTTTTTTGGAAAAAAGTGGGACATCTTGTCTTTCCAACTAGGTGTGTAGACTGTATATTTGTGTAAGATTAGTGAAGTCATATTTTGCCTCTTTTTTTAGACCCCTGAACAACTATCACCATTCTTTGAATAGACTGGGTCCTCAACTAATAACCTTTTGTTGTTCTGTGCACTTCATCACATCATGGGTCTGCTTGACTCCAAAGGAAACAACAAAGGAAAATAAGTAGGTGAAGAAAGATGATAAGGAAAAGGAGGAGAAAAGAAAGGGAAGGAGGAAGGATGGGAGGGAAAGTGGGGGACAAGAAGGAAGGACAGAAGAGAAAAGAGAATGGAAGGAAGGGAAAGGAAAGGAAGAGGAAAGGAAATTTTTAAAAAATCTGCTGAAATAATTTTGTCCTTTGAGGTAACAATGACTTATTGCACAAAGGTAACAGTCACACATAGAATAGCTGAAAAGCAACCAGGGAGACACCCAGCACTTGTGCCATCTTATATTTGTCCCTGTTCTCTTCTCCTTTTGATTCTTGACAGCAGCTAGGCCCAAAAAAGATTGTTATCACCCCCCTCAAAACCCACCCCTGCTCCCTCCTGGCAGAATCACTACCTCCTCTCTCACAGAATATCATGTCATTGGTCATATCTCTAATTTCTATACAAGATCTTATCTAGATTTCTCAGAGACACTTCAGAGTCAACATATTCAGAAGGAAAAGTGTGGTCTTCCCCTACAAATTCACATCTAATCCATTGGTTCCAAATACCAACTGTTTTGCTTCTGACCATCAAGTCTCTGCCTCCAGCTGAGCCCAGTCTGCTGAAATCCAGACACATATATACACTGATATTCACCATGTCTACTTGGGTATTTCAAGAATGCCTAAAGCTCAGTATGCTCAAACTTAATGACATCTTTCCCAATACCCACCTCTCACCAAAAAAACTTAAAGCTTAGAATTTCCTTTTCATTTAAAATGCACCACCACTTACTGACCAAGCCACACAACTAGGCTTCACTCTTGAAATCATCTTCTCTTTTAACCCCTACAGCTAATCTAGGCTATATGCCTACTAACTTTATCCATGAAATATTCTGAATCTTCTTTGAAATCATCCTCATTTATCTCCACTGCACACGCTTTATCTCAGGGTACCATCGTTCCTTGCCTTTATTCTTGTAATAGCATCCTGTCTTTTCCCTCTCCCATCCACTGTGGTCAAATGGCCTTTCCAAAATAAAAATCCAAACCTGGCCCCAACCAGACTGCCCCAAGTAAAACATTTTATTGGTTTTTATTTGCCCAGTGAATAAAATAAAAATCCTGGAACATGTCCTACAAGTTCTAATTCCTACAAAATCTAGGTGCTCTCTACCTCTCTCATTCTCTTTCTTTCCCTGCCTCTATCCTTGACATAATAAACTTCCTTCAGTTCCTGAAATGGGCTATGTTACCTCCTGCTTCTAGAGTTGTGCCTTTGTTAGCTCCTCTGCCTGGAATGCAGCAGAGCAGACTAATTCCTGCACCTCATTCTGGTCTCAGGTAATCTAAAAAGCCCTTAGAGAAAGTTTTAGTGACCCCACTAACCATATCTCATCCCCTATTTTATGTTCCCATACATACCATAATTTACCTCAAGACATTTTTCACAGACATATTTTATTTATTTGTTTTTATAATTGTTTGATTACTTTTATATCCTTCATGAGACTGTCAGATTAATGAGGGTAGGACCATGTCCGTTTTTCTCATTACAGTATATTAAGCACTTACCACAGTGCCTAGCTCAATGTAGATACTCATTAAAAATTGTTTGAGTGCAGGAATGATGAACGTCATCAGTTTATTTGTATTATGTATTTGTAAAGCTTTTCTGCTCACTAGACTAAAATTATGTAAGGACAGAAGTCTAATATGTCTTAAATGTTGTCCTTACTTTCTAGTACAGTTCAAGAAATTTTATTGAATGATCAAAGTGACTCCTCTCCATATCTCCTAGCTCAGTGAATGGCATCATAATTTAAATAGTCACCAAACTCAAAGTCACTCCAAATTGTTTTTTTCCTCTTCACTTTCACGTGTTTAATTATCATAAAAACAAATCTATTCTAAATTCCAAAAACCCACTTCCACTTGATCCAGGCCCCTGTTAACTTTCATGTAAATTATTACAAAGGCCACCTTTCTGGACTTGTTCCACACTAATCTCCTCATTACTCATCCATGTGGGGAGTCATTCTAACCTGAATATACAATACTGACACCTTCTGTTTAAAATCCTATATTGGCATATCAATATATTTGGCATCATATTAGGATATGTAAGTGGTTTTTAGTGACATAGAAAATGATAACACTATAGCATTCAGTATAAAAATCAGAATGCAGAACATTTGCCAAAATACACCACTTTTGATAAACAGAAAATGATGTGTGCATGCATAGGAGCATGTACAAGAAGAAGAAAGAGGATGAAAAGGAGGAGATAGAGGTGGAAGGGAAGGAGGAGGAGGAAGAGGAATGGCTAAAAATCAAATGATAAATGTGAATATCCCTCGATGATGTAATTATAGATGGTTCTCATTTTCCACTATATAATACAATACATTTTCTACCGCAAGCAAATATTCATATTTTCATTTTGAAAAGGAAAATGAAGATCATTTGAAAGTCTCTTGACTTCCCTAGCATCTAAAATAGTTAAAATCCCAAAGCATGACTAAATTTATTAGCAAATAATTATTTTTTTCCTTTTTTTTATTGAAGTATAGCCAGCTTACAATGTTGTGTCAGTTTCTGGTGTACAGCATAATAATTCAGTCATACATATACATACATATATTAGTTTTCATATTATTTTTCATTATATGTTACTATATATTACTGAATGTAGTTCCCTGTGCTATACAGTATAAACTTATTGTTTATTTTATATATAATAGTTAGTATCTGCAAACCTTGAATAGAAAAACAATAAAGCCATTGGCCAGACTCAGATTTACCATGGGTAAATCAATGGACTGATTTACCATGTGTGTGGGTTTCATATTTTATATGTCTTCATAAGAAATGCACTAATCAAGTGTTTGAATAAAATGCATCAGTATTTCATAGTGTTCTGCATAGAACATGATGTTTTGTAAAGGAAATCAAGACTCAACTTTCTGCCTTCTGAACAAGTTTGAAACAACTACTCCAGGTTTGCAGTCTGTGCACTATTACAGAACTTGGGCACTTTCCTCTCTCCATGCCTCTTAAAGCACCCTCCCTGTTTCCTGACTGCAATATCTCCCTTTCAAATGCTTCCTTGCTTCTTCCATTGTACTCCTACTGCAAATAAGTGTTCTGCTACTATGAAATTTATTACTCAGTGCTGTTAATTATGCATTAGTCTCCTCCAGTGTTCTGTGACCTCCTTGAGAACAGTAGCATTGCTATTTCAGTTTTGATCCCCATTATTTAATGAAATGCTGAATACTTTTGGCTGGTGCTAAATAACATTTGTTGAATAAGTGGATTCAGAAGCTAACAAAGCATATGTCTGGTAAGAATAAATAATGAATCACACATATATTTGTGCATTGGCATATATAATATATATAAATTTTAGGCAATAAACTATTATGGAATGATATTATTAATTATTATAATATGCTATCAGTGCTTAAAATTAGGTGGAAAGAACTTAAAGCCTTCTCTCAATATAAGATAAGCCTTGATATAAGTGAAGATTTTGGATTTAAATCCTGGTTTGATTTATTTTATCTTCTTTGACTGAAGGGAAGTTGACAAAGGTGAAAAAAATAAGAATAATTTCTGCTCACTCATTACCAGCTCTATCCATTATTAAATTATCTGCAATGCCTTTGTTATTTTTAAGAAAATTAAATCTATAGAATCTAGTATTAGAAATATGTTTATATAAATGTTGCCTGACTTATAACCCAGAATATTACTTCCCAGGATGACCATGATACTCCACAATAAAATAGTTTTTATGTTACTTCAGTACAGAGGTTCTCAATAGTTTGCCATCACATACTTTTTTTAAACAAGGTGACACCAGATACTTTTGTTATTTATTTATTTATTTATTTATTTATTTGTTCATTCATTCATTCATTCATTCATTTATTAATGGAGGCATTGGGGATTGAACTCTAGACCTTGTGGATGCTAAGCACATGCTCTACCACTGGGCTACATAACCCCATATACATATAGTTTTTTTTATTATTTTCTTTGTGGATTCCAAGGTTTTAAAGATTTAACTACAAAACAGACTTCATGTATTATGAGCTATAAATATTTTTTAGATTTTAATGTTATTTTAGATTTTAATTAAAGGTTTATAATAATACTGTAAAATTAAATACATCATGTCATTGTCTGTGATAGTAATGTGCCAGTGGTTCACTGTCAATGATTGAATAAATCTGAATGGCACAATATACTCAAGTCCAAGGTATAGCACACATTTGATTTAGTCAGTTCAGGTACTGTAACTACCTAAACTTTGACAACAGTAAATGTTCAATATACCAACTGTTCCTCCTGAAATTCTAGTGATGTCATCAGTAACCAAAATCAGAATCAAATTGTTTTAAGTCCAATCACAGTAAAACAAAGTTTATGTTTCATCACTTAACGTGTGTGGTACCTGAGAGTCTTTTGAAAACAGTCACATTATTTAATGCATTTCTAGAAGTTTAGTACAGCAGATTGGAAAGCACAATTTTAATATTAATATGCACCTTTATATCATAGTTTTCTTTAAGAGAAAATGAATACCCTAGTTTGAGAATTTACTAAGCACACAAATGTACATTCAACAGACTCAAACTGAGAACATTCCTTTAGATGATTAGAAAGCTTTAAAAACATGTATATGTACCTACAGATGTATAAATAAAAAGTTAAATAGATTATTAAGGAAAAAACAAAACCCTCTCCTATTATTTGAGAGATTTGTGGCTGGAATTGAAATACTGAAATTAGACCATGCTATTGACAGAAGTCACTAGACATTTATTCACATCACTGTAAACATGACATTGCCTGAAAACTAGAGAAAATTAAAAGACAAGGTGGTTTAAGGGGAAGAACACTGGAATAAGAGTTAAAAGAAGAAATAGAAAGTTTCTTCTCTTCTAACTCTTGTAGTAGCTAGATGTATAACATAAACAAGTTATGTATTCTTTCATATTCAGAGTCTTCCTCCATAGAATTAATGAATTAGAAGATGACACCAGACATCCCTTTAATATTTAATGATTTAAGCCTCACTGCATTGAAAATTTACACTATTTGTATTATCTTCCAAAGTGAATGCTCAAGAAAACATACTAAATTATACTTACTCATAGAGCCTTGGCTCTTCGACCATTCCAAGCTGATTTAATAATTTAAATGTAACATAGCCATCCTTCATAGTTTTATCCAGAACAATTATACTGAGGACAAAGTAATAGGCTACAAAACAAAAATATAGGCTGCAATTCATGTTATTTTTAAACTTTTGTTTTGCTGCAGATATGCATGTAAATTTATATTTATATAATATAGGCACACATTATATCTGCAAATAATATTGACAGGCACTCATTTAGCACATAAGTAATATATTTTACCTCTTGTTAATTTTTACCTAGCCTTGAAAATGAGGAATGAAAAAGCCTCCCATACAGTCATGTGTATGGTGAAGTGCTGGTCAAATAAATAGTAAATACCAGCTGGTCTACAAGCCAAAAAAATATCAGAATTTAGGTCAATTAAACATTTTTTCCTTATCAATAGCACATCTAAGGTAAATATGATAAACCAAATCTTCAGCAAGGAAACAAGGACTACTACAAAAGCATATGAAAAACCCTCAAAAGTCAACAGTTTAAAAAATCCAATTGGAAAATGAGTAAAAGACACAAACACCCATTTCACCAGAGAGGATATACAGAAAAGCAATGCAATATCATAAGCCGTTAGGTCAACAAAAATTAAAACCTCAGTAAAGCATCACAATAAATTTAATTCAATAAAAAATTTAATTTTAAAAATGGATGGGTCCATTTCTAAATGACAGGACATTTATATGCATATATAAGTATATATGCATATACATGTATATACATGACAGGGACATTGTGCTGTACACCAGAAATTGACACATTGTAACTGATTATACTTCAATTTAAAAAATGTTTAAAAAATATCTCAAAACTGAAGCAACTCTGATTGTAAAACATTAACAATAAATGACCTAAAATATTTTAAAATATAAGAATCTATTTTAAATATTTATTCCCCAGTAACTAAGATCAATGGCAGTGACTGGAAACTTATTTCACAATATTCCTCATTTATAGGATTTACTTTTATTTATAAACCTCTTCAAGGTTTCCATCTCTAAACAGAATAATTTTACTTTTTTAATAGCTCCTCATAAATCTATTAAAACATTTCTAAGATATTCTCTCCTGTTCTTCAAATTTTCTCCTCTTGTCTAAATACATTAGGAATATTATATACTTGCACATTTTTGTATTTATACAATTTAGTTTCAGCTCTGAAAGCATAGTAATAATATAGATAGATGTCTTAAACTCTGTATCCTTTCATGCTGACACAACTCTAAATGTGGGAAAGATAATCATGCAAATTGGGCGGGGGACCAAAGACCTTGTTTGTGTTTTTGGAAAAATATTACCCAAAGCATACGCTTATTTTATTTAAAAATCAAGTTCTTATTTGAATTTATACAACTGGCTGTAACAAACTTTAAAGTTCCTTGAAAGTGCAAGATGAAATTTGGATTTTGGATAAAAATATAAATTAGTATATAAAACTAATCATTGGTTATTTGTTCAAAATGTTAACTTACTACAGAAAGGATTTGTGTCAGTAGTATCCAAAAACACAGTCGTCCTGAGAGATCTGTTTTCTATTCTTTCTTTTAAATCATCTTTCCATAGCTCAGTTTGATAACCTAAGATTTGAGAAATAGAACATTAGTAGTTGGACTTCAAATAGCATACAGAAATATAAAATCACTAAAAGAACTAAAGGATCAGTGTATTATAATAATTTTAATTTGTGGATTTTTTAACTGAAAAATCATTTTCAAATAATTTCAAATTTGATGTATTTTAATTACAACTTGTAAAGTCAAGATTTACAAATAAATCTATTCCATGGAAATCTTATCAGAACTTACTTAGCATACTCCATATTGTTAAAGTCCATTTGTAGAAGGTTTTACTATTATATTATAAATTCAGAATTTTACTTGAGATTATTTTTTGATAAATGCAGGAGAATAAATTGATTGGATAAAATTTGAGCATAAAATTTAGCTCCATGAGCACAACACCCAATTCTCCTATATATACATTCATACAGATACAATATGTATATGTGTATATTATAGATACAATATAATAGTAGAGATAGCATCCATATACATTATATAGTGTGTGTATAATATATATATATTTCAGATACAAACATTATTTGTACATATAGAATTTGTATTATACAAACAGTTATTTTTAAGATGCTTCCTACTTCATATGTGTGTCTATTTCCACATTGCTACCTCCAAATTCGAGAACTGAATGTAGAGAAAGAATACTGCATTGGAAATTCAGAAGTTCTCACTTGTGCCCTTAAGCAATCCATATGTTCACACTGGGTCACAATTTTCTCTTTTATAAAAAAGCAACAGGACCAAAAAAAAAAATCCCCAGCATGAGGTCTGAAGAAAACTAATCCCCATTAGGTATTTTGTGGACAGAAGGGGTCTATGAGGAAATAAGTCTGGCAAAGCCTGCATACTGCCTACCTCTCCTTGCAATTCTCTATGTATGTTCCTATAAACCTCCTGTGAAAGAAAACTGCGGGAGGCTATTTAACACAGACTTTGTAATTGCTACCCATTTCATGGAGGCTCTTTGGTTTTGGAAACATTTCTGGCAGAGCCTGTCATGATGCTGATCAGATGTTTACATGCTCATGACATGCTTGGGGTCTGGTATTGTCTCTGGCAAACCCTGAATAAACAGCCTCTGAAATTCATTCCAACTCTAACATTCTAGTTTTATGTGGGTTCTTTTTTCTCTATAATTTCCCACCGGCAGGCTTTAGTTGTCAAAAGTTGCAATACTTAACTGCTCTTACCAAGTTTATTGATTTAGAAGGTGTGAACCACCTATGATTCATGTCTACTTACTAATAGCAAATGAAAAACTAACCATGGTCTACACCTCTTCACTTGCTCCTAAAACCTCCTATAAAACAAAAAAAACCTCAGTACCACTAAGAATGCACAAGTCTCTTTCTTTAGCGGAAATATAGATGGATGACAAATAGTGAGATCCTTTTTTTATTTCCAGAGCAAGGATCATCATGAGACCACCAAATGTGCCCAGCACGCTGAACACAGAAAGGCAGCTGATCAAGTTACTCTCACTAAGTATCTGAAAAATATTTAGTAGGAAATGATTTTCTCTGTTCCATAGAAAAAATTCCATAAAATATTAATATATTCACAAGAAAATATGAAAGCTCCCAGCAGAAAATACTAACACACTTATTTTATTCATTTTCCATAAAGAATTTAGTAATTATAACAATCTCTCTTACCTAGTTTAGGACATGATTTTTCCTTAAAGTTGTCACAATCCACGCACAAACCAGTCTTGTAATGTTTGTATGAATAACAAGGAAATGAAATAAAATTGCAGCCTGTTTCCAAAGCTGCCATGAACAAGTAAACTGCTCTCTGGTGGTCACATTTAATAAATTCAAGTCCTTAAGTGTTAAAAATCAAGCAATAGATGTATTAGGCCAACTTCAAGTAAATTAGAAAAAAATAAAAGATTAAATTTTACCTAAAGCTGTGCACTTTATGAATATCAAAGTGTTGACTATAATGCGGTTTTATCTCAGGCAACTAAACAAATGGTACCACTGAAAACTTAAATATACTATGCCTTTTACGTGAGATGTATAAGAAATTTTTCTAAAGTAATCATTAACGCAGCAAAAATGTTTAATTTCAATATTCCAACAAATTTGACACACACAGTGCTACCATAGTTAATAACTACTGTACACATCTCTCCCTTCTAACCCCCACCCCTAACATTTCTACTCAGTGTCAGAGATGACTATGAAACCAGGTGATATTAAAACTTTATTGTGTCTCTTTCCTTTCAGAATTTCTCATATACTTGTCCCTTGGACCAAACCTCTAGTTGCAGTGGCCTTTAATGATGTATTATTTGACTGGTTGACTGTAGACCTCAGAACATTTCTCGCTATGGGAAAGGGAGCCAAATTCCACGCCTGGGGCAGTTGCACAGCTGTTTATGTACAAAGTAACCAAGTGAAAGAGTTCATAAATCTGTGTTTGTACAATACTATGGTAATGGTAAAGATTAAATCCTGAAACCAAACTTGTGCTGTATGGTATATGCTATATTGACTTATAACTTCTCCTAATGTTTAAAACAAACTAAAACTGTTGAAGCTATAATGTAATAAGTTTCACCCATAACCAAATGGGATATCTACCAGTAACCTTTATGAACTAAGAAAGATCAAATTAAACCATTTTACACCAATAGCTCTCTTGAATCATGGGCAATGATGATCAAAATCTTCTCCACAGGTTAAGAGGGGAAAAATAAATTGATTTGCTTTCATTATTTTGAATCATATGCAATTTATTCTAAAATGCTATTGTTATACCTGAAAAAATGGATTTAGGACAGCCAGGTTGCCTTTTTCCTCCATTTGGAAAAAAATCTATATGTCCCAAGGGTTCTTTAATGCCTAAACCTGAAAAGAAAAGCACCCAAGAATCACAAAGTAAATATAATCAGGTAAGCATCACTTACATAAAACAAAGTCTCCTATAAAATCAATTGAAGTGACTCTTAAAATTTGAATTGAAAATAAATGCTTTTTTGAAAATATGAGTTCTTCTGGTATTGATTCCTCAAATTAACTCCTTATGCAAATCATGTTTTATTAATTTTACACCTTTACCTGTGACCAGTGTATTATGGGCCCAGGACAGTTCTTTGTGCTGTGACTATGTAAGTGAAAAAGAAGAAAAATAGAGCAAAAGCCCTTATTGTAGTGGAAATTACATTCTAGAGGAAGAAAGACATAATAAACAAGTAAAAATATAATATGTCAGATAGTAAGTGCTGTAGAGAAAAATTAAGTAGAATAAGGGACAGTGAATGCCTAGGAAGGGCTCTAGGTTGCACTTTTAAATAGTTTGGCTGGGGAATTGCCCACTGAGGAGGGGAGAATTGGGTGAAGACAGGAGGGATGTGAGTGAGGCAGTGAGCCAAGCGGAAGGTTAGCTGGAGTGTAATGTGTGAGAAGGAGCATTGGAGAAAATGAAGGCAAGTCGTTTAGAACCCTTTAAGTAAATGTGTTGATTTGCTCTTATCCTGGATAAAAATGTGTAGGACTTGGTGCTAGATTAGAAAAATTGAAAGATGATGCTTCAGCTGAAACAAGTTGGACCAGAGTGACATGAAACATGTAGCTGATTTAAGAGGTTCTATATACATTCATCCATTGGTATCCCCTGGTATTGGTTCCAGGTCACCCCCCCAACACTCCCCCTACCATGACATGGACACCAAAATCCGAGGATACTCAAGTCCCTTATATAAAATGGTACAGCATAGTCATCCCACTGTACCCATGAGTTCCGCAGCCACAGATACAGAGGGCCGACTGTTTCTGCAGAGCCTTGAGACCCTGGGGAAGGGGCAAATTCTGAGTGCATTATCACTATGAGGTCTATAACCCAGGGAAGCCATAGGAATAAAAGGATAGCAGGATTAGAATACTCAGGACTGTGATTAGATATAAAATCTTGCTGCCAAGTAAAATTGCAGCCCTTTGGCTTGGGGTACAAAAAATTGCCTACAACATAATGAACTCTTGAGAGACATCAGCAATTGATTTACACAACAAAGATAAATACTTGCATCTGACAGTATGGGTTACAATGCAGCGACTCGATTTATTCCTAGTATATATAAGAGCAAGACAACAGCTAGTGAGGTGTTAGCAGGGCATGAGAACTCTGGGCATGTGCATTAGAGGGGAGGGGATTCATCATATACGGAAAGACAGGACAACTTAGATGACTTCATTAGAACTTTCTGGAATCCAGTGTGGCAAATATATGACTTAGTTGTGACAGTGGTGAGGGTATGCTAACCAATTCCTCTTCACATTCCATCATCAATTTAGCTTGTAGAATTTTAGGAAGGAAGGACAGTCTCCTAAATATAATTTTTTAAAGTCCAATAATTTTGGAGATCTTTAAATTTCCTCATAGCTGAACTCAACATGGAGTTCGAAGCCTAGGAGGTTTAAGGTTTGGGGCCATCATTTTCTTCCATTTACCTCTGAAGTATAATCAAACCAAGAAGACTGCTCAGGAATTAGGAAAACGCAAAAGATATTTATTAACTTACAAGCAGCCCTTGATTCAGGCATGTCATTTCCCTTTTATCAGATGGAAGGGGCAGGGCAGCTTGATCTGCTTAGGTCATTCATTCTCTTGGTTTCAGAAAGGGTGGGGAGAGCAGATACAGCTTTTTAATTTTCTTTTTATTGTAAAATATAACACATACATGCAGAAAGAACATAAAACTAAAGATTAATTAATAATTCTAAAGCAAATAGCCACTTAGCTACCACACCCATGTCAAGAAATAGCACCTGGAAACTCCTGCTGTGCCTAACCCAACCACCAGCTTCCTTCTTCCCTATAAAAATAAGAACTATCTTTTAATTTTTTGTTTTGTTTTGTTTTTTTGCTATTGTTTGTCTTTACATTCTAAGGATGCCTCCCAAAACAATATATTTTAGATTAGCCCATTTTGGAAATATATAGAAATTGACTCATATTTCATGCATACCTTTGTATCTGACTTCTTTTGATTATTAGGATATTTGTGATATTAAACAACATGGTCAAGTGTAAATGTAGTCATTCATGTAATCATTCATTGTTATATGGTACTTCATTGAATGAAGGTACCACAACTTACTTATCGATTCTCCTGTTGGTGGACATATGTTGTTTCAAATTTGGGGTTAATATATATTAATACTGTGAACATTCTTAAAACACACACCTAGGAGTGGAATTGCTGTGTTGTAGAATATTAGTATTTTCAATTTTAATAAATAATGCTGAATAACTTGCCAAAGAGGTTGTACCAATCTACACCCCTACCAATGACATGAGTATTTCTGTTATTCTCCATCGTCTCCAATAAATAGTCTCACGAGGCTTTCTAATTTTAGTCATTCTGGGAGGCATGAGGTATTTCACTGGAGTTTTAATTGACATGTTTCTGCTTGCAGAAGCTTTTGAGAACTTTTCATTGCCTGTGTGGAATTTCCTTTTTGTAAAATGTCTGTTCAAGTCTTGACTTTTTTTAATTAAATAGACATTTCCCTTTACTATTGATGTATAGTGGTTTCTTATCTCTTCTCCTATTTTGGCTTCTGTTAGCTTCCTTAAAATGTTCTTTAATGAAGTTTTCATTTTTAATATAATCAGATATTTTAATCTTTCAATTTGGGTTAGGGATTTTCATGCACACTACAGAAAAATATTATGTTATAAAGACTTTAAAAATAAAAGCTCATAACATATTTATTGTTTCTCCTTTCACATTTATACACACCATAAGAAAAGAATTTTTGTGTTTTATGGGGGTTAAGACCTTTTTTATTTCAATTTGAGTTTTCAACTGACTAACATAGAACTATTTATCAAAAATTCTACAAATAACAAATGTTGGAGAGGATGTGAAGAAAAGGGAACCCCTGTAACACTGTTGGTGGGAATGTAAATTTGTGCAGCCACTATGGAAAACAGTAAAGAGGTTCCTTAAAAAACTAAAAATAGAATTACCATATGATCCAGCAATTCCACTCCTGAGTATATATCTGGAAAAAATGAAAACACTAATTTGAAAAGATACGTGCACCCCAATATTCACAGCAGCGCTATGTACAGTAGCCATGACACTGAAGCAACCCAAGTGCCAATAGATACAGATAGATAGATAGATAGATAGATAGATAGATAGATAGATAGATAGATAGATACACACACACTCTCTCTCTATATATATATATATACACACACACACACAGTAATATATATGAAATATTGCTATTTGCAGCAACATGGATGGACCTAGAGAATATTATGCTTAGGAAAATAAGTCAGAGAAAAACAAATACTACATGATATCACTTATATGTGGAATCTAAAAAAAGTAATGTAATTGAATGTATATACAAAACAGAAACAGACTCACAGACATAGAAAACAAACTTATGGTAACCAAAGGGGAGGAGATGGAGAGAGGAACAAATAAGGGGTATGGAAATAATAGATACAAACTACTATACATAATATAGATAAGCAACAAAAGTTTACTGTATAGCACAGGGAATTATACCCAATATCTGACAATAACATATGATGTAAATTTGTAAAAAAAAAAGGAAAACTGAAACACTATGCAGTACACTTGAAACTAATACAATATTGTAAATCAATTGTTATTCAATAGAAAATAAGAAACCCAGAAAAAAATTAGAATCATTTTCACACTGTCCAACAATTCCAAAATCATCATAATTCTAGTACATTTCATGACTCTGTATTTTGTTTCACTGGCTTTTTTTGTCTACCCTTACACTAATGTGACACTGTCTTCATTACTACTCTTTTAATAGGCTTGATATCTGGAAGAACATGTCTTTGCACTTTTTTCTTCTTCAAGAATACTTTGACAATACTTGGCCCTTTGCATGTCCATATTAATTTTATAATTAGTTTGTGAGCTTCTTTTAAAAAGATTGGCTTTTGACAAAGATTGCATTGAATCAGTAAGTCAACTTGGAAAGAACTGACCTGTACAGTACTTGGATTCACATATATGGTTTATTTCCATTTTATTTTGGTCTGCTCTAATTATATCCTGCAGTTTTTTGTGATTTTCTGCATAAAGCTCTTGCACAATTTTGCTAAGAGTTATTTCTAGGTATATTATACTTTATGTTATTAAAATGGTATAATTCTAGAATTTTATTTGCTCTTACTGCAGGTTTTTAGAAAGAATTGAATTTTGCATATGCAACATATCCAGCAATCTTCCTGAAATTTCCTGTGAATTCTAGTCAATTATCTGGAAATTCTTTGGGGTTATCAATGTATGCAAACATATCACCTGAAAATGATATTTTATATGCTTCTACCCTTTAATACTTTTCTTCCCTTACTGCATTAAGACATTCAGTAAAATGTTGCCTTAGAATGACAAGGATAAACATTCTTATCCAGTTCCCAATGTCAGAAAGAAAGTCTTCCAAATTCCATCACTGAAGTAACATTTTCTATTGATTTTTGAATAGAAATATTTTATCAGATTGTGGAATTTTCTTTCTGTTTCCAATGTACCAAAGTTTTTGCCATATATACATTTTCCCAAAAGCTTTTTCTGCATTTGATTGAAATTAAGTGAATTGTCTTCCTTATTTTTTTGCTAAAATGAATTAAGAAACTGATTTTGAATGTTAAATTAAATATACATTTTAATAATAATTCCAAATTGGGTGTTTCATTGTCCATTTTATGTTGAATTGGTTTTACTAATACGACATTTCATGCAGAATTTTTGCTTCCATGATTATAACAGAGAATGTCTAGCAAACTGTCTTTTCTGCAATGTCTTTCTCAACTTTTGACATTAAGTTTATGATGGCTTTCTAAAAAAGTTGTAAACAATTTCCTTTTGCTTGTTTTTTTTAATTCTCTGAAAGTGTTCATGTGAGAATTGTCTTATCACTTAATTATTTGGTAGAGAACAAGAATTTACTTTGTGGAAGGCTTTAAAGTACAGTTTCTATTTCATCAATAATTACAAAACTATTCAAATTTTCTCTTTTCATTTGTCAGTTTTGTAAATACTTTTGCTTTTTCACTAGAATTTTTCTATTTCATATACTATATGTTTTCATACTTTCATAATGTTGTTCATTATATTGTTTTATGATTATTTTAATACCTGTATTATCTGTAACACTATCTCCTTTATTATTATTGGTATTAGTTACGTTTTCTCTCCTTGTTCTTTCTGTATTTCCTCTCCAAGGGTTTATTAATCTGGATGGTGAAATACAACGTTCAATCATTCCATGTTCCTTTCACTTTTTTCAAAGGAAGGTAAATGACATATACATTTTAAATGATTAATTAAGGTGTTTTTAAAGTGCAAATATTTCTCTTTTTTAATCACTTCTAATTCATATTTTATTCCATTATTTTTGTATGATTATTAATAGCTTCTTTCTCAATAGCTATGGGTGTATTTTACCTTTAATTCTTAATATCTCAAGATAACATGCTTAGATTACTGATTTTCAGCCTTTTAAACATCTGTATTAAAAACAGGACATTTACTTCTCGTCATGGGTTTTGCTGACTCCAACAAATTTTAATATGTAGTAACTTTAATACTGTTGAACTTAAAATATTTTATATTTTCATTATTATTTATTCTTTCCTTATTAGTTATCTAATTAAGTTCTCTAAAATATCCATGTGTGCTTTAGAAGAATGTAAATTCTCCAGTTTTGGGGTATAATGTTTTATAAATGTCTATTAGATCAATTTTGCTAATTCAAATCTGCTACTATGATTGTGCAGTTCCTACTTTTTCTGTAATACGATAATGTTAATTTTGCTTTATGTAATTTGAAGGCATGTCACTAGATATAAAGGTGCCAACCATGTGGCATCTAGTAGCAAGTTAGATCTAATAGACTGAGTCATCAAAAGATATTAAGAGTATAAGACAATCCAAAACAGTTTATTAGGAAAAGTCAAAAATGCAAACAAAAATAATAAAAAGTGTGAAGAGCTAATTCAAAAGTCTATGGCAGAATTTCAGAAAAAAGAGTTCAAAGAACTGCAGAGTAATTGGGCAGTAGGTGTGCTGCGTGTGGGAATGTTAAGCTGATATAAATGTCTAGACATAAAGAAGACTTGAAAGTTTGAGGTCATATCAGAACTATGAAATTTTAGGCATCGACTCTCTATAAGGTGTAGGTGAATTTAGATTTCAGAAAAAGAGCACTAACTCCAAGAAATGTTGCTTGTGGGAAAGACAACCATATAATTTACAGGCTTATCATCACTTCATCCGCTACTCTTTTCTCTTGCATTCTCCTCTTCCCAAGCATCTACATCTCCTTTTCCATTTTCAAATAGTTAAGCAATAAATCCTGCATTGTTACCATTGGTATCAGTATGGATGACATCCACAAAATTTGCATCAGTGTAATCTAATCTGCCATTTGATGGTTTTCCAGAGAATTGTGGCCCAGCTGGGTCAAGACCTGAAATTCAAGAAAGAAACTATTAATCTATTGATCAAGTCATACTGCAATGTTCATGAGATCATATGCCTGCATTATCATCACATTATAAACGTAACAAGCCTAGACAGTTTTAGCGTAAAGCCTTCGAAAAACAAATCTAAAGATAAATGAAATTAGATGAATAGCAAGTGCCTTCTTTATTTGAATATTTTTAACCAATCTTCAGAGTTTATTAACAGTATAGTGTTAGATACCACAACAAAATATTATGGAGTTTTTTTTACATTTTTATTTTAAAAGTAATTAGGAATATATTGATAGTAACTTTATATTTAATAAAAAATAACAACTACTACTCCTGAGTGGGAAAAATAATAAATACCATCCTGGTTCTGTCTTGAACCTTATGAAGTACTAGCTTATCCTGAATCTACCTACAGGTCTAAAATGATTTTAAGTGTCAAATGCAATTTGCGCTGTGGGACAAAACATAGTTATTATTATCTTATTTATTTCTCACAAAAATTTTCCACACACACACATCAGAAAGGAAAAATATGTTAAAAGTTTCACAGAATACAGATAGTATTTCTACTGTATTTGAAATTCTAAATACAAATTCTAGATTCATGACCTATTGGAGAGTGTCAAAAAGGTGAGGAGATAAAATGCAATGCCTTGAGAACATCTATGCAATAGGAAAACAATCATCTTAAAAGATATTTTAAAAAGTAAAATATAATATTGCTCATGTCAGGCCCTTCTGTTATCCCTACTTTATTTGGCCCACTTGACTGACTGAGGCAGAAACTTCTCTTTTCTCTATAAATTGCTCTGATGTGGAACCACCACATTTGCTAGCCTTTTATTTTATTTTTTTTAATTGAAGTATATTCAATTTACAATGTTGTGTTAGTTTCTGGTGTACAGCACAGCAAAGTGATTCAGCTATTTGTATAATATATGACAATAACAGCCAGTAGTAACACCTAAGCCAGGATTTATACAAGGTCTCCAGCATCCAAGCCCATTCTCTTTCAACAACCATAACTAGTTCAGTTGGAACTCCTGGTAATCCTACCTTATTTTAAGGTGTACTTACTCCATATTACTCTAGTGTGAGTATGTCCACATGCCAAGCAGTCATCAGGGTTTAAAAAGCCAGAGAAGGGGGTGGGAGGGGATACATTGGGAGTTCGGGATTTGCAGACACTAACTACTACATATAAAATAGATAAACAACAAGGTCCTACTGTACACTATATTCACAGGGAACTATATTCAATAGCTTGTAATAAACTATATGAAAAAGAGTTTGAAATGGAATATATATATATATATGTATATATATAAGTTCAGTTAAGAACTAAATAAGACTTTAGAGTCTGACTAAAACAAAGACCAGCATTTGAATTTAATATAGAAAAAAAATTTGTGCATCATTTCCATTCCTAAAATATTATTCCTGTTAAATTTTAAATAAAATAACTTCTGATGCTTAAAATATTAATGTGTCAAAAATATTTTACCTGTTATTCTTCCAATTTGACCTTGAAATGTCTTTCCAACAAATCCACTAATATGAGCCCCTAAGCTCACACCTATGAAGTGAAAACTATCAAGAGTAGCTCCATGCTTCTGTAATTCAAAATGCAGTGTTACAATTTTCATTTCAGAAAATCACAAATTATGCCTTGTTGCATCAATATTCTAAAATTCATTATTTTTTCTGTTTTAATCCACTCCTGAGAGACAAGGAATGGAATTTTATAATTTTAAAACAACTATATCTTTATTCAACATTTTCCATAAAATATCTGTTTTTTCTCTACACATTTTAATAGTATTAAATTTTTATTTAAAAATCATTTAAAAAAACTTCATTTTTATCTAGAATAGCATATGCAAAATAACACAATTAATAAAGCATTTTATAATAATAACAATAATTAAACATTTTGGGGTACTTTGTGCTAGCTACATTGATAAGTGCTTTATAAATCTCATATGTAATATTCTTAATAGTCCTATGAGTTATTTATTGTTATCCTATTGCCAAAAACTTTCTCTGATACCCATTAAATGCTGAATAAATATGGTTTGATAATGAGTTTCGAAAGCCCCATATACTTATTACTATAAGGGGAAAAGATGGACTTAAAGTCCAGGTCTATTTAACTTCAAAGTATATATTAATCTACCTCTCTGTTTTATCTGTAGACTGTGTCAAAGACTTTAGGGAGACTGAACAGTGTGAATAGTCAGCCTCACTTCAGAGATGATAATATAAGACTCGGGAATTTTAAGTGATTTCCCCAGATCATAAACTGGAGAGTCATGGAACCTGATCTTCCAAGCCCAACTTTTGAACACCTCTTAGAGTCTCAGCCCAGGGTTAGGGGGTGGGGGGCATCAGGAGCTTAAATGAAGGAGAATCTGTTCTACCACACTTTCAGGAAGCAGCTCCAGCCTACACAGTGAAATTTCTGATGGCTTATGGTAAAATGTGGAGCATTTACTCTAATGAGAAACTAGATCCTGGTTTTCCAGGCACAGAGTGATAATTTTCTTCAAATTTCTAAGACCAACGCCCAGAAGCCTGAGGGAGTATTGCTCTCAACTTTAATACTACTGGTCTTTTTATCCCTTCTCCCTAATATGAAGCCTTTGCAAGCAAAATCAAAGTTAGAAATTTATCTCATACTACAAATTTTCCTAAATCTCTCTATTTAACATTCACATTTTCCACACTTTGAGTTACATATTTATGAGTTAGAGAAAAGACCACTACTAAAAGGAAAAATCAATTATGTAATTTAAAGACTATCAGAACAGGTGAATCAAATACTTCCTGTCTCTCCAGAGGGATGCTTGGGGTTTGTCCAAATTTGGAGATGTAAAAATAATGATACCTGATTATATTCAATGGTTATTATATGCCAAATACTGATGAAGAATTAATTTCATTTAATACTTAGCTAAGATATCGATATAAAGTTTTGTTATCGCATAGGATAACAAAAGGAAAGACAAGGAAATGAGGCAGAAAGGTTAAGCAATTGCTCCAAGTCACACAGATAAGGGATAGATTTGGTCTTTGAACCCTTCCATTCTGACTCCTAACCACAGCATGCAACTGCTTCCTGGATCTGTGATGCTTGCTCAATTTCGGCAGAGACTTGGAAGTTCAGCACAACCCAACTCAAAGGCAGGTATCAAGACTAAAGAATGCCCCCAAATCAGATATCCATCCTTCTTTCTCTCAAGTGCCCATTACCACTAGCTCTCTCTAGAATAGACATGGATCTCCATGTGGATTGATTTAGGAAAACAGAGATCATTAAACCAACAGATAACCTAGACCTGTACTGAATTTATTTGACCCTTCCAAACCCTAGACCCAAAGGCTGGACAAATCTAAATAGATCTGCCTTGAAGGTTGGCAAAAGTGTGCTATTTTCCAGTTGTTTTTCCCTCAATTTTACCAATGTACACTTTACTATAAGCATATTAGACATGCCTTAGAAAAGATGTCTTAAAAATCCAATGCTTATATAGTTTATCTCCCCTATCCACATAGAATTACCACCTTATTGTGAAGTCAGCATAGGTAGTTAAAAAAAAATCTTAAAATATTTTAAGAAAAAAATAACTGAATCTTTAAGATAATTAAAAAAAATAAGACAGGTCATGTCTAGGTATACAATTATCCATTTACACAAAGAAATGATGGCTGCATATGTTAGCTTATCAATGCAGTAATTCTTAATGTTTATGGGAAAACAGTTTTATCTTATTACCACTTTGTAGTATTACATAACATGCTGTATATTGTATAACATATTTAATACATAAAATTCCAAACTTACCAAAAGATTATGAATGTACCTACTCAAACTCACAGCAACTTTTCTGGTATTTTTAACTGCTCTATTGTAAAGAAAAGTTGTAGCGCCTCGGTTCCAGTCTACTATAATTATATTCACATTGTCTTGGTTCAACAAAATCCTTACAAATTTCTGAAGCCACGATGGAGTGGAGCCCATTGGTCTGTATCCATGAATAAGCCAGACTGTTTTCTTGCTTGTGTTGAAATGAACATTAAGTGAGTTGTCCTGCTGAAACAGTGGCTCTGCACAATTTGGGTTGTTCCTTGTATACAATATCAGAATTACCTCCATTTTGGGAATAAACAGATCTTTGAAGGAATCCTTTACACTTAGCTGAGAGAATTCAAGGCATGGTCCTTTATTCTCTGAAATTAAAAAATATATATATATCAGTCAAGCTGAGTATTGGGATAGTATTTGATTCAATTCCTGTTGCTGTTACAAGGAAAAAATTGAGCTTGGAGGGTGAGGAGGATTTCATTTTATTAGCGCTTTAACATAATTTACTGAGCAACTACAATGTTTAAAGTAATTCACTGATTACTTAAACAGACTTTTGAACTAGACATATTCAAATTTTACAGTGAAATACAGAAATAAATGTGGTTGGTTAAAAAGTAAAAATTAATTTTTTGTACAAAATAGCAATCATATGACTAATGTAATTAATATTATTAATAAGGAAATTGTTATACACACCAATCAATAGAAGTCCATAAATTGATGATGAACTTTAATAGAAATTTTGCAGAAGAATGTTTAGATATGGATAAGTATTAGAAAAAAATATATTTTACCTGACTAGTGATCAAATAAATACAAATCAAAACAAAAAATGTATCATTTCTTCATATCAAATTAAGCAAAGTGGAAAAATCCTTTTAATACATAATATCTATAAGGGTAAATGCAAAGGTTCATATAACATGGATGCTGAGAGCATAAGTTGATACATCCTTTTGAAATTTTATACATGTGTATGTGTATACTACACACACATAATCTTAAAAATGTTCACTCGTCTTGATTTCTTTCTAGGATTTACATTAATGAAGTAAACAATTTGTATTAAATGTAAAGACATTAATTATAGGGTTATGCATAATCACACAAAAATTTAAAATACTTTAATTATCATCATACAGAATTTTATCAATGTGTGCATCCTATTTGTCTATCCATCTACCTACATATCTATCTATCCATCCATACATTCTGGAAGGAAGTAGGGCAGAAAATGAAACAACTAGGCCAAATCAATGGCAATAGTCACTACTAGGCAGGGAAACATGGCTGTTTTTTTTTTTTTTCTTTTCATAGTTTTAAGAATTGTTAATTTTTTTGCAAAATAAGTATATAGCCTAAAAATATTTTTTTTAATGAGAGCATAAGATCGTACTGCTTCTGGAAATTTAACTTGGTAAGAAGATTTGGAAAAACAATTTGTCAATATATATCAAAAATTCATAAAAGAATTAGTAAAGTTTATGCCAGTAATTACACTTCTAAGAATCTGTCCCAAGAAAATAGTCCAAAAATACATTTAAAAGAACTAATATACATTATTTTATACTGGAGAAACAGAAGCAATTGCAATGCCCAGAAATAATGGCGCACTTGAGTAAATTTCATATGTGCATATTTGATAAATTTAAATAAATATTTTAACATATGTAAATATGTATTTTAAATGACATATATATTGGGGAAATCTATAGTAATATGCATTAGTTACAATTATTCTTGTTTGGAGAGTATATATGTGATATTGTCACAATTATTTAGAAGATAAAGAAGGCAGTGAAAAAGCAGCAAGACCTGCATTCAGTTCCCATGTTAACAGCCAGGAGATATTTGGACAAGTGAAAAACTTTGATACTTAATTTGCTCTAAGTACTAAGAAATGAGGAAGTGGAGAGGAGGTATAAATTAAACTTCAGTGCAATATCAGTGCTGACTATATCGTACAAATTGTGTAGGAAATTGTGCTTGTCAACCTTCCTACCAGCTGAAACTCTGAGAAGTCCAAATGCAATGGATATATCCAAATTGCTAGTCCACTCTAAACCAAGGTAGACTGTACCTGGCCCTGGAATGAGGAATGAGGAATAAACAATAGCCTCCCTGTGATAAAATAAGGAAAATAAATCACCTAAAACCATGAAAAGAAACATCTATTGTCCATTACCAGATGTAGAAGTAATTGCAGAAAGCTCTTTGTCACCTTCAATAGAATGCAAGAAAAATCACATCTCAAAAACAGGAAACCATTGTGAGAAAATTTATTGAGGCAAAAAAAAAAATAGGTTAGGTTAACAAGGGAATAACAAGATACTCTAATTCAGGAAAAGTAAAAATGCAAATGTCGAGTAAACATTCACATTATAGATGCTAAAACATGGAAATCTCACCTTATAGTAAGAAAAGAAGGAAGAAAGATATTTAAATTATAAAGGTAAACATAGATTTGAGACAGGGAATAATGATTCAAATTAAAAATCATCAATATTCCCCTGGCAGGTGGGGGAGGAATTGGAGAGAGAGAGAGGGTAGCAGCTAAAACAATTAAGGAAATAACTGCCTACCAGGGTGTACCAACTGAAAAAGGCTCAACACAATGTAGAGAAAATCATTTAATCAGGCTCACCAAGAGAACTCCTAGAACCTAGCTTGGGTTTCAATGAAAGAGAAAATATTCTAAAAATATCAAGGCAGAAAATTCAAGTTACAAATAAAAGAGTGAAGTTATGATGACCAGATTTACAAAACAATGCATCAGACAGATAAAAGTGTAATAAATGAAGATTATAAGTGCAAAAGTTTGTGACCTAATAATTTCAAATTCTTCCTAAAGTACACCACTCATAACTGACTAAGTACAGGTCCTGAAATCATCCCTGTTAAATAAATGATAGATTTACTGAAGACAAGAGCCATAGAAACTCACAGCATAAAAAGATTGAAAGTGATCATAGAAACAAGTTAGACACCAATTTACGTGTAAATATTATAAAACTGAGTAAAACATGAATGCAATCTGTGGTACAAAAATTCCTTAATTGGGGTACTCAAAAGATGTTAATCTAACATTTTTTAATAAATAGATAAGTATGGGTTTTAAAAGATATTGAAACCTTAACTGTTAACCATTACTATATAAAACAATACATATAACTTTCTACACACTAAAAATATAAAAGTATAACAAACAGTGTATGTATATCCAAAAGATACAAAGAAATTTGAAAACTAAAAATAGAAAGTAGAAAGTATAAAACAAAATGATAAAATTACACACGAGAAAAAAAATTTGTGATCTATAAACAGCTACGTAACTGTATAAGTCCTGCCTATTACAAAGCAAAAAAAGTCAGATTTCATAAGAAAAAAATTAGAAAATTAGGTATAAAATACTTAAAAGAAGTGCATGCGAAATTTTAAATAATTGGAAAGGTAGGTGTATCCTACATAAATAAAATGAAAGGAAACTAGGTTGATATACTAGATTGCAGTGATGGCTCCAATTCATCTTTCCTGAGTCCATGCCATTTGCTTTGCAACTTTGAGATATTCTCCCATCATAAGTGGGGTGACTTGCTTGATGTGGGTACAAATATTACAGCTTGCCCTGGAAAATAGGACCTTGGTAGAGGTAGTGCAATCAGATGCTGAACTGGGCTTGCCCTTTAGGGCTGGGCCTCTCATACTTCTGCTGTCACCATGAGAATATCCCAGGTCTGGCCTGCTAGAAAAGGAAAAACAGGTGTAAAAGAGCTAAGTTGTGTTAGTCTCCCCAGCTGATCGATAGCCAGTCAACAGCCAAACATGCCAGTGAAGCCAACAAAGAAGAGCAGCGCCTAAGGAATTCCCACCTGACTCCACACAGGTGAGTCATAACCGCATTACATCAAATGCCACTGGGGGTGTGGGTTTTTATTTTATTTTGTTTAGCTTTATTCTGATATCATATAATCAACTTCACTGGTTATATTAATATCACATTAAGAAAACAAACAAACCTTTCTAAATGGTACCAAAAAGTTACACTAGTATATTGTAAAGCTCTTACAGAATATCACACTGAATCAACTCTCGTAGATTTTAGGAGTAGAAAGAGAAATAAAATCCTATGCATCAAAAACTTATAAGCATCCTCAATAAGATTATCAGTGCTTTTCTCAGCAGAAATTTTGCAGGCCAGAAGACAGAAAGATGATATATTTTAGTATTGTTAAAGAGGAAAATGCTCCACCTAGAATCCTATATCTAGCAGAACAGTTCTTCAAAAATGAAAGAAATTAAAACATCCCCAGACAAACAAAAGCTGAGGGACTTCATTAACACTATGACAGCTTTATATGAAACAATAATGGGAACCCTTCCAGTTGAAATGAAAGGACATTAGACAATAACTTGAAGTCCTATGAAAATATAAAGTTCTCTGGTAAAGGTGAATTATGAACAAATATAAAAACCAGTATTATTGAAATTTTGATTTGTAATTCTAATTTTATTTTCCACAGGATTTAAAAGACAAATGCATAAAATTATAAATCTGTGTTAGTGAGTATATAGTACATAAAGATATAACTGTGTCATCAATAACATAAATTGGGAGAAACAGAGCTTAAAGGAGTAGAGTATTTCATATGAAAGTTAAGTTTTTATTGAAGCCTTTATTATCTTTATTGAAGTGAAGTATCAATTTAAGATAAATTGTCATAACTTTAGATGTTACATGTAATTACCATCATAACCACAAACAAAATAATCTATAGGATATGCACAAAAGACAAAGAGTAGGAAATCAAAATGTGTCATTACAAAAAAATCAACTGAAAACAAAGGAAGAAATGAGATGCTTCAAATCCATTAGGATGGCTACCATTAAAAAAAAAAGGCAACTGTTGGCAAGAATGTGGAGAAATTGGGACTCTTGTGCATTGCTGATAGGGATGTAAAATGGTGCAACTGCTATGAAAAATCGTATGGTGAGGCCTCAAAAAATTATAAGTAGAATTACCATATATTCCAGAAATCCCACTTCTGAGTATATACCCCCCAAAAAATTAAAGTAGAGACAAAAAGAGATTCTTATACACACATGTTCAAAGCCTTTAAATTACTCAAAAAGTGGAAGGAACCCAAATATCCATCAAAAGATGAATGGATGAACAAAATCTGGTATATACATATGGTGGAATATTATTCAGCCTTTAAAAGGAAGGAAATTCTTACACATGCTACAATATGAAAGAACTTTGAAAACACTATATTAAGTGGAATAAACCAGTCACAAAAATACAAATGCTATATTATTCCACTTATATGAGGTACCTAAACAAGTCAAATGTATAGAGACATAAAGTTGAACAGTGGTTGCCAAGTTCTGGGAAGAAGTAGAAAACGGGGAATTTAAGGGGTTTAGACGTTCAGTTTGCAAAGATGAAAATGTTCTGGAGATGGATGGTGGTGATGATTGCACAACAGTATGAATGTACTTAATGCCACTGAACTGTACACTTAAAAATGTTTAAAATGGAAATTTTTAATATACGTTTTACCACAATTAAAACAAAACAAACAAAAACCTTACAGAATCCAATTCCTTTTATTATGGAGATCTGATTCCAGACTTGCTCTACTTCTGTAAACAATGAGAACACTGGATAAAATATATGAAAAAAAAAAGTTTAGACATTGGACAACAAGAAGCACAGGACTATGATATCTGAGGAAGGGAAACACATGATTTGAACCCTACACCTAATATCTTTCTGTCTGGAGGCAGTTTCCAGACTTCAGTGCAGGAAGGTTGAGTACAACAAAGAATGGTGATTTTGCTGAGTTGGGGAGAAAGACTGGAGTTGGAGGAAGCAGAAGCAACTAGAATTTGTATCACAGAGTGTCATAAAGGAAGGAGCTATGCAGAGGCAGAGCCCCAAATTCTGCAGAGAGGTCCCCTGGAATCTGTTGCTGGAGACAAACCTATGCCAGCCTAGGGTGAAACTCTACAAAGAGTTGTAAATGCAACAATTCCAAAGGTCACAGCTGGTTAGGAGACACTGAAGTTCTGACTAGCCAGTGTAGAAAAACCTTAATGAACATCAGGGACATTTTGTAGAGATCCTAGAAGAGTTAGACTTGGTTGTAATGCGGTTACACTAGTTCTAGAGTAAAAGAATTTAGACCCATTCTTTCTCCCTTTCATTCTCTCAACTCTGCTTGCTTTGATTTGGCTTCATTCTCTTGCAGGCTACAGGCTATGTGTGTGAAATATTGAGAGGAAATATTTGCAATCTTGAGTGAGCAAAGATTTTTTTGGATAATACACAGTAAGCATAAAACATAAAAGTGATACATTGGAAACTGTCATAATGAAGGATGTTTGCTCCTAAAAGGACATGGTTAAGAATGTGAATATGCAGTCTTACAAAACGTACATCTGAAAAAGTACCTGTATCCAGCATATATGTGTGTGTGTGTGTGTGTGTGTTGTACGTGTGTGTCTAACTACATATATATGTAAAATAAGAAAAGTCAATTTAAAAATTCACAGAATTGGAAGACACTTCACAAGAGATGGTCTAATGATCACGAGGCTCAAAAAGATGTTCAGCATCATTAGTCATCAAGAAAATGTAAAAGGGAATAAGCTGATTACACACGCAACAACTTTGATGAATCTCAAAACATCATACTGAGTAAAAGACTCCAGAAACAAAAAAAAAGTATATATTGTTGAATTCCATGTATATGAAATTCTAGAAAAGGGGTATCTAATCTAGAGTGTCAGAAAGCAGATCAGAGTTGTATGGAGCCAGAAGTGGGGGGGGGGGGGGTACTAATTGCTATAATCTAAATTTTTTGATGCAAGAACTGTCTTGTATCTTGATTGATGAGATGTCTTGGGGAAGGTGAAAAGTGCACAAGAATAATGAATGAAATTTTAAAGATAATAAGGGGGCATGATTTAAATTATATTTATAAGTTGAGTAAAAAGAGGCCTGTGAACTGAGTCAAGAAGTGATAGACAGATTAATGAGACAGAATGGGAACACCCAGAAATATACTCTATTATCCATGATACCTAAGGCAGTTCAGAGTAGTCAAAAGTAACAGATTTTTAAATAATGATTATGATAATTATTTGATTCTAGTTATATTTAAAAAACGTTCCATGTAAAAGTATAATTATATGAACTAGAAGAGGAATATAGTTAATATGTACATGATCCCAGGTTGAGGAATGATGATTTATGGTTATTTACCAGTCACTCCATGCAGGCACTATAGTGTTCTGCATTTGCTATCTTTCCTTTCATTTTATGTATGAAGAGATTAAATGATCTATCAAAGGTCACACAACTAGAAGCAACAGAATATTTCTGGGTGAGATCTTAAAAGTATGAGATTCTTTATGGCACAAGTTATTATGTAAACAGTTGAGCAACATAAATGAGACTCTATCAGAAGTTCCCCAGCTCAATTATTTATTACATGTAATAAGAAGAATGAAAACCTGGGGCCAGCAGAATTCCAGATACAAAACGATGGACTAAATTGAAGACAGAAGTTTGCATGGCCATAGAGCCAGCTGAGACACAAAAGTGTAGGCAAAACTTTAAAATCCCTGAAGGCTGGTGGTAGAAAGCAATACCGTATCTTTAATTTTCTGATTCTGAAGCAATCAAAGCACATTTAGAAAATAGACATTTATTTAACATTTCATAAGAAATCAAGATGCTCAATCAGTAACTTTTCAACTGTAAAAATGTTTGGAAAGCTGCTGAAAATGAAGCTGACTACACAACCAAACTAAAGTAGGTGACTGATAAGTCTTTAGACCAGAAATTTCCAAGCATGGCTTTAAATATAGGTGTCAAAAATGACTGGGAAAGTTTGCTCAAAAAGTAGTTTCTCGAGCCATCCCCAGAGATCCTGTTTTAGTTTGTACAACTGCATTTTTAAATGCATAACCCAGAGGATTCCAATATAAGTAGTCCTGAACAGGTCTACCATAAGTGTACACAGGTAGATACGGCCCTCCACTTGGAAATCCATCAGAGAGAATTACAGAGAAAGTGCATATGGAAGAAAACACAATGGATTATTATAACCTAAATTGTATTGCTTTATAATTGCCCAAATTGCTCATTTACGCTATCTTCTTTGAGCTTCACGATGCAGTTAGAAGGTATTAAAATTTTTACTTCCATCTAAAACTCAGGAAACTGATGTTCAGGGAGGTTAAGTGACTTGGCGTGGGATAACAAGGCACCAGGACTAGACTCTGGGTCTTTCAATAGCAAATCCCATGTTCTTTCATGTTACACTTATTTTAAAATAACTTTGGTACAATGAATTATAAAGTTGCTTGTGGGCATATGATGTTAGTAAATAAGTAGAAATAAATTACTAGTTAGATCAGAAAGATTTTTAAACAATTTAGGGAAAAAATAATGATGAATTTATTGAAGCAGTAAGGCTCACGATTCCATGGGTTTGGGAAAGATCATTACCCTAAAAACAGCCTACTAAGTAAGGTTCTACAAATTTCTGTACTCTTACTACTCGAAGTGTGGTACATATACCCATAGGCATCACCTGGGGGGTTATTAGAATTTTAGAATCTTGGGTTTCACCTCCAACCTATGGAAAAGAATCTGCATTTTTAAACACCATTCCCAGGTGTCCTGTATCACATATTGTAAGTTCTATCATCTTAGAAAAATGACTCCATTTTTCTGAATTTCACTTTCTTCACTTGCGAAATGAGAAAGATGAATTAATCTATCTTAACATCTCTTCTATAGGCCACTCGAGGGAGCACAGGCGTTGGCAAACTGGCTTGTGGGCTAAATCTGACCAGCAAGCTAAAAATGGTTTTTACATTTCAAATGGATGAAAAGAATAATAGTATTTTGTGACATCTAAAAATTACAACAAATTCAAATTTTAGTGCCCATTAATAAATTTTAATTAGAACACAGATACACTCATTGGTGTATTAATTGTCTGTGGCTGTTTTCATGCTATATGGTAACAGAGTTGAATGGATGCAACAGAGACTGTACGGCCCTCAAAGCCTAAGATATGTAGTATCTGGCCCTTTACAAGGTGCCTCATTAGCTCAGGAGGTAGTGCGTCCATCTCATATCTGGCCCTTTACAAAAATATTTGCGGACACTTGCTAAAATAATAATAGTAACAACCACAACAACCATTTAAGCTGTTACTATGAATCAGAAAGTGTACTAAGAACACATATGCATATAATTTGAATATATATGCATATAGATACATACTTTTATATACGGTAGTTTGTTCAGCTATCTCTGTACTTCCATTTGATTCTACTTAAAAATTTTGAAACCATCTGATTAATCCCAGTTTTTCAGAGTGTTTTTCCTTTTCAAAGGCAGATGTAATCACAATGATTTTTATATTGAGGAGTGTGAGATATGCCCCCCAAAAGGTACATTTCAGAACCTCTAGTGGGGGAAGGAGGAGTATGTAAAATCTAAATAAAAGATACTTATATGAAATAAATTACTGAAATTTCAATAAAATATCCTAGGCAGGTAGGAATTCATGCAAAATGAGAGAAAGCATACGAATTTGTATAGTTAAGGATGATTTTTAAGACTCATCAGATCTTTAATTTTCTTATTTTCTATTTACTGTTATTAATATCTAAAAGGTCTGATATTTTATTTTTGTCAATTAAGTATGTCAGAAGCATACTTAGTAATTATATCTGAGTTTTCCCAATTGAAAATGTAGGCAACTTTCTAACTACTAATCAAAACAATAATCTAGGAAAGTCTACCACACAAGTTTATATATAATCTAAACTATACTAAAATGATGTACAATGATGTCAACTATGATATGACACAAAATTTAGGGGCCTAGACTTCAGATTTCTTTGATTTTCAAATTAAGGTACCACTACATTACAGAAACATAAAATGCCTATCAAGAGAATTCCAACTGAGTAAGTTCTAAATGATAAATTGTATATTAGTACCATTTCAACTGTATTTGAATGAAAACTCAAGCATTTCCAGGATTCATTGTTAGCTCACATATCCAATTGAAAAGAAATAATTTGAATTTCTAGCTGATTTTTTAAGATTGTTCGAGTATGTATGCATTCAGTAATTTTTAAAAGAAATTTAAACCAAAGAAAATGACCTGCTTTTGCAAAATCTCTACAGGAAACTATTCCTTGTGAACTTTAAAGTTCCTGCTTTTCTTATTGCCATAAAGTAGAACAAATAGTCTTACTTTATTACCATAAAGTAGTAAACCAGGACAATAAAGTTCAGCTTTATTATCACAAATTTGTTTTAATTTTTGTTTTGCTTTACCGTAACGGGACAAAAGAAAAAGAAAGTTGCAGTATATGCTTACATTGTTTGTTTTGCAATTGACAATTTACCTATGTAAAAACTTTCCTCAAAAGCAGGGTTATTTGAACAAATGAAATTGAAATAAGGTGTTTATTAAGGCATGATTTCAAATACTGAATTAATTTCTCTATTACTGAATTATTCTGGCTTTTTAGTCTTGAATATTTGTATTTGTTCTCTATTTACAACTCCTTGTAGAAGATTTTCTAGATACTAATTATCTGGAAAGTAAAATAAAATACAGGACATACAATTTACTAAACACACATACAAACTTTCTTCATAATAATGTTTGATATAGTAGGTACCCATAATCATAGTAATTTTTTATACCATAGTGTCATAGCATTCTTTATCTCAGAATACAGACCATATTGATTATATTAAATACAATTTTTTAATATAAATACTTAAAGTATTAGTTCTTACCAGATCTTGCCCAGCACATCAAACAGAGAAAAATGTATACTCTCATTTGGAATCTGATAAAAGTAAAAGAAGCACTCAGATTAACCAAAAAAAGAAATTCTGAAATTCATTAAAGTTTCTCTTTGGCAGGACTGTCACAGACGGGTAGGTTTTAATGTAGAATATTTCTGGCCTTTCGCTCCTCCCTGTTTGTTGAAAAGGTGAGGTAGTTTGCCTTCTCCCATTTGGCTTGTGGTCATAAGAAGGATTTTTAAGTTACAGACTCTGTAATAAGTCACAAACATTCAGCTATACAAGCTGAATTTAAGGGAAAGAAAAGTCTAATTATATCTTTCTTTATTCCTCTTAACCTCAGGATTTCAGAAGTGGTCAGGAAGAATATGTTTGTTGAAAACCTAAAGCAAATGCAATGTTAGAAAATGCTAGTAATGAAAAGAGTCAGAAAAGTTGTGGTTTATGTTCATTTTGATTACAAACTGAGTTGTCTTTATACACCATAAAATCAATAATAAAATCCATATCCATAAAGCTGCCAAGTATAAAATATGGCCTTTTTATATTTATGTCATTTTGCAACCCAAACTCAGTGGCTATTTTAAAATTCAAAATGCTAGCCTGTCTCTTGAAATTTACAATTTGAAAATAAAAATGTTTTTGTTTTTAAAATACCATTTTAAAATTATTACAGTTTCTCTTTTCACACACTTACTTATTTTTTCCCTTATTTTCCTCCCAGCCATGGACTTTAATAGGCAAGGAAAATAGGAAATTGTTCTTCTCTATGTACGTGCATTGACAGTTCAAAAATTAAATTTATCTTTTGGAAATTCAAGTATTTGTAGATTTCCAAAGATATTTTAAGAACAGAGGTGTTTAATTTACAGCATCAATCAGTAGAAACTATCCTGAGGTCTGGGGAAGTGTTTCAGAGGATTCACAAACTAAATGAGATATTCATTTAAAAATCATGAAAAATTTAAATGCTGATGAAATCTCATCATCATTTGGACCTGTCTGCTCTCTGGGAACTTATGTGAGACTTCATTTTTAAAGGGGTACCACCACTTTGATTTGACTGGAGACCAACAAATAACCAAGGTCCTTCCTCATCATTTAGCTGTAATAACTGTACTTCTCTAACAAAGGTACAAGGAAAGCACATCATTTCAGAATGTGGAAAGAAAGAGAATGTAATTGTCATATATGCTAAGAGAAATTCTTCTTAACAAGTTTATGCTCAAGTTAAAAGGTAAGCCTTTCCCATGTAATGTAAATTGCCTTTCGCTTTGTGTTTTTAATGTGACACTGTAATATGAACCATGCATATTATTTTCATCTTAACCATTCTAAAGAGCTCATATTGAAAATACCAACTTGGCATTTAAGATAGTACAATACATGGCAGAGTTTCAAAATATAAAATTATATTTCATTTTCTTTCTTTTTTTTTTTTTTTTTACTTACTGCCAATAGTAAGAAAGTTGGGATTGTTAATATCCATTATTAAATGGGAAAATATTGAGGAATCATGAAATATTATGAGAGTACCTGTAGTTTAGTAAGACAATATTTATGTATAATTTAGTCTCCTTGGATATAAAAAAATGATTTTAAGAATCTTACAGTCATGCACACAGTATAAATCATACTATAAAAGTGAAAATGAGGATGACGATGATGATGAAATAAAATTGGTGGGATCCTATGCACCAAGCATGCTTCTAAGCACTTTACAGGTAATTATAGTAGGTAGCTGAATAGTGTTTATTGAGAAGGGGGAGTCATTTTTTGTCAGAATGTATTTTGGCACAATCTTTTCATATGATTTAGCAAACTGTGTTAAAATGTTTAATGATCTTACCCTTTGGTTCTGCATTTAAACATCCAAGAAACTTTCCTACAGAAATACTAACACATGTGCACAAAGATATATGAGCAAGGACGTTCATCTCAGCATTTTTATAATAGTCAAAAAATGGAAACATTGTAAATAATAGTGGGGGATTAGTCTAATTATATATATATACTGTGAATTAAAATTAATGATGTAGATAAATCAATATTTCCTGGTATAGAAAGCCTCCATTACATGGCTTTAAGCAATAAACGGCAAGCTAAAAAACAATATGTAAGTAAGGTTATTTTCCTAAAATATATTTTATGTTTAAGCATAGATCAAAGTTAGAAAGGTTTTCCTCCAAAATGTTATCTCTGCTTGGTAGACTCATTTATCATTTTCACTTTCTTAGTTGTCTTTTTAAATATTACAAATATTTCTTTCCAATAAATATCTAATATAAGTAAAACAACACAAAAAGTTCTATTTACTTAAGACAAATATAGTTAGGAAAATCAGAATAAAGACAAAATTAGGGTAAGAGAAAAAATGAAGACAAAAGTGAGGTCAATTTTTAAATAGCATCCACTACACTCCCTTAATGTTTATTTCCCAAGTTTCTCCATTCATTCATCATGTATTCATTCACTTATGCAACTTTTATTAAGCATCTACTGATTTCCAGACATAACTTAGTTGCTGGACACACAAATGAGAGACATTCATTTAGTTAAACTGTATTATTTCAACAACGACTTATGATATCTCTAAAGAGGTGTCAGAGATTGCTCTAGACACTGAAATATTATTTACCCTGTAGTATTTCACAGTGAGAAGGGCTTGGAAAAGGCCTATCTTGGAAAATGTATAATCACACATATAGGGAAGCCAGCTAATCTACAGTGCAGAGTTCAGGGAAGCCTTGCAGGAGATGCTGTCTGGGCTGAACTATGAAAGGGAATGTCACCTGAGCAGAGAAGGGGAGAAGGGAACTCTAGATATAGAGATAGAGAGAGAGAGAGAGAGATGTAAACATTTTCCTATTTGATGTCTTCATGCAGTTCGAGGTATAACCTGCTGATAAGAGTGAAGAAAAGTTAATTCTTTATAGTGTTCCATGCATTTAACCCATTTAATCTTATATGTGATTAATGGTCCAGGAAATGCTGAGAATAAAATGAATTCTTTTTAAGGGATCACTAGGTTTATCACCATGCATTCACTCAGTTTGAATTAGGAAATACAGTAAGCTTACAGCAGAAAAACTATACAGATTGAGGTCAAATTCTGAACAAACAGCTAACAGCATGAGCTGACTTTCAGAGCTTATAACATCAAATAATTACTCTAGAAGTACATGTACCATAAACTTACATACTGCCAAAAGAAAAGAGGATGTGGTAAGAATACCAAAATCATACACACTATAGACAAAGAATGATGCAAAATTCAAAACAACAAGAAAATATTATCATGGCGTATATGTGCACTGCACATTTTACAATGAAATCTGAAGTTATAGCTCCCAGATAAGCAGTATCTGTGGGAAAGTTAAAGAGAAAATATTTTGGTTTGCATAAGATTTATGGGAAGATTTATGGGGAAAATGAACTCTAAAATAGATCTAAACATAATACAAACCTTCAAGGACCTATACATTTGATCAAGATATATTTGTTTTATGCCTACAATGTGCAAATTTTCTCAACCCCCTCCTACCTATTACAACAATGTTAATGAGAGAGGAAAGAAAGAATAAATGGAGACAAGACTTGTAGACTCATGATATACCAACTGAAGGTGACTACAGAAGTTACTGACACATAATTTTGAACTTAGATGTTCAAAAAGTCTGTTTCTCCCATTATGCTGTAAGGTTCAAGAGGGCATATCTTACTCTTATACTTACCTTTGTCTCCCAAGGATTAGAAACAGTGCCTGGCACATAGTAAGCACTCAGAAAACATCTATTAAGTGAAGTAATTATATTAGTCCAATCCATTACTCAACAAATAAACCTTGAATTCCAAAAAGTGGAATTACTTATTTAAAGTCATAAAATTAAGTAATGTCAGAGTTCAGTTAGAAATCAGGATTCCAAATATGTGTCCCTTTTCATTAAAAAAGATGATTTCTTTGGTCCAGTAACCATGTAAAAGCATACCTTTTCAATTCAAAATGAATTATCATCACACTTAAGGCCAAACACAGTAAGGCCAAACATTGTCCTTTTACTTAAATGGTATTTACAGGATGATTTAAAGGTCCTATGTAGATATATGGTATCAGAAAGGAAACCAAATTAACAGTTGACAGTTATTTTATCAAAATATTGAAATTCTGAGTAAGTTTTCTTCCTCTTTTGTTTTAATTTTCTTTGTTGTTTTTAGGATCTTTTAAAAAAATTTTCCTCCAGCAAGAATTAATTCTTCACCTTGGTACAGTATACAAAGTATGGCCCTGATACAAAGTAAAAACATTGGATCCTATTACAAGAAGCCAGCAGCTATCCTCAAGAATTCTGGCTTCAGTAACAAAACGTACTATAGTCTTTCTAGTATTCCTTGGTATAGACTGTTTTCTCAAGTTCATATGCCTTCTGGAGTCCACCTAAAATCTGCCTACATTTTCACAGAATTCATTAGGCAGCACTTTCTAGGTAAATAAACTTAATTCGAGTACTCTACTGTATCCACATCCATGCATGCATGTATTCATCCTTTCAAAAAGTATATTATGAAGAATATAAATTGTAAATCCTAATGATTTATTCATTTACTCTTTGGAAACAAAGACATTAAGTCTTCCCCTCTTAGCCTAGGGACGCAGTTAATATGTCTTAAGTCATCTTTACAGTCATTTTATTTAAAATGTTGGCTGAAAAATTAAAAATCAATTAATAAGGTCGTGCCTTGGAGAATGAAGGACACTCCACAAGCAAGATCTCGCACGCCAACCTTACTTATTCTCACTCACTCGCCGAAGCCGGGTCCGGGCGTGGCGAACGCGAGGTGGGCGGTTACGCGGGGCGCTGGGGGCGGGGGCTCGCAGCCTGGCTCCGCCGGGCGCGCTGACTCTCGTCGCCGGCCCCGCCCCCTCTCCCGGGCCGCGCAGTGAAGCGAGGAGAGGGGGCGTGGTCTCGGGGCCTCTGACAACCTCGGGCCGAGACGGAGGGATGTTCCCTGCTCAGGAGGAAGCAGACAGGACGGTGTTTGTAGGAAACTTAGAGGCCCGAGTGCGGGAAGAGATTCTGTACGAGCTGTTCCTTCAGGTACCGTCGGCGGGGAAGGGGTGGCGGAGGGGCAGGGCGCGTTGAGCCGGAAGCCCAGCTGGAGGGGCGGGCCGCACCTGAACCGTCCGGAGCCCGGCCCCCTTCCGTCCCCATCCTACGCTTGGGTTTTAATTTCGTTCCGCTTTGGCGCACCTGCCTCCAGGTGAGCATCTAGGAGGTGAAGTGACATAATGTGCGCCCCATTCCCATCCCCTTCCCCTCCGCACTGCAGAGTCCTGGGATAAGCAGTGATTGGGCTTCCCCCAACCCCCAGCCCTGAGTAAGGGCTTCGTGCAGGCTGCATGGGCCTTTGGTGCGGTCAAGCCAAACAGAAACAGCCCTGTCACTATCTTCCTTCAGGTGATAAGCACCCTCACATCTTGCAAAATGGGAGGAGTAGATTTTACCATGTTTGCATATACATTACTTATTCCCCCAACCCTTTTATGTGGCGGGTGTTTTTACTGATTTAATGATAAATGAGATTTGAGATGATTTGAGCAGCCAAATCATGGCTGTGACCGATTGACTCCCTGGCCAGTTCCCTTTATTTCACACCAAGAAGACCTTCTGGAAACTTTTCTAGACTTGATACTTACAGGATTAAACCTGTCTCCTGTAAGCACTCACCTACTGTATACACAGGTTTCACTTGCTAAAGAAATATCCTCATTCAGCTATTCATTTAACCGTTTAATGATCCAGAATCACATGGCAAACACTAAGAAGGGTGCTGGGCATACAAATTTAAGAGACAGCCCTCGGTCTTTCTAAAAGACGAAATTTAAAATTAAACACCATATTTTTAGATAATCTGCAGAAGAGAGAGACACAGAGTATAGCAAAGTTGTTTAGAGTGTGAACTCTGATGTCAGCAGTGTGACTTTGGGCAAGTAAATGAATAGCTCAGTGCCTCAGTTTCCTCAAATGTCAATGAGAGTAATAATATATACAATATGATGTGGTGTGAAGATTGAATAAAATAAATCTACAATGTGATGTAGTGTGACAATTGAAAAATGATGTGATTGTTGCTACAAGCAAGTCTTATTGAACTATATCGTTAAAAATGCTTAGGAATATCTTTGAATTTGTGAAATTCAAAGCATGTAAGCATATTCTGTGCATTTGTGATATCATATATTTAATATCAGTAGTAGAAAAGTACTGTATAAAATTGGTTTATTTTATTATTGAGTATCCTTTTACTAATTTCTTCCATATTCCTGATTATCCTTTGAAGAGTGAAAATCACGTTTACTGTCTGTATTTTAACCAGTAAATACTGAAGTACAGATTTCAAGGGGGAAAATAGTGAATTCAGTTTCAAATACATTCAGTTTGAAGTACAATCACATGACACTCTCTAGGAAACTGTCTCCATGAAAGAGCCATAGGTGGGAGAAAGCAATTTATTGAAGAGGTGATCCTTGAAGCCAGAAGAGAACATGAGCTATTCCCTGGGAAAGTAAAGAATGAAAAAAGAGAGACTAAATCTTAAAATACAGCATCATTTTAAAGATGATAATCAACAGTTTTATTTAGATTAAAAGCAATTTCTTAATATATTTATCCAACACAACAGAGAAAAATAATCAATCATTAAAGTACAATGAAAAAGCATTAGCCATTCACCATCAAATCTTAGCTATTTATAAGTCTTGGTGAGTACTTCTAATCATGATCATGGTAGAAATGTAACTTTTTTAGTTGTAATTAACATTTTTTACAATATTTGACTCTGTATTGCTAATTGTAGGTTTTACTATCAATAAAATCTGAATATTTTCAATTCATTTTATTTTATTCTATTTTAATAATACACCATGAATAATATTCTCTTGTTGTTGGATTTAGGCCTTCCTAATTTTTCATTCTTATAAATGACGCACTTACTTAAAAGTCTTAAACATATTAAAACACTTTCTACTTTGGGAATATTTACCAAATGGGATTACCAGATTAAAATACAGTTTCTGTATAGATCAAAAATTTAGTTTCTCTTGTAAAAGTGTTTAATCTTATTAGAAAAAAATAGTCTTTGATATAATGTTAGCAGTTTCTTTATGATAACTCAACCAGCATTGAGTTTGTAATTTCAATTTGTTTTTGAGTTATACACTGTTAATATGGAGACAAAGTAGTATTTTAACCTTAGATTTAAATGTTCTCTAAGTTGTTTTGTTAAGCCTAACATAAGAGTAACATATCTTTCCTTTTAAGATTTGGAACTATTACCTAAAATTTCCCATTCTTAACACCATGAATGTTTATTGATGAGCCAGAAAATACCAAGAAAGTGTTATGAGGTGTGATATTTATTTTTAGGAAAATACATTATTAATGAAGCTACATAAAGCTGTTATTGCTAACAGATTTTTTTTAGTCTAAAGTTTGAATATACTTGACTTTCTGAGTATAAAAAAATCTTTAGATTTATAAGAAAATAATTTTTAAGTTTCTTATAGGCTGGGCCATTAACCAAAGTAACTATATGCAAGGACAGAGAAGGAAAGCCAAAGTCTTTTGGATTTGTCTGCTTTAAGCACCCAGAATCGGTGTCTTATGCCATAGCTTTGCTGAATGGAATTCGTTTATATGGAAGACCAATTAATGTGCAGTATCGATTTGGTAAGTCCTGTCAGTGATGAATCCAAGTGTGCTTTGTTGGTGGTGGTGTTCCCAGAGGTGTAAACATTTTGTTTTCTATCTAGCCTAAGACCAAAAAAATGCCCCTGTGGTCTCTTAAATTTTCTGAGAACACACATAGACATTCATAATGTTATATAATTAATTAATATTATCAATTACACTGCCAACTCTATAGCATCTTTTCTACATTAAAATTTTAAATGTTCTCCTTTAATATCAGCCAGCAAATAACTATGACAATTGCTCTTGGCTGTTGTAAATTAAACAAATCTAAATGAACTGGGATGTACAACTCGAGCTTTTTTTACAGCAAGGCTATCTGCTGATCTTCTTGTCAATGCTAATGTGTGGTATCACATATCTACTATTTGGAAGATAGGGCAGTTGCCTTAGTCTGTCTCCTTGAGCTATACATATCACCCTGAATCTGAGCCCCTGCAAAAGCAGCTGGCCGAAGGCTGACTCTAATAGCCATGGAGCAAAGCTTCCTGACATGAATGGCCTCAAACGCCTTCTCCTGTACACATACCAGAAGCTGATCATCTTTGATTAGATACCCAGAGAACACTGTACTGTTACTCAAGCCCTTTCATAGTTTAAGGGACTGACAGAAGCATTGCTTATGCTTATGTTGCAATGCTTGCAACGCTTATGTTGCCTCCCTCCCCTAATGATTCAGGCTTATTGATGTAGCCTTTGTTTGATTTTTATCCCTCTTGCTGTACAAAAAGAAAAAGTATATATGTGTGTGTGTGTGTGTGTGTGTGTGTGTGTGTGTGTGTGTGTGTGTGTGTGTATGAATAAGAAGGCAATGTCTTGTTGCAAAGGAAAAGTGCAATTCTGCATTTTATTTTGCTTTCTTTTGTCTTTGCAAAGGTAATTGGCTGCATCATGCTCTCAAGTACTAGCCAGTTAACTCCTCCAGGCTGGCAAAACAGGCCAGGCTATATCATGTCCTGGCACATCCCTAGCCAACTGCTCAGCCTCCTCTGTCAGGTTGCCTTCACTTTTGTCAGTGCAGTTTAGCAAACTCATGCCTCTACACAGGAGGCAAATAGCAGTGATTACTTGCCATAGTTTATAAGTGTGTAGAATTAAACAGCATCGTGTATCTTATATGGAACCCTCTGTCAGTACAGTTCTCTACAGCCATTGCTTTGGACAAAGCCTGGTTGTAATGCAGTCATTTATACTGATGTAAACAACCTGTAAATATTACTTGAGAGATCAAAGACATATTCATGTATTTTACATGGAGTTTTTTTAAGTGGTTGAATGTTAGAGCTTCAAAATATGTACCGTGAAGCAATCTGTTATTCTGGTTTTTTTTTAAAGGGAGTTCTCGCTCTTGTGAACCAGCTAACCAAAGTTTTGAAAGCTGTGTTAAGATAAATTCACACAATTACAGGTAATTAAAATTTTTTCATAAAGAAAAGCATATAAATATGGTCTTATTCCAGGAAGGGTTTTTCTTTATTTTGGACTATTGTAAAACTCTACTATTTAGACATAGGATATTTTCTCTGAAACCATGAAAAGTGACAGAAAATACTTTCATTTAAAGTGCAGTCAATATTTTCAGCAATAGGTGGGAGAGATTTATTTTTGTAGTATTCTTTATAGTTTGCCATGTACTTTTCATAGCTGTTAAATCACTTAAGCATCCAAAGTCTCATTGCGATGGATCATAGAGATACTATTATCCATGTTTTATACTTGAATAAATATAGAGATGCAAAGTTAACTAATTTCCAAGGGCACAAAGATGACAAACTGATAGTTGCTAGGCTTAAAATTAAGCCTTTTGATATTTAACCACTCTACTATTTATTTCACTATTTTAATAACTTCTCTATGGTAATTTTCAGAATGTTCTCAAATATTGTGTCATCTGATTTCTTAATGCAAAGGTAGCCTCCAGTTCAGCAATCCCAGAGGTCATGGAACAGACAGTCTCCCAAACCAAATTAAGATGCTCAAACCACACCATTTATTAAGCCAATTTAAAAGATACAATGAAAAGCAAAAAGAAAGTCACTGGATAGGTTTGCATATGTAGGTTAGAATACAAGTGGGCAGAAGGACCATACTAGGCAAGTTCTGATTATGCTAATATTCATATGCCCTGTTTCTCTGCTGCATCAACCTTCTGCACTGATAGTGTGGTTACAAGGACTAGAGTTGAGGTCTGAGTAAAGGATTCTATTCAGATAGAAAGTTCCTGGAGTGAATCTCATTTGCTTACTCTCTCAAAGAGACATAGGGGCAAATAGACTTGGCCACAGAGGGAGTTAGATGCCCACAGGTTTTGTATGAGTTTCTTAGGAGAGCAAAGACGGGGAGAGCAGCTTAACTGTTAGCTCAGAGCGCACATCCTGAGGGCTTGGAATCTCCTTCCCTTTCTGTCTATGAGCAACAATCTGATTTGTTCCATCATATTTTCTATTGAATTATCTATCTGTGGCATCTCGTACAACATACTAACTTACTTATTATGCATATGTAATATGTATTATGAATTCTACCTGTGTCTTCCAAGTCACTTGCTTATTCTAACACAATTTCATCACTATCTGCTAAGCTTATGTTAAGTCGAGTTCTGGTTACATTAATATTCATAGACCCTCTTTCTCTCTCTGCTGCGTCAGCTGCATCAGTGTGGCTTACTTCAAGGCTACTCCAAGCATTTCTTATGAGTTTCATCCATCCTGATTGTGTTCTTGTTTTCTGCAGCAGAACTGAATATTCTCGAGGAAACTAGCAACAGCTGATGCTTTCATCCCTGTTAATTCTGTCGGCCCTCTGAGGCATAGAAGAGTGGCTCTTGCGACTGGCAATTACCCAGGCTTATCTTTAGGAGAAGTGCTGCTCCCCAAGTACAACACGGTGTCTTCATTCTCCCCAGCATTTCTGCATCAGTGAAATCGGGAGAAAGTAGGTGCTGAAATCAGATTGCCTGAAGTGAATCCTGCTTCTGCCACTTTATTAACAGTATAACCTTAGACAAGTTATTTCACCACAACGTGCCCCACCTCTAAAATGAGGATAATACCTCAAAAGGTTACTATGAGAATCAAATTTTATAATAAATCCAAGGTATTTAAAATACTGGGTGCATGCTTAGTAAGAAGAAAAATCGTTCATCCTTCACATCCTTACTTCCTATTCCCTTCTCTCTTTTTTGAGATTTTTTTTTTTCAATCTTTTTGTGGGGGGTGATTGGGTTTATTTATTCATTTATTTTTAGGGAAGGTACTGGGAATTGAACCCAGGACCTCGTGCATGCTAAGCATGCTGTCTATCACTTGAGCTATACCCTCCCCCCCATTTACTTCTTAACCCCATTGTCATATGGAAGCTGTTCTTTTAAAGGTTATCAGGAACTTTGTGATCAACAATTGAGTGGCTTTGATGCTTACCCAGTTTACTCTTCTATAACCGCCTACACTGTCTAGTTATTTCCTTAACGAAATCCACTCTTCCACTGGCTTCTCTGGTACTACTCTCACCACTTACAAATGGGGTCTCCCCCTGTCCTTCTGAATGCTTCCTGTCATTCTCCTGCCCTTGTCTTTGCCCCCACCTACCTATGTTGATGTCACCCTTCTTCACAGTACACTTCCCATCCTCAAGATTAGTAGCATCCACATTAAAACTGTGGACTACTATGGAGCAGGTCAACTGGTGAAGACTAGCTGTAGAATCTAGCTGCTATGTGTAACAGTGGAATTTATTAGACATCTCCATAGAAGCAAATGTTACACTTATAAATGACACTGCAGGATGCTGCCATTTTTAAATTAGGAATTGATATTATCTTGATTAATTCTTGGAAGAAAACAGCAAATATGTGTTCATGTTAACACCAGCAGTCCATTTAGAGATGAGTATAATTTTTATAGTTAAACAGTGAAGATACATTGAAAACTAAATTGAGAAAATTTCTACTTTTCTTTCACTTTTTTATTTGTAGAAGATGGAGTGTACCATTGTTGATTATTAATGACTTTCTTTGCTTTCTTCATATCTAAGTCATCTTTGTCTTTATATGGCGGTAACATCAATTAGTATTTTCCTATCAAAAAGCCAGATGTGACTCTAAATATTGAGATTTCAATATATAGTAATTAGTAAAACTTGAGGTACTGCTATGTCATGGCATTATCAGTGTAATAACTGTTGGTGTGTATAATTTATCCTAATTGAGGCCTCTTAGAGAATCTTTTTTTAATTATGAAGAACTATCTTTTTTTTTAAGAATAAAGGACATTTTACATAGGGATTTTAACTTTTTATTACTTCTTTTACCTCCCCCAAGAAATGAAGAAGCTGTGGGCAGATCTTCCTTTCCCATGCAGTTCTTTCCAGTTAATAATGCAGCTTTACCTCAAGAATATTCTTTTTTTCAGAAGATGGTAAGTTTGATATGCCTTTGCCTCAATATATAATATGATACAAACTATAAAGAAGATGAAAACTACTTGGAACTTGAGTTGCTCAAATATAAATCTAGAATGAGGGCAGAAGCCACCCCGAGCACTGTGCCCACCCCAGTGGTGCTCTGCTCTAACACAGTCATCTGAATTCCCACTCACAGGACCTCAGCACACGGGGGCAGTGGCAGCAAAGTGGCAGATGCCAGTGATGTTGCACTGCCCGAGTTAAATTTGAGTATAGAGTTCCCATTTAAATGACTATTTTAAAAGGTATTTTTAGAATTGAATAATTTCATCTAGTGAAGCATTTTTATGTAATGTAGTCATCAATCACATATATTGCTTTTAGATGTGGATTTTTTTTAAGTATATTTCTTCATTTAACCAAAGGCAAAGATTCTCAATTGGTTGAATAAAGTACATTATTTCCAAAGACTCAAAAATATGGTTCCAGCCTAGAAATCATAATGATGGTCTTTATTGTTAAAGGGGAACTTAGGAAATTTTTTCTTCTAACTCCTCATATTATACATGATAAAATTGAGGTTCAGGGATATTAATTAACAAGCCCAAGATTATACAACTTGTTAGTGACAGATATTGGGCAATAACACAGGTATTCTGATTCCACAGGGTGTAATTTTTTTCAAACATCCAACATACATGTGAGCTTCAGATTTTTCAATTAGCCACTTTTTCTTTTAAGCATAAGGAAAATTAATTTTTGGAATATACTTTTCTTAGTGTAATGAGATATTATTAAATAATCAATTTTTGTCTAAAATTGTTAATATCTTCTTTGTGGCATTTTTACCTTTGATGAGATGAGAAATACACACACACACACACACACACGCTAATCTTTAATCAACTTTGAATAGTTAGGAATTTAGGTTAAAAACTGTTTTAAGAACAGGAAAGTGTCTATCTTAACAATTGACTACTATGCTGTACAATATGGTGGCCATTAGCCATCCATAATAACCTGAGTTTTTTTATTTTATTTAATTTTAATTAATTTAAATTTGAAGGCAGAGACTTGGTTTAGTTGTTGCAAAATTTTTAAATAAGTTTAAAAGAATTTAGGTAAGTATATCTACTTTTTCAACTAAATTTAATGTAATCTCAATTCATCTGAAGTATTTTCAGTGAAAATTGGCATCCAAATTGACATATGCTATAAGTATAAAAGACACATCAGATTTCAAAGACATAGTATAAAAAAAGTGAAGTATCTCATTAATAGTTTTATATTCGTTACATGTTGAAATGACAATATTTTGGGTATTTGGGAATAAATAAAATACATTAATTGCATCTGTTTCATTTTCATTTTCATATTGTCTCATTTTATTTTCATTTTAAACTATGAAGTTTCATATTTTTATTGTCATATTTCACCTGTTCCATTTTCATATTTCATTTATTTTCATATATTTATTTAATATTTCATTTAATATGAATTTTGCTCATATTTTCATATTGTTTCATTTTATTTTCATCATAGGCTTATAGGGCTACTAGAAGATTTAAAACTGCATATGTGACTTGCATTCTGTTTCTATAGGACAGCACTAATCTGTATTGTAGTAAGCTAGATACTACCGTGAATCTTTATTTTAACCATTTAAGGAATGACCACATCTCTACTATGAAAAGTTACTGTCCTTCTTATACTAACACATAGTTTGCTTCACTTATAGTTATTTGTATGATGAATGTAAACTGTTAACTTTGGGGGGGGCTTGTTTTGGTAGATGAATGTTTCTTTTCTTCACAGCAGTGGCATGCATATAATCCAGCATTGCAACTCCCTTACTATGAGATGACAGCACCACTTCCTAACAGCACATCAGTGCCTTCCTCCTTGAGTCATGTTGCAGATCTAGAGGCTGGACCCAGCTCTTATGAATGGCCTCACCAACAACCAAGTGACTCAGACCTTTATCAGACGAATAAACGAAAGAGGCAAAAACAAACTAGTGATAGTGACAGCAGCACAGAAAACAGTAGAGGAAATGAATATAGCCAGAAGTTCCGCAAGTGCAAGAAAAAAAGATATTAGTATTTACCTTCAAATGAAATGGATCTACACTGGTCTTACTTCCCTTAAAAGAAGAAAAAATCTATATTCCACTAAATGACCAATTTCATGAAATATATAATAATATGACATCTGATTTGCTATTCAGTTTTTGTCTTGAATGACAAAAACTTAGAAATAATATAACATGCTTTTTGTATTTGTAATGGTGGTGTTAACAAGAAGTACACTTTGAATTGTTGTATTTTTGTATCGATGATGAACTTGCTCTACACTATTAATGAAAAGTCTCTTTTACTGAGCACTTAGGGACAGGCACCATGCTCTCCTCGATTGTCGATTGTCGCCTGTAACCCTCAGCTGTAAATAAGCTGAGATTAGAGGTGGAGTGGTGAATTTTCTGAATGAAACTAAAGCAGATATTTAAGAGTTGCATGTTTTTTCTAACAAAGACTGGGTAAGCAGGGTTGTTTCCCTTATTACTAATATTTATTTTTTATGTCTAAATATGTTGTCTCTGAGACTTCTTCTCATATAGATTTGTTTCATAAAACAAGGATGTATGACAGTGATTCCAAAGGGAGGGTGATTATCACGTGGCTAGTTTTTGTTTCCTTCTTCTTTCATATGATTGTATATAAATAGAAATGCCTGTCTCTTTGCTTCCCACTTACTAATTGTATTTTATGAAAATTATTTGGCTTTGTCGGTATTTATCCACCTCTTTTGCCAACTGGGTTTGAGAGGGTTTATTTGGCACATTTAGATCTTGATAATGAATAGCAAATAGAGTGATATTTTATTAATATATGATATTTAATGTTTATCATCTACTCAAGTTTCCTATTTCTGGATTATTGATTTTCAGAAGGTAAAATTTATGGTTTATTTGGACATTTTTATTAACTTTGTAACTCATCATAAACTAGAATGATGAAAATACTTATTAAAGCTAATTGAAAGGAACACACAGCTCCATGGGAGTTAACCACCCATTTCAATAGGAAAAGCCATGCTTTGATATTTCTTTTGTGTGTTGCATAGCACCTTATAGATATTTATTATTTAAAATAATAAAAATGTTTTTAGCAAAACGAGTAACTGAATTTCACTTTGGGTTATAAATGTACAATGCAGTAGCATTTTAAGTGTAAATATTAGTCTCTCTCAATTTGATCAACATGAAAAACTAAATTCTGCTTGATGTAATTTGCTCTATATAACTTCATTTTCCTGAATATTCAAACTAAAAAAGATGACTTTTTTCTTTCTAAATTTACACTTTTGCAATTTAGAATCATGCCAAAGGGAAAACATGTCTGTGTAAATAGAATATAATGTATATTTAAACGCATTAACTTCATGTCGGCCTTTCTTCAGTTCTTATACCTTAGGCCTCAATTATTTCATTGGGATTGACATAATAGAAAAAAAAATATATATATATATGAAATGTCTTAGCAAGTAAGAGTGGCATATTTAAAAAAAAGAAAACAAAATATTGTTACATGAACTAAAATCTTAGAACTACAAGGAATTCTTGCAACTTCTTCCATTATAAGCAGGTATTATCTGTATATCAACTCTAAGTCAACCAGTTTGAACCAACCAGAAGGCAAATTCACCAATTTGCACTGATGTCTTTCATTATTAGAAAATATACTACTTTCCTTAAAATGTTAGTATCATTTACAATCCTATATGATTTTAAATTGTCAATTTTCCCAATGCTATATTTTTGAGTTAAAAATTAGTTAAATTATTTCCCTTAAAATATTTAAATAATCTGTTCAATTCTAATTCTCCACTCTCAACATCTACTTATTTAAGGATGTATATACACATTCTGCTTCAAACACTAGAAGCTTGAATTTGAGGACAAAATCAGTCATCTTTTTATTTTCATATTCACTAGTTTATTTTTAATGAGTTTCTGTAATGCATCAGGCAGTTGAAAAACAAGAGAAAAATTACTCGGATTTAAAGTTGGTCAAAAAGATGAATGCAAAACACCCTTGAAATCTTTGCTGAAATGACACATCCCAAGCTATGGTTTCAAACATACAGCTATTAAGACAAGCATATCACCTTTGAAATCTTAGCATTAAATGCAACTATAATAAGATAAACAATAGCTAACTTATTGTGACATGATTATTGTATAATTCTGATGTAATTTTTTTGGTAACCAACTTCCAGTTTAATCAAAGAAACAGCATTAAGAATTATTGCACTTCCTTTACCACTGTCCAGGTGTGAGACACTACACTGACGTGTAGTCAGCCTCTTCCTTTGTATCACTAAATACTAATCAACTGATGAGTGATGACAAAGCAAGCTTTCTCTCTTGCCAGTTCATCCAAAGCTGTATCCCCAGACCTTTTTCTTCTGTGCCTACTGAGAATACCCACCTGCATGTCTCATTAGCACTGCAAACTCAACACTTTGAATTTTACCCTAATTTTTTTTATCCTCAAATACTTTCTTCTTTGACCAGTTCGGGTCAATATTCCACTATGGACCTGTTGCTGGAGGATTTCAAAGACTACTGACCTCGCTTCAGTGACTTAACAGAGAACTGGTCAGTCCCTCTTGCATGCTTCAGCGATAAGGAAGCACTCTTGATCTTAGGAACTCAAGAAATTAAAATGGGCCCATTAATAGGGACTATGAACAAAATGAAAAGATAGAAGTGATACCAGTTGTTCGGTCTCCTCTCCATTTAAATTTATTTAAGGGCTGAGCATATTCTCCTTCAAGGTGGATGTGGCTCATGGCAGATGTGGTTTAAGAAGCAGTTCCTAGAAAGGGAAGGAAGACTGGAGGAGTAGAGTTGGTTCCTAGAATATCCTGCTAAAGAACTAACAGAACACCAGCTGCAGCTGCTCAGGTCTGTGGTGAAAGCTCAGGACCTTTAGCGTGTCCATATTCTACCTCTATTTTCTCTGTATTCTATTTCTGTATATCCTAGTAAATCTACTTAAATCACAATCAGGTCTGCCTCTCATTTCCTATCAAGAAGTGAATTGATAGCATGGGTGTGATGTTGGTGAAAATGAGCACTAATATATAAATCTCTATAGAAATGTTATTTAACTTTGGAAAACTTAGAAAAGCGTCTTTTTAACAAAGATGATATTTGCTTCTACACCTCAAGTCCAAGGAAGTTCAGTGAGCACAGCCTCTCCAGTCTGCACTAAGGGATATTTTCTGAGGTAGTTAGTGAAGGTTTTTTTTTGCCCAATCAGAATGAGTTCTGTGAGGTCACATGTTGCCCCGACTGTGGGTTGAGCAAGTCTCTACCAAGTGCAGTAGGTCTCTACTAAGTCTCCAAGACCAGCCTGCAAAAATTACTTCGTGAACATGCAAAAACTGCCTTAACAAGGAAGACAGGTGATCTATTATCTGGTTCCTGGTAAAACTTTCTTTTGAGCTTCCAATACTGTCCTGTTATATCAACAACAGGTTATATATGGATTAAGAAACACAAAATCTACTTGTATTGTAATTAGAGAACATAACCAGTACATAAGGATACTAATATATTTCCTGTGTTATAAACTCTGGGGAGGACTGAGCCCCAAAACCTACATACTATCATCTTCTTCAAGGAACCTAGATCTAATAATAATTGGCTTAACTATTTGACCTTGCTTGGGGAGCTTAGTAAATGAAAACATTCTTTAAATGGATACTGTTGATCAGTCCAACACACTATTTGAATCCTAATAATTAATGTCTTTACTTCTATTTTTATATGAGAAAAGTAGTAATATCCTGGATAGAAAAATAACCCTCATCCCAGACTCCTATCTGAGATTAATCCCCAGTTATTGCAAGGGAAATATTGTAGACACTCCTGCATGCCGATCAAAACCCTGGGAGTTACTCTAGACAATCACCTTCACTCTTTCTCTAAGTGGTTATTAGCCCCTCAGTGTGAACTGTCCAGTTTCTCTTTATTTCCTGCTTTTGAGTTTTTTAAACTTATTTTTAATGAAGTATAATCAATTTACAATGTGTTAATTTGTGTTGTACAGCACAGCGATCCAATTATATATATTCTTTTTTATATATTCTTTTTCATTATAGGCTATTACAAGGTTTTGAATATAGTTCCCTGTGCTATACAGTAGGGCCTTGTTGTTTATCTATTTTATATATAGTAGTTAGTATATGTAAACTAAAAAAGGAATTTGCAGATGCTTTGAGTTTTCATTAAGCAAACCAACCAACAATGAATGAATATCATTCCAAACACAGATTTTGGTGCTGAGGTTACATCACTGAAAGAGTAGGTCCCAACATTCAAGGAGCCTATGGTCTACTGGCATAGCTGGATAGTTAGAAAGATGATTTCAGGATAACATTTAACATAGTAGAGGTAAACACACAGTGTAATGGGAGTGCACGAGAGTTTCCATGCCTCAAGAAAATAAATCCTGGGCAGAGGGAGACTAGCCTGTGTGTCCAACCACATTATTTTAGATTTCTTTCTATAAAGTCATAAATCAAAAGATTTTTGTTTTCTGAGACCTCTGGATTTAGGGCAGTTGTGTCTTTGGAATATTTGTGTACTGTGTTCCACAAAGGCTTTCTAATACTCTCCTTCCTTCTGAGCACATAGTTCTACTTCACCCCAGCTAACTTTTAGAGGGAAGGCTTCTCTAATGGCTCCTATTAGGTCCTGCATATCAGCCTCCAATTGGGCCATTTCTTGATCATTCGGAGGAGGGCCAGGAGAGGGGCTGGCCATCTGTGTCCTTAGTAAAGAGGATTTCTTTGTAATTGTTGTAAGGATATTGAAGTTAAAGCAGGAAGTTAGTGGTCAAGAGATTTTCTAGGGGAGCCAGAGGAGTTCTGGAAATGAAAGAATTGGTTGAAGAAGTGGGGCTGAATTTGGAGGCAGGTGAATTTGGGACGGGATCCAGACATCTAATATATCTTGGGGGGGGGGTCAAGAATAGGGAGTTGGAAGTAAAGGCAAGTACAGGAGGGAGGCAGAGGAGAGTTCATGGTGAACTTTAATTTCTAAGGCTGACTTCTACTCTTTTATTTTGTTAAGGGAATCTTTTAGGCCAGCTGTGTTACTTTTTTTGTGCCTTTCTTTAAATTTGATCTTCCCAGAGGTACCAAGAGGGCATTTGTTTGGGATAAGCACTCTCTATGAATCCCCTGAAATGTAATAGCTTTTCTAAATCAAAGGGTCCATTGTCTGGCCACTGACAATTAATATCTGCATAATTATAACTGTTCAAGTGTAACGCAAACTAATAAGTCTTTTTGTGGGAAGACCTGGAGGTAACCATCTAGGCTTAGACTATAATTTAACTGTGTACAGGAGAGATGTTCCTGAAGGAGAAGGCACAGAAAATGCTGCCTCCGTAAGCCAAAGTCACTCCCAAAGACAACTGGAAAGAAGGAAAATTTGCCACAGACAGTACGAATGCTACTCCAGTCTCCTCAAAAATGAGACATCTCCAATCATGACTCCTCTAATCCATGACATGAGGTGGGCAATACTGATAAGGAGTTCTCAGCACTACAAAGGCAACAAGAGAGGGAACGTTTTAGACTAGACAGTCTCCTGAGAGCTAATAATGGTACCTCGTGTCTCAGAACCCCAACCTGACAGTTGACTTCCTCCAGGCAAAGACCCACAATCTGCACCCCACAACAGGCAGAACATTAGAGAGAATATTCTCTCTGGATGTAAGCCAAACTCTCAGGACACAAAATTAAGATGGAAGGAGCATCTCATCCATTTGTATAGGTGACTGACTCAGAGCAAAGTTTGTCCAGGTGATCTGCAGGCCAGTGAGAATCACAAACTCACTGGCCTATGAGGTCAACTCAAACTACAGATTTATAGAACCTATGCCCCTATTTTACACTATAATTCTCATTCTTAGAAAAAGCACTTTTAGACAGCAAACTACAAAACAGTAACACAAAAGACAATGACAAATCGACACAATGACTCTCCCTGAGAAGGAGTAATCCAAACCAAGAATCACAATACCCAGAGAACTAGTTCTAGCCAAAGAGTCTTCTCTTGTAAATCTGAATGATGACTATTTCCCCTTTTAAAATGTGAAGGGGAGGTTCTTATTGCCCTCACTTAATTGGACACTGATCAGAGACCCAAGAGTCTGGTAAGAAATCTTACTTTCTCTGGCTTGGTTGAAGGTTTCAAAATCTCGCCTGCAGCCTCCAGAGTGAGTGGGGAGCCCCAAACACCCCATCTCCATTATCAAAACTGTTCAGAGGAAAACTTTTCCTCTACCAACTTCAGTCCAATGGGTGGGAACCAGTGAACTAATTCACTACATACAGATTAACAAAATGTGTTAGAGTTCTCTAGAGAAACAGAACCAATGGAACTGGTTGATTGATTGATTGGTTGTAAGGAATTGTCTCACGTGATTACAGAGGGTAAGCCCCAAGATTTTCAACAGGCAAGCTGCAGATGTAGGCAAGCTGGAGTCAGTGATGTAGTTCCAGCCCAACTCTGAAGGCCCGGGAACCAGGAGAGCCAATGGTGTACTTCCAGTGTGAAAGACAGAACAAACCGTTGTCCCCACTGGAAAGCAGCCAGGCAGGAGGAAGTCCTACTTATTCAGGGAGAAGTCAGCCTTTTGTTTTATTCAGGACTAACTGATTGGATGAGCCCCACCCACATGAGGGAAGGCAATCTGCTTTACTTGGGCAATCAATTTAAAAATTAGACTCATCCAAAAGCACCCTCACAGAAATACCCAGAATAATGTCTGACAAAATGTCTGGGCACCCTGTGACCCCATCAAATTGACACATAAAATTAACCATCACATAGGAGAAGAGTTTAATCCGCATGCATATGGGAACACTGTAAGGAGAGGCTCCCAAAACTGCCAGGAGGCCTGGTTTATATCCTAGCTTAAAACAGGTAGGGGGCGGCTAGAGCTTCAGTGGGAAATTATGGAAGGTAATATGGGGCCTGTTTACACAATTTTTCATCCAGGTGCTGTGGGCAGTCTCCTTCCTGGCTGGGAGCTCCCTCAAAGAGGAGTTTATGACAGCTGAGCTCCCATAACCCATTGCTAAGGATCAGTCTTCTCCCGAACAGGAAATTCCTTCAGAGGGAGGATCCTGGCTGTGCTAAGGCAGTAAACAAGTTTATATAAGGTTTCTTTATGAGGCTGCTGTTTGTTCAGATGTTTTTAGTTTAAAGTAATCCTTATACCATTCTGGTGAGTGGTTGGTCCCTTTAATAGCAAATATACTTGTCTGTTTATATTTATGTAAGGAATCTGATACTACATTTTGAAACAAAAATTAGTATTTCTTAAATGGTAAAATTCACTAACCCTTAAATTCCATTTATTATGAGCTAAGGTATTTTGAGTTCAACTAATGTACCTCTGTATTGCGTGTTCAGGCGTTTTTAATTGTCAAATGTCTGTACAACATTTTGGTCTGAAAAAATGACATCTTTCCTTAAGCAGAGACTCTTAAATTGGTGATTGGATTGCTTTAAAATTCAGTGAAAATCTCCTGAGCTTAGAACACCATCCCTAGGTAGCAGCAAAGCCCAGGGCTGTATCTCCAGATTTTGGATAGCAAATCAGACCAGCCATATGTGCACGAAAATAGAACCGGATTAAAATAAACATCATATTCGGAAAGCAAGAAAATAATAAATTCCAAACATCAGCCTGTGGGTTGTTTGTGAAAATGAGAGAGAGGGAGTCAAAGCCAAAACTTTGATGAAAATCTCAAGTCAGCCTTTATCACAAGTTGATACCACCTCCACCCTCCACCCACAGTTTACCCAACTGCCCACGCAGCAGCTTCTTCTCTCTTTGTCCCCCATCAAAGTAGGGCTGAGACAATCATTCTGGTCTACTGTACCCCAGAGATAATCGAGAACCTTGTGAAAAAATTGTGCAGGATCCCATAATGTCCTTTCCTGAAGAACACTGGAGATAAATTCACTGAACTGCTTCAAAGAACTAAATCTTCAGGCAATAGCAGAAAAGAACATTAATTAAGCTTTCTTTGTTTACTGCAGGGAGTTCATTACTCGATTTGGCAGGGAGGAATGAGAGAATGGGTGAATGAATTAATGAATGGATGCATAAGGGACTGAAGCTGTAGGAGATTAATAATCAGAATAACTATTATTTATTCAGGCTGCTGTGTGCCAGACATTAGCCCTGAGAAAAACTCCCTATAAGTGGAGAAGCCGAAGTTCAGTTGCCCAAAAATGCACATCTTTTTTTCAGCAGAGAAAAGCTAGACTATGTTTCATGGGACCTGTTCCAGTGCTCTAAACATATTACCTCACTGTTGCTACTAAAGGTTTACTTGCAGGATCAGTTATAACTGGACGGTGCTTTTAAATGAAAATTTGTTAACAGATGTCATAATTACTTCTTGCTAGAATTGATTGCATTGTCACTTCTAGATATAAACCTGGACCTAATGATCATTGTGACTAAAAATGAGGCTCTCTGTAAAGAATCTGCCTTACCTTAGCATACATTTCAAATCTATTAAAGTTACTTTGGGGAAATAAAATGGAGGCTTTCCTGCAAATATTCTGTGCAAGAGAACAATTTTATGATAAAATGCTTTTTCATTCTTTGATCCCCTAATTATCCTATTTCTCATATTTCTTCAAGTTTCAATTCTTATTTCTCCATATAATATGCACCACTTAGGAAATACAAATGTGAGAAATTTTTAAGAGGGCTAGTGGAGTGTGTGTCTGTGTGTGTGTGTGCATTTAAGAAAAGAGTTGTCAGTAACCAAAAAAAACCCAAAAACACACACAAAAAAACCAGAATTTAAAAGAATTTTTAAATGCAAGAAAGCACATCCTATAAAGATAAGTCACAATTAAATGACTTGAATTAATGATTTAAATTCACTTTTTGTTTTTGCTTGGCTAGTTTTTGCTGCGTCCAGCGCAGCTCAGGGCCGTGACTGAGGACAGGTGACGCAAGACTTAAGAAAAAAAGAGACAAAGAAAAGAGCAAAGATGGGACCAGGGGACTCAAGATCTCGTGGATCCAGAGTCCCAAAAGCCTGTTCCAAATCATATTTATTAGGAGTATACAGCTCAGAAAAAAATGCGACCAAAGAGGTGGGGCTTTATATACTCCATGCGCTAAGCACTAAGTTCTGCTTGCTGTTTAACTGATTAATTTCAGGCCTATCCCTTCCAGGAATAACCACCCTGCTCGGGGTATGCAAAATTTCTGAATCTATCCTGTTATTGCCTCCCGGACATCTCGAAATAGCAAATAATCCCCCTGGGCTTAACCGCATGCTTTCACGCCAGAACAAAGTTATGTTAATGGATGATCTGGCTTTCCAGGACCAGCCATTGTTTCACCCTAAGGAAATATCTGCCCTCCTTCGTACCCTTATGGTCAATCTCAGAATTGCTCACCCCAAATTTTCTTTAGCATAATATGTGCTATAGGTCATCTACTGAGTAAAACATTAAAACTAAGCAAGCATTTTAAGCAAGCAAGTGTGAATGTAATATTTTAAGCTCATGGAAATTGAGCTGTTTTCCAGCAGCTTGTTTCCCAGCAAATTTTTATGTCACTTGTTTAAAGAAATCTGAAATTAAGGCATATTGACTGTACTGAAATTTGAAAGAAAGACAAAATATAAAACAGAATTGTTGCCCAGAGAGAGTGGGCAGCTCTCTGACACAGGCTTTACAAGCGGAAATTGTTAAATTTAATATAAAGAGTCTACGAAGACTCTAGTCCTTCGTTTTGAAGTCCAGAAACCAGATGATGTCTGCACACCTATTGTGGATTGACTCAACATTACATAATCACATTGAAAGACCAATGCCCCCACCTTGATCTGTGTTGTAACAGCTATTTTGACAAGAGGACACTGTTTCCTTAGTCACAGTTGCTTGAAGCAGCTAAATGTACGAAACCTAAGCCGAGTCAATCAGAGCCTCTTCCTGGCCACCTCTCACTTCCGGTCCAAAGGGCTCGGTTGGGATTGACACCCAATCCAAGGTGGCTCAATTGTGGTCTTTTCAGCTGGAAAATTCAAAAGGGAAAGAGAAGGAATGGGTGTTATTCAGAAAATGTGAATTCAGGAGATGCCTGTAGCTGTTTTTCATCTTGTGGATAAGAAAAACAGATAAAGTCCATTATAGAAGAGAATGAATAATATGAATACTCCAAGAAAGCAGAAACAAAGGGAGTAATAAAGGCATATGAGATCCTGGTTCAAACAATCTACCTAAGACCATAAATTCCCTCTTTTTGCTTAGGTCTTTGATTTAGATCTAAGTAATATACTCCTTAAATCCAAGCATTTATTGGGGGTAAATCTCACGGGTCGGACTGGTAGTGATTGCTGTTAAAATCCAATCTGTTACTTAGGGTAAGTTGCATAACACTTCTTATTTTAGTTTTCTCATTAGAAAGATTATGGTCATTTACATTTCTATCAGAATTATTAGTCTGTTCTGGTTGCTGTAACGAAGAACCATAGACTGGGTGGCTTATAAATAAATAAAGTATATTTCTCAAGGTTCTGGAGGCTTGGTGTCCAGGTGTCCAGGTGCTGATGTGGTCCAGTTCCAGTGAGAACCCTCCTCCAGCCTGCAGGGGGGCAATCTTCTCATTGTATCCTCATGTGGCACAGAGCAAAGAGGTGAAGCAAGCTCTCTCATGACTCTTATAAGGGCACTAATTCCATGCGTGAGGGCTCCACCCTCATGACCTCCTCTAATTCTAATTACTTCCCAAAGATTCCACCTCCTGATACCACCACATTGAGGGATAGGGTTTCAACTTATGAATTCTAGGGGAACACAGATGTTTACCCATGTTAATACAAGACAGCTCATTTTCCAACACCCTTTCCTTCATTTGATATTTCATTTCTTTCACAGTTGCCAATCACTAATCTAATAAGCTAAGTGTGCTACTTTGTTGTTGCTTAAATTTTCATGTACTTTATTACAAATGAAATTTATGAGGAAAAAGAGGGTGAACTTTTAATTTTAATTATTGATCATTTCCTAGACAATGTAAATTAAGTCCTTTGTCTATTTGTTTCTAGCGAGGAATCATTTCTTCTTAATTTTCTTAATTTTCCTAATTATTTTTAAGTGGATCCTTACATGAAAGAAATCAAACATTGGCATTTATAGTTGTTGCAAATGTACTTTTTCTGTTTGTCATTTGCTTTCAGTTTGAGCTGAAGAACTTAGGGTTTGTTCTCAAATCTGCCCTTTCTCCTTTGTGATACCTTCGTTGGGTGGCATTCTCAGGAAGGCTTTTCCATTACTAAATTATGTGACTTTTTCCAGCTTTACCTCTGGCATTTTATATTATATTTAACATTTAAATGGACACTCTACCTAGAATTAATATTATTGTGTGCTATAAGTTAAGGGTCTAACCTTATTTATTCTCAAAATGGTTAGTTAAAATGACTCTTCTGTCATATAATAATTCTTACTTGTTTGTATTATTGTGCTTTTCATTCTATTCCATTGAAGTATCTGGCTTTACAACGATACTACATTGGTTTTAGTTACTTTAGCTTCCAGATATGAGATACTATCTCCACAAGCTTTTGCATCTCTATAAAACATTTAAATCAGTGCAATTTCATTGCAGTTAAAATTTACTTTTCTGCTTGTTTTATTTTACTGATGTAAGACAGTTTAATCTTACATCAATGTAAAGATATAATGATGTAAGAAAGTCAAGAAGGACTTACCAATAATTAAATAAGGAACGTGGCAAAATAATCACCTTGAAGGGTTAATTTTGCTTAGGCTTCCTTTTCCTTCTTTTCTAATGTGAGCTAAAATTTCTACAGAATTATTTGAAGTCCAGGCAATTTATTACAAAAATATATATGAGAAGGCTGCCCTCTTGTGTCAATGTAATTTGCATTTTCTCAATCACTCCAGCTTTCAGTAGTCTCTACTCAGGGTGAAAAGGATAAAATGGAATCAACATTTTTGAACATTTATGTGACTGTGTCATTAGAAGTAAGTAGTAAGGGAAAATGAACAATCTAATATTGTTTTCTTTTTTTCTTTTTAGCTCTTTTTTCTTCTCTCTTCTTTGTTCAATTGATAGCTCTTGTAATATGAATTTTTTTCTTCAGATTTGTTTCCAACTATAAAAATACATCAAACCTAGTCCCAGTGGTACCAACACATAGTACTTAAAAAGGACTAAACATCAAATTGTCTGTAAATATTTATGGCTACATTTCTCCATGGAGAGACCTCCAAATGGTATGGCCCTCCAGGATCCAGAAACCAGGAAGAGGCAACCTGGAATTCATTTAACACGAGCTCCAGCTCAAGAGCAGAACGTACTAGCGTTGTTGGAAAGAGTCAGGATCATACAGTTATGACAGGTGGGCATGCAATAACAACTATATGTTAAATGAACACGTACATGGAAGTTGTGGAATTCAGAAGCGGAAGAGAGACTGACAGAGTTATCTGTTCTTTCTAGGCTGTTAGGCACATGGACCCCGGAAATATTGCCAGCAGCTTCAGCACCCCGTGGAGGATGTATTCTCCAGCTGAAACAAACGTGAAAGCAGGAAGATTTTGTAGGTCTGAGGGATTCTATAGCAAAAGGTAGAAGCGACGGGGCTAAAAACACCTTCCCACATGTGGAGCCCACATTACTTGACAAAGCTCCCTTTCAAGGCAGCAATGAAGAGCCAGTGTGTGAAAATGAAGAGGATTTTCTAGATTGCAAAGAAAAGCTTCCAACTCTGCAAATGTCCACACTTTGTAAGAGGTTGGTAATGTTTTGATTGCCACTTTGGGAGGAAAAAAAAGAGAGAGAGAGAGAATATGTCTTTGTGGATTTTTCCCCGATAATATGATAAATGTTCCAAACTAATCCTCCTACAGGAATGAGTTGAAGTTTATAATTCATGTATCTATGCGATGAGCACTGACTGGTGTTGGGTAGACTAGCATTCTGTCAGAGCTGAAACTAGGGTACTCCACCCATCTTCCCATCTACTCATTGTTACTCATTTACAGCTAAGTCTCCGGCAGCAGAATTTGGCGATGCTAAATATTGAGTTCTGGAATAAGAGCCCTCATGACTAGGAAGGGATTTTTTTTTTTCTAAATTGGCTGAGGATTGAGTCTGTACTGGGATATTTATGGGCATCTTATCAACTCTTGGAAATCTTTAAAAGTTGAGGTACATCAGAGACTTGGTGGTGAATTAACTCACCTCAAAGAAATTATACCCATTTTCAATGAATTTACAGAGTTTCAATTTTGCTAAACTGAAACTACACTTCCCAGAAGACTTGTCTCTGTAATTCCAGGTCAGATTAAGCATACCAGAAACATATTTGGAAGAGAACAGGAAGGAGCAACCGTTAGGCTTTGAGGTTGCATGTAGGATGTCAGAAGCTGTTGCAGCTCACACAGCATTTGTTACTGCTCTGCTGGCTCACATTACTGGCACAGGACAGCACTCAAGCCTGTAGCTCCTTCCTGTCCCCTGGAGCTCTGAGTTCTGACACAGGCATGTGTTTAGTTCTGCAGTGAAGTTGTCAGCTGATTCTGCACTCATCCACATCATCATGGTTGGAGATACGGAGAAACAGACCTGGGTTCCAGTTTGTCCTTGGTCACCCCATTTTAACATCCACTTTTTTCCCTCTACCTCTGGCCATGTGGATCTACAGCAATTTCAGGCTAGATAGCAGATGTGGGGGGTACGTGCTTCCAAAGACATTTCTACCAGGTGCTACGATTGCCTCACTTTAAACCCCTAAAATGAATCCTTATTCCTTATGACTCAGCGTAGTTCTTCTTCCCTGGTTGCACCCCAGAAAGTTTGGTACCTAGAGGTGTTATAACAAAAACCTAAAACAGCTGGCATTAGCTTTGGGGCAGGATAGCAGGAAGAAGGCAGCTGACCAAAGATGGAAGGGGCTTCAGACGACAGTGAGGATTTGAAAAACAGTAAGGAAATTGTTATTGGAAAGTTTGGTAACATAACTCCCTGTCAAAATGTGGAAAGAAATAAGGTATTTATTTAACAGATTCATTGATCTAGCTGGAGAAATTTGTAGACAGTATGTGGAAAATTCCAACAGGCTTCTTCCTGTAATTAAATACGAAATGAAAGGGAAGATGGAAAAAAGAAAGAAACATTTAGATTTTAAGAATTTAGAGGAAATACAAAGGATTTAGGGACTGTTGGGTTTGAAAATCAAATTGTTTTTCATCCCTAGTTATTCCTACCCCCCCCAAAAAAAACATCTTCAAAGAAAGAAATAGCTTTAGCAAATATAAAATCCAATGCACTAAAACAAATTCACAGTAAAGATTACAAGTGTGTGGCTGTTATAAATCCCCTTGTTGAGACCTCAAAAGAAATTAAGGCCACAGGGACAGGGAAATATATACAAGATCTTTTGGTAGCTCACAGAGAAAAAAAATGTGAGAATGAATATATATATGTTCATGTATAACTGAAAAATTGTGCTCTACACTGGAATTTGACACATTGTAAAATGATTTTAAATCAATAAAAAATGTTTAAAAAAAATTAAGGCCATGACTCCTAGGGCTCTAAAGAGTCTTACAAGTATTGTCCCACAGCATCCTTACTCTCTTGGTCTAAGGTGGAAAAGGGCTTAGCTCAGTGGAAAAAAAAAGGAAGAAGAAGAGGAAGAAGAAAGAAAAAACAAGGGTGATTGGTTCATGCTAATGGCATGGATTTTAAAAAATATAAAATACAATGATGTCTTTGGACCTCCCCAACTTGCTATGGGCAGGAACTAGGCTGAAGACGTCACTTGATTGCAAAAAAAAAATCAATTATTACATATAAATAAGGACCCAAAAAACAGAACCAAGAACTCACAAGGCAGTACCAAGGTGCAGAGGGGACGCATTCCCAGGAATTGTCCTCAGTTCTGAATTTCAGTAACCGCTATCTGTGCCTGTAATTCCCTCCTATTTGAACTGGATTTCCTGCTGCTCTTTTTTTTTTTTTTTTTTTTAAATACTTTTTTTTTTTTTAAGGGGAGAAGGAGGTAATTTGGTTTATTATTTATTTATTTTAATGGAGGTTTGAACCTAGGACCTCGTGCGTGCTATGCAGGCACTCTACCTCTGAGCTAAACCCTCCCCACACCCACTGCTTTTATTTTGTCTCACCATCATGCGGTGGTAGAAAAACATGTCTCTTTAGTTCACAGCTCTTCAGTTAGAGGGGAACCAAGAGCCAAGGAGCCTCATTTATGCCAGGACCTGATGTAGACACTGGCCCCGTAGAACCCGGCCTGAGTGTGATGCAGTGAGAGCGCTGAGGGTCATGGCTCCAGCTGAATGCATTTTCTGTGTAGTCAGAGGACAGGCAAACTGTCACACAATACAGAGGACCATAAGTTCTTTGGCACTCCCCTCATGGACTTATGGCGTATTTGTTTTCTCCTCTTGAATCTGAGTGGGCTTTTTGACTGCCTAGCAAATAAGGTATGATTAAAGTGACTGATAAGGTGCCAGGCTTGGGGTCCAAGCCATAGGAGACTAACATTTACATTTCCGTATCTTGGAACTCATCTTTGGAGTCTTGAGTCTCCGTGTAAGAAGTTCAGCTGCAGGAACCAAGTGCAGAAGTCTGGAGACTACCTGGAGAAGGAGAAGAGCACAATTGAACCCAGCCTTCCAGCCGGCCCTGCTTCCCTGCTAAGGCCAGGCGTGCCAGCGAATCTGGACTTCTGAATCAGCACATCTGCTGAATATCCCCAAACCGCCCCAGTCAACACCACGGGGGGCAGAAGAATTTTACAAATGGGCCCTGTCTGGATTTCTGACCCCAGTATCAAGAGATAATATGTTTTGTTTTCAACCATTTTAGTTTGGGGGTAATTTGTTACACTGTCATAGGTAAGTGGAACATTTCAATGTGAGACATCTCAGTGTACAGCTGCTAGGTTATGGGAGAAGCAAACATTCATGTCATTTTAATATGGAAAAAAAGAAGCACTGATCCTGATGCAGGAAAACGGATGTGGGGTGTGAGGAGGGCCAAGTCCCAGGTCTTGGCTGAGCCCCTGGGACGTGCCCTGCCAAGTGTGGGTCCTTGGCTTCGCGCAGGAAATAATTCAAGTACCATTGAGTAAAGGTAGATTTATTTAGAAAGATACATACTGCATAGAGTGTAAGGCAAGAGAAAGGCAAGGAAAGAGGTGTGGGAATTGGGTGCTCAGGTTAAAGTAAAAGTAGGTACACACTCCATAGACAGAGTGCAGGCTGTCTCCAAAAGCGAGAGAGAGCGCAAACCCACTAGGCATGGCATTATCACTTTTTATGGTCTCAGTAACTTCACACGCACATACAGGTGGGATCAATCCAACTGCCCTGGGGAAGGGGCTGAGATTACCAGATATAGGGCCACCGCCCATTCTTTGGCCTTTTGCAGTCAGCCTTGGGGCTGTCATGGTGCCTGCGGGCATGTTACTTATCACCCTGTTACAATGAGCATATAATGATCTCAAGGTCTACTAGAAGTCAAACCTCTTAATCCTTAAGGCTAACTAGGAGTTCAATCTTCCACCATTTTGGTGTTAAATTGCTGTCATTCCTTGAGCGGCTGTGCCCTGCCCCCTTCCATCCTGTCTCACTCCTTCCTTTGGTCTTCTTAGGGGTGAATTGACCTCAGGGTGTAATTATTCTCTATTCTCCACACCAGAGATTTTACCAGAACTACCCTTACTGGATTAGTCAGCTCTCCACAACTGAGACCAGGATCCTATGGGCACTTTCCGCTGCCCATGCTTCTGCCATAAGCCCCAGCCATACCCATCACTGTCCACGTGGACTGTCAACCAGAAAGGGAGGTCTGGATCTACAGTGTGCAGTGCTTGCGCTTGGGCCACCACCCTGTTAGTTTCAACAAATGCACATTCAGTCTCTTCAGACCAATTCCAGACTTCTCCCTTTTTAATCAGTTTATACAGGGGTTTGGCTATTTGGGCCAAAGGAGGAATAAGCATCCGCCAGTATCCCAGAAGACCTAAGTAAGTCTGTAACTGTTTAACTGTTTCAGGGTGGGAGTATGCCTGGATTTTGTCTATTACTGCTTCAGGCAGCACTTTTGTCTTACCCGACCAGACAACACCCAAGAATTTGACAGAACATCCAGGTCCTTGCACTTTGTCCTCGTTCACAACCCACCCCCAGCCTGCCAGGGCTTCTTGCAGTGCTGTGGTTTCTAAATCTGAAAGAGAATCAGAGTTTAGCATTATGTCATCTGCATAATGGAACAAGTGAACAGTATCCGGTTTGCTGCACGTAGCCAGGTCCTGGGCCACCAGGCCATGGCACAGTGTGGGGCTGTGCAGATATCCCTGTGGCAACACAACAAATGTCCATTGTCTGCCTTCCCAGGTGAAGGCAAACTGTTCTTGGCTCTCAGGGGCTATGTCAATTGAGAAGAATGCATTAGCCAGGTCAACCACATAGTGACAAGTACCCAGTTCATGGGACAGCAGGTCCATCAAATCTGTTATATTTGGCACAGCTGCATGCATGGGGGGCGTGACTTTGTTCAGTTCCCGATAGTCCACTGTCATCCTCCAGGAGCCGTCTGGCTTCCTCACTGGCCACACTGGAGAGTTATATGGGCTATGCGTAGCCCGAATTATACCAGCTTCCTCAAGCTTCAGAATAGTCTGTCCTATTTCCTCACGGCAATTGATATTGCCAGAAACTCACCACTTGTGTGGCCTGTGACAAAATCAAGGGTGCATGATGAGGATGCCCTGTATAAGTGTTTTCACCAAGAGAACTCTCAGGCAAAATTCCTTTTGAGTCATCTGTATTTGCAATCCTTGCAAAATGTTTATCCCCAGAATATATTCAGCTACTGGGGATATATGCACTTCATATGCAGCAGGGGGCAGATGGCCAATGCCCAAAATCAGAGTCACTTGTTTAACACACATTTGCTTGTTTCCATATCCTTCTATATCAACCCATGGTCTCCAAAAATGCTCTGGATTTCCATGCACCAATGTAATTTCAGCTCCTGTGTCTATTAGTGCCAATACTCGCTATTTATTCGTGGGGGACCAGTGGATAGTCAGTTCAACATGTGGCCTCAAGTCATTGGGGTGCCCCATGTCCCGAACACCTTGGCCTTCCTCCTAGTCCAGGAGCAAATCAGCAAAGGCCACCTCTTGGGCCTGATGGGAGGTTGGCAATGGAGTATATTGTTGCTCAGACCGTAATTTCTTCCATAAGGCCATCAGCACCTCCAATGGCTGGCCATCCAATTTTACACAGTCCAAGCCAGCTGCCAGTAAATCACATCATATCTGTTGGCAATCTAGCTTTTGGGGCCCTCCCAGAATTGGAGCATTCCCCTTTACACTCCTCTGTGTGAACTTCCCTTTCTGAGTCACTGCACGGGAGGAGAGGGTCTTGGACTCACCTTGAGTCTTGGCAGCATGTACCCCGTTTCGGCCCACCTCTATGTCCCTCAGACAAGCTAGAGCCTCAGTCACCTCATGTATGGGGAGGTCTACAAACAGTGCTAGTAGTGCCACCGTAGTCCCAAACATTCCCGTTGGGCCGTTAGCCAAAATCAAATCTTTCATTTGAGCTGTAAGGAGCTCATCATCTGGACTATGGAAATGCAAAGCAAACATCATCTGGCGCTCCCATTTCTCAGACAACTTGCATTAAGTCCAAATATGTGGTCCATTTACACATGTGTCACTCGCTGTGGCCCCGCGGGAGTTTCCCCCTGAGCCATGGGCTCCTCCATTTCCATCCGCTGCCTCACCACAGGCCATAGACGCAGTGGAATGGGGGGAGGGGTTGGGCTTACTGCTCTCAGAGATGGTGGGACTGGAGCTACACAGGCATGGCTGCTCTCAGAGGTGGTGGAGCTAGGACCATGCAGACACCTTTCTGCTGTGCTGGGTCTCTGCTTAAGCTCCTGTTCTCTGCAATGCAACTCCTCCACTTGCATCTGTAAATCTCTCATGTCTCAGCTAGCGGGCCGTAAAACAGATAAGAACATCCAGGTCACCCTCCTGGCTGCCTCTCGGTAGGCTAATGGGACATTATTTTCTAACAGCTCCAACACCCTCCAGACATCATCTGGCCGGGGTGCCACTGTGTCCCAATCCTCAGGTTGAGCCCACATCAGCAAATAGGCTGCCACTGGGTACCATACAGAGGAAGGGGGCCACTTTGCTTCCATCAGAGCATCCCTGTCAGGGGCAGGGGGTTCAGAGGGGGCACTCACCTCATCCTGCTCACAGCGCCAAGTGTCAGGCGAGGGAGGCTGACATGGGGTTCTAGGAGGTGAGTGGCCCAAACAAAAAAATGCACGAGGAGTTGCCATACCGCCGGACAGACTTCAGCCGGAGACACCATGGGGTTAACAACACTTTATTGCCACAGGGAGGTGTGCACCTATAAAGCACATGTCCTGCTTTTTATCGTTCTCTGCCAGCACATGCACAATCTGAGTTTCTTTGTTCATTAGGCTTACAGAATATCTCTAGCACATGTGTACTTCTATTTTCTTCGTTCTAAATCTTATATAATTGATGCATGTGTATAGCAATTATTTACTGCATACTACAAACATGCTCTGGTCGCGGCCTTGGGTCCCACGGCCTTAACTCATCTCAAGGCCAGCTCACAGCGTCCAACAGTTGGGGACCATTTGGATCAAATAGGCCACAACATCTTCCCCTCAAGCTTTATTGATAAAAATTGGAGCTGTGGCCTCCACATACCACTCCTTTGTCTTCTTACATCTTCGGAATTCAGGCAGAGATGTAGGGGGATGTTTTCTCATTCCTCTCTAAAGTATTCCTGCCAAACCCAACTTTCAGAATTTTAATGCAATCAGATTGGTTTTATTTGCTTTAAAATACCAGTGAGATGGAAAGGAAAGAACTTTTTTTTTTTGGTCATGTTCTATTAACCAACGCAAATAACTTTCCATATGCTCACTGAACAATTTAAATGCATTTCTGCAAGTCAACCTGCCTTTAATCTTTTTGCAATATATCTGTTAACTGGGAAGTTTAGATCTACATGGCACCTCTCCCTCCTTCTGGTTAGAGAGTGAGTAAAATTACAGAGCTTTAATCGTGAGAGTTGATCTATATAATTTTTACTGTTCATTTAATTTTAATCATAAAAAATCCAATTTAATCATATGCTATATCCATAAACAGATATGTTTAAAATCTGGTCTTTAAAAAGTCTTGGGAAATAACTTTCATTAAAATTATTCAAACAGTTTTCATCTTCTGCTTATTTTTGTCTTTTGGTTTCCTATCTGAGCTGGCCATCAGTGTAACTCTCTCTTGGATGTCCTCAGTCATACCTAAACTCCAGCTACCACAAAGCCACATAACCCAGAAAGTTTCAAACCCAGTTTAATCCTCTTGGGTCAAGTAAGATTATGAAAGCACTGTTTACCTCACTCCACACCTTTCATTTCTTTCCGTTTCATTCAGGGAGATGAAATAGTTTCTTCCCATCTTCTTTCTAAATCCACCCTGTGTACTCAGTGACTGTCATGCAGACCCCACCCTGACATTTTCAGGCTTTCTAACTCCAAACATCTGAGAGTCCTTAGTCCCCCCAGTATTCCCTGAAACTATTAAAGAAGAATCTAGGTATAAGAAAGTATAGAATATAAGGTATCTTATCTGGAATCTATAGATGTTTTGTGGTTAAATCAGAGATTGGAATTCCTCAGTAGGCTGGACTATTTTGGGGTTCCATCCAAAGGGACAGCTGTGTACTGACAAGACGCCCCCTCCTCTGGCCTTGTCAATGGGAGTAGCTGAGGGGCTCCCTATCTCTGTGATGTTCTGGCGAGAGCCTCATCACTCTGTCTCCCCCTGCCTTCAGCCCTGGTACTCACAGTATCTTCATCACTATTTCCCTTGATCCCATCTAGATCAATCTTATCATAGTATTCTTCTGGATTTACCTCAGTTGCTACAAAAAGCACATCAGGTCATCCCACCCTCCCCCAGGCCATAGGGACCATAAGGTATATGAACATCTCTCCTCTTATCCATGTTTCACCCCCTCCCCCCCCAATTCCTGGACCCTCCTGCTGTGCTTGTAGAACTCATAGTCATTCAACAGAAAAATCCCCTGTACCCTTAACTGGTTCCCTTACCTACCTGCTCTGACTGAAACTAGATTCTCCCCTGAGGACTCTGGCTCCCTTGAGCCCTCTCAAGTGGAGGCACCCGCCTCACACTGCTCAGCCTGGAGGAGGAGTTGTCTCATTGCTCAGCATTGCCACTTCAAGAGCATTCTCCTTACTTCTCTCAGTTGCAGTATGTCACCAGCCATGCCTCCTCACGGCATCACTTACAGCGCTCTCTCTCACTTCTTGAACTTCCCTCTTGGCTCACTGTCAGTCTCTTGAGTGCTGTTCCTGACAAAATTCGTGGTTTTGACCTACACCTAGCTGATCTTTCCAAAGCCCTGGTCCCTTAGTTTCCTGAACTCTTCTCTAAGGAGCCCCACACCTGTCCTACTTCATACACTCACTCCTGTGATCATATCTTGGATCTTGACTCATTACCAAAAAATGTAACTACTCCATATTTCAAGTTCAAGAATTCTGCTCTTCACAGATCAACTCTTGTCTTTCCATTAACAGCTAGTTCAGAACAAGATAGAGATTAGATCTCATATGATCACATTTTAAACCCTGAACCAATGCAGACTAGAGAAACTCACAATTCAAAATATTATGTTTACTCTATTGTTAAGTATTTGAAAAGTTTTTCACTATCATAGATAATACTGTGTTAGGCATCTCTGACTTTATTTAATGATGTACCTTTTCAGGAGTTAACAGATCAGAAGGATAAGCTCTTTTAGTGCTTCTGCTACATTAGTTGAAAGTGGCTAGCTTTGCTCGGAGGAGTTATGATGAAGACAGAGAGATACAAGAGACTTTATTTTTTTCCTTTATATTCCTATGTTGAGTTTTAAAATAAGAGCCAACATTTATGAATCTGTTATGAAACTAAAATCTTTTAGTTTTAAACATAGCAAATAATATTAACCAGTGATTCACAAAAAAAAAAAAGAAAAAAAAAAAGAAAAAGAAAAGAAAAGAAAAGAAAAGCAAATTGCCAATGAATGTATGAAAAGGAAAAAAAGAAAGCTCCCAAGATGAACTCTGAGGCTGGCATGAATATTCTCTTATTCTTTGTAACCAACTTAATTATTCTGCCTTGATACTCCTAGGATTTTTCTCTTTACCATCCTGGTTTTTTTTTTTTTTTTTAAATTTTAAGGTATATTCAAAGTGTTAATTTCATTTACAGGATGTTTAAAGGTGTGAATTTATTCTCATTGATTTTACCTGGAATATTCCTCACTCTTCTTCCAATCTGGCTTTTTTTGCATTTATGGAGACATAAAGTCCTCTTTTCCCCACTCATCTCCTTTTTATCATGCCTTATTCACCTTCAAGCCAACCTGCTCTTTCTTTGCAGTCTTCTGCCATGTTTACTGAAAGTGGAAACACCTTGTGTCCTGAAGAGATTAACATACTCATCATTACATTTCTTAAAGTAAATAATTTTTGGAGTCTCCACTTTCTATGAAATTCCATGGAAGACTTCTTTTTTGTTGCTTTATCGTATACTTTAATTTCCCTCTTTTAAAAATGTCCTCATTCCTAAGTAAAGGAAACTCTCCTGAGGCACAATGATTACCAAATTACATGGACTGAGGAATGAGTTCATGTCCATTGGGAGCCAACTTGGGTGCAAGGCCCATCCTTTCATTGAGACTTTATCCAGAACTCTGTTTCAGGAGCGCGTGCCAAGTTCATAAGCTCTTTCATTACTTAGAAGGCTTTCTCTATTGCGTCCTGCAGGAAGGAGATGAGCCTCTTCTACCTTCACCACCTGGGTTTTTAACATTCTGAACGAATAGTGCACACGGACCTGTAGAATTCTCAGTGTGCTCCATGACTGGAAGTCTTCCTGACCCCACCTTTATTCCAGTGCTTTACTTGTGTGTCTTACATCTTGCAGAAGACAGTAAGCTGCCACCACCAGTCTTGTTTGGAGGCAGCCCTTGCCTCTGCCCCAGTGGTATTATAGAAATGTTGGCTTCTAATTAGATGTAGAAAAAGTTGAGTTGGGAAGTAGATGGTGACAAAGTAGCATCTAGGAAGAAGAAGAATGGCTGTTAATTTCTTTATTTGATAAAAATCTTTGAGTTCTGAAACAGGAAGAAGTGTCAGAGGATGGAGAGACAACAGAGAGCAGTTTCCCACCACTGAGCTAACGGGCTTTTCACTTCTGTCACCCGGAAAGTCTGCAGAAAATGTTCCCAGATTCAGTTAAGTTCACTACCATGCCTTTTGCGAGTTTTTATTTTCTTCTGTTTTTAGAATCGGTTATCTGAGACAGAAGCTGAGTGAGGCAAATTAATTACGGCCATTTTCTCAAAAGACAAGAAATCATTAACTAGATGCTATTTATTCATTAGATGTAAAAAGGAAAACAAAGCAAGCAGGTGGGGAAAAATACTGCATAGAAGATTGATTTTGTTTTCAAATGATCCTGAAAGAAAATTTAAACTGCTGATACTTTCTGTCTTTTGCTTTATCTTTTATTAAGAAAAGCATTTAAATACATGCTAGGGGTCCAGTCAATTTAAACAGAAAGAGTAAACATCTTACAAAAATCACATTAGCCCTGATAACTTCTCTTAATGGCAGTCATATCATGAAAGCAAGTTCGTATGTTCCTTCACCATAGCTTCTGAGGGAGACATATAGCACCTCTGAATCAAGTGGACTGGTTACTGATTCTTCTTACCATTCATCTGAGAGATCTTTGTTTGCTAATACTGAATGCTGAAGTCAGGGAGCAATGAAAAATTACTTTATTGCAGGAACATGGACATTTAAATTGATTTATATCATTACTTAGGACATTTTCAGAAATTACCATATGCTAGTTGTCCTAAATTCCCTAGGTAATAGATCCTTTAACATTTCTTCAAGAATTTGAATATCCGAAATCTATATCCAATCCAAATCAAATATAGAAACATGCACCAATAAAACTTTGTACTATTTCTATTCTTAGCTTATTCATACACAAAATGGGAAACAATGACCCTTTCCACAAATTAAAGACAAAGTGCCTAAGAGTCTCCCAGACATCTTATAAATGTTTAGTATGTATTATTTTCCCTCTGGACAGCAAAAAACAAAAACGAAAACAAAACAAAACTAATATGACACATTTAATTTAAGAATTCTGTTTGTAATCATGAGAGGGTGCATGGAAATTGACTGATGTTTCCTCAGTTCTTAAAAGCAAAAGCAAAGTTCTGTTGCACAACAATGAGAAAACACTAAACACAGCAGTACAGTTTAATAGCTTTTAATATTAATACAAGGATACACTATAACAATGTTCAGTTTTCCTTATTTCTAAACCTGCGTTTATCCACTGAGACAGTTAATTGATGTAATTCTCCAAAGCAAGTTATCTGTGCAAGGATGAATTTTAATATTTTTTTACCCTAAAAAATATAATGAGGAGAAAGGAAATATATTTCATTTCCTCAAATTGTTTACCCATTATCTAAGTAGTGTAGTCAGATTTGTAAGGAATGAATTGTTACAATGTGACACAGCAGGAACAGTATACTTAAGTTCTTTCCAGCATAATCTAAGGCAACTATCTGGCTATCCCAGAGTGCAGTGGTGATGCAGGGACATGAATGGATCATTCAAGGGTTAACCGATCACCTTACTTTATTCTGCAGTTTTCTCTATGCAAATAAAATACTAGTGTTTTGATTCATCATCTCCTTTGTTATCATGGATATAACAGTATCTAAAATCACTCACAAAATTCATTCTTGCAATGACAAATGAAAAAGAGAAAAATTACATCTTACATGTGTCTAAGAGTTGTAATACTATAATCATACAGCTTTCTGAGAAGAGAGATGGCAATCATGAAAATAGAATCATTATACAGAATCATTGATCCTCCCAGCAGATGTCAAAGGAAGGTTACGGAAATCATTCTGGTCCTAAAACAAAGGGCCAACAAAAAGCTATTTGAGTGTAAGACTCCCTCCTAATCTAGAGTTCCAACCACTGGCACTTCCTTGAGAGTTTTGTAATTAACCTTAAAGACAGGGTTTAATTAATCCAGTTAATAATAATTAATCCATTGGATATTTTTTTTGATCTGAATTATCAAATCCAGTAGAGCATAACAAGTAGTCAACTATATATTAAGCAAAATCACACATCACTCTGACACTCTTAACTCAAGAAGTCTTAGACATTGAGCTTCTAGTAAAAGGTCCAGGGTCAAGGGCACTCAGAATATCCTAAGACAGATCAATAAGTCTCGACCCTTTGCTCCTCTCTCACTATTCTCTTTGTCAAAAATATCTTCTGTGATCTTTGTGAATCTGTGAATTATACCTGAGTTCCTATTTCATCTCTGAGCTCACTCCTGAATATTGATCTCTTGTTCAGAAGCACCTATAATGTGCCTTCACTGCAGATACTTGACATCGTTGATTATTTTGGCGACCAGGGGGAGAAAAGTCAAGGTTATTGCTCTGCCCCAAGAAATAAGGGGTTGTCGCTTGGTTCCCTCTCAGCAGGGAACCCTCCTGAGTTGTTATCAAAGGACAAGGTACAACGTGACAATGGACAGCTTTTATTCAAAAGGTATTTATAATCACACAAGTGTCTGTATAAGTATTTGGTTGAGATCTGATCACTGAGAATAAAACATATTATTTTGGTCCACAAAATTTTACAGATGGGTAGTAAAAGCCAGTCGCTAGCATCATTGAAGAAAACAAAACCAACAAGAACCTCAGTATGTTTCCTTTAAACCTTCTCGTTTTTACTATTTCTTCTGTTACACAAAATAAGATGAATTACTCTGAAATGGGGCCAAGTGAATCGCCCTGCTGGAAGATATCTTTATTTGATATTGTTTATTGACAGACCATTTATTTTCAGAATAGCTATGATTTTTTGCAAAATACGTGGAAAAATACTTCATATCTTCCTAATTATTCCTCAATAACTTAAATAAATTATGAAGTTAAGCTGTTATAAAAATTGTGCTGGACACTGGATTAGTCTATTGCAAGTGAAATGTTTAAAACTACGTTGATCTGAACAGCTAATACGCCTGAGTTCTTTTAACAAGGTTTTGTTTAGAAAATTACCTTGAGAGATCACTAGAGGGCAATAGTTAGCAGGAAATTGGAAACAAAACATGTCAGAACTGCATAGAAAAGAATAGGATGGTGTAGCAGGGAGCAGAGAGAAACTGAGAAAAAGGCAAAGAGATTCAAGAGAAAAGACAACTGATCACAAACAACAGTATGAGACTAGACCCTTTGTTGGTTGGAAAATGCCCTAAGATAGTGTTTAATATTTAATTTCAAATCATTTACTTCGCAGCAAAATCAGCCTACATCTGTCCGGAATATCAGTAAAGTCCGCTATGCCAGCAAAAGACTGCTGTACAGTGTGTGTGTGTGCATGTGTGCGTGTGTGTGCGTGTGAGTGTTGTGTGTGTGTGTGTGTTGAAAATAAGGAAAACTCTGAGTTCACTGTTTGAGTTAATAAGGTGTGGAGCAGTGACAGTACATTATTTGTACTAATTTAGTGGAAGCAGGAGTTTGAAGATAAAGATGACTATGTCTATGACTATGCTGGGCATTCCCAGAAATCTTGGGGAGCCCCTTGAGTATTTCATAAGACATGGATTTGGAATTTGAATCACTCTTACAATCTTAAGTAGCAGGAAGAGTTTAGTTATCACAGAAGATTTTAGATTAATACACACACATAAATACACAGACATGTACACACACCACAATTATCAAGAAAAAGACTAGAATAGGGCTTTTAAGGGTTATTGGCTCTCAGTGGCCAATAAAACCATCTCAGCAGCATTAGTAGATTCTCCTAATTACTAGAAATGTATCTCTCTATCATCTCTATCTTTGACCCTGTCTGCATTGATCTGCTAAAAATAATCATGGATAGATGTATTATATATATATATATGTATCAGGGGGGTAAACTATGAGCCACTAGCCACATTCAACCTGCAGCTTATTTGTTAAATACACATTTATTGTAATAAAGCAGCCACACCATTGTGCATGGCTGCTTTCACACTGGCAGAGTTGGGTAGTTATGTCAGAGACCTTAGGGACCTCAGGATTTGTGGTTCTCCCAGTTTAGCAACCCTGATTAGCAACAGAGGAGTTCTTCCACCAGAGGACCCAGTGGTATGGTTCCATTAACCTGGTAGCTGAGCCTGTCACCTGGCCACTTGGAGCTCCTCATGCCAATAAATCAATAGACAAAGAAGGAGGTGAATTCCTGCCTGAGTGATTAATTCCAAGTAACTAGAGGAAATGGGTTGCTACTACATAAGGGGCATAAAGGAAATTATATCTGGAATTCAGGTGTTGCTCTGGTATCTCAGTGTTCCCAAATTGATTGTTATTTAAAACGTCCAGCAGATGGTGCTCAAGCAATATATATCATTGACTTGGGGGGCTCCTATTGGCTGATGGTTTATTTGCTCCTGGCCAGCCATCCTCACCTTAGAAAGGTAAACGCTGAATTTGTAACTGTTAATGATAGCTCTGGACTGCCCACTGCTTCTATATAGGAGCTCAATATAATTGCATGTTTTCAATTTTGGTGTAGAAAGAATAAAATTCAAACCACTATCTTACAGCTTTTATAGAACTTTACTGATGATAGTTTTCATGGAATCATAAAATACCCTTGAAATTAAATCAGAAAGTTGTTAAGGGCAATACTTTATAGTCATATGTCATACTTTTAATTGAAAGTCCTATTTGAAAGGTGTGCTCAATTTTTAATCCATACTATGCACACTGATTTGTTCTCAGGTTAGCCTTTAATGCTGTACAAGAACACTTACTAAGCTTTATTTGATTTTTTATAGGAATCCCTCATCAGCTGAAACAGTCAACATATTGTAAAGGATTTCAACTGAAATTTACAAATTGATAAGATAGTCAAAAAACAATTGCTAAGCAAAGTTGAAGAAAGTTAAACTATATAAGGGATTTAATTATTTTCGGAGAAAATAGTTGAAAACACAGGCTCTGGAGAACAACCTGTGTTCAAACACTCACTTTGTATAATTTGGAACAAGGTTTTTAGACTTTCTGTGCTTCTGTTTCCTCAGCTATAAAATAAGGATCATTTTAATTTCTTCCTCATAGGTTTACTCTGAACTAACATGAGTATGAAGGAAACACTTACAAACATGCCTGGCATGTGGGAAGTACTAAATAAATGCTAATAATATTAATTATCATTATTTATTTAACACATTTAAATTTTGTGAACACATGCCTAAATTATTGAAATTTTACTGTGTAATTTGATCCATTCATTTAAGGTAAGTTTGTCCTTTTTTCTTATTTAAATGTTTCATGCAAATCAACTTTCTTTATAAAATGCCAAGTTATTATCTTCCATTTAAATAGCATGACACTCAGGATATATGTAATTAAATTTAAATGGATTTCAATTAAATCAGGATTTAATTCATTAGTCAGAATTAATTTTCTCATTTTTTTTTTCATGAATGACACATTCTGGTTCACTATACCAATATTTATACTCTCGACAATTAAAATACAGCTGCAAGTTTTTTTTTTTTAACATTTTTTATTGATTTATAATCATTTTACAATGTTGTGTCAAATTCCAGTGTTCAGCACAATTTTTCAGTTATTCATGGACATATACACACTGTCACATTTTTTTCTCTGTGAGTTATCATAACATTTTGTGTATATTTCCCTGTGCTATACAGTGTAGTCTATTCTACAGTTTTGAAATCCCAGTCTATCCCTTCCCACCCTCCACCCCCCTGGTAACCACAAGTCTGTATTCTCTGTCTGTGAGTCTATTTCTGTCCTTTATTTATGCTTTGTTTTTGTTTGTTTGTTTGTTTTTGTTTTTGTTTTTTAGATTCTTCTTCCTTTTGTGGTTTGGTAATTTTCCTTTGTATTATCATGGATTTTATTTAATTTTTGTGACTCTTTTGTAAATTTTTGGCTTGTGGTTACCCTTTTTTGTAAATCTATCAACCCATTACTATAATTGTTTTTATTAAACTGATAGTAACATGATCTCAAACCCATCCTACTGTTAAAAAAATTTAAAAAAGAAAGAAAAAAATATTCTATATTTCCCTGCCTCCCTCTCCCACTCTCAGTGATTTGTATGTCTTCTTTTATAATTTCATGTTTACTTTATTTGTAATTCATGAGTTATCACCTTTCCAGTTAAAATACAGCTGCAAGTTTTAAACCTAACTGTAATAAATATTTTAGGATGCACATCCTCTATATTTTAAATAAAGTATCAAATTTAATATATTTTAGTAATTCTGTAGATACAGTCAGACACAGGTTTTGTTCTAGTTTATTTAAGCCAAGCTGACTGACTTCAGTGCGAACACTTGCCTGAAGGCTCCTCCCTCCGCAAGTTTCATTTATGGAGACCGCTGCACGTGCTTACACTAGCAACTATCCATCAAGCCTTACCAGTTTGACTTTGATTATATTGAAAAGATATCAGTACCTCTGAAGTTAATATATACATTTAACGAAATCCCACCCATTCAACAAAATAATTCCAAAATTTTCTGACAAAATTAAATTTGCAAATAATATTGTGAAACAAAGCAATGAAATCTGAGTTGAGTGAGCAACGTATAGCCTACTAGGAAATGAAATGTGCTTGGATGTAGTAATCACTAAAGTATGATTGTGTTGGCATGAAAATATATCAGCAGAGAAAAAAAAGAAAGTTCAGAAGCAGATATAATTGTATATGACAGTATAAATATAAGAAAGTACATATTACTAAATATTGGCCAAAGGGATAATATTTAATAAGCAGTATTATGATAAATTAACAATTTAGGAAAATTAGAACATGAATATTAACATATTAAGAAATAAATTTCAGTTAGACTAACGGGTTAATTAAAAAAAATCAATCAATTGGTTTTAAGAAAACCAATCTCCAAAATTCTGCAAGATTTTTAGTATTATTTACATAGCATAACTAGGAAAGTTTATCTTAAAGAGGTTAAGTTATCTACATAAGGTCACTGTGTTAATTAGTAAAAGAGTAAGTAATCAAAGGCAAAGATATTAAATACAAAGTCTATAATTTTCCATTACAATTCTATATTACGTGCTTAGAATAGTGCCTGGCATATTTTGAAATAAATTAGTTTATGATTGTTAGTGGTGTTTACATCATTACAATCTTACAATCATTATTATTCATAGAGCTAGAGGAGAGTGGCAGAATTGGTGAAACAAATAGGTCAATTTAGAAATAATTATGGCCCTGGAAACAATGTAAGTTAGTAGTATAATTTTACATAATGGTGCTAAAAGTTAACAAGAGTCATTAAAATCTTTAAACTTCCTAAACTAACATTCTTTCCTTAGTTTCAAGGAAGTAACAAAAAGAAGTGGATAAAAATACTTTCTGCTCGAAGTGGTTTATGACGAGGTCCTGCATAACAGTAAAAAATTGAAAATAATCTAAAATTTGAAGAATCGACATTACTTCATTGACTAAATTTGCTGCATGAGCACAGTAGAATATTAGGTAGCTGTTTTTAAATGATAGTTATGTAGACAGTGTAGCAAAAGGAAACCATTGTAGTGCTCGCCGATAGACCCCTGAATTAGGAGGCCCCCCAAAGTGTGGGTCCTTGCCTGCTGGCTGGGAAGAATTCACAGCTAAAGCAGAGGGACAATTCACAGCTGAGGCAGAGGGACAGAGCGAAAACTGCTTTTATTTCTCAAAAGAGGGAAAGGAAGGAAAGTGATCTCGCAGGGAGAAGGAAAGGAAGCCCTCAAGGTGGAGAGTTGCCTGCAGAAACAGCTCCGGCCTGGTCTGGCCACATGGACTCCTGGTAGGCTCCTGCCATCTTGTCTTCCTTCTGGGTGTGCTGGAGCCAATCAGGCAATTGTTGGACAATTGTTGGGGCTTTTCAGTCCTTGTATGGGCTTTTCCGGTTGTCATGGCAACTGGCAACTGTCATGGCCCTGGTGGGTGTGTCACTTAGCATGATAATACATTACAATGCAGGTATAATGAGGCTCAAGGTCCACTGGATATCAAATCCTCCACTATCTTGGACTCTGTGGGTTCTAACCAGTTCTTGTTTCTTCTCTGCAGCTGCCTCCTGACACTTAGATAAGAGTAATTGGTTTCTATTTGAGGGAGGGAGGTTTCTATTTGGGGCAACAGCCTTGGTAACAAAAAGGAAAGTTACTTTTAATAAGAAATCTGCAATCTGGTGGCCCCAGCATCCCCCCGCAAAACACCATCTCTGAAGATTCTGTTCAGATGAGTTGTACAGGGAAAGGAAGGAATAGTCTCAGTTAATCCTTGAGATGAGGTGGTCAGAGTCCTTGCCATCCCCTAGTGCCTGCAGGTGTGTCCTAATCAACTGCCTGAGCCTGCTCTCCCATGACTCAGGGAGGCCTGGAGAACTGAGCTTTTCTATAAACAAGAGGCAGGTAGTGGTGTGGGGGGAGCCCAAAGAGTCCTGCTCCCTTTCAGTAGCAAAAGGAAGAACATAAAAGTAATCCAGGTAAAATTGCAATTAAATACAATAATCGTGCTTACAGAGAAAACTGGAGCCTAGAAAATCACACACAGAGTTGCCATCATGGAGAGATGGAGTTTCGATTTTTTTTTCCTTTGTTTTTTTACAAAGTATTTTCTATGTTTGTTCAAGTCATAAAATTGAGACAGAGTATGTTTAGGTAATTTGTGCAATATATTCATAAACATAATTAGTAATTCCAAATATATGTAAATATATTTGACATTTAAATTCAAATTAATGTGAACTTTAATTAGAATCTTTCAGCTCATTACAAAGGGATACATTTAACATATTAAATAATATATATTTTCACTTTCTTGACTATTCTTTTCTAAATTTGGAAAAAAAGGATTTGTTCTTTTTAATGCTTAAATTAATTCCTAATTAATAATTAATCACTGGGTGGGGGAAAAACTATGTCTAAATTTTTATAGGAATTTGCTGTGATTAAGGCTAATCACCTCCAGAGTCTTTGAAGACTCTAAAGCTTTTTTGACTTCTCTCTGGTCATTAATGTGCCATTTTTAAAGCTCAATTAATAAAACTCTTCCTTCTATAGCTCACCGTTGTCCCATAAATTCATCTTGTGAATGTTAATGGGAATATAATGATTACATTCTGGTGTCATAACCACCACCTTTCCTTTAATAAAGATTGATAGTGATTCTAAATAGGAGAACACTGGCCAAGGAAGGGTTAGGGAAAGAGGCAGAAGCTATCCACAAACTGTTGTGATTTCTTTTTCAAGCTTTATCATACACATGATTTTGTTGTTTCTACTTCTAGGTGCTTAAAAATTATTAGTCTTATTTTGAAATGATTTTTTTTAATAAGAAGACTTCTTTACAATTCGTTATCCTTGACTGAATTCTACCATCTACTGTTCCCAATACTGTAATTCATTGGATCTAAGACACCAATGATGGTAGACATATCATTATTTTATGGACGACAAAGTAAAAAACAAAACAAACAAAAAACCACCAATTAAACTACGAAACGATGTTTCCTTATCTACTAGCTGTGTATTTTATACTTACTTAGAGTCCTCCTTTAGACTTTAGACAGAGCTTTTATTGTATCACTGTTGTGCCTTCATAAGAAAGATAAATAGAAGCAAACTATATCAATTAATATATCCCTACAATGTCTTCACACTCAGATCCATCTTGAATGAATCTTTCTTGGAATCAGAGTTGCATGGTGCTCTTTGTCCACACAGTATCATCCACTGTGCCATCAAGAGCCATAGTGAGGTGGGTATGCTGAAAAGTGCCCCACTGTTGTCCCTGTGTATCTTCCAAACTGTTGACACCTGTTCTGCAATTTTTCATGTCAGGGTTTCATTGAATATTACCAAATTCCACATTCCTTTTTCCTCCTTTCCCTCAGGTATTTGCTGAAAGAGCCTTTTCCAGGGAGTCTTTTGCTGATCACCATATGTAAATTGCCACAGCATTATCCCCAGTCCTTTTCCTCTTACCCCCAGTTTTTTCTCCAAAGCACTTATTCCTATCTGACAGCAAAACATTTCATTTATGTACATGTTATCTGTTTTTCAAAATGAAGGATACATTTGACTGTAAGTTTTATGGGACAGGATTTTACTTCCTCCTTTTTTTTTTTTCAAACCCAGCCCCTGGCACAGTGTCTACTTGTAAGAGATACTCAATGAAGAGCTAATGAATGACTAACTGACTATTTACCTAAACTATGGAAAATTCAGAAAATTATTCCTAGTTCTCAGGAATCACCCTCCCTTTGAAAGGCAGGGTTAACACAGTGAGAACATGTCCTTCTCCCTGAACCCTAGTCTATGGGTAACAACTCCACCCTGTTTTGCTGACACCGTCTTCCCTAGCCATGTTAACATTAACTTACACACCAACCTCCATTCTGAATACCTTCATGGTAAAACTGCTTCTGGTCAACTCTTGGCTTATCAGTCATTTGACTCATTTCAAGTTATTCATTTTCTCAAAAATTCAGGGGTTTGGTTGTGGGAACTTAATTAGATACTGAATATAAATATCTTAGTACACACCTGACATACAATAAATGCACTATAAATTTTAGCTAGTATTTAGTTTTTATCTTAGCATCCCCAGGCCTCTGCTCTAGCATCCTACATGAGTTTGATTTAAAATATTCAAATCTATTAAAATGCATTCTGTACAGAATGTACAGAAAGATTCCCATACAGATATATGAGAGAGGGCTGAATAAATGTTCATTTAAATAAGATAAATAATAAGGTAAATGTGGACTTTGCCCCATATCTACCTCCTTGGAAACCAAATAATGAGTAAGATGATGGTGGGGAAAGGAAAGCAGAGAAATAAAGAATACAGTCCTGCGAGGTGTAGCAATAACTCGTCACAGGAAGATTATATTTTTCAAGTAATTTACATCATCAGAACTAAGAAAAAACAAACAGAGAGGTTTTCAGGCTTCTGTCCATAGTATTTCTCTACCTGAAAGTGTTTGCCTCCAGCTCTTTTTGAAGCTGGCTACAGTGCATTCATCATGACATCACCCGTGAGCCTTCAACTAATCTGGAAGGTAGTGCTCATCTTAACAGATTATTCCCTAAAATTGCATCCTGTTCATTTCCTTCATCGCACTGTACACATTTGTAGTTATTTATGTATTTTTGGTGTACTTGTTTCTTCTCGGTCTCTCCCACTAGTGTGTAATTTAATGAGGATAAGAATGATTCATTACATTTCTAGCACTTACCAGAATGTTGAGCACACAGAGGTAATAAATTAATGCTTGTTAAATAGTATAATTAAATAAAGAACGGCATTCAGCAAAATGCAGTGGAGATTTGAAGACATTTTTTGGAAAATGTTTGGAAATTCCTTTTTTGCTAAGTCGTGTGAGTACAACTTTGTTATCGCAACAAAAATGATCACAAATAAATCGTATGACTCTGTTAGTATAACACTGAGCAGACTTTGCAGCTTCTCCTTTACGTTTGTAAATCAGTCAGTATTTAAGGCAAGATGAAAGGGTATCAGATTGATGTAATAGAAAAAAAACAGAAAGAATCCTGGACCCAAGAAAATCTGTTTTCCCCTGGTTTTCCTTATAGCTGTAATGTTGGGAAAATCATTGAATTTTCTCCTGGCCTGGCCACCTCCTCTGTGACATGGTGGATTCAGACTATATCCCAAGAACCCCACAATCTTTGTTTTTAATTTCTGGAATTTGTGAAAATATGTAATGGATTTGTCATTGTTTATCTTTAAATAAACAAGTCAGTAAGTAAATATTTTTACATGTAAAATTTTAATTTCTAATTAAATATCAAATATCAATAGAGCTACTCCACACACAAAAGAAGTTACCTGGGTACTTCTCAATGATTTTCAAGAATGTAAAGAAGTCCCACATTCAAACAAGTTGAGAAGAGTCGATCTAAGAAAAATGCAGTGTCAGTCCTCTGAAGAGGAGTTCTCACAGGACTGACCATGAGCAGAAAGCTGGAGTCAACCTACACGTTGTCCACTAGGTGACTAGCTAAGTAATAATCATCGTAATAATTTATGCAGTATTTACCGTGCACCCTTGCTGTTCTAAATGCTTTACTTATTACATGACTGAATCTCAGTCCTGACAACAAACTACTATTCATTTTGCAGATGGGAAAGGGAGCCCGGAGGTGTTAATGATTTGCTGGTAAATAGTGGTGCTAGATTTGCACCTGCAGCCTTACCTTAGAGTCGGTGTGCTCAGTTCCACTGCAGTTCCTGGGAAGTTTGGTATTTGCATAGAACAAAGCATCATGCAGCAGTCAGGAATAATGGGCAAATATTGCATAGCCTCACATGGGTAGATGTTCAACAAATAATGTTAAGTTTAAAAATATGGGAGGAAGGAGGGAAGGACGTGTACTGCAATTAATGTTACAGGAAAATATCATTTGTATATATTTATAAAACACACAAAACAGCACCATAGAGTTTTCAAGGATAAAGAAGTACCTATTGAGGGTTTAGCTCGAGTGGTAGAGCTCATGCTTAGCATGCACAAGGTCCTGGGTTCAACCCCCAGTAGCTCCTCTAATAAAATAATTAAGTAATACAATAATAAATAAATAATACATTTTTTTAAAAAAAAGTAGTGTCTCAGTAAAGTGTAGAATTTGGATTGAAAAAATACTTATTTGCTACTCCAGATAAGTGACTTATGGGAGGGGGGAAAATGGATTGGAAGGTGGGGAAATAGAAATACCACAAAATAAAATAAAAAAAGGTCTTTCACAAAATGATGATAGTATGCCATGAACTGAAAAGTGTTATTTCAATTTTTAATACCGAGGTTAACAAGAGCGAAGAAAACAACATCTTTTCCATTCCCCAGCCCCCATAAAGACATAACCAACAATCACCTTGAAGAAAAGAATTGTCCCCTCTCTGCCGTGGTGACAACCACACGCCCAGATAACTATATGGGAAACAGGTAGCTCTTTCAGCGTTACTTTTAATCAGTCTCAGAGATTCTGACCCTGGTCTATGAGGCTGTCCTCCACACGAAAGGGTGGAGTGTGGTGCCTACAAACCTTGGACAGTGGGGCCGAATCCCTGGAAGGATAAGAACCCTACTGATGTACCTTCCAGAAACCTAAAAAATTGACATAAAATACCCTCCACTCGTTACTAGATCCCTGAGCCCCTTTTATCTACCTCTCTGATTTTCTTTTTGCTGGAAAAGGAAATGTTTATTTCCCAATTCAGCTAGCATGAGAATTCAGTGAGTCAGAATGCTAATTTTGTGGTAAGGTTTTGTTTATGTCAGGATCCTTTTGTGTAATACTTTCTGTTCCTTAGACAAATCTGAGTATTTCACAGATTTTTTCCTTAACTAAGCCTTGAAGCAATAAAAACTTAAATTTCTTTCTCACAACAAAACAAAACAAAACAAAAACTCATTACTTCTCTTTCATTGGCATCTTCTATCTCCTTCTGGAGAAACTTGACATTAAAATATAATTTTGTGGAGCTCCCAGAGATGTTTCCTTCAATCCCTTTGGATCAGGGCTCCATCTCTCCAGTTCTCTAATGCACCCATAGCCCTTTCTAACTTCTGCTATTAAATTACCTTAAGGATTCCTCTCTCCTCACCAATCAAGGAGCTAGGCATCTTTATTTATTTTTCATTTTTTTAGTCTTTTTTTTCAAATTGAAGTATAGTCAGTTTACAATGTTGTGTCAATTTCTGGTGTGTAGCATAATGTTTCAGTTATACATATACATACATATATTTGTTTTCATATTCTTTTTCATTATAGGTTACTACAAAATATTGAATATTGTTCCTGGTGCTATACAGAAGATACTTGTATATCTATTTTATTTACTTATATATTAGTTAGTATCTGTAAATCTTGATCTCCCAATTTGTCCCTTCCCACTTCCTTTCCTCTCAGTAACCATAAGTTTATTTTCTATGTCTGTGAGTCTGTTTCTGTTTCATAAATAAGTTCATTTGTGTCTTTCTTTTTTTTTTATATTCCACATATGAGTGATATCATATGGTATCATATGGTATTTTTCTTTCTTTTTCTGGCTTAATTCACTTAGAATGATAATCTCCAGGTCCATCCATGTTGCTGCAAATGTCATTATTTTATCATTTTTTATGGCTGAGTAGTATTCCACTGTATAAATATACCACAACTTTTTAATCCAGTCATCTGTCAAAGGACATTTAGTTTGCTTCCATGTCTTGGCTATTGTAAACAGTACTGCTATGAACATTGGGGCACATGTATCTTTTCAAATGAGCATCTTTAAAGAGCTGAGTATTCATGAAAATCTGTTTCCAGTTGCTAGAACCACCCTTTCCTGAGGGGATTAAGTCCAATAGGAGGACTTAATGTGTTGAAATGTCTTATGTGTTGAGTTTAGAGCCTGAGCTATTTTTAGGCCTTTTCTTCTCCTTGGCTTCCCCCTCTAGGGTACTGACTCAAGTTCCTTCTTTTCTTTTATCTGAAAAAGTAGGAACAATCTCTATAAGAAAACATTGCCTTTTTCACCTAGAATCCACAGAATGAATAGTTTAAAAGTGCAGATGGGGAAAGGGGCCCTCAGGCTGAGGCTGCAAAGAAGATGTACCCAGATTGGAATGTGAATTTGTGAAAAGTTCTAGAAGAAGTGAGACAAAGTTTTTAAGTCCTGAACTGCAGCCTCCATTCCTCACAGACATTTATTTTAAAGTGAAATCTATAACTTCCTCTTTGCGTAGGGCCAGACAAATAAGATTTGAAAAAAAGAAAAGAGCCAAATAAAATGCGTTCTAAACATTATCCAGTACTTTAATTGCATGAGGTCTAATCCTCATTTAAGGAGCATTTCTCGTTCCTCAGTTTGACCCATTCTGTGGGCAGGCCAAAACTCCCCCTAAGTACCATCTCTGAGCCCATTTCTCCAGGATGCTGACCTTTTTTGTCCTAAATATTCACTTCTTTATATCTACCTCTGACATTAATTTTAAGAGGTAGACAGCAGTTTCCTTGGTCCTGAAACATAATACTCATCCTGTAAAACCATCACATTACCTTATCCTTATCCTCATTACTCAGAATTCTTAAAATTACTCCCTCTTCTCTTATTTCAGGTTCCAGGTGAATTGAAACAAAATATTTCATCAGACCAATGACACATCTCTTGGAAAGTGATTTGTTCCACACACCAGTGCTTCTTTATATACAAGGTTCATTATCCAACAATATTTATCAAAAGTCAAAATGCCATCCTTAATTTTCATACCCCCCTTTATATGTCATGTATTTCATTTAGGTCTTTGCTCATCCTAGTTCCTAGGAAGTTTTTCCATTTATTACATAGCTTTACAGTCAATTTGAAGAGTAAAACTTTTTATTGTTTTCTAGTACTAAGGGAAGCATTTCATTAGTTTCTTAATTTTTAAAGCCCTGGCAATAAAATTATTCTGTAAAATTTTACTGACACCTGTTGTCCTTAACAGTTTTCTGTTGGGGCGTGGGCAGTGTTGACATTCTGTTTGCAAACATATAAAGGTAAACCCAAGGAGGAAAGAGTTTTGTGCTTTTATTACAAAGGGAAACAGAGCAACCCTGGAAACTGAGGAGTGAGAACTGTTAAGTCAAGTGCAAACACCCCGAAAGGCAGAGATCTTTGGACTTCACATAAGGTCCCACTTCTTCCCACGGCGCCTCCTCCTCCCCTTTCCCCTTCCTTCCCGGCCGCCGCCCAGGGCGCTCACAGGAAGGGCTGGCTGAGGGCAGGGCCACAGCTGACTCTCCAGGGCTGGTGCTCGCGTCCTCCCACCTTCCAGGCCCCGGACTGACGGTCCCCTGCCAAGAGAGGTGACAGCCGCGGCACCCCTGCGCTTCCTGTCGCCGGCGTCCGCGCGGACCATGTTTTCCAGCCTGCGGAGGTGGGGCGCCAGCAGCTCCTACGCGCGGCTCCCCCGGGGCCCCCAGGCGCAGGTAAAACTGCTCGGTCCGGAGCGGGAGGGGAGAGGCGGGGGGGATTTTCTGGCCAATTGGGGTTGCTGGGGGGTGGGGGGACGGCGAAAGGGAAGTAGGAAGAACTGGCTGTCCAGACCCTGAAATGTCAACTGATGTCTTACACCTGCTTTCGTAGTAATCACCCACAGACAGCACGGAAACACGCACACACACACGGACGGACGGACACGGACGGACACACACACACACACACACACACACACACACACACACACACACACACACAGTAGGGAGAGCTGAGAACACTCCCCAGGATGGTGTGAAACTTGAGCTATCAAGACCTCAGTCGCGGTGGCTGCTGGAGGAAAGAGGCATCTTTGAAGGGATAATTGACTCCCCCATAAATAGAAACAAACATCTGAGAAAAGAATGAATGGACCTGACATCACCAAAGGAGTAGAAGTTGGGATGAAATTCCACAAGCAGTGATAGAGCCCATAAAAACCACAGGAGAGATTCGGGATAAGTAACACTTCTGTGTGCTAACTGACATGGTATGGGACACCGAGGTGGGGGCAAATCCAGAAACTGCGGACTCATAACTGTGCCTTGCTCCGCCCCCGCTCCCCGCCCCCGTGATAACACGTGCTTCTTCCACAATAGAAGTCAGATGCTAAGGCAGTAGTTCAGGGAAATGAGCCTGCCTTGTGTATCGGGAACAGATTTTCCTAATAAAATTTCCATTTGTTTTACTTCTCATCGTTATACAAGACCAGGTCTTAGAAATAGCCCTTAAGACAAGTTTTGTAGTTCTAAAAAAAAAAAAAAAAGATTTCAGATTCAGGGTATCTTGTTCAAATTCTGGCTTTTGTTACTAACTCCAAGCGTCAAATAAATTTGACAGCTATTCTTCTTATTACATATTGAACTATAAATTTCTTTAAAAGTAAGACAAATTACGTGTAAAGTACCCTTTTAAGCCTATAGAGTAAAGGTAAGTCCCTTGAAAGTGTACAAGAGCCCCAGCAGGGCATTGCACTGTTTTTACCTCACACTATAGAGATGGCAGGCTTAATCAGGTGAGCTGGTTTAACATCATTAGTCTAACTGCAGAGGTAGCCAAAGGCAGTGAGTTACAGACTTGTGGGAAATTATACAACTCAAATAGTTCCCTCACCCCAAATTCCAGTGGGCTCTTCCTCTACGATTCTGACAACGTTCATTTCCTTGACTGTTACTCAATCTGGATAGCTTTACAGACCAAGCAAGAATCCATGTAGGTAAGATTGAAAATATTCGTTTTAATTGCATTTTCTATTTGTAATTTCTTTGATGTCAAGTTTAAAAAAAAAAGTTGATGCCTTCAAAGTATGTTGAAAGCCTTGTATGAATACATTTCATTGCTGAGACTTTGTATTTTTGACATACTAGGTCTCAGATAAAATCCCAATCTAACCTATAAACCAAAACCATGACTTTCTGATTGAGTTTCTGGGGATGGCATAGTGACCTATGAATAGAAAACCTCTAAAACATTTTTATTGGCAGTAATTAACATTGATTCATCATACATTCATTCATCCAGAACATGTTATGAACTAGGCCCTCTAAATATAAAAATAAATCAAACCTAGTTTCTGTCCTCTGGAGAAACTAAGTCTAGCAGGAGGGAAGCACCTGTAGGTAAACGGTTGGATAGTCAGGTAAGAGTGAGGGTAAATTCAGTGAGGACAGATCTGAAGAGCCTTTAATTCCTCCTTGAAGAGTATGCTGAGATTGCTGTGGTAACGCAGAACCAGAATCTTGGTGGTTGGGTTGGGAGGGGAGGAATTACCAAAGGCAATAAATCCTAAACAGGATTGAAGCACAAGTAAGATTTAACCAGGAGAAGAGAAGTACAAGGATGTGGACAAGGGGAACGGTATTTCTAAGTAGCATCAAACATGTAATAGGCAGAGTTAAGAGAGTGTGGAATTACGTCTGTAAGGTAGAATGAATTTACCAGATTCGATCTAGTCTCTTCTTAGTTGGAGGATCTTGGACAAGTTTTTTTTGTTTTTTGTTTTGACTCTGTGCCTTAGTTTCCTCTTCTGTAAAGTGGGGATGACAGTAATAGTCCCACCACAAAGACATGTTGTATTTAATGAAATACTTAGTACATAATCTGGCACGTAATAAATGATTAAGAAACATAAGTTCATTTGCTAACTAGACGTTTTCCCTTCTCCATCAGCTTGGACTGCCACTTGCCCATAGCTTCCTCCTCTGTTCCCAGAACCCTCCTCTAATACTCACAAAGGAAGCTCCTGAAATTAGGGGCTATGGGGTATTGTTAACTGTAGCATCACACAAATCATATCCGCAAGAGGCCACATCCCAAGGTTGAACCCAAGGAAGATTGAGAGCAGCACAGTTCACTAAATCTTGGACCCAGGCCATGCTGTGGTTCCTCGGTCTAAACTTCTTGCTCCTCCATCATAATTCAGAAATAACAAGACTAGCACTCAAATGAAAATTGCCCATAAGCCATGAATGTTAAGGCATGTTTATGGGATGCCTACTAATTCCCAGAAAATTTTCAGAACATTTTCCCCACTAATATATGTACTTATTTTCCAAATAATGTGTTTGGTAATAAGAGCTAAGATATTATAGTTCATATATTTGGTTGTTTGGGGCCGCCATGTGATAAATGTTTTACGTTTGTCACAGCGTTTACTTCTTGAAACAGTTATATAAAGATAGATACCAATTAGTTAAATTACAGTTGACCCTTGAATAACATAGAGATTATGGTGCCTAGCCGCCTTGAAGTCGAAAATCTGCATATAATTTATACTTGGCCTGTATACGGAGGTCCTCCAAATCCAAAGTTTCTTTTCTGGGGGTTCAATCAACCATGCAGTACTGTAGTATTTATTACTGAAAAAAATTCAAATGTAAGTGGACCCATGCAGTTCAAACCCGAGCTGTTCAAGGGTCAACTGTGCATATATACTAAATATAATCCCTACTAAATATGCTATACCTACTAAATATGTCCATATGTATTTAGTGATTTATAGCACGTCACTTGCTGTGACTGAGAGAATAGATTTGGAGTGAGTGTCCTGCTTTCTCTTCTACAGCCAGGACATTTTGCTGTACAGGATGAAATTTTGTTTCATGCATTGCTTCTAGAATCAGAATTTGTAAAAATTTGGTAAACACTTCTTGAATATGAAATCAGAACTGGTTTAGAGGGGATCAATGCAAAAATTGTTAAATACGGAACAATTTCTAAGGATGAAATTTAATGCTGTGATCAACTGAAATTTTTAAAGTACAAAGATTGATGCTGACCTTTGAAAATGTAAAATTATTACTTTTGAGGCTTTCCCTTTTAAACATCTGTTCTCTTGGTTGAACTCACTAGGTCAATGGGAAGAATTCTATGGAAATATTATTACCTCCCCAAATACTATGTAATTGTGATAAATATATAATTATGCATGCATTTATACATTTATACAAATTATGCAATTAAACACACAGAAGGAAGTAAACTAAATGCCTATTAAAGTCCTTCATTTTTCTATTTTTTCAGAAGAAGACAAAATATTTTTAATTTAACAATTAAAATGTTTAAATTTAGCTTATATGTGTATATATATATGCATATACATATATACATGGTCATATAATTCAAGGAACTACATATATACATAGATAGATGTGTGTGTATAGAGACAGTAATAGACATTTGTAAAATAATTTTCCTTTTCTACATGGTTTCTTGCTATGTAAACAGGCATAAATGTTAGGAGAAATCTTAAAATTCCTCTAGTGCAACCACTACTCAAGAATATTTTAATTGTATTCCTTAAAGATCATGATATCAACATAGCTGAAACACAAATGATTTCATGTTTACTTTTCTACTTGCTGACAAAGACATTTCAAATGTAAAATAAAGGCATTTTCTTCATACATTACTTGTTATATATTTTTTTCTTTTTAGAAATGCAGTCCAGAGAAAAATGCATCATTCTTCAGTAAGATGACATATTCCTGGTTTAGCAGGTAGGCATTTTATCAATTTGCTTTTGGCATATTACACTGGGGAAGATTCCAAGGGAAATGACAGCTAAATATCATTCCTTTAATCTAGGCATGAATATTTGTACAAAATAACCTTGTAAGGATTTTTTTCTCGTATGATTTATTGCAGAGGAGTTACATATGGTAACATGCTAGTACATACAGCACATATAATAACATCCACAGAGAAGACTACTAATACTCCTGCAATATTCTTTCATAGAATTTGTATCCCTGTTAGCACTAGGGGAAAGCAAAAATATATATAATTCTTTTACCATCAAGTATCTTCTAATCATTTTATATATACTACTTCATTTAATTCTCCCCTAAGTCTTATGAGATAGGCATTTACAAATGACAAAAATTGAGGCTTAGGGAGAGGAAGTAACTTGTCCGTTGGTACACCGGTAGAGGCACACTGACTTGATGTTAGAAGATAGTTTTTTTGCGTCCCTGTTTCATGCTTTTTTTGTTTGTTTTGTTTTGCTTTGTTATTCTACTCTTTACTGGAAATACTCTCATATATACTTACGTGTCCTACTATTAGAACACATACACAATCATTTTTGTAAGCAAGACATATAATGTGGTTTATCTCACTGAACAATTCATCTATAATGTGTGATGAAGGTTTTAATGCAAGAATTAAATCATATTAAGTGAGGAAAGTTGATTTTTTTTCTAATTTTATAGGCTCAAAAGCTTTCTTTAGAAATGTATTTCTTTTCTCCTATAACAAAAATTTTATGATAATATGAAACTAAATTTATCATCTTAACTTAATGCCCCATGCTCTTCTTTTGGTAGAAACAAAATTGCCTAATTTGATCTCTAAATATGTTCTCAAGAGTAGATGAATCATTTAAATAAAAAAAGGGTGGTTGTATACTATATGCCCTACATTATGCTAACCTTTAAAAATACAAGAGATAAATGACCTAGATCCTGTCTTCCAGGAATTCATGGTAGAATTAGAAAGATTAAAAAGTTCACCATCAATTAGTCAAAAAGGCAAAAGGCAATGTAAGTGTGATAGAGAAACACAATTTTCAGGAGTGTCATGTAACCATGTTGGCACAGTTGGGGAATATTTCGCAAATAATTAATGCTTTAACCCAACATTTAAAATGTGTAGGGGTGAGTCAAGTGGCATTCCAAGTTAGCAAATCCCATATGCAAACCATGGAAGCAGGAGAGAGTGTTGGTGTGCAAGAGATCAAGCTGGATGGACAGATCAGAAAGAGTTCTCTAGGATACTGAAGATAGTGGGAAGCCACTGAAGAATTTTGAATGGATAGTGACATCCTGTTTACACCTGAGAAAATCACCTTTGCAATTCTGTGGGTATGATATGTAGGAGATGAAAATGGGGACAGAGAGGGGTTAGGAAGCTCTTCAGGTATCCTGGTAGATTTATGGTTGCAGTCTGAACTATGGTAATGATAGAGATGAGGAAGAAGAAGGGACAGATGCAAGACCTATTTAAGAGAGAGTTGATTGGATGCGGAAGTGAGGAACTGGAGGAAGTGTTGAATAAATCTCAGTTTCTAGCTCAGAAAACTGTGAGGTTTAAGTGTTGTGAAAAATTGTGAGTTTAGTCTGGAGAAGTTTCAATTTCCCATGCCTGACTCATCCCCATAAAAAATGTCTAGCAGGTGTTGGGTATGTAGGTCTCAAGCTTATGGATATGGACTTGAGTCATTGACTGTAGATAAGTAGCTGAAGCCATGAGTATGATTGAGATCATCCAGAAGAAGAGCTTATTGAATAGGATGAGCAGACAGTATATTGGGCATCCTCAGTATTTAAACAGCTAGAAGAGGGCGAATCTCCAAAGGAAGCTAAGAATTCAGAATGGAAGAGACAAACCAAGGAAAGAGTGTGATTGAAAGGTAGGGAGACTGTCAAAATAGGAGAAAAATAAAGTGACCAATAGGGCCAAATATTGAAAAGGGATAAACTGAAATAAGAACTGAGCATTTTCCATTGAACTTGGCAATGGAAAGATGATTGGTGATTTTTATGAAAGCTGCTGAAGTAGGAAACTGACATACTTGATGAGCAAATAATTGGGCAGAAGAGGTTGAATTATGATAAGCATTCCAAGTTACACAAATCTAGGAATCACTTAAAGACAATGACAAAAATTTTACACCATTATGCTACATTAAGTAACACACCAGAAAAAAAAAAGGTTATGTAAACAGGGGCTATTTACATTTAATGAATTTGATTTTTCAAATTTGTATATGTATAGATTACGTTTTCCAAATCTGAGTTCTCTCTCATTCATGATTTGAGAGAAAGAGTGATGTCTACACTGGCTTTAAAATTTTGGGACTGTACGTTTAAGTTACAGTATATCATGGAATTTAAATGATGCAAATAAGTAAATATATTTTAAAAGCTTTTATTATTAAACTATAAAAACTATATGCATTTTTGTTAAATATTACAGACACCATTTTAGGAGGCCTAAAGTAAGGAGTTGAAATTATTTAATAAGCAAGATAAAACAGCAAATTTTAAAATTTGGCAACTCAGTGTCTTAAAGTCCGTATCTTAGCTCAAACAACTAGAAAGCTCTAATTTTTGAATATCACACTTATTTTCTGTTTAAAGTTAACATCTCAGAACTAGATTGGAAATATTTTCGAGGCATGCCATTATCTGAAATTGTCATTGGCATGAATCTAATGTGCTTTCTTATCTGCTGTTCAAACAACTGATGTTGAAATATAGCTATTGTTTAAGAGAATGTTTGAAGACAGTGGTTAATTGTGTTCTCAGATCTGTATTTTGAGTAACAGAATAAAGTCAGAAATTATTCTTAGGCTAAATTCAAGCTCCCATAATTATATGAATAATTCAATCAAAATGTGCTCAGATGACACAAATAATTAGGAAATTATATGCTTATGAGCCTTAATTCCTAAGGCAGTAGGTCTCAAGATTATTTTGATGATCAACTAATTATGAAGGCTTTATTAGCAAATATAATCTGTCATCAGTGTATAATAATCATGGTCATAGAATAATCCCCTTGACATACATGTAAAAATCTAGATAAAGTTTTTATAGGTCACAGTTGAATGATTATTTTAACTAGGGATACACTATTCAATCTGTCCTATCTTTTCTTCACATATTAATAAGAATTGTACATTACCTGACTTTGTCCTATCCCACAATTGTTGTACAGATTGACTTCTTGCCTTTTCCTATTATACACTCACTCATTTCCAGAAATGTTTAAAGAGGTGATTAGCAACAATGAAAGCGATTATGTGACTACATGTCTATACTTTCCAAGTATTCAGTTATTACTCATCTACACAAGTTGCATTTCATCTCATCCTCCCAGCCAACTGCTACCAATTTACTACCCTTAACATCAGTTGGATGAGATATTCATGCATACTTGTTAATGTTAAATACACTCAAAATTCTCCCTAATGTAACAAAATCGAAGACAGAGTAGAAATATTACACTTAACCACATTGTCTGCCTTTGGTTAAATTAGCACTGGTTTATAGCGTATTTAAAACCCTGTGACCAGTCCCTAGAGTTTCTGTTCTTAATGACCTATAAGAACAACAAATTAATCTTGCTCCACATGCTTTGGAGAGTTGTGAGGATCAAGGTAATTTAAGTGAATGCCCTTAGAAAAGAAATATCTGTCTAAAAATCACAAGATGCACATATGTACCTTTATAATTGCTTTAGGACTAAGGTCCACAAGTTTATGGGACCTGCTGCCTGCTACATACATTTCACTCATTGGAAGGGTCAACTCTTGGTCCTAGGCTTCCAAAAAGCTGCTTCATCAGTTGATTTAAAGAAGCACCACTTCCTTTTTTCCTGAATACTTATGCGTAAAAGCAAGACCAGAAGAGAGCAAAAGAGAAGGCGGAAGTACACACCTGGGAAAAGGGAAGTCACAGGAGTTAAATAACCAAGCCCATGTACATCACAATCAATTCAGCTTAAGTGTCACTTTTAGATGCTGCATTATTTGGAGACTCAGCATGAAAGCCAGGGATCACTTATTCCCGTGAACTAAAACCGCTGAGTTTTGCACAGTTCTAACTCAAAATGCTGAGGCAGTAAATGTTATTAAAAATGCTTTTGTGAAAATCAATGCAATCTTATTTTGAAAATGAATATTTATTTTGTGGAATGGAATAGAAAGACTTAATGTGACATAAAAGTAGGTTATTGCTTAAGATGGTTTTAAAAGTGCACTGCAGGAAAATGTCCAGCATATTGAGTCAACAGAAACATGATTACTGAAGTCCCTTTCTTATTATGTTTAAGCCTTTTTGTTAAATATGAATTGTAATATGACATTAGGTAGTATAATAAAAGTAAAATTGAATCTGGTTTCCACAGGGTTTAAATCCATCCCAGGGTCAATCAATTCATACTGTTCAGTAACAATGACAACAAAACAATTCCAGTTTGGAGTAGTGTAATATTTTGTCACGGTCTCTTGGGCTAATATACTTAAAATGGAAAGAACTGAAGCTATACAGTCAGAAGGCCCAGGTTTAAATGGGGGTTTAATTTCTTACTAAGCAAGTCATGTCATCAAGCTCATGAACTGAGTATATCTGAGCTACATCACTCAGGGTTGTGTTTGGCTTCAAGCAACAGAATAGCCTAATAATAATAGTTAAACAAGTAGGTGTTTATTTTCTTATGTTATTGAGAAGAAGGCTGAGAATAGGCTGGTGAACTATCTCAGAAATGTTATCAAAGACCCAGGCCTTTTCTCTCTTTCCACTCCCCATCCTTGTTATTTGGCTTGTCACCTGTAGTGGCAAAGATGGCTTCTCTGTTGCACAACCATTATGTCTTCAGTACAGACAGGAAGGAGGAAAAGGCTGGAAAAGGAAGGCAAAAACTTCTCCTCTTGAAGTTTTATGCTTTCTTTTGAAAAAAGAAAGTTCTTCTTGGCTGATTTTCGTTTAGATTTCCTTAGCCATAACTGAGTTATATTCTCAATGCCAGGCAAAAGTTAATGAGAGTACCAGGACTGGTTTAGGCCAATTATAATTCATTAACTTTGTGGCTGGAATAAGGACATACTCTGAGTTCAAGAGATTTTCAACTGAAAAAATATCAAATGTTGGCTAGTAGGAAGATGCTCAGGCAGAAGGGATGGCTGTAGGGTAAGGATAATTCATTGTCTTGGCTGTAGGGTAAGGATAATTCATTGTCTGTCACAATAACATTTGTAGTATGACTAGACCATGCATCTTAGTTTGCCAGGGCCAGTCCCAGTTTAGACCCATTGTTCTTGCATAATTATTCACTATGTACTCTGGACAAGCTCTTTGAATGGAGGAGAGTGGAGGTACTAAGAGGCTGGCAGTAAGTTGCCATACTCCTTAAGGCATCAACTCAGAAATGGCATTGTCACATTGGCTCATATTCTATTGGTCAAAGTAAGTCTCATGGCTGAGGCCCTAGTTTATGGGGCAGATACAGGGACTCTACATCTAGTTGGACAATCTGTAAAGTCAAGTGTCAAAGGGCATATAAAACCCCAGTTGAATAGGAGAAGTTGCAGGTGCAGAGGATGGATTTATTTCTCTTCTGATACAAGCCTAAAAAGGCAGTGTGGGTTTCTGTGAAAATTAGCTATTTAAATTTTAGTAAAGAAGGCAGGATATGTTGGTACCTCCAAGATGAGATGATTAAATGAAGTAAGTGTTTCACTGAATAATTGGACGTCTAAACAGCCCTTTTAAAAGCTGTGAATAATGATTATACATTATTGAACTTCAAGATAAAGTTGTATGATTTTTCAAACACACAGTCTAGTCATTGCAACCTGATCAATAAGATAATTTATAAATCAAGCTATGAAAAAAATGCATGCAAATTAGTTTTAACTTTATTGTTGGTTTTGCTGAATTGTTTACCTTATTCTTTCATTTTTAGAATAATTATTTTAGGCTATAAGAAACCTTTGGAAAGAGAAGATCTTTTTGAACTAAATGAAAGTGATTCCTCCTATACCGTGTGTCCCATCTTTGAAAAACAGTGGAGGAAGGAAGTTTTAAGGAATCAAGAGAGGCAAAAAGTAAAGGTAATTAATTGTTAAATACTTAGTACTTAATTACTGACTAAAATGAAATAAGCTTGTTCCAATATGAAATATTATTATTATTATTATTATTATTATTATTATTATTAATATAGAAAAATCCCTTTAATATGTGAAATAACAAGCCATCTCCATAAGTACAATTAGTTGTTATTGTAGCTAATTTCTGTCATCAAATTACTCATCATCCCTTCCTTTCAAAATTCAGGAGCAAAAGTGTTGATACGTATATAATCTTTGGCTGCTCACCAATATCTTTTCTCATCTGTTGTGGCAAAGATGGTTTCTATATCTTAGAGCTTTATGTCTACTGGTCAGAGGAAGAAATGTAGTGGCCAAGGCCAAAGTTTATTGGGCAGAAATAAGTACTTCACATCCAGCATTGCATCTACACACATATCTTTAGACTTCCCCAAAAGAAAATGTAATTTGAATATAAAAACTTTTATTAAAACAGTTTCAAAACTCAAAAGAGTGATAAAATACAACTATTTCTTTTTCCATTTATGTTACATGATACAAGTAACACCAAGTGGTCTGGAGACATTCCATACCAATGATATGGGTCATATGTTCAAGTTCAACCAAATTTATTCCTTTCTTGTTGCTTTATTATTTTTGGATTGCCTTACTAATTTTATGGTTAGCTTATATCTATTTTATGTCTTCATTCTGGACTATTTTCTCATTGTTTTTATTTTCTTCAATTATGTAGTCATCGTTTCATAAAGAGACACATACCAGGAAACCATCTCTACTGTATGCATTGTGGAACACCTTTAAGTTCGTCCTGATTCAGGTTGCTTTATTCAAAGTGTTTGCTGTTATTTTGTCCTTCACTTGTCCACTCATAATGAAGTAAGTTGAAGTTTTTTTTTTTCCTTCCCATGGGTAAATGATAAGCACATTTTTCACTGTAAAACTTGTAGTAAGAAAGGGTGGGGGAAGTTTCTTATTACAAATTTTATTTAGGATACAAGCGTTCTGTTAGGCTTCCCTGCAAATATGAGTGTGAATTATGGTAATATAGTGAGTAATTGCTAAAACCAGACATGTGCTAAGCAGTGTTTTAAAATCTTTATATTAATTATCTTCTTAAATCTTTACGACAATCCTGACATAGGAAGTAATATTATACCCAGTATCACAATGCTGAAACAGACAAAGAAATTTGAATAATTTGCCTAAGGCCACACAGCCAAAAAATGCAGAGTTATGATTCAAATCCAGTCAATCTGGCTTCAGTATATGCTATGAAAATGAAATGATTCATACCTTCACTATTTTTCTTAGCTGTGGGTCTTTTGGGAATTGTGCTTTATCAGCTAAGGTAATAATATGTAAATATAAGTAAATATATGCATGTGCGTGTATTTATATGTATACATAGACACATTTAAAGAAAACTTTTAAGAATTTATCTATAGAACACTATAGAACTAGTATTTCCATAGTATCTATTTGTAAGGATTCACAAGCAGACAATGAAACTGAATCCTTGACTGTATGCCATCTCTTTCAAGGGGATATTTCCTTACCTCTAATTATCATATGAAGGAAACACAAGGAAACATGTTTTTAATTATGTATTTATATCATAATATATTTAATATATAATTATATATTTTTTTTGTTTTGACTGTATTTCCAAGTTGTTGGAGTCTTTAAGAACAATTTAATTCATGAAAATAGAATTAATCCTGAGTTGTCTGAACCCCAAATAATATCCAGACACATATTTATCCAACGTTTATTAAGCACCTGCTACATGCCAAACACTATTCTAAGTAGACTGTGAGGATAGAGTAAAAGTCAAAAAGCCCCTGTTCTGATGACACTTAGAAGGGAGAGATAAATAATAAACAAATGACTAAATATGAATGATATTAAGAGCTAATCAGTGCTAAGGGGGAAAAAACGTACAGCCAGGTAAGGGGGTAAAAGGAATGCCGGCCTGGGGAGTTGGAAGTTGCTGTTCTGTGTGAGGTGTTCTGTGTGAGACATTGGTTATAAGATGACATTTGAGCCAAGTTCCAAAGGAAGTTAGAGAAGAAGCCAAGGCCATATCTGTTGTAAAGAGGAAGAGCAAAGAGGGCTAACGCCCTGAGGCAGTAGTGTGCTTGGTGTCTGAGGACCCATAGGAGCCAAGTGAGGCTGGAGCAGAGAAGCTGAGAGGAAGTGATGAGACTGAGGTCAGAAAGGTTTGTGGGGTAAGGTTTTTGAAGGGCCTTGTGGAATGTGATGAGGATACTGGATTTTACTCTGTGTAAGTCTTTGGAAGATTTTGAGCATAGATTGGTATGATGAGACCTCAGTTTTTCAGGAATCACCCCAGCTTCTGTGTGGAGAATAAAGTAAAGAGGACCAAGAGTGGAAGAAGGAACAACTGTTGGAAGATAAAGATAATCCAGGCAAAAGTCAACGGCAGCTTCAACTGGGTGGTGAAGGTGATAAGTGGTCGGATTTGGGCTTTATTTTAAAGGTAGAGTCAACACAGTCCACTTATGGATTGAATGTAGGTTGAGAGATGAAGAAAGGTGTCAAGGATACCTTCATAATGTTTGTTTAAGTCACAAGGTAAATGAGTTACCGTTTACTGAGGTATAGAAGGCTCAGGAAAGAGTAGAGTAGGGAGTGGAATTTGCTAAATTTGAAATATGTATTAGCCATTTTGCAGAAAAGAATTAAAATCGCAGATCTGACTGTATCTTTTGGAAGGCCTGCTCGTGGGGTGGGGGCTTTGGCTGGTGATTGGAACTTGGATTTCAGGACGGTCTTCACAACCCTAACTGATGAGTGGATCAGTATGTCCAAATTGTTTGTACAATCAATATGATCCATGCTGGATATCTGCTTTCCTTCAGGGAGTTTGGGATTTTGGTGTGTGTTAGGAAAAGGGTGCCCTGCATGCTGAATCTTTGAAGGGCTTCCCTGGTAGATAAGATTTCACGTATTTGCCACAGCTTGTTGCTGGGGGAATTAAGTATGTTCTCTGTGACTCTACCAAGAGAGGACTTTCTGAAGCTTATGCTTCTTTCCCCCTGGGCTTCACCCCATTCACCTTTTCCTTTTCTCATTCCAAGAAGCTTAGGCAAGTCTTTTTATGACCTAGGCTTGGAAATATCAGAATGTCACTTTAGCCATATTATTTTGGTCAAGCAAGTCCTTAAGTCAGCTCAGATCCAAAAGGACGGGAGTTAGTTTCAAAATCAAAATGAGTAGCAAGGGATTCCTAACCATTCTTAGTCATGCTCTGATTTCCATCTGCCAATGACTACTGCTCAAGAAGCTCATTGGAGAACCACTGTCTTTCCTAAAATAGCTATAGGTCATGGCAATTCAGTGTCTCCATATTCTCCCAAAATTTGCAGTCTATGGGGTTCTAAAGAATTGCTAAGTCCTTGGCTGTAGGGTAGAGAATGGTCTCCTTAATTTTGTCACATACTTTTATAACACACTAGCTTGAGCATATGTGCAAAACAGTCATTTTAATATTGCACTGAAATGAGTCAGTTGACATGTCTTTCTCCCTGAGTAGACTATGAACTCTGCCTCCATAGGTAAGGGATTTTATGTTATTCAATCTTTGTGACTTTAGCTCCTAGCACAGAGCCTGGCAAATAGAAGTCAAACACATTTCCTGAATGAAATAGTGAATAAGTGGGCTTATCCAAGTTACGCTTTTCCAAGAAACACTCATTCTAGAGTAGCTGGATAAGCTTAAAATCCCCACATTGAGGGACAACTGAGTTACAAGAAAGAATTTTATGAATTTGTATGATCATAATTTGAGCTTGAGGGGAACTAATTTTAATAGCTAGTTTTGAGATATATATATATATATATATAGAAAAGTTACTGGAGAGGACTATCTTCAAGGATGAGAATGCATTGTCATGTCTCATGTGTAATAACCAAGCATATAAAAATAATACTTTCATTAATTTACTAGTAGAAGAAATGTGTTTTTTGTTGACTGTGGTGCTTATTCTTTTTTCCCACTTACATGGATTTTATTCTAGTGTCAGTCAAACAAAAAAATGAGTATTTACATCAGATGTCATGAATATAGATTTGTGGTTTTTACCATGCCCTGATCACATATTATTTATAGTATTTTCTGGAAATATTTTTAGTATTTCCATATTAATACCTGGTGATAGTCATCTAGTTGTTTGACTTTGTGAAAAAGGAAAATGTCTCACTGACAGATACATCCACAGTAAGAAGAGCAGTGCTCCTCTTTCAGGAAATTTAATTCTGAAACCAAGAAAGTTTTTAGTAAGTTGCTTTTGTAAAAGTAATTTGGTTTCCTAATGAATGGCATCTGATGAAGATCAACTAAAAATATAGAACCTCTTGTTGTGTATGTTTTTATGTCAAATAGCTCACTAGTGTCATTGAAAATGTATAATACTCAAAATAGGAATTTTCAATGACTAGAAGTTTTAATAGGATTTTTAGAGACATTGGTATATATTTGGTTCCAAGGTACAATTTTAATAAAGGTAATTTTTTGAAGTACTTGTTTGATAAAGCATTTCAGGCAACACGAATTACTTTTAACTGTTCATCCGTTAGCTGTCCAAGCTGTTAATAAAATAGATCAAAGCTTAGCCATTTATTTTTTTATTTTCTACTTTAAAAATATAAATTCACATTAAAAATGAGTTTTTAAATTCATTTTTCTTAGGAAAAATTAGGAATAGTCTTGCCTAATCACATATGGTTTCCTTCTGGTTCTAATAACCTGTTAAGTTCACTCAAAGTGTCTGTTCACAATGACAAAGCACATTTGTGCACCTCCAAAGTTCAAAGCGGGAAGGGTACATTTCTAAAATATCTAATATTACACCTTTTACTTACCAAGTAAGAGGAACTATTTAAGTAGACCAAGAACAAAGCCTGCAAAATAAATGACATAGTAATTTGTGGTATCTCAGAGTATATATCAAAGTTGTTTCCACCATTATGTAGAGTATATGTAGTTTTTTAAAATTATTATTTTTAGTCACAGATGCAGTTTTTAAAAGGTTGGGAGCACCTGTATAATGTTATTAACAGTGGACATCAGGCATTCTGAGTTTTAATCAGTGTTTATAGTGTGGGACAATAAGCAACCAAGAGAGTTATGGCTAGGACCAGCCTGGTTATCTGGCTGTACCCAGCATTGACCTTAATCATGATGACTGTGTTGTCACCAAACTTAAGAGGAAGTTAGTAAAGGTAGAGGAAAGGGAAATTGCATATGGATAAAAATAATAAGAAGAAGTGAGATACAATTCAGGCCTTTAAAAAAAGTGTCTGTTTGCCATGTTAAGAGATTCCCTGCTTAAGTTCTAATTGTCATGTTTCCCTATATTTCACAAAATGCTTGGTTTTGGGAAAAAAAGAGAAATTTTAAATGTCTCAACTTTCATGATGAAGTTAGAACAGAACAATTAACTAATTGATGAGATTAGCGTATGAAAACTAGAAATTAACCTTCTACCAACTAGCCTTCTACCTACAAGCCAATGAAAATAATCGTTGACTTTACTTTATTATGTAATGCTTGAGTGAAAATAAAGGGGGGAAGGATGCCAAATTGGGCCAGTAGGGACAAAGAACAGGCAAGAGTGTTTGTGTGCGTGCGTGCACGTATGTGTGTGTGCGCTCGTGTGTGTAACATTTTGACAGCACTTAATTCCCATAAACATTCAACTACTTCAGATGTTTAACATTTCTTCCCTTTTCTCCATTTGCATATGACATTCAGGCAAATGATCATTTTCTGCGAACACGGCCCCAATTTTGGCTGGAGTGGCTACGGTTATGCTTTGGCGCTTTTCATTGTTGTTGTTTTGCAAACTCTGATCCTTCAGCAATACCAACGTTTTAACATGCTCGCTTCAGCAAAAATTAAGACAGCTGTAATTGGACTCATCTACAAAAAGGTAAAAGATTGAAGGAATTCCCACCTTCTAAATGAAGTAGATCCTTATGTGCTTTAAAAATAAGAGAACTGAAAAAATAGAAGAGTATATTAAAAAGTTCTTAATGTGTCCTTTGAATATACATTTATTTTGCTGTAAAAGAACTTTGGCTCATTAATACTGGTTGCATTAATTTTTCTAGAGGGTTCTCTCCCTATAGTCCCTGCACTTTCTAGTCAACTGTAATTTATGAAATTAAATGATGTTCTTTGTCCACTGTTATATCACTTAACTCCTCCTCTGAACATGAATGGAATTGAATGTTTTCATGGTAATCTAAATTTGTGTATCAATTAAATTTGTTCTTCCCATGATCATTTTCATTCTACATACTACCTTTTTCCTTCTCTCTCTACTCACTTTGTTTTTTCTTGCAACAAGCCATCCTTCTCTATACAAACATCTGTCTCTCTTTCATGCTAAGTCCTGTCACCCCCACCCCAAAACCTGACTGATCCTTATACTTCATATGACCCTAAAGTTTATTTGTCCTTTCTTGAAAATACAATTTTAAATACCACCTCTTTACCATCCAGAGCCTTTTATTTACATCATAATTATAACAATCAAAGTGCTTCCACACTTCTGTAGTCATCACTGAGTTATTCAATTAAGTGTATTTTGTACTTTTACTCTTTACTCCTCTATAAATTATGGGCTCTTCAGATCTATAATAGGAACTTATTTACCTGTTGTACCTTTAGCATCTAGGTGAGTGGCTTTTACACAGTTTTATAAAGGTTGGAAGACTGAGGAAATGAATAAATGAGCCCTTGCCTTCAAGAAATTGGGGAGAACTATTAGCATATCAATAAATGTGTGCAAATAAATGCAGTTATAAGAGATCAGATATGCAGGAAATCTACAATGTTTGTAGGCAGTTAAGGAAGGTTTCACATAGAAAAGAGCCTTGAAATGGTCTTTGAGAGAATTGTAGAATTTCTGTAAGTGGAAGGAAGTATAATTTGGGCTGACCTGAGCATGAAGTGTTACAGACCATATTAGGCCAAAATGGAGGCATAGAGTGATTTTGGAGATTCTGGAATGACCCAAGACCAATTGAGCCAGGAAATGTAACTGAACTTCCAGCAGAGCTAGCACTGTATAATACAGCCCAAATACAGAGTCAGAGAGGCTGCCCTACTTGTAATTCTAGAGGCTGTAAATTCTGAGAAATCCAAACATGGGGAAAAAATATCAAAGAGCCTAAGAATCATTGTAAATGCTAACACTTGTTTTCCATGTATGATCCATGTCAAAAAGGATTTCATTTATTGATTAAAGCAATGGAGTTTAGGTATAGGCTTTGGGTGGATTTACAATCATGAAAGAGTAAACTGCAGTAAAAATTAGAGCAAGCTGTCAGAAATAAAAAGGAAAATCAAGTGTTGTGAGTGAGTCCATTGCAAGGGCAAAGAGACCCTGGAGATAATGTAAGAGGGAGTAGAGTCTACAGAAGTGAGACCATATGGTTCCTTAGAGATTGTTTAACAACAAAGGGCACTCAAGGATCAAAGGAATACAGCAATCCAAGCTGGTTTGTTTAGTGGATCCTGCAGTAAGGATGAAGATTTAATTCCAAGTCCATCAAACAAGCAGCAGAAGACATTATGACCTGTAGTGTTAGGACACCCTAGGATAGCACATGCAGGTGGCTCTGATATAAGGCAGCCTTTCTTCTGAGTCTCTTAGCCTACATCCATTTTCCAGAGGGACTAATCGGGGTTGCTAAATTTCCCCTCTCCTTTATAGATTTTAGGATTCCATTTTTTTTATCATATTTATATAACTTCAAGATCCTTAAGGGCTGTCAGAGTGGGATCAGATGACCCATATTCATGTGACATTGGCCCTATTTCATCAGGGATTTGTATTTGGACCAGGGTAAAGCTGGCCTCATACCCTTTTCTTGACAAGGGGCGGGGTGTTCAAAAGTTGTTGTTCTGTATCCATCCACATGACTGCTGCTACTTTGGAAGAAAGTTCAGGGAATATCATTTTTTAAGATTTGTGGGAAAGAACATAGGTCTCCTTCCACTTGATCTTTGGGTCTCAAACCTCAGATTGTGTTACCCTTAGCTCCCAGGTGCAGGCTCCATGAGGATTCTTGAGGACTTCAAAAGCAGCATCAGTTAGTCCTCAGCTTAATGTGGGCAGTCTAGGGGCGTTCTTCCATCAGATGCCATCCAATATAAGATTTTGTGATTTAAAAAATATTCTTTATCTGCACTGCCCAGTACAGTAGCCACTAGTCACATATAGTTGTTAAACCTTTGAAATGTGATTAGTAAGACTAAGGAAGTAAAATGTTAATTTAAAGTAAATTTAAATTTAATGACCATGTCTAGACTGCCTACATTAGTGGTTTAAAGGTTTGCTCTTCCCTTAATTGTGGTAATTATAAAATACAAATAAAATTGATAAAAGTCTGTTCCATTCTTTAAAATAGAGATACTTAGTTGTGGTCAGAAAGACGTGAGGCAGAATCCAAATCCTGCACTTAGTGAGTCAGAAAGAGAATCCTGCATACAAAAGAACTGAAAAAAAATGAATTCCCCTAGATTTATGAGGATCCATCTTTATGTACATCATGTCTCATTAGAAGTTTGACAACCACTGTTTGAGAATCACTGGGATAGAAACTTTTAGGGCCCTTTCAGCTCTACATTATATGACATCTGTGACTTATTGCTAGGATGGTCAGGAAAATATCATGGTTAACATTGCATAATATTCTGCAATGGGTGTCTGAAGGATAAACTGCATGAGGCAGAGGCTCTACTGTTGGAAATACATGGGGTGGGGAGGTACAGAAATGAGTACAAATCCTGCTCAGAAGATGATGATAGATTCATTTAGCTAGAGGCTCTGTTTCATGTACAGGATAATGGGGAGGGATAGAGTGGTAAGACAGAAGAAATTACATGTTTTTTAAAGAACCTTGAAAAAAATATTGTAAAAATATAATTTAATTCTATAGGAAATTGGGATTCATTTGTGCCACGGGGTGGATGATCAGGAGAAAAGAATTGAGAATGATATGGTTGGAAATAAGGAGTACCTTGGAGCTATTTCAGTAGTTCAGGAAATAAAAATACAAACCAGGGCCATGGCAATGAGTCCATAAAGGGACAGCTATGTAAGAGGGAGAACGTAAAATTGCAAAGCCAATTTCATCACCAGATGATAAAATGAACCATTAGTGAATTGTGCTCAGTAATAAACAAGACATTTCCTGTCTGTATAAAGGGTTTTTGAGGCTGGGAGCCATACCTGGTTCATCTGAGTCTTCTTAGAGCATAATTCAATCGATGAAATGAGTGAAGTTTAAAAAAGTGATGAGTCACATACTTGTGTTTTACCCTCCTGAGTTGGTGCCTGACAAGGGTCATTCTGCCCAGTGTCATTCGAGCCAGTGAAAGAAACCAAATTCAGTTCAGAAGCAAAGGAAAGCTTCATTCTCTGATCAGAGAATGGAGAGGCACAAGCTCACTCTGGAATACAAGCTTTCCCTGGCAGGCTGTGGGCGGGGCTGGTTTATAGGGCTCTCCTCAGCGGGATAGGGAGGAGGCAGAGTTCTCGCGGGACTGGCAGAGCTGCGCTGCTCATGCGCCAGCTCTCAGTGCCGCTGCCATCTTGAATTGTGGTGTTGGTGGCAGTGCTCCTGCACACGGTCCCTGAGCAGAAGTATGGGGGCAGCCGTTCTGCACTAGGAACTGTGGTCTGAAGGGCTGGGGTGGGGCAAAGCCCCTGCATGCGGCCCACTATGAGGAAGGGAAACCAGACTAAGCCCAAAAGAAGAAGGAAAAACGGTTGGACTTTATTTTATTGCCCAGATTCCCTGGGAATTGTTAATGGACTTTGCCAGGGACAGTTGTGCTGTGTGTGTGTGTGTGTGTGTGTGTGTGTGTGTGTGTGTGTGTGTGTGTGTTTTCCAATAGGAGGGCATTTATTTGCTTCCTTGGATAATTTCTTTGAACTACTCAATCTTTTAGTATTTGCATAAATACTTTAGTACTGTTTATCTTTTTCTTTTTAGAAAAGCAGGAGAGGTCGCTCTCACTCTGTGGCACTCACCTTCTGAGATGGCCTGCACTCTGTCTGTGGAGTGTGTGTGTCCTAAGCCATTTTCCCTTCTGAGTGAGGCTGACTGCTCTCTGTCTACGGAGTGTGTATCTCTCTAAATAAACTTGCTTTCACTTAAAAAAAAAAGAAAGAAAAGTGGGAGAAAAGAGTTTATATTTGTTTATAATGATAAGTTGGGGGTGGATTCTAGTAGAGATCAATGGGTCACTCTAAAAAATGCCATAGTCTTAATGAAATGAAAATTATTGCTCTTGGATTTCCATTGTTTTACTTGGCCACATTAAGTGGTCAGTAACTTAGGAAGATTAAAAAGCTACAATTGGAGGAGACATGGCTAGAGGCTTAACTATCGTAGTGGCTAGTATTTTTACACTTTTTTTCCTCTTGTGGGAGTAGTATTTATTCGGTTTTATCATCAGCACAACTAGCTGAAATGTAAAGGAGGATTGACCGCTGTGGTAGCCATGGAGCTTAGGGGGACCTGATACCTGGTGAACCTCCCATGTCTGTGTGCTTGTTTTCCCTGGCTTTATATTACTCATTTATTGAATAAATAGGTTTTTAAGCTATTTTTAAAATTAAGTTTATTTCTTTTGTTTTTTGGGAGGAGGGAGGTAATTATGTTTATTTATTTACGTACTTTTTTTGGAGTAGGTACTGGGGATTGAACCCAGGACCTTGTGCATGCTAATCATGCTCTCTACCACTTTAAACTATATCCTTCCCTTGAATAAATTGATTTTGAGCGCCTCCTGTTATCTCATTTACTCTTGTTAGACCCAGCTCTCAGTCTTGTCTCTTTAAATCAGTGTGGTGGAAATTCCTTAAAACTTTTGGTGTATGTATGGTCTTTTGCCTCATTTCCAGTACAAATACCAAATTTTCACTATTTTTAGTTATTTATACATTTCACTGGGAATTTTAGATAACTAGGAATTTAAACAAATGAATTTCTAATATCAACCTTGGTAAAAAGTTACCAATAATTAACCTGGAGGATATTGAATTCAATTTACAAGTATTAAATAAAGTACACAGAGGAAAAGTGAGAATTAGGCCTTGGAAAAAAAGAAAAGAAGTATTTCTATCTGCTCCATGAAGCCTTTCTAACACTTTTATCTTTCTGAATACCCATGGCCTTCGTAGCTATTGTTATAATCAGCCTATGTGTAGGATATGTGCATAGGAGGGGGCTAAACTCTGCAACAAGATTATAATAATCTCTTTAAGAATTGGTGTTGTATCATTTAAAAAATTAATAATCATTGGATATTCATTGATTTACTTGTGTACTTTGTATTGATAAACTTTGGATGGTTTAGCATTATAGGAGTGCCAACAAGCAGAAGGAGAGCTCAGTGCTGGAAATCTAGAACTGATTTCTTCCGTAGTCTTGCAATCCGCAAATTGTAAAGGGCTCTTGGTGACATATTTGCATGATCTACAGAACTCTCTAAGTATTTTGCTTCTTTTTTTTCCCCCAGGCCCTACTTTTATCTAACGCTTCTAGAAAAAAGTTTTCCACTGGGGAAATTATTAACTTGATGTCAGCAGATGCCCAACAACTCATGGACTTGACGGCAAATGTCAATCTCCTTTGGTCAGCCCCTTTTCAAATCCTGATGGCCATGTCACTCATTTGGCAGGAGCTGGGTCCAGCAGTGTTAGCAGGGGTGGCAGTCCTTGTGTTTGTTATACCATTAAATGCTTTCGTTGCAACTAGAATGAAACAGCTGAAGGTAAGAAAATGATTACCTCATGTTACATGTGTCAGATGCTAAGCTTTCCGATTTGAGTTTATAATAACCATCTAGTTAATTCTCTATATGTGGAAAACAGAGGTTATAAATGAAATAATCCAAGTGTATCATTCATTTATTCAACTGATATTAATTTAGCATCTATCCTGTGCTAGAACTGTGCCAGACACAGAAATTACAGCAGTGAGGAGAACTGGCAAGTTCCAGCTCTCATTGGGCTATTTGGAGGAGACAGTCATCAAGCAAGTAAATAAATACGTATATAACATAATGCCTGGTGTTAATTTGTGTATGAAGAGAAAGAAATAGGGTAAGGTGATCGAGTAACAAGGGTATCATTTCACACACAGAGTCTGGGAAGTCCTCAGGAAAGATATGATCTATCAGCAGGGTAGGGGAGTAGTCTATGTGGATGTCTGAGAAAAAGACACATCAAGCAAAGGGAAAGGTGTGTGCATGGCCTTGAGGTAGGGATATTCTTGGTCTGTCTGAAGAGTGGTGAGGAGCCAGTGGGCTGGAGTGAGCAAGGAGAGACTGCATGCAGCAATGGACAGTAAATGCTTAACTGAATTAATTTTAATATTCTTCCTCTCCATTCAGTCTGTCATTCATTGTACTGTCCATATGTTTTTGATGTCTGCTATTTGCAAGTCAGTGTACACTATGCTGTACTGTAGGAATGGAGGAAAAGGACGTAGTCCACTGCTTTGAAGATCACACTGTTAAGGGAGAGACAGATGGTTTCACATGTTAAAGTAATGTACACAAATGCAGATGTATTGCTTATGACTCTTGTTAATTTAAATGGATCACAGTTTAACAATATCTATGCACTGACATGAAAATGCATCAACCATTGTTAGAGGAAAAAGTAAATTAAAGAAACACATATGTATATATGTATATTGTATGTCATGTATATATGTATAGTGTATGTCATGCATATATGTATAGTGTATGTCATGCATATATGTATACGTATATATAATTAATCAAAATTTTAAAATGTGAATATACCTGTGCACATGGATATGACAGAGATAAATAAATGAAGATATATATACATAGATTTAAATATATTTGTATAAGTGTAGAAATAACCTAAAGGTAAAGCACCAGTCTTTTAATAGTTACCTGTAAGTGAAATTAGATGGAAAGAGAGATTTTCTTACTTACTACTTTAATACATTTAGATGCTGAATTTTTCAAAAAATTGCAGACTAGACGACTAGTCTTTAAAGATAACTAGAAAATAACATATAATTATAAAATAATTATGAATTACTAACCACACTCGTATTTAGAATAACAGGTGTTTTAATGAATGCTTTTAAACTAATTTTTAAAAAATATTCTGGATTTTAAATGATTATAAATCAAATTTTGGGGAGTGGAATTCATTTTCAGGACCTTTTTCTAGAATCCTAAAATATCCAAAGAGACTGCAATATTATGTACAAATATTCTAAACAGAAAATGTGCCCTTAATCATACAAATAATATTAAGGATATTAACTTGTAAGTGTGTACTTTGTTAAATAGTGCAAATACTTATTACTACATGTAACATAATTGTGGTGATATTATTGAAGGAAACCCTTAAGAAGCAATACCCAAACAATGATAAGTATAAAATAATATAAATAATAAACTTTTGAATAAATATGTAATAATGGATAATATTTTCAAAAAAGCAGTATTTGAAAATATACAGTTTAATCACTAATTTCCAAAGTATTAATAACATTGAAGATAGTGTACTTAAAATATAGAAACTTTTTTTTTTATTGTTTTGATACTTCTGTTGTTATGTATATGTAAATAATTGATAGAGTTTAGGGAATTTTACTCCATAGAATATGGATACTATTTTATTATTCAATTTAAAACAAATCATGTCTAAATGAATATTATTTTCTACTCTTTTGGAAAGGGGGCATCTTGTCTTTATGCTAGTACTGGCTACTTTTAAGTTATAAAATATTTATTTATAAATATTTTCTAACAGCAACAAAATAATATTGTATGAAATTATAATATAGTATTTTTCTACTAAATATTATATAAGATAGAGGAAATTGATTGTATTTTTTAAAATAGCTATAGCCATGTAAATTAAAGTGTTAGCAACTTTTGTCAAATACACCTTCATTTTCTTTCCATTACATAGAAAAGCAAAATGAGGAACAAAGATAAACAGATCAGACTGCTCTATGAAATCTTACATGGAATTAAGGTAATATAAAAAGGACATGCCTTTAATTTAACTCTTTAGTATATAGCAATAAGTTAATCAATAAATGAATTTTTGATCATTCTCAATATCAAAGTAATAATATATTTAAAATTGTTGGGAGAGTATTTTAGATTTCAGATGTATAAGAATTCTTATTGCTGAAATAGTATTTAAATAAAGCCAAATAAGATGTGGTGTTTTCTTTTTGTTTCTCAACCAACAACTAAGCACAAATATCCCAACAGACACAAAATATTACTTGTTTTAAGGGGGGGAGAGATGGAATGAAGCAGGGAAGAGTGGCAATACCATTGTCATCAGTGTGAAGGCAGATTTATGTGGGGGAAGTGATGAGAAGTCACTCAGGTTCTTTTACATGAATAAACATGATTATTACAAATGCTATTCTACAAAAGGTATGTTACAGATTATCTGTTCCCTAGAAAAGCTATCCCCACCCGACACCACTAACGTTTTCTCTGTGATAAAATAAGTGAAATCTCGTGAATTTTTGTCTACAGATTGTCCTCAATTTAACAATGGGGTTATATTTTGATAAACCCATCATAAACTGAAAATATCATTCAGTGGAAAAATGTGTGTAATACATCTAGCCTACCAAAATCATAGCTTAGCTTAGCCTAGCTTAAACATGCTCAGAACACTTACATTAGCCTATAGCTAGGCAAAATTATCTAACACAGAGCCTATTTTATAATAAAGTGTTGAAAAGCTCATTAATTTACTGAATACTGTACTGGAAGTAAAAAACAGAATGGTTGTAAGTGTATTGGTTGTTTACCCTCGTGACTATGTGATTGTCCAGCATCATGACAGAATGTTGAATCATGTATTATTAACCTGGGAACAATCAAAACTCAAGACTGGAGGTACAGTTTCTACTGAATGAGTATTGCTTTTGCACCATTCTAAAGTCAAAAATCCTAAATTGAATCATTGTAAATTGAAGACCTTCTGTATATAGTTTCAAATCCTATTGTACCTGGATTATGCCTTACTCGATTTTTCTGAAGTGCAAAATTTGCAAAGCTCACATGGAATTTCCTTGTGACATTGACAACTGCATAGGACGTTTCCTCTTTCTGGTGCATCTATCATTATACACACAGAATATACCCATTATACGAAGACACTGATTCACTTTAGAATCTAATGATATGCTGTATTGTGCTGTGTAGAATTTTTACAAAATTGTAAATTACTGAAGTGAAAGACATTGTTAAAGATACCTTGAAAGGAAACTGGTATCCATTTATTCATCTGAAATTAAGAGTAGCAGCAAGTATCTCTGAAATTTAACTCGGATTATTCAGTAAGGTCACACATCTCCAAAGCATACAATTCAAATGCATCTTGCACCTACCTCTTGGTGGGTTAATTGATAACCTCTGCATCCATAAAAACAAAACAAAACAAAATAAAAACAGTGATATATATTCATAGGTTTTAAATACTGATATTCACAAAAGAAAATCTGTATTCTCGGTAGGACTAGGATAGTGTAGATAAAATAAAAGAAAATGTCCTCAGAATCTGAGCAAAGTTCAAGATTTGAAATAGCAGTCCCAGCAGTGAATATACTAGAATGTTGATAGAAGTCCAAGTAACAATCAGGATAGTTTAAAGGTGTGAGCAGTTTGCATCCTTGGGGTCTGAAAACAGGTGCCTATCTCTGACAATGATAATAGCTATCATTTATGGAACATTTTCTATGTGTCACACACTGCTTATCATTTTATATCTATTTTCTTATATAATTACAAATCTCAAGAAAAAGATTTCTCATTTCCATTTTACAAATAAAGAAGCAAAGTATCTGAGCAGCAAAGAGTCATATCTAAGTTCACAGAGCTGGTAAGAGATCATTAGGGATCTTCAGAGAAGCTGAACTAATAGGATGGATAGAAAGATAAATGGATAGATAGGTAGATAGATATTTACTTTAAGAAACTGGCTTATATGATTAGAGGGGCTGGCAAGTCTGAAATCTGTAGGCTTGGCTAGCAATTTCGCAGGAGTTGGTGTTGCAGTATTGAGCCTGGACGCAGAATTCCTTCCTTCTTAGGGAACCTCAGTGTTTTCTCTTAAAGCCTTCAACTGATTAGGTGAGGCTCAACCATTTGGGGGGCATCTACTTAAAGTCTACTGATTTAAGTGTTAATCATGTCTAAAAATTGTCTTCACAGCAATAGCTAGATTGGTGTTTAATCAAACAACTGAGCACCATAGCCTAGCCAAGTTGACACATGAAATTAACCATCCAAAGAGATAAAACTGGGATATGAATATAGGTATATCTCACTCTCAGTTGTATATGGTGAGCCATTCTATGTTTCTGAATTTCCACATTTTCCATCTCAGAAAGTAGTTTGCAATCTCAAAATACCAGTCACCTTACAGAAAATGGCTTGAAGTCCCAAGACATCAGTTTTCAAGAAATCAGGAGGCCAGGGAGAAGAGCTTAGTTATTAAGAAATGGAAAGTGAACAGAATTGAAAGTTAGACCAGCAAGAAGTGACAGGATTGAGTTAGACAAAAATTGCTATGGAGCTCACGCCAGAAGCTGGGATGTTGCCAAAGTTTGGCTCAAGAGTAGGCTACTGGTGGGTAAGAAAGACATAAGGCTGGGGAAATGGTGATTTCCTCCTCCCACCCACCCCTAAAAAACACAATTCAAGGAAATGTTTTGACTCAGTCAAAAACTGAGGCAATTTTATGTGTGTGTGTGTTACAGTGTGTCTATTTGTATGTGTGCATGTTTTTATTTCTTCTATGATATTGATTGTCAAATAGTCATTTGGCTTCTTTACAGATTCTCAAACTTTATGCATGGGAACCCTCCTATAAAAAGAAGGTAATTGAGATTCGAGAACAGGAACTGGAAATTCAAAAATCAGCTGGATATCTTGCTGTATTTTCTATGCTGACGTTAACTTGCATTCCATTCTTGGTGAGTGTGTATATCACTTCCTGTTTTGATTTTTCAAATTTGACTTGCAGATTCACTTCCAGATTACCTGGAATTAAGGTGTCCAAAGTGAAACCTTCTATGTATGAATCAAAATGTTCAAGAAATGCAGTCATTAACCTATGAGGATTCGAGAACGAAAGTTATAAAGAAGGGGGAATTTTTTTTTTTGTACATTCTCACTGGTCTGTATTTTTTAAATATAATAAGATTTTACATCTTTGCTAATTTTTCATAAATGGAACATACCCCATCTTCATTCTTAAGTATAACCTGTATTTCAGAGTTCCATTTCAGCTTTAATTTTTTTTTAATCTGTATGACTAATTCCTTTTAAGCAAGACCCAAAGGCACACTATATGGAGTTGGGAAGGGAAGTAACATTTATTGAGTGTTTATACTGTGTACTAGACAAGTTATATGCATCGCCTTATTTCATTCTTGCAGTAATAAGGCATTACTTTTCTCATTTCACGAAAGGAAATGGAAGTCCTTAGTAGTTTGGAAACATCCTCAAATTTATGGAATTAGTATCTGTAGGTGAAATGATATGAACTGAGGCCATTCTCTTTCTGTCACTTCATGCAAATATTGGGAATCTCATGCTATTTAAAGAGTATAAATTGCCTTGAGATATGAGGCAGTGGGTGAATGCCAAAGGCTAAGCAAACCACTTGTAACTGAAGCATCAAGTTTTATCCCACGTCTTCACTCTCCGTGGCGATGGGGTCAGGGGAAATTCCACATGCTTTCCTTGTTGATAATATAAAATATTATTAATTTTTATTTAAACAAGCATGCCGGTATTATAAACGTAAAAGCAATATTTACATTTGGAATACTTCGGTAAAAATGTCCTAGAAGCATTTGCTTAAGACCGCCACATGTAGGTGATAGTCAATACATTCTCGTGCATAAATGAACTTTTCTGCCTTTTCTAAATGAAACTTATAAGTGTGTATATAAATCTTATCTGTGATGTTTTATTCATACCTTCTTTGGTTAATATTAAGACACAGAGAAAGTTTAATTGCTACATATGAGACAGAATGTATGTACACATCACTGAAAAATAAGTTTACATAAAACTTCGTTTTGAAAAATAGATAAACGGCTTTATGTTTTAAATGGGAATAATAACTCTAGTCAAAAGATGGCATGTTCGTCATGACTTCAAGAAGGAGGCTGGACCACTAAGACACACAGTTGCATGATCTGTACTAAACATTTATTTCATATTCTTCAGCCATAGTACTGAATAGTACTGAATTTTGGTAAACAACAAAAAAGTTATTAAAATTTTCTTTCCTAATTTGCAGTTTGTAACTCATAATGTTATCAGCATTGACTAATTGAAGAAAATAACATATCTCTATTTTTTAGGTGTCCTTGGCAACATTTTGCATCTATTTCTTACTGGACGAAGGAAACATTTTAACAGCCACAAAAGTGTTCACATCTATGTCTTTGTTTAATATTTTGAGGCTTCCACTGTTTGACTTACCAATGGTGATCTCAGCTGTGGTCCAGGTACATACAAAGTATCCTTAAACTGAGAATCATTCCTCCACTGAAATCTATGGTTTTACATATTTTATTTCTTTTTTTTTTTTAATTTCACTTTTTGTAGTTGTTTTACACTGCTTCCAAAGCTAATCTCCCTGAATTAATGAGCAATAGAGAACATTATAGGATGGAAGAAATCATGTCTTCTTTGCCTGTGCTTTTCTTCCATCAAAATGACTTTTAAGCTTTAATATATGATATTTTCTTTGCTAAGTGTTAGTTTCTTTTTTAGTTTTTTAAAATTTGGTGTTTGACACTATTACATCAAAGTGTCCATTTTCTGTTTTCAGTTGAACCTTTTTATAATAGGTGCTTTGTACGGAGCTGGATTTGAATTTTACCAGGGTTCAGCAGCATTTCATCTACTGAATGAATCAAGCAGGGAAAAAAGCACATTGTTAATATCAGCCTGCCAACAAACCTTGTATGAAGTATCTGGTTCAGCCTGCTTTTATTATAATCTCCAAATGCCAGAGGCTCTTTAGATACTATAATGAGTAGGAAACTGCTAAAACCACAGGGAATCCAAAGATGTGAATTCCTTGATCCCTTTGCCCTGTGATTTTCTCGGTTACATTTTTTGGATATCAGGTTTGGATTGTCTGGGTATCCCCCATTGAATCCTTTTCAAGTCTGTATTCATAAACAAAGCGAATCTTTGCTCACTGGAACCAGCTCTTTCATCCTAGAACTTTGCCTTTTAATTTTTAAATGCTCTCAATGTAGAGTAACATAATTCTATGGTAAATATCAATTAAGCTACTTTTGCTATACAATGTTTTTTTAAAATATTATTTTACTAATAATGGCCAACAGAGGGCATAGAAGTATTACTGATGTGATACTTTTAACACTTGTTTCACAGAACATTTCTCTTAAAGAAAATGTCATCCTTAGAGTTACAGTTTTGTTTTGCTTTTAAAATTAGAATTTGGCTAAAGTTATCTCAAAGTATTTTCCAACTCCTGGTGGTGTACTACTGCCATCACTAAACAAATAAGGAGAACAGTTGTCAAAAAAAAAAAAAAAAAAGAAAGAAAAGAAAAAAGAACCAGCCCTGTAAACTGATATGACACACTTGGTAAACAAACCACAGTCCAATTACATCCTGTCCCTGAACAGTAGACATCTTCTAGCATGAAGTGAATAAAAATGTATGAGAGGTTTCATGCAAGTCAGTTTTAGGAAAAAAGATGATTCTATTTATCCTAATTGTAGCAAAGCATTTTATAGCTATTTTTCTTTAACTAAATGTTATTATTGCCAAAACTATGATTGTGTTTATGCTCAAGAGCAGAATTCATTCAACAATCCTCAAGTTGCTTTTAAAAACGAATCTTTCTCTAATTATTAGTTTTATCAGTTGTATCTTTACTGGAACGTCAGGAAGAATTTTTTTTCTTCTTTCATGCTGTCCTGCGTATGTGATTTTTTTTGATCTTTGATCCTTGAAACTTCTTTTTCTTTACTGCTGGACTTATTTATAAACACTAAAACAATGCAAACTATGTTTCCTGAATATTTTTATTAGTATTTTCAATTTGCATCAAACATTTTTAATCATGCTGTAAATCACAGTAAATGCTTTCTAGTTTAACTTCTGCTTGAAACCCCCAAATTTCTGTCTGTGTTTATTTTGATAGACAAGAATATCATTGGGTCGTTTGGAAGATTTTCTCAACACTGAGGAACTTCTTCCTCAAAGTATTGAAACAAACTACATAGGAGGTCAGCAGTTCCTCTTTGGAATCAATATTTATTTGACTTTGGGGCTGAAGACAATTGGTTCTAAAATACGTTCTTCTATTTATTTTTCTTCCTAGATCATGCCATTGGTTTTACAAATGCTTCCTTTTCCTGGGATAAAACAGGGATTCCAGTATTAAAAGAGTAAGTCATGGTTTGGCGGAAATTCAAAGCAAAAAACTTTTAACATTGAATTCTATAATGCGCCACGTTTTTATTTTTCAGAGTTTTTTATGCAGAAGATGAGTATGTTAGAATTTACAAGACTTTTTAAAAAATTGGACGGGGTAGTTCGATTTATTTATTTGTTTGTTTATTTATTTCAATGGAATTTAAACTGGGGATTGAACTCAGGACCTCGTGCATCATCCTCTCTACCACTGAGCTATACCACTGAGCTAACTTTTTTAAATCTCTCACTGTACCTTTCATTTTTATGGTGGTTTTTACTGTCTTTTTTTTTTCCTGTTCGCTTGCTCTTTTCTTCTTCAGCATTTGTTCTTTACGTTTTAGACAGTTTAGTGTTTGTAGGATAATGTAGAACAACATAAAGAGCAGCAATTTTAAAGACAATGTTTAGTGCGTACAGTGACTTGTCTAGGAATATACATTAGAAACAATTATAACAAGAATTTCCTGTATCATCTCTCTCCTTTTCTTGTCATGCAGCTTGAACATAAAGATTCCAGAAGGAGCTTTAGTGGCTGTTGTAGGGCAGGTTGGGTCTGGAAAATCATCTGTGCTTTCTGCCATCCTGGGGGAAATGGAGAAACTTACAGGAGTAGTCCAAAGAAAGGTAAAGTCAACAATGCATTCTTTCCACACCTCCTAGTGTAATAGGCTATAGCCAGCATATCATTAATGTCAGTAAGAATTTATCAAATTGATTTGAAGATGCAAGTATTTAATGAGCATTTCTAGTTTGTAACAAACATTTAAATTTCCACAGAAATTGATTTGCTATGGATGGATTAGTAGCAGCATTCTGTCCTCCAAATACTTCAGCAAATCGTTTAGGAATGCTTATGGTAATTGTTTGATGATATTAACTAAATTGCAACCAATTATAGAGAAACGAATGTGATTTATAATGTAATTTGATTAGGTTTCTAATTACCATTCATTGAGATGTTCCCTAAGTAATTACGGCCATTCCATTTCTGAGATGTCTTGTAGTTGCTCATGGGAAGGATCCTTGACCTAGAAAAACCTCAGAAAAAATAATATTAATAGCTTACATTTAAATTTCAGCCTTCTACTCCAGCCATTTGTTCTATTCTTTTTAAAAAATTTTATTGAAGTATAGTTGATTTACAATGTTGTGTTAATTTCAGGTGTACAACAAAGTGATTGTTATGCATATACATACATATATTTCTCAGATTCTTTCCCGTTAGAGGTTATTACAAGGTATTGAATATAGTTCCCTGTGCTATACAGTAGGTCCTTGTTGTTTATCTATTTTATATATAGTCTTCAGTATGTGTTCAACCCAAATTCCTAATTTATCTCTCCTCCTGACTCCTTTCCCCTTTGGTGACCATAATTTGTTTTCTATGTCTGTGAGTCTATTTCTGGTTTGTGAATAAGTTCATTTGTATCATTTTTTTAGATTCTACATGTTAGTGATATCATATAATATTTATCTTTCTCTATCTGACTTAACTTCATTTAATATGATAATCTCCAGGTCCATACATGTTGCTGCAAATGACATTATTTCATTCTGTTTTATGGCTAATATTTCGTTGTGTATATATACATGCAACATCTTTATCCATTTGTTTATTCTTAAGTCAGTAGGAATAAGAATTCCACAAGTTCTCCATAAACTCTCTTTTTTGAAATACTAGACTATCTAGTAAGTTTTTTCCTTAGATCTAGGTAACTCTTAAGTAAAATACTACCTAATCTGTCTTTTTCACTTGTGGTAAGATGCAGAAGCACTATGAATCTCAGACCAGTCTCTTCACAACTTTTTTCTCTCTAGGAAAAGTCAACTATAAATCCTTTCATTTTTCTTCATAGTATATCTTTCCTCATATCTCTGTATTTTTCCTGAATTCCAGTCCTTCAGTGACTAATTTTTTATTCATTCTTTTCTCTTTTAGCATTACTGTTCCTTAGTTTAGAATCAAGTGTGATTTCTAGGGCTTTTCCTGATAAGATTATACGTAATGAATACCACTTTTCTAACCTTAAGTATACTATCTTTGTATCCCTGTGCTCTTCCTAATGATTACAGCTAGCTGTTTGTCTATTGATCAAGATGACTATAACTTTCCTAGGCCAGTGAATATCCTTTATAAATATGATGCTTGTCATATTGATTTTACTTTCATTCAATTTCTTCAGCTATTTTTACAGAGCAACCATTGAGCACATACTATGTGCCTGGCACTTAATACCAGGGATATAAATATGAATAGGATGCACTACTCCACTTACAGAGTTCATAGTCTCATGAGGAGATACCGAGATCAATTCCAAGATCCTCTATTCTCAGTATCAAAGGCTTATATCACACATCATTCTTGCATACCCTGAATGCAGAATATTCAGTATTCCCTGTTCTTTAATGGAACATCAGAAATGTAGAGACTACTTTTGAATTAACAAAACTTCTATTGCGTTAATTATTAATACAGTAAAATGATTGTATTATTCATGATTAAATTTAATCTATTAATGATTATATTTATTAATGATTAAACTTAATCTATTAAAGATTAAGAATGAAATGAAACAAAAACACATTTTCATTTGTATGTGAGATAATAATAATAATAATAGGAAAACTTTATATCTTTGTGAAAATTGATTCACTCTTTTTCAGGTCCTATCATACCAGTGCATCAAGTCTGTGCCTCTCAATGAAGTATTTGGTTCCTGTTTTATTTTACATGGCATTTTTTTCTGTTCTGCAGTCTTCTCTCCTGTGTCCTTTACCCTTTAGTCCCCTTATCTTGCCTAATATAGAGCAAATATTCAAAACCTTTATCACCTGAGGACTGATTTAATATGCTATTATAATCAAAGGTTATTCACTAAGCAAGGCCATCCAAGAGCAATTACTTTTGTGTTCAAGATCAAGTCAGGTCACAATTATATTGTTTTGGCTCAAAAGCCACTGTATGTCTTACATGCTCAACAAGGAAGAATTAGAAGTTAATCTTTGATCTTCAGAGTAGTTGGTAGGAATCAAAACGCTAATAGTTACATACAGGTCTATGTCAGAAAGTACTTTAAATGCGTGGTATCATTAGAGAGTATGCAATAATCAGAATACTCCAAAATCAGTGTTTGGACAGAGTCCATGGGGAAGATTGAAAGGTAAGTCTATTTGAACCCACAGTTCAAATACTGTATGTCATTTGGAAGACAAGGGTTAGTTAAAAGGATATTTTAAAAGAGCCACTGTGTGACTTCTCTCTCTACCCAATCCTCCTTCTTCCTTTCCTTTCACAAGAATTTATCCCAAATAAATGACTTGCACCCCAGACTCAGTGTTATGGGCTGAATTGTGTCCCCCCGCCCCCAAAATTCATATGTCGACGTCCTAACCCCTAGTACATAAAAATGTAACTGTATTTGGAGATGGGGTCTTTAAGGAGGCGATTAACTGAAAATGAAGTCTGTAGGGTGAGCCCTAATCCAGTAAGGCTGGTGTCTGTGTGAGAAGAAGAAATTAAGACACACACTCTCACGTGCGTGCAGGGAAGGCCGTATGAAGACTCAGAAGAAGACAGTCATCTACAAGCCAAAGAGACAGGCCTCTGGAGAAACCAGCCCTGCCAACACCTTGATCTCAGAATTCTAGCCTCCAGAATTGTGAGAAAATAAATTGCTGTTGTTTAAGCCACCAGTTTGTGGTACCTCATTAGGGTAGGTAGAGCTGACTAATCACTTAACACCTGCTTCCAGAAAATCCCACCAAGGAGAGAGAATTTTGATAGAAGCTGCAGTGAAAGTAAATAAACAGAGCAGTGACCCATTTGAAGGGGCCTCTCAGAAACATGTGTAAGATTAAAGCAGATGTGAGATTAAAATGTAAATAGGATGTATTTACATTTAAGAAATAACATAGTTTTTAAGATTCAATTTAAAGAAAGTAAAGCCATGGACTAAATAGGTCCCTTTAATGTGGTGCATACAACGTCTCCTCTCCCCTTGAGAGTGTTTCTTTTATTTATTTCTTTTCTAGGGCTCTGTGGCTTACGTTTCCCAGCAGGCCTGGATTCAGAATTGCATTTTGCAGGAAAACATTCTCTTTGGCTCCATCATGCAAAAGCAGTTTTATGAGCGGGTGTTGGAAGCCTGTGCTCTCCTCCCTGATTTGGAGCAGTTACCAAATGGAGATCAAACTGAGATTGGAGAAAGAGTAAGGAAAATATATTTTATCATATGCAGGAATAACATTCCATTCAGCTGCACTAATAAAATATTTATAACCCTTTTACTAAGGTCTTAAAGAGCTATACAACTATAATTTTAAAAAGTCATTGTAGAATTTCTACGAAGGAAGTGGCAATATTAAGGACAAGTGATTATTTATTATGGACTATTTGGAAAACAGATTAAATATCAGCAGGAAATTCTGCTGTTACATCCAAATGGGGGTGTGAAAGCCCACCAGCTGGGTCATCAACATGTTGTCTTAGTTGCTGGCATAATGCATTTTGCTCTCTAACGAGTGAGTAATAGTTTTGTTTCTTCCTGTATCTCTTGTGCACAAAGTCAAGCCCAGGACAGTAGCAACAGAACACCAGTCTCTGGTGGCACCAAGGGCAGGTTTGAACAAGGCTCTGGGATGATGCTGTCATTAACGTGCCAGTTCCACATCGGTGCATTCTGGTTTAACAGGACTTGCTTCCCAGGCCTCTTATTCTTTGTTCTGTTTTATTTTCATTGCGTTAATGAATAATCATTATGCTGCCCAGTGTTTTGGAGTTAAAAACAAAACAAAACAAAACAAGATATCATGAGCCAACGTGTGAACCCAGAGAGATTATCCCCAACCCATGACTAAAATCTCCATTAATTAAACATGAATGCAAAGGCAGCCTCTGTGATGATTCATGTGTACTCTGAAGATAAGTAAATAATCCTTAGTGCTCTGAATTTCTGAGAAGAGTTAGCATTATATTGCTGGCATCTTTCCCCCTGGCCTAATGTTGTTTAATAGTCTTGTTATATCAATTGAAAAATACATTATAGGAACAAAATTGTAGAAAGTGAAAATATTTAAAATCTAAGATGAGGCAAAATTTACCTTTTAATTAGACTTATATTGGCTTCCTTCATAGCCTTCACCTTGCAGATGTATTTTCTCAATGTTAAATAGATCATTTATTTTCCAACCTCTGTGTTTTCTCTGGCGTCTTCACTATTCCTAGGCAAAATGGCACCATAGCTAAGATTATGCAGAAATATGACTTCTTTAAACTTGTTAATGCTTATGAACATTATGTTGATAAAGTCAATCTCTAACACTATGAAATAGCTAATATGTAACAAAAAGAAATTAAAGTGGAAAAAATTCAAAATGTGAAGTGTAGATTTAATATAGTCATTTAATGTTATTGCCACTTATAATTTCTTCTTTTTATATTTTTGTAATTCAATTTCTCCCAGTCTAATGATGTGCTTTAAAACAAACGTGATCGAATATTTCAAAACGAAATCTGTTTACAGCTACTTGTGAGACAACCAAGGTAACGAATGTAGAATTTCCCTCACTTACAGCCATCTTTTCCTTTGGCATTCTTCAGCTGAGCACAAATATTGACTAATATTTTCTATGCCCTTATTCTGCTATGAGGTACATAACGGTAAGCAAGAGAGCTGTCACCCTGTCTTCAAGGGATTTGCAATCTACTGGATCTCAGCTAATGATATAAGTTGTCTTTCCCAGTATTTATTAATCACCTAATGTTGGACACAGTAGGCTAGGAATGCAGGGATAAACCAGGTAGGAGCTCACAAGAGAGTGAGAGACTGACATGGACACTGCCACTTCTCGCAGTGGGATGCGTAAACAGAACGCGGCAAGACAGGAAGGGAGGGAACGAAATCACTTTACTTGGAATGCTGGGTAGAAGATAGATTTCAAAGAGGACTTCTTAAGGGAGTAGCTTTTGAGTTGAAAAGGGAGGTTATGGGCCCTGAAGCAGAGAGAACAGCCTCTGCCCAGATATGAAAGGGCAGACTGGTCTGCTTGCGGGTCCCAGTCACTTGAGGGCGGCATTGGGTGAGTGGTAGAAAAGTGTGTGAATTCCAGAATACAAGTATCTTAGACTTATCCTAAGGGATTTGCTGTTGCTCATGGATGTTGGGAAGAAGGAGATGTGGGCATCCAAGATTTTTAAGCAAGATGATAACATAATTAAAAGGATAAGTGATGACAAGTCAGAGGATGGATTGGAGAGAGGAGTGACTGGGTGATAATAGTTGACGTTGATTGTATCTGTACTCGGTGTTGGAATTGCCCTAAGTATTTTACACTTATCTTATTAAATGCTCATGACAAACTCATGCGTTGGTGGCTCTTATCATCACACATACACAAACACATACACATATACATATACTCACATGTATATGTATCATACTACTTTGTATATATTTTTTCACATCTGGCTGCACTGCTAAAATGTGACCTCTCCATGACAGAGGCCCAGTTTCATTTATCTTTAAATCTCAAATGCTAGCATAGCACCCAGAATATAGTTATACAAAGGAGATAATTGTTGAGTAGGAGGAGGATGAGAAAGGCAAAGAAGCAATGGCGTTTTACAATTATAGGTCACTGGCTAAGTTCTGTGCTGCATGAAGAGCTTTTAAACCAGCCCTGTAAACACTCAATATAAAATAAATCAAGTAAATTAGGCCTTGCCCCATAATTCTCCATACATGGCTGTACATGTCCACTTTAATTCTCACATGGAGTGATGTATGTTCCTTATTCTTGCTTCTTAGAATTGTACTTTTGCCAACAAGACTTGTACTAATCTTTCTATAGAAGAAAATAGGGCATGTTGATTACTGCTTTGCTAATTTAGCTATTATTCTCAATTTCCTATGTGTCAATTTAAAAATGATCACTGGTGTTAGTATATGTTTGGCAGCCAAAACTCTAGTTTAATATTCTACAGGCATGACTTTTCAGAGCTAGGAAATTGAAAATTCTTTTCTCCTTAATTGTTAGTATCTACTTTTGAGAGCAAGCAATTAAAAGAAAGTAGATATATCTATTAATTTGCACGAGTTATTAGCACTAGGAAATAGAGGGGGAGGGAGAGGCCTTTGGAATTTCAGGATAAAGAAAGATTTGAGTGTTGGTCTTGAGTTATTACCTATGTCTGCTGCAGAAGAGAATTTGGACATAAATATATGTGCTTTGAAATTTGCACATTTTCCCTCTAGTCTTGGGTTTTATTTATTTATTTTTTTCTTCATTTTCAGGGTGTGAATATAAGTGGGGGTCAGAAGCATCGAGTAAGTCTGGCCAGAGCTGTATATAGTGGGGCTGACATCTATCTCCTGGATGACCCCTTGTCTGCAGTTGATGTTCATGTTGGGAAGCAACTTTTTGAAAAAGTGATCGGGTCCTCCGGCATACTGAAAAACAAGGTAGTCAGAGCGTCACTTCTGCTTCTGTGAAGGGGAGAGGGTAATCTGCACAGCATTGTGCCTAAAATTCTAATATTTTATTTATCTGTTGAAGCAAAGTGGTCAAATTTCACATGAAAAAAATAGGATGTCATATTGCTCTTTTACAGACAAACTTTAATGAATATTTTAAAAATTTTACAAGTTTACTCCAAGTTACCTCATTGACTAATACCATATTGTAAGGGGATTTGTGTGTCAAAATGAGTTATTTTTAGTTTAGTTAACTATTTTGAAAAATGGTATTTTGATGAATAGCACTTTTATACAATATTATATTATTTTATTATTACTTAAAATTTGATATTATTAACAGCAGTCATAACAATCAATTGTTTTGTGAAGAAGCCAAGAAGAAAGGAATTAACATTTGTCAAGGGCATATCATGTTTGACACTAAATTAGTTCATTTAGTTCTTATAGCAAATCTCTGAGACAGGCATTGTATTATTCCTGTTTTACATATGAAGAAACTTGATGCTCAAAATGGCTTGATATCAGCTGCTTAGCTTAAGAACCATGGAGATTTTTAAAAGTCATTCTGACCACAAAGCCATACTCATTCTTTCACAATATGTGTTTCTAATTTTCTAATACAGAGCACTCTGGAAAAATGAAATGAATATATAAAATGGTAAAATAAATACCTAAGTAAATAATAGACAGATGTCTTTACTTACTGAAATGAACCCAAGATAAAATTTCTCATTCAATTTTATGTGTATATATAAATAATATACAAAGACTTAAAAATAAACAATGTGAATTATGACTTTAATTGAGCATGGTTTTGTAATGCTACAGGACCTTAGAAAAAGGAAACAAGAATGACAGGTATAAGATTATTAATTTGTTGTAAAATGGATTCATTTTTAATAAACAAAGAATACCTGAACAACAGGTTAAAAACATTTTCCAACTATTCTTTTGTCTAGCAGTGTATCATCATTTATTGTAAAATATATATATGCTGCCTTAAATTGGTGCCTACCAAGAATTACTCTCTGAAATAGTCAAAACAAACAAAAGACTGAAGCTCTCTTAAAAATAGGTTATTTTTGCCATTTTTTTTTGTAACCCAAGGAATAAAACATTTTGTTTTTCAGACCCGAATTTTAGTGACACACAACCTCGCACTTCTACCACAGGTGGATCTTATTGTTGTGATGGAAAGTGGCAGAGTAGCGCAAATGGGGACATACCAGGAACTGCTGTCCAAACCCCTAAGTCTCGCGAATTTGCTTCAGGCCTTCAGTGGTCAAGAACAAGGTGAGGATACAATGAGAAGCAACCTCAGGTACAGTCTGCTTACCCACTGGAACTGCCTGATTTTCGCTGTGCATTTCACTTCATTCATGCTGCTTGAGTCAAGAGCTGGGTATCTTTCTTTCTCTGGAAAGGAAGCACGTACATTGGGACACACCAGCTAAAAATCTGCCTCATCTATGGTCTTTTAAGCAAAAGTTTATGCCCCAGGGTCTGTTCATCTATGAAATAAGAGATTAGATGATTTATATGCTCTGTGGCAGGTTTAGAATATAATGGGTCTAAACATTCTACTTTCTTTTAAATTAAGAACAGGGAGCATAAATCCATGTCAAATAAATAATAAATATTTAAAACGTATTACTGCATGTTGTGGGAGAGAAACAAAAGAAAAAGAATCTGAAAAATGACAAGGAGGCATGATATTTATCTAACTTTTATAAAATAACAATTGAGTTTATTCACTACTAACTTTTGTTACTATAGTCTTAGTATTTTGAATTAAAATTCATAGATGTTTATGTAAATGAAGTGGTTTGATCGTTATCTAATTAGGACAAAAGGATGTTTGAAGTCTAGCAATAGTTTAATATCCCAGAGACCAGTCATTTCCCAACTCTGAACATTGGATCTCTTTTCCAGCTACAGATGGTTTCTCATGGAGATCACCATCTTGATCCTTGCCCTATTCCTTTCCAGAACACCACTGAGAAATGCCTGTAAAATCAGTGAACTATTTCATAATTTCAGGGTAAAAAGAAGAAATATAGACCTATGTCTTAGTAGTTCCTACATGAACTGATTTCCATTAATTCACTTTACACTTTACCTGGATTATAAAGGTCAATAAAATATGATCTTTTTAACAGGATCGCTGCAATTTAGTATTTTAATGCCATGAAATCAAAAAACAAAGCCATTCTGCTGATGTGTTTCTCTAAGCTAATACACATTAGGTTTGTATTACTATTTTTTTTATTCCTTGTTTACACTCCTTTTTCAAATTCGCATACTCTATATGGAGATGCATTCAGAAATATCTGATGCATCATCAGATGGCTGTGGTCCTTCTTAATAAAAGAAGCACCTTGTCTCTTCTTAATGGCCAGCAATTTTGGAAATAAGCCCTTGCCTGTTTGTTCAGACTAAGTAATAATTTATGTTTAGAGTGTAGGAAAGCTGTGTCTGTGAGTGTCTCCTCGGGCTAGAATGAGGATGTGGTCTCCAGCCCCAGCACTAAGGTAGCCTCCTGCTGGGCAACTAGTAGGTACTCAGTAGCTGTTTGTTAAACAAGTGAATCTACCTCCTTTGTTTCCACAGAAGTTTGTCTCCTCAATTAATGGGATGACTTGGAATGCTATGAGCCAGTGTATTTTTTTCCCCCCACTTATCTTAAAGGCTAAGTGAAATATAAATTGTATTACTTTGGAAAATACAGCTCTAAAAGCAGGCAGTCTGTAAGTTTTACGTTCAAAATTTAATTTACCATAAAATATGAAACTCACTTTTGAAATTTGTGGAATTTGCTCTTGTTTAAATTTCTGGCTTTGGACACAAACATCATGCTTTCTTTGCATTGATATATCGTCTGTGTACACAAGTCCTCTGTGGTAACAAGTGGAAAGCAGTGTTATTCTTGAAGTTGTGCTGACATTAATAGATGTTACTACCTTGCCATCAGAAATATGCAAGAGTTAGAAAAATATAAATTGAACTTTTTCTAATTACTTCAATATTGTATCTTTTCTGTTAAAATTCAGAAAGGTGGTAAGTAGTGGCAATTTTTGTACTAGAAATAGAATACGTTTGCAAAAATGAATATTTCTGGAGTTTTGATTTCTTGGATGCTGAATAAAAAATATATATGTAAAGGCTTTTTAAAAGCAGCCATAAAATTACTTTACTCATAATAATGATAGATAGATAATTTGTAAAAGGCCAGATGTATATAGTATAATTTTATTAGTGACCACATAGAGCAAGACAAAAATAGATTACCTGATATAAAATTGATATAAAACAGCGTACCAGACAACAGCTTCAACCTCATTTACATTCAGTGTCACACTCCTGCAGTACTGTCCTCAGACCTGGGCCAGTGTGCCCCAGTCCTGTACTCCATGTTTTAGAGCCTCTGCTCTGCCTTCCCTGGCTGGCTCTCTGGCCAAAGCCTAGGGGTTGTGCCCATCAGAGGTCCTCTTCCCATTCCCCCACTCCTTGACCACTCCAGGTCCTCAGGGTCCCATAATCTCTGCCCAAATGACCTAGGGTTATTCCAGGGACCTAGGCTTATTCTTCAGTTCTGCCCTCCCAAAGGTAGGCTGCTCTGCTGGCATTCACCACTCTTTGGCCTAAGGAGTTTTGTTTTTTTCTTTTGGAGGGGGCTTGGCAGAGCCTGGGCGTGTCACTGAGGTATTCACAGACATGGTGAAGGTTGGAGCTGGGGTGGAAGAGAAGCCACAAGTGCCTTGACTCGGAGCCCCTCACCCGGGTCTGCCATGATCCCCAGAGGAATTCTCAGGGCTCCAAGCCCTCTCACCTGGACTTCGCCTTCCAGTAGTTTGGAAGGCATGTGTGCCAGGGTAAGCTATAGAACTTATTTATGAATCTATTAGTTCCGTCTGTGACTATTAAATAATTAGAAATGTGGCACACAGGCCTTCATTTATACTCCTCCCCGGTTCCCACAGATGTTAGGTGCACTCTTGTCCCCGTGGGAAATTCCTTTTTCTTATTTGCATAAATAGTAAGGAAAAACATCTAATTATACCTGAGAGCATTTTTATCAGGATTTAGGAGAAACGGATTCCCTGAACAGGGAGTATGATTTGAGAAGTGTGACCCTCAGTTCTAAAATCTCTCTGTTATCTATTGTTTATATATTATAATTAATTTTTTGGTCTTGATTCTGTTCAAAAATTCCTTTAAAAGGTACATAATTCTTTTATTTAAAAATTCTTGTTAACTTATACGACACTAAATTGGGAGTACAAGTCAGCACAACATTGTGGAAGAAAAAGTTAGAACCAGGAGCCCTGGGTTCTAATACAAGTTTTCATAAAAATGACCTAACTTCTCTGGTTCTTCTCACTTATGAAAAATAAAATAGAACTTGAACTAGGTCCATTTTTCCTAGTGGCTGATATGGAAGTGAACAATGCATATTTTTATCACTCCTTTTCCCCCAACACTGCTTATAACACAGACAATTTTTCTTCTTTTCCTATCATTCTCACATTCACTACTGGAGTTGAAACTAGATGACTAGAAAAAGCAGAGTTCACGGTATGATTTGGGTTTAGACACACTGGATCTCTAAAAATGCATGTAGCTCTGAAAAATCTACAAGTCTTACCTCATGGGAAAAATCTACAAGTCTTACCTCATGGGAATATATGTAAGACAATCAATCAGAGGTGAGAAAAGGGTTTATGAAAAATGATACGAAGACTAAAGATGAATTTATATATTCATAGCCTAGACTTAGGCTAATTCTTACCCACACTAATGTTACTGATGACAGGTAGGATGGCTTGGGCATTGATTATGTCAATAGATTCACAAGTGTTACATTTACTTGATTCTTTCCAAAACCTCCTGAGGCTTCTTCGTCCTGATTTTACAAAAGGATTGCACAAGTTAAGACAGATTGTTAAATTGCAGAATTTGAATCTTTGTTGCTGCTGTTTCATGACAAACGCCAATCAAACTCTTAAACAGTGTATCAGACCTATAGGAACAAGTACACTTAGTGTGAAAGACAGGAAGGAACGTGGGGCTCAGTACACTCTTGTTCTCTCTGTCTCTGTCTCTTTGACAACTGGGTTTCAGGCAAGTCACTAACCCTATCTGAGCTTTATTTTTCCCTACAAAATAAGGGTAAGCTTACCTAGTCTTTTTATCTTACCAGTTCATTTTGGCACTCCAACTGTATAGTGTATGTGAACACATTCTATACATTGTACATTTAGTATTATTATTATCAGCTATAAAGAAGAAAATGTGCCTTAGGCCGGGGAGGCTGAAATATCTCCAAATTGAATTCTCATTCTGTGAGACATGGAATCCCATTTTCACAGAAGTGGTTGATGTAAATCAGGTTCTTCCATTAAGGGCTGGATGTTTACTTCTAGAAATAAGAAAGCATAGAATTCATATAAGAGACCTGAGAAATCTCCAAGTCCAATCCCTTCCTTTTAAAGATAAAAAATTTGAAATTCAAGGAGTTTAAGTATTATACTGTACAAACAGACAGAATTCTTCCTAGCTCTGAGAAGCTTCCCATCGAATTCACTAACAGTATCTTGAACCTCAGTCTTGTAGTTCTAGATAAGTGGCTTTGGTTTGTGTCATCTGCTTTACTTCTCTGTGCTTTTTATCCCTAAAATGTGGACTGTAAAATGATAATTGTAGTATCTTCTTAACAGAGGTAGTTATGAAAAAATGAGAGTTAGTATTTGTAAAGCTTTTAGAGCAGTGCCTGCCACAGAAAAAGCTATAATTAGTTATTAGTGACATTAGTAAGAACATGACAGAAATTTGAGGAATTTACCATTGTATTTTTGTAATAATCTTCACAATAATAACATTTTTATAAAAAAACTTGATGAAATTGCATTTTTCTTTCAGAGACTAGAGTTGTGTTCCTCTTGGGCAAATACTTAACCCCTTTGTGGAAGATCCAAAACAGATGAGCACTCCTCCCTGACGTCCAAAAAAGAATTTCTCTGTAGGCTTTTGCATTATGAAATTTTAGTTTTATTAAGACATTACAAGAAATTTTAGGTGAAGGGGAAATAATGGGGAAAATGAAAGGGCTTCCAGTATACCCATGGATCCAGAACACAAGAAATTCTTTAACTTGTATAATCTTTCATCATATTTCTCTCTATTTTGTGCATTGTGTGTTTTATGGATATAAAAGTACTCACCATCTTCCTCTCCAGCTCATGCTTTAAAGCAAGTCAGTGTAATCAACTCCAGAACTATACTGAAAGACCAAACCCTGGAGCAAAATGATAGGTGAGTACTGGGATAATAGGAGGCCTAGCATTAATTTCACTTCTTAGCATTTAAAATGCATCCTATAAAAAGGATCTGTACATTATAATGGGTACAAAATACACTTAGTGGTTTCCAGATTTTAAACTATAAAGTTAGACAGTTTTATCTAAGTTTTTAAGTGAGATATGTGACTTAGTTTGGGAAAAATAGTAACTCAGGGATTTGTAGCCAATTTCTAGTAGAAGAAATCTACTCTGATTTGTGTGTATGTGTGTGTGCACTAAAAATATCTCCAAAAAGAATCTGTTTAGAAAAACAAGAGGAAGGGAGAGAGGGAGGGAGGGGAGGAGGGAGGGAGAGAATGGTAAGAGAAAGTGAAAGAGAAATAAAAGTAATGAAGCTTTGACCCTGATTGGATTCTGTTGTGTTATATTTCTTTTCTAGTTTTGTAAGTGACTAAAATGAGCAGTGATTGAAGCAAGTTAACCTAATCAGTTCTTTGCCCTATTATTCCCACACAACAGTTGCAAACAGGAGATTGAAAGAAAAAAGGAAATAGTAGCAGGAAGTGATTTAAAAAGTAAGTGGCTGGAATTATAGGGAGCAGCCGGCCACTGGTCAAAGTTGTTAAAATGCTGTAAGGGAAGCAAGCATTTCAGGATCCAGCAGCTCAGAATTTTGTAGTTTTGACCTTGAATAAAAAGAATGGACCTTGAATTTACTTTTTTCTGAAAGAATTGGCTATTTCTATGGATGTGTGGGTGATGTGGGTGTTGTGGGCCGCAGCTTTGTGTGCATATCAGATTTAGCCAGGTTTGAAGAGGTAAACTAAATTATTCCTCTTTGATCGTAAAGACCTTGGGCTGCTTCACTTCTTTATTGTCTCTGTGTTGTCATCTAGTCTCATGGCTTTAATTACCTTCTATACAGTAATGCCCCCAGGTTTATATTCCCAGACCAACCTGTCCCCTGAACCCCGGAGTTGGACCTTTCTCCTTAAAGTCTAAGTGATACCTCTAATTTATATGATCAAAACAGAACCCTTGATTTTCCCACACCACATACAATACTTCCCCTCATGCAATCTTCTCAGCTAACAGCAACACAGTTCTTTGACCTGTCTCTTACTCCACATCCAATTTATCATCAAATCCCATTGGCTCTATCTTCGGATATCCAATAATCCAGAATTCAAACAATACCCATCACATTCACAGCTACCCTTTGTCCAAATCACTATCATTTCCCACCTGAATTATTCTAATTGTTTTCTTCCAGGTCTTACCATCCTTGCCTTGTACAGTCTGTTTGTAACATAGCATCCAGAGTGGTTTGCTTTACAAATAAGAGTCAAATCATGTCACTTTTTCTGCCCCAAATCTCCAAAAGATTCACATCTCAGAGTAAAATCCCAAGTCCTTACAATGACCTGTAAAGCCTTGGAGGTCATGAACCTGTTTACCTTTTTGATCTCAGAGCCTCCTGAGGCCCATCTTACTGCTCTGCTCCAGCAACACTGACTCTGCTCTTCATGGAAAACCAGACATGCTCCCACCCCAGGGCCTTTGCACTTTCTGATCCCACTGCTGGGGTATATTTCTCTCAAATATCCATATGGCTTGCTCACCCACCCTCTGTAGCTCTTCCCTCAAATGTCATCTCATCAATGAAGATTTATTTTGCCACCCTATTTTATATCACAATACTTTCTACCCCTCCATGTTTTTTTTCCCATAATTTTTTATTGATTATCAGCATACTGGAAAATTTACTTGTTTACTTTTATTTTGTCTTTCTCTTACCTCTAGGTTATAAACTTTATAAGAGCAGGAATTTTTGTCAATTTGTTCACTATTGTACTGCCATCTAAATAACATGCTTCAACTAAACACTGAATAATAATGACATGTGAGCTGGTGTTCCAGAAATATTTTAAAGGGATGAATAACAAACTAGAGACTGAAAGAACACTCAAGGAACTTTTAATCCACCACTTATTTTTCTCTTACCATTATAACAATACATTTCATTTAAATTTGTCAGTTTTTAAGGATCTCCAAGAAAATCAAATCCAAAAACATTGAAGCAAACTTTGAAATTTGTGTGCTGTGGGATCTACACATCTCTAAATCATAAAGAGAGTTTTCAGCTGTGTATTGTCTCACTGTGCATTCAATAAGTAGCTTGCTTAAAAGCGTAAAACTTAAAAATCATTAAGTATTGTTGTAAACATAATCAGACCCTTCCCTCAATAGTAAATCACTTTTTTCTTATTTATAAAAATCACTGTTAGTCATATCTAAATTAAACCTCTTAAAGTTTCTGTGAACTGCTTTTACAAAATTTCTTCTTGAAAAAAGAACCCCAGTCCCCATTTGATTACAGATTTGATTACAGAACCGGTTTCTAAACATTCCTCAGGTTGTGGAGGCTCGTACTGGAGCCAGCATTCTGCAACTTACTATTGCAGTGAGGAGTGCATCCGAAAGATGGCCTCAGTTCTGACATGGCATGTTCTGCTCAACAGAACCCAGCATCAAACTTACTATTTGATGACTGTGACAAAAATGTTATTGGAGGTCTATGAATTTCCCCTATGCTGATCTTTTCTTGTTTTTAGTCATGGTAATCAATTTTTTTTTTAATCTTATGTTTGAGAAATCCGAGATCTACTTTCATTTTTCCAAAATATGTTCATATCTGCCTACTTTCATGTATTTTCTGGTTTATCACTCTTTATACGATTTTCTAGTCTAGCTTTCATTTTTTATCTCCTTTACTATTTGGTAAGATAACATTACATGGAGAAATTTTTCCTGATTTTAAATCTAATTTTTCTATTTTTTTAATTACCCAGTTATTTCCAATTTGGGCAGAATCAAGATAGACTAGATATTGGAAGATACAAGTAGGCAGGAACTTTACATCAGTTAGAGACTCTTTACAGAGATAGAGAAACAATCTTCCTCATGGAAGGGGCAACTGACTTAGCTACCCAGAAGAAGGGAGGTGGAAAGGAAAGGAATTGGACTGAATCGTGTCTGAGAGTCCCTCCCTTTGAAATTTAAGAATTAAAATTACTTTATAATATTAGTTTGACTTTTTAATAGGGACCAAAATAACTTGAACTGTTTCAACATTTTCTTTTTCTTTGTTTGGTTTAGATTTATATCGCAAATATTATTTTATTTCCTTAAACATTTATTACTATTCCCTGAATAAAATAAACTGGAAATACTATTTTGGTATCTAGACTGCCCCCTTCTGGCTTTCATGTCAGACTCTATTAAATCACTACAGTCCTCCCACACATACTCTACACTTTGCAACTGTGAGCTTGGTTCAGGGATAATTGTTTCAGTATGTTAATTTTATATATCTTATACAAAAATATGCAGAAGGGAATTGTGCCAACTTTCCCTAGGGCTTCTGAAGGACAGAACAAGACATTTTTAAAACTTCTCTCCCAGTATAAAATAATTTGCTCTTTAAAAATTCGAATAAAACCTGTTATTCACAACAGTGTGTCCAGGACCAAATGCAGTATTTTTGTAGAAAAAGAATGAATAACACTGTGGTTTGGGAAAGCAACACCCTCCTGTATAGTGTCCAGTAAATTATTGGTCTTCGTTAGTTGTGTTTCATTAGGATGCTTCAATTCCCTCTTAACAGTTGGGTTTCATAGCATTTTATATCCAGCTACATTGAGAATTAATTTTTTGGCTTGACACCAATGCTAAATTTGCTTATCCAAACAGAAGCCAGGCCAAGGGCTTGAAGGATGATGACAGTGATTAACCCAAATCATATACCAGGAGTTATTCCAATGAAAGTGTCTGTTAAATAGTGTATCTCTTCCTGATGGTGAAGCTGATCCTGCAAAGGGCACGTGCTGCAACCTCCCACAGAATGGTTCTTGACACTAATGCCAGATACGGGAAGGGAAGAACCATTGAACTGATCATATAGACTTTGCTTATTCTGATAAGTAAAATGGGAAACATGGAAAAGTGGGGATATGTACTGCAGTCCAGAATTTCCAGAGGTCAGTTTGATGTTAGATATATCAAATATCAATATCAAAATACTTAGAATTCATCATACCTTATGTTTCTATTTCCTTATAAGGGACCATGAAAGATGTGAAAAAAAATGATCATTACAGCAGTAATTAAAGTAGGAAAAAACTGCAACCACTATAACTTTGGGTTTTGTTAAATAAATTTTAATATAGTAAAATAATAAAATATTATGTTGCGTATGATAAAATATAATACTGTTATAGAATAATATTTGAGGTTCATTATATATTGAGTTACAAAGACTGTGTGTAATTTTTTGGTAATTTTTTTTAATTAAAGATCAGTTACAGAGCAACATTTGAATTATGATACCACACATACAGGGAGAAAAGGCTTTAACAAAAGACTAAAGACAGAGCATGAAGTGTCTCTGGAGTGTAGAATTATGAATCAGTTTTTCTTCTGCTTCTCTTCCTCCTCTGTTTTCTCTCTACCTCTCCCTCCTTTGTCCTTACTGTTCTTCATGCTATTCAGTATTTTCTGAATATTTCTTCAATAATACAAGTTCAGAGTTATTGACAAATGTCTGGTGATTGGTTGGAAATATGCCAAGATTGAGGCAGAGGAAATGTTGTGGCCCCAGAAAGCTTTGGAGAAGGTAGGGAAATAGCTGCTTCAGTTCAGGGCATGCTTGAGACAAACAGGCAGAGATGAAGTAGATGGCAAGTAGGTATCTTACTGTGCGGCTCTGGAGCTCAGGGAAGAGATAGAGACTAGAGAAATCAGTCTGAGAGTCACCCATGAAGAAGAAGGGTATTGAAACTGTGGGAGTGGATTGTGGGAGTGTGGAGCATACAAAGGAAATAATGACTGGAATGGAGTCTGAGGACACATAAGCATTAAAGGGAAGACAGTGAAACTAATAGAGGCTCAGAGAGGTGGGAGAAAACACAAATGCACAATGGTAGGGAAGTAAAAAGAAAGGTCCCTGGAACAAGGGAGTGGTCAGTGATGTTAAATGCCATGGAGAGTTCAAGTGAAATAACTTTCAAAATATCCCATGGAATCAGCAGTAAGTGTTTTACTTATTTCATCAAGGCGTTGTTGATGGAAATGATTTCAGTCAGGTGCCAGGAAGTTTGAGAAGCAGGTGATTTGGCAGAAGGATGCTTGGTTAGAGAAGGCAAGCAAGAAGTAGGATGGTAACTGAGCACAGAACTGAGAGCAGAATTGTTTTTGTGGTGATGGCATTGGTTTTAAGATGAGACAACTGTGTAGTTCTCTATGGGCTGACAGGAAGGAGTCACTAGAAGGGAAGAAAGTGAAGATTAGAAAAGAGAGGGAACAATTTGGGGTTTCCCAGATTTGCCTTAAGATAAGAATCCCTTGGATCATTTGTTTAAAAGACAGATTTCTAGAGGAGAAATCTTGTAATCTGCCATTTTAATAAGCACTGTCAAGTGACTTATTGACAAAAAATTGTAGAAACACTAGAGTTAATAAATGTGTTTTGATAAAATGGGGCAGAACAGAATTCAGATCATAAGGTTGTCCTTAGATCCGAGGAGAGAGTCAGAAAATGTTGGTGGAGATGCAGATAAATGTAGATAAGCCGTGACTGACTTCCCTGTCTGCATTGACTTTCTCCATCATGTAGGGGCCCCTTCTGGGAAAGATGCAAGAATTTCTAGACACTATTGAAAGCGCAGGTGGGAGGAAGATACTAATTTATGGTAGAGCCAATTTGCAGGGCTTTATGATCTTTTGCAGCAGCACTCCACAGGTGGGGAGCAAGTGTGACAAAGACTGACTTGTGAGTTTTAACAATGGAAGTTTAATGTAAGGAACGCAGGGCCAAGAGTTCAAATATTACCGCAGTTTGGATGAAAATGTAACCATGGAGTAAATGCTGGATAATGAAGGGAATAGAGAGAGGGTCTGGGACTGAGAGGACCTGAATGTGGGACAGTCAGTGCTAAAGCCAGGAATATTCTAAGTAACCCAGGATCATTGATCATACGAGAAAGGAAGGATGATAGAAAGTTGGATTTGGGAACTGGGAGTTTAGATGGAATAAAAGCCAAATGTAGTGAGAGTAATTCAGATGTACAGTTTAGAAATAGAAGTTATGTTACAGCCAGAGACTGAAATAGTTCAACTTTTCAAAGCTAAATTAGTTCCAGGTAACAAGATTCATGGTTTAAGTTCATGAAAGTTGATGGCCAATGTAGAGTGCAGATAGAAGACTCTGAAAGTATGGTCATGAAGTTGAGAAGAGATTGAGTTTAATACTATTGTCCTTGTAAGTTTTCACATCACCCAGGGTGGTTGCAGAACAAAGTGGGACGAATTAGCCTCATGCTAGTCTTCTAATGGGACAGGAGGCAAGTAGGTGAGGAGGCAAAGATTATGGTACAGCCAGATGGCATTAACTCAAACCATCTAGGGATCTGGCTCCAGTCTGAAGGATAATTATCTAGAAGCAGCAGTGAAAAATCAGACAAAGTATGTGGGGCCCTAAAAATGTGGGGTATGGCAGAGTAAACAATCTCCCTTCCAGAACAGTAAAGGAACAATGTTCTTATCAGGGCAAGTCAGGTTGCTGTTAATAAAGTAGAAGAATATTCAACAAAGTGGTTGAGAGAGTATAACTTAAAAAAAAGTGTTTGTAGATCTTAAACCTAAAAAATGTACATCATCTTGCTTTATCAGGCCTTTATTGAATCAAGGAAAACAGTTCTCAGTGAAAAAAGAAACAGTTCCTGTTGGAGGGGTAAGTACCAGAATAACTAATGTTATTTGTTATTAACCACTGAAATATTGAAGATTACACTGCATTGTTAATAAATATTATATATTTTTCATTGAATTTGAGAGGTTTGCTATATAAAATTTGAAGAAACTACATTAAATGGAGCTGTTGGACATTACAGTGGTGGATTGGATGTTATCTAGCTATGTATAAACTTGTTTACTAATGATAGTAATTAACATTATTTGAGCATTTATTTTTTGGTACTCAGGACTGCACAGGTACTTCGCTTGTACTTATAAGGTGGCTACTGTTATTATTCCAGTTTACAGATGAGTCGTCTGAGGGTTAGAAGAGTTAGTAAACTGACCAAGATCACAAAGCTTAGGACATGTCAGAGTAGGATGTAAATCTAGCTCATGTGACTTTTAAGTGCAGTAACATTTTTAAAATCAATTTTGCCTTTAGGTGAAGTTCTCGGTCATTCTGAAGTACCTCCGAGCCTTCGGCTGGCTCTGGGTGTGGCTGAATGTGGCCACTTACCTAGGGCAGAATTTGGTGGGCATCGGGCAGCATCTGTGGCTGAGTGACTGGGCTAAAGAAGCAAAGCACATGAGTGATTTTGCAGAATGGAAGCAAAGAAGAAGCAATAGACTTAACATCTATGGATTATTGGGATTAATGCAAGGTTAAAAAAAAAAGTCCAGCTGTTTTTCTTTTCTCTTTCTAACCTAATTGATTCAGATGCAAGCATAGGGCATCATTTTACTTTTAAAAAAAAAATCTGTATCATAATTTTCAAATACTTTGGGACAATTCAAGTGCATATATTTTTAATTTGCCATATTTGAGAAAGTAAACAAAAACTTGAATGTGTCCGCTACATGGACCACACTAAATAATTTGTCTTATTTAATCTTGAAAGTAACTATTTAGAAAGGTTTTATTATCCCCATTTTACAGCTGAGGAAACTGAAGCTCCGTGTGTTAAATCATTCAGGACTCAAAAGGCTCATTCTCTGTGTGAGGCTTGTGACTGATGTTATGATCAATGAGGTTGTTAAAAACTGAATTGTAGGTAAAGTTTAAAACTATATGAGAAGCAATAATTGTATAGAAGTAGTAAAAGAAAACACTGTGAGGATTTAGAGCAGGGGAAAACCATGTTTGGTTGAGAGATGAAGGTAATCTACAAGGAATAGTTGGCATTTGAGATGACACTAAAAAGATGGATTGAATTTTGTCAGATGGAGATCACATGGGAGAGAAGGTGAGATGTAGAGAAAGATGTGAGTAAAGACAGGGATGGGGAAGATGAGGGGGAGTGGGCAAAGTGAGGGTGCCAGTTTGAGTAATCTCCAGGTTATTGATATGGCAGTAGGGGAACTAGAGGTGGGAGGTAGTTTGGAGATGTGCTGGAGATGATAGTTGGAATGGCAAGTGGAAAACTTTGAGAATTTGAGGGAAAATATGTGACACAATTGAAGTTATTTGTCAGACTAAAAATAAATTCGCAGTGATTAAAAAGATGGATTTATTTTTACTGGCAGGACTAAAACTAGAGATCAGGGAGAAGTTGAGATTAGTAGAGAAGGAATAATCAAGTATCTTCAGGAGTCTAAATGGGAGATAATTCAATACAGAAAGATCTCTGGCTGATTTATCTCATGTCACCCAGAGCATCTAGTCCAGTGCTAACCAAGAGGTAGGGAACATAGGAGGACTGAATAAATAAGGTATGAATGGAGGAAGAGTCAGAGAGCTGCAGTGGACTGAAGAAAAGGGATGGATAGGAAAGGCACTGCAGTGAAAGCATTTATAAGAACTGCTGATCTGAGGGTAAGAAGATAAGAGCATCACTCATGATTTTGAGGTTTGAGTAATTGGGAAAACAGTGAAGACAAAAATAAGGAAACCAAAGGCAGGGGAAGGCTTAGTTGGTAGAGCAGAGAAAGGATGAATTCAATTTGGGGCACATTTAATAGGAAATGTGAATGCCTTTTTTCTACTTTTTTTTTCACTGTTTTCCTCCCAGTAGGCAGAGGAGATACATACTGTCCTTCAAAGAAGCTAGGAAATACGAGAGTAAGAAGAAAGATACTCAAAATTATAGTACCCAAGAGTATGGAACATTTAAAGGGAAGCTTTATAAAATAGAGACAGTTTTTTGGGTGTGTTTATAAAAAGAAAGGAAGACAATGTGAAGGAGAATGATGAATTCAAATAAGAAAATAATGGAGTCATCTACGTGGAAATCATGTTATCTAAGGACATGTGTAAGGGAAAACAGAGATATAAATTTTGGTAACAGAAAATGAAGATAAAATTTAAAAATACATAACCTAGTTAGGGCCTTCCTTCTCTTTTCTCCTCTCCCATCTTTTTTTTATTGTGTGACCATACTACTGTTATAAGTAGTGTCTCCATCAGAAAGTAAGCAAATATTGTGAGAGAAATTTATGTGTGTTTGGTCATATTGTTAACAACATTCACTGGGGAAAGAGATGTTATGTTAATAACTAAAATGAGATGTAAGGACTTAGAATGCGTTTGCTTTTGAATCAGTGAGTCAGCTTATTGGCCTTGTGGTTTGCAACTCAATGAGGAAAAAGTAGATTACAGGGATCTAGAACGCTGAGCACAAAAGAAGCATCGATGTATACATCTCTGTATCCGTGTCTATTCACATGTACACATGAGGCTTAAATTCGGACCAATCCAGTGAGCTCATGTTGCAGTTTTAAGGGAGATCCAATATTCTTTGAATATTTTAAGTAAACAAATACCTTTCCTATACTAGACAAGGTATGCAAGTTTAGTATTCAAAATCTTACCTGTGTGAAGACTTACCTTTAATTAACTATTAATAGGTATAGAAGTATTTTGTAATGAAGGTAATAGATTATGTACAGTTTAATCAAATTTTTTTTCCAGTTGACCTTTTGTTTGCAGTGGTCTGCAATCTTAGGATAGAAATCTTCTCTTTTTTCACATTTAAAAATTTTCACATTAAAAAAATTATTTTTTCTTGACTTATTAGTAAATACAGTTTAAATTATTCATAAATAAGGTGAGCCTAAGAAATGAAAATCTATAATTTCTGGTTTTTTCAGTAGTCCACGGCTACATTTTGTGGAACCTGGTACAATCCAGAGCAGGCTGTATTCACTGACATCAAAGCTCACATTTTTTTTCTTCAAGCTTTAAAGCATAAACAATATTTTAACATGTTAATACCAGAGGCTTGCTATGAATAATATAGAAGGCTAACATTCAAACAAAACTGAAGTATTGAAGCAGAAAACATTGCATCTATATTTTATAACAGTAATAAAGACCTTGCCTTATCTTCTGAAAAAGAAATAGCCCTGAACTTTTTTTTTTTTTTTCGCTGATTCCCAGGTATTTGCTTTAGAGTGTCTAGGACATTCTGAACATCCCTAATCTATTGTGTTTTCTGCCTCACCATTAGCTTCCTTTTCCAACCCAATGTGTAAAATACAGGTGCCTTATTTTCAAAGTGTGAGAATGCGTGGCTACTTCCAGTTTAAGACAAGTGAGGGAGTCATTTCCTTTGCCTGCCTCACAAAATTACACCAGAATGGCAGTGAATAAATATAAAAGTAAAGGATTCAGGAGATTTCAGAGTGATTCCTTTCTACATAAGCGATTATACTGATAACCATGAGTAGAAGAACCTGTAATCAGGAACAGACACTAGGTGAAGCTGTGAAAGAACAGGAAGAGGTTCAGTCTAGCCCCGGGGAAGCAGGTACAGAGAGGGGGACTGAGTTGCGTGGAAGTAATCAAAGTAATTCACTAGAGCATGTCCTGCTGGCCCATCACCTCTCCTACAATACCCACCACCACCCTCTCGATGTCTATAGCAACTGGCAGAGAAGCAATATGATGGAAACTAGAAATCTGCTGTCTGAAGAGGAAATTAGGGTTATCAATGCGTGTGACATATGTAGAAGAAAGCCTCCCTCTGTGGCTTTTGGAGAAGCTCCAGCCTACATGTCTGGATCCCCATGAGACTTCCAGTGTTGCACTTACCCACTTAAGTGGAACTTCCATTCAGAGGAGAGAAATGTTGGGAGAAGTTAATGTATGCAGTGGCTGAAGAAAGCCATATCAATTACCTCTGTTAATTAACTATATCATTATCTCACATATTTAAACTGATAATGGTGGATGGTACACATCTTAATCAAGCCAACAGTACAACAGTATAAATAAGAGCCAACAAATATGGCAGAGGAGCCCAGAAGCAAAACAGTCATATTTTGAATAGAAGAGAAGCTTAAAAATATATCTTCAGATATTCCATATATTGTATCCACAAAGCAAGTGCAGATTGTGTTGAAGTAAGTTCAAGAAAGTTCTTGAAAAAATTAAAGAATTTAAGAAGATTGTGCAAATGTGAGAAGACAAAGTGGGAAAATTATCCCAGATAATTGTACAACATCAAAAATGTAGATAGCAAACGATAAATAAAGAAAAAAATCAGAAGAATAATCCAGGACGTTCAACATCCACATAATAAGACGTACAGAAAATGCAGATGAAAATTATCAAATACATAATATTTAACAGCATTTTCTGTAACTGAACGTACAAAAGCCTGTTCCCACAACCCTTCTAGTTTAGAGCAGAAAGACAGAGGGTTCCAAGAGTATTTTGTGTTGCAGGAGGAGGGGGCTAAATAGGATGAAAGAAATAATAGAATATCTGATGAGCTTGAATATATTCAGAAGAGATTTGCTGACTGTTGAATTGTTTGTGAATAGATTAGTCCTTGTTGGATAGAAAACTAAGCATATGGAAAAATTGCAGTACAAACATTATAAATTTTATGTTCTTTATGAATATTGTGTGTTTAGTAGTAATGTAAACACTGAATATTTGAGGAAAAAAGGGCAACTTTTTTTGGAAGGTCTAGAGGAAGAAAGTATGGGGAATGAGGTAAGAAAATAATAGAAAATATTTAAGAATAAGAAATTATTAAACAGCATTATGTGGTGTTATTTAAAATGTAAAGGAACTAGCTAAAAGAATTTAAGGTCATCAAGAGCAACCATTTTTGTTCTGTTTTGTTTTAAACACACCTGCAAAGGAACAAGAATCACGTTGGCAACACAATTTTATTAACAGTTCTGTATAGTAGAGACTAATGGAGCAGTTGTGTATCCCTTAAGACTCAAGAACAAGTGGCTTAAATAACATCAAAATGTATTGATGCCCAAATGGAAAAGTCCAGACACAGATCTTTAAACACACTTGATCTGGGGACTCAACTGAAGTGTCCACTACTCTTTATTTATCAGTTCTACTGGTTTTACTCATTGGCTTAATTCTCAGGCTTCACATGGTGATGGCAATGTTCTCTTTCAAAGAACTTCCTTCCATAGGAATCCATGAAATTACTCTTTAAACAATTTGAGTCACATATCCATCCTTCAACTAATCATTGTAACCAAGCATTTCTTCGTCTAGCCGTAAAAGTTCCCCAATTTGGAGACTCTTTGTCCTTTCGTTTCTTCTTACACACCTGGATAGTTCTTTTCTGAGCTTGACTCTTTCTTGTCAGGTTTTGTCAGACACAGCTAACTAGTCAGTAGATACTAAGAACTGTTTTTCAACCTCTTCCAGTAAAGCTACATGTTTATTATTTATATTTTGACTTTTTAGTTTTTTCAAGAACAATGCTCCTACCAAGAATGAATCTCAGCAGCTAAACAGGCCAAAAAAAAATGTATTCTTTACTCATATCACCTGTCCATTGTAGGTCAGGAAAGGGTCTCTTCTGATTCTAGAGGCTCAGGGTGAAGAAGCACTCCAACCACCATCTTAAATGTTGGCAGGCACTGTGCAAAGGGAATGGGAGCTTTAGCAAGTCTAACATCGACAGCTAAAAGCTGTATGTTGCTTGAAAGTGTTATGTGCTGTTTCTTCCTCAATGATTGTTCAGAACTATTCATTTGGTCCCATCAGTCACATGGAGGCCAGAAAGTGCAACTCTACCATGGACCTAGAAGCCAGGAAAACAAATTGTTTGGTTAGCAGCACCAGCAACCACCACGTTGTCCCTCAGGACATCATAAAATTAATAGGTTGCTAAAATTCTGTCAACCTGGTTGATCTCTTCTCTTTTATGCATTTCTCTAGAACCTGTGCTCATGAGTAAGGAGACCCCCCACTTGGATAACCCATCAGAGCGTCTGTATTTATTTTCAGTGCACCATCTACATTTATACTTATTTTAGTCCTCAATTACACATTTTAAGTTTGATATTTGAGTTTTCCATTAAAAAATAGATGCTATTGTAAGCAGTCTTTTGAGAGAGAGAATATAAAGTTGCTTTAAGATGTTACTATGTCCCTGATAACAATTTCTGCTTAGGTCTCTTTGTTTGCTCTGGAGCCTATGCACTGACCAGGGGATCCTTGGCTGCCTCTCGAACTTTGCATGCTCAGCTGTTGGATAATGTGCTGCATCTCCCGCTCCAGTTTTTTGAAACCAATCCCATAGGCCAGATCATCAGTCGGTTCACCAAGGTAAGTAAAGCCATACCTTCTTAAATAGCGTGCCTAAAAATGATGATCCATGTTTAGTACCTTATAATCTCATTTGTAAAAAAAATATCATTCTAAGAAGATGGGATTAGATTTAGTATAGATTTCATTGTTATTTTATTTCTTACTCTCAGGACATTTATGTATGTATAACAGAGTCACATCTGACACACATAATTGAAATAAACCTTGAAATTTGCTGAAAGAATCCAAGAAGTGTATGTGCTTTGGTGTCTACAACTCTAATTCTTACACACATTTAGTTTGAGAATCAGTGGTTTAGGCTGATAAGGGAAAGAAAATATAAGTCTATATGGAGATGCCTGGGTTTTAAGCATTCTGCCTTGAAGAAAGCTGTCAACTCACCTATGGTGAATGGGGAATGGCTGGAGGCTCCCAGAGTATCTGTTTATCTGTAGGGTTTCCCCATGTATTTACTATTAAGTACTTATAATTGCACTGTCCAACAGAAATATAACACAAGCCACATAGGTCATTTTAAATTTTCTAGTAACCACAATAAAAAAGTAAAAAGATACAGTTGAAATAATCAATTATAGTAAAATATTTTATTTAATGAAGAATGTCTGTAGCATTATTTTAAATTGTAATCAATGTAAAGTTATTAACTAAATTTTTTACTTTTTCCTACGAAGTCTTCAAAATTTGGTTTCTATTATATACTTTCATTATATCTCAATTTGCAGTAACCATATTTTAAGTGCTCAATAATTACATATTGCTAATGTTTCCTGTATTAGACATTACATAACCATAACCTTAAAATATAGCAATATATTTATGTATTTATGAAAAAATGTTGTATGGAATGTGGAAAATGAAAATAAGACATGAAAATATTAATGAAAGTACCAAGCATAAAAAATGCTTGATGAAATATTAAATCTTGCCTAATCATACCAATGTTGCATTGTTCCTTGAAAATTTATAGAAGAGCTTGATCACCAGTGTTCTTTCTCTCCCAGGACATTTCTCTATGACCTTACTAAACAACTCTCATTTTTATACAATAACATGACAAATGATTGGGTCTTGAACAGATGAGAATATTGGAAGATATATTTTAAACACAGGCAGGAAGTTATATATGAATATAATGGTCTTATACTATTAGATATAAGACAATCAGGGAAGTGTCAAAGCAAGACTGAGAATTAATAAAATTCCATCTCCATTCTTTATGTCAGTTTTGTCCTGAACTGGGTAATCCATCCCTTCAAGGTTAGACATCTTTCTCTTCCCTGGGATCTCTTAGGTCATGTCTTAAACCACAAACATAACTTTGATTAAGTCACATGTGAATTGATGCATGACCTTCTCTCATTCCCATTGTCCACCTCCATCTTTCAAATCCTTATTTTGTAAATGAAGATTATTTTGTTTTCTTGTTTCTTCTAATTTTGTCAGGATCCAGCTATCCAAGAAGGTCACTGAACATATTATCAGTAGATAGGAATGGCCCAGGAGTATTTTACAATTTTTAGGCAGTGAATAATGGTAGGCCAGTACCCCCTGAACACACAACTACTGGGGTTTGAATTCTTTTTGTGTTTTAACTAGAGTCTAACTTCAGTCATATAAATTAAATGCCATGTAGTTGTCACTGGGAAATACAAATTACTTGATCATAGATATCTCATTACTAGAACACCCTCTTAATTGTTATAGCTGACCACAGTAGGGATATATGTGGGAGTAGGTTGGGAAGGGCAAAAGTCATATAGTTAGACATTTAATAATCAGATTGTCACATCTGGGTAAATTTTTTTTTTAATTTTTACATTGAATGATATATGTCTTCTTCCTGTCATTTTAAACCATGAAAAGTTAAAAATAAAGTGACCTGATATCATATTTTTTAGGACATGTTTATAATTGATATACGTTTCCATTACTACTTACGGACCTGGGTGAATTGTACATTGGATGTTGTCGGAACAATTTTGGTCATTGTGGGAGCTTTGCCACTCTTCATTCTGGCGGTTATTCCCTTGGTTTTCCTCTATTTCACTATACAAGTAAGTGCATGGATTTTTATGTGTGTTAATTACTTGCAAGTTCACAGTCAAATGTAGTCTTAGACCCACTTAAACTGCCTGTTAGTCCAGGTTCTCCAAGGAGCAGACATCAGGAAAGGATTAGGAGTACTAGAGAATTGTTGGGGAAATGCCCATCCAAGACAAAGGAGAGGGAGTGGCAGAAGGCTGGGTGAGCCTGACAGTGATGCAGGTCTGCTCCCCGTAAGGGAGAAGGAGAAAGAAGAGGATTGGGTGGGAAAAGTGCTGGACTACAGAATATTTTCAAAAAAGGTTTGGTTGGATGAATGGCAAGTCCACAGCCAACACTGCCCATTGGATGTCTCCATGTGTCCTCTCAATGGGCCTGTTGAGCATCCCTGCCATGCTGTCATTTACTGGGAGAACATGTAGGAAAAATGTCCTCCGTACTAACATCATAGTGCATTTAGAGAGGCAGCATCTGGGTTCTCAGTTAGCTCTGCTCCCTACAGCAGGAGAACTGAGTTGTACATTTTTATGGCCACCACTAAATTTAGATGTTGTTTACATTTTCACAGAAAGTTAATTTGCCTACATATTCAAGAGAGAAACAGACATTGCCTCTTTGCCCTGTTACCCAAACTACTACCGGAAAAACTAAACAGATCTCATGTTTATTATTCTTTATATTTTCTTGATATTCCAATTAAAATGTGGTCAACCAATTTGAATTTCAAAGTTATGTCACTGTGAGGCTACAGTATAAAAATGAAATTTCTTGACACATACCTAAATTAAATATAGAAGTATTTTGAGGCTATTTACACAAAAGGATGCAGTTCTTGTAGTTAATGTTTTCTCAAAACCTAAGTTTAAAAATTCATACTGGCGTTTAATTGGCCCAAACCAGAACATTAATCATCTGCTCACTTCTACACCGACAATACCATTACTCCTCCTACTTCCTGTGTTGTCCCTGCTCTCTCTGCCTGTCTGGATCTCATTTACCCTTCTTGGCCTGTGTCATATTCCATTTTCTGTGTGAAGCATCCTACCGAAATAGTGCAAAGGGATAGGACTTATCTAAGTGTTACGGATTTATTATACTGCTAGTATTATAGGTTGTTTTTGTTATTGTTGTTTTGTTTTGTTTTTTGGGGTTTTTTGGTAGATCAAAAGTTGTCTCCACAATGAAACTGTAAGTCCTCTGGGGCAGACACTATGTCTTATAGTTTAAAAAAATCAAGAAATTGAGGGATGATGTTGGGGGTCAGTTATATCTGCTTAAACACAAAACATAACCAAAACTAAACTAATGTCACAAATGATAGTCTTGTGGTTGGTACACTACAACAGGGTGATTAAACTTGGAAAAGAGTCTAGAAACCATGGTTTGTTAGGGGAAACTTTATAGGGTGAGTCCTGGGTGTAGATTCAGGAGCCTTCAATTCTAGTCACTTTCCTGACTCCTGTGTTTGGCATATCACTTCCCTTTCCAGGCTTTCTTCCCCCTGTAAAATAAGAGGTTTGCTTTAGACCCATGGGTTGCACCCCAGGCCTATTGAATCAGAATCTCTGATTGTACCTCTTTTAAAAAATCATATTTTATAACCAAAATATGTATAATTTTTGTTTGTTTGTTAATCATTTCCTAATAAAGCTGGAGGGAAATAAAGACTCTCTCAGGGTGGAGCCCAAACGTCTTGTGTTTTTAAAATCCTCCTGGTGATTTTTACTAAAATATGAGAAGCAATGATCTAAATCAAAGGTTCTTAAACTCAGTGCTCTGGACAGTTTCATGGAAGGACTCCGGAGTCTCTACAGTTCACTGAACTTATATGAAACTTCCCTTATGATGATCTCTTAAGTCTCCTCGCAGGCTCAGGATGCACAATCCTCTGTTTTCTCCAGAGCACTTAGCACAGAGCAGAGCTTGTGAACTGCAAGCTGACAGCCCACGTGTAGCTTCAGGTATGTTTTTCTTAGCTTGTTCAGTGTTTTTACCAAAATGAAGACATTTTCACATCAGGGGTTTTATGTAAAATTCCAGATCCAAAGATTTTCCTGAAAAAAAAATGCAACATGTGGCAACTCTTGATTTTCATTTCCAGTTTGTAGCAATGATCTGGGGCTGGTGAATGATGGTCCAGTTAACTCAGGGCACACTGCCTCCTGCTCTCCACAGCCTCCACCCATCCCAATTGTCTTTGGCCCAAGTCACAGGGGAAGTAGCCAATTATAATTGTGGCTGTATTGATTTTTTTTTTTTTTTTTGGTAGAGAAAAAAATAAAGAAAGAAAATTGTTTTCCATAATTATATTTAGGTACAAAAATATTATTGTTTGTACCTTTGGTCAGCCTCCTTCATTTAATGTGTTAACTGCCTGGCCACGCTTTCTACATATGATGTAGAGTTTTTCCCACAGTAGGTCAATAGCGGTTGTTTGAGAGCATTATTCAAGTGAAATTTTGCCCAGTTTTGTTCTAGTTGTGCTGTCCAGAATTGGGGCTTTTTACTTGTTACAAAGGTACATTCATTTCTTGGGGCTCCCGTAACAAATTTGGCGGCTTAAAACAATAGAAATTTTATTCTCTAAACAGTTCTGGAGGCCAGAAGTCCAAATTCCAGAAGCAAGCAGGGTTGTCTCCTTCTGGAGGTTCTGAGGGAGAGTCGGTTGCATGTTTCTCTCCTAGTCTCTGGTGGTCGTCAGAGACCCCTGGCATTTTCCTTGCCTCGGAGGTACATCAGTCCAGTCTCATCTTTCCAGGGCTTTCTCCCTGTGTCTGTGTCGTCTCCTCTTCTGTCTTTTATAAGGACACTCAGATTGGGTTCAGGGCCCACCCTAAATCCAGGGTGGTCTCATCTGGAGATCCTTAATGACATTTGCAAAGATCCTATTTCCAAATAAGGTCACATTCACAGGTCCTGGAGGTTAGACCTTGAACTTAACTTTTGGGGGCCACTCTTTAACCCAATACACAAGTGTCTTGCCGTTTTCAAACGACTGAAGTAATTTTGGCTACATCTCTCCAATTTTGGCTACACCTTTCCGTCTTCCCAATAGAGATACTACGTGGCGAGCTCTCGGCAGATTCGGCGGTTGGCAGGGGCATCACGCTCTCCTGTCATTTCCCACTTTAGCGAGACTCTCTCGGGGGTGCCCACCATCAGGGCATTTGGACATGAACAAAGGTTCATCCAGCAAAACAAAGAGGTGGTGAATGAGAATTTGGTCTGTTTCTACAATAATGTGATTTCAAACAGGTAAGTCATATCCATGTACCTAGTTCAGGACTAGTCTCTTCTTGGGTATCTTGTTCACTGACTTCTAAACAGGAAGAATGTTTTGTAATGACACTCTTCAAAAAAAAAAAACAAAACTAAAGCCTTAAGGATTTCTAGTATTTAATGTACCTTTAAGTTAAAGTATACCTATTTATATCCATATGAAAAGTACATGCTACTTTATGTGAGAATAAGGTGCAACATTTTTGAAGGCTATATAGGATGCTATTAGAATTACCAAAGATATGACTCTCTGCTGTACTCTATATTTGTAGAATGTATTTTATTTGCATAAAATAATTTATAATATTTTGAATTTGAGGTTATACATTTCACATACAGAAGAAAATAAAATATTAAATAGTCATTGGGCACATTTTAACTTTTAGAGACTAACTTTATCATATAAAAAATGTATGTAATCAGAATGGTAATTGATTTTCCAATGGGATTTTAAAATAAATACATCATTTAGCTGGTATTTCTTTCTTTTGATTTTTAAATTGATTAAATTTTAAAACAAAGTTCTACAAAAAAAAAGTAAAGTGTATTTTTATGCAGAGAAATCCTTTACTCTATCATCATTGCAACAATCCTATGTTTGATTGAGTTCTAAGTGAGAAAAAGAGAAAGTAGCTATTGATTTTACTCCTTAATTTTCCAAAAGAAAGTTCATACTAAGTGCATCAAAACGTTTGTGTCTCAGTTCGGGGGGTATATTCCATTATTCTAGGTGGCTGTCTGTTAGACTTGAATTTCTTGGCAACTTACTGGTGTTCTTCGCTGCACTGCTTGCTGTGCTGGCTGGCAATTCCATTGATTCAGCAGTAGTTGGTCTGTCCATATCCTATGCCCTAAATGTAAGTAATAATGATTGTGTGGTATATGATATGTTTATAACCCAGTTAATTAAACTCTCTTCTCCCTTGCCTGTCTGAATTATAGGCTGTATTAACTAAGTACTGAGAGACCAATCTGGATTACCCTGGAGGCTCATTTCTTTCTCTCTTTTGCTCCTAGCAAAAGAGCTGACTCAGCGTTACCAAGTTAGCTCACAGAAAGAACAGACTGATACCCAGGGCTCAGTGCTAGAGGACCAGGAAACTCCTGCGGTTGAATCATTACCCAGAAGTTTCCTGCTTCTTTGTCCTTATGGATTCATAAAGTGTAAAAGGGGTAGGGCCCCTCTATACCTTGGCCCATCCATCAAGTTTGCCCAAAATAAGCAAAGAGATAATGCAAGTTCTGGAGAGAATATATGCTCTACTTCTCTGATTCTAATTTTTTCCCTGACTAAGCCTTGTTTTATATTATACTGCAAAGCACAAGTGGCATGACTGTGTTCAGGCCCTCTTCGTAAAATAGAAAATTTCTTAAACTGTGATATAATTCCACATTATTGAAAAGATGGATCTAGAGGATTTGAGTACATGCCCTTATTCCCTTATCTAATACCTTTGAAGTCAGTTGCACTTCAGAATTCAGAACTTAGGCTTCTAGAAAGGAAATACATATATATATATATTTATATGTATGCAGGGCCTGGGGTGGAACTCTGTAATCAAACTACTTATTCTGCAGTGAAATATGTGAATGCACACTCTAAGTGGGTTAAATAAACACTTTAAGGAAGCCCACATCAGTTCAAGTCAGGTTGGCCATCAAATGGTTTTGCACCAAACTCAAGAAAAATCTGAATTGTGAGAGTTTGTTGACCTTGGGGAACCTATATTTGGGGGCAAGATGCAAAGAAAGTACAGTTTGAAAAAAAAGGGGACAGGAGTAGTCAGAATATTAGGAGAATCCACCACCTAATAGAAGGTGGTAAAGAATGCTAAAGATAACATTGTGCACAATTTCTTTTTTCTCATTTAGGATGTACATTTCTTGAGGCATATCTCATTCATCATTCCTTACACCAAGTATGGACTTTAATATATGTTGAACTATGTTGTTTCCATCTTCTGCCAAATAAACATTGTTTATGATATTAATGAATTTAACAAACTTAAACACATATGTGTGTATACATATAAGTATGCTTACTTCTAAAGTTGTTCAATACTTCAAAGAGATAAAATATATAAAAACTCTGAAAAATGAAGCTTTATAAACTGTTACTAATATTATGTAAAAGACTAATACTCATTCCTTAAGTTCTTGGTTTTTCACTCCCAGATTACTCAATCTCTGAATTTTTGGGTAAGGAAAGCATGTGAAATTGAAACCAATGCAGTTTCCATTGAAAGAGTTTGTGAATATGAAAATATGGATAAAGAGGTAAGCACTCTAAATAACCAATAAACGGATGCAGAATTAAGGTATTGTAATTAGTGCACCTTGAACTGACATTTTAAAAATAAATTTTAAACAAAACCTGCATTTCCAAATTTATATTGTAATATTCAGCATTTCAACAAAATTAAAACCCAATCTATTTTTAATACACCATTATTTTGTATAATCACCAAAATAAGAAAAAGCACTAATTAAATTAAAATATTCCCAAAATTGTAAGATACATCCAATTTCAGTGTTGTTATAAAAATGAAATATGATCACCTGTTTTTAAGAGGCACAATGATTTGCTCCCTGCCAATGTAGAATAAAATATGCAACCTACAGTTTATAACTTTGTGAAGATTTTACACTGAGAAAAGTGTCTTGATATAGTCATCTCATAATTACGTAGAGACTGCAGTTTTAAAATTAACTACGTCTTTATACCTTCTGTTCCATTTACTCATCATTAGTGTCTCTGTGGATGAGAAGGAGGAGGAGATTAAATCTGTCAGCTTTGTTCCCTTAATTAACCATAATTTGGGAGGGAGAAGAATTAGACTATTGACAGAGTATAATATTTGCGTTATCTACATATTTTACTAGTCTAGGTTACTTCTGCCTACCAGTCCCATGAATTAACAGGGCAGATGATAAAGGGTATATGTTGAATTTCTGTATCTTCTTTAATCCACCTATAAAAGTATCTTCATGAAACTTCCCTCTTTTGCTCATAACTCTGAGGAAGAAGGTTCCTCCTCCAAAGAAAAAACTTCAAGTTTCCAGCTGTATTTTTGGTAACATCTCTTCACATCTTTTCTGAGACCTTGCTCCATTAACCACCTTCTCTAATTCCTACGTTTCAGCACCCCAACCCCCTTGCTCCTGTCAGCCTATAAATATGCTCAAATATTTGCTGCATATGCCAAGTCCTACCTAAACTTTGAAACATCCTCTGTATTCGTCCCTAGATCTAACTTTCCTTTTTCATACAGCTTTCCGGAAAGATAAGTCTACCTTCACAATCATGGTTACAGTTACCAATATTCAGTTTGCTCAGCCTATTGCCATGTGATGACTAATATAAGAATTTTATTGTTTTCTATATTTTCTAAATCTTTTGCTATTAATATTTTTTTTTCATTTTAGAAAAAGACAATAAAATATGTGTGTGCACACACAAACACACACATTTTTTAAAAAATCACCTTTATGTAATTTGATGCAACTGCTGACAGATACTGTTGCAAAACTCTTGATGTGGAAAAAAAAAAAGTGAATTTGTCAAATAATCCTATTTATTCCTCTAGAGCCCTATTTCTCTTCTCTTCTTTACAGTAGAATTCCTTGGAATAGTTGCTTGTACTTACCCTTTCTAATTCCCCTTCTCTCGTCCTTTTTTGGACCCTCTTGAAACAAGCTTTAAATCCCACAGCTTCACTGACCTGCCCTGGTCAAGATCAGTGACTGTGGTGCCCTCTCAGTCTTCACCGTACCTGGCCTATCATTTGACACTTGCGATCCGTGAAAACACCTCATCTCCCTGACCGGGCACCATAGTCTTCTGCGTGTTCTTCTACCTCCTGCTATTCCTCCAGTGTTCCATTCGTGCCCCTGTCTCAGGTCCTAAGCAAGTGTAGTTAGCTTCCTTCACCTTCACCTGGATAGCTCTGATATCCACATGGCTTGTTTCCTCACCGTGTCCAGCCAGGCCTTTCCTAACCATCTTACTTTAAATTACACAAACCCTGCCTGTTTCCTGTCTTCCAAAGCTTTGTCCAGCTAAAATTCAACATAGGCTATGTCGCTCTTTCTGTTTCTTCCCACCAGCATGTACGCTCCAAGAGGGCAAGAATTATTACCTGTTTTTCTCACTGCTAAATCTCCAGCAACTAAAGCATTGACTGGCACAGTCAACACTAGGTATTTGGGAAATGAATAAATGACAAACTGTCCTCACCTCAGCTAAAATTTCAGGTTACCTTCATCTCCTTTATAGGGTTTTAGAAGATTTTTCTTAATACCTTAATGGAAGGTGGGAGGCCTTTTTACCTCTAAAAAATTATTTCTAAAATTTTCTTTTAACTAAATGAGAAATTTTATGTTGGGGTTATTTAAAACTATTTTCAGAAAAATCATAATATCTATAAATGTTGTCCTTCAACATTTTTCATCAGTGTTTTTTTATATGCATGATAATTTTGGGGGGGAGGTAATTCATTGTAATCATAGTTTAAAAAATATTTCTTTGTTTTAAGGCACCCTGGATAATGTCTAAAAGGCCTCCATCACAATGGCCTAATAAAGGGATAGTGGAGTTTATGCATTATCAGGCTCGATACCGAGATGATCTTGGCTTAGCATTACAGGATATCACTTTCCAGACTCATGGGGAAGAAAAGGTACCAAATGTATTTCATAAGTTTCACTTTCCCCTTTTATCTGAATATATTCATTGTTAAGACCAAAGTATACCTTAGTATTGACTATAAGATGGTTATTTGTTCAAATTTAATATAAAAGTAATAAAGTAGGGTTGGTGTACACAGAATAAGTTTTTCCTCCATAAATAAAATATAGATATATTTTAAGTTGTGAAATGATTTATTGTGAAACACAATTTTACTAGATTTTTAGTTTTATGGAGGTGTAATTAATAAATTAAAATTATATATATTTAGGGTATACAATGTGATAGTTTTATATATATACATATTGTGAAATGATTACCATAACCTTAAGAACACTTAAGATCTATTCTCTTAGCAAAATTCAGCATTATTAACTATAGTCACCATTAGATCCCTGGAATTTCTCCATCTGATAACTGAATGTTTGTACACTTTGACCAACATCTTCCCTTTTTCCCCACCCCTCAGCCCCTCGTAACCACCATCTACTCTCTGGTACTATGAATTTGATGTTTTTAGATTCCACGTATAAGAGAGATACATACAATATTTTTCTCTGTCTGGCTTGCTTTACTTAGCATAATGTCCTCCAGTTTCAACTCTGTTACCACAAATGGCAGGACTTTCTTCATTTTTATGACAGAATAATATATATATGTGTACAAATAGATATAGTTTTTCCATTCATCCATGGCAGACAGATACATAGATTTTTTTCCATATCTTGGCTACTGTGAATAATGTTGCAGTGAACTTGGGAGTGGAGATTTGTCTTCATAATCTAATTTCATTTCCTTTGGCTCTATGCCTAGTATTAGCATACTTTATTTTTACTTCCTCTAGTAAGTGAAGTTCGAGAATAAGATAATAATTACCTACATACAGTAAATACATAGCAGAGAGTATCTATACCGTCAGTGACATCATGTGTTCCAAGACTGTGAAGTGGGAAAATGCTTGCGATGTAATTTAGTTAATAGAAACTGTACACAAAACTGTTGGTAGTGTATCATTTTTGTTTTAAAAAAAGCAAGCAGATATACACATTAACAAAAATCCTAGAAGAACAGTTAATTATAAAACATGAACAGTGATTCTCTCTGGGTGATGGGATTTTAGATGATTTTTACTTCTATGTTTTTTCTCACATTTTTCAACATGTTTTATGAAAGTGTATTATTTTCCTAATCAGATTCATATTTCACATATAAGTAAAAGTTAAAAAAAAATTAACAGCAATATCCCACTTTTCCTTTTTCAGAGACCTGTCTTTCATAACCTCGAACAACTCTTTTTCTAACCTTTTAAACCAGGTCCACTGCAGTGATATCAGGGACAGAAATATTTTTGGAACAAATGAAATAATTGTGGAATTTGGATTATTCCAGTTAATTCAACGTATTCCTGGTTTTGCTGATGTAGCATTCAGATGTAAGATTTAAGACCTTTTCTTAGGGCAAACCAACCTCCACAATGTTCTCTCTGCCTAACGTTCCTATTAACTCTGAGACGAATCAGCACCCAGAAGAGATTGCTTTGGTTCTCGTGGCCAAAGGAACATGCGCAATCACTGGATGTTTCTGGCAAGCTGGTCATTTTGCCCAAGAATCCAAAATCCTCAGACATTATCTGTGACCACCCTTAATAGTTTCAATGCAGTAGATGTTTTGATACACCAAGGAAATCTACAGGCTTTCCTTTAGATTTTCTAGTCTATCTGAGCAGAGGGTGCCAGTCCTGTTTGCTTGTTTGCTTGTTTATTTTGAGGGAGGGATGCTGGAGAAGCCTCATTTTGAAAATCCCAGGAAAACAACCCCATTATCAATCTTGCTGTGAACCACACCCTTAATGGCTAGTTCAGGGATGGTTCAGGGATGATCTGCTCTTCCTGGGGCTGCTGATGTGCTCTAGTAGGTGGTAACTAAATTGCTCAAAACTAGAGAAACACACATATTAGTCCAAGCATTTCCAGTAAAGATTATCTGGATATAGACTGATGCTTGAAAGTCACATTACATCCTCCGTGACAATCAATGTTATTCTGGTTGGCAAAATTAGATTCCACTGACCCGACATGTAATAAAGTTGTTGTCAGTACAAAGGTCCTTTTCCCTTACACAAAGTACATCTTGTAGTAACTTATGGTGAAAAAGAATAGAAAAACGAATATATGTGTGTTCATGTACGACTGAAGCATTGTATATATATATACAAAAAAAAGTACAGTGTAAACTGCTTATAATAATTTCATTATAGATTGGAATTGTGGGACGAACTGGAGCCGGCAAATCAACACTATCCAATTGCCTATTTAGAACTGTGGAAGGATCAGGAGGCAAAATTATTATCGATGGAATTGATATATCTTCTATTGGGCTTCATGACCTTCGTGGCAAACTTAATATTATTCCACAGGTAAAACTGTTTTGCTGTTAGTCTTTCTTAATTTCCTCAAGGTAAGCATCTTCCTTTTTTTTTTTTAAGAGTATATTCCTTTCAAGCATGTACATTCATTTTGGGGAGCCAAATTATTTTAAATGTATTGTGAAAAATCACTATTTAATTGAATCCTGTTAAACACTCTTACTCTAAAGTGTTCTTCCTAAGTGCATTGATCTATTTAAAAAACTGGTACATTGTTTTGCAAGTTTCCTTCATAATGGTGAATATAAATAAAATTTGAATGAAAAGATCAGACTGAAATATGTTGGTATTTTTTGGAAGAAAAAAACAATTATTGAGGCTGTTGCTTAGTTGATAATTTGAATGTAGGGTTTTGACTCTTCTGACTTGAAGTTTAGAAACATTAAAAAAAATAAAAAGAACAGTAATTCAGTTAGATCTTTTTTTCTCAGGTTCTTTGATTTTTCCATCCATGGCATCAAAGGAACTTGAGCATTAACAAGTACGCAAATTGGCTCAATAATATGCCTCTAAGGTCAAAAATGACTTATTCAATTGAGTTTGAGAGATTTCAGCTGAGCATTTATGAAATATTTTTATATTACTTTCTAAAAATAACAAAATTATATCATCTCTTTGTCATGTTGTTTACATACATACTTGCATTCATGAATTCACATCAAAACAAATCTGAGTAAAATCTAAAGTTCTGGCAGAGAAAAATTTAGTGGAAAAAAGAAATAGACATTTCTTTCTTATAAATCAGTACAGGTGTAGTAAAATACAGGTTCACTAGGCATGTTGGTGTGTCGGAAAGAGCATGGACTTGTCCTCTTTGAACTGGGCTTGAGCACTTACCTTCTGTATGTCCCTGGACGAGAGCTTTTGAAACCTCCAGTTCACTCTGTCAAATGAGGATATTGACTTCCATCTTTCTGGGTTGGTGTACTGATTGATTGTGTTGCATACGTAGTATAGATTGCATTTATTCAGTTTTTTTCTCTGTTATGGTGTATCCCTGACTAAATGACAGCCATCGTCATCATTACTATTATGGTTGTTGTGGACATGATCAATAAGAGGAGGAGGAAGAATCAGGAAGCTTATAACGATTTACCCTAACTTGCAGCTTACTCTGATTCTCTGCTGCTTTGGGTTTTAATATAAAATGAATTTGACAACTATTTCATTTTTTCCTTATTTAGCATATGCATGCCTCCTGTGACAGTAAGATTACTGGTAACTATTTTATTCTCTAGGATCCTGTTTTATTTTCTGGAACCCTTCAGATGAACCTAGACCCCCTAGACAAGTATTCTGATGGCCAGCTGTGGGAGGTGCTGGAACTGTGTCACTTAAAAGAATTTGTGCAGTCCCTTCCCAGGAAGCTGCTACATGAGATTTCAGAGGGCGGTGAAAACCTCAGGTAAGATGCTAAGAGCAGAGCTTGCCCGGGTCATTTGTGCTCAGCTTTTTACAGACGAGTTGGCCTCAAAGGGAAATCACTCCTGAGCCAGCATGGATTTTGTTTGGTCTGTTCAAAGCACATCACTGCTGATTACCTCTAGGGAAGAGAGACAAGGAATAAATAAAATAGTAGCCACTCACTGGGAAACTGCTGGTTGAGAAACAAAGGGGAAAAAAACGAACAATGCAGTACAAAAAGTCACTATTTGATTGAATCTTCTTTTGTAAAGTCTCCTATTCTAATAGCTTTCTTCCTAAAAAATGTTGTAAGGGGCTGCTTTTTCTTCATGGCTATTTGATGTCTTAGGACAGTTCCTTTATGTGATCAGAGACCTAAGGAAAGTCAGTTGGACCCTCTCAAGCCTGCACTGCATGGCTTAGCCTTCTCTTTGACTACTCTTCCCCTCCCTTTCTGTTTCCACCACCTTGGCCTCCGTGCTGATTCATCAAAATGCCAGGCCATTTCCTGTCTGCCTCAGGAGTTTCACATCTGCGATTCACTTTGCCAGGAACAAGTTCCCATCGGAAATCTGCAAGACTTACTCCCCACTTCCTTCAGGTCTTGAATTAAAAAGCATCTTCCCAGTGCCACCAAACCTCCCAAACTCCCCGAAGGTTTTCACCTAAGCATTTTCAAAGGCCAGCTGATGTGGGTTGGGAGGGGAGGGGAGGTCCTAGGGTCTGTGATCAGCTGCGCACAATTCTAACTGGTTGATGGTAATCAACCCTTAGGCACTAGGTTGGGTTGGGGGGCAGGCTATATGCTCATGATCATAAAGTAGTTAATTTCTTCTATTTGGTGGTGGTTTTTAGCATTTGAAAAACTCAGGAAATATGCATGAGATACTATCATCTGGGTACCTCAGAGAGGAGCTACAGCAGAGGATACAGGGAAGGGATCTGTCCCAGGAAAGGCTCACAGGGTCCTGCTTGGTTACAGTTCCCCCCTTTTCTTTGATTCTCCTCAACCTTGAGGAGAACAGGTGTTAGACAAGAAGGGGAACAGTGTTTTGGATAGAGAGGTTAATCATAAACTTGGCAGAGGAACTTGGTTTCAATCTCCACTCTTGTTTCATCCTCCCCCAAATCTTTCAGGGAATAGGGGGAGGATTTTTTTGGCTTGCCCATCTAATATATACACCCCACATGCACGCTTCACACGTCCCCTTTCTGTATGTTTGAATTCTTCTTATTACTAGGCATTTTGCTCATTTATCTTGTTTATTTTTTGTTTCACCATGTAAACTCCACACAGACGTAAACTTTTGTCTATTTAATTCACTGTTCTATTTTCAGAACTTGGACCGGAGTCTGGCATATAATAATCACTCAGTGAATATTTCTTAAAGAAAAGAACGAATGAATGAGTTAGGAAGAGAGCAACAATTATCAGCAGAATTTTAGAACAGGAAGTGTGTGAGCATTAGAGGCCACCATTGAAGTCATTTTGCTGTCTTGTTTAAACAGCGTTGGACAACGACAGCTCATCTGTCTTGCTCGTGCATTGCTGAGAAAAACAAAAATTCTCATCTTGGATGAGGCAACAGCCTCCATCGATTTTGAGACTGACAACTTGGTGCAGGCCACAATCAGGAAGGAGTTTTCCGATTGCACCATCCTGACGATTGCCCACAGACTGCATTCTGTCATGGATTCAGACAGGTAGGCTTTACTTTCTTCAGAAATAAAACCATTTCTACAGAGGTAACTATTGAACATATAAAACACATTAATTACTTGCCACTACTAATAAACAATTTTAACTGTGCTGAGATACAAAATGTCCCTTAAGAGTATGGAAGATATTTTCCAAAATAATTAGAGGAGTATGTGAATGCTAAGAAGAATATTGGGAAACTTGATATATTTCCTGAGTCAAATAGTACCTTTATTTTGTACCGACACAACTCACACAGTCATTTAAACTTTACAGTTGTAACAACAAGAAGGGTGAACTGAAACACTGGTTATAGGTTACCTGACTGGATTTTTTTCACGTTGCAGGGTGCTTGTTCTAGACTCTGGAAGGATTACAGAATTTGAAACACCACAGAATTTGATACAGCAGAAAGGACTTTTCTTTGACATGCTAACAGAAGCAGAAATAACACAAGTCTCAGGGACAAAAATTAAATAGTTTTGGATTGTGCTTGATTATACCAAATAAAAAAAAATCAGTATTTGAAAAAATAATGACAGGGAAGAAATGCAAAAAAAGTGGGCAAAAAACCACTGGTCAGCACAAATAGGGATAAGCACCCTCACTGTAACCATCCAGGGCTGCACTCAGCCTTCTTTCTTCCATTCGTGCCCTCAGGGGTCTCTGCCTTTTCTCTGTTGCCTAAGTACTCAATGCCATTTACCCTTTAGGTCTCTATTTGAGAGGCACCTTCTCCAGAGTATCCTCTGATTTCCACCCCTGCTGTCCAGTCTGATCCAGACGCCCCTTTTCTGTGCTCTGACTACCCCCTTGTGCATACCTTTATCACGGCAGAGACCATACTCTGTTTTAATTCTTTTAGCCTGTCTCTGCACTAAGTGTACTTGAAGTCAAGTGCCCAGTTTCAGCCGAGTTTGTGTGTTAGGTTCCTAGCATAGTGCCTCTCAGATCGTTGATACTCAACAAACATGTGTAGATTGAGTGACTAGGTGTTTTAGTATAATAATATATGGGCACTGACATACATATTTACTATGTGTTGAGTTACTGTACAGTGTATAAAATTATGGAGGAATCAGAAAAAACATTGAGTTATTCAGTTGCTTTTTTAGAAAGATTAATTATATGTTAACTGAATTTTATGATGTGCTTTATTTAAAAATAATATTTTATAATATTTTTACTGTTTCCTTTTATATTTTTTATGGGACATCATTTTTTGGCTAGAGTTAACCTCAGTGGGTTATGTATCAGAAATTGTTAAATTTCTAGTACTAATTATATTTTGAAGGGCTTTTTAATTTGGTGGTTTTATATAATAGAAGCAACATTATTTCTCTGAATTGCCCTTCAAATTTGAGGTTTTCAAACTTGAATAGTATTTTCCTTTCAAGGTGATTTTAATAAAGTATTTTAATATGTTAAGATCTATCAACCATTTCTTTTATCCTCTTTTTCTCCTTCCTATGCAACAACTTTTTACAACTTCATTTTATCCCCTAAAGGTACTTATGAAAATTTTCCTTAAATTATAAATCCCTTTATTAACTCAAGCTTCCTTCCTTAGAATTTGTCACTTAAAATGTTGTCCTGTCTTTGTAATCCCTGAACTGCCTGCCGCTATGTTTTGTACTCTGTAAACATTGAGTAAATATGTGTTGAATTCCATTAAGAAAGGGAACTGGATATTTCATTAACGAGTGAAAATAAAGCAAAAATAAATTTTAAAAATTACTAAGCCAAAATTACTCAAGGAAATGTTATTGTGTTTTATTTTTTTATTTTTTATTTTTTGTGTTTTAAAATATTAATATTTCATTTTCATTTCAATTGTGTATGAAACTGAACAGGACTCTCTGGCGCCTTCCCAGGAACAGAAACAAAACAGCCAAGCAGTTACTATTACTGAGGCAGGAAAAACTGATGTGGCATGTGAGGAGGGCCATGTCCCAGGTCTCGATTGAGCTGCTGGGACGTGCACCACCAAGTGTGTGTCCTTGGCTTACGCAGGAAGGAATTCAAGAGTGAGCCACAGTTGAGTAAAGGTAGAGTTATTTAGGGAAGAGAAAGTAAGATGGCAGGGCACAGCCATTCAAGGAATGCTACAGCAATTAACATCAAATTGGTGAAAGATTCAACCCCCAGTAGACCTTGAGGCTCAAGATGTTGAGAGATTTAACTTCTAGTAGATCTTGAGCTTCATTATAGGCCCATTGTAATATATTAACATGGTGAGTAACATGCCCACAGGCACCATGGCAGTCCCAAGGCTAGCCACAAAAGGTCAAAGAGTGGGAAATGGCCAACTTCCTGGGAATCCCAGTCCCTTCCCCAGGCTACTTAGACTGGTCCTTCCACTTACTAGCATTTGAAGCCACCAAGCCCATAAAAACTAGCAACACGGCGCCTCTGCCAGCCCCTCTCTCCCCCTCGTTGGAGATGGCCCACATTCTGTCTATGGAATGTGTACCTACTTTTAATCTGAGCACCCAACACCCATATCTCGTGGCCTTTCTCTTGCCTTTCAGTGTATCTCTATGAATAAATCTACCTTTACTCAACAGTAGCTCTCTCTTAAATTCTTTCCTGTGTGAAGCCAAGGACCCACACTTGGCGGGGCATGTCCCAGGGGCTCAGCCGAAGCCTGGGACACAGCCCTTCTCACGCCCCACATCTGTGTTCTTGCATCAGAGAGATATGTACTGTACAGAATGTATATAGGCTGTTTCAAAAGGCAAGAAAAAGGCCATGAGGTGAGAGGTGGGTGCTCAGGTTAAAATAAAAGTAGGTACACACTCCATAGACAGAGTGCAGCTTGTCTCCGGATATGAGGGAGAGAAAGAGTTGACCAAGAGTCATGGTGTTGCCAGTTTTCAGTGGGCTCATAGCTTCACATGCCTGCAAATGGGAGGACTATTCCAATTACCCTGGGGAAGGGGCTGGGATTCCCAGGAATCGGGTCACTGACCACTCTTTTGCCTTGGGATTGTCATGGCACCTACGAGCATGCTATTTATCATGCCAATATATTACAATGAGGATATAATGAAGGTCAAGTTCTGCTAGAAGGCAAACCTCCCGCCATCTTAATCCTCAAGGGCAACTGGGAGTTGAATCTTCCACCATGTTGGTGTTAATTGCTATCATTCCTTGAACGGCTGTGCTCTGCCCTCTTCCCTCCAGTCTCATTATTATTTTACTCTTTCTCGTTCCTTCCAGTTCTCCTAGTTCCCTCTTTTCTGGCTGTCGTTTTCTAAGCAAGTGGATCATCTGTAGAATACAAAAATAAGGACTTTCGGCTACATTGTGAGCCACATTTCTCTACATCTTTTCATAAGGATGAAGACTATCTTGGTAGTTCCTGTGGTGGCTGATGAGCTGCTGGGTTAATGAGGCCACAGTAATGGGTATGAACCGGGTAAAGGCTGACTGGCTTCTCTTGCTGACAATGGCTGACCAGGTAACTAGGTTTGCTCACTTGTTGTTTACAGACAGACCAGACTGAGCATGTGCTTAGTTATCACAGTAGATCAAAGATAGGAACCTTTTATCTCATGAAGGCAGCACAAAGAGGAACATAAACGTGAACAGGTATCTGAGTAAAACAAAAATAGATCATAAATTTAAAAAATATTTGTGATATTTGTGAAAATTTTAAATATAGTTTTTCCAAAATGTTTAAAAGGAAAATGACAAATATGTACTTTTGTGTGTCAAGGATCGATTTTTGAATCCATGTTTATAAAACTCAGCTCATTATGAATACACTTGTGAATGATTATTGGTTTATTGCTATTTTTCAACTCTGATATACATAGTAGAAAATGTAATGTGGTGGTCAGAGAGTAGGACAAAATGAACGATTTGGAATGCCTGACAGTGGAGGGCCACAGGAACTAGGCATACAAAGTAACACAGCTTCAGTCACCACTAATTCTTTGGACATCTGCTTCTAGCTTCCTGTTCTGAGCATTTGTGGGGATTTCAGACCAGCCTCTGCTTTCCCTGTATCGCCATAGCTATGACTTTGCAGAGGTAATGGACAAGAATTAAAGTTGGCCATGGTGCGTAAGAGCTTGAAAACTTGTTTCACATACTTCCACTTTTTAGTAGAAACAGTTCCTTTTTATTCCCTCTTGGCCCGAAGCAGAAGTCCAACAAATGACAATTTGACCAAATGTTTAACCACATTGTAAAGTTTAAAAACACAAGAAAGAAAAGAAAGAAGTAAGTGTAAACAACTAAGGGGCTTGTTTTCTTTAAGTGTAAAGAAGTCTCAAGGAGGAAAGGACTGAGTTGGCCAGAGTGCTTCCATAACACCACTGGCTGCTTCTGCCTTTTGCTCAACCACCCATTATATATCTGTTGATTTATGGCTGCAAACCCATTGCTTTATCTCCAGCATCATGTCTGCATTTCAAGAAGAAAGGAGTGGTGAGAAGCAAGATGTTTGTATAATCTAAATGTGTAAACGTTAAAAAAAGAAACAGCCTGTGTACCTACTGATTTATATGGTTACATGTTTACATCTCAATGGTCAGAATCATGTCACAGCCATCCATAGCTGCAGAAGAAGATGGGAAATAACTTTTAAAGTAGGGGATATTGCCACTCCAAAAAACAAACAAACAAACAAACAAACAAACAAACAAACAAAAAAACCAGGTTCTAGAAGTAAGAGTGAATAGAAAAGATATTGCAGTAGCATTTAGCAGGTCTGCCACAACTACATTTTGCCACAAAGCATTTTTCAAACACTACAAAATTATCTTAATTTATCTACTTGGGAGACAAAGGAAGGGTAGTGGTTACAACTAATAATTAACTCAAATTCCCAGTTTCCAATACTACAGAGATCTGTTAGACAATATAAGTAAATGGATGAACTCATAACAGAAGTGTATGTGTGTGTGTGTGTGTGTCTATGTTTATATATAAATATATATAGTTCTAAAATTATAGGTGTTATACCATTTGAAACAATTTAGGTCTTTCAGTTTAGCCAAATAGTAGTTAATTCAATGAGGTGTAAAACAAACTGCGTTTGTTCCTGCTTTAACATCCAAATAAGTTGATGTGATGCAACTGTCTATTCTTTCCAAAACTAAATTTATGTTTATGAAGGCAAATTTATTTTTTCTCATATTTCATCAGAATTCTCAATAGTTTGCAGAAGTTTTAGACCCATAGAATCAGGGGCTTGAGGATATTTGGGAAAATAGCCCATTTTTTGGGTAGCATTTCCTTATAATCTCACATAAAATTAGCAAGTCATTGAACTTCTTTGTTCATGTCCCTATCTTTTTACCATCTCTATTCACAATATTTAGCACTTTCTGTACGAGGCACTCACAAAAAGCCACTGAAGTAGGTACCATCATCTCTATTTTGTATTTAAAAGATCTGTAAATTCAAATTTGCTTGTCAGAAATGTAAAAGATTAAATAGCAAAAGCGAAATCTTTAACATTATCTGATAAACAAAAGGTCTTTCATGGATACTATCCAGGGTTTATTACTGAACAAAAAAGGCACTGTAGGAGTGTATGATGGGATGGATAAGGCAACATAGCATTGGCACTGAGCATGAACTGGATTTGAATCATAGTTCTGCTATCTATTAGCTGTGTAATTCTGGGAAAATTACCTAATGCATCTGTGCCTTAATTTCCCTATTTGAAAATGGGGATAATAGTACCTACTCATGTTTATTGGTACAAAACTAATAGCAAGCATTCTATTATCTATTGTTGAATAACACGTTAATACAAAATGTAGTGAATCAGGAATCTGGAAACTGCTTAGCTGGGTGATTCTGGCTTAGGGTCTTTCATGAAATTACACTGAAATCTCAACTGTGGCTACATCATTTGAAGCCTCCAACATTGGTAAGTCAGGATCATAGGGAGCCACACTAGAAGCCACCTAACTCAATGTGGCAATGTCATTTGTTAATGGAAATAAATATGATGTGTCACTGTATTTCTACTGTATCTGAATCCCTCAGCAATGGCAGGGATAGTTCAAAACAACTATGAAGGAATCACAGGAACTAGTGATTGGAGAATCAAATCTACTACTATCTTTAAGGGTTCATTTGAAAAGACTACATTAATCAAATGAATTTCTTTTAAAAAAATTGTATTGAGCATTTTGTCTAAAGAATAACAAACTTTACTAGGGAAGTATAAAGTATTAACCACCGATCAAAGGATTAGTCTACTACGCAAGATTATTAATCATCTCAATTAGTTTAAATCTTGGCTCCATTACAGTCAGAAGCCATTAATGGATTTTGGAGACACTGTTCATATAATACAGAAAATGTCTCTTCTAAATAAGGGAAATAAGTAGAAAAGTAAGCAATACCAGAGACATTCAGGATGCAAGGAACTAGGCAATAGCTGCTGAGGGCACATGCCATGAGCATCAGATCAGCTCTATTCCTAATTCCTTTCTTATTTACATACCACAAAGATGTACTCTGGCCTAGTCCGGAATGGAAAATAAAGGACACAGTTTAAAAACCAAACTGCAAAGTCGTATTTATTTACATTAAAAGGTGAATTACCTGTACACACAAATTTAAGAGGCACAATCTGTTAAGCACAATAACTATGATCTTCAGAACATGTTATACACAGTAGTTATCTGCTGATACATCAGTGGTTCAAGTCAAAACACAGTAAGTACCAAAACACCCCTGACACAAAATAAATTATTCATTCACATATACTAATCATACAAGACAGTTAATATTTTAAAAGTTATGTACTTCAAAAAACACTAGCAAGATGTACAACCAAAATGTATTGTTTGTTTTATGAAAAATGTTTTCAGATTATTATGCATACATAATCCCTTGTAGGATGCATTTTTACCTTTTAAATAAATAAACTACACTGATTTCAAGACTATATATACATTTATATAGCCCCCTAAAATATAATTAAAGACAGACTTTACTTCATTTTTTTAAAGGTGTAACTATACTAGAGAATATGCTAAACAATTGCCTTCAAATTCCAACACTGCCAATCTATTTTTTAGACACAATTACTTAAATTCCAATTTTAGTGTATGAGATTAGCTGCCCTGTTTTGCAAATTGTTTCCTCTAAAGTGTTAATAGATTGTCCTGAACTACCTTATACTTGAGAAATTCAAACTTTAAAAAATCTTAAAATGCTTTAGGTTAAAACTGATACTATATATGGAGATTTTGAAAAATTGAATACTTTTCTCTTAAAGACCTTTGCAAAAAGATCTTTTTCTATTCTGAAACTTATTGAAGATTTCTATGACGTCCAAGAGAACACCTGAATATTTTCATAATGCAGTGAAGGATTCCTCTTTGGCATTTCTCCATTAGTTCTAAAATAAAACATGTCAACAGACATTCTATATTTTAATATCTACCTACTACACGTATTTTCATACACAAAAGTATTTGATTAAAATTCTTTTAACAGCAATTTCATTACTAAGAAACATTCTTTAGATCTGCAAAAACCACTCAGCTTTTTATATGAGAAGCTGAAATGTTTTGATGTTGCTGAAATCACTTTGTTCACTTTTCCTTTTCTTTGATTGGAAATTTAACATCCTTTCAAACTCAACAATGGATAAAGCAGATATATTTTATACTAACAAAAATGTTGACCAGAGTATAATTTTTGAATATTGATAGGAAATATGCCTCTATTATAGAAAAAAAAAAGCTTTAAATAACAGGGGCATCACAGAAATAAAACTGCTTCATTTTCTTTCTTGGTTTTTGTAGCTTTCCTAAAAGGAAACAAACCAAAACACAAAACTGCTACCAAGCTGATTTGTGGACCTTTTTTTCACATTGCATTCCACATTAGATTTCCACGTTACTTCCAGTATTCACAAATTTTCTGCTCTCATGACACACTAACCTTAAGGCTAAAAATAGCCCAAGTCTGTAACTATTTTTAATTGATGGTAGGAAACAAGGAAGGTATTTATAAATGAGTACAATTTCCTCATTTAAAACTAAGTATGGGGAAAAAAACTCAGTAAAACTGAATCAAATGCCAGCTAAATTCTCTACGGTTTACTGAAAACAAACAATGAAACAAAAATGTAAAAGAAATAAATATATTGTAGCTGATTACTGCTGTTTATCAATGTCCGCAAAGGTCTTAAATAACAAAAAATTGGTAGTAATGACGGCTTTATTGTGACATCAACACATTTCTAAAATGCAATTAATAATTTGCTATTGTTTTCTAAACAGGCAGAATCATGGAAATCCAAGCAGAGAAGATGCAAGCAGATGAAGGAACTAAAATATAAGTTAGGCATTTCTACTGTCTGGTGTTGAAATATTTGAATAAATCTGTAGCTATTTCAGAAACAAAATAAATTGGTCCAATAAATATATTTTAAAAATCTGGAGAATGTAGGTTATGTGAATAGGACACATAATGGGATACTGAATTTGTGAAAGTCGTTTTGTTATATAATATGGCAGTTATGAATATTATATATGCAGCTTAAAGTAACAATAAATACTGCTCTCTCCCACCCAATGTAAGTACCTGCCATCAACACTGTCCTTCAAGTATAGTTCAAATTCAGAGTTACATGTCATAACCAAAGGTATAAATTATCAGCTCCTGTCAATACAATTTAGTAAGAACTGGGAATGCTGTAATTGGCACTAGGCAATGTTTACAGAATATAATTTTAAGTGCATATGGTTATATGGTTATCTATTTCCAGAATCCAAAATACAGCCACCTGTGCTCCCAGAAGAGCTTTACCTCAGTTCTATCACTTTAGAAGTATTTGTTGGAATGGGAGCTCTCCAAAACCAAACAAGATCAATTTGGTCATATTCAATCCTAAAACAAAATATTACATAAAATTTCATATATCTAAGTGTTATCTTTTAGGTAAATTTGCGAGATATTTGGAGAATTTATTAGGTGGAGATGGTCTGATAAAGGGGAAGAGATCATCAGACAAGGTCACAAATAACCATTCCTTCATAATTCAGTTGAAGTTGGTCTTCTGTAAATGCTTATTGGGAATTTCTAAAGCACTGACTTGCAGAGGCCAAGAGCCGCCATCAATCCCTGCTTGGATAGCCACTCCTGTCACCACTGCCAGGTCAGGGTCTACAGACGTGTTGGGATCCTTTCCAAAGAACTCTTGAATGACCTGGCGGATTCGAGGAATACGAGTTGAGCCCCCAACCAAAACCACCTCGTCAATCTCAGTCTTTCCCAGGTGGCCTTCTTTTAACACTTGGTGAATGGGTACGAGGATTTTCTGGAAAAGATCTTCATTAAGGGTGTCAAAGAGCTTCCGTGATATTTCTGTTTCAAACAAAACCTGACTTTCTCCATTTTTCTTTTCAGAAAGGCTATCTCCAGTGCTCTTCACCTGGTGGCCATCTGCTGGGGAAAGTCTGTCCTTCTGCAGTTCAGTGTCACTACTCTGAGGTTCCTTCCTGTCCTTTTCCTCCACTGTTAGTAATACTGAGAGCTGAGCAGACTGATGAAGAGTCAGATTTAATTTGACCATTTCCACAGCTTGTCTCAATCTGTGGATTTCCTCTTTCCTAGATGGTAGGAAGCCATATGTTTGATAGATCTGTTTATATAAGTACTGAAGCAATCTCTGATTGAAGTCTTGTCCTCCAAGCTTATTGTTTCCTAAGTTAAAAATTTAAAAGTTTAATTATTATTTAGAAATATATATGTGCATGTATATGTATACATGTATCTGTGTATATGTATGTATAAAGATGATATTCTGGAAATAACAAACCCTTATTTAATGTATTATTAAGATTTTATTCATACAAAGACTGATTAAAAATAATTGGGTTAAAATGATCTTAATTCAAACATGTACTATTAAAATACAGTGCACATCTGGGCTTAAATGATGTAAAAGGAAGCATCTCTTAGTGATATCAAATAATTTTTCAGAAATAAGATACTGAGAACACAGACTGGCTTTTAAGTAACAATTGAAAAAAAAAACAAATGTCATTATTCTCAACAGAAGAAAGTTCTTATAATTAAAAAAGTATTAATAGGCATTTTTATCTTTAAAAAAAAAATCCTTTTGCTTGAATGATTAAAAGGTGAAAAATAGAAAAAAATACTTTAGTAAGGGAAAGAGTAATGGAATATAAATGCCCAGCGCCGAATCTAGTTCAAAATAGAGTCTGGTTAGGAGGGAAAAAATGTAGAAATTAAACCACCTATAACTTAAGCTCCATAGGTTTATTTCCTTAAACTAAATTAAAACAAAAGCCTTTAAAAATTAGAATATAAAATACAATTCTTAGATTTCCTAAAGACACCTATTTTGTGAAACAGATTATCAAGTGAAATAAACTGATCATCCTTTATTTTAAAAGAATGTCTTTCCTTCTGTTCCCTTCACCATCACCATTACATATGTTAATGTGCCTAAACCTCTGTACCTTTCCCTGTATTTTCCTTACCAGACATTGCTCGGGTCAGAAACATTCCTCCTTGTTTATTCAGCAATGACACATCTAGAGTTCCTCCGCCCAGATCTATTACCAAGACGTGAAAGACGTCTGCTTTGTGGAGGCCATAGGCCATAGCTGCTGCTGTAGGTTCATTTATTACTCTTAAGATCTTCAGTCCTGTAAAATCGGTTGGAGGGAAGAACAAATCATGAGAGGACATATTAGGAAATTTCTTCCCACTCAATCTTACAACGTTTTAAGTGTCTCTATGACATGAACTCCGCTGAGTAATAATAAGAAAGACAAGCCAGAAACCCCCCAAAATAATGAAAGAAGAAGGATAAATACAGGTTTTTCTAAATGAGTATCATTAAAATTATTCTAAAAGAAGATTATAATAAAAAGAAATAAAGGCCTAGATTCAGTAGAACACATCATTCTATTTATTAATTAATACTTAATTTTAGAAAATCTCTAAGCCTCCTCCTTCATATTTTACTTGGGAATACATAAGCAATTAAACTTTAATCATTTTGTAATGTAACAAATTGCTATAGAAATGAGATAAGCTTACTGTACTCTTCTTTTAAAAGAGACTTTTTGTTAAAAACAACAGATGAATAAACAGAAAAGAGATAATAAAAAGAAAAATCTAGAAATATACAGCAAAATCTGACTTCAAAGCAAAGTTAGACAGTAAATGTGCAGGCAAAAGATCAGATTTCCTTGAGCAAAATTCCTGCTTTAAACTAACTGCCACACATAATGAGTGGCCTTGAAAGTAACATGGCTTTATGTATCAAGAGCCATAAAACCTATTCAGACTCTGAAGAATTTATTCAAAGACCATAAAACCTTTCCCCTTAGCTCTCTGACTTCATCACTCACTCTGCTCCAGCCACACTGACCAACCTCCAATTTTCTTATGTACCAGCAAATTCTCATTTCATGGCTGCTCCACTGACCATTCTCCCTCCTATAGCATACTTCCTCTATATAGCTGCTTTGCTAACTGCCTTGCTTCCTTCAAATCTGCTTAAATGTCACCTTAGGAAGGTCTACATGACCACTCTTCTCTAAAACCTGCAAGTCCTCCTACCCTCTGGTCACCCGGCAAACCTGTCCCCTTATCCTGTCTTTTTTCCCACAGCATGTTACTTTCTCATGTATGTTGTATCAAGGCTCTCAACCAGAGGGCATTTGGCTCCTCTGGGGACTTCTGGCCACTGAAGACATAAAACTGTCATCATTTGTTGGGGAGGCTATACTGGCATCCAGGGAGTACAGGCCAGGGATGCTGCAAAATAGCCTATAACACGCAGGACAGTCTCCCAGAACAAAGAATTATCAGGCCCCAAATGTCCATTATGCTAAGGGTAAGAAAGCCCATAACATACCTATCTTCAATGCTGATTTTCTGTTACCCCCAATAGAATATAAGCTCCAGGAGAAAAGGATTTATCTGTTTTGTTTACTAAAGCACTCAATATTTATGGAATAGCATTATATGAATTTTCTCCCAATTTAGATTTTTTAAAAACATTATATTCATCTTCACATTAAAAAAGTTTAGAAGAAAAAAATTCCTCATTGCTAACATGTGTCCATGTTCTCTCAGCCTTTGTCATATGCCTGATAGACTGTTGTCATATTATACACATTTTACATGGCATGATAGAACTTCCTTAATTGTCTGTAAATCTATATAAAAACCCATCTAATTTATTTACCAAATAGTTTGTTCAGGTACCAAGTCAGGTGGTTTGCAAACGAAGTACCTTACTACAGATTTTCAACCTAAGAAAATTTTGATAAAAATGCAACTCAGGTATGTGATTACCTGCAAGGTTAGCAGCTTCAATTGTTGAATTTCTTTGTTTTAGATCAAATTCTGCTGGTACAGAAATAACAGCATTGGCAACTGGCATTCCAAGGTATTCCTCTGCCATTTCCTTTAACTTCAACAACAGTCTAGAGCCCACATATTCTGGGGAAACGGTGATGGTCTCATTACTTGTCACAGAAAACTCAACCATTCCATTTTTGTTTAAAACCTATGAAGGAGATTTGCAAAAACAAACAAATAAAAAGTGTGTGTATGTATCTACATATGCATATGCTAACACACATATATACATGCAGGATGTATTCAATCAAAACTTAACCTTTAAAAAGTCATAAAATTCATTTGTTATCTAACAAGTGCATTTACTAAGACTAGAGGTTGTTAAAAGTTATACTTTAAAATCTATAAAATGAATCCACTCCATAGTTTCAATAACAGAAGAATAATAAAATTCACCAATAAACATATAATTGGAACATAAAAGATTCTCAAACATAAATCTGATAAATGAAAGAAAAGATAAAAGCTGAAATAGAAGGAACAACAGTTGCTAAGTCATGTATGTAACTCAAGATCTTCTTTTTTTAAGAAAAATAAATTTGTTTCCAAAACTAATAGATCAGTGAAAGAATGTTCTGGTAAATATTAACAAGAATAATTTTAGTATTTCATTATGTTCTTATCTAAGAATAAACTGTCACTCACATTCTTGTTCCCGTGAAAACAGATGTTAGCCAATTATCCCTGCTAATGTGGTTGTACATTTGTACATTTAAAAAATTACATTAATTCTAAAACATGCTAGTTTCACCAACAGTTTTGTATTAACATCAACAGTAAAGAGCATTAATCTATTCTAAGAAATTACAAGCATTTTACCCCAGTCATTCTAGACTACGTAATTAGGTTTCAATCGAGAAAACCTGACCTTCCAAAAAGTATTTCACCTGTCTGGGGAAAACAAAAACAAGCTATGGACACTATTAATATAAGGTCCAAAGATACCAGTACCTTCAGAGTGATCATGAAACAGAAACAACAAAAAAATCAGATCAATTAGAAACTTAAAAAAAAAAAAAACCAAACCTTAAAATAACTCTTGGATCAATAAGTAATGTACCCAAAGCTGTAATTTAGAGGAAAATGTAAAGCTTTATGTGATTTTATCATTACATAAGAAAAACTACAAATTAATAAAGAATCCGAAGAAAGAGCTAATAAAGAACAAAGAAATAAACCTAAGAAATGCATGGAGAAATTCTTTTTCACCTTTGAAATAGATAAAAATTTTGAGAATTTTTTTGTATGGATTAGTCAATAAGAAGCAGAGATACAATCACCTATTTTAAAATCTGCTTATTGAGAATCCCACTTCATAATTTACCAAAAAAACCCCTACATGGGTTTTTAACATTTAAACATTTGAATGTTTGAAAGGAAAAAAACCCAGTAAAACCCAAACCTACAAATACTTAAATAAAAGCATTAGGAAAAAAAATACAAGTGGATAGGACTGGAAAGGACATTGTAAACATGGTGAGAGTCCAAAAACATTTTTTGAAAGTTAAGAGATGATTTTACCACATAAAAATTTAACATTCTTGACAGTTCAAAAACAAAACTATACACCATCAGTTAAAAAAAAAAGAAAAAATACTGAAAACTATCACAAAGGTGTTTTATAGTCATTGGGGGAAGGTAAACAATTCCAAAAGAAAACAGGATGAAGGATAAGAAATTGATCACTGAAGAAAATTAAAATGCTGATAAACCAATTTTTAAGAGTTTGACCTCACTAGAAGTCATAGGAATGCAGATCAAGACAAGATATCATTTTTTACTTACCTATTGGCAAAGACTGAAAAATAATAACACTGAAGATATAAGCACTCTAAAAAATAGGTAAAAGTATATAAACTTTTTGGTGCACAATTTGGCAATATAAATCAAAAGCCTTAAAAACATGCATACATTAGGCCTGTCAATTCCAGTTCTAGAATTCAAATTTAGGAAATTATCAGAGCAATGTAAAAACATGTATGTACAAAGATATTCACTGAAGCTCCAATAACAGTAGAAAACTAGGGGAAAAATAATGTGTACACTGACAGAAACTGGACAGTTAAATAATGGAATAGTTATTCCATTACAACTATGAAAGACAGTAAAATAATGAGGTAAGCCTACTAACTGTCCACGATGTACTGATGAGTTTTAAACAAGTCATAACACAGCATGCCTAGTATGATCTTTTTTTTATGTATACAAATATGCATATACACAAACACAGAGAATATCTATGTATCCATCCATCTATAGGTACATGGGGCTTCATTAGCTTTCCTGCTACAATGAAAGAGCTATGCAGACATTCTGAGGATGGCAGACTGAGAGACTGGTAATGTCCCAAGTCCTTGATAATACTGTGGGGTCAATGAATTAACAAACTCCGGAGCTGCTGTGGGATTGCTTGTTATATGATAAAACTTCCATGCAGATTGAGTCTTTTTTTCTTTGTGATGCTGGTGATGGTGGTGGAGACTCAGTCCATTTAAACAGAATGTTTCATTAACTTGAAGCTAAAGCATTAATTGAAACAGTAATCTGAGCTAAAGTTAAAAGATATTTTAGCTTAACTTACCTTAAAAGGGTATCTGCCAATTTCAGCCTCTAGCTCTTCTGGGGTAAAAATCTTGCCTATGAATCTTTTAGCATCATATATGGTGTTCTGAGGATTTGAATCCGCCAGCTCTAAGCTTTCATACCCCACATAAACATCGTCGTCAGTGAAGGACACCATGCTGGGTATGCTGATGTGCCCATTTTCATCTGGAATGACCTTTACTTTTCCTGTACCAGGAAAAAACACCCCGACTGAACAGTAGGTGGTACCAAGGTCAATGCCAATCACTTTAGGAGTAGGCAATGGTAAATACTGTTGTGCCAAATAGCCAGCCAATAGGAGAGTCAAAACAGCTGATCCTGAAAGACAGGCAAATTAAAAGTTATGTCTTATCAAACTAGCACAATATGCTAAATTACTATAGTAAAGTCCCTTGAATACCACTCTTTGAAACAAGATTAAAGATACAATCTCAAAATTTCTTTTATAGTACTCATGATAACACTTCTTAAACACCAAGTTTGCATAATGTAAACTGACTGTAATACAACTAAATTGAAGTAGCCACAAAAACAAAAACTCTGTATATTTGTGTACTTCTCATGGGTAGGTAAAGGGATAAAATGGAAAAACATTTCAATAATAATTGTGCTACTGCTGACGGGAAAAACCATTCATCTGGAGCAAAAGTTAGATATAATCTAATTCTTGGTAAATTAATATTTAGATTTTATAGTTTTATGATTAGCTTTCGATATTATTGTTAAAAATAAACTCTATTATTAAAATTTCCATAGCAAAAACTGTTATTGTAAGGCTAAACTCTTTATCCCTTTATTTCCTGTTTCCTTTCAAAAGAATGAAACGGATAAACTAGATGAAAATAATTTTGTAATTTGCTTAGATAGTCAACTGTCACTTCATAACAAAACAGTTAACTTTTTCTGTACTGAATATGAATTAAGGACATAGTTCTTGCAAAGGTGATATTTAGGAAGAGAGATTAAGTGAAACCCTGATGACAACATAAATGGAAGCTCCCTTGAAGTCAGGTTTTACTCACCGTTGTGTCCCCTACACCAAGAACGGTTCCTAGCCAGTTGAAGATTGTTTAATAAATATTAACTGGTGAAAAAAAATATGAACAAATGCCACGCAGACTGTAAACGTAAATGATGAAGAAAGAAGCTACTTCGAATTTACAATTAATCGTTTTTTTGTTTCAGAAGGCTATGTTATACACCTGTGTCCATCCACGTTACACATAACCCCAAACGCCAATTTGTAGGGGTCTGCTGTGCTAATTGTTAGCTCATCCTCATCAACACGTAACTCAAAGTCATGAAATCAGGTGCCAATCCAACTTTCCTGTTGCTCCTACGTACACATTTTCTGAAGCATTTCATCACCTCTTCCGGAGAGGGTAATTCCTACCTGGTTGGTGGAAACACTGAACTATACATCAAAGAGGCCTGGATCTCTCTAAGTACAGCATCCCATGGGCTTACAGTTCGGGATGCTGCTGCCGCTCCTCCCCCTTCCTCCACAAAGGGGTCTTGGAGATGCACATTCCGGCAGCCTCTCGAAGGCCCCAATTCAACAGAGGATTCAAAATCGACATTCATTAGGGAACAACCTTTCCCGAGGCTCGATGTCCCTACAATGTACGCGGACCGTCGCCGCCAGCCCTACCCAGGCCTACTCCGGCCTGGGCCTTCTTAGAGGCGACCCCCCAACCTGGCGTCATTTACAACCCCAAACCGCCTCTAAGTCACATTTCCAGCGCCCCTTCTGCTGCGCCAGCGGGATCCAGCAGGTGTGACAACCATCCCCGCCCATCGCGGCCTCCCCAAACCGCTCCGGTGCCTGCAACAGCGTCAGGGACCCTTCCGATCACTAACCTAAGATCGTCATCTCTCCGGCCATCACAGTCCCGCCGAAGAGGATTGGGATGACTGTACAGGACGTGAGGCGCCGCCCCCACGCTGCCCGGCAGCCCCGTGTGCCCCTGGGAAATGTAGTCCTGTTGCTCTGACGCGGCCGGAAAAGCTACGTCTCCGACCGGAAAAAGGACTTCATTTACCGGGAGGTCCCGGGGCTGAGGGCCCCCATTCAACCGCTGCCAGTGACGCCAGAGCCGCCCTCCCACGCACGGACTGCCAAGCCAATTAGGCTGAGGTGAGGAGAGCCAAGAAGAGGGACTGGAGTTCACAAGCCTGAAGGGCCTCCTGCCAACTTGAGGTAAAAACAGTTTCTTTAGCGCCGCCCCACCGTTTTGCATTCTGGGAAGCGTAGTTCCGGTCTGTCCCTGTTCACCTGAGTGAGAATGAGGACCGTTAGGTTATTGCGTTTTGGGGGTATGTTCCAAACCAGGCTCAGGTTGCAGCCTTTCTTATTTCGTTCTTCCTACCTTTTGAAGCGTGCTTTTGCCTGGACTCTATAGATTCCAGGTTGGGGTTCCTAAGCCTTCCCTCTCCCCTGCGCGCCCCTAGCATCCCTAGAAGAGGCCCTGCCGCAGTGCGGGCATAGAAGGAGGCCGGGGCGGGTGTCCCTGGAACTCCGATAAGATCCTCAGTCCTGTTTTTGTTTTGGGAAAAATGAATTCAAGCAGTCTTCAGTCAATGTGATTTATCCAGAGCAGCAGAGACACATTTTTTTCCAATTGCCAACATTGAAGTGGGCCGTTAAAAACAAAAATGAAAACAAAATGCCTTAGCTTTCTCTTGAATTAAGTCGGAGTGGCAGGAATTTTCATGCACAAGCCCCATAACATATAGTGGCCATTTAGGACACTTGTGGAGTGTTTTTCTGGTTCTAGGCTATAATAGACCCGGATTTTCCTCACTTTTTGGTCTCTGGTGGTACTTAATGGTTCTTTCTGAGTGTGTTTTTTCCTTTAGTGCTGTTAAAGTTTGTTAGAACTATGAATCTGGAGAATTGAAATCTGTTTCCTCGTTTTAGATTTAGTAGAACAATCCATGTTGACAGCAGGTCAGCCTTCTAGGAAAATAGTCTGCCACTGAATTTCTAGACGATTTAAAAATGTGTATGAAAGTGTTGATGTTTATTGAAGCTGAATTATGGTTGATGGGGATTCATTATAATGTTCTCGTCACTTTTGTGCAGTTTTAAAATCTTGAATAATGTAAAGAATAAAAAGTCTATGTTTATCTGTGGTGAGTACAATACACTATAATTTCCTTATAAAGAATGCATAGTTTAAACACTCAATTCATTAATATTATTATGTATAATGATCATATTAACAGCTATTGAGCATAGTGTTAGCCACTGGTTAACAACCAGGAGAGACAGAAGGTAAACACGTAAATATAATTTTTTGTGGTATATAACATAATTGCAATACGGACGTCGGGCAGAAACAGAATTGGGTAAAGACTGTATAATTTTATCTTTTATCTTGAAGGCTTAGTGGAAAAGAATATGTCTAAGCAGTACTTTGAAGAGTAAGAGGGAGCCAGCGGGTGGGTTAATGCAAAAATGTGAAACAATTGGCTGGAGATATTACAGGAAGAGGGAACTAAATTATCAAGAGCATAGAAGCAGAGGACAATTTCACAGATCAGAACTAGAGGATCATAAAGCACGAGGTGGAAGTTTGAGAGATAGGACTAGAGATGCAACCAAATCGCAGGCCCTGGTCATTGCGTTTCCCTGCCACCTACCCCTTCCTCCTTGCCAACAGGATCCTGTTTGTTCAAGAAGTAGGTAGAAATTACATGACCTCAGAATGGAAGGCCCTTAATCTAGGAGTGGAATTCAAATGAAACTAAACAGGTTGTTTTTCGTTTTCTATTGCCGCCTTAACAAATTATTACAAATTTAGTATCTTATGCCAACACAAGTTTATTATTTTACAGTTCCATCAATCAGAAATTGGGTATGGATCTCAAAGGACTAAATAAAGTCAGCAAGGCTGATTTCCTTTCTGGAGGTCCTCATTTTCTTACGATCTGGGTACTGAGGGCCATTTTCAGCTTCCGGAGGCAACCCACATTCCTTAGCTCGGTGATTCTCTTTTTCTGTCTTCAAAGCAAGCAATAGTGGATCAATTCCTTCTTAGAGGACATCGTGTAATTAAATGGATCCACCTGGACAATCCAAGATAGTCTCCCCATCTCCAGCTCTGTAAATTTAAAAATATCTGTGAAAAACATTTTGTCATATAAATTAACATGTTCACAGGTTCCAGGAATTAGAGTGTGAACTTTCTTTGGGAAGGTGTTATTCGACCTACCACAATTCAGTTTCTGGCCACCAAAGATTTAGATCCATTCACATGCAAAATACATCCCCCAAAGTCTTGTCCAATTACACCATCAACGCAAAGTCCATCTAAACCTAATGAGGTCAGAAATCCTAAATATCATTATGTAAATCATCTAAATTGGGTAGTAGCTGTTGTCACTCTTCATTTTTCTTAGCAGGGAGTTAATAGGTATTATTTGGAATGGGGAATTTAAGAAATAGAAGCATAAATAGATCATTTAAGATTATGAAGGCAACTTCTTGAAAAATGATAACACTTATAGAAAAAGGAATAGGTTATTAAGAATAAGTGGGACAAAATAAAAATGTACATTTGTTTTCAGTTTTCCAGAGAGGAGTGACAATATATATCATTTAAAGTTAAACTTTTAAAATCGGTATAGCAAACTATATCAACAAGGAAGCATTAGAATAAAAAATTTATCAGATAACAGGTTTAGCATCAATTTTTATTATATTCATAAATATAAATGGGATAGACTAAAAACTGCCAGACTGTTGAATTGTCTTTTTTTTTTTTTAAGCAGATGTAACTGTTAGAGACTTTTAAGTGGATAACTAAATGAAGTTCATAGCTTGAAATTATCTTAGAGGGCAAGCTGGACCTACCCCCTCATTTACAGAGAGAAAAAGAAGCAGCCAAGAGAAGTCAAAAAAGTTTTGATCTCAGTGTTCATTTTCTTAAATTAAACCTTACCTTCAATTTAGTGATTAGAGATAGTTTTTGAAAATAGTGAGTAGAGTGAAAAATTGTCTAATTACGTACCTCAATAATTCACATTATTATTTCAGAAATGTGCTCCACTGGAAAAATCATTGGCAAATAATAAGAATCTTACAACAATATCAATGTAATTCAGGGGACAAATTGCCCTTGTTGTTTAATCCATACTTATTTCTCTTCCCTCATCTATATAAGAAAAATTCATTGAATGGAAAATTGATCCAATTCTCTGCACATTCATTAAAAGAATAAGTGTATTGAAATTATGACTTAGTGTGGATTACATTGTTAGATTCTATGAAACACTATACTATTTAAACATAAATGGTGACTCCTATGTTAAGATTATGCCATAACAGGGCAAATCTCATTTAATGAACCAGAGTGTTTATACATTTTTTTTCCTTGGGCTAGACTGTTATAGTTCCATATATTTGTCTTCTGTGGGTTGAAAATTTATTATGTGAAGATTTTTCGTGTAAAGGTATCGGTAGGGAATAAATTTGATTTGTAACTAAAAAGCTGGTGCCAATGTTGTTTTTTTTAAAGAGTCTTATTATTGTACTCAGAACCTTTGAAGGATGAATGTATTTGCTGTCCTGTATTATTTTTGCCCTGTAGTCTAATATGCAGTTCTGCTTTTCTCAAATTTTTTTCTGTGTACTTCAGTTTAAATATTTTTCTACTTTTATACTCATTAATAGTGTTTTTACTGTGTCCAGCCTGCTATTAAACACACTCCATCAGCTCTTGAATTCATATTATGTATGTATTTGCAGTTTTAGAATGTCCCACATGATTTTTATATTGATTCTAATTGTATGTTGAAAATCTCATTTTTTCCATTATTTAAAATTATTCATGTTATTTATTTTAAAGTTCTTATATGCTTATTCCAGTAACATGACAAGGGTGGGGGGAATCTCCTTGTAGCATGTGATTTTTATCTTTTGACTGTAAGTTACATTTTCCTGCTTCTTCTGATGTCTCATATTTATTTCTGCCAGAAACCGTAGAGACATTCATGTCATTTTCCCTCAGTCACTGTGTGCTCTTCTCTGTTACACATATAGACTGAGGGCAAATTACCTCAGTTCAATTGGAAATTTAGTTTGATGGGTGCTGAACTGTAACTTAAGATAAATTTAGTACTTCTTGGGTCTCATGTATTTCAAGTAGAGACATGTCTTGTGTTTTTGCAGACCCCTCCCTCTAGTAGGGTTTGTCTCCTAGGCATTTGCACCACCCCAGCACTCATATTCTATTTCCAGTGACTACTCAAAGCTCTTGCTAGTTTGTCTTTCTCCTAGTAGAGTTCCTTTGCTTAAGTCTAACTGGATCTTCAGATCACAGATCTGGCAGATGCTTCCAATGAAGATAACCTCTGCTGGTCTCATCTTGCCTAGGAAGAGACAGTCCAGCTCTGGAAACACTTTATCCATTCCTCTCTGCTTCCTCACTGCTCTGATGTCCTTACAAATTTTACTTTTGGATGTATACATTTTTTCCTGTTTATTGAAGGTGGGGGTTATAGCTTGTACCTACTTTATGCTTTCTACTCAGAGGTTTAAGTGGATATTTTAGTTTGTTTGTTAACTCTAATTGATTAATCATGGCTGTTATGAATACTGTGATGAAAGGATTTTGACATCACATTCAGACTCTTGGGGAATGAGAGCCATAATTAATAATTTCTACCATGGGTTTGGATATGGGAGTATGGCACACATGTTAGTCCTGTGTCTAATTGCACTATTCATTACTGTGTGCCACAAACTTCAGTAGGTGGTGGATGTGCCCAAGACAAAAGAAGATAAAGATGGAAACGGGCACGTACAGTACGGACTATGAATGGAGCCTCCATGAGAGAAAAGGCTTTGTTGTCTTGTTCTCCATTGTATCCCCAGTTTCTAAAAAGGTGAATGCTAAATATATTGTGGCTGCTTAAAATACATTAACTGAATGAACAAATAAAAGAAGTAAATATGGAGTGGTTATGATAGGATGTAGGAGAGACCCTTCACTAAATTTTGGGCATCTAGCTGCTTACAGACTACCGTCATATCTGGCTCATATTAATTTTTCACAGCATACCATGTATGGTGACTAGATGCTTTTGAATGAGTGATTGAATGAATGTGTATTAGAGCATGTCATCATATATATTTCTGGTGTTACTAAAATAATTAGATTTATCCATTCATTCCATGAACTGATTGCCTGTCTGTTGTCAAATAGTGTGTATACTAAGGGCAATTTTTACTTATTAGACTAATACTAATATGTTCAATTATACAAACAATAAGATAATATTTTTAAAATATTTTCACCAAATGCTACATAAACAGTGTGTTCAACAACTTGATAAAATAATTTCATAGTCTTTTACCTTGTTTAATGAGCATTAGTGTCTTCTGCCATGAAGCTAGTTATTCAAAGATTATACTACCTTGAACTTGAAGATCAAAACAAATGACTAGACTCAAGAGACAAATCACTTCTTTCTGAAAAGCCATTTATTAATGATGAATTTGTATATAAATATGTAGTGTATAAGTTCTGTTTACGTTATAACACTCTATGATTTGCTAAACAGTTTATTTAAATAATTAATAAATGATAAAATATTTTTATTTAGTTAGTTCTGTAATAACCCCTTTATATGTATTATAAGCTATATTACTAAAAATGGACTTTAGGATAGGTTAAAAACTTTTTACAGACAGGAAACTAAGATTTAGAGAGTTAGCTAAGGCAAAATATGAAACTAGATCTTTCTTATTGAAAGCAAGCAATCTATTTTCTTGTCTTAGCTTGGGCTGCTATAACAAAATACTGTAGACTGGGTGGCTTAAACAATAGACATTTATTTTCTTATAGTTGTTTCAGAGGCTGCAAAGTCTAAGATCAAGGTACCAGCCAATTAAGTTTCTGGCTTTCTCACTGTATCTTCACATGGCTGAGAGAGAGAGAGATCTCTTTCTCTGTCTCTCTGTCTCTCTCTCTTTTTTTTTTTTAAGACCACAATCCTTTTAGATTAGGGCCCCACCCTTATAATCTCATTTAATGTTAATTTTCTCCTAAAGACCCAATCTCTAGATATAGTCACATTGGGAATTAGGATTTCAACATGTGAGTTTTAGTGGAATACAGTTCAATCCATAGCAGATCCTAAACACTATAATATGCAATTTTGCAATTGGTGCTATTGTCATTTTTAAATAGTAGTAAAATGATTTAATATCTTGAGGGGTTTTTTCAGTTTTTTTTTTTTTTTTGTCTTCTGGGTGTGATTTACTTTGTGACCTACAATTAATAACTCCATAAGTAACCCTCTGGCATGTCGTAATATTTGTTGAATTAATTAGTGACTCCCATCTCCTAAGAACAAGTTCGTGGTCACACAAATTTTTTTTGTTATACGAGTTTCAATCTTTGTCTCCAAAGTATGAATAAGTTATATGTTATTTTTAATGTGAACAACATTCTTTAATTGTTCTTTTTAGGAGCTCTAGAATTCAGAGAATAGTTATAAACCTAAACCAGCTTTGGTTTCCTAAATTTAATTATGCCTTATGATGTGGCACTTTAATAGTCTAATCCTCTTTGCCACCTTCATTGTTCCTCAACCTATCAAAAGAGTATGCAGTCACAATAAGATCATTAGATTTTAGATATGGCTTTGGAGCACATGAATAAAACTGTCCCAATGGTTAAAAATTGTTTTACATAGCTGAACAGTCAGTAGGGAGTTAATATGAATTCTTGAACATGGCATCCATTATCAGGTGGTTTTCTCTTTTCAACAAAGAAAGTGTTAAGAAACATGGTCTTTTCAAAGTATTTACTTAGTTTTCCATAACTCAAAGTTTTGGCCTTAAATTTTTACCTGACATACAAAAGAAATTCAAGAGAGGTGCAAAATAAAGTAGCCTTCTAGCTTTCACTACATATAAGCTGAATATAAAGGAGAGAAGGGAAGGGATGTAAAATGTTTAGAATCTCTTGGTCGTATTCATATGGTCTGCCTCAAATATTTTAACAACAACCTATCTGAGATTTTAGTAATAATTGTTGAAAGGTTTGGCTAATTTTTTTTTTTTTTACCAAATTTGTGTACTAAATGCATCAAGATACTATTTTGTTTCAGATTGGGATAAAATCCACTAACTTGAAACAGAATAGCATCTGTGGCCTGGTAGAGCAGAAAGAATTCTGGTCTAGCTATTAGAAGAGAGTTCCAGGAACAGCTCTGTGGCATTGATTGTATCTCTTCAACAGAGATGGTGTTGGAGATTCCTTTTTCTTCTAAAATGTTGTGATTGACTTCTTCCTTCTCTCCTACCTCCTTCCCTTCCATTTCCTTTCTTCCTTCCTTCCTCCCTCCCTTCCTTCCACAAATATTTATTTTGCACCTACCATTTCCTAGGCACTGTGCATATAGTAAGAAATCAGAATGAAAGAATTCCTGAGCTCAGGGAGCTTGTAGCTCAGTTGGAGGAGCCCAGATGTTTAACAACTAGTTACTGAAATAATCATATACTTTTAAGTGTGATAACTGCTTCAGAGAAGGATTTACCTTGGTAGACAGAGGACTTTTTGGATAATATTTTATGTTTTTATTTCTATAAACTTACCTCCATGTATTAAAGGGGATTTTCAGTCTTTTTTTTTTTTTTTTACTGTTATGAAAGAGAGAGATTTAATTACTAATGGGCCAAAATTTCTATAAAGAAAATAATCCTTGTAATGCAGTCTTCTTAGGACTCTTTTAGACTAACTTTAGAACTCTTTTAAATATATTTTTAACAAAATTAGCTATGCATTTCCTAAAATTTTTCTTTTGCACTATTCTAGGAGATAGGCTTATACTTGTTTCGGTGCCATACACTTTCAGAATTTCAAATATGGGCAAAGAGTTGTTTTATTCATGAAGATGATGAGCTCAGAGGACTAGGTGAAGTATACTGTTGCCCTAGACTTCTTTTTGATGTGGATTTGTTTTTCTGTAAATTTTAGGCCAACCGAAAACATTTTCTTTATATAGCTTATTGTAAAAAAATTAAATAATGTGGTAGTATGTAAAATTAGAAAACTTTTCCCCTTCAAACAGTACAACTTCTCCATATGGTGTGTTTTCTTAAATTTTTTTTCTTCATAGTTATACATAATATAACTAAATTTTTATTAACAGAAATGTGCTCATATGATATATTGCTCTGTAATTTTGCATATTTCATATTTTACATATTAAATATTTGTATATTTAATAATATATGGTAAATATCCTTCCACGTTATACAAAATTCAGTTCCAATCTAATAGTGATGTAATTTTCTACCACACTAGGGTACTATAACTTATTTAAACATTCAGATGTTTGGGTAGTGTTGGATACTTGTGTTATATCTAGCTTTTTGCTATTATAATTCTGCGCTGAAATCTTTCTGTATCTGTCTTTCCTTTTTGTACAATGATTTCTGCATATCACTTATTAGAAGTTCAAGTAAAGCCTATACACACAGAATTTTGATAGACATTGCTAGTTTGTCCTTCAAATATGTGTACCAAGTTATACTCCTGAATATAAATTTGTATGTGTCCCTGTCCCTCCCTGCCTTCTCGCCAGTTTTGCATAGTCTCAATATTTGCCAATCACATAGGAGATGATTAATTACAATTGCTTTATTTTTGCATTTATATGTTCATTAGTGATATTAAAAATTTTTGTTCATTTAAACTTATTTTATGTCCTTCATTCGTTAGTCATTTTATTATTTGTAGATTCTTCTTATTAATATTCATATCAAAATTCTCAACTATATACTGTAGTAGTTTTTTCCAGTATGTCAGTTGTTTTTTATTCTGTTTATGCCACATTTTATCATGCTGAAGTTTATATAGTCCAGTGTTTTCTTTTATGGCTTCTAAGGTTGGTGTCATGCATTGAAAGAACTTCCCAAATTAAGATTTAAATAATGTTCCCACATTTTATTCTTATATACTTTTGGTTTCTTTATATTCAAACCTGAAAGTTAATAGAACTTTATTATAATGTATGTTGTGAGACTGATTTCCAATTCTATTCTTAAATGTACAGGCAGTTAAAATAATAGTTAGCAAGTAAGCTGTTTTTTCCCACTGGTTTGAAATGATTCGTTTACTATGTACAAAACTTCTATATGCACATGGGTCTTTGCTTGACTCTTGTGTTTCATTAATCTGATTGTCAAGGTCAGTAACACTGTTTTAATCACTGAAGCTTTATCATAAAAGTTTATATCTGGTCGGACAAATGTATATTTATTCATTTTGACAATTTCTTTTCCTTTTCATTGACTTACTTTTTTCCACATGGATTTGAGAATCGACTTAGTTCCCTTTCCTCTAAAAAATTCTATTAGGATTTTGATTAAAACTTTAATTTTATGTGTTGGTTTGAGGAGAATTGATCTTTCCAGCAATGAGATTTCCTATCTAGGAACAAGATATGTTTCTGCATATAATGAGAATGTCTATGTCCAGTGGTACAGTTTTAATTTCCTAAAATAGGTTTTACACATTCCCTGTTAAGTTTATTCCAAGGTAATCTGTAGCCTTTGTTGATATTATTATACAGTCTTTGTTAGAGTTACATTGTCAATTAAAAACTCTTAGACTACTGATTTCTGATACATTTAATCACTTTAATTGATTCTCATTTGATTTATTTCTGATTTTCTAAGTAGCTATCATCTTTAAATAATGATAATTCATTTCTGTTGTGGAGTAAGAAAATAGTGAAGGCGTTCCTTGCAAATGAGTGGATGCATTTTTCTTTTCATTTATGCTGTATGGATATGTGGGGATACTCCCCCATTTCTTCTTCACCTGTGAGAACCAAGTTAGGAATCTGCTGAAACTTTGTCTAAAACGGAGTCCTCACTGGTTGCGCCTTAGTTCTTTAGACAGACAAGCTATTCTGCTGTACGCCCAGGCCTGCTCATGTTTCTAACCCCTGCTGTCTCTGAGGATGGGTTTTTTCTAGGGCTGCTTCAGAAAATCAGTGCACCTTCTGCTCTGGATACTACATTCTTTTCCTGTTGAATTTTTTATTTCTTCTCTTTTTTTTATTGCCCTTCTTACCTCAGTGCTTTAATTTTTATTATTCTTATATAATACTTGATAAACAAAATTATGTATATAATCTATGGGTAAATTGTGAAGCAAAATAATAAAATGGACACTGGTGAATCCCCCCTCCTATCTTAAGAACTTTACCCACACCATTCCAGATACCACTGAATCTACCAGTATGTTTATTTCCTATTCCTGCCTTCCTCTTAGAAGTAAATTTTGTGTTGGCCACTCCCTTTCTTTAATTAAAAAATCAATACAATGCATACAAAAACAATACATTATTTAGATGTCAGCCAGGCCTGGTCTGTAAGTGAAGGTAGACGTGAAGTGGGAGAGACCAAGGACAAAATGGAAACATGTTTGTCTCCCATGGCCTCCAGTCTAGGTGAGGCAGACGACCTGAAGGATAAGACAACTCTCTTGACAGCAGAACTGAACCACAGCCAGAATCAGAGAAGCTGAACAAGACTGGAGGGGTTTGGGGGAACCACAGGCCTGACTGCTATTCTTTGTCAAGTTCAGTGACAACGTGTTTGAGCTACAACTGCTCATGAATGATACTGACCTTCTGGGAGTTAAAAATTTCACCTTCCAAATTTCAGGTAAATTTACCTTGTAGCAACCTTATCTAAAAAGCACAGAGAGAAGGGAACTCTGGGACACACAGTTTCAAAGTAGTTAAATTGACATAATGAAAAATTATCCACTCTTTATAGATTTCTGTGACTTTTTTCTCTCAATATTAACTTACTAAGCTGTTTTTCTTGTAGCTATATATCCTTAATTTTCATTGATATATAGTAGTTCACTATGGGAAAAACTCACAATTTATCTGTTCTCCTGTTTTATGGACATTACATTTGTTTCCAGTTATAATTGTCATGAAGAATGCTGCTGTAGACATTCTCCTGATGTAATTATAAAGTGTTTCTCAGTAGTTTAGAAAAAGAAGAATGTAGACTACATGAATGTAAAATACATGCTTTATAATGTAAATCCAAATGTAGAGTGGTTTTGCCAAATTTATACTCCTATCCTTGCCATAGAATTTGAACTGAGCTAAATGCTTCCCAACACTTGGCTTTATCAAACTGGTTAATATTTTCTAATTTGATAAAAGTAGAATGACATCTCCTTGTGATATTTATTTGCATTTTTGTGATTGTTAATGAGATTGAATTCTTTACATATTTTGAATACTAATATTTTTAAGGTCATGTGTGTGTGAAAAACTTGAAAACAACCAAGATGTCTTTAGGTAGGTGAATGGATAAATAAACAGTGACATAGCCAGACAATGGAATACTATTTAGTGCTAAAAAACAAAGGAGCTATCAAACCATGAAAGACATGGAGGAAAGTTTAAGTGCATATTACTAAGTGAAAGCAATCTGAAAAGGCTACATACTGTATGATTCCAACTATATGACATTCTGAAAAAGACAAAACTGTGAGGATATTTAGTCAAAAGATCAGTGGTTTCCAGGGGCTAGAGTAGAGGCAAGGGGTGAAAAGGCAAAGAACACAGAATGTTTAGGGCAGTGGAAATATTCTGTATGATAATATAATGATATATATATATATCATTATTTATTTATCCAAACCTATTGAATATATAAAATAAAAAAAGTGAACCCTAAGGTAACCTGTGGACTTTGGGTGATTATAATGTGTTAATGTAGGTTCCTTTGTTGCAACATATGTACCATTCTGGTGGGAGATGTTGATAATGAAGGAGGCTATACCTGTGTAGGGCAGAAGGTATATGGGAAATCTCTGTACCTCCCCCCTGCCCAATTTTGCTATGAGCCTAAAACTGCTTTAAGAAAATAAAGTCTTTATTAAAAATAGCATATGATCCACTTTGATCAGAACAGTGGATCTGGGACCATTTTAGTCCTGTCCAAGGCCCTTAGCTAAATCCATGAGTCTCAAATTCATCTTCTCTGTCTTGCTACTAGCCCAGGATTTGGAGTGATGATCTTGGCATTTACACTTAGGGCATTTCTGCCTCCTGAGGATTCTTTTTCTCTTTTCCATTTGAATTTCAGCAAACTTTTTTTTTTTAATTTTAGTCACTCAAATTTTCAGGGATATGTGATAAAAACAATGTTTTATGAAAGGTCTTTTTTCCCCCTAATGAGAGGACTCTTTAATGTAGTCAATATATAATTCTTCCAGAAGTGTAAGTTCTCCAGGTTTCTTATGTTGCAATCTTAAAACTCTGAGCTAAAAATGCCATAATTTGAATTGACTGATGACCTCTGAAATGGCAATTTTTACTTGTGAGTTAGGGTCAGTGAAAGTGACCAGGCACCTTAGTTTCCGCCATTAAAATCAATTGACCTAGACCCATACCCTCTTTCTTTATTGCACATTATTACTGAAGTTGGAATGGACTGTGTACCTAGATAGCTGACAACTCTTAACCTTCTTTCTCTTATTTAAAAGCTATAAACCAGAGATTATTTGCTCTTCAAATGAGGACATATAAATCAATAATAGTGAAAAGCCATGCCAAAATGAGAGGGCAGTCAAAATCTCAATGTCAATAATTTAAGAACTTTAAAAAACAGGCCAGAATGTAGATGTGCCTGAATGGAATCTCCAAAACTAAGAAGTGTCAGAAACAAAGAAACAAAACTAGAAGATTGTTATGTTAACTTATTATTCAATGTCAGGCTTCTTTGTGACTCTAAGATACTTTGAATTAATTTTAGAATTATGAATTGGAAGTCTGCCACTTGAGTTCTTAGCCAGACCTTGCTATCAATACTCCTGCTTTCCATGATCACTGCAGCAGCAGTTCACTAACTTTTTGGCGTGCCGTAATTTGGATGTAGTTTGAAGTGGCGTTTAACTTTGATATTTAGCTTTATGAGGATCAAGCAGGAAAGGAATGATTCCAATGTTGCAAGAAGTGTCCTCACCAGAAACTGGGTAGAATCATGCTGAGTGCACAGGCTTTGAAGCCAGACACACCTGACTTTATATCCCAAAACACAATCTGAGGGAAGACTTTATATCCCAAAACACAATCTGAGGGAAGACTTTATATCCCAAAACACAATCTGAGGGAAGTTCTTCTAGATCCTGTGAGCCTTAGACAACCCAGCTGCAAAAATGGAGATCACAGTTTCTTCTTTGCAGGAATGTGGCAAAAATGAAATGAAATAAGATCTATTTTATACTTGACAAGTAATAGGCATTCATTTATAATAGCATATATTCCCTATTATGATTATTAGTACTACATACAGTCTTGTATAATCTTGTATAACTAAGGACAAATCTACTTTTTCCTAAAGAGGATTAGATAATAAAAGGGGAGTGATAACTATTCGTTCCTCTTAAGCAATACGTATTCTTTAATCAGGGAGTGGAGCAAAGGAGGTAGAAGAGGGTGGGCATGCGGTCTCATTTACAAGGTTGGTCATCAATATGAATTAAATTTTTTGCTTAACTTTCTTCCTCATTTATTATTGGCATAGACATCAAGTAAATAATTTAATCGTCATATAGAATGTATGAAGTTATATACATATGAACTCTTCCTCTGTAGCTGAAGTTTGAATCCAAATATTATTAGCAAAGTAACTCAAGTGGAGCAATCTATTTTAGATCACTTACGGTGAAGTTTGCTGCCAAACTAATCTTCCCTAAACAGTGAATTTATCAAGTCACTCTCTTTGAATTTGTCAGAACTCATCTTTCTTAAGTCCTGATGCATCAAGTCTAACCTTCTGCTAAGCTTTCAAGAATCTCCCTACACTGGTCCCTCACTTTCAAAGCCAAATATTTCTTGCTTTTCCCTTCCTCCACTCTGCTTTAGGGAGACCACTCCCTGCCCACAAATAGATTCTCACCAGACTTTGCTCCCTTCCCATTACTCATGTTCTTCTCTTTGCCTGAAGCACCTTTCACTAAGATTTCTGCCTACTCAAATCCAGCCCACTATTCATATATTCAGTGCTCGTTTCCACCACAAACATTTTCCAAACTAGTCTTTATCTATCCCAAACTTATGTAGGAACTTTCACATGACTTTGGGTCATCATCACTTATTTAGCTCATAATTGAGTGCTGACTTTTTCATGTGAAATAAAGTGGTATATTCAATCAGAATATAGAGTCCTTCTAAATAGGTTGTCTTAGAGTTCTGCATCTCTTACAATCCTTAGTCTTGAACACAGAGGATTGATACATGTTAACTGATGAACTATTTGATTATAATTAGCACTTTTTATATTCGTCCACCTTGTGACTTTAGCTATGAACCATATCTATCTTACTGGGTTAATTTATGCTACATACAAATTAAGATTCTGATTGTCATTCTTGGTTTTTGAAATAGTTTTTAAGTCTCTGTTTTCAAAACATGGAATTTGAGGGTGCTAAAGAAAATGCAAATTATGTTTTGTTAGCCAAAAATATATTTATTTATAGTATCTTAGTTAATCTGAATTATTTAAGAAAAGGGAGACAGTCCCACTGAGTCAACATTCTGTTAGGGACTTCTATTAGAAGTCCCAATTTATCAGTCACAATCAGCTGATTAATGTTTATGTCTGATGACTTTTAGGTACTGCAGTAATTGATATGGAGATATCTATCATGAGAATTATACAGCAGTGAGAGAAAATAAACCAGTTTCTTTTTGTGGTTCATAATATTATAAAATAAATTGTTAGTATTTTTACATAATTATGGCTTCTAATTCCTTTGCTAAGATAAAATCCTAACCTGGTGTCTAAGATATATTATATATATATATATATATATCATATAACTTTTTATCTTTGTCATTAACCATACTATTATTATTTACTTTTACAGTTATTTTTTCTGGCAAAGGAGAGTTGTTCAGTATGCTTTAACTTTTAGCAGCTTATTACATTGCACAAAGCAGGCTCAATTTAATTATATTAAAATGACATTAGCAAAGTTGTCTTGGTGGCCCAGATTTTTCCCCAGATTTAGAGTAGAAAATACACCCCATTGATTTAATTATTATCTTTTTAATATGAAGATCTCATCATGTTCATCCTGTGAAATTTTAATGGTTTAGAGACTATGTAGGGGAAGAGGATATATGTAGAGTGAAAGAACAAATGTAACTTGAAGGTTTGAACAGTGAAATATATAATGACCAGCAGGTGTCTCTGTTACACAACGCAGTTGAGGTTCTGGAGGCTTTTCTAACATTGATCCTATTTTACATCTCGCTAAATTCTCTTCAATTTTTACATTTAAATTTTCTTTCTTCTTCCACACCACTTGGATATACCCTTATTCCTCATATCTCCCCTTAATCATGGCTCTACTTTTTATTTTCTTTTAGACATTGTATCCAAAATTAATTTTTTAGTGCCCAACTTCTGCCTTCTTTCTGTAAATTCTCTTGTACCATTTTTTAGAATGAGGGTTAGATTAAGACCTTTAGAAGTCGTCAGGACTGAAAAGATTGTGATATCACATCTTTATATATATAATTAGAGTAAACTGTAAAATAATGGTAAGGAAGTTTGGAAAAGTTGCTCTTTAAAAAAACACTAAAAGTTAAACAATAGCATATGACAGTTTCCTTAGAATATAAAATGAATTTTTTTCCTTAAAATTTTAGGTCTATATTGAGGGATTTCTAATTCTGGTTTGTCTTTTGTGTCATCTGTCAGCATCTAAGAGAGAGGGCTAAAGTGAAACCAGAATTATGCAAAAGACCCCTGCTAAGAATTTTCACAGACCGGACCTACAGGAGTAGATAAAAGGGGCTGAGGGAGAGCAGAGAGAAAGCAGAGGAGGAGTAAATGAGTATACCTAGGCATTGCCAAAGGGAATGTAATTTCTACATTCTTTCAAATAAAAATCTAACATTTATTGATAATTTATTATGTGCTAAACTTTGCATATATTCTCTCAGTTTTTCCTCACTATAACCCTAATTGGTGCTGTGATGAATCTCATACTAAAATGAATAACCTGAGACTTAGAGATAAGTTGCAAAAAGTTCTGCCATAAGAGGTTGGCTAATATTCTTAACCTCTTTGCTATATTTTTAGAAGGCAGTCTGATACTATATTTTTTTTAATTAAAATTTTGCATGCTCTTTGGCTTAGTACTTCTAAGATGTAAAGAAATAAAAAAAGGATAAGTACAAAATATAGCTACAGGTTTTCATTAGAGACTTTTATAATATTTGCCGTGAGGCTTCTTCGGACTTGTCAGAAGAATGGGAGACTGATCCAATAAGAATTACATTATGAAGAAGGAAGAGGAAAGAAGCAGAGTTACTGTCCTGTAACTAGCAGATCTGGTCCAGATGCCATCACAACTCTAGCAGACCCTTCTCCTGTTGAGATGAATAACCTCTAACATACTCTTTCTGTACTTGATTTAAAACTCCAGATTCTAAGTCCCAGGAGAGGGCCTCCAACTGATCAGATTTAGGTCACATGCCAACACCTGGCTGTTGAACCTGGAAAGATAATTTCTTTCTTTTGGCTTCTGTCATAGAAGACAGTCTCCTAGAATTTTTCTCACCCAAGACTTAAACCAATGGAAAAGAGTTACTTCCCTAGTTGGAAATTAGGGTGCTGTTTGGGAGAGGGAATGAATTTGCGAAAACCAAACATAAAAAAGGGACAAATGAACACAGAATACTTTAAAATGGAATATCTAGCAATGGAGGGTTGATGGATTAATTATATTATGCCACATTAATCTAATAGAATACAAATGAACAATTAAAAATGAAGTTGTGCAAGGCTATTTCTTGACATTGAAAAATAATCATGATATACTGATAAATTAAAATTAGATGAAAATAAAAACAATATGTAATGTATTAATCCTTTCTTGTAAATATACACACAGAGTCACAAATATGCATTCCTTTATGTGGAGTTAGGAAACACTAATTCTTAGTGGAACTAAGCACTTTCCTAAAATTGCCCACCTGCTTTTTCTTCTTTTTAACAGTTTGTACTTCCTTTTCTCGTGACTTCTTTACTAGGTCTCTCATCACTTTATCAGTTCCAGTTAATCTTTGGTGAAGAGAGGGGTGTGTGTGTGTGTGTGTGATCTTCTAGAATTATAACTTTCCCTTCCCTTTGTCATTTATTCTGTGTGTATATATGCCTATGTAAATAGGTGCAGAGGCTGATTTAGGTCATGTGGACTGTGCCAGGAAATCATTTGTGAATCATTGAGTAAGAATGATTATCATCTGATTTGAAATAGTTGGCAAATTTCGGTGGTTCTCATTTCTTTGCCTTCTTCATGAATTATTACTTTTTCTATGAGGGAGATGCAATCATACTGTTTATTGAACTTATAGGAACACTGAGGAAATGAACATTTGTAAAATGTGTTTTAGGCAAATTTTATTGTAAAGGCTTTAGATCGTGATGATAAATTTCCATTTATAAAGATTGCTCATTTTCCACCATCTAATTTATCTTATCTTGAAAATACATCTGAAAAGAGCTTGAGACACACTCTGACAATGCATGTGGGATCATGCTTATGTTTGCTAAATGGTTCTTCTAGGGCAGTCCAACTGTTACTCTCTGCAATGACTCACCATCTAAATATCTCCCCGACTTGTACTGACATGTGACTTGTAGTTATCTAGGTGATTAGTGTGGAGACTTATTTGTTAGAGTAAATGTAATTTTGAGTCTTTTTGCTCTCCCTGTTCAGCTGAGAATGATCTAATTCACACAGACTTTCTTAGTGCACCGTAAGTTGTTCCAGAAGTCACAGCTGAACATGTTTTAAAGTTAGAGTACAATGTTAATGAAGTCAGGGAGATGGACTTCATAGTCCAGTTAGGAGTTTGTTGTGTTCCTGTTCTCAGGGCCTTAACTCCATGTAATCATTTCTCAGATACGTACTGCAGGAGAACTGGGTTGAAGTTTGCCTGTGGATTAGTGGAAATCAGGTACCAATAATAGAAAAAGGAATCAAGATGAATATTATCTTCCTTATGTGAAGCTCAAAGTATTTTATGAAACAAACTACTCAATAATTTTGAAACAAATTCCTTTTCTTACAATATGCAATATTATTTAAGAAATAGCAACTGAAACAGTTGAATGAGTTGTTAGAAAATATTAGAAAAGATTTAAGAGTCAAAAATCTAGGAGTGCTTAAAATCTCATTTGGGCCATATATTCCTTTGTCTGCCTGCAAGCAAGATAGAGTTAACCATCCGAGAAAAATTTGCTCTCTCCTTTATAACTCTGATTTCACACGTCTTCTTAATAACACATTGAAGGAGAATAAAATCTTGTTAATGTTTTGAAAATTTGTAATTGAAATAATGAAGAGAAAATGTGACTGATTTTTACTCTTTTTTGCAAATATATTTTCTATAGTGTTTTTGGTTTACTTTTTTTAATGGCATCTTTCAGGAACATGGTAAAATGGAATCATAGAACACATATGTTGTGTACTTGAAAGCAATTAAATAATCAGGGCACTGAACCAATAATGTGTAACTATATGTTTATATTCTGTCTGCATAAATTAATATTTATGTAAATATATTTAAATAATGAGTCTAATATTTGTATCACTTTGAGTGTGAAGGCAATATTGGGACAAAACATATTTTGAACAGTTTTCTATATTACATCATTTGGAAAATATTTTGTAGATAATTTCCCCAACTCCTGTTCTTTTCCTCCATAAAATCCCTTCTCCAAGTTATAACAGTCTGTATTTCAATGTGGAAATAGGGAATTAATAGGTATTCCTCTTAAATTTCCATATATAACAGTTAAAGAGGATGTTTCCAGCAGGATGCCTGATTAAAACAAATAAACAAATATGTGATTATCCTCTTGCAGCAAACATGGATAAAATATAGTAATTTTTAAATGCACAAATGAGCTCAGAAGAAGAAAAGGAAATGCCAGGGTGCCAAAAATAGAGGCAACTGGTCCCTGAAATGCTCGGAGCACTAATTCATCATGCCATTTATGGAAATCTCAGTCCTGGTAACCAAGGAGTTGGATTTTAAGACTCATATAAGGGCTGGTCATGAGACCTGGGATTTTATGGGCCTTAAGAGCCAAGAGCAATACAAAAGCTAAGATTCTTGAAGAGCTAAGCTATTGAGAGAAATAATATACTAAGGGGAAAAAAAAAAATCCATATCCAGCAGCAAGGGAGCTTTCTCTAAGACCCAAGTGAAGAAGAAAAAGTGAAACACAACAGCAGTGGTCTTTTCTGAGAAATCAAAATCTCTCCTTCACTTTACGAGTTAGGGAGCCAAATTTATACTTTATTGCTGACCCTGAAACTCCAGACTGAGAGATTAACATAAAAATTGGCCACAGGTTGGGGATACTCTTGAATCTCTTGCAGAAGCCTTTGCAAAATCACACTGGAATTAGACTACATATTTGAGGTCACAGAGAAATCCACACAAAAATGGCAAAACACAGGAGATGATAAACAGAAGTAGAACCTCCAGAACTTTGTAGAACAATCTAAAAGACTAAATTTTTTTTTGAAGGCAGAAAAGAAAAAATTGAAACAATAAGAAAAAAATGTTTTTAAAAAGAACCAAATAGAAAATGCCTAGGGAAAAAAATGCCTCACTTGTTTATAAGAATAACAGATAGATTAACAAAAAATTCATTAGAAGAATATAATAATCTTGAACTAGTATGCACTAATAACATAGCCTCAAATTATATGTATTTATGTCCATTTTTGTTTCAAATATAGTAAGGACTTTTAAGCCCCATTCAGTTAATATTATACTAATGAAATATTAATAAGACTGTAGAAGACTTAAGCATTTCAGTTAACCTTCTTAACCCATGGACTTTTACAGACCCTTACCCAATATTTATAAAATATATATCCTTTTCAAGAACACATGGGATGTAACAAAATTAATTATGTTCTCACCCTGAAAAAAGTCTCAAAGATGAAAGTGCATCAGTATTATGCATGCAACATCCCCTGACCAGGTAAACAAATAAAAATAATGAAATAAATAAAAATTAATATACATAATACAGAAATGTAATCATAATTCCTTATACATTAGGAAATTAGCACAATATATTTCTAAATTATTCATGAGCCAAAGGAGAAATTAAAATGTAAATTAGAAAATATTTAGTACTAGGTAGCAATGAACACATTATATAACAAAACTTATCAGATGCTGCTCAAGCAGTAGTTAAAGGAAATGTATAAACTTAAATTCATTTGAAGAGAAGTCAGTGTGATAAATAATGAGTGAGGCATTCAACTATAGAACTTAGAGGAGGAATAAAAATAGAAGGCAGCCTCAAAGGATATAAAAAAGATTAGAAAATTAATGAAATTAAATAGAAACAAATGAATAATAAAGATCATCAAAAGTCATATACCAAGTTCTCAGATCCATGTAGGTTTATTTATATATGTTCTAATGTTTTCTTCTTTTTTCTTTTTTTGGTCTGTCTCTGACATTGTTTTAATTACCACACATTATTATAAAAGCTATTGTAAGCAAGACAAAGAAGGCATTACCAAATTAGTAGAACCAGGATGGACTATTCAATAAATGGTACTGTGATATTTCCATAGCAATACCTATGGAAATCTATAAAACTAGACACTTATATGTCACCATATAAAATATATATATTCCAAATACATTATATACTAAATATAAAGAAAAAGTAAACATTTTTAAAGAACATGCCTTTATGCTCTTGGAGAGGAAATACTTTTGTAAACAAGATAAACAGAAACTTTAGAGGAGTAGCAGGTAAACAAATGTGCTCAACGCCATTGAGGAAATGCAAACATTAAAATCACAATGAGATAGCTCTTGTCTTCCACTAGAGTGTCTACAATTAAAAGGACTGACATACCAAGTGCTGATATTGGTGTGGAGTATTTGGAACACTCATACACTGCTGGTGGGAGTGTAAATTGAGATAACTACTTTGTGAAACTTCTTGTTAGTTTCTACCAGTTCTAAACAAATGCCTATGTAGCCTATGATCAATCAAATCTACACATTAAGGAATTTTTGCAGCACTTTTATTCATAGTTCTAGTGTTCCCCTCACTAGAAACAACTCGAATGGCCACCGACGTGAGAATTAATGAATTATGGTAAAGAATGAAGTTTTGCTACTCACAACATGGATGAATCTCACAAAATGCTGAGCAAAAGAAACTAGATACATGAATAGACATTGTATGTTTCTCATATGATATTTGAGAGCAGGCAGAACTAATCTGTCATGGTACTTTTACAGAAAGAATTCACAGGGAGAATACACAAGGAAACTGGCTATGGTGCTGGAAATGTTCCCCACCTTGATGAGTGTAGTGAGTACACAGGTATATAGATAAGTAAAAATTCATTGATCTGCACACTCAAGATTTGTATACTTTAATGCTACTTTCTACCTCAAGAAAAAAATTAAAAAAAAAAACAATTTATCAATTGGGTTAACTAAAAATGTGAAAATACAAGTGACAAGATTCACAACCACGTAACCAACAATGGGTTAGTATTCAAACTCTATAAAGATTTCTGAAAATTAATTAAAGAAAAAAAGCACAAACAATTCAGGCACAAATAGGCAAAATACACAAATAGGCAACTATTAGCCAGTGACCATCAAGCTGAAAAGCTGTTCAGGCTAACTAATAGATCAGGGAGGTGCAAATTAAATCAAAGTGAAATATCATTTCACACCCATCAGATGGACAACATTAATTGGTCAGGTACCACAAATTTTGGCAAGACATCAGTTTCTAGGAGCTCTGAGGGATTTCTGGTGGGTGTACATACTGATATACTTGGGAGAGCAATTTGGCAATTCTAGGAAAGCTGAAGATGTGCATAGTAATAATCCAGTAATTTCATATCTCTGTCAACAACCTAGAAACATTTCCCCAAATATTCTCCCCAAAATTCAAGTATAGACTATATACAATAGAGAAAGAAATGGAAAAACCTGTCACTCAATGGAGATATACATTTTATGTTCTATTTTTACAATGTAATATAATTTCTTGATTAAAATAAGTGAATATATAAAACTATCTCAGCATATAAATTTGTTACAAATGTAATGAGTAAAATATAGTGTGATAACACTTTTGTAAAATTTAAAACAAACAATAGTATATATTGTTAATATACATATACATGTGTAATACAATTGCAAAAATTATTCATGAGAACAATATACACCAAAACCAGGATAGTAAATCTTGAATGGAAGAGGATGAGATTTTTACAATATCTATAATTTTCTATTAAAAAAAAGACCTAAAATAAATAGATCAAATGTGCTAATCTGTTATATTTATGTGAAGGGCATGATATTGTTTTCTGTACTTTGGAGTTACTTCATAATTTAAAATTTTAATTAATCAAAAAGAAATGAGCCTAGACTATGACTTGAGTTTCCTGTAAATTAACTTTTCTTGGATTTGCTCACATATTCCCTCACAAAGTTTATAAAACAAGAGGGAATATTAATACAAGGAATTTTTCATGTCCTGTATCGTCGTATGTTTTTAGACCTTTCAATACTAGAATACTTTCTTCTAGGGACAGTATAGTGCAGAAAAAGGTGTGTCTTGGGAGAAGAAATTGTTTTCCAATCCTAACTTTTTTTATTCCTAGATGAATCCTTTTACTCTGCTGTATCTTGGTTTTCTTATTTGTAAAATAATTAGTTTGGATTATGTAATGGACTGAATTGCTTTTCCCCCAAAACTCATATGTTGAAACTCTAATCCTCAGTACCTCAGAATGTGACTATATTTGGAGATACGCCTTTAAAGAGATGATTAACCTAAAATGAGGCCATTAACATGGGCCCTGATTCAATCTGACTGATATCCTTGCAAGAAGAGGAAATTTGGACACATAGAGATACCAGGGATGCGTGAGCACTGAAAAAGACCATGGGAGGGACACAGCAAGAAGGCAGCTATGTGCAAACCACAGAGAGGTCTCAGAAGAGACCAAACCTGCCCAAATGTTGATCCTGGACTTTGAGCCTCTAGGCAGTGAGAAATTAAATTTCTTTTGTGTAAGCAACCTGGTCTGTGGTAGTTTGTTATGGAAACCCTAGCAAACTAATCCAGATTAGATGACTGCTAATGTCCTTTCAGTCCTAAAATTCCACTTTTGTTTTAAATGTTTTATGTCCTGCTTGTTTGTTTTTCTTTTTCTGCCTCTAGATATTTCCTACGAATTGGTGGAATCCCATTAGCTGATGATGTAGAACTCTAACATCATAAATTTTAAAACTACTTACTCAGTTTTGGTGTATAATTCTTCATTAGTATATTTGATGTTTCAAGTCAGAACCAGTGCCTGAGGATTAAAGAATGGATTTTTCTGACCTTTATCTTTTGTGTGATTATTACTGGTAAAATATTGATAAAGTCTTTATGATTAAACTCTTCAAATGTCATCATTTTGTTTCTACAATTACAGTCTCTTCACATTTCCAGTGCCTTTATTTTCAGATACTCTCCATTTCACCTTTTTTAATATAACATGATAAATTATAAAAATCTTATTGCATTTGGTTTTGTTGTAGGTTCAGTCATGTTTTTAGGATGCATAAGGTAACGTTGCATATTTTCATGATGGCACAAAAAGCTTATGATAATCAGGACTCCTTGGAGAAATGATTGATTCCAGAACTGGAGTAGGAAATATACAAGATGAGTATGAACCATTTTGTAGTATCAGAAACCACAGAAATGCTCACAAAGAAACAAACAAAACCCATATTGATGGGAATGTGTCAAAGGAACCGAGGAACCAACTGAAAGAACTCTTGATGGCCAAAACTGGAACAATTTAAGTAAGAAAATGAAGTAACATTGGATTATAACACAATGTATAAAATAAATGTTTATGAGACCATACTGGTATAATAATGCCAAATGTAATAAATGAATGAATAAATAAATAATTGTAGGAGAAGGAACAAATCTCCTATGTACAAGAACTCCAATTATTTATGTAGCTACTCTGCCCTCAAGGAGAGGGAGCATAACTCCCCATCATTAAGTGTGGGCTCACAGTGACTTCCTTCCAAAGAGGACAGTATGCAAAGTGGGGACAAAGAGTAACTTTACAGTGGAGAAGCCTGGTGATTAAGATCAACACCGAGTCAGCCAGGTGATTGAGACCAATACCAACAGTCATAAATCATGTTGATAGTGTGTACCCTTGATATCCTATGATGAAAATGGCACTTTACCTCTGGGGTATTCTCCCCAGACCCATAACTCCAGTATAATCATGAGAAAAATACCAAATTCCAGTAGAGGAGTATCCTACAAATTCTGACCAATACTCCTTAAAGCTGTCTATGTTGTCAGGCAGAAACAACAGGAGCCTAAGGAGTCCCAACAGCTAAATGTAATGTGGCATCCTGGATGGGATCCTGGAGCTCATCCCAGGGCATTAGGTGTTGGTTGAGTAATTGCAACAAATGTACCGTACTAATGTAAGACATTAATACAATGAGAAATTGAGTCTGAGTCTATGTACTGTTTTTCTTAATATTTCTGTAAGTCTGTGTCTATTTTAAAAAATAAAGTCTATTAAAAAAATGAACTTAGACTTTAAACCTAAGGATTATGACATTTTGAGATAAGTGCTGATGATAATATTAAAGAAAAAGTTACAGTACCTCTAAAACTTTGTGAGGGATGATATGGGCATTGTTAATGTAGTTTAATTAGCTTTCCAGAATAAACTTAATTTGAGGTTTGCTTTCCAAAAAAAAAAAGCTTCGAAATCTACCCTAGTTTCTGATAGATGACAAAGCTTTTGCCTAAAACTGCAAAATTTGAGGAAATGCCGTTTAGTGAGACATTTTATATTTCAATTACTTCTCAGTTTTGAAATTTGCCTTTACAAATGTGGTATAGTTATCATTAATTCTCACTTGCAGACGGGGAAACTAGTACAGAGATGTGCTCAATGTCGTAAAGCTAACAGGACAGAATGGAGACCTGAGGCCAATCTTCTCCCAGCTGAAGGTCTGGTCCACCTCATCAGTGGTCACCAAATATTTTTATGGCACACACTTATCAGTAATATTTTGAGAAGCACCCCCAAGTATAGGCTTGTTTGTATTGTTTGTAAATCATATGTGTGTACTTTTAAATTAATTTAGGGTAAAGTGTAAAGCATAAAGTATAACAAATATGTATAGGTTGATTTCTATGTTTTCTACATAACAGGTGATTATTTGTACAGCCTGTACTTCTGATAGCAACTATGTTGTGGCCATTCTCATAAATAATTCTACTGACAGTCTCCTCTTCTGTAATTCATTAGAGAGAAAAGGTGCTAATTCTCAAATGCCTCATAACTCTCTCTCCTCATCTAAGCCGACAGCAGCTCCCCAGGGACTTTTCCTTATCAGCTCAAAGCTGTTTCCACCCTGGACTGGGTATAAAGTTTTTACAATAAAAGGTTTCTAATATTTTTTTTTTTAAATTTTGTTCTTGCATCAAGCTTTAACATGAATTATTGGTGTCACTCATTATTGTACTAAACACTGTTCGACTTTTTATTATTCAGTATACCCAACACACTGGTCTCTGGATTGCACTTGCTTTCTCCAAAGCCGGTGACAAACCAAAGGACATAAACGTTAGTGCCATTGTCATCTTCATAGACAATTCTGCCTCAAATATTGTTCCTCCTAAATGAAAACAGACTAAATACAGCTTATGTCAAAGTATGGCGGTGTGCATCTGTCCTTAGGGTGCATGCTGAAGACACTATTTCTGTTTCTCCTACTGTCCCTTCAAACTGCTTGGCGAAGTAGTTGTACTTTTCACCCTATCAGATATCTTGGACTTCTCTCATAACTCTTCTATTCTTTCTGATTATAAAAAAACTCTGATCACTTTCAAACTAAAAAAACAATCTCATTTTAAGTGCTAGATTCAATCCAGTATATTGGTACAAATTCTCCATTTATAGTGAAATAACTTCTCTCTGCTCTGCTTCCTGCTGTGCTTGGAAGCCACAACATGGAGGAGGTAATGGCTTTGTTCTTGGATTTTTCTCTCCTTCCCGGCTTGGAGCTTTGCTGCCTTCTGCTCCGGGTTGTCTCTGGCCCTTCAAGGTGGGGAGGTGGTTGGAAAGAAGGCAGGAGGAGGAATATATTCAGTTTTCAGGTTTGAGGTCACTAGTATTCCTCTCTTCCTCTTCTTATTCATTTCACTGTTATTCTCAAATCTGCTTGACCCTTTTCCACACTCAGAAATTTCAGCTTGAGTAATTTTTAAAAAGAAGTTTTAAGGAAGTAGAACTTTTGGGCCTGTGGACATGGTGCTGTCTAAGCACGTGGAATTTTAGATAAACATGAAATAGAGAAGAAAGACATGGTAAATGGGCTTTGATCACTGAGATCTTAGGTTCTCGAGGAAGAGAATCATAATGGATCACTAGAGGAAAGGAAGCAAAGGGCATGAAGAGTAGAGCTTGAGTGGGTGGACCTGGGTGCTGGAGCTAAGGGTGCTGCCTCAACTCACAATACTCTGCTTTCAGTCAGTTTGGGACTCCCTCCATCCCTCTGGAGTCTGGTCAGGCTTCTGCGTAGTTTCTCCCTCACACAAGAGAAAAGATCATGGAATATGATGAGAATTCCTATTTGCCGAGCTTTATATGATGCCTAAACTTAATTTAATGAAAGACAAGATATTCTTTACATAATTTGTACACAATCAGAAATAAGGCTTAAATGCAGATTTCCCAGGAACAATTGCAATGATTAAAGCCATTCATAGTCAAGCGTCAATGATTATATAAAATCAGTTTTTGAAATGATGGTGATAGAAGGAGAGAAAGACCACTGGACTTCTGATGGGTGACAGAGGACAACATCCAACATCTGGATGGAGAAATGGCACAAAGATATTTAAGGAGACCAAGACTGACTCTTTTTACCACAGCTGCCTTTGGATAAGTAAAAGCTTTTCCTGAGATACGTGATATTTTACATGGGTCATGTCCCAAATGTTCTGTCTCAAAGTACACAGCAATGGATGTAAATGGCACCGGGAGAGCCAGATTCCCTGTGGACAGTAATTCTGATTCTGAAGAACACATGCAGTTGCTCACCCACACTGCTGGATTGAGAAATGAGGTCTTGAGAATTACCAAAGAAGTGCTTTCAAGATAATAGAGCTTCGCAGTGTTCCATCGCCAACAGGGGAACAGCAGGACGGATGGTTTTCCTGCTAACAGGACTAAACCTCTAAAACCTAACAATGACAGAACTGAGGCTTTGGAGTTGTTTTAAGGAAAAAGCAATGAAAACTAAATTCCTGTCACAGTTCCCAGCACTTGAAGATCGACATTACTTACTTGTGTTTGTGTTTTATTTAGTTTTGGCGATGCTGGTAAATGTCACCCGGGGGATCGCGTCTTCATGACAGGAGGGAAGCAGAGAGGTAAAACGACTGTGGAAAGTTGGGTGAGGTTTGCAGCCCATGCATACATTAGCACAGGCAGTTCTTTCAGGAAGTTGCTAAGGAAGTGACAGTGCTAAAAAACTGCTTTTGAAATAACTTTTGGAATAATTCATTCTTTACGTTGGATTCTTTCACCTGCAGAATTGTCATGATTCTTGGCTCCCTCATTATTTGTAATTTCAAAAATTTTTTCAGCTCATTTAAACTTCTAGCAGTTTTCACCTGCAAGCCAGGCCTCTTCTAATATTTACTTACCTTATGGAAAGGCCAAACTTTAGTCTTTTACTAGACACAAAATTGAAGGGACATTGTTTTCTGTGCTCGCTCGCCTCTGCCATCAGCACTGCTGATAGTGATTCTGTTGCCTGTGTCTATTCTGGTCACTACATCCTGACACCAGTTGTCTTGGATATCATGTAGTTTTTCCCCCAACTCAATAAATAGATATGGAAAAATGGTGGTATTCCTGTTTGGCATGAGGTAATAATGTCGTATTTGATTTGTGAACCCCAAAATAGAATTTTGAAGCAAAGATAGGTAAGTGGTAGAAGGGGCAGATGAAATTACATGGAGCCCTACCTGATGCCCCTCTCAACTAAGACACCATAAAAATCCTCGTCCTCTCATTAGTCAGATGGAAGGGAAGCCCTCTTCAGTATTTCTTTGTCTGAATGTGACTTGTGGTTATCTAAGAAGACAATGAGATTCTCATCCTCCATTTAAGATAAGACTACAGCTGTAAGAATTGAAAATAACTAGAAAATGGTTATAGTATATTAACAAATCAATCATTTGGAATAAATGCCCACGATAAGTAGGAGGTCTCTCGGAATCATCCAGATAATCTCTTCAAGATACCACTTCTTGTTATGATGACTTGGCCTCTCACATTACGTCTATTTGAGATTATCACCAAACAAATCAAGTAGGCATGAGAATGATTGTAGTAGAGTGAAGCAAAAAGTCTTTGTGTTAAACTTTCACCTGTTTTACAGAAACCAGTAGGGGTAGAATTATGGTAAAAAGTTTATTAGGCTGATAGTATAAAAGATAGAGTAAGTCATTAAAATGGAATTTTGAAATGTGTTCTGCTTACTTGGTTTTTGCTTCCTTTGGACAACAGAATAGTGATTCTAATGGTTAACAAAGATCTACCTGATCTGGGCTCCCTACAAAGATAACTGTAAAATTGTTTAAGATAATAGAAATATTTTTTCTGTGAATAACTGGGCCACACCTTCTATACACATAGTATTATTACACCAAAAAATTTTAAAATCACTTTGCACTTTTAATTGTTAAAAACTTTGATTTACCTACTCCCATTCTCTTTCAACTCCACTTCACTGTAATCACTGTAAATTATTTTGTGATTATATCCTTCCAGACTTTTTATTCAGTGGCTTTCTTTTTATTCTCTCCAGCTTTTTCTTCTAGAAATCATACTAGATGGGTGTTGGCCTCTTGGGAATTTTTCTCCCTGTCTCTTAATGATGATCTTTTTCTATTTTTAAACTTCATGCATGTGATTTGTTCTGGGAAAATTCTCCCATCTTCTCTTCCAGTTCACTGATTTGCTCTTCCACTATGGCTGTTAAGACTATATATCAAGATTTGTTTTTGTTTAATTTCAGCAAACATACATTGCTTTTTAAAAAATTTTTAGAATCTTCTCTCCATACATCCTAGATGACATACCTGTATCACACTAAGGATAATTAATTTTTAGTGCAAGTATCTTTTCTGATTGCATAAATAATTATTTTTACTCGCACATCAATTCCTTTTGTGTTTGTGTATTTTTTCTCATGGTGTTGGTTTTCATCAAAACTCATCCATATGGTTAAGAATTCCAACTAAACTATTGGTAGCCAGCCTGAGAGGAAGGGCTTATACTTCACCTGTTTTCAGTTAGAGTGAAGAGATGAGAATAATGTCTCAGCACCTGGTTTTCTGGCTCTAACATCTGCCTTGTTCTCCGTGGTGTCATCATCTATTTGGGATACCATCGTGTCTCTGACCTGCACGCTGTTCGTTCCAAACCTTACCATAACCACAGGGGCATGGTGCATAGTGGCAGTGGGTTGTGGAGTCAGTCTCCATGCTCGCCTTGCTGTAACCAGCTAATCATGTCAATAGAACCATGCTCTGTGTAACAGTTGAAAGATTGTTCTTAGTGTTTAACAGTACATTCAGGACCTATTTCCAGGTTATCCACCTCATTCTTTTTAATGACTGAACAGTATTCTATTCTAAAGTTAGGATTTGTTTGATTACTCCCTGGTGGATTTTTCAGTTGCTTCCAGTGTTTTATTATTGTAAGCAAATTTTTGACTGATATTCTTGTCATTATTTTCAAAAAAATAGATTATTATAAGTATGATTGCTGGATTAGAGAGCATTTTAAACAATTTATACTTCCCACAACAATATAGGAGCATGTCTGCTTCTCCACTTTTAAATCAACCCTAATCTTTTTTTAATTTTCCAAAGCTGGTAGATGAAGAATGGTATCTGACTTATTTTGACTTGTATGCTTCCATTACTAAGATTTTTCTCCCATACTTTTTTTTCTAGTATAATCACAGGTGTGTTGTTTTCACATTTACATCTTAAATGACCTGTCATTTATTATGGTGTAAGTGTGATATAATAATTCAGCTGTTCTTTTTCATGTGACAGCTAATTGTCTTATTACTATTAATTGAATAAAAACATCCTTTCCTCACTGATGTGAAATGCCAAATTTATCATATATAGATTTGAATATATACCTTGCATTAATTCTGAACTTTATTCTAGTCCACTTACCTACTACTCAATTCTTGTATGTGTATGAGACTTTAAATTTACAATAATCATGACATACATCTTAATATCTGGTGGGCCACATCCTTTCTCATTATTCTTTTCAAAATTTTCTTAACTTTGTATCCACTTGTCAGGTTTCAAAAAGAAAATAAAGTCAAACTTCTCTTCGGAATATTATTAAGTTTACTTACTAATATAAATCCTTTATATCTGAATAGGGTTAAGTCTTTCCATCTAGGAAAATGGTATGTATGTTCCTGTATGTTCTTTAGTAAGACTATATAGGTTTCTTCTTATATTTTTTATTACTTTCTTGTTAAAACCATACTTAAGCACTAACAAATTTTGTTGCTAGTATAAATTAGATCTTTTCCAACTTATTTCCAACAATTTTATTTTCCAACTTATTTTTTTATTTGTAAAGGAAAACTATTGGTTTTTGTGTTTTTCGTATATAGAACCACTTCATAGAATTCACTTACTAGCTCTAAAAGTATTTTTAGCACAGTAAAGGAAACCATATTTACAAATCATATATCTGATAAGGGGTTAATATCCAAAATATATAAAAAACTCACACAAGTCAATAGCAAAGAACAAACAAACAAAATCCAAAGCAAACAAGCAATCCAGTCTAAAAAAAATGGGCAGAATATCTGAATAGACATTTTTCCAAAGAAGACATACAGATGGCCAACAAGTATATGAAAGGTGCTCAACATCACTAATCATCAGGGAAATGCAAATCAAAACCACAGTGAAATATCATCTCACTCCTGTTAGGATGGCTATTATCAAAAAGACAAGAAATAACAAGTTGGCAAGAATGTGGAGGAACAAGGAACTACTATATAGCACAGGGAACTATATTCAATACTTGGAATAACCTATAATGGACAAGAATCTGAAGAAGAATATATATATATGTCTAACTGAATCACTTTGCTGTATATCTGAAACTAACACATAAATCAACTATACTTCAATTAAAAAAAGAACATAGAAAATAGTCTAAATGTCCAACACATAGGACATTTTATGTTTTCAAAGGAAATTTAATATCAATGATTTTTATTTTATGTTTTTTACATAAAAAAAGAATGTTGAGGAAAGGGAACCCTTATGCAATGTTGGTAAGAATGTAAATTGGTGCAGCCACTATGGAAAATAGTATGGAGTTTCCTTAAAAAATTAAAAATCTAGCTACCATATGATCCAGCAGTTATGCTTCTGGGTATTTATCTGAAGGGAGTGATAACACTAACTTGATATATGCACCTCCATGTCCATTGCAGCATTATTTGCAATAGCCAAAGCATGGGTGCCTCCTAAATGTCCATTAATGGATGAAAGGATAAAGAAAATCTGGTATTTATATACAATGGAGTATTATTCAGCCACAGAAAGGAAGGAAATCTTGCCATTTGTGACAACATGGATGGATCTTGAGGGTATTACATTAAGTGATGTAAGTCAGAGAAAGACAAATGTTACATGATCTCATTTATATGTGGAATTTAAAAAAACTGAACTCATAGATATAGAGGGCAGATTGTTGGTTGCTAGAGGCAGGAAGGTAAGGGTGGGCAAAATCGGTGAAAGGGATCAAAAGGTCCAACTTTTGATTATAAAATAAGTAAGTTCTGGGGGTATAGTGTACAGCATGCTGACTATTGTTAATAATACTGTATTGTATATTTGCAAGTTGCTAAGAGAGTAGATCTTAAAAATCTCATCACAAGAAAAAAAGTAACCATTTGTGGTGATGGATGTTAACTAGACTTTGTGGTGATCATTTCATAATGTGTACAAATATCAGATTGTATAATGTATAATGTTATATGTCAATTATATCTCAATTGAAAAAAATCAGTCCAACAGCTGTGAGGATAATTGATTGGACTGAAAAGAATGGAGTTGTGACAGTAACCCAGGCCAGAGATGTTGGTGGCCTGTGGTAAAGGGGTTGTATTGGAGATAGAGCTAGACTCATGATCCAAGTTAAAATTTTAGACTTTGATATCTACTTTTGCTACCAACATGAAATCGATCATGAAATCTGATAGGTTCCAACTTTTATACTTTCTCACACATGACACCCTATTTCTAAAAATAAAAATAATACAAAAAATTTTAAATAATATTTTAGTTATTTCTTTTGGATACTCTGGGCATAAACTTACATCATCTGCAAATAATGGTAGTTTTATCTTTTTTCCCATAAAATTTAATTAATTAGCAAATTCTTTTCTAACATTTGTTGCATGAGCTAAACTCTCCGAACTTTTGGTGCCCCTCAGTCATACCTATCTTGCTTCTGGTTTTATTGGGGATGTGTTTAGAATGGGATCCTTCAATATTTTCTGTTAGTTTCTAATAAATACTACTTAATGATATTTAGGAAATGGTCTTTTTCTATTTTTACATTAGAAGCATTTTTACCATGGGTTTAGTGTTGCTAAACTCCTGCTGCTTTTTCTTGTCTGTGAAATTAGAAGCATTTTTTAAAATGAGAAATATCTGCCACATTTTATCAAGTTTTCTCTATGAAGAACTAGTAATGATCCTACATCGGCTAATGAAATACATCTGGGTTGGACTATATTCTTTTTCTGTGTGCCTTGTTTTTCTCTTGACCCATGTGGTCTTCACTGGAATATATTATACTTACTTTTTTTTTTAAATCATTATTCTTTATTTTATGCATATGTGTTTAATCAGAGTGCACAATACACTGAACCATTCTCAACTGATTTCTTTTAGAAGACCTGATTTTGTCCAAAATCTCACCAAATGCTCTCTGTGGCCATGTGATACTGTGACTCTCTTCTCTCATGCCTCAGTCTTCCATTTGAATCTATGTTCTCTTTGACAACTCTGTTCTTTCTGTGATAGTAGCAGCCTCAGTGGCAACAGGAGAGGGGGAAATTTTACATCTTCTTTGGCAGGAATAAACACTTCCTGCTTGGAGCCCAAAATGAAAATAAATTGCCCACTGTGCAGAAACATGGAAGTCATGATATTCCTGATGAAACATCTTTAAATAATCTCTGGGTAGTCATGGTTTTGGGTGTTACTATATACAATACCATAGGGGTTACATTTCCTTAAGACTCTGAATAACTTAGCAATAAAATACAAATTGTTCATTCTGTAATGTCTAATTTGCACTGCTTATGCTTTAGCATTTTCAATAGCATTGAGGGATGGTGTCCAGATTGTTTGTATCTTTATTTATTTTCCATTCATGGAAAAAAAGAAAGAGTGGAGGTGACTTGGGTAAATCAAGCAAGTTGGCATTGTGGATAATTACAGTTATAATCCTCAAGTTACTTCTTAAAAATGTGACCTTTTTGTACTCAGATGAAATTGGATAATTGATATGTCGCTGTGTATTTTCTTTTGTAACAGTAGATCTTACCAGTAAGAACTTTAATGCATCATATTTTGTCCTTTGCTTGCTATGTAAAATTGTTCTAAATTTACTGTCTTCCCTTGATCTTTTACTGTGCTAGTTGTTTTGTTTTTCTCATAACTAAGATTTCCCCATCTTCTCAACTCTTCTTTATTTACTAAACTTTTTAATCTGGTTGCCGTTCTCTGAATTTCTTCCAATTTCTGAGTGTACTTTAACAAAGAAAACCCAGAACCTGAATGGTGAGGGCTTTTAAATGCCAAGTAGGGCAGAAAAATTACCTCATTTGTTTTAACATGTGATACTCTTTTATTAACAACAGTACAACTTGGTGTTTATTTTTCTGGCAAGAATATTTATTATTGACTCATCCTTTCTATTCCTTTCCTTATAACCTTGAGGGCAACACACAATAAACAAAAAGTGAAACTTAAAGCATGGAGCAGAGATTGGGGGGTCACAGGAACTTGGCATTATGTTTTCTCAAAATTAGCTTAGCATTTGTGATATTTGCTAGGCAAATAAACTTTGGGTGTTAAATCAACAATATACTGACAATTATGCACAACTCAAATGCCACCCTGCCTCTATCAGCCTTCAGCAGTGATGTAAATAGGATCACATTAAACATTACGATTGCTGGTATTATCATAATTTTCATTTAGCTCCTGCAGACAGTTTTCTAGCTTTTATTTTTACACTTCTAGCTAATCACCTCTTGTCATCATTTTACATTTACTCCAGATGCATGTCTATACTTCCTGACCATAAATATGAATTCAAGGATATTTTATAGCAATTTACAGTTTGTAAAAAGCTTTCATGTATATGATCTCGATTCCACAGCTTTTTGGAGTGGACAGAAAATAAATTACATTTTACAGATGGAAAATCAAGGCTCAGATTACTTAAGAAGCTGTCTAATGAGTTAGCAAATGTAACTAATCACATGGATACCCATTGGTAGAACTTGGACTGGTGCATATGTCCTTTGACCCTTGGTTCATTGCTTGTACTAGTATAAAACTCTATCAGAAAAGTTTAGCTATTATTTTAATTCTGTTTTATCACTGAGCTGAGACTATGACCGCAACATATCAGTGGCAGTACTCAAATGCAGATGGATTAAATATGGGTCACAGAAGTTAAGAAAGGAATAAGGGAAGTAAGTCAAGAGAGAAAGTAGAGAGAGTAGTGTCATGCAGGTTGTGTCTGGACAGCCAGAGGTACTATTGTCATAGGTCACCAATCAAAATTTTATTTTTAAATCTATCTGAGCCATTTAGTACTGATTATGTAAATTATGTCAATGAGGGCATATATGGATATCTGTTACTCATTAGCTAATATTCCCAGTTTGTGTATGTGTGTGATTTCTGCTTGTGTTTGTAATAATAAAAAAAAATGAGCCACTGCTACACAAATCTTTCACTCTCAACCCTAGACCTCGAAATCACATCTCTTGCTTTCTGAGTAAGGCCTCCCACTCACCTTGCTGGTCCTTCCCCTGGGACTGACCCCGCACATTTCTGCAGCTGAGCTCTTGCCATGTGGTTTCGTTGCTATATGGTAGGCCACCCAGCCTCTCCCCCCAGTAGTTTTTCAACTTACCCTGTCAGTACAGATGTTGCAAACTTGGGATCAAAAGGGAAAGTCATGACTCATATCAGGTATCATTCTAATTTTTAAAAATGTCTACAGAGCTGAATTCAAAAAGTTAGATGTAGAGATTTCCTGGAGGTAAGTTGTAAAATGCAGTGACAGAAATTCTGGGTGTTTTAATTTTTCTCTCATTTCTGTTTAACTTCTGATCCTATGATGAGTCTGTCAGAATATTTTAGAATCATCAGTGCATCTAATCCATTTCTTTAGTACTAGCATTCTAGCATTGAGTGAGTTACAATTACAGAGCGCTGTAGTATAAGGTAGACTCACCCTCCCTGTGCCGTCCTGGCTTCCATTCCTGGCTCCCTGCCATTCTCTCCTATGGCAAAGACCCAGAAGCCTGGGGATGGAAGAAGTACACTATCAGTCCTCATCACACCTACCTGGCTTTTGGCCACTCTCAGCTGAGAGCACCTGAAAAATAACAACCAGGTTAGCTGCCATTTTATTGACCTGGGGAAAAGGAGAAAGCCAAATCGGCTTAGCATTCCTGATTTAAACTGAATTCAGTTCAATGCATCACAGATTTTTGAAAGCACACTCTGTGACTGGCACAAAGCACCAGAAACGTATAGGAATTTGCTTCAGATGAGGCAGATGCTTACCATATATTGTGATAGGAGGACTTTTAGTTGTACATACAAATAAGCAATAGTGCTGGGGAGGCATTTATCACCCCAATGAGAGGATCACTCATCCATTTGCATTAGACCTCTCAGCCCCCTTCCTATCTCTGAAGGTGGCAATAGACTCCAAGTGCTTTCTGTGGCTCCATGGGCGCACTCGGACAACCCGTGGGGAGTAGTGGGCTGTTCTAACCATCTTTCCCTCTTGGAGTGGCTGACAGCCAATGGCATTAAAGGTATTAAAGGTCTAACCCTCTTAAGTTGTGACCTGGCAGGGAACCATTTCACTAGTTAGTGGGAAGAACCACTAGCACAAAGACGTTTTTATTATCAGTAGCAAACCTGCGTTAAAAGCTGTCATGGCAATAAGACATGCTTGCAGACCAGGGAGCAGAGTAAGTAGACTGAAAATTTATTGAGATAATATTGTAGTATTGAATTACACCAAGGATAATAGCATTGATTCACTCCAGAAAGATATTGTAAATAATGAGCAATTAATTGTTGCAGAAACTTTGAAAATAAATCAATGAAAATCAGGAAGACAGATTTGGGTGACTCAATGAGTCTGTGTTTTTAGAAAGTCCTGCTGAGTCCTCTGTGGTCAGGGTTAATGGTATGCTTACACTTCTGTCTGCTAGAAGCTTTGAGAAATTTTACTGCCCTATTGTGTTTTGAATGTGGACTCTTCTGAAGTCCCTATGCTTTCTTCTTTGCTCATTACTGAAACCTTAAAAACAACAAGGCTGACAAGTAGAAAGACACCTATAGAATCCTCAGGGGAAAAATATTCTTTAATATTAATTTTGTTTGAGGGAACAACCAGAGGTCTCTAGTGATCAGGTGGGGGTGGGAGTCTATCAGTTTAGAAGAGTGACCAGGAGAGATCTATTTTTCTCTCTGCGGCATAGCACTTTTGTAATTTGCATTTTCCTTTTCTCAAGATGCAAATAACACTTATTGGCTTCTCTGACCCTCCATCTCTCTTGTTATTCCTGTAGTCACGTTGAGAAAATGACATCTTTACAAAAGGTCAAGTATTTGTCATGTAAGAAAACTACATTACTCTTTCTCAGAATTATGATTTCAAGATACGGAGGTAAAAAGTTAGGTTACCACAATCATTCAGTTGAATTTCTTTGTTTGACTCATAGGAGTGCACCCACTTTATGGATTCTTCAGATTACCTATGTGGGAGCAATTCTTTAATGAAAGTTTTCATCCTTTACTCTGTCATCTCTTTGATTACCTGGTGGGCATTTGGAAACCTAAGCAGTTTTCCCCCTACTTGAGGTTGTTTTCAGAATATGGTGAACTTATGAGACTATCATTCCAAACAAATGAAAAATAACAGTATCTTCAAAGACATGTGCATCTAAGGGAAGGTGATGGTTCAGAATTAACCAGTGATTACCCCTCAATTTTATTCAACTCCAATGTGAGTATAAAGATAATTACTTTATGGTCAATTTAGAATAACTGCAAATCATTTAAAATACTTATTCTTGTATCTATTTTTGTAATAGTAATAGTTCCCATACATTGAATGCTTCCTGTATGCACCTGATAGGCGTTATCTTATTTAATGCTCACTATAAGCCTGTGTGGTGGATCCTTTTTCACTCATCATTTTACTAGGAGGTCAGCCATTCCTTCACCTCACACTTACATCATCACCAGCCCTATTGATTTTACCCCCAGGGTACAACTCAAAGAGTCCACTTAGCTCCATATCCAGGGTCAACCTGCTGGATCAAGGCACAATCCTCTCTCACTTAGCCTTCTGCAATAATGGTTCTCCTTTCCATTCTGGCTCCCATCCAGCCTCCATTGTAGCCAGAATTACCTTTTAAAAATGCATATTGATTCACATGGCTCCTCCCTGTAAAATCCTAGTCTGGGAAGTTGTTTGGAAGATGACCAACCACACCCTACCTGTTCTGAATCCACCTGCTTCTCCAGCCTCATCTTTACCACCTGTCCTTGCTTATGCCATTCCAGACTCATGACAGTCTTTCTCTTCTAGAACATGCATACTCGTCTCACCTTCACGTGTGCCGTTCCTACCCAGACTGCCTGAAGCACTCCCTCAGAATTTGCCTGGATACTCCTATGCCTCACTTAGGTCTCTGCTAAAACATTACTTCTCAAAGTTTCCTCAGCTCATCCATCTAAACTAGGTTTTTTTGCTCTCTGTTCTCCTTGCAGTGTTTATAGCTATGTCTCTATATCTTACATCTCTCTCTCTCAGCAGTGTTTATATCTATGTCTATATCTGTATCTGTATCTGTATCTGTATTTATGTCATAGCCACTGTCCTTTCATCTCTGTGGATAGATTTTGTCTCAGGCCTTTATTGATTCTTATGTAGGTCTAGACCTGTCACTGTTTTTCACTCTAGGTCCAAAATCACTCTAAGTTCAAAATGTTTTATTAAAAACAAAACAAAACAAAACATTTTGGAAGCACTTCTTAAGATCTGGAAGCCAAAAGAAAGAACAACGCAGCATGGTGTCATAACATTTTCTTCCAGAATCCTGGTCTACAAAGTTCTGTGGGAGTTTTTCTTGAAATCTCTAGGTTTCCTTACACACCTTGGCTCCAACACCAAACTAGATCCAACCAATACAGGTGAACTAGAATTCCCACCCCAACTGCCTGAGGCAATAACACCCACATCTACATTCAAAACGCCTAACTAACAGTTCCCTCTGGTTCAGCTTCTACCCACAAACTCCATTCACTATACCATGGTCTACACAAGAAATTCTAGCCACCAGAACTGTTTAAAAAGCTGTGGGGGAGCATATGTACCTTACTAGGTTTTGGTTTTGCTACATTTATTTCTGTGATTTTTTTAATGCCTATCTCATCACTAGTCTGAGCTGCATAATAGCAGAGACCATGGCTGTTATGTTCATAATTCCACCCCTTACACCCAGCACAGTGTCTGGTTCAAGAAAATCAGTAGATAGATAGCTCTTGAATGAATGGAATACTTTGCATGGGATCCATCACAAAGCAGTGGATCTGTGGAACTAAATTTGAATCCAAATATGCATCTGATTCCAAGGCCATGCTTTGAAAAAAAAAACCAAACAATAAAAGCCGTGGCTAATGCAATTATTGTGCAATGTGTATGCAAATGGGCATACTATGACTTTATACATACCTGATTGTCTTTGTCAGTCAAGGGTGTGCATAATTTTTTTGTAGAAGCTGTATCTTGTAATATGGCTTTAAATTCATTGATGTGTAAGAGATAAGAGCACTAGAGGCCATTATGAGACCTCTTGGATGTGGTTCTAACTTGTTTTCCTAAAAGAGAACGACTGGTCATTTGCCATCCTACCATCTGCCTCCTCTCAGCATACTTTCAGAATCTAGAATGTGGAAAGAAATCCCTGGCATCATAAGACATAATAACGCCCAGTAAAGTTTCTCTTTCAAAGAACTGAATGGCAGTTCCTTGCCGTAGCAAGAGAAGATTTAAAAACATGGACTTATTCAAACTCTTTGGGAAGCTGTCATGTGACCTCCAAGGTTTGTGTGCAGTCATATTATCAGAAGAGTCTGTGAAGGAACCATAACAGGGTAACATGTGGCAGTGCCCTGGTCCAGCTACTGCAAAGAAAGGTGACCTATAAGGCTCTCCTTGTGCTTTCTGAATGGCCTGATTCATTCATCATACAAAAGAGAGAGCAGAGTCATTTCTAGATTAGCTTTTATTATCAAGATATCAATGGTAACTCATTTATTTATTAAGGTATTTATTCATGATGATTCCCAACATTGTTTACTAAGTCACAGGTGATAGAATTCTAAAATATACTTGCCCACCAATTTAATGTTTCTCTTTTTGGTTATAAATTTAATAAATGATAATGTAAAATATTTGGCAGTACTGAAAAAAGGTAAAGATGATTTTTAAAAATTTCCAAACCATAGATATCCAAAATGACTATTTTGGTATGTACATGGTATAAGGACACATGCATTTTAATGCTTGCACACACTCCTACTGTAAGTTATATATATGTAAATTAAAAAAACCCTGGGCTGCCCTCTTCTATAAAAAATAGAAGGAAATTTTAGGATACCAAGACAGCAGTTTCATATACCTTTCATTCTATGTCCAATATAATGCTGAATTTCTGTGCCAAAGTCATCTAGTCTCTCTCAGTCCTCCATTGAATGGATGGAATTGTCATTGGTTGGGGTGGTGCTCTGCCCCAAAGCTGGCTCGCTTCATTTGGTGATAGAGGGTATGTCAGTGGAGTCTTGTCTATAGCTGAGCTTTTAGCGACTACCAGGCTGGTGTTCAGTAAGGAGAGGGGCTGTTAGAATTGCTCATTACTTTCCCTAGGGTCAATATTGTGATCCCTGCTCATTTTCTCAGTGCAAGGATGTAAATTATATTTCCAAAAACCTATAATTGCTTTGCCCAATTTTGCCTATGACGAAGTACTTTTCCTTCTATTTTGAGAAAATAAAGACTAAAGAAATGTCCACAAAAATTTATAAAGAACATTTTATCAAATTTAATTTTTACGGCATACCTAAGGTTACACAGTAGATGAGTTTGCTTAGACTTGTCATAACAAAACATCACAGTGTGGCTTAAACAATAGAAATTTGTTTTCTTACAGTTCTAGAGGCTGGAAGTCCAAGATTAAGGTATCTGCAGGGTGGATTTCCTCTGAGACCTTTCTCCTTGGCTTGTGGATGGCTGTGTTTCCCTATGTCTTCAATAGTCTTTCCTCTGCAAGTGTCTGTGTCCTAATCTCTTCTTATAATGACATCAGTCATATAGGATTACGGCCCATCTTAATGGCCTGATTTTTATTTAATTACCTCTTTAAAGACCCTCTCTCCAAATACAGTCACATATGACTTCAACATATACATTTTTGGTGGGAGAGGGCACAGTTCAGTCCATTCAGGTAGGTAGTGAATTAAGGTCTGAGATTCAAACAATGGCCTTTCTGACTCCAAAGTCTAGATTTTTCTACCACACCAAACCTACCTTTATGTCATTAATTCTCTTCCCCACTGCCTACATTCCATCTCATTAAACTCTACTTCCCACCCTCTCAAGGTGCTGCTCCTTGCTAGTAAGATTTTGAGGAAATTAGTCTTTCTACTCTTGAGAAGATAGAGTGGTGATCTAAGGAAAAGAGTCAGCAGTCAGGAAGTGAAATGGTTGAAATACAGATTAAGGAGGTTGTACAATTATTAGTCTGAAAAAAAAAGACATTTATTGAATGAATATGGATTATTTGCAAATAACTACAAGATTAACTGAAATTATTTTCAAGTAGTGGGAACTATTTTCAGGAGAAAATAATAGAGAATCCCTAGGTCTATCTAGTTATTGTTTTGTTCTTTGCCATTCCCCTGTTAGGTGAGCAGAGTACCTTTATTTTTTATCATTTTAGAGAATAAGGAGTTGAAGGTCAAAGAGTTTGTGTAATTTGCCCAAGTAGCAGAACTCAGACTCAACTCACTTCTTTTGATTCACAGTGTGGCGATCCTTGCTTGTGCTGGCTGCCTCCCTATTCAGTGTACCCACAGGATGCTGTGTGAAGTTCTGTAGGTAATTTGTAGATTCACCACAGGATATGCTCTCAAAGAACTTCCTTTGTGAAAGATCAAACTATCATACTCCTCACCCACTGCACTCTGCCCACCCCTCCCCCAACCTCCGAAGCCCGTGGGCACACAAATGGATCTGCATATCCACACTCACAAAGCACTATCGTACGTTACACTTGCAGGAGGGCATTTTCTGAATGTGGAACCTATCCAAAGGGGAGTGGGCAACTAACTGCTACACAGTATATGACTGAGAAGTTCACAAGCTCACATCTGCCCTCAGATAAGTCTCCATTTGTCTGCCAAGATGCTATATACTTCCTCCTCTTAACTGACTCTAACACTTCATCTATAGGAGAGTTAGAATTGGTAAAAACAAACAAAAAGATGGCTCAACTGTCACTGTAAAAGTGTTTTTCACTAGTGAATTATGAAATAAATTTTGTAGGTCAAGATCGGCATTTCAAATATGAAGTAGAATAAAATAAAATAGAAAATATCAGAGTGCACTGCATGAAATGAGAGGAAATATTGTTTTGAAACTTTTGTTTCCATTTTTTTCTCTGTGTGTGTGGGAGCCCACATGCTGCATCCTTATGAAAAACGTATTTCTTGATCAATGGAAGTGAAAAAAGTGAGAAATATTTTTTAAAACGGCTTATACTTCTGCATCAAGGATTCTTTAGGTAATGCGATACCAGAATGGCCCCTTTCCCAAGATCAATGCACACAAATTCATATACCTATGTTTGTGGTACAGTTTTAAAGGGCTGTAGACCTTGTGAATCTCCCTTCTGATCTCTAAAACACTTGCTCTAGCTAAAATGGCATGCTTTTCCTCGAAAGGGGAGAAATGACCCTAGAGATTTCTTCTGGGCCTTTTTTGTCAACATTTCCATATTTTATCCTGAATGCCTTTGGCATTTTGGAGCTAAGAACCTAGCCTAAATGAGATAATTTATTCAACATTTGGTTTATAATTTTTTAGTGACCAAAATAAATCATCAAAACATTAAAGGTGTTCAACCTATCCCACACCAGCTCCACTGAGCTGAAGTCCCAAAAGGGGAGAGAGGGAATAAGCAACTGAATGAGGTGATGTCAGATAGGGTTAAGTTATAAAGGAAATGATTGCGTGGATGCAGTAGGAACACCTGTAAAGGAGGTGGGATAGGTAAGGAAGCCAGTTTATTTTGAGTTGGAGATAGAATGCATCTCTTTTATTAGTTCGAGTTGGTATACTACTATCTGTGGTTATGCCTCCCCTACTACACTACACCTATCAGAGTGCTTTCTGGTATTTCAAAGCACTTCATGAATATTTTTGATTGGTAACTTTATTAAATTTTTTAAGGATAGCTGGAGAAAATATCATGTCTAATGATATGATATTTGGCTGCCCAAGCTTAAATCTTTGCTTTGCCCTTTCCTAGCAACATGGTTATGGGCAGATTTCTTAATTTCATAAGCTTCAGTTTCTTCAGGCTTATCTCTCTATAATGGGGCAAATAGTATTCCCTACCCCATTAGACTGTTATGAGATTAAATAGGTTAATAAATGTAAGGAGCTTGCATATTATATTTTATGATGTCCACCTCAGTACTTAGTGGCTTGAAAAACAACCATTTTATGATATCACAAATTTGTGGGTCAGGAACATGGGTCAGATCTCAGGAGGCTGTTCTTCTACTTCGTTCTGCTGATTCATCAGCTGAAGTCACTTGGTGGGTTTTAGCTGGTAGATGAGCTAGTCAGGAGAGGGGCAGGGTAGGGGGCGCTTGGGGAGGGAGGATACCAAGTGGCTTCACTCACACGTCTGGCACGTGGTAGGGATGAGCGGGAGGCTGGAACCGGAGAACAGAGCTCCTACATGTTATGTCTCCAGCAGGTTCTCTCAGGATAATCAGATTTCTTATGTGGAAGCTCAGGGCTCCCAGAGGATTCTAAGGAAGACGAAATAGGAGCTGATGGCTTCTTAGATTCTGGGTCCAGAAACTAACACGGAGTCGCTTTTGCTGTCTTCAAGTGGTCAAAGTTACCAAAGAACTAGCCCAGATGTAGGGAGGAGCTGTAGACCCCCACCTCCTTTGGAGAAATCTCAAAGAATTTTTAGCCATTCGTAACTTGCTACACTATCTATCACATTTAAAAAGTACTAGATAAATCTAAGCTAGAATTAGTATATCCTGTTACAACTTTCAAAAGTTATGGTTGTATGTTTATTTCCGATTGTCATAGTAAAATCAAACTTTAGCCTTGCCTTATCTTTATCTTTTCTTTACCTTTTCATATTTAAGAGAAATTTTCATCAGTAGGTGGCAGGTGGAGATTTAAAAACTGGTATACCCTACACAGGCCGTTGAGCATTAACTCTGGGAATTTTCCTCCCGTGAAAGCAATGTTTTTTTTTAATGCTGCGAAGTCATACAGAACTCAGTTTCAGTTTATTCATTGGTAGCCCATCATCCCACTAATATCACCACCCTGTTTGGTGTGTTTCCTCTCTACAGGCCAACAACTTAGAAAAAAGGTGATAAAAATTTAAATTCATGAGTAAACAATCACATTTTCCGTGCTGCATCTACTGCTGGACTGAACCGCGGGCTCCTCTTGCTCCTCTCAACACCAACAAAATCTTCCAAATAAAAAGAGCAGAGATAAAGAGCCACATAAGAAGTTGGACAAGTTCACATTTTAAAAGTTCTTGTAAAAAAAAGACTGATGACTGTGTGGCATTAATCTACACAGACATTTCCTGTAACCACTTAGGCCTCATAACGAATCAGCAACGTAATGGAGGTTCTGTGTCCTTATCTGTTGGGTTGGCTGTCTGAGTCTTTATTTGCTTTGGCCAGCTCTTCCTATCTCACCTTCCTTTTTATTTAATTTTTTTCCAGATTTAATACTTTACGGAGGGACACAAATGCTCCTTTTTGGTTTTCGAAGCTCAAGGTCAATTTAAAGGCAGGTCCTGGGAGAAGTGAGCATTTGTGACTGGGTCATCTGTTTCCCTGAATCTGTTACAGCTTTAGAGATATGTGTAAGGAGGAGAAAACAGATAAGCCAAATTGGTTTTTGAGATGAGGGGCACCTACAAATGGAGCACTACTGACCATGAAAATGTAGCATAACAGTATTTATTTGGAGAAGAGATCCATTTGATCATTATATGCTGTGTCTCAAAACTAAAATGCCTCTATCCTGCTTTTATTAAAAATTCCATCGTAATGTAAGCCATTCCCACCCCCTTCAGCTGCACCCCAACCACCCAGCTCCAGTTCTGTCTGTTGAATAAATTCTGTTTTGAGGTCATTATTTTCCCCGTTTCCCAGAATTACCACGCCTCCCCCCAAAACTGTTTTAATTTGTGTAGCAAGGCTATTTCAGAAGGAATACTTGCTGGCAGGAGTATTGATTCTATAATGGAGTTGCAGTTCAATTGTGGTGACAAGAAGACTGATTTTTTTTTTTTTAAGGATCATCAAGATATTTAGACTCTAGAGGATAAAATTTGTACATAAAATCACCTCATTTTACTTGTGCCATTTCTTTTTACTGCTTAGGCAATATACTTGCCTTAGCACTTTGCTCAAAGTTCACACATTTGTACCTTTGAATTGCTTTCAAAAAGAAGACCATCATTGCCTCTTTGGAAAAGAAAAATTGCCTTCCACCAAGCGGGAAGTTGGAAGTCCCCGGAGACCACCAGCCTCCTCTTGTGTGACATTATTACTATTATTATGCTGGAACTCTTACAGACTTACCTGAAGCACAATGTGGCGGGAGGAACACTAATTAGGAGCCAGGAGGACTAGTTCTGATAGTCTCTTCTGCTCTTCACTAGCTGCTTAAATGGGACCTGTACTTAACCTTTATAAGCTTCCTCTTCCCCAGCCATTTAAAATGAGAAGGAGGGACCATGTGATCTTATGGGTCCCTTTTAGTTCAGAAGGTAAAATCATAACAAGCTTAAAACATTTAGCTGTGTTATGAATTTAGAATGGACAGTGTCAAATGAAACACTTTAAATCTTTTTCTGTCTTAATGTACTCCTTAATGTTGATTTAAATAACTACTTTTTTTAATCTGGGATTTTTAACCAAAAGCTGGTCCTATCTGAGTTACTTCTGATGGGGTATTCAGAGAACCTCGCACGGGGTGTGAGGATGGAAAATGTTGAGCTGATTTCCAAGTCTCAGTCACCTTTACTCCACACGGCAGCATTTCCAATCACACTGATGTTCACAGTTCTATTTCTGGCAGCAAACTGCTTGGCCACAGGGTTTGTACAATTTCTCCTTTTTTCTCAACACAGCACTTTCCCAGTTCATGTAAACTCTGTGTTAATTATTTTGGCTGTTAGCTGAGGAAGAAGAAAAGCTCACATTTGCTAAATCAAGAATGACGAAGTGGATTCAGAAGTGCTCTCTCTACAAAATGGTTTTACACTCTGGAGCTAATGAAGACTCTCTTTGCTTCAATGTGTTGCACACAAATATCGATTAATCATTTTTCTTTATTAGCTTCTGTCCCCTTGGTAATATAATGCATTTGACGTTCCTTCTGTCTTCCAGGAGAGTGGGATGCTATAAACCCAGGCTGACACTGTCAGCAAAAGGATTTCAGCAGTTTCTAGAGGTGGGGAAACAGAAAATTAATGTTAGTCTCTTCTACTAAAAAATATAATGTCAGACGTGGTGGTGTTTTTTTCTTTCCCATATCTTATAAAACTTTGTGCTGTGAATAAGTGGCCTATAGTGAGGCAGGGGACACTGGTGAAATCATCCAGGTGAAGATTCCAATTCTTCTGTTAGTTCTACATTGCTTCCTAGACAAAGTTTCCTGTGCGCTTTAAAGAAGAACCAGAGGCCAATTCTAAGATGTGAACAGCTGTCAGAGAAATATAAGTATCTAGGCAAAGGAGAGAATTCACATGAGTTCTCTCCCTCTAACTATGTAAGGAATGCGTATTTTTAGGTGCAAATGAGAGAATAAAGCTGCCTTTTTAGGTTCCAGTTGAAAAGCATAGTTTTAACAGTCAGAACTCCCTGGCTCCAAGTATGGAAAAGAATTGAGTTGGTTTACACATATAAGATGTGCTTCACAAGACCAGGAACTGGGCTGTTACAAGGACAAGGGACATTATCTTTTTTGCATCTGTTTTCTTTTCTCATGTTGGACACTAATTTTGTTATTCAGTCAACAGCGTGGAGAAGATAGACACCTCATAGCTCCTAGCATCATGCTGTCTTGTTAAAACAAACAACAAATACATGCTTAGCTGAGGATCTTTTAGTCCCAGAGGAGCTTATTGTCTCTGCTCATGCCAGATAACACTCTTCTCTGAGTTAACTGTGGCATGGGTGTTCAGTAAAGAAGCACGGATCTGGCTGTTGGGGAAGTCCTCCCACTGCCTCTTCACCTAGGCCACCTCTGTGGGTCAGGGAAGCCACTTGACTCTAATTACCCAAGGACTTTTGACTGTTCTCAAAGACCTGAACTTTCCTAGTCATACCTATGAAAGCAAACCCAGTGTATGTTCTCAATGGAAGTGCCTATCAAGAGAGACTTTTCCTTTGTGGCAAAAAAAGAAATAAGGTCCAAAGCTGAAGACAAGGTATACTCTACTACAATTTTTTTTTTAAAATTAGGCACTATTTATTGACTTTCCACTGTGGAAGAGGGGACTTTTGCTCTCTTTGGCACCCAATGTCTACACCACAACAATGTGTATGCCTAGGTCCCTCGCCCCACTCAGCACTCTCACAAAACACATTTCCTAATCCTTCCGTATAGTTATAATTTTAGATAGAACAATAATTACTATTTTTATTACTATGCACTATAATCACACATGTTCATATCATAATAATGAGCAATATCAGAATCCCAGTGTCGTTTGCTCATGTAGGTCCACTCCAGGATTAAGTGACTCTCCCTGGCAGTTGTCCTTCATGTGCTGAGCCAGCAGTCCACAATGTTCTTCTCATCTGTGGCTGTACCAGCTCAACAACAATGTAAGGCAAAGGAGAGAGAATGGAGTAGAAAACCCAGGGACTTTTCATTGCTTCAGACCAGAAGTGATTATGTATATGCCATTCTTGCTTACACTGGCCCAGACTAGTCACATGGCCTTGTCTATAAAAACATTGGGATGTGGAATTCTTTTTTTTTTTTTATTGAAGCATAGTTGATGTATAATATTATATAAATTTCAGATGTACAACATAGTGTTTAACAATTTTTAAAGATTATACTCCATTTATAGCTATTATAAAATATTGGCTCTGTTCCTTGTGCAGTATAGTATATCCTTGTAGCTCATTTATTTTACACAGAGTAATTTGTACCTCTTAATCCCTTACCCCTACTTGCCCTTCCCCTCTTCCCTTTCCCTACTGGCAACCGCTGGTTTGTTCTCTGTATCTGCGAGTCTGTTTCTTTCTTTTTTTAATTAAAGTATAGTTGACTTACCATGTGGTGTTAGTTTCTGGTGTACAGCGTAGTGATTTAGTTATACACATATATATATTCTTTTTCATTACAGGTTATTACAACCTAATGAGTGTAGTTCCTTGTGCTATATAGTAGGACCATGTTGTTTGTTTCTTTTTTTTTAAATTATACTCACTAGTTTGTTTTATTTTTTCAATTCCACATACAAGTGATACAGTTTTTGTCTTTTCTTTCTCTGTCTAACTTATGGGATGTGGGATTCTTAAGAAAGAAAAGAGAATGGGATATTGGTGATATGGTACCAAATATGGGATTTTAAAAAACTTCCTGAAGTTCATATTACACTTGTTTTATTATTTTGTATGCTTATATAGGATATGACAGTTTCATCTTCCTGATATCTCTCTTCACAGCCTGTTGACCAGCTTCAGTCTGTATTGGTTTTCTGGATATCAGGTTCATAGTTTTTTTCGTGGAATTCTTTTTGCTTCTCATATAAGTTAATCCCAAATATTCTTCTCTTTTGCTTTACATCCTCATTCTAGTGGAACATGTCTTCCAGTGATTACCTGAGAAATAGTAGTCGGAGGTAAATTGTTTAATAACTTTCATGGCTAAAATATCTCTATTTTATTGACAGTTTGGTTAGATATGCAAACCTAGTTTGGAAATAATTTTCTCATAGAATTTTAAAAGCATTGTTCTTTTGTCTTCTTGTATCTACTGCTTCCTGGAGAAGGATAAAGCATTTTTATTCTAGTTTTTTTTTTTTTTTTTAATGTCTTCTTGTTTGTTTTTCTTCTGGGACTCTTGTAGAATCTCCTCTTTGCCCTTAGTATCCTGAAAGTTCACCATGATGTGTAATGTGTGTATATATTCATCCACTGTGTTGGTCACTGAATGGGTCCCTTCAAGTGAAATTTTAGATATTTCAATTCAGGAAATTTTACTGAAAAATATTTTTTGATTTAATTATTTTCTTTTTCTGTCAGGCTTTGTTATTTCTTATTTGGTGGATATTGTACCTCCTATAATGGTCCTAAAATTTTCTTATCTTTTCTATTTCATATCTAGTTTTAAAAATATTATTAACACTTTTATTTAATTTTTAATTTTTACTATAATATTTTAAATTTAAGGGTCTTTTTCTTGTTTTATGATTATTCCTTTTGTGGAGATGGCATTTCTTATGTCATGGATGAAATAGCTCCTCTTTTTTCTTTGAAAATATTAATAATTGTTTTTCTTCTCTCTCCCTGAATGGATTCTGTTTCCTTCAAGTTACTTTTTAATGTTAGCTTATTTTGACTTGTCTTTTATGTTAGAGACTATCCTCAGATGTCTGGTGATTTTTGGATATATATTCACATATCAGTATTGGGCACTAAAAAACTGATTGAAATGCTTTTGTATATATATGTATGTATTTGTGTTTGTGGTGTGTTGATTGTCGGTTTAATTTTAAGGTGTTCTTATTAGGCCTTATCCATTGAGGATCTCAAGTTAATGTTTAGATCTTTTATTCTTGTGACAAGTTCAGATTCTCTGGATAAAATCTTTCCCCTGTCTGGGTGGTATAAGCTTGGCTGCCAGCATCCTCAGAGCTGGGAGGGAGATAGGAGAAAGGACTGGCAATTTCAATATATGTTTAAACTTTTATTTAGTGTCTCTGTTTTTAGAATGATCTGCCTGATTCAGATGCCTAGTATTAGTATCTCCCAGTACTGAGAAGCTCTGTATTAAACTCCAATAACATCTCCAATGTTCTGCAGGGGTGACAGTGATACAAATCCTGGCTTAAGCAGCATGGAAGAGGAAGCACTGAAGTCTAATTGCTTCTCAAATAGACTTTCAACCAGTTCTCCTTGCCTTAATTCACACTTATGTGTACTTCTACATGTAAATGATCCCCAATTTACATGTTTTTAAGAGTATAAGGAGCAAATTAGATTATTTTTCAGATTTGCACACTGCTACCTTAGGATTTAGCTTGCTGTGATTTTGAAATAATTTATTACTCAATTCTGCACTTCCAAATTTTGTGGCTATAATTTTTTTTCATGTACTGTTTTTCTTGTGAGTTTAAGCTTAAAAATTCTTATGTGGACACAAAAATTTTATGACGGAGTTTTCAAACATATACAAAAGTAGATACAATAGTGCAATAATCCTCCACTTACTCATCATGCAGCTTCAACAAATAACAATATATTGCCAATTTGATTTCAGCTATTCTACACTCCCATCTCCCACTACTCCAACCCCTCACTAGAATATATTAAAACAAATCTTGGGTTCATTAATTTCATTTATGAATATTCCTTATGTTAGTGTAACAGATGAGGACTTAAAAATGTAATTGAAAAACAATTATCACACACAACCAAATTAGCAGTAATTACTTAATATAATCTAATGCCCAAATGTATGTTCAGTTCTCTCTGATTATCACAAAAACTTTTTTTTTTACTTTTCCTTTTTTTGTTTTGTTTTGTTTTGATCCGAATTTTTGTCTTATCTAGTTGAGCAGTAAGCATAGTTGACCCATTAATCAAACATGAGGAAATATGACTGCGCTATTTCTGCTCATTTCTGTGCAGGAGTGGCATAGGTAAGCATGACCACATATCCATGATCACTTTGGACTGCCTTTTATACAAGCAAAATTGCTATCAGTTCCCCTGATAATGCTTCGAAATGTCCTGGTTTGAACAAGAAATGATCTGGTCACCTTAAGCACAGGACAGGTCCTATGACCAAAGAAAGAGCCCCTAAGGAATTTCAGTCCTTTAGTTATTTTCTCTACAAGTCTCAGGTCCTCAAAAGGCGTAACTTTTTAAAAAAAATGTGGGCTCAGAAGGATCACTCTTTCTGCTGGTTTTCCTCCAGATTTGATTGGGAGATTGCATATAACCTTTATAATGAGTGTTGCTTGATCTCCAAGGTATTGCTCAACTTTTTCAGCCCAGAATTTCAGTGTAGTCATGGAATTCTTATTCTACATCCCTGTACTTGGGAGTAAATATGAAATTCAGTAATTTGAGAGTGGAACGGATTCCTGGCATAGCTGTTTTAGCCTTCTTTATTTAATTACCTGGACAGATCCCCATGGCCTAAATACCATCTATCAGACCTGCTCCTTTTGTTCTTTATGTGATTTGGTGCTTGAAAAACTCATCTATTTTGAGCTCCTCTTTGGCTGCATGGGATTTATAGTTCCTCAGCTTTGTTAGGTTTTACTGTCAATCTCTTCCCACTTGTTTTATAATATCTTCCAGGAATTCTTCACTTTTCTGGTTTTTAGTAGCATACCACCTAGCCTTCAAGTACTGTTATGGATTTATTTTTATCGTTTTATTTCTTATGTCATTAGAAAAGGGATTTGAGGAAGCAGGAAAGCTAAACTCAAGAGCGTTTGGTAAGCCATCTTGAGTGAAAGCCTCTTTGCCTTTTTTTTTTTCTTATTATTACATGTAGACTTCTTCAAATACTTCCCTGCTTTCCCCCTCCTTTTTTTCAAACATACTTTTAAAAAAAAACTTGCAGAGACAGTTGTCCAATGGAAAAATCTACTGTATATGACAACAGATGTACATAGTCAGACCCAATCCATGACTGCTAAAATCCCTCACCCAAGAAGAAAGACAAGTTGACTCCATAGAGGTGGGTTCATTCTTTATGATCATAAGAAGCAGTTCTACCAGGAAACTGGAGTTCTACTTCTGGCAATACCGAAAAGAGTGATGTGATTCAGGAAAATGCAAATAAAAATGGTAATAAATTGCTACTCTATACTCACTAAAATGGCTAAAATGAAAAAGATTGATATTATCAAGTGTTGACAAGGCCCCCCAGCAACTGGAACTTTTTTACCATATGATAGTAATGAAAATTGGTGTAACTACTGGTGAAACTAGCATTATATACTAAATTTGAACACACATAAAGCCCATAACCTGGAAAATTTACTTCTATATACTTTTTATATATGCATATTCAGTAGAAAGGCATATGTAAGTATACCAAAAGACACTTACAATAATGTTTGCGTTAGTAGTATTTTCAGTAGTCCCAAACTGGAAAAATCTTAATGTCCATCCATTTTGAGAAAAATGTATAAATATATTATAAATACTCATTTATTAGTATATACAGCATATGACTATTATATAGCAATGAAAATGGCAAATTGCTGCTATGTACAAGAGATCAGTCTCACAAAAGTTACAGTGAACAAAGAAAATACAAGAGCATATATTGTATGATTTCATTTAGAGAAAGTTTAAAAGGAGGCAAAACTAATCTATGGCATTAGATGTCAGGGCGGTGATAAGAAGAAGAGTGGGTAATTAGAATTGGTACAAAGTAAAACTGGGTGCTGGCAATGTTCTTTTTCTTGACCTGGGTGGGGATTTCATGGGTTTGTTCATTTTTTTGATAATTCATCAAGTTGTACAATTTTCTGAGTACGTGTAACAATTCAGTTAAAAAGTTGCCAAAAGAAACTGTCCTTGTTGAAATAAATAAATCCATTATGTCTAATATACATGAACCAACCCAATCTCTAAATTATTGTATTTCTATAAGAATAGTATTGATACTTTTTGATATTTAACAATAAGATATTTATGATATTTGAAAGTTTTTAGAGAACTCTCAAATTATTTCATTTGGCTTCATGACATCATAATTAAGCATCCTGCAAACAATGTTAGACTTGTTGGGAAAAAACAGAATAATCCAGAGAATTGTCCTTTGCCATATGTGGCAAGGAACAAAATTGGGACTGGAACCCAAGGCTATTGACTCTTGATTTAACTTTCTTTCAGTATACTTACCAGACTCCACCCTGGAACCTTGGGACCTTGGATAGATTTTTTTTTCCCTCATGTTTCATCCCTTATTGAGTCTTCCTGTCTAATATCTATCCTAAGAACCTACTCTAGGCAATTTTTTAGTGACTGTATGAGTTAACTACTTTTAAAAGAAGCCTTCTTAGAAAAATTTTCTCATCCACAGGTGAGAAAATCAAGCACCATGGCAATTTGATAACGATTATGGGGAATAATTGGATTTTAAAACACCATCCTCCAATTTACATTTAAGTTGAAGCCTCTGATAGAAGATGGTACTAGGGAGAGCATAGAGAATACATGTCCTAACTTGGGATAAGGTTGGGAATGCTTAAGAGGTGGGATGACAGAGGGCAGTAGAAATGAGGGGGGCAGGGAGATCATTTGATACTTAAGAGTTGTGGTTTATATTTATACAAATAAGTAGGTTTAATACTCATGCAAATAACATATAAATATCAGGAGGCAAGGCCCATTGTTCTTTCCTTCCTGTTCCAAGTTCCTCTTTTCTCAAACTCCAGACTGTTCCATTGTCTTTTTTCCCCCTTTAAGGTTAAGGTTTTCCTTGATTCTCCTATTCCATTGTCTTCATGTCGATGCTATGTCCCTGCTATGGCAGAATTTGCTTTAGACTCTTGAGATGTATCTGAATTTAACAGTGATTCTTCCCTAGGAAATCTCCAGAAAGGGGCATAAAGACAACGAGGCAGTGGTTTAGATGATCATAGCAAATAGGTGAAAAGTTGAGCACTGGTTTGCTTTGTTTATATTATTCTATCCCTTATCCAAAATTGTTTGAGAATCATGGTTTTATAAAAGAAAAGTGAACTAACAGTTTTACAATGCTTTCTAAATTTTGCAAGCATGAGAGACTTCTCAATGGAAATATAATACAATTTGTAACATTTAGAATCAATGCCCATATGCTTCAGTCAGATTAGTGACATAATCAAGAAAATAATCTATGAACTAAGAATGTATCTCATTCTAAAATAGTACCTGAACCTTATGTTATCTACAGCATAAGTTTAACTGCTTTCATATTGAACATTTTTCTCAATCAACCTTTTGCTGCTCTGAAGAAGCCATTATAATTTTTTGAGTAAACAATGTCTAAACCAAAGTGCAATGTTTATTCTCAAATACACGTTTGAGTCTTAACATTGTCGTTTTAGTCTAATCAAATATGAATTTCTTGTTTTGGGTGCTGGATTAAGAAATAACTGTGTAATTTCTTTTCCCCCCTTAGTCTCTTCTCCCTTGTTAAGATACAGGAAAGCAGTTAATTATAATTTTAAATGGTGATCATAATGATTCGAAACTTAAGAAATTCAAACCACTCACTCAATTCTTTTTCTAGTCCATCACAAATCAATTTTATTTTAGTACGGGAGAAAAAATGATACCCTGTGAACTATACCTGCCATCACAACTTCTGCCAATGCATGCAGCTCCAGAATCCTGACTTCCTTGGCAGTGTCCAGCTATTCAGTGAGTTTTATGTCTAATTTAGGACAAGAGAACAGAGGAAAAAAGATGAGAGTGAATTCTGTTCTGTTTGCCTCAAAAACTGTGGCAATAGAATCAGTGAGAAAAAAATAGACAAGCTTATCTTTGAAAAATTATTTTTATGGTAAAAGAAATACATGTTCACATAGAAAAACAAAGAAAAGTCTAAAAAAGAAAATAAAGGAAATATCTGTAACCCATGTCCTAGAGAACAACTGTTAATATTTTTTCCATTTCTGTATAGATTCTTCCTATATATACATACACATAGTACACAATGTATATGTGTGTATTTCCTATATATATGCACATGTATACACGCATATGTATGCATTCTTACAACCATACATTTTGTTTCATAATTTTAATGAATTAATAATAAATGGTGGATATGTTCCAATGCTGTTATATGCAATCTTAAAAAAAACCCAAATAAGCTAACCACTTCTCCATTGCATATTTTAGGTTAACTATTAACTATATGTTGGTTCTTTACTCAGTGCTGAGGATCAGTTTTTACACCAGAGAGTAATCATGTTGATGAGAGTAAACAATTTTGGGAGAATGATATTTCTATAGTAGAGGAATACCCAGGATTATATGAGAGCACACAGCAGGGAATTTGATTTATACTGAGGATATGCAGGATGTCCTTTCAGAGAAGGTTAACATCTGAGCTAAGTCTCAAAGGCTGAGTAAGAGTTTCAGTAAAAGGAGTGGGTGTAGATATAAGGAGGGAGTGTGGGTTAGTTCAAAAGATATGAGAGCAAAGCTCATTGGAAAAACTGAAAGCAGTCTCTCATCACCAGAGGATAGGGTAATGAGGTAGGAGTGGTGGAGTGATGAATGATAAGGCTAGAGAATTAGGTAGGAGCAGATAATTAAAAATCAGTCTAAATGTTTGAATTTTATTCAGAAAGTACTTGAGAGCCAGGAAAGAATTTTCAACTGGGGAGTGATGTAATGAGATTTGCATTTTAGAATGCAGTCTGGGAATGGATTGGAGGAGATCAAGTATGGAGTTATGGAGATTAGTTAAAATTCTGATGACCATGATTCTGTAAAAGGAGATGATGCCTAAGACAGAGGCAGTGGAGATGAAGGGGAAGGAGTAAACTTGGAGAGTTATGTTTGGGTACTAATATTGATGGGACTGAGTGACTGATTGTATGTGAAATATCAGAGAGAGGAAAGAGTTAACGGTCAGTTTTGGATTTCTGAGTGGAATCTGGATGGATGACGGATGACTGGTAGAGGATAAGGTTTTAGAATGAAAATGATGAATTTAGTTTTGAACAGGCTGAGTTGGAGTTTCATGTGATACTCTGAATATAAGTCATTGGAGAGAAAGTCTGGGTGGAAAATTTAGAGTAGATAGAATCACCAAGATGAGGGGGTATTTTTCAATGTTGGTTATATCCTAGGAGTAGAATTACTGAGTCATAGAGTAACTCTACATTTAATTCTATGGGAACTGTTTTTGAAAAACTGCAAACTGTTTTCCAAAACAGTTACACCATTTCACATTCCTGCTGCACTGCATGAGGGTTCCAACTTCTCTACATTCTCAGCATTTGTTACTATCTGTCTTTTTGATTCTACCCATCACATTCATGTGAAGTATTATTTCAGTGCATTTCTGTACAGACCAGTGATATTGAACATAGTCATGTGCCTATGGGCCATTGCATATATCTTCTTTGGAGAAATGTTTATTCAAATCTGTTGCTCATTTTTAAAATTGGGTTTTCACATTGTTAAGTTGTAAAACTATATCTTATGGATGCAAGTCCATTACCAGATATGTGATTTATAAATATTTTCCTACAATCTATGATTTGTCTTACATTTTCTTGATTACCATCCTTTGCAGTACAAGTTTCTGATTTTAATGAAATCCAGTGTATCTATTATTCTTTCGTTGTTTGTGCTTTTTGTATCATATCAAAGAAAGTGCTGCCTCATCTAAAATTTGGGAGATTTACTCTTATGTTTTCTTCTAAGAGTTTTATAGCTTTAGCCCTTGCATTTATGTGTATGATTCACTTTGAATTAATTTTTCTATACTGTGTGTAGTAGAGTTCAATTTTATTCTTTGCATGTGAATATGTAGTTATCACAGAAAAATTTGTTGAAAATAGTATTCTTTCCCCTCTGTATTGTCTTAGCACCCTTGTTGAAAATCAAGTGTCCATAAATGTTATATTTAGACTCTATTCTATTACATTGATACATATGAATAACCTTATGCTCATATTTTGAAATCAGGAAGTCTGAGTAGTGCAAGTTTGTTCTTTTTCAAGGTTATTTTGTCTATTCTGTGTCCTTTGCATTTCCATACGACTTTTAGGATCAGTGGGTCAATTTCTGCAAAATTGGTGGAAGGAATATTGGTATGGATTGCACTGGATATATAGACCATTTGGGATTATCATCTTAACCATGTTAAATGTTCAAATCCATGAATATGTATATCTCCATTTATTTAGGTCAGTTTCTTTCAGTGATGTTTTGTGGTCTTCAGTGTACCTGACTTTCACTTTAATAAAATTAATTCCTAAATATTTTGTTCTTTTTTGTGCTGTTACAAGTGGGATAATTTTCTTAATTTCATTTTTGGATTGTTTATTGTTAGTGTATAGGAATGCAACTGATTTGTTAATATTGATCTTATATCCTTCCACCTTGCTGAACTCATGAATTAGTTCCAATTTTTTTTTGGTAGCTTTCTTAGGATTTTATATATAAAAGACCAATTTGTATGCAAATAGATACAATTTTTAAATTAAAAAAAAACTGAAGTGCAGGTGATTTACAATATTAGTTTCAGGTGTATAGGAAAGCAGTTCAGTTATACCTACATACATATTTTTTTCTTTTCATAGTCTTTTCCATTATATGTTATTGCAAGAAATTGATTATAGTTTCCTGTGCTATACAGTAGATCCTTGTTTATTTATTTTATGCATAGTAATGTATATCTGCTAATCCAAACTCCTAATTTATCCCTCCCCCACCCTTTCCCATTTGGTAACAGTAGTTTGTGTTCTGTGTTCATGAGTCTGTTTTTGCTTTGTAAATAGAATTTGTATCTTTTTTTTAGAATCCACATGTAAGTACTATCATAAGATATTTGTCTTTTTCCATCTGACTTACTTCACTTAATATGGTAATCTCTAGGTCCATGTATGCTGCTGCAAGTAGGATTATTTCATTCTTTTTTATGTCTGAGTAATATACCATTATGTATGTATGTATGTATGTATATATACACATACACCTGTTGATGAACATTTAGGTTGTTTCCATGTCTTGACTATTGTAAATAGTGCTACTATGAACATTGAGATGCATATGTCTTTTTGAGTTATAGTTTTCTCTAGATATTTATGCCCAGGAATGGAATTATGCAAATAGATATAATTTTAATTTTCCTTTCCAATCTGAATGCCTTTAACTTCTTTTTCTTACCTAATTACCCTGGCTCAAATCTCTAGTGCAATATTGAATAGAAATAGCAAGCGCAAACATCCTTGTTTTGTTTCTGATCTTAGCAGGGAAGCATTCAGTCTTTTATTAGTAAGTATGATGTTAGCTGTGGGATTTTTATAAATTATTTTTTTCATATTGAGGAAGTTCCCTTCTATTTCTAGTTTGATGAGTGTTTTTAATCATGAAAGAGTGTTGGATTTTCTCAACTGCTTTTTCTGCATCTGTTGAGATTATTGAATTTTTTTCCCATTTTGTTAATGTAATGTATAATGTAATATAGGTTGATTTTCTTATGTTGAACCACCCTTGCACTACTGGGATAAATCTCACTTGGTCATGGTGTGTAATTCTTTTGGTATGTTGCTGGATTTGTTTTGCTAGTGTTTTGATTGAAGATTACTATCTCTATATCCATAAAGAATATTGCTCTGTAGTTTTCTTTTCCTTGTGATACTTTTTTAGCTTTTTGTATCAGAATAATGGCTTCATAGAGTGAGTTGGGGAGCATTCCATTCATCTATTTTTGGAGAGACTTTGGAAATACTGGTTTTAATTATTCTTTAAATGGTTGATAAAATTTATTGGTGAAGCTGTCTTGTTGTGGGCTTTTCTTTGTGGGTAATTCTTGAATATTACTTAAATATATTAACTTGTTATTGTCTATTCAGATTTTCTACTTTTTCTTGAGTCGGTTTTAATAATGTGTTTCTTTGTAGGAATTTTTTTGTTTCATTTAAGTTACCTAGTTTGTTGGCATACAATTGTTCATGATATTCCTTTATAATCCTTTTTATTTCTGTGAAGTTGGTAGTTATATCTTCTCTCTCATTCTTGATTTGAATAAACTGATTCTTTTAACTTGGTAAGTCTAGTAAAATTATATTTAATTTTGTTGTTGTTGTTGTTGTTAGTTGTTGATCTTTTCAAAGAACCAACTTCTAGTTTTGTTGATTTTTCTCTATTATTTTCTTTCCTTTATTTTATTTATTTCTGCTCTAATTTTTATTATTTTCTTACTGCTGCTTGTTTTGGGTTTAGTCTACTGATCCTCATTTCTTAATGTGGAATACTAAATTATTGATTTGAAATTCTTATTCTTTTTTAATATAAGTATTTTATCCAATAAATTTCCCTCTGAACATGACTTCTGTTGCATACCCTAAGTTGTGGCATGTTGTATTTTTCATTTTCATTGATATCAAAGTATTTACTTATTTACCCTGTGATTTCTTCTTTCAACCATTGGTTATTTAGAAGTATGTTCTTTAATTTTCACATAATTTTGAATTCCCAAAATTTCTTTCTGTTGTTGATTTCTAATATTATTCTGTTATGATCAGAGAGCATACTTTGAATTATCTTAAATTTTAAATTTAATCAGACTTGTTTTATCATCTAACTGTATATTGGAGAATGTTCCATCTGCACTTGAGAAGAATGTGTATTCTGCTGTCTTGTGTGGAGTGCTTTATAGATTTTTATTAGGCCTAGTTGTTATATAGGTCTGTGCTCTGCCATTCAGAGATGTTTACTATTAGAATTTTTAAATCTCCTTATACATGGTTTCCAATGTTCAGGCAAAGTTGAAACCACTAGTTTTTTAGATAAAAGAAGATCAAGGGCATGGTTATAGGAAACATTTAAGATCTGGAAGTGAATGAGGAGCTTATGAATGAGACAGATAAGGAATGGTTCAGAGATGGATGGGACTTATATAAATCAAAAGAAGAACGTTTCAGGACGAGAGTAGTCAATGCTATCAAATAGTGCCTACCTAGTTTAGAAAAGAGATTGAAAAATACTGATTTAAATGATCTACAAGAGGTCACAGCGATCTTTGTTAGAGCAATTGCAGTGGAGTAGTGGGGCAAAATCCTAACTGTAGCAAGTTGTGCCGTAAGTGGGAGATAGAAAAGAGAAAGTAAGTTTAAACAGTTCCAAGGAAACTGGGCTGTGAAGGGAAAGAGAGATAAAATAGGTAGTAGCTGGAATAGAATGTGGAGTCAAGGAAATTGCTTTCGTCCAAGATTTAACTACTTTATTCATTATTCACAAATTTGTTTTGTTCTCTACCCTAGATTGTGGGACCATCATTAGTGGTTTGGGTTTGGTGGGGAGAAGGATGACCTTTCTCCCATGGGATATGGGAAAGAAATGTGATCCTGGATAGATAAATGATGCATCTAAACAGATTCTCAGTGAGACTGTATGGCTGTGGATCTGTGAGGGACAGCAGGCTGAATATGCATAAAGTCTGAGAAAACTGAGATTAAAGCCCAGCTTCTCCTTACTAGTACTAGCTATGTGACTTGGCCAAATTACTTGGCTCTCTCAGCTTCACTTTCCTTATATAGGTAGTAATACCAGTCTTTCAAGATTGTAGATTAATTGGGATAAAGCCAGGCAACAATAAAGAGTTCTAGTTCTGTGTCTTATATACTATATGAGAAGGGAAACGTTAGCTTCAGTTTTCTCATCAATAAAGTGAAAGAGTTGGATTATATAATCTTCAGGCTCCCTTCTACCTCTAAGCAAATAGCCCTGTAATATCTTTTAGTTTAGTATATGAAGAATAGCTTCATATACTTTGTGGGCGAGATGGACATTTGGAATTGATCTGAAACTTAAACCAAACTGTGTAAGATAGTTTATATTAGAAAGTCTTCAGAATTTTAAAGGATAGAATTACAAATAAACTTTGGAAGCTAGCTCTGCTGAGCTGGGGAATACTTTTAAACAGATGAATTCATCTCAGGGCGTATCATTGAGGGCACTTACCAAGGCAGATTTTAGCTCCCTTGAAAATGAGCTTTGAGGAGAGGCACATCTGTCATGATATCAGATCTCAAAGATTAGGTCTGTGTTTTGGGGGCTCCTAGATTGATTGTTCTGCCTGAAATATTTGTGTTTGTAACTGCTAGTTTCTGGTGGTTGGGGAGACTTTGAAGCAATAAGCCACATGGAGAAGGGGAGACTTGAAACCAACCAGATAGTGTTCAGGGAAGAAGTAAAGAGGGGGAACAAGAGTGAGCCATTGGATGCAGGAGGATTGGTGAGACCAGCAGAGCATAATAAGACCAGGATTAGATAAGGGATTCAGAGACATAGGAAGAGAGGGAACTGGACGCCAATTAAGGCTGAGATGGGCTAGAGCAAGAACAAAACAAAAATGGTTTACCTCCTCAGAGACTGATTTCTTTTTCCCACCAGTGCTCTCAGCTTGTTTTGTCAAATTCCCTGATATATTTTGGTATAATTTATTTGGGTAGTAGGCATAGTCAATGTGAAATTTAACCTCTCATTTCAGGGCAAGAATTGAAAATTGCACATTTTCTGTTAGCAGATTAATGCTTTAAAGGTTAAGGAAAATTGACTCTGTGATTTAAAGGAGATGAAACAATTAGGAAATAAAAATACTGAAAAATGATACTGTATTTATTGTAATTTTATTAAAAATCATTTTCCATACAACTTTTAACATGTGGTATCTCAACTGTGGTTTCTGCCTGAATTGTGAAAGAATTTCTCCTTTGATTTTTTATGTTGTTGTTGTTCCCCTGCTGATTTCTCCTAAGGGGCCTGTAACATAACTTTATATTTAAAATTAAAAATGCTTGGCAAATTTTCCTTTGGGGATATTCCAGTTCCACTGCTTGAGATAACTGGAACTGTTCAGAGTGGCCTGGGAGTCCCTCATCAGCATTGTCTGCTTTACTAGGAGGCTGTGTATCCTCTCAAGACACTTTGCTCACATTTGTCTTTTGGTAAGAGAGGGTGACTGGCAGGTCGTTGGATGGCCTCTTGTCTAAGTGGACTCTCTGGATGGGACCTTAATCGCTGGGTGCTTTGTAGGCAGCCGGGCAATGCTGCAGCTCTAGAAATCTTCCTTAGCAACCTGCAAATGGCACTAATATTACGAAAGATTTCTCCAAAGACAGACGTTTTCAATTAGCCAAATTACTCTAACAGGGCGAAGCTCAGGAAGATTTAAGGCAGAGCTGGTTGCTGTGGCAGCCGAGAGGCCTGGTCTGCCAGTTGAAAGGCAAGCACATCCTTTCGTGCCAGCTTGCAATGAAATGATTCTTGCAGTGACAGCAGATCTACTGTGCATGTTTGATTTAAGGCCCTCGATTACCATACCTTGGTAATTATCATTGGGCCATGATGAGTCCTGGGGAAAGTACGAGTCTTAAATGCAGGGATCCAGGAGCCTAATCAAAATGCAACATGTAGACTGAATCTTTCTTCTTGATGTTTCACCTCTTTTCAACCAATTGTTCTTGTTTTGAGTAAAAGTGTAGCACTCTTTGCCAATAGTTGTGATTCATTTTCACTTTGCTGATCAAAATGTTGTTTCACAGGCTCTGATGATGTTCAAAACACCTTAGAGGAGGTGTGATTTTTCGCTAAATTGGCTAGTGTAGATCTCATATTTTTCATGAAGTCATGAGAAAATTTGTAAAGCCTCCTCTGACTCGTAAATCCTCTTATTCTGGGATAGCACTCATAAAGATTCAAAAAGGCAAACATTATATTGCTATTTAAAAAAATTTTTGCTGTTACTTAAGATCAATGATATCTAGACTAGTGATTCTATTTTTTTTTTTCCTACTTAGGGACCATATGTTATTTAGGAAACAAAATTTCAGAAGATTTGTAAGTATAAGGGAAGTTGCTTTTTCTTGATGAGCCATAACTTCGATCGGCAGTATTATATTAAATATCCAGCTTTGCCCAATGTCCTATGTTTCATCTATGCTGAAGTAGCATGATCTGAAGGGTAGAGGCCTTGGCTTAATTCTAGAAAATCACAGGACAAATCTGAACTCTTCTTTTTTGTGAATAGGTGTGACCATGGAAAGATCCCTTCACACCTCTAGATCTCAAATCTCTTCTATAATATGATGGCATTGGAATAGGCCATATCTAAGTTCCCTCCCTCTTTGGCATCTATGATTTGATGAAAACAGGAGTCCCTGTTCTTGACCATTAAAGTACTTCATATATAATTTTTTAAAAATCATTATTTATGATACTCAAGGGACTGTTTAGGAATTTCTTTCTTCCAGAAATTTATCCCTGTCTTGTGTTATTACAGATAATTGAAATTTGGGAAATTTGAAATCAGAGAGGGATTTATCAGCATCATTCCTATATTCATAGAGTCAGGGTTAGCATGAGATTGGCCCTTTTTGGTCTGTAGAATATTATAACCATCAAGACAACTATGTCCAATAGACTCATTTGGCTCACTTTTGCCTTTGTATTGTTGTATCACATATAAGTCCTGACTTCTCAGCTAGATGATGAGTCCCTGAAGGTCTGGGAACATATTTTGGGCCTTTCATGTCCCTAGCACCTACCATTTAACAGAGCCCCACAACTAATCACTGAATAAGTTACACAGCATAATTTTTTTAAAGCTTACAGAAAAAAATGTACAGGCTGAAGATTTACTTTCAATCACTGGAATGTAAACTGTTTTCTACAAAACTCAATGAAAAGGGAATGTAGGAATGAATCATTTGGTCTTCTGTTGTAAACTGAAATCCACTCTGGTCTAATTGGTGGTCATTTGATTTTTAATTGACAGTACCTCCCACAAATCTTCATGTATACAGCTAAGTAGTTGCTACTCCACAAATAGCTACCTAGTATAAAATTGTATTTATTACAAACTGAGATATTCTGGTTCTCAGTTAATAGTTTTAAGGCCTCAGAGGCGGGGACCACACACTTAGTATATTTCTGTGTAGTTTCCTCCTTCCTTCTTAAAACTGTAAATTGAGAACCAGAATATCTCAGTTTAGAAGGTAAGTATCCCAACCTTACAGCCTTTAGGGATGTCTTCCTTCTCTGAACTCCATGCCTGTTATTCTGTCCTGTTGGTTTGGCATTATGATGCATCTTTTGTAATAGGACTCTGTTGCTATTACAGTCTTTGGTATTTGTCCTGCCTCCCCAGCTGGATTGCAGATTTATTGAGAGCAAAGGCCATGTAACTTATGGTTCTGTATTCCAAGAGTCTAATAAAGTTTACTTATCTAGAAGGTGCTCAGTTAATATTTGCTGGAATCCTATAGGTAGGGCAATAGGCACATTTCCCATTGCAAGCTCACAATAAAGACAACAAACTTAAGTCTGCTTACTGAACTTCCTCATTCATGAAACAAGCTTAGTGCAGAAATAGCATTTTTCTTTTATTTAACTACTCTAAATTTTTGTTATTCTATTTCCTTTATATCAAAAGATGTATTTAGGTCTTTCAGATACTATCACAGAGATTAGTTTCGGAGCTTATGCAAGTGTAGGATATTTCAAGATTTAAAATGCCTTTAATTATACAAAATGACAAATTTATTAGATAACTAAATTTTTCTTTATCAACATTGTAGTACACATTAAAATATGGGCAGCTTTCTAATTATTGAAATAAGATAGATTTGTATTAAGAGAAATTTATGTGTTGTCTGTTTCATATCTCAGAAATGCACTTATAATCTTTAAATTTATGTAATCTGCCTAGGTTTTGAAGAATTTGAGGCTTTATTCAGGGGAAACCTATCCTAGACCTCTCAAAGCATAGTAAACAGAACATTCATTCAGGCAGCATGAAAGAGACACTCTATGAAAATCTGTATAAATCAGGGTCCCCAGAGTCCTTTTTAAGATTCAAGATAAGGAAATAATTTTTCTCATTAAACTCCCTTGGTATGAATATGATTGTTCAATATTTCATGAATATTTAATGAATTATTATTTCTTATAATTTTTGAATGTTTGACAATTGAAGCTTTATTTGGAATATATGTCTGGCTGTGTGGGGAAATGGCTAATTATGAATGCTTGACACTGTGTCTTGAAAAGGTCCAGGAAAAATAATTTCTAAGTTTTAGAGAGAGCAGGGAGGATGTTTAAAGGGATTCTCTACGGTATAAATTTGAGAGTGCCCGATGGGAGTGCTTCTTCATTCTTAATTCTTAAAGTAATATTATTATTATTAATAGTAACATCACTGATACCAATAATGAACCTGATGGAGTTAAAATGTTGCAGAAATCTTGCTAGGTGCCTTACTTGTTTAAGCTGGTTCAAGCTACAACTCTGCACTGAAGATGTTAACATCTCTTTTTGCATTAGAATGAACTAGAGCTTGGATGCTTAAGAACTGAAGCAAATAAGTGCTGAAACTAAGTCTGATCCCAAATCTCTGACATTTCAAAAATCCATGTTCTTAAAATGCATCATGTTGATTTCCTGTACTGAGGAAAAGTTATTTTTCTTTTACTATCTAAAATATAGGTAGATTTTTGCATACTGGTTCTGGCACTGTCTCACACAGGAGCTTCCAATAACTGCCAGTTACATGGTGACAATTATGCTTGATTAAGCAGATCCAGTAAGCACTTGATCGACTTTTTCCCATAAATGCTGACATTCTGCAGCCAAAGGGAAAAGAATACTTGCCATTATTCTAAGCACTCTGGCCATCTCCCCTTGTCTCAACGATAATATCAGGCTCTGAGTTTCCCAGATTGTTAGACTCAACCTGATTTCATGGTTTCAATCAAATGTCTCCCTGGGCAATTTGAATTTTTGAGGTCTGTAAGTCCTACAAGTAGACAGGTGACAATTTGTGAGATTTGAGGAGACGCTTGGCAAAGTGTCATTGTTGCTATTGGTCATTCTATTCTTGATAATTCATTGCTATGGAGTTTGAAGTCTTTAAAATGTTACAAAATCCTCTAAAAATACATAGGAAAGAGTGATTTGAAAGTTATAAATGTATACTATTATAAGAATCTAAACAACCTCACAAGATAATACAAATAGCATACTGATTTATACTCCACTGAAAAGATGACTTTAGCAAGGCTTTCAAAAGCTGTATCTGAATCATTCAAGGAGCTCGATACTGCTCTGGAACCTATGTTCCCTGCCTCAGATAGTTATACTCTTAAACAGAGTTTTAGGGTAATATAAGTGGCTTAAGATAATAAAATTAAATTTTATGTGTCACTCTAATGTGGGTCAAGCAGCAGTCCTGAATGACTCTCTACAAATATGACTCAAGGATTCAGACTTTTGCTGTAGTCTCCATAATTCAGTGTTCCACACGTCAGAGTCCATTGCTTCCAGGTATATGGATAAAGGAGCGAGAAAGCACAGGAAGAGTAAGGAAAACCTAGTGAGGGGAGGACATGAACCTCAAAGAATTATCTTATGGGCCAGGCCCTAACTTTGGCCAGAACTGGTCACATGGACTGAACTGAATGCAAGAGAGCTGATAATGTGCCTAGGAGGCTAATAGGCACAGTTTGGTGGACACATGTCATTTTCTCTGCCTCATAGGTTATGTGAGTAAGGCTGGATAGAGCAGAAAAAAAGCAAAATCAAATAAGCATGAAAAACTTTGATCATAATAGAATTTTAATGGGTGCCCAACATTGCCTTCATAGTTAATATAGGCCTGTACAAAAAAATATGTGATCGAGATATGACTTTGAACCAGGTTATTTTCATTTTCAGAATCTATAGTATGGTCTGTGGGAGAAGCAGATGGGGACTATTGATAAGGAGTACCTGAAACCAGGGCTGCCTTTTAGGGTATGTAACCTGTGTTGTTTCACAGGGCTCTGCACTCACAAAGGCCCCACATTTGGCTTAATGCTTTGCTATTACTGTCTTAAAATTCATCATAATTCTGAACCAGGGGCTCCACATTTTCATCTTGCACTGGGTCATTATGCTAAGCATCCTGGATGTTTCTCATTATGTAGCAGGTCCGACCTGAAATTCATGTCTTATTAGAGACTAAAACTGGACTCAATGATAAAATGAAGATACAGTCTTTAAGATGCAGTTAATGCTAATTGACCTTTGAAAGAAGACAAGTTACAAAAGCAAAGCTGTGTGTGTGTGTTTGTGTGTGTGTGTGTGTGTGTGTGCATGCATGCACATCTGCACACATGAGTACGTACCCATACAGGAGTGTATTTTTTTTAGGACAAAGTTTATTGGGAACAATTTGTTTTAACTGATATTTGTCGAGCATCATTCCATTGTTTATTGTTAGCTACTCATGTGAAGAGCTGGTTGATGTCTATAGCACAAACATTTGTTTCACATAAATGGGCGTTTCAGTTGGGTAAGTTTTAATTAAGCAACCATTATTGTACAAGTAGTTGTTTTTGAAACCATGAGAAAACTACTATAATTTGCTAATTCTGTTATCTAGAATCTGAAGGTGTTGAATCTTGTCTACTGTAACATTGAATACGATTTGACTATGAATGTCCCAGATGTTTGGGCAACAAAAGAAAGTATAAGAAACCCTTCCAATATAATGTGTTACATTTATTTTCTACTGCAAATACCTGGACACAGTTTAACTCTTCTCAAGCTCATAGAATCATTTGGTTCTGAAATGAATGACTTATTTTTAAGTTCTGCTTCCACACCACTTTCCTATATTGCTACTCTAGCATATCACATTTCGTAGGGATTTATTTATTTACACATTTGCCAGAGGAGCACACTGAACTCTTAACTTCTTGAGAACAGGTGCTATTGCTATTCGTCTTGCTATTCCCAGAGCTGAGTAGAGTTTCCAGGCACCCTGAACATGTTCAATAAATATTTAATGAAGAAATGAAGAAATAAATAAGTCATGATAAAAATATCGTTTTTCTTTAAGCAAAATAAATATGTCCAAGTCTTAAAGGAAGCTTCTGGTCTTAATAAAGCCAAAATCAGGACTTTTTTATTTTGCAGGGGCATTTTAAACTTGCGTTATGCTCTTTAGCCCATAACAGCCATGTTCCAGGTAGGGATGAAAGAAAGCATGTTTAGGGGGAGGGTATAGCTCAAGAGGTAGAGTGCTTGCTTAGCATGCATGAACTTTTGGGTTCAATCCCCATTACCTCCATTAAAAAGAAATAAATAAAATAAACCTAATTGCCTCCCCCACAAAGAAAACTAAAAAAAAAAAAAAGAAAAAAAAAAGAAAGAAAGAAAGCATACTCATCAAGTGAAATTTTAAAACATCTGAAGGGTAAAAATACTTGTCATTTTCAGAAATTCAGTATTTTATTGAAAGAGGTTTTTGTCCTGTTTTAAAAAAATGGCTTGCTTAATGTAAGTAAAGAAGAATATACATAATTTTCAAAGGATATATATGTTGATACAGTTTTGTATTAAACTTACTGCTAATAATATAATTTTTCACATGTCTCCTAGTAATGAACATGAATAGAGTTCACTATCCTTTTGTTTAAGCCTGAAAATGGTTTATATACTGTGTTAGTTTCCTGTGCTAACTATCACAAACTCAGTAGCTTAAAAAACAACAGAAATTTATTCTCTCCTAGTTCTGGAAGTCAGAAGTCTAGGACTAGTATCACTGGACCAAAATCCAAAGCATGTCTGCAAGATCACACTTCCTTTGGAGGCTCCAGAAGAAAATCCATTCCTTGCCTCTTCCAGCTTCTAGTAGCTGCTAGCATTCCTTGGTTTATGGACACATCACTCTAATCATCAAAGTCAGCATCTTCAAATCTGCGCTCAGTCTTCACATTGCCTTCTCTTCTTTGTGTGTCAAATCTCCTTCCTCTTTCATATAAGGACACTCGTGGTTACATTTAGGGCCTCCCAGATAATTCGGGATAGTCTCCCTATCTCAAGATTCTTAATCCCATTTGCAAAGACCCTTTTCCCAAATAAGGTAATATTTATGAGGTTCCGTGAATTAGAATCTTCTGTCTTTGGGAGTGATTATTCAGGCTGCTACATTTAACCTGTTCACTTTTGCATTAATGACTATGTAGTGGGATTCTAGATGATGTATAACAATGTACTTTTCTCAGTGCTCACTGACACAGGAATAAGGGTGATGTGTAATAAGTGAGTTGGAGAACTATAAACTAAATAATACTTTAAAGGTAAGGCTGCCTAAAGAAGCAGGCTTTGGCAAGTAAAGCTCAGAGAGGGAGCTCATAAACTTCATGATAATACCTCGTATAAATTAAAGTAATGTTAATTGTCTCCCCCAAAGCAAGGCCATTAAGCAGCTTATTGCTCCTACCTTTAGAATTTATTTTGGTATTTCTTGTGGTCCTACCTTTCCAATGGTATTTTACTTTTTACCCAGAAGGGATATAAACACTTCCTGACAGTCCCTTCTGGTATATTTCATCTCTAAGTATAACAAGAGGAGGGAAATAAATGACCACATAGGTACTGATAAGCTCTGCAGCGATCAGAGATAAAAGGCTCTAGAAAGACGCCAGCATGTAGTTTCATTTTGAAACACAGTTCCTAACAAATGGAAAGAATAACTGTGTCTACTTACATTCCCCAGTTACAAGCAGCTAGCCTGGCAGTGACCTTGACACTAACTAAGGAGGAACTTTCTGTTTCATTTTTTCCACTATGTTGAGGTAAGATCCTCTGAACCATGAAAAAAGATGTTTCGTTCCTTAAACACATTTTTATCCATCTCCTACTATGTGCCAGAAAACTGTGTGTAAATCCCTAGCTAATCCAGTTGCTTTCTTTCTCCCTGTCAGTTGCTTTCCATGTGATTTTCAAGTCCTCAAAACTTTTAGAATTCTACGCTTGGTCATTTAGAACAGAACCAAGGAATCAAGGCCATAAAAGGACAGCTTAGTTGGAGGAGGGGTGAGTGGAAAAGGAAAAAAACCAAGAATGCTAAGAAGTTGCGTAAATGTCCTCTAGCACATCCCCTACTCTGAGGGCTAATGTACTGTAGCAATTCATCAGTCATTCTAATAGTCTTTTAACTTCTGTCAGAAAGCCTGCTAAATGCTAACATCTTAAATGTTTAATATTCTAAAACATATTTTCATTAATCATGCAAATTATCTGGGTATCCGTATTTTACAGTAACTCTTTTCAGAGATTGAGGCCTAAGGCTTTGTGTATGAGAGACCCATGTTAGTGAATGATACTATAGACGAAATGTAACTCAAAATTAAAGAATTTTAGAAATGAAACTTTGCTAGTGAAATTCCAGTAGCTGTGTGCTATCACATTTACTAAAAAAAAAAAAAAAAACAAAAAAACCCAAAAACTGTCATTAATGTCAAATCCTTGTGATTATGGAGCAACCAGCTAAACTATGCACTTGCTTCATTCTATTTTATTACATAGTTGGTGGATAGATATTAATGGTAGTAGATGGTATATTGTCCTAATAGAAATAATCTTATGTTTCATAGCAAAATGGACTGTGGGCTCAGTTGTTAGAAAAAGGTAGAACATGAGTTCCTTGCAGTTATGTTGGCCTGAACTGCACCATGAAAACCTTCATTTTTATGCTACCAGTCACCTCAATTCCAAGGATTCTTAGTTGCTTGAGAAAAGGAGAAACATGTAGATTGGCCCCATGAAGCAGATGGATAAGGAATTGAAAGGGTAAATGGTATGAGTTTTGGTAGTGTTAGTGGAAATGCTTTACCCTGAAGCCATTTGATTGTCAGCAGAAATGAAGCTTGGTAGTGAAAGAGAAATGACCCGAGACCACGTAAATATGGTTAAACTGGAGTCACAAAGCACTAGTGCTCACTGGACTCAAGAACATGACCTAAGCGACTGGAAGTCATGAGCGATGGTGGTGGATCAGTGCACTAGTCCAACTCCCAACAGGAAACATATGGCACAATAGACTGAAGGTAATTCAAGGAAGGCTTATTTATAAAGGGGCTAATTACAAATCCGTGGGCAGGGTGGAGAGTGGGGGCACCATTAAGGGCTGGGCAGGTAGTGAGAGCTAACAGGCAAGAGCTGTTATTAAATATAGGCCTTAGAAGATGAGACAATTACCAGAATTTGAAGGAAAGAGAGTCATTACAAAAAGTCACCTCTGGGGGACTAGTGACCTTTGATTAAGGGAGACAGCCAGCACAGGTGATCTCATGGAGAGAGCAAATGCCCTGACTTCACTCCCCTCTCTCTCTTCAGTCTCCTAATGGGGCTTTCCATTCTTTGAGCCTAACAGGAACCCGAGGACACAGATCAAGAATGTGGTCCATGCAGGTTAGCCTCCCTGTGTGGACACCAGGGCTTCCCACGTGGAGAGTGAGGGTGAACACAGGGAGTCAGAGATGTCTAATTTTGGTATGCATACCACTTTGATTATGTAAGCAAAGTTCATAACCACCCTTTGATTGCTTTTCTTACAATTCTTTTTTTAAAACCATTTCTTTTGCAGTTAGTTTCTTGTACGATATCACCTGATACTGTATTCATTATCTTAACAAAATTTCTCGTAGCAGTGCTGCTTCTCCAGTACACAAGTGTGAACCACCTTAGCCTCTGAGTAGTCAGATACTAAAAAAAAAAAAAAAAAAAAAAAAAAAAGCTGAATGCCGTCCAGACAGTTCTTTATTCTGAACTTTATTCTTCACATTACTAATCAGTTGGTGTAACAGTGTGCTTTTAAATACCTGTAGTCCTTACTGCTAAAGGAACACTGAAGTCTTCACTTTTTTTTCACATAGTTTGCCTTCTAATTTTACTTTTCTAGTAAAGTATTTAACTATTTCTTCCTGAATCATGGATTCTAAGGTGCAATAAAAATCCAAAGGGAAGTATATTTGTTGTTATACAGAGAAACATTTTTTTTAAGAGCATTTTCAATGATTTCTGCTGGAATGAATGAGTAAAGATTTCAAGAATAAATAGTGGCAGAAAACCAACTTTACTGTTGTACATAAGTTGATGCAGCCCCTGGGTACAAGTACTTCTGTATCTCCTTTTGTTGAGTTCTCTATTTTTTATGAATATGCATATTGGGGGGAAAAACTTCCATCTGCTCTCTTTTAGCTGATTCTATCACATTTTTGAGCTGTGCATCATTATGGAGCTTCAGAGAAAGATGATCATTTACATTACATACGGATATAAAGGAGAGGAGGAGTTGATGAATTGCAAACAAGTATAATTTATATGGACGAAGTGTGCCAGAAGTGCTTTTCACCCCATTTTACTCTGCAAATGGAATGATTCCTGCCCATTCGCTTGGCCCAGTGCCCAAATACTCAGAGAGGAAAACAGTCCCTTTAGCTTGTGCATCAGGATTTCACTTCTTTCCTGTGAGGAGACAGTGCTTTGCACTCATGCTCACCAGGGACCACAGAGGTCAAAAGAAATCTCTGAACATTCTAATGTCATATTTTATATTCTTCTGTCATGGCTTCCTCATTTATAATAAACATCATTTGGACACACTGATCCTCTGTGTGTGTGAGAAGTCTGCATGATGGAGAAGGAAAGGAGAAGTGATGAAAAGCTTTTATTTTCCCCGTAACCTGTCTCCGTGCTTTGATTTCCCATGGTAGATCACTTGTGTAAATGCCCATAAGCTTTGCAAGTAAGTAAATTTTACATTTAGGCTGTCTTCCTGAGAGCTTCTCTGTTGGCTTTAGCGCAATCAGCTGTAACTCTCTACTGCAAATACCAAGGCCCAAGATGCAGTAATCACCCCAGATCTTTTATTTATTTAATGTAAGCATTCATTTATATGTTTATTCATTTATTCTTCAAAAATGATTATCCCTATCAGGTACCAAGAGTGAGGACTCAGAGCCGCATACAATATAACCTCTTCCTAAACTGCCAGGAGTAAACAAAGTAAATCATCTTTCTTGAAAAAAATATTTATTTGCTATTGTTATCATTTTATTTTACTCTGTCTTGATGGGGGGAGGTAGTTAGGTTTATTTATTTTTAGTAGAGCTAGTGGGGATAAACAAAGAAATATTCTGTCATGACAAAAATGGTCATTTATTCTGTGAGGGTCTGCTAAAGCAGCTGACTCTCTGTCTTGCTTGTGGACAACACAGTTGTCTTAGCCCACGGGAGATTTGTGTCTGAAGAATTTCAAGTCACTGCTAGACCATGGCTTGTCTTATGGTAGCATGTGTGCTGCTTTGAGTCATGCTCAGACATCAGTTTTCCTGCACATACTGCATGCCTTGCACTGAGTGCTTTGGACATTTTATCTCATTTAATCAACAATATAATATGGAATATTAGTACTATAATTATATACATTTGATAGAGGGGAGAAAACTAAGCTCAGAGGATAAGTGACTTGCCCAAAGTCACACAGTCCTCAAACCCAGATCTCCAGGCTCTGTGTTCAGATCAATGTTGGCTGTGATGAGATGAATTCAGTGGTAAGATGGCAGGTAGCGTAAAGTGTGGGTTACTTCTATCTTATTTCCACAGCCAAGAAACACGGTCAAATTTAGAAACTGCTGTTCTTTTGCCTATATTTAGTCTCTATTCATTTTGCTCTCAACCTTTACATAATTTCAGCATGAATTCCCACTTTATGAAGGAGTACTTGAAGTCTGCATGCTGATTAGTTATACAGTTTTCTTTATCAGTGGTTGGGGGATGGAAGTGCATGTGTGTGTGGGGGGGTGATGGAGTATCTAAAATTTCATCACATTATTTTTCTCAGAACTTACGCTGTAACGGAAGTTTCTCAACATGAAATGTCATCAATTTGGCCTCACTCAGGAAGTTGCAAGGCACTTGACTGTAACCTCAGTGAATTGGACGTTGTCTAAAGCCTGAAAATCTTTAGCTGCCTGTCATTTTAGAAGTTTTAAAAGTTATTTTATTTCTTAATTAATTCTCTTTGCAATTTGATTGATTTAAAAAAAAGCTTCTTAAGGGTGAAGATACATTTGTGTTTATATCAGAAGTAGAATGGGAGAGGGGAGGGATGTCAGAATTTAAATCATCTAATTTTTGCTCTTATCAAAATAGTATTATGAAGATTTTATCCACTTATCTGAAATAAAATTTCTCTAACCATGCATGTTGTCACAACGTACTTGAATCTGTAAATATGGGCTATCCCTGAGATCAGAATAATAATTGCATTCCACAGTGGTTTTACAACCTTTCTGTACTAAAAGACCCAGTTGTGTCCAATGGAGAGGTGATGACGAGATTCTGATGCAGATTATCTGATCCAAAGGGCCTTTGTGGCAGCATATGTATTCCGTATCTAAATATTGTTGAATGAATAAACAAGTGAATGAGACTGGAACTCTCACTGGGTTTCAGCCTAGAAGCACAAAGCCAGTGTAATCATCTGGTAAAGATTAAAATGTCGACCCTTGAACCACTTTCACATCTGTCTCCTAGTCAACAGTGGAAGGTCTAAGTCCCTCACAACCTTGGATGAACTATTTCTGCCGGCAGCTGAAACCTCATGGCGTCTCTGCTTTCCTCCTTCTCTCTTTGCATGAATCCAGCTTCTCTTCATCTGCTTCAGTCTCCTCAAGGCCTCTGCAGCACTTCTGCTCAAAAGTATTTCTCTAAATTCTTAATTGGGTACCTTCATTTTGAAGGGATGGAAGTTGTGACTGAATATGTTTCACAAGTTTCTACCATTTTACAATCAGGAAGTTCCTTATATGCTCACCAGCTTACAATTCCCTGACATCTTCATAAAGAAGCTCTACTCTTTTGACCTCCTTGAGGCAGCAGATTGATTAAAGATTAAGAAGTATGGCCAGTGGTTGTGCTGTGTCTATGGAGGCCCTAGAAAAATCTGTTTGAAGTGGTAGTCCTAGCAGGAGTGGGGCCATGATGGAGCCAGCATATTGGAAATTTGAAATTGAAACACTATTTCCTGCTGTGGAGAGGAAGGAACAGAAGTAGACATGTGCTTTACTCCTGACCTGGGTACCGCATCTGGGATCACCTCTCATGGATCTGGAAAAATATGCTAGAGATTAACTGTGTGTTTCCTCCAGCATTTGAAACACCACTTTGTATTTCCTGATTTTTCCTAATTTTTAAAATTAATTTGAAAAACTTTTTGGCCACTTTGGAAGGTATTGTATAGGTTGGGTAGATTGATTTAAATATTAATATGGAGTGTGTTGTATGGGGATAATCATTATATTCAATGCAATCCGGCAAACAATTCCTGAATGTCCACTCTTTGTCTGGGATTATGCCAGAGATTGAAATGACTAAACGGAATAGTCTCTGTCACCAGGAGATCACAGTCTCGTGAAAGGGCAAGCGTCACGCAAATAGATAAAGTATAATATGATGTGTTACAACTAACAGAGATACAAATTGCTATGAAAAAACAAAGTGGAGGACACTAAAGAGACTCACAGAAGGCGTCACGGAGTAAATGACTTTTGTGATGAGTCTTAAGACAGAAAACAGAGGGAGGCTTCTGGATATAAAAAATAACAGGAGCCACTCCAGCAAAATAAATAGCGTAAGAAAAGTCACAAAGGGAATAGTGAACTCAGGGAATTGCAAGAAGGTTGTTATGGCTGGAGAGTGTAGGGTGAGAAGGGAGAGAGGAAAGATATGACTCATAGGGAAGGTTAAAAATGGTTGAGAAGGACTTTATATATCCCGGAGATTTAAGTATTATACCAAAGATAGTGAAAAGCCATTAAAAAATTTTAAGCTGGGAAGTATGTGATTTGAATTTTTTGTTAGAAAGATCTTTCTAGAGACCATGTGGAGGATGGATTAGAAGGTAGGGCATTGATAGGACAGAGGTCAGTTGGAAAGTTGTTACATCATTTTGCACATGACAGTATGAAGTCCCAAAGCAAGGCAGCAACCATGGGAATGGATAGAAAGCTGTGAATATGAAAGCGTTTCTAGAAGTTTGATCCATAGAGATTGATTATTTATTGAATCTGTATGAGAAGGATATATGTGAGATGAAGCAAGAAATTATTTTCTGCTTTGGCTAACTGGGTGGGTATTGGTACTGTTAAAGAGAGAGGTAGATTGGGAATAAAATAGGAGAGACAAGGTTGCAGAGAAAATCAAGGATTTGAATATGCTGAGTTGAAGCTTCCTAGAGTGCAGTGGACTGAGCTGTGTCTCCCCAGCCCCTCACATTCATGTGTTGGAACTCTAAACCCCAATGCATAGTATTTGGAGATAAGGTCTCTGGGAGATGATTAGGTTGAGACAAGGGATTAACCTAGTTATCTCCCAAAGACCCTGTCTCTCTCTGCCGTTTCAGGACACAGCAAGAAGGTGGCTATCTGCAAGCCAGGAAGAGAGATCTCACCAGAACCCAACCATGCTGGCAACCTGATCTTGGACTTCTAACTTCTAGAACTGCGAGAAATAAATTTCTGTTGTTTGAGCCACCCGGACTATGGTGTTTTGCTATGGCAGCCTGAGCTAATATACAGGGATTCAGGAAGTGGGATAACACAGATCCAGGGTTTAGGAGAGAGACTGAGGTGAAGCAATTGGTTTGGAAATCATATATATATATATATATATATATATATATATATGTATATATATGTATATATATATATGTATATATACATGTATATGAGATATGTGAAAACATAAGAAATTTTGTGTAAAGTTCTTAGATGAATATGCCTTCAGTAACACTAGTCTGGAAAATATCAAATGCACATAGTTTTTTTTATTATTAAAATTAGGGTATTTCAAAATTTTAAATATTTACACTAAAAGGTGAAAAATCTGTACAATTATTAAAATTAGTTTTACTCAATCAGAATTTACAATATATTGTTATCTATACTTTTACATAGATAACAGTGAAGAAATGAACAAAAAACAGTTACTAAAACTTCACTATGGATCAGGATAAAATGCCTCCAATATTAACACACGCGTTCCCAGTAATTATAAAATGAATGTAAGTGCTGCTTGCACAATTGGTTAAACAGACACATGCTCCATAATGATTCATTCAGTAATATACATTAATTCAAAACTGGTAGGTATAAAAAAGGAGGATTTTTTTTGGAAAATCATTTTGCACTTATAAAGCCAAATAAAGCTCATGTCTCACACACTAAAAACTTACACTATACTTTTTTATGATACAGGCAAGTGAGATGCTAATATATAGTATTTAAAATAATAAATATACATACTACTTACAACAACTGAAAATGTTAGAGCTATGAACTTTTATGTACAATCATTCCCATTAAAACATTTTAACTTCAGGTCGTATCTGCAAATACTTCTCTTCCTCTCCTATTTGATCTTTTAGCTCAAGAAGAGTTAAAATCCAAACACATCTGTAGATGTAGAGCTGAGAATGTGTGTTCAGTTGCTTGGCTCTGTGATAGTAATCTTCTGTACCATGTCAGACAGATTTTCAGACTCCAGATCTTCTTTACCATTATCTGAGTTTTCTGATGAGATATAACAACCAGAGTCCCTTGGGCAGTCATCTAACTGTGACTTATTTAAGGAGATGTCTGGGCTTAAGGACAGGGGCACAGATTCATTTTCTTGCTCTTGAATAGCTGGAAATGGAAAAGAGGGGAGCAGTTAGGCAAAGCCAAGAAAAGTTTTATTCATATATTAATTCATCTTCAAGCTGTTTTAACTGTTCCAACCTTTACTTCATTACAATTGAAACTTTTGTAAGTAAACATTTGTTGATTATAAAAGTGATGTTTGCACTCAAATATTCAAACCCCTGTTTTCTTAGAAGACAAAGTTTGCCCTTTGTTGCTCACTTGCAGTTTCATGAAATTCATGTGAACTGCTTACATAAGTGAAGATCAATATGGACTCTCACTTTACATTAATGATAAGTTGCCAGAGAAAGCAGATTGTATCCACAGTGTGACTGATGCCTTTTCCAAATGCTCCTTAAAGTAACACTAGAAAAAGTCATTTGTAGTTTAAATGTACAATCCAAATCAATAGTGATCTTTTCGAACAATTCTAGAATCGTGATAATGTGGATTAATGAATATAAAAGATCACTATGAGCAACAGTATACAGTAGGACTTTGATAACTTGGAATTTAACTAATAAAACTTAAAATATCCAAAAATTTTATATGTTTGCTTTCATCAGAAAAGTAGACAAAGAAACCAAGTTGCTTTTAGAAAATAAAATACTATTTCCATTGAATCTGTCTTTTGTAGTGTGTCAGAAATTCTACATCTTTTGTTTATAGTTCTGAATAACAATTGTTGATACTCAGATTGGTAATTCTGTGTCATCAAAGCAGTATTCTGGATTCAGTAGGCATTATCTTTTTAGAAAAAAATATTAGAGATGTAATGAAAGATATTTCTAAAGAACCTGAGCAGCCCTATGAAGTTTTACTCCTCTCAAGAAAGAGCATCAGTGTTCTCTTTGTCAATGTGAAGTTTCTTTTTTTGCATTTCCTGACACTAGTAAATGGGTGTTTCTCTGCATCATGAGATGGGTTCCTCAGAGAGGAGATGGATGTGAGGCCACCACCTCTCAGCTGTATCAGCGTGTCTTGCTCTTCCCCCTTCTAACCTTTGGACATTTGAATTGCCCTACATTGGAAAAACATACATTTCAGGGTGGGCTAAGACCTCTGTCTTCAGAGGCTACACACTGCATTCCACTCCAGTGAGAAGAAAGTAAACCTTAACTTCAAAATCCTTGAAAGAAGGAAATTGTGTAATTGTGCAATTTTCCTCAATGGATTCATAAGTAATTTATCCTTTAGAAATCCACTTTTTAATCTTGCCTACATATCTCCTGCTTTTAAATGCATTTTCTAGGTTTCAGATATCTTGCCAACATTAGTTTATGGTTCAGTGTGAATCCAATTGTTGTCAACTTCATTAAAAGAGAGAATTGGGCCCTGGTGCCTTCGTATACTTGCATGTAATGAATTAAGTTCTCATCAATGTATCTAGAATGGTACTGGTTATGTACCACTCATGGAGGAATTGAGAAAAGAGTCACTCAAATTATTTTCTGTATTCTGCGGTTTAGATGGGAAATACAGATTGAGTAAGGTTGGGAAAAAATGATAAAAATAATTTCTTAGTCTACTCATCTTCAAAATGAGTCATAGCAGTTCTTTTAATCTTTTCTTCAAGGCTTTTATTTGCAACAATGAAACCACATTTATGCCACTCCTCTGAATCTTCTCCACATTTGCCACAATGTATTTAACTTATTTCTAATTCAAGGATCAGATATTTAAGTCTAGTGATATGATAACTAGTTCTAAGCATAAGGAACTTTAACTTTAATATGTACCTATTGTGACTGTTATTTTAAAATGTTAGCTATCATGAGGCATTTTCTCTTTATTAGTCATAACAACCTTTAGGTTTAAGGAGAGTCTACTTAATATTGATTAGTCTTTATGAGTATCAGTCATTCACTTTTGTTCCCAAGCCCTTCTTTTATAAAAAGGCAGCACTGAAATGGGACCTCATTCTCTAAGGAAAAGCTCTCTCCCTCTGCTTTTCTGTCTTATCACCACTGAAATGAAAGACCCAGCTCTGTGTTCCATTATCCAGGTGTTTCTGGAAAAGGCCAGAGGACTTGGATTTGTGGCCATGCTTCCTGTCCCATCAGCAGTGATCACCAGATTTGGAGCGTGATTCTCTTAGAATGTTTGTGGGGGTAATGCCATATTTCCCCAGATTATGTTTGGGCCTATTACCTGAACACAAAGTAGGAAGAACTGAGTTCCCTTCCTTCAGACTGACATCCTAAACAGGACTTGGTGTAATAAAACTGCTCCCAACACCATGTTCTGTTTAGGTTGATTACTGATTGTGGGGCTCTCGTCAACATATAAAACATGGGCTTGAAGAAATCTGATTTCCAAAATTAGCTCTTTTCCTTTCAAAAAATAAGTAGTCAGCTTGTTATTTTGTCCTCAGAAGCCTCTATACATTCACCTCAAAGGCTAACAAAGTAAACAAACAATAAATGAAAATCTGACTTTAATAGAAAATGTGGCATTTAAAAAATTTTAGTAATAAAATATATTTTAAAATTTCCCCCTGACAAATACTGTATCATACTCTCTAAATTCTAGGAATGGTTTGTTTTAAATACAGGTTATTTATTGTAGAAACCTTTCATCTGCAATTTTTATGGAAAATAGAAATTGTTTCTCAGTATGAAAGTTATGCAGCACAGTAATTTACAAAACAGCAGTAATTTGCTAAATGATTTCCTAGTGAAATGAAAACATGACTATGCCTCCTCAAAAGCTTCCCACCAGGCTTGCAATAATTTTAGGCAAGTGATCAGCTGGAGCCCCTCAACTGTAACTATAAAAAGAAAAGGCAGGTCATTAAGTTACATTATGGAAGTGAAAGCTATGTAGCATTCAGTTTTTTTGTATTTGAACGGTCAAGATTTTCCTCTTCTTGGTTTTTTGTTTTTTGTTTTTTTTTTTCCATCCTGACACTAATGACTTAGGGATTGGCACAAACCTAGGTCTTATGCGATGGTTGGTTTTTCCAGCAGAGGTGATGAATTCACACTAAAACATCTACATTTTCTTTCTAAGTCATTTAGTTCCTTCATGTGGCCATGAAACAGAGTAAAGCTAACCAACTACCTAGAAATTGAAACTATAACCTTCATCAGTTTTGTCCCATGGTCCAATCATCTGAGCTAACCAGGCAAGAATCACACTGAAGTGAAAAATAGTATGCCTACAAAATTACACACTTGCCATAGGATATCTAAGTGCATTTTTATACCAAAATATTTCTGATAATAGGTTAAGTTAAAAAATCAGTGTGTATAATTTAATTATTTTATTATTGAAATTATATAAAAACATATAGACATGCATATAATTGACATGCAAAAGTGTTAAAATTTTAGATAGATTTTCTCTTTACTTTCTCAGATTGTCTGCAATATCTTGTATTTTATTTTAACAAAGAACAAGAAATTTAAATGGTACTATTTTTCAGTAAAGCTCCTGAATGGTTTGCAAATATCCCAAAAGAATTTTCAAATCTGGGTATATTGGAGAATTATTAAATAATTTGAAGAAGGATATCTCATTGCTACCAGCCAATAGCAGGCATAACAGGAGTACAGAAAGCAGCCCCAAACAGTTCTGTACTCTGTGTAATGAAAATAAAATAATTATGTTAAGAATAAATTATTTAGGAGATACTTTGTCATAAAGAACTACTTTGAATATTAAAATATTTTATTTCTTACCAAAATGTTTATGGAATCATGAGCCCATGTTTCAACATTTTAAGATAGTTGTCAATGGAGATAAAAAGTGGCATGGTGATTAGAACATAAGACAGCTAGTATAATTATTCATAAAATAATTATATTGAGTTGTGACATTTAATTAATTAAGTATAGGCAATCTCAATTGTATTAAAAGTGAAGAAAGCTTTAAGGAAATCAAACTAGATCCTAATTCTGGGAAAAAGTTCTCATGCCCTAAGGAGAGAACTCTGTCCTATATTCACATATTAGAAAGTTTAAGATTTAATAAAAATGTAAACTACTAGTTTTTGCTTGACTTTCCCAGTTTTCTTTACCCAAATATTCCAGATTTTGACTTTACTATCTTGTTTGCTTTAGGTATGAAGCCTCTGTCCTTTAAGCCAAGTACTATAAAATAATGCAATCCGAAGGGCATAGGAAAATACCCGACCAATGAACGTGCTCAATAAACAATTTTTTTAATTAAAAATGTGATATTTAGATTAATTAAAGGAAATATGAACTAAAAAAGATCAAATAAGAAATTTTGTTGAAATTCAAATGAAGATACCTCTTGGGTCTTTACTCTCCTGTTCTTCTCTAGCTTGGTACTATCTCTAAAGAGGAAAAACCAGGCTTATGCATCTTAGGATGGCTCAAAACCTCATTTGTAGCCCCATTTGAGTCACTCAAACCAAAACTCAAGCATTCTCCAGGTAACTATGGCTATATTTATTTGTCCAGAGGTAGCATTGTCCATGGAGGAACATCCAGTAGGTAGTATGGCATAACTCTTAATTATTTCTGATTTCATCTTAAGCACATTCTAAATTACCTGAACACTTTAATTTTCTATTTAGTAGATATTTGGTATTTATTTCATTTAAATACTGACTCATCCTTTGGGAAAAAAAAATAAAAAAACAAAATGCAAGAACAAATTGGAAACAAGAATCACTTCATGGGAAACCAACCAGTTGCTGCTTTCTTGAGGCCATGAGAGAATATGGAGTTGGAATGACTCTCCCTCTTTTTGTAAACCTCTCTTTGCATCCATCACAGCATCATAGTCTAACCTCTAATGAGGTGTGTTCTGGGGAGAACATCTATACTCAAACTCACAGCAACTCCCACTTCTACTGTGCTGGCTCCTTCAGTGGGGCAGAGACACACTCACTTGAGAACCAATCACTCAGCACCAACTCAGACAGCACTGTTAGGCTGCCGCTTCACCCAAGCACACATCCCCATAAAAGGCTCTGGTCCCAAGAAACATTTACCCTTGGTTGAGTTGTCATATTGCACTATTTTGGTCAGGACCAAGTAATATTAAAAACTATCACTAAATTAGGGGCCTTAGGAAATCAATATCATATTTCTTATAGGTTAAATTAATATGGTGAAAAAAAACCCTGATTTCATTATTTTAAAATTTATTATTTGGCAGAAGTAGTAACACTTAGCATATTACTGATCTACAATTTGCTTTTACCATTTAATATGTTTTGGACATAATGTCAGTACATGTCTCATTCTCTTAATATCTTCATACTACTTTGTTGTTTGCATATATCTTAATTTATTTATAAAAATTAAATACTGATGGAAGTTCACATTGGTTTTAGTTTTTAATTAAAACTCCTAGTAGTTTAGCTAGTATTTTTATGCATTTGTAGAATTTAAACAAATTTCTAAAATTGGAATTTCTGGATACAAAAGTACACACATTTTAAACTTTGATAGTTTTTACATTATCATCTTCTAGAAATGTACTCATTTATATTCTTGCACACTCATATGCACACACAGTCATGCATAAAATGAATCTTGACAACACATCCCAATACCCACCAAAAACTTTTATATGTGAGGTGGGATTGAAGGAGACTTTAAGTTTTATAACCAGAAAAATAGTCTTGCATGCTATTTACAAATTTCTTCACTCCCTCATTCAACACATATGCATTCTGCAAGCACTTGTTAACCATCCACTCAATGCAAAGAGCAGTTCTAGGGCCTTTGGGAAGGCACATGGTAATAGAGGATTCACTCTTGTTTGTCCAGAGTAATCATTACAAAACCATGCCTAGTACACCATCACAGTGCACTATAAAAAGTACAGGAATGCCCTACATGTACAGACATTATAAGTTCTTTAGGTGACTGAGGTGAAAATTCTGTGAACTCTTCCCTCTGGGAATTGCTCTCTGGTTGAAGTATAAAAATGTTTCTGTTTCATTTTATTGTTCTTTGTGTTATATAGAAGATGGCATCTATCATAGTTTAAATCTTAGGGGGGTAAAACCAAAAAGAAATCTGAAGAAAGTAAAATGGCTATGACTAGAAATAGATATTACATGCATGTTTATAAATACATAAAAGTAAAATATCTGTGTGCGTTCTTTACTCTATGTGGATAGTTAGCATCTATTTTCTTAAAAGGCTGTACATTTCTTGAATCTAGATCCAAATCATATGGCAAGTGGGTTGGAAACACCAGGCGCACATGTCAGGGGCTAAGGCACCAGGCTCCCCTGGCACGCTGTCAGGCCAACTGCTGGACTGCTGCTTGGCATAACTACAAATCTCCCCTGCTGGCAGCTCATGTTCCAGGCTCCTGGCTGGGACTTGCCATTTGCCCTGCATCGTTTTGGGCAGGTAGGCAGGCAGGAAGGCACAACTGGGGATAGTTGAGCAATGAGGGGCTGCTGTGACCACAGCTGGTGCCAACAGCCTGGCACACAACCCACCTTTCCCCCTTCCTCCTCATTGAGCGCTGCAAACAAACATTGCAGGTAGTACCTAAAATATGCTATGTATGGATTTTAGTGGAGTTTGCTTGTTCTGTTACTAAGTTGTTTTTTTTTTTTTTGCTTTCAATGTAAAATTTAATTATCCCTGTGCTATAAGGGAGAACAAGATATTTCCATCTTCCATTTTCCCCAAGGACAATAGGACACATTCTCATAGATACACTTTTAAGACACATCAAAGTGCTTCTAAATGTGGGAAAAGAGAAACACATTCAGAAGAAAAAGAAAATATTTACTATAAACAGCAGTTAACTATCATATTATTCTAAAGAGGCCTTTCTCAGCGAGGCAAAGAGGCTTGAAGGTTGTGTTTAAGGAACAACACACACACACACGCACATATTCGCTATCCGTTTTTACTTGCTGGGAATATTTATTCAAAGTAAATAAGCCATTTTAAAATTCAGAGGATAAATAGAGAAAATCTAATGTGTACAATATAAGCACATTCTACTCTTTCGCTCTTTTAAGAGCTGAGTATTTCATTCTAATTTTTTTTCTCTTTCTAACCTCATCTAGATTCTCAGTTGAGGGAGCCAGGGGCCTAATTCTGCTCAGTTCTAATGCAACGTGAGAACAAATTCAGAACATCTCTGTACTGGTCTTGCCTGGGATTGCAGAACCCCAAATTCGTTATTCTGTTCCAAGGTAGTACTGTGATCAGCCCCACCAGCACTCACCAGCCCTACTATCAGCTTGTTAAAGAAGCATCTTTCCTCTGGTCAAGCAGTGACCTAAAAAAGCTTAATCTGCTTTAGGTTTTCAAGGTCAAAGTAGGTATGGTACTATCTGTTTAGGCCTAAGAGAAAAGGAAAATTGCTTGCTCTAAGTCTTAGATTTCTGTCTGTCCCCATTCCATCCCCTATCCTCTTGGGCCCTCCAGATGTATTAAAGGCTTACAGGGAGCTTGTGGTCTTTTCTACATGATCTGAAAGCTTTAACTCTGGTCCTCAAAATAGGTGCCCACTCTGCTCAATTTTTATAATGAGTGATTAGCAAAGCAAAACTTTTCAGTTTCCAACCTAAGAAGCAATGAAACTCTAAACTGGGAATTTATTGATGTTCCCCAAACTGACATTATTCAGTGATTAAAATAAAATGCATACATAAAATCCTGGCCAATTTGCCTACCCCATTCTTCCACACACACACACACAAAAGCTAACTATTTTTAACCTATGACTGTAATGTGCATTTGTTTTAAAATTGTCTCAGTTTTAAACAACCATATATTCAAGGTCTTTATCATTCAAGGCACATGAAGGTTGTGCATTTAATCTTTAGCATGGTTGTAGAAGATATGATTCACAGAGTACAGAATAGATAAAAATAAGCATGCAGTAGCATGGTGCCGAATCATCAGAGCTCACTATCTTATCAACGAATAGAAGTCATTCTTCTTTGTTTCTTGAGCAAAGCAGTTTCATATAAGATAAATAGCTTTCAGTCAGAATAGCCTAACATGCAATATGCATCTTTTTGACATGTATATTCTAATACTACTTTAGACCATAAGATTAAAAGAAGAAAAATCTCAGAGTTGTGTGCTGACAACAAACACTGGTTGAATCTGCATTTGTTCCATATTTCATCTCCCAGAATTTGGTTCAGTGCGGGTATGTTTGTACATTACTGGCTATTATTAAATGATCAACCTCTAGTGACCTTCAACTACTGTTTTCTAAAGTTTTATAAGGAGGAATAATTCAGGGAATTTCTACTTTTTTATATCAAACATTGAAAGTCACATCATGCTTTGGAGATACTGTGTTTTGCTTTCAGAGACCAGAGTTGAGTAGAATGTGTTTCTACTAGATTTTGGAGACTGGATTCTCGATATGTGACCTTGAGAAGACTACTTGACTACTCTAGTTTTAGTTTACCCATCTTGCAAAGGAAGAATTTGAGTCAGATTTTTTTTTAAATTACATGTAGCTCTAATGTGATATCATCCATAAATTATTACTCTTTTGTTAACATAGAAAGTAGATGGATGATGAGGGAAGTGGAATAAAGAAATTAAGTGGACACTTTAAGTGGCCCATGCCTTTGGCATTGGGCTGGTCTTCCCTCTGTGGGCCCCTGCTGAACATTGTTTTATGGCTGAAAGCCTGCTTGTGGAGGCTCTCTGGCCCCTTCCATTCACAAATCCTGTTGCAATGCAGCCATATTAACTTTTCACCTTTCAGGGCACCATGCTATTGCAAAGTTTCTGTTCTCACTTAAATATTAGCTTCTACTTTCTGAGATTGAAAACTGAACTGAAGCACTTGGGGAAATTGGCAAAGTAGTAGAAAACTTGAATTTTCAAATACTCATTTTATTAATTTTTACCAGTTTGTATGTGTGGAAGAAAGAACTTGGATTTTTATAGCAGACTGTCTGATGAGAACTCTAACTCTGCTACTAACCTAGCTATTTGGCCTCTTTGAAATTCATCTATGAAATATTTTTCATCTATAAAATGGGCAAAATATCTGCATGGTTGTTATTGTAGAAGGAAAACAATTAAATCTTCTTCCCCCCTCTACTTTAGCATCAACTTATTTTGGAAAGTATTGACAATGATACTGCAACTTATCAATTACCAGAAATCTACAGAATCCATTTCTTAGTGTCGCATTGCTTAGTAAGGAGCCATGTTTTGAAATGACAAGGTGGGTTTCCTCATTTACCTCATTTACCCGGAAGCTATTGTTACATCAATTTACACTGCTCGGTTTTGTTTTCCCTTGTACTGTTGAGTAGACTGGCTACTTTACATTTGACCTCTGTCTGCCTCTGGAACCAGATTGCCCTCGCTTCTGCATCTCCCATCCTCCACAGCTTCAAAGAATGCATATAAACACCTAGGCCTAAGGTTGAGATCAATTCTGCGGGTGTCTTCTGGGGGTGTCAAATTAGCAATGCCTGTGAAAGCTCTTTGAAAAGGATGAGAATCTGTGCAAACTCAAGACAGCAAGTAAGAATTACGTGAGGTACGATTTCTAAAAATGTAAATTAATTCTTGCTGGATAAAAGGCTGTTATATAATAGACATGTGCTGTTCAACTGTGCCATTTTGTGGGGCATATGAGGGAGGATATAGTAAAGCTTCCGAAGGGACAGTCAGGAGACCTCCATCCTGATAGGGCTTTCCTCCTTACCCTGTATCTGGGCTATTATTTGCAGTGTTAGTAATTGTATATAGCACAGCATCACCAACACTGGTGCTACCTTTCTAGTTCACTAGGTATGTGAGCTTGGACAAGTCACTCATCTTCTCAATTTCTCATTATAAAAATGGTGGGACTACCTAACTCACAGAGTTGTGGAGAACATTAAAGAAAATAATAAATGTAAAGACCTTGGCTCAAAGTTTTAGTCAGAGAACATGTTCAAAACTAATAAATGATTACTATTAATATTACTTTTGAAAGAGTAGGTTGGATTAGATGATCTAAGTTCTTTTTCATCTTTAAAATTAGTTACCTCCCCCTCCTATTCTTTCCTAACAAAATACTCCTTGCAGAGTTTGGCACTCCCTACACTCAGGACTTTGGGAGCCCAGCCAGGTTTAGTAAGAAGAATACTCAGATCGGGCAATTGTAAAAACACAAGCTATCCTGTCTTTACAAACCCAGTTGGCGTGGACTGTTTCAAGTGAACCTACATGTGTTACTCGATCTTTAGTTTATACTTACAAATACAGAGAACCATCTCAGATAATAAAAGTGAGTGCTGAATATTTTTGCAAGCTATTATACCATTTTGAAAGAATACTATAAACAAGTACAGGATGTGCCTATATGGTAATGAAATGAATTTTCTTGTGTGGCGTGAAGGCTCATTAGCTCAGAGCCATGCTCTGTGCTGTTCTACAGTCGCATATGACATTTCTCACTAATGGCTCATGCTGTCACTAAATATTTGTCTCTAACTCCACCAGTCGTTGGCAATGCAGGCATCCACTTGTGTATGAATTACTAGCGCTGCAGAATCTAAATGAGGTACCCAGAGAAGTCCTTCCATTTTCTGAGTCCAATAAGAAAAAAAGGCCCTCTTTCTAATTATAGGTTTGACCAGAGCTGTTGTTTCCAAGAAAATACTTATTTTATGGGAAAGGATGCTTTATATGATTCTCAGTAAATAAAACTGTGGCTTTGTTTTTCATGATTTTACTATGTACATTAAACTGTGATTCTCAGTTGAGAAGAAGAGTGGGTATGCGCACTTACTTTCCTCATCAAGGAGATTTTCAGCAGCTGATAGTAACCTCATTCTATCTTCTGGGTTTTTAATGTTTAATTCAATGAGATGACTCTCTTTAATATCCTTTAAATCTTCTAGGGTCTCATAACCATTGAGCAAAAGTGTTGAGGTATATTCCTGTGGGGGAAAAATATGTATAATATAAGCTAGTCAGATTCAAATATTTTATTTTTAGTTCTCTTTAGATTAAAAAAAAAAAAGTGTAGAAATGCATATGGAAACCAAAGGTGCCAACAGAACTTTTGCTTAACTTTATTTTATTTGCACTAGTTTTCCACATATGAACTCAGGGCATTTAAAGAGTCTGTTGTATAGTTCTCACCTTCTGCAAGGACAAATGTAAAGAAGAGACGATTTCTTTAATCTCCACAATGCTAAATCACAGATCAATTAAATAGCTGGATCATTCATATCATTTGGCACTTTTTCACTTCTCAAATAGCTAAATTGACAAAGCTAACATGTTATGAAGCCTATCAGTAAAATGGCTCTAATAGAGTATAATATAATAATATTTCTGGATCTACATCTCTTCTTGTTTGCTTGACTGCAAAATCATCTACCCTCATTAACTTCTTGGGGTCAGTTAAAAAATGAATTCAAAACAGACACAATTTATATAAAAAGTAGACAGCATTTTGGTTGAAAAGCATTGTATAAACATAAGGAACCCCAAACTTTCTATTTAATTAAAAACTTTTATTAAGCATAAAACACTCTGGTTGGGAAAAGTATTGTTTCCTTTTCTCAGCATGTATATTTTGTCCATCATTTGCATCAATATATATTAGTTTAAAATTCATAGGCTTCTGATTTCAAAGTCAGTATGTTATTTATGTAACCTCTGTTCTCTCTAACAAAATAAAAATGTAAAGTGAATTTGAATGCTTTTCAACTTCTTCAAAAATTCCTCCCATTTTACTTGATCATAATTCAACATCCTCATTTTAGTTACTAAAATAAAATAACAGGAAGTATAAAAGTTTTAAGGAATCAGAAAGAAATTATTACCAGCCCTTTATTTTTTTAAAGGAACGATATAGTAGTTCTTTTAAAAATAATGAGGTAGAATGGAAAAAAAAGAAAAAAGAAACCAAAATTCCCATTCTGATGTAGCTATCTAACTGTGGGTTCTTAAGTTATTTCACTTCCTTAGACCTTGATTTTTTTCACAGGTCACAGAACAAACAAGTAGCTGAAGCAGGATTCAAACTTGTGCTTTCTTCAAGGAGTACCCCGTTTGGGGGGCACTGGTAGTATTATTAGAAGGCCTATGGAGTTCCTGTTTGCAGACAGGAATACAACTAGATAATTCAGGAAAAACAATTGAGGAAAGTTTAATTGGCTATCACCTTGATAAATTTTGAAAACTATAAAAGTTCTGCTGTGTTAACTTTAGAAATGATTTGCAAAACAATAAATTGAGTGAGGTTAGGCATATTGTATGTATACGGACATGCCATTTAACAACAGACATTTCATAAAAATTTTTCTAATATAACAAGAAAATAATTGGATTATAAATATGGACAACACAGTTTCCTTAACACAATCATCATGGGGACTTAATGATTACTGTTTCCTAACAAATTACTTTTAAAACAATTATATTTAGTTGTCTTCTCTTGACTTGCTTTTGATCTCTGCTCTGTAGAAAATTCAATTTTCTTTTCAATTCTCTGGAGTTTTACCTTCATTCTTTATGTTCTTTTTATCATTCTCATTTACATGTTTTCTCTGGACCTTTTAGTCTCCCAGGTTTATTTTACTTCTCACTATGCTTTCTCAACTTTAATCTCTACTGTGACTGCTAAGTATCATTAGAGTTTAGTCCAAGGGATGTTATATCAAGACCTGTCCTTGCAAAATAAAAGTAATAACAGACAAATATGAACTCTTCCTGGAAAACAGATTTTTCCCTTGCTGTAAGTCATGTATTTTTTAGCAACGCTGTACAAACACAGATCCGTTCTCCCCGATTATTTCATCCACATGCCACCAAATCAAACAGGCCACAGGTTTGCTAACCTGAAGGTGAATCCTCTCTAAGAACTCCTGTAGAGTCTGGGGTTTTTCCTTTCCACTCTTTCTGTGTGCTTTTATTTTCTTGGGGGCTGCTTCTTCTTCTGAGATGACATCCACATAAATAAATTTGAAGTTTCCCACCTTATTGTTCAACATTCCTGTCCACATCCCCATTGGCGTCTTGCTGATAATGTCTATGATATCTCCTTTCTGAGGACAAAGAAATACATAAATTAGATTTCAGAGAACTCTAGTGCTGTGACAATTGGTAGAAGTAATGAAATCACTGAAAATTAAGATAATCTGAGCATTATGCTAAGGAGGGTTAAGGTTAGAAATAAGTCTAAGAGGAAATTTCTTTTAAAAGTTCAAGAAACTATTTGCAAGTAATACTGAAAAAAACTTCAAATGCTTGAAGAAAAACTCCTAAATGCATTTGATGATGTGGTTGTTTTTGGTACTATATTAACTTATCAACTTATATTTGTGGACATCCCATAGTTTACAAAACACTTTTGCATATTAAGTCATTTTATGCCCACAACATACCTCTTGGATATATATATTATATATATATAGTATCATAACTACTTGAAATATTACAGAAAAAGAAATTCAAACGTTAAATAATTTTCCAAGAGCTTACGGGAAGTTAATGGCAGAACCAGAACTCAAGCCTAAGTTGTCTTAACTCAAAAATGATGCTCTTTTCCTTCATACTTCTCAAAGCAATATATGTATAGCAAAGCTCAAGCCATCATTTCTGGAGGGGCTCCCAGGTGGGAAAGAGGAAGAGAGAAGTCCTTGACTCTGTACATGCTTCTAGTTCATCTGAAAAATTAATCTACAGTATAAAATAAGCCCACCTACAGTATTGCACTCACTTAGAATAATGAAACTGTTCAGAACTTTGTACATAACAGATATATAACAAAAGCATGTATGTACTAAGATAAATTATGCTAATTAATTATTCTAACTTAATGCTTGATTAAGTTGTGATGATTTAATTAATGCTTAGCTGGAGCTCCACACAAAGTTGGGATTAAAGTATGAATGAAGGGTATTGGGATGGGCAAACCAATTGGTCTTTCTCTTTATTCATATCTGAGACTAAGACTGCAGGCTGCCAGTTATTGGCAAGAGTAGAAAACTACACAGGAGTATTTTTTTGTAAAAAAAAAGTTGATTTCTTTGCAAATACATTGTCTTCATTTAAGAGTAATAGTTACTCTTTTGAGACTTACAGTTTTCTACCCTAGAGAGGACATTATAAATTCTGATATTTTTGCCATTTTAGGAGTCTACCCTCAAACAAACAAAACATTGAGTCTGCTACTAAAAATATTTTTCCTGATACTCTGTGAATGTGTATTCTTCCATCTAAAACACAAACTGTATTTATAATTGTAGAATTTAATGTGATTAAAAGATCTGGTCTTTATGATTTATGATAGTCTGCCCATCTGACCCTGTGAGTTGTTTATCTAGTTTTTCCTGCTTTAGTTAAATCCTGGGCAAGATGGGATCAGCTAAACAGACCTAGAAAATCCCCAGAAGCTCGAGGGGAAGTTACTAAGCATGGCAGCCCTCTGCTGCATCCTTCTTATTAACCTTTAAACTTATAAAAAGTATACATTTCAGAAAAGCCCACAGGTCACAAGCAAAAATCCAATTTCATTTTAGATTAAGGCCCTTGATGGAAACAGTAATATTTGATACTCAGTGGTAACTATGGGGTTCTGACTGTGTCCTACGAGAGCTCCACAAATGTCCCTGTAGGCAGCACCAGCAGTAGTGCACTGGTATGGTGTTATAGGGAAGGTGAAAGCTACCTGAGTTAAAATGTTTTCAGTTTCGTACCTTCTCCTGCCCTCCCCCTCAGTGCTTACTTGGCTGCAAGCATCCTTTTTCCAAGACCTGAACTTAAGACTTCAAATCATTTCATAGAAACAACTAAAGAGCTAACTGTAGGGAATAATGTTTTCCTCATTCTCCAGCTTATCTTACTCTGATATGATACTATGAAAGAGGTAAAGAGAAGAACTGAGTGCTCTGAATGTTAAATAATAACATTAATACTTCACAGCTTATAATAATTATTGATTAACATTAGTTTGATGTTGACAGTATAGGAAAGTTGTAATTTCTATCCTTTTAGCTATAGCATTTTGTGTAACTAAAAGGAATAGTTTAACATCAATAAAATATTTTAACAGTAAACCTTCTATTTGTACTACTGTAACAACTCCTCCCCTTGAGTGGAACAGGACTATGAAAATGGTGGATTTCACACCTGTGATTATATTGTGTTATATGACAGAGAGACTATGCAGATGTCATTAATGTCCCAAATTACTTAATTTCGAAATTAAAAGGGAGATTATCTGGGTGTTCATGACTTAATCATGTATGATCTCTTAAAAATAAAAAAAGATTTGAAGCATGAATGAGCTTTTCTCCTGTAACCTTTGAAGGAGCAAACTGCCATGTTATAGAAAGGACCATGGCTGGCAACCCCAGGGGACTGAGAATGGCCCCTGGTTGATATCCAGCAAGAAAGCAGAAGCCTCAGTCCTACAACCACAACGAACTGAAATTCTGCCAACAGCAGGTGAGCTTGGAAAGGATCCTAAGTGTCAGGTGAGATCACAGCCTCAGTTGATATCTTGATTTCAACCCAGTGAGACCTTAAGAAGAGAATCCAGTGGAGCCATGCGCACATGTAAGGCCTACAGAACTGTGAAATAATACATTTGTGTTGTTTGAAGCCCTTGGAGCAAAAGATAACGAGAGAGGGGGTAAGAGTAAAAAGAGGGAATTCAGGAGGGAATATCACTGAGAGAAAGTTGTCAGGTTGCACATGGCATTTCCAAGTACCGACTTAAGTACTGAAGTTGCCCAGCCAAGTCTGGTTTTCAAGGCATTTGCTCTGCTGGACTCTTGCCAAATATTTTCATTTTCTCTCCCTCACCTTGGCTTCGTGATTCTTATTTCAGCACATACCAGGCAGAACTGAGCATCTCCAGCAATTTGTGAGATTTTTGGTTTTCAGAAACATGTAGACAATTTCTTCTCCCTTAGTAGTCTCTGATTCTGCATTATGTACGTAATGTAACTTTTGCTCATAACCTCAAAAGACTGATTCCCCTATTCTACCTCACATGTTTTGTTAAAATTCCTGCCACAGTAAACCAGTCCTCAGTTCTGCTCTTGGGAAGAACACACTTACCCGCTAGTTCCCAATACTTGGACTTCCTGAAACAGATCATACACCCAGCAGTAGACAAGCCATACAGAATGCAGATATGATGTGCACACACCTTGATTTTGAGAGAGTCGGTGTCATAGGGGCTTGGTGTGAAATCTGTATGTACTCTGGCACGGCCACAGAATGGTCCAGAGTAGGGGCCATCATCGTCAAGTCGAAAGCTGTCCCGGTTACTCGTTCCATCTGAGCAGCTTGTTATTCCACCTGAGAAGGCAAAGCAGAGGTTAACAGTTCTCATCAAAGGTTCATAACATTCTGAACCATCTCCTGGCCATAACTAAGCAGGGATAATGCTGAAGCATTGGATGCCAGCCTCCTGATGGGGCTGTCAGTGACTGAGCCCTGTTTCTGCCTCCCAGTCATTCTCCATCAGTGGCTTCTGTCCTCTTAGCCATTTCTGATATTTCTCCAGCCAGTCTGACCACTTTTTCCTTATTCACTCACCCAAACACCCTCTTACTTCAGTCTCTATGGTTCAATCCAGTAGCACATTGTTTTGAGGTTGGACACTTGCTAAAGAGGCAGACAGTATAGACCTGACTCCCTGTATAAGACAGATAATTAATTTTGTACATGTAAGCAAAGACAGAAACCTGTAGCAGCAGTTTGATCTTTGTATCTATTGATCAGGAATGGTCAAAACTTAAGACCACAAGTTTCTGTACAGCTTATCACAGAGTAGCAAATACGCTGCCTCTTACTTCCTAATGTGTACCAAAAGCCATTCTGAGGCAACATTTCTGTGCATAAAAGGTAGCATTTTTGCTTGTTGTGAGAGTGTCAGGGAAGGAGGAAATGTGTTCCAATGTCTGTATTACTAAATGATTCAAAACTCTTCTAAACTGGGCTTTTAAAATGGCTCTGAATCCTTGTTCTAGGGTCCTTTTCCTTTCTGATTTTGAACCTCGGGGGGAAAGAGAAAAGAGATCCCATGCTTGCCTGGGGTCAAGCATGGCTCCCACTGGAAGTAATTCTGAGTCTCCCCACCACTCTAAGTTGTCACCTCACTTTCTCCTTCTGTGTGGCCTCCCAGTGTTCTGTTCCATGGTAGAGACAAGTCCCAGAGTCTCTACCATTCATTCTAATACTTATGGAAATAAGGTAAAGATCCTTAGAGATGCTCCATTTTTTATATGGAGTTGTGCAGAAGAAAGATGAGTTGCGTCTGATCACAGAAATGAAGCTGTATATGCTGCCAGCTAAGTAGACCACCATCTCTCTACACCCTCCCTTCCATGACCACCCCAGGCTCTGACTTTTCATGGTGTAATTGAATTAATAAAATTCTACCCACATTCAGTATCACAATTTTGAATTTTAAAACTTCCAGCAGAAATGAATACTAATGAAATGTGAAATTCACACATGCAAAAATATATCCCTCTAATGTTTCTGTATTAGCTTTTTTTTTTTCACACAATAACTGTTCTATAGCCAATAGGAAAGTAGGAATAAAATTCAGCATATTTGAAACATCTGGTCTTTGTGATCCATCTTCAAATAACAGAAGCAGTTGATTCAAAATGAAACGAAAGTTAAACTGCAAAAAACATTTTAAAACCTTGAAAAGATTAGAGGGATGCGTAACAGTGTACATATAAAAATTATAAGGCACTCTGTAGTATCAGTGGTTTCATCCAAATGTTATAGCGAGATATGTGACTGAAATCTGAGTGACTTCTTTGTTAAAAATGATGTTTTTATAAAATTCTTGTTGAACGCATGCTGATTCCTTTTTGTCACCTAATTGGACAGTTGGAAGGACAAAGTGAGAGAGGGCAGAACAGGAAAGAGTGAAAGAAAGAAAGAGAGAAAAAGAAAGAAACAAAGAAAAGAGGAGGGAGGGAGTAGGGAAAGAAGGAAGGTAGGAAAGAAGAGAAAAGGATAGAAAGAAGTAAACAGGGGAGGGAGAAGGAGGAGGGAGGGGAAAGAGACAGAGAAGAGGATTTTAGTTATCTGAATACTTCAAGTCATTTGAAAAATTCTGACTCAAGATAATGCTAGTTCTTCCCAGCACATGTTATTTTAGGTACTCAGGTTTAATCACTCACCATGTTCTTTTTGATGCATATCCCTTAGAGCCCTGCTGACTACAATGCTAAAAGTTTTAAAATAATCTATAACTCTAATATATTATGTATCATTTTAAACAATAGCAACTCTATAGATTCAACACTTCCTACGTTTTTATTATTTCTCTCATCACGTAGCTGGAACCTTGTTTCTATTTTGACAAACAAGCCCAAGAGAAATAAATCTGCTATTTTTAATTAACTTAACTCAGACCTATCTAGGATCATGTCACTTATTCTGTAGCCTTACTTGATGAGCTCTGCCCACTGTAGAGACTGTCCATGGAGTCACTGGCTTTGATGGAGACCTTCTCTGTATGGGTTCCAATCATGGGGTCACTGTTCCGATATGGGAGGGTATCCTCTGCATCTTCCTCATCCTTCAGAAAATCATATCAGAGGTTAAGTGCAAAGAACTGATTTCCTTGAGACTTTTTCTGTGTGCATTGATTTAACAAACAAGACATATTTTAGCAATAAAATACTTAGGAATACATCAGCATAAAATACGAGTGTCATTAATCTTTAGTTCAACTTACAGCAAAACATTTTATGGTATACTTGGAAAAATCCTTTAGATGGGACATTCCACATTATGGAATTTAACTGAAATTATAACAGTTCATTTTTGTAATTGGGATAAATACCATATCAAGACCATTTAATCAGAAATGTTAAATTTGTTAACATCTGTGCTTTATCTTTTAAATCACTTTTATTTCTTCATGCTGTCCTTATCATGTATTTACCACCATTACTAATCCTTTGAGATATGATATTACAAGTTTAAACTCCACATAGTTGCTTCATGTCAGTTATTTGCACCCTACCAGATCACTAGATATGAATAAAACATGCACACTTTGCAATTCTAAAGCAAAGCTTATCTAAGAAGCTTTACAAATCTCATACGGTGCTTGCCACCTAGTCAAGTGAAAAGCAAATCTTGCATAAAAGTAGGAAAGACAGACAATTTCAAAAGAAATTACATCTGCTTGAAAACATCTCACATGTTTTCCATATTTAGATAGTTTGAACAAAACCCATGAATTTCTTAATATTCATCAAAATGTAATTCAATATTCCTATTTTTGAGCATTTCTAAACATCAATACAACCTCAGAATATACATATGATATACACTCAGTTTGAGTCTCTGCTTTTTCCATTCCTTTATTCATCTGTTCAGTCATTCAACACAAGTTTATAGAACAGCTTTTAAGTACTTGGCATTGTCTTGGAAACTGGGGATACCATAGTAAACAAGATAACAGGGTCCTACCTCTAATGAGGTACATTTTAGTATGTTAGGGCATGTGTGTATGTTTGTAGTGTTTGGGGAGATTTGTGTAAACAAAATGAGCAAAACAGTTTCAGAGAATTATGAGTGCTACGAAGGAAATAAAACTGGGTAGTATGAGAGGATTAACTACTGAGATTAGGGTTGTAGGAAGGTTAGCTGGTTTAGGGAAAACAGCCCCAAAGATCTCCTCTGTAAGATTATACATGCTCTGAATTATTGATTTGAATGATAAGAAGATGTAACATATGATCTGGAGATAGTTTTCCAAGCAAAAGAAACAGCAAAAACAAAATGATTAAACTCATAACTAGCTTGGGTTATGCAGGGGAAAACAAGGTCAGCGTAACTGGAGCTGAGTGGGAGCAAGGAGAGTATTACGATATCAGCTCAGAGAGGCAGACTGGAGGCAGATCAGGAAGGTTTTATAGGCCACTTGTGGGACCATCGAAATGTACACTAAGATCTCTTGCTGCAGGACACTTCTTTGTTGACAGCCCCAACTGCTGCCCCTCTATATCAACCACTGTGTTTGTATGGAAGCCATGTTCCATGACTGAAACAGTGGGGCTACCATTTGCATCCATTCTGGTGGGATGTGCAGTTTCTCTAATGGAAAACTTTTGTTCAAGGACTTCCCATCAATCTAGCCAAAGCTTTCTCAGAACAGTGTTGAAGTCTGAGACTTGAATGATCCTCCTTCTTTCTTCCTCTCCTTTTATAAATGTCACACTTGCATTGTAGTCTGAAGGATTTCCTTGCTCATTTTTTCTTTCTCTTCTTTATCCTTCACAGGCATTTCCCCCCATAAAACTTTGGCGTTACTACTCCCTTCTTGGGGTCTACTTTTCAGGACTGGAATGAACATCTCATGGTAAGGGAATACATTGTGAGGTACTGTAAAATTTTAACCAAGGAAGTGTTGTGTTCTGAATTTGACTTTTCAAAGATCTTTCTGGCTTTCATGTGAAGAATGGCTTTTACAGAGTAAAGAGTGGAAGAAAGGAAACCATTAGGTAATCTAGGCAAAAGGGGTTGGTTACTTAGTCTAAAGCAAGAATAATTTACATGGAGAAGTTAGGGGTTTTAGATATACTTTGGGGTTAAAAACAAGGGGATATGCTGATGGATTGTTGTAAAAAGTGAGAAGAAGGAATTTTGAATTCATAGGCTTTCTTCTTTCTCTCTTTCCTTCCTTCCTTTATTTCCAGCATCTACAGTTATGAGAGTGTTATCTATTTCTACTTGGAAGACTGGACAAGAAACAAACTTTTTTTTGTAGAACATAGAGAATCAACAATTCAGTTTTAGATATATTAGGTTCTAGATATCTATTGTACACCTAAGTGATAATATCAAATAAGCAGTTGGTTATATAAGTCTAACAGATATGTAAAGAGATCATAGCTAGACATGTAATTGTGGAAAACAAAGTCACAATACTGGATGAGACCTCTTAGGAAGAGAGACTAGACTAGGTAGAACATCTTGGAACAACCCTCAGGAAGACTCAATATTTAGAAGGAGAAGAAAGAAAGCAGAGCCAAGAAAGGAAACTATGAGAAAGAAGGAAAGAGAAGAATGCCCAGAGAAACCAAGAAAAGAGAATGTTTCATATCTAATGAAATCATCAATTGTGTCAAATACAGCTGAAAAGTCATGTAAGAACAAAGAAAAGTGACCATTAGATTTGGCAACATAGAGGCTAATACTGATTGTGAGAACTGTTTTAATAGAGTACTGGGGCAGAAGGACCCAGGAGGGTTAATAAGAGAATAGATATAAAACATATAGAACAATGGAATAAAATTGAGAGTCCATAAGCCCATATATTTATGACCATATGTTTATGATCAGTTGATTTTCAACAAAGATGCCAAGACAATGGCGAAATAATTGTCTTTTCAACAAGTAGTGTTGGAACAACTGAATATTGATATTCAAAGAATGAAGTTGGACTCCTATCACACACCCTATAGAAAGTTCATGGATAATACACCAAAATTTAAGAGCTAAAACTATAAAACTCTTAGAAGAAAACATAGAAGTAGATCTTTGTAACCTTAGATTAAGCAATGGTTCCTTAAATACAATACTGAAAGCACAACTGATGGAAGAAAAAATAAATTGAACTACATCAAAGTTACAATCATTTTTGCTGTGATACCATCAAGAAAGTGAACATACAATCCATGAATGGGATAAAATATATCATATTACAAATCATATATCTCATAGAGGCCAGTATCCATAATATATTTTTTTAAAAGGCTTAAATGTCAGCAATAAAAAGACAACCCAATTTAAAAGCAGGTAAAAGATATGAATAAACACTTTTCACAAGAAGGTATACAAATAGCTAATAAGCACATGAAAAGATTCTCAACATCATTCATCATCAGGGAAGTGCAAATCAAATTATAATGAGAATCCACACCGATTATGCTGGCCTGCGTCAAAAAGACAGGCAATAACACGTGCTGACAAGCATGTGGAGAAAGTGGAACTCTCACGCATTGCTAGTGGGAATGCAAAATGATGCACCTGCTTTGGGAAATAGTTTTTCAGTTTCTCAGAGTATCAGACTGTCACCATATACCCAAGAGAAGTGAAAGAAAATTTCCACATAGAAACTTGCACACAAATTTTCATAGCAGCATCATTTATAGCAGTCCCACTGTGGAAACAACCCAAATGTTTATCAACTGATGAAAGGGTAAATAAAATGAGACTTATCTGTAAAGTGGAATGTCATTTGACAATAAAAAGAATTGCAGTACTAATGTTATAACAGAAATGACAAATGTGATATTTCTGAGCCTGTTTCCTGTATTAAAATGTGAGTAATAATACTTTCTTCCATCCAACTTCTGCACACAAATATTGATGAAGGAAATAGTCTGAAGTCCTTCATAAACCACCAAGTACTTCCATATCTAGAAGAAGAACTTATTGAATATTTTAATCAAAAATTAATAGGAAAATACAGGCGATTAACAGAGTACACTTACCTTTTCCTCAGAGAGGGCTTTAATGTATTTTTTACCCGTTTTTTTCTTCATTGTCCAGGAAATAGCTCTCATTTTTTTACCTAAGCCCCTTCCATTATTTGAAGTTTTGTTTTGTTCTCCACTTTCATTTATAGGTTCCCCTTCATGTACCTAATCAGAATTGTTTACAAAAGACAAAATAGTAAAGCAATGAAAAGCATTGATCTGAAAGCATTGTTAGGAGATTGCAAATTGGTGGGCTTCCTATACATTCTGTGCAGCAGCCTCCAAAATTTCAAGCTATCTGGACATAATACATATTTTTAAAGTTGTCTAGGCCTAGTTACCTCTGTTACAAACTCAGAATGTGAAACTTGTGATGCTGAACGTCGTGAGCTTCACAGTTGAAATTATTAAAAAGAATTTAAGCTGTTTTTATAGCTGTATAATAGAATCACTTTAGTCCTTCCTATTTTTTGAGATGGACAAAATAGAATTAAATACTAGACATAATGAGTGATTATGTCCACTTACATGAGAGAGATTTTATCAGAGGCTTTAGGAAGGCTGTAACATCTATCCATGCTGAATGTGCATGACAATATCCTCTTGCTTTTTATAGAAATTGAGATGGTCATGGCTATTTTTTAAGAAGTTTGGAGTTAATTAAATTCACAGAGAAACTGCAGTTCTTTGCTCTTACAGGTGATGAATACATGCACATTTTCAACATTCTCAAGCAATATTAATTATGAACTAGTTCAGCCATTAGTACAGAAGTCTTTACCTGTTCCACATACTATGCTAATGAAATACCTATTTAGACTGCTTCTGACTTGTGCTAATTAAGAATCTTGTTAAACCAATGGCTTCTTCTCTATCTCAGAATAAAACAAAGTTCACAGCCCACAAGACTCTATAACAACATAAAATAATGTGACATTATTATAATACATATTAAACTGTAATATACATTACATTATATACAGTGTAGATGAAATAAAAATGTACTCAACACCTCATTCCTAACTGCTTCTCGCATTTTTCTTGCTCACTGTACATAGCAGTGGTTCTCAAAACGCAGTCCCAAGGCTGGCAGCGTCGGAATCACTGGGGGACAGTTAGTGTTTTAACAAACTCTCCAACTGATTCTGATACATGCTAAAGTTTGAAAACAGCTGCGACTAAGTGTTGTCATAATAGTCCCCTTGCTGTCTCTTTTATGTTCTCATCAAGGTTTATACTTGTTTTTGCCACTGGCTTCCCCTAGATATCCACAAATGTCTTCCTTCATTCATCCGGGTTTCTACTTACACACCAAGTAATAGGAGAGAAATTATCTGATTGATCACCCCATTTAAAATAGCCCACACTTGTCCATAGTCCTTTTACGTTTACCCTGATTTATTCTTCTTCTAAGCACTTAGCATTACCCAATAATATATTTGTTTGTTCATTTTATTTTACTGCCTGCATCTCCCACTATGATGAATGCTCCATAAGAGACTATAGACTTTATCTGTTTTATTCATTCTGAGTGTCTAGAATACTTCCAGGAATATAACTGACCTTCAGTATTTTTTGAATAAACAAACCTGCTCATGTAGAACTTTGGAATTTTTTTTTTCAGGACATATTTGTGTTACATAGCCTTAATATCCCAGATTTGCAAGAAAAGAACTCTGAAGGTCATCTTGTCTTGCACCACCCACCATTCCCAATAGGTAGGTTGTCAGTCATTCCCTGAATATAAAAAATCATGGGAAACTTCTCTTTAGTGAATTTGAATATTTTAATATGAGGGTTTGACCACACAGTTAACATCATTATTAATCAATATTATGTTTTGCTTCATGTCTTACCTCAAATTGCCTATGATAAATATGAATGGACAGCCAATTTAAGCCCTCATTGCACTTTATTAATTTCTGCATTCAAGGTTATAAAGGCAAAGATTCTTTGCTTAATTCAAAAGCCCTGAATAAAATATAACTTAGAATCACTTTAAAATTTTAGAGTTAAGCTTTTTCTTCTCTCTTTCCTCTAACTTTTCTCTTCATTGTAAAATTACAAACTAAAATAAACAAGAAATTATTTTATTACTATGTTAACTTATCATCACCTAAGCTTCAAAAAAAAGTACCACAAATATTTTTAATTTCAGATTTTCTATCTTTTTTTATAGAAGCTTTTAAGAAACTATTTCAACACATTTTAGTTTTAACATTTTTCTACGCTGTTCTCTTTCATAGCCTGAATCACCATTTTATTTAGATGTTTGTTTATATTTTGTCTTTGTTGTTATTTTAAGATGTCTCTCCCTCAACTCCAAGCTTCATGAAGTAAGGATTTTCACTTGTTTTGTAATAGTACTTTGTGAGTGGCTAAGGGAAATCCTGTTATACAGTAGATTCTCAATACATATTTGTTGAATGAATTTTGATGTGCTGAAAATGTGTGAACTACTTAATCAGGTTCACTACACGCTTTCTCAGATTGCTAGGCCACCTTTACTCATCGATGAATCTGAGTGAGCCTGAGCAACTTTTGTAGGTTAACATTAGAATTATAAACTAAATAACAGTAGAATATATCTATGTTTGATTATGGAAAGTTGAAGGTTCATACAATATGCTAACTGAAAATAAAATTATATTGGGCTTCTCACTCTTTATATACATATATTACATTGTATTATTTATAATTATGTAAATGTTGATAGATTATATAACTATCCACGAAGTTTATCTGTGTATATCCATGTATGTATACAAGTTTATCCACAAGTTCATGTGGACATAAATATATAGATGGATAAAAGGAGATATATGTGATATATGTATATAAAAAGGGATATAGTATACACACATGCATACATATGTACTAATGGAGGTATTCATAAAGTAATAATAGATGTCCTTTTCTTTCTACTTTTTTTGTCTAGAATATCCATTTCTGAAATATAAAAATATTTAAAGATATTATAGATAGATGCATGTATATAGGAATTTGAAAAGTGTTCTGAGAAATAAGATACAATAAAAGGAATTCATTATAAAAACAAAAAATAAAGACACAATATTTAGAATAAATAATTAAGAAGTGCATAAGATCTAAAACCTAGTGATCAAAAACAAAAGTATCACATGTAAGGTCGCTGAATCAGGTTCAATGATAAACACATATTTTCACTTTTCTCAGTATATATCCCTCCCCTCTACTATTTTATTAGTTGTTATACCTTTTATTAATCCCTTATCACAGCTGGCTGGTGGTTTATGAGATAGTATCATTGAATAGCAAACTTCGGACAAGATGTTGCATTCTGACTTTGTCATTTATTACCAGTATAATATAGAAGTAGTCTTCTCAAACATATTTCTACAATGGTGAAATAAAAATAACGATAGTTCCTACTTTTAGGTAGGTAAAGTATTTAGTGTTGTGCTGCCTTCCTGGTAAGTGCTCAATTAAATGTAGCTATGATGATGATGATGGTGATGAAAATTTAATTTTATGGGGAGCTTTTCTTAAGCTACATTTAAAATGGTTTGCAAATGTATATGTAATGGTCACCATTGAGACATTTCAAAGTGTACAGACGTGAGAGTGCAATTCAGCAGCCTATGCTCTCCTTAACAAATGGACAGTTAAGCCATTTAATCACTTCCTAAAATAAAGCAGTTACAACTTACATGAAATTTAATGTATATATTGTTTTATAGTGGAAATGCTCAGAAAATTTGGGATCATCTGTTACTTTAAAATGCAACTCTCTTCTTAAGCTGATGTTCTGCCTTCCCAAATGTCAGTTAGGCTTCTTAGGTAGCTTTTTACTCTTAATGCCCAGCATCATCATACTAGGCATTAAATAATTATTCACTGATCACAAAAATATATGCAATGCTATGATTTTAAAATATCTTCCTTTTTCTTACTGTACTATGGAAAAATGATATTGACTTCATAATTTTTCATAATGTATTTGTATAACATTCATAAAAATGGAATGAAATACCAACCCCAGTTGGGTCATCTGGTTTTGATGTGGAATTACTCCGAAAACGATCAAAATTCCCAAAACTGCTGCTGCGCTATAAAATGGGAAAGAAAAAAGAAAGGAAATTTAGAATTTGTGACTTTCACTGATAAAACTGCTAAACATATTAGATTATGATTCAATAAGCATCAGTCTCTTGCAAATTCAGGATTAAAAAAGCTCTTCTCTCTGAAATATCTAAAGGCACTGAAGGTATAACTATTATTAACATAATATTTACAGTTCATAAAATGTCTTCATCTGTTTGTTATCATGTTAAGCACCTTGGAGAAAAATCTATTAAATTATTTTTAATTTATAGTGTTACTTTTGTTCTTGGGAATGGCATATATTACTAAGCAACCAACCAACTAATAAATAACAACAGCAAAACAAACAAACAAAAACAGGCATTTGAGTAGATCCACCATTGTGTCTCATAAAGATCATATTTGTCAAAAAACCAAAAATGACCGCCAATGCATTTTCTGTTGGTAACTCTTGATAATATGAACCTCTCTACTAGATGTCAGAAAGACGAGGCATATACACAGACCTATTAATAAACGGAAAAGAGCATTTAGGCATTCACAGTCTAAGGTTGAAAGTAAAACTGATTTTTTTCCACATTTAACATGGAATTACAATGAGACCTCTGGGTCAATTTCATTCACTGGTTTTGAGAGAAAGCTTAATATGGTAGTAGAAGACTTGTTCTCTTGGATACTTTTTGCCTACAAAGCTAAATTTTTATTTGTATGTAACTCATTCTAGCCAGGTAATTATAAACAATTCCTCACATACCACAAAGTAAATGATTCTCCTAAATCTTTAGAGTAGTTTTCGTTTTCAAAATCTTTAGAGTAGTTGAGTCAAAAAAATTGATATTTTCTCACTGTTTAATTTTATATACCGTTCAGGATGGTGGATATCAGACATTATGGACTTTCTGTACCCATAAATCCCAAGAATATTTTCTATTGTAAGAACTTTATCTTATTTCAAACCTATAATATTTTCAAAATAAGCTGGTGATACTGAAAAAGAACTTAGTAGTCTGAAAAGCTGAAAATGGGAGTCAGTAATCTATAAAACTCTGTATGGTCTTTTCAACAGTCAGAGACCATTTTAGTTCAAGTGGCTTCAAAAGCTCTTTTAGTCCTTACAAGCACTCTTATCCTCGTGTCTCCCTACTAGCTATCTTTAAAACTTCTTGTTTCCCTTTTAAATGAGCTGAAATAAAAAGATCCTGACATGTGACAAGGGGTTAGCTTGATAGACAGTGTGATACAGAACGTCGCCCCAAGGATGGTGGCTGTGTTAGACACAATTAACACCTTTTGCTGACTTTCTACCCCTGCGGAAAAAGCCCTTAAACTTGAGGCAAGAGGAAAGAAAAAGGACTGAAATTGAGAACCACTTTGGAAAATACAGTCTCCTTATACAGGGCTCACTAACCTAGAGTGATTTCCCAGAGCATTAATTGCTTCAACTTGCCTAGTAGGTGTTTCCACCTGGCCATCGTTGCCCGGAGATCACAAAAGGGAATTGAGTGTTTTCTTGTCCTGCTTATAAACAATCTGAACACAGGGAAATCTGTTACTCTTTTGTATCCTTCAAACATTCTTATGCCCTTTTGGAGTTATGCCTAGGGCAATTTTGTAGACTACCACCAGCCTATGTCCTGCCTGCTAAATATTAATGAGGGTTACAGCATGATTTCCACCACTGGATAATGGGTCATGTTGTCCAGGAGGGCAGAGAATAGGCTCACTTCAGCATTTCTCTACACTATCTTCTGCCATTAAGTAATCAATAGTCATCACCTTTTAAAATTAATTCTCTCCTCATTGTATCAATAAAGAGAAGCAGATTTAGGAGTAGTGGTTTTCAAGACTATTACTTTGGGTTTTGTCAGTCATCTCATTACAAATCACTCAACAGCTTTAAGCCAGAGGAGTAGAATATCAATCTGTGCTAAGACACCCTTAAGAAGCAAATCTAAGTAGTTAAAATATGATTTTAAAATTTCATTATTCTCTAGTCAAAAAGTTAGTGACTTTCTGAAATGGTTTCATAATATATAGGTTATGGCTTATGATGAAAAAGGGCTAATGTCTATTATGAGGTATGGACAATGAACAAATGTGTAATTTCGACTCATTAAGTTTCTAATGAAAAGGTGAATCATGTGGAGATAAGCTGGTTTTATTGATGATAGGACGTCCTTTGTAAGTGAGAAAGTGTTTGAATATTGATAATTTTCCGCTGTATAATTGTAATGGATTAGATTTAGCAATATCATTTTGTGACAGAGCTCCCATCAAGAAAGAACTATTATATAAACAAATAACTAACAGCAAAAAAGTATCTTAAATAAAAATGCAATTCATATTTTAGATAATTCTTTGTTTTTGTTGACATTAGATCATATTTACTCTTTAACGATATTTCATATAAACCTATAGTCTTCCCTTGTGCAGTCAAATGTGTTTGTAAAATGGCACAACACATGTGGAAGGTAATTTGACAAAACCAGCAAAATTACATGTATTTGCCCTTTGACCCAAAAATTCCATTTCTAGACATCTATATCAGAGATACACTAAATCTAAATTGATTTATACATTCATGTTTGTTGTAAATCTTTTGTATTATTGAACAGCTGTAAACCCCGACATTGATCCAGAGAAAACAGATTGAATAATATATGGTAAATTCAGACAATAGAGATGTCTACATCTGTAAAAAAGTGAAATATATCTCTTTATAATGCCATGGAATGATCTCCCGGATAAAGTGTAAATAAAAAAAGCCAAGTAGAGAAAAATGTACACAATAGGCTGCCATTTATCTAAGGGTGGAAATACATGTGTGTCTCAAAACAGGCAGATACATGTTTTTCTTCTTAGAGAAATGGGGTAAAATAAGCAAAGTGAAAGGGACATAAGAGAAAACAGACTTCTCTGAATAGACCTTGTTTTGTAGATTTGACTTTAAAACCACATAACTTCTAAAAATATTTATAAACTAAATTAAATAAAAATGAAAGCAATCCCTAACAATTCCAAATAAAAATAATGCATCTAATTTCGTATTGAATTGGTGGCTTAGAAAGAAGAATTATTTTAAGCAATCAAAAAAGAAACAGTAATTTATTGTTCAAAGGACCAAAAAAATAGACACATTTTAACCCATTTATAATTGCATTAAAAAGAATAAAATACCTAGGAATAAATCTAACTAAGTAAAGATATGTACTCAGAAGACTAAGTCACTCATGAAAGAAATTGAAGATGACACTAACAAATGGGAAGCTATACTGTGCTCATGGATTGGAAGAATTAATATTGTTAAAATGACCATACTACCCAAGGCAATCTGTAGATTCAATGCAATCCCTATCAGAATACCAAAGGCATTTTTTTTACATAACTAGAACAACTAATTCTAAAATTTGTATAGAAACACAAAAGACCTAGAATAGCCAAAACAATCTTGAGAAAAAAGAACAAAGCTGAAATTATTACTCACCCTGATTCCAAACTGTAGTATAAAGCGACAGTAATCAAAATAGTATGGTACAGACACAAAAACAGACACATAGATCAATGGAACAGAATAGACAGCTCAGAAATATACCCATGTGTATATGGTCAATCTCCAGCAAAGGAAGCAAGAATATACAGTGGAGAAAAGACAGCTTCTTCAATAAATGGTGTTGGAATACCCGAAAGCTACATACCAAAGAATCAAGCTGGATTACTTTCTCACACCACGTGCAAAAATAAACTCAAAATGTATTAAAGGCTTAAATGTAAGACCTGATACCATAAAACTCCTGGCAGAAATCATAGGCAGTATGTTCTTTGACACTGAACTTAGCAACATTTTTTGGAGGATTGTCTCTTCAGGCAAGGGAAACAAAAGCAAAAATAAATAAATGGGACTACACCAAACTAAAAAGCTCTTGCACAGCAAAGGAAATTATCAACAAAATGAGAAAAATCTGCCTACTAAATGGAAGAAGATATTTTCCAATGATATAGCTGAAAAGAGATTAATGTTAGAAATATACAATAAACTCATACAACTCAGCATCAGAAAAAAACAACCTAATTAAAAAGTGGGCAGAGGACCTGAGTAGATATTTTTCCAAAGAAGATATACAGATGGCCAACAGGTATATGAAAAAATGCTCAACATCACTAATCATCAAAACCACAATGAGATATCAACTCATACCTGTCAAATGACTGTTATCAAAAAGGCAACAAATAACAAGTGTTGGCAAAAATTTGGAGAAATTGTGTACTGTTAGTGGGAATGTAAACTGGTGTAGCCACTGTGGAAAACAGAATGGAGTTTCTTCAAAAAAATTAAAAAATAAAACTACCATGCAATCCAGCAATTTCATTCCTGTTTTTTATACAGAGAAAACAAAAACACTAATTCAAAAGTATATATGCACCCCTTAGTTCATTGCAGCATTGTTCACAATAACCAAGATATGGAAGCAACTGAAGTGCACATCCATAGATGAATGAATAAAGAAGATGTGTATATACACAGTGGAATAAAAAAGAATGAAATCTTGCCATTTGTGACAACATGGATGAACCTAGAGGATATTTTATTAACTGAAATAAGTCAGACAGAGAAGGACAAATACTGTACGATTTCACTTATATGTGGAATCTAAAACAAACAAACAAACAAACAACAAAACAGAAACAGTCGTAATACAGACAACAAACAGGTGGTTGCCAGGGGGCAGGGAGAGGGAAATAGGTGAGGATGATTAAGAGGTACAGACTTACAGTTAACAAATAAATGATTCGTGAGTATGAAATGTGCAGTGTGGGGACTGTAGTCAATAATAATATAATATCTTTGTATGGTGACAAATGGTAACTAGCTATACTTATCATATTGACCATTTGGAAATATATAGAAATATGAAATCATTATGTTGTGCTCCAGTAATTAACATAGTGTTGTAGATCAACTGTACTTCAAAAACAAACTCAGAAAAAAAACTCTGTATCTAACTACCAGATTATAAAAAATTACAGAGACAGAGGAACATGTTAAATGACATCAAAAAGATGAAGTCAATCAGAAAAATTTAGAGAACAAAAAAATCTACAGGACAAATAACCTGTTTTTTTCAACTGATCAATAGAAAGAAATAGAAAGGAGATGGAAAGTATAAATTAAGAACCTATAAGAGTTGTATCAACCACATACTGTACAGTCCATCGATCTGTTTAGCTACAGATCAAATAAACCACTGTAACAAAAACATCCAGTAGACAACTTAGGAAAATTTTAAAGCAATTTGATGATATTGAGAAGTATTGTTATTTTTCATTTGTAGTTCAAAAGAATGTAGTGAGGAAGAGCAAGTATGTGGACATTAAGAAACGTGACTGGCTGTTATTTAATGATTACTTGGGTAATAGATGTATGGGGTAGATTGTAATACTCTACTTTCACACGTTTGAAATTTTTCATAATAAAATGTTGGGTTAACAAGAACCACACATATGTATACAAAAGCTAAAAAATAACTTACAAAGAGTTAATAATGGGTAAGGGTGGAGGGTATATGGGAAAACCCTGTACCTTCCTCTCAATTTTGCTGTGAACCTAAAACTGCTCTAAAAAAAAAACAGTCTTAAAAAAAAAAAGAGTTAATAGTTGTATAACTTTCTAAGGAACCAATTTGTAAATATAGCATTAATACTGTCTATTTCATAGTTGTTTAGAGGTATGGACATATTTAAGGAGAAAATAGTTCTGCTTTCTAAATTTATTTTAGTACAACTAACATTCTGATATAAATGTATGTCACTGGATACGTTTTGAAGACTATCTGTGATTACATGGTGCAGATTACCTGCTTCTACATAGTCTACTTGGCTTTCACAATAATAGTGCTGGATAAGTGTCATTTGTGATGTTTGAACTCATTTGCGTATGTGTGTCCCTATGCAATGCAACGAATAATATAAGGAACTTAAGAACAGATTCATCTTTTTGTTGGTCACATTTCTTCTCTAGTTTTGCATAACAATTCTAATTACTACAGAATGTCACTTCATTATATAAAGCTATCAAGGTTCTTAGAAATCATATTGTCCTTCTCAGTGAGGAAACTTACAGGAACCAATACTTGCAAAAAAGAAAAATTCTTTTTTTTTTTCAATTCTCCACCCTGACTGTACTCTCCACTATGCCATTTCATTGCAAAATTTGATCTTGTCTTCTATTTTCAAAGAAACTTGCTATCTGAGTGGGACGGGAAGTATGTAAAGTTAGCTTGATAGAAAGAATAGAACTGAATAGGTTTCTTAAAACAATGATCATCCTACATTTATCGACATGAAGAAGAATTAGAGAATCTCTTTTTGGGAATGAAAAGCAACCTTCTGACAAAACCCAAAAGTCTTGGACCTTATTTTCATTTTTTAACCACTCCTCAACTTCTGGTATCTCCAGCATGACTTAATATTTGGGTAAGACACTGGTGGAAAAGTTTCACAGTCTATTTCAAAGAAAAAATTTGCATATGTGAGTCAGACATCCGCAGTATTTTGAAATCTACTGGCAAATTAAAAATTACACACACTGTGCCAGTGAGTTCTCACATCATCTAAATATTGCACATAGAACGTTCTTTGGTAATAAGTTCTTGAAATTTGAAATTGTTTCATCACATGCTCAGATGAATATTCTATAATAGTGATATGCTAAATCTCAATAAGCTTGTCAGGCTTTATCCAAAGGCATTCGAGGATTTAATCGTTCTAACTAACTCAGGTGTTGGGATCTTTTGAAGTGTGTGAAACAAATTTAACTCACTTAAAATAATCTGTTAGTATTGCCTCAGTGTCAAATAATTACAGTATCATGAGGTGCCAATGGAAGACAGTTGTATGGGGCGTCAGAGGGCTGAAGTCTGAAAGACAGCCAGAGCTGTAAGACATAGCCCTCAACACTAACACTTTAATCTTGGGTAAAGGCAACTCAGTGCTCAAATGCGTATCAGTGCTCTAAATATTTTTAATGCACATCTGAACTCATAGAACAAAAGTTAGTCTGCATGATCTCTCTGGTTCAGTATCTTCCTCTCAACTGCAAAACACCTAAAGGAAGTGCTGATTCTGACTCCACTGTAGTGTTTTAAGGCTGTGTCAAAATTTCCATGCTAAAGCTTTGCTTTCACAAGTTGATGCACCCAGAGATGTTTTCTGCAAGTTGAAACTACCTAAAAGAAGATCACCTACAGGAAAGAAACCAGAACTGGAAAAAAAAAACAAAAAAAAACCACCAAAAACAACAATGCAGTATGATCCATGCCTGTAAAAGTGGTTATTTATATCAGCCTATTTAATGTAACAAAACAAGTTTTATGAGTGAAAAAGACTCAAATATTTAGAATTCTCAACTGCACCTCTGCATGATTTAATACTGTATCTCATGATTTCCATTGCATCCAGAGACTGTAAATCTGCTGCACTTTTAGGAACTGAATTGAAATTAAGATATTCTATTTTAATTGAAAGGGATTCTTAAAATAAATAATATTGATGTGTTTTAAATATGTTTTTTCAGATAAATAGCATAGTGCAACAAAAGTTCAGTCACTGATATAACCTACTCTTACAAATAAAGAGGAAATGCCAAACTTTAAAAAATGGGACTGTGATCAGGCTACTTTGAACGGCTTAGCTTCTTGTTTTTCCTACTGTAAAACTTCTACTTGACTTATTGACTCCTATATTTTTGTTACAGCACACTTTCTATTCCTTCCCTCTTCTTCTATCTACTAAACCCATAAACAAGTACACTAAATGGTCCCTCTTGATGCTCCTGGAATTGTTTCATTATACCAACATCCTTCCTTGAAATCTTCAAGAATCTCCAAAGGGAACCCACTTTTATAGCTGCTCTAGTTTATAGTGGCTTCTCTGCCTGCCTTCAGGCTGGAAGGCAGATGTGCCAACAAGTCTCTCTCTGCTTATGTCCTCTTACTTACCCCTGACGATCTGTTTTAAATCTGCCCTCTGAACCTTCCACCTACACTGTTGGAAACCTGTTTGCTCACTGCTGTCTTTGAGGAGTTTGGACACATAATGCAAAATGCAATATACCACACATGCATTCTTTCACCCTCCAGATTTGCTCATTTTCTCCCCAAATATCTGTTGTAGGCAGTTATTTTCATTACTGCTACTCAAATATGTGCTATAACCCCATTCCCTTGTCAATGCAGTAACTTTCATCTCCTTAGTTCTCAAATCCTTGCCTCTCTGATCATCTAAAAATCACACCACTGGACTAGTTTCCTTAAGCCAGTTCTCATCATTTTGTTCTTTTTCTCAAAATGTAAAGTTTGCTCCACATTGTTATGATGGCCACTGAGGGCTGGCTCTGTGCCAAGTGATTTATCTATAATTATTTCATTAAACAAATACAACCCTTCTCTGAGGTAGGTACTGATTTCTCCAGTTTACAGATGAGGAAAACCGAAGCTCAGAGAGTTTAAGTGGCTCTTCCTTAGTTGACAAAATAAAGCCCAAACTTAGCATGCTGCATGCACATTCACAGTTCTCCGTGGCATCAGGTAATGCTGGTCAATCTGATTAAGGAGAACTTCTGACGCTTCTTGCTGACCAGTATGGACACACTCACTTATGTTTCTAAGCTGTTGCTCATGCTGTTTTTCTCTAAAGGGATGTTCTTCCTCTTTTCTTCCTCCTCCTCAAATCTGGCCCATTCTTCAAGGGCAGGATCCAGTCCTACCTTCTCTATGAGACCACGTGCTGATACCTTACCATTTTAGCACGCATTGACTGCTCCTGATCTTAAGTGATGTAGGACCTATGGAGAAAATCCCACAGTTGGGAGTATTGGGAAAACCATAGCTGATGACAAATTCCACACATTTCTCTTCAAGTTAAATGACAAAAACCATACATTTCACAGTTATACAATAGCAAATTATAACTTAGTAACATTATAGTCAAGCAAATGATTTGCTGATGTTTAATTAAAGACCATAAGGTTTTACATTATGTAATTTAATGTAAATATACTAAGTGGCTTCTATGGCTAAACTTTGTGCCTGAGGTCAGGGCTGTTCATATGAATAAGACAAGGATCTATCCTGGAGGAATTTGTGCTTTATTGGTGCCATCAAATAACTTCAATTGATAAGCCCTAAATAGAACCTTACTCAAATGAATGGCTTATAAATATAGAAGCAATTCCTAAAAGCAGGTTATATTTACACACATAAATTACTAATGTATACAAAATGTCAACTTGGAAGTTTGTATTCATCCATTTAAAAATCCTTATTTGTACTAACTACTTAGTACATGAAAGGCATTTTGAATGCATATGTCTATACCTGTATTTTTGATAGTCTAAAGAAAGGTACATTAAAATGATCACAGATTTTGAACATGAAATTAGCTGAAATCAATACAATTTGAATTAGCTTAACTGTATTCAAAAATTATTTACTCTAAGAGATTGTGTAGTTATTGACTGAGGGTCTGTTTAGAAATACCCAGTCTAAAGATGGTAAGCATTTACAAGCTATAAAAAATATAAAAGAGAAATTGTGTATTCATTTTTATTATCAAAGAGATTTTTAAAAAGCAAGAATAACTTTTTATCAGATAAACTAAACTGAACATTCTCTTTCACGGTTTTAGACTTAAGCTTTTTTTTCCTTTTCAGTAACTAGAGAGAGAAAAAACCTTGAAAATTTTTTATTAGCTAACACATGATAAAAGAATGTACAGTACTTTTAAGTCTGTTAAGATACTTTTAAACATACTTAATAGTTAAATGTGTTAATTAAAACTTTAGGTTCTTAACATTTTTTTAACAAGTTTACTAGTCAACTGTTTCTACTATTAAATCCAATTAATTCAGTTTTTTTAAATCAAGTCAAATCATTACAAAGAGGCAAACATTTATAGTACCCATTGCTTTGAAATCATTAGTTAAATGGAGGAGTGAAAATTAAGTTGGGAAAATAGAATCCATTTAATAAACTCTTCCATCAAATTCTCTGGAACAAAAACTCCTTTACCTCCAGTAGTCTTAAATGTCCACCACATTCACTTATCTTCTGGGTACATAATAACCTTTCTAAAGTTCTCCCCAAGGGATATTTTAGTCATGCAGTGATCTCCTTGAACACAAGTAATGACAAACAATAAGCTAATTCTCAAAAAGTTTTTTTTAAGTCATTTTTACTACTTTTAAATGAGTGTGTTTGATGCATGATTTTGGTCCCCCTGATTAATGGTCACCGCCATCCCAGCTTCTGGAGTTGTAATGTTTCCGTGAGCTTCCCTCCAACAGAGTTCAACCATTAATCCAGTGGCATATGTCAGCTCAGCAGAGCAAGGTCACTCTTCTGCTTCAAGGGGAACCTTTTTAGAAATAATAAAACTGACAGAAAGTTCTTTTTTGCATGCTTTATGCCACCTGAGGTTGAGTGCTGCAGTTAATATCATAAAGCTTATAAACATTCCCATCTCAGGCAGCACCCACTGACACTATGCTTAAGAATTTAAACGTTTTTTTCTTAGTAAGAACAGACATGTTTATGTGGGGCAAATATACTGTATGTAATCCCAAACAAGGAAAGAATAGGTAGAAAAAAAATAGGTGTAAATTCATGCTAGGATAATTGGAAGAGATGTTTGTGTCCTATAACTTCTTCATTGTCAATTACATTTATTTTCCTTTTGGATTTGGCTATATAAATATTCTAGTCTGCTGAGGGGTTAATAGTGGTGTTGAAATGTAATAGTAGTGGTAGAAATGAACTCAGTTCTTGATAATTCCTAAACCTACAATATATGTTTGATAATAAAAGAACATTTATCTTTGAAGGAATTTTATTTTTAAAATTATAAGCCTTTGTTTCATTGGTAATGACTACTTTAAAATTGATAAATAATTATAGTTAGATTTTTATAATCATGATTTGAAATTTGTAGATGGCCTAATTTAGAAATGATGAATGGCTGGCTGTATAATAACTAACAATATAAAGAATATATACCCATAAGTATTACACAATTTATATAATGAATTTTTTTTACTCTTAATTTAAAAAATCTAAGTTGTATAGCTAGAACCATGTGAAATGTTCAGAAAAAATTTTAACCTGATATCCATACTAATGTCATATCACTATGTATTATGACATTGATATAAGATAAATCTGCCTTCAATCTTATTTCAGGAATTTAAATTGTTAAAATTATGAAAAACATAAAAAAGAAACTTCAGTACGTAACTGTATTTATTTTATGTATAGCAGAGAAAAGGTGGGGCCAGTTGGCAACTCAGGCCAGTCATTCTAAGAAGCTAGTTCCTTGGTCAGGTCCCCATGTCTAATGTCAGGCCCTCATTTTGACAGGCGAAGGAACTTCATTTCTCAAGCTTGCAGAAATAAACAACTCGAGGGGGAACTGACTCATACACTAAACTGATTAGATACCCAAAATGACAATATCAAGTATTGATTAGGTATGAGAATTCAACTGCCAAGAAGAATGCATATTCTTGTTGACTGATCAAAGAATTGTCTCCCCTTGAGACAGAGGACACAAAATCGTTGTTGGAAGTTTGTTTGAATAGTACAGTAGAGTCACAGAAAGGTGGATTAGGTTGTATTAAGGGCTAGAGACACAGAGCTATAATAGCCTGAAGTATATAGCTCACCTAAGTGAGCAAGATTGCTGAGCCTAATGGAATCTTTGCTTCTGCTAATATGGATTGTTCTGCAGACTCAGTGGCAAATTTCTGCTCTCCCACTCTTTTTTAAGGTCCCTGAAAAGCAGCACTCTTTGCAGATGCTTTTTTTCCTTCAGACAGATTACATTACAATTTTTGATTACTGTTTTGTCTCATTACATTCTGATTCTAGGAATGATTACCTGGTTTTATGTGGGTGTTGCCTGGATCTTTATCAGTGACCCATTTACAAACTATGTCTTAGAGTAGAGGACTTCTTTAGATGACTAAAATTATCCATTAGTCATTACCTGAGTATTGTGTATATATTGGGAAACTACTATGTTCCATATTATAAATGTTTTTGGTGGTAGCCAAAGTGAATAGAAATCACATGGAATCTGAAAGTTAAGAGTTCAGGACCCCTTGCCCCCCTACAAAAATTGCAGTGATACAAATATGAATAAGATATATCCCCTATTCTTGACGGTAACTTTAGTTGGAAGGTCATATTCGAATAAATTATGGTAAAAGAAACGATAGAGGTATGGAACAAGTACTATTAAAATAGAAAAGGAGAGATTATTAATCAAACATGTACTATGTGCTAGAAAATTTACACATGGTAATTAACTTCTCACATCAGTGCTATGTGACGTGCTTTAACATATCTCCTTCTTCAAATAAGCACACTGAAACTCAAAAAATGTTTAATAAGATGTTCAACATCTCGTGGTTAGGTAGTATCAAAATGCGACCTCAAACTCAAGTCTAGAAGACTTTAGTTCATGTTCCCTACTGCTCTGCCAGAATGACCTCTAATGCAATGCCTTGGACTAACTGGTGGAAGCTTTCTTGAGGGAGAGAGAGTCCAGCAAGTTATTAAAAGATAGATATAAGTTCCTGAGTTGGAAAAACTGGGCATAGAAATTCTAGCTAAAGGAAGCACAAATAGGAAAGCAGGAGAGTGGTCAGATCCACTGAAAGATGAGACTTGGATACACAAAGAGAGACACCAGGGGTGCTGCTCTCAGTTGGCACCAAGAGACAACCAACTTAAGAGTCAGCAAGTGGTGGCCACCTGCAAGTCACAGAGGGAAGCCTGGAACAGATCCTTCCCTTTTGACTCTCAGAGGAAACCTACCCTGCTGCACCTTGATCTTGGACTTCCAACCTCCAGAGCTGTAAGCAAATAAATTTCTATTCTCTAAGCCACCCAGACGAGGGTATTTTGTTATGGAAACCCTAGAAAATTAACACAGACTAGGTGAAAATTTCCAAAGTTTTTTTATATAAGGGGAGAAAGGTGACATAGCCAGCTGTGTTGACAAATGGCTTTCTATGTGTAAGGAATCACTTTGTCTACCACCAGAGACAGCTTAAAACCCTCTTCTATCCTTATTAATCAGTTCTTAATGGAGGACACTTTTGTTATCTACTAAGAAGCTAATTATCAATGTCTTGTTTCTAAAAGTTCACCTAAGTCCTTAACATTAGAAAAGAAGAGAAATGGATCAGTTTGGGAATGCTAACTTTGGAAACTTAGATATGAAGAGTATGGACTTCATTCCATTATTAAAAAAAAATCTGCAGGGATAATGAAACCATTTATCTCCAAAGCAAGGCAAAGAAAGACTAAAGAGATAAATGTCTCATTAAATTGATTTTTAACAAATCCAGTGCATTGGTAGTCAAGGTAGTGACTTTATACTTTTCTTTAGGATATAGTATTCAGATTTCCATAAACTTCCTTGTACATCCATCATTTCTCTCAACCATTTGTCTCCTGAACTTTCTATATATCATCTTGGCACTGTGCTTTTTTCAAATATAGCAAGTCTGTTTGATCCCAAACCTTTTGCTAATTGCTTAAAATAAAACTTGATTACAGATTCATGTTCTGTAAAATGGGAAGGCTGAAAATACTTTGAAGATAATTTTTCAAAGCTAAAATTATTTAACTCTTTCAAACAATTAAACAAGGTGAAATAAGCAAATTATTAGTTTATTCTGATTTGAGGTGCTCTAGAAATGAAAATTAAATCCAATAGAAAATTGTATTTTAAAGAAAGAAGTAGAAAATATTGGGAAGTGGCACATCAATATGGGGGTAAGTTTCTGGTGGTTGTGAACAGAGGAATGAGGGCATTTATTGAAGTATGAGCAGCAGCTGGAAGCAAGAACTGTGCAGGGCAGTGTCAGCCTTTCTGTTTACCACCTTTAAGGCCCATGGGGTAGGTTTCTTTTTTATACATGGAAATGTATATGACATATGCTAACAGATCCCAAATTCAACATCTTCTCAACCTCTAACCTACCACTCCCCTTGTCTGAGTCACCATTATCTCTTTCCCAGTTTCTGTAATAACTTCCTAATGGGTCTCACGTCCCTGCTTCCTCCCTCACTTTCTTCAGTGTATTTGAAACACAAAAGCCAGAACAAATCCACCAAAATGTAAGCCAGATCCTTTTCTTCCCTTCTCAAAATCTTTTAATACTAGCTCAAATCCTCATAATGACCTAGAAGGCCCTCTATCATCTGACTCTTTGTGACCGCTCTTCCCTTGTGTACTCTGATCTGTTGTTTCTCAGACACACCAGGGACACTCCCACCTCAAGGCTTTTGATCTTACTCTTCCCTCTGCCTCGAGTCAGATTTCCTCAACCAGTCTCATGGCCAGCTCTTCATTTCCTTCAGGTCCTTTTTCAAATGTCTCATTCTCACCAAGTCTTCCCTGGCCCCGTGTTTGTCATACTCTTCCTTCTCTTAGCATTTATCGTTACTGAGCGTACTATGTATTTAACATATTCATCTTGTTTATTGTCTGTCATCCCCAGTAAATGTAAATCCTGTAAGGGTAGGGATGTTTTATTCATCACTGTATTCCCAGCATATGGTGTATTTTGTCCATAGGGAGCACTCAATAGATATTTGTTGCTTTGAAGAATGAATGAATTAATTTCTAAGTCTTTTGAAGAGACTAGTAGAAAGAAAAAATATCTCCAGATTGGGAAACTTTAGAATTCTTGATCCTGGCGCACATTCTATATTAGGTAAATCAGAATATTTGAAGATGGAACCCAATCATCAGTATTTCTTAAAGCTCTTCAGTAATTCAAATGTGCAGCCTAGGTTGAGAACCATCAATGTAGACATCATTTCCAAACTTTAAAGTGCTCACAGAACTCCTGGGTATCTCACTGCAATGTATATTCTGATTTAATAAGCCTAAGGTAGGCCAGAGAATCTGCATTTCCAACAAACTCCTGGAATGCCAACGCTGCTAGTCTGTAGGACCACAGCAAGTATCTAGATCCACATTCAACTCAATCCTTGGTGGCCCTGTGATACTTTTTACCATGGTCTATGCTCCATTTCCTTCTAACTTACCTTACTTGGTTTTAAGTTTTTAAGTATTTCCTTTAAATACTTCTTGGAAAACAAATATGACATTAATACTGACTAAATACATAAGTGAAGAGAACCTTTTGAGAGATTTTTTTAGATGCACGGTGGGTAATAACCAAAAGTAAAAATAAACATTTAGTTACACCCACCATTTTTTTAATGGGAAAAATGGATTTAAAATAGTACCTACATTGTATATTATACTTCTAACTTGGGGTCATTTTGTTTGAAAACTGAAAACATTCAACTGAATTCACGTAAATTAAAGTCTTAAAATTGTACCTCAGACAAAGAAGCAGAAGGAAGTAGCAGGGGGAAACCCACAGGTTTAGAAGAAAAGCTGTCCCATATAATCCTAATTCAATCTTTTTTTTTTTTTTTTGGCTAGCTATGATATCTTGAGCAAAATATTTCACATCTACAGGACTTCTTTCCTTTTCTATAAATTAGAGAGTGGGAAGGGGGGGAATGCCATAAGCCCCTTGTGCAAGCACTTGGCCTAATGGAAGCACCACTTCATAGAAACACTACTTCTATTTTCTTATACCTGGTGAGACAAGAGTTAAAAATGTATCTTAACAGTCTTGATAGAAAAAGCAATGAAGAAAGCTCTTTAATGCCACAACTATGTGTCATCCTTGTCTAGGAGCATAAATTTGCACAGCGGGCAGTGCAGTGAAAACAGCTCATAATCAACTCATCACCTCTCATCATTGCTAGGATCAAATGCAAATGGGAAAGAATGCCACTTCAGTCATTGCTAGTGAAAATTAGCATCTGTGACACTAATGGTGTCTCATTTAGTATGCACTTTAGATTTTAAAAAATGGTTTTAAAAAAAAGCTATTTTTTTAAAGAACTGCCATTATTCCAATGTTTCCCTTTAAAATAACGGTGGTATTTGAATCTCCTTTACTCAAAGAAATACCTCAGTTAAAATTTATTAACACAGATGATGAATCCCTGCCCAATAAAGGCTGACCTGTTCTAATTACAGTTGCAGACCTTCGTTTGTAAGGTCTGTTCCTTTTCTGTTTTCAAAATTTCTACCGTATTCCCTGACCTGGAACAAAGGTGTACTTGTTACTTAACAATAGGCCTCTCTAGGGATTCTTATGCAACATTCGCTTTATTGGAGTTCTTCTTAAAATAAAACTTAAAAATGAATTATAGTTGTATTTACACACATGCATACAAACTTTCTTATGTATACACTAACAAGTTCGCTACCAAGAATAATGAAAATACATAGTATTGGTCAGTATTCATACTTGAACCAGGTTATATACAGTATAATTAAGAAACTCCTTTCACTTTACAAATATTTATTAAGAGCCTACTGCATTAAAGGTGTTATGCTAGGTGCAGGAGGGAGATACATGCTTACACTTATCTCAATACTAAGTCATGATTTTTTTTTGAAGTTTGAACATTTGAATACTAAGAAAGTTATTCTTATTGTTGTTTTACAACTGTAAGTGTTGAAGCTTGGGTGGACACCTAGAGGATTTTGTAGGTGGAATTTTTTCATTTAATCAGAGACAGGAATGGAGGACCTCTAAATTTCTTTCCAACTTACAGATGCTCTTAAAGATATGTTCTTCTGGTTTCCTTAAAATTTAGCTGGAAATTAAGACAGAAATGGAAATAATATCTACAGTCCCTATGCTTGTAATTGCAGCATGGTAATTAAGAACAGGAGTACTGGAAAATGACATATGTATCTCACACTACATAGTTTTATTTTTCATCTAACTATGTCAGCTCAAGTTAACTAACCTTCTCTATGCCTTCTCGTGTATAATGCTAAATAAGAGTTGTTCTCTCACAGAATTGTTACAAATATTAATAGATTAGTGTACAGAAAGCTCTAAACATAGTCACTGGTATGTAATCTCACAGTAAATATAGAAAACAGAAACATTTTAGTTGGAAAAGAGTTAAGGAAAATTATGTTCTATAATTTAGGCATTTAATAGAGTGTAATAAGATCATATCTGCTGAATTCTGAATCCTAGATATGCTTAAATATTTTTAAAAATCACTATCAGTAATGGACACTAGTGATGAGAAGGTAAAAACAAACTTCAAGAAGGAAAGTACAGTACCTTGCAAGTATGTTAAGCAAAGCTATTGTTTTTAAATGGAGGTACTAGGGATTGAACCCAGGATCTTGCTAAGCATGCATTCTACCACTAACTTCTACCCCTGCCTCCAGCAAAGCTATATTTGATTGACTAATCTAAATGTAGAATACTTAACCCTTATTTATCAAATTTCTTTCTTAATTTGGATTTTACCCATACCCCATAGAGAGTTCTGAAACACAAATTATAAGTTTCCCGTATGGAGTATCTCTGGTCACTTCTTCTTAACCTACAGTATGAACCTCTTATAATACATATGAATGCTATTTGTCCTATTTATGAGCTATTTGAAGGAAAGAACTGATAGCAAAAATGGAAAAACAGAAGACATATGAATAAATTATTGAGGGTAAAACTGTATTTTAATGTGTGTTTTGATTTATATTTTTCATTTATGTACATGTTTATTGATCAGTCTTGTGAATATAAGAAAATAATCAATTATTTTGTATGTAGACTCATAAAATCCATTGCTACATTTTATATCCATGAATGTTTTTAACCTTCTCACAACCGTAGTACATATTTTTAAAAAACTAATAGCGAAGTCCTTCTCTATATATTTCCTTTTCAAATGAACAGTTTCATAATTTTCATTTGAGGAGCAATGTTAGGTATAATATGCATTCACCATTTGAATTGCGTATTAGGTCACCTGAACTACAACTCATAGGAGTTAACATGAACTGCACATTAAATAATGTTTCCCTCATTTTTAAAGTTGTTGCTTTTTACCTACTTTAGTACTTACAGTTAAAAAAACTCTCTCAGAAATTCTGAAAGAGTGAAACATACACAGGAGTGTATGTTTCTGGGTCAGAGGTGTGAACAACTGTCTGGTAGGTAGTTAGTCAGTGTAGACAGTGATTCCCTGTATTTCAGACTGATTTCTCGATGGTTCTACTGTGTCTTTCTAGACACAGGCCCTGTGTTCCCTTCTAGTGGATGAAAGGATTTGCAGTCCTCATTCTACTAGCCATTTATTTGTAGGAATCATCATGACATCCATCAATGCCGTCTCTTAGGGATTTGGTTCTTTCTCTATAAAATACACAAAGATAACTACCCAGTAAAAGTGAATTAAAGCAAAGTTGTTTCTAAGACATAATTCGAATAATTGGAAAATATTATCTTCATATTAAAAGGAAAGGATTTGGAAGATCTGAAAAGTATGAAAAGCACACTTGTACATATACATCCACATATCTCTTTAAATTCATGTATTATGAAACCATCCATCTAAAGAAAATGGGAATTTATTCACAACAAAAATTAATGTTTCCAATGTGACTATTTTCTGTGATATATTTTATTCCCAGATGCATACTTTATCAAATATATTTTTACTTTTATGAGTAAGTCAATAAGGTGAACAATACTCCACTTGTATTACAATAGTTCCTGCAGTCAAGGCAAGTGATGATTATAGACTAAAGTGTCATTTTGAAAGTAGTTCAATGACATTAGTATGATGGTAGATCACAATATATGCAGTTCTTATGAGGTACTCTAAATTTTAAATACTTGGAGGAGAACCACTGCTTCATATTTTGTGCTCTCCCTGAAACCTACTATTGTCAACTCACTATTGGTTGCATTTAACCAAGCAAACTTTGTGTAAAATTAATCTTAAATAGAAAGGTAAATGATGCCTTTGAAAACTTTGTTGTACTCTTTGGGAACTGTTACCTTGACTTTTTATTATATTAGGGAAAGAGGCAGAAATCATGATGCATTATCCAGCTGTATTTTTAACTAGAGATGCTTGGCTGTCCTTTATCAGATCTTTGTATCAGAAAGAATTAATATTACAAATCATTTATTCTTAGTTTCCAAAGATTAGACATGATTTTTTTTTAGTTTCCTTCAGAGAGGTTGTATAGTATCTTGCAAAGAGTTATAAAATATTGGCCATTGTTCAATGCCACAACAATTCAAAATTTCACAATCAGTTCCCAACTCCTTTCTCTTGGAATGGGTGCCAAGCAAATAAAAACCAATAATAGATAATCAGTCCTCTAAAAAGACATCTGGACTTACTCGTCATTTATTGACAAGCAGATATAAAATGTTATTTACCTAAGAAACTTTAAAAATGTACAAATTTTGGAAAAATTCTCTGATACCAGTATTTCATAGATATTTTCTTTTATGTTATTAATGAAACTAATTTAAAATTCTACAATAGAATCTAAACTTTGTTATCTCATACCCTATTTTTTAAGTAGTAATTATTTTCAAGACAAAGAATAGAATAACAGCTCTAAATAAAACAGATTGACAAATCTATAAATATATGGGGTCTTGATGCTTCTCAAAACACAACCCAATCCTCTCTCTAGTAATGGTGTTAATTCAAGCGAGAGAGAGAGAGTAGGAAAAATAACCTCTACAACAAGTTATCATATTTTAGTTTGAAAAAATTAAAAAAAAATTTAATCAAAACATCTCAATTTTACAGCCTTCTCATAGTGAAATGTATTATAAATAGCTGAGAATTTAAGAGATAAAATGCATTTGGTAGGTTGTTAGACATAAACAACTTTATAGTTATTAAAAATGTATACAAGGATTTCATAATATCAGCCTTTCAAGCAGAGACTACCAAATTGATTTCCCTAAAGCTGATGATATGAGCTCAAAGTTTGGTTACAGATGTAAATAATCAAGTCTGCTCTATAAGATAAATTTACAGAGACAGTAATTGTCAGGTATTATTTAACACGTAACCTTGCAGTTCAATTTTTTCCATACTTGCCACTAGGCAGTCAGCCCTATGGTCGAATTGTGCCTGACATATTAGAACAGTACGTGTGTGTGTGAGTGTGTGTGTGTGTGTGTGTGTGTGTGTGTGTGTATTCTATTAAATAGTTTGGTTTTGTTTGACTGTGTATGAAATTACCTTACCTTTGGTTTTTGATGTTTCTCCTTCTCTGAAACATTGGATGGCTTTCTCTTCAGCATTTTGAATTGAGACTACTCCAAGCAGGAGCACTTTCTGTTGTTACAGAAACGACGACGGCAGGCAGCAGTATGCTGTCTATGATGTGCAGCCACAGATAAGTTTGAGCCCAGTAACCTGCCACTTCCTCTTTTGGTCCGGATATGACTTCACATCTACATGTGTGAAGTTTGGGTTTTTTTTTTCTTTTTGTACAGTAGTTCCCTCGTAACTCTTTAATGTTCTGTTCCTGCTATATCCTAAGAGGTAGATTCCTAAATCCCACACTTTGACATGACTGCAATTAGCATAAGGGCCGTGAGGATTTTAAAATAAAACTTTTTTTTTTGGTTTATACAAATATAAAAATCTGTAACACTTTCTTTGGGAAAAGGGAAGAAAACATCTAAGCCAATAAATGAAATAAAACTTGAGATGTAAGCTTAAGTTTTAGAAAAATGAAGAACATACTCAGAGTAGTCAATTTTACATTTCCATGTAAACTTTATTAGAAGAGGAAATAAACTAGACTTTAACCAACAATAATCCTATTTAAGCATGCATGCACATTTAAAAATAGAGTATGGATGAAATTCATATAAATAGGAATATGACTCCAAAAGTAAATGATTATGCATATTGTTACTTTTTAGACACATGACTATGTTATAAAGTCCCGATTAATATGGAAATCAGTTAAACAGACTCTTCAATTAACCAGATGTCTTTCTGCTACAAACTTCATTGCCATATGCTGATAAGTACTAACAGAGTGATGATCCAGTGGATCAATGGTACCTTCAAATGACGCATCCCAAGTCCCTATTTAATAGGCCTGGAAAAGAGCTAATATTGTTTAGAAAGACCTTCCCCATCAAACTAAAGGGTTTAACATTTTTACTATAATGTCAAAATCAAAACACCCATGAAGTAAAAGCAAGGAGTTCGAGCTTTCTTGTTAACTAGGGACTTACCAAAGGGACACTTGCAAAATATCTGAAACTCCACTTCTATTAAAACTGGCTTGTTAAGGAAATCAACCTAGATTTTGTTTATAAAGCCCCTGGGTTGAAAAGCAGTGGTGTCACATTCTTAATGAGCAGCTCTTCTAGGTAACAAATCACCTGACTGTATTTCTCAGTCTTCCCTCCTACCTGTAAGCCTCTCCTCCCTGAGGCTCAGTTCTAATGTTCAAATTTCACTAATTCATTTAACAAATATTAAATTGAGTGTCTGCTGTGTGCTGTCTGACAATATATCAAGTCTCTTGACTAGCTAAAAAAATTGTTTATATTCTGTAGCATCATTAAAGAAATACGCTTGTCAAGATTATGATGACTATGTTTCTTCTACTAGATATTAAGAGCAGAATTATATTTTTAAGAATTATTAGGCTGATATTTTCAAAATAATGACACAAAGGATAACATTGAAAAACCTTAGAACTTTGAGGGTGGATAATTCCCTAGAAGTACACTTTCTTTCGAACTTTCTGTTTGGGCTTAAGTTAAGGCAGTGGTCTAAGTAAAAATTTTTTTTCATTTCTTCAGTGATTGAAAGTCATGAAAAAATATATTTCTTAACTGAAGGATTTGCAACCTCTGTGCCCCCTTTCCTTCATCTGTGAATAGAAGTTTAACTCAGTTGTGGAGTTTAGTCAATAACCTGGGCGTGATAATGCCCTTACTACACGTTCATGTGTTGGTGAGAATAAAAGGAAATACCAATGAAAACTGTACTTATTTAAGTAATGTTTTATGTCAAGAAATGTTCATGGATCTTAAAGAGGCAGAGAATTTCAAATACTTATGTTTGGGATGATGTTTGCTACAGATTATATTTCTACAATGCTAACTAAAGAATAGAGAACACTCACATTCATGGCGACCAGAGTTGGACTATATGCAGTTTTAAAAAGTGTTAACACTCAAGCAGTTTGAACCTGGATTTTTTTTTCCTTCAGAAATACTGATGAGAGAAGCAATTTTCTAACCTTCTCTTTTATTCAAGGAAAATATTTTCTGGAGATTAAAAGACAGATAGGACATTTGAGGTCCTATTACAATCTTTTTTAAACTCCTTGGTCCACCAAAAATCTCAGGTGACACAGTAGCAAATATTTTGAACAATTATTTCCTATTTTGTGGAATTCGGAGACCATCAAGATATTTGATGAGAGAACCAGAGTGATCCAGCAAATTCAAGAGTCAAAGGTATATAAAACAGGGCTGAGGTAGAGTCTGTACTGAGCACACAAATTCCCTATCATGATGGTACCACTAAGCCATATGTTGCTTAAGACGTGTTCTGAAACAGGAAAATTGCAAAAGAGCAGTCTCGGTGTTTCGTTTTCACACATAACCTTAATAGTCTTAACCCAGGCGGGGTGAAAAACGTGGGGCTTTGTGGCATATGTATTGGTTACAACTTCTGCGTCATAGTGGGTAAGTCAACATTTAGATATTGCAAACAAATGACAGCTATTGGGGTGTGTTTTCTGAGAAAGTAAAACGTGACATCAAAGAGTGGTTTCAGCAGCCCAATAAGTATTTATTGGAAGATTGCTACAACATGAATAATGAAGTTCAAATTGTAGGTATCAAAAAAGTATAGGTGTGAGAAAACGCTACCTGATGTCTTTAATTCAGATACCTGGATTACATGATGACCTGCATCTATATCTCTTTGCTTCCTGCCATCAAGTTCAAGAATAAATTTAGATAGTAATGCTTGGGTTAAACCTAGTCTATACTTTAATTTATTTCAAGACACATTTGTTCAAAGGATGGGGGATTTTCAAACCAAATCTTTAGAAATGAAACTAGAATCCCAACATTGCCAATATTTACACCTCTTAACATATGAACTGGGTCACAGTACATCTCCTGCCTCTGTGTATTACTGGAGCAACCATGACCAACAGGTGTTTCAGTAACTATAACCTGAAACATTGCTGACTATGCCTCACATGCACTTTGAAAGAAGATGACAAGAAGTCACTTTCCAAGAACTTGAAAGATAAGGGAATTACAATTGTGACAGAGTAAAATTCTGAAATTAGCATTTAATGTAAGATAGACTAATAATCTTATAGGAAAAAATGGATATATGCCTTTCAGATCTACAAAATTTAGTCACTTAAAGAAAAGAAGGAGTCAATCTAAAAGTAAATTAACCTTGATAATTCCTCTCTTCTTTCCAACCCCTCAGAGCAGGCTTCTCTCTATAGAATGGGGAAGGGAAATCTATAAAAGGAAGTCCATTTGGGGTGCTGTGCTTTTGCCTACTTATGGCTTTCTGGAATAATCCTAATCCTACTGCAGATTTCTTGAAGCAAATATACACTGGGATCAGATGAAGTTTACTTAGTAATTCAGATGGTAGTTTCGAAGCCAAAAAGCCATAGGTAACATATCGGTTGTGTGCCCTCCTCTAGATGGCTAGCTTATTCTCACTATATGCTGGATAAAATACCTCCTTATTTAGATTTGAGTGTTTACAGAGAAATAGCGGGATGTATATTCCTCCAAGCCTATGGTAGAGTGAAGGAAATGGGGAGATGGTGGCTTTGCTATGAATCTCTTACATTTCCTAGCCCTCTGAAGTCATTTACCCATTCTCTGTCTCTGGAATCCCTACTTACCAATCCTTTTCTGTAAGGGAACCGCCCCCTTCCTCAAGCTCTTGAAATCCCTTCTTGTGTCTTACTAATTGAAAAGCCTCGCAATTTCTTTTCTGCTTTGCTCAGTGACCTGCTTTCGGGAGTGAGGAGCTCAAGTTTAGAGAAGATTGGGCAAAGAGAGAATTCTGATCCTACTGACAGGGAATATGAAGAAGATGGGAGCTACTGAAGTTTGTTTTTACCAACAAGGGCTGAAATTGAGCATATCTACCACAAGGAACCTATATCAAGTTCTTCCAGGAAGCTGTATCAAGTCTACGTAAGAAATTAACATTTCACTGATCAGCTTCTTACTGTGATATGGTCCCTTGCCGGAGTGTTATTGCAGAGTTCTCACACATTCATTAACAGTGATAGGGGTGATTCCCAAAACACTTAGAAAAGTTGTGGTGGGAAATGGGGGATCTGAATACATTTTGCTTCCCACAGAAAAAGGAGAGCAACAGAGGCAAATATTGATAGTATCCACTTAAGCTACTGGGTTCAAAAAAGAGAGCTTCAGTGAACTTTGAGTATCTTAATTCTCCTGACAAGATAATCAATCTATCATGTGGAGACAGATGCTTGAAACAATTTTAGCTGGATTTCAGTAAACAACATTGTCTAACTACTTACTTCTCTTTATTTTGATTTTCAGCTTTGTGAGTAACATTCTAATCACAATTGGGCTTCTTGGGTAGGCCTAAGCCTGGAACCCTGCTATTGCTGGTTCTCACTATAAATTTTTTTAATGCCATGGTGGTTAATTAGTGTGTATCCTAAAAAGGACCCATCCCTAGGGTTCTCAAAACATTATGCTTCTGAGAGAGGAGAGCTGCTGGTCAGACCCTAGATGTCTTGGGTAGCCTCTTGGGAGAGAACCTGGTCCTTTGACATTATTTCTTATTTTAAATTTCTAAAGAGTGAATGTAACGCATCATCTCATTATCTTTTTTTGTAGAGGAAATAGAGAATTAAAATAAATAAAAAGGACAAGTGGTCTAAGATGAATGGTGAGCCTAGAGAATCATACAGGAAGAAACTGTTTGAAAGAGACAAAGAACATCTTAGATTACATCTATGCATGGCAAGATGTTTGAAAACAATATGAGAAGACTTAGTAACCAAAAAATGAGGAGTACCAGTTCATCAGTGACTAAAACAATTAGAGAAATCTGATTAAGTTTAAAATATATGCAAATTATTCAGATTATTTCAATAATAACTTTATAAGTGGTTGCTACAATAAGTAATGATAAAATAAAATTTAATATGTTTATGATTAAAAGTTTAATATTCATGAAGTAACCTTATTCTCAAAGTTAATAATAATAATGATGACTCTCATTTTTGAGTGCTTATTATATGCCTGGTATTGTGCTATGTGCTTTATACATATTTCCCATGTAATCTTCAAAAAATCTCCAAGAGCTTATCCTAACATTATCATCCTCAAACAACTTTCAGGTGAGGTTAGGTAAGGTGTCCAGTTGTACAGCTAGGAAGTGGTGGAGTCAATCCCAAATCTCAGCTCATAAATATCGCTCTGTATCATAGTTATGCTTAAAGACCTGACATAAAATGGGAGTGATTTATTTGGAGGCTGAGGTCAGCAATGGTAAGGGCTGGGGAGAGGATAATGCTGAGTTACTGGTTAAATCATTAAGTTCATTAAGTGTGTATGAAAATTGGAAACCACTAAATGTGCAACCAATCTAGAACCCTCTTCTTTAATTGAGTCTGTACCTCATGGACAAACCTGCTACCACTTCAGTTTCCTTCTCCAACCCAAGCTACCTTGTTGTGACTCTAAGAAGAGTCAAGAGCCCCACAATGCTATCTTTAAAATCATTTTCTCTAATTTCACACTTACAGAAATCAGAATAGGAGCTCAGATTAGACTTGTCCACGTTATGAAATTCCCTAGGATCTGAAGTTCCCTGCTGATGGCTGTTGATAAAGTACCCATTTATGAATTACTATCTCTAAAGTTACTACCATAAGCATATCTATTTCTTCTTTGATATGGAGCTATAGCTCCCCAATTTTTGTTTCTAAAAAGTATTTATTATTCTCTTAACCTTTGACTTTTAACCCTACCAGTTTTTGCTTGCCTCAAATGTCACATCCAAATTATGGTCATAATTTTTACATTTCTATAATATGTTTTCCTTTTACACTTCTAAATCATTTCATATTTTGTAAAAATTATGCTTCTTACCCTAAAAATTTAAAAAACAGAATCTCTCTATCATATCCTTTTCTATTCCCAGACTTCCTATTTCAATTTTTTTTTAGCCCTCCAATACTAAAACTATTTTTCTCATTGATTAGATTCATTTTTCTACATGATAGGCCCATACTTTCTTTTTTTTTAATTGAAGTATAGCCAGTTACAATGTGTCAATTACTGGTATACAGCACAATGTCCCAGTCATGCATATACATATATAATTCATTTTCATATTCCTTTTTTATTAAAGGTTATTACAAGATAGTGAATATAGTTTCCTGTGCTATACAGAAGAAATTTGGGATTCTTTAATCTACTTTTATGTACAATGACTAACATTTGCAAATCTCAAACTTCCAAATTTATCCTTTCTATTGATTTCCTTTTTTTGTCCTTGAGGATTTTGTACTCTTTTCACCCCCCAAATCCCTTATAATTATTTAGTTAAGTCATTAGTTATTATTTTATAAATATTGTTCATGGATAAGTCAAATTGTATTTAGTGCCTTGTGTTTCCTTTGTTGTTCATTTTTGGAGTTCGTAATTACCTCTCTCTTTTAATTTTTTTTTTTTTTGGTTGGTTCCCTGTAATATATCCCAAATTAATGCCCCCAACAAATTTATCAACTGATTTATTTTGAGCATTTAAGTTCATACACCATACCTGTAGTTATAAACACTCACACATTTGAAATTTATGTCTTCCTAGATAAAACTGTCACTGTGTGCAGATGGCATGATACTATACATAGAAAATCCTAAAGATACCACCAGAAAACTACTAGAGCTCATCAATGAATTTGGTAAAATTGCAGAATACAAAATTAATAAACAGAAATCTGTTGCATTTCCATACACTAAAAATGAACTATAAGAAAGAAAAATTGAGGAAACAATCCCATTTACCATCACATCAAAAAGGATAAAATACCTAGGAATAAACCTACCTATGGAGGTAAAAGACCCATACTCAGAAAACTATAAGACACTTATGAAAGAAATTGAAGACAACACAAACAGATGGTAAGGCATACTGTGTTCTTGGATTGGAAGAATTAATATAATTAAAATGACCATACTACCCAAGGCACGATTCAATGCAATCCCTATGAAAATACCAATGGTATTTTTCACAGAACTGGAATGAATAATGAAAACATTTGTATGGAAACACAAAAGACCCCAAATAGCCAAAACAATCTTGAGAAAGAAGAGCAGAGCTGGAAGAATCACACTCCCTGGCTTCAGACTGTACTACAAAGCTACAGTAATAAAAATAGGATGGTACTGGCACAAAACAAACACATATGTCAATGGATCAAAATAGAGAGGCTAGAGATAAACCCACACACTTATTGTCAATTAATCTTCAACAAAGGGGACAAGAATATACAATGGAGAAAAGACAGTCTCCTCAATAAGCGGTGCTGGGAAAACTGGACAGCTGCTTGTAAAAGAATGAAATTAGAATGTTTTCTAACACCATATACAAAAATAAACTCAAAATGGATTAAAGACCTAAATGTAAGACCAGAAACCATATAACTCCTAGAGGAAAACACAGGCAAAACACTCTTTGACATAAATCATAGCAATATTTTTTGGATCCATCTCCTACAGTAAAGAAAACAAAAGCAAGAATAAACAAATGGGACCTTAAAAACTTTTGAACATGCAAAGGAAAACATCAACAAAATGAAAAGACAACCTACTGAATGGGAGAAGGTATTTGCAATTGATATGACCTATAAGGGGTTAATATCCAAAATTTATAAACAGCTCATACAACTCAATATAAAAAAAAAGATTAAAAAATGGGCAGAAGAACTGAATAGACATTTTTCCAAAGTGGAAATGCGGATGGCCAATAGGCACATGAAAAGATGCTCAACATAACTAATGATCACGGAAATGCAAGTCAAAATCACAGTGAGATTTTCACACCTGTCAGAATGGCTATCATGAAAAAGAACACAAATAACAAAGGTTGGCAAGGATATGAAAAAAAAGGAACCCTTGTATACTGTTGATGGTAATGTAAATTGATGTAGTCACTGTGGAAAACAGTGTGGAAGTTTCTCAAAAAACTAAAAGTATGTCCCAGCAATTCCATTCCTGGGTATATATATGGGGAAAAAAACTGATTTGAAAAGATATATGTACCCCAGTGTTCATAACAGCATTATTTACAATCACCAAGGTATGGAAGCAACCTAAGTGTCCATCAACAGATGAATGCCTAAAGATGTGGTATATATACCAATGGAATATTACTCAGCCATAAAAAGAATGAAAATTTTCCATTTGCAGCAGCAAGGGCAGATTTGGAGGGCATGATGCAAAGTGAAATAAATCAGATAGAGAAAGACAAATACTGTATGATATCACTTATATGTGCAATCTAAAAACACACAACAAACTAGTGAATATAACAAGAAAGAAGCAGATTCACAGATACAGAGAATAAACTAGTGGTTACCAGTGGGGAGAGGGAAAAGGGAAGGGGCAATATAAAAATAGGGGGATTAAAAAGGTTGTTATGAAATTATGGATATGAAACTTTTGAAAACTGTAAACTATAGAATTTAAAGAATCTTTCAATTAAAAAATGTAGGCTTTAAAATACTTCTAAAGCTATAAAAGAATCCCCTGCTTAATTTATACTTCTTTCCCCAGAAGCACAAGAGGAAGGTAGACTACACTGACCAATAGACCATGACTTCCTGTCTTTGTCTAATGAAGACACGTATAATTAATAAAATATTCCTGGAAAGATATATATGAGTTTCCTTTCCTCAGAAAGCTATTCTTAAACAGGAAATAAAAAATTCTTTCTATTTCTTTTCTACCTTCACTCATCAGAAACATTTATAGCAGATTGAAGAGTGGCCAGATTAGTTTTCAGACCTTAACATTTGAAACCATGCTAACACTGTGAAGCTGTAAGAGAGAATAACTGCAGAGCCAGACCCCCTAATGTGACCTTCATCCCTTCAACTTTGACTATAAGGTGAAATTCTTTAATTGTGTATCAGTTTAATTACAAAAGAATAGAATATAGTTGTGGTGGATGTTTTTAATGTAAAAATGTCTACCATAGCAAAATCAAATTTCACATTGTTGTATATATACACACACATCACATATATATGCATATATGTGTATATATTTATATGTATATATTCATGTGTGTTTGTGTATGTATGTATGTATGTGTTCATTTAGGTGGAATTCCATCTTTACCTTTTAATACAAAGAGTAACGGAAGAACTTAGGAGGCTGAGTATGTTGTAAATAGGTCCACATTGCCCTCCCCAACCCAACACACACAAACTGAGGTTTCCACACAAAGTGTGAAGCCACAGCGAGGCTCAGATCCTCAGAAACCCTCCTGCATTCTCACTTTAAAGCATCTGTATTTGTCATTTCTGGGAAGGGAGAAACCAAGTACTCGTTTACGGGATTTTACAAGTATGTTACCCACAACTCAATTCTATTTTCTTGAATAAGAAAACTTTCCATAACTTTTGCATCTGTGTTTGTGAGAAATGAAAAAAAAGTTTGTTTTCCTTTGTCAACCAAGTAGTATAGGGAACTAAATAGCCAAGTTAAATCTGTGCCCAGCAGCTCAAAATAAACTATTTGATTAATTGAAACGTAACATCTATTTGGAGAGAAATAGGATTCCCTGTTTTATTTTCAAAGGCAGGGGATTCCAGCCCCCTGAAGGAGCCCTGCATCAGTGATACACTCTGGTTACTAGTCCTCCGCTGAGCAAGCCTGACTTGGGGCTCACATTTCCCCATGTCACTGATCCTTGGAGGCCCTGTGATGTGATGAGAACCTGTGGACTTTGGAGGACTGACGTAGGTTTGAGTTCAGTCAAACTGTATAAACCCAAGCCCAACATTTGGCCTCTCCAACTTTCAATTTCCTCATTGGTAAAAGGGGAAATTAATATTTCCTCCTGAGATTTTGTTGGAATTAAATCAAACGATATATGTAAAATTCCTGACACAGAAAAGGTGTTAGCAAATGCTAATTTCATCCTCTCCTTCAAATACAAAGGTAGGAAAGCATGAGATGACTAGGCTTTCAAGCCCCACTTTTATTCTAGGTTGTGGTCACAGTGTGACCCAGCTTCGTGGTAACACGTTCAGCCTTTGATTTCCAAAGCCTGTACGTATGTCGTGACTAGTTTAACCTGGTGTTCTTTCATTGTCACATGCTATAATGATATTTGAATATACTGTTTCTCCCCAGCCACCAACCGGGGGAAATTTCTACAGAAGAATTCAGTTCTGCTTTCACTTAGGTTTGGTGATAAGCATTCATGTAAAACCAACCCCGCACTCCTTCCCATGAACATCTCTGGCCTTTGCCTGCGTGTGCCACTCTCCTCCTTTTCTTTCTCTGATTCAGTCATGCTGGTCTTGTCTCTGTGCTTGGACACCGTTCAGTTCTTTTCTGTCTTGGGTTTTGGTCAAGCCCTCTCTTTCATTTGAAGTGTTCTTCCCTTCACTTTTCACATGACTGGCCCTTTGTCATCCTTAAGGCATCAGCCTCCATGTCACCTCCACAGAGAGCCTTCTCCAGCTAAGTACACATAGGCTTGATTGTTTTTACTGCTTTTATTTGTCTGTTTGTCTTGGTTACTAGAAGACATTGGCCCAGCCTGTTGTTAGCACTAGCATAGCTCTTGGCACAGAGAGGCTCAGGAAGTGTTTATTGAATGGATGAATCATTCAACTCTATAGGTTTGCAAAATTTAGGCTATTTCCTTTGATTAGCAAGTACCAGGATCCTTTCTAAGAATCTGTCCATTTCTTCTAGGTTGTCCATTTTATTGGTGTATAGTTGCTCATCGTAGCCTGTAATGATCCTTTGTATTTCTGTGGGATTGGTTGTAACTTCCTTTTTATTTCTGATTTTAATGATTGGGACCCTCAAATCTCAGAATTCATACCGCTCAAAACCAAAAGAGATTATGGCAGGCAGAATACATGTTTAACTAGACATTATCAAAAACAAAATCTTGCAAAAATTTTGAAACACACAGACTATAAACCACTTTCAAAAAATTCTTTCTCCTTTATGGAGAAATCTATGAGATATGTCAACATACCTTCCTAATGATGATAATGATCTATTATCGATTTATATAACATTCTTTCCCAAGGCTGAACAGCTTTTAATGTAACTTTTTACCCTAAAGCTTTCCTGTGAAGTACTTATCCTGCTTTTATGCATGTGGGAAACTGAATTTCCTCTTCTGTCAACTCACCTCCTGATTCTAGGACTTCTAATTCTGAGCCTGTGAGCATTCCTGCAAAGCATTCATTGATGTGAAATGTCTGCTTACCTACTGAAAGAAGTTATATTGGTCCCATCTCCACTAAAACACTGGCCCTATAATTCTCTAAATATTACAGCATGACTTAAACTTATTAACTCATCTTTGTGGTAATGGTATTTTAGGAAACTAACACTTTTCCTTTGAAAGAGAAAAGAAACTTTCCCTATGAGATGATAAATACTTAGGGGAAAAATATGTATTTTTTCCCTAGCTCTTAGTGCAGTCAGTAAGTATGTCATGAGGTTCATGCACAGCCAACTTCTTTATTTCAGCCAGCAAAGGTCATCTCCTCTGCTGACAATCAGCAGGTGAATAGAATCCATTCAGTATCACCTTGAGAAGGTACCAATTTGGAAACTGTAGAAGTTTGTTGCTAGGCTTAAGCCATCACACCTCTGGCCACAACAAGCTTGGGAAGCCTAAACGTGCTTTAAGGCCTTTCTGTGACTCACTGTCCAGCACAGGTGAGGGAGAATCCCTCTGTCAAGGAGACGTAGAGAAGACTGAGTGGGACTTGAATTCCCACAGGTGTGAAATACTGCTTCTTGGCTCCTCTCATCGTTCTTTTCATATTCCAAGAAATGAAAGATTGGCCTTATTTTATTTGTTTAACAAATATGTATTGAATATCTACTGTGGGCCTGGCATGCTGCCGGGTGTCCAAAGATGGAAAGGCATGGGCACTGCCTTCTAAGAGTTTACAGTTTAGTGGGAAGACAGACAGACCAATAGACAATGAGAATCCAGTGTAATGGGTTCTGTATCCATCCAAGCTGCATGAGCAGGGAAAGAAGAGAGGGCCAAGTGCTAATTTGTCTGAAGAAATAAGGAAAATTTTTACTGAGGAAATAGTGCTTGAGATAAAAACGAGCCAAATAGGAATTTGGCAGGCAGACAAGGGAAAAGGCAGGGATATCCCAGCAATGAGAAGAGTATATGGTAGGATCTGAGGCATGAGAGTGTTTGGTAAGGTCTGGGAGCAAAGAGTAATGCCCTACAACAGGTGGGTATGGCAAATAAGGAGAAAGACAGATGACGGGGCTGGTAAATGGTTTAAGGCCAGACTATGAAGGGTTTGGAGGCCACATCTTATGGGTTTAATTATATCCCTCCAAAAAGATGTGTTGAGGTCCTATTCGCCAGTATCTCAGAATGTAACCTTCTTTGCAAATAGGGTGTCGCAGGCAAAATTAGTGAAGGTGAGATCACCCTGGAGTAGGGTGAGCCCTTATTCCGACGTGACTGGTGTCTTAAAACAAGAGGGAATTTGGACACACACGTGCACAGAGGAAAGACTATGTAGAAACTCATAGGGAGAGGATAGCCATGTGAAGATGGAAGCAGAAATTAGAGTTACGCTGCCGCAAGCCATGGAACACCTGAAGCTTCCAGAAGCTGGAAGACGCGAGGAAGAATCCTCCACTAAAGCCTTCTGAGACATCAAGGCCCTGCCAACACCTTGATTTTCGACTTCTAGCCTCTAGAACTGTAAGATAATAAATATCTGTTGTTTTAAGCCACCCAGTGTACTTTAGACACCATGTTAAATAGTGTAGATTTGAATATACTGAGATTATATATTTGTATGGGATGGGAAATATTAAAGAACTGTTGTCAAAGCAAGAGAGCAACACGACCAGATTTGTATGTTAGATGAAAGGCTCTGGCTAAAATGTGGAGCATAGGTTAGAGATGGGAACGGTGAGAATTTGCAAAATGTCCAAAGCTTGTTGATCACTATAGTTCCTCAATAGCTCCTCATCTATGAAACAAACAAAAAGGATGGAGAAAGGTCACCCTCCTTCTTCTTTCACTGTGGTTCAAAACATTATATTAGAGTTCTCCTGTCTGCATAACATTACCTGGATAAAGAAAGGGACATACTTTGAAATTCAGTCCTGCTAAATTGCCTTGTTTAGCGATGGGAATGTCACAATTAAACATACCAATACTATAATATCGACATTTAAAATGACGTCGATATTGATTTAAAAATCTGGTTAAAAATCTTATAACCATGAAATGAATAGAATTAATTTTCCAGTGTCAAGCCATTGGAGTTCCTAGAATTGTTTTCCTTGCTCTTTATCTTTCTTGGGGAAACTCTTTTACATCCACATCTTAAATGTCTATTCCTGTGCAAGTAAAAAACTTAAGAAACATACTGTCACTAAGACCAATACCAAGGATGCTGGAATACAGCTGTTACTTCTGTTAGGGGTATTTCCTAGAAGTGTCATAAACTGGGATAATTGGCAGCTTTGATGCACACAAATGACTCAGTCCCAGTTGGGGTAGCTGGCATTCAAACCTATGACACTTACACCTCTAAGGCTATATACTCTTTAGCTGTTTCTAATCTTGAATAGTTTAAATAGGTCCTAAAAGAAATACAGAAGTTTTGAGTATGTTTACAGTGTTTCAAGCAACATAAATGTACACATACTTTACAAGTGATTTATCTTTACTAAAGTGACAGAATTCACTAGCAAACCGGGAAGCGCTGTTAAGGCATTCTGATTCACAGCCTGCAATTTCCTCGTAACCTCCTGAGACACAGCATGTCGTGCTCACACGTATGAGTAAATAACTTAATGAATATAAAGCACATCTCCATGTAGCTTTACTATATTTACTGAATACCATAACTGACACTATTACAAGAATATTAATTATATGACATAACCAAAAATGTAAATTACATGTTTTAAATTGTATTACATTGAAGAAGCAATTTAATATCACTTCCTTTTTTAAAAAAACATGATGTATACAGTATAATAAATTTAAAAATCAGGGAGATTATTAAATTAAGACTCTTCCTAAATAAACAAAAAAACCTGTGTACACAAATCAGTATTCAGATGTCTTGGACACTGATATGTAAAATCATTAAATTCACTTGGGAAAGTTAAGGCTCCGAGAGATGAAGAGTTTTGATGTAGGAAACAGCTAAGGGCAGTATTCGATCTCTTCTTTTGTCATTTGTTGTGAAAATGTAGTGCTAAACTGTTGTCATGTGACCTTCTTCCATGGTGATTAAATCTTGGGTACACAAACAACAGGGGTCCTGTATTAGTGGTTCCTACAAATGACATTTTAGAAAGGTTGGAGGCCTTAATCAGTATTGTATAGCAGTTTCTTACCCTGCAAACCACATTTTCTCTAAGGAAAGAACAGATACAAGTTATTTCGGAGGAGTTGTGAACAAAGGATATTAATGGAGGAGTGCCTTATCCCTTTGTGATTGACATGTGTATCAGGATCTGTAGTAGTGGAAGCACCTATGGAGGAGAAGACTGAACAAGTGATACAGGCACAATTGAGAGCAGTAGCAAAAAAAAAGTAAACCAAAAAATACCCTCTGTCTACATGGGGTGGCTGCAGTAAGTATACTTCTCCACGGGCATTCATCCATTTTTTTCACTCCTTCCTCCAAACATCATATTTTAGTTCCGACTATGTGCCTAGCATTAGAAATTATCTCCATTTAAAAGAATTTCTAAATTGCATATACTATCTGGGCTTTAGAAAGAAGATGGCTAGTTCTGAACCCTTGCAACTGATTTCAAATCAGATAATCTAAGAGAGGCACTTAGCTGCCTTCAAAATATTGACTTGAAAGAAGAGTTACATGGATATAGTTTATAGTTAAAAAGCCAACATTTCCCATACTCATATATTCAGTCTAGTTCACTATTAAACTAGAGAATAGAAAATAAGAAGAATAGAGATAAGAGAGGGAGAGATTTTTTAGAAGAGGTAAATGAGCAAATATTTATTGATACCTTATTATAGATCACTGCATCTCAATTGTCTTAACAACTGTATAAAGTGTTAACATCTCCTATTTTACAAAGAAGAAACTGAGGCATGAAACAGCTAGCTCACCTAAAGTCAAAAAGCTAGCAAATAGGAACTGAACTCAGGCCTGTCTGATTCCACCATGCCACACGGGCAAATGAAGAGAGGAAACTACAAGCCAAAAGCAACTCCACTCCTTTCTTTAGCAGTCAGGTCTACATATTACCCTTGATTTCATAGCTAAAGAATGGGCTACCATCTTTTCTTCTGATCTTTTTCCTTTTTTCACTTTCTGTTTTGTAATTCTTTTCCAAGGCCTCACAACACTGCTACTTCCTCCTAAGACCATATATTTCAGGAGCAATTAGAGAAGGAAATTGAGAGCAGAGAAGGGTAACTGAAATATCAGCTTGGGAGGAGAAGTTGTAGCAAGGGCATACTTACCAGACAGTGTGCAGGCTTTGAAGGGATGGAAAAGGGACTAGAGAAATAACTGAGATTGAGCAGAAGTGATGAGGTGAAAAACAGAAGGGACACAGCAGAGAGCATATAAAACTGAGAAGAAAACAAGTTTTGATTTGTGTCTATCATACAGAATTCCTGAAAAAATGAAAAATTTTCAAATATTCATCCTCTATCAATAAAATTAGCATTTACACTGGGAGCCATACTGAAAAGTTTAGAGTTCGTAGTAAAGTTCAAAAGCAAGTCAGTGTGTTCAACAGCTTCATTTTATACCAGAATTTGTAATTGCCACACTGGTTTGACGGTATGGTTTTCTAAAAATGTATCTGTTTCCTTTTAACATTGGTTCTTGGGGTTCTTGGCCACCATCTATATGTCAGGCAGAGTGCTAAGCACTTGTACATAACATATCTCTTACCATCCCAACAATAAGTTTGGGACAAAGGCTTTATTTTTCCCACAATACAGAAGAAGCAACTAGGGATCAGACAGGAATGTAACTGTGTATGCCCTGGATTCCAAATTCAAACTCAGGATTTCTTTTAAAATCTAATGGCCTTTCCCTTATACTATGCTGCATAAACTTCTAAACATCATAGTGAGTGCAATGCTAGCCACACTAAAAATACAAACATTTTCTGTGGCTACTAGGTGTTTAATAAATATTGGTGATTGGTTGATAAGTTTCATTTCAAAAAGCAAGTCAATGTACTGTCTGCTTGACAGTGGGGTGAGGAGGGGGCATAAACCCAGACAGTAGAAGGAACACTTCCAGTTCCATATCTGCAGGCTGAACTTCTAGTTAGTTCTGGTTTTATTACTGGTAGCGACGTAAGCTCACCTTTCTAACAGTTTGCAGATACAAAGGTCAGAATGTTACCTGGCAACTCTTTGGCAGTAACCACATTTGTGCTGTGGTTTCTTTAGCTGAATTTAAACTCAGCTGTATTTTAGTCAAGGGAGATTTTTTTTTCCACTTTCGTCTGAACTGAGTTAAGGCACAATAAATACAGGCCTCAAATTTACTAATTGTGGTGAATAAGGATATCCAAGTGTTACAGACTGTCAGGAAGAGCACATTACAGAAGCTAAGTACTCAGGTTCAAAAAGTCTTTTAACATAAATATTTGAAAATTATCAGCTTTGCTAACATTTAACACCAATGATTTTCATTTCCCAAACCTATTCTGACATCTAAAGCAACATTAAGGAAAACAAAAATATGCTACCTCTATATAATGCCACTTAAAAACTGGCTTAGGATAAAGATAAAGGCAGAGAAACGTTAGCTATGGTGAACTAGATGAAATCTTCACATATTTCTTTTTAAAGAGTTATTTTAGTGTTATCTGATGCAAAGAAACACATACACAAACACACACACACATACACATATGTACCACCTCAACCTATCAACTTGCTTCAAACATCTTAGGATTTAAAGATTGTGACCAAATGATATTGCAGACTCTTACTAAAGTAAATAGGTTGAGTAATTAGCAAAACTGGACATTTTTCTTTGACCCTCTAACAGAGAGGATGCGTTTTGCTCCTCAGCGATTGGGTAGAATGCCGTGTTAGGGGCCTTAGATCATACAGAAATGTTGGCAGAGTGTTCTTTAGCCACACTAAGGAAGGCACTGAAACATCCACACTAAGGAGAAGTTGGCAGAAGGCACAGTTTCAAAATGAGGGCATAGAAAATAACAAAGTCACCCATAAATTGGGGAAAGTTGCACAAATGAGTCAGGAAAATGGTTGGATGTTAACCTCAAAAGAACAAAACAATGACCGCCCTTAAGAAAATCAGACTCTATTTTGAAAATTACTAAAGAAAATAAGTTATGTTATAATCATAAGAGTTATTTATATTCAAAAGCATTTTGTAAAAAGAAGATATGTAAGTGGTGGAGCTGTTTGTTATACCCTTTGTCTGGGGATTTTTCTACTCTGATTTATCAAAAGTCCCAAACACTCTCCGATGGGAGTTTCAACCAGGTCAGTTTGGAAAGCACAAAGCTGTCTCTGGGGGAATGTCAGCTACACCCATTAGAGGTTCTGCACACTTTCATACAGGCTGATCATGTGGGCACTGAGCACTAAGAATTCCCAGGGGCTCCCCAGTGCAGTCTTTTTCTGTGCTCTCAGTGTGAGGTCCCTAAGTGACTTGACTATCTTACAGGAACGGGATTTGGAAGACTTTGAAATCCCAGCTTGGCTCTGAAGCACGGCTTGGACAACTTCCTCAGTCTTCAGAGCACTATTACATCATTTGGAAAATTGAATTATCTACTTTTTGGGACTGTTGTGATTATTAGAGTAAATAACTTGTGAAAGTGATACATGTATGACAGCTTCTCAGAAAGACTTCCTGGATTGATCAAGAGGAAACTGAAAAATCAGGGAAGAATGAATTGTTTCCTTCAATTCAGAGGTGATTCTCAAACTTCGGCGAACATAAAAATATCATTTAAGGAGCTTGTGAAAGAATTTTCATCCTAGAAATTCTGACTCGGTAAATCTTAAGTAGGCAGACTTTAGCAACAGATACCTTAGATTATTCTGATATAGTTGGTTCATGAAAAATATCAGAAGAATATCCCTACTGAACCCAGCTTTGTTATCCCATGTCAGAAAGGAATCTGCAGACAGGGGTGGGGGGTATAGCTCAGTGTGGAGCACATGCTTAGCCTGCATGAGGTCCTGGGTTCAAGCCCCAGTACCTCTATTTAAAAAAAAGAAAGAAAAAGAAAGGAATCCAGTGTCTTAAATTATAGTCATAATTTCTTCATATAAACAGAATGCAGGACATTTGGATTAACTTCTTTCATAATGTCTAACTCATGAGATAAGAGAGCAGGACCACGGATTCATTCCACAGAGGAATACCTCCTCCAACAGAACAAAATTACCTGGATCTCTTCTTACTTCGAGAATTCAAAGTCTAGCATTAAAGAGCTCTAAAAAAAGTTATTTTCTCTGAAAAGAGATCCTCTGCCACGCTCCATCATAAAACTGAATGCCTTTTGGTAATTGCTGCTTTGGGTTATTTCCCTATTTTCCTCCCACATGTACAGAAAATTTAGAGCTGATGACATTTTTAATGTTAATCCTCATCTGCTGTTTTCATAGATTATTTTTGCACTTTTGTGTTCGGCTAAGCCAGGCCCACACAGCTAGCAAAAATCCCTAGAACTCTTGCCTTTAATTCTCACCCTTATAAAGCTTTGAAAGATATTGATTCTGCAAATGTGACAAATTAACTTATCAAAAAATAGCATGCATAAAATGGGAACGGGCGAAAGCAACCCTAAGAATATTGTTTTAACTGGAAATTGTACCATTAACTGCACAACTTACTGTATCCTTGTTATGACTCTTTGCGATATATTTATCACTGTGTGGGAACAGTTTAATCTACTCCGTACAGAGAGCAGTAGGAGCGCTCAGTGGCCTCAAAATATGTTGGCCCTTGCCACAAACAACTAATCTAAATTTCTTGCAGGTGGCAGATCTCACTTTTTTCTAAAAGGAAATAACCCTTTTCTAAAAGTCAAATTTGTTTTTAAAGCTGCAGTGTTTTTAACCACTTCTTTTTCCCGTTTTTTTCAGTTGACACCTTGTCATGACTTACGGTGGATTGCATCAATCATTCTGGGTTCATACAGAAAATATTTTGTGGTAGCGACTATCACATGCGAGAAACTGAGTGCCCTTTGCGGGTGACTGCGCAGGTACCTCTGATTTCTTGCCAAATCATTCAGAATGCCACAAATCCATTAAATCTCTCCACAGGGAGGAAAAAATTCCCGCATCCTAGAGAGAGAATTTATGAGTTCATTTCAATCACCACAAATGAAAGCCACCCTTAATATTCATTAGAGATTTTATGGTGGCAATATGCATTATCTATTCACATGCCCCTCTGAAAGGCCGATTTCCTTTGAAACCTTGCATGGCTCCAAGCCACTCTTTGTAGAAACAATGGCCTATGTCCAAGTGGAATCAGGGGAGGCAAATGGATGCCATTTCCTTATCCATTGGTAATGATTCCATTAAGCCATTGTGGGGGCTCTGAGCTTCTAAGTTTTACAAATTAAAGGACAGATTTGGAATGGGCAGTCATGTCATTGTATCACTTCTCTGCTGTCATCTGTGACCATATGTCCTAAAGTGAAAGGGGTTTTCTGTTTGCGTCACAAAAGATGACTTTCAAAACTGAATTACTTTCTGGAGAAATGTGTATGAGTCTGAGAACTTTTCATCTCTTCCTCTTTCTACCACCCTAGTTCAAGTCACCATCATCTTGTGTCCATTTTCCCCTTCCAGTTAATTCTCGTCGCTGTATGGAAAGCAATCTTCTCAAAAAAAAAAAAAAATCCTAAGCATGTATCTCACACCCTCAACAAACAAGAAGCAAACAAACCCCCACGCTGTTGGCCTAAAAACGCTCCTTGCATAGCTTCCCATTGCTTTTTGAGAGATGACCAACAAAACTTAGCATCACTTAGGTCATAAGGGGTCTGATCCTGCCTCAGCCTTACCTTGTACCACGTCTCCTTGCTTTCCCTCCCAGCCATTATGACCACCTTCTCGTTCTCCCTAGTTTGGGCTACTTAACAACTGTTGTTTACATCAGATTTAAACTCACTCATCGCTACCCCTGAAAGTGTTTCCTGACTTCTTAGCTAGATCAAGTCTACCTATCATAGATAAATCTATCATATCTCCATAGAACTAGGGGGCCCTTACAGCTCTCGTCAGAGTTAACATTTCTTTTTTTATTTGTGTGGTTATTTCTGTTTCTGTCTCTCATTGACCTATGAGGCTCACAGTGTTTGTTCTGCTCCTCATTTTATCTTCCTTATCTGGCACCGTGATAAACAAATTGTTGAGCAAATAAATAAATGAGTTCCTGACTTTCGTCTATTTTGTGCCCTGGCTAAAAATCCCTTTCAGTGGGTGAGAATGTGGGCTTCATTTTGGGTTAGGCTTGAGGTGAACTGCAGAAAGGCCATATTTCTACTCTAATTATTCATCAGTATGGTTGTATTTAATAGTTGGGAACCATGAGATGCATAAAGATCTTATGCTGAATATTCATAAGGGTTTTAAGAGTGAATTCAACCAGTTGCTTTACAACTTCCCAGGAAGGAGAAGGGACATGAATTTCTGTCTTTCATTTTTCATTGTCTTATGAAAAAGGTGTGTTATGCCTGAGAGTTATATCTGAAATAAAATATGACATGCATATGTGATATGGCTGTAACAAAATATATGAGAGAAGTTTTAAAAAGCTGAAATTGTTTTGCATATGTAAGACAATGCTAATATGGTGATAATTTGGGAAGTCAGTAAAGGGCAGTGGTGAGCTCAGGACTTGCACCCTGAGCCCCACCTTCTTTTTGTCCACATGCCTCAGAGGTTCATAATTATGCGGTCACTAGGGCACCTCCAGGAAGCTAAAAGCAGAGTCACACCCTAACCAAACTGTGTACACTTGAACCAGGCAGTTCTGGCTTTCTTATCTCCGGGGAGAAAACTGAGCAAATTCTATTTAAAATCTTAAAAATTAGTGAAAACTAGTAAATGTACATTTACTGCAATATTATCTCATACAATAGGAAATTGCTGAGAATTATTGATGGTGAGACTCCAACATCAGGTGTGAGTCTTGGTCATCTTTGTGGCCCCACAGCCCAGGGCAATACCTGATATACCATAGACAGAATGCTGTTTTTCACTGAACAAAGGGTAAATGGTTATAAACACGTATTTATAAATTGTAATTAAATAGTAATAATTGCCACTAAAAATAGTGGTTCATCTTCATCTAGTCCCAGTTGGGTGTCAGGTATGGTTAAACACTTTACAGCCAATTCTTCTAAGAACTCCACAAGGAAATCTTCCTTATGTCTGGTAATAGATAAGAAACTGAAACTCAGAGAAATCAGGTAACTCAGCAGTCACACAGTCAGTAAGCAGTGAAGCTATGGTTCCAGACCAGGCTTCTTTGTCTCCAACACTCAGTTTTCACCATGTAATGGCTCCTGTTTGTGACTATGTTTATTGATCTTTCTGCTGAAAAATTTAAAGACAGCTGAGTGATAGGAAGTCTGGACTAAGAGTTAGGAGTTATGTTCAGTGCCATCTCTGCCATCATCTGCTGTGGGACCTCAGGAAATTCACTTAATATTCATGTGCCTCAACTTCTCCATCTGTGAGTTGGTAGCAATGTTTTGCCTGGTTCATAGCGCCAGTATAAAATGAAATGTGAGAAAAGTTATATTGCACTTTGAAGGCAGGGACTCTATTTGTTAAGCAATTAAGCCCTTATCTTGAACGGGCACATTTACAGGCATCATTTCATTTTGCACTGCAAGTTAGGAAATAATGTATTTTTACTGATGAGAAAGCATAGATAATTATGAGCCTACTCTCAAAAGTTACAAAGGCATGACCTTTGCAGGAAAACTTTGGACTCTTATAGATTTGGGCTTAAAATCCAGTTCTTTAACCTACAATTACATTGCATAAATGATTTAACCTTTCTGAGCTTCATATTTTTATCACTAAAATGAGGATGATAATACCACCTAACTGAGTCATAACACAAAGATAGCATATATAAAAGCGCCTGAAATATAGTCAACTGCTAAGTCAGTGGAGGCCATGATTGTCATTATATCAACATGTCTGCATGCTCAGGACAAGATCTCAAAAGTATGAACCATCCACGATGGCACGTTGTGTGTGTGTGTGTGTGTGTGTGTGGTTGGTGATGGTGGCAAGAAAGAGTGTCTCACTCCAACCTGGCACTCTTTACACTGCATAGCCCCTGATTTTTCTGCCCGCCCCCTACAAACTTACTTAAATTTCACCTGCTCATTTGTCAAAGCAAGATTTTGTCCTCTGAAATGGGATTCAAAAGGATTTTTTTAAGTAGTTATTTTTGAGTGGCAGAAGCCTTCTTAGTTCCTGAGAATGGAAATATAGACATTTTGGTTCATGCAGAAGTTTTCATAGCCAGGAAAACTTGGCTGTATCCCAAGTGAAGTCTATGTTCATATATAGCTGCTGGTTCAGAACATGAGGAAGAGAGAAGTAGCCAGGATGGAGGAAGTGCAGTGGGTCAGGAAAACTAAAAACAAAAAATAAAAACCCCAAACCTAAAATAGCTTATGTTAAAAAAAAAAAAAAAAAGAAGGAAGGTCAACAGTGGTCATCTGAAGAGTGAGAAAAGAGCTGCTTAGAAAAAGCTGAAAGGAAATCTTTATGTACTAATCTCTTGCTGCACATAGGATTTATCTTCCTTGGTGTGCCCTCATAGCCCGAAATATAGAAGATAAATGGAGCCTCAAAAACCATTGATCTCCCTCTTTCTAAAGATGAGGAGGTAGAGGACCATGGAGATTAAGCATCGTGACCCAGAGAGATCCTAGTAAGCGACAGAGTTGTGCTCACAAGTGGCTCTCCTGGCTCCAACCTGTGCTCCTTTGATGTATAACACAGCTTCCGACACACAGTGCTGCACACTCAAAATATGACTTTGTCTTTAGCTTGCTCAGCAACATTTGAATTGTGAACTTATTTCTCTGCCACAAAAGAAATTCTACCAACACTTGGAGTGTTCTCCAAGGGTCATTATATAAAATGTTCTAACATTCAGTCCTCTCTCCTCCTGAAGACCAATGTCCAACTCTGGTTCTGCTGAACCATGCAAAAGAGTTAGGCTGTAAGTACAAAGGAGCTTGAGATCTCCTGTAGTCAGCGAGCATCATCAGGTCCCCTTCAGGTTGACATTTGTTGTCTTCCTTCTTCTATTTGAGAACCCATTGAAACAAATTTCAACCTTCTTGTAGAAGCCAAAATATAGTTAAAATTGATGCTCGTGGGTCCTATGATCATTATCACAAGAGCTATTCTAAATTACAAATATTTTATGATGACTTTAGAAAGATTTTATTGTGGGGGGTATCCATTCAACTTTCTCCTTAATTTGATGCACTTGAGTAAACAAGCACAAGTGGAAAACAACAACAACAAAACAAAGAAATAGGGCAAAACTCTTAAGGCAGTTCATGAAGGAGAGGGGTTCTTGGTTTCTATGACAGCTCTGGAACTAGATCACAGGTCTGTTATTTTCACTGATATTCGGGAGGTTTGTGTAACTGGGAAAAGCCAAACGTGAACCCAAATAATTAGACTTATATGCATTCTACATTGCTCTGCTTCGAAAGCCTAATTTAATAGTATCTCTACTTATCCTGGACTTCTAGAATAATACTTCACACTTACAGAGCAGTTACATTTTCTCATTTTATCTTTATATTTATTATACAAGATTTTATTTAAAAAGACATTTAAAGAATTCATAAACACTTACAATTTACTCTCCTCAAACTCAACCTAAATAATTTCCAGAAACCAGGTATCCTGCAATGTTATAATATCTCATGATTTAAGCATTTATTCTATAAGCTCTCTTTTTTAATGTGGATGTGTTTGTATATCTGGCCAGATCTTTTTCATGATTATTTTATATACAACTACTGCAACATGTTTCCCATCATAGTGAATTTTTATACTGAGGGTTGTGATTATTTGTTTTTCCTTTTTTTTTTTTTAAGCAAGACCCCATGAACTCTCATTATAAGTGGGAAATGGTGGATTGCTCACCCTCCCACATACACACCCTTGGGCTATGTGGCTCAAGAGGCACTTGGCATGAGTTTGCTTATGAGAGAATGAATGGATGAATAAATAAATGAATGAATGAAAAAGCTGTTGCAGCATCTCCTATTTTTAAATTCTTCTTGGGTAAATGTTAATCCTCCTCCCATCAAACATTATATTGGCTGTAATTAAAAATATGTCATGTCAAATACTCATAATTAATTGTTTGTCCTTGTTCATTTAGAATCTTAAAATTATTTTTAGAATCTTAATTCTCAAGTTTATTAATTTCAGCGCTATGTATAAATATCTTTTGGTACTCTTCTGTCACATTTTCCTATTTTTTCCTTTTGACTCTGTCAGTCCAGATTATCATTTACTCGGCCTTACTTTTCACAAGTTGTCCACATCCATTCATTAAAACTTGTTCTCTGTCCATGCCACCGTAATTCTAACGTAAGCAGATCAAAGTTTAAAGCTTTTGTAACAAATAGCTTTGGCTATGAGAGTTGAACACAAGGGCTTAAACTAAGAGGAATTATGCACTGATGGTTCATAGCTTGTCTTCCTCTGGGTGGATATGTGAGTAGTCTTCTTAGTATGTCTCATTCACTGGGCCAGTAAAAATATCCCATCAATGGGACCACAAAGGCTTTTTGGCGGGAGTGTAATATCACTAACGTACAAAGAAAATGATAATAGAGCCTATGAAATTAATTTTGCATTTTTTCTGAAGCACGTGCCTCCTTACTCTCTTTACTGGTCTTCTTAATCCCCTTTCCTTTGCACATATATTTTTTTTTTTCCTTTAGAGTGTGCACCGTGAATTCTTACTCATTCATATATGTATTTAATCTTCCATACTATTTATCAAATAGGTAGAAAAGAAAGGAAGACAAATGAGAAAACAGAAAAAAACAAAGTCATGAAGATGGGAAAAAAATGCACTGTGTTTGCCAAAAGGAAGGTATCATTTTGCTTAAAGCAGAGTGTGCAGGTGAAAGAGGACAGTGGGGATCTAGTTAGAAGGCAGATTAGGTGAATAAGTTTGCTTTGGACCCTGTAGGTGTTGGGGAGATACTTAGAGGTTTGTAAGGGGGGTGGGCAGTAACATTATTGGGTTTGAGCTTCAGAATCATTATACAGGTAGCATTAATCAGGTAGATTAGTGAAGTAAATTAATCTGGTAGATTAATCTGGCAATAATGCGTCATGTTGACTGAAGGAGGTAGCCCAGGGTCAGAAAGACTGGGTGAGATTTCCAAGGCTGAGAACAGAAAGACAAAGTAGAAGACAAGCACAAGGAGCTGCTTCTGGCGTTGTCACCCCCCACCCCCACCGCGGTTCCGCAGTTCCTGGGGGAAAGTATGAAAACTCTGAAACCACTCAGCAGTGCGGCTGTGCAGCCCGAGAGCTCGTCCTATGCCCATAATGAGAGCGTCCAGTACTCTGCTTTTGAACTGAAAGATTGACTGTAAAATCGTTGTTCCTTGTTTCCTGGTTAGCATTAGCACACATCCTGTTCCTCTGACTGAAACAGTCCTGTAAAGAAACCTTCCGCCCTCCCCACTTTCTCTTCTGGTGCGGTGTTGGCGGGTTCATGCAGGACTCCAGTAACCGTCCGGCTCCACTCCGCTCATCTCTTCTTAGGTTTCTTAAGATGTTTAAATACAACTTTGTTTATTTTCTCACTTTGAGATTTTATGTATAAACTTCACTCACTTTTCTTTGATTTTTATGTAACTTGGTTTCTCATTATTATTTTTCTATCCATACTGCATTTGAATTCTTCTATACACAGTTTTCTGCTTTGTTCTTTCAGGACTTTGACTTTTCTTTCTTCCTGAAAGGGTATTCGTTACTGTCACTTTTAAACATGTCACACTATTTTTATAAAATAGATTTCAAAATATTTTAGATATTTGAAGGGAGAAAGGGATGCTTGTTCCCTTTCTTAAGATTACTTCCATTTCTTAATATTACAAAAATAATTTTTTATCTTTTTTTATAGATATGAAGAAGTATCCCAGATTTTAAAAATATATTAGCTACTATTTTAATATCGTATTAAAGGAAGGGCTTATCTTCCTTATGACACACAAACTTTACTTTTTCTTGCCCTGATTCCCAACCAAGCCTATGGCTAACTTTCCTTTTTGATAAAATGTTTCAAGTTCTTAGCATGCAGGATTTCGTAAGTACCCTTCAATCACTCTTCTTGTAAATTGATTGTAAACACTTGGCTTCAAATATTATTTTTGGTTGCTTCCACTATTACCTTTCTTAAGATGTATCTGAAATTTCCTCTCAACGCCACTCACCTCGGATATTAGGAAAGACTGACGCCCTTAAGTAGTTTTTCCTCTCACATTTCTCTTGTGGAGCATACACTTTCATAAATCTCATCTTTTGCCTTTCTCAATTTATATCAATTCTATAATCACATATTTTTCCCCACTCCCCAGATCCCACAGACCTCACGAACAGCTAAACTGCACATTAAACACCTGTGTGTATCTCATTCTGCCCTTGTTGACTTCTGGGAAGAGTCCTTCACAAGTAATACATTTCTCTGTCTGGATTCAGTTTGTTTATGGTGTCTCAGCTGAGTAAAATGTTGGTTCTTCCCAAGCCCAGAATAAGCCTCTGGACTCTTTAATTTTGGTATAAATATTACCTACTGTCAACTGAGGACTGACACCGTTTCATTTAATCTTCCAGCAACCTTTGCATGGTAAACATCAATAGCTTTGTTTTACAAATGGGTGTTTTCAGTATGCAAAGAATCATTCAGAGGAAAAGAAGTAAGTAGGACCTGAAACCAATACAGAATTGGAATTTGTGCATTAAAGCGGGTAAGGAGTGCATGGCTAGGACATTGTGCTGTACACCAGAAATTGGCACACTGTAACTGACTATACTTCAATAAACAAATAAATATCAAATAAATAGGATAAGGAGTTTGCCCAGTCTAACGCTGCTAGTAATGTCAGAGCTGGCATTAAACCCAGCTCTGTAAGAACCAGCTCTGAGAGTGTGAACCTGAGTTGTGCGAGCAGGGAGTTGTATCAGGGTGAATAAAGACTGGAAGACAAGTCCGTTTCAGGCCACCTTGAAACTCTAATTTGATAATAGAATCAAAGACACTGGAATCTACTATTGCTGAAATTTCTGACATCGGGAAACTGGTGTGTTTGTGGATTGGTTTCATTTCCCCTAACATGTGGGGTTCAGACCTAGCTCCAACATATCTGCGTATGCTTGTACATTTAGAAAAAAATCTGGTCGCACTTTCACCCTTTAAAATTGCAGAATGTCACCACTGACAATGTCATTATAGTAACAGTTATTTGAGAAGACATCTTTTCCCCCAGCCTTCTGTATCTTCCCTAGAATGAAAGTTAAAGTATAACCAAATAATAGCCCTGCAATTACTACAGAAAAAAAAAAAAAATACCAGCTATGCTAAAATGAAACTGGGCATTTTACATGCTATTATTATAGAATATATGTGTAGAATATAAAAATAATAATTTGCACTCATCCAACTTCTTTCACTCTGTCTCAAATCCCTAAGTGTAAATGTTCTCATTAAGTTTACCAAACCAATTTAACTCTAACATGTTCTTGAATCCTCTCTCTAAATCCACAGAGGTTTTCTTGTCACAAATGCTGAATATTATCATCTGAAATACTGAGCATTCTGCAGATACTTGACCTTCTGCAGATAAAACTCACTTAATAATTTCCTATAAACTAAAATAGACAAAACTACCCAAATAAAAGAGAAAAACATTACTATGTGTATATACCTAAGTCGACACATCCACAAACACATACACATAATAACTGAGTTTATGTACAGCTATGTTGATATAGGAACAGCTAGAAGAATGAGAAGAAAAGTTTCATCTTGATCTATGGTAACAAAGTCCATTGGTTTCTAAAACCCCATTCAGTCAGCAAATGATACTCAAATATTTATTGAATGACCATAACCACGGAGGATACAAAGATAAATTACTTATAGAAAATAAACTAATGCCTAACTCATGCCACTGCAGGGTGGAGTATGGTAAGCTCCATGCAGACAGGAGCAGTGTGTGTACTGTTTAGCTCTGTGTCCCCAGTGCCTAATACTGTACTGGCACACAGTCACAGTGATGCCTATATGTTTGATGCATATACAATGAAAAAATAATGCCCTTAAGTCATCTAGAAGTTCAAATGAAGGGGAGATTATTTCTGTCTGGCATGACCCAGGAAGACTTTCTAGAGGACAAAGTATTTGACCTGAGCCCTAAGAGATAGGGTAATGATTTTAAAGGAAAGAATAAATACCAGGCAGAGGCCAATACATAAAACGATACAAAGAGAGGCAGCGCAAGACAGTCGTTAGGGATAGCAAATCATTCAGTTTGGCAGGCCAGCATAGGAAATCTATAAGGAAGAACTAGTAGACAAAGCTGAAAAGTTAGATGGAGGCCAGACTGCTGAAATTCAGAAACGCCAGGTTGGGGAGTCCACATTTGATTCTCGAAAGAGGCTCTGAATGTTTGTGTTTAGATTCTTATGTACAAGTTTTGCCACTTGCCAAGTTGTCATCATTCTTGACCCTGATTCTGAAGCTGTCGGGGGGTCTTCAGAAGTAGTTCCTAATTATATTACCAGCTGCTCTCTAAGAAACTGCCCCAAGAAGGCTGCACAGTGCAGCAGCCCCAAAAGAAAAGATGAAGACTAAGGAAGTGGGAGAGATGTTCCTAAAAATGATTAATGTTGGGCAGTTTCATCAGTTCTAAGTCTGCTACTATACACCTGTAATATTTAATGTGGTACTCTGAACACAGATTACTTTAGCGCTAGTCTGCAAAGACCTAACTCAATACACAAATCTTAACAGGTGAAAAGGACTCCAAAAGAGGATAAACCTCTTCAGAGATCTCTGAAGTACCATGAATTACAGCCTTTGTCTAATGAGAGGCTGATTCTTAGAGCAAAATGGTATAGAGTAGGGTTCCTGGAAAAACAGAGCAGTTCTGTTCGTCCGCTGCAAACCCAAATGATCATGAACTGTAGAGAAATAAATGCACTTAGGTGATTTGCATAAGGTACTTAAGTCACTTATGATCAAGTTGAGAACAAAATAGATACTCTTGAATGCTAGTATCTTTGTGTTATTTAATTTTAATTTTCCAATTACCTCACAAGTTTAACGTTACTATTTTCATTTTACAATGGAGAAAAGCAAGATTAAAAGGTTTTGATAATTTGCTCGAGCTAAACAAGTAGCAGAACTTGGATTCAAATCCAAATTTCTCTAACTACTCTAGATCCATGCTCTTTCTCTCATGCCATGTAGCCTTAGAGCCTAGCTTAGTGTATGGGAAACACTATAATGTATCAGCTAAAATCAGGATCCCTAGCATAAGGCTGTCTAGGTTCTAGATCTTGGCTCTACTTCTCGCTAGATCTGTAACGTTGTACCTGTTACTTTTTTGCACCTCATTTTTCTCAATTGTAAAACAGAGCGGAATTACTATTAAGATAACACTCCCTTCCTTTAGGGTGTTGTGAGATTTAAATAATAATACATGTAAAGTGCGTAGAAGAATAGCATGCACAAAGAAAATGCTCATTTAAATTAGCTATTATTTGTCAGTGAAACTTCAAGACAACAGCAATAATTTAGACAATTCAATGCACATCTTGACCTGAATCAACATGCACTATCTTCCTTTAATTAAAAAGAAATCCCTGGAAAATCTTATACAGTAGTTTACCTGAACACAAAGGAACACATGCAATAGTAACATGATAGCAGAAATCACGAGAGCTGCATCGCTTTTTAGAAAGACATCTCTAGCTCTGGTAACTTTCCTAAAACTGATAAATTTGACTGATTAGCACATCTGTTACCTGTTTCCTTCTTGCTAGTACAAACATCCAGATAAGACGATACATTTCCGTAGTTAAGAACTTACCCATGAATGTGGGAGATCTGTATCTGTACAAGACGACTTGAGACGTGTGTGGTGAGAGCAGTGGAAACAGGGGTCCCAGGCTCCAACTTGGTCAATTTGGAAATCTACATATGCCCACAGCGGGTTTTCTGGAAACTGCTTCCAGCTGTTCCACATATGAACTTCATCTTCGTTGTGAGATAACATTTCTGCCAAGCTGCATCCAGTTGAAGTACTGGATCTAACCAGTGGTGCAGAAATAGAATCCAATCTAATCTCCCTTTCTTCTGTACTCTTTTGGCTAATATTATTAGCTTTCTTTTCTTGGGATTTGACTAATTTCATACAGGAAATCAATGTTTCATCTTCATCTTCTGAATGATGTAGAAAATAAGTTGAGATAAGTCAGTCTAATAATTTTGCATATGTAGAAATTATAAATATTATAATTCTTCTTACATAATAGAAATGAGTGAACATCACAGGATAAACCAGGAGATCGTATACTTTCACAAAATAATTTACAACAACATTTCTTTAAAGAGTAAGTTCTTAGTTTATTAAGTGATCTGTTTTGTAAAAACAGATTCACCTAAAAATTTTGGAAGCATATGTAATGATAAAGTCAGTTTGACTGAAATGACTGGGAGCCACATGCAAATAGTGTACTGAAAGATATTTAAGAAGAATTACAAATTTAAAAAAAATTCCCCACATGTTATAAGAATATGGTGTGTTTCTATTCTTGAATATTTTGAATTTTTTGAGGTCATGTGTATAAGAAAGCATCAGAAGCAAGTCAAATCTTTACCTTACTTAGCAGGATGAAATCTCAGTAGAGATTTCCTGAAATACTTTTGGTATCCTTAAATTCTCTATTTTAACATCAGTCTGCAAAAAGATTTATGCATGTAGTGGCTCTCATAGGGAAATATTTTGGAAAGATAAGAATAAGGCTGAGAAAACAAAAGAAAAAGGTTTATCTTCAGTACTATGAAGTTGATTAGTGAGATGTATATTTGCATGCAGTGAAGGATCTGATGAAATTTCCAGTAATATATAAAACCATTACAGAAAATAGAAATATATATGACCCACAGTAAATTGTACCATATCACTGAATCCATTTAAGTTCAAATATTTAGCTGATGTAAACAAAGTTTATGATTAACAGGGCATTCTTGTAAGTAAATAAATGAAAATCAAAGTTGCATGTCACGACATGCCAATTACCTGCACTCACATCACAACTGAATTACACTGTTTTCTATGGCCACAGGCTGAGAACAGTGGGAAATCTGACCCTCATTCTCTTGCTGAGCTTCACCCACAGCTTTCTCTTACTCTACCCCTGAGTCTGGTTCTGAGGCAAAGGAGAAACGGGGTAGGGCAGGGATGTAAGGTGAAATTCAGGAACAGTCTACTGATAGTTGTTTCACAAATTACTTGGCAATGATTATTTTAGGGTCTTATTAAAATGTCCTTCATTAATATATGCTACACCAACTCTTCCTCAAAACATTTTATCAGCTCATTGAGTTCTTACTTACGGAGATTCGTTAACGTGGGTTTCATCTCATTCAGACTCGGCACCCTGGCTTTCTTGGTCCAGACCAGCTTCTGTAGTCTCTTTAATGTCCCCGTGGGTTCCGCTGGGTCACCACCTGGCTTCATGGTCTAGCACAAACACAACTCAGGGTGAGGACAAATTATTCTCCACAAAAGGTTAAATATAAAATGTGTCAAGATCATAAATGTAGGAAAATTAACATGACCTTAACTTGCAGCCTGAGACAATTTAAACAGTAACTTGAAAGCACACTGCTCTTTTGGGGTTCAGTCTTGGAAAATACATTACAGCTGGCCAGGCACACTAAAGCAGAGCATATTTTAACCAAGTTTTTTTCTTTTTACTTCAAAATGCAGCAAAGTGGATTGAATCCAGAGCCATCTATAAAGGAGGCACTCCTGCTCACTGTGAAATAGTGGAAAGGAACAAGTCTCCTTGCAGCGTAACATAGATGAAACAAGAAATTTAAAGTTGCTACTTGCATGTGTTGGAATAGACTGATGGTGTTCAAGAAAAAGTAGAATTCAGATTTTCTTCATTTTCCTTTTGGAAATTTCTGGTAAAACAGCATTTTATTTCAAGTAAAACATTTTTCCAATAATATACTTTTCCTTGAATAGGCTCTTTCTTTCTTGAAGATACACATTGAGAAAAGCAAAACACAGCCACAGCATTCTATATTATGTTTTAGTATATAAGTATATATTGTGGCAAAAAATATCGATAAAAAATTAGCATTACATTAATGACTCAAAGTTCTTTTGGAAGATAGAGAATTATTTCCCAGTAGCTTAATGTTGACAAACTTGTATTTATACTGCTTTTACTTGTTATTGTTAAGATAGCTTTCTTAAAGAATATTTCAAAATATTTTGGAAATTAACACTTTATGTGTTAAATGTTATGCTAATTGGTAAAATAGTTGTATTCTGTTGTATTAACAAGATGAGAAGTAATACATAGAGGAATAGTTCTTTTTCATCCAGAAAACTCAGGATTCAGAAGTATTTCTCCACCTGCTTCTGCCTCGTTCTGATAAATGACATCTAAGTAGATACTGCAATTTTCAAAAGGTGAATGATTTGCTTCCATATTAATGTTTGAATGAGACGTATTTATAACAGTGTTTTCTGATCTTTGACAGAGACTATAAGCCCCAAGAAATGTTTGGAAGAAAAACATAATGCAAACATTTCCAATTATTATATTTAGTTCTTATTCTTTGTCTTTAAGAATGACTTTGAACAACCAGTATCAACTTGATGTTCTGTCTCCACATAATAGTACCTGAGTAGGAAATGTGACATTTTGTCAGAACAAGCTATACCTGTTTGCATTAAATAAATGGAAAAATATTGAAATCATTTTAATCTTTCAGAGAGGACTGTGATGAGATTTTCTTAGATATGCAAAATCTTCCTTCTCTTTCCAAAGGTCATGCTCAGCTCAACACAATTTCTACTGCTATTTATTTTTGTATTATTTTTCCCGGTATTCCTTTTCAGTCCTTTCCGAGTTACTCAGTTACAGGCCTGTTGCAACTCAGGAAAAGTCATTTTCTAATCTTTAGCCCCTTCCAGAAATAATGAGCTGGCATTGCACAAGCATTGAGCACAATATTTTTTGTTATTGTGCTGCTTTTCTTATGGCAACCTCTGTCTCTTACAGGCAAAGCTTAATTTCTCCATTGAAACACTGGCATCAGAAATAACCTTCTCTCTCCCCCTTCTTTGTGAAAAAGACTTTCATTTGACTTGGGGAAAGGTGTTAGACACCAGGGTAACTGAACTTCTTATTAACAATTTGCCCCTAGGAGGAATGGAAGCGTTTGAGTGCCTAAATTCAGATGAGTGAGGTCTCGTGGCCCAGAGGTGTAAAAACAAACTGACGCCTCATTATTTTGTTCATACTATGATAGCCTCTTTAAAGCACAGTATTGTTAACTTTTGTGTCTTTTTTCACTCACTTACCTTTGAATTATTAGTGAGATCGGTCTGTTGCATTTTACTCATTTTTGAATCCCATATGCCTCAGATAGTGCATGACTTAATCAATGTTTGCAGAATGTAAATACACTTTTGATTTCAAACGTATGTTTTATCTACCAAATGGATTATCCATAGTGAATTGTTTATATTAGATTGACTACTTTCTAATAGCAAAGAACTTCTGAAAAAACCTTTTCTTACTATTAGGTCGTATACACCTGACAGATGAAAGTTAGAGTTAACATTATTATAAGAGATATAGAATCATTAAGATTATCTATTAAAAAGAAATCTTCTATAATATTTTAAAATAATAATGTTATTTACTACTATCCCCTAATCTGTTACCTGTATACTTGTACTGAATTTGATTAAAATTTTTAATAATGTGCCTTTTAATTTCTAGACATTTTCTAAGAAAACTGACCTATATAAATAAAAGAGAAAAAAATAAAATAAAGAAAACTGACATGTAAATTAAACTTACCATTTGACCAATCAACAGACTTTTATTGAGCACCTACTGTGTGCCAAGCACTATCCCACATTCTGGGAATATGGTGTTGAGCAAGTAAGATGAGCTCCCTGCTTTCATTGTCTACATTCCAGAGAGAAGCGACATACCATAAACATATAAACAAGTACATAAACAAGAAAATGTGGCATAAGAAGTACTGTACTAAGAATGAACAGGGTGATGGAGTGGGGATGAGAGTGTTACTAATTTACATTTGGTGATCAAGAGGGGCTTCACTGAGGATACTGAAACTGAAGCTTGAATGACAAGAAAGAACCAGACATGTGAAAATTTGGAGATGGTTTTTGGTCCACTGGATCGTCAGAAAGAACATTTCAACTAAGACTTGAATGACAGAGATGAGTCAGCCAGGAAAATAGCAGAAGGAAGGGGATTCAGCCTGTAAAAAGTTCTGAAGCTAGAATTCCTGGAAGAATTCTTAGTGAATGCCCAGGGAAGAGAAAGAATGGAAGAGTGGCATGAGATTAGGCCAGAGATTTAACTAGGAGTTTTCAAGGAGGCTTTTATAGAGCAGGCTGAGGAATATGTAGTTTATTCTAATCAGGGGAGTGACAGAACTTGATTTACAAGTTTATTCATCTTCCCTCCTTACTGAATTTTGATCATCTTCCCTTAAAGGACTTTTCCCAGTAGCCTTCAAACATGCTCTGATCTCATCTATCTTTAATTCACTATCTTTTATTAACCACTCTTTCTACTCCTTTCCCAGGCATGATTCTCACAAAATGTTAACTGTGTTTGTTTCTTTTAATTTAATCTTTTAAATTTCTTGTCCTTTCAACCCACCTCATGTACTCATCAATCAATTTTTGTCTCTACCTTTCCATTTAAATTGCTTTTGTGGTCCAGTGAACCATCCTCAGACTCCTTTACTACTTGATATTTAGCAATATTGACCATGATGACCTTTAGGAAACTCTTTTCTTGGCTTCTGTGACATCATGTTCCTGGTTTTCTTTTCACCTTTTTTGGTTGTTCTTTCTCTCTTACATGCTGATACCTCCTTTTCTCTCAAATTAAATGCTTAAATTCCTTTAGAACTAACTCTGAGTTCTCATCTAATATTACCATCATTTTTTTCCTCATCTACACACACACACACACACACACACGTGCACGCACACACATGCACACGTGCACACACACGGCTTTTAATACCATTTATATTTAGATGATTCCCAATTTATTTCTCTAGGGCTTTCTTCAGAGATTCAGACTCACATATCCAACTACCTACTTAAAACGATGTGTAAACATGATCAGACTGGCTTCTGAACACCACCCCTGCCCCAACACGATTCTCATCTGGTCTTCTTAAACTCAAGATGAAGAACATCATCTTTATTTACCCTGCTGCACAGTCCACCTTTGCCATTTACCTCTCCTTTGTTTACTTATATTTATTCCTTAACTGAGTTTGGGCTATTCTCTAAAATGTGTCTTGAATCTGTTTCTTTTTTTATCTATTCCCATTGTTACCACCCTAGTTTAATTTTCTCTCATTGAAACTATTGCCATGTCCTGAATTGGTTTTCTTTTAGCTTATGCACTTCTTTAGTTGATTCGTAATATAATGTCCAAGTTCTCTTTGAAAGATGTAAATCTGATGATACTATCCCACTTAAGTTACTACAGAATTTCACAGTATTCCTTAAATAAAATCCACCATACCTAATTGGATCGATAAGACCCATATCTCTAGGCTCCCCTCTGGCTCACAAGATGCAGACCTCTAGTTCCCAACCTCCATAATTCTCCTTCCTCAGATTTTGGTACATGCTGCTCCCTCTGCCTGGAATGCTTATTCTCATTCTCTTGACCTGATTAATTCCTTCCTACTCACCCCTGGAGCCTCAATCTAAATGTTATTTTCTTTTTCAGAGACATTTTTCCTGACTTCCAAGTTCAAATTAAGTCTTCATTCCTTTACCTTCTTGGCTTTCACTGCAGTTTCAGATTTATATTTTCATGTCATCATTGGTTAAATGTCTTTCTTTCCAATAGACTCTAAACTGAAAGAAGGCAGGAACCATACCCTTCTATATAGGTATCTTGCAGTATCTTTAGTACCTTTAACATTGTTAATAGTTAGTACTCCATATGAGTTAGTTGAAATAATAATATGAAATATATAAATGAATAAAGGGTTGAGGACTTGATCTGGTACTCATCTATTTCTTCAAAATGTAATGATGCGAAAAACAGTATTAAGAATTGAGAAATGAGAGGAAATTAAAATATTGTAGTTTATTTATTGTTTTTCTCCATCAAAAGTAGTTACAAGTGAATATGAATTAAAAATTTTATACATATACTTTAGTATGTATGTATCTTTCATATATAAATATTCATATCTTTTAATTCACTTTGCTCACATTCCTTAAATAATGTAAAAATTTTGTTACAAGTGTTGGATTAAATACACCACATTTTCTGACACTTTGCTTGACTGTTAGGATGATAGAATAATTTTTTGAAAATAGCATCAATGAATTATTGAACTGAATTAGTCCTACAATCATATTTTATGAGCTGGGATGGAACTTATTGGACATCTAGTCTACCAGTCTATTTAAAAAATGAGAAAACCCAGAGAAGCTAAGTGGCTTATCCAGGGAAAGATAATTCATTAACAACAGAGCTAGAATGAGAATCAAGTATTCTGACTTTTAATCCAATGTTCTTTCTCACAAGATTTTCAGGAGCCAGCATAATTACTAGTTTTCTAGTATTGGCAGCCGAATTAAGACCAACCAAATTCAGGGTTTTAATTTATAAGTTAAATATAGTTCTCCAATATGGAATATAAGTATCAGGTAGATACTCAGATTTGTAAGCCTATTCATATGTGTATATATATATCCTTTCTATATATTTTCTTTACGTATATATTTATATTTAATATTATATATATATATATGTTCTATTTCATATATATATTTCACTTCGAGGAAATTTAAATCCCTTCCAATTTTATCCCTTCCTTTAAACAGGAGAAACTTAGGCTTATGGAGACTAAATAAATTCAATTCGTCTAACTATATGAATTGTGTTCTCACAATGTGAATTTGTATAAAAAGCACAAATACCACTCTAGGTGGCTTCTTTCTTCTCCTTCTTTATATACCCTACAGTTTCTAAGTTTTCTACAATGAAGATATATTAGTTCTATAATTGGGAGAAATTCTGTAATCTAAAAATGTATTTAGAATACCAGTTTTTTTAATCAAATCTTTTTCTGCCAAAGCTGTATCTCCATTCTCTTTTATATGAAAATGATTACTCTCTATTTATGACCTAAAACATACTCTAACAAGATAATTTGTAAGGTCACAATGATCAATTAACATTTAGTAACTCAATGTATAGTAATAAAACCAAGAAGATTATGAGCTAGAATTAATCAGTGCAAATACATGAAAATAAACAAGTTTCATTTCAGAGGTTTATTTTACTGCTTTCTTGGAACTACAACTAACTAAAAAAACAATTTGAAAATAATTCATTTACACAAATGAAATATTGATTGAAGAAATAACTGGTGGAAAAATTGCCATGTTGATGTTAGATATATTTTTATAATTATAATTACAAAATGTATTATTATTTTAGTGATAGAAGTTGAAATTAAATGAAGATGGATCAGCACTTAAAATAGGGTCGGGCACAATAAAAAAGCCATTGAATGAATAAGCAGTTGAATACATTAATTAATGAAATAGAATATATTCTCCTAGAAGGCTTATAAGATATTTATTTATTCATTCAACACACATTTACTGGGCACCTAATCTGTGGGAGATGCAAAAGAGAGTAAGACATTTTGTCTACCTTGTAATGCTCATTGTTTAATGTGAGTGATTAAAAAAACAGTCATGTAAGTTTTTGGGTCTGTCCCCTCCACTGAAAGGTGAGCTCTTTGGGGTTCCGGAACTATTTTGCACATCTCAATCCTGGTCTCTAACATGCTCAGTCAATATATGGGAACGGAATAGCTGGTCAAAAATACATCTGGAGAAAAATTTTAATGTGTGTCATATGAGAAATACAAGTAAGATGCGATGGTTAGTCATAGGAGAGAAAGTTTGCATCAGGTAAGGTGTGAAGGGTAATGTATTTGCCTGGAAGATTAGCAAGCATTTGAACAGCTAAGCAGTGGAATTTAGCATGCCTAACAAAGCCCTTTATGTAACAGTCTTATCCCGCTGGGTAAATACAAATCACCCACTCAAGTTCTAGTGCAGACTTCTGGCTCTTTCTCCTTCCTCTCAAGCAGATTTTGAGGTGCATAATTCTTGGAATTGGAATAATGTGCCACCTAGCTCTACTTTCCATGGCACAAGGAAGTTCCAAGTTCATGCCATCTCTCCCCCATTTCTGTATGAGGAGCCAAGACTGCTCTTTGCTCATTGACCCATAGGTTGGGGTCAGTCTTTTGACGTGCAGACACTGCCAAGCCAGCTGGAAGCTGCCAGAATTACACAAGTCAGGGATGCAAATGAGGTAGGGTTGGTTTAAGAGCAAAGGCTACAGAAGCAACATCTTTCTTACTTCCCTGTAATATTATTATGCTTTGCAATTTTGAAGAAGTTTCTGAAACTGTTCATAAGAACATTTCTTTTTTGGGTACATTCTGTCATGACCAAAACACATGAACAATGAGAAATTTAAGAACCAGTATATAAATTTATTTTTATTAAGCACCTGTTGGATTCCTAGCACTATAAGGAGTAATGAGTTTAGGAAATGACGTAGAAAAAATACAACCCTTATATCTAGGAGTTATAATTTAACATACACAAGAAATAAATGAAAAATATCAGGAAAACCTGGTTTAATAGAATCAGCCTTGGTCTGCAGATAAGTGACTGTTGTGATGCTCTGCATTGTGACCAGCCATGTGGACTTGAACAAGCCACTTCCCTTCTCTATGCTTCTATAAAATGAGGAGTGGGTCACAGGAGTTCATCATTGTTCAAGTAAGTTTAGGGTCATTAAATTATATAAGTATCTCCTTTTGTTACCTTATGTAAACTCTTGGAACTCAGAAGAGTATCAAGGAATAAATGAGAATGAGCTACTATTTATTATAGACTTTTAGCATTTAAAGAAGTCTCTGTATTCATCTAGTCCAATATCTAACTTTTAAAAAGTAAAAAAACTAAGACATGGAGTGAATTTAATAGCCTAAGAGCACAGCCAGTGGAAGCTCCAGGTCTTCTGATCCAGTTCTCTTGATTCTGATTAAGTTATTTTTCAGTCCTCCCAAATGCAGGGCTTTATTTTCATCTGGAAGGTCCTTTTGGTTTTCATTGAATTCAGTTGTTTTTTTCCCCGCAGCTCTTTGATATTTAACTAATGATTAAACACTTAAAAGGCATGGGAAACAAACAAGGTAGGGGACAGTAATTTTTCAGGGAACAGAAGTAACACTTAGGTATCTTTCCATCACCTGTTCCTACCTCGCATAGCTATCAACCCTTAGGCAAAAAGACTATGGTTGAGAAGAAAACTACTACCGAAACTTAGATGGTAACATTATCTTTGGGAAAAGAGTGCTGTGAATGGCGGTATCTGGAAAGTATCATATTTATGCCTACATAAAGAAACTTGATTTGTTGAAAGTGGTTATTTGCCACAGAATCTGCAAATTTATATTATACTCTGGGAAATAATAATCAAATAAAATTGTATAATTTAACTTGCAGTGTTTCCAAAAGTCAATCTGAAAAAAGAACAGCAAAGAGAACTTACAAGCTATTCAAGTCCATCATACTACAAGATTTGCTGATGTACATGAGTGTCCTGGAAATTTTCCATACTTGCAAAAGCATGTCCTTTCCCTGAACCTCTGTTTAGCAATAGCTCAACAAGAAAGGAAGGTGGTTAATGTGATCTGAGGTGGTTAATGTGATCTGAGGAGTTTAATGTCATAGGAGAGAGTTGGAACACAAAGAAGATATACTTTATAACAGTATAAAATTTTCCATATCTCAGGAAAAAAATGCTAAATTTTAGGGAATTTTTTTTACACAAAAATTCACCCTTTTTTGAAGGAAATGCTTATTCTTCTCTTGAGTTGGGAAATTTCTCAGTAAGAACAAGTCTTTTTATTTTCTCTAATCACACTTTCATGTAGCAGCTGAAAACAAAGTTAATAGAGAACTATGGAAAACAATGCTCATGGTGTTAAAATTATTGGAAAAGAGATGGAAAAACCACTTAAATAGGATTATCCAAGGGGAACTTTCCTACCATTTCATTGGCAGTAGGTTTAACATGTCTTTGATGGGAGGTGGACGTCAACATTCAAAATCACCCTTTTTAATATTAGGGAAAAAAAAAGTGATGTTGACATTCTTTAAAAACAAATAAATGAAACTGTACCAAGGTACCAGAATAATTGAGAAAGGATCCATTTTCTCAATTCTAATTATTATGTTATCAAAGTACACTGATTAATGTTTCATCAGTGGCTTCATCTTTACATACACATATGCAAAGATTAATATGTATGTCCATGGATCTATATAGAGAATAAATACATTATATAAAGTGAATTCACTCCCAATCCCTCACTTACTCCAGTCCCAACACATGGTCCAAAATCCAGAAGAAGTTTGGTAGAAAGAGACTTAGGGTCAGAAAAATAGTTTATGAAGCAGTCTATTCCTTATTCCCTTAATGCTCTTCATTATCGGGTACATAATGGGTTTCCCTTTTTGAAACTCTGAGAGAGTTTAAACTCAAACTAAATATACATTTGGAGTTGGGTGATACTTGGGGTTGCAGCACAGGATAGTTTTATTATGTTTGGTACCTGGCAATGTGAGCTCCTTACTGTCTGCTTCTACTCTCGAAAAATCCAAGTACCTAACACAAACACAGGTCCCGCCTAGGACACCACAAGAATTCAGCAAAGGGCATTGAATGGAGTTTATAACAGAAAATAGATGAGAATTTCAATTTTATTCCAAGGGGAAGGCTACAATGGGATTAAGAAAAGTTTAGGGAGAGGACATAAATGTTCACTGAACACCTTCTGGGGGTGGTATACATATGCTGTTTTGTTTAATGTTTATAACCATCATGAGAAGTTTTTCTTAGCATCATTTTACACATAAGGAGATTGAGGCACCGAGACTTTAAACAAGAAGTCCTAGGTCAAGAGTTACGACTTACATAAAGGTAAAGCAAATTTTAAGCTTTGTAGTAACCAAAAGTCCAAGGTTTGGCAGAAGTCCCACAAATTGCAGCCCAGGACCAAGAAGCAAAAAGTAGAAACTGACAGAATAGCTAAGGGGACTGAAGCTAATACTGAATGACTGGATTTTATTTTGCCTTTGAGTGTAGTATGTAGATTTTTAAAGAATTAAGTCCACATTTTCAGGTTCCTGTTGTGTTTTTAAAGATGTCAACTAGTATTTGGTGCTTGGCGCAGTGTAAGTTACTAGAATATGTTTACTAGCCATTTTTTAAAATTATATAATTCTTTAAAAATGAGAATGGTGCTAAGGAATACCCATATAATTCCTATCATCCATTTAAGATGATCAAGAGGGGAAAACACCCATATGTATTTAGAATTAGAACTTGGATGGATAAAGTAGCTCATTCATAAAATTCATTTGTTACCATCAACCATTTTTTTTTCTGTGAATAAAAGTCAAAATAAGGGTTGCTTAAGGTTTTTTCCTTGCTTTAAAAGGGAATATAGATAGATAGATAGATAGATAGATAGATAGATAGATAGATAGATAGACAGACAGATAGATAGATGAAGATACAGTATAACTTTGGAAACTAAAGCAAGAAAATCTAGTCTGTTTTTAATTTCACTTTACCAAAGATGTGTATTTCATAACATTCAATATGCTTTTAATAACAACTAAAGCCACTTTATTTAAAGTCTTATATTAAAAAAGGGAGTTACATTCTCTTCTAGCTAACAGAGTTCTATATTTTTTCTATTTGCAGAATGAGTTAGAATCTTGCCCTTGGGATGCAGGAAAACTCCTCCACGTATAACCTTAAAATATTATCAAGTAGCTCTGGTGGTTTTAAAATATGTCCACAAATTACTTTATACTGCACTCTTCAAAAGATGGATCAGAATGCCCCCCCTTAATATGAGCTGGATATAATAACTTGCTTATAACAAATAGAATAAGGTGGAAGTGATGGTGTATGACTTCTGAAACTAGATCTTTTTCAAAGTATAGTTTTATATTTATTTATTTATTAAAATTTTTATTGTGAAATAAACATAACATAAATTTACCACTTTAATCATTTTCAAGTATACAACTTAGTGGCATTAAGGACATTCATGATGTTGTACAACCAATAATACCACTATCTAGTTCCAGAACTTTCTCATCATCTCAAATAGAGACTCTGTACCCACTAAGCAATAACTGAGGCCAGATTTTAAAAGGTTTTCCTTCTTACTCTGTGTCTTGGATAGCTCACTCTGAGGGAAGCCAAATGCCATGCAATGAGGACCCTCAAGCAGCCCCATGGAAAGGCCAATATGGTGGGAGACCGATGCTTCCAAACAGCCCCCCAGCCAGGAGCTGAGGCCTCCTGGCTGCAGCCCTGACGGAGTTTAGAAGCAGTTCCTTCCGCGATGGGCAGCCTTCCGACGCCATTTTAACTGCATCCTCCTAAGAGCCCCTGAGGTAGAATCCCCAGCTCTACGACTCCCAAACTCCTGACTCACAGAAACTCTGACGTCATTCATGTTGGTTGTTTTAAGCCCCTAAATTTGAGAGTAATTTGTTATGTAGCAGCAGATAGCTAATATAGTTGCTGAAGTTATAATAATGGAGAAGAAAGTACTTGAAAATATGAACAATATACAACATCATTAGTTCATCTTTGGATTATCACATCTTACGTAAAGACTATTTGGAGGTTGACACTGTGGGTACCAATTAAACAATCTGTCATTTTGGCCATATCTTTCCCTGCCTTATAGTTTATTCACACCTTTGTTTAGAACCACAGAAAACCGTGTCTGATGAAATCTAATGCGAGACCTGCCTCTTCTGTTTGTTAACAAGCAGATCGCAGCATAACCTTAAAATTCTTCCCCAGTCACCTGCTGTTGTGACCTCAGTTAAGCTCATGAAAAAGCAGTCCTACTTTGATCTAATTTACATACCTTTCCCGACAATGGTGTGCTGCCTGGGATTCAGTTATAAGTCTATGTTTAGCCAATAGACTGTATGTAGTTAATAGATTTTTTGCTACTAATCTGATTTTCATCTTACCGACTAAATGACTAACTCTCAACTCTAAATGTCAATTACACTGCTTGAGAATTGAAGGAGGCTTGTCTAGACTGTACAATCAGAGCTGAGTCTAGACAGTATCCGACTCTGTGTTCACAGTTCGGTCTAATATCAATAGAGAGATTCAGCATTAGCAAAAGTAACAGTTTTAATAATAAAGTGTATGAGTTAGACATCCATTCAGCTTTGTGGAACAGAAAACCAACAATAGTGGCTTAAACAAATGTGGGGCTTATATGTCCACACAGTAAGTCCAGAGATAGTCGGTCCAATGCTGCAGTTACTCAAATGTCATTGATGAATAAAGCTCTGTGCATTTGCCTGCTCCACCATCTTTAACATGTGCCTTTTGCCCTGTGGTTGGAAGACAACTGCTAACTCATCAGGTATCAAGTCCCAGCTCCAGGGAGAGAGAAGGGCAAAGGACAAAGCTTTCTCCTCAGGAGGCTTTGCTTTTTTCTTCAAAAAAGAAAGCCCTCCCCAGGCGTTTTGACATTTATATCTACCGCATCTCATTGGCCAGAATTGGGTTCTATGACCACCCCTAACTACAGGGGAGCCTGACAATTCAAATACTCATCTTTAGTCTCCATAGAAAAGGACATCAAGAAAGAAATAGACTGAAAGGGTGTGGAGTGATCTAACCTTTAGTAATATCTGCCACAGAAGGGAACCTAAGGTTTTGGGGGACAGACATATTTTTATAAAAATATAAACATATCTATTTTATCATATACATATATATTAAAATATTATATATTGATTATTTATAATAAATAAGTAGATGTATTTACATATTTTATGAATATATATTTTATATAAATATAAACACTTATTTTAATATCTAACAGTTAATTCCCTCAGCAACACTTTATCCACTGAAGTTGCCCAGGGAGAAAACGTTTTGGTGCCGTGCTGGGTGGGGGAGCTTGACAGTGCTTAATATCACCAGCACTGAAAGTAATAAATGTTATCCCTCTTGCCCATCATGCATATGAATGACGCTCTGAAGGCTGAATGCAACCTAAGAATTTACGTGAGAAATGAGGCATGAAACATTTTTGAAAATATTACTGCATATTTTATACCCTTTTCAATATGCTACAAAAGGTTTGAGCCATCAACTGAACACTGCCAGGAAAGAACAAACAAGAACAAAGGATACAAAACACATGCTGGGAGTCCAGTCACCCCAGGATGCTCTTTAGGGTTGGTATGACGATCACAGTACCAGGCAGTCTGCTCTGCTTCAAACTCTCCCGTCAGCACTTCTCCTGCAAGCCTGGTTCGCCCGCAAACCCATCCCAGGCCAAGTAGACAAAAATATTCACCGAGCACAGTCATTATTGGAGGAGACGTTCCATAGACATCTTCTCCGACTCCTGCCACTTGGTTCCTTGTAACTTCTTCCATCTGAGATCCTTCTTCTCATTTTGAGAACATGAAGGAAACATGTCTGGTTGAGGGTTTTCTATTCAGAAAATTCAGTTGATGTTTAACTCTTTTATTCTGAATATTTTTATTGTCCAAAATATATTTTGTAAGCATGATCCTATGATAATAACTATAATATGTTTGGCATCCTGGGAACTTATCTCATGTTAATGATATTCAGTAAAATGGCCAGTGCCGTGAAAACATTTACTCTATTAAGATATTATTCAGTATCTTAATCCTTTCTACTTTTATATAGTTTTAAAAAGTTCTGTAATGAATGCATATCATTCCCATAATGCAGAACAAGTATCAGCTTTGGTTTTTCCAGGAGGCTGTTGTCTCCCCAGACGAGACCTGAGCCAAGTTGGGGTTTGTAAAGTGAAAGTGCATGAGACATCATGTCTACAGACAAGTGCTCATCAACTGTCTGCGTCCCAGAATCTCACCTGTCAGGTCCTGAGCCTCCTCTGAAGACTCATGTAAAAATACTGATTCCTGGACCCCTGATATAATTCATTTGGACCAGGGTATGGCTCAGAAATCTGCATTTTTAACAGATACCCTAAGCGATTCTGATACAGATGGTTCCCACGCCACACTTGGAGAAACACTGCCCTGATGTCACTTCTCATGTTATTAGAGGCCACAGTCTGTGCCAGAGTCCGTTTTTATGAACTCCACCGACAGGCCAGTCTCCCCTTGGAGCAGAGAACGGTTCCCTCTCTCCCACATCGTTCAAAGAGTAAGCTGCTTCTACTTTTCCTTGGTCACAAAGAGTTAATAGATTAACAATTTGCATAGTACTGCTTAATATTTAGTAATACTCTGTTGCACTGAAATATTCTGTCATTCAGGAAAAAGTGTTTCTTAATTAGTTAAGCTCAATCAAATGCCTACTATGAATAAGAAGAGACATATTAAAGATAGATAAGACCAGCCCCAATTCTCACACCAAGATTTTTAGATTCAATAGCTCCCACCTGTCCGTCACTGGCTATGAATTCCCACAGCTAATCTTTTGTGATAAACTACATAGTACAAATGAATGGTTACCATTCTAGAAGGATCATTTCTTGGCCAGTGAAAACATATAGAAAGTTTGGTGTTAAAGATTTATCTTTAACCCTTTCTTCCAAGAATGTTCTACATCATTTTCTTATTTCTGAGATGGTTCTGTTTTTCTACTACAGATTTAAAGAAGGGTTTCTCTGGGCACAAAGCATGTCGGGGAGCTCTTACTATAAACTGACTGTTATTTTTTCCTGGTTACTAGATAATGTTTCACTTAGATACTATATGTGAGACCTCACCTAAATCTGGGAGGATGAGACTGCATATTTCAGAGCTAATCTGCGAGCTGTGTTTATGAAAGTGTCATTAAGTTCTTGCAAAAAGTAAGGGGAGGAGAAAAGGGGAAGGGAAAAGAAGAGGTTCAATGACAATAACTGAATTTTTTAAGCATCTCCTGAGTGCCAGCCATGAAGCTAAGTGCTTTAATGAAGTATCTCGCTTAATCCTCATGACAGATATGAGGTATAGGTTCTGATTTTACAGATGATGAAAACTGAGGCAGAGAGAGATTAACTGCACAAAGTCTATAGCTACTAGGGCCAAACTAAGATCCAAGCAGAGTCTCTCTGTTTCCAGATCTCTCAACCATGCCCTGCACGAGAGCCGGCTGGTGGATGACTTTCTGGCAACAGGCAGCCATGGGCAGGCGCCCCACCGGGAGCATAGCTGTATCACTCCCGCAGCATCAGAGCAGCCCGCAGATACTGCGGTTGGTCAAAGGTTATGATCCACTGTCTAATGCGTCGGAGGGCCTCCGACAGCCTCAGAAATAAGGCTGGATTTAGGAATTCCAGCTCCCTTTCCTCACCAAGTCAGCCCCTTGCAATTCACATGCTACATACCCTCTGCCTATTGATCAATCTACTGTACCGAGGAAGCTCAGTTCTAAATTTTCTAATAAAACCATCAGAATGATTAAAGAGAATACCATGGCTGTCAGAAAAATATCAAAAATCAGTATGGTGCCTGAGTTAGCCCTGTTGACCTACGTACGATTTTTTGTTACAGGGTGAATAGCAATTATTTGGCTGTTAATTAATGCTATGTTATTATTATTAGGGAGGCCCCAGGTTCAGAAATTCTTAATTGCTTGAACTCCTAGGCTAATTAATACAATTTTTAAAGGGATATGTCAGGAATCACAGTATATGATTTTTTACCAAACATGGAACATGAAGGACATGCCCCTCACTGGAGGTTGCTAGATCATTCTAAGCACTTAGCACAGGTCTTGTCAGAGAAAATCCCAGTGTATTAATTTCACAGTTACTTATCAAAAGTCTGTAGAGCGTGACGTTTTGCATAATCAAGATGGTTTATTAATTCAAGTTGTCATTTGATTTTTTTCATTTACATTCCAATTCACAGAGACATAAGCATATCAATTACAAAACAACCTGCAGGAACTAAATACAAAATAACGACAAGGCTAAGCATTGTACACTACGTCTAGATGTGACGGAGCTCAGGGGCAAGACGGTTTTCACAAAACACCACGTACATGTTGATGATTCACGTTACCTGATAAGAAACGCCTTGTAGTTTTCTTCCTTGCACAGAATGTACGTTATTACTCCAAAGAAAACCGTCTTCATTTAGAGCTATGAAAAGAGGTGTCACATAGACATTACCAGGAATTACGAGGTTTAAGAAGTTTAAGTGCAACTGAATACTCATAAAATTTTTCCTTAGTCTATTAATGCATTATATTGACTAGACCATAAGTGTTTACTTTCTTGAAGATACGCTCTTCTTACCAGAAATAGGTGCAAATAAAATAGAAATGTAACACAATAAAAACGAAGAATACTACTGACCAGCTGTGTTCTTGGGCAAATCATGGAACTTCTCTGGGACTCAGTTTCCTTCCCACTAATAAAAGAGTAGTATCTTAGCCAGTGAACCACTTCTACCTCCAAAATGCTGCGATTCCATGAAGGTATCACCTCACTTGTTTCTGTTAAACCGAGTTTCCCACCCCTGGCATTTTGAGCTTCATTAGTTTATGTCTTCTCAGCATGAATTATTTATGTTGAAATTGTTCTCTGCATGCTTTGGCAAAAGCTTTGGAATGTGTCATCCATTTGCTTGCAGCTGAATGAAACCTTTTCAAAAGATAGTAGCATTTCCCTGTCAGGCCCTGTAAAAGAGGCTCCATTTATTTAAATCTGGACTATACCCTGTGCTGGACCAAGACAGGACTTTTTATGGATCACTTAACTGAAGCCCCTTCGCTTATGGATGAGGGTACTGAGAACCACAGAAATCTCCTGGCCACCAGGCCGATGACTTTTTCTTTCACCTTCACTCCTTTTTACTTCTAGTCACTACTTCAATTTTCCACTCTTCCTCTTTCTTATATTCTGTGGGGGAGGAAGGAGCAGGCAAGGCCCACCTTCCATGCACAATGAAAAAGCGGAGCAGGTTTTTCTCCAAACTCCCAATATAGCTCTGGTTAAAAGATATGCTAAATTCACAGCTCAGAGTTATTGCCACCAATGACTTAATATTTCAAATCAGAGTAACCACACTCCAAGATTCCAGAAAATACTTAAATTTTAAAATGAGCTGGTTTTGTGATGTGGCTCTTTGAAGAAAGAGCTGCCGTCCATCATAGGGTTAGAAGGCTAGAAGCAGAGTTTTTACTGCCTTTTTAAAAATGTTTTAGTCTCTGTATTTAGAAAAAATTCTTCTGTTCCTTTATTCCTTTTCATCGCTTCCCTTTTTTTGATCCCTTTACCCTGAATTTTGGAGCACTCCCTCTATAATTATTCTTCTGGGTACAGGAAAAGAACAGTGAAGTAGACTCCTGTACTCTCAAATCTGGGAGCAGCTGAGTCAGGGCCATCACTTACGCAACAATGCAAGGCAGCAAAATGAGTGATGGGGACACACGGTGGGGAGACAGCCCCGTGACCCAGAGCACTCGTGCAAGAGGCAGGGCCTCCGTGGAAGCTTGAAGAAGGCTGACAGTTTGGAAAAGTAGAAGAAAAGGAAAAGTTACAAATACAACTGCAATGCCATGAACACTGGCCTGTAGTGTGCAGGAAGTGAAACATGTCTAATTAAATGTAGAGATTGAGATTGATCAGGTCAGAGGGCAATTCTAGACATTGCACCAGAGGAGGCGAGGCTGGGTAGGTGAGTGAGGAGGAATTTTAATGAGCCCTGAGTACCAGGTGGAGGAATTTGGACATAACCCATGAGACCAATGTTGCAAATATAAATATCTAAGGAAGTCATATAAGTAACTTAACTAAGCGAAGCGGATTTTGTCAGGGAGGCACTGGGAGGCGTGTGGCGAGGGGCAGGTCCACCATGGCTAAAGGGCAGCCATGGATCTCAGCTCACTCAACTGAAATCACCTCAGACTCCGGACCCAGGATTGTCAATTCTCCTCATGTTTCTCAAGGGAGTATAACTATTTGAATTTTAACGTAAAATTTCCTGAATTTTAATATACTGTATGCCCCAAACCAGCTTTTTCTCAAAATAAATACATTTATAAAGCTACCCGTTTGTGGCCTTTGCTTAGAAGATGGGAGACTTTTGAGGGTTTTGGACCAAGAAAGGGACACCAGAAACATGGCATTTCATGAAGATTAGCCCTTTGTTTTGTAGTCTTACACATTTTATTTATCTGTCATCTCCTCAATATTACCCTTCCAAGAAAACATTTATAAAGAGAGAAGCAATTTGATCCTCAGCAGCAATAAAGGCAGTCATTGAATTGGGTACTATGCACATTATATCTTCCAAAGATGGCCACAACAATATCTCCCTCATCCCACGTTCTTCCACAGTGTGACCTTGGCTGTCCTCCATCAAGAAATGGAGTTTAATTCTCCGCTATTGAATTGGACTGGCCTTAGTGATTGGCTTGTCACAGTAACATGCAGTGGAAGTGATGTTCTGTGACCTCTAAGTCTAGGTTAGAAGAAGCCTGGCAGCTTCTACTGGGGTCCCTTGGGATGCTCACTCTCCAGACACTTCCCAGTGTGATGTGTGACGCTCCCGCTCACGTCTCTCCCTCTCACAACCCAGCCTCTAGCCTGGGAGAAGCTCAGGTTACATAGAGAAGCCACATAATGGTTCTCCAGCTGGCATTCCCAGCTGAGCCCAGCCTCAGGTTATCCCAGACAGGTCCCAGACATGTAAGTGAAGAAAACTCTAAGTGATCCTAGTCACCAGACATTTAAGTCCTTAGCATTTAGGTCTTCCCAGAGGACGCCTCAGACATTGTGAAGCACTGTCCTGACTGAATCCCTGACCTCAAAATCCATGGGCTGAATAAAATGCTGCTTTATGTCATCAAGTTTTGGGGTGGTTTGTTTGTAGCAGTAGATTGTTAGTACATGCATGAACTACATAAGTGGGTCACAAATGACAATGTATGTAAGAATGCGCTATCCAACGTGCACATTCAGACTCCAACTGCCTCTCAAATGCAGATGCAGGAAAAAAAAGTGGGATGAAGTAGAAAAAAAAAAAGGCAATATTTCTAATCAGCTTTTAGGTGAGTCTAATGGAGATTAGACTTCTGACCACACTCAGGTAAGAACGCTCCTAAAGAATTGAAAGGATTCCAAGACTCATTTGTACAAAACACTAGAACTCAGAGTGTTATCATTATTCAATTCGGAGAGGCTTCCTTGGAGGTGAGAGAGGCCCACAGGGGCGGGCAACCTCTGCACAGGAGGTTTATTCCCGCATCGTAAGCAAGACATTCAGGTGTAAAATCAGACTTCTCTCTGTCATTCCTCATGTAGTCCCGTCTAACCAGAGTTAAATTACATGCTCTTCAGAAATGATTTTTCAATCAAATTTTGGTCCCTGAGAATTAAACAGAATGGTAAGTACACTTGTGGCTATATATATTTAACATCTTGAAAATGAGGGTATCGAGCCAATAAAGAAAAAGAATTAATAAGATCTAGAAAAACTAAGCTGAAATATTTATATGCTTATGCTTACTCTGAAGAGGCTGGCCCAGTAATGATATTGACTAGATCCAGGAAAGAATATTTCAAATTAATGGCAATTTCCACTGTTAAACTGGAGGGTCTTAACATCCTCTTCTACCAATGGCTTTTTTCTTTTTGATGATGGACTCATCAAAACCATATGTAAAGAGGGTTTATTTTAAGAATAATTTTGCAGCAGTATGGGTGGAATTAATTCTCTTTTCATTACTAACTATGCTTCCTGAATTTCTCCAGCCCCTTATATCCTTTACTATTACATGCCAGTTTTTCTTTTGCATATTTTCTGTTTTCATAAAATAGTGTATCGCAGTCATACTGTTTGAAAAAAAAATCTCTAAATCTCCAAATAAGTTTTGTTTTCTTTTTATTACTTTTTAAATAATTTTACTTTGTTTCTGTTCTTTGTACTTTCTGTTATAAAATAATGAAAACTCTGTTCTCGGAAATATCTTTACTTAAATTTTAATTTGATCTTGGGTAAATTCCAATTCATAGATTTCAAAGTTTGTTCTTTTCAGGCTTTTTTTCCCCTCAGAAAACTAAGGCCAAAATAAATTTAAAGATTTTTTAAAATTGATTTTAATTTACTGAAGTGAATATTATGAATATTCTGCCTGTTTATGATGCTGAAAGAAAACAATTAACATGAATTATAGATTAATTTCCCTTGATATCAAAGCTATGCCAGTCTTTCAATTGTAAAGTCCTGACTCAATTTATCCTCCACTTATTTAACAGGTGTAGTCTCAGTACCAGAGATGTAGGTTTAAATAAAATTATTCTTAGAAGAAGGAAATGGAGTAGATAAACTAAAAATGCTTCCAGCACTCAACTTAATCTGATAAATTTTGTCTTAACCAACATAACACAGTCATGTTATCAGGGTATGTGACTATCTTTAGGGATTAAAATTCCAGGCACAAATCCTTGGCTAAATATACCCTGTGGAAGTTTCCTTCATCAGGCCCAATACTCTTTAGGACTGAAATGCTGTTAATATAACATGTCACATGGAAATACCATTTTGAAATGAAAATTGAGAGAAAGGGTCATTTTTTGTGGTCTTAGAGTTTGTAATAGATTCTTTAGAAGTCACTATCACTCCCACCTTGTATTTCCCTATATAGTCTCTTCTGTTTTATTGAAAGACGGTCTTTACCATTTCATCACTAGTATTCACTAAAATCATGGGTGACGAAGCACCTTGCTTTCGTTATTTCAATCAGCTTTACGGACAGCCTATCCTCAGGCACAGTAGACCACTCTTAAGTCGTTATGCAACTAACAGCTAAAACATAGTGTTTAAAATGAGAAAGAAATATTGTAGGTTGATATGTAGGGCACTAATTGCTTAGAAATACTCTGAGACTTCAAAGGAAGCTACTACACCCATAAAATTCAAGTCCACAAACTGTGGCCCTCTCTCTTCGACTAAATTTCTCCCTTCAATTTACAATGGCAACGACAGCCTTGGTCTCAGGCCATCAACTCTCTCTAGCACAGCATTAATCCCTAGGAAATGTCCTGTGACTCAGCTGCTCCTGCTGAAATGTCTGCTGAACTTCTTAGGTGCGTGCACATGCATGCGCACACACACACACACAGCACGAACACATAATCACTTAAGGATCTGAGACATGTCAAAGCTGAAAAGTCTTCCATAAAGGCTGTCATTTTTGTTCTTGGACAAAGAACAGATCACTAATCGGAAGCACTTTTCTTCAGACCAAGATTTTTTGCTGCTTTGTCAGTGTGGCTATAGTAGAACTATTTGCCAATTGTTCCTAAATTTAAAGCAAAAACAAAAACAAGAACAAAAACCACCATATTTTGTAGAAAGAAAGTTTAAGAAAATAGAATACTTGAAGAGGTTTATGGAAAAATTCATAACTAAAAATAATCTGTAATATAGTTATACCTTCTTTATTCTTTATAGATAAATATACAATAATCAAGAAGTAACATGTGCTTATTGAAGAGGTGGAGGGATGAATGGATAGGGGGATGAATGTCTGTCTTAGGGAATGAATACAGCTGGCATCCATGAGGTGAGGACAGAATCCAATCAAAATATATTAGTAAAACATTTCCTATGTTATAATTAAAAGAAAATATCTAAAATAATCCCCAAATGTTTCACCTACTTATTTATTTATAATGGAGAAAACTGTAAATATTTTAAAATTAACTTAAAACTAATCACTAAAACATTATACAATCCTGGATAAAACTGAAATATTTCAAAGGAAAATTATTATTTTCAAAACAATTACTTTGTAAATCTATGAACTCTGTGAAAAAACAAAAGGCAAAATCTGGGCAGAATGTATAATCCAATCATTAAACTCTTGAGTATAAAAGTACATTACAATTCCCTTTGTCCAAAAATACTAAAAAATATTTTTTAATTAAAAAAATCAGAAACTCATAAATAATCAATAACTAATATGAGCAATTATTTCTTGTTACAGTAACATTGTAGAGAGAATACCAAGCAGATCAACTTTTTATGTTTTTGTTTATCTTTGCAAACTATTAAGACTTACTGTTTTATTCATTACCTTCTCAAAGTTAAGTAATTTTAATTATGAAGTCATTTATTATTAATAAATTTTCCTATACCTGGCCGCTAATTTGCTCTTCTTGGGACTTTTTTTAATGATAAAATGTATTTAATCTTGCATTAATAATCAAGCTTTTTCTCTTTAATTTTTAAGAAAACCTAAAAATAACAACCATTAATATATTAGCGTTATTTTAGAAGGTTTTTGTGTGTGCTAATTTTAATATATTTTTGCATCCTTGTAGACATTAAAGACTTTCAAATATTTTGCAATTGATTCTTTGCTTCAACAGGCAACTTAATTAGATTTCACTTCCTTTCTGCATGTCTGTGTATCTACACACACACATATATTCTATTAATAATATATACATTCTATTCTATTAGTTTTTTCTTGTTAAGTAGACCACAATGCTCTGCTTATTTTAATGAAGAAAGAAGTAAATTTTTCTTACCTGCCCTTTAAACTATAGGAAAATGCAAAGTCAGCTAAACTAAATTTAGCAATTACCTTTTAGCTGACAGAGTCTTCTGATATGGGAATCATTCTCATGCGTCCTGGGTTCCTGCCAAATTGTGTCATTCACAGTTTTTCCCTCTAAAATAAAGCAAAGGGTAGGTTAGCAGAATTTACAGTAACATCTGCCAGGTAAATGTAAGAAATTTGGTATCAGACAAGTTCAGCACACGGTTGTAACTTGGTAAGTGATATATTAAGTGTTGTGGTCCATTTTGGGGAGTTCTGGTCCCTGATGGACACCCCTAGATGTCCTGTGGGCTCCCATTTATTTCCATGAACTACATAAGGACCCAAGCATATATAATAGAAGGTTGCTGCTGAAATTCCTCTTGATAGCTTATGATTACATTATTTTGATGTATTTTTCCTGAATTAATAACCATTTATTTTTTATACATCAATTGAAGTAGCCCCACTCTCCACATTCCTCATTGTTTTTAATAAAATAATTAAGTGTGTAGAGAGAACACTGAGCTGGGGTAGTTTCAAGAAACTCTAAGATCCTTTACTGGGAGAACCATGATTTTCTCAGCCTCGTCCTTCCAACAGCTGGAGCAGGTCTGGGCACATTGTAAAGAACTGAACTGCCCCAAATTGAAGAGCTGGAATCCTTCTGAATCTGCTTACAGATGACTAATCCTCCTACATGTTGTATCATACCACTGATGAAACAAATTTTAAATAATGCAACCAAAGCATCACACGGAAACAAACTCGACATGCTGTGCTGGTTTTAAAGGCGCTATTTGCTCTCATATTTGACTACAGAGAAGGCAGGTGATCATCAAGAATTATGTCAGCATGGAAATATCTAGAGTTTTGTGTGCACAGACTGAATTTGCTATGAGAGTGGCATATATAAATGGAAAATAAGAGTTTGCCTTACTTCCTTTTATTTAAGAACATACAATCTTCAAATCAAGGCTGATATTCAAAATATTTAGCAACTAGTGCCACAGGGCCTTGACTAGTGAGATGGGACTCAGCCCCCACAGATGCTGCCACGGGAAGAGGATCAGACCCAATTAAAACGCAGATGCCCGTGGTAGATGCATCCGTGGTGATCATCACTCTGCCTGAGCGAGCTTTTCATATTCTATCCAGGAAACTGGTTTTGAAAAGAGGGAGAAGGGCATTTGAAGATTCAACTCCTAGGCTCTACTGGGGAGAAAGAAAAAGAGGTACCCACAAATGTGACAAACTGCACAAAAATGAATTATTGATTGAATAATCCAATTGTTTTGTCACTGTGAATGTTTTGTAATTAGTGACTCCCTGTATCTGTAAGGGAGAGACACCATCCATTAACTTTCTAAAAATAATTAGATATTTACTTTAGAATTAAAATGTAAGTCAACCCATCTTTATTTTTATTGTAAATTGCTATAATCACAGAAACTAAAGAAAAGCTCTGGAGCTTGAAATGCTTGAAAAAGTCTTTTATAATTCAACTATTTTTGGCTTCTTTTATTCATTCCTAGATTCATAGATCTGAAAAGATATCTAAGAGGTCACCAAGCTAAAGTTGGGAAGCTGGGAGATAATCAGCCGATACACCACTGTAAAGAATTATTTTTTAATATGAAAGGAAATTATTCTGAATAAATCAATGGTTTATTTGTCATAGCCACTTAAAATTAGAATGGGACCACATTTCTTTTTTTAAAAAAATTTCTTCTAATGAATTCAAAGACAAATCATTTGACTTTCATTAATCACTTATTATTGCTTTATGGGATTATCAGAAGAAAGTCACTTTTAGACAAATAGAACATAACATTTGCATGAATAGTATTCTGAATTACTAACCAAATACTTTGCTTTCAGACATAGATCTCTGGATTGACCTAGAAGAACAAAAGAAACATATTTAAGTCATGATTTAATAAATTATATTTTAAATGAAACATAAATTAGATCACCCAAACATGTGTGCAATGCCTTGAAGAGCAGAAATAAATTCTACCTCTTAAGTTCTACATATGGTCCTGAATTTTCCTGACCCTAGATAGCAAAGTACAATTTATACAAGTATAATCTTGGCTTGCAAATTTCCATGTGATAGGGAGAAACTAACACTTATAACCACCCCCCCCCAAAAAAGAATAGGCCATTTTTACATAAATTTTTCTCAAGGTAACTAAATAGTTAATGTGGAAAAGTTCTTTTAAAAATAATTCTGTTCAAAACAAACAAACAAACAAAATAAATAAAAAAAATAAAATAAAAATAATTCTGTTCAATAAATACAGAAATAATGTTACAAATTGAATATAACCATTGTATAATCCCTAATAAAACAGTAACTCTGGGCAGTTATTATTTCCAATCACCAATTGCTGTCCAAGCTTTTAACTGAAAGGCCAATGGGCAACTTTGTGCTGGATGATCAGTCTGATACCATCTGAATCCACGAAGCAATTTCACAGTCATAAAGATAGAGACAACCAGCTATATGGGCTTCTGGGGTAATGCAACAGCAAGTACAGTCACTGATGACCTACTTTTAAAATATAGAGAGAGAGATAGCAGACTTGAATCTTATCAGCCCTCAAGATCTAACTGAAAACTTACGGGAAACAGAGGAGAGAACACGTGTTTTAAAAAAAAACAAAAAAACCCCCAAAAACCCAAGGATGCAATCAGTAAAATTCAAAATATGAAAAATTCCTCTAAACAATCTAGTTTCCTTAACAAATAAATGAGGAGAGAAGCCTATAAATGAAGAGACATGAATGAAATGCATTGCATGGATCTTGTTTGGATTATGATTCAAATAAACTCACCACTATAGAAAAGCACTTGAGGCTATCAGAGACATTTTAACATTGACTATATTTGGTGATATTATGTTGTTTTTCTTTATTTTGTTCTAGTGCAGTAGTGGTAATCTGGTTATGTTTAAAAAAAAAACAGTTCTTGTTTTTAAGGATATATATTGAAACATGAAATCAGATGTATGGGATCTGCTTTAAAAAAATAAAAACCTTAGTGGTGGTGGGAGAGTGGAGTCAAATGGGTCGAGATGAAATAAGATGGACTATAAATTGATACTTGTTTAAGTTTGGTGACGTGAGCTCATCATTATTTCTTCCTCTGTGTATAATTGAAAATTGCCATAGTAAAATGTCTAAGACAGAAACAGAGGAAAGGGCTATACTGACTCACCCACGTTAACCAATTTTCACATTAGGTGAACTCACACATGTACATAGAACTAACTAACTTTGCTGCAGCTTGAATGTTTGTCACTATTCACATTCTTTTCAAAAACCTGCAAAGGTAATGTTTCTTTTTTTCCTAACCACTTTGGTTTGTTTTAAATTTTTTTTAAATTCAAAAATGCTTATACAGAACATTACTTGGCAAAACAGCAAATGTTCCCCAAAACCTATTTGTAATATGATAAAGTGAAGTAGGTGCATACCATGAGGGGAGTGGTAGACCAATGAACTGAGGAACTCAAGAGAGCTTTCAATTTGATTTTAGCTGGTTGGGGTCTGAAGAACGTATTCATTGATTTGGTTTAAGTTTGATTTATTTTACTGATTTGAAAAATCCACATTCAGTAAGCACCAGGTACTTTCCCTCTCATTCATCCTCCTCTGCCCTTCCATGTTTGGGTATCATCTCATCTGTAGAAGCACCAATCATAAGCCAAGAGCTGTGATTTTGTTTAAGTATTTGATTTGGGATTAGTCAGTTCCTTATCCAGGGATACAGTAAACAGCTACACAGGTGGGGCGATTTTTAAGACTAAGAACCCTGCTAAAAAATTCCTTCTTTACTCCTGCACATGCTTAATGCCACTGCTGCAGTTTAAGTAGCTAACTGGGCTGAAATACAACTCGCCTTGCCTGGCAGGTGCTCTAAGCTGTTAATCATGCAATTACCTACTTACAGTGGATGCATTTTATATCCTTACTGGGAGAAAGCTTTGAGCAGGAAAGGGAGGAAGGAACATGAAAGCACAAAGTGCTTTGGGAGAGGAGGTGTTGGGGCAGGGGAAGCAAAAACTGTCGAAAAAGCCTACATGCAGAAAGAAGTGCACATATTAACAATTCGGTCTCAGACCATGCTGGAGTGCAAGGAAGCCAATTCTCCTGTAGCATTGGCAACCAATCTGGAAATTTCCCCATAAACCAACTTCCTGCCCCTATGCATTTCCTGCTTATTAGTTAAAAATCCCATTACCTTATGCAACATGTGTGTGTCACGTCCTCTGGCAGCTTGATGTGCTGAATATAAAGCCAAGCCTGACCTAAATAACCCAAATCTCTTTGCAAACACATTTTTATTTGGATTAGAATAACTCTCAGAAGATTAGTAGGTCACCGATAGAAACATGTTTTCGAGTAGGCTCCCACTTTAATCAGAGCCTAGTTTAGACACGTGTTTCTTCTTCTGAAAATGTAATTTTCACATCCCTGTCTACAGGAATGTCACAACATAGGTTTTCTATGCATCAGCATAAACATAAGTGGTAGCAGAGTAAAACATACCTGGATTTGTACATGACAATTTTTTAAAAAGCACTTTGGCAGGAAACCCACCCGAATACTCATTCAACATTACCAAACTTAAGAGAATACAGAGTTTTCAAAGTAAATTTGACTTACTTCCTTTTTGGTTTTGCATTCTCAAAATTAGAAACTTCCTGTAAAATAAAATAAAAAGTAAAAGAAAATGAATAGAAATCAGAAAGAGAATTCAAGTATAGTTTATCTTTGAGTGTAATCCAAATGTAGTTCATTTTGCTTTTCCTAGTAATTTAGTAGTCATATTTAGTAGAATCTTGGTTCTAGTTTTCACTTTTTTCTCCCTTTGTCTTTGTAACTTTGAGAAATGTATATCTTATTCTAAGCCCTTGACAGTTAATAAAGCAAGTCTTTTAAGTAAAAACACGTAATGAAATCCTAATAACCTCCACTTTCGACCCCCCATGAGCCCCCCAACACTGAGGGGAGAGACACAAGTCAGAGTACGTTAATTGCATCACAGGTACCTTACCCTGAGAAAGACGGAAAGTAGCCTATCACAATCCCCCGAGTGTGCTGAAACACACCTCTGATTCATCTGGCCTTTCTCTTCAGAGAAGCTGATATTATGTAAAATCCCTTACACTTTTTACAGAAGAACACGTCACCACATCTTTCACCATCCTTGAACGAGCTTGAACTGCTCCCAGGCGCCCTTAAGAACTCTCTTCAGATTCTCTCCTTATCATTCCCCTACTCTTTCATCTAAAAATCATTTACGCTTTGGATGTTCAAAGTGTGTTTTGAACACCTACTGTAGGATAGGCAACAGACAACATTCTGAAGAGTTTTGCTTGGCGTGGTAGGAATTTGTGTAGTAAAGAACATTGGGACCAATATTCCCCACACAGAGAAAAGTGCAAATGCAAAGACTGGAAGGACTGGTGGACAAAAATAAGGAGAAAGAAAGCTGGCTTGCTGTTTTTTTTTAATTGAAGTATAGTTGACTTACAGTATTATATTAGTTTCAGGTGTTAAACATAGTGATTTTTTTTTATTATAGATTATACTCAAAGTTGGTTTTACTATTCCAGTGATTGATAATATTAGTCTGTGCACTGTGAAATCCAGGATAACCTTCCCTCTACACAGTAACTGACAGAGCCCTTTCTCAAACCCTTACTGTGTTTCTATCAAGATTTAACTTCAAGGGCAATTTGAATTACTTATTTCAAATTGAGTAGAACTGAAAGCACATATGCTGAAGCAATCAGTCCCCAAACTTGAGGAACAACTTTTTTGAGTTGAAATGCCTGTGGATCACCCAGAGAAGAACGTCTTGTAGAAGAGAGGTGAGGGTGGAGGAGAAGATACAGGAGTAATGAACCAAGCCCTGAGCTGAGTTGGGATCTCAATGGAACTCTGAGGAGGTAATGGGCAGATTGACCACTCCTTCGAGTCTCTGTGCTTCATCATCATGTGTCCTAAAAATAATCAATCTCTGTTTTTAGTCTTTTTATGAAATTCTTTCAGTCGGTCTAGATGTCTCCAAACTTCAGCCTAGAAGCTAACTGTATCCCTTTCATCACAGTCATCAGACACAGCAGCTCTGTGAGAGTCATCAGGAAAGAGGATGGCCATCCATCTTTGTAGTCATATTTTCCTGTCACATGTATTTGGAGTTTAGCTAGGAAGGGGCAATAATCTATGCTGTCTGGGCCAGACATCTCTGAATAATCATAATCCTGAGTCTCATTAATTGTTGTGTGAGTTTAAATAAATCTCTTTGGATTATAGATCTTGCACTCTTCAAAAGGACTCTACCTCTTTTGAGCATATAGAGAAGAAGTGTCTGGTCTAGAGTTAACCAGTACAAAAGGTGAATTTGAAATAAGAAAGACAGAAAACAGTAGGTATCTTTTGTATTTGTTATCATTTGAATCACACTATTTTTTGAGCCAACTTATTATATCAATAATTCATTGCCTATGCTACCAAAGAGATTAATTCCAGATGACACAAAACTCGTGTGCAATTGCATCCCAAGTATTTGACTTGGGACAGACGGCATATTACTCAAGCGCTGTCTTCTGCTTCACCTGGGTGAAGCCTTGGTTAAGTTAGTGCAATCAGGGATTGGAACCACGCAGCACTGGTTAAATACGCCTGGCTGCTAATGGTGGTGAAAGGAACACAGTTAGCTTCTGAGCTGAGGTTTGGAGACATCGGGACCAAGACTGAAAGAATTTCATATGACTGTGGATAGAAACTGGTTATTTCTAGTACATATATTGTCCTAACATTCTCTACGGACTATCTGCTTTGTTCTGTTTTACTGGACCCCTGGTCATCCAATTTCTGCTTATAATGAATCAGCTTAGGCTTGGGGATCTTTTATTAAAGAGTTTCTTTGTAATGAACACATTGAAAAAGATATTGAGGTCAAACTTCTTTCTAATCCCTACTAGGATGAAAGAGTTAATGTAGTTCTCCTCAGGAAACCTGCTTCCTACAAGTGGGTGGGGAGAGTCGAGCACGTTAAATGTGTGTCTGAAGTGCGATTATGAGAAGGAAAGGGATTGTGCAAACAGGGCGGCATCCACTTAAATAGAGTACACATCTGGTCCCTGGGTGTTGCTTAGTCGTAGGTGATTACTGACTTGGTTAAGCAATTTTTAGTACTGCTTGTACTGGACTCAGAGCAGCTGCTTTCAATTCTGACTTCTGCTTACATGATATCCTTTGGAGTTCAGACCCTAAGTTCTTTATTTCTGGAGGTCCAAATTGAAGAAAGACTATACACAGCTTTATTCTTAGACCTATATCTGTGTGCATGTGTATGGGTGTGTGTGTGTGTGTGTGTATGTGTGTGTGTGTGTGAGAGAGAGATACTCAGAACTACAAAAGGAAATATCACTTCAGAGAGTCAATGAAATAATTCTGTCTGGTCCATTAATTGAACGCTTGCCATAAATACCAGGTAAAGCTTACTCCTCTTAGCCTTCATTATCCCTTAAATCAAGCACTAATCATTGACCTTACCTTTCATTCACTAGGGAGTTAGTGGCTTAATTTAAATTTTACCCCTGGAAATTTTTAGGAAAATAAAAAAATGAAATATAGACAAATTATTATGAATAGGCCATCAGAACTAAAGGACAGGCCACCTGTGTTATTTTTCAAGTAGATGAGAGTGGGCTCTAAGAGCAAAGCATTATCATATAACTGTTAAACAAGGTCAAAATGGGGAAAATTAAAGCAGTGGGAAATAAAGAAAGGGAAGAGGTTATTTAAAAGAAGAGAATGTTTGGACGCTAACTACCATATTTCTATTTTCATGCAGTACTTACAGTCAGCTGTCCTTTGGGGTTGAGTCTAATATGTGCCTGTTTCTTGCATTATTGGTTTTTAAATCTTACTTTCAAATCACAAAGTCAAAAGGAAAAATGAAGTGAATATGTCAAGAGTTGTTGTTGCCGAGCTAATGGAAATGTGAAAGGTGTTTCTGCACAGAGAATATTGATTGACAGTAAATGATGGTGTAAATCCCATGGTGAATTTTTAAGACTGAAGAGCTGATGAGATCTGACCTTTGATTTGCAAATGAATAAATTGAGGTCTCAAATGGTAAATTGACTTGTCTAGGGTCATACATACAGTGCTTTACCTTGATTAAATGCTAGTCATTTTTTTTTCATCCTAATACATTCCTTTGGAATTGTATAATTCATTCATTCATACATTCACAGTTCATTCAACAAACATTTATTGAACATCTGCTATATGCCAGACATTGTTTTAGAGGCAAAGAAGAATTACAAGTGGTCTCTCTTTCAAATATCTGCCATCAATGACTGCTGATCTCAGGATCCTGTTAGATTCTCTGATGTTCTTAATTTTGAAGATTAAACAACTTAGCCTTTATAAACTCTTACGTGATTCCAAACACACTGAAGATACTTACAGATGTTATTTCTCATTAGGTTAACTGTACATTAGCAGTTACATAGAACCCTGATATCGAGGCAAGATTTGAATATAAATATAAACACACATACATATTTGTATACATATGTTTAACTTTGTATTTAAATAAGTTAACCCAACTTCTGTTTTAACCAACTCACTCTCTTGCGAGAATGATTATTCACTTGCATAACGGAAATGATTTTCCCAATATTAAAATACAGTGATTCCAAGAATGTCACAACCAAACTGGTAGAGCCTGAGTTTGCACATCTCTTGGCCTCCTGGGCTTCAATAAAGTTACCACAGATGTTCAAAAAAAAGACATGGAAATTAGTAGAAGTTCCCTTAAAAATTTTTTTGAATAGACATCTGGCAAAGAGGATGATTATGATGCTTCAAATTTAATAAAGTAGGCCAATTTTGCAGTGCACTGAAAGCCACCAGAAAGATGAAAAAACATACATCCAGGTATCAGCTCTGTTCTCAAAACAAGGTGGAGGTTTGTGTGACTGGAAAACAAACCATTACCCGTGTAAAGGAGTCCCATCACACCCATGAGTTCTTCCACCTTGCCGCTACACCTGATTACAAAAGTGGGGGAAAATCGCATGAAGTCTTCTGAGTTATCGAATAGATCACACAGCAAAGAGAAATATTAGTAAATCTAGCAAGTCTGAGCCCAGTTGATTACAGCAAGTTGCTAAGAATGATAAGACTTTAAATTCTATTGCTTTTCTAATTTCTTGATTTAACACATTTACAGAATAATGGCAGAACCCTCATGGATTTAGCAAGCACAGTTCTAAATGCTTTACGTGTAGTAATTCATTTAATCTTCAAAATAATCCTGTGAGGTTGATACTATTATAATTATCTCCAACTTACAGATGAATAAACTGAGGCACAGAGCATTAAATTCTTGCCTGAGGTCACATATCCAGAAAATGGTAAAATTGGAATTTTATTCCTGATGCCTTAATGAGTACACAGCAAGTACTATGTCTATACTTGACTACACAGATACACGGATACAAAGTCTACCTGACATCTAGATCAGAGATTCCATGAATGAGCACTGTTCACCAAAAGGGAGTGGCTAGGAAAATGTAGAGACAGCATAATACTATATGCCACCACTAAACAAAAAACTCAGAAAGCACACCTTTATCAAAGCACTAATACTAATAATTCAGTATTATTTAAAGACAAATGTATAGACTGTGTTAAAGGCTTAAAAGGCTTTTAACAAAGCCTTTTGTTAAGCCAAAGGTTAAAGGCTTTGATCATTTTATGAATGTCTTCATCATCATCAAAGAATGCCTGGTAATTTATGATGGCACATTTAATTAAAAATGGGCGCTTCATTGGAATCACTGAATTTGGATGACAGCACACTGGAGGCCCCCCAGTATATTACTGTAATAATGCTACAGTTCTCAGAGAAAACAGATTTCATCCCCCCATGAGAATGCAATGAAGAAGAAGAACAGAAGTAACATTAGCTTGTTCTGATAGGAAAAGTAGACTCTCTTGCCAGCCCATCCAGCCCCTGTCAAAGAGTAACAATCTCTTACACTAATGAATTCTGATTTCCCCAAGAAAAGCAGGTGGTGGATGGCATCCCCATGAGGTTTATCATCTCCAAGCAGATCTTATAGCTTGTAGTGCCTGGAGAACGCGCAGATACCACATCGATCCATCAGGCACAGGGCTGGTAAAGTGCGTAGAACTTTTGCCATTTGTCTACAGGTGTGCTAAGCGAGCTTTCCATCAATCCTGAGCCAACAAACTCCCCTCACAGCACTATGAATATCAGGATAGCAAAACAGGTTACTTAGGGGATGGTTATTTGCATTTTAAAAGATTATTTTCGAAAAGATTCTTTTCCAGATTTCTCAAAATAGAGAACTTTCTTAAGTATCTGCAAATGTGCTATGATATATGAAATAATATTTACCTGAAACTTTAGAAAAAGAAAAGGCACATAGTGTTTAAATTTCATGTTTCCTGCCACTTGTATCATTATCTTATTTAATCATCATAGCTACCAATGGAACAAGAGGAAGCCAAACAAAATTGCAAGAAATGTGATAGGAAATAAGATGGGTAAAAATATTAAAATCCATCCTTTGGAAAAACACTGACCTGACTCTCCAGGACCTGGCTTGATTTCTCAGGTCTGCTACTAAACTGGGCAAGATCCGAGAACCCTCTCAGAACCTCAGTCTCTACATCTATAGAGTGAAGTTTGGTGAACAACAACTTGAAAATCTCTTCCAGTAGAAGCAATCCATGTTTCCTTATCTACAATATTTCAACCCAAAGTCAGTAGGGATGACAAAAACTTTTAAGAGAAAATTAAAATGGGAACAGGCTCTTTTGCTTTACAGCTTTTTCTTTAAAACATGATTAAAGAGATAACCATGGCTTTCATTAGATTCAATTAGTAATTGTATCATAAGCTTAGGAAATAAAAAAGAGAATAGGGCATAATTAACCTTAATCTATTGATTTTGTTTTATTTTAATATAAGTCTCTATTTACAGGAGGAAACTAATTAAAACCATCAGAAAGTGTTCACATAAGAATCAGTGGCAGAAGAATAGCTGTATGTGACTTAGATATAATGCGTAAAAATAAAAATGAAAGAAAAGTGCAGTCTTTTTAATGAAGGTGATCTATGCTTTATATGTCAGCTTGTTGAGTCATTTCACAATCTGGAAATCAAGAGAAGGACTACATGCACTGTTTTGACACTGTCTCCTCTTGTTCATGGTTTGATGAAGACCTAGCTGATGGGATGCCCTTGTTAATCTCATTTTCCTCCTTCAGTGTTTACGTTATTAACAGTCAGTGCTGATGTGGAGACAGATCCCAAAACTCCTGATTTTAAGTTTGGAGGCAAGTAAGGAACGCAGTTGAGTGGTTAGAATACCAACCTGGGAGTCACCTCCCTTGACTTCTGCATTACTCACCTATTCTAAGATGACCTGTCACATTTTAGTGGGTCCATTTATCCATTTATAAGACAGTTGGTGTGTAAGTGCCTTTTAAGGCCATTTTGTGAAAGATGGTAGGGCAGTGTGCAATGGTAATATCTTACCCACCTCCCTTTCACCATTTTTAACTCGAGTTCTTCCTTTGCAAGCCCAGCTTAAGTTGCACCTTCTTCACTGAACTTGCACCATTAAACCACAAACCACAGTCATGTTCTTAGTGATAACACTTATTATTGACCATTTACTTTGTGCCTGCCACTGTGCTAATAATGTTAGTTGACTTGTCACTTTTCATTCTCAAATGATGAATAAGAGCAACAGTTTTCTCATTTTATAGGAGGAGAAACTGGGCTTAAAGAGTTTAAAGAACTTTCCCAAAATCACACAGCTAGTGAATTTCAAAGCTGGGATTTTTGTAATATTTTTTTGACCCCCAAATTTTGTGCTACTGATGACTGTATTATATTTTTTTGAAATTCCTTTTGAGAAGTATTACAGAAGTTGGGCTTGATACTTATAACACATCATTTAATTGCATAGTTTCTTATGTTATTCTCTAGATATTTTGAATATATACACTTTTCTTGCTGTAGTTGATGTCTGTCATTTACTAATCCTAAAATCAATGTGTAGAAGAAGGAGGAAGAAGAAGGGAGAAAGAGAAGAAGAGAAGGAAGGAAGGACAGAAGGAAAGAGAGAGAGAGAAGGAAGAAAGAGAGAGAAAAAAGGACTTTCCTTGTTACTAGAAATAAGATGTGTGGTTTAGGTCCTATCCATCACAGGTACCAACTTAAGACACTGATTTAAAACTAACATGGGAGAAAAGACAAGGATTGGGCATCCATTTTCAATGTAGCGAATCTCAGCAGAGACAGTGTGGCTCTGGAGTCTGCCTCTGTGATGGTGGCTTCTAGATCTGGCCATGTTCTCATGGTGGCAGAAGCAGCAGCTCTCCTGGGGGTGCAGGTTTTGTAACATGCTTCTCAGAGTAAGTTCTACAGCCTCAGCCAGAGTATCTGTCATCAGCTTCCCAACAACTCTGCACTCTATTCAACCTGTGATATATTCCTTTCTGCTTAAATTATTTTATTTTTCCTTCTCCAAGGAACGGACTTTATTTTTTTTTACAGTTAATAATTGTTTATTATTTACAGTTACAGGAAACAAATTGTAAACAAATCTGCATACATGTTTTGTTGCTGAGATATATGAGACAGTGATCAATAAAAGACTGTTGAGCATAAAAATATATTACATCAGGATAAAATTCTGTGAGGGAAGTAAAATGGAAATACCATTTCAAGGAGTAAAGGGAACAATGTAAAAGTTCTAATTGTTTTTTAAACACTTTTACTGTGGTGTGGATCCTGTACAGTAAACTACACATATTTCAAATGTACAATTTGGTGAATTTTGATAGGTGTATACACCAGTGAAACCACTACCACTATCAAGATAGCTAACATTTCCATCACTCCCCAAAAGTTGCAATTTTCAAATTCCCAGTTATCCTTCCCACCTCCTTTATCCCCTGGTAACCGTAAGTTTGTTCTCTATGTCTGTGAGTCTATTTCTCTTTTGTAGATAAGTTCATTAGTGTCCTTCTTTTTTTTTTTAAGATTCCACATATAAGCAATATCATAAGGCATTTTTCTTTCTCTTTCTGGCTTAAATTAGGTAGCATGGATTTGGTAATCTGCAAATAACCCTGATTGATAACTTAATCAAGTTACTTTTAGTTCCTGTATTAGTTATCTATCACTATTCAATAAATTACTCCAAAATGTAATGTCTTAAAACAATAAATATGTATTATCTCACAGTTTCTGTGTGTCAAGAATATGGACATGACTTAGATGAGTCCTGTGATTCAGGAGTGCAATCAAGTTATTGGCCCAAAGGACTGAGGTCTCATCTGAAGGCTTAGCTGGGGAAAGGATCATCTTCCAAGCTCACGCAGTGATTGTTGGCAGCAGTCAGTTTTCCAAGGGTTGAAATGAAGGTCTCACTTCTTTGCTGGCTGCTGGCTGAATGCTGCTCTGGGTTCCTTGACACATGGGTCTCTCCTAGTGGGACCTTACTTCACCACAACGTGTAAGCAAGAAGGCAACAGACAGAGTCTGTTAGCAAGACAGATGTTATAGCCTCTTTGAACTTGATCATGGAAATGATTTCCTGTCACCATTGCCAAATTCTATTGGAATCAAGTCACACACAAAGAAAGGTGAGTCTTTATTACATAAAAACTTAAATGGCAGTAGGCAGATGTGATGATTAATTTTGTGTGTCAACTTGACATGGCCACTAGATATTTGGTCAAACACCAAATGAGATTAACATTCAAATCAGTAGGCTTTGAGTAAGGCAGATTATTTTATATAATGTGGCTGTGTCTCATCTAATCAGTTGAAGGTTTTAAGATGAAAAGACTGTAGTCCCCCAAGGAAGGGGGAACTATGTCTTTAGACTACCTTTTGGTTCCTATCACAACACCACCCCTTCCCTGGGTCTCCGGCCTGGTGGCCTGCCCTCCAAATTTCAGATTTGCCAGCCTCCATACTCACACAAGCCTATTCCTTAAAATAATTTTCTCTCACTGTATATATCCACATCTTCTTGGTTCATTAGAGAACCCTGACTTATGCGGTAGGGTTCATTAAAGGCCATCTTAGACGTCTGCCTTCAATAGTTTCAAAAAGAAAATAATAGTGTTTTATGTTAGAGAACACTTCCTCTTCCCCCAAATTTTAAAATGTATCTATGGAACCATTTTAGAACAGCAAGGGGGCTTAGAGACCATCCGGCCCAACCCTGTTATCTTACAGAGGTAGAAACTGAGAGCCATAAGGTGTAATGACTTAGTGCCACGCAGGGATAAAGCGAGGGCAAGAACTCAATTCTCTCTCTTAACGCTGTTACCATTGCCCCATAAACTCTGCAAAGTTGAAAGCTGAGAATTGCACTAGTGTCCTGAAGACGGATTACAGTGAAGGAGAATCTTCATGAGCAGATGAACTACCGGTCAGCTGGGCTGTTCTTCCCTTCAGCTGCTCTTCCTGCAGTGGATAATGCTTTGTGCTGGTGCCACCTCATCCTCCAACCCAGATTCCTGAATGATCAGTTGCGCACACAGCCAAGACGACGGGCTGGGTCGTGGATCCTGCCAGTGGCTATGGAACAGAGCAAAACTAACTGGCCATGAGGGGATGAAACCCCTGACCTTGGCCTCATTAGTGCTGAGCTCTAACCAACTGTTAGACATGCATCATATCATTTGTCTTTAAAACTACCTTTGAATCTGCTATATTACGCTCTCATTAACATCTGGTAGCTGGAAACAATTTAATTGATTTCTCCAGTGCTTTTTATCAGTGCAGAATGTTGATGACTGGGTACATAACCAAAAATTAAACTCACATTTAAAAATTCTTAATTAAAATGGACCCCTCTAACCCCCCAAACACCTGAAATATAAACTAGGCTAACAAGAGCCATTGGGATAGATTTTCTTGTTTACTGCTATTTACACATGGAGGGAAATCTAAGGATGCATGTCAAACATTGCACTCAACCTGGGTATTCATGATTTGAGGCAATTTGTGGAGATTACAATCTTGGATTTTCTAACGCATGTCAGCCATAAATCCTGTTCCTTCTTCTTGTCCAGCCAGGGGAAAATCAATGCTTCTAGGTAAGGCATGTTGATTACAAATTATTTCGAGCAGTTATTTTAAAACGACATCCAAGCTCGAGTGAGAGTTTGACTTAAAGTCATTTAATCAAGGATATTAAATTAAAGGATCACTCTGCCCTGGTGTGATGGGTTGTAGAAGGAAGGAAAATGAACATTAACATGCATTATGCCAGGTGCTTAACGTGTGTTCTAACATTTGAACCTCACTACAAACCAAGAGACAGACATTTTTATCCATATTCTATTGCTCAGAAATCTTAGGGTCAGAGAAGTTCAATAACATTCTCAAGGATACGCAGTTCTCAGCTGCCTGGGGCGCAGGAATAAACGTCAAGTTTATTCACTTCATTTCCCTTCTCCAGTTCTCTCCGCTGTGTCCCCTCTACCATCAGGTCATGTTCAGCACGTATAAAATAAGGTTAGGGCCTTTGTCTTCCTACCCTCCCCTCCTCCTCACTTCTCCTCTCCCCAGACACACTCTGCCACTCACCCCTCTCCTACTCTCTCTAATTCTCGTGGAGATGCATATGCAGAGCGTCCACACACACATACATACACACATGCTCATGACAGAGAGGCCAGGACAGGATTAGTATTTGGGAGGCCAGAACTGCAGTCTTGACTCCATGTGTCATTTCAGACAAGACACTAATCTCAGCTTCCTCATTAGTTAATACACTTGTTCCCTATGATCTTTCCTTTTTCTAAAAGTATATAACTAAATGTTGATCATTAAGTATTTTTATACTTCATATTTCCCTAAGTAAAGTGATATTATCTAGTTACTTTGATGCCTCAACATTGCCAGCAACTTCAAGCCTCTAATCCTATGCTGTCCAATACGGTAGCCATTAGTGGCCTAATGTGGCTGGTGCAACTGAGGAAGTAAATTTTAATTTAATTTAATTTAATTTAATTTTGACATTGAAGCAGGGTAAAAACTACACAAATTTCATTGTTTGATTAGGAGCAGATTTCACTGTAAACATTGAAATTTTTGCATCTGAATTGAGATATATAAAATATATACCAGACTTCAAAATCTTAGTTTAAAAACAAAAATATAAAATATCTCATTAACTTTTGATAATAATTACATGTTGCAATGATAATATTTTAGGGGTACTTGCTTAAATACATTATTAAATTAATTTCCACCTGTTTCTCTTTTTAAAATTTTTTATTGTGACTACTAGAAAATCTGAAATTACATCTGTGGCTTGCATTATATTTCTACTGGACAGGGCTGCTCTAATCTGTTCTCACTGATGCAGTCGGTCCAGAGTGGGGTCCGAATATCTGTGACTTCAGGTGATCTTGAAGTCCAGCTGCTTTTGAGAATGACTGCCAGAAGTTACAGCAAAATCTTTTTTACAGCAAATGCACTGTGGTTTACTTTTTAATATAATAGTATTAAGTAGTCTTGCTTTTTGGTGTGTGTGTGTGTATGTGTGTGTGTGTGTGTGTGTGTGTGTGTGTGTGTGAATCATTCCTCTCCATCTTAACTGGAAGAAAAGAATGTCTTCTTTATCACCACTTTATAAGACCCAGATATGGCAGAAGAAATGTTACATCTAACTCACTTGAAAGGTTAGCATAAAACTGTGAGCTGGGTAAGGATGATACAAATGATGTGCTATAGAGACAAGGGAGAGCCTCCTTCAGAAAGCTGGCCATTCTCCATGTCCACAACAGAGGAATCCTAGAGGTGAGCTGGCACTGCTTTTGTTTTTGTTTTTGTTTTCATTTGAGAATAGTGATGCCAACTTTAACAAGAACGAAGACTCTAGGAGGGCGGGGTGGTAGATACAGCAAAGTAACACTATCTCACCTTCTTCCTGGACTGAGTTCCTCTATCAGAGTCCAAAGGCTAAAAACCCCATTTCACAAGTTCCCTGAAGCCTGGATAACAGATATGATTAAGGTTTGGCAGAACGTAAGCATCCATGGGAAATTTGGAAGTTGGGATGTGAAGTCGAAGCCACACCTAGTAGCCACGTTAAAAGAAATGAGTGAAATTCCATTTACCCTACCATATCTAAAATAATCTAATTTAGACAAATCAGCATCCAATTATTAATAAGCTACTTTATCTTCTTTTTAACTACAAAGTCTTTAAAGTACTGGGTATATTTTACACTTGTCACCAGCTGCATTTGGACTAGCCAGTTCTCAAGTACTTAGTGGCTACTTGCGTCAGCAAAGTTTTTCCATGAAAAGCCAGATAGAAATATTTTAGAATCTGTGGACCACAAATGGTTTCTATGGCATGGGCTTCTTTATTTTTGTTTTGATTTTAAAGCAAATTGCTTTAATGTAAAAGCTGTCCTTAGGACATGTACTGGCCGCCTCGGGTGGTAGTTCCCGCCGTAGCTCTATTGTGACGCACTGGCCCTTTTAGCTCCAGTGCTCAGTCCTTCCTGCTGTCAGAGCAAGAGGAGACACTCTTCTCTGGAACTGAACTAGGCTGAACCCCTACCGAGGATTGTTCTCTTCATTCTACAGAGGAGGACACTGAGGTCTAGAGAATTTGAGCAACTTTCCACGGTCATATAGCTGGTAATTGGCAGAGCTAGAGGGAAAATTCCTATCTACCCAGCTCCAAAACTCACGTATGACGCTGCATCATCCATGCTCCATTATTAAGACTTTCTTAAGCTTGATGAATGAACCTTCATGAATCCATTCATTTAGCTTACAAGTATGTATTGAATGAATATTTATGCAACCTATAAATATATGTGCTACATACAAATAATTGGGATAGTGTCCTCGTTCCACATGTAAGCTCTTTGAAAAGGCTCAAATGTCTTATTAATTTAATTTATGAGGTACAAAATGAAGTGGAAAATTGACAATTATTTGCTTACTTCAATCAATATAGATGGCAAGCCTGATAATTCAGGTTTGAACCAGTTAGCCCCAAATTGTCAGAGGTACGAACATTTTTATGTTCTGATTCTTTTTCTAATTCAAAATCTTTTAGTAGCTTCAGACAGAATAAAGGGGTGCTAACACAGTTACAGAGTCGAGCAGTAATGGCCAACATTTAACCAATATAATAACAGTAGTCGATCTCCAGTCAGGCTAGCATGTTAGTGTATTTGTTTAGTTGCATGATTATTCGCTCTCTAAAACTTTTTACCTCTTTTTTGGGGAGGCCAATAGCCCTCTAAAATTCTCTGGCTTTGCTAAACATACTACAAGTGGATCACTCATTATTTCTCTTTATAAAATTTAATAAAGTCTCATTATAAAATGATTTCTCTTTAGACCAGCTCTCCATTACCAACCCCTGCTGGAACTGCTATTAAAATGTAAACTGGACTTTTCTGATGTTCCTCATTTAAAATCCCAACACAAATGTCTTTCCCTTCAACACCTTCTCTATGCTTAACTGGGCAGTTGGTCTACACCGGATCACCTCCTTTGGGACCTGGAACACGTTCATCTACATAACGCCTCACCTTGACTAACACACCGTTTTCCACATTGCACAATTCCTAACAAGTAGGCATAAATAGAGCATCTTTAAGGGAAGTCAGAAGCTTCTCTCATTTTGTTTTTTCTTTTCAAGTCATGTGGCAAATGACATTATTTTTAGTATGGACTCTATTTTCCACTGTAACACCTGGAGATGCTGTCATCTTGGGTGTGAAGGGTGTGAGTTTGGGAGCCCCTCTCCTCTCCAGGAAAATGCAGATAGATTTGGGCTGAGGACTAGGAGCTTGAGGAGTATCTCTATTAGCTTTAGGGATATTTTTATAGTATTTTTAGAACACTAATCCAAAAAGAAGAATCTTTTTCTGATACTATTAAGACTGGTACAGATCTTTCCCCCTTGAATTAGGGAGGAAAACAAAAGGAAAGAGAATACTAGGAGGAAAAAAGCATCCATTCTTCAGGGGCTTAGATGGAAAGTCAGGAAAGTTCTGTATCATTAAATTTCATCATTGTAAGATTAACTTTGTTTTATTCCAAGCTGTGGAATCATTTTCATTAGGAATAAAACAAATATCAATGATAATTTGATACAAGTGGTAAAATTTGACAATTGAATAGTGGATCAATAACTGAACTAGTTGATTTTCAGTGTATTTATACACACACACACATACATTTATATTTGTGTATATGCATATATTTCACAATTAAATACTAAGACATATATATGTATAAAGAATGTTTAGTAATTTAAATCATGTTTTTACTTTTTTTATCTACTTTTGCAATATAAATGAAGTTTGATTACAATTCTAGTAGACTGGCTGGCCATGAACGTGTTTATTTTTCACGCATACTTATTAAACCGACGCCTTTAAGGAAATATCTTCAGGCTTTTCAGCTTATTCAATTTTTCTTTTTAATCGTAGGGTAAAAATGCTTAGAAACGTTTTGCAATGTCAACTGACAGTCTCCATGTAATGGTCTCTCTCTCTCTCACATTAAAGTGTAAAATGTACTCCTGCTTCCTCTTATGCATCTCTTTTCACCATCAGCATCTTACAGACACTGAAAAGGGCACAGAGTTGAGGGAAGAGTTTACACACACTTTTTTTTTTTTTTTTTTAGTTACTGATACGTTATTGAACTTGTTTACTAACTAACAGTATATTACCTTTTAGTTGATCTAAGTTTCTGGGAAACAGAAACATTCCGTAAACTGAGAAAATGAAAAGTTTTCAATGTCTCCAAAGAATAAAACAGATAGCTGTGCAGGTAAGTATAAAACTTGAAGGCATTTTACTCTAATCTTTTCTTTAGAGCAAAAGAAGACCTGGATTTGAATTCTGGGTCATCTTCTTTTCAAATGAAAAAGTTATTTAGCCTTTCTCAACATTTCTAAACCTCTGTGAAGTTATTGTGAGGACCAACACAGATAATTTCATATATAACGTCATCTAGTACAATGCCTTACAAAAAGGGAGCACTGAGGAAAGGACAGTTGATATAATTTCTATGTTCTTATGGGGAAAATGTGATTTTAAGGATAGATGTTAACATCTAAATCTATTAAATTTAGAGAAGTTTTTATTCACTGCAGACATAGGATCTTTCATATTGTCCTAAGCCACAACAGAAGCAAAATAAGTTTATTAGAATGGGATTAATTTAAATACAACACAATCAACTAAGAAAACAGCTCACACTGTAAAATAGAAACAGGGCCAATTTTGCAGAGCACGGAGAACTCTATGCCTCTAGTAATTATAAAGATAATTCACGAAAACTATTTGCATTTGCATTCTAGAAATACTCATGTTTTGTAAGTTGATGTTGTGTGTCCATAAGTTGAAGAAGCAGCTTAGTAAATTGGTTAGCACAGACTTTCAAGCAGTCATGGCTGTGCTGGAGTTGTCACTGGAAACAATGAATGATTAAATATTCAGATATCGTAAGCTTGTTATTAAACCACTGGTCGCTTGAAATCAACCATGGTAACCATAGTAGGAGCATTTCCACCAAGGAAATCGACAAATGCTACAAATCTCAGGTTTTCCCCACCCCCCAACCTCGAAGACCTGGCTTACCAGTAAACTACTGATAAACTGTTGATGCAGGCACGTATATATTTTATTGCCAGATTTAACACTTATTTGTTTTATACAAGTTACTTTGTATTTCTCTCCTGCAGTTTCCTCATCTAGAAAATAATACAATTATTTCTTTGTCATAAGGTTGCTTTTGATTAATCCATTTAAGTTACATAATCACCTAATTTTATAAATGGTAGTTAATACCGATAAGCCAAAATCATGAAAGAGACAACAATGAAGAGAAAATCAGAAACTAAAAGTAAATGAAGAACCTTCTGAAAACAGTATTTTTTGCTGTATTAGCAGGTACCATTCAGCAAGTGATTCTAAATATATAATAGAGAAGAGGCGATCCACTCTACACAAGGTTGACTCACCATGAAGAGGCGGCTGCGTGCTCCTCCACTCTCCCCAGAGGGTGAGATAAAAGAGTCAGTTCCCTCAGAGGCGCTCTCTTGGTGAGCTCGTTGTTCGGGGACTGGTTCATATAAGCTGTCCATAGAGCCCTCCTGCAATGAAGAGATTTATGAGTCAAGGAATAACAAAATGATCATTTTCATTGGAAACTCATCTAATCTACCAACCCAGCTTTATACAGTACTCCGTCTAAATTAGCCTGTGCATAGTGATTATGAGTTGATGGTATACCAATTTTCAGCAGTGAGCTAGACAGTGAAGAGAGGCCTTCTCAGCCCTCATTACAGAGCCAGGAATTCAAACAAGTCTCTAAGTGCTGGGGAGTCATGCACAAAATGAGGCCATTTCTCAAGAAGCATGGTGGAGACATCAAGTTCAAGGCACTAAATAAAGGCCTATTTGGACACCAGTAAACTGTGTTGGGTGTCAGGTCACAGGTTTTAGTTATATGTTTCCCTCTAATTAGAGTACTAATTAACACTAATTAGAATGATGTCTTTAAGAAACAGAATCTGTTCTACTTCAGCTGCCTCTTCTGCAGAGTTGTCTTTACAATCATCTTACAAAGGAACTCTCAGGATAAAATGGATACAAGTATGCTTTGAAACAGCAAAACTATTTCACAAGCACAGTAAATGCATTGATATTAATGTTTACTATTTATACTAATAAAATATTGTTTGTTTTTATCCTTTTATGGAATTATGAATTTTAAAATATATGAGTTTACATTTAAAACCATTATGTGTTCCACTGGAGATCAAAGAAGCCCAGCTAAAAGAATTATGGGCTGACGGACACGACAACTGTTGACTGAGCAAAAATTCTTATTGAACAAGCTATCTTGAAGATTACAACTCAAAATTGGAGGAATTAAGGGGATGGACAGTAGAAAGAATCACAATATGTGAAATTCTTAAAAAACTTACTGACAAATTATTTTGCCTACCTTACACAATTGAAAAAAAGACCTTCACACTTTTTGTAGGAAGGAAAAAAAAAAAAACAAAACATTGAGGACTCCATAGTTAATCTTCTTTGTGTTTGACTTGTTATATTTTTTCTTTTTGAGACAGAATTGGTCTAGTGATGGCATCATCCAGAAAGAGTCTTAAGAGAGAGCAGTATACGCTTAGTATATTGAAAATTTCTAGACAGAGTGATGGGTGATACTGATAATGGTGTCATCAAAATATAGATCTGTTGGATTATGAAAAAGTTTAATTGCTTGAAACAATGAGTGAAAAAACAGTGTTTCACTGAAAAATATTCACATGTTTAAAAAGTATTTTATTAAGATGGAAACAAAGTGAAGATTGAATTGTATTCACATTGTCTACCTTTAGAAATTTCAACCCTACAGTTTCATAATTCAAGTAACCCCTGCACATGGCAACTTATTGGGAAAATTTAAAGGATGTAAGTGAGCCCTAAGCATGTGTGGTCTGAAATACATAAACATGTAGGGAAAGCAAAAACCTAACAAAAGCACAGAGTGGTGAGTGAAGGCTAAGCTTTGGACCTGTTAGTGGCCCACCCACAAACAGGCAGCACCGTGGACTGTGGGCTTTGTGGTTTAATGTAAATAGACATCCTCCATGTAAAGCAAATCCCTGCTCAAGTCCAGGGGCTACAGCAGCACGTGCAGCTATGAAAGGAGGCTGAAGAAAGCTCCTTCCAGTAGCTGCTGGGGCTCTTGCTTCAAGAAAGCTCTAGACCAGTAAAGCACAATTCAACCACACAGCCAGCAAACTGGGATCAGAAACAAGCTGCCAGCTAGTTCAGTGACTGGATCAGTAACACACCAAATACCACCTTGGGACGGGATCCCTGGACCAGCAATGTAAGCCTAGGTTCTAACCTCGGGCCTCAGAGAGACTTGAGATTCATGCCTCACAACTAGATGGAGAAAGATGAAGAGGCTAGGAAGGAGGAAAAAGAGAGGCAGGGAAGGGTGGAGGTGGATGGGGGGAGGAGAGGGAGAGACAGAGACAGAGATACAGATGGAGAGACAGAGACAGAGAAAAGGGAAAAAGAGTTATCATTCAACAGTAGCCAGAATGCATGAAGGGATCAAATGCTAAGAAAGTCAACCGAATTGACAATCTGAAAATAAAGCCACTTTATTCCCAATGAAATTAAAATCATAAAATGGACGGAGAAATAATTTAAGAAAGACTGTCAACTTCACAGAGCTAAATAAAAAAGAAATATACAATTAAAATTAAATAACCTACAATGAAACCAAAACTGACAGAAAAGAAACAAGAACCATTAAATAGCAACAAAAAGTAAACTATTTTAAAAAATATTGAAAAAATATATAATCATATAAATTTGTATGAAATAATCAAAATTTGGGATGAACTCTAGAACTCTCAAAAGAATTGGAAGATGCTAGAGAGTTCACCAGGGTGCAGCATGAAAGAATAAATAGAAAACGCATGAAATATTGAAATAAAATTGTCTATTGGGACATGTTGAGACACTACAGCATAGGATTAATAGGAATTCTAGAAAAATAAAATGACAGATTTTTCTTTCATTTTAAGAAAATTATAGACCAATTTTACTTATAGCTTTAAAAATCCTAAGTGTAATGTTAACAAAATTAATCGAATAATGTTTTTAAAAATACACCACGGCCAATCAGTGTTTAATGTAAGAATATAAGGATGTTTCAACATTTAAATATACTATTAACATGTTTAAAAAGACAGCTTATTCTTTCAATAAATATTCTAAGGTATCTGAAAAATTTATTATTCATCTTTGATAAAATCTTAGCAAACTGGGAAAAGACAGGACTTCCTTAACCTTATTAGGGTTATTTATCAAAAACCTTGGGAAGACTCAATTAGAAGTAATTACATGAATGTTGGAAGCAAGACTAGGATGTCTGCCATTACAGCATTTTTACTTGTCAATGCGATGGAAGAGAGAGAAGCAGAGAACGGTACAATTGCTAAAGAAGAGGAAATGTGCGGGTTGCCTATGTTAAAAATCAAAAATAAACCAGAGACTACAAGAATTTTAAAAATTCAGCAAAACTAACCATCTGCATTATCAATATCTGAAAATCAACAATGTATCTATAAATCAGCAAGAACAAATGAGGGGAAAAAAATCACAACAGCAACCAGAGCTTAGCAATAAAGTTAGTAAAATATGTGTAAGAATAGTATAGAGAAAATTATAAAACATCATTAAAGGCCATGAAGAAGATTAGAATAAATGAAGAGCTTTATTTGTTTGTGAATGGGAGAACTCAACCCCATTATGAAGTCAATTTCCCATAAAGATGGTGTGAAATTCAAATCCATTTTAATCAAAACCCCATCAAAGATTTTCATATAACTTGAAAGATGATTCTGTATTCACACAGAAGCACAGAGACTTAAAAAGCCCACATTTTGAAGAAGGACAAAGAGAAGATATTCTTTTGAATAACATGTCTCCTTGGCATTAGAATGATCTTAGTAGATACACAGAACAGTCATTAAGAAAGGATGGAGGTAAAACAATGGGGTAAAATACATAAACCAAATAAAGAGAGATGCAGCATTTCAAGCCACTGAAGAAACAGCACAGGGATAATTGATTAGTGACTTTATTGGGCTACAAAGCCAAGTTAAACTCAATAACTATTTGATGAGCTCAACAGGAAAATCATCATGCTTCAAATAAGCGAGCTTTCTAAAAGCCTTATCACTGTGTAAAACTCTAAGAAAAATTCTGGAGTCAGAGTGGCACACATAAAAGGATGTTCCTGCCCCTCTTTTGAGAGACAGACCCCATTTGGAGTTTATAGATCTAAAATAATTGCAATCACCTTTAATGGATTATTTATAGTATCCTTGGTTCAGAATGGGTAGTTCATTAAGTCTGGCTTTATATTTCTCTTAAAAACCCCATTTACTAAAAGATTTACAATTTCCCCCTACACTTAAGAGAATGTTTAACTCTTTCACTGGCTTTCCTTAGTGGTAGTCTTCATATGATGCTTGCTACTTAAAATCACCTCCTTCCTAGAGGTTTAGAGGTCAATATATTTCTATACACCTCCACTTTTTAATTCTTCGACCTCTCTTTCCACTAAGTCAGTAGTTTTTAATCTCTTCTTAAAAATGCTGTGTCCCATATGTTCACATTCCTGCAGACACAGATAAAATATGTTTTGAATTATGCACAAATTCCTGGCAAAAACTGTAACCCCACCCCTTTTTCACAGCTCATAACAGCACTGTAGGGTGTCACAACACCCTGGTTGAGAGCCCGTATGCTAAATAACATTATTTCTTCCACAAGAAGAAATTTTTAAAAATACCTAAAACAGTTTTGATCTTTTTCCAAGTACCTTGTGGATGTTTTCTTATTAAAGCAACTAATTTTGGCCACATATAAGTTTTGGAATGCTTAGACAAAATAAGTCAGCAGATCATGATGGTTCAGTCTAATGCAGTATGTTTCTAGGCAAGTCACTTTTTAAGGATAACTTTAGAAGATACAAAAGAGTTGCAGTCAAACTGAGTCCATGAGGCATGGCTCTGAAGCGATCCTTTTTGAGTATGTGCTCCCATCCTTATAGTACAGAGAAAGACAATCATGCTCGTTATATGGTTATATGTCTTTAGTTGCAGGATTACAAAGCATATGCCACGCTATGCTGAGCTATGCTATGTTATAGAAACATTAGCATACTGATTATAGGACCATTCAGAGTGATTTTGGAACGCAATCGTGTCTGTTGCTACACTGCCTATTTCCACGGGAAGTATATTCACATAAACCATATATAGCTCTTTTAGAGCAACTAGGAAAGAATGCACAATACCACTTAAATCACCTGAAATGGGGTTTCTCCGGTCAGATTTATATGGCACAAAGCAAAGTTGAGCACTGGTAGTTATTCTGTAAATTGGGACTATACAGGCACCCCGCACTCGATGATTCAGCCTGCCACATCTCACAATTGCATTTTATTTTTCAAGATGCTTTAAGATTAAATCCCTTATCTTGGCTTAAAATGCCTCCTGTTTAGGTACTGCAACCTATGTCAGCACCATCTCTAGCACTTATGTTAATCTTATTTGCAATTTGGAAAGAAAACAAACATCAAAGCAAACCATTTTATTTCCTCAATCGACAGGGATCTCCCATCGACATCTTGAAAAGCCAATGAATAGGCATAATACCCTGCTGTAAGCACAGATAGAAATGAATAAAATTATTTTTGAAATGCATTTTTAGCTTTGGCAAATGGTCACAATTGCAGGTTAGAATTATAAAGTATTTCCAGATCTGTGACTACTGGCTAACTTTCCCTGATCCACTTCAGGCTAAAGGGAAAAAAAAAAAAAAGAAAAAGCAATAATGTAAAAAAGAATCGGAGAGGCGCTTATACCCTTGAATGAGCACATCTGTAGGACTGGATTAATCTATTGTACCTTGCACTTACAGTGCTGTGTAACTCAGAAAGTTGCCTCCATGGTAGTTTAACCAAGCCAACATTGAATGGAATTCATTATTCAAGCAATAAAGAAGAAATTGTGATTCCTAGGAATGTCCCAAAGCAAAACAAGCAACCCAAATGCAACATATTTTGCAAAAAAACCCAAAAAAACCCCCCAAAAAACTCATACTCAATAATAAAAAGAAGAGTTCCTCAAAAATACTATTTACATCTCACACTTAGAAATTCAGTTTCAAAATGTTAAGTAACTAGTAATTATTAGGGATAAATTTGTACTTTTTTTGTAAATTACTTGCCTTCGAATGAGTATTGTTGGCTTAAGTTCTTTAACGAAACCATACTTCCTCCTTTTTCTGACGTGGACTTTCTAATAAGACCCTAGAATGTATTAATCTCCCCACTTAGGAAGTTAAGGGTATACCCTAACTCCATACAGTAAAATACAAATGAGGATATAAATGGTACATGTGAAAAAACTTACCAGCGAAAAGCAGAAAAGATTCATTTTGGTCAGCTCCAGTCCCTTGTCGCTGTGCGAGCTCTCTCTTGCCTTCCCAGCTGTTTGGGCGGTTCTCATGGGAGATTACTACGAAGTAAAATCCCTGCCATAATCCCAGGGATTCAGAGACCATTATCAAATGAGATAGATCTTTACTGAACAAACAATTTTCTAAATTAATGAGGAACCCTGACTATTCAAATGAGAGAATAAGACTTAGCATGATCTTTGTAATCAGATTTCAAAGGTGGCAATAATATTCTTAAAATCTGGAGGAAAATGCACCAAAAACAACCACAGGCCTACAAAACTAAATTGAAAATATGAAGCAAACCCTGAAGAAAATGTCCTCCTCCAATATAAAAGCAGCACCTTCCCTTCAAAGCTGTTAGTTCAAGGCTCCGTACCATGTGCTTCCCCACCTCCCTCCCCTTTTTTCTCTTGCATTAATTTAAAAAAAGTTGGATCTCTTATATGACAAGGTACTGAGATAAGCACTTTTTATGGTGGTAAAGTATACATAACTGAAAATTTCCCATTTTAACCATTTTTAAGTGCACAGTCTTGTAGCATTAAGTATATTCACCTTGTTTTCCAAACATCTTCACTATCCATCTCCAGAACTTTTTCATCTTACAAAACTGAAACTCCCTACCAATTAAACACCTCATTCCTCCCCACCAGCCCCTGGCAACCACCATTCTGCTTTCCGTTTCTGTGAATTTCACTATTCTTGGCATCTCATTTAAGTGGAATCATGCAGTCTTTTGCCTTTTGGTAATTGGCTTATTTCACTTAGTATAATGTCTTCAAGTCTCACTTATGTTGTAGCAGGCGTCAGAATTTTTTTCTTTTTAAGGCTAAGTAATATCCGTTGTATGCATACACCACATTTTGTTTGTCCATTCATCTGTTGTTGGACACTTAGGTTGCTTTTACCTTTTGTCTACTGTGGATAACGTTGCTATGAATATGAGTCTCTACGTGCGTTCCTGCTCTCAGTTCTTTTGACTATATACTCAAAGGTGGAATGGCTGCCAAGGTAAACTTAGATCTTGCAAATACACTTCTTCAGTTGGCCCTGGACTTACTTTTTCTTTAAATCCCATTTATTTCTAGGACCCTTGGAAAGGGCATCTGCAGTTGTCCCCTGTCCTTTAATTAGGAATACCAGGAGAGTTACAATGTAAACTTCTGCTGTAGGGTGTTGCTAGCTAAGAATGCTTCAAGTTCCACGTGACAGACTACATGACTGAGCATGCTTACTCATGGCTAAGGGGAGTTCTTCTCATATAAGGGTTAGCCTGTGGGTTGACGATTGTTGGCATTGATGCAGAGGATCAGTGAGGTCAGAGTCATGGTCACCAGTTGCAGTTCCCTTGCCCTTCTCTTCATGGTCTGCATTATGGATGCAGAAGCTCAAAGCATTAGGTCCTCACAGAGCTGCTTTCAGATGGAAGAAACAGACATCACCAGCACCAACACCAGGCAGCCCTCCGTGTTTGGTTGCCTTTCTATGATTCCTTGCAACAGCCTCAGCACCTCTGTATGTTTCTCAGTTTCAGCATCCTTTCTCAAAGTTAGTACTTTTGGAGAGTACTATTTAAGGTATATTTGGAGAAGAAGTAATATTAAAGTTTAATTAAAACCAGATAAAACTAGGACTTTGAGTCTCTTCCTTTTGATCTCTTAAGAGCTATAACATTATTTCAAGCCCCAATATTTTAAAAAATTGATGATGAGATTTTCATACACATTCAAAAGTAGAGTTCAGTAATCCCTCTGCATTTCCATCACCTAGATGCAAAAATTATCAAGATATCCTGTTTCATCCTTATCATTTTTCTTTTCTGCTAAAGTATTTTAAACCCCAGATATCATGTCATTTCACTCCTACATACTTCACTTTGTAGCTCCAAAATTGTTTGACATTTTCTTAGATAATCAGAATGCCATTGTGACACTTAAAAATTATTCCTTGGTAACATCAAATACTTCCCTGTGTCACCCCTCCCCCATCCCCCACCTCCACTCCCCAAGCCCCCAACCCCCTTGCCAACAGAGAGATGGGGTCATACTCCTCCAATCCCTTGGATGTGGGCTGAGACTGGAACTACACTGATAGGATACGGCCACAGGAGTGCTGTGGTAGACCTAAGCCTAGTCTTTAAGAGGACTGCAGGCTTCCATTTCCTTTTTCTTTGACCCCAGCTGTCCTATTGTGAGGAATCCCAAGCAGCGCATAAAGAGACCTACACGAAGGACACTGAAGGCTCCTATGACAGCCCCAGATGCTCTCCAAGTTGACAGCCAGCACCGATGTGCTAGCCCTGTGAGTGAAGCCATCTTGGGAGTAAATCCTCAAGTCCCAGGCAAGCCCCACTAGCGATGCCAAATGGAGCAGAGAGTCATCCCCTAAGAGGACTGACCTAACTGCGAATTTGTGAGAAAATAAATTTTTATTGTTTTAAGCCACTAAGTTCTGGTGTGGTTTGTTATGTGACAAGATAGCCAAAGCACTTTCCAAAATTAAATTCCCCAATGGTCTTTAAAAATACATACATTTTTCATTCACTCCATTTGAATCAAGATCCAAACAAGGACCACATGTCACACTTGATTATCATGTCTCTCATTCCTTCTTCCTTCCTTCCCCCCTCTCTCTCTGTCTCTGTCTCTGTCTCCCTTCCTTGCCAGTAGCTTTTGCAGAAATCAGGTGCTGTAAAATGTGTCACATTCAGAATTTTCTGTTTGCTTCTTTCTGAATTATTTACCTTATTCTTCTATCTCTAGTATCTCCTCTAAATGGAAATCAGCTCTTCCCTACAAATGGAATTTGGTTAGATTCTGAATCAACATTGTGCAAGAACATCTCCTAGGTGTCTCTGGGTGCTGTATGTTGTACCATCTCAGGAGGCACTCAATATTTTCCCCTTTTGCTGATGCTTAGCTTCATCTATTGATTACCCAAACTTAAATAAATTATTTTTATTAGGAACGACATGTTTAATTGTGTGTCATATCATGCACATTAACTGGAAAATTTTGTAAAGTAGACATTTCTTTGATCATCTAATGCTATGGCTAACCTAAAACATGGTGCAGAGAGGACAAAGCAGGACACATGGCAATTTCAGAATAAGGAATTAGGGCTCCAGTTATTTTTTCCTGGCATCCAATGAACTGTTTACTATTTTTCTCTCCCTCTTCCACCTCCTCCTCTTCCTTCTCTCTTTCTCATGACACTACCAGCTTAGAAATTTTCATATAGACAATGTGCTTCAGTTAATGCTTCCATGTTCTTCTTGATGCCCAATTATGTCCTATCTTTGGTCATTGAGAGTCCTTTAGTATATGTGTTCTAGCAAAGAACAATTTACTGTTCTTTGAGCTTCTTGAGTTAGAGCATAACAGAAAGTTCTGGGCTCATCTGGTACATTTTCTTTCTCAGATCCAGTCAGCCATACATCCAAGGAAAGCCTGAAATCCTTCGGTAGTTTCTGAAAGCCTCAATCTATGTGCCGTGGTATTTTTGCTGTTCCTTTTTGTTTTCTCTCTGAATCTCATTTGCTTGTTTTAAGATATCAATTGCTTCCCACATATAATGACTAGAGAACTTATTACTTCAAACCACCTATTAATGGTTCAACTTGCAGTCAGAGATTGCTCCTTATAATCCTTTTGTTACGTGGACTCCTGTCATTGGAGAGGAGGTGGATATTGGGAGAATCCAAAGATAACACTGTAGCATCTAACTTTTTTTAATTTAAAAATTTATTGCTAAATAGTAGTGTATTATATGGATATATCACAATTCATTCAATTGTTGAAGGACATTTGAGTTGTTTGCAGTTTTTGGGCTTACTACAAAAAGTCTGCTATGAATATTTAAGTATAAGTCTTTGTATAAAGATAAATTTTTCTTTTCACTTGGCTAGAACCTCAGGGTAGAGTAGCTGGATAATACGGTAGGTGAATGTTTACCTTCTTAAGAAACTGCCAAACGGATTTCCAAAGGGATCTTTCTGTCAGTGATTTCGAATTCAATTACAGTGTGATCTGTAAAGAGAACACACTTTATATGAATTGACTCCATTTACAATTATCGAGACTGGTTTTCTAGCCCAGACGATGTTCTGTGATTATAAATGTTTTAAATCTTTGTAAAAATTTTCCCTCTGTACTTTTACTATAACTTGAATTTTTCCTAACTCCTGTATCTGCTTGAAGCAATAATAACAATAAAATATCTTGGGATTTTTTTCTGCAAAAGTCCTCTGAAGTATTTTAACTAAGACACCCACTGCCCAAAAGTCATGGCTAATGCAAAGAGAGAGACTAGGTCTTGGAGACACGGCAAATGCCCCTGTTGACTCACATCATAGCTTTCTCCTCTCATATACTAAAAATTAAACTATCTTTTACCTACTTCCTCTGCAGATAAATTTCTATACTCTGTAAGGTGACAATTACTTTTCATTACAATAGGTAGTTATGATAGGGTGCAGCGAACATACCCTTTGGAGCCCGACAGACCTGCGTTTGAATTCAGTAAGTTACTACGAAAACTTTGACAGGTCACTTAATTCTCTGAATGCCAATTTCCACGTCTATAAAAAAGGGATGATAGAATCTGTCTTAAAGTCTTTTTTTTAATATAAATTGATACCAACGTGTGTAAAGTGAATCCGAGGAAGAATTCAACAAACTGCTATTGTGAATTAGTTGGGTCATGTCTTCCAATTAAAGTGCATACCACAAGCAGCCACTAAATTTTACTGTCTCACTCAAAAAGAAGGAAGGAAGTGTGTCTTGGCCAAAGTACATCAGAGCCGAAGCCACAAGATTTGGATTCTATATCTAGCCCTTGAACTACAGAACTCTGTGACAAAGCCTTTCAAACTCAAAGGGTTTTTCAGTTTCTTTATCTACAAAACAAAAGTGATAGAATAGGTTTTTTTCTCAACATTTTTCACATAAAATCACACACACAAAAGGTGGAGGTTTCCTCAAGGCCCACTGGCCACTTCAAGTACCAAGGAGACGATATCTCAACACAGCTATAACCATTCTGGGTGTATCAGCAGGTCACCACACAGCAGTCGGGAAACTCTGGTCTGAAAGGTATCCAGGGTCCCTCTGGTTCTTGATATTCATGATGGATATTTCAGAGCAGAGAAAATGGTAAAGTTAGAGTGAGGGAGAAGAAAATTTCCAGTTAGATAGAGGCAAATGTAATCTTTATATTCAAATCTTGTGGATTGCTTCATGAAATTATAGTACAGACAGTTCTGAGACCTCCCCTGCCATATGCCCAGGTGGAACTTCCTTAAATTAGGTTGAAATATTTAGAAATCATACAGTCCTTTTCATTGCAAAGGAATGTCTTAGTTTAATAAATAATCATGTATTGTCTCAGGTCCATTTCTCAAACTTCATAAACAAAGGACTGATGTCAAGTCATGAATTTTGAAGAAGCACAATTAGAATAGCAGAACATAAAATACCTACCATCTTGGAAATAAATCACAGAAAGAATTATAATCATATCTATCATCTTTTCAACTCACATAACATTGTTTTCCTGTTTTTAAGCATCAAATATCAAAGGAAAGGAGAGAGAGAGAAATAAAGGGAGGGAGGAAGGGAAGAGAGAAGGGGAAGGGGAAGAGACAGAGAGAAAGAGAGAGACAGAAAGAGAGAAAGAGGAAGAAAACTAACAGTTGTACATTTTTATGATGGACAAGTATTTTAAATTTTCATGGACTGATTTTTGAAGGAAAACTAGGGAGAGCCATATTTGTTAAATAAATGTTTATAGAAATGTATTTGTTTTAAAATGCTGAAATTTCCAGCTTTACCTGGTATAAATGAAAAATATATTGCCAACCATATCAGTAAACAAAAGATACTGGGGCCATCAAGTCATCAGCTGCTACTGCCACCCCTTACCATCACCCCCAACAGTGAGCAGAGAGAACTCAGGATGCAGACAAGTAGGCAGCCCGCCTCTGCAGCCAACCGCAACGGTGCACCCTGAGGGAACTCAGGATATAAAAGAACAGGATACTCGCCCAAGATAGCCAGGAATGATTTCAAAGAACCCAGACCTTTGCACCTTCCTATGCATAGAAAAGTGCTAAATTCCTTAACTTGAGATATCTGATTTTCTTTAATTAACAGTAATCTTTTGATGTTCTGACTACTTGGTCTTTATTACAAAAAACAAAAACAAAACAAAACTCCTATATATCCTGGCTTCTCCCTTGCCTGGGTGGAACAGTCCCTTAGAGTGATATGAGAGGTTGTGTCCCAGGCTTGAGTCCTCAGGAAGTCCACTGAATAAAACATAATTCTCAACTTATTGGTTGTGCATTTTATTTCAGTTGACACTTGTAAAGATTTTCAATGTTTTTTTGCAACAAAAGTAGAATTTGATAAAATAAGCTTTTAGGAAGTTTAAGAGATTTGTTTTAGAAAGTAGTGATTTATAGATATGGTAGAGAAGAATAATGTTTCTTAAAAGGTATTCCAGTGGGGGAAGAATCCATAAATGTTATCTCTGAGCCTCAATTTTATTTATAAAGCGTATGGCATAGAATTGAAAAATCTCAAGGTTCTTGCATCTTTTCCCAAACTCCTGAAAACTGCAATGAATGAAAGATAGCTTTAAACTTTGTAAGCAAACTGGTATAAATTAGACTTTTAAAATACCTGACAAAACTAAATGGAAAAATGCATTTAATTTAAACGGATGCCCTATGACTACAAATACAATTGTCCTTCTTTCATTAATAGTCCTTTAAAGTTTTAATTTAATAGAAAAGATATAGATAGGTAATAGCAAATATAATTAGTATCTTCTATCCAGCAGATTTCAGGAGATGGCTTGATCACTAGCTCCAGAGAGCACTCCATATGAGCCGCAAGATGCTCATGACTCTGGAATACTGTGTTTTCCCCAACTAAATTGAAATGCTTTTCCTTGATAAGATTTCATGACACTGGGAAGTGCACTGGCTGTTTACTATTAATCTCTTTGCTTTAGGTACAGTACAAATTTAGTGTCCAAGGAAAATATGTGCTTGTTGAACTTCTCTTTTTCCTTAGGTAAACTTAATGTACTTTTATCTAGAACAACCTCACTGCATCTGCCTTTATGCTAATGCTTTGTTTAATGATGCTGAAACAGTGAATGTTTTCATAGAGTTGGCCAAACCAAAATACTGTTATACCTACAGACCACCATGTATGGCCTCTAGGGATCAGAGATCCCTAACTTGTCTCCTCCAGCTGTGGAAAATTTCAGAGTGCATAAATCTCAGCATCGTCTGTGTGCACCACCATGATGCAAGGATGGGAAGCCATAGTAGTGGGAGAACAAAAGCAAATATTTCAAGTACTTACTAGCCTAAGAGGCAGCGGGTGGGTAGAGCTCAGTGGTAGAGTGTGTGCTTAGCAGGCACAAGGTCCTGGGTTCAATCCCCAGTACCTCCATTAAAAAAAAATGAGGCAAATTTTTCTCTAAGATTTCTTAATGGTATATTTTTTTTTTCAAGAAATAATACCATTGCCAATTTTTAAAAACTGAGCTATAATTCACCTTCATAATGTTAGCTCTTCTGGCATATGTGTTTTAATCGTGGTTTTAACAACGTTGAGCTCCTTTTCATGTTTCTTAGCCATTTTGACACAGAAATGTCTGTTCAAATCTTTCACCCATTCTTAATTTAGCTGTCTGTTTTTTATTTTCTTTGTAAGAGTTACTTATTTGTAAGAGCTCTTTATATTTTGTTGATGAGTACTTTGACAAATACATACATTACATATGTATATATTACACCAATCTTTTCCAAGTCTGTGGCTTGATTTTCATCCTAATGCTATCACTTAATGAGAACTTTTAATTATTTATTAATTAAACAACTTTAATTATTTATTAATAGTTTCTTTTCCTTTAATTATTTATTAATCTTTTCCTTAGTGGCTATTGTGTCTTAGTTAAGAAATCTTTACCTATTTCAAAGTCATGAGGAAATTCTCCATGTTCTATTCTAGAAGCTTGATTGATTTAGCTTTCATATGTAATGTCTGTGATCCATTTCAAATTGATTTCAGTGTTTGGTGTGAGGTGGGAGTCGAGGTTCCTTTGTTTTGTTCTGCATTGATACATCCAGTTTTGACCCAGTGCTGTTTATTGAGAAGATCATCAGTTTTCTACTGACGTGAAGTGGCATCCTTATCATCTTATCAAGGTACTGTTTCTAAGTGGATAGGTTTCTGGAATCTCTATCATATTCCACTGGTCAATCTTTCTGTCAGTCTTACATTTTCTTAATTTCTATAGCTTTAGAGCAAGTCTTGTTCTCTGGTACATACTCCAGATTTGCTCTGTGTCTTTCACATTGTCTTGACTATCCTATGTTCTTCGGTGTATTTTTTAAAGCACAAGACTGAAAACCTAGATAGCAGTTTAGGTTTCATTTTGGCCATGGCATAGCTATGACCTGGTAAAAGACATTTAACCCCCCTCTCTCTGTTCCTCATTTGTAAAATATGCAAGGCTTGAATTAGACAAACCCAAAGACTTTTGCGTTTGTGATTTTCTGGCCCAATTCACACAGAAAGGAAAAGCAATTGATGTTCATAAATAAAACACAGGAAACCTCCCTTGGAAGGATAGTTGTTTAAACGCAGCCAAATTTCTTTCCTCCGCAAGTATTATTTTATGTTTAAAACAGTGCCTTTAAAAGTGGGCTTAGAGATAATGTTTAATATATTATCAAAGGATTTACAAATCCATTAAGTTCCTAACTTGATTCTTTAAGAACAACACAACGAAAGCAATAGGGTTTTTTTGAAAATGAAATGTGGATAATACTGGAAACATTACATCACATATCTTTCTCTGTTACTAGGTTAAGAATGTAAGTCTGCAGTAACTGGCACCACAATCTTTAGCCTAAAAACACATCTCATTTTATCAGGTCAGTGCCACATGCCACACTTTGCTTTATTCTGGAGCATTTTCCTATGTAATTATTCACAAAATGCTAAATACTAAAATACTCTCTTGCTCTCTTTTCGCCAATTCATATCTATTAGTTTCTTTACAAGTCACCACCTGCTTGTCTTCCTTGAGTAACCTTACTTCATACTTCCCACCTTTTCACTTTGTACTCATTCACCTGCACTGGATTTCATACTTTATATACATGAATTATATGAAATGTATCGATCTCATCTCCCTAATTAGATTCTAAGATGCTTTGACTTGAATTGTTGGAGTATTGCACTCAGTGTTAGACAATCCCACATCCTGGTCTTAGGCTGTGAGTGTTTCCCCTGTGCCTGTCAGTGTACATTTCACAATGACCTAGTGAGGTAGTCTGTAGCCCAGAACCTTTTTATTTTACAAATAAGGAAATGTTTATTATTACACCTGGACAACACCTTCAGCGTCACTTAAAGAGTCTGATTTTCTTCTTTCATCAGGAATATAGGCATGAAAACAAGTTGGGTTAGTGGCACAGCTGGTTACTGGAAGGTAAAGGGGCAGGTCCTAAAGGGTGTTGACCAGAGACAAGAGAGACTGGGGCTGGTGAGAAGACAAAGAGAGAATGATAAAATCTGGCTAAGGTCTGGGCTGAGAGACCTAAGATGGATGCCAAATTCAGAGAAGCAGAATTTGTAATAGGGAGATAATATGGAGCAAAATCTGGTTTGAAACATAGGGCTCGGACTGAAAGAAGGAGGGTGTACAGCAACAGAAAACAGCAGGTGATTAATAAGCATTGGCTGTATGTTTAAATTAATAAATAAGTGAATGCCTTATAAAGAATAACTGAAAGAGGGGCATCAAAAACTGATTTGGAGATTTAAAATCTGGGTAACTGACAAAATGTCAGTATCGTGTAATAGAACTAGGGAAGTTGAGAGAAAATGAAAGCTTGAGTACTGCATGTCGAGACGGGTTTTAGATGTGGGACATGCAGTGGATAATGTCCAAAAGGCAACTGAAAACGTGTAGAGCTCAGAAGAGAAGTAGAGATTAGAATTTGCAATTTACAAAAGGCTTTACATGCTTCACCTTAGTCTCAAATCAAGCAAGCAAACAAACAAAAAACTCTAAGTATATTGGAAATTTAAAATGAAAGAAATTGAATTAAGAGAAGCTAAGTGACTTGCTCAAAGTGACACAACTAACGGGTGAATGATCTAGAATTTGAACTCAGGTTTCCAATCACGAGGTTCAGTGCTGATTTTACTACATTATACTTCCTTCCTTCCCACTCACGTAAGAATGAGTAAATCATCCAAAATAAACAGAGGCTTTCAGATAACATGATTCTATTCAGGCCACAAATAGGATATGCTAATATACATGGCTTCAGGTGACAAGGAACTGAAATTTATCAAATACAGCAAGTTGACCTCCCTTTTAGTTAAAGACCCTCTTTTTTTAATTCATTCCAAGAACTACTGGCTTGCTGCAATTTGCCTGCTAGTATGAACACAGCTGACAGCATCACCTGCCTGCCAAAAAAATAAATGTGCTGGAAGCTGTTAAGTGGATTAAAACTTTGTGCCACAAAGTAATGCCCAATAGCACAATAAAAAAAAAAAAATCCACCTCTGCCGAAGATATTTCTAAAAACTCAAAAACAGAAAAGAACCCATTTAAAAAGCTTCATAAGGTAGAAGATGTTAAAGAAATTACACATTATACAAGCAAAGAAATCAAATACTTGAAAATTTACCAGGTAGTTGGAAGCAGGAGTGGAGGGAAAAAAAATAATCTGAATACTGCTGATTTTCTAGAATACTCTGGCAGTTAAAACATAAAGTAAAATAATAAAATAAAATAAAATAAATATGTATTAGTTATCTATTGCTGCAGAACTGGCATCCTTATTTCTCCTGCATTCTATCAGCCAAAGGAAGTCACAATGCAAGTCCAGATTCAAAGTGTGGGGAAGTAGATGCCTCCTTTTAATAGAAAGAGTGGCAACATCACATCGCAATGGATGTGGACACAAGTGGCAAGAACAATTACACCCATAACTACTAGTAATTAGCTGTCTGACTTTAGGCAATTCACTTTGCCTCTCTGGGCCTCAGAGTCTATTTCTAAGGGTTAGGACCAGATGCTTCCCAGGATTCTTTACCATTCTCTATTTCTAATGCAATGATTTCCAAAACTGACTTTAAGGCAAACTAGAGGGTTTCTAGGTAACTTAAAGAAAAAATAATCTACAAGCAAAGTGGACATAGTTGCTTAGTTAAGTGCAAAAATGCAGAAAAGTGCAAAAAGGTGAAAGAGGATGTCATAAAATCAAACAATATTACAATATTGCAAGTTGGACATGATTGAAAAATTGCTAGTTTAGCCATTTGACAGCACTAATATAAGTCATCCAGAGGGATTCTAAATGTTCCACGTTAGAAATTGAACTGTTTACTTCATTTCCTAAATGACTCAGCTCCACACTGGCTCGTTACCAATATTCTTCTTTATAGATTTCTCTTCATCAATAGTTCAGGGTGTGAACGTGCTAGATGTTAGAATTACTTAAATTGACTGTTAACGTTGTTTAAATTAAGTGGTTAATTGCTGCATCTTCTATGTCACTTGGACCAAAAAGAATCAACCAAGTTTAGGAAGCCCAAACTTTAGCCAAGAACATATAAAAAGAAAGAAGTCAGTCAACCAGTGAGAAAAACTTCCTGTTTTAAATGAAGAAAAGTAGCACCCTCTTCTAGAAACTTCAACTTCAAGAGAAGACAAAATATTTTCATTTATCAGACTGATGAGGAAACAATGGCTAAAATAAAAAGTATTATTGCCTAGAAATAAAAACAGATCTTCTTTGAATGCTAAAAAAAAGTTTTTAATATTTTCCATTGGTTTAATATGCAAATATCTGTATGCTTTGTTTTTCTACAGGATACAGAGTAAAAATGTCAAACTATGGGAATCTGGAGATAACTTTAATTAGGTCTTGCCTTGCTAAAATTAAGGCAGGCTAAAGAAGTTAACCCTAACCACCTCCATTAGTAAGAAAGAATGTGCCTTAATTTAACACAGATTACAATTTATGAAACTCTACAGTCAGGCAAGAATGAGGAAATGCTCAGATGTAATTGGAGCTGTTGATGTAAAAAGACCATTTCCTTGATATCTGCATGTTCATTGTCTTAGCTCTCAGGCCCCCAGACAGCTGTCTGTCTCGTGGACTTTAGGAAATTAGACACCAAAAAGAAGATCTGAAAAACTAAAACCTGCTAAGTCTATACCTAGTGACAGACAGACAGATCTATATTTAGGATTAATGTGGAGAGCTCTTTTTTTTTTTGAAGGGGTGGATATTAGAGTACTCAGTGTACACCTCTTAGGTAGAATTTAGAGACTTTAGTAAGTTGGTGTAAAGAATAACAACCTGCTCCATTAAAACCTAGAGTGTGCATCGACTTGCTTACTCCTGGAGTGATGATTTGTACTAATCCACACACATGGTGCAGTCTTTATATTTGCAAAATATAGAACTTGAGATGACATTAGCAAGGGAAAACTACAAAACAAAACAAAAATGCATTTTAGGAAATAAACTCACTTTCTTTGCATTCTTTTTTCCATTGCTTCCAAAAACATTTGAAAATCATGAGCACCATAAACTTTATGGTCCCATTTCCCAAATGGACTCCTTTCTTTCCCCGCTCCCAATCCTTGGTTACATCCACCTTCTGTCTCTGCAGTACACAGCTGAAGACACAGGACTGCAGCTGCAACAAGCACTCTGGCTTTCTTTATGAATGTGAGATTTCAGGAATCCCCATCGAAACAATTTGAAGAAGGAATTTCAAAGGTGCCACCCTTCTCAGACCAGCTTCTTGACTTCCTACCTCCCCTCACGTGTCTGGCATAGAAACAGTTTCCCTTCAACTTGCCAATGAGAGGTTAAACTTCTTTCTATGTTCGTGATTTCATCCCCACCCTCACCATCTCTTCCAGAACAAAGACCTTATACTACGAACTGATAGATTTTCAGCCTTTTCACCTGACTTGTTCTATCACTATCAGTCCACACATCAGCTCAAGCCATCTCTGCCTCTAAAAACACCCTTTCTGACCTTAAGCCTCCTTCCATTAACCATCATTTTCTTTCTCCTTCCTTTCATAGCCAAGAGATTCTTCCAGAGGCTGGTTTATCATCACTTGGTCAGCTCATTGGTTCTTCAGTCCCCTACAATAAGAATTCTGTCCCTACCATCCTATGGAAGGTGATTTGTGAAAGATCATTAATGATTCAAATTTCCAATCCAGTGGAGCCACTGCAACGTCATCTCTCTAGCTCTTGCACAGTTGGTTGCTCCTTCCCTCCTAGAACGCATAACATCCTCTCTTGGGCTGCTGCTATCCCTTTGACCATTCCTTCTCAGTCTTCCCTAAGGTCTTGATTATACGGCCTCCCCATCTATGGCCACTATATCTCCTGGTGCCTCCACATCTATCTCCACCCTCCAACGCCCTAGTGCCCTAGTTCAGTCTTTACAATCTTCCCTTAGACTCTAGCAGTGTCCTCCTCACCAGTGTTCTTTCCTCTACTCTCCTCCATCTCCACCTCCGCTATCCCCTTGCTGCCAATATGACCTCTCAAAATTATTATTTTTTAACCTGAAACCTTTGAACTCCTTTTTAGCACGTCTTATCATGGTGCCTTAGCTTACATTTCTCCAGAAGCAGACCATGACATAAGGGTTCGCACAATGATAGTGTATTTGGGAGCACAAGGAATACCAGGAAGGGAGTGGAGAGCTGATACAGAGGCAGGAAAGCAGGATGACTGAAGCTTAATCCTGCTGGAATACTCAGGGAAGTGCCGCCAATCTCACTTCTCAGAGTTATCCCGCTGGAGCGGGAGGTTGGTTGGGGGGTGTACACATCTATTCCAATCAGTCTGCTCCTGGGAGGGGGTCTCACTTCCCTCGGCCCTTCTAGCCTGCTACAAGTGGACAGAATGACCTCCTACAGATCCAAGCTGTCAGTCACAGCTTGAATCCTGCACTGGAGCACAGTGACCTGGTTTAGTTATAAGGGACATGGGTGGGGCTCTGACAGCATCGGCTACAGATGGCTTACAAAAGTACTTGGCTTTCTTTATAGCACATCTTCTTACCGTCTCTCGTGGGGCACCCTGCCTCACCTTTTTCTTGGCACACTGTGCTTACACCATCAGGAAAAGCTTTGACCTTGTGTGATGTATTGAGCTGCTCTAGTCTATGCTCCTCTAGAATGCCTTTCTCTTCTTTGCTGACTGATTGACACCTGATAGTTTAACCACCACCTCAGTGGTTACCTGTGTCACAAAGCCCATCTTGACAGTCCCACAGGTACTAGCCAGTGCTTCCCTCGAGTCCCCTCAGTGAACTGGACACATATCAATCTGACAACACTGCATGCTTCCCTGCTGGCTACATGTTTGTCTATGCTACTAAATATGCTGTTTGAGCCAGTGCAATGAATTCAGTTCGCAAAACTACAGCTATAAAAAATGATCCCTTATTTTAGGTGAGTAATTTCTTCCATATTTATCTGCAACTAAGTTGCCTACTCTACAGATTTATCTTGAACAAAGTAAATTCTTGAATATATGAGTAAAATTCAAAGATATGAAAGCAAAGTAGTGGACATAATGAGAAGCAACTGTATGTCCAAAACAAAGGTATGTTCAAAGCAATTGTCTTGGACATAATGAGAAGACTTCCATTCCAAGAATTCAAAAATTTTATAAAAGTTTTCACTCTCCCTTGCCTTTTGGAAGCTCTCATTTTTAGGAAATAATAATAATAATAATAATAACAACAACAACAACAACAACAATAACAGTAACAGTAATAATAATAATAATAAACTGGAACAACAGAAATAGTTGAAATACCTGTCCAGTCGCCACCCCCACCCCCACATACCCACACACAGAGACCAAAATGGTAGCGCCGCCCATCAGGGACTCGCCCCTGCGGCAGCCTCACCTGTCAGGGGCTGGCAATGTTTAGTTAGATGGTGGCAGCATTCATATTTGTCACATGAAAGATACATTAGGGGCATCCTGGTAAAATGTATTAAAATGCACATTGTATGCTTCTATTTTTATTCCTTTTGGGAGAAATTTTGTTTCTGGAAAACTATCTTTCAATGGTCTCTCTGCGTGAGGAATAGTACCAAATCCTGTGTTTAAAAAAATGTTTCTACCAACCCTTAAATTTAACAGTGATGAGCAAGATGTACCAACAAATCGGTCTTTTTATGCTTCTTCCTTAAAAATATCCATTATTGTTTTATGAACAGTATGTACAGCTCTGAGTATATTATTGCTTGTCTATATGTGTGTATGAATTTGAAGATATACACATTTACCTTTTTCTCCCTCTGAATGGTGGGAGAAAATTTTCTGCTTTGTAATTGCTGTATTTTCCAATTTTTTAATGAACCAGGATATGCTACTTTTTAAATCAAGGGAAAATAAAGATAATTTAATACATTTTTAGAAAAGGTTTCTTATTAAAATAATTTCTTATTCAGTAGTAAACTAGGGAATGGTCTAAGAATGTGAGATGGTTGGGGTAATCATTGAACCCTTATTCAGATGATAAGTCTGGCTGATTCTCCTGCAAAGAACACTCTTGTGTAATGTTATCTGGCTTGAGTTTGACGAGTTGTGATTCTCTGCTCATATTTTCACAGGAGCAATTCTTCATCCATCCTTTCTGAAAACTCTCCACGTTGGTATAGGCAAGTAAGGTGCCTATTTTGTGGCATATGGAAAGCTCTATTTTTTGCAGAGTGTATAGGAGGAGATAGCCTTTATAAACTTGCATGCTTTTAATTATTTTGTCATAGATACAGGTGGGGTTCTATGATTTTTAACATCTTTTTCACAGCTGTGCTAGCCCTAAGACAGAATTCTGTGTGGTGACACAGGAAATTACAGATTGCTAGACAAAAATCTGATCATGTATCTCCAAGTCTACTTTTTACCAAGTCTTTAAAACCAGGCCAAATATCTTCTATTAAAAAAAAAAAGTCATATTATAAACAAAAGAGCTAAAGAAGGATTTTGTTCTACAATCTCAATCACTTAGTGTTACCTAATGTGTCTGTACCTAAAAGCAATTATCCAGATACTGTTGAATCAATGGTCACACTGAACAGATACTTTAAAAAGTGTAAGATGTACCTGCATCATAGAATTAAGAAGGGAAGTTCAGAATAAAAGTTCTATAACAATTTTGTGTGGAAAACCAACATAAACATCTTTGGTTCCTTGATTTTACCTTAAAAGTAGAAACCTATGGAATATGGATCAAGTAGGGAAGGAAAAAACACATGGCAAGAAAATAATATATTAACTATATAATACTGGAGGGCCTGGATATTTAGAATTAGTAACACTGGGTGTAAAGTAGTTATTAAAACTTTTTAAGTCAATTAAATTGTCTGTCCACTATTTTATGCAATGACAGAGATAAGTTTTTTTTACCTAATCTGTAGGTTACTTTTCTGTAAAGCAAAGAGAAAACAGGAAGGAGGGAAGGAAGGAAGGTAGGAAGGAAAGAACCCATTCCTTAGATGCCGCAAGGGCAGAAATCTAAAAGAAACACAAAAGAGCAAAACCCTGACCAGCAGAACACTGGGCTTCTGACCACCTGAGGCTGCTGCCTGGCTACACTGAACTGACTTCATGTGGAGGCTTAAGTCAGTTAATTGCACACTTCTTTTCAGGGGCACATCACTCTCCACGTAGCCAATTAGTTAAAGCTTTATAGCAACATCACATCCATGATAAGCCTGAGGCCGCCAGCATTTGTGCCTCAGTTTCAGTGACCATGCCTCAGGGTACGCCTCCGTAATTGTGTGCAACCCCCTGCAAGCTTCGCCGAGTGTCTGTGCCTCAGCTGCACTGCCCACGCCCCTGTCCACAGCACCAGCAAAGCCTTGTTGAGCTCCCCGAACCTACCACCCGGCTGCCTAATTGTGGTTCTTCATTTAAAATCCTGAATGTTCATCTGGGGCCTTGAAAGCTTTCTGAAATCCATATGAATTGTGTTCTTCCGTGTAAATGTTCATGTTTTCCATGGGAGAAGTTGGCTAAACAGGCCTGGATTCCTATTGACATTAATATCTATTTTTTTCAATGGAGGTACTGGGGATTGAACCCAGGACCTCGTGCATGCTAACCATGTGCTCTACCACTGAGTTATTACCACTCCAGCCCCACTTCCTCAGGTTAATATCTTCAGGACAAAGCAAAAAACCTTCGCGTAGAGTTGAAGACACTTCATGACTCAGCCCTGATGGCCTCTGTCATTCCAGTGTCACCAGCTGTCCTGCACACTTTGTGCCCGTCATACCAAACTTCTTCGGGTTTCTCGAATGCACCGACTTTCTAATTATCCCACGATTGCATGTGCTGCTTCTCCTTCTAGAATACTCTGACCTCTCCAACATCATTCATTACCTAATTTCAGCTTCTTTTTCAAAACTTGACTTAGATGTCACTTTTTCTGTGATGTCTTCTCTGCCCCAACCTTGTTAGTCTACAATCGATAGTCTACTATCTTTCTGGGTTGCCGTGGTACCTAGACTATCTCTGTCAAGGCACTTCCAAGTAAGATCGTAGGTGTCTGTTTATACAGCTGTCCCACTACAAAAGGTGAGCTTCCAATACACAGAAGTTGTATTTTTATTTGTGTTGGTAATCTTAATGCCCAGGAGTGTCTAGCACGAGTAGGTGTTCAGTCAAAGTTGGATTCAGTCAAAGTGTGATGAGTAAAGTCGGCTAAGCAAGAAGACGGAGAGCTCAGACAGAGACAGAAAGCTTCAGGGCCATGTTTCAATGAAAGGAAATGGTCCCTCAGGCGATAAGTAATTAGCAGCAGGCATTTGGCAGAGGATGTCGCTGGGAGTGAACCCCTTAGAAACAGGAAGGATAGAAAGTTTTTACTTAAAGTACATTCTGAGCAATTATGTAAGCAGGGACTGAGAGTTGTCTGCTAGTAGCAAAAGGAACTTGAAACAAGGAAGGAACATCCCAGGGCAGAGTCTCATGTTACCAAGAAGTCTGGCAGGACTTGAGCAGTAGAAAAATTTAACAGCTGAAACCAAACCTGAGCAGAATTCTTTTCTTAGTTCTGAACGAGTACATGTGATCATTTGCTCACAAGGCCAGATTGGAAATTAATATTAGTAATATCTATCATTCAGTTTATTGTAAAAAAATTATGCTGAATTTTATCATCTATTAAGTTGCACATACCATAGTGCCAGATCCATGGTTATTCTTAACTCATCATTTTGTTGTTTTATAAAATCTCCTGTTTAAAGAAAACCTATCATCACAGTTAGGATCTGAGGCACCAGCATGAGGGAAACCAGGTAAACAACAAGCCTTAGTGATCATCTCTGTAACAAGATTTAGCCCCACAACATGTTAAATTTGTACTCTCTAAGAGCCTATGTAAAAGGGATTTAAAAAATCAAAAGAAAAAGGAAAAAAGACAATGCACAATGTATAATGATCTAAATAATAAAGAGAGAGAAGATGAGGCTAGCATCCTGGAGCTGCAGGTGGGTGTGCTTCTGCTGAGCTGGGAAGGAGTTTGCGGAGCTCTTAGTAGAGCAGGGGAAATGTTCGTCGTGAGTTACCATTCCTATGAGACATGTGATGGGAAGACATGCAGGAAAGAGGATGTTTAAGAAATGATGCAGCTCCTATTTCAAGATTCAGAATGTCCTCACCCTTCGGTTTTTCTGTGAGGGATTGTCATAAAGATTTATAATGCCGGAGGCCAGACTAATGCCTCTTCAAAAGCAGCACCCAGTGGACTTTTTGTGGGTTAACACTAATGATTTTAGATGTTTTCTGAGTTACTATGATATCTTTTTGCTACACCAAATTTATGCTGTCTTTGACAAATAATAAAGTTGCCTTGCCCACATTCCACTCCCTTTCTTGTTCTCTGAGCCTCCCTGTTGGCTAGGAGGTCAAGGATTGAGAGCACAGACTACCGACCCAGGCTGTCTGCCTGGCTTGCTCTCTGGCTGACAGTGGGCAGGTTATGTGCCTTAGATTCCTTATCTGCATAATAGGGGTCACAATAGTTCCTTGCAGGCTTGTTGTAAGGATTAAAAGAGTTACCACTAAGGTGAAGCTCTTAGATTATTTCCTGGATCATCACAAGCCCTAAGAGTGCTTGTTAAATAAAATAGCCCAACTTTGAGAAGGTAAAGTGAGGCACTGAACAAACCACACCTTCATAAGTAATAAAGAAATATGATAGGATGCCCCCCATGTGCCTTAAACATGTCTGCTCATCCCCCTCAGTAATAATGACTCTATGGGAACAATTATCATTCCTGGCTCCACCCCCAAAATGAGGGAAATCAACCACAGAGAGGCCAGAGGTTGTGTTCAGATCTGACACACCAAGCCGGAGGTAGAGCCGGGCTAACGCAGACTGGTGGTGCTGCGACTCCTTGCTGGCCCTGCGAGGCCCTGCCCCGACCCCTGCCCCAACCCCTGCCCCAACCCCTGCCCCAGCGTTCCTGAGCATCTCATCCAACTCTCCCCCTCAGGCAACCTCTCCTCCAGCCAAATGAAGGAAGACCTCAGTTCCCATCTTGAAGTGCAAATACACAGAGAACTCAATGAATCATGGAAAGAGGACTGGAAAGAATATCCGAAAACCCACTTATTTTTCAGATAAGGAAACTCAAAGAGAGTTCAAGAAACTTGCTCAAAGCCGTGTAATTTATTTCGTATCAAAGCCACAGTCCAAGCCCATTTCTCTTGATCACCAGCTTAGCACTCTACATTATACCCATAATGACAGGAGAGCAGAGGAAGGGCCATGAGGTCAGGGGCCTCTTGGAAGAAACATCAGGGAGATGCTAGTGACAATGGATGGAGAAGCTGGGGTCCCAAAGACACAACTCTGCCGCCTGGTTCTTCCAGAATGTCCTAGATTGGCTTCGGCAAACAACTTTTCAAACCTTTCTGACTGTAACAGCTAGAAAGTTTTAAGGACATTTTAAATAAATTATTTAGATGAACTTAATTGATAAGAAAATTCATTTCCATTTAAAGTAGCTGAGAGAAATCTACTTAAAAACTCAGTCCCCAACTTTTAGATAAACTCCACAGGAGTATAGAACTGAATTCACTTTCTTTGGTGTTATAATTTGCCTCTCGGAATTCTTAAAGTGGGTTTGGTTTATTTTCAAACATCCAGCACAGCACAAGGCACTAGCTGAATATTTGTATTTAGCATTTTAGTGTATACAGTGGCCTTCAAATTTTTCTGAACAGGAGAATCACTTAGGAGAGCTTGTTAAGAAGGTGGATTCCCTGAACACCGCCTCCAGAGAAGGCTGACCCAGGCGGCCTCCGGGCCATTTTTAACAAGCTCCTCCTGAATCTGAGGGAGGTGGCCTTACATAATGTTCAAATTAAAAATACAAATAATAGCCCTGGTCAATTTGCCATCTTTCTTCATTATTTTACCCACACTTTCCACCCCCGTGCACACTTCCCAAGGCTCTCTTGCAAGCACGAGCTCACATGCCACAGAGGTCTCATCAGCACTAGAATTTTATTTTCCTAGCCAGAATTGTAGTAAAACTTGAGAGCAGTCTTCTCATCATGCCCCCGAACTCTCTCAATTATTGGTTATTTTTTGCTATTGAGACTTGATTGGAGAAAGTCACTTAAAGGAAGGTCGAAGGGCAAAATTTGACATTTTCAGCACAATGGAAAATGTGAGGCCTCCTGGAAGAGGAACTCAGTCAATATATCCTCAAGTCTGCCTTTTTGCTGGTTTCCAAATATTTTAAATTAGTACAATGATCTCAGAGTCAGGCTCACACCCTGAGAGATAGAGTGATCGCAGAGCAATTAAATGACTAATACTAGTCCTTGAGGGCAGACGTCTGCAAAAAAGGTTGTCTGGGGTCAGTTTGAGACATTCTGAAAAGCAAGCTTTACACATACACACAAATACATGTTTGGGCCTAAATTCTTCACATGGAAAGGTCTACGTAGTCTTGATTACTATTCTCAGAGCTTTTTTGCCAGTAGATCAGGCTCTCACAGCAAGTAACAAGATCCCGTCGGGAATTAAGAGAGGCTTATGTAGACAATGCCATCAATTACAATGTGGTTTTGTTTGTTTTAAGGTTTTTCTCTTTGAAAATACTTGTTAAAGAAAATATGCTTGGTGGTTGAATGATCATCAGTAAGTAATGAAGAGAGACTGACAGTACCACACTATGAACTAGACAATATAAATGAGGCAACAGGAAAGTGATGCTTCTGGAAGCTGATGCTGTAAATACAATAACGGACACACCTGCAACGGATGAGCGTGCGGAGAAGTAAGAGTCTAACATTTTGTACTAAACACAGAGGCAGGTATTTGCTGGGTAGGTGGAAGGTGAGAGAATTGTGAGTTTGCTCCTTATCTTACATTCTCTAGTTTTTCCAAAGCATGAGCGGGTACTTGAATCCATCCACAGTGTGCTCAGAGACACCACTCTTACTGTAATTCCAAGGGAAGCATGTTAAGACTTGAAAGAGAAACCTGAAGAAACAGAAAATGGAAAAGATCCATCTGAGAACAAAGTGGTACAGCCCGCCCAAGTTTGGAGGGACAGCCAACGCTACTTACCATGGCAAGTAAACAGGACCACATTAGTTAACTGACACTGAGAAGCCCTGTACTAAGGTAGCGACAAAGGAGAGTATAGTGTGCTTGTCCTTAAGGAACTTTTAAACCACTGGTGAAGAAGAGACAACATAAACGCATATGAATTTTTTAAAATATCAGAAGTAGGTATACATACAACAGAAGACAGTATAAAGTTTTAAAAAATTAAACAAATTTGGAAAGAAATAAGTGACCTGATTTAACGGAAAGGGATGAGGTGATGTTTTAAGTGAGGACAACAGCAAGTCTTCAAGGAGGGAAATAACAAGGGAAGCAGGTTGGCAAGTAGTTTATATCCGGCTGCAGAAGGGAGGCGAGGGCAGGAGGCAAAACAAAATCAGAACAGTCAAGTACAGGACGGACAAAGGGAGACAGTCAGAACACTGTATTTTGATGCAAATGAAACTAGGAGTTCTTTTAAAGTTATTTTAAGAGTGTGACATAATCAAAAGGATGATTGCAGAAGATCATTCCTTCTACTTCTAATTGGAGGAAGAAAAGTAGAAAAAAAATGATTGAGGTCTGATGACTTCTAATTCATTAATTTTAAAGCCTACCGGGAGGACAAACCTAGATCAAAAACTTGAAAGAACTTCACAACATTTCATCAGATGCCCAGGAGTTCTTGGCAGGAAAAGTGAGGACACCTTTGCACCAGATCATGTCACCTGATTGAAAAGAAAAAAACACACACCCTTCTTCTGTGGAAGAAAATAATGTGTTCCACTTCTGCCAAGGTCATTCTGCATATACAGATGGCTTAGGTGGCTCGGTGTAGTTAACTCTTTTGGCAGAGGGACGCAGATTTCCATCAAATCCTCCCCCTGCTCACGGATATCTGGCCCCCAGCCTTGCTCCATCCTGATACCTTAGAAAAGCTGTGTTGGATAGTTTGTTGTTCTTACTTTGATTTATCGAATCCTGATTATCTTCTGTGGGGATTATTAGGGGCAACGCATAGGTGAAGCCAACTGAGCATCACCTCAGAGAGGTGAGGCCTCTATCTCTGTCTCGGACGCCAAAGTTGTGTGGTTGAGGAAAGTCTGCTAACACAGCTCTCCTTGGCTGCGATTCACTTCAGTGTTTGTAATTTCTCCGAAGACCCATTGAGCAGCCTGGCCTGAGTTTGAATTTGTGCAAAAAAGCCTCTAACCAGGTGAGGCGCACATTGTTTCCAGCTCATTAGAGATGTTTTGGACAACTTCTTTAATGAGGTTTGACATTCGACTGCACCGCATATGTGACTTTCTCCACCGTCTCGCCCTCCCCCCACTCTCTGCGCCTCCTTCGCTCTTACTCATTTTTTGTGAGTGAATCATCTGATCCTGTCCCTTAAATGACCATGCTCTAGTTTGATTAATTTCTCTCATCAACCCTCCTTCCTGAATCCTCTGATTAAATCGGGTCTTCTCCCTGCCCCCGCCTCTATAATGCATGGGACCTTTTAGTAGCTATTAATTATTTAAAAGAACGTTTCTTTCTATCATGCTCAAGGTAGTCACTATAGTTTTCTGCCGACCACGTGGCTTCTGTTTAAAATTATTAAACTCAATTAAGAGAAGCTTTCAAACATCAAGTTTTAGAAGCCATAAAAATATTCTTTTTTTATTACATTGACAAACTTGCTGGACCGGAGGAGGAAATAGACACAATATGTCTCATCAAAATCCATCTCTTCATCCTGTCCTAAATAGCATATGGTACTCACCAACAGATTGAGGAAATGTGATTTAAATCAAGTTATCAGCAGGGGCTGTAAGAGTGCTAGGGGTCATTCCCAAGGATTTTTACTAGTGGGTATTTCTGATTGTAGCAGTCAAAATTCTGCTAGCCTTCCACCTATGTTAGACGTTTATATAATAGTAAATATTTTGTTAACCATCCAGCACAATTTTTGAAAAGTGACACAATAAATGAATCCGTTGCTTAATTCAAAAAAGCCAGAAAACTGACTGGACTGACTTTTCACCTATTTGACTGAATCAACTTGACGTTGGTCACGGTAGAGATACGGTCTTTGGTGAATCTGCTCTGTAATTCATTTTCTGATGGCTATGAATTAGCAGAAACCAGCTAAAATAAGACATGACCTTTATAAGCTGAAATAGCCTGTGGGTCTAAATAGGATGAAGTAATAGGATGCAGCTCATGTCAATTAGGTAAGAAAAAAGAAAATATCCAGAGAGAGCTAGACTGACTTGTCTAAGCCGGAAAGGCATTTGAGGTCAGAGCTGACCCCACTTGAAACCTGGCATCATAATGCGGCCCTGTAACTAAGAGAAGCTTAATTCTTAGCTTTATTAATAGACGAACGCCATGTCAGGAAACATGAAGAAATCTCCATTAATAGTTACCAAGCAGAGCAAAAATTCAGCTAGCACGCACCAGAGAGGCAACAGCCAAGGGTGATCATGCCAGTTGGTCAAAGCCCTTCAGTGCTAAATATTTAAGACTTTGTAATGCTGTGTTTACAAGCAAAGACAGTATTATAAGAAGATATTTTGATAGTGATTAAAGAGAAAGAATGATCACTTTATGTTTTACTGAAGATATGGACTCTAGTTTTGTCTCTACTCTTAATTAGAACCAAGTGCTGGTTATCACTGTAGCCTTTTGTTCTGATACAAAGTTAGGTTAACCGATATTAATGATCTCTTCTAGCTCTAAAATTCTGATGCTAGGGAATATTGTCTCAGGATTTCTCAAACTAAATAACTGTATATCTAAATGAAAATATGAAATAAGGAGCAAGCCATTTATATGGAATTTGTGTCTTAAAAAGACTGAATTTTAGATATTTAGTAATATTTAGCTTTTTACATTACTACTGTGTGCATATATGGGTGAACTGTGTGCCTCTCCACCACAGTAAAGATGTAAATAGGTAAAATAAATAAAAACTAATTGTCACTCAGTAAGACATTGGTTGGGGGCAGTAATGTGAACATATAATTTTACCTTTCTGTCTTTTTATTTTTAATCAGTACGTGTTGCTTCTTTGAAAAGCTTGTGTGCTTGGGGGCAGGGAGGAGTGGACACACTGGTCTGAGTGAAGAGAGAGAAAGTCACCTGAAGTCAAACTTATAGAAAAAAGAATTCTCCTTTTACTTTCCTGTTGCTCAAATGATCAATCTGTATAATCCATTCACTGTATCTCATACACTTATAAGGGAGAAGATGCAGCATTGATACCAAAATTGAACAGGTTTTGGCCAGAAACTTGCCTGCAAATGCCAAACTACACATTATTGGTGTAGAACTAGTTGGAAGTCTGTAGAGCAGATTTCTTTTTTTTTTTTTCTAAAGAAAATAAAGCCTCTGCAGGATGCTACTTTAGCTCACATGCAGAAATGGAAAAACCTCTCAAGCCTTTCAAAATCCCAGCTGAATACTTTCCCAAGCGTTGTCCGAGTACTGCCTCAGAGGAGTGTTGATGAAACGAGGCTTAGTAGGTTCACTGCTTTTTTATAAGTGTACACTTAGTGTAAGAAATGGAGAGCAAAGTCAGTATAAAGCAAGATAGATTTTATGATAAACCTTTGGCAAACAAACCGTTTCTCCTGAGTCTATTCACGCATTACATTGTGCACACATACACAAACATGCACGCACACACGCGTGTGTGCACGCACAATGTGATGAGAAAAACCAAGTAGAAACAAAATCAGGATCAATTCTGGTTAGTAAAAATTCAAGTTTGCTTGAGATTCTTTTCTTTTTTAAAATTAGAAGAGATGAATGTGGGGACGGGTAAGACATTTTCTCTTAAGAACGAAGAACTACTGAACAGGGGGATTTATTTAATGCAGAAAGTCACATTATTGAGATTAGACATCTCTTTTTCAAGGTGCTCCTGGGAGATAATGGCTCTTATACCTATAATTCAGGGGAAGCATCGGTTTTGCCTGGTAACGTAAAAAAGGACCTGAGGACCGAAGTTAACACCTTCATCTCTACATAGAACATGATGATTTTAAGAATAACTCCAGAACATATTTGCTTTTTTAAATTACTTTTATTTCTAAAATTTTCTTTTAAGGAGTAGACTCTATGAGTATTTTTCTTAAAAATATGGCCAACTTTAAGATAAGAGCGAAATAGAAAATATTTCATATTTTCTCTAGTCCATGAAGCAATAACTTATGATACTTTTTTTTCTTTTTTACTGATTTTAGTACAATCAAGACAGGAAAAAATGAAAGTCCAGCATGAAATGGGCAAGAATTGGAAGATAATTCTTCATTTGTATAGTAGGTCTGATATATCTTGTTTTAAAATAAATTTAAAAATAAGGAAGCAATTGATTTTTATCATTCTTTTCTGACCGCTCTAAATATGCTGATCCCAGGGAGAATGAGTACAGAGAGAAAAATGTTGATTCTCAAAAAGTAGATGGTGAGTGTACTCATCTCATCTATGAATAAGCTGTGGCTTCATCAGCAAAGTTCCCAGCCTCTGCCCCCACCCTGCCTGTTTCCACTCAAAACTGGGCCCAGTACAGTCCCATTTTTTACCTTTATTACACTATGATTACAACCAAATTTTAACCTACCTCCTCAATCTGATCTCTTCACGGTTGAGGACAGGAATCAGAGGCTCTTTTTGTCCTTGACCCAGCCCCTGAGCCTGGAAGCCTAACACAGTGTGGTTAGGGTACGTGTCCCAAGGCACCTCAACGCACCTGGCACTGTCTCTTCTTAAGACAGTGAGCAGGTTTATTCAACGTCTACCCCTTCTCCAAGACTCAACTCTAATTTCACTTACTCCAAAAAGCTTCCCTGGGTTTCTCCAGTCCAGAGCAGCTGCCTCCCCTGAATTCACAGTACTGTAGATTCTGTGTCTGAGAAAAATTACGCCTTTTGATACCTTTTGATACCTATCAGGCGATATTTCACAGTGTTACATGTTTTACATCTCAACTTTGCAATTAGACAGATAATTATCACAGTCACCATTTTTGAGTGCCTATGATATGTGAAGGAGCATTTATGTTTTTAAAGTTTTACCTCAAACCTTCATAGTAGTTATTATCCTCATCTTACATATGAGTAAATGGGGCACAAGGGTTAAATCACTTTCATGGGACTATGGAAATACTGTGCATCAGACTTGGATTGGAATCTTATGTATTTAGAAGGCAGAGATCTTTGCTGAAATTCTTGGATATTCCCTTGGCCATTTTTACAGTGCTTTATCTATATTAGATACTAAAACATTATTTTCTGATTGATTGGTTTTAAGCACTGTCTTAAAACTGCCCAGGTTATCATAAGTAATGTTCTACAGCATCAACCAAAACTAATATTTAATGCTGTCAAACAGGCACAGAGCAGACTGGCCCTAGGCCAATGCAATCAGTGATGATAAGAAAAATAATTCCGAAGGAGGAAAACAAATACTTGCTTGGATGCATGATCAGGTATGCATGCTTCAGAAATAAGCAATGACTTTGGCCAAGGCACTGTCTTTGTTTGAAATGCTAAAGAGCTGGAAAGAAGAGACATTAAGGAACATGCAGTCATTTTAGAGCATTTTCTGCAGGTCTCGAGAGCAAGATTCAAGCACATCTGAAATAAAGTAGTTGTTAAAAATGGTTGTGAACAGGGATAATATAAAAATATTTAACACATAGGAGGACATGGGCATATACCAATCAGAACAGATTAAACAAGCTTTAGAAAGGACAAGAGCCATAGACAACTTGTCCGTGGACAAGAACCATGGACAACATGGGTAACCATCCAGCCATCTGGGTGCATGCTGCCTTAGCATTAGTCCTGGCTGTGAGGTACCTATTGGCTGAACACTTATTGAACAAATGCCTCCTACGCCCTCAGCATGGTTCTGTTCTAGTCTGCTGTGATCATCATATCCCTGGAGTTACCAGACCCTGCAACCAGGCTGTGGAGACCACAGTGATTCATTCAGCAAAGTCTCTTGATTACCTACTCTGTGACATGCACTATACTAGACACTCAGTAGACAAACACAAATTAGACACCCTCCTTGCCAGGGAGTGAACATTCTCACTGATTCTTCACCAAAGTTATCCCTGGTGCAATTCTAGTAACTGTTTTACCATGAAAGAATGAATTTAACAGCTTTCCTAAGAAGTCTATGTTTCCATTAGGGTCTCTCCAGAAGCAGACCCTGAGGCAAGGATGATGGGCAAACGTAGCTGTGCTTGATTACCAGGTACCTCTGCTGGCAATGTGGGGAGTCAAAACCAGTAACCCGCCGGTAAATCCCTCTTATTTAGACGCTTTAGGTAAAATCAATTTCTATTACCTACAAACAAAATGTTTTAACTCAGTTATGGCAGATATCGAGCATGTTTGAGGAACATCATGTATAACTTGCCCCATACAAGTGGGGGGGGGGTTGGAGAGGTGGAGGAGAGAAGGCAACCAATAAGGGGTGCATTATTAAACCAGTTGCCACACTGGATGACTACAATTTAGCCCCCTGAGAAACTCAGAATTACCCTGGCCAATTATTCCCCCTGTGCTCCTCAGTTATTAGCTAAGGGCAGCCCAGCGACAAAATGCTCATGGTATCATTAGGGATCGTATGCTGCCTTCGACGGAAATGAAAGGATGATCCAGGAGGAAATGGTTGACACTTCAACAATGTCTACTGCAGTGTTTTTCTTCTAAAAGTTACAGCCCTCATGTAATTAGCACAATAGATTCAGCTATTGTCAAACAACTGTTATCAGAGATCTGCTTTTATTAAGGCGATATGCTGGTAACTGAGAGACAAGACATGGCACAAAGTAGTTTGTCTGTTTCTTTATATTCCACATTATTTAACATTAGCTCCTAGTATGACAGATTTTTTTGCCCTCCAGAAATTTGCAATCTAATTTTATGGGACAAATTACACTCAAAATGACATTCCGTGAACATCTACCTTAATGAATTATACAACTAGCAATTTTTACTTTCAGGCAACAGGATTTAATTTTATCTGATTTGTCCAGAAAATTAAAAAAAGATTTATTGATTGTTTACTAGCATCGACTTTTGGCTCCCCAAAAGATCACCAGAAAAACTTGTTGATCAAGCAAAGCTAAATTTATTAGACTTACTGCACTACAGAAGGTCAATCTCTATAGGGTTTTAAGGACTGGATATAGTGATTGAAAAGCAAGTCAGCAAAGCAGGGAGCTATTCGGGCAGAATTTATAATACAATAGCTTTAGATTAAGTGAACGCAGTGAGGTAAGTGCCTTGAAATGAGTCTTGATGAGCAAGCTGTTAGTCTTGGTTTTAAGTGGTTCACAACATTCCAGGAACAAGGATAGCCCGGAGCAAGCAGCTAAGCTGCATTTGCTGGATCTCAGTGTTGCCCACACAGGGACAGGGGGTTGTGTTGGCTTCGGCTCTCATTGAATAGTTTATAGGCTCAAAGGGAGAACTCAACCACCAGATCTCCAGAAGGATGAGAACTAGGGTATCTTCGCAAACTCGATGGTATTAACACACAAAGCCTCCTCAGGGCACCGTCATCTGGAGGCTGGCTCCCACCACCCTCCATGTCCGAGTATCTCACTTTAAAAATCCTCGGTGGAGTGTGGGATATGCGGCGATCTTGTGGTCAAGAGGGACAGGGTCTGGAGTTTTGTATTCCACAAAAGTCCCATGGAGAGGAGAACAGGTAATTTCCCAAAGGAAGAGAAATTAAGCAGACAGAATCAAGAGAAGGCACCACAACGGTCAAATCTCTCTCAAACTCTTTCTCCTCATGTGTATTGAATTCTGATTACAACTGTTTCTTTATGTTGTTTTTCAAAATTTAACAGTTTTTGATGTTTCAACTTTTTGTGGTGGTTCCAAATGCACAATTTATATTTTTAAAAACCATTTCTTCCTACTCCTGTAATTGCTTCCATACAACTAACCACTGCAGTCAAGACATGTCACTTCTATGTCTGTAATGTGCTTCTCCACCTGCCGCCTCCTTTCCGTCTACCTACAGCCAGCCTAATCTGTTCTTAACTTATGTTCTTCCCCAAATTCCTGCAGTAGCGTTCCACATTTTTTTTTCCTTTATAGGATCTCTTGTCTACTTCCAGATTAATAATCTTCTCAAAACAGTAATTCTTTCATTTGTAGCTTTTCCTGATTCACTCACTCACTTCCTGTTCCCTATCAGTCAAGTGTCACACACTCTGTTCTCACTTTAAGGTCACTTATAACGGCCAACACTTCTCTCTCTGTACTTACATACTAGTCATCTTCATATACCCTTTGCTCTAACCGCACACATAACAATGTTCTCAGGGTGCTCCTGCTGGTTCTTAACTCCAAACTCCTTGGGAACACAGTGTACACATGATTCACCTTTATATTCCCCAGATACTGAACACAGTCCCTTAGGTTGCAGTTTGAGTGACTGCTCTGATGAATAGAAAATGATTGCCTAAATGCTGCTTTGAAAAACACCACGAGGCCAAGTTCAGGATGAGCGGGAAGGAATATTGCAATTGCTTATTACTGTCGGTCGTAGGTAGTATGTGCGTGCACATGCACACACCTGGGGGACAATACCAGTGTGTGTCCCTGGCACTTCCCATCTTTTACTGCATATTAACATTTGTTGAATAGAGTTCGCCAAGAATTTAGAGTGAAGAGATCTCAGAAAATGCCTCTTTGCTCCTCCTTGGTTTGAGAAATAAGACTTCCATCTGCAGAGCCTGGCCATTGTTAGTGAGAGCCAAGAAGATAAGATTATAAAGCAATAAGTAACTTTGCTGTTTGCTTTAGAAAAATTTCTGTAAAACAACTTGTCTGGACAAATATTTTGCTCTCCTATCAGGACAATAGATTGCTCACCTGGGCAAACAACTCACTTCTCAAATTTCAGTTAACTTATCAAGATTGACTTCAAGACCCTATCCTCTTAAGTCCACCAAAAACTAAACTATTATGTCATAAATATTACCCAGGTCCAATCAGTTTCCCACCATGAACTATTCACCCTAAGACCCACTTACACCCAGACTCCAGACCCTATAAATACCCTCTCCTGCCAGTTGTCTTCTTGAGACACTTCTAAGACTCAATCAGGCAGCATTCTTTCTTACACTAGTAGATTAGTAAACTTGGCTTCGCTCGTCAACATGTTTTGTGTTGGTTTTTTAAGAGCTGGCACTTAATAGTGGATGTAAGGAATACTACAAAACAATGGGAACAACTGCATGAAGTTGAGAACTCTTCGGTGGGAGCTGACTTGTAACTTTCCTGTTCTTTCAGGGACAGATAACTCTAAAAGGTACTTTGTAAAGCAACATGACATTTTTTGCACATCTTCAATGCAAGGAAAAGAAGATCATTAGCCTTAGATACTGGCACTGTCAAGCACAGAAGGCCAGTTGATTCTAGAATCCAATCATGCAGAGGTTTTCAAACTGTGATGTGCATAATAAGCATATCAGAGGGGCTTTTTTAAAACGCTGATGAAGGTCCAACTTCCAGAGGCTGGTTCAGAGGTCTGTGGCAGGGCTCAGGCATCCATATATTAAATAAACTGGCAAGTGATTCTAAGGCAAGAGGATTTCTGACCATGCCGTTAGAATCCAGAGCGGCATCTAAAGTCCAGTCACCGAAAAACTATTTCTACTGCTGGTCAGTTCCCTCAGTGGCCCTTTCAACTAAATTCAACTGTCTTTTGACTATTTTTGTGTTCATTTGTCAGTCCTTTTTTTTTTTTTTTCATCTTTTTGATACTTTAAGAATTTCAAATAGAACAGAGGAAGGGTGGGAGGGAAAGAGATGGAGACATAAACAAAGAGGGAGAGAGATTCATCTTACCTAATTTTATTTTTCTGGTATCATATTTTCTGTATTTTACAAAAGATGATAATTTTCATTTTGTATGTTGACTTTTGCTGTTTGTTTTGAAAACTTGTTTAAACTAGGCTTTGGGAGACACTCCCTTAACAATACAGTATTTCTAGCAATATGGATCTCCTGACAACACATAAAATATAAATTATAATCAATTGTCCTGCAATATACATAATGATACCTGAAGAAAATGGAGTAGATTTGTCAAGTATTCATTTGGCTTTAGGAAATGCATTCTGTTAACTAGCTTATATGGATGTCAGAAATCACTTTTCCTTTCCCATAACAAACCTTTGACTTTGCATAAAAAATAAATAAATAAATAGATCCCCTACATCAGACATACACTGAGTGCTAGAAAGAGAATGAAAAGAAGGGAAAAAATGGGAAGGCATTGCAGGTTACTGAACAATAACTTTTCCTTCTCCAGTTTGCCCAAGGCCAGCCCTGCAAGCCGTTTGAACTCAGCTCTTAAAAGCAGTTCTTCTGAACAAGCGATAAGGGATGGTGAAATAACCCCAGGAACATTGTAATTAAAGTTTTGTATAGGTGACTAAAGCAATTGTTAACTTTTTTCTTGCAAAAGTCAATGCCTTATGTCGTTCATCCTGACAAATTCAGAAAAAAAAAAAAATTTACACATCAAAGGTAGAACCTTTCTTGCAAAGCAGTGTGTTTCCCCAGATACTTTTTTCAACCATTTTAGATGAGATTTTTCTTACCAAGTTTATTGGATGCCAGTTTTTCCAGGAGCATGCCCTCTTTTATTCATTCAGCAGGAATTGTACCCATCAAACTTGCAATACAACTATTTTGCACGATGGTTGGATTGTGTGATTGGTTTAAATATATGTATACTGTCTAGCTTTTATAACAGATAAGCCAGATAAACTGTTAATGCTTTCGAACTCTCTAGGCTGTATGAATGATGGAGATTTCTGTGTTATCCCTGAGAAAGTTGCGGATACGGAAAACAGGTTTAATCCTCTTTTTATGCTGTGCCTGTCTGTCGGGGGAACAAGTGCAGAGAATGACGATATAGCAGGAATAGCCACAGGCTTAATTTTCAAAGCCAGGTAATATTATGCAGTCACATATTTTTAATCTATTTAAAATATAAAATAACTCAATAAGCTGATACAGATAAAGTAACTGTTGTACCTGATGAATAAGAGTTTTGTACAGGCTGGATTCAGGCCAGGTGAAATTTCCATTTGTTAGCATTGTTGCTGTCTAAGGTGTCAACATTTAGTAAAATTTTAATCTTTCAGTAAAAATAAACCAGTACTTTTTATGCAAGAAGGGACAATGATAAATATAGCCAGAGCCAATCTTTTAATTGTACCTGAAGGTGTTCTGTCACCTGTATCTAATGTCTTCACTTCAGCTTTATGCTTTGGATTATATTCAGCTAGATTCATTTTAGCTTCTAATTACAATCACGATGTGTCTATACAAAGTGGAAAATGTGAGCATTTAGATTGTCCAAAAAACATAAAAGTGAGTTCAGCTGAAAATATGCAAGCAAGCCGTGTAGAATGAGGTATATTTGAGATGGAGATTCTATTAAATCACCTCCAGTTCCCTGTCTTTGTAAATATTTTTTTCTTCATTTTTATTTTCTTACAGTTTGTGGATTTGTGAATCTGGCTGCAGATTCTTTTTAAATTATCTTGAGGCATTTTGTTTATAAACCAGTTGGGGATAGCAAGGTTACCCATGCCTTTGACCCCTACTCTCAGAAAAGTGAAGATTTCTATGATTGCATGATGACAAGTGTGCCTTACATAACCTGTTGTGAATGTTCATAGAAATAAAGCATCGCTCGAACCAGTTTCTCTTTGCCATATAAATGAAAGGCATTCTGAGGCATCCTTTATGTGAAGGAAGTATCAAGGCAAAGAAATCCTACCAACACCACCCCCACCACACCCCACACTACCTACCCTGTGTGTCTTTCCTTCAGCGTCCTGGGAGGTAATTCATTTGTTAACTTCTGGTCACCTTACTGCTCACTTCCTGGTGTTTTATTTAAACCAGGGTTTTCAGCCTAGCATCACCTGGAGCTTTTTAGAGATACATCTCAGCCTCATCTCAAACCTACTGAATCAGAATCTCCATTTTAATAAGATCCTCAGACGTTTGCAAAGACATTAACATTTGAGAAACTCTAAATAAGACCTCATTAGGCCATAACCTGACTTGCTATCCTCTAATTAAACCACACTCTCATTGGAAATACAAAGAAAGGGCTTCTCATACTCATGCACATTTCTGTAATTCTGCATGAGATCTGACCTCACCTGTCCTGACTCTCTATTGTCTCAATAGCCCAGGAATATCTTCAGAGTCTTCTCCTGACATGGGCAACTTCCTACTCCAAATGCATGGCTCTTCTACAATGATGACAACTTGGGACACCAGTAAGGACAGGGGCAGGGAAGGCTTTTGAAATTGTTCCTTAAATCATATCATGTAAGCAAAAATGGAACCTACCAACATGTGAAGAAAGTCTTGTTCATATTTGCTTTCCTTGTAGAGGAAATAAATCAATCACAGCTCATAGCCAATTCTCTTCTATTATAGGCTAGTCTTGACAGTGCATTTCAGGATAGCTTCTCGGCCTAGATCTTCAGGAAGAGCAGCCTGGGCCTCTCCATTTGGTATTGATTCTGAAATCCTTTGCTTTTTTAATTTTTATAACCATTTTTACTGAAGTATAATTTACAATAATGTGCTAGTTTCAGGTGTACAATCTGATCTCTTACTTTCAAACGCATTTTAGATACCCTGCATTTGTACTCTCCTCCTCTGAAGATTACCGTTTTGGATATCATATTTTACATCTAATTATTGTGTGTATCAGTTAATTGCTTATTGTGGCTATCAATGGTTTTACTCCTGTTGCCTTTGAACCTCCCTACTAGCTCTGTGTGTGAAAGATTTCCTGCCTTTACTGAATGTTTACTTTTACTGGTGAATTTTGCAGGGAAGTTTTCAGCTATTATTTCTTCAATTATGTTCTCAGGCCCTTTCTCCCTCTCTTCACCTTCTGGGACTCCTGTAATGCAAATATTAGTCTGTTTGATGTTATCCCAGAGGTTTGAAACTGTCCTCATTTCTTTTCATTCTTTTTTTTTTTTCAATTCAGCAACAGTGATTTCCACTACTCTGTTTTCCAACTCATTGATGTGTTCTTCTGCATTATTCAGTCTACTGTTGTTTCCTTCCAGTGTATTTTTCATTTCAGTTTTTGTATTTTTCAATTCTATTTGGTTATGCTTTATAATTTCTAATTCTTTGTTAAAAGCTTCTAACTTTTTGTTCTGCGCATCCATTCTCCCCCTGAGTTCTTCAGTCATCTTTACGATCTTTCTGGGGTGGATTGCCTATCTCCACATCACTTAGTTCTTCTTCTGGGGTTTTATCTTATTCCTTCATCTGAAACATATTTCTCTGTCTCCTCACTTTGTCTAAATTGCTATTTGTATTTTTATGTATGTGGTATGTTAGTTTCCTGAACTTGGAGGTGTCTCTCTGTAGGAGACATTCTATGAATCTCAGCAGTACACTCCCCTCTTGTCACCCAAGGATGAAGGGCCAGCCAGTCCCAGGGTAGTGTCTGGTCTGTGTTTGTGGACTCATGCTGCAGGCTGCAGGACTGTTGTTTTCATGCTTCTGGCATCTGCCCCCTGGTGGTTGAAGCTGGTCTGGAGGTTTATGTAGACTTCCTAGAGGGAAGGGCCAGTGACTGCCCACTGGTGGGTGGAGCTGGGTCTTGGCCCTCTGATGGGCAGGGCTGTGTCTAGGGGCTTGTCTAGAGGCAGCTGTGGGCTCAGGAAGTCTTTAGGCAGACTGTCTGCTGATGAATGGGCCTGTGTCCCTTCCCAGTTTGTTATTTGGCCTGAGGCATCCCAGCACTGGAACCTACAGGCTGTGTGGGGTCAAATCTTGGTGCCAAGATGTCAGCTTCTAGGAGATCCCATGCAGATGAATGCTCCCCAATATGTCCTCCACCAGTGTCTATGTCCCCAGAATGAGTCAAAGCCACCCCCTCTCCACCTCCCCAGGAGACCCTCCAAGGCCAGCAGGTAGATCTGGCCCAGGCTCTTATCAAATCACTGCTTTTGCCCTTGGCCCAGTGCACGTGAGATTCCGTGTGCACCCTTTGAGAGTGAAGTCTGTTTCCCCCAATCCTGTGGAGCTCCTGCAGTCAAGCTCCACTGGCCTTCAAAGCCAAAGGCTTCAGAAGCTCCTCTTCCTGTTGTTAGACCCCCAGGGAAGCCTGATGTGGGGCTTAGAACTTTCACTCCTGTGGGAGGACCTCTGTAATATAATAATTCTCGTTTGTGAGTCTCTCACCCAGGGGGTATGGGATTTGATTTTTATCATGAGCCCACCCCTCCTACCCATCTCACTGTGGTTCTTTCACGTCCTTAGTTGTAGATCTTTTCTGGTAGGTTCCAGTCTTTTCCTTCAATGGTCGTTCTGCAATAAGCTGTGATTTTGGTGTGTCAGTGAGAGGAGTCTAGGGTCCTTCTACTACGCCACATTGGCCACTCTCTGATTCTGAAATTATTGATAGAATTATCTTCTAAATTCTTAAAACAAGTATAACTCATCCTCAGAAGGGCATCGATTCTTTTTCCTTTATAAAAATGGCAAGTAATTATTTACTACAACAATGAAAATGATTCTGCCAAGAGCAATTCACTCTCACTTTGCCCAAGCTGAATGAGTACAGGCAATTCTACAGTCCTCCTCACCCTTACACCTCCTGAGAATAGCTCTTCCTTTTTCTTTCCTCTTCTCCATTCCTGCTATGACTGTCATGCCTGTGTTCTTATTCTTATTGTAGACTATTGCTATCATCTCTTAATTATTCTCTCTGACTCTAAATGCAGTCCTTTCTCTTCACTCCCCACACTTTCTAAAATATGCATCTGGTCATGTCACATTTTGTTCCAACATTTTCCAATGGCTCCCATACCATCTGCTTAATGATATACAAACCTGTTAGTAAGCCATGCAAGGGTTTACTTGGTCAAGCCACTACCTTTCTGTGCAGTCCCATGTCTGCAAGAAAATAAGACTTCATTAAACCATTCTGATCAACTATGCCTTAATTAATCAGCACTCAGATTAAGAATATAAAGGAGGGCTCCTCCAATTCATTTATCTTTTAGCAGTTTATTACAGTGCTCAAACCTCAATGTGCATGTGAGTGCAGATTCTGATTCATTACATCTGATATGCAACTGGAGATTCTGCTTTTGTAAGAAATCCTCAGGTGAGGTCCATGCTGCTGGACCACATGTTTTAGCAAGGATTTAAGGTTCAATAATAATTGTGAACCTTCCTAGGAATGAACCTTCCTCATATTACTAAAGCTCCAGAGCACCCTCATTGTGTTATTCAGATCCATGGATCAGAGGGCAGTAAAGATGAAGCAAAGCTAACCATGTGGCATGCTGTTTTAGAGAGGTCTAGAGGTAGTAATTTTAAAGACATTCTTGGGCCCATCCACTTCTAAACAGATGCAAGGAAGCAAAGAGGAAAAGGTGGTTGGATGATATCAGAAGTTGCTTCAGAAGGATACAGTAGCAACACTCCAGAAATTAAAGCTGGTCCCAACCTAGCTTAAGTGATGGAAAAACAAGTGCCTCTGGATGGTAACAAACTTATTTTGAATAGACAGCTTCTATAAGACAAAACTTTATACAGATTCTTTTGCATTCCTCACAACACTGAAGATAGTACCCTGCATTAAATAGAGGTAAAATACATGTGGAATGAATGAATGGGTGAATTTTCTTTATTGTACAAGATAACTGGAAGCTTTCTGGATTTAAGTGTCTTGGATGACCTATTAGTTATGGCAGATTGTTTAGGCTTTATTCAACTGCTTTTGATAAGCACTGAGTTATGCTGGCTTATGTAGGATAAAAAGATTCAAGAAAAATACACATCACATAAACTGCCTTTTAACTGAGTGGGATGGCTGGCATTTAAGCACTGTGGTTTTTATGTTCTGTGCAGGTTGTCTGCCACAGTCTAGCTGAAGTTTAATACTAAATAATGTTAAGTATGTGAATTTGGGAGAGAATTTGCATTTATATCGCATATGGTTTGTTACCCAAATAGAATTGAGTGGCTACATTTTTTCCATTTTTTTCATGTCTTATTTTGTTAATCATTCCAAACACATTTGTTCCATTCCATAAAAATGAGCAGCTTACCTTCCACCTTTGTGAAATTACTGTTAATCATTCTCTAATGTCTGCATTATCCCATTTAAACCGTTCCCCTGTGGTTTTACAATTCCTTCTGCTCACTAATCCAACAGGAGGAATGATGTGCAAACAGGCAAATATAGAGAAACAAATAGGTTTTTCTTGTGACTCTTCATTATAAGCCTTGTCAGCAACATTAGAGTTTCTCAAATTGTTATTTAAGAGTCAAATAAATCTATGGATAGAGCATCTGAGCCAACAGGCTTGGAATTTGTCCAAGTGGTGATATAAGCCCTATATAAAATAGAAGATGTTTTTATATCCATGATCCACCCCCACTTCCTGCACCTAACCTTAATCTTAACTGAGAGGACGTTAATCTTAAAACTTGATCATGGTTAAAGAATAACTGGAAACATGTGAGACATGTCATGGAAAGAGAAAATGCATATAATTTCTCAAGACCTATGTCCCTCTTACTACCCAAACTTTTCTCAGGTGACAAAGGATTGCATATCTCCACATAATTGTTTCATGGGTAAATCCACCAATAACTATTGCCAAATATCTGCATGGAGTATAGAAACATCTAATCAGTTAGCTGGATATTTCTCAAATATTAAGATGTTTGGGGTTATGTAAGTAAATATTTAGATATTTAACTAGAATTTATCATTCTATGTGAGTGCTTTGTATTTTGTACACAAATATTTGAATATGCATTTTGGACTGAAATTTTATCTGGCTTTCCAGGATTGTATAGCTGTAACATTACATATCTATGATCATGTCACTTTTATTTTATGCATAAATGCTGCAATTTACCCAATTGGTAAATTAAAGATAAGCACATTCCAGTCTACACTGATACTATGTAGCTGTTAAGCCAGTATCACCTGATAACATTCACTGGGGCTACGGAAGGAGACAGAACAAGAATGCTGAGGAGGGTGTACATTTCATTTGTTCATTTTCTTTCTAATAGTCCTTGGAGATGCAAAGTTGGGGAAAAGTATGCAAGGATAATGATAAAATAAGAAGCTGACTAAATACCAGAAGTACCAATGCCACGCTTAAATCCTGAAATAAAACCTTTATCTTCTCCATCACCTAGGACACAAGAAACTTTCTCATCTCAGTAAAGATTACTCTTTCAATGCCACAGTCCTAAATTCTCTTTTTTTGTTCTGTATGTCTAGGGTCCTCACAGTGATGTCACGCTATGATTATGCTCAAGTGTGGGTCAGTAGGAAGGGAGAATGCCCCCTATTGGCTTCGCCTTGCTTTGTGGGAAGCCACAGAGGGATGCCAAAGATTACCACGTGTATCATGCCATGCCTCTGTCCATTAGACAGCCCACTTGACGACCATCAGAGGGAAAAATGATCCAAACATGAAATATCCCACTGCTAATTTTCTCCCCCACCATATACTGAGATCCTATCTTGTGGTACATTTTCCTTTGAAACTTTTTGTTGTTTTGTATCTGCTAGAGAGTTCAAGGGGTCCTGTCTATTACCCGTTTCCTATAGCTCTCTCTTTTTTAGCTCTCACGATTTAACTAGGCATGGTATTACACACTCGGGCCCATGAAGTGACAAAGATTTAATTCCCTGTTTTAAAATTATCTATACTTCTGTTTTCCTTCTGTTGAACCAGCCTTGGCCATGGTGTGGTTGATGAACATCAGAGAGTCGTATTTCTTTGTATCAACGTGAAAGGGAGTTTATCCTAGAGGCATTACCTTATTTGAACATTTGGACTCAATTATAGTTATAATACTATTACAAATCACGGAGAGAAATACTTACAATGTAAAGCTCAGTGGTTTAAAAAAAAGATATAAAAATGTATACACAAAATGATGTGATTTTTTAAAAAAAGTGCATAAAATAAAGACTATAAGTATTTACAAAAAAACACAGGTACAGAACACATGTGTAAACTGAAGCCCCCTTCATCTCTGCTGGTGCCCTTATTTCTGACGTTCTTTTTTAAACTACAGCGCCGCTGACATCAACTCTTATACTCCTGATCGTATCTCTGCTGAAGTCTTTTATAGACAACCCTTTTCTACGATATACACCTCATTATAAAAATCAAATTTCTGGCTGTCAGAAAGAAATGGAGTGCAGCAAGCTGGGAACGAGTTCTCTGACATACTGAGATGGCATGTCAGCCTGGAGGTGGAACTCCCGAAACAGAAAGTTGGAATTATAGATACCACCTACATTCATTCATAAATAGAAGAAATAATGGTGGTACAGAACAATGATCTTCAAGTTGTGGTGCACAAAGATTCTAAACAGTATTTTAATTTTAAAAAGTTGATTTATGGCTGAAGATATCACAGTTCACCAGGACTCATTTCCTTCTGACACCATAAATTAATTTCACATTTATCTTATTTGAAAACACAGAAATATTCATGATTTAATAAAATGAAATATAGTGGTTCAGCTCCCTTCAGAAGGAGGTTCTGCCAGTTTCCTTAATGCTCTACTTCTAATCGTGTTAACACTAGTTACTTTTGCTATTTAAACTTTAATCTGCCCTTTCGGCCAGTTTGAAGTGATATGTAGGTATCGTGTGTAGATTTGATTGTTAACTAATTATGAATTGAAGTTCCTTAGAACATTTACATAAATTCGGATCACGTGAAAAGAACTAAAAATTAGACTTATGAGCTTCATAAATCATTTTGTCTGCATTCGCTCTTTATTAATGTGTTCATTTTTTGAAAGAATTGATGAATTCTTCTTTTACTCATCTCCCTCCACCCTCTATTCTCTCACCATCAGCATTTAACACACTGCTTTCTTATGAGCAGTAAATGAATGTATGTGTCTGTTAGCGTATGTAGGTGTGTTTCTTTCTCATTAATGAGAAGCAGGATGGAGTGTCCATCCCTGGAGAGCTTCAGGAAAAGAATAAAACCTATGTTTTGTATGATGCATTATTCCCCTCAGGATCCTGGGCCAGATGATCTCTTAAAGTCAGTTTTTGATCTATAACTAAATGATCAGTGAGCCAGCTTCAGGTCGCCCTGTGCTATTTAGTACATAGCACTATTGCTCAAGAGTACTAAATGGTGCCCCTGGGCTCTGAAAAAATTAATGTACAACCCTGAGGGTCCAAATTACTGCCAGGAGTGATTTAGGTAATGGGAAGTAAATTCTATTAATATCTAGTTAAGTAGTTAATCAGCAAGTAAAACAATAATAATAAAAAATAAAAGAGTTAAAATTGTTTTCTCATTCTGTCCTCCATGGAAAGAAGAATCTGTTAGGTGCGCCCCTCATAAAAATCTTCAATAAATTTTAAACTAGTGATTAAGACTTCCCTTGGGCTTCTCATCTCTAAACTAAACACACCTTATTCCTTTAATATTTGCACTAAGATCTATTTCCACTCCTTTAATCACCTTCATTGCTCTTTGCAGTGTTCTCTTCAGTTTATCCACATCTTTATCAATGTGATGATCCATAATGTTAATCCGATGAAAGACTAGAATATACTGTAAGAAGTCATAAATGGCAGATCTTTAGTTTTTGCAATGACTAATTGAAATCCTGGGTAGCCCTTCCATTAAGTTATGATAGTACCTAAAATTTCTCTGATTTATGTACCAAGCTGATGAACCAGGTACTGTTTAAAGATAATAGTTTTGAGAATGAAGCATTTTGCTAACCACGGGAAGGTAAAGCAATGCATGCAGTCATATTGGATGACCTACTGTAGCATAAAAATACACGTCTAAGTCTGCTAGACCGATAACTATTGGTGTGCAGACAGAGTGGCTTCTCCCTCAGTAGTCACATCTACCTGTGAAAGAATCCTGACTCTAATAAAAGAACACAAGCTCACTGTAAATTGTACTTCAGTGTTGGTGTGATAGTCTCTGTTTGGTACTTCTTACTATCTCATTTTTAATAAGTTTGTCAGTAATTTGGCCAATTAGTGTTCCTGGAAATATTCATTACTGTAGTTAAAACAAAACTAGGGAAAAACCAAAAAAAGCCACATGCAAGAGAAGGATACATGACACACTTCCTCACTCAGTCGTCTGGTTGCTGCTTGCTCTCCCTAGGACAAGCAATTTCTTGATAGACTTGATAGATAGGAAATACTAGTTGTCTGAACATATTCAGTGTCCCTAAGGAAAGTAAAAAAGAATTACATGCTCTGTAAAACAATGCCTCGGATCAGGGCTTCGTGTGAAATTCATCAGGATCTGTTTGTTTTGACATTTTAAGAACCAGTAATGCTCAGAGTTCCCTGCCACTATCTAACTGCACTCAATCTGTTTCCAAATGGGAGAGTTAAAGTTGAATGTATGACTCAGAACAGCTATTTTGAAAAAAATAGTTCAACAAAATATGGCCTCACTGAACTTCACCATTGGTAAGGAGAGAGGAAAGGAATCCAGTCAATAAAGACCCAAAATGGATGGCCCTGTCCTTCTTCCCAACTCAGGTCTCTTTACGGCTGTGATACATTTTCACTCCTCCATGATGTAATTATATCCTGTTGAGGCACAGCACTCTCCATCACTTCAGTAGCTCCTTTAGTTCCTGAAGTTACTGTCTTTCTCCAAGTAAGAAAGAACTTAAAGGAAGGTGGCCAGTGAGAGGAAGGAGTGTCAAGCCATCAGGCCCACCTCCATAACCCGGTGTATGACATCAACAGTTTTATTCACATGAGGACAACTGATTCTCCTTAGAAGACTGGTAAAGAACACTTTGGAGAACATCCTACTGAAACTCAAAAAAGAGGAGATAAAATCTATCCTAACCCTATGAGGAAAGTAACTCACAAAATAGGTGAAAATCAAAGGAATTGACGCTCATCCTGGGGCAACAGGTGTGGTCAATTTATTGTGATTAAATGTCACTGAGGAAAGACATAGCTGTACATAGTTACTTAGGTCTAATGGAATATAAGGCTACCCTTTGGGGAACTTAGGAAAAGAGCTGAAACTTTGTTGGTAACAGACTTTACTTCCACAGTAAAATCCGTAAAGTCATCACAGGTATCACTGGCAATGTTAGACTTCCACACCTAGATATATCAGACTCAGATTGTTGAAAGACAAAGAGGTTCTTGAAAGCAACAAGAAAGAAATAACTCATCATGTATAAGAGATCTTCATTAAGATTAACAGCTGACTTCTTATCAGAAACCACTGAGGCCAGAAGGCAGTAGGATAATATATTCAAAGTGCAAAAGAAAACAACTATCAACCAAGAATTCTGTATACAACAAAATTACCCTTCAAACATAAGACATTCCCAGATAAATTAAAACAGTACTACCACTAGAAATACTAAAGGGAGTCCTTCAGACTGAAATGAAAGGATACTGGAAAGTAACTTGAATTCAAGTGAAGAAATTAAGAAAAAAAAAGTGCATAAAAGCTAATTTTAGAAACTCATAAAAAAGGGGGTAGGAAGGCTCTGAATTGAAGCCCACTGTGTACATTCCCTTTTTTGTTAAGGACCATAAAGAAAGAAAATTGGATTAAAATGACTAAGAGTTCTTGGAATATTTCCTGCAAGTGCCAATAATTATAGATTTTGGTTTCTATGGCTCTCATGGCTCTAATCTTCAGTAGCTTATTACAATGAACAACACAACGTAAGACATTTTCCCTACAGCACACATTTAGCTTCCTCACATTATAGGCTAGGGGCCAAGATTCTAGTTCAAATACATTAGGTTTAAGTGATGTGATAGAAACCACAGGACACGTGAGAGTTGTCAAATACTACACTGTCCATGCTACTGAGCTAGACTGTACCAGAAAGAGGCCAGCTTTTAAGACTTCCAGCTCTCGTCTCCTACAATTCTGAAGTAGATCACTGAGTCCATCTTTATTAAATGTGTATTTTAATGACAGGCTTACAAGAGTGTTTGTTGTTGTTTGTGGTGGTGGTGTGAAGGAAAAAAAAGATAAGAAAAGAAAGAAAAAGAAAGAAAGAAACATGGGCTAAGGTAGCTATATAGGTAAATATAAAAGTATGTATTTTTAGTTTTAACTCTTTTCTTCTCTCTGATTTAAAAAACAACTGCCTAAAGCAATATGATAAAACTATGTTGATAGGCTTATAATGAATAAATATGTAAGTTGTTTGACAATAATAGCACAAAGGGAGGTAAGGAAACAGAGCTACATAGGAGCAAAGTTTTTTATATGATTGAAATGAATATGGCATCAATCTGAACTAGATAGTTATAAATTAAGTGTTCATGGTACTCCCTAGGGCAACCACTGAGAAAATAATTCAAAAAAGTATAGCACAAAAAAATGAGAAGGGAACTAAAGTGGTATACTAGAAAATCTCTAACACAAAAAAGGCAATAATGGAGGGATATAGGAGTGAGAAAAACATAGACAAGGCCTAGGAAACCAATATCAAAGTTTAAGATGTAAATGCATAATTTATATTAAGGATAATTACATTAAATGTAGATGTATTAATTGCTGAGTCATATAGTAATTCTATTTTTAGTTTTTTGAGAGACCTCTATACTGTTTTTCACTGTGTCTGTGTCAATTTACATTCCCATCAACAGAGTACAACAGTTCCCTTCTCTCCACATCTGGGCTGATGTTTGTTATTTGTGTTCTTTCTGATGATATCCATTCTGACTGGTATGAAGGGGCATCTCGCTGTAGTTTTCATTTACATTTCTTTGATGATTAGAAACGTTGAGCGTCTTTCATGTGCCTGTTGGCCATCTGCATTTGTTCTTTGGAAAATGTCTTTTCAGTTCTTCTGTTCATCTTTTAATTGGATTGTTTGGGTTTTTTAATATTGATTTGTATGAGTTGTTTATATATGTTGGATATTAACCCCTTATCAGTCGTATCATTTGCAAATATTTTCACCCATTCAGGAGGTTGTCTATTCGTTTTGTCAACGGCTTCCTTTGTTGTGCAAAAGCCTTTAAGTTTAATTAGGTTCCATTTATTTATTTTTGCCTTTGTTTCCTTTGCTTTAGGAGATGGATCCAAAAAATATTGCTGCAATTTGTCAAAGAGTGTTCTGTCTATGTTTTCCTCTAGGAGTTTTATAGTATCTGACCTTACATTTAGGTCTTTAATCCATTTTGAGTTTAGCAATTCCACTCCTGGCTCTATATTTGAACAAATAAAAACACTAATTTGAAAAGATACATGTTCATGGCAGCATTATTTACAATTACCAAGGTATGGAAGCAAACTGTTTATCAACAGATAAATGGATAAAGAAGATACACACACACACACACACACACACACAAACACACACACACACACACACACACACAATAGAATACTACTCATCCATAAAAAAGAATGGAAGTTTGCCATTTGCAGCAACATGGATGGACTTGGAGGATATTATGCTAAGTGAAGTAAGTCGGACATAGAAAGAAAAATACTGTATGATACCACTTATATGTAGAATCTAAAAAATACAACAAATTAGCGAATAAAACAAAACAAAAGCAGACTCACAGAGAAGAAACTAATGATTGCCAGTGAGGAGAGGGAAAGAGGGAGGGGCAATATAGGAATGGGAAAAAAAAGAGTTTTTATGGGATTATATGAAATCATGTATGTGAAACTTTTGAAAATTATAAAGTACTATAGAATTTAAGAATCTTTCATTGAATAAAAAAATGTAGATGGAATAAGCACTCCAATGAAAAGGCATATTGGTTGACAGACTGAAAACAAGACCTATTTATCTGCTGTCCAGAAGAGACAGACTTTAGGTTCAATGACACAAATAGGTTGAAAATTAAAGAATGGAGAAAAGATGTATTATGTAAACAGTAAGCAAAAGAAAGTCAGAGTAGCTATACTAATATCAGACAAAATAGACTTTATTTTGAGATCACTCAGAGTAAAGGAGAAGAAGCATGAGATACAATCCCTAAGCCTTTGATTGCTTCACTACAGGGTAGTAGCTTAGAGAGTGAAGAGCATCTGTCACCAGTTTCAACCTCTTGATGATTTTCCCCTCCCTTTCTGCGACCTGGGGAAGCAGGAATTGCATAAAAAAAAACTAAAGTTGATTACAAATGCTTCTAAAATATAGTTGTTTCATTTGATTTTATTTTGTATTAAAATTCTATTATATGTGAAATACAGTCATATTTTTACTAAACAATGACTTATATATAAAATAATATAAAACATAAACATCAGCTCAATTAATTTTCATAAGTACACTCATATAATAAAAATCCGGATCAATAAATGGAATAGTAATATCCCAGAACCAACCACTTTTGTCCCTTCTTCTAAGTACTCTCTCCTTCAAAGGATAACTGTTATCCAGACTTCTGACACTATAGGTAAGTTTTATCTGTTTCCAACATGTAATCAGATAGTGTGTACTTTGTTGTGTCTGGCTTCTTATACTTAATTCCATATTTATGTGACATATCCATACTATGGCTATAGTTGTAGTTTGCTCATTCATGCTGTGGTATTGGATTCCACTGTGTGATTATATTATAATGTACTTATTAGTTCTACAGTTGATGAATATTTGGGTAGTTTCCAGATTGAGCTTATTTGAATAGAGGCAATGAATATTTTTGTATGTATCTTTCAGTGAATATATGTAAATATTTATCTTGAATATATAAATAAGATTAAATCTGTTGGGATAGTTTATACCCACGTCCAGTTTTAGTAAGTATTGCCAAATGTTTTCCAATGTGGTTGTACTAATGTACACTCCCTCCAGCAGTTTATGAGAGCTTAGTAATTCTGTATCCTCACCAATATTTGATGTTGTCTGTTTTTCATTTTAGCTGTTCTGATAGGCATGCAGTTGTAGCAATTGTGATTTTCATTTTCATTTCTCTACAGGTGAACACCTTATCGTATGTTTATTGATCATTTTGACATCTTTTCTGGATACCTGCTCATTTTCCTGTTTGGGGTTTCAGTCTTTTTCTCATTGATTTACAAGTATTTTCCCTCAATCTATGGATTGATTTTCAATCTCTAAATGGTGTTGTTTGATGGACAGTCTTAACAATGTAATTATTTTTCTTTCATGGTTATTGATTTTTAGGTCATATTTAGGAAATATTTCCTACTTTATGGTCTTGAAGATATTTTTCTATGCTTCTAAAAGATTTATTGATTATTGATTAAATATTTGTTTATTATTTATACCTTTTACATGCAGATCTATAGTTCATTTAGAGTTAACTTTCGTGTGTAGTGAGAGATATGGGTTGAGATACAGATATTTTTCCCTATGGATGGATATTCAATTGACCTAGCACCATTTATTAAAATGACCACCCTTTACCCATTGCCCTTTAGGGCTATCTTTGTCGTGATTTTAAAAGGTATTTTCTTTTATCTTTTTTTCAACTGACTAGTGAGAGTTCTGAAGATGTTAATATTGATGCACAGAAAGCCATGAGCACAGTTCCTAGAAATAAAAACATTGATACTATTATGGCTACTATTTCTCAGTGCTTTATAGACTAGCCATGCTTAACACATATCTGTTTCTCATGCATCTTTTTTCCTCTTCGATAAAAAATATTTTTTTCTAATAAGTAATGCCGTTTATTAATTAAAAAATTAGAACATAGGAAAAATAATAGAGCAGAAAATAAGAATGACCCATAATCCTAAGGAAAGTCACTAAAGATGTTTGATATTTTCTTCTCATGATTTTTTTCAATAGGTTTATTCTTATAGTTTAATAAAGTTACTAAGTACATAAAAGCACAGAGATTTCAAAGTTGAAGGATAAAGAGACCTAAGTGAAAGTACTGTTTCTACATTTCAGCAGAAGTAGTAAAACATGAAGACTAGTATACTGTGATATGGTGTATAAGTGTATTATAACATTTAGAACAATCACTAAGAAAATCAAAGCAGTATCCTAAAAATATGGTCGGATAACTCACAGGAAGGCAAGAAAAGAGACAGAAATGAGAAACAAAGAGAATAAACAGCAAACAAACTATATGGAAGACTTAAGCCTTATCACATCAATAATTATCCCCAGTATAAATGATCTTAATTCACCAATTAGAAGACAGAGTTGGCAGAGTATATTTAAAAAAAAAAAAAAATGACCCAACTATATGCTATCTATAAGAAATTCATTTCAAAAACAACTTAGATAAGTTGAAAGTAAAAGGATGGAAAAAAGATGTGCCATGTAAACGTGAATTTAAAATAAAATTTCAGAGAGAGCTTGTAAATGTCTTTATTAGCACACTCATGATGCTCAAATAATCTGACACATTGTCTGTGTGTGATGGATGGATGACTATAGATTTGCAGACTTTCTGAGCTCTTCCTGAACCAAATTACTCAAGTATTAAGTCAATGTCTTATTAATCTTAAAACAAAGAGTAATAACTAGAAAATCATCTAGATGAGCACACTGATAAGAAACTGCTGGCAGGAGGCTACTGGTCAGAAGAGCAGCCAAAGTGAAAGGAAACGTGTGTGCAAGATCAGGTATGTAAATAAGAGCCCAGCTTCATATTTTGCATTTGAAAGGGAGTTTTGATGCATCACAAAAATAGCAATAGAGGAGGGGCAAGTGGAAGGCGTTTTTTATCCTCAGTTCTATGGGGTGGCTTGTGGCTCTGCTCTTTTCAACGTCTGTCAGTCTCCATCAATATATGCCTGCATAAAGATTCACAAAATTATCATTTGAAAGGTTACAAAATTGTCCACACAAGGAACTTCACCTTTCTACTTGTGGTTTGACAGCTAGGTTGATAAGTTAGATCCAAATAAAGTTAGCCTTCAGTAAGATGCTTTCACATTTACTGTAATCAACTTTTTAGTACATACTCTTTGGACAATCAAGAGCCTTACCCAAATGGACCTGAAAAACTGTTGACCAGACTTGACAACATGCAGCCCACTGAAGTGTTGGAAACCTTGGGGAAAAATTGTCCCTTACCTTCTCCCTATCACCCCTAGACCACTGCATGAAAGTGAGGTTGAAAAAAAAAAAAGATGGAAATATTCTAGACTTTGTATATTTTAGTTAGTTCTAGGATGTCCTGTGGGATCTAGAACCCATGAAAGTGACACTAAATCTCCAGAGAAATCCAGTAATTGCCCCCAAATTACTTGTAAACTCCCATATAAAAACTGCCATAGATCTATGAAGGACTGGATCTAGGCTCTCCACGATTTGATAAGAGGAAGCACAAGAGAACTCAGCATGACATTAGAGTAGAAATTAGGTGTGATCCTCCTACAGTCCTCCGGCAATCTTTCATGACCAATCATCATTCTTGTTAGAAATATTACTTCAGATGTTTGGTCTGAGTGCAATCTTTTTTCTCTGTCATGTTCTCTCCCTAGCTAGATGCAGTAAAGGGACATGTTCTATGAACAGAGTGATAAGTTAAATTGATTTCAAATCTCTAACATCAGATTATACTGTGACCTTGTGGGGGCCTGGGGTGGGGCAGGGTGGATGATGGGCTTGGGTCATCTTTCCCAGCATTTAAGGTGTTCTTTTTTCAATTGATTCAACTCAATTCAATGAACATTTATTGGACATTTGATGAGACAAGCAATCCATAGGGCCAGTAAACCAGAGGAAGAAAGAAGTAGCTGTCAGTCTCATAAAGGAGTGTGTTAGGTACAACAACAATTTCCCAAGGTATATCCCTCCCTCTTTCCTTTTTTTCTTCTCTACCCTTCCTTTCTATCCTTCCTTCTTTCTTTTTCTTTTCTTTTTTCCCCAGCTTTACTGAGATACAATTGACACACAACATCGTGTAAGTTTAAAGTATACAGCATGATGATTTGATACCTGGACTTATTGTTAAATGATTACCACAATAGAATTAGTTAACAAATCCATCATCGCACAAAATTACCATTGTGTGTGTGTGTGTGTGTGTGTGTGTGTGTGTGGTGAGAACATTTCTTCCTGAGGCATAATCTTCCCAAAGAGGCATTAACAAATTCAAATAAATATTGATTTCCACCAGTATCAATCCTCTAGCACCTCTCACTCACCAGTGGAAGACATCAGTGCCCTTTTATAGTAGGTATCATAAAAGCAGTCAGTCCCTTTGCAGAGACCTAGAGAGCAAGGAGGACTTTCTCAAGGTCACCTTTTACTTTCCTGATGAGCACAAAGCAAGTACCAGCACCCCTGCTCTTTGGTAAAGGCATCTCTCATGCTGCAGTTTTCTGTCGCCAGCTATAATGCACTACTGGTGATTTTCATCTACTTCTATATGAAAACATGATAGAATGCACCTCTTCCCTGGGTTATTTCCATAGCGACTGTATTTATTATATTAATGTTTATCACTTGGATGTCATTTAATGAATGTAGGCAGAGGGGAGGGAGGAGACGGAACGTTCGCTGAAAGAAGCTGTGCCAGTAATTCAAATGCATGGTGAAGACAAGCACGCACACTCGCATGGCCATATGGGGGCTGTTTTAGGGCACTGAAGCAGTTAATTTTGTTTTAAAGACACAAGCTTAGATCTTTTTGACTTTGTTGAGAATGGAAATTATAAAGCATGCGAGGCTTCAGATCAAAATGCTATATTATTTTCCCCTCCCCACCTTATCTGAAGAGTGTAATGTCCTGACAATGGCCCACTTCTTGAACTCTTTCCAATTTCAGATATTTCCTATCTCTTTTAATACCTCATTGCTTTTGCATCAATTACAGCCTGACCTAAAGCTGCACGGGAAGTGGAAGTGATATATCGTGGAATCCATTTAAATGAATTTCTGACGAAAGAATAAAACTGTTAAAAGAATAAATTTACTGCACACAAATTTATACAAACCCCATATATGCTGTGAAATCCTCTTAAATGAAAAACTGATGAAAGATTAAAATGTTAAATGAATTAAAATCCACCATACTGGTGAAATATAATGATGATTTGACCTCCTAAATGAATGGCTGAAATGAAGATATAAATTTGAAGTGCTCCAATGTGTCAATTTTAAATGTGTGGTGAGCCAGCATAACACAAAAATATGGTTCTTGCTATTAAAGGAACACGTTCTTTGTTGAACTAGCCATTATTTAGAAACACCTGTGTTGGTTCCTCGCATGATGAAAAGGCAAAATAATCCTGTTTCTTGCAGAAGGCAACAATGTTCATTAACTTCTCCCTTTTTCCTAATCTTTTATCATTTGATCTCTTCAAGTTAGATTTCAGCTGGCATATATAGTAGCTAAGGGGTGAAAAAGAACTGGGACCCTTGCATGGCCATTTCTATCCTTCAGCAGGGGTCCTTACTAAAACAGACCTTATGTCTTGCTCCCAGAATATACAAAAAATGCTAGTATTAAGTTGTAAATTTTCAGTGAGACACAGGGAGTTAGCCGAGCAATTCCTATTAAGAATTACAACTCCACCCGTCTAATTCCAAATTTAACATTTAAAACAACAACAACAACAACAACACAAAACTCTGTTGTGAAGTTCCTAGCAGTTAAAGTAAGTTAGCAAACTAGTCTCTTGCCCGGAAGAATTATATGTTCCAACTCGGTTTGGGGCACAGGTGATATGTATTTTGTTGGTAATAAACTTAAGCCTTGGTCAGGCAAAAATCATACTCTCTAATTAGGTACAACTGGGAAGCTTTGATCATTGCCAGGAAAAACAAAAAACCCAGCTGCCCTATGGAAAACTTCACCTAGCAGCTCTTTGACCTACATTCAGATTATGTAATTACAGCCATTTGCAGTTAGAAGCCATGGCCAGAAAGGGGTCATTATCCCCATAGTTTAATGGGGTAGGGCCCTCAGGTAGTGCCCAAATTTCTGGGCATATGGCCAAATGCATGTGACCATTAATTCAAATGCATCTAGTGATTATCAAATGATATATAATATGCTTTAAATGATCAAGAGGGGTGGGGCATTTGTGCCAATTAAGTTTGGCCAATCCTGAACCTGCATCTAGGGAGGAATAGAAAGTTACTTCTAGAGAGCTTTTTAATTTTTCATCAACCTGAGATGTTCTTGGGTGGAGAAGCTTTAGTGGACTTCCTGATGAGGAGAAAATCCTGGAGAAGTTTTGCAAACGGTCCAGGGTGGTCTGTGGTGGGAGTTGGAATAGTCTTGAAGTAAATATCCTGGGGGTTGCAGCATCTCTTAAATTACTGTCTAAAAGGCCAAGTGTTTTGCCTTTCGTGGATAATCTTGATGTAATTTTTCTGTTGCATTTGTTGCTACACCAGCTTCCAAATGCCTCAAGAGCAAGAACTGAGTCAGTTATCTCTGCAATTCCAAGGAAACCAAAAATACTCAGTAAATGTTGGCTTAAACTCAGTACAGAGCAACTTTACTCTGGCTGAAGTCATAAGTAAACAGGATTTGGGACTTTAGCACCCCCTGGGGGAAGCCATAGTTGGCTTCCCCTTATATTTTTTCATTATTTCCAGAATATTTATAGAGTGCCTCTTATGCGGCACTCGGTACTAGGAATGGAATACCTATCTCCAAGAAGCTTCCTGTCTGTCAGAAATGCTGAAAGGTCCCGACTAAATGTTGTCCAGCAACAATTATTACCATGGCCTGTAGGAGGCACAGAGATGCGGTAGTAAACAAGTTACATTTCCATCTAAAAGATGGGGAGAGAGGCAGTTACAGCTGAAGATGAGAAGTGTTCTGAGAAGGGTAAGCAGGGAATAGAAAAGAGAAGTAATATCTAAACTAAAACCTGAAGAAGCTAAATAGGGAAAAGGAGTATAGAAATAAGAGGTGAGCTACACCTACCAGTTTACTTCATTTTGTGGATTCATAAGTTCTACTATTTGAATTCATTCATTCTTCATTAACATACAGATACTTTCATTTTCAAATAAATAATAAGAATACTCTACCAATTGTTCGAAACTTTTTCAATAGCTTATGGGTACTCACAGTTTATGGTTCCTTTTTGTACATGTGTCTACCAAATAGGTCAAGTGTTATCATATAAAATTGAATACTTATTGATATTACTACTAATGACTAGTGTCATCTTAGGGCTTAAAGATTTCCAGGACTTACGAGAGTCATGTGAAAAAGAATTCTGACATCACTGAGTTAAATAAAGCATAGTGGAAGTACATTAAATTACTGAAGATTTAAAAAAACTATATTCTTTAAATTGTAACTAAAAATATTTAAAAAACATTATTTTTAGATATTCATTGAAAATGAGTATTTATCTTCACTTAATTTTTATTGAAAAATCTAAAGATTAATTCGAATTATAGATATGATTTAAATGAAAATAATACGTATATGAAATAGACATTAAAATTAACATGAAAGACAACTAAAAAAGTCTAAAAAGTTATTTTTGAACGTTTCAAAGACTTCTTTTTATCGTCATTCTTTTTAGGTTTTTAATTCAAATATATTAGGAGTTAGAAAACCAAATCTCAAATTCCACTTTACAGCTCAAACTGCCAAACTTCCATTTTTGTATGCACTTTATCCTTTCTAGACTGAGACTTGGTATAAAATGAGGTGATAGGAGTTATGAATATCTGGTTCACCTGACGGTGACTCAGGCTTTTCATTTTATATAGCGCTGTCTGCTTATCCATCTGGAAACCATCTACTCTCCAGTCCCTACCTCAGAGGAATAAACCCCTGATCAACTACATCAGAATCACCCAGGGAACCTGAATTTACAAAACGCATAATCCTTGCCCCATGCCCAGTCTGCTGGATCAGAATTAGGGGGCAGGCTTGGGAAATTGAGTTTTAACAACAACAACAAAAATTAACAAAAGTAAATTTTGTGCACACTTCAGTTTTTAAAATGGTGAAACATGATAGAAGGTAAATCTCCAAATATGAACCTTTGAATAAGGGCCCAGAAACTCAATTTTGCTGTTGACTAGGATTATAATTCAGAATAATAGAAAGATTGGGGGGAAGTATATATATGTGTGTATATATATATATATCCCTGGTACTTTTAGAGAGATTGGAGGGGAACACAATAGAGATAGGGAAGAAAAGAGATTATTTCCCAACTATGATGCAGCAGCACTCAGGAAGACAGAGCTCCTTTAAAGACAGTCATAGCCTGTGAAAAATCATTAGGGGAAAAAATAGTGAGAAAGGGGGCTAAACCTTAGAATTCTGGCAAGGATCACACAAGCCCTGGGTCAGGTACATCATAGGTCCTTAACAAATTTTTGTTGAATGGATGGATGGAAATTCTGAGCCTCCTTTTTAGTGTCAGTGTATTGGAAATTACAATTGTAAAGTTTCCGGGAAAATGGGATTTCATGTGTTTCAATCACAAATATATTTTGCAAATCGAATTGTGAATTACAGTTAGATTGCTTGCAAGTGTGACATGCTGGACTGTCTCCTAGGGCATTTTCCTAGATACCTACAGGAGACTCATCAAGTAATACGGATGCTTTGCGCCAGTACCAAGCTGAAGCAAGGTTTCCAAATATAGACAATCGTGATTAATTCCTGCTTTATTTGACAGTAAATATTGACAGAATTGATCAGATGAGCATCACTTCACCTGAGGTTTCATCCAGAACTTGGTATATAGGTCAAGAATTTGGGGATTTAAAACAAACAACAGGTAATTTCTCTGGCAAAGTGTTAAAGTTAAAAGCTCTTGGCTTAGGAATCCGGAGGACAAGATTATACTACTAACTCTGCCACTAATTCACTGCGAGAACTTGGACAGGCTATTGCATACCAATCAGTGAAATAAGAAAATGAGACTATTATTCGCAAGGTTTATGCCAGTTGTAATTACTAATGTGCTGATAAATGGTTAACAACTGGATTTCTAAGGAGGAAAAAGTCCTCATGTTAGCATTTTCTAACTTATATGGAGTGAAATTTCTGAGTCAGAGGATACACGTGAACATTTCTAAGGCCCTTGATAAATATTGCCAAATTTATGTTCAGAAAGATTGTACAATTTATACACTCACAGTGAAGAATGAATGTTTTCCCACAAAATTGCCAACATAGGGTATTATTATTTTTAAAATAGTTTTTTTTTTTAATTTGGCAGCCTTTTCTTCTGAATCTATAGTTCTTAACTGGATAAACATTTAAGTATACTAGTTGACAATTGGTATTTCTTTCTTTGAAAAATGTCTGCTCATGAACTTTGCCATTTGTCTATTGTATTCTTAATGGGTTTTTCTAATTAATTTTCAAAAGTATGGTATAAGTTAAGTCTATAACCCTTTGTTAACGTGTTGCAGATATATAATTATAAAGCTGTTTAAAATATGATTATAAAGCTGAAGTATTATTTTTTTAATTTTTTAACTTAAATTTAATTTTTTTTTTTTTTTTTTTTTTTACTTTTTGACTCCCTTCATCCATTTCTTCCACCCTCCTGCCTTCACTTCTGGCAACCACCAATCTGTTCTTTGTATCTATGAACTTGGTTTCTTTTCTTTCTTCCTCTTCTTTTTTGATTCCACATATAAGAGAATGCAAATGGTATTTGTCTTTCTCTATTTGACTTGTTTCATTAAGCCTAATGCCCCCGAGATCCATCCATGTTGTCAAAAATGGCAAGATTTTATTCCTTTTTAAGAATGGTTGGATAATATTTTATTTTATCTATATCTATAACTATATCTATATCTATATCTATATCTATATCTATCACATCTTCTTTATCCATCTGTCTGTCGGTGGTTGCTTGGGTTATTTCCACATCTTGGCTATTGTAAATAGCATTGCAGTGAACATGGGGGTGCATGTATCTTTTTGAGTATTTTCATTTTCTTCAGCTAAATACCCAGAAGTGGAATTGCTGGATCATACAGTAGTTCTATTTTTAATTTTTTGAGGAAACTCCACACTGCTTTCCATAGTGGCTGCACCAATTTAAATTCCCACCAACAGTGCACAAAACTTGACTTTTCTCCATGTCCTCGCCAAAACGTGTTATTTCTTGTCTTTTTGATAATAGCCATTCTAACAGGTGCGAGGTGATATCTCAATATAGTTCGTATTATATCTTTTAAAATTAAATCTGTGGATAGTTTTCCCATGCCTTCACTAACTTTTCTGATTTTTTATTTTACATTTAATCTTTTAAACCATTTAAATTTACTTTAACATATAGTATGAGGAAAGGATCTACAATTCATTTCCCCCCCTCAATTTTGCCAATTTCTCATCTCTTTTTTGAAATATCTCTCTCTTCCCAACCGGTTTATATCTTAGTCATCAAATGTTAAATTTTAATATATTGAGAGATCTGTTTTTGCCCATCTAGCCTTTTCTATTGATCCATCTGTCCACTCTCATGTCAGTATCTTCCTATTATAATATATGCCCTATTATAATCAATTTCAATATCTAACAGGTAAGTCCTAATTTCTTTATTTTTTGAAGTTTTCTTAATTTTTTTATAGGTTAATTCTTCCAGGTAAGTGTTGGAATGGCTTTAGCCTGTTAAAAAAGCCAAATAGGATTTTTAATGTATGTGTGTGTGTGTGTGTGTGTGTGTGTGTGTATTATTAAAATATATTCAGCTTACAATGTTGTGCCAATTTCTGGTGCACAGCATAATGCTTCAGTCATACATGAACATACATATATTAATTTTCATATTCTTTTTCACCATAAGTTACTACAAGATATTGAATAGAGTTTCCTGTGCTGTACAGTACAAATAGGCTTTTTATATCTGTTACTTCCCCAAAAAAGAAATATATATCAAAACATCTCAATGTGTGGATCTTGTTTGTGCCCTGGTTTTTTAAAATTACAACAACAAAAAAAGAACACTTAAGTGCATTTGGAAATGTCATTGTAAATTTGAACACTGGATATTTTAGTATATTAAGAAATTATTAATTTTTAGGTGCAATGTTAATACTGTGATTATATTAAAGGGCCCTTATCATTAAAGGGGCATAATAAGTATTTATGAATAAAATAATGTGGTCTTTATAATTCTGTTTAGAATAGTAATAGGAGAGGGAGAAATGGAAGGATGTATAGAAGGGGGGGATTAGTATTAACCTGACGTTTATTGGGGTTGAGTGATGGAACTTCATTTTATTTTACTATCTGTTTTTGTATATGATTGCAAGACTTCGTGTTAAAGGATAAATTTTAAGAGAAGATTTAATCGTGACTTTCACAGACTAAAATGAACATACGTCAAAGACTGTTTCTAATTTATTATTTAATAAGGAAACCAGTAAGATGTTATAATTAGTTCAAAGGAGATTTCACAAAACTAAACCTTGTAAGTAGTAAGTAATGCTGAAATGAATTTACAACACATGGGGAATGTGGTGATAGTGGCAGGGCAGTGGTAGTTCTGTATGGCCATAGGACAAATGCACTTATGACTATGTTGAAGAATCCTCTGCTTGGAATCAGTTTTCGGCAATTTACAGAGCCGTTCAAAAGCTTAAAGGCAATGAAAACTGCAGAAATGCCGTAGAATCAGATGACTTGACAGATGTGTTTAGGCAACACTTAGTTTTTCAGTGGTGATACTCAGTAATCTTTTCAGCCCATTTCAGTTTTTCATACTTTTTCCCGTAGTGGCTGTAGTGGGCAGAATAACGGCCCCCATTAGCTCCCCAGAGCTAATGAATATGTTACCTTGCCTGGAAAAGGAAATTGTGCAGATGTGATTACGCTGAGGATCTTGAGGTTGGGAGATTATCCTGGATTATCTAGGTAGGCTCAATGTAGTCACAAGGATCCTTATAATGAAAGATAGAGGCAGGAGAATCAGAATCAGAGAAGAACATGTGATGATGGAAGTAGAGGTCCAATAGACGCAACTGCGGGCTTTGAAAGTGGTGGAAGGAGGCCATGAGCTAAGGAATGCAAGCAGCCTCTAGAAGCCAGAGAAGGCAAGGAAATAATATCCTTTAGGATCTCCAGCAGAAATGCAGGCCTGATGACATCTTGCTCTTAGCCTCGTGAGAGTCATTTCTGACTTCTGACCTCAGAACTATAGGATAATAAATTTGTGTTATTTTAAACCGCTGAATTTGTGATAATATTTTTACAGAAGCAATAGGGAATTAATACAGCCTCCAATCACCCAGTACTTTAAGATCATAATTATCTCAAAGAAGGCTTGTTCTTGAGGACAAAAAAGGCTGGTCCCACTATTTCTGGGCTGATTATTTACACAGGTGCAGCAAGAATGTTAATGAAATTTTTTGAGATTATTTTGCAGATCTAGAGCTATACAATATAAAACAGCCACTGAGGACTCAAACTTAATTTCTGTCTAAAAGTTTCCATAGGGAATCTCTGATTGGACCTTTATAAATATCTCATCTGTTCTCATAAGATAGAAAAACAAGCCCAAGAAATTATCTGCTCCAGATTTCATCTGCAGTACCTTATACATTTGAGTGAATTCCTCTGTTCCAAGGGTTTCCAAATTTTTAAGGCTCCTGCCCTGTAAGGAAGAGACCATCTTACCACCTATAACACTGGAATCCTGTGAGCCAAGATTCCTGGGAGAGCATTGTAGCCACTGGTTCCATATGTAAAACCAGCTTCTTAAAAGTGGCTTGTCCTATTTGATTCAATGTACATTATTTTCAGAAATGGCATTTCAGCAAGACATTGTTTGCATAACTGATTTTAACAATTATAATCTGTTAAAACAGAGGACAGATTCCTACTGAACCTATACACAAAACTATATCACCATCAAAAGTAAAGACGCTTACTAAGAGCTTTGGAATTTTAGAAAGTCAGTGAGAATCAGCTATAATTTAAAAATGTTTCATTTTAGCTTAAAAAAGGAGCATTTACTAAATTGTTTTTGGTTGCAAATAGCTTTTTAAAAGATGAGATTTCATCTATCCAGAAAATAGGAAAATAAAACAACAATATTCTAAAAAGAAATGACTACAATAAAAATTTCCTCATCAGTTTACTTAGATCTATTTTATTAATTCTTGATCTGCTGGACCTTGGGTTACCAGTATCCTGAAGCCATCTACTTTTCAACTAGAAGCAGTCATGAAAAGTCAGAGCTGCCCATTGGTCGATTCTGAGAGCAAACTTTTTTCTGTAAAATCTCAGGTAGTAAATATTTTAAGACTTGCAAGCCAGATGCTCTCTTTTACAACTTCAACTCCACCACTGTAGCAAAAATATAAGTCAGAGACAATGTATACATAACTGGGCATGACTGTGTTTCAATAAAATTTTATATACAAAAGCAAGAAGGGTATAGATTGCTGACTCTTCCTATAAAAAATGATAAGTCAGCCTTGATATGTGAACACTTTGAAGTATAGGCCTTTTCCCTGAAGCTCTGAAACTCTCTTTGTTGCAGACACAAAGTCTTCCCTGAGCTTACAGCTGAGCATCCATGCAAACATCAGTGTAAAACAAATACCACCTGAAGATGACAGAGAATTAATGGGTGTGGTTAATTTATTACTGATAGTTTTCAAATGTGAAGATTTGATGAGGTTTCTGATGTGAATAAGGCAATTGAGAGCCATATAGGATTGTTTCTGTGACATGAAAAACAAGGATAATAAAGCCATTCCCAAAAAAAGTCCACAAGAGTAATGATTGAGTCTATTTTCAAATATGTCTTTGCATGCTATATCTGATTTATAAAAATAGAAGAACATCTTTAAGAGAAAAAATCTTGAGATACAGCATACAATAATTCTGAGAGATAATACACATAATATGCCAAGAATAGAGAAAGAATATCAAATAAGGAGATTCAGCAAGTCTGGAATAGGGCTTCAACGTGTGTAAGACTCCTTGGCTGTGTTCATCTCTGATTGAGAACCACTGGCCTAGAAGATGCTAACTTTTGTTGGGTGTGGGACTTGATATTTACTCTACCTACAGGCTACTGGGATATCCTGTTACCATTTTGTGGATGCTGGAAGAAAACATGAGACCTCTGGGTCAGAGACAAAGGACGTCATTACTCATATCACAGAACACAGCATGAGCATAAAAAGCTGTGTTTGTTTCCCTTGCTCCCAAGTCCCACAGGGTGACAGAAAGAGCCCAGACGGATCCTGTGTCTGTTTATGTCACAGCCTGAGGAACACCGAGTTCAGGGAAATCCATTGCTTCCATAGAGAGCAGCAAGTAAGGCTAATTTTTGTCTCAGAGGGACACAGTACCTCATTCCTCAACGTTACTCATAAGACCAGAGATCTAAGAATTGGCCAACATGAAAGAGAAGTCAGGGACTTGAAATCTTTGCATTCCCAGCACATCACGCAAGAGCACAAGCAACTCATGCCCCTTTCAACAGGTTGAAATGAAAAAAGCAAGGCTGTGGCAAAAACTGAAATTGTGACAGACAACGCTATATTGTGGCTTAACATCATCACATAACGTACTCTAGGACTCCGATAAATATACAAAACCTGACAGATGATTTCATAAGAATTTTGATCAGAGGTAAAAATATACTATGGGAAACAAGGCATTGACAAATCTCTAGGGACTTGATATAACGTATGCAATTTCTGAAATATTTATATTTATAATGTTTATCTTTACAAACTTAACTAGTGTCTCTCCTGAAAATGTTTCCCATGCAACTCTTATAATAGTAGCATATCAAACAAAATGAATTAGTTCAAACATTTCTTTTTATAAGCCAGAGAGCAAATCTTTGTAATTTTTTAGGAGCCTTCTGGGAAATTCCAGAGATAGTTTAGGAGTAAAAGAAACGCTAGAAATTTCATTTTATTTCTTCTATATTTAGAACCTAAATTTTGGAAGGCTAAAATCAAAAAATTTTAAGAGGAGATTTGGAGCATGATCAAAATAAGATTATGAGTGCTTAAGAAATAATAGTTAGTTACTTATTTAAGCAAAGTGACAATGAGATATTTAAAAATAAACATGGAAAGTAGCATGATTGTAGACACCTTAGCTCTTTCGTAAGTGAGGGATCTTTGTTCTTTATTTTTTGTCTTGTTTTGCATAATAAGGAAACTGAATCAGCAAAAAACACAAAAAATTATTCTGATAAAATATAGAATCTCTGCTATCCATGTGGATTACACAGTAGAGGAAGATCAATTGTAATTCCACTGGGCAAAATTCATTTGTATGTCTGTAGACAAGAACCATTTGCATTGTTATGCATTATCTACAATGAAAATAACTGTAAATAGCTCAAAGACAACAGAAAGACAGAGAATCCATGGAATCTTGGAATAAGATAACCCCAAAAGATATGCTTACAATCTTTTTACCCCATTTTAAAGTCTCTCTTGATTGCTTTCTATATCCATAAAAGGAAGTTTTAAAATGAACATTTATTTCTAACTTTGTGAAATTTTAAAGACCAAAATGATCTAGAAACCACAAAAAATTATTTACAAAGGAGTGATCTGACAGACAAGAAAATACAAGATTTCTGATAAACAGAAATCAATACTCTCAAGTAAGTGATAAGGTCCCATTTCTTTAAGTAAAATCCATCTTCTATTCCTTTTAAAATACATTATACTTATGATTTGTTTCAGTTTAGCTGTAGGAAGAATAATTAAAGTTCTATTAACTAAAGGAATTTAAAACTGTATATTATACAAGTAATTTAAGACAAAAACGTGAGTTTGAATGAAACTTATTTGATCACTATATTATAATAGAAATGCTAGCTGCTCTAACATACACCCAATATCTCTGTGTTAACAAAATAAAGTTTTATTTCTTGCTCATAGAAAATACTTATGTATTGGGCAACTTTAAGTGATGATCTGGTGTCTGAGTTCCTCCTATCATGTGATTCTGTTGGTTGGAGTCTTTTACTTCCAGACCCACAGAGCAAGCAAATGAAGAATCTCATGAGTGAGTTTAGGCACAAAATTTGGAGTTGATTTTCAACACTTCCATGCACATTGCCTTTGTCTGAAGTAGGCAAGTGGCCCTAACTCAGCTGCAAAAATGCTGAGAAGTATGTTCATATTGTGTGCATAGAAAAAGGAATAGGTTTCTAAGTAGCTACCAGTCACTCCCATAACCATTATGACTGATATAACTAATTTTCAGCCAAAAATATTTCCTTATAAATCATAATAATTGATTTATCTTTTTTGAATTCTTTTAGTTTTTATTTCTATTATTCTTATAGTCAGTGGAAAATTGCCCAACTCTGTGACCCCTTGTCAGTCTGAAGACCCAGTCTTGGAGGCTGTTAACAGATCAAAGGCTGTATCACATTCAGAAGAGGACAACCACATGGAAATAAATGAGCAATGGAGCCAACAGTGTATCAACATGTCTTTCCATGCTTCGTGCACCATCAGCTATTTATTTCAATATTTTGTATGTCATCAGCACTTTGCTTGACAGCTCCATTTGTTCACTTTTCACACTTCTTTTGAGTAAACAGCACATATAATAGTTCCATTTCAGAACAGCACATTAATCTTCCCTTGTTAAGGGATGACTTGTCCTCACACTTGTCATCACACTTCTCTTGTGATATGACATCATCTCCTCATTTGCTGAGATAAATTCCAAACAACAAAAAGATCACACAGGCATTTGAATTTCTACATTTGTCTACCTGATTTGCAGCACAACTTGGACAGAGAGGGAAAGGGGGAAACTAGTCATTGATAAAGGTATTTTTTTCTTGGCACTTTTATATTTTCTACACAGTTTGTACACATCGTTCAGAGTCTCTAATAGACTTAAGCCAACTGGGTGGATTGGCCGGTAGGTTACATCAATCCATGGCAGAAAATCTAAACATCCATTCACCCACAGCACAGGGGAGGGCAGCTGGTCCCACTGGCCCATCAGCAGCCTTAAGAGCCTGTCTTCTGGAGTACTGAGTAATTAGAGCCATAAGCTGATGGCTGAATTTAAAGCAATTCTGGAAGTTTTCCTCTCAGAAAGCAAGCCATAAAAGTTATGATCATTTATAAATGACACTTGAATTAAGTCCTGTTCAAAAGGTAATGCAGAGACACTGCACAATAGCAGTGTTCGTGGGCTCAGAAAGGGCATTCAGCAGCCATGTGTCACTACGAGGTAAGCACTATCATTAAGTTCCTATCAGATTCTATTTGAACCTCTAATTTACCATAATGATTCTGAAAATTTCAGCTCTACTCTGCCTCTCACCCTTCCTGTTTGTGAGCTCAACTTGGAATTTGACTACTGTTAAATATAGGGGAAAGTTGCTAGGTTTGACATTATAACACTTCATATGAAAGACATACTGAAACTGAAAAACGCACAGTTAACTAAATGAGATGATCTGGTTTTCATATAAGATGGCAATATGATGATGACTTACAATGTAGAATACACATCATATAATGTATTTACTGACTACCTTTTACCCATAAGACATTATGGGGTATAAAGACTTAGAAGAATAGAAAATTTTAAAAAATGCAGATGTTCATAAATAGGAGAATGAATAAATTAGGCTGTGTTCAAACTGTGAAATACTATATAATAGAGAAAAAGAATAAACTACAGCTACACTTATCAGTGTGGAAGATTCTCATGAACATAAATGTTGGGAGAAAAAAGCAAGTGAGCAAAGAATACATTGGTATGAGATTATTTATATAAACTTGAAAAAGATACAAAAGAGAATATGTATTGCTTAGGAGTGTATCTGCTGGAAGTGCATTCGGAGATAAATACCAGTGGCTCCCTCTAGAGGCAGGAAGAAGAGAAACATGATCTGAGAGGAGAACCCAGGACTTCAAATGCACAGATAATATTTCATTTGTTTAGCTGTGTGATAGGTACATGTGCTCATTTTATCTTCTTTTATACTTTTTTGTGTATGGAAATATTTGCAAAATAAAATTTAATAAAACAAAGTGTGTAATGGTCCTTACCTTTAAAAATCTAGTGTAATAGTAAGAAATATATATTTGATCTTTATCCCCAGTTCTTGACACAGATTTTCAAAAACCCTTGGAATTTCCTGAGTTATAAGGATGATAGGAGTATCTTTTGTTATTCATAAAAAGCCTCTTTCAAAAATACATAAGTTTATACTAATAAGGTGACTCTGAGTGAGTCCCTAGATAGCTTCAGGATGGGGACTGCTTGCCAGAGGGATCAACCATGTGACTGGATGATTGGTACTTTCAATCCCACCCCCAGACTACCGGAGTTGGAAGACAATTGGGTTTGATCACCTATGGCCAGAGATTTAGTCAATCATGCCAACATAAAGGAACCTCCATAAAACTCTTAAATGATGGGGTTCAAAGAGCCTCCAGGTGGGTGAACACATCGAGGTGCTAGGAGGGGACACTCCCAGAGAGAACACGAAATTTCTGTGCCTCTTCCCGGTATCTTACTTTATGTGTCTCTCCCGTTTGGTTGTTCCTGAGTTGTATCCTTTACAATAAGCCATCAATAGTAAGTAAATGTTTTCCTGAGTTCTATGAGCCTGTCTAACAAATGATCCAACCTGAAGAGCGGGTTTGAGAACCCTCTGAATTTATAGCTGGTTGGTCAGAAATATAGATGGAAATCTGAGACATAGAACTGGCATCTGAAGTGGGAGTCTTATGGGACTGAGCCCTTCACCTATGGAATCCATGCTAACTCTCTGCAGTTAGTGTCAGAATTGCACTGAATTATAGGAATTCACTCAGTTGGTGTCCAATAAGAGAACTGGTTGTTGAATGAAAGAAAAACCCCCACACATCTGATGTTAGAAGTTTTGTGAGTAGAAACGCTATCATACCCAGCTATGGAGAAGATATATCTGCACATAAAAAAGTAGATGATGGTACAAAATTACAACTGTATATATTTCAAATGAGTCTTACTGGTAATATTCCTGGAGTCTTCAGAAATTTTTCATGAAGAGAATGGAAAGTCTTATTATCAAAGAGGAAGGCTAAGGTAGGAAGAGTATTGTCTGCTATATTCAGTGCTGAATCCCCAGTCCCAGGCATATCTCACGTCATCTCTACATAGGATGGCTTTGCTAGAAGGACAACTGGCATTTCCTAACACCCGGGCACTAGATATAGAGAGCACATACATATATGGACCAGTTAGTCATGTACTTTATACAGTGGTTATCAACCCCATAGAACTCTTTCCTCCAGAGGAAACTTACAGTAGATATTTGTGGTTTAATATTTATACCTGATATATCAACAGTGGATTAGAGAGGGAACTTAAGGGTATATCTGAGAAAGCAAGTATTTTGATCCTTTCAAATGAACCTTGATGCTCCTATGAAAAACAAATATTAAATGTTTGCAACAACAAAAAAAGACACAGCGAAGTCTAGACCACTTCAGCTACTAATGTCAAAAGTACTGAAATGAGAATTGGTAAGTCTGAAATAAGAGTTTCTTTATTGTTAGCACTTATTTTTTAATTAGAAAGTTATTAAAGTGCAGTTGACTTAGATTAGTTTCAGGTGTACTGTTTACACTTGCTGGTCTCAAGGTGGAATAGGGGGAGAACAGAAACAGAAAATATTGATATGTTTTAAATAGTTCTACATAACTTAAAGAGAAAAAGCAAGCCTCAGAGTCAAGGCTTTATGTCACAAGATTAAATAAAAGAGGACTAAAGTGACCTGACCAACATGTGTGTCCACAGGATGACCAAGAAACCAGGTTCAGTGCATTAAGTCAAACAACTACAAATTCAATGAAAAATCAATCTGGAGGTGGCAGAAGCTTATTTGTGGGCTATCTTCCATCTCTTTTAGCCATCACTCTAGCAACAGACAGACTTCAAATTGCATACACTTGAGAATTTAAAGGTATAAGATGTATAAAGCACTTAAAACAGTCTACTATGTACTAAGTCCTCAATAAACATTGACAGCTCTGCTAAAATAATAAGTCTATTAATAAATATTTTTGTTAGTGGATATTTAATTTTTTATTATATTCATGAAGTCTCTTTCAATGTCATTGCTTTTTTTAACCGTGGCTTCATATGACCCTGTCATAAAAGTCTACCCTTTACCCAGTACCCCAGCAAGTTTCCCGCACCGGAACGTCCTAACACCAAGGAATCTGAAGCATGCATGATGAGGGCGATTTCTACAGTGACAAATAGACAGAATTTGTGCCATTTGGTCGAAGTTCAGCTCCCCAGGGTGTATTCTTTGGCCTCTGTGGGTCCCACTATCTGCTGCTCTGCTCCTGTCTGTGTATCATCTTTATCAAATGATAGAAGTAGGAGGGTTGGAGGTGGGGGGTGGTGAAGGACGAAACCAAATGTATGAAACCTCCAACCCACCACAACGGCTTCACGTTACCAGTACCGTGAAGAGGCTTGTTACAGGATAAAAAAAAAAAAAATGCAGAAATACTCATATAAGAATCAGGAAATCCAAGGCATAGTCTAAATTTTGCCTGAGTGAACTTGGGACTAGTTACTTAACTTTTATGACTGCAATAGTATGTTCAAATTAGAAAATCTTTCAGATCCCTTCCAGTTCTAAATTCTCTGACTCATTAATCCAGTATTTCCCAAGATACTGAAGAATCACCTATAAATAGGAAGGGGCAGGACTTTCTCCCCCCTCATCAGGCTCTCATTTTCAACATACACTATTACTGTCCAATTTTTAATGAAATCCTCTGGCAACGCCAGTGATTCCTCCATTACTCACCATGAACAAAAGGGCCATACTTGTTTCCCAACCTCTAGAAATAATTGAATAAACATGTGGAATAGCAACAAGATTCCTGGACCCAGAAGATCTGGGTCCAACCTCTGATTATACCACTTACTAGCAGTTAAAATGATATCAGTTATAGTATTGTAGTTATCTTGGAGATTTTGTCACTGACTTCGCTTGCTTTAGAGAAGAGCAAACACATCTTGTGAGATTAATGATACATACTTCTGGTGACATGATGGGAACCTAGTGGTTTTTTTTTTTTTTCCTAATGCCTTGAAACCAATGACTAAGGGGAAAAAAATGGCACCAAAAGATGTTCTTCAAATAAAATCCAATGTGCAACTTCAATATATGATTGCATCACAGTGATGCCGGAGCCTCAATGATTCCACTGGACCTCTCCACATCTTCCGTGCTAGGCCTGAGGCAGTATCAGCTCAGCCCCAGAACTTCCAAAGCCCCTCCTCAAAGCGGCCATCAGCATCACCTGGGAGCCTAGCAGAAGTGCAGAATCTCAGGCCATGTCCCAGCCTCACCGAATAGAACGTACCCTGTGATGTGATCCCCAGGTGGGTTGTGTGCATGATAAACTCAAAAAGCACTGATCTAAAATACAATATAAAAACCACTGAATTACTCCATGCTGTTCCCCTCCATTAAAATCTCTGCTCTAGCTTTCTTACTGCCTACCTTATAGTGTTGTTGAAACTATGAGTGTGAACTCATTCTAGAGAGTACACATTTTACAAACAGAGGGTAATTTTATTAGTTGAAGTTCCTAGAAACTTTTGCTGCTTTCTTGCTTGTGTTCCAGCTAAAATTTCCTCGAAAGTCCCATTGAAAAGAATAACCCTACGTGCTAAAACTATCCTGATGTCTTAACAGATATTCTATAGGACAAAAAAAAATGCTTGTTTGGTCTGATTATAGAATTTTTAGTTTAACAATAATTCCATGTGTACTCTTTCTCCAATTTCTGCTGATCTAAGTCACTTTCATTAACTGAAATATTTTGTTGTATACTGTTTTCACTGTATACCAGGTGTGGTATTTGATGAGTTAAGTGCTTTATCCAGTTATCATGCTTAAATCCCCTTTCCAATTAGTACATCCTACCTCAAGTATTTGAAGCCATGAAGCAAAACCCATTTAAAAATGTAACATAGCTAAACAAAATACAGAAAAAGAGGTGATTGACAACCAAAAGACACTCGGATAAATACAGAATGACCAAATGAAACAAAATTGAAGAAACAGAATGCAAATAAGTTCAACATTTTCATCTCCTACATATCCCTTTTCTTTCCTTTCGTATGTGAATACTTGTTTTTATCTGAAAATTCACTTCACAGAGGCTACTCCTAAAGGCTAGATTTTTCCAACTGAAAACATGATATGTAGCAAGATAGTTATTTTGACAAGTTTCCAAAAAGCTCAAAACCATGCAGTTAACCAGAGCTTGTCGCAAGGAGATATAACGCATTATGCTTTTCTTGAATGTGTTCTGCTTAGTCAGCTAATTTAAGGAGAAAACCCATTTATATAACTGAGCTGTGAAGTAGTTGGATGATCTCACGATTCCTCTTTCATCTCTTGATTTTTTTTTTTTTTACTTAATTATAAGAGTCATCATTAGAACACTTAGAAACAAAGAGTATTAGAGTTTGGATGGGTTTTTGTCTCTCTTTTTCTTTCTCTCACAATATGAACTCTCCAGATATACGCAGTTACTGGGAGGAAAAGCAAGAGAGGAAAACTGACTGTATATCCATAATGAATTTTCCTGGATAATGCAAAATATCCGTTTCCAACCATCTGTACATGTTATACTGAGTCATGCAATTATAGAGCTAGATTCTTAGTTATTACTCTTACACACCTGCACCAACCCATTCTTCTCTTCAACCCATTTTCATTTCCTCCCCTTTTCTTTACATTTTTTTTAGTTTTTGCCTTCTTACTCTCTTTTTACATTAGTCTAGACTTTTTTTTAAACTATAGTAAAGTAGCATTAAAGGTTGTAAATCTAAAAATGCTGAAGATGAGGAGAGACAAAGGGTACATTTCTTCAAGAAATATTATGCAGAATTAATTTTGAAAATACTATATACTTTCTTATATACACTCCATACAGAAGAAGCAAGGAGTGAGGTACTCAAGTTTATATTGTCCCTAAAAAGAACACTTTAAAAAAAAGTTGTACGAACTTGTTTTCTAGAGATCAGAACCATGAAAACAGTATCCTTAAACTCTTAAACAAAATATATTTGTTCTTCTTCCATAGACACTTTATCCAAATAATTAATCCAAATACCCAAATTTAGTCCAAATATCCAAATAAAAGATATTTAGTCTATTGAGATGTTAAATGGCCAATATCATCAGACTCAGAGGGTACCAGACAAAAACAATAAGCCTCCTCAGCCGTCCATAATTTAAGTTCCTCTTGGAACTTCATCAACTTTAGCATCATGACGCTACGGTTTCTGGGTACTAAACGACCCTTCCAAGTGGATAACACAGGGTGACTCTGCCACCTGCAGTCAGCACAGACTGAAGAAGAAAATAACACGAAGTGTCCCCTTTGGTCTTTTAAAAATAGCATTTATTGGAGATATTAAGAACTTATCAGTGCTCCAAAACTTAAGAACCTAGAGCAGATTGATACTGTTTGACAAATTGAGTGGTCTAGTTGGAAGAGTGCAAAATTAACTCAGAAAAGCTACTGAATTTACTGTTGTTTCCTAATAATATAACTTCAGATTTTTTTCTAATTAGAGAATTTATAAATAAACATGTGACTTATCTTCAATGAGAAACACAAAAAGTATATAAAGAAGAAAAATGAAAATCACCCATAATTTATCACCAGAAATAACCATTGTTAATATGTTGGTATACTTCCCATTATTCTTTTTACCATGCATCTAAGTATAGGTATACCTATACATGCATGGGTACATGCATATACTTTTTGGGCAGGGGGAGATCTCCAGTGTTTTTTTTCCTCCTTTTTCAGTTTTATTAGGTAGAATACAGTTCGACTGCACATACACATTATATTGCAGGTACATGCATATACTTACATGCATAGTACGTGCATGTTAGGTTGATATGCATAGATAATAATGCAGGTAGCTAATTTAACAAAGTTGAGATGGTTCTGTGTATGCAATATCGAGATTTTTTTAAATAGAAAAGTATAAGCATCTCTCATATCATAAAATAGTCTCCAAAAATGATTTTTAATAGTTTACAATATATCATTATGTAACAATTTACTGAACTATCTAGATAATTAAGTATTCATTTTTTCGAACTTTTTGATTTCCCTTTAAGGATTTAATTTTAGAAGTAAGATCAAAGGGTATAAGCATTCTTATGTCAGAGGGCACAAATAATTTTTAAAGAGCTTCATAAATTACCCAAAATTACTTCCTAAGAAATATTAAATAATTATTGAAAAGAAAATATGCATGAAGTTAAGCAACTAAATACATTAATGTATAATCACTATAAACTTTCTTTAGTTGAGCAGGAAGTCAAGACAAATTCATAAGGTAGTGTAATAGTCCTTTAATTCCTTTGAAATTAAAATAATTATCAAAAAAAAGACTATTCATCTTTTTTGATGAATATTTATTTTAGTCAATGTAAACAAGAACTTAAAAAAGAAACAAGATTTATATAATTTAGAAGATTTTAGTTTTAGTTGTAAGGTTTTTCAAACTGCCTCTCTTCCACATAGAAAACAGATCTCCCAATACAATCATTTTCAAAATATTTAGTAAAATGCTTAAAAATGAGAAAAACAAGTGCCAAGAAACTAGCAGCATTCATCTTGCCTCTTTACTGAAATAAGCTTACTTGAAAATTGAACAACACACAAGAATTTCCTGAGTTGTGTTTTGTGATTAGTGGCAAGCCAAGTACCACTGGGAATACAAAATAAGTTATGACATATAAACAGAAAATGAAGACAGTACAGCTATGCACACAGTACCTTGGCATATAGCTGAAGGACATCTGACTCAGCATGGCAGGGGGAGGTTGGACAGGAATGCCAGTGTTACAGTGGTTATGCTAGAAGAAATGGAGAAAGTGACATTAAGCTAATGATAAATAGTAGATGGCTGGAAATGGGGGCAGGTAAAAGGGGTAGATCAACCAGAGAGGGGAGGGGAAGGGAAGTCTCCAGGTAAACAGGACCCCAGGACCAAAGACACAAACGTGAGGGAAAAGTTGCAGAAAACTACAAATAATTCAGTGCTGCTGAACCAAAGTTCAGGGAATGATAAGGAGATGGAGCTGGATAGGGAAGATCATGGATGACTCATATATATTATCAAAGTAGTCTGCAGATAATAAGTAGTTGCAAAAAGGTCCTGCATCAGCCTGATACAGTGTTACTGACATCTTAAATAAGTTCTCTGCCAGTTCCTTTAAGGATGGACTTGAAGGTGACAAAATTAGAGGCAAATAGTCCAATAAGAAGACTGTTTTGATGGTCCAGCCAGAACAAACTTAGTGGATATAAAAGGGAAAGGAGTAGAAAATCTCAAGAAGTACTTAAGCATTAAAATGATCAAAACTTATGACTGGGTAGATATGGAATTGTGGGAGAGGAAGACGATTAAACAGAAAGTTTAGAAATATTCTAAGAGATGACATACTCTGTTTTTGAAACATTAGGATCAATGTGATGATGAGTAGTTGACAGAAAGTTGGATGTAGGAATCCAGAGCATGAAAATTAAGGCTAGGATATACAGGTGCAAACAAGAGGATGGACAAGATCACCCACTGAGTATTTTAAATGATAGATATCATAGGTTCAAGGATAGAATTCTGAGAAACCCTGACATTAAAGGATTAGCCATGTGAAAGGAGCCCATGGAAGATGCAGAGAAGAGACAAGAACCAGCAAAACACTGGGTTAGAGAAGAAAAGTGTGCCAAAAATTCAAAACAGACTGCAGCCTCTCATGAATGCCCATTGGATATGCCAAACAGAAAGTTATTTGTGACCTTAGAGACATCAGTTGTATGTATTATGGGGGACTGAGAAAATGAGCAGATTGTAGTAACTTTCTTTGATGGAGATGGATGTCTGGAAAGACCATAGAATCTCTCTTGGCTTACACGGACAGGAGGGAATGTCCCAACACTTGTGATGATATCCTATGGGGTGAAGCAAACATAGCGACAGATGTGTCCAAAGTAAGCAATGTGCAGAGAAATCTGATCCAGATATGGGATTATGGTTCAAGGTCAGGGTTCCTAGCCTAATAAAATGCCCCTACCAGAGAAAAAAAGAAGGATTTTGAGTGGGGAACTAGTCACTGGGAAAAGCATTAGCATTAGAATTTGAAAACAAAGGAACCACAAGCCGAACTAGCAGTAAGGTTGATTTTTTAATGCTGCGTCCTGCATCTTACTCAAAAAAGACTCCTTAAACATTCCCAGACTAAAGGCAGGTCAAGTTACAGAGAATGTACTGAGCTAGAATGTGCAGGCAAGATCAAGGGGCTCTAACAAAAGGGGAAGAATGTGAGGATAAGAAGGCAGGGAAGTATAGAAAGGGATTGACGGGAAAGAAACTTGATGAAAATGTTCAGCTGGGCAGAAATACCCAAGAAGAACATTATAACTAAATTGCTAGAATATATAAAGAAGTCAGGAAAGCAAATTATCCAAAGAAATAAAAAATGGACAAACCAAAAAAGATGAGCACTTCAGAAGCCAAAATGTGAGGAAGTATCCATCTCTGGCACACATAAATTACTGCATAAAGATTTGCTGAATGAATAAACAAAGTAATGGAAAAAATAAGATTTTTTTATTGTGGAGACTGGAGTCAGTTTTATTCTGTCCTACTTTAACTTAAGATGGTTACAAGGTATCTATGCTTCATCTAAAATTTCCACTTTTCAGACTATGCATGAATTATCCCACTTGTACACCCAAATTTCTCCAGACAGGAGTTATTTTATAAAAGTAATCATTTTCCCCTTGAAAAAAATTAAATAAAATCAGTGGAAGCCATTGATAAAAAGTAATTGTAAGCACTAAAAATTTGTTTTCCTCTACTATTGCTTTATTTTTCAGTGTCCTCTCTTAGTAGGAAAAATATTAATCTATTCAGTTTTATCCTAGAACCATATTTTTTACATTTAATTAGAGAGACAACATTTGCATAAACATACCCTTGCTAAAGGGCATACCTTAATAAAGACAGTATAACATGCTTCTATAACCTAGCAAGGTCAGTCCATGAGAAGTATAAATTAAAAGATAATTGAGTAACTGCTAGAATAATCTGAGAAGATAGGAAAGAAGATCATGCCTGGAGGGCAAAATAATAGAAAAATAAGTATAAAATGATGAGATCACAAGGTACATTTTCAATCTGATAAAATGATAAAAATAAACTGGACTTTGAGTCAGGAAGAAAAGGTTCTAGTTCTATGACTTACTTTGTAGTCTAGGATAAAACATTTTAATACATTTCTGCTTGAGTTTCCCAGTTCTTGCTTCCCTCCTTTGCCCTCCTCCTTTGCTATGCAGTGGCCATAGTTATCTTTTTAAAACATAAATCATACCATGTTTAAAACTTCCCATAGTTTAAAACTTCCCTGTTTAAAACTCCCCATAGTTTCTTGTTACAACTGGGATAAAATCTAACCCATTCCCCATGACCTCCATCACCTTACGTGAACAGAATCCTGCCTATTTCTCTGAACTCATGTCCTCCCACTTCTCCTCTCATTCCCTGTCCCTGGATTGCTTTATGTTCCTTAAATGCTACAAAGATCATATGTGCTATTCGTGTGTCCAGAATACTGAGCCCCAGGTCCTCCTGCAGTTGGCTAGTTTTTATCACCTAGGTGTCAACTCAGATGCTACCTCCTCAGAGATATCTTACTTGACTTTCTATAGGAAAATAGTCACCCCATCCTCATCCATCCATCTCTACTATATAACAATAACTTTTCTTTATAAAATGCACCACTATTGAAAATCATATCTTTTTATTATTTCTGTGCTTATATAGTGTGTATCCCACCAACAAAACATCTCCTTTCCTATCTTATTCATCACTGAAATCTCTGCTTCACAGTTATGATCCATAAGTACTTGCAGAATAAGAGAAGGAAGGGAAAAAAAGGAGGAAGGGGAAAATGAAAGGAAGGAGGAAGAAAGGGAGAGAACTGAATATATAAAATATTTGACATTAAAATGAGAAAAAATATGAAAAGGAATATTGGAAATAACCATCAAAGCATTACTTAGATATCACAACATTCTTAAATATATTGAAATACCACAGACTTGGTGTGATTTAGAGGAACTTCATATACAATTGTTTTCATTTTCTTGATATTTCAGTGAAACCTAAACAATGAAAAACTTTTGTGTACATGTGGGCGAGTGGATGTGGATATGTATTTTAATTTTCATGCTTTATTTGGGTGAATCTAGGGTATAAAGAAATATGAAAGACACCCTCAGAGCACACTTGAGATGTCTGCTTTCACATACCCATGTGCTGTTTCTCTAAATTACACTCTTCCAGCTGGCTTGGTTAATTTTGAAGTGATAAGCTAACAGTGCCATATCACACCCAAGCAGTATAAAACTGTATAAAAACACAATAAAACAGTGATAAACAATGGATTATTTCAGTGGCATATGGCAGACACACAGTCAGGCCAGCCTCAAATACAACCCTTGGATTATGTTTAAAAATCAGTGTTTAAATTATAGATTTAGCTTTCCAGGAACTCCTTGTAAGCAGTAAGCAATTATTTCAAGGAAAAGAAAGGGAGGGTCAGATAAAAGAAAAAAAGAAAATACACTGGTCATTAAAGAAGAAAAATAAACTAGAATTAGCGAGTAGTGCATGCATGGCAATCTACAAGGGGCAATTAAACTGCATGGAAGTATTCAGCAGGAAGAGATGACAACAAATAGGTTGACAAGTATGAAGGAAAATAAATATAGAGAAAACCAGGGGATAGAGAGCAAAGGAGAAAGAAGGAAAATAAATAAAAATTTTAAAAGCCCCTCTTAAACTATTTGGGCATAAAATTAATTTTTTTCACTAAAATGATAAGAAAAATCCATGTTGCACATCACAGAAGGGTTGGGAATGCATTGCTAAAATTTTATTTCCACCATCCCTACGTAAAAAGAAAAAAAAAAATCTTCACCAGAACATGTCTTCCTAAATACTTCACTCCTCAACCATCTTCTTCTGGGAAAGGGGTGCTTCAGAATAAGTACTCACTCCAACTTGCTGAGATTAAAGCTTCCATGTAAAGACCTCAGAGTGCAGCCCACTTTTTACCTCTAAATATATTATTTATGCACTGTATTTTCAATTGTTTTGTTAATGAGGTGAGTTTTGGACCCCAAAGAATGGGGGCTGGTTTCCTGTGGACTCAACCATGTAATCAGAAGTTTGGAATTTCCATTCCTACCCCCCTCCCAACCTCTGAGGAGGTGAGAGGGACTGGAGGTTGAGTCAATCACCAATGGCCAATGAGTTAAGGAATCATTCCTAAATGTATACCAACAGATGAAGGAATAAAGAAAATGTGGAATACACACACAATGGAATATTATTCAGCCATAAGAATAAAAGGAAATTTTGTCACATGCCACAACATAGATGAATCTTGAGGAAATAAGCCAGTCAAAGAAAGGCAAACAATACATGATTCCACTTACATGAAGTGAAGACACTTATATGACTATCTAAAATAGTCGAACTCACAGAAACAGAAAGAAGAATGGCGGTTGCCATGGGCTGGTGGGAGGGGAAATGGGGAATTGCTGTTCAATGCATTTAGAGTTTCAGGTTTGCAAGATGGAAACGTGCTATATAGCATTGTGCTTATAGGGAACAATACTGTATTGTACACTTAAAATTTTGCAATATTCACCAAAAAAGGGATTTCCTTACTTTACTTATAGATATGAAAGGACCTTTTAATCTATAATTTATTTTTTATTTATATACACAGTTCAGTGACAAAAATTAATCATTGTAAAGTCAAATTATTGGTAAATATGGCTGCTTGCAGTAGGAAGTATTGATCATCATACAATGACTTGAAAATAAAGATTTCCTAATCTCAACACTTTGCTCTCTAGCAGCAATATAAAATTATAAATGAAAAATCTCAACTCCCATCTAAAGCATGAAATTCCAGAGTTACTCCATATTAAGGGGAAAAAATATGTGCTTAAAGCTAAGATTCATATTTTATCTTTCTGGAGGAGAGGTTTTCCTCGAAGAGAGAACCCACCACCAGATAAATCGTGATACTATAATACACAGAGGGACTTCTACCAGTAATGACATTCATTGCATGACCGCTGAATTGCCCCAGCCTACCAGAGAGCATCCCCAAAGCACATGTATACCACAGAGCATTGTAATTAAAGTCAGAGGTGTTTCTTCCAGTTTAAAAATGTTGCTACTCACACACCAAACATGGGTTCCACTGTCCACTTCTCTCACACAGACTTTCACACAACATAAAACCTTTAATCACGACATTAGTAGAATCTTCTAAGCAAATAAAATAATGATTTACTCACATCCCTACTTTTCCCATATGATTATGGAAAAATGAGATATAGGCAAATAACTGGTGAGCCCAACTTATCATGGACACACTAAAATTGTGAAGTGGTAGGAGTCTGTGGTTCATGGGGAAAATTTGGGAACAAATAAAGGTGAAGCTAAAGAAATATTCATTTATCCATCTCTGTGAGGTCAGGAAAGCCATGCTGTTCTGGTCTTCACTATGTCCCCAGTGCTCTGAAAGTGTTCAATAAAAATTCCTTGAAGGAATGAGTGAAGGAATGTCCAAGGTTACATGGATCTAGTCTGGAAAAGGGTAATTAAGCCAAATTACATGCTGTGAGAGTATATGAAAATACCAAGCTAACAGCTCTTTATTGCCATAGACGTTTTCATGATGTTCATTTATGAAATCTACATATTCAGAGCCAGTCTCAGTTTATAAAATGTAAGTATTCACATAGAATTTATTTACCTATGCTTTCTTCATAAATAGCATCATTTAAGACTTGTTAGCTGAATCAAAGAATTAAGGGCAATTTCTTTTTCCATAATTTTACCCAAACGATGAAGTGCACTTTAAACATACACAGTGCTGCAGGTCAATTATATCTCAATAAAACTGGAAGGAAATAAAAGTTCATGGAGGAAGACTACTGTAGTGTCTGAAATTATATAATATACAAAGCACATAGTTAACTTTATTCTAAATAATCTGAAGTCAAATTTATATTCAGGTTTTAAGCTTAAACTCTAATCTTCTTGAAGATTAAATGTATCCAGTGGTTTATGTTCTGTAAACTGTTCTTTAAACAATCTCATATGAATGAATTAATTCTCACAATTTGTACATCGTTAGAATTGTCCAGTATTTTCACCTTAAGTAAATACCCATATTTACTTTTATCTGTAACGGTTACAAACCTTTATCATTCTTCCCTAAATCACTTAGCTGGACTCACCTACTCCTTTTTAACAGATGGCCCAGCCTCCTACCTCACAGAGAAAACAGCAACCATCAGTCACAAGCTCCACCCCCGTGTTCCCTGCATGTTCCCCAGCTCCTCCCCTTCCCTTCCATCCCAGAGGATGCCTTGCCTAATTCTTCCAAAGATAACACCTCTCTCTGTGTCCCTGATTTCATCTTCCCCTCCCATCCCTCTTCCTCTCTTCACCCAGTCTGTCAATAAATGTTTACTGAGTGCCTTCGAAGTGCCAGAATATTTGAAGCCTGGGGATACGCTGTTAAAACAAAGCCTCTCTCCTAGTGGGGCTTTCCATTCTATTGTGTGTCCTCCAAGCCTTTTTTAACATTCACCTCCTTTTTAATCTTCAACATATCCTCACTAGGCGGCTCTTCTCATCCCACTTGCAAACCAGTTTAACTCTTCCTCACACTGCAGATGCATCTGCTCCTCCTGCTGACCTTGAAGGCACGTGTCTCCTTCCTGTACTGCTACAGCCAGCATTCTCTGCCACAGCAGTCCTGGGCAACCTTTACAGAGACACACTTTTGTTTCCACTCAGGTGAATGAGGACTGAGAGGTATGAAAGTGGAAACAGTCAGGATGTTTCTCTTTTTGTAAACACAATGGTGCTGTAGAGTTGCTAATTTAATGCTCACAGAACCCAACCTTGCTTGCTAAGTTAAGTAAAGAGCTTGGAAAGCAACTGGCCTCTCTGCCTTCTGTCTTTATTCCTTTAATCTGAACTTCACATAATTACTGGAATGTCACAGGTTTCTTCCCTTATTTTCCTTATAAAGTTAGTTTTCTGATAATAAAAGTAACGGATCAATCTTTTAAAAACTCACTTAATCATTTCATTCCCCGTGTTAAGATATTTAATGAAAGAAGGAGGGGGGAAAGAGTATGGCTCAGTGGTAGAGCACATGCTTAGCAGTCATGAGGTCCTGGGCTCAATCCCCAGTACCTCCATTAAAAAAAAAAAAGTAGAAGAATTAAAAAAAAAAAGATATTTAATAATTCCCACAATGATTATAAGGTAAAGTGCAAGCACATGTTATGTCATGAAAGCTTTACAATAGGACGCCAGCCAATCTTACCCATCTCTCTCTCTGAACTCGTTTGTCTCCCAACAATTCAGCATCATTCTAGTCTCCCTAAGCTTGAAAGAAGCTGAGAACAAAGAGGATGTTGGGAATATCCTTCCCATGAGGCTTTAAGTTAGAATCAGCCATTGAGAGGCAATTTGGAATGTAAAAAGGAAAAGAAGGCTTATTCCTCAGATATTGCAAGCAGATGCTTGGGTGGTCGTGAGATCTGAAATACCTTCCAAGTGGGCTCTTGAGAATCATCCCACAGCTACTCCACCCTAAGCTAGTCTTTATCTCTCCAAGGCTTTCCAATGAGTATAAGCTTCTAATTCCCTGAATTAAACCTTTCAACCCTGCAATATAGAGAGTAGCTGAAACTTTCCTGAACAAACATTCATAGATATACCCACCCAAGTGGACACACACACATACCCTATATTCCAGCCAAACCAAAATTCTTGCCATTACTAAAATCCAATTTATCTTTTTGATATCTGCTGCTCTTTCTGCACGGCACACCCTTTCCCACACATTTCTGCCTGAAAAGTTCCCAGTCATCTTTCAAATTCACATGTCACCTTCTAACTGAAACCTTCCCTACTCCCCCCAGTTATTGACACATTCTCCATGGGGAGCCCCTAACATCTGGTTCACATGTCTTACATGTATTTAAAGCATTGTTTCCATGTCTTCACCTTGTGGAGAGGAATCATGTTTTATCAGACTTTGTGGCCTCGGTTCCCAGGACAAAGGCCGTCATATAGTAGGCATTCAACAACATGGGTTAAAGGTTTCATTTTGAAATAAAAAGCCATTAATATAAATAAACATTTTCTTCACAGCAAACTCTCAAAATTGAGAGAGTAAACTTGTACGTGAGGAATGCATCTCAGGCTCATGGAAGCATGCCAGGAGCCCCTCTCTCCGGGATTACATGGACGGGAATGGATGGTTAAGTAAGCAAAGTTATCCTGCCTCTCCCTTGCCTTTCTCCTCTCAATCTCTGCATCACTCATAAATTTAGTTACTCCATATACTGGCATCCTAGGAGACAGGTTTTGTCCCAGACTAACTCCAGTGTCCTCACACATTTCAATTCCCAAATGCCTGCTCCAGAGGAAAGGGCTCCTCCATGTCACCACATGAACGGCACTGACCTTCCCACGGGAGATGCTCCGGTTGCCCAGACAAGGGCAGCCTGGGCGCAGTGGAACGTGCCCCAGCCACATGTGCAAGGCAGCAGCAGCAGCACAACCAGGAGAGGAGCCCCTGCTGCGGTGGCCGTTCTCTCTCCCTAACACGGTCCAGGTGACTCTGCCATTATTAAAAATGGCTCCTCTTTGATCCAACTGATGCCAGCTTCCGTGTCTTGTCCTTTTCCAGGAAGCTTCAGTCTGCTTCTTAAAGCAAAGACAGAGAAAAAAATTAATCTGATTAGCTCTTTCGCTTGGTTTTAATTTTCCTGAGAAGCTCTATTCAGATTACATACTTTTAAATGTGTTAGACAAAAGTTGCTTACAACTCCACCTTCAACTGATGCAGCAAATACGGCATTTATTGGGCATTGACTTGACAAGGTTGTCTTAGGGGCTGGAGCAGACTGATAAAACAAGATAAGCAGGTTCTTTGCCCTCTGGGAGTTTACAGTCTGGGGTTCTGGTGGGGGTAGGGGTGGGAGGAGGTAGAATAAATTTTAAAAAATAAATGTGCAATATAGCATAAGAGTAAGTGTTATGAAAAACAAAAACAAAAACAGAGCAGAGCAGAGTATTGAGAGGGCCGGGGGGATGGGCAGAAGGGACACGCTCTTTTATCCACTGTGGTCCAACGGCTGCTCTATGATGAGGAGCCCTTTGTGCTGAGATCTGAATAAAGCGCAGGGATATGCCATGGAAGTGTCTGTGGGAAGAGCGTTCCAGGCGATGAGAATAGAAAGGCCCTGGGGAAGTGAGGCCTGGAGTGTTCAAAGGACAGCAAGAGGGCTAGTGTGACTGGTCTGAGATGAGTCTAGCAGGAGATGAACTGGAGAGGTGGGCAGGGGCCAGACCACTTAGAGATTTGCAGCGGGAGTCAAGGCTTCAGCGAGGTCTAAATTACGGCGACACTTTGTGACAGGACTTTAATTAAGGCCGTGCTCAACGTTCTTCACTCCTCTAGAGGAAGGAAAATAAATTAGCCAATCTAGGATGAGTAAAACCAAGAAAGTTATTCCTGGTGCCAATTGTTCTGTTATTTGTTATGCTATCTATTTTCTAAAAGTAATGACCTTGTTAAAACATCTCATTTATTTACACCCAAAGGACTTTGAATAAACTGAACTTAAATGGGTGTGAGTGTTTTTACGAAGTTGGAGGAAATTCCTTCTCCGCCTGAAAGTGGTAGAGGAGATTTCACCAATGTCCTTGTGACATCCTTTTTTTATCTCTGGGGAATGCAGTCAAGTTTTTAGAGTTTTGAATTAACCTTAGAGATGATGTATTGTTTTACATATGAGAACACTGTGACTTTTGCAAAAGTCATCCAAGCCATGTTCCAATCAGATTTCAGCAGCACTTCAGTATGTAAAGTGGGCTTTGGAGCCAGATACACCCAGACTTACAATCCATTTGTAATCCGTCTGCCACTCTGAGCCTCAGTTTTCCCAAATCGGCTGATATTAGAATCAAATGTAAACATCCTGCCAAGTGCCTGGTACATCACAGGCACTTTAAGCTAGTATTTCAATCTCAAACTGCAATAGATCACTGATGTAACCAAAAACTCTGCCACACTGTATATACAGCAGACAAATGGGTCACAAACATATCAGGCAGGATTTTAATACCTATTATGGGTCCTTCTAGTCCATCTCACAGACCCATGTGCAGCTACACTTTGATTTGAAAGATGTTCCTACGTGTGTAGGTTCACTCCCATTGATGGATCAGCAACTTAAGCTCAAAATCTATTGCATGACTGCTGTCTGGGTCCAGGATCCGTAGAAGCAATTTGTAACCTAAAGAGGGAAAATATCTAGGGGCATCTAGCAGATACTTGCCTCTGGCTTCTTATGTGACAAGACCCCCTGGGATTTTTGTAGTTGCTTTGAGCAAGGAAGCATCTTTGAACAACAACAACAAACTTGCTGATGTAAGGGAACGTTCTTGGAATTGTTATTTCAGAATCCACGAATCATTAAGATTTGAGATTTACCAGGGAATTTGCTTTCATCGCCACAATCATGTAAAAATGGCAGAGCCCAACAGGACACAGATCTATCTGCCTAGTCTGTCATGAACTGCCCCAGGCAGCTGGAACCTCAGCCCACAGCTGGGCTACATTTTAATTCTTGGCATTGCTCCTATGTATATTCTTGTCACGCACTCACATTATAAATCATCTTCAGTTTATTAAAACTCAAAACATATGTATAAAAATTAAGTATTAAAATTGCACATAGACACTAGAAATTTCTTACCAATGTCAATGTGTACAGCCCATCTGCCCTCTCCCACGGCCTTTGGTGCTCTTTCCTTCCAAGCAGGGGTGCTCAAGGGGGACTGATTTCAGAGTCAGATTTCCTGGACTTCAAAGGCCTCCATGTCGAATACTGGAGGTACTGAGGAATATTATTTTCCTGCTTTTCCCAACGGGCTTCTAAGAAGCTAGCAGACTGGCTAGAGCTATACTGAAGAAAAGAGGTCAGAGAAGAAACTTAGAAATCCACTGTGACATATTTGAGAAAAGGGAAAATAACCCTTTTCATTATCGTCCTTTCCCTTCTTTGCTCAGAGTTCTTTTCATCTCCCCTAGACTTCCATTTGCTTCTACGCTTCCAAAGACCACGTCTAGTGTGTCTTATGTGTAGCTGCGCCACATTCCTCACCTCCACTGAATTGATCAAAGGATGCTTATTCAATATCTCCACTTACCGATTGGAGTTTTGACCTTCTTCTTACATAGTAACATCTAGTATTATATACTAGGTACTGATGGTAACCACTATTATAATAACCACTTCATCAATCTTATCTTCATTAGAAACAGTGATAATTATCATTAATAGGAACTTCATAACATGAAAGAAACAACTGTCATCTCTAAGAAATAATATCCTACTTTGCTGAAAAATTCTCCAATTTCACCATGAAATATTTTATGGTAAATCCTTCCCCATGAGAAGCAGATAAACATTTTAGAACAGACATAACCCTAATCAATGTAGACAATTATACCATTGGCAAAAATATTTTACTGTACTTTGGGACAAAGTCTTAACAAATATTTCCTATTTTGTTCAGTAGATGAAGCATGATATTTAAATGAGGATTAAAAAATTTTCCCCAACACTTTACTTCCAATGGAAACATCTGAATGTTAATACTTCACTTTCTTCTTTGGCTATTCCCTTGTCACCAGACCTTCCTACTGTCTCATGTTAATATTTATAGGGCCATATTTAGATAAGGCAAGACTAAATATGAGATTAAAAACAAACTCATCATCGCATGGTACATTTAAGGAAATATCCTAAATATCATTAAAGACTAGGCTTCCTTCTTTCCATGTCATTTTTTTTCTGTTTTCTACTCTATGATGTTATTTGATGGGGTAAGTATAAAATAATCATAGTAATATGTATATTTCAGGTATCTCCAAAGACATAAAGCAGCAAATTTGTGCTTCCCCATAAACAGAAAAAAATAGAAATAAAACAACCTAAAGCAATGGTTTCCAAAGTGTGCACCCTGGACTGGTAGTAATAACATTACTAGGAACTCATTAAAAATGTAAATTATCAAGGCTCCATCTCATAGATACTGAATCAGAAACTTGAGTAAAGCCCGGCAATCGTTTAATAAGCTCTCCAGGTGATTCTGATGCACCCTGAAGTTTGAAAACTCCTGACAAAAGTGGGGTTTTTTTTTCAATTAGAATTAATGTATTTTCTTTACTTGTATTCACACCTGGAAATCTTTAAAAAGTCCCATTTTGTGATTAAGAGCAAGGTAATAGACTTGCTATGCAAATAGTTCAGAGATAACCATGGAAATCATCCACCAATGCCAGAAAATTTAGTTGAGACTGTGTTTGGAAATCAGAGGAGAAATGAAGATTTTATTTAAAAAAATAAAAACGTAAAGACACGTGCATCCATGGAAGTCAAAATGCCATTATTTAAATACTACCTACATGTTTATAACTATTCCAAAATGAAATAAAAATTGATTTAGGTAAGCTAGAAGAACACTTAAGGATGTGTGGCAGGCAGACTTCTGGTCCCTGTAATATTTGTTCATTACTCCCAGGAATATATTAGCTTATACAGCAAAAGGAACTTGGAAGATGTAATTAAAGTTGTTAATCAGTTGACTTTAAATAGTGAGATTATCCAGGTGGACCTAATCTAATCACATGAGCCTTTAAAATCAGAGATCTTTTTTCCAGCTGGTAGCAGAAGGGGATGTCAGTGAATGAAAGCAGGAGAAAGACTTAACCAGTTACTGATGGCTGGGGAAAGAAAGGGGTTAAGGAAACGGGGACCTCAGTCTTACAACTGAATTCTGAAAACCAGTGAGCTTGGAAGCAGATTCTTCCCAGAGCCTCCAGGTAAGAGCCCAGGCTGGCTGGCATCTTGGTTTTAGTCTCTGGGTGGAGCTGAGCTGAGAGAACCTAGCTGAGCCTCACTGTGCCCAGACTCTGACCTCATGGACTATTAAGATAATGAATGGGTGCTGTTTGAAGCTGCAAGTTTGTGGTAATTTGTTATGGCAGCAACAACAAACAAATACTGGCTGTTAACTTACAATGCTGCTACAAGTCACTCACATTTTGCAGCGGACCTGCTGCTTTTGACAGCAACAGAAACACTTGGCAACTTAACATTCAGAGCATGAGCTTTTGTAATACCTGAACTATCCCTCTGGCTTCCTAAAGGCAATCACTCCCTCAGTACACTTGTCTTGAGGGCACACTCCCTTTCCTTGTAGGCTGGACGGCAGCATCCAATATTCACATATCCAGCTCTGAAAACTAGAAAGAGGTGCCTATCCTTTTTTCTTTGCTCTTCTAAGAATCTTTCTAGGTAAAGGAAACAGTTGACAGGTTCAGAGAATGCACAGTTAGCCCCACTGTCATATCTTGGTGGACTTTAATCTGTGACGCATTGTCAAGCCCCAGCATTTAAAGGAAAATAGGCTTTCAAATATGACTTCAGTTCAGTCATTTTTCATTTTTCAGATATTTAATTCTTTTTTATTTAAGGCAAGCATGAAGAGGGTTCATCATAAGCTTACAACATTACCCACATAGTGAAGTCCCCAAGCCCTTGAAGAAGTCAGGCTAACAAGGAGACACGGAATTAGGGTGACAGGTGGAATGTCAATTTACTGCTATACCAAAGTGCCACAGACTGAGTGGCTTACACAACAGGAATTTATTTCCTCATGATTCTGGAACCTAGAAGTCCAGCCTCCAGAGGTGTCAGCAGGGTTGGTATCTTGTGAAGCCCTTGTAGACGGTCACCTTCTCCGGTGTCTTCACATGGTCTTTCTCTGCACATGTCTGTGTCCTTATCTCTTCTCATATTGGGTTAGGGTTCATTTAACCAATGACCTCATTTAACCTTGATTATTTTCTTCAAGACCCTGTCTTCAAATACAGTCATATTCTGTGGTACTGGGGGCTAGGACTTCAACAGATGAGTTCAGGGGGAGGGGGACACAATTCAGCCCATAACAAGTGGCATTCAGTTACTGATGTCAGGAGTATAGTCTCACCTATTCATAGCGACCAATGGTCCCTCCAGACAGAGCATCATAAACTTCCTGACTTTTGTCAGAGAGCTCCAAAAGAGGTTTACCTCCTATGTACAGCCAGAGAGAATAATAGGTATATTTGAAAAAATTAGGTGATAGGAAGTGATAGAGCCATGATGAAGCAAAGTGTACTGATACAAAGCCCGGTGACCTCTGTATTGCACTTTAATGTTAGTACTGGTTTATCACAGAAAGCTTCTCAAGAAGCCATATGAGTTCTCTTTATATTATATTATATTCTGTTTATAGGGCCTTCCATTAAATTAGAAAAAAATTAGCATTTTTCCACTTGTTTATCTCTCTTGTGCTCTCTCCATGCTTCCTGAAGTATCCACACAGTGGAGATGATTCAGTTTTATTTGATTTCATGTATTTCACTGAACATAAAAGCTAATTAAAATAATCCTTGACATTTATTGCATCAGTATGGGAGACACTGTAACTGAGTAGTTTCCATGCGTTATCTCGTTAAACTCACAATAACCCTGTGAGCTAAATACTATGGTTATCCCAATGTCAGAAAAGGGAAAAGGTTGAGAGACTATCTTGCCAAAAGTCACACAACCACTATGTAACAAAAATGAGTCTATCAAGGTATATGTAACTGCCTCTCTGATGGTGGCTGGCTGCAGAATATAAAAGGCAAAACTTCTATCACAGAATGAAGAAAAGTGGCATCATCATTCATGAATTCCCATATTTACTGAAAGAATATTTTCACTTCTTTTTTTTCCATCAACCTGTCCTTACAAAGTATGGGTGCTTCTGCATATGAAACAGTTCATGGGCTTTTAGAGGTAGGAAACCCCTTTCTATTTCATATCAAATTATAAGATTCTCTGCAAATAAAGCATGACGTTCATATATCTAAAATGAAATTAATAATAGAATAAAATCTTCAGACAAGTGGCAAACTACTCTAGCACTCAGGTCAAAATCATTAACACGATGGCTACGACTACTTACTTCTGAGACGACATTAAAAAAAAGGAATGGGCATTTTCAAGAGGAAAAACAAGAACAGCAAGGAGTGCCTTGGAAAGGACAGAGACACACACCTAAAGCAAGGCTGGACCAATTCTTCTCTGGGAATGAAAATTAACCCATAACTCACACTAGTACTCTTCTTGCTAGGAAAAACAAAAAATTCAATATTTGAATGACACTACAAATTCCTGTTGACCTATTCCAAGTAAACTATTACCACTTCCTAGTAATATTTTAATTTTTCTAGCAGACCGTTGAGAGCAGCTATTCTCTTTCCTTGTCAAGCCTGGCATTGAAACAAGCTCATCTATAAATTCAGTGCCATGACCAGGGCTACAGCTTCACTGAGAGCCTGAAAGCCGGCCGGAAGTGCCTTAGCATCTCAAACTGTGGAATGGCCCAGCGCCCTCTGCTGGTTAAACCCTGGGGCCACAGCATAACTACCCTTCCAAAAAGTGAAATAAAACCTGTGCTGCAAAATCGTTCCACCTGCAGATCTGCGCTAAAGGAAATGTTAAAGAAAATTTGGGGGGCATGGGAAAATTATGCAAGATTGAGACCTGAATCTATACAAAGAAATGAAGAACACCAAAAATGATCAACATAAAAAAAAAGAGAATTGTCCTCATTTTTAACTTACTTGAAAGATAAGTAGCACTCTACTCTCCCTGTTCCACAGATAGCCACATATTGTCATGCAATGTCAGCCACATCCCTAACACATGATGTCAGAGTAAACAGATGAGTCCATATTGGGTGCCTGGAAGCCAGGGTTGCTTTCAACTCCAACAAAATGAGATTACCACCGAGTAAATGCCATCCTTCATTGCATAATTTAAGTGATGTACATGTTCCAGTATGATTTCACACATGGCAACTTCTGTGGCACAATCAGGGCTGAAAACAAGAAGCTTATCATCCATGGGAAGACCATCTCTATCTTCCAAAAGCAAGAGGTTGCCAACATCAGATGTGGTGCTACTGATACTAAATATATTGTGGAGTCCAATGGGCCTTTCTGTTCACTTGAAGGGTGGAGACAAAGGGGTCATCATCTATTCCCCTTCTACTGATGCCTGTGTTATTTGTGATGCTCCCCTCGTCAACACAGTTTCCATTCCAGACTCCCTGAACCATGAGAGGTATGACAACTTTCTTAAGATTGTCAGCTATGCCTCCTGCAGCACCAAATGCTTTGCCTCCTAGATAAAAGTCATCCAGGGTGACTTTGGTGTCTTGGAGGGACCACAGCCTCTGTCATCATGGACACTCAGACTGTGGGTGGCCCATCTGGGAAACTGATATGGCAGTGAAGAGCTGCCTAGGACATCATCCCTGTATCTACTGGAGCTGCCAAGGTTGTGGGCAAAGTCATCCCTGAGTTGAGTGGGAAATTCACTGGCATAGCTTTCTGGGTTCCCCCAAGTATTGGTTATGGATCCGGCCTACCATCTGGAAAAAGCTGTCAAGTGTGATGAGCTCAAGATGCTAGTGCAGCAGGTGTCAGGGTGATAAAGGGTACAGTCATGAACAAGACACAGCATTAAGTGGACATGCACCCAAGAACAGAGCTCCTTAAAAAAATTAAGCAAAAATTAATAGAATTGAAAGGAGAAACAGAAAACTCTGCAATTATAGTTAGAGATTTCAAAATTCCTCGCTGTTCGTTTACAGACTAACCAGACAGAAGGTTAGTAACAATACAGAAAATTTGAACAACAAACACTCTAGCCAACAACACTGACACTGGGAAACTCACCACAGGTCAAATGAGACATAACAGACTGTTTTAAAACATATTATATTCAGTTGTAATAGCTAACATTTATTATTATGGAAAGTATATTAAATTTACCGCTTTAACCATTGTTGAGTGTACAATTCAGTAGCATTAAGTACATTCACATTATTTAAATTTTAAAATACTAAAATAAACCAAAAGGCATTCTCTGACTATAAAGGATTTAAATAAGAGGAGTAACAAAAAGTTATCCAGAAAATTCCACAGCATGAGGAAATTAAACAAAACACCCCTAAATAAGCCACAGGTCAAAGGATAGGTCACAAGGAATTTAGAAAATATTTTGAACTAAAAATATGAAAGCACAACTTATCAAAACCTTAGCTGCAGCTGAAGCAGTGCTTCAAGGGGAATCTATAGTTTTACATGCTTATGCAAGAAAAGAAGAGAGATCTAATATCTATGGTCAGAGTGTCTGCCTTAAGAAGCTAGTAGAGAAAGTTATACCCAAACAAGGTGAAAAAAGAAAAAAATAAAGCTGAGTCAAAAATCAGTTAACACAGAAAACAGACCTACAATAGAGAAAAATCAATGAAAGCAAATAAAAAATCTTTGAAAAGATCTAGACTCCTAAGTAACTATCTATTTTCATCCTATGTTATTTAGAAAAGGGGAACGATAGAAGAAAATCAGATAGGATGAGTCAAATATACTACTTATTGCTGCCATATATATCTTTCTGAGCAATAACAATATAATCCCCTTCTTGAAAATCTCTGGTGCTTCCCCACTTCCTAGAAATCAAAGCCTGAACTACCATGTCTAACTCAAGTCTTTTCATACTCTCACCTGAGCCTATTTTCTTCCCTGTGCCTTATGCAGCATTAAAGTGAAAATGCACATTGTTTCTCATAAACATCGCATGCTTTTCCATCTCTGACATTTTGCCCGTGGGTCCGATCTTCTGGAATGTCTTTTCCTCCATTATACTTCATAACATAAGTCCTTCCTTCCTTCCAGGTCCAATTCAAACTTTACTTCCCCCATTAATCTGACATCCCACCTCCTGAAACCAGCAGTCTCTACCCTCAGAATTCTTAGTACCCTTTGTATATTTCCTGCTCTAAAATCCAAGAATCTGCCTTTTCCTTGTTAATATCTTCCTAGTCCTCATGGGTATAATAATCAATAAAGGAATGAATGAATAAAGATCCCATAGTTCTTCTAAATAGTTCCTTTTCTGAGGACGTTCTGTCAAACCTTTAAAACAGATTAACATGTACTACAATTCTCTTTTCAAACTTAAGCTGCTCACCACCATCTAGTCTATTGGTCATCCATTATACAGAGGTAGAAAACATGTACATTTATGGGTATTTCTTACAGTTGAGAGTTCTATTCCTCATTACTTTCAAATACGTGAAACAATGGATGCCATCAGTCCTTTCATTACAGGGAATGCAAGGGGACAGCCTGTCCAATGGCTGGCAGCCATGACATCACGATTCATCACAGTACATGACCTTTTCACAGTTTATGTATGTACTAATCATCTTGGTTGTAAAAACAAACAACTCTAAAATCTAAACAGTTTGCAATGATACACATGCATTTCTCACTTACAGGTCTGAGAGTTACTACAACTCTGCTCAGCTCTGCTCCATGTATCTTATTCTGGGATCCAGGTTGAGGAAGAGCTATTTCTGCTATTGTGCAAATAAAGCCACATGGTCAAGCTTAACTATGACATGGGAGGTATTTTCTGCCTAGTAGAAGGCACTGGCAGTCACCTGGCTAAGGGGGTGGGGAGGGAGCACATAGCTGGGAACAATAATAGAATCCACCTTATGTGGTTAACTAAGCTGAAAGAGTAGCCCCCCTCGTCAGAGCCAGGCTATGCTCTCTCCTGCCACTCTTCTCAAGCCAACTACAGCCTGAGGCAGTAGGAAAAGCAGTCATCACTCCTTTGATATATTTGCATAAGCACTAAGTTCAACTCCAAAATGCAGGCTAAATATATATGGAAAGAGATAATAAGGCAGTTTCTGGAAAGAGAACTTGGGGTTGTGGCTTGCCTGCCATTCATCAGATGCCCAGAATCAGTTACACAAGCAAGCACTGGAGTTTGAATGACCTTCCCCCCATAAAAAAAAAAAAAATATTCTGGTTGAGTCAGAAGTAAAGCCTGAATATTCTTTCATTTATTTGTTCAGAGTGAAAAAATACATTCAATTTAAATGTAACAGAATTCCTCCAAACAGCCAATAATGATCACTGATAAGCCACTGATTGATGTGTTAAACTTATTATTTTCATCAAGTCTTCAAATCTTACTATAACTGGTCACAGAGATAACCCAACAGTGACCTTCTTTAAACAGGCTATTGGAAACAATCCCAGTTTTAGCTGGTTCCTCTTTTGTGAACAAAAGAGAACTAAGGAGTCCTAAATTGTGAAAGAACTGTTTTAAATCCAGCCTTGGATGCAGCTGAATAGCTGTGTAAGCATGGACTCTAGAGGTGAAATGACATAAAAAGAATTCTACTACCTTATGTAAATATCCTCAATGAGGCCTCCTTCCAATGTGCTTTATAGAGCGATTCAGAACCTTGAAGGACTGGCCGAACAGGCTAAATACTCTGTGGAGAAAACCATTTGAAAATACAAGCAAATGTCTGCTTTCTGCCTTTTGTACCAAGTCATCAGTAAGGAAAGAACTTTATTGAATTTATTGGCTAGTCTCCAGGAATCACCATTCAAAGCAGGGGATATAGGCCCAATGCTTTAGAAATAAGGCAGGGTAGCAACTCTCTCTTTGTCAGCAAGTAAGGAGAACCACTTCCTTCAGTGGTAGCCAGTCTCCAGAATGGCTCCCAATGATTCCCACCTCCTGCTACTCATACTCCGGTAATGTCTCCCCCCACTTTGTACCAGAGTTGGTGTGTATGACCAATAGGATACAGCAGAAGTGATAGCATGTCATCTGCAAGATGAGGTTATAAAACCCTGTGGCTTCTGCCTTGGGCCCTCTCTCTTTTGGAACACTCAGTCTAGGGAAAGTCAGCTTCTATATTGTGAGCTGCCCAATGAAAAGGCCAACATGATAGGGAACTGAGACAGCCAACAGCCAGAGAGGAAATGATGCTCTCAGTGCAACAGGCTGTGAGGAACTGAGGCCTGCCAACAACATGTGAACGAGATCAGAAGCAGACTTTACCCTAGTCAAGCCTTCAGATGAGACCACAGCCCTGGCCAATAGCTTGCCTGCAGCTGCATGAGAGACCTTAAGCCAGAACCACCCAGCTAAGCCACTCTCACATTCTGACTCCCAAAATCTGTGAAATAATAAATGTTTGTCATTTTTAAGGTGCTAAGTTTTGGAGTCATTGTTATATATCAGTAGATATTTAATACACCCTCACTGTTGAAGGATGTCTATTGGATCTTATTCTTTGAAGGACAAAGGGAAAAAGTGAACCTTGTATTTTGTTTCTTACTTATTTCTAATTTTTCTTTATCATTAAATTACTAGCAATATTTTATAATATATACCTTCTAATTTCTAAAAGCATTAGAAATCTTAAATTATATAGATATATATAAATATCTGGGTCAATATCTATCAATATAAAATTTCCCTTTGTACAGTGGGAGGTTAAAATTCTATTTCTAGTGAAATATAATTCACTTTGCTGCAATGAGAAATATAATATGAAATGATAAGAGTAGGTTCACATCACTTCTGTTAGACTAACACAACAGATACCAAACTTTTCCAATTTTTTAATAATTGTAACAGAGAAATCCAGTGTAATATATCAGCACCATATGTTACTTACCAGCATGATTTCACACTAATCACACTGATAACTTTTTAAAGCAAACAGTTCTCATTAAATATATTTCATTGCAAGAGATTCATAGAAAAGACAACAAAACTGTTGGAAAGTAAAATGGAAAAGAAATAGCAAAATACATTTTTAGTTGTTTTTAAGACATCCTAAAATTTCATTTATAGCAAAATCCAACCTAGATGTTACCAAAATTTGAGACTTAAGCTTTATGTGTACAGTACAAGCTAGTCTGAATATATTTTTCCTCTAGCTATTCTGTACTAATTAGCCAGTTACCAGATTTTATCAAATTGGTTAGTCATAAAATAAAAGTCAACATATACACTCTAATACACCAGGTTTGTGCACCTGACACACTTGAGCATAGGTTTTATCATTATAAACTGGAGGAAGCTGAATCTTTTAAAATTAAAACTTAATTGTCCATGGTTCTACTGTTTATATGTAGCAGAAAATTTACACCCGAATTGTCTTGCTCTAGAAGCCCTAGTTTTACCACTGTACTGCTTCTCCATTCATCATTATCATTCTTTCATTTAAACTCCTACAGCATTAGATACAGTCTTTGACAGATAATACAGAACCAATGCTGCTGCTGATAGCTTCACATAGTAAGTCCTTAATATATTCTTAATACTTCATATGGTTTAGAAGTATTTCTTCAGTTAATCCTCACAATGATAATGATAAAATCTATAAAGCATGATAATAATGACCATTTTACAGGAGGAGAAAATGAGGCACAGCCATATTTTACTGTTTAATGTAGAAAGAAAAGAAAAAAATCCTGTAATTGAGCCCCAACTTGGTCATAAAATCCTATCCTATCTATGAATAACTAAAACAACATAATTTCCTTATTTATAAAGTAAGGTGGTTAAATAATAAATTTTAAAAATTTTATTAGTCCATACAAATATGTCTTATCTAATTGTAAGTATCTTTAAATCTAGAGCTATATTTAATGATCTGTTTTCTCATTACCTACAAAAGTAGAAGCAGCTCAACAAATACTACAGAATGCCTATGAGCTCTAACTGAAAGGGAAGTAAAAATGCCAGCCTCCCTATTAGAAGCTTGCATCAATCAAAGCACTCTTTTCTGATGTTCTTGAACACATGGATGTTTCCTATGATATCTTGACTCTTATGAACAATATTTCTTTCAACATAGTACTACATCTTCTTACTGATTTATTGCTATATATAATACTAAAGTCAAAGAAATTTATGTGATTTTCTATTAAAAGTCTGCATGGTATTTAAATGGGATTTTGGCTCGTAGGTACTTAATATTTTCATGATTATTTATCTACTTTTGTGTCAAAATCTGCTTTTTTTAAGCTGCCAAAGACAAATTCTGGCTTCCAGAATAACCTATGACTTGACAATTTATTAAATGATTAAGTGCTTTCCTAAACACCAAATATGCAATGTCATAAAATAAACTCCCAGTGTCACTCTGCATATAATCTCATCATAACAGTTAAGGTTAATTAGGAAGAAGCCCATCCTTCTAAATTCAAATAAGTTTAACATAATAAAGAATGGACCAATTACTAGGTATCAGACTAGAACATGAATCTATATAATAGATTTGAATATTTGGCAATGATGTTAAAAAGTCAAGGTCACCAAATATGACAAAAAACAATTATGTTTCACATGTAAATTATATATAACTGAAGAGGTAAAAAATCATTTTTGTATGATCGTTCAGATACTTATTGATCTAAATGTTTCAAAGCCAAGTTGAAAGCATATTTCTCTGTCTGTCCGCTCTTAAGATATGTACTTCTGAGTAATATCCAGGATTAGAGATGGAAGATTAAAATGTATATCTTTATAGAAGGTCCTCAACAAATGACTAATCTTAAAAATATGATGACAAATACTTAACAATTTTAGTAACAAAAATAATAGCTTTAAATATCTGTTAAAAGGTTAATGAGAGATTATTATTTAATATTTTAATGATATAAAAGCTTAATATTTCCTGTTTAAAAAATGCTTCTAAATATCTGTAAAGTAAACAATATTTTAGTGTATACTACATGTCAAATTTTTGGCTAAGCATTTTAATGCATTATTTCATTTTATGTGTGCAGTAACCATATAAAGTGCTATTATAATTATCCCTGTCTAACACATTTGACACCTTTGAGGACCTGATTTTGACTAGTTCTCCAAAATTGTTTATATGCCTTAGCCATGCCTATAAGACCTTTTCCTTCATCAAACCTCATAATGTAAATCCTTTCTTCCTTCAAGGTCCAAGTGATATTTTTATCATTTCCTTCATGAATCTTACTTCCCATCACCTCCTGAAATCAGAAGTCTGTATACTTGCCTCAGAATTGCCACCACCTTTTGTACATTTCCTGCTCTAAAATCCAGAAATATTCCTCTTCTTGTTAATAGTTTCCTAGTCTTCATGGGAATAATGATTGATGGATGAATGAATGAGTGAAGATCCCATGGTTCTTCTAAATAGGCACTTTACTGAGAACTTTCTAATGTCAAATCCTTACAATAGATTAACATATACCACACTACTCTTTTCTAATTTAAACTAGATATTCATTAGAATTAAGAAAAAACACACATGCACACATACTAGAAATTTCCCAATAAAGCTTAAAAGCAACCCTCAAAATAATCAGTCACATACTCTAGAAAAGTAACTGTCTAACTTAACAAAATTCAACATTCTATTAACAAAAACTATAAAATCCAGACTGTAAGCTCAATAATGTCCATAATTCAATAAAAAATACTACTAGATATGTAAGAAGATGAAAACAAAAATCAGTAAATAAGCACAGATCCCAAAATGAAAAAAAAAAATGGAATTTCCAGAGACTGTAAAGCAGTGTTTCAAAATGTATTGAAGGATTTAAAGCAAAACATATACGTAAAATAAGGAAACAAATAGAGAATCTCAACAAAGAAGTGAAAATTATTCTATAGGAAAGTTTGGCAGATTAGACACTGGTAGAGAAAATATCAGTAAACTTAAAATCAAGGCATTAGAAACTATCTAAACAGAAGCAGTGGAATTGTTAGAGTTAACAGACACGGTTAAAAAAGAAACCTATGCTTAATATCTTAGAAGATCTAGTGTAAAAGGTGGAAAACATTAACAAATAAATGGAAATTTCAGCAGAAAAATGGAAAATATAAGAAAGAGTTGAAAGAAATGTTAGAAATAAAAATCAGTGGTAGTAATCATGAAGAATCACTTTGAGAGACTCATCTGTAGATTTGACATAGTCAAGAAAAGAATCAGTGAGTCTAAAGATAAGTTAATAGAAATTACCCAAACTAAAACAAAAAGATTTTAAAAAAAAGAGTGGAAAAAGAAAAATAAAACAGATAGAGCTTCAAAAAGTAGTGGGAAAATATCAAATAATCAAACAGAAGCATAACTGGAATCCCAGACGGGGAACACAAAGAATAGGGAGCAGGGTTAAAAAAAAACCCAAACTTAGGCACATCAGGTTCAAACGGCTGAACATTAAAAACAAAAAGAAACATAGAAGACAGACCAAGGCAGGACAAAGAGACAACTTACATACAAAGAAACAAAAGTAAAAAATTAGAGTAGAATTTTGACAGAAACTATGCAAACCAGACTACAGAGTGACAGAAAGAAAACAACTGTGAAGCCAGAAAAATAAGTTCATTGAAAATAACTTTCTAAAATAAGGATAAATCTTTTTTTAGATGAAGCAAAACTGAGAGAATTCATTAGTAACAGGCCAGAAGTATAAGAAATGTTAAAGGAAGTTCTTCAGCAAGAAGGAGTATGACATAAGACAAAAACTAAGATCCACAGGAAAAAAAAAAAGATTGTTTGATATTGTTAAAATAAAGGTAAATATAAAAGATTCTTAATCATACAGAAAAGGATAACTGATTGTCTAAAGCAGGAGTTGTCAAACTTTTTCTTTAAAGGATCAAATAGAAAGTATTTTTGGCTTTCTGGGCCAAAAGGTCTCTTGTTTCAATCACTGAATTATGCCCTTGCAGCATGAAAGCAGCCATAAACTATGTATAAATGAATGAATATGACCGGTCTGGGCCCAAGGGTTGTATTTTTCCAAGACCTAAAAATATATATGGCAACAATAGCCAAAAATTAAGAGGGATGAATTGTAAGTACACTGTTGTAAGTTTCTGACATTATACATGCAGTGGTGTAGTATTACTTAAAGATAAACTGTGATTAATCAAAGATGTATATTTTAAACCCTAGGGTAACACTAAAAATAATTTAGTAAGAGGTATAAATAAAAAGCTAATAGTGGAGTTAAAATGGAATCAAAATAAATAATTCAAAAGCAGGCAGAAAAAGAAAAGTGGAAGGAAAAACAAGTGGATACATAGAAAACAACTAGCAAGTTGGGCAGATCTTAATCAAACCACATACATATAGTTACACTCAGGGTAAAGGATCTAAGCATATCAATTAAAATATGGAGATGGTCAAGATGAATAATAAAGCAAGATCCAAATATATGCCATCTACAAGAAACACACTTTAGATATGAAGACATACAGAGGTTTAAAAAAAAGGAGAAAAACTTACTTTTCAAACACAGATCAAACACAGATCAAAAGAAACCTGGAGTGGCTGTATTAATAACGAAGTAGACAACAGAACTAGGGTGAAGGGGGAAACTGCATAATAATGAAGATTTAGATTCACCAAGAAGATATAAAAATCCTAAATATACGTGTACTCAGCAATAGAGCCTCAAAATAGATGAAGTAAAAACTGATAGAACTGAAAGGAAAAATACACAAATCTACAACTATCAATGGAGTTTTCACCACAACTCTTTCAGTAATTGATAGAACAAGCAGACAGAAAATCACAAAGAATCAAGAAGGCCTCAGTTAACAATATCAACTGATTTAATCCAACAACAGCAGATTAAACATTGTCTTAGAGTGTATGGAACATTTAGCAAGATAGACCAAATTCTTTGCCATAAAAAAACCTCAAGCAACTGACAATAACTGATGCCATCTAAAACGTCTTCTCCCATCATAACAGAATTAAACTGGACATTGAGCACAGAAAGATATCTTTAAAACCCCCAAATATTTGGAGATTAAACAACATACTTCTGATCTGATGGGTCAATGAGCAAGTTTAGAACATTATTTTGAACTGAATGAAAATAAAAACAGAATTGATCAAAATGTATGGTAAGATGCTAAAATCAATGCTTGGGGGAAATGTGCAAAATGCTTATATTAGAAAAAAAGGAATGTTTTTAAATCAGCTAGGAACAATAACCCTTAAAACCTGTTCTCTCTTCCTGTTCATCAGAGTGAACTATCTTAAGGAAAATACGTAAATCTAACAGATAGGTTTTACAACCACATGCATGTGCATTTTGATGCCAGACATTATAATCAATTAAGATGAATTCCTAGAACATCTGGTCACCAGCCAGGCATCCCATTTTGGAAATACCACTTTAAGCATTAAATGTAACTGCTTTCAATAACATTTTACCTCCTTCTTTGAAAGCAAAAATGTCTGTTTCAAAACTATAGTTTTGTAATTTGAATAAAAGTTTATTGTTTACTATTTATTATTCTTTCAGATCAAGATAAAAAAGGTGAAACACGTAATAAGAAGAATATAATTAATATGTATATTATAAATTGATAAAGATATAATTATAATTAATGTGTCTTCAACTTAGTGTGACCCACAATTCCTGTTGCCTGAGACTAAAAGGATTCTGTAGGCATGGGACTTTCAATGCTAAAACTGGGAAAATCCTGAGGAAAGCAAGACAAACTTGGCACCCTACTTCAACTATGCTCAAGACATGTTTATTTTCAAGACATCTAAAAGAATAATTGAACTAGACGTATGTGTCGTAAACCACAGCGATGTATTTTAACAATTAAAAAAATAAAACTATCGCATCCCTAACAACAAAGTAATTCAATGTTTGTCTTAAAACGTATGTTAAATTGAATTTGGTTTTTAAATTTTTTTGCTTACTGTTATGAGATCTATGTGTTTGTTGATAAATCCACAGGTTATGCTTCATGACCTCAATCCTGGGCCCACTGATCATTCCTAGACTGTCTCTGTGCATTTGCCATCTTTTCAGTTTCTTTCTCTCTCTTTTTTTTTTTTGCAGAGCTACTACCACTTTTTGTATTTCTTAGCATTACTGGCCAAGATTCCTGGCCAAAATATACCTGGAATAATCAGTTCTGCTTGCCTCAGCTTCTCAGATGTGTTACAAAGTTAAACCGAGGTTAGGCCACTACTGACCAGCCTTTTTCCTTTTCTCCTTTTTAGATGGAGTAGCCAGTGCAGTTGTTCTCAACTGAGGGATGAGTGCTTGCGGGTAGCGTGTAAGACTGCGTGGGGGTGGGCTTTGGGGAATATACCACAGCCAGCAACTGGGCTTCTACAAATGACACAAACTCCCACTCCTGAAGACTCTAATTCCTGGAGAACTGCATTTGAAAGTCGCAAAGAATAATTTAAAAAGGTCTCGTAATTGATTCTGCTGTATCGATCCCTAACTTCCCAAGCTCTACCAACCTACACACAAACACATGTGCATGGGCAGACACCCCCTCCCCACTGGAATCCTGATATACACCAATTATTTATTTCATTTCTGCTAGTAGGTTAGGAGGTTCTCCAAGCTTTTTTCTTTCCCATTCTGCCTCCTTCACACCCACTGCCTACAAACACACATATACACACTCAGTTAGCATGCAGGCATTTCTCTTTGGCCAGCAAAACAATAGTGAAGTAGCTGGCAATTCAAGTGAGAGTGGGTTGATCTTAGAACTCTACCATCCAAGTGGTCCCTGTGCAGTCTAACATAGCTCTGAAGAGAAATTATGCCATGTTAATCCTACTATTAACTTAGAATAATCCCAAGAGGTAATTACTGTTGTCAGCATAACTTTATAGAAGGGAAAAGTGAGTTACAGACACAGAGAGTAGAAAGGTGGTTACCAGGAGCTGAGGAGAGGGGATAGTGGGAAGTTATAATTTAGTGGGTACAGAGCTTCAGTTTGGGTGATGAAATAATTCTGCAGCTGGATAGTGGTGATGGTTGCACAAAAATGTGAATGTATTAACGCTGCTGAACTGTATACTTAAAACGGTTAAAATGCTAACAAATAATAATGATAGTATTGAATGCAAACAATTATTTCAAATCTTAGTTTGGCTATCATGTTTTTCAAAGTAAAACTATATACACTCTTTAAAAAAATCATCTAATTTAAAAACATTCTACAATCAGTTCTACCCATCACAAACATTTATTCTTAGGTAATCTGAAAAATTATATTACTACAGGATTGAGCCCCTAGTCAGACTACCTGGATTGAATTCTTACTTCACCACTTTCCAGCTGTGAGGTTGGACAAGCCTCCTAACTTCTCAGTATCTCACTTTACCCTTCTATAAAGTGATCCTGATAACAGTAATTACTTCTTAGGATTATTGTGAGTTAATGTATGGGTTAATATATATTATACACTTTGAGAAGTTTCTGCACATAGTAAATATTCACTAAATGTTGGCCAATACTTTTTGTAATGGTGTAACAAAAAAACGTTAATTTTTTCACTATGTAAAACATTTTTATGCTGATAAAGGATGGATATTTTTTAAATAAAATATAAGAAAAAATTTTGATAACCAATGAAGAGAATATACTAAAGAATTTGCAAAATAAATAAATAAATAAAACTCTTCCAGCTGTGTACATTTAAAGTTTTATAAATGATTTATTTTGCCATTGTATAATGATTCTACAACTCAGTAATAATGTTTATGTATGTATGTCCTCTAAGCAGTAGACCATGTGCAATAACAAACAGCCTTTGACACTTTTCATTTGCAGACTATTAATGGGCAACAACTTTAAACGCTATTTATTTATGTTTAAAATTTAATGAAGATGTGAATAATTTTAAATTTTTGCTATATATACAAAAAAGGAATATTAGACTTGAAACATTATTTGCCATTCATTTCCTAGAAGTTTATCGAATGGAATTTATCACAAAATATTTATCAAAACATGAATGAACTTTAATAATGAATATTAGGAGTGGCCATTACCTATCAAAATCATCACTTATCACAAAGAAGAAAATACTATATTATAATTCCTATTTTTCTTTTCATTAATCTTATTCAGGGCTCCAGCCTTCCAATGAACTGACACTAACTAATTGTTCACTGTCCATACCAGAATTTTCTCCAACTGTTGACAAACCAATCACGAGCATGCACAGCAGGGAATGGGACCATTTCTTCTACTAATCTTTCAGACAATTTCTCCTACATATCTTGGCAGGAAGCCTGTAACAGTTTGAACAGTGTTGTGCACAATAGGTGTAGTGCAGCCAAAACTCGTTAAGTGCCTTTGTCTCATGCAACTTGTGAAATACCGTGTTGCACCCCGGAAGAGCAATGCCTCCAAATGATATGTGAACATTAAGATCACCAGAAACCATTAATTTACTAGTCAACTTTCATCTCTCAGAAGCATTTAGACAATGTCCTAGGGAATGATCTACCTATCACCAAATACAAATGCAATTTTAGTAATTGTTTTCCAGGTACTTCAGACACATGTTAAGAAAGTGTTCTAGAATATACTTACTAATTAATTTGTTACAGAAATAGACTTTTAATTTAAATGTAACTCATTCTATACATTTTTTTCCAGGTGGGATCAGGGTCTTCATAGCATTCCAGATTTCTTAAAAGACTACTTTCTCTTAGAGAATTAAGAAAAGCCTCCTTCAATTTTTTGTTTCACCTTATTTTTTTTTAATTGAAGTATAATTGAGTTACAGTATTACATTAGTTTCAGGTGTACAACATAGTGTATTGGTATTTTTATACATTATGAAATGATCACCACCATACGACTAGTTACAATCTGTCATTATACAAAGTTATTATCATGTTATTGTCTATATTCCCTCTACATCCCCAAGACTTATTTTATAACTTGAAGTTTTTACTTCCTAATCCCCTTCCCCTATTTCACCCACCCCTCTGGCAACCACCAGTATGTTCTCTGTATCTAGGAGTCTGTTTCTGCTTTATTATGTTTGTTCATTTGTTTTGTTTTTTTAGAATCCAAATATAAGTGAAATCATACAGTGATCTGCCTTTCCCTGTCTGACATCTGACTTATTTCACTTAGCCTAATACCCTCTGGGTCCATCCATGTTTGTGACAAATGGCAAAATTCAATCTTAATTACAGCTGAATAGCATTCCATTGTGCATGTGTATACATACATATATATGTATATACACACCACATCTCCTTCATTCATCTATTGATGGACACTTCAGTGTCCATATTAGCTAATATAAATAATGCTGCAATGAACAGAGGTGTGTATATCTTTTCAAATTAGTGTTTTCATTTTCTTTGGATAAATACCCAAAAGTGGAATTGCTGAATCAGATTGTATGGTAGTTCTATTTGTGATGTTTTTGAGGAACGTTCACATTTTTTCCATAGTAGCTGCAAAATTTACATTCCACCAACAGTACATGAGGGTTCTTTTTTCTCCACATCCTCATCAACACATTATTATCTTTTTGATAGTAGCCATTCTGAAAGATATGATGTAATATCTCACTGTGGTTTTGATTTGCATTTCCATGATGATTAGTGATACTGAGCATTTTTTCATGTGCCTCTTGGTCATCTGTATGTCTTCCTTAGACAAAATGTCTACTCATGTCCTCTGCCCATTTTTTAATCAGATTGTTTTTTGATATTGAGTTGTATGAGTTCTTAATAGATTTTTGATATTAATTCCTTATGAAACATATCATTTGCAAACATCTTCTCCCGTTTAGTAGGTTGCCTTTTTGTTGATCTCTTGATAGTTTCCTTCACTGTGTGAGAGCCCTTTAGTTTAATGTAGTCTCATTTGTTTAGTATTGGTGTTGTTGCCTTTGCCTGAGAAGACAGATCCAAAAAATATATATGTTTTGCTAAGACCAATGTCAAAGAGTGGACTGCCTATGTTTTTCCTGGGAATTTTATGGTTTCAGACCTTACATTTAAGTATTTAATCTATTTTGAGTTTATCTTTGTACACGTTATGAGAAAGTAGTCCAGTTTTATTATTTTGCACCTAGCTGTCCAGTTTTCCCAACACCATTTATTGAAAAGACTGTCTTTTTTCCATTGACTCTCCTTGCCTTTTTTGTCATAGATCAATAGACCACATGTGTGTGGTTTTATTTCTGGGCTCCCTGTTGTCTGTTTTTGTGCAAGTAGCATGCTGTTTTGATTACTATAACTTTGTAGTGTGGTTTGAAACCAGGGAGTGTGAAACCTCCAGTTTTGTCCTTCTTTCTGAAAATCATTTGGAATGTTTGGGTTCTTTTGTGGTTTCATTCAAATTTTAGGATTATTCTAGTTCTGTAGAGAATGTCATGGGTGTTTTGATAGAGATTGCACTGAATCTGTATATTGCTTTTGCGAGTATGGACACTTTAACAATATTAATTCTTCCAATCCATGAGTATAGTATATCTCCATTTATTTGTGCCATCTTCAGTTTCTTTCATCAATATGTAATAGTTTTCAGAATATAAGTCTTTAACCTCCTTAGTTAAATTTATTCCTAGGTATTTTATTCTTTTGATTCAATTATAAATGATATTTCCCTCATTTCTTTTTTTTTTATAGTTTGTTATTAGTGTATAGAAACATAACAGATTTCTGTATATGAATTTCATATCCTTCAACTTAACTGAATTTATTTATTAGTTCTAATAGTTTTTTTGGTGGACTCTTTAGGGTTTTCTATATATAGTATCATGTCATCTGTAAACAGTGACAGTTTTACATCTTCCTTTCAAGTTTGGGTGCTTCCCCCTCCCCCTTTTTCTTGTTTTATTGCCATGGCTAGGACTTCCAAAAGTATGTTGAATAAGAGTAGCAAGAGTGGGCATCCTTGTCTTGCTCCTGATCTTAGGGGGAAAGCTTTTAGCTTTTTACCATTGAGTATGATGTTAAAAGTTTAAAAGACAAAAGTAGTGAATCAACTACAACTACAATAAGTAGTTAAGAAATGCAAAAAATGAAAAGATGTAAAACATGACATCAAAGCATAAAATATAGTAGGGGAGTAAGAGTAAGAATGTAGTTTGTCAGGATGCATTCAAACTTAAGCAACTATTGGTTTAAAATAAACTGCTCTCTATATAGGAGAACATAATGCAATAGATGCTCAAAAAAATAAAGGAAAAGGAACCCAAACATAACACTAAAAATCATCAAACCACAGGGGAAGAGACCAAGAGAAGAGACAGGAACTCAGAATAACCACAAAAACAATCAGAAAACAATTAACAAAAGGCAATAAGTACATACCTATCAATAATCACTTAAAATGTAAATGGATGAAATGCTCCAAACAAAAGACATAGGGTGGCTGAATGGATGAAAAAACAAGACCCATATATGTGCTTCCTATAAGAAAGTCACTTCAGATCTAAAGACACACACAGATTGAAAGTGAAGGAATAGAAAAAGATGTTCCATGCAAATGGACATGAAAAGAAAGCTGGGGTAGCATTACTCGTATCAGACAAAATATACTTTAAAACAAAGCCTTTAAAAAGAAAAAAAAAAAGAAGATCATTACATAATTTTAAAGGAGTCAATCTAAGAGGAAAATATAATATTCATAAATATTCATAAATATTTATGCACCCAATTTAGGAGTACCTAAATACATAAAGCAAATATTATCAGACATAAAGGGAGAAATGGATAATAATACAATAATAGTAGAGGACTTTAATACCCCGCTTATATCAATAGATCACCCAGACAGAAAATTAATAAGGAAACACTGGTCTTAAAAACTCATTATATCAGAATAACCTAATACAGATAGTTAGATAGATAGATAGATAGATAGTTATCTCTATACATAGAGAAGGAACATTCAATCCAAAAACTGCAGAACCCATTTTTTTTTCAAGTGCACATGAAACATTCTCTAGAACAGATTACATTAGGCCCCAAAACAAGAATCAATAAATTTAAGAAGATTGACATACCAAGGATCTTTTCCAAACACAACAGTATGAAATTAGAAATCAAATACAAGAAGAAAAATGGAAAAAACACAAACATGTGGAGGCAAAATAACATGCTACTAAACAACTAATGAGTCACTGAAGAAAACAAAGAGAAAGTCAAAAATACCTTGAGATGAGTGAAAATGGAAACAAAACTTTCCAAAATCCATAGGATGCAGCAAAAATGTTCCAAGAGGGAAGTACATAGTGATACAGGCTTACCTCAAGAAATAAGAAAAATCTCAAATAAACAATATTTTACACTTAAAGGAACTAGAAAAAGAAGAACAAGCAAACCCAAAGTTAGTAGAAGAAAGGAAATAATGTCAGATTGTAAGTAAATGTAATAGAGTTCTACCTTCTATTAATTTATGTCTGTTGCCAGGTCCACATTTCACTTTGTTTCTTGTGCTATCATTTCACATGTATCTTTCCATGTTAAAGTCTACTCCTAGAATGTCTTTATTATCTCAAAAAGCCTACTATCAGTTATTTCCATCTCTTTCCAACTTCTCTTGAAAATGCACCCTATCAATGAATTATCTCTGACTAGCAAGAAAGCAAAGTGAACTCTAACCCCGCCTTTAACCTCCTGTAACCCCCCTTTGTTAAACATTCTCAGTTAATACTTGATACCACAAAATACAGTTATCACTTTCCTGTTCCACATGTAAATATATTCATTATTTAAACTTAACAGTGTAAAATCATGCTTACTGCTTTTTTTTCTTAGATTATAAGCCTAAAGCTATCAGGTTCTTTGTCTGACTTGGCACGGAATCTAAATAATCACCATATAGCAAGAGGCATTTAACAAGCAATGTGCAAATCATTCATTATCTACAAAATTTAATAAACATAATAGCCAACCTGGTTAAATGAAATACTAAAGAATTAATTTCCACAACATAAGTAATTTCCTTAACTTAATATTCTAACCTCCTTATTGTCTATCTTTACCTGAGACACATCCCTGATTGATAAGTGAGCAATCCTTTATCTTTCAATGACACAGTCAAATAAACTACATGATAACCTGAACAACAAGGCAAAAATTGATCTTTAAAGCTGGCCCCAAGCCCCCAAATCAACAAAAAATAGATCAGTTTAGTCATTAACGGTGGACAAGGCCATCACAGCCAGGTCAAAAATTCAACTGCATTTGATCTAATGATCAAGAGGCCACTTTTTCCTCTTACCAATTGCTAAATTCTATTCATTCAGCAACTCAATTTTTAAAAATATTTTAAGGCAATGACAATGATAATATAGCATCTACTGATTTGGAAAATAAGTCCAATTTAGAAAGTAGCTATAACACAAACACTTTTGCATTGGCTTTGTTTTTGATAGTGGTCTAAGACATAAAAGCATATTTTACAAGTGTAAAGTCCTCATATTTTCAGCAACACCACAAAAGAAAATAATGCCTCCTTATTTGCTGATAGACAATATTAAAAGAGAAGGCAAATAAAATGATTTGTACAAGCAATTGAGTCCATCAGAATGATAGGTCATTCGCTACAACGGTTATTTTTGGAGAGCTGAACATGGCAATATTATAAGGTCAGTCTTATTCAGATTTTGTGACTGATGATTCAGAAAAAGTCAGGCCAGTAACAAATGTAGGCTTGGAACAACTTCTCAAAAGTTAGGTGCTCTGAGAATTTTGTAGCAATTGTAACTTTTTATTATTTAAAAAATGTTTTCAAAGCCCTCATAAAGAAGGTTGGAAAAAGTATGAAACCTCAGATGAATGTTTGCCCTTCAAAAATCAAAAATTAGACAAAACAATCAAATAAAAACCTGGCGAAAAGACACTATAGCACAAAACTAAAACATGATGACTAAGGGTTGATTCTGAAGCCAGACTGCCTGGGGTCAAAGCCCTAGCTGAGTAATTAGGAAGAGTTTCTTAACCTGACTTGCCTCCTTTCTCTCAAGAGACAAACAGGGTACCTACCTCAAAGGCTTCTGTGTTAATATAGGTACAGCACTTAAAACAGTGCTGGGCACATAGGAAATACTATATGTGATGATGATGATGATAATGATGATGCCAACGGCAACCTATAAGCTTTCATGTCATAGTGCATTTTCTAAAATTCATCACCAGATTCGTTCGTGAGTGTTTCTTTCGTAGAGATTCTTTGTGCTTATGCCAAAAGAGATAGGTAGCTGCTTGTTTTCTGATATTCTTTATAAGGTGAGACCTATTCCAATAAAGCATTCTTTTTAGAAGACCAGTTGACATTCCTCAACATGGGAGTCCTCCAGGGAAAATAATGGTCTTTGACCTAAAATTGGAGAAAAAAAAAGAAATTCAAAATATTAAAAGTGCTATGAAGACAAGTCTGGAAAAAGTTGCAAAAGATAAAAACTACTTTTAATGTAGTAATTATTGTCTGAAATGAGTGCCAATTAAAGATCACAGGAACCTACAAAAGACTACGAGTATTCGATTATATATTACTAATTTGGTTAAATAGGGATGGCAGTATTTGTATGCATACTGTACAAAGAGAATAGATTGTAAATATATTTCCATATCTATATTACCCATTTTACTGTTGCATGTCTGATGAACAAGGGAGTTCCACTCTTTATTACTAGCCTGCAGGACTGGCATTTGCTTTACAAAGGAATTGTCAATACAGGAAAGGGGAGCTCTCAGAAGTTATCCACCCTACTAGTCAGCTCATTTACCACTGGCACGTGGATTAAAAAATTACCCAACATGAAATCAGAAGTTGATATTAGATAGTTTTAAACACTATAGGCATGAGATATAAAATGGTCAATTAGCAGTGTCCTGGAAACAAATGTGTTTTGAACAAGAAAACATTTCAAAATCATTTTTACTGTGTCCTAATGTTTCAAGCACTTTGCCCAAATACTCCTACCATGTAAATACTCCCCCTCTGGGATGGACTGTTCAAGGATATTTCAAAATATCATTTTGAGAAACACATTTCTGTTTTTCCCTAATATTACAAGCTTTGCTTTCCAAGATCTTTGACAACAAGTGCTAATAAAGTAGTTATTATTACAACTGGCTACCATTTATGTATATTTAACACTAAGTATTAGAGAACATAGTGATGAGATATAGAATGTACTGTCATCATTATTAATTTTCCATTCTTTTCTGGAGGGTCTATTACCATTAGGAAATATTAGTTGCAAAAATCACACTACTCTCTAGCACCACGTGTGCTGTAGCTTTCTAGAAATACCAAATGCTACAAGCCTCCTGGGGATGAGAACAGTTTTGCAAACATGGATGAGTGTTTTATTTTGTGCCTTTTCACTCAACAGTCCTCAATAGAACCACTTCTGCACTGATTATTTCTGATGCTATTCTATTTTGACATGGTTTCTCTGACCAAAATTAATGTTGAAAAAAATCACAAAGACAAGGAAAATGTTATCTGCTCCCATAACACATTATTTAATAGCATTTTTTTCCCAAGGGACAGGCCAATTATTTTTCCTTCTGGAATATTTTTCTTATGAAAAATTATTTTAGATATGTAGAGATATTGTTTCACAAATAATGGGATTTCTGTGAAGATATTAAGTTATCTATATGATGACCACTATTTCAGATTTTGCAGGTATTTTGGAATCCTACTTTGAAGAGAAATTCAAAAGAAGAGAACATTATGGCCAGGAATACTCTAGAAACATGGAAACTGAAGCAATTATCTCCTACAGACAGCCTCAAAAAGAAATCACCTTCACTCAGTTCTCCAGATAACTTATGTAAGAATGATATTTGGGGTTTGATTCAACTAGAAAACCTTCACCTTTCCTTCAGCTATTTGATTATATATACTTGACCTTAGATATCACAGAAGAAATACAGACCTTAGGTAAATGAAACTGAATTAACACATGACCATCTAATGTTTCCAATTCTAATGATTTCTTGGGCAATTAGATTTTACTTCATGTTACTTCACTGTTGATAAGAAAAATAATTATTAGTGATATATTAAAAAAATACCTTTAAAATCATGTATCTGACAGTTTAAAGTAAAGTTTATGCTATGTAAGTTCAAATTTTACTGCCTTTTTAATAATTTGTAAATCATGTTGACACTTTTAAGAAAAATGTCCATATTATCTAAGTCCAAATTTTATTGCTTTATTATTTCTATTATGTATTTTGGAAATGGAAATCTTTTGACCTTAAATAACCATGTAATAAAATAAAGTAGTAAAAGAAATTGAAAAGCCATGCATCTGACTCTTTATTTCAAACCATTAAGATGAAAGTCAGAAAAAAATGATGACTTACATTCATAACCAATAGAAAAAGGAAAAAAACCCTCTTTATACTGAAAGTGTATAGCTAGATCAGTATGAATAAAAATGAGTAAGTTCTGGTTGGTCAAGATAATGGGTAGTTATTGTTATACTGATATTTTAAATAGCTTAACCCAGGTGGCACTACCTTTCTTTGTTTTATGTGAGAAATTACTTGGCTATTTACTAAACTTATTTATCAAAAGAATAGTTATTATTCTGGGAACACTAAAAAAAATGTATATAGAAAAAAAGGAAAAGATAATGTCCTCCACCTTTGAAATCTTACAACATTTTAATGCTAAAAATGATCTGCTTTTTCTGTCAGTGATAACAAATACACAGGCATATTTCAGAGCTATTGTGGGTTTGGGTCCAGCCCACTGCAATAAAGTGAATACTGCAATAAAGTTGAGTCACACAAATTTTGTGGTTTCCTAATGCATATAAAATAAGTCACGTTTACACTATACTGTAGCCTATTAAGTGTGCAATAGCATTTTATATCTTTAAAAAGTGCATACTTAATTAAAAAACACTTAATTGATTAAAAAATGCTAGCCATCATTTGAGTCTGTACAGAATCTTAATCTTTTTGCTGGTGGAGGGTCTTACCTTGGTGCTGATGGCTGCTGACTGACAAGGGTGATGGTTGCTGAAGGTTGGGGTGCTGTGGCAATTTTTTAAAATAGGATAAGAGTAAAGTTTGCCACATTGATTCACAAATGATTTCTCTGTAGCATGTAATGCCATTTGATAGCATTTTACCCACAGTAGAACTTCTCTCAAAATTGGAGTCAATCCTCCCAAACTCTGAAACTGCTTTATCAACTAAGTTCATGTAATGTTCTAAATCCACTGTAATTTCAACAGTCTTCACAGCCTCTTCACTAGCAGTAGACTCCATCTCAAGAAGCCACCTTTTTTTGCTCATGCATAAGAAGGAACTCCCATCTGTTAAAGTTTCAGCATGAGATGGCAGCAATTCAGTCACATCTTCAGGTACCATTTCTAATTCCAGTTCTATTTCGACCACATCTGCAGTTGCTTCCTCCACTGAAGTCTTGAACTCCTCAAAGTCACCCATGGGAATTGGAATCAGCTTCTTCCAAACCCCTGTTAATGTTGATATTTTGACCTCTTCCCATGAATCACAAATGTACTTAGTGGCATCTAGAATGGTAAATTCTTTTCAGAAGGTTTTCAATTTACTTTGCAAGATTCTCAGAAGAATCACTATCTAGGGCAATTATAACCTTATGAAATGTGTTTCTTGAAAAATAAGACTTGAAAGTCAAAATTGTTCCTTGATCCGTGGTTTCAGAATGGAGATTATATTAATAGGCATGAAAACAAGATTAATCTTGTTGTACATTTCCATCAGAGCCCTCAGGTGATCAAGTGCATTGTCAATGAGAAGTCATATTTTGAAGGGAATCTTTCATTTTGAGCAGTAGGTTTCAACAGTGGGCTGAAAATATTCAGTAAACCATGTTGTAAACAAGTGTGTCGTCATCTTAGGCTCTGTTATTTCATTAACAGAGCAAGGCAGAGTAGATTTAGCATAATTCCTAAGGGCCCTCAAACTTTCAGAGTAATAAATGAACATTGGCTTCAATTTAAAGTCACCAGCTGCTTTAGCCCCTAACAAGAGAATTATCCTGTCTTGAAACTTGAAAGCCAAGCATTGACTTCTCTCTAGCTATGAAAGTCCTAGATGGCATCACCTTCCAACAGAAAGCTGTTTAGTCTACATTGAAAGTCTTGTTTAGTGTAACTACCTTTATTCATATCTTAGCTAGATCTTCTGGATAACCTGCTGCAGTTTCTACATCAGCATTTGCTGCTTCACTTTGCACTTTTATGTTAAGCATATGGCTTCTTTCCTTAAACTCATGAACCAGCTTCTGCTAGCCTCAGAATTTCTTCTGCAGTATCCTCATGTCTCTCAGCCTTCATAAAATTGAAGAGAGTTAGGACTTTGCTCTGGATTATGCTTTAGCTTAAGGGAATATTATGGCTGGCTCAGTCTTCTGTCAAGACCACTAAAACTTTCTCTTTATCAGCAATAAGGCTGTTTTGCTTTCTTATCATTTGTGTGTTCACTTGAGTAGCATTTTAATTTCAAGAACTTTTTCTTTGAACTCACACTGAGCTAACTGTTTGGCACAAGAGGCCTAGCTTTCAGCATATCTCAGCTTTCAACATGCCTTCCTCGATAAGCTTAATCATTTCTAGTTTTGGATTTGAAGCTAGAGTGAGAGATTGCAAAGTTTCCTTTCACTTGAACACTTAGAGGCCATGATAGGGTTATTAACTGGCCTAATTTCAATGTTGTTGTGTCTCAGGGAATAGAGAAGCCAGAGGAGGAGAAAGACAGGGAACAGCCGACCAGTAAAGCAGTCAGAACACACGTAACAGTTATCGATTAAGTTCATCATCAAAAATAGGAGTGATTGGTGGCTTCCCTAAACAATTATAATAATAACATTGAGAATCACTGAAAATAGATCACCATCATACATACAATAACAATGAAAAAGTTTGAAATATTGTGAGAATAACCAAAATGTGACACAGAGACAGGAAGTGAGCAAATGCTGTTGCAAAAATGGTGCTCATAGACTTTCTTGACACAAGAGTTGCCATAAACTTTCAATCAGTTAAAAAAAAATACAATTATTTGTGATGTGCAATAAAGTGAAGCACAAAAATGTAGATCTGTACTAAAAAATCCTACTTGACAGAAACTCAACAAGAAGCTGATGTAACATGCCAGAAATGTCTCAAAAATATTGTGGAAATAAAGCAAAAATAGAAAATGCAATTGTCCAAGGGGAAAGTGGAGGGCAGGAATAAATTAGGAGCTTGGGATTAGCAGATACAAATCACTATATACAAATAGATAAGCAACAAGGTCCAACTAAATGGCACAGAGAATTAGATCCAATAGCTTATAATAACCTATAATGGAAAAGAATGTAAAACAGAATATACATTATATATATATCAACTAATATATATACACGTTATATATATATCAACTAATTTATTTATATATATATATATATAAATAACTGAATCACTATGCTGTACACCAGAAACTAACACAACATTGTAAATCAACTATACTTCAATTTAAAAATGTCTGCTAACCATTACTTACTAAAATTGATAAGGACAAAAATGATGCCCCTTCATACAAAAATACAGTTGACCCTTGAACAACATGGGGTTGAACTGCATAGATCCACTTATATGTGGATTTTTTTCCCAATACATACTACAGTATTATATAATCCAAGGTTAGATGAATCCACAGATGCAGAACAACAGGTACGGAGGTCAGTGCTCCTAGCCCTCACATTGTTCAAGGATCAACTGCTTTCAGTTAAGGAGTTTAAAAGTATAGTACCTCTATTCTTAATATTATTTATTACATATTAAATCAAATGATACATAATACTAATCCTGAGAAGCAGCTTCTTAAAATATAAAAAATACCTTGTCTAAATCTATTTTTACTCTGAGCTCTTGTTCCTCCAACTCAGCTCCCTATACAAGTCCAATCTTTATTCAGGCTAATGTAGACATAGCAAACTTTTCAGTGTTTAAATATGAAATGGTGCTGTGAAACTTACCCTGTTACCTAAGATTTTCCTACTAGAAAACCTGGCTTCAAGCAGGCCCCTAAGACAAGCCCTGTCAGAGAAAGTTCTCCAGGCCGACCTTCTTCTAAAACTATCTCACTGGAGTAAACAAGCCACCAAAGAGAGGCCACGTCCCTACACTAGTGCTTCGCCTCCGTGTTGGACTAGAGGGTATTCTGTCCACTCACAGCTGCAGCCAGGTCTCCCCTGCATTGGCTTCCATTATTACATCTATTGTATGCTATTCTTTTCAAGCTTATGTTTATGGGAGAAAATCTGAAGTCCTCAGCCACTGAGCAAACCAAACTCCTAAGCTCAATATGTTTTTATCATCCACGTATTTACGGTCAAAGACTGACCTTCAATTAAAAAGTAGAAGAACCAAATGAGGCAAAGCATCAAAAAGTATATTACAACTCAATTTAGACTTTTGTCTAGAAGGCCAAGGAGACTGTCACTTAAAAGAGAACTTTGGCCTCTCAACAAGTCAAAGTTTATTTTCTCTGACTAGTTCCTTAACTGAAATTAAAAGATAATCTGTGTCATTTCTTGAACAAATCTAAGCTACTAGTAAATTAAGTCAATCCAGCATAAGTGGTAAAACAAGTATTAATGTAATTGATATTAATCATATCCACTGCAATTATATAAATGTAGCTTGGAATGCTATGTGTCATTTTAGTATGCTAATGTGCTTTTAGAAAAGCTATGAATTTCTAAACTCAAAGGCACTAAGAATGCCTGAAAATTGTTGACATTGCCATTAGCAATGTTCCAGCTGAGTTAGGTATTGCAAATCTTCTCAACTTAAGATGGGTTACATCCTGATAAATCCATGGTAAATTGGAAATATCCTAAACTGAAAATGCATCTAATACATTTAAACTACCAAACAACATAGCTTAGCCTAGCCTACCTTCAATGTGCTCAAAACACATACATTAGCCTATAGTTGGGCAAAATCATCTAACACAAAGCCTATTTTGTAATAAAGTGTTGAATAGCTCATGTAACATATTGACTACTGTACTGAGAGTTAAATAAAAAACGGTGGTATGGGTACAGAATGGCTGTAGGTGTACTGATTGCTCACCCCCTCATCGCATGGCTGACTGGGAGCTGCAGCTCGCCACCACTGCCCAGCATCATGAGAGGGAACCATACTGTATACTGTAGCCTGGGCAAAGATCAAAATTCAAGATTCAAAGCACAGTTTCTACTGAATGCATATCATTTTCATGTTATTACGAAGTCGAGAATTGTAAGCTGAACCATCATAGGTTGGAGACCATCTGAACAGGCTAAAAGCTACTCTTGCTGCATCTCACAAACAAAGCTGTGGGTAACTCTGTCCCAGCCGTCTGGTTTAGCACAATCAGATGAAGTAGATGAATCTTTATGCCTTATATTACATTAACAGCTGAGGAATTGAGGTTCTTCATTTACATATCTGGGCACAAGAGGAAAGGAGGCACTGAATTGTCCTTCAGAATGTGTGGCCCTGAAATCTATTTCTGTAGATGAGCCCTTTGAGATGGCTTCTGGATAAGGGCTCAGATTATTAAACCAAAATGCAATCATCTATAGCAAAGAACGAGTTTGACTCTGTGAATAAGACAAAACGCAAAGCCCTGGGGGTTAAAGGAATGCTTTACAACTAGAATAAGAAAACTGTGTATGTGTCACATATTACAAAGATATAACTTCAGGACCACCCATTTCTGCAGTTTTACATTTTAGTCAAAAACGATCACTCAGTCATCACTTTCTCTCTTCCTATCGCAGAGATATATCTCATGTGATGTCACAGGATGAGGGCTGTTAGGGCAGCTGCTCAAGATAAAAGGTCTCTAAGAAGCAATAGCTTCAGCTGTACCAGGTCTTCCCTGCGGGGCGATACTCACGACACATGAGCCGAACTCGTATCGTGTCTTCTTCCTCTTGTCCAAAAGAAAAGCAAAACACTGGCGGGAGAAAAACAAAACAAAACAAAACAAAAACCAGTAAAATCAACATTAGGTCTGTCAAGGCAACTGAATTATTTCAGCACAAATTATTAAATTCTATATACTGGATTCACCCCAAACTATGAACTCCTATAAAGCAATCACCTTTGACAACAGATATTGTTATTTCACTTATGGCTTCTCTTCGATTTAGAATCTACAGGTATACAATGTCACACATGTTAAACAACAAATGGACTCCTCCAAGTAAATGCAAAGCATCCGATATATAACCTGCTTGCCTTTCTAATCAGAGGCAGCTCTGCTGTGACAGGATCTAGGCAGCCGCCAAGGACGCCATAGATGAAATTGTTTCAAGTAATACAGTCATTTTTACTCTCACCCTACAAAATTAAGAATAAAATTTAGTTTTTTCAGTGTTTGATAAAACAAGCATTTTGCTCCTCCTTTTAGAATTTTAAATAACAAGATAAACAAGTGTATCACCCATATAAGAGTATTATGAAGTCAAGAAGTGGCTTTTGTTGGAATTCTCACTAATTCTAGATCCACCTTTATTTCAAACGGACAATATTTGAGAAAAAAAATGATTAGCCTCAACCCAAATGACTGGTATATCCAGGCATATTCACCAGAGCTATGAATTTCAGTTCAGAATTTTTCATTTTATTTTACTCACCAAAGACTAAATCCATTTACTTATATCATATATATAAATGATGATCAGTGGCTTGGAAAAAAACAAAAAGCCAAAACCACTCATATTCTTCAAACCAATGATCCAATTCCTGAGAATTTATCCCATGGAAATAACATTAAAAGTGAAATAAGCATGTGCACAAACATGCTCAACGCACTGCTATTTTAGGGGGAAAATACTTCTCCCTGTTTGCTGAAAGAAACTGATTTGCATTCTGTATTCACTATGTGACATTATGAAGCTATGCAAATTATGGAAAGGTGTGTAATATGCAATAAGCAAAAGATAATATTTGATGTTGCTGTTTATATTTGCTTACCTTTCAGTGCTACCTGGTGCTCTCCCTCATCTATCTCATTAGCAACTCACACTGGTCACCAGTAATTTCCTGATGGTTAAGTTCTGTGCCACTATCAGCTTGTTATTTTGATTGATGTCAACAAGGAGAAAAGTGAACTCAGTCTTCTCTGGTACCACCTTCCATTCCTCCACTCCCTTCCTACCACATATACTTTGCTCCTCTTCTTATATACAATAGTCAGAAATTTGGGGGCCTTCCCTTCTCCCCTAAAATAATCTCCTAAATATCTGTTGGAATCCTGAGTTCTTCTCTAGCTCCAGCACCAAGCTTGGTTCCCGCCCTCACGATCTCTTCCCTAAACTACTGCAATTGCCTCCCTACTCAGCTCCCTGCTCCCAGTTCCTCTCTGGTCTACTACATCCTCCACCTTCCCACGTGTGCTCTTTCAAAAGTATATTTCTCATCATGTCACTTTCTTCTTAAAATCACTGACTCTTTCAAATTAAGATAAACTCAAGTAGCGTGTATAGCACACAAGGACCTTCTTGCATCTCTTCTTCTCAGTGCTTGGTGTTCCCATTCCCGCTGAACCACCTGCATCTCCCCTTGATTCTGCACCCATGGGAACCCCCACCTGTAATGACTTTTCTTACCTCATTTGCCCAAGTGACTCGCCTGTGTTTCCTTTTACAATTCTAGAGCACTCTTCAAAGTCTTCTAATTTAACTGATTGCGTGGGCATCTTTTCCAGTACATCTTGACCTCCTCTGGTCAGGCATTGTGTCGTATTCATTTCTGTATCTCCAATGATATCACAGCACCTACTATTTACTGGAAGCTTAAGAAATATTCATTGAATGAATGAACGAAGTAAATGAGTAAGTGAAGAACCTGCAAGTATGTGAAATATGCATCCACGAAGGCAAAGACAAAGTAAATGTGGGAAAATAAAACAGTTAATTTCTGACAACTGAATTAAAAGCATTTTTCTATTTCCAGTTATTTTATGAAAATGTTATAATAATAAAGATCTATAAAATCATAGTAAATGCCTACTATAGAAATTTCCATTGAGGAATAAATGCTGATTATCAATATTCTCATTGCTTATGGTAGTGGTAACTTCTGTATGTACGAATGAAAAATTAGTAGAGATTTTTTGAGAAAAATTTTAGGCCAAAATACAGTTCCTGTATAAAAAATAATTGGTCCAAAATCACAACATTCAAAATCATTCAAGATATTAGAATCCTGGGGGCTTATTCTTATTTAAAATGGACAGGCAATTTCCAAAAGGTTAGCCTAAGGTTTCCATCCTAAGTAGCAACCTTTGCAAGTTTATATATGCAGTTCTGTCCATATACAGAATACAAAATTGCAAATGGGAATGAAATGGTCATCAATCAAACATCGAATACTAAGAGAATCCCGGAAACACTTTGCATTTCCAATTATGCTGCGTCACTTTACATACCCCAAGCTCCCTAGCAGATAAAACAATTTCTTATGATAGAGAATAAGTTATCATGCTTTCTTAGACTATATGTATGGATGCATATGTTCATATGTGAAGTAGAGAAGAAGAGCAAACATGTGCGATCAGAGTTAATCTCTTTTTAATCTACCATGATTAGCCGTGAATTTCAACAGATACTATTTCCCATAAGAATATTCTTTGCCCTTTATTATTAGCTTAAGTTACACTGAAAAAAATTTATTTTACTACTGATACATAAAATTCATATAGGAGCAGAAACCTAAATATGTTTTACTGCTTACTAGAAAAACTACATGATTATCAGTAAAGTCCCTCTACAGAGCTGGCTGAAATTCTCCCACGGTAGCCTACGAAGCATGAAACTACAGAAGACTACAGAGATCATCTAGTGCTTCTTTCTGCATGTTTTGCTTCATAGAAAATGGTGAGACTTAAGCTGAAATCAGTGGGACGGGGGTTGCTACATGGTGGACCACCACAGAGCACTACTCTTAAATCTTAGGCACCAAAATCTCAAGAGTTTACACAAAGGGTCATACAAATCTGGTAATATTTCAGCTGTTTTAAAATTTTGAATGATTGGAGAAAAAGTAAAAGATGTTCAATTTTTACAGAAATTCTGCCCCAGAAATTATGTAAAATAAATGACAAGTTCCAGCCCCTTAGCATTTAAAATATCACATTTCATTTTAAACTTTGAGGTTCTAAGCAGGCTGCAGGGTTGGTCAGGCCGGTGGTCACTGGGACTGGAGAATGTGTGAGACTGTGCCTTCAGATCAGCCAAAATACATCTGAGCTTCACCTCTGTCCTGACCCCTGCTCTCTGCCTTTTTCCTGCTCCTGCCTCTGATCAGGGGCAGGACTCAGAACCCAGATTCTCCTTCCTCAGCCCCCTCTCCAGATACCTCTGTACTTTCTCTAGACTCCAACTTCACCTTGGTATGTTTATTGGAGCCTGGAGTGCCCTTCTGTGTTTTAAGCTGGCCTCTGGCTGGCAGAGAAGATGGCTGCTTTTTCTGTCCCTCCTAGTCTTTGACGCTATAGCAGTCTTCTCTTTGATCTTTCTGTTCTGTTTTTCTTGTTTGTGCTGTTCTGAAACTATGCCATCATCTGAGCTTCCAGATGAACTAGATGAGGGGGTCAGAGCCCCACAGCGCTTCTCCCAGGGCTCTCTGGTGGCGCCATCAGAGCGTCCTCTGAGGCTTCAGCGGGGCAGCATCAGTGGTCCACTCGGGTAGTTCTTCCCTTGACCTTGATTCCATTAAAATTATCAACAGCCAAAACTCCTCTGGTCTTTACAGCAGATAAAACAGAATCCTTAGACTTCCCTGTCTTCCTGTCCCACATGAGATTAATGCTAACAATCTTCGGGTGCTGGGAGAATACACACAGGATGTCTCCTTTGGTCAGCTCAGAAGGAAGTCCCCCCAGGAAGATCCAGGCGCTATCCCTGTACTCGGAGTGCCATGTCATCTTGGCCACCACCGCAGTACTGGCCTCCATTCATTCAGCTTGTTAACCAGCTTCACCTCGGTTAATGGGTTCACCTGCCTGGGCTGGGGACCACACAAGGGCCCCCCTGGTGCCTGGACAACGCCCACTTCCGGTGGATGTAAGGGAGCGCTGCGCCCGTGTAGACCTTCAGGGAAGGTGCCCTGTCCCTGCCGCACTCTCTCTATGTGCCGTCAGCTGCTCTTTAAGTTTCAGCTTTTCATGATACCTTATTCACCGTGAAGAAGTGTGCCACTGCTCACTAGTTTGAAAGCTCTAATCAGGTTCAGTTTAAAAATAGTTAATTGAGTTGAAACAAAGACTTGTACTCTGAAAAGACGTCTGATCATAGAAGTTGTAACAACTCTTTTATTTTCTATTCCTTATAATAAATCCTTTTGAGAGCCTACAATGTGCTAGTTTCACTTTGGCCAAGTTATGAAGAGTATTTGATGTGTTACAAGGCAGCAACTCAGACTGAGCTTTACTTAGTATTGTAATCATTGCATTGGGGTTCTTCAGACAAACAGAACAAATAGGATGTAGATAGATAGACAGACAGACATATGTATGTTTGTATAGAGTTTTTTAAAGATTTTTATTGAGTTATATTCATTTTACAATGTTGTGTCCAATTTCAATGTAGAGCACAATTTTTCAGTTATATATGAACATACATATATTCATTGTCACATTTTTTTTCGCTGTGAGCTACCACAAGATCTTATATATATTTTCCTATGCTACATAGTATAATCTTGTTTATCTGTTCTGCATATGCCTGTCAGTATCTACATATTTTGAAATCCCAGTCTGTCCCTTTGTATAAAGATATTTTTTAAAAGGAGTTGGCTCATGTGATTACAGAAGATAAGAAGTCCCAAGATCTGCAGCTGGCAAGTTGGAGACCCAGAAGAACTGGTGGTGTAGTTGGTGTGGTTCCCGTTGGAAGGCTGGCAGGCTCTAGACCTAAGAAGAGATGATGTTTTAGTTTGAATGGAAGGCTAGGAAAGACTGATGTACCAGCTACCATCAGTCAGGCAGGAGGAATTTCCTCTTACTGAGGGTGGGTAGTAACCTTTGAGTTCTATCCAGTCCTTCAACTGATTGGATAAGGTTCACCCGCATTAGGGAGGACAATCTGCTTTATTCATTCTACCAATTCACTTGTTACTCTCATCCAGAAACACCCCCATGGATACACCCGAAGTAACATTTGGCCAAATATCTGGGAATTTCATAGCCTAGTCAGGTTGACACATGAAATTAACCATTATACCCATCAGGTTTCCAGAATGAATAAGCCCCAAACCAGTGATAATTCTGCTCCACTTCTTCATGCGTATTTTATTGCTCTCAATAAAGAGGCGGTCTTTTGCTCTCAAAGATGGCAGTTCTCAGGGTGAATGCAACGCACATTTGTGTGTACAGTCAAAAATGGCAATAAATAACCAATATCTACTAACATACACAATGACTCCAGTGAGGGGTTTGTGGCATTTTGCAGAGTCTTAGTTTGATCTGACTTCTTAAAATCGCCCACGTGAAACTACTGTAACTTCTGTAACCCACAAGTCTATAAGAGCTGGGATTTTTTTTTCCCCAAAAGTGTGCTTCACAGGGCATTTCACATCATGTGATGGTAGTCCCACTTGAAAACTACTTGAAATAGTCACTTAGGTGTAATGCTTATACTCAACCTAGTCATATGTCCAACATATTAGATTTGAAACCCAGAAAATAAGTGCACACTTGTCACCCTGCCTTTGTTATTTCATTTCTATCATCGTTTCTAGCACAGACGAAAGAGCTCAAAAGTGACACATAATAAAGAAGTTGAGTAAGTCTTAGAAACCCCTTCCAGCCTCTAGCACAGAAAATATACCTCTTCAGTGGTTCAACTTGACCCATAATTAAATGTCATCTAAAAGGAAAGATATATGTATTTCTAGTGACTAAGTGGACTTCTTGATTTATTTTACTTGTGAAAGATGGACTAATGGCATATGCTTATGGCTAGAGCTGGTAAAATATAACCTTGTGCATGGGAGAAGGGATTCGAAAATACCTACTCAGCTCTGTCCAGGAAGTTAAATAATTTACCCCAAGTCTATTCCACCACAAGTACCTGGGTTATTCTACACCCTTGGGACCATACTGGAATCAGGAGATGGAAGTCAACAACTTTCAGTTATAAATCTGAGAGGCATTAGACAGAGGAACATACAAGGAAAAATATCCTCTCCAGCACTGGTATTACTTGTATCCTCATTAACAATAATACAAGTTACAAGTGTCTCATTGGAAAAGTGACGGGAAAAGACTGAACAACCTAGCCAGATAGGACTGTGTAGCTATACATACATACTCCTTCTTTGTCTAAGAAGTCTTTTGCATCAAAAAAGCCATATTAGGCACAGCAGGCCCAGTACCGAGGACCCCAATACTTTTCAAGGCCCATGGAAATGTCTTAATTCTTTAAAATCAGGAGAAAATTAAGTTTATGTGAAAGAAAATGTTTTAATATATAATACTATATATCAGTCTAATCATAAAACATGATTTTAAATAAGTTTGTTTAGGGAGGGTGGGGTCCATGAAGAAAAGAGTGCCTGAAGTCCGTAACAGTCATAATACGGCCCTGTTCCCCAAAGCCATGTTTACTCCACGTCGCCCCACCTCCCTGGCCGTAGCTGATTGAAATTGGGATAGACACTTGACCTACATCAGATCCATCAGATTCTGTCTCCTATGGGTTTGGAATTGAGATTTAAACCTAATAAGTATTTGTTAGTTGATGGGACCTGCACCCTTTGTAGGCTTTGATGCTGTCATGTGTGTGAAAAAGTGATCTGTGTGCAAGCAAGAGAGCAGAATGGGTGATGATGTGGCCTGTGGGACAGAGAAGATGAGCCATGGAGATGCTGGCTGAGATCCTGCTGCTCCCCAGTGCCTGTAGGCTGGGGCTTGGTTGTCCAGACTTTCCTGGAGTCTATGACATGTCCCAGTCTCCTTCCTTAAATCCTATTTTTTTGGCTAAGCTGTTTGAAATGATTTTCTGCTAATCTTAATCTAAGAGCACTATGTTCATTTGCTAGGGCTGCTGTGACAAGGTAGCACAAACTAGGTTGCTTTAAACAACAGAAATGTATTGTCTTGCAGTTCTGGGGACTACAAGTCTGAGATAATACTGTCAGCAAGGTTTGCTCCTTTTGAGGGCTTTGAGGGAAGGCTAGGTCCCGCGTCTCTCTCTTGGCTTGGAAATGGCTCTCTCTCTGCATCTTTTCATATCGTCTTCCCTCAAGTTGTGTCTGCGTCCAAATTTTCTCTTCTTTGAACAGTCAGATTGGATACAGGCTCACCCCAATAAGCTCACTTTAACTTGATTATCTCTGTTTGGACCGTATTGCCAAATAAGGTCACATTCTGAGCTGTTCAGGGGTAGGACTTCAACATATGAGTTTGGGGGGCACACACGTCAAACCTATAACACATACTAAAACAAGAGGGTAAATGTAGATTAAATTGTAGAGTGCCCAGGTATTATTGCCATTGGTATTTTTAAATATATTTCTTCCCTTTTTATTGAATTTGAATTTTTACCTCCTTCTCCAAAACTTGACACCCATAAACTGAATGTTGCCCATAAATCATTTAAGGTTTTTAATTTCCAAAACATGATATGATATCCCATAACAGTAAAGAAAATGAACTCAGAATCAGACCGCCTGAGTGCAAATCCTTCCTCTGCCACTGTAATGCAGTTGTAGGGAAACTGTTTAACCTCTTTGTGTCCCATTTTCCATAACTATAAAGTAAAAATAAAAATTAATTAAAAATTTTAAAAATGTTATTAAAATAAAATTTAAAAAATACTCTTTGTGGGTGTTTGGAAGATTAAATTAACTGACCTATGTAAAGTGCTTGGCAGAGAGCAGTGCCACCTAAGGACTTGCTATTATTATTGCAGAGACTGAGCCTGGCCCTCCTTTATGAAATTTTCCCTTTATGGCAGTCTTAAAGCAAACCTCAGCGGCTGACTGCTTTCTTTGGGTGTAAGTTAAAAGCACAGACTTACCTTGAGGATAGTTTGCCTGGTTCGGATCTGTCACTTACGTCCCCAGCACCACGGAACACGTTACTTCACTTTCCTCACCTGTGAAATTGAGGTAGGAATGGTCCCTAAACATTTGTGCTTATAATTAAATGGGTTAATTTATACAAAGCACTCAGTCCATGCCAAGTGTACTCTCATTTTAGTTTATCAACATTAGCGCTAGATGAAATTAACCAGATAGCAATTCCTGTCATAGACCAGAGCAACTAGCGACAGAGCACCGAAACTGATGAAGCTCATGCCAGACACTGCTGGACCTTAGAGAGTTTGGTGAATTTTTAAATACTGTCTGTTCTCTTGCAATTTATATTTAGGGTATAAGCCCTAATTTGAGTAGCTTTGGCCTGCGTATAGACATTATTTATTCTTCTTTTTCCATTTGTTTTAAGCTTGTTTAAAAAAATATTATAAGAGCAATGCTTGAGAAACATGAATCTTAAATTTGTCACTTTAATTATAAGTTAAAGGATAAGATATAACCTCGGTGTAAAATACTTATTACCTCATGTCATGCAATTAAATATTTTTGGACCACTGTTTCCAAAGAACAGGGGGGAAATGTTGTACAAAACATATATCGATATTTATACAGTGTTTAAAAGTACTTAAAACTTGTTGACTTCCTTTTGGCGAAGAGAATCTAACTTTCTTATTAATGATATGAAAACTAATTTCCCTAAGGTACAAAAATCAATAGAATTTATAGATATTTGATAACAATTTGATGATCACTCTCTTCAAAATGTCTATATATGTGACATAAAGAAAACAACAATTAGATGTAAAATATGTAAAACAAAGCTCCTATTTTATTTGCATTTCAGAACCAGCACATTGACAATGCAATATTACTTTGCTGATATTATAACACAAACAAGAAATTTAGTCACACCTCTGATAAAAGAGATCATTTTGGATTTCTCTACTTATATAACTGGGAAAATTCAATACATAAAAGTAACAACATTTCCCATAATGGTGCTAATTACTGTACAGCATCCATAACCTTTAGAGCACTGAGCTTAATTCAAACAAAAATAACAGATGGTGTCTCAGGAAAACAAGTTTTTATATTGCCTTTTTTTTTTTTCTCTTCATGTGCAACTGTTAGGAGAGCCATGCTGGAAGTTTACTGAGACCCAATTCTATTTTGTTTTCTAGTTTGCATTCTGTATATTTCATTCCAATAACAATGAAACTAAATTAATTTTAACTTAAAAATGAAAGATATTATACTGATTAAATATCATGTGGAAAACATTCTATTTATCTTGGCAAAAGTTCCACTCATTTGATACGATTAAAGAATAAGCTTTTGAAATGCATATTGTATTTCAGGTCATGATCTATTATTTCACGCTTTATACTTGGAAGTGGACCACTTTGGGAGAATTCAGACTAGAGCAAATGGAAATACTGGCTAGAGCTTGAAGCAAGTGACATCTTCTTACATCAATTTGTACCATTTTCTATAAACAAACAACAACAATAACAAAAAAAAAAAAAAACACAAAGCCTAGGTAAATCTGCAAAAATAATTGAAAGACTTGTAGGAAACACACAGACAGGATCTCTCAAGGGGATGACATCACAATTTGTAATAATCTTGTTAAAATATATTCCTCCTGATTGTGACAACTTTACCTACTAAGTTTTGAAAAACCTATTGACTCAACTGTGGATTTTAGTCCTTAGCCTCAGATGATACAGTAGACAATTTTTCAACAGAAGATCCTCTGAGTGGCTGTTGTCACCTGGAAGAAGACTAAATAGTCCTATTCCCAATCTAAATCTCAGCTCCACAACAACCATCATTATGTAGTTCTATGAATCTGTCTTTACATTTACATTTTGGCTTTCATTTTTATTTCTCTACTTCTATGACTATGCACTTACTCCAACCAAAAGAATTGGAAATCAGTTTATTAAAGACTGAATTAAACAGCCCAATCCCTAAATTTTGGGTAAAAGACTGAAGTCAAATTTTACTGTATAATATATGGAACCCAATAATAAATAGCAAACCAACATAGGATGACCTACACTATGTGAGCATTATTTGTGTTAGCTACTACTGCCAAATTATCAACTCCCCATCCTACCAATAAAATAGCTGGATTCATTCGAATCATCAGTACCTTCTGGTACAAACTGTGTGAACTACTTGCCCTAATTTTGCCATTCTATAGCCAGTATTAGTGATGTTCTAATCTGATTTACTGCAACATGGTCAATTTCAAAGAAAAAATTGACTAGTGATAGTTGTTCTTTAAGGCACAATCTCCAAAGCTGGTGCTATCTCTCTCAATTGATTTAGATTTAGTCCTACTTGAAAATGACCTGTCTAGATTCCCCCCTGCCTTGCTCTTGTGAGTCTCTGGTAAAACCAGTTCCTATCCTATGGTCTGACCAACAGGATTGCATTATAAATGAATTGATATCTTTCTAGGTCATTTGGACAGAGTCTAAACCACTCTTTTTTTCTAATAGAATGAAAGTAGATTTATTCAGGAAGGTGCACACTCCACAGACAGAGTGTGAGCTGTCTCAGAAGGTGAGAGCTAGACCAGTCTTGAATTACATGATCTTTATTCTGTTAATGTCATGTTACACAGAAGTTCTAGTAGATAGCATAAGACCTAATGCAAATAAACCAAGATCTCATGTTAGCTGTCACCTTCCTTGATATTATTCTTAAAATCTCACAAATAAGTTCAGGAATTAGTTCATTCCTCATATCAGAATATATCGGGTCAGAATTTGGCCCATGTGATTAGACTGAAGATGAAATTTTCAGTAAACCACGAAGTCTGTTTGGCAGTAGAAATGACATTTTTTCAAAATGAATCACATCACGAAAGCTATTGGTCCACTTTCTCCACATCAGTATAAATCCTTGCTGAGTCCAGAGATTTATGTTTTCAGTCTGGCCTTCCTTTTCATTGCTGGAGAGCTTTAATTTCTTTTCATTACTTGAGATTCTCTCATTTTCTTTCCCTGCTTCCAATGCTCTGCATATATTACACACCTGTATTTGTCTTTGATAACAGAAAAAAAGACTCATCACTTTTGATGCTCACTCAACGTATCTTCATTATCTTGGGAATATCTTCACCAAAATATATTAAAATGTCACTAGAGAAAAATGATCCATATAGAATGTATGAATATTGCTGGAATAGATCTGTATCTCTATCTCATTAGTCAGCATGCAGCCTTCTGGCTGAATGCCTACATTTCAAGCCCAGCAAAAAAACAAACAACAAATAGATTTGAGAACATCAGGCACAAATAGAAAGGGTCCTTTTCTGTGCTAATGTTCCATCAGTTATTTATCTGTTTACATCTTTTCCTTAGTCATTTTTTTTTTTTTGCATCAGAGTCAAGCAAATTTCATTTGTTCCTTCACTCCACAAATATTTATTGTGTACCTTCTACGTGCCAGGAGCTGCTATAGGCATCGGGAACAAAAAACAAACAAACCCAGTAAAGTCCCTGATCTCATAAAGTTTACATTTTAGCAGAAAATGAGAGGCAATAAACAAATAAACATGCAGTCTGTCAAATAGGTGGTAAGAGCTAAGGAGAAAAAAAAAATAGTTAAGACAGGGCAAAAGCTAGAAAGTGTCCTGGGGACAGTGGGGATGCTACATTATCTAGGTGATATTTGCATGAAGACTTAAAGAAAAATAAAGAAGCTGGTCACATGAGTATCTAGAGAAAGAGTGTGTCCCTGGCAGAAAATGAAATGTACAGTAAACTCCTTCATAATATGAACTGATCAAGACTGGCTTGGATAAATCAACTTCCAAGTAATGAACAGATCAGAATTAAAAATTATTTAAAATATCATATGCTATTTTATTTTTTAAAGAAATTTTGCAAAATTCCTCCAAAGATATTTTCCGCTTAGCTTATATTCATACTTTCTAAACTCTTACATGTTTATATTATAACATTGATAACTCTAAACTTCAGCTCTTTAAGGTTATTTTACATCTTTCAATGAATGGAAGGTAAAATAAGGTTTTTGTAGTTGTACTGTGTAGTTGTTTGGTTACTTGCTAAAAACAAATTTTCTGCAAGTTTCCAGACTGTGGGAGTATAGGGAGCATGAGGAGGATCACCAGATGTCCTCCTTCTCATCGGAGAGCTTGGCTCTCAAGTGACACGTGTGTATTTTTAGTATAGACTGCTGCTTTCCATAGTCATAGGAATGTTCTCAAAACAAGATGCTGTGATCTTTGAAAGTGAATGCAAATCCGTATCCTCCCAGGCAGTTTCCAAAGGCAATCTGATAAATGCATCTCGATGTTCGTACATAAACAGCGAAAGCAAGAGGGAAAAAGTCCTCACCACACGGAGCAGAGCGCCAGAGGGAGGGAGCCCAAGCTGTGTTATTCTCAGAAGAGGGACGAAATGCCTGCTTTTTATTCCTTTTCTTTAGTGTCCGTACCCAGTAAATGATTCAGTTCATGTCAGCACTTAGACAATAAACATTGTACTCCTTTCTTCTCTGTCCACGAGACCAGCAGGAAGATGAGGGGGAAAGGGTTCTAGAGGCTCACAGATACCTTAATTCAAACCAGTAGAGAAAGTGAGAGAGAACACTTTCATCTCTGGGTTTAAGCTGCTTTTTAACCTGACCAAGTCTCAACTTCAAAATTGATTTTTCTCTAAAAATAAATAACTTATTTGGAGGAACAGGAGATGAATTTACACCCTGTAGAAATGATTTAGGATGCCGATTCTCCAAGGTTTAGCCTGAGACTAGGAAATATTGGTCAAGAATAATAAGAAAATTCTCACCCACGATAATGTGAGTAGTTTAAAGCTTTGTTTTTGTATTTTGTCTTTATTCTCAGCACTTCTTTATAAAGAGCTTAGTAGTCACTCTTTGTCCTTTATCGTCTCAATATTTACATGTATAAAATAGTGAAGGGAGAAATCATCATTTTTTAATGACTGAAACAAAGAAGGTTTAGATAATATTTTAAGGAGCTAAGTGGATTATTGAAGCAATTAGACGAATAGTCCCTGCAAAAATTCACAGGTGTAGCTGAAGTGAACATTGTTTTGTGAGTTATACTTTGTGCCTACATATTTCAGATAATCACCTTGATTTTCTCTTTACTCTTCGTGAGAGACACCGGCTAAGTAATTTGTGTAACATATATTATCTATATGCTGCTTTCAGTACCATCGTCTGTTTAATCAACATTTATGCTTAGTTGACTTTTCTCAATTAAAAAAGGAAGATTAACTTAGCCATTAATTTACGATCTAAAAGTATAAGCTTCCACCTTGCCAAACAAGTAACTAGTGCTTGCAAATGACTGTGTGGTTCCATTTGACTGATTTTTAGTGACAGCATGGCATAACGACCTTAAAAGGGATAACATAGTACAAATGCAGTGTAAATATATATCAGATAGCATTAAGTGAAAAAGTAGAATATGCTATTACATCTCTGCTACAATTAAAACTGTTCAAAGTAAGACGAGGAATGAATGAGAACAGGGAGAAGATATAATGGGTTAGCTTACTGCCATCATAAAAAGTTGAATTCAGCTAGATTTGAATTCAACTGAAATTTAATGAAGCCCTGCTATGTACCAATCACTATGCGAAGTTCTTTCATTCTTTTTTAATCTCTTTATCATCCATCAATAGTACTATTATCCTCATTTTACATGAGAAAAAATAAATACATTTCAAAGAAAAGACTCTAGAATATACAACTTTATGAAAAACAAGAATGTAAACCAGGGTTTCTGGTGTCTTTCATGTTTTTCCTACAGTAAATAATGGTTTAAAAATAAATAAATATAAGTTAAAAAACCTAACCAGTTCAACTATCTAGTGGTTTAAAAAATTGACACTATGTGCTATAAGTGATACATGAGGCCTCACTGTCATTAGGTGTGAGGCTTCAGGAATGATGTCTTGCATTATGGAGCAGGACAGTCATGGAAGTTCACGTGAAAGTTGCAGTGGAACTACGGAAAGAGATTCAGAACAAACCTCTGTGAAGAACCTTTCTTCGGAACCCCTCTTATCTGCCTTAAGGCAGAGCCTCCTAAAAGAATTCAACTGGCATAAATCCCTTCTCCAGGGGATTTTTATGGCCGTAAAGAAGATGGAAAAAGACCATTTGCACCTGTATAAACAAACATTATTACAAACTTTATCTCCTGCTTGTTCCACTAAGAACCCATTTGTTTTTTTCTTAAAGAAACCTATTTTTCCCAGAACCCTTTTCTTGCCCCTCCTTTTCCACTTTTAAGTTAGATGTCTAAGCCCCTAATTTAAGCTGTTTAATGAGCCTCTTCATTTCTGTGCTCCCATATTCATAAAAATAAACTTACTTTTTTCCCTTGCTAATTTGTCTTTTTTGTCATTTTAATTTGCTGACCCCCGGTCCATTAATAGACATGGGCAGAGGAAAAGTTTTTCCTCCCCAAAAGTCTGGTGATGAGGATGGGATGGTTGGGACGCATCAACACTCTGGAGGCTGCAGCTAAGATCTTGGGACCTCTGACCCAGCTGGAAAAGATATATTTTCTTACCAGTCAGACTCCTGGATCTCTGCTCAGGGTCCAGTCAAGCAAGGGTAGTAAGAGCCTCTCCTTGTCTTTTCTTTCCAAAATTTAGATTAGCAGGAGAAAAGAGTTGGAGGACTAGTTCTTTGGGTATTTTGCTTTTGGTTTGAGTACTCTTGTTATAGATCCTTTTCCTCCTGGAGAGAGCTGTTGTGTTCTGTTTGCCTCATTTTGTCCTGAGAGCTTGGCTTGCATCTAGCGAGAGCATTCTGTCTAGTTTTCCACCTGCTGAATCTATGGCATAAGGTGGTCACCATCAGACTGGGAAGCCCTGAGAATTTGTAGTTGGCTGGAAAGAAATGTAGGTAACCTGGGCATCCCATTTGCAGTTGGTGTCCTACAGACCATTGCCAGCTCTCGAGTTTCTCTAAGTCTCTTCCTTCTCTAGGGCTATCTTTGGGAAGTGACTTTGGATCATGGGGGCTACATCTTTTGCATCCTCTTAGCAGATACCTTTGGGTCCATGGTTAATCTTACTGGTTTTCAGTAACATTTTGGAACAGTTGTACCTTTGGAGACCCTAAATCAACAATGGCCAGATGACACATCCTTTGATTTGGAAAAGCTTTCATATTTAAAAGGATTTTGCAGAGAGCAGAGAGCTCTCATGCTAAATAAATGTCCAATTGGTACCTATGGGAGGATCAAATTGAATGAAGGACAAAAGTATCATGGCTAGCCTCAAACACTACCTTGACAATATTAAAGAGCAGAAATCAGATATAGAACAAAAATTCAAATCCAAATCCACAATAAACCCTTCCATTCATAGTTACACTGTACTTATGCAACAAGCCAGATGACCCCTGCGAAAAAATCCTCCCTGCTGAGATAACAAATGGTCAGACCCTTTTCCAGGCCTTTCTATAAATGACCATAAGTTGGCCTAATTGGAGCCTGATATTCAGGGCTTGATAGGAGCTATTTTATGTCTCCCCTACAAATGTTAATTGGGCTAAAATAGAACTATGTACTCAGAGGAGGAAATATATCCTAAAGATACAAATGATTTATACAAACATCCCAAAGGCACCACTACCACATCTACACAGGTGCAAATCCCACTGGGTGTGCCATCTCATAAGGTTGGAAGACAGACCATCTCACCGATAAGCCAAGAAGTAGCTCCGAGTGGTGCAATTTGAAAAAAATTCTAAGGTGCTTTCCTCCAAAGTTTACCCCTACATTTGCTTTCCAGCCTCAGTGTTAAGCCTCTCTTTGGGATCAAAAATGTATCTTCAGATTAAATGACGGTGTAAACGTGAAAACATCCAACCCAGCGCTAGTCACACAGCACATCCTCAGTAAGTGTTTACTGAACAAATGAGATATGTTTCCAAATAAATGCCCTAAATAGTCACTGACAGAGTCCCTATTTTATGACCACTTCATAAAAAATGTTGACTGTACAATTCTCTTCCCCACTCTTTTAACAGTGTGGAGGAGTTCAAGCTCTGTCATCACACTTCCTACTTGTCCTGCTCTATTGCCTCGTAACACTTGCTCCATCAATAATCCTATATTTATCTTGTATTTTCAATCACTTGTTCTACACTGGCTTTTTCTCTCAGGCCATAATTATGGTCAAGTCTCTCACATACTAAAATGATCCACACTTGGCCTGCCTGATCTTTTAATGACTACCATATTTTTATCTTTCAGGTCAAAGTATTGTCTAAAGAAGAGTCTGTAGGCAGAATCCTCCTTCTCTGCACAAGCCTCTATTCAAACATTTTAATCTGGTTTCTGCTTTATAACTACCAAAAAAAAAAAAATGTGGCAATAAAGATCATCACAAACTTCTTAGTTGTTAGTTTCAGAAGTCTCTGGTCAAAAGTCATATTTTATTTCTTTGTTATTTTTGTTTAATGACACCCACCTTTCTAAAACTCACTTACCTTTGATTACACAAAATCCTGACCTTCATTTCCCAATCTGTGCTTCTGGCTTTCTTTTCTCCTTTCACCCCTTAAGTATTCGTGCTTCTCATGGTTCTTTGCTTGACCACCTTCTCTTCTCAGTCTGCATGCCTTTCTTGGTGATCTCAACCATCTTTACAGTTTTAATTTCACCTGTGATCCCAAATATTTCTCCCCAACTCTAGCCACTCTCCTGACTTTCTATAAAATATTTACAACTGATTCTTGACAGAAGCTCCATAGAAACTTCAGACTCAGTATGTTCAGTATGGACCATATATCCACATATTCTCATCTACTAGGAATTCTTATGCCCATAACCAAACAGCTCCCTAGATTTGTCCATTCTAAGTCATAAATATGTCTTGAATATGTCTCTTCCCTTCAATCTGCACCATTTTCCCTTAGAACTTGTCTTGGATAATTATGATGCCCTAAAATTCATTCTTTTGGTTCCTCAAATCATCCCTCTCCCTGACATGCCTCTCTGTTACCCATAGGAAAAAAAATGCAAAATCCTTAGCTTAGTAAACTCAGACTTCTTCTATTCTCCTGCCATTGCCCCACAATTCATTTATTCAAAAATTTATTATAATTACTTAATTTTTTTACATATAATGACTAATACGACTAGTCAACGAACTTGTAAAATTTACAACCTAGTAGTGAAGAAAGACAAGTAAAATTTTTTAAAGTTTGAAAAAGTGGTAGAGACTATGTGTTTAAGGTATATATTCAGCACAGGAGGAGCATGAGAGAAGGAGTAGGTAATTCTTCTGAGTGATACATATTAGGAGAATATTCAGAGACAAAACGAGGCCATACCTGAATCTTGAAGAGCAGGATGGTGAAAGAGAGAGAGTCTGGGGAAGCCCAGTGCTCTAGAGAAACCGGATTACTTGAAGTTCTTGTGTGTTCGGTGCTCTTTCATACTTACTGTAACTACACATATTGCTCCTACGTCTCCTCTCTCAGAGACCTAATTCACTTTTTCTGAACCATCTCAAATGTCACTAGCATGTGAACCTTTTTATGACCCTCCCAAAGACCGAACCCCTTCCTTCTCTGTGATCCATCGCTTGCTCAGACCTGTACTCTGCATTGTGCTTATTTGCTCCCCCTTCTGTTATTTGTAGGTAGGAGTTATGCACGTTTCATCTTTGCATCCTGATTTCTGGCAGAGAACAACCACAGTTTCTATTATTATCTATTGAATGCCTATAATTTACCATGTGCTTTTGATGTACATTATCTCCAATTTTCACCAAAAATCCTCAAGTGTAGATCTTTAAAATTTTAGGCATATCTTTTTCCCCAAACTATTTTTTTAAACATATTTTCCCTTTAAATCGTTTGAACCTTGTCACAGACATAAAGAATAACCTAGGCTGGTAGGGGAGAAGACTAAAAAAATCAATTTATTTCATAACATAAATATAGATTTATTATGGCCAACTAATGACACTATAATATTGGCACGAAAGTGCACACTTTATAAATAAATGAAAATCAGAGTGAATTACTTCCAGTGCTATATGTTTTGAAAACCTGGTCCTTAAAGGCAAGTCAGCATCAGAAGAAAGAAATACTCATTTAAGTATTATTAATCCTATCTCCTATATCCAAGACCAAAAAGAAGAATAATTGATGTAATTATTAATCATTTAGATTAAAATAAAGAAAATAAGATACATGCTTAATAAAAGGAAATCCTATTAAATATCAAACTATTAGAAGAGAAGACAATCTGAATCTACACTTTTCAATCCAAACACAATTGCCATAAGAAAGGTATAATATAGTAAAAAGCTCTATATTTTAGATCCAAAAGCTTGAGTTATAGTTGAAACTCCTGACTCATATGATGTTGCCCTTCTGTATAGTCCAGAGTAACATTTCCTCCAATTCCAAAGTTTAAGATTTTATTTCCAATTATTTCTAGTAGGTCAAGAATTAAAACAATGTAGTTGTTATACAGGAAAGACAATCTTTTGAATTGCAACTTGAAATCAGTTGGAAACTAGTCCAGTCTCTAGAAGACAGTTGTAATGTGCTTCACAAACCCCTTAAGCATCATATGCAACTACAAATTCAGCACACTAAATGAAGCTTTCTCATTGCACAAGAGAATAAATTCACATGACTGAGAATTTCTGCAATGCAATATATAGTTTATCCTTGACAAAATCTTTAATCTGAAATATAATACTAACCAAAATGATTCCAGGCAACATTGTTTACTGTGCTGTCTGGAAGTATCTGGTAAGATATGATTAGTTAGAATTAGGGTGTTTGGGCTTTTACACAAATGAGGACTAGAATTCTCAACTCTAAAATCTGAGGAGGTTAGTAGTTTTATAAAGTTGGGGAAAATGTAAATCCCAGCCTCAGTTTTCTCACCTCTGAAATGGGAAGTCTCAAATGAGACATTCTGCATCAATCTGCTATTGCTGCATAACAAACTACCTCAAACTTAATGGCTGAAGACAGCAGCCATTTCTTTCTTTCTTTCAACCAATGGGTTGGCTGATCTCAGTGAGGTTCACTCTTGTGTTTACTGTCAGCTAACTGGTCAGTTGTGTTTAGCTGATCTTGATGGTATCACTGGGATAACTCAGTTGTCCTTCCTTGATCTTTCATTGAACTCCTCGTCTGTCTCTCCTGCAGGCTAGCCAGGCATGTTTTAATGGCAGTGGCGGGGGTTCACAAAAGGGAGCAGAAATGCAGAAGGGTGTTTCAAGTTTCTGCTTGCATCAAATTGGCTGTTAAGCCCATTGGCCAAACAAGTCACAAAGCCAAGTTAGAATCAGGGTGGAAAGTTGCTACCAAAGGGCATGGAACGTTTGTTCATGGAAAATTGGAGCCATTAATAGAATCAATTTATCATAATCTCTAAGGTTTTTTTTCAGGATAAAATTGATTGAGTATAGGATTGGAGATTTTATATTTGTTAAAGAGGTTCCCAGCACAGAATTCTGGGAAATATACTGAGAGTGAAGAGAGAACACAGAAGAAAGAGAACCAGCTACTTCTTCGGTGACAATAAGGCTCTATATGATTGCATATAAATAACGTATACATGAAAAAAGTTAGACATATTTTAATTAAAAGTTTGTGCCATACAACTGACTGATCTAACTTTTATTCATGTTCCTCTTAATATTTTTCTATCAAAGGTTTTCAAAACAATATAATAACCAGACAAGAAAAATTCAAAGGATAACCAAGCTCAATGAATGCATGACTTCATACATTAACTTTCATTTCTTATTCCCATCCACAGAAGAAAAATAAATTTTAAAAAGGGGAAAGTGATAGAGTATTTTTTTTTAAAAGAAAGGCCATTAGGAGTTTTATTTTTGCACATTTCCTTTAATGTTCATCAGAGGCTCCTTTACAGTATCAAAAGGCATCTTTTCCTGGGGAAAGTTGTACTGATAGATACTGAAGAGTAATTTGGACCAAGTACGTAGCACTGCTAAGTCATTCCCAGGAATTGTTTTAAACCACAACTAGATAAAAGAAGTCTTCCCTTATTGACCCTTCGTTTAGGGCCAGAGAGGGAATCCATTAAATTTCAGGCTCAAATTATACCCACAGACAGTCTTAAAATCTAAGGTTATAAGTCAAAATCTTGGCCACTGGTTAAATCATCCAGTAATAAAAATGCATGTCTTCCCTGTTTTGAAGGCTAACCCTGAGAACTAAGGTATGGTAGAGGACAAAGCCATGCAAGCACATATAAATCACAGTTATGTTTTAGTAATAGTTGTGATATCTCTGCTTCCAACCCCTCTCTCTTCTCTTCCTCTCAGGTAGATCCCAAGACTTACACACTTACAGTGGCGTTTACACTTTACCCGTGCAAATGGTGTAAGCCAATGTTCAACTCTATACTCCTAATTTTCTAAAAATCTCTTGATTGGGTGAAAAGCTGTGACCAATTTTATTGATGCCTGAAAAGTTAACTGAAGCAACAACCAAGATGAGAAAAGTTAACCAAATCAAGCAATTTGACAGGATGAGAAATCTCACAGTTTAGCTTCATTTATCTAATTAATATCCTGGGGGTCACAGTGGGGAAAAAAGGGAATGGTCAATCTATAGTGAGCCTTTGCATGTTCAAAATTTCTTGAAGATTCATATTTTATCTTAAACAAATCATTTGAATTTTATATTCTACTTCATAACATGGTACTATTAGATTAGCATGAAAGTATTTGAAAATTTTGACAGTTAAATTACTTATCTTTTTTTTATTCTAAATCCTCATATAAACAGGCACAGTAGGAGGAAGCTACAGACTCATCCTGGAGTCTCAGTGACCTATGTCCCACGGCCACACATCCCAGCTTGGGAAACATGACTCTAAGTCAGTCTGTTCTGTATCATCTATATCACCCTGACCATCAAAGTTTCATTTTCTCAAAGTTAAAACAAAATCCTAACATAATTTTGTGTATCGGGTATTGAACCTGGAATTACTGACCTCAGAATCCCTGTAGATATCTTGCTTGCCTCCTCTGTCAGGATCCAATTTTTATTTGAAAAATTGTATGAGGTTAGTTTCAATTTACCTTCAGATATCACTCGGATGACACAAAATGCCACAATGTTGCCTTCCAATTCACTATCCGGTGAATTGTTATGCACTGTTGTTAGAGTTATTGAGATTACACTTATGAAATTGGCCCCAAAAAGGTAAAGAAAAGGTAAAACTTGATGCCAATCAAACAGGACGGCGGGATGGTTTGGAGCTATGTTCCAAGATGGGTCAGAATCTGCCAGTTGGTTCTGGAGGCCTTTCACAATCTCAGATCCCTGAGAAAACATAATACTTTTTAAAAATGTCACATTATATGGCCATTCATTAACTTTTCTACTACTATTCAAGCCTGTCATTTCAGAAAGTCCTTCTCAAATGGTTCAGGGTGAAACCAGGTTTCTGTAACTACCATTTAAATCATCAAACCAATGTATACTTCTTTGCTCTTGATTTAATTTTAATTTACATTTGGTGGGAAGCGTGTCATCCAAATCCTCCCACCTCGCCAGGCAGTTTTCAAAGACGGAATTTTAGCTGGGGTCGGGGCAGAAGCAGAAGTGGTCAACCCAGGCAGCAGGGGCACGTGTTACAGGTCTGGAGAGAGAAGAGTGGTGAGAAAGGAAGTAAGAGAGGAGAATAAACTGAAGAGAAGAAGAGCATGTTTTGTTTAGATTTTATTTCTTATTTTAAAAGCTAAAGAGTAAAAGATATTTTCAGCTTAGGGTTTAAAGGAGAAAACTAAAAGAAGCCCCCTGCTGGCCACTGTCATGTCTACCCTATTTATTCAAAAACAAAAAAAGAAGAAGAAAGAAAGAAAAGAAAAGGAGGGGAGGGGGAGACAGGAAGGAAGGAAAAAAGGAAGGAAGAAAAAAAGATCTCTTTCCTAATTTTTATTTAAGACAGAATTTAACTTTCCGTCATTATTTTTGCTGTATCATCTCTCTCTTTAATTGAAATAAATGCACACATAGCAACATAAAGTCCTGAAGGCAATTTGGTAACTTGTCTTTCCTTGATCATAAAAAAAATTAGTCTAATACATATATTTCTAATTTTAAAGTTGCATTTAAAACTATACCACTAGTACATTTCTTTTTGTTATTTATACCTTATCAGAGCAAAAAAAAAAAAAACTTTGTGTTAATTATCTCAACTCATGGAGGTCTTTACAAACAAAATAATAAATCAGAGTTTTATTCAAAATTACTTATAATAACTGCCTTTTGTCTTGTTCTAGAGAATAAGAGTACTGTGCATAGCAAAAGTCCCCGGGCTGTGTTTGTTTCATGCGGTAACCTGCATCTAGGATGAAGTCACTCCATAGACTTATTCTTTAGAAAATAGAGCTCCTTAGGGCAGCATGACCCAAGTTGCACAGGAATGTAAATTAAAATGATCGAGAATTTCTCTCTTTCTATAAAACAAATATTTTACTACATCGCATACTAGAATAGCCTTTCTCACGTCCAACCCAGAAATATTAACATCTATCATGTATAATTAAATACTCAAAGCCTATTTGTAAGGCAAAAGCAGCAGTAGAAATGTCATCACTTACATTTAGTTACATTTTCGAAAGAATGTGATTAATGAAACAGAAGTATCCTCACTGAGAGCTTCTGCCCTATGACAGTGACAGTTGTATCAGAACAAACTACATGTAACATTTATCTTCATTTTGCTCCGGTATCTGCTGAGTGCGATGTCTGGGCATGTGTGAGATGTGCAGAGAGATTGACAGTTTCTTTGGCATTGATGTGACCTTTGTCTAGGCTTTCTCTTACTTGACTGACCCCTTCCTCATACCTGCTGTCAGTGACTTTGAAGAAATGCCTAGCCGGGCCATTTGACATGCCCTCTGTTAGACCAGGGATAAGCCGGCTACTCACAGCCCAGTTCGAGTCAGTTTTAAGAGCGTTCCTATTCTGCCTCATACCCTTGACCTCTCAGAGTCGGTGCTGTAAGCATCAGGTTGCCAGGACATGCTGAACTTTTTCTGCGACGGAGTCCAGTCAACAACTTTATGACAGTCCTTCTGGACTAAGCGTTGCCTGATACCTACAGGTTGGTCATGAGACAGTCAGGAGATTGGAAATGTACTGCTTGACTAGGTTTTCAGATTGATAACAAGAGGGTAAGCAACTCTGTCATTCAGAAGGTTCCAAAGTCCAGGGGTCATTCAACAGCCGAGTACAGCAGCCACTCTTCCCAAGTTTGGGAGTTCTCCCACCAACTGAAGCCCAGTAGGGGGCAGCTTCCTTAAGCTAAACCTAAAAGACCATAGCCTGCTCAGCTCAAAGCCAAACGAAAAGGCAAGGTTGCCCAAGAGTCACAAGACGGTTGGAAAATCCCTGCAGGCGGCACATGCTGTAACAGAAGGTGCCTCATGACCCTGTGGGAAGGACATCAAAGAAGAATGTGGGGGTGAAGCCAGAATCTGCACATTAAATCAGGGAGGATTGTTTGGACTTCCAGTTTAGATAGAGAATAGTGATTTCTCTCTTATTTTTGTTGTTTTGTTAATTTGTGAATGAAAATAGAAGTTCTTTCTCTGGCCTCACTGCATCCCTGCTCTTTAAACTGCTGGGCAGTCATTGAAACCTTTCCATTGCCAAGATGCTCCTGACGGGGGCAATATTGAACCTGGCCAGGGGATGGCTTGCCTCATCCTGGCCGTGGCTTCCCTGTGCATGGGACACCGTGGCCTCACAGAACAGGACTTCACTGTCCTTAAAAGGAAAAATGCCAGCACATTGGAGAGCTGGACTGAGCCAGTGAAGTAACCCTTGAGAAGCACTAGGTGCGTCTTTAAATGGTTCCTGTTTACTTGCCCGAGGAGAGATTATGAGAAGGAAATAAGATCACATTTTTACATGTTTTTATATGCAAGTTATCACCAAAACCACATACTACTTTGAATCAAACAAACTTAAAGTGATGTACAGTTTTAATATCTGTTTAGTTAATCAGAATATGTATTAATAAATAATAAAATACATTCTATTTGCATTTTAGGGAGCATATATACTGTATATACTCACAAATATTTAAATATAGGCAGTATGTTTGGCAGGGAAAATCTTAAACTTTTCAGAGGTCTTCATTATACTGGAGAATTTTGAAGAAAAATAGACTTAGTAAAACAGCTTTTTACTTAATCACAGAAAAACAAATAGTTTTCTAAACTCTGAAGAAAAATAGATATATTAGGTTATAAACTATAAAATGCCTTTCTCATTGCAGACCTCCATCTTCTGATAGCATTGCTTGCTTTAGTAACTGTGTAATATTAAGAATCTTGGGAAACAGTACAAAGGATAGGAAAAGTTTTATATTTACATACATGCAGGTATATGCTTGTATGTAAGTCTAAATAATGAGAATCTAATAAACCTATGTCAATATCAATACTTTAATACTGCTTGGAATAGCTTAGGAGCTTATATTAATTAAAAAAAATCCCAATTTACTATAATTTTAATAATTATATATATATATATATATATATATATATATATATATATATATTAATAGGGAGAATGATACGTGACAATTGAATTATATAGCTACAAGCCAAGGAACACCAAAGATTGCCAGCGAACCACCAGAGGCTAGGAAGAATCAAGGAAGGGTCCGCCTACAGGTTGCAGAGGGAGCATGGCCCTGATGACACCTTGATTCCAGGTTTCCAGCCTCCAGACCTGTGAGATAATTAATTTCTATTGTTTTGTTATGTCAGCCCCTGAAAATGAATACAGATGCTTTGATCAAGTCATTAGTCTTCACCTAAAATGCCCTTGTCCACAGGTCCTAACACACCATCTTATTCCAGGAGACCCGATACACGTCTCATGGGACTCCTCATTGTCCCTCACATTTTGATGTTCCCTGAGGGACCTCAAACAATCCTACAGTCTCAGCCATCGCCAAAATGTTAGGGCCTCTGGAGTTCACATCTGTGGTTTCAATCTCTCTCCGAAGATCCGTGGGCCAACCAACTCACTATCTTTCTCTGCAGCAGACCAAACTCAGTCATATTCAGACCCTTTCAAAGATAACTCATCTTTCCCCCATGTCCCTAAGGCTAATGTTCTCTCAGAGTTCTACAACAAATCTTGTCACCTCCTTTATTTTCATCATATCCTTAAGAGCAAGAAATACATTTTTGTGAACCATGGTCCTAAAGGGGAGTTGGAAGCATCTTGAAAACTCTGACTAATTTGGCACGTTTTTCCTTCCCTCCTCCCATTGCTCTCATTGCCTGGTTGGGACCATGGCATCTCCTACAGCCCAGGGTTGCTTCCAAAAGGGCCTCTATTTGGGAATAAGCCTTTCTCTCTCTCTTTGGCCTCACGCAAAGGACAGGAAACTATTCAGGTGAAGATGCCTATGGGAAGGATACAGACCAGACCAAGAAGAGGAAACAAGAGCAAAGCAAGGACTGTCTGCCTTTGAGGCCACCAGGAAGGGATCCACATCTCTTCATCATCCCAAATTCCTTTCTTTTGAAGCTTTAAACAAAATTTATACTACTTTGGAACAACTTTAACAGTATAATAAGGTTCAGAACAATCAGGAAAAATGTGTTTTTGTATTTATTTATTTTGGTGTCCAGAAAATGGCATTTTATATAAAAATAGGAAAGTAACTTTTTTCAGTCATGCAAATTAGGAGAACTGATAAGTCTAGGGTCTAAACAACGAGTTAAACTAAGACTAAGTATGAATTTTACAAACAAAAAGTGTAGATCATTAAACAGCTATTGAAACATTTCTTTTACTTGCTCATATTCATCTTCATTGCTAAAATACCAAAACGATACCACATTAAAGTGATGAGGCCCATCTTCATCCATCCAGTAAGTGGCTGAGTGTCATATATGGTTACTACATTTTTCTGGTAAGGGATCCCTTCCTGATTCACAGCCAGCACCTCCTTGCTGTGTTCTCACCTGGTGGAAGGGGCCAGGGATATCTCTGAGACCTCTTAACAAGGCACTAATCTCATTCATGAGGGCTCCACCGACATATGTAAGTACCTCCCAAAGGCCACACTTACTAGTTCTACCTGCTTTGGGGGTCAGGATTTCAACATATGAACTTTGGGGGGATGCAAACATTCAGACCACAGCAACCATAAAAGAAGATATAAATCAATGGAAGCTACAATGTTGCACAGATATGACATCTCAAATTACTTTATAGATTAAATACAACTCAGTAAATTTTTAAAAATTATTTGATTTTGACAAATTGATTTTTTTATATTATATAGGTGAGAATTGCCAAAATAGTTTTGAGTAAGAAGAGTATTGGGAAAGGGACATTTTTTTCACAGTAACAGCTACATTAAAAAGATATAATGTCTGGGATAGACAGATAATTCAATGGGACAGAAAAAACCAGTGCAGCAAAAGACTCAAATATTTATAAAATTGTAGTAAATATGAAGCCGAAATTGTAAATTAGTGGGGAAAGGTGTTATTCAATAAATTGTTACAGGGAAAATTTTTCAATATTTTGGGATAAAGCATGCAGTAAAATAAATTCCAGCTGAATTAAATAGATACAGAGGAATGATAACACGAGAAAATACGGCTAGCTGTTCATGTGATATTACCATGAGAAGTTCTAAGTATTAAGCCCAAGTAAGAAATTGCAAGGCAGTATTTTGAGGTGTGGTTTCTTAACTACTCCATTTAGAATCAGCTGGGTTACTTGCTAAAAGCAGTCATCAGAGCCACACCAAAGGAATAATGAATAATACTCCCTGATAGTGGGGCCCAGGAATTTGTGTTTTAACGAACACACCCGGAGATCCCAATGCACGGTAAATCTGAGAATCACTGTTAGGCAGGTATGAACATTTCTATAAAATAAGAATGCAAAATCGAGTCAAAAGGAAACCTGGCAAAAACAAATTGCAAGGTTATATGGCAAAGAGTTGAATAATAATAAATCCACAGAAAAAAACAAATTAGTAAGAAAACTTGGACTCTGCCAAAAGAAAAGCGGGCAAAGGAGGGGAATAGGCAATTCCAAATAGAAGAAGAAAAAGTCGAATAAGCACGCACACGCAGATTCAGTTCTCAGTTGCAAAATAAACTCAGATTCAGGCTGCTTTACAAGTTGAGAAAGATGTTTTTAAGTATAATGACTAGTATTGGCAAATGAACTTGTCCCTCTCAAATATCATGTAAGAGTTTCATGTGATACAGTCTTGCTGGAGAGCTAGTCAACAATATGAATCAAGTATCTAAAAATTATTGACATCTTCTGACCTAGTAATTTTCGTCTTTGGGAATTATCCTGAGAAAATAATCAGACCTGCATCAAATATTTATGCACAAGGATGAATAAATAAAAGCAAGGGTTAACCCATGGTCTTATGCACAACAATGAAAAATGAAAACAAAAATTCCTCAAATTATTTAATTTAGAAAATGCTCATGATGTAATTCTGAGTACAAAAGAATAAGACACACAACATTTCCCAGATATATGATTCCAAGCTTTTTAAATATATATATTGTATAATATACATAAATATAAATAAATATATAAATATATATTTTAAATATATTTAGAAAAGGTACTGGGAAAATATTCTCAGAGAATTTTAATAATATATAATATTTTCAACTTTCTTTATTTTTTTCTCCATTTTCCAAGTTTTCTGCAAAGGAAATATGTTATTTATTGATAAAAAATTAACAAAGAAGTGATTAATATATTTCCTCAAACAATACTGGCATACCATAAAATATTTTTGGAGCTTTCATTTGGAAGTTTATCCAGTCCTGTTTCAGCCATAAACACACACATGCATGAAACTGGCCTGTTTTTTTATAATTAGTGCCTTTGTTGGGGGGTGTTGGGGGGTGTCAAACATTCAGATAGTGCTATGGACTAAATGGAGACCCTCAAAAATTCGTATGTTGAAATCTGAAACCCTAATATGACTGTGTTTGGAGATAAAGTCTTTAGGAGGAAATTAAGGTCAGATGAGGTCACATGAGTTGAATAATAATAAATCAACAGAAAATCTAATCTAATCTAATAGGACTGGTGGATTTATAAGAAGTATTAAGGACCTTTCTCTCTCCCTCTCCTTCCCCCCTCCCTCTCCCTCTCTCCCACCCTCTCTCCCTCTTTTCCTCTCCCTCTCTCCTCTCTCTCTCTTCCATGCTCACACACCAAGAGAGCACACAGCGAGATGGCAGCCCCCTACAAGCTAAAAGAATAGGCCTCAGAATAAAACCTACCTTGCTGACACCTTGACCTTGGATGTCCCAGCTTCTAGACCTATGAGAAATAAATTTCTGTTGTTTAAGCTACCCAGTCTACAATATTCTGTTATGGCCGCCAAAGATGACTGATACAAGTAGTTTTATCAATCGCATCATCCTGCTGGTTTTAAACAATTTTGTCAGTTTGCAAGATTCAAATCTACTTATCAAGAAGTATGATAAAGCACTTCTGTGGGTACTAACAGAAATATGCTTAAAAAATTTTTTTTCATGAGAGAATCATCTTGCAAAGGGAGGGAGCTACTTAGAAGGAAACACCATTTCTTTGAGTACAGTTCTATTTACTTTTTTTTCCATTTTTTTTTATTGAAGTATAGTCAGTTTACAATGTGGTGTCAATTTCTGATGTACAGCATAATGTTCCAGTCATATATATACATACATATATTCCTTTTCATATTCTTTTTCAATATAGGTTATTATAAGATATTAAATATAGTTTCCTGTTCTATACAGTAGGACCTAGTTGTTCATCTAGTTTATATATAGTAGTGTGTATCTGCAAATCCCAAACTCCCAGTTTATCCCTCCCCACCTCCTTTCCCTATGGTAACCATAAGTTTGTTTTCTATGTCTGTGAGTCTGTTCTGTTTTGTAAATAAGTTCACTTGTGTCTTTTTTTGTTGTTGTTTAGATTCCATATATAACTGATACGGTATTTTTCTTTATCTTTCTGGTGTACTTCATTTAGTATGATAATCTCTAGGTCCATCCATGTTGCTGCAAATTGCATTGTTTCATTCTTTTTTATGGCTGAGTAGTATTCCATCATATATTATACCACATCTTCTTTATCCAATCATTTGTCAGTGGACATTTAGGGTGCTTCCATGTCATAGCTGTTGTAAATAGTGCTGCTGTGAACACTGGGGTGCATGTATCTTTTTGAATTAGAGTTTCCTCCAGATATGTGCCCAGGAATGGGATAGCTGAATCAAATGGTAAGCCTATTTCTCACTTTTTGAGGAATCTCCATGCTATTTTCCATAATGGTTGCACCAAACTGCATTCCCACTGACTGTGTATAGGAGGGTTCCCTTTTTTCCATGCCCTCTCCACCATTTATTGTTTGTGGACTTTTTAATAATGGCCATTCTGACCAATGTGAGGGTCTATTTACTTATTAAACAATCTTGTCACACTTCACATAAGAGTGAATTGAAAGAGGATCAAAATCACTGACTGCAGGTTTTTAAGCTTTTCAGTGACTTTGCTGATTTATTGAATCTTTGAATATTAATTATTAGATTTAGAATTAATTACAAATAAATTTAACAATTCTATATTTGTATTTTAGCTTGCCTTGGACTGGGTAGAGGAACAAAGGAGATTTCAAACAGGTAAGTTTTAGATCTAAGCTATTCTGTAAAATCATAATCACCCAAAAGAAACATCTTAGTGTTTAAAATGTCCATTTTGGGTGTATGTTTTACAAAGGAGAGATTCAATTATTTCTACTTTATTATATACTTCATATATAATATGAGAAGAAATAACTTCTCATTAGGCCTAGGTCTACTCCGTAGGAGAAACATGAAGACATTTTAAAGGCTGGCTGCCTACCCCTCATCCTACCTTTCCAAACAGTCACTTTTTTCTGAGCAACTTATTGAAAGTGAAGACTAGATCCATGGATAAATGTATGTACACAGAGATACACATACACATGTTCTTTATACATATATATTAATATGAATTCATATTACATATGTGTGTATATATAATATACTATATATGTATCTCTACACATATATATTTTCATCTGCTTGGTTTAGGAACCGAGTATCTATTCACTTTACAGAAAACTTTAGGAAGTATTTATTTTTCAAATGTCACATAGAAGAGCACAGTTCAGTGTGGGTCAGCCACTTTCTAAGTGGCCAATAAGCCACATATGGATAGCAGATAACCTATTAGAACAAATCTACATAAAGGGCATTGTATTTATTTATGTGTTTATTGTATTGTAGTTGCAATTTTCTGTAGGTTTAAAATTTTTCAAAATAGAAAGTTGGAGGGGAGAGACATGCAGAAATACTTCCAATCACATTCATTCTGCTTCAAATAGTTTACTCTTTCTAATCCCTGCGGGGACATATTTAATGCACTAGCATTTTTGCTTTTTGAGCAGTGGTATCCCCTCGGGACCGTATTATGGTCTTTCTATTCTTTGCATAGTTTCATGGCTCTTAAAAAAATGATGTCACTCGTAATAAGCAAACTAACCACTAGTGACACGAAAATGGGAAAAGGGTCCTTGGCGTGGCTCAAAAAGTCCTGTGTATAATTTTTAAATCAGCACTGCAATTTGTGGTCCAGCAAGGGAGATGGTGTCTTGCTTGATTGCTCTGCCAATAAGAACTCGTCATTCTTGTCAAGAACCAGAATCACAGCTTCTGCACTCTGGTTCTGGGAGACAGAGTCTTCTCTGACCTCGTCTGTCTCCCCTGACAAGGAGACAAATTTTAGCTTGTCCAAGAAAAGATAACCCCTGCTGCCTCCTTGCTTGGAAGGGAAAACACATTCTCCTTCCTAGGAGAGGCTGAAAGAAGAGTTGAGTACAAAGGAGTATATAAAGCGTCTTCATTTTCAACTGGTCTCTCTTTCATGTTTAGGCTGAGTGCAGCCTTGCCTTGAGTGATGGTGACAACATACTGCATTTCCCTTTCTTGCTCAATTCGTCATTTACTTTGACAACAGCATCTTCTCAGTAATAAGAATCAATTCTAATTTACCCCCATTTACTTAACAAAAATATGGGCTGCTTGTTGATAAGACTGCCACATAATTTTTTGTGATTCAGAATGCTGAAGTTTGGGGGAGAGGGAAAAACAGAGAGAAACAGCTTTCACCGGAGGAAAAAATACAGAGCAGTAATGCAGCCACCCTAATTTGAATGGAACAAAGCCAAGACTTGTACTTCTTGTTCTTTTAAAGTACTTTTCTGACATACCTGAGTTCTTGCAGTCCCAGAGACTGATTAGAGACAAGAAGACTGTGATTGTTTTAGAACTCCAAAACTCCTGCCAGGATTGACTCTGAATATCGGAGAGATCCTTGTGGAAGAGGATGTGAGGAGATTTTGTTAGCCAGCTCCTAGCTGCATAGCCAGACTTTTAAGATGAAAGTTAAGAATGAAAACTTATTGTAGCTCCTCCAATGAAGGAAGGAAGAAAAGCTCTTTGTTCTTGATTCAGAAAAAGGTGTTTCAATGTAATGAAAATTTTAATTTGTGGGTGGATTAAAACACTCCTTTATTAAGTCTTTATAACTTTATCAGTATTCTTAATTAAGAACATGTAAAATATATGCATATATATTTAGTCCCAAACTTGACGTTTAAAGGCAATCTCTGTGCACTCTTTATTTATATCTTTTAAAATTGAATATAATATTTATTCAGATTATTTTCTCTTATTCAATCTTCAGTGAAGAAAAACAGAATTTTCTTCCTGGGGAAGCAGAGATTTCACACTGGCTTTCACAAAATCAGTTTCACCACTAGATAGAGACTAATTTCCAAAGGGTCACAGAAAGCTGAAGTTGATTTGTCTTTGTCAAAGCAGACAAGTCGTTAAAGGAAGGAATTGTTGTGAGAATACTTCCCCATAACTGAACTCGGGGAGAGGGATGGATGAGGTGAAATTTACATACACACACACACACACACATTCCTTTTCTCCTCATCTGTCTCTTACTCTGCTGTCTCCTCCTTGCCATACTGTCTGCAGTAGCAAACTTATGAAGGAGGCACCTCAGCTCTGTTGAGAGATACTGAAACCTGAAGGGAAAGGAAATTTGAAATGTGCAAATATATTCTTGTTCAACAACTTTGCAGATGATTTTATTACCTTAAGATGTTATGGTTTCTTTGTCTCCTCTCTCTATGTCATTCCTCTGCTGTCAACTGTGGGATCTCACACAAAGTCACCCAGAGGGCCACACACATTGATACCTGGTGGGGATTTCTTAGTTAGAGCTACTTCATTTAATGGATCCTGGGAAAAGTCAAAGACCAGGATCCATTAAATGAATGATCACTTCCTGATATTGAAAATAAACCATCTGGAAGAGCCATTTTAAATGAATATGAGGATTCTACCCAAACTTAATACTGCTGACCCTTGAACAACACAGTGTTGAACTGTGCAGGTCCACTTCCATGTGGATTTTTGTCAATAAATATGTACCACAGTACTACACGATCCACATCGTTTGAATCTATGGATGCAGAACCCTGGATACAGAGGGTGAACTGTGAAGTTACATTCAGATTTTTAATGGAGGGGGTTCACCCTCCCCAACCCCGCATCGTTTAAGGGTCACATAAGAAGCTTTCTTTTCTCACTTCCTCATGCCAAAAGCAGAAATGGGAAGTACGGCACTCATGAAAAAAAAAAAATGAAGATGTAATAGTTCCAGTTTCAAAATCTGTCCCAATAAATACAGACATTAGAACTTTAATCTAGTTCTTTTTTCTGGATACCACTTTCAAACATTCTACCAAAGTCTTAATGTATTTTCTGAACAAAAATATTTTTTTCTCCCTTAAAGCTAAGCCCTATGGGTAAGGAGGGAACCTGCAAAACTGGTTCTGCTAGCAAACTATAAAACCTTCATGCCCTATTTACCACATTAGAAGAGAGCAACGTTCTCCTTTTTTCTCATTCTTGTTTTAGCCTGAACACATGGCTTTTTCTGAAGTTGTGCCAGGCTCAGGTCAGATACTATTAGGGCAGTGATGACTCTGGGTTACTGCACACACCACCACCATGGGCTTACCAGTGAGCTCCCCTTAAAGTTTCTATCTGGCCTCATTTTCACGTGAATGTGTATGTGTGAGCACTTCTGGAAGATATTAAGTAGTTGTGTCATCAATAAATGTTGGTGATGCTTATCTCTCTATTTCTCAGGACTTCAGCATGCAAGACTTTTGAGATGACCTACTAAGATACAATCTAAGTGACAACTGTTAGAGAAAAAAAGACACAAATTGATTGGGAAAGACATAAGAAGAAGAAAAGAAAACGTGGAGGTTCCTTTCTGCAGTATTTGTCTAGGGGGAATGTTCTTGTAGTGCTTATTTTAGAACCCTTGCTAAATTCTTGGTATTTGACTCACTGTAATAAATAGCAAATCAAATGCAAAGAATTTAGAATTCATTAGCTGGTGACATCCATGAGTTCAGAATACTTAGTAAAGACTTTATGCAGTAAAAAAAAAAAAAAAAGAAAGAAAAAGAAAGAAAGAGGGGGAGGGTCCTGGTACAATTTTTTAAAATATATTTTTAGTCCATTCTTATTTCTGAGGGAGTAAAAATATCTCTGTAGTTCATCTTTTATTTATTTTTTATTTTTTTAGTTTTCAACTTTATTTTTTGTTAGTTTGCATGCTTATTTTTTAAACGGTTTTTTAAATAGATTTTTTTTTGAAGGGAGGAGGTAATTAGGTTTATTTATTTACTTACTTATTTTTTTAATGGAGGTTCTGGGGATTGAACCCAGGACCTTGTGCATGTTAAGCATGCACTCTACCACTGAGCTATACCTTCCCTCTTTATAGTTCAAGTCTTGCCTCCACACTGCCTCCTCTACCCTTGACTTACCTCTCTTTTATTCTTCTCTCCTGTTCTCCTAACCTTCCCCCTCCCATCAAGTATATGACGAAAGAGGTTGTAAAGTTAGCACTTAATAATTTTTAGTCTCATCACCAGCCCTGGCTTAAATGCTCTTGAAGTTTTTCCTAGTAAAATCAAGTAGCTGTCCATATTAATTAGGTAGGCTAAACCACTGAATAAATATCCCTGGAAATGTAATGGCTGAAATAAAATACAAGTGGATTTATCTCTCAAGTAACAATCTAAGTGGGATGGGGGATGGTGGGGAGGCTCTGCTCTACTCAGTCATGCAGGAACCCAGAATGAGGCTGGTCCTTCCATCTTCAACATGCGGCTCCTAAAGTCCAGCTTGTCATCAATATTTGAGACTGTGGGAAAGAAAAAAAGCTGTAGACGTGAACATGGAAATTTTCAAGGCAAGCCTTGAATGGGACTAATCGGTTTTGCTCTCTTCACTGGAAAGAGCTTTCTCTTACGGCTACAAGTATTGCTGGAGAATAGGTCCTTGTCTCATCGCAGAAAGAATTCAGAGATGAAACATGGAGGTCAAGAAAGTACAGTGAGAATGTATTAGGTGATAGTACACTCTCAAAGGGAGAGCAGGCAGACTCAGGTGAGCAGCTGCCCTGAGTTTCTCTGGCAAGCTGGTTATGTAAGATGTAAAAATGAGTGGGCAGATTATTCATCAGAGAAGGAGGAATTTGGGGTTATATTTCTTAATGTTTCTCCCAAGGGAAGGAGGGATTTTTGTCCTTATTTAGTCTGGATCAGAAGTGTCATGGCATTGGTGCATGATGGGTACTTCTGATCTGCAAGGCTCATTTTATTTTTATGAAGACATAACGAGAAAAAGGTTACATTCGGATGATAGAGATTCTTGTCTTTTCCCACTCTTCTTTGTCTGCCTCCAGGACACTTGTTACCCCAAAATGTGTGATTTCTTATCAGTCCTGAGATTTCTGCCTTTCTCTGTCTGCCCAAGGACCCCCCATTGTTTACCAGAGTATGTTTCCTGCCATTTGGCCCATGCCCCCCTTTCTCTGTTCATATCTAGCTACCTGCATGCTCTAACACAACTAGCTGCAGAGGGAGCAGAAAAATATAGTCCATGGCTGGGTAGCTTCATCTCGGTTATAACTAGCCTACTTTGGAATCAGTGGAGCACAGAGTTTGGTGGACAACTTGCAATCTTCACCATACCTTCTAAGCCGTTTTATGGTCTTAATAAGAACATGAGGATAAGATGTAGATTCAAGAACCAATTGTACTGAGTCCTTTGTAGAGCAAACTATTCCTGTGGCTATATTAGTCACCTTTGGTGGGGATGTATTTGCTTGATGTGTTTGGATCCTCTTATGAGTTAGAATATACTCCTATTGTATAGACAAGTTATGAGAGTAAAATGAGAAAATATATCTAAAAGTTATTTGGAAGGGCTAAAACTATTTATAGTTCTTCAATGTTAGAAATTAAATTATTCCTTCATTGTTCAAATATAAGGAGGAGTCAGTTTAGTTCTATGAAGCCAATGCCCAATATTTTCATAGTCAAATGAAATATAATGACTAACAGGTGAACTGAAAAAGCAATCAACCTTCAAACAGAGTCCAAACAGAAAGTATATAAATAAGGGTAGAATATATGTCACAGTTAAGCTAGCACTCTTTTGTTGACACTGGGTCCAATTTAGTGGATTTAGCAACAAAGATAGAAAATTTTATTCACTCATTCAGTGTCACAGCTCAATGAACATTAAAACTGCCTATCTTGCTGGTAGCACCACTGAAGTCTGGAGAATCAATGAAATTTGAAGGCAAAATATAGGATGGAAGGCCAGAGAATGGTAAGACCCACATGAATGAGCCCTGGATGGAGAGTGTTCAGAAGACTTAAGTTTTGACTGAAGGGAGTATAGACAAATCAAAATATGAGGCTAAACAAGAGATAGTGGACCCCTTTAGTGGGATCACACAAAAATGCAAATCATGGCAGAACATAACGTATTGGTTAGACCCAGTATTTTAGGAACGTTAAAATAAGGATAGAGCACTCCATGCCCAATCCCACATAACAACCCAGATCAATACTCTGATATGGCATGGAGAGAGGCCAGCCAAGGTTAGGTAATGGAGGTGCCCTGACCCACTGACCTCGCTATGGCCTTCGAGAGTCAACGTTTTGCCATTAAATGTCAGATCAATTCCCAACAATTTAGACATTACCCAGAAGTCTCTGGTTTCCTGGAATCTTTAATTTAAATAAACAAAAACAATAACAACAACTTCAAACTACCATTTTCGAGAGTCTAAGGAACTATTATTTACTCTATTAGCTTAATCCATCCCACTTGCTCAGTTTTTAACATTCTTGTCTCAATTGCTTTCCAGCATTTATAAAGCAGTACCTGCATTAAAAAAAAAAATCTATATTACCATTATTTTTAATGTATGTTGATATCTATCTTTTTATTTTTATGTTCGAGAAAGATCTTTTCTCTCTGGGAATCTTATAAACAATTTACCATAGACCGTCCATTTTCTCATATAGTCCTTACCAGGATTACCCTTGTATTGAAATTACACTTGAAAAGGGTTTTCTCTCTTTAGGTAAAGGAGAGCCCAGGTTTAATTTATCTTTTATGCCAATGCTTAATGAACACCGAGCAAGGTTTAAGATGCCTTGCCTTTGGTAGGTATTCAATACATAAATTAGTAAAGTTTTAGCCTAACTCTACCTCCCTTAATTCAAGGCAGTGGGATGGAGGTAAAAGAGCGGCCCATCCATGTGGCTGCCATACGTTTGTAGGGGAGCCTCTTAATTTTCCTCTCAGGAGTAATGTGGACCAGTCTCTCTGGCGCTCCACGAAGATAATCAAATCTGGTTTTCAGTACTCCATAAAATGCCAGACTTCTCTTGGGGGCGTGCTCTCTGCCCAGCAGGCCTGGATAAGCAGGCTCTTAGCGGTGATAGTTCCAGACGGGCTCTTTTATATCTCAGGGATCACCAGAAGACTCCCATGTCCAGAGACTGACATACCTCTTTGATGGGCATGATACATGTTATTTAAATGACCGATTGAATGAATGAATGAGCCAACCATTTCCATCCCCAGATACCAACAAATTTCCAACTGGCATCTGGCTGCTTGAAGGTGTCCCTTCCATTAGGTGTGACAAGTTATAATCTAAAATAACACCTCATTTAGATCCTCGCCCACTTTCAGAGCTGCTGGGGAAAAGAAGGGAGAAGATTATAGCTCCCGGTCCTCCCAGCCTCCCCCTTCCGTCGTTCCTGCTGTACTGTATTGTCGTCTGTCCTGCCTGCCAAAGTTCCATTAAGGCTTTGGTGCTCCTGGCCCTTGAGTGGATACTCTACAAATTTAATCACCAAAGATGGCTTATTCTTGCCAGCTGGGTGCAGCAAACCAAAGGAATCATATCACACAAATATATGGGGATCAATTTTATCTAAGTGTATAAAGGAAGAAAACAGAGAAGAGGGGCTCTTTTGCTGGTGTGAATTTCCAGATTTTTAAAGTTTATCATCAATTCAAATATTCATGCCAAAAGGGGTAATAGTTCCAGCGATGATAGACAGCTGTGGAAAAGCTATCGGCTTTTGGCTGCCTCTGGAAGCAAGGTCTTGGCTTCTCAGCCGAGTGGAGGTTGTTGGGTGGGCATAGCTGGAGTCAGAAAAGGCCATTTAGTGCACGCTGACCTCCAGCTTACCTTGGGTGTGGCTGGGGCAACTCAGAAATGGGGTGAGGGACTTGGTTGCCCTTCTCAGCACTCAGACTCTCCTAACTGCAGCGGGGATTCTTGGGCCCACAATTCATATACTGACTCATCTGGCACTGGCTCTCTGGGTTGTACTTAACTCTGTGTTCTGCCATTGCCATAAGGTACAGATGCTTTAAAAAAAAATAAAAATAAAAAGAAGTAAATTTTTAAAAATGATCATCATTCCCCTGAATTGAGCCACCTGTCATTCTCTTTGGCCCATCAGTGAGAACAGAGGCATAAACCTTGTTTTGCTTTAAATGTCACAAGTGCAACCTTCCTGCTTTGCATTGTGATGTTTTCCATTGTAGGTAGAGGGTAGCTGGCAGACAAGACCCAGTCCTTTATTTATTTCCTTTCTAGGTGTTGATGAAAGTAAGTGTCAGTGAGGCAACATGACTTGTTTCATGATGACAGTCCTGCTCTGCTTGGTGACCTGTGACCTCCCTCCTCGGGGGATCTTGAGGTTAACGTGACTGCACACTGGATATCTACACAGGAAGGAATGTATTCAAGACTAGAAAATGTGGGAGGAATTTGGTGCACGAATAGAGCTTACTGAGCAGAGAAAACAACTGGGTGATTTTGCCCACCGAAACCCCCAGTTGATAGTTCCTTGCAACCCACTCGTCTGCAATGTCCACCACCTGATCAGACATATTCACATCTGCACAGACTCTTGCTCAAATAGTAATCACCTGCCTTGGTGGCCCTCAGAGGAGGGAGAAGGAATGGAGGCGTCTGTAAAGCAGAAGTAAACGAGCGTGAAGCAGCTGAGAGTGGTCGAGGAGATGGGTGTGTAAACACCTGCGATGCGATAGGAGTCCATCACAGCTGTTGGCACTTGGACCAGGCAGTCACCCCAGACCCTCCTACCAGGCCAAGCAGACAGGCCTCCAGCCAGACAGCCACTGTGATCTCCTGCCCCTCCAGCTGTCTATGTCTGAGGGTCTCAGGCAGGATCCTACAGTCAATCTCTCTCCTTTCTTGGGAGCAGGAAAGGAGATTGGTGCTCACCCTACTCCAAGCTTGCCTCATCTCAGAGCTCAATATCAGCTCTGTGCTTTGCAGCCACTCTGGGAGCCTCTCTTTTGTATAAGGAAAGAAGGACAGAATGTTGGAAGGGAATTCTCCTTGACAGATGGGAATGAGAGCGGTGTGAGTAACTAACTGGAGGCAATAAAGGTGTTAGCGAATAGCAGGAGGGAAGAGAGGGCCCTGGGATCACTGGCTCTCCTACACGCTGCGTGTTGTACCGGTGCCAGTGAGACCTGCCTATCTAAGCTTCGGTGGTAACAGCATGTGGCTCTGGCGGATTCACAACGTACTTGTTGGCTTTCTCAGTATCACAAGCGTTGGCTGGGTTCCCACCCAACTGAGGGGGCTGCCATCTTGTTGTTACCCTCCTTTCTGATGCCTCTCCTCCTGGTCATGCCTCCTTTCTTTGTCCTGGTTCTTTTGTTCTTCCCTTCTCTGTTCCTTATGCCTCATTACATGATAGTCCCCTTCTCCTTTGAGATGGTTGTCTCTTCTTAGAAATGAGCCCCCTATCAGTGTCAAGCCCAGTGTCATGCAACCATTTACCCTAAAACCACAGCCCTCTAGCCCTATCCTCCGTGTTAAGAAAACCTAGCTGTTTTGAGAACTGTATTATCTATACAGTGTTTAAATATGAATCCCAGCAAGAATTCTTCAGGCAAGAATACCATTGAACCAAAAGATGTCATAACACAAAGGAGTCTTAAATGCTTATTATCTCCACCCAACTACATTCCACTTGAAAACCAAGCAAATCATGACTTGGAAAAATTATATGAGTCCCCAAGGTTATGCAACCAATAGAGTGAAGGGGTCACTTAGTACCTAGGATTCTTGACTCCCTAACCAGTGATTTTTTTTCCCACCTTATGGATTTTAACAAAAATAAAAGCACAGATCCTGTAGACCCCTATGCTACTAAAGAAAATATTTCTTACCCCCAACCATGCTTGAATCCCTCTTGTACTGAAACAAATACAGCTAATGGATCAGGGATGCTCTCTTGTTCTGTTACGTGTCTGACCCTAAGGAAGTCACCACCTCCCTGGTTCTTAGTATTCTCTTTCACAGCTGAGGAGCCTGGACAGATCATGTAGGGTTGCTTCTGGTTCCAAAATTCAATGACCCTTTAAGTTTAACTTCTTTCACCAGAATACCTGTCATTTCTAGGTAGTGTTCTCAGTCCTTTCTGCTAAAAGAGGTTAAGTAAATAAAAAGGAAAGATTGGCCTCTGCTTTTGGCCTAAATTATAACTTCATGACCAGGGATGAAGGAAGTTAATAGCAATAAGAAAGCTCCCAGGGTCTACCATTTACAATTTAAATACTTTACTTGGGAGGTTAAAAGTTCAAAGTTGAGTCATAGTCTGAGGTGGCTCTGCTCTTTCTTTTTAATTATCTGAGGTCAGGAAGTTAATAATACCAGAAATCCCCAGTGGAGACCTCTTGTGCACTGTGTGAACTTTAAACTTGCTGATTTTTTTTTTTTTTTAAGGGTAAAAAGTTCAGTAAAAACACAGTGGACTTTTCCTCTTAGCCTCCACCCATTCATCCCCCAAGGTCAAAAGTTGAACTGTAAAACAGAAACCCTTGTTCTCTGATCCACATTTAAACAGATCACTTATTAAAAGGTAAACATTCCTAATGCAAGCCAAGATCCAAAGTGAATCTGTTCAATAAAAACAAAAATATTGTAATAAAATGAGTCTTTGATCTTTATCACTTGCCTTGTAATCGAACGTCAGAATTTATTTTATTTTTTTTGAATCTCAGAGAAAGATCAGTCACAAAAGCTCTTTCCTAACCTGTCTCTGCCCCGAGATTGGCATATCTGGAAAAGATAAATCTAAGACAGTTTTTAAATGAGTATTTACAATCTTATCTTAAGGCCATTTCTACAACTAATCCTGCACCATTATGTTTGTTTGTTTGTTTGTTTTGCTCAACCGGAGTTCAAGTGCGGTTTAAATCAGAAAGATTTAAAGGACTGTGGAATTGAGAGATGTTTACTGAAAATGATGGGGGATATGGACAGAATAAAGAAATGGATGAATGAACCCAATGAACCTCAGGGGAATTAGCAATGGACAATCTTTGAAATCTTCCACATGTTAAAGCTCAAACATGAAGCCAAGAGGACAGCTGTAGAGCCCCAAACATGCACAGTCCACCCTCCACACCCATGGGGTCCACATCTTCAGAGTCAACCAACTGCAGATCAAAAATATTCAGGAAAAAAAAAAAGTTCCAGAAAGTCCAACAGATACCAAAGGACAACTATATTTATTTAATAAGAGTAAGACTTGCTTTCTTGAAGTAATAGTGGCAAATTTAAGAAGTACAGAAGAGTCATCAACTGAAAATTGACCAAATCCAATCAGCTTGCTGAGAAAAACTCCCTAAACCACCATCAAAAGAAGCTGTTGCATGCAAGTCCTAAGTGTCTTTTTCCAGTAAAATAAATGATATATGTGTCCGTTCTTTTCACTGAATAACCTTTGGGAATGCTTTGGATTTTAAAAAAATCCAATCTATGAATGAATATTTGTTGCAAAAATCTTTTAAGAAGCACATTTGTCACAATTTATCTGTCTAAATGAGGATAATACCACCTACTTGTCTACCTTAATATTTTTGCAGTTTAATGAGAAAACTACAGAAAACAGTGAGAACTTTGAAATAAAGATAGGCAGTCAGCACATTCATAATAAGTAATTTTCACTGATGTCAGTTTTGACAATGTCAGGTAAGTTCTTGGACTTTCTGGTTAATTTTAAATGCAAATTAAAAATAGAAGCTACAGCTCTGAAGAAGCTGTGTCCTAGACCCATTTACACTGTAAGTAATTGTCATAACATCCTCTGGGACTCCTGGATGCAGCTGGATGACCCAGACCCAGGAATGACAAGCCAGGAAGGAAGTGGGGAGAGCACATGGGGCTACTTCCTCTTGTTACGATTCCCCTCTCAACAGCTGTAAGGAAGGGTGGAAGTTCCTTCTGAGTCAAAGTGTGGCTTCCAAGTAAGGGATGAAATTTGAGAGAGACGTGATCACATTGATTAGGATGTTGACCAAAAGGAAGTCACTGCATTTAGAAGCGTGTTCAGGGAAAATCAGGTATTAAACCAGGAGGTGAAGGGCATCTGGACACCGCTCATGACACTTAGGCTGGTGTTACATTCATGAGAATAATTTCTGGCTTCTATCCATCTTGTGAATGTATTCCCATGAATGTTTATATTTCTTCTGTTTGATTTTTAAGTCACCACATTGTATTAAGCTAGTTGTCTTCATACTTCTGTCTGACTGAATTCTGTATCTTTTTTCTTTGCCTGCAAACCACTTCATTTTATAAGAGGCTATTATTATATGTTCTCATAGGACAGAAATAGGACTAGATCCATATAAAATCAACCATCCACAGCAATGTGAGGAATGTACTCCAAGCGGTATGAACATAGTGTCATGAGAACCCTGGGTCTTTGCCATGTTTTTCTTGTTCCCTTGCCTTACACATTCTGATTCCCCTTCCTGGAACAATCCACTTGTCCTTGATCCCTGGGGCCCTGAACTCTGCCTTAGTATTGCTCCTCCTTGACACCTCACCCCCCTCTCCCTCTCTGACTACCAGTGTCCCTTCCACAGCAGTCCCTGCAAGGAGAAACATCAGAGTGACCATCTCACCACATTGTAATGTTTAGTTAATTTTGCTGCCTCCAACAATAAATTACAATCGAATTGAGAGAGAGCACTCTTATGCAATTCCTTGGGAGGGTCTTTTTCAAAATTACAGAATGAAAACTGGCAGGAACAGGATTCAGAGTGTACCTTAATGAACAGCGAAGGAGAGCTGAGATTCAACAGGGTATAAGACAGACTGAACATACACAGTCCGCTCAGCTTTGTGGAATAACCCTGAGCACAGACGTTCTCAACTTTGGCTGTGCTTTGACATCACCTAGGAACTACAAAATATCCTTGATGTCTGGGAACCAACCCTAGATGATGGTTTTGGTAAGTCATTTTAGAGTCATTTACTTTTAGAATCAAAGTAAATACTAAACTTTTTTTTTAAAATCTATTCTCAGCCCCAATTCTAAAAGTATATCTTGCATATTCTTTGTATTGTGTTGACAGAATTTTCTGGTTCTGATTACTTGAGGACATTCTCTTTGTGATAACTCATTGAGCTGTTCACTTTTGATACGTGCCCTTTGCCACGTGGGTGTTTTACTTCAACGCAAAGTTTACTTTAAAAAGGACATTTAAATTAAGTGGACTGAGATAGAGCAGGGTCATTGGGGTTTAAAAATGTTCCCAGGGAATACCTGTAACTATGAGAACTTAAGAATAAGGGCCATGACACAGGAAGATGCAGTTAAATGCTTCTAGAAATCACCAATGACATTAAGAATCACAGACTGTCAACTTAAGGACACCTTATTTTCATAATTCTCTTGAAGAATAAGTTACTCTCCCCTCTAAACTGATTGAGCAATTCTCTAGTATCCTCATGGCAAAATCAAACATCTTGGCCAGCCAACATATTACACTAGCTTCTTCACAAAATGGTCCTATCTTTTTCTTCTTCCTTATTAATATTGTGTGTTTTTGACTTATGCAAAACTGCTTGCCATTCCCTACCTAAGTGTGCTGTGCAAATGCTCCCTGTATCTTCCTACGTGTCTGATTTTAGGAATACCTTTCCTCTTAGTCCTCCAAGTAATTCATATTCATACTTCAAGACCCAACTCAGGCTAGTTCTCTGAATGCCTTTCCTAGTCCCACTGGTTTTATGAAGTGCTTCTGTACTGTGATGCATACAACTTAATTTGCTGGTCAACTGTAGCAGCCAGGACATTGGCTGAAACTAGCTCTCCACCACTGACATTGGATTGTTTTAAATTCTGCCAAGGGCAGAAAGCGTGTCATTTTTCTGGACTCACTTTCCGCAGAATCCAACACAGCGTTTGCTATGTAGTAAGTGCTACATGAATGGCTACTGAATAAATGGATGGAAGGATAGTTTGACGGAGGTAGAAAGATGATCATGTAAATGACTCCCTCCTCTATTTAACGTCTGGAAGGGCTCTCAGGATACTCGTCACTGAGGAGAAAGCATAATAACTTCCCATTAGACTGATTTCATATTCAGCTTCCAAAGGTTGGAGGCCCAGGAACCTGAGCCAATCATAGAAATAAGAGACTCAGGGCCAGGGCAGGTGGCCCCAGGTAAAAGGATTACAATCACGGTTTCTTTGGTTATGTTGGGATTTTCTAGATAAAGAAATAGAAGCAAAATGTTGTCATATAGTGTTTCCAAACTGTGACCTTTCTAGATGGTGGTTTAGTCCTGAGCCGCATCACTTTCCATTTGTTCTTTCTTCCCCTCACATTGGCCTTGAGTTCTTCTTCTTGAGTCAGAATCAGTATAAATGCATTAGTACCTACTGTCCCAACTTGGGTTCCAGCTGAAAATAAATTTTAAGTTTGTAGCTTCTTAAAGCTAAAAGAAATTTGGTGGTGGTGGGGGGTGGCATCTCATTCAACCCCTCCATTTTGCAAATCTAGAAGCACTTGGGAGAGATTTGGGGAATGCAGTCTCTGACAATTATTGGTGTGACTGGGTGGTTCTGTGCCTCATCAGCAAAGGAGGACCAGTCAGGTTGCATCAACAGTAACATGCAAGTCAACATGAGTTCCCTCTTAAGATCTTCTCTATTTCCACAAAGTCCCAGAGAAAGAGCTCACGTATGCTCCGAAACAAGCCAGTTGATGTTCTTTGTCCCTGGGCCCTTCCATAAGCCCCCTTGCTTCCCAGGCCCCTGCTCTGGGCCCCTCTCTGAGCACAGTCCTCCCTGGGGTGTTCCCATCTTCTGCCAGGCTGCTGCGTGAGAGTCTTTTTGGAGGCTGGGGGAGTGGTTGAGGGAGTAAGATGAAGGGTGGGAGTGGAGGAAGGAAGGATGTTGAAAAACATTAGAAGGATAAACTCTCCCCCAGCTTTTGAGCTGCACTTTGCTATTGGTAGGCCAGAGCTCTAGAACCCAATAGTCTAGAATTTGGCTCTAAAATCACATCTAGATTCCAATCTTGTCCTTGCCGTTACCATTTTTTTGACTTTCAGCAAGATATGAAACCTTTCTGAACCTGAATTTCTATTTTTCCTTCTTTAATGTGACGGAAATAATCATTCCTTCTTCATAAAATTATTGTGAGGATTAAATGAAATACTATCTTAATAGATCAGGCATTTGGCATAATGCCAGAAGTTGAGAAGCATTCAACAAACGATATAGATATTATTATTTTCATCTTCATCATTCTTACCACCATCACTTTAGTTATTCATTGAAATAGCTCCTTTGGCTCCTAACGCCTCTTTCAATTGGACCTTATTGGTAGTCCCTCAAGTCAGCTGAGGAAAAGCAGTATCTCCCCACCTTCTTTTCCCCCTTGCTCCCCTTCCAGGCACCTGTACACAAAACTGCTTTTTCTTCCTTTTCTCCTCCCCAAGCAACTGAGTTATCAGTTGGTACAAAGAGTTTCTCACATAGTTAAACTGTCATCCCATTAGAGTGTGGGCTAGGACATCTCAATTATTTAACAGGAAAGTCAGCTGCACTTCTAAAACAATGAAAGTCTTCATCAAATGCCAGTTTTCACTATAAGAAAGAACAAATCTGTGTTTTGGTGTTAGAGTCCCCCGAAGCAGCTCTTCCCTTCTATAGAAATAAAGTTCTAGCTTGACCCATGGTTGCCTGGGGACAGTATTGCCCACCTTCCACCATGCTGCTGAGAACAATACCCTGGCTGTGAGCACAGCAAGGAGATGCAAAGACCCTGAGGCTCCAGGTAAATGTGTGCTTACCCACCCAGTTACTCTGATATGCCTAGACTGTTTGAGCCGCGGTGCTTAGATGTCTCTGCTCTTCTTAGAGCTTGATGTACAAAACGATGTAGTGTCTAAACACTGTGAAAAGAACACCTACTCCCATGATATTTAGACATCAGTACAAGCCTAAAATACAATGTTTAATTAAAATATTAAAGCTGGTTATATTCCCACAAAGGAGTTGGAGAAGCAAACATCTTCCCATTCCCAATAAGGAAGCTTTCAAAGTTGATGTTGCAGAGGATTTCAAGGTCTCCGACCCAGCTGCACATTAAACGTCCATGGTCACCCTCTTGTGATTCACTGAAGAAGGAAAATGAAATCGAGACAGGGAAGCTATGTGCTTTATATAAATGACTTTTAAGATCAATCACTCTACTTGCCTTCTAACTGCAAATAGATACAGACTAATTCATCCTTCAAGCAAATTAGGGGTCCTCAGATCAAACAAAGAAGCACTATGTTGAAATAATTGGGGAGATTGCCCCAAAATTTTTTAGCTTCATGGTCTCAATCATGGGGGAAAGATTTTACCAGCTCAGCCTTGGGGCAAGACTGGGCCGCCCCAGCTTAGTTCAGGCATCTAAACCAATTGTGAGGTTAACCTAGATGGTAGCCCAGACTGATCGCCTTGATTTATATATATATATAAATATATATACACATATATATATGTTTATTATATATTTTATGTTATGTATTTGAGTATATATTTGACTAAATATAGGTAATTTATGAATCAGTGTCCATGGGCTATTCTCATACTGCCCAGCCTATCCAAAGAATAATTTTAGGGCTCAGATTAATCCATTTGAGGAAGCTACAGACTCTTAAAGCTCTCCTCCCTCACTCTATCCAGGCTGGAATGAGATCAACCTTCAAGACTGAGGGCACCAGATATATCTGATAAGGAGTGAATATCCAAATTGCATAAAGAAATCATACAACTCATTATCGATAAACAAACAATCTAATTTAAAAATGGGCAGAGGACCTGGATAGACATTTCTCCAAAGAAGACATGTATGGATGACTAAGCCAGACACATGAAAAGATGCTCAACATGATCAGGGAAATGTGAATCAAAGCCACAATGAGACATCACCTTACCTCTGTAAGAATGGCTGTCATCAAAAAGACAACAAATGACAAGTGTTGGAGAGGATGTGTAGAAAAGGGAACCCTTATGCACTGTTGGTGGGAATGTAAATTGATGCAGCCACTATGGAAAACAGTATGGAGGTACCTCAAAAAATTAAAAATAGAACTACCATACAATACAGCAATTCTACTTTTGAGTATTTACCAGAAGGAAAAAAATACTAATTTGAAAAAATATCTGCACCCCATATTCATTGCAGCATTATTTATTATAACCAAGATATGGAAAAAATATAAATGTCCATTGATAGATAAGTGGATAAAGAAAAAGCAATATATATGTGTGCACACACACACACACACACACACAGGAATATTATTCAGACATAAAAAAGAGTAAAATTATGCAATTTACAACATTAATAGACCTAGAAGGTATTATGCTAAGTGAAACAAGTCAGACAGAGAAAGACAAACACTGTATGATCTCACTTGTATGTAGAATCTAAAAAACATAACAACCAAATAAACAAAACAACACAGAAACAAACTTATAGATACAGAAAGCAATTGATGGTTGCCAGAGGAGAAGGGGTGGGTGGTTGGGTGAAATTGGTATAGGGGATTAAGAGATACAAGCTTCCAATTATAAAATAAATCAGGGTGTAACATACAGCATAAAGAATAAAGTCAATAACACTGTAATAATTTTGTATGGTGACAGATGGTTACTGGATGTGTTGTGGTAATCATTTTGCAATGTATTTCATTGTTGGATCACTATGACGTACACCTGAAACTAACATAATATTGTACTCAACTATAATTTTTTAAAAAAGAAAGTAGTGAAGATACTAGACTCCATGTCACCGGAGATACCATGCTAAGCGGGAGTAGGTCACAAAAAAAGACACAGATAGCTCCGTCTGACCTTTTTTTTGTGAGTTTCCAGGCCTCTGAGGGCAAAATTCCTGATTTGATGCCAAATGTTGTCTTACCAGAAAAAATTAGTAAGTGGAACGATTTGCCCAGAAGCATATATGGTCACCGTGGAGCAGAGAAGAAATGTCCTCACATCATCCAAATCATTATTTAAGCCTACCTCTTTTGACTCACGACATTAATGATGAAATTATTAGGAAAAGCTTACCACCTGTGAGTACCATAAATAACCGCTTTTCCATGCATTATTTCTGTCTTTCTTTTAAGTTTAAATATTTCTCCTGGATTTTCTTAGATCACAGCCTATGTTTGATCATATTGTGAGATATATCCAATTTCCTGTTCCCATTTGTCTCAAATGTCTTTCCTTTTTCACCACCACATTGCACTGTCCTCCATCTAAGACCACAGCTTTGGGACAGGTGGTTATGTGATATTGTGACTCATCTAACATCCACTGAATCAAGGGTAATAACACAGCTCTAACAGTTGTTGCACATTTATGTGTCAGACACCTTCCAGGCATATTGTTTGTTAGCTCATAATGTACAATCTATATTAATTACCATAACAACCTTGAGGAAGAGATCATTTTATTATTCCCAATCCACAAATAAGAAAACTGAAGTTAAACAACTCAGCCAACAGCGCATTGCTAAGAAGTAGCAGGGCCAAAACCCCAAGCCAGGCGATCTAGCGTTGTGATACAAAATCCACCCGTGGTGCTAGTCACACTTAACCAAGACTATTTGGAAAGAAGTAGTAAAAGTAAGTGAATCGAAAAGTTACAGAATCATAGAATCTGAGGGCCAAAGGGAGCTTCCTTGAGTTCTTCTTACTCAAAACACCAATCCAAGAATTTAACTGTTTGTTCATTAAAAACAGACAACCAGGGGAAAGAGACTGGGATATCGCAAAGGAAATAGCCCAAACACTCCCAAAAAGAAGAAGATTAAGGCCTTGGGGAATAAAAAGCAGGCTTCTGAAGGAGAAACCCAGCGTGGCCGGATGGCAGCCTCACCGGCAGGTAAACCGCTGGATGTGACATCACAGGCAGGCAGCAGGGAATGATAATAACGGTAGAGAAACACTAGCGCAGAGAGGGTTTTGTTTGGTTCTCTGGCAACACTTGACTCTGGGAAATGATGGGGAAATTCTAATTTCTGAGAACGCTTTTCACAAGAAAAACAGAGATTAGAGTTTCCAATGAAGAAGACATGCTGCAATCGAAGAAAGCAAAGTGCAATAAAGCGCTCAGGCCAGACGGCGTTTATCTGAGTGTTCTGGAGGAAATAAGGTGGGAAGCAGCAGAGACGGATGGGGACATACACTCTGTCTGTAAAAATAGCAACTGTTCTTGAAGATTGTCTGGTTTCTAACACAGTGTCTATTAAAAAAAAAAAAAAAATAAGGAACCAAGAGAGATCCCAGGAATTCAGACAGGTGAACTTTGTCTTGGTATTAGGAGACAGTTGGGGGGAAAAGAAAAAAATCTGAGGACAGTACCAAATAAAATCTGGGCACTGAAGTTTTGATCAGCTCCCATCAACTCTGCAGTAATGGGATTTCCACGTCTCCAACCTTAAACTTGATAATGACTAGTTAGTTAGAGAAACTTCCTGCACTTGCCTTTTCAAAAGGCTTGAGAATGAAGAAACAGATGCTTGCTTGGATCTAAAGAAATTATAACTATTTATAGTGTATGTAGAATAATGGTCAAAGAAAAGAGATTAGCTGCTGTGTGCCTGGAATCTGGTATTGAGATGAAAATACCATTTCACATTCACTTTTGAAAGTAATGAGGGGGTCTATGTGAGCCACAAGCAATGGACTGTCCCATGACTAATGCTGTATGGGGCAAGCAATGAAAAAATAAAAAAGGTAATCACATGCTTGTAGGATCATCATCACTACCATTTATTGAGTGCTCACTCTGTGGCCGGCACACGCTTAGCGTCTGACATCCATGATCTCAATTATTCTTAGTCTGTGAGTGATGGCATAACCTACTTAGAAATATCTGCTATTTCAGAAAGAAAAATGCCCTAAGGGGTAGGACAGGGGATCAGCCATGGTCAGAGTTCAGATGAGTTCCAAGCAAAGCTCATCTAAAAGGTTCTGAACAAAACGTGGTCTCCATTGAGAACTCAGTGAGGCCAAGAGAACTCTGCCCCTCCATCCCCGGGTCGGCCAGAAGCTCTTATCTTCTAAAATTCCAGAGTCAGTCTGACATCGGTTCCAAACTCCACCCGAATCATCAGCCCCAAGACTGGAGAGTTCTCACTGGGATTTTGTTTTTTGTTTTTTGTTTTTTATTTTATTTCCTGGTCCTTAAACCCACTTCCTTACCTAACTTCTGTCCTTCGCTAATTATAACTGTTTTGCGTTTGTTTCCTGATTCCTCTGGCTCAGTCTCTTCCCGTGGCCTTCATCTGTGTCGCCCATCTGGGATTTTAGACCCACGTAGGTCTAATGCCTTGTCTCAAGCTTTGTCTGGAACTCTCCCAGGCCTTGGTCCACAACCTCCTGCCACCCACCTCAGGGCTGACAGACAGCACAACCTGGAGCCCATAAAGATTAGAGCTGGTCAACTGGCCAACAACCCTTCTCAAAGAAAACCCTTAGTTCAGGGTTCTTCACATGATGCTCAAAGTACTTTCTGTTCCATAAAGGCTTGTTGACTGAATTTACAGCCTGTGCTGTAACATGAACTGCAGACCGAAGTCCAAATTACAACACATGACGTCGATGGCAAGAAAGAGTGAGAAAAATAAAACAACCTTGGACAGACGCCAGATGACATGGGACCCATGAAAAACTCCAGAGAGAGAAAAATGCACTAAACAGAAATAGCAGTGCATACACCACAGCCTTGCTCTCTGATCCTTCGTGAACTCTGGCTGCTCTCCTTCGCAAAATTATAAGCCTGTCGAGAGCAGAGGCAGTGAAGTGTCAAGCGCAGGGCCCCTACTTCCCTATCACTCCTGCTGCTCAGGAACTTGCAGGAACTGGACTTCCATGTTAGCCCTCCTCAAGGCCGAGCACTGACAGTAGTCTTGAGTACCAAAAAGCCCCAGTGAACGAAGTATGAAGATTTGTCACGCTTGCACCACATCGGGACAAGTTATTTGGAAAACCATCTTTCCGCATTTTGCATCTTATGGGTAAATTATTCTATTCGGAATCTCTCTTCCTCACTGCTCGAGTCTGTTTCTCTCCCAGTCTAGGGCTGTCTCTGGCTCTTCCAAGAGCTTACTTTTCCTCTTGGTTTCTCTAAGCAATAGCTCTCCCAAATGCCCGGTGTGATTGTTAGTTTTATGTGTCAACTTACCTTGTCACTCAAACACTAACCTAGGTATTGCTGTGTAGGTTATTTTGCAGATGTAGTTAACACCTAGGATCAGCCGGCTTTAAGTAAAGGTTATCCTCAACAATGGGGCTGGGCTGCATTCGATCAATTGAAAGGCCTTAAGGGTAAAACTAAGGTCTCCCAAAGGAAGAAGAAATCCTGTCTCAAGACTGCCAAGATCAGCTGCTGCCCAAGAGTTTCTAGCCTGCCAGCCCGCCCTCCCCTACAGATTTTGAATTTATCAGCCTCTACAATTGCAAAAGCCAATTACTGAAATAAATCTCTTTATAAATAAAATCTTGTATATACATATAAAATGTTTATATCTAAGTATACATGTATAAGTTCCCTCACTTGTAAATTATTAGGGTTTCAGCAGCAAAAATAATTCATCCACAACATTTCAAATGAATAGACTTTAAGGCAGGAACCATGAAGTAGAAGTGTGAGCAGGGTTAAGGAAATAAAGAAGGGAAGATTAGGCACCAGAGACTAGTGACAGAAGGAAGCAGTTACCTGTAAACTGCCCCACTGCCATCCCTGCCTCCCCACCGGCCCCAACCCGAGGCTGAAAGGGTGATGGGAAGAGGCAACGGGCTTTGGCACAGCCCAGGGAAAGCTGGAGCCTTGAGCTGAGCCTCCTCACAGCCTCCCTGCAGCAGGGAAGGACACAGCATGAGGCAGGGAGGGAGCCGAGAAGAGAGCTCTGACCTCTCTCTCTCCTCTTGTTCCCTAACCTCCTGGCCAGTGAGTCAGCCTTCAGCTGGTAGAATCCAGACAGAAGCCAGCCAGGAAGGGAGTCTGAGAGAAGCTGTTAGAAAACTCAGACTCCCAGGGCGCAGACGATGCAAAGGGGGAGAAAAGGTTTGGGGTGGGGAGGGAGCCCAGCAGAAAATATCCATCATAGCCTGGTTCTCCTAAGACTCAAACTACAAGCTCATACCAGCTTCCAGCTTTCATAAAAGACTTTTTTTAATTTAACTTCTTACCTGTTAATCTACTATATCCAATTAATCTCTATTTTTTTCTTATTCAATCCTATTATTTTCCCTGGCCCCAAGTCTTACTTTTTTTTATTATTCAGTTACATTCGCAATAACTCGCAAGTTAATTGCCCTCCCTACAATATTTACCTTTTTTATCAAGCCCTCCCTGAACCCTCAAACTCAATTTTAACCAATTAATAAAAATATACATATCCATTTACAGGGAAAACATAGACAAAGATATTTTATAAAAGAATCTATATATGTATAGTAGGCTTGGGCTAAATATTTTATACCCATCAGATTATAATCTACCAATTTGGACCATATAAAGTATGTATTCCAAAATATGTGTTTCATAGAATAATTTTCTTTTTAAGTATTTACTTTCATAAAATACAAAAAAGTAGACTTTTCATGTCTCATTTATTATGGTCAAAGAGAAAAAAAGGGCCTATTATTTATGTATAGGCAAGGAATTAACTATAGTGGACACATATGGGGTCATCTGTCCAGCCTTCTCATGTGGGAATTGTCCATCTTCCTCACCCCATTTATGAGGTTACCATAGACTGTTCTGGGGCAACAGTGGATTGGCCCAGCAGTAAACATGAGGCTCAAGATGGCCTCATCATTATCCCTACCCCAGACCTCATCCTCCAAGCCAAGCTTATAAATCCCAGCTGGGTACCTGATACAAATGGGAAATTGGAATCCATCCTTGAGAATATTTCATCTAGAACTGACAGTCATTTTTGGGGTACCTGAACTATAATGTCTAAAACTAAGAGGCCAACCATCAGTAACCACATTTCCAATCATGTGGAACAGAAAAGGGAGGCAATAAGAGACAGAGGGAAAAAAAAGAAAGCATAACCCAGAAAACAAAAAGGGAAGAGCCATACAGAGTCTTAATGGTGCTCAGATCTCTCCCTCCAGTTCTCCATCAAGTCCAGCTACATCTCTACCCTTGGGTCTTGTAAATCTCCTACTTTGTTTAAAATAATCTTAGTTGAATTCTGTCACTTGGAAGCCAAAGAGTCCGGATGAAAAACATTCCCATCATTTAAACTCATGGAAGGGAAGGCTGAGCCTCAGAGAGATCAAGGGACTTGTCAGGAGCATGTGGAAAGTAACTTATGAAAGAAAATTTCAAACCACACTTACTAATTTCTTGCCAATGAATCTGATAGACTAACATTCTATTTCTATCTACTATGTTGTCTTCAGTGGCAGGAAAATTGAAACCCATCTTTCCCATCAGGATTTACACTGGAAACAACAAATCTTAAATGATTCTAAAGCATGGTATCCTAGGTGGAACAAGAATACAGTTATATTGAATCCTCATCTTAAAAGCTGAGTCATATTTCTCCTAGGATGCTTTGAAATGGACTGAAATCCAAAAAGAAAATCAGTTACCTAGGCAAACATGACACGGTCAGCCCGATCCCTGAATACCTACTGTGATTGTTTCAGATGCTCATGGCCACCGTAGGGAAAGAAAGGATGTCTATCAATTCTAGTTTCCATTTCTCATCCTAATTTTATGCAATCTCTAAAATGTCAATATCTGCCCTGTTTAAAGGAAACATACATCTATCAAATAAAGAAATATATGAATTGTGAAAGGGTCTAACTCATCTGTCCCATTTTTAGCACCTATTGGGGAAGGACCAAAGGACAAAGTATGTAGCTCCATGGCCATAGGTGAGTCACGTTTACAAATGAATTACAGATAGTACAGAATAACTATGGTTCCTAAGAAGGGACTGCCAAAACGGAGAGCTTCTTCATGTATAGAGTGGTACAGCCTTGTGCTTAGGAAGTTGAGTTTGGGAGCCATATTACCAGGTTCTCAACCTCCAATCTGCCACTTATTATCCATGTGACCTTGGGCAAATCACTTACTTCTGTGCCTCAGATTCTTGATCTGTAAGACAGGAATAAAAACCGGGCTCCCTCAAATTGTAGTTATGAACAGTAAATGAATTAATAGATTTTACGCACTTGGAACAAAGCCTGCCAGATAGTAAGCACTCAATAGATGTTAGCTTATTATTCAGAGTCATGGATCACTTAGTTTTGTAGCTTCAAATAAATTACACACACACACACACACACACACACACACACACACACCCTTCCCTGTTGGTTACTTAAATAAAAAAGAAAACATATATTAACAGAGTAAATTTTAATTAAAGCAACTAATGGCATGGTATAGATCAGTTGGGAGAACGAGTTTACTTCACAGATTATTTCTAATATCATTGCTCATAAAACAGTAGGACTTCATTAGATACATACATTCAAAGGGAACATTAAAAATATATAATGTATAACCACACAGTTTGTTTAACACTGCTTTTGAAAATTATGATTATTCAAGGTGATTGTTAGTTTAAGCGAACTGTGTGAATGATTTTCTCAAGGAAATCAATAACCTTGTTTGTTCAGTCCCTTGAGATCACTGGGTCATAGCAGCGACCAGTATTCAGGCGCTTGGGAACTGTTCAGGGAAAAGGCAGCAGATTTGAAGTATCCTCAAGTATGAGAAGGGCATGCAGAGACAATTAATCATAAACAAGTCATTAAAATTAAAAATGTATTCTTAAATAGTTTCTTGATTAAGAACAAATGCCTCATTAATCTGGAACATATTGACTTGAGAACACAAGAAAAGTCAAAGAGAGTAATGACTGACATGACATGGAACACAACATGCTGTGTGTTCCCATCTCAAAAGCTTTAGAAGAACAGACTCCACAAAAGGTCACTAGATACAGTGAATTGAACAGGAAACCCAGAGTCACCCAATGATGTAAAGGTAAACTTTTAAAAATCTAGATAACAGAGAACACTGTGTACCGGCATCACTGAAACTTTTCCATCTATAGATTCTGAGGGCATTCCATTTATTTCAGAATGAAAATAAGGCTTAACCCAAGATATAAAAGATAAAAATTATATATATATATATACATATAAATAATAAATCTAATTTTAAAGAAACTTAGTTGGCCCTTTCCCCTACCCCCCTCTCAAGCATTAGTTAAATACGTGAATAGAAGTTAAAAGCTAAAAACCAACACAAATAGCTTTGAAGATAATTCTAACAACATAATTGGCTGTAGATTTTCTTTGGACCTTACTAAAGTTGCAATTCTTAAAGGAGCTTAGGAAACAAAATAATAGATGCCCATCAATATGAGAAGGGCATAAAAAAATCACATACATAAGTTTAAGAAAACAGATCAGACATTAAACATCCATATGAGATTGACTATGCAGTTTTTTAAAGACTACATCTTTTTCAGAAACAGTCACTAAAATATATCATATATTCTTCTGAAAAACTTCAGAATTTCATCTTCTAGTCCACGAAGAAAGGCACTTTTTCCAATCTCAGTCATTAATATATTCCCAAAACAGTGCTTAGCACATAATTAATGTTCCATATATATTTGATGAATAAAGAATTTCAGCAGGGGCTGAAACAAAAACTTGGATATGTATGTTGTGATTCATAATTTAATCATCAGCCTTAGGACCTTACACTCTGCAGTTGACCCCTTACCCACACATTCCACACCTTCCCTGGACCCAGCATGACTTCCAGGGAGATGTCTTCTTTTAATGAAGACAAAATATCAGGAAGGGTTGCAGCAGTTTTAAATGAATATTATGTGCAAAAGATTTCCTAAATGCCATTTTCTATAGTATGGTACAAAAAGAAACAACTATGATAATTTTTCCAAGCCCAGAATAAATTCTTCTGAAGTCAATCAAAATTTGACATGATTTTCAGGGTCAGATTCCAGATAGGATACTATAATATCCTTACCTAGAGCATATACTTCATTTTAGATTTCAAAACAAGGGAACAACAATATTTTTCTAGGAAGATGAAACAGTGACACGAAGAGAAGGAAGAGGCTTCCCACACTAAGTAATTAAATCGGATTATTTTTAGCAATATTTAAACTCTATCTTTCCCAAGTGTTTAATCTTCAAAGCAGAATGGGTAAAGAGCCAGCCCGTGAACGTTTCCTGTTCATTGAGTGTACACCCATCTTGGGCTGGAATGCAAATTATGATAGCCCATGCTCATGAGAAGCAAACACTCCAGTTACAGATACACGTCTAGTAATCAAGAATAATTATACACTGCCTTATATTCTCTTAAGTATTAAATTGTGTAGAGCAAATTCTAAATGGCCTAGAGGTAAGAGGTAATTTCAGCACCAAGCCCAGTGCCCTGCACATATTAGACATGCAATAAATACTTGATAGGTCACTGAAAGCTTGAACGAATGAGTGAATCAATGCATGCTTTTAGAAATGAATCCTGTTTAGAATCCTGGAAGATGATTCTACACTTGGAAATAGCAACACTTGATATTTCCACAAATGACATTTCAATTTTTCCTACCTCTCCATCTTCAAGCACATGATAGAAACTGTATCAACCTTGTATAGAAAAGATGCAAAGATAGAAAATCCGATTGATCTCTTCATGACATTGGTGGTCTTGGAGGCTCCTAATGCAGTGACTCAGTGGCCTGGCCAGTCGGATTCTCCGTGTTCGGAATTCATTCTAAGCGACGCAGAGGGTTGTGATCAGTGAACTGTTTGCATTGAACCTGAGGCCATGCAAGATCAAGGCCAGGGCAGCCGTCTGAGACCCTGTGGAAAAATAAGCAAAAGAAGTCAGTTGAGATGAGAGAGAATTAGAATAAAAGCAGATTAAAAAGCAAAGTCCAGAAAAACAAGGACCTTGAAAGAGAGACCTTCCTTGAGAGGGGAAGCATCTATTTTGAGAGAAGCGCTGACTCTGTTCTGTGGCTTCAGGGTTCAGGTTTATCTGGATTCCAGGGACACCTCTCTCCCTTCTTTGAATTAAACTACTTTGGGTCAGTTTCTATACCTTACGACTAAAGGAGCCTAATTTAAACACTTAACTTTCAGCAATTTATTCTTTTTTTCCCCTTCTAATTTGCTAATATTGTCTTTCCCTAGCTTTAGATAATATAAACATTGGCTTAGAAATTCTTTCTTACAGTCATTTTAACTATTTGGTTATGCTAAGAGAGCTCACATACTCCCTAGGATTTCACAGCAGTTCCAAGAGAAAAGATTAATTTATTGCTCCTGTGAATTTCTATTCTGTTCAAATTTTTAAATTTAAAAAATTTAAATTGTTATAAACCAAACCAAGCATACAAGAATACTGTCTATCACTTTGAAGAGAATGTTTTGAGCTAGCAATGGAAAAATTCATTAAAACAAAATATTTTATCAGTCTTAGAGCTTTTGTGTAAATTTAGCAAATTTAGCAAATTTAGCATTTATACAAGGCCCAAGCACCGCTGGAAAATTTTAAAAAGAACTCATTATCCACTTGTTCACATCCACAATGCAAGGACAAGACTGAGCAGAATTTTTCACCACATAGTTGACCAAGCTGCACAGTTTTGTTTTGTTTTTTTTTAATGCTTTCTTAAAACAGCTTAGGGGTTTCACTGTTTGAAAATGAACTCCTGGTATGTGTTTGGCTGGTGGGTGGTTTTTGGATTGGGGCTTTTTGGTTTGTTTGCTTAATGTGCACATCTCAGTCATCTGAATGAGCTGGATGAGCTGAAGCTTTTTGAGTAGAACACCCAAAAGTACTTGGAAGGAGACCTATCAGGATGAGGCAGATGAGGGAGGAGCCACCCTGACCCTGCTGCCACTGGCTTCCTATACTTTGCTCCTGGAGGCCGCGTTAAGATGCCAGGTCACATACTCAATGAGGAGACACATCCTAAAGTCCCTGCTTACACCCAGAGTGTGGGGGTGAGAATCCGAGTCGCGCTCTGAGGGTGCAGCTCATGACCAGCTAAGTTTAAGAGAAGCTCATGTTAAAAGGAAGTGAAATTGTAAGTGATCTTTTGGTGACCTTACCACCTAGAGGAGACAGGAGGCTGCTAGTCTTGTTCTTGGAATGCTTATTCTATCAGGATTTAGCAAAACAGCTTGACAAGTAGGTTATTAGGTTTCCTGCTCAGACTCAAGCCATAGGCAAACCCCCCAAAAGCAAGGAAGATTGAGGTGTTCATGTTATGGTCAAAACGGGTAACTCTGCCTTTCTTAATACTTATACACATAGAAAGAGCCAAAATCACAGCTACAATTTTACACATAGCACATCAGATTTGGCCTAGAAAGAAGTAAATTTACAAAAGCTCTAAAAGAAAAATTGAAAAATTTTGACCTGTGAAAAAGCACTGTGTCTGGAAATTCAAATCTAATTCCAAACTGAGACTAATGGATGTACCACATGTTTCTGGCTTTAAACCAGTATACATCAGTCACTGGAAGTGAAGAAGGGAGATTTTGAAAAGCATCTTCCCTTATTTTAGATATTTGCATTTCGACAGATTTCCAGTTTGTTCTCCCCCACCCCCGCCACCCCATGTAATGCACTCAATATTCTCTTCCTCTTTCTTTATTTATCAGATCCCAAAGCCTTCAGGCCTCAGTCTGCAAGTGGAATGAAAGTGCATTAATATCCGCAGACAAAGTTATAGGCTTCCGTCCACTACTTGCTTATAAGGAATTTTAGGTCCTGAAGGGTTTTCGTACCACCCAAGAAATTCTGGCACCTTCCAGTGTCTTGAGTGTTGAGAAGTCATCTGGCTGTGCTGGTTCAGACTCTCCTGGCTTTTTGCCATGTCTGTGGGTGCACCAGAGGGACTGCCTATCTGAGGCCACTGATCCCTGAGAAGAATATTATTTTATCCAGAACAGCTCCTGGTGTCCCCACCATGGCACAGCACTGCCGTGTCATCCTGGCACTATCTTTCCTTCGGTCTTCCCTGCATAAATGGGGAAAAAGATTTCTAATTTCTGAATCCACAGAGCTCTGAGCTACCCATTCCCCATCCCACCCAGGAATGAGAGGCCACATTAACCTCTATGTTGTCTTCATGCACATCTCCCAAAGCCCCCCTCAGGTCTTCAGACACGAAACTTCCTCCTCTCTCCTCCCTTCTCCAAATGCAAATCAAATATGTTAATATATGCCTGGGAGGATTGTTGGATCCAAAAAGCTGTTCTCAGCTCAGGCTTAGAAAAAACCGCAGTCTGCAGCTCCATTTGCTCCTTTGGAACACCAGACGACAGTAGTTAATAAAGATGAGTTGCAGACTCACCTTTATAACTTGCTCTTTTATATCTTCACTGAGATGAACACCATGGTTCTTTCTAGCTTGCCAAAAAACTTGAATGGAAATGTGCTGAACTAGGGGCAAAACTTTGTGCTGGCTAGGTAAAATGATGGATGGTATTGTTCACAGGAAATAATGGCAAACAGAAAGAGTTTACATCTTGTCAAATAGACAGAATGGGCATGGATAGGAAAAAGAGAGAAAAACGGTAGAATAAACAGCAACTGTGAACTCCACTGAGAGAACTAATGGGTGTTATGTGTCCAAGAGATGGCCTGAGGTGGTTTATAACTACAACAAGCGTAATCTATTTTACCAGTGTAATATTATGTCATCTGGAATTATGCATGGTATATGCAGTACAAGGAACTCGGAGGTAGAAGAGTGAGTTTTCATTAGAAGTATTGAGTTGGCCCACTGACTCCAGGTGTGCTACCTGAAAATGAGATGACTCAGAAGTGAGCCAGGACAAGGAGGGACCCAAATGAAGACTTGCAAAGTGAGAGCTAACACAGAGAAAAAAGGAAAGTAGATGCTTGAATAAAAGAAGGTTGCAAGAACCTAAAGGGAAAAACAACAACAAAAAAAAGAAGATTGTATGTTTGGAAAATGATGACTCCCTAATTATGAAAAACTTAATTTAAGATACAGTATGTCTGCTCTATAAATCCTCAATTATCACAGCGAAGAGGAACACAGTTTTTAAATTAAGTACTTAGAAAATATTTAGGTCATTATTTTCAAAACAGAGACAAATCTCTAAATATAAAAACTTCTGAATCCATTTTGTTTTTCATCACGCTAGAGATGTGAGTCTTACATATTATTTTTGGATGCAAAGTTCTGTTCTATTGAATAGAGATATGATTGACATCTTAAACACAAACTGGATTATCAAGCTCTGTTGCTTTTCACTGAATCAGCGCCATCTCGTTTTTTGGAGTCAGTACCTATGGAGGTTTCACAATATTATATTAGCCTAGAGAAAGTGTCTCTTCTAAATTCCATGTGTGTTCTCATGCTGGCTGACGGGGTAACAAGCAGCCTTGGTCTACAAACATTCCCAAGACAGAAATGCACTACTAGGAAAATCATAAGACATAGACTAGTATGACATTTAAAAAAAAAAATCAGGATTTACACATCCAAGTATGTGTGTTGCTTTTAAAGTATCCATTTGGGAGGCTGCACACTTAGTCTAATAAGTCTGCCATTGCTCCAAACATTTTTTCAAGTTCCTTTCTGAAGATGACTTTCATTTTCTGTGCCACATTTTTTCTGAATGTTCAAATGGTTATGTATCTTCATCTTCTGAGCGTAAATTTGATTGAAAAATTAGCCAAAAGTGAGTCAGAAGTAAATCTTAAGAATAGGAAAGGCAATTAAACTGGGCAAGAAGATAAAGAGGTAAGGTGAACACTGGAAAAGTTTTGTGTGGATGGATCTTTTTGGATACATTTGGCTTTTGCGAGCTATTAATTTTGCTACACCTCATATTTTCACTTTTTTTTAAGATGATTGTCTTCTATTACAAAATGAGTAACATCCTGAATTCAGCTGCTGACAAACATACATGTGTGTTTCATTACATAATGAAAGCAAAAAATCTACAGAATTCAGTTACATTTAGCAGGAAAAAAAAAATGTTGCTCCAGATAAAGTTTTCTCCACCATAATACTTGCAATTAACTCAAACACACACTTTTTAAAAGACACATCAAAATACATGATTTCTTTTTTGGCTAATTCTGTCCATGTTCTATGGAAAGGTCCACTCTGCAAGATGCTTTGACAGGAATTTTACTAACTTTTCTAGTGTTGTATTATTTGATTAAGGATTTTTCTCCTTTAGAAAATACTGCTTTTACAACCACTCCTCTGCTATTCAGTTGTGATTCTTAATATTTGTACCTTTTTTGCCTGTGATCTGTATGGGAAATTTTTGATACCAAATGCACTCAAATAATGTTTTGGTTTAAATTTTAATACTTGAATTTGATACACAACCGTGTACTAACATGATTAGAGGCATCATCTCAAATATCTGCAACATTTCGCAGCAACAAAAATTGCTGTCGAGTAAATGGCTCAGAATTACCATCGGTGAGGCGGCACCTGAAATCCCTCTGGGTGCCAGACCAAAGCAAGCGAAGCTCATTGGATTAAAGAGCACTCCTTCAAGGCGGCTGAAGCATCACCAGTCAGATGGCATCCGTAAGAAACATAGGTCTGAGTTAACCAAACGAGCACCTAGTAAGGCTTCAAACACTCTGAGAACAAGCCTGACTCTGCTCTGTTAGTACCAGTTTCGGGTCCAGTCTTGCCCAGACTTGCGATTTTAATAGGCAAGCCACAAAACAAAACAAAACAAAACAAAAAAAAAAAACAAAAAAACTTCAAATTTCACTCTGAGCAGCATCAAGCTTTAGGGAACATAAAACTAACTCAGGAGCAAAGCAAACTGTGAATAATAAACAAGCTCTGATGGAAAGTGCATAAAGGAGCCCAGAGTCACTTTCCAATTTCCTTGGCAACCAGATAAGCAAACAGAAAGCATCAACCAGCTGAAAAACTCACATACAAGCACACTTGATGCTCACAAAGACCTGAATAATAGAGATGATGATCATACCGAGTGACAAAAGATAGATGAACTCACGCTGGCTTTGCAAGTACAAAACCAGTTATTCTGCTCTTGGTGTTTCAATAAGTAGAACTTTCCATGTGTAACAAAGGCCACAGTGAACTGTGTGAAAGTTTGCGGAGCCTGGGGAGGGGGAACTGGCCGGACATCACCAGGGTCATCTAAATTTGTGACCCCCTGACAAACTCTAAGTTCCTGAGAAGATGGCCAGAGGGGACCTGCTTTGTCAAAGGTTAGAAATGCGGGAATACGGTGCGTGCATTTGAGTGGAAGCTAGGTGCACTCTGCATTCCAGCTGCTTCTAGGGCTGGCTAGGAGAGACGGGTTGACCACACTGAGCTGGAGAAACCTAGCAAAACTCAAGTTGTTCACTCTGTGCTGTCTGAATTACACATCTTATTTGCAAATGAGGCATGGAAATCGTTTCTCAAAGTCCTAATACTTTTTTTCCAAATAATATTTATTTCCATGTGGCATTACTTTTTTATTTTTACTAATTATTGAGTGCAGCCTATTTTGTAACCACTTAAGAACACGCTGATCCGAAACTGAACATATAAATAGTTATCACCACATACCTAAAAAAGCTGAAAGTTAGAGTGGGCTGAAGAAAAAAAGTAGGAGTTAGAGAGAAGGAGAGAAAGTAAGAGATTGGATAAAACAATAAAATAATGAGGAAAAGAAGCCATTTCTATGTATGGAGTAGGAGAGAAGCTATTTCCTAAGGCTTTGGGGGAGGTAGGTTTCCCACACAGAAGACAGCAGGAGACTGAAAACCCTGCTCAGCTTGCTCTCCACACCTTAGAGATTCTAAAACTGTAAACATCAAATGCAATGTTAAAGCCACATACGGGTTCTTTTCCTCATAAGTAAATTACATTGTCTTATTACTACAGCGTGCGGCTCAAAAGGCAAGTAATTATTTTTAGTGGCTGAGAAGAAATTAGCTCCAGAAATAAAGGACAATTTGGGAAAAAAAATAATGTAGGCAATAGGATTATGTTTCTTTGGGGCTTGCGCTTAGAATTAAATTCTAAAACATGCACAAGCCCCTGGAGCAGTCTGCACGTATTGTCCCCTCCACTGTTCAGTCTGACCAACATCACCCTTCACACACAGGCCTTTTCACCCTCTTCCTCCAGGCACTTTAGATATCTCCAGGATAAGAAATTGTAAACAGATGCCTGTGGCCAAAAAGCACAGAGCTTTGCCAGTGAATTCTTCTGAAATCACACAAACGGAACCCAAGGAAGGCAGAAATACACATTTCAAATTTAACAGCTATAGTCTGAAATCTCAAATTATACATAAATTATTTTGTGATTCAATCCTAATCTGGTCATTTTAAAGAACCCAAGACCCAGCGCAATAGCCCATCACCCATCCCACCTTAAAAATGTCATTTTCTTATTTGAATGTCTTAAGTACCAATTTGTTCCCTCTTTCTGAAAATTCTGTCACCTGTTGCGATTTCTCTGACGTTTGATATAGTTTATTTAGAATTCCTGTCATGTGTAAATGGTATCTTTAAATAATGTGTGCGGGAGCTCTTAATCAGTTTTCACAACTGTCCATAAGAAGCCTGATTATTTATTTTAAGACACACTTTGGAAGTTTTGGTGTTAACTTGATAAGTAACAGCTATTGGAAGAGAATAAACACTCCTGTAGATAAGTCTTCCTTTTGTGTTAGATGAAAAAAATTAACATTTCATTCATGGTGCCTTCTTATATTAAATTTCTCGGGGTCATCAGACTTTAGATGCTAAAAGGGTAGAGGAAAGAGATGGATGAGAACAGTTCTGAAATGACAGTGAAAACATATGGTGTCCATCTTGCAAGCATGAGGCTCACTGCTATTAGCGCCACTCTCCCTGTGTTCAGAAAAGCTGGAATAAGCCAGCAGGCAGTCTGGTGTCTAGTCAGAGGGCCAGAAACAAACAGGTGGTGCTGACCTAACCTTCTCTTTGCCCCGCAGATACTCTTAGCAAATACTACACTCATTGTACTGCTGCTTTAAAATACATTTATTTGATGAAAGCCAATTGTTGAAAAAGACAGTTCATAAGGACTCATGCCTGAAATTGTTCTTGTTGTTGTTCCTTTTACCTTATAAAAATTACTTAATTTAAAAATTCAAGTGTAATATGCATGTTTTAAGCGTTCACCTGTGTGAGTTTTGACAACTGGTGTATACATCAGTGCAACACCGCCCAAAATGAGATATAAAACATTTCAGTCACCACAGACATTTTCCTCACGCCCCTTTCCAGCCAGACTCCACTGCACTGAATCCTATTGGCATGCACTGTTTTGGCCCATCCTTGGAGCAACTTACTGTGACTGAACCAAACTTAGGTCCCTCACCTTTGCCCAGAAAAGCTGATCTTCTGACACTGGGTTGGGATGAAGGAAAACGCAGCATTTATTTTAAAGTCACCAATAAGGGTGGCTCAAGCTCTAAAGCCCCTAACTCCCCAAAAGCTTTCAGCAAAGCATTTTTAAAAGCCAGGTGAGGTGGGGGTGTGCAGGTGTGTGATCAGCTCATGTACAAGTCTCTGATTGTTTGACGGTGAGGTAACAGGGTGGTTAACATTATCAATCCTTAGGTGCCATTAGGTCTGGGGCCTCATGATCATCAAGTAGTCAATTTCTTCCATTTGGTGGTGCTTGTAGCATCTGTAAAACATCTTGGGAAGCATGCATCAGATACTATTATCTGGGTACTTCAGAAAGGAGTTACAGCAGAAGACATGGGGGAGGGGTCTGTCCTGAGAAGGCCCCATGGGGTCCTGCTGGTCACATCATCATATGGATTTTATATCTGGCTTCTTTTGCTCAGTATTATGTTTTTGAGACTCATTCATGTTGTTGTACATATTACTAGCTTATTCCTCTTTATTGCTGACTAATATTTCATTGTATGAATGTAACACAATTTGCTCATCCATTTTCGCAAACAGAGAGACTTAAATTGTTCCTCTGATCATTCTTGTACAATTTTGTGGACATACATTTTCATATCACTTGGATAAATACCTAGGAGTGGAACTTCTGTTACAAAAAATGATTAACTTTTAGGAAACCGGCAAACCATGCTCCAAAAGAGTTGTCACATTTTACAACAGCAACAACAATCTGTGAGTGTTTAAGTTGCTCCTCATTCTCTCCACTGTATGGTATGGTCAGTTCTTAGCCAGTCCAGTGGGTGTGAAATGCTATCTCATTATACTGAAATCACATCTCCCTGAAGACTTACAGTGTTGAGTGTTGTGGGCACGCCAACCTCCTTCCCGTGTGGGCAGGCTCATTCCTGTCTTTTCTCTTGCCAAGTGTCTATTCCAGTCTTTTCCCATGTTTTAATTGGGCTGTTTACCTTTTTACTGTTGACTTGTAAAAGTTCTTTGTATATTCTGGATATGAGTTATTCTGAAAGAGAAATGATAAGAATATTTTCCCAATCCGTTGCTTGTCTATTCATTTTCTTTTCATGAGCAGAAATTTTTAATTTTGGTGAAATTTAATATTGTTTTATAGTGATATCTTTAAATTTTTGTCTAATTAATCTGCATTCACCAGGGAGGCAAAGATATTCTTACTTGTTTTCTTCTAGAAGAATTTTTTATTATAGTTTTTATATATAAATTCATGTAGGGGAGGCAAAATTTTACCTCTATCCTCTAAGGTCCTTAGTTGGTACTGAGAATTAAATTGACAGAAGACAGATTAACAGGAGAAAAACATCCAGAATTTTACAGCTACCTGGGAGCCTCATTAAAACATGATGACCCAGAGAAGTGGCTAGGCCTAAGTTTTTATGCACTAAGTTGAACAAAGAGAGACAATTATAGAAAAGCGAATGTATAGGGAGACTAAAAGAAAATAAAAGTTATTGTAACAAGGTCTGTTTGTACAGATTTCTCTCAGCCTTGACTCCCCATCTCTGACGATAAGAGTCTTTCTTTCCTCCTGCTCCAAGAAGGACATTTTTCACATGGAAATTTTATCTTTTGCTTTCAGGAAGAAAAGGGAGGCCAGAGTGTTCTTATACCTGCTGTTTTTTAAGTGCTTTTAGCTCAGAATAATCCTTGTGCCAACATGGCGCATTTGAGTGGGGATATATTCCGCCACTGTTTATGATTCATCTCCAAATAATTGTTTGTGTATTGAGTGAGGTAGGGCCAAAGTTCAATTTCCTTTCTAGTGGAAATCCAGTTCTGGCTGCATCATGTCGGAAAGAATTTTCTCTTCCTCACTAGTTTGATTTGCCACTTTGGTCAGACATAAGTATATTTGTGTATGTATGTATCATATGTGTGTGTGTACATATCTTATATATATCTGTGTGTGTATATCATATAATGTGTGTATATATCACCTATGTGTGCATGTGCCTATTTCTGGATTTTTAAAATTCTTTTCCATCAATCTATTTGTCTATTGTTATGCCAATACCACACTGACTTGATTATTGTGACACTGTATTAAGCCTTAAAATCAAGTAGTGGGAATCCATCACCTTTGTTCTTCTTTATCAATATTGCTTTGGCTATTCTAGGTCCTTTGCTTTTTCAGACTAACTTGTAATTTCTTCAAAAAACTTACTGATATTTTTTACTGAAATTGTATCAAATCTGTAAGTAATTTTGGGGAAGATGAACATCTTAACAATATTGAGCACTTCAATTCATGAATATGGTATTTATTTAGGTACATTAAAATTTCTTTCAGTAATGCTTTATAATTTGCTCATCTTTTGTTAGGTTTATTTCTAGCTATTTAAGAGGTTAGAGACTGTTTAAATGGTATTTTAAATTTTGATTTAACAATTGTTAATAATTAGAAATACAATTGATTTTTTGAGTATTGGACCTATATCTGAGACCTTGCTAAGTTCATGTATCAGTTCTCATAGTTATTATCTTGTGTGTGTGGATTCCATGGAGTTGTATACACACATAATAGTGCCACCTGTGATTAATGACAGATTCACTTCTTCCTTTTGAATCTTTATGTCTCATTTCTTTTTCTGGCCTTCTTGCAGTAAATAAAATTTCTGGCCAATGTGGAATAGGGGTGGTGACAGCCATACAAATATTTATGTACATATTTTCTCTTTCTGGTGCTCTTTGTTTTTTCTTTCAGATCCTTCCACATGGCACAGTTTCTCTTCAGTCCAAAGAACATCTTTAAGTATTTGTTGTGACACAGATACGCTGCAAACTCTCACAACCTTTTATCCTCTCTGAAGCTGTCTTTATTTCATCTTCATTTTTAAGGCTATCTTTACAGGATATGAAGTGTAGGCTGATTTCTCTTTTAGCATTTTATAGCCGTGGTTCTATTCTCTTCTAGCCTTCACTGTTTGTCATGGAATTCTTATCACCATTCTCTTCTTTGTGGTTGTCTTTTTTTATTTGTCTCTTTTTAATATATTCTTTTATTTCCGGTTTATGATACTTTGACTATGATGTACTAAGAGGGAGATTTCTTTGTACATACTCTGCTTAGGGTTTGTTGTGCTTCTTCTGTGTCTTTCATTAATTTGGGGAAATTTTTGTTCATTATCTCTTCAAATATTTCTTCTGCCCCATTCTTTCTCTCCTCTCCTTAGACACCAGTTACACATATGTTAAATCATTTGATTCTGTCCCATAGATCTCAAGATACTCTACTCCATTATTTTCATTGTTGTCTTTCATTTTGGATAATCTCTACTGATCCATCTTAGGTTCACTAATTCTTTTCTGTGCTCAGTCCAGTTGTCAATAAACCTATTAAATGAATTCTTCCTTTCTTATAACATATATTTCATTTTTGCTTTTCATTTTGACTTTATAAAAATGTCCATATCTCTAATAAAATTCCTCATCTATTCACACACATAATTCATCCTTTCCACATATTAATCATAGCGATTTTAAAGTCTCTGTCTGATAATTCCAACACCTGGAACATCTCAGCATTTGCTTTTATTGACTATGCTCTCTCTTTAACATGAATTATCACTTGCCTTATAATTTTTTTTATTATATTTTGGACACAGTGTGTAAGAAAAAAAAAAAACCCAGTAATGACTAAAGTGAAACATTATTTTCCTGCAGAAAAATCATGCCTTTTCTTCTGTCAGAGTATAAGTTTGATGAGCTGGGTCAATCTAATCTATAGTCAAGCTGTGTTTGGACATTTTTGCAGGTTTAGTTATATTCAATTCACCACTGACTTCAAATTATTTCATAATGGGATCAGGAATTTCCCTTCAGTTGTACTTGGGAATCTTCGCACAAGTGATACTCTGGAGATTTCTTTATAATTTTCATCCAGCCTCCAGCTCTCTGAACTATGGGCCATCTCTTTTTTGATTTATAGCCTTGTTACTAGATTTTTTTAGGCATTGGGGAGTTCTCTTTGCATTTCTGCCAGAATTCCTGAATTTTAACCTTGGACCTACCAATGACTGATTTATGACTTGGGTGAACTTACTAAACTTTTTCATCTCATTTGCTAAAAAAGAATATGAATCACTACTCTCATATTAAATAAGGAGTGACCCAACATTACAGAGCTAACATGCATTTAGGAGAAGCTGAATGTGAAAGTCAAAGTCAGATTTAGTGTAGAAAATCAAATACTCTTTTTGGATTGATCTGTCTCTGTCATTAATATTTTGACTCCAATATTGTCGAATCAATTGCTAAATTATTTTTTCTGCTATAGGGCCATTTCCTGAAAAATAAAGTATTAAGCCAGTCTGAGTTATTAAAAGAAACAGTGGGAAATCTAAGCAAATTAAAAACTGTGTGGACTTTAGAAATGACTTCATTATTTGCAATTTTCTAGTGACTTCCAGAAGCTTAGAAGATATGATATTTTCTTGCAAAAACATGCTGAAAGACACACAACATGGGTATTTACAACCTTCTGCAAGAAAGAAGAAAATAGGAAGAGAGAGAAGGAAGATTACTATGGAGTTAATATTCAGCATTACTATATCAACCACCTGCAATGCCTTCTCCTTCATTAGTCCAGGCTCATAGCCATGTAGAGTAGCACAGAGAGTTTCTGTCCTCTATGTCTGTAACTGCAGTTTAAAAAAAGAAGTTTGCATTGTTGAAATTAGCCCATATCCACTGCCAAAAGTACATGATCCAGTGGCTAACATGTAATGATGCTATTTCTGAAAAGCGTGTTGTAATTAAATGTCACAGTCCTGCATATATTTCAGACAACTCAGCATTGAAGTCAAGTCAGGTCACTGATAGAAAGTTATTGGTCAATGATCCCATTAAGCGAGTTAAGGGATGCTCTATATTCAAAATGACTTCATCTTCTCTGAGGATAAAACCACCACATGATCCCAAAGGATGTCTCCTTGTCCTCATGAGAACTCCATTAAAAATTAATATCTCAACCAATTACAATAAACTGTAAGGAGATTTCACATTTATTGTGGTGAAACTTTATTATAATGAGAACATTGCTAGGAAAAATACCCCTAAATAGCAGGGTATAAGGTCAAAAAAAGAACTGAAGGAACTTTCTCTTCACCTTATTATCTCATGATAAGACCTAAGAAAATATTTGCAATGCAAGACTGATTGTGATTTACAATTTACCATTCCTATGTTTGTAAAGCCCCTATACTGAAAGCCAAATAAATTTTTGAATTGAAGTGTTTCCCTTGAATTTGGAGGAAATAAATTCACTTTTGTAAGCTTTTCTTTTAAAGATTATTCCTGCCCTAGGATAGACAGAAGATACACTTATACTTTCCCTCTCACTTCAAATCACACAAAACAACAACAAAAAAGAAGTATTTTTAAAACTATAAAAAGTAAAATCAATGAACCACAAAGTTTTGGAATTTCTGAGATATAGAAGCATATACAATGAGGTCTTTAGTAAAACAAAACTGGAAGAAACTATTGGTTATAACATATGTAGGAGGCAAGAGGTTATAACATATAATATGGAGGTAGGAGTTCTGAAGATCTCTAAGTCTAGTGTCAGTAATTCCGAGAATTAAGGGAAAATCCTGGAACATTTAGAAGGAATCTTAATTAGAGACTTGCATTTGGAGCAACGGGCTAGTCAATTTCTTCCTTTCTCCTTTTGATCTACGTGGGCTTTAACAATTGGTTAAAGAAGAGAACTGGGGATGGAAAAGTCTCCTCGTGGTCAGGTAGCCACTGATTTCTGGGCGTGATGGGAACTCTCACATTTGGAAGACAAGTTTCCATTTAAAATGCTTCCTCTGTGCATTGGAGGCAGGTTACAGAAATACAAAAGGCACATGAATGATGATTTTCAAAACCAAAATTATAGATAGCCAAGAAGCACTAAGCATTTTAAGAAAGTCAGTGATATAGAAGCCAGTCAATAACAAAAAGAATGAACCCCCCAGGAAAAAAGTTCTTAAAGCAAAACAAGAAGATTTAGAATGAATATATAGTTAGATTTGAAAGAACAATGCATCTGTGAACATGTATTTCCTAGAGCTCTTAGAATAAAAACAAAACAGAAATGAAAAATTCAATAGGCAGGCAACAATAGCAGTAATATATACTATATAATGAATCCATGGGTTGAAAAATTTGGCTGAGATATTCTCACATGAAACAGAACAAATGAACTAAAGGAAAAAAAAATAGGAATGTGGAGTTAACTGATATGAAGAGTTTAACCAGAAATTCCAAAATTCAGATTATAGAAATTACAGAATGAGAGAAAAGAGAAAACACAGAGAAATATATAATCAAATAAATGCCAGACAAAAAATTCTCAGGTCTGAAGAAAACATGAATCTTCAAATTAAAAGTGCTAAGCTAGACTTGAAATGAGCAAAACACAAACCCTGAAAAATCAGCCTGCCATCAGTGTAACTTCTCAGGAGCATAATTCAATACGAGAAGATAGAGATTACAATCTTCCAAATTAAAGGGGGGAATTATTTCAAATGTATAATCCTATACTCAGCCAAACTGGCATTAAAGTGAAAGACAATATAAACCAAATATTCAGAAAACCAAAGTCTGAGAGTGTTTAACAAGTTAATCAATCTCTGAGAGAATTGATTGTGAATACACACCAATAAATAATGAATTCCCCCAATGAATTCCCCAAAAAGGCATGCTGTAGTTCCCAAAACACAGAAGAGTAGTAGATTCATAGTAACACCTAGGTAATTGTTAATGGACAATGAAAAACCAAAAGCATAATAAACACTTGGAGTAACAATTCCAGTGAAACGCAATGTGAAAAGTGGCAACATTAATGAAGAAGAAGAAAACGAAAGTGAAATAAGATTATTACCCTTTGGGGGCGGGGGGAGCTCCAGATACTTTCCATCCAAAATATCAACAGAAAAATACAAATTTTTAAAAGTGTGTTAAAATTTTAAGAGTACATATGAGAAGAACAAAATCTACAGTGTCTCGATCACAATATAAGAGTAAATAGATCATAGAAAAAAACACTAATTTGAAAGAATCATGCTTTCAGGCCTCCTCTTGTACCTTTGAGGTTGATGCCAAATGCAGTCATTTACTGCCAGGGATGCACTACCTTTGCTGAAATGTGTTCTAGCTATTTGTCTACTAGTATATTATTTTACAATATGTGCTACATCATGACACGATGCCAAGACTTCTCTGACAATTTACAACTCTCTGAAGCTAGAGGAGATTATTGGATCTGCCCAGTACAAGCTGTCACATGTCTTCAACTTTCTTCAAGCTGACTAAGTTTAATCAGTGGCTTCACAGCAATGCACTTGCAAAAGCTCTTAAAAACTCCCATGCCAGACATTACTGGGCTCTAGCACAGTCCTCTGGGTTTTGCAAAGGTCTGATTCATGCATTCCGGTATAAACTCCCATCTGAAAAACATCCCTTGATTTTCATAGATGAGGAAGGTGCCCTGATGTGTAGAAATTAGTCTTCCCTCAAATCCATTTAGACATAAGAAAAAGGAATTCAGAAAACGACAATCACAGCTCATTTTATTAGTATCACACCATAAAATGTAGCCATTTACAAAACTAGCTTGTCTAGACCTTCACTGGTCCTGTGAAGGGTCCAGTGGAGGGTGGAGCAAGGGTGGACTTGAAAGAAAGACTAGATCCCTGTGGCACCCAGAGAAATGAGTCATTTAAGTATGTCGTACTGGGGGTCTTTTTTGACACTATTGCACACTTCAAGGTAATTTTTTTTTTTTAAGTTTTGAAAGATGAATAAAAAGTTTTAAGAGATAGTTCCTTTTTTGCAGGTGTGTACTTTTGAAGTTATCATCAATTATTGATATTTCAGTAAATTTAACTGTTAATTAGTTGAATATGCACAGACATCACTCATACATACAATGTGAATGGCAAAACTATTGGTTCCAACTTCTCTATAATCTGCATTTCTTAAGAAAAATGAAATCCATGTAGAATAAAGAAGGAAATCTCCCCAGTGAATTTAACCTAATACATCTATAAAATCAGTCGTGATTTGTAAGACACGTGTTAATGAAATGTACCTAACATTCAGTTCAGCTGTTCTTCTCCTGTAAGGGCTTGAAATGATTTAAATAAAATGGAGAATACAAAGTTTGCAAAAATGAGAAAATGCTCAGCTTTGTCAAACAGCACATAGATTCTTGATGTATTGAATACAGTCCTTGGAGGAGAAGAGGTAAGATCAGAAATAGAGTTATTGATACTTCCAGCCAGCCCTCCATCATATGCCCACTAACTCTACCAACAACAAATGATTTCATCAGAAAACAAGAATTTATAGTGTCAGTGCTTAATTGAATGGGGTGACTTATGTTCTCTTTTGAGAACCACAGGGACTGGGAGACTCAGCATTACATCATACAACACCAAACTTTGAGATCTCTTGCTGTGTAGAGAAGGCAAACAGAAACTCTAGATTTGATAACACAACATAAAATGCCTGAAAGATCTTCGTACTTGGTTTTTTGGGACTGTTTGATTATTTTTTACTTTTATTTATTTTTGTATGTATAAAGCAGAAAAATCATGTTAGGGCTACTAACCTGTGGGAAAAGGCCAATGAGACACAGAAAACATTCGCTTTTGAAAGGCTCTCTGATGGAAAGTTGAGGGGTTTAAATTGAGAAAAAAAATACTTTTGGGAGTCTCTACTTTGAAGAACTTTCTTTTGTCTCAAATGCTAGATCTGTCATGCATGTACACACACACACACACACACACACACACACACACACGACACAATGTTGCCTCAATGGTACTATTTGTAACGCCAACCCGTTTTGCACGAATGCTGGTGTTTACTCAAAAAATAGCAATTATTTAGATCTTGCTCTGTTCCAGACACAGTTCTAAGTGACTCACATATATTAACTCAAGTCTTCACAACTATATTATGATCTCCATCTTTTAAGCATTAAAACTAAGGCTCAGAGAGGTTAAGTCACTTATTCAAGTCCACACAGCTAGTAAGTGAAAAAACAAGCCTTAAACTCAGAAGGCAGCCTGCAGGGCCCACAATGCTGTCTCTGTCCTCGACTAACTATCACTTGCTAAACTACTTCTCAGCAAGATTGTGGAAGTATGAAATAGGTATCCCATAATACAGTCCTGCTGAGTAGTGGGCCAGAATTAGGACTGGGCTTTTCCCATGATGGGAACCCTTTCAGGGCCGCAGTCACAGCCATCATGTGGATTTGACTTTGCTTCCTGGAGAGAGCGGGGACAGAATGGAGCAGCAGCTCTGCCATCCCGAGGCAGGTCTGGACGGGACCCACGACATTTATGCTAGGTTGCACCACTAAACCAGCTTCTCAAAGTAAGGTGGGTCAGTTCCAAGACAAAATTCTCACATATTTATTTGATTTAATCTTTAAAATCGCATCTGTCCTGCTGGAAATTAAGCTAATTAACTTTAGGAGGTTCCCCCACGCTCCCTGCTCTTCTTCTCTTCCCAACCAACAGTGACTCTGTGGTTGAGTGCAGAGCATGGAAGGTGGGAAAACCTGGATTTTCTCCTGCATAACCGAGGTCAAGTCATTTAACTGTTCTGCACCTTGGTTTTATCATCTGTCAGCTATAAGGATTCCTTCCCAGTTTAAAACTCTGATATTCTAGCTCACTGCATCCTGTGTGGACATTTCCATAAATTCCATGAACATTTGAATAAAATAAGAAAAAACTTCATGAGAAGAGGGGTCATGTCCACCTTAGTCACCAATGCATATGCAGAACTTAGTACTTCGTAGGCAGTCTTTAAATATTTGCTGAATATTTGGAACTGTAAAAAGATCCCATATATGTAATGAACAAAAACCAAAGTAAAAACCAAGTATCTCAGAAAGAAGCCCTACATTTGGATCAGTAAATGCGGAATGGCCAGAAGTATTTAATTTACAGTGTATGCATTTTCTGAGAAAGATCCGATGAGGTTCAGGACATGCTATCCCAGAATAGGGTACCTTGGCGTATTGAATACTTTAAGCTGAAGAAGTTCGAGAAAATGGCAGAAGCAGAAAGGGCACTGCGACCTGCCCCCTTTGCCCTTCTTCCCTGAAACAAGTCATAAAACTCCCACGTGAAAGGTACCCAGAGGAAGGAAGACATTCTTATCACCAGAAGCAGGGATACAAACAAACCTTGTTAAACTAACCCTTATCTTCCTGGTTACCTCTTCCCCCTGATTACATATACATAGCCCAAAACCCTCTGTCTTGACAATTCTTCACAAACGTATTATTTCTGGGTCTAAAAAGGTGTAAAAACTTCCTTCTCTGGTCATTTCTTTGGGTCTTCATTCTCATGTGAAGACTCTCTTGTACATGTAAAAATTCTACAAAATGTGTATGCTTTCTCTCCTTATTCTGTCTTCATCAGTTTAATTTTCAAAACCAATCGGGGACCCTAAAAGAGTCAAGGAAAGCATTTCCTCCTCTACAGATCTAATAATAAGTGTTTTTTCTCAGAGATGGGACTTTGTGTGTGTGTGTGTGTATGTGTGTTTTATTATTGAAATACAGAACTTTTACAAGCTCAAAAATACCTTTGTTTTTCTGGCAGTGTTTATTTAATTCATTATAGCCTGAAGGTTGCCAATAAATATACCTCATACACATAAGAAAAGTGCTATTGTCATCACAGTCTTGACCGTTGTAGCCCAAACTCACAAAACAATGGAAAACTAAAATATTGTCTAGACTTATAAACTGTCTTTTCAACAAGCGCCCTTGTCTCACTGGTACCTACACTCTGTAGCACCTCAAAAGTAATCTCATTTGCCAACATTAAACTTGGGCACACACACCACACAGGGACACTTAACATTATCATTATCTTGGGAACCCCAAATGACTAAGGATGGAATGCTATGAAGTCTTCAAAGTTCTGCAAAGTTTCTAGGTCAAACTTAAACAACTGTCACTGACTTTTTGGAGGATATTTTGAAATTACCAACTTGACTTCTCCCTCTTTTCTCCACATTTTGCTAAAAAAAATTGCTATTCTCACTAAAAGTTTCATTTAGGCTCAGTCAAATCAGTTTTAGGAAAATAGCAAAAGAGAACTGTGTGTGAGTTTTACGCTCTTCTGAGCATTTATGAATTGTTCCTTAATAAATGAAGTCTTACACCTGTAAAATTCTTTCACCTCCTCTCAAGGTAACTGATGGGATTAAAGGAGAAGAATGGATAAATTGGGAGTTTGAGATGTGCAGATACTAATTACTAAATATGAAGTAGATAGCAAGTTTATACTGTATAGCACAAGGAACTATATCCAATATCTTTTGGTAACCTACAAGGAAAAAAATATGAAAAGGAATATATGTATGTATATGTATAACTGAAACATTATGCTGAACATGAGAAATTGACACAACATTATATACATTACTATACTTCAAGAAAAAAAGAAAAGAAACAATAGTGAACAAAAGGGAATCATGGCATAACTTCTTAAAAATAAATATATATTTGAATGTAAGGTATTGTCTGCTATGTTACCATTCCATGTTAGATGAAACATTTTTCGGTAACTGAATGCTAAATTTCCACGCAATTGACTTAGATTAGAAACTAGAAGTTTAAAGAAAATTTCTTTTTTATTGAAATACAGTTGACTTACAATGTCATGTTAGTTTCTGGTGTATAGCATAGGGATTCAGTTTTGTATATATATATATACACATATGTATATATATATATTCTTTGCCATAGTCTTTCTCATTATAGGTTATTACAAGCTATTGAATATAGTTCTTTATGCTATATAGTAGGACCTTGCTGTTTATCTATTTTATATATAGTAGCTTGTATCTGCTAAGAAACTAGAATTTTATATTTAGTGATACTTATTTTGCTGTTAATGTGTATTTAATTATCCTAAATTGACTGGGCTTGATAATTTTCACTCAAATCCATTCAAAAATCTTGTCTCCGCCTTGAAAATATGTTCAGAAGAAGAAGAAAACTCCAACCTGCACTTCTGTTGCTACCATCCTTATCCAAGCAAGAGTCATTTTTCTTAATGGGCCTCCTAACTCTCCTCCCTGTTTCCTCACTTGCTTTCCCCTATGTCTACTTTTAACAGAGCAGGTCAGGTCATCTAGTTACAGGAAAGTCAGACCATATTGTAATTCTGCACAAAATGTTCAAATGGCTACTCATTTCACCCAGGAAAAAAAAGGTGAAGTCCTTACAAAGACCACAAGGTTTGCACGATCTACCCACACGTGCACACACCTCTCCCCTTGCTCACTTCACTCCAGCCACACTTGATCTCCCCGTGGTTCTTTGGGTGGACCCGGCTTGCTCTCACCTGAGAATCGATGCACTGGTCACACCCTGAGTCTGAACTGTCTTCCCCCTGACAACTACAAGACTAAATCGCTCCCTCCTTCAAGTCTCTCCTCAAATGTCACCTTCTCAAACTCCTACCATCCTGTTTGCAACCCTATCTGACCCCTAAACCTGGACTTCTAAGTCCACATATCCTGTTCTTTCTTTTCTCCATAACACTGAGCATTTTCTAACAGTATATACAATTTTCTTATTTATTATGGATATTACTAATTTTCTGTCTTGTCTTCCCCACTAGAATGTAAACTCTGTGAGGAGAAGGATTTTTTATGTTTCGTTTACTAATGTTTTTCATGTACTGCATTTGGAATATTATAGGTATATCATAAATATTTGCTGAATGAATAAGTGAATTTGAAATTCTAACCACTAATTAAAATTTTCTCACAAAATGAAACTGCAGAGGTAGTTGATGTCAAAGGTTTTTTCATTTAACAAGGTCAGGGCACTAATTCTTTGAGAATTCCTTTGTCTTTTCCTTGTCTTGGTTGCCTTGTATTTGCAATATGGCTGCCGCTAATCGAAGCATCTATCTGTGGTCAAGGCAGGAAGAAAGACAAAGGGAGAAGGACAGCTCTCTCCAAGAGAACAAAAGCTGTCTTTCCCTTAATCTCCCCTATAGACTTCTACTGGCTTAAATCTCACTGGTCAGAACTGGGTCATAGGGTCACGTTCAGCTGTAGGGAGCCTGAGAAAGGGGAACAAGGTTTCCATAATTAATTTAGACCAATCATGAATCACCAGCTTCAGGTGAGAACATAGCCCGGGGATCCATTAAGTTGTGCCTAAGAGGAAAAGGATACTGGGGAGGCAATTAAACGGCTGCCACAGTCACGCTCTCGTGAAACTTGACTTTCTGAGCCTAGAGTAACACACAGGGAAAATAAAACTGTGCCAAAGGAGACACAAAGTGTTTATTTCATTTAGGCTCAGAGAAAAGAAACAATTTACATGAGCTGATAAATTAATAGAAGTAACATAGAAGATAGTTCTTGAGTTTGTCCTTGGATAAGAGGAGCCAAATCAGAAAGACATTATAAGGTTGAGAATGGGGATTGGGTTGGGCATGAAAGACAGAATATCAACTCCATCATAAGTAGTGATAAAATTCAAACTGATCACTTATACATTAAAGTAGAATTATGGCGAAATTTTATACCAACACTTAAGGAAATGTATACTGCTGAAAAGACACAGAATAACAAACTTTATGTCACATAATATCTCCTGAAAGGATTTGGGGCTTTTAGGGATACAGTTGAATATCAGTGATCTAATCCAATGTCTTCATTATAATCATGAAGAAACTGAGGCCCAGAGACGTTCATTGATTTTTCTAGGTCACGTGGCAGCTTTAAGGGCCAAACAGGACTGGTACTGAGATCTTTCTGTTCCATCATTATATTACCCAAATTTCATTTCAGCATGGGTATCCTGCCTTGAAAAATATCACCAAGTAGCAATTTGTTATCACCAAACAACAAGATCCTTATTGTCCTCATCATGGCCTTGTTATGTCCAAGTCAAGCTGTGTTGCTAGTAAGTAACAAAACTTTGTTCCAGATTTGGATAGGCTGTCGTGAAAGAGTGCTGACACACTTATCAACAAAATCAGGAGGAAAATCGGGTAAGAAAAGGTCAGTGTTGACACAACTGAGTATAGCTTTGACTATTGACTGGACAGCTGTTAAATCCAGAGCTTTGTATCCCAGAAAAATATTCAATTATCAAAAAGGCATTCACTCACCAGCTGCACATTGTTAAGATTTTCTAATATTTAAAAAGTCACAAAGGTTACCATGCTTAAAAAGGTCTTATTGAACATTACTGTGCTGTCACAGAAATGGATTCTTTTACTATTTATTCAACTGTTCATTCAACTGAACTCACTGAGGAGGACTGTACTGCAAATATTGAAATGACTCCTGTTGGAGGCAGAGTGAATCAGCAGAAGTAGGTGGGGACCTCCACTGGCACAGGCTGAACACAAATGCTGAGAATAAAGAGCCCAATTTTGCATCCAGGGCACCAGCCTCCAGCAATTCCCTTATCAGCAAATCTTTCCAATTTGCATTGTCTATGCTCCAGACATAGAAAAATCCCATTTTAAATTTAACAATAACAACAACAACAAAATGTACTAAGAAACTAGTGAAGGGAGAGCAGAGGAAAGCCTTAAGTCTGAAGCAGGAAATGTCGTCACAACTCAGTTTTCCTTCCTGACCTGAGGCAAATGATTGACTTTGAAACTGACAATGGCCAGCGGGGAGCTATTCAGAGAGTCAAGTGCCACCTGGTTTCATGTCACTGAACACGTAACAAAGAACAGGAAAAGAGAGGCTGGGGTAATGGGGGAAAGGTACCTATCAAATTACATCCTGAAATCTCAATCTTTCCCAAACAAATGTAAACACTTTAGATGCATCTGAATCATTCATTTTGAAAACCCAGCGGAGCCTTTCCTGGGCAAGGAGGGCAGATTAAAGCAACAATAACTCCTGCTTTGCTCAACTGATTTTTGAGATTGAGCTGACAAAACTGCTCGGGCAGAAACCTGGCCTCGCTTCCTTCCACCTACAGAATTAAAATGTCCCCCTTGGTTATAATGCCGGAGAACAACAGAATAGCCGGGGAAATCCTAGTAGAGGGGAGGCATCCAGAGCTGAAAGGGCTGAGTTAGGACCACATATTGACTGGTTTTATTTAAAAGATTATGATGATTTTCCTAATGAGCTGATCATCTGCCAAAGAGTATCATCACCTGTGACTGATTCCTCATCATTGTTACCAACCCACCTCATGTAATTACAGAACTAAAGGTCTCAACTTTCCTTCCATTATAGTCCCTTATTCATTCATTCACTGGTTTAATTTCACTCTTCCTTCCCCCGGTTAGCCACCCAGTAGATCTGACAGGCGTGATGCTGACTAATGGCAATGTGACAGGCAGAACAAGTTGCACAACCAGGTCATACACGCCCTTCCAGACAGGGAAATGGGGAGTCTGGGGCAGCCTGGGCTAACTGACGCTTGGCCTGGGAGAGTCAAGAAGGCTCCACTGGATCACTGACTTTGAGAAGTAGTGGAGGCAAAGATGAGAATTAAGGGAAGAAAGGGCATCCCAAGCAGAAAGAATGGTAGGTATAAAGGCGAGTAATTGTGGGAGGTCTTGGTAAGCTCAAGGAAGAATGGAAACATTCAGTACGCTAGGAAAGAAAGAGGTGTAGTCAGGATGGAAAGAGAAGGGATAAAGAGTGACCAGGGAGTTGGAGGAAATGAGACCCAGTAAGATAGGTCACCGTCCCAACAGCTTTTCCACCTACTGGTTTCTCCTCCCAATGTGATACACCTCACCCCCACCGCTCCTGTGAAACTCAGTTGTCAGGGTCACCAGTGACCTTCTGATGACTGCATACATAGGTAATTCTTGGACCTCATTTTACTTACCATCTTGGCAAGTAGCGTACCAAAGGCCAGGCTGTGAGAGCGGTTGCCCTTAATTAAGTACAGGCAATAAGGGGATGCGTTGTCTGTAAAGAATGTCAAAACAATAATAAAAACTGACAAGTTTGGTCATTTTGTATTATGGCAATGCACCAGGAATTCCAAACAATTTTAGAATACTCCTCCTCAAAACTCTTTGGTCGATTAAAGTTCTATGTAATCGCTATTATTACTCTTGCATTAAAAGTTATTAGATATGTATATTATAAAATGTTATATGTATGTATGTACACACAATTCAAATAAGCACACTTTTATCATTTATTCTTTAACAAATATCACATTCTACCTGAAAGTTAATTTCAGGAAGCTGCAGTTTTTCAGTTCACCCCAGTCACACATGGACTCATTTCAAGAGTAAATCCACAGTGATTCAGAATCGTTCTGGCTTGCTTTGGATATTGTGTGTGTGTCCAACCCTACAGGACACATATTACTATGTTTAATCAGTAGATTCCAAATAAACCATGACAACACAGAGATTGTAAAGACAAGAAAACAGAAATTGAATTAATTCTGTCATTGTTATGTTCCCATAGGTGAGAACTTGTTATTCGTATTTAAAATCAAAACAGCAAAATAGGGTGTGAACTTTGCAGTATTATTTATTTAATTGGTAAGAACAAATTTTAATTCATACACGAACTAGTTTACAAAGTTTAATATCTTTAAAGCTGTAATTTATTTTTTAAAATTGTGCAACAATTTAAAATTAAAGGATAAATCAAGAAAATGAAGATGATTATTGACTTTTACATGATGATGACTTAAAATAATTTTACCATATGGAAGAGGGACTCACTTTGGGTATTAAACATGCTCATCAGTAATCAGTGCAGGATTCAACACTTATGGCAACACTGTCCTTCTTTTTTCTTTTATTTTTATTGTATATATTTATTTAATTGAAATATAATTGATTTACAATGTTATGTTAGTGTCTGGTGTACAGCAAAATGATTCAGTTATACATATATTCTCTTTCATATTTTTTTCATTATATGTTATCACAAGATATTGAATATAGTTCCCTGTGCTATAGCATAGGACCTTGTTGTTTATCTATTTTTATATATAGTGGTTTGTATCTGTTAATCCCAAACTCCTAATTTATCTCTCCCCTTTCCCTTTTGGTAATCATAAGTTTGTTTTCTGTGTCTGTGAGTCTGTTTCTGTTTTGTAAATAAATTCATTCACTTTTTAGATTCCACATATAAGTGATAACATATGATATTTGTCTTTCTCTGTCTGAATTACTTCACTTAGCACAATAACCTTTAAGTCAATCCATGTTGCTGCAAATGGCATTATTCCATTCTTTTTTATGGCTGAGTAGTATTCCATTGTATATATATTCCACATCTTCTTTATCCATCTATCAGTGAACATTTAGGTTGCTTCCATGTCTTGGCTACCATAAATAATTCTGCTATGAACATTATGGTGCATCTTTTTGAATTAGGGTTTTCTCCAGATACACATCCAGGAGTGAGATCGCTGAATCATATGGCAATTCTATTTTTAATTTTTTTTAATGCAGCATCTTTTTTTGGACACTCTCTTCTTTTGGCTTCTATGATGCACACTCTCCCAGTTTTCTCCTACCTAGTAGTCTCTTTTGTGAGGTATTGTCCTTCTTACACTCTAAAACACCACAGTTCTCAGAGTTCTTCCTAATCTACAAGGTTCCCTGGGCAATCTCTTTGGTACCAAAGGCTTCAATTATCAACTGCGTGCTAACAACTCCCAAATCTACACTTTCAGTCTAAATCTTTCTCCTGAAATATCTTGTTTATCCAACTCTATGCTGAATATCTTCCCTTGAACATAATTTAGACATCTCAAATTCATTTGTCTAAAACTGAGCTCATTAACATTCTGCCATTTGGTGGAGTCTGGAAAACCTTAATTTATCCTATTCTTCTTTTACCCATGCCTACTCAACCACAGAGGCTGACAAATCTCTCTCCTAAATATGTCTTGTATCATCTGCTCATCTGCTTCCTCACTCTCACTGCCATTACCTGTGCCATCATCCCCTCTTGCCACAATAGCTCCAGTTGCTGTCTTGTACATTACAGACAACTCTTCCTACTGGGTAAACTGGGCCACATTACTAAATTGCTTAACATCATTTAATAAATTTCACTGTCTTTACTTACAAGATCCATATAAAAAGATCTCCTTTTTACCTTCAGAGCCTCATCTCTCAGGCACTGTGATTCAATTTCAGTTATTTTAACACATTAAGTTCTCTCCTACCCTCAAACCACTGCTTATGCTGCTTCCATCCTCTAAATTCCCAGAAAAATACCATTTTCTCTGTAAAGGCTGACTGCTACTCAGATTTGGGCTAGGTGTCTTCCTCCTGCACACTGTCAGAGCACCAAGTCTGTCTCTCCCATTAGTCTTTAATTAGACTTTAAATTCCTTAAGAGCAGACACAGATATGCCTTACTCCTCACTGTATTTCTAGGGACCTTACATAATGCTGTTATAGAGTGGGCAGTAATAAATACTTTGTTAAATGAACGATGTATAAATTGCTTTTTCCCTGATGAGAATTTCTCTACACCATGGATCATGGCAGCTTTGTCTATGGCTTACAGCAGCAATTGCTCCATTTTGACTTACTTCATCCTTAGAAAAGTTTTCCTATGCTTTATTATTTATAATCACATTAATGATTTATTTCAGAATATATTGTAGTATAAACAATGATACATGTTAAATGAAATCTGGCAAGTTTTTTTTTTTCCTCACTCTCAGGAAGGAAATGTGGATGATAAATACATTTAAAATCCACCATGTGGAGTGGAATGCAGAAGTTTTGGACAACTTTAGAATGATCCTTTCAATCTTACTTTATTTTAAAATTTATTTTAATTTATTTTTTGGGTTTTTTTGGGGGGGTGGATAATTAGGTCTTCAATTTTTTACTTATTTTAATGGAGGCATTGGGGATTGAATCCAGCACCTAGTGCATGCCCATCACACACGCTACCACTGAGCTAAACCCTCCCCCTTGTCCTTTCAATTTTAAATCCGTGTATCAACAGAGATGATCATTTCAAGTCTGCCTTGGTTCTCAGCGTCATAGGAGAGTGTGTAGTGGGGATCTTTTCTGATTCCAAATGAGGAGATAAGCAAGAACTACTAAAGCCAAGACACTTCATAAAGGAAAGGACGAAGCTTACATCACTGGAGAGGCCCAACTGAAGTCTGATGCCTAAGAAGGAAAAAAGAGGCCGTGTCGTATTCTCTAGCCAGCACGACGTTCCCTTCATGTTTGTATCAGCAGCAGCGCTGCCTCCTGGCCTGGTGTTCACAGGAGGCCGAGAGGCCACTGCCCGCTCTGGCCCCGTGCTGGCCCAAGGCGGGTCTGACGGCAGCAGGTAGCGGGCACCTGGACGGCGCTCCCCACGGGCCGTCAGGGGTTCTCGTCAGCTTCTCTCAGCCGGCAGATTTTGAACAGTGGGTATGTTCCAAATGTGTCAGGGCCTATTTTTCAAACATCACTGCAGATTCATTCGTTATGTCTTGCCTTTTTTTAGACCTTGACAATAAAGGGACATTTTTAACCAAGGAAGGGAAAGAGAAGCTCGTGTACACTGATGTTTTATGACATGGCTAGGATGCACAGTGAGATTAACCTATTTCTTTGAGATCTTTGGGGCCCTATTATCTGTGACTCCTTGTTAGTTTCCTTTCTGGGGCTGCAGTTATATCTCCAAAGCGGGAGGATTCAAACTACGCTTTCATGATTATGCGCTCTGAATTCTGACATATTTCAAAGTGTGTACCTTCACGGAGACTTTGAGGAAACACAGGGATCTGTATTCTGCTTCAGGTGTTTATATATATAGATGTGTGTGTGTGTGTGTGTGTCCAGCTTAGGATATAAATACCACAAGCATGAGAATCTTATCTTTGCTTTATTACTCTCCACAGGACAGTGAACACTGGACACTTAACAAATTTTCACACACACATATAACCCCCCGAAGATCTCTAATGTACTTCGTGCATGTTTACGGGCGCCTACGCCTGCTAGGAAGATATTTGAGGAATAGAATTTGGAGCATTAAAATGAACTCCTTTGTATTTTCTCTATTTCCCACACAGCAGCAAGCGACGTGTAATTTCTCCAGAGCTGCTATAACAAAACACCCAAACCTTGATGGCTTAAAGTAATAGTCATTTATTCTCTCACTGCTCTGGAGATCAGAAGTCCAAAGTCAGGTTCATTGGGGCTAAATTAAGGTGTCAGCAGGGCCACAGGCCCTTCAGAGGCTCCGGGGGAGAATGGGCTCCTCGCCCCTTCCAGCTCCTGGTGGCTGCTGCCATGCCGTGGCTTGTGGCTTCATCGGTCCAATTTCTGCTTCCATGGTCACATTGCTTCTCGTCTTCATCTGTGTCAGGCCTCCCCTCAGCCTTTCACTTGTAAGAACGCTTGTGATTGTATTTCATACCTGTCTGGATATTCTGCAATCATCTTCCTTGAGTTCAAAAACCCAAGCTTAACCATCTCTGTGAATTCTATTTTACTATATAAGGTAACATTCACAGATTCCAGGATTAAGATATGGATATCCTTATGGGGGCCACATTCAGCCCACCATAGGTGATGAATGTATCACTTTACTAAAAACAAGTTTCTTCTGGGGTACAAGCCATTGAAGAGAAATCAAAGGTGAGAGGTGCAATCTGTGACAGAAAGAACCACCCTCAAAAAAAATCTTTTGCTGACCCTGTGATTCAGAAGTCAGTGAAGAAAAGGGTTCCTTTGGGAAAGGATTGTGTTCTAAAATTTTTGTGAGGCAGTTCTGTAAACTTCAGATCTTAGAATACTTTTCTAAGTTTAGAAACAATGAAGCTTCGGACAGTTTTGATTCTAGTGAGCCACAAAATCTACTTCAGTGTAACTGAGGTACATTGAGGTTTACTTTTGTCTTCTTAAAAATCTACTCTATGGAAATCATAAGAAAAACAAAACACAAAATGTGTGTGTAGACATGTTTTTGGCGACATTATGTATCATATAAAAAAGGTTTGGAAAGAAAAACTTAAATAAGCAACAATATAGAAGAGTTTATATAAATTGTACAATGTTCACATAATGGAATGTCATTTAGCCATATTAAGTTGATGTAAGAATGGTGGTTAAAGACGTGAGAAAACGTGCATATGAAATTTAAGTGAAATGCATAATGATACTATGTGTTTTGCGTGGGAATCTGTAATTTGGGCAGGGCTTGCTGGGGACAGCGTCCCTCTATTCCACTTGACGTCAGCTGTAGCAGCTCAGAGGCTGGTCTCATCTGAGGGCTTCTGTACTCATATGTCCAGCAGCTGATGTTGTTGGTCAGAACACCTACACATAGACTCTCCATATGACCTGGGTTTCCCTTCCTGGGTTCCCAGGGACAGTGTCCTAAAAGTGAGAGCCAGGCAGAAGCTGTATCACCTTTCATGACCCAGCCCTGGAAGCCCTGCAACATCGCTTTCACCACATTCTCTTGATCAAGGCAGCGGCAAGCCCTGGCCAGTTACACAGGGAGGGAAACGAAGACTATGTGTCGATGGAGAGGCAAGGTTCTGGCACCAGGAAATATTCTGTGGCCATTATGGGGAAATAGAGACTGCCACACAAGGCCATAAGCTATATATATAGAGAGCATAATCCTGACAATGTTAAACACAAACACATAATTACTAGCAGATTAGAAGAAAGTAGTAATAGCATTTCATATTAAAGGAGATAACAAATAGTATTTATTGGTGGTAGAATTATGGGTGATTTTTGTTTTCTTCTTCAGGTACTTTGAATTCCCCATACATTTTATGAATAAATATAATTGTTATTAAAAATACTGATATACTTTTAAGAAAAGAGAGTATGTGAATAGCACTTTAAACAGCATTCTTATATACAATACATCACATGATCCTGGCAATAACCCAGAGGGCGCGAGGTACTAAACAAATTCTCAGGCCAAAAACCTGAGACTAGTTTATGGTGGATCTGAACTTCAAATTCTAGGCTTTTGATGCTGAAGTCTTGTTTTCCATTGTGCCACAGTTCCCATGGTTTCTCCTTTAAGATGGATTGACAATTGCAGTTAAAATACTTGCAGCCTTTAGGGGGGAATCCCTTCTGCTATCTTCTTGTCCTTCATTGTCTCGGTGGTAGAAAGATGATTCTTCCTCTCTCTCTATTCCATCTCTGTGGCTCTACAGGTACTTGTTGGGAAGAGGGAACATTAGAAACCCTTGAGAAGCCTGGAAATGTTCAGGGAAGAAAGAATAGGGGATGCAAATGTTTGGGGGAGGGACATGGGAGAATTCTCTTGCAGTGGGAAACATCAGAAAGGGTATAGGGGTAATTTTGAAATCTCATTGTCTGCAGGCTCACATAACACAGGTGGGGACTAGGTGTGTCAATGGTGATCCTGAGACAAGATAGATGAGGGAGAGGAAAACAGGGATGACTTTCCCAAGGACATCACTTTCCATAAGGAAGAGGAGAAGTTTCTGGGGATGGACGTGTAAAGGCGTGGGTATCTAGTTCTAAGAGCTGACCATAAATAACTAAAGGATTTTCATAAGATGAGTGCTGGTACCCCAAATTACCAGCAAATCTGGTGGTGAGGGGAGAGAAAATTGTCTGTTTAGCTAAAGAATTCAAGAGCAATTAAATGAATTTGAAATGGCCTAAACCAAACTTGTCTTCTCAATTGAAATTTTTTCAAGATGTGTTTAGGTTCAAATGGAATATCCAATTTTGGACAGAGAAGAAAAGCTTTAATCATATAAACAAACTAAAATAATAAAATCAGTAAGTGTATAGGGATAGACAGTTACATGACAGCATGAGTGAACATCTCTCTATTGTTATACTGAGCCTAAGTGAACAGAACTCATCTTCATTCGTTTTGAATCCTTCAGTGTCCGCAGAGCCAACTGCCAACGTGTATTGGACTTCATGCTCTGACGCCTGTTAACTTCCTTAGAGTAAGCCTCTAGAGTTTGTGGGACAACCTACACCTTCTCCTTTGGATTAGTGAATATTGTTAGAGCCCTTACGTTTCATTAGTTTTATCTCCTAGACTATTGTCTATAGTCTGAAGAGCAAAGGCAAATGTTAAAATAATCAAACTGATTTTAGTGATCAAAAGATCATTGTTCTATGCTCAGGTAAACTGAATATTAAAAGTTTAATAAAAAATATTAAAACTGAATATTGAAAGTTCATCAATATTTCTGATTCTTCTTTTCATAGGTACATAGTGTACATGAATACATTTCCTACTCTCTTAAAGTTAAGCAGACCAGTGTTTTGGTTGGTGTAATGTTAAGGAGGTGTTAGGTCTTTTAAAAGTCAGTACTCAATTCACCATGTCCTTTCCCCTTTGCCAAGGCAACCAGTGACACTCCCAGAGAGTGGAGGCACCAACACCATGGATGACGCCACCCCCTCCCCACCAGAAAAAGAGACCACTACCAGTTCAACTTGGACACGTAGTAATAATACGAAATAAACCTTTGTGGTTCTCAGTCACTGACAATTTAAGGTTCTTTGATACTGCATCATAACTTAGCCTATCCTGAGTGATACACCCAATGAAACTGATGGACTTGGAACTGATGATTAAGCATTTCTTAAGCACACGAGTTGTGGGAAATTTGAATTACTAGAAGGTAAGCTCTGCCCTCTAAAAACATACATCCAAAAAAAAAAAAAAGGAAGAAAGAAAAATGAAAAAAAAGTTATGTAAAAAAAATCAAAAGGCATAAAATATATATAGAAAATTTAAGGAAAATGCTAATGAAAGAAAAAAATGAAAAAAAAAGTCCCCACAAAAGCCCTCACTAATGTTTATAGCAGCTTTACTCACAATTGCCGAAACCTGAAGGCAACCAAGATGTCCTCCAATAGGTGAGTGGGTGAACAAAATGGGGTATGTATACATACAACGGAATATTATTTAGTGATAAAAAGGAATAAACTATCAAGCCACAAAGAGACATAAACCTTAAAAGCATATTGCTAATTGAAAGAAGCCAACCTGAAAAGATGATGTACTATGTGATTCCAGTTACACGACATTTTGGGACGGGAAAAGCTATGGAGACAAGGTGATCAGTGGTGGCCAAGGAGCCGGGAAGGGGGGTTGGTGAGGGCAGAGGTGGGTAGGAGAGATGAATGGGTGGAGCTTAGGGCAGTGAAACTAGTTACATGTTATCATACATTTGTCAACACCCATAGAGGGTATAAAACACATATAACTAAGGGCCCAATATAAACTAATGGCTTTAGTTAAAATAAAGTATCAATATTGGTTGCTCAACTGTAACAAATGCACCACACTAATGCAAGAGGTTAATAATAATGGAAACTGACACAGGGGGTGGCAGTGTGGGAGTAGATGGGGAATTTGTGTACTTTCCATTCTATTTTTCTGTAAACCTGAAACTGCTCAAAAATTTATTTTAAAAAAGCATAAGAAAAAGCAAAGAATAACTTTCCTGAGTTAAATGTCAAAGAGTCATTGAAAGTATTACAAAATAACTGTGTAAGTGGTGGCAGGTTGTTAGACTGAGGCTGGTCTGGTGGGTTTGATTGTGGAATATTTGACGGCAAGAAGAGTGATGAATTGGAATATTATCCCAGAGGGGACATGAAAAATAATTAAACGAAATTCTTGGAAAAAAGAAAATAGATTTAGGTTAATTATAGTTAATAGGAGGGAAGAAAGATTCTTTCAAAATAACATACAATTTAGCCCTCAGGGCAGAAATATGTCTTCCACCAGTTAGCAATAATGCTGCAGCACAGTGTTGCTTAAGCAGGTGACCCTGGAGGGATGTGGCTTTGAGTACATTTATGTGATGGACAGAAATAACATAAGCAGGGAATTCCCACTTTGGGAACGGCAATGTGAGGAGCTCTGGAAACCCATTTTCCAGCAAGACAACATAACTGGTAAAATTCTTTTTTAAAAATACTCTGAAAAATTTCCAAAAGGCACACAGCAAATGAAGAAATATTACGTAAGAAAATCTATGAACTCTTCCTGAGAATAGCGAGAGTCTATGGTATTTGAGCCATGAACTCCTCCTTCTCTCCCCACCACAGCTCAGTGTGATGGAAGGTCCATTCAAGTTGAATGTGGCCGAGAAGATGAGGATCCGTCTCCCCAGCTCCCAGTTAGGGGTGTCAGTGTCTCCTTGGAAGGACTAGGTAAGTCATAAGCATTCCTCATCCTCTGCAAAGCTCTGTGTTACAAAGGCTACTGTCAACCAAAAAAAAAAAAAAAAAAAAGAAAACTCAACCTAAAAGTTGAGAATTATGTTTTATTTTGCGGACTCACTGAGGACTTAAGCCCAGAAGGCAGTCTCTCAGATAGATCTGAGGGACTACTCTGAAGAGGTAAGGGAGGAGCCAGGATATATGGGAGTTTTTGCAAAAAAAAAGAAAGAAAAAAACCCCAATAGTCAAAACATTAAAGATTACTGTTAATTAAAGAAAACTAGATATCTTGTTAATGAATTTAGTGCTTTTCTCTGTATAGGAAGATGTAAGAGTCTGGGCTCATTGAAATTATTCCTTTGATATGCATCTTAACTATCTAAGGCCAGTATCCTGTTTTTCTCCATCCTGAATCCCCTCAGGGTCCATAGTTGGGCCGCTGCAGTAGCTGATGACTTGATGGCTGCAGTCACTGATAGTTTAAGGGCAGACAATCTTTTCTGAGTGTGGCAGGGAAGAATGCTGGGCTTTGATTGCCCTAGCCCCAGCTCATTCATAGGGTACAGGTTCCCCACTAGGAATGACGAACTGAGAGCACCCAAAGCTATCATCCCCACCCAGCACCCTGTAAAAACAGGGATGTTACTCTAAGAGAAGCAGGTCACTATCTCTGCCTCTTATCACTCTGTGTTCCATGCTTTCATAGCCCAGTCGTTCAAGTCTCCAGCTTCACCCCAGGAAGAAGAGATGTTGGAAAAAACAGAAACAAAAACAACCTGATTTTAAATGTCCAGACTCACAAGAAACGCCTCATCTTTGATGAAAGTATAAGAGTATGATCATTTTCTATGACTGTATTTAAGATTAGAAGCCTTCTTGATTTGCTTAAGCTAGGAAGGCACTCACAGGAAGAGAATAGCTAGAGAGGTCCCTTCTTCCCTAGCAAAACCAGGGACTCTGTGCTTCAAACTTCTCCGTCCCCTTCTAAATACACCTAGCTCTTTCCACGGTCTCTCTAATTACATAAACCACCCACTTGAAAATATTCCCTTTATTTGAGAAAGGCAGCCTTGAAGCCAGAGGCTTCCATTTGTTTCTTCCCATGGCCTTCTATCGGTCAGAAATCATGAGTGACGTTTATCAGTCCTACTTGGCCAAGGAAAGGGGATTATTCTGTCTCCACTGCAGACCACCTCCTCATCCTGAATATGCTCTGTTTGGATTTTCCACTGCCATGTGGACATATAGTAAGAGTGATTTCATCTAAGACTTTATTCTTCCCCTTGGTGGTTGGGAAACAGAAAATGTGGTTTTTCTGGATAAATAAAACGCAATAGCTGAAAACCAAAATGTTGATTAGATTAATTGTATGGTATTGGAATAAAAGGAAATTACATCTCTCAGCCCAGTTCCCACATGTGAAAGAGATGAGCTTCTGCTATCACATCTATTTAACACACCTTTATTAAGTACCTGCTGAACCCCTGAACATTTGTATTACTTCTCTGATACTCTTAAAACCTGGTGATTTGGCTTTGTAGATAAGTTGCCACTGTCAAAGCTCTCTAATGAATGGATACTTGAGCTAGTGGACTAGTTCATACCTGCACTGGTCTCTGGCATTTCTACACCCATAGGGACCCAGATTTCCTTTAGGATCTGAAATAGCCTAATGCTAGATCCAGCTCCTACCCTGGTCTTATCATCAAGGAGTTGGTTTTACCACATCAAGAGAGCATCTTCTGCCCGGGTTTGATTCTGGATAGTTCAGCAGAGGGTAGCTAGCCCTCAGGAACATGAAACGTATTTGACAGGCAGGAGAGGCCATGGATTCTCACCTCAGGCCTATCTCAGCACTTGGTGTTTGTTTGGAAGGGTTGATAGCTTCCCTGCTAAAGGCAAAAATTCTAAGATGCTCACTGCTGTTTGGTACAACAGGTAATTAGACCTTTATTGGCAAAACCCCCAAAGTTCCCTTCCTATTCTCCTTTGAAGAACAAGCTCCTCTTATCAGGAATTTCTCAGCTGATAGCATCTCTGCAGATTAGAGAAGGTAGAAGAGAGAAGGCCTGGGTCGGCCCACAGAGACAATGAGCCCCAGGGCTACAGGTGGCTGGGGGGCTGGGCACTGCTTCAGGGGAATGGATGCGCTTCTACCTTGTCAATTACGTTGTTTCCCTGACCAGAGATGGGGAAGCTGCCTTTCATTTTGTGTGCATGGAGAGATCACCTTTCATTCATACTTACTGAGTAACTGCTACGTATCACGATTTGGACACACTTCACGTTTCCTGCCTTTAGAAGGGATCAATGCAAGATATGCTGTTAACCACACAAATGAGTGCAGTCCACAAAGCATTATGGGACTGCCGCGGGCTGGACAGTACGCCACCTGGAGAGTCACGGTGGGGAGGGCTTCTTTGAGGAGGTGATATTTGTTAGGTCTTAAAGAGAAACACAAGTTTACTAGGCTAAGAATGGCAATGAGAGCAAAGGGGGGTGGTATTTTAGGCAGAGAATGTCACATGATTGAAGGCGCTGATGCCAAGAAGGCAGATGTGCTCAGGAAACAGTGAATTCTTACTGGGAAGGTTTGAAAACTGATTGGTGGTGATGGGCAGAAGTGTGTTAGATAGAGGGAGAAAGAGGTGGAAATGTGAAAATGCCGGCAGGGCCAGAAGTCACAGGGCGCACTGCAAGCCCAGCGAGGGGGCTACCACTATAAGGATTTGCAGTTTATGGAAAGATTAGCTCCAGTGGCTGTCAGAGGCAACCCTTCCAGTCTTTGGAGAAACTTGCTGTTTTCTAATTACAACAATGTCATCTCACTGTTCTATTCTTAAATGATCATTTCGTATCAATTAGCTAAGGGAAAATACAATCTCAGACGACACGCCTACACCGACGTGCTCCTCTGGGGCCCTCCTGGTATAGCTTTCAGAAAACTACAGGGTGTGAAACCCATAGAACGTTAGACCATGTCCTTTTCCAGATGTGATCTGGGAGGTGAACGTTTATCCGCAAAAATGAGCAAAATGGACAGTCCAAAAGCACCGTCAACTTCTCTCAGAGTGCCTACTCAGTGATGTTTGGTAAAAGCAGAAACTGGAAAATAGAAGGTTGTCTAGGTCTTTGTCCCTAAAAAAGTCTGTGAAAAGACTGGAACGGCTCAAAAATCCTGTTCTGACTACAAAATTATATTTTAAAACGTGGGCGATTGCCGGCAAGGTTTATGTGTTTACCTTTAGACACTCAGGTGAGGGCAGCCCACGTGCAGCAGCACGCCCCCGCAGCCCGCCAAAGTGGAAGTTTGTGGGATTTGAGTTGTACTGTCAATTATTCTGCTACCAACTGTGAAGAGCACATTAATTCAGGTTTTTCAGAGCAGGGGTCTCTTTTACCTATGAGATGTTCTAAGCATTATTGCATCGATCATTTAGAGAAGCGTAGGGGTAAGTTAATACCAAATGATGCCAACAGATCCCTCTGCCAGCCCTTACAAGGTGCCAGCATGACACACGTCTTCTCTACATTTGATGAAATAAATGAAAAGTGGCGTGCTCATTAACGTTTAAGACCTATTCTCTGTAACCAAAGAGGTCAATTTCGAGACAGCAGTGGTAGGAAAAATGTTTTTTCGTAATTATTTCTTTGTAAATATTTCCACATTAACAAGCTTGAAATAGAACTTTGCATGGCATAGGTGGTCACAATCTGATTTTATTAAAATCATTGGCACTATCCTATAGTCAAGAATTACTAGCTGCTAGTTTTCTTAAAAATGCCTCAATTTATTACGATACACTTGTTATGCTTTTTCGCCAAATCAATAAACAAAATGAAACATGGCTGTGCATCTTCGATTCTGATGGCAGTGTCTATGCACAGAACTTTTCAACATTTCAACAATGTAGAGCAGCTGTCTGTATTTCTATTACTTGAACACTTTTTTTAGACAATGTTTATAAACTTGTTAGGAGAGAGAGAGAGAAGTTGCAAAATTTTCAGATTTTAATTTGAAATTTTAATAGGCTTAGTTTAGTGTCAGAAAATAGAAACTCATCTGTGGGAAAATGCCTTCCTCCTAAATTATTAATAATATATTTAAAAATAAAAATTCCCAGCCCATCGGTTCACAAGGATAGAGCTATTTTGCTTTGTCTAAATAAATTGGTCTCTATTACATATTACATATGTACATCGTTTATCAAACTACTCACTACCTATGACATAGAGCACATACTTACATACGTTATGTGTGCATGTACACTACACACACATTCATCTCTGGAAAATGAGCGAAGACTTTTTTCTTTTATTTAAAATAAACTTAACACTCATTGAATTTTAGATAGAAACCTAATAAAATCTTATCTTAAAACAAGTTTGTATCAAATCAACTTTATTTTTGAACACTGTACAAACTTTTTCCCACTTTAAAAATCTGTAATGACTGTACAGTTACACACCAAACAACAGGATCAAAGCTAGGCAGGACAGGTTACTGGCTGGCTGTCTTTCTGGGCTATGCTTCAATTGCCTGTCTCTAGATACACTCACTCATTGGCCACCTTCTTTTTTTCCTCAATTTTTTTCTGAGAAGGACCAAGCATCCTTGAAGACTGATTGTTATTTTCATGACCAGAGGCTTTAAAGTTTATGGAAAGTCTGAAAATCAGAGAAAGGCCACAAAATAACAGCCATTTCAAACCAGAGACAATGCCAATTTTTTTTTCCTCATTTATTCAAATTCACTGCAGGAAGTAAACACTAAAAGATTAAAAAAACAAAACAAAAATTCACACTGCAGTATGTACAGTTTCATGACATCACATGAAGAAATTAAATTCTAATAAAAATGACAAATCATACTTTTGAGCAGATTGCATCAAAATTGCTTGTGTAAACCCCAGAATTCATACCATGAACGGTAATGCGCCTATATTCCAGGATACTGGAATACTCCTGGTATATTATTATGTTTCCAATGGAATTAAAAAATTCATGAAAGTACTGTGTGAACTCTTTATGACGAAAAGTGGTTGACTTGACTTAAAAAGTTTTAAGACCCTTGGATTCAAAGCACGTTCTTTCACAAAGCTGAAACCACAGAAGCCGTGTCCAGAAATGGAATACTGTCATGTTGGGATGAACATCTGATCTGACTTGTTAAGACATTTTTGCCAAATGCACAGATGCACAGGGTCCCCCATGCACTTTTCATGCAGCAGGTAATCACAACTTAAATAAAAGGTTTATTTTATACATTTGTCCAGACTTGCAACTGTATACATACATGCACAATTTTTAAACCTGTCCAATTATATTTACACTTATACATGGAATATACAGAAACCAAAGAGATTAAAAGGCTTTTCTGTTGCATTAGAACAATACAAAATATGTATTTTTTCATTAAGGAAATCACTATTTACATCACCTTTAAAAACCGATTTTAACATCTTCATGTAACAAGTCAATATATATATATACATATTATATATATATATATATAAAATATATACTCTCACCAGTTTACTCTTCTGTAAGATGCAGCAGAGAACAGGTAATGCTATCTTACTGATGTCAATGAGAGCTGTAGTACCCTTTCACAAATCATTTTATTGGGAAGGAATTGTCTAGATATCTAAAACAGTCCTTGAAAATGTGTGTATGTGCATCCTTGTATCTACACAGCCATAAACAAAGTGAATTTACGGATGTACGCCCTTTCTCACTGCTCTTCTTTAAAATCATACTGAACTCAAATTGGGGACACTCTCTAGTAAATCAGAACTGCTTTCTCTGTGGTCACATTTATTTATGTATCATGTATCTTTCATTTCTTTTAACTGTTGACAACAATAACAACAAAAACAACCAATCAACGAAACAAGCAAAAAAGCAATGCTGGCCTGTGATCTTTTTCCTGACCTAAATTTCACTCCCTTGTTAAAAAAAGACCATTTTCCCTTAACCAAAGGGTAATACCAAAATTTTTTCTAGCATACTTCTAAGGTTCCAGACCTTTCACAGTGGCAGAAAAAAAATGACTTGTTTAAGAACTAATTTATATCATGTAGACAATAAGATTGTCACAGAGTAAATACGGGATGGAGTTGAATCTACTCACCGGCCAGTGGAATTCTCACTTCAGAACAAGCATATGCCTTCATCTCTTTGTGACGTAGCATACTAGTCACTCCTATTATTTTATAATATATCCAGTAACTATTTACAAATCATTTTGAGAAAAAAAAATAATCATTTAGGGTTTTAGATCACATTAGGAAATAACACCTATTTTAAGTATAAAAGTCTTAGAAACAATTTCAAGTAGAACAATTTCAAATAGATTTCCTTCTAATTAATAGTTGATTATATAACAATTTTTTGACAGGTCAGTTGCTAACCTGGTTCACAATTAAAACCAAAAATATCTGGTGAATGAATTGTGGATTGTAAAAACTGAACTGAAAACCATGGGCTTGTTTCAAGATAGAAACGCCATGTGGCTCAATAATATATTAAGTTCTTCCAAGAACACATCAATGTGTACTTTAAGCACTACTTTAAAATAATAGATCTGATGGAGTGACTGTGTACAATTCTGTCATGTATATGTGCCCTTTGTACTTTTTCGTTTAGTCAGTCTGAGTTGAGTGCCTTTCTTGGGTTTGAAATAAATGTTTTCATCTTTGTCAGCACTGTTCTTAGGACGATGGTTTTAATAGAAGTTAAGGATGTATTATTCAGGAGGAGTTTCCGAACCATCCTGGAATCACCTGAGTTTGGTAAGTGGCCCTGTTGTTCCATCCCTAAGGCTAATTAAGTAGATGTTACTCTTTAGAACACATAATAATCACAGATTTTCCTGAGATGTTGAGCCAGATATGAACGTTGTCCCTTCCACCCAATTTTTTGGTCATAAAAAGTATTCTGAACTAGATTTCCAAAGACATAACAGTAATATATGAAGTACAATACTGCAAATTTTGAGTTGATGTGTGACTGTACTGGGGAAAATACAGGCATCAAATAGTCTGTTTGCAGTCCTGTGTTCTGAGAGTCATAAGCTATGGTTCCCACACTTCAGTGTGCAGAAGAAACACCTGGGGAGTGTGCTGAGAGGCAGATGGAAGATTCCCAGGTCCACTTAGCAGAGATTCTTGTTCTGGAGAGCTGAGAGGCTGCCTAAGAACCTGCATTTTAAAATGAGTGCTCCAGATGACTCTAGCGCAGGTGGTCTGAGTCCAGCTTTAAGAAACCCTGGTCATAAAACTCACAGGTACCACAGAAATGGTAAGAAGTAGCTTTTACAAGAGATGGTGAAAACTGTCCAAAGAAAAGCCATTTTGCTTCTGTTAAAAACAGCTTCTTAAATATTCAACTATTCAGGAAACCACCTGAAGATAAATATTAACTTTCCTAATTCTGTAAAAGGAGGAATATCAATTTAGTAAAGTAGTTAAAATACAAAAATGGAAATCCGCCTTTTTTTTTTTTTAAAGGATCTATCAAATTTCCATCAACTGTAATCAATTTTTACTAAGTAGTACAAGGTTTAAAGAAATACAGTATATTGAAAACGATTGGGGTGGGAAAGACACTTTGGGGAACCATAAAACCCCTTCCAAGAGTTAAAAATAATTTTTTTTTTCTTTTTAGCAAAAGTGAAAAATGTAAGCATATTTTTTTCTAATTTGTTTTTGAACTGAATGAGAAGTGAATCAGCACTAGGGTTTTTTTAATTCAATAATTATCCTTTAAAGAGTTATCATTTAACAATTTGGGACTTAAAAAACATATTATGCAGGCTGACTTCTGAAAAGCAAAATAAAGTACCCTAATAAAGGCAGCAAAATGCATTAATCCACAGTGGATGGAGGTTCACCTTTTAATTTATGCCTGTTATTTGTGATTATAAAAGAGTATCATTCATAGCTACTCACAGTTGTTGTCTGATGCATACAGAAGTGTTAAACCACCAGTTGCTAGTTCAGTAGCTTCCTCATGACATTAACATAAAGCAAAAAGGAGTATGCAGACTTAAACACCACCAGGAACCAATACTTTTCAAAATAAAAAAAGCTTCAATTATACCATGCTTGTTTCTCACATCATGCGCTTATTTATACAGATCTCAAGTTCGTACTAGTTAGTTTTAAAAAGATCCAAAGATGGATGGCAGGTACATTTTACTCTGATTCCTTTTTTATTGTTAGCATGTTTCCCAGAAGTCCATAAACTTCTCCATTTGCGCTGTGTGGGCGCGAGGCATTATTTCCCATATGGCTATTATAAGGGCTTCTTAAATTAAAGAAAGAAGCTTTAGTTTCTGCAGCAGGAAATAACTCTTCTTTGACTGTAACCTGTGAGATACTTTCAGCAGATGAAGGCTCCCTCCAAATGTCCTTGTCCTGTGTTTCTCGACTGGTAACAGAACTGCCCCCTTTCTGGAGCATGTAATACAGGATCGGGTTAGTTTTGGTCAGTCTAGGGGAGTCTTTGTCGTACTCATTCTTGTCCACATCTGTGATGACCCACTTAATGGGTCCCTTCTCACTGGGCACGGAACACCCATTCACAAGCCCAGACTCGGGTCGAGACCCCGTGCAGCCCACGGGCTCGGGGAAAGGAGGGCTGGCAGGCGTTTTTGCCGCTCCCGGGTACGGGAATGTCCTGCTGTCCATGCCGCTGCTGGGCTGGGCAGCACTGCACATCAGTCCGGTGAGAGAGGAAATGCTGAATTCAGGCCTGCTGTTGGTCACGTTATTTTTGTGTCCTTTCTTTTTACTGTCGATGACAGAGTTACTCCTGTGCTGGGACAGATCTCTCACACAGTTCTCTGAGAGAAGCAGCTGTTTCAGAACATTGAAGCTTTTGCTCTCTCTGGCCCAATTCCGAGGCTCGCTTTCGCTGGCTGAACCGTGACTGGCAGGATATTTAAATTCAAGATCACTTCGGCTCAACTTCAGCTCTTGCTGGTTAAGCAAGGACCCGTACAGTGCCTCCGGGGCACTGTGACTGTTTGCAGCATCGACTGTGTTATTTTTCACCTTTTTAAATGGATTTTCTAAGGGCTCAGTATAAAGCTTCCTTTTCTTAGGGGCCATGCAAAGATTCTTTGACTCTAGAAGCGTCAGTTCACTATTTCTCTGACTGGTGTCCAGGTCATCGGCCAGGTAACTCTCTTGATTTTGTCTCAGCAGTCGACTGAGCAGACCGTTCCTTGAGAAAGAAAAATCCTGAGGTGAGATGGGCTCCGATTTAAAGTCCTCGGATGCCGGTAAGGCAGCAGCGCTTCTCTGCCCCGGAGGAGCCATCCCCAAGAACGGGGCGTCCTTAGCATCGTGGCTCAAGTGTGCGTTGGTGTTGTGAGTCTGTAAGTCGTCACAAGGCTCAGATTTTATTTTCACCATCAAGATTTGTTCACTTAAAGCTCTATCCGTGTGTTCCTGAGTGCTTTCATCTCTTAAGGGAACCATTTCTTTTTTTTCACTCTTCCCTTTGTTGGGGTTTCCCAGGAGCAACTGGAGGACAGTGCGCCTTTCAAGGAGATTTTCTATTTCTGAACCAGAGAGTCCTGGCTCAGGACCTGTTGCCGGACTGCCGAACGCTTTACTTTCTTCAGCTGTATTTGTTTTATTGGAGAGCAGAGGGCTGTTTAATCTATCAATCACACCTGTAGGTCTGTCTGTGTTTACACCGAGCAGCTGCTTACTGGGTCTCTGCTCTTCCCCCGACATGGAAGACTGCATTCCACACTGCGCTAAATTCTGTAACAGCTTACTGGCACTGAAAGTTGCAGAGTTTTGTGCACCTTCATTTTGGACTGGTTTCTCTCCTTGCAATTCTTTGCTCTTTGTCAGGTCCATCAAGTGGTTAGACGCAGTATTCGTTGGCCTTTCGGACTGGGGGCCACAGGCATATGGTGGGGAATTCCACCTGATGACCAGTGAGTGTTGGGAAAGATTGATGGGAGACTCTGCTTTGGTGGATGCAAGCAGCGGTGGAGTGCTCACTGGGGTAGTCCTATTGGTACCAGGGCTTTCTATCACAGAAGTCCTCATGTACTTCTGCGTCCTGAACTTCGTCACCTCGCCGTGTACTTCCTGAGGACTGCTGTTTCTTTCTATGTTTTCTTCATTCTTATGGCCAAGTAGCAACTGAAGGAGGGTTACTTTCTGGTGTGAATTTAGCTTAGAATTCTTTGAGGTATCTTGATCTTCTTTGAGATCTACTTCGGGGACTTTCGGATCCCAAGTGTTTAGCAAGGACTGGGTTAAGTTATCCAGAGAAACAGGCTGGTCGGGTGCGGGCTTTTCGATTCGGTGTTTGCAAGACAAGTCTATGGGAACACAGTTGGAATAAGAGCTTTCATCACCACTGCTATCATCTGTAAAACTAGGATTGTTATCCGAGTACTCGTCAATAGTTGTAGGTGTACTGCTGTCCTCGAAAACGCTTCCTCTCTCACTGTGACTGTGTCCGTTCATTGGCTTAGGTATGGTCTGGCTTTTGAGAAGATGTAGAAGCAAACTGTTATTAGCAGCTTGTTTTATATTGTTTCTTTCCAGTGAGTTCTTATAGCCTGCATTTTTGGGGGAGGAAGGAACGATACCCATAGGACTTGGAAACGCTGTACCTTTGCTAGCCATTAGTTTGTTTGATGATGTTCTAGCCTGACCGTTAAGATGGCCTGACACTCCTTTTGAGAGCTGGAAACTGCCGACATCCTTCTGGCCATTTTCTTGTAACCTGGCCATAGCAGCCAGTCTTTCACTCGCTGCTTGATTTGCATTTTGTGTTTTTAAAGCATGTTCTCGAGAATATTGCTGTAAATGAGCCTCGCTGGAAAGGAGTAAAGCGAGCTGGCTACAAGCGACACTAGGCTTGGGCGAAGTGGCGGGACTAGCCCTTTTCTCCACCATGCTCGCAACAGCCTGCAATCTGGCCGCACACGACAAAGGTTCACTCATGACCTTCGTTCCACTCTGCCCAACATGATGAGGCGACTCTGCGAACCTGTCTCTGATGAGGTTTTTAGTTACATCAGGGAGACTGGTATCAGGCTTTTGATCTTTAGCTTTACTTTTCTTCAACAAAGTTTTTAAATGACTTGATGCAACACCGTAGCACCTTAAATCTTTCTCCATTTTTAAAGGGTCATGACTGAGGGTATATCCTTGCTCCTTGAGGCTCTGCCTAATTTGTTGTGACAGAGCAACAGTCTGCAGCCTGGAGCTGAACGACTGAAGCAAAGAGGCCAGTAATGTGCTATCCTGTTTGCCTTTAGGCACATTGTCAACCATGCCGGCCAGCAAAGCCTCCTTCTTCACGTTTAAATTTACGATGGAATCAGACAGCCTCTTCCGCTTCGCTGCATTCCAGTCCTCAGAAGACTGCAGTAGTCTGGCTTTTTTGAGATGCAGCATGCCAGATCCCTGATACGCATGTGAATTGAGAACTGGACCATTACCTGGACAGGTGGGAAACGCACTACTAGAAATGTTAAAGTTCTGATCTTCTTCATTACGCCCAGCAGACTTTTTGTCGACGGCAGTACCTGATCCCTCTGCTGCCTGATGCATTAGTAATCCTTCTAGGTAAGTTAAAACAATAGAATCCTGGTGCACATCAGAGCCAAGCTCTTCTCCATGAGTCATGTTCAATAGAAGTGTTCACAAGGGCTTGGTTTCTATTCACTTTAAAGATGGTTTTCTGTGGGTGAATGAGATGTAACTTTAAGAAGTGAGTGTCAGTTTATCACCTTCCATAGTAATTAGACAGAGATGTACTGTTACATTGCGACGCGGATTTCTGCTGGCAATGATGAGATAAAAGGCAGGCAGACTCCAATGCAGTCCGACTGCAGAGCTGATCAACTCCCAGGCAAGCAGCAGCAGCAGAATTCCTTAACACACAGGCGGGCAGCAGCAGCAGACAGTCCTTAGTGAGTGCACTGCTTCTCCTTCTTCATCTTTTGTTCTCCAATAAATGTAAATATCAGTGTTCTAAAAAAAATAAAAAATAAAAAATAGTTAAGAGGGTGAAGAGTTAGAATTATGCTATGATATCTTTAAGCAAAAGAATAGAGCACTTTCAAGTTTATATGTGTATATATACACACACACATATATATATATATACACTAAAATATACATATACATGTATTATAGTCATTTCTTCAGTCTATTTTATTGCCATTCCTATTAAATTGGAAATCTCTACTGGAAATCCTCTGGATCAATGCATATTGTTAAAATGATCCAATCAATTAGAAACGAGAAAATACTTTAATGCTATATAATTGTCTTCCAAAGCCCACCAAATTTTTGAATTTTCATTAAGCACCTTTCTGCACATCGAGAGAAAGGCTCAGTCTTTTCTATAGCACTGCAGCTCTGTAAGGGGCTAGAACTAGCAACCTTACATTACTGGGAGCTTAGGAAGGAACAAAAGAAGAAGTGTAGAGAAAGGAAAAGAGACCCACATTACACGAACTCATCTAGTAAGTTTTATGTGGGCTTGAGGCGTACAGAACAGATTCTCTTCTGACATACATCATCCTCCAGACATCAGACGTTCCATAAGTAATTTGTAGAATTTCTGTTTTCAAAGAATTGGAAGCCCTAACAAGCATAAGATTATTTTGTAGGCCTACAAAAGTGTGATAGCCCTAGTCATATTCATAAACATTTAAATATAATCACAACCTTACTCTCTCTCAGTTTTTACAATGACTTACTGACAACAGTGATTCTTTGGATGATCATTCAGGTCTATCAAAGGTTTAATGTGTCTGTTTCAAAATCCTTACACATGTGCTCTACGTAGAAATTTTAATATGAGCTCCATTCCTAGCAGATGCAGAATATAGGTGACAGGTGAACCTATAACCCTAAGTTTCTAGAATGTTCCTAATATAAAATACTCATCTCCCTACCCATGCTATTTCTTTTTGTGTGAATTTGTTGTTAATAAGTTTAGATGAATTAAAATATTACATGTGATTTGAAAACGCCTTTAAAAGATTCAAAAATCAAAGTCATTATTAAAAAGAAAATGTGCCAAGATACTTGCACTAATTTTTGGTTTAGAGAATGTGGCTACTCTAACACATACACGTATAACTACGTGTATACGCTAAGCTGTCACGCTGTCCTGTACAAAAGCGGGCAAGAAACATTTAGAATAGCTACGAAGGACAGAGGAATAACTGCCTACAGAAAATTCTAAGTTAAAGTAGTTATTTTTTGTTAATTTATTTGAAAAGAAAAGTCTATAAATGGCACCAATTACGTGAAGCAAGTAAGAGGAAACAGAGCTTTTCATAGAAACCTGTTTTTTAAAAAGATCAATCTGTGAATCAAAGATTATGGTTACTGAGAAGCTGCTTCAGGTGCACTCAGGGACAACACCCACCACCATTCCCTACTAGCAGAAAATGAAACGCCTCAGAAAGCAGGAATTCTGAGACCTCCTGAGGCTGGAATTCACTCAGACCCTACTATTAAAAGCTCCTCAGGGAACTGAGTGAGCCAAATTTCTTCACGTAATGTCCTTTTCTCTCTCGTAAACAACTGAAGAGAGAGACATCAATAACAACAACCCTTCCTACCTTTCCCCAGCCTGTCTTTTCCCTTCTATAGCACAGAATTTAACTGAGAAATTTTGGGGGGGAAAAAAAGGGAGGCTCTAATACTTGGATACGGTACAGCTCGTTGGGACCTACAGATATTAGGGTATAATGTAAAATATTATCACTACTTAATAAAGACTTTATAAGGTTAAAATCACTTGACTTAAAGCTAGCATTAACCTGCCTCATTTTCTTTTAGTGGAAAGACACCCACATTATTTCTGAATCACCAACATATACTCAGCTTGCTGGATTTTATATACAGATCACTTCAGAACGTTCCCAGGTATTGGACACTACTTGAGTACAGTTAAAAATACCAAAATGTCAACACATATTTAAGAATTAGGCTTCTTTAGAGATTTGCAAGTCATATATTTAAATTATAAAATACTGTGATTCCTTGGCTTCTCCGTGGATCTACTGGTTTATTTCTAACTTCAGTAATAATTTTTTTAGAGCTTATATACATGTCTATTTAAAGATATTCAATGTTCTCTTCATAAACACAATAAAGAAGAGATTTTACTTGTATGGCAAACACTTAAGTGATTTCTGTGGAAAGGTAACAGAATTATCCAAAACATTTGGTTTACGGAGGGTGAGAAGAAGAGAAAAGTTCTGAGGGGTCAAACAAATAAAAAAGAAAAAAATACAAATGAAGGCATCACAAATTTTGCAACTCATAAGGTTTAGAAGGAAAAATTTAGTTTAGAAACTAAAATACATTATACTAATATCCTGTATTTAAACATTAGGTTGGTAGAGAGACAAAGTGAAGAAATATTTCTTTTAATAAGCACTAAGAATACACACACACACACACACACACGAATGGAAAAAAAAATAAAGCCTACCCAGTGATAAAATAAAAGTTGACTGGACAATATTTATTTCAACTTAGTTGTCACTTTTATAGAGTGGTTCTATAAAATTTTTAGAAAAAGATTTTTTGATTTTAACAAAACATTTAGTGTAATATTTATGATGGCAAAGAGTGACTTAAATTTGATTTTGGAATTATTGTTCTAAATCAAAATCAGCTCTTTACAATTTTAATGAATTCATTTAACCTTCAGTATACTGAGAAAAATAATCATTACTATTTATCTTCTGGGTCTAACAAACATTTTATTACCATTTAAGTCAACTGATGAATAATTTACAGAAGAGTGAAAGGATAATGCAAAACTCATCAGAATTTTTAATAAAAATTTATACATAGCAAACCCAATTCTTTTTTTGTTTGTTTTCATATTTTTTTTATTATAGGTTACCACAAGATATTGAATACAGTTCTCTGTGCTACACAGTATAAACTTGTTGTTTATCTATTTTACATACAGTAGTTAGTATCTGCAAATCTTGACCTCCCAATTTATTCTTTCCCACCCCCTTTACCCCTGGGTAATTGTAAGTTTGTTCTCTGTCTGTGAGTCTTTTTCTGTTTTGTAAATAAGTTCATCTGTGTCTTTTTTTAAGATTCCACATATAAATGATATCATATGATATTTTTCTTTCTCTTTCTGGCTTACTTCACTTAGTGTGATGATCTCCAGGTCCATCCAGATGGCATTATTTTATTATTTTTTACTTTTTTCTTTTTAACATTTTTTTATTGATTTATAATCATTTTACAATGTTGTGTCAAATTCCAGTGTAGGGCACAATTTTTCAGTTATACATGAACATATATATATTCATTGTCACATTTTTTTCTCTGTGAGCTACCATAAGATCTTGTATATATTTCCCTGTGCTTCACAGTATAATCTTGTTTACCTATTCTACAATTTTGAAATCCCAGGCTATCTCTTCCTACGCCCTGCCCTCTTGGCAACCACAAGTTTGTATTCTATGTCTGTGAGTCTATTTCTGTTTTGTATTTATGCTTTGAGCACACCCAATTCTTAATTCCATATTTTGCTGCTTTTGAAGGACAACATATCCAAAATGGAGGCACTTTGGAACTGAGAGCTCATCTACTGTCATGCACAAACCTGGAAACGCCTTATTAATACACATTCCAGACTTCAAGTGCATGGCTGTGAGTTTCTAGTTTAATCATCACTTCTGAGTCTTCTTTTTGTACTTGTATAATTCAAAACATGTTACTTTGGGAAATTCTGACAGCTCAAAATTATGTTGAAGCAAGAAAGACAGAAATCTTCCTTGTCCCATAATTGAAAAATATTTTTTATTTTTAGATTTATTAAGAACAACTGTAACTGGTGTTACAGCAATAAATCTAGTGGGTTATTTCATTTCCATGTCATTTATTTTCCTCCAATCTCTCTTTTAACACACCAGCTTCAGTATTTGTCCACTTATGAACTGTTTATAAAAAATTTGGGTGTGCTAACATCATAAAAGAAGGAATACTGCCATATATTCTTTGAGCAAGACAGGACAGGCAAGGTTTCTTGTCACAAAATAGTGATGAAGTCCTTCCTATTACGCAATTGGAGGAAAATACGGTATTTCCTTTTTGCCTTTAGAACTACATTGGTATGGTAACTCTGTGAGGTGATGGCTATGTTAACTAACCTTACTTTGGTAATAATTTTGCAATATATGTGCACATCAAATCATCACATTATACACCTTAAACTTACACAATGTTAAATGTCAACTATATCTCAATCAAGCTGGAGGAAAAAAGAACTATATTCTGTTCACTCATTGATTCTTAAGTTTGAGAAAAGTCATTTAGGATATTGTCATCTGAAGAAACAGAGATATTGCTTATACAATCAATGTCACCATCATCAATCACGTCGACAATGCTCCTATCAGCCTCTTTGCACTCATTCTCTGATTCATCTAATTGAAGCATCTTCCTATGCCAACTTTTTCCTCTTTGACATTATGGATGGAAAACAGAAAATACCATCCCATAATGTATGTTTGATTTTACAAAAAGTTCCAATGGACACAAATGGTAATAGCAAGATACAATGGTTTTTTCCTACTAAAAACACATTCACTGAAACTTTAAAAAAGAATAAAAGTCATATAATATAATCCTTCCTAACAGTTAGAAATATAAACCACAAATAACAAACAAGCAAAAACAACTTCATAAACAAAAACTGGGTCCAAAGAACCCTGATAGTATACCAAGGGTTAATACACTTCAAGACAATTTGATAAAATTTATGTATAACCATTTTACAGTGTTAAAATTATAAATGAATTTTCCTTTTATTAATTTAAAATTGTTCGTAAGCATAAAAATATCTTTTAAATCTGATAAAGCTGAGATTTTACTGGTCCACTAGCATGGAGTGAAAAAAATTATTGTTGCAGCAGGACAGAATTATTTAAAAAAATAATAAAATCAAACTAAACCATAAAAAAATTCCATGGAATCCTGACCATAGGGGTAGATAGACTTTGGCAAAGATCCAAGTTTGAACACATAGACTAATTAAGTAAAATCTTTTGTAAAATGCTTGAATTTAGAGTGTATTTTTTTAAAACTCATTTTAAAGGACCCAAAAATATGAAATTATGTTGAAGTCTTAACTTTTTTTTAGCGCTTTAATCAATAAAGACAGTTGTAAATAATTCACATACTAACAGTTCCCAAGTAGGTGTAATATTGATCTTCTGAAGTAAAGTATTTCCATTGCATTGTGTTTTACATTTTCTATTTGGAAATGGTTTATTAAGCAAAGACAAAGTTTGCTGAATTTTTAAACACTTTTTAAAATGGCAAAATCCAAGTAAAAAGACTTTACTTGGATAAATGAAGGATGTGTCTAATAGGATTCTTATATGTGGGACTACTTTTGGTTGAGGATAGATAAATAATGAATGAGAAAGGTCTTTTCTAGCTATTTCTAAGGAAAGGATTCAGTATCTCACTTGCGATCAAATTGTCCATTAAAAACACATTTCAGTTATTAAACATCTATAAAGTCACTTTGTATGCTATTTAAATTATGTCTAATGAACACCTCATGACTTCCAATTGTTTCCATGAAATCTCCTCCAATTTCTTTTGCATTATCAAGTAACACCTGTTTGAGTATTGAATTTAAAGGTATTTCTGCAATGTGACTCTTTAATAAGAATTTGGATTCTTGGCTCTGGTTCCTTAAAATGCAGAAGTAATTAAAAGGCTACTCCTACTGGACAATATTACCTGAATTTCACTGTAGATTATTTTTGGAGATGCTTTTTATGTAAAAGGATAAGAAAAACATTAAGATGCTTCCCTAAGCATTAGAAGAAAAATAACTATGTACACTAAGAAGATTCCAAAGTCCTAATTATTGAACCTTTTACTTAAGCAATACAAATTCAGGTAAATAATTCAGAGAACTCTTAGTGTTTTCTAAGGTGAGACTCTGAAAGTTTTAAGAGTTGAACAGGGAATAAAAACCCAAGAAAATTTATCAAGAAGATGTAACCCCAAACATCTTATGCAGATGGATGAAATTAGCTTTTGAAACCAAGGGCCAATGGAAAGTTAGAATATATAAAACGCAACACTTAATTACATAAAACAAGAAATGAAAAGTAAAATTTCAGATAACAGTCTTGGGACTTCATTGAAAAGTGAAGACTGCAGTGAATCCTCTATTTTAAATGAAATGTTTGTTTTTGAAAAAACAAAAACAAAAAACAAAAAACAGTAAGAAAAAGAATTAAATATTCAACTGTTGCCATTTCATAGCTGGGAATAATATGGGCATAGTAAGGGAAGAGGCCTGAGATTTCATTTATTAGAATGTATTTCTAATTTCTTGAAAAAAAATCAAAATCAGTATATGTCCTTTGATATAATTTAAATTCTAAGGTAATAGTTTTCTTCGTAGTATTATCTACCAAAAGATGGATTTGTGGTTGTTTAATCTGATGGGTGCCAAGAAAATAAACTTACCTAAATACATTTTGCTCAACTGAGGGCCTCTGCATTTAAAATTAGACAAGAGTTTCTCGCCCTCTCCCAGGGCTTCTCATTTCAGGTGTAAATACACTCTGGAGATTGGTGACAGAAGCCACTGACACCGGAGTGAGTAAAACAGCCACCCAGACTGCTCTCCACTGCAACCTGAGGGCCTTACATATTTTTGCCCAAGGCCAAATTTGCCCCTCCCTTCCAGGTCCATCAGCTTTAACTTGCTGTCAGCTACTTTGACGGGAGTAAAATAGTGCCCCTATTAAGAGACTCACTAGGAGACACGAATGCTTGACTCACTCAGGTGTTCAACAGGACATATGTATGGGGGGACTTCTTCAAATACAAATTTTTATTTTTTTGATTCTAAGTAATTGATCAAATTGTAGTTGATAAAAATGACAAGCACTTTAACCAGAACGATGATATGCTGTCATAAAGTTGTGGAAACAGAACTGACCAATATATTTCAGTCTATTGAGTGAACTGGAGGGAAGGAAACAATTTTGAAATAGCCATACACCCTACCCACTCAGTCTCCAAAAGTTACTAATATTCACTACTTTCTTTACTGGGGTCACAGAATTTCAAACAGATGTTTATTTAAAAGCTAAACATGAGCTTATATTCTAACTGGAGTTTTTGCTTCTCTCTTAATAGCTATACCTATATACTAAATAAAACGTAACAGTAAAGATTTAAGATCTTTGACGACACAGATAAATGCATGAGAGAGGTAACATCATCGTCCTGATGACAGAAACAAGTATCCCCTATAAACGATACAGCGACTTAAAGAAGAGCTTCTTTGTTACGAATTGTCCTCAGAAGGCTATGTTGATGAATCAGAGTCAATAAATCCACTATCCATCTTATTCTGCTTTTATAGTTTATATAAAAATTAAATTTACAATAAAAATTAAGATTATCAAGTTGGAGATTTTAAGTTAAAAAGATGCACAGAATCAAAGGAAGTAGAGAAAGAGCTTAACTGCCAATTTCTATTCCAAAATGGAACACCTTAATGGATACTGTGTTGCATTATCCTGAAAACATAGAAACTAGAATATTTTTAAATAAAATTAATTCTAACCATAGTTTTAAAAATTCAGGAAGAAAATTATTATATGATAAAGAGTACATGTGATATTTATTTAGCAATAATATCAATGTCCACTACCTTCAGTTAAACAATAGTTCTCTGAAGAGACACAAAATAATGACTAACAAATTTTTTAGTGGCACATAAGTGTGGAAAAAAAGAGTTTAAACATAACACAGAGAGTATAGTTTCTCCTAAGCTTTTGCAATAGCTCTTCAAAGTAACTGGTGCTTTCTATCAGTTTTGAAAAGCATGATATTTTTCCAATCTCTATAAAAAAATGAAATATAATGGAAAATGGTGCTTTCTTCTCCTGGAATTGTTTGAGTGTTTACAGTATATGAAATACACTATATATATATATATATATATATATATATAAAAGAACATCCTTTGAGATAGGAGCATAAATCCTATTAAACTCAACTATAGTCTCCCCATCCTTAAAATAGATTTGACATACAGATATAAGCACAAGGTCAAGGTCACAGATCAGTAAGAAAGATTACCAACAGAACTGATGTAACAGCTGGCATTTGATCAAAGCTCTTGGGGTTTTTAGTACACTTACCAGACACGGCATTTACTTACCGGGTACACTCTGTTTTAAAAATGTTCCCAATCTTTGAAGACAAGATCTTTATGCACTGTTTGCTTTAAAGCATCTTCTGCTAAAGACGTTGCACTAGATCACAGAATAAGAAAGGAAACTAGTGTGTGTATGCTTCAGAGTCATGAGTTTTTATGTGTGTGTGTGTGTATATGTATGCCTGCGTATTTATTTATTTATTTGTTATCACTGATCCTTGCCATGTGACCCATTTTGAAATTAATTTAACTTTCAGGTTCCTGAATCGACCATGCTCCCCAATACCTCCAAGCCTTTGTACCGGCTAAAATGGAAATGGCATATTTCTCAAAATCTTGGGTCACTTCTTCCCAAAGACACAGATTTAATTGCTAAAAATTGGCTCAACCAGAGAAGTTTTACACTGTATCCACAGTCTTCCATGATCATTTCCAAGTTATACACATAGAAAGAAACTATGGTTATCAACAACAGCAACAAAAGTGATTCTTAATGGAGTATATTATTGAATAGTGTGATTATCTAACAAAACCATGTCTTTCGTTTCAGCTGTTCAAACAAAATACTGAATTTATCTTAAATTACATCAATGAAACCAAAAGTTATATGATGAATGTGCTTAGTGAAGGATTCTGATCAAGAAATTCTTTTTAAGAATGCATAATGCTGTTGGGGTAAATTAATAATATAAAAGCTTTCCCTGTTAAATCAAGTATCACCTGCTGTAGCTTTATATAATTTGCAAATTATCATACAGGTACATGTAAATGTTCTCAATGATCAGTTTTTCATTTTACAAAATTATTTCCGATGAATTAAACAGGTCTGAATGAAAATACCAGAACTGTACTATTCTAGAAGGACTGCTAGTTTCTCAATAACAAAGGAAAAAGGATAACAAATTATCAAATTAAGTACCACTGAACATGGAACTTCTTTCCCAGGCAGAAGCAGAATATCAAAATGACCACTTATAGATACCAATTTGTACATAAAACTCTGACCATAAAGTCTATTGACATATTTTCTATTTTAAAACAAACATAATCCCTTGTAAAATACACTATATTAAAGTCTATTTAGAGAAATCACTTATCAATTAATAAGTATGTCCTTCTTTACGTGGGGCCAGGGTCAAAGTGCTCTCTTGTTGTGTGAACTCTGACTTGATTTTCCAGAAACGGTAAAAACATTGTGATATCATGCTTGCCCATAATGGCCAAAGGACACAAAGCTTTCATGATAGAGGGTTTTGGTCAGTCCGTGGCAGAGAAATATAACAGATGCAATCCATGGACAGACAGACAGACATAGTGATAATATCTGTAAAGGGAAGAACTCAATTAACCTAACAGGGTCCCACTCCAGGAGGGGATTAATGAGCAAACAACAAGAATATGCACAATGTACCTGGAGAACTTCTGTCTTTAAAAATTAAGAGGAAACACTGAAATGCATTCTTCAGCTATGGAGATGAAAATGCGGGCATACCATCAGTAGGCTATTTACTTTAAAGGGTTTCATTTTGACTGTAAAACTGACACCCATTTCTTTCCATAATGTCTCTTTTGCTCATCTGTACACATAAGCAAATATCTGAAGCAATAATCTCAGGAACTATAGCCAGTAACTGCCAATCTGAGACCCAGCTTTGCTGCCGTTCTGGTCTCAGGCATGTTCAGTCCATGAGCAGGGACAGCCTGCATGGCCCTAGCCATGGCACCTGGCACTCAGATAGACTGGGGTGGGCGTAATAAGGAGGCTTTAGAAGAGGCTCCTCTGAGCTGGAGAAGCAGCAGGAAGAACAGTCTAGGTAACATAGGTCAGTGCCTTTCTGACTCCACTTCCTGGACCAAGGATATTTCAGAACAACTTTTATGTTCGCACTTACGATCATGAGAAACAACTACTAGTATCTACTATTAGCATTATTTAATAAAACTAAAACATTTTCACACCAAAAAATCAAATACTTCAGCTTTGTGAGGACCTCTATTACATACATCATTTTTCTTATTTTCTTTCTTTTTTATCTCCTGAGATAGAATGATGAAATGTGGACTGGCACACACACACTACACTGATTACTTCCCTGTTTTGTAGTATTTTCCAACTCCAATATCAATTACTGAAGTTCTTATATCAGTATTTCCTCCATTTATGTTTTGCTTTACTATTTTGGTACTTATCATGCTTTCAATTACAGCATTTATATAAAGTGAACAATTTGTTTTGTATTTAAGCATATACATAAACATCCTGTCATTACACATGAGGATATGACTAAAATATAACTGTGGGAAAAATAATGTGATGCAGAATAAAAAGTAAAGAACCTTCTTCTGCTCAGTGCCCTCCCCTCTCACCCACACTATCCCTACCACCATCACTTTATAAAATATATCAGAATGAAAAATGCATCATATATTTAATGATGCTCCATTTGCCTACAATCAAGCTAAAGGAATAAAGTGTCTTTTTTATTCTCTAAGTCTCAGCTGAGGACTCACCCCCTCCTTCCTTGAGCAGCTTTCCCTGCACTGTGTAGGCTGAGGACAGCTTTTCATCTCTGGGACTCCACAGCACTCAGTAGATCTTTCACCCATCTCATTACAAAGTTGTATTTGCTTTGTGGATGCTTGACCGTCAACTAGAGTGTAAACAAGGATGATGCCTCTGTCATCCTTACGTCCCAGCACCCGGCAGAGAGAGCCTTCCTGGTAGAACATGCAACAAGACAAACTCCTAGGCTGTGCAACGAGGGGTAGGCTGTCATAATTCTATGGCACCTTAAGATTTAAAATAATATGATCATACCATTTATAATGTTTGGTTTCAAATTTAAGACATCCTTTCCCCCTGATTATAAACTAACAAGAAATCTACAAAATTAAAGAGTAATAAAGTATTTCATCCTACACAGGAAGTTCTGTGGATTTGGAAAACACGTGTGATTAGTATTCTGTTAGGGAAGCACAAGATTTAAATACTTGTAAGATCTTTATTTTAACATCTGTTTTTAAAAGAGTTCATATTAATTTAGTTTCCTGTAATCAGTGTCTTCCCAGTTAAGGTCTGTAAGATTTAATATGCCCACAGATTATATCAACAATGAGCAAGTGTTTCAAAATAGTGGCAGCATAAAGCTTTTCACCATTTTCCCCTCTCAAACTACTCACTCTATAAGTTGAGTAAAATCTATTAAACATTAAAGTATTTCATTGTTAAATTTTCTTATGATGGAGATGCATTAAAGAGATGAAATATCACATTGAAAGATTTAATCCTTAGAATTAGACAAACCAAACTCATCCTAAAAAACAGTTATAATAAAATGGAGAAAGAAAGCCTTTATGAATTAACTTTTTACTGCATATTAACCACAACTGAGAAATCATTTCTCTATATCCGTTTGAAAAATGAATCACTGAAGTAGATAATAATCATATACTAAGTAACCTGAACCCTTTAAATTGTGTGAAAAAGATTCAATCAAATTGGCCAGAGCTATCCTTAGGGTGATCTCTTTCATTTGAACCTGTATTTGTTGAAGAGCTTCAGGTATCAGCTTTTACTGTTTTGGGCTAAATAAAAACAATATCCCGCTATAAAGTGATTCAATCAGAATATGTAAAAGTGATCAAATTACTTTTAAAAGATTTTAAGCATGAAAATCTAAAAACCAATGCAACAGAAACAAACACTATCCAAGCAGGTCTTGAATACGGATGCAAGAGGAGTCAACATGTCATTGTCTCGACTTTTCCACTTCTTCCCTATCTGCATGCTGCTCATAGCAATACAAAGTCAAGGGAATTCACTCCTTTGACCTGTACTGAAGGAGTAAGCTTCAGGTCCCCTCTTTCTTCAGGACAGTGCATCAAACCTGTATCATGTTTCTTAGATCTGAGGAGGCTAAGAAGTCATGTGAGTCCAGGAAACATCTAGCTTTGATGGATAAAATTTTGAAAATGCATTTTTCTAAAATGTACAGTAAGATGCTCTTTAATATGTATTAAAAACAAAACAAAACATATCATACTGTACTCCAAAAAGCTTTTTAGGCATTTGTTTTAAAGTTATTACACTATCAAATCAAATTTCCTTGTCTTTCATAAAATGTTATGGTGTTTTTTTGGGGCAGATACTTTATTCACTTGGACTAATGACTTCTTTTTAAAGCTAAACTGACAAATATCTTAGCCCCCATAATACTGGGAATGCAAATTTATAGAACTTGTATAAAAATGGCAGAGCAGGTCATTTTTATGAAGAGAAACCTATTTTCCTATATGATTCTACCACTAGCTATCATTTTCCTAACAGCAAATAGATTCCACAAACATAACAGGACCACAGAATTTAAAGGACAGAGAGAGTTGTAAGGTCATCTGCTTAATTAATCATCCCTATTGAATGCTTCAACCCCTTTAATAACCTATTTGCTAACACTGGCTGGCTAACTTTATTTATGAAAACTCTGAGTGACCATGGATTGTATTCCAAGTGGTATCTTGGAATCAGCTGGCTCTGGGTTCAATTTCTAGCTCTTTCGCTTACCAATTGCCTGGCCTTGGGTAAGTTAACTACTCCTGAAGCTTTATTATTATAAATATGCAAAACCCGATACCTATTTCACAGAGCCTCCGTAAAGAGAAAATTCAACCATGCTCATCACAATGTCTGGGCACCAAGCAGGTGCTGAACAAGGATTACCCATTATTCGGAGAACTCATCTCATATCTGCACAACTGCAACAGTATGAAATTCTTCCCTGAACCAGGCTATAATCTGTCTTCTCTTACTCTGATCATTAGTCTTTTGGGGCCACAGAAAACAAGGCTAATCCTTCACTTATCCTTCAAACACCAGAAAATAGCCGCCATATTCCACAGACGAAATCTATCACCTTGTTCTGGTCTAGATAAGATAGTTAAATTCCATTGCTGACAGGAATCTAGCAAAGGGCAAACAAAGGAAGACAAATGTGCCTGGGCGCCAGTCTGTGGTGGATGCCGCCAAGATGCAATTCTTCACAAATTCTTGACTGGTCAAAGTCGCGTATAAAAGCTCCTGGGAGCTCTCCACCGCGGACTGTTGGCGCCTGCTAAGTTTACTGCAAAAGCTCTGCTCTTCCCCAAGTGCTTTAAGCCACACCTCCTCCTCAAATGAAACACCAAAGTATGTTTTCTTTGATTCTCCTCCTGGGGTTGGTTATTATTGTATTATCTTCATTTGCATTTTAACAAACAAGGGTACTAAAGCTCAAAGCTTCTGAGTGATTGGTTAATTGGTCAGTAAGTGGCTTATCCAAAACCAAATTAAGGGTCTTCAAAGTGCCAACCTTTCCTATTAGTTTAAATTGCCACAGACTCAGACAAAGGTAAATTTGAAAACATTTGGTAAAGCGAACTTTTTTAGCACCTGGAGAACTTTGGATTACTTTTCCTACTGCAAAATCTTGTCTGTTGTCTCTTGTTTTTATTAGGAAGGTTACAAAGCACAGTGGTTAAGAGAACAGTCTTTGGATTCCTGGATCTGTAATTCATCAGTGGGTGACTCTGGCCAAGTTACCTGTCCATTCTGGGGCTAAGTTTCTCTAGCTTAAAACAGGAATCATAATAGTATCCACTTCATCAAGCTGTTGTATTCAGTGAAATATACCTGGCATTTTCTAAGCATTAGATTAGCATTAACTGTTCTATTATTTGTGGACAGAGCATCAGACCAGAGGGCTTTCTCATAAAATTCTTCTTCACTTTCCAGTCATCCCACATAAAACTCCTTATGAGTTGGGACTGTCCATGACATATGAATCTCCATGCCCAACAGGTTAGAGGCACTTGAAATTGTCTGTTAAATGCTAGAGTATATTCTATTTATAACCTGAAAAACCAAACCAAACCAAAACAAAAACCCCCCAAAAACCCCCAAAACAAAAAACTGTGAATCTGTAATTTAATAACTTAGGTAATTAATTTTTAACTCTGCAAGACATGTTTACTTAAACCAAAGAGTAATTTCATGTAATACATACCTATCATTTTATCCTTCCCTAGTCTTTTTTCATAAAGAACCTGTTTCCTGACCACTAGCCTCAGAGGAATGGACCACCCTAGCAACATGTCTAAACTGGACCAATTCATTTACTCTCTTGGGATATGTAATTCAAAGAGACTGAAAACTTTCCGTGTTGGGGTTGCTTTAATGATGGCACATTTTACAGGTTAGCACACAAAGGAGTCAGTATGCTGAGAGAAAAGAATGAAGTAGGCGCAGGGAGAGACGCAGAGATGAGGAAGGCAAAAAGGTAAAGAGAGTTGATAAATGGTTTCCAGTGTCAAGGAAGTGCAATACCCTCCTACAGAGGGATTCCCAAAGAGCCTGCTGCGTGCCTCTAAGTCTCCCTGTACCTGAGCTTTGCTGAGTGGCCTTCGGTCCTATGCAATTGCAGCATCCTTCAGGTACTGCAGTAACACGATGTAAGACAATAAACCCATGGTTTAAAGACCTCTGGAAATAGCTACACTCTCCTTCCTCACTATTCCTACAGTACCTCCACCTCGTGCGGTCTACGACCAACACATATCTCTGCTTTTCAAATGGGGAAAGATAATGACACAGAGAGGTAAATAAGACGTCCAAGGTCATACTTAGAGTTTGTAGGGGCAGCACTGATACCAAAATTTCAGATATCTTATTCCCAGGAGCCTGAAATAACCAATAAACCAGCTGCTTCCCTTGATGGAACTAAAGTATGCCAATTATCCAAACTGTGTAGGAAACATTGACCAAAACAGGGGTTAATTGGACATTGGTTGTTTTAATTCCATAATCAGCTCTTTCCCTGCGCTACCCTGGGAGTGAGTAACATATCTTTTGCAGGAATGGGAAGGAGGCCAGCACAGGCCATCTGGCTGAATACGTCCTTTCATCAAGTTATCCCTGCAGTTGTGTGAAACTTAACTGATGTTGAAGAACTTTACAGTTTAATTTGTTTTATCATTTTCCCTCTACTCTATTAAATTTAAAAGTCGATAAATCTTTATTTTCATATTAGCTAAGTAGCCTGAAGTTACTGAATCTACATGAATATATATATTCTATATGTGTATGTGGGCAGAAGAGAGTGAAATTTTCTGATGTTAAAAACCATTTCTTGTATTAAAAATGAGAGCAGTTCATTTAGACCATGCTACTAGAAAAGAAATGAAGACTCATTTTCCTTCCCACATGGAATGTAAAGCAAAATATTGGTCTTCCTCTCAGCTGAGTTAAAAAAGGATCCATGAAAGAACACAAGTGGCCTATTTCCTTGTCCAGTTTCCTGACTTCCTCTACTTTGTAATTTTGCTAAGATGACAACATATCTGGATTATTCAAGAGCACTTCCTAACACCTCAGAGTCAAATTCACAACCATCACGTGGGTTCAGCTCACGACACTAGTGGCCAGCCAAGGGCAACAGTCAAGAGATGTCTCAGTCGTTAAGCAGGTATTTTTTTCCCCTTCAGTCCCTTCTTTCCTCCTGCTTCCTCCACCCTTCCTAACCTCTCAAATGTTTACTTTCCCCAATTCTTTTCTCCATCCTTTAATTCTCAAGACTTAAATGAATTCTACCTGACTTATGATGCTGCTGGCATTCAGAACTACAAAGACTCCCGATACTGATGTGAAGGCCATGTTCCCTATGCTGGGAAATGTGTATAGGGTGGGTTATTAATACTTAATAATACAAATATTAATGCCCAGTAGCCGGTCAGACTAGGGCTTTCCAAGCCCTAGAAGATGAGCTGAGTAAAGTTCAAGGCCTTGAGAATGGATGGATGAAAGAAAGGCAAGCTTAGAGGGATTGCCTACCTAATATACAACCTAGGTTCTGTGCCTATTAATTAGAAGAGAGTAAGGGTCCATGCCAGGGAGCTACAGCCAAGGTGATAAAATCTTAAGGGAGCTGCTGGTATTCAAGCTATATGAATGAACAGACTGGAAAATGAATTTCTCAAGTGGAACCTAGCACAAAGGTAAGTGTTATGTTGAAGGTTATGTTGAAGTTGGTGAGGAAATAAAGACCAGATGGTCCTTGCTCAGAGGGCCAAATAGGAAAATATCCCATAATGGGCATCTTGATTCAGCTACCTCTACTATCTCTAGCAAAATATGCCCCTAAATGGGCAAGGCTTCTAACAGCACGCATTATCGCCCTCTTACAGTGCCTGCAGTCAAAGTTCATTAGTCAAGCTGGGTGGGTGGGAAGCAGGGTTACCCAGGGTCAGCTAAGGCCAGGCTCTACCTAAGGGTTCCAGGTGCTTCTTTTGTTTCATTTGCTGCTGTAAACTACTGGGTTTCCACCTGTCTCCGGTTCTTAAATAAACTTTGGCAGCTCCTGGTCCTAGATAACAGCCTTGGCACCAAATGTTTCAACAACAACTGCCCAAAGGAAGGAATCAGAAATAACAATTATTCCATGGTGGAATAAACAAGAAAAAGAGGCAGAAGGTTGCCCTGCTCCAGTGTTCCAACTGCTCCTCAGTCACTTCCTTTCTGCATAGCATGTAACATGCTTCTTCCTTTCAACCGGACCTGAGGGAGGTCATCTGCCCCTACGGACCAACTCCCGGAACTCTGAGGCTATGAGAGATACCGAAGAGAGAAAAAATGACCATATGTTACCATCTTTTTGTGCCTCGTTTTACTCATTCAAGAGCAGTAGGCTCAGTGAGACCCTCTAAGATTCTACTGCATCTCCCCGGCTCTAGTTCTTTTGGCTCCTTATTTTAAAGTCCTTCTTGAGAATGTTCTTATTCCTGCTAAACATAGTTGCTTTGCCCTTCTTTCTCTTCTCCATCATTCAGGACTGATGCTCCTTCAGGGGTAAGTATGTACTGTCACTCGAGAGAATACAATGCCTTCTTTCATCTTCTCTCCTGCCCACAAAAAGGAGACTTTTTATAAGTATCACTCCAAATTTTTGGCAGTTCAGCTTTAGAGACAATTTCATGGATATCAAAAGGAACTAAAAATACCTGCATAAATGATACCAAATTTTCAAAAGGTAAACAGAATAAAGAATACTCTTCTACAAGAAAGAAAAATTCAGAGGAAACATGATATTCATTGTTCCATTTACTTTCCTCCACAGCATCCTTAGAGCCCAGGCATATGACAAAGATTTGCCAAAATACACTGGAAAGATGACTAAAAATATTGTCCATTTACATCTGCGATGGTAGGAAATCACATTCAGGATTGAAAGGCAGCTTTGCCTTTAAGACTTCCTCCCCTTTTCTGACCAATGTTTTCTAAAGTAATTCAGCCTATTTTGAAATAAATTACAGAGGCAAGTATACCAATTAAACAATTTAACCTAGAAATTCAGCTTGAGTTGAGTTTTGTGGTTTATGATATATTCATAGAATGGTTTGTAAGTTTCTGTATTTTATTTACAGAAGAGAATATCATTCAAAGTTTCCAAGTCAAAAACTTAGAAGTTTCCCCAAAAAGTCTAACTATAAACATAAGTTTGCTACAAAATTATTACTAACAATTTATCAAGTAAAGTGTCTCCTCCATTCACCTCCCCACAAAAGTACATCCACTCAGGAGTGATGCAAAGCAGAGAAAAAAAAATTCTTCAGTCTACTAAATACATCCACAGTATAATTTTTTAAAGTCCCCAAATTTGGCAATATTTTTGTTCTAAATATATTTTTCAGTAGCATAAACACTGTGAAGTGGAAATGGTTGGAATGCACGTCCAGAATAAAAGGGCTGGGTGGAGTTCTGTATAATCAGCAAAATGGAAGAACAAAATCCTGTCTACTAGAACAAAACTAATGTAAGAATGTGCCCTGAATCTCTCCTTTTAACTACATAATCAAGAAAAATGGTCATCAGATAGATGATACCAGTCAAATCTCATTAGTAAAATTATGTCTGAGAAGGGATAAAAATGGTTAAACCTTCTTAAACTCTCTGTTCCATAATCAGTTTTTAGTTATTTACAAAGAATGCCAACAGGAAAAGCACTCATACAACTGCAGAGGGTAGTCTTTGTATTTTTCAGTGTTAACACTGTGTGTTATCAGTGATGGGCCTGAGGACAAAAGATGACTGGAAGTAACCAACTAAAATTGAGAACAAAACCAAACAAACAAAAATCAGGACTGAGAAACTTGCCTTCATAAACGATTTTACAGTACTGTATTAGCTGCTCACAGGACTAGATACCACTCCAATCCACCAGCTGCCATTCTCAACGATTTAAGATGAAGAAAATCTGAGAGTCAGTTTTTCCACAGCTCACTTGTGTAATATCTTCTTTTACATCTTCCAACAATCTATATAGTAAAAAATTCCTTCCAGTTTTCATTTCTAGAAGATACGAAGAGCTTTAAAAATAAAAACACTGAGGTCCATCCACTTGCTCTGTAACTCTGGGTAAATCCGCCTGAGCTTCAGTTTAATGTGTGTGATTCCAACTTACCTAATACGATAGTTGTGAAGACTGAATAACATATACAAAACATCCAATACAGCAAGTCCTCAAGAAATGCTAGTTTACTTCTTCCCTCTTTATGCTGCATATCTCTAGTAGATATCAATTATAATTTATATAATTGTTTTAATTTTATGCTAATTAGGCAAAATCTACCCTTTCCAAAATCAAACAGCATAATGGAAACCAAAGTTAAGTAGTACTACATACACTGCAAATGTTTTGAATACTCAGGTATTTTAAACCACTTTTTATAAAATACTACTACAAACCGAGAATCTGGCATTTCTAACTCCTAACCAGCAGAATCTGCAATCTAAATTAGAACTATACATATAGAATATATATATTCTATTATGATTTGATACTTTAAGTTATATGACACTGCTTAATCGCAACATGTCTGTTGATTCCACTATCCCATTAAAAGAAAACTGCTAGATTTTTATGTGGCACAGCAAGGTCCCCTGAGTGCCACCTGCTCTTGTTTTTCTTATTTTCATTAACTAGAGGAAGTAAAACTATTAGCTTATTGAAAAGTATTAATCTTGTCAGTGATAAGGCATGAATCAATTTCAATTCTGCTAAAGAAATGTGATTTTTAAAAATCTTAAAAATTTTTGCTTGACTTTCAAATGATCTTTGTTTTTTACAGTGAAAAATATTGTTGACAGTGTCCTGTCCTAACAGGGATAATGTGAAGACAAACTGGACTTCGAAGATACCTAAGAAGTGGGTAACACACTAAAGCTAAGAGTTCAGGTTTTGAATCTTAGTTCAGATATTAACTTTTTTGAGATCCTGGGGATACTGTTACCTAATTAACAGGGCTGTAAAAATGATTTAATGAAATAAGACATGCAAAGCACACAGCATCGTGTATGTTTTCCCCTAAGTACTCCTAAGTGGAAACAGATTCTAAAGTAAATTCCCCTCTAAAGCAAAAACCATTCAGAAAAAAAAACAAACTAAACTATACTGACACGTCTTGCATTTCTTCGGCAATATGAAAAATAATCTAAAACTCATACCATCAGAGTAGTATAAGTAACAGTAAAAAGTCAAAGATTAAGAACTATTCCAATTTTATACAAATTAAACAGTGGTACAGCTTCTGAGCTAAATAAAACATGGCAGATCTAATTCTCATTCACGTACACAAATACGCACACACTGCATAAAAGGAGCATTTAGATAAGAGGAAATCACAACATATACCTGAAAGATCTAAGTTTCAGCCTAGAGCCTGTCACTTACTACCCTATAACCTTGGCAACTTGCTTAATTACTCTCTAAGTCTCTCAAGTTTCTTCACTTACAAGAGAGGGAGAACCAGCTGGACCATAGAGAACAGGCGGGAGGGTTAAAGGCTGTGAAGCATGATGAGGTTTCTCAAATTTGGGACCCAAGGCCCCTTGAATGGTAGCTGTACAGGGCTGCGAGGTCTGTGACAGCAACAGCTTCTACTGAATCATCAAATAACTACCTGACTACAAAATGTTAAGAAATATTACAGATTTGTCAAAATTTTTGAAAATCTTTAAAGCTAAAATTGATTTTAAAGTACTACTCTTTCCATGAATTACAGTGTCCTGGGAGGCTGGCAGAAAATTAATTATGTAAGAATTTTAATATTCCATGACCATGGAGGAAAGAGAATTCCTATACATGCAAATCTTACACCAATGCCTGCACCCCTTGCCTAAGAAATTCCATCAAATAATTCTGAAAGCTCACTGATGACTAGAGAGACTATTTTTTATTTCACACTGCCCAACAACTGTTGTGATATCTGGTTTAGCGGTGTGTGTGTGTGTACACCCCTGTATTAGCTTCCTAACTGGCCACTCTCCAAAACATTCTCCACACTGGAGCCAACGCTCTTTGTAAAAGGTAAATCCCTCTGACTGAAAACCCATAATGGTTTCCTGCTTCACTTCAAATAAAGTCTGAATTCCTCTCTATGGTCCACAAGGCCCTGCATAATCTGGCTCCAGAGAATCTAACCAATCTTATCTCACGTCATTTAGTCCCTTACTTATTACACTTTAGTCAGGTGCTGTCCAGCAGAGATGAAATGAGAGCCACAAATGTAATTTTAAATTTTCTAGTGGCCATATTTTTTTAAGTTTAAAAAAAGATAAAATTAATTTGACTATATTTTATTTAATCCAATATATCCAAAATATTATGGTATCAATATGAAATCAACATAAAATTCTTAAGATATTTTACATCTTTTTTGGTCATACTAAGTCTTCTAAATTGGCATGTATTTTATTTTACACTTAGAGCTCATATCAATTTGCACAAGCCACGTGTGGCTCAAGGCTACTATACTGGACCGAGGAACTCTACGTAGACTTCCTTCCACCCCAGCACAGACAGGTCTTTCTGGCCCTCCAGCCTCTGCACGTGTAGGTCCCTCTTCCTATGGCTGCTCCTCTGTCTCTCTCTACTCAGCTGAAATGTCACTTCCTAAGACAAGCCTTTCCCCATGGCCTTATGTAAATCGGTCTCCCCATTTATTCCCCACCAGAGCCCCCAGGAGATCAACTGTCTTGGGACTTCTCTCATTCTGTAACTTTTTTCTTTTGCTTGCTTTTCCTATAGTTGTTTATTGTTTGTCTTCTACCACAACACTGTAATTATTGTTCCATGAGGACAAGGGCTAGTTTTATTCTATTTGCCACAGGCACGTCTGATGCACTCAATTTGTGCAGAATAAGTGGATGTCTATATATATTCTTAGTTTCTCTATGACTATTTAATTCTATAACAATGCTGAGAAGCAACTGGCAGTATAGGAAATATATATACAATTATTTAAATTTATCATGTAAGCCAAGTAAAGATGATACAAGGTATAACTGTAAGAAATCCTTCAGGTATTTAAGTAATATGCTCTTATAAAGATCAAAAGAAATAATTACTTCATTTAAAGTTACAAGTACTATCTAATGAAAAAGGAAATTTTTATTTAAGATCAAATCACAAGGAATTTCTAATATTCAGAGAAAAGTACTGTGTTAATTGTTGTTTGGCATTTATATCTGTTAACTCAGATGACTCCAGTCTCATAAAGATTTACAAAAGTCTCTAATTGCTAAGTAATTTCTATAATTAAAGGGAAAAAAGAAATGTCTAGATAGAAATTATGAGTGGCTCTTGAAGAAAGCTAAACTTTTTTAGCTAAGACTTAAATAAGTTAAACTTTACCTCATCTGCTCTGGGTTCTCCAAATTATTTACTATAATTCTAAAGTAAGATCTATGACTCACTTAGACATGTGGCACTGTTAAGACAGAAAGGTGGTCACTGAAAATTATGCACAGTTTTGGATACATATTTTAATAAATATAAATAAAAATCACATAACTGATCAAGCAAAGTATATGTAGTTTGTGAGAGGGAATCATATTATTAAAGTTCCAGACCATGTTTTTTTTTAGGCTGAAATTTAAGACTCAATTAACAGGTAAAAAAATAGGAATTAAAGGTTAGACTCAGCTTCACCAAGCTGCATATAGAGGATGAAAAGACCATATCATTCATTTGAGATACCCAAACAGCTCCACTACATCATATTATGGTTTCCTAGTCAAGTCCTCTGTTATTAACAGTGGTATAAAGCATACATCTGCAGAGCGCACGGCAGTCTTCTACTGAGACACACGCACCCACAAACAAATAATTATCAGATATATGTATATATATAATTGTCTAGGCACTAGACATGTGTCTTCTCATTTACTCTTCATAATAAACTAAAGAGGCTGATATTACAATAACCCCATTTTGAAAACAGGCAAACTGAAGTTTGAGAGGTTTAATAGTTTGCGTGCAAACCTTGTTCTGCCCAACTGTTGAACCAAAAATCTGGGTATGAAGTTTTGTTTTATTTATTTTTTTAATCCGCTAATGGGAGGGAAAGGTTTAGAAACAGTTTACTGCCATCCCTATGTCTTATAGACTCCATGCAAACTTAGTCTTGAGCATGAGACAGCCAAGTCCCTAAACCATACCTCCACTGCCCCCATGTTCAGTCAATTTCATATTCTGATAGTGTCTCTAGTTCCTTGTTCATTTCTCCACTGGAAATAAAGCCAGCCCAGCTGGATGAAGGCAAGTCTAGTCTTACCAGGCGCTGATTGTTGGATGGCCCCTCTCAGTCTTTAACTTGGATACCCATCTGACACGTACTGCTGGGACCTATTTGCAAAGCCTAACTCCGCTCCTTGGAGTCTAATCATTCCATGACCAGTCTGAACTGGAATAATTCTTGAATTTGGCAATTCAACATTTAATTATGTTTGAAGGAGGCCATGCATGGCTAGTACCCCTCCCTGGAGGTCCCAACCCAGCAAGGGTCTCAGTTGGCTGCCCTCTTTATCTGCTTAGCCATGACTACACTGTTAAAGAAAGCACTGCGATAAAATATTAAATATTAATAGACTATAGTGTATTTACTTGAGATTGTATTATTAACAAATTGTTCTAATACAGATACTATAACTGCATACATTTTCTTAGTTTTTAATATCTTTCTTAAGTAATATTTTGTCATTCTTTATGATGTAAGAGTACACTGGATCGACACTCATAGGGAGTAATCCATAACAGCATGCATGCCGGTGTGTGTATATAACTGATAACCAAATAGATTGTAAATTAGAGCAAACTGAAACTATATAATTATAAATATACATAATGATTATATGATATATAAAGATTTATGGTATTGTAATGATTTAATGTCAGTTTGCTTTAATTGATAACCTATTTAGTTATGAATTAAACTTTACTGTGGCTATAGGTATAAGACTCAGCCAGTATCAACATAACAGTTATTATTTAAGAAAGATAAAATCAAGCAAAGAGTTGCTATCACATAAAAAAATGGTCACTCTTAATAAAGCTAGGCAATTTGTATTTTAGCCCCAACTCAGCTACTAAGTAGTTTTGTAACAGTACCAAATAGCAACCTGTCTAAAGCCCAATTTTCTCGTCTGTTAAATACACTCTTTATATTAATTGATTTGTAAGGTTCCTACCACTCAAGAACTCTGGTCTAAGCCTCGTTAATGTTGAACACCTAACAATAAAAACATATGCTCCATTTACTGAGCTTAGAGAGGTATCACCCACAATATTTAAAGTTGTCCTCATGAATGACTTTCATTTCATGACTTAAAGTAATAGTTAATAGTCATAATAAAAGCCAAACATTTATTTTCTCCATAGATTTAACGTACCTAGACCTCTCTAACGTTACCATGCAGTTTTCTTGGCTGTCCAAAATAATTAGATATTGATTAATAAGCATAATGTACTTAGCCAGATTTCACCGCTTTAAAAAATTCAACATCACAATAGGCCAGCACATGAGGAAAGAGGATGGAGCTTATTTGAGGTGAAGAAGAACTCTCAGCATGTTTGTCTGCACGTGCTCGTCTATGTTCAGAGGAAGAGCAGTCTAAGGCACGCACAGTCAGTCACCGAACTACTCTGACTGGAAAGTAGTTTTGCAAGCACGGTTCCCAGGCTGGCTCTGAAACACTAAATTCCTGTTCCTTCAACATCCGAAATGCTTTCAGAAGAGAAGTGGATGCTAAAAACTACCATCATAAGAACAGTTGAAACTGTAAATAGACAAGAGTGAAAACAAAGTGTGTGTGTAGGAGGGGAGGGGAGACTGGCTGCATATTCTTTATTCAATCATTTAACAAGAATTTATTGAGCAGGTACTATTTGCCAGGTAGAGTGTTAAGCATGGTGGATTTTTTGGCAAAGAAAGAATACAGCTTTTGTCTCGAAAATAACAATCTCCCACATCATCAAAAAAGAAAAAGAACAACAACTATCACAAGAAAAGAAAACATAAACATAAACATAAATTTCCTCCACTTGGCATTCCCTCCATTATCTTCCCATTCCAAGCTGATTAAATACTAAATATATGCATTCCATACATTTCTTCTATAAGGGAGAAAGATTCCAAAATTTTCAAAGTTTGTAAAGTAATTATGACAAAATTAAAAACTAAAATCAGAACTAGAAAAACTAGAAAAAGTTTAGAACATATTTTATTCCGGAAAATGAAATATTCTGATTCTTAGTTCTATGGTTTACTTTTCCTCTACATTTTCTTGATTCACATTTAAAAAAAAACTCCCACAAAATTAAATGTATGAGAACACAGTACTAATAATTTTGATGGCTGATACACAATTGAAAACATATTCAATAGTCTTAATTTTGCCATTGAGTTAAATATTTCTTTGAAAACATACCTTTTCCTTAACAGGTAACGTGACCTCAAATAGTTAATTTTAATCAGTATTGTATGTCAGAATTTGGTATTGTACTTGTTGTATAACAAATGCTTAAAAATGTTTCTCCATTCACATACAAAAGTATCTGGGAATAAGTTGAGACCAATATCCACGGCCTCTGATTATACCAATCTTCTGTATCAGAATGTTTTCACAAGGTGTAATTAGTACATACACAACAATTGGTCGCACATTTAAACAGAAGCCAAATGTAAACTAACAAATGTAAAGCTACATACTAGTTTTAAGAACACAAAAGTAAACAATGGAAAACAACTTTAATTCTGTCAGTGAGCTATCCTGCTCCCTCTCTCTCCTAAATCAAGTGCTCCGATTATAACGGAAGGATCAGGACGGAGACAGAGGAGGCAGAGGGCACTTGCAGTTCACATGTGGCAAGAGACTTAGATAAGAGGAATGTCGCCTCTCCCCCCACAGCACAGATTTTCACGTAACCTAAAGAGTGCAGCCACGATAGCATCTTGAGACTGCCGGAAAATGGCCAGGGGTCCAATTCCAATCACAGATATTTCAATCATTTTGTGAAATATTAAAACATTTATTCAATTCCTATTAATCAATTCCAAATTTTACGCTAGCAGTCTCTACTGAAAACCATTCACAGAATTAAATTGGGAAAAAAAACTAGAAGAAACACTGCAATTTCCTTTCCCATAGCAAATCAAACAGTACAATGTTTATACAAATGAAACTAGTTAAAGAATAAAGTAAATAACATATTTCTTAATTTCTTTAATATAGTTGAAGGCAGTATAGTGCCACCTCTTTGTTTTTTTTTTTTTTTTAATGAAAATCTCTTTCCTGGTCTCTGCATCACATTATGTAGGACCTTTAACAACATAATGTACTGGAAAATAATTAAAAATCATTTCCTGAACTAATTAAGTCCATAACTACCTCCATGACTTCTCCCATTCATCTTGTGCTTAAAAATCTTACAATATTAGCTTGAATTTCATCTCTGCCTGACACGTTTCAAGCAGTGAAACAGATTCGTGCCTCAGAACACTTTATAGGGTTTCGTTATCAATCAGGTTATGTTCCCAGCGACCCTTTCAGCAAAATTATCTTATTCGAATGAACTCTCATGGACCAAAGCTGTAGCCCACTGCTCTTGCACACTTTCCATTCATTTCCCTTTTTTTTCTTTACTTAGACTTATAGCACGTGCCACAGAAAGAGCGCGTGTTAAATATTCCTGGAGTGTCACAATATGTAATACAATAAAACAGATTACAACCCTACCTTTCTTTCACAGCAGTGGTGCCAAGCACAGGTACACCGGAGCAATCAATTTGTTCTGCAGACAGTAAGGCTTTCATAGAATACTAATGTAAAATCTCTTTTCTTTCTCCTTTGCCTTGACTCCCCAGTGCCCAGGTCCCGACCAATACAAGGAGGAGGGCGGTATGTCTTCTGCTGAGATAACCACAACTACTAATCAAGTCTACGTGTACAAGGGCACAGGATTAAACCTCCACCAAGCTTGAGTCAGGGTTTGAGAGCAGCTAAACACACGCACAGCACGGTCAAAATTAAACACACACATACACACACATTTTCTCTCTCTCTCTCATACACTACACACAAGCCATGAAAACACAGATGTGTCTACTTCAGTGAACTAATTCATCACACTTTACCATTGATAGTTTTTTACCTCAGGGGCACAAAATTATCTCCTGTTAGATCCAACAGTACCCAATGACAATTATTTTTTTTTCCAGAAGTGAGAATCATTTTCAGTATTCTCTGCATTACCTGTTTACTGTTTTTAAAACAAGGTATTTTTCTAAATTGGACTATCCAATACCTTTTATATGGACTTTGTCTCTCTCAAGTATTAATATAGGGTTAATAGACTCAGGGAGGATTCTTAAGATTTTGTACTTAAAAAAAGAGTACTGTAAGAGCTCAAACCCACTTCTTCAAGAAAAGTAAACGTATTAACCAATAATGAAAAGATATCCAAAAGATTTGTATTTATCTTTCAGCTTCTACATTTATACAATATAATCCCAAGCTATTTAGAAAATATTTTCAGGTCTCAAAAATTATTTAAAAAACTCTTTAGCACTTTGTAATTATGACAGCATGGTGGTATTTTTGGTCTCATAAAATTCAGAGTTTTGAGGTTCCTTTCAAATAAGCATTTTCACTTGGCTTATTTTTCTTTTATTCAAAATGTGACAAAAGTATGCCAATCACTGAGTAGGGTGATGACAGAAGTTGTTAAATATTTTTTAACAACATACCTTATTAAAATTTGCCTGCCTTAATTTTCAAATAACTCTTGAATAGTACTGATAGTCAAGGGGCTGTAAAGTAAACAATAATCAAGAACAAAACACTCTAGATGACTGGACAAACTTACGAGCAGGCTTCCTAAACCAGCTCTTTCATGTAAACAGTCGCTTTAATACTGCTAAAATACAGGTGTCTTATTCTGCACTCTTCCTTTTTCTAAAAAAAAAAAAATCAGCAGAAGAATTAAGAAATCCTAGGCCTTCAATGAAGTACTGCAGTAATGTTTAACCGATACTGATGCATTTGTCCTTGACACACTGACCATGTCATCAGGCTACTGTCATGTGATATCATGTCACTTCCCCACCTGGCTAGTGACCTTGTCCTCTAAATGACCTAAAGCTTCCCTCAAGTAGCAGGAGGCCCCTCCCCGCTGTCTCAGCAAGGTCGAGTGGGTCAGCGTGTCCTCATCTATAATCCACCACCATTTGTCAGCAGGGAGGCTGGAGGAGGCAGGCTTGCTACAAGGGGAGAATGCCCAATTAGGCAGCTGTCACACAAAGCATAGGCTGCAAAATTATCCCCTGTCAAAAGAAAGAGCAGCTGCGGGTGCCAATTACAGCAACCTTTCAACCCTTTAGGTACTGGAAACTACACAGAAGTAAATGAAGAACAATTAGTGATAACAAATCGATGAATTAGGACAGTAAATTAGAAATTACTAGCAGGTGAGCTTGGGTCATCCATGACATAAGGGCATACCAGACTCCAGGCAAGGGCAGGGACGCACAGAATCTCGCTACCCATTTCCTTGCATGTAGATTTCCCCTCCAGCATTTTCTTTTTGCAAACCTAAAATCCTTTAAAATAGCCATAACTTAAAAAGTGTAGATACTTTTCTACTTTTCATGGAGACCCCAAATGCATTGCTTCTTGACAGGAGGAAAACCTTTCAGAATAATACGTCTAGTTAATTCTAAACTGTCCTTAAACAATCCATCATGTTATCCCCTCAAACTTAAATTTAAGTGTGCCCCCCCAAATTCCAAAATATCAGTTCAAATAATCACACTTTAAATATTATATCCATCTTCCTGAACTACTTGCCCTGGTTCTACTTCACTCACACTTATAGGGAAACACCTTCTTTAAAAGGCAACTGGGTGTGAATTCTGAGAATACTTAGGCTAAGATCATAATGAAGTTAAATTTATCTGCATGATGTCATTTTGTGTATAAAGAAATAACTGCAAAATGTGCTTCTACATATGATATACACAAAAAAGTATCAACTATAAAATTACTCTCTTAGATTATTCCGCTCTAATCCTACAGAGGTGATATGCATTGTCTCAAGCTTAGAAAGCCAATTCATCTGGACTCTATCCAGCTAACGTCTGGTAGTCAGCTCTCACAGGCAACAGATGAGGAACAAAACTGGGAAACAAGTCCCATGAAGGAGAAAAAGTCCAATATGGCTATTAAGTGATTATTGACACAGTTACACTGTGCCTTAAAAAAGTCGTATGTTCAAACAACTTTCTTAAAGTCCATTTTAAACCAAAATTACTTCTTCCCCCCTTAGGGAAAAAACACGTATCTTTCTACACCAATTCTTTGAAAGCTGAGAAACCTGAGTGGCGTGTACTATATTTTCTAAAGTACGCAGGGCAAATTGCTTTACTGGAATTCCAAGTCACAAATGGGAAAAAGTGAGGAAGAAAAGGTGAGGCAATAAAGAAGCACTTCATTCACCCTCCTCCACCACATTATAAATAAATCACAGTTGCCAGCAGAAAAAGTTTCTAATTCTTAGTTCCTAAGCCAAGCCATTTGATAAAAATTTCCAGGAGATAAATATCGGGGGTGGGGGGGGGACTTGCTCATTAAAAGTTTATCCGAGAATTTGGGTTATTAATTATATTTAATCCTTTTTAAGAAAATGGGCATTTACAAATTTTCTTAAGTTTAGAATGCAACCTTCTAAGTCAGACATAAGGAATTCAAAGAAAGAAATGGCAAGTAGACAGGAATGAAGGAGTTAATGTCTTTAGAATTCAGCTTCCATCATACATGGGTGACTATCTCTTTAAATAATTTAAATCCTCTCCATCAACTACAAAGCTGTTTTGAAGCCATTTAGCTTTGTTCTTTACATGTGTTCTAATTAAGAAATGACCTTGTCATCACACACACCAGAAATCCAGGATTATTTCCTACAGCAAAAATTCAGAGCCCCCAAAAAAAGAAAAAGAGGGGAAAAAAAGACTTCTTCCTCAGTTCCACACTAAAGGAAGTTGTTGGTTGGCTGAACGCTGAAGCAGTTTCCCCGCATAATTTTTTTTTGTTGTTGAATGTCACAGGGCGGGTTAGTGTGACCTTGAGCTGCATCAGCAGCACAGCAAGGGTCGAGATGCCTGCAGGCGCCCTTGTACTGGATTTGCAAGACAAAAACCTTCAAACTGGCTGAAGGACATCTTAAATCTCTTCAAAGGTTTTCCGAACTAATCTGGGCTGCTCTTAGCAGGATCTGTGCCAGTGCGAGAAGCAAAATTAAAAACAAGGTCTTTGACAGGATGTTGTCTCCTCTTAACCCTTCCCAAGCAGAACAGAACAAATCACAAGCATTCTGGAGAGATGGTCAACCTAGGAGCATTCTCTCATAACAAATTCTGTAAGCAGGTGATCACAAAGGATGAGGCAGCTGATAGTCCTTAAAACTAAACCCTCCCATTGAGATTAAAGAATTCAGGGCAAATTTTTTTCTAGATCATATTTTAGTGCAGTGAATGTAAAACTTAAAGCTCTTTTCGTTATTGTTTAGATTTGCAGCAAGTAATAGATTAAGACTAAGGAAGCATTTCCATCAACATTAATCTTGAATTCTTTTTAAATAAGTTTTTAGCTGGTTAAATCATACACTTCATGCATATTTCATGCAGCTTACTAAAACTAAAACAGGTAAAAAAATTACATATGTTTACTAAATTCCTTATTCCTAACAAAATGATGAATACACTGTTAAGAGGGGGGAAAATCAGAATGGTGGAAGTGAGCATAAGCAAAACAAGACGAAACAATCCCGGTCCTGTTTTAAGAAATTAGCATGACATTTTGTTATTGTGTTGTAGCATTTCCAGCGCAGGGACCAAAAGATAATGTATTAATTTCAGCAGAGGGTGTGAGTCTTCCCTGGAATGCTGTTAAACTTTAATTTAGTAGCTATAGCTCTCAAGAAATAATCTAGGGGGAAAAACAAACAAACAAACAAAAAACAGCTTTAGTACTTAAAATGCAATACCCTAAAAATCAGTGTATGTCCACCTATGACATTAGTTTGGCATCATCAGGTATACGATATGTCATAATTAGTTGAAAAGAGCATTTAGTGTAAGGCATAAACTTATTACGATCCAACAGATTGCAAATTATGCCCTTTTTTAAAAAACAAACTAAATGACTTCTAGATTATGTTGAGTGACAACCACAAATTCACTCACTTGAATTCAGAAATGCTTTCCCAAGTGGGCTAGGAAAAAGGTAAAGTAATTTATCTGGTAAGCAGATAACATGAGAGTGAAAAGTACATGTGAATTTTTCTTCAGTCACTATGCCAAAGGAGACAGGGTACATACTGTGGTAACTGCTATGGCTGGAGTCTGTAAAAAGTGCTCTGGGAACAGAGTAGGCTGCAACTAAGTTTTCAGTTTACATGTGTCTGTGCCCTAGGTGGTGGTCAGTGATGGTTAAAAAAAAATAAGCATGGGCTGGCCAGGCAGAAGAGAATGGCAGCCACTCTGGGCTACAAAAACAGTACTGAAAGGCAGAGAATTGCTGAGTGTGAGAACAGGAATCCGGTGGTCCAATGTGTCTGGAGATTAGGCTGAAAACACAATTAGGACCAAGGACTTTGAGTCAAGGTCATGCCAAGGAGCTGGCCTTTATCTGGAGGGCAGTGGAAGCTCTGCAGGCCTACGATTAAATGCATTTTAAAACACAAAAACAAAAACAGAAGCTGTAGAGTTACTGATGGCTTGGAGGGAAGAAGAAATTGAAATGAACTAGTGCAGAGAAGAAAACAGTCAAAATAAGGCAGGGGCAGGAGAGCTGAAGAAAAAGACAGCTCTGAAAAACAATGGTTTGATTATTCAGATAATTTATATAACACAAATAGTGCTATAAAATAGGATATTTTTAATAGTAAATTCATTAAATCAAAAAAATAATTATAGTGTCTCAAGCCTAGGTTTGTAAAACACTGTAATATGATGTGTACAAAGTTTCAAGAAAACTAAGAACTACTGTAGAGGTATTTAACAGAGTCAGAATTGGAGATCTGAATTTTGTACATTTCAAACAATCTTCATTAAGTACTGGGTAAAGATTTTGCTTATTAAGGCAGCAACGTGTACTTTTTCAGAACAGTGTGATGGCATAGTTCCCTTGGCTTAAACCACAGTGTTGCTGTTGGAGCTCAGAGTTTCATCAACACTAATGAAAATCAAATTAACTCAGCAAATATTTATTGAGTGCCTACTATGTTTAGGACACAGAATTAAAAAATAAAAAGTCCCCAACATTCTATCAGCTTTGTGCTTCTTGTTTATCACTCATAATGATAAGTCCCCAAACTACAGCTCACACCACGATGCCATGACACAGTAAAACGACTATGAGTACACAGAATCCTGAGCTGTCAGTGAATTCACGAGTATGAACTAGCTGCCATCTTGGTATCCCCATGCAGTTGACAGGTACACAGTGCATTCCCAGAACTCTCCAGAAAGACCTAGTACCCACTTAATTTGAAAAGAGTCGTCAAATACTGTAGGAGACTGACTGTCCTGCTAAGACCTCAGAAAGAATTTAACAGAGTATCAGCCAAAGTAAGAGGGTAAGGAGTGAAAAAGAACAGGAGTCACCAGGGCCAAGCAACTATGTGCCAGAGAGCAGGCCGTACTCTCAGGAAAGGAGAGCCAGCGTCGGGGATCAGGTTGAGGCAAGTGGAGGGGAAGGTCAAACAAAGGAGAGAAGAAGAAAAGATTTTGAAGGGAAGACTTCTCACTCCCCAAAGAAGACAGAACTTTACTTTGCGAAATCATTAAGAAAATGATCAAACCTCCAAACTCTCTGGAATCAGAAGAATCAGCACAGAAGTACTTGGAGGTTCCTAAGACATAAAACAGGCTAGCACTGGAAAGCCAGGGCACTGACAGGGCATAACTGGGAATGACCTTACAGAGTAGCCACAAATAAAATGACTTCTCCTTGAGTAAGCATCTCCATCTTATAGTTGCCAAGCCAACTGTGGTAATAGGTTCCAGCACATTCTATATCTAGACATTAATAGAAGAGTGGGTAACATGATAGGCCTTGCAGATATTTAAAAAACAAACAAACAAAAAACAATTTACTAATCCACAAACACAAAAGTTAGGTTACAAAATTATTGAAATAAAAATACAGAATATTCTGTTGGCAGTTAGGCAATTGAATTCCTGTAAAGCAGCAGTTCTCAAAGTGTGGTCCGGGGACCCCGAATGATGTGAGGTCAAGGCTGCTTTCGCAGTACTAACCTGTTACCTGCTTTCGTTTCTCTCCTGAGTCTGTAGTGGAGTTGTCTAAGGTCTTTTTACCACGTGTCACTGTGCTGGTGGCTACTGTAATGCATCCTTGTGTACTCTTGCGTTTTAAAATCTTTCTCAGTTTGAATTTCTAATATGGTAAATATGGGTTGATATGACCCTCAGGAACAAAAAGTCTCCTGGGTCCTCAATAACCTAAGGGCACAAAGGGGTCCTAGACCAAGAACTTTGAGAGCTGCTGCTGGTCTACTAACGCAGAGAGTCAAGAAGCATAATCTTGGTTTTAATCCTCAAATGAAATCTCTACTTTCGAATTTTCAAGAATTTACACTATAACTGTGATGGATAAATACTGTTCTCTGTGCAGAAATATTTCTAAAACTCCAGTGGGAAAAGAACAACCCTTTAAAAAAGAAGGCTCGGAGATACAGGGGATATGGAGTGTTTCCACCTTTGGACAGCCACCGCTCTTCTGAATTTACCACAGAAGAAGTAACAACTCCACAAATATTTACAAAGGAATGGCTGTGTGTTGAGTGTTGAAGACAGAAGGATAACTAAGTGATACACCAGCCTTGAGTGGGCCCGCAATCTTGTCAGGTAAAAAGATAATCAGCAACATAATGAGATACCACCATATGAGAAGGCATGAACACAGTGGAAAAAGCATGGAAGGGCAAATTCCTAGGAAGAAGATGGTGTGAAAAGGCAGGCGACACTTTTTCGAGTGAAGGTATTCCACAGAGGTGGCATACCAACTGACTCTAAGAATAAGTACGGCTTTGACAATCAGAAAAGAAGCTAAAAGATCCTTTAGGTAGTGAGAGGAGCGTCCGTCCCCAGCAGAGAAGCACAGCAGTACAGGGTATGTTCTAGAAACTTTAAGTAAGCTACTTGAAGAACAAAAAATTACAAGTGATTAGAAACTTTTATACAGTTTGACAAAGTAATCTGATGGCTTTTGAATTTAATGATGAAAGATTTGGACTTATATTTTGTATATATCTTCCTTAATTTCCAGCCTGCCATAGACAGAAGCTTTTAAAAAATACAATAAGAATGATTTACTAGAATAATGAAGTGAAGACAACTAAACAAAAACTGGTCCTTCACGACAAATATTTTGAGAAGCTTAGTGGACAGGCTGCAAGATGGCAGGGAGGAGGAGTGGCAACAAAAAGCTTCCAGCTAGAAGCTTGCATAGATTGGACTATTAACAATTGCTCTATCAAGTAAATGCAAAAAAGAAAATAAATAGGGCTTGAAAATTACTAGTACATCTCTAATCCAGAATGGGGAAATTCTAATTATCTAAATAAGGAACATAATAAGGTCTACTGTTAGAATCACACCAGTTTCAGATGTGCAAACCATAGGCCGCATGGCTCAAGGGCAGATACAGCAGAGAATCAAGGAGAATATCAGATTTACCGCAGTTAATTTAAGTAAAGAGACAAGGGTCTGTGTAAGAAGAGAAAGTGAGATGACACTTTAATCAACACGTTTTAAAATTATTTTAATTACCTCATTTGAAGACTTTCATGGGAAAGAAGAAAAACTTAGTTGGCACAGAGACTTGGTATAGTGGGGGTTTTCCTCCCCAAATGATGTTAGTCATATCAATGAAGGTATTAAGTAAAAGACGTAAGGAAAATCAAGTCTTTAAAGACACCAAATTCAGAAAAAAATGTTAATTATATTAGTTTCCTATTATAATGGTAAATTAGGATTATTTGAGGAAGGTCTGTTACTTTTCTATGGTCATTATGCTACTGGGATTGCTGAATTATTCTGGTCAAAGAAGTAACACAGCAAACTGAAGTTCTGGGAAAATCGAGTGTCTGTGAGAGCGGGGGGCTAGGACATTAGTTGAGCGGTGTGGCAGCACCAGGGCTCCGGATTGAGAAATGAACTCTGAACCAAAGTGCTGGCCATGGCAAAGGAGGCTAAAGAACTAAAGGACGGGTAGAAGCTGCGCTGGAACCCAGCAATGCTCCTTTTGAGCCGAACATCCAAATTTTCCTGCCCAGGCGGTCATCCACAAAACAAGGGAAACATCAGTAAAATAGCCACGTGAGTTTATGGAAATTAACCCCAAATAAAATGACTCACCCAGATTCTGGACTGATCTTGGTTTCACCACTACTATGTCCTCCCTGAAAACCTCGTGTAAAACTTTAAACACTTTATCAAAACGGTATTTTTAAAATTAAAAACCTTACTTTGAGTAGTGTTTTGGAGGAAGTCTGGGAAGCCTTTCCATCTTGACAATTAGCCTCACTTTACCAACCTGGTAACCCAATCTGCTAGAACCAGCTAAATCACTGGACCACATTTTCATCTCTCCACAAAGATACTATCTCTGACATAAAAGCTTTAACACTTAAGACATCTGCTGAAATAGTCAATGACAGTGTAATTGAACTAGAAAAAATATATACAAAAAAGAACTCTTCCCAGTGAGAAATCATGAGCTGTAACAACAAAAACTCCACTAAGAGAGAAAATGAGTATATTAAAATGTTTAAAGCTAAATTGATTTATGGTCAATTATTTAATTCTACCCAGATATCAACTTTTTGTATTATCAATATTTATCAAAATTAGTTAATAAATGTTACACACTGAGATGAACAGAGCACAGAAAGTACGTGGAGTTCTCTAAAACACAAGAGAGTGATTTTGTTGGTATACAAGATGACTATTTCTTTCAAAAGGGAGAGTTACCAAGTGAGCAAGGGAAATCTTGGTCTAAGACACTAAAGAGATTTATAGAAACTTCATGTTTCATATGGTTTGAAATATTCAATTAATCAAATTATTTTCCTTTTTTTCCAAATCACCCTCCTTGGCCTCTCATTCAGGACATTACTGTACTTAAAAATATAACATGAATGGTTTCAGAGTGCAGCTGTATGACAAACTATGCCAAAACTTCATGAAATATATTAGCTTAGAGTCTTCAATTGTATTCTGTCATATACTAGATATATTCAAGATTTTCTTTTTGGAGACTGCCAGTCTACTGGCTAATGGCAGGTCTAGCGAATAGATACTATATACTATGGTTCAACATCTCTCAATCTTATTTGACCACGGGCTCCTCATTCAAAAGGAAGAACTTTAACAAGATGTTTTAGAAAATACACACTTAACACATTCATTTTTTAAATCTTGAAACATTTTTAGATCTATGTAAATGATATGGATAATCACTAATAATTCATTTTTAATTGCTTTCAAAGTTGTTCACAATATATCCTAAAGAATCTATCTTCTTTTCTATCTGGAAGAAAGATCTAAATTTGATCATTTTTCAAGGACAACTTGTTAGCTATGTATATTTACCATCTGCTATCTATGGTGTATTTACAACTGTCATAAGTGTTTGATGCTTACCACAAAACAAGGGCGATGACAAATTAAAAACAACAACAAACAAGATATAATTGTGAGTCACAAGAATATGCATGATTATAATTTTCATTTTAACAAAATTAAAAGTTGAGAATAGGGGTTCAATATCAAATATGCCTCATCAAATAAAAAAGCAGATTTCAGACTATCACATAGACATTAACACATAATTATACCTGAATGAAAGAACTTTTAATATTTATAAATAAAAGCCTGGTTGATTTAAAATCTTAATTTTTAGAAAAAATAATGTATGAATATGTGAAGAATAACTAGCAACCAAATAATTACTAGTAAGTTAATAGTCTTTTTGTTTAATAATTTTGTAGTGTTTTAAAAATATTCTTGCTGAAATTACAAGAAAGAATAAGTCGAGTAATTAAAATAAAAGATAAGTAGAATGATTACATAAAAACTTCATCACTAGGTTTCCTGAATATAATCAGAACAGTGAAGGAAAAGGAGTTAGCTCTCCCAGTGTGCCAGCCATATTATGCCTATAGGTAAAGAACAAATTTGGCTCAAAGCTGCCATTCCCCTTTTGAAACATCATGGCCCATGAAAACATCATGAATCTTAGGATATTCTATCTGCTCTCTCTCTTCTGACCAGAGGTTTCAATTAGCTGAATCTTCACAACTAATTATAAGCACAAAAATCAATCGCTGTGCCTTTTCCCAGTTTACTTCTTGCTCTTCTGCCCAGGCAGGAGCAGCCTAAGGCCCAAGAGCTTGAGACATGACAATCTCATCTAGGTCGTAGCTCCACTAGAAAACAAGAGGGTTAATCCAAGCAGAATGAGCCACTCATTCATCTTTCTGTTGTGCTTCCCACCTACTTGTGATAATTTAATCAGATTTTAAAACCATTTCTCAGAAATGCTGATGTACTACCATGCCTTGTAAGAGGTAACCATTTTATATAATTCAGAAAGTAATCACTGACTTAAACTGTAATAAACCCACAATAACCAAACATACTTGTATTTTTCCCTCAAAGCAATAATCAACTTCTTATCTCAAATCAGATTGTTATTTTAGGTTTTGTGTTAATTGTCCATGTTCCCTGAGTTCTGGCAAAAACAAATTAAATATCATCAGCATAAATGCTATTCCTCTTTCAAGCATCTCAGTCCCTCTATCTAGAAGTAATCTGCAGTTTTGAATTGTCAAGAATACTGTTTGTGTCTTTCTTATGGCATTTAACCTCTTTCTACTGTTTGATTATATTTATTTACCTATATTTATTCTTTCCCCTAAGTTCCTTAGTTATAGGATTGTATCTTATTTATTCACTTAAAAAAAAACACACACGTTGCCTAATGAAATAATTTGCAGAGATAAATGCACAAAACACTAATCTGGTGATTATAAGCTAATTTATAAACAAGAAAGAATTGTCTGAAATATATTAACGTCACAATGATTAAGCCTTAAGAACTCAGAAAAAATATTCTCACCATTGTCTCTAAGATATGAGTCTCTGCTTTCTGAGAAAGGAAACTGAGAAGGCTGCTGAAAAGTAGCTCTGATGTCATCTGGAGTCTTCAGATTCCCCGCTCCTCCTCCTTCAACCTAGTGAGTATCTTAAGAAGAGGAAAAAGATAGTTTGCCATCTACTCCAAACCAGATTCTGGAATATCTTTTGTGAAGTTATGTAAACTTTTCCCAGTATCTTTTTTGTTCAAGTTCAATGCAGAAAAGAGTCATTTGACACAGAAATATGGATTGCTTATGAAATATAACTTGGTCATAAAAGGAAAGCAACAGATCTTGCTTTCTAGACAATATATTTACTTGATAAAAGTAGATGCTTCAACAACAACAAAAAACTGAAAAAGATTTATAGTTGCTACGATGTACTTATTAAACTTCGTGAATTTCCAATTTCTGTCAAATTAATTCAATTAAGTTACATCTAAAAATTCTAAATCTTCCCAAAACTTTATTTCCAAAATGGAAAAATAAAAGGAAAAAAAAGGAAGAAAAAACCAGCTTGTTTCCTTCATATTAAGTTTTTTCTGTTTCAAAATACTACCTATGTAACCTTCCCAGAACACAATTTGGTAATAAATACCAAATGGTTTATGTCCATAGAAAAGACTTGTACACCAATGTCTAAAGCAGTTTTATTTTTAATAGCCAAAAACTGGAAACAACACAAATGCCTATCAACAGGTGAGTGAATCACGGTATAGCCATATAATGGAACATTTACTACACAAGTAACAAAAAAGGATATACTATTGACATAAACAACAACATGGATGAATTTCAAAATAATTATGCTGAGTACAAGAACTCAGACAAAAAGGAATATAGAGTGTGTGATTTCATTTGCATAAAAATGTAGAAAATACAAATTAATCTATAGGGAGCATAAACAGATCTCAGCGGTTGCCTGGGGACAGAGGAGTGAAAAGGGACAGGAAGGAAGGATTATAAAACAGCATTATCTTACTGTGGTGATGGCTTCATGGGTGTATATATTTGTCAAAAATTATCAAATTGTACACTTAAATATATGCAGTTTATTACATGTCAGTTATACCTCAATAAAGCTAAAAAACATTATTTCTTAAAATGCTATATGCCCACTAATGTAGCAAGTCCAACATTTATCCTAATTAACAAGAAATTGAGGATATATACAAATATTTAGCCATAAGCATATTATTATATACTATGTAGCCATTAAAATATCACATAAGGAAATTAAGTTTATGGAATAATATACTACATTATATATTAAGTGATAAAAATAGGAAACAGAACATTATGTTCAGTATAAGTGAATTTCTGTCTTAAAATTATACAAAAATAGATGTTGCAGTTATTTTTGCAGTTAGAGGTAATTTTTATTTTTCCTTTCTGCTGATTTATATTTTCCAGTTTCTTTACAATAAACATGTATTTCTTTTATAATAAATAAAACAAATTAATGGATGAAAATAGCAATAGTCTCCCACTGTCCATTCCCTAGCACAAGTATAAAACAAACAGGGTTCTGGGTTATCATGTCACCCTCACCAGCGACCTACCAACTGGTAGTGAGAAAAGGGCAGGCCTGACAGGACAAACTGGAGCCACAATTAGTAAGCTACATGCTTCACCAGTTACAAAGCACTCTCATGGACATGACCTCATTTGATCTTCATAACTCAGTGAAACAAGCAGAGAAGGCACTGTCCCATTTTATGGAGGGAAACAATGAGTAGGGCTGGTTAAGTGTCATGTCCAAAATTACAGATCTCAGATTCAAATTGAGCCTCGACTATAAATTCTAAGAAGAATTCTAAGAGGAGTAGGGAAAAATCACTTTTCCTGATAATTTGTAACTGCAAGGCAGTGCTTTACATGTGAAGTTAAAAATAATCATATTTACAATCATTTTAGTATTTCTATTAGAATGTGCCAGCGGCCTTGGAAATTTTCTAAATTCCCAGTCCCCAACCTCAGAAGCTATACTCAAGACAACCCCATCCTGCCCCTTGTCAACAGTATCTACTAAAGCACTGAAATTCAAATAAAATTTAATTGTTCAATGTTTAATCACACTTCTTTTCTTCTTAGAAAAAAAAAGTATTATCTTTTAATTTAAAGTTGAAAAAGAAAGTAACCATAACTATATTTATGAATGCTGGGAATAGTAACCTACAAGTTGATGCCAAAAGGTATAACTAACTTAGTGGTACTTTAAAATACCACCTTTCTGGCTGTATCTTTTTTGGCACATGAGCATACAAGAAATAGTCTCCAAACAGGCATATTCAATGAAGAAAATGACCAACTCCTGACAAAAAATAAAACTAAACATCTTTGGAGAAACATTATTAATGGGCTGGCTGGGATCTGCTCATGACACCTTGAAGCATAAGGGACCCTTACAGCTACCCCTCTTCCAACACTCTCAGGACTGTGAGGGACTTAGATAGAAGGTACTGAGAGCTTTCACGTACTGGGCAGTTACTACGTGTCAGACACTGCCCTCAGTCCTTTATATGCAACCCTATGAGAAGACGATTCTCCTCCTCATTTTATAGATGAGGAAACTGAGTTTAAGTACCCCAAATCACAAAACTAGGAAGAACTTACGAGTGGAACTCAAACTCTGAAAACTAGCCAGGGCCTTGACAGCTCTCTGGAACGTAACTCCTGACTTTTCTCTACTGCTACCCACTTGCCATGGTCTTGATCCAGGTAGCACAGGACACCTGGTAATAGTATATAAAGTTCATGAGTCTACATTTTTTCATGTAGAAAGTAAAAAATATTCAGGGCCCACAGGTTATGTCTGATATTTTGCCACATTCTAGAATTGTTTCTTTTAACGGTTGGTCTCTATTAAAGCATTATCATAACCCTTCTGAGCTAAATACATGACCACATGAAAGATAAACTAAAAATATATTTAAATAAAAACTAGCAAAATATAATATAAACCAGTATCACAGATTAACATTTACAAATTGTCTAATATTAATATATGGAAAAATTAGCCTTAAGTCCAAATCAAGGAAACTGAAAATACCAATGTATTGTGAATCATGAAAGAAAGAAGGATGTCTATGAATAATAAAACATTTAAATAACTTTGTTATAATTCTGTTGTGGGATATTATACGATGATTAAAATGTATGTTTCCAAAAAATATTTAATGACATAGCAAAATGACTGGAATATGACTGCTAAGAAAGCAAGATACTAAACTATTCATTTGTTACCTGAACAAATTTTAGGGGCTAGACACAGTGCTAGGTGTTAGAATTACAAAGTGAACAAGACAAGTGCAATTGAACAGAAAACCTGTATTGCATGCTCACAACAGCACTATTCAGAAATTGGAAACAACCTAGGTGTCCATCAACCAATGAATAAACAAAATGTGAAACATTCAATACAATGGAATATTATTCAGCCATAAAAAGGAGTGAACCACTGTTGCATGCTACAATATAAACAAATCTTAGAAATTATTATGCTCAGTGAAAGTAGCCAGTCACAAAAAAAACCCATGTGTTACATGATTCCATGTATGTGAAATGTCCAGAACAAGCAAATTCAGAGAAAGAGAATAGACTGGTAGCTGCCTAGGGTTGGGGATGGAGGAGGATAAGAATGGGGAGTGACTGTTAATGGGTATGGGGTTCCTTTTAGGGTCATGAAAATGTTCAAAAATTCAATTGTGGTATTGGTTGCACACCTATGTGACTATAAAGAACACTTTAAATGGGTGACTTTTATGGTATGTGTATTATATCTCAATAAAACTATATCTTAAAATTATATCTCAATAAAACTATAAAAAATAGAGATGACTATCTACCGAGAACTTATTAAAACATCAAAAGTGATTTCAGAGTAAAAACCTGGCCTTTTAATCTTGGTTATTTGCTTTTGAGCATGTCTGACATCTAATCTGAACAGGTTTTAGTATTCAATTCATTGTGACTAAATATAAATCACATTAAAAAAGTCAACTGCATTTTTACACACCAGTAAAAAACAGAAAATAACATTTAAAAAATATCCAACAAGAAATGTACCTAAAGAATGAAAGCACCTTAAATATACTGCAAGTTCCATATGGAGAAAATACACTGAAAGACATATTTAATGTATTTAACAACCTAAATATGACAAATAGGATGACACACCATGCTCCTGATAGAAAAATTCAATACCATAAAATGACAGTCTCCTCAAATTTAACTAATACATTGAAAGCAATGCCAATCTAAATCCAAAGGTTTTATAAGTTGATTCTAAAATTTACAATGGAACAGCAAAAGCCAGTAACAGACAAGCCTCAGTCAGAAAAACAATACAATTGGGAACTTACTCTACCTACACAGAGACTTATTATAAAGCTCTACCCATTAAGCTAGTGTGCTCCTAGAAAAGAAACCAACCAACCACCAGAGAAGAAACAGACCTTCACACATAAGGAAAATGATATTTAACTTTACTTTTTACTTTTTTTTTTGTTTGTTTCCTGGCAGGGGGATGTAATTAGGTTTATTTATTTATTTACTTTTTAGAGGATTGAACTCTACCACTTTGAGCTATACCCTCCCCCTCAGAAAATGATATTTAACAAAAGTGGTATTGCAGGTCATGGAAGTAAGAAGGAATCATTCAGGAGTGCTGAAGCAATTGGTTATTCATTTGAGGGGAAAAAGAAGTTGGATCACTATTGCATAATATATAAAAAATAAATTCCAGAGGGACTGAAGTTTTAAGTAGAGAAGGTTAAATCTTTAATATTTTTAAAATAAAATATGAGAATATCTTTAAGAACTTAGAGCAGAGAGAATTTTCTTAAGATACAGAAAGAGTTAACTATAAAGCATATGATTAATAAATTTAACTGCATTATCATTAATAACTTCCATTCATCAACAAATACAAGCAGGAAAAATGAAAGGATGAACTACAACATCACAAAGCACATTGCCAAAAAAGATTTTAGTATCCAGAATAAATGTGTGTGTGTATCTTATACATTTTAATTAAAAATAGGCAAAATGCCAACAGGGTATCCCTAATAAGGGGTGTCAGAGCCCAAGCAAGATGAGGCAGGTGTCCTTGGTGGTGTGGAAGGAACAGTGTGGTGTGGGAGTTAGAGTCCAAGCTCTGGAGGTGTGGTGTGGGGTGAGCAGAACCCTGCACGGCAGTGGTCCAACTCTGGGTTGTCAGTGCTGGAGCTAGGTGCCCATAAAAAGATATACCTTGTTGTGCAATGTAGGAATCCAAGTGGGGTGAGGATAACTTTGAAGCTCAAATAGAACTGTGGGGTAGGAGAGGGTTGATGAAAGTGGCAGACTGACCACATATATGTAAATAATAGGCAAGTTTCTCACTGTTAGAGAGGAGGTACCAAAAGACGAGAGAAAACTTGACTTAATTCTATAACACGGGAATGAAATTGGAGGCAGCAGCGTGGACGAGGAACGGCGTGTCAAAAGGACACAGAAGCCAACTGGAAGGGGATTCCACTGGCTAAATCAGGGTAAGGTGAGCTTCAAAATAAGTAACAATAGTAATGGACTATAGTTCATTGAATAAAATTCATAAAATAAAGTCATGAGCTCATAGTGTATAAATTAATTAATTAAATTAAAGTTTGATCAAGAAGGGGTTATTTATAGTTTCAAAGCACCTCCATACAAAATTGTTAATTACAGAGGAAAAATGAGTAATTTCAGACTAGAGAAGCCTGGCCTGAACCAAGCAATCTAAGTGAAGATCAACAGTAATAGGTCAAAATGAAATCCTGTGCCCATCTAGTAAGATGAAAAGAGAAGACACCGTTGACAGCTGTGATATTCCTGCCAAATATGCAAAGCCTATACCTAGTCATAAGGTGACAGCAGATGAATCTAAAGGAAGAGACATTGTGCAAAATAACCGGACTATAGAGTCTTTGAAAGCTCCAAGGTCTTGAGAGTCAAACAAAGACCGAAGAACTGTTTCAGATTGAAAAAGTGGGAAGAGATGTGACAAGTAAAATGCAAGGCATGGTTCTAAACTAGATCCTTTTACATTATTGTAACATTATTGGGGTGACTTGTGAAAACTGAATGAGATCTGAGGTTTAGATGATAGTAATGCATCAATGTTAATTTCCTGATTTTGATGGTTTTATTGTGGTTTATAGAACAATGTCCTTGTTTGTAGGAAACATACACTCCTTGAGGGTGATGGGGCATCAAGTCAAATCTTTAGGGGAAAAATTTATCTTTATTGTACTTGCAACTTTTCTGTAAAGGGGTTATTATTTTAGAATTTAAAAGTATAAAAAATAAATGCATTCAATGCATGGTTTTAAGTACATAATGGACAAAAGATATGAATAAACATTTTGTGTAAGAAAACCACCAATGGTATCACATGAAAAGAAGTTCAACTAACTTCATTAGCAATCACAGAAAAACAAATTAAGACCATAATAAGATGCCATTTTGCAGCCACTAAATTAGGAAAAGTTAAGAAGCCTGAGAATTCCAAGTTTTGGCAATGATTTGGCTCAATGGGAGCTTCTGATACATTACTAGTGGAATGGAAGTTGGTCCAGAGACTTCAGAAAACAATTTGGCATTACTTCATATAACTGAACATTCTCTACACTTCTACTCTTAGGTATGTGGCCTACAGTCTTGCACATGTGCTCCTGTAAACATAAAAAAGAGCACTGATATTAGCAAAGCTTGTAGTTTACTTACACACATACACAGGTATCTGTATTGATGTACAGACACATCAATAAAGATATATCGAAAACAAACAAAACAAGCAAACAAAGCACCCAACAACAATAACCCAGATGTCCATCACCAGGATAATAGTAAATAAATTCATACAGTGGAATATTACTCCACAGTGAAATAAATGAACTGCAACTCCATACAACAATATAGATTTCAAAGAAAACACCGTGAATGAAAAAAACAAGTCTCAGAAGACTACATACAGAATGCTGCCATTTTTATATCACAAAAAAGTAAAATTGAACAGCATATTACTTAAGGAACCATGCAATAAAAGCAGTATTATTAAAAAGAAAGTAATGATTAACACAAACTGAAGAGTAGTCCAGGGCTGAGGGAGGGCAGTAGGGGTAAAAGCTAGGCCAGGAGAGGCCCATGCGGAGAGAGGTAAGTGTGTTGGTAAAGTTCTGATTCCACTTCGGTTGGGGTTTCTCGGGAGATCATTTTGATATTGTGCTTCATAATTTAAAATACATCCCTTGTTTACATCATTCTTGTTTACATAATAAAAAAAAAGTGAGCTGCTATATTTGGCAAATCAGTTTTACTTTGACAAGAATCTTGTTTAGGTAAGCATCTTAACAATTTGCACACATGAACAAATACTAACTGCTAGGCAAAAGATTTTCCCAACTCTCCTTTTTAAAAAACAAAAACAATGGCATACATAAGGAAATACACTTCAAAGAACTTGAAAGCAAATTTGTGGCTGAAAACTTATAGCTTGGTCAAAGAATGAGCCTAATTCACATCCACCGTCAATTTGGTCTCAAATGAAACTAACAATGCTTGCTTAATTACTGCAAATTTGCAGAACTCTCTCATGGGAGATGGTCATTTTGCAAAAATTATTTAACACGAGAAATAGGTAAACTAAAGAAATTCAGTATACTTTATGTTCTGAACAAACAGATTTCCCCTCTAAATATAAGTATTTTCCCTCATTGGTCATGGGGCCAGTGGTCACATAGTCATTTATGACGGTTCAAGTGTGATAAGAAAAGCCTAATCCATCTTACATAAGAGCAAAATTTCTTTACTAATAAATAATTTCCTGTATTTATTACACAGTACTCCTACCTGACAAAACAATTATAATTCAATTTTTTCAACAACCTTGCACTATAGATAGGGCACATTTTATCGAGCAATACCAACTTCATGTCGTATAATTTTTTTCCAATTTTACAATAAATTAAAATGATAATGATGTTCTAAATCAAATTTTCTACCTAAATATTTCTTGAGTACCTATGATATGAAAGGTGCTTTGCAAGGTGCTTCTCAGCATTTTATGTGATGCACACAGACTGAAAAATCTCAGCTACATGCTGTGTACTTGTTAAATGCAAATAAGTACAATAATCTGGTTAAAAGACATCTTGGACTAATTCCTCCTCAAAAGAAAAGCCATTCATCCCTGATAAACTCACTTAAGATATATTGTACTGAGTCTTCCTCTTGACTTGGATCACTATTGAATGACATGGCTGAGCATTAACTACAGCTGCACAATACTGAGGAGGTTGGGGTAGGGGAAGATAACCTATTCGTTAACCACACACATCTTTACAAGGATCACTGATTGCATCATGTTTCGGAGGGAACAGACATACACTACGCCCATATCATTGGTCCTTGTGATGTATTTATTTCCTTTTTTAATGTGTATGTTTAACAAGGTTTGGGGCTTCAAAATTGAGGCACTGACACAAAGAATAAATACATTTCATATGGAATTTTTGGAACTAAAATTACAGTAGGCACCAAATAAATACTCAGTGTATAAATGCTTCTTGTTTGAATACTCTTAAAATTAGTTCTGGTGTTTCCCTGTATTTGTTCAATGGAACATAAAATACTCCTCCTCCCAGCATTAACACTTTATTCCTCCTTTTTGTATTCTCTCTTTATTGTTTTTAGTTATTGTTAAAAGCCATTTCCTGTGATTACTGGCAAAAGTCATCTTTAAAAAAAATACATATTGATCTGTCTTCAAGAAATACATATATAATTGTTTATTTGACATCTCAAATTTCATGTCAGTAACTATGTTCCTACACTTCCTAATCTCAGATAATATCAACTCCATTCTTCTCCTTGTTCAGGCTGAAACCCTGGCGGCAACCCTCTCCCACTCAGTCTAATTCTACAGCACATTCTATGGGCTTTGTCTTAAAAACATCCAGAATCCAACTACTCCTTACTGCCCCTTTCAAGTCTCCATCATTCCTCCTGGATTATTACAACAGCTTCCTAACTGGTTTCCCAGCTTCTGCTTTTAATACCCTCTTTGGTCTATTTAACACAACTGCCAAAGTGATTCTGTGAAAATGTAATATTGGGTCACTCCCCTGCTCAAAATTGCGTCGTGGCTTCTCCTCCGGCCTCACCTCCTGTCATTCCCCCTTATCCACCCAACTCCCACCACAGGGCCTCTGACTGGAAAACTCTTCTCCCCAGAGAGCTGCATTGCCAGCTCCCACAGCAACTCAGCCTTGACTCATGTCAGCTTCTAGGTGAGACCATCCCTGGACTTAATCTGAAATTTCACACCCACTCCATCCAGACCTTCCATGCTGCCCTCTCTGCTCCAATTTTTATTTAGCACTTGTCAGTGAGATACAATGAAGCTGAATTGCTTTATCTTTTTATCTCACCAATAAAATGTAAGCTCCAAGGGGACAGCATTTTTTCCCCCTTTTGTTCACTGCTCCATCCTCAGTTTCCTGAAATGTGTTAAGTCAAACTAAAATGAAGATGGCTGTCAGGTGTCCTCCCCTGTTTCTACGCTGTGTGCCTAGAGAACATGGAATATGACAGACAACAAGATCTCTCAATGTGATTCACATATTCTCATAGGAATAACCATGTAAACAGTGTGTTTGTTCTTAACTAAGAATTAAAAATAAACATAAGACTGAAGCAAAGGTATTCTAAATATAGACCTTTAATATACTTCAAATAATAAAATTATATTCTGAGGGGAGGGATACAGCTCAGTGGTAGAGCACGTGCTTAGCACACACGAGGTCTTAGGTTCAATCCTCCATATATCCATTAAAAATATTTTTTTTGAAGTTTTATTCTAAACCACTATATGCCTAACCAGATTCTGCAAAACTGTTAGTGTTCATCCAAAGGAAGGAAGTACTGTATTCTGAGCCTAGTATGTCTTGAATAAATTATTTAATGGCATAGGGATTTTACATTTATAGGAATTTTCAAAGTTTGTAAGACCAAACCACACTACCTCCTCGTCAAAGTCTTACAAACTTTGAAAATTCCTATAAATGTAAAATCCCTATGCCATTAAATAACTTACTAAAGACATACGGGGCTCAAAATAGAAGATATAAAAAATTAACTTCATACAGGATAAACTTAACTCTATACTTAATATAATACTCATAATATATTAGCAATCTTTTATTAGCTGTCATGTTGAGAAATTACTGGATGAATTACAACTCTAAAAAAATTACTGAAAGCTACTGAGAAAAATAGAGTTTTCCTTTAAAATCTTTTTGCCATATTCCACAATAGTAAACAAAAGCAATACAAATTATTCTCTTAGTGAAACTTTAAAAAGTAGTCATGAATCAACTGAAGTCTTTGGTCCAGAAAGCATACCTCATCACCCTAAGGTTGACTGACCTCTGGTACAGTCCTCACCTCCTCCTGCTCTACCTTACTTCTTCTTTGGGTCACTCTACACACAGGAAATGTAGCGGGAAGGAAAACAGATACAAGAATAAAGACTGGATTAAAAGTACAAAGCCATGGAATGACCACAAAAATGGATGCTGTCTTAGGCCACTCAGGTTGCTATAATAAAACTCCATGGATGGGTGGCTTGAAAACAATAGAAATTGACTACAATTTTGGAAGCTGGGAAGTCCAAGATCAAGGTGAGGGCAGACTGTCTGGGGACAGCCTGCTTCCTGGTCCACAGAGAGCCATCTTTTCAGTATACCTCAAATGGCAGAATGGAAAAGAGATCTCTCTTGGGTCTTTATCATGACCTAATCACCTCCCAAAGGCCCCACTTCCTAATACCATTAAGGGCGGGGGGTACATTTGAACATATGAATTTGGGGGGGACCTCACATTTAGACTATAGCAGATGCAACATAAATATCTATTTTTACAAAATATAAACTAGGTGCTATTTTTACTTCAAAAGATTCAGGATATTTTAGCATTTTAATTTACGTGAACTAGATAAGCATTATACAAATGAAAAGGAAAAAGCACTCACTCCCAAAATTCCAACATTAACCATTTACATTAAAAGCCTTCAAAACTGTATTTCCCACAAGTACTCAAGGCCATGTCCAAAAGGTATGTACAGAATAATAAGGACTAAAAATGACTGTGAGCCAGGTGCCAGGAACTGCATTGTGCTTTCTACGGTTTAATTCCTTTAATTATCAAAACAATTCTATAAAGTTATTCCCATTTTACAGACGCGAACACAGAACCTTAGGAGGAAAGATTATTAAGCCAAAATCAACAGTCACTAAGTAAGCGGCAGAGTTAGGATTCACACTTGTTCAAAACCACCACAAAACAGTGTCTCAATCCTTGACAAATTTAATCCACTCACCTGTAAATACTGTTTTGATTTGACTATTGTTTCCTAAGGATTTTTTAAAAGCCTCAAATGTATTTCTATACTTTAATGACTCTCAACATGGAATAAAAGTTTTTAAAACAACTATTTCGAGGGTTAATTACCAGCTATTATGATTAACTTTTATCAATTAACTGGATTGCAAGTAAATACCAGTTATTGACAATAGTGCTAAGTCATGTATTATCTCACTTAATCATTATCTATGAAACAGATACTACCCAACTTTACAGATGAAGAAACTGAGGCTCAGAGCAGGGGGGTGACTTGCCCAAAGTCAGGCAGCAGGTAAGGGGCACACTGTGATTGAAATTCAGGTCAGTGTGCTTGTATAATGCATTCCACAAACCACCACCCAATAAAACCTCCAGTGTCAGACCCATTGCCCTGGTTAACTTGTCTCCTGATCATTTCATGAAAGACTAACATCTGTTTTTAAATCGCCAAATTTTCTGCACCTACAGCTATGCTGAAGACACAAATATAATTACTAGTCCTTGCTACCCCCACTAGCCTCTTTAAATAAAAATACACTTCCAGGGTAGTCTAGCTTCTGGCAATTTCTATTAATGAATTCACCAAATACAGTTGACCTCTGAACAACATGGGTTTGAACTACATGGATCCACTTATATGTGGATTTTTTTCAATAAATATGCTGGGAAAGTTTTTGGAGACTTGCAACAATTCGAAACAGCTTTTGACAAACCACATACATAGCCTAGAAATATAAAAAAAATTAAGAAAAAGATGTCATGAATGCATAAAATATATGTAGGTACTAGTCCATCCTTACACAGGCGTAAGGTGAGTGATATTTAATATAAAATTAATAATGTGTTACTTTCCTGTTTTATAACTTAGCTTTCAAAGAATTATATTACCATACAGACAGTATGCCCCCTCCCAAACATGCCATAAACATTTTATAACAATTCATTCATTACTGGTAAGCCAGGCCATTGTAAAGCAATCATATTGATTACATTAGGCTACCATTAAAGTCATCGTATTGCTGCTTCTTCATTATCAATGCATGAGTTGTTATTCCTGTAGGTAAATATGAGTTTTTCACGTTATCTTTTCACATTTGCTGTCTAGTGTTAGCAATGCATATAACATCTACAGCGTTGTGTATCACACAAGGCAATACTGATGCAGATACTGACAGACAGACAATTCATCACGGAAACAGATGACACAGACTCACCCTGTTGATGAACAGTACTACACAATTGTCTCCTCCTTATGATTTTCTAAATAACATTTTCCTTTCCCTAGCTTGCTTTATGGTAAGAATACAGTATATAATACATATAACATACCAAATATGTGTTAACCAATTATTTATTTTATCAGTAAGGCTTCCAGTCAACTGCAGGCTACTGGCAGTTAAGTTTGGGGTAAGTTAAAAGTAATACTCAAATTTTCAAATGCACGGGGTGGGGAGTTGGTGCCCCAGCTCCTGTCTTGTCCAAGGGGCAAGTGTACATTGCTTTTGTTACCACCACAGCATAAGCACCCTGAAGTTTCCTTACTGGAATAAAGCCTGTTAAACCTTTTTTTCAGGAAAACTCTAGAACTTTTGTAAGTATCAGAAAGCTAAGGAAATATTGACACTTTAAAATAAATCTTGACCCAGTAAGAACTGGTACTAGGTCTTTTATTTTCTTGCAGTCAGCAAAACTACGAACCTATAAAAATTCAGAGTAATTAACGGCATGCATTTTGAAGTACTTAGGTTATGTGGTTAGTCACTTTGAAAACTCACACTTTACACTGGAAAAACTTTTTTAACCTGGATATGTGAGTGGAAATCACTTTTAAAACCTGTAACTGCTGTACAATGAAAGAAAAAAGCAAGTCTATGTGGGGTTTTACTAATTGTTCTCCAGGGAGAAAAATAATTACTGGCTTCTATGCACCTTACTTTATAATTCCGGCGCATTCACAAGCTGCTGTTTCTAACCCTGTATTAATCTAGATCTCCAGAAAAAATTAAGAAAGACCACTTTAATCACCCAACAGAAACAAGCCACTGTGCACGTGGAGAGCAGGAGTGGAGGAAGTGGAGAGAACCGGGTCAGCAGGTGGCAGATGTTAACGGTGCAAACTTGAAAGGAATTCAAAAGACCAGGACTTGTGAAAACTCTTAAAGTGGAGTAGAAACAAAGAAAGAAAGATGCAAAATTTGTGGAGGAAAAGATCCTAATTTAGAAGGGTGTGCTACTGAGTACACAGTGGTCATCCAAAAACTCATTTCTCTTAAAATAACAGAATTAATAATATTGTCAATAATATTTTATGTTTCTAGAACGTTACACTAGTGACCACAAACTTGATTTCCTCATTTACTCTGTGGGATATCCCTGTGATGTCGACTGTATCCTCATTTTACAGATCAGGAAACTAAGGCTCAGGTTAAGCAATTTGCTAACAGTCTGCACGAAGAGCTGTGAGTCAAATATAAATCTTATGATTCTAAGACCAGCATTTCCCACATCACATATTGAACTGTGACCACAAAAGTGACTTCTCTTAAGTGTCTGCACAAGAGGTAAAAGAGAAATATATCCCTTGGGTTATTATTACTATTATTGTAAAGCAAAGAAACAAAACAACTACTTCTAACTTTTCTCAAAAGAAAACAGGAACGCTATCCCTAATAAATGTTTTGTTTTAAAATACAAGCTTAAAAGCTAATGACTAGTGATCATGTGATAAGCCTATTAGAAAAAAGTCTAAATGTTGAAACTTGAGTGTTTTAAATAGTTCACATACATTCGTTTCAAACACTTTTTGGTGCAAAAAAAATAAAAGCACAACAATCCATATTTTACATTAAATCAACCAAGAGGAAGAGAGGTTATACTATTTTGCAGAAGACTTAAAAGCTAAGATAATAACATTCTGTGGTCACCAGACAGAGTTTAAATTGTATGTGACTTTCTAACAAATAGTGTAATGACGTTTTTCACCCTTAACAGAAACTCATGGGAGTACTTAAATAAAATAAAAATGCTGTCAATTTCTTACTTCCTGAAATTACTGTGAAAATGGCAAATAAGCATGAACTCACTCAGTATTAATATAAAACCTCCATGCACATATTTTTAATACACTGTTGTCAAAGGAACTTTAAAAATAGTCCGTCAGGTTATATTCATTTCTATTAGAATAAACACTTAGACTTTCTTTCAGAACTTTTGTCTGTATTATAAAGTAAAACCAAAGGATCATTTTTTAAAAAGGCTAAACATTTTCTAAACTTTATACTCTAGGGAAATAAAATGAGGGATCTGCATACTGCTTAAATATTTCTGGGTGGGCTATAATGTTAACTTCCCAAACCCATTTAGTTGCCAAAAGAATATTATCCGAATTGCACGCCGTATTTTGTTATGAGTAAAGAAGATTTAGAAACCACAGTTACCCTCTCTTCCTTACACGTTCAGCCTCTGCCATCATTTTATGTCACCAACATCAGAGCATTTAAACACAAGGCCGTAGTGGGCCCACATTATCAGGGCCTGTTTTACGTGTGATGAGCGTTCGTGGTTTAAGACGCTAGCCTATGACACTCATCTCCCCTTAAACCTCAGCCTACCTTGCTCTTTAATGTACAGCTGTCATCAGGTTATACATGACACTCAGATTTTGTCTTTGAGCGGGAAAATATCTCTGAAAATCAGAAATTTGTTCTATTCGTAAATAGTGTTCTTAGCACTAGAACTATACCCAATCAAATAAAAAATGTTTTCATCATCCCAAATTCAGTCCCGTTTAAAACTTGCACTAGCCAGGGAAGCTATTTAGTCTTAAATACTCCTAGGAAATAGAATTGACAGGGATGGGGTCACCTTTAAAAAATTTATGGAAATCCGTGAAATGATGCCCTTCAAAAAGTGTATTTAACCCCAATGTAATTCAATATGAGGAATTGAGGATCAATTTTAGAAAGTTAACAAAACTTTTAAATTCATTCATCTTGGAAACCATTGCATTCCAAACAGGTAATTCATTACTTTCACCAAAGGTATCTGTATTTTGTTTATTGTTTCAGATGAACAGTTAAGAGACTTATTAGAATAAACATTCAGTTAAAATATTAAATCAATCTTCCTATTATTCAGGTAAGGAACATTAAAACAACATTCTAAAACAACATTAAGTTAAGCCAAACAAATGGATATACTCAACAAAATACAGTTTGGGTACTATCACAGATCACCCCATAAACAGGAGGCATCAAGCTGGGTGCTTTGTAAATCACAAATTTATAAAAGACATGGTCCCTTCCCTACAGAAGTTTACAATCGTGCTGAGAATGGATCAGTGTGAAAGGTACTCATCAGCTACTAAAGGGGAATGGAAGAGTGCACTTGTTCCTTTCTTTAGGGCGATCGTACAAATCACAGGATAGTTAGCATTTTGGTAAAAGAAAACCAGAGGGAGAAGATCACAAGACATCCGAGACAAAGCGGGCAAAAACGCTGATGGTATAAGAAATGCGCGATTAACATGCCCAAGGATGAGGCAAGTGAAATACAATGCAGGAGCCATATAGAAATAGGACTTGGCCTTTATCTTGTGGGCAAAGGTCTTTGCATTCAGGGTAATGATTGTTTCTTCAGTAAGTTTTATTGTGCTATAGTGTGTAGAACATACTGGATAATAAAAACTAAAAGGTAAAAAGACCAGTTAGAAAGCTACTATAGTAACTGTCTAACAATCATGAAGTACTAAGTAAAGTTTGAATCTGGAAGATGGCAGTGGAGAAAGAAAGGAAGAAACCAAACCTCACAATTCTTCCTGTTCTAATGAAAATGATTATAGAAATAGTCATACATATGGTTGCTTGCTATTGTGTTGAATACATGAAGGCATAATATAAAATTCAAAACTTCCAAACAGATTTGCAGGAAAGATTTTGCTTAAATCATCTCATAAAGTCAACTACTCTAAAATGGAATAAATGTATATAACATCTCCTCTGAATGTATTCTAGGGTAGATATACCATTTCTTAATACTGTAAATCTTTGATTACATGCTATACTATTTTAAAAACATTCATTATAGGTAACCTAAAAGTGACACTTTCAAAAACTACAATTAGAAAATATCTGTATAAAATGGAAAGACAACCTACACTTTACTATATAGAAATTACTTCTTAAAAATTATCAAAGTGTGCCTGATTTGCACTAATTTTGAGATAACACAATGAATGTCTCTATATTTAACAGAAGCACAAGATCTCTCTTGTAAATGTACTTGTCAAATTGATTACCAATATTTTATGACTCAAATGGAAAAATACACATATGTATACTCCAAAGCTAAATTACCTGACCATAACAATCCACCCTATTTTTTGAAAACTTCATATCTACATATTACTTTTCATAGGGATATATGTATCAGTTTGATGAATAAACTACTTGCAACTAATTCAAGTTATCAAAATGTATTATTACAAATATAACTGAAGATTTTTGTTTTCCTTTAAATATTCCCTGCCCCATTAAGTCCATAAAGGCAAATTTTCAGGGGTGAAAAATAGTGTATCTTCCCTATGTATTCAATAAATATTGAGTCAATAAATGTGTATGAGCTCCTTCTAGATGTCCAGCCTTTTTTAAACCACTTTATCAAGGTAGTATTTATACACAAAAATAACTGTATATGTGTAACATATACAAACAACTTGATCAGCTTGGAAGTAAGTATACACTTATGAAACCATCACCATAATCAATGTCATAAACACATACATCACCTTCAAAAATTGCCTCCTGCCCCTTCATTTTTTATGTGATAGGAACATTGAACGTAAGATTTATCTCTTAGCAAATTTTTAAGTGCAAAGTATAATTGCTAACTATAGGTATTATGCTGTACAGTAGATCTCTAGGATTTATTCATCTTGAATAACTGAAAGTTTGTACTTTTTGACTAACAGCTCTCTGCTTCCCCCTCCTCCCACTTCCTTGTAACCACCATTCTACTCTCTGCTTCCATGAGTTTGGTTCTTTTAGATTCCTTATATAAGTGCAATCATGTAGTATTTGTTCTGTAACTCGCTTATTTCATTTAGGATAATGTCCTCTAAGTTCATCCATGTTGTCCAAATGACAGAATTTCTTTCTTTTTTAAGGTTGAATAATATTCCATTGCATAGACATACCACCTTTTCTTTATCCATTCATCTGTTAATGGACATGTGAGCTGCTTCAAGTCTTGGCTATTGGAAATAATGCTGCAAAGAACGTAAGCATCTCCTCAAAATCCTGATTTTAATTTCTCTGGATATATACTTAGAAGTAAGGTTTCCGGATCACATCATAGTTTTATTTTTAAGTTTTTGAGGAATCTTTATACTGTTTTCCATAGTGACTATACCAACTGATGCCCAGAATTATTCTAGGTTCTTTCAGACATACCAATGATGAAAACAACAGAGAGCTTTCATTTTAGAAGGGGAAAATAATCAATAAACAATCAATAATACAAAAAATTCAGAGTGTTTTAAAGGTGATAAGTGCTATGGAAAAAGAAAAGAGAGCAGCCTAAGAGGAAGGAGAGAGGAGATGTCCACTTTGTGCGGAGCGGTCACCAGCACAGGCCTCATCGAGAAGATGCCATTGCTTTATCAGCTAATGCAAGAACTTCAGTTTTACTGCAACTGAGGTGAAGACTTTTAAGCACAGGAATGATTTTCTTTTTTTTTTTAATAGCCAATAACATGTACTATTATAACTGGGTGTCAAGTATAGTTGACTTCATTTAAAAGGGAGGAAGGAGTACTATTAAAAAATGTGTTGGTGGGGATGGTTATAAAACAGCTACCTCACATCAGAAACCCAAAATAACAGCTAACACATGCAATCGTGGCCAGTGTTGTTTAATGCACTTTACTCCTCGTGACAACCCTTCATATGTGACCATTTTCACAGGTCAGCAGTTCCTTATCCATATTCGAATTCTGAACACTAAAAGTTTAAAGCAAGCCAAACTGGTAGCAAAATTTGACCCAAGTTCCTGTGAGACAGCTTATAGTTTTAGATTCATCTCACTTGGCAAATATATACATGCAGAAATATTAACCCACAAAATCTAGGTAACCTTTAAATATCCTAATTAATGAAAAGTCATTGGTACATTTATATGTATACATACAATCTTTTTTTTAACTGCCCTATTTTATTCAGGAGATAGTAGAGTTACATCATATGTCAATTTGCCACACTAAAATTAAACCAGCCATGCTTTAAAAAAAAAAGAGGAAAAAATAAAGTAAAATTCTGTCTAGCATATAACCTAGAGGAAAATGGACAATGTGAATCTGTTGTTACAGATCTGATTTTACAGTTTAAAGATGTGTATTTTTCATACAAATGCCCCCTCAACACTGGACAATTGCTTTATCTGGTGTTCAACCAAAAAAAAAATGTTATTTATTCCAACACTGAAGGACAAATGGGCTGTTTGAGACCTACTGAAACATACTATATTAGCATCTGCATGGCATCTTTCTATTGAATTTTTAAGGATAATTTTAACTAGATATGAATTTGACTAAAGCACTGTCTTTTAAAAACCCAAGATATAACTCTATAACTATGCCATCTAAAACAGTAACCACTAGATACATGTTGCAACTGAAGCCTTAAAAACTGACTAATCTAAACTGCAATGGGCTAGAAATATGTGAAAATATACGCTGAATTAAAAAAAATTTAGTATGAGAAAAAGAATATAAAATATCTCATAATTTTATACCAATTAAGCAATGGAACAGTATTTTGCAGATATTGTGATAAATAAAATATTTTATTAGCTTCACCTGTTCCTTTTTCCCTTTTTAATGTGACTACTAGAAAATTTAAAATTACACATGTAGCTTACATTATACTGCCACTGAACAGCTCTGCTCTGTATAAAATTTCCCAAGTACTTATGTTCTAGAATGAATAATTTTACTTTAAATCACCAAATAGATTAATACAAACACAGATAAAGGTAGTAAGAAACATTTAACAGATGTGCAGAAGTACTATTTTTGTTACTCAAGTGTCTCCATGACTTTAGATATCCAAAGAGGTAACCAAAAATTCAACAATAAAGTAAAAGCCTTCATTATATGATAAGTCTAACTTGTTTTAAAATCCATTTTCAGTACTTCCTTAGTCATAAAGATGTATAAGAGGGTTCTGTGTCCTTTTTCCTTCACTCAGGTTAGAACAGATCTAAGTTTCATGAACCAAATACATATCATAGTGGAATCAGAAAACAGGCAACTTAACTTTAACAGATGGTAAAACTTCAGAACTCCTAAAAAAACAACTCTAGAGTTTACATAAAGCTGGAGAAAAACAAGTCTATTCCATAATAAAAAACTATCAGTAGTAAAAGATACACTGATTGACATTTCCTAAATAGCTTTAAAAGCACTCCCAGGATCTATTACTCTAAAGTTACACATATATACTCCACCACATAGCAGTTCCGCTCCTGTGCGTATATCAGAAATGAATGATTATTTCTACCAAACGACAGAAAGAAGTTCAGAGTAGCCTTATTTTAGCCCCAAACTGGAAAGATATTCAGTGTACACTTACAGCAGAAAGGCTACATGATGGTATAATCATACAGTGGAATATACACAATGGGGTAGGGGGTGGGGGGATTAATACACAAATGGATGACTCAAAGACATAATGGTAATTCAAAAATCAGACATGAAGAGAGTTCAAATTACATGATTCTAATAGTATTAAGTTCAAAAACAGGCACAAGTAATCCAAGGTAAAAGATGCTAAAGATTGGTTTCTGTTGGGTAGAAGCAGTACTGACCAGGGAAGACACCAATGAATGTTCTGGGCTAGGCTGTAGTTAGGCAGGAGTAGGGTAAGCTTAAGTTAATAAACCAAACAAACAAACAAACAAAAAGACCTCTGAACTAGCAAATAAGAGTGCCAATTTGACTATATGAAGTTTGACTTCAAAAAAGTGAGTTTTTAAAAATATGTGATTTTTTAAAAAAGGGTCTGATACATGAGTTATTTTCAAAAGAATTACTTAAAACCAATTCCTATTCAAAATTTACCCAAGAATTTCTTCACACTTAAACTTCTTTGCAGTTTCTTATTAATAAAAATAATAACCAGTTCAACTCTAGTCAACCTACTCTTAATTTTGAGATTACATGATAAACTTTCATAAACTGATAATTCACAATGGCTTCAAAAAGTGTAACAATCCCCTCTATAACTAATAGTTATACACTATTTGAATGTTTGTATCTTTAAATTTGTAATCACAGTAGTTAATTCTTAACTTCAATTTTAAAAGATAACTTTAAATTCCACAAAATTCAGGATCATATCCTTTCTTTCACTGATAAAGTATACGTAAAAATTAAAATTAGTATTTGGGAGTTTATATAAAAGTTATTTTACAGTCCTAATTTGTTTATTTAAATTTGTTATTTGCTTTTACCCTTCCGCTCACAAATGACAGGAAGAGGGAGAAAATGCTGTTTTGCTAATAGTGAATAACCCTGAACAGAGAGAGTTTAATATAATGTGCTGTGGAAACAGAAAAGACTATATTCACCCAATCATAGTGTTTGACAGGGGATTATTTAAGAAAATTTGTAAAACTGATTTTTGTGTTATTTCACGTGAATACAAATTATGACTCTCTAGTTAACAGAGTAATATGCATTCAAAGAAGCTGACCTATTCACTACAACTTTCACAAATACATTATCTTACTAAATGCATGTAGGCATCCTTCCTTCATCTGTTTCTATTCCTAGCAGGACAGCTGGCAAGTTTTTTAAAAGACAAACACAAGACTGATGGGAGGCATAAAGATGGACACAAGAAGGTAGATATGGCTGAAGTGGACTGTGTTCACCACTGACTCTTGCCAAAATTGGCTTGTGTATCCATGTGGGGTCTTGGGGTTGTAAAGAACAAAAATACAAAGCAGGTAAGTTTCTCAACTGATGATCTCAATAGCCTTCCTTCCTAGTAATATATCACGTGTACTGCAGGAATACATTACAGGTACTGCAGACTCGTGGCCTACAAGCAGATGAATTATTATGCTGCACCAGTCTAGACACGTGATGATGCAGAGATGGATGTTCAAAGGCAGAGTCAGGTGACCTCGCTGAGTATGTCCATGGACCCTGATGAAAGACTTCATGCAAATACAGATGCTAGCTGGTCCCTACACCAGAAGGCAGAATTATCACAGGCAAGAAGAACTTTAAGACTGCCTAAATGTTTAATGTATATTTCACAAAGTCTTCGATAAACAGAAGCTTTTTATAACTCATTTTCAAATCAAAACATTCTTTAAAATAGTACTATACTGAAAAGGTAAAAATGTAAATATCTCAGATGTTTAAAAAAAGGGCAAAATTGGTTCCATCTAAACCAGATTTCTTTTACTTATACAAAATTCAGAATTTACCAACACTGAAATATACCCCTCTCCTCTGTTACAATGTCAAACAACTAGTTTATCAACATCAAAAACTTAAGAAAAATAAACAACTAAATCTGGCATAATATTCTTTCTTTCCTATAACAGGAAAGGCTTAACTACTTTAAAAAGTGGAACAAGGAGACAAAATACAATACCTTCTGAATGTGTCTCTTCCAAATGGTAAAATAAGGGGTCCTGAGAACAGAGTTCTTAAATCCAAACACTCTCTGAAAATTAAGAGAAATAAGTGTTACTTCAAGTGCATCTTATCGCAAAGAATTTCAATAGCATATTTTACAATGAAATCTTAACTACTGACTGAGATAAACCATCTGAAAAATGACAAAAAAGATGTACTGCAAGTAAAAATATTCTTAATTTTATATGTTTCCCTTGGGCATAGCTGTTGAGCACATCTGACGAAAAATATGCATTATAAAATTATTTACCAAAATACACTGCCTATCGGTCTTCACACCAATTCTCAAGTATGTGAGTAATGTGAATGACAAAGAGGAATTCTGATCAAGAAAAAGTATTATAATTATTCAATAATCAACACTAGAGTCGGAACACCTAATTTTTTTTCTAGACCATTAGAAACAAAAGATGTTAAACTCGGAATCAGAACTTTCCTAGATACAAGATGACATCAACATGTGGGAAAGTTTATACTTTTAAGAACAAAAAAGAGTAGGTGAAAAAGTTTTTGGCCAGCAAGAGACATAGTGGAGACTTTAATTCTGTGGTGGCTGAGGAAAGTGCGTGCTGATCAACAGGCCGGTGGGCAGTGAGACTGGCTGGTGATAAAGAAGGTCAGGAGCAAACTCGAGATCCCCTCATAGCCACAGTCAATTCCTATCATTCCCATCAGCCACCACATTTACACCTGCTTTACACTTCTAGAATTCGCAACTCCTGTCTCATAGCCTGTGATCAGTTCTCAAGGATTATAGCTTAGCCCCAAATAAATCCATAAACCTGAACTTTAAACTCGCCAAATAAAGTATTTTTCATTATCACTTCATTTAGCCAGTGCCCTTTAGTCTCCTTAAAGCCATACACAGATTACAAATTACTTTGAGCAATGCTTCCTTAACATCCTAGGGAAGCAGGCCCTTCAACCACCGTCCTTTCCCCTGCTCCCTGCTGCTATCCCTGTGACTGGGGGTCCTCTATTCATCCCTGAATACCGAGCACCTAGCATGGAGCAAGGCAGAGAGCTGATGCTGAGAAAAATCTATGAATCAATGAATCGGAGAGACTTTATCAACTGATATACCACGCTGAAGTAAAAAAAAAAAAATGCGAGCAAGGGAAAGAAGGCAGTTAGTTACATGAGCCACTACAGTGAAGAATACTTGTTTTCTTTAATTTCATACGTCATACACACACACTTAATTCTCATTCTCTCTCCCTCTCCCCCTCAGTTCTTCATCAGCAAGATTCTCCTGGTATCTATGGCAATACCCTCCCAAATCCTTCAGGCCACCAGCTCTGCTGGGTGGTAGGCCTCCTTTCTGCCCAAGAACTGGGACTCCAATCCTGCTGTCTGAGGTCCTGAACCTAGTGGCATGGTCATTGAACATTAACACAAATCCTCTAAGCACAAACACCAGCAGCTCCTAAGCTACCCTCCATCAGCAGCAGGGAATGTCATCCACAAGTGTAAGTCAAAGATACCTAGAATCATAACTAAAGGCAGAATGTTCCCAAAATTTTAGAAGTAGACAGAAGGCATCGCCTTAAAATAGAAAAACAAAACAAACAAACAAAAAAACCCTGAGGAGACCTCCTAGTGATTTAAAAAAAAAAAAGCATTATCATTTCCTATTAGGACACTACTTTTTCAGCAGCTAAATAAAAACATTACCAAATCATTTTATGCAATAAAATTTAACCTTACTTTGACCTTCCTCATAAAGCAAACAAACCTCTCTAGCCAATAAGGTTCCATCTGAACTATGTTAAGATGGTAAGCAATACCTTAATTACATTCATTTACACGACTCTGAAACTATTCTGGGCTGAAGTCACTGACTGCAAGGTCACAGAATACAAAAAAGTAGAATGTACGCAATTTATCAAGGAGCAATGATGCACTAGACGGTGGGCTAGACCTTCTCCCTCCCTCATTAGAAGACACCAAATGCTTAATGCAATCAACAGGTGCAGGCGTCTCTAACATCTGTCTGAAATATATCACACATACACACACGTTTATAAATATACATATAAAATATAATAAGAATATGTATTTGAGTAAGTCCACCATATATTATGGTTTTCTTATTAAAACCAACCTGCCTGAATAGAAACCAAGGACAATTCTATGCTTAACAGCATTTAAAATCAAAACATGAAACAGGGCAATTTTTTTTCACTATCTCATAAAAATTGCTAACAACTAAAATTCAGATTATAAAGCTATAACAATTTTTAGGACAAGATTTGCAAACACAGGATGCTAAGCATATAAAGAGTTTCTGTGTTCATTTTTCAAAACTTAAGCATATATTTAACTAATTTGTTTAGAGGAGCAGACTTCTACATGTCTCAAAGCCAATAATACCACATTAGTAGAAGAAATACAACTGACAGAAATTGACTACCATAAATTACAAGGGACAATGTGTATTATTCAAAACCTCAGAATATATCAAAACACACAAAAACAAGTTAACCATACAAAACATTTTCCTTTAGTAAAATTCTAACACAACTAGATATTATTGGCACTTGAATTTACTGGAGAAAAGAGAAAGGAACTAAAAGGATAGGATTGAGGGAACTTTAAAAATCTTTATAATATTAGTACAAATGTAGAGCGTCAAATATTTGTTTTAGGTTTAATATAACATCACCAGGACATCCATTTAAGGAGTTTTTGTCCATTAAATTAGGTAACTCTCCCACATTTAATTTCCTACCAAAGCACTTTTATACTGCTCAAACCAAACTTTCCCATTTAAAAATGATTTAGTGAAAGAGAAGCAATGAAACTATAAAATTTATGCTTCTTCACCTTCTCTCTCTACATAGAAGGGCAAGACTCCTTTCATGTAAATCTGTATTAGAAGCAAATCATTTCATTGTGCTGCTCCACAAAGAACACAAGGATGAACACATATTTATTTAAGAACTATATTCCTAAATAATCTCCAGTACCTTGATGTCACTCTGTCCTTTTTAAATGAGAAATAAAATATCTCAATTTCTCTCGATAAATTAGGAAAATTCACTTTGGAATAGCTTAGTAGTAAAATGCATACATCGATTTTAAAAAGTACTAGTACTATTATGAGCCACATCTAACTTTCAGTGACCATATCTTCCTTAGATATTTTAATTTTCTTTCTATAAGAAGCAATTCAGGGTATAACATGATACATATAATCTGTCTAACTATGTAATGAGCAATTTATGGTTTACACATTTGACAAGGATAAGAGCGCTGGGGCCAATCAGCATCTTATAGCATTGTTTCCAGTGTTCTTGGTCACATTTTTATTTGATTTCAAATCTCAGGCTCACGATAATTTTCTGATAATATGATAACGTACTGTTATTCCTCAAACACCTCTCTCTGTCCACTGAAAAGACTGAATGCTTTATGTTCCCAAAGCTCATTAATTATGATCATAATACCTAAAGTTCAATTTCATATACATAAAACTAGGATCTTCCTTTCCTTGGATCTCAGAATATGTTAAAACCATTTTTTATAACCACAACTTAGCCTTTGTGTACCTTTAAATGAGCTACAACCTTGAACTGAAAATGAACTATATTAACGGCATCACTCTCACAGCTCTCAAAGTTGAGGAAACAAGTCCAAATTTAGGTTCGAACACACTTCATGTTATCAGCACACATCAACCTCAGGTGACCAGGGTAAATCCTACCCATGAAGCAAGTGTGCACGGGTGATTGTACTCCTCTTTCCAACTCTCTTTCTTTTTCTCTTTCCTCTCCCTAGGTGGTCCATGAACAGAAAATTACACTTTTTAAATATATATAATGAAATGGAAGTCAACGATCCTAAATAAAGAAACTTACCAATTATGAACATAAAATTAAATCACTGGACTGACAGGGCTGCTCAGATAACACTCAGCGAAGAACAATGTGACTCAAACCATAAGGAACAGACCGAAAGCACTCAGTAAGATCAAGTGTAGCTAGAGGAGACCCTCTCTCCACTTGAGACACCTGCTACAGAATATGTTCATTGACAGTTCCGTCTAGGAAATATGTTTCTTCCTCTCTCACCTGTTCCCCCACCCAGATGCATTCAACTCCATAAACAGCAGTTATCCCCCATTATAAAACACTTGACGGTTAAAACAATGAACCAACGAAGAAAGTACAATATGCTCTAACTGACATTTACTGCACTGGCCTTGGACTTCTAATCTTTACCAGACGGGCACACAAATCAATCCATCAGCTCATAAAGGTGTGCTTTTTTAACCTCTAAAACAGATGGGATTGGCCAGAAGTGTCTGGCATGTCAAACTGCTAATCACTGCTGCCCTTTGCACAAAATAACCCACTTAAGTTGAGGCATGGTTGCACTGTAACCGACATTAGTCTGTGGGAAACCCATTTAACTGTCACACACTCCCGCCACTCCTGCTCTCCCTTAATTAAGCCTAATGCCTTATGCTTTGACCTTTTGTTCTAGCCTATTAACCCTATCTAGTACAAGTTCAATTATGTTAAACTAAAAACTTTGCTATAAAATATTAAATGCCACGCTCAAAAAATCATAAGGGACATCCTCGCAGCCCTTAGTTCTACACACCCTGTTACTCAATGGATGACAGTAACACCTCACTTTTGAAGTGATACTGATTCGGACAGAGTCAGGAAGAACCAAAGGATCATTGAGATCCACCCGCCTTACTTTACAAACTGAGGACAGCAAACATTAAATGCCTCACCCAGGTCATAGCTTCAGCCGAACCACATGGAAACCTATCTGATCTCCAGCTCTGATCCTTTTTTCTCCATGAGGTCTCTGATTAATAGTTAAACCACCCAGGAGTGTTGTAAGGATACTAATATTTTCACCGCAAATTATCACTTTTCACCACCCACTAAAATACACTTCACAAACAGGCCTAAAACCAAATGAATGAACTCAACAGAGTTTTGAGGTAATTTCTCCTTTCTTCCTTCCACGAAAACTTTCTATCTGCTACTTCTTTTCTTCTTTTTAGAAGTAACAATGGCTACAGAGAACTACTAAATTCTTAAACACTCACAAAACAATATGTACAAATACAATTTTTTTCTTTACTGATGCTTCTTTTAAGCATTCAATAGAGCAAATGACTTAAGCTACAGAACGCAACTACAACTTGACATTTACCCTCAATGGATGAAGCTGGATATCTTTAAAAACATCTTCTTTACACCCATACGGAAATGGACTGCTGTTCACATTTACCAGAAATCCACTTCCCAAAAAAACCTTTTTTTAAAATTTACTGTAAAATAAAATAAAACGTAGTCCAAACTAACATGCTGTCATCACAGGGGTGCTGTGGTTTCAGCATACAGTAATATGTGCTATTATTCCTCTTTCCATTTACTTCATACCACCAGGACAAATTGTTTCACCACTCCACTGTGACACAGGAAAATAAAGACCAGTAACATCAAACAAAATTTGGATTTCTACCTATGACTCATGTGAGGAAATTAGATTCTCAAAAGATTTAAAGTCAGATTTTAATTTTAATCTTTTCTGTTGAATGCCCCAAAACCCATTTTTATCTATTTTTGGTTTTAACCAATACTACCATTTTTGCTTTAGCAACTTGGAACCTTACAGGTTAAGATAATATGCCATTAAGTGAAACATGTAGTAAATTTCAAAAGAAAGATCGTTTGAGTTATGCTAAAATGATGAACAACCCCAATGACAGTATTTACTTACTTTTAAGAGGTAAAAATAGAATGTGTACACAGGTTTAAGACTCATAGTGAATACGCTTGTGTTATTACAATGGAACCTTCAAAGGAAAGCATCTCTTGGCATCATTAGAAGGAATATACACAAGGATGTATAAAATGCAACATCCGCAGACGGATGAGCGGTCAAAGCGAAAACAAACACTGGTAGCAGGAATAACTAGCAGCAAACTAATGAGTCAGAGTCCCATTCACCTTTGTTACTGCAAAGGATATTAATCTAAATGAGACATCATGCTTTAATTACAAGAGTCACTCCATGAAAATAGAAATCAAGTCTGAGTCTCAGACACTGAGGAATCCAATGGTGGGAAATTCACACTAATGTACAGAATCCATGAATCCTTTAATATACTGACTTGACACTAAAAAACAATGAAAGGAATGGGCAGTTCCGACACTCAGGATCAGCACTGATGGAAACACAAAGTAGAATATACCACATTAATAGTAAATGTGCCAATTTTCCTACCCTTTTACTTTGGACAGTAGTCTCTTAGCCTGTGTAACTTCTTTTAGTATGACTTATAAGCAAGTGAATAGAAAAGTATGTGAACCATGAGAGATGTTTTTCCTGTTTACAAAAGACAGCCACTTCCAACCATGCATAAAGTTTAGTAAAACTTTTTGTCTTCACAAGCAAGAAACTAAGTTAAAGTTATTTTAAGGGCATTTGTTAAATCTCAATGCTGTATATGTATATCTCAGATAATCTACACATTTTCTTTAGCATTTGAAAATTAATTGCTAGTCTAGAAATTTTTGAGCTTCATTTTAAAATAATTTTCTTTTCTGCCTTGGCATTATTGATCTTGTTGAACATGATAATGTTCTAACAGTCAGAAAATTCACCTCAAGTGAAGAGCAAATCCTAATTTTAAAAAAATAACAAAAGGACTTCATATACTACTTAAGTCCTATAATTTACTAGGTTTTGAATCAAGTCATTCTTGATATCTTCTAACTTTTCAGATGACTGAACGCCAGAATTAATGCTAGACATGAGATTCTGAGATGCCTCCAGCGTCCCAACCAGTCAAATCCAATGCAATTACATGTGTCGAGCTAGTGGTTCCTATGACTACTGCAAGTGAAGCGAAGGAAACTGCCCATAAGGCTCTAGAAATATTTTCTTTCATTTCCTTAAAAAAAATTAAATGTCGCCCCCAAAGACTTTGCTGAACATGTTTTCCAATATACTGTAGTAACTCATGTATTTTTGAAGAAACTTAGCATTACAAAACAATTTCAAGTGCCAAGTAATTATAATGTCACCAACAGTTATTTTCACTTTTTCCTTCATAGTTAACATGCCTGGAAAGAAGATGATATATTTTAAGGAAGAACTATTATTCCTTTTAGAAGTTCTAATTTAAATAGACCAAAAAAAAATGTAGAACAGCAGTTATTATGCGTAAGTTATTCATAATAATTAGTAGCTGTTAGGTATAAATACATAAAGGCTCCATTCCTAACCCCCTCCCCCCCAAAAAAACTAGATTTTACCAATAGCTGGGATTGGTACAGTTCAATTCAACAAAAGTTTTTAATAGCTTTCTACGTACCAGGCACCTACAGCGCCTACAATGCACTGAGGAATAAGCTCCTATTCATGGAACTCACCGTCTTCTGAAGACAGACATTAAACAAGTGTGGTGTTACAATCAGGAGTACAAAGAACTGTGAGACAAATGCCATCTTGTAGAATCCTGCAGACTGTAATGAGCAGCTACCCTTTCTTGCCCACTGTCCCATGAGTGAGGATATTCTTTTCCGTTTGCTTCCCCGAGGTCAGGAATGTGGTCAGCCGGTTGCCCATGTAAACAGCTACCTTTACGTTTCTTCTCTCTTGCTCTCTTTGCACTTGCTTCAGGGCACTGGTCACCACTGGTCTACACAGTACCCTCTCATCTAATCTGCTAACTCTTCACAGGAGGATGGAGGAATAGGGACTGTAACCTTTGCATTATGTCCCCAGTTGAACCAACAGACACAACCACCTCCACTGATGGTTTCAGAACACTACTCCCTGATAATGAGCAGAGCCGGCCTGTGAGTGTTCTGACCACACACGTCAAGTAAAGTTACCTGACTCTCTTAAACTACAAATAGAAGTTCCCCTGCGGAATTTTAAATAGAACTCAAAACGTATGCAACATGCAGAAACAAAGCTGCGGCAAGAGCAGATGAGCACCTGTACTGTAAAGTTTCTCTTTTTAAATTCTCAGCCCTAGAAAATATATTCCAAGTACTGGAATATCAAATGAATCGTAAGAATGTTCTGAAGACAATTTTTTAATAGCATGAGAAGAAAATAGGCTACAAAAAACAAGGGTGGTGTAGTTGGCCCTGCTCATTCCACTTCTCAAGACCTAGTCCTTATCATTCCAGATCCTTCCTCGGGGGCAGCTCAGATTTAGCCCACTGCTGGATCCATCACCAAAGGTTAGGACCTACTCCTTAACACCTGGCACACAAGCCCCTCTCTCTGAGATTGCCTTAACAAAAACAAACAACAAAGTGTGAACTAAATCAAGATTTGATTTCTTATCCGAGTTAACAAACCCAACTGTTCGCTATTGGTTTTAAATCCTTAGGTGCTCAATGTCCTCCTCTGTAAAATACAGACAAAAATGTTTTGGAAACAATGTCAAAAATGTTGGAAGATGAGTAATCGTTTACCCTAGTATCACATGGATACCCCTAGCAATTAAAAAAAAAAGTGAGAAATTAAGAAAACAAAATGGAAAACAGGGAAAAAAGGAAATAAAATATAGAAAAAATAGATCAAGAGAAAAGAAATACGTATATAAGTATTTGATGATCACAGTCCACACCAACTACCTAGCCCATGCGCTTGGTTGTTAAGATGCCTCTATAAACCGACCTGTTTGAAAATGAGGAAGTAGGACAAGGTACCTCTTAGGACAAGTGCACTTAAATCCAGAAATTCCACAGCTGCTACCAAATTCCCTTCCAACATGAAAAGCTATAATTCTATGAAATTACTTCAGTTTGTAAAAGCCCAAGCCAAAGAAATTAAAGAAGAAAGAGGAGGGGGAGGAAGAGAAGGAGAAAACGACGATATAAGGCTGATTCAGGTAAGTCAAGGATTACCAGGACAGGTAAGAGTAGCATTTTACTAACAGAGTGAACAATGCACTGCTTTGAGTTTTGCCTCAATAACATCAAACATCAGGATATTAGGAAAGCACCAGGTGGTGAAGCAAAAACTTCCACCTTCGATCCTTGACCTCACGCAGATTTGGTCTATTTCAATTCATTTTTTAAAAAGATAAGGATGGGTTAGGGAAATATAAATACATATCTGAACTCCAGAATGATTTTTTCCCCCCAGATTATTCCTTACACAGTTTCTCTCTTATTTGGCCAGATACAATATATTCTCTTAAAAAATAATTATATTTTTTATATATTCCTTTGTAGCTTTTACATAAACCTTTTTGTTTATCCAACATTTACTTAGCAATTCAAAATCCAAAGCACATTAGAAAATATTATGTGTATCAGCCTTATTACTCATCCTTGTACCTCCAATACAGTTTCAATTTGACTGTACCTTTTAGTGTAGAGGGAACCACTCAGCTTGATTCTTTGGAGGGTTCAAAATTCCATAAATTTTAAATGAGGCAAGTAAAAAAAGGTGGAGAGGTTTATAACTCTATTTCTCATGGCTCCAACAATAAAAGAACACACCTGATGTGTACTTAAAAATACATGATGTGCCACAAACCTCTCTCAAAAACCTAACCATGGTCTACTCCCAAAATGAAGCCGGATACTTATCTCTCGATCTCTGCATCATTCTGATAAACTGACAAATGCATTGTCAATGTCCTCTCTGTATCACAGAGACTAGTTTATAAGCACAGCATAGTCTTCAGAATGAAACTACTGGGGGGGAAGATAGGGCAATAAAAATAAAAACCACGTTAAGAACCATAATAGTCAAGAGCTTTAACTTTCCAACCAGGAAGAGCGATGCTCTGAATTTGCTACAACTGCTCCTTGAATGGGACAAACATAATTAGCCTTGGGGATACCTGGATTAAGACCATGACAAGCTATTTTAATGAATTACATCAAGAAACACAGTTGCTTTCTCTGCCTCAAATAGCACTGTGGCAACTCTGCTGTACACTTCACAGGAGCTGAGAGCCCCCACAGCTGCCCTTGGTGACTGCATCTCCCTCCCGTAAGCACAGGAGCAGGACACCAGCTCTCTGAGAACTGCCAGCAACTCCTGCAGAAACAGCTACTGGAAACAGTGAGCCTTCTCAGTGAGACTGGGCGGACACTGCCTGAGTTCTGCGGCTATCAGGAGCAGGGTTTTGTTTTGTTTTGTTTTGTTTTGTTTTGTTTTTAATGACTTTCTAAAACTCAGATAGAAACTGATTTTCTCTTCAAAAGATGACATATTTTCATGGAAGAACAAATTATTATCAATGAAATTAGCTGTGTGACACCTGGCAAGTTACTCAGGCATCTCTCAGACTAGGTCTCTTTATCAGTAAAACAGAGAAAATGATGCCTGTGTGTCACAAGGGAACTGCAAAGTGGCCAGCACCAGGCCCGGCACAAAGCAGGTGCCCCCAAATCTTCCCTCCCTAGTCCTCCTCCCAATTAAAAAGGAAAAGGCAAAAGGCAAGTAACCAAATAAATAACTTTTATATTTCAAGTTTTGACCCAATCCTCTCTGCTACTTTCAAGACCACAGCCTTGAAATCTCTACTGTTTACTGCCAACAACAGCATGCACTGATGTAAAGCCAGAATTTCAGAATTTAGAAATGAAATCTAACAGATCCTACAGATGTTGCCGAGGGAGATAAAAGGACTTTGCTTTCATCTGTATCATACATTGGTTTAGCAGCAGTCTAAGCTAGAAAAGTTTGCGTGGAGTAACAAAACAGAAACACTTTTTAAAAATATGCTTTTCAAAAATCAAACCTGAGCCCATATGACCCATTGTGCAAATATTTCCTTTAGGGGAAAAACTGCAACTGTGATTAATTTCATCTTGAAGGTATTTCTTTTACCCCATTTGGGAATGTTTCAAGTGTTTTCAGATACCTTTTCTCAATGTTCTCCACATTCTTCTGTCCTTCTTCCTTCCCTTAATTTGTTTCTTTTCCAGGGTATAAATCTACCACTCTATTGTAGATCACTATAAATTCACAAATTCAGGAATCAAAAAAATTCTTAAAAAGTATGCATTTCAAAAATCAGTTATAATCCCTTAATCATTTCATACCTCTTGATTTCAAGATAGATTCTTCAAGACAGAAGTCTTTTTTTTTTTTTAATTTAAACTTCTAATTCTCTAACTTTGTGTCCTGTTACATGTCAGGCTTCCTTATCCACATTATCTCATTGAATCACAACAACTAGAATAGTATTCTTATTCTGAGACTGCATATAAATATAATCTCCTCTTATTATTGCAATGCTACCTTATCATTTGACTTTTTTAATGCCATAACATTTAGCATGCTCATATGTTGCCTACAATACAGGCAAATTCAACAATTAAAAGCACAACGACAAAAAAGAAACTAGCCTAGCCATTATGTGACTAACTTTTCTCTTATCTAAAGCTAACCACCTTACTTTTACCTGGTACGAGCCCTCACATAACTGATGAAGAAGGTAAAAGTAAAATAATCAAAGCAGACTACTAAAAACACAAGTTCCAAACTCCTTAGCTCCTGAGCTGTCCTCAATCCATTAGCAAATTACAGATGTGAAAACAAGGAGTAGCTCTGACTATCATTTAACAGGTGACTGAAAAATGACTTTCTTAATGAGAAGTCCAAGGGTGAGAGACTCCTTTCCACCAAGGCTCTGCACAAACACCAACATCAGGTCAATCAGAGCTGTCCTAGTCCCAGTGGTATCTTCAGCTGATGACTCAAATTTCCAACTGGCCTCCATTGCTGTGTATTAAATATTTCTTGGAACTCTAGGCTTTGTCACACAGTGACCTGGAATTTAAGGCAAACAAGGCATTCTTAAAGATATTTTTGCCAAATGACACAAAGTTAAAGAGGTAAGATGGGTTTTAATTTAGAGCTTTTACTCTCTGAGTTATACCAAGTTAAAAACTTTTTCTGAGGAGAGTGAACCATGCTAGGTTTGAATTTCAAACACTATTAACTCTGTCAGAGAAGCAAGTTCATTTCCAAGACCCTTAACAAAATGCGTTTTTAACCCCAGCCCTATTCATTGAAAGAGGAAGGAAAGAGGGAAGAAAGGAAGAAGGGAGGAAAAGAGAAGGAGGAAGGTGGGAGGGAGAGTAGGAGAGAGGATGGATGGATGGATCGGTGAATGTCACAAGCTCCTTCCTAGACAAAGTTTCAACATCTTCTGAAGTTCTTGAATTTATTCCAACCAAAAACCAAATATGGTAAATTATAATTTCTTTAACAAATAATTATCCATACATTATCTTCAGTAACAATCTATTTTGTAATCTGGTATAGCTTTAAAAAAAAATCTTAATACTACTAAGCAAATATAGTAGAGGCCTCTTTTTCCCTAACTCCAAAGAGTAAATTTTTTCTACATTTCTGAGTTGCCAGTCTTCTAAGGTCTTCAAATCTGCTTCTCATTATACTGCTCCTACAGTTCTAGGCTGAACAATCCCTAGCATGGTTCAAGGTATTAATTTTAACAAAATCCTAATACAAAGGTAAAATGTACCACGTTTACTTTTTCCTCATTCTTATTCTCAGTGTTTCATGAACTTAAGAAAAATGATCTGTTTCAGGTGTATTGATACCCCAAAATGCCACAAGTCTTGTTATTCTTTATTTGTAATATTTGCAAGGCAGTGTGGGGATCCATTTGAATTTTAAGGTTCATGATGCAGAGTATGTGGTATAACAGTGACAGTAATTAGTATCGCACCCCACTCATCTCAATTCCTACATTTACTCCGAAAAATTAAACTTACTCTTCATATCTGAAGTAAAACAAAAGGAAATTTCTGTTCTAAACAAACTCTAATTTTTAGAATCCGAAATATTCGCTATTCATTAAATCGAACATTAAATTTCAAGGAACAAAAAACAACAGATGGGCATCTATATTACACTTTGCAAAAAACTCCGATAAGACTTCAGAGGTCTCTTTGGTCCCAACCCCCTCCCCCCACCTCGAATCATAAGATACTGTGCTTAATGAAAGCATTCTTTCTGTGGTCATTTACATCACGTTATCTTTATCAGAAATCTTATGAAAGAGTTTTCCAGTTCACCACTCAAACTTCAGCACTGTTTTCCATGTTTAATAAGACCCTCGGAAAACAACATCTCAAAATAATAAAAAGTGATCTTAATTCAGTTCCTTTTAAATAAGCTATCACTCCTGGTTTTATGCTGGTACCCAATTTTGACCTTCCACCTTAGATATGTTTAAGAGACATTCAAAAACACAGTGTGCACATGTGCCAAGTGGGAAATTTGTTCTTTCTCCCCCTTCAAACCACCACTATTTGTATAATATTGCTGCCCTCATAAAAGGGAATCCATTACCATCAGCAATTCATGTCCCTGCTTCAGCATCAGATGCAAACAGGATACGGAAACAAGATCTCTCTCCTCCATTTACTTTTTGTTCATTCCAACCTCTGGAGGTAACCCTCAGTTCCAGTCCATCGGCCTGCAGCATCATCTGACACTCTGGATTTGTACCTTCTCAAGTCTTGGTGACCATCCTGGTGTTGTATTTCTCCAATTGTTGGGTTAATCTAAGTATTACAGAATGAGTTTGCTCATTTCCGCCCCCCGCCCCCGACAGTCCCCTCAAAAAACTACAACTTAAGGAAATGCATCTTGAACAATTTAATTTGCACATTCAAACTTAGTATCCTGAAAGCCCCTCCTGCCCCATTTTCTGTTCAAAGTGTTTCTCTGACTCTTCATCAGTAATCAAAAGTTGTTTTTCATAAAAATATTTCTCCAGTTGGAAGACAGGCACAAAGGGCTTTGTCAGAACAGCAAAAGCTTTTCCCCCCAATCTTCACCCACGTAACAGTAAATCACTATTAAATCTAACCAAAACAAAACCCATCCTTACTGTGTGTCAGCCACGTGAAGGGGCACATGGACAAAGCACGGGAGTATAGACCTTCATCCCAGCACAGCCAAGAGGGGAAGCTACAAAAATGCAGGCAATTTTCATGGAAGAAAACACCCAAAGATGCAGAAGCTATTTATTTTAGAAAAGAGGACAAGAGAGTGAGAGAGCCCTAAGGAAAGAGCGGTGACATATAGACAGATAAACTGGAACTCCTCCTCTTCTCTACTGACCTACACTTTAAAAACTAACTGTATGCAGCAATCTAAAGTTTGAAAAGCAAAACTAAACCTATTTAAAGTGAACAATTTTTTCTTGATAAAAATTTGAGGTCTGGGGCAGAATTATTTTTTAACCCAATACACAGAGCTATCATTGGTTTTTCAGAACACTTAAAAATGAGCTTTAAGTTTCTTCCAATTTTAAAGTTTTAAGATTAAAAACCTAATCCCTTTAACGTCACATAACCTAAGCCACTGATTTAGTTACTTCTGTGCCACCGTCTGCTAGTATTGGTTTGCTATGGAATCTGTACAATTAACAATAACCTTCCTTCTCATCTTTCTAGGGAGCCAAGAATGACATATCTCCTTATCTCCCCATTTGTGACATTAGACTGACATATTTTGCCTCATCTGTCACCTTCCATAAAACTCTGCTTTCAGATAAGAGTTAATTCATTTTTAGTTGTCCTCAATGTTCTAAAATAGTGATGTTTGATGGAATTAATACAGTGCTCTAGTTTTCTCTGTTCAACTGGTATTTAATTAAAGATCTTGGAGGCCATCTTTCTCTCGGGTTACACCATTTAAACAAGGAAAGCTACTTCCTCCATGGACAATGCGCTAAGCCACATGGCAACAAAGCGGCCTTGCTGAGGTCTCCCATTTGACAGACTGCTTTACTGTGTATAAACTGCCAGCAAGGCAGATCGCCGCTTTATTTCATGTTGATTTTACTTTTCGCATGTCTGAACTACAACTCTGCTACAGCCTACATTCTCTCTTACCCTTAAGAGTTTCCAGATTTTCTGGAGTTGTGATATTCGCTTCTGTTTTTATTTGCTCGTTGCTTTTGTTTCACCTGGACCTCAAAAAGTCCTAATAGTATTTACTTTGAAAGGTTTCTTGAATCCCTGGCAACAAAACAATGCAGAGAAGCTTTAAGCAATCAGAGCTACTCTGGAGCACAAACTGAAAATTTGTGTGTTTTAAATTCTTTTGAATTAATATCTTTTGGGGAATAGCCCATTCAACTTGATACACCATAATTTTCAATGCTAAAGGTAGCATGGTTAATTTAAACTGGCACTTGCTATTTATTATACAAATAATTGTTCCCTCGGATGGCCTTTTGAAAGCCAGCGCCTCTTAATAATTTTTTGGCTATCTTGGAACCACAAGAGACATGTCAATTTAAGCAAACTTCAGGAGCAATAAACTAACAAACAGACTCTAGGTGGTGGTATAGGTTATTTTTTATCATGATGTTTTGCTCTTAAAACTGCAAGAGTCAGAAGAGCTTTTAGCCTCTTTTACTGACACTTTTTTATTCCAAACTTACACTATTTTAGGGTGTTAAATTAGTAAAATGTAAGTTCTACAGAGTTTGAAGACACATGCAGGAAGTGAGTCCAGGTACTAAACCTGGTTTTCTTTGAGATGGTAGAGAGCTCACTGGAGTAAAACCAACAATGAGGAGTCCTCTTTCTGTTTGTTTTTAATACATATTTTACTCACCCTCCTCGAGCACTTTCAGTGGTTAAGTACGGAAAGGGGTCTCCCCCACCCCCCCAGAGGGCATGAAACAGACTAAAGTAACAATCCTACAGCCTGCAGGGTAGTGGCTATTCCACTGACTGCTTGCCTTCTTTGTCTCTAGAAACTAATTCCAGGCAAAGAAAAGTTACTACTGGTGATGAAGCCACTACTCTGTGAACCAGTTAAACCCAATCCACATCAGCAAACCGCTGGACAAAACCAGAGCAACTTACTTAGAAGTGGAAAAACATTTCAACATACTCCAAACAGCAACCCACTCTTACATGCCAGGCAGACGAAGCACCATTTGTTTAACAAGTCCACTTATTTCAGTGTCTCTTCAACAAAGGTGGCAAACTGGTGATTAAACATTGAATAATCACATCAGGAAGATGCCACCCACTTGCTAAACCTGTGATTCACTAATAAGCAGGTTCAATGCAATTCGTAACTTAAAACAATGAATTACCAAAGTCCTTTGCTTCACAAATCTCCCCAAAATGTAAAGAGCATTCATCATATATAACCCAACAACTATTTTTACTTTGGACACCTAGAGATGGTCTCTCTTCCTCTAAAAACAGTTTTTCCCACACAATCTCACATTTAATCATTTTACATTACCGGAGACACAAACTCCAACTCAATTCCACCAACTGACTGAAAAATCTTTGTAGCTAGGAACGTCTTAATTTTTTTCCAAACTTAAATTCTCTATTAACAAAACGTTTTAACGCTAAAGTACTTAATCTGTTTTTCTTTTACTATCTTCAGAACTCAACTGAATCCCTAACGAGATAGAAGGTAGAAACTCCTGTAATGCTTCAGAGATCAACATGTGTCAGACTCCCAGCTAGTTCGCCTCTAAGACACAGTTGATTCCTTTGTTCCTTCACACCGAACACCAACTCCTGATTAAAATTTGGAAACTACTTTGGAAAGGATGTGAGGGTTTGTAGACTATTTCTAGGGAAATCCCTCATAAAACAACAACGTTCACTAGTAATAGTAAGAGCACACAGATAGAAGAGAGAAAAAAGAAGCCTTCCGAAGCCTCCCAGGACGTGCACGGGGCTCACTCTAAGTGTGAGCCGGAATTCTGGCTCCGGGGTAATGTGATGGTTGAGGCCTCGAGTCCCAGGGGCCTCGCCCTCGGGAGGGGAAAGACAAGTACGGACGGGCCAGGCCCGGGGGTCTGCGGGGGGCCCGGGAACGCGGTCCCTTTTTCTCTTCACTTTCCCCGGCCCAGGATCCCCCGAGCACAGAGCAGGGAGGCACCCGGGCGAGAGGCGGGGAGCTGCACCCGGCGCCGCCCAGGACGCCCGGGGCAGCAGGACTGAGAGCCGCGCGGCGAGAAACGCCCGGGACTCGGACCAAGGGGGCAGCCGAGCGGGGCGCGACCCCGGCTCCCGGTGCCCGGCCCGGCTCAGCCCACCTCCACCCCACGGCGGCTGCCCCTCGGCCCACGACTGGCACGGACGCGCCGGTGAGCCCGGCGCCAACTCCATAACTTGCCGGCCCCGCTGCCCCGGCCCTCGAGTTCCCAGGGAGACTCGGACCCAGCCGAAGAGGCGGGATTTCCCCGGAAACGATCCCCAGACCTCCCCAGCCGCCGCCGAGCCCACCCCGCAGTCCGCGTCTTCTCCCGCCGCCGGCAGCGCTGGCCCCGCCGCCCCGACGCCCTCGCGGCCCTGCCCGCCAACGCCAACCCGCCGCGGGCCGCACTCCCGGGCCGTTTCCGGCGGCGCCGCCGGCCGCTCCTCCAAGCCCCCCGGCCGTGGCCGCCACTCACCCGAAGCCGCCGCGGCTCCGAGCCTCGAGCTCCGGCCGGCTCACTCCGCGAAGGCGCCCCGCCGCCCCGTCCTTCCTCCCTCGGCGCCCCAGCCGGCTCTCCCCTCCGACCGGCAGCGCTCCCGAGCGCAGCGGCGGACGCGAGGCCACGGGCGGGCGCGCGAGCGGGCGGGCGTGGGGCCGGGTCGTCCCTCCGCCTCGGCCGCCGCCTCCTCCTCCGCCTCCTCCTCCGCCGCCGCCGCCTCCCGAGTTCGGGGCTCTGCTGCAATGTCTGCGAGGCTGACTTTGAGCGCCTCGCTCGCCGCCCGCCCGCAGCCGCGCTCCTCCCTCCGCCGCCGAGTCCGCCGCGGCCCAGTCCCTCCCCTCGCAGCTCCACGCCATTCAGCTCTTCAGCCAAGTTTCTTAACCCTTTTTTCCCCCTCTTTCCCATTGTCACTGGGGCAGGAGGAAGGCACTCGGGTCCCGGCGGCTCGCGGGAGCTGAGGAGCCCCCTCGATTTGGTGATTTTCCTCCTCGCCCGCTCCGGACGGCCAGGCGGGGGCCGCAGGGCCCCTGGGCGGCAGGAGGCCCGCGGCGGCGAGGCGAAGCGGTTGCTCCACGCGCCGGAGCCGTCCCCCGCGGCTCTCGGCTCTGTCCAGCCGCCCCCCGACCGCCAAAGGCACCCAGACAGCTTTTCCCGGGGCCCAGGGGCTCGATCTCATTACCCGGGCCGAAGGCTCGCCTTGGGGGCACAGCCGGGGTTCGGTGCGTCCCGGGTTCCCTCCTGGGTGCCGGCGGCTTAGGGTCCCCCTCCTCCCATTTGACCCCACGACACGTTTCCCCTGGGCCCCCTCTCGCCCACCCCCAACTTCCACCACCTTGTAATCTGTGTGTCTCGCTTTAATCTTGGCGGGGGGAGGGGGGGCAAGGGCACTAACTGCAGGTCACTTTGACCTTACGCCCAGCACATAGGAGGCACCCAGGAATACATGTGGAGCGACTCCGAGAGGAAGACTGGGAAGGAGACCTGAGGAGTGCCCCGGTCAGCTCCTCGGATGGACGGAGGACCCAGGAGCAGGGTTAATCTTCAGCTGCTTTGTCACTGCGAAGTCTCCAGCCGGAGTCTGTCAGCAAATCTACATCATCCCCGGGAAGAATCTGACCCTACGAGACGAGGCGAAAGGAACGGGGCTGCCACTTCTTCGGCAGCTCTCCTCAGTTCCGTCTCCGAATAAGAAATAACAATTACATCACGAGGCCAGGGCGGCAGCTCTGTGGAGACTCTCGGTTTCCTTCAGCCTAATCTCGCTGAACCCGCCTCTAAATTTGGGGGAGGGGGGATATGGATTGGTGAAGAAAGCGGAGGGAGGAGAGAGTCAATAGGAAACCATAATTTCCCCCTTCTCCCTGTGTTTGCTGTTTTAAAATCGTATCCTCAACGCTCCCCAAACATCTAACTAGAACTATTAACACCCCCTCAACACCTCCCCAGATGTCAGGTTTCTTTTTGACTCTAGCATCTAGCATTTAGTAACTCGCCATGAAAAAAAAAAAAATTACCAGGGGAAATGAGTACCGTTGCTGAAATTGTTTTTTGCTTGCTGCAAAAACGCTGAAGTACAGCTTAGCCTCACTTTAAACTCCGAAATGGCATGCCTGTGTTAAAATACTTATTACACAAGTGAGTGGATGAGGCACTCCATCCTCATACGTAGATTTTCACGTCCTTAAGAATTCGATAGCATTTGAAAATAAGAGTTAATAGTGCACTTGAAAAAAAAACTATCGGAGTCATAAAGCAGTGTTCTATGCCTGTTATGTAATGGCTGTGTTGTGCATTTAGAATGTCATTTAACCTGTACAAATATGAATGAGCATTTTGGAATACCTTTATAATCTTAAAAGTGAAAGTAATTTTTCAAATTAATGTTTAATAAAGCTCCTAGCACAGTGCTGGGCACAGGGTAGGAATATTTTTCTTAATGGTGATGGTGGATTAGAACAATTTTAGAACGATTATTTTACATCACCCTAGTAATTCAACTGTGCAATCTGTTGCCATCTTATATAGCTTAAACCTCATATGATAGCTTATCATTTGCATATAACATTGTTTGAAATCTGCTCAAGGCAACTTAGTAAAGTCTGCTGTTCTATAGCACAACATTTATCCAGGATTGATGCAAAGCCAACTGCTCCAATTAAGTGATGATCAGCATAATTGGAGTTGGCCCTTTAAGGAGTGAAACTTCTTCAAACAAACAAACAAACAAACAAACAAACAAACACTTTTTTAACTGTTATCCAAGTATTTTCTAAACTGTATTATAAATGTTTCTGTTTTCTTGAACAGTTTATTTGAATTTTACTTGAAAATTCAGGGTTAATTTTATTTAAAGTTATAGTGGATTTACTAAATACATCAAGTTCCTACTCTCTATCAGGCTTCTCCCTAGGTGTTAGGGACGCTCCCAGGAGGTATATAAACCATCAGTCCCTGTGCTGAAGGACTCCAGGATACTATGCCTGAGCGATTATCTCTACCTTTTGTAGGTTCTCTCTCTCCCCATTCCCTAACTAGCAATCTGTTGTCTTTTCTCTCTTTTGCCAGCGAGCCTGCCTCCAACATTCTCCTTCTCTTCTGACTGGCAGCTTTTAGTCTGGTGCAGACTGAGAATCTAGGTAGCCTCGCTTGCCGCAATTCAGTCTAAAGTAAAACTAAATGCACTTACCAAGGAGTAAGGCACACGAAACTAAGTGCATAGACTTTGTGATAGATGGACTACTCAAATGTTGCTTTGAAAAGCATTCTTTTTGCTTCCTAACTGGGTGTTAGATCACTGCAGTTGGTAGATAAAAACCTCCTACTAAGTAAGTTTACACAATTAACCCAACAAGTCAAGTATTGGTCCTGCCCTCCAACACTAGTGTTAAAAAGTCTACTGCAATATGTTAGATGACTTAATAAAGACGCTCACTTCGTTATTAATCTACTGTCTCAACCCCACAGAAATCCAGTTATTTAAATCCTGAGCTCTTTTTAATAGTGCATTAGTGTTAAGTAAATTGCACACCTTTGGTGGAATTCATTTTTACTTAATCATTCTAATTGTGTTGGGGCTGTTTTGTTGTTGTTCTTTGTTTTTCAAAAATCAATACCTAAATTTCCTGGCTAAGAGAGTCATTGCAAGGATACTGGGGCATATATGTAATATAAGAATGCCTATTCAGTAATTTGTATTTTGAAGACAACTCTTATTTTAATAGATCGTGGTGTGAAAAAGATGCCCTTGAGCTTATATAGTTAAACACAAAAGTGTTTTTACAAACCCAGGATTCCTATGGGATCAGATACTTACAGTTCAGCCTCAGTTTGTTTACCCACCACAAAGAAGTCTGGGAGAGGCATGCTTATCACGTGCTCCCTGAGTCTCTCCTGTTACAGCATTTTTCACACCCGTTGGTGACTGGATGTTTCCTTATCTATGTCCCATTCTCAATGCAAGCTCTAGGGCACAGGGTCTCTCGTTTACGTTTGGATAACTCCACCACCTATTCCTGTGCTCAGCAAACAGGAGGCATTCTGTAGATACTGGGCAAGATACAGACATAGTCTAGAGGACAGACTCTTTATTTCCACTTAGGGTAGTGATGTGGGATGAGGGAGTTCAGAGAAAACTTTACGGAGAAAATAACGCTTCAACTGGCCATTAAAAGGTGAGAAGAATTTACCAAGTAAGCAAAGTGGGAAAGGGGTTCTCAAGAGACTGTTTAACAGTAGCAAGGTGTGAAGAAATCAAAAATATACATTGAGAAGTACTGAACCCACATTGTAGACTAGGAACTAGTGACTAATGAACTATGACAGCTGACAGAAATATATACAGACATAATTCCAGTGTAACTACACTGTTATAGTCCCTCTGCCTTTAGAGGAGCCCTGTCCAATAAAAATAAATGTGAGATATACATGTACTTTTAAAATTTTCTAGTAGCCACATTTTAAAAATACAAAAAAATAGGGAAAATTAATTTTAATAATATTTAACCCCATATATAAAAATACTATTTCAATGTGTACACAACATAAACATTTTTCATTAGATATTTTACATTTTTTCATTCACACTAGGTTTCCAGAATCCAGTGTGGGTTTTACACCCCCAGCACATCCTGATTTGGACTGGTCACCTTCAAGTGCTTAATAGCCACCTGTGACTGTTGGCTCCCATATGGGATTATGTAGCTCTAGAGGATAGATGAAATCTTTCACAGTGCCGTTAAAGGAAATTTTCTTCAGATGAAAATCTCAATCTTGTTAAATTTAAGATTTTGCGTTAACTACTGGTGTCTAGCTATGCTATGTTGTAAAGACCACTTTCTTGTGTCTGGGCTTTTATACCAATTACAGAATCAGCAAAGTTGACATTTGATGTTCTGTGTCTTCATTAACCATACCATAGTTACAACCACTTCTATTTCTATTAACTCTGGTGATGACTGTAAATGTGCACTGATTTTATAGCAGAAATAAAACACTATAAATTTGGGGTTGAATGAACTTAAAAAAAAAAAAAGTCTTGGAATTCAGGACTATCTCTCTGCTAGTTACTGTCAAGCATCTTCCTGCCTATAGAAGCCCAGGGTTTTGCTCTTCAGTTCTTCCATGCTCATTTGCTTATCAAAATCCACCCTAGCTTTTGTTTGAGGTGCTCACCTGCCTGAAGCTGCAGCAGTAAGCATGTGCCCTGAGGACCGAGGAAGGACTGAAGTGGTAAAGTGAAGATGTTTATATATCCTGTCTGCAAGTTATTGTGCAGTTTTTTCTAATGAGATTGGAGCCCTTTTACTTTCGGTGGAGCACGAGTGCCAAGGACTGGCAAAACCAGGGCACTCAATTTTTACACTGAAATGAATCCTGAAAACTGGATCTTAAAAAAGAAAAGTCTGAAAATAATTGCATACAAACAGCTGAAAATGTGCAAGAAAAAGACAGATACTTTAATGACATGCAAATGTGGACAATGCCTTCTCATTCCCAAAACAAGGCAATGTCTAATATAGTGAAGGGGTCCAAAAAGCCAAGAAATCCCAGTGAAGTTAAGGAAAACCTGTCAGTTTTGATAATACAACAGCATAATTTGTCCAAACAACTGAATGTAAATACTACCTGGAGCCCTATCATTTTATGTAAGATAAAGCAATGGGTCGTGTAGAACTCATTTATTAAGCAGTCCTGTCATAAATGAATACAACATTTCTTTTTGGGATTTCACAAACATACATCCCTATAATAAATCAATTGAGTAAAATATGATCCTAATAATTTTTAGAGATTTTATTCAGATAACCTTCAACTAAAGCAAAGTATGTAGGGTCAGCCCTCCATATCTGCAGATTTCACATCCACAGATTCAACCAACTCTGAATGGAAAATATTCTGAAAAAAAAAATTCCCAGACAGTTTCAAAAAACAAAACTTGAACTTCTTGTTTGCCAGCAACTATTTACACAGCATTTAACATTGTATTTACAACTATTCAAATAGTATTTACGTTGCATTAGCTGTTATAAGTAATCTAGAGATTAAAGTTTAAAGGAGGATGTTCCTAGGTTATGTGCAAAATCTACTGCCATTTTATATGAGACTTGAGCATCTAAGGATTTTGGTTTCATGGGGGATCCTGGAACCAATCCCCTGCAGATACCAAGGGCTGAATGTATCTGTTTTCTGAAATTATTAAGAATCTGCAGGGAAGAAAGCTATAAAGAAAACATGGTGTACACTTACCAATTGTTTGACTCTCAAAAGACATAGACGTAGAATATGACAAATCTGTTTTAAAATTTTTAGTTTAAGAAACAAAATTCTTATGTAGTTCTTATATAGTTTATCTTTCCACAAGACCAAACTAAAATAACCTTCACCTTCAAGTACACACACACACACACACACACACCCCCTAAGATTTCACACAATTCAATGGAGAAAGAGTAGTCTTTTCACTAAATGATGCAGGGACAACTGGATGTCTTCACAGAAGAGGATGAAATATGACCATTTTTTCACACCATACACAAAAATTAACTCAAAATGGATCATAGACCTAAATGTAAGAATTAAACTATAAAACTCCTAGAAGGAAATATAGTAATAAATTTTTATGATCTTGATTAGGCAAAGCCTTCTTAGATACGACACCAAAAGCACAAGTGACAAAAGGAAAAATAAGTATATCAGATTTAATCAAATTAAAATCATTTGTGGTTCAATGGACACTATCAAGAAAATGAAAAGACAACCCACAGAATAGGGGAAAACTTTTGCAAATCTTATACCCGACAAGAGACTTCTATCTAGAATATTTAAATATCTTACAACTCACTAATGAAAAGACTTGTACTATGTTTTTTTAATGAGCAAAAGCTATGAATAGACATTTCTTCAAATAAGCTATACATTAAGCACACGGGAAGGTGCTCCATATCATTAGCCATCCGGGAAATGCAAATTCCATATCTCTTCCCACTCACTAAGAATGGCTATGATGATAATAATAATAATGATAATAATAATAATAATAATAATAATAATAATAATAATAATAATAAAACAGATAAGAACAAGCATTGATGAGAAGGTAGAATAAGTGGAACCCTCATACACTGCTAGTGAAAATTTTAAATGTTACAACCCCTTTGGGAGAAAGCCTGGCTGTTCCTCTAAAGGTTAAATACAGAGTTACCGTCTGACCCAGCAATTCCACTCCTAAGCATATACCCTAGAGAAATGAAAGCTTTATCTCCCCACAACATATTGAACATTAATGTTTACACCTGTACTCTTCATAATATCAAAAAAGGGAAACAACCCAAATATCCATCAATCAGTGAATGGATAAACAAAATGTGGGATAGCCCTATAATGAAATACTACTCAGCAATAAAAAGGGGTTGAACTACTGATTCATGTTACAACATGAATGAACTGGAAAAGATTACACTGAGTAAAAGAATCTAGTAGCAAAAGACTACATGCTGTACGATTCCACTTAAATGAAATATTCATAATATGCAAACCTATAGAGACAGAAAGTAAAGTGGTGATTACCTAGGGCTGGAGATGGGTTTGGGAAGAAATGGGGATTAACTGCTAATAGAATTTCTTTCTGGAGTGGTAAAAGTGTCCTAAAAGTGTCCTAACTTGATTGTCAAGACGTTTGCCCTACTCTGTGGATATACTAAAAACCACTGAGTTGTGTGGCATGTAAATTATATCTAAACAAAGTTGTATATTTTTTTAAAAAACAAAAATAAACACTAAAGAACATTTCTATTTTCTCATTTTGAAAAAAGGATACTTGACACATATCAGAAAATAAAGTCTGTAAATGTTTTACAGAATGTTAGATTCAAAATTATTTTTGCTTGACATGCCAAAAATCAACAAAATTGCATATATGTGTGTGTGTGTCCCTAGAAAATTACATGTTGGAAATTAACTTTGGATACTCTATGATTCTTAACTGACATAGTACAGTAAGGGTAAAGGATGGTTTTATCAGGATAGCCCAAGTGTCAGTAATTTAGTGTGCACCATGCTAAGAGTGTGTGTGTGTGTGTGTGTGTATTGTGTGGTCTTCCATCAATGCCAATATGGAATTCCAGAGGTGACCTAGGAAGAGAATCCTGGATAAATAGCATAACCCACAAAACTGGCTTATACCAGATACACAGTTCAATAATTTGCCGTAGTAACTACTCCTATATAGCTAAGTGATTTATTCTGTAGTTCAGTGTGTTATATTTATTAAAAGCCAAATACCAAGAAATCTAATTCCAGTTTCCATCCGCTAGTAACTACATTTGGCTGCTGGTAACAGAGATAAGAACTAACAGTGACTCAATGAGTATAGAAGTTGATTTTTCTCCAATGTAAAAAAAAGTCCACCAATGCATTTTGGGGACTGGTTTGATGACACCATCGTCATTAAGCACCCACATTGCTTCCATTCTGTCATTGTTAGCTCTTGGCTTTCATCCTAAAGTTTGCCTCATGATGTTAGTGGTTACTGGAGTTCCAGTCATCAAATCTGCATTCCAGGCAGGAAGAGTGTGGGTGGCCTGCCACCTTTTTAAAGAGTTTTCCCAAAAAGACAATCCAACACCTCCTGCTAACATCTAATTGAATGTATCTGGAGGGAGTACGAGGTATGTAGTATATTAGCTAAAACTAATACTCAAATAAAAATCAAGATTTTGCTTCTAAGGAAGATGACACTTGGTATTGAGTGAGTGTATTTGTTATCTCATGCTGCATAACAAATCATCACAAAAATTAGCAGCTTAAAACAAGAAATACTATCATCTCAAAGTTTCTGGTAGGTAGAGAATTCAGAAACAGCTTAGCTGGATTGTTTTCACACCAGGTTTCTCATGTGGTTGCAGTCAGGATATTGGCAGGGTCTGCAGTCATCTGAAGGCTTGCCTGGAGGTGGAAGATCCAATTTCAAGAAGACTCCCTCACAAGGCTGTTGGCCGGAGGCCTCAGTTCCTCACATGGCTGTTGGCTGGAGGCCTCCGGTCTTTGCTTCAGGAACCTCTCTGCAAGCTGCTTGAGTATCCCACCGATGTGGCTGCTACCTCCCCTCAGAACGAGCTATCTAGGAGAAAACAATGCTGAAGTCACAGGGTCCTTTATGACCCCGTTTCCTAGTTGATACAGGATACTTCCACTTAATTCTATCAATTAGAAGTGAGTCACTAAGTTAATTTCATTCCTAAGGGAATAGTCATCTTGGAAGGAAGAGTATCAAATAATGTGTGCCCATAGTTTAAAACTGCCGTCGTAGGCTATTAATAATTTTCTGTCATGATCTACCTCTTCGGTTTTCCAAACCAACACGCACACCTTTGTGTGTGTGTGTGTATTGTGTGGTCACTACCTCTCCAAAAGATCAAGACCTGAGTTTCTTTCTGATACTGCTGTTCAGTAACAGATACGTAGCCTTTTTTAAGAGGCCCAGACAGCAAACTAGTGGTAAACTAAAGATGTATTTTCAGCTGTCAGCACACTGAAAAGTTTTCAGTGATGTAGATGTAGATCCATAGAAATGGATCATCACAATAAACCTGCCCATTTGGAAAAGGGAAGAATGAGAAACATACATTAGTTGCCATTCCATGATAATTATCAAAACCTACTGAACAAGAATAACCAGGACTCTCTGCCCTAGCATTGCAGGAAGTTCTTGTGTTGGAGTTCCTGTGTTCTTTCTCTTGAATGTTCTCCCTCGTGCCTTGTCCTCTGTTGCTCCTGGATCTTCCCTTGGGAGGTTCATCCTTGTCAATTTTGCTCAACAAACATATCTGGTTGTTGGCACAGGAGGTTGGCACAGGAGAAGAGGCCCTTCATGGAGACTTCATGAATTTTGAAATATTGGGGCACAGGGATTATTTTAAAGTTTTAACAATTCCAGATTGTTGCAGACCAAGTGTGGGGTTTCTTTGGGAAGAGAATTCCTTCAAATACTTAGCAGACTTGATTTGTTTCCATTCTATTCCATGTACAAACCACCATAGCCAAAAGTCTTGCTCAGACATGGTTTTTGAGCCTGCAGACTCTCATCTTTTATTTACCGGGCTCTGTTCCCTGCCCATCCCTCTGGCCCTTAAATTAATGGTGGCTACCTTGAGAGCATCTGAAATAATAGGCTTAGATGGGGAAGCAATATAATTCATCATCTCTTGCCAGCAATATCACTGCTGCTTTATGACAAAGCAAGAGCCTTACCTCTTGCTAAGACTGTAGTTTCATGGCTACAGTTTAAAACTTCTTCAAGTTCAAATACAAAAGCAGATGAGTTTTTTGACACTGCAGGGTCTAAATCACTGGATTCTCCATCAGTGTAATTAGTGAGCATGGGCAGAGAACGCCTTCCTTAGCAAATCTTTGCTGCTTTCCACCCCTATGTCCGGAAGGTTTGTTTCTACTCTGACTTCATCTAATTCATAAGATTTTGCTAAAAGTAGCAAAAATGAGCCACCACTTACCAATACAATGAATTTGTTCTCCGGTTTCCCTGAACATTATAGCCTCAGGCAGCAAACATCCTGCTTCTTAAGGTAAGCAATAACAGACTAATAAAATATTTGGCCACCACATTAAAACTAGACCCTCACTACTCACTACCCAGCTGCTTCTACCAAATCAGTGTTACTTGTACTTTTCAGTATCTCTTTCCTGGTACCAATTACCATGTAGGCTGTGGTGCTTGGTTTCAGAAAACAAAATTAACTTTTTCTGGTTTAAGTAGAAAAGGATTTAATATAATGTAATAGATAATCTACAAAATTTTTGCTGGGATCCAGGAATCAGGCTTAGAAGATACATAGGAAAAATGTCCAGATATATAATGGGATAGCTAAATGGAAACTTCACTCATCACCTGCCACTTAAAACTAATGAAGATACAGACTGAATACTAGTCCTCCATGACAGTTCTATAGAAGAACCAAACACCTCAACCCCCTCACTTGCTAAAACAGCCTCATAGATTCTGTCTCATGATGTTCATATCCACACTTTTCTTGTCTTCTGTTGGTGCATCTGGTGGATGGAAACCATGTCACATGTGAAACTCTGCTTCACCTGAGTCTGAGAAATGCATATAACATTTAGCTTTCCAGTCTCTAGTAAACAGGAAAGCATGTTAGAAAGAGACAGAGTGGTGTTTAGTGTATTATTCTGCAGTATTTACCAATGTTCAAGGGGTTATTTCTGAGTTTTAATTATATCTTAATTAATAAACTTAAATTTGAGGAAATCTTATTAGCATCTATAATCAAATTAATAAAGAGTGTGAATTATTTTGACCCAGTGTGGTTCCCATTTGCTCTAGGGTTCTTTCCCTGTTTTGTTTTGTTGTTGTTGTATGTTGGCCTGCCTTTCTATTTTGAAGCCAGTAATAACATTTCAAAAATGTTTGATGCATATCCCTTTATGCAGATGAATCGTTAACTGCTCAGTTCCACTCCCACCTTCTTCCATTCTACTTAATGTGGACCTCTTTGTTTCAAGTGGGCAAGAACAAACTTATATGAATGCCTGAGGAATGGGACTGTTCGGTAATAAGAAAAAAAATCTCATCTGAAGCTGAAAGCAGGTCAAAATCAAGGGAGAATGTAAAGTCAAGTATCCAGTAGAGAGTAAGACCCAAAGTTTCTGAATCACATGAAGTATTTCAGGTTGTGAAATAAACAACTCATCCAAGAATGATTCCATTGGAGTAAATTTTGCATTAATCATATTTCATTGTATTCTAGCTCTCAGAAAGTTGATCAGCCACTGCTAACCAATATGCTATATCATGATCACGTTGGGATATAGACAATGGACCCACTCTTGGAAAGATCATTTTGGTTTTAAGGAAGAGAGACATATGCAAATAACCTGAGAAAAAAGGAACTTCTAAGATGTAACATGTGTGGACTCTAAGAAAATATTTTCCCATTAGTCCTCAGGAGACCATTGCCCTTGATCCTGGTGCTCTACCAGTAATGTGCCTTGTTCTCCATTTGTTCAGACTGTCTATTGGTTCAGTTCTCCAAAGAGAAAGGCTCATTAACTATCGACCAGCCAGTGGACGACTCCTTTTATAGACAAGTTCCACCCCTGGTCTATCAGACAGAGCCAATGAATGGAGATGAGGGCAAGTTCACTTAGTACAAAGGACTGACATTCCCAAGACTGTGAACAGGGCTGGTCAAACTAGAAGGGTAAGATGGGGTGTGGTAGATCAATAAACTAATGCTTCTGGGATAGTCATTATCTTTTACACCATGTAAATTAAGACTTGCAATATTGGAACAGCATCATTAATCTTATATACAAATTGTCTACTTACAAATTAATGTGTGTGATTCTTATATACAAAATACATTAAGCATATTCATTCTTTCACCAATAATTTATTGATTGCCTACTAAGTAACCTGTGTTACACTGTATACAGTTCTCTTGATACCAAATGAAGAAACCATGGTTACTAGCTTTGTGACGCCCACAGGAAGGGGCAGCTAATATTTAGTTTGATATGTTCTTTAATAAAGATAAGATTAATATGTGTGTTATTGGAAAAGGAGGCAGTGGTTCATATTTTGGAAGTTCAAGGAAAGGCTTCTTCCTTTGGGAAATGATTATTGAAGTACATCATGAGCGATGAATTTACCAACATGCTTTTTTTTCCCCTTATGGTCATCACCAATTAGCTTTTATAAAGCTACTTACTCTTAACATCCTGCCATCAAATCATACTTTGCAGGTGTTATTACCCTTCCAGAAAGCTTCATTGATTGTCAATGTGTCAATATTTATGGCCAGAATGGTATTTTACCAATTAAAAGCAGATTTGGATTTCTCCCATGGAATAAAATTTGTTTTTCTAATGCCAGATGCATTATACATCTTGCACGCACATCAGAACTTTTCAGGTTTCTTTGGTGAATGCTTGTTGTCATTTCTATGATCTCTTCCTTGGTATCAAGACCAGCCTTAAACAAAGTTGTAAAATGTGCCAACCTTACCTTTGGTGCCAATAAATGCCCTTTTTCTAACCCACTTTCAGTGCAACTTCATAGTAACATTGTATAATTTTGTAACAATTTTCTTTCCAGTCAAATAGACATGATGTTTTCTTATAAAATAGAATTTTAATCTTATATTTATTGGAAAAACACTTTTAAACTTATTTATATATAGATTAAAAAAATCTTTATCACTTTTATGTAGCGATAGAAGCAAAGTATAACTAAAATACATTCTTTAAGCTATTCCTAAAATGTTTTCACATTGTATCTATCTCCCAAAAGTCACTTTTTGACTCAGTCATTGGTGTCTATGTTTCTAAACACAGACATATTTAAATACATATTTAAAATACAATTTACTCTGTTTTGTTATCAGGAAGCACTGGAGATGTAGCATTTCCTGAAAGAGTGCTCCAGTATTACCTTTGAAATTTTTTTCCCAAGCTGCTGACCTCCATTGGGCATATTTTGATGTAGAAGCACTGGCAAATGACACCCACAGACAGTTACTGTAAGATACATCCGCATGTCAAAGATGTAAAAATATCAAATGATGACTCAACGGTATATAACATAGAATCAAAGACATATGATATTACTTGATAACTTCCAAAGTGTTATTGCATACATTGTGTCTCTTGAGTATCATCATAATATTATAAGTCAGGTAGGCATTGCTTTTCATTTCACAAGTGAAGTACTGGGTGTTCCCCAAGTTAAATAACTTGCCTCAATGACAGAAGGCCAATGAGTAGAGTTGGTACTGTGTTTGGTAGAACTGGCACATTTTATTCGTAACCTAAGTCTCTTTCCACCATTTATTTCTACTTATCATCGTGCTTCTTGGTTAGTCATAGGCCTACCCTGTGATTCTCAATCTGCTACCTATCACTCACCCTTGACCATCAAAAAGTTTAATACAATGGTTCACAAACTATGTTCTAGAAAAATGCTGATGTATCAAGATTTTCTGCTTTTCAAAATCAAATAATAGTCCCTTTTTCCCAATTTGTAAGGGAAAAAAATCAGCTAAATAAAGTTTTTCTGATTTTTTCTTTAAACCTAGTTGCTGCTACCATTTAACCATACCAAAAGCTAGTTTCATAGGGTATTGAATTTGCCCAAAACACAGAGTCATTTTTAGTTTACGATAGCAACATTTAAGGGTGTTATGAAAAAAAAAGCTTTGCCACAAGTGTTTCATTTCTTGAACAAATATGAAAACCTTTGATTTCATTCATTTTCCTAGATGCCTGCTCTCTTCCAGGGACCCAGATATACCAAGGGCTCAGATACACAAATCCCTGTTAATAAGTTGGCCGGTTATTATGTTGAACTCCCTGGAAGAGCTCTTAGAAAATTCACAAGAAGTGAACTGAACAGTGGGAATTTGAGACACTCCATAGGCCAATGAGGAGGTTATTTTTTGCTGGTTCAGTCATTTTCAAATTTCTTCGATACATAATGTGAACAAGACGTTCTAATTTTAGGATAACCTTATCTGTGATCAACACTTTTTTCCAGCCCCTTTTGAGGGTAGTAGCTCAATCCTGCATCAAAGAACCAAATTCACAGGTTCTTTCTACCCAGGAATAAGCGGATGCACTTAATTAATCTTTCCAGGAAGGCAGGCTGACTCTCACTACTTCACCGCATTGTATGTTTAAAGCATGTATAATTTAATCCTGTTTGAATGATGTGTGAAAGAGAATTGATATAAAATAGCAAGAAAGCTCTGAAGTGAACTGAGCTATATAATTTGGGCATAAGCATTCTTAATATCACCTTTAAAGGAACTTGAAATATATTTGATGGTGGGAGAAATTTTAGGATAGGTTTGAAAACTATCAAACAGCATCTGTTGCCTTCTCCATTTTGATTAAAACATGCTCACAGGGAAAATAGTGGTTCATCCGTTAAGTCAAACACTAATGAAACATTTGCTACAATAATCTCTTTAATTTGGACAACATTTGGCAATAAAGTGCACTCATTGGATCATTTGCCTGTATTTTGATCCTTCAGAGTTAACTGAGCACGGCTAAGTCTAATATGGTAATTGGCTCTTTGTTGAAACCTGGGCATATGCATTTCTCATGCTCTATCGTGCTCCACTCTGGTGAAGAGAGATAAGGAACATTATTGTGGTGACATTAAAGGTTTCTCATTGACATATCTAAATACCATGAGCCTGAACTGTCTCATTTAGTCATGTCCTGCTTCCGTATTTCTTATGGATCAAAGGCACTGTGACTACAAGGCTCAGGTGAGGAATGAGGATTATTGATATTAATCAAGTCATCACAAAAAGAGTTGGTAATTCATATTCAAATACAATGTATATGCTTTTTGAACTAGCCTCTGGTGGTAAAAATTAAAACACAAAACCTCTGGCATGCGAAACAAAATGAATCCAGTAGCAAATACCAGTCAAAAATAGAAATAACTCATATTATCACTATATACAATTGTTCTGTAGAAATTAGAGTAATTACTTTAGAATTCAAATTGGCTCTTGTTTCTAAATCATTGTTTTAAATGTTATGTATGAATGTGTGTTTGTGTTTGTGTGTAAACATACCCCCCCCAACATATCATGATGGACTTTGTGTTAGTATCTACCACTTGCAGTAAATTAGGTAAGTAACTAACAGACAAAAACAAACCAAAAAAAAGCTATCCTTTCAGCTTCTTCTGGCCCTCTGCAAAACCAGAAAGGTCATTCACACATGCCCTCTTGGGAAAAACTGACCTGACTATGCCCTTCCAGAAGATATAAGTGGCTAGATCATCCTGTTGAAAGTCATAATTGGTTTTGGGTTTTTGTACTATTAAAAGAACAGCAAAGTGATGACCTTTTCAGTGGCTTATGCCATCACTGTAGCCTGAGATGGTCTTTCTTTTTTTTTTTTTTTTTGGGTTTATCAAAAAACAGTCAGCACAAACACTACTCTTATGTAAAACTTTCCTTTCTCTATAAGAGATTTCTTATACTTTGTGAGTACTTACTTCATCCAGGCTTGAATATGGACAAATTTCCAAATGCCCCCTGCCCTGTTAGACTGAGCTCCTGGAAAGGGGGGCCTTTGTCAGTCTGAGAGCAGCTAGAGGCAATGTCAGTGGGGGCAACGTTGGAGTTGGTATAATTAAGATGACATGACACGTGGGAGGGGTGGCAGGAGTGGCGGCAGAGGAAAAGATGCCAGCAACCACAGCAGTGGCAGGGGTTGAAGAAACAGAGAAGATGTAATAGAAGCATAGCCAGAGAAGCCAGTAAAAGCAGCCTCAGGTCAGACTCGGATGCTGGAATATTATTCTCATGCCTCTTCCCACATCACGGCCACTGCCTAGAATTAAATTTTTGATAATACCATGTAATTGCGTACTTTTCGAAGATGTTCTTTCTATGTCGTAGAGGTGTTACTAAACTTTACCTCTTAACGTTGTTCATCTGGATGAATCCTTTCTCATCTCTAACACTGGATGCCAGAAACACAGCTTCCCAAGAACCTCTGTAGTTGTGGGTCAGTGACTGGAGCAGACTGGCTTCAGACAATTACAATGTCAGAGATAAACTGTATACGCCAGTTAGTTGTTCAGAGACCATTTCTCTCTTCTTGGCCAAGGATTCCCAGGGATTAGCACAGTGCCTGGCACGTATTTAGACCTCAATAAATATCTGTTAAATGAGTGACTAATAATAAATAATATTTATTTGGGGCTTACGTATGTCAGACATGGTGCAAAATACTCTGCAAATATTGTGTCATTTAATAGTAGTTCCTATTATTCTTATTTTATAGATGGGTAAACTGAAACTTGAGAGATTAAATAACTCGTTCGAAATTACATAACCAGTAAGTGGTGAAATTGGGACTTGAACCGAAGAAACCTACACTCAGTATAGTACACTGCTTCCCTGTGCTGAGAGCGTGCATGAATGAGTGATTGAATGTTCCACGTGAGAGACATAGGAGACCATCATTCTGTAGGTTAACAGTGCTCAGGAGTACAGAATTGCTTAATGCAAGTGCAGAAATATCAGGGTACAGCCCATCTTTATAAAGAGTTTGCATATGAAACAGTAACTAATTTTGCTTATTTTTTAACATGAAATTGGTTGGAATGCTCTATCAAAATTTTCCAACTTTATTTTTAAACTTAACACATCTACATGATAAAAAAGAAACTTAAGATGACAAATACTTCAGCAAAGAATGATAAACGAAAGACCAGATGCTACATATTTTCAACTGCAAAAATATCACGGGAAGCCAGCTGTATCTTCTAAAATTTCATGATGTCATCATATGGCTTCGGGATCTATTTAGTTGGTTCATAATCTTATTAGCTTATCTCTGTTTCCAGTCATGCACTAGGCTTTAATTGCATAAGTTTGTTTATAACGTCGTTAGAATTAGAGTTCTGGTCTCATATTTCATGGAAGAAACATCTTCCAGGATGGTGCACAAAACTTGCCACCCTGCACCATACCTGGTGACCCACTGCAAACTGATGTCACTGTCCCATTTTTCTGACGAGGTCATCGCTTCCTGGCATTGAGCTATCACACAAGTGACTCAGAGTTTTGATCTTGTTCAACTTTTCCCAAAAGTCCAAGTCTAGGATGATGATTTCAAAGTGTGATGGAAGACAAACATTTAAGTTCAGCAAGTTTCAATGTCACTGTGAAATTTACCGTATTTTCCAGGCATCAGTTCCATTACCAGGCTCAGGGAGATTTCAGTTATACTAGGGATGGAAATAACTTTGCATTTCCCACACTTCTACTCTAAATTTCACTATCTCATCTCTTTGTCCCCCAGTTTTATCCATTTTCTTATTCAGTCTCAAAAGCACATTCTTTCACAGGTCAATATTTTCCTATTACAAAATTTTCGATAAGCCAGTGTCAGATATTTTCTGAGATTCTACCCTGGGGTCAACTACTTCCAAAATTTTTGAACATGAAAACACTAGCATTACTGCCCATTAGAAGAGCCTACTCTTCATGGCCTCACCAGGGCTGGGCTATCTTCCTAGGGAATGAACGACAAATTAGGTCTATAAGACACAACCACAATATGCTGTTATTGGATACGCTGATTTGTCAGACAAAAATGAGACCATCTTTCTCTCCCTCAGCAACTTACATGAGTAAAACCTAATATTTAGGATCCTTTCCTGCATGATTAAAACTCACTTCAAACTGCTGTAAAAGGGGGAAACTTGAATTCATTAGCTCATGTAACTGGGAGGTCCAGGAGTAGGAATGGGTTCAGGTGAGTCTGGTTTAGGCAAGAGCCAAGTAATGTCCCACGGGTCTTGATTTCTTTCAGTCCTCTTGGCTGGACACAGCTCTCCAATCTCTGTGTGTTTGTTTCATTTTCATCTTTATTCACAGACACAAGATGGTAGAAACATCTCCTGAGTTTCAATTCCTCAAATTTCTTGTCTGGTAGAAAAGGACAAATCTGATTCCTCAAAAGAGTGTATAAAGTCCCTTAAATCAGTGTTACTGGCTTTGACTGGCCTGACTTGGGTCATGGGATCACTGGGACCCAATTACTGTTGCCAGGAAAATGTGAGGCTTTGATTAGCCAGTCCTGGATCACTTCCCACCTCTGGAGTCAAGGTAGTGTTTTCTCATCAGGGACCGTAAGAACTGAGACTGGAGAGGGAACAGATTCCCAAATAGATAAACTGAAAATAATTATCAAAAGTGAATGAACAGATATTGGGTATCTGCTCAACAATATACATCCACTGTAGTACCATTTCATTTATCCATTCCACTTCTTCCTCTCTTTGCTTATTTTTAATTTCTCTTTCTTTTCACAGTCCTTTCAATAAGCACATTAAACAGTTGGACCCTGGTTTTCTGGGGACTGTTTGCTTCTAAGCAATCATCTTACATCTGACCTTTCTGTATTCATTCTTGGGTCCTGCACACACCTCTTGACTTTGTTTTATGTATTATTTCATTCTGTTGTTGTTGCTTTCTTTGGTTACTATCCTGAAACATCTCATTTTGACACCTGCTCCTGTATTTGTTTCTTCACTTTACATTGCTTAGATTTGGGGATAAATGTTAGACTGTTGAGTGAATGGCCGGTAAGCATCTAAGTAATCTTCTATGCAGATAATATTTTGGGTAGCAAAGAGAAAACGCAGTACTTAGTAAGAAGTGGAGTGCATAGACGTGGAAGAATTAAGAATGAAAAGAAAAAGGTAAATTAAAATGATTGAAACATCTCATTTTAATCACTAAACTCAACCTTTTCCTCATAAAGACTTTCATCTGTACAATTAACAATAACAAATAAATTTATTGGAGTTTTGCCTCCCCTTTATGACTATGTCCACTGGAGCTGTTAATGAGCAGGAAAATGATTAAGAGGCAGGTGGCAGAGGAGCTAAGGATATGAATCAAAGAGTCTAGGTAATGCACAAGCTCAATAGTGAGTGCTAAATAATTGATACCTGAGTGTAGACAATACACAAACAGAGGACACAGACACACAGAGCAAAATACTACTGTTACTAATGGTCTCAGGTTACCAGCTACTGTACAGCAAGGATGACTTTTACATTCAACTCTTACAATGATACGATACATGTTTTTAAGCTGGCAGATTCTAAAATGAATTCTCCTGGAGGTCCTTGAATATATCTTTTTCATTTGGTAAAATAGCCATGAGATAACAATAGGATGGGTACTAAAGTCTGGCACATTGTTTGCTTCAACAAAACCATTGTATTTTCCTGTTGACTTATTAGTAGAATACATTTTTTAAAATGGATAATATCTGCAAAAGGAACTAATTTCAAAAGATAAGCAAATACACAGGAAAAGCAAGCCTCTCTGTCCCTCATTTCCCCAGTTCTTTCCAAGAAAATGCACTATTACCCGTTTCTTACGTATTCTACTACAGACAATCTAAGCATTTGCAAACACATGCACTGCTACAAACATAAATGTATTATTTTACATGCACTTATAAACACGTTCTTACACACCTTACTTTTTTACTTATTAATATATATTAAGAATTTCTAGTGATTAAATTACTAACAGAGATGTTGAAGACCAAGTTTCTGATATAAATTCTACCATTTGGAAAAATAGTATCAAACTGCCATGAGACTAGGCATGAAATAACTAAACCAAACACCTTGAATCATAAACATGCGAAAAGAAACGCAAAATAAGAATCAACTGAGAAAATCATTTTACCTATTAAATAAGCAAATAATCATAACAGCAATAAAATAGTCATTATAAAGCCTATCATGCCCATAGGCAATTGGCAGCGCCAGAAACCTGGGGATCCTTTTTGATTTCTTTCTCTGCTTCATCCACATTTAATCTTTCACTAAGGCCTCCCTTGTCATCCTCTAAGGTATTAAATATTAAATCTCTTCAGAGGATATAGCTAACTTGTGAACAGATTCCTGACCTACAGAAATTGAAAGATAATAAATATCTCTTGTTTTAAACCACTATGATTGGGGATAATTTGTTATATATATTTGATATATAACCATTTCACATCAAAGAGCATCTTTTTTAATCCTCATGGTACTCTTAAAATCTGTAATGATTACTGTGATATTTGTATTGATTTTTATGATATTTACGTAAAGTTTATTCTCCCCCCTTTTTAAACTGCGTAACCAGGAGAGCAAGGTCCTTGTATGTTTGGTCCCCATAGTATCTGTAGCATTTATCATAGTTCATGAAATGTATTTGTTGAATAAAAGAATGAATAAATGCATTGACATTCTGGGTGTGGGACAGATGGGAGAGTGTACGCTGGTATAAGCTTGTCTTCTGTAGGTAAGTTTATCACTTAACATCAAAGGTCTATAAGCAATCTAATGTTAGGAATTTATCCTGGAATATAAAAATTGAACTAGAATACTGCTTATGGTAGCTTTGTTTCTAATAGCAAAACAGTGTAAATAACCTGTGTCTAAAAATGGAGGATTAAATTATGGTGCATCCTCTACCTCCATTAAAAAATTATGTATAGAAAAATATTTCTCAACATGGGGCATATTCACTATATGTTGCTGAGCATTATAAGCAAGTTATACATCAGAAATATGACAAAATGCTCATGTTTACTGAGTGTTCAGTGTGTGCCAGACACTGTGATACACACCTTTCATGTATGATCTCATATGGGCACATATAAGCAGAATTAGTGTGTGCGTATGTGTGTGTTTGTACTAATAGACCTCTGGAAGGATATATCACTAAAATGCCTACAGTGCTACCTCTGAAAGGAAGGGTGGGATTCTTATTTTTGCATTTTGTTTCTTTCCCTCATTTTCCTCTAATGTGAGGGAAGCTAAGGCCAAAAATCACCAAAAGGACAATTACTAAATGATAAAGGTCACAGATATCAAAGTTAGAAAATGGAGCCAGATAGACAAAGAGCAGAGCAATAGATCAGGGTTTGGGCAGGGATCCAGGACATGCCTAGAATAAGGAGCGATTGTTAATAGTACTGCTGGGATATGCTGCCACTTTCCTAGGATAATAGGGATCCTGTAAAGTCTTGGAAGACCCTGGGTTGTTGTATGTTGGCTAGGCCCTGACACGATCAGGCATTTGTGTTCTGTCCAAACTGAACTGTCTTAGTCAGCTGCAGTTTGGTCTGGGTGGGCAGAAGGTTTCCAGGTCAGAGGGCCTTTCAGTGAGGTGTCTGTTCTACTAAGCCCTGCTGGCTTGTGTGACCTGGTATCCACTTAGTGCCAGCTGCCCAGGATTTAGACATCATGCAGGTTGAAACGTCTTAAGAACATAGCCTACGTCACCTGTCCACTCTGGTTGCCTCAGCTTTTCCAGGCTGCAGTGTTTAGATGCCTTGTCATCACTTGCCTGGAGACCTGACTCAAACTTGGCATCACTTGCCAGCGTTTTCTGTTCCATAAGCAGGGTTGATTTCAGGCAGGACCAGGTTTACAGAGATGAGGGTACTGAGGTTTCTCTTGCCAGGGTACTCTTGTAGCATTAGCTGCGGTGGTGGTGGAAGTTTAGGTAGTGTTAGGATAAGGGTCAGAGTTTTCAACTGTTGGAATGCTGAAGGCTCAGCCATGGGCAGATCACTCATTTCAGCTCCTGAGGAGGTCTTTTTTTGATTGTCTTTCTCCTCCATGATTAGTGATACTTGTGTTCTAAGAATTCTACTTCTAAACTCCTTGATATGTTATAGACATTAGCGCAGAGATGGTATGTTCACACTATGTTTAGAACATTCTTAATAGGGACTGGTAGTAGAAAGGATCTCAAAGATATATATCAAGATGTCGACATTTATAATTTGGTTTAGTCCAGAATCCTTAGAATCAACTGTTGGGACTTACTGGGAATTACCATGCATTCAAAAGTTTGGAAAACTGCTTCTCATTTCATCCTCTCAAATTAAGGATTCAGCTTACAGACTTAGGAATTAGATGGCATCAGATGAGCCCAGCCTCCGTAGAGCTTGTTTACGTATAGGTAAGGATCACCAAGGAGATCTTACTAAAGCTGTTCCAGATGTGCGTGTGTGTGAGAGGAAACCTCAAACTTTTCTGTTCTTTTCCAAGAGGGGCTCCATGAGGTTTATTGAGCTTTAAATATATGTCTCTGTCTATGTGACTTTGAAAATGTACCGAGTGAATGTGCATGCTGAGCAGAGATTTGCATGATGGGCAGAAACAGCTGCACAGAATCGTCTCGCAGACCTATTTTGTGCTACCAGATTTCCCAGCTTGGAGTCCCCATGGCACTGCCTAGTCACATGGGAATAGAAGTGTTTCAGGCATTGCTGGTCCAGTGGGTCAGTATGTAGATAAAACAGCTATCTGATGCCTCTGAGTCCATCAAGGATCAGAATCGCATGTGACTCCCTCCCAGCTTGAATTCCAAGAGACACAGAACAGCCGGCTCTCCTCTCTACCTAGGGTGTGATGAGGGTATAAAATGAGCCTGGCCTGCCTCCCTCTTCAGTGGGCTGGGTGATACTGGGATTGAACACCTGCACACAAACTAGCCCATTATCACAGCTGTGCCCCTTCCAGCCTAGGCAGTGAGTGCAGTCTACAGGCAGCCTTTAGCTTTTAAACTCTGTCCTCTGGCGCCACAGTGCCTACGTACCAGGCATGAAGATTGGCTCTAACTTCAAGTAGCTTGCTTGGAGAATGGGAATGAGAGGGAAAGGGTAGGGCAGCAAGGTTCCCTGGGTCTTAAACAGACTGGGCAATGATGCTCAGACAGGGTTGCAGAGATATTTAACCAAATTGTTCATTTAGGTATTGTTTATATCAACAAAAGGCTGCTCGTTAAGCCATTCAATACAAGCCTTTCAACTCATTCAGGTGAAAATGTCATTCAGTGTAAATTGCACATATGGAATAAGAGCAGGTCAACAGATGCCCTGGATTACTTATTTCAATCCGAGCACAAACTGGAAGCAAAGAACTATATATAAATACAAGTCTTTTTTTTAGTCAACCTAATTTTTTTTTCATAAACACAATCAGTAGCTAAAAACAGTTTATTTGTGAAGCAATTAAAAGCTAAATGTTCCACTGAAAATCAGTGTGTCAGAATTAGACCTGAAACTAAATCTCCAACTAAGACTGAGACTTCTACCTGGCTAGATTATTGACCACCATATAGCTTAAATTTGTCTTATTGATCTAAGTAAGATGAAAAGAGATGAGATTTCCTGGAAAAAGGATGGCTATTTCTTTAGTATCAATATTTTTATTTGACATCTGTCAAGTCAAACCCACATCTGTTTTTAGTCATTCCACGTTACTAAAAACTATTGTTTTATGCTCTCATTTTAGAATGCAAAACCAGCAATCTTTCTGGAAAAATTATAATAGAGCATGTTTGATCACCCTTTCCCATGACCTAGCCCTATCCATCTTTGGGAAAAAAAATTTCTTATAAAAAAGAGCTAGGTCATTATCAAGAAAAATGGTTCTTCAAAGCTCTATTGATTGCCAAAAAAACTATTACTGTGAAAAGAGAAATCTTCAACTACTCCTAAAGTAATTGACTGGACATATGTTATGTGTGACCCAATGGCACTAAAAAGAATTTCATTTAATCAACAAAATAGATCTTTCACATAAAAATTGGCCTCCTATAATGACATACAATAATCACCAATTTTATAGCGGACTCCAATATTAAAAAAGCCCTCTGAAAGCAATTGGCTTTTAAGTGGTCTCTTTTTTTTCATCATCAGATTCACCTGCTGTCCAAACTAAATTGTCTTGGTCAGCTGCAGTATGGTCTGGATGGACAGAAGGTCCCCAGGTCAGAGGGACTTTCAGAGAGGCATCTGTTCCACTAAGCCCTGCTGGTTTGTGTGACATGACAGTGCTTGGTGCTGACTGCCCAAGCTTAAGACAGTGTGCAGCTTGAACAAAAAAGATGACCACATGCAACTATTCAGAAGAGTTTTATTTTTGTTTGTTTGTTTGTTTGTTTTTTTAAGTAGTTTGAGATTTAAGAACACTTGGCTACAATTTGAGCAGGTCACTTTTTTTTTTTTTGGCCTTGGTTTTCTTATGTAAAAAAAAAAATGAGGAAGGAATTGAATTGGATAATGTCTAATTCCCTTTTCACCTCTAAGATGCTACGATTTTATTAATGCACGTTAATGCCTGTTAATGTCAGTGGAGGACAATGTGTTTATGTGTGTCCGTCTGTTGAGGCATTTTCATTTTCACCCAAGGTGAGATCCCTTGTATTATGACTTTCAACCTGTTTTGTTTTATGAATAACTCTTTCCACTCAGTCTTAGCTGGTCTGGTGTTTCACTTAAAGTTATCAGAAATTGAAATTTTATGAGCAAAAATTATTTCAGTCTGCAACCACTCAAAAGTGAAGAAATGAAATTAAAACCACAAAAGCTGTCAAAATGAGAACTATAAATACATGTTGTCTGCCACCAAGCATTATAAATAAATAGCCAGTTGAAAATAATTAGAATAATTGCTGTATTGAAAATCAGGATTATCCATTATTGTTCTCAAGCATATTTATATAAGTTTTACAAAACATGTGTTTACCTTGATTTTCTCATTATCTTGATCCTGAAATTGCTTCTGTGTTTATATGTGGCCATTAGATCAATTACTTTTAGTTGAATCTCTTTTTTTTTTCCATCTTGATGATTCAGTCATGCTCAGTTGATCACATTGGTAAACTATTCAACTGGATTCAGTGAAAAGGCCATTGAAATCATGCAATCAGCTGTTTTACAACTAGGTCTTCCGTCACAGGAACCCAGGACAAAGGTTCACTTTGCACCCATTCATTTCAATTTATCAACATTTCTCTGGCTTTCATGATGGCAGACCACGGAGCTCTCAGGAAAATTGGTTTCTTCCCAGATAGCCAAAGGGATGCAAAATTGCCTTTACTATTGAATTAAGTTCAACCTGTCTCTAACTTCACTTCTTTCTTACACACACACACTCACACACACACATATTATATAAAGAAATACTTGCACAACTTTCTAGAAAATTTGGGAAAATTAAAGAAAAACAAAATTTATTGTAATCCTATTACTCAAAAACCATAAACATTTTCATTTGATTTTATCCTAGTCTTGTTTCAAAGACAAGCACAAACACACACACATAGAAACACAAAAAGGGTCTTATCTCTGATCTATCTATTTCTGTCACATTTGTCTACTTTCATTTATGGATATGTATATGGACATATATATGGATTGCACTGTATATGCAGCTTATCATTTTCCCCTTTTTATTCCTTCTCAAAAATTCTGACATTATATAATGGGCCTGTCCCTATATTGATTAAATAGTATTCAGAAACATGATTTTATAGCTTGTGTAATGTGTTATCAAAATAGTGACCATGTTTTATTTACATGTTTATTTATTATTGAACTTATATTCATTCAGAATTTATTTCACTTTTGAGGACTGTTCCAGATTTGCATTTCTGACAAGTCTGCTCCCCTAACCAACTACTTCCGTCCTGATCTTCATATTTATGATGTTTCGTGGCTCTCTGGTCTCCCACCACAGTCACCTGGTCACGGCTGCAGTCAGAGGCTTCCCCCTGTCATTTTATTTTGATGACACCACATATCAGTAAGAAAACTTCACTTCTAAACAAACAGTTCTTTTCTCTTCAGTGTTCAACTTACTGTCTTCAAGATATAAATGAGAAGAAACCTGACTGACCCAGAAAAGGGAAAAAGAATTAGCAGTTTCCTGCGACTGCTACTTGGTTTACAGAAGGATCTACACCAACTCAAGACTCTGGTTATCTCTGAAGAGAGAGGGAGGGAAGGGAATCGAATGAGGAGTGTTACAAAGGAACTTCAACAACATCTCAAACATTCTATTTCTTGAAAAGGAAGCAATATTGGAAGCACATTCATCAAAATACTACTATTTGTTATATCTGGGTTCTGGGTAGAAGAATATTTGTTATATTAACTTCTGTACGTTCCAGATGTTCCATAATTTAAAAACTCCTTAAAACATTTTTTAAAGTTCTGCCCTAAAATGTCATCCAAAGGAGACTGAAATGTTTGCTTTGGGTTAGGGGCGAGTTGGGAAGTGAGGACGGAGGAGACTTGGCAAATGGATGGTGGGGGCGGTGGGGTAAGCCTGATTTATGGTCACAGGAAATTGCCCTTCAAGGAGGGGGCAACTTCCCAGGAGGACTGAGTGGGTGGATAGCCACAGGATGCTGGGAGCGCACTGAGTGTCCAGCCTCTGGCCGTGCAGAGTTCCCTTGAAGGAGAACTTCCTGTTGCCTGCCTCAGGCCATATGACAAGTGTTCTTCTTCTCAGGACTGGAGGGACTTATGCTCTGATACCTTACTTGTCACAAGCCAGGTGTGAATTACACAGACTTTACATGGCCCTGTATGATTATGCCAGATGGACATCTCCCACAGTGGCCTAGGATGGCCGGAAATAGAAGGGCCCTGTCATGGAATGCAAATATGGTTGGAAAGTACATACATCTGCCCCACCCCCCACTTTTCCCCATTCCTCCCCCAACTCCTCTCTCACCCTAACACACTATCCTTAAATCTGTTACTTCTGAGACACATGTCTTCCAAAGTTAGCAAAGAATCAAATACAAAAGCTATTTGTTGGCAAAAAAATCATTTATCCTATGCACAGTATTGGCAATGTGGTGAAATGGGCATTTTTCTCACTGCTAGTGGGATAGCAAATTGGGGCAATTTTCCAGTAAGTGTCATGAGCCTTAAGAGCAGTACACTTTCTGAGTTGGTGATCCCTTATCCTAAAGAAAAAATAAAAATGTAAGCAAGTTGTTCACAGCAGTGCTAATTCATAATACAAACTGTTAGAAACTGCTTAAATGTCCAACAATAGTGAAATGGACAAATTAGTGTCATTAGATTTATACAGTGGAGACTTCTACAACCATTAAAAATAGTAGAATAAAAATCACTTATTAGAAATGATTTAAAAGCATAGTAAATAGGCATATTTATTTGCAAGAGAAAAATATTCACAATATATTTTAAGGAAAAGAACAGGATACAATATAGTATATACATATTAGCTCCAATTTTATAAAATTCATCTACATATTTATATATACAAATGACAGAGGAAATATTTCAAAATGTTATTACCTAATGATTTTAACTAATTCTTTATTCATTTCTATTTGCAAATGTCCTACAATAAGCACATTTTAATTTCTATAATGAAAAGTAAACTTTAGAAAAAATTTTGGACACTATAATCATAAATATTTCTGCATTCTTCAATTCACTAATATAATAGACATTTCATGTAAAAAGAGAATTGGTCTAGGAGGAGTCAAAATACTATAACTCATCTTTCTTGTAACATTTGATTCGTGTGCCTCTCTGGTCCCCAGATTTGCCACTGGGGTGATGAACAAACCCCAGCTAGCGAGTTTGTATGCTGAATCAATGCTCAGTATCTGAAGGCTTCAAAATGTCTCCCCTTTTTTTGTTTCTAGTTTTCTCTCTTTGTACTCCCTCATAGCAGCCTACTGGGCTCCTCCTCTGGGGACCTCACTCATCTGCTCCCAGACTCGCAAACTCTCCTCTCATTCTGTGTGAAAAACACAGCCTTCTCTCCAGGCACTTGCCACACGGTCCTGCTGTTGTTCCCATCGCCCCTTTGACTGTGGGCGTCTTGAGGTCAGTTCCAGCGCTGTATTCATTTTTATCTCATTAGCACCCGGCACAAGGCCTGACACACTGTCAATAAATGTATGTCTAGTGAATGAGTAAAGGAACATATGTATTAAGAAAGCAATCTGCAAACTGCAAAGCTATAAAGTAAAGATGCTCTACTTTATATATGCAAAGGTCTTAACATTAAGCGTCGATTAGCAATAGGTAGGAATTAAAATAACAAACTCAGGGTTATAATGACCATTTGTAAATTTGACTAAATATTCTGAAGGCTTTAAAATAAATGAGAAATTTTCCTAGCCTCAACCACAAGGAAAAGCCAAAGTAAACTTAATATTTTTGAGATGCAGTTAAAAAGACACCCACTAGGATCCACAAGGAATAGCATATAATGGGAAGCACTTAGAAAAAATGAGCAGCATTGCTACTTAGTGAGAAAAGCTTAGCTGATGCCAACCTCATAATATCATGGCTGTTAAACACACTCACAATTCAGGAGTGCAAATTAGAGTAAACCACAGAGTGGGGTCATTGGGGCCAGTCCATAGCTATGAAAGCTAATATAACATGGGGATGCATATACCACTGGCATATACTGCTAATCATAAAATGCTGTGGTGGCCAGCAAACCATCTAGAAGCTTAGACTAAGCCAAGCCCACAGAAGACTTTGTCCCATTTGGGGCTTTATATTTTTTAAGTGATTGGGAAAGTTGGAAGTGAACCAGAGAAGAGCAACAAAAATAATTAGAGTTGGCAAATAGACCTACGGGGAACAAGAGGGAAAAGAGCTTGGAATTATTTGAGCTGGGGAAGAAATTGCTGCAGGGGTGACCTCATAATCATTTTCAACTGAGGAAAGGGTATTATAAGGATAATAGGTGTTGGGGATGGAATGTGCCAATGAATTATTTTCCTCTTCACTTCCGGTTTCCACATTTCCATAACCAAATTGAAAACAGACACAGCAATCAGGTGAGAATTCAAGGATAGAATGAGCTTTACTACCCTAAACCCTCATGGTTTCTTGTATTGGAGGGTGGAGCTTGGGCCTAAGAGCCAAGTAAGGTGTGCTATTGCTTCACTTACCACTCAATTTCCACGACTCAACTCCGTAAATCTAGACTCAAGAGACAGTCAAGGACTGAGTTGGGACTACAAAGCAAGAAGCTTACCCACAGGACCATGGATGCTTACAGTCTACTTCATGTATAGGTCAAGGAAAAGAGAACCAAGAGACCAGACTCCACAAGAGCAGTGATTTTGCCCCAATTTCACCAAGAAGAAAAGCTGTGAGAGAGAGCGAGAGATAGGAAATGTCTTCCTCTAGTGTTCCTCCCAGAAGGAGTGATAAGTGTCCTTCACTTTAGAAAGAGTGAGGAGCTGAGTAACAAGCATTATCTTTCCCCTGAACAATAGGACCCAGGGAGCCCCAATGCTTTCTAATACAGAGACCCATTTACCAAAAGGAAGGTTTCTCTTGAAATCAAGGAGAATGCGGCACGTTTCTGAAAGAATGACATAGCTCTCTGAAGGAGAGTTAGAATTTTTCTCCGGAGATCTTTGGCAGTTCTAATCATTGGATCAACATTATCCCAAATGTGTTTCTGTGTAACTGTGGTTTCATGGGGTGTTCACAGGGAGGGATTACATGTAAAGCATTCTGTGATCGAATCCACTTGAGAAACACTAGGTTAAACCAAGTTAAACCATATTTTATACTGAAGGTCATAAGAAAGCTTTTAACTTTTAATATTATAATATTTACTGTGACTTTCCTGTTTTCCAGAATCTTTCTTCATCTCCTTTTTTTTTTTTTTTTGGCATTGTGTATAGTTTGGCTTGTGTTTCATGAAATATGCTTTGGAAAATGTAGCCTTAGATGGTTTCATTAACTTAACATGGAGACAGACAAAAAAGTTGGATCTGATCTATAAGCCTTTTCTAGCTCTACTGTTTCATGATTATGTTTGGTGCAGTGACTCATCTCATTACAAACTGTAATCCCAACCTTTCACCAAGCTAAAACCTACAAGGGATTGGTGCAACTTTTTAATGGAGATGAGACTTGGAGGAGACCTGGCTGACTGCCTCTCATTGGTAGACAATACGGCTTTGTATCAACATTGTATGCAGACAAAAGCATGGAGAAATACATAACCCAAATTCATTTGCAAATGTTTTCTTTGTTTATCTGTATTTGGCAGCAATGAGTTGCTGTTCAGATAGTTGCTTTTGGGTGCTAAGGAGCTTAAGTATGATAGGGAAAGTGTGACTCTATTTGATTGCCATTGACAATTGTAATAAAATGTGGCTTCGGAGGGGTTCCAGCAAGAGTGCATCTAGAACAGAGGAAATTCTTGGTTACTTCTGCATAACAAGTCACAGCGTGGCTTTCCCTAGAGTAACATCCTACCACGCTAGAGAAGAAAAATAAAAAACAAACAAACAAACAAAAAAAACTTTCCCTCACAAGGACAGGATGTTATTAACCCCCAAGGGCCTGTGGGATCTTTTGTTTTGTTTGACACGAGAGCCTTGGGACACTTTTCAGACTAGGTAAATGTTCCCTTTCAAGTTTTCTGTCCTTATGGATAAACGAAGAGGCATCTGAACAACACCCTCCATTCAGTTCGGTGCTTTGGCAGGAAGTGGCGGACAGAAACTGCTTCCACAGGCAGGGAAATCTGCTGAGGCTGCAAGACCGGGGTGGGAGGAGGCCTCTCTCAGCTGCTCTCAGGGTTTTGCAGCTTGGTTGGTTAGCCCAGAGGATGGTAATTAAAAGATCCCTTCAAGGGAAAGAATTGCTTCAAGAAAAGCAAGATTTATGAGGAAATTAGGAGAGCCCCACCATTCGGGTGCCACACACTGCCTGCAGCTGGGGGTGCAGACCGTTCTGTGACTCAGAGGCACACCTGAGCACCTCTGAGAAAACCCAGAGTCTTGTTTTATTTCTCGTGCCGAGTTCCAAGTTTCTGAAACGTTGCCCTGCTGTCAGCATGTGTATACCACCTTTTCTGAGTGAGCACTGAGAACGAGAGGGCATATTATATTTCCAGCTCTGACGTACTTGTCCTGGCTATATTGTTTGGAATCTGCCATTTAGACGGAAGATTTATCAGCCACTTTGTCAGATCTGTCAGTAAGGAACTGGATAGGAGGCCCGTCTTGGATGAAGTGATGAGAATGAGACATCTGATGGATAAATGAAAAGTTAAATCCGATCACAGGCATGGGTGAAAAATGGCCACACATGGCTAAGGAGCCGAGATGGCCAGGTCTGCACTCTGAAGCTGGCAAGAACAAACAGAGCTAAATAGCCACGTATTTCTGCTGTCTACTAAGCAGCAAGCCTTCACCTAGTTTGCTGAGAAACTTAATGCTTTCAAACAAAGCTACAGATCTAAAGCATACCCCATGTCTACACAAATCCTAGACCTTCTACACAACTAGGATTCATCTGGTTACCAATGACCTGGAATAAATGAAAGGAACTGGGTCATGCGATGTCCTCTTCACAGCATATTTGCAAATAACAGCGTCGAAGACCACCAGCCCAGGCTGAGAATGTTTCAAGAAGTATTTACAGCTTATTCTAGGACTTTAGGGGAAGAAATGACTTTTTCATGTTGTACTATAAATAGATACCGAGATAAATAAGAAAGAAAATGTTTTAAAAAACCCACAAGTAATCCTTTTCTTCCTCTAAAGACTTATAATCCATTCATGACAATTGGTACATAGTGATATTCTCCAAAGCCAAAAAGTGCATCAATCATTTTCACCCAAACAAGCTGCCCCAGTGAGAGGGTTCTCAGGATTCTCAGAGAAAGAGTAAACGTGGTTAAAGAGACAGCAGTTGGCAAACTGTTTGTAAGGAGTGATGAGAACAGAGGGTGAGAGTGATGTTAGGAAGGACAGACGTGGGGATCACAGTATCCTTTGGGCTCTTCCAATAACCATCACTGTGATTTTTAATGGTTTATAAAATAAAGACAGCCTAAAGCAAAATGGGCAAAGGAAATGAGTAGGCATTTTACACCATTTACAGGGAAATGGAAAATACTAACAGCAATATATCACTATTCACTCATCAAATTGTAAAAGCAATTGGTTTATGTCTAGTTGCCTGTTGGGCTGTAGGGAAAAGGATGTCCTTACATGTTGCTGTAGACATGTGAATGGTGTAGGCTATCTTGGGAAGCAATATCTATTAACATCAAATATATGTCTGTATGTACTCACCCATTTTCCAGCCTGGATCAACAATCCTACTTTAAGACACTATTTCAGAAAGATAAAAGCACTGACATATAAAGATGTCAACTGCATCCTTGTTTGTGATAACAACAAAACTAGGGACAACCTGAATAGTCACACATAGGGGAATCATTGGATAAACTGTGGTATGTTTACGATAGGGTTTATTACACAACCACTAAAAAGAAATGTGTTAATTTTATCCTGGTTGGCTTTGAAATATTTCAATAATATGTGGCTAGGTTAGAAAAGCAACATGTAGAAATGTATATGGAATATGAGTTCATTTGGGGATAAAATAGCAAAATCTTTATGTAATGTATTTGCCTATGATTGATTAGAAGAAAGATACGGATAGAAGGAAGAAAGAGAAAGAAAAAGAAGTGGAGGTAAATAATATATAAAAATAAAGATGTTCATGGAATTTAAAAAATCATATCACTATGATCATTTAAAAATAATACCGTAGAGGTAGGTATATATAAACAGAGATATTACATGACAGTCATTGAAATGTTAATGGGTTTCTAATAGGTGAAATTTCAGGTAAATTTTAGTCTTCTCCTTACACATTTCCGTATTTTTTTTTTTTTGCAGTGAGCCTGTATTATTTTTTATCAGAAGAATAAATATATGTTTTAGATTAGATAAAAACTTTAACATAAAACCTCACTATTGTTTGTATAAAACGTTTCATAGAGATTAGCATGAATTCTGCAAGTGACTGATGAAGGTGGTGGGAGAGAGGCATGGAAAAAGGAGCATTTGAGCCAAAATGTGCATTCTTTTTATTTTCTGCACTCTGGATCTATTCAAATCTCGTCTCCTGCCGAGGGATTCAGTGCAGAACTAAAATATGATGACTTACTTGGCAACAGCGAAAAAAAGAGCATTTACTCAAATGCAATAAAGATAAGCAATAAGTTTCAGTGATGCATATAGTATGTTCTCTGCTCGCCTGCTTGTTCTTTCTTCTCTCAGCAGAAGTTCAACTGAAAATAAGCTCGAACAGCAATTTGCCAAATTAGCTAGTCACCTCACTTGTGACCAAATCACATCCTACAGAGAGATGCTGAGCCCCGAGCTTTGGCTTCCTGCAATATACGTAATTTGAAGAGACTTCACTTAGCAAGGGAAAGGGTAGCCTAGCCAGTTGGAGTTATCTGGAAAAATGAGTTGCAGAAATAATATTTGTGCATGATATTCACACATAATTCCCAAATTAGCTCTCCCCAAACTACCCACCTCCCCAAAATAGCAATGCAAGAAATACATGTATTTTCTCTTTTTGAGGTTGGGAAACAACCACAAAACAGGGAGATTGCTTAGTAAAATCCTAAAAAGCCAGCTATAGGAAGACATAAAAAGAAGAGAATACAACTTTGATAAAGCAGTGGTGGGAACATGGAGAATTTGATGTATGATACAGTCAGTCTTCACCCACAGAGGATAGGGGTATTTATCATTTGTGTTTCCCCACTCTTCCTGAATGGCCACCTGGCTGACAGTGCTTTAGGGCCATGAACAACTCTTAACCAATCATTACATACAGAACGTACTATGTGGGGTTTGGGGCATTCTGATTGGCTAATATGAAGCAAGTGCCAGCCCTCTGGAGGAAGAGATAGTGTCATGCCAACTGACCAGTCAGGAAGATGGGTATTTAGTTATTCAAACAGAAAAACAAAATGCTAGAGAAACCGAAAAGTATCTACTCTGTCTTTTAACATATTTGACCAGTATATAAGCAATACATATATGTAAAATAATTGATTCTCTCCACGGGGATCCATGGTGAAGATTTTACCACCAAAGTTTATTTTGAAAAATAATTTTTGAAAGTAACCCCTTTTTGTTTTTCTTTTTGGCTACTGATAGCACAGCCATCTATGCTCAGAAAGGTTGACACTTGCTTCTTTATAGTAAATCCTTCCTGTATGCTATTAGGAAAATCAAAATGTTACCCTTTAGTACTTCAAATTATTGATTAAAATTCTCCCACAAGAGTTCTCTCCAAGTAAATACAAAATTGTCCTTCTTTTTTGGAAATACACCCTAACAATTGGAGCAGTTATTCTTTCTGGAAGTCAAACCACTCCTCAGACTGCCTGTATTAGTATTCTATTGCTGTGTAACAAATTGCCTCAGCCCTAACAGCTTAAAACAACACTCACTGATTATCTCACAGTTGTAAAGGTTGGCAGACCAGGTAGACGCATCTGGGCTACTGGCTTTGTCTCCCAAGGCTGAACTCAAGGTGTTGGCCTGACTGGACTGTATTGTGGAGCCTCTGGGAAAGAATCCACTTTCAAGCTTATTCAAGTTGTTAGCAGAATCTCCCCGCAGTGAGGACTGTGGTCACCATCTGTTTGCTGGCTGTCAGCAGGGAGCCGCTCTTATTCCCTAGAGATCACCCTGCATTCCTTCTTGGGTGGCCCCCTCTAGCTCAGAGCCAGCAATGGGGCACTGAGTCCTTCTCATACTTTGAATCTCTTCAATCTCCTCTTCTGCCACTATTTAAGAAAGCTCTCTGCTTTTAGGGGCTCATGTGATCCAATCAGGCCGACCTTGGTAATTTTCCTTTCTTAGAGTCAACTGTACCAATATAAACGCAACATAATCATGGGAGTGATATCTCATCAAAGTCATAGTTTCTGGGGATTAAGGATTAAGGCAAGACATCTTTGGGGACTATTTTAGAAAACCTACCACCTTGCCACCCCTCCTCTTCCTCCCTCACCTGCCCCTCCAGCCAATATTCTATTTAGTGCTTGTTGTGTGCCTGACAGGTGCTGTGCAATGCACTTTATATGGATTATTTTATTTAACATTTACAATATCTCTATGAGGTGGGTACCATCATCATCTCCGTTTTGGGATAAGGAAATAAGTTTAGGCAGCTAAGTTCCTTGCTCAGCGTTACAAGCCAGCAAGTGGTGGTACCAGGATGTGACCCAGGCCTGACTCTGGGGATGTCCTTCTTTACCCGCCTCCCTAGTTGGTCTATATCTCTGATTTCCCAATCATAATCTTTTAAAATAACATATTATAAACTTACCTAAAAATATCAAGATTTCAAAATTTCATTTAGTTAACATTTTATTGTGTTATTAGTTGTAGCTATTTTATTTCATGTGGATAATAATCAAAACAAAATATTTTACTTTTTCAATAATAACTAAACATACCATATTTTAAATGCCAGAGAGGAGCTGCTGTCATTTTCATGACATACATTTTGGATTGTGTTTCTAGTGGAAATGATTCTTTGGACCCAGCCAAGGTCACCACTGACAGAATACCTTTGTGTGCACATTATTAAAAGGCACCACTTCTGACCTCTGGGTAGATCATTCAGAGAAATGGGCCCCTCTGGGTGGGTGAATTAGAAAAAGGCACCCTGTAGTGACACTTGGGTGGTGAAACATGGACTGGCTTTCGCCAGCACCGCCCCCCCTGCCCTCCTCCCCCCCTTTGCAGGCTGCTCCATGCATGCACAGTCTGAACCACCACTGGCCGAGGCCCAGGCTGAGCCGGGCACTTTCTCCAAGCCCCACCTTGCAAACAGCAGCATCCATTTACAAAACTTTTGCATACATTATGCAACCTCTTGCTGAGGGCCCAAGTTGCTGGCCTGCGCAGGATCAAATATCTGTCCAGCGCCTTCCATTAGCTCAAGTGCTGAGGAGACTGGCCCAAGATACCAGTGGAAATGTTCTACAAATTACACGGTAGCTAATGAAATGAATTTTATGGGTATCAATTTAAAGAGGCTTTTGCACTGTATCTTTGATTAGACTCTTTGCATTAATCTTCTCCATTTTATGATTTAGCTATAGACACACAGAAAGGGGAAAAAAGTCAGAAAAATCATCTTTGGGGCATTTCTAAATTGCCCAGTTCACAATTTATAACCCAGTCTAAGAGTTAAAACCCAAAAGACAGGAATAAAGGATTTACTGTGTACACAAGTCAACAATTATAAACACTGTCATTCAAAAACTGGACTATTTTCTCACATTTAATGTAGAATTTATGAATTCCCATAAACCGTTCATGTTTCACTTAGCACTCTTTTGAGTCTTTAGTACTAAAACATTTGTGTTAATGCAGCACATTAGTGTCAGGATTTCCAAAGTGAGAGGCTAAATTACTCATTGTCTTGAAAGGAAATAATATTTTTTTTCCACTTTTATGGCACAAGCACTAACGACAAGGAAGAAACCTTAAAAAAGCTGCATCAGGAAACATCTCTTTTCTTTAACACAGTGTGTGATTTCCATGTACAGTGTTTTGGTTCTAACTCAAACTTTAATATAACAGTCAAACATTTGGAGTGTGAATCTCCAGGGGCCTCGGTCAAAGTCCAGACCAACAGACTGGTACTGTTGCCCACAGGGCAGCAGTAAAAACTCAGTGACTTGTCATAACATCTAGCACTTAAACCTATTTAAAGGTCTGATGTATTTGTTTGTGTTAAGTCTTTTTCCAAATTAAACTTTTAGTGACACAAAAGTTTCCAACTTGAGTTTTTAACTCTATCTACCTTGTAATTCCTGTTTAGAAGCAAGTGGTTCATTATTTCCCTTTTGATTAAACAAAAAAATACCATAGTGTTTCACTGTGAATGACGCTGTCAGCCAAAGCTATTTCACTGCTTAATCATGAAACAGATCCAACGTTGAAACAATACCAAAAATTCATTCACTGAAACAGAAGACATACAACATTATCAGTCTAGGGTGAAAAAGCACAAGACTGATTAATCAGCAACCTTTGATGGGAGGAATTTGTATCCTACACTTGGCAAATAAAACAAACTGTAATCATGGGTTTTATTTTTTGAGCCCCTCCACTAAAGGCCTACAAGTTATATACTGTGATCAGTCCATAGTTAGATTAATCTTCTGCACCTTCTTCATTTGCTCCAGTGGCTGTTCAATAAATATTGATGCTCAGAACACTGATGCAAAAACGCTGCCAGCGAAGCACCATCAAGGAAAGTCTCAAGGATCCAGGAGTCCTGTGAGCAAATAAAGCAGAATCACGCATTATATTGGCATCCCACTTGATTAAGGGATCTAATTCTTTGATGGTTTTCCTTTAGACCAGGTGAAGTGGATGTAGTGCACATCTTCAAAAGCCATGAGGTTTATCTAGATTGTGTATCTAGACTGATTTGATTCATCAGCTAAATGCCGAATATCTGTATGGTACTACGAGTCTTTTTAGGCTTGGTCTTTGGGTTTAAGATGCATTCCTTATGTCATCTCGTGGCCTTTAAGAGGTAGAAGATAGTGGAAAGAGGTCATGATACAGTTTTCCTTTCCTTAGCATGGCTTTTCCTTTCCTGTTTTTCTCCTGGAAGATGTTTTAGTAAATTTTCTCCAGTTTATACACTGCATTTTCTATGTCTGCATAGGAAGGCTGCATTCTATTTCTTGGCAGTTGTCAGTTTTAGTACTATGTTGGCAAATGGAAGTGGGCGATGTAACTGTACAACCCAAGTGTTGGATCCTTCTAGTATCTGAGTATCTGGGTAACTCAAGAGTAAGGACTGAATCCAGGGAGGAATCATGTAACTGCCTCTGTTCTTTAACTCTGTGAACTTGCGTTCATACAGCTTTTTACAAGGTTGTCATTGCTCTTAGGAATCTGTTTTTGGTTTATTGTTGCCTTTTGGAATTGTTTAGAAAATCCATAGGTTGATTTATTTCATGGCATTAAAAAAAAATTAAACTCTGGAAAGAAAAGCAGCAACTTGGCATGAAACTCTCAGGGGAGAAAAGTGTGATATGAAATTGAGTCGTAGCTTGAAAAAGTGTCGGGTAGCATGCACTGAAGCTAATTGGTGTCCCAACAGGTAGACCAAGTTCCAAAACGACTGATAAGTAGTTTTAAACAGCAAAAAAAAAAAAAAAAAAAAAAAAAATTGGTTGAGTTGAAAACTGGGCTTGAGAGAACAGCTATTTTTCTTAAATAGAGAGAGAAAGTAGAACACTAAAAAAAGAAAAGAAAGAAAGACAGAAAGAAAGACACATAACTGGCAGACAAAGGGTTATGGACACTCTGAAAATTATATTGAAAAGTTGACTTAGATAATATATGGTGACTTAGACGACATAAAGGAATTTATTGCAAAAAAGGAAAATAGCTTTCATGGTGTCTAGCTTTTGAAATCAAATCACTTTATTTTCAGAAGATATCTCATTGTAAACTATTATTCTTTTTTTTTTTTATCATGTAACACACTAGTGATCAGAGTAAGATAAAAAGAAGGAAATGTATTGGAAGTGTACGGTGGTACAACACAAAATGCAGGTTTGGATTTTGTTTTGAGAGTCTACAAGTTGAAAGCCAAACCAGTTATCTCAAGGTTAGTCCAGGAGTGGGGATGTACCTGGTAAGGGGAAAACTTAACTAAAGCTGTCACGTCAAGATGCCTGCTCTGAGGAGACGAAAATCAGCAGTGTGAAAAATAACATGTAAAATAACATTTTCCTATGTCAATGACCAATGCTGCAGGCTAGTCATCATTAATGCTACCTAGTGTTTGGAAGAATGCTGAGAAATGTAAAATTACGGGACACAGCTGCTTTTGCATACGACTCTATCGCTTTCCTTTTTTCTTCCAGTGGTCACTGGGATTGTGAAGGTATGGGAGTGACACCACCACCGACTCTGACCAGTGGCACACAGTCTATTTATCAGGGGGGATCCCTCCTAGTTAAGGAAGCTTTACAGCAGGGATGAGCAGTGTTAATGTGAAAGGAGAGCAGACAACCGCAAAGATGGCAGAGGAGCTCAGAGCCCAGGCTTGAGCCGGCCTGCTAAGCAGGATGGCTGTGTGATTTGGGGAAGTCGATCAAACTGTACCTTCGTTTGCTCATTTCTAAAGTGGGAATACAATAGTACATGCCCCTAGGGCTAGTGAGAGGATGAAAGTGCAGATATGAGTACTGCTTAGCAAAGTGCCTGAATCTCAGTGAGTGTTTTATGTGTTACCTAGTGTTGTTGTTGTTGTTATTGTTATTATAATGCGATAATCTGAAGAAGCCACCAATATTCACTTTAAACTATGGATAATAGAACAGCTTTTTGTACCAGCTGCCTGCAATGCAGTGTGAACAAAATTAATTATGGATTTCAACAAAACGAGGGACTCTAAACCAACACAAATATAGGTGCTCCCAAATTTAGAAATTCCTTCTTCACATGGTGTTAATATCAGCTGTACCTCACTCATTTATTCGTGCAACAGACATTTATTGATTGCCTAATGAGTACCGGGCATTAGTCTAATGTGGGGGTATAATAATGAACAAATGTCACGTGAAAGAATGGACTGTTTCGTCAGATGATACGTCAGTTTTTACTATGGAGCAGGTGGTTCAAGGGGTCAAGTCCGTCTAGATTTCTAGAATGTGGGTCTTAGGCAAATGTAAAGGTGCAAGTGCCTGGAAACAAGAAACTAAAGGTACCAAAAGGCAGAAGAGATGCCACAAAGGAGGTGGGAGGAGAACAAAGGTGAACTTGGTTATTTCAAAGATGTGCTCTTCATTCTCTCTTATTCCTCCTTTATTCATCCTGGGACCCATTTGCGGCTCTGATTTCCATGGTTCTGGACTAAACAGGCATTCATAGAATGCCTGAGGGTCCTAACTATGATCTAGAACATTATGTCTATTCCAAGTATCAATGATCTAAACAACTTATTTGGAAATAAAATTTGGAGGAGCACATCCATTTGCCTATTGGGGCCTGTATTTTTATTATTGTTGTGGTAATTTTCTGATTCTGATAATGAGTGTCATGAATGCAGGAGAATAAATGCTGATGTTTTCATTTTCTTTCTGTGTCCTACTTTTAATTTTTTCCTGTATAGTTATCACCTAGGTTAAAAATATTAAATTTATTTTCAGTAGTGTGTTTCTCAATGACTTGAGGAAGAAAAACAGGGACAGATAGGGGGTTTATATTTGAAAAGAGATGAATCTACTTGACCAGTACACGGTTTCAGGTTGGAGTGAAGAGATTTGCACAGACACTAAACCAGAGAACATAAGTGAGGAATGTGGTCTATTCCTGTTTCTGTAATTTGCTCCCACTATGGGCCAGTACATGGCAGTACTTTTCAGATGTAATCCTTGTCTCATTCAAAAGAAAAATGTCAAGTGAGAAATGAAACACAAAAGGCAATTTTTGTTATTCTGGGAGAAAAAGTTTAGTGGAAATTTTGAATTAGCAAAATTGTTTCAATTTTTTTCTTTTCCATATGAATCAACTGTTATCACTCCAAAGTTAGCCATCACCTGGTTCTACCACTGTCTAAAATGATGACTCGAGTAACTGATAATAAAAATATTGTGTCATTTTCATAAACACATCAAATAAACATCACAAAATGCTCAGTTTATGATATTAACTGAATGTTGTTGAGAGAGCAATAGCCCAAAATGGTCTAGTGACTCTAAACCACCAGGAAGTAAAATCAAGACTTTACATAAGAACTTATTTAGAAATATTTCTTTGCCTAGGATTTTCCCAAGGGCTGTTAGGCATTTGGTTTCTGCCACTAGCCTAATCCTCCCTATGCAGCTCTGAGCTAATTATCGTGAAAGAGACTGAGCTCTCATACATATATTTTTGTGTACTTGCTTCCAGAACACACATATTAGCATTGCAAAATTTTGGATGTCCATGTATCTCTTACACTTCTCATTTGATTTGTATCTTGAGGGGTGGAAAACTTCCATAAATAAGCTGCCATGCTCTCAAGCCAATCCCTCTTCTGGTGTCTGATGGGGGAACTGGAGGCAGTGAGCTAAATTAGATAACCACCACTCTGTTCAAAAATCTCACAAAAATCTCTTCTCATCACTGTTTTAGAGATTTTTGCTTGTTCATTACTTCCGTCAATGTAGTCAGATTTTACCCTCCTGTGGGTTGGCCTGAAGACTGAGGAAATGAGATCTGGGGGAGAAGATGTGAGAAAAGGAAAGGAAGACAATCGTGTGTGTGCGCATGCCACACTGGAGGTATTTAACAACTGCAAAACAGTATGGAAGAATGAGATCATTTGAATTGAGAGAAGGTAGGTTCCTGAAAATAGGAGATGGACTGAAAAAAGGTGTCAGAATGTCAATGGCCAGTTGTCTCTTTGTTGTTTTTCCTGGATCCTGGGGACAGTAACAGCTTTTGACAGCCACTGAACACCAGTAATGTCCTCATTGTCAGAATTTGTTCTAACATGTTTTGTTGGAAAAATACACCAGAGGATGGAGAATATGGATGGAGACTGTATTTTACCAGCGCCAAATAAAATAGTCAAAATGTTCTCCTTGATAAGATGGAAATAATCAAATAACCACCTTTGATTGGTTCTAGATGAGCTGAGTGTTTTGCAGGGTGTGCATTAATATATATATTCTTTATGGTACCAGACATCTGTATAAAATGCGATGAACTACTTATTAGCTATGTACTGACTTTCTCCATGATCTCATCTTCATATTCAGACTGAAATTCCCCAGCTGTGACTTACAGAAATCCTTGCTCATGTGCTGTGTCATTCTCACTCCTTATTTCAACAAATATTGATGAAGCACCTACAGCATTTTAAGGGCTGCACCAAGTACTAAAGGTACGATGGTGGACTTGGTGCATTTTTAAAATTTATAGTCAGGAGGAGGCAGGTTTTAAGCACAATGTTACACTGATGGAATTATTTAATAGCCATTGTGTTAGGCCCAAAAGAAATATAAAGTGTCACGAGAACATAAGCTAGAAGGAAACCAACCTAGTCTGGGGAGCTAAGGCAGCCTTTCCTGACAGGAGTCAAAAGCTTAGGGGTCCAAGGATCAAAGTCAGGGCCCTGATGGTCCCAGCAAAGGGAAAACATGGGAGTGAACCCTGATGCATTTTTTAAAAACTTTAAAATTTAAAATTATAATTATAGACTGACAGGAAGTTGCAAAATGAATACAGAGTATGGTGAAACTTTCACTGGCTTCTTCCAATGGTAACATCTTGTACGACTGTAGTGTGATGTTAAAACCAAAAACTTGATATTGGTCTAGTGGTATAACTTGAGTAACTAGACTACAGTCTTGGTTGTTACCAGTTTTTATACACACTCATTTGTGTGTGTGTGCATGTGTATATGTAGTTCTACCTGGTTTGGCCCCATGTGAAGATCCATATAACCACCACCACCACCACAATCAGGGAACAGAGGTGTTCCACCACCACAAAGGGGCTCCCTCTTGCTTTTTATTTAGAGCCTCACCAATGCCTCATTCCTGTCTCTATTCCCTGGGAATCATTCACTTATCCTCTGTCTCTCTAATTTTCTCATTTAGAAAATGTTACAGAATGGAATCATACAGTAGGCAACCTTTCTGAGACTGGCTTGTTTTCACTTATTCATGATGTCCTTGAGACCCATCCAAGCTGTTGAAGGTATCAATACTTTGTTCTTTTTTTATTGCTGAGTAGTATTCCATGGTATGGATGGATTGGAGTTTACTGTTAACTCACTGAAGGACACCTGGGTGACTTTTAGTTTGGGGCTATTATAATAAAGCCTCTATGAATATTTGTGTATCTAATGCATTTTTGAGGAGGGAGAAAAAGGCTATTGTTGTTCAGCACAAAATGAGGCTTGTTGGGGGCCCAATTATGCAAAGACACAAATCCTTTCTGGATGGAGAATGTAGAAGAACAAAAATGAATGAATAAATAAGTAAGAGGAAACTGAATGCAAACACAGAGTGTTTTAAGGACTCTGGCTTTTGGTGTTATATCAGATATCCAGATGGTTGCCTTTTATTTTTCAGTTTTTATTTGACTGTTTGCACATAATGAGGTGGTCAGGCTTGAATACTAGTTTACAGATGGATGAGGGGGGAGGGTATTCTATACTTGAGATAGCTAATTAAGACATAGTCTCTAAAAACAGGCTTATAGAAACTTTTCTTCCCTCTGTTCACTGAGAAAAAAAACTTATATTTAGTAAAAGAATTTTATTGGAAGCACCAAATTGAAAACTGTCAGCTCAGATTCTGCAGCTTAAGGAAGATTCGGCCTAGTGGTGTGTTGATTGAGAATGGAGAAAAACAAACTGGGAAAGCATGAGTGTACTGGGTTTTCTGTAAATCAGCAGACATGGCAAAATGAGAAATGAGAATTCCGATCGAGTCAAATGTCTGCAGAGAACAGGTGATCTCCTACCAGAGGAAACGTGGTTTTGAAAATTAACATTTTTACCTACTTTATTGACATTCACTTTCTTGATACTGTTTAATTCATTAATTTTGAGGGAGGAGGTTGGTGCCACTCAAAAGGCATGAGTCCCATTCTAAGAGATGAGAAGAGAAAACCACCAAGGGGATTTTGGAATCAAACCAGCTTGATCTAATTTAAGCCAGTTTATCAAAATAGTTGTTCATAAAGGATGTTTTGCTCATTAGAACCTCTGGGTGTTTGTGTTTTCCTATGTCGAGAATGCAGCCTCACTTTCTCTTTGCCAACCTGAATTCTAGCAGTCCTTCATGGGATAGTCTGAGCTCATCCTTCTGTGAAGCCTGCCATGGAACTCATGCCTTCTTTCACTGATGTCCCATTATAGTTACAAGATCGTGCAGATTTGTACTTAATGGCTGTCAAACTGTCACGTCTTAATCATATACGCCCAACCAGATTTAATTAATTCAGTGAAATATATACAAGTAAAATAACAAAATATAAAGTTTGAAAGACGGAAGAGGAAAGTGTACTAGGAAAATCCATTATACCAATGCCCAAACTTTCCATTTCAAAAACCTTTCAATGTAATGATAACATTCTATATTGGAGGGTTGATGTGAAATATACACAGTAATATACACTTGATAGATATTTTCATTGGGACTAGTCTTTCAGGAAAGCCACTTGGACTCTTAAAATTTCTATATCCTTGGACCGAATACACCCATTTTTATTAATTTTTGTCCAGGTAATTATTAGAGGTACAGACAAAAAGTTACATATAAGATTGTTTGTTGCAGGATTATTTATGACATAGAAAAATAAAAATAACCTGAAAGGGAACTTAATAAATTAATAAATTTCCTTGCAGGTATTAAAACTAAGTTTTCAAAGAATATTTAATGGCATGAGAAAATCCTCATGTTGTGATAAAAAATGGGAATATAGAGGACACACCCCATTCAAATCAGACCCAATCCAGGCTCCTTTCTGTTTCTCCTCTTTTCTTTCTTCTTTCAGCGCTTTTGCCATAAACCATTTGCATCTGGGAAAATTGGGACTTGCTTTGGAAATTCATATTCTGGTTTCCAAAGCTAACACACATCTAGGGATAATTTCAAATAATTGGAACAAAATACATTCAACACTAAATATATAAATCTTAAACTATAGAGAACAGAAGTTAATCTTTTGTCAGTTATATGTCAAATATTACTGTGCTAGTTAGAAGAGATTTCTGCTAATAAATGGACAAATCACCCAGCTTTATTGTACCATGATCTACATTATGTTGTATATAAAGCCACATTATACTCACACGTTACCTTGGAAATAATACCTGTAGTTGAGTCTTGTTATAGTTCTTGTTCTGTCTGATTGTAGTTGTGTGACATTGGAAAGTTTTTTTCTCTTTCTGGATCTCAGTCTCAACTGTGAAATGAGCATACATGTTTGTCATCCTCCCAAGGTTATTTATGTGTGTGTGTGTGTGTGTGTGTGTGTGTATGTATGCCTGTGTGTGTTTGTGTGAAGGTAATAAGACGGACATTTCAATGATAGATGAAAAATCTGAAGTATATAACCTCTAATAACTCTTTAAGATACATAAATTTTGACTGTGTGATGTCATGAAATATATTTTGTCTCCTGTTATGTTACTTCTCTCTTTGTAACTGGTGGTGTGGCTTCTGCTGAATTCTCTCCAGTGCCTCAAAGAGCACAAATGCTTGTGGATAAAATTAGGTCTTATTATATTAGCAAAGGTTGAAAAGTTTGAGAATACACAGTGTTGTAAAGGATGTGAGGAAACAGGCACTGCCAAACACAGTGAGTGTAGATTGATTTTGGAAGGCAATTAGGAATAACCTATCTAAATTTAAAAAGCATGTACTGTCTATTCAGCCATTCTATTTCTAAGACTATTCTATAATTATTCTTGTAAATGTGGAAAGATTTATGTACAAGGATGTTCTTTGCAACATTCTTTACAACAGAGAAAAATACATACAACTCAAAATGAGTACTGGATACGTAAAATATGATATGACGGAAAACTATTTGGCTATTCAAAAGAATGAGTTGAGTCTGTATGTACTGAAATGGAAAGATGTCTAAGATATTTCAGTAAGTGAAAATAGCAAATTGAAGAATTTGTATGCTGTGATATTATGTAAAAAGAAATAGGTGTTCATATAAATTTGAATAGAAAAATTTTGGAAGGTTGTAAAGAGTCATTAGGAGCAGTTGCCTCCACAGAATGGAGCTGGGGAGGGTTGTTTTGTTCTTACATATTGCTTAAATTGTTTACTAGCAACTTGTATTATTCCTATAACAATAAAGGAGGAATTTTCACTTATAAGGTTAGAAATAATAAATAAATTAACAAAGTTGCAATGATCATTTTTGTGCTAGATATTGTGCCCTTTTATGCACTATTTTATTTGGGGGGACTCCCGGAAAGGTAGCACTCCATCATCGGCTATAATAAGTTATACATCAGGTTGTTTTCCAAAGAGTTGTGCCATTTTAAGATATTACCAGCCTTGTATGAGAGTAACAGAGTAATATTTTACTTGTATTATTTCTAAAGCAATTGTTTTCGTTAATTTATAGTACACATGTAAACTTACTGTTTTTATTTTATCAGAATTTGTGGTAGCCCATTTGTCATTTATTTTACTGTTGACAATTTACGTTAAGGAAATATTCTAAATGCAAACAACAATAAACTAACAAACTTTATGATAAAAATTATTATTCTAGAAATATCTACAATAGTAACAACTTAAAATTCATGAAGAACAGTTAATTATGGTTTATCCACTCTACACCAAGGGATTATTTGGTTAGTATTTAGTTATTAACTATATATACCAATAATATAATAATGCAGAAGTAGACTATACATACTAGGTTGAGTAAATGAAGAAAAGTTAACATATATAGTTACAGTTATTGGAACTACAGAAGAATTATATATCTATTCATAGAAAAAACAATGGAAGGAAAGTCATTAAAGAGTCAAATTGGAAGCAATTTTTATTAAAATGGCAACAGTTAAAGATATTTTCCCCTCTATTCAGTATCTGAAGAGTTAGAATTAAACTAAATAAAGACTATGTGTTTATTGGTACAAGGTCAAGGTCAGGGCTCAGTAAAGGTCAGTGCCCCTTCCACACTTACTATAAAGTAGAAAAGACTATGTTCCATGTTCTGCTCTGCTATATGTTAGGAAAGCCAAACTTTTCTGTCATATCTGTCTTTTCTGTCTTTATTTCCTTTCTGTACTCTTTTTCTCAGTCATACTCGATAAGATTGTGGATCCCCAGATGGTAATTCTATACAAAACTACAATAAAATATAAAACAAACAAAAATATTCAATATCTTGTAAACTTTAATGAAAAAGAAATGAAAACAAATATATGTATGTATCTCCATGATGTGGACATTGTGCTGTACACCAGAAATTGACACATTGTAATTGACTGTCAATAAAAATATATAAATAAAAATACATATATACATACATACATACATACATACATAAAGGCCACTACTTACCTCTCCTAAAAAAAAAAAGAACAAAAACTTCTCCAGATAATGCAGAAAAATGTAAGGTAGAGTCTGTGTGTTTCCAGAAAATTGTAAAGGTGTGGAAAAGGGTAGTTTATGTTGGCAGTGCCACCATATTTAAGGAGAAAAGCAATGATACGGATGCCTGATATTTTGATGGATAGCTGAAGGCACAATTTCCCTTTCCTCTATAAAGAGACATGACTGGTGATGTTTGAGTGAATGCCACATACTGACTCATGGAATTGAGAATTGTATGAAAAATTAAGAACAAGCTAGCTTCAGTTTTTCCTGTATTTATCAAATTTGGCAAGCAGAAATTTTAAGAGTTTAATGATCTAGTTTGGGAATTGTTTTGCCTCAGAAATTTGCAGTTATTTTTCCTAAAACATGGGAGACTGTCAAAAGGAAGACAATCAAAAGATTGTATCTGATGGTAGGGCTGGCGATGGGAAGACTGGAGATATGGATGGACATTAGAACAGGGAAACCCCTTCCAAAACATGTACAACAATCAAAGAAAAAGCTAAACAATGGGGTAAATAATTAATTCCCAGGGTCTGAAGTTAATAATATAAAATAAAGTTAACTTCATTGTGTAGGAAAAAATCAAGGGGTATAGCCCATCTGAGTACATGCATATTCTATTTGTTGAAAAGTTGATCTAGAAACTCTGAAATTTCCTATTATAATCGGAGGGATGACTGAGCCCCCAAAAGATGCACTACAGCATCAGCTACACGTATTTGCTTTAATTCATTAGCAGTAAACTTTATTTGTGGCACAATCACATCTTCCTATGTTCCAAACACCCACATTGCTTTCTTTGTTTCCTGTCATTTTGTATACGATATGCAAATATACTCAAATTGAAATATAGCTTAGCAATTTGTAACATTGTTTAAGACCATAAAATATAAAATATGATCACTAAATATTTTGGTTTAATGGGCCTGGTGTTCTACTACATATTTATTTTAACTCACTCTTAAAATGTCAAAAGAAACTCAAAAATCTGTTTTAGGTCCAAATGTAGAACTATTAATTTTATGGCCCAACATCTGATTAAATTTAACTATGCTTCTAAGAGTATATAGATTCCAAGCATTAGATGGGCTGACTGTCTAATCCCATCATTTTAAGTGGAAATGAACCACATCTTGCCAAATATGATAATATCCTGAGGGAGGGAGAAAGGGAGAAATGATACAACAGAAGATGTTTGGAGGCTCTGTGAATTTATGTCCTCCTCTTGGGAGGCTAACCAAAACATTTTAATACCTCCAGTACCCACACTTGGGTAAGACAATGTGAAAGTAAAAACAGTTTTCAGTGATTTCTCTTGCATTGATAAACCTATTATCAGTGTCAGTAGACTTACAGAGTTAAACACAGTGCCTGCATCCCCAGGAATAAGGGTGGGTCCGAGGCTGTATAATTTCCAGTAAACAGTTCTAAGACTTTCCCAATAGCTAGCTTTTGAGGTAATGGCATTCTTAGTCGGAGAAAAAGGGCACAGACAGGCTTATGCTCAAGGCTCTCGAGAATCCTGCTGACTGGTTCATTAAGCAGAACTGGCAACTGACTCCTAAGATAAAAGTTCTTGATGGATTTCCAAGCCAAGGGAAGGGTGCTGAGTGACACATATAAATACATAAAGGAGAAAGAAGGGTGAGCTTGAATGGCAGTGACCTTTTCATGAAAAGTTTATGGAAGAGGTACTAGTTATAAGACCTTAGACTGCATTCTGAAGAATTTGTTCACCACTAAACAAACGGTGAGAACTGTGTCCCCAAAGTGGGGGATTTTGGATATCCTTTATATATATATATGACAAAACTTTTGAAATAGTGTGGTCTTAGAAGTAGATTGCTACACTGGACTACTGCATATATTCTTTTTTCTTCGGTTTCCTACTGGCTTCATGTGAGACTCTGGGAAAATCTCTTGAGGATTCTTTTAACTTCCATTACTTTTATCTCTGAGTATTACGTGAGTATCTATTGCCTCAATGAGTATTTACTGATTTATATTATACATATAATTAAATGCCTTGAGTTCTATCTATAGAATAAATATATAATAGAAACAAATGATATTCAAATATATCTATTTTAAGATATAATTCAGGGGAGAGGGTATAACTCAGTTGGTAGAGTGTGCGCTCAGCATGCATGAGGTCCTGGGTTCAATCCACAGTACCTCTGTTAAAAAAATAATAATAAAATTAAAATAAATAAATAAATAAATAAATAAATAAATAAATAAATAAATAAATAAATAAATAAATAAATAAGCTAGCAAGCCTAATTACCCACCAAAGAAACAAATTTTAAAAAGATAAACAAGAAAATGCTAGTGATTAATTTTTTAACTAAGAAAAACATATACTTGGAAAACTTCTGAGCAGTGACTGCCATTTAAAAATTTTTTTTCAGAATGAATGTATCTCCAAATCTACGTGATGATAGTTTATCTCAATTGTCCTTTGTCCTATTTTTGCATCAAGTAAATCATAAGAAACATTTTAATTAGAGATTTGAAGAGGTAAAAGTATTATACTAGGCCCCAAATCCTCCTATGTTTTAAAAAATCAGTAGAAGTTGTTAGCATGATAAATCTTTGGAATGCATCTATAGGGATGAATTTTCTAAAAAGCAAACTGAAGTATGATTAAGAGTCAGCTTTCTGTGGAGATAATAGTCATGCCCGTAAGTATTTAATCATTAGTGGAAAGGTAGTATATCTTATTTTTATTTAATGAAAGTCAGTCCTCATTGCTGTTACCAATTTCTGCCAGCATTTTAGCACTTTTCACTAGAAATTAATGTTTTACAAGCCTTACACTTTTATAATTACCATGTTTTTATTATCTTACTATTAAGTATATACCATTGACATAAGAGAATGTCTTTATAATCAGCTTAGTTTCTAAAAAGATAATTTAAAATGATTTCTATTGGCTTTTACAAATTCAAATGTTTTCAATACATATTCTAGTAAAGTACATTAATAAAGTCCTTATTCTTTCATAACATAAAGAAGAAACAATGATTATATTGTATATTTCAACCCCTTTTGACAATGGTTCCAACATGCTTTTCTATTCTGCTCTAATTGTGGGAGAAAGGCTGGCTTAATAAATTGAATTTTAAATGATTCTAATGGAGTATTTACAGAATAACCTTAAGATGACTATGAAAGAGCCAAAAAAGTAAGTAAAGCTTCCTAAACGTGTAGTGCCATGATCCAATCAGCCATTTACAGTTGGTGAGTTCAAAGTCAGAGGACCTGGGAAAGCATTAATTCATATGAGAAAAATAGATAGAAAGAATAATAGAAAAAAAAAAGGGAAAGACAGCTTTAGGGAATTAAATTAATGTTAATAGGTAAGGATAGAGAAACAGTTTTAAGAATAATTTTCCCTTTAAGATGCAAAGAATATGAGAAATGTGATGTTTATAAACTATGACAGGAACACTTTTCTTTTAATAATAACAATAAAAACCTAAAAAAAACCCCAACAGGTATCACCATATCAAAACTATGAGAACTCATTTAATTTATATGTGAGTAAATGTTTTCAAGTTTCATATAAAATTCATGTGTAAAATAATTTTTTTAATGATGTAGAAAAAAAACTGCCAAGAATAGAAAGTTTCTATTTTCTTCAATAATTGTTTACTGAGAGAGAAGAGGGAGTGAAGTAGGGAGAGAGGAAAGATGGGAAAAAGGAAGAAAAGAAGGAAAGAAAGAGAAAAAGTGCACTATGTGAATTTACATCCACTACTTGGGAGGCTAACCAAAACATCTGAATACCTTCAGTTCCCACATTCTGAGTAAGATACTACAGAAGGGAAATCAAAGACTGCTGAATACAAGCTCTCTGTAGGTGTATACACACTTTTCTAGTGGGCATTTCTTCTTAACTCTGTCATAGTCCCTGCAACGTCAGCATCCTCCAAATCTAATTCATCATCCGTCTCCCCACCCCGCTGCCTCTCTGTATTCCCTGGTGCGAGTACCATTTCCCAGATCTCTCCAGCTAGATACATTGGTGTATTTACTGACACCTACCTTTGCTTCAGATGCTACTTGTTATTGCTTCAATGCCAGGTCTGCCTCTCAATGTATGATATCCCACTGCCTGGAATTTCATAGTCTCTGTCCATCCCCAGATTGCTCAGTTATCTCACAGTGAATTTGGTCAGGCCACTCTCTCACTGAAAAACCTACTATGAGCAGAGATTAGGTGGACCTCTGCCACTCCTTCCTTTTGTACTTGGCTTCTAGATGAAATTGACAAAGACTTCCACTCCCGCAATTCCGTGACTTGCTGACCAAAACCCTCCCCCAAACTTTTACATATGCCTGTGGGAGTTAAATTCTCAAGTCACCTCAGCCTCTGGGCCCCGCCTCCTTAATGTACCTGATACCACCGACTCAGCCCACCCCTTGATTTTTCACAAACATTAAAACACCCACTCACATGAATATAAGTTCAATAAACTTGGAGATTTGGGAGAAAGGCTGATGAATGTGTTAAACATTAGCAACACAGATAACCTCAAATGGAGCAAAGAGATAATCGTTCTTAAAATATCCCTCATTCCGCCTGTGCTGGGGATGGTTACTAACATGTTTATTTATTTATTTTTAATCTTGCTTTTCATTATCTTGTTGAGTTTCCCCTTTTCTTCATTTCTCTCTTCCTGATCTCCTTATCTGAGAACTCCAAATTCTTCTCCCTCTATTTTATGGTATAATTCAGCTAACCCCACTCCCAGCCTCACGTGCATTAAATCCATCAGATTTGTTCAATAAAACCTAGCAAGGCACAGACCAGTTGGTCCTTCATTTGAAATAGTACTGTCACATCAAAACTGTCTTGACAGAATTGAGTGTGTAAAAAGCAGAATTCATCACATCTTTTCACACGTGATATGAAATTAAGGCTTTGACAACTTTTTCCACATTGTTGAAAAGGTTGTTTAAGGTTTACACAAACTTAATTCAAAGCAAGATACTATTAACCAGAAATTTCAAAGCATTTAGGAGAATGTTAACTGTCTTCAATGTACGTGTGACAATGACTTGGAGCTGAGAGTGTAGCTACTGGCTTAGTGCCCGAAAATCAACATGGGAAATAGTTGGCTACAAAAACCAATCTGGGGATCACAAATAATTTCCTAAAGTAGATCTGTTTATTCACAAAAAAAGTATCAATGTGATGACAGCTCAGGAATGGCTGAGTGTCTGCACCACGCCCTGTGGACAGTTGGGATTTTGCACAAAACAAAGGTTTCTAATCAGTCTTCTGGCAAACCAAGTGACCTGGCGTTTAGGGTAACCTAACAGGGAGAAGATAAAAGCATGAAAGAGAAATAAACAAGGCGATGTTTACCCATTTATTTCAAGTAATAATAATATGTCTTAATCTTTTAATGAGATGTTAAAAAGAAAACACACACACTTGAAAAAAAAAACCACTAACACAGAGGCAAACAAGATTTTTAGCTGATGCTCAAGGGCTGAATATTTAGGTCAGAATGAAGTTCAAGGTGAAATAGTAAAAAGAATTGCTTGCTTTGAACTTAATGGAGAAAAAAATGGATGCACACTTTTGTATCAGCACTGCCTTGTAAATGTGATTTTAAAAACTGAGAAATCACTGGCTTGGTTGAGAAATAGATTTCTGAGTTGTCATAGGAATGAAACCAATATTTTACCAGCAGATAGCTCTACCCTCAAGCAACCTTGATGAACTGAGCAAGATCAAGGCCAGATTGTAGTCCCTTGAAGCATTGATGATAAGCACACTATGGCTAAAGGACACAAATTACCCTTGGAATTATAATGCAGGTACCTTGGATATAAGAATAATGTGATTCAAACTAATTTCGGACTGTGCCAAGCAGGAAGAGAAAGTCCTTTGGGCATTCAAGAAGAACATTTAGACAAAGCAAAACAAGAAGGGGAATTTGTGGTTAGCAGGAAGCTGTTGCTCATTTATATTTTATTGAAGATTTAAAATGTTAGGCAAAAGAGTATGACAAGCAGAGAAAGACATTTGGAATGTACCTGATTTATAACTGAAAGAATCAAATAGAAGGAATGATAAACATCAGGAAAATTAAAAAGGTGTTCTCTTTAGTTTCTTAAAATTATTTTGGAAACTCAGATGGGTTAGAAATATCAATGTAGATTTTTCTTGTATCTCATTATGATGCTTCATATGAATTACCATTCTTCTATGTTAATCAAAGTGAATCCCTTCCAATTACACAGATTGCTATGAAAAATCATGAGACATCACATTTTACTAAATGGGAAATACTATTGATCTAAGAAGATCCACTGAATAATGGAAGGGGTCCATTTTCATTACACATTCCCTCTAGCAAGGCTGAATGAATATGCTGGTGAAAGATGAAAAAATTAATTGATTTTTATAGTTTCAGGTACCTACAGAGTTTCAGATCCATACATGATAATTTGTTAATAGACATAAATAATGTTTCACTTGCCTCCATCCTCACAGTACAGTGCTAGGAACTGTTTACGGTATGGTTAATAAATGTCAGTTCTTCATTTTTAGGAGTTTACAATCAGAAACTGATGATAATAAAAGAGAAACACATAAAAGGAGGGATAGCTTTGTAAACCACACAGACAACAATGTTCAAGTATAAATGCGTTTGACCACTGCAAATGTGGAAGAGATGTGCTTATCAAGAGGGGATAAAAAGACAGTATCTATTTTTAGGAAGCAAGTTCTTGGTGCTAGCAGATTATATTGAATAGTTGTTTAATGTCTGTAAGAAGTAATTTTGTTAACCTATCTATCTGTCTATCATCTATCCATCCATCCAAATGAAAGAGGATATAAAGTAAAATAATCAGAGGAAGAGGGTAGTAAGTTAATGCACAATGTGATTCAATCAGAGGGTATACAAGAAGAGAGAGAAATGACTAGCTAGACATTTAAAAAATTAGGATGAAAGACCTGTCTATTGAGCAAGAAGATCTTACACATGATTTATGGGGCAAATTAAAAAAAATTATACGGCCTCAAAAAAGTCTGGCATCCACAAAACGAGAGGCGAAAAAGACAACTTTGACAGAAGAACTGAAGACTACAGGAAAGAACTATTGTAACTTGGGATTCTGGAGAGATGAGCCTATGCTTATTCCAAAAGGAGATGAAGGATTACAAATAAACCAAAAGACAAGCTAACTAATAAGTTGATAGAGTCAAATTCTTATTTTTCACTGACTTATTTTTCACTTGACTTTGACTACATCATCTCTGAGATAATATGATTTAGTCATTAAAATGACTAAAATAAACAGGCAATGGAACCACTAATCCATGTGTCTGGACTACATTAATGATCAAACTGAGAAACAGTACACACGATCCAGTTCGTGTGGCCATCACTCAACAAATATTAATTGGCTGCTCTTTGTAATACATTGGAGTGAGTAGTTACTATACAAAATGCCAATGGAACACAGAGTACTTTTTTCTTTTATTCTGTAAGAAATCCTTTGGAAGAGTTGAAAAGAAGGCAAATCAGATTCAGAAAATGTCATGACTGAAAAAGCAGATTTAATTAGGAACTGAAAAGAGAACTGGAAAAACAACCAAGAGTCAGTGAAGTTTTATTTGGGAGCTTTCTTATTTATCAATGTTCTTTACTGACACACAGATCTTGGATGTGGGAAAAGTTAAAGATGGATGACAAATTTCTGCTCGATAGGAATTGTTCGTGGAAATTGTCTCACATCCAGAGGAAATGCACAGGGCAGGGGTGAATACAGAAATGAATGTATTAGAGATGTGTATTCATTCAACAAAATTTTTTTTTTTTTTGAGCTCATGTTATTTTGCAAACACTGTTGAGGCACTGGGGTGCCCAGATGAATAAATCACGGCCTCTGCCATCAGTGGGGCAACCAACATGAAAGCAATGGGGGTAACCCCATGGAAAGTGAAAGTTAGGGGAGGAGTGGGGAGGGTCTCTGAAGCAGATGAGGTGAGAGTCAAGACTAAATGAGGAAAGAGGCTCAGAAGCCAAGGAGAGAAGGTTGTGTAATTGGTTATCAGCAGTGTCAAATTCTGTACATAGGTCAAGGAGCATGGAGATGGAGAAATGCCATTTCGTTTTGGCAGTGAGTGTGTTACTGGAGACCTTGGCAAGGCTAGCTTCTGGGAAGTGGCGTGGGTTGGAGCTGGGCTGGACCAGGTTCAGGAGTGTTTTCACTGAGGAACTGAATGCATCTGGTGCACTCTAGGAGTTGGGAGAGGAAGGGGAGGGGAGCAGTTGTTCAAGGGTGTGTGTATTTCTTGAGCCCCAGGACTCTTGGAGACAGCAGGAACCCCCGCACACAGGCTTTTCAGTTCTATTTTGTGAAAAATCCAGCTTTCCCTGGCGATGAGGAAACAGCATTTACATCTCTAAGTAGCCTTTGTTGAGCTCGTTTGTTCTCTCAGGCAGTGAGTCACTCTGTAACACTGACCCTGCCATTGAAGTCAGCAGATTCTATTTGGAGAGCATTGGTGATTGTGGGGGGAGTTGTTTAAAAAGTTGACAAAAACACTGACTCTCCCTGATACGCTAAACACCTGTGGGTATCAGTTTTGACGACTGCCCATTAGCTCGGGAGCACATGGATGCTCTATTTGAGTCAAAGAAAAGGGAAGTCTCCTCTTCTGAAGGAGCTTGATGTATGTGACACAAGAAGAAGTTATAATACTTTCTATTTTGGTTTCCTTTCATTTGAGAAGAATTTTAAAGAGAAAAGTGGTTCTGCAAATGCCAACTTCAATTAAAATGCTAACTACTAGTTGCAGTTTCCCCACCTCTGCCAAAGGGAAGAGGTCCAATGTGACCAGCCACCTGTTTCCCTTTATAAGAGCTCAAGACTGCTGCTCGTCCAGTGACACTGGACTGACACTGAATATCAGTGTGATGATGAATCAAAAGTCAACAGCAGTGGAGCTTTATTTACCGAGAAATGACCCTTAGTAAGGTCATCTCTTTTCGAGAGGACACCACAGTCGTTAAAGTTGAAACCCTCATCCAGAGGGTCCGTGAGCCCAATTAAGGCGTGACACAAAGAGGGAGTAACAATCTTTGGTGTTTCCAACTGGATCAAATGTATGTACGTACATGCCAACGCGCTGGCCGAAGATGTTTGAGCTGATAGTAATGTCACGTGGTTTCTGATGGCTTAACTCGATACAGTAAAGGTCACAGAACTAGAAATTTAAGAATCGATTACGAAATAGGTTAAAGTTGCCATCAAGAGAGTGGTTTTGGAGTCGGTAGGACCTGGGTTTTCTTGACAGCTGTGTCATTTATTAGCTGTGTGACATCAATTAAATGACTTAAATTTTTAAGCCTCTATTTCCTTATCTATAAAGTGGCAATAATACCCATGCCTACCGCATACTGTTGTTTTAAGGACGAGATGACACAGTGCAGCCTAACCCAAGACCAGGCATATGGGAAATGCTTCCTAAATAATGGCCATTACTTCCCTCAAATTAAGTATCGTCAATTCCTTGTTGATCAGGAAAATAAAAACAAACCATTAGCTCTTCTTTAAAGGTATAAGAACAAATATGAAAATGAATATATGAAAGCGCTTGCTGTCAAAAAGTTACATTTGGAAAACTGTCAAGGTAGGTCTCAGAGAAAACTAGTGAGTACCATCAACTAATTCTAATCCAAGAGGATTGAAATGAGAGCATCTTAATCACCAGAGCGAGCCCAGAAAGAGAACCTAAAGTATATTCACTTCTGAAATTTAAGATTCTGATTTTACTAACATTAAAAAGTTGTTTCTATTAAATGCAGAGATTAGCTTCATTATACACATAAAGAGTATCAGCGCTCTTGTTCAAATTAATAGTAAAAAATTATTTCCAGATGGCTTTGTGGGACATAGTCACAATATCCAGGTAACGATCAGTGCCCTTCTCTCCACGTGTAAAACGCTCTACTCCACTTTCAGAACAACCTGACAGCTGAAGCTCTTCGCTACTTTGTCTTGTTTCCAGTACCCTGTTCTCCGCTGGGTGTGGAGGTCCTCCAGCCCTCCCTGCCGTCAGTCAGACCCAGACCTTCCCCCAGTTCTCCGACCCCATGTTTAATCGAAACGCCTGGCTCACCAGCCCCTGTTCATGTCAGTCATCTTTCCCACTCTCAGGGGAACCTGGCCAGCGTGAGCTATGTCATTCTATCTGCAGATAAAACCCAGAAAGAAAATCTGAAAGTTATCAAGCATGGATGGTCCACTGCTAAAGGACTCTGGATCTCAGTGAAGACTGGGCCTAAATTATACCTGTGAGGAGAACCCAGAAATCCGTCCTGCTAGCCCTCAACTTGGCCTGCTGAGGAAAAAGTAGACCCTGCCCTTTACCAAATATAAACTCTCTTTTTCTAGGTGAGAAAGAAAACTGCAAAGGCAAGACAGTATGGAGAAACGGCCACTTCCTAGGGTAGGTTACCTGAAATTCCATTTGACAAAGCCTTTTTCAGCCTCTCTACCCCAAAGTGACCTCTCCCTCCACTGGCTGCCTATGCAATGGATGTCTTGCCATCCGTGTTCACATATCCTCAGGTATATGAGAGGGCACCGTGTTTAGGTGTCCATTAGAGCTACAGATACGAAGACTTACTTCCCTTTTCTCTGAGTCTCCTCGGAACCTAAGAGTCCTAGGGTTTGGGAGACAGAGAAGAAGATGGGGTGGGGAGGGAATTTGGGGTTCCGGGTTCTGCATTTTGCCTTTGTCAACCTTCTGTAAGTCATTCAGCCTCACTGGCAGTTATTCTTTGTATGATGGAGGTAATTATAGCTACTGGTTGGAAAAATACTTTGATATCTTCAGATAAAAGAGGCTTTAAAAGGGCAGAGGATAATTATTATTAGCAGCTCAACGGTTCTCAGCTTTTTCCATATGCAGCTTCCTCCAGGGAAGCTAAATCCATCAAAATAAAACCAGTTTGAGAGAAAAGGTACCCTATGAAACTATTTCAACAAAGAAACGACTTCAAAAAGATGAGCCAGATGAAACATAAAAGTGAAATGAAAAATTAAAGCAACGACATGCTTCTAAAAGAAAAATCTCTGCACTATTGTCAAGCATGAACTTAACATCACACACAAGTTGTAGTGTAATAATGGCATCTTGTGTTTGTATAATGTCTTTCCCCACAACCTTCTTTTTTGTGACATAAAATGATACTTATTAATTCTTCAAGATGCTAGCGGGCAGATGTTTAGGTGAGATCTCTGAAGACTGATCCACTTCATAGATCAAGCCAGTGAAAAAGTGAGAATTAGAATCCAGTTTTCCCAACTGACATGACAGAAGCAAGGAACTGAAGGTTCTGCCTTCTCACGGTATCTTTCAAAAATCTCTCTGTTGGAATCCCGTCAGCTACGAGGTACAGATGGAAGTTTTGGCATTGTTCTGACTTTTGTCTTACCATTTAGCAAGTATTAAAAAACAATTATTGATGAAGGTCTTCTAGGCAGCTGATTCTTGCTAAGAGAATAAAAGAAAGAAAATAAAAAAAAAAAAATCCAAGCATAATATCCAGCATCTAGCCACAAGCAGATTATGGTGTAGTTGAGGAGAAAAGACATATCTACAAAGCAATTTGTGGACAAAATATTATTTTATATTTCAGTATTAAATGCTATCTAGTCTGAAGAGCTTTTCATGATTATGCTAGTGGTAAGTAATCCCCTCCCCTTTTTTTTAAAACATGTGTAGCACTCCCAGAAATGTGTTTCCTACCACATTCCTAAGAGGCGTATATTATGTCATGCCTTTTCTCCAGGATCAGAGTTCAAGCTCATTGAGAGCTTCTGCCTTATTTCATATGAAATTTCATTCCCTGCTTCGCATTGTCCAGGACACAACGTGAGGGCTCAACAATGTTTGTTGAATGACGTATTGATATAATAATTTTTTAATATAGGCAATTAACGCTATCACAAGGACAATATGTGCAGCAAAATTGCCGAGCATGTTTTCATCCATAATTAAAATCCATTAGGCTCAGAACAATTAGGAAATCATCACTCTGGTCCTGATATTCTTTTGGTGCTTTGATAGCATTTACAAATTAGTTAAAGTTGAAAAATTCTTTACCGTTACTGTGCTATTCTTCAACACCATTGGAACTTAATGTTATTTTACTTTCTTCAGGAGAGAGATGCTATAAAAAAAAAAGAAAGAAAAGTGAGGAACTCACGTGCTCAGTTTTCTTTAAGATTTCCTTGTCATTGTTGCAGCCCCCCTCCACCTTACCTGAGCAGGGATGAGGGGAAAGAGGGCAGACTAAAAGACAACAGAACCTAGGAGTTCTGGGCTGTATTTGGAAGGACAGACAGTATATGGATTAATTTCCTCCCCCAGTAGCATGTGAACAGAAAAGGCTGCCTGCCTCTGCACTCCTGGAATAAGGCGAGTTAGCTGTCTGGGAAAGAATTACAAGATAACCTTTCCACCTCTCTGAAGGAGATGAGGAGAAGTAATTGGGTGAGAGCTACCTTCCTTTCTTCATTGCTTCCCTCTAATACTTTGTCCTTTGTGAAAAAATAGCACCTAATTTGCATGAATGTCTGATAATGTGTTTATGCAAAATGTTCCGAAATTAAATCAAGTTTTCCTTTCACTCATTGGGTGTAAAATAATTCATATTTACATATTAAATACTGACCCAATCAGAGAGTATATACATGCACAGTGTAAGTATGCAATTCCCTTCCCTTAGAGATGCTCTCAGTCTTAGGAACAATGACTTAACAGGACACATAGGACTTTCCCAGAGAACAAAAATAGTCACGAAACTTATTTTTAAATAGATCAGTATGTTACTTACATTATGCATAAGCTGAGCACCCATTTTGCCATTTCACTTATCTCACCACCTTCTTCCATTCTTCTGAGAGAGGAAGAAGAGGAAAAGAAGTAAGGATTTTCACTTCTGGGGTGAAGTTCTAGGTTTATTTCATCTCTCCAGCATCATGACCTTTGCAGGCAACACTCCTCATTGTTTCCTGAACTGCATGGCTTAACTTCTCAAGAGAAGCCATGATGTCCAGGCCACTCAGGGTCACCCAAGGTCGGCTCCTGTTCCCACTGTAGGGAGTGATCCACTAGAGTTGGCTTTGCTCAAAAATAGCCTGTGTCCATGCGGTAGAATTAGCTTGATATCACCGAGCTCCAAACTTGGAGCCAGAGTCCTGCTTTCAGAGGGAAAGGACTCCAAGCCCTTTAACATTGCTGTTATGCAAGTTTTTAATTAGTCATGAGGGACTGATAGCCAGGGCCCTGAGACAGTATCATGATGACCAGGGCGGGTGCCTCAGGAGGATGCCAAAGGGACGAAGGCTCCACCTTTGAGAGCATATTTTCTTTCTCCTAACCCTGAAGGGAGTCCAAGAAACAGGATCTTGGATTTCTACTGGTACAGGTTCATTAACCCAAATCCCCCCAATTCGCCACAATTTGTTATGGCATTTCCACCTTCCTCATTTTCCAAAAAGCTGACCAACTTAATCCAAGGAATGACAAATGTGATTGATAGGCCAAACCGCCATTAGACAGATGGACTTTATATTTTGAGCCTTCTCTGTCACTTGAGTACATGCATCAAAATTGGGTAGATGAAATTATAACTGCAGAAGAGAGAAAATTCAGTCGACTATGTATAGAACGCTTATTTTTCTCCTGAATCTGTTCTCAGTAAAAGTCTTATTTTCAGAAAGACTTTTGGCTAAACTATTAGTGTGCCATAAATAATGATATGTACATCTTGCCTAATAAGTCACTTCTCTGGCTCACAGCTAAGTATTAGTATCCCTTTTGCTTTTACAGATAGACAAAATGAAAGCCATAGATTAAATTAATGGAAGGAAAGTGAACTACAAACCATGGCTACTTCTGCTTTGGCAAAGTGAAAAGTTTATTGCAAGTTTACAGTGCCAAGGGTAGCCTTCAGGATGACTTTTTCTCAGCTCCGGGCCCTGGGAGTAATTGCAAAGTGGGTAGCAATGATTTTTTTGGCATCTTCCCACTTCATACCCAGTGCCGTCTTCCACCTACTTTTCTGAAATTGAGTATTTAGTGGCCCTATCAAAGCTTATGCTTTTCCAAACTCCTTTCTGAGTTATCCTTTTCATTTCTACTCTGCAGTGAAGGGTCCCAGAGTCCCTGGTTGTTATAGACTCATATACATGCATGCACACACACACAGTATCAGAAGAAAGTTTTCTTATTATGGACTCACGATCATTCATACTGAGATATGAATGACTTACATGCTTATTAATTTTAATAGAAGTTTGCTAATGAGAATGAGACTTTAGATGGATGTGATTATGCTAGGGAGACAGTCTTTAACTTCCTTGTCCCTTTGTTTATGCTCTAACGTCCACATGCCCAACTCGCATCTTCCAAACAACACTGAGAACAATCAGTTGGCAATAGGTACTCCACTTACGAATGATTTCTTAAGAATCTAGACCTTGACACAGACACTCTGTAGCTCTCAGGCTCCTGAAAAAAATCTCCTATCATACAGTCTGATGAAGGGCTGAAAATCTAACTCCCAGCTCCTTAACTCATGACAGACGATACCATACAGGATGGTAGAATAACAGCCTTCAGGTTCAACTTCTGGTGTATGAATTCTGGCCCCGCCACTTTGTAGCTGTGTGACCCTAGTCAATGTACTTAACCTCTTTATAAAATGGGGAGGCTAATAGCTATTACCTCATCAGATGATTTTAAGAATTCATTGATATAATAAATATACAGTGCAGTCCCTGGCATAAATTAAGTGCTCGGTCAATGTTAGCTATTCCTATTAGAGCAGGTACAGTCATTATTAGGCACTGTAACACCATCTAACAGAAAATCTCCAAGCGGGCAGCTTCAGGGCATACCTGCGGTCATGTCCCTCTCTGGGCATCTTGGGTTTTAGTGCTTCATCTGTTTTTTGTCTTTAGTTACTTATTTGGGGATGTGGTGCCTCAGGCATGGTGCTAGGACCCAGAAACTGCACTGAGCTATACAAATGTGGCTTCTATGCTGATGAAGCTGTCAGTGCTGAAAGAGTAACATGGGGAACTGATTACAAAATCAATTTCAATGACGATAATCCCTGTGCAAAAAACAGATGCTATGAAAGCAGGCAAGGTTTAGGGGCGGGAGGCTAAGTACCAGGATCAGGAAAGAATCCGTCTTAAAGGATGAGTAAGAATTAGATAGTCCAGAGTTGCAGGTAAGAGAGTAGAAAACAAGTAAATGGAAAAATGATGTTATGGACTGAATATTTGTGTTCCCTCCCCCAGGTCATGTTGAAGCCCTAACTCTCAATATGATGGTATTTGGAGGTAGGGCCCTGGGGGGGTACTTAGGATTAGGTGAGTTCATGAGAGTGAAGCCCTGGTGATGGGATTCACGTCCTTATAAGAAGAGAAAGAGAAACCTGAAGTGTCTATCCTACAGGACACAGCATGAAGGCAGCCACCTACCAGCCAAGAAGAGAGCCCTCGCCTGGAACTGAATGGCTGACACCTTGCTCTTGGACTTCCCAGGCTCCAAAACTGTGAGAAATAAATATCTGTTGTTTAAGCCTCTGGTCTATGCTATTGTTGTTATGGCAGCCTGAGAAGACTAAGACATAGTGGAAGGTTGCATTTGAGGAGGTGCTAGGGAGACAGTATGGCTGGGGAAGAGGAGGGTGGTGGTGGTGGTTGGGAAGCAGGAAGTGAGTGGTGCAGAATTAGGCTGCAGTCAGGGCAGGGCCTGGATCAATCAGTTGTTCTCAATCAAGGGCAGGTATTTGGCAGTGTTTGGTGACATTTTTGGTTGTCACATCTGGGGATAGGTTGTTCTACTTGGTAGAGGCCAAGAATGTTGCTAAACATCCTACAAGGCAGAGAACAGCCCCTGACACTCCCTGCATCCCCCCAAAAGGATTTTTTCAGCTAAAAATGCCAATAGAGCCAAGGTTGAGAAACCTTGGGCTAGAATGATCATCATGTAGGATCTTGAAGGCAGGTTAAAAGCATTGGGCTTTATGGTGAGAATGAGGGGAACCGGTTAGAGGGCTGCCAGAAAAGGTGTGATGTGGTCATATTTCTGTCTTAAAAACCATTTCTGGCTGCTGTTGAGGAAGAGCAGCTGATAGATCTTTGCAAAAGTCAGATGAGAGATGATGGTGGTTTGGACTTTGCTTGCCTTAAAATGTATATCCCCACATTTCCTCAACTTTGAACGGGGGAGTGAATGAACTGGATGTGGAGAAGCAGAGAAAATAATTGGACTCTAGAGAAAGGGAGATGTGCTCTTCTTCAGGATTTTCTGAGTCTCATAAAAACACCTCCTCTTTTCCTTCCTAGGATACAGGAGTCACTGCTGGCCGCCCTGGATGGTGGTTACCACACAGGTCTCAACACCTGCTCCACCTCCTCCAGCTGCTTTCCTACTTCCACTCTGCACTTTCCACTGAGAATTGTCTCTTGTGGGCTCCTCTGCCCAGTTGGACTCACTCTAGAAACAGATGTATGCTGATTACTGCTCCATGGATTCCCAGAGTCTTCCCTGGCCCAGCACAAAATCTTATGTCTATCAGTAGTGTCAAATGCTTTGAAAATAGAACATCTGTCTCCTACTTCAAAAGTGCATTTCTAACAAATTCCACAAAACAGCAGTCTGTCATGCCTGATTCCGCCAAACACACGGCATCAATTTCTAAGATTATCCAGATTTTATTTTAACTGATGCTTTTCAATAAAAATAATCCATCATGGGTCTTTATATCTAACAGCTATCCTAAACCCTTTCTGAAAAGAGGCAAGGTTAGTTAATACAGCTAATTTGGAAATAAATTTTACACTTGGAAGATTTTCCACTACCTAAATTCACAAGTCAGAAGAAATCCTGACTGGGTAGTGATAAATAGGGTTGCATACGTATGAGTCATAGTCTTACTCAATGGGAACAGAGTGAAGAGTCCATTGCTCATACATGGCGGAATCTAGAGTCAGATGGCCCAAGATGCACTCATGAACCAGATATATACTAGACCAGGGACTCTTGCACTGGGGGCTAGGAATATCTGGAGAGTAAATGTGTGAATCAGTCAGATGTAAGAAACAGGGAGTGCTTGAATCTACTGGGAACCAGAGTGGCTATGCCCGCCTAAAGGTGTTCCAATTAAAAAAAGAAAAAATTAAGCCAGATGCTACCAGACAAAACATGTGTACAAGCATCACTTGGCCGATAACTGCCAGTTTGCAAATTCTGATCAAAGGGAAAATAAAATAAAAACCCTAAAGACCTCCACTGGGAACTTCAAATCTAATTAAAGAGAAAATATTGCTGAAATATTGAAAGACCAAAAAAAAAGATGTGCTGTTGATGTATAGTGGATGTTTAAAAAAAAATCCTGTCTTCTTTCTTTTGATGTTGCATTATTTATAGTGATCATATAAATAAAGTGATTTTTCTCACTCTCTTTCTCTCACCATCTTTTCACCACCAGTATCTTTCCTCCACTCACTCAAAACATCACCAAATATTAGGAGCATGAGGTCAATCAGAGGAAGCAAGGAAATTCACAATCATTGCTGAACCACTGTCCTTAATGTGTCCTGCTGCATCTGTAAGCCCACGAAAGTAGGTCATCAAACTCTGAAGGGACATATTAACTGTAATGCCTGGTGCATAATAGAGCACATTAAAGACAGACTTTCAGCCTTAACTCTTAATCTGTTTTCCAGCTTTGGTAGATTTAAAACTCTGATATTCCGAGCACAACGTGACGCTTCCCTGGGCTACAGCTGTGCATTGCTTTCTATCTTGGGAGGAGTTGTTTTTGCACAGGTCTAAGGAAATGCAACACAAGGGAAATGCCATTCTAACAAATTTCAGGGGAGGGGGGAGAAGTACGCTTATTTTTGCTGCAACAGAATTTTGCTTAAGTAGCAATGTTGTATAGTTAATCAAACAGATACATAAAAGTGAAATTTTCAATTTAGTCTTTTAACATTATTATATGGTGCCATTTATTCCTTAAGAACCCAAAGACCTTTACACATATTAGGCACCATCTTTATCCCAAAGTTTACTTTTTGGGACTCTCCAGACCACTCTCACATTTTCTCAACTTTGCTCTTGAGACAGGTGGAGATAAAAAGAGAGAATCAAAATGGAGAGAAGGTGCTGGGGTTTTTTTTGGTGGTAACAGATGGCTTTTGCAATGGCTAAAAGATGATAAAAGTATATGTGTTGTGGCTCCTTTGCGTACTTCATAGAAACTTTCTGTAAGATTCAGATCCACTGAACCCTCCCTGGGTTCCCTAAATCCTACTTTCAACAAATGTTGATGAAGGCCAAACATTGTTCTAAGCACTGTAAATGGGTTGGCGGCTGAGACAGACAAGGTTCATGTTCTCACGTAGCTGAACTAATAGACAGGGAGACGGTCGATAAACAAACAAACTGGGGAAACGGCACACATACTGTACAGAGGATCGACTGGAAGCCTGGATGACTCCTTTAGATTATATGGTCAGAAAAGATGACTCACAGATTGAGGCAAGAGTGACAAAGAGGAGTCAGCCATGTAAAGATTCCAGGGAAAGGCATTCCAGGGACTGGGAACAGCCAGTGGAAAGACCCCAAGGCAGGTGCACTTGTTTCCAATGGTTGCTGTTACAAAATACCACAAATTTAGGGGCTTATAACCACACAGATCGCTGTCTTATAGTTCTAGAGGTCAGAAGTCCAACGTGGGTTACACTGGGCTAAGATTAAGGTGCTGTCAGGCAGCTTTCCTTTCAGAAGCTGTAGGGGAGAATTTGTTTTTTTGCCTTTCCCAGCTTCTAGAAGACGCTGACATTCCTTGGCTCAGTAGGGGAGAATTTGTTTTTTTGCCTTTCCCAGCTTCTAGAAGACGCTGACATTCCTTGGCTCATGGCCCCTCCTCTATCTTCAAAACCAGCCAGGGAACGTCTGTAATTAGATCTGTCTGAATCTGACTCTCCTGACTCCCTCTTTCACTTATAAGAACCCTTGCTACTAAACATTTGGCCCATCTAGATAACTCTGGTTAATCTCCCCATCTAAAATCCTTAAATGAATCACATCAACAAAGTTTCTTTCACCAGGTGAGGTAGCGTTTTCACAGATTCTGAAGGTGTGGGCATCTCGGAGGAGCCATGGTGGAGATGAGCGCTTGTGTGTTGTAGGGACAGGAAGAAGCAGCGTGGTAGGACCGTAGTCATGAAATAGAAAATGACAGGGCGAGGACCAGACCTGATGTCCCAGTCGCAGTTGCAGATGACATCACTGCATTCACTGTCTCCCCGGACCTCCGACAGACCTGGTGCTGCCCCTGCCACGGGAGCTCCAGGACCTTCAGGCTTTGGGGCTTCCGATCTCCCTTGCTTGATGGTAGAGCAAGATTAGAATTCCTTAGTTCAGTTCTCTAGCTGTAAATACTACAAAACTTTAGCCCTTATTATATCATGTCATACTTTGCTTCATAAGATCACAGAATTTCAGACCTCAAGAAAATTTGAAAGATTGCCTCATTGGCATCTCAAGTTTTATGAAAAAGGACATCGAGATCAATAGAAGGTGAACGTCCTTCCGAAAAAGATGGACCCGAGACCTGAAGTTGACTGTGCAGCGTCTCCATCCGTTTCTCTGGCGCGTGGTTACGTTTTAGGTGTGGATTACCTGTCCTAATTGCAACTGCTCCTGCGGTGCAAGGTGTTTTCCTGGGCTGACTGCTCCCTGGGCCAAGCACGCACTGCTTTGCATGCATAGAACAGTAGGTGGTGGATAATACTTGTTGCGGGAAAGGTTGAACCAGTCCATTGTCTTTTTTTTTTCCGCCCAGAACAGCTATGGTGACACAGACATCTTCTGATTTAGAGGATCCCTCTAGACATGCAACATTTTCATCATCTGCAAGAATCTTTAAATGGATATCACGCAAACCAACCATATGAAGATGTACTTGACACTTCCCTAACTACTTAACACTCTTGGGTGAGGGTACTGACCAAAACTTGCTACCTAAACCTTAAATCATTTAGAATCTATTAGCAATTCATCTCAGTTTATTTTGAGGATTCTCTTTTCTCTGCAGTAAAGTTTTTACATAATTAAACAAAATAGTTCAGAGAAGTTTGAGACTTTCCAATCCTCCCTATCAACTATCCCCCTCCAAATTTGACTTGTGACAAAAGATATGTCGACAGAACAGTTAGTAAAGGACTTGAGGAAAGTCAAAACATGTGAAAGAGAGGAAACAGTCCTAATGATTAGTAGGAACTTGGTCATATAGATTAGAAAGTTGATTGACACCAGAGGTAAGTTTTGCACTTTAGTTTTTGACTCTGAGCTTTGTAGATAATGTAATAACTGCTGGCAACTTCCAAACTTGCTCCTAAAAATAAACTATTGAAGTAACTTCTGAAAAAAGCAGGAAATGGTGAGACAAATTTATTCATACAAAGAGGAACAAAAGAATTTCTTAGATCCTGTACTGGGTGAGAAAGCTGGTTGGGGCAGGTCCCAGAGGCAGAGCTGGGTGTGTCTGGGTGTGGCTGAAACCTGTACAGTTCAGGGAAGAAGGTTTACTAATCTCTGAGAAAGTAGGTGAAGACTGATCCACATTCTGGCCTTGACATATCACTGTCCTTTAACTTTCCTCAAGATCTCCAGGGTGGAAGTAAAAATATCTCTAGATTCTTCTTTAAACTGTGTAATGTAGTCATCACTTCAAACTGTTCACCTATATCTTACCAAAGATAATTTATAACATTGCATGTGCTGTGTAAATCAGTATATTGAACCAAAAGCAAACCACAGGTTATTTATATAGAGGGCCAGCTCTCAGAACCTTCGGTTGATTTATTTCATTTCAGTGAAGTTAAGAGGAAAACACACATAGGGAGCAATTTTTATGTTAATTATAAGGGTTTTTGCTTTGTTAAAAAGAGTGTGTTTCCAACTTACTTTAATTCTGAGTTTAGAAAGTTCTTAGAATATGTGAATCCATATAGCAGGTATTTTCAAAAATAGTTTGTTAGAGCCATTATATTGCAATGTTACATTTTCTATGTTATCTATATGATAGAATTTTAACATTTCTTTTTTTTTTTTTTGAAACTTCTTTCAGGTTTAAGAATTTTTTATTGATGTATAGTCAGTTTACAATGCTGTGTTAATTTCTGGTGTACAGCATAGTGATTCAGTTAACTTATTTCAAGTTAAGAGTTTTTCACATGCTGACTGTGACAATATTGTAAAACATGGTCCTAGATCCTAAGAAGCTCAGTAAGTACAAACTCCCTGAACAGGTGAAAATTCAGCAAATATTTACTGCTCATTTATTGAAGGCTCATCTTCACCAGAGACCCAAAAGATTTTGATTTTGCCTTTGCATTTTAGGACTTTAAGATCAGGCTGGTGCCATAAAAAATAGTATACTGTCAAGTGTGAAATATATGAAGAAAATAAATCTATAGATTTGAACCAGGAGTGAAAAAAAAGGTTTCAAAGAGAACTTGAGAACTTGAGTATTGAGTTGATTGATGAGCAAGATTTAGAAGATGAGAAGGGTGGAGAAGACACGCAGTAATAAACATAATGATGGCACAGTAACAGATCATTGAATGCCTCCTGCATGCCAGCTCGAAGGCCAAGTCCTTTATGTATATTTCTAAGCCCAACAGTACATTACATTAAATTTGCGAAGAATAGCCCCATTGTAAAGATAAAGCTCTTGCAGCTCAAAAATTTCACTGCAAGTTAATGACAGAACCAGGACCCAAACACGGATCTAGCCACTCCAAAAACGACAATTTCCACCATGTAAGAGCATGAGCGCAGACATAAAGAGATTGTGATGAGATGGCTTGAGGAGAGGCTACACAACGCATAAAAACAGGCGGTAAATTTGGATGGGTCACATGGAGCTAAATTGTGGAGGGATTTGAATGCCCAGATGAAAAGTTTAGACAGGCTCGCAACAGAGTAGAGAATAACTCTTGGTTCTTGGCTGAATTCAGGTAAACACTACTCATTCTATGCAGATTTGAGGCTCAGTTTTCTGCCCCTGGGTAGAAATACACACACAGATTCTTTTAGTGTAGCATTGGCTGCTACATAGGATATGCTTAATAAAAGGCAAATTTCCTTTTTTCCCCCGGGGACTCTGGATGTCTTCTCTTTTTTTCCCCTCCCTTTAGTGGCCTCTGCAGAGTAGGTAGGTCAAGGGTCCAGCTTTTCTCTTCACTCTCTTCTCTCCATCAGAACAACAACCCCAAACTCATATTTTTGTTGCTTTCTTTGCATCCTTATTGAGTATAACAGATGGAGCCTGAACCAAAGGACCATCGCTACAGCAGTGTGGACGGACGGATCTCAGGGAAGGCACAGTCTATCAGGAATGGATGGAAAACTTACACCCACATTTGGAAAAATGAGAAACTATTTCAAGAGTTAAGCCAGGAGATACATGTTTCAAGGACATGAGAAAGGGCTGCACTGAAGGAAACAGAGTTATTATCCATCTTTTAGACTCAGAAATGGCAGAGATGCCTTGGGGAGGGGATAAATAGTTTAAAAGCGAGGGAGGGAGCAGCTTGAAATATACAAGAACTGAAGTGTTTAGAGATGAGAAAACACGCACGAGGTCTGGTCTTACCATATCAAAGAATTTTGGAGTGCTATTTGAGGAATAGGTTAAGAAATATAAAAAGTGATAGCAAGTAAACAGGCGTTCATACAAGCACTGGTATTGAGAACCAGCAACTGAATTTTAAAAGATATGTTATTCTTTTCTCCACCCAGAGCAACTCTTCCTAGATCATCAAAGGCAGTTAACCTTAATTTATGCCAAAGACAAATGTAAAATTAGCACCAAAAAGAAGTTGTGGGTGGAAATCAGGGGGCCGGAGTTGATTGATTATGTCAAGAAATAGTTGCTCTAGCTTTGTACTCTAGCTAAACAGTTTAATACTAGGCAAAATTTACCACTATCCTCCATTCCCGGTTTTTTGTTATAGTATCAGTATATTTTCTACAAAGAAGAAATCTGAACATGATGAGAGGAAAGGGAATTTGTCCGGAAATTACAGGTGAGATTGGCATGATGGCTTAGAGAAAGCAAGCCAAGAGCATCCTTTCTGGAGACCCTACTTCCGTCTCTTCATTGCCTTCCTGCTTTCAGTCCCGAAACACCTTTGTCCTTACGAGTTTTGTTTTCTTCACTTCTTTCATTTTTTCAGTCTGGGAACCAAGGGTCATTTTCCAGATGAAACTACTGATCATTGAAAGTGTCAGTAAGTTATGCCACCATTCGGGCAGTTGGTACAGACCCTGCTGCAGAAATGTGTGTTCGTCGGCTGATCCTGTCCAGTGCTCCTTCTAAATCTACAGCAAGAGTCATGTCTGCTTCCCTCACCTCTTCTCTCTGGTTCCCATGTGTGTATGTGTGCATGTGTGTGTGTATAGCATGTGTGTGCAGTGGGACAAGAGACCAAAGGCTATGGGCTAGAGGAGTTGGTATATAGGAGTTTCACAAAATACTGAACTCGTATTAGTTTTAAATTCTCAGTCTTGTAAATTCTCAGGAACTGGGATAATCATGTTTGCTTCATTGAATTCATCTTTACTCAAAACAAAAAAAAAAAAGAAAAGAAAATGAAAAGAACTTCAAGAAGCCTCATGTTCTCATCTTTAAGCTTGGGTTATTATAGTGAATATAAAATCAGATTAATTTTCTCTTGTATCTTATAGCTGTCAGCTATGTAAACTCTAATAACCTTTGCTTGTACTTTATTAAACCTTCCTGCCTGGAGCAGGTGGCAAGATTCTGGGAATGAGAGGCAGGTGGAGTTGTGAGGCGAGGCTATAAATCAAGGTTCAATTGCTGTGTTCTGTTTGGGGTAATTGGTGTTTTGTTTATGGTAATTGGGACTGAATTTGGAGGCCAGGGCTGCGGCTTTGGCTGTCCTAAGTGAGCTGCCAACATACCCAACTGTACTGCTTTCAGAGCAAAGGTAATCAGGCATTCTTGAGGAGTCCTACTATTTTTCAGATTGAATAAATCTCAAACAGGTGCAGCCCTAATCCGGGGTTTTGGGAAGAGGCATTGGAAAGCTGGCTGTGGGGCTGGTGTGCTCCAAGAGAAAAGCAGTGAGCAAAGAAAGCGCTGTAGAAGGGAGCAAAGCCCGGAGCCCAAAGAGCAGAGTTTGCATACCAAAAACATTACTGGCCTGGGAACCATGAAACTCCTGCCACCCTGCTGTGAAATGGGGAGGCTCTTGGAAAAGCCAAGTCTGGAAAATGAGCTCGATAGGGTTTGTGGCTTGTCCAGGGATGACACAACATAAAAGCTAGAGACTTGATGTTTCCAAAGGGTTTAGCTTTGTTTTAAATTTCCCTTCTTTTCTTATAAATAATCCAAACTCAGAGAACAGGATAAACGACTGGGTGGCATCCTCTTGTTACGGCGGGCTTGCAAAAATACAGTCGGGATGACAGAGGGCGGCGTGCATCCAGAAGCCAGACCTGCTTCTGTACCTTTTCACTTGCACTCCAGTGATGAGTTTGAAAACTGTGCATCTGAGCAAGATAAGGAAAAAAGAAGAGTGAAGGGAAGAAAAGAAGAAGAAAAGAGAAGGAGAGAGAGAGAGAGCACGAGAGGAGGAGGAGCAAGGGGGAAAAACTAGGAAAAAAACAAAAGAGGAAAGTCAGGCAGAGATGTGTAAACTTGGACTCTGACTCTCAAAGTCGTTTTGGTCAACCAGCTTGAGCACAGATGGACTTGGTGGCTGAGAGCTGGAACAGATAGGTGGGTGGGGCTGAGCCACCCTGCAGGGTGTGCGTGTGCGTGTGCGTGTGCGTGTGTGTGTGTGTGTTTGGGAGAGTGAGAGACAGCCAGGGAGGATGGGGAGTTTTTGATGCATGGTGTCCAGACAGGGCTGACTCCAGGGCTGACCCTTTGGTAAATGAGAGCTCGACACACAGGCATTTTTAAACATAAAAAGAAAAATGAGAAGAGAGTGAATTATTGTCTGAATTAAGCCTCAACTGCTCCAAAATAGACAAAGTAGCTGAGTGGTGAGAGGTTAATTTGGGGCCCCCAAACCCTCAAGCAAAGCTTGTAGAGGAATTCTGGGTCTTTGTTGGTAACTAAATGAATAGCCTGTAGGAACTGCCTCCAAGGTTCCGTAAACCAAAGCCTGTTCACTGATCAGTAGTGAGAAAATCTTAGCAATTGAGTTAGTGTCTATACGTTCTTTGGTTGGAGGCATGGAAGTCAGAGTGTTTTCAGTAGAACTAGTATTTATTTTATAGATAGAAGCTAATTCTTAACTCACTAACGACCCTACTTTCCCTTTTTCTGGAGTCCAGACCCTCTCTTAAAATAGCTGACACTTCAAGCTTACTGAAGATCAGCTCCTAATGTGTTGAAGTTCAGGACAAATGCGTTTACTTGGGAAGGAAGATGCTTGAATATACACTTAAACTGCTTGGACTTCCCGCTGCAACAAAACACATCTTGGCTCCACTGGCTGGGGAAATGATGTATGTGACAGGGGTCACCATTATTTAACTCTAGTGCCACGGAGAGGCTGAATGGGCAGAAAGAAATAAGGAGAGGAGGAAAAAAAATGGGGCAGCCAAAAGAATGGGCAAAAAGAAAAGGGGTGCTGCTATGGTAAGGGAGAGGTGAAGTGACCCGAGTCACTGCCTGGTGGGACATTTAATGGCACCAGGACCGCAGTTACCTTCTCCAAGTGTGAACTAGGAAACATTGTGTCTCCGGAGCAGTAGTTGCAAAGTGGCACCTCTCCAAGGGCGGACTGCAAACAGAGGAAGAGCCTTCCCCGTGGAAGCACCAGCCCGTGTGGGGGCCGGATGGTGAGAACAGGCAGCGCAGCCCATCCCCACGGCGGGGAGAAAGGAGAGAGGGATCGTATTTTAAAGCTCCATTAACAAAGAACTTTACTCAAGGAGGAGCTGTTAATAAGTAATGAAACAAAGTGCCTGTTATGGAGATTAAATGCCCCTGTGTCTAGGTACAAAGTTCAGGCTGCAAAGTGTAGCTGTCACCCTGTCTATAACCCCACCGCAGCCTTAGAACCCCCGGTTCAAAGTGTGTCTTGCTGCCTTCCTGTTACCAGGCTGCCCTGCGCAAGGTCCGGCCAGGGTTCAGGGTTCAGCGTCTGAGGCTCTGCTGACTGCCTTCTTTGTTTAGCTGGGGCGAGCTTTAGATAAGCCTCGAACTGCTTATTTAAGACGATTATTACATACAACTGACAGATTATTTCCCCCAGATTCTTACACTTACGCTTTACATGCAAGTTTAAATGGTACCAAGCTAATTCCTTTGAGGATTTGTGTGTGTGCAAAAGCAAGTGCTACACGGACATACGAAAGGTCACAAGCACATTTCTAAGGAGTAACTATGGTCCAAGCAGACACAAAAAGTAGGACTCTTTGAAGTACGTACTTGTGAGGGCAATTTCAAGACAGGTCGAAGAATTTCCTCCCCAATGATCGAAGATCAAATAAATGCTAGATTTACCCTTGATAACTGAACAAACCGTTTCCTCCTGGGACAGCAGTCTGGTGTTATTCATTTCTAGACAGAGAATCCCTCTTTGGTCTTTCTTTTTATTGATCGACAAAGGACTCAGAGGGAAACTCACTTTTTCAAGTGGTCGCCATTATTTGACCTGACCTAGCAAGAGTCTTGGGAGGGCGGCAAAATGTTAATTAGTATCCCCATTTCACAGATGAGGAAACTGCGACTCCAAGATGTTAGCAACTTGATCGGGGTCACGGAGTTAATATATTGCAGAACCGAGACCACAATCCATCTCTTTACCTTTCCTCTCAGCACTTTTTCTACTAGCCTGGTGCTACCTGTTGTGTCCTGACCCCAATTTTAAATGGGCAGAGTGCTTTTTCATTCTTTACGGAAATGAAGAGGGCCAAAATAAAACGCAGGAGAGCATGCAGTTGGGGAGAAGTAATTTGAAAGAGCACTTCAGGTAAAAGTTTAGAGAAACAGGCTTTGATTCCGTGTTGGCCTAGTGCCAACATGCTCCTTCGCCCTCTCGGTCACGAGTGCCAAGGAGGCAGGATTTTCAACTGGTTACCCAGTAGGTCGGTTAGGGTGCTGCTCCTTCCAGTGATAGCATGGATTAATATTTTACCTCAGAAAGGAGCACAACCCATGGCAATACACTAGTGTCCCAAAAGCTTAGAATTTAGGAGATTATTTGCTTGTGACTCATCAAATCGAGCTAAGATTTCCTTTATGTTAGAAGAGACTTGAAAAGATCATCAGCAGGTTTCGCTCCTTTGGCAGATACCTGTCAAGGCCTACAATGTCCCAGGTATTTATTGAGATGTTTATTGGTAGATGTTTAGATGTATGAATATTTTCCCAGTTATTTACTGTGCTCCATTGCATGTGAAGAAAAAGAAATGAACAGAAATTCAGACACATTCCCTTGCTAGTCCTCAAAGAGCTGGTAGGAAGAAAACTACAAATATACCTAGCCAGTGACAACAGAGAGGTATAAACAAAATACTAAGGAATCAGAAAGAGCAGTAAGAATTAGGGCTGAGGTTTTAGTTACTGAGTGCCTGCTCAGGATCAGACACAACAATCGGTGTTTGGCTGATGGGAAAGCTTTTAATCCACACAACCGCACTGGATGGTAGATACGATCTCCATTTTACAGATAACTGCACTGAAGCTCAGTGCGGTGAAGATACTTGTCCAAAGTCACACAGCCTGTGAAGAACAAAACATGGGTTTGATCCCACGTTTCCATCTAAAGTCCATGTAAATGTTGGAAAAAAATAAAACCAGCCAAGGAGAGAAAATAAATGATGAGAATGGAAGGACAAGAATGAGGGCTATGTTACATTCTGAATGGCAAGAGGAAAGGGAGTCCTGGCTAACAGTAGGTGGTGAAAGACACAGAGGCATGGATTTCAGAAACCAAAAAGGGATGTAGGAGGTGGCTCATGAATTCACGAAGCAGAGGATGGGGAAGCTCCAAGCATGAACTCCTAATCCCTCTAATTCGTAATGATCAAAAGAGTGGAACAAGATGCACTTTTAATGTCATCTTTTACTGGCTCCTTTTCTCTGTACTCACCCACAAGAAAGATTTTATACCTTTCTCATTGCTTTACATGTGCTCTTACATCTTGCAATGATTACAGCTACCACTTGTACTTCAAAGATATACCCTAACCTAGATCTCTAGCCCAGATCTCTCTCTTTCAGATACTGATTTGTATTTCCAGCTGCTCACTCAATGTGTCCAGCTGGACAACTCAGAGACACCTCCATCTACTTCTGCAAACCTGCTTCTTATACTCCCTGCCTTGGACCATACCATTTTCTTGCTTTAGTCTCCCATTCATCTATTGACAGACACTTAGGTTGTTTCCATATCTTGGCTATTGTGAATAATGAATAAACATGGGAGTGCATATGTCTTTTCAAAATCCTGCTTTCATTTCCCTTGGATATATACCCAGGAGGGGAATTGCTGGATCAATGGTAGTTCTACATTTAATTTTTTGAGGAACCTCCATGCTATTTTCCATAGTGGCGGAGCCAATTTGCATTCCCTTCAACAGTGTGCAGGGTTCCCTTTTCTTCACATCCTTTCCAACACTTATTACCCTTTGTCTTCTTGATGATAGCCAATCCAACAGATGCATGGTGATGTCATTGTGGTTTTGACATGCATTTTCCTGATAATTTGCAGTGGTAAGCACACTTTCATGTATCTGTTGGCCATTTGTATGTCCTCTTTGGAAAAATGTGTGCTTAGTTCTTCTGCCTATTTTTCAATCTCATGGTTTGAGTTTTGCTATTGAGTTCTATGAGTTCTTTATATATTTTGGATACTAAACTCCTATCAGATAAATAATTTGCAATTTCCTCTCATTCCATGGGTTGTCTCTTCTTTTTGTTGATGGTTTCCTTTGCTGTACAAAAACTTTTTAGTTTGATGTAGTCTCATTTGTTTATTTTTGCTTTTTTTGCCTTTGCTTTTGGTGGCAAATGTAAAAACTCATTGCTAAGACTGATGTCAAGGAGCTTACCCCTTATATTTCTTCTAGGACTTTTATGGCTTCAGGTCTTACATTCAAGTCTTTATTCCATTTTGAATTGATTTTACTGTATATTATAAGATAGGGGCCTAGGTTCCTTTTTTTGCATGGGGCTGTCTAGGTTTTCCCAGTACCACTTATTGAAGAGATTATTCTTTCCCCATTGTATGTTTTTGCCTCTTTTGTCATAGGTTAATTGACCATATAGGGATGAGTTTATATCTAGGGATGGGCCCTCTATTCTGTTTCACTGATCTATATGTCTCTTTTTATTCCAGTATAATACTGTTTTGATTACTAAAGCTTTGTAATATGGTTTGAAATCAGAAGTGTGATGCCTCCAGTTTTGTTTTTCTTTCTCAATATTGCTTCTGCTATTCAGGCTCTTTTACAGTCCCATACAAATTTTAAGATTGTTTTTTATATTTCTGAGAAAAATGCCATTGGGATTTTGATGGGTATTGCATTGAATCTATAGATAGCTTCGGGTATTAATTATGGACATTTTAACAATATTAGTTCTTTCATCCATAAGCACAGAATATCTTTCTATTTATCTGTGTCTTCAATTTCTTCCATCAGTGTACAGATCTTTCACCTCATTGGTTAAATTTATTCCTAGTTATTTTATTCTTTTTGATGCAACTATAAATGAAACTGTTTTCTTAATTCTCTTTCTGATCATTTATTTTTAGTATATAGAAACACAAGTGATTTTTGTATGTTAATTTTGTATTCTACAACTTGACTGAATTAGTTTATTAGTTGAAAAAGTATTTTGGTAGAGTCTTTGGAGTTTTTCTAAATATTATAATATCATGCTATCTGCAAATAGAGATGATTTTATTTCTTCCTTTCTGATTTGGATATATTTTATTTCTTTTTCTTGCTTGACTTCTCTAGCTAGGACTGCCAGTATTATATTAAATAAGAGAGGTGAGAGTGGGCATTCTTGTCTTATTCCTGATCTTAGGGAAAGGGTTTTTAGCTGTTCACCATTGAGTATGATGTTAGCTGTGGGCTTTGTTAATAATAATGTATCATTATTTGTTTATTAACTATAAAAAGTATACCATACTAATGTAAAATGCCTGAAGAAATTGAGAATGCAGGAACTCTGTTCTATAGTCATAATTTTTCTGTAAATCTATTCTAAATTTTAAGTTTTTTTTTTTAAGAAAAGAGTGAATCCTTGGCAAAACTATAATGTAGGCAAGCAATTTATTGACCTCTTTCCCTCTTTTTAATTCCTCAACATCCCTAGCCCTGATGTGTGTTAGTGACTCAACAGTAATGCATAAAGTATTATCTTTTATAATATGTATGTGTATGTACTTATACATACATAAGAAAGACCATACATACATCAAAGGATATGTATATATATGAAGATAATATTTTATGTCTTATCATTGAGTTTGGGGATTGGTAAATAACCAAAAGCCTTTAAGACCTAAAGGAAGAAATTTCTACTGGTGAGGATGTAAGTCATTGTCATATCTGAATCAGGAGGATACCTCGTGGCAGGAGTAGGAACTTCTCAGCGTACTCCAATCTTAAAATCAGCCCTGACTATAATTAAGACATAAATTGAAGGACAAAGACACATGAAAGCAGAAACAAAATCACAAGAAACACATGCTTTTGTATGAGGTGCTAAATATCACTTTCCTTATAGGCCATTATTGCCACGAAACATTGAAGAAGAAGCAAGCTCAACAGACTGAAAGATTTCTCCCACCCCACCTATGGAAATGGTCAGGCTCCAAAATAAGACATATTGCAATTAGTCTGTAAGGAAAAAAAATGTTCCTGTGATCCTCAAAAATGCTGATCTGTATGTCACTTTCAATTTATTAATTTCATTTTGTTAATTATTCCCTGTGGTCACCTCAAGGGGTGCATTGTTCTTTCCCCATTTTTTTCAAGGTGAAGGAATGTTGGCTGAAAGAGGCTCACTGACTTTCCCGAGGTTATCTAGGGATTCACCAACAGAATAAAAATTAGGCTCCAAATAATATCACTGAGCCATTGTTATCCTCTGCATCTTCCTGCTTTCTTCAATCCAGGGAGGCTCTAAATAAGGAGATAACATAATTAAATAACTTTAGGGAAAATGCAAATGAATCAAATCTGGGGAAAGATGAAGATAAATTAATCAGACAAAGTGAGATAGCTAAGGAGTGTGTGGTGTTCAGGAGACAGCAAATTAGATTGCCATTTGTAAGTAATGAGATAGGACAACAAGAAAAGCCAGGGATGTTCTGGTCTGTACTCAGAGAGGGATAGGCTAACCCGATGAGAAAGTCAGGCTGCTGCCAGCACGACATGCTGAGATCACACAGATTCTGGGGGACTCACTTTGGGGTCTAGGAACACCAAACTGGCAGACTTTGGAAGAACTCTAAGGAATGACATAGGCAGATAAAACGAAAAAAAAGCACTCAAGCCACTCCTCTCACTGTCCACTACCAAAGGCAAGATTAAGCCGGATGGAACTGACTCAGCAAGCTGAATAACTCGGACCCGAGGCCTGCATTGACATGGTTTATTCAATTTTTATTGCCTTCAATTTTTGATATAGTAGTTTCCATTTGATGGGGGCAACCCCACATTTATGTGAATTAAGTGTCTTACTACCTGCACAGAATGGCCTACGAGATTGCTCAGGCCTGCTTGCCCCTGAATCTCTCTCCCACTGCTCTACCATGATGCTCTGTACTTCTGTGGCCTGATATTCTCAGCGTGAGAGAGTGAAAGCCCTGGGAGTAGAGAAATTCACTGCGGGAAGTTACGATTTCCCAAAAGGCATAGTTAAAGTGTTTGTGTATTATTGAAGCAGACAAAGGTCCTCCAGTTCTCTTCTTTAGAGCATCTTCACAGGTCAGTTTGAGGCCTGACCTCTCTGACATCATGGAATTCATAGACGAGTACCTGCTCTAAGAGGGTAGCATTTGCATTATGCCTGGTGATCAAAGATTGGTTAGCTCCTTCCAATCAATATTTTTCCAGCTGATAAGTGGGGTGATATCTACCCACCTCTTAAGGCAGGCAGAGCTGAGTAAGGTAAGCAGCAAGAGCTGATCCTGACCTGTTGGTGGTAGGTGGGAGAAATCTCACTGGACTCCTATGATAACCAGTAAAGTAAATGCTATGGGCTGAATGTTTGTGTCCCCCCAAATTCATAAATTGAAACCTAATCCCCTAATATGATGGCATTAGGATGTGGGATTGGCAGAGCCTCCATGAATGAAATCAGTGCCCCATAAAAGAGACCCAGAGAGTTCCCCTGCTCCCTCTGCCGTGGGAGGATACAGTGAGAATATGACTATCTATGAACTAGGAAGCAGGATTTCTAGTAGGGAGGAGGATTTCCCACCAGACACCTTGACCTTAGATTTCTAGCCTCCAGAATGATGAGAAAAATTTCTGTTTTTTTACAAACCACCCAGTCTCTCATATCCTGAATGAACTAGAGAGTGAATCAATTCTATGTTTGTAGACAATGGCTGCTAAGTGGAGACACTTGAAGGTTATATTGTGTAGGGAAGGAGAATTCAAAAGGAAACTAAGTTTACCTACTTCCTTCTGCTTGAACGAACTCTTCATCTCCTTTTTCATCTCAGAAGCCTGATGATTCTCTATTTCCCTGATGACCAAGGTCGGGGAGAGCCACCTTGGGATCCTCCATCTCCTCATGTCCTGCCCTCACTCTTGACATGATCTCCTGACCTTTTAAAGGTCAACCTCCACAGGGAAGGATGACTCAGTGCCTGACATAACAACATGAAGAATTTGTCGACAGAATCAATATTCTAAATGGATGGGTCTGTGTTTTCTTCTGCCCATAGCCCTGTTGGAATAACACTGACCATCTGGAAAAATAATTTAATCAGGCTAAGGAATGGTTTCCAAAAACAGCTACAGAAATTGCCACGAGTTGATTTAGTTCCAGTCTGACCAGGAGGAAATCAAGAACATAGTAGACAATGTTCGGGGGGAATTAAATGCTGAAGTCTTGACAAATGTGTTTTGATCCCAGAAAGGCTAAAGGGGAAAGTAGGTCTTAAAGAAAACATGGAAGTAGAGAATCATCAGGCTTCTGAGATGAAATAGGAGACGGAGAGTTCATTCAAGCAGAAGGCTAGACAGATGAGCTGCTTTGGGAAGGGAGGGGAAACTCTCTAGCATCTAGAGGAAACTAGTAGAGAATTTCTTTCCTCCTTCTTTGCTCTGGGCCTGGGACAAGGCAAAAACTCATCCTTCAAAGTATGTGTATGTAGTTCTTTCATGTTTCTATTACATTTTTTAAAATTTATGTTTTATTGAAGTATAATCAGTTTACAATCTTATGTCAATTTCTGGTGTACAGCATAATGTTTCTATTACATTTTTTAAAATTTATGTTTTATTGAAGTATAATCAGTTTACAATCTTATGTCAATTTCTGGTGTACAGCATAATGTTTCTATTACATTTTTTATCCTTTATGGGGCTAACCATTTGAATGCTTCTAAAAATCTGCCTCCTTTGCTCTAAGGTGCTGATCTGGCATTGCTCAACTGAAGGTTTCAGACCAAAGACATCTGGAACTGAAGAATCCCTGTTCTTGGTTCATTTAGGCCATGAAAGCATCAGGTAAACAAGAACTGCATCCATCATACAGAGAAAAGTCTATAATGCTTGTGTTTATTATTTTATTTCTATTACTTCCTAATTTTTAAATTTTAATTGACATTGACAGGATTTCCCTCAACAACAGAAAAGCACACGGGCTTAATACTAGTACTTACGACCACAGTGGTTATAATTGCCTAATAGTTGCCTAATACGTAACTGAAAGCTGAAGAAGTTCTCTACAGGGTCAGAACAAGAACTAATTAAGGATTTTTTAGAGGGATATTACCAGTTATAAATGTCAAGTCAAGGAATAAAGAGACTAACCTAGCTTTACTGCAAAGACTTTGACTGGCCTTACCTCCTGAACCCATGACTTCCCAGCAAGTCAGATGTCACACAATGCATGGGGGTGCATGGGGGTTCCTTAACAATCCAGATTAGCTAAAAGCCAGAGGAGGCAGGGGGCCTTGTCTCTCATTGGTGCTCAGAGAGTTTCATGGGTAATTTCCATCGATGTTCATGAGAACTACATGAACTAATCCTTCAGCTCAGACCAATTTGTACAGAGCATTCATTAACCAGTACCTAAAATATTGCAGAAATGTCCTGGTGGATATATTGCCAAAACAAATTTGGGAGCATTAACTGTGTTTTGTTCACTGAAAGAATTTAGTGAATTATAAGGGTCAAAGGCAAGATGACATGCGTGGAAAAGTGAATAAACATACAAAGAGGAGGGAAGACTCTCCAACACAGTAGCCACAAGCCACATGCAGCAATGTAAGCTTAAATTAATTAAATGATGTTTCAAATTCAGTTCCTCAGTCACACTAGCACACTTCACGTGCTCATTAGCCAGTGTGGCTAGTAGCTACCCTATTGCAGGATGTAGAGAGAGAACGTGTTTGTCAATGCTGAACCATACTGATCTATTGCAGCCTTCCAGCCTCTGTCCCCACCCCAACTGACAGCGTGTGGAATTTTCATATCCTGCCTTGTGTGATTTCAAGACTCACATTGGCTCCAGTAGAAACCAGAAAAAACACTTAGGACAAAGTTGTTGTTGCCACCATCACTGTCTGAGCAGCTAATGAACTGGATGACCTTAGAGATAGGCACAACTTTGGGGCCTGAGTTTCTGTGCCTGAGAAAATCTGAATTGACCCCACAGCTATCCAGCCTTCTTTCTCTAGGTTGTGGTCATGTGTTCCTGTGGTCTATGTCTGGTGTTAGCTGCTGCCTACACCTCTAACTAGGCAGCCAGTGAGTACAGTGAGATAAAGGTGTAGGAGAAACAGTCCTTTGTGATCCCAGCCTGTACGTTGCCCAGGTCTGTCTCGTCACAATTGTTTCCTCATTCATGTGAGCGTGAGAGTTCAAAGTCAGGGTTTAGGGTCTAGAGGCAGATTATGAGGTATAATAAAAGATCCTAGAATTACTGGGACAATAACCTGTAAGTATGTACGAATGACATTACATGATTAGCAAAGATGTGGGAGAAATCTATCTCATGAAATAAGCTTAGTTGTCAAACCATGTTTAGTCCAAAATCTTTCTTTTTTTGTAATCATTTACGTGGGATTTTCAGATAATCTTTATGTGGGAATAGGTAAATAATGCTTAAAAAAAAAAAAAGAACATAAAAAAACAGCCAAACACTCCCTGTCTTGAACTTCCCCTCCTTTAACTGATCCAGCCTTTGACAGAGAACTTGAGCCAGTGCCACAGAAGGAGGCTGCTCCTTCTGTTTACAAAAACGTCTGAGGAGAAGAGTGGGAGAAGTGTAGTTATTTCTCTAACTAAAATCGGTTATTTAGTTCTAAAAAGACCTAAGGAGTTAATTTTAAAATAATCACAGTGATGATGGTGATGATGGTGATGTGATGATGATGATGGTGATGTGATGATGATGATGGTGTCATGATGATGCTGGTGATGATGTGCTTATTCTCCAGTTGTGAGCACTCAATATATGCATGTGGCTGACAACACAGAGAAATCAGAAGCACTTTCCTTAGCCAACTAGACCTGCGCTCCAGGAATAATTATTTTTTGGCAAGTTGCTCCTGAAAAGGTTAATGTAGTTAGGTGCTGTACTTCATCTTTTTTTTTTTTTAATTGAAGTACAGTCAGTTACTATGTGTCAATTTCTGGTATAAAGCACAATGTCCCAGTCATGAATATATATACATTTATTCATTTTCGTATTCTTTTTCATTAAAGATTATTGCAAGATATTGAGCATAGTTCCCTGTGCTATACAGAAGAAACTTGTTTTTTAATCTATTTTTTTTATATAGTAGCTAACATTTGTGAATTTATCCCCTCCCACCCCCTTTCGCCAGTAACCATAAGATTGTTTACTACGTGTCTGTGAGTCTATTTCTGCTTTGTAGATGAGTTCATAGTGTCTTTTTTTTTTTTTTTTTTTTTACTTCATCTTAACTTCTGCTTCTGATGACCAGGCAAAGATGACAGAGTGAGAGACCTAAGGACAATGTTTACAATCCTGCATGAAGATAATTCTTATCCTCTTGTCTCATTCATATCCTCGCAATGAAAACAAACACACACACTGAATGTTGTGTACCTGGAATAGGTTGAGGCGAGCCGTGACTCTCTTCTGACAGAGGTGCTGCATGCATTTGAGTTAATCCAAAAGTTCTCTGTGGTTTGGCAAGGAGAGTTTTGAGTTTCAATTCCGTGACTGCTGTTTAAACTGCAGAGTTGATGCACAAATGATCCATAACGCATTTTGGCATATTAAATCGTCTTCACAGTTCTAATATGCCATGAAACCCAATTTACATATAACGGAGGCACAGAAGATGAAAAGCTGAGAACAGACTCCTGTTTCAAAAGGCATCAGGCACACTACTTTATTTTCTTGAAGCACCACTAACTTCTATAAATCCGTTGCTGGAAAAGGTTATTAAGCTGCCAGGCCCTTCTTCTTTCTTCTCAATCCTTAATTCCCCTCCTCCTCTCACACACCATATGGGAACTCTTCTCTCTCCCCCTCCCACTCTTCTTTTTTCTTTTTATCCCATAGCTCTTTTTTCTTGAGCTCAGAATCTTTGGACCACAACACACATACTCCTTCTCTTTCTGTTTAGACTTGCAGTGCATTTGGAGTTATTATTTCTTTTCCTTTCCTTTTGTTTTCTTTCTTTCTATTTTTTTTTTTTTTGGCCTATGGCAGATGTGACATAGTAATAGAACGTAGCAATAAAATATGCAACAGACAAGAAAACAGCTTTTCAGATTCTAGAGTGATCTCTTAAAGGTAGCACCTAGATAATAATACAAGACTAGGGTGTGACCAGTGGGCATGATGTCCCACCACCATATCATAAGGCTGTAGAGACGAGAGGCTTCCAAACCAGAGAATCCCAACCCATCATCCAGTTATTAGCTCTGTGGTGTACAGCCAAAAACATCACGGTAAGGACAGAATGCAAAAGCTGGCTTTCACCACACCTCAAAAATGTAATATCTTTGAATTAGGTCAGTAAATACTAAAACTTTACTTAATCGTGTCTCTTGGAAAAATAATGAGAATGTTTTATGTTATAGTATAATTAAAATTAACACTCTCAACCATCATTGTCAGCTGCTTGGCACTGGATAAAAAAAGACTTTGTCTGCCAAAGTTTTGCTTTTCTCCAGGGTTCCTAGACCAGGGTTTCTCAATCTTGGCACCATTCACATTTTGGGCCAGATAATCCTTTGTTGTGGAGGCTTGTCTTGTGCTTTGCAGGATGTTTAGCATCATCCATGTCCTCTACCCATTAGATGCCAGGAGCATCTCCCCATTTGTGACCACCATTGCCAAAGACCTGCTTGGGAAGCAAAATAACTCCCAGTAGAGAACCACAGCCATAGACTCACAAGTTGTGGATCTTTCGTCTCATGTTTCCTTCTACTTCTCTTTAATGCTCAGTCCTTTCTCCACCCCCTAGCAATGGACATCTACTCCTATCCAAACACAGACCCTCTCCATGCCTTCTCTCAACTGATTCTGTCTCAGCTGCATGAAACTGTCTTGACAATATCTGCATAAACCATAACTGATTCCCCTGAGCCTCAAAATTACATACAATGACTCAGTAGGAAAACATGAAACAATGAAGAAAAATACAATAGCTATAAAGTGTAAGGAATTCAAATCTAACTTTTTAGGTCTCTTTGTTGGGGACTCAAGCCTGTATTGATTGCTTATGGCTTGAGTTGACTATCTAGAACAGTTTGAAAGTGACATTATGGGGTGAGCTTGAAACACCCTTGAAGAATAAAGGACTGAAGTTTACATCCCATGCAATTTTTCTCCTTGTGGAAATGTATACATCTTATGGATTTCCTATAAAAAATTACTCGCCATGAATTTTGCATAACTCTGTAAACTTCTCTAAACCCTCTAAGTCTTACTCTCCTTGGCCTCCTTATATTCAGCAGGTAACCACATCTCTGACTTTAAACTGTGAAAATTGACAAGAAGATCCCAGACACCTGATGTGAGCATTCTCTTTTCATTTGTCTTCTTTCTTCATTAAAACATCTCTTCTCCCCATGCCCTCAGCTACACTGAATTATTTCTCAGTATATTCCCTCAACTTCTTTTTTATTTTTGCCTTTGGTTTCAGTGGATGAGATAGCCCTCCTCTTCAAAACTAACCTCTTGATTTGTGTCCATGAGCTTAAGCCTCTGATTATCTACTTTCTTTGCATCTTCAATATCTTACCTTCCAACCTGTCTGTAAGTATCACTGTCCGCTCCACCCTTTGCTCTGCCATTATCTCAAGCTTTTCATTCAAAATCTCTCAGTCCTTCTTCTGTCTTTCTCTGTTTTTCTCCCAATAGATTTTTCCAAAGAATAACTTATTCTCTTTATTTTAACCCTACTGCTTCTACTCCTTGCAGGCTTGTTTCTAACCTCACAGATCTGCTGAAACCACTTCAGCTGTTTAACAGTGACAACTCAATCATTAAATCACTGGGTTTTGGGATCTTGACCTTTGAGAATTTGATACAATGATTACTTAACAGATTTTTAAGCTTTCTTAGCTCCCATACTACTGCTATCTCCTGATTTTCTATCTGCTACCTTTGCTACTTCTTTTCTTTGCTATCATCTCCAAATACTTGAGGAAAATGAACTCATGGCTTTGAATACCTGACTTTCTGTCTAGCGTATCCAGTCTTCAATAGCATTTCCATTCAGAGACTCCAATGCTACTATTAAAAATAGATTCAGCAACTTTTCTTTTAACTTGGAGGTGGCGTCCCTTCTCCTCTGGGGAACTCCTCTTTATGTGTCTCTCTTTTCATTATAAGACAACATCTTCAATCATTTTGGGTAGAATCTTTGGAACTTGGAGACTTGCTTGGCTTGGGCAACAGAGCTGTCATTTCATGATCCTATCAGGCTCTTTATTATAAATACTGATGTCAGTTTTGAAGGAAGCAGAAGATGGGGGCAAGGCATAAAAGTAGAAATTTTTGCTAATAAGAGTCGATATATAGACATAAATATGCATATGGGGAGGGTGAGAGGTGGGAGAGAAATTGTTAAATCATTCCAGATTACTGCCTAAAACTGAAAAGTGAGAAATAATATAATATGCTATTTAGAATCTTATAGACAAAAACAGAATGGGTAAGCTAAAAGTTTGAAATTAGCTCTGGGGAAAGGGAAATGGAGGGCTCTGGTGGAGTTGTGCTTGATGGTAATAAGTGTTTAGAATTGCCTAACCCTTTAACTATGCATATGGAAATAAAACCCAAATATCGACATAAAAACCACATCATCAACATACATAATTAACCACAAAGAATAGAGAAGGGTGTGGGATGTACCATAACACAAGGGTGGCTCCTGCCACGTGGGCAAGATGGACAAGTCTGTAAAAGGAGGGAGGAGAGCGGAAATGAGTTAAGATGTCAGTCTGTGCTGGTTCTCTGGCTCACGCCCTAGGTTTGAAACCCATGGGAGAAGGGAGTGGCTGCTAGGAATCTCAGCACTAAAGGAGGGTATACCCTATTTTCCACCGACCAGTCTGAGTGCCTCTCTCCCACCTCAGCAGCCCCAGCAGAGTAGAAGTGGTGTGTGAGGCAGATGGCAGGGTCTTGAAAGAGTGTCCACCCGCCGAGCTGTCCTGATCACCTGTAGCATGGAGACAGTACGGCCCTTAGACCCCTGCTCGGGCCTCACACTTGAAGGGGGTACACATTGGCCTTTCTCTGACCAGGTCCTGTCCTACAAGACTGGAAGTCCTGGGGACCAAGGGACTTGCCCACCCAGGGCTCATTTCACTGCTACCATTCCAAGCCATGCTCTGGACCCTTGGGGTTCTGGAAATTCTGCCAAGATTGTCCTCATCCTTCACCCAGGCTTTGCGTGTCTCTTCTTGGATCCAGTCTCTGGAAGGTAAGCCTTCCCACTAGTGTGTGCACCCGTAGGGCCGGGTCGAGGCCAAGAAGTGATTATTTGTGTTTGTGTGTGTGGGGGTTGGTGTGGGCTGCAGATGGGATCCTCTGTACGTGGGCTGGGATTTCCACACAGGTGTGTTAAAGGCCAAAAGGCCACAGGCCATGGGGAAAGCAGCCGGTGGTGGGAGGAGAATGGAAAGTGGATTAGAAAGTGGGGCTTGCTTCCCTCATGTCAGCCCACCTCAGCGTAGGGCTACAGGCAGTCTAACATTTTGAAATTCAAATGACCTGAGTCATTATAGAAGCGTATTTGTCAAGGGAAAAGTACAGAATCTATTTTATTCAACGATCGTTTTGCTCAGTAATATTTAGAATCACGGTGTGTGGGCCTCCATCAGTACCATCGCCCTGAGCCCCGTGCGGTGTGGCAGGCCCGGAGGAAGAGATCCAGAAGTTACTCCAGAAGCTAGTGGGGGTGCTGAGGCTCTGGGAGGGCCACTGCTGGTGGTTGGGATCAAGATAAGAACTCGGTCCTTGTGGCCTGTGCCTGGAGGCCAAGGTGGAGACCAGTTCGTAGGGGTGAAGGTCAGGAAGGAATAGTTATAGTTATAGCACAGAGAACAGCAACAGCCAATGTAGCAAAGACAGAGGCCAACTGCCAGCAACCACAGGCCGAGCAGCAGGAGCCACCAGCAGTCAAATAAGAACCGGGATGAAGAAATGGCGATTGGACCCCTCCCTGCACCCCTCCCCCACACCACACACACAGATGACATCACGATGCTAGATGAGCTCCTCGGTATCCTGTAGGCTGAAGAAAGGACAAAGACGTCTTTTGAGAGCTTAGAACAGCCATCCTAAGGAGATTAAACTATGAATTGAATATGTTTAAATTCTGAACATAAATGAACTTTTACCTCAAAGGGAATGTTTTAAACAGGATGTGACTGGATAGACTACCTTAAAGGTACATGAATCTTTTTTTTGCTAGTGATCAAAGAGAGATTCAGAGGTAAGCTGAGGTCAGCTCTGGAAAAGTAGCACTGTTAGGTTTCTGTACATCTGATTCATGAATGCAAATGGACCGGTAATGCTCTAAAATATACCAGCTGTAGGTGAAGTCTAACTTCGAAGGATTTAGAAACTCTACTTGATGGACACAAGGACATTTTGAAATTCACAACATTTGGAATATGTTGCCTTAGAGAGTAAGGTTGAAAGTGAAGTAGGCCTCCTGAGTATTTTGCTAGTGACCATTGACTACAAGGTCTTGGACAATCTTTGGTAACCTCACATTCACTGGAAGCCGAGGGATTTGTTAAGAGGAAAGCTGCAGATTCTTTAGGCAGAGAGAATAATGCCTTCTAGAAGAAGGTCTATTGCATTATTTGAACTGGGTTTGATCAACAGGGAACCATTCTGAGCACTCCACTACATGGTACTAGGGCATTAGAAACATCTGAAATTGTTGCCAAAATGGGATCTATCTAGCCAATAGAACTGACTTATTGACTGGGTGATGTAGACCACAGAGGAAGGAAAAGTAACCTACAATTATGATTACTTGATTTTTTTTCCCTCGAGACAGCTGAAGATGTGAAAAAAAAAAAAAAAAAAAGAAAGGTATGTGACTTGCTCCTACAGTATTTCATGAAAGACCCTCAAAATTCAAATTAATTTAGGATCTGTATACAGTTACAAGCCTTAGGTACTGGGAATAAAAAACAGCAATAAAACAAACACAGGTCCCTGATCTTATAGAGTTTACCTTCTAGTGGGAATGGTATATAATAAATGATTAATAAATATTTGTTTAAAGCATTGTAGTTAAATGCTTTATATATATATATATAATATACACATATATTAAACACATATATTCAGAAAAATAGATAAGCTCAGGATTATTGTCCTGGATCCCTTGTATCAGGGATCTGACAAAACTTCTATTACTGTTCAGTTAATGCACAGAAAAATACTTATTTCTCTATGTGTGTTTCTGGCATGGAGATATTCTGTTCAGGGGAGGGACTATGAAAGTCCTCTCTTGTGGGAAAAGTTTTAGTTAGCCAATACAGAAGAACCTAGGAGATCAATTCATCACAATCCCATCCTGTGAAAGTCTTTACCTGAAAATGATGAGTACACGACAGCTATTTCATTTTCATTTCAGAGGGAAAGTATGGCGATGTGAAAAGCATAGACATCTGGCCTGGGGGCATGTGAGAAGGCATAACTAGGTTTGGGAACATGGCATTGGTTGCTGGTAAGATTCCATTGAATGACTGTCAAGCAGTGTGAGGTCCAAAGGCGGCACCATTTCACATGTGGCATGCTCTTCTCTAACAACACTCAGCAAACTGGTGTTTAGGGCATTGCACATGGGTTTTTGACTTCAGCTAGGGATGGGATTCCACTGGGTAGATGCAATGCTTCAGAAGTTCTAGGGAGTAACAGGTGTGGCTTGACAGGAAGATGCTGGCTGATGGGAGGAAATGGCCAAGGGGGTATAAGCCTGCATCAAGTCAAAATTGGCACAGTGGGTGTAGGGATGAAGAGAGCTGATATGATAAGAGATTTTGGTCCATGCATAAGATGTCAGCATTTAAGATTTCAGAATTGGAGAATTTCAGAATGATTTCAAGGAATAATTTCATGGCCATGTATGAGAGGTAGTTCAAGCAGAGTGAAAATGGAAGATTTGGAATTAAAATGAAGGAAAATGTGAGGAAGATATATTGGAAATATCACCTAAATGACTATTTAGCTTACTCAGAAGTTAAGAATTTGACAAGCTAAAGGGAAGTATGTGGTCCGGTTGCCCAAACTGAAGGTTAGTAAAAGGTACTAACAAGGTGAATAGCTGGTTTATATCAGCCCCAAAGGGCAGCTTCTGACATTTTTGACATGCAGAGGAATAATGGTTTTATGTAAAAGGGAAGGAGGAGATACCAGCACCTCGTTCTCTTCATTACAAGGGTTTGTATGGGAAATTCTGGCCTTCAGGGCTATTAGACTCCAGTTAAGACAAGAAGCATTCTGCCAAGAGGTTTTCAGTGGCGGAGTTTTCTATCATAGAGTGGGGAATGCAGAGACTACGACCAACCAAGGCAGCCAGAAGTGAAGTCTGGGACTGAGAGTAGGGGAGGGGATAGAAGGTCAAAGGGCAGGGACTGAGAATAAACAGGGGTGTGAGGTCTGGGAAGATTAGCTGCTCCCCAGGATCCAAGTGGAGCAGAGGTACAAAGTAGTTTCCTACCCTGCTGGCTCAGGCCCTGGGGGGTGTTGTCAGAGGCTTCATGATATTAGCAAATTGTGATTTTTTTTTTCAGCTTTTCAAACAAAATCTTGGTAGGAAGCTCTTATGTGCCTCTGAAGTGATCCTAGTTCAGGCATTTGCAAGTAAGAAAGAGTGAGCGTCCCTGGGGGTGGGATGGTTCTGAATCCACTCAAAAGCCAGCTGTGGCCTGAGTCAGTAGCCCTTTTGACGAAAGTCTAGCCAGGGATAAAGGGATATATCTTGTTTTCCAGTCCACCTTTTAGTCTATATTATTATTATTATTATTATTATTATTATTATTATTATTATTATTATTATTATTATTATTATTATTATTACTTTTTAATGGAGGTACTGGGTACTGAACCCAGGACCTTGTGCAAGTTAAACATGGACTCTACCACTGAACTGTGGCTACGCCCACCAGCCTATCTTTTTAAGTTTGCATCGTGACTGTTCATGGTTGTGACCAAGGCCCTTCCAAGGAGCTCCTTAACCACATTGGTTAGCCCTTCTTATTTTTCAAGTCTGAGCCAAAATGTGGGTTCCTTGGTTGAACTACTTACAGAATGAATCACTTTAACTAAATTCAGAAGATATAGTCACAGAAAAACAAAAACAAAAACAAAGACAAAAACCCAGACAGGATCATAAGTAATAATAATAAATTACTTCGACTTCCTCTCAGATCCATGCTTCCTCAGTTTTATTCCACACTAGGTTTTCTCTAATTAGGCCTGTGGAGGCAAACTTGGAACTTTACCATGCAGCATTTTGGTTGGTTGGTGAGAGAGGAAATAAGAGAAAGAGAGAGAGAGGCAGGGAGAGGGAAAGGGGGAGAGAGAGCAAGCTAATACCTTGTGATTTTTTCTTTTTTTAATCCAGTCACCACCTTGGAAACCATGAGTGTTCTGGATGAAAAAACAACTCTTTTGTTCTCCAGGAAAACTCAATTTGAAATAAATATACATGGATTTAAAATAATACATTCATTTAAATTCTCTAGGTACAACCACTTTGATGGAAATTTCCCTAAAAAAGCAACAAATTATTTGCCTCTGCATCTAATCAACCAATCAGACACCCCCATGCTGATTACTTAATGAACTAGAATTTTAATGCAAAAATGTATGATTATCAACAATTCTTCTGACACCCCTCCCCCACCCCCCAAAACCACAAACACTTTGTGCTTATAATTCTTACCAAATTAGTTAATATTTTCTTCAACCATAGAACAGAATTTGTTAATCTAAACTGAATTCCTGGCCAAATATCTCAGAGCAGCTAGCAAAGCATGCAGCCAAGCAGATAAGACGGAGTTGATGGCTAACCAAATGGTTCTCGTCTCACTATGCAGAAGAAAATAATGCAGCTAGCTATATGAAAAGAAAAGAAAGCCCAGGGCCTGTTGCAGAAGTCTCAAGTTAAAGACCAAAGAAAGAAAGAAAGAAATCCTATAATGGGCTTACATTCTATGTACTATTTCACCAAAATTTCGAGGAAGAATCTTCACAACAGGAACACTCGTCCAGTTTTGGGTGGGAAAGTGAGACAAAGTGGCTGGTTCTGGTCCAGACTTAGTGAGTTGTTTTTGCTCTTTTCAACTTATTTACAAACCAGAAACAAACTTAGAGACATAGAAAACAAACTTACGCTTACCAAAGGAGAAAGCAGAAGGAGGGATAAATTAGGAGTTTGGGATTAGCAGATACAAACTACTATATATTAAATAGATAAACAACACAGTCCTACTATGGCACAGGGAACTGTATTCAATATCCTGTAATAAATTATAGTGGAAAAGAACATGAGAAAGGATATATATGTATAACTGAGTCACTGTGCTGTACATTAGACACTAGTACAACATTGTAAATCAGTTATACTTCAATAAAATTTTTAAAAATAAAATAGAAAAGAGCTCAGTCTGCCTTAATAGACTGGTGTTCCATATTACTCTTACAGCTCTTTGCTCTGACATCCATTTCCCGAATGGAATTCAAGTATGGAGTAAAAGTGAGGAGTGTGGAAATCTGAGTGGAAGTCAAAATAATCTGTGGGGCCTGAACTGTACACACAGGAGATTATTCATGGAAAAGTCCTATTGTGAAACAGATATAATTTGTCTTCTAGTGAAAGGATGTATTAACTATATAATTGATTATTGACAAAATCACATAGAAGTTTTCATGAAGTGAATGAATCCTGTCTATGCCTCATTTTCAAAGTAATAAGCATGACTCTTTTATAATCAACCTATATTATTTAGAATGATTTTACCCAACAATAACAGCAACTATTTCATGAACATGATGTGAGGAGTCATTGAGCCAATAGATACAAAGGATATAAAATTGCGCCTACTTCCCAGAAGCACACGATAAACATTAGCTATTATCATTATCACTCTAGACGGTAAATAATCCCCTTCCTACAAAAGAGGAGCTTGAATTTCAGAGCATTTTACTGACTTGCACAAGATACAAATTAAATCACCGAATTGAGAGTGCTGCCAGGTCACAGTGAAATTACCTGAACTATTGGCCTACTCCTAAATCTATTTCCAAAATCGTAAATCCAAAGCCATAATTGAAACAGACTCACATGTGGGCAGTCAGAAGAGACATTGACCAAAATGTTGTCAAATCACATTTTACAGTAAATGCTGCTGCAGCAGGGACAAAGTTTGAGACTTAAGCTGTTCATCTTCATAACTCAGATCTTTTGCTGATGTCTGGAGACTTTGCAAGGAGAGATCCTTCCAGGGTCTGTTTGCATGAGCAACTAAAAACTAGCAAGTGGAGGAATTCATTGTGAGAAGACAGAAATTTGAGGTGCCCAAAACTGATTCCATTACTGGTTGCCATCAGAGGAGAAGGAAAAGTTTTGAGTAGTCTGGTGAATGGTGACCAGGCTGTCCTATAGACTGGACCTCCTTGCCCCAGCAATCCCGTGTCCAAGGGAGGAGGAGAAAGCAGCAATACAAGCCCAGGACCAGAAACATCTCTATGAGCTGTTGAGAATGAAGGCTGGTCATGGATACTCAGTATTAGAAGGTGGTGTTTACAGTGTGTAACCTAAGTAGAGTGGAGGATGTTTTTCCCGCTAGAAGAGGTAGCTGAGAGCAACTTGGCATTCGGAAGAAGAGAAACATAATGCATCTGAAGGGCATAAGGAGCGGTTCTCAGAGCCCTGGGCTGGAAGCCACCACTGTTTTCATCATCAGGATAGCAATGTGGGAGCCCGGGTCCCATGACATCCACATTCCACGATGGAGGAAGGAGTAGTAGATGCCTCGTGGGAGGTAGGAGAGCTGCATCGCCCATAAAATGGGAGTTTTCTTAAAAAATTAGAGGCATTAGAAGGAGATTGGAGTTTCTATGATTTAGTAGGTGGGAGACGGGTCAAATTCTATTTAAACTTTATTATAATGATTCAAGTTTTCCCCATAAGTTATGGATACATACATTAATTCTTACATTAATGTATTGTGCAGAACTGTGCTAGGTACTGTGGATAGGAAAGGGAATCATATAATTATGGTTCTTGTTCTCAAGGACTTAAAGCTTTGTGGAGAAATGTCAGTTCCATGAGGACAGATAGTTTATCTCTTTTGTTCACTTTTGTTCATTTTTGTACTCTAGGACTAAAAAGGAGTACCTGGGATGGGAGAGGCAATTATCAAATACTCACTGAAATAATTTTTAAAGGACCTTAGTTTGTTTAATAAGAATTTTAAAGAGTGATATCTATTTTACTCTTATATATATGCCAAAGAGAATTGAAAATATGTCTACACAAAAACTCACATACAAATATTCCTAGCAGCATTACTCATAGCATCCAGAAAGTAGGAACAACACAAATGTCCATCAATTGCTGACTGGATAAATAAAAAGTAGTGTATTTATACAGTGGAATATTATTCAGCCCTGAAAAAGAATGAAGTACTGATTCTTGTTACAACATGGATGAAACTTGAAAACATTATGCTAAGTGAAAGAAACCAATCACAAAGACCATGTACTGTATGATTGAATTTATATGAAACTTCCAGAATATGCAAATCCATAGAAACAGAATGTAGATTAGTAATTGCCAGAGGCTAGGTGGAGGGGGTGGGAGTGGAGAGTGACGGCTAATGGGTATGAGGTTTCTTTTTGGGGTGATGGGAATATTCCAAAATTTATTGTAGTAATGGCTGAACAACTCTGTGAGTATACTGAAAATCACTGAGTTGTACATTTGGAATGAATGAATTGGATGGTATGTAAATTATAAGTTATACATAGAGTAAGAAAGGGAAAACAAAAGAAAGAAAGAGAGGAAGAGAGAGAGAGAAATATCTGCAAGCTACTGTGGGAATGCATGGAATGGACCACACAAACCAGCACATTAGTAAATTAATCCTAACTTTAACCTTAGTTCATTCTCCCACCTAGAGAATGTCTGAAATGATTTTCTAATAGAGATTTGCTGCAGATGCGAAATGAAAGAAAAATCTAATTTAAAAATGCAATGTTTTCTCAAATCTTCCTTCCTCACATCAGGGGTCATGTGGTTCTATCTGCAGACTGAGTTCTACCCTAGGATCTAAAATCAATCTTGTTTTTGATGGGGACATTTATTGAACTTGAGTTTGATACTTCTAGGACTTAGCATTTCTACTTTTCTGCTAGTCTTGTTCTGATCTAGAATTTGCATGTAAGCCATATTCTTCAGTCTAAATCCCAAGCTGCCCTTGCAGTTCTTGTCCCCTGACTTCTACTCTTGTACCCAAGCCCTTAGCCTAAGATGCAGTCTGTTTGAACTGAGACCTTGCCTGGGATCCTTTTCAGGGATTTTCCAGGCATGAGGATTTGGTCCTTGGCTCCTGTTGGGTCCTGGATTGTCTTCCCAGATGCTGATCCCCACTCAATACTTCTTGCCTTGCCTTGCAGTGTTGTGGAGCTTTAGTGATGCCATATGCTTGGCCAGATGCCCTCCACTTATCTGTAAATATCAAGACACAGCATTCCAGGAGTTTGGCTGGACTTCCTTCCACCACTGGTGAGCCACATTCCTCCTCTCAACTTTCTCAGGCCCACAGCATACATTCCAGGTCACCTCAATGATACCAATCTTAGGGGAATAACTTTTTTTTTTAATATCTAGGTGTGTCATCAGAATAATTTTGGTTTTGACAGAAGTTTATGATTTTTCGTTCAGCTTATCTTTTGTAGGGATTCAACAGATACACATTTATTAATTCAATGATAAGGGCTTACTATAGCAGTACCGTTATGGTGCTGGTTACACAAAGCTAAAAAGTAAAGCTCCTACTTGAAACCATGATGGTGATGATGATGACAATTAATATATTTGGATATTCACTAAGTACAGTTACTAGACCAAGTGATAGAGCCTCATTATCTCATTTATTTTTCATAACAACCCTATATTGTAGATTCTAATATCATATGCATTTTAAAGATAATAAAACTGAGACCTAGGGAATAACATGCCCAGGATTCAAGTCTTAGATTATCAAATTCTGAATCCTAAGCTCTTAATCATCATGTTGCTATCACAAAACAATCTTAGATTAAGATAACATTCAGTCTTAAAATGTCTTTTGGAAGAACAATAAACAAACAAGCTTCCTACTCCCATTCCTAAGATAATTCATCCAGGGTCAAGAACTAGAGTTCCACATGATAGGGACAGACACCAGAGGTCAAGTTCAAGGATGTTATTAAGGCAGGAAAAGACAGGTGAGTCCTAGATGTCCAAATAGGCCCCCAGGTACAGAGCCCAAGGAATTTTAGGTTCAAAAATAGGAATGAGGACTCCAGAGACTAAATTATGAGACAGTCTGAGCTACAGTATTTCTGCATCTAGACGGGTTCTGAGGAACAGACACAGGGAATCAAAGGCAATAGTGAGCATGATGGTGAGTCAGGAGCCCTGCAGTGTGAAGAACCTTCAGAATTCCTTCCCAGACCTGATCTGATCTCAGTGAGGCAAGTCACAGGTGAAGACATGCAGGCCACCTGATGGAAGTGGAGAAGTGAAGGGAGCAAACTGTGAATCCACTACAATTTAATAATACAACCTCACGTGGAGACTAACCTATATCCAAAATCCAAGCAAACTGGATTCCACTGAGTGATTCTTTTTGATGTAACCCAAAAAGGAAGAAAAATAAACATCAAAAGAACTAGAAAAATCATTAAAATGAGCTAAAGCAATATTAGACATATCATAGAATATTCGAGAGCAGAAATAGTAAGCAGACTTGAAATTCATGCAGAGCAGAGTTTCACCACTTTTGATATGTTGTATTTTCCAAAGATGACCACAACAACATCTTCCCATGTATTCTTCTAGAGTTGCATCACTCCCTAATCAAGAGATGAGGTCTAAGTCCCTTCCCCTGAATCTCAGTGAGCTTTTATCATCTCTGTAACCAATAGATTGTGTTAGAAGCAATTGTGTGATTCCTGAGGATAAGCCACAAAAGGCTATGGAGCTTTTATATTGTTGTTAGATGGAACACTTACTTTTTAGAGCCCTGAGATGTTATATGAGGACACAATGGCTCCAAGACTGCTATGCTGGAGAGCCAACAGTCCAGCTGAGCTCCAGACCGCAGTCTGCTTCAACTGTGAGTGCACCATTTTGGACAGCCAGTCCAGTTGAGCCTTCAGACGACCTCAGCTGTAACCAACATCTGACTGCAATTTCACAAGGAAAGTCAAGCAAGAACTACCCAGCTAACAGCTTACGAATTCCTGACCCACAAAATTGTGAGCAAACTGTAGTCATCATTTTAAGCTGCTAAATTTGGAGGTAACTGCAGCAGTAGTAACCTGAACACCACAGAAGAGAGAACAATCTCTGTGTTTCTAAGACACGTGGCTCATCTCTTCACATCGTGGCAATAAGGATGACAGCTGAATCTGGAGGGAGACACACCAGTGTGGGGAGAGAAGAGCCTGAGTCCCACTGGAGGTTAGTTTAGAGTCACCAGTGATATAATCTGTTCATAAAAGTTCATTCACTATTTATGCCATGATTAAACTTAGCGAGATCTCCAAAATAGTTGCTTAATTTTTTCTCAAGTCCAGATTTGTCTTTATCTAAACAAGTATTCATTCACTGATTTCAGGTCCAGAAGGTGGATAAACTTCCAAGATAACAGCATGGATTTCCCAGTATTCTATCAGTGGATCAGATAAGACACATGCATCTGTGTATTTACTTTCAACTCCACAGCAACGTGTTAGTGGAGACTCCAGGAATTGATGGTGAAAAGAAACCCTCTATTACTTCTACTTATAAGTCTACTAATTATAAAATGACATATTCAGAGTAATTGTTTTTAAAACATAAGTCATTATTCAGCAAGCTATAAATGAGGATTCTTAATTCTATTACCTCTTCTTCTTCACCGATTCCCATGATTAGAATTTTTGCAAATGATGCACCTTCTCCTTGTCTCAATTTCTCTTCCAGCTAAAGACTCCCATAAAACATGCTCTCTGCAGAATTCTCAGGAGGAGGGAGAACGAGCTTAGCCATCACCTCTTAACCTATTCCGCACACCCTCAGCCAGCAACCTCATTCTCCTTTTGGCATTCGGAGGGCTCTGGTATATCCCTTGCCCTCAAAAATGCTATCAACATAATGAAAATTGAGATGAAAATTAATCATTTGGTGAGCTTCCTTCTGCGTCTGTTTTAAAACTTTCTGGGGGTGGGGGTAGATGGGAGAAATCTGTAGAACTTTGAAAGCTTGTACTGGGATTCATGTTGTCTGTATTGTACTGGGAAATCTGAGAAGGTCCATGAGGATTGTTTATCAGGGAGAAATGAGATGATACTGTTTCTCAGCATTTGAGATCCAGAACCTCAAATTGGAACCAGTATTCTGTCTCTAATTTCCCATGGTTGTCTGCCCATACAGTGGTCTTCCTACTTACTGCCTTATATTTGTATTTTCTGGTTGGGTCCTTTCCCCTACTAGACTGTAAGCTTCTCACATGTTTCTGTATCTCAGAGCATAGAACTGGATCAGGATATAATAAGAATTTAATGGCTTTTGATGAATTAACACCATCTTAACTTTAAAAAGGGGGGAGAAAAAGAGGTCATGAATCAAATGATACTTGGGAAATATCCACCTGGGGGGGTGAATACGGAGGCCTGGTTATCTTTACACCAACGTTCGGCATCTCAGCCCTTCAGAATGCAGTCAATCTGGACATGTCCTCAAATCTCCTCACAAATAAGAGATGGAATAATAATAATGGTACCTGATATTTGTAAAGTACTTTTGTGTTTATCATATTGATTTTTATGGCAATCTTTTTAGAAACTGTTTGGCAAAATCCATTATTATCATTTTTAAAGATTAAGAAACTGAAACTCAAGGAGGTAAAACTATTCGCCTAGTTACTCAGGAATAAAGTGACAGGGACAAAACAAAAACCTAGAATCCAGGACTCCTGTCCTAATCCAGTGCTCTTTCCACTAGAGCCCACTGTAAAATTCTGGAAAGAGCAGAAATCATTGCTTATACACACAAGAAAAAATTTAGTTTGGATCTCGATCAAAATCTGATGTTGTGGATTTCTGCAATCCACCTTAGCTGAGAGGTACTCATTTTTCATTTCAGGGCCAGCACTTCAGTAGCTGAAAGCAGTCTGTGCATTCATTTGAAATGAAGGATGGGAAGTTCCCTGAAAAGGTTCGAAGTCTTAATTCAATTGATATTGGCACAATAAAGTCTAGGACACATCCAAGTCCATTACTAAGACTTCTCATGCCAGCAGATTTGCAAAACGAGGTGAGGAATTGCATCAAGTTCTTTCTGCTATGTGTTTTAAGGTAAAGTGGTACAGATCCCCTTCCTTCACATGAGAACTGAAGAGTGTGTGCTCAGTGATAGTCTGCCTGTACAAGCGACACCATAAGGAAGGGCAAAAATGAAATCTCTACCTCTTGCTTCCCCTTGTAATGTGCACAGCAAGAGCTCCTGATTCTTCAGGCTGGAATGGGACATGCACATGTATGGCAGTGGGCAACGGGGACTGGAAGATTCCATCGTTCCTCATCCCTGTGGTCATCCCACATTCTCAAGAGTTGGCCAAGAGTTAGGAACATAAAGGGGGAAAAATGAAATTTTTGTTGCTGCTTTTTAAAGCCAATATTTTGGAATTGTGAGGGTATTTTAAACTAAATATTTTGGTTAGATCTGTTTTGCTACATTTATGCAAATATAACCTAATTTTGACTTCCTCCTTATGTTTTCTCATAGCTTTCTACAAGACCTAAGATCCCAAGGGAGGGCTCAATACACTGTTTCAAGTCTTGGTTTTAGACTTTCCAGAAAAATAAAAGAAATGTGGAATAATTTTTTATCAGGATGATTATAGCTTCAAGTAATGGAAAACCTTGATTCAACTTGATCAAATAAGGCTTTTAATTATGTCTTGTAGCAAAAAGTCCAGAAGGCATGGTATAGTCAGGATCCAGCTTTGAACTCTTCTGTGCCTTGGATTCTCTCATGGCTGGCTCCTGTCAGGGTTCAAAATGGCTGTACCAGGTCTGAATGACATATCTGTATATAATAATGACCAGGGGCAGAAAAAAAGGGGCTACCTTTTCCATGTACAGCTTTTGGGGGGAAACTGATTTTCCTTGCAGCTGTCTGGCTCATTAGCCAGACATGTGTCATAGGGCCATGCTTCAGCCATGGGCATAAGCACTGAGACCATCATGTTTTTCTCAGACCGATTAGGACTTACCCTGAGACTGGAGCTTGAGTGAGTTTCCCTTAAGTATATAACTGCAGAGAAAGGTAGGCATCAGAAGAAAGGAAGAAGTTGGTGTGGTTGGAATTGGGGAGATGAATCGTCATCGGACTGGAAATCAACAGTGTTTGGGGCAAGGTTTCTTCATCATATTTGATATTTTTTCAAACTGACAAGTCATTTCCCTTGTCACTCTTACTCTTCAGTGTTTAGTATGAACTGTACCAGAGCTTGAGGATATTAAGATTAAAAAAGTAATCTCTTAACGCTAGAGGAAAACAGTCTTTTCTATACAATTAAGAAAAACTGATTTTTAAAAAGAGCAAACCATGAAAAATATACATCTTCTAGAATGAAAAAAAAGTCTTAAGGACCTGCTGTTCCACAGTTTAGCAAAAGTAAATCAAAAGAGTTTTATACAAAATAATAAGGGAACAAGAGATTAAAGTATTACCCGTTTCCATAAGCACATCATTTAGTGTAAATGCAGATGGAAGGTGGAGGGGAAGCTGTTAACAATAAGATTCCACCAGCTCCATTTTCGAGGCCTTAAGGTATTACAGGACTAAAGAGAACTAAGTTATTTAATTGAAAACAAGATAAGTAATTATCTTCAATTCTTGTTCTAAGAAGGTAGTAATTAGAGTGGATCCCCACTCCTGGGTCAATACTCCCAGCTCACAACCTGATAGAATTCCCAGCTTGATGTTAACAGAATAAATAGAACAATATATCCTCAAATCTGTGGGGGAGGCAAGAAGATGATGGGGAGGATCTTACTCCTCTAATTGTTGCCTTCAGAGGATGAGAACAGGTAATTTCAGTCAGAGATTCCCACAATTGGAAGCTATAACCCTGAGAGTATCTTTAAAGGAGAAAAAGCCTCATTAGTGACTTAATCCTGTACTCCCTTCAATTCCCAATATATTGAAGTGTGAAGATGCAAAATGATGGGAAAAAAAACTCTCAGCTCAAGTAATGTTTTAACCTAAAGGGAATACATTATTTAAAACAAATTCCCAATGATGCCAGAATATGGAGACAACTACTTAGAATACAGAGCACTATAAAAGAGCAAGAGAAAAGAAAGTGAACATGGCGTATATTTCTCAAAGTCAGAAAGATAAGGATGTATTATCTGGAAGATTAGTCAGGATTTTGTGTTTTGATTGTTGGAGAGGAATGGTTTTTAAAGGAAAGAGCTCAATCTTTCTATTGGGCAGTAGAGCGTTTGCATTCCTGGTGCACATTCGAGGTGGTTACATGAACTGTAGGTATCAGCGTGACGTATTGAAAAATAACTTGATCCTTCATGAGATCCATACAATGCGACGTACTGAAGAGAGAGGGCCAGATCTCTCATGTTGAGAGGAGGAAGAGCACAAGCAGGGGGCAGATTTGATTTTAAGAGCCAGAGTGAATATGTACGGAATTGTAACAGTTAAACCTGGAATCTCACAGGACATGGGGGCAAGAAAGGCTTGAAATGTCACCTAGTTTAACTATCAAATCCTTAAAGAGAGAAGACAGATTTCATGATGGCATGTCATCTAGCTTTTAGGTGACTCTGGTTCCCCATTTGTATGACTTTCTGTGAAGATCAGTGTGAGAGTGACAAGAAGAGGGAGAAATAAAATAAGAAATTACTTCCGAGAAACACAATTGAATATCAGTTAAATTTTCTATGGTTTGGATTAAGAATGCTTAATGCAGGGTTAGCGAGAAGGACTGAGCATTTATAGCCTCATGCACAGAGATTTTAAAGCCTTCCCTGGATCAAGGAATGTATAGTTATGTCTTTTTAAAAACTGCTTCGGCATCAGAATCAGGAAGCTTGTTGAGTCTTGGTAAAAGCACCAATTCTACTTCCACTTTTATTCCTCTTCCAATATTTATAAAAGGTACATTCTCATTAGAGGAATTAGGTAGCTAATTCTCTTGGAAAGATTCAGCTGTCACTGAGTAATCCAATCTCTGCCTGCCCTCCTCACCAGAGCTGCCAGCACCTGGGCTCCGGGATGCTTCAGGCTGCAGTGACAGCTGATGGGAGAATGGTAACAGCTAAGGTGTCAAGCCATCCCTTCCCCAATCACATTTGCTGTGGGAACGTGCTAACTTGAAAGTCCATGAGTCATTTAAGAACAAGTCTTAGTAGATAGTATAGGTTTCTGTTCCTCTCGCTAGTCCACTGAAGGGGGAAAATAGTGTTTGTTTTTCACTTAAGACCACCATATTTAACTGATTTTGTGGTCAATGATGCAAAATACCTTGGGAAAATATCCCAGTGCGTGTATCCTGTTGATGTTCAAACACCAAAGAATGAAGTCAACTGAACAAATGTTTTTAACCCTATATCTAAGGGAGAGAGGAGAAAATGTTTTCTTCAGTGAAGGATCACAAAACACTACTTTGATATCAGATGTAACAAAAAATAGGTTAGATTTCCAGTGTTTGTGTTTTCTACAGACTGAAAAAATATCATTCATAGACCAACATTCCCTTTCAACCTGAGCTGAGATGATGCGCATAGGAGGGTTTGGGTAAAATCCACAAATCAGTGGTCTGCAAAGCACCACTGAAATGAGTAAGCACTGTGGGGACTCAAAACTGTACATGACGCAGTTCCCACTTCCCAGGATCTCCCTAACATACTGAAAAGCCGATTATCTGTGTCATGTCAAGAAATAGTACCCCAAGAGAGAACAGATTTTACCTAAGTAAAATGATGATTTTGCCATTTCAGAGTATGGTTTTCTAGAATGAGCATTAGCCTGGGAGTCAGATGCCTCAGTCAGCTCTCGAACACTGACACCTAATAGCTACTCAACATCTCTGTGTTCCCTTTCTGCAAGAAGGCTGACTCTGATTATGTATTTTCTTTTTTTCTTATTCATTTATTTATTTTTTAATTGAAATATGGTCAGTTTACAATGTTGTCAGTTTCTGGTGTACAGCATGTTTTAGTCATACGTATACATACATATATTCATCTTCATATTCTTTTATAGGTTACTACAAGATAGTGAATATAGTTCCCTGTGCTGTACTGAAGACACTTGCTGTTTATCTATTTTATATATAGTAGTTAGTATCTGCAAATCTCAAACCCCAGTTTATCCCTTCCCACCCCCTTTCCCCACTGGTAACCGTAAGTTTGTTTTCTATGTCTGTGAGTCTGTTCATTTTGCAAATAAGTTTGTCTTTTTTTTTTTTTTTAGATTTCACATAAACATATCTCAACATAATAAAAGCTATTTATGACATAAATGGTGAAATGTTGAAAGCCTTCCCACTAAAATCTGGAAAAAGACACAGATTACGTATTTTCAAATTCAAACATTCAGCAATGTATATCTTAAGAATAGGTGCTATGTTTGTATTAGTGGTTCACAATGCAGTAAACAGGTAAACTTAGTAAATTATTTAAAAATATTATTAAAATTTTGAATTTTAAAAAACAATTTTTTAAATAAAAAATCAAAAAAATATTAAAAATTAGTAAACTATTAAAATTATTAAAAATAAAGATTAACATGAATTTAGGTTAACAAAAGAAGTTTCACGTTCTAAAAGTGCTTTTGGTACTTGCCTTCCCACTAGTGGAATTAGGGCATTTATAAATGAGTATAATTTTATTGTGTTTAAATAAGACAAACTGAACTTCTACATGGTACCACTATTTACACATGAGGTGTTTGCATTTTGGTTTATCCTAATGACTTCGTCAATCCCCCAAGAGGTTTTCACCGAAGGCAAGGTTATCTTGCCATACTTGATCTGGGGCAATCAGCCATCACAAAACAATTCCTGGTAATAAACATTAGAAGGTGAGGCCGGCAAACAGCTCCAGAATGATAAATAAGGATATCGTTTTCCAAATAGGAAACAGGAGGAGGTTAATTTAAAATAAACCACTATGAGGTTTCTTACAGAGTTATCATCACCTGCCTTTCAAAAGCAGCGTAATCATTACATGCGAGGGCCGTTGTTCATCAGAACATCTTGTTTTCTTGGCTGATTGTTCTCCCCAGGCATAATACTTTTCAACAGATCAATCAGCAGTTTTAATCGGCTTTTCAAGACTATTTAACAGGATAATTTGGTCAAATGGCACATGTTATATAAATTGCCCTTCCTTTGCTTCCCCCATCACAGACACACTCGAGAGTTTCACGCTGACCTGTCCTCACATTCTGGCTCACCCACTTTCTGGGCAAGTTGGGCAAGTTACTTCAAACCTTTGAGTCTCACTTCCCTCCTCTATGGGACGAATGTCACGGTTCCTACTCGCTGACTTAATTTAATGTGAGAACAAAGTGTGTTAACATGAATAACAAATCTAACGTTGTGACCAGAAGCCAACAGGAACCAAATAAATGCTGCTGACAACTGTCCTAACCCACAAGAGGACTCAGCATCCTAAGTGTCTTGAAAAGACAATGTTCAACCCTGTCTTGCGTATCTGTGTTCTTTTGAAAGAATAAATGCTGGGTATGTCTTTATACAGAGAATGCATGCATTCCTGAGAAATGAGGGGCGATCTTCTCTCTGCCTAGAAATTTGTGTTAATTACTTAGTGGCTTAGCCACCGTAACAGGATATTAGACTGGTGGCTGATAAACAACAGGAATTAATTTCTCACAGTTCTGGAGGCTGGGAAGCCCGAGATCAGAGTGCCGTCAGAGGCTCTGCCTGGTGGGAGCCCACTTCCTGGCTCCTCGATGTCATTTTCTCCCGGGGTCCTCACATGGCAGAAGGGGAGGGAGCTCTCTGGGTCTCTTTTATAAGAGCACTAATTCCGTTCTTGAGGCTTCCGCTCCCAGGACCGGTTCACTTTCCAAAGACCCACCTCGTGGCACAGTCACATTAGGGGTTAGGATTTTAATATATGAATTTTGGTAGGTCATAAACATTCAGTCTCTCGCACTCAGTTACATTAAAGATGAGAGAAGTCTTCTTTAGAGTGGGAGGGAATCAGCTCGCACCTTGACTCTTTACCTCTCTGGCGGAACCATTTCATCTGATCGCTCACAGCTGTGCTACTTGGTTGGGTTGTTTGTTGACCTCATTGCATAGAATGAAGAAAAGCATGGGGCGGTGGGAGCAGAGAAGACCGATGAGTGGGACTGAAGCAGGTGGTTGTGGCCCAGACGGAACAGGTAAGGACAAGTGACGAGGAGCTGGAGTCCGTTAGGGGCCCCGGATCAAAGCTAGCACAGGCAAGGGGTGAGCTCTGGAATACGGCTGTTCAGGAGACAGAAAATGGGTAAGAGCAGGAGGCTTCCACGAGCCACTTACACAGAACTGAGATGCTTCACATAGGATGCCTGGTTTTTAGGTTTTTCTGGGACAGTGGGATTTTCCAGATGTGGGACTCTTAGTCCCAAAACTGAAACAATCCCAGGCACCTAGTTCAGGCTCACTGGTAGTAAATGGCAAAGGAAATAGTGGCTCTGAGACTTTATAAGAAATTTTATGATTCACAACTACTGGATTATATGTCACATATACCAAATTGGAATTTAGTTTCAAGATACAAGATTAGGCACTATATAAATTATTTTTAAGTTGTTTTAAATTTTATTCTATCTACAGCATGCATTCATTAATTTTATTTTTTTTTAAATCTAGCTTGTGAATAAGAAAATGGAAATATTTTTAATAGGAACAAACAAAAAATTGCTAAATAACAGTAAATCTGGTTTACAGCTAACACCTTAATGCCATCACTTAAAATTAGTTTTCAAATGTTCTTAATTTGTATGTGTGTTAAAAGCTCTCAAATTTCAAAATTTTTGCTTTTTTTCCTAAGTAGCATGGCAAATAAAAAATTTCTGAGTTTCTTTTAAGAAACAAAACATTAACTTTGATTTCCAGAAGCGAACCGTATTTCAGGTTTATTTACAATAAAAATACTAAGCATTAATTACAGACTTTACACTTTTCAAAAGCCAATACTTATTCCAGAATATGTATGCTATCAAGCCTCTGTTGCAAAAAGCAATGAGACAGCTAATTAATAACATGTGTTTATAGCACAGTAAATTTTTAAGTCAAATTTTAAATTGTGGAATTTAATTAGCTATTAATCTGCATCCCTTTCTGTTAGAAAAAAATGCATTGAAAGTACATGGTTTTCAAGATGTAGCAGGAGACACAGATGCTAAAGAAGTAAATCCTTATACAGTAAGTTATTAAACTGAAGGAAATCCTGGCATCGCTCAACAGCGCATCTATTGGAACCAACGTCAGTCTGTGGTGAGTCCTGGGTGGTACCAGAAAGATGCAGCTTAAGTCCAATAATAAATACTCAGCCCTCAGGACAGTGTCTGCACAGAGTGAACTCAATAAATATTCGTGGCAATGATTATTTAACAATTCTTCTCAATTAACCAGCACCAGGATCCTCGATACTCTAGCTTATCCCCCTAATAATTATTAATTCCATCATCTGTCAGCAAATGGGTTGGAAAGGTAAGTAGTAAAAGAGAGAGAAGGCAAAACTAAAAAAAAAAAAAAAAAAATTGTATATTTTGTAAATTATTAGCAAACCCTTATAAAGACAGAGAGGGATTAGGGTGACCAAAATGGTTAAAATCATGAGTAAAAGGGGTTTTTTATACACCTCTCAATGCCATTCTTTACTCTTTTAGCCCTCTTTAATCAAGAACTGACTGCAGTGACATTTTTGATGGTAGGAAATGTTGAGAGAAGTAAAAGGTGTGTGTGGTTTTCTGCTTCACTTAGTTGTCAAGAGAGTTGCGACAAAAAGAACCATTTAAAACTGAGAAATGGAGCAGGAGGCCCTACTCTGAAGAACACAGTACTTTCAATGTTTCATGAATATTATGAGTCACAGGAACAGCTACCCAAGGGGCTTCTTTCTTGAAGACTGAAAAATTACGGGCAAAAGGAACTAGAAAAATAAAAGGGTAGGACCATCTTTCCTCCTCTGACGGCTGGCCTTTGCACCCCCTTACACAGCCTTGCTCGTGGTGTTCTAAATCAGTGCTTCTCAAACTTTAATGTGCATATAAACCACCTGGGGAATCATGTTAAAATGCACGTGCCCATTTTGTAAACCTGGATGGTAGCCCGAGAGTCTGCATTTTTAACACACTCCCAAGCAATGCTGACAGTCTGAGGGCTACACTTTGAGTAACAGACCTCGATTTTACTTCCTTTTTAGTGTCTGTCCCTTGGTGATTGTGCATTCTGTACTCTTCACGACAGCCTCAATTTTATTGCTATTTCATTATTTTTTTTATCAGTCAATTAGTTAACTAAATTGATTTAATTTTTGTCTTTTTTGGGAGGCTGTTCATATAAAAGATTTTCTTTATCAGACAATATCATATCAAGGTTATTTGGGCTTTGGATAAACTAGACCCATCAGAAGTGATCTAGCAGACATTTCTTCCCTCTTCTTTTGAGACTTCCCGTTTCAGTCCAGTACCTCTTTTTGCCTAACAACTTGGCTAGAACCAAGAAACCATTATTTTCTACTAGTCAAGGCAAAAATGAGTCATCTGTGAAGGAAGAAATGCTGGGATGGGCCAGACCCCTGGGCTAGGTCTGCGAAGAAGGGAGAATGTGACTTAGGAAGCATTTTTGATGGTCATTCTTGGCTTTCTTCTCTATTAAAAAACAAATTTGCTGAAAATCTCTTCTCTGGTGTCTAGGCTCCAAGCTCTAAATCTTGGTCTAATGCGTTGATGCAGTTTCACTGTGCTCAGGAGAACAGAGTTGTTTTCTTGCTCTGTCACCTACTAGCTGTTCGACATGGGTCCAAGTGCTTTACTTCACCTTTTTGAGCTTCTGTTTTCTTTTTCTTTTCTTTTCTTTTCTTTTCTTTTCTTTTCTTTTCTTTTCTTTTCTTTTCTTTTCTTTTCTTTTCTTTCCTTTCCTTTTCTTTCCTTTTCTTTCCTTTTCTTTTCTTTTCTTTTCTTTTCTTTCTTCTTCTTCTTCTTTTTTTTAAATGAGGTTAGGGAAGCTCCAAGTTTAAAAAGGAAGTATGTCCACCAAAGATTATCAGAAACCAGGATTCTCTAGGCCATATATGGATTCCTGATAACAATATTTTAAAATTTGCAGTAATATGTCTCTATTTAGAGTTAACTCTTAGGCTGAACGCTACTTTTGGGACTCACCTTAGAATTTTTGTCTTCAAAATTCATCTCAATGAAGAGAATTAACATTTTTTAGTATGATGACTGAAGTCTTATTTCCAGATTCTAAATCACTGAGATAGATAAGATAGAAATGTGAAACTAAGATAATATTTACCACCTCATTAAAAGTGATGAACAGCAATTGCATGGGCATATATGTTAGTCTGGTTTCTCTGAGACCTGAGTAACTGTTCAATGAATGAATGAATAAATGAACAAATTAATAAAATCATGGACAAAGCTTGTAACAGAAGATAAAGTCTTTAATACCTAAGTTGAAGCAGAAGCACTATAATCTTTCTCCAGCATTCGAATTCCTTTCAATTTATAATTTTTTAAAGTGACAGTGTTTCAAAGCTTTAGAAAAGTTCAAATTCTCGGCAGGAACACAACACATTACTATGCAAAAGGTGAAAATTAAAGATTTACAACTACCTCTTTAAAGCACTTTTATGAAAGTTTTTTAAAGTGCATGTTGAAGAGAAGAAATATTGATATAAACACCACAGTGAACCTCAAAAATACTTGAGTCCCTTAACTCCATAATCATCTTCGAACAACACCAACCAGATGGAAAACCACAATCCCCCATAAACACAAACTTTCTCCTCCCTACTCTCCATCAGATTCATGAATTCAGACTGATAATTTCAGGTCACAGTCATTTAAAAATAAGTGTATGAGGACCTGTCATTTTGGGTCTTCCACAGTACCATGAAACATGGATATCTGGGTTTGATTATAAGTCAACGATTATTCCAGGAAGCAGTCGAGAGCTGTTTCAACTTTGAAGTTTTCAAAGTGTGAAAGAAAATCCAGGAAATGAAACTTGCTTGAAGATTCCATTGCCTTTTTCTAACACTGATTTCTAGAAGAGAATTGCTAAAATATGTTGTTTGCAAAAGTCCTAATTAGAGGACCATCTTTAATAGCTGCATCTCCTAGACATTAAACAAATCTGATGAAGGAATTAAGCAGAATCTGTAAGTTTTGAAATGGGTGTCGTAATGGGGAAAAAGCTTTCCATCCAGTAACCCTACTTTCAGATTATATTTGAAAAGGAGTTTTCCAACTAAAACCATGTGGATTGTGCACAATAGACTATATACAGATAATTTGTCCCTCGTCTTATATCAACTATACCTTTTTCATCCATAAGCTCAGCTCCTAGGTAAGAAAGAAAATATTCTACTTAAAAAATATGGAGGTCTTTGCCTTGGATAGACTCTCTTTTTGTAGGCTATCCAAGAGAGAAAAAATGAATTCTACAAACACTAACTTTAGTCTTACAGTTTTTTTAGTCATTCAGTTTTCTAAAATCACGTGTGCAGCAGTCTTTTTCATACAATGTCATATACTTAGTAATAAAGCATTACTAGATAGAAGGAATACGTAAAGAGAATTTAATTATTATTTTACTGTCCATGAATTAATAATAGAAGCATTATTTTTCTCATTGCATTTCTAATGAGTGAAGACTGACAACCCTTTCTGAACACAAATTCCAGTAACTCAGAACCCTGATGTGAATGAAGAATTTTAAATATTTCCTACACTTAGGAATTGCTCTTTCAAAAAGACTGTCATTATTGAAGAAATTAAAGATAATTGTAAATGTGCATATGTAACCTTTAAGGAAAAAAGTAAAATATCTAGGTCATAAAATAAATCATCTGATATTTTGTTTGTTTGCTTTTACCAAATGGTTATAATTTTCCTCTTGCTACCGTGAACATTCTGCTACTCAAATTTCTGTTGGTAAACATACTTTATTAACCAAAATTTATCTCCTCTGCTCCTCCTCCTGCCATGTTTACAATGTTATAGTACAATATTTAATAAAGGCCCTAAGATAAAAATAAGACATTTATTTTCTGAAACATCAAGAGATTAATTATGTCATAGATTATCTGCCTCACTTAAATTAACTCTCAGTTGGCTAAGACATTTGAGAAAACAGAATCTAAATCTTAATCTTACTAATAAAATGTACTTAGTATGTAGTCGATACATAAAAAATGTAAGGAAAATTCACAGAATTATAGAAAAGATACCTAAAATCAGGTGGGAAGATAACAAAATAAATAAATGTTAGTGGGTCTCTCAAGCCTGTACATGTATTTATTAATTTAAATACTTATAAATTGTTTAATTTGTGAGAATTAAATAAGAATTAGGAGATTTAAAAGCTAAAACCTAGAGGTAGAGGAGTCTAGAGAATAAGTCCAATCTCCTCATTTGCCAGATGAGAAAACCAAAGCCCAGAGGTTAGGTGGTTAGGCTGGGACCCATATCTGAGCCTGATTTCCCACTCAATGTATTTTTCATAACAGAACATAAAAGAATATATAAAATGTAGGCTAAGGTTAAGCATGTCTAAAGCTAGTCAGGGATGGCGGCTACTAACATTTAAAGAACCATTATTCTAGACACTTGTGTGTCCATTGGGTTTGATCTCATACCACTCTTATGAGGAAGGTACCATGCTTGGTTTAGAGATAAAAGAACTGGATCTCGGCGAGGTCATCCTGACCCTAAGGTCTATGCGTTTCCACTTTACTTGCCCCGGACACAGGCTGATCCTATTTCTCTGGCCACTGATTGACTTCTCAATGGCCATTTAGCTCGTGCACCCTTTCAATAAATGTATACCAAGCCCCTTCCTTGTGTCAAAACCCCTCCTGGGAGTTGGGTGTGCATTGATGAGCAAAAGAAGTTTGACCCCCTGCCCTCAGGGATCCAGTGGACAAAGGGACCAACTCTACTATTTCCTAACCCAAGAGATTCTCTTTCACTTATCACCAGGCCTGGGTATCCCCACTTCAAACCACTTTTTGGAAACTCTGTTAATGATCAGATCCTCAGTAAAGTCACTTGAAAGCTTATATTAGCCTTTCATATTCTACTTCTCCTCTGAAAGATTATTAATGTAAATGTTTTCAATAACAGTTGGCAAACACATTTTACACAGTGGTTTTCCACAGTATGGAATACCAAATTTTCAAAATTGCTTCAGAATTAAATGCATTCTCAAAATTTTACATTTTCAAGGATCCATTAATTTAAATACACTGGAATTTAAGCATAGCGCAATACTTTTTAAAAGCTGAGTTTATTTTTAGACTCTCTTTAATAGGGATCAATTAGGGAAAAAAGTGGTCATAAAGCAGAGACCACAGGAATCCTGTTATATCAAAGTGACAGTATAATGCCTGAAACACCAATTCTGAAAATGTAAACCAGTATTATATCATAATCTGTGAATAAAATAAGAGAGTACTGAAAAGAATAAGTAAGCTTGGTACATGGTTTTGTCCAGGCATTTTATGAAAATCCATGGTGAAATTCACATGCATAACTTGGTTGTGTGTTTGAAAACAGTGCTCATCATTCTAACACCAATCAGGCACGTATATGTGCAGCCCAGGCAAGAATGATGCCTGTCAGAGAGGCCTGTCTACACTGCCTAGATGAGACTGGCCCTTGATTTGCAGTCACAGCTGCTAATGGCCACACATTCAACTATTTTCAACCCTTCCACTTAGATTCACATTCTTCTCTGCTCTGATGCTTTAAAAAAAAAAATGCCAGAATGCTTGCCTGCCTCCACTGTGTCCTGGCAGGTCATCATTCTCCAGACTGATCTACATTTGAGCTTAGGCATGTCATCACAGGTTTGTGGGAGAGTCTGAAATCTTCAGAAATGTGATTATTGTATTTTGAAGCACACATGTGGGATGTCATGCACAAGACTATAGATCACTTTGAAGAGTTAGCACTGTGTCCCAGAGTGATGATAAATCCCTAGAAGATGGTGCACCTGCACATGACAAAGATTCTCCATGATATTACAGAAATGAAAAGTGCCACCCACCAACGCTCTGTCCCGTGATGTGCTGACGAAGAAACACAGTGATACCTCAATTCACAAATCTGGACAAACCATGTGGAAAATGTGCCTGCATGAGGGAAAGTTCTGGTTTCTTCAGTGCTTTCGTGGCAGCTGAACCAGCTCAAGCATTTCTTCTGTAAAGCCTTCCCTGACCCACAAAAATGAGTTGATCTCTTCCTCCTTGGACTTTTAGATATGCCTCTATTATTGCACAAATTTGTGCTTCCCTTCTCTACTAGACTCTTAGCTCTTTGAATATGAGATCTGTTTCTTTGACTCTCTAGCACGCTGCGTGGTGGCTAGCATAAAATTTCTATTGAATGAACATGGATGGTTGGATGGATGGAGAGAAGAAAATAAGACTCAGACTCTTGGCTGGCCCCAGGCCTGCTGAACTTGAGCCAATGTAGCCACTATAGGGTAAGTCCTATAGTTAAGTCAACCTGGAGAGTGAAAAAGGAAGAAGAGACGTCTTAGCAGTAGTCACATGGCATCTGTGTCATCTGATGTGAGGATCTACAAAGAGAGAAGAAGCATCTTACATTTTAACCAAAACTCTTTGGGATTAACTCCCTTCCTGATATGAAAAGAAAAGAGGAGATTATTACTCTGACAAGACCCAGGGAAGAAGGTAAACAAGAATGGTCTAAAAAATAATAGGAACTTTGAAATTTGACAAACTTGGCGACCAACTAGACTTTAGCCAATTACTAATTAGCTGGATGATTTTGGACAAATTGTTTGGTTTCACTGAATCCCTGGTTCTTCATTTAGAAACTAAAAATCATAATATCAACCTTGTGGTGTGGATATAAAAATTCGAAAGAGCATATGTAGAGTGCCTGACACAGAGAGACACTCAATAAATATTTTTCTTTACAATCATTATGCAAGAGTTATATGATAAAGTCTTTATGTTAATATCATTGAAAGTTTTCTCGGTTAATTGAGATTTAGCTGTAGGAAAAAAGTTCCGTTTAAAGGAGATATTTATTTAGCACCTACCATCAGGCACAGTACTGTGGGAAGAAGGCCTGTATATTCTTTGTAAATTGTCAGATAAAGTGAGATGGCCACAAAAAGGTCCATACCTGGAGGACTGAGCCATACAGCCTCTAAATAAGGAGGCTAGGCTTGATAGGTAGGGGACTAGGCATTTGATGGATACATACATACATTCCTACCTACATGCATAAGAGGGAAATCATGGTTGCTATGGGTTTAAGGAATAATATTCAGGTATTTTGCTCATGTTCACCTTCCACAATTACAGAAGACCAAATGTGCACTCGGAATGTCTCTGAGTTGATTACCTCCTCGTGAGTCTGAGCACTAGGTCCTTAAGATGTTAATCTTTTCTTTTTTCAGAACAAGTAAAATTGGCCTCAAGAAAAAACAAGTGACCTAAGAGAAGCGTGACTGATGAGTCACTCTGAATGTTGCTGAACAATTCACAGGCTGTTATAGCTACCAGGACCCCATGTCCCAAGCTTGACGATTGGACTTTGAGACTCTCCCTCCTTCCTGCCTTGCCTTCAGATGACCCTTATACTAGAATATGATAGACGCATCAGAGAGACGCCTGACTGTCCACGTCATAAAACACTCCTCTCAAGCCTACTCACCCTCACTCCTTTAAAGTGGCCTGTTCTCTACAATTACCTTCTCATCTCCATGTTCCAATCTGTTTTCGTAATTTTTACAGAACCCTGATCTCAGTCAGATGTTAGCAGATTTGATAATTAAAATAATATAAAATAAGTTCTGAATGACAAGACATAATTGTATGATTTAAGCAGTGTATTCAATTTACATAAATACTTAGTCACCTAAAAAAGATTTAAGCACTTAGATCTGGGATTTTCCCCAACTCATCAATTTCCTGGTCCACAAGAAGAGCAAGGACCAGTAGCTTACTTCCCTATTGCAGATACACGTTAAGATGAATTTGAAAACAAGTGAACTTGATCAAGTTACCAAGATGGCAGAATAAAAAGACCCTGAGTTCACCTCTCTCATGGACACACCAAAACTACAACTACAGAATCACTATCAATGAGAATGACCAGAAACTACCAGAAAACATCTTCTACAACTAAAGATATAAAGAAGGAACCACAGTGAGACAGGTAAGAAGTGTGAAGTCACAATATAGACAAGACCCATACCTCTGGGGTGGATGACCCACAAACACGAGGATAATTACAATTACCAGATGTTCACCCCAAGAACGAGGGGTCTGGGCCCCACATCAGGCCCCCTAATCCAAGGGTCCTGTGCCAGAAAGAGTATTCCCCAGAACACTTGTCTTTGAAGGCCAGCTGGGCTTACTTTCAGGAGACCCAGAGGCTGAGGGAAATAGAAACTCCACTCTTCAGAGATGCACACAAAATCTCACATTTTTCAGGACCCAGAACTGAAGCAGCAATTTGAAAGATCCTGGGTTAGATATACCTGTTGATCTTGGAGACTCCCTAGAGGGACAGGAGGCAACCAGAGCTCATCCTAGGGACACAGACACTGGCACAACCATTTTTGGGAGCTCAGTCTACTATGTGGACACTGGTGCTGGCAAGTGCCATTTTGGAATCCTCCCTCCAGATTATTAGTCTCAAGACTCAGCCCTGTCCTCACCCAACATCCTTTAGGCACCAGTGCTGGAACACCTCAGGCCAAGCAACTAACTGGATGGGGATATCATTGACTCGCAAGCAGACAGGCTGCCTTAAGACCCCTTGAGCCCACAGCCACCCCTGAACATGGCCCTGACCACCAGGACCATGCCCCAAATAGTGTGAAGACACTAGACCTAGGACACCCAGGGCCCTGCGGCCAAAGACCCTGGGTCCTAGCTCCACCCACCATCAGGTGGACCCCCAACCCAGGATAGCTACAGCTCCACAGCCTGACCAGTCCTGGGACCACTTGAGCCTTGGCCCCCCTCATCAGCAGGCCAAAACAAGCTTCAGGACACCCCGGACCCCATAGTCAGCTGTGTCAGGAACTGGTCCTACCTAACTTTACACCTAAAAGAACTAGAAAAGAGGAACAAACAAAACTCAAAGTAGTGGAAGAAAAAAAGTCATGAAATCAGAGCAGAAATAAATGAAATAGAGGCTAAAATAATAACAGAAAAGATCAGTGAAATTAAGAGCTGATTCTTTGAAAAGATAAACAAAATCGATAAACTTTTTGCCAGACTTATTAAAAAAAAAGAGAATGGGCCCAAATCAATAAAATCAGAAATGAAAAAGAAGTTACAACTGACACCATAGAAATACAAAGGATCATGAGTTTACTATGAAAAACTATATGAACAATGTAATGGACAACCTAGAAGAATTGGACAAATTCCTAGAAATGTACAATCTCTGAAGACTAAACCAAGAAGAAATAGAGACTATGAACAAAACAATCACTGATAATGAAATTGAATCAGTTAAAAAAACAAAAAACAAAACAAAACTCCCAGCAAACAAAAGTCTAGGACCAGGTAGCTTCACAGGTGAATTCTACCAAACTTTTAGAGAAGAGTGAACACCTATCCTCCTAAAGTTATTAAAAAATATTTCAGAAGAAAGAACACTTCCAAACTCATTCTATGAGGCCAGTATCACCCTGGTACTAAAACCAGACAAATATATCACACACACACAAAAATTACAGGCCAATATCACTGATGAACATAAATGCAAAAATCCTCAACAAAATGTTAGCAAACCAAATCCAATAATACATTAAAAGGATCAGATGACTCAATCAAGTAGGATTAACCCAGAGATGCAAGGATGGTTCAAATATCTGCAAATCAATCAATGTGATACATTATTAAAGAAATAAAGAATTAAATTATTTTAAATTAAAAATGTAAATTAAAGAATAAAAATCATATGAACATCTCAATAGACGCAGAAAGATCTTTTGACAAAATTCAACATTCATTTATTAGAAAAACTTCAAAAAGTGTGTAAAGAGGGAACATATCTCAACATAATAAAGGCCATATATGATAATACTGTATCATATTCAATGGTGAAAAGCTGCAAGAATTTCATCTAAGACCAGGAACAAGACAAGGATGTCCTCTCTTGCCACTTATATTCAACATGGTATTGGAAGTCCTATCCACAGCAATTAGATAAGAAAAAGAAATAAAAGAAATCCAAATTGGAAGTGAATAAATAAAACTATCACTGCAGGTGATATGATACCATACATAGAAAATCCTAAAGACACCACCCAAAAACTACTAGAGCTCATCAATGAATTCAGTAAAGTTGCAGGCTACAAAATTAACATATAGAAATCTGTTGCATTTCTATATGTTAACACCAAACTATCAGAAAGAAAAATTAAGGAAACAGTCCTGTTAATAATAACATCAAAAAGAATAAAATACCTGGGAATAAATCTGGCTAAGGAAGTAAAAGACCTGTACTTGAAAAATAAGGACACTGATGAAAGAAATTAAAGGTGTCACAAACAGACAGAAAGACATACTGTGTTCATGGACTGAAAAAATTAATATTGTTAAAATGACCATACTACCCAAAGCAATCCACAGATTCAATGAAATTCCTATCAAAATATCAATAACATTTTTCACAGAACTAGCACAAATAATTTTAAAATTTATTGGAAACACAAAAGACCCCAAATAACCCAAACAATCTTGAGCAAGAAGAACAGAGCTAGAGGTATCATGCGTCCTGACTTCAGACTATACTATAAAGCTACAGTGATCAAAACAGTATGGTTCCAGCACAAAAACAGACACATAGATCAATGGAACAGAATAGAGAGACTAGAATTAAACCCACCTATTTATGGTCAATTAATCTATGACAAAATAGGCAAGAATATACAGTGAAGAACAGACAGTCTTCAATGAGTGGTGCTCAGAAAACTGGATAGCTACATGTAAAAGAATGAAATTAGTACATTTTCTCAAATAATACAAAAATAAATTCAAAATAGTTTAAAGACCTAAATGTAAGACTGGAAACCATAAAACTCCTAGAAGAAAACATAAGCAAAACACTCTTTGATATAAATCATAGCAATATTGTTTGGATCCCTCTCCTAAGGCAAAGAGAACAAAAGCAAAAATAAACAAATGGAACCTATCTAAACTTAAAATCTTTTACACAGCAAGAGAAATCACTGACAAAATTAAAAGGCAACCTACTAAATGGGAGAAAATACTTGCAAGTGATATGACTGATAAAGCATTAATATCCAAATATATAAACAGCTCTTAAAACTCTATATCAAAAAGACAAACAACCCAATTAAAAAATGGGCAGAAGACCCAAATAGACATTTTCTAAAGAAGACATCCAGAGAGCCACCTGGCACATGAAAAGATGCTCAACATCACAAATCATCAGGGAAATGCAAATCAAAGCCACAATGAGATATCACCTCATACTTGTCAGAATGGCTATCATCAATATTCCACAAATAACAAATGCTGGCAAGGATATGGAGAAAAGGGAATCCTTGTACACTGTTGGTGGGAATGTAAATTTATTCAGCTACTGTGGGGAAGATTATGGAGGGCCCTCAAAAAACTAAAAATAGAACTACCATATTATCCAGCAATTCCATTCCTGGGTATACATCCAAAGAAAATGAAAACACTAATTTAAAAAGACACATGCACCCCAATGTTCATAGCACCATTATTTACAATAGCCAAGATATGGAAGAAATCTAAGTGTTCATGTACAGATGAATGGATGAAGAAGACTATATATACACATACATACGTGCACACACACACACACACACACACACATAAACAGTGAATACTACTCAGCCATAAAAAAGAATGAAATGTTGCCATTTGCAACTACATAGATGGACCTGGAGGGTATTGTGCTTAGTGAAATAAGTCAGACAGAGAAAGATAAATACTGTATGCTATCACATATTTGCAGAATCTAAAAATAAAACAAACTATTGAATATAACAAAAAAGAAACAGACTCACAGATATAGAGAACAAACTAGTGGTTACCAGTGGGGAAAAGGAAGTGGGGAGGGGCAAAAAAGATCCAGAGAATTAAGAGGTACAAACTACTATGTATAAAATAAATAAGTTACAAGTATATATTTGTACAACACAGGAAATATAACTAATATTTTACAATAACTTTAAATGGAGAATAATCTATAAAAATTTTGAATCACTATGTTGTATACCTGAAACTAATATAATATTCTAAAACAACTATACCCCAACTTTTAAAAATTAAGCAAAAAACAACCAAAACTGCCTGAACTTCTTGGATGCCAGGAAGAAACAATATTAGAGAATAAAATCCAATGAAGATAAGGTTTTAACTAGTGGGTAAATATCTTTGTAAAGGGATTATAGCCAACTCAATCCTTAATGAATTGAATTGAGTCATTCTTAAGTCAGAATCATTAAGCTAAATTATGAAATTAGTTGTGTCAAATCATTTTTTGATCAGTGTATAAATAATGTATAAAATGGCAGCATGTGTGGCATGCAGTCTGACAAGCATTGATTAGAGTGGGTTGTACAGCTCCTTCCCCAAGTGGTTTTGCACTGAATTCTGAGGGTAACTAGAGATTGGCTTGGATGGATCTCTCAAAAGAAATGGAAACTTGTTCCTATGAAAGAACTACACCTGTAGGTTCAAAGAAAAGTGATTTGGGTGATTTCCATTAACTCTTGGGAGAAAACAACAGGGAATACAATCTTAAAACATAATGTGCTGGGACATAGGCTTGAAGTAAGGAAACACGCACTTTTCATAAGAGAATTCTTTGAAAATTGACCAGCTGAGGGGAAAGAGGCTTTGGGGATATTTGAAGTAAAAAGAACAGAAAACAAATGCTATAATTGTTGGAGCATATTACAGCCACCTGGACAGATTAAGGATACAAAGAAGTTATCTTGAAAACCATCTCAGAGATTAATAGAGGAGGGAGAGACTTAAGCTATATATATAAGATGCTGAAAGCCTCACCATCTAAGGATGGACAAAAGAAAACTTCTCAGTTCTGTGACTTTCAAGCTAAGTCTGTCCACAAGGAAAATGCCACGACTTTGTCCATCCATTCATTTACTCAGTGAACACTTACCGCATACCTACTTTGCTCCAGAAACTGGGTATGTAAGAATAAATAAGAAAAAACCTCTGAAATTTAAATTAATATGACAAAATATTGTGGCAAGTGCACAATTAGAGGTATGAGACAAACGGTTTAAGAGAGCTCTGCAGAGTGGAGGCTACAAAGAAGACCTCGGGAATGACATCACAGAAGAAGCCCAGCTAGGCTGGGACCTGGGAGGCAGTCACCAGGGACAGAAGTGTGAGGGAAGAGCATGCTGCCCAGAAGAAAGCGCATCCCAGAAACAGAGAGAAGAACCTCTTAAAGTTGGCGTCTGGAAAGAGGTAAGAATGCGAATCTGGGAAATGAGAAGCTAGTCAAGCGAGTTGCTAACAATCTAATATAATAGGATTTGAATTTTAAAAGGTTTACCCTGATTTTAGTGTGGAAAATATACTGCAGGAGAGCAGAACTGGGCTGGTGAGTCATGTTGACTTCATTTTCTTTGGTCAGGTTGCAAAATTGCTAGATCAGGGAAGTCTACTAGACAAAACACATATAGATTTCATCACAGCATTTGATGCGCTCTCTTGTCAACAAGTTCTAGAACTATGTGCTGGATGATAATGCAATTAGGTAGATTACTCACTAGGCCTCATCCTACCTTTCCAGTCTTTTCTTTTCTTGTCCCCTACACCTCCCCATGCTCTAGTCATTAAACTCCTTGTTGATCCTGCACACACCCTGTGTTCCAGCCTCACTGCCATTGTTCATGATGTTCTCTCTACCTGGAGTGACTTCCTTTCATCCCCTAGCTATTGAAACCCTGTCCATTGTTCAGTGGGCCACCTCCCTCATACATATATTTGTACTTGCCTTATGGTCCTTGCCTTACGCTAGCTTGTATTACAGTCATTTGAGTAATTATCTAATACTTCCTACCACATTTTAACATACTTGAGGATAGGAATCTTTTCCTCTTCCTTGATATAATGATAACGATGCTTATACTAATACCACCAACAATGTCCTCAGTGCTCTTCTGCCAGATGCTATAGAAAGCCCTTTGAACACATCCTTGTCATATTTATTTCCAAGTGGCAGTTCCATGTACTAACTAAAAGCTAAAATTTAGCAGTCACCCAGACCCAGATTAGCTCCTGGCTGTAACACTTACAGGCTGTTTGACTTGGGCAAGTTATTTAACCTCTGTGAGCTTAAATTTTCTCATCTGCAAACTCTTAAGGTTGTTTTGATGATTGAAGTAGACCAGTGTTTAAAGGGCATTTAGCACAGAGCTTAACACAGTATAAGAGCTCAAAATGCAAATAATCTCTGTGAAATCACTGCTAAACCCATTACATGGATACTATGGAGGCACAAAGATGCATGTGGACTCTTCTCAGGGAGCTTAGTGGAGAACAAAACTTGTCAATGATGTTTAATTTTGATAAATATATTGAATCTAGGAAAATGTGAAAATGGCAAATAAACTCTATAAACATTTCACATTCATAGTGCTGTTACAAGAAATACTGCATAATGATAAAAATCAATTTCTTAGTATGGCACACTTAGACACCTCCATGGAGTACATCCACATTTGACACAAAACTAATTACCCATGCAACTTTTCTTTTTAAAATAAACAAACAGAAAATCACCATGGGAATATATCAAGGAAGAAAGGAAAGAAAGATGTTGAGAATTCTTTAAAAAGCTTTTTGGTATAGCATTCAACTATACTTTTCAGCCATTAACTTCCTCCTCTTCAAATAAGACATTTAGAGTTAAGGGAAGCTAAAAAATCTTGAAGCCCGGGAAGACCTGTAACTGCCATCTAGCCTCGAGAGGAAAGCAAAAGCCCAGGACCCTGAGATGTCACCTGCGGTAGGATCTGATGTGCTAGGCTATTTTCTTTGCTTCACAGCTCCTCTCCATCCTTTACCATGCTGATCCTTGCCCTGGGAAGCTGACCTGTATGAACTGTGTCCACAAGTTCTCTTGTCCGCAAGCTTCTGGTTGGGTTCTGACAAACAGAATCACCATCAGGAAATGCCAGTTTCATGGAGAGTGAGTTGATGTATTTATGCCCCCAATTCCTGCTCTGATAAACTGTGTGTTGTCTGGGTGTCTTAATGGGAGTCTGCAGTGCCCACCAGAGCCCAGTGCCCTTTTCTACATCTACATTTATAGCTGCTCCAACTTTCTTTTGCCCTTTTAGCTATAGGGGTAGCAGAAATGGTCCCCTCAGTATTTCACCCTCTTGTTGATTTCATTATACCCTATCTACATTTTTATAAATCGCTTTGTCTTTAAATTCTCCTCAATTACTCTGCCTAAACATGCCATCTGGAACCTTGTGGGTATCCTGCCTGACTTCCTTGGTTTCTAGTTCAGTGCTTTCCACACCCCTCCCCCCCCACCTATGCTGGGTGGAAGCATGGAGATAAAAGGAGGATTGCTTTCACAGAAATGGGTTTTACTCCTTCATTTAAAATTATATTTTCTTGGAAATATTTTGATAGTTAAGAATTGACTGCAATGTCAGTTTCTTTTGTGATGACATTGCAATCTCTTTGTAGAACAGATTAGAAAAAACCGGGAATTTTTCCTAGGTGAATTGCTGATAGAACCATGTCCCTTTCTTAGTTTTTGTCCTTCCTCTGATGAAACTGAAAAGAGGTTATTCTATGAGACGGTGGAGCCACAAAACGAGGTAAACTCACAAATAAAATCCATCTTAAGAATAAACCAGAAGTCCATGTAATATTAACTACAACATAGCAAAAAGAGAGGGCAGAATGAAAGAAAAAAGTCCAGTGGGGATGGGTTTTCTTTACTTAAATAGTTTTTCTTTTATAAAACTAGTAAAAGAATACTTGGGGAGGGACGGGGGAGAATTGGTGGGAAGATAAGACACACATGCCTGGTGCTGAATAAAAGACGATTTGTACCTAGTACATTGTAGAAATTGTTCAAGAACAGTTCAGCCATGTAAAAATATGACCCTGTAATACTGCCAAGGTCAATCAAACTCATAGTTATTGACTTAGAAAGAACTGGCCTTACAGGATACCATTGCCCAAAGCCTGCTAGAATTTATACTCCCAATTATTAGCATTTGGAAGATGTATTTGAATCCTGAGACCTTAATTATATAGAAACTATGATGAAAAACTCATACATTTGTTTTTCCCAGAGGAAAATACTTTAAAGAGATGCCATAAAATCTAAAGTAGCTACCCAGTCACTCCTCACAGCATCATTATTTTCATTATTTGAATAGCAGTTATTACTATCTGATATTTTTCTTGTTTACATATTTATTTGGTTTGGCTTTAGTTCCCTAATAGAATTCAAGCCCCAAAAGAACAGATATAATGCTTTTTGTTCACTGCTTGTTGGATAAATTAATTAACATTGACTCTTTCATAAATAATAATCTGTAGGGAGTTAGCCATTAAACTTCAAATCTGTATACCTCCAAAACAGCAATCGTAGTGTCCATGTTTGAATAAGAGTAAATAATATGTCGAAGAGTGTGTTCATTGGTCTCCCATTTATGCAAAAGAATAAAACAGGTTTTTTTTCCCAAAAAAGAACCTTTTATATGTGTGTATTATATGTTGAAAATAACACATATATATAAAGAAAAAATATATATATAAAGTCTAAAAATATTTTTAAATTACCAAATTGTAATCTATTTTTCCTCCCAGAGAATCAGGTTTGGGAGGTTTTGTATTTTTTAGACTTCTGTTTTATTTGATTTTGTTACAAGGAACAAGAGTTACTTTCATAATTTATAAAAGAAAAAATTAAATCTTGTAATATAGTGACTTTGGAGACAACTATTGGACCAAATTAGAATCTGAATTCACAATGAATCACGATTTTGGTTTTCCTCTCTCGTTTTCTCTGTTTCTATTATTAGAGTAATGAAACTCCTCCCAGATTTCAGCTCCTATGCCCAACCCACCCCCAACATATATTTTGCTACGACCTTTCTACCCATGACCATGCACCGTATTACAGTTTTCTGCCCAATAAGCTTTCTAGGCTGAGCCAACTTTCAGGTTGTAGTAGATAGTAAAGGGAAAAAGAAACAATCCTGAGGGACAGGATTAAAAAGACTGAAGTAGTTTGGGGGAGGTAGGCTGTGGGAAAATTGGAAAGAACTCTAAAATGATTTCTTCTGCTTCCTAGCTTCTCCCCAAAGCAGAGCACTTAAATGTCTCTTTGTACACAGATTCAGGCAATCTGTCTTAGAGCTGGAAGTACTGGAATATCAAGTATCCCCACATATGAGCTGGCATCTCGCCTACTAGTCCATGAACTCTCTCTCTGAAGCTTTCTTGGAGGTTGCAGGTCATAAATGTGCATGATTAATTGCCTATGTTGAAACCAAAAATAATGTTTCCAGAACATTCAGACTAGAGAGTGAAGCAAGATCCCAGTGGGTGACAGCAGAAATCTCTGTCAGGGAGCCTGACAATGATGGCTGAAGAAATATTGAGCTCAATGGGGCAGCCCAGTAAACATTTCTGGTGGGTAGAATACCAAAGGGATGACTAGACAGTAGGAATGTGCTACAGATTGTGAAAGGCATCTAATAAATGAGAAAGGGCACAGGCTATGAGACAGTGACATAGGTAAGAGAAGAGGGATATGTAAAGCAATTGTCAAAAGGAGTTCACGAGTTACCTTCTCAGTAAAATTAATCCGCTGAGATGGGGATGTAAAAGCAGTATGGTGCCTTCCCTATACATAGATCCTTATAGGTATCTGCCACCTGTGGGTAAGAACAAATGATTTGTTATTTCCCTCTTCTGGTTTATAAACTATAATTGCCTCCCTTGGGATCGTAACCGTGTGTATACAAAAACTCGCACTAAATTTATTGCAGCAGTTCTGCCCAGAATCGAGTAAAGAGAGCCCAGTGTTGGCTTCAAATGAGGCCATACATTCTTAAAGACTTGCTTCTCACAATTGAAGACCACTCTACACATTTGGAGCAGTGGTTGCTAGTCCAGAATGCTGCCACCACTCCACTTCTTCAGTTGTTAGGTTGGCCCAGGGTGGTCCATGTTGGAAGCCCCAGCAATTGCTGTTACACAGATACAGATAGTTTCCCAGGGGCGGGGGCAGAGCCAGTCCTGGTGTGTACTAACCCCAGGGCCTTGGTCCTCTTCCTCCTCAGTGACCTACCCAAGGGAGAAGTCACTGATCTTGACTTCTTTTCCTACACCTTCCAGATTTATCATACGCACCCCCGCTCCTTTCTCAAAAGGCAACCCTCACTGATGTAGCCAAAGCGATATATCTAAGGAAGGTTCTTAAGTAATTTCAAGGCACCATATTTCCCCCTTTCTAAATCATCTGTGACTCCCAGGTGATTTTTTTTTTTTTAATTCTGGCCTAAATGATGAAGTCTCTGGCACTGCTCTCTCTAAAGAAAAGGAAAAACACAAATTTTATTTCTGATTGGTCGCTGCTGGGTAGAGGACCCCTGTACAAGTATAACTTCTGCTTTCAAAATTAGAAATAGTGTGGCAAGGTACAAGTCACTATCTTTAGATGTCTTGAAAACCTCAGGGTTTCATGATTCTCTGCAAAGCAGAACTTTGTACTCATAAAGACTCTTTAGGATGTAAATGACAGAAATACAACAGCATCTATAAAAAGCAAAAACGTCCATTTATTAATTCACTCTCACAGCGTTCCAAATAGGCCCCAGTGGTGTTGTCAGGGCTCTCTCTTTCTATATCTCAGATCTGCAGGAGTCAATTTTTCTTTAAGTATTGGCATAAGGTTCTCCCTATGTGACAAGAAAAGTTGTCCATCTAGCCCATACTCTAACAGGATCCAAAAGAAAGAGAGAATACTCTTACTCACAGTATATTGTATGCGTGTGCATATATATATATATGTATACACACACACACATATAGTCTCACTCCCATATATTGAATTGCACAAGTGCTTTGGTTGGCTCTGCTCAGGTCACACATGTACCCTGTAAATCACTGTGAACAGGAGATTGAGGTTCCATGACTAGCCAAGTCTGATTATAATTCCCTTTTGAGTGAAGGCAAGTCATGATTGGTGGAGTGGGACAGCCACAGAAAGGCATGGAAAGAGGAGAAATATTTCCCCAGTGGCAAAAGAGAAGCTCGGTTTAAAGGCAGACTGGGAAGAGGATGTTGCACTGGGTCTCCTTAAGCCTGTGTGTAGTTGGGTTTACAAGGTTCCACTGAGAGCATAGTCTGACCAGTCCTGCACGTGGCTTTATCGGGCATTCAGGTGAACACAGAAGGCTCAGAACAAACCTTTGACCATGTGTCCACAGATGTGAACTGGGTCTTGGGGGCTCACCTGTAGACTTGTTTGACAAAATGTGCTGTCACTGATGCAAATTGGAATGTCAGTAATAGCCTTATTGACTTTTGTGCCAGAGCATAGGATCTGGAAAGTCATTTGTTCTGCAATCTGTTAGAAGGACAGGGGCCAGGTAATATGATCTTCTTCTGCTGTGGTGTTACTGGAAAGAGGACTGGACTTTTGTTCTAGTTCCGTTTTCTGCTATTGTGTCGTGGTGAAGGGCAGTTTACTTCGCCTCCTCGGAACTTGGTTTTCTAATGTGTTAAAGAAGGTGGTTATGTTGGATGATTGCCAACATTTTTGACCTTTCAGCTCTGAATTTCTAAGGCTTAACTTTTTTCAGTGGTTTTCCTCTGACACAAGGGCTGGAAAAGATGAGATCACGGTTAAGAGGTGGCAAGTCATTGTAAGAGGCAACTGGAAAGGATATCTAAAAGATCACTAAAAGGCAGGTGGCTCTCTTTTATTTGTTCCAGTTTCTCTAAAAAGATATCAACTCCAAATGCTATTCTTTGCTTTTGAATTAAAAAAAAAAAAAAAAACCTTGCTTATTTTAAGGACTTTGTAGAAGTCCAATGAAGCAACTTCAAAAATAAATTAGAAAAAAGAGATGAGTTATAAGAAGTAAATGCAATGGCTGGACCTTGTTTTGACTGTGGTTTGAATGAAACAGCTGTAGAATATATATTTTTCACAATTTTAGGAAATTTGAATATGGCTTAACTATTAAATGGTATCAAAGAATTATAATTATTATAACTTTTCTTAAGTGTGGTAATAATGTGGCTATACCGCATATTACGGGGGAAAGCAGGAAGTTGTCCTTATTTTTCAGTGATGTGTAGTTAAATATTTAGGGTTATATGTCATGACATCTGATTCACTCACAAATAATTGAGCTAAAGAAAAAAATATGTAAATCAAATGTGATAAAATATTAGCAATGATAAACTTCAATGAAGGATCTGTAGCTATTTTGTATACTATTCTCTCAGATTTTCTGTAAGTTGGAAAATTAAAAACAAACAAACAAAAAACCAATTGGAGACCATTGATTGCCCTTAAAATTTCAAGCTATGCCCACCTCACATCTTTATTTCAAATACAATTCAAGTTCTCAGTTTTTCCAGGTGAAACAGCACTTAAATGCCTCTAAGTCAGCTAAAATATGGCACTTGGAATTTCAACTTTAGCAATGTGATTTATGAAGTAGCAAAGTGGCAGCCTATTTCCTATGAAATAATGGCCTTAAAATCTTTAATATTAAACATACCACCACATACACATAGAAATCTGAATCCTTGTAGTTTTTGCTAATTGTTCAGATGAAGCTGAATGTGTAGTGGCTCTGCATTCAGACCCTGAAGCCATCTGCCTGGGTTGGGATCCTCCTTGCCCTGCTGTTGATCATCTGTGTAACCATAAACAAGTTACTTCATACCTTATACCTCAGTTTCCCCAGCTGTAAAATGGGAGCAAAGGTTGGGAGCAAAGACTACCCATCTGATAGGATCCCTTTGAGGCTTAGGAGTAAAATGCACTTCACACAGTTCTTGGCATTTAACAAGTGTTATTATTTATATATTTTGCTATAGGAAAGCCAGAAAAGGTCAATGTCAATGTTCAAGGAGAAAAATACTCTTGCATTTCAACTGGCAAAATGTGTTTGAGATGCATCCTGCCCTAGGAGGTGAACAGCACTGAGATAAAGAGATTTTTAAAAACAGAAAGGGCAGCATGGCATGGTGGTGTCTCTTCCATTTTAGTAATTTCCCATAACAAGTGGCTTAAAGTTTTCTCAAAACGCTAGAAAACTAGCATCTGAGAATAAATGTTTCTCAAGAATCTCCAAAAATAACTACATTTTCCCAACAACTTCAGGCTGGAAATATATTTGATAGATGCTTCATGGTACTTGGCAGACATATTAAAATGATGGTGTGGTTGTTATTACAACATATCCTGCAATCATTTATAACCAAATAAGACTCCTTCATTAGCGTATGTACCTATTATAAGTGCTTATTGAAAACCAAGCACTTAATTTCTTTGTAGTATGTTAGTTTCCCATTATCTCTGACCTTGTAAAATCAAATATTGCCCAAGAATATAAAAAAAAAAAAAGACTTTTTTTTTCAATGGAGTTATCATTTTGCCTTCTAGACCTTATTATGAAAATTCAAGGCTATTCAGATTTATCTGATAAAACATTAGAGAAGCTGCGGATGCCTTGGGTTTCATTTTTGTGGTCTGTTTTTATTTAATAATGACACCTGCATTCTAACCAAAGTTAATCTTTTTCTTCTTAGAAAGATTAGTGGCTGACATCTCTACTGAAGAGTGCTCCCGAGGCCTCTGAGTCCTCTGCCATGCCAAATCTGATTCTTTGCACATCACAGAGAGCTGTTTCAAATAATTTGTACGGATGTTAACTAGACCTCTTGTGGTGATCAATTCACAATACATACAAATATCAAATTATTATGTTGTACACCTGAAACTAATATAATATTATAGTTCAAGTATACCTTAATAAAAAAATAATTTGTATAATTGAAGTTGTTGTATTGCTAGAATTTACATAAAGAAATTCTTTAGTGTCTTGGAGCAACTGCAGGACGCCAACATCTAAGCCTGTCCTTCAAATCCTTTTGTTAAGGAGAAGCCAGGTTAAAAGAGACTAAATGACTTAGACTTGAGTCTGTTATCCTTCTGAATTCAACTTAAATCAGGGATATTTGTTCCTCTCAGGGAGCTGTTGATATCCCTTCAGAAACAAGGTCATTTCAGTTCAGGTCACATCACTCTCTTTGCAAACAAGTCCTACTGCAGGATGGCGCAAAGGAAACGCTGTTCCGGCAGGAAGAAGTGGACTCTAAGCTCCCTTTGGTGCCAGCAACTCAGTATCTGGTTAAGGGGCAGCTTTGCTAAGGGCTTAAGCAGAAGTCTTGATTCCATCTTCAAAATTGTTATCTGGAGCATTTTTTTTAATAAACAGTGTCAGGTTAAGTTAGCATGCCTACTGGAGTGTCCTGGTACATAAGAGTCATATTCATGATATGATTAAGAAGTCTTATTTACCATTTTCAACTATTACTCCCACTCTGTCCTAACCATTTTTAAGTTTTATTTTTCTGCCCTAGTTTTTGCACTGAGAAAAGGACCTAAATATTGAGTCTCTATCCAGCACCACATTAGAGTAGAGAATACAGGCATGCCCCCAACATTTTGTCTTTTGAGCTCTCTTTTCCAGCTCTTTGTGATATCATTTTGAACCATCACTACATACAATATCTGCATACTTACTTTGCCTCCAAAACTCTGTAATACCTATAAAGGTACATGATTACAAACAAATATTATTATCACTATCAGCAGAGTGTGAATTTGTGCCACTTCCTAGATTTCTTTAGGCTCATTCGATCTCCCTGAATTCTGGCCCCACCTGGCTTCTGAACACATTTGCAAACCTAATGAAAATGTGAAACAGCCCTGGTTCCAGGTCAGCTTTTTCAGATGGCTCTCTGTCCCTGTGACCACGAGTTTGCCCAAGCATTTGTTTAGCAGCCCAAGAGCCCTACAAGGAGAGTGACTGTTTCTTCCACTCTCCAGTGGTGAGGCAGGCAAATTTGGACACAGCAGCTGTCTGCTCCTGAAGACAGCTGGAAATAACCCCATCTGATAGGATCAGTTATCAGAGGCAGGGCGGCTGTGCTGTGTGTAAACAGCATGCTATCTCTGAGACTCTGAGACAGTGACACGAGCGGCCCCAGGCTCAACCTGCCCTCAAAATAGCAGTGAAGACACTTCACGTCCAGTCTCGGCCAAGTAGAATGAGAATCACAAGCTTTAAGGCCTGAAAAGTCCCTTAGAGTTCACATCACAACTCTCTCTCTCTTTTTTTTTTTTTTTTTTTGCAGATTAGAAACAACAACGAAAACAAAAACCTGAGACCAGGGAAGACAAGGAGCTCTGTGATATTTATACTTGTCACATATGCATGCATGGATATGTAACTATGCCCTTTAGAGATTAATGTGGATGCATATATCATTCCATTGTGCTTAAGCTAGTACATTTGTTTCCTTCCAAAGAGCCAAGTCTGCAGATCAACAAAATTTCCTAAGATTTAGCCTCAGACATAAAAGTAAATATTTGGATCCACCCTCAATCCAAATACACCCTCAGGGCGAGTGATGTCACCAATTATGTGGTTCCTCCATGACAGCCTTTGTCTGGGACCAGGCACTGAAACTGCAAAGACAAAAGGCCCTATGATCTAAAGGTGATGACAGTCTATGTTGCAAACAGATACATGCGCAAATAATTAAGAGACATTACAACAAGAGTCATGTAAGAGATTTATGTGAAGTGTAATATTAGTACATGAAAAAGGAGCTGAGCAGTGGATGGGCAGACAATCTACTAAGGCAGTGCAGACAAACTCATATTTCAGTTAAATCTCTACAGTAACATTTGGATCCTGGAGAAGGGAGTGAGAAAGATGTAGTGAGGGTAAAGGAGGAAGTGATGCAGAGAGAACAGTTTAGACAAAAAGGAAGCGTATTTTATTTAATGTGAGTTAGCGTCTAAGAGTCACCATTTTCTCTCATTTTTTTTAGTTTATTATCTAATGCAGCTAAAATCATTACAAACAGACTGTTCGAAGGGTTGCCTTCAGAGCAATTCTCATAAACTTCATAGTTATATTTTCCTTCATTCTTAGAGACCCTTGTATCTTATTTCTTGGTTTGTATTTGTGTACTATTTGATCGAGGTTGTCAGAAATACGACCATAGTGGGGACAAGAGGAATTATGGGCTGGAGTGACCAAATATCAGCCGGTGTTAATTCTTACTGACTAGGGGAACACTGGGAGATTGGGAAATCATGAAAATAATCCAAAGCAGAAGGACTTTCACTATGATTTCGGATTAAAAGTCAACAAAGAAACAAGACAGTCACAAAAAATAAAACAGGAAGGACTGAAACACACATTTTCAATGTTCCAGTTTTCAGGAGTCAGAGACATCCAATTAAGACAATATGGTATCATTATCTGCCTACAAATTGTCTGGACTTTAAAAAAACAAGACGGTAAAGAAAAATAGGTACTTTCATTTATTTCTAGTGAGAGTGAAAATTAGTAAAATTGGCATAATATCCTGGAAGATAATTTCTCTCTCTTTCTCTGGACATACATATGTAATATATACACACACATACATATATGTATTGTGTACATGAATATTATATGTACATATTTTAAAATAAAATATGCATTTATTAGATAAATATATAATATTTATTTTGTCAAATTAGCTTGAAGACCTATCAGCCCACAGAAACCTCATCACAAGAAGGTAATATATTTGCACCTAGACTATGATATAAAGATGTTCATGGCAAGGATATTTTTTAACACCCCTCCCAATGGAATAAACCTAAATACTTGGTGATAGGATATACTTTAAATATCTTATGATATGTCCATATAATGGAATACTATATAACCATTAGCTATGATGTTTATCTAGAAATCATAAGGATTAAGAGAGTAGATATAAAATATTTTACTAGCAGACATAAAGAACAGTGCCCAGAACCTAATAAATGCTTATTCCATGTTAAATTTTTCATTATTATTATTATTACTATCATATTTTATGATGTAGTGAGATATTCCTGCACATAAAATGAAAAAAGATTACAAAACAGTGTGTAAATTATGATGCCAATTAAAAAATATATATGTGTTATTTACATAGATACATATCCATGTATATATACATTTATTTATTTGTTTATTCATTTATTTATTTATTATGCACTTAGCAAAAAGATGGAGAGTGTGTTAGTTTGCAAAGCTGCCATGACAAAGTACCACAGACTGGCACTGTGGGTTAAACAACAGAAGTGTATTGCCTCACTGTTCTGGAGGCTAGAAGTCCAAAATCACAGTGGCAGCATGACTGGCTTTTTCCGAGGGCTGTGTAGGAAGAATCCGTCTCAGGCTCCTCTCCTTGGCTTGTAGATGGCTGTCTTCTCCCTGTGTCTCCTCACATGGTCTTCCTCTGTGCCTGCTTGTGTCCAGATGTTCCCTTTCTGTAAGGACACCAGTCATGTTGGATCAGGGCCCACACTAGTCACCTCACTTTCAATTGATTACCTCTGTAAAATCTCCATCTCCAAATAAGGACACATCCTGAGGGCCGGGGATTAGGACCTCAACATTTGAATTTGGGTGGGGGAGGTGGACATACAAGCCAACCTATAACAATATATGTGCAATTTTGGAATTATAGATGACATTTATTTGACTCTTTTTGGTTATCTGTTATTTTCTATGATGGATTATTACCATTAATTGAACTTTAAAATATATATATTTTTAATTCTTTGCTTCAGAAGTCAGATGCCCTGTTTAAAATTTTAAGTGAAGATACTTTTAGTTCTCTATACATTTCTATTCATTTTTTTTTAATTTTTAAAATAATTTTTTTGGGGGGGGAGATAATTAGGTTTATTGATTCATTTATTTTTAACAGAGGTTCTGGAGATTGAACCCAGGACCCTGTGCATGCTAAGCAGGCAGTCTACCACTTGAGCTATACCCTTCCCCCTCTATTCATTTTTAATATCACTTCCATTTCTACTGCTTAAGACTAAGCATAGGGCTTCTAAAGGATGCTTAATGTTCCTTATGCAAAGGAGAAATTAGGAGACTGAAGCTCTGGATATTCAAATTACATGTGCTATATTTACTATACGTGCTATGGAGTTCAAGGTTATTATTTCCCTTTGGAGTTTCTGCTTCACTGTGAGTTTCTGAACTGTGCTGATTTAGGGTAAAGGAGAATTATTATGTAGCTTTAAAGTATTGTCATCTTGGGGGGATGCTTACTCGCTTGTCAGCTTCCAACCTTATCAAAGCTAACGCCAGTATTGCACATTTTTCCCGAATGATGTGCATTACTATTAAGTAGGAATCCTGTGTTGAAAAAGTTATAGCAGAGGTAAAACATGTTTTATACAATAGATAGGCTTCCGAGTAATCAATCACTGTTACAGAAATCAGATTACACTTAAATGCAGCAGGATCACTTGTCCTTCTGTAAAATAAATGAATTTGTGAAAACAACATAGTCATAATGAATTCGTATATACATTTCAATTTTAGTGCTGAATTGAACTCTTTTGGCACCAAGGGTGTGCCTTGCTTACAAGAATAAAATGATTGGAATTGCTACACAGAGATAAAAAGTTTATATGAGAAAAACTTTCGCTAGTATTAGGACATGCTACACAAAGATGAAAAGTTTATATGAGAAGAAACTACACTCAGAAATTGGTTTGAAATCTATTGTTTGAAAATGCTAGTCATTTGACTTTAAGCTTCATTATTCATTTATGGATGGGGTGTTTGGTAAAATTAATTCATTGTCCATAGTTAATATAGATTATCCACATATTATATTAGGTGGCTTGTGTAGCTAAAGCTTGACCAGCCATAATTTTTTTTATAGAATTCTTATTTTTTATTGAAGCGTAGTCAATTTATAATGCTAGTTTCAGATGTACAGCAAAGTGATTCAGTTATACATATACATACATATATATTTTTTCAGATTCTTTTCTATTACAGCTCATTTCAAGAAATTGAATATAGTTCCCTGTGCTATACAGTAGGTTCTTGTTGTTTACCTATTTATATATACTAATGTATATCTATTAATCCCAAACTCTTTATCCCTCCAACCCTCCTTCCCACTGGTAACCACAGTTTGTTTGTTTTCTATGTCCGTGAGTCTATTTTGACCAGCCATAATTATCCAGTTTCGTGAAATAAATCAGATACAAAAAAAAAAAAATCAATTCTTTACTGATATTTCTGATGATGCTCAAGAATTGCAAAAATAAATTACTGAAGAAGGGTTGGTGTCTAATACCTTGGAGGGTGAGAAACTTGTTACTCGTTATGTTAAGTAATGTCTTATATCAGCATGTAAATAACTTTAGCGATTGCTTGGAAAGAAAACTATTCCAAAGAGAAAGTTAATGTATCTGATTTGCTTATTTATTCATCTAATTTAGAAACTGAACGATTTGGGGGCTGATACTATATATGAAAATGTGTCACTAAAATTCATTAGCACTCAGAGCTGGGGACCTTACGTATAAATGTAGATTTAAATAGTTGCATGCTTGGTTATCTCTGATAAGTTAAAGCAGATAAGATATTTAATATATAATTCTCCATTGTGTGTTAGAAGAGATTCTACCCACCTCTCTGTTTCTGTCAGTGTGTAGCTTGGATGGGAAATTAAAGGTTAATTTTGTCTTTGTCCTTTTCTCTTTTTCTTATCAGCAGTGCCTGGGAGGCACGGTGAAGCATGCTGAAAGTGACCTTCAGGTCCCTCATATCATCTTGACACAAGTGAGCCAGGCTCTACACTTGTAATTTTCATTATTAGCCACAAGAAGAGGAGCCTCTCTCAGTAGGAAATACACAGCATCCAAAAATATATAGGTATTTTATCTGGCTCACGTGTGATTGCTTAAAGAAGGCTGCAGGGGTAGAGAATCAATAGAGAAGGTGATGTGTGAAGGAGAGAAAATTACAGCCGAAACTGCCACCAGGCAGAGGGTGAAGTGATTTACCCAAGGTTAGTAGCAGAACTTCTCTTTAGGGGCACAGTCAAAACTAGAACCCAGGGGTCCTGGCTTCCAGTGCAGAATGTCTTCCCCGATTCCCTCCTGCCTGAGTCGACAGAAAAGCAAATGAGCTTTCTTTTTTGCCTAAATCGGGCAAGATAACTGGTTGAGGCACTGCGTATCCACATGTCAGCATATCATGTTGTTTCTTTACCTCTGCCCTATTCATATTTTTGTCTCTCTCAACTGAAATCAGATGGCACTGCTGTTAAGGACAGAAAGTGGCTCCATGTCAACTTTCCCCTGTAAATTATTTTTATGAGCATACCAACCAAGGGCATATCTAAAACACATGATTGCTTTTGGCATCTAACCAATCCTTCTCTCCCCCCACCCCCATTTTATGGGTTTAAAAAAACTTTTTCTGGTCATTCTTCTCAGACGGGGTCCTTGAAAATTCTGTAAGGTATAATGTTAGTGCATCAACTAGCAAAGAAAAAAAAAAAAGTAGCCTGATGAAAGTAGGCATCTGGGAGTTCAGGCTCCTGAAATCTGCTCCCATTTCGTAGATATATGGAACACGTGACTTCAGGCCACTCTGGCATCACTTTTCACTCCTCAGTAAAAAGCTGATTTGAGAAGGATGCCTTGGTTAAGAGTTGCGGCATTAAAAATATTAGAACTGCAAGTCTCTTGCATTATGGCCGAATAGATAGGTAGGGGTGCTAATGACTTTGCTGAGTGTTTGATCAAAGCTGCTGAGTAAAGGTCTTCAGTGGGATTTACCGAGTAACCGCTCTGTGTTCAGTAAACAGAGCGCAGGTCATCCGAATTCAGCAAAGGACACCGAACTGCAGTCTGTGCCCTTGGGAGCCTTCTTTATAAACATGCCAGAGCTGAGATAGTGACCTCATGCTTCCCGGGGAACATCTTCCCTGGGCTGTCCTGAAGTCACCTCAAATTCAACACATCCAAAATAGAACACAATCCTTCTCACATATTCGTAGGGTCACATCATTCTTCAGTTTGCTAGGACTAGAAATCACATTTTCATGCCGGTGGGTCTGCACTGTCTCTCCTGACATCACTGCATTGGTGCGGGCTGGTGTTATCCCTTGCTCTGACTTTTGTAACAGCTTCGCAGATGGTCTCTGCAAATGCAGGTTCTCCCTTACTGCCCATCTTCTGCGTTGTTAAAGGGATAACTTCCCCAAATATACTCCTGTGTTAACCACCTTCCCCCAAACCTTCAGTGGCTCCTTGCTGCCTACAGAACAAATTCCAAAATTCTCAGCCTTGGAGGCAAAACCCTCCCATAATAAGGGCCCAGCATGCCTTTTTCAGGCTCATCTGGGACTCGATTATTAATGAAATAAATCAGTTTCCTCCAAACGTGCTCCATGTTCTTCAGCCACGAAGTCTCTCCTCTAATAGAGCGCTCTTCCCGTTTGAAGCACCTTTTAAGATCCTACCAAACTTTCGTATCCTTCTCAGGGATACAGAGTAAGTGCCAACATTTGGGTTGCCTTGGGCCACCCCAAGATGGGACTGTAACAGGTGCCCCTCATTCATACATTCAGTCAAATCAAAAACCATGTAAAGGTGAGAGAATATGGTATGAGAATAGCCGGCTGGACATCAACAGGCAAGACTTCCGTACAAAGTGACGTATTCTGAAGATGGAATCAAAGTGTCAGCACGCCCCTGCACCAGTTATGTTATAGACAGAACCACAAAATACGTATTACTGCAACCAGGGGTCAGAGATACAGGGATGGGAGCACAGACGCAGACAGTAACTCCAAGGTCTTCAGTGGTGATCTTCATTTTGCCATTAAGGGAGGAGTGGGGTTTAATAAGAGTTTCGTTTAGTGCTCAAAACTCAAATCATTGCGTAGGATGATCAAATTTAGAGAGTTAACGGAGCTTGCCGCTTCCTTACACTTCATGTTGTTTCTTTCAAATATTTTTATCAAAGCACATTTTAAGGGAGGTGTGGAAAACGCCAGTTACACAAGAAAATCTATCCTCTGCCCGACTGAAGAAATTGTTCGAGCAGAGGGCATTTTTTCATAAGCCCTGCTTCCTAATGCAGCCAGGGTCAGTGAAGTCTTAGGTTATTAGTTATGTAATCCCTAGTTCCTCAAACTGCAGTTTTGATTTGAACACACGGTTTCAATGAGTTGCTTCAGTTTTCGCCTCTAGATGCATCTCATTTTGAGAATCCAGACAGGCTTGGGTAATCATAGCATTTTCCAGTGATTTCTGATTTTGCAAATAACGTATCTGACTCCTGAGAGGTAACTTTACCGCAGCCACTGCTCCAAGCCCAGTGCCTTTTCCATAAGACCACTTGCAGGCTGAGTTGTGTTTTCCAAAAAGACATGTTCAGGTTCTAACCCCTGGTATCTGTGACTGTGACCTTATTTGGAAATAGTTTTTGCAGACATGAATAAGATGTAAATTAAGGTGAGGTCATATTGGGGTAGGCAGGCCCTTAATCCAAAGTGTCTGGAGTCCTTATAAGAGGAAGAGACAACTGGAGGAGGCAGACACACAGGGAGAGCATCACGTGGCCACAGAGGCTCCTACCGGAAGCTAGAGAGGGACAAGGAAGGATTCTACCTAGAGTTTCAGAGGACACGCCCTCTTGACTGCTTGATTTTGGACTTCCAGCTTCCTGAACTGTGAGACAATAAGTTTCTCTTATTTTAAACCACCTGGTTTGTGGTGCTCTGTTCCAGCAGAACTTGGCAGCTAATACACCACTTTCTCTCTTCTGATGGCTCATTTTAATTTTTATTATGTTCTCTCGGAAACCTCAAAACAAAATGACTTGGGTGGCGTCTGGGTGCCAGACGCTGCCTTGATCTTGTTGAAATCCTCAAAGCCCTGCCCCATGTGCTGGTCCTGATGTTCATCTCTTTTGACCTTTGGGATCATTATGATCCACGATGTCACATCATGTCACGTCTGCCAGCATGCTTAGTCAGGTGAGCACTTCAAATTTTGATCTGCAGGTGCCTCTACGAGCTGCATCCTAGGACAGCAGTACTGCTGGGCCTACCTCTCCGGGTCCTGTGAGTATAGTGACGTGAAAATAATTTTATAAGTGTACTGTTACTGGCCAACACTTTTTTAATACTACTTATGTGCCCAGGCCTGGGCAGATGCTTCCGTATGTTGCCTTATTCAGTTCTTGCAAAAATCCTCTAAAGATGCTACGATTATCTATGCCCATTTTACAGGTAATAGAGATTGAGGTACAGCAAGGGTCATATGGCAGGAAAACGATGGAGCTGGGATTTCAAGCTACATCCAACAGACTCCAAAGTCCATGACTTCCCTCAGTACTACAGTGTAGGCAATGACCTTCAACTGTTTACCTTAGAGATGCACTTTGGACGAATATATGTATGTATATGCATGACTGGGACATTGTGCTGTACACCAGAAATTGACACATTGTAACTGATTATACTTCAATTTAAAAAAAAAAGAAAGAAAGAAATTCACCTTGGAAACCCCCCAGATTTACTCTAAGTCCCTTCAGAATTGAGCTCTAACGTCTTTTCTAGTCTCATCACTTGTCATCAGTGCCCTCCCCACCCCCCTGCACTAACCATAGGAGGATTTTCACACTTTCACATTCCCTGGAACACATAGGCTCTGTCACCCCTCTCTGTTTCATACATTCTGTCCTCTTGACCCCAGATGTCCATCTCCCGTGGCCTACGCACACTACGAACATCTCCCTACATCTGATCCAGAAGAAAAATCAATCTCTTTGAGTCCCCAAATCCCCATGGGTAGCTGTATCCTTCCTACAACACTTATCTGAGCACATCCTCTGGCACTCGGCTGGGACTGGGGTGAGGCTTGTGAGTCACCCAGTCACAACCGTCAAGGAGACAACTGCTGTTAGTGTCTGGGGGCAGAAGAATTCCTGAGATATTCATCCGTATTCATTCCTTTGGTAGTTATCTCCTGGAGCAGATTCTGCTGTGTTGGGGGCACAGAAAATACAGAGGAGGGAGAGCGAGGACATCATCCTCCCAGGCGAGGGAGAGAGTGGAGTTGGCAGAACCCAGCAGAACCCACCATGCAGGCTCTGCTCTTGGTGGAACCCTGCATGGTGGTAAGACCACAGGGTGGGGTGGAGGGGTACCCATTTATCTAGGGAGCTGGTTTTAGGCAGCAGGATCCCATGTCCTTAAGGATTCAGTGGCCCATGTGTGTCGTGAATATAGTGGGGTTTCCAGATCTCAAGTAACCAGCCAGGCTTGGACCACAGGCATCCAGGAATAGCCTAGGTGAGCTCAAGATTGCGGGGGTTCTCTTCACATGCTTGGGGCTATGGAAAACCACACGACTTCTGGGTGGCACAGAGGCAAAGCAGGAAGGGACCCTCAGTCATGACTAAGATTAAACTTCCCAGATGCCCTGCAGGATGAGAGCTTAGAGTAGCATTTAATCTCCTTTAAAGAAAATAAAGACAAATAACCTTTACTGTACTCACATTTCAGTTTGTGAGCCATGATTCATACCCAAAACATTTGTTTTCATGTCTGTCTCTATTACTGGACCATGAGCTTCTCCAGGGCAAATACTCATATCCTTTTGTCTTTGCATTCTCGGACTTTGCATGGGGCCTATTGCAAAGCAGGCCCTAAACAAATGCCCACTAAATGCCTGAATGAATACATGAATCAGTCAATCAAGCAGTTAATCAGTCTCTAAGGGAAGCGTCATGCCATTTGATTCTATGAAGGAAATGAGAAAGTACCAGATCCTCCCATTCAAGCTTTTATTTGGAAACAGAGCTAGGATGCAGCCCTCCCCACCAAAACAAGCCAGAGGGAGGAGGAGGAGGGAGAAGGGGAGGGGGGTCACTAACTTGTAAAGGGTTCCTCCTCCCCTCGCCTTTCGATTCAGGAGGATGAATGGGTGAATTTTCTTCCTCTTTTGTTTGGTGTAGTACTAGCTTCCTCCAGGCAATATGAGAAATCAAAGAATTTGGCTGGGTACCTACATCAGAGAATTTGATCAAGGACTGTTGGAAGCCATCAGGGGATGATGTGAGGGAAACAGTGCTGCCCCTCTGTTTTTCTTCATGCCTGCTGAAAACCCAGTGCTTTTACTAACTGGTTTTTCCAGATGTGTTCATTCTGGAAGGCCACATGGATCATTTGGTTGAGGGAAGTCATGCTCACGATTGTGTAGGTTACCTATTGTGTAGTTACCTGGCTTCCAGGCACTGAGGACACCAGGACACAAAAGAATATTCTATGAAAGTTAATATTCACAAGGTTTTATGTAATTTCTTTTATGTTCCATTGTTGGGATTTCTCTCTAGGAGAAGATACCTAGGAGCCAAATATCTGGAAAATAGTCTAGGGGACAATCAGGGAAAACGAACAAATAAAACCTCTCATGGACTAAGTAAGCCATCAGACTCCTCCCCTTTCTCTCCCAAACCCCTTGAGACAATGACCTACCACAATCAGGTTAAGTTTGGCCGTTTGGTGAAAGCCAGGCGGTATCACAGGAAGCCCTGGTTTCCCCAAGTCCCTTGTGAACAGGGGCATGTCATTCTTTCCATTCCTAGGGCTCCTGAGAGAGCCCCTTGTGTCTTCTATCCAGCCTGGTTTAGCGCCCAGTTACATTCTTTTCTCTTAGATGAACTAGCAAGCTGGCTGTCAGTTCCCAATTCCAGAGATTCTGTCGTCTTACTGAATCTGTGAGAGCTGAAGGGTCTTGACTTTCCCAGGAGGGGAGACTTGGAGGAACCTCTGTCGGCCCAGGGTGATTTGGCCACCTTCTCTCTTCTTCCCTCCACACCCTTCTTGAGGGAAGAGTCGGCCCATCCTTGCAGCTTTTAGGTTCCACCGGAGTCAGAGGGATTAGGCAATGGGCATGACTGCAAAGCTCCAGCCCCACCCAGGGGTCAGGGCTCACAGCCAGGTTCCTCACAGGAGGTCACTGCAGCTGTCTGCTGTCAGTGGCCTGATCTCAGGCTCACAAGAGCAAAGACCCAAGGGTTGGCTCTGTTGGCTGCAGGGCCAGTTTGGCCTGGCGACCAGGTGGATGTTCTGGTTCAACTCTGAAGACACAGATTCTGAAACTAAGAGAAACAGGCTACAGAAACAAAAAGAGACTTAGAAGAAAGCCATAAAGTTTACAGGCTAGGAAAAACGATTTTGCCTCTCTAAGTATATATTCTTGATTTCTGATAAAAATATTGAATATTCATTACATTTTGTAGCCAAATATTGCCCTGACCATGACTTTTAATTATAGAGTTAGGACAAACCTGTAATTCCTATATCGAGGAATAAAGTTAAATGAAATTAGCTAAAAATCAAACCAGTGTCTCTAACCTTACGCTCTTTCTGGTGCTTAGGGTTCACTTTCAAAGTTCAACAGCAGTTGGTCTACCTTCTTGACCTCCTCTAGATGAGCAGCCTGCTTTCCCTCAAGTACTGGCTATCATGATGGGTTAAGTTTGTTTTTCCTACTGCATTTCTAGGCCCTTCAGTTTTGTCTCATTGATCATGTGTTTTAAAGCTGCACATTGACTGTCAATCTATCTTACGTGATTCTTGACGCACCCCGTGTATTTAAATTGACACTTTGAGAATGTAAGGTTTTATTCACAACATAAGTTTGGGCAAATTTACCCTTGCATTCCAGTTGAAAGGAGCCTAATCAACTGATTGTTTAATTTCCATCACTTCCTCACTGCCTTAAGGTCCTCTGACTCAAAACTCGTGGGGAGAGTCTGAAGTCGCCTTGTGCTCAAAGCACCTTTTATTTTTTGTAAAATATCCTTGGGCGCTGTTGCACTTCCTTGATATTATCTACAGTCAGAAATGCACCAATACCCTGACATAAGTGTGTTTCCAGACAGCCTAGAACCTGTCATTTTATTGCATTTTATCCTTCAGTTGCTCCTAGAATCTATTTCAAATGAAAGGGTAAAAGTGATCATAGAAATAGGTTAGGTAAGGGGAAAGGAAGACAGAAATGTTCACAAGTTGCAAACAGGAAAAAGAAATAGGACAACAGGGCTTCGGAAAGGCTGCAAACACATCGGTAAACACACAGAGACTGTCCTGGAACAACCCTGATGTTTGCCTTTGCTCTAATGGTGCAATGTGGTCTAGTGGTCTGACCAACTGGGAATCCAGAGCCTGGGTTCTCTGTTTTGCTTCAGACTCACTGTTCCGTACTGAATGGCCTTGGATCGGGTTTCTTGATCTGAGAGATAGGCGGATTTCCCTGCTGTGAGGCTCAATGTTTAGAAGTAGAAAGGTTGCAGAGGGGTGAAGGACATGGTTACGATTAAAGCGAGACTATCCTATGTGAACGGTCAATGAACAAAGTTTTATTCTTACTTGCACATTTAGAGTCAAACACCAGTCTTCTCTTCCCAGTACAGTGGGTTGGTTTGTTTGTTTTGTTGAGGTCCCTGATAATCCAGGCAGTTTGGAAAGGGCTAGGGGTGCGTGTGAAAGGTGAAGGGAATCATCTATTGACAGTTTTTGGTGGTTTCCTGTGTTTTGCACGTCCCTTCTCCGCATCCCCAGCACTGACCTCTTTTTTTTTTTAAACTTAGGAATTTATATTACAGTGTTAGATTTTATAATTAACATGGCTACTTACGTATATTTTTCTCCAAATGATCTCATATTTGCATATTTTAAAAATATTCAAGCACATCTTAAGTTCTCTTTCAAGGCAACCATGTTTAAAGAAAGCCCTGCTTCTGTTACAATTCCGCACTCCTTGGAGGGGTGAGATTAGCCGGGCTCGCAGATCAGGGAAATCCATAAATAGTTAAAAGCCTCCAGCCCGTGGTAAAGAGGAAGTAAAATAGACTTATCTCATGACCCCAAAACACATCAAAAACTATAAAATAATGAACCTTTGACTTGGCATTTAAACAAAATAGGATAGAGTGAGAATTTTGTTATTTCTGAAGTGGGTTTTCATCTCCATGTTGAAGTCAAAGAAACTTGGAAATAATTATGCTTTCTTTGATTTCAACGTGCAAGCTTTAATAAGAAAATTACTGCTTTTGTTTTTTAAATCATGTAATCACTCAAGAGGAATTGATTCACAATTATTGCTATTAAGCCTTATGAACAAGTTACAAAATATGAAAGCTGATTCTTTAAAATATACATTCCATGTTTAGTAGATTTTTTTTTTAATGTTGAACATTGTTTTCTTTTTCGAGCTCATTTCTGGCTCGCAAAGCCTAGAAAAATGGTCTGAATCAATAGTAACTTTTTTCCCTCTTACTTCTTCCTTCTCTTCTCCTTCCTTCCCACCATTCTTTCTTTTTCTTCCTCTACTTTTCTCCCCAACATGTTTGAGTGCCTACTGTGTACCTGGCACGTTGATGCCGAGTGCCTTGGATTTAAAGGTGAAAAAGACCCAGGTTCTTCAGAGAGCAGCCCCAGGAGACAGACAGCAAACCCCACTTACCTGTGTGACCAAAGGTATTGAGAGCCTGAACAAGACACCCAGCCAACCAGGCCACAGGAAGTGGGGTTGCAGGGAGAGCTGCTCAGAGAAGGTGAGTTTTAACTGATACCGAGACAGATTAACTAGGGACTTGAAGAATATAAATGCTGAGAATGGCATAGAGAACGCAGGGTGATATATCTCATTTACTGGGAGATGGGGGAATGAGTAGAGGAGTGGGAGGAAGAGATGAAACCAGAGTCTGAGGCAGGAGTGGGTGCTTTCCCTGCCAAGCTATGAAATGTGGATTGATTCCTATAGGTACATGGGAGCCACTGAAAGTGATTAGTCAGAAGAATGTCAGGAGCAGATGTGCATTTTAGAAAGATCATCCCAGGCTTCCTTCTCAAGGTCTCCAGGGGATGGGAGTTGAAATTAAGAGCTTCTGGAGATACCATGTCATATGAATGTAAATTTTCTTTCTGAATCAACCTGGGCCCATGTATTCATTCATGCAGCAAACCTTTAATTAAACACCTATTTTCTGCAAGGCCCTCAGAGCACTCCTGGGAGATAGAGGACAGTGAACCCCACCTATCTGTATGCTGTGGTGAAGACAAATAGAGTTAAGACACAGTCACTTTGAGGTTATCAACATCCCTCCGAATACCATCTTTTGATAAGGCAGGCTTGCTGCTGCCTCAAACTCACCAGGGAACTCCCATGCATTGTCTATAACACTCATATTGTGTGTAGCTTAATTCCACTCTTCTCAAAATTCCCCTTTTGTTGTTCTGAAATGCAACAACTCCAATAAGTTTAATATCGTCTATTCTTCCTCTTTCTTAAGAAATATTCTCAGTGTCAGTAAGATCTCCCCTTGTACTAGCCATTAACAAAACCCTTAACAAAATGGAGAGTGAAACTTCAACTTTGTAAACCTGCATAATTCCCTGTTCGTGGTGGATGAATTTCCTTCCTTTCCAAGAGTGTTCAAAGTGCTAGAAGTTAATTTGAAAGAAAAAAGGCTGGTCAGACGTTCTCACTCTACTTCCACTTGTAGGAAATAAAGAAGGATAGAAATTAGCACCTATGTCAGTGGAGTGTTCTGAGAAATCACTGTGTGAAAAGACAGAGTGTGATCTCAATCAGAAGCTTCTGCAATAAGATTTTTGGAACCAAATATAGCCCCCAGAAGCAGACGTGGCCCATAAGTGGAAACAATCGATCTTGCAATTAAATTTCTGGGGCTTTTAGAGAGAACAAATCCAAAGTAACCTTCATTTATATCTTACACCAATTTCTTTAGGTTTTAAAAATTACAGCACTTGACTATTGTACAATCTTTTCTAAGGGCACTTATACAGAACAATTTCATTTTCAAAAATTAGGAAAACTTTTATAGTGAAATAGTCTAAGAGAAAATGAAAAGAAAAATTGGAAACATAGGTAGCATTGGAAATAAGACCACAAGCTGAACAAAATGGATGTTATACAAGGAATAGCAATAGAAAACTAAACGCAGAATTTGTAGCTCATATATTAAGAATGCAAGAACCATATACATTTATTCATAATAATTAACTAAAGATAATTTGCTGTGGAATAATTGAACCAGAACTGATTGTTGTTCTATGCATTTTATTTTAATACCATAATCTGATTATTATAGATTTTCATACAAAAATTTAATGAGGTCAAAATTCAAGCAGTATTAATGTCTGATTATCCATTCATTCAGTATATATATATTATGGATGCTATGAACAAATTGAACACAAAATACTTAAAACTTTCCAAATGGTTGTTGATAAAATATATATATACACCAGTTACATAACAAACAGTTCAAGTTATTTTGGATCACCAATTACTAACAGAAGGTTTACTCTATGGGGAAAATATGAGTCTGTTTATTTCTAGAAAGAAAGCTTCAAAAATAATAATGGAGCCTGAAGAATCTACAAAAATAATATGAAGAGGAGGCTGTCAACTCTTGAGGATACTTCAAACTGCTTGAAGTTTATTTATTTGGTCCACTCACAAGGACAGGGAGCCTTCATTGTTTTCCAGCTTCTGCACAGGAGATTTGATGCTACAAGAAAATGGAACCAAGGCAATGCTAAGAATGGAAAATAAAAATAAAAAAAATGGTAGAAACGTAAAATCACCAGTGCCATTCTTAGTATCCAGAGACTTGACCCCAAATCTTGCCTCCACCAATAAGTAGCTTTGAGACCTTGACTATGGCAGTCACTTACTCTGGACCTCAGTTCACTTACCTATTAAATGTAGGTAATAATATTTTCCCCATATGTTTTACCAATTGTTGTGAATAACAAAGAGAAACAGTGAGATAAAAGATGTATAAGTGCACCTCAAATTGTAAGGTGCTGAAACTTTGTGGCTGATGAGTACTGTTCTTCCTGGATTCTTTTTTCTCCTCTAGTGGTTTCTTTTCTTAGGTACTGAGAAGACACAGGCCAAGAATAACTCCCCAAGAACATTGTTGAAATGCATATTTTTAAAACAACTCCTTAATCATCATCATCAGAGGAGGAGGACACCTTTTAGCCTAGACAGGCTAGGCTAGGCTAGAGGAGACATTTCAGCCTAGTTGAGGAAGACCTCTCTCTGATACTAGTCTATTCAGACACTAGTCTGTTCAGATATTCAATTGTAAATAGGGCCCTTTTCCACATTCCAGAAGACTTAAAGTCTTGTCATTTCAGTAAGTCTATAAACTGATCATTTCTGTTTAATAAAGTTCCAGTAGATGGCCTGTGGTCTTTGACACCTGCAACATTGATCCCATGTACTACAGGCCCCTTGAACACACAGACTTTTTGTTAGAACAAGCCTTCCAATGTCTACCCTATAGCTGTTAGAATTATGTGAAAACTGAACACTGATGAAATGGCACTAGACTTAAAAGCTTTCTTCAGTTCAGGTCAATGCAATTCAGCAAACATTTATTTAGGGTTAATTCTGAGCTGGGCACTGTTCTAGGTACGGGGCTATTCAACAAGGATTTAGATGCAGTCTGGGTCCTCCGGGAACTCTCAATGCCTATGAGAGACTACTCAACTGCATGGGGTGCCATTTAAAAAAAAAAAAAAAAACTCTCACCAACCTAATAAACTAACCAAAGACAGTTTTGGAAAAAAAAAAAAAATGGAGAGATTTAATATGACCCACTATTAGATGGTACTTAAGAAGTAGCATTAGTTTTGTTTGTGATAACAGCATTGTTCCCTATTATTTTTTTAGAGATAGATAATGAAGTCAGAAGAAGTGAACTGATACGTGCCTGGGATATACTTTTTTAAAAACTAAGGAAAAAGAGGAAAAAAAAAGAAAAGAAAACAAGGTGCATGAAAAAAATATGCCCACATTTTGATAATCTTTCAATCTAGGCAACAGGCATTTGAGAGATTATTTACTCTCTTTCCTTTAGTTAATGTTTGGATTCTTTCATATTAAACATATTTTAAAATTGGTTGCCCAAACTTCTGGATTTTTTTGTTCTCCTCCCTTACCTAGGACTAGCCCCAGCGTTGCAGCACGGGGCACACACACTGGGATATGCCTGCCACGTGGTATGTTGTGTCTCCTGTCACACTTCCTACTCGATGTCACCCTTGAATGCCTCAGGCCATCTCTGCTGAGAAGCCTTTGTTTAATGGCTCAGATAGAACCCATGACTTCCCCCATCTCTGGGCACTCCTGGAACCTGACTCACCGTTCTGTTATGGTATTTGCACAACTTTATTATGTATAACTGTTATTTGTCTTTTTTAACTCCTGTTGGGATAGAAACTCCTTTAGATTAAGCATGTATCTTAATTATCTTTTCTCACCCTTACTCATCACAGATTCTGACACTGAGTCTGCTCTCCATCAAATAAGGCCCTTAAAAATGTCTGTGAGATGGGAGACTTATCTGTCTTGATGGGCCCTAGTGCATAGCACGCGGTCATTTCGTAACCTCAATAAGTAGAACACAAAAAGTATACTTTGGCAGCTAATCTGTGCAAATTATATTTCAACTGTAGAACTATGGAGCTATGCAAAACGTAAGTATATTTGTTTAGCTTAACCTAGTTACTGGAGCAATTTCTGAAGCCTCCTTATTCATTTCAGGTATTAGGCATCTGATCGACCGGAGCCAGCAGGGACTCATTTTGGAGAGCACTGCATTACTAGGTCTCATTCTGGTGCAATGCACACTATTACTATCAGCAAAGTGCTTTTGATTTACCAGGAAATCTTTTGACAAAGCTAGTCTCCCTTCAGGGAAGTGTGGGTGGTGGTGAGTGGGACAGAGGAGTAAAAAAAGAGACACTCCAAATAAAGCAGTGAAGTTCTTCTGCGCTGTTACAATGCGATCTAATTAGACAAAGCAGATTTGCTCTTTAATTTCCTTTAGCAGAGATTGATACTACAAATCTTTGTAAAAAGGAGTGTTTTACGGGCAGAAACCAACATGTGACACTTTCTAGAGGCAAACGGTGTATAAATTTAGACTTTGCTAAAATAACTAGTTATCATGTGATCCAATCTTAACGGGCTTTTAAAAATCCGCGAGGAAAATATATTTTATTAGTTTAACTTGGTTGTTAGAGCCCTGTCTCCATGCATGATTTACTCGGGCACGTGGCGTGTGTTTGGAAAAATCAAACCTCCTTTGGGAACTGCACTCTTAAGATATTTGTTCAGAGATGTTCAAGCTGTCAGTTACAAGATGCTTGAGCCAGAAATGGGCAAGTCCGGGTAAAAATGCAGTTGTTATGTAGCCATTCTGTGTGTATGTTTGACAGTTGTGGTCAAATATATAGGTGTCATCTCCCTCAAGTAATCTTCACCATCTGTTACCTCAGCTCATCTTAGGGCTCATAATTGTGTTGTTTCTCTTAGAACCAAGTTGAGAGTATAATGTTAAGCTTAATATAGACTTGTTAGCAGGCTTTTTTTTTCCCCCATAGTCTAAACCATGTGTGCTTGTCCAAAGAAGGCTACACAGTATTTTATAGTATCCGATCACAGATTCTGATTTCCCTTGCCTGTTTTCTTTGCCCATACTGAAACTGCATCTCCTTTGTTCCTGTAATCTGCCAAGTAATGATGGTGGCTGATTACATGAGAGAAAGAATTCACCTTTTCTGGAGCAATTGTTTAATAAGGATTTTAGAAATTATTATTATAAAAACCAAGGAAAATTACAGTATAGAAGAAAATTTTTCCAGGCAGAATCCATTAGTTGTGATCAAGAATTCTTGCTTACTAAAGACTGAGCACGCTCAGTGAATATACTTGGTGGTAAATTTCCTTCCGGGTAAGAATAGCTTCTGGCTCCTGGGTGGAATAATGTGCCTTTGGGTTTGGGTCCTTGAAGACTGTTACGAGTGTAAGTCAACTGAATCGTTTTGTTACATTTAAGCCTCATTTTCTTGGGAATATAAACTGTGTACTTGCTATGGGACTTGTTTATGGATTTGCATCGTCTGTGATAGGGGATAGGGTCGTGTTTATTATTCAAATCACTCTTCCTGACTTTTATGGAAAGTACTGTTAGCTGTGCTCTACTTGGTTATGTAAGTTATACAGTTTAACAGCAGAATTAGCATTCACACTCTCAGTTTATGAATAACATTCCTTTAATAACAGTATATTTAGACACAGATAGACAGGAGCTTAAATTATTGTTCAAGTTTCTTTTATTAAACAGAATAACATGGAATGCTCTTTCAAAATTCAATGAAGATCTGAAGAAATATGCTCTTAATCTATGATGTAAACTCTGTGTGTGGCCTCCTTGGAACAATGCAGTGAAAACAGTGATAAGTAAACAATAAAACAAAAGCAAATCAGTTTCTCAAAACCAGAAAGCTGAAAGCATCGGAGGAAACACAACTCCACAAAGAAATGTGAGGTACTGACAGAACTCTTATATAACCTTCAATGCTGGAAGGGCAGATGTCATAACTGTTCCTGGAAATCTTTTTGAGGCCTCCAGGATATGTTCCCATTAATTTTTTTTTTTAAACACCTACCATATTGTGCAACCTGTAACCAGCACTGACTCATTTATATTTTGTTTCCTTTTAAGGCTGACTCAGGTTCAGTTCTCCTGAAAGGGGTTCCATGGAACAGCCTGTAGGAGTCATATGCAAAGAAGCTTCTGGATCCAGGACAGAGCACAGCCTCAGGAAGGTCACATGGGTCAAGCTGATTACCTCCTCCAGCTCTGGCAAGCAGAGGGCTCAGCTGGGTTACACAAGTTCACTGAGCTATTGACATTCAGCTGCAGCTCTCGCTCATTGCTCATTACCGATCAGCAGGAGACTGTCTGGGCCTCAGGTTAACTCTTCCGTGCCCTGTTTCAAGATTGCAGTGAGGTCAAAAAAGAAGCTGGAAGGTAACTTTGCCTCAGCTTGTTCCTGGTTGTTATTCAAGAAATGATCCTTTTAAACCAATATCTAATATACCTCTTAGAAGGAAGAGCAATGATCCACTTGTCATTTTGAAGGTGCTGGATAAAACATAAGTAAATAATTGTGTCCCATATTTGTTCATTATTCAGTAAATGTTTGTTTCTGGGGAGGGTGAGGGTAGGATATGTTTTACCTTCCAGTCAAGAACTCCTAATTTTTTTTTTTAAATAAAGCAAGCCACATATGGTTTTTTAAAATGAGAATGTCAGCATTGGTAATTCTTTGTCACTTAAAAGTACATTTCCCCTGAGTTGCTCATGTAACACTAACCTCAGGGAAAACCTTCATAACTCATCACCTAAGAAGTGAAGTTTCAGGGAAGTTTGGAACCTCTCTAGGTGAGGTTGCAGACCAGGAGCTCTATGCTAAACCAGTTCCTACAAGCTTTGATCTCCTGCTGACACATTGTGATCTTCTAGAAGTGACTTAACCTGTCTGCCTCTGTAAACTTACTTGTAAATTGAGAATAATTGTTGATTAATCCATGAATCATGTCTTTCTGGTAGCAGTGGGAAGGCTGACTCACTGTCCCATCCTAGGGCCCCTAAATCATCTTTATCATCAGTAGGTCTCTGGCCCCAGAACACACGTCATACTGAATCCTTGGTTCTCTTCTTGTATTCCTCATTACTCCCGTGAATGGCTGAGGATCTACACACAACTCTGGCCACTTTTCATTCAACTACTCTATTTATCAAAAAATGTACTAAGCTTCCTTAAAGGACCAAGCACTTGTAAGACCAGAGACCTTCCCTTAAGGAGCTTATTGTTTAGCCAGAAGACATGGGGTTACAACACAATGTGGTCAGTTCTGGAAAATCCAAATGGATGATTCAGACTCCAGGTGGATTGGGGGAGGTAGGAGTTACCCAGTTTGATATCTGACTCTGTCAGATGATGTAGCTAACTGCCAAACCTACCCTCGACCTGAGGAAATAAAAAGACTGCTTATACAGTCTCCCAATTGTGACTTTAATCCCAAATTCAAACAGAAACCCCCAGCCCTGCCTCTTTCAGCAGCATTTGATGTTGTTGACCATTCTCTGTTTCGGAGGTTCTGGGTACTGCGTCAGTCTTAGCGTTTGAATTTAGTGTGAATGAAGTAAACTGGGTAATGCTAGTCCTGAATAATCATTAGCTCTCTACCTTTCTATCACCACACTCTTTCATTTGAGTCCAATCACTCCTGTGGCTTTAACCATTTTCCAAATCTTTACCACTAACACTTGGCCTTCTTTGGAGTTCCAGCTCCTTTTTTTCATCTTTCTGCTCTGCATTTCCCCTTTTGCATCCCAAGGGCATTATGTTTATTTATTTATTTTTAATGGAGGCATTGGGGATTGAACCCAGGACCTCATGCATGCTAAGCATGCGCTCTACCAATGAGCTATGTCCTCACCACTGCCAAAGACATTTTAAAATTAACTAGTCTACAGTAACAGATTTCCCCAAGCAAGCTGCTTCTCCTGACTTCCTTTCTGCTGCATGTAGAGTCATCATCCACTCAGTTCACCAGGCTTTCGCCTTCTGAGTTATCTCTGATTTCTCCCTCTGCTTGACCCACACAATTTCTCTCCTCTCAATATCTCATAAATCTGATTTTCAGACTTTCTGTAATTTATTTGTGCACACTTGTCATCAGAACCATCTCCTTAAAACTGTCACTCTCTCACTTGTCTGTGACACCCGTAGAGACTACAGGATAAATTCCAAACCCCTGAATGTTACATTTAAACTTTTATAATCTGGTACTAGTTTGCCTTTTGTCAGCCTTGTCACTAATGATACCCCCTGTTGTCTTTATAACCATCCTCCAAAGTTAGTCCTTTCTTGAAATGCTCCATATAGTATTGCCTCCTCCCATCTACACTTGCCATCTCTACAATCAATATCCTACAATTCTTCAAGAGCTACTTCAGAGGGCCATGCAACTGTCATTGACTGCTCTTACAAATGATCTATCTTCTGATATACAGCTTTTACATTCTACTTTTTCTTAAGGAACTTAAAATTTACTGTGTTCTAAAACAAAATTCAACTGAGTAAATTTTAAAGATCTTCTTAGCTTTATTCAACCATTCATAATTGGGCATCATTCCACCTAACAAATAGAAAAGGAACTCTGAGGATCTGGACAAAATGGAAGACGTTTACAGGCAGAAGTGGGTAGAAGGAAGTTACTAGCAAACAGTAGGTTGTTTGTCGCAAGATCACCTTCTTTTAGGGAATGGCAGAGATCTATCAGGAAGATTACCTCACTTGTGCTGACCAGGTTATTTCAGGTTGACTGGTTTATGATTTTACTCCTGTGTGAGGTTGAAACTGTAAGTTACGTGTTAAGTCCTGGTTTGATGACATGAGTTTAGCATAAGTGACTCCATTTTGGGTCTGTTGTCCCATTTTTAACAACTATCAGGACCATAACTATTTATGAATTTACCTTACTTCTAGTTTCCATGAAAATAGAAGAGATTGTGTCTTCTTGATATTCGAAGCCTCCTCAGCACCTGGCACAATGCTTTGTAGATAATAGTTAATACTGTTTATTGCAAAAAAAATATGAATAAAATAGAATTAAAGGCTACCTTCTTCTGAATAATTTGAAACATTTAAAATTTTGAACCCTGAAACTGTAATACAATCCATGTTATTTCATTTCCTATATTCAAATTTCCTCAAGAGGACTGAGAAAATCTAAATTTATTTTTTGACCTATGGAGTTAAGGACAACAGATGGCTTATAATTGAGGTTTAAAATTTAAATGTGAAGAGTTAATAACATTAAGAATGAATATCCCATTGGATTGCAAATAGAATGGGAAAAATCAAATAGTGTAATCAAGCCATTCTCATTTGATTCTCCATTAATAATTAGCAGTAACAAAGTTCTGCTCAGGAATATTAATGGCAGTGTCCAAGAGGACTTTCTGTGATGATCTATGCAAAAAAAACAAGATAAAGATATGAAATAGAAAAAGTAGTTTCTGAAAAACATGGATAATTTATTATCATATGATGGTAAGACAATTAACAAATTAAACAGTAGTGAGTTAAGCTGTAAAATAAAAATGCTTTATATTTTCATACATAAGAAGAAAGACTAGCTTGCGTGGCTTGTGGTAGAGGGCACAAGAAGGGTGTGAAGTTATTGAAGAGGATGCGAACCTACCTCTTTGAAATGGAACAGTGACAAATTTGGCAATATGGTAAAATCACTCTTGTGAAAAATACTGTAGAAATACCCTCCACACAGAGGTACATTTTTCATATCTGAAAAGAGAAAAGAAGAAAATTGAATTTTGTCTGATCACTGCTTTTAACCTCTAGGATTGAATCTGTCACTCCTAGGTCATTAGAAATGCATTCTTTTTCTGCCAATGTTCTTGACATAAAATTGTGGGATTCCTATTGCGTATTTTCCCTCCTCTGGCAGTTAAATTTTTATTATTACTCCTATTCGGAAATGAAGAGTTCCTATTTAAAACTGTTAGAGTTCGACGTATGGGTATGAGATGTGCACTTACCGTGACTCCACGACGTGACTTTCCCATGATAGCACTGAACCATTGCAAACACAGTGTCTTGTGGTTTTCTTGCCTATACTTTTCACCTGCAGTCGGACCCATGCTTTTACTCAACAGGGGTGATCTCAGAGGAGGCTGATCTGTCTGCCCTCTGGTTTCCCAGAAGATCATAATCATGCTGCAATTGAAATTTTGCTTCAAGGTAACTTGAAGTCATCACCTTTTGGACTGCTCATAGTCATCTCAGTGAAGATAAATGTACCATTGTGTTACTTCTTGGAAATCTGGCATCACCCGCTCTTTTACATCTTCGTTTCAGTGCAGTCGAGTTACAATAAGCATGACTTCCATGCTGGTACGTAGCAGAGTTAATATTAAATCACCTGTGAGCAATCTGTGTTTTAACAAGACCTCTTGGTGATTTTGAAACAGGCTAAGTTTGAGAGCCACTGGTTTAGGTAATTAACAATAACTGCTGGAACAGACAGTTCCCAAATCTCACAACAAAGCCTTATTTCCTACTCACATCACCGTCCGGTGTGGGTCAGATGGGCACCCTCTGTCTTGTGTCTAAGACATCTTGAACACTTGGCTTCCAATTTGCTGAAGAAGGGAAAGAGATCTGAAAGATTGCTTGGGAAGAGTTTATGGGCCAGGCTTGGGGGTAGCTTACATCACATCTGCCCACGTCCTTTCTGTTAGGAGTCTAGCCACTTAATTGCAACATCCAGCAGGGGAGGCTGGGAAATATAGAGGAGCACACAGGTATTTGTGAGTTAACAGTTGGTTACAAGCAGGAGCAGAGAAACATTATATTACTTCCACCAGGCAGATAAGTTATCCTAATTTTTTGTTTTATTATTTTTTATAGCATCCATGGACCCCTGACCCTGAACCATTGCTTTGAAAGCCATCTTCCAGCTTGTATTTAACCCTTCTACCAGAATAGGGTCTCTTTATTCCTTCTGGAGTTTTATCTCTGAATCAGTTTGTCACTAGGCTAGGGCCAGATAAGACATAGCCGTAGACCCAGATGTATGTAGACAAACAGACATCAAAATAAAAGAGCTGGTTCAAATGGTACTGAAGGGTAGAAATAAAAGATTATTATCTCTGAAACTACACTCTTCCCACCTTGACCCCATTTTCTCCAAAATTACCAACCTTGAACCACATGTGGTTCTCCTGGCATTAAACATCATAACTCTCAGTGAGGATCATAAACTCCAGTTTCACAGAGACCAGGCAGGTAAAGTACACAGATAAAGCAGGGCATAAGTAACACAGGCAGGGGACCAGGCTACGGGGCTGACGGCGCAGCACAGGCTTCATCTAAGGGAAGGCTACCCGCCAGCTCTGGCCAATGGCCAATGGGAATGCAGAGCATCAGTATTGCTAGATCTTTCTTCCACTTTTTTTTTTTCCCCAAGAAAAACTGAAAATATGAATGCTTTGGTTAAGTTTTCTAATTTTTACAAACAGTATACATTAAATTAAAAAAAAAAACAGACAAAAAGTCCCCTTTTATACAACTAATGTGTGGGCTACCAACTTGCAACTCCTATGCTAAACTGTACATGTATACCTCTAGTTTACATTAGCCCCTTAAAATTGTTTAACGGTTGTAAAACCCCAAGCTTATAACTGAAAACACCTCTTTATTTTTTCATACGGAAGTTGATGAATTTGTAAACTTACACCTTCTCTTTACTTCCAGTCGATTTCTACCCCCTTGAATTTTTATTAGTCATGTTATTACCAAACTTTGTGTTTGTTCATCAAACTTGACATTCATCAACTCCTTATGGCCCATTAATAAGATAAGAAAATTGGTGCTTCTTCACATCTTTCCTCCAACTTTTCCTCCATACTTCCTTAGCTGTTAGCTGTGCCATTATTTTTACATTAACCAAATACACACTATTTAGATTCTGTATTACCACTATAATTAATTAAATATTTAACCCTTTATCTGTATCTCATATTCTAAAATTCAGAACCAATAAATGTTTTCAATATTATAATTACAGTAATTATTAATAACCAAAGAACTGGGTAGAATGATGTTATCCTATTTCATCAAACCTTGGCCACGTGACAAAAGATGCTCCAGGAATGAAGGTCAAGTGGCTCTCTTTCCTTTCATTCCATGAGTAGCTCAAAATCATCCTACATTATACTTTTCTTTATATTTGGTCCAAGGCTTCCTCATATAGGTCTTTGGTTTTTCATGCATTTCCAATCTTCTTTTAATTTTCTTTATTGAAAGAAGAAGCTGAAACTTTTATTTCAGCCTCAGAACAGTCCTGCCTTTTAAGGATATTGTATGTCTAAACTAGTCCATTTGATCTTGGAAACATTGTGGTTAACGCCTCAGTATTCATGTTTCAATTCTGACCATTTTTCTTCTCACATGCCACAGAGTCTAATCTGAGGGAATTTTTTTTTGTGGCACTTTCGTGTTGGGTGCGCTATTTCTTTGATCCTATGGCTTCTCTTTCTTCAATTTTTTTTTGTTGGTTTGAATAGAAACCACAATTACTTCTTTTTTAAAGAGAAGTAAATAAAGATAACTCATTGTGTGTTTAAAAATGTCTCTATTTTATACCCTCACATTTTTGTTACCCCAGACTGAGAACTTTAAAAGATCTATCTCCATCCTGTTGGTGTCTGGATATGACTCTCTCATCCTACACCCAGTTAGCCCCTGGGCGTTCCTTTCAACTCCCATGACTTTGTTTTTCCTCCTTCTCCTCTGCCTTTTCCTTTTTCTCCTGCTTAATTCCTCTGCATCTATTTGTTTTGTTCTCTTTTCTGGGAATTTTTCTTAAATAAGGATATTGAAATTCCTGCTTGAGTCTCTGTTTCTTCATTTTTATTTTCTATATATGTTAAAGTAATTATATATTGAATATATATAATATAAAGTATACTATATTAAAATTATATATTACATATTTATATTTTATATTTATATAAATATATTTTACACATACGAATTATAAAGTGGATATATTAATTATATATACACAGGCATAGAAAATTAAACTTTTTGTTTAATTATATATAATTTTATAATAATATATTATACTATATTGTATATATAAATATAATATATACTATATTATATAAATTATATCTAAATATATCTAAATAAAAATATAAAGTATATTTAATATATAAAATACATAAAATATATAAATATATAAAATATGTTTAATATAGAAACTACAATACATAAAATATATATAAATATATAAAAATATATGTACACTTATATATATATTTGTCGCTTTGACCATTAGACCAAGGTGATTCTAACGCCTTAGTAGACTATGTAAACAAACTGAAACCTAAGCCAGAATCAATGCACTCCGATCTGACAAAGTGAAACTTAAGGACAACTAAAAACAAACATCCAGGTAGGCTTTCCCAAAGAAGGCCACTGCTTAAGCTGTAGCCAATCAGGTAATTGCTTTGCTTGGCTTCCCTGTCTTCTCTGTAAAAGCTTCTCCCCACATTGTGAGTGGAGCCCTCGTAACTACTTTCAGTTCGGTGCTGCTCAGTTTAAATTGATGTTTGCTCAGATAAACTCCTATAAATTTTAATGTGCCTCAGTTTATCTTCTAACATGCAGATGGAATCTCTAGGGCTTTGGCTCTACGTTCTAGATTAAGATTATTTTAACTCGTATTACAGCACTTTAATGACTTTTCAAAAGTTTGCCAGTCTCATCTAATTTCCAAGAAGATTCATTTTCTAATTGCTCCTTTTTCATTGTGATTTCTTCTTGAATGTGAGGTTATTTGTTCTTTGTTTTTTGTTTTTTGTGGGCGGCATACTCTTGAGTGTCTCTGAAGAGACTAATTATAATTCTGTTTAGTAAACTATTTGTGTTCTCTGGGATCACTTGTTCAGTTTCTTTATCTCAGCCCTTTTCTGGACCCTCTGGTTTTCCCCAAATGAGCGGTATTCTTTGGTTGTCTACCTAATGTTGTGAATCAAAGACTCAATTAATGAATATAAGTAACAGGGGTGGGTTTTCTCTGACAGGAACCGTGTGTGTGCAGAACAGCACATGCACTTACTGTGTGGGGTGGGAGGAGGCAATCTTCTCCTCCCCACTCTTGGAAAAAATCTAATGAGAATGAGGCTTTTGCTGTAGGTATTAACTCCCACTGAAGGCCCTAGTTCTCTCTTGTCAGTTAGTTTCTTTAGAAAGCATTTCCCCGAGAACTGTCTCTTGTGTGCCATGTGGCTTTGTAATCTTGGGTGTATTCCCAGCCCCCTTGTGCCCTGCTCCACAAAGCAGAGACCTTATCTCTCAGGTTCCCTTGACAAGTGGCAAGATGGCTTGCTTCTATCTTTGGGCTGCATCACCGCATCAAGTCCTTGGGCACCCCCAGTTCTCCCCATCATCAGGGTAATGCATTCCCTGTGGTGACAGGTTTCTGCTCGTCTGGAATTCCTCGTCTGGTTCGACCCTGATTGACACAGTTCCAGTGTCCATTCCTTCTCTCTCATCTGCTGACTTTTAGCTTAGTTTCTCCAGATCTTCACCTAGAGGAAGGGTCCTCTCTGAATTACCGAATTCTTCAATGTGTATACGTCCTGTTGAGTACAGCTTCCTCCACCTTAGGGCTAAATCTCCATGTGAGCTTCTCATCTGCTTTCATGTTCTTTTTAGGCCACCTCCTTACCCTCCATCACCTCTTTTTACAACTTTGTTACCAAGGTATTCCCTTTTGAACACCCTTAGTGGAGACATTTCAATGGTGTTTTGGAAGAAAAGATGAATGTGTATGCTCAGTTTGTTGCCTAGTTATAGGAGTTTTTGGTCAGCTAATTTTGAGGGCTTGTCTTCAGAAAAGTGACAACCTGGCAATCTTTGAGAGTGATTTTAGTTTTACAAATATACTTAAGTTAAAAACAGTAAGAGTCAGTGAAAGTTATTACTATCTTTCAAGGTTGGAAGCTAATTATTTTGAACTGAGCAATTTTAGGGAAGAATTTGGATAAGCAATTTCTGCTTTACTCCTTCATCCATGTTCAATTACATCCTTAGCAAGTCCTCCAATGTGATATTTCTATGTATTTGAGCCTGCTTCTCTCGAGGTTACATGGTCTAATTGTTTTTTCTGTGAACATACCAAAACTATTCAATTTGCTAATTTAGTCCTGCAGTGATTCGAGTATGTCCCTTTCATTTAGCCACTCTGTTATGACACAAATATGATTATAATGTAATAAGAAAAGACATTTCCTCTGCAGATTTTCTTTACTGCTAGTTACATTGAACTGAAAGCATTTCTCTATTTGTGAGAGCAGAGATAATTACATAACAACCAAATAAGGTATGGACTCAATCATCCCTAGTGATTTTGTAGTGGGTAGGAAATGGTGGTCCAAATTTTTAGAATTGAATCTACTACAAACTCACTGAGAAATTGAACCCCCAATATTGTGTATTTTGAATATCTAATAAAATTATAACATACAGACTCTCTAACTGGTTTCAATGCAAGAAAAAATTGGGGTAAAAATATCTATGAGATGTACAGTTATCAGGGTATTTGCTCAACTGACACTGGCCCACCCCCCTTTCTTTAAGAAATTCATCCCTACGTGTCTTTAGCTTCACTTTATTTGTTGCAAGGCCATTATCACTTTGACTACTGATTGGTCCAGAAAATAGACACTTGGTTTCGTTGAGCCAATCAGATTCTTTCTCCAAGGGATCGCTACTCAAGAGTCATCTAGTTAGTCTCTAAACATGGCTAGAGATGTGCATCATGTAAAACGTCCCTGGATATTGGACAACCACCCATCTCCCGCCATATGGAAAGAGAAACAGAGAACTAACAACAAATCATAGTTACCAAACAGGAAAGGGCAGGGGGGGATAAATTAGGAGTTTGGGATTAACAGACACGCATTACTATATATAAAACAGGTACACAACAAAGACCTACTGTATAGTACAGGGAACTATATTCAACTTCTTGTAATAATATATAATGGAAAAGAATCTGAAAAAATATATGTATATGTAAACCTGAATTGCTTTGCTGTACCCCTGAAACTAACATTGTAAATCAACTACACTTCAATAAAAAGCAAAATTTACAAAAAAACAAAAAAAAAAAGAAGAACAGAAACAGGCAAAGAGAATCATAGAATCAAGACACTATAATATAATCATAGAATCAAGACACTATAATATAATCATAGAATTAAGACACTATTCACAGAGTCACCACTGGGGTTTCCAATATATTTTATTACTGATTCCAATGCCTTTAGTGTGGAATTTATGAGACATTCTTGAATTCTTATAGCAAGAGCTCCTTTTTGCTTAAGCTAGGTTGAGATGATCTGCTATTTGCCATCAAAGAGCCTAAAATAAAACAGAACACACAGCAGAATGGAGAGACTGTTTACCACCAAGCACACGAATAAAAAAGATGCAGAGACTGCTGGGTTTACATCTGTGAAAAGAGAATAAATTGGCTGTCTTTAACTCCTTTGCTTTGATTCTGAGTTGGCCTCCACTGATTTTTTTTTCTTCATTAATATGTAAGAAATGCCTGTTTAACAATTTGCATACTAACTCTTCAGCAAGCACCTAATTTCTGAACGTTTAGAAGATTCACTTAATTTGGTTAAAATACTAAAGAGATATTATATTTTATGTAATACAAATAAGTTTCGATAAAAACAGGGAGTTTTGACAAAACTCATTAACTAATTTAAATGAGCTCTGTAGAATCCAGCACAATGTCTGGTAAATAGTGTAGGTGCTCGTTAAATGTTAGCTCATGCCTCCCTTCCTTCCTAAATTAAAGCATTTTCCATTGATCTATTGCTTCATTTATTCAGGAAACATTTGAACACAAAGAACCATACCAAGTGCTGGGCTATAAAAAACTTAACCTAAGGGAGACAATCCAGACAGAACTGTAGAGACAAATATTTTCAATACTACCTGTTAAGATCTGCAATTAAGAGACGGATAAAACTTTACAGAGGCTCAGAGAAGAAGCAACTGCTTGGTTGGTAAGGTGATGGTGGCAAATTTGCCAGTTCTGTCCTCAAATAAATTCTTTAAATTCTATAGCCCCCAGCTTATTATTTGCAAATATGGGGTTATTAAGGATTTTTCACTTTTTTTTATCATGATTAAAGGAGGTTAAAAAATATATATATAGTACTCCAGGTACATTAATACTATTTAGAGGGACTGTAGAAAACCAAGAGGTGATATTTAAACAAAGTCAAAAAATGTTTAGTTAGAGGTACGAGTTTTCCCAGGGAAGAATATTCTAGAAAGAGAAAGCAGTGTATATAAGAGCAAGTCCTGGCTAAAGTGTCTTCAGTCAGTAGGAGAAGCTCTGTGTGGATCAGCAGAGCCTGTGTTGGAAAGGAGTGGCTGAAGAAACAGGTTGGGGCTCAGCTAGGAAGAGCCATCTATGGAGGTGAGGTTTTATTCTGTAGGTATTAAGCAGCCAGTGGAGGTTCTGAAGCATGAGCACGGCAATTTGGGCAAGGAAAACTCTTTTCCCTCCACTATCTTAGCTTCATTGGCTTATACCTTGTAAATTAGATGAACAAAAGACAATTAACAAGAGAATCACAAAAGAGGCTATTAAAAAAATTTTTTTTAATTGACGTATAGTTGATTTGCAACGTTGTGTTAATCTCTGGTGTACAGTACAGTAATTCAGTTATACATATTTTTACACATATATTCTTTTTCATATTCTTTTTCACTATCAGTTGTTACAAGATATTAAATATAGTTCCCCATGCTTTAAACATGTGATGACACATACCCATGGAAGTACCAGTGATGACTAACTCAAAGGGGTGGTTAGAACTTGGGCTTCTACGGCATCTTAACAAAAGACCAATAAAATTTTAGGGAAATGATAATACAAGGGAAGAAGTCCTTGAGTTGCTAGCAGGGCAAACTGTGGGAAGGTAAATATATGGGGGAACAAATGGGAGGTAAGGGCCAATTAGTAGAACTTGTAATGCAGGTTCCTCCGGTGCTGTCACTGGGCTGAGAAGGGCCTGGAGTTGTCTCTGGTGATTAACTTCTGTCCTTCCTGGTACAGAAGGGAGGCAAGACACCTTTACAGATTTATATCCTGCTTTTAGACAAATAGGGAGAGGGCAGAGAGCCTTTTTCTTGTACCTGCTATTTCTTAATTGTCTTTAGTTCAAAATAACCTTTACACCAAAGTGGCATATTTTGGAGTGGCATATTTTGTTACAATTTGGCAATCAAATTTTATTTTTAGAATAATAGGCTTCAGGACTTGTGGAGAGAGCACCAGAAGGAGAAGAGGAGAAGTCCAGTCTGGGATTAAGATAATAACACATCTATACTCTGTTTCTTAGAGACCATTCTCAGAACTCAAAAGGCTAATCATGATTGCTGTGGGAAAACATGACCTTCACAAAAGTGGCTATGGATTTAAAAAGCATCCTGAAGACAGAGAAGCAGAAATATGTGAGCTAAAATATAAAGTAAGGAAGAGAAATAGTAAGTGTTTTTAAGTGTGTAGGAAAAATTACAAATGCAGATGGATAATGTGACTCAATGAATACAGCTGTTTAAGGCACATTGAACAGATTCATTGCTTGCTGCTTGGCGGAGCCCAGGGCTTAAAGCTATTTAGACAACTTGGGTGATGGGAATTGTCCTAGTGCACTACTGCAACTATTTGTTTCCCCTAATTTTCTTCCCACACTTCATAATAAATTTTAGTCAGACACATAACTTAGGGAATTGTTATAAAGCCATGAACCATGTGGTCCAGTCTCAGAACACAACATAATTAAAGAAAAACTCAGAAACCAAAAAATTATTTCCAAATAAGTAAACATCTTTTCTTCTGTTACTAGAATGCCACAGAGAGAACACAGGGCTAGCACATTACCTCTGCTCTTGTTTCACAAACTGGAGTTGCCCCCATGCTTCTCACTTCCAAAATTCCCTGAGACTCTTTCCCCTGCCCTAGCCTGAGCACCATTGTGTTGTTGTTGTTTGGTTGTTTGGGGTTTGTTTTGTTTTGTTTCTTTTCTTTTTTTTTTTTTTTTTTAATCCCCACCACTTTCCTTTTGAGTTGCATCACAGAAGTTCAGAGGAGTTGATCTGGCAAAGGAAGATTCTCATTAGATGGCCAGAGATAGGAGGAAACTAAGAGAGCAGTGGCAAATGCTCTTTAGCAAACAGGAGGAGGGGAGCAGCTGGGACCATTCATATTGAGCAATTTATCTCTATTAGCAAATTGGATGAGGGTGAAGAAAATATAAGAAAAAGTTCTGCTAGAGAAGAGGGACAAGGTGAAATGTGGGAAAAGCTGGAATATGTAAGTCTGGTCTTTGGTCTGATAAATTGTCCCACTCTGATCCTCACATTGGGTTAATAAGAATGAAGACAAGAGTCTGAGGTATCTGCTACATTTCCTCTCAGGTATTTGGATAGGCTGTGATTTATTTTTCTCAAATCCTTAGATGGGGAAATGGGTTAGGACAAGTTACAAATAATAACAAAATAATAGCTATTGTTTAGTGAATGCTTATTAAGGGCCAGTCATTTGTAAACATTATCTCATTTGATCCTCACAGATAGCTGTGAGATATACACTGTATCCTCCACCTTATAGATAAAGAAATTGAGCTTTAGAAAGTTTTAATAACTTGCGCAAGTTGGTGGAGCCAAAATTTGAACACAGGCATTTTTAGCCTAGAGTTCATAATTTAACAATTGGACTGAGAACGTGCTGTAACATTTTCCCTCCACGTTAAATTCCTGGAAGGGATGCAGGGGAGAGAAAGAGACTTAATAAAACACATTAAATTGAAGTTATTGTCTTAACTCATGACACTTCGTCTGAATTGTTAGCTTTTATAAAAATGAGACAAATTCTCATGAATATGAAAATTGGCTCATCTTAGAAAGACCTTTACTATCGGTTAATAGAATTAACTGGCAATAATAGCAACTATGGGGAAAAAATGACTTTAACACTATTTTCCAAATGAACAAGTATTTTTGAACACCAAGTGAGCCCCATTTTGGAAGCCAAGCAAGAAGTATAAAATATTGATCTTACATATGAAACAATTCATTACCTGGGACAGTGTATATAAAGTGTGTAACACATTCTATTGCTTATAGCAGGTCAGTTAATGTTGGTTTTTCTTCCTGTTCTCCTTGATGAGTTTAAGATCAAGTTGGGGGAAGCATGATGAACACATGTGAAACATATAAACTCATGAAATATGATCTATGGGTGATATGTGCTGTATTTTAAATAGAAGTGAGTAGTTAGGGAAGACTTCCCAGGGAAGTGGGTTTTGAACTGGGATTTTGCAGTTGGTAAGATTTGCTTAGATGAAGAGTTGGGAACTTATTTTTGGAAAATGAAATGATTTAAATGTATACAAAACTAAATGTGAGTTTAGGGGGATCACTGAATGTATTTGTATGGCTGAATTAGACACCTTTCATTAAAACTGAAAAACAATGCCACAAATTTCTTTTAAAAAAAAACAATGAAATTTGAAATATTTTCACTAATTTGGGTCCAATAGCATAATCATAACGAATGCTTTGGTGGCACATTAACCCATGTCAGTTAAGCATTATGAATGGAGACATCTGACCCTAAAAGATCTTTTGATACACAAGTATATATCAAATGTTTGGTTTTTACTCCAAAAAAAAAAAAATAAATAAAATAAATAAATAAATAAATAAATAAATAAACAAACAAACAAACAAAATAAACCCTCAGAGTCTGGCTAAAGGAAAGTATTTTAAACATGTTTCTTAGGATAACAGCCCAGGTTTTAGGACTCTCCCAAGTCATTTGGAGAAGGGACTGTCACAATAAGAACATAATCTTTAGGACTATCTCATCAAGTATTAATCTGTCCTTACAAATATAAACTTATCTTCTTGTCATAAAACATTAAATTAACCATCACATGCAATTTTCACTACTCATTATATTATACTGGAAGTCACATACAAATCAGAATGTACAATTTGAAAATGGTTAATGAAATACCACTTCCTTAGAAGGCAACAATTTTGTCTATAGCCACAAATTCTTGTTATTTTACAGTCTGGGTATTTCTTGTGTATTTTTAGGGAATCATTTTATAAAATGTAAGTCGAAATCTTAGGAGTGACTCTTTGGTTTAGAAGAGAAAATCGGATCATGCTAAAGCTGAGATATATAGTCATTGGTTCTACTGAAGTACATCTCAACATTTACTTTGCTGTTTTGTATTATGCAGACTTGCAATATTCTGCATGGTGCCTGGTACATTCCAGAGAAGAGAGAAGCCAAAGATGATAACATTTTAATAACATTAGGTTATGTGAATTTATTTTTAATACTGTGCACATGGATGAAATACGTAATCTTATTAGTGCTAATTGAAATCACATGCCAAAAAAGGTAACACAGTCCATTGTCTTTCCTATGTTCAAGTGACATTTAATACCAAAAATATCTCACAATTAATTTGATTACTTATATATTGTATACTGTGTCTAGTGGACACCAAATGAAATAACATATATTAAAATGTTCTGTGTATTAAAAATCATCCTAAAATGTAAGATTTCATAATAATAGCTATCTTGGACCAGTGTATTTTAAAAGAAAAATGTGGTACAGGTCTAATAGCTTTTATTACAATCCTCCGCTCAACTATCTTGTTAATGAGTAATTCCCAATTATTGTCTCTGTCAAATCTCTTGGTACTGTAACTTATTACAGAACCAAGAATAAAAATATGAAATGAAGTAAAATAGACCTAACATTAAGACATTTCCTTTTATTTTTTCTAAATAATTTTGAAAGACAAGTAGAAGTAGTTAAAACTTCAGACAAAAAAATGTTTAAGATGCATTTTATATATATTTAAAATAGTGTCTTAAGGTAATTAGTGCCTTATTTGGTCTCTGCAAATATATGGAATACAATGCTAGGAAATTGTTGGCACTTGAGTCTTAATGTCATCGCTTTTCAGATCCAACTTCTAGAGAATATAATCACTTCTAAGCACAATATAGAGAAAATGGCACTGTGGGCTGGGTTGTGACTATATGTAGCAAACAATGAAATGGACACCTTGGGCCTTAGATGGAGACAAGCATACTTTTATTGCTCTGAAATCTGTCAGATTTTTATTAACCCAATTTAAATTTACAAGTCTGTTTCCAAACACATTTAGATTTGCCAAATTCCATGGCCCATATTTCTTTAACCCTGCCAGATAAGTCTATTTATCTTTCTCTTGCTACACCCTCACCAATGGGTTTCTTCCAATTCTCTGGTCTTGTTGGCAGGGCAGTCTGACCCTTGTGACCCAGTCCTGGGCATCCTGACCTTTGTGATGTAACCTCTCTCTTGGCGAAGGGACTTTTGACCTTTGGATCCCAATCTTTTAGGATTGCCTTAAAATGCTTCACATTGGAATTCTGATACCTGCCAATTTTACAACCACTGGGTGAAGATCTCTGGGCTCCAAGTAGGCAGTATTTCTGCTCAATTAATAACACTCCAACTGAGTCATTTTCTCAAAGAAAGAACAGCTAAATGGGTCTGAATGCAACTTCTGACTCTTTGCAATTCTCTGCTTACAGCAACTTCTCCTGTCCTTAAATTCAAGGACTTAGTTAAAGGGGTAAGCAAACCCAGTGGGAAGTCCTCTTTGATGTGCAGGAGCTCAGATATGCAAAAGTCTTGATCAGCAAATGCTTGAAAAGTGCTTACTCTTCTCCCCTTTGGGATTGGCCATTAACTCACTTCTAGGCTTCTCAAGTAAAGCTGTTTTTTTCAGGTTGCTTCAACTTCAGTCAATAAGTGGCTTTTCGTCAGCAAGTGTTAATAACACTCCAAAAAAAATTGCCAAAGTGAGTTCATTTAGCATTAGCTCATTAGCATTTGTAAGGGACAGCCCTCTGGTATCCACATGGAGTTCCTGGATTACTGCAGTCTTTTTTAATTTTTTCTCTTCGCCTTCAAATTTCTCTCTGCTTCAAAAGATCTTAGACAACAATTCTATGAAAAATTTTCAATACTCACTTTATTTCATGACTCAAGAGCGTTCACTGGGGTCCATGTCCCATCTTGGTGAGTCTGCCTGCTGTTCGAAATCTCCCACCATTATTTCCCAGCATCATTATTTTGTCTCCTCCTTCAATATACTTCAGTCTTATTTATCTGCTCCTGATACCATTATTTCTTCCTTCAGGATTTTTTTTGCCTCCCTTCTATGACTTTCATTTTCTTACACCTTTGAATTTTAAAGGTCTCTTCCTCAAGAAACTTTGCTGTGGTTTCCCTGCTTCTGACCCATCTGTCTTCTATTCATGGTATCGTCGACATGGATATATGGTACTTCACTCTATTATATTTAACCTATTCTGAAAAATAATGGCAATACTAATAACTGCTGTTTTCCAAGTCTTACTACACTTCTTCATTTATCACTTTTTATCAAGGCAATAAGCCTCTAAGGTAGATACTATGACATTTTATTTTATAGGGGAAAAAAACTGAAGCTTAAGGAAATTTCATGAGGTCACCTGGGTAGTAAGTACCAGGGCTGGATGTGAACTTACATTTGCTAAGAGCAGAACGTGAGCACTTGGTTACCTGTTGTGCTCCTGGTTACTCCAGCACCTAACCCTTCTTAAGCACCTAGTAGGGATCAGACTCCACGGCTAAGTGCTGGGGACATAGCACCACAGTTCCTGCCTGCCCCTGTGGATGTCATTGGAGCAAAGAGATAAACTAAATGGTAAAAGGTGCAGAACTACTTTGAGTAAATAAGGAAACTTACCAGAAGAAGTGTCAGAGTTAAATTTGAAGTGGGGAGGAGTTTGCCAGGCCAGCAAGCAAGGGGTAGAAGGAAGTCTAGACACCAAGGTTAAGAAGCAAGGAGGATCTTGGTGCACTTGAGAATGCAGTCACCCAGGAAAGGAGGTCTCGGAGGCTGGGAGGCTCACATCCCAAAGGGCTTGTACAACAAGACGGAGGGGGTTGGACTTTGTCCTCTAAAGTTGGGTTGGCTTTGCCACACGCTCTCTCTGCAGGATTTTCCCTCCTGATTGAACCCTGAGAATTTTGATGACAGAATCATTATCATCTCAATTGTTTGTATTCCCACCCAGATGCTCCTCCAGACAGAAAAGGACCCATCTGTCCATTGGAAGCCTTGGCTTCCTTGCTGTTTTTCCCTTAGTGTAGACCTGGTACCATCTGGGAAGTATGGGTTCTGAACACATGGAGTCTCTATTCCAAAAGAAGTTAAGTGGCTATTGTTCAAAGGGTGTGATGCTTATGGGACCTGTGTTAAAGCTGCGATAAGGAGTAAGAGAGAGTGAGGCCCAACAGTGGCTTTCAGACAGGGGCTTAGCCTAGAGAAGATGGAACAGAAAGACAGTAAGAAATAGAAGTGGTGGGTAGGGAGGGGAGGGCACCATAATCCACACTTATCAGCTGCCTTGGTGTGGAGCCCTGTTTTTATTGCCATTAAAATAAGATCACTCCTCTGCACTAACTCACTGTTAAAAAAAAAAAAAAAAAGAATTCAAGTAGAAGCTGATTGAAGTTTAAAAGTGAGAGGAAAATCAGAAAAAAAATCCAGCTGTTGGATGAATAATTCTTGTGAAAGGAAGCTTCATGTGGGTGTGTTTTTATATCTGTAATAGACATATTATCCCTTCTTGCTAATGAAAAAGATGGGTGGTCTTAAAGCCATTTATGGCCATGCAGTCTGGGGCCCCTGCTGTTGTTAACTGTGAGAAGAGATTGCTTAGTGCTCTGTGTTCTCTAGGGGATTATTAAAAGAACCTAGAAAAGATGGAATTGTAGCATTCCAGAGTGCACCCTGACCACCCACCTCACGTGGGATGAAGGGGTTTTTGGTATTCAAGATCCTGGAAGGCTTGATGTAGAAAATGTGACATTTGTCCTTTTTTACTCTAGAGTTTCAAAACAATTCTATTTAGTGATCCAAACTTGGTAGGTTGAAAAAGAGGGAATTGATGTTCTAAATCCAAGTTCATCCATCTAGTATTGGCTTAAAATAATATAGAAAAATAAAATAGTAATGTAGAATTCCTTTAATGACAAAAATCACATACAAAGTTCAATAAATGAAAATATGGAAAGCAAATGTTTAAAAGATGCAGTAGAGTCTGTTTGAATTCAGATATCTATTTCTCAGCTCAATATTAGTGTGACCTTGGGAACAAGATCAAAACTCTGGCCTCTGTTTCTTTATCTATAGAAGAGTGGTAAACATGACATCCATCTCTTGGGGTTCTTGTGCGAATTAAATACATTGTAGGCATAAAGCACTGGGAAGAGTGTTGGCACACACAAGTTCCTCACTAAATGCTAGCAATTATTTTTATTCCTTTTAAGCCTACAGTGTAAGTCAAAAGTATAAAGATTTATAAAAGAGATGTCATTTGAGTGTATAGTACAATTGTTTTCAAGATAATTAAGATGGTCTATTGAGCAGATTAACGTATTTAATTTTTTAGTAACTCTATACATTGGTACCAAATGTTTGAATCTCTCTATTTCTCTCTCTCTCTATATATATACATACAGATATATGAATATATCTGTATTTTTCTGCATCCTCTCTTACCCCCAATGCACACTGTAGCTTGTATAAAAGGGGAAGAGGGGGCTGACCATTATACTACTGGAAGTTAACACACACACACACATTCTGAAATATTTCTCAGCGTGTGACACCCCCCCATCACCCATTCTTTCCCTTTACCTCCTGACTCAGGAAAAACTAGGGAAAGGGAACCTCCTCTCTGGCTCACTACCTGGGTGATTCTCCTCACACTAAAGCTTAAGAGTACTTACCCTGTAATCTGAAGTAAGATTTAACTAATGCTAAGCAAGCGAAGTTCTGTAAGATCTGTTTATAATATCCCTTCGCATTTAAACATGCAGACTCCAAATTCCAATTCTTTGTAGTAGATTAATTTTTTTTCTTTTTATAAATTGGACTCTTTTGGTGACAGATGTAATGCCGGTGCCAAAAGAAGCCATAAGGCATGTTTATAAGCTTGATCTTTAAGACCTTTCCACCAGTCTCAGCAGGGTTTAGGCAATGCCGATCCAATGGCGTGGTCATTTTCCTATTAGAGGCCAAAAGAAAATGTTTCTTGTTACTTGGCAGAGGTACATCCCTGTGCTGGCTTTAATTCCTGTGTTCCTGTATGATTTGTCACTGGGTCATCTCCTTCTGAGATGCTCCAGAGGTGACTATTTGCCTCCAGGTCCTCCTCTACTATGATCTCCAGCATGAATCTCAACACGCTGAAACAGGGCACTTTCCACAGGAGTCTTCAGCTTCAGAAGAGGCCGCCTTTTATATGTCTCATGAATATGGCCCCACTTCTTCAAGCTCTCCTCTCTGACCTCTGTCCCATTTAGTGGAGTTCAATTGTCTCCCACATATATTTGAGCTAATGATAGAAGCATTAAGCAAAAGTTGAAAAAAGGGACAAATGGATTCATCATGAAAATGTACTGTGCCATAAAAAACTCCACACACCAAGATGCTCTTCACAGTAGGTAGTAAATGTGTGAAACTCATTGCCTTGAGATATTTTATGGGCTATTATATATAAATAGGTTCAAGAAGGACTATAGCAGGTTATTAAACAAAACTGGGATGCCAGAGGTGCACGTGGCAGGCTCATCTCTTACCTTCGGGGGCACCTTGGAGGTAGGCGGTGCACTGCTTAGTGCGCCAGTCAGAGAGGTGCTCAGTGAGGGTGTATTAGTTTCCTGTGGCTGCTGTAACAAATCACCGCAAACTTGGGGGCTTAAAAACAACAGAAATGTATTCTCTCACACTCCTGGGGCCAGAAGTCTGAAATCAAAGTGTCTGCAGGACACACACCCTGCAGGAGCTCTGGGAAAGAATCCTTTCCTCTTCCAGCTTCCCTGACCCTGGTGTCCCCATCTCTGCTTCCATCTTCACTACGCCTTCTCTGCTGTGTGTCTTTCTTATAAAGATATACATGATTAGATTTATAATCCAGCATAAGCTCCTCCTCTATAATTCTTCATTATATCTTTTGCCATATAAGGCCAGTATTCATGCTTCTGCCATATTGGGTAAGATTCAGATTAGCACATGCACATATACTCTTGGGAGCTGCTATAGGGAGGGATCATCCTTCTAGGCACACTAGGGTTTGGATTGTTCCTCCGTTTTTTGGGTTTTTTTTTTCTTTTTTTAAGAGTCAGAGGGCTACTCCAGCCTAATCACTTAATACCTATCATGAGACTACCAACTGTAACTTTCCTAATTTCTGCATTCCTACAGCAACATTGGGCGCAGGATTGCTGGATGTTCAAGTGAAAACAAGAACTGGGAAACGGCAGATTTAAAACAACTTTAATGAGACTTCTCAGAGGTTCATTATGCCTATTGTCTTTGTGACATTGCAAAATGACAATATAATAAGCTCATTTTTCAGACTCTTTTAACCACAGATTCCCTAGCTAGTGTTCCCTAGCACACACTTTGGGAACCATGCTCTGAAGCTAGTACTCCACTGTTGTTTCTCCTCTGAGGACCACACATAGGGCCACGGCCCTCCTCGTCACATTTACAGGTTATGATTTCCTCATAATTATTTTGAATTATGACAAGAGGAGCCTAGTTGTTCTCTGACTTAACAAGTTCCCTCTGGATCTGAGCAGATTTTCTTTCTTTTGGGTTTTACACGAAAGTCAGTAATTTTCCCCAGAGCCATCCAGCTCCTACACTCTAAACATGCACATGGTCCGAGGAAAGCTGTACACAGGCTTCTGTGATTTGCTGCTCACTCTGGGTAGAAAGCAAATGCTGCCTGTAAGAAGCTCCTGCATGCTCGTCTTGACTCCTCCTTGTCCAGCTGCCATGCTTACCTCTTTTAGAGACTGAGCAGATCTTAAAAAGAATATGGCATCCATTACCCTAATATCTTTTAACTTTTCTCTTAGAGTCAGATGAGAGAAGAGGGATATTATTTTATCACAATACATTGATACAATTTTAAGTCTTTGAGTGTCCTTTTATTTAAAAAAAATTTTTTTATAAATACTTTTCTATTTTCTTCAACTGGTCATTCAATAAATATTTATTGAATCTTAGGGTGTGCCAACTCCTGTGGTAGATTTGGGATGGGGAAGGATCATGAATCTGGATGAGACTCTGTTTCTGCCTTCAAGGCACTCTCAGGCTAGTGAAAGATACGCCGCATGGGAAAAATCTATTATGAAACACATTTGATTGGCAGTGTGAGAAACACGTGACAGCAGCCTAGAGGAGAAAAAGATGAACTCTGCTTGGGAAAGTTTTGTGACAGTAACATTCCCAGTGGGTTTTGAAGAATGATTAGAAATTCATTAACTGTGGGAAAGTACAATCTAGGATTAAAATATATATTTTTTAATATTTTATACACACACACATATATATATACAGAATCAGAGCTGGACCTGGTGCACTTGGAGAGCCGTGAGAAGCATAGTTCCCGCACAGAGGTAAAAGGGATATAACACAGGAAACAGGCTGAAGAGGCAGGTTAATGTCTAACTTGGGGTGACTGTGATGCCCTGACAAGTAGCATAGACATTATTGTGCAGGAAAGTGGGAGACTTTGAAGGGTTTTATACAAAAGAGTGACATGGTGAAATTTTGATCTTAGAAAGACAATTCTGAAGTCAGGACACATGGAAGATTCCTTTTAAAGGGAAGAACCTGCCAGATTACTAGTAAGGAAACTTACTAATCTGTATAAAAGGTGAAGGGGGTCAGAGCTAAGGCAGTGGCATCTGAGATAGAAGTAGCATGATTTATTGACAAGTTGATTGATAGTCCAGTGGATGAGGGAGTAGCTGATGGTGACTCCAAGGCTTTGTCTTGTGGGGTCAGTTGGGTGGATAGCGAAGACAACAAGCAAGATAAGCAAGCATGGATGTTGCTCTAGGGTGAATCTGCGGGTGGGAGGAGGCAGAGAAGGACTGGGTTGTAACTAAGGAGGGAGATCAGCCTTCTGTGGCAGAGCTGGGGTTGGCTCACTCAGCCCCCCATCTCTCCCCCTTTCAGTGTGACTTCCTGTCCTATATCCAGTGCTACTAAAATGCAGTAATGCTGAAAATCTGCATTTCCCAGCACCCATCGCATATCCACTCCTGAGACTTGGAAGGTGGAGGTGGACTTCCTGAGGTGGATACCACACTCCCATTACTTTAGCTGTTTCCACAGGCAAGCAAGACCTTCTTGGGTGTTTGTTTCTTTTGTGGCAGCTGTAGGAAGGTTTCCAGCGTCCAGCCTTTAGCTTGACAGTGTTGAGAGGTAGTGACGAGGACACTCAGTTTTCTGGCTTCTGTTGTGGAAGCGGTGGCCTGACGGCTCTGGAGCTGACAGCCTCCTGCCTCCCCAGCCTCCTGACTGTGACGGAGGCCATGACTTGCATGGAGGTAGTTCCGGAGTGCTGTTCTGGAAGTCATTCCTGGACACTCAGTTTAGGGCCTATTCTTCCAGTCTTTCTATAAATCACCAAAATCTTCTCTTCTTAACCTAGCCAGAATGGTTTCAGTTATCCATAACTGATCCCTGACTAATTCACCTTCAAATGGGAAAAAAAATTATTAGAGAATTCTTTAAATATTGTTCTCTTGATAAAATCATGAAGTAGGTTTAACATTAAGTATATTTATCTGCTACTGACACTGTAGCAATCTCCTCAATTGAGATTATAAAGGATACGGCCTTGTCATAAACACTTTTGAGCACCCAGTGCCTAGACCAGTGCTTTGTGCTTGGTGGTGGCCAGTAAGTTGATTAGGTTTCTTTGCATTTAATTGAATTGACTGAACAATTTGTGCTTTGTCTAATAGTGGCTTATAATACAGTTGGCAATCTCCCTAACTCCGAGAGTTGTTTTATACTATAAATTGCCCATATTGTTAGTATCTAAAATGCTTTGATCTTAAATTTCTTCAGAATTCTCAGATGCATGCCATCTGGCTTCAGTGACTCATGGAAATTTAATGTCTTGAGTTGTATTCACCACCTGTTGTTTCCTTTTTTATATTTATGCTCGTGAAACATATTTGCTTTCAATGAAAAGTACTTCTTTAGTAAAAAAATTCGACATTTATCTTGTCAGGGATGATCACCGACTGAGTAATCTGGAGAAACAATTCAACCTTCTTTGATTCTTAAATACTCCTGTCCTCTCCAGGGAGTACGTGATTGCATTTTGAATTCTTCAGCAGTCACCAGACAGGGATCACTGTCAATCCTTAGGCTATTCTTGTAGTGGAGTGTTTTTTTTTTTCCCTCTAGGTTTTATCTGAATTTGGTTGTTTTCATCTCTCTTGCATTTCAGCAGTGTTCATATCTGGTATTCTATGCCAGTATCACTGTCTCTTCCGTATGTTGTATTTCTTCTTATGGACACTTGTGATTTTAATACTTTCAATGGTATGGAGCCTTCAAAAGGTTCCCTGTACATTTCTGTGCAATGAATCAACTAGAGGACGTATGAGGATGAGATGTAGATATTCCTTCCTGTACCTGTCAGGACACCTCTTGTACCAGCTCAAACTGGCTGAAAGAGAAATGGAGCATATCAAGGATTAATGAGGTAGAGAAGGCTTCAGGGATACTTTACATGAAGTTCTTGTTCCATTCTTTGCCATTTTCTTGGTTTTGCTTCCTTTGTGTTGGCTTTATTTGAGGCTGGCTTCTCCATCGTTGCAAGACAACTATCGACAATAGCGAGAGTCATCTGCTGCCTTGTCAATCCATTGAACAGAATTCCTAAGCTTTGCTCTCTCATTGAACCACTCTTAGATAGCGGGGATGAATCCCTCTCTGGAACAACAGCATGAGCAGTACTTCATGAGCGTTACCCTGGGAGGGAAATTTGAATGGATTTTGGGAAGGAAACTATGATATCTCTTCTTCCTATGACCCGGTTTGTTATGGTCTGAGTTAGACCCCAACTGGACAATTTCCCAGTATCCTTAAGGGCAGAATAACTTTTAATATATATAGTTGCATTGCTTTTACTAAATATATTTTTCCTGTTTCCTCTGTTGACAATGCAAAGCTTAAGGGCAGATTTTATCTCTTTTATCCCTTTACTATTGATGCTCACCAGTCACAGGAATCTCCTTCCTATAAGACACTAATAAATGTTCACTCTCTATCTATATGTTATTCTGATTATATGGCTTTAGAATAATGCAATTTTTAGATTTATTTTATATAACTCTTGACTTAGGCTTTGTCTCTTGGGTCATACAGAGCCAGAACTAGGTAATCAGCTAATCATCAAACACATATTAAGTCCTAATGTATGCCAGGCATTTGGTGGGCACTTGGATGGGGGAGAGAGCAAGGAGCTTCACACAGGTAGTATCTCATGAAACTATTTCAAGGCGAAGGTAAGTGGAAGATACCCACCTCCCACACCTGCGCCTCTCCTCCTATCACTTTTGGCATTCTCCTTGCTCTCTGACGCTTATCCCAGGTTCCCGGTGTGACTGTGTGTGTTGCCCCATGTCTTTGGCTTTCTGCTGCTGCAGCTTATCAGCTCTCAGAGGGCTTTTCTATTTGTCCATCAAACCATTATGAAACAGCTACAGGGATCCCAAGATGACTGAAGGGGAGCACCTGGCCTTTGGGAGTTCACAATCCAGTGACATGTTGACATGCAAACAGTAATGTGGTGTGTGCCTGGGTACACATCAGAATGGGATCTAATTCAAGCTCCCAGAACAGGGAAGTCAAGGAAGTTTTCCCTGAGACAGTGATGCCTATGAACCGGAAAAAAAAAAAAAAAGAAAGGTGTGGGGTGGGGACATTGCATCAGAGGGAGCAACATGACCAGAGGCCACATGAAAGAATCTAGATGTTAACGTCATACAGTAGTAGAAATACATTTCTTTTTTTTTCCCCCAACTATTTTTCTTGTGATGAGAGCTCTTAAGATTTACTTACTCTCTTGGCGACTTTCAAATATACAATACAGTATCCTTAACCATAGTCATCATGCTGTGCATTACATCCCCATGACTGACTTATTTTATACCTGGAAGTTTGTGCTTTTCGATCTCTTTCATCTGTTTTGCCAACCCCCCAACCCCCGCCTTTGGTGAACACCGACCAATCTGTTCTCTGTATCTATGAGGTTTTTTTTTTTTCCTCCTCAGATTCCACATATAATTGATGAGTGAGACACGTGGAATTTGTCCAATACATTTCTGTACCTGGATCATTTAATATACGTGAGAAATTGCTAAGAACAGCCTCATCTTTCATGTTCTGATTCGAGTGGTGTGGCTAAAATTTCGGTGATACTTAAATCACTAGCTGATACCAAGGAGAACAGTTTTCATCACAAATAGACAAGGAAGCTGTAGTCAAAAAAAAAAAAAAAAAAAAAGCCTAGGAGTCTCTCTCTGCTCTGTAGGAAGAACAGTTTTGTCTCTACAGCCAGGCCTACATGAGAGGAAGCCGATTAAAGCCACTCAGTACCTGGAGGGACTTGAGAGGATCTCTCTGCAAAACACCTTCCCAGTGGGGTCTCCATTCCTTTCAGTCTGGCCACAAATTCTCCACAGTAAACTCACTAAGTGGTGAGGTCAGTAAAAGTGGGGCATCCTCCTCTGTAGAAAATCTTGGTGATCACACAGCCCAGCCCGGGGAGCACGTTAGCCTAGTTAGCTCATTATCTCTGAGATGAACCTCAGAACCGTTTCCATTCCGTGGAGAAGAGAGGATGACATCACCAGGTACAAGGCTGGGCAGGGCTGGGAGAGCAGCAGCTGGGCCCCCAGAAAGAGAAACTCATTCAGACAGTGTCAGTTCTGCTGTCTTTTGTGTGGGTGGCTGCATCCTGAGGTCCTGGCTTCTCTTTTCTCACTTTTGGTTCTTTCTTGGTTGTGGTTGGCAGGGTAATGTGTCCCTTCCCCCAAGACATCCTCACTCTAATTCCTAGAACCTGTGAATGTGTCACCTTACGTGGCAAAGGGGACAATGCAATTTAAGTTGAGGATTTTCAGACAGAGAGATTATCCTGGATTTTCTGGGTGAACCCAGTATAATCACAAGTGTCCTTGTAAGTGAAAGAGGGAGGTAGGAGAGTCAAAGAAGGGATGGACGCAGAAGTGTGACACAGCCAGGATCCAGGGAATGTGGACGGCCTTTAGAAGCTGGAAGAGGTTCCCTTAGCACCTTCAGAAGGAATGCAATTCTGCCAACACCTTGATTTTAGTCTCATGAGACCTATTACAGGCTTTCTACTTCCAGAGCTATGAGATAATAAACATATGTTGTTACAAGCCTCAGAGTTTGTGGTCATTTGTTATGACAGCTGTAGGAAATAAATTCACTGCTCTTGACTTGATGCCCATGATCCGTGGGCCACCCCTCCCCCACCCACCACCATCCTCCACCATCATGACCCATGGGCCACCCCTCCCCCCCGCCACCATCCTCCACCATCATGACCCATGGGCCACCCCTCCCCCCCCACCATCATCCTCCACCATCATGGCCCATGGTAAACCCTCCCACCCACCACCATCCTTTACCATTGAGTCTGTTCAGGGTCTTTGATTCAGTGGCTGAAGCTAGGGTACTATCTCCTAATCACACCTGTACCAGAGCCAGAAGTGGAATGCAAACCACAACTCAAGAAAAAGTGAGAGGAACAGAGGGTCTGTGGTGATCAAAGCTGAGACACAATGCCACCAGCAGAGTGTCAGGAAGAAGAGAGGCAATGCCAAGAAAGAACACTAACCACTCCAACCACTCTGTGCAGAAATGGAGAAACTAAGATGGGGAGTGAGGCAGGGAGAGCCAAGAACATTTCAGCCTCATGGAGAGAAGTGTATTTTTGTTGGGTTCTACAACCTATGAAACTTGGTGACCCAGTTACGAAGGTAGAGCCATCTTATTCCTCACTGTTGTAACATCTTTAGAGGAAAGCTTTCAACAAAGAGAAAATGAAAAGAATCAATAAATGAGAACTGAAGGAAACAGTTACATTTATATATATATATATATATATATATATATATATATACATATACATATATATATATATATACACACACATATATGTATTTTGTTTCAATAGTTGATGGAGGCTCACATTATACCCAAAAATGCATATCAGAATATATCTTAAAAACTTTATTTCCTATTTATAAATGACACAGACCTAAACTGTACAAAATATCAGCTAAAGTGACTTGAGTTAGTCCCATAAAAAAAGGAGGATTTCCTTCTGCTTTTTAAAAAATGTATTTTGATTTTAAAGAATTTCTCAAAGCTATACAATAATATATAGTTTTTAAAGGACATCTATCTTCATTAACTTCTCACTACCACCTTAAAAGGTAGCTTGGGAAAACACTATTGTCACCATTTTGCAAGAAACATGTGACTTGCAGGCAGACATAAACTTGTGGGACAGAGAAGCTTAAATTGTAACAGATATCACTACCTCATTAAAACTTTACACCATGAGATGAAGCAAGTGAACAGTTTATTATGTCATTTTAATATTTGGGAAATTCAAGCCAAATTGGTGAAGCAACATAGCTACCCAAATGCAGCAATGTGGAAGATTTTCTACCTCACTATTTTTTTTCGTTCCTAAGTACCTGAGACGTCAAAGATTTTCTTCCCTTTTAAGACACAGTTTGTAAGATGATTCTTCGCTTCTTCTGGAACTAAATCCCAATTAAAATGCTGACAGAGGATTCAGCAGGGCCATTCAGTGGCCTTTGCTGAGCTGAGAGGCCCACAGAATTACCAGGGAGACAGGTTCTGGGACATTGCCTGGGTGAAACTTCATCTGATTAACTGCACTAATTGCCGTGTCCCTTTTACAAGCACTGACTCTGCAGATGATGGGAGTTCCATTTCTGAGGTCGTTCAGAACAGGGTCAAGTGAGGAGGTGGGAGCGAGGCCTGAGGTAGAAAGCAAGCATGACGCTTGGTGTCAAAAACTGGAAGGGAAGGATTCCATTTGTTGATAGGCGGTTGCTCCTTGGGTTAACACAGGTCATATTAAGAAAGAATATCAACTCGAGAAACCATTTCTCCCTCAAGTCCTCAGGTCGGCCCCCCTCTATTTCCCTGAGAGAAAATGGAGGTGCCCATGGCTCTACCTCAGGACTGAACAAAGTGCCTTCTTCGGCACGGGTCCTGCCGGGAGGTCTGTGAAAAGGGACCTTGTTGTAAAATAGGGTAAAAACTCCTATCACTATTTCCGCACTTTTTAGATTCCAATTGTCCATAAATGTATCAAAATCTTTGTTTTACTGAGCAGAAATCTTTTCCAAACTCATTTAATCATAGACTACCCACTCCCCTGCCACCATATAAAAATAAATTTATTTTTCAGAAATGACTTTAGTATACAGTATCTAATACCCTGCACATTTAAAAGACCAGGTCATAATAGTCTTCATGTTTTCTTCAAATCTTAGGTGGAATTTAGAGTTTTAATCCCATACATTAGGTTATGTATAGAATTTAGAAAGACAATCGGCTATTTTTTTAACAGCTAAAAAATTAAATAAATAAAAGAAGACCTCTGAAGGATGAATGATGTGAAAACCATGGGAATATAAACAGTTTGTTTTCTCACAAGCTAAATACATTGAGTAATTTTCAAAAGCCAGTCTCATGAGAGAGGTAAAAAAATGTATTTACTTAACTGCTATATATAGGATAACATGGCAAATGTATTTCTTGGGATACTGAGATGCCTGCCAAATATTGTCTTCATATGTCAACTGTTATTCAAATCAGGTAGTTTAAAAACTAACAAGTAGTTTAGAATAACAAGTAATTCGGTAAGATGGTACCATTAGTTTACATCTTCAGATACTTTCCTACCATCTGATTTGCTGGGAGTTAAGGAAGGTACAGTGTGTGAAGAAAGCTTGTGTATACTTTATTGTTCTGAAAAACTAATTACTTTATTGACTGGCTACTTTAACTCCCACCCTGAATTAATACGTTATAGAAATGCGCAATAAACACATCCATATTTGCCTTGTTAGGTTGAAGCATTTAAAATAAATCCCTTAAGGCACGGACCTAGGAAGTTTGAGGGTTGTATTTTTTTGTGGTTTTTTTGGACTTAATCACAGAAAAGTAATATAGAATGTATTAACTCAAACTATTATTTTCAACTTCTAGTGCTTCCCAGTTGCTAACAGGATGAAATGAGGATCCCATGTCTTTCCATATGAGATCCACCACAGTCTGTGTTCCCCCTGATTCCATGGCTTAGTTCCCATGGCTCTGAAGGATCTAGCCTTTGTTCCAGCCAGGGTCCTCGGGACTTATATTCCTCCTGTCTCCACTTCTGTGCCCATGACTCTCCTCTCCAATCCCACCTCCAGCCATCTGAAACCTATTACTATTATTAGAGGTTAAAGCCTTTGCCCCAGGTCACCAAGCAAGGAATGGAAAAAGCTACAGTTCATAACCAGGCACTGGTTTGTAGAGCCCACAGTCACCCACTCCACTGAATTTCTGAAATCCTGAAAAGGCTTTTAGTATTTCTAGAATGCTAAAATGGTGACAGAGCTGAACTTGAATTCTGGTTCTGTGGTTCCCATCTGGATGACTTTGGGGTAGATATTTGATCTCTCTAATCATTAGATTTTTCATCTATAAAATGGGAATTATAATACACCTGCCCCCATAGATTCCTTTAAATGCTGAAAAAGAAGATCAGCAATTGGTTCAGTCTTTGATGAGTAGTTAGGACCCAATAAATGTCAGCAGTTATTTTTACATCCTTATACTGTAGGATTTAGTCTTATTGTGTGCGTGTGTGTGTATTTCTTCCTTCCCCATTCAGATTGTATGAATCTTGAGGGGGAGAAAAAGTTTGACTCATTTTGTTAAATCTGCCTAGAGTTCCAAGAACAGTTCTAGAACTTGACAGGTGCTAAATAAGTATTTTTGATTGAATGATTGGTATTTAATCGCCCTTCATTCTTTGTGTTAAAAAATTTCCGGTTGCTTATGAAGAACACTACCATTAAAGACTTATGTAATATAATAGCTACCTATCCTGTCATAGAATGGACAGTTCTCAATAACGTAGACATTTTAAGTAATCCTTTGGTATTTACTTAACATTCAGTAAATATTTTTAAATGTATCTTTCTTTGACAAGTAGTACAGCCTAACAGCTTTTATGTTTTCATCTTTCAATCTTTTTTTCATGCCATAGGAAATGTTTTGTTAATATTTTATCCTAGCTGAGCTAATATGGTGAATTAGTTTAGTATTCACATGGATAGATACCGCACGCATTTTTCTAGGTGTTTCACTATCATTTAGCTTTAGCTAATGGGCACTTAAAGTCTTGCTGATTTTTCCCCAAAGACCCGTATTCATCTATAACATTCTTGAATAATTGGGCTTTAAGTGGAAGTTAACAGGGTTGACTACTTTCAAAAATATTTATATTAGTTTAAATTTGAAATTTGTATAACCCTTAAAATAGCAAGTTTTGAAATTCTCTTCTAAAAAATTGAAAGTTAATACATGAAGTAAAATGACATGGGTTTTTGTTATTAGAAGTCACTTACAGAAGTCCTTCTTTATGAAAACACTATTCAGTATCATCAGAGTTCGTACATTAGAACAATAACAACACCTAGAGCCTACAGACTGCAGCCAGAATAAATAAAATGTATCATTAGAATTTTTCAAGAAGACTTATTTGAGGATATTCTCATTTCAAAGTCAACCTTTTAATTTCCCTCTAAAGCTGTTTCTCTTTCTTTAGATCAGCATGTACATGTTGACATTAATTATCTAAGATTGGCTGACAATCATTTTTAAAATACAGCACTTCCCATATGCAATTGTTTTTAAATCTAAGTGAGTATTTCCTGCAGTGGAGACCATCTTTGTGTAGAGAGGGGTTGGAGTTCCCCAACTATGTAACCTTTCTCTACTTTTGGAATGGTTTTAGCAGAAGATGAATAAATGGGGGTTGGTGAGAGGGAGAGGACGATGGGAGAGTATTTCCAACTAATATCTATCAATTCACAGGAAGTATCTTTTTTTCTTTTCTTTATTTTAGGAGGAATGGCCCACTGGGTTCCAAGAGCAAAATATCATTAATAGACTTACCATATGATCCAGTAATTCCACTCCTGGGCATATATCCAGAAGGAACCCTACTTCAGAAAGACACCTGCCCCTCAATGTTCATAGCAGCATTATTTATAATAGCCAAGACATGGAAATAGCCTAAATGTCCATCAACAGATGACTGGATAAAGAAGATGTGGAATATTTATACAATGGAATACCATTCAGCCATAAAAAATGACAACATAATGCCATTTGCAGCAACATGGATGTCCCTGGAGAATATCATTCTAAGTGAAATAAGCCAGAAAGAGAAAGAAAAATACCATATGAGATCACTCATATGTGGAATCTTAAAAAAAAAAAAAAACCACAAATAAATGCAAAACAGAAACAGACTCATAGACATATAATACAAACTTGTGGTTGCCGAGGGGAGGGGGATGAGAAGGAACAGAGTGGGAGTTTGAAATTTGTAGGTACTGACAGGCATACGTAGAATAGATAAACAAGATTATACTGTATAGCACAGGGAAATATATACAAGGTCTTGTGGTAGCTCACAGTGAAAAGGAATGCAACAATGAATATATATATATGTTCATGTGTAACTGAAAAATTGACACAACACTGTAAACTGACTGTAACTCGATTAAAATGAATAAATAAATAAACAAAAAATATCAGCAAAATTCTCAGCTCTTAATTACCTTTTCTAATACCCACACAACCCTTGTGAATTTGTTATTATTACCCTTATTTTACAGATGAGAAAACTAAAACTGAAAGAAGTTAATTTATGAAGATCGCACGTGATAAGATGAAAGACTCATAACTTTATTGGAAGTCTTTGACTTTCAGAGTGATGCTGTTACTACTCTGCGTATTGCCTGAGCTTGTCCATAGAAATAGAAAATAAAATCACTGGCAAGTTAGTGGCTCCATCTTTAATGGTATTAATAATTGTAATTGTGCTACATGATTTTAATGTCATAACAGATAAGCAGTGTACCTAAATGGTTGACACCAGCATGACTTCTAAACATAACCATGCTTAGTATTTTCAGCACTTAGAAGGAAAGGAAAAAAACAGAGCAAATTAAGAAGTTTCTAAGATTTCTTTCTGGATCCGTCACTGAATTTGGGAAACCAAAGGCTACAAAATTTCATTTTTCTACTTTTCTATCAGAGCCTATTGATTGTAAAGTCTATGCATTACAAAGTAAGATGGAACATGGGCTCAGTTCTTTTAGGGCAGGTTAATTAAATCAGAGAGCATTCACCTGCACCCATTACCCAGACATTAGCTAAGGAGAGTTCTTTTTATTATTCTAGTATATTCTAGTATTGTTTTTCTCTTAATCCTTACAGAGAGTGAAAGTGCCCAGACTTTGTGGACAACTTGTCAACCACAGTTATTAAGAAGAATCAGAAAGAGGTTTGCTTTGACAACCTAACATCTCAATTTCTGTGCCTCCACCATTCTCCCTACACACACATAAGGTCTCCCCAGTCTCCCTTTTCTAGACCCCTTAGTGAGAACTAGAGCTGTCTTCCTGTTCTGAACACTGCCCTAAAGCATCCCAAAGTTCTTCCAAATCCCAAATTTTGTTAACCTCAAAGAAAACCCCCAGTCCCTTAACAGAGACCAACCTTCAGCAAACTCTTTTGGTCAAGGGCCAGATGGTAAATGTTTTCACCTCAGGGGGCCAAATGGTCTGTCACAACTACTCAGTATGCAAGTTATAGTGTGAAAGAAGCCACAGGCAAAATGTAAACAACAAATGAGCATGGCAGTGTCTCAATAAAACTTTATTTACAAAAACAGATGGCAGTCTGGATTTGGCTCAAGGACCAGAGTTTGATATCCCCTGATATATATCATCTCCTTGATTACCCTGTGTTCTAGACTGAAAGTAACAAAGAGGGAAAAGGTAACACTGGCGTCTGGTCTTCCTTTAGTCAATATCAGAGCACCCACACTATGCTCAGACCTATGCCCTGTGCTTCAGATTTAGTGATGATTAGTTCACACTTGGATTCTGGATTCATGCTGCCTCCTATCCTTTTCCCAGGAGAAGAGCAGGACTATCTTGGCACAGGATGGCGATATCCCAAATTAGTAATTCACTTCTTTTGCAACAGTGTACATGCTCTGCCAAAAAAGTCTTGAGTAAACTTGCAAACTAAACAAAGTGTGTCTATCCACATTCTCTTCTCCACCTCGTCTTGTGCCTTATCTCTCATCTCCCAGACAGTCAGTGCCTTTGGTCTATTGCTAACTATCTTCCCTCTCCTCCCTCCTCCATATTCCACTCTCTTCCTCCTCCACATCCCACCCTCAACCCCTACAAAATCTTCTTCATCTATTCACCAATCCACTGTCTTTAGAGTCTTGAATTTCACAAATTAAATTTATTAACATCATGGCATAAATGATGCAAATCCTCTTGTTTAAAAGGCAAGCTTGTGGACCTGAATTATACTGTAGCTGGTGACAAAGTATGATCAAGTGTGCATTTCTACACTTTGCCTAAACTGTCAGGGATTAAACACATCTTTTCCAGGCTCAATAGAAATTAAGCTGAATCCTGAATAAGGAGAGACTTCTGCAATGTTTTCAGTTGTCTGGAAGAAGAGAGAAAAGAGAGCCGAGGTGCTTACTATGGGAGGTACAGGCAGTCCAAGGCCTACCTTGCTGTGCCAACTCAAATAGAAGGTATGTGGCAGACTAATTTAAGCCAGTGCACACCTTACTGGGAAGTATGCACTTATATAGGAAAGTGGAATTAAATATTTAAATGTGTCAAAATAAAAATCTGAATTGTTTCTACCTCCTTCGCATTTCTCCCATCCTAATTTTTCAAAGATGGCTTTTGTCTGGAGATCTAGGTTGTCAACTCTGACTCATTTGTAAATTCAAATGCCTTTGGTCTACAGTCTAGGTATTGGGCAACTGATGACTGGGTTATTTTAGATGAGAAGTAAAAATGTAAGTGAATATTTATGAGTGAATAGAAAAACATCACAAGCAATTTTTGATCGTGGGAAAGGGAGGTGAGATTCTCTACTAGTCTGAAAAGAATAGTCAATGGTAATTGTTTAAGAGGACAGAGGATAATGATGTGTATAAAACAAGGAAATGTGTCTATAAAATTCAATCAACATCTATAGGATTGTTTGGTACAAAAAAACTCAGGAAAGCTTGGAGTAGCTCTGTATTTCAGCAGACATAATGGATCTTGGCCCTCAGCCTACTCCAGTGCATTTATTTTCTCTAGGGAGTTGTTTTTATAGCCCAAGGAACTGATCTAAAAAGAGTTGGGGTTACTTAAGAAGTGATGATTTACTCTTTAGTCCTGGAAGGGCTGTAATGGCTTGAAAGTCCAATCTGTACCTGGCTTTACCTGAATAGATTGATCTCTCTTGTTTAATAAACATGCTCATTGGACAACAATGAAATGACTGGGCAAATCATAATGTCAGCTGACCCTGGTGGTGTAAAAGCATCTGAAAGTTGGATTTAGCCACCCTACAGCGAAATGGGGACAATATTGAAAATGAAAATAGAAATTCATCAGGATCTTCTCTCCGGACGTGTAGGGGCTCTCTGCTCCTTTTTAACATCTACCTCATCTTTCCTCTCTGTGTGAATACAGGTTACTAGCCACATTTGTGTTATGGGTGCCCTTGGTCCTTTGAAGAAACCTATGGAACCCTTCTCAGAAAAGCTTTCAATGTATAAAATTTATTACATAAGATTAAAAAGGAAACCAACTATAATAAAGCATAATTATAAACTATTCATTTTAAATTTGATTTTTTTTACTTAAAATTTTTGCAGAATATTAATCTATGTGCTTATTTACAATATAGTCAATTAGAAGATCTGGTAGTGTATCATAATTCCAAACTATGCATACATTTTTGAGGGCTCTGATATAAAAATATTTGTGATTTTTACTGGAAACAAAATCATGGGTATTGATAGCCTCACTGCAGCTTTGCCTAAATTCATAATGTAGTTAGAGGCCAAAAAAAAAAATCAATGTAATTTTTTTCCCTTCCAAGTTAATCAGCTTCTTGAATTCTATCCCTGAACCAGGGCTATCTGGACTCAGGTTAAGAAGTGCTTCTATTTACTGTCCTCCTTTTGATCCCTGTACAAATTAGGAATTGGTGGACTAGCTTAAGTGCTGTACAGTCCCAGATCCAGAACCCCCAACAATGGTCACATGTCTAATTATCCCAGTGCCCAATCCCTTGGAAAGTTTATGTGATTGAACAGGGGCCAGGTGTCCATTCTTATTCCCTAAAACAATGGGAGTTTGGGTGCAGAAGATCCCGTAAAGTAAGCATATCCTTGACCCACTCTTTTTGGGGAATAAGAACCAAGAGAATTTTCAAAGACAGGATAAATATAAGGCAGATACTTCAAAAAGAACCTTTGCCAAAAATAGGTCTGGGATCTTTAAGAGCAATTTGAAAGTTCCTCAGCACAGCCTTACAGACATAATGAGGGAGCTCTTCTCAAGGTGAAGAGTCATCACTGTTTATAGGGAAGAAAAGTTGTCTGTGTTCAAATAAAAGTATAAGTATTTTTAAAGCCTGAGATGTCACTGTTCTGCTGAACTTTCTGGGGTGATGGAGATATCCTCCATCTGCACTGTGCAATATGGTAGCCACCAGTCACAGGCTACTATTGAGCAATTGAAATATGGCTAATATAATCGAGGGGCTAAATTTTACATTTTATTTAATTATAAGTAGTTAAAATTTAAATTTATGTAGCCATATTCAGCTAGTGGTTGGATAGCCCAAGCATAACGTATTAAATAGTGCTTCTCCATCGCTTTCCTATACCCATGACACTCCAGCCAAACCTGCAAAGGACTCCTACCCTTTTGCTTCTGACCTTTGTTTCAGCTGTTTTCCCAGCCAGGCACACACCCACAGTTTTTATGTCTCCAGGCCATTCCATACCTTATATGCCCAACTCATATCCCACCTCCTCTGGAAGGCTTCTACTGTCAACTTGGCCCTCTGAAGTCTTAGGGCATCTGTTGCTATATCACTAATTGGAATAAATCACATGCTACTTTGTACTGATATTTATCTTTCATAAAAGGTTTACAATTTACCTTCAAGTAGAGTGTTGGCTCCTCTGGAGAAAAAAAACAATTTCTCACATCTCTTTAGTGGCACCTAACCTTTGCATATAAGTATTCAACAAAATTTTGTTGAAGATGAGGTCACCAGATGCTTTGGAGAAGCAGATGATGCAAATAAAAACATAAATCCCCTAGAGCAAGGATGCCCGAAAGTCGAGAATCACTCTGTAGAAATAGATCACTGAAATATTTCAGAGCGAAGAGAGACCAAGAATTCATTTGGTGCAGTCTTCAGGCAAATAAAAGTATTCTCCATTTATGGATGAGACCAATTTCTAATGATACTGAATAATTTAACCAAGATCATATGCCAAGAAAGGATGGGAGGGAAACTGGAACCCAGATCTCTGGCTTTTAGCAATGTCTACAGAGAGCAGGATGCTAGGAAGACTGGGGAACTCTCAAGAAGAGAGAGGCCAACAGAAAGAATAGGATAATGGAAGGGAGATTCATGAATAGAAATACAAGAGAAGGTTTATAATGGGTATCCTTGGTCTGCTCGGATTGCAGAAAAGCTAACAGGTAATTTCCACAAAATTAAAGGAAATTCAGAACATCCTTCCAGTTTTAAATACCAATAACTCCTGAGTAACCTGACGAGACTGAACAAACACAGAAATCCAGTAGTAACAACTAGCTACACTTAAGATATCCCTCCATGCTCGATGGTCTCCAGTTTCTATCCTTTCAGCTGACGGAGCACTGGGGTGCATACTGCATGGCACGTTTATGTATCAGGCTGCAGTGAACTGAGTGTAGATGAGAAGCCTTGCCACAGGAGAAATTATTGCCAACATTTCCTCTAAGATTTTGACATGAAAATCGAAGAAAGTGTTAGCAAAATGGATGATCATCACTGTTAGGTATGTAGTGTATCCAGAGAGAAATCACGCATCTTCCTATCTCCTGGGCAAGAGCAGCATCATAGAGAGAAGAGGAAATTCAACGTTGCATAAACGTTAGTATAAGAGGCCCTGTACACCCACTGGACTCTTTTACACAACTACACCAAAGCTACCCTATCAGACCTGACCCACTGTGCTCCGTAGAGTAGAGACAGCTAGAAGACAGAAGAGGAAGGACACTCTAAGGGAGAGGAGTAGATAGGTAGATCATGTTTAGGCAAAGGAGACACAAGAGTCAAAGAATTGTGCGGTGGATGCCCTCGATTTGCAAAGAATGCCCCGCAGGCTAAACAAAGCACGGTTTACAACATTCAGACTAAGGTATGGCTACTATTCAAAGTCATTGTCAGTCTTTAAATTGGGAGGATATGCTCAGAAATCTTTTAAAGTAGCCAGTATTAGATGTTCGTACTGGATGCCTGCAACATTGCACTAAGATCCCCAAATAGTAAGGCTACTTCACAGGATGCCCAAACCAGTGGGGTTTTCAATGTGTTGCAGCCTATTTCTGCTCCTTGGTCATAGACTGGGAAATTTTCAAGTTATTCCTTAAGCTCTTGGTAAAATGTCCAATCATCCTTGATACAGATATGTTTGAAAAACCAGATTTCAAAACTGAAAGAGTATCATGGGGCAGAATATATTCATATGGATAAGAAACATCTTCATCTACCAAGAGGAGTCATTATTTAAGAGAACCTGCCTTTGGATGGAATTAATGGGGAATAATTTTCAGTGGAGAATCAATGGAGAGTAAATACGTTAAAGAAAAAGTAAAAATAAAAATGTGACCACTTGAAGTGACCACACCTGCGTACTGCAAATCTGATGCTGTGCTTTTAGGACAAATGTTAGGATCATTTTGATAAAAATATTATTAATAATGTGTATTATGTGCTTATGATATGCCAAGGCACTTTGCTAAATTCTTTTAAGAATTATTGCATTTAATCCCTGCAATGACCTTAATATGGATTATTTCTGTTACTATTTTATAGATGAGGAAAATGAGGCAAAATAATTAGGTAAATTGTCCATAACATATGGAAAGGGACAGAGCTAGGATTCAAAACCCGATAGGAATACTCTGATTACCCCTACTCTTAACCACCATGCTATAATTTATACCTTGAATACGTCAATGCAATATTCTAATTTTTATCAAATTGAAATCATATACCAAGGCTTATTAGAGGAACAAATTGTGTGAGACTCCCCATTTTGAGAAACACTGACTTTAAACTCTAACATCACGTTCTATAAAAGAAGCCATCATTGACTGAAGATTTGTGTCCTCCCCTAAATTCATATATTGATGCTCCAGCTTGTATTTGGCAATGAAACCTCTTAAGGAAGTAATTTAAGTTTAATGAGGTCATAAAGGTGGAGCCCTCATCCAGTGGGGTTAGTTGTAAGGAAAGACCAGAGAGCACTCTCTCTCCCCGTGCAAATGAGAGAAGGCCATGTGAGGAAGGAGGGAGAAGGTGGCCATCTGCAAATAAGAAGAATTCCCACCAGAAATCCCATGGGCCAAAACCTTAACCTTGGACTTCTAGCTTCTAGAACTGTGAGAAAGTAAATTTCTGTTGTTTAAGCCACCCAGTCTATGGTGTTTGGTTATGGCAGCTGAGCTGACTAAAACAAAAGCTTTAAATTGTAAATTTTTCCTTCAAACAAGGAGTTACACATGTAGAATCTGCAAAATGATTTTTAAAGGTAGCCATTTATAAATGCAAATCTAAAATTAAAAACTTTTCACAGAACTCATACCCTACTCCCTATTAAAAATAGGTCTTTGGGTTCCAGTGTTTGTGAATCTTCCACAGGACAAAACCTGGGCTAACCATTATTACAAGTCTTGTCAGTCAGTGTTTCATATTATTCTGCCTGCATTCAAAAATTAATACAGCCCAATTATTTATAAGTGATGAAGGAAAGAAGTGCAGTATTCACGTCCGTTTTGAATGTTTGAGTAGGAATCTGCTCCCTTAAAAAAGAAAAAAAGCACAAAGTTCTTGTGAAGAATGGAGTGTCACAATTTAGTTAAAGAAAAATTCAGAGAACAATTTTTAAAGTGTAAATTTCCCTCTTAGTTTGCACAGATAGATTAATGTCCAGTGACTGTCTAGGCCACTAGAATATTGGATTTCCCCTTTATATAGAGATGATGTTAGCATTCTATGTAAGTGGTCATTGTGAACATCAAAAGAGATAATCCACTTGAAGCCTTGAAAACTGTCAAGTTCCATTAAAGCGTCAAGTCAATCATTATCATTGAGTTGTTTGCTCTCAGTGACCAATGCCACATTTTGAATTTAAATCATGTGGTACTTCATTGAAAGGAAATAATAACCATGTAAGTTTAGAAAACAAATGTTAACTCTTCCTGAATGACCATGCCTAGTGTTTTTACATTATGGAGCACATTATTAAGTGTGGTTTAGTGACAAAACCATCCACAATAAACATGAGCTTTGTTAAAGGTCTAATAGAATATTATAAACCAGCCTGACAAAGAATCTGCTTTATGGGTAAAGTGGGTTGCAGAAATTATAATCATTTAATATGACAGATTTCTGCAGAAAGGTGATATTTAATTTCAGTTTAACTTGCATATAGCAAGCACCCGCCATGTGGGAGGCACTGTGCTGGCTTCTGAGCCACAGTGAAAATGCTTGTATATCTGTTGTTGGTTGTTTTATAAGATGAGATTTTGTGGTGGTGAAGAGGCAGGTATTTGTAGAGGCATTTAGATAAAAGGTCCCAGGTAATTGGCCTGAAGCGTGGGGTGAAGGAAATAAATTCAGAGAATAAGATGGAGAGTTTATTTAAAAAAATAGTGGACTATTATTCTTATATACTGACTCCAGGGAGAATATTGGATTGTCAGTCACAGGTCCATTCTTCAAATATACACTTTGTGCAGTAAGCAGTGATCCTTGCTCTCTGATTATCGATACTCAAAGTGCCCAGTATAAGTAACAATGCACTAGTGATCTAACACAAGAGCCATTTACAAACTTTTTCCTTTTCTTCCTTAATGCTGAGTCTTAGGGGATATACTAAATCTGGTTCTTGTGCAACTATTCCAGTCTTTATGCAAAAGAGGAAGGAAGCTCCTTTCAATAGGGAAAGAAATGAAAGAAGAGCAAATTTAAAGATGATTTTTGCTTAGCTGTGTATAACTTCTATATTGTCATCTTTATTTTGCAGCCAGAACACATCCCTTGTTTTTAGGATTTAATCACCAGCAGGCTGTTTCTGAAGCCTCTGATGGCTGGTTTTTGTTCACTTTTGACTTCCAGTTTCAGGGGGAGACACTTGGATGGACTATTTCACCCACCATCACCATGGTTTTCATCATTGTGTTCGGTTTTCAATCAAAGTGCATGAAACTGCATCAATCAGATCTAAGTGGGTAAATATATTCTCCAAATTAAAAAAAAAAATCTCTAATGGTAGGTTGATTTCAAAATTCCAAGTGCCCTAAATCCAGAGTTGTAATGAAAACTACCAGTTTTGTTAAACAAAAGAGTTAATTATGTAGAGTTCTTATGCCAGGAAAGAGAGGGAAAATAAAGAATTTTTTTTTTCTATATCTGTCAATTGAAAATATGCAGTGTTGTAGCTGAAACATGAATATTTTAAAGTAACAGCAAATGCCTGTAATTCTTCTTGGCCAGAGGTTCCAGGCATGTCCTTTACTGGCAATGAACCACATGCAGGGAGAGTGTATCTCCCGGTGCCAAGGAGTTAATTATACTCTCCTAGACTCTGAGGACTTGAGTGTCTTTATTATATCCTCCCTCCTACCCCCACCTTTTTAGCATAAAGTGGAACAAATCCCTTCTCATTCCTCATCAAATTGTTTCCTTTTGACCAGGTGCGATTTCTATTTTTCTCTTTGTATTTATGTGTAAATGTTTGTCAAGTCAAATCAAAGAATAATAACTTGCTCTAACTTGTGCTCCCCTTCCCCTTCCATATTTTTTCCCAGAGTTCATAGTGTCAACCCAGCCCCAAACCCAGGGGGCACTATTCCCAACAGTGCAATGGAGTTGGGCACCAGGCTCTCCAAACTAGCTTTAGTTTATACAGTTTATACATTAAAGAAAATAAATGCAATTGAGAATGCCTAATGGAACTTTCTGGCACATGCTATAGGAGAGTACTTAAATATAGTCTGATAAAAAATTAAAACCAATTTATCAAAATGGCAAAACATTTGGTAATTTGGAACACTCTTAATGTCCATTTAAAGTGCAATAGTCAGTAATTTATTCCATTTTGGAGATTTCCAGTTATCAGCATTTAGTACAATTTATAGCTCATTCTTAATTTTGCTATTATTTACTTTAGCAAATAGGGGGAGCCTTACTCTGCACAAAAAAGTGCTGATTCGCATCTCGTGGAGGACCTCAGTGTAGCAGATTCAGTGTGGAAAACAAATTGACAGCTTGCTACCACCAAAGTACAGTTTTAAACTTATTTTTCTGTAAGATTTTAGATATGTGGCTTTCATACTTTAGCACCTTGAAGAACCAACCAGAGAGCTTATTAAAAATGCAAATTCCTGGCTTCTAGCCCCAGGGATTCTGATCAGAAGATTTGGAATGGGGCCAAGTAATCTGCACTGATTTTTAACAATCACCCATAAATGATGCTGTTCCTAGGAAACGTTTTGATAAATACTCATTGAGATAGAAAAATCTGTGCTTTTTGTACCCAGTGCCATTTTATATATGAGCCACTGATTAATACATATAGTAATCCTAAAATTAATTAAGGTGTTGATTAGATTCAATTTTGGGGATTTACATGATATATTGAAAATTCAGTTTGGAAAATTGTTCCATTTTATATTAAGTTACATCACTAAGACCAAACCAAATTCATCAAATCAATAATTCACTTAGAAGGCCACAGTATACACTCAAATCTATAAATGTTTAAATGTGTAAGGTGTAGTTTCTCCTCTTAAATAATATAATTCATGGGGAAATACAGATAGTGAAACATAGCATCAGAAAATTAAATACAATAAGCAGCTAATATTCATATACAATACAAAGAAGAGGTTGGTTTATTGAAAGTGATTTTGTGTTGGGTTCCAAAGACCCCCTAAAGAATGTGGCTTTAGGGAGTACGCACAATGCTGAGGTCTCATTCTGGTCAGATACTGCAGTAATTATTATGGAACAGAAACATAACTCACTGTGGGATATTTCAGTTTTAGAACTGAACATATTCTAAATGCCATCATTTTATTTATTTTATTTTGATTTTTAATTGAAGTATAGTTGATTTACATTGCAGGTGTACAGCAAAGTGAGTCAGTTATGTGGATGTGTGTGTATATATATATATATGTATATATATATACACACACACACACATATTCTTTTTCAGATTCCTTTCCATTATAAATCATTGCAAGATATTGAATACAGTTCTCTGTGCTATACAGTAGATCCTTATTGTTTATCTATTTTATATATAGTAGTGTGTGCCTGTTAATCCCAAATCCTAATTTATGCCCCGACCCCTTCCCCTTTGGTAACCATAAGTTTATTTTCTCTGTCTGTGAGTCTATATCTGCTTTGTAAATAAGTTCGTCTGCATCACTTTTTAGATTCCACATGCAAGTGATATCATATGATATCTGTCTTCCTCTGTCTGACTTACTTCACTTAGTAGCATAGTCTTTGGGTAACATCATTTTAAGTGACAACTCCATTTTTTTCCCATTAAGGAGCTAGAGCTGGTATCATCGTAAAAGAATGGTTTACACAGTAGAGGAGATAATGCATGTTCTTTTCACGGGTAAGAATGAATGTTCAATGAGCCTCCTAAAAATATTCATTCAATCTTGAAATATTTCCCCAAACAGAAAAGTTGATTATAAAGGAATGCTGGGTGTCAACCAGTAGATACCATCTTAGATGTGAAATGATGGTCGAAATAGAAATTACAAGAAGACTTCTCCATGGTCCTGTATATTCCAAAGAGTGTGGGGGAGAGTCAACCAATTACAAGCAAAAATGAAATATCACACATGACCTCAAATACACGACGATGTAAATAGGCCATTTACAGAATGGGCAAACAAATTCTAGGTTCTAGGAAGGGAAAGGCAGAAGAGGAGATAAATCCAGGCACCATCTGGGTTTAAAGCCTCAGAGCAAAGGTTCATCTCCAGCTGTTGGCAGAGTTTGGCAGAGGAATATGGTTCCTGGGTGATGAGTGACAAGTTGGAGAAAAGGAGAAAGTGACAAGCGGTTTCTAAGGAATTTGCAGCCCAAGGCATTCCTGGTCCCTGAAGACGACAGCAACTCTGGCAGGGATCTGGAGCGGTTTCATTTTTTCTGATGTGCTTATCTGAATTTTAAGAATCTAGAGCAGAAGAACAAGAAAATTCAGTTAGGACCTAGTTCTACATCCATTATCCAGGCAAAAGGCCACAGAATCAAACCTACTGAGGCTGTTTGTATTTGCCAAATGAACTATTTCAAATATTAAAATGACATCAATACAGGTTTCTGGAGAAGCTCACTGACATTAATGGCCCTGCCAAAAATGTAACGCACACTTCTGAACATTTGTCATATTTAGGAAGTTCTGTGCTTCAGTTCATTTCCACAGAGCTGGAGGAAGGAAACATAAATCACTGTGGTAGTGAGAGGAGGACACCAAAATTTAACGAAGGGCTTCACATGGCTCTCTGGACTTCATCTATTATCTCATTTGATAAGTTTATCCTAAGTGTGAACTGTGCTAACGGTGAAAGAGGGAGCCACGTGTAGCCTACAGACATTTCAGGGTGTCATAATGAACATGCCGTCTCAAGGGACTTTAACAGTTCAACTTTATGAAGTGTTGAGATTAAGTCATTTTCAAACCAACCAATCCCAAAAGCAGTCTGCAAATCCATTCATGTACACATCCCAGACCGTACATTTTCATCTGTACCTTTTCCCAGAGCCTTACACAAATTTAGTTATAAACCTTGGAAAAACAAAAATGACTTTATTGGAATCTTTCGATAACTTTCAACGTGGCGAGGATGGGAGGAGGGGGACACCAAATCATACAACCGCACGCGGTGTGGGTTTTATTCGGGAAACTTACAAGCGAAAGGTTGACAAGCAGCGGCATGCACCTCTGTTTTCTCATCATTCACGGAGAAGCACGCGAGGGCCTGGCAGTGCAGCTGGACTCACAGTGGTTTGTATCCTGCTACTCTGCTTCTTCGGGTGGAAGCACAGGATGGCCCCACCAGTGGCTGTCTTGGCCTGGGAAGCCCCTGAAAACACAGCTTCCAAAATTTGTGTAAGTAGCATCTTTTGGAGTGTGATCCCATGGAGTCAGGAACAAGGGAGAGACAGAGAGATACACAGAAGGAGGAGGGGAAATGAGCCAGGATGAGTTATCCACCTGGCCCCTGCTGTGGCTGATAAGTTGCTCAATACCATGAAACAGTCTGAATCCATATAACACTATCTCGAGATCACCTGCTTAAAACAAAGAAGGAGGGAAATATTTGCCCATTGGCTTTGGTCTCCCTGTGGCCAAGAACTGTCCCATTAATTTACCCCACAATTCCTATCACTCTGCTTCTCCTTGTGTCAGAGACACTCTAGACTAAATTAAGGTGTTCATATCCCAGGCCTGAGGGGAGGTACTGTGTGTTACCTCTGCAGGAAACTGATCAAAGCTCATGGCTGGAATAACTAGTGATGTTTGGGCGATTTTATGATATATGTAAATATCCTTAAGATGGAAGACTAAAAGTTTTGGACTCAGGCACTAGCAAGTTAGGTGCCATTGTTACAGCCCAGCTCAGATCTAAGGAACCCATAGAAAGTTGTGATATTATCTGCTGGGTAAGGGGAGCCACTCATCACACAGAAGTTTGGGTTTTCCTGCTGGGCTGAATGTGGCTCCCCGATACAGTGTGCCCAAGAAAGGATACCCAGGACTGCCTTTGGAATTCCTGGTTGACACTCCATGGTGAAGCCTGGATATTTAGTGTGTAAATTCATTCTAGTAATAATTTTTTTAAATTATGAGCTCTTTTAAAATATATTTTTAGGCACAGATTAGGAGTAAAAGATTGATCTGGTGTACCTGGTAATATTCACATTGAATCTAATTCTCGCATTTGATGTTCATGAATTGTAAGGGAAAGCTTGAGTAGAAGGAAGCTCCTCCTTGTCTTGCTTTGCAGATGGGGCACCGATATGGGCCAAAGTGCTGCTGGCATCCTCCCATCCTCCTAGCTGCTCTGCATCTTTAATATCAGGAATGAAAGGATGATGTTGATTGTGAGTATTTTCTGCTTAAAGAGTTTTGTTTTGATTTGTTCTGTTTTGTAGAAAAGGTTATCTTTTACTGATTAATAACAGTCTTGACTATTTCTAGATTTTCCCTGAACTGTGACTGTGTAACCGACCAAAGTTTTGATGGTTTGGTTTAGTTTTGATTTTTGAAAAGACCCATCCTTTCTCATTCTTGTACTTCCCATCACTCTGCTTAAAGCACTTTTTGCTATTTTTTTGTGATGTAAAAACCAGTCCAATTTATCTTCGTTCAACATATCTTTGCTTAAAATACCTTGTCTCCCTCTTCACTTTGCTTCACTTTTTCCAACTCTGTGGGTAACCAGACTTGACTAGTCACTCCCAAACCCCTTTAACTTCTTCTCTACTGTCTTCTGTTAATCATATAAGGTGATGGAGTCCAAACATTTTATTTCATAAAGAGAAGATCACATCTGTTGAATGTCATTCATGGAGATTACAAAAAAAGAGGCATTTATCCTTCCGTTTCTTCTTTCCATAAATGATGGGGTGGATCCTAATATGCATAGAACGCTCTTCTTTCTGCTGTGGGATATGATGAAATGGAAAAGACCCGGGCCTCCCAAGTATGCAAACTAATGTGGCTAGCCCCATTTTGTCAAGGAATTTTGGTGTGGGAAATAACCGGTGGGAAAGCCAGTGGGGAAAGAGAAATAAGTAGTAAGACTCTGAACAGATGTTCAGCACAGCGGGAGACGGCATTTCAGACCTGGGATCCAACTTGTAAAAAGAAAGTGTGTAGTGGCTTGCATTTTGAGAAAGAACCCCAGACAGGAAAAGATCATACTTTGTGGCAAAGACACAACAGGGAGACCTAAATGAGTTCATGACTACATTCGTCGTGGAACCACAGAGAAGAATTTTGGGTTAGGAAGCCCATTAGCGGATGATATGCGCAGGGGCTGTACTTAGCCACTAGCCCAGGTGCTTGTGGTGGGCTGTTTTGTCTAGATAGCTTATAAAGCTCTGAGCTGTCTTTTTAGTTACCACCTTTTTTGTAGAAAATTATTTATGCTGCAGTCTTGCTGTTTTCCAATGTTTCAGAAAACCGGCTATGTATTAGGTTAGAGTAATTGTGTAAGAACACGAACTCAGCAACCAGCAAAAATCATTTTTAGAATTTCTTCACTTTTAATTAAATCTATAAATCTCACAAGAGTAAAAAAAAATTTATGTTGCAAGTAAAATGGATTTTCAAATGCTTTCAAGTCCCTTGGGGATTAACACCCAGTAAGACTTGAAGTCATATCATCCTGAATGCTGGAAAGGTCAGAACACCATGTGAAAAGTTTGAGAGGGTTCTGAACCAGCAAGGGTAGCAGTAGATAAAACACTCATCCACTGTGCAGTAAAGGAATATTAGACTGCCATTCAGAATGCTGTTTTTTGCAACCATATAGAAATACAATTCCAGTACATTGGACAAATTGAATTCCAAAAGGGATTTTGCAGGAATCGAATCACCTGTGAGTTGGGTAAAAAGCAAGATGTTGCTGTCTAGGTAAAGAATGTGGCAAAAATAAAATCTAGATGAAAGCAAATTGAGAGTCGGCAGTTCAGACTCTGAGAGGAGAAGGTCCAGAGAACAGGACCAGAAATGTTTTCTATATTGGACCATAAGGATTAAATGATTAATTTATCAAACTGCTTACTGGGGGGAAATAAAAGGACATTCTCAAGACAAAGTCGTGGAACCTATCAGGGCTGTTACAGGCCAAGTGACATTATGGGGAGACCCATTGCTCTGAGTGTTTTTCTCAAACTCCTCCATTGAAATTAACACCTTCACTCCCTGTGCTGTATTTTATTTGCAGTGGTTATCTCTCTCTGAGGATTTTGGGGGTATTTACTTGTTGACTTGTTGATCATTTGTTTCCTCCTCTTTGAACATGAGTTTTATGCTGATCACCCCGTATCTGCAGCCTGTGAGCAGTGCCTGATATTTTTCAGTACTCCACAAATGAATGAAACAAACGAATGAAAAGGAAAATGCACATTTTGCAATAACAGTCTGGCCATACCATCCTTGCTGCACAGTGTACACAAATGAATGGTAATATAAGATGCTCTTGTCTATTAAAGCTGGATGCTTTCAGCAGACACACAGCGTGGGAGTTAAAGCCCTGTGGCAATAGCTCTTGTTTTTTGTGGGCATGCACAGCAAGACTGAGTGCATCTTGTTGATTTAGAAGGACACGGTGTTAAACATAATTTTGACATAGACATTAAAAAAGTAACAGCCTTAATATATTGACATATTAGTACTTTTGGTGGTTGCCTCCTTTCTCCCAAAAGAGAATTCAGTTAGGGTTAGGGTTAAGATTAGGGAAAGGTCCCTCTATGTTTGACAGATAAGTGTTTGAACTCCATGTCCAATTTTTCAGAAACAGTAGCCTGGGTTTTCCTTTTTTTTTTTTTTGGTGCAGTTACCACAGAATTGATATGGTATCTTCTTAAGCATACAACCTTCCTCTAAAAACTTGGTATTTCTGTATTACTCATTTTTAAAATGTGGACAACATTAAGGGATTATTTAGATCTTAAAGGTATTTTGCCCCCGAGTTCATTCGTTCCATCAATCTGTTCTCCCCTTCAAGCAACTTCCTCTCCCTCTCTCCCTTTCTCCTTTCCCTCCTTGAATTAAAACTGTTGTTTTATATCTAATCTGTTATAGACAAGATATAAATTGCATGAGGGCAAGGACATTTTCTGTCTCATTCCCTTCCTAGCCTTCAGTGACGTAGTGAATGCATGAACGACAACGACAATTTTCAGATAAATGAAGGAGAAACCAGTGGGCGGTTTCAAGTAGTACTCTGGGGTATCTGTATTTTGGGGGGGGGTTGGAGTGATTCGCCACTACATGTTTAAAAAATAATTTTTGTTAATAGTTTGCTTAGTGGCATCCTAAGATTTTTTTGTGCATATATATATATATATAGCAGTATAGTCAGTTTACAATGTTATGTCAGTTTCTGGTGTACAGCATGCTTCAGTCACACATGAACATACGTATGTTCATTTTCATATTCTTTTTCACCTTAAGTTACTACAAGACATTGAATCTAGTTCCCTGTGCTATACAGAATGAACTTGTTGTTTATTTTATATATATTAGTTGGTATCTGCAAATCTCAAACTCCCAATTTACCCCTTCCCATCCTCTTCGCCCCCTGGTAACCGTAAGTTTGTTTTCTAGGTCTGTGAGTCTGTTTCTGTGTCATGAAACAGGTCGTTTATCTTTTTCTTTTTTTTTTTTTTTAAGATTCCACATATAAGTGATATATGATAAGCTTTTAAAAAATTGAACTTTAATTTTGATTATGTATTTTCAAATGTCAACGATTGCTGCAAGGCTTAGAGAGTGTCCCTTCTGCCACCCCACCCCAGCACTAGTCCCTTTGCCACAGCAATCCTCCTTTAGAGACAAGAAATGTCACCTTTCTTAGCTCTTCTGGTACTTAACTTTTTATTTCTAAATACTATACAGTATTGTTTTATTTTGATTATTGCCTTTAAACACAGTTTGGTGGCAAATCCATAGTTAGTGTTATCATGATCATAACTAGAGTAAATACTCTCCATTGTTGAACCAAGTAGAATGCTGAATTTATGTTACATTTTAATATAATTCCCCCTGGAATTAATAAATGCAATTTTTTTCTATTTCCTTAATTTACCTAGAAATTATGGGTAAGTCATTATATACCTTCTGATAGGTATGTCAAATATGGCCTCATTCCAATTCCCATACAGTCAATTCTGTTAATCTATCAATTTCTTCTTCATCTTTGTTTCTCCTGGAAACATCCTTCCCTGGGCCCTCTGTCCGATCTGTAATGGCTCCTCTCTGTGCGAAGGCTTCTGCCGAACTGTCATCTGAATTCTTGATCTCTCCATTTTTGGATTTGTTTTCTGATCTTAAGTCTTCCTCCTTCTGGATTTGTCCCTTGTTATGGATGAAATATACCATTAGCTTCTGGAGAAACCGAATACAAAAGGTAGTATTTTTGAGAGATAGTATTTCTTAAAATGTCCTTATTTCATTTTTATATGTGGTTAATAGTGTGTTTGGATGTAAACTGCTAGAATGATTATTATACACAATAAGACTTTGCAATGCATCAGGCTACTGTCCTCCACTTTTCTAGATTGCTTTTAGAAAGCAAAAGCAATTATTATTCCTGATCTTTTGCATGTGCCCCCTCTTTTTTTTCTCTAGAGGGCCCTTCTTAGTCCTTTTTTAAAAAATTTATAGCTTTAGGCACTTGGTAGTAGGTCTTTTCAGTCTGAAGACTTACATCCTTTAGAGGTGGGTAATTTTCTGGTTTTCTCTGTGGAAGTCCTGTTAGTCAGATGTTGGGCCATTTTGCTTAATTTTTTTTCCTTTCATCTTTTCTCTCCCATGGGTTCTCTCTTTGGACTTTTGATCTTCCAATTCTTTGGTAAAATTTTTATTCAGGTATCTTTTTATGCTCCAATTTTTATATCTTGTTCCATGAATGTTTCTTTTTAGGCATTTGGTTTTGTTCCCTGGGTTCAATACCTCCCTTACTCTCTGAGGATATTCATTACAATGTTTTTTTTTTTTTTTTTTTTTGCTCCCTATATTCGTTTTGGTTCTCTTCTCGTTTTAATTTTAGAAGCTTTCAGTTCTTTGCTCTTGTTTCTAATTAAGAGCAAGGCCCTGACATTTGAATAGGAAGTTCTATGGGTGTGGGCTGCATTTATGCACTGCTGAACCTCCTGTGTTTACCGGGACTGGCCAGCCAGCATCTGTGCTGTGAAACCCCCAATGTCTGTATCCCTACTGGGCTTTTCTGTGAGGAGTACATTTTTTCTTCCATCTATCTAGGGAGAATTAACAGCTACCAGCTTTCTAGGATTTGGTGGAAAAGGAAGGCTCGGGGTTCCCAGTTTAGCAAGCAAAGTTTAACTTAATTTTTTTTTTCCTCTCAGTTTGCCACCTTGCTGTCTTCTGTGCCTCAGGCCTGCAGGTGCGTTACAAGTAGGGTGGCCATTGGAAGGTACTCTGAGTGAGTGGGGACAGGGGATCTGGGGGTAACTGCTCCCTGTGTGGTTTATCAAATACTTTCCCTGATATCCTCAAATTGTTCCTTGTAATTCCAGTTTCCAAGCCTCTCTGGGGTCGTTAGGAGACAAATGTGTTAGTAAATCTATGCAAGATTTTACTATCTCACTCTTCTAAATTTTCTTCTGTTTACTTCAGTCTTCAAACACTGTGGCCTTGGGGTTACAGATGTAATCTAATTTTTTTAAAAAAAGAAATTCAATTGTTTTGTTTTTATTTATTCGTTTTTACTTTGTTTTCCTGGATTTTAGAGGGGTGGGTTTTGAGAGGAGAGGGCATGGAAATGTTCTGATGTCACCAAATTAAATTTGCAAATGTGGTGATCAGACTTTGAGGGGTAGATTCTTATTATTTGTCAACATTTATTTTTAAAAAGAATAACAATTTATTAATTAGTACTTGGCAAAATTATCATGAAGTAAAATAGAATATTTCCCTTAAGTTGCTGAAAGCAATGTTGTCCTACTAGGAAAGTCAACTTGAGAAACTAAATAAATAGCTAAACATTTCTGGTGGGTATTGAGTCAGAATAGAAAAAGTTAAGTGATCTTTCTGGTCAGTGTCATCACATTATCCTAGACTAATGCCATGCTCCGCATTTAAGCAGGTGCCTGCAAGAAAAACAGAATGCTTATACAGGGCAGCTAAGAAACTATTCCCACTGGATAGTTCTGGTAACACACAGACAGATTTCTATTCTTCTTTCTCTGTTCTTTCTGCAGATTACTGATACATGATAATAAAACATTTTACAATTATTTGGATGAGAAAGGAACAAACATTTATCAGATACCCACTCTGTGCCATATACAGCACTGTGACTTACACATTATTATAATTTCATTGTTCTGTGGTAGATATTTGTTACATTTTAAATTTGTGTCTTTTTAGTGAGATTTCAAGGCAGTACCTAATTTCTGGGTGAAATTAAGGAGATTCCCAACATTTACTTGAATCATTTCCTGGGAAGAATTTCACTTGTGGGTAACTACATTCATTTTAGAATGATTTCTATACCTTTTATTTTGATGGCTAATTTTTCCTCTGGATTTGTTCATAATTCTGTGTGTGAATCTTTTGTTTACCCACATCACACATTGCATACCCAACATTGTGCAAAATCACCTTTGCTTATTTTTCCCACAAAAGCAAGGAATATGAAATCTTTGTATTTGATGAGGTCTTAAGAAAGCAGAACGAAGTCCAAAACTAAACACGAGCCCTCACTTGAGTTCAGTGAAAAGCCAAAAAAATAAATAAATAAATTGTATCATTAAACATACACACACACACACACACACACACACAACAACAACAATATATGTTTCTAATCATTGCACGTTCTTAGACTTCCTGGACAGGACTACAGCAACATAAAGGGTTTTTCTGAGGCTGGATGCAGCTCCTCATTTTGCACCTGCCCCTGAGGTAAGCCAGGCTGGCAGGAAGAGAAGGCAGGACTGATTCCAAAGGGTTAGTCCTTCGCCAGTCACTGGAATCACAAGCCCTCAGGGTGAGCTTGAACCACAGATGCACGTTAGATGTTCATCTCGGCGTTAAAAAAAGATTTTGTGAAAATAGCGGCTGGTCCTGAGCCCAGCAAGCGTGGAGAGGAAGAATGATAAGTTATCCATTTCTAGAAACTTTATAAATATAGGACTTGCTTAACACAGACTGCTGACCTTGAATTCCCTTCTTATGAGTATGTTTGTAATTCTGAAAGCAGCCCCAGAAGGCTGGAGAACAACTCACAAAGTGGCTATTAATAAACAGTGCTCGAAAAGTTACAGAGCCCAAAGGGTAAAGACAGGTGTTTCATTTCAATATTGGAAAGAAATGCTGACGGGGTCAGGTGCCGAGCATCCACCGCTTTGTCTGAACACTGTCGGGCATGTGTATGTGTCCATGTCCATGTGCACAACCCATGCACACATACTTTCAAAGTACAGTTGACCCTCACACGATGTGGGGGTTAGGGTCACTGACCCTCCACCCAGTGGAAAAGCTGCCAATAACTTTACAGTGGGTGATCTGTACCCACGATTCTGCTTCTGCAGATTCAACCAATCTCAGAGCACTTGCTACTGTAGTAGATTGTTACTGAAAAATAAGTGGACCCACGCAGTTCAAAACCCTGTCATCCAAGAGCCCACTGCACTCACTAGTGTGTGCATTCTGTAGTAGATGATACTTATTTAAGAACATGGTACAACTTGAATCAATATAATAGTGACTTTGTTTCTAAAATCATTCCAATGTTTTTCAACAACGTTAATAACTATACTTAATAAAGTCACGTTGGGCCAATATATTTTCATTCAAGCACTAGTGAAATTAAGACTGGTTGGCCTCATGGGGAAAAACATTCAGTTCCCTACTTAGACTGAGTCAATCTCAAAATGTAGGAAAAATAATATAAATGCAACCTATTTCCTAAAGAGAGTTGGCAATAACATCTTCATACATACACAGTGGTTTTTCAATATTTAAAAAGCAGTTATTTGGATCTCACAGGTCTTATAATGAAGCAGAAATAGGAGGCCACATACCTGGACAAAGTGCAAACATTTGCAGCAAGAGTAAATTGATGAGTTTTCTTTTTCAACCCAGTTTCAGGTCTGGATTTATAACACTGACTTCCTTCCATTTCATTTTTTCACTTCTTTTATCTTCATCCGTTTTCCCCTTTCTCCTGAATCACCTCCTCTCAGTCATTTTATAGAATAAATTGTAGCATGAAGATCATCTTCAAGAAATCATATCCTACGGCCTTTCTTAAGGTAATTCAAACTTGTACTTGGCCAAAAAAGAACTGTATGCTAAATTTATGTATGTTCCGGAGACAGAGAGAAACTATTTTTTCTCCGTCCCCTTCATGAGACATTTAAACAAGTGGGTAACAGGTGCTGCATGCCTGGAACACACTGTACTCCGAATATTCTTGCAAGAAGTTGTTCACTCTGGGGAAAGCATTTCATTTCTAAGTCTTAGTGAACACCACCTGTGCTTGGTCAGTCACTGGCAGGATACACCCCTGGGGCTGAAAAGGGATTTTTTTGGGCTAGGGACAGAATTGTTTCTCCAAATACTTGGGGAGGGAGCTGATAAATTACACCTACCAAGCCAGATAATAGCTGTAATCTTGTCCTTTGGGACAAGATATTTCACCCACGTTTTGAATGGAAGAGGTAACGCAAGATTGAACAATGTACTAAACCGATGTCTTATTCTCATTTGGGAAAAAAAGGTGTTTGATTTTACTAATATGAAATATAAAACTTGATTGTGCCAAGACTGTGATATTCATGTGGGAAAAGAAGAGAAAATTTGAGACAGAAAGAAGGAAATATCGATTAGTAGGATTAAGGGGCAAATTTCCATGTTTTTTGCACTAACCTCAGAATTAGCAGCTAGAACTCATGGACTTGGTCTAATAAAGACAATTTACACAGCACTATGGATATGAAAAGAGCCCCAGAGACAATATTTGTAAGCCATAAATTACTAATATATATGTACTTACGATGAATAAATTATTTTGCAGTATGATGAGCATGATATTGCTTTGAAGACAAGAATAAAATCAAAGTTTCTGAAGGAAGATTAACTCTATCAGCCCCTTAGGATATACCTTTTTTTCTTAAATCATTGTCATTGCCTAGAGTTTTAAGTATCCTAACGGTTAGAGGTGATGTGCTAGTTCATAGACAGCATCCTCCCAACTCCCCCGGGCGGAGCGGAACTGTGACTTAAGCCAGTGCTTGGTGGATTTCCCAAACATGGCGAGGTGCTCGTCTTACCCCTCCTCCACCCCGATGCGTGTGAATCACTGCCCACCTTCAGAAGCATGAAGCTGCTGTGTTATCAGTTTAGAGATCAAATTCTTCTGCAAGAATGATAACTATACTGAACTCCAGCTGAGATTTAGTGTTCCAGGTTAAATTCTTTCTGTCTCCATGCTAGCTTTTAATAATGCTGGACGACCACAGCATAGATTTTGAGTTGGGAATTATTGAGGAAAACGAGATGGTATGGGAAAATTTGTTCTAGGGACACCAGGTCAACATATTACCTCAGACGTTGTTGAGATCTGAGGCAGGACACTCTAGGTGTGACTCTGATGCCATTTCAGCTGTATTTTAAAGTATGTATTTCCAGTGGTCTGGAGGAAATTTCCACTTGAATATTTCATCGCATCTAACACTAAATTTATCTCCGTTTCAACTTAGACCTTTCAACTTGCTTACAGATTGCATTTGTCCGGGACATTGTTATTCTAGTGTTCAGGGCGAGAATCTTAGGAAACTGGGTGTCATCTTTGCTGCTTCTCACCATCGTTCTCTGTCTCACCTTCCATCAAGTCCTTTTCAAAGATTACCTCAGACTTACCTTTCTTCTCTATTTGTGTGCAGTTAGCGTATTCGCTGTGCTGGGCTTTCAAAGCCCACCAGCTGCCCACCTCCATTCCCCAGCTCACGTTCTCTGCCTTTCTTGAGCCTCTCTTTACTGTCGTTACACTTTGTGAAGGGTTATCCTGCCTCTGGAACTTTCTGTATACTCCTCTGGCCTGAAACTTCCTCCGGGTTCCCCAGATCTGATAATTTCCTTTTGACATAAATTCCTTTCCAACACAGCCTAGACGTCATGGTTTGATGACTTAAATGCACTTTCACCAGCACCCTTGAGGCATTACCCACCCCCAGCACCACCATGGTAATATACAAAGGTGAATCTACGCATTCATTTCATTTATAACTCTCCTTTTTCTTTACCATTTGTCCTTGGCCCTGAGCATTGAAAGTCTACCATGGGACTGAACAATACCACCACACCTTATTCTAAACCAGTCTTGGGCCCTCAGTACCACTGGAGACTTCCTTCTCCTGTGTCTGCTCACAGGATTTTTATATGTCCTGTTCTACATCCCTCTTCCTAGTGCTTGTTTACTTCCAGCTCTCTTACCCCCAGCAGCCAACTCTGCCTGATTCTTCAGACCAAGGAGCGGCTGTCAGCAACAGCTCACCTTTCTCCCTGGCACCCTGACCTCTGACCACAGACTCCATCCTTATCCATCTTCCTGCCTGTCTCAGAGCAAGACAGCCCCTGGTCTTCTCTCCGTGACACCCTTCCCTGTGCTCCAGGATCTGCAGCATCATTTCGCCCCTCTTTTTGTAGATAGTCTGCATTTCGTTTTTTATTCTCTCAATCCTTTCTCCAGAGTTTATCAATGTACCCAAGTCTCCTTCACCCTCAAAAATAGTTCATCTTATTACTATATCCTCTTCAAACTACTTCCTAATTCCTTTTTCAACTTGTGGTTAATCTTCTGGGGGAGGGGGCGGAGTGAGGGGGAAGACTACACTTACTAAGTCTACTTTTCCAAATTACAGCTGAAGTTATTGCAGTCTGGCTTCCTCTCTATTTACCTTCCTGAGGTGGTTTTCCCTTTAGCCACAGATGACATCTTCATTGTCAAATTCTATTTCGTCCTCACATTACTTGACTTTTCTATAGGATTTGATGCTTGATGTTGTTCTCACGGATTCTAGGCCACTAGCTTCTGCTGGTTTCTGTCTATGTGCTGTCTCTCCTCCATCCATTTGGTCCACCCACCGCATTGGAGGGTTTGCTTCCTCAGTATGTAAGGGGACTCCTCTTGGTGTCCTTTTGTTTTCTTCAGAGTCCTTAAGTGATCCTATTTTTATCCCAGGTTTTCTTTTACAACCCAAACTACATTTCTCTACGTGATGACTTCCCAATCTCAACACCCAGGTCTCTCCCCATTTCTTTCCCTTTGGTTCATTATGACTTTTATCTTTTTTTTTTTTTTTAAAGTGTGTCTCCTCGTATCATTACCTCACTTAAATATGCCTGGAGTCTATAGGATAAAAGTCAAACTCTGTAGCAGGGTGCAAAGCCCAGCAGCATCTGGACTCCCATCTTCTATTCATGGCTGCGTAGTCCCCTCTCCAGCCACATGGGAATTCTCACCCCAATCTCTGCTTCTGGGAGAGAGATATTTGTGTACCAGTCATGTCCCCCCTCCACCCTAGTGCAAACTCTGAAAAAAAAAGTTTCATGACCATTGATGAGGTTGTATAATTCAGATCTTGAAAAATACGAATATCTAGTTATTCTGAGATGATCTTGCTGCTGCCCTGAGGCAAGGCCACACCCTGAGAGACTCAACTGGGGGGAACAAAGTGACCATTGTCAAATATCCTGGGAACTTCTTCAATATGGAGTTAGCAACAAGATACGTCTTTGAACTGAAGGCTGGAGAGACATCTTGTTGTCTCCAGTCCAGGGACTTCCCGTGATGGGACTGACCTGGTTTCCTGGGTTGGGTTTCAACAACACAAAGTCTGATGTGAGAGGATACGTGTGAAAGTGGTTTGTTAAGAGGAAATTGGAAAGGGCACAGGAAAAGCAGGATATGTGATGGGGAAAAGCCAAGCAAGTGTATAGTTTGAGGTGAAGTCCTAGCCTGGGCTTGACCCTGTGGGCGGCCCTGAAGGGTGAGCTGCACTGCGGCCGCTATCCTGTCCGGAGGCCAGGGAGCTGGCATCTGGTCTACCTGCAGTAGCAGGCAGTCACTGGCTGCCTGCTGGGTGAAGGTGGCAGGAATGAGGATTTGCAAACTTCAGATACTTCCAGCTCAGCTTCAGAAGCCAAAGAACTTTCCTCGGAGAAAGCTGCAGGTGCGAGCAGTTAGAAGGAGAGCACAGAGCTGGGCGTGTGTGTGCAGAACCGGCCACAGAGACGTGAAGGAAGATCAGTGATGTCTAATCCCACCGGGTGCGGAGAAACAGACTTGGAGCTGCACTCACAGAGCTTGGCCCGTCCGCTGCCAGCAGCAGGAGTAGCAGGAACGTCAGATCGGGGAAGTGACAGCTTTTGGAACAACCATCTTCTGGGGAGTATGGATTCCTCTGGCCACACATGGCCGTGCATCGTCCCACTAACAAGAGAGGGGATGTGCCAGGACCTGGACCCCTGGGCTCTGAATAGAGGAAGCACCAGCCATCCCAACAGAACAGAGACTTTCTGAGGGTCACCAGCAGCAGAGCAAAAGCCCAAGGACAAAATGAGCAGAGCCCAGAGGAATGCCCAGGCAGAGTGGTTTCAAAAAGCAAGCAGAAGGGCGTCCTGGTAAACTCAGAAATAACTAAGAGGTCGGGGAGACTGAGAGAGGCAAAGCCAAACTCTCTGGAGCCAGTTATAGCTTGGGCTACATCCCGCTAAAGGGCTGGTGAGGGTTAAGTTTAGGTTTACTAGTTTTCTTAGAATCAATGCAATGTCTTCTAATGAAACAACAGTTTTACATTTTTGAGAACGTCATTTACCCCCCACCAAAGAACTCTGCATTGCAGTTGAAAATGCTAAATACATACATTCACTTCAGACAAAAAAAATACTATATATATAAAAAAAAAGCGCTGGTGAGAGACTAGAATTGTCAGGCTCTAAACCCCCAACGTGGCTGATCCACCAATGAGCCAGGAGATGGAGCAGTAGTAGCTCTTTTTTTCCTCAGGCTTCAAGACCAAAGAACAATGTCCCAAATTGGGTAACTCCTTCCTAACCTCCCGTAGACTCAGTTTCTCCTTTCTCTGTGCTTAAAGGACAATTAGCTACTTTTATTACAGAATTTGCTGCACTGGACTGTGATGATTGGTTTCAGTGTCTGGCCCCATAAACTCCTTCAGGAAAGGAGCTATTACTCATCTCTCCTCTTCAATATTTAACATAATTTTAAGCAAATACTACCGTCTTCATAAATGTTATTTGCGTGAATTAAGTACATAAACCATGGTTTCATCCCTTGGAAGGGGCAGATCAAAACATCTTTAAGAGATGGATGCAAGCTATGAAATGTCTTCCCAGAAAAATGCACAAACACACAGAATTTTGTATACACGAACCCAGAAGAATTTCTCAAAACAGAAGAAAGAAAGAAAGAAAGAAAGAAAGAAAGAAAGAAAGAAAGAAAGAAAGAAAGAAAAGAAAGAAAAAAGAGAGAAAGAAAAAAGAGAGAAAGAAAAAGGAAGAAAAGAAAAAGGAAGAAAAGAAAGAAAGAAAGAAAGAAAGAAAGAAAGAAAGAGAAAGAAAGAAAGAAAGAAAGAAAGAAAGAAAGAAAGAAAGAAAGAAAGAAAGAAAGAAAGAGAAAGAGAAAGAGAAAGAAAAAGAAAAAGAAAAAGAAAGAAAGAAAGAAAGGGAGGGAGGAAGGGAGGGAGGGAGGAAGAAAGAAAGAAAGGGAGGGAGGAAGGGAGGGAGGAAGGAAGGGAGGAAGGAAGGAAAAAGAAAATAAGCATTGTTACCAGGCTTTAGCTTGTCCTTCAAACTCAAGATTGATGGTGGAGATCCTCCCAAAGCTTTGAATCCCTGGTGTGTTCTAACTCTTACGGTCAGCTAATGAGAAACTTGAAATCAATCCAAGCATTAAGAATTTAGGAGCTCTCTCCCAAATTACATGCACCAACTACTTCAGAGGAAGTTCATAGGAACTGCAATTAGTGTGAAGTGAAGCACTGATGGGAACCAAGCAAGAAAACAGAAGAGGAGGAAATGAAGAGACTTTTTAATGAACAAAGAAAACAGGCAGAGCAGGCACGTCTGGTCCTGGAAATGAATGGGTGGGGAGGACACTACTTTCCCGCAGCTTCTTGCCGCACTCTAGGCCACCCCATCTGACTACTGAGTGAGTTACGTCCAGGTTTTCTTAGCCAGATGGAGATTAAAACCTCCTTCTTCATAGACTCTCTCTTTTCCAAGTGCTCCTGGGAGCCTCACCTTCTCATTTCATTTCTCTAGTCTTAAAAATGTTTTTACTCTCTAGATTTTTGGTTACATAGCCAATGACATTGACATCATTTATTTAAGAAAAGAAAATAACGCCAATGTTCACGTGCAATGGGTTAATAATGCCAGTTTAGAGATTTTTGAGTAATTTGGTGCTCCGTTGTGTTTCTACATTTGATGAAAGTGTAATGAAATATTTTGCATGTGTTAAGTTCCAGTGAGTAATTATTGACTAGCTGATTGTTGATTGAGAACAGATTTTAAAGAAAGAAGTATCAGTTTAAATCCTGTTCCTTCTTTTACTTTTCTGAACAGACTACCTTGCAATCTCACGATGCAGTTTAAGATGAACTCTCAGCTAAACATGTGAAGGGGAGTTAGGGAGCATCCAGACAGAATGAAATATAGGTAGACAATTATTTAAAGGTAAATTGAAAATAAAATACATCAAATAATAACCAAACTTCTCCTGGCTACAAAAACTCATTCCTCCTCTGGTACTATGGCCATAAAATTTCTAAAATATGTGTCAAGAGCTAGAAGTAAAAAAAAAAAAAAAAAAAAAAAAGTTTAGGTGTGAAATCATGTATGTTTGAAAGTTTCTTTAAATTTATCCACAGAAATGAGTTAAATCAAAACTGATTTTTCACTATCAATTGTTGTTCAATTGTTAATGTGTGTGCTGTTTACATATATATATTTTTAGATATATTTAAATTTTAAAATTCTGATTATTTATGATAAAATAGCACATTTCCTTGATTTAAAGACAAATGTTTCTGAAATTGAGATTCAACTTACAAACTATATGACCGTGTAATCTACAAATTGTCTTGAAATTGATGGTGTGTTATTCAGTTGATGGACTCTTAGAATGGAGGAGGTAAATAAGATTCTGTTTAGTTTTCCAAAAAAACATTTATCAGAGATGGGTACTTTTAATTGATATTCTACAGCTTCTGTTCTCTATCCACTTTACTTTTTTTTCATCTTCTGTCTGAACTAATTTCTTCATGGAGCAATTAGGCAAGGCCTTTTGAGAATGGGGTAAGAATGAGATATTCTGGGCTTTCCAATGCTGTAAGAAATATCCATGCGTTACCATTGAATTAATGGCAGATGTCCCTTTGCCATTGATTTACAAATCAGCTTTAGGAAACCACCTTCATACCTGGCTATGTTGTCATATGGAGTTGGACTGAAGCATTCAAACAAAATTTTCACACAACATCAAGACCGTAGAGTTCCCTTTTAGCACCTGGCTGCACTTTTTCCCCAAACATAAATCTATTTGTGTTAAAATTGGCCAAACGGTTTGTCTCATTAAACCATATTCAACTGGAAGTATTTTATCAGTAATGAAAAATAAAATGTTATGTCAAAGTTACTTAAAAGGTGAAGGGGGGAGTGAAAGTCATTTCATGAAACAATGTGAAAAATGAAAAAGCTCTCTTTGATCGCAGTTCGTAATTGAAGGTTATTTCCATTTCCTAGGTAGTTATTTTGGCAATTAAATCGACTCAAAAGTTGTATCTCTAAAAAAAATTAATTGTATGTTGAAAAAGTGAATTGAGATAATGTATTCTGTAAAGGTTAAAAGAGGTTATTTCAAATGCTATTTCAGTAACATTAGATTTGTTATCATATGCAGAAAAGTTTAAGATATTAAAAAATATAAGATGCTAAAAATGTTTTCTATATGGAAAAATATTCTTTAATTTTATTAGTAAGAATTGTTCTGAGTGCATGTATTTATTACCTTAAACTGCTAACTTAGATTGATTTTTGTAAGGATGCTTCTAGTCTGTGCTGCTATGTATCATGTTGTCTATAAATTTCCCCTGACTTAATGACTAGATTATAAATTCCTGAGGGTATTTATCATTTTTCACATTTGTAAACAGCTAGATATATCTCTCACACACAATAAACTGCACATATATAAAATATGTAATTTGGTAAGTTGTTCTATAGCTCACTGATCCTCTGTTTACTTTTTTCTAAATTTTTTTCCCTTTGTTTCATTTTAATAGTCTCTATTGCTGTGTCTCCAAGTTCACTATTCTTTTCTTCTGTAGCATCTAATCTGCATTAAATCTCATCCAGTGTATTTTTCATCTCATACATGGCAGTTTTCTAGAGAAGATCTCTAGGCATTCAATTTGGATCTTTTTTATATCTTTTAGGTCTCTACTTAACATTTTGAACATATGGAATATAATCATAACTTTTTAATACCCTCGTCTATTAATTCTAACATCTGCATCAGTTCTGTGTCAGTTTTAGCTAATTGATTGAATTTCATGTTAGTTCTATTTTCACACTTCTTTGTATGCTGGTCATCTTTGGTTGGTGGCCAGACATTGTGGATTTTACTGTGTTTGATGCTGGCTATTTTTGTATTCCTATAAATGTTCTTGAATTTTGTTCTGGGATGTGGTTACATTAGTTGGAAACATTTTTACATTTGTAGGTCTTGCTTTTAAGGCTTGTTAAGTGGGACTACAGTAATATTTATTAGGACTAATTATTCTCCACTACTGAGAAAAGATCCTTCTGAGTGTTTTACCCAATGCCTGCAAATTACGAGGATTTCCAGTGTGGCTGATGGAAACGTGTGCATTCCAGACCCTGTGTGAGCACTGGACATTGTCCTAATTTTTTCAGATGATTCTTTTCCTAGCCTCAGGCAGCTTCCTCATGTGCCTGTGCTGATCAGTACTTTGTTGAATGCTGTCTGAGAAGAACTCTCAGCAGATTTCTGCATTTGTTTCTTAGTGCATTTCTCTTGTCTCCAGTACTCTGTTTAGTGAATGCTCGCTGCCTTGGTCTCCCCAGACTCACAGCTCTGTCTCTCTATCTTAGGGAGTCTGCCAGGCTCCTTCTCAGTCTCCCTTCCCAGTACTGCAGCCTGGAAACTCTCTCAAAGCAGTAATCTGGAGACAATCATCTCTTGAGGGTCGCTTCTTTTGTTGCCTGATGTTTAGGGTCTTGAAAGCCATTGTTTCAAACATTTGCCCCTTTTGGGGGTTATTTTAGGTGGAAAGGTGAATTCAGTATGTATTTTATATATATACATATATATAAACATATTATAATATATATACGTAAGTAGTATTATGTTTTAATCCAGGTAAATCTCAACAAGGAAATTTGGGGGGAAAATGTTATTACAGGCTTTCCAATCCTGTAAGAAATATTCACTCATTGTGTGATCTTGATATTGTTCAGAAATTTTGTTTCAATGCTTCAGTATAACTCCATATGGAATCACTGCCAGATACAAAGGTGGTTTTTCTATTTTATACGTAAATAATCTCTGTTTCCTTTCTGAGCCAACCCCCTATCCCAGTGCATTATGTGAAGGGGCAGAAATTGATGTATTATTTTTCTCAGAAGAACTTTAGTGATTTTGAAGTTTATTCAGTTTCTGTCTTATACTTTCAATCATCCTTTTGTTCAATTCTCATACCCAAAGGTACTGAATCCATATGACAATAATAACAGACGAATTTATTATACCTTGCTGATTTTAGGGCATGGTTTTATAGGTCATCAATATATTTGTTTTAAGAACACAAGTACTACTGGAATGGGGAAAAATTTTTTGAAAATAAATTTGAAAAGAATTTCAGTCATTTAAAAAATGGACTCTTTATGCAAGTTATGTCCCTATCCCACATACAAAGATATCTTTAATAAGGTGCTTGTTCCTGAGAATCATTATTAAAGGATATCAAATTATTCTTTCTCAAGAGTGGTTAAACGTTGCTTCTAGAGTTTGATAATAAAAGCAGGACTATTCATGCATAATAGAATCAGACTTTTTTTTTTTTTTTTTTTTTAAGGCATGCCTTCCTTTGCTATTCTGGACAGGTGTTTCCATTGTGCGATTTAAACTACAAAAATGGCTCATAATTGCCAACACCTAATTTAACATTCTGAAGCTAATCATAAAACAACCTCCCCTTTCACAGGAGAGACAAAGTCTCAGCTGGGCTTTAAATCCTGATTATATGACAAGGTTCCAATTGAAATTTTAGCTATCAACCAAGTGACCTTCAATGACCACAAGCTGGGAAGCTTGGTAACTAATCTAAACAGATCTCTAGGCAAAACCCCCACCCAGCGTAGGTTTGCAGACTCTTGCATTATTCACCTCATGAAAAGAGACAAGCAGACTATGAAAAGCAAATGATTGTAGCAACCTTCAACCCTTGATTCTTGAAAGGCCAACGGCAAGCTGTGAAAATATTCGCATAACCCTACTTCCTGTGTGAGGGTTTAGGACACAATAAAATGTTTATATTGTCAGCCCACATATAGCAGTCAGTAACTCCTTCTGCCTGTAAGAAAGTGTATTTCAAAGAAATATTGTTCACATTAAAATAAAAGAAATCATACCTTCATAGTTACTTGCAGGTCATAATAAATTCATGCTTCATTTGTTTACTTCCCATAATCCTTTTCAGTTTGAGGGAAGCTTAACTATTAATTATTTTGGTGAAGTTTTCCTTCTCTTCATAGCAAAATTCTTCCATAACAAAATTTTATTTTATCTTTACAAGACTTTTTTTTTTTTCCAATTTCATTTAAAAAAAAATCCTGGCATTGTGGTGTGTACTTCATTCTTGTTTTTAAGTAAGATTGGTAAACACATTGACTCTTAATTGCCAAACCATAAATTTCTTGAGGATAATCCATGTTTTTAAAGCAAGTTTTTATTCCCCAAAGTGATCACAAATTTGACACTATTAAACATGTGTTGAATGAATTCAGGTCTTTACTAATGTGATGAATGAATGTATTGATTTTCTCTATGGCTATAGTGATTATATTCCTGAGGTTTTTCTTCCTGATTTATAACATTATACAATTGTACCAAAGGCATATAATTAAATCACACATAACATACATTTAACAAGGTATTTATCCTATATTGACTTTAATAGCATTTTATAAAACAAAATGGAAAATACCATAAAAAAATCTGTGTCAAGTAAAGCAATATATTTGTAAGTTTTATTTGGGTGCGCCCAACCTTTTTTCTAAGATAGATTTTAGCAGATTTACATTAAAAAGTTCTCTACAATAATATTATTAGAATAAATTAGAAGAAAGAAGATTAAGAAAAAAAGGAAGAACCAAACAGGCCAACTACAAAGGCCAACCCAGCGGGTACCACTGATCAGAAAAACTGGCTGTGTGTGTTTTTGGCAGTCAAGACAGAATTTAAAAAAAAAAAAGGAAACACAGTGGGTTTCATAACTCACCAACAGAAAAGAAGAAAATTTACTACTTTCTCAAAGAAGGCACATTTTTTTTTCCTGGTACTAAACTCAGAACAAGTCCTCATGTGGGTCTTAGGGAACATTGAGTCATTTAAGGGACAATGTCCTTATACCAATTTCACAGCAAATGCAGAAATGGGCCTCATGTGGCTCTTTCCTGTAAAGGCCTTCCATAAAAGTCAAAAGCATAGCATTAGAACACCAGGGAAGAAGACAGGTTTGAGAAGGACCCAGTGAATAAGATGCCAGAGTGTGTTAGGTCCTGATCCAAAGGTAGAACTTAGAACGCCGGGAGGAGTGAAATGCTGAAACTGCTTCTTGGTTGATGTTTCCTATTGGTTATAAGCTGGAGGGCAGAAAATCCTGAAAGTAACCCTCAGGTGTGGGTTTTGGTTGAGGTTTTTATACTTATGGTTAGAAACAGACCAGTAAAGTTTAGAGTCCACATGAACAGGTAAAAAGCCAGTCAGTCACTAAAACATTCAGAACTCTGACCAGTGTTGTGGTCCGCATCTCCTCAGCCCACGAGGCCATGGAGTGAGAGGGTGTTGTTCAACGTGGCTCATCTTCTCCATCTTTTCCATCAAATCACCTCTAACGACAGGATCAAGTGAATCTGTTACCACTAGGATTGGGGATAAATTCCCAAAGATTTGTGCCATTAAGTCGACAGTCTCTTTAAAATCTCAACTAGAAGTTTCAAAGGCACATACACTATCTTTGCACAAAACACTCTAATTTATTTTCGTATAGAAACAATGAAGCATCAAACGTGATGCGGAGCACAGGACTCTCATTCACTGCTGATGGGAAAGCAAAATGGTCCAGACACTTTAGAAAACAGTTGGAATTCACTTAGAACTAAACTAAACATACTCTTAACCACACAATCTAGCAACCGAGCTCCTTGGTATTTACCTCAAAGGAGGTGAACACTCGTGTGCACACAAAAGCATGCACTCCGATGTTTATAGCAAATGTGTTCACAATACTATAGAGAAGCCACCATTCTCATTCTCTGCAGGCATTCTGCGTTACTCACCCCGGCTCAATGACCTTCTCAGAGTCCACTGTTTTCTTCTCCACAACAACTTTACCTCAGGCATATCCCATCATGCCCTCCGAAACATGGCCTATGTCTCCATTACACCTTTGCTGCTGTAACTCCCGTGTTTAACCTGCTCAGTTACTCAGTCCTTTCCAGTGCCTATTCTGAGAGGACGTCTTGGGTCAGGTCCTTTTCCTCTTCAGGCTGTACTGTCATTTCTTGCCAGCCTTGTGTTTGGTGCCCTGACCTGATCCAGGCAGCAGTGGTGGGGTGAACAGGTGTCTGGGGTCTGGAAAACAGAGCTCCTGCAGGAGCAGTGACACCAGAGAGGGGCTTCTCTTCTGAAGGGTGTGTGCCTGTGATGGGCTTTCTCAGACATGGCCTGTCCACTGCGAAATTGAAAGAGCTGTCGTATTGTTCTTTTGTACTTTCTTGAAGAACTTCGCTCATTCAGTAAGCACATGTCCTTCCTTTATCAAATATATCTCGGCAAGCCACTATTAATTTCTCTATGTTATAGAGAGGTGACTTGGTTTCATTGGGCATCCTGTGGCTTGTCTGGTTCCCCAGAGTTCTTAGTCAATATAAAAATGGCCTCTGGGATGCACTGAATGAACACTTGAAAACATCCTTAAATGTTGGAATTCGAGCGTTAGTCAGTGTGAATTTTCATGCTGGCTTACTCCTTGTACACTCAGTTTCTAATTTAAAAAAAAAAAAAAAACTTTCTTTGTTGCCTGAACTTTTCCCACTTTCCAGGCAGCTACAATTTTGCATTTTTCCTCTCCGGCTATATTCTGAGTTCCTGAGGGCCATCCTTATGCTAGTATCTTAGACTGTCTTTGTTAATGTTCATGTCACACCATCACCGTCACCTGCTTCCTCAACCCCTCCTCCTCCACCACTACTAGTTTCAAATGCCCAGGGTCCTGCCACGGTTTTGCTGTTTAAGTGTTTCACCTCCACTTAAGTAGGTGCTAACTTCGTCTAAAGATGACGTTGCACATGGAGATAGACAAACCAGTCGTAAGAATGAGATGAGAGGTTGTGTCTGTTACTGATTGGAAAAACCTCCTGTGCTTTGGAAGCAATGACTTTTTCACTGTTGTTTTGCTTTTGTTTGTGCTCGTGGACTTTTAGCTTCAAGTAATGGAAAAAAAAATACGATTAGAGGTACATGCTTAAATCTGAAACTGTTTTTTCAGAGGATGATATGCAATTGTACTTTTCTTTAAACAAAACCTCACATTTAGAGGATTATCTTTCATAGATAAATATTTTTAAAAAGTCTTGTTGATAAAAGTCCTGGAAACCACAAACTTGAGAGGCAAATGCTGCTCCTTTAGTGGGAAGAACAGCATAAAAACTGGTGTCAGATTTCCAGCACGAGCATCGCTTATCTCGCATATCAGGTGTAAAATGGGAACACAACTGTATCTCTTTAGAGAAAGATGCTTATTTTCCTTGCAAAATTTCTTTAAACTTGTTCTTTGTCTTGTCGTTTCAGATCATTTTTATTAGATTAGACCTTTCTAGTTCTGCAATTTTGAACAGCAAACTATAAAAACAGTAACTGGAATGAAGCTGTGTGATATCCACTTGATTACTTAAACACCGTGTATTGCTGCCTTGCTGGAACACATATAAACTATTTTTATAATCTCAAGATTTCAAAAGCTATAGTATTTTGTAATGAATCCTTGACATGCATCTACAGATGCATGACATATATATTTATAACTACTTATATAATTACATATATAATTAATTATATTATAACTAAAATATACGTCTTCCTCTTTTTTGTGGTGCTAAATATTTTTTTTGTTGTTCTACTTGCATGTTTTTATTTTAATACTTACTGGCTTGTATAACTTTATCAGCATTTGCCAAAATATTACAACTTCAAGGGTATTACTGATATGGTATGTGATCAAGGAAATACTATATTTAAAATTAAAACCGTCTTGGAAATTCTGACATATGTAATACATTTTAACAATGAATTAAAAATCAAGAGTTTAAAAGATACATCACTTTCGAAACGGGTTGCTGTGAGTGAAATCACACACACCACAGCACTAGTTTATAATAGGGTGACCTCATTTTAATTATTTTCAGAATATGAATTAAGCCATTATGGGTGATCTTTGTAAGAATAGGTCTAGGAAAGATGGAAAACATTTTTATAGCCTTGGAATAAAGGGATGTGGTCATTTGGAAATGCATCATTAAAGATTTAATCCCAAATACAATATGGGAAGGCAATTCCACAGACGTTTTCCAGAAGAAATACAGAAGATGTAAGGTCAGGAAGGAGGAGAGAAAGAGGTTTAAAACAAGGCACATCTGGGGCTGTTAAGAACAATCAGAAGCCATAATATAAAGAGGACAAAAGGGGAAATGCGCTTCAGTCGTCTCCACAGCCATCTGGCTCAACGGACTCTAAATATTGAACAAGTACTGTTTCAAAGGCTTCTTTTTTCTCTCTCTGACCTCGGCTACTAGGAAACTACAGTTTATACAAAGTCAACCTTTTTGTGGAATCCCCGTTAATTCAGGGGTGATACATGTTTGAAAAATTTCCAACTTATGTTAGTCTCAGCTTTCTACTTAGTGGATACTCAATGCCCAAGACAATATACGATTCACTAAAATTACAAATAGATTGTCATCTTATTTTTGTGTGTGTGATTTTTCTATAAACAATCAGTAATCAGCTGAATTCCTGAGTGAATAGTTAAAACAAATACATACCTGATGGTTGTTTTTGATATTCAGGATGAAAACCAAAATGTATGTGTGTGTATGTGTTTGTGTGTGTGTTTAATCCATAAAGGAAAAGGGTCGATTTTCCTTGGGAGGAAAAACCCAAATTCTTATTTTAGTAAAAATAATGTGAACTAAACATATGAGAATACTTTTTAAAAATAATCAATAGATTTATTTTTAGTACAGTTTTAGATTTACAGAATAATTTGAGTAGATAATGCAAAGAATTCCTTTACCCCTCCCACCCCTCACAATTTTCCTTGTTATTAACATCTTGCATTAGTGTAGTATATTTGCTACTGTTAAATGAGTATTGATGCATTACTAACTATAGTCCATCGTTTTTTATTAAGGTTCACACTTTGTGTTGTAGCGTTCCATGGCTTTGACAAATGCAAAATGGCATGAATTCATTAGTTTCATACAGAATAATTTCACCGTCCTAAAAATTCCCTGTGCTCTACCTGCCCTCCCTTTGAACACCTGGCAACCACTGACCTTATTGTCTTTATAGTTTTGTCTTTCCCAGAATGTCATATAGTTGGAACCATACAGTATGTAGCCTTTTCAGACTGGCTTCTTTAACTTAGCAATAAGCATATAAGGCTTCCCCATGTCTTTTCATGGCTTCATATCTCATTTCTTACTAACACTGAATAGTTTTTTACATATGCAAAAGTTCCATAACCAAATATTAGACTGAAAAGTAAGGAGACTTAAAAATGTATCCTTACATAAAATTAAATATTAAATAATTGTCTATTTCAGATGCACAGTTTCCAACAATCACTAGGCTCAACAAAATTCCTTTTATTTGTCAAAATGTATAAGCCTCATTTGTATTTTCCAATACTGCTAAATTGCCTCTAAGTCATGCGCAATTCCTTTCTTCCCCATCTATAACACTTGGACCATCTGCTAGTGTTCCGTAGGCTCATATACCCATAAACCGGAAAAGCTGGCTGACAATCAATATTCCATGGATCCCCAAAACCATGAGAATTGGTCCTCCTCTCCCTGTCCTTCCAAATTGCTTCCTCCTCTTTCCTGCATACCCCTGACTTAGATATTAATAATTTAATTTATCAGATTTTTTTTTCTTTGGTGGGAGCTGAATAACCATGAAACTGCAGAGCATTTCTCTGTGGTAGTTTCTCTGCATCTCATCTTATCTGTGGTTGGCAATGAGTTGTTTCTAGAGCCCTCTACAAATATCAGTTTCCATTGGAACGAAAAACACAAAAAATTAAACAAACCAACAAAGGGAATTGGGAAAACTTAACTTTTCATTGGTTCTAATGTCTCTTCTTTTCTAATATGTACTCAAATCATGATTACTTAAGTGAGCATTTTGACCTAGAATAAAAATAAGTTTTAAAAATAATCTATTTCATATACTTATGATCTAAACCACACACAGTAGTAGTTTTTGTTTTCACTAAAAGGAACCAGGCTGTTGTACAAGTATTTCTTGAACATATGTTTGAGAAAGCCATTGCAATGATCTAGGCAAGACTGCTTTATAAACATGAAAGACTGGAATAAATTTTGCATACTAGAAAATATAATTGAATAGAATAATTCAAAGTTCATCTTTCTTCTAAATAATATGCTTAAACAAAAAGACATCTTGTAAAATGCCTTAGATCCAATATGCTTGGTCTGCTTCCTTTTTCTAGGAACCATATTGATTGCAGTTTTAGAAAGAAAGCCATTTAAACAAAATCAATTAAAACAATATTAAGAAGGTCACACACATATTTATAAAAATCAAATGATCTGTTAATTAAAAAGTGCAACCCATTAGTAACATTGAAGCTTAAAATTTCCACGGCAACAGTTAAAAAAAAAATTAGCAGCACACATTTTATTTACTTTGCAAAAGAGATAGACAGATAGTAAAATAGACTGATGACCCAACACAGGGTGGATTCATAGTCATATGCTTAAGCTGGTAAATTGAGAGAAGTGTCAGCAAGATTGGCTGGGAAAATACAGACTTGAAGTCACAGCACAGTCATGTAACAGTCATGGCTATTACATTGGAAAAATACATGTTATACTAAATAATCTACTTCCATGTGCTCTTACAAGTTTGTAAATTTCCACATCTCTACATATGCAAACATCTGTTATTTCTACAAATATGAACTCGCCTCCACAGTATTACATTTATTCCATTTCTTTGAGTTGACTGCTGGGAATACTGAATTCTTCTTCTCATCTTTGGCATTATTTTTAACAATATAATTGCCCTGGCCACTACCAAGTCATTTTCAAGTCTTTCTCACCCACCTCTGTTTTTAAGTCCTTTGTATGCATTATAAGTAGTGAAATAATAGTTTCATCTATTTCTTTATCTTTTTTTTCGTCATTTTCAATTATTGTCATCCTACCCCAGACAACCACAAATTGTATTCAGATTTCATCTGACCATAATTCATAACAGTCAAGTGTACAAATAATTCAACACATGTGTGTCTACAACATATATTCTAAATATGGTTTGTTTAATAGTAATAAAAATGAATATGAACAAATCAATGATGCCTTTATTGTGGAAAAATCATCAATATGAAGATAATAATTTGCTTCACAGTCTGAACCCTCAGGAGGCATATGAGTTATGGGGGAGATGTTATGATAGATGAAATTATAACAAACAACACAGGTTACGGATAATCAGTGCTTAGAAAGTGATGCGGGCCAAAGAGGCAGAGGCGGGCAGGAGAGGGAGAGACCATTTAGCATTGGATGATTAATGTAAATCTTGACGAAGGAGGTGGGGTTTGGTCTGGGTCCTGAAGGATGGATGAGATTTGAATAGTGGAAGGAAGGAGGAAAAGGGGTTCCCAGCAATGAGAACAGAGTGAACTAAAGCAGAGAGAGTGAAAGTCCAATGTGTCCTGGGGACACTGAAGGGACATGAACAGAAAGTTCATGTAAGGCTCTGGTGAGAGTTAAGGTTGCAAAGACAGACTATGACTAGATTTTGGCAAATTCTTTATTTCAGGCTAAATGGTCCTAATTATGGGCACTGGATGATCATCTTGTGGGGTGGCAGCAAGAGAATGGATGCTTTTTGGGCAGATGAATCTGACAGTAGTAGGTAGGCTCTCTGCAGGGGAGGCTGGAGGCAGGGTAATCAGTCAGTGGAGCTATGGAAGTCAGGAAGACGGAATCGTTGGGGAGGAGGTAAGGCGGAGATGGTCTAGCGATGGTTAGTTTTATCTATTTTTAATTTTTAAATTTATTTTTATTCAAGTATAGTCAGTTACAATGTGTCAACTTCTAGTGTACAGTATAATGTCCCAGTCATGCATATATATACGTATATTCATTTTCATATTCTCTTCATTAAAGGTTATTACAAGATATTGAACATAGTTCCCTGTGCTATACAGAAAAAAATTTTTTTAATCTATTTTAACATATAGTGGTTAATATTTGCAAATCTCAAACTCCCAAATTTAGCCCCTCCCACCCTCTTTCCCTCAGTAACCATAAGACCGTTTGCTATGTCTGTGAATGTGTTTGTGTTTCGTAGATGAGTTCATTAGTGTCCTCTTTTATTCTTTTTCTTTGTTTCTAATGTTGAATGTGAGGTGGTCAAGTAGTCAGTTGAAGTGGAAATATTCATTTGAAAATGGTCTTTAGGAGAAAGAATGTTAGATTTCAGAGTCATTCCAATTAGGAAATTTTGACTAAATGCCTCTGCCTCCTTACAGGTCTACAATGAAGTCATTGAAGGTAATGACCAGTCAAACAGATGGCAGCTTTAAGAGAGAAAAAAATATGAAGAACAAAATTGGAGAGAAGGTTAAGGACTGAGTCTTAGGCATCCCTGTCTTCTCTTGGGAAGAGAAACTGTAAAAGGAAATAAGACATTGTTAGACAAGTTAGGTGGACCAGAAGAATGTAGCATTCTAGAAGCTAAGGGAAAAAGATTGGTAAACCCAGTTAATACTAATATCCACCTCTCAGAGATTAAGGCAGAACATTTGTTTAGTCCTGATTTTTCACCACATAGTTCACACATCACTAGGAAGTGCTTCATGTAACTGAATATACTCTTCCTCTGCCAGCAAGTACCAACATACCCTGTGAACTGTTGCAGAGTGATTTACAGTGTAAATAGGACCTGGAAAACTTGTTTTCCTTTTGCTTGTGGAGAGGCTTCAGTCAAGACATTCAAAAGCATAACCACATGGCATGAAAAACTCTCCAGCCAAGTTTTCTTCCCTTTCTTATTTTGCTAATTCCAGAAATCAGCTATTAATCACAGAGACAACAATAAAACATAATCAGATCTTTTTAAACCCCTAAATCCAAAATGATTAACAATTTGCTGAGGCAGCTTTCTGTCCGTGTATGCCCAGATGTAGATGTTAGTTCTGATAAGAGGGGAGGACATCCGTTCAGCTCTGCGTAAAGAGATTGCTCTTGGCACTCCAGACTGAGGCCCCTGTGCACACTAGCAACAGAGGGAACAGGCAGGAAGAGAAAGGACATTTGGATTCTGTTGTACTGGACACTGTGCAATATGATTACTGGGATTGACCCCATTTGTTGGGCCCAGAATAGTAACCACTGTAATAAACTGTCAGACTTCAGAGTGCAATGTACAATACTAGCTAAGAGGCCGCTGCTTCTTAGAATAATGTATTCTTCCTGTGGGTTAAAGGTAAGTGGGGGAAAATTGCTGAGGTTAAATGACCATCACTTTGCCCTGATGACTTAGAAACTAGAGGAGGGTTGTTACTGGGCATCTCTCCTGCTAACGCTGCTAAATCCAGATGAGAACTTGGGAGACTTGTTACATAACTGAGCCACCAGCACAGCCCAGCTGGGAAAATCCTGGACCAGTTCCAGTCCTCCTCCTGCCTCTGGCTCAGCTGTGTGATCCTGAGTAAGTCACTGAACCTTCAGCTTTCTCAGGAAAGAAAGAGATGTGTCTAATCCACGATAAAACCTAGGATTCTTTTAAAATGTAGACAGCACCGTGGGGATGGGTAGTTATAAAAAGTGCTCCTGGCTCTAGGAAATGCATACTTATTTTCTTCTAGGTTTATTTTAGATTGGTAATTAAGAATATATATATAAATTTGAAAGACCTCTTGAAACAGAAAATTTCCATTTCTAGGAAATGAACATGGTACCAAACTCTGCAACCTGATTTCTCACCATGATCCCATAGCTTCCTACATGGCCTTTCCATGCTCTTTGTTTACTTATTTATTTATTGTCTCCTTCCTTCCTTCCTTCCTTCCTTCCTTCCTTCCTTCCTTCCTTCCTTCCTTCCTTCCTCTCTTTTCCTTTCTCTCTCTCTCTTGCTCTTAGTCTCCCTCTCCCCCTTTCTGCTATAAAATAATTTCTATTTTCAAACCAAAGAGATTTTTTGTTTTATCTAAGTGACTAAAAAGAAAGAAAGAAACTTCTTTGGGATAAATTCTGAACAGCAGAAGTAGTTTGATAAAAGGCAGGTCCAGGAAAGACTGGTTTGGGTCAAGTGAGCATCACACAGGAATTGCCTGGGATTTAGTTTGGGGCTAAAAACTGGTAGAAAAAGAATAACAACATATAGCACATCCAGATTTGGAAAGGACTTTTCTCATTAGCTGGAAGTTACTAACAGTGCTGCTAACAGAAAATGGAAATGTTAATTTGGAATATAATAAATGATAGAAAATATGAAAACTTCAAAAAACTGTATAAATCTGCTAACTACAGAGTGTTCATCAGAACTAACAGAGATTTGGAAACTTAGAAAAAAGCATATTCATTCCTAAGTAGTAGGAGATACATTTATGTAGAAGAATATTAATTAGAGAGAGTTACAATTGCATGATTTATTGAATATGAAGCAAACTTGAAATAAGATGATCCCTCATTTTCCAAAAGATCTTAAAAGGAGGCCTTTTTTTTTTGTTTGTCTGTTTGTTTTGTTGTTGTGGTTGTTTTTTAGTTTATTTGTTTTGTTTTGCATTGTTTGTTAACTTGAATATACATACTTTTAGGGATGTAGTTTAAAGAGCTATTTATAAAATTTACTTATTTTCTTTGGTTACACACAACTTAAAAATCACATATTATTTTAAATGATACAGTAATTAACAAACATTGCTATTTTTCATGATCTCATTCTATGAAACAGTTATAGCAAAACTCCTCACTTGCATAAACACTTTATAATGCCTAAATATAGTGAAAGTGTGTTCTGAAAATTATAGGTTATACATCAGTGTCTTTTTTATAACTAGAACCACTTTTATAATCATTTAAACCAAAGAACTTATCCCCTTCCCTTTTATCTAAGTTGTTGGAGATATAAATCTTTCACAGCTTGTGGGTTAGGTGGTCACTGAAAATTTTACCCCAAGCAACAAATATCCATTTGGTAGTCTCATTTCAACAACTCAGTTATTATGCTTTACTTTTTACAGTGATATATAAAAGGTGTGTTTACATCCAACACTTGTGATTATCAGGCCATACTCTAGCAGTAATTATTAAGTGTGTGTAAATTTATTTTCCACCTTTTTTTTATTTTTTTCATTTTCGACCTTTTAAACATTTCATTCCATTGATTTTGGATTAGTGTACCTTTCCCAAATAGAATTTTGTTGTTAAAATAATAGGACTCTATTTTAAATGACAGATTCTGTGAGATGACTTTTTTGTTTCTGAAGGATAATTTTGGAGAAAACAACTTTCCTGATATTCAAGCATCTATGGTACTCGTGCTTTTTAATGCCTGGGTCCATTGAGAGTGATGTAGTAAGAGTAATATTTCAGAAATACTTCTGAAGTACGTACCCTCTTTCTAGTAGCCACTTTCATTCTCTGCGGCTCTGCAGTGAACAATGAGATAGAGAGGGGGAGGGTGACCGCCCAGGACTGAAGAAGGAGGCGTATAAGGAAGCTCCTACCAGCTGGGAGAAGAACTGGAAAGATCTTCTGATTCTAGAGAAAGGTAAAGAAGAAGGTGAGAGTGAGACGCAGGTAATGACAGGAGTAAGACGTGAGGGTTCTCTTGCTTCCACTGTTTGGCTAAAACCCAAAGACAGGAGGGCACAGAAATACTCAGACAGGTTTGGGGCATATCCTGCGGGAGACATCAAGTCTCTCGGAGAAGCTGTCTCTTGGGAGCCACATTCAATATGACACCAGGCATTAAAATAGAAAAAGCCAAGGGAAGTGAGCTGGAGGAAATCTTTACAGAGTTCTGTGAGCTTCAGGTGAGTGTGAGGGACAGTGACAAAGAGTTCCATGTGGAAATGAAGAAGAGTTGAGGAAATCTTTCCCACTACCTGTGGGAATAGGATCTTCTGATCAAAATATGAACTGTTTTAGAAATAGAGAAAACCCAATTTATATTTTTATGTCTGAATTATCGAGTTTTAATACTTCAACCTAATTTATACATTGAGGTATCAGTCAGGAGAGTTCAGGTTCTGCTGCAATAACAAGCAACCCCCAAATCTCAGTACCTTAAAACAGCAAAGGTAGATTTCTCACTCATGCTATGTGCATGAGAGTTGGCAGGGACTGCTCTTTACTGCAGCTACTCAGAGAAAAGAAATCCAAGCTGATGGAACATGGACCATCTCAACCAACTGTGACAGGGGCAAAAAGAGCACAGTCAGTTGTGTAGGTTGCTCTCAAACTTCTGCTTTGAAGTGACATGTGTTCCTTGCACTCAAATTTTATTGGCCAAAGCAAGTTACATGGTCATGTCTAATGCACCTAATATCGAGGGTGCACAGAAGTGCAATTTTACCTTAAGCCTTTGAGGAGAAACAGAAATAGTTGAACAGCGCTAATAGCCACCATAATTTTTAAGCCCTTTGTAACCTGAATTATGATTTCAACATGGAAAATCATCTAACCAGGACCAGATGTGAGAAATACAAAAAATAGCAGTGACTAAAATTTCAGCAAAATTAACATATTGTTTACAATGTGTGCCACCATTTTCTCATCTTTCTTAATACAGTAGCAACCATACAGCTCAGAGTTCAGTCAAACCAAGGCAGTTTACTCTAGATCAGGGGTTGGCAAACTTTTTGTGCAAAGGGCCAGATAATAAATATTTTCAACTTTGTGAGCCATATGATCTTTGTCACAACCACTCAATTATGCTTGATAGGGCAAAAGCAGTTCGAGCTAACATGCAGATGTGTGGGAGTGGTATGTTCCAATACAGTTTTATTTAAGGACACTGAAATTTGAATCTGATATCACTTCCACATGTCACAGAATATTATTTTTCTTTTTCTTTTTCCCCAACCAATAAAAAATGTAAAAATCATTTTTTGCATGCAGACAGCACAAAAAGAGACGGTGAGCTGGACTTGGGGTAATAATATAGAGGACTGAGAATGTACAAAATCATTGAAAGGAATGCAAGAACAGTTCCGGCCTTAACAACCAGTATCAACTGGTAGCTCTAGAAATTACTCTGCCTTTGCCTTTAGCAGGTAAACCACTATCACGGATGCAAGAAGCTGAAAAATTATAAATCTGCAGCTAATAGTGCTGACTTCCTAAGCTGCAGTCCTAGGCTAGTCTGCCATGATCCAGAAATATGCCACTGCTGCTTTGGGAAATGCTGAATCAGGAATCCACCCACTGAACGGGGAAGGCTCGGCCACCTCGGCCTTGATCTTCGCCAGCAAAATGTATGCCTCAAACTTGTCTTTTTTTCTACATTTGATTCAGTTTCTAAACATTCCCACAAGCGTATGATGGAAACTAAATTACGTCCTAGCCCCCAAAGAGGCTGAGAAATGGTTTATAACTTTTCAGCTACTTCAGTGTTTAGAAGGGACTTTGGGAAAGCAATTAAAGGTAGTAGACCTGGCCTAGTATAAGGGACATAGTCAATTAAGATGACCTCTTTTGGCATTTCCAAAAGCTTCTGTGAACTCTCAGGAAAATAAAGTCCTCTGTATAACTCCCACGAAATAGTAGGAAGGTAAAAATAATTGTATGCCTGCTTCCTTCCCATGAGCGCCACCATCCCCAAACAACCATTTAGTCCATCCCACCGCCCTGCGAATTTCCTGCTGTTGCACAAAGAGATTTGTGTGTTCATGTTCATGGCCGCGCTGTTTGAAATAGAAGCAAAATGTGTTGTCAAGAGAGAATAGGGTAAAAATGTTGGTAGAGATGTGCTATGAAACAATTGAAAGAAAAGATAGGGGTGTAGATACCCATGTGGAAAGAGTTCCAGGACACGCTGTAAACAAAATGAGTTATGGAGTAGTTTAGGAAGTATGACCCTACATTTTGAAAAATAAGAATTTTTAAAATGCATTATTATCTTTACTGCTTTGTGCTGATTTGAAACATAATCCAAAGGTATAAATATATTTCATAGAAGTATATGTAATAGGAAGTGAAAGTTCTCTATAACCCTCGTCTCCTGAGGTAATTGCTGCTGATCTTTTGGTATACATGTTACCTTCTTCTGTACACATACACAATTTAGATAACGTTTTTAAATGAACTTTGTTTTGTTTAAGATACAGATTTTAATTTTTAGGATTAAGTTTTCTTGTACCAGGGTTGTACTATCCAGAGACCCTGGTGGCACACTGAATTTCATTTTTCTACCAAAAAAGCCAGAGGGGACCACTGATTCCTTCATAGATATAATCTGCACGGGCTAACATAAAGGACTAACTTGCTTCAAAAATTTGGGTTCAACGGTTCAGTCTTACACAATTTTAAATCATAAGCCATTTCAGAGACTTGTTGTTTCCCACGAGTACTGCAAAGTGCTATTATTTTCAGTGCAAATATACCATTTAATCAATCCGAGACAGGCAAGGTACTTGCAAACATTAAACAAACATTAAACATTAAACAGTAATGTATCTCTGAGAAGCACCGCATTCCCTTAGGCCCTCCTTGAACACTTGTGTAAGTCTCACATTGTAAGACTTTTAGACAAAATACTTCGTTTTCCAATTGTTGCACAAAAAGAGAATTTACATAAAATAAGTGTAGGATCTATTTCAATCATTACTTAATACTTAATAAGAGCATCTCCTTCATGGTTTCTTCTCATGCACGTGGGTCCATCATTGTTACCCATGAAATAAGCTATAAAATTTATAATTTTATCAGATCTGCTACTGCAACACATTTTCATTTTCTACTTAAGCAAAATATACATAGATGAGTAAGTTATGTCTGGAACTAACTGGAAAAGTGTAATGTTCAACAGTAATTAAGTCTAGAGGTAATAGGGCACTTAAGTCCCTAGTTATAGTTAAACTTCACTAATTCTGAGTAAATAGAAAAAAAGGAAACAAAATGGAGAAAAGGCTGAACTGTAGAATGCATTTAAGAAGTGGTTTTCAAACCATTTGGTTGTAGGACTTCTTTATACGCTTAAAAATTTTTGAGAACGCCAAAGTAGGCCTGCCAGATAAAATACAGAATGCCTGGTTAAATACGAATTTCAGATAAACAATGAATAATTTATTAGTATAAGTATGTCCCCAATATTACAAAGGATATATGTATATTAACAATTATTCAATGTTTATCTGAAATTTAAATTTATTGTGTGTCCTGTTGTTTTATTTGCTAAATCTGACAACCCCCTATTCTGTTTACATGGGTTTTGTTAGTATTTACAATATTATAAATTAAGACTGAGCAATTTAAAAATGTGTGCATTCATTAATTTGTCTTAAGATAATAACAGTAGACCTATTATCATAAATAATTTTATGAAAAATAACTACATTTTCCTTAAAAAAATGAAAGGCTTAGGATTATTTATATTTTGGGGGGATTAATCATTTAATATCTAGCTAATAGAAAACGGCTAAATTCTCCCACCAACTTCTGTACTGAATTTGTTGCGGTATGTTGTTCTGATTTAAGTATATTAAAAAAAATATGATCTTACTTAGCTATGTAGTTTAGACAGGGAAGAATATTTTAATGTCTTTTCAGATAATTGTGGATATTCCTCCTTGATCTATATCCAAAATCCTAATTTTTCCTGGGAAGTTAAAATTTTATCTTTGGCAACAGATTCTAAGCATTCTTTTTCTTGGGTATTGGCAAAGTTTTTCTTTAAAATAGTAAAAGTAACAGGCTCATTTTGTTTATTTTCAAGAAAAACTCTCTGTCAAATACCCAAGTCTGAATAATCAGTCAGTCATTTTCTCAAGCAGAGATGGTGTCCCACTAAAAAAGCAGCTAGTTCAGCTCGCAGCACAAACACCATTTTCCTTAAGGGTACTATCATACTTTGGCAAAAGTGCTTTTATGTGTAGTTTCAATTCTCATCACATACAATGTTTAAAATTGTGTGTATTCAAGGGTTGAAATGTAATTAAATTAATGCTTAATCAAAGAGATTGTCTTCCCCCATGAGTGTGTGGCAGTGAATACTACAAAAATTACTAGTACAGTTTGATGCTTTTGCCTTGATTCATGCTAAAATATTACAAAAATAGTTTTGACTATGTGGACCCCTTGAAAAAGCCTTGGGAATCTCCAGAAGTCTGCATACCAGGCTTTTAGAACAGCAGCTTTAAAAATTTTTGTACATTGTTTTCAAGAGTACTTTAAAGAGCAAGTAGTTACAATCAAAAACACCAATATTTATATGTCCAACAATTAAAGAACTAAACCAACATATTTTTTAAACATTTCCCACCAAATGCCCTTATTTTCTGTAGCTCCAAATTTACCATCTCTTTAGGCTGTAATGCCAACTTCTCATTTGCTCTCCACTCTTCCACACCGACAATTCTATCCACTAGTGCCTATGTCCAAAATGAAAGCATATACGAGTGCAAGGAAACATCACTACAACTATATGGGAGGTCTTGGTTTGTCTGGAGTTATACACAAGTTAGTGTAAGCCGTCCCCCGATGCCATAGCAACATTGCTCCTCCTAAACTTTCAGCATCACATCTTATTTTCTTCCTTAAAAGCTTGTGATGTGGCCTTACTGTCCTGGTAAGGCTCAAATTCCTTAGCTAAGTGACTAAGTTTCTCACATCTTGGTCTCAATTCAGCCTCTTGTCAACTCTACACACACACACACACACACACACACGCAATTCAGACCCACGACCTGCTGTTTCCTAAAAATACATTATACTTGCAAGTTTCCATGCCTTTGTACATGCTCGCTTCTCTGTCTCAGATGTTTCCTCCAAACCTTCATCTCTTTGGCAAACTTCTCCCCCCAAAAATGTATTTATTCAGAATTCATCTTCTCAAGAAAGTCAATCAGGAATTCCTTACAAAAATGTCACCCCCTTCAACATTTCATTTCCTTCCTCTCTGTTTTGTCTTCCATTCTCACTTCTAACATACCATATCTATCATTATCTTGATTAATTTCTGTTTCACCCCCAGGAATGTGCATACATACCATGAGGGCAGAGACTTCTGCCTGCATTGTCCACAATTATATCTTCTATATTTTCCAAGTATTCATTAAATGAATGAATGAATGATTTCAAATAGCACTGCATCCCCTTAGCTACCCTCACCTCAATCGGGCTAATGTAATCACATATTTTCCTCACTATGTTTCAAACGACATACAGCACTACACCAGCTATCACTTTGTTTTGGCCTTAGTTATTTTAAAACATAACATTTTCTACCAGACTATCAACCCCTTACCATATATAACTTGTTTTATTTATTCTCAGTTATTGGCACAGGTGGACACTTAGTGTTTTGGAAACATTTGCTGAATTGAAAACTAAGTTCCATGAGACAGCTAAAACTAAAAATGCTAAATAATTTGGAGTTTACATAAAACAGGATGCCTGATACCAGCAGTTATTTTAAGTACAATAGTACTTTTGAATGGTTTTACAGTATGAAATTACTACTCCTCCTGAAACAAATAGAATATGTAAATACCCCCCTTTTTTGTGTGTTCAGATGCCATTGAAATTAACTAGGCCGTCATGAACCAAAAATTTTCCAGAGATGATGTCTTTGATGCTGGCAGCCACCTTTGGCTTAACCACCCTCCTTCTGACATTCTTCTTGCTCTCACTCCCTCCATGAAAAATATTCTATTCCCCAAAGGTTATAGGATTATTTGTAGTCTAATCTCTAATTTATTTAAGGGAGAATGTTTTGTTCTTTAAAAGAGAATTCAGACACCAATCACCTTGTGATGGAGACATTGGTCAGGACTGTCCCTTAACCAATGAAGTCGTACTCTACAAAGGTTCTTTCTAAGGATGAGTCTGACTTATTCAATTTATTAGTCACAATAAAATGCCTGTATCACCTAATATTATTACTCACATTATAGTTAAAAAAACAGAACTGAGAGTTTTTCCTGATGGAGCAAAAAGCACCTTCACTGTTCATATATTCGGTTACCACCAGCCCTCCAGAATGCAGGGAATCCATTGCAGGGATGAGGCCAGGAGTGGCGAGAGGTTGGGTGCAGAAGGAGCAGCTGGATGGGCTGTTTGTGGAGCCAGTGGGTTCCTGGGGTCGGAGAGAGGTCTGGGGAGGTGAAAGGGTACTGGGAAGAGTTCAAAGACAAGCAGCCTGAGGCCAAAGGGCAGACCCCTGACCTTTTGTTTTAACATGTGTCTGTGGGAAAGGGTCTGCAATGAAGATTGAACTCAGTGGTTTCCTCTCCATCTTGATCCTCATTATAGAAATGGGAGAAATGTTAGTGAAAATGAGGAAAGGGAAAATTGAAGGCTTGACTGTGTAACATCAATGGACATTTGTGTAAACTCTGTGCAGTTTGTTGGCTTTTCATACGACAACAAGAACATGCCTGTTATTCAGTGTGATTTATTAAGCATTCTAAACTTTGATTTGATTAGAATTGCTCATGCTTTCAGAATTTTCTGTTAATAAACAACATTATATTCTGTCTACAACTTTAAAGAATAGGTGAGTTGTCACAAAAGGACTCCTACTTAATCACCTACACCAGATCAAATTTTGATATTTAAGAAAAATGTTACTAGTGAGAGAGCGCATGTATGTTTCAAATAGAACTTTTGTCTGTTACTGGCATTTGTGATGCCTCACAGAGTATTCCTGGCTGGCTTTTCCAATCTTGCTGGTGCAACTTTAAGTTTCAGTGATACAAGTCCTTGAAAAAAATGTACCTATGTTTAAAGTGTTTCTATGACATCTTCTGCAGAGACAAAATATGGCCTATAATATGACCTTTGTTATCCACTGCATAATCTGAGATTGAAGATGGGAGACTTCAGCTTCCAAATATTTCCCAAGCATGCTGTAACTTTCACTATTAGAAGTGTGTGGAATGAAATGTAAATTCTGTTGTTACTACTGATTTTGGCATGATGTGTGACAACATTATTTAAATTCTTTCTCAAAAGAATAGATACAGCCTCTTCCTAACTCCAGAGAACGTTTAAAAAGAAGGTGTTCACATTTTCAGAGACCAGCTTTTAAGGGCGAACATTATTTGGTGGCATGATGATGATTGAGTTCATTGGTCCATCAAGCTGTATTCTTCTGTCTGAGGCAGCTTTTCATCTGCATATTGACAAAAGGATGCCCTTCTCTTCTGACCTTTTAACCTCAACCCAGATAATCCTGCCTTTATTCCAAAACGGGAGTGGGGGTGGTCCTACTGCTTCAATTGATTTCCAAATTTCAGAACAGCTCCCTCACAATTTTAACAAAAATTAAGATTATTAGCACAATTAATAACAATGTAGGATTCCACAGAATATTTAACATGATATCTTGTGCTGTATAAATGCTATTAAAATCAATTGTCATAAAAGTAAAAGAAGCACATGAACAGCATTGCCCATCAAATCAATAAACAATAAAATGAAATGGTTATGGAGAGAGCATTGCCTTTTACTAAATCAAGCAGGCTTGAGTTTTCCCAACAGCCCAGTAAGACTACTGAACCCAGACATAGACTGGCTGGAGATCTCACTTGTAGTTTGAAAATAAAAGGTAAAAATCTCTCCCATCCATCCCTGACAATCTAACCTTTGGAGCTGATAATCTGAAATCGGACAAAATGTCCCAGAAGAGATATATCTGGGGGTCATCTCAGCTGGAGACTGAAGGTCACTTTCAACAAAGCAATCAAATATCTAATAAAAACTGAAGATCACATCTAGGCATATAGGCAATCAGAAAAAACTAGATAAGAGTGAAAGAGCCTGGACTCCTTTTATCTGTAGTGAGAGAAACATAGCCACTGAATGTTATTCCTTCTTTAAGCATCAATGTGGAGTTTGGCAAATGTTCATTAAGGCTGAGTTTGCTTAATAAGAAATTTATGCATCAAGATTGCATCAATTTATAAAGTGGGAAAACAAAGTTGTTTTATTATCTGTCACTGAAAAGGTAAATGTTTACAAAAATGCTATAAACTTCTCTCATTATTTTGATTAATTTGACTTTCTGATTGGCTCTACAAAGATAATTTCTTCTATAATTATAGGAGAAACTCGAGTCCTATTAATGGTACGTCATTCAGTGTTTATCAGATAATACGGAAATAGATAAAATAAATCTTAATTTATTAATTCAATACCTTTATATTAGGCACAAACATAAATTTGCTTTTAAAAAATCATATTGTTTCTAGGTTTGGATATTTGATAAATGCAAATATGTTGTTTACATGTGTTGACAACTTAGAGACTTGATTTGAAATAGTAAAATTCAAAGAAAAGCTCTGAATAAAAGATGGTTTAAAATATTTGTTACATATATTACTCATGTAAACAAACACAATAGGTAACTTATATTTTCTTTTTTCTTCACCAGTCACTGAATTTTTAAATTACATTATAGAGACTATCTTTAAAGTTGTAGTCATTAGAAAAAATCATTTATAAAACAAGCAAAACACAGACTTTAAATTCCGCCTTAACTTTCCCATTACATCTTCCTTTCCTTTGTCAATACTTCACTCAAAATTAAATTTCTGGAAAGCCTTTAATAGCAAATGCTAACTAAACCTCTGCCTCCAAATTTTCAAAATGCTGATTTATATTTATTAATATACGCCATGTGTTGTCTTTTCTTGCCCTCCTTGAGATAGTTTACATCTTCCCTCTTCTATATTTCATTGAGGTATCTACTTGAATAAGTCTTTTGGAGAACTTTGGTCATTACTAGATATTTTTGGAGATCTCATTAACCAATTAAGCACAACAAAGTGAAATTTATCAAATTCACACCTCAGGGTCCTGAACCATATAATTCTATCTGAAAGAGAATAAAATCAATTTTGCATTATAACATTCACACATTATTTGATTGCTTATTGCCACTCTAAAATTGATGATTAACTACTTCATATATAGTCTGGAACTTTCTGGAAACTAGATGAATGGTGTGAACTTTTAAGAGTTCTTCACTCTTTTCTTAAGAGTTATCACTTAATACAGTCATGGAAAGAGAACATTTTTATACAGGTAATTATGCTCATATACCATTGAACCTAATCTCTGAGAATTGAAACTCCATCATTTTTTCATATGAGCATTTTATTTGTTCAAGATATTGGAATTTGAGAAGGGCCAAATTCTGTGAAATATTATCATTTATACTTAAAATACATTCATTATTGTGCCAATAATGAAAGAGTAGAAGTGTTTGCTCTTCTTGCTAAAATTTTGAGAATTCTAATGGTACACGCCCATATACCTTTGTCATTAAACTGTGGTTACTGGAGAACTTGTGCCTGAAGCAGGGCACTTATAGTGTGAATAACAATTGGTGTTACATGTGTCTGTCTTTGCGATCCCAGTCACTCTGAGCAGGGGGTTATGTGATGAACAAGTAGATTCAGAATTCAACATCCCAACGCAATAAGAACTAAATCACCTTCATGTAACATGGAGACGTTCCGAGAATTTTATGAGCAGCTATGTGGAAGTCTAAGTTCTTGGCCCTGATATCCAGGACTCTGAGAACAGAACCGCAGACAGATCATCTTTCTGTAGCATTCATTGTCATGAACTGGAACATTATTAGTTGGATAGTGACACAAAGTTCTGATCTTGCACAAAACGGAAGCATTTTCCTCAGCACGATGTGGCGTTTCCATGAGTCTGTCTTTAAGATTCATCCTGCAGCATCAAAATGGGACTGTATGAGGTACTTTATGTAAAGCCAAAAAAAACTATGTTAAAAATTTAAACATACACAGAATATAGAATTGTGCTGGAGCGCTCATATACCACCACTTAAATTCTACAATTACCATTTTTATAATTGCCTTATCATCTGTCTACTTACAAATATTAAGTCATTCTATCCATATGCATGGCCATGCTCTCCATTTATTTATCTTTTTGTCCTTCTATAGTTTAACTCATTTCTTCTTTAAAGGTGTGTGGATTTTTGTTAGTTCAATTCTTAGTTTGTTAATATGGTGAATTGTGTTTTCTTTATTTTTTAAATTTTCTTAACTGGTTATTTCTAGTCTAGAAAAACATTACTGAATTTTTAAATGGACTCTCAATTTGTCACTAAGTTCTAGAGTTTATTGATTCTTTGGGGTTTTCCATGTAGTTGAGCATACATCTTCTGTAAGTATTAACATTTTTCCCTACCAATACTAACATCTCTGGTGTGTGTGTGTGTGTGTTTATTTTGTGTGTGTGTGTGACTTACTGTAATGCAAAGCAAAGTATCTATTGCTATGTGGAGCAATACAGGTGTGAGCCATCTTCCTCCTCTTATTTCGGTCTCCCAGAGATTGTATCTAAGGTTTCTGCCTTAATGTGATGTTTGCTCTTGGATTTGGTATGGCGTTTTTAACGGTAAAATTAAGAGCAGTCCATTCTATACTTGACTTTCTGAGAACCTGTGTCAGACACAGAGTGAAATTTATCAAATACTCTTTCTGCTTCTATTGGGATAATTATGTGAATACACTTTTTTTTAAATTTATTAATGTGGTGAGTTATTCTAACAGATTTTTCTGATGTGAAAACATTCCTGCCTTCCTAGGATAAATCTTATTTATCATGCTGTGCTAATATTATTATTATTTAACTCTGGATTACATTTAGCTATTACTTTAATTAGGACTTTTCATCTTTGCTTACAAGAGTTATGGGCTCCTATCTTTCTTTTTTATGTACGGTCATTATCTGGTTTTGAAATTAAGGTTACACTAGTCTTCTAAAATGACTTGGTCAATATTTCCTTCTTCTCTATTTTCTGAAAGAATTTGTAATAAAATATAGATTATATATGCCTTGAAATTGTGATCAGATCCAGTGTAGAACTCTCTTGGCCAGGGGCTCTCTATTTTAGTGAGGGGAGAGGGGGGTTGATTATTTTTTAGTTTAATTGTTATTAATCTAGTCAAGATTATATTATTTTTATGCCAGTTTTTACATCCTATAATATGCAAAAATTTATCTATCATATGATTTTCAAATGTGTTGCTTCGTAGTTCTACATGACATTTTATTGCATTTTCAGTCTGTACTTTACCTGTAGTTATTTCTCCTTTATCATTCTTGTTTTGAGTTGTAGCCTCTCCTCCTCTCCTTCATCTCTCATTGTCTATAGCGTAAATTCATACAAAGAAACCAACTTCTGGTTGTATTTGCTTCTCTCTCTCTCCCGCTCTCTTTTAGTTTTTGATTGTAATGTTTTCTCTCTCCTTCTTCCTGTCTTATTTATATAGATTGTTGCTTTTTTCCAAATTGTTTAGCTAACCATTTATCAAAGCTGTTTTTAATTTATTCCTTTATGGTAATTTACTTGGTACTAAAATTTCCTCTAATTACTACTTTGCCTTTGTTCTATATTTTTATTGACATTTTCTTCCATGCGTTTAAAAAATACTTGAACCCCATCTTGGGGAACCAGCATTTCTATGCTTATAGTACACTCAGGTGGGCTGACTGGGTCACTGTGGAGCTCTTGCCAGAGGGCCCTGAATTCTGCCACTGGAGATCTAGAAAGCTGACAGATGACCAGGTGTGTGCCCTGGCTTGTTGAACCTTTGCAGTCAGCAGAGGGCTTTGGAGCTGGCTGCAGGATCGCCGAAGAACATGAGTCTCCTGTAAGACCTTCCGCCAACATGCCTGGCCCAGTACTTTGGAATTTGTCTTAGCTTTGAGTGTTTTTAATATGCAGTTACTACTAGTGCATTATAGGAAGCCTGGCAAGTACTTATGAAATATATTTGTGTATTAGTATGTCTCACCCATATATCCGTCACTCATAGTTAACTACTATCAGTTAACTATACTATCAGGTTTTTGACGGTTTATTTACATGTTTGTTTCTTTGTTCATTTTACGTATAATAATAAAATAAACGCTCACATACCTATCGCTGAGGTTCCTTTGAAGCTTCCTGAGTGCATTCTCCTTTCCTTCCCCTCTAGAAGTAACAGCAGCCCTGGATTTTATATTGGTCAATTCGTTGACTAGTTTTTCTTTATAGTTTTGCCATAATACCATATATAGTTTTTAATCTTAATTTAAATGAATCCATTCTTTTCTTCTGTGACTTTCCTTTCTTGCTCAATACTAAGTTTTTGCTCTTCGATCTCATTTAAATATACAACTATAACTAATTACTTTTTGTTCCTGTGTAGCATTCCATTTTATAAAGATACCACAATTTGCTTTTCTGTTCTATTCTTGGTGGGCATTTGGGTTGTTTCCTGCTCCCTGTTCTTACAAACAGTACTACTGGGGAAATTCTGCACATCTCCTCTGGTTCACACGCATGAGAGCTTCTCTAGGGGATAGTCTCCAGCCTGAAACTGATGCTTCCCAGGGTTTGTGCATCATCAGCTTCAATGCCACGTTGTTTCCCAAACGGTTGCATCCTCACTGTGTGAGAGTTCCTGTTGCTCCACATCCTTGACAACATTTTGCATTATCAGTCTTTTTTATTGTAGCCAATTTGGTGGGTGAGAACAAGTATGCCATTGTGACTATATATGTATATATGTATGTATATATGTATATATATTTCTAATAATTATTCCTTAACCTGTAGATTATTTATTGATAACTTAGTTTTAAGCATATGAGATTTTAAAGATTTATATATATATATATATTTTTTTTCATTTATTAAATTATGATCAGAAAATATAATCCCCAAAGTGATGGTTAATTGGAAGTAAATGTGTCCCTTTTACTTGGAAAATAGTACATCAACTACTCTTCTGTTTGAAAAAAGTATATATTTTCCATTTGTTTGGTAAACTTTTAATATATTTATACACCATATGTGGTTTAGTCTGATAGATAATTTAGTTTAAATCCTTTATAACTTGTTTGTTTTTATCTATATATGTGTTAGCTTCTGAGTGAAATGTTAATTTCCAACTGCAATGTTTAATCTAGGTACTGTTCATATAAATATATATACACACACACACACATTTCTATATATATATATATATTTGGAAGTGTGTTTATGTTGTTAAGTACATATATTTTGATGATCATTGTAACTTCTTAATCTACTTTTCCTTTTGTTAACCTCCTACTTGGTGACTTAGTTTTAAGTTTTTAAATTTTTGATTAAACTATACTTTTTCCTAAATAAAATTTGTTGTATTCTTCTGTTGCTCATATATGACCATTATATCTGTTCCCACCCCTTTGTCTTCAGCCTTTTTATTTTGTTTCAAGTTTGTCTCTTATTGATAGCACATGACTGGATATATATTTTTAGAAATCCAGTCTGAGAATCTGCCATTTGATTTGAGAATTTGATCTATTGACATTTTTTCCCCTGACAATTGATCAATCTATTCTATCTATCTATCTATCTATCTATCTATCTATCTATCTATCTACCTGCCTAACTTTGTATCACTATTTGTCATTTGACCATACCTCTCCATCCTCAGCACTGTCAGCCTGGGCCAAGCCGCCAGCATCTCTGACCTGCCCTTTGGCAATAACCTCTTTACTGCCCTTGTTGCTCCCACAGCTGCTCCTCCACAGCTTACCTCAACTCAGAAGCCAGTCTGAGTCTGTGTTAATGTACTCAAAACCTTTCTATGCATTCTCATCTCGTTCAGAGTAAAAGACAAAAATCTTTACAATGATTTCTCAGACCTGACGTCATCTGCACCCCTCATCGTTTCTCTGACAGCATTGCCTCATACTCTCCCCTTACTCACCAGCCATGCTGACCTCCCTTTTTTTCTGAACAGGCCAGGTTTGTTCCCCTCCACAGTTCTGTTCTCTCTTCCTGGAGTACTCTGCCACTGCTTTCTTAAGAGTTTATTCCCTCACCTCCTTAAAGCTTTGACTCAAATTTCAACTACTTAATTGCAAACCAAACCCAGCCACCCCTTAACCTCTTCCCTGATTTATTTTTTCCATAGCACTTATCATTCTTAATTTGCCATATTATTTTTTCATTTATTTTTATTATCTCTCCCAAGGGGCTGTTAGTTAATAGACACACAATAAAAATCTGCTTAAGTAATAGCAGATTATAATTACTGACTTATTAGACCTAGTTTTTCCATCTCATTTCATGTTTTTGCCTTACCATACTTTCTTTTCTACCTTCTCATACCTTTAATAAATAGAAATTCTTTTTGTTGGACTGAAAGTCATACATTCTGTTTTCATTCTTCTATTGTTTTCCCCCAAGGGTTTTTGTGTATTTCCAAAGCTTATCAATCTCTAGCATTTCCCCAATATAAGAGGAAAACCTCAGCACGATCTCGTACCTCTCTGGTCGTCTTCCCCTACCCCTTGGTCTTAATTTTACTGTGTTAGAATTATCTAGAATTTTAGCTATGAATATATTATATTGACAGAAATAAACTTTATTTAGCTTTTTATTCATTTCACTTTTCATATATTTTCAGTCCTCTTGCATTTATTTTCCTTTTTATTGAAATACTTCCTCCGGAAATGTTTTCATGGCAAGTATCTGTGGGCCTGACAATATCTTTTTGCAAGTTCATATTTCAATAATAATTTAGCTGAATAAAACATTCTAAGTTCAAGATTCTCCTCATTCCATGTGTTGAGTAATACTTTAATACCTTCCTGGATACCTGATGATATTGTTCTTTGCCCATTCTTTGCCCATTTGTAGGTAAACTGCTCTTATTTGTATCTGAAAATGTTCTTAGAATTTTCTCTTTGTCTTTAGTGTGTACTCTAATATGTCTAATTGTTGGATTTTGTATTTTTTAAAAGTTCATCTTTTAGTTGCTCTATAGGCCTTTTCAACTTGCTGTATTTCCTTACTTTGAATGCCTACTGTTACTTGTTATCAATCATTAATTTGTTTCCTCACTTGCGTTTTTACCAGTGACATTTTTCTTTCTCTCATTCATCTTGCCTAGTTTTATAGTTTTTCTGCTCCCTTTCCTGATTCATTCTGAAATACATTTTTAACATGAGCTTTCTGTTTTCTAGTTTGTTCTCCCCTGAATCCTCTCTGCTATTTATCACACTCATTGAATTTTTATTTCCATCATTTTTCACATCCATTAGTTCCGTTTCATTCTTGTTCATAATTTAAATGTTATTAGTATCTCCCTACCCATATGTTTTTAAATGTTCATTATTTTTAAGTTCTTGTTTTATTTGATTCATTAAGTCTCCTTATTTCTCTATATTATTCAATTTTCATTTTTGTTTTTGTTTATTTTTTTATTTAATAACAACTGTGCTCCTCAAATGACTTATGGGGTCTTTTTCTTCTAGGGTTACCCGTATTGTGACTGACAATGTGCCTCTAGATAGGGGTTGAAAAATTAAAATCCAAGTGAGAGACTTTCTTCCCTTCTGGTGACTTTAGATTTCAGTGGGCAGACAGCCATTGGATTTACAATCTGGATTTAATCATTTCCATTTGTTATTCTCACCATGTGACTTTGTCCTCAAAGAACTTCCTTGTATCTCTTCCTTGGACCCCTCCAAGAGCAAGCTCAGAGGCCAGTATACTTGCTATGGCATATATTCTCATTAAGTGTACAGTTACTTCTTAATTCTGAATTGTACAAATTCAGTATAATTGAGTGTAATAGTTGACACGTATTCTGTTGATATGATATTATCTTCTATTTTTTAATACCTCTGGTAGGTTCAACACAGAAAGGTTTTTAAAAGTAAAATATTTTATAATGATTTTCAGTTAAAGAAAAAATGTTGAAAGACCAAGTATCTTAATAAAGGGACAACTCACTTTCAGCCAGTGTTATAAAACAATTTGAAAAGTGAGACTGAACCGGCAAAGAAAAATTTAGGAAAAGGAGGCAGAAAGTGAACCGATAAAGACCTATTCAGAATATGAAAAGAATGCTTATAACCCAACAGTAAAAAAGACAAATAACCCAATCCAAAGTGGGCAAATACCCAAATGGAAATTTTTAGAAAAGAGATATTAAAAAGAGCAAATAAGCACATAATAAGATACTTAATGTCATTAATCACTAGGGAAATGCAAATCAAAACTATAAGGAGGTATCACTTCACACCAGGATGGCAACGACGATTTTTTTTAAAGGAAAAGAACAGGTGTTGGTGAAATTGTAGAGAAAATGGAATGCTAATGTGCCACTGGGAGTAGCGTAACATGACAAAGTTGCTGTGTTATGTAATTTGTGGCTCCTTAAAAATTTAAACATAGAATTGCCACATGCCCCAGCAATGCCACTCCTAGGTATATACCCAAGATAATTTTAAACATATGTTCACCCAAATACTTGCACACAAAAATTCACAGCGATTTTATTCAGAGTAGCCATAAAGTAGAGAAAGTTCAAATGTCCATCAACTGACAAATGAATAAAAAATGCTGTTATGTCATACAATTATTCAACCACAAAAAGAAGTGAAATGCTATTATATGCTACCAATGGATGAGCCTAGAAAACATGTTAAGCAAAAAAAGCCAGACACAAAATGTCACATGTTGTATGATATCTTATACATGGGATGTCTAGAACAGACAAATCCACACAGAACATAGATTAATGGTTGCCTAAGGAGTGAGTGTGTGTATGTGTGTGTTGGGGAGGGTGGTGATTGACATGAATGACTAATAGATACTGGATTTTGTTTGGGGATGATAAAAATGGTCTGGAATTAAATAATGGTGATGGTTGTACAACCTAGTGACTTCACTAAAAACAAAATCTTTAAATTGTACGTTTTAAAGTAGGGGGGTGGGGAGAGGAAAGAAATAGGTGAGGGAGATTAAGAGATGCAAATTTCCAGTTGCAAAATAAATGAGTCATGGGTATGAAATGTACAGTGTAGGGAATGTAGTCAATAATTATGTACTATTTTAGTATAGTGACAGATGGTAACTGGACTTATCATGGTGATCATTTTGTAATGTATAGAAATATCGAATCATTATGTTGTGTAACAGGAACTAATATAATTTTGTAGGTCAATTATGCTTCAAAAATGAACAAGCAGAGAAACAAACAAACAAACTCATAGAAAAAGAGATCCGATTGGTGGTTACCAGCGATGCGAGGAGGGGAGGAGGGGAAATTGGACGTTGACAGTCAAAAGGTACAAACTTCCAGTTATAAGATAAATATGTACTAGTGATGTAGTGTACATGATCAATATAATTAGCACTGCTGTGTGTCCTATATGAAAGTTGTTAAGAGAATAAATGCTGAGTTCTCATCACAAGGAAAAACTTTTTTTTATTTCTTTAATTTTGTATCTATATGAGATGACAGATGTTCACTAAAATCATCGTGCTAATCATTTCGTGAAGTATGTAAGTCAAACCACAATGCTGTACATCTTACATGTATACAGTGCTGTATGTCACTTATATCTCAATAAAACTGGAAGAAAAATTAAATAGTGAATTTTATGTTATGTGAATTATGTCAATTAAAAAAACTGAAGTATATATGATTAATTGAGTTGTACATTATTTTCAGTAATCTTTTCCATCACTATTAATATTTTTAATTAATTAAGAGCTAGAGCACCTTTTTATTTAAGAATGGCCCTTCCTCAAAACACAGTATTGAAGGCTGACTCTTCACAGTTTCATTCTCTAATTGCAGAGAATAGCTTTCTAACTCTACCTGAACAATGTGCATACAGACTCTAAGTTCTTTTAGCATGCCCCAAATATTTGTAGGCTACTTATTAAAAATTCAGTGATGCTTATAATTTATTTTCCAAATGATTATTGGTAGGTCTTTATAGTAATTTGTAATAAAATATTTTTTATCGATGTTCATTCCCAAAGACACTATTAAGATAAGAGTCTCATATATAGGGATGGAATGAGAGGAGCCTTTGCATTTTCTCCCATTTGGTTAAGAAACAATTTCACATCCTGAACTACTACAGATACTATAAAAAGGATTTCATCCAAGGAAAAGAGTTTTAAATGATTAAGCTGAAAAGGATAAATAATCCATTAGTAATAATGACTCAGTTTTGCTCATTTTAACTACAGATGGAGTTTCCCACTTAGAGACACCAGTAGTTTAGTGTGTTGGGTATAAGATAATAAAGTTTAGGTCAAAACAAGACCCGAAGTTTCCTACCTTATACTTAAGGTATTTGTCCAAGAAGCAACTCTTGATTCTCCCCTTTCCTCAGAAAAAAAATTTATACCCAAATTAAACCCATGACTTTTCAGCTTTTCCCATGTCCAAGAAGTAGTCATCTCTCATGCCTTGCTGTCTAATATCAGCCATACTCAATCCAACACTGCAGTGTGCATCCACTGCAATTTGACCTTTAAGTATAATGTGAACATTCTTGCAGTGAGGAGACTCCCTCAGTGGTTGGGTCATTGTAGGAGAGAGAGCTCATCATCTGAGCATAGAAGCTAAAGGGAGGCAAATTATCCCTCTCCTGCTCCCAGAGTCATCAGGGCATTGCCCCATAAATTATGCTCAGGTAAGTGAATGCTCCAGCTGGGACTTTGACTCTTGATAGGGAAAGATGCAAAGATACAGGGGTAGTTTGAGACTGTCCACAGTAGCCGTGGTTTCATTGAGATTCCAGCTAGCTGAATTTGGCTATGTTCTTGGCTATCTTTTCTTTTGTTCTCACCTGCTTCCCAAGCTCAGTCTTCCAATTTCTCTTCAATTCTGCTAGTTTCTTGCTATCTTTCCAATAATTTTTTCTTTTTCTAGAGTTGGTTTTTGTTGTTTTCAACCAAGAAGCTTGATCAGCACAGTTGCTAAATACTTTCCATTTTACTTCCTAACTGACTTTAAAACCATCCACTTGTCTCAATCTCCATCACTCCTACCAACCAAATCCAAGCCACAGCATCTTTTTCTCACATCTGCTCTTCCTAACTCTTCTTCCCATAGCCATGCCGATCCCTTTGGGATCCATCCTACTTCCTACAGCTGGAGGGAGCTCTTGAAAACGTAAACTGATCATTTCACCCTGCTGAAATCCTTCCATGGATTCTTGAGATAAAGACCAAAGCCCAGCATTGATCTGGTCTGTACTTAATTTCTTGCATCGATTTAACCTTGGCTTTCTGTGTGTTGACCTCACTGACTTTCAAATTTTAGGTGAATCATGTTGCTCCCTGCCACAGGACAATTACCTGGAATTTCTTTTCATTCATTTAATAAATATTATTTGAGAGTGCCCCTTTCACCTAGTTAATTCTATTCCACCTCTAAACCAAAATCCAAACATCCTCTTACTCCTCAGTGCACGTAGGCTTTCTTTGTCATAAACCCAGGTTCTTTGTCTTGAGAGCCCATGGGGCAACATTTGTAACTGTACACCTCACAGTGTGATTTTATGATTGTCTATCCCCCTTACTGGGCTGGAAATCTTAAGGTGGTCAGGAATCACATCGGTTTGTACTTCTTATTGCATGCCTGTTACCAGCACAGTGCCTAGAAACTACTAAATATTCTATTAATATATCTTAAATGAAATATTCATCAAATATTTCACAGAATATGACTTAGATTTAAAGGGCTATTACAATATATTTCTATAATTTAAATATATGTAGTGTAATGTCTTCTTCGTGGTTCCACCTTGCTAAACTTTGCGGTTTATCTCTAGATTTCTAGAAGTGAATGTTTCCCTGTCATTCCTGTTCTCATTCTTGCTTCCTTTGCTGTCTTATTTCTTGCACTGTACTTCTCTGAGAAAGCAGTGTTTGAGATCAGGTAGCCTGAGTTTATTGAAGTTTCTCAATTGAAAGCCAATTATCTTAAATCCTCCTATTGACTTCTAAACTGACCTTCCACTAAGAAAAAGAGTTTATCTGAAGGCAAAAAAAATGGCAGCTTTCCTGTTGAAGATTCTTCGTCCAAGCTTGACATATAGAAATATTCTCTCTCCCCCTGAATTTCACTTAGCCATAAGTTTAAAGCTCGAGTTTCAATTATAAGAGCTGACAAATATTTAACACAGAAAAAAAAAATGAATGGCTGGTTCCAAATAACACACTGTTCTTTGAGAAAGATCACTTAAAGTATCAAATTTATCTCAGTCTCATTATCAATTGTTCCGAAAGTCTCTTTTGGGTCATTTATCTTTGTGATTATTGTTTTAATCCATATATTGGCATTTAGATAGTTGGGACAGATGGACAATATCTAAAAAATATTTTAAACATGTATAAAAATGCACCCATTATACCCTTACTAAAATATTAATGACAAAGGAACTAAATGTAATGTGTTCATTTTTACAATAACTTTAAAGAATTCATGTTTAATTAAAAGTGATGTATAAATCATGCTGTTTGCTAGCACTGTTGACTGTGCTGTTCCCATTCTGCCAAACTTAATATAAAATTAATTGTTAATTTTCAGGCGAGTAGTCTGCTCTTCACCAAGACATATGCTGATTGTTTAGACATGGCTGAGTGAAATATTAAACTTCATAACTGAGAGCTCTCTTATGATGTGATGGCTTAAAGTCATTCTCAGGATTTGACACTACTCTCACTATAGAAGTTTGCCCCTTTTTAGATATTGAAAAGAATATTTTGAAATCTAACTTTCAAGACATGCTATGCATCAAGTCTACTTCACATTCAGTTGAATCGTTACTATTTCTGTAAAGTGCACTTAGCATTAAGGGTAGTATGACCTTGTCAGGTGGTAAAGAATGGCTTATCTTTTGCACAATCGCATACACAGTCGTGGACCAATCTAAACTTTTCTCACTTTTTAAGACTTGAAGACCTCTGGGTTAGTCTGACCTTACATAAACAAATATAGCATTTCAGCAGCCTTTCACATGCTTGTTCCGAACAAAGCTTCAAGCCAAAATAGCCACCAACTCCAAAATAAGTGATGATTAACTTAGGGAGTACTTGGCTCTATCTTCAAGAAGGTTAACATGACCTCAAATGACAAAATTATACTACTTACTTATATTGTATGCATTTCATGTGCTGTTAGGATAATGGCTATTTCATTTTTGAAGGAGGCTGGACTGAAAAAAATTTGACCAGTAAATGTTTCTGTGACATTGCTCTCCTTGAAACCAGTCTCTAAACTTACCAAATTACTTTTATTTCTACCACTTTTTATTTTGCCTGATATTAAAGCACACCGACTCCTTCATTAAATAGAAACCCAATTCCCTTTCTCTAGGTGAATGAAAAGAATATTTCCCCATATTTTCACCCAATAAACGACAGTACAGAGACCTTATCTTTCCCAATCTCTGCAACACCTCCACTGAGTAGTCCATCCCACCCAACTAGGCTTGTGAAGGTCACTCTCTCAGGCCAAGCACTTTGTGCCCTCTGTGCTCCTGTCTTTCCCATTGCCTAGGATGACTTCTTTCCACCTGACATTTTCTTCTTCTTAATATCTGGACACTCAACACTTTTCATGATTTTCTTTCCAGCTCATTATCTTGATGGGTGAAGACCATGTTTGGGAAACACTGCCATTGCTGCATGTAACCAGAGTTTCTTAGGCTTTCTAGAAATTCAGCTCTGAATCTCCCCACTTATCTTTCACTCAAGGAATCAAGTTGGAATATGAGTGAGAATGTAGTTATTATACACCATATATTCAAGCCATTGTTTTAAATGAAGTAACTGGCAAGGTTTTGTAAATTCTTTTTTTTTGCAGCAAATTGCTTGTGACCCATGTAGGATGTCACGACATTTGATTAAAAAGCACTGACCCAGTCAGACTGAACTGCGTTTATTTATCAAGGCCCAACTCAAATCTACTGTAGTTCAGAGTGTATTCATTTATTTGTTTATTCATTCACTCAGCCATTATTTATTGCCAGGACCAGACACTGCACAAGGTGTTGGGCTGTAAAAAGACAAATGGAAGAAAAATCCCTGTTATCAAAACAAACATGCTGTACTCCCCCAGTTCTTTCTTTGTGACAGAAACTTCTAGCACTTTTGAGGTGAGCTTATAGAAAACCTCAGAATCTTTCTGAACATAGCTCTCTAAGCAACTACTAATATATTAGAGACAACATAGAGATAGACATTTCTACTATAGCTAAACAGACAGATGCATACAAAATGAGTAAAATGTAAGTTGTCGAGTCAAGTAAAAACTATGAAACGTATAATTTCTGTACAGCACGGTTAGGTCCTGTGTGAGAGTCAAAGAAATAATCTAAATAGAAAGAATAAAGGATTTAGATACAGTCTCCATGCATTATTTCAGTTTTCTCTTCTCTGAGCCATTATATAACCTTCCGCACTCTGACTTCTGATCTACATCCAAGTCTCAGTCTTACTGGCACTGACAACTTCCTCCTAGTTTCCAGGTCAAAAGAACTCCTTAAATTCTGTATTGCATTTGACCCTTCCATAGGACTTAATATTGTTGATATCCTCCTTTGAAAATGCCCCCTCTGTTTCCAAACACTACACTTCTGGTTTTCTCTTCCCTCTCTGACAGTTCCCATTCAAACATACATTTTATTTTGATTCTTTTCCTTCCTCCACCCCTAGGATTGGTGTTCCTCATAGCCTCCAGTCACAGTCACCTCTCTCTCCCTTTGAAATACTTTCTCTGGCTTATTTTCTTCAATCTCAGGGTAGCTACATTGAACAACAACAGTGGGTACCACTCACCTCACAGTCTAAGTAAATGGTGTCCCTAGAATTGTACAGGGCACAACCTGCACGACCAAACATGTGCTCTCAAATCTACACCCGCTGTAAGGACTCAGATCTCCTTCCTGGATTTCTCATCCTTAGTTGATTCCCTCAGTTGCATAAATTAGCCTCATGGATTATCCTACTCCTACAATCACACCAAATCTATACATGCAGTCTTGAATACCCCAAAGTTCCAGATTTGTGTTTCTAACTTTCTATTGGATATCTCTACGAGGAACTTGTAAAAGTTTTATTCTACATTATGTTCCCAGCTGCATGCATCATCCAACTCTTCAAACCTGTTCCCCCTACTCTGTTCAATATTTTAGTTATGAATGCTATTATACATTCAGTTCCCAAGCTAGAAATTTAGGAGCCAACTTTTACTTCTCCCATCTCTCCATCCAAATCCAATCAGTCATGATGTCTTGTCAAGTCTAACTCTGAAAAGTTCTTCAAATCTGTCACTTCTTATCCATTCTTACAAAATTTTATTTATCAAGCATATGTGGCCATCTCCTTTTTCCATGTGACTCGACCTAGTCTTAATGTCCTTCAGTGCCACAAGCTATTTTACATCTATTCACATGTTTTGTCCATTCTCACTAGTTTCTGAAAAGCTTTGCTCATTTTCCCTGTTGTTTTCTTTACCCAAGTGATGTTTCTTACCAAATCCTTACTACAAAAATCATTTTCAAGGATCAACTCCAATGTTACTCCCTTTAAAATGTTTACTAATCCTTTCCTCATTTGATTCTCCCCCATGAAATAGTACCCTTTCCCTTCTTCAGCTTCCCGCAGTGTTTTATTCATGTTACTAGTAAAATCCCTTTGATAATAATCACTGCTTGCAAAATACTTGTTTCCTTTATTAGACTGTAAATTCCTTCAGGGCAGGAATCGGGAGTCTTATTCATCTATGATCTTTAAAATATAAATAAGTGTTTAACGCACAGAAGAAACTCAATAAATGTGGGGTGTTAAATTGTGCTTCTAGCATGTGTATTGACTAAATAGACTTTTCATGTAGCACAAGGTGATTCTCATCCCGAAAAAAGTACACATTTGAATGCAAAGTGTTCAGTAATTCTACCTATATAAGTAAAGAGAAATTGATAAAAAGAGAAAATGTGTGCATAGTTCCTGAAATTCACAAGCGCCATTAAGCTTCACAATGATTTGAGGCAGTATCACTGTTTGTGGCTCTTACTGATTGTAAGCAGAGAAAGGTGTAGCTTTACCTGTTTAACTTGCTTCCATCTTCTACTCCCTTCTGCTCTGGCCCCATAATCTTGAAAATGAACTGCTCAATAAACACTATCGATGCCTTAAATACACCCCATAATAAGTAAGTAACATTTATGAACACACACTTATCACACTTACTTTCTTTATCAACCCATCATTCTATTTTGTTCCTGAAAACGAAATCAGGAGACACAGATCAACCATCAATCCCAGGTGACTATAGAGGCTTTCCTCTCACTAAATCTGGACTCACCCTGGCTCCCCTGGTTCCTTCTCCTGCTTGAACTTTGCAGGCTTCCTCCACTCTTCTTCTGCTTGCCCGTCTTCAGCTTGGTTCACTTCTCATTCTGCCTTCAAACTATATTTACACCTTTCCCAGTCGATTTCTTCCATTTGGTTTATACAAGCAAAGTTCAAAGAGGAGTGGCAGAAAGACTGAGCATTAGCGATCTCAAGATTAGAAAGGATACAGAAGTCACTTGAAAGGAACATTCAGCCCTTGTCATATTGTCTTTCCTTGGACTTCAGACTCAAGCAACTCTAATGGGTCTTCCTAGTACTTTCATTGACTGAGCCCTCTACTCATGTTATTCAAGATGAAATTCTAATCATCCATTTACCAAATAAGAAGTGCGTAGCTACCAGTCCCATTGTAGATTTGAAGGATGCTTCAGAATATAACATAGTTCCCTTTCAAACAGATCATCCATTGCACTCTTGTTGGAGGATATAGGTAATAAATAAATAGATATATAAAATATCAGTGAATAAAACATGTTATCCAGGGGGAAAAGCTAACAAGGCAATGGGATAGAGAGAGGTGGAGGAGGTTGTGTCATTTTACTGAGCATGGCCAAGGAGTGCCTCTGAACTGGAGTGATATTTGAAAGAGGCCAATGTGAGGAAAGGCAATGAGCCTTAGGACTATCAAGGAGATGAATGCATCTGGCATAGGAAAGAGTGAGTGCAAAGGTCTGAGGTCCTGATGCAGGAGAGTGCTCAGTGTTTATATTGTTCGGGTCTCTACAGAATAATTTGACTAGAATGTAATCACAAGTCTCCACGTAAAGAGCAAAGACACAATGCGAGGACGTCGTTGGGGAAAATACAGTACCTTGGATTAGTGGTCCAATAACAGTGGGTCTCTGTTACTGCCATTAGACCCTATGGGGTGAGGTGCTAGATTAGTTGTAGGAATTCTGAGAAAGAGGGATGTGCAAAGAGAACTGCTTCGTAGGACTGAACTTCTTGAAGGAAGGATGCCGCCTGCCAGCAGAGAACCTGCAGGGAGAGAGGTAGCAGATACAAACTCTGTCCTCTCTCTTTTTCTCCCTCTGATCTCTTGTCAGACATCCCTCTTGGCTGAAGGCAGAGGGCTAAGGCATCTATTGATGGAGACCAACTCTTTCCTCTATCAAGACACAGAAGAAAGGAGAGAAACATTAAGGGTGGATCCTGAGGGAAAAATGGAAGGCAGCCAGCTCAGCAAAGTTCCCAATCTAGTGAGTAAAAGGGAGAATGGAGATGAGAGCACGAGGTTGAGGGCAAGATCATGTAGGGTCTTTAATCCACAATGTGGACTTTATAGTTTTTTCTAAGTGATCTTTGAAGCCTAGGGTGTTTCTGAGCAGAGAAAAAGCAAGGATAGAAGCAGAACGACAATTTGGGAATATTGCAATAGTCCAGGTGAGAGATGATAATGGCTTGGACTAAGGGAACGGTGGGTGTGGTGGTATGAGAAATGGTCAGATTCTGGATGTATTTGGAAATTAGAGCGATCATAATTTACTTATGTCGGCTCTGAGAGACAGAGAGGATCATCAAGGAAGACTTCAGGGTTTGGTCAACAGAAAGAATAGAGTTGATACTTCCTGAAATGAGAAAGACTTCAGAAAAGGTAGGTCTCATAAATCCGTTAGGCACCTAGGCAGAAATGTTATATGGGAAGTTGGAAGAGATTGTCTGTGGGAATATAGCTTTGACATTTGTCAGATACAGAAGTTATATAAAGCTACGGCACCAGATGTGGTCAACCAAGAATTAAATGTGACTGAGTAACAGTACCTTAGCACTGACTCCTGGGGGAATTCTACCACTTAAACTTTAGTCATGCAGAGAGCATGCAGCAAGGAAGACTAAAAAAGACTAGAATATGTTATAGCAGGAGTCCACTGAATGTAACTCAATCACGTAGGTTGAAAAGAATTTGGGTCAAAAAAAGCCTGTAGCTATAGTGAGAAAATAATTACAAATGAGAGCCATTGATACAGTTCATGATCTTGGGAAAACTTAAAAGGGACAGAAATATCACTGATTACATTTTGGTGGGGATTAAGACATAATTTTGATCTTTTTATTTTTGAAATCAATAGTTCCATCAAGTTAGTTGTTAGATTCTTCAACATTTTTTACCTAAATATTTCCAAAAACAAACTGATATTTTAAAATAGTTTGGTTAAGAAGGTAACTTGAACATAGTTTAATCCCAAAACTAAATGTATTTAAATTTATGTATTGTTCAATTTACCTTCATGTTACTTCCTTTGACACTAGGAAACTATTTGGAGGACTATGAAAAGTTTTAAAATTGTCAATGTGTATCCTAAAAACAAGGGCAAGACTCCAGGTATTTTCTTGTAAGTAACAAGGAGCACTTATATGATTCTGCCATTTTCCAATAAATGATAGGCAGGGTAATGGCCCCCAAAGATGTTCACAACCTACTCTTAGAAACCTGGGAATATTTACCTTACATGACAAAAAGGATCTTTCAGAGGTGATTAAGTTAAGAACTCTGAGATGAGAGGTAATGTCTTGGATTATCCAGGTGAGCTCAAGGTAGTCATATGAGTACTTAAAAATCAGACAACTTTCCTGACTGTGGTCAGAGAGATGGAACCTTACTGATTTTGAGGATGGAGGAAAGGGTTTCTGAGCCAAGGAGTGTGGATGGCCTTAAGAAACTGGAAAAAGGATGGAAACAGTTTCTCCCCTAGAGCTGCCAGAAAGGAACAACATCTTGTCAATACCTTGATTTTGTTCCAGGGAGACCAGTGTCCAAATTTCTAACCCAGAGAAATACAAGATAATAAATGTGTGTTGTTTTAAGCCATAAAGTTTGCACTGATTTGTTATAGCAGCAATAGAAAGATAATACACAATGTCATGTTTTGTTTTGTTTTTTAATTATCATCTCATTTGAATGCAGAAATAACCCAAACGGGGAATTTTAAGATTGTTTAATGAGAAGTAGTTTCCCTCCCCATATTCAAATGCAGGTGTGACTAGAGCAGAATGAACCGTTATCCACTGTACCTTTCTATCTTGAGAAGATAATATTTGTCTTGTAGATGAAGGAACAGAAGCTCAGAGAGATTAAATACATTCATAAGATCATATTCCAAATAATCAGAATGTTCCCAAAAATAAAACCCATTTTTCCCCAACACATTGCCTCAAAGCCTTTCCAACATTTCCTTGTCCATATATGCTTATGAAGTCCAAATAAAATTGGAAGTGGAATGATTATGCACAGTTTCCCTTTGGCTGCCTGATTTCCTTTTGGCCTTCTGCACTTAGGAAGTGGGTGCACGGTCATAACACAAGAGGGAACAAACCAATATACATGCAGTCTAATCACTGCAGCCTCCTGAAGTCAAAACAAAATTGTCTGGCCTCTGAGAAGTTCTGTATTTCACTGAAGGAAAAAGCAGAACAGTGATTTGCTAAAAAAAAAAAAAAAAAAGAAAGAAAGAAAGAAAGAAAGAAAGAAAGAAAGAAAGCAAGCAAGCATATATCAGCCATGTTGAAAGATGATCATCAGGCTCACTTCTGCATTTCCTGTCCTTTCAATTTTTGGCTGGTGGGGGAGGGGCAATAATCAAGAGCATCAGGTGTAAATTGCTCATTAAACTAACTAACAGTCCTTTGGAGAGCTTCAATAGTCTCCCTCCTTTTGTCCAATTACTGGCAGGAAACTGGGTGACCAGGTGGCTTTCTGGTGCTAGAACTTTGCCAAGGGCTGCTGGAAGTTGGAAAAGGGTTTTAACTTCTCTCTTCTAGATCCTCAACCTCCTCAGCCTGGGTTTCTATTTCCACCCTCTTCACAAAGCTGTGTTTGATCACAGAGAATCTGGTAAAGGGCTGCATGTCATTACTACCTCTTGAGCTCTAAGGTTCAAATTCAGTAAGGTATAGTGCAACTGGGCTATCTTTTATAGTTCATTTTTATTAAAATATAATCTCCTCACTTAGGAGATGTTTGACGAGCTGCACTGACCTGCCCAGAGTCCGTCTCTTTCTGTTGTGTTGCTTACCCGAGTGTTATCCCTGCTGGGAGTGGCTTGTATTTAATTACACAGAACGCTGCCCGGCGGTTTATTTCTGTATCTGCAGAACATAGAAACAGTTCCATAAAAGGAGTAGTTGGGATGCATTTGACGGTAAGGAAATGGGAATGTTTGTTTGTTTGGACTATGAGGCAAGTTCAAAGATGGAGACTTTTGTCTTGTGAAACCATGGTGAGCCGCTCGGGTTTCATGTCGAACATCAGGGGTTCGTGCAGGATGTAAACATTTCCTGCTGGCCAAGTCTGTTTCTATAATGGTAACCCCATAGGGTTGGTGCTACTTGCACTGTCATTGTGCCAAGAGTTCTTGTGTTCAACAGGGGAGGTTAAAAGTCAGTCTGGTTTCGCAGCTGTTTTGGGGAAGAACTGTCTTTCCAGGAGCTCTGAAAGCGTGCAGTTCACGCATCAGACAAACATTAATCAGCGGCCATCATCTCACACGGATGCCGTGGAGCTGTCTGGAACGGAATTGGAAACGTGCCTCTCTGTGTATACGTACACATGTAATGGTGGTGGGTAGAGGTGCTCACTGGGCATTAATTTTAAGTAAGGTCATTGGAGAATTTTATTCATAATTTGTTCGGGCGCATGGTGCGGTGAAAACGAACAGGAACAGGACCTTTAAACAGTGGATCTAATTTCCTCTTTGACTTACAGAGAAAGTTTAAAAATGGTTTATCTCCATTTCTGATAAATCTCAATTTGGCACCAGTTCTCTTTTTCTCCAGTCTCTCTTTCAAGTAGTTATTGATTTATAAACAAATACTTAAATGCAAGGAAGAGGGAGAGAATTTGATTTAAAGCAATCCTGCGGTGAAAGAAGAATCATTCTGAGATGGAGAGAAACCCTCTCTAATGGATCTGTGTCATGGGTATGGTTTTCATACTTACAGTCTTCTTCAATGGGGGGGCTTCCTCTATTCCCTTAGAGTTTTCATAATTTGTGCCCTAGCGGAGAGTATGAGCTGTATTTGGTGGACCCATTTTAGAGCTTGCTCTGTGATCCAGATCACAAAGTTGACAATGAGAATTATGTTCTTTCCCTTGATAAAGGTAGTCAGAAATGGCAGAACAAATGTAAAAGATTTTGAAGGTACTTGAAAGAGAAGATATCCCGTGGGCTTTTCTGACTAATAAGGTGTGCTGTGCATATTTCTTTTCAGGAGGTAGAGGAAACCTTTAAGAGGAAGATAGGGTACAGACATGACACATATTTTAGATGTACCATAACATTCTAAGGACAGCCAGCATTGTAATTTTTTTAGACCATTTTGGAAAGCACAACAGAAATGGTGAAAGCTGTGTTCTTTTCAGGGTGAATTATCCAAGTCCCTTGGTTTTTCTGGGAGAATATAAACAACAAGATATGTGTGCAGGAGCCTTTTTAGAGAAATAAGTCAGATAAAGCAGCTTCAATATGCTCTCTCCACCCAAAAATGAATAAAGAAAAAAAATATGTAGTCATGTACACACATTAAGTTTTATATGTTTTTAACAAGAGATAAGATTAAAAGCTTTCACGAAAGTAATATCTTTCAGATTGTCAGTAGTTCAACAAATACTCTAAAGTCTTGTATGTTATAATCCCTGATAAACAGTAATGAAGATGAATCTTCTGTGGGTCTAAAATGTATACTGTTCTTATTTGTAAACAGCATTACACATTCATGGCAAAAAATAAAAATAGAAAGAACTTGGTGTATATATAAAGTTTATCATCTGGTGATATGATATCAATCTGCAACAGTACAAATTATTATTAAATATATTTCCAGATTTTTATGTCTACTTTAATGGTCATTGCCTACATTTTCATTATTCTTCTCTGTTGGCTTCTTCCACATGCTGTGTGTCAGCCAAAAAGTCTAAGTCTGCAGCATCAAAGTAATTTGACAAATCTTTGGGTTTGTATCTTATCTCAGTCTGAATCTTCCAAGTTCTAGGGAAGAAATATAATAAAAATTGATTCTACAAAGATACCCAAGCCCTCACCCATCCTTACATAGTCAGGATAATAAAAAGATATATACTGTCCAAAAATTAATTTCCACAGCTCCCCTGGCCTTGGGTGAATGAAAAACTATACTTTTTAGTTTTATGGATCTCCTAGCCTTTGCAAGCACCAATGTTGAGGAAATTAAACAATTAATCTTTCTTTTAATTGTATGGGATTGTCAGGGAAGTAAACACAACTCATTCCACTCATGCTCAATGAAAGTTATCTACTGTGAAGGATTAGCTGCCACGTTCAACAATAATGAAGCTCTTGTTTTCCAATAAAGAGGTTAATTGGCTTCAGAGAAAATACATGTACAGAACACACAGGACTAATATTGGTTTTGCAAAGTCCCTGTGTGAGGGAAGTTAATGTTTCCTGTTTATTAGCTGTTTTACAACAATCTGCCCTGGACCAATAATTATGCTTACATAGCTGATGCTAATATTGTCAGCACAACAGCTACTTAACGTGTCCTCTACACCTGTGTGCAATTGAGTTTGTCATCATTCCATGCGGTCCTCAGTGCCTGCTCTTTGGGTGTTATATCCTGTCTCCAAATGGACTACCAATACCTAGATGGTGGAAATTCCACTGTCAAAACTTGGGCTGCCTTTCCAAGACCAATTTTTTTTTAATTCTAAATGTTACCATCTGTTCAGCAGGTTTAACTATGTAATTAAAAGTTAGAATAACAAAAGTAGAGAATACTTTCTAGACCCAAAGATCTTTCCAAGGAAATTCACCCAGGTGTCCAATACATATCCACTGGGGAGGTGCTTCTGGAGTTTAAACAGCCTACAGATCACAGGGAGTAAATGGTCTCGTTCAACTGCAGAGTGTGACTAGGTAAGTCTGGGGAGGTGCCTGGTGATCTGCATTTTCAGTAAGCCCCCAGATAATGCTGGTGATATTGGTTCATGGAGCAAAGTTTGAGTAGCAAGGTGTTGGGCTCCTGAGGACCTCAGTCACCATAATAATTACTCATGATACTTCCTAAAATCTAGCCAAGTTATTACTTTTGGATAGCAACCAGGCCTTCTATCTCCCTTGAAAAGTCTCACAAAGTTTGGGTACAGTGTTGCCCTAAACACAGAGATCTGATAAATTCTGTCGAGGAATTTCAGCCATTAGATGAAAATGTATTAAGACCAGTTTTGTCACTGAAGATACACAAAGCCACATATAGTAGTTTTAAAAACAAGACAACATGGAGTTGCTTATGCTAAGCCCCACATCACCACATCAAAACTTAACTAAATTATGGCTTCAGCTCTCCTAGGCATGGAATCCTAATAGACTGCCTGATAGAACCCTGCCTTCTCTAAAGGAAAGTAACTTTGCTATGATCAACCTGCTTTTTTGCCTAGTGTAACTCTCTTGTTTCTGCTTCCTTCTGCCTGTAGAAGCCTCTCATTTTGTACAGAGCTCCTTTTTAATCTGCTGGGTTGGATGCTGCCTATTCAAATCAATTTTTGCTTAAATAAAACCTTACATTCAAAAAATATGCCTGTTTATCTTTTAATAGTCCTATGCATGGAAATGGAAATTTGAGGAAAATGATTTAAATAATTATGGCAATGAGAATTCCCAATCGGGACAATTAGACTCATTGATGCTTTAATTTCCTACCTTTCACCTTATTTTCAACTCTCTCATTCTCCCAGAGAATATTTATTTCAGTTCGCTCAGTGTACCTCCTTCTGAGGGCATGCTAACTGGGTTTCAAATAGCTCTTTAAAAACCATCCCATGTCATAAATAGGGCACACAAAGTTCATGGACGGCAAAAACCAAGAATCAGGAACAGCAACCATCTTTGAGATTTTGAACTTTTTCAAGCAGAAGAAAGTATTCCCCCTGGTTAAACATTTTTTTGATGGCTACAGGAAATACTTATATTAGTTTCTTAAAAAATGATGACCAGGATAAAGAGGCTATGTAAAAATAGACTGAGGGACAATCACCGGGCCGATTCTATTTCACCATGCAAGTTTTTAGTGACAGCTCTAAACTAGCAACTTTTCAATTAAATCCAATCTGTCACAGTGGGGAAAACAGTGTGGCCGACAGGCCCTGCAAAGAGATTTGGCTGTGAGTGGCCACGTTAGCACTTTTAACTGAAAATAAGCTATATTTGTTTAAACCATTGCTTAAATAACACTGCATATTTTTATTCCTTTGTAAGCATTTATGCCATTAATTTCTACAGCATACAATTAGGCACCTCTAGTTCCGTGTTGGAATCTCCAGTTTTCAGTCTTTTTCGTGTCTCTAAGTTTGGCTTCAGCTTGGTAGGGGTAAAGCAGGGTGAAAAAAATCATCTTTTCTTCCTTTCTTTCACTCTCTATGACATTGGGAGAAATATTTGTCCTTGAAAATGTTAAGTGTCCAAATCGTCTCTGAGCCCAGTTCATGGTCAGCACTTGAAGGAAACAGTGTGAGACAGCAGGAGCCTCTTAAACCATCCCACCACAAATCTATTATGATATAAAAGGACGGGAAAGAATGCAGCCCTCCCAGCTTCAAACTCCGGTGACACGAGGCCGTCATTGTACTATGAAGTAACTTCTCAAGGTTGTTCTTAAGAGCTGTGGAATTGTACATTTCAAGAGACTTTACATTATTAACAAGGTTTATATTCTAAAACAACACAGAGGTCATAAATTAATGGCATCAATATCCCCTGGAACTAGTTATTAGCTGTGTTTAGTTAGAGGTATTCTTATTACTTATACTCCTCTAACAAACAGGACATTTCTCTGATCATCTGGCTTCAGCAACTTGGATTGGCTGTATCATTAGCTCAGTAGTGCAAGTACCAGAACCCAGCCAGGGACACATCTGCCATCTCATCTTCTTCTTCACCTCCCCCATCTCTGTCTTCTCTCTCTCTCTCTTTCTCTATCTTGTGTTGTGACTTAATTGGGAAAGCTTGAACTATTCTGGTAAATAAGGTCCCACGCAAACCTAAGCTTACAGGTAGACCCTCAATTCCTTCTCCTGGTCTCCATTATTCAATGTAATGTGATCAAGAGGGGCTGGGGACCTACATACCAATATTTTATTGAGGGCAGCTACCCTACATCCCTTGATTTAATTCAGAAGTGAATTAGAGACTTGCTTTCCTTATCTTTATGGATTTGCAATTTCAAGAAATTTTTAAGTCAACAAGCTCTTTCTTACTGTTCATGGGCTGGTTATAGAGAAAGGGTGTATCTGTTGAAGGTTTAAAAGTCCTTTATGAGGCTCTCGGTGTGTGCTCTCAATCAGTTATGCTCCAACAATGACTGGAATTCTTATAAATAAAATAGTAACCAGCTAGCCCACATGGATGAACACTGTTGTCTGGGACACCATGTAGCTTGTAAGTTAAGCCCATGAGTCACACAGAGGAAAGGAAGGAGAACTCCGTGTTGGTGGTGCTGAATTTTGTTAGAGAACAAACTGGTCACTTCACCAAGGCTGACTTGAGCTCTACTATAAACACACAAAACAAGGAAATTGCATGCTTTAAGGGCATAATTCATAAGACACCATAAGGTCTATTTCAGGAAACTAACATAACAGTGAGTGATGCTAAATGTTACTGAGGAACTTGCAATACTTTGCACATATGGACTGACTATGTGGTAGCATATATAAATATTTCATTTGCTAATTGTAGTTAGTTATCAGATTGCACATGAACAGACAGAATGACATATGAGAAGTTCCAAGAACACTGTGTAACAGTACATACAGCTGAGATATAGTTTTCTCACACTTGGCGGGAGTTCCAGTTCAGTGAACACAACTTTTTCTTTATGCTTTAATTAAGATTAAAATATTTAAAAATCACCAGAATTGAGAACATCATTATATTGTCATGTTCGAGGACTAATGCCAAATGGAAAGTTAGAAACTGGAGCTGAAGAGCCATCCGTCTTACAAGTCGCTTGAAGTTTTTGGAATCAGTTGAGTGTTTTTAACATCTGACTTCCCCCCAAGTTAGGTATCCAATACCTCTCTTTTTCATTTTGGAACTTGATGAGCTAGTTAGAAAGGAGGAGAAAAAAAAAATAGAAAGAAAGCAAAATAATAATTTAGAAAATTATAAAATCTCTGAAAATCAAACTTTTAAGTCAACTGTTTACAACTTCCAAAGCAGAAATGAAACAATTAGTAATGTTGAAAATCAGAAGGAAAGGGACCATAAAAATCATTGATGCATCTTTCTTTATAGAGGATTCATACATAAATCTGCTATAGGTAAAGTGTCTCTCCAAGACCATAGGTCTAGTTTGTCAGGGCCAAGACTGGAATTCCTATTTCCTAGATCTCTAGTCTTCCAGCTTGTTATATACTGTCTTTATCATTAACAGACCTTTTTAGTTTGCCTCTAAAATATGATTTGGGAGGCAGAGTGGTTTAGTGAGATGAATCAATGATATTTGAGTTCAAAACCTGGCCCAGTCTCATTTTCTCCATCTAGAAAATAGATATAATTGCACCTCATTTCCAGACATGGTTGAAGATTAGCAATAATGTGTGTACAATCCCACAAACTTTAAGATGTTCAGAAAATGGACATGGAAGCAACCTAAATGTCCATCGACAGATGACTGTATAAAAAAGCTATGGTATATTTATTCAATGGAATACTACTCAGCCATAAAACAGAATAAAATAATGCCATTTGCAGCAACATGGATGGACCTAGAGATTGTCATTCTAAGTGAAGTAAGCCAGAAAGAGAAAGAAAAATACTATATAATATCATTTATATGTAGAATCTAAAAAAAAAAGAAAAAGAAAAAAAGGACACTATGAACTCATCTACAAAAAAGAAAAAGACTCACAAACATAGTAAACAATCTTATAGTTACCAGGGAAAGGGAGTGGGAAGAGATAAATTTGGGAGTTTGAGATTTACAAATGTTAGCCACCATATATAAAAATAGATTTTAGAAAGTTTCTTCTATATAGCACAAGGAACTATGTTCAATATCTTATAATAACCTTTAATGAAAAAATACAAAAACAAATATATGTATGTATATGCATGACTGGGACATTGTTCTGTACACCAGAAATTGGCACATCATAACTGAGTGTACTTCAATTACAAAATTTTTTTTTTAAAAGATGTTCAGAAAATAGTAACTGTTATTGCTATTTCAGTAACATCAAGGCCTGGAAACTTAGTATACACTCAGTAAACATTTGTGAATAAATGAACAAATACAGTAATGAAGGGATAAATAACAGAGCACATAAAAGTGAATGGATAACAACAATAAGAATTGTCACTAAGAGATCAATGAAGAAGAAATGTGTGAATATTTTCTTTGGCTTCTTTCAATCTATTAGGAATGCTTTGTTTTCTCTTTGGTTTCACTCATTCAGCAAGTTTGTTCTTTTGGCCTCCATAGTACTTCATAACATGACCCAGAAAATTGAAAATCAAAATGCACAAAATCACTCAAAAATGTCTATCAGCTCAGCGCAGCTTAAATTGGAAAACCTAATTGAACACCTATTCAAACAGAGTTTTGTAAACGTTACCTGTACTCACTAGCCAATCTCAAGCAGAAAACCTCTCCCAGGAACAGGCCAATTTAATTAAATTTACTAAGCAGTGGAGGACAACATGGCCTTGTGCTTAGGTATTCCTTTTTATTTATTTATTTATTTTTAATTAACGTGCACAAAATTACCCTAGTACCATTTCAACAACCTGCTTAATCAGACTGCCTGCAAAAGTTGGGAGTCTCCAATATTAACTTTGCTAAAGTGTCCTTAAGACCAGAGGAGCAGAGAGAACACGGAGAGGTCGGCAGTTCCCTGTGGAAATGCTGAAAGAAACACTATCCCTTCTGTTCCAAAGAAGCTGAACTTGTACTACGGGAGAGGTCAGGACGAGGCAGTGAGTGATCATAAATGATCGTTCTGCCGGGCTCTTCAGCCCATATAATTCTCCAGCAAATAAAACATGTAGAGGACCTGATGTGTGAAGGATTTTTTTCACTTTAAAATGATCTGGTCTGGAGACGGAAAATATGTTAGATATCCTCTCTCATGCTCTTTTAGCTCTCCAATTTTTTTTTAGAAAAGCAGAGACATCACAGGCAGGATGAAATGCAATAGAGTAAATCTATATGGAAATTTGTATGAAAGATTTAAAGAGTGTTAATGCTTTTCTGTTATAGAAGAAATAGTTGCACATTTAAAAAAAAATAGAGAATGTGTGGAACAAGTGTAAAGCAAGAGGGAAAAATTCCATATGTTAGTCCATCAATACAAAGCCAGCCTTGGTGGGGTTTTTTGTTGTTGTTGTTGTTGTTGTTTCTTAATAATGTTATTAAGGCATAATTTGCTTACAAGAAAATGCAGCCCTTTTAAAAAAGTGAACAGTTCAATGGATTTTGAGAAACATATACACTGAAGCAAACACCATCAAGGAAAAAAGTTCCCTCATGTTTCTTGGAACTCACGTCTACACCTCTATCTTGGTCCTAGACAATCACCAGCATGCTCTCCATCATTATAAATTGGTTTCCATTTTGCATAACTTCATAAAATAGATCCATACAGTATGTATTACTTTATGTATGCTTCTTTTTACTCAGAATGTTTTTCAGACTCATTTATATTGTGGCGCATATCAGAGATTCATTGTCTTTTGACTCTGAAAGGTAGTTCATTGTATGGATATACTACAATGTGTTTACCTAGTCACTTCTTAATAGACTTTTTGTTTTTAGTTGCTTACTACTATAAACACAGTTATTATGAACATTTATCATAAGTCTTTATGTGGACGTCTGCTTTTCTTTCTCTTGGATAAATACTTAGGAGTGGAATTACAGAGTTGCATCATAATGGATGTTTAATTTTATTAAAAAAAAAAAAAAAAAGAACAACTGCCAAATTGTTTTACAAAGTGATTGTAAAATTTTACTTTTCCAAAACAATGATAAAAGTTTCAGTTGCCCCATATCCTTGGCAACGTTTGGCACAGTCCATTACCTCAATTATAGCTCTCCTATCAGATGTGCAGTGGTATTTTACCGTTGCTTTTAATTTGCATTTCCCTGAAGACTAAAGATATGAGCATCTTTTCATGTGCTTATCAGCCATTTATATATTTTCTTTTATTAGTTTTCAGTTCAAATCTTCTGCTTAGTTTAAAAATCTGTCTTACTGAGTTATAAGAGTTCTTGAATATTCTGGATATAAATTATTTGTCAGAAATATGTATTGTTAATACATCTGTGATTTCCCTTTTAATTTCTAAATGGTATTTTTCAAAGACCAAAAGTTTTTAATTTTGATGAAGTCTTATTTATCATATTTTTTTCTTTTAAGATTCATGTTTTTGTCCAAAGAATTTTTGCTTACCTAATGATATAAAGATTTTATACTATGTTTATTCTAGAAGTTTTGGCAAAAAACTCCAAGAAACACTTTAGAGCTTAAAACACTCTTAAAACTTGAAATGTTTTCTTTTCATTCATATTCAACTTCTTTTTTATAGTACAATCTTGATTTCTTCTATGACTCATGGCTTATGTAATGGTGAGTTTTTAGGCCTCCTTAATATTTGAGGATTTTCCAGATAGCATCTTTACCCAGATTTCTAGTTTGATTTTTGTTGTAATTGAAAAGTATTCTCTACAGACTTGTGGTTACCAGGGGGGTGGAGGGTGGGAAGGGATAGACTGGGATTTCAAAATTGTAGAACAGACTACACTGTATAGCACAGGGAAATATACACAAAATGTTATGATAACTCACAGAGAAAAAAATGTGACAATGAGTGTGTATATGTCCATGAATAACTGAAAAATTGTGCTGAACACTGGAATTTGACACAACATTATAAAATGATTATAAATCAATAAAAAATGTTAAAAAAAAAAGAAAAGAAAAGTATTCTCTATATGGTATAAATTATTTGAAATAGTAAGACATTTTATGGCCTTATTTAAGATCTTGGTGAATTTTATTTTAGAAGGAAGAGACTAAAAGAAACAGAAAAATCTAAGTATTTCTTTAACTTTCTTTTATGTATACTTGTTTCAAGATGAAATATCAATGATCAAATAACAGAGCATGACATTAACATTTCTTCAGGAAAACACATAATAATTCTAGGAATGAGAAATTGATCCATAAATTGCATAACACACAGATATTTGGAAACTTATCACATCGTAATTCCATGAAATCAGTAAAATTAACTTCGCCATGTTTCATCTCATATTCAAATGTATTGGCTGTTTTTCTGTAGGATATATAATTTCATTCTCACGTCTTTTAATAATAATAGTACTTTACCAAGTAACCGATCTTCCATTTAATTCTTTCAAAAAAGTGTTCTGAACGTTTGGCAGAAAATATAGACATATAATAAGCCCCAAAGGAAGCTAATTTAACCAGAATATTTGGGAGTTAGCCAAATAAACATGTTCATTTCATGTAATCTGCACTAAGATTCTTTCCATGTCAAGAAACAATTTGAGGAAAATCAATCATGTAACTGAAAATTCCTATCTCACCAAAATAACCTAAAAGTAACAACAATCTGAGGTTGAGAGTTCTCTTAGTTTCCCAAAAGCTTGAATGATAAAATGGGAAGAGAATGGAAACCATGAGTAAAGCAGAAGGATGACTTTTCTCGAGCAGATTGTAATCTTCAGTGAACTCTAGAGGACTGAGAAAACAACAAAACAGTGTGTTAACCAAAACCCAAAGGTGACTGCCATGGTTGGATGAGCAGCAGAGCAGAGAAGGGAGCTTGGGTTCCATGTTGGAAGAAGGCCAACCTTTGTTTGGGCCTGGGCCATGCTTTGTTTTTCTGATGAGTTAATCAATGATTCCTCTTCAAACTATTGGTAGATTTTTTTCCCCTTTGCACATTTCTCTGGAGTGCTTTGTTGATGCCATGCAATCGTATCTGTTAGGAGTCAGCTGTAGGAAACATCTTGTATGGCAAGAGAGACATGAGAAGGGACTTTACTTTTAAATTCAAATTAGCTTTCTCAAACCACAGCTGGAATAGCTTATTTTTGACCTTTCTTTGAATAATAATTTATATCTTTACAAATTACCACTATCAAAGTTGTCAGGACAGCAAGAAAAATGTGTCTGTTTCACATAGTGGAGGACATGATGCCACAATGATGGTTTGCAATGAATTTGGTCTTCTCTACTTACAGTTTTTCAAAATCTTCAGGCTGATCACAATTATGTTCAGCTGGTAAATTTGTCTTGGTGTTAACTTCTTTGACTCATTTTTTGTGTAACTACCTATAGATTCTAACTTTTTTCTCATGGCCAATTCAATTATTACATAAAGTAATGCCTATAAGCTAATAGTCTACTTGGTTTTTAACACCGTCACTTTTCCAGGCATCGTGTTCTTTTAACCTCATAACAACATCAGCAACCTTCTGTAACTGATGAGAAAACTTAGATATATTACATTATGTACATGGTCACACAAATAGTGAAGAAAAAAATTATGTCTTGGACCCAGAGCTATTTGTTTCCAGTCTGTTAAAAAACAAGATGTGAGTAATTCAGTCTTCCATTCACTCATTTCTTTATTCATTCATTCACATTAAGCACTTGTTGTATGCCAGCACTACTCCAGAGAGTCAAGATATTCAAGGGCATATGAAGATGAATTCAAAAGCAGCCTTTCCATCAAGGAGTTCACAGTCTTTAATTAATTAAATAAGAAACATGTTAAGTCAGCTTTGTTCATGTGATGAAATTGCCTCCTCCTAGTGCTTAATATCTCTGAGTATATTTGTCTAAATACATTTCTAAACATTGTGCTCTCTTTTAGCTTACTTTTGCAACTGAGAAGAGAATAGTTACTTTTAAAAACTTAATTTGTAGATAGTTACTAAGGGAATGATTTCATACACATTTTATCTCATCACACCCAGTTAAGCAAATAATTAGGTGGATTAGACAGATACCCAGAGCCCTTTCTCTAGAAAACAGACAAAAGAAATGTGGCAAGTCAAGTAAGTAGTGGTTACAGTGTTTCTTAATCCATCAATCAAATGGTCTGGAGTTGAAGTCATGAACTGCTGTGTGGAAGTATGGGAGAACATAGCACAAGAATCCAGATAAGAGAACAGAAACAAAAACGAGCATACGATGAATGAACATCTAGTGTCCTTTGTATGGAAGAACTATATCCAAAGTCTTTATGTCAATAAGATGTTGAAAACTCAGAATACCATGACCCATCAAAGTATTCCATCTTGATTTAGGCTCCCAGACAAGTCAGAGCTTGTGAAAGTCTTTTATACCTTCCAAATTACTCATCACAATAACTTATGTTCTGGGTCTTAAGAACTGGGAAAGCCAGTTGAGGGAAGACTTAAGGGTAAAAAGAGAATTTCTTCTCTCTCTTCTGAATGCAGGCCTTGCATTTTACTCCGTGTTTTCTAAGATGCCTGTTATTTAGTCTTTTGAGTTTTTAAAATAAGATTTCTCTCATCATATTCTAAAAGAACCCAATGTAAGATGTCCATGGTTAATAAAGCAAAAGGATGAAATAGAGTGTTTAGGGATAGAGAGCTCTCTCACTTAATAAACTGACCTCAATTTACAGACAAAATGTAATATATATTTTAGGTAGAAGGCCAGCTTAGCAAAATGCCTGACTTCAAATTTCAAGTCTCCTAGTATATATGTGCTAATATAAATGGTATTAATCCCACTGTCCTGTTTGAAAAATCTCTTCCCAATTGATTCACTGTCAATATTTTAGTCCCCTGAGTGGTCTTCGGTATAATTAAAATTTAGAGCCATTTGCTTCTTGTATTTTTCCAAAAGATCCTTTTTTTTTTTTTTTTTTTTCCAGTTTAAACTTTTCATGAACTAAACAGCCCTCGCCTAGCGATCACAGTCTGCCTTTTGGGGAAAGAGTTCCATTTGCCCACTATTTTATGGCAATGCTCCTACCTCCACTCTGACTTGTTTTCCTTGGAGACCGTTGACCATGGTTGAGAAAATCTACAATAAAACATTCCAATGACCGTGGTGTGGCTAAGGACTACCATGTAGAAGTGATGTCAGCTGCCCTTTTACACTTTCTGGAGGAACTAGGTTGGAAAAAAAAAGGGAAGCAGAAATGAAACATCTTTTAGAGTCAGTCTTTTTAAAGTTGGCTTTGTGTATGCTGGAGATGGTAGACAGGTAAAGACTGGTCCAGGGAGAACTTGTTGTTTCTGAAATTTAAAAAGAAGCAGAATCGAAAAAGAAGAGCTGTTGTTCAGACTGGGTTTGAATTACAGTACATCTTTAATTATCAGCTTTTCCTCCCAGTTATTTTAATGTTTTGTTAATCCTGTTTCTTAAAATATCTCCTTCCCTTTACAACCACAGAAAGAATAAAATGTGACAATTTGTTTTCTTTTGTGCTAGGAGATGGTGTTCTCATAGATGACACTATGGGTCAACTTGACCTTAACTTCAATTTTATTATATGATATCTACAATGGTGTCTTATCAGTGCCTCCTACTCCTTTGTGTTTATACAATTTTTAAAGAATTAATGTGGATCAGTGGACCTTAACCCTTAGTAGCAGAAAATCAGATTATGAATTCTTAGCAATTATTTGCTTAGATTCTTAACTGAAATTACAAAATTATCACTTTTTTTTGAGGAAAGGGATAGAAAGTGAAGGAATTAATTGGTAACTAGTAGGCTTAATGTGTACTCACTGACCATCTCTTCAAATACTAAGCCTCTCAACTGCAATTAACTAAGACCTGAATATATCACAACATTACTACGGAAACCTGTTAGATTGTATTAAGCGAGGCTCAAGTACTGGAACCTATTTACAAAGAGACTGTGTAATCTTCTGCGTGGAGATAATTTAAACATGAATGATTTTACCTTCAGTGGTTCTCAAAGTGTGGTCTACAGACCAGCAGCAACCTAACCTGTGAGTCTGTTAGACATGCAAATTCTCTGGCCCCACTCGCACTTAATCAGTCTGTGGGGATGGAAGCCAGCAATCTCTGTTAACAACCTCTCCAACGGATTCCGATGTCAATCAGCTCGTTGACTCTCAAACTAGCTTCACGTAATAATCACCCAGGGAGCTTTTAAACCTACTAAGGCCTGGGTTACACTCAAAAACACTTACATGAGAATCTTTTGGGGGCTGAACCCAGGCACTGGTGCTTTTATAAGCTCCTGAGATGACCCTAATGAATACCAGGCCAGGGTACAGAAGAATTTTTCTCAACCCTGGTTTCACTTTATAATCACCTGGAAAACTTGAAAACAGACTTATATCAGGGGCCCGATTATATACCAGGGAACCTTGTACAAACTTCCAGTTATAAAATAAATTAAATACTGGGAATGTAATGTATAGCAGCATGGTAGCTATAGTTAACACAGTATTGTCTATTTGAAAATTGATAAGATAATAGATCTTAAAAATTCTCATCTCAAGGAGAAAAATTTTTTTGAAAAAAAAAAGAATTTCTGTGGACTGGGCCTGGGAATGGATATCATTTAGAAGTTCCCCACATAACTTCTATGTAGTCAGTGTTGAAAACCAATACTCTAGCTGAAGCCATCTGAGTGGATTAAATGATCTCTCTAGGTCTGTTCTCTTGATGCAGTTTATTTTTTTAAAGTTGTGCTAAAAGATATAATTTTACATGCAAACTTTTCCACTTACACCATGCTTTACTTTAGCTCATGTTCTTCTACCATGTGGCATATTTACAGTGATCACCGGGTGTGAGCCTCTTGCTAATGAATGAAAAATTGGTGCATTAACCACCATTGATGAAAGGGAAGGAGTTGGGTCAGACACACACAAGAGGTGGAAGCCAGCCACAGGAGGAATTTTCAGATCATGTGATAACTGACCTGCTGGAGAAAATTCTTTCCTGCTGCAGAAGCCATGTCCGCATTTAGAGAAGGGGTGGATCTCTTTTGAGTCTGACTCTACTCTGCAAAAGTTGATAAGCTGTAAATAAAATACTAGCAAATCATGTGTTCCCATTTTGAGTTCTTAGGTCTATTAGGTGCCAGGCAGAGCAGATATTTATTCTTTCCCTCCCAATAAACCAGTTAACACATCAGCCTTAAAACTAACATACAGTTTTGCTCTATCTCATTTGTCATGCAGATTTCAATGAATGCTTTCTGGAAGGAAGTTTGCAAAGATTTCTTGGTGAATGGAATGGATCTTCTAAGTCTGATGCAAACACTCATCTGGGTCATCCTTGAGAGTTACTTCTTGTTAATTTCCTATTTGGAATCTACCACCAAACCCTGTAACTGCTTTCCTGAGAATGGCTTTAAAGATCACCATGGCTCCTCTATTCACATTTGCCACCACTCCCAGTCTCCATCCTTCCCATCAGTATTACTCCCTTCTTCACCTAACAAGCACTTTGCCCCCCAAATTTTCTACAAATGATACCATTCTGCAGACAGAACAGCCAGAGAAATCACACTAAAGCACTGTCCTATCACATCACTACCCTTCAAGGGCTACAGATTCCTTCAGAATAAAGTGAAAAGTGCCTTTGCATATTTCAGATCTTCCCTAAACATGTGCAATCCCTCTGTCCAGTTTTTTTTTTGTGTGTTGGTCCCCAAAGCAAGCTCTCAGCTCCAATTAGCTAATCATCTCATTCTTTTCCATATATGAAAAAAATTATCCCTATAGCATAGTAGCTCATGCTGTCCCTTCTACCACCCATATAATATCTCTATCCAAGTTGTGGTCATACTTCAGAGTTCAGATTAAATCTCAAATCCTGGATTGCACTGTTGATTGATTACACTTTAAGATTTTCTGGTGAAGATCTCTACTCTGCACTTACTAGCCTTTTACTCCTCTGCCCTCCTGGTACAACTAAAATCCTTATTACAGAGGTCAACCTTTAATTGCCCTTTTTACAGATAAATGTGCTCACTTAAGCTAAGTTCTACAGGGCTCTTTCTTCAATTTCACATTTGTCCATACATCTCCTAAGTAAATTGTGACTTCCAAAATGACAGGGATCTGCATTTTCATCCAGAGTTAATTTCATGGTAGTCACTTTGCTAATGTGTTTTACATGGATTATTTAGGTTATTTCATTAAATCACAAAATTCTAAGATGTAAATATTATTATTATCTGAACTTAAGGGAAGTGAGACAAAGAGGTAAAAAAAAAAAAAAAAAAGCTTACTTACCCAAAGTAAACAGCTGTTAAGTAGAGAAGCTGGAATTCAGATCCACCTCTTATTCCAAAATCAGTGATCTTTTCCTGACATCCTCAAATGTCTTCCAAACCACTCTTTAAAGCTCTATGAGTCAAAATTATGTTGACTTTTAAAACAAAATACCATTTTTTTAATGAGGGAATTTTTTAACCTCAAATCTTTTTTGGGCAAACAAAAAATTTTTTTTAAAAATCATGAATTTTATTAAGCAGAATAATTAATTTTCTATTTGATAGAAATGGCTAATGTTGATGACGACCATGGGATATTGCCAATGTGTAATGAGTCTGAGAATTCAAACCTTAGACACTGAATCAAGCCAAGACCCTGAACTGGCTAAATGATGTATTAGGAAGGATGCAAGAAAAGGAAAGATGAAGGGTGGGAGTTTTCCAAGGTTAATTACAGAACAAATGTCTGGCAACAAGGCAGTGAGAACAAAGAGTATGATGCGTATGTTGAAGGGCTGGGACCAACGCATTGGAGATATTGTGCAAGTTCAGTTCATCATTTAAGAACACATGACTCTCTGAGGTCAGGGTCAGCTTTATATTCAGACTTCATTTTCATTCTGTGTTGATTTACAAATGGTCTCTGAGTGCCTCTTTAAATGTCTCATTGTATGGTCTATAGGTACTCTATTGAATATATTCAGCTTAATCACCCAACTTTCCTACGCTTGGCATTGTGCTAAATGATGCAGAAAGTGCCTAAATATATGACAGAGATATAGAGATAATGATAGATTTTATATATATGTATATAAAGATATGTATTTTTTAATCTCAGAAAGATCACAAACTGTTCAGGAAATGCTGGATCCTATTTATTGAGCATTCACTATATGATAAATATTTGTGCCTTTTCTATAAACTTATAATAACTCTGCAATGTAGGTAGTAGTAAATTTTGCTTTACAGATGAGGTGTAAGATCTCTTACCTTCTCTAAAGTCACGCTGCTATTAAGTGGCAAATCTAGGATTTGAATTCAAGTGTTTCTCTTTTTTTCTTTTATTGATGGAATTCCTTTTTGTTGTAGTACTATATGCCTCAGAATAAATTAGGTCAAGCAATGGTGACCAACACCCCTCAAATCTCAGTAGCCTAACCCATCTTAAGCTAATTTCTTACTCACATAAAGTGCTCTTTGGGTTTAAGCAACTCTCCAGGGAACTGTCCCCAGGTAGAGGCTCCACCCTGAAGGCTGCTTTGCTCCGGGAGCACTGCCGTGTTCGTGGGCTTCCACAGCAAGTGAAAAGGGAGTGTGGGAAAGGGCACATCACTCTTAAATGCATTAGTTGAGAACTGGCACACTTCATTTTTGATCAAATTTTGTTGGCCAAAGAAAGTCACATGACCATATGTAAATTCTGAAAGGAGAGGCGAACCAGAAATCTTAGTAAGAATTAGTAACTTCTACCACAACAATAAATAGTATATTTCAACTTAGCAAATAGCTACTAATTAATTCTTTACTTAGAGGCAAAGCATTTTACTAAGGACAAAGATGTTGGGATTTGGTTCCTGATAGGAAGTAACTGACAGTTTGGTAAGGAAACTACAGCCTATAAAAACGAACGAGTATGTTGGCACAGCAGGACAAAGAATACTTGAACTCAGAGAAGAGAAAGGTCACTTGGATTTGGAAGATTACGGAAGGTTTAAAGCATTTACACTGGCCTTTGGAGTATCAGAAGAATTTAATTCAGAAATACAAGGAAGAAAGTTCTACTTGATGAAAGAAAAGACATGAAGGTGTAAGGACAGATTGCCTGTGGCACAGCTACTCGTGGCAGGTGACTTACGACCTCTCCACTCTCCAGAGGCAAGGCAAGCTCACCAATGGTGGCGGGAGGGGAGAGCCGGGCAGCAAGGCTGCAGGAAGTCCCTGCACTTTAACTGCCTGCTTTGCTTGGCTCTTGCTTTCACATGGTTTCCATTAACGTATTTCATCATAGTCATCACAGAGTGCTTTTAATTTTTTTTTTTTCATTTAAAAGATGCCACTTCTGGGAAGTGTTCACAGAAAGTGAGAGGACTCTCCAAGCTCATGCCTTAAGATACGTGCCTGCCCCTCCCCCAACATACTCATTCGCTTTTGGGCATGGATGCTGCAGAGGTGGACCTCAAATAACTCACTAAGGAAGCTGAGGCATAGCACATGAGTAAAGGGATTGCATATCTAACAAACACGGAGACTCGGGGTCACAAACCATATCAATAGGATAAAATAGCTTTTGCCCCAAAACCAGAAAGGACAATGAAAACTCTAGGAGAAAATTTACTATAAGGTATAGAGATTTTGAACCAAAAGGCTGGACTCATCACCAAGACTACAGGTATCTGCTCAACTGATATGGAATTTTTTATAGCTCAGGCCCAGGGCTGGTTGTAGAGCCTGGCAGAGATGGTCAGTTGTGTGCTTTGAAAGTGCAGAACCCAGGACTTACTCAGCCACATTGATAACTGTCCCATGCAACTTGTGAAACCGTCTGAGGGAGGAGACCTCCAAGAAAAGACTTGTGAGTCAGCCATGACCCCCATTCATCCAGCTCAAGTGGTCATTCTTCCATCACAGGTTTGCATAACCTTGGAACCATAGGTCTCTCCCAATCCATTAGCCCCCACGTCTCCTTCCCTCCTGGGCATATTCAGTGGAAACTCCACAGGCCCTCATTACAGTCATCCTCTTGCAAATGGCTTCTGAAGGAACTAAAGCCCTGTGTGCTTGTCCAGAAACTCAGGCCCCTCTCTCTTTCAGCACAGGTAACAACTTGAATTTACCATTATCTGATTAATGTTTTTATACATTTACTACTTACACATGAATATCTAAACAATAGATGACATCATTCTTTATGTTCTAAAATTTTATCTACTTGGTATAATACACTATGTACCATTAGGCTTACCCATGTTTTGAGGTTTATCCATGTTAATTTGGCTGTCTTTAGAAGATGTAGTCAAAGATGTTAAAATTTCAGTTCACAGGCTCATTTTCAGTGGGTGGGATTTTTTTGTGTATATGGAATTTGGGTTTTTATTTTGTTTTGTTTGTCTTTTCTGTCTCCATTTATCCTTGCTTTACTCATTCACTCAATGAAGATTTACTGAGAACTTCTCATGGGCAGAGTATTAGGCACTTAGGGATATTGAAGTGAATGACAGAGATTTAAAAAACAGAACAGAACAACAACAACAACAAAAAAAAACCTGGTCTCGTGGAGTTTATTTTCTGGTAAGAGGGAGACAGATCATATATGAATACACGTGTGCAGTGGTGAATGTGCCAGATGATAGAAAGTGCTGTGGAGAAAAATAAGGCAAGAAAGGGAGACAGGGCATGCCTATGACAGCTTTTACAGTTTCTAATAGAGTGACCAGGAAAGGGTTCATTGAAGGGCTATGTTTGAGAAAAGGCTAAAGGAAGTGAGAGGGTGACCTGCGGCTCTTTAGGAGAACATTACAGTTAGAGGGAAAAGCAAACGTGACTCCTGTGTTTGTGTGCAAGGAACATCAAAGAATAGTGAGGCTGGGGTGGACATAGCAAGGGAAGAGCTGGTCAGGAGGTCAGAGAGGCAGCAGATTGTGCCGGGCGTTATACTTTGGACTTTGCCCTGGAGAGATGGAAAGCTTCTCAAACACTGAGCCACACCGTGATAGGACATGACGGGTGTGTTTCAAGGCTCCGTCAGCTGCCATACTGAGAACAGACAATCGGAGGGCAGCAGCAGTGAGGGGGACCACCAAAGAATTGCAATAATCCAGGAGAGAGGTGATGGTAGCGTGAACCAGGGTGATAATTTTGGAGATAATGAGAGGTGGTCACAGTGAATGAAGGTGGAGCTGTAAGGATTTGCTGGCAGATTGGATGTGGGATAAAAGAAAAAGAAGAGCCAAAAATTACACTCAGGTTTTCAGTCTCATGTATGGAAAGGGTAGCTTCCATTAACTAAGACAGGGAAGACTAGGAGAGGAGCAAAGTTTGGGGGATGAAATTAGGAGCTGTCTTTTGAAATATCCAAGTGGGGACATCAAATAGGCCATTAGATGTGTGAATCTGAAGCTCAGGGGAAGGTCAAAGCTGGAAACATAAACTTAAGGGTCTTCAGGATATGGATGGTATTTAAAAACATGAGCATGGACTGTGTCACCATAGAGTGACTCTAGCTGGAGAAGAAGTTGTGAAGACTGGGCCCTGGGGCACTCCAAGGCCTGGAGGTCCACTCAGCTTCTGCAAGTCAGTCCAGAACCAGGTTTCACAGTGGTAGACACAGTTTTCTGCTTCACAGTAAGATGTTGGTGAATCATACGACTATGCCTGGGTCTTTGTACAACCCTAGATTAAGTGATATAAATCACAGTCCTGAACAATGAAGGGGAGGAATATTTTCAACCCCATCCCTGCTCCTGACTTAAGCAAGCCTGACCAGTCTCCTAAACTCTCAGGCCATGTCACACAAGCAATCAGGCTTTCAACACCTGCCTCCCTTCCCCCCTCCACCCCTGCCTACCCTTGGCATTAACATCACTAATCATGTTGAGTTATTTTCCATTTATATCCGTGGGAATATTTGTTCATCTTGTTTGGAAGCCTGGCTGTGTAACTATTTTGCATCTTCTATTTTACCTATGTATCTGTGAATCAGAAGAGGTGTGTCAGAGAGTAAGCTTCCTACTCCATCTTGACCCCTTGTCCTCTGTCCCATCCTTTTGCGAGCATTCAGTATAGGCGGCTTTTCCCTTTTTGTTGATACTTCCCTGACATTAGGTTCCATTACATTCACTCTCCTGATTTTCTCCTGCCTCTGGCAATTTGTTTGGTCCTTTGCAAGTTCATCTTTCTCTCCCAAAATTGTAAATGTGGGAATGTTTTGGTACTTATTCCCAAGCCCCCTGTCTTTGCAATCTGCACTCTTCCCTTAGTCTGCCTCATCAGCATTTTTGGTTTAAAATACCAATTATATGCTGATGACTTCTATATTTATATCTCCCTGCCTAACTTCTCTTCTAAAATGCAGACTTATATATTTAACAGCATATACACTTGGTGACTAGAAGCATCCCAAACTTAAATAGTTCAAAATTAAAGTTTCGATCTCTTCCTTCAATATTGTTCTTTCCCAGGGTTTCCAATTTCACCATTGACCCACTGGTTTATGCCTTGCATCTTTGACACGTCCTTCACCTTCATTCCATTGTCAGACACCATCAAATCTTGTTAATTCCATACCCAAAATACTTGGCAAACCCACCCTTTTGTGAAATTACTAGATAAGCCTAAGTCTGAAGTTCTGTGAAATAACAGGAAGCTAATGGAACCTCCTAGAAATTCCATGATAAGTGGGTGTCATTCAACCTTGGATGGAGCAAAATGAAGATGTTATACCTAAATCCCTTCTTTTTGAATTACAATTATAAACATTCAAGTAAGAATGGATCTTACGGACATCTCGCCCTATTCACTGTCTTTGTAATAAAAAACGAAAGCTCAGAATTTGAATATCTCATTAACATTCTCACAATTAGTAGTGAAAGATTTCGGACTAGCATCTCTGTCTCCTAATTCATTACTGTGTTCAGTCACAGAGTACTGTTGGCCGGAAGTCACTTCTGGGCTCTGGGACTAATGCTTTACAAATAATGTTTTTCGATATCTGTCCTTTTCTAAAAAGTAAAACAAACTGATTTTGTAGACATTTTCATCTTTGTAGTGGTAACATGAATTTAACTTTTGTTTTAGCATAAACATGGTTTTATTTGTGAAACACCGATCTTAAAACAGACAAGCGAATTAACAAATAACCTGGCCTAAATTCAGCTCAGGTTGCAAATAATGCAATTACTGCAGTTAATGGTATTTGGATGTTTGTGCAAGGTCTAAGATTTTGGAAGGAAATTTCTGGGAAAGCAGTGGCCTTTTGCCATCTCCACCTCCCCCCTCCCTGGATTCCATCACTGCTTTCAGAACTATTCTGCTGAAAGCTTCAAAGACTTGAGATCATCATCCTTTACCTGATAGGGAAGATAATCCTGTTGATGTTTCTGTACCGCGTTGTCTCCAAACCCGATCCACTTAAAATAAAATATGACAACAAAATTGTGCCTTTCAGTCTCTGAAGAATCTGATAATAGAATGAACAAAATGTAATTGAGGTTATTTGAGAAAAAGATTAAGGCAGTTGAAGACAAAATGATTTTCTTGCAGAACAGAGTTGTGTTTGTGACTGAAAGCTCAAATTCTCCTCTCTTTACCTGAATGGAATCCTATTATTACTTTAGTTCAAGTAGGTCCTGGCAATTAAATTGCCATTGATAGAAAACTACCTGAGTGAGATCTTCTCTTATTTTTAAAGGCTAAGCATGAAATTTTAGACAAATAATACTTATTATAGAAATGGAACTAAAAACCTTTTGTAATAAAAACAGCAAAATGAGGTCTGTTTATTTCATCTGAGGTGAAATTTGTCTGAGAATATCTTCTTAATTGACATCTAACGTCTGTACTTTGGCAAAAGAACAGTCACAGAGACAAACTGTTTAAATTGCCAAATATCTAATTTTGACGGCATGTTTTAAAATTATATGGTATGTGTAGTCAGGGTTAAGGGTACGGCTTTTAGGTTCAGGAAGCTCTGGTTTAAAATCCTGCTTCAGTCACTTCCGCACAATATTGAGCAAATTGCTCAAAATATAGTTACAAACGCCTAGCGTCCCACCACACTAAACCACTTGGCGTTATCTGAGGTCATCACACTTCATCAGTGTCCACGCTGCTGCACCAGATGACTCCTTTCTGCCAACTGAAAAACTACTGCTCAACCAAGAGGTTGAAAATTATGTTTTATTTGGTGGACTTTCTGAAGACTTCAAGCCCAGGGGCAGCCTCTCAGATAACTCTGAGGGATTGCTCCGAAGAGGTAAGGAAGGAGCCAGGGTACATAGGCGTTTTTGCAACAAAAACCAAGTCATCATAAAATCAAAAGTTTACTTATTGCTAATTAAAAAAAAACCCCAGACATCTCAAGTTGATGAAATTAGCACTTTTCCTTGTATGGGAAGATGCAAGATTCTGGGCTTATTAAACTCATCCCTTTGATATGCATCTTAACTACCTAGGGCCAGCATCCTGTTTTTCTCCATCCTGAATCCTCTCAGGGTACACAGCTGGCAGTGGCTGCAGTGGCTGATGGCTTGATGACTGCAGCATCCTTTGTTTACTGATATGGCAGATGATGTTTTTCATCCACATTTCTCACTCTTCTGAATGCCTTCATGACCTTTACCCCTTCATTGTCTAGCAAACTGCTCATCTGTCAAGATCCAGTTCATGTATTATCTCTTTCAGGCGTTCTCTCTGACCCACTACAGTTGCAGTTTTGACCTGGCACACCTCCGTCTTAAGCCTTCTTGAACTCCCTCGATTCACTGTTTCATTGCCTTGTCTGTGAACTCCTTCAAAGCAAGGATCTTCACATGTATTTTTGTGTTTTCAGTACCTAGCATAAGGTGTGGCCCACAGTAAGCATGTAATATATTTTGGTAAATTGACAAAAGAAAATTGGAAGTGGAGTGGAGCCAGAGAAGTTAATGAAAAATTTAAAGTTAGAAAGCTCTTAATCTCTACTGGGTGCTGATAAATGCCTATGGGTCCCTGGTCACCTATACTCAGCAAGTATTAGAAAAATAAGGCAAAGAAGAAATAATGCAAGTTGCAGGATACTCCTTTCTGTTCATATTCTGGTCCTTTGCCTGGAAAAGCCTGCAGTAGCTATCCAACCCCTCCTTTGAGATTAACTCTCAGGCCTATTTTACAATTAGCTTTTTTTTTCAATATTAAAAAAAATTTTATTGAAGTATAGTTGATTTACAATTTTGTGTTAGTTTCAAGTACATAGCAAAGTGATTCAGACATATATATATATATTCTTTTCCAGATTCTTTTCCATTATAGCTTATTACAAGAAACTGAATATAGTTCCCTGTGTTATACAGTATGTTCTTGTTATTTATCTGTTTTATATATAGTAGTGTGTATCCATTGATTCCAAATTCCTAATTTATCCCTCCCCGTGCTTTCCCCTTTGGTAACTGTAAGTTTGTTTTCTATGCCTGCAAGTCTATTTCTGTTTCGTAAATAAGTTCATTTGTATTGTTTTTAAGATTTCACATATAAGTGATATCATATTATACTTGCCTTTGTCTGACTTACTTCACTTAGTATGATAATCTCTAGGTCCATCCATGTTGCTGCAAATGGCATTATTTCATTCTTTTTCATAACTAAGTAATATTCCACTGTATATGAGCCATGTCTTCTTTATCCATCTGTTCATGGACATTTAGGTTGCTTTTATGTCTTGGCTATCATAAATTGTGCTGCTATAAATGTTGGGATGTGGTCAGCTTCTTTTCTTTTTCCAGCCATGCCTTAGAGTAACATGAAAAAAGTAATGTGGAAAAAAAAAATCAGACACTTCAACTCTATTCTTTCCTCCTCTTTTTCACCATAAGCCACTGGAAAATGTTACCTCTCTACAAGTAGTAGCACTAAATAACCAGATACCTGACTCCAAAATCAGATCTAATTCTAATCACTGTGTAAAGGTCTAAACCTAATCATTATATAAAGAAGCAAAGAATTTCTGAGACCAGTTTAACTGGGCATATAAAGGGTCTGTGAAGAGAAAGCAAGTATCAGCCATCAACTGTTCTGTCTCAGACAACAAAGATGTTTCTGGCTGCTCCTTAGCTGCAGACCACCTCACAGCCCTGTGAAACGATACATGCTAATGAGGAGACTTTGGTGGAACTGCTATCTCTATTAAAAAATGCCTGAGGTAAAGTTACTTACCAAGGGTTTCCTACACTTTAGCCCTTGGGAAATTATTTTTTAAAAGTTAAGTAAGATAAAGTAGATTGAAGGAAATCACTGTTTTAAAATGTAAATGGGTGACATTTAGCATCTGCATTTTTTTAATGAGTGAGAATTATGTTTCACAATGTTCTGTTAATGCTGTTATGCAGATTAGCACAGACCTAGGGACTGAAAGAAATAAGGCATAGCCTGAAGAAATGAACCAGAAACCAATTAAAAAACAAACTGTCAGAATTAAGCTATGAAGCCCACTGCCCCCAAACTAGTCCTTATTAGAAATGAGAGGTGCAGGTTGAACGCGTTCTTCAAGATGATACATTTTTTAACTTGACTATAAGATATTTATTGAGTAAGATAAGCCTAATTTTAGAGTAAACTCAAAGTGCTGATATCTCAGTATTAGGATAAAGCAATAAATAATATCAAAACTATAAAGTACCCCTGATCTTCTGATGTGTTCACTAACTTTTAGAGGCTGGAATTTTATGTCTAATTTTATTCTTAAAGTTATCAGTTAGAAACAGACTCACAAACATAGTAAACAATCTTATGGTTACCAGGAAGAGGGGGTGAGAAGTGACAAATTTGGGAGTTTGAGATTTGCAAATGTTAACCACTGTATATAAAAATAGATTAAAAAACAAATTTCTTCTGTATAACACAGGGAACTAGATTCAATGTCTTATAATAACCTTTAATGAAAAGAATACAAAAATGAATATATGTATGTCTATGAATGATCAGGAGGTTATGCTATACACCAGAAACTGACACATTGTAATTAACTATACATCAATTTTAAAAAAAAGTAATCAATTAGGACATGGAACCATGTACTTCAATAAAATTATGCTTTCCTCCCTGTCTTCTGCTTCCCATTTTCCAATTAGTGAAGCCATTATCTACTTGTCCTGTGGCTTTATTTGAAAACATGGTTAGGAGGGATGTTTTCTGGGCTGCACAGCTATGAAAAGGCTCTTTTCACTAGTCCTGGGATTGTAACCAAGCAGGATCCCATGGGACCTTCCTTGGACAAACTCCTTCCCCCATGTCCTCTGCTGTGGCTCCTCTCTGAAGTACCTGATACTAGTATCTGTTGCGCATTTCCTGAGCTGTTTTATAGATGTTAAAACCCGCACCAAATGGAAGACTTCACTTGATGACCATGAGCACATAGCCCACAGGCCTACTTGCCCATGAAGCCTTATTAACTTAACCATCAATCAGCCAGAGAATTGTGCACCAGCTGATCACACTCCTTGAAACTCCCCTCCTTCTCCAGGCCTTTAAAAATGCTTTCCTGAAACTCATTGGGGAATTCAGGTGTTTTGAGCTCTAGCTGCCCTGGACTGCTTGCTTGGTGCTCTGCAATAAAACACTGCACTTTCCTTCACCACAACCTGGTGTCAGTAGGTTGGCTTTACTGCCCAAGGTTAAGAGGACCCAAGTTTGGTTAGGTAACAGAATATTCTGAAAGATGCCAGCTACAAACACAGTTTACAAAAGCTGAGAGATCTTTTGATCAAATTGGGCATATCCAATCCAAGGTAAAAGCACAGGAGGGCTTTAAAGGCAATTTTCTTCTGAGATTTCAAAAGCGTTGGGGCATATACTTAAAGGCAGGGAGGAGAATAAAGCAGTCGTCCTTCCACCTGACTTGCTCGGTACTGTGGAGTACATCAGAGAAACCGGACATGCTTATTCTGCAGAAGAGCTGGTTTGTGGGAACACGATGCTGTCTTCAACTATTTGTAGGATCGTGTAGTGGAAAAGAGAGTAGACCTTCTACTGTGGACCTGAGCGCTAAAACAGATGGTGCAGAAGTTACCAGGAGACAGAGTTCTGCTCGTTCTAAAGGAGACTTTCTTACCAGCCTGAGATGTCATTTCCTTGGAGATAGTGGCCTCATCATTACGGGATATAATCAAGTGTAGTCTAAACAGACATTTATTGGGTATTTAGAAAGGGAAATTCATATCCTATGGGGGCAGGGAGGGTTATTCTATTGCTGATTTTTGAGACTTTTTTCCTAACCATGATCATCTCTATTTCTTTGAAGAGTAAAGTGCTATGCAGAGCTCTGCTTCTAGCCAGGATGGATTAACTAGTACAGAACCAGCCCTTTTGATATAAAGAATTAAGGGTAGAAAAAATATGAAACAATTGTATTTAGACTTTGGACAAAAAATAGATATATTGCAAGACTGTGGTCTCTGAAAGAAGGGAAACAAATGAGATGAGCCCTATAATTTCCCCACATTTCTTCTTGGAGGCCCTTTCTGGGCTGCGGTGCATGAAAGGGGGACACATTGCAGAACACAGTGGTTTCCTTGAATGGAAGAAACATGGATCAGAACTTGGGGAGAATTAGGCAACTAGAATCTGTGTGGCTGAGCAGGGAAAGCATGGACTACTAAATATAGTGCTGAGAAAAACTGGTTATTCTTACAGAAAAACATTAAATTTTATGCCGACCCCCACACCATGCAAAAAAACCAATTCCAAATAAATTAAAACTTAAAACCAAAAAGAAGTACTGTAAAATCTCACAAGAAAATATTGGAGGTTATCTTTAAGAACTTCAGAAAGGGATTTTTTAAACAAGCTACAAACAAGCACAAATCATGAAAGAAAAGATTGATACTATACATACACTAAAGTGTACTTTGGTTGATTATAAAATATGATTTAAAAATTAAAATGGAAAGCAAAAGCAAACAGAAAATACTCCCAATGGATATATTCAACAGAGGATTAACATCATGAATATTTAAAGAATTCCTATAATTAATAAGGCAAATACAAGGAAATACGTAAACAAGCAGTTTGCAGAAATGGAAGATGTCATTCCCAAGAAAATACAAAAAAGACATAAAAAAAGAAAATTCACAATGAGAATCCATTCTACAGCCATCAGGTGGACAAAAACTACAGACTTTTATAAAAATATGATTCACTTGAAACTCTCTTTGGCTGCTGGTAGGATTATAAATTACTAAATCCACTTTAGGAGAAAGATTTAGTGATCGCTATTAAATTTGAAAATGTTTTGTAAAATTATACTATAGCCACAAAAATGAATCTTCTTAGAAGAAATATACTTAAAATAAAAAGTGAAAGGACAACTTGTACTAAAAAGGAACAAAATTTTTTGTTGAAACAAAAAATAAAACAGTAAGGTAACTTTAATTTGGGGAAAATGTGAATCATCTAATTACCTTGACAATAATAACAGTACACAATGAAACTACACTGGAGAGAAATTACTATTTGCCCTATTTGCCAAAAATGTAGATCAAATTTGTAGAGCAAAATCTATTTAAAAAACAAGGAGAAATTTAGAGAAATAGATTTTTTTTTCCATTGGGAAACATTAAAAAAGACTAGTAAATTTCATCAATTCAAATACAAAGAGACTGACAAGGATAATTTGACTAGCAGAATTACTAAGCATTTGTTCATAGACATATTGACATTTCTACTTTAAAAACTGAGCTTTCTTTTCCAACATTTATAGAAATTCTACCAAATTTAATCATGTATCATATCTCAGAGAAAATGTCATTTAAATTCTAAATATAAATGAGGAGGATCGAAGATAAAACTAACACAAACGACATTCAGCTTTGGCAACCAGATATGAAATTTAGTGACTTACATATGCATAGAAAGTAAACAATTAGAAGTTGCCATGAAAAAATCTCTGTTACATTCTTCCCCTCTCTCCCAAAATCTAAGAGGAAACTTTATAAGAAATCGGCAAAACATATATGATGAGAACTTGAAAGCACTTCTGATAAAGATAAAGACTTAAAGAAATAGAAGGAGATATCTGTTATTGCATAAAATAATTCAACATCATAAAGATTTTCCTCAACTCAATATATAAATTTAATGCAATTCTTATACAAATAATAAGATTTTTTTCACAGATCAAAATAAGTTGTTTTGGAGATCATATGAAAAAATAAACATGCAAGAATAGCTTGGAAATCCCTGGAAAAGAAGAATATGGGAGAACTAGCCCCACCAGGTATTAAAATATACTATTAAGCCTTGATTTAAAAAGTGTGATACTGGGCCACAAATAGATATGCCAATGAAACCTAGTAGAAAGCCTAGGAATAAAGCCAAGTGCATATGAAAATTTCATATAAGTAATAGCTCAAAAAACTGGGGAAAACATGGACATTTTATAAATTTGGGACAGCTGGATAACCATTTGGAAAAAAGATAAAATTAGATTTATATCTCACACAATGCACCAGAAAAAAATTCCAAAGGAATCTGAAATGTAAGTGTAAAAAATGAGACCGTATGATTATTAGCAGAAAACATGAGTGAATTTTCTGTAATCTTAGAGTAAAGAAAGCCTTTTAAACTAAATTCGAAGTCCAGTTACAATAAAAGACTAGTAAATTTTACTAAATAGAAACAAATTGCACAACAAAGAAACCGTAAGTAAAATCTAAAGAAAATTACACTGTGTAAAAATATCTGAAATGTTCTGGATAAAAGGCTGATTTCCTTAATACAGAATTCTGTACTATCAAAGGGAGAAAAATATCAAAATCAAATAGAAGAAATGGGCAAAACAACGAATATACAATTTCATAAAAGATTTACATCTGGTATATAAATATAAGAAAAGTACACAGCTCCACTCATAATAAGAGAAATGCTAATTCAATTTACTGTGTGATATGACTTAACTATCAGACTATCAAAAATTTAAAAAACCTAACAACCCATTCTGCTGGTGTGGCAATTCGGAGAAATAGGCACTCACAAATTGCTGATGGTAGTGCAAAATGGTTCAATCCCACTGGGAGGGAATTTGGCAATGTCTGACAAAACTACATGTTCATTTACCCTTTGACCCTTTGATGTAGCAATCCCACTTCTAGGAATTTGCCTGAAGATACACTCCCACAGATACAAACCAAAGTTATATATGCATCATTAGATAGAATAGCAATTTACAGAAAGTAACCCAAATAGCCATTCATTCATGAGACACTGAATAATTTATAGTATAATCATAAAATGAAGTACTGTGAAACCACGAGGACAGACACAGAGAGAGACAAAGACAGAGACAGAGACAGAAAGAGAAATTGACATGAAGTGATTTCAAAGATATGTGGACAAAAAAGCAAAGTACAGGGGAAATACACCTCCTTCATTTCAAGAAAGAAAAGACAATAAGAATACATGTATCTGCTTATTTTTGCTAAAAGGAGCACAGAAAGGATAAACCATAAATTAATGAAAATGAGTGTGGACACAGGGGAAAGGAGACAGGGACACAGATGTGGAGAAGACCATACATAGAGCAAGAGGTTGATATTCACCAAGGAACAAGCCAGTCCTTGTTTGCTGTTTTGTTTATTTTTTTTCCCTAACACTTCTTGTTTATTTGCTATTTTCTGACTGTGATTCTCAAATTGCTACTTAACTAGGTTCCTGATTCCTGACCTAACTGCCCACACAGCAAAGGATACATTTCTTTTTATTTGGACTTTAAAAATACAGTTGTGACTTTTTTCCCCCAAGGTGAATTATACTGCAAGGTTACCAAATCAATTTTCTCCTTTACTTTCAGCTCTTCTTCCTGCAGGTTTATATGTGTTGAGAAACAGACTTTCTCCTGTTGCAAAGGGAAGAAACCTAAAATAGATTTTAGTGAAACCTAGTTAAGCTGAGGTGGGGGGAGAGGCAGGGAGCACCTATAATTTTTTATTGGGTAGTGATAAGATGCTAATACTAAATCGTTGAGCTAGGGAGGAGACAACAAATCTAATTTTCTTTTTTCCTATGAATATTCTGTGCGTATTTCCACATGGGTAAAATGCATCTGAAGAATGATGAGCAAATTCAGATATTTACCTGTAATCTCAAGAATTTTTGCTAACTGCTTAAATTCTGCAGGGGTGTTGACTATGGGAAACAGTTGGTGTGGTAGGAAGTAACCTATGGGAAAAATAAAATTGCATGCAGGGATAGGGCCTGAATGAAGGAGTCTTGACAAACTGTCCTCAGCCAGAAAAGGGCTACCAGTAGCTCACCTGGTTAGCAGGTCCTTAGTGAGATCATATTTCTCTACCAAAGAACACCCCGTGGAAGGAAAAAATGATGGTTCCTTAAGCCCTTTGATAAATCCAAAGCCCACGAAGTCCTGCATGACCCGGCTCTGCTCCCATCTCTGACACCATCTGGTACCACCCTTCCCCTGTGTTCTACTGTGAATTTTTTCTCTAACACGTCGCACTCATCACTACCTGAGGCCTGAGCAGTGCCATTTCCTCTACCTGAGATGTTCTTTCCACACATCTTGATATGATTGGAGGCTTCTTCCAATTTGAGTTGCAGCTCAAAAAGCTTCACCTTAGAAGCCACCCACTCCACCTCCAGTCATCACACGAATCCATTATTTTTTTCAGATTTGTTATAAATCTATTGAAATTTGTAATTAACCTTATTGATACATTTCTTTACTTGTCTGTCTTGTGTCTAGCCTTATTAGATGTCAACTCTGTGAGTGTGAAATCCAGATCTGTCTTGTTCACTGTTGGCCAATATGCCAGCTTCCAGAACAGCACAAAATTGTCCCAGCTCACAGCAAGCGGCGGGTGCTCGGGAAATTCTTGTTGCATGGGTAACCGAATGCATCACAAAATGCCAGTCTTTTAAAAAGGGTACTGGTACACAGAATTAAAGACTCACACAATATGTCTGTGTCCTAATCCCTGGAACCTGTGAATCTGTTATTTTATGTGACAAAAGGGACTTGGCAGGTGCAATTAAAGACTTTAAGGGAGATTATCCTGGGTTATCCAGGAGAGCTCAGGGTAATCACAGAGGTTCTTATAAGAGAAAGCCAGGGGAGTCCGACCTAGAGAGAGATTAGAAGATGCCACACTGCAGGCTTTAGGAGCACCCACGGGCCAAGGGATGCAAGCGACTTACAGATGGGAAAAGGCCAGGGGGTGGATTCTTTCCTAGAGCCGCCAGAAGGAATGCAGCCCTGGTGACACTCTCATCTAGCCCAGTGACACCTGTGTCAGACTTCTAACCTCCAAAACTACATGATAATAACTTTATGCTGTTTTAATACACCAAATATATGTTCATATGTTATAGCAACAATGGGACACTAGTCAAGGGCTAAGTTGGCTCTGCCCAGTGTATTAGTACCATATCACATTGGTATGTCTGTTACTTAGAGTTCTCCAGAAAGACAGAATAGGATGTGTGTGTGTGTGTGTGTGTGTGTGTGTGTGTAGGCTCACACCTGCGTGGTGAGAGAGAGAGAGAGACTGATTATAACGAATTGGCTCACGTGGCTGTGGAGGCTGGCGAGTCCAAACTCTGCAGGACAGATACACCAACAAGCTGGAAACCTCAGGAAACAGCTTGAGTCCAAAGACAGTCTGTACGTAGAAGTCCCTCTTCCTAGGAGAACCTCAGTCTTCTCTTAAAGCCTTCAACTGACTGGGTGAAGTTCACCCCCATCATGGATAGTAATCCACCAAAGGCTACAAACTTAAATGTTAATCTCATCTAAATAAATGCCTTCAAGCAACATCCTGACCAGTGTTTGTACAAATATCTGGGAATGGGGGCCCAACCAAGTTGACACATCAAATTAATTATCACAGTATGTCAGCAAGAGGTGCTACACAGCTACTGTTATCTTAGTCACTTAGTGTTGGGCTTCTCTGATGTTAGTGTTCATTCTTCAGGGTTCTCAGGGACAAAAAGGACTCACAGGAACCAAGCCAAAAAGACAAATTATTTACACAATAGTTTTACAGCACTGCTCTCTCCGCTGGGCTGGTGAGATTTGGGTTAAACTACATGTTTTCTATGACTCAGTACCTCATACAAGGAATCCAGGCTTATAGGCTCTTCCCAAATGCAGACTGTGAGGAAACACCAGTGAGCCTCAATTTTCCACCCACATGTTAAATGGATTTGTATGGTGAGTTGTGTGTGTGTGTGTGTGTGTGTGTGTGTGTGGCGGGGGGAAGTCTACCTAGAATTTCTTCCCATTTCTTTTAGCAAAATTATTTCCATTTGCCTCAGAGGAGCAAGACCTCAAAGATATTATTCTGGTATGGGTTTGAGGCAACTGGTGGCCACCGTATGGAATCTGAGAAAGGAACAGAATCAGAAGACCAATAGATGGAACCTGGCCACATTTGCAAACAAGTCCTACCTGAAGTCAATGTTATCCTTGGATTGCTTCATCAATAAATTCCCCTTTTCTCTTAAGCCAGTTTGAATTGAGTGGTTTTTTTTTTTAATCATTTCAAGTAAAGGGCCACTAAATATATTAAAATTAATTCCTGGAATGTTGTTTTGCAAAAGCTGGAACGTAGAATGTGAATTAGCTAAAACTTTCTGGTCAACACATAAAATAATCCCCAGACTTCTGACATCTACCAAGATAAAGTAGGAGACGGTGCCCCTCCTTTTTAAAAGAGGCTTTCCAAAAGTGCCATACTACACTTCAGCTTACATCTTGTTGGCAAGAACTCAGTCACTTGCCCTTACTTGGCTGCAAGGGAAATATATCTTTGGATGGGTGGCAATGTGCCCATCTATAAAAATCAGGGTTGTTTTACTAGGAGCGATGGTAACCATAGAAAATAAAATAGCAATTTCTCATATAGACAGGAAATTCATCTTTAATTTCTCATCAAAAGGAAGAATAAAAAATCAACAATGAAGTTCAGTATAGACATGGCAGAAATGGGGAGGTTCCGTCAGGATCATTCTCAACATTAGCCATCAGAGGGCCAAGATAAGAAAGTTCCTGAACTCGTTAGCAAAATTCCTGCAGCAAAGAGGAACACGCCAGTTCCAGTGCCAACATCTGCAATATGACAAGGTGGACCTCAATAGGTTGTAAATTGGTTCAGAGCTCACTTAGGCCAGACCAGCGCTGGGAGCTTCCCCACACGGACAGTAAAAATAATGAGTTTTTATGAAGAGCTTTATATTTTTGGTTTGATGTAGGTAGAGGATACTGCAAGCAAAGCCATCACCCAAGACCATCCATGCTGCTGCCCCCTCGGAGTAGTCTGTCTTGCCCTAAGAGGATATATTCATGTCAAAATTTTGACTTAGGTTATGCCCTCATATCTCTAAGGGGAACATTTCTAGAATATTTCAGAGAAAGCCTCAATTGCATCAGCATAATTCAAACTTTGTTTCAAGGCATGTGGTTTAGAAATATTTACAGAGTCATAGTTTCAGCTCTGGATACTCAGTGGGTCTCAATGTACATGTGCTAGATGTGCAAACACTGACAACAACCCTGGAACAAGAGCAGAAGAGTAGACAAAATGTCACCCAAGTGAGCTCTACTTGGGGTCCTTCAGTCTTGTGGGACAACTTAGAGTCTTCTTGCATAGCTCTAGGAGCGGGTTACTCATGGATAGATGGATAGGTAGGTAGGTAGATAGAAACATAGACAGATAAATAGATAGACAGACAGATAGGTAGAGTTTCCTGATCACACCTAACTTGAGAGAGTCATCGTTCTCTGCCTGTATTTGCAAAGATTTGCAGAAAGCTTACCTTTTGCCTAATTACCTCTCCCTCCGTTTTTTTTTTTTTTTAATTCATCTCCTGTCACTGTTTTTTTCATCCCATCCTGCAGCCTCAAACATGGAACACATTGTTTTACCATGCTTCTCTTATGTAACTACAGACCCAGGGCTAACGTAAAAATTCCTCTTCCTTTATTTTGCAGAGCAGTTCAGTTTTCTTGTCCTCACTCTTCTTCCTTTAAGAACTTCTCTGGGACTTCTCTTAACCCCATCAGAAATGACCAGTGATGTCTTTTGTTAAACAAAAGCAATATTTAAGGTCTTTTTTGCAGTGGGGGGGTTATTAGGTTTATTTATTTATTTATTTTTTATTTTTAATGGAGGTACTGGGGATTGAACCCAAGACTTTGTGGATGCTAAGCACATGTTCAACCTCTGAGCTATACCCTCCCCATAAGGTCTTATAATTATGATATCACTTTCAACATCATCACAAATTCTTAAGCATGGCCTGCATTCCCATCAGTTTTTGTAGGTGAAAGAGAATTTATTCTTCTACTAACATGAATTATTATATCTCATGACAAAATGCAGAAGTGTAATTTTTTCATTTTAGATAGAAAATGCATTTTATATGAGAATCTTATATACAATAACTGATAAAAATTATGTTCTGTAACGATTTCTTAACAATAATACTTTAGTCTTTATTTCAATAATAACCTGCTGTGGATAGAGCTCCTGGCAGATGACAAGTGCAGGTCTAATGCACTGTGTCCTTCATTCATTTAATCTTCACAAGAACCTTGTAAGGCAAGTCTTCATTGTTTCCATTTTACTGATGAGAAGATTGAGACTCATAAAGAATAAGCATTTGAATGAACCTAGTGTTACTGCGGACTTTGGTGTACTTAGAGGCCATAGGATGGCCTCCACCACTTCATCCCCCCAAATCCATCTGGGATCTCTCTCCCAGTCTAGCTGTCCCTCAGCCCATGGCAGCCCAAAGAGTGCAAATCCATCCCCAGTCTTCAGCTTTAGATTATGTAAAATTCAAACTCGATTCCACTCTACTCAGTCCACACTCAACAGTCATCCTTTTTCTGAGAAAGGATTCCGTAAAAAAATTTCTGATCTGTTTACACCCTCTTCCACCCCATGAGATATAAACCTCCCAGGCAGAGCAGAGACAAACTATTCAGTCATATAAAGGGGAGCTGACAACTGCTCTAGTCTCGGTTTTCCATGGCCACCCCTATCCCAGGCTGATGCCATATTCAGGGGCTGTTCTGGTAGGAGTATAAATTTTACTGCCCCCAGGAGCTGCCACGAGAGCTTGTTAAACAAGACAAGAATTATCATTTTCATTCCATATGTCCTCCCCTTGGAAATGCTTTATGACTGACTTGGGTTTATCCCCTAGCAACCCATTCTCGCTTTTAGGGAAAAGGAGATAAAATACTTGACATTTGCTTCAAAGACTGGCTCAGAATAATATTAAGGAAAATTCTGAGATGTCTCAAACTAGTTGGAGGGACAGGAAACGTGGAGCAGACAGATCTCTGCCTCAGTGAGTGGTCTGAATGCAGGCTTTACCCCAACATATGGCTGACCTGTACTGTGTAGCCACGCTCTGTATTCCCCTAAACTGAGGCACCAATTGGATATAGTCCGGAGAAGAATAGAAAAAGCTGCTTAACATATGGCAAGAACCTATATAATTCCCTGCAAATAATAAACCCCATTTCTCTGACAACCTAACCAATGTTGACCAGACCTTGCCACATTTTTTTGCTGCTCTGGTTGATCCTCGACCCCTGTATGATATCTGCTCCTTCAAATGACAACATTTTTCCTGGCCAAAAAAAAAAAGAAAAAAAAGAGCATTTCTTGGGTCATTTTGTGTGCATTTAGTTTATAAGTGTGACACGATTCTAAGATTTCTTATTCTTTCCAATTACAAAAATGTTTGCAATTAGGAAAAAAGAAACTTAAATATTGATTTAGCAAAACAAATAAGAGGTAGCTTGACCGTATTGAGTCGATCAGACGCCAGGCTACATGAAGGCATGGGCATACCCAATGTAACATTCCTACTGAAATATTTTATAGTCTTTGTAAACCCAACATGTTCCAAATCCAATTCATGACCTCATGTCCATAGTATACCCAATCCTTTTTGTCTCCATAAGTTCATTATCCTCCATGGGAGGATATGCCCAAAACCTCCATGGTTGTATGCCCAAAAAACTGCAAGTCTTCTAACATCACCTTCTTTCCCATTCCTAGTATTCAAGCCACCATCAAGTCCTTTGATTTAACATGCAAAATATCGCTGGGCTTTATACACTTTTCTTACCTGCACTAGGCCTGCCTCAGCCAAGGTAGTCCACTGTGCTTATCCATAGCTCTGTCTCTTGCTCTGTTTAAATCTATGCCTACCCTGCAGCCAAAATAGCCTTTGAAAAATGCAAATATGATGATGTATTTTCTTGCTTAATATCCATCAAAGATTTTCCATTGCTCTTAGGATAAATATCAAAGTCCTTATTACAGTCTTATGACCCAGCGAGTCTAGACTTCCCTTACTGTGAAAGCCTCATCTTAAGCCAGTTTCTGTGTGGTCTGTTTGAGTGTTGTCTGCGTGTGTATTTGTGTGTGTATGGACAAGTGTGAATGTGTTTTTGTAATTTATAGAGTTGTTATAGTAGCGATTGGGAATTACCATCCTTCCTTTCACCCTAGATCTGCATGTTGCCCCACTGGTTGTGTCTCAGTACTGGAGAAGCCTTAATGTCAGTGAGAATTAACAACCATCCCCTGGTGCCCTGCCAGGGTCCTGCAGGTCCATGATCCAGCAGGACTGTAAGCTTCATTGTAAGCTCATAAGCCATCATAGCTTCCACTGTCCACTGGGCACCCTTCTAAGGAGCAACCTTCTTACCTGAAGTGTTAGCTTCAGGAAAGTGCTTATTAATCATTCCAGCTGCAGTTCCTGGGCTGGTGCTTGTTGTTGGGTGTGGAGGGCTGTTTCTCAAGTGTAATGGCCCTCAACCTGTTAAGGAATTCCCCTCCCCCCTTTTTAATATCCTGTCATAAGATTAATAGTTCAAATGTGATGTCACATGCAAACATCCTGATAAGATCTTACTTAATGAAAAGCAAGCAAAGACTTTCTTTTGAGAACATATGTCTTTTGAGAAATTCAAAGCAAATTGGAGATAGCGTGGAAAATGTCTCAGGAAAAGAAAAAGTTCTAAATGAGAACATTTATCATCATCATAGATTCATGTGGGCTGTCAAGACACAATAAAGATTTTAACTCATTTTGTCTCCGGCAGCCTTTTCCACAAGGACCTTCATTAACAATCCTCCCTGCTTGACCTGTTTCTGCTCAGCCACATCTCCCACTGTGGAGGACAGGGTGTGAAATATATCTTTTCAAATGGATGTCATTGATTTTAATATACCTTTAATAATATTGCAGCTCAGTGTTTTAATTACTCATACTTTTTGGTACTTCCGCCCTCTAGCAATTTTATCTCATAAATCTGATAAGTGCAGTAGACTCTGACACCCAGATATTAGATGCTCAGCGTACATTGTGGAGAAACCATTTTCTCTGCGGTGGACTCAGAGATGGGTCAAAGGAGTGCCCTGAGGAGCCCAGTCACTCTGGCCTGCTGTCCACAGACGGGGGAGGCTTTGATACGCTCACGTGCAGTGGGACATTCTTCTCTGCCCTGTGACAGCACCGCCAGAGAATCCTTATCTTACTGTTCAAATGACAGCTTCATTCTGCCATGACTCAACCCTGCCCAGTCTACCTCAGTCGTAATGCAACACTTCTCTGAGCTTCACTAGACCATAGTGTTTATCTTAAGTATTTAGCTTCTCGTAATTTATTCCGATTAATTCTTTTTATATGCATTTTGCCCACTGTTGCAGGTTAAAATGTTTCCCCCAAAAATTCACATGTTGAAATCCTAACCCCCCACTCTCTGAGACTGTCTTATGTATAAATAGGCTTGGGACATGCAATTAGCTAAGTTAAGATGAGATCATACTAGAGGAAGGTAGGTCCTTAATCCAATATGATGGTTTCCTTATAAAAAGGGAGAATTTGGACCCAGATGGGTACAGAGGGAAGATAATGTGTGGGCACAGAAAGAACACCATCTATAAGCCAACGGACACCCGAGGCTACCAACAGCTGGGGAAAAGGCAAGGAACAGTCTCCCTCCGGCTCATAGAAAGAGTCACCCCTGCCAACACCTGGATTTCAGAAATAGCCACCAGAACGGTGAGACAATACATTTCCGTTGCTCTAAGCTACCCAGTTTGTGGTACTTTGTTAAGGCTACCTGAAGAAACAAATATACCCACTAAAGTATGAATTTCTTAAAGACAAAGATCTAAGTTTATTCATCTTTGTGTCACCTGAAATAGTCCCAGCATGAGGTAGATACTCAACAAATGGTTTATTAAACGTAGTTGTATGAGAAGTGAAACGTGACCAGGCACAAAGCTGATTTGTTAGAGAGTAAAGACCAATGGTAAAAGGACAGACTCTTCCATCACTGCGAGAGATGGGTGGGAGGAGATGATACCAAGGGGCAGATATTTTAGCAGAGATGATTCAGTCCACAGCCTTGGATAGCAAGCAGGTGCCGAAGCATGCCTCTAAGGTGTGTCTAACACAGTCAGGGAGACAGGCAAGCAGGCTCACGGAAATCCTGCAAGGCTGAGCATTAGGATCTAGTTTGCATTTATTCAGCGATCTTACAAATGGACAATAAACTCAGAAACACAGTGGTGTGGCTCAGGGGAAAACAGTGCTCTGGAAGCAAATGTTCTTGCAAAAACCAGAAGGCAAATCACAGGGGAGACTGTGGGATACGGAAGAAAGGATTGATAGCAAGCAACTGGGATTCTTCAGACAACCTCAGACATGTGAGGCTGACACAGGAAGTCCCTTGGAAGCCTGACCTTGACCTGGTGCTGAGCTGAAGCCCAAGATCCACTTTGCATTTGGGGGTGTGGCCAAAGATAGATCTGTCTCAAGATGGTCTTTAAAGAGCGCTAGTTTCTACAAAAGATTGTAATAGAGTTGCTTGAGTCTGGGATAAAGTAACTTGACACAGTCCATCTATTTTGGGTATCAGTTCATATCTAATTGAAGAGAGTAACTATAACTGTAAAGCAGTGATTGACTCAAGGAGAAATTGCAAAGTAGCTGGTCTTTTTGTGCAAGCAGCCTGTGCAGGTTTTCTGTTAGGTCTGTATACTTGGCCCAATTTTCCTTTTCTCAAAGTTGGAGTTAGTTGCCAAAATGACCACTCAGGAGCATTAGTCAAAGTGTTGCTTCTTTCATTCATGGCACTAGTCTGGCCCCTGTCATTATTTATGGGCCTGATCCTGGACTTAAAGTTCAGCATGGAACAAACTGATTAAATCCCTCTGGTTTTCCTTAACATTTAAAAAAATTCTTTTCAAGTAGGATATAGAATAATGTTGGCCTCAATTGCTTTCATTTACATATATCTAAATGCAAATTCTAGGACTAGATTCTAGAGAAAAATCCTCACTGTCCTACTTGTAACAAACATTTGCAGTGTAAAAATGTCTAGATGAAAATAAAGCATGACTAAGCCAGATGGACACTGAAGTGACATAACTAATAAGAGTTTAAAAAAAGTAATTGGTTTTATGATTCTGTAAGTAACAAGTGACAATCACAGAAAACTTGAAAATACAGCAAATTATAAAGAAAAAAAAATCACCCACAATCCTATTACCTAAAGAGAACAACTGTTGAGGCTTTCCTGCGTCTTTTCTCTGCCTGGAATGTCATACTCCTTTTAATCTTCAAATCAAATGTAATCTAAGGCCTCACCAGCAGAGTTGGAGGAAAGGCTTAATCATTATTAACCACTATACTGCATGGACGTTGGGTGAAGTGATATCTTCCAAAAAAGTTTTATGTGATCTTTCACAGTCTCAAGACCATTCTGGAAAGGGATTTTTTCATCTTCATTCCGCACTGGTCACTACATTTATCTAACTTTTTAAAGCCAGGCATAGGGATCTTTGATATGGTTTTGACTACTCAGCCCTGACCATCTCTGTTTTCCCCAGTCCTTCACTACACATTTGTATTATCCCTCCAAGTCATGTTACTACTGGACTGAGTGTCACCATGGGAATGGAGACAGGTCTCCTCTAACTAAGGAACCTGGAAAAAAATCCCACCTACTTCCCAGTGATGGGAAAAGCTTCCTATACTTCTGGCCAAGTCTCCTGTTTCCACTTAGCCTCCTTCAGAAAACGTTTGCCTCCTGGCCACCATTCCCGTAACCTGGCATAACCTCGCCTCTAGGAGGCTGGGTGGAGGTGGTTGTGGGATCTACTGAATGTCTGGCAACTTTCGCTTTTGGCCCTCCCTCCCACTAAATTTCAGTTGAGTTAAAGAGAACACAGGGACTTGGTGACCTTCTCTAAATGGCAAGGAAAAGAAAAACACCCATAAGCAGGAGGAACAAAGGTATGCCTTGAGGAACCCCGTCTCTTTCCCAGTTCCTAAATTGCCACCTACTTTCCCTTGTTTGAATAGTAAAGTTAATATGAAGAATTAGATCATGGTGTAAACTAATGTGAAAATCTTTAATTTACTTTTAATTCTACTCATATTTTTATACATTAAAGAATGTGGAATTCAAAAAATTAATCTTTTACCTAAATTAATTTCTTACTAAATTTTTTTGCCATATATTTGAAATAATTAAAATCACACCATATATGTGATTCTGAATTCTATGATTTTATTTACATTATAACTAAGCATTTTTCAATGTCATTCAAAACTCTCAGCAAACATAATTAAGAGTTGTATAGTTTTTAATTATGAGTATGCAAAAATGCACATCATCTTGGGATGGGCAGTCAAGAGACGTGGGAGTTAAGAGATGAAGCAATGCAACCAGACTCTAGCCCCAGCTCTGGCACACATTACCTCCATAATCTAGGTAAGTTAATTAAACTCTTTGCACCTCAGTATCCTCGTCTGTAACATGGGGGGTGATAACAATACATATTCATATTGTTGTGAAAATTTAATGAGCCAAACTATGGAGAGTCCTAGGAAGGGTGTCGTGAACCCTGGAGAAATGCTGACTATTACTGCATTACATTGTCATCTGTGTCATTAAGCGATGGGATCTCCACATCCAGTCCTCTGTTTGACTCTGAGCTCTATCTACCTTCTGTGACCTTGGGTAAATTACCTACCCTCTCTGAATGTCAGTTTTCTGACCTGTAAAGCAAATAGTAGTACATCTTTTCAGGGGTGTTGTGCCAATTAAATCCAAAATTAAAGGTAAATTCCTCAGCACAAATCCTAGCATAAATTAAGTGTTCACTATATTATGACTTAATCTTTTCACATTCTCTGTGCCTAAAACAAAACCTTCTAAATAATAAATGCTCAAAAAGTATTTTTGAATAGGTGTTTAATTAAAGAGCTGGGCCATGGTGTACTTATGTCAATGTAAAAGTTTGTAAAAGACCTGAAATGGTATTGCTAACTTGATTATAGAAAATGTCCATGTGGAAAAAAGAAAAAAAGAAAAGCAAATGCCCATGTGGAATGAAATTGAGGATAGTTAAGGGGATTTCACTTTTACTTAAAGTTTACAATGAAAATAAATTCACATTTTAATGTTATTATTTAAAACTATTTTAAAACAATTAAACTTAAGGGGAAAAAGGTAAGGATAGGGTCTTATTGTGTACCCTAGGTTTAGTGGACAGTCACTAAAGTAGCATGAGGGGAGAAGCAGGGGGGACGTATGTCTTCCAGATCTTTCCAAGAAGCTTCAGATCTTTCTGAATCTTTCAGATCTTCAGATCTTTCAGACTTTCAGAAGGTTCTTTTGCCTTCCCTTTGAGCCTGAATCTACAGCATACCCAGTATAGTCAAAATTCGTTTTTTTTTTCTGAATAAGTAGTTTTCATATATACACAAAAGATTTTCTTATAAACTGGGCCAAAATTTTTTCCAAGATTATTTTCATATCACCATTCAAGGATTACAAATCCAGTTTGAAGTAATATCTTGTTTTGACACACTCTTCTCCAGGTGAAATGCTTCTATTGTAATGTACTTCACTAAAAGTGCAATGAAGATGCTTATTTGTGTGTTGAGATGAAGTGGTTAAGTTTGCCTTGTGTTTGTATGGAAAAAGGACTTAGCTTAGTTGGCATGATCATGAATTTCCCAGGACTTGACATTTCTCTGTGTGCTGATGGTTGCCCAGGTCTTGCTAATGGCCCCACCCACACATGGACTGGTTGGCTCTATCGCAGACTCTCTTTGGGGAGGGTTGGGTACATAGGTCATCTCCAAGTAGCATTTGGCAGCAGCTGCTCACAGATGAAGACACTGTGCCCAAAGCAGTGCATGAGATCCATGGAAGGGGTTGATGGTTCATTCTACCTGTCAGTACATGAATAGAATGAGTTGGCCATTGGGTGTGCTCACCTATCTTCTTCTGCCAGGCCCCAGTTCAGACTTGCTTGAAAGTTGACATATCTCTTCTTCATTGTGCCTCACTCCTTTCTGTAGAGAAACTGCCATTTGGCTGTTTTGAAATTGTGGTCTGAAGCCTGGGGCTCTTGCATGTCCCAGAGATAGAAGCTCAGGTGCCAATCTAACAGGAAGACCTGTGTTCTCTGGCAAAGTGTCTTGTAGGTCCAAGAGTTCAAAAAAAAAAAAAAATGGTGCAAGTTACAGCAGATGCCACAGTCTCATATCAGAAAAAGAAAGAAAAAGACTTGAACTTAATGGAACAAATCTTGGGCAAGAAAAATGTTTACATGACAAAGCCAACTTGTGCAACATTGAAAGTAGGTAAAATGCTACCTGATGGTCTTCTGTCCCTTTTTGGTGGCCTCCCTCCCTCTAAAGTCTTGTTATGGTGGGAAGTGCACAGGACTGGGGGTCAAGTAGTTGTTGATTTGAATCCAGACATTTCCATTCCCGGAAGTCTGACTTGGCTATGTTCTCTATCCTAGAAGATCTTCAGCTTCCTCATCTATAAAAAAGGGATTAAAATATCTTTCTTACAAGAATAAGGGGCAAGGATAATGACATAAAGCAGTTAACATTTGGTAAACACTTTATATTAATAACCATGATTGAGAGTAGCTTTTATGTACACTCAATAGATAGGACCTGTCCAGTCCCAGGCCCTCAACAACCTGAAGTCTTCAAGCTGTTAACTGGCTTTTTGATTTAATAACAGGTTTAGGTGGTGTTTATTCACAGATATTATAGTTTAATTAAAGACATTTATGAAACAATCTTCCCATTAATGTAAAATCTTTGAGCACGTCAAATAGCAATTTCATAACCACTATGAAGACTACCATCAGAATAATGGAAAATAACAAATGTTAGCCACAATGCAGAGAAACTGGAACCCTTGTATATTGCTGGTGAGAATGTAAAAGGTGCAGTCACTATGGAAAACAGTTCGGCAGCTCTTTGAAAAGCTAAACACAGAATTACCAAGTGATCACTTCTAGGTGTATAAGCTAAAAGGATTAAAAATAGGGACTCAAACATATGTGTATCCTAATGTTCATTATGGCATTATTCATAATTGCCAAAAGGAAGAAACAACCTTAGTGCCCATTAACAAGCAAATGGATAAAAAATGTGTTTTATACATATAATGGAGTATTATTCAGCCATAAAAAGAAATAAAGTTCTGATGCATGGTACAATATGTGTAAACCTTGAAGACATCATGCCAAGTGAAATAAACTGGACACAAAAGACAAATGTCATATGATTCCACTGATATGAAATGTCTAGAGTAGGCAAATTCAGAGACAAAGTGGATTTGAGGTAACTAGAGGTAGGGGAAGAGGAGAATGAAAAGTTACTACTTAATTGGTAGAGTTTCTGTTTGGGGTGATAAAATAAGTTTTGGGAGTTCACAATAGTGAGGGTTGCACAACATTGTGAATCTAATTAAAGTCACTGAATTACATGCATAAAAACAGTGAAAATGGTAAATTTTAAGTTGTATATATTTCACCACAATAACAATGATTTACAAAGTAAATACATAAATATGTAAATATACTGCCTCTAATTTTTTTAAAAAAATAGTAGATTACAAATTCACATGGTTCAAAAATAAAAGCAGTAAACACTAATAATTCTTACTCCTTTCCCTGGTCCCATGCACCTTGTTCCTTTCCACATGTAACCACTGTTATTAATTTCTTAAGTATCCTTTCAGTATATCTTTATGCAAATACCAAGCAAGAATAGAGATGAACTCTTATCCCCCCTTTCCGTATATGTGTGTGTGTGTGTGTGTGTGTGTGTGTGTGTGTAGTTCTGTCTTCATTTATCCATTTCAGTATAAAAGAGCTGCCCCATTCTTTTATACTGCTGTATACTATTCCGTTGTGTGAATATACCATAGTTAATTTAACCAGTCCTTTAGTAATGAATTGCTTTGAACTTTTCATAGTCAAAGTTTTTCAACATATAACCTTATATATTTTTTCACCCCCATGTGCAGTTTTTACCATAGGATCAGTTCCCAAGATTAGGATTGCTGAAATCAGAGGGTAATTGCATTACAAGTTTGATAGCTATTCCTAATTCTTCTCCACTAGTATTTGTACCCACCAACAATGCCATAAGGATGCCTGTTTGTTCAAAGATTCACCAAGAAAAAATGTGTTAAATTTTGGTTTTGCCAATCTCGTTAGTAAAAATATGGTATCTGAGTATTTTTAAAATTTATACTACTCTTATTATGAGAACAGTTTGGCATCTTTTTATATATTTAGAAGTCATTTTTATTTCTTTTTCTACTGACCTAACAGTTTCCAGAATCCAAAGGAGTAAAAAGCTAATAGCAGTTTCTCAGGCTGGGGCAAGTGGAAGGTTCATCTGAGTCTCCCTCTACTCATTCCTATGATACACATACCTGCTCTCAGATATCCTGAGAGTGAGTAGAAAGAGCATTGCTTTTGCCTGGAGGGGATGAGGTTCGGAGGAGAAGGCAGTCTGCCCTGTAAGTGCACTGGATCACAATTAGTATGAAAAGTGAGCTGTGAGTCAATAAGTCTAATAAAACCACTTTGTCTAATGTCCTACCAACCTTTTCATGCAATTTCCAAAGAGCTGCCTGTGAAAATCTGCTCAAGAAAGATGATCACCTGAGCTTGCAGATTTCATACTCTATAGCTCCACAGTTTCTTGGGAGAGACCACAAAGCCATTCAATCATTCCCTTTGAGATGGGGATAAATAACGGCAATGCCACGTGAGTAGCATCAGTTGGCTGTGAGGGCAAGCTGTCATTTCCAGAGAGGGATGTGGTTTTATATCCAAGGGTGCAGCATATAATCATATTTAAAAAATTCCAAAGATAGCAGAAATTCAAATGGGACGGTTTTGTCATTAAGCTGCCTGCAGGTGTTCCATTTAGATCAGAAGCTACATTTGCAAGCCAGAAGGAAAGAAGTGGGCTTTTGCTTAATTCATTGACTCTCAGAAGAAAATGAACATTCTTTTTTTTTTCTATGACAAACTGGAATTTGCCTCAGACGAGCTTGACATATTGCCGGCTTGAGGTCTAACTTTGTCTGAGAATGTCAGGCCACTGTTCCAAAGTCGCCAGGATCAGAGGCCAAAAGGAAAAAGAATGGGGCTTTTCTAAAACTGTTGGATGATATCTTCCCCACGATCTGTCCTGATGTGTCACTGCAAGTGTCCATGTGACTAAGGTCAGAGAGAAAAACACAAAGAGAGGCATTCTTGAGCCCAGAAATGGCTTCTGGTAAAAGAAAATAACCAAGGGACATGATGGGTTCAGGACATCTATAACCAACCTGGGCTGGATCAGCATTTCTAAGTTTTTAACCAAGAAATATTGATTTATGTTTATTATGCTTTATGGCACTTTAGAGCAATTTATAACACTTACATTAAGCAATGGATGGGCTGGGAGAAAAGCCAATACGGACATGAAAAAAGATGAAGTGCTGTCAGGAACAGCAACTTTCAAGTACCAGGTGCAATTTCTTGCTTTTGCATTTTGTCTGAACCCTTTAACATGAAGCAAGAACGTGACTATTGATTTTTAAGTCACACAAACAAAAAATAAGCTGAATAAACCCAAAGAAATTCTTAAAGTACATACACATACAAACACACATACATACACATACCTACCCTCAACCATCAAAACCGAAAGGCAAAAATAAAACCCTTCTCTATATACTTATTTTAAAAATACACTTAAGGAGGGCCATTATGTAAAATAAAGGAAACAGATAGTACTGTATAAAATATAAGTATTTTAAATAGGAGTTATTTTAATAAAAACAAACAAATGCAGCAAAATATTAGGGACCTTCATCAAGATACTCACTCTTCTACTCTAATCAATTTTGATGAATCAGGAAAGACTTCAGAGACCAGAGGCACTTTCCTTGTATGTGTCCCGCAAGAGCAGTTCCAGGATTTAGCATCAAGGAAACAAATGAAAATATGCAAAGTAGTCCCAAGAGACCATGGTAATGGGTTTTGAAAAATAGGGTTTTACAGATATAGAAGTTGTTCATTCTTTTCATGATCATCGATTAGTAACATCAATAGTTATTGTTAGCAAACACTTTCAGAGCTAGAAAGTTGCCAAAAGCATTTAATCTAATTAGTTACTGTTATCATTAGCAATTTTAAGTAGTGAAACATTTGCTTGGGTATACTATACATCTCCTTCAAAACACAGTCCTGTTTCAAAGAAGACCCCAGGCTGTAATAAGAATGAAATAGAAGTTGGGAGTGAGGCGGATCACAGTGAAACTTCTTAGGATGGAAACAAATTTTAGTAATTTTAATTTGGAATTTTTCCTGAAGGAGAATGTCCATGATTCTGCAGAAGTCTTATAGGCATCGTAGAAGAACTGAATTTTGAGTTGAGTTTGCAAAGGCTCAAGTGAAATGATTTGATGATATAACAAGATGTAATTCTAAGAAAATGAGGAAAACATCAGTTAGGAAGTTGGGGCTTGATGGATACGAGATGGGATAAGGAATCTGATAAAACTGATAATGATAGCAAGAAGCAGGTGTGATTTTAAGAGGCAAAGTAATACTAGCATGGAACACTGAAGACAAGATTAAATATGACTTCATTACATATGAACAAATAAACAAAAAGAATTTGGAAGGGAAAAGGCTGAGTATACGGATAAAGGAAAGGACGTGAAAGAGAAGACCTCAGTAAGATTTAAGGGAGCATTCAGGGCTCTTCAAAGTGTGATCCTCATATAATGCTCCAATGATACTCCCCAAAGATCCCATCACTCCAGGCAATCTATTGCATGTATCTTCAAAGCACACAGAGGGCCTCCAAGATGGTAGAGTGCATTCGTTGACTGAGGATTAATGGATACTCGGATGCTTTGTCCAGTTGCCAGCTTCCCATTCCCTCCCTCAGTCCCTGGAATTCCAGCACTTCATCACAGAGTCTCTTTTTTAGGGTCCCTTTGCTCTTTAAGCAGCCCTCTTAGGTGCAAATTCTTTCAGAGTGGCCCAAGGCCAGCTCCATTTGCCCCTTGGAGAAACTGAACCTGTTGAGGAAAGTCCCAATTCCCTCCCAGGACACTCCTTGCTCTGCCATCCAGTGGGCAGCTTTAGTCACTCTCATGGTCTTTAAATTTCTCAAGTTTTTATCTGGCCCCATTCCTTCTTCCCACCTCTCGCTCTGACTCCAGAAGGGACGCAAATGAAGCTCTCCACTCAAAGCTCAGACTTGGCTTGAGAAGGTGGGAGCAGAGCACTCTGAACACCCCTTCTTCTTCAACAATTCCCTTTCCCAGCTGGCTCTGGTGATGCCCTGTGCTGGTGAATCAGTTTCACTCCCTTCGCAGGTCCTTTGCAGGAGGTCTGTCCTCTCACCTCACTTGGGTATGTTTACTCTCAACCTTTGGTGCTTCAGACAAACTGAGTTTAATCTTTGGTTATGCTTAAATATTTAAATGCATTTAATGTCTTGGTCTTATACGATATTCGAGGGAGATTCTTTGGTGCTCTCCAGCATATCTCTTTCCAGAGAGTCTTTTATCATGTTAGTCATTCCTCCTCAACTTAAATTTACTTACTGGTGTTGAGTTCATCACATCGGTAGCAGCAGCTTCATTGCAAGATACCCCAAGTAGCTAGATTCCCTTATATTAACATACCATTTCTCCCACTGTAACTTTGTCTTATTTTGTCTTGGTTCCGTCCTCTAGAGAAAACACTGCATTTTCAGTGTCAGCTGCTAGGATTGTTTCAGACTTCAGTGCTGTGTAAAGATGGCTGGGTAGTCAGTTGAGAGAAAATGGCAGAAATTGGAAAAAGTGACTTAATTAACTGAACCCAGGGGAAAATGGTGGCCAAGAATCATATCAACAAGGTATGGCAAAGACATAGAGTTGAAAGCAGGAATTAAGGATGAAAGACAGAGTGGTATTTTTCGTGAATGTGTTTGTGTGTATTAATGGGTGGCTTAACTCAGGGTCGATAGCATGAGGATGTGACTGTGGATGTATGGATAAGAGACTACATAGGACATCTAAATGAAGTCTCCAAAAATGAAATGAGGTTAGCTTATAGCATTATGTGCTTGGGTAGGGAGATGGGGGATACAGGTTGGGCAAAAAGTTTAAAAATTAAGATATTTTATATTGTAATGTGTCTTTAGGCAGTCAATGTATAAATATCCTCTTCTAAGAAGGAAAAGGAGCTGACCTGGCAGTAATGGCAGGTGGGAGTGAAAGTTGGTGCCCTGTGAAGCCAAAACTTGTAGAGAAACATCCCTGCTGAAGTTCCAAGAATTTAGCAGGAGCTTAAGGTTAAAAAAAAATAAAACACTAAAGAGGTTCCAATAGGATGCTAAAATAGCAAGGGCCCTTAAAGCCAGATTTTAGGAATGGAGAGTAGAGAACATGAAAGAGCTGAACATAACAGGTCAGGCAGGAAAGCCTGAGGGGGACAGGCAAGTATCTATGACGAGCCTGACGGTCATAGTTGGAGTCTATGATCCCTGAACCACGATGAGTGGATGGATCAGTTTCATTTAAAGCGCGGGAGATAGAACCTAATGGTCAGTTGTTTTTACTGAGTCATTTCATTTAGTAGAGTTTGAAGTTGTAAGGATGGAAAATTTCTGGAATTGGAGTAATCCTGTTGTCCTAGACAGTCCACCTTGATAGACATGATATTTTTCTGGGTTGACTGCTTTTAATTTACCGGATGGAGAAGTGAAATACATCACAGAATTGACCTGATCCCTTGAAACCTGAGTTTCTAGGTCCATGTTAACTCTTCCAAGAGGTGGCAGTCTAGGTGGCCAAAGGAGGTCTTGACCATTGGAAGTCTTTTTTTGAGTTAGGTGATTAACTTTGGTCAGTGTTGTTTCCCCAAGACATCAATGCTGGGAAGGAATTTCCTTCTTCCTTCAAAGTCAGAGATCTTGGTGTCTATTTATGTAGGGTAAACCAGGACCACAGTAAATGTTACCCCAGATTTTAAATGCCAGATGCGGCATTACAGTTGCAGGTGTGACTAGATCCAGGCAAATCCTTTCCTTCCCCAAAGAGGTTGTTTCTACCATAAATGTAGAAAAGTGGAGAGCAAGTCAATGATAATCAACACTGGATCCCACACATCACTGCATATCTCTAATCTTCAGGTAGATTCCACCAGTACATAGTCCGGTGTCATATCATCTGGCCAGACAAAACATGGCCCAGAAACCTGACTTGGGTTCTTGAGTGCCTATTTTTTAGAGTTGGTTCTGGGGAGGTGTTTTTGTTTAGACCTGAGGTTCTTGTAAGACTAGATTCATTAAACAGATCAGGATCTTGTCTAGACAAATAATAAGTTCTTGATCGAGGGCACCTTGCTGGAGGAAGGACACCAGTCTAATGGCATTCAGAGTTGCTAAGAAATGTCTGGGTGTCTGCCTTTCATTCAGTGCCCTTCCAGACCCAGACAAGGTTGCAGGTGCCCCGAATACCCAATAATTCATTCACCAGGGAAGCAAGGAGAGGCCATAGGACCTGGATGGTGTGTCTTATTTGGCTTGGTCTAAGGTAATGGAGAAGAAAGAAGAGGAGGTAAAGTTCTCCTGTAGGAAGGGTAATCATTTCTACCCACGCTCCAAAACCCAGATGTGGAGAAATCACAAGCAGTATGGTATGGCCACAGCATGAGACTCGGGCAGGGTCCAAGGATGGCTCATCTGAGTGTGGCAATGTGGGCTCAGGTCACAGAGGGAGAATGGCTGCCCTGAAGTGGGACTTGTGTGTAGCTGCTACATAAATGGATGATGACAGTAGGTGAGAAATGACTTTGGGGTAGCCAGAAAGAAGGCATCTGACAGGTAGTGGAGCATCCCAGCAGGATCACAAAGCAGGATCCGGGAGGTGAGCCCCTGAGAACAGAATGAAATTGCTGAGATGCTTCTAGGGGTCACAGCAACCAAAGAGCATTTCTTTTACCATCAGGAATGATCTCAGTTCTTTCCTTTTCTCACGTATAGTCTTCTCATGCTACCAGCAAAAGGAAAGTTTTCCTTGTTGTTAACAATAAAAATTGTGTTTAACTTAAGCTAGTTAGTTAATTGTCTTATTGGAACACTTAGTTTATAAACGGGATCCCCCTCCCTCCGATAGTACTAGTTGCTTCTCTTTGTTTTCATCTTTGTACCCAGGGACTCATTTTAGGCAAGATCTCAATTTGTATCAAAGAATGCCAATTTCTGACTCCTTTGCCAAAAAAAAACAAAAAACAAAAAAACAACAACTTGCCAAATAGAGATTAGTTTTGAGAAACCAAAGATAAATGTACACATCTTAAAGGTTGAATTGTATTATTTCCCTCTTTATACTTTGATTAGTTTGACAGATGGAACCATCACAATTTACTCATTGTTCAGCTAGAAACCCCACAAAGCTGTAACCTGAATCCCTTGTCCTGAGGCCACTCAAAGGCGTCTCCATCCAATGGGGTCTTTGGACTCCAGCAGAGAGGTGGGAAAGAGTTATTATGCCATTTGAAATTGCTTTCAGTGTGCTGAGAAGTGGTCGGGCCATTTCAGGCCATTGCCGTGTGGCAGGGTGCCCAACTGCCTACGTCAAGCGGTGTTTATAAATTAGAAATTACCAGCCATTTGGTTCCTTGCTGATCATTCAGAGTCCTGGAAGACTGTGCCGACGTGCCTGGGGCAGAGTTGTTACTGGACCAAACGAGGCATAGTTCTTGGTTAATCAGTCATGATTTGTCTTTCTGGTGGTGTTTTGGAAGAGGCTTGAAAGTATATGTCTCTTCAGGTGCAGTCCTATATGGCTAATTATTCCAACTAACAGCAACCATGAAAATAGTTCTTTGAAAGTTCTGTTGCCCAGCAGAGAAACTGACCATCAAATTCAGAGACAGAGATAGTCCGGTGTGATTATCTCCAGATATATTTCACTCATCTAGTCAGAAAGGCTTGTTGGGCCCCTACTATGTGCCAGACTCAAAGCATGATTGGACGAGTGGCCCTCCACACACCATTTTTTTATTGAGTCATCACTAAGTACTTGAAACTATTTTAAGCCTTTTATGTAGAGTAACAGATTTAATCTCTACAACAGCCCTGGGAGAAAGACATGCCTAAGGATCCTATTTGACAATTGAGAAAAAAGCAGCTCAGACTTAGACTTGTTTTCTGGGGGCCCCACAGCTAGCAGACCCCGGAGCTGTGACATGAATGCAGCCGACACACCCTGGAGACCATTCTTAATCTTTTGCTTTTCTAGATGTCTTGACTGCATTTCTACTGGTGCTGAAACTGAGGGCTAGTAACCATGCCGGACTGTGAATTTGCTTAGAGTTTCTGAGAAGCTCTGTGACCAAGTCCAGGTGATCCCTGCAAGGCCTGCCTTCTCCTCTCCAGAAAGGCTGGAGCAACCCAAAACCCAGAATCACTGTTACTGACCAGCAGCTGCCCATCTTCAGCCCAGGCCAGTATCCCCTGAGTGTGATTCGTACCCACAGCGCAGGCTGAGCCCAGGTGAGGGTCCCTGAGGTCAGGCCACCTTTCCCGGTGTCTCCCTCACTCCTCACCATCTTGAAAACCAGCCTTGTCGTAACTTTCCTATCCACTTCACAGACCGGTAGCAGACCACAGATGCTGCTTTGGTGTGATTGGAGACTGGGAAGAATAAAGTGATGGGCAGAGAAAATACTTTGAAGTGGCTAAAAAAAAAAAATGAAACAGACTTTAATTAAATGTGGCAGGTTGAACACATACGCTTATGAACACAAAAGCTCCCAAATGAAAGAACGAAGAGAGGAGGAGCAGACAAAGACAGCAGATGAGTCACAGGCAAGGGGTAACTCAGAGATCTGGCCTTCCTGGGAATTTACAGGCCTGATGGAGAGAAGCCAAGAGTGACCACAGAAGCAACCCAGGAGGCTCAGGGGCCCAGAGGCACCAGGCAACTTAGACGGAGGAGGTGGGAAGGAGGCAAACCCCACATGGGTCAACTGAAAAGTTGTAGGGAATAGTCAGGTCCCCAGAGGCCTTTTCTCATTCACGGAGCTGATCAGCTGCCCCTCCTGACTCGGGAAGAAGTGAGTCTATCGTCAAGAGTCCTGTTAAGGTGACGCACTGAGCTGGTGGACACCAGACACACTGACCATATAAGGGAGGCCAGCACTGGAATTGAAGGCATCAAGTGATCCTCTGCATTATCAGTGGTGAGATGCCTGGGCCCCACCTTCTTCTCCCTTCTCCCAGGGGTCCCAGACTGCAGCTGCCAGACTTATATCCTACTTGGCAGGAGAATGGAGGGCAAGTTTTAGCGGAGTTTACTGACCTGAGAGAAAACACTTCCAATCCATAATTCTGGTCTTCCATAGCCTACTCGCAGCTCCTTAGGACCTCGCTCTGAAATGGAGTGGTAGCCAGTGATCTAAGAAAAGCTGTTATAACTAAATATAGAATCCCAAACAGGAAAAAAAATAGAAAGAAAAAGACTTAGAGGAAGCAAGAAGACTGAAGGAAAAAAATCTCTAAAATTTTAATTAATATGATCAGGTAGTTAAGAGAAGAAACTGCATTTTTTTAGACAAGAAAAGAAGATGATTTAAGACATCTTTCAAACAAGAGAATAAACAAAAAAAGAAATTGAAAATAGGAGAGAAAAGGTAAGAAAATCGAGGAATCAAGTCAGGATATCAATTGACAGATAATATGGGTTCCAGAAATTGAGCAAATAAAAAGTGAAAGATGGGAAATAATAAAAGTAAATTTCATAGAACCCCACTCATGAATTCTAAGATAGTCCCTGCATAGAGTGAACACTTGATAAACATTCAGAGCACAAATTCTAAAGAATTCGTGTATTTACAATGTAATGAATGAAAAGGGCCCTGATCAGGAAATCCCAAGACAAAAGAGGGTTTTTTCAAAGCTTGCAGAGAAGTATCAGCATCGAAATGATCTTAGCCTTCCCAGTAGCCACCCTGGAAGCTAGAAATCAATGGAGCAAAATCTTCACAATTTTAAGGGAAAATGATGCACGCCATAGAATTCCATACCAAACAAATTATCAATCATGTATGCAGATAGAATAAAGACATTTTCTGACAACAAAATTTCAAAATCATTATCCATCCTTCCTCCCCCGACAGACCCCAGAAGAACGCACTTTCCTGGGAGGATCCTGGTATATGTACTCCAAGTCAAGGGCACAGATAAAGGAAGACAAATTATTTGGGAGCTGGAATCCAACGTGAGAGAGAAGCTAAGGGAATTCCCAAGATGAAGATAAAGGAAAGTCCCAGGAAAATAACTGTGCTGAGGCTAGGAGAGTGATCATTCCAGATCACAGCAGGAAAACAGAGGTTTCCAGGAGGGGTGTTAGCAAGAAAACTATAAAACCAGTATGCCCAGCTACATTCATAGGAGTTTAGAGTTCAATCAGACAGATTATGGCATATTAACGACAGATTCAAGCAAATAAATGAGGCAATTTTTAAATCCAGGAAAAACAAAAAGTTAATACAAGGACATGTAACTACTTTCTATACTTGTATATAACTACAAGTCTTAATGTGAACCAAAATTTAAACTAAACGTGACAATGCGAACATCCAATGTTAATTTTAAAAAGTGTCATGTAACTATCGTGGAAAGATGGGAGAAAGAGAAGTATGTATGCTGGCACTGATGTTGGACTACGAAATTCTAGGTTTTTAGTAGAAACTGATATCACTTGAGTTTTGAAACTAAGTACATATATTAGATGGAAATAAAAGTTAGGTTGGACATAAAGAGCAAGGGGAGAAGAGGAGGAAGAGAGCAAACAAGGGAGGAAGGAAGGGATGAGGATGGAAGGGAGGGAAGAAGAAAGAAGGAAGAGAAAACATGGGAAGAACATAGATTCTCGTTAGAAAAGTTCCCAATGAACTGATACTGAGTGTGATGGGTTTTCAAAGGATGGAGGGAGTACACCAGGGCAGTCAGGACAGGGCTATTTAGGCAAGTGGTGAGGATTGTGGAGAGAGGGGTTACGTAACGGGGAGGCACTGTGTCAAGGAGACAGTCATTTAAGCAAGTTTATACACACCTTGCGTTCAAGGCTTCTGGTAGCCTGTAAAATAATTCCTTTGTATGAAATGAAAACACATACCCCAAGATTTGGTCCTTGTTTAAGGTGAGTGATGGTATACAGGAGTTCTATCTTAAGAATGTTGAAAATTTCCTAGTTTAAAAAGAAGAGTAAATAGTACTGTTCTGAATAGATGCAACCCTACCCCATGGGCAAAAAGGATTGTGAAGCGAGAGAAGTCATCTGCAGATTCGAGGGATGTCTCTTCTTCCTGATGGACATAGCCCAGGCCAAGGCACGGGGTTGGGGAACAGGATTTCAGTCCCTTCATGCCCTCTTGGCTGAGTGATTTCAAATTCTCCCTCCAGGTCTCTGATCCACAGTCCTCACCCTGATCTGGAGGGATTAGAAACCATAGTTAGTGAAGAGGCTGAAGAGGGGGATGTATCTGCCCACCCTTTCCCTCCCCCAGGTGTCCAGGCACAAGGCAGCAGTGAGCTGTGAGAGGAAGGAGTACTAACTAGGCATGAGTCTAGAACTTTGAGTATGACCCCAGACTAGATGTTTTAGTTGACGAAATGGGATTATCTTTGTAAAGAAAATTGACTAAGTTTTTTGTTTTTAATGGAATTCTCAAGATATTATTCAAATGGTAAGGAAAAAAAACAAGTTTCTAGACCAGGCCTTAAAGGACAGTGGATAAGACATCAGAATTGTTTTCTGTGTCCAGCTGGTGCATTAAAATGTTACAAAACAATCTTATTATGTTAATGGAGGTGTATCCATTACTGTGAGTTAGAAAAATAGGATATCCATCTATGACTGTAATTGCCGGGTAGGATTCCTTAATACTTAAATATTGTCCAGCAAAATAGAACCACAACTTTACATACCTGAAGAGCAATTCAGAAGATGCTATAAAAATTGAACATGATAAATGCAGAAAGTCAAGCAACTCTGCAATGGTATCATATCACTTAAATTTCATTTTAAATTTACTCGATCCAGTTTCACTTAAATAAAAAAAAAGTAGTTTTATTTATACATCAGGATGTTTTGAATTCATGCATACATAAATTTCTTAAAACATCAATAATGTTTCCAAAGGACCTCAGGAGTACACTGAGTTTTGGAGTTTCCACCATCTTTTGACAAAGGTCCATGAGCCCCTCCCTGTAAAGTTTTGGTTTCAAAAACATTTTAATTGATCTGTAATTCACATATCACCAAATTAAATGGTTTTAAAATATTGAGAGAGTTGAGTATTCATCACCACAATCTAAGTTTAAAACATTGTCATCACTCCCAAAATTCCTTTGCTAATTAGGAGTCACTCTCCATACTCCACCCCTCCCTACTAGCTCAAGGCACTCCAGTCTACACTCTGGCACTAGAGAGTTAAATGTTCTGGACTTTCATAAAATTGAATCACACAACATGTGATCTCTGGTGATTGCCTTCTTTCACTTAATATGTTTTTCAAGGTCTATCCCTGTGGTAGCATGTATTAGTAATTCATTCTTTCTTATTGCTGAGTAATAGTCTGTGGTATAGACATATCATATTTTCATCAGTAGATGGATATTGAGTTATTTCCACCTTTTGGCTATTAGTAATGATGCTGCTTAGGAACATTTACATACATATTTTTATGTGGATAAATGTTTTCATTTCTCTTGGGTATGTATCTAGAAATGAAATTGCTGAGTCATAGCAAAGTTAAACATGAGAACCCTATCTTTAACTTTCTGAACAACTCCTGAATTATTTCCCAAAGTGGCTGCATAATTGCACATTTCCAATAACAATATATGAGGGTTTTAATTTCCCCCTCTTTCCAACTCTCATTATTTTCTTATTTTCTTCTTACTTTCCTTCCTTCCTTCCTTCCAACTTTTTTCTTTTTTGTTTTTGATTGTAGCCAACCTAGTGGATGTGGACTGGTGGCTCATTGTGGCTTTCATTTATTTTTCCCTAATGGATAATGAATTGAGCATTTTTCATGTGCTTCTTGGCAAGTTACACAACTTCTTTGCATGGCTATTTAAATCCTTTTAAATAGGATTTTTAAAACATATTCTTAAATTGAATAATTTGTCTTCTTATTAATTTCTGGAAATTCTTTATATACTCTAAATAATCATCACTTATCAGATACATGCCTTGCAAATATTTTATCCCATTCTGTTTGTTTCTTTTTCATTTTCTTGATAGTATCATTTGTAGCTCTAAAGTTTTTCATTTTGATGCAGTCCAATTTACCTGTTTTTTCTTTTATTGTTATGGGTTATTATCAGTAATCCCTTAATTTTGTTCTGACTAAGTGTGCCCTCAAAAGAAAAGTAACATAGATTTTTTAAAAATTAAAAAGGAGAAAAAAATGAAATTAAATTTAAAAGAAAAAGAAAGATATTTTGGGATAACTAGCAGAAATTGCCATAGAATATACCAGGAGACATCTATTCTGGGTCTCCTCTGCACTCTGACTTATTGATGACACAGGTTGGTTGAACGATTACCCTCTCAGAAGATGTGTTCCTCTGTCTCTAAAGTGGGGAAAACAATAATATATGGACATACCACATAGGATTCAACAAATGTTTACTGACTTACCTAATATGTGTGAAGCCTTCTGTTACTGCTGGTCTTAGAAGGACTGGGGTATGCTGGGAAGGTTCAATGCTGAATAAAATGTAATTTTTGATCTGAGCATATATTACAAGGGATGGTATTACAGATATGATAAAATCATAAAGAAAATGTTATTCAAGGTTAGTCACTTCATTTAAGACATATTTCATCCACCCTTCTCACCTGGCTAATGCTAGACAGTCTTCACCTTTCAGATGAGACATCATTGCTCTAGGAAGCCTCCTCCTCCAGGGAGTTACTCTCCCCTGTGTTCTCATAGCACCCGTATGTCACCTGCCATCTTGTCCTTACAATAACCTTATTGTAGTGGGGTTATTACCAGTTTTAAAGATGAAGAAACAGGTAATAAGTATAGCTATGAATTGAGCAGCTACTGTGTGTCAGGGAGCACCCTACGTGCCCTACATGAATTCTTTACCACCTCACAACTTCGTTATGAAATATTAGCATTACTGGCACAATCTGAACAGAAGAGGAAGCTGAGGCTCTAAAATGGTAAGCAATGTCCCCAAATATAAACAAGCAATGAGTTTTGGAGCCAATATTGGAAGATAAGTCTGACTCCAAAGCCATGGATTTTAGTGTTCTCTACTACATTACTAACAGTTTTATAAGCCAATCATGATTTTTAAAAAAGATGATAACCCTTTACACTGTACATGAATTCTATCATTTCATCCACAAAGGATCTCCATGTGACTGTTCAAGCTAATAAATTACATTTCAGCCTTAATCGATGTGACTGTTAAAGCTTTTCAGGAGCCTCATTGGGAAATTACAATGAGGATGCAATGAAGGTTGTCTTTTGGTTTACGTATATTCTTGATGAGTACCCCAAAGGTAAGTGTTTCCCACTGCAACTCTTACCAATTTTTCTCAGAGGATACATCCTTGAGAATAAAATATACAGAAACTGCATATTGGCACAAAACATCTTTAAGAAGATAGTGACTTTTATTATAGATAAGAGGCAAATATTGGGAAGTGGAAACATGTCTCTGAAATTGGAATTAAAAAGTAATAGAAGATATTATATTAACTAGATTTATAGTTAAAAATATAATGCATAAAACAATGCATATAAACATAAAGTGTATTAAGAATATGAATCTGATTGTATTGATGTCACAGTGGGAAAAACATGCTTTATTTATGAGTCTAGCAACTCCAAATGGGACTATGAGTGTCATGTTACTTCAGTTGGTAAGTATTTTTCTGGTATATCATAATGATAAAAACATTAATAACCACTTAATTATTAATTTCTCACAAGAAGCATCAGTTTGATACAGAAAACTGCCTCTCATGGAGCATGAACTTGCTCTAGATTATCAACAAGCAGTAAGAAAAGTCAATACTTTTTGTGCACCTAATATGTCCTGGTACGAAGCACATATGACCTAAAGTTTACAATCACTCTGCAAGGCAAGTGTTGTTCCAGATTAAGTCACTGAGGCTTGGAGAGATAGTTTAAATGGCTCTAGGTTCCTAGTCAGTTAGGTGGCAAAGTGAGATTCAAGTTTAAATCATGCCCCATCACCCCTGCTTTTCCACTAGACTATTTCCAGTCTCAGAATTCCTGGCCTCTAGCCCTTCACTTAAGACGATGGGTCAAGCTGCCTCTAGGTAAGAAGGTAATGTGTTAAGACACTGAATGCTTACTTGGAGATTTTCATCCTCTTCAGTAAGAATCAATTTATCAAAAACTGGAACAAACTCAAAAGCTCCATTTTTGGATGATACTAGCGTAATCACCAAGAATGGCTCCTCCTTAAACAGTAATAATTGCCACAGTAGTAAAGGCTTCTTGTTCAGATTGCCAGTGTTTCTTTGGAATTCATTAGAAAGTCATGTGGTATCTCTCCTGACCTCTGACATCAAGCTCTGACCTCTCCGTGGACTGTTCATGGGACACCCGCTGACACTGAGCACTCTTTTCTGCACTGTTCCATGTTCCCTGCCTCTTAAACAAGAAAAGATAGTGTGATTTGCTCTGTAAAACCTAGGAAATCAAACTATCATGTTATTAGCTTTGTCCTTAAAGAATTCACATTTTCAGTGTGACAGAAGTATGTACGGTGACAAGAAGCCAAACACAGCCCGCGAAGTTTCCTGTAGAACTCTGAAGGAAAACTAAAATCTGGGAGTAATCTAGAAGCCAGGTCTGCGGCCATAAATGTACTATGCCTCTTGATGGGAACTGGGCGCTATCCCTGAGAGAGTCCTAAACAGAAACTTGGGGTGACAGGGGGCCAGCGAGAGGGTCTTCTGACCCTGACGTTTCCTAAAGGCCTCCCAGATAAGCCCCCGCCATCACAAGGCAAGCTCTCACAGGACCTCTCCGTTTAGTATCTTCCTCCGAAAACACCAATAATGTCCCTGTTTTCCTGCTTTATCTGCATCTTGCTGCGGCCCTTTGGACACGTGTTTCCTCACATCTCAGCATCAAATGAGGTTTCAAAAAATAGATTTGGGGGGAAGGTATAGCTCAGTGGTAGAGCGCGTGCCTAGTGTTCATGAGGTCCTGGGTTCAATTCCCAGTACCTCTCTTAGAATAAATAAGTAAGTAAACCTAATTACCTACCCCCTACCAAAACACACACACACAAATAATAAAATAAAAGAAGTTATTATTTAAAAATAGATTATCTAAGTACCTTGTCTTTGTCTACAGCACCTCCTCTCCTAAGTTCCCCCTCCCCCAGCACAGTCCAGACCCCCATTATTGGTAGGTGGAGACAAGCTAATCTGTAACGACAGAGACCAACCAAAGCATCAGGTATCCTAGAAAGGAGATCCGAAGAGGGGGTTCCCTTTTCCTGTTCCTCTTCGTGGCGTCAAGTGGCAGGGTCCTTGCATTTCTACACCTTTGCTTGCCACTGGAAGCAGGTAACCCAGGAAGGGCAGGACCCCGGTGAAGGAGCCAAATCTGCAGCTGAGGCTGACCCAGACGGGGCTGCCGGCTGGCGGCGCTGTGCTGACCACCTGCCCTGCAGCGGGGCGGCATCTCCTTCCCCGAGAGAGAATCAGGGTGGCACACCTGGGTGACTACCTCGCCTCCCACACCATCCTACAAAGTGTGCTCTTCTTACCGCACGCGAGTGGATGCCTCCTGAAATCTCGCCTTCCAGACATTAATTTTAATGCAAATATTCCTCAGAAGTAGCCCTTAAGTTGGTACCCTCGATTGCTTTCTTAGCGAAACAGCTTCCTACCCTTCTCAAAAGCAGCTTTAGAGAGACCCAAGCATGCATTAGACTCAGGAGCCAAGGAGCACGATGGGGTGGAGGACGGGAGGGCTTAAACCAGTGGCACAATTTGCCTCCAGCCGTCTCCTCGTTTCACAGATGGGGAGACCAAGGCCCTGAGAAGAAAGGTGGTCCAGGCAAAGCTTTCCAACAGGGGATGCCAGGAACCAGCACCTCCTCCCAGCTCCTCATTTCACCTCCTCTCACTCAAGCATATTGACAGTTGTTAGGGACTCTGCCAGCGGAGACAGAGTGTTTCTTTTTAATGTAAAAAATGGTGCCCACAGCCTGAAAGAATCATTTCTTTGGGCTTCACTTGTAAACAGAATAGAGCTGCAGTGTCAGGGGACTGAACTCATTGCTATGCGTGCGTAGACCGGGAGGAATAATGGTTTACTAGTGTGGGAAAAACACAAAACAAGCGCCCTCCAAGCTCTCTAAATCTTATTTCTTCATCGCTCAGGTGGGGATAATGAATCCTGCTTGCTTACTTCCCAGTGTGGCTGTGAAATTTTAAGAAGAGCCAGTGGAGTGTACAGTATACTCTTATTTAACAACAGTCAGGCATTTATTTTAGAAGTTCCTCTAGATCTGATAATAATTAAAATATTAAAGAACCAGAACTGCCTAGGTTTCAACCAATGTGAAGGAAATCCAGTTTAAATTCTGATTTAGCTGTCTGATTAGTGTCTACTGGGTGAAAACCAGACTTCCCTTTTGGGTTAAGATTAATTCCCAAATTCCCCACACATGCACCTTCATTGATATGATATTTGCTAGAATGTGTTTGTCATATTGAAGTCCACTGGGCTTAGCAATTACTTTAAATTATTTTACAGGAATTCTTTGTGTTTGCCTATCAGATTTATTTTATGCAGGACAATTCCTATTTATTGGGCTTTTAATAAATAATGTTCCTACGAGGGTTGTCAATCCCATTTTCTACTGAGCATCTGATATACCTCAGATACTTACAGGTTTAGGATTATTTTGAGAACATCAACACTTAGAACAAAAAAGATGCTCTAATAAAGGTAACAGTGGCAACAAAACCAACAACAACAATGGGAACAAAACAGCAGGTTAAATGTGAAGCAGGTGGCAAAGAGAACTGGCACTAAAACAGCACACCGCCCGGGAATCTCAAGAGAGGCCCAGACTATTGGCACTGGATGTAGATCCTTCAGTAATTATGGAGCTCAGTGACCTGAGGAAGAATCCGCGGTGAGTAAGCTCACCTCAGTCATGCTTCCCACCCCTGTGCTCATGCCAGCTGGGGGCCCTGGGCTGGTTTAAGTTCTAGCAAGAATCTCATACCAGTGTAAACATTTACACAATACAGGGTATTTATCTTGACTCCAAAGAAATGCAAGGATCTTTCAGAGTTCACATGACATTAAAAACAGGTTTCAACTTGGGCTATTGACCTGCTGAAATTATCCCATATTGATGCACTTGTGGTGATTCAGGAATTTTTTTTTTTTTTTTTTGTAATAGTGATTTCTACTTCTAACATCTCATTCATTCTTCTGCATTTATTGACTAGGAAGTAGGGTGGGGAGGAGGGGTAACTCAAAGGCCGGGTCTAGCTTTATGCGTCCCTTAATCATAGTACTGTATCGTCAAGGGCTGACCTGAGAGGAATTATCATCACGCTGTCCTTCCTGTAAAAAAAGCAATGCTAATGGCCGTCTGAGAGGAGAGCCTATGCAGTGACTTGCTGTTTCAGGGGTGCTGAGTTCTGTTCCTCTCTCCTGACCTGTCAATGAGAGCAACGAAAGAAGCTAAGAGGCCAGAGTGTGGCTACAAAGAGAAAGTGCATTGCTCTGGCCTCATTAACACAGCACTCAAACCAAGTGAGTCAAACAGTTTAGAGAAGCAATTCCCTTTTCAACTCCCAGGTAAGGTTGATCCGTGAAAATTGCCTATGGACTTTGTGCCAAATTAGGTAAACAAGTAAGAATAGAGAGCTAGATCTTCATCCCTGAAAGATGAAAAGCCTCAAACTGAGGGAGGGAGGCAACCCAATTTTAAAAAATAGATTTTCAAACTTCTGACATGTATGAAAATTGAGTGAACGTGATGTTGAACGTGTAGATATAATTGCTTTAACATTTAGTGAAATTTTTCAACTTCAAACACTGTATGATTCTAAAACAGACTCCATAGAAAGATATTTTCTTTCTGATACCTGTAGTCCTGTCCTTTAAGTAGAAAAGTTTTCTTCCTTTTAGACACAGGCTTTCAATTTTCATTCATTCATTCACCAAACATTTATCAAGCATGATATTACTGGTATGTGAAAATAAATAAATTGTAGCTGTTTCCGGTCCTCAAGGAAGTTATCATGGAGGCAAGGATGGTTTGTTAATTAATTCATCAATATGACTTATAGAACATTTAACAAATGGAAGCACATTCTCTATTTTTATCATCACACTAAGATGAGTTACAAAAAGCTATGAAGGATGAGGCTCAGTCTTCATCCTCAGCACAGACTAAACACATTTCTTTTCAGAGTGATGACATATTTCCATGCTGCATGTGCTTTTATGAATGTAGCTTATCACTACATAAGTTTCCTGGACACCTATAAATGTTCCAAAATAGAGATCAGCATCACAATAAAATGTATAATTTTCTTTTTTGGTAGAGCATGGAATGGCTTGTCATTTAGCAAATATGTAAGTCATGTTTACAGGGGTTTAAAACAAACTATCTTGGTCATTTTAAAGTAATGTAAGTGTTAAAGTACATGCTGAATAATTCCAGGAGAGCTTTTTTCTTCTTTTTTTTCTTTTCTTTTTTTTTTTTTTTTTTTTTTTTTTTTTTTTTGGTAGTTGTATAATTTAAATGGTTCTTAATTTTAAAATGTATTTTTGGCCAAGACATTTAATGTTGAGAAGTGGCTATTCAGCATGCAAGAGACCATAAGTACATTTCATAAGAATTTTTATTATAAAGAGGCATGCATTTTAAAAATTGTTATTTACACAAAAGGCCCTAATGGATATAATAATTTATCAGATCAATAATCAATGTTTTTAAAAGTCACTTAATTCAAATTTATGTAATCTGCAATATGAAAAGATCTTATATACATATTTACATCATAAGTCCTAGTGGTTTTTTCGTAACTATTTCTGTCCCTAATGTCACCTTATGCACCAGGATGATGGAAATATTTTTTAAGACCAACACTGCTAGAATATCAAAAGATATTATTGCATAAACAAGTACATTGGAAGTCACCTAAGACTGTGGTAATGTCACTAAAATGAAAATATTCAGTTGAGTCTCCTTTTTTGTAATTTTCCTAATTATGATCTCTGATGAATCACCCATTGTGTGAAGAGAACAAGGAGATTCAAAGAAAATTGTCAAAAGAGTTCGCAACAAAATATTTCTAGTAATCTCAGGAGTCTGTCAAACAATGTATGTGGCCTTTATTAGTCATTATACAGATAAGAGGAAATAAAAGCCACCATGGCAATGTGAAATTTTCCTTGAATCTGTGGACATGTGAGTAGACTGTGTGCTTTTCAGTATTTCCAGAGTCAACTATCACCTATCGGTCTTATAAAACTGGTACCAGTTCAATACTGCTCATATATCAAGACCTTTGGGGAAAACAAAGAACTTGTTAGATCTGTCCCCAGATCTCCAATTTATATTCCTCTTCAGATTATATGTTGTCCTTTGGGTTTTGAAGGAAGCAAATATCAAAACCTACTTCTTTTCTTGGTTCAGCTTTGAAATGTGGTTTTGCTTCATGTTGTTCACCTAATTATTGCTTTTTCCCAAAATAAGCCCAAGGGCAATTTGATACAGCCAGTTTCTTTGAGTTTCTTATAAGCAAAACATGCATATTGATATTTGTCCTGGACTGTGATAAATCCGTGCTCTGCTATGCCCACCTCCAGCCTATCCACAGGGAACCCCTGAGAAGCAACTCTAAACCTTAAGAAATCTCTGGTTTAGGATTGCAGTCTCTTTAAGGATTATATAAAACTTGGAATTCTTTATCTGTTTTTTTTCTATTCTTCAAAAACAATCTCCAGTGAATGATATCACACACAAAAAAGAACAAAATGTAAACAATTTTGATTTTTCTTTTAACTTACCTCAACTCCACTCTGAGACCAAACTTTGTAATTGATGGTCTTCTTAGAAATGCTATATTATCAGTTCCTTCTCCTTCTCATTTGCTTCCTCCTTTCAGTCCATCAAGAGCCCTGTAAATCATATGATTAACTTGCCCACCAAGACTGGTTGATGCGAGTGAAAGAAATCTAATTGGAACACAATCACCCTCCAAATGCTCTTAACACTTTTTTGTGCATCTAAATGTGATCTGAATTTCAGATATGATTTTCTATTTAACATTTATTTTCCTCCAGCATATATGTGCCTTAGCTTAACCTAAATTGGGTTGTTATCTTTTTCTGACCTTTTGAACTTAACACTATGAATTAACTATTATCCTGCTGAAATAAATTCCTTTGCAGATTCTATGTATATAGAGGGTATTTCAATTGCATTCAGGAATAAATATTGAGTTACTATGTTCCATAGAGTAATTTATTGGTCTCTGAGAGCAAAAACCACCAGTACATTATTAAAAGGATTTTATTGTTAATTTTAGAAATATTTTAAGGTACTTTCTTCACTTAAGGGAAAATATGATCACTATAAGAAATCAGTAACAGCTATAAGAATAAAAATCTGATATTCAAAATATTTTATTATTAATTTTAAAATAAAAGTAAAGAAATCCATTGGCAAAATACAGTGAATTATGGTAGTTCCTGGGACTGCTGTTTTGACTAGATATATTTTAGATATTCATTCCATTTTTTTTCTTCTCCAGCTTCCATTATGAATTACTTCTTCTCCCAGCTCAAAGTTAAATAATTATTTATCTTGTAATTCATGGGTCTAAAACAAAGAAATCATTATTAAGTATTTTTATGTGAAAAAATTAAAATAAATCCTTATTACAAAGGAGAAAGGAAGTATGTACTTTTAAATCAATAATGATACAGAAATATCTATGGTATCTAGACTCCTTCTCAAGAAACAGCAAGGAGTTTCAGTGAAATTAGCTAGAATTACAATATATCTCTCCTGGACGGTGAAAAAGAGGCAAAGTTGTAACTACATAAAGAGCTATAGGAAAAATTATCTTACATGTAATCAGGCAACCCATTGGAGATTAGTTTTTTGTTTCTGTTTTTAACTGTATAAAACTAAAAATGTATTGCTTCTTTTTGCTATTATAGCCAAATTTTTTTATCTCCATTTCCCCATTTGGAGCGTTACTTTCGGAATTTATATTTCCAATAATACAGAAATCATAGCCAAATTTGAGTGCTTAGGTACCAAAAGACCCGAACATTAACTTGATTAGGATTTTCCAGGCAAGACTGACTCTTCTGCTAGTTGTGTGCACATTTCTGGTGCTTAACAAAACATGTTGAAAAAACCATACTTGGCCAAGGTGTAGATTTATGGCTCCTTAGGAATCTACCACATGGGAACACGGGGCCTCTGTGGTTAAAGACATCTAAATAACAATAAGGCAATATCACAAAGCAGGAAACAGACCTTGGCTCTCTTCAGTTTTGGGGTTTAGAGAGGGAAGCTTATGTCTCCTGCCAGACACAATTTTTAAATATTTATAACTTGGTCACCCGTTATCACTTTAAAGCACTTTGTCCATAAAGGGTGACATTTGTATGGCAAGTCATATTTCATTATTAGGTGAAAACTTTTTTGAACAAGTGAAAGCATTTGTCTTTAATGGTGATTAAATGCCTGACAAGTTAGAATCTTTACAGAGAACAAAATGAGCTAAGTGCAAAAACAGGTTTCCAAAAATAAGTAACAAGTAAATAAAGGAGATTAATGCATCAAGTATTTCTGAATCAGGGAACCCAAAACATCCTTAGAGTGCATTTAATTATTTCTTTGTAAAACCCTACAAAATAACAGAATAAATATATTACCTACAATTTAATGTATGTAATTACCAACATACTGATCACTTTGATTTTGTTTTTTTCCTGTAGTAGCTTCCTTTCACTGAATATCTTACATTGAATGTCTGGCAGGATATCTATTCTACGTACACATCTGTTTATTAACAGGGCTTCAGTTCTATCCAGGACTCGTGAAATATTTTTAATTTGATCCTTTATTGGGTTAAATCTATTTGAATAAAGACAAAGTAGCAATTAAATCTTAACGAGATGTCGTATTTGCATAGTGCAAATCACAAGATACATTCTCCAAATAGTTTTTGAGGCTTTTCTAAATCGTTGAAACTTATCATTGGCTAAAAAAAAGAGGCAAAAGATTGTCTAAGTTATCAGTATGAGGCAGAAGAAATGGAAAAAAAAATTCAGTAAGCAAATACTCCTATTGAATATGGTCAGGGTTGAAACTCAGGAGTAAACACGTAGCCATTCTGGAGGTACCCTACGTTTCTTTTCCTTTTCAATTCTTGGCCACATTAATTCTGTGAGCTTAATCTCAAACTTTAATTGCTACCTTCCTAGTTTACTTTGTAGCTGGGGATCTCTAACCTAGGAGTTTAAACATGTGTTGTTGTTGTTCGAGAAGGAGGAGTTCTGGCTTTGACATTAGGTCCAACTTCCACTGCACAGGAGATAATGGACCTAAATCTAATTATTTGTAAACTTGCTTAGATGATTGGTGGATGATAAAGCAATATGTACTAATTATGCACAAGGACTGTGATAGAAGAAGTGAATTTTACAGACAAGCCAAAAATGTATCTGCGAATTCTTTTGAATAGAAATGTTAAAATTAGCAAAATACATTAAGTTGAAGGTCTTTTTGTTTGTGTGTGTGGAAATCCTGTAGAACTTTATTTCTTATAGCACTTGGAAATTTCTGTGTGCTACACTCATGTTTCTTCTCTGCCAGTTCCCATCTTCCTTGAAGGCTATATCTGTGTCTGATTTAGATTTTATCTTCATGCATCTACAAGTCTCTATCTAAGGTAGTCATTCAAGTATATGTTGAATAGAGAGCCCCTGTGGCACCCTTATGCAAAGTAGGATTAAAAGCATGCTTCCTCTAGGAAGGTACCACTCTGCATCAAGGTGGTTAATGGACAAGTATTTGTAGTCTTGAAACAACCACGTTCCTTGAAGAATCCACCATTCTTGTATCCTTTTTGAAATTAGTCCCATTAATTCAGGTATGAGAAAGGATGGTTTTAAGGTAGGTCCTTTGAAAGAAAGTCATACTCTGTGTCAATGTTTCTCAAATTCAGGCTCAAACAATGGACTAAGTCACAAGTGTAAAAAGTCTCATGTAAAAAATGTTAAAGGTCTTATTTTTTAGAATACTGCAAAGTGTAACATAATACAGTATAATTTTTTTCTTTAAATATTTGGAGATGAAATTAGGAGGGCATGATAGCTTGGAAGTGATGGGCTTTTCTTTATTTGAATGTGCATAGTCAGACGGCCTTGTGTTTTTGCTGAAGACCATATAGTTGTCACTGTACTGATAATAACCCTCAAGTCACCCATTCTCAGCATCTCAACAGCTTGCCTTGGAAAGTTATGAAAGCTCAGAGTTAATGACCATGCTAAATGTTGGCCAAGCAATCCAAACTCTCATCCACAATTTTGTATGGTGCTATATCTATTCTAGAGGTAATTATATGAAGTGAGACTTTACTCTGAGCAAAATGCAAGCAGACATGTGTTATATAAAAAGGATGATGATTCCTTACTTTGTTCAAAAGATTAATACAGCAGTGGACTTCGAACATCAAAGTGGAAATGTATTTTGTCTTACTGAAAACTGTATATCCATCCAATTCATAAATTATTTAGTAACATATTTGTGATAAAAAGTATTGTCAGTATATCTAAATTCTTATAGATATATATATGTCTAAATACCCTCATGTCTGAAATTCCAAATCTAGCTTAAGTAACTTATGACCATTGTTTTATCAATGCTCAAATTCGTTTTCCTTCTCCACACTCTGTACCCACTGGTCACATTCGTATATTAATGAATATACACATTTAAATTAATATAGCACTAAATAGATAAGAATAATCTAGGTTTCTTAAAAAATATATGATAACATATATAAAACTTTTATTTAGAAATGGAACTCTTTCAAAGATCCAGCTAGATCATTTATATACAAAACACAAATGACAAATTTTTCAGTTATTCATTTCTATATGCATTATTCACTTTCTAAATATAAAAGTGTTGGCATAATTATCTACAGAAATGCCATTAATGGGAAGACAATAGAAACAAACAAGTAGCTCCACTCACTGCACCAAATTTCTTACATTTCAAAAAGACCTAGTGTTCAAAGGTCAAAATCGTCCCCAAACATAGCATTTGCAATGAACAGAAAATACTAAGGCTTCGTCATAAACAGTACAGTGGCTCTTCTACAGGAAAGGGGTTAGAAACAGAATAAAGAGAGATACTGGCCATCTTATCATGGCCCAATCCCTTCCCGCCCCCCCTGCACCTAGGCCAGTACATGCCAAACAAGCACCAAAAACAACCAGTAAATGGAAGGAAACTCAAAGGTCACTCAGGGTCATTATTTTCACATACCTTTGAATAATGAGAGCATCACATGTCAGCTAGAGGAGAACAAAATGTCACATTCTCCAGCTAAAGGTCGGCCTCGGTCAAAGGTCACAGAAGGGAGGCCAGGAAATAACCTAAGAGGTTAAGCCGAGTGCACAAAGAAAGGTCACCAAATGTCAATGAAAGCACGCAGCTGTTTGGAGATGAAAACAACTGAGGCACCCTTTTGTGCTGACATCGGCCAGAAAAAAAATGTCTCTGCTGACATTTTTTTTAGCTGGCAGTTTTATAGGACATTGACATTAATGTACCCAACCCCGAATTAGCCTTTTTAAAAGCAACAGTTTGGAAGTTAAGTGTGGCAGTTTCCAAAGAGTCATAACTATGACATTTTTATTTCAAAAGATTAATACAGCAATGGACTTCTAACACCAAATTTAGATTTCATCAGAGCTCTTTCAGGGTGACAATGTGTTAGACCCAGGCCTGAGGACAGGTAGCAATCACTAACCCATGTTTTCATATTTTTAAGAACTATTATTATTCTTTTAACTAAAAGGTACTCAGAAGACTCAGCCTGTTATAGGACTGGAAGAGGTGAATGATTTCACATTTTACTTGAGCTTGACAGTTAGAAGTTCTTGATCTAGTAATAAAATCCATTCAAAGGAAAGAAAAAAGGCTGACACGTTTGCAACTCCATTTTAAAAGAATTTGTGCAAAACACTTGCAGGGTAAACCCTTATCTATCTTAGTATCAATTTCTTTTTCAAAATAATGATTTCCATTTTAAATACTAGCCCTTGGAGCAACAATGCTCAGAGGTAAGGGTAGGGTTCCCAAGTACACTCAGACAACAAACTCTACTGGAAAAAAATTCAGAGAAAACAAGTAACTTGAATTTTTCAGCAACTTAATTTATGGTTGATCCCCACTAGCTGCTTCAGTTTTCTGTGGACATGTGGGTCTATTTTATACACACACACACACACACACACACCTGATACTGATCCAGCATTAGCAGCTGTTTCCAGACAACATTAGAACATTCCTCATCTATAAACATCCTCTACTGATTCACAGGCACAAGACCATGTTTTAAATGCAAGATGTACTTTTCCATCCTCAGGGTTCCAACAAGTGGCCCCAATTTAGGACTTGGGCAGCTGCATATTTTTCCCCAAATCTTTCTGAAACACCATCTTCTTAATCACCTTTGTTCCGATTCTCCGTGTCCTTAAAAGGGAGAACTTTGTGCATTTATAAAATAAAAATAATAGAGATAAAAGTCCCCAAAATTATAAAGACTACTTCAAAAGCAAGAGAAACTCCGCCTCATCTCTATGCCAGATGATTCTTTTTGTTTGTTCCTTTAAAAACTCCCAGGGAGACTGCCAAACAATACAGCTCACCCCAGGATTACTTCAGGACTCACCCAGAGGTAAAACTCCTTCCTACCTAATGGACCCTAGATGTCTGAAGCCTGTCAGGAGAACGTCGTAAATCATGGAGATGAGACAGGAGCAGGCAGGGAAAGCTACACAAACCTTCTGCACTTAGAAGAAAGAGTCATTTAACACATCAGGGAAGTGCATTTAATAAATGAAGTCAGTGACTTGAACATGTCATATTCGATCTATACAGAGGTTGCTGAACTTTCTTTAAAAAGTCATTTTTATGCTGGTTGCTCTTCTTATGAAATTTTCTACACCTCCAGTGTATGAAATGGATATGTAAGCAGCTGATTGAGAAATAGCTAAGGTCAAAGTTAATATGGAAAGCAGAAGGTCTAAAAGCAGGCTGCCTTTTTTCCCTCCCTTAGAGTTCAAGAGATTCTGTATGACTTGGGCATGACATATTAATGTTTCTGACACAGGCTTTGTTGTTGTTGTTGTTAAATCTGCCTTCAAATGGCTGATACTTGGGCATCAATAGATGTAGAAGATATTCCGTTGTTGGAACTACAAAAATGAACTTTCCCCCTCTAATTTTGTTCATGGGCCAGCCTTTTATCTTTAAAGGTAGAATGATGGCGGAGCTAGTCTGGACAAGCGAAATGATAATCAAAGACTTGGAGGGATCAAGATTGCCTTCACATGTCAGGACCATAGAAGTTACAGAGTGTAGAAGCTGGTGAGGAGCTAAGGAAAAAGTGAGAATGTAGAATTAAATGCCCCTCTGGGGAAAAAAAAATAAGTCAAAATATTCAGCAAGTGAATTAACAAGTACCAAAGAACATGGCCATTTTGGAAAATATTTTGTATCCCCTCAGTCTTTCTAGAGCCCTTACATTTTAAGCTGTAAGCTTCTCTGGGTTATTTTGTCACATACAAGAGTATAACAGCCCCACCAAATGAATCAATGGGTTTGGTGCCCCATAAGGGATTTAATTGAAACTTGGAACACACACAGGGAGGCTCATCAGATAAATATGTGCCAAATTTAAGATTAATATCTACTCTAAAGTGGATGCTATAGCTTCTCTAAAACACTCCCCGCTCATCTTCAGATGCAGTGAAGTTTATCTTTCTATGATGCTCTTGAACTTTGAAACAGAAACCTCACTTGGGAAAAAGCAAGCAAACAAACCAAACCGAAACAGCACCCCTGAATACTGCAAAGGAAAACAAAACCCCACTTGATTTTAGAAGGTTTCGAAAAGTCACACTTATCTACTGAAGGTACATGGTATTCATTGACAAAAAAAAAAAAAAAAAAAAAAAAAGAATGAAAGGAAGGAAGGAAGGTATCCCAGTGCCTGGAAACTTGTATATTTGCACACTTATGTGCAAATTATTCTCCAAATGCCTTGAAGTAGATGACTCTTCTGCTTTATACTAACTTGACATATTTTTTTTGTCAAGTCACGTTTCTTTTTCTAGTATCTGAAAATGTGCCAAACTAAATGTCAGTGCCTCCATAAGGAAGATTTAGAGTTTCTTTTGGAGCAGATAGAAGCCTCAAATGACAAACATGTGTACTCTGAACGTTCCTCCCACAGGTGTGACTTACCTCCCAACAAGGTCAGAGAAGGCAGCAGAGAGAGCTACAATTTGTTTGACTTGACATTCCTGGGCATTTCCCTTTGTTTTCCCTCTGTCATCATTCCGTGGCAGAGAATGCAAGACACCCGCCTGCTTCCAGGTATATCTGGCTGGTGGCCCTACATACAGAGAGCTGCTACGGATTTCACTTTATGAAATGCTTCCATCTGAGCTCAATACTGTTGGAGCGTCGCAGGAGGCAAGTTTTGAAGTCTTTCCCCAGGCCAAACTCTGGCTGAAAAGTTTGCCCCATCCTCCCCCTTATCTAGACTTTTAGCTACACTCAGCAAACACACACTGCAGCAGAGTGGTTGGCGTGATACAGGCGAGGTGGGAGGTCCAGGCAAGACCCAGTCTCCTTATGTCCATCAATTCTAAGGTAAGTGTAGGGGCTGAAAGGCCAGAAGGAATGAGGCAAGGGAATGTTTTGGCACTCGGTCCACCTTTATTGTTTACCTACCAGCAGGCAAGGGCGGTTCTGGGCATTAGGAAAACAAAGTCATGACATCATCTGTCCAATATTCAAGGTGTTTAACAGACAATAAGCCAAGGTTAAAACACTCTATCCCAAAGGTCCCAGCGACACTGCCTGCTATTATATTGGCTTCCCTCTTGGGTCACCACCACCCTGGGGACGAAGAGGACAAGGCATTTATCTCAGTGAGAAGCCATTTCCTCCCTTGCTGACTCACTGTCTCTCCTGCATGACCTCATGCAATGACACACACTGATGGTGTAGGTATATCTAAGGCAGCATCAGGAGATTTAAGGATAAAATCTCTCTATTGTATGGATAGTATAAGTTTATTTTTAGATTTTCAATGAACTTAACAGAAGTTTCAGAGTCATTCTCATTTTAATATTATAGAATTCTTCTAGTATGTGAAAAAGGACTTTCAGACTGTTCTCAGTCTCAGCAGTGAGACCTACCCCCACGGAGAGCTTCCTGGCTTGTCCTTTGGCTCCTCTCTGTAGCTCTCCTTTCTTGACCTTGATTTCACAGCTTCTGAACCTACCTGCACCTGCCCATTGTCCACTTGCATGGCTTTTCTGCTGGGGGCTCTTTCTAGTCCTCTTTCCAACCTACTGTTTTTGACTTTCATGACCTACCTCTGCATTTACTGCTCAATCCCAACAGATTTCTACCATGCATTTCCAACAATGAGAATGACATTGATTTTAAAACTCAGCTACACCACTTAGAGAAACTCCCTAGATACACCTAGTCACCCAATTTAGGGAAGTAAGACTACTCTGACAAAGCAAGAGGGAAATGACCTATTTTAAACTAAAATATTGGGAATTTCCACTTATTCCAAAGGTGAAAAAGTGAAAGAAATGAGTCATAAAGAAAATGAACAATCTCCACTTTTAACCCTTCCATGAGAGGAATGGACAATACTTGGGTAATGATGTTCAATTTATTCATAAGAAGACAAAAGAGCCTTTTTTCCCATATGGCTCCCTTGGGAGACACTCTTTGGCAGGTGAGGATTTTCCAAAGGTGGAAGGTTCAATTTCTTTATGCAGGTCTGCAAGGGCCCTTTCACTCCGAGCATTTCCCCCTCTCCATTTTCATCTTTCCCTTCTAAATGCAATGGATGTCTATGCACATTTTTTCCCCCAAATACGAAAGTGGAATGGCATTTAGTCCCATATTACCTGACCTTTACATTAAAAGCAATCTTTAAGCAAGGCTGGTCTGGTCCTAGGTCCTAGCAAGATAGAGAATTCACTCTGCATAGGGCTTAAGTGAAAAGAACTTAAAGACAGGACTCCTTACAAAGTTGTAGATAGGGTTTCAGGAACAAATAAGGGCTAGTGAGTCACCCAGGAATTAGCAGCTTTACTATGTCTGGTCTAAAGGGGCAAGGAGAAGAAATAGTGTTACTAGAATCCATTGGAGGAAGGACTGCCCAGTTGGAACTATAGTTTTGGAAGAACACAGCAGTTGCCCGAGGAGTGGTACTAAAGCACTGGGAGAGGGTTTTTTTCTTCCCCTCCAATCTATTTCTCTTTTGCCAATGCAACCTATGGGTCGAAATCAATCAGTAATCTGCCAGAAAATAGAGCTACTGCAGAGGTTAACCTCCTGAGGCACAGAGCAGAGAAGAGATGGGTGGAAAATGAATTTGTAGTGAGGAGTAAGGAGTGACTAGCAGCAAATATTCCCTTTAAATATTAAGAGAATAAAGTAAATTTATCATAGGGTCTATAGATAACTTTCAGGACGAAAATGAGCAGATGGAAGACTGGTGCTACAGACCGAATTATGCCCACTCCCCCTTCATGTGTTGAAGTCCTAACACCCACTGTGACTATGTCTGAAGATACAGGGTCATTAGGAGATAATAAAATTAAACAGGGTCACAAGGATGAGACCCTAATCTGATAGGACTTATAAAAAGAGGGAGGGGGAAGAATTTCTCTTTCTTCCAGGTGGGGACACAGAGAGAAGGTGACTATCCACAGGCCAGAGAGTTCTCACCAGAGACGGATCAGCCACCACCTTGATCTTGGGATTCCCAGCCTCCAAAACTGTGAGAAAATGAATTTCTGTTGTTTAGTGACGGCCAGTCTATGGTATTTTGTTATGGCAGCTTGAGCAGGCTAATACATCTGGGCTATGGATTAAATATATACTTAAGTATATAGAATACAGGCTTTTGTCAAACAGATCAAGATATTAAGAGTGACTCTCTCACTTACTGATTGTAGATCTTGGGAAATACTTTGGACCTCAGTTTTCTGGTTTGAACAATGAGTACACTAATTTTTACAATAATTGGCTTTTTAAAAAAATCACATATATTTTCCTTTTACTATATTCTCCTTTTTATGGAAATACATCCTTTAGAATAACCTTTAGTGAGGGATTGTTGCTAAAAACTCAGCATTTGTGTGTCTGATAATGTCATTATTTCAATTTGTTTACAGAGAATGTAATTCCTTGAGAGTCATTTTCTTGCTCTTGGAAGATATTTCTCATCATTTTCTGGGTCCCACTGTAGCTGCTGTCATTCCTTCTAGGTATTTTTGTCTGTGCTCCTATGTTTTTGGCAAGTTGCAGTTTCACAAGGTGTGTCTCAGTGTGTGGTGTGTTGTTGTGGCCATCTACATAGGTTTCAGTGAGTATTCCTGAATCTGTATTCAAGTCTGTCATCAATATTGGAAAATTCCCAGCCATTACTTCTTTCTATACTGACTTTTCTCCATTCTGTATATTCTTTTGTAAACTTCTGACCAGATACAAGCTTGGCCTTCTAACTTTACTCTAATGTACCTTAACCTGCATTTCATGTTTTCCAAATCTTTAACTGCATATTGTATTGCATGTTATTTTTTTCTGCTCTATTTTTCAGTTGTAAATTCCCTCTTCAACTGCGTCTGCTATGCTGTTAAAACATTACATTGAGTTTTCAGTTTCAATAATTATATTTTTCACTTCTAGAATTTCTTTTTTTATCCTATCTGTTTGATCAATTCATAGCCTCGTTATTCATTCATAGATTGGAAGATTTCTATTTCTTTACTCTAATATCTTGAATATTGTTAATTTTTATATTTTAAAACCAATAATTCCAATATCTAGAGTTTTTGTGGATCTGCTTCTGTTCTATTGTTTTTGTTCTTTTTTGTCTTAGTGCTTTATTTCCTGTTGCATTTTGTTTGCTGCTGTTTTTGCTAGGAGTTCAGGCATGTTGAAACTTTCTGTGAAACTGTCCTGAGTCCTAGATTGAGAGTGTATTCTTCCAGAAAATATTTGCATTCCCTTATGCCATCCTTCAGCAGGCACTATCAATAAGGGGGAGATGTAAATTCATAAAACAAGCCCATATTGGGCCTGGCTTGTGCTTATGAATTCCCTGGGGTAGTAATTTTTTGTTCATTATTTCTTTATTGAGGTAAAATTCACAGAATGTAAAAAGCATTTTAAAGTGTACATTCAGGAGTATTTAGTACATTTACAATGTTGCACAATCATCACCTCTATCTAGTTCCAAAACATTTTAAACACCCCAAGATGAAACCCCATGCCCACTAAACAATCAGTCTCCATCATTCCCTCTCCTCATCTTATAGAAACCACTAATTTGCTTTCCGTATCTGTAAATCTACCTGGATATGTTATAAAAATGGAATCATCAATATATGATGTTTGGTGTCTAACTTCTTTCACTTAGCATATTTTCCAGGTTCATGAATCAGTACTTCACACCTTTTTTAGGGCTTTGGTATGTACATACCAAAATATGTTTATCCACGCATCTCTTGAGGGAAATTTGGGTTGTTTTTACCTTTTGAATAGTGCCACTATGAACATTCATGTACAAGTGTTTGCTTGAATATCTGTTTTTAGATCTTTGGGTCATATACCTAGAAGTCAAGTATGGGTTATATAGTAAATCTATGCTTAACTTTTTGAAGAACCAGAAAACTGTTCTCCACAGTGGCTGTAACATTTTTATTCCCACCAGCAAAGCATGAGGATTCTAACTTCTCCATATCCTTGCTAAAACTAGTTCTTTCTTTTCTTTTCTTTTCTTTTCTTTTCTTTTCTTTTCTTTTCTTTTCTTTTCTTTTCTTTCCTTTCCTTTCCTTTCCTTTCTTCCTTTCTTTCTTTTTTGAATAATTATTCTAGTGAATGTGAAGTGATATCTTATTGTGGTTTTGATTTATATTTCCTTAATAACAAATCATATTGAGCATTATTATATTAACATAATATTATGAATTATGATATTAACGATAGCCCTGTTGGTCATTGTATATCTTTTCTGGAGAAATATCCATTCATATCATTTGCTCATTTTTTTTTTCAACTCTTTTTTTTTTGTTAGTTTGCATGCTTACTTTTTTAACAGTTTTCTTTTGTAGATTTTTAAATTTTATTTTTATTATTTTGGGTTTTTTTGGTGGGGATAATTAGGTTTATTTATTTACTTATTTTCACTTGCCCATTTTTAAACTTGGTTGTTTGTCATTTTGTTGTTGAGCTGTGAGAGTTCTTTACATATTCTGGATACTAGACCCTTATCAGGGGATATGGTTTGCAAACATTGTCTCCCACTCCATAGTTTGCATTTTCACTTTCTTGATAGTACGCTTTGATGCATGAAAGTTTTTAATTTTGATTAAGTCCAGTTTATCCATTTTGCCCCTTTGTTGTTTGTGCTTTCAGTGTCATACCCAAGAATCCATTGCTAAATCTAAGATCAAGATTTATTTGCATGTTTTCTTCTAACAGTTTTATAGTTTGTTCATCATATTTAGGTTGTTGATCCATTTTGAGTTATTTTTGTATAAGGTGTGAGGTAGGGGTCCTACTTCATTCTTCTGTATGTGGATATCAGTTGTCCTAACACCAACTGTTGAACAGACTATTCTTTCTCCATTGAATGGTGCTGAACCCATGTTGAAGATTAATTGTCCATGGATGTATGGGTTTATTTCTGACTTAATTCTATCCACTGGATTCTATGTCTGTCCTTGTGTCATTACCACACTGTTTTGATTACAGTAGCTTTAGAGTCAGTTTTGACTTCAAGTGTATAACCTTTAACTCTGTTCTTCTTTTTCAATATTATGTTGGTTAATCAAGGCCCCTTGCAATTCTATTTGCATCTGAGGATCAGCATTTCCATTTCTAGAAAAAAAAAATGCCATTGGGCTATTGATAGGGAGTGGATTGAATCTGTAAATCATTTTAGGTAGTATTGCCATCTTAATATTATTGACTTCCAATTCATAAACACTAAATATCTTTCCATTTATTTACATCTGCTTAAATTTCTTTCAGCAATATTTTGTAGTTTTTAGTATACAGGTACAGATAGTACCTCTTGGTTAAATTTATTCCTAAATATTCTGTTCTTCTTAATGCTACTGTAATTTTTTAATGTTTTATTTTCAGACTGTTCATTGTTTTTGCATGTTGATCTTGTATCCTGCAATTGGTTAAATTTGTTTATTAGTTTAGATTTGTTTTTATTTATTTATTTATTTTTACCTTTCACCAAGACAAAGTACAGAGTTTATTTTCCTGGTGGACAACTTTTACAAGACAGAGTTATTTTGTTTTGTTTTGTTCCTAGCTTTTCACTGAGGATCTTTTTGGAGTTCTAGCTTTATGTGGAGTCCTGACCCAGTTCTCCATCTTAGGGATCCCTAGTTTTGTCTCTTATAATCAAGGATAGTCTATTAATATCAAGGTTCATGCTCAGATGGTTCTGGAAATCACCCGTAGGTTAGTCAGCACTCTTTGCTCTGGATTCATACTTTGGCTTAGTTTGCACATGTGTGTGTATTTTCTTCAGCTATTTAAATGTCTCTCAATAGATAGATTTTATAAGATATTTGCTCTTCAATATTATAAGAAATGGATGTGCCTCTTAGAGGATTTTTGTGAGAATTAAAGCAGATTATGTGTACAAAAAAACATATGATACTACCTGTCATATAGTTCTGACAATAGATGTTATGGATTAAATGATTTGTGTCCACCCTAAATTTGTATGTTGAAATCCTTACCCCTAATATAATGAGATTTAAAGATGGGGTCTTTAGGAGATAATTAGGTCATTAGGGTAGAACCCTCATGAATGATATTAGTATCCTTATGAGAAGAGACCAGGGGCCTTGCTCACATTCTCTGCCATGTAAGGACACAAAGACTGCTGTCTATAAGCCAGGAATCTAGTCCTCACCAGACACTGAATCTTCCAGCACCTTGATCTTGGACTTCACAGCCTCCAGAACTGTGAGAAGTAAGTGTATGGTAGCAGCCCAAATTAACTAAGACAGATATTTTTTCACTGCCATATGTATTATCACACAATGTGCAAGAGATAGATAATGATGTATCACTGATTATTTTAGCTTTGAAATACAATGAGTAACTGAAACTACTATTGTGGGAAAGTCAATGTAAACTTGAATTGTGCTTGAGATGTATGATTTCACTTAAAGTGTCCCCTCAAAGCTCACTGCAACTTCGCTCCTTTCCAGGTCCCCACCATAAAAAGGTTCACTGACATGGATGATAACAAAAATAGTGACAAGAACATTTGATTATTTTTGGTGTACTTCGAAAAAATGAGCATTCTGCTTTACTATTCTTAATTTACATATTTTACCATTGTCCATTAATTAGTATTGAAGCAAGACCAACTAGAAGTTAGCTGAAGCTATGTTCAGATATTTCACTCTGCTGGATTTTACTCTGCTGAAAGTATGGGGACCCTTAAAGAAGAACAGAAAAATTAAGTTCCAAGGAAACTCACACAGAGTATCTATAATAGGCAAGCTCAGCCTAAACCAACACAGTGGAAGTCCAGGAGAGATATAATTTCATTATAAAAATGACTAAAGTAGGACTTTAAAGTGAATTGAACCTCTATTCTTCAAAGTAATGGTTCTGTTAAAGCAAACTTCAGATGCCAGTTACTTATTGATCCAACCCAAGCATTCATTATCTTGTGTGTGTTCAATCCCTGGATTTCCACCTTCTGGAAGTTTGAGAAAGATTTTTCTATAGTTAAGATGCTAGCTATTCAGAATAGCTAGCTATCCAACTATTAACTACATGCTTTATATACAGTAATTTTTAAAATGTGTTGAGATTACTTATTAACATATCAATTAGATCTTATACTAATAAAGTAATTTTTGTTTGATGTCTGATAAAATGCTCACATAAAAAAAAATCACACCATTTTTTACCAATTTTAGGCATGAACTTGTCCTGACTCCTTATTACTTTTTTGTCCCATTAGCAGCAAATTTCACTGTGTCCTTTGGGTTTGAGACATTTAGGGCTTTCTTCTGCTTTCAAACTTCTTGCTATTATAGCAGTTTGGGTCAGGCCTACTGTATACGAATGCAGTAGTTATATCATTATATTATAAGAAGCTAATTGTATTGCTGTATTAATGAATTATTCATGGTATAATCACATAAATTCACTCCACTCTGATGTTTTATTTTGCATACTAATTTGAACATGGTGCATTTTTCACATTTTGATCTAGAATGATCTCAGATAATGACCTATTTGTGGATATAGGGTTTTACATTGACCTCAATATTCCTCTTTTCTCTAAACATTGCTCCATGATGTGTGCATTTCACTAGGTTGGTATAGGTCATTCAGAGTCAGAGCCCTGCTAATAATTTTTTAAGGCCCTCCAATTATTGCTTATTAACAGGATTTCCAAGAGAGTTTCCTCAACATAAAGCATGTGTTACCCAGGACCTTCCAAATAGCAGACATCCCATCTCCTGTTTTCTTCTAATTCACATTTCCTAAACTCACCGCTATCCCTAGCCCTGCTCAATCCCTGAGTTGTTCTTTTAATTACTCTTCTCTAACTTGAACTCTTATCCATTCATGCTGACAAATCAGACAATCCTAGCATTTTATATATGGAATAATGGCTCATTACTGACCAGTGACCATGCGTACTCTTTTCCCTGACTTGTCCTTCTCACCTCAGACCCTCACACAGTTGTCAGATTAATTCTTCTACAACCACTGATTACAGAATGTGCTTCCTCTGCACCAAAACCTGCTGTGGCTTATTGCTCACTACCCATGTTAAAATGTATCTGCTTAGCTTTCAAGTCCTCCCTAAAGCATCCACTCTTCCTAGTGATCGTATCTCGTCTTTCCTTCAAGTTACATTAGTCTACTGATTGCTCCAGAAGCACAGCAAGTTCATACCTACAACTTATGTGCCCCACTTACAATTTCCTAAGTTTATTGGTACCTATGAAATACTTGCCATGTTCTTAAGGCTTAGCATAAATGCAATCTAGGCTGGGAAACATTCTTGAACTATTGCTACCTTCAGGGATTTTATTTGATTTTCCTTAGCTCCTGCCATACTTCAGTATTTGATTATATGCTTTTTTATATTTACTGTTGATTTTCATTTTTTACTCTTGTTAACTCTTGTTTCATGTGTTTTAATTTTTATCTTCCTGACAAGATTATAAATTTTTTGAGAGTCTGAACCATACTGTCTATTCATTCTATTTCTCCCTTCAAAGGGATGAATAAATTCTTGCTGCCCAGTGGAATCTAACATATCATAAGTGCTAATAACCATTTATTTTATTTGACTGATTTTTAATGCCTGTCATGGCAGGTGTTGACATGTACATAATACCATTAAGGAGGATCCAAATGACTAAGCTATATTTCACATTGTAGGTAGTACTTTAAGCAAACATATTTATCATAGAATAGAATAGTGATTTTTTATTTATGAGACTCTGGAGTTGGAAAATAATTTGACCTGTCTTTCCTAAATTAGAAATATCTAACATCAACCTTTTGGATGGGAGGATGCTTTGGCTGCACTGTCTGCTGCTCATTTGATTGCTGAAGTGGATTTAGTTCATCTGGATCGCTGGCCAGGTGTCCCTTTCATTCCTGTAAGCTGAAGTTGTGAAACAGAAGCTAGCTGCTGAGCATCTCACTCGGAGGAGAAGGACCATTTTATAGACAAGAGCATATAAGAAACTGCACTGTGTCACTATTTTAGAAGACATATTTTAGAAGACAGTAGCAATCATCAGTATTTCTACACACTAAATGTGGTATCTATGACTAGCTGTTATACAGACTTACAAGATTTTATTTTAGTCCTTCGATTTCAATGCCTTAAATCAATTAAAAGGTTATTTTAAAACAGTAAAATTTCCTTGGAGTTACACAAAAGCTAGACTAAAAATTTTATCAAGGGAAGTTACAGACCATGTCTATCTTATTTCTACTTTGTCCCCAAAGCACAGCATAGTGTTTAACATGTAGTAGATGCTCAATAATGTTTCTTTGAAGCATCAATAAATAAACATGTGGGGATACAAATTTAAATGTAACTCAAGTATTGTGGACTCCAACCACCAGTGTGTACAGAGATATTCTCATTGATATTAATATTCTTTTATTTGCCAGAGCTATCCTTTGTTTAACTGTAGGAAGTCAAGGGTTTTGCAGTTTCCCTCTTCAAATATTTCTAACATCTCCAGGGACATGTGTTAGTATTTGCTGCTGGCTGCCATGGCTAGAAATCCAGGACTCTCTGGTGGTTGGCTCTTAGATTCATGGAAGAAATTCTTTAAGGTTAAAATGCTGTTTCCATGACCACTGCTGTCATGGCCACCAGGAAAATCTCTCCATGCAATATAAGGGAAATTGAGCCTGTGGCTCTGTGACTGACGGTGGAGGGTCATGAGTAGTGAAAGGGTCGCTCATTCTATGTTAGACTGAGCTAGGGCTTCTGTAACATTTCTGCTTGCACCTCAAAGTTAGGGCACTCAACACCCCAGCACTCTCAGTCACCCCCATATGGGGAAAGAGGCAGGATCCCAGAGGTCCAGGCCCTAACACCAAGACCACTTCAGGCTGGGACGCTCCTCCCAGCAGCATCCTTCCACCTGTGCTACACGGGCAACCTTGTATTCCCAAAGTCAGTGAAATTGGAACTGGCGTTGCCTAAAATTGAAAGATATTTCTTCTACCTGGAAAATCTGCTGTGTGTAGAATGTGATTCAGAGACAAAACCCTTACCGCAAAATGAGGGTTAAAATGTTGTTTCTCTGGTGTACTCAGCCTGGGGTCCTAGAACAATGCGTTTGAGTTCCAAAGTTTTATTTTGATGGATCATTCAATTAACATGTGAATTAGGGTTGTTTGGTCGGCTTCCCATAATTAGCTGGCAAACCACACCCACATCCATTAACCCCCTTCCCACCCAGGCCCTCTGGCTGGCTCCAGGGCACTGAACTACAGCTCTCCTCTTTCCTTTGGTTTCTGAGATCACTCCCTCTGACTCCCACCCCATCGGAAATGGCTGAACTCTCCTGGTGGATAGATTTAGGTCTTTCTTTCCTTCTCCCAGTTCCTATACAGAGAAGTGGTCACAAATGTGAGTGAAATGATCCTAATACGAAATGTCAGTGTTCCAGTATTTTTAAAGTAACATGAGACAAAATATACAGGACATTCATGATGTGCGGGTTCATTGTATGAGATTGTTCTAATAGAAGAGAAAAGCGGAGAACTTCGGTGATCCATGCTCCTGTTCACTGTAAAACATGTCCCAGTGGTTCCTGCACTGCATTGGAGAAGTGGGTGCTGGAAGAGCCAGGAAAGCTGTATGTAGATCTACTTATTTTATCTTTAAGTAAAACCTTACATAAAACCTTTGTACAGTTGGCTGGGTTTTTTGTTTTTTTGTTTTTTGTTTTTTTTAGGTGAAAAGAGGCCATAATACTTTTCTTTGATCAAGAATGGAAAAAAATTAGTAGGTACATACAGTACATATTTTTCAGAGGAAAGATGAAGGTATACAAAATATTCCCTGGATGCAAGGCCTCTGTCCTATTAGCCATCAGATAACTTGATAGATTCAAAGCAGAAGAGAAAACCATCTTCTATATATGGCTTTGGCATTTGGCAAGAAGTGAAAGGAACATTGTAAGTTTAAGAACTACAAAATAACTTTACATGTGTTATGATATGTAGAATAAAGGGAAAAGAAGGAAGAAGGACTTGAGTGATGCAGTCCAAGATTTATCACCAGAAGCAAGGATCAACTGTGGAAACGTATGCCCCTCTACTTGCCAAATGTTTTAGTGACTAACAGCAGTTACATCCCCCAAAGAATGGACAGTGACATTTACTGGGTACCCATTGTGTGAGGCCCGACAATTTCATCTATATTACCTCATTTAGTCCTCATTAATTCGTCCTAATTAATTGCTACCTCCTTGTTCAGATATTAGGGTTGGAGCTCAAAGCATTTAAGTGATATCTCCAGTCTTAGTAAGTAAGGGTCAGAGGAAGAATTCTAACCCAGGATGAACTCTAGAATCCACGCTTTATTTTGGCCTTAGTATAAGAGAGTAACTCAGAGTTTTAAACATTAAATGAGAAAACACCCCTGGTTCTCTAATTCTAAAAAAAGCATTTTCTAAAAAGCATCATCATCATTGTCATCATCAGGAGGAAAAGTAGATCAATCGTCTGGATGCACTTGGCTTACTGTTAGCAGTGGCTTTAAAGGAATTAATAGATTCATTCCCTCAGCTATGGTTTTAGAATCTTTCAAAAGGCATTCAAAAAAAGAACAGTTTATTTTTCAGTATTTTTCTCCCATAATTTTGAAACTTAACTTTTATTAGAAATGTCTAAAACTTTCTGTTCAAAACTTTATGACTCAGATTATGAGTTTAAAACGGAAAATATTTTTTTTCAAATCTCAACGATGGTGCGCGTGTGCATGCGCGCACACGCACACGCACACACACACAGACACATGCTTTGACCTCAATTGAATTGGTTTAGAATAGGGTTCTGTATTTATGTTAAGGCATTTCTTTTATTTGAAAGATTATTCTATCAAAAAATATGCCAGACCCAGATGTTTAAACTGCTTGGAACGTGACCAAATAGAAAGTGAAATCAAATCAACTGAACTGAGCCCTTCTGGCTAGACTTGTGAGTGTGAAGACAGGAGGGGAAAGAGGGAGAAGTGTCTGGTTGTGGTGACTGGATACCTGGAGAGGATGGAGGTTGAGTTGCCAGATGTAGCAATAAAAATACAGGACATCCAGCTGGATTTGGATTTCAGGTAAACAATGTATACACATGTATATATAGTAGTGTAAGTGTGTTCCTATTATTGCCTGGGACACACTTACACTAAAAAAATTACCCATCATTTACTTAAATTCAAATTGAACGGGTCTCCTATATTTTATCTGGCAACTTTAGATGAAGGCAAATATAAATTAGCATCGGGTTCCAATTGCCACCTGTCTTTTATGCCCAGATTTTCAGGCTCCTCCAGGGCTGAAGTAGAGGCTTGAAATTGAGACCGTTTTTGCTCCCTGCTTAGTAGTGACAAGCTATTGATAGCCAGGCATTGCCAAATTCTCATTAGTTTCTAAAAGTCAGGAACTACATTTAGAAAAAAGCAGCTCACTTATGGAGAGGTCACCTATCCAATAACCTCAAGTACCAGGAACACAGCTGAAACCCAGGAAGCGAGGGGGAAAAAAGGCCTCTGAGCATCCAAAATAGAAACCATGTGCTAAGGCTCATGCTCTTTTCTCTGAGAAGAGGCCCTCAGTCCTGCATTCAGTGTAATTTATTCTTCTTATAGACACCATTGGAACAAGTTTGGTTGTCTGATTTCCCAACCAATAGTGATACAAAAAGCAGGAAATTATGAGGTGGGCAGGACAGGTAGGTAGACTAGGGGTCAGCTGCATAGAAGACAACCTGGAGAAGAAAAAACACGCCAATCATATAAATAATCTCCTTAACAATCTAGAAGAAAAATATATCCACCCTCATTAGAGATTATTACTCAACAATGAGCTTCCAAGTGGTTTTATTTCCTTCTTTACACTTTTCCATATTTTGTAAACTTTTCCCTATATGTCTATAATCAGACGGAGTAATACAGGTATTTTCAAGACAATGAAGAATTATGCCTTAGGTCTCCCAGGAAAGCTCAATTTTTGTATCTACTAGGAGCATTTACTAAATGGTAATTATAAGCCACATCTTTATTTGTCACTCTCCCACGAGACTGTGAGCTTTTTGAAGGCAGGGTTCATGTCTTTGCAGCCTTATAGTTCTAGTAATTAGCATAATGTCTAGTATAACAAATGCTCAGGAAGTGTTTGTTGAGTAAATGTCTAAAGTCAAAATGCATCGTGTTTCTGTGGGTATTTAGACATACAATTCCCCCCAGGGCAGGGCCATCCTGCCGGCTGCTTCAATTGTTGTTTATTATAATGTCTACTACATTTCCATGATGTGGTTAGAATCATGGCTGCAGCAAGCACCGTGGAGTGCAATTCATTCCTGCAAAATTTCTCTTGAAATGGTTAATATCTTTTAAAGTTTGAGCTTAAAAAAAAATAAAGAAGAGTAATTTTGAAAACTCTCTCAAATGGAACCCTTCATTTACTCGGAGCCTGCCTGTTTCTGTTAATTAAGGGCAACGGGCTAGGGAGACGGGGGACACGGCTTCTCAGAGTTGCACTGTAGGGCAGAGCACCATCTGTGATCTATTAGCTGCAGAAGATCACGTATCATATTGTAGAAGAAGAAATGAGGGCCCTCTATATGTGATACTTTATGTGGCCGCTATGTTGCAGGCATATCATTGCAAATTAATGAAACTATGACACATGCCAAGCTCAGTTTTCTTTATAACCTGTTCCTTTAAAGACCCCTTCCCGGTGCAGCACAGAAGGACTGAATACACTCTTAATACTCTACTCTCTTCTAATTAGCATTCGTAAATGGAATCCAATCATTTCTCTCTCTCCTTAATGAGTTGGATTCATCTTTGTTTGTGTTAAAAACTATGGCTATTTAACCAGAAAGAAATTTACAAGTAACAGCATAGTGGACTGAGTGGCAGAGAATAGTATGATTCAGCACATATTATTTTTGTTTTGCAAATGATTTCAAAGCACATTTTCGTTACTTGGAAAGAACTCTCAAAGTGGGACAACAGTGTTGCTTTCCCACCATCGCTTTTTCGCATTTTCGGGAAACAGTTTTCTTAGCCTGCCCACAAGTGCACCCAGGGCTTGCCAGCAGTCTTATAACCCCAGAAGGCAGCTATTCAAAATTAAACTGCACATTAGGACATTTTTCTCCACAATCAACTTGAGTGTCAGTTCTAATGAGCAACAGGGCTAGGCTGGGTAAATCAATCCAGAGATAACTTTCCATTCTAGCCATCAAATTTGATTCCATTGCCACATCTTTAAAGTTAAATTCAGCAGTAAAGTTACCTGGTTTGCCTTTCAGCTTTTTTTCCACTCCTTGAAGATAAATGATGGAAAAGCAGAAAGTAAGTCCAAAGCAGGCAAGATGAGGAAGAGAGAAAAGGTGGTATATAAATGATTAATCCCTGGATAATTTAGATTTAATGGTGAATAAGAGCTACTTTCAGCCAATGAAAGGAAAATATCCTCTAGGCAGCAAACCTCAGATACTTCACTACAAGAGCTGGTAAGGTTATAAGTATACACAACTATAGGCAAGGGTTAGAAAACTATTTTGATTTTTTAAATAAGTGAACCAATGAGTTTTTTAAAAGTATAAATTATGAAATAAATTCCTAAGACTTCAAGCGAGTTAGTAAAGACTTCCTAAAGCACAACCCTTTTCACCCCAAAGCCACAGCAATGCTTTTGTACCCCATGAAAACAGTTAGCTATGAAGTGACTAACCTATACAGCTTCTGCTTAAATCACCCCTGAATGCTGAAGGCTGATAAGCCGATGCTCAGGAGACAGTCAATTTTGTCAAACAGGAAGCATCATGGCACCCAAGATTTTGACCAAGAGCGAGTCTCTTTGCTCATCGCTTTCTGAGCAAGGAGTAATTTTCTCACCAAAGGGGATTTAAAGCACCCTTTCCATACCACTCCAGAGATAAGAATGCTAATCCAACAGTCACCCAATAAAGTATGTGTAGCACTGAGAATTGATCTCCAAGCTCCACCCAGAAATCTCCAAGAAATCATGAAGAAAAACAAATCCCTAATAAAAATCAAGTGAGGATATACATAATTAGATATTGCATTTGCAATAAGGATGTTCAATGAGTAAGTTTGATTGATAATAAGCTCTTTAAAGAAAGGAGCATAAATCTCAAAACTGACTTTGTAAGGGAAAAAATAATAGGAAAAAAGAACACTTCTCTTTCAGCCATGCTGGTTAAAGATTATTCCTAGCTTCTTATTCTACAGGAAATGGAGTGGCAAACACCAATGCCATATTTGCATATAGTTTCTCATGTCCAGGGAGGCACATGACCAACTCTACATGGCTCTCATTATTAATCTTTGGGTCAGTCACTATCAGCACATCCATTTGTCCATGTCATAAAGTCCTGAGTTAAAGAACCCACAGTGGGGCTCCATGGACAGACATCTAGAACATCAGATTCAATGAGTATTTGCTGGATGAGTGAATCCTAGACTTAGTAGGTGCTCCATACTAGCCTTGTGATTCTGCTGTTCCCAAGAGAGAAAAATAGGTAGAATGTAATCCTGAAAGAATTCTCTTGCAAGCGGGCTTATTTCTGTCCGGATGTGCTACATACTACACTATGTTCTTCACATTCACAATGAGATGAAGCCATTGGGTAAGTGTCCTAATAAACTTAACCTGTCTGGCCTTGACCTTTTAAGTGTATTTTGGTTCTGGTCTTGGCTTTTGGACAAGTGTCTATATAGAGCTCATCCCTCATGGCCAGTTGCGTCTGGCTGAACATAATGTCCAGTAGAGGGCTCCCAGAGAGACTACGTTGGCTCAGTATTCTTTTGGCCCATCCTATTGGCGGGATTTAAGAGTTCTGATAGGGCCACTCTGACCTTTTCAACTATCCCAGGCCTCCTGTGTCCATGAAGTGTTTTTTTTTTTTTCCTGTCAAAGTTCTGGAAACCAAAGTCTGAAATCCAAGCTGTCAGCAAGGCTGTGCTCCTTTAGAAAACTCTAGAGGAAAATCCTTCTTTGCCTCTTCCAGTTTCTGGTGGGTCCAAGCCTTCCTCAGCCTGTGGCTACATAATTCCAGTTTCTACCTTTGTCTTCATAGGGGTGTCTCTCCTGGACTTTCTTCCTTCTATGTGTTATTAGGACACTTGTCATTGAATTTGGGGGCAACCTAGGTAATTCAGGACGATCTCATGTCAGAACTCTTGATTCAATTACATCTACAAAGATGGCTTTTCCGAGTAATGTCACATCCACAGGATCCAGGTGGACGTATCTTTCGGGGGACCATCATTCAACTCACTACAGTAGGTGATTTGGAACTACTATCCTAAATGAATCTTGAATGTTGAAAAGGTAATACTGTGATACTACATTTGGCATTCTAAAAATTTATTTTAAATTTTGAGAAAGAATGTTATTGAAGTATATTCAATTTACAATGTTGTGTCAATTTCCGATGTGCAGCATAATGTTTCAGTCATACATATACATACATATATTCCTTTTCATATTCTTTTTATTATAGGTTACTACAAGATATTGTAGAAAATGTTGTTTATCTATTTTATATATAGTTGTTAATATCTGCAAATCTCAAACTACCAATTTATCTCTTTCTATCCTCTTCCCCCCTGGTAACCATAAGTTTGTTTTCTATGTCTGTGATTCTGTTTCTGTTTTGCAGGTAAGTTCATTTGTGTCTTTTTTTTTAGATTCCACATATAAGTGATATCATATGGTATTTTTCTTTCTCTTTCTGGCTTGCTTCACTTAGAATAACGATCTCCAGTTTCACCCATGTTGCAGCAAATGGCATTATTTTATTTGTTTTTGTGACTGACTAGTATTAAATTGTGTAGATAGATAGATAGATATAGATATACACACATACCTGTATGTATGTGTATATATACATGTATGCGTGTGTATATATATGTGTATGTATTTATGTGTCTGTGTGTATTTCTGTGTATGTGTGTGTGTGTGTGTGTGCATGTGTGTATATATTTAAATAAATATATAAAACTTCTTAATCCAGTCATCTGTGGATGGACATTTAGTTTGTTTCCATGTCTTGGCTATTGTAAATAGTGCTGCTGTGAACATTGGGGTGCAGGTGTCTTTTTGATTTAGAGTAGAAACTTATTTTAAAGATTACCTGTTTACCTTACATTTGTGTCTGTATCCCCATGTAAACATTTTAACTTACTATTGCTATTGTCTTCATTATCAGTTCACCTACTCCAAAGCAAGGCTTCTCAGCCTCGGCACGACTGCTATTTTGGGCTGGATACCCTGGTGCATCCTTTTGATATCCTATCATCAGTTGTTTAGCAGCATCCCTGGCCTCTACCCCTCAGATACCAGTAACACTCCCCTCAGATATGACAACAAACAAGTCAAATGTTCCCAGGGTCAAGGAATTGTTCTTAGTTGAGAACCACTGGTCTACATCAAACATTGCTAGATGGGACTCTTAGAAATTATCCTGAAACACTAAACTTTATCTAAATTATGCTTTTTATTTCTTTGGCTAACACTGGTGCCCTGAAAATATTACTAAAAATAAAAATGTTTTATTTCATTTCAGCCCATAATAATGAATAAATGGGACACTTTCCTAGTGTGTGCAGTTTTAGATGGCACAGCCTACATGACCATACAAAGTGACAAAAAGAACATAGCTCAAAATGTGCTTTCCCTTTCACTTATCTGTTATTCAAGAATAGGCAGGAGTTTGCACATTTCATTCAGAAAGGAGAAATTGAATTCCTTTTTAACAGAGTTTAATAGAGAAATATATGATATCCATAAATAAAGTTAACTTAGAGAAAAATCTCTGTTCTATACTGAATAGTATAAACAATAGTGATTAATCCTTCCTACTGTTAGGTTCAGTGTGAAACATTCAAGCAGTGGTTCTATTATTAACTCAGGAACATCCAAGCCACTTAGGAGTTAAAGCAAGATATTAAGCACAGATCTGTAAGCTGTTATTACTGTCTGCTCTAATAAAGCATATCAAATCGTGCATTACCAGATGCTGCTCCTTCAAGGTTGTACTCACCTTAGTAAGCGGCACGACTAGGTGAACTACAGAATCGCCATCACCCCCCCTTCTCTAAACATTTTAAATCTGAAATAAGTGCCAGCTCAAGTCTCAACAAGAACTCATTCTTGTTTGGATCTTTATCTTAATTAGATGACCTCAGTTTTTATCTACTTATTTCCAGCATTCAAATCTACATTTAAAAGACTTAATTATATACCATTATAAGCACTCAAAAAATGTCCAGTTTTCCAAGACAACTCAAAAAGAGAATGTAAAAATATTTTGAACAATGATGGCATGTTTGCACAGAATGTAAGATCTCCTAAGGTGACCACCCTGAGGGCAATATACATTAGAATTTATATGTTTTTGTATTTTTTTAATTATTAAAATTATTTTATAGATCCAATCTGTAGATGGCCCATTGGCTAAAAATTCTCTGAAAACAGAAATCAGATTTCTTTACAAAGTTTCAGCTAGTGACACTTAATACAAATACTACTACTTATAATAATAAATTATGAGATAGGATCATTTTGAGCTACTAAATAACTTAAGTGAGAGGTAGCGTAGCTTACTGGATAAAACTAGCTGTGTAATCTTGGTTTCCTAATCTGTAAAATGGGTCTAAGAATATTATCAATCTCATTGTGTCATTGTAAGGATTAAACTATAGAGATTCCTCAATTGATGATAGGTTTACTCCCTGATAAATCTACTGTAAGCTGAAAAATATAGTAAGTCAAAAATGCATTTAATACACTTGTAAAAAATTAATAAACAGAAACCCCAATTAAATAGCTTACATGCCTTGCAACTTGGAGATTTTTGTCCATTGGAAAAGACACCTCCAGATGAACTCACTTCAACCTCACCGGGCAGGCCCCATCAGGTACTGCTAATCAACACTGTGCCACCAAACTTTAAAAAATAGACCCTTGGATTTACCTAAGTAAATCCTAAAGATTTACTGAACCCAGATTGGACCTGTGCATCTGCTGCTGACATGAAAGTAAAGATTTCCTGAAATTGAAGCAGGTGACATATTACAAGACAGCTTTCCCAAGATATCCAGACCAGGTCCATTGGAAGATTGTCACTAAATCTTTGATGATGACATACTGCTTCTTATGATCCCCCAATGTCTATGATTTTAATAACATATAGACTTTAGATAAAAAGTGCCTGAGAATTCTTCTTCCAACCGTTCCTTGTTACTTGAATATGACCTCAGTAGGTTTCCAATCTGTGCACTTTCCCTCCAATACAAGACACTACCCCTAGGAAATGTCCCTCCTGGCATTGAGTGACAAAAAGCCACTGAAACTATAAAACCTGACTCTTCAAAGAAAGGTTCTGATCAAAAGGGGAAAATGTAAAAAATAAATCAACAGGAAACCCAATTATATAGATTTGGAAGCCCAGAAGAATGATAGCAGAGACCAACAGGAAGAAGAAAGACTCCTCTTTTTTCCTGGAAAGGACTCAGCGAATTAAAAAACCATGTTCTCTTCATTTACTGTATCCCTCCCAACTTCCTTCTTCCCCTCTATAAAATTTTTTGAGTTCTCTTGCCCTGCAGGTACTTTTACATGGTTCAGCATAGCTGTAGACCCCAGGTTGCAACTCTGCTGATCCTGAATAAATCTATCTTTGCTGAGAAAATATCTGGCAATTTATTTGTTTTAGGTCAACACATCTAACTTACTGAACATCTTAGATTAGCCTGGCCTACTTTAAATGTGCTCAGAACACTTACATTAGCCTAAAGTTTGGCAAAATCTTCTAACATAAAGCCTATTTTACAATAAAAATTTGAATATCTCATGTAATTTATAGACCACTGGACTGAAAGCGAAAACCAGAGCTGTTACACGGGTACAGTGGTTGAAATGGTTGTAAGTGTACTGGTTGTTTCCCTCATGATCTCATGGCTAGCTGGGAGCTGAAGCTGGCTGCCCAGCACCACAGGAGAGTGTTGTACCGCATACACTAGCTTGGGAAGAGATCAAAATTCAAAGTAGTTTTCTACTGAATGTCTATCGCTTTTGCACCATCATAACAAATTGTAGGTTGAGCTTTCAATTTGTAAGTCAGGGGCTGTCTGTAGCTAGCATGTGTAAAGCAAAAAACAAAGGGTTGGCATGTAGTAAATGTTCAATAAAAATGGCTATTACTGCTGCAAAGCAGTAAAGCCGCTCCTGCTTTATTTCCTTCATGTCCCTTTTCATTCGATTTGACCCAGCTCCCTAAGGGCTCCGATGTCCTAAACCAAAAATGCTGCTTATAATTTCTTCTACTCTGTTAAGAAATAAAAGACTTGAACCCAAGAGATTCTCTGCCAGCCTTAGTTTTTATCTCTTGCTTTGTCTTTATTGGTTTTAAGGATCATATCTTCCTTTTGCATTTTACAAATTCTATTTCAATCACTATTTACTTTCATCATATATTAAGTCGTATTGACATTACATGGAAATGAATTTTGTTGGCACAGAATAAAGAACTTAAAAATCATTTTATGAATAATAGAAAGGGAAGGGGGATTATTTTGTGTGATACGAATCAAGCACAGTGAAAAGAATATAATGCTTCTTCATGGAAGTAGGGTTCCATTGAAGGGTTGAGGAGATTTAAATTCTGTACAATGAATACTTTTCCTTTGATGCTCTTGACAATTCAATATAGTTTTTAAATTCACCATATTCTTTTTAACACATTTTTAGGGTAGAGTTTCAGTGATTAATCTCATAATCTTAACATATTTATCAACTCCAATGGAAGAAATTCTTCATCTGTCAATATTCATAAATAATAAATGAAATGTAATGGTATTATTATAAATACTATCAATGATATATGGAAATAAACTTCTAGAGTGCAGCTCTTCCTAACCCAAAAGAAAATGAGCAGAAATATAGACATTATATGTAAAATTACAAACTAAGTATCAGAGCTCCTTTGTTACTCAGTTATTTACCTTACAGAGGTAATACTTTTCAAACCTAGAAAGTGTCTGTAAAAAAAATTAAAAATTAATATAAAAAATAAGGTTACCACAATTTTCAGAATGAGGTTACAAAGTATCTTTGAGAAAAAAAAACCTGAATGATTCTGCTTCCTCATTATCATAAGTAATTTTGTGATGAACACCTTTGATTCTAAGGAAAACAACCAACTTAAAGTGAAACTGCAGACAACATTTCCAGAAGACGACCAATTTTTCCTATTTACTAAGGTTTTTTTTTTTCAACGATCCATCAAGATCAAATATAATTTTAGGAAGCTCTTTATCTGAGAATAGCATAAGATGTATAGTGGGAGAAAATGCTGAAATCTTTTAATCATACATTTGTACAAAAGAGTGCCTGCAAAAGCAGTCTTGAAGACACCCTGAACTGGGACAAAACCTTGAGAGATCTGGGACATGTGGCTGGATGCTGCCCCAAAGTGGTTATAATGGTAAAAAAAGAAAAAGGTGATGGAGAAGTTACACCACCTGTACGTAAGAAAGCGTGAGGCCATGGATATTGCCTCTATGCATTGTTCTTCTCCCCAGAGCTCCAGAAAAGCAGAGGGATAAACTACTCCCCATTGTTTTCTCAGATTGGCACTCTACCCCTGCCATTTAATATTCTCATCCCTCAGAACATTTTGTTTCAACCTAAATTTATCTGATTAAAAAATGATGCAGTAAAGAAATACCAGGTAAGGGGTTTGTGTCTAGAATATATCCTCTAGGAGATCTATAACACTATAACTGAATAAGAAGAAGGCAAAAAAATTTAAAATGAGCACATAATTTGAACAAACAACTCACCAAGGAAGAGATTTAAATGGTAAGTATATCAAAAGATGTTCAACATCATTAGTCATTAGGGAAAAGCCAATTAAAAATTAAGGTAAGGTACTGCCTTACACATCCTAGAGTGGATAAAATGTTTCAAACTGATAATACAAAGTGCTGATGAGGACGTGGAGCATCTGAAACTCCTATATGTTCCACTAATGGCGATACAAAATGGTATAAACACTTTGAAACATAATTTTGAAGAATAAACATACACTTATCTTATAATCAAGCAATATCTCTTCCAAGTATTTCCCTAAAATTATGTTCACACAAAACACATGTTCCCATAAACACTTGTATGTAAATGTACACAGATTTTTGTATTCATAATTACCCTAAAGCAAAAACAACCCAAGCGTCCATCAGCTGGTGAATTCATGAACAAATTGTGATAATGCCAGACAATGAAATATTACTCAGCAGCAAACTGGATGAACTATGAAGGTGATAACATGGAAGAATCTCAAAAACAGTATGCTAACTGAAAGAAGCCAGACACAAAAGATTTATATACTGTATGACTCCACTAATATTAATACCTAGAAAGAGCAAAATTAAAGGGACATAAGTCAGAGTAGTGATTGCCAGGGGGCTGGAGATGGAGGAAGAGGACTGATTACAAAGGAGTACAAGGAGAATTTTTGGAATGATAGGAATAGTCTGTCTATATCTTGATGGAAGTAGGGGTTGCACAACTATGTACATTCATCAAAATTTATAAAACTCTGTGCTTTAAAAGAGTGAATTTTACCACATGTGAATTATACTTCAATAAGCTTGACTTTAAAAGAAAATGATGCAGTGTATCTGAGATCACCCCCCCCCACCTGCAGGGTAGCTCATTCCAAACCCAAACTTCCCTACACAGAACCAAGACACAATCAGGGGAATAGATGTAGATTATCATTATTTATTTTAACTTTTCACAATTCTTTAGTATTGGATGCAACCATCCAAAATCTGGTAGTACTGTTGCCCTTGGTAAGAAATTAACAATTTTCCTAAGGTTTCTGCATTAAGCGGGAGAGAAGGTCACGCTATGGGAGCGAACCTCAAATGTCAGTGGTTTAGCACAGCAGACACTTATTTCCTAATCATGTACATTTTGCTGTGGTTTTCTGATGACTTTCTAGAACAACTGTTGTCCACACAGTCACCTGGCGGTCTCGGATGAGTCTGTCTCCACCACACTGTGGCTGTATCAGTGGTAGCAAGCAGTGTCTGGGTCAATGTGACGGGGAGTGGGAATGCTCACAGCAGCAATTAAATGCTGTGGCCTGGAAGTGAGAACACATCATATTTTCCACAATGTTTTTTCTAGGAACTGGTCACATGGTACAGCCTAATTGTATGGGCAGAGAAGTACAAATTCTCCCTTTGTGCCAGAAAGAAGAAAATAACCAGCTAAGGGTAAGCACCAGAATCCTCCAGCACATTTCTTTCTATTTTATTCCACTATGTATTTTCTGCTATTTCTTATTCCAGTAAATATTCATTCATTCATTCTTCTGGACTGCAAAGTAACAATACATTCCCAGGCAGAAGCAGTATGGTAGCATAATTCTTGCTCTGAATTTCATCATTTGATGCTCCACATTGTTGTACTGGGGCAAATGGAGCCTGCCAAGGGCCTAGTGGTTTCTTCTGGGATTTTCTGTTAAGTTTTATTATCCAGGGGCTGTTGGAGATTAGCTTTGCTCACTTCTGCTCAGTCTTCTTGCATCTGGGAATTTGGGAGCAATTAATGTCATCTTTTAATGACAGAGGGAATTAACTCTGTGTGTTAGCTATGTTGATAGAATAAACTGAAAGGTTCAGATGGCAGTCTGAACTTCTGAACTCTGGGGGCCAAATACACAATTCTTGAGAGATCCCTGAAGACAAAAAGTGGAGGAGAAAAAGAAACTCCTTCTCCAGCACTCATAGGAAGAGCTTTTACATCATCATGGATTAGGTCTGAGAATCTACCCACCGCAGGGAGAGGAGTAGCGTTCAGATCATCGGTGAAGTAGAGGTTTCTATGGAGGTAGGAAAAAAGCTGCTGGAAGAGGAGGCAATGGATCGATAGTTGGGTAGGAACGTGGAACAAACAGACATTGATTCATCTCAATCCCAAAATGGTGCTTTTGGAAGGCAATAGAAATTCATGGGTCCTTGAATCTGTTCCACCTTTTCCCATTTAAAAAAAAAAAAATGAGTTAACCATTTGGATCCATTATAAAGAGTGAATCAACAGATAATGTGGTCAAAGTAAAATCATTGTTGTAGACTGAACTGTCATTTTCATAAGAATGATGATTCTAGTTGAGACAAGAACAACAATATCAAAATGTGTGCGTGTGTATATGACTGTGTGTGTGTGTGTGTGTGTGCTACTCACATAACACAAGTATTAGGAGGCGTAAAATAGGTGAGCAGAAAGAAACTTTCAGGGAGGGCAGACAGAGTCTCTGTCACGATGCCACACGAGCAGTTAGAGCATAAGTCATAGAAGAAGCTGTACGTGGTGCTTTGTCTACCCCCTTCTCTACTCGGCACACCAATGGCAGACAGTGTTCAAGGAGTGCAGCTTCCTTTCCTTGGAAACCAGACAAGGCCCCAGCATCCCTTTCAGCCCCTTATTAAAAGTAGTCACTACACAAATCAATCAACCAGTCAGTCAGTCAATCATCAATCTTTGCATTTGATTTAAAAGCTATTTTATATCGAAGATCAGCAAAGGATTTCTGAATTTTGAATGATCCTCAAGACACTTTCAAAGATAGGCTTCTTTCCACTAAAAACTTGGAAAGTTCATCTACTTTCTTCTTCCTTTCTTTTTTTCCTTTCTTCTATCTTTCCTTGAATAAACATATATTAAGAACTATCACACACCATGCCAGGTACTAGAGATGCAATGATGACCAGGACACAGTAGGGAAAATCTAGGTAATGTTCATCATTTGTAACCATTCCCTCCTGAAAAGATTTTCTCCTCTTTGCAGAAAGCTATGTGGACCTAGTTTCATCCCACAACTCTGGCAATGCCTATTCATTCCATCTCTACTGCCATCATCCCAGGATAAACTCTGTCATCTCTTGCCTGGATTGCTGCAGGAGCCACCATAACACTTCTTTGTATTTGCTCAGATCCCATCCAACTCATTCTCCACACTGGAGGCAGAGCAATTTCACTCCAGATCATGTGGTTCCCCCACTTAAAACACTCCAGTGGATTTTCCTTGCTCTTAAGACAGAAGCTTTACATGAAATAAGCCAGAAAATTAACAAAAAATACCATATGATATCACTTATATATGGAATCTAAAAAAAGACACAAATGAACTTTTTTACAAAACAGAAACAGACTCACAGACATAGAGAACAAACTTATGGTTATGGGGAGGATGAGGGTGGGAAGGGATAAATTGGTAGTTCGAGATTTGCAGATACTAACTACTATATATAAAATAGATAAACAACAAGTTTCTACTATACAGTATACAGTATATGGCACAGGGAACTATATCCAATATTTTGTAGTAACTTATAATGAAAAAGAATATGAAGACAAATATATGTATGTATATGTAAGACTGAAACATTATGCTGGACACCAGAAATTGACACAACATTGTAAATTGACTATACTTCAATAAAAAGAATGCAAAAAAAAATTGTTTAAAATACAGAAGCTAACACTTCTAAAATGGCTCCAAGGCCCTGCACAATTCGTTCCATGCCTGTTTATCCAGCTTCATTACTGCACCTCTCTCTTCACGCTCTGTGATCCAACCACAATGCTCCTCTTCCATTTCATAAATCGCCCTATTTCTTTCTGCCTTGGGACTTTGGACATGATGCTTTGCACCTGGAATGCTCTTTTCCAACGTCTCTCTCTAATTAACTCAGTCACTTTTCAGATTTCAGCTCAGAAGTCAGTTTCTCAGAGAATTCTTCTCTCTGACCACTTGCCTCTCTCCCAGACTAAATTTAATTAATTTCACATTCCTAAATACCTTTCCTTCTTTCATTGCATTTAGTGATTATGCATTTTACCTGCTTGATTACTTGATTAATGTCTGCCTTCCCTCTGAGGCTATAATCTCAATGACTACCTGATGGGCACAAGGAAAATGCCTGCTTTGATCCTAAGTGTGTGTGTTTGTGTGTGTGTGTGTGTGAGAGAGAGAGATAGAAAGAGATGTATCTTGCACATAGTAGATGCTCAAGAAATAGTTGAAGCATGAAGGCACAAGAAAACAACTTGTTGCATGACTGAATAACTAAAGGTAGCTTACAATCTAGCAGAGAACAAAAATAAGTAGATAAATAATCAGCATACAGTTGGATTAGTGCCGTGAGAAGACAAGTCCAGTGTGCTATGGACAAACATAAGACGGGGCCTAATTTCAATTTTGAGGGGCTACCATAGTAGACATGAGAAGGAATCATAAAATCAGAGTTGCAGCAGGCACATGCACAGAAACGGAGCAATTTGACATTTCCAGCCCTTGCAGGGCGATGCATAGTAGTAAATAAGAACAGAAATACAAGCCGGGAAAGTTCAGCTGAAACAAAGGGGTAAATTTTAAAGTCTGAACTCTAAAAATTGCAAACAGAGAGATGAAGAATTCTTCAATTAGCACATTTGCCCGTATTTGTGGAAGTGACTACACTGAGGCTGCTCAACATAAAAAAAAGCACAGAGCAAGTCGGCCAATGATGACTTATTTATATTTAATTGTATTAAGTTTCATCATTTTCATAATGAAAATCTCCATACTCAGAGAATAAGAGAACAGGGGTCAATGCTGGTGTAGGTTTTTCCCTTTAATTGGTCATTGCTGGAAAGGAGGGGAGGAAGCACAAGGATTTCACTTTTGTTACAGCTGAGCTCTGTTTCTAGGCACTTCATATGTGGATGCATAGGTACAATTTATACACACATTATAGTAAATTAAATAAATTAAATACAAACAAGTTAAATAATTTATTTAAATTATATATCTAAGTAAATTAAATATGTAATAAGTTATACACACAATACAATAAATATACACACAATATAACAATTTAAATTTATACACACAATAAAATAAATTAAATACATCGAGCTCCTGATAGCTTAGCCTACCAGCCCACCTGTTAGACGGCCAGATGATTGTGCTGGATGAAGATGTATTCTGATGGAAGATGGGCCACATTGTACTCACGAGCAAACATCCCCTCAAACAGCTTTGCTGCGGATTTGCCGTGTAGCTTCCAGGGCTGGAGAAGTGAAGGGAAGATCGCTTGAGAGTCTTTTGATGACACAGCCCTGCAGCACCAGGGCAGAATGTAAATGTAAAGTCACAGAACCCATTTTTCCCTCACTGTGATCAACCAGATTTTGCTGTAGGGCAGCAAATAACTTTGGGGTCCGGTGGGAGAAGCCACACAGCTGTCACTACCTTGAAAAAAATGGAAATCAGAAAAAGCATTCAGCAATGTCACACTGCCGTAGGCATGTCAGAAGCTGCCCTAGGGACCTCATCCTCCTCCTCATTCTCAGTAAAGGGAATTAAATATCATTGGTGAGCGTGGAACTTCCCTGATTTCACCATTACCTTCTCATTTCCAAGGTGCTTTGTGTCTTCTTAAAGTACTAAAACAGTGTCTAATGAAATCTAGAAATAGTGTTTCATTCTTGCACAAAGAATTTTGCTCTTTGGGAAACTTCACTCATTCTTTCTGAATTAATATTTTCAGGGCAATGTGACACTTTAGTATGAAAATCAGATTATATATCAAGGTTAGTCTTCCTGAAATTATCTTAATACTTGTAAGAAGTGTGTGTCTTTGGTTAAAAGCATGATAATAATTAATGATAAATATAATGCGCTTTTTTAACATATGGTATGTAATTGAAGAACGCCATAGGTAAGTACAGAAGATAAAAAGAAATAGACTTGTATTCAGAATTACTGGCTCTAATTCATCTAGCGAGGTGTCCTTAAATGAATCACTTAATTGTCTGTGCCATAGGTACCTTACATGTAAAACATTAGTAGTAGCCAGAGTCTTAACTCCTTAAAGGGATAATATATTTAAAATATTGTGAGTATAAGTTTGGGAAACTTTAAGGCACTAATATGTTACTTATTATTATTATTATTATCATCATCATCATCATCATCATTAGAAGTTAGATAAATAATTGAGATTGTCTTTAGATACATCTTTAGATTTTATACAGTCATTCTTTTTCTTGGTTTGGAGTACACGGTGTTTTTCTAAAATGAGCTTTGCGGTGCATTGGTCCTCAGGAATGACAGCTTACTGGAGTATTGTTTTTGCTTTATTTTACATTAAAATAAACTTCTCAGACTTCATACATTTATGAGTTCACCGGGTCACCACGACTTTTGCAAGATGGTGTTGCGTTTGTATCAGATGGTCTCAGTGCTTTTCTGCATGAAATACTTTCCCACTGTTGTTAGTTTTCAGCACTTACACACAGGCCCTGGGCGTCTCTCTGACCATCCCCGCTCATCCCAGGTGAGCCCTGGTCTTTGCATAGGTACACCGACGCCCTCTGCTGGATTGACTGCGCAGGTAGCCTCGGAGTCCCTGCTCAAGCATGCAGTTCCTCTCCTGCGTTATCAGAGCTGAGTGTACATGTACAATCCTCATTAGGGGCTTGGTGAAGTTGGTAATTACAGAAGTTTGGGTATGTCAGAAAGACGCTTTGAGTAACCCAATAAACAAGCAATCTGACTTTTTTAACTCTGGAGTAAGTTTCAACAACACTTAGCAGAAATTGACTCATGTTCACATTTTGGAACGCCCGTGCCTTTGGTTGATTCAGCGTACTTTGCTGGTGCATCCGCACATCCTGCAGACGGAGAGCTATTTTACCTCATGTGCATTAGAAGAGATGGTCCCTAACAGTGTAGGATGATCTACCAGTGAGATACAGCTTCTCCTTCTGCGTTAGTTAGACACCGGTAAGCTATACTTCAGTTATTCTGTTATCAAATATTTATTGAAAACCTACTATGTACCTAGAAATGTTTTAAGACAGGGATACAACAATCTATAAAATATTTTTATGAAATTATTACCAGTAACCTTGTGTCTATTTCTGACCTGCTGAAACAGAAGTTCTAATAGGAACACAACTAGGGTGACCAGCTATACCGGTTCGCCTGGACCAAAGGCTGTCTGAGGATGCAGGAACTTTAGTGCTTAAAAACAAGTCGTAGGCAAACTGGAATGAGTTGGCCACTCTGAATACTTTTCCCATGATAGAAGATTGTAACGTATGGCAGTATTTATCGAAAAATAACCTTTCAATAGCATTAGGTTTATCACTAATACTATGATTCTGAACAGTTTCTTCTCATTTAAAACTTGTTGTCAGTTCTGTACACACTGCTTATGAATCAATCTATTGAATTGCCATTTACAAAGCATTTTCTTCTATAGAAAAGATGCTGAGCAAACCTAAAATCACAGATACAAATTTTCCCTGTGAAAGCCAAGGAAAATGAACACTAGAAAAGCCAAGTTCAACCTCATAAGATGCAAAAAGAGCTTCAGTCATGGAGGATGAAAGACCTTAGAAAGGGAAATTAAAACCAGAAAGATATTTATTAATGTATCTATGAGAAAGACAAGCAGTATTCATTAAACAGGTAATTAAAAAAAAAAACCCACTGAAACTAAAAAGCTTAAAACTGAAAAGATCCAAAAAGCACACAGCTCTTTCTGCCCAAACAAAATAGTTTCCCCTTGGATTTGGATGTCATTTATCTTCTGACATGTTATTCCAAAAAATTAGTCTATGTTTCTCATTGATAAAAGTTCCTCGCATTCTATTTAAATATGATCCTCTTAATTCTCATCATTTTGCTTTAGAAAAAAAAAATCTTCATAGATCCATGGACTGTCAGGACTGAAGATCTGGTTCAATATTATTTGCTGCTTGACGGCTGCTAAAATTAGGAGAGCCTTGAATGGCCGAATCCCAACTTCCCCTTTGCTCTCTGCTCCTGTGAATGAGGTCCCCCAGTCAAACCACCCTTCCTATTGAGGGGACCAGGGGCAGCTCCTGCTTATCCCTGATCCCAGCTTTCAGCTCCTTGCCAGACTGCATTATTCCAACAAGCCAATTACATCCTTCCGGGGGAAACAGAGTACCTCACTCTCGATACTACGAAGCTTGCCTCTCACAGCTTCTGTTGTTCACTCTGCTCCCACTTGGAACCCCCACATGTCCACCCACGGCATCTAGTGTCCTCCTCTCCCAGCCTGTGAGTATAGGTGACTGATAAACCGCTGACTGTCTCCTCTGTCCAGTGTCAGGTGCTGTGTGTTTGGCCATCCCCATAACCCTAGGGTTGGAACCCCTCAGTCACCAATGGGGTGAAGAAGAGGCAATTAAAACAATCCACATTTATGAATTCTTATCCAGTGCTACATAATTTTTCTTGGTCTTCTTTTCTTCAGTGATTTCCACCTTTATCCCACAAAAATCACTGCTTGGGTGAAGCCAGCAAATCGTTCCAGTATAATAAGACACTGGAATTGATGTGCTTTTTAATTGGGTGTAAATGTGGATGTCATAATCACAGTCAAGGGGTAAATGAACAGAAAACTTTTAAGCAGCTAGTTGCTTCACAAGAACTAGAAGGAGTGATGACTACGTGGACAGTACCCAAATTATTGTAGTCAAAGAAGAAAGAAAAATATGCATCTGTTTAGCAACAATTCGATGAAAAAGACTATCCAATTCTACATTTCCCATAAAAACTTAGAAGATGCCATGTAAATTCACAAATCCACAGATAATTGCCTTTTCTATTTTCATTAATGGTTTAACTTTTCTTTCAAATCTTACCTCACATGCCAGACATTAGAAGGAAAAAAAACATGACCAGCTGAATTCTTTGTACCTTTACTTCACATCTGCTCCCTCCAGACATTGATAAGCAAGTGCATTGGATATAGGTGGACATTAAAGATGATTCACAGGGTGTGAGCAATGGAAAGGATTTAAGAAACTCCCTAATCCAACCGTCCACTTCTCACTGAATAAAGGGATGTGAAAATGAGGTTCAGTAAACTGTCTGCGGTGAGTGTCAGATGTCAGTGTTGGGCTTTCTAACACTCAGCCCAGTTCTCTTTCAGCCCACTGCCTCCCACCAAATTGACTGAAAATGGACTCGATAATTTGGCCAGATTCCTAATATGGTAGCCTAGCATATTCACTGAATGACAATGTAGTGCATTAAGAAAACAATTTCCTTTTTACCCTGAGTCAGACAACATTTTTTGGAGAATCTGGAAAACACATATTATAAGTATTAAGGAGACTCTAGAACTCATAAATGAACTGATCAGTAATATTATTTGGTGTCCTTTAAAGTTAACAAAATGTGAAATGATCTTACAGTTAAATATTAGGGAGACATAATTACACAAATAGCAAACTTCTGTAGGATCAGCGGAGACCAGGGTTTTCCCCCTGTTTGACCTGTATGCATGTGCTAGTGCAAACTACACAAGAGAATAAAGTCAACCAGCAGCAGCATGAGCTACAGGCCAAAACTGAACTAAAAATGGAGCCCTAGGAAACAGAGCCCTGAGAGGTAAGAAGAGATTCTAGAGGAATGATCTGAAGTTGAGAAGGGAGTTCTTTGCAAAGCCAGACTAGACCAGACCAAACAGCACAAAGAAACTGAATAAAAGGAGGGCATACTAAATAGCAAGGAAAATTTCAAACACACACACACACACACACACACACCTCTCTTCTAAAAATATGTGACCCAATCAATAGATTTCTAAATTTTAGGGACAGAAGAGGAAGAAGATACAGGTTTTGAGTATCCTCTTGCCACCTCAAGAAAATGTTAAGAAATGAAGTTGAGAAGTTCAGTTATTTTCTACCACGTAGATCTTTTTTTTTTTTTTTCAAAATTCATGTTGTATCATGAAATTCTGTTCTTTGCAGGGTTTTCCTGAAAAAAAATCACATTAGCATTTAAGTGTATTAAAATTTCTAAAATGTCTAAAATAAAGTAGTTAATAATTCTTCTAATAGATATAAGTCTACATGAAGGGTTGACAAGGTCAAGAAGTTTTTGCTGGGATTCTAGTTAAGAAAATGAGAGTAATCATATATCCCTTCAACTCCGATGAAGTCTCACCTTGAAAAACTAAGAACAGCAGAAAAAATGATTGAGCAGACAGGCCTCCACAAGTGGCAGACTTTTGCAGCCAAATATCAGTGACAGCCAAAAAGACGAGGCCATTTCCAAAAACCTAACTCACAAATTAATGGTGATTTATTACTCAGAGACCTGACATTAATTAAAGCAAATTTAGCAATATCCTTATCACTTCAGGCTGATGTTACTGCACTTGGCTGGAAAGAGAATACAAATTACTCAGGCAAGTGCTGCCAATCATGTCCTCCTAAAATGCCTCTCTACCCAAGTCGAGAGGCTTCTGGAACTCTAGAGCCCCCAAATTAAATTATGTTGGAAGGACCCTAGCCTAACAGTCCTCATAATCTTGGCTTTCTATACTCCTCCCAAATGCATGACTTAGCTTTTTAAAAAATTCCACAAGAAAATGCATATTGAAAAGAGAAATGGCCAGAAAAAGGATTTGAGGGCGGGAGTGTATTCAGATTGTGTAGCTGAACTTAACAAGAGTACCACAGACTTGATTTAATACTTACTGAGTGGTAATTATAGATACAAACTTTTAGTAGGCTATATTTTAATTAATTATTAGAGGAAGGTGATAATCTGATAACTACAATAAACTTATGTTATTTGCTTTTGTGACAAACATCAATCCTAATTCACAATTCTTGGCTGCCTAAAGAGTCTCTTGGTATTTAGGTTCTAGCCTTGTCACAGAAAGAATTCAGAGATGAGACATGGAGGTTAAGAAAGTAAAGTGAGGATTTATTAAAGGATGGATAGTACACTCTCAAGGGGAAAGCGGGCAGGCTCAGGTTAGCCCTGAGTTTCTTTGGCAAGTGGGTTATATAGGATGTAAAAATAAATGGGTAGAACAGTCATTGGAGAAGGAGGGGTTTGGGGTCATATTCCCTAATTTTCTTCCCAGTTCCACCTTCCTGAGGGGAGGAGGGATTTTGTCCTTATTTAGTCTGGATCAGAAGTGTCTTGGTGTCGGTGCATGATGGGTACTTCTAATCTGCAAGGCTAATTTTATTGAAATGAGGGCATAATGAGCAAAAGGTTACATTTGGACACTGGAGATTCCTGTCTTTTCTCACCTTTGTTTTTTTGGCCTCCAGGCCACTTGTCACCCCAAAATGTGTGATTTTTTATCAGTTCTGAGGTTTCTGCTTTTCTCTTCTGTCCAAGGACTCCCGTGGTTTACGTGATGTATGTTTTCCGGCCATTTGGTTTCTGTCCCCGTTTCTCTGCTCATATCTAGCTATCTGCCTGCTCTATCAAGTCCACAGGGCAAAACTAACGATAGGGGAAAATATTAAGTTCCTTTTATACAGTTTCTAATTATCACCAATATGGGCTTCCAGCTTCTGCCTACCTTCAAAGTGGGATGCCTACACCTTAAGAGCATAGTGTATCTGTCAGGTTTTACAATTATACTTTAAGCATTTTGGTTCTAAACAGGAAACTGAGCACTCAATTGCAGCATATTCTTTTTGTTTGTTTAAATTTTCTGAATTAATCTTTCAGAAACTATCGCATTCAACTGGTAGTTACGTCAGAGGCCATCACTAAAGAAGTGATTCAGTCTCAGCTTGGTAAACCCTCCTGCCACAGCCTCTGCCAGGAGCTGTCACTTCAGTTCCCACACTGTTCCTAGGCCAAAGTCAATGAGAGTTAAGATGCCCTGAGCTCCTGCTGTGTGGTCCTACTATGGGTTAATTCACTGTATTTGTTTTCACAATAACTTTGTAAGGTAGGTGCTACTATTATCCTAAAGTTTACAAGTAACTAAATCAAGGCATAAAAAGCTGCAGTAATTTACAAACAATCACACTGCTACAAAGGCATGAAGCTGAGATTTAAGCCCAGGTGTATTAATGATCTATTGCTATATGAGAAGTTATCCTAAAACATAGCAGCATAAAACACTGATCTCGCAGTTTCTGAGGGAGGCTTCCTTGTGGTTTCTGGGTCTTCTGGCTCTGGTTTCTCATAAGGAGGGAATCACAGGAAATCCTCAATGTTCAACTGAGGGTGGACCTACTTGGGTGTTGGCAGGATTCCGTTCCTCACTGGTTATTGATCTGAAAGACTCAGTTCCTTGCAGGCTGTTGCCTGGAGGCTGCCCTGTGGGCCTTCCAGGATGAGCAAACAAGAGAGCCCCAGAAAGAATGTAGCAAAATGGAAGTCACGGCCCTTGAGAACCTAATCTTGGAGATGACGTCCCTGAGAAGCAAGGCATTAGGTCCAGCGCCCACTCGGGGGAGGAAATTGAACAAGATGTGAATAATTAGGGAGCAGCGATCATTGGGAACCCACTCAGGAACTGTCTACCATACCATGCATCCTTTTTACAAATGATTCTTTAAAATTTATCTTAAACCTTAGAATGATATGATTTACAAGTCTGTGCAGATGGTACATCTCTTCTACTTTAGTCCTTCTAATGAATTTGTAAAACCACCATTGCCAATCGTGTATATACAACCTTCCCACAATTTTATGCATTCTTGAATAGCTATTAAAGAACAACTCTGAATTACAACTTACTGTGACTTGGATAGTAAATAAGTCAAAAGTAGATTTTAACTCATGTCTTGTCTCTCTTCCTTGAAAAGCATTTAACTTAATAGGTATCTGTAAAATGTGGGAAGTGTTAATACTCTTTATCTGAGATTATATAAACCATATTAAAAGGCAACATTTTAGATACAGGGAATTTTAATGAGCTTAACATAGGAAAGACAAAAAAAAATTTAAAAACACAGTGGCCTTTGCTATCTCATCTCCAGCCTTTGTCTTTAGACAGACTGATGAACACAAATTCAACACAGGTAAGTTTTAATCTGCTCTAAGAAACTGTGAAGGGACTTCTTCTGTGTTTAAATATACTCATATAACCAGTTACATACATCTAACTGTAAAACCAACCTTCCCTGCGTTGTGAGATGGTAATCAACACCTTTGTGAAAAATTGGACATAACTAATCCAAGCTAGCCTCAATTTCAATTCTGTCTTTAGAAGGGGAAATAGTGATAGCAGTTACTGAACCAGAATTACTATCAAAAACCAAAAAGCATGATTATATTTATTTAACCACCAGACAATTTTATTTAAATCGGGACTGTTCTACAAGAATATTCTATCAGTCATTCATGACCTGAATTCTGGTTCATCAGATCAATTGCAATATAGCACCTGGTTTAAAAATGTCATGAGACATTTCTATCTTGCAATAAATAAGGTAGTGGCCATTACTTGTTAGTAGCATTTTTTAAATTAGCTATCAAGTCTGCCCTTTCTCCTTTTTAATTAATGCCAGCTGGAAGGTTCAGAAGTCCCCATGACCATTTTCATTTCTAACACCAACTACAAGTTCGGGGGTCTCAGGTTTGCTAATTAGCTGGAAGGACTCCTGAAACTCAGAAAAGCCATTTTACTCACAATTCTGGATTATCACAACAAAAGGATTCAGACTAAAATCAACAGAGGGAAGAGTCACATGAAGCAGGGCCAGGAGACACCAAGGTGCAGAGCTTCTGGTTGTCCCCACCAGGGGGAGTGGTGTCCACAGGGCCTATTTCTCTATTTCTCTTAGCAATGATGTGTGACAATACACATGGTGTACTGCCAACTGGAGCAGCTCATCCAAGCCTTGGTGTCCTGAGTTTTGCTGGGGTTTTGACACATCGACGTGATGACTTTCCACATGGTTAACCTTAGCATCCAGCCCCTCCAAGCGTTGGAGTGATACCATATTACCTAAGCCCCTCCACCATAAATCACATTGTTAGCCTAGACTATCTGGCATGGCCCAGGGCCTCCAGGTGAAAAAATACACTTTTTTTTTTCATTGAAGTACAGTTGATTTACAATATTAGTTCAGGTGTACAGCAGAGTGATTCAATTATAAATATATAGTTTGTTTTCAGATTATTTTCCATTATATGGTACTACAAGAAATTGAATATAGTTCCCTGTGCTATACAGTGGGTCCATGTTGTGTGTCTATTTTGCATATAGTAATGTGTGTCTGTTAATCCCCAACCCCTAATTTATCCCTCCCCACCCTTTCCCCTTTGGTAACCATAATTTGTCTTTTCCATGTCCATGAGCCTGATTTTGATTTGTAAACAGAGTTTGTATCGCTTTTTTTTAGATTCAACATTTAAGTGATATCATATATTTGTCTTTCTCTGTCTGACTTAACTTCACTCAATATAACAGCAAATACACTCTTATGAGGCAGACATTCCAAAGGATTGGAGATTACTTCCCAAAATTGAGGACAAAGGTCAAATCTCTCTTTGGGCAAGGTTAATTCTTTACTGCACACTGGCCAGGATAGTTTCTGTTCCAGGGACATACTTTCTGGGATTCTCCAAGTACTCCAGCTATGTCTCCTATTCCTAGGCGATGCCTTTGCCCTTGTTGGCATCTACATGAGAGAATCCAGGGCCAACCTGTCTGTCATTCCAACAGACCATGCAGACTCGGCTCAGTTTTGTGCTTGCCTCTTTTTTCCATGGTGTGGCACTAGGCACACTCCTGAACAAACAACCCCCTGCCCTTCTCAACATCACCCATTTTTAATTCACTCTCTGTTGCATGAACTATAAGATTTCCACTTGGAAGCTAGACACACTGTTCTCTCCTGAGCATTTTTGGCCACTGCATTATTGCCTTAGCCTAAGTTGCCCCAAAAGTAGCACCTGAGCTAAGCACCTGCCTGCAAGTGTTCATCTGGAAGATGATTCCAGGAAACAAGAGTGAAGTTGCAGGAAATGCAGGATGTATAAAGGGATAAAACCAATATAAGAGAGTGATTTTGAGGTTGCTGCTGTGGAGAATGGTGTCTTATTCCACTGGGACCTCCTGAGAAGCCAGAGAATGCCTCAGAATTTTCCACCCCAGGATGAAGAATATTGATCCATTGGCTTATATTCCCATTGGTCAAGCACCACCCTGCTGAAACTCACTCTGGCCACAGTCTTTGGCACTGGAGGAGACCTGGGGCAGAAGCCAAAGACTTTACTGTTAGACAACTGGAGTGCACTCTGGAACTCTACTCCAGAAGTGTCTGGAGCCAGAGGATAAATTTCAGCCACATCTACCACAACCACGTTACCTAGCAGTGGTTCACAAATGTTAAAGTTTATCCGAATATCTGGAGAGCTAACAAGGAACACAGATGCCCACATTCACAGAAGACAGATAGGATGTGGGCCTTTGTCTGCTTACCGAGTTCCCTGGGTGGTTTTACTACTCACACTGATATTTGATCACCATTTATGGTACTCTGTAGGACCCTACAGGGATAAGGCAGCCTTACCAGGAACTGATGAACTTAATCTTTCTACTCTTAACCTGAACTCTTGGCAGGGCCAGAGTGTGTTCCATCACATCCTCCCTATCCCCAGTCATGTTGCCTCAGTCCTCGTAATGTGGTTCCTACCTGCTCAGCTAGTACCTTAACACTCTGATTCTCATCAACTCTCATCCTCAAAGGAAGGGAAAATTACATTTAATGAACATCTGCTGTGAAGCAGCCTATCTGATAGACATTTTAGAGACATGGCTCCCTTTAATCCTCATAGCCACCCTGGGAAGCAGGTGGTATTATCCCTATATTTCAGATGAAATTAATTAATTAATTTAAAAAAACTCAAAGAGATGTGAAGTCATACATCTACTATGGACTGAATTAGAAAACAGGTCTACTCAACTGCAAATCTCTCACACGCTTGTCACTGTCAAGAATGAGTAACAAAATTCTGCATTAGCCTCACCCAGAACACATCTATGCTCTCCTGAACTTTGAAGAAGCAAACGTTTTAAGTTCTAGAGGTCAGACCAATTGTCCTATGTTAAAAGCAAACCTGATCACACTTTGAACGGGTTTAGATAATGGAAAGGGATGTGTTGAGAACCTGCTATGCACAGGCACAGCAATAGGAGCTTTGCACACAATGCATCTTTCCTTTACCGTTCAGAGTAACAGGGCATCACCATCTGCTTCCTGATCTCACAGGACAACATAGGTAACTCCCTGCAGCAAGTAAGTCCCAGCCATTTTATTAATCATCTTCGGGGAACCAGAATAAGACAACACTTATTTTTGAAGTTTGAAAATGAGGACTGAGCTTCATTTATTCATTATTCACATGCTTTGAAAGATTTTTTTAAATGTAAGTTTAAATACGTTTTGACAGTGTTTTTAAGATTTTTTAATTGTAAGTTTAAATACATGTTTACAGTGTTTTTAAGAGGGAGTTAAAATTTATGTTAGTATTTAATGGCAATTTGGGCTACATCTTCTAATATTTATTGTTGTTCTGTATATTCTGATTGGTTCTTTCTCATTTTCCATTAGTGCTTACTAGCAAAGGACATTCTTATGAACATCATGTAGCACGTCCACATTTAGCGCTTCCTGTCTCAAAAACAGCAATTCCATCCATTCCAGCATTCATATGTCCACACGAAATTGTTAATGTTTTTCAGAGCTGTTTCAGACAGTCTTCCAAGCAAATGTATTTGGTTTATTACTTCGAATTCCTTGAACAGACAGCAGCATAGTTTTTGACAGCTTATTTTCAACAGCTAAGCATGAAATCATTGTAAAACAGTCTAGAGGCATTTAGTCTGGTGTTAATGATCTGTTTTGACTCCTTCTTCTCTACGTGTCTGATATTTCTTTTTCAACTTCTGCCGCTGAAGATAAGATGACATTTGATAGTTGGGTTCATCCCATGAAAAGTTTAATTTAATTACAGAAGGGCCTGATTTGCTAGATTAAAAGGTCAAATATTATAAAATTCATTTGGGGGGTGGCAGAGATTTGAGAGGGCAGCACAGTGCAAAGTTCAGACAGTCAGATGGGAGCAAAGCACTGAAGAAATGAGGCAAAGTGAGAAACCAGTGACTTCTCATTGGAGAAGGAGAGACACATTATTATTAAGTATTAATAATACTTAGAATCCTTTCCTGACAGTGCTGCTTTTTAGCTTTTTGAGAGTTTGCATCAGAGTGATTTGCAGGGGGGAAAAAATTGGCAGATTCAGAGAGTTAGACTAGAACTGTTTTTGTTTTAAAATAGCACAAGACTCTGAGAACTATTAAAATGATAATACTCTTAGATAGCCCAGGCAAGAACTCCATGTTTCCCCCTGCCCACCGTTTTGCCTCGACCACCAATACACAAAAGCCGCTCGATTTTTATTGAGATTAAATGTCTTAAGACCTGAAAAAGTGGCAGCAAATTCCAGACAGCTGCCTCTGCTCCCAGCCCTCTGAAGATGGGGGACCACAGGAGCCAAGGCTTCTGAACAACTTTAAGAAGGCGAGGTGCCTGAGTAATGAGGCTGGTGCACTAGGGTCGACTTGACCAGCTGACTTTTAAAACAATTTGAAACAGCTCAGTGGCCACCTTCTACCAAAGAACAAAGAAGTGCAGAGGTACAGCTGGTTGGAAAGGAGTCCAGGGCTATGGGAGCGTTAATAGCCTGGTGCAGGAAGAAGACAGGGAAGCAGGGCGCCAGGGAGAGGGACTTTGATGGACTCTCACAATTTGGCTTCGTTCCACAGATCAAATGTTGATCAAAGGATAAAAGAGGATCAAAAATGACTCAAAGATTCCTGGCTGGAACTGCTGAAAAGGGGGCCGCCTCGTTAGACAATCCAGTGCGAGGAATGTGAGGAGCAGCTGGCATTTCAGTCCCATTTAAAAAAAAAATCCTCACTTCATCACCGATATTAAACTCGCGCCTTCGTCAATGCCTCCAGCCATGAATATTCACCAGGCACTGCCACAGCGCTGGAAGATCGCGCCGAAACGCGATCGCCTCCCCATCCTCACTTAAAAAAAATAAAATAAATCCAATTACAAAATCACTGTATGCAGGGAACAGATAGGTGTAATATGCTTGGACCTCCCTAATCCATCGGATGCAGCGCCTTGCGAAATCTGACTAGAAAAATTAATACAAATGGATTTGGACAGAAGTGCTATCGCATGGATTGAAAACTGGCTCAAGGACTGTAAACAAAGAATAATGACAAATGGCAGGGCAATCAAGGAGCCGGAGCCGAGTTTTCCATAGGAGAGTGTCCGGGGGGCCTCCATGAGTCAGGATTTGAGCTCATTTTTGGTCAGTACGGGTATTATCTACAAAGAAATGAAAAAGCTCATGAAGGAAATCGCGGCAGACTCAGTAGGAAGGAGGGTAAACATTAATAAAAGAGAAATCACATTGGGTCAACGGAATGCTGGAGCTATGGAAGGAGGAAACCAACTACAAATTATCATAAAGATGAGAAAGCAACAGGGAGACATTCTTCCCAAACTGAAAGATTTGGAGCACTCGTGCAGATAAATTCAAACGATTTAGTTTCCCTGACACTTTATCATCTCTCAAGTTTTCTATGGCTACTCCCGTGTTTATTTGAACACAGTACTGATAGACTTCAGGATAATAAATATTCTTCAATTTGAAGAGCTTTGTAAAAATATTTTTCTCCCCAGGCCTCCCGCTTTCAGGACCGAGATCTTTGGGTGTAGCTTAATTTGCATGCAGCTTTACCAGCTGAAAAATCAGAAAGGACAAAAACTTGGAAGCATTTGTAGTCAGACAGCTGAAGTAAAACACAAAGAGAACAAAATGATAATGCAAATACGATTTATATGATTTGCACCTGGAGCTTACTTATAAAAACTGGTTACCTTCTAATGTGAAGAATAGAAATTTCCTGCCAATATGGCATGAATCAATTGATTACACATTGATTGCACTGTGTTGAGTCCTTTACTAAAAGGTTTCATTTTGTTTTTGAGAAAAGAGTTGTTCCAAAGTAAAATTAGAAAAACAAGGAAAGCATATTTCCTGATCTCAAGTTTTGTTCACAAGCAAGATTCTTAGAATTTCAGGGACAGAAGTGACCTAAGGGCTCATTGACTCTCACTCCTTTCATTTTGGACAAGATCGGGACCTTACAGGAAACTGACTCCCTTGCCCATGGTGATGTCGCCTGATAGAGGACCTGTGGGAGGATCTACCCAGATGCTTCCACATACTGTTCATCCATGGCCATAGAGGAGTCCTTCACTTGCCATACGATCTCATCATGTCTAAGAACTTACTTCACCACTGTGCCTCCAGCCAAGCTGGGCCAAGCTCAGCAGAAGCACGGAGCACTTCCCCAAGGCTTCCATTTTGGAACTCTGACCATGCCTGCTGACTGGGCTGGGCCACTGACTACATCACCGGTCATGACTCTCTTCGTGCCAGGGTGAACAGCACTCTAAGCCAGAGTCTTTCAGAACCTTGGGGCCACTTAATCCCACAAAGCTCTTCATTCCTGCCATCCTTGGCCTCCACCCAAAGTGCACGCTCCAACAGGCATCTGTCCTCTCACATCCTGATGCTCACCCTCTTTGTTCCTCTCTGATGAGTCATCCTCCTATTCCCACTCCATTTTCCGGTCAAACTCCTAGCCTTTGCTCACGGCGCTCCCTCTGCCTGTTCTGCCTTTCCCTACGTGTTTCATCTGGTGAATATCCATTCTTCTTTTAAGACTCATCTCAATCATCATCCCGTTCTTTGCAAAGGAGAATCTCCACCTGCATTTTCCTGGCTGCCTTGCTCCATAGAACTGACAAGTCCCTCCATTTTTGCTTCCTATGTAGGGCTTAATAGGAGCAAAGGTGGAGAAAATTGTCAATTCTAAGGGGCAAGGCAGCTATCATAGCTCTTTACATGGTTAAGGACTTTCTTTACATGTCTGCCTCCACTGGAATACAATCTTTCTGAGGGCCTAGGCCTTGCTTTGTGTCCCCTACTCTATCCTCAGTGCCTGGAACAGTGTGTCTTAGCACACAGTAGCCTGTTATTAAATATATGTTAACTAGATGAGTATCTCTACCAGCCATTAGCTTCGTGGATGCTGGAACAATGTCTTCTTTCCCTACCACCCCCAGTTCCTAGCATATATGGCTAGAGAATCATATTAAAGTATTTCTGCGGTGCCATATGGAACCCTCATTCTACTATAAATAAATCCCCCCTTTCATTCAAGTGCTCCATCCACCAGCTTTCCCTCCATCCACCTGCTGTGTCTTAACCCTGGTTCTCCTTTAAGATAAGACTTCTTTTTTGGTCTTCTTGAAGATAGGTTTCTCATCCACAGCCCCTTTTACCTAAAACTAAGGCCAGCCTACTTTCTAGATTCCCATTTCAGCACAGTATCTTTCCTCATTGACAACAGTATTGAAAGAATAGTCTATCCCTCTGTTACTAATCAGCCTACCATCCTCATCTCCACTGAAATAGCTCCTTACTAGGGTCAAATGCAATGCACAATTCTTAAGACTCTTTCTGCTATTTCCACTTCTTAGCACATTTGGTTCTCAACCCCTCTGTAATGTCTGACACTTTCTACATGAAGCGTTTTCCTTCGTCACCTGCTTCTTCTCCACCCACTTCTCTGTTCTAACTTTTGCAGTCTTTCGGAAACTCTTGGTCTTCTGTCTCATTCTTTATCTTCCACTTTCTCCTTAGCTTTCTGAGTCCTATTCTCTGGTTGAACCATCATGTTTACGCTGATGAATCTCAAGTCCACTGTTCTAAGGCGCAGTCTCATTTATCCATCTGTCCTTGGAGAGCTCCTCTTAGGTAACCAAAAACATTTTAAAATCAACCTTTACAAAGATGATTTCATTATGCTTCCACTAACTCTTCTTCTTCTGTGGCATTCTCATGCTTAGTCAAAAGTACCCCTCAATGATCCCATTTCCTAGCTAGAAACATGGAGAATATTTCTAGCCAACCTCCACTTTTTCCACTTAGTATCCAATTTCTGTCATTCTATGCTGAAAGCCCACTTTCTGTGACTCTCTTTCCGATGTTACTTTCACATCCATCCCTCCTCTCTATCCCTATGACCACCATGTGATAATAGTCTCTAATTGCATTTCTCCTTTTTATCAAAGATAAAAATGATTCATGTATGAGTATTTGCAATATGTCCTCCTCCCCTTTGCAAGAAATACTTAAGAACAATCTACCATCCCCCTAGTGATAAGGGGTCAAAATAACTGAGAATTGGAAATAACCACAAACAGAGAAAAGGTAGTGGGGAGAAAGAACACATCTAGGAAGGCAAGGAGAAGTCTGCCCTTCCATCCCATGACCATCATCCTTTCCTCCTTCTCCAGAAAGCCAACATTACCAGTTTGATGGTTGCTTGCAAGATTTTTTTCAGAGCATTTATAAACCCTGTATGCCATGTATACATAAAATATGCATGTATATTTTATAAAATTGAATTACATATATTATAAAGTTGATCAAGAAGAATATAGATAGGATAAAAATCCGGATTCTTTTGAATGAAAAGGTAAATGAAGAAGACTTGCTATAACAGATAGTGAATTATACTTCTCATAATGGAAACAGTATTGTGGACATATATAAGGTTTCATACAGACCAGTGGATCTGTGTCAAGTCCATGAATGATACAAGGAATTAGAAATGCTCAAGTCAGTACTTGAAATCAGCAAATAAGAATGAGATAAAGGATCAGAAAAGCAAGTAAATATTTGAAAAATAAAAGTCAGACAAAGGAAATCTCATATGGTTTAAACGCTAGAAAGTAAAAATATTTAAGAACATAGGAAATTGTTTTTATTACCTTAGAGTAAAAGAAAAAACCCTCTTAGTGTAACCTGAATATTAGATGATCTAAAGGAAAATACTAAAGAATTTGCTTATATAACAGTATTTTTTCATGGTAGTTTTTTTTTTTTTTAAATGTTGTGAAATACAGCTTTTCTGTTTTGCCTCCAGCCTTTTCTCAGTAAAAATAATGTGAGAGCTATTGCTTCAATCATAAAATTTGAGAACATTTTATAAGTCACCAACATTGTCCCCTGATTTTAAGCTTCAGTGTTTATTCTATATCCCAAGATATTGAGATCTATCTTGTTTACAGAATTTTTCCACCTTGCAATTTTATTATTCTTGGCAAATTTTTTTCGTACTGTTTTATCCCAATCCTCATGTTTACCAAATTTGTTCACACCTATCTTTCTGTGAATATACAAAATAATTGATTCCCTTTCCCCATATGGAACCTAGTTGAGGAACTTCAGAATTTAGCAGTCTTAATTTTCTATTTGCCCTTTCTTCTTAAGAATAAGTAATTTTGGTTCCTGTGATTTTCCTCTGATGACCTGTTAATACTATCTAATACTCACTGTCTCTTGTTTGATCAGGGAACAGAACAGGAAGAGCAGCCTGCGATCAGAATCTAAGAATCAGAAACTGAGGATGTACTGTATCGCACAGGGAACTATATTCAATTTCTCATGATAAGCTATAATGGAAAAGAATCTGAAAAATTATATATATGCATGTATATGTATAACTGAATTTCTTTGCTGTACACCTGAAACTAACACTGTAAGTCAACTACACTTCATTAAAAAATAAAATAGGAATCAGACACTAAACATGTAATTGAAGTTTAAGGCTTAAGAATCAAGACTAAGAGCCAGAATCTCGGCACCCAGCAATAAGGGGCAAAGTAGCCCACGGAATCATAGGACACATCTAGGTCAAACCAGTGGACAAGTGCACCCAACTACACTTGGGTGAGAGAGATCACTTTAGGAAAGGAAGAAAGTCAGAAGGTCATGATGGAAAGAAATATTTTTGTTAAAGATAAGAGCTCATGAAGACTCATGTGTCTTAGGCACACAGTGGGAGGACTTAACAGAGGACAGAGGGAGAATATGGGGACGTGAAAGTGACCAGCCTCAGAAGCTGATGTGGGCCAATATTCTTTCTGTCTTTTCCTGGTCAATTCTTACCAACTACTCACAGCCAGAAAACTCCGAAATTTTTCCAAGTTCTCCTTCTCTCTTTAGTGATAGAAGGGAATCTGAGGTTAACTTCAGTGTAAAGAAATATAAAAAGCTGCCCCAGTTTTTTATTTGTCTAAAACAAGGGGTCAGCAATTTTTTTTTCCTGTAAAGGGCTAGATAGTACATATTTTAGGTTTGTAGACCATACAATCTCTGTCACAGCTATTGAACTCTGCTGTTGTAGCACAAAAGAGCTACAGACAGTATGAAAAAGAATGGACACACATATGTTCCCCAAAATTTTATTTACCAAAAGAGGCAATAAATTTGCTAACTCCTGGTCTAGAATTTGGTTGCATTAGATATCATTACTTACAATTATTAGATCACAAGCCAAGGTTTGGAAATGTTTTTATTATATATACCTTTTTATTATAAAGATATTTTAGAAAGGATTCAATCTATAATGTTTCAATAAGGCTTTACCTAAGATGAAACACAAAGGAATTTGATTTTGATTTTTATAATCTACTTTCTCATTTAAAACTTAGAGACTAATGTGTCTTTTTCTTTCTTTCTTCTTCATTATCATCATGGCTTTGTTTTACTATAACTTATTATGAGATCTCTGAAGGTCAACCTACATAGGTTAAAATAGGAGGATTTTGTTTAACGGAAAATATGATGAAAAATAATATGTACATGGGAAATATTTCATCTCAAGTTGATACCTAACAGTGGTTTCTATTATAATGTGAAATCTAACTACACTGTTAATAATTTCAAGATGAAGCCCAGAGGTTAAAAAAAGATGTCTTTAGCAGTGGATTTACTTACTGTAGTAATCATTTCACAGTATATACATACACCAAATCATTACCTTGTACACCTAAAACTAACACAGTGTTGTATGTGAATTATATCTCAATGGTAAAAAAAAAATTCACCAATGTGCCTTTTTCTATTCCAAATCTATGATTTGATATTAATGCTGATATTAACAGCAACAGGAAGGATGAGAGGAAAAGCATCTTTCCTCCCAAGACAATGAAGATCAGTAAAATATATTTTTTAAAAAGGATGTTGGAAAGTGCCTTTTGCTGGTCAAATCAGTTTCATTTTGCACTGTGGCCAAAATAAGAAGCATTTACTCTTTTTTTTCTTTACATGGTTTCCAGTAAGAAATCTCTCTCTAATTTCATCACCCCATTCAGGATGCTAAGTAAACCTGTGAAGACATGCTCCGTGAAGGAGTTCAAGAGGCCAAATGATCAATTATTTGCTAGAGGAGTAGAATATTGCTTACTTGCCTACAGTCCTTTAAAGAAAACAAGAAAAATGAATGAGAGAAGAACAGTCAAGAAATTGAAAAGGTCCCAGAGTGTATCAAGCACCTACAAAACGGTTTAATTTTCTCAGTCAAGATGCTGCAAATGGTAATGAATAAATCATGGCCCTATTTGTTAATATGCTCATCAGTTTCCTTGTTTTGAGGGGAAATAAGGACTCTGCGGCTAGAGTGTTTTCCTTTATTCAGTAGTAAAACTTCTCAGCATTTTTACTTACTTATCATCAATATTTTGTTACCATTTTTCATATTTCAAGAGCTAAAGGGAAAATCAATTCAAGTTGTTCACAGTTTAGTGCAGTGAATATTTACTGAGCACCTACTATATGCCTAGTAATGGTCAAGGTGATGGAGATACCACAGTGAACAAAGCAGAGATCCCTTCCTTATGGATCTTACAGTCCAATGGCAAAAGAAAACAAACCATAAATGCAACAAATAATAAGTCAGTTTTTTGTAGATTAGAAGATGATGACAAGTGATGTGAATTCTGAAGTCTGGGGCAGGGCATAGGGACTTACAATAAAGATCAAAGTGAGTCTCTTTGAGAAGCTGAATTGTGAATGAAGACTTGAAAGAGGTAACAAGTTAACCAAGAGCATATTTAGGCAAAGAACTCTTCAGGCAAATGGCTATCACCAGAGCAAAAGCCCTAAAGTGGGAGTGTCCCTGGAAAATGGGAGCAAAGATAAGGATGTAGCTGGAGGGAGATGAGGCCTGGTGATATAGACAAGAAGTTCATGGTTATAAGATTAAAAGATTGGACTTACATGTGATATCTAAAAAAAAGTGAAAAAAAAAAAACCAATAGACTGATGGAAAGTAAGAGTAGAAGGATGAAGGCCAATTAGGAGGCTACTGGCATAATCTTGGTAAGTGATAATAGTGATTCTGGATGATGAGAAACAAATTCTCAATATAAACCAAAGGATTCGCTGTATTGCTGACTGATGCTTTTGAGGACCCAGCCACCATATGAATTGTCCTAATTAACTACATCACCTAAGCACCCCTTAGCTCATAAATAGGTACTATTTTTTCCTGGCATTCTTAAATAATTGGAAGCAGACATGAAAAAATGTATATGTATTCTAATTAAGATTGGGAAGAGAGAAAAAGAGATTATTAAGAACATTGAAAAGATTATAAACAAGGCTAGAATAATGGGCCAATTAAATCAGGCTAACCGTGTATGATCCAAGCATCAGAAGCTAGACCAACCTAATAGTGTAGGACTGGGGACAAGGAAGGGGAATAGAAACTAGGACAAGGATGTATACATGTATGTGTGTAGCTTTACCTAAAAATGTATGAAAATTATATGCAAACATTACTTTTAAAAGTTTATTGTATTTGAAACATTTGGTAATGTATTTGTTATTTATCACTGTATAACATATTAGCCCCTAGTTTACCAGCTTTAAACAGGAGAGATTTATTATCTCATAGTTTCTGTAGGTCAGAAATGTCGGCACAGCTTAGCCAGGTGCCTGAGTCAGGATCTCTCTAAGACGTAGTCAGTGGGTGGCTGGGACCACACTCATCTCTACTCAGGGAGGATCCACTTCTGAGCTCATTGGTGTGGCTTTTGGCATGCCTTAGATCCTCAGGAGTTGTTACCTCCAAATACTACTTTCTTGCCACGTGGGCTTCTCCACAGGGTACTCACAGTACTACAGCTTGTTTCCCAGAGAAAGGCAGAGAGAGGGAAAGAGAGAGACAGATAGAGAGAGACAGAGAGACAGAGAAGGAAGCTATCCAAGATGGAAGCCAGTTTTCTTTTGCATAATCTAGGAAGCGACATCTTATCACTTCTACTATATTCTATTCATCAGAAGCCCACACTCAAAGGGAGAAGATTATACATGGACATGAAAAGCAGGAGACCAAGAGCACTGGGGCCATCGTGGGACTGCCTACTATAGGACATTCTACAGCACAAGAATTAAGGTGATGAGCACCTGTATAGTAGCTACAGTGACTCATGCAAATCTTAGGTAATTTATATTCTCTGACAGCTAAGTGAATCTTAAATTTCACTCTACCTACTTGGTTGACTAGTCAATTCCCATAATTGTTCTGAGTGTACTCATGCATTCATTGCTAAAATATGATTATAGTAGAATTCCATAATTCCTAAAAAACAAATATTGGAGTAAATATGGCTATGTTACTGAGAAAAATTATACACAATGCATCTTAAATAACATTCTACATTTATTTTCTGAATACCCTAAGGGAATAGTATCACAATCTTTTGTATCACTTATGGTAGATGTATACTAGTGCCCTTTAAATTTTTTTCTTTTTAGAAAATGATAAATCAATTAAGTTACTTACTTACTGAAGATCTGTAAGAAGAAGCAAAGGATATTTTTTTCTCCTAAAAATTCTATATTTTTTTATGGTGCAGTGGACACCAGGAATTTTTAATTTATTTTTAGTATCACCATACAATTCTTTGATATCTACATGTAATGTTTATCTTTAATAGGAAGACATGTTGATTACCATTCTGGGAATCCATAAAATATTTTTAATTATGTAATTTAATTTTTCTTTAAGTAAAAACATATAACAGAAAATTTCCCATCAAACCTATTTTTAAGTGTACAGTTCAATACATTCACATTGTTGTGCAGCCAATCTCCAGAACTCTTCATTTTGCAAAACTGATCCTCTGTATCCATTTAACAACAAATGCCCATTTCTCTTTCACCCCCATGCCTCCCACCAACCCTTGGTAATCACCATTCTACTTTCTCTGTCTATGAATTTAACTATTCTAGGTCCACTTCATACAAGGGGACTCATCTAGTATTTGTCTTTTTGTGACTGGATTATTTCACTTAGCATAATGTCTTCACAGTTAATTCATATTGTAGCATATGTCAGAATCCCCATCTTTTTCAAGGCTGAATAATACTCCATTGTATGTATATACCTCACCCATAGATGAACAATTGGGTTGCTCCACCTTTTGACTATTGTAAATAATGCTGCTTTGAACATGGATGTTCAAATATGTCTTTGAAATCTTGCTTTCAATTCTTTTGGATCACATGATAATTGTATTTTTAATTTTTAAGCAAATGTTGAACTGTTTTTCATATTAGGTATACCATTTTACATTCCCATCAACTGCATGTGTATAATTTAGCCAGAGAAAGCATGTAATAGAGTGAGTGTGTGTGTGTGTGTGTGTGTGAGAGAGAGAGAGAGAGAGAGAGACAGTGTGTGAAAGTGTGTGTGTGTGCACCTGTGTAGTGAAAAATTCAACACAAAAGGAAGAGGCTGTACAAAGACCTGGAGGAGAGAAAGAGGAGAAGAAGGGTGGAAGAAGAAGAAAGAAGAGAGGAGAGGAGAGAAGGAAGAAGCTATTTTAAATTCTAAATGGTCGGAATCTTAAAAAGCAAGAGGAAGAATGGTGAAGAGGGTCTGGAAGATAAGGGATCATGTGGGGCCTGTTCAAAAATTTTGATTTTACCTTCTGTGTAATAAAGAGTCATTAATTTGACTTCTGGGTATTTCTCTAAGACAATGAAACCACAAACTCAAAAAGTTATACACACCCGTATGTTCACTGCAGCACTATTTATGATAGCCAAGTTATGGAAGCAGCCTAAGTGTCCATCAGTGGATAAACAGATAAAGAAAATATGGTATATATACAATAGAATATTACTCAATTATAAAAAATAATGAAATCTTGCCATTTGTGACCACATGGAGGGACTTTGAGTGTATTATGCTAAGTGAAATAAGTCAGACAGGGAAAGACAAATATCATATAATCTCAACTTATATGAGGAATCTAGAAAAAAATAAGCTCATAGATAGATACTGAGAGAAGAGTGGTTGCCAGAGGCAAGAGGTGAGGATGGGTAAAATGGGTGAAGAGGATCAAAAGGTATAAATTTCCAGTTATAAAATAAACAAATCATGGGTTGTAATATACAGCATGGAGACTAGTTATTTTAAAAAAAGAGAGTGAGCATTTTTGAACATAGTAGCAATACATGCTTAAGATTTGCATTTTGGAAAAATCATTGTCTGCAGTGTGGAGAGTAAGTTGAAAGGAGATCTGACTAGGGAAAGAAGATCCCTTTTGAGGCTACTAAAAATAAGATGATGGACTGAATTAGGTGAGTCACAGCATGGATAAAGAAAGAAGTGATGGTTTGATTAATACCTCGGAATTCTGAAGTAAAGGAAAAGGAGCAGACTGGGCAGAAATTCTCAGATTTCCAGTTTTAACCAGTGGGTGGAAGGAGAGATAGAGCAGGTTTATAGAAAAGTTGAGTTCAGATTTGCAACTGTTGATTTTGATGAGGTCATGGAACATCCAAGAGACATCTTGCGGGAAGGAGGAGTTTTAAGCCAAAAATTTAGGAGAGAGGTTTCCTCTAGAAAGACGAACTTGGGGGTCATCAACATAGAGACAGAGGATTAGTAAAGCCACAACAGGAAATGATGGAGACTTTTCCTAGAAAGTGTGCAAATCGAAATGAGAAGACAATCTAAGATAGAATCGTGAGAAATACCAAAGTTTGGGGATTATGCAGAGAAATCTGAGATTTCAATCAATGAGATGAAGTGCAACAAGTGTAGGGTTAAGGAACAAAAGAGGATGGTCAGCAGTGGGAAGAGGACCTCTCTGCAGAGGTCAGACAAGGGAAGACTGCAGTGATTTAGCAACAAGGAAGCCAGTCATTGCTGGCTTTGCAAGGATGGTTTCTACGGATGGCAAGAGCAAAAGCCAAATTTAAGAGGTTTGGAGGATGGGTGAAGTTGAAACAAGAGGCAGCAAATATGGACAACTCCTTCAGTAGATTTAATTGTGAGGCGGTGGTTGTAAAGAACAGTGCCTGGTGAAAGGTACGAGGCAAAGTTTTAGAATGTGAGAACATTTAATTGTTTATTGAGTGATGACAAAGAGAAGAAAGGAAAGGAAAGCTTGAAGATAAAGGACAGGTTATTACCTTAGTCAGCTCAGGCTGCTGTAACAAAATATTGTGGACAGGGGTAGATTATAAACAAACATTTATTTCTCAGGGTTCTGGAGGCTGGGAAGGCAAGATCACAGTGCTGGCAGATTTGGTGCCCGGCCTCCTTCCTGGCTTGCAGACAGCAGCCTCCTTGTTGTGTTCTCACATGAGAGAAGAGGGGCGTTATAAGAGCATTAATCTCATCATGGGGGCTCTGGTCTCATGACCTCATTCAAACCTAATTACCTTCTAAAGGCTGTACCTCCTAAGACCAACACACTGGGAGTTATTTCCTCAACATATGATTTGGGAGGGACACAAACATTCAGGTCATATCAAGTATCCTAGGAAGCAGGAGATAGGATTACATGTACAGATACAGGAATTAATCTTCAACCAGGGACATAACTTCTCTTTCCTGGGACACCCGTTTGTAGGTTTGGTGGTAGGAAGTTGGAATTATGCTTTGTCTCTGAACAAATTGGCAAGATTATCAGCCAATGGTGAGTACAACAGAATGAAATATCTGTGGAGAAAGTGGAAAAAGCTCACTAGGGAAATAGAAAAGGTATTAAAGGCCAAGTTGAGTTTGAGCATCAGCGTGTATAGCTGTGGGATCATCTTCAATAAAGCTCAGCCGTCTGGGATAAGATGTAGAGAAATGGAGTGCTTGGACCGGGCATTTGCCAGAAGAATGAATAGAAAGGCAATGGGACTAGGGTGTAAAAAAAATTGACAAAAGATTTTTGAAATGAGATCCCATGATAGCAAAGCAAGACAGAAAAGGAAAAGATGACCAGAAGGAACCAACAGAGCAAGGGAGACGGATCACGGACTGCCAGCCCCAGGTAGTCAGAGAGGGATGCTGAGAATGACTAAATGAGAGAGCTTGTGGGTGGAGAACTGTGGTCAGACCAGGGCATTCAGGTTTAATGTTTCAGAAGTGGTACAGTTCCAAGTGATGACAACATCTAGGTGTATTGGATTATGAGAGAGAGGTGTAGATGAACATGGCTGGAAATGAAGTAATCAAGGAATAGAGCAATTAAGGGTCAAACACAGTGTGAAGCAGAGAGTATAAAAAATGAGTTGGATGCTAAATCATCGAAGGCATGAGAGTAAGTGCCCAGAAGTCGGTACATGATGGTCACAATCAAGGTTAGAGGATGATATTACCTGATGGAATAATCTCAAAGTCGTGGGAGTTTCTACATAAGGCTTATGCAATGCTGTTTAAAAGCAGAGAACTGAGAATAGAGGAAGATGGTCGGCATAAGTGGAATCTGGGAAAAAGCAGGCCTGACCTGAAAAGTCACGTTTATATGGAAGAGTTGGGTTTCTGTTGAAGCAGGGTAAAGAGGCCTAATGAAGAATTTGAGGGTGAAAAGAGAGATTTCTGTTTATGCTGGATAGGACACAGTAAAAGTGAGTTTATACATCAGAATTTGGGTCGGGGAGAAAAATGAGCCAAAAATAGGAAGAGGGGAACAGGAAAAATAGGAATAGGAAGATACGTGATGAAGGACAACAAGGGTGGCAGGAAGGATGCAGGGTTTTCAAAAACATATTCTAGCAGTTCCGGGTGATCTGCTACCTGGTCTCTCAAGCCTGAGTCTGGCTGGGACAGAGGTCCCGGGACTAGACAGTTGATCTGTAGATACTGAAGGCTTCTCAAACTTCCTGTTAAAATGTATCCATTCCCTCATCACCTGGTATACAATGATGAGCTACTGAAATTTTTCCTTCTGCTCAAATACCCATATTTCTGGCTTAAACTTGATTAAGTCACTTTAGTTTCCAACTATTTGCAGTTTTGTTTGCTTCTCTTGACACAATACTCACTCCAATGACTAAGCATGCTGAGCTTTTTCTTGACATACTCTGTTGATATTTGTCCATGAGCTAATCTATGACCAAGTCATCTACTAAGAATAGTATAAATGTCTTCCATTCTTCTATTACCATCTCCAGCAACAATAGCCTACAAAAGTTTATTACTACAAAAGTAAAATGTTGCCTTCAGGCTAAGTTCCAATTCTGAACTTCATAAGATTAATTTTTTTTTAATTTCTCCAAAATATATGAAGGCATTTCAGACATAAAATATATTTATTTTTTCAAAACAGCAGAGAAGACACAAAAATTTTTTTCAGAGATTCTAATTTTCCCTCCGGCTTTACTGATGTATAATTGACATCATGTAAGTTAAGGTGTACAACACGTTGACTTGATACATTCCTATACTGCAAAATGATTACCACCAGAGAATTACCTCACACCTCCATTACTTCTTATAATTACCATTTTTTGTAGTAAGAGTATTTTAGATCTACTTTCTCACTAACTTTCAAGTATATAATACAGTATTGTTAACTAGAGTCATCATGCATTAGATCCCCAGAATTTATTCATCTACAATTGAAAGTTTTCACCTTTTGACCAACACCTCCCCATTTCCCCTAAACCCTAGGCCCATGTAACCACCATTATACTTACTGAAGAAATAGAAATTTATAATACTCAAAGCCTTAAGTATTTAGAAGTGTTCAGATGAAATTTGAAGAATTATATAAGCACTTTTTCCCCCAAAGTAGTTTAGTTGAGTATCTATGAAACTATCCATGGCAAAAGATTTATTTCTAATTTCTTACCCATCAAAGACCAGTACTTATGCAAAAAAAAAAAAAAAAAAAAAAAAAAAAAAAAACTTGAAAAAAAATGAAATAAAAGACATCCATGAAAAATTCTCAAATTTTTATCACTAAATTCAACAGGCAAAAAAATTTTACTTTTTCAAATTGCTACAAACATTTCTAAATGTTGATTCTCAGTACTTATCTCACTGCAACTCAGTAACAGCTGAGGGACAGGCACCAGGCTGTGAATCACACTCTGAACCGCCCTGGCTTAGTGGTCTTCCTCCAACATACTTCTAGAATTTCACTCTTAATTCCTATGGAGACCTTTGTTTTGCAGCAGGAATAATAAAACTAAAGTGTAGATGAAAATCAATACTTCCCTTCTAAAGTAGAAATCTTGTTTATATGCCTCTCGCCTTTATATTTGTATCTTCCTGTACCAGGTAATTTTTCTGGGTCTCCAGGAGAAGAAAGTACAAGGAATGACAAAATGAAAAAGAAGGGCGTCCTAGGAATTATGCTGTATCATTGATTTATAGTCACATGTAATATCTGCATCCCATTTTCTGTCTGTTCATTCTAAGCAAGCACGATTCTTGCTAGTAATCAGCATCCTGATAGTCAAAACGGTCGGTAATATTTCCTTTGGAGCAGGAGTGTTCTTTTTCCCCAATTTCAAATGACAGACCTTTCGTTCTCTAAGGGATGCCATGCCTAGATTTTAAGACTAAACCAACAGTGTTGACAAACAGTGTAAGATTATTTTAGTGATTGATTCTAAAATTTGAGATAACCTGATTTTCTTCTAAAACTTGAAAGAGGCTAAATTGTCTTAATACCATATCTCACAGCAGAGGTCCCCTGGTACCTTAACATTCTAGGCTGTGCTTCTTCACTGAGATCACTGTCACCTCCTTTCATTCCTACTTGTAAGGTCATGCAGCTCTCTAGCCTTTCCCACAAGACTTCCCTCACTTGGCAGCTGTCCCTCCATGTATAGATATGGGATGGTTTGGAATCTTTCCCTTTTCTCTCATCCTCTGAATCAATTATCATCTTCCTAATTAAAGCACCTCTTTCATTAGCTTATGATGAACTGTACAGAGTAGTGTAGGGCACTTTGCATGAAAAGGCCCGTTAATGGCAATCTTATTAACATAGGCAGGACTCTCTCCAGGATTGGTCCATCTCCTTCTGCCTCGGTCTCTCTGTCTCTAATGGCCTAGCTCACTCTTTCTCTCTTTTTTTCTTTTTAGGATCCATTCTTACATGGGGCTGGGGAGTGGCTGCAGTTTACAGCTTTTCCATATTTACAGTCAACTTGAACCAGGGGAATAAGGTACAGAAAATAATGAAACCATGAAATTGTTAATATTTTTCTATGTTAGGCTTCATGCAGCTGGAATATAATGAGATGATCAAGCCGAAATCTTTTTCAATCTTATTTCTTCCCTTATGCTACGTAGTTTTTATTTTATATCAACAAAGGAAAAAAAAAAATCAAAGTTGAAAAAGGATGTACAATGTGTGATGAAGAAAATACTCTAACAGAAAAAGAAGTGCTCCAGTAGAAATAGTCATAGATAATGTTGTATTTGTTCACTTAAAAATATTTATTGAGCGCTCCCCGTGTTCTAAGCTGGGGATACAGTAGTTAAGAAAACAGATAAACGTATATTCTAGAAAATTGGTGCAGAGGGTACTATTAAATAATTCAGCATAGCATATAAAGTTTAAAAATATAATTTCAGGCCCAACATATTAAAAACAGAGTGATTTTGTAAAATATCATTAACATTATTTGACTACTCAGTAAATTGGAGTGTTTCCACTTGAAATATAAGAAAGTTACGGCAACCTGGAGTATGCTAGCTAGCTTCCTATTGGGGGAAAAGTATAATTCAACAATTTTGTGCTTAATATTTTTAGGAATATACATTCTCTTTAATTCTCTCAGTGTGCTTCTAGGTGCTTAGGACTGTAAATCATCATAATAAAATGCCAGAATATGAGCATGGCATAATCATAATCATTACTTTTGGTCTAAATTGTTATGGAGTTAAAGGACTTATTCCTTAAGCAAGTATTTATTAAGGAAGACTTTTTTGTAAGTGAAATATAACCACAAATTAAGACACAGTGATTTTAATCATGTATGAGGTTATTTTCTAATGCCTATTAGATAATCACTACACCATATTTCACCAGCAGAAATGCAAGAACATTATGCAATTGAGAGCATCACTTCTGATCAGATATGTATGTGAAGCCCAGCAGATTTTTAAATCAGGGATTGTATTCTTCTGGCCACCTGGGGAAATAAGCAGCCAGGAAAATCTGGCTTGAGCTGGAAGAAGACTAATGCACTAACATTATTTATGAAAGCATCATATATTCTGCTCTTCCAGGAATGATTGCAGTAAAGGTTTCACTGTGGTGTACATGAGAGGAAAATAGAACCTGGATTGTCTGACTCTGTGAAATTGCACAACCTACTCCTGAATAAACGTTAAAGACTTTGTCTCTAATTTTAAAAACAAACTTAAAAACAAATTATGATCTCACTAATTTTTGAGTTAAGATGGGGGCCTTTTCACAAGGTAATATGGTGTTACACAAGCAGATTTCTTAATATGCTATAGGACGGTTTGCTGAAGTTTTCTGAAAATTAATCAAGACTCCAGACAGACACTAGGTTAACAGTCTTCATATCCACTACAAAGGAAAGGGCTCGGCTAGTTTGACTGAACACTTTTCTTCTTCCAATGGAGAGTAGTCATGTGAACATCCTTGGTGACCTCATTGTTGTCTGCACTGGAAGGTCTACATTTTCTTTTAGAGCTGTATAATCAAATGGCCCATCAAATTAATTAATAAGATTTTAATCTAATGCAGCTATCATGCTAATTAACTTGTCAAGTATGTACACAAATTTCCACACAAGTTATTTCTAAAATTCTTCGCAAGTGGGTATTTACAACCGTAAGTGCAGGGAGTACTCTGCAGCAATGCACAAGAGCCTCGGGTGGAACAATGGCTGCTCCCTCGAAGGAGGAGAAACGGGCAGTGAGGAGCAAGGGATGCAGAAGAGAGACATTTTTTATTATGTACTTTTTGCATTTTGAGTCCTATGCCATGAGCATATATTAACTCTTCAAAACAACTTTTTTTAATTAAATCTTTGCACAAGATCCAACAAAGGAAAGTCAGTAAGGAGAAGGTAAGAGAGGGACAAGAAAAGGAAGGGGAAAAAAAGAGGATTTGAGAAGGAAGGATAAGAGAAGTAGGAGAAGATAAACATTCTACCACTGTCTTATTGCTACGAAATTACTCTGGTCTGAAATCCCCTTTTCTTCCCATCCCCACCCCCCGCCCCCAACAAAGTCTGGATCTAGTTCAAGTCCCTGTTGTCTCTCACCTGACTGACAACCAAGGCATCTCTCAGTCTTCTCTGATTCCAGTGTTATCTGCTCAAACCTATCCTCCACCCAACTGCCGCTCCTTAAAACCCATCCACAGAATTCACTTCCCTGCCTGCTTCTCCACCACTGGCTCTCATTTCCTCCCACATTGCACTTGAAACTCTAGCAGCACTCAACCACTTGTTTTTCCTTTAACGCTATATTCTATTTCTTGTTCATTATACTATTGCTCGTGTCATTCACAGTATCTAAAAAAATGCTACAGCCTCCCCTCCTGTTAGTGACATTACTTTATAAGTAGCTGTTTGTGTAAGTTGTTTCCACCCTGGACTGCAACATGCCCTATTCACATTGGTATGATCAGGACCCACTATTTGACCTGGCACATTGAAGACGCTCAGTATATATTGGCTGACATTTAAAAAGAGAATGCCCTTGACCCCACTTTCTGTGATCCTAAGAAAGGCATTTCACCTGCTACTTCTCTATTTGTTAAATGGAAGAGCATAATATACCTAAAGAATTCCTCTCTTCTGAGATTATCCATCCATTATGGTTTGCATTGTATCTAGAACCCAAAGGTGATAGTATCCACATCATTGTATGTATCATAATCATCAACTTCCTCACATTTTTATTATGGAAATTTTCAAACATACTCAAAAGTAGAGAGAATACTTCAGGTGTCAACATCTTGTCAATTTTATTTCATCTATCTCCCGAAACACATATGTTTAAAGCAAATCTCAATCATTGTAACATTTCACCTATAAATACTTCATGCTTCTCCAATACATACAGGCTTTTTTTTAACATAACAACCATAACAACCATGACGATGAGTGGCATTTATCTATGATAAGTATGATCTATCTTAACATTTTAAATAATTTTATGAGGAAGTCAAAATTCTAAAATCATTTTCAATATGTTTAAATAATTGAGGCATAACTCTACTTTGTGGACATTTCTCCTGACAGCAACTGGCAAAGATTTAGTGAAGATTAACAGTCTGCATTCTTGCAGAAGGCCAAGGACTGGGTGTTCAGGTCAGGCCTGAAGGGCATTAAAAGAAGTCAGGGCAGGAAGATCCAAACAGCCTAGCTATGACACTCAAACTAATGCTACTAACTCCAACTCTCATATGCACTAAATTTAGATCTAAATTTTTTTAGGAAATATTAGTCTTTCTACTTAAATTATCAAAGATAACCCTAGAGTAACAAAACAGCTTTGCTTCAAAACTATCATCTTTACATGATTGTCACAATAATCCTTTCCTATGTAAGTTGTAAGTTGGTGCGAATGTTTTCAGTACACTTAGCGTCAATATTTGTTCAATCCCGGAGCTCTGAAAAAAGGAAAGCTGATGTCAATAAATCTAATCATGAGCAACCTGATTCCCCGGGTGAGCCAGGGACACAGCAGTTTCACTCTTGGAGTTACCTGCAGCTACCTGCTGAAAAATGTATGACTGTCCCGGGAACATTAGCTAAAACTGCCATTTGGTGAAATGCTTTGTTGAGGCTGAACAGACAATTTTCCATACAGAGCAGTAAAATAATGGATCGCTGTAAAGGAGATAAACTCATTTCCTTAAAAAAAATTAGTGGGTTTGTTTATTTATACAGTTGATCCTTGAATAACATAGGTTTGAACTATGCTGGTTCACTTATACACAAATTTTTTCAATAAATGTATTGGAAAAAATTTTGGAGCTTTGCAACAATTTGAAAAAACTAGCAGATGAACTGGGGAGCCTAGAAATATCAAAAAACAAATTCAGAAAAAGGTAGGTATGTCATGAATTCATAAAAAGTATATATATTTATATACTTACACAAAGTATGTATTAATTGACTGTTATCAGTGAGGCTTCCAGTCAACAGCAGGCTATTAGCAGTTAAGTTTTGGGGAGTCAAAACTTACAGGTAGATTTTCACCTCTGGAGAGGGTAGGGAGGGGGTGGGTTCCCCAACCTCTGCGTTGTTCAAGGGTCAACTGTATATGTGAAAGACTGAGTACACGCAAGAAGAGAATACATGCCAATAGTCCAATTAAATCCATCAATCTTCAAAACAATTGTACAGTTTTCCAACCTGCTGACTTGTTCTGTTTACTCAGATTTTCTTTAAGAATCCTAAAAATAAAATGTGATAATGATGACAATTAACCCTAGTTTAAAACACAAAAACTAAAAAAATACCCCAGTACTATGCTAATAATCCTTAAAGAAAATAGCAACAACTGACTTGCCTTTGTTTTGTTTTTACTTTAAATTATGTCAGTTTCATTAACCGCACAAGTCTACTGCTTGGTTTGTCACTGGTGGATGTTAATCATTTTTCATACTTTAGCAATGTTTTTGTACACATCCAAACATGTATGCAAGTTGGCATGAGAAGAGAGGCAGTAATTAAATACTTTAAACAGCTTACACTTTATAGATGAAAGGCTAATGAACTATGCCTGTGGTAATAATCTGACTGCTTCTACATAATTTTCAAATTTGTTATTTTTGAAAATCTAGTTTTGAAAGATTCGATCTACTCGGGGTTAAACTATGAGGCTTTGCAAGTTTATATGTAATAAAAAAGACAATGTGTGAAAGAATGATCTTTGGATTGGGGGAAATCTTTCACAACTATCACTACTGCTACTGCAAACCTTTCTCTTTTGGCAGGATTTTGTAATTTTCCAATGACATTTTAACTTCAATTTCATTTGACTTCACAATTACCTATGAGTTAGAAAAAGCCCATTATCACTCATTGTTCTCCAAAGTTCAGAGGAATTGCAAAATAGGCAACTTTCTGGGTTGCTGGAAATGTTACATACCTCGATCAGACTTGTGGTTACATGAATGTATACATATGTAAAGTTCTGTCAAGCTATACACTTACAAATTCATGCAAGTTATATACTTCAATAACAGTATTAAAAAAGAATATGGTCAAAGTGACAAATTGGGTGTAAACTAGAGAGGTTTTCATGTATTACAATATTTAAGCCCTCTTAAGAAATGGTCAGTAGACCTTTCTTGCTGAAATAATACGACTATTCAGTTAGATAAACAAACACTCACTGAAGTGGCAAGAAATTTTGTTTACACCTTAGTAAACAAAATGCAAAATCATTTCCTAGTCTAGTAGTCAATGTCCACACCGCTTTTAGAAGTAAGATAATACATAAGGTGATTTCACTGACTACTTAGTGCAATATCCAATTACATAAGTAGCCGCTTAATTAATAAATAGAAGCAAACTAGATGTTCCCTTTGTTTTTTCAGGATTCAGCCATTCCAACTCCTTCTCCAATGGACCACTAAGTTGATCTTGAATCATCACAATTATTTTACTTACTTAAGTTGTGTGAATTTACCCCTCAGTTATCCAGCACTGACCTGGAGAAATTTGTGGGGTATGTTGGATCACAGTATAATGAGGCATCGCAGCTTTATGGTAGCAGGATAAAGTAGAAAGGGTTGATGGACATTTCAACATTGACTTGGCTATTGCCTTACAAGCAGAGGATACTGAAAACTCAAATCAATTGTCTAGTGACAATATATAGCGCTCAATGTTTTCTACAGCTCTCTAATTTGCAAAACATTACGTGAGTAACTTGTGCATACAGAAAGATTTCAGAGCGATTACAGCAGTCCTGGCTATGGCTGACACAGGTTATCATATCTAAGTGTGTTCCAGCCACACCTAAGGAATAGAAGAGCCACATAAAAACATGCTTCATATGTACCAATGCTTACAGATCTCAAAGGACTTAGGCACAGGAACTAATGTATTTCCACCAGACTTAGCAATACTCTAAGACAGAAAGGTACAAATGTTTATAAATTGCATCTTATTATGCATAGCATCACTTAAAGAGTACTGATGGTATATTCAGGAACAAAATGCTTCTCTGTCCCAAGAGAATAAAGGAAGAAGGAGCCTGCTTTGGGATTTTAAAAGTAACCTTAATCCAAATGACTTATGATCTTTTTTTATGGCTCACGCATACTGTCAGTTTAATGTTGGTTAGTGTGATTTAAAATAATTTTAATGAAATAAATCAGGCTGTCTTGCAGTTCTTTTGCTTCTCGTAACAACAAAAATAAATGAAAAACGTTTGTATTAGTTATTCCTTTGTAGAATGAATAAGATATTAGAATGCATAGAATTTTGTGCTAAGAGAGGAAGCAGGACAAAATGACAGTCACTTACAAGCTATAAGTCATTGCCAAGATCACAGTCACCCAACCACGCTGATTTCTATTTACTCTGTGTGTGTGTGCACATGCATGCACACACAATATAGTTTTGTTTCATTACGATCCTATCAGATAGCCTCTTTTGAGTCTCACTGAATTTTTGTTGAAACGTCCACACATTTCTAGGGGAAATCAACTAAAAGAGGATTAAATGGCAACCTTGAGTTGAATTAAATATGGATTGTACACAGTATTGGCATCTGAATTAACTCTCTTGGGCATTTATTTTTAATGCAATACTGTAATTGTAACCTCTCTGCTTAGTTTTTCATTTCACATATGCTTATGTAAAATTTAGTAAGAATAAGACGATTGTTTTTAACTTAGAGATATCAGAATGATACAAACGGTAATATACAGCTAGAAATATTATTTTCTCTGAGGCAGAAAAATCTTTCTGGCACAAAACCAAAAGCTGCATTTTCTTGGCTTTTGTCTTAAAGTACAACTGACAGCCATGAGTTAAGGAAATAATTACGGGAAAGGATGCAGAGGAATATAAACCAAGGGAGAAGAGACATGTAATACCTCTGAATTACAACTTTTTATGGTCAGCATTTTTATTTGTAGAGATAGTCTGACTATGTATTATCTGTACATAAATAAACATGCTCCCAGTACATGTAAAATATTTATAAATTATCTGTCAGGTGCAAGTACTTATGTATACTTGATGTTTATTGCTACTATCACTACACAATCGAGGCACTTTAAGGAAATTAAAAACACAAGTTAGTTTAAGCTGTATCTGTAATAAATTCAACTTCATAAAAATAATTAATCCTACAACCGAAGTATAATTTTGGTAGATGGACTTCCTTTTTAAATAATGAGTAAAAGTAATCAGTGAAATATTGTTTACAAGGATTTGGATTAAGATGGTGCATTACAATTGCATTGTTTAATTTTCCTCCCATAAAATTAAACAAAATGAGCAAAAAAAAAAAAAACCCACAAATAAAAGCAAATCAAAAAATGTTCACCAACAGTCGTGAAACAAGAACAAGAGAATAATAATATAACGCAAATTAATACACTAGTCCAAAGAAAGAAACGAATGTTTCTGGAGGAGAGGGAAGAAGTGAATGAAGGGCTCTCATTTATGCCCTCAGCCTCAGAAAGAGCTTGTCAGTGCGCCCTAATATAGTATAAATGGTGCAAAGACAATCCAATTGTTATCTTTTTCTTCTGACTGAGCACTAATGGAAGGTACTCCAGGAGAAAAGTGGGTGAAGTCAGGGAAAATGAACAACAGGATACCTCTGCCCTATTCCAGGGTTTCACAGTTACTAGGTGGAGTGACCCTGGAATAGGGCAGAGGGCTCAGGGCACAGGACAGAGGGCAGAGCCCTGAGTTCTAAAAAGGATTATGTGCCCCTTTCTCTGAGCTCTCCCATGTGCATAATCACCTTCACTCCTCCCCACTGCCTCACTACAGAAAATTAGCTAGAACATAAAATATTCACCTTTCAGACTCTAGCTTGGAGGTGCAGAAAAATGGATCGGGAAAGTGTAGTGTAGTGCCAGCCACTTGAATTTTTAAAGGAAATTAAAAATTTGAACCCAGCCACTCGCATTTAAGCAAGATGAAAAGATAAGACTTCATCTTAGAGGAAAAGATGAATATACCACTTAAAAGCAGAAGAAAATTCCTGCCCTCTGTAAAATAACTCCGTAAGAAAACAAATTCAGTAAATCGGGCACTCAAAGACAAGCCTCCTTTTCAGCGCTAAACCCCACCATCACACTGGAGCTGAGTGCGCACGTGGACCAGCTCAGCTCCAGTCCTCCCCCGTACATTTCTCTGCTGAACCACCACCCACCTCCAGATTCTTATGTTTTAATATCATATTTCAGCTCACAACAAGCACATCCATCCAGAGGTCACAGTCCCTTACTCCCACTGTCAGTCTTGCTTCTCCACATGACCTCCAGTCACTCAGCCTCTGCAGTCTCTCTAATCTCTCATCCCTTCTTGTTCCAACTTACTTCCCCATCCAGTTTAGGTTCTATGAACTACAATTCTAATTAGCTCTTACCAATAACCCCATTCTAGAAATATTTTCTCTCTTGGTTTCTGTGAATCCACTTTTTCTTGGTTTTGCTCTGGTATCTTCTGCACTAGAACATTCTCCTACTATTATTTCTGGAGGCGAGTCCTCCCTCTGGGTTTATCTCTGCCCTCTTCTGTCCTTTCCACAAGTATCAGTTTCCTTTTGTCACTGTAACAAGTAACCACAAACTTTAAAAAAAAATCATAAATTTATTCATTTATAGCTCTAGAGGTTCAAACTCCAAAATGAGTTTCACTGGGTGGAGGTCAGGAGGTCAGCAGGGCTGGTTTCTTCTGGATTTTCTGAGGGGAGAATCAGTTTTCTTTCCTTTCCAGCTTCTATTGTGCACCCGCAATTTTTTAGCTTGTGGCCCCTTCCTCTGTCTACAAAGAGTAGCACCCAGGCTCTGCTTCTGTCATTGCACTGCCTTCTCCCCTGACTTTAATCTCTCCTGGGTCTCCCCTGTAAGGAGCGTGACATTACATTACATCAGACCTGCCCACATAACCCAGGATAATCTTAATCTTGTCTTAAAAATTCTTAATTTAATTACATCTAAAAAGGCCTTTTTGCATATAAAACAGCAGTTTATATGCTGTTTCAAGGATTAAATTCCACGGATTAAAATAGACACATATTGGGGGTGAGGAGAGGCATTATCCAGCCTTCCATACTATACATTGTTTCTAAGGTTTCAATTCCAAAGTCCTTAACTATAACTTATATATTAAAGATTCTTCTGTTGGGACTCTCCATGGAACATGCATACATGGCATGGCCTTAGATTGAGTATGACAATCTTTGCTCCTGGACCAACACTTCCATATTTTGAGGAGAAAATGACATCAAAAACAATGCCTTTACAGTAAACATTGCTTTTTGATAATTTATGGAATCTTTTTTTTTTCACACTTTAAAATTTATTTAAAATCTATCAGGTAGTACCTTGCGTGTGTCACTTGACTATTTCAGTTACCATTTCTTTTGAATTACCTCTTATTATCGTTTGTCCACTGGGTTCTTTTCTTTTTCTTATTTTTTTTTAACATTTTTTATTGATTTATAATCATTTTACAATGTTGTGTCAAATTCCAGTGTTCAGCACAATTTTTCAGTTATTCATGGACATATACACACTCATTGTCACATTTTTTTCTCTGTGAGTTATCATAACATTTTGTGTATATTTCCCTGTGCTATACAGTGTAGTCTATTCTACAATTTTGAAATCCCAGTCTATCCGTTCCCACCCTCCACCCCCCTGGTAACCACAAGTCTGTATTCTCTGTCTGTGAGTCTATTTCTGTCCTTTATTTACGCTTTGTTTTTGTTTGTTTGTTTGTTTTTGTTTTTGTTTTTTAGATTCCACATATGAGCAATCTCATATGGTATTTTTCTTTCTCTTTCTGGCTTACTTCACTTAGAATGACATTCTCCAGGAGCATCCATGTTATGGAATCTTTAATCTCAATTCTTCAAGGTTTCCCAGAGCTAGAGTTGTGATTAGCAATAGTCTAGATATTTTTTGATGATATCCTGACTTTGTGATGGGGAACCAGGAAGAGAAATGTGGTCCTCGTTATCACTCCACCTTCTGGTAACCCCACAAACGTGACACAGGGTCTTCTAATTTGATTATGTAAATAACATGAAGAGAAAGAAAAGTTAGGGCCCCTTTACCTGAATAGCTTCAGTTCAAATAATGTTCAAGATCATTAAAAAAAAAATAGAAAGCTACAGAACACCATCATAGTCTTTAATAAGAATGCTTGCTAATAAATTTGATTTCCTATCTCCATTCAGCCTTCTGAATAATTGAATAATTAAAAAATACAATCTGGAATCTAAAAAAAAAAACAAAAACAAACAAACAAAGCATAAATACAAAACAGAAACAGACTCATAGACATAGAATACAAACTTGTGGTTGCCAAGGGGGCAGAGGGTGGGAAGAGATAGACGGGATTTCAAAATTGCAGAATAGATAAACAAGATTATACTGTATAGCACAGGGAAATATACACAAGATCTTATGGTAACTCACAGAGAAAAAAATGTGACAATGAATATATATATGTTCATGTATAACTGAAAAATTGTGCTCTACACTGGAATTTGACACAATATTGTAAAATGATTATAAATCAATAAAAAGTGTTAAAAAATAAGAAAAAAATACAATCTGAAAATTTCATCTGTTATGTTTTTATTGAAAAATTGTTAGCAACAGATAAATTAGAAAAGAGTCCAGCAGTTAAGATGGGAAATAGAATGTAGACCATCAAAAAACTTACAGAGAAAGTTAATAAAAATACATTTCTTAAGTCAGATTTCATCTTATAAAAATACTCTACATTATAAACAGGGTTGTTTCTAATAATAAATCTGTTCATAATAATTTGAAAAATCTTTATTTGCCTATTTTATACATAACAACTTCTTGACTTAAGGCATTCATTTTCCTAATGGGAAAATGAATCTAATCTATAGATTTATAGTATGTTTTCTGTTTATGGGTGCAATACATTCTCAACTTCTGTAGTATCTGAGATACAATTCACAATCCTGAGCAGTTGGTGGCAGGTAACATGTAAGAATTCCATCTGGAAACGTCTATGTTCTCTGAATGGGGACTTTGTCAACAGCTGATAGAACTTTAGGCAGCTGACAGAACTCAGCCAGCTATGGGACGCCCCCATCTACAAGGCTTCCTACTTTTTAACATCTAAGATTGTATATCTGGGGCTTCTTCATCTTTTCATTACTGCTTGGTACTTGAAGAACACAATCAAGATATACTCTTGACTGGAAATGTGAAGCTGCTTGACTTTGACAGTAATACAGGGTTTACTTCCCTCTTCCTACCTACTACACTAATTAAGAGTTCAACAAACGGCCATTGTGTCCTTGCTGCAAGTCTGGTCCAACCCTCTTCATTCTATAGTTAGGCAGTGAGATTTCACTCTGAGCATTTTTGTAGCTTCCCATTGATAAATTCTGTTCTTTGAACCTGAAGAAATTCACAAGACAGAGAGCCACCTTTTGTTTTCAATTTCTAACCAATATGAACATTTGAAGAGGTTTGATGAAAGATAATAAGGTTACATCTTTTTCCCGGCTTTTCGAACTGGAATTAATAAATGATGTCTTTACTTGATTAAATCTTAAAACCAATTAATAGCAAATAGTTCCTGTGAAACTAGTCAGATTCAATAATTTGAAAGAAACTTGTACATGTGATAGCACAATTCAATATTTATGAAGATTTTTTTGTATGACTAAAGAGATACCTGTTAATGGGTTTCTAGAAAGAAGGAGATTCAGTAATTACCACTTTAAAAACTCATTATCTGTTTCAGAATTTAACCAGTCAAGCTCTTTATCATTTCTAATTCAGAAGCAGAGGAGGGTGGAGAGAGTCTGTAGTCACTTTTCTTTTCATAAAATGGTCCACTACCTTGTGTCAGTTTTCCAAAGTTACGATGGAGTAAGGATGTGTTTGCTTTTGCAAAAACGCCTTCATTTAAATTACCTAAGCCAGAACCAAATTTTTTTCAACTCTATTTTAGTCCTTTCCCCTGCTGCCACCTCACTGTTTTACAAGTAATGATAAATGTGATAATGAGTAATGACATCTATTCGTGGAAAATGTGAAAGGTCTGAAGTTACAGTACTTTTCATTAGGAAAATGTCTCTAGCAGAGGCAGGCACCTTGACTTAATCAACCCAGCTCCAATTCTGTAAAAGAAATAAATTTCCCTTAAATTTTATAGAGTCCCCATTTCTTATTCCCCTCCTCACCACTTCAGTCCTATTAACTACACATGATTTTTCATGGTAGTTTAAGTGTAAAGAAATGTTTCAACTCTTATTTTTATCCATTAAAATGCAAATGATGTGGGGCTTTCTGATTATTTAATCCCCTGGGAGTGTTTGGATATGGAACATTGAGTACATGTTTTCAAAGTGAATTCTTCTATATCCTTCATCTTCTCCCTTCCAATATGCAGAACACAACGAACGATTAGTGTTGAGCCAGGAAAGCAAGATGCATGTAGAGATTAAAAATGACCTTGCTTTCTTGGTCTCCATTTGAAACTAGCACAGAGGCCATTTTAAAAACTTGAGGTTGCACATGTCGTTTCTACAGATCTTCTACATCGAGATTTTAAGGCCATTTATCTATAAACTGACATTGGTTATGTGTCTGTCACTTAAACTCCAACTAAGAAGCTATAACCTGTGTAATTAATGTAAGAAAAATGATCCATCATAAGTCTGTTTGTTTTAGAAATATAAAAATATAGTTTTGTGAAATAAAATTCACATTTTATGGCAAGACAAATCATTCAACATAAAAAAAATTTTCTCTGCCCTTTGACCTCCTCTCTCCCCCTGCTGTGCATTATGCATTGACCAACCCTCCCCATTGGCAGAAATACCTACTCAACCATAAAGAGCAACATTTCCTTAGCATCAACACGACAACTCCTTAAACAGAACAGTGCCTCTTGATCTTGTAAGGAGCCATTATGACTTTTAGATCTGAATTGTGTAAACTGCCAATAATACATCATTTAACATATAGCCCTCTGTCTCAAAAAACTTCTATAACTGTGCCGTGACTTCAAATGAGAGGAACAGTTCTCAGAGCTATCTGAGATGCTGTTCCTGAGTTATAATCCTCAATCTGGCTCAAATAAAATTTTTCATATCTTTCTTAGGTCAAGTAATTTTTTGTCAGCATTTTTTTATCAGGGGTTTACTTGAAAAAAAAGCTGTGAAACATTTGAATGTCAAGCACTTGGTCTCACAAATAACTATATGATACCAAAATTACACCAAAATATACAACATATATAACACTGATAATATCAAAATAAAATTTAAATTGCGACAAAAGGGATGGAATGAACTTCTGTATAGCAGAGATGTTGGTAGACATTTTTTTAAACTTTGGGGTTTTTTTTTTAATTTTTTGAGGGAGGAGGTAATTAGATTAGTTTATTAATTGATTTATCTTTTTTTTTTCTCTAATGAAGGTACTGGGGATTGAACTCAAGAGCTCACGCATACTAGGCAGGCACTCTACCATTAAGCTATAACCTCCCCCCTAACAATTTTTTTTAAATATAAATATATATGTATATGTATTTTTCAATGAATTTTCTAACTTTCACTGAGTGACATTAGCATGATTTTTTTTTAAAAAAACACGTTTATTGTGGTATGGTTCCTGTACAGTAAACTATATATATTTTAGATGTACAATTTGATGAATTTTGATAGACGTATACAACAATAAAACTACTGCCGCAATCAAGATAGCTAATATTTTCATTACTCCTGAAGAGGTGCAATTATTGAATTCCCAATTTATCCCTTCCCATCCCTTTTACCCCGTGGTAACCATAAGTTTGTTCTCTATATCTGTGAGTCTGTTTTTGTTTTATAGATAAGTTCATTTGTGTCTTTTTTTCAGATTCCACATAAAAGAGATATCATATAGCATTTTTCTTTCTTTTTCTGGCTTACTTCACTTAGAACGATGACCTCCAGGTCCATCCATGTTGCTGCAAATGGCATTATTTTATTTTATTTTTTATGGCTGAGTATTATTCCATTATTCCACACACACATATATACATGTATATATATATACATATATACATACATATATATATGTACACACACACATGCACACACACCATATCTTCTTTATCCAGTCATCTGTTGGAAATTTGGATTATTTCCATGTATTGGCTATTGTAACTAGTGCTGCTTTGAACATTGGGGTGCATATATCTTTTTGAATTATATTTATCTGCAGATTTATGCCCAGGAATGGGATTGCTGTATCATATGGTAAGTCTATTTTTAGTTTTTTAAGGAACCTCCATACTGTTCTCCATAATGGCTGTGCAATTTATGTTCCCACCAACAGTGTAGGAGGGTTCCTTTTTCTCCACACCCTCTCCAGCATTTATCATTTGTAGACTTTTTAATGATGGCCATTTCTGACTGGTGTGAGGTGATACCTCATTGTAGTTTTGATTTGCATTTCTCTAACAATTAGTGATGTTGAGTATCTTTCCATGTGCTTATTGGTCATCTGTATGTCTTCTTTGGAGAAATGTCTATTTAGGTCTTCTGACTCAATCAGCTTGTCTTTTTTAAGTGACTTATCTTTATCCAAATATCCCTTTCTGCAGACTCAAGGCAAAATAGTGTGCCCATCCATCATTAGTATCTTCCCTTTCTCCTCTTTCTTCCAGGAACAATTATCACCCAGGCCACACTGTGCCATCTAGACTTGACTCATTTCATATTTCATCAAAATTTCCCTGTTTTGTATCTCACTTCATCAAGTCCCCAGTCAGTATAATAAACTAAACTACCTCCCAAATTAATATTTGCACAGATAAACAGATTATTCCTTGTAACATCTGGGGGGAAGATGGTTAAAAACCACAAATCCACGGTCATGGTAAGAACGTCAGGGAGGCCAGTGGGGAAGGTATTGATACTTAGTACCTTAATGAACTCTTTCTGCTTCTTGAATTATGTAATGTAGTTAGCTTTCTACTCTCCCAGAAAGTAAGACTCACTTTGAAATGTGGATATTTAAGAACCACATTCCCAAACCAATGGCCACAAGACAAACCAATAGGCATATTATCAATTATGGGTCTTTTTGTGAAGATTATATCAAACATGGGTTCTTGCATCTGCATGAGATATTTCCTTTTCCTGGATCTTGTTTTCATTTTACCTATTAACTGTCAAAAACATCATCAACCTCCTTTTTTCTGAGCTCTGGATGTGATTACAAGAAAGTTTCTTCTCTTCAGACCCATGTGACCACCATAATCACTTTACTTCCCAGTCAATAGCCATTAATTTCAGTTAGTGTTTACCTAAATAAGTTTGTGGCCACTTGCAGAATTTATTATGTAAAGATCTCCACAATTCTCTGCTTGCCTAAAAATTACACTTCAAAGAAGGTTTTTGGCTCAATCTATCAGACCCAAAACATTATTTCTAGCTTCAAAATTCTTCCCTTCATTTTGGAGGGAGAAGATGGTAAGATAGGTTCTTTCCATTTCTGTGAGTCAAAAGATTTATTTGACCACTTGACAAAAAAATGCTGCCTGCTTGACATCTATCTGAAAGTAGGGAGAAATTTTGCAAAAGCATTGGAAAATTTAATTCTTAACCTATAAAGATTTTAATTTAAATAAAATAATTCATTAAATAACACGAATTTAATTGCTCCTAGAGTTTGAAAAGCACTATTTTATAATATGCTAATTACTTTAAACCAGTTCACATTAAAAGGCATTCAAAGGCCTTAAGCAAAAACTAAATGGAGCATATCTGTAAAAATAGCAACTGGCCTTGAATATAAATTTGGTCTTAAATAAAATTACGTTACATGCTGCAAATTAACAAATATTAAACATTTACATAAAATTATATTTTTTTACTTATCTTTTTCCTTACATAATTTATCAATTTAGATTTTTTTAGTAGCCCAATTAAATTCTATGTCTATGCCATTTCATTATGAAAAGGAGGTTACATGAAATGGATAAGTAAAACAAGTTTCCATTCTTCATACACAAACAAGAGCATTCATAATACACTGGAATCCTCTAGAAACAAATTATGCCTTTCTTACTAATAGATACAAAGGTCCAAGGATGAAGAGAAAACTGAAGTTTCCTGAAAATTAATCCTTATATCTTATATACCTAGAAATGGGATCCAGTGTCCTACCACAAGAGATTTGTAGAGGATTCACAATAGAGAGAGACACAGAAAGCTACGCACTTAAAAAAAATTAACTTGGCTAAGTTTCAGAAGCCTTCCTGACTCTTAACCAGTGCCATAGGAGCATTTACTGTTATTGTACATTCAGAGTCTGAAGAAATTCAGTAATACTACACAGATTTTTAATTATTAAAATTTTCCCTTTGCTGGGGCTTTAAGGCTAATTAATGCACGTTAGGTTTGTTGCCTGAGCTTGTCACCCTGTTGCTCTCCCGGCTATGTTTAGTTAGACTTTGAACTAGAAGCTATGCTGGCTTTGTAATCGTTCACAGTTTGCTTTACTGTGTGTATTTGATCTCCCTAAAAAAGATATGAGTGCACTGAGGGCTGGAATGATATCTTCTGGTTTTTTTGCACCGCCCAATTGCACTAGAACCATAGGCATCAGGGCAATTCATCAAGACAAAATCAGGAAACCAAGCCATTAACTGGCTCTGTGACCCTGGACCACTCACCTTACTTTTCAAGGCTTCTGGTGCTTCTAACATAAAATGACGTGATGACACTCTTTCTAAGATCCTTTCCAGGTATATACTTACCATGATGTTAAATTGAGGAAAGAAGTAGAGTAAGGGAGTAATATGAATGTGTGGGAAGGAGCTTCTAGTTCCAAATTTGAGAGTGATGCCCTAATTCAAAGGATAAACTGCCAAATCCTTGGCAAAATTATTCAAGAATTTGAAAACCAGAGGGAGGATTATGAAAAAGCACGCAGAAAGCAGAGAGGAATCTCCTTCCTGAAGACAGAATGATGTGGATCCAGGTGTGTGAGTTGGATGCTTTTCTTTAGCGAATGCGTTCTCCAACCATGTGTAGTCTGGGTGGCAAAAAGCTTGAAGTGTCTAATATTAAGGTAAATTTTACAGAACAGCTGAAAATTAGGAAAATCCCTAAAACTAGGAAAACAAGAGAGAGATGATCCTAACCTCTGCCCCGATCCTCAATTTGCCCAAATTTGGCAGACATAGAGGAAACCAAGAGGAAAACAGGCTGAAAAAGCAACAGTGGGAAGACAAGAGAACAGTGTTGGTAGATAAGCAGCTGTGCATCATGGGGAATGGGAGGTGGGAATACTCTGCGGATTGATCCAGGCAACCAAACACCATAGCATAACAAAACTCCAAATTCAGAAGAATGTGATGAATCTAAAGTTACTACAATGTATTGTCTATAAGATGCATATTTAAACCTCAAATTAATCTATATACAAAAAAAGGAGGCATGAAGCTATACTCAGGAAAAGAAGGCAGTCAATGAAACAGGTCTTAGATATTGGGTTGACAGGCAGATTTCAAAGTAGCTGTTATAAATACGTTCAACAATGCTTAAATAATTGAAGAAAAATGATATCAATGTCGCAACAGATAATCTAGAGGAAGTATAGAACTGAAAATTATTGTTACTAAAATAAAAATTTTACATAGACCCAATAGCAAATTAGAGCAAAATAACTAGTGGACATGAGAATAGATCAATATAAACTATCCATTTCGAAGAACAGAAAGAAAAAAAGACTAAGGAAAAATGAACAGAATCTCAGAATACCATCTATCCTGGAAAATGTTCTGTGAGCACTTCAGAAGAATGAATAGTTTGCTGCTGCTAAATAGAAAATACTGTATATGTCTATTAAGTTCATTTGATCTAAAGTCTGGTTGAAATACAAGCCCAATGTTTAGTTGTTGTTTTTCTGTTTGGTTGATCTACTCATTGCCAAATGTGAGGCATTGAGGTTCTCTAGTTATGCTAGTGTTGTATATTTCTCCTTTCAAATCTGTGTGCATTTAATTAATAGACTTATGTGTTCCAGTTTATAACTGTTACATCCTTTTGAATGAATTGACAATTTTATCATTATATAATGACTCTCTTTTTCACTCGTTACTATTTTTGGCTTAAAGTCTGTATTGTCTGATGTGAGTGTAACTGCCTTTGCTCTCTTTGTTTCCCCTTACATAAGACTATCGTTTCCTTTCCCTTAATTTTGAGCTAACTGTACCCTTAAAGCTTGAGCTTCTTGTAGGTAGCATATGGTCAGGTCTTGCTTTTTACCCATCCAGCCATTCTATGTCATTTGATTGGAGAGTTGAATCTATTTACATTTAGAGAATTATTGATAGGAACGAACTTGCTAATGTCATCTTATTAATTGTTTTCTGGCTGTTCTGTAGTTTCTCTGTTTCTCCTTCCTCTCTTGCTCCCTCCCTCTGTGAATTGGTGATTTTCTGTAGTTGTGTGCTTTGACACCCTTCTGTTTATCTTTTGTGAATCTGTTGTAGGTGTTTGCTTTGTGGTTACCACAAGGCTTACATCTTATAATGCAGTCTATTTTACGCTGAACTTCGATTCCATACAAAAACTTCACATTTTTGCCTCCTTTATGTTTTTGATGCCACAATTTACCTTTTTTCATTACTGGTATTCATTAATAAATTACTGTAGCAAATTATTTTTAATCTCACCCTTTAACCTTTATACTAGAGTTAAGTGTTTTACTTGTTATCATATTATAATGTTAGAGTATTCTGAACTTGCCTATAAACTTACCTTTACCAGTGTGTTGTTTATCTTCATGTGACTAATTTGAGGGGATCCGTGGATGAAGTGTTCCCAGTGGCTCATGGGTGGACTTCCTGGTGGAATCTATGATGCAGTTAGTAGGATTCATGTTCTTTTAAAGCTCTCCAAGAGTCTTATCTGCTGCTCTCCAAGCCTCTTCCTGCCCGCCAATCATGCAGCTCATAATTTAGTAATGTGGATGGGGAGAGGGAGAAATGAGCTCCTTTGGCAACATCTGGTGCAGCTGAGGAAGCCGGGTGCTCTCTCACATGCTCCCTCTGTCCCTTGTGGGAGAAAACATGGGCCAAGAAGCTCTTGGCATGAGCTGTGTTGTCTTGGAGAAAGGGGGATGTGAGTAAAGTCAAACTGTTCCTCTTACCCAATACTTGTGTCCAGACTTAGAATTTTTTGTTCCGACAATGTGCTGGAACTTCTCCTCTGGAAAGCTGAGCCTCTACAAAGGATGTCTTGTCTGTGGGTGACTGTCTCAGACAGTGCTTTCCAGGGACTCTCAGACCACAGCTGAGGGGTTGGAGCTGGTTCAAATGTCACTGCAGGATCCAAAACCAGGCCCAAGATCTATCTGTGTATCGGCCAATGCATGGGTAGTCAAGACTCTGCCCAGTTCCCTTGGCATATGGTGTTGGGTCCCAGAGGTCTCACAGAGGCACTTTTGTCAATGGATAGAGGCCAGATTTTTGTTGTTGAGTTAGGGGACAAAAATGAGAGATGTCTTGTGCCTCCAGGATGTTGATGTCACTCTGAGTCCAGGGTTTTCACTGAGGGCTGGTTACATCGGCACTTTCCCCTACATAACCAGCCTTGATTTCCAAAGTTCCAGACCCCATGATGTTAAAGCACGTATTTACCATTAATCACATTGTTTGCACAAACAACCTAGGTAGACTGGTACAGCAGGGTGTAGTGGCCAAGGCACATAAAATAGCCTTATTATTTAGTAATATACGGAAAATTCCAAAGTCAAGCTTTTAAGTGCCAGCCCCAGGAGCTCGTCCTTCAAAGAGCAAGATCAGACCTTCTGTATTAACTCTTTCCTACACAGTCACTCCAGCACTGCTTCTAAACCCCAGCTGAGGCATTTTCTTTCCACAGCTGCAGTTACTTCTTGTTTGGATTTTCTCCACTCAAACTTGCAGAAATAGCCTCATTACAACCTTTGAAGAGAAACCAGGCACCATGCAACCAGCTCTATCTCCCCAGATGTGTGAGTGTGAGTTTCACCTCTGCAAGTCTTCCCCTTAAAGCTTTTAAGTTTTAGTAATTCTATCCTCTTCTTTGTCCACCTAGGATCTAGGAGTGGTCACTGCTTCCTGAAATTGTTATTTCCATAACTTCTATTTTTAGTGGTTTCTTTTTTTCTTTTGAATTAATTAACAACTGTACACTTAACTTAAACATCTTTATATTAAATTATATCTGTTCAGATACCTACTGTGGCTTTTGCTAGACCCTGACTGACACAAGAGGAGATCATCTTCCTTTGGCAGAGGTGGTTGACAAGCAAGAACCAACATGGTTTGTTGATTCATTATTCATTATTTTTCTTTTTTGGTACCAGGTGTGTGGTTTGAGAAAGCTGTGGCAATGGTAGCAAATTTACTGACCTCTGATTACACCTGTGGTGAGCAACCTTGAAACCAAATTTCAGCATCAACACTCACCCCGCCCCCGTCATGCTGTCCTTCAGTCCTTCCAATAATTTTTCAAGTGCCTGTTAGATTTCTTCCTCCTTGTAATATCTAAAATGATTTCTGATTTCTGCACTAAATTCTGATAGATATATGGGTAAATAGGCTTTTTATCAAAAGATTATAGGAAACAATACATTAAATAGTGAAACTTTAAAAATACTCCCCATAAAATCAAATATGAGATGAGTACTCTCGCTCTCACCGTTCTGATTCAATATTGCATTGGAGGTACTAGACCCAAAGAATTATGTGGAAAATAATTAGCAGGAACAAAACAAAACTGTGATTTGCAATCCATATGATTATTTATGTAAAATCCTCAAATCTAGCTTATATGGAAACTTTAAATTTACCAAAAGTGTTACTGCAGCCATCCATCTTGCACTTGATGCTACATTATATATACTTTTATGGGAAAAAAAATGATTTTGAAATATGTTGGTGACTTTTTTTCAGAACTAGATGAAATTATATTCATAATGATCAATAACTTAGAAAATCTGATAGAGTTTACTTTCAGATGGTTACAGTTGACCGGATAGAGCTTTGAACTAATTGCACAAAAGGAATTGTACCTATAAATTTGTCAACCAGCTTGTTTCACTAGAACATAGTTAAAAAACAGCTTTCCAACCACTTTGAATTTCGGAACAACTATGATCTTGGCCCTCAAGACTTATTTAACCTAGTTGAGCTTGAATGGATAACTTGAAATTGTAGAACCATGAAATTTTATAGGAAATGAGGATCAAAAGAGAAGAATCTGTTATGACCACAGTTACTGCACATAGGAATTCTATCTCAATGCTGAAATCTTTCTCTCAACCACAGCTTAAACATACGGCAATTTCAAAGGTGCACCTCCATGACATTTCCCTGAATTCCCCCAAACAGGAGTTTCTACAATTATTCTCTTTAGGTAATTGCAGCTTCTAGAATAGCCTCAGGTCACTGAAACACCCCAGTTCTGCAAACTACCCATTATTAGCCAGACCCCATCATTAAAATCCATCCTTGGGAGATGTGACTTCGTGACATTGGAGGAAAAAATGCAAGGAGCTCTCCAGTGGCTCTCCGTGGTGGAAGCAGTAGTGTACGGGCATGTTTTATAAGCCACACTTGTTAACAATTTGCTTCACCTGTTGGTTCTCTTCATCCTCTTCTGTCTCATGAATTTCTTCTAGGGAGTCACATATGTGCTGGGTGACTATAGCAGATAACCTTTGTTCTTAAAAAAATTTAACTCTTGGTTTCACTGTATACTTGGTACAAAACTTCAGAGAGAATTTAATATTAGAAATCATCTACTAGACGTAAAGTTGTGAACTAAGTAACTGCAAAACAAAAAGAAAACCTTAATGTAGCACAGAGGCAGCAACTGCAGGAAGTAGATACTAACCCCGTGGTTGAAAGAATAAAGGGAGAAGGCTGGAATTATTAGAACTTAGAAACTTGGGAAGGGGCGGGGGGGGACCAGTTCTAAAGAACTGAAACTCAGGTCTTTGAGGAGAGGTTACTGGTTTAGTGTTCAGTGGGTGTGTAGTGTCTCTGAGCTTGAAGGAGAGACCCCAAGGTGCTGGGACTCAGACCTCAGAGGCTGGGACACTGCTGGGTGATGTCGGTGACTGTAAAATTGACACAGTGAGGCTTATTCCACAAGTGTTGGAAAGCTGCAAACTGAACTCCGCGGCTGCTACCCAGGGGAGAACTGCTGCTGCGGGGATGAAGAAGCGTTGCCAAGGTGACGCTCACTGGATCTGCGAGCAGACAGGAAGCCGACAGGAGCACACAGCAGGGCAGAGTCCCTGCTTTCTTCTCCAGCTTTACAGTCTCCTTTCTCCGCCCCCTGTGGCAGAGTCTAACAGTGAGTCAGCTGGAAAATAGAAATAAGGTTAGCAGAGTCCCGGCTTCAGCATCACAAAGCAGCTATAGAAGCGTGGTTTGGAGCTGAGAGACATTTGCTTAGTTACTGGCACAGCCATCCACAGAAAACTCTTCTGAATAACTGAAAATTGACACTGTGGTAAACAGCCAAACTGCTTATATAGTTTAGTAGCTTACTAAGAAGCTACATGACTCAACATAGCCTCACAGTTTTAACAGCAGAGACAGCGAGAAGAATTCAAATCCAATCCTTGTTCATTATGTAACACAAGATAGATTACACTATGCATCTGGATGTCTATTTCTGACATCTGAGCTTAAGGAATATTGAAACAGCCTATAACTTTCAAGAGTGAAAAGCAGTAAACTAAATTTGACAAATACTTACCAGGCATTTAGAAAAAAAAAAAAAAACCCAAGGAGTTCTGATCCTTTAAACCGGACCAAAGAAAGCTAGTCTCAAATGATGTTTGTTAAAAACCCACTCACACCCAGCTCTTCCCTCACCCAACATAAACTAAATAACAACTAAAATTCCTCACTTCTGCCTACATCAAAACATCAAAACCTGGTTTTGGCCAGTTTGTGAAAATATATGTTGCTTTATCCTGTTGGTGAGAATTTCTTTCACATTTCTATTAAGGGGATGGTATTTGGCCATATATATGCATCACAATTCTCTAAAATATGCTTATTCTTTCGACAGAATACTCATTTCTAAAAAATTAATCACATGGATATAATATAGATTTAGCCCAAGGCTGTTCTTATCAGTGTTGTTTAAAACAAAATAGAACTGAACATAAGCCTAAATGTTTATCCATAAAAGCTCAGTTCAGTAAATTATACAAGTAATGAAATATTATGCAATCTGTAAACATGACTAGCTGGATAGGTATGTCTTTATTAACATAGAAAGAACAAGTTATAAAACATTCATTCATTCAATACCTGAGTACATGCACTGGCCAATAAAACAAACATTAAGCTCCTTGCCCATAAAAAGCCCCCATTTATGTAAAACTATTTGTATATATTCATAAGGACACACACATGTATATGCATACACATACACAGATACTAGATGGGGTCTCCTTAAAAATACTGAGTCATTAGTTAACCCACGTGTTTTTCTCTTAGTGATGGGACTGTAGCTCATTTCTGCTTCTGTCTTTGTACTTTTCTGTACTTTAAAAAAAATCCTACACTTACTCAAAATCTAGGGCACTAAACCTCAGCAGAGTTCCCAGTTGAATGTGAATTCTTTTTTGCTCAGAATTAACTGTATCATTTGGTTTATGTCATTCTTGGGGACTTTATATTCCATTCTGAATTAATTAGTGTTGTACTTGTTGTCTCCCTTTATAAGATGAAAAGTATCTTGAGGACAGTGACACCACCTTGTGTAACTTTCTGGCCCTTGTACCATCTAAAATAGAGCTTGGCTTCCAGTGAGTGCTCAATAAATATTGTGTTTCATTCCTAATTTCACTCGCCATCAAATTGCACTGGACATTAATCAGAGTAACTGCTCTGCTCATATAGTTTATAGGTAATCATGTGCTACTTATAGCCCATGCTGAGGAGCAGCCTTAGTGAGCTATGATTTGTAATGTATCACCTCAATCCTCCAGACACAGCTGATTGTGCTAAGGCTGGACAATTGACCTAAAGACAGCCAGTCCAAAGCCTGGCCATGGGCATGACCTAGAATGAAAATTTGATTAATAGGAGATTCACAAGATTAAAAAAAAACAAATGGTTATAAACCTATGAAATGGTTCTCAGCTTTATTAATAATCATGAAAACATATACTAAAACAAAACAGAGACATGATTTTTTTTACCCACTGGATTATTTAAAATAAGAAGGCAATGTCCTGTGTTGAAAAGAAAAAACAGAAATGATCACTTCCATGCAACATGGGTGGGAATGTAAATTTAGCCTTTTTTGGAAGGCAGTTTGACAGCATCTATCAAAATTTACATTGTGCTCATCTTTTGAGGTAGTTATTCTGCTCCAGGAATATAACTTGTAGAAATATTCTCACATGCACAGAGATGAGGCAACGATGGTCTTTTTAAAAAAATTTTATTGAAGCAGAGTTGATTTACAATGTTGTATTAGTTTCAGGTATACAGCAAAGTGATTCAGTTATACATATATACATATATATATAATCTTTTTCAGCTTCTTTTTCATTGTAAGTTATTACAAGATATTGAATATAGTTTCCTGTGCTAAAGAGTAGGTCCTTGTTGTTTATCTATTTTATATATAGTAGTGTTCATATGTTAATCCCAAACTCCTAATCTATCCCTCTCCCCAACTCTACCCTTTTCCCTTTTGGTAACCACAGTTTGTTTTCTATGTCTGTGAGTCTATTTCTGGTTGGTATTTATAGTCATAAGAGAAACACTTAAAACATTTTCTTCATTAAGGAAGAAGGGTTGAGTAAACAGAGTTACATCCATACTGCAGAAAAAGAGACAGGGAATCAGTAAAGTTAATACAGTCAGATTCAACATTCTTACCAAGACCCACAGTCCCATGTTTTGGCCTCTGCCTCTGTGAACTCAACCCCTCCCACTTCCACTATCATTACCCTGTTTCAAAGTCATGAGCACTTATTTGCACTTGCTTATTCCTTTACCTGTATTCGTCTTTCCCCAGACATTCTCTTGGCTTGTCCATTCATTCTCTTCAGGAGCTCCACTTGAATGTCATCCCCACAGGGTGACATTCTTTCCTGGCCAGCCTGGCTTCAATCATCTCTACATTTTACCCTTCTTTATTTTTCTTCATACAAGTTACCAGCTCTTGACATTAAACAGTGAGCTGAATGTTAATTATCCATCTCCTTCACTAGAACCAAAACTTCTATGGGCAAAGAATTTATCTATTGGTTACTATCAAATCACCAGTGCCTAGAATCATATCTTGTAATGAATGAATATGTTAATTAACTAATTATTTAAAAGGCATGTGGTAGAACTATATGCTTTAATGTGGAAAGATACCCAAGATACGTTGACGTTGCTGAAAAAACACAAATACTATGATCCCATTGATGTAAAGAATATGTATACATATATCTGTTTACATATAGGTGTATGTGTGAAAGTGTGTATGTATGTGTATTTGATAGACAAATGCATGCAGGTATTTAGACAAAGAATTAAACTTTTACACATAAAATTGTTACCTCTGACAAGGAGTGTATCAGTGGGAGGCAAGGAAAAGAATCTTTCATATTTTACTCTTTATAACTCTAGTTAATTTAATATTTTCATGAGGATAGACTTATGTACTTTTCATAAAAGAAACACAAAAAAAGGAAGAACAAGGATTAATAGTAATAGAAGAAAAAATAACATTTTTAAGCTCCTATAACAGGCAACGTTCTGAACACTATAGACAGATTAACTCATTTAATCATCAAAACAACCCTAGAGAATTTATTATTATTATTATTATTCCCATCAGAAAAGAAGCTAAAACATAGAAGAATTAAGTAACTTCCTTAAGATTAGTAACCTATAAGTGGTAGAATCAGGAAAGAAATAAGGAAGAAAGGAAGGAAAGGAGAGAGGAAGAGAGGAACAGAGTGAAGGATTCATTCATCGGTTGATGTACAGAAGTCTAAATCTGGCAAAAGTGGTTCAATATGTCAATATCTGCTATGCAAAATTGCAAGTTATTTGAAAGAGAATGAAAGAAGAGGAAGATATTTAGCTCCTGTCTTGTGGTGTTCAGCTTTTCCAGAGTTCCTGAAATTCCCTAACCAGATTATTTAGTTTTTTCTGGATTCCTATGTGTGTAACCAAACACAAACCCTGTGGCGCACAGTGACTTGAGTGACGTCTTGCTCTTGGCTTTAATCACATAAATTCCATCTAAGAACATATGTTTTTAACCCAGAGAAATAGTGCCATGTGTCAGAAAAGCATCATGTAATAAGCTCCCTTAGTCTTTTAAAGAGGAGAAATAATCAAATTAATTTCAATAGGGCAATAAAGCATGGACATTTTCCAAGCGATCATCAAGACAATCTATGTTTTCTGCCTATGTTTTTTGTTGTTGTTTTAGTTTTTATTTCATAATCACAAACTAACTTTGCAATCCAGCAAAACTTGGATGGGGATGATGAAAATACGGAACCCAAAGAATTGCAGTGAAAACACAAAGATTAGAGGATAGTTTGAGCAGATGGGGCTGGTAGGGTGCCCTCCTGAGCTACAGAAGGAATGGTCTGGTGGTTAAGATAAAACACATGTCAGATTTACTAGATTTGTCACAGTCAGCAATGGTGACCTTGCTATTCCTGAACTCTAAGTGTTTCATGGCTTCCACAATATTCATGCCTCTGTCATTCTGCCAAAGACCACATGTTTGCCATTCAACCACTCAGCCTTAGCAGTGCGGATGAAAACCTGGGAACCGTTTGTATTGGGGCCAGCACTCGCCGTGGACAAGAGGCCAGGAGCCATATGCTTCAGGACGAAATTCTCACCATCAAATTTTCCCCATGGTTGGACTTGCCACCAGTGCCATTATGGCATATGAAATCACCACCTTGGCCCATAAATCATAGAATTATTCTGTGGAAGCAGGGAACTCTGTAACCAAATCCTTTCTCCTCAGCACTCAGAACATGAAAGTTTTCTGTGTCTTTGGAACTTTGTCGGCAAACAGCTCGAAGGAAGGAGATGCGGCCCAAGGGCATTACCGTGGAGCACTGTGGAGATGGCCCCGTCGGGCGGCGTGGGAGACGCTGGGCAGTCGCATCTGCAAGGCTGTGTGTGTTTATTTTTATCACTGACCTTTTCTTTTTCTCCCTTCCTTCTTTCCTTCCCTCTCTCCTTCCTTCCTTCCTTCCTTCCTTCCTTCCTTCCTTTTTCTTTTATTTGCTTATTTGGCCATTTGTTGTTTTTATTCTTCCAATTGGTGTAAGCTAACTGCATGAATTTAAAGGAAATTATATATATATTTTTAAAAAGGCACAAAGGAAAAAGAACAATATATACAAACAATATAACAAGAGAAAATGTTATAAAAACAGATATGTGTCATGTTAAATTAAAATGCTTCTTCCTTCTGAATTTTCTTACTCAACACGTCAGTGTATCATGACAGATTACATTATGCACGGCACTTTATTTTACCTAGAGCTTCTCCATGTGCTGAAAGAGAGATTATGAGTAAGCATTTCAGAGAGACATGGCGCTGGTCTCCTTCTATCTCTTTATTCATGAAAATAATAGATCACTTGTTTCTATTAAATGAATATGAAGTCATACTTGTAGTCTTCCTATCATGGGATTTTACCATCTTAAAGGTTTTATGTGGGATCAAAATGAGATTGATCATTATAGTCATTATAATCTTCTAATTTAAAAAATTTTTACGAACTACTATATACAGAATAGATAAACAACAAGGTACTACTGTATGGCACAGGGAACTATATTCAATAACTTGTAATAATCTATGACAAAAAAGAATATGAAAAAGAATATATATATATATATATATATATATATATATATATATATATATCTGAATCACTTTGCTGTATGCCAGAAACTAACACAACATCATAAATCAACTATACTTCAATAAAAAAAAAATCATGTTAAGTTTATTTATAAATGACCCCTGAACATGTTCATGCAGTCCAACCACTGGTGTTACATTACAGAGAATACCAGTTTACTAACAATTTCAAGATTGCCCTGTGGTTTTTCTGCTTCAGAGCATGACGTTTATTCATTGTGAATCAGGATTAAAGCCGAGCATATATGATTACAAATGCACACTTGGCAAATCTCGGCTTTCACAATTCAAAGTGTCTACAAATAAAGAACTGCTCTTTTAAGCACAAACTGAAAAAACAAAAAAATACGGTATCACATCTCATTTGCGGATTGTGTTCCTCTGAAAGAGACTGAAAGATGAGGTCACACTGTGCTGTTAAAGCATATTCCCTTTTACACTGAGGCAAAGATATGATTTAAGAGTGTGCTCATCACTATAGCCATGCTTTTTATGCTGTGAGCTATTGAAACATAAATACACCACTAATTCTTCACAGCTACTAGACTATAAATCAAATATGTCACTTAGTGAATGACCTTTATTCTTCATTTCAGTTTCTTACTAAAGATTACTGGCTATTTGTGAGTACTACAAGAAAACATAGACAGTTTTGAGGAAAATGCTCTAGCCTATCATTTCCCTAAGGCAACTTGCATCACTTGAAGCTCTCTCTGAGTAATGAAACAAACAGCTAGTTGAAAGGTGAAAATTTTACTCAAACAATTTTTATAGGGTTTATATTTTCATTCCTCCTATAAGATGCTAAGTAATGGATGTGAATTTTTTTTTCCCACTGAATTCGCCGATTATTTTGATGGTAAGTAATTAGAGACACAAGTTCATTAAGAAATGAAATCGTCAGACAAAATGAGGATTTGTTGAGATAATTCCTCTTGGGAAAAAAATTCAGCAGTAACAATTTAAAAAATTACCTCAGCTCAACCATAATAATAACAGCTCCCATTTACTGAAAATTTGCTGTATACTGGCCACTCACCAGAATGTATCACCTCTGGCCAGTTCAGATCTGAGAGCCCATTGGGTTTATCAATAAGCAAGGTCACTGTTATGTTTACCAAGAGTAGTTTCTGAACCAGGTTCAGTGATGATGGAGGCCAGGTTTCAATGGATTGAGAAAGAGTGGGCAGGGAGAAAGTGGAAACAGCTACCATGGAAACACAATCACTCATAAAAGGAAAAAGATAGAGAGAAAAAAAGCTGGTTGGAAACATGGACTTTAAGAAAAGTTTGTTTGTTTCTTTCTTTCTTTTTAAAAGATATATAAATGAAGCCTGGAATCGCACTTTGAAGTTACCGAAAAGAGAAGCAGTAATCTGAGCAAACCAACGGAAAGGTCAGAAAGAGGAGGAAGGTTTCAGGAGATGAGATCTCTTCTGTGTTGATTCTGTACATCGTACCGGACACTCATCCTTGGGTACCCCAGGAGCACCTTAGAGTCGGCACTTCCTCCCCACCCCCACATTTGTTCTTCTGCTTCCTCTCTGAATGAATGGCACCATTATCCACCTACGTTCCCAAATCAAAAATCTGGACATGATGCAGAATCATGCCTTTTCTTTATCCTGTTATCCTATTGCCAAGTTCTGTTCATTTTCTCTTTTAAAAATAAGATTTTACATTTCTCTTGAGAATCTTTCCCTGAGAAGCCAAGTCCAGGTTAGGTGCCCTATTATAAGAGTCAGGATCCCATCAGAAAAACAGAAATTATGGCAGATATTACAGCAGAGGGCTTTTAATACAAGGAGTTACAAGGAGTTAATAACCCAGAGAAAGAGTTAACAAGTTGAGGCAAATGAAAGAATAACAACAGAAAGCCAACCCCACCTCTGGGGACTGAGGGACAACTCAAAGAGATGATGTTACTAGAACCAGCAGTGTCCTGGTTAATGTTTAACATCCAGCTCTCTGCGGAATAACAAAGCCCGTTTGCTAATTGCTGTGGTGTAAATATCCGACCATGGCTGATTTCAAGCTACCAACTCATCACTAAGTAAGGAGTTGGGAAGAGATGAACAGATTCAGCTCTTATAAGGTGACATACCAGAAAGCACAGGCTGAGCTAGTCAAGCAGAATATAGAGCCATGGAGGTGAGGCAGCTGTTTCCAAAGATGCTGACTAATTAGGGCAAGGGGATAGATAACTTGGCTTCTCCAGTCCACCTCTTCCATTTTCTCTCAGTGCCTCTCTGTTGCCAAACCCCACCAAATTCTAGCTTACCCTGGGAAATTCACCCTGAAATTTCAGATCTCCTCAGTTACAGAGCAGAGCTGAGAAAGACAAGAACTGGATACAGGAACAGATGAGTAAAAGACTCCTGGAATACTTCTACCTCCATTAGAACTGGTCTGCAAGCTCTCTGAGGACAGGGACCACTGCATAGCTCAGAGTCTGGCATTCAGTAAGCATCAAATGTTTTACAGAATAAGTGAATGTTGATTAGCAAATGTAATGGCATTTAATAAGCAGAAAATCTATGTCTATCTGTGTATACATGACTTGCTGTCAAATAGCCACATTCACTGATATAGTGGAGCTATAACTTGGCAAAATTGCATACACAGGTGTTATACTGCTTCACTTTTTAAAAACTCCCATTAGTGCCTTAGCCCTTTGATCACATCTCATACAGTTTGCTGGAAAACCGAAAGCTCGTGTTTGATCTAATGATCCTTGTAATTTAAAAATCTCCAAATTATTTACAAATCTATGTTTTAGCAATTATCATTAGCCTAGTGTATTGTGTAAGTTTCCCTCTCCATCTAGCTCCAGCAACTCCAAAGCCCTTAGTTAAAAATCTTCATCTCTATTGCTGGTTCCTGCCAATGGAAACTGTTTCAGTTTCTACCAGTCTTCTACCTGGTCCAACTTCTATTTCTAACACATTCAACAGAGTCAAATGTGTTTCATTTGAAGGATTATCTATGCTAGAATTTTCCTGCTGATCTTTTCCCGTGGTGCTTCTGCTTCATGGGGCTGCTTTTGTTCAAATATGTATTTAGAATGATTTGTAAGTCTTGGCAAAGGTAAACAAATCTGGACACTGGATAAAGAGATAAAGACAATTCTCTTTTTAAAATTTTTTTAATTGATGTATAGTTGATTTACAAAGTTGTGTCAATTTCTGGTGTGCAGCATAATGTTTCAGTCTTACATATACATACATATATATTCCTTTTCATACTCTATTTCATTATAGGTTACTGTAAGATATTAAGTATATTTCCCTGTGCTATACAGTAGAAACTTGTCATTTATCTATTTTATATACAGTGGTTAGTAATTGGTAATATATTGTTGTAATAGAAAAAGAGTCTGGAGTAAACTGAACTCAACTCTGATTTGTACAGAAGGGACTGGACATTTTAGAAGAATGAGGGAGAGGGGTGAGCAGGGGCTCAATAGAGTGAAGGAAGAGCAAAATTGCAAAAAAGCAGGAAAAAGAAGTTGGTGCATGTGAAACTCACCTGGGTTTATTAACTGGTGTTTACAGAATTTAGCTCCTACACACTCTCCGAGGATGGAAGACAGAGGCCCCATCCTCAGGTGTTGGTTGGAACAGACAGGAAAGTCTTAGGGCAGCCTTGAGTTCTCCCGGGCAGGCACTATCAGGGTCATTGAGCTGTTAGAAACAACGTTAATGTTTTGTTCAAGTCTTAAAAGCCAAAGTTGGGCCTAACCCAGAAGAGTGCTCAGAGGTGCCTGCCTAGAGTTTGGCCAAGGAGAGCATCTTTGTCGGTCTTAAGCCAAAGTGCATTCTCAGCTATTCACTCTCACCAGATAGCCTCCCTGTCAGAAAGGTAAGAGAAGGTCATTACAATCAGTTACGTGCCTTCCCTTCCCCACCTCCCACAGCATAAGCTCTCTCAGAGCAGGAGCTAGGTGTGGTTCCCTTTTGAACTACTTCCTCTGTGTATTTATCCATTTTTCTCCACATTCACTGCCACCCAAGGTGGCAAGTTGTGGGTGAGGGCTTCCTCAGGTGCAGGCAATAAAGAGATGTCTATCATCTAGAGAGATTTTTAAACCATCTGCTTGTCATTGTCACCATTCTTGAGAGGGTCAGTGACAAAAGTACTCCTCTTCCCTCCAATCTTCCATTGATCCAAATTCTGGATAATTTCTCTTGCTCCTGTTAGTTCTAATAATAATACATGTAAGCTTCAAATTAGCACAATTTTATCCCTTATCTTTTAATAAATATTGTATTTTTACAAGAGGTTCATTTGGAGAATTCCCAGTTGTACAATCAGCTTTTAACACTTGTGGACTCAGAATATGGTTTCATTTCAAAATAACTTTGGAATGGTTCAGAAATCAGTTCAGCTCTCTTTGGGTGCTGTATGCATCTTTCATTCTTTCATTTAAACAGTAGAGTCAAAATATATAATGAAAGCACATTGTAAAAGAAAAAGAAGCAGAACTTGAGTTCCTTCAATTCTGTCATTCTGTGTGACCACTGGTGTGTATATTTGTGTTAACAACATTAAAAAATTAAAACAGAATGTGAACCAGGAGGTACAATATTCCACTTGCTAAATGCAAGTTTTAATTTATACATACTGAATAGTATTTAAATTGAAATTTATTTAATTAGTACTAGTTTTAAAACTAAAAAATGAATTAGGAAGACAAAACATTCCATGAGTTTTGTCACCAAGTTGTTGCTTAAATTCACTTAGTAATTGCCAGAAAAATATTTACGTAGGACATTATGAAAGAATTATAACAGATGATTAAAGTTTAAACTGTTAAAGAAATATAAAAACAACTGAGTGACTAGCTGTACATTTATCCGTTTGGGGTGCGACATTATTTATTTTATCCTTCATTTTTTTTAATTGCCATGTTACAAAATTCAGTGAAGAAAGTCTTCCTTGCCTGTATTTCTTTTCTATCCTTTATCACTCTAATAATTTTGTGACATGGGGAGGTATTAAAAAATGAGACATTACAGTGTTAAATGCACTAGGTACCTCCCTCATCGCCACTGTCCTCTCTCAAACCACAGCACCTGCTTCCTATCTGGGCTTCTTCCCACTCACACACCCTTATGATCAGTTTCTCACATAGGAATCACAGAATGATCTTTTCAAAATACAGATCTAATCATACCCACTCCCTTCGCTTTAAATCCTTCCATGGCTTTGAAATGCTCTTAGGCTGAAGACACAGCTCCTTGTCATGGCCCCATAAGTTCTGCCCCTGACCCATTCATTACCTTCACCCCTACTTCATCTTCACCCTTTCCTGTGCTCCAGGCTCTCATCACGCTCTCTGCTCCACTCACGCTGGCCTCACTCAGTCTCTTCTACTTCCCCACTCCCTCTCTCCACAAAGCTTTGCAAATGCTGTTCCCTTTCCCAAAAAGGCTAGGCCTTTTGCTTTTTTTCTAGTTAATTCTTACTTATCCTTCAGAGTTTCATTTCATTGTTAGCTCTTCAAAGATGTCTTCTTCTTTGGCTAGATGAAAACCCAACAATTATAGCCTCACATAGCATCATCTGCCTCTCCTTCCAGCACATGTCAGACCTGCAGTTTTACTGGTGTTGCTTATTGAGTAATGTTTGTTCTGCTATTAGACTCTCCTGTCTGCTCATCATAATATGCCTAGGGCCTGACACATTGCCTGGCAAATTAAAGAAAGAAAAGAATGAAAAAAAAAGGAAGGAAGGAAAGAAGGAAGGGAGAGAGAGAGAGAGAGAGAAAGGAAAGGAAAGAAAAAAAGGAAAGAAAAGAAAAGAAAAGAGAAAAGAAAAGAAAAGAAAAGAAAAGAAAAGAAAAGAAAAGAAAAGAAAAGGAAAGGAAAGGAAAGGAAAAAGAAAGACAAGGATGGAGGGAGAAATTGAAAAACCCAGAGAGAGGAAGGGAGAAAAGTGTGACAAAGAATTAAAAAGACCTAATAAATTAGACGAAATGATAACTATTCAGTGTTGGAATGGTATGAGTCATAAACTTTAAACTTTTACTGTAAATCTTTCATAAAATATTTAGGGAAGGTTAATTTACTCTCAATAATCATTTAGTATAATCTCTCACACAAAACTCTTCTCTATTAATTATTTTGTAAGGTCATCATTTTATTAAAATATGGGCAAAAGAAATGCAAGGAAGCACCAAAAACAAATTAAAATGGCAAAAACTGAAAAAAAAAATCTCAAATTACATCACAAATAAAGTGTTAGTTTTCCTAATAAGGAGACTTCCTGAAAAATGAGAAGAAAAAGACTCACAGCCCTTTAGACAGACAAAAGACATGAAAAAACAATTCACAAATAAACACGAAAATTTGCTCAATCTTGCTCACGTAAGAGAATGTAATTGAAACGACACAAGTGAGATTGGCAGAAATCCAAAAGTTTGACAGCATATTTTATTGAGGTGGCTCTAGGGAAATGAGCAGTCTTGTATTTTCTTGGTAAGAAGGGTCTACAAGGATATAATCCTTACAGAGGAGAATTTGGTACTAACTAGCAAAATTACATCTGCATTTACCTTTTAATCACCCTCCAATAAAAACTTTGTCTGGGAATCTATTTCAAAGCTACTCTGGGGATTGGGTATATGGGGTGAAGTGTTCATGTGGTTCCATTTTATTCCTCTCTCTACTTTTGTGATTATTTGTAAATATCCTTAATGAAAAGGATTTAAAAACTAGCATATGCTGGTGTTTTCTTTTCACTGCAGAATTCTAATGCCTTTGCTTGAGTTTCTCCAGAAAAACAAAGCCTAAGATAAAAGTTGCTGCATGAATGGACTATTCAGAAATGTGAGGGAGGGGGGATGGAAAACAGGGAAGAAGGGGGATTCATTACAAAGGTGCATTGTTGAGTTGGCCACCACAAGAGGTTGCTCAAACGGAGGGACTTTCTGAGAAAGCCTAATGGAATGAACCTCAGAAGCAGACACTCTCAGCCTCAGGGAGGCCCCGGGGCGGAAGGTGAGCAGTAACGCACCTGCATCACCTGGGTGCGTGCCCTGTTAGGTCATCTCAGTGACAGGAAGTCCGGAAAGGAGTTCTGTGTAGAAATAGTTCCTGCGTCTGTGACTGGACAAAGAGAATTCAATATGGTGCACAGGAGTCCCAGGAAAAGGGACTATTCCCACCTGTGGTGAGTTTTAAAACCTGACTTTGAACTATGTTCAATGGCTTGTAGTAACCTATGATGGAAAAGAATATATATATTTAAATATTGTATATATGTATATACAATATATATATGTATAACTGAATCACTATACTGTATACCAGAAACTAATACAGAATTGTAAATCAGCTATATTTCAATAAAGAAAAAAAGTTGAGTTTGTTTTAGTAGAATGAAATTAATAATGTGCTTACTTTCAAAAATTTGGGTATTAAACAGTCAAAACACTAATTTTATTATTACCAACTTTACCAAGATACGCAGCTTCCTCAGGAAGAAATAATACAGATTAAAGTTATAAAAGTATATTATAGATGTTAAGAGTTCAAACATGTACCAACCAATAAGAATAAGCCAGTTGTAAATGGTTTTCAGTGAAGCAGGCCTAAATATTTAGCATACTTAGCATAATAAATATGCTAATGGGGGTAAGAAAATATATATACCATGTGTATATACATTGATTTTGAAGAGTTTGGTGATAAAAAGAGAGGGAACGTAAGCTGGCGTACCGTATGCCCCATAAGCAGTTATCGAGGCAATGACAGAACAGCCAAGGGCTCATTTTGAAATGCTGATTATTCCTCTATGCCAGACAGCAGTGGGAATCAAAATGATTTACTCTAAGAACTTTGACTGTATTGCTGTGAAATCATTTATACACTGTTAAGTGATTTGAATACCCGTGAAGTCTGTAAGTCCCCCAAGCTTGTTCCTTCACATTTCCCAGCATTTCTCCCACCACCCAGATATTATGTGAAGTAATAAGTCTGGAATTCATAAGCAGATAACATTTCTACTGGCTTCAATCATATGGGCCAGTGAAAAGGTTGCTATGTTCTCAATATGGTCTTCCCATTTGTATTCATTTCCCATGGCTGTTGTAAGAGATTAACACAAGTTGGGTGACTGAAAACAACAGAAATTTATTTTCTCAGCATTCTGGAAGCCAGAAGTTCAAAACCAAGGTGTCAGCAGAGCTGTGCTTCCTGCTGAGGCGCTTGGAGAGAATCCATCCCTTGCCTCGTCTAGCTTCTCCGGTGGCTGCCGACATTCCTTGGTGTTCCTAGGCTTGTGGGCTCTGTCACTCCAATCTCTGCCTCTGTCTTCACATCGCCTTCTCCGCTGTGTGTTTCAAGTCCCCCTCCACCTCTTTCTTATAAGAACACCTGTGACGTCATTTAGGGCCCATCAGGATAATCCAAGATTATCGCTTCATCTCAATTCTTTTTTTTTTTTTAATAGCTAGTTTTTTGGGGGGAGAGGGTGAAGTACTTAGGTTTATTTATTTATTTAATGGAGGTACAGGGAATTGAACCCAGGACCTTGTGCATGCTAAGCACACGCTCTGCCACTGAGCTCTACACTCTCCTCTCAATTATTCTTAAATTATTCACATCTGCAAAGACAGTTTTTTCAAACAAGGTAACATTTACACGTTTGAGAGACAGAACCTGGTATCTCTGGGGCCACCATTCAGCCCTTTCCACCAACCTTGAGTTCATCTCCTGGTGCTAATTTCTGCTGCACTCACTGCTGCTGTAGAGCGACAACTGAAAAGGAAATTCTGCCTCCCTCGCGCCACACCTGTTCACGTCCCCGCCCGAAGGTTAGCCACATTCTGTTTCTAAGTTGGAGGTCAGCACACTTTTTTTTTGCAAAGTCCCAAATAATAAATATTTAACGATTTGCAGGCCATGTGGTCTCTGTCACAACGATTTAACTTTGCCTTCATAGTGAGAAAGCAGCCGTAAACAATACGTAAATATACGTGTTCCAAAAAAGCTTTCTTTTCAAAACCAGGCCGTGGATCAGATTTGGCCTGTGGACTGAGGTTTGCTGACTCTTACAAGGTCTAGGCTTCTCTTGGGGAAAGTGAAAATATTTCTGTATTTCAGGGTCTGTACAGAAATCTCCCTGTGTTTCTGGAATTGCCTTGAAAGAGAGAAGGGTGAATATGCTAAAACTGAGAAAGGAGGAGGACAGACTCCATCAGGGATGCAGGTGTGAGTGAGGCAACCCACGTCTAGAGGAAGAGATGTGACAGCTCGGGGAGTGTATCCATTTCCTATTGCTGCTGTCAGAAATTACCACGAACCTAGGGTTTAAAACTACAAATGTGTCATCTTACAGTTCTATAGGTTGGAAGCCCAACAGAGATCTCACCGGATTAAAACCAAGACATCAGCAGGACTACACTTCTTCTGGAGGCTCTAGAGCAGAGTCCATGTCCCTGCCTTCACCAGTCTCTAGACGCTGCCCACATTCCTGGCCCATGGTCCTCTTTCTCCATCTTCAAAGCCAGCAGCAGCAGTAGGTTGAGTCCTTCTCACATCAGGATCACTCCAACCTTCTTTTCTGCCTCCTTCTTCCACTTTTGAAGACACTTATGATTACATTGGACCTACCCAGGAAATCCAGGACAATATCCTTATTTTAAGTCAGTTGATTAGCAATGTTAATCATTTCTGCCACCTTCATTCCCCTTTTCCATATAATGCAACATATTCCCAGTTCTGGGAACAAGGATGTGATGTCTTTAGGGGACCATCATTCTGTCCACCACAGGCACGTGCAGAACATGTGTTCTACTCCAAGCGAAGCTGAGAAGGGGGCCGAACTTCTGATGGGGGATAAATGTAGAGATCTAAAGAGGGTGAAAAGCAAACACCCGGCCCTGAGAGCAACTACAAATTTCTTGTGGCAAAGAGAACTATGTGAAAAGGCAGCCCTGGAACCCAACCAGAGCATCTCTGCAGCTCTCAACAAGTTGCCCAGCATCAAAATGAACAAAACAATTGTGGGTAAGGACCAGGGACCTCTTCCATTTTTATGGGATAACGTGAGCCTTAGCTTCTTAGATGAAAACAAAGAGTAAGTTCTAGTAATTACTGATACTGGATGGCCTGCCAGTCAGATGATTGGGAACTCAAAGCAGTTTAAATCTGGTTAGAAAAATAGAACATTGTGACATCCCTGTTATCACTGGGGTAACATAGAATCTACTCACACTCACATTATCTTCCCAAGTATAGATGTTCAATAAGATGTTTCCTTTCTTCCCCTAATCTCCTAGTATTTCAACCTAGCTACTCAAAAGCCTTTAAAGGTTCAGCAATTCTGAGCCTGGCATTAAAGATCTCCCCACTAAGGTCTGACACAATGCTACTTTTGCAAATTCATTACCAAATAATAACATTTACACATCATGATTTCCAACATAATTACAATATTTTGTGTTTCCTGTTAATGAGTGTTTTATAAAAAAAAGTGCTTTCATGCCTTGAAAGGCTTTTTCCATCCCATCTTTACACTTCTAGATCCTACCTGTATTCAAGGTCATTTGCAAATGCTACTTTTTACCATAGATCCTTCCTTGATCTTCTCAAACGAATTACTGAAGCTCCTAACTCTCTTTGCCTAGATCTTTAACCGCTGGAGTCTCCCAGCAGTGTGTCAGTCACATGCCATTGGAAAATAGTATTTCAGCAAGAAGATTCAGTTTTGGGACTGGTTATTTAGGTGTTAGAGGGCTGAAAGCGCAACAGAGAACACTAAAGCTTACCCAGAGATAAATGCAAGCTGCTCCCCAGAAAGCTTGGGAATTAAAAGAAGCAGTTAAATTATTAGAATTTAGGACCTCAGAGTAGGCTCTTGAAGAACTGGGACTCAGACCTCTAAGGAGGAGGCAATGCCTGGTCACAGTAGGTACTTATGGAGAGAGCAATTAACTACTTTCAGAATTCAAAGAAGCTGGAGACTGAAACCAGCTGCCATGGTTATGACGAACTTTTCCTAGAGGGGTGAATGTCACAGCTGCAGCGAACTGTTACTGCCCAGGTGACAGGAGTAGCAATATTAAATAGGAGCAAAGAAGTCCTTCCCTCCCTCTTCTTGTGTCCCCATCACTCCAGTGCTTCTTGGCAGAACCTAACGTGAAGCCAGCCGGCAACTGAGTCTTAGAAGCACAGTTTGCTGTGTCTTAGCCCCAGATTGGTAAGGCAGACACACAAAGGTGGGATTGAAATCAGACAAAGCCGCCATTCTGGAAGACTATTGAGAGAGACACTCTGCAGCAGCAATTCTTTCAATACCTTTAAATTGTAGTTTTTAAAGACTGATCATGTGGCCCACGCATTGAGTTGGTCCAAATTCCGGTAATAACTTTTACCTTCCTACCACAAAGCTTCCTTTTATAGTGATCCATTTCCACTGATGCCACTAAGAAGATCTCCAGACACACAAACCAAAGGTCTTGTAGTCCATCAGTTTTTCCTCCCTACCACATAATGTTCATCTACTACCAAATCCTATTGACTTTCTTCATAATGTTGTTACACATTGCCACTACCATCATGCATTCCCCATCACTTCATATTTGGATGGCTGCAAATTATCCAGCTAGTCTTTTTTCTCCCAATCTCAGCAAGTCTTTGTGGAACAAGCACTATGCAAAACAATATGGTAGTCACAGAAATAATTATATTGGAATGATGATACTAATATATGTTTTTAAATTATACAATCAATGACATAATACTACCAGTGAATGTTTTGGAATTCATAAAGCATTGAGGCTAGAGGAATCAGAGCAAGACAATAGAGGGACACTGAGGAATGGTACAAATCGTTGAGGCAGAGGAGACAGGAGAAAAATTAAGGGAAGAGGACACTCCAAACTGAAGGACAAGATAAGAAAAAGAGAGGCAAAAATGATCACGTTGATCTTAGGAAGGACACTACGGAGACAGGACTAATCAGACCTCAGGATGCATGCAGGAAGTACCAGAAGGTCCTTGCTGGGATGGCAGCCACTTTGTGCATGAGCACAAGTGAGCTGTTGAGGACACACATTCCAAGTTACCAGTAAATATATTCCCATTTCTTGGAGTCTAACCATGACAGGTGGATCAGTATCTCCATTGTTCTGAGCACTGACTCTGATTGCAGACTGATAGCAATAACTTCTTTAATGCCTAAATAATTTTGTTTATTTCTGTTTACTCTAGTTTGCTTTATTCTTTATTAAAACACTAAGTATTTTTATATCACCTTTGTTCATCATGTCTTTCTCATTTCGTACAGGATGTTTCTTTTCTAAAGTAGAATGATCACTTGAGTATCAGTGAGGATGCTTTTGTTGGCAAAAGAGAGAAAACTCAAAAGATGGCTGGAACAAATTAGGAAAATACACTCTGTGCATTATGAGAAGACCTAAGGAGGTATTTCCATGGTTAATTATTTCAGGCACGAAACTACATCATCAAGACTGAGTGGGCTACTCCTGTAATGATTTTGAATGACTGTAGACACTCCAGGCATCCCATGTTTAGCAACAGTATGTAAAGTCCAGAAGAGAGGAAGAAGGCATCTCCTTTCTCTGTGTCTCTTTTCAAAAGGGGACCATCCCCAGGAACCCCCTAAACAAAACTTTCCCCTCATGTCTCTTTGGCCAAAATGATGTCATGAACCCACCCTTAAACCAATCCCTTAAAAGTAAATGGAATTACTGGGGTAAGTTTAGAGTAATCAGGATTCAACTCTCAGTGTACAGAAAAAGTCTACTCTCTCTTGAAGTCAAAACCACCCAATCCTTGAAAAAATCAGGGTTCTATTAGTACAGAGCAGGAGTGGAGGGGGGCTGGAGGATGACTGTTGAACAGGCAATAATAGCACCTGCTCAGTCTTTCCTGGGTTTGAATACCTCCTTAATAATAGTGGTGTCACCCTTTTCAAGTTTTTTTTTTTTAAGTTTCCAAATTTGATCTGTTTTTCTGATAGAACATTCAATACATAAAAAAGATTGATAATGTATAGAAAAATAAGTATTGATCTGCTTTCTCTTCTCATCCGCTGTATCCTTATCCAATCTGCCCCACATACCGAGTTTACTGCTCCTTCGTTTTCCTCTTCATCTAGCCTCAACACTGTGCCGTCTTAAGCAGTGCTCAAGGGCTCCTATTAGATACTCAGCTACATCGCATGCCCTCCATGGACCTGCTCCACTCTTCGGCGCGGTCCTTAGTGATCTGCGGCCCCCGCTGTCTTTCTCACGTTATCTTGTAAAATCTGAGCTCCCCCGAGACCTTTCTATGTCGCTCTACACCGACCCCTTTAGGTGTGCCTCTCTTTTTCCCTCACTGGAATTTTGTGACTGTTTTGTCAAAATTGCACTTCTTTGATTCTTCTAGCCTTTTCCAGGGACCTTTCCTTTCAAATCTCTCTGTATAACATTATTAAATGTTTTCTCTGGACTCCCTTACATCTGTTTTTCAAAATTGTATATTATATGGCTGATGATCTTCTGTATTATATTCCTTAGCTATCAGATCCTTAAAATAGGACAGTCATTTTCTTTCAAAATTCTGATTATTTCCACAGGAAACTTAAGAAAAAGAAAAAGTACCTGAACTGAATTAAAATGTTGGCTTTTCTACTTAGTAGCTGAAGGAATGACTTAACTTCCCCAAATCTGATTCCATGTATATAAAATGAGAATACAAATATCTCCTTCACAAATTGTGAGTATTAAGTGATGATGTGTGTATGTCTGTGTCTGTGTGTCGGTGTGTCTGTGTGTCTCTGTGAGAGTGTTGCCTGGCTCTCATTCTTTTCAAACGCCTAGCAGTTGAAATGTCAAAACTCGAGGTTCTTCAAAACTACCATTAGAGTCGGATTACAAATTCCATAGGAGCTTGTGGCCAGTGGCCTTCGTGATCTGGACTGTCACTGTCCTTTCTCCAGCCTGGGGCCGTCTTTCTTCCAGCTATCATTGAAGCCCACTCGAGCAGTTCAAAGCATGCTTATGTGACAGAGTCCACATTTGCCACATCACTCTCAGGCCCTTGGAAAGGTCAGGCTCCCCAGGGGCACGGCCCTTCTGCAGACACCGAAACATCTTTGAAAACTGCAATAGTTAATTTGCGGTCCTGCTTGGCTTTTTCCTGTGTCACTCCAAGTTTACAATTTATTATAGATTTTTTTTTCCTTTCCAAAGAAAAGAGATCCCTCTAGTGGCTTCAGTGAGTTTCTCTTTTTCAATGACCAAATGAGAACAGGGAGAGAGAGCTCCTTTAATTTCTAAGAGATGTGAGAGTTGATGAGCTGGGAGGAGAGAGAGCTGAGCTGTAACGCTGGGAGACCCAAAGATGCATGACTTGACGGGACACCTTTCTTTGCCATGCTGGTGGCAAGCAAGGAGTTTTATGGACCTTTAGAGACTTATTAGATCCTTGCCAGTGGTTTATCAGGATCTCGCTGAGTATCATTTATGATTTATTACCATTTTCTCATTCTTGTTATTTCAGCTTATTTCTCTCCTATCTGCACTGATTTTAGAGGATGCAAATTCACTGCATGTAACTGCCAAGTCCACCTGCAGCGCCCTGTGCATAACTCCACATGGAAGTATTTGAAAGCAAAGGGTTGGTTGTCGTTCTTAGGATTGTACTAAAAGAAATAGTCAAGAAAATCCATGTGCATTTCTGGTTTTGTGACTTTTTAACCTCGTTAGAATGAGAGAGGAGGGTCATGGGGGTCATTTTTCCTCTCTTCAATTCTGGTGAAGCAGCTAGATAGATTTTTTAAAAAATCGTTCTGCATAGTCAAAGCCAATTAAAAGAGAAATGCTAGCAACCCGCAATTAGGCACATTAAAAAAAAAACAATGCCTGAGATTTAATTGGATAAATAAAATCTCACTGTATTACAATAATATTTTACCCAATTATCCCACTGCAGACATTTTGCCAAAGTAATCTATGTGTTGAGTCTTCAGCCTTTGAATGGTCCTTTGGTTAAGCCTAAGCATGCACTTCTGTCCCCTCCAACAGTGGCCAAGTGGAAGATATAAGAATGAATGACAGATCCACTATCCTGGAGTTGGTTCCTGAAGTGACTCTAATAAGTAGAAAAGAAAAATCTCCTGTGTTCATGGAATTTTTGTGTCCAGAGATAAAGGGACTGAACAGTACTCATAAAAATTCTTTCTTGTCTAAAAACTATAGTCATTGGTTACAGAGCATTGTTTAGGTCCTATGGCAATAAATTATTTTTGTGAGTTAATGTGTTGAAACATATATTGTCCTTCAATATAAGTAATCAATGGCAATGGTGTTTTCTGTTCCACTTCAAACTACTGGTCCCTGGGAAACTGAGAGAACGAAATGTTTCAATGTCACAGTATGTTATGTGTTTCAGACACTCCCACTACTCCTTCTTCAGTACATGTTGAATGAGTGAAAAGGCAGTCAGCAGGTGGAAGAGGCAAAGTCAAAAACAAAAAAAGCAAACTGGCTAATTTCACAGACCAGGTCACTTGTAATTACATTCCCATCAGGATGTGTGTGAAACAAGGACCACGACTTGATATTCGTTGTTGATCAGCTATGTTTTAGCTACTTTATAAATTAATCTATAGCTAGTTCTCATGATCCAATCTTCTTTTTGAAGCATTATATCTATTATTTTTAATCCACCCCCTTATTTTAATAGTAAAACGCTGACTTCATCATAAAAATGTTAATACCCTCAAAGACCTCTAAGGAAGACTGACACCTGAAGCTCCTGGACAAGACGCTAGGTGGGTTCTCTGTGTCCTTTCCACTCTCGGAGAAGGCCATGAGGCTGTGAGGAAGTCACTAGCTTCAGTATCACTTATTTATCTTACAAACAGTACAAAGCCAGTAGTGGATTCATATCATGTCAACTTAGTTAAGGGAGAACCACGTTTCCCAGAATTCTCTTCACTGTGTAATTACAAATTAGTCTGGACCACAGGTGATGTTTGCATAATATCTGAGAAGTGGAAGTGAAACAGCAGCCTTTTTTTTCTTTAATACTTGGAAGATCTGTGCACGTTGTCTACTAGGCACTGTTGCAACACATGCCACATTGTGCCACCTGCTGCCTCACCTTGATCCCTGTCCGTCACTCCTCCTGTTCCCATCGTGCTCCCTCCTGCTCCTCTCAGCTTCTCCAACTCTTGGGGCAGGGGAATACTTAGTTCTGTGATATAGGACTCAAGCTTCCATTACAGGTCACCTGCAACACTGACATTGGAGAGTTGGCCAGACCGACAGGGCTTCTAGTCCATTCTTATGAGTTCCGGCCTCATCCTCAGGGGTTCTACTTCTTTCTTGGTCTTCACTTCACCTCCATCTTAGTCCCCCCGTGTCTCCCTTCCTAATTCACACATAAAGACAACAGACTCTGATAGACTATTTAACCAGCTCCCACATTACATAAGGTCAACTCTCCATAATAATTTCCCTGTTATTTATCAGTCCTAGTGGTTCTGTTTCTCTCACTGAACCCTGATGATACAGTGCCCACCATGAACATACCACTATAACTGGTAGTAGGGATTTCAAAAAGGAGTGAGTCAATGTAGTGAAGAAGACTGCTAGTTTTCTAGGGCCACCAAAAAAAAAAAAAAAGACCACAGATTAAGTGGCTTAAACAACAGAAATTTATTTTCTCGCAGTTCAAAGATGCTAGAAATCCAAGATCAAGATGCCAGCAGGTTTAGCTTCTCCTGAGGCTTCCCTCCTTGGCTTACGGATGGCCCTTTTCACTGTGTCTTCATCTGGCCTTTCCTTTGTGTGCATGCGTCTCTAGTGTCTTCCTCTTTCTCATAAGGACGCCAGTGCTATTGGATGAGAACCCACCCTTGCAACCTCATTCACCTTAATTACCACTTTAAAGACCCTATCTCCAAATACAGTCACATCGGGGGTTAGGGCTTCAATATATAAATTTGGAGGGAACACAGTTCAGTCCACAACAAAGATAAACAAGTAAATAGGATACTGTAATTTGCATGTGGAAAATGCTAGGTGCAATTATAGAATGCCATGGAAAGCCACAAGAGAGGTACATAACACAGACCTGGAATTGTGGGTTCAGAGATAGGATGGTTATATAATGTATGCGACCCTTATGAGAGTAAAGGGTCCAGAACACGACTTCTCCTTTTCTTATGGCCAAGAAACCTGCAGTTTGACTTTGTAGCCACTGTGAAGCTGCTTAACGATCCCGCGGAAACCGACCATAAACATCCACCTTCAGCCACTCCCCAGCCCTCCACATGAAGGCCTTTGCAGTAGGAGAAAGAAGTAACCTCAGACAGCAAAGATGAGTTACTGTCCAAGATCAGAGCTCACGCATGCTCCTCCCAGAGAGCTCTCTTAACCTGACTAAGAGACAACATAGACTCAGTAAAGCTCTTCAGATCAAAAACTATTGAAAAATGTGTGTTTTTCATGAATGAAAAAGATTCAGCCAGAGGCAGGTTGCTTGTCATATCTGAGGCTCCGCCTCTTTGGCTTGGAAGAAAGGGTCTGAAGTTCATGTTTTACCTCCGGTTACCCAACATGATTTCCTTTTAGCAGTTATTAACTCTTGTTATTAACAACTTTACTGAAATACCATACCATACCATACAGTTCACATACCATACAATTCACTCATTTAAAATACATGATGCAATGGTTTTCAGTATGTCTACAGATACATACAACCACCACCCCAGCTACTTTAGAACATTTTTAAATCACCACAAAGAGAAATCCCATATCATTTAGCTGTCACCTCCCTACCCAATTCCCTTAACCCTAAACGACAGTTTTCTATTTTATTTATTTATTTCGGTAATCTATTTCTGTCTCTGTAAGTTTGCTTGTTCTGGGTATTTCATATAAATGGAATCATGCAGCCTGTAGTCTTCTGTACTTCTTTCAATTATAAAATTGTGAAAAAATATAATATTTTCAAGATTCATCCATGTTGTAGCTTATTTCAGAATTTCAGTCATTCCTTTTTAAGGTGGAATAATATTCCACTCTATAAACGTAACACGTTCTGTGTTTGCGTTCGTGAGTTCATAACCATTTGGGCTGTTTCCACCTTTTGGCTGTTGGGAATAATGCTGCAGTAAATATTCACATACAAATTTTTGTTTGAGCACCAGTTTGCAATTCTTTTGGATATATACCTGAGTGGAATTGCTGAGCCATGTGATGAACAGCAAAACTGACTTCCACATCAGTTAACTCTTACCCCCAAAAAATAATTTTAGAAAGTAGGACAACATTTTACACTCCAAAACAGGACCTCCCTGCTCAGTTTGGTTGAGGACCTAGGTCAGGTCTCCAAAGAGAAGAGATGGTAGACATGTGATATGGACACGCAGTCATTTTGAACTCTTCTGCATTTATGCCATCTTCTCATCTGTTTTCTTTGTTAAAGAGTTTGTAGTAACCAAAACATTGTCTAAAACAAGGTGTCTAGGGAGAAATGTATTCTGAGTTAAAATACGTGTTCTAGGAAAATGCCCATTCTAGGTGGCACACAGTCCCTGGGGCCACCTGACCTGAAAGACTCACCCTCCCTAGCTCACCCAGCAGCTTCAAAGCACATTTAACACCTAACAAGGGACTCTACCAATCCCGGAACTACAAGGCTGACTAGGCAGAAGGGACTCTTCCCATCTTCCTCACAATCTACAGCCTCTGGCTGCACATCAGTCGGGTGTGTGGAAGTTCATACACATACCTCTGGTTCTGGAGGGATTTCCATTGCTCCTCCCTCTCCCTCTTGCTTCAGATCACAGACCTTGCACACATCGGAGCTATTCATCAAGCAAGTGTTCAACAATCAGGGAGCATCTTGACTCCAGGTGAATTCTTTGGCTTGAGTTTATTCTCAAGGGGAAACTGGCCAAGTACAAAAGGCCATGTAAGGTCTCCAACCAAAACAACTGACAGCAGCCCGGGCCTTGAGGGATCCCAAGCAGTGACAAAGGATTAGGAGTATAGTGGAACCATAATTTACAAAAAGGCTTTGAATTTGTAAAGATCAAACATAGGTTGTGCATTTGAATGCAAAGTGGGTCAGGGTATATGGATTTAGACAGAGCTTATAAATACTAGGGGCCTGTGGTGGGCAGCATTCTAAGACAGTTCCCCCAAATCCTTGTCCCCTGGTTTACATGCCTTGTTGAATTTTCTCCTGGAGTGCCGTCAAAATCTGTGATTATGATAAACTGCTAATCTTATGATTAGGTTACATTGTTTGGCAAAGTGAAGAGATTTTACAGATATAATTAAAGTCCCTAATCAGTTGGCTCTTAGTTAATTAAAAGGGAAATGATCATGGTGGGCCTGACCTAATCAAGTGAAGACTTTAGGGAAGTAAGCTGTCATGTTGTGGAAGGCCTGTGGAAGGAGCCCTCTGGGTGAAGGAAAGCTCTCTGGGTGACGGAGCTGATAGTGACTCCTGGCCAACAGCTTGAAAGAAAATAGGGGCCTCAGTTACACAGCTGCAAGCATGAATTCTACCAACAACCTGAGGGAGTTTGGAAGTGGATTTCCCCATTTTACCCTCCAGATGAGGATGCAGCCAGCTGAGACCTTCGTTTCAGTCACAGGAGGCACTGAACATGGAACCAAACTAAAACATGCCAGATTCCTGACCCATAGAAACTGTGAGATAATAAATGAATGTTGTGGTAAGCTGCTCAATTTGTGGCAATTTGTTATGTAGCAATAGAAAGCTAGTACAGTGCAAAGGCCACAGTGTGTGTGTGCATGGACACTTTGTGCCCTAGGAGGACCTAGTGGCTTTGAAACACAGGGCAGGTCCTCATACGTATTCTTACTATTGTTTTAAATGCCTTTCATGCAGTCATCCTTGACTTATGTTTTATGCCTAAATTGCTCTTTTCCTACCTATTTTGTATGCACACCTTCTATAATTAAATTTAATAAATGCTTTTTTGTTCTCATCTTGATGATGCAATGATCTACACAAAGGATTTGCATGTTAACTCATTTTCTTAGGTGGAGTTCTGAACCTCTAAACTTTGCAAATGCTTTTTTGCTTTCAATCCCAAGTTTCACTTAGAATAAGAAGGTGAAGGAATTAGAGACAAGCAACAATGAGATTTAAAGTTCCTAGGGGAGTGGTAAACCTAACAGAAAACCTGCAATTTGTGTGTGTAATCACACAAACCACTGAGATGTGGGTGTTATTGTTTTGTTAGCCCAGAATTATAAAGAGGCCTTAAGCAATTTTATTTTGGTGATTTCAGACCACAGAGTGATATATATCTGCATCGTGGGATTGCAGCTTTAATAAAAATACACTAAAAGATAGACTCAGACCCTCTACTGCACTGTGGTGCTAGCACCGAAGTCTCCCATTTCATACAAAGACAGATGGACAACAAATGTCCTTCTGTTCTTGGTACAGAGCTCAAACTGAATGGGATTTACCAGGATTTTACATCTAATCCCTCTTCTTAAGGGGCTCTGGCTGTTAGTTTTGGCTGGCAAGAAAGGGAAACCAGATGCTTAAACGCCGGAGGGCAGAGTTCCTAGGTTAAAAGGGTTGTTAAATGTGTTCTATTTTCTTGTATTTGCATAGGTCATTTTAAGCATAAACATTTCTAATCAATTTCAGTGGATCTGAATTATGAACTAGTCTAAATAGCCAACCCCTCTTTCTCCAAATAAAACCAGAAAGTGTCAACTAAATCTTTAGTAATAGGTGTATCTATGCTTGTTGCCCCAGAAGATAAACTCAATCAGTATTGAAGTGTCTAAATAACACTGATAAAAATGTATTCATGAAGCAGAACATTTTTTATTTTAAAATTCTTATAAAATGCATTCCCTCCTGGCATGGAACATTCTGCTCATGAAAGTACTTGCAAAGCCTCCAGCTGTTCCTCTTCATTTTCCCTCCAACAGTTCCAACTATCATCTTAAAAAGGCACAATAGGATTTTCCCGAATAATCACCAACAAATGATGAAATTACTTTTCCAGATCTAAGGACTCCAGTGAAGACTTTGTAGGGGATTACTATTTCATTTTCAAATAGTGTCCTATTCAGATGTAGCTACACCCACCCTACAGTTAGAGCAGTAATTTCTTGTTGCCACACTTCAGGGGGTCTCTAGTTATCTTAATAACTGTCATGAAAGTCTAAAAGAAAAATTAATTTACATTTGCTCTCATAAAGAAAAGACTAAAATGTACTCTGTTAGAATCTTTGAGGTGGGATTTGAGAATCCCCAGGTCATAAAGCAATCCCCAGTTACTTCCAATGCAGCTGGTCTGTAGACCAGAGTTTAGGACCACAAGAATTAGGAGATATGTCAACAACTCTTACTGATTTGATAAAGTGCTCATTGTGACATAATGCTCGAAAATAAGCTATTCTAACTTAAAAAGACAGACTTTTGAATCCTTGCATTTAACTTCTCATTCTCCCAATTTCCCAATGGAATGTCCAAAGGAATTCAAAAAGTGTGGAGAATCTGAATCAGCTCTGAAAATCAGGGAAGGAAACCAGACTATTGTGGGAAAAGTCAAGAAATATCTGCAGAATATATTGCTATATTGGCACTGTATTGGGGGAATTGCTGGCCAATTCACAGTTCATGACCCAGAGTACATAGCAGCAGAGCCTGGGGTGAAAATTGTCATTATGACAATGGTAGGGAGTTTGGGGAGGGGGCTGAAAATCTAGAGCTAACAAGGGTGAGATTACTCTGCATAGTTTGCTCCCAGTTACACTTAAACAGTTTACATTTGAAATATAGAGCAAGCCAAATAGAATGGGGGCAGTGCCATACCTGGCCTCTTAAGAGAAAAGCCTTACCAGTTAGAAAATAAAGACATTATCCCAGAAAACAAAGAAGGAATAGATTCTCTTTGGCACAGGGGCAAAACTCCCCTGTGTGGCTGCCCCTGGCTTTAATTCACACCATCCTCTTCAGAGGTAATGGCCCATAACTTGGCGGTATAAAACTACAGAGCTAATTCTATCTTCCTTTTTGTATTCTCCTTTTTCTTTCCTTCTTTTCTTCCTCTTTCTCTTCTCTTTCCTTTCTTCCCTCTATTCTCTCCTCTTTGTCCTCCTTTTCTTTTTGGTTTAATCAAAACAACCTTTGAAAGAAATCACATAAATCTCCAAATATGGACAAGCTTACAATTTCCTTCATCAATTACTCATCTAATCAATCTCTCTCGTTTTCCATCTCACCCACACATGCTTATTTGTAAGGATAAACAAAGAGAAAATTATAAAGATTTAGTAGTTCAAAAAAAGGCAATTAAGCTGAGCAGGTAGAAAAAACATTCCCTTAAAAGTGGCTTTACTAGTAAAAGCGGGAAAAAAACTATAGAAAATCTCCATCATGTATTTTCTAAAAGATTCAAGAGGACATTTTGTCTATTGAGTAGAAAAGGGTGAAATCAGAAAAAAAGGTATAATCTGAGAGCATGAAAAATTGCTTTGAGATGAGAAAAATATGACCATTAAATTTTCTAATGCAATGGAATTCATAAACACAAGATAAGATTCTGTAGAATTAGAATCAATGGATTAGAAAAATAAGCTCTAGAGAAATTCTTCCAGAACTTCCAAAGAAAGTAGAAAATGTTACCAGCAAAGTTAAAAAAAATTGGAAGACAAGTTCAGGAAATCTAAAATAAGTTTTATAAGAAGTCTAGAAGAGCTGAAACAAAAAATGTTAAAATTTGTATGGAAACACAAAAGAACAAGACTCAGCCATAAAAAAGAATAAAATAATGCCATCTGCAGCAATATGGATGGACCTGAAGATCGTCATTCTAAGTGAAGTGGGCTGGGAAAAACAAAACAAAACAAAAATGACATAAGACATCACTTATATGATGAATCAAAAATAATAATAATAACACAAATGAACTACTTATTATTTATAACTTAGATGACTGATTTCTTGAATTATGTATAAGCACATGTGACTGTCCTTTATGGTTGGATTACCGCATTCTGTTGATGCTTATTTTGTAGTTGGCTTTATTCCTTTGATAACTATGTAAAGTTTAAAAAGCTAAAGCTCTAATCTCTTTTTAGAAACAATGATTAGTACATACATGCAAACTAAAAAAATGTGCAGTATACTGTATATATGTATTTACATGCAATATAATGTATACGTGCAGTCGAACTGTAATAATCCTACCTAATAAAACTGAAAAAAATAAAAGCAGAATGAAAGCAAACAAAAAAGAAGTCTAGAAAGACTCAGCAGATGGAACAGCAAAAAAGAAAAAGAAGAAAGAAAGAGATGGCTGAATGTGGTAAAGAAGTACAAACTTTCAGTTATAAAATAAGTAAGTTCTGGTAGTGTAATGTACAGCATAGTAACTATACTGAATAGTATTATATTATAATACGCTCAGAATACTTGAAAGTTGTCAAGAGAATGGGTCTTAAAAGTTCTCATCACCAAAAAACAATTGACACTATGTGTGGTAATGTTAAGTAGACTTACTGTGGTGATCATTTTACAATATACGTATATTACAAATTATTATATTGTACACCTAAAACCAATATATTTTTACCTATTAAAAAGAAAAAAATATTAGAAAATAAAATTTATCTGTACTGGAGAAAGTCATGTACTTAGAAATATAAAAGACATTTAATTAAAACAGATTTAAGCCTGATATAGCTGGTTGACGTATTTAAATTTCAGGCCTAGACAAAATAAGTTTCATAGGCATTAACATGGTTGGGGTGCAGACAAGTGATGTATAAAGGAAAGTTGGCATCAAACTTTTCTGCAGTACTAAATGTCAGAGGATCATGGAGCAACCTTCAGAGTTCATGAAAATCACTCTATGATCCAAGAATTCCATATCCAGTCAAGCTAACACATGTATAAGAAAAAATAAATGCAGAAATAAATACCTAAGTAGACTTCCATAAAAAGTGCAAGAAGAAAGTAACAGCTCATGGACACCCAATCAAGATCGGAAATCTAAGAAGGGAGAAAACAGAAGTAGTGTTTTCAGCATGGTTACAATGTACGAAGCAAGCACTGTTCCAAATACCTTACACCTGTTAACCCGGTCAATCTTTTGCAGGCAAAATCCATAATAAATTTGTAAAAGGTATGAACTTTTATGTGCTATACACCATGGCACTGCAAAAACAACAAAATCTAATGGAACCGTGTAAAATCGAGAAAACGTAATCATGGTAAGAAATATTTAAAGTTTTCAGCCTTTGGTCATTCAAGACAAAAGTTTAGTATATAAAACCATTGATATCATATTTAATATGTTAATTTAGAAAATAGAAAATATAAAAACAATAATTTAGTGATAAAGAAATATGTATAAAGTGGTTAAGGACATTGCCTAAAGAATGATACAACCTGGGTACCAAATGTGTTTCCCCCATTTACAAGCAGGGTTTGGGGCAATATGTAAGTACTCATTCAATATTAATAGCTATAACTATAACTAATAATGTTATATACAGAATTTCGAACTTTATCAACAGAAAATAATCTTTCTTTCTAAATGTCTTAGGGATATTTACAAAAAAATAATAACATACTATGTCTGAGAAACTCAATAAATTATCAAAGGTAGAAATTGTATGAACCATATGGATGCACACAAAAAAATTCAAAATTACTAGTAAAAGATAAACAAGCCAAAAAAAAAAAAATCAGACTACAGGGAAACTTTAAAACACTGTCCTAATTAACTCATGAAAGAAGAAATTGAGTGCACTTTTAAATTCTCCTGAATATAAACAGTGATACGTCTATTCATGAAACCTAAGTGATCATGGTAAAACAATAAAACTTAACAAATACAACAATGAAGAACATCTTTATGGCTTTAGAATAAACAAAGATGTTTTAAACAAGAAATAAAAACACCTCTTCAAAGGAAACAAAGTGATACACTGAACGATATTAAAATTAAAAACTATGTTTATCAAAAAGAGATCATTGAGAGGGTGAAAGAAAACCTACAGAGAAGAAGAAGATACTGATAATACAGATAGGTAACAAAAATCTCATAAGCAGAAAGAAACTTTAAAAAAAATCTTTAAGAGAATACGATCAAAACGTGGACAAAAATTTGAAGTCACTTCAAAAAGAAAATACCTAAATGGCCAATAAACTAGGAAAAATACTAACTTTGCTAGACAACAGAAAAATACAAATTAAATCTATAATGTGAAATCACTGCACACTCACAGAATGGCTAAAATTAAAAAGAACATCAATATCAAATTTTGGCAAGGATACGGAGTAACCAAATGTCTCATCCTTGCTGATAAGCATGAAACGTAACAACCAGTTTGGAAAACCAGCAGTATCAACTAATGCTGAATACGTATATTCCAGGTATATTCCCAACAGAAATGCATCTGTATGTTCACCGAAACATAGCTACTAGAATGTTCATAGCAACGCTATATATGATACTGTATAAGTAGAAAGGATCCAAATGTCCAGAATGGATAAACTAATTGTGATGTGGTCACAGAATGAAATACTGTCTAGCAATGAGAATGTAGCTCATAAATAACGTTAAGCCAAAGATGTCACGTGGAAGACTACAAACTGCATTTTCCCTTTATATAAAGTACAAAAAAAAGGAAAACTTAATCTATGCTGTTGAGTTCCTTGTAAGAGGGCTGTGACTAGAAGGGAGGGTTCTGGGAAGCTGGTGTATTCTGTTTCTTGATCCAAGTGCAGGTCACGCAGGTTTGCTCACTTGGGACGGCTTATATGAACATATTCAGTCTGAAAACATTCATTAAGCTTTATACCCATGGTATGTGTACTTTTCTCCATGTATATTAGTTATCATTCAACAAAATATTTTAAATATCTTATGGGACCAGGTAAAAAATGCACTCATAGGAAAATGAAGAGCATTTTATGCTTAACAAAGGAATATCACTTAAGAATATAAAAAAGAACAACATGAAACTAGGAAGTAGGCACAGAAAGGAGAATTAATAGAGATGAAGAACTGTAATTAAACGAATTATAAAATATTAAAATGCAAAAATGATAAATCCAAGCACTAGTTTGCTAAAAAGACCTACAGGATAAGCAAAGCTCTAGAAGAGCTAAATGGGGTGAAAAAGAAAGGAAAAGAGGCAAAAACCTAAATTTGAAACACACCAAAGGAGACTGAGGATATTATTATAGATCAGATTTTCTCAACAATATTACTGCTGACATTTGGGCCAGAAAATTCCTTGCTATACAGGGGGCTGCTTTCTGCATTGTAAAATGTTTATCAGCATCCCTGAAGTCCACCAGCTAGATGCCAGAAGCACTCCCACCCATCTCTGAGCTACAAAAATATCTCCATACAGTGCCAAATGTCCCCAGGAGAGGCCAATCACCCCCTGTTGGGAACATCACCATAGATAGCAAGGCTAAAGAATGTATAACTCTATGCTAAAATCTTTGAAAATCTGAGTGAAAAATAATTTTCTAGGAAAATATGAGCTATTAAAAATTGAAAACGTGGTAGAAAGTTTCCACAAACAAAAATACGTTAAAATTGTTGTTGAAGTATCATTATCCTAAAAACATGCAAATTATGCACTTTCAATGCTGTTACATGAATTTGTCTGTCTGTTCATGCCCTGGTAATACTCTTCTTTAGTTACTGTGACAGATGATTCCTTTCAAATTTCTAAGAACTAAATCTTTCATCTCCTATTTAGACTATTATAAAGAGGAGCCATACAATAGAAATATAATAAGGCATAAGAGATAAAAACTGGGTAAACTGAATTTTGTAAAAGTATATCATTGTAATAATATATTAACTGTAATAATTAGGTTTTATAAAAGCAGATACACTCAAAATATTATTCCAATATATAATCAATATAAAAATGAGATATTTGTACTTTTTTTTCAGATTAAGTCTTTGAAATCTGACATGTATGTACCACTTACGGAACACCTCAATTCAGATGAGCCATATTCAATTCCTCAGTGTGTATTGGACAGCATGGTTATAGAGCATATTTAAAGATGGAAATTTCGTAGATTTATTTTCTAAAGACAGTAAAAACATAGCCTTTAAAAAATAAATAAAAGCAAAGAAATCATAGACAAATCTCATTTAAGAATTTAGGTATAAAAATTACAAACAAAATATTAGCAAAACACTGAGAATTACCTTAAAATGGTAATATGCCATTCATGACCCAGTATGGTTATTCTAGGAATACAAGATATAATTCAAAATTAGACCCTATTAATATTATTTATCATATACTACATAAAGGAAGAAAAATTATATGATCAGCTTGATACCAGAAATGTATTTTGTTAATAAAATTTAGCTTTTATTCTTGATTTTTTAAAAAATCTTAGTTTTTAGATGGCTTAATATCTGACAGGCTACATATTAGAATTCAAAACCTGGTATCAAAGGTAAAAGTAAAAGTGTCATTTTAAATAAAGCCAAGAGTGAACTAAGAGTAGGACTATCTTAATGTTTAGAAGATTCACTATGTATATTTAAAATGTCAATTCTCCTCTAATTTATGAATGTTTTGCAAGTCCAATAGATGTCAAAATTCTTAAAAATACTAGTTGGAAGAAGATATAAGAGAGAATTGCCCAGAGTTTGTTGGTTTTTTTTAATGAAGTGTGATTTTCTCTATGAGATGTTAATAGAAATAACAGAAAAATTTAAAATAGTGTGAAAGGAAAAGCAGGCAGAACAATGAAACAACATAAAGTCCAGAAAGAGACTCAAATATTTATAGAAATTTAATACATAGTAAAATTATCTTTCAATTCCAGTAGAGGAAAGACAGATTCTTTATAAATATTTGAAAACCGAGATACAATATATGTTTATTGAAATACTATTCACATGTGAAAAATAGGAAGCAACTAAAATGCCTAAGATTTTGAAATTTGTTATATAAATTATGATATATTTATGCAATTAAATGCATTCAGCCATTTTAAACTACATTGTAGAAAAGTATTTAAATCTATAGCAAGATGCTTATTATATGGTGTTAATCAAAAATGAAACATTTTACCCAGTACACCACACCATTCCTACCCATCCCAGAAAACACAGGATTTTTAGAAGTCTTTCTGTTGAAACTGTTTAAACACCATGGACACTTGCCAGTTTTTTTGGTATCACCGCAAATTTTGCAAAGATAGTACGTTTTCTAATCATTTGTTTTTTACCCAAATATTTCTGACCTTTTTAAGTAATGGCAAATTTTTCCACCGTGATTTCTTCTTCAGCACCAAGGAGTATTAAATCTCCTTCACGCAAACATGTTACCACCTTTGTAACTTGTGTGGCCCTTACCCCATCCTTATCCTTTTGAGGAGAAACTTGTGGTTTCACTCCTCTTTCATTTATTTAAAATGCCCCACACTGTTAAAATAGAGTTATTCTTCCAAATGATCTATATTCTTTCATACTTTTTTTTCGCTTATGATGTTATCTCAACTTGAAAATTCCTTGATATTGTTCTCCACCTAAGTAAATCCTATAGTTTATTCATGATGAAGAATACCAGAATATCCCATCTCAAAATATGCCTCTTCGGCAGAAGGATTATTTAGAACTAAAGGCAACTGAGAACCAGCAGGCACAGAGAAAGCTCTCTGCCTCCCCCTAACTTCCAAAATATGCAAAGTATGAATTTCCCTTTTTGTAAAGGAAATTTACATTTATAAAGAAATTTCTGTAACAAAAAGAAGACCCAAAGTAACAGACCTGAGCATTTGATGCTAGGTTTTATGAGAAGTAGACGGTCATAGAGGAAACTGACGGGCTACCAGAGGTCAGATGACCTGCCTGCTCTCTCGTTTTCTCAAACTCCTTCAGCTTAACGTCTTCACTATTCCAGAGTGCCATATTTTGGGTTAGTGTGTCCTGAACCCTATCAAAATCATTCTATTAAAGTTTCAAAATGGTCTGTCCACCTAGACTTTAAGTCAAGGGGATGAATGAGCAAAAAGGAAAAAAGGCAATCAGGATATCTTAAAGCTAAAAGTGAACTTGTAAAGATGGACGTGTATAATCAAACTTCCACCACCCCCCCACCCCCCCAGATAAACACCGGAATCCTTCTTTCTCTTTCTTTCTCTTACAATAAGCTTCTGTTGGTTACACTGCTGCTCCTCAAACACTGGTCTGTAGTTTCTCTTTCTTTTTTTTTTCTAAAACATCAGCTCTGTAAATTTTTGTAGGAGCTTAATGAACAAGCACTAAGTTGTGAGCTCCCGGAGGACACCTGTGTCTTATTCAGTGATATTTCCCGAGAACCTCATGAATACCAGGCAGGCAAGATGGCCTATATTTAGTTGAGAATATATTGTTATTAATTCTCTTAGGACCAATGGAACACTTGTTCTCCCAATATCCATCCACATGGCAAAACTGTGTGAAGAATAACAATCAGAGAGATCTCCAAATTGCTCCTTTGATGTATTTTATTGATACATGAAAGGACAAAAGCTCAGGAAAGCACTTTCTCCTCTGAATCCTATTTGCCTTAGATCAATAACATGCAGAAAATAACAATCACAGGACAAATGAGAATCATCTTGCCTACAACACAGCACAAACGGAAGAAGAGTATAATGAGAGAACTCTGTCAGTTACAATGTGTTGCGTTCAGAGGCTTTTTTGGTGCCTCCTCAGTTGTTCCTATTATGTTCCAGCAATGCTAAGACTGAGATGTACTAAAGTTAGATAGAATGTCTAGGAAATAGGGACCTAGATGGCCTTATGATTTGTTAACTTATTAGAAGGCATTGTATTTCCTAGACAAATGAAATACAACACTGACATGCTTCTAATGTTTTTAAAGTTCTGTGGTTCATTTATCAAATTGTAGAACATACCAGCCTCAGAGCCTCCCTCACTGCTTGCTTTCCCTAAGCATAGCTTTAATCTCAGATTTAAGTTTAAATGGTGAATTGCCTTAGAAAGCTGGTCAATTATTTTTAAATGTTTATTAAACACCAAATACAAGTGAATCATTCTGCCGGATGTTTTACATAATTCTACCCAAAATTTAACCATTAAACAGCTCTTCTGAGGCTTACATTTTTGTTGCTATTTGTGCTTGAGGAAACTAAAGAGTTAAGAGAGCCGTGACTGCCCCCGCCTCACCACCTAAACAAATCTGTGGTTGCATACTGGAAGCCCCAACGGTGAGTTCATGATCTTTTCATTGTACCAGACCTAGCTCTACGTTGATCCAACCCATGGTAGTTTCAAAAGCCATCTTCTTTATAAAACAGGGTCAAACTAGATATTCTCCACCCACCAGCCCACCTGTATCTCCAACAAAAATTCTGCCCTGTAAGAGCAATTTGCCTTATTCCTTCCACCTGCCAGATGAACCAACCTCAGAATAGGTTCAACAAAGAACAACTGGGTATCACGGAAGCTCGGTGCCAGCTGAGGAATTACAGGACCTGGATTCCCTCCACCCCTGATTCTTACTGGCTGTGGGATCTGTACCCAATTGCTCAACTTCTCTCAGCCTACATTCCTCATCTTTAAATAAGAAGGTTAACCATCCAGTTCCATAGGATATTTTAGTCTGATTTGTAGTGGAATTTCTAAGAGAGTAAGTATATTTTATGTCTGCTTTAAATTAGCATTTAATCAGCAAATTGCAAAGTAGGGACGTTGCCTACAACCTTAAAAAGAGAAAGCATCGCCTCTCAACCACACTCTACTGTCATTTGGATTCTATTCCCCCCATATCACCCTCTTTTAAAGAATACAATTATTTTTTTTAAAAAATCTCATTAACATGTTTTTGTTTATTACTTGGCATTTAAAATGTGCTCCTCCTATACTGAAATACTGAAATCCAAACCCTACCAAAAGAGAGTGGATTCCTTAAGATGTTGTAAGGCCAGCAGCACTCTAGCTATCAGACAGTAATAAATCGGGATGACAGGTAGTGCTGCCTGCGGTGCATTTCATGGTGAGAATGGTAAGGGCTTAGCAGCTTCCCATTAAATTAATGAGAAGCCCAGGCCTCTTTGGCCAGAGGGAGTGAGCAACATAATGCGGCCCTCCAAACACCCTTCTACCACCCTGGGAATGAAAGGCGAGATTGAAAGGACAACCAATTCAGTTAAGTGTTTGGCTTTCCATGCTGTTTATTCCCTAGATCAAACTGTTATTCCATTATTCTCTCAGTTTGGTTTTCAAGATCAGCAGTCACTAAACTGGCCTTTTTAAGGTATTTTAGGTTGTTTACACTCTTGCACCCTGAATAAATAAGAAATGCAAGGATCAGGAATCCCTCCAGATTTCTGAAAATATCCAGTAGAGGGATCTTTTGAATTGGGGTTTACGAAGCGGCCTTCATTTGATAAGTCTGTTTTTACCATTGGCAACTCTTTGGTCTGCTATGTAAAGGAAGGCAGCCCAATTAGTTAAAGGTAAATAAAGAATTAAGTGGGAATCTAATTTATCTTGAGGCAGAGTGCAAAGATGGGAGGAGTATTGGTTTAGAAATTAGGCAAATTGTGCTACGAAGAACCTGTGCAGCCAGGAACCACTCATGGCATCTCTCAAGATCTCAGTCTCTTCGTTGGTAAAAGAACTGGTTTGACAATATGAGGGATGAATTTTTCCAACATTTTGAAATATCCTGATCTCTTTGAAAACAAAGAGAAATATGATCAACGAGTAGGTAGCTGATGCTGTTGCTGAAAATTAATATTCTAGGATTTACCTTGTCTTGGGCAAGATCCTCTTCTCTAAATAGGGCTAGTGTTCTCTATGATCTAGTTTCCTCTTAGTGAACATGCAGACTCGAGTCCATGGAACTTTTACTTATGTATTGAAGAGTAGGCACACAGAACGATTTCCTCACACTGCCACTATCAGTGTTGTTTACCCTGACTCGCATCAACTGTTTAGACAACATTGATCAACCAGTCTCAATACAATCTGTTTGTTTTTCTACTTCCTTTACTCCATAATTTAATTCTCTTAACCGCCAGGGAAAAATCCTTAGACATCACTTTGAAAGAGTTCATTTCTTATAATCTTTTAAAACATAGATCATGCAGTGACTGTGTTTCCATTTAGTGGATTAATTCTCTGTCTTTTCTGATTCTTTGTCTTGTCATCCCAATACTCATTAACATCTCAGCCAGAGAATGGAAGCTTAAAGAAAGCTGCTGAAGATTGAAGGTAATTTATAGGTTTGGATAAAAGTTTTTTAGATTATGAAAACCTGTAACATTAACATTTACATGAAGAAACGTAGGGGTTTGCTAGATCTGTATGCTCTATGGACTTCTGAGACAGCTCGAGCCCCACAAAAATAGTAAAATTAAAATTTAATATGCAGTTTCTTTGTTAATTTTTATAAAAGACTACAAAGAAAAATAGCAACCTTGAATGTTTACTGTTTGTCAAGCACTTTACGTGTATTAGCTTGTTTTATCTCATATTAGCCCTAAAAGAGTTATGAGTTCTGATTTACAAATTAAAACACTGAGATTAAGTGAAGTAAAGTACTGAATGCGTGGTCCTAAACAGCAGTTAGTATCACCAACTCTGGTCCTGATGGCTCTGAAAGTGATGTTCTTTTTTTACCGTATATCAGCATTTCTCTTGCAAAACCTGTTAGATAGTCCCCCCTCCCCCCTTTTTTATCTTTGTACTTTTCTTTCTCTCTCCTTTCTTAAGCTCAAGGTAAAGGCTTTTTATTTCAACTATTACCAATCTGCCAAGATTTTGAATCTAATAATAAAATATTATTTATTCATTTATTTTTATTAAAGTATAGTTGATTACTACTATTAATACTAGCATTTATTGAGAACTATGTGGCCTGAGCACTTTGCAAACATCCTCTTACCTAATATGGGATGGGGTGGGTGTTGTAAGTGTTTACACTTGAAAACAAAGGTTTGAGGAGATTTAGAAACTTACCTAAGATAAAAATTCTTGGTTGTTTCTAAAGAAAAAAAACTCGATCCTATATCTGTCTAATTATAAAGCTTGTGTTCTTGGCCACTATGAAGAAATCTAGGGCTGAGAATGAACATATATGGTAATTTTTCTTTTTTTTTTAATTTCAAGCAGAAGGGATTAAATTAAATTCAATTTTTTACATATATATATATTTTTTTTTTAATTTGGTTGATCTATATTCTAAAAAGTTCCATTAACTTTTTGGCTATTCAAAAAACAACTTGTTGGGATTTCCAGTCAAGATGGCAGAGCAGTAGAACCACAAGCTCACCTCTCCTTGCAACTACAACAAAACCGCAACTGACTGCTAAACAACCATTGGAAAAAAAGACTGGAGTCTAGCAAAAAAGATCTTCAACTGGAAACATGAAGAGGGAACCACAGTGGGATGGTAGGAGGGGTGTGCTAGAGATATAATCGGACTCCATTACCCCCCGGGTGGGAGACCCACAAGCTGAAGAATAATTAATTCACAGAGGCTCTCCCCCAGGAGTGAGAGTTCTGAGCCCCACATCAGGCTCCCCAGCCCAGGGTTCTGGCAGTGGGAGGTGGAGACCCCAGGACATCTGGCTTTGAAAGCCAGTGGGGATTAACTCCAGGAGCTCCATGGGACTGGGGTTGGGGGGGGGGGTACAGAGATTTTGTTCTCTTGGGAAGTGCACACAGAACCTGGCACTTGCCAGATTCAAGGATAGAGGCAGTGATTTCATAGGAACTTGGGCCAGATCTGCCTGCTGGTTTTGGATTTGGAAGTTCTCCTGGGAAGCTGGGGGATAGCTGCAGCTCACCCAGGGGACATAAAAGCTAGGGGTGGACCATTCTGGGAGTGTTCATTTACATGAGCTTTCATGGAGTCTGATATTTTGATTGGCTCATTAGCACCAAGATTTAGCCCCACCCAAGAGCCTGTAGGCTTGGGGCTGGGAAGCCTCAGGCCAAACAACATACTGGGTGAGGACACAGCCCCACCCATCAGCAGACCTCCTGAGCCACAAACACCTCTAGACACAGCCCTACCCAGCTGAGGTCCAGGACCAAGCTTTACCCAGATGTGGGCAGGTACTGACTCCTCCTGCCAGGAAAACTGCATAAGCCTCTAGTCCAGCCTCATCCACCGAGGGCAGATACCAGAAATAAGAAAATAATAATCCCAAAGCCTGTGGAAGGAATCCACAAACAGAAGCCAAACTCTACACTGGGACAGGCTGGATCCTGGCCTTTGGGTGACAAGAAAGGATTGCACTGCTGGGATGCACAGGACGTCTCCCATAGAAGGCCACTTCTCCAAGGTGAAGAAGTTAACTAACCTCCCTAAAAATACAATAGAAAGATAGACAACATGAGGTGGCAGAGGAATATCTTCCAGGCCAATGCACAAGATAAAATCCCAGAAGAAGAAATAAGTGGTAAGGAGATAGGCAATTTATCTGAGAAAGATTTTAAAGTAATGATGGCAAAGATGTTCAGAGAACTCAAGAGGAGTATAGATGCACAGAGCAAAGTTTTTAGTAAAGAGTTGGAAAATATAAAAAATACTCAGAGTTGAAGAATAAAATTACTGAAATGAATAACACACTAAAAGGAACCAAGAATAGACTAAATGAGGCAGAAAAGATCAGTAAGCTAGAAGACAGATTAGTGGAAATACTACTGCAGAACAGAAAAAAAGGAAAAAGAATGAAAAGAAATGAGGATAATTAAAGAGAACTCTGAGACAACATGAAGCGCACTAATATTTGCATTATAGGGTCCCAGAAAGAGGAGAGAGAGTGAAAGGATCTGAGGAAATATGTGAAGAGTTAATAACCAAAAACTTCCCCAACTTGGGAAAGGAAACAGTCACCCAAGTCCAGGAAGCACAGAGGGTACCACACAGGATCAACCCAAAGAGGAACATACCAAGACACATAGGAATCAAACTGACAAAAATTAAGGATAAGGAGAAAATATTAAAATCAGCAAGAGAAAAGCAACAAATAACATACAAGGGAACTCCCATAAGGTTATCGGCTGATTTTTCAGCAGAAACTCTACAGGCCAGAAGGGAGTGGCAAGATATATTTAAAGTAATAAAAGGGAAAAACTTACAACCAACAATACTCTATCCAGCAAGGCTCTGGTTCATATTTGACGGAGAAATCAAAAGCTTCACAGATAAACAAAAGCTAAAAGATTTCAGCACCACCAAACCAGCTTTACAGTAATGTGAAAGGAATTTCTCTAGTCATCAAACTGCAAGAAAAGAGAACAAAAAGAAGAAAGAGCAAAAAAAAAAAAACTAAAGACCTACAAAAGATTGCTTTGGCGTCTCAGGGTCTTTTATGGTTCCATATTAATTTTGGAATTGCTTGTTCTAGTTCTGTGAGAAATGTTGGTATTTTGACAGGGGTTGCATAGGATCTGTGGGTTGCTTTGGGTACTGTGGCCATTTTGATAGTGTTATTTCTTCCAATGCAAGAGCACAAGATGTCTTCCCATTTCTTTGTATCATATTCAATTTCCTTCATCAATGTTTTACAGTTTCCAGAGTACAGGTAACCTCCTTGGTTAGGTTTATTTCTAGGCATTCTGTTGTTTTTGATGCAATGGAAATGTTTATGCCAGTTACAAAATTCCGGTTTTTGAAGTGGGGGAAAAAAAGTGAATGAAGAGCCACAAATAGCAAAATATCCTTCTTTTTTGTGACTGAGTTGTATTCCATTACATATGTGTGCTATATCTTCTTTATCCATTCATCTATCGATGTGCACTTGAGATGCTTCCATGTCTTGGCAATTGTAAGAGGTGCTGTTGTTAATAGCAGGGTGTATGTATCTTTTTAAAGAATCAATGTTTTTGTTTTTCTCAGGTATATATGCTCAGAAGTGGAATTGTTGGGCCATGTGGTGGTTCTGGTTTTGGGTTTTTAAGAAAGCTCCATATTGTTTTCCATGGTAGCTGCACCAATTTACATTCCCACCAACAGTGTACAAGGGTTCCCTTTTCTCCATATCCTTGCCAATATTTGTTATTTGTGTTCTTTTTGATGATGGCCATTCTGACAGGTGTGAGATGGAGTCTCAATGTGGTTTTGATTTGCATTTCCCTGATATTGGCAATGTTGAGCAAATTTTCATTTTCCTGTTGGCCACCTGCATTTCTTCTTTTGGAAAAATATTCAGCTCTTCTGTCCGTATTTAAAATGGGTTGTTTGTTTGCTTTTTAATTGAAGTACAGTTGATTTAAAATTTTGTATTAGTTTCTGGTGTACAGCATAGATGGACTTGGAGGCCATATGCAGAGAAGGACAAATATTGAAGGATTTCACTTATATGTGGAATCTAAAAAAAATACAACAAACTAGTGAATATAACAGAAAAGAAACAGACTCACAGATGTAGAGAAGGAACTAGTGGTTACAAGAGGAGAGAAGGAAGGGAGAGGGGCAAGATGGAGGTGGAGGATTAAGAGATACAAACTGTCAGGTATAAAATAAGCTACAAGGATGTATTGTACAACATGGGGAATATAGCCAATATTTTATAATAACTATAAATGGAGTATAACCTTTAAAAATTGTGAATCACTGTATCACATACCTGTAACATATAATATTATACATAAACTATACTTCAGTTTAAAAATATGATATTGTGAAATAAATACATAAAGTTTAAAAAAACTACTTGTTCTACACTTTGGAAAAACAGAAGACTCACAGAACAAAATAAAATGCTGTTGATGTTATGATATTGCACTGCCACCTGGTGGCCATTGAGGGAAATACATAGCAAATGCTTTGTGACTGCAAATTACCATTAGTGCAATTATTTAAAAATGAAATGAAATGCTGATATTGAAGAGAAATGTTTGAGCAATAAAGTTCAATTTTATTATTTATTCTGGACCTGAGCCATCTCAAACTGAATAAACTAACCCTGTCTGTGTCATGATATAAGCGTTAATGTGAGAAGGCTTTAAACAATTTTAAAACATGGATAAAAGAAAATGAAGACACATGCAACGGGGAATGCTACTTTAAACTTTGTAAACTTTTTAACTCAACATAATTTTTATTAGCGTATATGTTTCAAGAACGTGTTGAAACTGCCTGTGTGAATGCAGTGCTGGACTTGGTGTTTGATGTGCATGCTGAGCAAAACCAAACTGGTTGTTGGTTTTGGGGTCATGCATGCTACTATTAAACATGGTCTTTGAATTTTTTTTTATTGCGTGTAGATTAATGTGCACAGTTTATTTTTCATTATTTGTTGGCTTTGTCTTGTTTCTTTATTTATTTCTGTATTCTGTCTTTATTTGTTGGTTTATTTAAACCACTGGTGGCAAAGACATCTGTCCAACATGAAGGGCAAAAGCCAGAGCTTTTGGATTCAAAAATGCTTAGAATCATGTGTTGGAAGAAGATTTGATTACTCATTTAGAAACTATTTGTTAAGATTCAGTGAGGCGCTGCATGTAAAGTAAATACGGCATAATCTGGTCTTCAAAGTAATTAGTGTTTGTTTTAGAAAAGAAAAACACAAGTAGATACAAAGCAACATTCACACCCTGAGGCATAGACATGGAGCAGATTGAGTGTGTCAAGAAGCCGTAAGTGCTTCACACATGGTAAAGACCTAATTGCTGAGGGATGAATGACTGGAGTAGTGTAGTTGAGGTAAGCACAAGGTGTTACAAGACAACTACTCACAATCTGACAGGTTGCAGGAGGCTGATTGGAGCAGGAAACTGGGCTAAAATGTGATTGAGTGAACAGTCAAGAGAGGAGGACAGAGCAATGTATTTCAGGCAGAGATCACTGGGTGGAGGTGACCCTGGAATTGCTTAGTTCAACTCAGTTGATAAGTTGGGAAAGTACAGGTAAATGACTTGCTGAGTGTCGTACCATGGGCAGTGTCACAACCAAGTTGAGACTGGATCTTCTGATTCTCTCTCTAATCTACTTTGATTTATTAGTGCAACTGGGAATGAATTTTTCTAAGGGGAAAAAAAGAATGGGCTTCATAAGTGATGGCAGTGAGAAAGGAAATCAAGGAGCTAATAGGAAAGACATCTTGAAGGCAGCATCTGCAGTACCCGACTAATGCTTGGACACAGATATGTTGCCTGTAGGTGTAGCTGGTGTCCAGGTTCTCGTCCTGTCCCAGAAAGAATTCGGTGGTTAAAAAGTACAGTGAGGATTTATCAAGGGATGGATAGTACACTCTTCAAGGGGAGAGCAGGCAGGCTCAGGTGAGCGGCTGCCCTGGGTTTCTTTGGAGAGTTGGTTACATAGAGTGTAAACATGAATGGGAAGAATAGTCATTGGGGAGGGAAGAGTTTGGGGTCTTATTTCCTGATTTTTATCCCAACTCCACTTTCCTGCAGGAAGGAGGGATTTTTGTCCTTATTTAGTCTGGATCAGAAGTGTCATGGCATCAGTGCATGATGGGTACTTCTCATCTGCAAGGCTAATTTTATTATAATGAGGGCATAATAAGCAAAAAGTTACAGTCAAACACTGGAGATTCCTGCCTTTTCCTACCTTTCTTTGTCAGCCTCCAGGCCACTTGTCACTTCAAAATGTGTGATCACTTATGGCCCAGAGGTTCCTGCTTTTCTTTCTCTGTCCAGGGACCCTGGTGCTTACATGATGTGTGGTTTCCTGTATTTGGTCTGTGCCCCTCCTTCCTGCCCAATTCCTGCCATTTAGTCTGAGTCTCCTTTTCTCTGCTCATATCTAGCTTATCTGCCTGCTCTAACAGATGGGCACTGAGGATGGTCAGCTTACAAAGGACAAGAAAAATGAGAAGCAAAAGGGAGCCATCCACTGAGCCTTAAGAGTGTTTTGTCTGTTAGCTACACACCAATTCATTAAGGCTGCTGCCGTTAGTAAGAAAAAGAATCCTGCAGAAAGGGAACATCCCCGCAGGGCGATGTTGCCAGACAATTGAGAAGCAATCCTGGGGCCTAATACATTGTAGGTGGTATTTACATAAGATACATTTCCTGAGGGCCCACAGCAGAACGCCACTCTGGGGGAGCCAAAGGAAATACAAGAAACGATGACGCCTATTTCAAGCAACTTATACTCAGTTGGAGGGCTTTTTAAGAAACCTTGCAGAAATGGGCTATAAAGAAATCCCCAGGCAGGAGCAGCCCCATGGGGAGACATCACGGTGCTCGAGCACCAGTCTTAATCTAAAGAAGCCCATGTTCTAGTCCCTGCTCTGCAGATCAGGGCTGCTGCGGAACTGTGTTGTGCATCGTATGGTTGTTACAAAAATTTCTGGCTCATGGAAGTAAAGGATCTGGAGTAAGATAGGTCTTTTTAAAATTCTCACAAAATAGCCAATTTGGCCAGTGGGAGTGTTACAGCAGGCAGATAGTTAGACATGAGCAGAAAAGTCCGGCACGAGCCAAATGGCAGGAAACCACACATCTTGTGAACAATGGGGATCCTTGGGCAGACAGAGAAAAGCAGGAACCTCCAGACTGATAAGAAATCACACATTTTGAGGTGAGAAGTATCCTAGAAGCAGGCAAAGAAAGGTGGGAAGATGCAGGAAATCTCCAGGGTCTGAGTATAACCTTTTGCTCATTATGCCCTCATAATAAAATTTGCCTTGCAGATTAGAAGTGCCCAACATGCACCAACACCATGACATTTCTGATCCAGACTAAATAAGGACGTTTAAATTCCTTCTCCTCTTGGGAAGGCGGAGCTCGGATGGAAATCAGGGAATATATTCTCAAACTCTTCCCACCCCAATAAATACTCTGCCCATTCATTTTTCCACCCCATGTAACCAACTTGCCAAAGAAACTCAGCTCAGCACCTCACCTGAGTCTGCCCGCGCCCCCCTTGAGAGGTTACTATCTATAGCTTAGTAAATCCTCACTTTACTTTCCTGACCTTCGTGCCTCATCTCTGAATTCTTCCTGTGATGAGTCAAGAACCTAATTGCCAGCAACAGGAGGGCTCCCATCTCTTGATCTCTCCACATTTTATGTCTCTCCCCTCTAAAATCCAGTGAGTTGGTCTTTCAATGACCCCTGTCAGTCCTCTTCTTATTTACTATGTTAATGTAGCACTTGGCTCTTTATTTAGCTGTTGAGAGAAGTGAAAATGGAGAAAATGATCAGCATGCTTTTTGTAGCCCCCCTTGATCAGACCACATGTTGGTCCTGGAATCCCCTCCCTCAGGCAGATGCAGCCACTTGTCATCTGCACTCACCTCTCAGAGCCAGTCTCTGCCTTGAGCCCTGGTGATTGGTTAAACAAAGCACTTCAGAGGTTGGTCCTCCTTGATCCATGATGTAATCAGCATCTAAATCCTAATTTATGATTTGGCTTTCACTCTGTATGTCCTTTCTCTGACATTGCTAGCCTGCTCTCTCTAAGAAAGGCATACTATGAAGACACCATCTTCAATGTTAGCAAAGGCTTCAAGTGAGTGGTGTGAGGCCCTGAAGAAACTACTGGACTTAGACTGGTTGAGAGAAGAGCTTGTTCACGTATGGCACAAGGAGGTCTTCTTGGCTGAAAGTAGGACATTTTAGAAAAAAATAATACAGATATTAAATAGAGGCCAAAGAGTTAAAATGTACTTAATATATAGTCGACCCTCAGCAGATAGTTTTAGTAGAGTCACACCCTAGAAATATTGCAAGTTTGGTTCCAGATCACTGCAGTAAAGCAAATATGGCAATAAGGTGAGTCATACATATTTTTCGGTTACCAGTGCCTATAAAACGTTCTTTTTGTTGAAGTATGTTCAGTTTACAATGTGTCAATTTCTGGTGTACAGCATAATGTTTCAGTCATACATATACATACATATATCCGATTTCATATTCTTTTTCATTATTGGTTACTACAAGACATTGAACATAGTTCCCTGTGCTATACAGTATAAACTTGTTGTTTATCTATTTTATATATAGTAGCTAATATTTGCAAATCTTGAACTCCCAATGTATCCCCTCCCACCCCATTTCCCCAGGTAACCATAAGTTTGTTTACTATGTCTGTGAGTCTGTTTCTGTTTTTTAGATAAGTTCATTAGTGTCTTCTTTTCTTAGATTCCACATATGAGTGATATCACATGGTATTTTTCTCTCTCTCTCTGGCTTACTTCATTTAGAATGACAATCTCTAGGTCCATCCATGTTGCTGCAAATGGCATTATTTTATTCTTTTTCATCACTGGGTAGTATTCCACAGCTTCTTTACCCAGTCATCTGTTGGTGGACATTAAGGTTGTTTCCATGTCTTGGCTATTGTAAATAGTGCTGCTATGAACATTGGGGTGTATGTATCTTTTAGATTTAGAGTTCCCTCTGGATACATGCCCAGTAGTGGAATTGCTGGATCATATGAAAACTTATGTTAACACTATACTGTAGTCTATTAAGTATGCAATAGCATTTTATCTAAAAAACCCAATGTACATACCTTAATTTAAATATAATTTATTGTTAAACAATGCTAACCATCATCTGAGATGTCATCAAGTCATAATCTTTTTGCTGTTGGAAGGTCTTGCCTCAACGTTGGGGTCTGATGATTGATCAGGATGATGGTTGCTGAAGGCTGACGTGGCTTGGGCAATTTCTTAAAATAAGACAACAGTGAAGTTTGCTGCATTGATTGGCTCTGCCTTTCAGGAATGATTTCTCTGAGGCATGTACTGCTGTTTGATGGCATTTACCCATAATAGAATTTCTTTTAAAATTGGAGTCAATCCTCTCAAATGCTGCCTTTGCTATATCAACTAAGTTTACATAATATTCTAAATCCTTTGTTGTCATTTCAATAAGTGATTAAGTTCACCCTCTTATATGGGCACAGTTCATGTCACCCCAAAACAATTATAATAATAGCCCAAATGTCGATTGATCACAGATCACCATAACAAATGCAATAATGATGAAAATGTTTAAAATATTGCTAAAAACACCAAAATGTAACACAGAGACACAAAGTGAGAAAATGCTGTGGAAAAAAATGGCACAAATTGGCTTACTCGATGCAGGGTTGCCACAAACCTTCAATTTGTAAAAAAATCAAATGATCTGCGATAAAACCAAGCAGAATAAAACAAGGTATGCCTGTGATGACCAAGGGGTTCTGCAATGACCACACACCTATTTATGATGGTGTAGACAAGAGGCACTAAAATTTAAAGATGCTGTACAACAGGGAAACCCATTGAAGGCCATAGCTCTGAAATTTTCCAACATGATGGTCAGTAATAACTGAACATCAGTAGGGCTCTATACAGTAAGCAGTAAATCAGACTTGATAACTTTATGTAGGCAAGAAGAATTTGAAACAACTCCAAGACTGTAAATCTGAACACCTAGAAATGAGCATATGAGTAACAAACAAAAAGGCTCTTTTAGAAATGATGATGGTTGTCCCAGTGTTAGACTTAAGAAAGTTTCAAGTGAAAGACAGGCAATATCCTATCCTGGAATCTGAGCTCAGAAAGGGCTTAGGTGTCAAATATAGCAGGAACTAAAAGGTTCAAGGCAAAATATATATATATATATATATATAATTGTGTATAACTCTGGAGAGGTGTCACATCCATTTTTGGTGACCACAGAAAACAAGTCTTCTACACAGTGGAGCATTCTAGAGACAGACTCAAGACAAACTAGTTAGAAGAAAGTTCCCACGGGAGAACTTCAAAGGTAAAACAGAGGGGTTAGATTTGAAGGTAGAAACCATCCCATCATCATCAGATACTTAAAAAGGCATCTACTGTGTGCTGGACCATGTCCTGAGCACCGGGAAGAGACAAACACTAACTACGACCCACCCTTGACTGCTAACATCTACTTCTGGTGGCTGGGTGTCTTCTTCAACACAAATTATATCAACTTCAGGTAACATTTCTTAAGGGATTATTCTAAGTCAGTCAAAGTTGTACATGTTTTACATATATTATCTCATGTAATCTTTATATAAACCATATAAAATATGTCCTCATGACCATTTCACAGATACAGGAAACAGAAGGGAGGTGTGTAGGAAACAGTTGACAGCTATTCTATGAACAGTCTGTTTACACAGTCAGCCCTTAGCTGGCAGCTGGAAACATGGCTTTTGGGAGGGTTCCCACCATCCCCAGAACTGATAAGAGTGGCCCAATATATACCCAACTGCTTATACCAACAATGTGGTTTATTGTGAACACCTGCTTTCCTTCTGGGAGCCTGGAATTTTGGTAGACACTGAGCAGAGGATGCCTACATGATCCGCCCCAAACAAAAACCCAGAGCAACAGGTCTCTAATGAGCTTCGCGGCTGATAACATTTTACATGTGTTGTCACAACTAGATGCTGCAGGAATGAAGTGCGATCTGTGTGACTCCTGGGGAGAGAACCTCTGGAGGTTTGCACCTGGTTTCCTCCAGACTTTGCCCAGATGCCTTTTCTCATTGCTTTTTGTGCTTCACATCCTTTCACTGCAATACAGCATAACTGTGAGTACAATTATATACTTAATCTTGTAAGCCCTTCAGGAGAGATGACATCACAGTAGTTCATCATCCATCACATCTGGGGTGCTAAAATTAGAATGGCTTGTTTGGTTGGAAGAGAGAAAGAGCTAGTGGTAAGGGATTAGCTGAAGGTGTGCAACCTAACTCCTCACTGAAGTGGAACGCTCCTTCCCTCACAAATGCAGTTTTGCTCTCAGTGTTGCCTGATGAGAGGGGATGTTGGTCTTAACAAAGAAAAAGTATTATCTAGTGCAGGGCTTCTCAAATGTTAGAACGCACCAGAATCACCCGGGGTGGGGGAGCATTAAGACACTGCTGGGCGCCACCCCTAGGGTCTCTGATTCAGTAGGTCTGAGGTGGGGCCACGAATTCACATCTAATAAGAACTTGCTGATACTGATGGCTGGTGGGTCCACAGATCTACTAATTCACTGGTGAACTAGTGGCTTTTCTAAGCACATGAGGGCAAGGAGACGATACCCTGCTTTGGGAGGAGAGATGTTCCTATCACAGGAGGTTTCTTGGAATACAAACACCCAGAACAATGGATTCTCTCCATAGTTAAATAAGAATGTGTTGATTTGGGGGGTTTTGTTTGTTTGTTTGTTTGTTTGTTTTACTCTGACTTCTAGCCCTTTCAATGCAGAAAAACCTCTTCCAGAATTATTTCCAGATTGCAGCATTTGTGTGTAGGAAGAACTTCTAGGGATGAAAAGAATAAAAGAATCAAGAAAATCCTGTGAGTCTTTATCTGATGTGGATTATTTTAAAATTTGTATATCAAATTGTGAATGAGTGGGCCATTTAATCATTTAAACCTCAAGCATCAATAGGTTCTCAAACCTGTAACTTTCAGTGTGGGTCTAGTGATTTAGAGTTTGAGCAAAAGCAGTTTAAAATGGAATATTTAAAACTGGAATACTTTCCCCAGTTTTTAGTTCTGATGTCTTAAAATTTATAATTATAAGTAAGCTGTTTTGTGCCTATTTCCTGATAGTTAAGCTAGAGGCCATGAGAACTGGTCTGCTTCCCTCAAAGAAGCTGCGAAAACCCCCTCTCCAGGGCCCATGGACCCAACTGGATCCTATCTGACTGAATCTGGGGGGTGCTGTGTTAAGTCGCACCTACAAAGACTGAATCTGCTTCTTGTAAAGGCTGAGAGAATGACTCCAAGTATAGCTGCTTTCTTCGTTTTGCTCCCTGGGTGCAGGGAGTTGCTTCGATTACACTGCTCAGGTCAAGGCACATTTCAATTTTGCAAAACCCCTCTAGCTTTTTCATTCTTTCTTCCTTCCCATCACCACCCCCATTTCCACCATGGCAATTGGCAAGTGCTACAAACCAGGACTTTCTTCCCCTACCTTCTTTTTTTTTCCCTCTTGGAGATCTGGTTCTTAAGCATTTATTGGCATTATCAGTGGTTCCAATCTTATGTGTCATTATTTGCACCTTGAGAAGATCTCTATACCTCACTAGGCCTCAGATCTTCACCTGAAGAACTAGGAATGTGATGATTAATTTTGCATGTCAACTTGACTGGGCCACAGGGGTCACATACTTGGGCAAACATTATGCTGGGTGTTTGTTTCAGTGGGGGTGTTTCAGATGAGCTTAACTTTTACATTGGCAGACTGAGTAAAGCAGATTACTCTTCATAATGTGGGTGGGCCTCATACAGTCAGTTGAAGGCCTGAATAAAACAAAATACTGACCCTTCCCCAAGGAAGAGAGAACTCTCCTGCCTTCACACTGGCCCATCCATCGGCTCTTCCTGCCTGACGGGCTCCTAATTGGGACATCATTTCTGCAGATTTTGGACCCATCAATGTCCATAATTGTGTGAACCAATTCCTTATAACATCCATTTATACTGCTTTTGTTTCTCTGGAGAACCTTGCCTAATAAAAGGAGTCTGAGCTTAGGGGATCTAAAATCTTTGAATAATGTGGTTCTAAATAATTCTGATCAGACAAGAATGTACTAATTGTCCTTTCAAGATCCCTTTCAGTCTGGGGGTTCTAGTTTGTATTGATATTCAAGTTTACAGTCTTGAAATGCAACATACTTCTAGTAAAACTTTGGTGAGGAGGAACACAAGATGGTTTAGGGAAAACATAGCTGCAGTTTGAAAAAACAATGGGAGCAATTATTTTAAAAATTAAAAGGAAAAGAAAACCATCTTGGGAAGATTACTATGTTTAACCTAGCTTCAACACCTAGGGAAATACTGGAAAAAATATTGGAAAAATTCAATAAAATGAGTAGTGCAGAGCAACTGAACTTGGTTCAACAAGTGTAAATTGACGTAGCTGTAGCCGAAGTCAAGGCTCTGTCCCCAGTTTCATAAAAGTGACTTTGGAAGAGGAGAGTTCAGATTGGTTTAACCTCATTATGTTAATGAAGTTATGTTAGAGAATGTTTATGTCCTCCTCCAAATTCATATGTTGAAATATCCTAATCCCCAGGGTAGTGGTGATAAGAGGTGGGGCACTGGAAGGTAATTAAGTCGTGAGGATGGAACCCTCATGAATGTGATAAGTGCTCTTATAAAAGACCCCAGGGAGCTCTCTGGCCCTCTTTCCACCATGTGAGGATACAGCAAGAGGACGGCCATGTACACCCAGGGAAAGGGACTTCACCAGAACCTCTCCATTGTGGCACCCTAATCTCAGACTTCCAGCCTCCAGAACTGTGAGAAATAAATTTCTGTTGAGTATAAGCCACCCAGTCTATGGTGTATTGTTACAGCAGCACAAATGGACGATGATAGGATGATTGGAGAAATGTGCCCAATCAGTCAAGAATATGAGACCTGAAGGTTCTCGATGTCTAAGAAGCAATGAGCTGCCTGGGTGGCAGTAACCGCTATTTTTTAATATGAGTATTGATACCAGATACTTTATGTACAGTATCTTAAATCTCTTTTTTTAAAAAAAATCATTCTTGTTTTTTAAGAGGAAGAAACTGAGACTCACAAATAAAGTAACTCACCCAAGGCCACAGAGACAAAGGTGAAGCCAGAATCACCCATCTCCAAACTCAATCTTCCTCCCTTTCCACAGCATCCTGAAAGAATAGACATAGGCCCTCCTTCAGGAAAGTTGCTCTGTTTAAAGAGAGAAACAATAGTTCAGATCTTCAAGGTCATAGAGTATCAGGCTACAAGCCAATCATAGTTGGAGTTAAAACTTGTCAGCAATTACAGAGGTTAATGAATATTTATTAAAGCAATTATGACTGGAATGCTTCCCCCTCCTTTGATGACCTCTTTGACACCTCATTCACTATCCTCCACCTACCCACTGCTTTAGAATCTAGAGTAATAATAAGAAAGGTATTTGGAAGAGGACTCCACAGGGAAGAAAAATAGAGCAAATTCTGAGTTTACTTATTTGAATAACAATGGGAAAAAAGAATGCTTCAACCTGTTTTTCTCCCATGGCCTGCTCTGGAATTGATGTTGAAGCATGCCCTATTACGGAATACATATCAAAAATCAGACAATAATTAGGAAAGTACATCAACCAATGTTTCTCAGATTTTGGTCATTCTTGATATTTACTATCCATTGTCAACATAATACTACTGAGAAAAACCTCAGTGGCTTATGATAATAAATATTTCTTTTGCCTCTGAATCTGTGGGTCAGCTGGATGGCTTTGTTGATTTGAGCCAGCTGTAGCTGATCTTGGCTGGCTCACTTGTGCTCTTGCAGATGGCTGGGGGATGCGTGGGAGCTGGTTGACCTAGGAGGTCCACAGACAGGAGGACCCAGCTCTGCTTCATTGATTCCCTCATCCTCTAGCCGACCAGCCCATGCTCTGCTCGTTCTAACTGCTCAGCAAGGTGGTAAGGAAGCAGAAATGTACAAGGCTTTTGAAACCTAATCTTTGAATTAGCAGTTGGCCACATTCTGTGGTCCAAAACAAGTTAAAAGGCAAGCCCATAGTCAAAAGGTGGGAAAATGGACACCTCCTCTTGAGGGAGGAGCTGCCAAGTCATATTATGAACAGATGGGTACTGTTGATGCAATCAGTCTACCATATTTACCTACCAACTTCCTGAACTTTGCAAAATCCCTTTATCTGCTTATTAACATACCTATAAAATGTCCACATTACCACAAGCATATTTATGAAATTATGAGTTTCAAGTTTTACTTTGTATATGCATTAAAAGTCATATATATATGTGTGTGTGTGTATATATATATATATATTTATATATGTATACTTACCACATGCCATTTGAAATTCTCTCAGTGAAACACATTGAATCAAGGTAATGTTCAGAATCTTCTATGGGACCCAAAGGGAGATAGAAAATCTTTAACTTGCAGTGAGATAGTCAAAATGGTCTCTCTAACAAGTGCTAGCCTCCCTGTTGTAGCCAAAGCACTCAAATAAATTTGGTGGAAGATGCTAAGAGCTTAACCCCTGTCTCAGGAGAGTTTGCAATCTAGGGTCGCAAAGATCATCTTGCCAGGCTAACTTGCTAATCTTCAATGAGTAGAAACACTATGTGTATCACACAGAGTAAGTAAAGTGATATTTCAAACTAGGAAGTAATCAAGTAGACAAGAGGGGTAGAACAAAGCATGGACTGAATCGACTTTGAGCTGGACCTTCTAATACAGGTAGAAGAATAGGCAACCTTTAGGTAGGGAGGCTTTTTAAATTGAAAGGAAGCCCAGCCAGAGGCTCAAAGGCAATCAAGAAATAAGCAGAATTAGGACTCAGCAAAATTAGATAAGTAATGTTAAATCCAACATTACAGTATTTAAATTAGATGATGTAACACTTAGTTTTGGAATTCAATATGGTGGTCATTGTGCACATCTGAATTTAAGAGAGACAAGGAAGAGTATAAAAGAGTTAAGAAATGGGATGCAGTCTACTTCTGGTAAGGTAGGGCTGCATATTTTGAATCAACATGGCTACTAAAGGACAAAAGCTGTACACAATGTAAAAGCCATTAGCTAGATGACACTGGAAGGCTCACAAAACAGGGAAGGTCAATACCCAACAGAAGATAAAAAGTCCAGAAAGTTGGCCCCAGCTTTGGGAACAGATTTTCCTCTGGAGACATTAGCAACTGAGAGCCTGACCAGCACTTCTGACAGCCTCCCAAGAGTAAAGTCACCAAAGGTGGAGGCCAGGCCAACCTTTTAGCATGTGGCCCTGATGACTACGTTCTGGGTCAAGTTCAGATAAAACTGCCCATGCACAGACTACAGCTCAGCTTCAGAGCAGCCAAATCTTTCAAACAGAGCTGTGTCTCAGGGCTGCTAGCACTTTAGCAATTTTGTTTTTTAAGTCTATTTCATTTTTTCTTTTTTTTTTTTCCAGCTGAGTGCTCCTTCTACCGGACACAGACAGAATCTTGAAGAGAAAAGACACTCATGAAACCACTAAGAAAATTTTAAAATGAAGTGTGATGCAAAAGGGAAATTTAGTTATCCCACAAAAGAATTCACAGCAAAACACTGCATCTTTGTTCATTATCCAAACAAAAACAAACAAACAAAAAACCTTTTTTTATCGGAAACCAAACATGAGTCATATGTTTGGCTTTCCTTGGCTATCTTCTTTACTTAGCAATCTGTTGAGATGACTTTTCTATTGTATTGTATGTAGTGATTAATTGCAAGATGCAGAGCAAAAGTAATTGTGAGGGGCATGGATTATCAAGTCATATCAGAGAGAAGCAGACCCAATTTCTGCTTCAATAACAGTTAGTGTTGTGCCATTAGCTTTGGTGGCATTTGATTTTTTTTTTTTCTTTATGAGCAAGGGATGTTTTCAGAAGTTCTTTATAGAAAGCCTCCAGATATAACCAAGAGTAGGCTCTGCCAAGTAACAGAAGTGAATTGTAACACATGACAGTGAGTATGTAGGTTTATAATCTGCTACTCCACTTAAAATACCCTGGTATGTGCTCCTGTTTAATTCATTTTTCTGATTCTCAATATGTCAGGACAAAATGTTCATTTTTGAAGACATAATTCTTATTTGTGTAATTTTAAATAGCCCTCGTCTACTCTGTTCTTTACACTGTTTTTGTATGTGGGCTGCTGTGTTAAGTGACTAAGGAAAGCATGGGCCACCAGATGCTGACTTGCAGAAAGGAACAGACCTAATGTATTCGCATATATTCAGCGGTGAAATTTGCCATGGCTGAACATTCTAGTACAATGCACTACTCGAGAATCTATATTTAAGATAGTGAAAGTTATTTCAAATTATTTAGCAAAATCAAGTGCAAATAATGACCATAAAAGACTGCAAGAAATTGTAACCAGGTTAGCTACAAAGTATCCTTCTATGATGGTTAGTTTTAAGTGTCAACTTGGCTAGACCATGGTGTCCAGTTGTTTGGTCAAACTATAGTTTAGATGTTGCTATAAAAGTACCTTTTAGATATAATCAGCATTTGAGTTAGTAGATTTGAGTAAAGTAGTTTATCCTCCAGAATGTGGGTGAACTTCATCGAATCAGTTGAAGACCTTAAAAGCAAAGACTGAGGTTGCCCAAAGTAGAAGGAATTCTCCAAACTGCAATATAGAAATTCCATCTGAATTTCCAGCCTTCAGACTCAAGATTGCAACACCAACTCTTAACTGAATTTGTAGCTTTTCAATCTGCCTTACGGATTTTGGTCTTGGCAGTTCCCACAATCATATGAGTCAATTCCTAAAAATAAATCTTTCCCTCTGTATAGGTATGTATATAACCTACTGCTTCTGTTTCTCTGGAAAACTCTAACTAATGCACCTTCTAAATTATAGAATGAAGCTGCGTTCAATACATTTCCCACAGTTATTTGTAACACTTCGGATACTTATCAAATGTATCTAGCATGTATTCTTAGAGTGATATTTTGATATTGTGTCTCTGTATTTCTTAAAACAAGTGAATAGCAGCCACTTAGCACAACCCATTTATCATGTATAATTTTGTTAGATGGTCCAGGAGTATATTTTCTTTTGATTCCCTTGGTTTCCTTCCTCAGTCTTATTCTACTGTTGCTTTCATACTAATTCTTAAAGAGCATTAAACTTATTTTCTTCTACCATGAGTAAATTAAAAAAGTATAATTATGTACTTTTTGGCCCTTTGTAGATTCCATACCAATGGTTTTTCTTCTTTTTTTGTGAAAACAACTACTGCTATTATTTTTTTTTTCTCTTTTGCAAAACATTAAATTGCATTATATTTAAATCTACAGAAAGAAAGGCTGCTTATCCCTAAAATGGTTCCTAGAGAATTATTCTCAAGGGCAGTTTATCAAAAACATGAGTGTTAGGGCCATCACAAGGGCAACTTCTAGTGGGGGGGGGGACAAATATAATCTATTGGAAAAGAAAAGTGAGTGAGGAATGGAGAAGTCTAGAAGAGAAGTGTTTAATGAGTGTATGAAGACAGGTTTTGACATTTTCATTCTCAGCTCTCTCTTCCTGCTATAACTAAGTGGAGGAAAAGATTTGGGTTTCAGAGAATAGGATGGAAGAATTCTGAAAGGTATATGTAAGATGTTTCTTAATCTTTTCTCATAACCTAGTGAGACTGAATGTATCACTGATGGTTGTGACAGAAAATAAAACCAAGTGTAGGCAGCTAAGGGGACAATACAGAGGGACTGAAAAGAGAAGAGTTGACAAAATGTCCAAAATTACAAAATCCATCAAACTAGCAATTTTTCAAATGTGTTTCTTTTTATAATCACTTGGAGATAATGATTAACTATATTAGTTTCTTCAAAACATGCATGAGTAAGTTTTAACAAAGTTATGTAAGTACTCATGCTCAGAGTACAAGAGAGAATTTTATCTGAGCAAACTGTTTCAGGCTTGTTTGAGCACCCTAAAATCTGTTTTTATACATATCCTCCAGGTTTTTTCCAGTATAAATGGACAAGTCTTTCATTCCTTGTCATGTATGTGACATCAATCAAACTTGCAAGGTTTCATCTGTAGTTTATCCCCTATGCTCTACTAACACCTAATTCTAGTAGCAGGTCTGAATAAGGTAGGGATGGGGAGAGACATGCAGGCAGTAGACTTCCTCTCCAAGGAAATCACTAAGGTAACATGACAACAGAGTAATTTTTTTTTAATTGAACTGTAGTCAGTCTACAATGTTGTGTCAATTTCCAGTGTATAGTGCAGTGTTTTAACTGTACAGATATATTCCTTCTTATATTCTTTTTCATGATAGGTTATTACAAGATATTGAGTATAGTTCCCTCTGCGATACAGTAGGTCCTTGTTGTTTATCTGTTTCATATATAGTAGTAAATTGGGAGTCTGGGATTTGCAGAATAATCTTTAAACAACTGAGAAAGAATTATCAGATAAGAAAAGTGAATCTGTTTCCAAGGACAGGGGATGCCTAGTGGAAGATGGGCAAGAAAACACCTAAATATCCTATTTCCAGTTCTCAGATTTAGGTATATGAATTTGTAATTCCCTTTCTTAAACCATCTAAGTCTATCAGAAGGATCCATGCCACCACACAGCCTTGAATTCCTGCTACCATAGTCTGGTGGCAGCAATGCTGTCTCCCAAAGCTTGTTCCCAAATGGACACAGGATGATGGAATTAGCAGTTTCACAGCTCTTGGCCATGGATTACTAAATTCCTAAACCAGAATATTATAGAACGTTCAACTGTGCACATCCAGACCAGATAATCAATTCCATTTCTCCATATCTCCCCAGGGGAGTTTTGCATGTGTTGATCTACACTCTGTATATTAAGACACTGTTTTACAACAAGTAACAGAAATATGTTATGGCTAGCTTAAGGTGATAGATCAGATAGATAAAGATTTAGATATATTTAAGGATACATATGTATTTAAGGATATATATATTAAATGATATGTATATTTAAGGAGATACATACATATAATACCAGGAGCTAACCACAGTGATAGAAGGCTCTTCTGAAGGTTTATCTCTCAGCGTCTCACTTATCTGGCTTAGGCATGGGCACTGATGCTCAGAATAAATTGCTTCTATCCTTGTTTGTATCACAGAATAAAGATTCCAGGTCATGTATGAAAAATCCAATTGAAGGGCTTAAATCATTACCACTAACCTGACTACCAGGGTGTACCCTGTCCTCTTTACTCCATGTAGCAGGAAATAAGATACCGCCTCCCAACAAGATTACACACCGTGGGAAATTACCCCTAAATAGGAAGCCAGACAGCCTTACAATGCAAGTGGGTACTAAAACTTAAGTATGTCTTTGCTCAGCGGAGTCCCCACATTGACTAAAATGCACTCTAGAGTAGCTAACTTTTTATGCTTCCGAGAGAACCCTGAATTACTTCCACCTTGGACATGTCTTGAATGTTTTCCCACCTAGGAAGGATCAAAAGCAAGTTTTCGGGGTTTTTTTTTTTTTTTTCCATTGTAATTGTTCAGTCATCATGAACATATTAACTTGTGTTGATTTGCAAGGGAGCAGTCAAGTGACTGTCACATAGCAAAGCCCAGTCTCCTTTGATCATAGAAACATCAATAATATTTATTCACTTCTCTGGCATGTGACAATTACTTTTCTAACGCAGAAAGGCCATCTTAATTGAACTTGCATTTCCTGTTTCCCAGGCATTTTGAGTAGGAGGAGGCAGACCTTCTGTACCATCTATTGTAATGGTTTGCATCATCTTAATTTGGTTGGAGTCTTACTTAAACACCCTAAACCCTGATTGTCTACATTCCAAGCTGTGGGGTGTGGCAAACAGCCCAGCTGTTTAATTCCAGAAACTGCTTCATGGAGTTTTGTTAAACTTCTTTTCTTTATCCACCTTCATAAAGGGTGGGAAAGTTTTGAACTCTCTGCTTCAGTTCATGTGTTAAATTTATTGAATACTTAAGTAATTGAAGCACATTTGTTTACTTTGTTTTGACATTTCTAGCCACTTAGTGATAGTTTAATCAACACACACAGATAGTAAATCTTATTCATTGCTTATTCATTGCTTATGCCCACTAAATTTGAAGAAATGAACATTTGAGACATTAAGGATAATAAAAGATCGTATGGCAAGCACCAAATGAGCAGTACAGGTGGCAATAGGAGTAAGGACGAATTTTGGTGGCGGTAGTGGCGGCAGTAATGGTGAGTTAGCCCCCTCCCCCAAGTTCTGCTTCAAAAAGAACAGGTTTAATTTATTTTCTTATGTGTTCAGGTATAAATTAACCAAAACTTATTTTGATTCATAATACTTCTAGATGATGTTTCTGCCTTCATTACCAAGAGGAAAGATACTTACCTGTAAATGTATTCTGCTGTTACCAGAAATATCTGTTCAGTTCCAATGTTGAGTCAAGACTTAGCCCTGACGCTGTTGCATGTGGTCCCTTGGTTACCAGCCTTCAATATGTATAACTTGGCATTGAAACTCAGGTTAAGACTGTGGAAAAGAAAATCCCTGAATTTCTGTATCCAGATTAAAAAAAAGTCTGAAAATGTGATACAGGGCAATTAAGAAGTTTTTTGCCCAAAGCCTGAGAGGCACTGCATCTGTTTTCAGTTCATACCTCCATCTAGGAGTTAGTAAATTTCATAAAATGGATAATTTCATGAGGCTATCTGTGTCCATGGCTTAGGCTGAACTGTAGAGTTATAGAAACAGAAAAAGAAACTTTTTTTTAATGAACTGGTGATACAGAATTTTCCAGTATGAACTTCCAGGTACTCTCCCTAGAGCCCTCTGAGTTAGCTTTATGAGTGTAAAAGAATCAACAAGAGAGTCCTGTTGGATTGTCAAGGTCATTGTCTAGGACCTAATACATTGTCTGATACACACTAACATTTGAGGATTCCACACCAAACAGATTACGGGGGCATGGATATGGAAAGAGGAATGGGAATACTTCAACATATCTTTGCAAACCCTGGCTGCCTCTAATGGGGCTGGGAATTCCTTTGTTAAATCACAACTTTACAAAAGTCTTCGAGAACCCTGCAATACAGTGTCACCACTACTTTTTTTTCTTTTAAGTCCACAGTACCCTGAACTACATAGTACTTGTCCTTAAACTACAAAATACCAGGTGAATAACAGAGTGGAGAAAACTAAATTCTCCAGAGTTGTTGGTGCTGTTCCTTATGGAGACAGCAGTGAGAAGAGAAGCCTACACTGTCTTTCCAAGGAAAGGTCCCCGGATAGCAGAGTGATATTCTGGAAGAACATGAAGGGAGAAGTCAGTAAAAGCAATAAAAGAGCTACGGTCAGTGATACGATCTCATCCCTCTCAAATAATTAGGAATTTGAAGAGGCTTAGGAATGTCAAATGACACTGAATTTTACAGATATTTCTAGTTATATCCTCTTAAGACATTGCTTAGTAAGATTCACTGAAAAAAAAAAAAATCTGTGATCGGAGACTTCCAGCTTCTGGTCTGGCATGTAAAAAGCTTCCAAGTTGCTCTACCCTCTATCCTAACAACAAGTATAAGCTGAACAAACTGAAAAATCAACAACTATTCTTCGATCCCTGAGAGAAGTAAGGCCACAGAACAAACTGTTTCCAACACTGGAGAGACAGGCAGGCAAATACAGAAAATCACAGCTTACCGGAGCCGAGACGCCCATGGGAAGCCACGCTCCAGGGTAGGAAAACCGGAACTGTAAGTGGTAAATTGCTAGAGGGTTAGAGTGGACAGTTCTGAAAGGTAGAAACTCCAGAGGGACCCAGTCTTCAGTGGGCCCCCACACTTTTGTGAGTTTCACCTCCTGGAACTCCACAGGTTTTTTAGAGTAAGTAGAGGAGAAAAATCTCCTTGTGCTTCCAGAAGGGTAAGGGGAAAAGGAACCATCAATGAAATAAAGGACATCATCCTTTTCCTCTTAATAAGGTTTGCCCTCAGGAGAAACTAGTTAACCAGAGCCTACCTGCTTTGGTTTTGTGAGGCCCTAACTGACCTGGGAGAAAGGCAATACCCAATTTCAGTCCACTCCAGCTCTCCTGTCACACCTAAGGGGTGTGAGGGGGGTGGGTACTGAGAAGCAGTGATGAAGCTCATGGTCCAGTGCGTAGGCTCACTGAGACCTAATCCTAGGACTGTGGAACATTTCTACTCCCCCAACACGTTCCCAGCACAGTCCTAAAGTCTGGTTCGCAGCAGTCTCTTTAACCTCATACATCGTATCCAGCTATTGAGAAAACTTACAAGGCATATCAGAAAAAACAAAAAACAAAAAACTAAAAGACAGAACAAGCATCAGGACCAGACTCAAATATGGCAGGAATGTTGGAATTATCAGACCAAGAATTTAAAACAACTGCAATTATTATTAAAGGCTCTAATGGATAAAGTAGGCAGCATTCAAGAACAGATAGACAATGTAAGCAGAGAGAAATAAATTATAAGAAAGAACCAAAAAGAAAAAAATTAGAGATCAAAAACACTGAGATAGAAATGAAGAACAGCTTTGATGGGCTTTTTCAGAGACTGGACGTGGCTGAAGAAAGAATCTCTAAGCTTAAGGACATCTTCATAGAAACCTCCAAACCTGAAAAGCAAGAGGGAAAAAGACAGAAACACAGAACAGAATATCTAAGAACTGTGCGACAGCTACAAAAACACATTTGTAATGAGAACACCGGAAGGAGAAGAGAGAGGAAACGGAACAGAAGTACTTGCGGAAGTAAGGACAGAATTTTCCCCAATTAATATCAGACACAAAACCACGGCTCCAGGAAGTTGAGAGGACTTCTGAGAGGATAGGAGAAAAGCAAACAAAATGAAACAAAAAACACTATATCTAGGCATACCATATATCTACATTTAAACTACAGAAACCAAAGATAAAGAAAAGACTCTAATAGAAGCTAGAGTTTAAAAACACCTAACCTATGAAGGAACGAAGTTAGGAATTACATTTGACTCCTCCTCAGAAACCATGGAAGTAGAGTGAATATGTAGATATATATTTTTTAACTTTATCAATTACTCTTTTTTAATTTGTATTTTTAATAGACTCTTTCTTTTTGAGCAGTTTTAAATTTACAGAAAAACTGAACAGAGTACAGAGAGCTCCCATAACGTCCCACCCCTGATCCCCTATTATTAACATCTTGCATTGGTATGGTATATTTGTTACAATTTATGAACCAATATTGATACATTTATTATATTAACTAAAGTCTGTCATTTATATCAGGATGCTCTCTGTGTTGCACTCCATGGTTTTGAAAAATGCACTCATGTGTTCAGCGTTACAGTATCATATGGATCAGTTTCACTGCCCTAAAAATCCGCCATCTATTCATCCCTCCCCCTCTTCCCACTGATCTTTTTAGTTTCTATAGATTTATCTTTTCCAGAATGTCATATAGTTGGAATTATACAGCATGAAGCCTTTCAAACTTGCTTCTTTCACTTAGTAATATGTTTTTAAGTTTCTCCATGTCTTTTTGTGGCTCATTTCTTTCTATTTCTGAATAATATTCCATTGTCTAGACGCACCACTGTTTATTTATCCATTCACCCACTGAAAGACATCTTGGTTATTTTCAATTTAGGGCAATTAATGGGGACATAAGTTTTACACTCCTTTGAATAAATACTAAGGAGTCCAGTTGCTGAATTGTATGGTAAGAATATGTTTAGCTCTGTGAGAAACCACCGAACTGTCTTCAAAGGAGCTATACTATTTTGCTTTCCCACCAGAAATGCATGAACATTCCTGTTGCTCCACATCCTTGTCAGCATTTGGTGGTGTCAGTGTTGCAGACCTGATCATTCTAATAGGTGTGTAGTGATATCCCACTGATGTTTTAATTTGCATTTCCCTGATGACATGTAACATGGAGCATCTTCCCTTATGATTTTTTGCCATTTATCTATCTTCTTTGGTAATGTCTCGGTTAATGTCTTTGGCCCATTTTTTACATTAGGTTGTTTTCTTATCATTGATTTCTAAGAGGTCTCTGTATATTTTGGATAACAGTCCTTTGTCAGATATGTCTTCTGCAAATATTTAATTGTAGTCTGTGACTGTCTTTTCATTCTCTTGACAGTGTCTTTAACAAAGAGAAAATTTTAATTTTATGAAGTCCAACTTGTCATTTCTTTCTGTTATGAATAATGCTTTTAATGTTGAATCTAAAAAGTCATCACCAAACCCAAGGTCATCTAGATTTTCTCCTATATCATCTTCAAGATGCTTTAGATTTGTATTTCATATTTAGGTCTGCAATCCATTTTGAGTTAATTTTTGTGAAGAGTATGAAGTCTGTGTCTATATTTATTTTTTGGCATGTGAATGTCCAGGTGTTCCAGTACCATTTGTTGAAAAGACCATCTTTTCTTCATTGTATTGTCTTTGCTCCTTTATCAAAGATGAGTTTACCATATTTATATGAGTATATTTCTGGTCTTTAATCTATTGATCTATTTGTCTATTCATTTACCAATATTGCACTGTCTTGATTACCAAAGCTTTATAGCTTTATAGTAAGTCTTAAAGTTGGGTAGCATCATTCCTCCAACTTTATTCTTCTCCTTCAATATTGAGTTGGCTTTTTTGTGTCTTTTGCATCTTCACATAAATTTTGAATCTATGTGTCAATATTCATGATGCAAGATATTAGTAATAGAGAGGCGTCTGGGGACAAAGAAGGGGTATTTGGAAACTTTCTCAGTGTCTGCTCAATTTTTCTGTAAACCTAAAATTGCTCTTAAAAGTCAAATGTATCAGTAATACTTTTTAATATTTGGTAAATTAAAAAATACTTTGTGCCCTGTCAGGGTTGTTGAAACCAGCTCATTGATATGATCTCATTACTATATTCTCATGAGACCAACCTGTCACAAGAACTCTTTCCAAGAAGACTCTCCTAAATGTGCTGAGGCTGGAATTAGACTAGCAGTCACAGGTGTCCCTGCTGGCTTCTGTGCAGCTTTCCCTTGTTTAGTTGCAGTAGTAGGTGCAGGTCCAGAAGATGCCAGCCTTGATGCTGGAGCCTTGGGTACAGGTGCAGAAGTGGGAGCCAAAGCCAGGACAGAGGCTGGTACTCGAGCCACAGCTGCTGCTGGGGATGAACCAACCACAGCAGTGGTGGCTGGATTTGATCACTGGGTGGCATGTAGCTGGGGCTGGTGTTGTCAGTGCTTTGGGATTTGTCACCATAACTATTGTGAACTTTCCCTCATTATGACTACATTCTTTGAGGGCCATATCATCATAAAGAGTTTTGTCTGCAAAAATTAAGTGTTATCTCACTACTCAAAATGCATCAGTCCCCTTCAGTGCTTTAACTACAAAGCTGCAGCCAGACTCCAGAAGGCCCAGTCACCTGCACCAAGTTGAATTCTGGTGCTGTGGTACAGCCCGACAATGGAATACTACTCTGTGCTGAAAAGAAATGAGTTATCAAGTCATGAAAGGATATGGAAGAACCCAATGAAAACTACTGACCGTCTCTCCAGAAAGAGGCACTTGCATATTTTACACATTCACTGAACTCCATCAAGGAGCCCGAGGTTGAAAATCTTCATCTAAAGTTTAAAATAGTGCTTCTCAATCCTTTTTCACATTATGAAATTCATAGAAATGATGATATTCTTAGAGCACACTGGGATAAGTTAAACGAGATGCGAAGGCAACTGCATGGGGCTTAGTGAAAAAAACACGTTGGTTTTTAAATACCCTATCGTGATAATGAGAAAAATAAAATAAGCATATGAAGGATGATATAAAATATTGTGTTTGTATAAGCTTTCAAATAAAGTCTTCTCAAAAATAAATCTAACAAAAGACACAAATGCATATTACTAAGTAAAATAAGCCAATCTGAAAATGCCACATGCTGTATGACTCCAACTATATGACATTCTAGAATAGAGACAGTAGAACAATCAGTGGTTGTCAGGAGGGATGAATAAGCAGAGCACAGCCGAATTATGTGACAGTGACACTACTCTGTATGATACTTACAATTGTGGATAAATGTCGTTACACATTTGTTCAAACCCAGAGGATGTACAACACCAGAAGCAAATCCTAATGTAAACCATGAACTTTGGAAGAAAAGATGCACTAATGTAGAGTCAACAACTGCAACAAATGTACCACTCGGTGAGGGATGCTGATGATGGAGGAGGCCATGCGTGTATGCGGGCACCAGGTACATGGGAAGTCTATACACCTTCCACTCAATTTTACTGTGAACCTGAAAACGCACTAAAAGTAAAACCTAAAATGAAAATGAAAATGAAAAATCTATCTTCTACTATGAACCACAAATCTGGGCCCCGGGGACCATGGATAAAGATTTTTTTTTTAATTAAGTGCATTTGTACACTAGCTTTACGATAAAACTCAATTATTGAAACTACTTTCCTATCCTCATATCTACCCTTCTTACAGGAATGCTTTTAAAGTTTCATGCAGTAACTGCAATGTGAAGAGAATTAAAAGAAGAGGGGAAAAGATATGAGTCAAAGTGTTGGTAGCATAAGCTGTCTGGAGAAGCAGAGAAGGATCCTCTTCACTTCTTAGTGTGTTTTTACATAAAAGGACTGTAGACTGAGCCAGTGTTGCTCCTGAATGGCTTAAGCTTCTTGGAAAAGATTTCACAATATGAGACAGAAGAGCTTTACAGCCCTGGGCTGTAGGCAGAAGCCTGTGGAGGGTTATACAGGTGAGTTGTCTCAAAAAGTTTGATTCCTACTTCTAAGCTGTCCAATTTGTTGCCATATAGTTGTTCATAGTATTCCTTTATGACTTTTTGTCTTTCTGTGGCATTCGTTGTCTGACTGAAGCATTATGCTGTACACCAGAAATTGACACAATATTGTAAACTGACTATACTGTAATAAATATGTATATATTAGTCTCGTGTGTGTATATATATACACACACACACACTAAAAAAAACCACTTTGATTCCTGAGCTTGACTTCCACTTGAAAGAGCATCTCAGGCAGACAATGAGATACACTGGTGACTGGACCGAGTCAGACAGTAGCATCTGAATTCACAAGAAACTTACGGGAGCCTTAGAGGTCTGCTGGGCATTGAAAGGATAAAGAGCCTTGGCTGGTAAGGGGAATAAAGATGAGCCAAGAAAGCTACCAAAATCATGCTTGCTGTTATTTTACCCTCTGACAATAGTTAGTCAAAAGGCAAAGTGGACTTAGTCTCCACCTCAATTGTGTCTTGTCTTTTTTGCCCAACTGTTTTGAAACAGCCTCTAGTCTTTTCCGTTTTTGGTCTATCTTCTATATTGTTGCCTGAAATTATTCTAATTTATGAAGAGGATTCGTGCCTGGAAATAATAAGCTCTCAAATATTTGTTAAGTAAATGACATTTCCTCTCGTGATTAAAATCCTCCCATGGCTTCTAATTGCCTGTAGTATGGAGTCCAAATGCCTCAGCGTGATCTCTGAGACTTTAAGACTCCAGGCACCCTCTTCTCTTCTAGGATCTCATCACACGTACCTCCTTGTGATTTCCTGACTTTGAGATCTTCTCTTTTGTTTCTAATGATTTACTTATGCTATTTCCTCTTGCTGTCATGCCCATCTTCCCATTTTGTCTTGAATGTTTCTATTCCCCCTCAGTCCTGTTCGTCAAAAAATCTTCCCTGAGGTTTCAAGACCAAGTTGATCGCATCAAAAAGTTCCCATGATACAAACTTGCAGTTAAAAGATGAAAAAGTCCTGAAGAGCTAGCACACAGCATAGTAATTATAGTCAACAGTGCTCTGTTCCATACTTCAAAGTTGCTAAGACACTAGATCTGAAGGGTTCTCACCACAAAAAAGAAATATTTATGTGATGTGATAGAAGTGTTACCTAACACAACAGTGGCAATCGTGTTGCAATATGTACAGGTATCAAATGAACAGGTTGTACACCTTAAACTTACACAATGTTTTATGTCAATCACAGCTCAATTAGAAACAAGGTTTTTAAAAGTTCCTGTGAAACTGAGTAAAACTTATCCTGCTTTTCAAGTGTATTATAAATGGTTGTTTACATACTTATTTCTCCCTTTAGACAGTTTTTCAGGGCAGAGATCTCAGGTTAACTGTCTGTGTCAAGGCATGGAACAGGGTAGAACAAATAAAGCAGTGGTATTAGGCAAACCTAGATGAGACAGCTGACTTCTCTTGTCAAGTTGTGTGACCTTAGTAAAATTAATTAATTTCTCAGAAGTTCAGTTTTCCTCTCTAAGAATACAAAAGAAGGCAACCTTGGCTGGGTCAGCAGCAGTAGGCAAAACTTCTACTTCTGAAATAAATGTAGTGAGATAGAAGCAATGTGTGTACATGAGTGTTTTCTAAACCATTATTTTAATTTTAATGATTTTTAATTTTTCTTTTTTGTCAAAGCTCTTAGCCCTATTCAAAGCTTGTAGCAAATGCTGCCTTGACAGAGTCTACAGTAATTAATGGTATCTGAAGTAGCTGTAATTTTCTGTGGAAATGAAAAGCTGAGATTTATGAAATTTGCTTTTAGTTTGCTTTCAAAATAGCATTTCTGAAGTGTTTTCCTTTTATCATATGACTTAGGTCATTTGCTTAACTTGAATTTTAGACTCAATAGTTCTTATTCAGAGAACCGATTAGTACATTGTAGCATCAGAGTAAGTGAATACACTAAGATGGTAACATAGGTATGAATTAACCAAAGAATGTTAAAATATAAAACTATACTCTGGTCAGAAGTTAGAACTGTAGATCTGACATGTAATGTAATGTAATGTAAAAGCTCTTCCCCTCCCCAGGACTTCGTATTTATTCCAAGTCATCCTGGTATATTTCTGTTTGCTTTTTTGATTCTTAAGTGTGGAAGTGAGGATAACTGGAGAGAAACTAAGATAAGTAAGCTATTGTTATCAAAGATTTAAAACTAAGAATTACATGAAAGGCCATGAAAATCCAAAGCCATTCTCAAAGAGGAAATATATTGCCAGGCCCACGGAAAGGTCTATTTCCACCTGAATTCAGTATGTGGTATCTCTTTGTTAGGAAGTAATTGCAAATCAATACACACTGAGTATGATGTTTTAAAAATATACCTTGGATCAAAATGCAAAATTTATCCTCATTAAATGCTTTACCTCTAAAGATTTGGATTTCCTTTTACTCTAAGCATGCAGGAAAAAAAAAAAAGTAATAAAACCAAAGCTCTCATCTAAAAAAAAAAAAAAAAAGAAAGAAAAAGAAAAAGAAAAAAAGAAAGAAAACACCTCCACAATTTGAAATTTGGTTGTTCTCAAAGGGTAAAATTTCTGCCAAATGGATGGCAAGCTGTTGTCAAGGCATAATGGAAGCTTCTGTGGGAGTCTGAGAGCGATTAATGCACAGAAGTTGTGTCACAGTTTGAGCTCACATACTCTTTGAAACAGAAAGAATCTAAATTTCAAAGCTTTTACTAATATTTCTCAATAGCTGTAGCATTTATTCATAGATATCCAGTATAACCTTGTAGCATTAACCCTAGAAATAAAAATATTAACTTTAAAAAAAAAGTAAAATTATTTCCAATGCCTTTTCACTTTATTACTATTTCAGAAATCTAAAATAACTCAATATGTCAAAGAAATGAAACACTCTTATTATATAGATTAATAAAATACGAGTTCCCAAATATTAAGATAATAGGAAGAATATAAGTCCAGACTTACTCAACAGACTGTGACCCATGACGAAGATCCTTTGCTTGACCAAACTTCAGTCAGGCTCCTGAACCTTCTCCTAAGCCCACCTGTGCACTTCTTTGTAAAAATCCCACTTTAGCAAGACCCCCTGATAGATAAGTTTCATTAAGAGTCCCTCATCCTCTAAATCTGTCCAGCCTCGATATCTCATTGGGGTTCTCATTCTCCACCATCCTACAGGTGATGTCTGACCACCACGGTCTGTCTTCAGCAAAGATCCCGTCGTGTCAGTCTAGCTAGAATCTCCCTTACCTCTGAGGTTTCTTCTCAGTTATTTTCCATCCACTTACCCTACCCTACTTCTTGGCTATAAATTCTCATTTGCCCATACTGTACTTGGAATTGCACCCAGTTCTATAGTGAGGACTCTTTTCCCTTACTGCAATAGTTCTGAATAAAATCTGTTTACCATTTTAACTACTGTCCAGCTCTGTATTTGTCTGTTTGTTGACACCAGGAGATGTTAGGTCCTTTTGCATACTTTTATCATTGAATCTTTAACAGCATGTTTTGTTACTCTCATTTCAAGTTAAGAAACTGAAAGGTAGAGAAATTATCATTTGTTGAAGAGCAAATAACTAGTTAATGGTAGAGACAGAACTTAAACAACCCAGGGTTTTTGTGGATTTTTTTAAAGTCCTACTTATTCCAAAAGTTGTATCATTTCTAATTTTTACCTAATGTTTCAAAATTTTCTCTAAATATAGAAAACATAAGAGCAGTTAACTTAAACAGACAGTTTTTACAACATGGAAGATGGAAACAGCTTCCTCTTCTAAGATATAGTAAATTTATCTTAGCATCAACATAGTTTGGAAAGAAGCCATTATCATTACACAAGGGAGTTCCCAGAAGTGAGCCAAAACAGAGCCTTTGGAAGTAGAATCATATGAACCTTTCATTTCAGATCCTCTGGGGAAGTAAATGAAGACTCTTTATCCCACATGGTAATGCTCCTGCGGACCATCTCATCTTTGGGAAGGGTCATACTGCATTCCTGGAATGTTTGAGGTCACTTTGAGAGATTGGCTGCATTCCCATCCACACCCATCATTAGGGAAAATAGTGTCCAAATTCAGCTAGCTGATGATTACAAACTCTTTAAAACATAGAGCTCCCATCTTGAACTTACAAAATAGCCTTCAAGGTTACTTTATAGCAATAACCTATTAGTGATTTCTAAGTAAACTCATCTGACTTATAGTTAATAATGATTATTTACTATCTGTTAACCTCATAATTGCCAGGTAAAATAAAGAAATTATTTGACCCCCAGGCTTAAGAGTGAGGTATTTTACCTTCAATCTGAGGAGGAAGAATGCCTTGGATATGGAAACACAGCCCTGCAGAGAGCACATACTGACATAAGGTTGTAAGCGGGATGGCTCATTTGTGTCTTTCTGGTTTGTTGGGACTTCTGTTTGAGAAATCAAGAGAACGCATTCCATATACTTTGTTAATTAAGGACAGTAATTAGGGATAGATGTCACATTCTAGCTGTTAACTCCTTAAACACATAATTCCTATCTCATATTTAAATAAATGGACATGATAATTGGCTTGAACCATGGCCAGTACAGGAAAGGAAAACAATCTTCCTCTACCCTCAGGCTCTGCCCTGAGCCTGAGAATTAACTGGAAGTAAGAAAAACAGGAGAAAAGCATACAATTTTATTTAATATTTTTGTATGCACCCAGGAGCCATCATAGGAAAAAATTAAGACTCAAAGAAGCAATTAGGACTGAAAGTTTATATACTTTTTTGACAGAAAATCACAAATTTGAGGAGAAATGACAAGACAAAGGCAGAGGACTTAAGCTTTTAGGGATAGGATATTATGGGAAAGTGACTAAGAAATCCATGGGGGAAATTCATGGAAGGTTAGGGTTACTTTAGTAGGTTTGTTTGTACAGATTCATTTAGGCATTCATTCCCAGTCTCCACTAATAAGAATGTCCTTCTCTTACTGGTACAGGGAGGGTAACTTTCTCTGGGGAACTATGTGTGACCTGATTTTAGGTAGAAAGATAGTAGGGGCGGGGAGTCAGAGAGCCCTTCCTACATCCAATGTCTCTTAAGTGCCTTTATCTCAAAATAATCAATATGCCAAAGAGGCATGTTTTGGGCTGGTGTGTTCTGAACACCTTCACCATCATTATCAGTAGAGGAAATATGTACTTTTAGCTCTTGGAACCTAAGGAAATATAACACCGAAAGGAATTCTGGTGAGTCCGTTTAATTCATGTGCACCATCAGGTAACATAAAAGTCACTATAAGAAAAGCTGGGGAAAACACTAACCTCCAATTTAATAGTAGTTTAGTTCAAACAAGTAAACTGCAGTACATGGAACTGACAAAAGAGAACTTTCTAGAGAAAAGACATGTCCAACAGCAAAAAGAAAAAGAGTTTGTTTTCACATGATTCCCAACACTCATATGAACTATTTTATACCACAGCTTTAAATTTTCTGAAATAACTAGGCAATTGCCATATTCTAGACCCGTTTGCTGGTTGACTTGCGGGCATGTGAGCAACCTCTACCAAAGCAGGAGTAAACTGATGTGGGAAGCTTGGCTCTCTCGCACCAACACTAGGACTGCCAGTACAGAGCACTATCAAGTACCTATTTTGTCAAAGGCCCACAGAAGAAATGAAAAGATGACAAGATGCTCTGGAGAACTGTATTTCATATGGAAAAATGAGCACAGCTGGAGAAATGAATGTGGTAGATGCTGTAACTAGTACAGTTGGGATGTTACATTGATTCTAACAAGCAGGATTGGGGAAGAAGACACGTGGAGACAGACCACTATACACTGAAGTCTTCTTGAATCCCAATTTCAAAATGAGACCACAATGTGAACCTTGAGTACTTGCCAATACATCATCTGTTAAGTGGTCAAAGCACACAATTTGTTGCGTTATAAATACAAAGTTCTTTTTTCCTCTGTAAGAATCTAATTTTAGAAATGCCAGGAATACATTTTCAGGGGGAGAAATTCGATGGGCAGATAAAGCTTTTGAATACTTAATGGAATACTGTAAAGAAGACAACACTATTAAATAAGTTGTTCATAAAATACGCTATACAACTCTGGAAAAAATACAGCCAGGAAAATGGCTCGAGTCAGAGGCTGCTTTTCTGACACTTGATTCAAATACAGGTGTTTCCCAGTCAATGAACTCAAATGTGAAGAAGGCCTAAAGCTAAAAATTAAGATGACTGTCTTGAATGATCATTGATTCATATAAACATTACTGTGAATTATCTGCATGATCATCTTTTAAGGGGGCAATAGACCAACAGAAGTTGAGTTAAAGGAGCCCAGAAAATTCTTTTCACCAAAAACAGAAGTATCCCCCACCCCTGTACCTCAATTTTCTCCAGTGATAGAGATCTATCCACACATTGTGAATGAACTTCTAACATGCTGTTTTCCCAAGTGTCTAAGCCTTCACTTGACCCCATTATGGTTGAAGAAGCATCCATATGACCATATGGAGCCAAGGACAGGCCATGGCCCACCATCTGTCCATGAGAAAAGGACTGGGAGATTTTCCTTCACTGATCACACATGTCTTGGCACTAAGTGCAGAAACTGGTCGTCTTCTGGATCAAGGCAGTTTATGTTAAATGCAGGAAGTTATTTTCACTTTCGTGTATAATAGGTCATCTACAGGGGACCATTTTGAATAGAAATTGCCACTTCTTGATCGTGTAGTGCTTATTACAGACTCCGCAGGGTGATTGTCATTAAATCAGCAACACGTTTGACTTCATCTTCGGGCCCTGAAGCTCATTCCTGCCTTTCACTACAGGTCCTGGAGCCTCTCTGCTTTGCATGAGAGAAAAATCTTTATATAAATTAACCAAATTCAAAGAAATCTGGTGTGTATTCTAGATGATAATATAGTAAACTTGATTTTAACAAGGCCTATATATCAACAGTTTAGAAAACCCCAAACACAGATAAATACATATTTATACATTCTCTTAGCTTTCTCAGAAATCGCGTTTTCCTCAATAATCATGGCATTTTTGATTATTTTAATATCTACTTTGTATTCAAGTTTTAACTTTCCCATGAAGGCTATATTTCAAAGCATCAACAATATGTGGCCCTCCTTAAATGTTACTGCAAGAAGTAGAAAGTAGGAAAGACAAAGAGAAGGAGAGATGGGAGTGCTGGGTGGTGACCTAGAATCACCCACCAGGTAAGGGACTGTCTCAGCTCACCTTGTGTGATCAAACGCAGGCCTCCAAATTAAAAATGACTGTGTCCAGTTATGTGTGGAGCAGTCAAAATCACCTCAACTTCTGAGACTCCACCTGACATTCATCCGCATTGGGAAACAGATAAGATATTCTTGTCTCTTTACATGCTGGCCTGAGATCAATATGAAGCTTTATCAAAGAGTGTCTTCTTCCATGTTATTTGAATCCTATTTGTTCCAAGTGACCCTCCTCCCACCCTTGGTGAACACAACCTTTTTCTACACCCTTGATCCAATGTTCTCAAAATTAGTATCTTTATTTTAGTTCTCTCTACCAACTTAGGCCAACAGTGTTTATTGTGCACACTGTATCTCCCAATCTCCCAACATGAATGTCTACCTGCCTGTATCTTCTCCTCGCCACTGCTGTCTATGGCCCTTCGAGATGACAATGAATTGGCTCAGTAAGCCCGAGACAATATGCACTAGGGTTTGTGAGGTCTTCATTTATCACATTTCCTACTGTGTGCCACTGGACAGGTCCTTAAATACTCTGGGACTCACTTAGCTCAGTCATGGAATGGACAGAAATGTCATTCCAGATGATCAGGAAGGTCTGATGAGAAAAGATTCTCTTTGCTCAAAATTACAAGATTTGATTTAAGACAACAGCAGAATACCAGGATTCAGTGAGTAACAGTGGAAATGATACCCATCCCATTTACTATGGAGAAGAGAGGTGGGCAGGATGGGATGATATTAATATTCATGAAATCTAAGCGAAGGCATTTATCAGGAAAAGAAGACTGTAGTTATTTTCTCAAATTAAACATTAATTCTTTTTTTTTTTTTTGGTGGAGGAGGTAATTAGTTTTGTTTGTTTACTTATTTACTTAACGGAGGTACTGGGGATTGAACCCGGGACCTTGTGTATGCTAGGCACACACTCTACCACTGAGCTATACCCTCCCCCTAAACATTAATTCTTATTACTTCCCTATGTATCCCAGCTAGCACACTTCCTTCCTGTTGTAAGCACAGCAGAAAAGGTAATCGTTAGAGAAGCCCAGTTTAAGAAAGAAAATAATAGTTTTTTAAAAGATACTGCATTTGCTCTGACAGAACTTAATTCAGAATAATTCTTCTGATTTGGTCACACTCATTCACCAATGCTAAACCACCTCTGACAATTATCTTGATTTTACTTTCTCTATGTCCCTTGTTGGGAATAAAGTTAATTTTTAATGTTGCTCTTATGAACCGCAAACTTAAATAAATACCTGGTTCACATTCACTCTCTTTCCTCTGATTTCCCATTTCCACTTCTACATCATTAATGTCTTTGCTGGCTTCCAAAAGGGTTTGGTATCCCCTTATGTTCATTAGCATTTTGTCCAGATGAAAGAACAGGGCACAGAGGAAGAGGCTTTATTTGTGAACTTGCTGTTCTCTCGTGAATAACCAAAGCTCTTTCTCCTGGTATCTCTGGGGGAAAAAATACTCTAAAGTATAAAGGAGAATTGGAGCACAGTTACGCTCTTTGGTTGGTTAGACTTCATTTGCAAGAGTATTTTATGGGATTCGGATTAGAGCCTTCAGGTGGGATGAGTCAAGTGTGCACTGACACAGCACATACTCCTCCAAATTTTATGCAAATAATGGCATCATTTTAGAGATTCCTGTTACTTGTGGACCAGAAAAAAAATTGATTGACTCACCACATGGTAAGTAGTCAGGCACTGGAAGTCCCCAGATGACATTTAGGGGGCCTGTGTAAACAAATAGAGAGGTCCATGGATTCAAAACAATGTCAGATAAATCAGGTTACAAACAACAAAAAAATAAATAAATAAAAGCAGCAGTGCTGTGAGAACTTGTTCCTCCCAGCGTGTTTCTCATGACAATTGCTTTATATTTTAGACAAGACTCATTTTCATATTTGCTTTTGGACACCATTATGTAGCATAATATGATACTAGTAGCCTCCATTTTTTAAAATGCCTACTATGTGCTGAACACTGTTTGTCCCTTTTTTTTAATGTCAGTTTGGCAAAGAAACCATTATTATTCCTATTTTACAGGTGAGAAATCTAAAGATCGGAGAGGTTAAAAGATTTGCTTAAGGTCTCAGAAACCATAAGGGATTGGAGATGGGTTATGAACCCAAGTTCAAATCCAAATCCTGTGTTTCTTCCTCTATAATCGACTTTCTGTCCACATTGTTTGCTGTTATGCAATGGAAACCATTATGTAAAATACCAATGTCAATATTTTTCCAAATAAATAATTTATTTCAGCAAATAATTACCTTATTTGCCAGATTTTGCTCAGCAAGCTTTAGCTTTGCTGTTTGTCTAAACGTGGTCAAATGGAAAGTGCTTCTCCCACTCACCTCTTACCCTGTTCTCCTGTCTCACCTTCCACTTATACATGGACACAAATCCTGATGTTGGTAAATAAGGCAAAATATTTAAGCAAGAGTTTCTGTAATTATTCCCATGTATTCATTTTGTGACATTTCCTTGAGCCCCAAGACAGTTCTGCCCTTTCCAAAGGAAACAGCAAGCTTTCAAGCCACGATCTTGATACATAACCATGCACAGCCCATTTGATGTTGTGGAAAAGATGCTTTGTGTTGCTTCCTTTCTATTCCACTAGTAACACTGATAAATGGTTTCTTTTATTAACAAATTCAATAAAATATTTTAGGGAGGTGCAAACACTTACAGATGCACAATAATCTAGATGGAATGGCCATGATAACCACGGAAAATATAATCTGATATGTTTCCAAAGGAAAAGCTTCAGACTAAAATCTTCAGATAGTTTTTTCTCCTTTCCCAAGCCATCTAATTCCATGGTAAATTTTCAGTTAATATTCTGTCCTTAGGATTAAAATTCATCAAAAGAGTAAGGTAACAGGAAAATAGCATCAGTTGCCTAGACAGAAGATTTCTTTAGCACTCATGTATTGAATATTTAACATGCCCCAATCTTGGTGATAATACTGTAGCTGCAAATATGATTTTAAAAGAACTAAAAAGATACTCATATTTCAAATGATTTGGGAAGGGTTAAATAAATGATGGTATATTTACTTGATGGAATAGTATGTAGACATTACAACTGATGGTTTTAAAGACATGAAATTATGAGGAACCGTTTGATACCATGTTAAGGTGGAAAGGAACAGAAAGTACTTACAATAAGATTAACAGTAAGCAAACATCAGTAATGATTTTTTATGAGTAATGGAATGATGGGTGATTTTATTTCTCTTTCTTTTATATTTATCAACTTTATGAAAACACCACAAGCAAGGAAAAATAGATTCTTGGATGCATGGAATAAATGCTTAGCAAGAGCATGGGATAGGGTTGTCAACCCCACCTAAGGAATTTAGCCAGATATCACAAGAATATTGGGCTAGTATTTAAGGAGAGGTTCACTGGGCAAAGAGGGAGGAAAGACATGAAATAGTAAAAGTGTCTGGTGTTTTCATGAGCAATGGTAGTGTGCCCTGGACTTGGTCTAACCATATCATGACTAAAACATCTGAAGCATTATTAGGTCATAACCAAGGCAAGTCTCTACACCTGTGAACCTTAAGTAATCAAATAGGAATTTAGGTAAGAACACAAAGACCTGCATGAAATATTACTATGTATGAAACCAACTTCAAATAATATTGGCAATTCTATTATGCTTCAATAGCCATAACCTCCTGTCATTCCCTTACTTGGGATATTGTAGAGTTACTTGTCCTTAGTCCCACGCCATATTTAGTGATTGTAAAGAAGGGTGGGTGGTACAAGATGAGGATGGAGAGAGATAGGTGAAGCCAGATGACATTTAGTCCTACAGTCAGTTCAGAGCAATGGCTCTTTATGAGTCCAGGAATAAATCAACACATACACAGTCAACTGATCTTTGACAAGATAGAAAGAATACACAAAGGAAAAAAGATAGTCTCCAACAAATGGTGTTGGAAAAACTGAATATGCATATGCCAGAAAATCAAACTAGATCCTTATCTTACACCATATGAAAAATAAACTCAAAATGGACTAAAGATTTATTTGGAAGAACCAAAACTATAAAACTCCTAAAAGAAATCATAGGGACAAGATCATTGACGTTGGTCTTGGTAATGATTTTGATGAAATAGAATTTATATTTTAAGGCAGGACAAGAAAAATTAAGCATAGGATTATCTCTCTGTGTCCGTTTGGGCCTCCTCTCTCCCTCCCTAATGTGCAGTGTGCATCTTCATTGCACATTAAGCCAAGCTCCTCAAAGATGAGGATGCCTGCTTGACCATAAATATCATTTTGTCCCCCTTCTTCTGATGCCAGCAATGTAACTTCTTAAATGAACAGTGTTTATTCACAGCTCTGTAAGTGTTCATGGTGACCTGCTGATTATTTTTTACTTGCTTACCTGGACTATGTATCCTTGATGAACTTATGTAAAATGTCTGTATGTCTTTTTGATGTATTATCCTTTGTTTCTATTTCTAACTGATGGAACAGTTCTCAGAACTTTCTGAAAGTCTATCTCTAAGGTTATAATCCTCAGTTTGGCTCAAATAAAATTCCCTTTTTTCTTCTTACTATGACTGTTAATTGAACTTTCATTGACAATTTATTGGACATTACACCAAAAGCACAGGCAACAAAAGTAAAAATAGATAAATGGGACCACATCAAAATTGCACAGCAGAGGGAATAATCAACCAAGTGAAAAAGCAACCTATGGAATGGGAGAAAATATTTGCAAACCCTACTCAATATCCAAAATATATAAGGAACTCCTACAACTCAATAGCAAAAACAAAACCAAAACAAGTGATTCAATTTAAAAATGGTCAAAGAACTTGAATAGGTGTTTCTGCAAAGGAGATATGTGATGCTGGATGATAACCAACAAGTACTTGAAAAGGTCCTCAACATCTCTAATCATTAGGGAAATGTAAATTAAAATGGCAACGTGGTATCACCTCACATATGCTAGGATGGCTACTATAAAAAAATAAGATAACAATTGTTGACAAGGAAGTCGAGAAACTGGAACCATTTTATACTGTTGGAGTGGTGCAGCCACTATGGAAAACAGTATGGAGATTCCGCAAAACATTAAAATAAAACTACCATATTATCCAGTCATCTCATTTCTGGGTATATATCCAAAAGAATTAAAATCAGAATCTTGAAGAGATACTTGCACCCCCATGTTCATTGCAGCATTTTCACAATAGCCAGAACATGAGAACAACCTAAATGTCCATCAACAGATAAACGAATAAAGAAAATGTGGTATGTACATGCAATGGAATATTATTTGGCCTTTAAAAAGAAAGAAATCCTGCTACTGCAACAATAAGGATGGACCTGGAGAACACTATGCTAAGTGAAATAAGCTGGTCCCAGAAGGACAAATCCTGCATGATTCCACTTATACAAAATATCTAAAATAGTCCAAATCACAGAAGCAGAGAATTAGAGTGGTGGCTGCCAGGAGCTGGGGGCATGGGGAAAAGGGGAATTGTTGTTCAACAGGTATAATATTTCAGTTGGTAAGATGATGAAGCTCTAGAGATCCGCTGTACAACATGATGCCTATAGTTAAAATACTGTTATATTCTTAAACATTTGTTAAAAGTATAGATTGCATGTTGAGCTTTCTTACCACACTTTAAAAAAAAAAAAAGAGGCAGCAGAAGCTGTTTGTGAGAAGGGGCACTACACGAGCAGATTTTTTTTCCTGGAAGTAGCTCATTTTTGTAAGCAGTGTAAAGGATAACATGGATTAGGAGGAAAGCTGGAGACCAGAAGGCCAGAGGGAGAGCTGTAAAATGGTTCCAGGGTACAGAGTGGAGTGAAGAGGCAGTAACTGCAAAAAATTGCCAAATTAAAGTCACCGCAGTTAAATTACCCCTTAACTCTGTGATCTGAGATAAGCCTCTTTACTTCTATTTCTTCACTAGTAAATTGAAAGTGATGGGCCTTCTTCAAAATATCATTGTGGGAATTAATATATGAGAAAGTATTTTACAAGCTGCTAAATCATGTAAAACCATAGATTTTAGTAGTTTTATTGTTCTTAGTAATGGGAATATTAGTACAATTCTATTGCACTATCCTAGCAAGACTTATATTTTGAAAATACATACCAAAGGCAGAAAAGGAAAACAGATGAGAATTTCTGCTTATAACAAAGTTTCTAAGAAGTAAATATGGTGTAGCAGTCATATGGATGCATTAGGTAATGCAAGGCTTTAGCACTCATCTAAAATCAGATATTAAGCTAACATTCCTTATTTGAAAACATGCATTGTAAAAGAGTCACTGGCTTCCCTCATCTACGTTTGTGATTTTGGAAAGTCACCAAATAAAATGTTTACTTTCAAAAATGTATATTTTATCTGGCTAACTCTCTTGTTAATACAGCTTGAATATTTAGGGTGTTTCCATCTTTTCCCAAGGCTTCTTTTTTTTTTTTTTTTCTTTTTCTTTTTTTTTCCTCTAAGGCTACTTTTGTTTTTGAGTTGAAATTTCTCCTTAATACTTCTTAGAATGAAAGAGAGGAAACATATCCTTTTTGTTTTCTTTGCAAAAGCTTTTTACTCAATCTCAAATAATATTCAGATCCAATTTTAAAAATGCTGACTAAATTCCATTAAATATAATGTTAAATTCAAATAAAACTCAGAATACTTTATATCTATAACATAAGTAAAACCATAAAACCAAACACTATTTTTTTCAAGTTAATTACAGCCAAAGAAAAAATTTATAACATTGAAATTATTGGTTAATAATGATATGATATTGGGTTTAAGAGAAAAATGCAGCCTTGGATCTAATCCTAGATTTGATCTATTTCTGTATTTTTCACATAAATCCTACAAGTGTAAGAATTACATGCTCACATATGCATCTTATATGAACCAAAACAGTTTCAAAACTTTACTAGCTCAAAATAATGACAATTTAGCCAACAATCTTCAGGTGCCATTCTAACACATGATTAATGAACAAAGTTGTTATGTTTACTTAAAGTTCTAGTTAGCAATGTAGTTTGTTGAAATCGACATTAAATATTTTCTATTTTATTGATTGCTAAAATTGAAAGCAGCAAATTTCGTCACTGCATGTTTAGTGCCCGCTTAACTGTTGCTGAATTATTGCAGATTAGTATCAGAAGTATTTGCATACAGCAGCCATTTGCCAAGTGAATGAGGTGCCAGATGTACCTACTGACTCAAGACTTGTCTATTTCAAGTGCTTTGAAAACTTTGTGCAGTGATTCAGCTTCCCCATTTCAAACACACTATCGTATCCCAATGCAGACCTGGACGCTCATGTGACTGGGTGTTCCATGATAAGGCAGATATCTAGATGATGCAGAATTCCTGGGAAGTGGTTTCGGAACCTTAAGAAACCATTTACTGACCTCAATCTGAAATTCTGCTGTCTAAAGTCAATTCCAATTTGTGCTTATTTGTGAGAAAAATATACATAGTTCTAAACTGTAGTCTCCTTTTACTCTAAGATTAAAATTATGGCTAAGACAACAGAAAAACAAAGTGGTTCAAAGATTTATTTTGGTAGAAAAAGAGAACACAGTTAATTAACCTAGACTTCCTAGAGTATCAGATTATAGCTGGTGGTAGACAATATGCAATTTAGATAAATGAGAGAAAACAGACAGGTTCGTCTGTTGCTAGGATGTGGAGTTGAGGCAGAAAGGAAGCTGTAATGAGGTTAATAGAGAGGTTAAAAAGAAGTATACACACATATATTTTGCTAACTCTCCTTGTTTGTGCAGAGCCAAACAAGTTGTTGGGGAAAAGAGCATAGAAAAAGGAAAACAAAAAAGGAAAGCAAAAAAGTACTTTCCTTCACCCCTGAGGGAATAAGTCACCTCCTGGGAATTATCTCACAAGAGACACGCAGTAATTCAGCAGACAGGGACATGTTCCCTTTAGAATGCATCCCGGTGAAAACTTAATGTGCTGGGTGCTCAGGAAAGTTATGTGTTGTACTGCTACAGACATGACATACCACCGTTAATCACCTTATGTTTACCAACTCAGTCCTAATGGCCTTTGAGAAATGGCTCAGGAATGAGCAGGCACTCTTTTTATTACAACCACCTCTGAGCCAAGTGCCTATTACTGACAGGGAGAATGGTAGGACCCAGAGAATTAACCAGGGCCTCTATATCACATATTTGTTTTTGGGAATCGCTTATTCTCAATGCTGTGCATTTTTTACCACAATTTAAAAATAAATGGTAAAATAATTCAAAATAGAATAGAATATTAGGAGCAAGATTTGGACCTTTTAAAATGCCTGTGTTTCCATGATAGTGGTTCTTGGGGACACAATGTCTTGCCTAGAGAACTCCTTAGCATACTCCTGTTGTGTAGAATGAGATCTTCGTATTTCTGCCATTTCTGCCCCTTCCAAAATTTATGTATTGCATTTGCAATTACTTTCTGTTTCAATTACAGTAAATTATAATTTACTGAACTCTTCCATTTGAGAAGATATCTGTGAGCAGATTTGAGTCTCACCATCTAAAGATGCTTATCATGAAAACTAGTAAGTAATCATAATTAGTATTGTTGCCATTTTAGTCTTCAAAATGTTTATTTCTAGCTCAAAAACTTTTTCATGCAATGCAGGAATTTCATCAGGTGGTAAAATGTCTTTATTACACGTTCTAAAAATCTTTGTGCCATGCCCAATGTGATGGTTCTCTTCCTAAACACTTACAGATTTAATCTTTTCTTTCACTAAAATCGTATTTTCTTTGTCTCAAAGATTGAAATCAAGTAAACATCAAAGGTGACACCCAAATATTCAGGTATTGGTAAAAGCAAAATTAGAAAATACATAGTTACCTCTGTCCATTTTCTACTAATGATAACAATAACTTCCATTTAATGACTGCTTTCTTATACAAGAGCATGCAAAGCACTTAACCTACATCATTTAACATTTTTATTCCAGCATACAACAGTTTAACAAGTCAGATTATGAGTATTTCATTTTCAGAAATGCATTTTTTGATGCTATTCATAAACTTTGAAGCAAATTCCTTCTATATTTTAAAACCATCCTTATTTCCAGGCAGCCAAACAATAAGATCAAATTAGCATCTTACTCTTGAGAGAGAATTCTTCATAAATATGATGCTTCTGGTAATAAGTTTCTCCATCATTTTGCTCTTTAAAAACAGGTAAAGGAAGTTTCTTGACATCTCAATTGGAAGTCACTAGAGCACTGCGTATAGGGCAGCAGAGAAATGTCCTTCTATGAGGAAGGCCTAGGTGAGGAAGACCTTAAAAGATCTGGGCATCAGTATTAAATGTTCAAGCTGAACAGTTCAAAAAGGAGTGAGTAATCCAAGCTTACCCTCATCATTTTAGTCTGGAAGTTTCTTCTTTATTTCTCTGGGTGATGAGTCTTTGGCTAATTATTGCTGCTGCTCAACATTCTTCATTAACCTTTGACTTCAGAATGTTTTATCATTGCCTTTCGTACGTCAGGTCGAATTTAGTATTAGAAATATGTGTTCTTCATTTGGGTTTTTAGAATCTATGGAATCCTAGCTTAATTAGCATTAATGTCCCATTTTTAGGAGGATGTGTCTCTGTGCAATGTTCAAGATACTCAGACTTTGAGAGTGTCTTGTCAAAAATGGAAGTTTTCGGTTACTGATGGTGATGTGTGTTTGACACATAAAGAATCGGGAAATCACCAAACGATATCTCAAAGGTGAATACCAATACCAACTTTTTCGTTTCCTCTGAGAACACTCTAACTACAAACGGGACATGGGTTACGTAAGTGACCAGAAGAGAAACAACCCAGAAGGGAGTTATTTAAGAATTTGCATGGTGGGGAAGTCCTCAGTCTATTTAAGGTTTATAAAAACTCTCTTCTTTGAGATGGACTCAAAGCATAGCCTCCCATGTTTCCTAAACACTGACATGCCTCAGGGGGTCAATAATCTCTTAAACCTACACTGGTCTTTGTTTTCACAGAAGAGTCATGAGTACAATAGGGAGAAGATAGTAATACCATAATAACATTTATTAAATTATATATGAATAAGAGAGAATTGTTTTAAATGTAATTCTTTTAATATGTTTTAAATGGCAAATGTTTTTGCAAAATGTTTTAACATTATTAAATTTTCTTTTCAGTACATATCCAAAAGTAACACAGCAGAAATTATTGCAGTAAGGCTCATTCTCTGTGTATTGGAGGTCTTAATTCAGAATCACATGGGCCTTTCAAAAGTCGTTAAGTCCAATTTTTCTCTCAGTGTGGACATGTCTTTTTAAGCATCCTCTACAAATGTGATGGGAACTCCACTTGGATATCTACAAAGAAAACAGTATGTAGCCTTCCAAGAAAAGACATTACAGAGAAGTAAAAATGTATAGCCATTGTTTTCAGACATGTTGGATTTTTGTATTTACCTATGATATCCATCTTAGGTAAACTTTCCAAGCTTACAAGAAATAGTTCTTGCTAGTGGAGGATCACCACACAATGGTACTATGTCTAAAGAAGCAGAAAAGGAAATAGAGGGGAGACGTGGGGAATCCACTTCTCTAGTTGCTTCTTTTTTTCCCTCCACAAGTGTGCCACCAAGAGTTTAGCAAATGCTTTTATCAATGAAAATAAACCTAATAAACATTTTCCAAAAAGTTTATTGATGTATAATTTACGCATAAAATTCACCCTTTTAAATTATATAGTTCTGTGCTTTTAATATTTTTACCAAGTGTTGCAACCATCCCCACCATCTAATTTAAGAACACTTTTACTGACCCAGCATAAATAATTTTTTAGTTTTTCTGTTCTTAATTTAGGAATTCTATCTTTCTGGATAAACCTAAGAAGTACTTTATTAATTTGGTGATGGCTGTGTCAAATCTAAAATGAAAAAAAAATAGATAAAAATTTAGACAGCTGGCAAGAAGGAGATAATAAGAAGTAATTCTTTTATTTGTTGCCTTTAGAAAAGTAAAGATTTCTGGGAAGAATTTTCAAATCTCAATTTTCAGTAATGGAAATTCTGGAAAGTAAAATATGGCAAACACCAAATGTTATCATTCAAATTTTTTCAAGCAATAATTAGCTGTTTGTAAGGCAAAGTTCTACCTAAGATTACAAAGATGAACTTGTAGACCCTTTTTGAAGAATTTGTACTATTCTAAGGAGAAAAACAAGTTACTCAGATTTAATCCTAACCTCTGGCTCTTTCAGTGCATGATATATTATCATGTGACTGTGCAGTAGTAGAGTTTTTATAGTGCTTATTCATATAGAAATGTTCTTCATAGTCTCATGCAAATGGTTAAAGACGGGAGAGATGCTATATTACGGCATCTGACTAGAAGAAAACGATGTGCATTCTTTTGATACTTACAATTCTTACTAACTTGCGTGTTTGATTTTAAATTTGCACTGCATGAGTTGGAAGAAAGCTCACTGGTCAAGTTATTTGGGAGGATTAGTCATTTTTCTTATCAAGGTCATTGCTGCACTAGGTTAAGTTGTCTTTGATAATTTTCTTCCAAACATGAGTTAATGTGCTTACCAAATCAACAATAAAATTTCTTTTTAACTATTTTGTTATTTGAATTTTCAGATATTATAGATTTTTTCTGATTTTCTCATATTGCCTAGCATCCACCACCCAAAAAACCACTTTAAAACGGTCTTTTTTAACACATTTAAAAAAATTTTTTAAATAGTTGAAAAAAACTTTTAAATAGAAATTTCTGAGTCAATAATCCTGTCTACTGAAATAGAACCTCTGGGCGAGAAGACTCAACCTTTTAATAAGCATCCAGGTGATTCTTTAGGAAGTTGTCTTATTCCTTTCTGAGGGAATTTGGGAAATACTGAAAAAATATAGTGCAGCAGAGTTAAGGAAGCAACTTATTCAGAATTGTAGGCTTTGATGTTTCAGGACAAATTCATCAGGAAGAAGGTATCCTGGAGGCAGGCACCTTCGCTGTCTTGTTTTCCACTCTTCATAACAGCTACTACCACACTGCATACACATAAACATTTGTTAAGTGAAAGAATTTTCTTTGTGGGCAGATCTCAAGTTGAACTTGAAGTCACTTGAGAAAGAAGTCGGCCTGTCGACAAAGGAATCCAGAATAAAATGAATATTTCCTATAACAATGTTAACAAAGACCTCTAGTTATTTTAGAGTCAAGAAAATTCTAGACATTTTGGTGAAAAGTACACTCTGATTAGATTCATCTTTTTGGATGGCCACTAAGTTTAAAAAAAAAAATGAACAAAGAGACTGAAGAGTATGGCCATAGTCTTTCCTACACCGTGAAATTCTTATTTGAAAAATCAATTTTTCTAGAATGTTTAATAAGATGACAGGGGGAGAGTGGTAGAGCGCATGCTTAGCATGCACAAGGTCCTGGGTTCAATCCCCAGTACCTCCACTGAAAAAGTAAATAAATAAACCTAATTACTTCCCCCTGCAAGATAAATAAATAAATACATACATACATAAAACTTTATTTAAAAAAAAAGTAAGATGACAGAAGGCTAGCCTTTAATCCAGTGCCTCGCCTCTGTTTGTTGTATTTTAGGGGACATCATACAACAGCTTACTCACCAGCAATCGTGCCTGTTGACTCCTAGTTCTCCTGTCACTCTGTCTGCAGAAGAGCAGAGAGAAAATGGAACAGCACAGCTGGCTCCTCAGGCAGCGTGACTGGAATTCTTTCTCAGCTTTTGTGTTCACTTAGAAATGTTATCTTAATCTCAGCTGACAAAAGTGTTCTTAAAACAAAACCCAGAGGTAGAAGGCGAGAGGAAAGCTTCAGAGAGATCCAAGAAGGACAAAATGAATAGGATCTGTACGGCAAGCACATTTAGAAACTGAAACATGTTTCCCACAATCTAGACACCGGATGGAAAGACAAATTGTTCCTTTCTGTTTTGGGGTGAAGATGGTAATAGATCATCATAGTGGCTTTTCACATTAAGTAATGTTTTTCCATCTCTGCAAAAATGCCTTAATGTCAGAAAGGAAGGAAAATCACTTAGTCACACCAGTGGGAAAAAAATAAATCTATGTCGTGACAATCATTTGTTTATTCTTCCATCCCACAGTTACTGAACACCTTTTGTGCACCTGGTTTTGGTCTAAGCAGAGAAAGAGATAATTATCTTAAGGGCTGTAAGAAAGAAAATCTCAGGGTACTTTGAAAACTTTCAACTGGGGGCACCTCCAAACGAAGACCAGGGATGAGGGCAGTCTTCTCAGAAGGGATGAATACTTGTAAATAGGCGATACGGAGATCTAGAAATTGAAATCTGAAACATTTTAAAGCAACATCATACAATTGTCTTTCTACATAAATTTAGTTAATATTATTATTGAAATCTCTGTGTGTCCTAAGCATATATAATTCATAAAGGGAGGAAAAAGCAGCTCGCTGCCATGTGTAGGAGGGAGATACTAGATGTAAATGGAGACTGATAATCCATTAAAAAGAACTATCAGTCTTCACAGGATTCAGACATTATGCTAAACGATGAAATTAGAAGAAAAGGATAACTTTTTCAGGAGTATCTGGAGTAATGCTTTGGTTTTTTGTTTTTAATTTTTAGTCATTATGGGAAGAAGGATTCATTTTATTCTCTAAGGACCCAAGGGCCCTTTTTTTTTCTCCCTCTCTCTCTCCCACCCTTCCTCTCTTCCTCTCCTCCTTCCTTTCTTCTTTCGTCAACTGAAACACACACAACCCTAAAGTTGAGAGTTATGATTTATTTGAAGACCTTGCTAAGCACTATATAGCCCAAGAGACAGCCTCTTAAATAGCTCTGAGTTACCGTTCCAAAGAGGCAAGGGATGAGCCAGGATACATAGGAGTTTTTGCTGAAAAACAAAAAAAAACCATGTAATCGCACATCAAAAGAATAAATAATGCTGGTCACAAAAATCAAATATCCCAAGTTAGTGATTTTAGCTCTTTTCTATATATGAAAAGACACAAGAGTCTGGGCTCATGGAAATTATCCCTTGGACAAGCATCTTAACTCTCTAGGGCCAGTGTCCCGTTCTTTCCATCCTGAATTCCCTCGGGGTGCACCGTTGGGTTGGCTGCAGTGGCTGATGGCTTGATGGAGGGCAATGTCCGTTGTTTACTGAAATGGCAGACAACTTTCTTTGTCCACATCTTTTCTCTCTTTTCCTCTCGCTTTTCCTTTTTGTAATCCTCAGACCTCCAAGAAAGATGAACTTAACCCAACTCTTTACAGTTGCTTTTTGCATCCACTCTACAAGTTCCAGGACACCGTAGGAAAAAACACGGTCACTTAGGCCTTCAGTGAGGACCGGGGAGGGGAGGAGATAAGGGCTGTTATGCAGAGAGGACACTGTAGTCCACACAGAAGGGAATCTGAGGAAAGTGACCAGAGTAGAAACAGGATGTATTAAACATCATGTTTTTAGCACTGTTGATGTTGCCTTCTATCCAGTCTGAAGATGCAAGACTTAAAATAATAAATGACAAAAGCTTGATAGTATTTCTAAGCCTTCTGATGCCCATTCACTCACTACTCTCAGTCCTTATGATATTACCAGAATCAGGAGAAATTTTAGGTCACAGCCTAGCGAAAGAGGGTAGTCAGGGAGAAGAATCCAGGTGTGGTGAAAAGGGAAATGTGTCTTCGAAGCAGTGATCGGGACACCGTGCCTTCGAGTCTGGGGCTGGGGAGGAAGAAAGGAGGTAAGACTGCGGCAGATCTGATCACATCACCACCACCCCCCAGCTTTCAACCAATGTTCTCCAACATCAGTGTTTATGGAATGGGAGGGGTGCTTGCTGAAATGCAGAGTACTAAACTCCACCTAAGTGTTTCTGACAGCACACCTCTCTTTGAGGAACACAAGTGCTACAAGTCCCTTGGAACGCAGTGTGAAGTCTGCTGAGGAACTAAAAGAAGCCAAGTTGACCATTTAACAATCATCAGTTTCTTTTGGCAAATACCGACAGCTCCCAGTGATCAGAGGTAGGCGCTGGCTGACCGTCATCGCCACACAACTTTGCTACCCCACGGTATGTTAATGATGAAGACAAGTTTTACATTAAGTCCTGTCTAACATTTACTAACAAGCAAGCACAGCCGCATAAACGATGCTCATAAGCGTGGGCTGCCCAGGCTGTTAAGACGCTCTGAAAGCAGAGAGCCAACCTCCTGCTTTCAGTGTCCCCTCTGGAACAAAGATGTGTCGCCCAAGTGCAGCTGTGGACCTCGTAAGCTGCTCCAAAGATACTAGCTGCTCACACACTTGCCACACCCTGACTCTGTGTTCACCCGTGGGTGTTGGTGCCCGTTCACTCCTTGTATCCAATCACGTCACTCAAGCACAGCTCATTTTACTAAAGAATTATTTTGATATTCCTTATGCTAATTAAAAACTCTCTGGTATAGATTTCCGTAATGATAGTTGGAGTGTTTACGGTGCTACCTCCGAAGTGTGATTACCTGGTTAAGGTACTGCAAATGTTAAAATGGTCCTAGAGCAATGAACACGTTAAGCACTCAAATGTTAACTATTTTTCTTGCAGTTACCTTGGTTGTCATTTTCATCTCTGTTGCAGCATATGACACGTTCAACTATGTCTCTACATGTCTAACTTATAAAACTAGTGTTTTTCAAACTCATTAGAAGGTTATTAAATCAATTTAATGATTTCCATGTAGCATTTTTTTAATGAAACAGACTAAAAGAAAGAGAATAGTAAATATTAGAGTATATCAACTTTGGTTCAGTCATAGTCATATATACTATGTGGTGGTGATGGAAAATCTGTTTTCTACAATGGGTCAAAAAGAAAAGCTCTGTACTAGATTGTATGCCTCAGAATAAGGGAATAAGGGACACTGTCTTATTTTTGTTGCTGTCCCCAGGGTTTAGCATTTGTTTAGCTGCTCAGAAAATGTTTAAAGGCATGGATTCTTGTTTTACTGCTAAGATGAATTTCACCGTAAAATGGAACCAAAGATATTTAAAATTTTTGCAGAATCTGAACCTAAGAATAAGAAAATAAGCATTTGTAACTGACATTTGTAGAACCAAAGAATAGTATTCCCTACTGTTCTGGCTTGAGGAGAACTGTAGTTATTTCCCTGGAAATCTTTACAGCTCACTTTCTCCTGTATCATCGGGTTCTGCTGTTGTAAAAAATTACTTATTTCCATGAAATACATTTCTGTGCCCTTCATATTAGTTTCCTACTATTGCTGTAACAAATTACCACAAACACAGCGACTTAACACAAATTTATTATCTTACAGTTATATGGAATAGGTATCTGACATGAGTCTCACTGGGCTAAAATCAAGATATCCACAGGGATGCATTTATTTGAGGCCCTAGAGGAGAATCTGTTTCCTCAACTCTTCCAGCTTCTAGAGGCATTCCCAGGCCCATGACTCTTTCCTCCATCTTCAAAGCCAACACTACAGCACAGACTCCTGTTTGGATGGGCACAGTTGCTTCTCTGGCTTTGACACTGCCACCTCCCTCTTCCATTTGTAAGGACCCTTTATTTATGAGAAATACCCCAGGGAGCAACCATTCCCAAAGCATTGTGGATCATTTTTATTCTACTTGATGTATAGACATCACTGTCCAAGTAATTTCCTATAATCTTGTTTTCTGTTTTCATGACTTTGGGGGAAATGGCCTATAAAGTAACACCTTACCATCTGTGATTTTAGCATCCTTGGTTTGATAATTTGCTGAAGGTTGTGTAACAATTGTAATTTTTATGTTGAAAAATTTTAAATATTCTAACTTTTAATGTCTGTATTGTTGGGCTAATAACCTTAAAAGAAAAAAATTAGAGAAAGAGACATACAATGCACAAAATTCTAAGCCAGTGAAGGTAGGTTGCTGGTTCATAAAGGTGCATAAGTTGCATAAATCTGCATAATACAAAACTTTGGGGAAAGAATATGGCTGTCCGGAACAAAGTCACTGCAGTGTTTCTTGAATAACTGAAGAAAGTGATTTATAAAAGCAGCTGCCTATTGGCAGAAAGTTCTAACCCTGTCTACTACGGTTTCTTTGGGGGATCAATGCCTTGTAATACTCTGTTTTGAACTGAAATGTAATTGATTTACCATATTAGTTTCAGGTGTACTGCAGCATGAGACAGTATTTTTGCAAATTATACTCCATTATAGGTTATTACTAGATAATGGCTATAATTCTTTGTGCTGTACATTAAACCCTTTTTGCTTATCTATTTTATACATGATAATTTGTATCTATTAATCCTATACCCCTATTTTGTCCCTCTCACTTTCCTTCTCCCCTTTGGCAACCACAAGTTTTTCTCTATCTGTGAGTCTGCTTCTGTCACATATGCATTCATTTGTATTATTTTTTAGATTCTACATATAAGTGATATCATACAGTATTTGTCTTTCTCTGGCTGATTTATTTCACTAAGCATAATATTCTCTAGATCCATTTTCTGAAACCAGCATTTCCACTTTTTCCTACAGTTCCTTATATGCTATGAGAATTTGGTCTTGCCAATCAGATTTTTGCCAATTACGGGATTTATAAGCAACACAGTTCCTTTGGCCAGGAATTATGGCCCTTTACTTAAAATTTTTATGGTTCCTTTTAAAATAAAATGTGCCTTGAATAGCAAATTTTAAAATCAAGCATCTATCAAAGGAGTAGCTGTTCCTTATTACCTCAGAGATGTTAAATTGCTCTTATAAATTAGTTTCCCATCCTCTTTTTTCCAGTCCCATCTTAATTCTTTGTGGTTTTAATAGCAAGGTGCACTTACTGGTTTCACTTGGTTTATTGCTTTCCCTAAAAATAATTTTAATAGCTTAAGTTGGCTTGTGAATTTGATTCTTCCTAATAGTTTCATTTATAAGTGGTTACATTTTCTCTTGCAAGCACAAGTTAATATTTTTATAAACAATCCAGCTGGATATGGTTTTTAAATTTAACATCTATTTCAGTTTGAAACTGTTATTGTTCATAATCAATATTAGCTGAAACAGAAGCAGAACCTACCTTAACTAGTAAATGTTTCTTGGAATGTTTACACTAATGATTCATTGAAAATTTGTTTGAGTCCAAAGAATTAAGTTGTAAAGCAACTGGAGTTTTTCCACTAGCACCTAGAAGAAATCAACTGTAAACTTCAAAGTCAAATCCAGGTTTGAATCTGACTTTACCACTGATTAGCTGTGATTTGGAGTACTTTATTTGTCTCCTATGGGCCTCAGTTTTCTTACCTATGCAATCTGGAAAGCATCTATATTGCAAAAATGATGTGAGAACTACATGTGAGATTACTGTAGATAAATCTTTAGCATAGGGCCCACTGTGAGCACCTAAACTATAGTAGTTACTATTACCTGGAATATTTTATTTTGGCTTTTAAAAAATTTCAACTATTCTTAAAAGATTTTTAACTGATACATGCGACAAATAATTCTTAACATTACAAGGAGTATACAATATACCAAATAGACCAAGATCACAAAAAACTTTAAGCTGAAAAAATTAATCTATGAAAATTAAATAAGTATAGTTTTTAATTGTTAGATTGGTAAGAATTTTTTAAACAGAACCGTTGTATGAAAGGACTGGCATTGCAGATAAGTGTGTGTATGTGGGAAGGTGGGAGTGGATTTTTCTATAAAGGTGATGAGACAATTAGTTATTTGTACATAAAAGTACAAAACTGGTCTCCTACCTCACACCATACTGAAATACCAATTCCAAGTAGACAAAAGACTTAAATGTAAATGAAAACCTGCAAAACTGAACCAAAGTACAAAATAAATATACATGAATATATACCAAGTATGCAAAATAAATACATGAGTGCAGATAAACGATCGCATAAATAAATGAATGGGAAAGAGGAGACAGCTCTCCCTTACAGAAGAAGCCCATTTAACATATGCAGATACTCCTCCCGCAAGTAGGTAGAGTTCCGTCACCACCACTGCCCCTCCTTGTGGGTGGCTGAGATGTGGTGACTTGTTTCCAAGGACTAGAGTATGCAAAGAGGAAAATACAAACTCTACAGCGAAGGAATTTGGCAGGGGAACTTAACCTAGTGATTAAGGTTAACATCCCCAGGGATGTCTTGCAGATATCATGCACCTCCTGGTACTCTGAGACAAGAAGGGCACTTCGCCTAGATGGTATTTTTTTTTTGGTTTTGTTTTGTTTTCAAACAACCCTTAACCCCACTCTGATCATGAGAAAAGCATCCAAAAATTTAGATTCAATGACATTGTACAGCATACCCGGCCAATAGTTCTCAAGTCTGTCAAGGTCAAGAAAAACAAGGAAAGACTGAGAAATTGTCACAGACTAGAAGAGACTGAGAAGAAATGACAATGAAATGCAGTCTCACCCAGATTGGATCCTGGAACAGAAAGAGGAAAACTGGTGAAATCCAAGTGCAGTCTAAAGTTCAACTAATAGTAATATTCTAATGGTGGTGTCTTAGCTTTAACACGTGTACAGTTATAAAGTACAATGTTGACAAAGGGTGGAACTGAGGGAGGGCCATATGGGGACTCTCTACTGTTGCTGAAACCTTTCTATGAACCTAAAATTATTCCAGAACAAAAAGTGCATTAAAAAGACTATAAGACTTAGAAAACAAAACAAAGATATATTTATATTTTTAAGGTATAGAAGAATTTATACCCAAGAAAAATGTTCAGGAAAATATTGATAAATTTGACTACATTAAATTCTAAAATGCCTAATTATCAAAAGATGCTGCAAAGAGAGTAAAACTATAAATCACAAACTAGGAGAAGTTATTTACAACAAGTACACTTCCATGGCAGAGATTTCTTGCAATTTAAATCGAAGAAGACAAGCAAGTCTGTAGAAACATGAGGAGAAGAGTTAAATAGACACTTAAGAGAAAAGGAAATTCCAAAAACTAATGTATATATGAAGGAAATTCTACCTCATTATGACTCAGGAAAGATCCACAGCGGGGTATCATTTCGTATTTGCCTGATTGGAAATTTTAAAGACTGAGAGTACCAAGTGTTATGGAGGATGCGAAACACCAAAACATTTATACACTGCAGGTGGGAGTGTAAGGCTGTATTGTCACTCTGGAAACAATTTGGCTGTATCTAAATTTGAAGATATGCCTGTCCTGCAAGTGCAAAGCAATCGCACTCCTACGTTTATACCTCAGAGAAAGTTTTCTACATATGGATCAAGAAACATTGTGCCAGAATATTCCCAGAAGCTCTGTTTGTAAAAGCAAAAAAAAAGCAACCCAAATATCTACCAAAACACAATGCCATCAAACAAAGAAAATAAAACAATAGTAACAAGCAACAATAAAAATGTATTTTTAAGAATGTAAGTTGGAGAGAAAAGAGGAAGCTTTAGAACAATGCATACGGTGTGATTTCATTACATGAAATTTTTTAAATGTAGGACTAAATATAGCTTAGAACTTAGTCTTTAGGGTTACAAATATGTGGGAAAGCTATAAAAAGCATGAGACTGGTGAGCATGATTCTTATGGCCGTTACCTTTATGGAGGAAATCACACAGGAAACCAAAAATAATTCAATAGTCTCCGTATTTAATGGGATGGTGGTTTCATGAGTGTTTGTATTGTTCTAACTTATATGAGTATTATAATAGTGTTTTATTCCTTCTTAATAAAAATCAATGAAAAAGAAAGAAAGGGAGATGGAGAAAGATGAAAGAGGGAGGGAGAATGTGGTTTATCACTCCTGCTAACAATCATACCCAAGAAGCATGGTGACCCCCAACATACAAAGGAATCCCCTTGTTTCGAACTAAGTTTGTTGCTTTGGTAGATTTCACTGCCTCCTCATTGTCATCCAATATCTGAGCTCTGTTTAAATTATCTGAGACCAGAATACAGAAGTGAAACTCCATCATCTACTCTCTCTAGTCAGGCCTCATGTGACTGAATGATGTAAAAGTGAGGCATCTTCTCTATGAAAGAATAGTGGATGAACACATTTAAAACTTCAAACCCTTAAACTTGCTGTCTACAATGAGGCAAGGGGAAAATGGAATATATCTGAAAGCTACAGTTTATTGAAGCCAAATTATTAATGGAGCACCAAGCTCTCTGTTGCCTGCAGGAAGCGACAGTGAGAACACTACTTGTAACCAGGAAAACCTTACAAAATCAATGACTAAGCTTGTCATGACTTGCTGTGTTAGTATTATACATGGATCAAACTAATTTTTAGGATTACATATGCTTTGAACCTATCTCTTTGACAATTCTCAATTGTCAACATTTATCCTTCTTGTTTTATAGCAAAGCAAACAATATATTGGGCCACATGGATGTGGTTCATAATATTCTTTTGGCTGGATTATTTACTCTTTTAATATTTACAAGGGCTTTCTGAGAAAACTATTAAGAATGTTTTAAGAATGAAATAAAAAAGATGATCAAAGATCTGGAGGAAGGAAAGTGATCTGCTTAAGTCAACAGCTCACGCCATAGACAGTTTTTAGACCAAAAAGAATTCTGAAGAAAAAAACAAACAAGTTCAGCCACATTGTTTGTATTAAGGAGACCAAAGCAGCATTTAAACTGTAGAAAAAAGGAGTCAGATAGATTTATTTTATGATTCTGAGTTCATTATTAAAAAGAGCCTCTCAATTATACATATATATTTTGTTTTCATAAAGAACAAACATACTTTTATAACATCAGTTGGCACATTTTATGGCCAAGGTAATGTATGCAAAAAATACACTGTAATATCAATGATAACTCTATAAGCAAACTACGTGGGGAAAAAAATTACCTAAATATTTAGCAAGTAGAATTCAAGATAAGTGTGGCATTTCTCATCCCCTCTTTATACGTAAAGTATGTATGTGCTGTGTGTGTTTAGGATGAATTAGCTCAAAATACGTATTCTCTCAACAAAAGGTCTTTCTCATAGGCCTGTGTATCTCTTGTGTTTGTACTTCAGTGGATACAGTATCCTAGTTCACATTTTTATCATTGCTCTCAATACATTGTACAATTTTTTTTTTCTTTTTTAGTTTGTTTTCTCCCTTAGCATGTTAGTGCACTGAGTCAGAAACTGCCATTTTTATCTGGATTTCTCTAATTCTCCATACAGGGCATGGCACACAGTAGGTGCTCAATAAATATATAATGAATTGCTTTACACACATATGATGTTTTTCCAAGATATTTAATTTCCCTAAAAACTGTTAGCTCTAAAGTTAGACAAGTAATACACATGTTCTCATCTTTATAAATGCCTGTTTAGACTCTATACTTATATGTAAGCTCTGCAGTAAAAACTTTGATTCATCTCTCTAAAATACTACGTAAATTTTGTAAACCAAAAAAAACCTCAGAATACCTTTCCTTCATGAAATATAATAAAATTAAACAAATGGCTTTCTTATATTTTGGAGTTTACTTATATACTATCTCATCCAGAAATATAAGACAATCATTTCTCGGCCTTTTGGCTAAGATCAAGTGCAGAAATATGAGAAAATCATGAATTTTAACATTTTCATAAACTGCAGCATATAGGAATACAAATTTCTCTTTGCTCAGGCATACATATTCTGCTCTGCGGGTTGCTAAGATACACTAAAAGTACAGAAACATGATTTGGCTCTTTAAAAATAGGCTAGGCAGCTTTCTTATTTCTGACAAAATTAGTGTCTAGGGAATATATACAATCTCAGTACGATCATTTATTTTAGTCACTTTCTGGACTTACTCAATCAAATTGTGGTTTGTAAAGATTTTAATTTTAGATGTTAAAGTTGAGGTCAGCAAAACTATCTGCAAGCATTAACCAGATACTGAAAGGCAGTGATCTTTCAGCTTTCCACTCTTTACTGAGACAGTCGGTGGAGAACAAGCCAGATTCATTTCAGTAAAAACTCACTGATTCCAGTTTCCACAAGTAGCCAACTTATGTTCTCTGCCATTTCTCCCGCTTTTTGCAGAAAAAGAAAAGTTACACCCAGGACAAAAATCATTTATTTTGGGTGAAGTGGTAGAGAAATCTTAGATTATAACAAATCTTTCTGGTCAACCTAGATAGCAGGGGTTATGGAGATCTTTTTTTTTTTTTTAACATTTTTTATTGATTTATAATCATCTTACAATGTTGTGTCAAATTCCAGTGTAGGGCACAATTTTTCAGTTATACATGAACATATATATATTCATCGCCACATTTTTTTTCTCCGTGAGCTACCATAAGATCTTGTATATATTTCCCTGTGCTATACAGTATAATCTCGTTTATCTATTCTACAATTTTGAAATCCCAGTTTCTGTCCGTTCCCACCCTCCGCCCCCTTGGCAACCACAAGTTTGTATTCTATGTCTATGAGTCTATTTCTGTTTTGTATTTATGCTTTGTTTGTTTGAGTTCAAACGTTTCCTGTCGTGATCCTGATCTCAGGACCTATCATTTGTTTTCAGCTGTCAGTACTTTCCAGCTGAATGACACTCCTGGTCTTGTCCCTGACCACAGCCTCGCAATCTCTTTATGAATAAGAAGTAAACAGAGTTGATTTTTAACAGTATCCTGGACTTAAGTTGAAGGTGTAAAAGGAAAATATATACTGCTATATATTACATATGCTCTCTCTCTCTATATATATATATAGCATATCTATGAAAGTTTGAAATATATATATGTATATACACATACATAAAACAATGCAGACTTTAAAATCCCACCTTGATGTCAGGTAAGAGCAGAAAAAGGGTGAGCAGAAAATTAAGCTGCAGATCAAGCAGACAGGAGGCCAGCCAGCACTTGGCCACTGGCGTTTCCACAAGACAGTAGCTACTGGAAGGTGAAGATGTGGCCCTCACAGGCAGGGTCTGCCCCAGAGCAACAGAGTACAGAGGCCACCAAACACTCCAACCAAAAAATATGTGTGTGTGTGTGTGTGCGCTTGTGTGTGTGTGTGTGTATTTAAATACATATATATTAGGATCCCTGGACCTAGAGATAGAAGATGCAGATCAAAAATCTCTGTCATGTACTGTCTCCTAATCCTTAAATTTGTTCTGACTTTTAGTCCTCACACTGTTCACACTCCCTCTGTTTCTTTTACATTACATCCCCTCTTAATTGTTTGCGGAATTGATTTCCATTTCACTTCTCTTTCGTAGAGCGCCTCTTACTTTACCAGCTGCAGAATGCCATCTCTTTCTTTCTTCCTTCCTCATTCTGTACTCGTCTAGGAGCACTTCTTCCTGGCCGTGTTTCAATTAATATCTATGCAGAAGTGACTTTCAAATATTTATCTCAAGCCCATACTTTTCTCTCCTTTATGCTCTAAATTCACTTCCCTGAAGCTATGTTTTGAAATGTAATATTCATTAAGCCAGATATATTCTTCAGTACTTCATACCTGCTCCTCCTCCTCCGTTCCTCATCTACAATTCTCATGACTCAGATACTGATACAGTCAAGTGTCTGATGGCAAAAACTTCTAGAAATGTTGGCCAGTCCAGTGTTGACTCTCGCTCTCTACCTCTATTTTTATTTGTGTACATATTTATTTATTTTACTAGATAATGCATAAATGAGGTACAAAATGCAGAAGATACAAGTTCCTCAGTTCCTCTCTTCACAGGAACTATGACCAGTTACTGAACTCTTACAGCTTTTTCCAAGATGGCTTTTTCTCCATAAGGGTATGTGTACATATATCCGTGTACGCACGTGCACACACGGAGGCAACATGTTGTTCTTTGCCTTTCTTTTCTCACTTAACAGTACATTTTGTAACATATCCCATATAATTCATAAAGCGGTTCCTCATTTTTTAAAAACTGTTGCAAATTATTCCATTAAATGCCGTAGCAGTATGGTGTTCCGTTAAGGGTAGAAAAGCAAACTGTGTGACAATAGTGCAAAGGCTGGGAGAGGAAAAATGGAAATACACTACTGTAAAGTTTTCATACTGCACATGGAGTGGTCTATTACCACTTTAAGGTAGATCATGCTATGTTAAAGATACAAACTATAAACACTAAAACAGACACAAAGATGCTGAAAAATAGCATCTCTTTAAACAGGCTTCACAGAAATGTGCAGCAGCAGCCTGTACGTACCAAATTACTTGGTGCAAGCAAAGGCCCTTTATTTCAGAGAACTATGTTCACCTGACTCTGCAACAAAATAAAAACAATTACACATTTAGGAATACATGCCAATATTAAAATCAGAGACCACTGAATTTTTCTGGAGAGCAGCTTCTCAAGACAAACAAGGACTTTCAATTTTTAAAGAGCAGACATTGCCTTGGTTCCCCTTTCTCTTTTCTAAGACCAAGGAATAAATTATAATTTGTCATCTTTATTTGTTACTCTTTTTTAAACCCTGATCAAATTTTCCCTGCCCCGGTCAACCTACTTCAGACATGTATGTACTAAGTTACGGGGCTGAAGAATTTCATCATTTCATTAAAGTTGACATTTCCCTTTCTATATCTTTATTGTCATTAAATTATTGATTGATTTAAGAAAGGAGAAACATGAAGAAACAATGTCTGCTCATTCAAAACTTCAAGTGCCTATTTCTCCTCCAGGAATTTCTCCATGCAAAAAACACAAAAGTCTCTACCAGAGATGAGATGTTTGCACTCACTCACACTTACTACACTTACTGTTTTAGCTTTTCTGCATGCAGGGTACTATGTTAGGAAATCTTTATATCCTAAAAGACTTGAAAGTCGAAGTATGCAGGTACAAGGAAAAGAAAAAACAATGATTCTGGGAATTGTAAAACTAAATATTATCCTTTTTTATTTCTCCTGTCATCAATAAACCTTTCCCATATTCCACTAAGCAAAAATAACTATTGCCAAAATCAATTCCCAAAGCCCAAATGGTAAATTTCAAAAGTGTGAAAGAAATAAAGCATGTAATGAGAATCTCAGGACACACAGGCAAGGACCCACCTGGGCTGGGGCAATCCTATTTTCTGATGTTTCAGAAATCTAAACAGATGATTTTAACATGTTTTTCATACAACATATTTGACAATTGTTTTGTGCCACCAAGTTAGATTGCTCAAATATTTGGTCCAAGTAGAATATAGAAAGATTTTTGAGTATATCACTTACTTCCCTATTCAGCGCTCCTCTAGGCTTTCTTACCAGACAGAGGTCACTTTGTTAGCCACGCCCAAGGGATGACCTTTTATGTGTCTGATGACCTCATGTTGCTCTGGGAATGCGCATAACACAGTTGTCGCCACCATCTGTAGATTCTATCGCTGTGAAATATTTTTCTGTTATCCATGTGATATTATGACCTTTCCTATTTACTATAGCCAGGTAAAATATTCTTTCCCCATCAGCGTTATATTCTGGTCATCTGGCAGCATTGACTCAGTCCCAAAGTTTCTGTAAAAAGATTTGTTTTTTGCTTTTTGTTTTTTTTTTTAACTTTTTTTTATTGAGTTATAGTCATTTTATAATGTTGTGTCAAATTCCAGTGTAGAACACAATTTTTCAGTTATACATGAACATCATATATTCATTGCCACATTTTTTTTCGCTGTGAGCTACCACAAGATCTTGTATATATTTCCCTGTGCTGTACAGTATAATCTTGTTTATCTATTCTACATTTTGAAATCCCAGTCTGTCCCTTCCCACCCCCTGCCCCCTTGGTAACCACAAGTTTGTATTTTATGTCTATGAGTCTGTTTCTGTTTTGTATTTATGTTTTTGTTTTTGTTTTTGTTTTAGATTCCACATATGAGTGATCTCATATGGTATTTTTCTTTTTCTTTCTGGCTTACTTCACTTAGAATGACATTCTCCAGGAACATCCATGTTGCTGCAAATGGCGTTATGTTGTCAGTTTTTATGGCTGAATAGTGTTCCATTGTATAAGTATACCACATCTTCTTTATCCAGTCATCTGTTGATGGGCATTTAGGCTGTTTCCATGTCTTGGCTATTGTGAATAGTACTGCTATGAACATTGGGGTGCCGGTGTCATTTTGAAGTAGGGTTCCTTCTAGATACATGTCCAGAAGCAATATTCCTGGGTCATATGGTAAGTCTATTCCTAGTCTTTTGAGGAATCTCCATACTGTTTTCCACCATGGATGCACCAAACTGCATTCCCACCAGCAGTGTAGGAGTGTTGCCTTTTCTCCACAGCCCCTCCAGCATTTGTCATTTGTGGACTTTGAATGATAGCCATTCTGGCTGGTGTGAGGTGATAGCTCATTGTGGTTTTGATTTGCATTTCTCTGATAATTAGTGATATTGAGCATTTTTTCATGTGCCTATTGATCATTTTTATTTCTTCCTTGGAGTATTGCTTGTTTAGGTCTTTTGCCCAAAAAGATTTGTGATCCAACTTTAATTTACTGTTTGTCAGAGCGTTCACCATTTAAACTCCAACAATAGTCCAAAAGGGAAGAGATCACAAGTCAGTTCAGATACTACCATATTATCATGTACCAGTTACAAAAATAAGTGCTTGAACCATTTGCTTGTTTTTTCTTCTATAGGATGTCATTGGATAAAGTTACCTGCCCCTAATCTACATGTAAGTAATCTACATTGTAGGATCATCTGTATCAACATATACACGTTTACATGTCAGACAAGATTCATTGTTCCGTTCTCTGTGCTCTCTGTGTGCTCACTTATTACTCATATATCATTATTTCTTTGTGTCGACTCAGTGTTTTCAGTCAGGCAGAGGATCTACTGCTACTTGTGAAGTGCTTCCTGTGTCCTGGCACTGTGCTAAATACTGAACATAATTAAGCCCGCTGCAGTCATTTGACCCTAACAAATATCCAACGAAGTAGGTACTATTATTATCCCATTTTACAGGTGCAGAAATGGAAGCAAACAGAGGCTGAATAATTTATCTACACAGCAGTGCATGATGGAGCCAAGAGGAGCCATGATTTTATACATGAGAGTTTATCTGTAGAATAAACGCCTTGAAGTAGAATTTTTAAATCAAAGAGTGTATACATTTTGCATTTTGATAAGTATTGCCAAAATGTCCTTCACAAACAGTAGTACGTATATCCTAAGAGCTATATGTTAGAGTAAAACCAACATATTTTACAAGTTTTAAGTTATTTTAAGTTATTTTTGAATTGTATCCACATGTTCTTTTCTTTACTTCTCCCTCAGGTTCCCTCTTACACTAAATTGATGCTATTATCCAAATGGACCACAAAGCATTTTGTTCAAATATTTAACATCTACGTAAAAGTATGTCTTTGGTGCTTCTAAAGGATATGGAAAGATAAAGTTATCTACATAGTTAGATCTGTTTTCCCATTTCAACTGGTATGTTTAAATTTACAGATGTTAAATATAGGACCACTTTATCATTAGATTTTCTGTAAACAAATATTAACTAGACATGGGAAAACTCATTTTTCCTTAAATGTATTGTGAAATATCTGAAATGTATTCAAAGCTAACTCACCACAAGATGATTTAAGAAAATAAACTTTTTTTTAAAATGGGAAATTGTCTCAAAAGAAATAATTGGCAATTAAGACTTGGAAGACTTTAATAAAAATTTTTCATCTCACAAATTCAGTCTAAGTAGAAAATCTTCATAGTTTGACTTTTTTCAAATGTCAAATGAAAATTTAATTGAACCTAGTGCCAAAAATGAAAAAAAAAAATAATTTTATGAAAAGTTATAGTAATGATTAGAGATATTATCTTATATTAAATTATACAAATGGAAGTTTTAAATCAATTTGAGGTTTCAAAATAAGTCAATTGCATTTTAAAATAATTCAGCTTGCATTATGGTGACATATTTTTGAATGTTTTTTAATTGAGTGATGAGTAAGAATCAATCACATCACATTAGCTTATTTAAGGCCTACAACAGTCTTGGGAGATAGGAATTCTGCAGCTTCCTTCTACAGCTAAAACTGGAGTTCAGGTAGGTGAACTGACTTATCCATAGACATATGTAGACAAAGAGAGCCATGTCAGATCCCAAGTCCTACAGATCTAAGGCAGCAGATTTAGTTGTGATTAATAAGAAGATATTTCTGTGTGGTTTCTGAATGTTAGATGAACTAGCAGTGGCTACTTAGAGATACTGTAAATAATGACTTTTTTTGAATATTGATTGGTTTAAGTTCCCACTATTTTGTTTTTAACTGCCCAAAATAAACTGGAGGAAAAACATGGTTCTTTGTGAGAAAATTACTTGATACTTTGCATAGCCACAACCTTCAGACTCAGAGGCATAGTCGGTAGCTTCACCAAGACTATTTTAATATGGCCTCATTAGTGTTGTTAGAAAAATGGGCAACTTATTATTGAAAACCAACAGAGTAACTTTCAGAAGTCACAAATTCAAATGCCTTCAAGAATCTCAATTCGAGAGCTAAGAATAAGGCTACAGGAAGCATTAGGTCCAGAGACTTATGGAAGAGGTGTGCTTTTGTAAAAGTGTCCAACTTCAAAAATAACCATAATCAGAGGAATCAGAGAAACACAATGTGTAGACTAAGCCTATGGCTTCCATATCAGTGTCTTGGCTATTTTACCAAAACTGAACCTGAATAATTGTGATATTCAGAAATAAAATAATAATAATAACAGAAAGATGATTGTAAATTAGATTAAAAAAATAAACTGACTGTTAATCATGACACCTGGTAGAATAAAGATTACTACATATTTATTTTTCGGCTTGCTAGGAAATAAAATACTAATTTTTTTAAACTATATACATATTTAAGTAGAATAGGCTGAAAATCTTTCTTACACAAATTTTAAGTTTAAATAAACTGTTATTCAGATCTAACAATACAAGCCCAGTTCTAGATCTAGAGAATGAAAGGAAAACCACTTTAAAAAACAAAACCATAAAAAATAGGGATTTACTGTATAGTACAGAAAACTATATTCAATATCTTATAATAACCTGTAACGGGAAAAATAAGAAAAAGAATATATGTATATATCTTAACAACTTTGCTGTACACCTGAAACTAACACAATATTGTAAATCAACTGTAGTAGAAAACAAAAACAGAAAAAATCCCTCCCCAAAATCCTGTGCCTTACTGTTGCGCATTCAATATCAATTTCTATAATATTCTATACCAAGTGAAGAAATGCTGAATAAGTAAATTGTCCATTATTTTAGGTGTGTCAAAAATGTTTTCAGGTTCTAACTAAAAATCCAATTCACTAGCACTTAAAATACCTAACGAAAGATACCCGGAGACCCCTACTCATGATCAGGATTAAAGAGTCTCCTGTGAATCAACATAACCACACCCAAACTCATTATCCTTCCCAATTAAAGCCTTTCCTTCATCATTTTTCATAGGTAATTCCAGATGCAGTTTAAATAATCATCCATGACATGTGTTGTGATTACCCTGATTACAAGATTTCTCTCTCTGTCCTGTAACTACAGCATTTGTCTGCAATACTCAGATACTTTATTGTAGTTGTGTATACATATTTACCACCTCCAGTAACACTGTAGGCTCCAAAAGACAAGGCTAAGGTATTTAACTGTATTTTAGCAAGAAGATGACTATAAGCATAATTAATACATGGTCCCAGCTGTCAAGGTACCAGAAACCCCAATTCTCAGTCCTCCACAAATTACTTTACATATACGTGCTCAGTAAAATTTTAGATTTTTTTTTCTGTGTTCCCAAGCCCATAAAAATAGCCAGAAAAAAAATGCAGACAGTAAAGTTTTTTTCTTTTATAAGACATCATATGAACATGACAATTTTTAAAATAGCATAAAAATTACAGTATAAAAAGGAGAAAAGACAATGAATGAATACTTTCAATTTCATTAATGTAGTTTTTGGGAACAGGGAACCATAATAAATAATATTACATAATATAGTAATATTATAGTTTCTATTTTCTTGATTTATTCTTTTGTTTTAAAATAATTAAACAATTGAAGAGAAGAAATTTTAATTTTAATAATATTATTTAGCTTTAGTAAAACATTTCATATAAACTAAGTTGCTCACTTATCAAATAAATATACTACACTTTTAAGTTTATATTTTTCCACTGTTTTGAAGTTTAAATATGAGTAAAAGCTACAAGTGGTCATACAGAACATGACGAAGGAGCCACGATTATGCAATGAGGAAGGGACAGTCTCTTCAATAAATGGTGCTGAGAAAACTGAACTACTATCTCATATGCAGTCCTAGAAGAAAACATAGATGGTAAGCTTCTTGACATCAATTTTGAAGATGATTTTTTGGATTTGCTACCTAAAGCAAAACAACAAAAGCAAAAGCAAACAAGTGGGACTGTAACAAACCGGAAAGCTTCCACACAGAGAACATCATTAACAAAATAAATGGACAACCTACTGTAACAAGAGAAAATACTTGCTAATTATATATCTGATAAGGGGCTAAAATCCAAAATGTATTGAGTTATAAAACTCAGAGCAAACAAATAATCTGATTTTAAAATGGGCAAAATAAGTGAATAGACATTTTTCCAAAGAAGACATCCGAATGGCCAACAGGCATATGAAAATGTGCTCAACACTGCTAATCAGCAGGGAAACGCAAATCAGAAGCACAGTGAGCTATCACCTCGTATAAGTTCATATGGCCATTATCAAAGGGACAAGAAATAACAAGTGTTGGTGAGGATGTGGAAAAAAGGGAAACTTTGTGCACAATTGTAAGGAATGTAAATTGTTGCAACTACAAAAAACAGTGTGAATGTTACTCAAAAAATGAAAAATAGAGCTACCATATGATGTAGCAATTCCACTTCTGGGTATTTGCCCCCCAAAAATAAAAGCACTAAAAAAACCCCACTAATTTGAAAAGCTAGATGCACTCTCAAGTTTGTTGCAGCATTACTTTTAATAGCTAAGACCTGAAAACAACCTAAGAGTCCATCAATAGATGAATATATAAAGAATATGTGGAATTTATCTAGTCATAAAAAAGAATGAAATCTTGCCACGTGCAGCAACGTAGATGAACCCTGAGGGCAATGTGCTAAGTGAAATAAGACAGAGAAAGAGAAACACCATACTCTTGTGTGTGGAATCTAAAAACAAAGAGTTTTTAGATGCAAAGAACAGACAGGTGACTGCCAGAGGTAAAGGATGGGGAGTGAGCAAAACAGCTGAAGGTAATCAAAAGGTATAAATTTCCAATTATAAAATCATGGGCTGTAAGGTACAGCATGGTGACTATAGTTAATAAGACTGTATTACTATTTGAAACTTGCTAAGAGCATATACCTTAAAAGTTCTCACCACAAAATAAATTTTGTGACCGCTTAGGGTAACACATATGAACCAGACTTATGTCGTAATTATTTCACAATATATGAAGATCTGTAATCATTGCATCATACACCTGAAGCTAATATAATGTTATATGTCAATTATACCTCAATAAAAAATTTACCCTTTGAATTTCATACTTTTCCACTATTTTAAAATTGAAGTACAACTCACATCTACAAGTGGTCACATAGAATGCTGGGACTGAAGGGAGTCAAGTCCTATTTCTTCATATTGACTTTGTGCTCTCATCATTTCTTCTGATCCCCTGTTTAAATATAGGAACATGTGCCATCACAGGCATTAAACAGGAGAACTGCACCCAGAGAAAACTCAAATGAGGCTACACCACTGCCAACCTGAACTTCTAGAATGCAGTTGTGTACCTGAGTCCGTGTGTGCATGCACAAGCATGTGGGTGTGGAGAGGCAACTATATCCAAAGAATTTTCCAAAGTTACTTCCATTTATAACATAATGTTCTTTAAAGGATAAGTAATTTAAAAATGTGCCAATCTGAAGCTGACCGACATGTTATTAAAACTCAATAGCTACCACAGCAATTGTTTAGAATTTAGACCAACTGGAGATCTTTTTCTGGCGGGAGTATTTTATCACTGACATTGTATGGAAATGCTGATGCCTGGTGATGATAAAAAGCAGATGACTTTAGTTGGTTTTATTATTGTTTTTCAAATCTCCCGAGGCGATGCACTCCTTGATCCCAGTCCTGCCCTTCCACTGCCTGAAACCTATTATCCTTAACTGAGATAATGAGTGTGGAAGTACCTAGCACCAGGCCTTACTTTATGGTGGTGACTGCAGCGGTGAGTGTTAATCACTGGCAGAGTTTATCCTTTGCAAAGTACCCAGAGGCTTTTTTAAAAAGCATTTTCAAGTTTAATATGTCAAATGAGGGTTTTTGTTTGGGGTGTTACTGTAAATAGCTTTTGCTGGTTTTCCTAACGATACTATAGATTTTTTTTTAATGCTCAAATGCATACAGATTTTTAGCTGTCAAAATTAACTAGATAAAGAAAAGGCCCCCCTTCTCACTTTTCACTTGCTGTGATAGCAATGTACTAATGGAGACATTAAGAGTGCAATTCCAGAGAAGAGTCCAGAACTAGCTCTTCAGACAAAGCTATTGCTTCTTTTCCCTGGTTTCATGAACTCTGAGTGATATAACCTTAGGCAAATGTCTTAATATCGACAAGCCTGTAAAATGGTTATTACAATAGTACGTGCTTTCATAGAGTTGCTCTAAGGATTAAATTAGATAGATAATTCGGGTAGAGTAGACCACACAGCATCTGAATAACAAAGCATTCAAAATTATTCTAGCAGTATTATTAACATCATGATGATGAGATAAATTAAACCAGAGTCTCTTATCTCTCCTCATTCTGCCTCTCCCTAAATTCTACATTGCTGCCACCACAAAGAGGATTAAGTTGTCTTTTTTATTCTTTCTTTTCTTTAGTTTTAAAAAATTCTTTTAATTTAATCTCTCAGATTTTCTTTTATCATTGCCAAGTAGCAGTATTTTTGTGTGCTGTTTCTTACAACACATTGTGTTTGCAGTTTTCTAATAAATAGCACTATTTAAATATTAAAACACCAACCATTTTGCTTGTGGAATATTGCTATTTCTGGATTTTAAAAATTTGACATCTGAGTCATTAAGTTTGAGGGACTCGTTTTAAGTCAAGAACTTAATTTGTTTAAAAACGTACCAACCATGGGATCATCTGCATGTCTGGGCTAACCTGTACCAGGGTGAACCTCAGTAAGTAAATTTATTCTAGAGCTATGAAGGGTCAGACGCAAGAAAAATCCTTTTTTAGCCTGAAGACTTTCAGAGCAAGTGGAATATAAATGTGAACGTGACTGTGCACCAAAATCTCCATCAATGGATAATAAAACTAAAGGAGATTGCAAACCCAAAATGCTTTATCTGAAAAAACAAACTGAGCTTGACACCAACAAAATTTTACAGCCTTTTCAAAAATAAAAACTGTATTCAAAAAAACACAAAGTTATCAAATGAGATACCAGATTGTTGAAGATGATGACAGAAAGAAACATTCTGACTGGTTAAAAACAAACTAGGTATACCCACCTCATCCCCAGCTAGTTTAAAATAAATTTAAAAAAAAAATTATTAGCAACTGGAAATTTTTTCACAAAAATAGGCTTATTATTCAGCTATGACACAATTGATTCATGTTGGTTTAAAAAAATCAATAATATTTGATTTTTAATGTCATAATTTCATTGTCCACATTTTATGCAGGGTTGACTGTATTTTTAATTAAAACATTACTTTTATTAATCCTACCTGTTAATCATTTTCATTAGAATAATGTATATTGATTCTGTTGTTATAAAATTTAATTTATGTTACATACTTTTATAAAGTACCTTTATAAATGTTTATAAAAGTAAATACCTATCTGCAATGATTTTATAAATGCATACATAAAATGTATTAAACCTCTAGAACTGGTGTTTATTTTATTAGTTTTAATCATTCTTAATGAAGAATTGGTATTAATAGCAGTATTTCAGTATTTCTCAAGTCAAACAAATTAAACTGCCTCAAGCTACAGGTTTTGCAGTTACTACGTGCACGCTGTCCTAGCTTGCTCTGTAAAAAAAAAAAGTATTTAAAACTTAGCTTATCTTCAAACTCAACTGATCTCATCCCATTTCTGGTTATGCAAGAAACATGCTAGATTTAAGTATGGTGATCAGCAATATTTTCTTCTATATTAACCTTTTTTTTCTTGCTTTTAGAACTCTTTTCTATGATTTTCAGTGCATTTCATACAAGATCATTGAAGCAAATTTAAATGTGTCCTAAACATTTACTTGTCTCTGCACACAAAGACAATCAAACGTCTTGGTTTTCCTTTCATTTTGCAAATGAAAATATGTTCTAATGTACTGGCATTGAAGGAAGTAAGAAGGGATTCCATGGAATGTTTTTGATGTCACCTTGAAGAAATTGTCATACACCATCTGCTGGTTTATTGAGCATAAAGAATGGCAATGTTGATGAATTCTTCTTTAATAAATGATACATATTGACATAGCCACCAGCCATAACCTTAATGCCAAGAAGCATGACAAGGTACTTTGAAATATATCCAGCTTAAATTATCTATAGGTCTTTTGTATTTGTGAAGTGACTGATAGTCTAAATAACCTATTTTGCTTTGTGCTGTGCTTCATTTATACATGCTGGTAAGTGTGTCTTTCAATCCAGCTTCCAAATGACAAGGTTAATAGTCTTCCCTGTCTTCATTGTCCTTGTGGTTGCCATCTGGGAATTCTTACCCTGTAAAGAATGTATAAGCTGAAAAAAGGTCAGCCTGGTTGAATGTCAAAAAATATTCCAGAAGCCATCTTCTCTGTTTTATTCCTTGGATTTAATAATATGGGGCAAAGGGTTACAGCTATAATTATTCCATTAATCATTAGGATCAAATCTTCAGTGACTCCCAAACAAGAAGGGAATTCAGTGAAAATTCTAAAGCCCCCAATATTGGGAGTCCAAGAGTGGGTGATGAGAAGGGAGACTGATTGCTGAAATAATTAACAGCTAATTTTTAAAGTAAAGTAAAGAGGGGAGAGGGTATAGCTCAAGTGGTAGAGCACATGCTTAGCATGCACAAGGTCTTAGGGTCAATCCCCAGTACTTCCTCCAAATATAAATAAATAAGTAAACCTAATTACCTTCCCCTCATAAAACAGACAAACAAAAATAAAAAGAAGGAAGGAGACTTTTCTGAATTTTGTGAGGGAAAAAAACCCATGGAATACTTCAGGATGTCAATTCTACAACTTAGTTTGTGGACACATGAGGTGATAGACTCAAGAGAAGGTAGAAAAACCCAGTCAACCATTGGATCTCAAGCATTTCGGTATTGCTTACAATTAGTGGTATGAGGAATTGAACACACTGTAGGCACTTTAAGCAGCAAAGCAATCAAATCAAGGAACTATATAAAATCCTTGGAGGAACTGGAGATGTGGATTGAAGGCTGGGATTCCAGATCTGACTTGGTAGAATCAGGAAGGCAAGGAACCAGAAATCACTGGTGAAACTACTGAGCTATAAAAAATCATAACTGCCAATAAGCTCCAAGAATTAAAAAAAGCCACAGCCAGATCAGCTCCCACAGTTCCTACGAAACTGGCCCTGGAACACGACCCCCGCGACCAGCTGCCTTCTCCTGTGCAATTTCCTCCTGCCACCTTTAGCTCCACTTCCCAAATATGTCCACTGGCAGAACAGAGTGTAAAGCAAGCAGGAGGTGTCTCCAGCTCACTTCCACATTCTGGGATCTCACATTTGTGTTGGGGGAACTTATGTTACGGGGGAACTTATATTATGAGGGAACCACAGATGCAAAAGAGCCTGGGTATGATGGCTTTTGGTCTTCCAGCCCCTGCAATACAGAAAGGCCCATTAGAAAGAAGTGAGGAAGGATATTTTAACCAGTAAACCATATCCAATATGGTTACAAAGTGTTTTCACTGTCAGAGTGAAATGTACTCTCATAAAAATCTACTGAGATAGTTAGTGCTCTCTACCCATTTAATAGAGGAGGAAATTTATAGTCTGAAGTTCTTCCCTGTCTAAAATTACAGATGGAATTAGGTGCTAGGAGGAGTAACTTGATAACACAGTTTTGTTTTTGAAATCCTCCGCATTAGTACTGTACTGCCTCTACTGGGATTTGCTGAGTAAAGGTATTATCTGTACTTTGGATCTCAAACAGCTATAAAAGAAAGATTTATTTGCTGAAAACTTAAAAGAGAAAGACCATCCAGTGAAAAATGACATATACTTCTATAATAAATGTGAAGAAATTATGTTCTGAAATTGATTCTGTTGTTCAATTGTTGAATCAAAAAATGGATTATCCCAAACTGATTGTCCAAAGTAGTGGTATACCAAAATCCTGGCATATTTGGAAATATTTACTTTTTAATAGTTTTGAATGACAGTAGCAAGTTATGATATATCACATAATATTATCTCACTTTATAAAATATATATATATATATATATATGTATATATATATGAAAACTACATCAAAATCAAATGACTATCTCTGGATAATGGTAATTTCAGTGTCTATTTCTTTGAGATTCTTCTTCCTTCCCAAACTCATATTTTAATTTTAAAAAGCAATAAATATTCCTCTTAAGATAAAACAAAAACTTTAAAGAGTATTAAAGCATTAACAAATAATACACACAGGGCAAGGGTAAATAGAAGAATAGTAGGCAGGTAAAGTTACAGAAATAAAAATAGCTGATATATGCATGACTGAGACATTGTGCTGTACAGCAGAAATTGACACATTTAACTGACTATACTTCGTTTTAAAAATAGGTGAAAATTAGTTTTAAATTTTTTAAAATGTGGTTCATATTAAGAAGGAAAAGAACTTCCTCCCCATATTCTTTCAAACAAAGTCATAAGAACATTACAAATTCTGGATGCACAGAGCCAGATTATGTTCTAAATGGATTTATTTTCTTTTTAAATCATAAAACATCACTCACATATATTATTTTTAAAATCCTTCTTTATAAATGCAAATCCTCTTACAATAAAACTAAAGCTGTGTATCAGCTATAGACAGTGTTTGTTCTCAGTATCATCTCTGAATATCTTAAGTGACCTGTTTATTCTTACTTCCTTAATTCATTTGATATATAATCATTCAAGCAAGTTTTAAATCATATTCACTATTTTCTATTATTCAACATAGCAATGCTCAAGATGAATTTCACTTTTTCTTTAAATTGTGACTTAATAAGAAAATGAGTACTATGAAAATCTCATAGCAACTGTGAAAGTAAGGTTTTGCCTACCCCGATCTGTAAAAAGGATAATAGAAAATAATCTTCAGGTGTATCAAGTCATCTAAATTAGAAGAAAAGAGTGATGGGATATAGACATGGAGTTCAGTGCTTTTTTAGTCTCAAAGAGGCACTGTGAGGCTAAAATAATAATATATAGAGAAATAAGCTTTCAAACTGTAGAATGTAGTATATATATACATATACATATATAGAAATGATTTTTAATTTTGGCTCTTTATTTTAAAAATAAATGATAATTAGAAAAAAATTATTCCTAATTCAACCATTTTAATGATGAACCATAATCTATACTTCAACTAATGGAATGAAAAAACAGGTGGAAGGCTTTTTCCTAAATACTCTTCATAACTGAGTAATTTTTAAAATATCTGCCAGAAGTGGGAGGACTATAATTCAGCTTCCCTTTGTCCCCAGAATCCATTGAAATTCAGTTCCTAAAATAAAAAGAAGACGTCAAAATAAATCTGAGCAAGTAACCAGTATTGCTTAACTTAAAAATGATTGATCAAAATTAGTTATTGAATAAGTGTTTTTCTTTTTTGGTTGTTTTTGTTTGCTTTTGGTTTAGATCTCTGGATGAGATTATTTGGTAGAGAAAATCTGATTTTGAAATTTTTACGGTGGTTGGTGGTTAACTCTCATTTTAGGCTCAGAAGCTCCTATTTAATTTGCATTTGATATTATAATGTCTTCAAAGATGAATCACTGACAAAGACTTCTTTGCCTGTGTTTTAATTTCTAAAAAATTAATGATAATTATGTAACTAAGAGGAATCAAGAAATAATTATTATTGAATTAATATGCCAGCGGTTATGACATGTATAGTCCAGCTAAAAGGTCATACTATATTTTCCCTATCTAGCTTCAAATATTATTTTTGAAATGAAACCTTAAATGCTGAAGTTCATTATTAAATGAAAGTAAAATCCTGTACATTTAAAACAGAAGTTTATCTTACATACTCAGAAATTGAAAACTTTACTTTTATGCCAATAATCTAGGACTAAGATAACACACTTTTACTTCTGGGACCTTGAAAAATTTCAGACACACACACACACATACATACTTTCACACATATACATATAAATAGCTCTAGTTCAGATAATGTGATTTTTAAAAGCATGTCAGCTTAGTTGTGAATTATTACACCAATAAGACATAATTAGCCAATCATTTATTTCACTCATGAGTATACTGAAAATTAATAATCTTATTCCTTAAGTGACCTTTCAGATTTCACCTCTGGAATATGGCACACTGTGCTTTGCTTCGTGTTATTGATACCCTGGTACTGATTAACTCCAATTTATGGAATTAAACACAAAATCAGCCAATACTGTACATAAATACAAACCTGAATATCTGGATAATTTATAGCTCCCTACGTCAAACACTGATGGAAAGCATTTGAGAATAGATTGTGGATTACACAGGGATGAAATTTCAAGAAGACTGAATGGGGATTAGCTGCTACTGTTTTGGAATCTCAGGCCTATGGAATGCTAGACTGCTAGACCTCTCAACTCAGACATTCTAACTCAACAGATTTCATAGCCAATCACCTCCAAAGCCTATGCCATCTCCGGTGGCATCTTCATGTCTGTTTCCTAATTGCTCACTCCTTCTTCCTGAAATATATTCTGATCTCTATCAGGAATAATTCTTGTGTTCTTCTCTCTGACTTCTCTATTCTAAAATGCATGTTAGCTGAGACATTTTTAGAAGATGATTTGTGACCTCCATTGCTACTTTTACTGACAGCACTGAAAACCTAGATGGGGTCAGAAGGCATGTCTATGGTGATCACGCTATAGTCAACACTGCACGGATATCCCTGTGGCTCATTCATTTTGCTTAACTTAATAAGGCTTATTTTTTCTTGTCACTCTCCCACCTACCCATTCAACCACGTCTATCATGAATGACCTATATTTTCAAGTAGTCCTTGTGTATTTAGAAAATGCAAACAGACTGGACTATCTGCCCAAACAAAATATTATCATTTCAATCTATAAAGTCATGTCATGACCAGCCCAGAGAATACAGGAATTCATTTATTCATTATTTTGGTGAGAACTTATATTTGCTTAGAATCATGAACTTTTTAAGTTGAGAAAATGTTGCTCCTTTATATAGTAATAAGTAAGAGATATCAGTATTGAAGGATTGGACACAGGAATTTGAATCAGATGGGGAGAGTGGGAAGGTGTGTGCTAAAGAATTCAAATTCAGTAAAAAGTGAAGCCAGAGATATATGCCTCCATAGATCTCACTAAGCACATTTTCCTTACTTTTCCCTTGTTTTTCTCCCCATTTAATTAACTTTTGCTAACTTAAAAATTCTATGTAACTATTGGAATATGGGTAGGGAATGGTGACGTGTGGGAAGATAAAAGAGGAGAGAGGGGAATAGGACAGAATTTTGAGGATTTTGAGAAGCAGGGGGAGGACTGAAGCTTCCTCTGTCACTGGCAAAGTCAGGCTGAAGGAGTGGCAGGAGCTCCCACCATGAGCTGAGCAGCTGGTGACTTCACTCCCCAGGCAGCTATAACAGAGCTCTTTCCAAAGACGGAATCAGTAACTGTTTATATAAAGGGCAGAACTGCTCAACTGCAATCTGACAACAGTTGCTTTACCTGTTTGTGAGATGAGTGTCTAAATGTCTGGGGACACCTCCCACTATTCCTGGTTACACAGAACTGGTTAGCATTGTTGGGAGAGATTTGGCAAGAGGTGCTTATTACCCACCTCCCCGCACCTTTCAGAGAGGGACAAAACAATTGTTATACCAATAATGTGGAAGACCTGTCAAACGTATAAGAAATCAACTAAGTCAAATACGAGCCTGAAATTGCAGATGTATTTGCTTATTTAACAGTGTGAAAGTGTCATTGAAAAAAAAATCAGTATAGCATCAGAATAGCATATAATGACCTACAAATGCTCTTAGCACTTTTATCTAAGGATGGTGTACATTGGTACAGCACAGGAAATGACCAGTTAAAATGGACATGGGCCAGAGCATTAGAAAAGAGCTGTAGAAGGCCTGAGAGTCCAGAAGAAGGGCTGGGATGACCAAGGAATTAACAAGTATTTACTTACTTTAATGACCTATACCTGCAAAGCAATGTACCACCTGAAATTTCAGCCCCACCTTGATATAATTCAGCTATTAATGACACATCATTCACAATCCTTGGCAGACTGTTTTTCTGCCGAACCATCAAAAGGAATTTGCTTGTTCACAGTGACACATAACTTTGCATCATTTGCTACACACATGTTTCACTCCATTTAGTGTTTTAACATTGGCTAATTATAGTTTCCTTACCAGAAACTTCATTCACAAGAGTTAATAGTCCAAACAAATTCTTTTGCTTTTCACAAATATTCTAAGAGTTTGGCTACTATATTCATCAAGGGTACTAATGTGTGAAATAATGGATTATTTCATCAAATGTTCAGTCAGTGTGCAGCTAATACAATAGAAATATAAATAATAACAAAATTTCCCATCAGGAGTCTCTGTAGCATCCAGGTACTATTTATGGTACCATGTTGTAAGGAAGACTCCACATCCAGGACTTCTTATCTGGCATTTGTAACTAAGCCTATGGAGTTTTAAGGACCTAGTATATTGTGAGATGCTAATTGCATCAGATAAAAAAGTTTTGACATTGTTCTCACTTCTAAGGATTTTGAACTTCAGTTGGTCCATATGTTTGTTTTGTATCTTTAAGTTAAATTTATGGATCCCAACACTTACTGTCATGGTTACAGTTGGCTGTGATGTTAGTCCAAACTGTCTGAGGGTTGTCACTATGTTAATTAACAAATTATTGTACGGAAATTAATTTCTATAATTATTAAGACATAAATTACCCATTGAAAAAATCTTAACCTAAGTTTATCATCAAATATCTGCTTTAGTCAAATTCTAGTGATGTGGTCTTATTACTAAGACGCCCACATTCTCTGTGCCACACACACCTCTCCTCCTGTGTCCCACCATTATAGGAGGAAAGTATGATGTAAAAAGGACAAACAAAACCCTCTAACGCAATCACTGAGTTTCGTCATCTAACTTGTGAATAGACCACATGTGAGAAGAATTCCTTATTTCCTTCCCTGTTCTTCTCAAGACCAAAAACATATCTCTTTTCTACCATGTCCTGTGCCCTGCCTTTGGAATTAGGTGATGATTTCCTCTTTTTTCACTGCTGATAACTCAGTTCATTCTTCGTATGGTTTTCTCTTCCTCTGTGGAAAAGTCCTTCTCTCTCTCTTTTTCTCTCTCTTTCCAACTGTATCCAATTTGCCTCAAGAAAAACTATCTTTCCCTCTTTCCTTTTGTGAGACAAAATTAACTCTGATTATAAGTAATGTGCACAAGGGTGATAAGAACTACAATTTACCACAAGCAAAGAATCCAGGGGTTTGTATGGAGATTAGTCTCCAAAATAAAAAGAAGGAAGAAAGGAAAAGAGGAAGAAAAAAGCCTGGCTCTATTCATTTCTAACAAGCTGAAAACACGGTTTCTTCAGAATTTAGAAAAAGGCTTCATCCATTTTCTGCTTACGTAAATGTAGTCCTCAAATATTAGAATTTCAAAAAAAGAAGAAAAATATTTCCTCCTTCCTGCTTTATATCATAATCATAGAACAGTTATAAAAATGTCTTAATCTGTATTTTTACTCCCAATATAATATCTTGACACAGCCGTGTATTAAATATGCTTTTGTAGGGAAAAAGTGCCTGGAAACTAGAATGTCTACAATAAAAAAACATTTTCTTTGTTCCAAATAATCAGCTTCGAAGTCTAATTTTGAAATACAGCCAATTTATACAGTCACTGCATATATCAATATACAGTTGTAAAAGGGATACATTTATTACTGCATTTATAGGGCTTAGTAACACTGAGCACTCTAAGTAACAAATTAAATTAAATTTGACCTTGTTTACTTGTAGATATTTTTAATCAATGAACTCTCACTAGCACTACCTTGTTTCTTCTGGATTAAATTAAATCAAAGACACAACAAAATATTTTGGAAGAGAATAATTAAGTTTATTTATATCTGAATAAAAAGATTTCTTTCCCTTTAGAGTGTCCATTGATGTCTTCCTCAACCATATACCCCATTCTTCTCTCTCAAAAGCATTGAACTCTTCACAGAGGAGTGATTCTATAGCATCCACGTTACAGATCCTCCTGGAGGTACCAGCTAAAGAAGTAAAACTTGAGTCCATTTCTGCTTTTAGTAAATCAAGATGAGTCATGTTTCACTCAGAATCCTTTTTGTTTCCTGTTCAAGGATGATAATTCAGTCAACTAAAGGATCTTTTGTCTATACAACATCGATATGCTTTATCAGCTATAGGAAGCATTTTTTCCTTCTGTAGCTGTCTGTTGTTGGATTTAACCACCAATATCAGGCTGTCTTGAATGCAATGAATGGAATCGTTTCAGAAACCAACCAATCCTTTAGTCCTTATTTGTTTTTCACTCCAATAAAGAGCAAAAAATATTTTAACCACAAGGCAGCTAACAATGCCAAATTATGCATTAAATATTTTAATGTGCAGAAATAGCACGTTGTAATACAAAGAAAAGTTTCTGAGAAATGCAATTTATATTCAGAGATCCACAATCCATTGTGTACAATTAATATGCATCCACATAAAGGAAAAAAAAATTGACTACTGAGCTCAAATCTTTTCCTTGCCATTAATTAAAGCTAACCTTTAATGCTAATTAATTAAATTAGATCTTCATGGGTCTTTTTTGAACCCATGGTGTCTGTATACTGTAACAAGAAGTTTGGTAACTGAAGGGGAAACTGGTTTTGTTAACACCAACAGTAAATTAAGACTTTCAAAACTTTTTTTCCACCTTGATATGAAGAGAAGAAAGTAAAATTCAAGGTCAGTTCATTCAAACCTTATATTTATTGATATTTTAAGGAGAGAGGGTGTAGATTTCCTAGGGCTGTCATAACAAAGTACCAAATTGGGTAGTTTAAATCAATAGAAATTTGTTCTTTCACACTTTGGAGGCTTGATGCCTGAAATCAAGTTGTTGGCAGAGCTATGCTTTCTCTGAAGCCTCTAGAGGAAGACCTTTCCTTACCTCTTTCAGATTCTGGCAGACCTGGGTAGCCCTTGGTGTTTGGCAGCATAACCCCAATCTCTGCCTCAGTCTTCACATTGCCATCTCCCCTGTGTGTCTTCTCTGAAGAGGGTTGTCAAGACAACAGCCATATTGAATTAGGGGCCCACCCTACTCTTGTATGACCTCATTTTTTCTTAGCTAATTACATCTGCAATGATCCTATTTTCAAATAAGATTACACTCTGAGGTCCTAGGGGTTCACACTTCAACACATCTTTATGGAGGACATAATTCAACCCACAATAGGGAGCGACCAACATAACACATTTGTTTCCCACAAGAGTTCTGAACTAATTGAGAGGTAAATCTAAAGAGAAGACGAATGGTGAGTAAAATATCACTTTTATGGATGACAACGCTCATTTTGGAGAATCTGACATATCTGGGAGCAGGTGAGCTTCCTAAATGTAAGACACAGAAATTACATCCCTTACTTATTCATTCACAGGCAACATTGGACTGGCATAGACCCTTCACAGGATTGCTCACCCCTGAAGGACTTATAGAATGGAGGAGCAGAGCAAAATGCATCCTTTCTGCACACAGGCTGACTTCCCCACCACTCCATCCCTGACAGAAAAAGAAATAGAAAGGGAAAGAATCAAGCGTGTCATGTTAATAGAGTTCCCTCCACATAAGAGCTTCCGTTTCATCAGAAATAGAGAATAAGTTTCTGTACTATGATAATTGCCTATGCTTATCAAGACATTTTCATTATGTTAATGCCGTCAGCAAGGCTCAGAAGATTTCTCCTGGAGCTTCATTTTTGAGATGTTTTCTTAATATTGTACTATAAGCGTATATATAGTTTGTTACATATATTCTGTAAAACTTGATGTGCTGTTCTACAGAATTTTAGCCTAAGTATGAGATAGACTATTAAGATACAATATAAATCTATAATATTTTGTGTAATAGTAAATAGTTTAGAATCACACATCATTAAACCTATTCTCCATTGAATAACTTAGGGCTTGTCACAAAAAGGGCTACTAGGAGGATCATTTAGCTAGAATTGCACATTCATCAAGGGTGTCAAGCACTGACTATTAAAATAGTCTCAAAAAAGGGTAACATAAAATAGTACAGGATTGAAAAAAAGTATGTGTCTCAGAACTTTAATTTATTTCCTAGTGCCAGACCGTACCATCTATAGTAAACAACTAATTTGTTTTTATAAATTCTGAAGTTAACTTGTAAATAGAAAAATTATATTTTCATCCTGAAAGAGTTAACTTGTTTAATGTAAACAAGAAGTTAAATTACATTTTTATTAGCTTTTTAAAGATATCTTTATTTCTAATATGTTAGAAGTGTCAAAAAATGAAAAGAAGTGGATCATGCCTCTCCAAAATTCTCAACTCCCAATTGACTCTTCCCATGAGACTGCAATCCCAGTTAACGGCTTGATTAAATCTCATGAGAAACTTTGATCCAGAGGCACCTAGTTGAGCAATGCCCCGCATTCCTGATCCACAGAACTTGTGAGACAGTAAATGTCAGTTTTTTTAAGACTTTAAGGCACTAATTGTAGAGGAATTTTTAATGCTACCATAGACAACAAATGGAGGAAAGGAAGAAGGCCAGAGATTCTACTGTAATATGGTATTAAGATCATTGTTTTAGAAGTGATTTTTCCAATAACTTAGAAACATTTCATTTAAGTAATGTATAACTTCTTATTGATCAAAAATGTCAAATACTGAAGTGGAATAGAGAGTAAAATTCAGCCTATAATCTCCCTAAACTCCACCTCCCTCTCCTAAATTAATCATTAAGTTATTTTTCCAGATCTTTTCCTCTGCATTAACATTTTCATATGTAACATTTTATTCCAGAGAAATAATATGGAATATTCTGAAACTTTTTTTTTACTTAACCTGTCCTAAAGATCTTCTCACGGCTGCACATGATACCTAACTTATTCCTTTACCTTCTGTAGTAATTTATAGCCTATCCACAACACAATTTTATTTAACCTGCCCTGGACTGGTGCATAGTTGTTTCTAGTATTTGACCCAAACTTTGTAATTACTAGACTTGTAGTTATCTCTTTGTCCTCATGAAATAGCATATTCCTAATACAGACTTGTAAATGTGGTGTCCCAAAGTGCACAAGCTTTTTTTTTTTTTTTAAATAGATTTCCCAACTCATCCTCTTTAACATTGTAACAATTTACACTGCCACTGCCGTGTATTAGAACACTGGTTTTCCCCACACCAATGTCAGCGCTAGGTATTTCCCGTCTTTTGAATACACTCCACCTTCTTCTTCTACTCCACTGATTAATGATATTTTATACTTCTTCTAGTTTCTATAATTTTGATTTTGTTTTTAAATTGTTTAGATCTTTAAATCAATTGTTAGTTTTGCAATAATGTTAAACTAGCTTACCAATCGGATTGGAGAAGACAACAGAGGAAAATTCTTTCAAATTGAAAATAGGTAATATTTTCAGTTGACTTTAAATTAACCCATTGAATGTAAACTCTGTTGAGTCTCTCATTTCCTTCTCATTAGAATATCCTGTAGTTTTTCTACCTAGTTAGTGATCAATAAATGTTGATTTAATTGAATTGATTGAATTGCCTTGAGGTTTTATGTCAACTGCCATTAAATTATACAGTGAGTACTAATAGCCCTAACTTTGGTTTCTGAGTACCATTCTCTACTTTATAAGAACAAAAAACAAAAAATACAGGTTCCATAGAGAAATGACATAAATCCACAGCTGGGGCAGGGAAGGTACAAGCCTGGAGCATCTTGTGATGGAAAGTATGGAAGTACTCAAGGTATGATGGGGACATTACAAAAGGACACAGGAGCTGACTTGAAGGGGCTCAACTGGTCAAACTACAACAGCTCAGCCATCAAAATGAATAGCAATGATAACTGACTATAATCTATTGAATAAAATAAGAATTCCTAAGCTTATGCTGATATAAACAAATACGTGAAAAAATAAACAAATGAAGGAGAAAGGAAAGTTCTTCCTTAGAATGCCAACTAAAGGTAGAAAGGATAATAACAAATTATCATTCAGCAACAATCATAGCAATGTTTGATTCAGGCATGAATCATCTATGAATGCTAAACGTAGCAAAAGTCTTATGAGGAATGGATTGTATCAGTCAGAGATGTCTGGAGAAACAGAACTACTAGGTAATATTTATATCCTATTACATCTATCTACCTATCTATGTATCTATCTAGTTATCTCTATATAAAATATAAAATCATATATATATATATCCTATTTATATAGATATACACATATAAAAATGTTTATTTTAAGGAATTAGCTTACACCATTGTGGGAGCCGACAAGTTCAAAATCTGTAGGGCAGACCAGCAGGCAGGAAACTCAGGTAGGATTTCTATGTTACAATCTTCTAAAAAAACCTCAGGTTTTCAGATGGTTACTAGACTTGTGATCATTTCGTAGTGTGTAAGGATACCAAATCACTATGTAATTTGTCTGATACAATAAAAAATGTAATAATAAAAATCACTATTATAAAGAATAATAATGAAAATTTAAATATTTTATTTATTTATTTATTTATTTTTAGATTGTGTTGGGGGAGGTAATTAGGGTTATTTATTTATTTATTTATTTATTTATTTATTTTTAGATTGTGTTGGGGGAGGTAATTAGATTTATTTATTTTTTTATTTTTATTTTTTATTTTTTATTTTTTAATAGAGATACTGGGGATTTAATCCAGGATCTTGTACATGCTAGGCATGTAATCTACCACTGAGCTCTACCCTACCCCCTTAATAATAATAAAAGGTTTAAAATGCAGGGTTTGCTCTTAAGGTCTTCATCTGATTGGATGAGGCCCACCCACATTATTAATGGTAATTTGCTTTATTTAAAGTCAACAGATTGTGAATGTAAACCTCTAGAAGGTATCTTCACAACAACATCTAGGTTAGTGTTTGACCAAACAACTGGGCACCAGAACCTAGCCAAGTTGACATGTAAAATTAGCCATCACAGAGATATTTATATAATCTCTAAATAACTCACTACAAACTTATTCATTATAAAAGAGAAAGTAGTAACTTTATAGACACCAACCTATTCATTTGATCAAAGTTAACAGCAACAATAAAGGGACAAATCCTCATGTGATTCTGAGGTATTTCTATCAAAAACGCCTAATATTATCTAATCATGACAGAACATCAGACATACTCAAATTGAGGGATGTTTTACAAAATAATTGACCTCTTAGAAAATGTAAAGGTCTTGAAACAGAAGACTGAGAAACTATTCAAGATTTAAAGAGATTGAAGAGATGTGACCACAAAATGCAATATGTGGTCCTGGGTTGGACCCTGAAAAGAGGGTGGAGTACAGAAGGAGAGGGGACAGGGCTGTAAAGGGTATCATTCATTAATGGGGCAATTGGTGAATTTGGAAAAGGAATATGTGTTAGATAATAGCAGTATATCCATATTGATTTTCTTGATTTTAATAATTATATTGTGGTCTTTTAAGAGCATTTCCTTGTTCCTAGGAAATACATGCTGGTACTTAGGGGTCAAGCTGCAAGATGTCTAGAACTTACTCTCAAAAGTTCAGAAAAAATTGATAGAGAGAGAGAGACAGGATAATAAAGTAAATGGTGCTAATTGTAAACAGCTGTTCAATTTTGGTCAAGAATATACAGGAGTTACTCACATGATTCTTGTAACTTCACACTGTTTGAAATTATATCAAAATATAATTTGCCCAGAAAAGCAATGTTTAGGATTTTTTTCCCATAATCCATAATTGGTAACTCATGTTCTTTAATACAAGTGGGAATTTTTTCTCAAAGCATTTGGCTATAATTCTCCCTCTCTCTTAGTTATTGAGTTCAACACAAACTCCACCTTTAATTCTCTAAGGAACTTGGGAGCTCTCTTTCCCCACCGTGAAATTTTCATTTGATATTATAATTACTATGAAAGCTATGATTTATAGGTTTCAAATTACTGCAAATCACAAAGCAACACAAAAGTAATTGAAAAGTGTTCAGAATCAGGAGACTAAGCTAATAGTCTAGAGGCATGAGTTTTATTTGGACATTAAACAATGTAAATTAGCCCTGCTTTACTCTCTTACCCAGCTCTAACTATACATGAACTATTTTATAATACTATTTACTATTTTAATTAAACTTATCATTGTGTTTGTATTGAGTTGGAACACAGAAGACAGAATGAGACTCCTTCAGAAGGTAATTATGATATAGATACACTTAGAAATATTTTTAATTATAAGAACAACAGAAAGAGAACAGCCCTAACCTTTCCACCCACTGACTAGCCTTCAGTGAAAACTCTGTTTCTATGTATAATAAAACTCAGGAAATAATTGGGGAGAAATAACTCATTTTTTTCAAATATTAGTTTCAATTTTCATTCCTGGTTCAAATGTGGAAAATTCAAACCAGAAATATTATTTTTCCAACACTGTTAATTAAAACATTCTGTGTCTGTGAGTTACACTTTCTACGAGTTACAGTTTCGGAGACCAAAAATAACAATGGTTAAAGAGAGTACATTTTCAGGAAAGTAGAGTTTATTATTTAAAAAGTAAGAGCAGAAATTTTGACATAGTTTTGCAAATAGATCATACTATTTGAAACTGTATAGTTATGGTTCTGAATGTGAATGTAATATCTTACATATAAAAATAGTTATTTCATACAGAATTATCCTTTAGTGGAAACTATGATTTGGAAATATTATTATCAATATTGTTATTATTCTAATAATAATAATAAATATATTCATTTACTGCCACTAAAGGTACTTGTAATTTTTTAAATAGTGTTATAAATTCAGTCCCATCTAGCACAATGGCAGTGTAAAATTTTATTTATTACATAAATTCTAATTAAAGAAATCAACAAAGTTTTGCTGTGTTATACTCCAGTGATTAACAATATTAATGTATTTGATGATGAAAGTAAAATGGGCTCCAATCAAAGCCTAGCATGAAAGGGTTAAACATGTTATACAGGTGATTGTGTACATTGAAGTATTAGGCTCTCCAATGTAAGAAAAGCAGGTGCAGTGGTCTCCAAGTATTTTGGACAATGATTTGGACAACAGGGTGAAATAAGAACTAGAAAGCTATTCTGGCTTCTAAGTATCACTTATTTGGTAATACTTGTATTTAGAGAATGCGTTCCAAATTTTAAAATACTCAAGATCCTAAATAATTTTTAGTTGCCTTCCCATTATCTGATTAGAAGATTAATCTTGTCAATGTATGAAGTTACCACTTCTTTTACTAAAATGAGTACCTTGCTGAGGCATTATTGACATCACGTTTCATTAATTATAGGGGATGTGTTTGCAGAAAGTTATAATAGAATCATAGTAATCCCTTTTCAATGCCTTGGCACATTTGTAACTAAAGGCAAGTATTGAAAAGATGGTTGGCTGAATCCAACATACTGGCTGAACTCAAAGTACTGTCTGTTGACTGAACCTATATATGAAATAAATCTTACTTTAGCCTTCACTATAGCATGCTTTGATATAGTAGTCTGCAGAGAATGGCAGTTGCCTGATGGAGTGCCTTCCTATGTAAGATGCCTGCTCAACTAGAATTTATTTGAAGTATTTATGTGTAGAGTTGCATTTCGATTCCAAGAACTTTACTCTAGTTTTATGGCTACTGCTCTGATTCAAGCTTCTACCAGCTCTTCCTTGGTCTAATGCAATAACCGAACTGATCTCCCTCCATCTTCCCTTGCTCAGTTAGACTTTATTTTCTATTAGCACCAGAGTAATTTTTTAAACTTTACACCACTGCTGCTCAAAAATCTGTGGTTTCCAACTGCAATTAGAAATCAAACCTACATGATCCCTGCACAATCTCCTTCTTCAACTTTGGGCCACCTGACCCTTTCTTTCTGTTCCTCTGAGATGCCACCATGGTTTCTGCTTTGGGTCTTCTGCGTTCCTTGTCCCTCTGTCCTTTCTCCAGCTCTTTGCAAGGCATTCTTCCTCCCAGGATTCACATCTCAGCTCAAATGTCTCCTTTCCGGGTCAGTCTACCCCGTAACTCTGTCTTGATACACTCTTGCACTGTCTTCATAATACTTCCCTTTTTGTGTCATTAACTTGTTAGTTTCTCCTAATGAAAACATAAACTCCATGAGTATAAGAACATTTTTCCCTAAGAGGCTGCCTGGAGGAAAAGCAGAATTCAATAAATATTTGTTTTATGAAGGAATCTTCAAAATCAGTATCATTTTTTTTCTTTTGACTGGAAACTATCACTTTTGGCAAAGCCCTGAAGTCTCATAAAGGGCCTCTTGACTCTACATTAACAAAGAATTTCTTTAAAACTAGGATGAAAATCATCCATTTTTTGTTTATATTTTATTCATTTCAAAATTTAAAAATACATGGGTAAAATTCTATATTGTGAGTTTAGGGGAAACATCAAAATGCCTGTTCTGCATTCAAATCTACCTATAAGGGAAATGCTATTCCTCTAGGGTTTTGAAGTGTGTTAAGTACTATTTTCATTTAAGTATTTACATGACATATTCTGATCATCACTGAATTTGCAAACAACACTTAGTGGGGAGGAGGTGGCAAAAGGCTATGTCTTGCTTCACTGTAGTAGAATAATGTTTAGCCCTCCTATCATTTAAAACATAGACCAGGCAGTCCACACAGGTCTTTATCCTGGAAATGGAAATGACATGAGTTGGATTCTAACCATGCCCTGACTTCATAGTCTCTGTTGTAGTCATTGATTTAGACACAGCTGAAAACTGTACACAAGCCTCTCTCTGGTTCTTTGAGCATTGCTCAGACAACAGGGAATGTGTGCAAGGATCAGATGACCGCTAGACCCATATCCATGTTCCCAGCACCTCGCATAGTCCCTGGTGATGGATAAAAAAATGAACAAATAAACAGATCTAAAGGTAAGAACTGATCAGGCTAACACATTATCAGTCATCAACAAACTAAAAAGTTTTGTTCTAAAATTCATTTCTAAGCCAACCATTTTTCTTTTAGACAGTATGTCCCTGACCCTGATGTTAGCTAATTAGGCCCATTAAAAAAATTAAATTTTGCATTTGTTCTTTCATCAACATTTATTAAATGCTTTCTACTGTGCTAGGCAGTATGAATGCAATGTGGTGGGGCCATACATAGACCTGCCCTCATGGAACATGTGGTCATCTAGGGAGAAAAAGTGTGACCAACATCACTCAGGTATATAATTACAAGCTGTGATAAGTGCATTTCAAGAAGCTTGTGAGATTGTATGGCAAGGATGTGTGACTTCGTCTGAGTCAAAAAAGATTTTGACAAGGTGACTTTTGAGTTGAGATTGGGAAAATGATTAAGCATTAAAGTGAGGAGTTTGGGGAGGGTTGTATTTACGGGGAGAGAAAATCATAAACAGTCTTGAGGTGGGAGGTAAAGTGAAATACTGAAAGAAATGGAATAATAACAGTGTGGCTGGAGATGATTCAGTGAGGGAGAGAGATTGGCATACGATGGGACTGAAGAGCTAGGCAAGAGATGGACCATGGGGGCGGGGGCGGGGTTTTGTAAGCATTGCTAACAAATATTGGTATTTTTTTATGTCTAGGTAACAGGATCAGAATTGAGGTACTTACTGTTGTTCCTGTAACATGTTGGATGTGGAATCAAATGCAAGACTTCTGTTGGAGACTTGGAATATCTCTCAGGCAATGACAGCAGTGGGAAAGGAACTAGCTGATGGCATCTGACCACATAATGCTACCATTTCCTGGCGCGCATAATAGAAATCTATTATGAAACATATGTTTGATACACACACTAGAGGCTTGAGATGGGGGAACACTAAGCTTGTCACTGAAAAAAGAATTGTTTAATGATGCAATAAGCAATTGCAAATGGAATTCATAATCTTAAAGTCTTATCATAAAATGACTCTCAATCCCAAATAATAATTTCATAGAATTTTCTCTTTGCTACATAAACTGAGATTCAGTGAGCATATCCTTTTTTTTTTGATGTGTTTAATTTATAGAATCATAGAACTCAAGCATTCGGTTTTACTGTGACCCTCAATGTCCCCTATGAATTTACTACTTGATGTTGGTCCCTGGACCCACATCATTAACTAGGAACACATTAGAAGTCAGGACCTCAGAATCTCCGCTCCCACCCAGAGCCACTGAATTAGAATCTGCATTTTAAAAAGATCTCCAAGTGATTTGTTTCCACAATGGGAAGGGTTGCCTTAGACCTTTACTCCTGTCCAATGTAGGAAGCTCTGTTTGAATAACTGAAAGGGTTAAGTGGGTGTAGGATGTTTTTGCTCAAGTTTATTAAACTTTAATACTCTGCTCTCTCAATAATTAGTTGTAAGTGTTGTAAGAATCAAATTGGAAGAGTTTGGCAAATCAACATTTTAAAAAATTCCTATTCCTCAAGCTTTTCTTCTCCCTTCCCTTTAATAGGCACATTATTTATACATCCCCATTTAAAATGAACAATGTAATATATTACTGTCTTCCTGGAAGAGGAACAATGTTATTTCTGGAGTCATGTATCAAACAGTGTATTTGTGATAGAAATGAAAAATGTTGTCATAAACATGATCAGAGGGCTTAAGTACAAGAAGGCTCCTTTTCATTCTTCTTAGGGATAGATAACTGTTTTGTAAAGCAAAGTTTGTTAATGTTCTTTTTAATTTGGCAAAACAAAGTCCCAGAGCTGGGGCTGAAGCAGATTTTGAGCCAAAAGATTTAAGATATTTCACATCAAAATGGATTTGGATTTGTTATCTTGGTCCTTATATTTGTGCTCTATTTGCTGCTGAACAAATTATTACAGACTCAATGGTTTACAACAACACAACTTTATTATCTTACAATTCTGTAACTTAGAAAGCCAACACAGGTCTCAGGGGACTGGAGTCAAGATGTCAAGAGGGCTGAGTCCTGTTCTGAAAGTTCAAGGGGAGAATGCATTTTCTTGCCCTTGCCAGCATCGTGGGGCTCCAGCATTCCTTGATTGTGGCCCCTTTCATCTGGAAAGCCAGCAGTGGCTGGTGGAGTCTTACTGAAATTGCTGCCTCCCTCTTCACTTTTAAAGACACTTGTGGTTACATTGAATCCACCTGGATGATCCAGGCTCCTCTCCCCATTGTGAGGTCAGCTGACTTGCAATCTTAATTGCCCCTTTGCCACACATTCATAGGTTCTGAGGATTAAGACATGGACACCTTGGAGGAACCATTATTCCACCTACTATAATCCTTGTGGAGAGGAGTGAGTGGCATGGCTTGGGGAGAAAAGTAGAGAAGGAATTCTGGAGAGAGATAAGGATTGGGCAGCCCCTGTAAAGGGTGGCAGGCCGTTTTCTCATGAGAAAGTTTTTCTATAAGTAGAAATTGATTGTCTGATTGTCATTGAGATTTTTAACTGGTTTATATGACAGTTTTTAGTACTCCACTGTGCACTGATTCCTGTTTCGCACATTTCTGCTTTTCCCCATCAAACCCTAACATGTAATTAAAAAGCTGTTACTTGGGGTGACTTTTTGGAATGGAGAAAGAGGCTGAGTGAAGCCATGTTCACGGATCCTGGAGTAAAGCCAAGCTCAAAATAACAGCTGCAGAGAGATGATTAGAAAAAATAGCGAGTCAAGCCAGGAGCAGAAACTGACAGCAAGAAAGGACAGGAGGATCACCTCCACACCCAAGCCTTGCCACTCACAGTGTTCAGAGGTGTGCCCAGGGCCATTCATTTCAACTCAGCAGAAGTGGTTGCTGATTTAACAAATGCAGATGAAGTTCCTCAAGTGTGTAAGGCTCTGTGATACAAAGGCACATAAAATATGCCTCTACCTTCAAAGTGTTTGCTGTCTAAACGAGAAGACTGACGAATAAATGACTATTACAGGACAAAATGTGCATAAAGGAGCATCTGAGAGCAAGGAGGAGAAACTAGCAAAGCAGACTGCACCTGCCAAAGAAGGCTTTCCAGAAATGATGTTTGAGCTGTGTCTGGCAACAAGACTAGGAGATACATGTACATGGAGGGAGGAAGTTGCGGAGGTGCATTTCAGAAACAGCAAGTAGCAACGTGTACACATGTGCAGTCCTGATATAGATACAGCAATATACTCCAATGTTATCTTTGTCACCCACTAATTCCTTCTCACTTCTGTCAAGATGGTGTAGAGTTTCTCTTCCTGTAAAAATGAAACCCATCTGACTTTATCTACTCCCGCCACCTAAGGGTCTCTCAGCTGCATGGGTTATCCTTTTCCCCTCTTGAGTCTTCCTTCTTTCCCTCTCTTCTGGCTCCTTCTTTCCTTTTCTTAGAGAAGTTCTCTAATGTCTCCCAAGGTTGATAATTCTGTAATCTCTCAGCCCCACATCTCCAAGCTGTTACTCCCTCCTCTCTCTTTCCTTCCCTGTCAAACTTCACGAAAGGGCTCTCTACACTAGATTTTTCTGCTTTCCAGTATCTTGTTTACCTCCAACTCTTAGCTATTTGAGTTCCCTGCAAACCTGCCTAAAACTGCTCTCAACTTTTTTGTTGAAATCAAATGGTGTTTGTTAGTCACTAATTTTCTGAACTCTCTGACACATCTGACACTGTGGGGAACTTCCTTCTGGAAGCACTCTCTTCCTTCCTCTTCAGGGATGACAAGATCCCAACGCCCCACTTTCCTGGCCAAGCCTGCATCTCTGTTTCAGCTTCCTCTTTCTCCTCCTCTCCGGTCAGAATTGGTGTCCTAATGTAAATTTATAGATTTTTAGTTTGAAGTGTATTCAATGAAATAGATTTCTTGTTGAAAAAATATCTGTATGTCTCAGAATACACTTTAGTAGGATTCAACTTTAAAAGTTTGCTTCAAATAGACAAGTATTGCTACAGAGGGTTGACATTGTAATTAGAAAAATAAGTGAAGTCTACAGAGATTACAAATAGCTCTGTTATAAGAAACAGAGTATGAGAAATATGATGACTCATGCTTGTCCCCAGGCACGTCATCTCCCAGACGTTTCTGTTACTGCTGTGGTAGGAAAGCAAATATGCCAACCTGATTTGAAAAATTCTGTTCAAGAGTGTAGGAACAGGACAGTGCAGTGCAGAGAAGAGAGAAGAAAGTAAGTGTGGTTATGGGCTTTACTTTGAAGCACTTAATGAGTGGTATAAGAATAATCAAAAGTAACGAGTTAACAATATTTTCATAAAACTCCTATTTCATGATATATTTTAAGTGGAGGCAATTTTTCAGAAGAAAAAATTAAATTATCAACTTCAAATAAACTGCCATCTCTATCTCCTCTCCAATGATTGAGGTTGATTTTTTTTTTAATTGGAAACATCCTTTGAAAAAGTCATGAGTATTTTTCTGGTGTTGAGAAATATTTTACTCCTCACAAGGCTCTACCACAGCCCTCTCTGCCCACACAAAGAGTGGTTTTGAAATAAGAGTTTATTTTATTAAGAAAAATAAAATGTTTATACAGAGCTAGCCAAAGCAAGAATCTGCAGATTGAATAAATTAAATGGTTGGGGCTATTAGAACTCCAGAGTGTCTTGAACAGAATCCAGTAGGAATGAAAGGAGACCCAAGACTTGGGCAATGCAGTAATCTCTGATGGTTAGAGAGCTAGTCCATATATGCTACAGAAACTTGATTTTGCAGACACATTCTTTAAGGGGAGACACAATAGTCAAATGGTATATTAGTGTTTATATTTTGATGTGAATTCTATGGAAACATAGCAATCACAAGACAGATAAGTGGCATTTTGCCTAACTGAAGTAGTCCCCAAAATGTGTTGGTACATTACAGCTGATTTGTAAAAAGTTGTAAAAAAGTTACCACGTTTTTAATGTTCCAGATCAATTCAGTATTTTCCAAAAACACTGGCTCTTTTGAAGTTGAATAATTATACCCTAACTTATAAGTATGAATTCTTTTTATGTCTGGCTCAAACTAAGACTTTTCCTTTGTGATTTATAGTGGAAGAAATTTTAGAGGAGGGCTCAGTTCTGGAGTCAACTTGTGATGTGACAAAATGTGTACTGTCAATATTGTCCTTGAAAATCCCTTAAATTGCTTGCAAAATATAGTCCATGACATTTCTAAGCCACATTAGAATATAATCTACCATCTTTAGAGTCCAATACAGTCAGTTTCCCTTAACCCTGGATCAGACTTTTGTTCCAATAACAGAATTTGCCTAAGCTTAGGTCCACAATTTAAATATTTATATTTATATTTATATTTATATTTATATTTATATTTATATTTATATTTCAAACATTATAATCACAACTTGCTGGGGGAGATGCTTCCACTACGAAAGATCCATGAAAACTATTGAGAAAACAATGGGTAACATCTCCCAAAATGTTTTTTGGCCTAACATGTGCAGTATGTGTTAGTTTGCTAGGACTGCCGTTAAAAAGTACCATAGATTGGGCAGCTTAAACAGCAGAAATGTGTTTTCTCACAGTTATGGGGGCTAGGAATTTAAGATCAAGGTGTGGGCAGGTTTGGTCTCTTCAGAAGCTGTTCTTCTTGGCTTGTAGGTGACCCTCTTTTCCCTGTGTCTTCATATAGTCTTCCCTTGTGTATATCTGTGTCCTAAGCTCCTTTTCTTGTAAGGACACCAGTTATGTTAGATTTTGGCCTTAATTGCCTCCCCAAAGACCCTATCTCCAAATGCAGTCACATTCTGAGGTACTGGCAGTTCGGACTTTACCATGTGGATTTGAGGGGTACATAATTCAGTTCATAACACAGTAGAATTTAATTATATTGTGTCTGATGACACTAAATATATTTTCTGAAGCACTAAAAGATCAGGTAGCCTAGGTATAAAACAGGTCATTTCTGTGATCTGTGTAGAAAGGCAAGCACCACTGCCATCGTGCCTAACTCCACCACCACTACCACAAACACCACTGTCATCACTACCTCATCACCACCATTTTCTCCATCAGCACAACATGACCACCACTTCCAGTACCGTCACTATCACCATCATCCCAATTTCTCTCTCACAGTTATTCTAGACAATTCAGTGTTGAATTCTAAGAGAACCCCAAATAGGGGTTTGAACCAACTATTTGATCAAGTTAAAAAATTTTCCATGGAATAGATCAGGCACATCAGATCCTCAAGTTGAATTCTAAAATAATACAGATAACAGGCATACTATTTTTTATGGTTCTTTGCAGATATGACATTTTTTACAAATTTAAAGTTTCCAGCAACACTGTCAAGCAAGTCTATTGGCACCATTTTGCTCACTTCCTGTCGGTGTGTCACATTTTCGTAATTCTCATGATATTTTAAATCCTCCACCAGCAAAAAGATTGTGACTTGCTGAAGGTTCAGATGACGGTTAGCATTCTTCAGCAATAAAATATTTTTTTAAATTTAGGTATGTACATTTGTAAAGACATAATGCTATTGCACACTTCATAGACTACAGTATAGCATAAATGTAACTTTCATATGCACTGGGAGACAAAAAACTCATGTGACTCCCTTTATTGTGATATTTCCTTTATGGTGGTGGTCTGGAACCGAATCCACGATATATAGAACGCATGCCTATAACATCTCTTGTTTAGAGACAGCTTTTTCAAACATGATGCTAATAGCGTAAATCATAAAGGAAAATACTAATAGATTCAATGACATAAAAGCCAGGTTCCTTAGTATGTCAGAAATACATACAAAATTAAAACACCCACAAAAGCCTAGGGAATTGTTTGTAACACATGTGTTACAAAGAAATAATAAAGTGCTTTTATAAGTAAGGATAACTAATGCTACCATTTATTGATATGAAAAAGCCTTGGACATAATTAGGTTTGGGAGAAAAACTAAGAATTTTATTTAGGGAGCATTAGACTTGAGATGCCTGTACAATATACAAGAGATATTATGTAGATAATTATATATCATATGTTCATAACTAAAAAGGCATTTTTTTTGCTTTTATACGATTTTATAGATTTTACTCTTAATATGCAATATAAACCTTGATTTTTGGCTTTTCAGAATATGTTTCCAGGTGCATCTCTCAAAGATCGTTCTCATCTCCTTGACGCAATAAAAGATGCTAGATATAGTTCTGTCCTCTTCTCTTTTTCAAAGTATTATATTATCAATGACTTTATTTATCATATATCTTAATCTAATAAAGGAAAAAAGTTTATAAATGTCAGAAACTTGGTTTTGAAACATTTCCAGTAGTTTTTTAATTCAATCAGAAATTTGTGGATTTTGAAAAAGAAAGACAACAGTTTGAACTCAGAGCTTGCTGGTGAGGGAATTTCTGCTGAGGGAAAGATAAGAGACAGGGAAAGTGACTGCTGAATGTCCTTGTTGGCTTCAAAAGTTACATTGCCCCAAAGGACACATCAAAATAAAACCAACAGTGATTATTTTGAAACGCAATTACCAATTTTTGCCCAAAACAAACAAAAAAGGGGAACAAGAAACTATTTTCATGTATAGTAACTATAATTGTACAGCTTCTCAAATAGTCTAAGAAAAGGGTCTTACATTCAATGGTCAAGGCATTTTTTAAATTGGTAATTATTTTCATTTAAAGAGAATGTTTCCTTTCTCTTTAAATACAAATACTGTATAATTTCACTCAAATGTGGAATCCAAAAACAAAACAAAACAAAAGAAATAAGCAAATATATCAAAGAAGAGCTAGAGTTATAGATACAGAGAACAAACAGGTGTTTGCCAGAGGGGAGGGGAGAAATAGGTGAGGGAGATTAAGAGGTACAAACTATAAAGATAGATAAATAAAGAGAAGATTTTTCTATTTTCAAGTATTTATCACAAAAGAATGTACTGTCGTACACAAATGTCATACATATTTGAAGTCGCAATGATAGTCATTAACATGGCATTTCTCTTTACAGTTCCTTCAAAATATTTCTCAGTTCCACAAAGCCATTCTCTAGTGTTGCCATGAAGTAGACACTGTAGATTCTAGGTAGCAAAGACTATTTCTGAAACCAATGTTAAGTCAAAGAAATATAAAACATGGCATGACATTAAACTTCTGAACGTATATTAAGAATAAACAGCTAGGATATGTTTCCTACTATTTCATGGAAGAAATAAAGACCTGCAAAGGCTGAACTTTGGTTGTGTAATATTCTATGCATTGTATAGATGTGCAATTTAATTTAAGCAGAAACACACTGTGCCCTATTTCCTATATCCGTCCTTTTCCACCTCTAACAATGTGCTACCTTTTACAAGTTATAGAGATGAGTCTAAATCATATCACGGAGTCCAGGGCAGAGTTAATGTAATGCACTGATGTAACATGTGAGGAGAAAAAAAGTCCCTTTCAATCTCCTCAAAAGCAAAATATATATAAATATACATATATCTCTGAAAATGTTTTTTTTTGCCAAGAAGACTCTCCTAAATGTGCTGAGGCTGGAATTAGACTAGCAGTCACAGGTGTCCCTGCTGGCTTCTGTGCAGCTTTCCCTTGTTTAGTTGCAGTAGTAGGTGCAGGTCCAGAAGATGCCAGCCTTGATGCTGGAGCCTTGGGTACAGGTGCAGAAGTGGGAGCCAAAGCCAGGACAGAGGCTGGTACTTGAGCCACAGCTGCTGCTGGGGATGAACCAACCACAGCAGTGGTGGCTGGATTTGATCACTGGGTGGCAGGTAGCCGGGGCTGGTGTTGTCAGCGCTTTGGGATTTGTCACCATAACTATTGTGAACTTTTCCTCATTATGATTGCATTCTTTGAGGGCCGTATCATCATAAAGGATTTTGTCTGCAAAAATTAAGTTTTGTCTGCAAAAATTAAGTTTTGTCCCATTACCCAAAATACATTGTTCACCTTCAGTGCTTTTACTACAAAGCTGCAGACAACTCCAAAGGGTCTGGTCACCTGCACTAAGCTGAATTCTGGAACCCAAGCCCTCACTGAGCCTGGAGCCCACAGCCCACATCACATCCCCAGGGCCAGACTCCTGCCCCCTCCCCCAACTCCACATCACAGTCCACTGTCCAGGCTTCTAGAAACCCTTCCTTTCCCCAGACCCACTGCCACACACAGCCCAAATTATCTTTTAAATGACTAAATAGAATGAGTGTGTCTTGGTTTAAAAAGGAAAAGGAGGAAAAAAATTCCTACACTTGTATGTTAGTTCTCATCCCTTTAAAATAAGAGAAATTTATAGCCAAAGAGGTATAGTTCATACTGAAGAGATTATATCATACTATATTTTTAAAAACACATTTTTAACGACTAAAAATGGTTTTAAAACCATCTTTCTGTTTTTGGCATTAGTACTCAGCAAATAATAAGACCCAAATGTATGCAATGAAGAGGCTTGAGGAGGAACAGACTTAATCAAGAGGTCAATTTTGAACAATCTATGTGTGAACAACTTGTAGATATCCATGTGGAATTGTTTGTTGAGTAGGCAGATATTAATTGTAGAATTTTTATAAAGATAGCCTGAAAGCTGTGGGACTAAATGACATTATCTGAAAAGTGAATATACAGAGAGAGAGAGAAAAATTCTCTGGGGTAGACTGACCTAGAAACTATGAAGGCAAAGCAGAACTGTGCTCCACAAAGGAGTCTGGGAAGTAGTGGCCAGTGAGACAGAAGAAAATCAAGAGTAAGGAGGGTCTCGACATGGAGTGAAGAAAAGTATTTCAGGAAGGAAGGGATGATCGTTTGTAACAAAAACTCTTTGTGGGCCAAAAGCTACTAGGTAAGGTCATATCAGAACTAAGAATTGGCTATTGGATTTGGCTGCATGGAGGTAACTGTTGACCTTGAACAACAGTTCTTCTGGAGAGAAAGAGACAGGAGGCAGATTGGAGGAGGGTCAAGGGAGTGTGGGGAAACAGGAATTGTAGACAATGAGAGAACTGTTCTTAAGAAGTTTGGCTGTAAGGTGGAACAGAGAAATGGAAAATGTTGCTGAAGGACCTGAGGAATCAAGGTGAGTTTGTTGCTCTTTGTTATTTTCTTCCCTTTTTTTGTGGAAGAGAGAGGGGACAATTGCAGGAGTGAAGTCTTCGAGCAAATGAGAGGTGATGGGAGGCAGTACACAAAAGGAGGAGCTGACCTTAGGACCAAGGACAACCCATCATGTTGAACTACAGGAGGGAATGCAGGATATATGATTACAGATACAGGTTGGAAGATTGGTATTTTTCTATGAAATAAGAAACAAGGCCATCAGTTAAAAATGAGGAGGAGTGGGGAGGTGTGGGAGGTGTTTGCAGAGAGGAGAATGTGTGAAAGAGTTATGAGAGACAGGGAGATAGAATTGCCTTGAAGAAATCTCACAAACTCTCCTCTTAGGCAAGTCAAATACCTGTACGGGGAGTTCAGACTGATAAAATAGTTTGGGGCCTTTTTGTAGAGTTTCATTCCATTGGAAGAAATGAGAACTCCCAATCAGTAGCCATTCTTCAGGAACTGCGCCCAGAAGTACCAGGCTTCAAAATTTACCTTCTTCATCATCCCACAGAATTTCAGGGGTTCAGTTTACTACAACTAAGAAGACAGCTTCATTTGCATTTATTTCTATTTAAGCCTATACTTAGAGAGCAGTTCAAGAAATCATCAAGGTAATTGAGTTATATAGAGGCACCCTGCTTCCAAGATAGGCTGATTGAAACCACAGCCTTTGACAAAATGGTCCCATCTCTGACACACACTGGCCTGATAAGTGAGACAAAGTATCAAATTATCATAGAGCCATTCAAATGAGGAAATCCTTCATTATAATCTACCAAAATAAAGATCATTTAAACTTGGATAATGTTGGTGGTTTGTTACAACCTGTGTCAGTGACCACCTCATACTAACAGAAATAAAAGATAAAATTTTTTTTTATTTGTAATGTTAGGAAGAAAAAAATATCTTTTTCCCTCTTTCTGCTGAAGGTTCTTGGCTGAATCTCCATAACAAAAGACAGATTAACAAGGGAAAGTCATACAAATTTATTTAAGTTTTATGTGACACAAAAACTTTATAAGAAAGTGAAAACCCAAATAAGCAGTTAAAACATGAGTGTTTTTATGCTGGATTTTGTGAAGAGTGACAAACTGTGGGAAAATGTGATAGGAAGGGTATGAGCTAAGTGTAGTAGACTGGAGGAAACTTAACAAGACCTGTTCATTTACCTTCAGGGATAAGGATGCTCCTTTACTCCAGGAATAGCAAGGGCACATTTTACATGAGAGTCTTATGAGCTGCTTCAGATGAGAAGTCTGGAGAGTCCTTCCAGCGCCCACTGTTTCTCCAATTCCTTTAACTTAAAATATTCAGTGTGTCACAGTGCCACATTTTGGGGTAGTGTGTTCTGAATCCTGTTAGTAACAATACTTTCCCTTTATTCCAGAAAATCTTCAATAATAAAAAAGAACTCTGAGATTGTGGCACTAAATGTGATTTTCCAAGTATTTTAGATTAAGAAACCAAAACAATTTTATAAATATGTAGTGAAATGCTGAACTCAATCAAGTTTTCAGATATGATGAGTTATTTAAAGTAATATATTAATACCAAAAAACTGACAGAATAAATTAAGAACAAACATTACTCTTGATTAATGGGAGTGTAAACAGTGTAACCTCTGAGAAAGAGTTCATGAAATGGCAATGATTGCTGTAGCTACACTTATTAACTGAAGAGCAAATGTTTCATAAATTAAATAACTGAAAACAATTTTCACTGTGTCACTGTTGAGACAGTGAAAGTTGACAAAAACTTAAAACATTAAATGTCAACTAATGCTAAACATTGACAGCTTTTTAAAATTTTTTAGTTTTAAAATGTACTTAAATGACAAGATATTTAGTTCTAAGAGAATAGTTTTCACTCTTGGAATTAACTATTACATGTGCCTACAAGTTTAGAAATATACAATTAGAAATAACTTAGGCTTCTGGGTTCAGCTTTCACAAGCAAAAAACTTGGAAGTTGTCACCGGTGGCCTTACAACAAGAAAAAACTGAACCAACTGGAAGTTCATGACTATTCTTGAACCCATCAGAGAACTGAAGTAGCAGGGCGAATTGCTAGGCAGAAATCTTAAGAGACAAGTTCATCCAGAGCGACACAGATGAGACTTGCTGACCTGGAGCAGAAGTGGCTGGAGCCATAAACTGGTAGGAACACTGAAAAGGTAATTTTGGTGAATGGCTGAAAGCAGAACGTGGACTAAGATAGGAGTGAGAAACTTCAGGGGCTGCAGTCTTAAGAGGTGCCCCACATTTTCATGGGCTTTGAGTCTGGTGCCTCCACTAGGTTCTCACTGTGACGATACAAGAAAGATCCCCATGGCTTTGGCTGGGGAAGGAAGAATAATCATTGTGAAATGAACCAATGGTTTTCACCATAACGAAGGATACTGTCCTGGGGAAAGGACTTTTCAGATTCTTATCCCAGCTGGTGGAAGGGAATTCCTCCCACTCTGTCCCCCCACCCCAGACTTCCTGTTTCACCTAAAGAAGGAAAACAAAAACAAAGTCAACAGGAATCAGAGTTTTAAGGACATAGATTTGAAAGGTTGCAGCAAGGGAAGGGAGTAGAGGGCGGTGGGCAGGGGAAGCTGTACCATGGAGAAACATCTGCGAAGGTCATGGTCCAAGGACAAGGCCCATGAGAACACTGAAATTTAACTGAAATATGATAGAATGCATTCCCTTGCCCCCACCACGCAATCATACCCGCAGGGCTCCAGGAAGACAGCGGCTTACACCTCTGAGTCCTACAAGAAGTAGACTCTCTCTGAGGAGGCATACTCAGGGAAGCCCAGTGTCAAGAGGAAAAACACAGCAAGGACACTGGAGGAATTTGAATCTTCTAGAACCTATTGCTACAGCAAAAACTAACATGAATCTTCACACTAAAGTCCTATTTAGTTCAGTTCTAATTATTCATACATATCAAATTCACCTTTTAACATAAAATTACAAGGCCTGCCAAAGGCAAGAAAAAACACAGTCCGAAGTGACAAGCAATAGAACCAGACTCAGAGAGGACACAGATTTGGGGAATGTCAGATGGGGAATTGAAAATAACTATGGTTAGCTTTTTTACACTACTCAGAGAGAGGTACATACACACAGCACTGTCCAAGGTTCCTATTGTAATTTACAGGGAAAATTTCACAATGTCCAGAGCCCTTGATGTCCTACAAATGAAAGAGGCAAATGTCCTCAAACTCTTTGCAGCAGGAACCCACTTAGGTGGCACCAACATTGGCTTCCAAATAGAACAGTACATCATAAAAGGCAAAGGGATGGCATTGATGTCATAAATCTGAAGAAAACCTGAGAGAAGCCTCTGTTTGTGCCGTTGTTGCCTTGGAAAGCCCAGCTGATTTCAATGCCATCGCATCCAGGAACATTGGCCAACAAGCTGGGCTGAAGTTTGCTGCTGCCATTGGAGCCACTCTGATGGCTGATTACTCCACTCCTGGAACCTGGACTCAGATTCAGGCAGCCTTCCTGGAGCTGAGACTTCTGGTGGTTACTGACCCCAGTGCTGACCACCGGTGTCTCCCAGAAGTGTCTCCCACCTACCACTGTGCTGTGTCACACAGACTCTCCTCTGTGCTATGTGGACCTTGTCATCCATGCAGCAAACAGGGAGCTCAGTTAGCTGGTCTGGCGTGGTGGACGCTGGCCTGGGAAGTTCTGCACATGCATGGCACCACCACCTCCCGTGAACACCCACAGAAGGTCATGCCTATCCTCTACTTCTAAAGAAATCCTAAAGAGATTGAAAAGGAAGAGCAGGGTGCTGCTGAAAAGGCTGTGACCAAGGAGGAATTTCAGAGTAAACACACTGTTGCAGCTCTTGAGTTCACTGCCACTCAACCCAAGATTGCAGGCTGGTCCAAAGGTGCAGGTGCCCTCGGCCTACTCAGTAGTTTTCTACTGAAGACTTGTCTGCAGCTCCCACTACTCAGGCCACTGAATGAGGAGGAGCAACCACTGAGCGGTCTTAGGCTGTTCATCCACAGACCCTTAAACAGATGGTGGAAATAAGGTTGATGGAAAATAAACAGTTTCTAAAAAAATTTTTTTAAATAAACAAGGTAACTATGATTAATATCATAAGGGTCCTAATGGAAAAAGTGGGCAACATGCAAGAATAGATGGGCAATGTAAGCAGAAAAATGGAAAATCTAAGAAAGAATCAAAAGAACATGGAAGAAGTCAAAAAATACAATAATAGAAATAAAGAATGCTTTCTATGGGCTCATCAGTAGACGTGACACACGACCAAGGAAGGAATCAGTGACCTTGAAGATGGATCAATAGAAATAGTTTAATTAAACATTCTAAGGGTTGGAAGAGACATTAAAAGTTACCTGGTGTATCTTCTCATTTTCTTTCTGAAAAATTGGATTAAAAATACATTATCTCTTCTGATGGGATGCCAATGATATAAATAATTAACTCTTGCCATCAAGACTATTGCAAATCAAAGCATATCATTTTGACACATAGATGAAACAACTTTAGGCATTTAAATACCATTGGCTTCTAAAGAGGCAATGCAACCCACTAGTTATATAAATTTATGATTTAATTTGGAGAATTAGAACAGCATTCTATATTTATCCCACTTGTTGCATATTATTGTGACCAATTCTTTTTAACATATTTGCATTGTCATTCTTTTACTAAATGGCCTACATTCTTCATGCTGTATTTTTCATACTTGTCTACTGCTACTTTGGTCCTTTCTGGCATTAAGGATCAGTTGTCAAACATTGGAACTGAAAGGTCTTATTCACAGCCTTGCCTCTTTGGACTCCAGTATTTAACGTCACTCAGTCAGTGTTCAATTTCAGTCCAGCTGTTCATGTTTGCACATTTAGGTAACTTGCTTCCAAATATTCATGACACTGTGCTATTGAAGGTCAAGTTACAGTGAAGTGAACTTTTTATATATTGTAATGTCAGAAGATGAATAGTGCAGCCGTTTCTTAAGATTATGAGCTTTCCCTGGTTTCACTGAATGAAATTGGTATTTAAGCTCATATTCTCATATTCCATATACTCACGTGTGAAGTTCTGTGCCAGCGTAGAGGTGGCTAGGAAGAGGTGGCCCCTGTCTTCAAGGCATGATCAAGCTGTAACTGTGGTATTAGATTCACCTTGGTAGCTTTTTTAAAACTTCTGTCACTCAGTCTTGTTTGAGTTGAGGCCCAGGTATATAATATTTAAGAGCTCCTCAGATGCTTTTAACGTGCCATCAGGAGTAGAATTACTGAACTATATAGTGAGAAAATATCATGCAAATAGATTTGAAAGTGGTAGATAAGAATGTCACATGCACTCACACACACACACACACACACACGAGATTTCAGAGGATGAGGAGCTTATATCCAATTGAGAAATCAGCAATAAAGGTTTCTGAGCTTAAAGGGCTGGAAAGACTTTGGAGAGGAATACTTGACTGAGTGGAGATGCATTTCTAGCTGGCGGACACTAATACTGAAGGAAGGCAAAGAAATGCACTTGAAAATGACCTTGTTGAACGTAGAGAGAGGAGACCAGACCCAGAAGAGAATACTGCAAGGAATTGTGGGAAGTAAGATGAGACAGGGAACAGGGTCCCAAATTGAGAGGACTTTAAAAACTTGAATCCCACACTGCTGTCATTATAAAATATCTCTTAAATAGCTTGTTGTATTACTTACCTCTCCAGAAACTTAAATCCACATTCCTGTTACCCAGCGTCAGTACTAAACATTACTAAAGCTGTTGAAATCCCTGAGCTCCATTCCCTAATCATTACTGTCCCACCCTCTGCAGAGGTGATCCTCATCCTAGATTCAGGATTTATTATTCTCAAACACTTCTTAATACTTACATATATAGGTCCTAATGTTCCTAAAAAATAGAAAATTTTCAAGTTAAAAATATACTGTAAAGTATTGAAAGGAATAAATGTGGCATAATGAAAAAGGCGTTTCAGGAAGTTGAGCCCAGCTGTGACATACAAAATGCTTTTGTGTCAACTAGAAATATTTGGGCAAGAGTATGAAAGCAGGCCTGCAGAGAAAGAAATGGATATCAGGGAATGGGAAGGACATCCTAGTGCCTTCAATATAGACAATGAGGAAGCAGGATGAGTCAAACAAAGATGTACAGCTGTGACCCTGAGAGATCAGAATCATGATGTGGTGTTGACAGAGTCAATGAATTGCTCAGGAAGAACTGGTTTCTGGGAGTGTAGATGTTGTTTTGTGGAATTTGGCCCTATTGACCATCCCGTCATTGATGAAGCACTCTCCTCCTGGCCTTCTACTATACCTCTCTTTTGACTTTGTTTCTTCTCCTCTCATTGTTCCTTCTCAGTCTCCCTCATGGCCTCCATTTTGTGTCTACTTCTTTTTACAGCTCATACTTCCCTGGACAGACTCATTCATTTCCAGGGCCTTAATACACAAATGCTGATGACTTCCAAATCTATATGGTCAGCCCCAGACCTGGGTTTCTAATTGCCTCTGGTTATCTAGCTCCACAGTCACTGTCAACGTGTCCAAAAGTAATCCTATTGCCATCCTATTCTCTTTCTCCTTAATTTAGCCCCTTTATGACATATTCTCTCTCCTTTTACTTTAAATCTTTGCAAATAGTCCCCAAGATCTATTTTCTTACCCAAGCTAGAAAACCGAGAGCTTTCCCACACTTTTCCCTAAACATCAACTGTGCTCACTAATTAATGCCTAGTCTTGTCTCCTTAACTGTGCTTGTATTGTCCCCCTACTCAACTTTCTCTCCTGAATCTTGGGTTCATTTTATCTCTTCCCTGGCCAATTATTATATGGAAGCTTATTTCCCCAGTCCTTCTTTTGTCCAGCTCCTACTGTCTGTCTCCCATAGGATCTAATAGTGATTTCCTTAAATATAAATTGATCATTTCCTGCCCTTAAGTGAGAAAAAAAGAACCCATTACCTTCTGCAGAGGTTTCTCATTTTTCTCTTTGAGCCCTAATTAGGATTCTACAGAGTTGACTCAAAGGTAACCAATGATACAAAGTTAGAAGCTGAAAGGGCAGATGACCCTTTTGGGGAGACATAAAAGAGCTTTGGATTTGTCTTCTAAAATAAAAGAAATAAAAGCAAAAATAAATAAGTGGGACCTAATTACATTTAAAAGCTTTTGCATAGCAAAGGATACCATCAACAAACCAAAAAGACAACTTATGTACTGGGAGAAAATATTTGCAAATGATATGACCAACAAGGGGTTAATATCCAACATATATAACCAGCTCATACAATGCAATATAAAAACAAAACAAAACAAAACCCAAACAACCCAATTAAAAAATAGACAGAAGACCTAAATAGACATTTTTCCAAAGAAGACCTACAGATGGCTAACAGGCATATGAAAAGATGCTCAACAACATTAATTACTGTAGATATGAAAACCTAAACAATTAGATATCATCTTACACCTGTCAGAATGGCTATCATCAAAAAGTCTACAAATAACAAAATGTTGGAGAGGATGTGAGAAAAGCGAACCCTTGTACATTGTTGGTGGGAAAGTAAATTGGTACAGCCACTATGGAAAACAGTATGGAAGTTCCTCAAAAAACTGAAAATAGAATTGCCATATGATCCAGCAATTCCACTCCTGGGTATATATCCAGAAATATTAATTCAAAAAGATATATGCATCCCAATGTTCACAGCAGCACTATTTACAATAGCCAAGACATAGAAGCAGCCCAAATACCTATCAACGGACAAATGAATAAAGAAATGTGTTGTGTATATATCATGAAATATTTCTTATATGCAGAGTCTAAACAATAATACAAATAAATATGTATGCAAAACAGAAACAGACTCACAGAGAAAATAAACTTGTGGTTACCAAAGGGAGGAGGGAAGGAGGGAGGGGCAAATTAGGGGCATGAGATTAATAGATATGAACCACTGTATAGAAAATAGTTAAGTAGCAAAGATATACTATAGAGCACAGGGACTTATACCCATTATCTTGTAATAACCTATAATGGAGTATAATCTGTAAAAATACTGAATTACTATGCTGTGCACCTGAAACTAACACCATTGTAAATAACTATACTTAAAAATTCTTTTTAATTTGTCTTAAGGAGAAAAAAGAAATGTGGCATATATAGACAGAGATATAAATAGATAGATGCACACACACACACACACACACACACACACACACACACACACACACAATTGAATATTACTCAGCAATGAAAAAGAATGAAATTCTGCCTTTTCCAGCAACATGGATGGACCCAGAGAATATTATGTTTAGCAAAATAAGTCAGTCATAGAAAGACAAGTACTGTATTATATCACTGATATGTAGAATCTGAAGAATAACACAGGTGAATGTATGTGCAAAACAGAAACAGACTCACAGATATAGAAAACAAATTAGTGGTTACCAGTGGGGAGAGGGAAGGGGGAGGGACAAATTAGGGGTGTGAGATTAAGAGATATAAACTACTATGTATAAAACAAATAAGCAACAAGGATGTATTGTACAGCACAGGGAATTATAGCCATTATCTTATAAATTTTAATGGAGTATAATCTGTAAAAATACTGAATCACTATTCCATACATCTGAAACTAATATAATATTGTAAATCAACTCTACTTCAATAACTAAAATAAAATGTGATATTTTCACTATCAATATTTCATTCAAAAAAGAGAACTGGCTTCAAAAATCACAGGTGTCCTTTTCCCCCTCCTATCCTGCTGCTGAGTGATTCATTCAACAAATATTGAGCACCTAGCATGTGCCAGACACTCTTCTCAGTGCATTATATATTAACTCTTTTAACTTTCACAACAATTCATGGATGTAGGTAATATTATTCTTCTCATTTTACAAATGAGGAAACTGAGTTATATAGATGTTAAATTACTCAAGGTCACTCAGCAGGAGGTAGTCAAGAACCAGGACTTGACCCCAGGTAATTTGACTGTAGAATTTTTCTTCTCAAAGTGGGATGCATGAACTAGCAGAGTTACATCATTGGTGATATTTAAAATGCAAACTCTCTGCCCCCTTCTCAGAACTGCTCAATTAGAATTTGACTTTTTACAAGATTCCCAAACGATATGTATGTTTATTCATGTTCGAAAAGCACTGCTTTAGAGCCTGAGTTTTTAACTATTATATTGCCCATATGTATCAGTGATTTGCTTCCTCTTTCTTCTCTAGACACATGGCTTGGCTCTCATTTTTATAGGCCTGCAAAAAGAAGAGCAGCAATCCCCCAAACCTTGCACTATTACATTTCACCGAAGGGGTGATAGCAAGAGGAACTAAGCATGTGATGCTGGAGGTGAGCGCCCGGCAGTGAGCTGAGCTCTCCTGAACACTCCTCCTTTTATGGCTGCTTCATCACTTGTCTTGTATCTGGCGTCTGAGACTCTCAGCAGAGTTAAGACAGGACATTAAGCGAGAACTTTCCTGGTCAGGAGAAGCATAAACCGGTTTTATCAATAGTTATCATTCCAACCAGTCTTGGTGTAGATGCAAAGGACTGAACTTTAGTGACTTGAGCTGCCTCGTACTCACTTAATCAGAGAGGCCCAACCTTTATATGTGTATTCATTTGGATTTCCACAAGATATTTCTTAGGAAAAGGAGCTTCAATTCTAGAAGCAGTTTTAAAAATATCAAAAACAAATGATAGACAACACAAAGTCTTACGAGCTCAAATTCTGCATGGCGCAAGACTTCCCCTGATCTTCCAGCCTTCTCAGCCCTAACCCCTGCTGCAATCTTCTGTCCCAGCCAAGCCCCAAGGCTGCCATTAGCACTCTTGAGGTTCTCAGAAGGCATTCGATTCTTCAAACTGCTGTGCCTTTGCCTGCGCTGGTCTGCCCATTTACCTGGGGAGCACTTACATTCATTTTGAGACACGTTTTGTGTTACTGCTGCTACAGAGACAATCCTGACTATCTTAGTTCTGGCTGCTGTAGCAAAGCACCGTAGACTGGGTGGCATAAACCACCCAGCGGTTTATTTGATCACAGTCCCAGAGGCTGGAAGTCCAATAGGAGGGTAACAGCATGGTTGGGTTCTGATGAGGGTCCTCCTCCGGGTTACAGACTGCTGACTTCGCTGTGTGCCCTCATGTGGTGGAAAGAGTCTGAGAGAGATCTCTAGGGTCCCTTTTACAAGGACACTAATTCATTCACAAGGATTAGTTAATTCACGAGGGCTCTGCCCTCATGACCTAATCACTTCCCAAAGGCCTCAACCTCCTAATAATATTACATAAGGGATGAGGATTTCAATATATGGATTTTGTTGGGGGACACAAATATTCAGTTGTTTGCATTGATTGTTCCCATTAGAAGTGATCATGTCTGCTTTGTCGCCCTCATCATACTCATATCATTGCATCTCTATCACTGGTACTTACGTGTTTTTTCTATAGAAATAGACAATAAGTTTTTTGACAGCAAGGACTTTTCCTTATTTACCCTTGAGCCTCAGCCAGTGCTTGACTAATGTAAATATCCTTTGAGTCTTTGAATGGAAATTTGTTTGAATGGTTATTTCCAATCTTAAGAGACAACAGGCTTTGATGAAAGAAAAATTGCATGGGTGTATATTCAGTCTGCATTAAGGCACAGTTCTGCTTGAGAAGAGTTAATGTGCCACGGATCATTTTTTTCATTCTTGTATTTTATTTTAAAGTGCTTTGGGTAAGTATACAGCATTTATAGTTTACTCAGAACCAACATCAATAGTGCATTACAAGGTAAAGAGGTGATTTTTAAGTACTTCATAAAGTCTGAGAGGGCTCTCTAAAATCTCAAAAGAAAATTGTGAATCAATCTTAATTAAAAAAAAATTTTTCTGAAAGTCTTTATTCTGTTGACAAAATAATTTTTCTTAATTAGGAATAATTCCATATATTCTCTGCCATAGTGTTTGCTTATTAAGAAAATAAACTTAAAAAATAAACACTTCCAATGTGTTTGCAGTATATATACATATGACATGATACTTAGCTGGGAGGAGCTGTCTTCTAGAAGCGTTATTAACAATCATTTCTAATGTAATTTCAAACAGAAGGACAATATTTCACCCATGTTACAAAAATCAATTCAAATTTTAAAACATAGGCTGAGATGCCTGAGAAAACTGATAAGCAATAAGAAAGATTTATAAATTAATTACCATTTTAAAAAATTGGGCATACATTTGTGTTTGGACGTATGTCAGTAAAAGGGGATGCCTGGCAGCACACGGATATTGCAGAAAACTATCACTACATTTACAAAATGAAGAGTCTGAGTTAAGGCAATAAATTAATGCAGACCAGACCACTTATACCCTGCAGTTAGCATAGACTTGAAGTGAAACTTTGAGATTGTTAAAATTCTTTTTTAATTGTGCTGAAATAGGAAAAATCTATTTCTAGCTTGGTAATTTATTCATATTCATTCTATGACTCACATTTATGATTAAATTTGGGCACTGGCTGGATATTCATCTAGATATAAAGAAAAGGAAAAAAAACCCTGTTTATCACCTTAAGAATATAATTAGTAAGAAAGAAATTAAGATGTGAAAAAATGAGCAACTATTAGTATGCCATTTTATCCAAAATATGAAAGGCAACTACTTAACTTCGTAAAACCAATACATCTTGTTTGTGTCACAAAATATAGGGAAAATATATTCTTTTCAAATGCCAACTTTATATTCAGGAAAGACTAGAAACCAAAAAACAAAACCAAAATTCTGAAAAATCTTTTTACCTCCAAAAAAAGAAGACAGTAATTTCCAACTATGTACATATCACTTGCATTCCACAACTATACGGTCCACGAGAATAAGGAAATATACTGTTTTTATTCAGTTGAATTGAGAAACAAGAATATGTAAAATTCCCTAGATTTTTAGTTATTAATATACAATGTATATATGTTATTTTTTGGCTTTGAGGATGTCCCATTTTATCATTAAGTTTTCTTTTTCTCAATTGTTCCTAAAGAGAATATCAATATTGAAGCTCAGAAACCAATTCTAATTTGTTTTAGTGCCTGTCTAGTATTAGGGAGGTTTTCTGTTTAATATTTAAACACATTAATAAATATTTAAACAGCAAAGTACTTGTGCTGGGTAAATTAACTAAAGTAAGATGGAAACTATTTTACTGTTCCCATGTTACTAACCTTAGGCTGGTACTTCTCAGATATGAGGCTTTTTGATGTGTGTGTGCGTGTGTGTGTGTAATCACTTTCACTCTATTCAGTATAATTTCTGCATTAATTTTGGGCAAAGTTGAACAAGCAATGAAACTTGTTGGAGATTGAAATAACTCTTCGTATACATTTATGTAGCTCTATACTTTGAACAAAAGGAACATCTCAAGAGGGAAGTAAAATTCTTTTCAGAGCCAAATTCTTAGCCATTAAGATAAGCCTGCTTTTATTTTTCTTTTGCTTATCTTTGATAATATGTTAGTATCTTACCCTTAAGCATACAGGTTAGAGTCCTTAGAGTATAAATGTTTACAAACAGAGTACTTTGAAATTCCATTAACTGTCTTCATGATAAATATCAAAAGTAGAAGTAATAAGACGGCTAGAATTTTATGAGGAATAGATGTTTCCTGTATCCTTTAGGACAAAGGTCCCAGTGCGCTAGTAAGTCTCATAAGAACTCTGTATTTTAAATGACAAAAAAAGAGTTGCAAACTTTGATTGGCAGGTAAATTTGGGTGGGTAGATAAGAATAAAAAGAATGTGGATTAGTTGGGCTCTTTTATCCATGTGGTTCTAGCACAGAACTGCCCCCACAGAATATCAGAAGAGCATCATGTACATTGAAGATTTTTATCAGGGTCTTCAAACCATTGAAATGCTTTGAGAGTATGTTTTTTTAAAGACATAAAGTCATCTCCAATATATATTATGAAAGGGAAAAAAGTAAGGTAGAAAATAGAGTGTAAGCAATGAGTTTTTTCCCTCCAGTTTTGTATAAGCACAAAGTATAGAAAAGAAACTGCAAGAACAGTTGTCCCCACAGAAGAAAACAAGGGGATTGGATGAAATAAATATTTTAATCTATGTATCCTTTTGAACTTTAAAATTTGGTTATATGCACGTATATCTATTAAACATCTGCACAGAAGCTAGATACCCAGCCCTCCCGATTCAGAATCTCTGAGGTCTGGCTGGGGTATCTGAATTTGTGTAAGTTACAGTTCTCATTTGGCACTTACTGCCTTATGAGAAACTTACATAAGACTCTAACTTTTATCCCCTGAACCAGAAGAGCACATGAGGTGGGAGTGGGGGAATCTTATGCTTCCCGTTGACAAGGGAAGTACAGAAATATAACTGACAAGGGTAGTACAGAAATATAACTGCCTTTCTTCTGTTACCTTCCAGTATGATGAGGGAGCATTTTGGAAATACATTTTAATGTAATAGGATTTTGAGGTCATTAACATTTTTATTTTACAGGGCTAAATATCAGTAAATGCCAACAATGTGATATTCTTGCTAATTTTTATTTTTTGAAGACCATAATAATGAATTAACTGAATCTTAGATATCGGCAAGGGCAAACTGTGAAGGCCAAAATTAAGACTGTAGGCCTTGGGCTTGTGTGGTTATCAGAGACAGAAGTGACGTTACATTACAGAGAGGTTCGTGTGTTAGATGTCGGGCAGCTCCATGGTTCTCTGCCTTCTCTTCTATTGGTATGTTCCTAGCAGGATGTGCTTGCTCAGGTCATACAGAGCATCCATGAAGATCTGTTATCTTGCCATATTCTTCTTTTGGACAGTGTTGCAAGTCAGGCCCCTTCCAGCCTCCAGGCAACCTCAGATCGCTGACCAGTACTTTGACGGGTATTTTTCAAAACTTCCCAGGGTCTATTATTGTCATGCACCCTTAGTATTATCTTCTTGTTTCACTAATCAACCCCTTAGGAAGTAGGAGGTTGGTCCTCATGAAGGATGATCCAGGATGCCGAGAAAGAAGCTTCAAAGGCTCACCGTCCCCACAACAGTGTACTGCACCTTCCTGAGAGCAAGTTGCAGATAGTATCTGATGGGATCAGTGGCCACCTTCATCCTCTCATGTGGGAGCAAAATAGAAGCAATCAACTGGGCCTTTCCTAGACCATTCTGAGTAGATGATTTTAAAAGTCACAGCAAACTTGTAGCTCTCATTAAGGCGACAAGGACTCTCCCATCTCTTTCTGGTATTAGCCAGATGTCGTCTGAATATATTATTGATAAGAACTGCATGATGGAATTAGAAGGTCACTCCATTCCTCATTGCATACATGTAGAAACTCATTAATATCAAGTTGAGATTGTGCTCAATCTTTTCTCTAAATTATGGGAAGAAACTATCTCTAGAAAGGAACATGTGCATGGATATCGGGAAACGTGGGGGCCCGGGAAAAAAGGATAAACACATTAGCTCTAAAAGAGAAGAAGTGTTGTTGAATCATTGCTAATCTGAATGCTTGTCAATGCAAGTTGGTTAGAAGACATGTCCTTGTCTATCTTTTCTTTAAACTATAAATTCAATAAAAACAGAAACGTTTTTGAGTTTAACTTTTTTGTAATTAAGTATAGTCAGTTTACAATGTTGTGTCAATTTCTGGTGTACAGCAAAATGTTGCAGTCATACATACACATACATATATTCATTTTCATATTCTTTTTATTATGTTACTACAAAATATTGAATATAGCTCTGTGCTATACAGAAGAAACGTATTGTTTATCTCTTTTATATGTAGTAGTTAGTATCTGCAAATCTTGAATTCCCAATTTATCTTTCCCACAACTTTTCCCCTGGTAACCATAAGTTTGTTTTGTATGTCTGTGAGTCTGCTTCTGTTTTGTAAATAAGTTCATTTGTATCTTTTTTTATTTTAGATTCCACATGTGAGTAATGTCATGTGGTATTTTTCGTTCTCTTTCTGGCTTACTTCACTTAGAATGATAGCCTCCAGTTCCGTCCATGTTGCTGCAAATGGCATTATTTTATTATTTTTTATTGCTGAGTAGTATTCCATTGTATAAATATACCACAGTTTCTTTATCCAGTCATATGCCAATAGACATTTAGGTTACTTCCATGTCTTGGCTTTGTAAATAGTGCTGCTATGAACATTAGGGTGCATGTATCTTTTCAAATTAGAGTTCCCTCCAGACATATGCCCAGGAGTGGGATTGCTGGATGATATGGTAAGCCCATTTTTAGTTTTTTGAGGAATCTCTATACTGTTTTCCATAATGGCTGCACGAAACTACACCCACACCAATGGTGTAGGAGTGTTCCTTTTTTTCCACACCCTCTCCAGCATTTATCATTTGTGGACTTTTTAATGATGGCCATTCTCCCTGGTATGAGGTGATAACTCATTGCAGTTTTGATTTGAATTTCTCTAACAATTAGTGATATTGAGCATTTTTTCATGTGTCTATTGACCATTTGTATGTTTTCCTGGAGAATTGCTTATTTAGGTCTTTTGCCCATTTTTGGATTGAGCTGTTTGGTTTTTTTTGTTGTTGTTGTTAAGTTATATGAGCTGTTTATATATTTTGTATTCTCCTGGGATTCCTGGGACTAGAATGTATACCACAAAGCTTTGTTGAGTAGAACCAAAAATGTCTCTGATCTTTTCTTGAGCAATGAGTTTAACACTTGATTCCTGCAAGTGAATGAAGTCCTCAATTCTAGTGCAAGTGCTGGCTGATCATTTGAGTGACTTCCCTCTCTGTTTGTCACTTGCTCGACTTTTTCTTCTTCACACATTTATGACTGAAGATACTGCCAAGCTGTGGCAGGCAGAATTCTGAGATGACCCCTAATGACCCTCCCTCTTGTATAATCCCCTCCCCTTGAGTGTGGGTGGGACCTGGAGCTTGCTACTAACCAACAGAATATGGCTAATGTTTTGAAATATCACTCCTGAGATTGTGTTACATGGAAAAGGTAAAGGGATTTCACAGATACAATTAAGGTCTCTAATCAACTGGCTTTAAGTTAATCAAAAGGGGGATTATCTGAGTGAGCCTGACCTAATCCCACAAGGCTTGTTAAAGAGGATTGGAGACTCTCTTTCCTTTTGGCCTTGAAGAGGAAAACTGCTGTGACTTTTACAGCTGCAAGGAAATGCATTGTGCCAACAGCCACAAAAGCTTGGAAGAGTACCCCAGGCCCAGATAAGACCCAAGTCTTGGTGACTTCTTGATTGCAGCTGTGGGAGACTCTGAGCAGAGGGCCCAGAGAAGCTCGGCCTGGACCCCTCACTTATGGAAAATATGAGAGTTATTTTAAAAATCACTTTTAAAAAGAGAGTTATTTTAAGCCACTGAGTTTGTGGTAATTTATTATGCAGCATAGAAAATGAATACACAAGCCTATGGAATGTTACAGGTAAGTCTGATAGCTTTGTATCATTACATTAAGTTTTTACTTGTCTATATTTTCATACACTTCTCGAGAGCAGGACTCCTCTTTGGTTCTCTATGTGTCTTCTTTCTATGAGCACTTAAACATTCCTTGAATGCTCTTTGAATAAATAAATTATTGAATGAATTCTTTTTCTTGTACCCTGGTTCTTTTTAAGTTCAGTCCTTCTGCTAAGAAATTGCTCTTCCCATCTCCTAGTTTTATTCCTTCCTCTGACTGTTCCCAACTAGAGAATAAGTCATATCCATTAACCAGCCATGCTCTGGTTATAATTAGCAAGCATTAGCATTACAAAGTGTAGTGAAAGTTTACCCCCTTGGGTTTGGGACTCCATGTGAGGTACTTAAATTAAAGTATCTTTTTTCATATTCAAGCATAAAGACATTTTTCCTTTGGGATGTCATCACCTGTCACTGAACAATTGTTAGGATGTTCTTAAAATGCATTTCCTATAGAAATTGTCCAATTAGAAGTACTACAAAATTCAATTACATTATACAATCTGTTACTTAGGAAAAACTGGATCAGTCAGGGTTCTCTGTTACAAGTGACAGAAATCAATTCTGCCTTTAGGAAAAAAAGGATGTTGGAAACCTACCTGGCAGCAGACAGGATAAAAAGAAGGATAGAGAATTTGGATTGGAAGATGGGTAGGAACCAGGGGAGACAGAAGGTTAGAACTCCAGCTAAAGAGATGACCTTCAAACTGTCAGTGCAGTGTGTTGCTACATTCTTGGCTTGACACTGAACACCACTGAAGAAACCTTCATCATCATCAACCTACCCCACCACTCCCACCACCAGAAATTTTTTCAACTGTTTTTTTATTCCTCATTTACTAAAGATTCAGTGGGCCTGGGGATCATCTTTCTATGGATCTGAGGGAGCAAGTATCTGGCATTCTAGTTTCTGTAGCAGTAAGTGGAGCCCTACTTCTCATCAAGACACAATGGCCAATTGTCCAAACATGATGTCCAGATAGTGCGCTGCTTTGACCAAAAAACACAACCCCAATATATCCAGTACACAGTGTTGGTGTTTTCTACAAACAGTCTTAGTTGTATGGAATTATTGAAAGAAAATGTGGCACAGATATGAGTTTCAAGAAAGACTTGAAAGAAGAGCAGAGAAATCTAGGAGGGGAGGGTTAGCTCAAGTGGTAGAGCACATGCTTAGTCTGCATAAGGTCCTAGGTTCAATCCCCATTACCTCTTCTAAAAATAAATAAGCCTAATTATCTCCCCTAGCCAAAAAAAAAGTTAAACGCAGAAAAATCTAGAACATTAAGATAAGAATATTTAATGGTCAAGTGTACTGCCTCTTTTGGCAATAGTTACATAAATAAGGAGTTTATCCCAAATGGTTCTGGAGAATTTTGTCTTCCCAGAAGTTGCCATTTATATGCACAGGTGTAGATAATTCCATTTGCGTGGAATGAGGATTCTGCGATTCTAAAAAAATGTAGTTGCCATTATTAAGGGTGCTTTTTTTTTTCACCCAGTATCTCCTATCACCAGCCTAACTGTTGCAGAGATTCTGGTTATAGGACTTCCAGCCCATCTCCTCCAGGTAATTTGTTCAAAACAAACGTAATAAGTTCATGATGATTTACTTCAAGTTTCTATGAACCAAAATGAAAGTTCAAGTTTTTAGTACCCTTATTCAGTAGGCTGGAACCTGAGGCTTGTGCTATCAATAACTTCTACTTCATTATTTTCTCCATCAAGGCCTATAACAAATGTCACCTTCTCTATAAGTGTTCCCTATTCCTGGTTTCCTCATTACCTTGTATACTATGACATTGTTTCTATAGCTGACTCCCCGTCAGGCTGTAGGCTTTTTGAGGGTAGTGATCACTTGTTTCCCTTCTGTCTTTGTCCATGGTACTGAAATTCAAAAGGGTCAGTAGGGTGGGATCAAGTGGACTGGTCATGAACAAGATATGTAGCAAATTCCCATTTACTTAGCAAAATTATCATACATTTTTTTGGAATTCCAATGAAATTCGTGTGTGTGTGTGTTTCTGCTTTTTGGAAGTTAATCCTAACATGCCATGTGAAGAAGATATAGCATTACATCACTTACTCTTTGAAGATGGGAAAAAATTAATTTGAGAATTGAGTATAAGCCCTTAATATAAAATACATATCATTTTTATATATTATTACTATTCTGACAAAGATCTGCAAAAGTGAGTGCTAAATGAATACCTAAATGTGCCTTTTTAAATTCATGTTGAATAATGTTGGAAAATGAGACAGTGTTACAAAATACTTTACCTTCTTTAAATCAGCATATGCCAGAGTTAAGACACCAGGCTAGGAGTCAGAATACCTGGTTTCTTTATTTTTTTATTGATTATTTGTTAAAGAACTATGCTAGGTATGAGTTTTAACACAATCACACACTTGCTGTGTATTGTTGGCAAGTCACACAAACACTTTGAGACTAGGTTTCCAAATTGCAGAATGGATATAGGGTATGTCCTGTCTTATAGCATAGTTAGTGAGACACATATATTCAAGTGAATTATAAATGGTAAAGCATTTAAATATAAAGTTATTATATTTATTATGTTAGTTATAACATAATATAGTTATATATTATATTAGTCAGTGCAATCAAATTATGTTTATTAAATAGTACTATAGTTATCTCTCAGAGCCAACTCCTAACTTCCATAATTTCATACTATCAAAATATTATAATAACTTTTAACAGTATCTTACATTTGAATTGTCCTTTACCATTCTCAGAGTAATTTCAAGTAAGTACTCTGGTCCTTTCAACAACAGAGAAGGTAGAACCACCTTATTTTTTCCTTATTTTTTCATTCACACATTTCTAGGGGTTTACTTTTCTACATGGCAATTTCTAAACTTTGAGCTAAACTGGCTTTTGAAAATACTTGGATAAGTAAGAATTTTCATTCAATTTATTTCTACCTCAGTTTTTCAAAGGATCACCATAGTGATACATGATATCTGAGAAACATAAAGAGCTGTCAGATCAGTGTTATTATTTCTGGTTCTTTCAAAACACCTGATGACAATGGAAGTCTATGGCTTTGGGTCTCAACTTTTTTTTCCCTAGAACTGTTTTACACACTGAAAAATTATTGAGAACCCCAATGAGATTTTATGTCTATAAGACTATGTCTTTCACTTTTTTTGTATTAGAAGTTAAAACTGAGAAATTTCAAAAATACATATTATTTCATTTAAAAAGGAGAAATTCATTGCATTTTAATGTAAATATTACTTTTATGAAAAGTGACCATCTTTTCCAAAACAAAAGAGATTAGCAAGAAGAATGACATTGTGTTACATTTATGCAAATCTCCAACGTCTGGTTTAACAGAAAACAAAAGAAATGTCTAATTTGTTTCCACATTCTATCTGTTATATATTGTTTAGCCTGAAGCATATGAGGAAAATCTAGTCTCACACAGATGTATAGTTGGAAAAGGGAGCATCTCACTGACCTCTTGAAAGGGTTTTGAAGACCTCCAGGAATCCACTAACCACACTTGAAAAATATTTGGTCTACAGTGTACAGTTTAAATGCAGAAGCTTTGAAGTCCGACAGACCTCCTCCCCAAGTTAAAACTGGTTTAAATATGTTTTGTTTTAGTTTGTGTCCTTGGGCAATTCAATTACAGTAAGTTACAGCTTCTTCTTATGTGAAGGGGTTTTGATAATTCCACTCTTACGAAGTTGTTACAAAGATTAAATCGCTTGAAGTGTAAAGTGCTTAGCACAGGTCCTGGAACACAGTAAGTGGACAAAAAATAGTAGTTGGCTCCAGTGTATCCCATACCCCCACCAAAATAGAAGGCCTAGAATAGCCAGCCCAACTCACCTGACAGCAAGGCCAGCCTTAGAGGGAAGGTTCTGAAATTGAAACCAGTAGGATCTAATTTTATAATATGCTATCCTGTTCTCACTTATACAAGATTTATTCTCAGTCAGTAGCCCTTCACAATTATGGATACTTATAATATGATAGCTCAAACTAAAGCTGTGGGAGATTTGAAGAGAATCATTAAACTAACCTTCACATAAAAAATTCCGTGTGTTGTTCTCGATGGAAAACAGACCAAACTAACAGGCTAAGACAAAAATAGATTATTGTGTACATATCTCATTTTATAAGATGATATTAGATATGCTAACTATACAAAAAACATTTTATGAAAGCCTAGAAAGTAGGAAAGGGAATTTTTTAAATTTGTTTTTATTTTTGTTTATAAATTCATTTTAATTATACTTATTGAGCATTCTTTCAGCATAAACGTCTCTGTGTAGAACTCAAAACCGAGTAGCATTTCCGCCTAATATTTAAGGGTTTTTTTGTTTCTATTTGCTAATAGCATCGTTTGTCCAAAAATAAATTTCTGATTTCCCATATCTCTAATCTGTGTTTTTTAAAGACGTTTACATCTGAATTTTGTGTCTCTTCTGCAATCTAAGAGAGAACACAAATAATCATCAAGAGTCTGTAATAAGTGGTGAAGTAGCCACCCAGATATAACTAACAAGTTTTTTTTGCACACGATTTGATATATGAAACTTTTACAGAGATGGCAGCAGAACAGTTCCTTCTTAGACTGTCAGATTTTGTAAACTGATCTCACTTAACTCTGCTTCTTGTTCTGTTTACCTGGACTCAGAATAGTCAATCCCAGCTGACTAATTCTTCTTAGTGCTCATCTAATGATTTTACCTCCTCAATTTATAGATACAAAGAAGCCCTAATAATAATAATAGCAAGAACTTGCTCACATTTATTACATACTTACATGTGTCTTATAGTGTTCTAAATATTTTTACATGTACTTAATCATTTAATTATCAAAGTAACTATATATTATTATTCTCATTTTATAGATGACGGAGACCAAGAGAACATATGTCAGGAAAGGTCATGTCAGTAAAGCACAATACTCTTTAAATATTTAAATCAAGCAATAACTCAAAGAATTGGTTATACAGGTAATGAAGAAGTACACCAAACAGGGGCAGTGAGTTAAATCGGAGTTTAGCAACAGCAAGAAATCTTTATGACTCTTAATTTGGAGAGATGATGGAAGGAGGTAGGATTTCCAGAGTTCAGGGAACTTCCTCTCTAGGAGGACCTTGAACCAGGGTAAGACAGTCTGGTGAAATGGGAACAATAGAAGAGATGGAGCCCAAGGAGATGCCACCTAAGGGAAGAGGGAGAAGGAGAAAGCAGAGTAGCCTGACTTTTCCCTTTCTCTCACACTCTGATCCCCAACTTATGCCTTTCATTGGCCAAATTCATTCTGAAGCTAGTGACCTTATAGCATTGGACATGCAGAGATAGATATTTTTGTGATTCAGAGCAAAGCAATAGAAGACCAAGAAATGTTCCTGATAACAAATAGGCAAGGGTTATGCAGAATGCTTAAGTCACTTGGCCAAGATCTTTGTGCCAGCAGTTCCTGGGTTGTTTGGGATTTGGACACATATGGGAGATAGAGGTCTTGGGAAGTGACATTAGTCACTTTCTGATATGTTCTTCTCTGTCCATATATTTCATAGTATAATTTTAGGGAAATGTGTGCCTACCACAATAGCAAGAGAAGAAAGGTAAGAAATGAGAAAGGATCTGGGCACTCTAAACCATTTTTGGTGTCAGAATATGCCTTTGGGCATTTTCAAGGTAGGAAGAGCAAGTGCTGAATGCAAGAAATCTCAGCTTTTGTGCTGGCTCTCAGCTGGTGAAGTGTAGCTTTCTCTCCATGTAGACCTTGGGAAGAAATAGTTCACATTAGACAAGATTCTCTTTTCAATTTTTCAAAACTATTTCAATTGGAAGTGTCAATATTGGCAGAAAATGTAAAGATACTGTTACCAAATCCAAGCTCCTACTGCTCACAGCACAACAAACCACTAAGTCAAGAGAGGAGCTGTTGGGGCAAGGAATAGCAACTTTATTCAGAAAGCCAACAGACTGAGAAGATGGTGGACTAGTGTCCCAAAGAATCATTTTCCTGGAGTTAGAATTCAGGCTTCTTATACTAAGAGGGGAGGGGGTGGTTCGGGTTCGAGCCAGGTTCTGGAGGGGATGTGTTCATTTCTTCCTTCCTGCAGCCATTTATGGGTGGTGGTTATGGGCTGAACTGTGTTCCCCTAAAATTCATATGTTGAAGTCCCAACCCCTAGTACCTCAGAATATAATTGGATTTGTAGATAAAGCCTTTAAGAAGGTGATCCAGTTAAATTAGGCTGTTGGAGTGAGGCCCTAATCCAATATGACTGGTCTTTATAATAAGAGGAAGAGACATGGGGGACTGTGTGTACAGAGGGTCAACCATACATGCAGAAGCAGTAAGAGGATAGCAGAATCTGCAAGCCCAGAGAGAGGCAGCAGGAGAAACCAACCCTGCTGGTAACTTGATCTTTAACTTCCAGTGTTTAGAACCATGAGAAAATATATTTCTGTTGTTTAAGCCACTCAGTCAGTGAGATTTTGTTATAGCTGCTCTAGAAAACTAATACACTGACAAAGAAGTACAATCTGAAGGCTCTCAGTGTGTGAGGCACCACCAACCACTGGAGATACTACTAATAACATTCTTTGTCACATAAAACAATATAGCTGCCAGGACCACAAGGCTGTCCCATTGGAATGAGAAGTTAGAGTTGGAGGTGCACTGCAAAAGCGTAAATAAGTTTGTTTTCTCTCCTTCATGGCTGCCTGTTTAATTCAATAAGCATCTTATTGTCATGTCTAGGCAGAAAATTCTCATACGTTCTAATCTCTGAACACTCCACAACTGAATGGTGCCACTGTGACATCACAGAAAACTCCTCTTTGAACAGCTGCTTATGGTTCCCTTATTGACGGAAATAAAATTACCCCAGAATGTCAATATACCTAAAGAAGAAAAAATTATTCTGATCCTCTTTGAAGTAGAGTTAAAAGACATTATTTTGCCAAGAAAAGTGTTCAAATCTACATTGCAAATTGAACGTTTCTCTCTTGTTTACGTCTTACAAAGGTGCTTTGGCAACATATGAGATTTCAGGTGTCCAGAAGTAGATTTTTCCAATTCTTTCTAAACAAAGAGAAATAAAAAGTCTGGATATAATAATATCAATTTCCTTGGTTCATATACAAGATACAATACTGAATATTTTTAGAAATATCATTTTAATCCAAAATAGAAAAATAGACTTTATGTTAAAAATTAAATGTTTAATTTTATATGAAATCTATCACTTTACGTGTTTACCTAAGTGCAGAGAATCCAGAGCAATGCAATAATTTAGGAATTATTAAATAATATCCTAAGGATATATATCATTACAATAACCATTCATATTAAGACTGACTCATGAACAGCAAAACTGACATTGGTGTGCATTTTAAAAACAAATTAGGATATCTGGCAATGAATTCTATGTGTGAATTTATCTCAAATTCTCAAATTTTCATCCTGTATTCATTCCAATTATATGCTCTCTAAAAAAAAAATACCTAAGGGAAATTTGAAATTAACTTCTCAAAGTTCTACAAAAGCACAATTAAGATTAAAAAAATTTAAATAGGAAATCATCAGAAGTAATCTGGGAAGGACACTATGAAGTCATCTACAAAACAGAAACAAACTCATAGACATAGTAAACAATCTTATGGTTACCTGGGAAAGAGGGTGGGAAGGAAAAAATTTGGGAGTTTGAGATCTGCAAATGTTAGCCACTATATATAAAAATAGATTAAAAAAACAAGTTTCTTCTGTGTAGCACAGGGAACTATATTCAATATCTTGTAATAACCTTTAATGAAAAAGAATATGAAAATGAATATATGTATGTATATGCATGACTGGGACAGTGTGCTGCACACCAGAGACTGATACATTGTAACTGACTGTACTTCAATTTAAAAAAATTTTTTAAAAAAGAAGTAATCTGGGAATGAATGATTGAAGTGGGCAAATACAAACTACCCTATAAGTAGCTTTATTTGATAATTATACAGTAAGCACCAGTAAGATAATTTTTTTTGTGTAACTAAAAAACTTAACTCAGAGTATCATTTATTGCCAAATTCTAGAAACTAAACTTTAGTATCTGGCAATATCTTTTTTTAACCACAGTACTAGATTTTTATGTCAAATTTAACTTTCTTAAATTCAAATGTCATGAACTGGATAGATAAGTTTTTAATCTGTTATACAGAAAAAATGAAGTTGATATGTTGGAAAGAATTTTCATCTATAAATGAGGAAAAATGAGCTTTAGTATGCTTTTGTAGACAAGTCTCCCTCTTGGGTCACAGTGTTCTCATAAAAAATTTGTGCATTCTATCAGAACCATTGTATTACTCCTAAAATTCTGGGTGTCTAGTCATTTCACAACATTTCGAATTCTTCCTGCAAAGACATAAGATAGCAATAAAGTAAAATTTGTAATCTGTTAAAATCAAATGAGCAAATAAATATGAAGAATCAAGGGAAAGATCTCAAAAGGTGGTTGAAGTCATTTACGGTACAGAGCAATTTGTAAAGTACACAGATTACAAAGAGTAAAACCAGGTAATATTTCAACGAGCATTTACCAAATTTACTTTTCTTGCCAGGAGATTCAAAGTCATACCCGGATTTGCATATGTGTGTATTGTATTTGTGAAAATATGCGCTGATAATCCCGCCCCTCCCACCGCCGCAATCACATACCGTCCGCAAACTACTCCCAGATTAGCTCCTGAAACGCAAAATACTTCTGAGGCTAGAGATTGCTCTCTCAATGTCAAGTTTTTCTTACAATTCTATACAGTCAAGTATTCCATGCAGGGTGGTTAATAATTGTTTGGGAACTAGGATATTATATGATGTACTATCTAGGCAGTGATACTTTTGTAATGTTGTCTGCTGTGTACACCATATTTCATATTTCTCCAAACTGTCGGAAAATAAACTTCATTTCTCTAAAGCCTAGCAGTGACTGGCACATATTTGAATGAAAGAAGTAGAGAGAGAATTGTCAATAGTCATTTACATAATGTCTAGTTAAGGAGAAAAGTATATTCTAGAATAAGGACTTCTAACAGGCTTTTGCTTAAATCACACCGGACTTTTCCCTTCGGGCAAGTTTACTGCTTGTGAAATTCCTAGAAAGGCGACGGGAGAGGACGGGAGACAGAGAAAGAAGTCGGGATTCGGGACCCAACGAGGTTTTCGGACGTTACGTGGCCAGGAGGAAAATGTTTTGTCTTGGAAGAGTTCGGAATGCCGGCGATCCGACAAGTCCCGGGGACAGAGACGAACGCTGCCCTCTGGCCTCGGCTTGGAACAACGCCGAGCAAGAGCAGGCGTCGCGCAACCTGCCGCAGGGGCGGCTCCGAGGCCAGGCCCGCGTGGCCCTCCCTCGCCCCACCCGCGAGCGCCGGGCGGGGGGCGGGGCTCCAGGAGGCCCCGCCCCGTCCCGCGGCCCCGCGGGTCACAATGTAGGGTTAGGGCGGCCGGCGGGCGGGGCTCGGCGGGGGAGGAGCCGCCGGGCGGGGGCGGTGACGGCGGTTGGGGGAAGGGAGGGGAGGAGGAGTCGCGGAGGGAGGAGGACAGCGCCATTCCGGCCGGCCGCTCCCTCTGTCCCCTTTCCCTTCCCCGCAGTGGCCCGCGAGCCGCCAGCGAAGGAGCGCGCGCGCTCGTGACGCGTCCGGGCTTGCTCGCGCCCTCCCGCGCCCCAGCGTCCGCCTCCCGCTCATGGCCCCGGCCGCCGCCGACGAGCCGCGCTGAGGCGGGCCGCGCGGAGTCGTGGGGCCGCCGCCGTGGCCCTCGCTGTCCGCGCCTCGCCGCCAGCCCGCGGTGCCCGCGCACGCCGGCCGCCATCGCCTTCGCGCCTGGCTGGCGGGGGCGCTGTCCTCCCCGGCCGTCCGCGCCGCTCCCTGGAGCTCGGCGGAGCGCGGCAGCCAGGGCCGGCGGGGGCGCGAGAAGCCGGACGCCGCCGCCTGTGTCGCCGCCGGCGCCGCGGGGGCCATGACCGTGGAGCAGAATGTGCTGCAGCAGAGCGCGGCGCAGAAGGTGAGGCGAGCCCGCCAGCCGGCGCGGCACGGCCCCGCTCCTCCTTCCGACGTGCTGCCCTCACCCGCCTCGGCCGGGAGCTCCCGAGCTTCCCCCGCCGCCGCCCGGGCTTCCTCCCCCGCAGCCCCCCGCCCCTACTCGCTTAGGGGGCGTCGCGCCCAGTTCCGGGCTGCGTTTGGAAAGCGGGGTGTAGTTAGCTGGTTTCAATCCACTTCCTTCTTGCCGATTGTTTTGCTGTTACAGATGGTGCCCGGTTTTTATTGAGAGCGACCTCACATTCCTACACTCCTCTATATGGCTTTTTAATTAAACTTTATCTTCCCCCTCTTTTTCAAAAAAAAAAAAAAAGCCAGTTGTCATCCCATCTGAGCAGTTTTTATTTCCCAGGTAGGAGCATTCCAGGCCTGCTATTTTGCATGAGTCTCCACCAGAATTGAACTGCCTGTGGTGGGGCAGGTACACTTACCAGGTGGACTCAATGTAAAAGTAGAGGGTCTGGTTGGTTCCTTTTTTCTTTCTTTCTTTCTTTTTCATTTTGTTTCTTTTTCTTCTTTTCTAGATAATAGAAACTGTCTCTCAAGAAGGAAACATTTCTGGCTATGTTTATTCCAGAAATCTTTGTCCCCTAAGTTTGACCTTGTTCCATCGTTCACCCTTTACTCTTGTCTCAGTCACGCGTTGAAATAAATTGCTCACTTATGTAAAAAATAAAAACAGAAATCTAGGTTTGTGAAGCTTGAGATCTTTCACAGTAGGTAGTGATAGAAGCTCCCTTTTTTTCTTTTTCCCCCCTGGATTTTGCTTTCAGAATCTCAAGTGCACTATCATGGCTTGCACCATATCCTGAATAGTAGTTGGCAATGATTTAATTTTTTCTTTTGGTCATTTGCGTGAAAAGCATTTTGGGCAAAAGGAGAACATTGCTTTACTCGTCTTGGTCATGAAATTATGGGGGTAACCAGGGTTTACTGGGAGCAGCTACCAAAGCTGTGTTTGGTTTTTTGGGGAGAGTAGTGACTGCCCCACCCTGTTGTAGTTTTGGCATGGTTCTATCCTACCTGTGCTCGATTTTAGAATAAGGCCTGCTATGGTACAATAGACTATGTGTATACTCACAGCTTGCGAAGTTTTTGCTTTTAGATTATTTTTAGAATTTTATGATAGTACCCAAGGTAATTGAAGATGCTCAGAGAATTTTGGAAAGCAAGGATAGTGCATTGTTATTTTAGGCACTTTGGGAAAAGTTGTCTTTGGAACTCTTGTGTGTAAACTGTTACTGGTAAATTTAGAAGATTATTGCACACTGCATTTTATTTACAGTGAAATAATTCTAGATTTAATAATGGGAGTTTAGAACAGTTTATCTCTTAATCCCCTCTATTCTGTTTTGAATACCTTAAACTTTAGTTTTTGATGTTAAGTATGTGATTAAGTGTTAATACTTAGAGGACTAGCTTGTGGTCATATGTATACTAAGAAATATTTAATAGGTTTGGTGTCATTTCTGTTTACAGTTCCCTTCAGTCATGAATATTAAAGCCTATTTGTTTCAGAGTGGGAAATGTAGCTCATTTTTCACATCTCAAATTTAAACAATGGCAAGAAGTTTGTGATTTTGACTAACGTACTTCCTTAGTATAGAATTAGATAAATGCTGATCTGCCTGGTTCAGATGTTTATGCAGAAAATTGTGAATCAGGAGTCGAATTACTGAAAGTGAGCTTGGCCATCAAGTCCATTTACCTAGTTTAATGAGCCCCCTCCTTATACAAAGGGAGTAGTCAGCAGTCCAAAATATTACCATTATGATGCTGGTTTTGTAGTATGTGTGTCGGATCATCTCAGTGATAGTGTGCACATTTTTTTAGAGCAGTAAAACTGCATTTGTTTTTATATTTCCATCATAGTAGTTGTGGAATATGGTATTTATTTTTTTAAAGAAACAATCTGTTTGCTTGCTTTCCATATTGGTATACTATTACTTTGTTACGCATATCAGAACCATTTGAAAGTATTCATATGAGTACAAATACTTTAAACCATCTACTTCAAATAAATTGGTAGATTTAAATGCACGAAGCTAGTAACTAGGAAGCAGACTTCAAGTTAGTAACTAGGAAGTGAACTGCTTTAGAAGAAACAAAAGTGAAACTCTTTGTTTTTAAATTAGAAACTTTATGAATTATGAGTAAAACGAGAAGTATCTAGTGTGTATTGCATAACCAAAATTTTATCCTATTTTCTGCTGTCCTTAAAGAAATTATGTGTTGTATGGTCATGTATAATACTAGCTTTATATAAATAAGTATTCTGGTAGTTGGAACAGTTCCCTGTTTTTCAAGGTTCTTTTTTTCTTCCAGAAGCATGGAAGATTAGTAATTTTTTTTTTTTTTTTAAGTAGGACTACATAGAACTTTCTTACTTTGTTCACCTACAAAGTAACTTGTCAAAATGTAACATAAGGCAAGGGCTTTTTCCTCTGATGTGTTCTTTGCTTGATTGCTCAAGTTTGGCCATGGCAGAGAGTTATGAGATGTAGTGAAACTGTAGAGAGCTGCTTTTCTGAGAGGTTTCAGATGATACCGGTAAGGTAGAGTTGGTGGCAGATTAGCCACAGTTAAATCTTGTCATAATTTAGGTCTTGCACATGTGTCTTCAACCTTGTGCTTGATGTTTACCTAAGTGTAGGATCCTTACATCTTGGAAATTTGATTCATAGATTCAGGTCCCAAATGAGGATTCTTTACGGCAGCAATTTAGAAGGCTTCCGCCCAGGGACCAAATTAATTTATAGAGTGAAATGAGCTGGATATTGTTTAAATGCGTCCTTCTGAGTTGAATAAATATAAAATCCATAAGGGCAGGTATTTTGCCTATTTTGTTTCACCTTAGGGCTTAGAACAACTTCTTGGCACACAGTAGGTTTCAGTAAATATTTGATGAATGAAATAATGAGTGAATGTTTTCTAAAAGGAATGCAAGTACAGGGGTTATTTTAGTTCCTTAACTGAATCTCACAATTTAACATTATTGAGAAACAATGAAAACTCAAAACTGTGGACAACTGTTGGAGTATAGACAGTATAGCAAAAAGACTGTAGGATGTTAGCTGGATCTCAGTCATCTTTCTAAATGACTTTGGCCAAGTCTTTCAGTGCCTCTGGATCTTCTTTTAAAGCCTTAAGGTTAGTATGATTAGACATGAGCAGCATTTTTTAGATCTCAGTGTTTAATGGAGCTACACAGACATTCATTCTGGACCGGGAGGATAAAAAAGAAATCGTAGTGAGTGTGGAGGCAGAAGGAACCTATGGATCAAACAGTCAGCTTTCACTAATTATACTGAGGGTTGGGGATGGGAAGGATGTCACAGATTAACCAAATCAAGAGTTGAAACTTGAAAAACAATACAAACTGAATTCAGAGTGAATTTCTTAGTTAAAATAATATAGTATTTTCTAACTTAGGTGTTATCTAAAGTTATAAAGATACAATACAGGATTTCAAGAGACAGTTAATGTTACATAAGTCACTGTAAACATTACATAAAATTGATATTCTTTAGTACTAAATTGTTGGTTATCTTGGTACCAGCATAAGACTTGGTTTGTGGGAGAAAGGGATCCAGCTGTTTATTCCCATTTTACTCCATTCCTTTCTCACCTAATTTTGATTTGTATGCTAACATCGTATCCAGCTGTCTTAAATTCTCTTTATGATTTTGAATGAATTTGATGATTTTCTTCATTATTCTTTGTATACAGTCCATATAATTTGCAAATAATTATCATTCTGACCTCTGTTAATTTTCACATCTCTTTTTCATATACTATTTTATTGTTTTAGCTAGGATAACAGAGTACTAAGGTTAATGTTAGGTTCTGTTAACGTGTTGTTTCATTATATGAAATGTTCTTACAGTTCTAAGTATTTAACGGTTTTGAAGTCAGATTTGGATGTTGACTATCAAATTTTTTTTCAACAACTGATGTGATAATTTAATATGTCAATAACAACATCTGTAGTAAATAACGTGGACTATTTACTATGTACTATGTTAGGGAATTGTGCTAAGAGTTTTACGAGACTTTTTTCATTTAATCTTCTCAACCGCCTTTTTAGGAGGACATTTTTTTTTCCTCCATGTCCTGGTGGAGGAAACAGTATTAGAGCAGTTAATAACTAAAGCAACATTTCATTGTTAGTATGTGTTGAGAGTGGGATTTAAACTCAGGGTCATGAGACTCAGGGGCTTTTGCTGTTAACCTTTAATCTGTATTGCTTTCTGGTAAAATCACATTTAGTCACGATGCCTTCAAATTCAATATATTAAATTTAAATCTAGAATTTAGAATCTACATTCTTAAATGAGGTTGGTTACAAGTTTTGCTTGTGTATGTATGAGCTATTAAGGTAAGGTTAGTTGATAAAAGCATTAGAAAGCTTTTTATCTTTTCCTGTGCTTTTGGAATTGTTTAGTGTGGTATTATGTTAAACCATTCAAAATTGGTGGCAGTTAACCATTTTGATCATTCAACCTAAGTACTTGTTACGTTGATGTTTTGATGAACGTGACTATGTTAAGCTAACGATTTTATTTAGAGCAAGATTTAGTTAAGCTGTCCAAGTTTTGACTATTATTTTTTAACATTTTTCTTTCATTATTTTAAAGATTTTTTGTTTCATTTTCCAAGTTGTTGCATATTTAAAATTGTTGACTTTTAGTTCAGTCAGACACAGTGTTTAGAACAATTGAAACTGTGTTTAGAGAATATGATTTGTGATAGTTTTAGAAATTTATTAAGAATTAAGAAGAAATAACTAAGTACATGAGGTTTTAATGACTATATGAAAAGGATAATATTTTTTGAAAGTTAATATTTATATATGAAATGAACACAGTGTAATTTCAAGATTTCATGTTTTCTTTTTCCTTTATCTCAAATTCTGAGAGATGTTGACTTCTCTATTTTTAATATAATTCATCAAATTCTCTTTGTATTTCTAATGGATCTAATTCAAACGTGTGTGTTTTTTGCTGGTCTTTTAGTAAAATTTTATCACCTGCATATACTGTGATATAGTTAACCTTTAATTGCCATCTGACTTCCCATTTAAAGAGTCTTTTCTGTTCTTTTAATTTTAAACAAATATATATAAACACATATTTTTCTCATAGTATAAAAAATTAATAATAGTTTTCCCTCCATTCCCTCTGTCCTAAATAAGAAAGACTGTTTATCATAACTTTACTTAAGATTCTTGATTTTGCTGGAATAATATAGAATTATAAACTTAAATGGTGTCATTTTAAATTTCTTAAGGCATTTCTTACATCAAAAATATTACTTAATTGTGTTACACTAATTAACTTTTTAAAAAATAGGTATTTAGGTGTTTAATTTTAACTATGTGTTTTTTTTGGTGTAGTGTAATGTTTGAGGGTTTTTATTTGTTTGGTAGGTAAATTGTTAACCCTGTAAGCTTGTAAGATTTTCTATTTGGTTTTAGAATCCAGAAATTTCATGTGTGTGTGTGTTTGTGTGTGTGTATTTTTAACAATCCTGGCAAGGGTTTTGGTCGAAAACTCTAAGGAAAATGGTATATATTTAAGAATTATTACTTTTATTCTATTACTTTTTTCTTCCTTGTTCTGAATCTACATTATTTGAATATTAGATAGCATTTATCTCTCTTCCTTGCTTCAAATTTTATAATTTTTTCCTCTCCCTTTTTTTCTATGTGCTAGGAATAACTTTTTACTTTGATTGTCTAAATCAAATTACTATTTTTGTAATATCAATTCTATGTTTACTACCTCCATAGGTAGTCAGATATTTTTTGGAGGGGGTTGTTTTAATAATGTATACACTAGTTGGTTCTGCAGTGTACAGAATCTAATTAATCATAAACAGTTTTTGCAAATGTTTTCATTTTTTTATGAAATTGCTTATTAATTTTTAATGGTAAGCACACATTGAACCCAGTATTTACAACAAAGGCTAGAACTTTGAAAGTAATCTGTATCTAACTTTATAGTTGTCTCATCCCATGCTTTTATTTTCATTTGAGACTGATCATCTTGAATCCTGTGTTCTTTCTCTCTTTGATTTCCTTTTTTGCCACCTGTCTGAATTCCTGAAGATATGTATTTTTAATTTTAGTCTTTTTAACTTTAGGGACTTTTTTCCCCATTTGATATATGGATGATATTCATCTATATTTCCTACTAAGTGTTTTAAAGTTATGTTTGCAACATCTAGACCTTATACCATCTGCACTTAATTTTTGTACCTGGTATCAGGTAGGGATCCAATTTAATTTTTACTCTATATATGATTTTTTATTGTATTTAATCTTAACATTATTGAAAAGTTAATGCTCTCCTCAACTGAACTTACCTACCATCTCTGTCATATATAAAAGCTTTATAGAAAATTCTCTTCTTTCCCCCTTGTGCTGTTTTGTTCCATCATTCATTTTGTGAATGCTGTCCTGTCTTCATTGCTGTGGCTTCATAATAATCTCTAATACTGAAAAAATAAGTTTACTTTTCTTCTTCCAAGGTGTCATGGTACTTTATCATCCTTAGACAATTTAGAGTAACTTTACCAAGTTCTCTGGAAAATCTTGTTTGAGATTTTTAGTAATTTTATTGAATCTATAGACCAATTTGGGGTCATTAACATATTTATGATACTGACTCTTTCTATCCATGAACAGAGTATACGTATACTTTTATTAGGTCTTCTTTAGAATTTCTTCCTCAGTTTATAATTTTAACAGTATAATTCTTACACATTGTTTGTCCTGCATAGTATATATCTTCAGATAGCAATAACATGTGGTTTTTTAAAATACTTTGTTACTGATGTGTACAAATGCAGCTGGCTTTGTATATTATTTTTATACCCACCAAAACTTTGCTAAACTTTAATACTTTTTCAGAGATCACATCATAAGTAAATCATGACAGTTTTAATTTTTTATTTCCAGTTTTTATCATTCTAATTCATTTTTTCTTTTACAGGGTAAAATGTATAATAAATGTTGATTAGAAGTGATGATAGTGGATGTTTTGTTTTATTGCTGATTTTAAAGGACAGTTTCCTACTTTGGTACCTGATGCACTTCTAAAGAATTTCTCTTGAGCAAATACATAGTAGTGGAATTGTTATAAGATATTGCTAAATAGTTATTCAAAGTGGTTGTACCATTTTACATTCCCGTCAACAATGTATGAGAGTTCCATTTGGTCTACATTTTTGTCAACACTTGGTATTGTAAACTTTTATGTTTTAACCATTTTAGTGAGTATGTAGTGGTACCTCATTGTAGTGTTACTTTGTATTTCCCTAATGACTAATGGTTCTGAATATCTTTTCATGTGTTTATTGGCCAGTTTTGAATGATTTTTAAGCATTGTTTCTCATATTTTATTCAGTTTTACATTCTCATCGGATCAGCAATAACCATAGCTACTTATTCTCCCAAGTCTGAAAATAGCAAAAAAGTTAAAAATGTTGTTAGAGGTAAAACCTTGAGGAGCAAGTACTGACCTGCTTACAAAACAAAATGAAATTGCACAATTTTTCCTTTATTTTATATATTTAAACTAATACTTCATAAAAAGGTTTCACTGCTGAAAATGAAAAGCCTTTTCTTCTTCGTACCTCAAACTCATATTAATTTCTTTAATAGTTAATCGCACACATGAGTGTGCAAATTATTTTGTGTGTGCAAGATTTAATTAAAAAATGAAGAAAAGTGGGAATGGCTGGCTGCTTTCAGCATTTTCCATGTTGTGAAGGGTTTACCATGATTATCTGGGATGTGGTTCTAAGCTGTTAGTGGAACAAATACAAAATGCTATCCTTCTCCCGAGCCCCAAGGTGATAAATCCAGGTTATAAGCCACAGTCCTCAGTCAGCTCCCTTGCTCATCCCTGTGGGCTAGTGAGCTGTCAGTGCTGTGATCCCGGCAGCTTGTGTCCTGGTGGCTTGCCCTCTCTCCAAGTGACCCGCCCGGGCCCTGACCCCACAGTGCACTCAGCAGGCAGAGCTAGCTAATCTTTATGATGTGTATTTTGTTCCACAAGGTACATTCTTTCGTAATGTAGTTGGCTTGGAAGTTTGGAGAGAACTTGGGGGACCAGTGGTGGGGTGGGATGAACTGTGGAGCAGAGAAAGACATTTCTTAGAGTTTTTGGTCCATGTGGAAACAAGAAAGAAGAGGAACTTGTTTTAAACTGGAAACTTCTTATTTGTTGGGGTTTTGTGGGTGTCGTTCAGCCTGGAAGTGGGTTGTGAGGGGTGAGTGGCACCAGGTTTGAGGGCAGGATTGGCTGCAGAGCTGAGGGCTAGATCCTTAGTGAAGAGGAAGGATGTAGGGGAGGAGTGTGGAGAGAGGGACCAGGAATGAGGAAACATTAGTGGCCAGAATCTGTTGCTGTGGTAACACTAATGTGAGATCTAACCATACACTCAGATTTATGTGTCATCATCCATGCCAGAATACACGCAAATTTAAATGTTGCATTTCTTTGAAATGGAGCTACAGAAACAGACTTGGGCTGGAGGTGTGGGGCTTGCTGTGTCCTCCACTGAGACCTCTGAGCTGCTCTTGGTACGTCAGTAAGAGGGCCCCTGAAGTCTTCCCATGAGGCCTTTGGGGCAGGGCAGGGCCAAGGAAGAAGATTGAAAGGAAATTAGCAGCAGTCCACTGCCTCAGGTTTAAAATGACCAGTCTTTGGAGGGAAGGAGCAGCTCTCTGCACAGACCTCCTGGGGTTATGGACACCCTGTACAGTTTCTCAGAACTGACTTCTGGACTTCGTCCTCACTGGGCCTGGGGCTTCAAGTCAGTAATAAGATTGCGGAACGAACAGAACTGACAGTATTGCCGTCCTTGCTAGTGGCATCAGAGGAAGGCTACCAGTGCATGTGGGTGTGTGAGGCCGCGATGGGATAGAGAAAGCATGTGAGATGGCCGAGGTCAGCTCTGTGGTTTCTGTGGTGGTCACTGGGTGGTAGGGCAGCCAGGCTTCTGGGGACGGGGAGATCAGAGCAACCCACACAGGGCATGGGGTCCTGTGCCAGGTGTGGTCCTAGAGCCCTGTGAACATTTGTGTTACTTTGGTGTTGCCATTAGCTTACTTTTTGTCATTGGGTTGGCTCGGGCAAGTTCTGTCCTCAGGGTGTGCAGTTTTTGGATGGAAGGTGTGCCTTCTATGCATTCTCTGCTGGTGGTGATCAGGGACCCTTCTTACCCCTTGCAGTTCTAGCAGAGCAGGTGTTCTCTGGGTTTAATGAAAGGGGGGGAGCTGACTGACAGTGCCTCTGTTCTTCCTCTTCCTCCTGTCTTACAAGGGGAGGACTTCTGTGGGGGTGAGGGTTATGAGGCTGCGGGGCCGCTGGGAACCCGCTGCCTCCACCTTTTCCTTTACTGCGCATTTTTATGTCTTCTATAGATACTCTATGTCTTGCTATTGAGTTGTTCTGAATGTCTTTTATTATATGTATATTTTTTCTCTCAGGGTGTGGCTTGTCTTTCATTTTTTCTGATCAGTTTCTTTGAAGTCAAAGTAGTTTAACATGGGTGAAATTCATTGTACTACTTTTTCTTTTACAATTAGTGCTTTATCCTAATTTTTTTGAACCTTAGTTCACATTATTTTGCCTCCTATGTTTACTTTTAATATGTTTTATTATTTTAGCTATTATATTTAGGGTTATGATCCATTTGAAGTTTGTTTTTGTGTGTGCTCTGGGGTGTAAGTTCAAGATTTATATGAAATAAGTGAACCTAATGTTGTAGTTTGTTTATACTTTATGGTTACACCAGAAATTAATCATTCTGCTGTTGATGACCTAATTGGTTATCTTTTTATATATTTATGGACTATTGAGTTTTTTTTCCTGTGAAATTCACATTTGTTTCTGTTGTGTTTTTTCTTTTGGGTTGTTTTTCCTTTTTCTTTTTGATTTGAAGGAGTTCTTTATAGTCCAGATACTACCATTTTTTTCCCCACTTAACGTATTTTGCAAATATCTTTTCCTGTTTTCAGGGTGTCTTTTTATTCCCTTTGTGTTGCTTTTTTCATGAAAAGGAGTCCATTTTAATTTAGTCTCATAAATAATTAGCTTTCTTTATTATTTGATCTTTCATACCTGTGTCATAAAGATGTTCTCTTTTATTGCTCTGTAATCTTTTTCTTCTTTCCCTGTTGGCATTTAAGTCTTATTCCACTTCAGTTTGAATTTTGTGTATTGTTTGAGTATGTGTCCAAATTCATTTTTCTCCTCTGGAGAACCAGCAACTTTATTGAAAAGTTTTTCCTTCCTATTAATACTCCACTTGATAGTATTTTTTATCCTTAAGTGGAGAGTTGTTTTAAAGGAAAACAGGTTTCAGGGACAATCTCTTGAACTAAAGTATTTTTATTGTAGTTTTACTCAAGCTTGCATAAATATAATCTAGGCATATATTTATTATGTCCTATTGTATAGCTTTTATGCACTAAAACCAACTGATAACTTGGATGTAACCAAAACTAGAAAACTAGAATAACGAGGTTAACATAATCTGACAGATGGTAGTGTTTTACAGAAGCTACTTGGCAATTGCAGCTTCGACCAAGGAAATTAATACATGTGTATCAGGATATTCTTGTAATACGTTATCATTAAACATTCGAAATAGATTTTATTGCTGTTGTCATCTACATCCATCTGTGACCCTGGCACTTACTTGATAAACATTGTCTTAGAGCAGTGTTCTCAGCTTTTTTGTTGTAACGTTTTCACAGATATGCCTCCAAGTTTGATTCATAGTTTAAATTTTTTTTAAACTATAGCTCAGGTTTGTATTGTAATTATTCCAATACCTCTTAAGCAGAATGTTGAACTGAACAGGTTGTGTGATTTAGTGTAGAGTGGAACACACTTGCTGTGACTAAGAGGTAACAACTATAGCTTACTTTTAAGTTAGTGCCAAATAAATATTATTTATTGGAACTTGTATTTTGCCTGTGAACATGTCTTAGTGCCTGGATGAGCAAGAGGGTGACATACTGCCGTGCAGTGTGATAGCTGCTTTTGCAGACACCATGGGACAGAATTATTGTACTGCAGTAATAATTGTATTGTAATTATTGCTCCTTCCCTTAGGAGTTGCTGAACATCACTGTGAAAATTTTAAACCTTTTCAAGTGTGCTGCCAAAAATATTTAGTATTTGAACACATACGACAGACACAAAGAAGTTGAGGATTGGTAGGTAAAAAGATAGGAGCAAGTAGGCCTAGCTCTGAGGCAAGATTTTTGTGAGCTTGTCAGCTTTTATGTGAACTTTCAGTACATATATTTAAACTTTACATTTGAACTCTACAGCATGGTAAAATTTGGCTGCTAATGCAATATACTGTGTGTCTGCTGAACTATGGGAGTTTTTTAAAGTTTTGTCTTTGGTTTTCTGCTTTCTTCTTTTCAAGCTTTGAGAGATTATGTAGTTTCTGAGTCATGTATGTTCATTACTAACAAGTTTGTATTTTCAAAATAAATTTAATTTTATACCCTCACATAAACTCTTGTTTTAGGTTTTCAATTATCGTGTACATTTCTGCTTAGATATGCAGTTATCTCTCATTATTATATCCATCCATTTGTATTCTTTCTTTATTTTAAGCAGATTGAGAAATAAAACACCCTAGAAAAGCTTATAGTTTGGTTGTAGTGGGAGCCAGAAATTCATGTATTATATTAGAAGTTTAATGAAATATTTATAGGATATATTGGTAGGCCCAAGAGAGGCTCTAAGAAGAACAGGAAAGGCCTCATGGAGGAGATAATGTCGAGGGTGTGTAGGGAGACTGAATATGTGATTCTAGGCAAAGAGAAGTCCATTAATGAGGATAAAGAAACAAAAGAATTCAGTGCCTTCTTTTACCTACAGGTAGCTGCATGTGGCTAGCTGTGGTATAACAGAATGAAAATATTTAGTCTTTTCCCCTGGTTTCTGCTACGTGAATTTACTGTCTTTTGTATGCTAATGAGATAACTCCTGGTTGGGGAACTAGATAGCTTCAGGATGGGGGCTGTGCCTCAGAAAAACCAACCATTATGATTAGAGAGTCAGAACTTCCAGCCCACTCCCCAATTCCCAGAGGGGAGAGGGGCTAGGGATTGAGTTCGGTCGCCAGTAGCCAATGATACTATGCCTACATAATGAAATCTCTGGTGCTTTATATACTTTTAATAAATGGTAAGTAAATGGTAGTTCCAGGATAGAACTTACCATTTATGGTTAGTTTTCCCCCTCCTAATTGTTTCTGAGACTTATTCTATTAAAAATACAGAACCTGAAAAAGAATATATATAGTGTGTGTATATATAACTGAATCATTTTGCTTTATTCCTGGTACATTGTAAATCAACTGTTTTTCAATTAAAAATATAAAAAATACAAAATTTCATTAATGTATTATTAGAATACAAAAATTGCTTTTAAGGAAGTTGTGTAAGTAAGGGTCCAGTTAGGACCCAGAAACCAGATAATTATTTGAACAGGGAGAGTTTAGTACAAAGACGTGTTGATTAGTAATAGGTGACTGGCTACTAAAGGTTAAAGAGTAAAGGAAGGAATAAATTTAGAAGAGGTCTTCCCAATCTCCAAGATAGAGATTCAGATCTTACTGGTGAGATTATGATTGGAGCCCATTGGATGGAGGACAAGTTTTCTGAGGTGCTGGAGGCTGGATGCTTCTGTGGATGGCTCTTTTATTGGTCTGGGAAAGTGCTATAGAGCACGTGCTGTATTAAGCCATAGAAGAATGGAGTTTCTAATAGTAGGGTAGATTATGTATGTAATTCTTACGACCAAAAATTGTATTTGTTTTAAGGAATTGTTTGTGACACATACAGCTGCTAAGAATTATGTAGTATTCTAGTTTGAAAGTCCTAATTAGAGCATGCTTATTTTGTTTTATTAATATAAAGGATTTTATTTTTGGACTGAAAGTTAATTATGAAAATTTAAGTACAGAAACTGAGCGATTCACACAGATTGAATCGGACAGGAGAGATATATTAGGAATCAGCCAGATTATTAGCATCAAAAACAAGTTAGATATTTTATTTAATCTGCAGACATCACAGTTCAAGGATGTGATTTGATACACAAAAATTTTGTTTACCCATATGTTTTTCAGAATATAGGCATTCTAATTTAAAAACACTGTTCCAAAAGATTTTGCAAGTTGAGTTCTTGGAACTCTAAATGCACGTTCCCATAGAAACCATGGTATTAGGTTCTTATTTGGCCTAGAAATGTATTTAACTCTGTGTGAATTTAGCTTATAGTGCTGTGGAACAGTATTTTTGGGGAAAATTGCATTTAGAGTTTCTACTTATGATGCATGTCTTTTATCTGCCAGTTAATAGGGCTGGAGGATTCTGTCAGGGGCACGGACATCATGCAGCTCTTAGATTGGTTGAAGGGTTGGAGTGGCAGGTAGACATAGGAACTCTGACGTGACAACGGTTAGAAACAAATATTTGTTGAGGACCAACAAAGTATCTCATTTCTTTACTTTCTTCGTACTCTTTTTTTCCTTGAATTACATAATGCTTAAGATTGTAGCTCTGGGATGCTATAGAAAGTTAGGAAAAGACTTTTTAAATTCAGAGTTTCTGCCATTTCTAGGCCTCAGTGTAAATAGTGAAGAATTAATAAAGCATATTTTTAGGTGTATACACCCATAGAGGTATATGGTTAATTTATTTTAATACTAAAGTGCTGTTAATTCAGAAATTGAGATAAACCTTGACTGTGTGGCAGTAGAAAGTACAGGATACCTCAGCTATTCATGATATTAATGTATAGATTACTTGCCATTGGGAATTTCAACAGTATTGTACTATACATTCCCCTTCAGGCAGGGTTGACAGGACCAGAACTAGGAAATGAAGCCTTCTGTGAAATTCTAGTTGGAATGTAGGAGAGTGTGGAAAGTTTGCCAGTAAGTGGGCATGGTTTATGCATGCTTCTTGTTCCTATATCCAGTAATTAATTGGTACCTCTCTCCTATGGGTGAGTTTAAGCCCTGTGATCTGACTTATTCCAGTTCACCTCTGCAAACTGTTACATTCATTTATTCAGTCAGTATTTATTGAGTGCCTACCATGTGCCAGATACTGTCCTAGTTAGTTACCAGGAACACAGTGATGAGCAAATAGGCTGTACTGTCTTTGGATTTAGAACCTGGTGATAACCATAGTACATTATTGCAATCTGTGATAAGTGTCAGGGGAGTCTCCAACCTGAAGAAAAAGCAACTATATATACCCAGACCTTTGAATTAGGAAGCAGAATAGTATTATGTAGACCCCGAATGAAAGAAGGAAGAGGAGAAAGGGCAGAAGTAGTTCGAGGTGAAGCTGGAGATGGCTGTGGCGTGCAGAGGGCCCTTTAAGCTGTGAGAAGGCTGTACTGTGGGAAAATTCCTCAGAGAGATCGTAGGATGTTACATATGAACGGAAATGAAAGGTCATCGTGTTGTCCCCCTTAAAATTATGCATAAAAATAAAAAAGACTCGTGAAATAAACTTCTTTTTCCCCTTAGATAGCTGATTAGAGGGGCAAATTTGGTCCTTACAAAATGTTCCGTGAAGGTTATTGTGTACTTGAAATTACCTGTCAGTGAAGTTTGGGAACTTCTTGTGGTAAGAGGTAACATGAACTAGGGCAGTTTAGTGTTATTAGGTAGATGGAGAAAGTATTTGTTAAAAAAAAAAAAAGATGTAATATGGTTATGTACGTTAAAGGAAATAGTATAATTCATTTTTTCATTGATAGGTAATTTTGAAATGCTTACCATTTGATACCTAGCAATGCTTTGGGGCATGTGATTCTGAAGTTAAAGAATGGCTTGGAATTTTCTATCAAATTGTTTTTTCTTCTTAGAGATTTTGAAAGTCTTTTTAGAGGTTATTTTAAGAGTTGATGCTTTTTTCTCCTGAAGATGGGTACCTTTTTCTGTCTCTCTCTTGCACAAAAATAAATTTTATTTATATTTAGAAATTCAGTCAGACGAACCAAGGATTGATTTATGGGTTGCTCACCCGTTGGCACGGAAAGCTTTCCTGCTTTGCAGTCATCAGTGCTCCAGTTTTCTTGTACTGTTATCTAAGTATTTGTTGTCAACAAAGTAATGGATATTTGGGCTGGGTTTTCATTTTCCCCTGAAATCTTTTAATCTTCAAAATCAGATACCATAGAGAAAATGTGGAAGGGACACAGGCTGTGGAATTTGAAAAAGCTGTAGTCATTTCTCTCTCTCTACTGATTAGCCTCTTGGAGCTTCTGTTAGTTATAAAATGAGAGTAACTTTCTAGAGGGTTTGTGTGCACACATATTAAATGAGATTATATAGTAGAAGCACTTAAAACAGTTTGGCATACAGCAAGAACATAATAAGTGCGTATCTTTGTTCCCTGTCTTAAGTCATTGACCCTTTTCTTTTTTTTTTTTTTCTGTATTTTCAAGAAGTTATTTCAATGTTAAATATGCTGTAGTCTTATTTAAACAGATTTAAAACAGATCCAACATTGTGTAGGGTCAACAGAGGAGGGAAAGAATTTCTGTGAAGCCCTCTGATCCTTACTTTATAGTGAAATGACTGATGCCTTCTCCCTGAAGGGCATAATGCCAGATTTGGCACGTAGTAGGCACTTAAGGATGTCAGTCATCACTATCACTCAGTAAAAATAACATTGAGGGAGGAATCTGAAGGCCTGTAGGTAGTCTTGGCTTGTTTGCTTATTGATTTTTGTGGTGTTAGCAAGCCATTGATTGTGTCTTGCTCTTCTTGGTTCAGCAGTGTGAACAGGTTACTCCCATCTCCTTATCCTGTAGTGGATAAGGAATCCATACAGGGAAGACCTCAGAGCTCAGAAAAAGAGCTCTAGAGATGGTGGTGGGTTAGATCCACCTTAGACCCAAAATCACAAGTCAAGAAGGAAAGAACCATTACAGACATTTTTAGTTAAGGGTCAGGATGTATCATGGACTAGAAGTTTGTTAAATAGGAAGGTGCAAACATTGAAAGAAGACTGGGGTCTTAAATACAACAGAAATAGCAGTAATAAAAGCATATAGTTGTAGGAAATGAAGGTACAGATTTTCAAAGACAGGAGAAGCACAGTTGGAAGATGTCAGTAACAAAGGGGAAAACTTGACAAGTGAGGTGGCTTCTCTGCCATGAACTTAGAAATTTTTTCATAGTTCACCTTTTGTGATCTCACCTTCATTTCTTGGTAACTTAGTTAAGAAAATTCTTTCACCTTTTCTCTTTCCCACTCAGTCTTCTCCTCCACCCTAATCCTTTTCTCTTCATTGTTTCATTTTCAGTCAAAATTCATGAGGTCAAGAACCGTGCTAGAGATGCACCTGAATTATTTCGCTAGGATATTTAGCTGATTTTATTGTGAAAGATGAAAAAAAAAAACCAAATGATAACAAAGTTTTAGACATTGCTTCTATTCACAAAATACTGAGTATTCTTATTGTACTCAGTAGCAGTCAGCTATAGCAGACCACACCAAAAGTTAGTGGCATATCAGAATATTATCATCATGTTCACAGATTTGCAGATTGATTGAGGTGGCCTCTTCTCCTGTGCCTCATTCTTCTGAGGCAAGTGGACTACCTGGGTCATGTTCTTCTTAAGAAAGTTGCTGAAGTTCAAGAGGGCAGAGCCCAACCATGCAAGCACATTTCATGTCTGCTTGCCTGCTGCCTACTAATATGCCATTGGTAAATGCATGTCACATGGCTAAGCCGATCATCAGTGCAACAAGGAAATATATTGTTTCTCTAGTGGGAGAAAGTGAGAAGTGGCAAAGGGTATGCATACAGAGGTGGGAAAAGAATTGGGAGTCTAACACAGGCTGTCATCTTTCTTGGGTTTTACATTCTTTTTTACATTTTATCTTGTAGTCATTAACATATATATACTATTTTGTATTTCACCACTTTAACTTAATATGATTTTGTAAAGATAACTTCTATATAGTTTGTTATTTAAAAATACACAGTTGTTTGCTTAAATCAAACCATGCTTCTAGGTTCATCTGTATCAAAATCATGCGAGATGTTTACTAAAAAGGTAGATCCCTTAACCTTAACCCAGATGCCCGTGGAATCACAATTTCTGGGCATGGGGCTTGGGAATCTTCTTTATTAACCAACTCATCAGGTCATTCTTTTACACATGAATCTTTAGAATGTCTTCCTTAATGGAAGGACATTTGCGTTGTTTCCATTTTTCCAGCATTATAAATAATAGCCAGAAACATTTGTATGAATGACTGATTCCTTTAGGGAATTCAGTAGTCTTTCCCTGATACTTGATTGAATAATTTGCCATTGAGGAAAGTTGTATTCTGTGTAAGGAATGGGCATTGGTGTGCTAGTGCAGTTAATTACAAACAAACATTCAATTAGATGAGAATTTCTGTAAAATTTGTATACGTCTTTAATTTGTAATGCTGGATATTGTGTAAGTTAGTCATTTTCATTGTTAGCTATTGGTAATTTTTAAAGTGAAAGTAGCGAAGTTGACAGGTTTAGAGAGATTTTTTTCTGGTATTTCAACACTGTAAATTTGGAAGTTCAGTTCTTTTATTTAACCACTTTGATTCTTTCCACCATTTTATATGACATTGTTCATATTCTTTATTATATATTTTATTGTTAGTCTCAGTTGTCTCAGCTCTTTAATAAGATTTTTATGGGAATGAAAATCCACTGATGGCATGGCAGATACTGCCAGTGCCTATTCAGTGTACATTCTTTTCTGTTTTCTTAGCAGCAGAATCATGATTTCATTTGCAGAGTAGCTTTTTGCCTAGCTGAAAAATACATTTTCCAACCTCCTTTGCAATCGAGTGACCACATGACATGACTGTTCTGCTCAGTGAGGCTTTAAGTGGAAGTCACTAGATGGGGCTTGCTAAAGAAGGCAGAATCATTTGGCAGACACCTTTTGTCCTTTGCCCTTCCCTTTATCCTATGTGGAGCTTGGACAGGATACTGGAGGTGGAAACATGAAGTGACATTTAATAAATGTCACGTAAGAATGTTTAGTGGGAAAACACATTTCAGCAGATCCTTTTATTCTATTGGTGATTTGTTTTCCAGGTCGTATCCATTGAGCTTTCTTTACTTCATGGTGCTTTCGATTTTGAGGAACTTGTTTTAAGAAATACAGAGATGTAGGGAGGAAGGTGGTTCTTAATTAGGAAAGTGTAGGGAAAGATTTGCTGGTGGAGTCCTAGCCTTCTGCCCCTTTTCCTTTGCAGGAGAATACAGTAGATTGTGTAGACCGACAGCGTGTGAACAGGTCTAGAGCAAATGTAGGCACAGTCGACGCTGTTTAGGCTCTTTTATGACAGGTTGAAGAATGAGGCGGCCTTTTTTTTCCTTGAATAGGACAGGATCCCCCTGATGTAATAAATCCACCTAGTCCCCGACCTGCTGAAAGCATGTTTTTCCCAAACGCCCTAGTGCTTGAATGCTGGCTGACGTAGGGACAGGGAGAGGTGACTTGGGCTGCCTGGATTTCGTTCAGCGCTTCCATGGCCTAGTTACAGTAGCCTGATGGATACCTGTTTTCCTTAGTCTTCTTTGACTTAGCCACCACGCAGATCACTCCTTTTCTTGTTCGGAGGGATGAATTAGGTAGTAAAGAGTGGGCCAGGGACTGTTCAGTGAGGCTTGCTCTTTGGGAGTAATGTAGACGTTCCCTTATGGAAACATGAGAAAGGAATAAGGTTTCCCATAGCATGGTTCATTCTTCACAAAAGAATGAAATTAATTCATTCTTTCTCAAGTTCTTAATTTTTTTTTTCTTTTCACTCTAGTTTATTTTGTGTTTTCTATTTTTTTCCCCAAAGGCCATTTATTTTCTTGTCCTTGTATAATTTCTGATTTCAGAGTCTAACACTTTAGGTTTTTCCCTTCCTCTAGCACCAGCAGACGTTTTTGAATCAGCTGAGAGAAATTACTGGGATTAATGATGCCCAGATACTACAGCAAGCCTTGAAGGTAAGTCCTCTGTTTTATGACAGAAGGTTTCTGTTGCACTCTTATCTCTACTGCCTGCCATATTTGGAAGTTCAGTGTTTTAGTTATGCCAGGTGGTAGTAGTAGAGATACAGGGAAGAACTTTTATAAAGCAAGAGCCTTCCTTAACATAACATACTGCTATAATGAAATGATGCCATGTGTAGCAACATGGATGGACCTAGAGATTATCATGTTAAGTGAAGTCAGACAGAGAAAGACAAATATCATATGATATTACTTATATGTGGAATCAAAATAAAAAAGATACAGATGAACTTCCTTACAAATCGGAAATAGACTCAAACATAGAAAATAAACTATGGTTACCAAAGGGGAAAGGAGTTGGGGGAGGGATAAATTAGGAGTTTGGGATAACATATACACATTACTATATATAGAATAGATAACAGTGACCTACTGTAGAGCACAGGGAACTATATTCAATATCTTGTAATAACCTATAATGGAAAAGAATCTAAAAAAGGGTATATATATATGTATATGTATAACTGAATCATTTTGCTGTACACCTGAAACTAAGAGAACATTGTAAATCACCTATACTTCAATTAAAAAAACCCCAACCTACTGTAATTTTGAGCATGTTAGCTTTCAGCAGCCTAATGTTCCAAGATACCTTGAAGTGAAAGACCTCTCCCCACATGAAACACTTTTCTTTGAAAATGAATGCATGTGAATCCAAGTGCTAATAGCTGGTTTTCTCGAGACATGACTTTAGCTTTTAATTGGAAATGGAGGGTGGAGGGGGGTAGAGGAGGAAGAGGAGGTGGAGGTGGGAGAAGTAGAAATAATAGAGGATCAGAAGCTTACATTTTTTTCCTTCCAAGAAGGAGAAATATAAATTGGCTAAAATTCAGCTTGCACCTTAAGAACATTCAACATCAAACTGTTTGTACATGCATTAAATAAAGTGCATCATTTTTGTTATGTCTTATGAAGTACACTCATTCCACACAGAGGCACCCAGATGAGTCAGATCGCATGGATGTGCACATTGAAAAGGAGCAAGTAAATGAAAGATGTTCAAGAACTACAACTGCATTTTAAGCTTATTTGTATTTAACTAGCTACTAAGGGCTAACAGCAATACAGTATTTTTGCCACTATGGGCTTAGAGCTTCATTTTTTTTGCAAGTTGGCCCATGAGACAACGTTAATTATACCATTTTTGATATAATTGGCTCAAGGCTAAAAACTTCAGTTGTTTCTAGAAATAACTTCTCTTTTGGATGATTGTAATCATAGCTGTCATAACTGTAGTGATAATAACTAGTACTTATCAAGAACTTACAGTACTAAGTGCTGTTCTAAGTACTTATGTGGCTAACTCATCCTCCTCATAACCGTGAGGTGGTATTATTTTCATTTTCTTTTTAAAAGGTAAGGAAACAGGTCAAAGTGGCTTGCTCAAGATCTCATAGCTAGTATGTGCAGGAGCTTGGAATAGAAACCAGGCAAAGTGCCACACAATTTATTTTTACTAGAAGCTTTGCTTCAGCTTTTTTTCCTCATCAGGAAAATGATGAAACAGTACTGTTAGGGGCATTTTAATACATGGTTTATGAAACCACTCTAAGTATTTGGAGAGGAAGCAAAAGTGTCATATTCAATTTTTAGTTTTCTCTTTATTCTGGTAAATATGACTAAATCATTCCATGGTTAATTTCAGAAATGGCCTTTCCTGTTCTGTATCATTATAAGTCTACACTGTTACCTTGTCAGGGCAAATTTGGGCATTTTGCTTTTTTTTTTTTTTTTTTAACTTAGGAAACATGTAGAATATGCTTAGTTAAGAAAACATAAAGAATCAGATTAATTCTTGTCCACATTTCCTTTGGGCTCAGTTGTGGGACTTTTTTGTTTTGTTTTGTTTTGTTTTGTTTTGTTTTTGTTTTTTTAAACTTCTGTTTCAATTACCAGTATCTGGGGAATAAAACAGTGTGCTTAAACCTTCACTGTTGCTCGGTATAAATTTGTAAGGTGTTTAATAATGAGTTGAACCTCGGCGTTACATTGACAAGGAGTCTGCTTTTCAGAGTCACAATGCCATTGATTGATTTTAGCACTTTTATTTTATTTTGAGACTCTATACGTCCAAAATAACTGAGCTTCAAGTTGTGTAAACCCCTGCTTCATTCAGTTTATTATTATTATACGAGGAAGTATAGGGAAAGCACTTAGCACGTTTCTTGGCACGTAGTCAGTGCTCAGTAAATGTTTGCCATTGTTATTGCAAATTATTTTCTTACTGGTTTGCTTATCTAACTGTAGAATATGTTAAACCTGTGTTTTGGATGCTTCATTTAAGAATCATAATGGTTGTAACAGATAACAAAATTTAAAGCAGTCATGCTTTTCAAACAGCACTCTTATTTTTCTCTCACCTCAAAGGCTACTAGGGTTGCGGACTTTGTTCTTCTAGTTGCTCAGCCCTGAAATCTTGGGAATCATCCTGGTCTTTCTCCTTCTATCACTCCCTGTATTTAATATGATAGCAAGTAATGTTGGGCTCTCTGCTTCTGCCCTTTCTCTCCTGTAGTCTGTTCTCAGCACACAGCCAGAGTAGTCCTGTTGTAAGTCATACCATGTCCTGTCTGTTCAAAACTTCCCACTGGCTTCCTGTTACACTTCCTGTGTGTGTTAAAGTTCTGAAGGCCTACACAGTGTTACGGGTTCGGCCTTCTGTTACTAAGATTCTTTATTATTAATACTTGGATTTCCTAATGCTGTTTCAATTCGCGGTCATAGAGCAAGTGTTATATTTATCGTTAACTGTACAGAGAACATAGAAATAACTGGGCAGGTCTCTTTTCATTATTTTGCTGTTTCAAAAACTCCTAGTTTTTTGGCATTTGCTTTCTTCTATTAACTTTAGAATAATTTTGTCTAGGTATATTTTGATGAGAACTGTACACAATTTATATATTTAATTTGGGTGGGATTGTCATCTTGACAGTGTTGAGTATTTCTAGTTCTATCAAGCTTGAGATTATTTTGCTGTTTTCTTATGAGTCTTTCATATTTGCTTGTTAGTTTGCCTCTAGGTAGGCAATCAGCATCCATATTAAAGGGAGCATCCTTTATTATCCCTGTTTGCTGAAGCACTGTTTTAAATATTCAGTGTTCACTCTATTATATGGCAAGTTCCAGAAAACTCTAGTTTGTTCGCTTGTTTAGAAGTCCAAGTTTATGATTAGACTATTGTTAAGCAGATATAAAAGTAATGGAAACCTAAGAAATTAGTCATAGAATTGATTTTTACATTATGTTAGTAGTTTTAATTAGTAGAAATAGGAATTGTTATTGATATAGTATACTTTGTTAACAGTGAATTTAAACAAACTAGGAATCACAGAATAATTTTAAATCTGAAAATGATTTTTCCTATGAAATATTCATTGTTATAGAGAAAATTACGTAAGTCATGTGAGAATGTATAGAGTTATTCCAAAATATTTGATGTTTTGTTCTTGATATTTGAAGGATAGTAATGGAAACTTGGAACTAGCAGTGGCCTTCCTTACTGCGAAGAACGCCAAGACCCCTCAGCAGGAGGAGACAGCTTACTACCAAACAGCACTTCCTGGCAATGATAGATACATCAGTGTGGGAAGTCAAGCAGACACAAGTAAGCTTACTTCTCTTTTTTAATGTTTTAATTAGAATGTAATGAAATTTTTTTCTTGGGGATATATTTTGTTTAAGCAGAGATGAAGGACAAAAAAGGAACTACTTTAACCTTGGTTCTCTTTGGTGTGGTTGAAAGGCGCACATGTTTTTATGCTACTTAACTTAGCTACTATGTATTTTTTTCCAGTTGAGTGAAAGGTTATATTTAGGTTATAAATCCTTTAATAAAGCATTTCATATAGTATTTGTTGTTTTGAAATATGGAACAGTTAAAGGTGTTACTCATTAAGGAAAGAAAAACTTACAGAAATTTAAATGGGCACAGTCATTTGTTTTATAGATTTTAAGTGTTAGTAGAGGCCTTAGTATTATTTTTGAAGGTATTGTTTCTGATTATTGATAGATTTACTGTTTAATAGAATTTTCCTTTCCTCAACTCCAACCCCTCCCCAAAATAAATATCTTTGGAAAAAAGTTTATTACAATGTAACAAAATAAGTAAACACACATATACACACATACATACATATGGAAAATTTTACATGGGACTCTAGTTTTTCTTTGTAATATGAATATTTCATGCTTATATAGCAGTTTTTCAAAATACATTCATTTATCTCTATCTCAATATGGTGTAATAGCTTTATTATATAAAATGTAGATATTTTTATGAATTCTGGATTTGAGAAGTTTGGTTACTAATTTATATTTGAAGAAAATTTCTGATTTTGTTTATAGACTTTCTCAAAGTTAGGAAACTACCAGAAAAACCCATTCACATACATGTTTATAGCTATTGATTGGCATTAGACACTGTTTAATGTTTGTTGAAAAAATATTTTAATTTCAAATAATTTCAGCTGGAGTACTTCTATCTTACACAGATAATAGGTGGTGGGAGAACTTTTACAAATATATCAGACAGACTCAATTCCTATGTTCAAGTTCAAGACAAACTGTGTTTGGCCCCTATCTACATCTCTAACTTCATTTTCTATTGTTTTCCTCCTCTTACTTTATACAGTGATACTACAGAATGGCTTGGAAGTTCTTATTTAGCCAGTGCTGTTTAATGTCTTCTGACTTAACACTTGCTGTTCCTTCTGTCTGGAATCCCCTCTAGCCTTTATCCCCAGTCTAATTTCTTCTGGTGTTGTAAGACTTAGCTCAGGGGATGCTAGCTCTTGAATGTTACCCCTGGCCTCTAGATTGAGCCAGGTGCTTGTCTAACACCCAGACCATACTTCTGTCTTGGCGAATACTGTGTTATTTTGAAATTATATGCTTGTGCCTTTCTTGCTTATCAGACCAGAAACTTAACAAGGCAAGAGACCATCGATAGACCTACCGTTATACTAGGATAGTTCCTCAAGAAGTATTTATTGAGTTATTTTTGATAATATGTGTAAAAAAGCTTTTTCAAAACCAATAAAAAGTCTCAACAGGGTTGAGAAGCTTGTTACAAGAAGTTGGAAAAAAGAGTAGTGTATAATTCCTCTGTTGAGAATTGTAAAAGAAAAGTGTATAATGAAAGTGGTATAAATATAGAGGAGGAACTAGTGTGTGAGATAACATCTCAGATCTTTCAAGGTTCTGAGACATGGGAGGAAAATGAAGTTAGTTAGGTAGAAAAAGGAAAAAAAAAGAATGATTGTGACTGAAGACAGCTGGTTAACGTGAAAGAAACAGGAAATTAACTAAACATGGTTCCATGTTCTAGTTGAAAGGATAGAAAGATTTTAGAATGCTAGCTGTGAACTCTTAATATAGATAGTAGACTTGTGACACGAGATAACGTGTATAGATTTGCAGGGAGAATAAGGATTATCAGACCGTCATAAATGAAGGAAGGTATTTTATTCCTTGTGTGAAAATTAGAAAATTGTTTAAGCCACATGTTAACACCTATTCAAGACTTTTGACAAGGAATAGTGAAAACGTTATGGACAAAAAAAGAGGCTCTAATAGGTGATCTTAGGGAGAAAGCAACCTGGTTTCTGAAGGCATGTTCTTGTTTATCTGTTGATAATTAAAAAAAAAAGTTGTGTGTGTATATGTGTATTTCTTGCAAAATATCCACTGAGTACTTTTATATTGCACTTGAAAGAAATGGTAGAGAAATGGAGTTTCTGGTTTCGACTCATTTGATTGTCTTATAGAACAAATTGCTTGTTGTTGTGGTTTCTTTATTGATAAAATGGGCTATCCTTCTAACCAGGTTGCTAATTCATATTTAAAACTGAATAGTTTGGTTAGTGTGTCTGTCCATAAAGTTGGCTTGAGATTATTGAGAGAAAAAATAAAACTGTTGCAGAAATTATAATGAGGTAATTGTATTATAATAGTATTAGTATCAAACTGGGGAAAAATAGCTAATGAGGTAACAATAGTTCTTTTCCATTTAACAAATTTGTACCATATTTTCTAAAGTTTTAAAAAGTACAACTGCCCTTAGGAAATAGTCTTGATTCAGCACTTAAATTTAGTAGCATCATAATTGTGTTACATGGCGTAAAACTGGGAAAGTAAGTAGATATCATGCATTCAGCAGATTCCTTAAAATACTATGCTATAATTGCTGGGGAGAAATGAAGTCTTTTGTGTAGTTTTAACTCTTGGAGCGACAAATTGTGGGAAGGATAGAAAATAATTGAAATGAATATATATTCAAATGCAGGCCTCTTGGAAAAAATGGTGTAAGTGCTGAAGGAGTGTAGAGTATTGGAGTGATCAGAATGTGAGGAAGTTTTCAAGGGATGGTTCCAGATATAAAACCCTTTTTGAGCATTTTCTCTATTTTGTGTGAAATGCATTTTTACTTGAAAGTTGACCATAGTTGAACTTAATTTTTTCATTATGGCAGGGTTTTTTATTTTTTCAATTTATTCTTTCTCTCTCTCTCTCTCTCTTTTTTTTTTTTTTTTTGAGTATGAAATCTGTTAGAACTAGGGCTAAAGCGTAAACAAAGCCTTGCTGACTTTTAAGTGTCATCTGTTGGCTGTAATGCTTACAAAACATCTGTATTTTGAAATAAAAATCTTTAATGCTAACTAAATACAATTCCTTGTTGTTATAAGCTGAAATTTAACTTATAACTAAAAGTCTTTTAGAAGTACTGAAATACATGTTTTTTAATGACTCGAAAAGTTTAACTTTCAAACTGATACCTCACAGAAGCCACACTTGGGTTTGTGGGGAAATTTTCATCTTTGCATACCTGAGTACATCAGAAGATACAGCAAATTATGTCACTTGATTTGGAGAACACATATTTGTGAACTTTAATGTGAAAGAAGTAATTACAGTTTTAATAGTTGATAGGATAATTATTGGCTTTAGTGTATTTTTTACCTTTCATGTTTTGAGAGAAAAAAAGGAAACATTTCAAGAAAAGCTTGTACTTTTTCATAGTAAGGAATTAGGAAGTATTGCTTTGGTAACATTCCCTAGTGTAATTTAATACTTTGTTAAATTCTGAGAAAAGGCTCAAATCACTTTGTAGTTCTATTAGCAAAAATTGAGGCAACTTTAAAAGTTACTTGGATCTCCCTTCTAGACAGGATGTTGTGGATTCTCGGTTGAATGCCTCCCACCTCCAGCTTAAATGAAAAATAAAATTATTACGTTGGGAGTTTGTAGTTAAAAATGCAAAGGGGATTAGGAAGCAATGCAGGATATTGAGATATAGGAGGACTTTATCAGAAAAGAGATTGTGTGAAGTTTTTGTGTCATGGCAGACTGTTATAGACATGACCATACAAGACTTTTGTCCAATTTGAAATCAAATAGTACTATTCTTTTAGTCATGATCATTAAATTCTTTTAAACTTTATTAAAACAGGAAAAAAACAATATATGCCCACCAGAGCAAGATATGCTACAATTGAGCAATCAAAGTATGCATCAAAAGATAAGAGGGATTTGGGTAGGTAATTTTGACACAGAAAGTAATGCCACATATTGGCTTTAGTTTTAGAGAAATTGGTATAACACATTTGGAGTAAATGTTCAGTAGTTGACCCTTCACAAATTTAGAATAACTATTTTTTAATCCCCCTAAAAAACTTGAATTACTTGGTAAGGATTGCATAGAAAGTGAGCAAAATGTCCTAGAACTTTAAGTCTTTGTTACATTGCCTGGCTAGCTTAAAAGTGATTTAAGGTACAACTGATAAATAGATTCCGTTCTAGTGCTCTCATCCCTGCTGAGAGCAAATCACTTATGTTAAGCAGTTTGGGATTTTATTAATTGAACACTGATGTTTTTCCCATTCACCAAATTTGTTAAATAAGTAACTGCACATAGAAAAAATAATAATGAAATGGAAGTTAAATCTTTCTGTAGAGGTTTCTAATACATAAAACTATTTTAATGATGCACCAAAAGTCAGTGTTAAGCTTAGAAATGAGGTGCTGCAATGATATGAAAGTTACCTGTAACTGATTGGGTGCAATTAGATTTGCATTCTATATTAGACGTACACTGTAGAATTACTTGTATAACTGAATTCTCTTTAATTTTAGGGCAGAATGATAGCCATGGTACTTTTTTGTTGACAAACATAGGATGTTAACTTTATTTATTTATTTTTTTTCTCAATCCAAGTTGGAAAACACAGTAAAATAGATGACAGAACTCAGGAATGACTCCTTTACTAGCACTTTCCTTACTAGTGCTGCCATAATAAATTTAGCAGCTTTTATTAAAAACAGAGCAAGACCTATTCGAGCTGAGCTGTTCAGTACAGTTGCCAATATTTACATGTGGCAACTTAAATTTAAATATAAATTAAAATTAAATAATAATACTGAAACTCAATTTTCCTCTTGCTGTAAATACATTTTAAGTGCTCGATATTAGTCACATGTGACTAGTGGCCACTGTATTGGACAGTGCGGGTAATAGATTTCCATCATCACAGGAAGTTCTGTTGGATGTCACTGTTTTAGAGAATCTGAGTTCAGCAGTGAGAAGATTGGGAAAGTAGGAAGATCTTGAATGAGCTGACTGAGGCTGGGGAGAATGGGAGAATGGGGTGGGCAACACAATTTACATTGCTTATGTCTTTTTACTTTTAAGTATTCTTTTAACATGATACCTTATGCTATTTGTCCTTTTACCAGATAAAAAATTAGATGGATAAAGTATATATTCTCAAGTATTCTGCTAGTGCCACTGTGGAGATGACTCATTCCTTTTTGTTTCTATTCCAGAGTCTAGATATTAACCTATATTTGCTTAACAAATATTGATTGATTGCCTGATATGTATCAGGTACTCTTCTAGGCCATTTAAAAAAAGCAAAACATGTTTCAGTTGACTTGGGAGTGGGGAGACAGTAAACAATAAATAAATAATGTCGGGTAAGTTCATGAAGAACAATAGAGCAGGGCAGAGGGACAGGGGGTGACAGGGATGCAACTGCGGTATCTTAGATGGAGGTTTGGTCGGGGAATGTCTCATTATACAGACACCCAAGTGAAGTGAGGGGGGAGCTCGAGGTGTCTGAGGGAGGTGTATCCTAGGCTGGGCCTTGAGGCAGGAGTATGTTTGGCTCAAGAGGTGAATGGTGAGGACACAACCATGGTTGAAGCAGAGTGAGGGTGAAAATAGTATTTTTCTCATCTTCAGTCTCCTGCAGAACATCCTTTTCTTCATGTTTGCCCTTTTCTCTTAAAGGCATCCCCATCTTTTTTGGAGACCCAGTGATTTTTTTTTTTCCTCCAGCGCTCCCTCATCTCCCAGAACAACCGTTTAGTTTGCAGTTTTACCAGTTTTTAAATGCATGCCTTTTCCTTCAGTTGCTTTTGCCCTGGTATATACTCTTATTACAACTCTTCTCAATCTCTTGTTCAACACTTTAACTCCTAACTCCCCAGAACAAAATTCTTTCTACTCATATCACTCCCTGCCTGTAAATCTTTGCTGGTGGTAAATATAAGGGTGGCTTATTAAAAGTAAAAAAGTGTTTCCCCTAAGTTTAGCCTTAAGTAGGTGAGGAAAATAGTGAAATAAGTTTTTTTTTCCTTCTAAAATCAGAATCTTTACGTACATTGTAGTTCAGTTAGATGATGGGCTGAGTTGGCTACTGTGAACTAGCTTGGAAGCCTCATGTCATTCAGTTTATCATTTTGATGAAGAAATGAATTTTGAGTGATAAACAATGAATGTTTGAAGTCTCATTTATTGTTAAGTTGATGACTTCCTCTATTTTGGATTTAGCAGAGAAATGTTTGGTAGTTTGTATGTAAGTTTTTAGAAAGTGACAGATTTATTAGGGTGAATGTTACGTTTTTGTATAGATATTTCTGACTTTACAGAAAAAAAGGTTTTAATTTAGTCAGTATTGAGTGTTAGAGGTTACTGTTTATAGGTTTTTGTAACATGTAATTTTCTGCAGTGTTACTCGGCTGACACTAACACACACGCTTGTGCCCTTGAGTTCTGTTCACACAAATACTAATACTGGAAGGAGAGTTGGTTAAAACAAAGTTTGGTGTTTTACCGAGGTCCTCTTTTGGCACAGATAGAAAAATATTCATAGTACTTTGGTATTTGGATGGAATTTTCACAAAAGCTGAATTTTTATAATTTTTTCAATTAGAAATTTACTGCTAAGCTTATTCTCTGTTACTCTTTTTTTTTTTAAATCTTTTTTTAATGGAGGTACTGGGGATTGAACTCAGGACCACATACATGCTAAGCACGTGCTCTACCACTGAGCTGTTACCCTCCCTCCTGTTCCTTTTTGAATAAGCATATAAGAAAATGGTAGAGGACTAGTTTTCATTGTGAAATTGATAGCTCATTACACGTTTTACAGAAATTATTCCACTAAACTCCAGAAAAAGAAAAAATTCAGGGTTAAACATTCTATTAAAATAACATTTTACTTTCTTAATATTTGGTCTTAAAATTATATGTATTTGGTGTAAGAGTAGGTTATGATAGCCTTCTTTCAAGATGCTGTTTTATTCTGAAATATCCTGTGGGAAGAAGAAGCTTTATAAAGAAATGGAAGCATCATGGAGAAAATTATTGTAATTGTAGTGAAACTATAAATAATAAATATACCTGCTCCATTACTTAAAGGAAAAAGTCCCAGCTATTCAGTTAAGGATTGATAGTGTGGGTCAGCTAACTTTTCTAGCATTAAAGACTGTTATTGCTTGTTTCTTCCTCCACTCACACGCATAGTACTTCTGACACCAGATATGTGGAGTTTTTTCCTCACACTGGACTTATTCTCTGCCACTAGCTGGGTATCCAATTCAGTTCAGTTTTGACACCATCTACCTGGAGTTAGCATCAGACCCCACAGGTTAATTCTCAGTCCCACAAGATTGCCCCCACCTTAGATGCCAGTCATAAGTAATGGGTCCCCAGTTACCCACATTCTGTCTGACTTGGCTTACAAATCAGAGGTTTCCATGACTCCCTCCTCAAGTTTAGTAATTTGCTTTAATGGCTCACAGAACTCAGAGAAACAAATACTGGTTTCTTCCATAACAAAGGCTGTGATAAAGGATACAGATGAAGAGGTATAAGAGCAAGGTCTGGAAGGATCCCAAGCACAGAAGTTTCTGTCCTGTAGAGTTGGGACGCACCACCCTCCCGGCATGTGGGTATGTTCGCTAACCTGGATACCGCCAAACCTCATCCTATAGGGATTTTTATGGAGGTTTCATCAGGTAGGCCTGATCCATAATTAACTTAATCTCCAGTCTCATATCTCTCTGTAGGATGGGAGGTGGAGCTCAGAGTTCCAGTCTTATCATCATGATTTAGTCTTTCTGTTGATCAGTGTCTACCCTGAAGCTATACAGAAACCCCCCCAGAGTCACCTTCTTAGGACGAAAGATGCTTCTGTCATATAGGAAATGCCAAGTGATAATGGGCACTCTGTGTCAGGAATTGGGTCAGAGACCAATATTAGAACAAAAGATGCTCCTAGCATCTTTATTGGCCTACCTTGCTCTTTGAATGGATTGTTTGCCCATGTGTGATTTAATAACACCATGCTTTGGTAATTTGGAAAAGGTTTCCCTTCAAATGTTGGAAGAATGTCGACATTATAAAACAGATTGAAATTGTTGTTGTCACTTTATTTCACCAGAAAAGCCTTTAGTATTGGGAAGATATCAAACTCAGCGGTGGCAACAAGTTTTCCAAAGTTCTGATTTTTGCTTGAAAATTCCATACTAATCATTGGCAACAGATATGCTCATTTGTCTTTCAAATGATAGGCTCACTTTATTTTTGAGACGATGTCTACCACATACTGAAGTCTAAATAACCATAGTTCGTAGTTTGTCAGTTGTCCTTTCAAGTAAAAATAGTGCTCCATGAGAAGTCATCCAGTTCAGCTTGCGGCTCAAATACGGTACTGGTGTTTTTCCTTTAACAACTATGTGCTTTGGCTGCATAGCAGAATACTTCCTGTTTTGTACATAGAATTAAAAGAACATGTAAAACCATGTTTGAGATTTAATAAAATTAACTTCTTTTTATCAAGGATTTAGGAGAGACTAGCTTTTTGTTGTTTGAATTTAGGTGTGCACAGTTGTGAGTAATATAATGAGTTGCTCACGTAACTTAGTGCTACTGACTTGATTTGTGCTAAGGTGCAGTGGTTTTTATACATTGTTGTTTTCCATCATCACTGCAAAGCTGACCACAGTAGGAAAGGCAAATAACATCTTGTATTATTATGAGGATATTTTTTACTTAAGGAACCTCTTTCCTCATAGGATCATTGGGGACCCCCAGAGATCCATGAACTACACTTGGAGAACTGCTAATGTGGAAGAGAGACCACTGGGTTTAATAATTAGAAGACTTAAATTTGAAGCCTGTTCACCATTTTTTATTCTTATGATGTTAAACTTCATTTCTCACAGTTTCAGTTATTTTGCCTTGTGTTTTGCTTTTGTGTTGCTTGAGTTACAATTGCTAAATTATGAAAAGCTCTAAGTATAACTTGATGCTATTTCTAAATGAGTATCTGTTCTAGCCGGTTTGGTTTACTTGTCAGTCATGAAAACAGTAAACACTCTAGTTTCAAAGAAGAAATTTAATACAGGGGAATAGGTTCTTAAAAAAAAAAAAAAAAGACCCACTGGAAGCACTGGAGGAGGGATCTCTAGCTCAGCCTTCTAAAATGACTTCCATATTCTTGCATGACAGGCCAGCCAGGGAAACTACTCCCTCTGCCAGTCAGGAAGCTAGGGAATTAGGAGGCTGCCTGTTGGACTGTAGAGCACAAGCACATGGCTCTGTAGCTGCAGCCCGGGGAACACGCTGCCAGGATTAGGTAACTGCCGCTAAGCCACGCCTGGACACTGGAATGCAGAGTCTAGTTACCACTTCTAGTCTATCTCGTGATGTCCCTGAAGCTGGGAATTGGATATTGGATTGATGCTGTGGAACAGCCTGCATCTGTTTTATCATGCTGGAAAAAACAGCCAAAAACAGCAGGATAGTGGCTCCCACTAATTTGTGCCTTCCAAATCTCATACTAGTGCATCCGATTGGTGGAACCTAAATTTTATCTAGAACCATAACTGTAAGTGAATCAGGAAAATAGGTTTGTTGTTTGTTTTAATCTTTCCAGCTTCTGTATTTGAAGAAAGCACACTCAGCATTTGAGAGAATGGAATCTGAGGGCTAATTGATATTGTCCCTAAAACCTGTTTTTCTGCTTCTTTGTGATTTTTAAGTTATTTTCTTTAATTCCATTATTGTCTCTTTACTCACCAAAGTTCTAGTCATTATTTAATGACCAAAATAGTTCTCATTTTTATGAAGCCATTTCAGGCCTCTGTAGTCCTAGCTTCTTTACCATTATTTCAGCTGGAATGGATGACTACACCCATGTGAGACCCATCTACAGCTGTGATCTAGGTGGACTTGGATCTTGTAAACCAGACTTAGGAAACCATTGGCCTGCTGATACATGTCGGCATGCTCCATCATTTCAATTGCTGTATACCTCTGTTCTGCATTTTACTTGATTGAATTTTTGGACTCTGCTTATTACATTTTTATGAGATTTTACTATGCTCTCTGAGAGCATTAAAAAAAAATCTTCCATGGCCAACTGTTATTTTTAATGTTTTATATATTCTTAGAAGCTACTTTATTGGAGGAAAAAAGTGTAAATAACAATAGAAGTAGACTTTTGAAACTATAAATATACATTATATCTTACTAAGTATGAAATACTTTTTTCAAGTAGTTATATATAACCCTGTAGCCAGATGGTAAAATGCAGGCACCTTATCTCCCGTCCCCTACCCCTTTTTATTTATTTCCCTCTTGGAAAATTCTAAGATTACAAAGAACAAAATAATTTTCACATGTCTCAATATAAATAAACAAAATATATATAAAACTTGGCTAAAATACCAACAAGTGTAATCCTAACTATGCAAAGATAGGGTAGTGACAGCTATCCTGTCTCTTTCTTATCCTGTTATTTTATAATCTTCTTACCAATGTGTTATGATCCGTCCTTGTTTAAATGATAATAGGGCTATTATTGACATCTTTTGGGTTAAAGAAATTGATGTATAATGGGGAACTGGAATAAAAAAGAATTTTTCTAAAGGTGATAGTTGTAGCCTTTAATGTTTGGAAAAAGAATATTTGAAGCATCAAGACTTTAATTTTATTTTAACAAAAGGAACTAGTGTTATTTATTTGTATTTTTTTGTGTGTGAAAAGAAAACTTTTTTAAGTTAAAAGGTCTGCATGGTAGAAAATAGAAAGCGAAAGATCCTTATACTTCTTTCTCCCATAACCCTCCTCATCAAAATTAACCACTGTTAACAGTTTTATACATTCTTCTAGACTTAAAAAAAAAAGTGTATATAAATAAAAATAAATAAATAAATAGAAATAAACCATTTTTGAGCGCTCAGTTAACTATTACACTTTGATAGGTAATATCTACCATTGTATGGATGAAATGTAATGTGTATGTATTTGGGTTAAGTTCAGAGAGCATAAATGTAAGTGTTTAATTATGTTGATTTAAATTTTTGTTGATAAAGAACCTGTTTTTAGCAGTCTTTCTGCTTACTAGTTTTTAATCAGAGACTTAGTAAATATTGAGATTCCTCTTTAATGAAAAATGCTTATCCTCTTATTACTTTAGGTGTGCTTTATAGAGAAGAACATTGTTTCAAAGTATAACTGATTTAAAATGTGTCTGCATTCTCTTCAGAGAGGCTCTTATACAGAAATAAGTTAATGCTGACTTTGATTTGAAAAGGTATATCGGGTATCAAATCTCCATGATTAGAATTACCTTTCATCTTGTTTAACTTTTGATTTTGAGAAAAATAGTTTTTGCTTTTCAGATGTGATTGATCTCACTGGAGATGATAAAGATGATCTTCAGAGAGCAATTGCCTTGAGTTTGGCGGAATCAAACAGGGCATTCAGGGAGACTGGAATAACTGATGAGGAGCAAGCCATTAGCAGGTAAAAACGTAATTTGTATAAAGTAGATGTAAGTACTATTTACAGTAGCAATAATAATTGGGTTTAATTAATTTTAAGAGGCACAAAGATACACTTTGCTATTCTAAATAAACTATTAATAAACTTCAGTATTGTTTTTATGTTTTATTTAACCAAAATTTTTATATTCTAGACCCCATTGCGTTTGAACCTTAGATTTTTAGGACTTTGGAGTGGCATCTTGGGGCATTGAATTTAGGTGTATATTTTAATTTTTTTTAATTTTCTTTTGTCACCCTAATCCCTTTTGGATGCATTGTCCGATTCAATTTATAGTTACTTATAGCAGGGGTCAGCAGACTTTTTCTGTAAGGGGCCAGTAGTAAATACTTTAGGCTTTGTTGGCCATATGGTTTCTGTTGTAGTCACTTAACTCTGGTGTTGCAGTGTGAAAGCAGCCATAGATAATACATAATTTAATGAGTTTGGCTGTGTTCCAATAAATCTTGATTTACAAAAACAGGCTGCCATCTGGATTTGGCCCATGGGCCATCTTTTGCTAACCTCTGATCTATAATATGATAGCATATTTATAGTTGTTTTTTTTTTTAAGAAATAGGCAAGATTCCAAGATGTGTGATAAAATGCATATTTTGATTTATTAACCAAAACTTTTTAGTTTGAAACAATTTGATCCACCAAAGGATCAAATAAATTTGATTTAAAAAAACCTTTAAACTATAACTATAATCTTCTGAACAACCCTTTGGAGGCAGTGGTAGCTTTATCTTACTGAATAAGAAATTTATCTTGTAAGAGGTTAAATGATTTTTCAGAGATACACAGTGAAGATGAGTCTTATGACTCCAGGGTTCTTTTTCCTTTAACGGAGTTGTTTGGTAACAGAATGTACCAGCTTTCTCAGATAATTTCCCTTGGCGCAGTATCGGTAGTATATTTCTTTCTAAGTAATCTGAGGTTACCGTATATTAGGAGATGTCTCAAAATGCTCTGTTTAGCAAAGGCACATGATTTTTCATAGCAATATTTTTTAATGTCTTTAAATATTACTTTGGAAACTGCTTTGTAAGATATTAAGGTATCTTAATTAAAATCCATTGTTCTCTTTATTTGTGGCTAGTATTATCTAATGCCAGTAATTTTAAATGAAAACCAAAAGTGCATACACTCTTTTTAGACATTTTAGTTAGGTTTATTTTGTGAAGGATTTGGAGAAATTATAAAGTTAGCTTTTGTCTTATAAAAATGGATTGGAATGAAATAATTGTCTTGAATAATTATAAAATTTGATAATACTTAAGCTTCGATGAGAAATATTTTAAACATGAAATACATTAGTTGAATTTGTATTTAAGGAGAAAGATGATCTGTTATATGAGAAAGAAGTTATAAAATAGAGTATATACTATGATACAAATATTTTTGAAAGTGTATGTATGTTCTTGTGTATATGAATTTGTATTAGTATACAAATAGAAAAAAGTCTGGAGGCTTACGTACCAAATAATATTAGTAGTTCTACATCATGTGTTTTCTAATTAAAACAACATGTACTAATTAGAGAATAAGTAAAAAAAGAACTTTAAAGTCGAGGAATTAAGACTATTCCTAATCTTGATTACGTTCAGTATATGTTGCATATTTTTTAAGATAGTAATTTTTGTCCAAAATGGAAAAAAATTTCTTTAAGATAATGCACTTTTTTAGTTTTGATCTTTTAATTTTAATGTAATCTTAAAATAGTAAATTTGTTATAGATGATTTTACTATAGATAACATTATGGAGATTGACATATTGAAATATGATTTAAGATTTTACATAAAATTATACACTGTACAAGTAAAAAGTCATATTAATTTACTGTTGAAAATGTAATTTTTTTATTGGTATGTGTAGATTTTATAATAAACAGTTAACAAAAATGTTAAATGCAAAATGTGCAGTAAATAAACACATTAGAAATAAGAGAATATGAGAATTCTCATTAAACATTAGACAAATAAAAAATTCCAGTGGGTTTTATTAAGGGTTTGGAGTCTAAATTCGGTTTTATTAAGGGTTTAGAGTCTAAATTCAAAAGGGAAATGATGAATTTTTTAAGAAAAACATTTTTATTTTATGCTTAAAGTAAATTTAACAATTTACTCATTACCTAAGTTCAGATGACAAAGTCTTGCCAAGTAAAATCCTAGAATCACTTGACTGTGGTTATATTTCAGTAGACATACTTTTAACTTGAATTTATACATTTGGAATACTATGTTAATTGTGTATAATTGGAAGAGATAAAACCTATCTTTTCATGTCTTACAATCCTGTATTTAGACATCTGTAAATTTCATGGTAAAATTTTTTAAGTTGAACATATTTAAAGTATACGTCTTAATATTAATTACTCCTTAATGTCAGGATTGGATGTACTTTTTTATCATTATCTCTTACGTATCACTGCTCAAACAGGGAACAGGTAGAGTGTGGATACTTGAAATTTGTTAATAAACTGCCTGTGGTTGGTCAGTTTGTGTCTGGCATATTGTGAAAATCACTTGCCTCATGAAATAGCTTTGAATTATTTGGGTAGAGCTAGGGCTAGGTTCTAGATAAAATTGTTAGAAGGAGCACACCTCCAACTATTTCAAGAAATATAGTAGATGAAAACACATTTTGTAGTGGGAACAACCAGAATGTATTGTTTCTGTTGGGTATAAAATTTTTGTAAGATCTCTTGAAAGTATTACAGAACTGTTAAGATAATAGGGACTATAATCAGAATAAACCAAAGTGAAAGCAGGAACCCAAAGAAGTAAGCTTGGAACACTGAAATTCACTTTTTGACATGATGAAATATCCTTTGTGTATAAACTTGAACTTTGATTTTGATGTCCTTGTTGAATGTGGGATGTGGGGAAAAGGCAAATGTCATTGTCTATGTTAGATGGGGAGCTTTAATAGGAAATCATTTCCCTCATAAAGTGATTATGTCAGTGGATGACATTCACAATAAGGGTAAATCAGAAGTCTCCCCTCGCCAACCTCTAGAACACTGCAGAGATAGTTGCCTTGGCTCTGAGGAGTGCTGTTGGAGGTGATGAGATCTGTCCCTGAGAAGTGATACCATGATTGTGCAGCTGCAATTTGTATCACTTTCAAATAAAGTGGTTCAGTGAATCTCAACTTGCAAAAGAACTGAAAATATCTTCTGGAAATGAACATAGGAATTACTAAAGTGGAAAAGAAAGGAAAACAAAACACAGGTTTAATAGATTAGAAGCAGCTAAAGAACATATTAGTAGAATGTAAGATATATGAGAAGAAATTATCCAACCTGTAACAAATAAGATAAATACAGAGAAAGGTTGAACAACATGGAGAATAAAATGAGTACGTCTAACATTCATTAATTGGTGTTACAGTAGAGGAAGAAGTGGATCAGAGGCAAAATTTAAAGAGAGAATCACAGAATTTTTAGAAGTGAAAAGAAAACTTATTTCACAAAGTCTGACAAATTTCAGAAAAATTAAGTAACCCACACTGTAATTCATTATAGTGATACTCCAGAACACTTAGGACTGAAACAGTCTTAAAAGTACTCCAAGAAAAAAGGTAGAGTTATCCTAAAATTAGTGAAAGTGACAAATTGACACATCAGCATCAGTAAGGCATATGAAAATAATGATTTTCAACAAATGGAAGGACAGTAACTATCAGAATTCTATACTCAGTAAAAGTGTGTGGTTTAGTCTCACCAGGGCATTTTTCTCTGTCATTAAGGCTCCACGATCAGTTCCGAAAGACGAAGATTATTAGTGTTCCTCATGTTTCCGTATCTAACGTCCCCTATACACACAGATATGCCGGGGTTGTACTGCCTCCACTGCTGCAAAATCCATGTGTCCCATTCTACTAGTTGTCACTTTACTTTTTTCCCAGTTATTTCCTTCTTGCACCTGACCTTTCATTCCGAAGGGCAGGTACGAGGGAAACAATAGCATTTTTATAAAATTTACCTCGACTCATTGTGCCTCCCACTTTGGCCTACATGGGCCACCGTAGAGGAACTGCGTGAGCAGTGTACTCAACCAAGTAATCATTATTTTTACACTCTAAGGCCATTCAGTCTTACAAGGAAATCTAGGTGTCTGAATTGGAATTAAGTTTGGGAGCCATCTGGGGGATTTACTAACCAAGACAATCTAGAGTGGCCATTAGGGAAACAAAAAAGCAACATGTCCAGCAATGGTTGGGGCAGAATTCTGAAGTTTTAAAATAGGTCTCTGTAGCTCTCACTCTTTTTATCCTGATTGTTAATCTTGGAAGCAGCCATGAGGGGAAACTGCCTTAAGATGTGTGGAACCAGAATAAGTGAGGGAGTCAATTACAAATCTTTTTAAGTTGATTTGTAAGGATAATTTTAAGGCTCAGTAATATCAGATGCCCATGGATGGTAGGGAGCATAGAGGTCCATGCAGTGCTTTGACTATCATTCCATTTTTGAGTGGCTTTTATGATAAAAGGTACATCATTGTCAGATCACAAGTTGTCTGGAAAAATTGAAAATAATGGAACATTAGTTTCAAGGGCCACAGAAGTGTGGCCAGAATTGGCTGATCAGAGTAGAACAGCAACACTGTAACTGGAAAAAGTGATAATGATGAGAAACCACTGATAGTCCCAAGAAGGGACAATCCTAGAGTGAGGATTGGGAAGTGGTTGAACGTCCAGTGTAGTCAGTCTACTAGGAGTGGGCAAGAGCCACATCCAATACAATGCGGCCTTCCTCACCACAAGAAAAAGGTCAGCTTTTGGCAGGTGTTACATGTCTAGCATGCACTGGTAGCCTCTGTGTCAGAAACACAGAGTTCCTTCATTTGTAGTCAGTATACAATTGTGGGCAAATTGCCTTATTGGATATGATAGATTGCAGCACTAGTGATAATCTGTGTGGTACAAGTTTGACGAGTCACCTAATTAGAGAAGAGCCACCACTATCCAACACTAAAATGAAAAAGACTGACAGTACCAAGTATTGGCAAGCATGCAGAGCAACTGGAAGTGTCATATAATGTTGGTTAGAGTGTATACTGGTATAGCCATTTTGGAAAACTGGGAATTTCTAATAATACTATTCTATGACTTAGCATTTCCACTCCTGGATATAGACCTTCGAGAAAGGAGTGCATAGTGCCTTTATTAATAATAACTAAAACCTGTAAGCAACCAAATATGTATAAGAGCAGGTTGGTAAACAATAGTATATTCACATGGTGGAATACTAAGCAATGTAATAGAAACCATTTTCTAAAAACATTAAACATTTTTTAAAAAATGTGAAGGGATCCGCAGAATAACACGTTGAGTGAAAAATATTTGACACAAAAGAGTAACTGCTGTGTGATTCCATTTATGTGATATTTAAGGACAGGCAGAAGTAATTTATGGTATCAGAATGTTGATTATCTGAGGACTGGACAGGACACTGTTGAAAAAGGATATAAGAAAATTTTCTGGAATAATAGTAATTTTCTGTATCTTGATTTGCATGGTGGTTACATGGTAAAAATTTCACTGAACTATACATTTAAGATTTGTATATTATATCTCAATAAAATACTCTTATCAGGAAAAATGTATCTAGCTATGTTAATTGATAATCAACATACAAAAATTACATTTTTTTATGTATAAGAAAGAATGATAAGGAGAAAATTTTAAAAAACTACCATTTATAACTCTAAACTATAAAGACCAGGAATAAATCTAATAAGAAATGTGCAAAAACTTCCAAGAAGAAAATTAGTAAGCATCATTGAGACACATTAATGAATATGGAAATAATTGGTAATATATTGTATTTCACAAATTGGAGGACTGAACCTTATAAAACTGGTCAGATCTCCTTATATTGACTTAGGAGTTTAGTGTGATCCCAGTCATAATACCAGTAGATTTTTGTTTTTTTAAGGAAATCCTCCCTTTCTTCCATCCATCCACCCTCCCTCCCTGCTATAATGCAATTTAAATAACAAAATAAAATAAGCAAAAAAAAATCCTCTAAATCAGTACAATAACATTTTACTGGGAACGTGAACATATACCGTAAGTGCTTTAAAGATTCAGTATAGTGTGTGGAAGGAAGAGAGACAGCAAAACATTTTGTCATCTTTCTTTATTGTTGAATGCCATGGTTATGACTAGTGTTGGGAAGATAAGGTGATTGTGGTTGGGGTTGGTTTTTGATTTGTGACGGTTGGGGTTGCCTTTCTTGGTGTGCTGCATTTTGTTAAAAGCTATTTCTGAGCTCTGAGATTTGCAGTATGAACTCTCTCTCTCTCTACTGGCATGCCTTAATATCTGGAATGTAGCTATTGCATACTTTACACTGTAAAGTCTGGGTAGAATCATTGGCTTTACTTTAGTGAGGCCAGGGAAGGAACCCTTATGAGGATGTGGCTTTATAGAAAGTTTATATTTATTATGCTAGTACTGGAATATAGAAAGGGTCAAGGGCTTTGAAATGGAGGGCTCCTATTTGGGCTAGAGGTTGGACTTTTGCCCCAAAAACCCCCCCCAAAACAAAAAACCCCAAAGCGGTAGTAACATCTAATATTTTAATCACCCATTTGTTTCAAACACTTGTTTAGTCCTTAGTAGTTATGGTGCATGCTCTAGGGATGAAATAAGTCCATGTTCCTACCCTCCAGATGCTGGTGGGAGAGACTGATTAATAATTTTGTGCCATGTAATAAAGGAGTTTATAAAGTCCTTTAATTGAAAGAAGGAGATGATAAAAGGAAACCTACTGAAGCATGCTGTACGTCCCTGGTAATAATAATAAAAAAAAAAATCTCAGTATATTATAAGCTCTAAATCAAGGAGCTCACAAAATCACGGCATTCTTTCATCCACCATTTTTTAGTACCATAGTTCTACCATACTATATTATGGTTAAAGAATATTATAATAAATCTACTTCTTTAAAATCCATACTTTTATTATAATACATCTACCATATGACTGAATTGTTATGTGCATATTTAATTTTATACATTTAATTATGTATATACACATGCCAAGAATAAATAGGATTTAGGAAGTGGCTACTTTTCAAAAATTTTCTATCTTAGGTCACTTTGAGGAGCATTGAGCATGTATGTATGTCTTGAGCCCTACTCAGTTATTAACAATTTGTACCTAATCTTACCTCTATAAGGAAAGGTGTATAGGAGTATTGGGGAGATGGTGTCTTTAGTTTATATCCTTGACTTTCTTTACCTCCCAGTTTCCTTTGTGGAATAGTATAACAAACTGCAGGGAAGCTGCTTGGTCCTAGAGGTACATTTGAGGCCATCCGTTCTCCCAAGAGTAGAGAAGGGAACTAAAACGCTTATGTTATCTCAGCACATTTAATGTAATGTTTCCATACAACATAAAAATCAAGAGGTATGCTTTCTTGGTGGGAGGGATCTGAAGAGAAGGATGTTAGAATTTCCTATATTGAAACATTAGAAAAATACTTCTGGTTTTTATAATCTTAACTAGATCTAGGATAAGAAGAATATATATCATTTCAGGGCTGTCTATATCATAGATTTGGGGTAGGTTGTTAACACTTTTGGGGAACATAAGACCTAGTTTTACTCAATGTGGTCTTGAGGCTGAGTCTCATTTTGTTATTAACTTTATGTGACATAAACAGATTTTAAATTTTGCAGACTGGGTGTATTTTGTAGAAATCAGGTATTCCTAAGTTTTCCATAACTAATGTCTGTGTGCCCCATTGCCTGGTCATGATATATGTGATCTGATGTGTTAACATTAAGAAGGGTTCATTTCTTATTAGTATTTTATTATGATTAGCTTAAAAATACATAATACTAGAGGATCATCCACCTAGGAGATTTAGGATTGAGTGTAGTTCTCCTTGACTTTTGACCAGTTTATACTTTTGGAATATACTGTAGAATCCTCTTTTTCAATGGTTATTGTACATGCCCAACAATGCTAGTCAATTGCTGGGTGCCTCTTCTATCTCTTACACATGACCACTGATGCTAGTTCTTCTTTCTTGTTAAGGGTATTGTTGCTGCTTTTCCCAGAACTCATTGCTTGTTTTAGTTCATTCACTTCTGATTACCAATGTAGAAATAAGGTTCCTTTATTTATACCCCTTAATACACATATGTTACAAAAGGAACAAACTTTTCAAATGAAAACACTCCCATTTATAAAGTCAATAAATAGATACCTTTTTATAGAAAACAGATTTTGGTGTTATATTTACCTTTTGTTATAGTTACCTTTTGTATACTATGTGTTAACTTTTCTCTTTTGAAGTATCACCTTGTACAAATTTAATTTCTCCCAGTTTATTGTTGTTGTTGTTGTTATTGTTATTATATTATTGCTGAACTCTGTACAACTTGAACAGTAGGAAGTCTCTCAAGTTGCCTTATCTCCCTTTTATGTTCTTAAAAATTTGTTTCTGGTAACAGTGGGATGTTCTAGGTGAATGCTGATTTTTTTATGCCCCAACTCATCTAGATACCTTCCAAGGAGTTCTGGTATCTTTTGTGGTAAGTGATGTAAGAGAAAAAGCCGCCAGAGGTTCAGGTTGCATGTGTGAAATTGGTATTTGGGCAAAGAGTGCTGCTGCTGATGTTGGATTACTCCTTAAAATGACAGAGGTGTAAACTGTTTATTTTTACATGTGAGTTTACTTTGATATTTACATTTTAATGTATCACGTTTCCTGTTTTCTTTTTCAGCATGTGGTTTTACTGATTCCCAAAGAAAGACTTTATCTTATATTCACATAAGTTATTTTAAGTAATAGTTTGGAATCTAATGCATTGAATCTAATCTCATGTTATAAAGTTAGGGATGAAAGAATAATTTACTTTTCCCTCATGATTAAGGAAGATAGCTATGTTATTTTCATATTAATGTGATAGAGCAAAATCTTTAGCATAAAGATGGTGTAGCACAAATGCAGTTTTCTCAAAAAGCCAAGAAGTTAAAAGACTCACTTTTGCTCAGGTTTTTATAATGAACACAAAACGGAGTGAGATAACCTGGCTATTATTTATGCTTATTTAGAATAGTAAGTAACACATATCTTGAGCAGGCAAAATGCATGGTTAGTCTATCTGTGGGAATCAGGCTTTTCCAGCATGTTGTTACATGCTTAAAATTAAGAAAAATACCACTAAGCAAAGTAGCACACTCTTGCCGTGTTAGTTGATGTATTTTCAGATACTCTGTAGGTGAGTTGATTTTTAAGAGGTTAATCTTTTATTATTCTTATATGTAGATATTTATTTAGCTAGGCTTTTCCCTAGGCAGACTTTTGGATAAAGAAGTGAACATAGAAATATTCTCTTCATTCAGCTGTCATAGAACTACAGATCTCTAGAACTAAAAGGAACCATAGATTAACTTAATCCTTTTTTATAGAAAAGGAAATTAATGGTTAGAGAAGTAAAAGTGCAGTTTTTTCAGTTTTTTAATGTTTTCTTGATGATTCAAAGTAAGTGTTATAAAATCTAGTCATTGTATTGTAAATATGTATTTAATACAGTGAAACTTACCTAGGTGCTATAGTCCTGGCACTAAACCTCTCCTCTAATTTGTTGAAACATAATTTAACATTTTTAATATGTAATACTGTCTTTATGTGTTTGAAATTGCCTTTTTCTGAGAATAAAAGGCTGCATATCTCTTGATTTGTTGGCATTGCCACTGCTGTGTTCTTAAAGAAAAGTAACTTCCACTTGAGTAAATTTAGCATTAAATATTACTTCCCCAAATATATTATCCAGAGCTTAATTAATTAAAATCCTTAGTTTATAGTATGCTATTTCCTAGAATATAGACTAAATTAATACTGTATTTTTTCCCCATCATTTTCTCCCCATTGCTTAAGGGTTCTTGAAGCCAGCATAGCAGAAAATAAAGCATGTTTGAAGAGGACACCTACTGAAGTTTGGAGGGATTCTCGAAACCCTTATGATAGAAAAAGGCAGGACAGAGCTCCTGTTGGACTAAAGAATGTTGGCAATACTTGCTGGTTTAGTGCTGTTATTCAGGTAAGGATCTTTATGCACATCTTACCTGGTGGGTGTGACAGCAGTGGAAAGTGGGTTGGACTTGTGTTTCTTTTTTTAGTCGTGTACTTTAAAACTGCAGACAAGGTTTTAATATGCCTTTCTGTCTAATGAACCATTTGGGGATTGCAGTATTCCCACCCACCCACCCACCCTTTGGTTTCTCACTCCCAGTATGGAGTTTTAATGATAGAACACTACTTATGCTTTATTTGGAATTAATTTCTCATCTGCAGTTAATTTCTCCTCCATCCTTACTGTTAGGAATTGTTGTCAGATTAGAAAGAAAAATATTACTGTGTGTAAATCTCTGCAAATTTAGGGAAGGATGTAACCAAGATGTGAAACCAGAACTGGTTTTTTTTTTTTTTTTGTGAGTCAGATCAGATTTATTTGTATATAATAGAAAATGACATTTAAGAATTATAGTCATTTAAATACTATTTTTATGTAAGAGGACGTTTTAGTTGAGAGGAGAATAGATTGACAAATTCTTAAGGCATATGTGAGACTGATGTAAAAAATAAATACTGATAAGTCAAGAATAACATTTCTCTTCCTAACTTGGAAACGCCTTAATGAAATATTTCTTGAGCCCCTTATTCGAAAATGAAAAATGCTTGTATACGTAGGTATCTGTCATCTTCTCAATGTGGACTAGTTTTTATTTTTTAAACTCTTTCTTGTGTTATGAGTAATTCTTTACCACTCTCAGATATTGAAAATGATATCCATCAGATTTCAAAACCTTAAACAATCTCCTTAAATAAAACAATCTATGAATAATAACATGCTCTTAATTATTTTAAGTAATAATTTAGGAAAATTAATATTTGTGTTTATGTTTCTAATACAGCTGAATTGTAGCTTATTATTTAGTGTTTCTGATGAGTCCTTTTTAAATATCTTCATTTTGTAACTTTCTAAACCTATGTGATGGTGTAAACTGTCATAATATACCACTTTCGTATGATACTAAAGCAACTAACAGATTATTTAGTTCATTTCTACAAGGTTGCTAATTGTGCTCTCTAGGCGATTAGTCTGTAATTTAAACTTCTTTTCTACCTCAATGTTAAAATGTCCAACTTTTTTCTGCCTTTTTGCTTCTGGCAAATAATATTATACAGTTTGATTTCCTTTGATTTTCCTGGATTTATGCTTCACTCTTTAATAACTGTGGTATATGCTAGTTAATAATATTCTATTGCTGGTTGTTTTCCAGGCTATTAAAATATTGAGGAATACATAGATTAACATAAATTTGTAATAATATTTTTGTTCCTGGCCTTGAGTATGTATGAATTATTCACTTACATGCCAACAACATCTCAAACTTTGTTATCTTAGATTCTCTTAGATCTTCTTAATAGGCTATCTTGGTTTACTTTACTTGCACTGTTAGAAAGGGCTTCTACATTTTATTGTTCAATCTAAATTTCATAGTTGAGGCATCATTTTAAAATATGAAGCACAATTTCAAGGCTGTGAATCTGAGTGTTCATGAATACACTTTGTTGCCTGTATTTGGACAGGTAGATTCTATCTCTGTACTAGTATGGCGAGTAGAAGAGGCTCACTGATTAGAGGGTTAGCTTTGTTATACTTGTTCCTTTAGGTACCAGAACCTAAGTATTTTGGGAGAAAAGGAGAACAGTATGTCAGAAAGGGACTATAAACAGAAGATTGTACAGAAAATGGCTTACGTGATCGTCTGGACGCCAGCAGTATTAGCCTGTCTTTAGATTGGGCATCAACCTCTTACTTGGTCAGGACTATTTTTATCCTGTTCAAATGGAACTTTTGTGTAGAAGGTACTAATTGGGCTGCTTTTTCCACGAGGATGTCAGCAAATTAGGTAGTTACTCATAGGTATATATTCTCCTCTCTAGTTTGGGGTGTTGAGTTCAAGTAATCCATGGATTTCTCATGATGACCCTTAGCACCATTCCCATTTGGATGCCTCTAAAATGCTCAGAAGTAAGGTGCTCATACTTCTCAGTTAGCCTGGTACAGTCCCAGTTTACTCCCGTTGTCTATCAGTGACTGTTATTTGGTCTTAAAGCCCTCTTTGATACTTAGAAGGGTTGTGGGTTGGATAATAAACTATGTGATTGCTTATGCATAAAATTATGAAACTCTAGGTTGACAAAAATACAGGCATCTTGAGGGCAGAGAGCAACAACTTCTAGGTTGTTGTTCTATGCCAGTGTACAGTGGAGTGTCTGGTATGTTGGAAGAGCCCTTTAAGTGAGTGAATGAATGAATTATAAAGGAGCATGTATCATCTATGGTGGTATTAAGGTGCTTCTGTCACTCACTCTAATGAAGTATGGGATTCAAAAGATGCCCCAAGTTTTCAAAAAATTTCAGAATATCACTTAACATGTTCATATGTGATGCCATTCCATTTTTTAAAAATCCACCAAGAAGAATTTATCTTGCTTTTCCTTAGTCTCCTTCATCATAGAGAGTTTATCTCTCCCTTTGCTCTCTTGTCATCACTCTTTTTATTTTCCACAAATTATGTGTTTAAATTCTCATCTTCCATTTAGCTGTCTGGTATTAACTAGAGTTTAGCCAAACTTTAACAAGTGTTCTTCAAAATTCACATAGGAACTTTGGACTGAATGAAAGGATACTTGTTTTCAAAACGTCTGACTTGACTCACAAACACAGTTTAGGCAGTAGTGACAATTATCCTTTCCCACCCCTTTGAAGGAATATGTTGACTAATACTACTATGACTAATTTAAGGTACAGAGTGTTTGAGACTTAAAAAAATTAATTTATGTGATTTGTCGTGATAATCCATGGTCACAAATTCTTTCGGTAATAGCACATTGTTATTTTAAGCCATCTACCTGGTCATATTTTGCTGAAGCCCAAAACAAAATAAAAGAAAAAGAAAACCAACTGTTTGAGGGGATCACATAGTCCTAAAGCAGTGAGGAATTTTGAGGCTATGCTCTGAGAGAACAGGATTTTTAAAGTAAGCTTTATATTTTGGGCTGATTTTATCTTTGAGGCAATTCCAGAAATGGCTGCTGAGTGACTGGAGAGCTAAGCAAGTTTCTCACAGACTTGGAGCCCTAGTAAACACCTGAGATTTTTAGTTAAATCCTAAAGGGCTTAAACCCAGGATTAACTGAGAGCTAAAAATAGGCCAAGCTTTATATTTTGTGAATCTTAGTTTGAGATTATCTCAGAATTGGTTGGATTAAGGTGGTCTGGGATTGCAGGTGGTCTCAGTCTTGCTGCTTGCCAGAAGGAAATGTAAACTCTGTTAGAAGATAATATTATCTCAAACTCTGAATTTTATCCGGTTTTTTTAATATGGTATTTACTGCTCAAATAGTCATAATTGATCATATCAGAAAATATGTCCAAAAGTTAAGAGAAAATTATAGGTAATTAGAAATACACCTACAGGGAAACCTGAAAATTGAATTATTAATTATATAACTATTAATATGCTCAATTAGAAGCCTGATTGAGAATTTTGATAGAAAACTAAAAACTATAAAAAATATTTTAGAACTGAAAAATATAATGAAGTTAAAAAAAATCAGTGGATGAGTTTAACAGTGCATTGAGTATTAGACAACTGGACAGTTAGTCCAAAGGACATTTTCAGACTAAAGTCATGAAATACAGATGAAAGCATATGAGAAATATTATGGACATGGTGTGAATAGTACTAACATAGTTTATTTGTGGTTCCAGAGGCAGTCTAAAAAGAAAAGAGGACAACAACAATATTTAAAGAGATGACAAAGAATATTCCAAACTTGGTTAAAAAGGTCATGCTATACATTCAGGAAGAAATAGGAGCCAAGTATTATGAACACAAAGAATGCTGTGCCATGGCACATCGTAATAAAGCAGAAAAACTACAGACAGAAAATTCTAGAAGTAGTGAGATGGAAAAAATACATATCTCCTCTATGAAAGAGCAAAAATAGACTAAGAGTTGACTTCTCAACAGAAATACTATCTTTAAAGTGCTGGAAAAAGATATAACTGGCCATCTAGGACTTTAGCAAAAGTCTTTTAAAAATTTCTTAAAGGACAGTTTTCAGTCTAGCAGAAGCTGAAGTATTTCATTACCAGAATACCCACACAAGAGAAAATTCTAATAGGTGTTCACAGAGAAGGAAAATGTTTTCCAATGGGAGCTCAGAGCATGCAAGTGGGATTGAGATTCTCCAGATTTGTCACTATTCTCTTCTCTATTTAAATTCCTCATAAGAACATTAGAGTCCATACTTTGTCCCTCATACTTTGTATCCCATTGCTTCAGGACTCATTGCTGCTATTCTTCTACTATTCCACACAAAAAAAGGTGACTTCACAATTGCCAAATCTAAAGATTATTTTCCTACTCTTACCATATTGGAACATCCTTCAAACTTTGGTAATCTTGTCCTTATGAAATTTGCCAGTGATTCTTTGATGTACTTCGGACTCTTCTGTGGTACTGTATATCTTTGTTGAGAAGTCCCTGACATAGGTATGTTTTTAAGGCTCCACAGTTATTCTGATACTCAACTGTCTACTTGAAAGCCTTCTCTACTCCTTTTTTCTTCTGCGATCTCATACTCCTCACTTCCTTTACTATTCTTATCTTGTCTTTCTCCTAGCTCTTTTTTTCCTCTGGCTTTTAAGTGTTTTATCTTTCTTAAGTTTCTGTTCTTGGCCTATTATTATTGTATTCAGATTATTTCTGATTTATAACATCTACTCTTATGGTTTTAACCTGCAATCACAAGATTGTACAGAGGCAGAGACTTGATATATTTTATTCTCTGCTACCTGTCGTGTTTCTGGTGTAAGTGGGTGCTTCATAAATACTTGTTAAATGAATGAATAAGTGAATTATCTCATGTGTTCACATTGTTTAATTAAGTATTTTCATATTACAATGACTAGTTTTATGGTTTTAACTTTCATATTTAGGTCTTTAATCCACATCTGTATCTGTATATCTATATCCAACTCTATTTATATATAGTGGACCAGTCTTCCCAACACCCAATTACTAAACAAAATCCTGTTTTCTCATTGATTTGTGGTGCCACCTTTATTTCTAGCAAGTTGGATAACCCATCTTTTACTAAGATTTAATACATTATCACCTCTTGGGAGTGATTTTCAAGCTTCATAAATTGACTCAGAAAGGAATACATAGTAAAATACTTTCCTCATACATATGTGTGTAAAATATCTCCAATGGAAATCTTACTAACAATTCCCTGTGGTGAAGACACTGTTTATGACATGGTTTGATATTTTCCATTATATTTTATTTATTTTTTAAAATAAGTGTTCACCATGATGCATTCTTGGGTTACAAGCTATAGTTTAAAAACATAGCTCCAGGAAACCATGGGCATCTTTCATATGCTCTCATTATATTCTACATGATCAATATTACTGTATCTTGGAGCTACATCATTATTGTTACATTTAAATATCTGTCTCCTTTCTAGTTTGTGTGTCTCTTTGACCATTAGAGTTAATACGTAATTTCTTTGTGCCTCTGTCACCTAACATCTGGCCAATAAATGTATTTGTACTATATTTTTGTAGAATTGGTGCCTCTAGATAACTCATACTGAACATGTTGAAAAAATTCTTGACTTTGCATTTGTGTACATTTTATTTTGAGGAAACTGCTTAGGCAGATAGTAATTTAAAGAACTAAAACTTTTAATAATATATACAGTATTATTTTTTGAGTTGTTCATGTATAATTTTCTGCTTTGCAGTAGAGTAGATATTGTTAATGATCAAGAATGTTATGTCAAAATAAAAGAAATATGACTTTTTCTTAGGGAGAAAATAAGCCTTCTTGTGCTAGTGGGAATAATGCTGTGTATAAGTAGCCTAGTTGTCAAAAATAAATTGGTCAGACCACTCATTTTTATAGTTCTGTTTAGAATTTTCCATTTGGTTATCTTAAATTATTGTTCTTTTCCAGTCATTATTCAATCTTTTGGAATTTAGAAGATTAGTTCTGAATTATAAGCCTCCATCAAATGCTCAAGATTTACCCCGAAACCAAAAGGTAAAATTTTGAAAGATTTTTTTAAGCAGAGTTTATATGGTCTTCATATTCATTTACTGTGCTTAATTCTGGGACATTTACCAAATTGAATATGAAACAGTGTCAAATTTGAATGTCAACCCATTAATCTCAACTACTACAGTAACTTCCTATTCTTAGTCAGTATATTGTAAGTATGAATTTTTCTTTATCTGTGTGTCAGTAATAGACCAATTTTTGTCTCACTTTAGTAATTGCTTTTTTCTTTCAGGAATGTCAAATTTCAGTAAACTTTATAGGTTACCATTTTCAATTCCAGGTCTTTTCCTCAATTGTCTTCTGAAAAATTATGTGGAGATAAAAATTTTTTCAATTGTTTCTATAGATGAAGTCTTTAGAAGATTAGTTCTACACTGGCTGTCTTTGCAGTGCAGATCTGTAACTTCTAATACAGGCAATATAATGTGACAGAGAACGCAGACAGCAGGGCCAGCTCTTCTGGGTTCTGGCTGTGGAGCTAGAGCTAGTTACTTGATCTGTTTCTGCTTGGTTTCCTTATGTGAAAAGTGTAAATAGTAATAGCAATTATTTTATAGAGTTGCTGTGTGAATTAAATGAGATAAAACACATAAAGGACTTAGAAGTATCTGGTACATAGTAAGTACCAAGTGTCAGCTGTTGCTGGTTATTATACTGTTTATGTTAGCTTTTCAAAAGGTAGGACTGATTTGCATACAGAAATTCATACTTAATGAAAACATTAATTATAGAGATGATATGCTTAGGTGCAGGGCTTTGGTGATCTTGTCATAAAGAAACTGTAGCCCTCGAGGGGACTAGCTGCAAAGACAAAGAAGTTAAAGTTTTAGGTTTCAGTAAATTATAATATAATTTGATTTGTAATTGGCTTTTTCAAGCTATACTCTTTTTGTCTACTCAGTGTCAAACTGAAAAACAAGACATTTTTAAAAGAGAACCAGAATCACCTGACAACCTCTCATACTACAGAGAAATTAAGCAGATCCCTTTCAGTCATTACCATTTTTACATGAAACTTTTTGGACTGCTGCCTCTCTCTGTTGCAGTTTGTTAATTATAGTTCTTTCTTCTGATGTCTCAGTTGAAGTATATTTATAATTCATGTGGTTATTTAGAATTACTGCTTCCAATTTGTTATTCATATGTATCTTGACCTTTGCTTTTATGTTCCTGGATTTTAGTGCTTTACAAAGTTTTAATTTCTTTTATTCTTTAAAGTGTTGAATGAGACCATTCAGTTTTGTAATCTTACTTGAAAAAACAATTGTGATATCCATGCTTATGTACCAGAGCTGGTTTGGGGGTCATGAAAATGATCAGCAGAATACTAGAGACATGTATGAATCCAATCTTTAGCATCTTTCTAGAGAAATTTATTCCTCACAGTGGAAAGGTCTGCATGTCTAGATATCCCTTTAGTTTAAGGAATTAAAGGAATCTCTACTTCTGTTCTGAAAAAGACACTAAATAAAGAATGCCACGCAGTTTTATGAAAGATTATTCCATAAATGAAGTTATTCTTTAATTTGGCATGGGAATAGCAATGGATACTGTATCTTGACATCATTGAAGCAAACGTGGGATTTATAGTTACCAGCCACTAATTGGTGTTACAATTCAATTCAGCTCAATTGAGGTGATAAAAGACAGGTTTTAAAAAGGTGTCAGTGTGACATTAGTACAAGTAGACTTTATGTACAAAAAAAGGTCTCCCTACATAGAGTATGATTTGATTTATATAAATTGCAGAACCATGATTGCCTGGGAATGATTAGGGAGGAGAGTGAGGGAATGAAGAAACTTGGGGGTGATGGATAGGTACATTATCTTGATCATGGTGCTATATTTATGGATGTATACATGTGCAAAGCTCAGAAATTGTGCATTTTCTAGTGTACAGTGTGTTGTACATCAGTTACATCTTGATAAAAATGATGAAGAATTGTGTTTGAATAGTTTCTATTTATGGTGGTATTTTCATAATTTAGCCAAGTACAGTAGCTGGTCTTAACAGGATTCACTCTTTTGCCTTTTGAAATTCAAGATTTTCTAGCCATAAGGGTTGGCTGAGAACAAAAATGTTTTATTATATTAAAGTATTTAACTTTTCACGTATACTTCTCAGAAGAATTTCACTTAATTTTCAAAATTCACTTATTTCATTTTTGTTACTTGGCAAGGAATGTCTCAAAAAACAGCATTGCCTTAGGTAGAGTGATTAATGAAGAAATTGATCTCAGAAAACTAAGGATATTTCTGAAACTATTTTGTGGATTAAATTTTTTAGTATTTATACTCCTTAAACCTATTTATGTGGGGCAATTGTTTGGGAGTAGTAAATACTACAGAAAAATCATGGACTAATTTTTATCTCATTTAAAACTTACATTTAACCTTTATCATCACAGGTGGAATTTATCATATTGATATAAAATCCATGTTTTCTATAACTTAGCATTTTTATGTTAGAATTTATGTACTTTCTGATTGTTGTGATGTGTGCATAGTTTTTAGATCAAATAATTATTTGGAATCCATTTTATTCCCTTACACCTATTTCTTAGGATATCTTTTAATTCATACTGGGAACAACTATTCCTTTATTAATTGATTATATTACTCTGGGCAGCAACTGTACATACACAGACACACTTACAATTTTATAATATTGAGAATGACAACTCTACAAACTTGGAAAAATTTCTAATGTTTAAGTAGTATATATAAGCTTTATCTGTTCAGTTGTTACTTTAAGAACTAACTATAGTAAGAACTACTTGTCTGTTTTGTTGCTATAGCATATTTCACTAAGGTATGTGGATTACATTCTTATATAAAGGTTTCTTCTTATTTTAAAATAAATTGTTGGTGATTGATAATATCAGGTTGTTTTTGTTCCTTCTGGAAGGTTCGGTTTAATTAGTCAGTGAGAATTGAATGCCTGCTTTGTATAGCGAAAAGTTGTGAGAGAGATATTAATGTTCTTGTCTTTGAGAAACTTACAGTTTATTGAGAAACAAAAGTGAGTTTTCATAGGAAAATTAGAAGGATGATACATTAGTCTAATATTAGGATCTAGTCTAATTACTTATTAGACTAATAGTAGTCTGATAATTAGTATTATCATGCAGCAGTAGCAGTTGGTGATTCATTGCTGGGTGAAGGACATTGATTTCAGTAGCTATGGAGTTTGGAGGCTCACTGACTTGGAGTGGCCTGCGATGGCTTCATGGAGGAGGAGGGCTTTTTGCTTAAATGGGTTTATTGAGGTAATGTACTTAAACAGTGCCTGGCACGTGGTTAACATTCATTGAATGCTGGCTCTTGTTATTGCTGTCCTCAGCAGCAGCTGGGCTTTGCTGAATGGAAAGGATTATAATAAATAGACTTGAATGAGAATATTTTTGGCTGGGTAATGACTTGATTTGCTATGAATATGTGGCATTTATGCTGAAGTTGTGAGCTTAGGCTGGATCCTCTGCTGTCTTCATATTTGTCTCTTCCTCCTTTCAGTCTCCTAGATGACACTGACACTCTATGATATAGGAGTGCTGGATTCATCCCTAATCTATGTCAGTTAAATTTTTGGTTACTTTTAAAATGAGTATCTGTTTACCAGTTTAATCTTCACTTAAAGATTTTTTCCTTTTTTTCCGATAGGAGCATCGGAATTTGCCTTTTATGCGTGAGCTTCGGTATCTGTTTGCACTTCTTGTTGGTACTAAGAGGAAATACGTTGATCCATCAAGAGCAGTTGAAATTCTTAAGGACGCTTTCAAATCAAATGATTCCCAGCAGGTAGCTTTGTTGTGCTTACTTGTTTATTAACTATTTGTATTTTTTTAACCTGATTTATCCTTAAACAGTTCTTTCAAAGATAAATGACAGTTGAAGATGTTGTTTATCTTTATAAAAATAAGCTGGAACCACTTAAAACATTATTTGGAAGATTTACTTTTAAATTAAAAAATAGTAATAATCTTTAAAGTATGATAAATAAGCTTTAATTTATATTATACTTAAAATTAATAAGTGAAAAGAATAGGTAAAATTAGGACTTTACAAATGTGTAATTAAAAATTTTCACAAAGGTGTGGTCATCCAGTGTCAGTAATAGTATTACATGCTGTTGATACGCCTGTTTTTGCTGGCAGGAGGTAGATTTCCTTAATTACTCAGAAAAGGTTTCTGAATGACATTAACTTTGTTATTGTTTTATTTTCCAATCTTTATGTAGTGCTGTTTGGTTGCTTTTTATTAATTTCTTAAAAAGAATATTGTGAATTTTCCTGTAAAAATGAAAATGTCTATAAACAAACCAGCATTTTCACAGTAATTTGAGAAGTCAGAGAAATTATTAAGAAGGAAAACAGAAGAGATACAAAGAAAGTAGCAGATAGTAATAGCAACAGTGTTGGAAAAGATGACAGTGAAGTAATAGGCAGAAGAAAAAGACATTACTTGAGAAGAGATTTAAAAAGCCACTACATTTACAGTGTGGTTTGTGTACTACTTGGATGTGTATCTGTTAATGTGGATGTGTGTGTGGAAAGGGTGTTTAGGGGATTTTAAAAGATGTCTGATGTCTGCCACTGCCTTCCCTGTTGTTGCTTTTTTTTTTTTTAATTCACCCTTTATGGTAAAGATAAATAGCAAATAAGGTGGTCAAATCAGAATTTGCGTATATGTGTTTTCAGTCCCCCCCCCACCAACAATTTCTTCTCAAAAGTAGTGTGACAACTGGGAAACCTTTTTGTTTCTTGTCAGATATAACTTTGCAAAATTATAGAAGAGTACAGAAAGTTGTTTTAAGTATTATATTAATTTTCTAGGACAGCTGTAACAAATTACCACAAACTTAGTGATTTCAAAGCAATAGAAAATGGTTCTCTTATAGTTCTGGAAGCCAGAACTCAAAAGTGAAAGTGTTGGCAGGGCCATGCTCCCTCCAGTGGCTCTAAAGGAGAAATCTTTCTTGCCTCCATCATCTGGTGGCTCCTGGCGTTCCTTAGCTTGTGATTCTAGTCTCTGTCTTCGTCTTTACATGGCCTTTCCCCTGTGTGTCTATGTGCCTGCTACTTTTTCTTTTTTTTTTTTCTTGTAAGAATACCCATCATTGGATTTAGGGCCTACCTTAATCCAAGACGATCTCATCTTGAGAGCCTTACCTTGTTTCCATCTGCAAAGACTTTTATTCCAAATAAGTCGCATTCTGAGGTTCCAAGTGGACATACGTTTTCACAAGCCTCGATTTAACCTGCTACAGGTGATACCTCATACCAACCTTTGGTTCCTTTGTATGTCTTGAAACATTGGTGGACCATTTAGGATTTGGCACTAGAGGATGTTTATAACTGGCTCTTTGTGTTAAATTTAGTTGTCTTTAGCTGTATGGCTTTGGAGCAATTTGCTTAAGCTTCCTAGACCTTAGTTTCAGCATTTTAAAGGTGAAAATGTTGGCCCAGATACTTGTCAAAAAATGTCTAGCTGGAAAAATATATGATAATAAGTTTATTTTATACTCAGGGCTATTTTAATAAAGGCAAATTGCTTACACTTATTTGTCTGTCTTTAGGCAGTCTTAGCAAGATTGATTTATCCGTCTCCTGTCCTGGGCCACAGATTCCGTGTAAACCTATTTTCTGTGTTCCAGTTTAGATTATAAAAAGAATTTTATGGTAGAACAACTGTCATTGCCTATTCCTGTTTATCTGCATCAGGTGAGCTAGGACCAAAGGAAGGGATGGCAAAGGTAAAGTATGTGCTGGTTCTGAACGAGGCATCAATGTGACGTTCATGAGGTGGTGGACTGGATAGTCAGGAAGTCAGTAATTGACTGGACTAAGTCTATCCATGTTAACAGATATCTTGGTAGAATTGGATATGGCTTAAAAAGTTGTGTGTAAAAGTTAAATTGAGAAAATTAATTGTTGAAAAGCATGTATGCCCTCCAAGAAAGAAGCCAGTAATAAGTCTTTATATAATGAAGAACTCTTTGGTAATATGGGTCCTTCATTTTATACAGATTCATTACAGAGCTCTTTTGGGGGATAGTTATTTTTTTTTATAAATCTTATTAGTAAGTTTGACTTTATATATATTTCCCCCTTAAGAGAAATTACATGATTGTCAATATAACGCTTTTCTCAAATACTGATGTTATACTCTGGTGAAGTTACAAGTATTTCTTGTATTTGATGTGAAATATTTCATATGATACCTTTGTGAGGAATCAGTTAATTATGCATTTGAAATGACTAGCCATAAGTTTTATTTTGCAGTATTTATTATTTTTATTGATAGGCTCAAACATAATCAACCCTTTTTTTCTCCCCCACAGCAAGACGTGAGCGAATTTACACACAAATTATTAGATTGGTTAGAAGATGCCTTCCAAATGAAAGCTGAAGAGGAGACGTAAGTTACCATGAAATTTAGTGATGGGGTTAGGAGAGTGATAAGTAACACTCATCTTTTTCCTCTTATGTGTTCAGTGTCAACAGAGAAGAAAGAATCTGAGTTAAATGCATAGAAACCCAAATGTTATCCATATTATTGGCTAGCTCTTTGGAATTTGTGGCCACAGATGCTAGGTAGCTTTAGATTTCCACTATAAGATCAGAATCTAGTGAGAAAGATCTAAGAAGTGATCTCTGAAAAAGCTGATCACATATGCTCAGTTCTTTACCTTAGACACAACAATCACGTTCCACGAAGAGGAATGAATGGGTTAGTGGTAGGGAATGGTAACCAGGAGTGGTGATTCTGATGAAGTCTTTACATGGAATCAGTCATGAAGACAGAGGTGTGAAGTTTCTCTTCAACATTCTTTTGCTTCTTATTTTCTACCTATTAGGTTGAACCATTAAGACTGGTTATTTAAAATACATGGCAGACCTCCTTAAGGAAAGAAATCCACGCACTTTCAGGATGAGTCCTACTCCCATTCTCATGAAGCCGCTCTCCTAATATCAACCTTTGGTTCCTTTGTGTGTCTTGAAACATTGGTGGACCATTTAGGATTTGCCACTAGAGGTTCTGATGTGATTCTGCATGATGCAGTACTTAAAGTAACACCTAGACTACAGGCAGAAACCCAAGGCTGAAAATTCTCCACCTTCTCTTTTTTCTGTTTTTATATTTATTTGTTTGTTTTTCTTCCAATTTTATTGAGATGTAATTGACATACACCATTGTGTAAGTTTAAAGTGTACAGCCAAATGCTTGAGTTACATACATTATGAAATGATTACCACAGTAAGTTTAGTGAACTTTCATCACCTCAGATAGAAAATATAAGAAAAAGAAAAAATATTTTTCCCTGTGATGAGAATTCTTAGAATATATTCTCTTACAATTTCATCTATAAAACACAGCAGTATGCTTAATTATATTAATCATGCTGTACATAACAGCCTCAGTTCTTATTTATCCTGTAACTGGAAATTTGTACCTTTTGTTTTTACCCTTTGTCATATACAACAATATTAGATTATTTTTGAGTATATTCCCCATGGTGTACATCCCAATGACTCATTTACTTTGTAACGACGTTTATACCTCATAATTTCCCTTACCTGTTTTACTCATTCCCCACCCCCTTCCCTTCTGGTAACCACCTGTTTGTTTTCTATATTACTGTTTCTGTTTTGTTATATTTCTTAGATTCCACATATAAGTGAACTCATATTATATTGACTTATGTCACTTATATTACCCTCTAGGTCTATCCATGTTGTCACAAATGGAAAGATTTTATTCTTTTTTATGGCTGAATGACACTACGTAGTATATATATACCACATCATTTTTAGCCATTCATCTATAAATGGGTACTTAAGTTGCTTTTATATCTTGGCTATTGTAAACAGTGCTTCAGTGAACATAGGGTTGCATGTATTTTTTTGAATTAGTGTTTTTGTTTTCTTTGGATAAGTACAAAGTGGAATTGCTGGATCTTATGGGTAGTTTGATTTTTGATTTTTTGAGGGAACTTCATAGAGTTTTCCATAGTGACTTCACCAGTTTACATTCCCATCAACAGTACATGCAGGTTTCCTTTTCTCCACATTTTTAACACTTGTTGTTTGTTATTTTTTTAATAGCCATTCTGACAGGTGTGAGGTGATACCTTGTTGTGCTTTTGATTTGCATTTCCCTGATGGTTAGTGATATTGAGTATCTTTTCAGGTGTCTCTTGGCCATCTATATGTCTTCTGTGGAAAGATGTGTATTCAGCTCCTATGACCATTTATTAATTAGTTTTGGTTTTTTTTGAATTATATGAGTTCTTCGTATATTTTAGGTACTAACCGCTTATCACGCATATCATTTGCAAATATCTTTTCCCATTCAGTAAGTGGCCTTTTCATCTTCTTGATAGTTTCCTTTTCTCTGCAGAAGCTTTTTAGTTTGATGTAGTCCCATTTGTTTATTTTTGCTTTTGTTTCCCTGCCTGAGGAGACGTAATCAAAGAAATATTACTAATAAGATTGATGTCCAAGACCATACTGCCTATGTTTTTTTCTAAAAGTTCTGTGGTTTCAGGTAGTCTTTAATATATTTTGAGTTTATTTTGTATGTGGTATAAGAAAGTGGTTTAGTTTCATTCTTTCACATGTAGCTGTCCAGTTTTCCCAGCAGTGATTCTTTGACTATATTACTCTGAAATCCCTAGTTCTTCCTGTCAAATCTATCTAGATTTTCTGTGTGCACTTCTTGCGACTCCTTGATTGCTTTTTATCTGTAGCCTTGGAAGACTGCCACTTGACTGTTTTCTAAAGCTTAGTTCCTTCTGAAGGAATCATTGTGCTCTCACTTTGGAATCTTTCCTCATTACTCATTTACTTTTTAAAAGTTTTCTTTGGGTCTTAGTCACCTTTTCTATCTAGTAACTAATAAATGCTCTCCCCTTTTTGTTAAACTGTTTTAAAAGAAGCTAGAACTTCCCCATTTTATCTGAAATCTTAAGTCTTTGGGGATTAAGTCTTATTTGAAATATATCCCTGTCCTCATTCATTTCTTAGTAATTTTCTGTTTATTCTTTACTGTTTATGGAGCTAAAACTTTCTGAACCACTGTGCTCTGCCTATTTAGATTGGTGTGCCATGGTGCCTACCAGGTTATAGATACATGGAGGTATTGATGCCTGTGTCTCTGATCATGAGAAAATACTTGTTTTTACTCCAGAGTTCTCTGCATATAGTATATGTGTGCTAGTGACATTAAAAAGATTAAGAAGCACTGACCCAAAGCATTGTAGGTTACTCTGTCAGTTGCCCTAAATCTTTGAACTCTTCCTGTGTCAACATAACTCCCAAGGCTAAGGTGTCCTTGATACAAATTTTCTTCAGCGATTTCTTTTGGCCTTTGATATTTGTGTCTACCTAGCTTTTCTGTCTTTATGCAAATGGTGGGTGTATCATTTTTATTATAGGCGTCTCATGTTTTTTAAATTGCGCTTCACTTGTATTCCTTACATTTCTGTTGATAACCACAGTCTGGATCCCTGTGATTCAAAGCTGAGAGTTTGCAAAGAAAAGGGTAAACAATCTAAAAGGTAGGTCTGTGTGTCTCCTTAGGGAGGGTCAGTGCTTACCACAGGTCAGTGGAGGGCAGGCCGAAATTCAGGAAGGAAAATTTGAAAAGATATTTGTAAGGAGAATTCAGAATTATTAGAGCCACTCATACCCAGTTTCTTCTGCCAGCGTCATCAATTGCTCTTTCTGTTGGGTATTTATGTGACAGTAAGGAGAAAAGCAAGGAATATTGCTTTTCTACATGGAAATATGATGCCGTGGAAATGGAGATACTTATTAATATTTAAGTCTAAAAATTTGTATACTTTTACATCAAGAAAGACAATCTTTGGATTATTCCTTCTTCCACATCAGTCTCAAGTCCTTTTTGTTGTAAGAGTATGAAAAATAAGGTATGAAATAAACTGTTTCCATGGAATTAAAATGCTGGGAGATTGAGTATGTGTAGTGGGATATGCATAGGTTTTGGAGGCAGATTACTTTTCAGCTTGAGGACTTACTAGTAGAGTGAATTTGGACAAGTGACTTAACCTACTCTACAGTTTTATTATCAGTACAATAGAGGTAACAGTACGACCTGCCGCCATATAGGGTGGGCTAGATAATCTTGTGGCAACATCCCCACAACCCTAGAGGCTTAAATCACAGCCTTCGCAGTGCCCAGTGAGTGAGCAAGGGGCTCTGCTCATTTATTCACTCGGTGCCTCAGGCTGACAGAGGCTTCACCTCATCACAGGCTGCTGGGATCACCATGTCAACAAAAGATACGCTGCCTCTCAAAGTTTCAGTCCTTCAGAAATGACACGCATCACTTCTGTTCCCATTTTGCTGTGCAAAGCAAGTCATGTGACTTACCTAACTTTAAAGTGAGTGGGGACACCTCACACTCATTAGGGTGGCTGCTATCAAAAAAAGAAAACAGAAAATAACAAGTATTGGAGAAAGTGTGAAAAAAAATTGGACCTTTTTGTGGATGGGAATGTAAAATGTTGCAGCTGCTGTGGAAAACATGGTTGTTCCTCAAAAAATTAAAAATAGATAATCATTTGATGGAAGGAATACTCTCACAATTTATACATATAACTAACCTCACATTGTACACTTTAAATATCTTACAACTTTGTCAATTATACCTACAAAGATGAAAAAAAAAATTAACAACATGACCCAGCAATTCCTTTGCAGGGTATATATCTGAAAGATAGGCAGATCTCAAAGAGATAAGTTCAGAGTAGCATTATTCACAGTAGACAAAAGGTTGGAAGCAACTCATATGTCCATGGATGAATGGGAAAACAAATGTGGTATAAATGTACAGTGGAATATCCTTAAAAAGGAAGGAAATTCTGATATATGCTGCAACATGGATGAACCTTGAAGACATGTTGTTAAGTGAAATAAGCCAGTCAAAAAGACAAACACCATATGTCACTTACATGAGATGTCAAGGGTTGTCAAGCTCAAAGAAACAGAAAGGTAGAGTGGTGGTTCCCAGGACCTGGCGGGAGGGAGACATGTGGAGTTGTTTAACGAGGAAATTCGGTTTCACATGATCAAGAGAGTTCTGGACATTGGTTGCACAGCAGTGTGAGTATACTTAACACCACCGAACTTCACAGTTAAAAATGGTTAAGATGGTAAATTTTATATTACATGTATTTTATCACAATTTAAAACTATTTAACATTTAAATGAGTGAGTGGGTAAGTGCTTTAGTATATACTTGAAAGTAGAAGGCCAGAAATCTTTTTGAATAGCACTAATGACCACCACGCTACTTCATAGGACTGCTGCAAAGATTAAGTCACGTACTTCCCACCAATTGTTTTATGGTTTAAATGATGATGCATATAGTACATTTATCAAGAGACAGATAGTGTCCTTCTCTCCTTTTTAAATTAAGTTAGTTTTACTAATTTAAATACAAAATTCATGAAGAAAAAGTCTCTGTACAGTTGTGGATACAACATACTTTTGTACAGTAAGACCAATATAAACTTTGTGTTTTTGCACCACAGAGTATAAAACATAAAGAGAAAAGGTTAAAATTTATCAGTTTCTATTTACTTCAAGCAAAAAAGGAAAAACAACAAATTCATATGTTAAAGAAATTGGAAAATTTACAAGTGAGTAATTTTATCAGCAACATGAAACTGTAGAAAGACTGGAGTAGCTTTTAGCTACCTGGGTCAAAGCTGCTGATTTGCTCCTTCGCTGTTGACTGCTGGAGTGCACTCTTCTAGGTAAATGTGAGAAATGACATATTCAAATTTTATAGAAGCTTACTTTGATTAAGTGGCTTTTCCCCCTTCCCAGCAAGTCCAAAAAAGCATATATTGTACAGACTAAAAGTCTAAAATTGAAATATATGATGATAATGGAAATATTCCTTCATGAACGCAGACTGTGCTAAGGTCCTCTTACAAGAGTTCCCGTGTAGAAACTCCTTTTAACCCATACAATAGCCTTGTGGTTCAGTAACCATTATTATCCTCAGTTGACAGGTGAAGAAATGGAGAATAAATTTAAGTTCCTTGGCCCGACACTGTAAATAGCAGAGCCAAGTTCATGATAATCACATAAGTGTTATTGTCCTGGCATATAGTACTGTTCTTTTAATGTTTTCTCTATTATTTGCAGGTATAAAAATTATAACATTTATGTTTTTAACATGATTTTTAGGGATGAAGAAAAGCCAAAGAACCCCATGGTAGAGTTGTTCTATGGAAGATTCCTAGCTGTAGGAGTACTTGAAGGTACAGTTACATATATTTGTTTTTTTAATTACAATTGAGGTATTATTAACAATTAGCTTCTTTGTCATGATACTGACTTTGTGGAACGGTTTTAACTTTTAATTTGACTTATTCTAGTAGTTTCTGTTGCATTACTACTAATAATTTACATAGAAAACGAAGAATTGAGTGCATGTAAAGGAAGGTACAGAGTATACTATCATATGCTAATTGATACTCAGTTAATGTTATCCTGATGTTCTTTCCATGGGAAGGGTTCTGTGATACTGTGAATTGTTGGGAGGATACAGGGATTATGAGGGCAGTTGGTGGATCTTTTGAAAGTAATATTGGGGTAGAATACTAGGCGTGGTGTGATGGGCACTATTATTGAGGGTTTCAAGTGTATGCAGGTTGAAAGCTGTACTTAGCAATTTAGCATAGTCAGGATATTGCAGAGTTTCCATATTGAGATGATTATAAAATTCTTTAAAATACAGTTTTCAAGAAAGAGTTATTTTCTATCTTTTGGAAAATCAGTTGAGTGATAACTATTCATGTTACTTAAAATCCAGGCCTAACCAATTACTCTTTGGTTTTCTTAACAAGGGATGGGAACTGACTCATAAGATATACTTCAAATAATACTACTGACTCCCAAAGCATACATTTTTAAAAAAGTGTGTTTCCCAAATGGCCCAATACATCAAGTTTTGAAAGTTTACCCATATCACCCAAAGTATAAAATTCAGAAAATTGATTTTTCCTCATGATCTTAAGTGATGGATTCCCATGAAGCTTTGTTTGACCAGTTTTGTAGTTTGGGATTTAGACAGAGGCAGACACTAACTCAGAATTTAGTCAGACATTCCAAAGGTTATATTGGGGTGTTAACATTTTGTTTGTCTCAGATGTTAAATATTCATTACATAAATAGTAGAATGTTTTATACCATGCATTACATTCCAGTTGGGCTGTCCGTACTGTCATAGCAGTTTTATTTGAAGGTGGAGCACTGGATCTGAGCAGTAGAGGAGCTCTAATCACTTTGTGACTGGGCACTGTTTATAACACTCTTCATGAGCATTTCCACCTGTATTATCTAGATTCTTAAAAGTGATTATTAAAATAATTTCCAGTTAGTGTTGAAGTCTTTGTACATGGTTTTAGTATGTTGTTTCCAAGCTATTGTGTTGCATAAATGTGATTTTAATACATTTCCAGGTGAACTATGTGTTTGCTTCAGTAAAAATAATTTATTTTAGAGCACTTATCATATTTATAGATATCTTCCTAATGATTTCTTTTAGGCTAGGGACTCTTAATTGGGGGTGATTTTCAGTTTGTTTACTGAAAGTACTCCATTATAAAAATTCTTCAGCTCTTCCAGAACTTCTAGTCCATTGACCTCTATTTTTGTTCTTCTCAGCCTTTTTCTTCACTTCCTTCCTTGCTCATTATGATCATTCCTATACATATCTAAAACTCCTTCTCTCATTCCCTTCTGGCACCACTTCTCAGGGTCGGCTCTAACCCTCGTGAAGCTATTTCTCTTCTCTGCATGTGCTGAGTGCCTGACTGTTGCTAGGGGAAGGTCATTCACATGGGCGAACTATAATGGATCCCAGAGTTGTAGTGATTCCAAGCTTCACTGGTCCCAATCCCATAACCCTACTTGGCATTCATATTTGGTTTGTTTAATTTACTATCTTCTTTCCCATTTTCTGTAATAACAATTTCCAGCTTTTCTACTTCTAATTTATTTCTTTGTCTCTTCTTTTTTTGAGAAAGACCTTAACCTTAAATAAATTTCGTATATTTAACTCTGAAGCTGCTGAAACCTAACCATGGGTCCTGTCTAAGACCCTGAATCTAGTTATGTGTTTATGATTTTTTATCATAGTTCTTAAAAATGACTCCTCAACTATATGAGCTTTAGGCTTCTCATTCCATTCCTACCTCCGCCACATTCTTTTTATTTGTCCCTCCAGGTAATAAAGAAATTATTCAGTCTAATTTGAATGGCTGTTCTTAATATGTGTTAAGAATCTCATCCTTTCATGCTTTCACTCAGACCTTACTCTATCTAGTATCTCTTTTATCTTACTCTAGTATCTCTATCTGGAGATGTCTTTAATTTCCTACATGTGTGTTAGTCCATTGGATCCCTCTTGGTTCTCGTCTAATTCTTGTCAGCTCCGAATGCTGTTGACTTTACTCTCTCCTCCTTTTTCCTTAGAAATGCTTCTCTGGCTTCTGTCACAGTATATTCTCTTGGCTTTTTTCATGGCTCTGTGAGTACTTCTTAGAAGTTATATTTATAGTTTCTTCTTATATCTTGAGATAGGAGATCCTTGGGATTTAGGCCCTCTCCTCTTCCTGTCTGCTAATCCCTTGGGCAGTCTCACTGACTCCCTTGATTTCCTGCTATCAGTAAGCCAGCAATTCTCCAATTTGTAGCTTCAGACCAAAAGATTAATCTTGATTACAGACTCATATGTCCAACTCTTCTTGACTTGCTGTCTCATAGGCCATTGTAAACTAAAGATTGTCCCTGCTGTCTTATAACAAAAGGAAAAATGATTCTGTGTTCTTCCTTCACTGGTGCCCCTTTCAGTACATAAAAGTCAATTGAGTCATTCATGCTAAATATCTGAGTATCATTCTTGATACCTTCCTTTCTCTTCTAGCCCCCGTCCTGTCTATGCTAGTCACTCATGTCCTATTGGTGCTCTCTTTTGTACATATTTATAAATGGGTGCAATTTCACCTGTTTTTATGCACTTTTACTATTAACACCTTGTTCCATACTACCTTTATTTTTAGATGGATTCTGTAAGTCCCCTAACAGTATACCATTCACTTAACACAGAAGCCATAAGGATGTTTCAGAGATGTAAATCTGAGCCTATTATTCCTAGATTTAATTATCCAGTGGCTTTCTGTTTTACTCAGAATATACTGGAAAAACCAGGCTCACTTTACCAGGGCTGCTGGACTTTGTTAAGAATTTGACTTTTATGCCCCACCTCACTCTTCATTGTCATCTCCTCATTGCTCTCCCAAGCTATACTTCCCTTCCCTTCATTCTTTAAACATGCCACTTCCTTTATTTGAAAGTCTTTGTGTGTGTCCTTTGGCCAAGGACACTGGCTTCCCAACACTCTGGCCTGGCCAACTCCCACTCACCTTTCAAGTCTCAGTGCAAATGTCATTTTGCTATGGAAGCCTTCACTGCTCTACCTTCCAGCTTTAAAAGCTAGGTTTGCTCCCTTTTATATACCCTCTCACAGCAGTCTGTCTCACCACCCCTTTTATAACATCTATAATAACAGACAATCATTTAGTTCTAATTATATGTGCAAATAATGTGTATAATGTCTTTTTCCAAAAGAGGCTGAGAGTTTCTTTGGCTCAGAAGCCATATCTCTTTTGTACACTGCTATATATATTCTGTTTTAGCACAGCTATCTTGCCCTTAAAAAGTACTTTTTGAAAGAATAAATAAATAAACACACACACACACACACACACACACACGTGTATGTATAATTATATACATATACACATGTGGGTGTATAATGAATATCAATAGCTAGATGGGAATATACATGTGTACATGTATGAGCCAACAGGAAAATTACACTAACTTACTGCAGTCTGGAACATAACCAGTTACAGTTTTCAGGTTCAGGAGATAATTTGTATATACATTTACTTTTAGTAGATAAAAGGCCATATTGAGAAACAAATTAATTAACTTTTCCCCGTCTTAACAGGTAAAAAATTTGAAAATACTGAAATGTTTGGTCAGTACCCACTTCAGGTCAATGGATTCAAAGATCTACATGAGTGCCTAGAAGCTGCTATGATTGAAGGAGAAATTGAGTCTTTACATTCAGAAAATTCAGGAAAATCTGGCCAAGAGGTGAGTTTAACATGTTCTTTATTCCTCTTTCCTGCAAGTATTGTTGCAAAGCGTAATTTAAGGCTCTACTTATATATATATATATATATAGGTACCTAATAATTAAGAGAATACTCAGAAAATGTGTTTGGATTTAATTATGGTAATTTAGACATATTTGGGAAACCTACACAGTCAATATAGTCTATAATCTGTGTTAAATTCTCATTTAAATAGTTTTTCTCAAATTTTTCTGTTAAAATCCTCCTTTAGAACATTGTTCAGTCTTCTTAGACTTTTTAGTCAAGGCACTGGCCATTACGGTATTCCAGTCCTGGAAGTAAGGAAGGAAAATACTGATATTAGAGTGGAATTTTATATAAACGTGTATTTCTTATATCAGATATTGTTGGAATACATCCAGGCCTAAATAGGCAACACCAGATTCCTTTTCTCATAAAAATACTATGTACTTGCATGAAGGGCATATGGAAGAACTTGCTTCCTCAAGAAAAAAATATATTAAATGTATTACAAATCTGTTTGTCTTTACTGGTCTCTGCCTTGCCACCCATCTTCGTCTCTCCGTTCATCTCTTTAGCTCCATCTGTGTATCCTTCCATTCTTGTATTCATTCAGAGTGACAGAAAGTAAAGGACAGATCATGTGTTCCAAAACCAGTCTTCATTAAGCAATTGGTGATAGCTCTCTAGATGTAAGCTCTGTGCATGAGGGTGGGGATCGTCGTCTGTGTCAGTCACTATGCCCCTAGGATAGTGTGGTGACTCTGAATAGAATTACGTACTGCATATTCACTGAGCAAAATGTCTCAGTGCTATTAAAAGAAAGTTTCAGAGGTTTTTATCTCTGAGTTGTTGCTTAATAAATATTAAGTGATGATATCTCTTTCTATCTAAAAAGGGACTGAGTTCTTGTATCTTTGAGAATGAATTGCTTTTATCTGAATTGTGTACTTTTTATAAAAGATGTAATTCTAACTCCATCCTCATTTTCTTTTCCTTCACATACCAAAACAGAAATAAATAATATTTGCTATTTTTGGCCTTCTCTTTAAGGGAGAGAGAGAGAGAAAGAAAAAATATTTGAAATTGCTTTTCTCTATACATCATTGATTATCTACTTCAGTGATTCTCAACAGATGCCTAGGTCCCCCTTCAAAGTTATCACATTGGAATTTATGGTAGGGATATGGTACATGGGCACGAGAACTCCACAAGTGACTCTGACACAGATCTCTAATTAAGAATATTTAAATTAAACTTCTATATTTTATTGATTGGAAAACAGATCTGTAAGGGTTGGGACTTTCCAAAGATCCTAAGTGGAACAAGAAAGCAGACCCCCCCCATAAAGTGTGATCTGTTTCCTATTAAGTAAAAGGATGATGGGTTTGGGCAGCAAAAGAAGGATGGCATTTTCCTTACATTGTTAAAGTAGCTCAAATGAAATGCACTATGGATTATTGGTAATTAATTAATTAAGAATCTTTCTCACATATTCCCAGCTTTTAAAATATTTTTTTTACATTAACTCTTAATGTCATTTTTTAAAAATCAAGTTTGTCTTCTGCCTTTGGCTTCATACTCTGAATGCCTCATGCTGCAGTATATATTTTCTGCCTAGGTTTTCCCATCTAACCTAAAGTATCCAGTGGTTTGTCATTGTCTCTGAATTCAGCAGTTTCCAAGCAGTCTCAATAATAGCAGTTTGATTACCTGTGATTCCTGTTACCAGTTGCCTAGATTTGCTGGACACAGTAGTTTCAGTAATCATGCAACCTGGTTTAAGTGACTATCCCTGACTAGAGTAGAATATATTAAAAATTTTTAATAGCATACATAAATTATGGTCTTATTTCATTATGTCCTTCAGAATAATTATTTTATTTCTCAATAAAGATGAGTGAACAACATTTTAGGCTTTTTTCTAAATTGGCATAATCCTTGATGTTAATGCCTTTTATCTCTTACACTATTATTTAGTAAAAACTGTTGATCTTACTTTGATACAGAAAATGTCTCATTTGCTAAAATAGCTGAGCAAACTAACGTAAAGATCTTTAGTCTCCAGAATTGCTTGTGTTAAAACATCCACTGAGCTATTAAGTTTTCATTTCTGTAATGATGCATCAAGACAACTGAATAAATTCAAAATGATTCTAAGTAAGATAATTACTTACAAAATATCTTTCTAAATCATAAATTTTAAATTTTAATTAAATAGTATGCCATTTGTAGATGAGTCAGACTCTCCAAGAAAACTGGAGATGTTTTTTTGGTTGCTTATTAAAGGGAAAGAGTTTCAAAGAATAAGTACCTCCCTTCTGGTGTGGGTATTCAGTACTAATAATGTGTTGTGCATTCTTTTAGACTATTGCTATGCACATATAAATATTTATATCTATCTGTTCATACTGTCCTGAGACATATTTTTCACTCACCAGTATATTGTGAGTATCTTTCCATGTCAGTATATAGATTTACACCATTCTTTTCAAACCCTGCAGAGTATCACATAGCCTGTATTTATAAAATTAAATTAACTTAATTCTTCTATGTGACAGTAGTTGGACAGAGAATTATTTCAAAGAATGTTTTTATAAATACCCTTGAGCTCTTTGGAATGAAGGATGTTCAAAACTGGAATCTTTGGGTCACAGGGCATACTCATTAAAAAATGTACATAGTGCCAAATTTCCCTCCACAAAGTTGTACCAAGTTATAATCATATAAAAGTGCTGAGATAAATTTTACAGAACTTTAACTAAAAACTAAATTGGAGAAATAATACCTACATGTACAATATTAGATATATGTAGATATTATTTAGGAAATTTATCTTTTAAAGTGAAAGGGCAAAGAAGTGAAGACAATGGAATGACTGAAACTAATTTTTGAATCAGAATAGGAAAGTTTTGCTTCTCATGGTTAGTTTATGTCCTGATTTTGGTGTTCTGTGAAGAATTTGAAATGGGAGGTCTGTTTTTCCTTGCCCCCTCAGTATTTATATAATCTCACAAAAACAAGGTATTTAAAACATAGTAATAGAAACATCAGCCATTAACATATAGAAATGACTACTTTCTCTCTAGAAAGTATTCTGTTAATGGGACAGATTTATAGTCACATTAAATTCAGGAGCACTGTTTTTGCCAATGCTGATTATCTAAATTCTTTACTCACTAACTGCAGAAATCTGTTACTCCTGTCAGTTCATTATAAAAGGTAGTAGTAATGATGATGATGATGATAATGATGGTGTTTAGAGATATGGAGAATATAATCATCGTTTTTACATTTAATGACCTGTCTCTCACAGCATGGCATGCCAGTTAGATTAGAGAATTAAATAGTTTTTATTGAATGGAAAACTATTTTGAAAGAAAAAAAGTCCCATTGTTTTATGTCACTTAAAATTCTAGTTATGTACTGCTATATGTATAATTTTAAAATCACAGAGCTAGACATACTCATAATATTTTTTAAATGAATTTAGGGAATGTCTGGCTATCCCCTCGTGTCCTGATCAGCATTGGAATGAGAACATGAAATCATTCTACTGCTGTAGTAGGAAAAAACTATCACTGCTGGTAGAGGAAACAAATCCACACAGAGACATATTACATAATATATTATGAATGTACTTTCCTAAGGTATGGAACCATTTCCTGGACTTTTCATGGTTTATAGAGAAGCATACCCCCAATTTGGGTCGTTTCATTTCTGTTGGCCTTTGTAAATTCCTGTGAATTACTTAACTTCAAATAGTTCACATACTTTAATAATTACATATAATTTTAAATAGTGGCATTTAAATCATTGCAACTAAATATGAAAGTAATAGTTCTTGAAGTCAACTTGTTTGAGTGTTATGGAAGGGCATAGAGAATATTATCCTAAGGCATCAAAAGTTTTACTTGTAATAAATATGGGGTATGTTTTCATTCTTAATAGTAATTTTAGGTGTGAATTAGAACTAACTAAAAAAATTTTTGCCAATGTCATGTAAGAATAAATAAGCAAACATTGCTCAAAATATTCTAAAACTTAAGAAATGTTTCTGGTATTAGAGCTTTCATAACTTCCTCTAGTCAATTTCAGGTAATATCCATATAAAACAACTTACTTCAGCTTTCAGTAAAAGATAAACTAAATCCAGCTCGTAGTCTCAAAACAGGTAATCATTAGCATTTTGGGAGGGAGAAATAGTTTTGAATAACTACTTCTTACTGGCTTTATTTAGAGAAAGATAGCAACTTTCACGATCAGATTCAGCTTGCCAAATGTGCATAGTTCCTGCTTTTTTTTTTTTTTATTTGAATTTAAATTAGCATACCCTTAGTTTATTGACATTTGTGTGGTGGCATTTTGTGGCACTTGAAAATATCACATTCAGTATCGTATGCACCAGTTTTCTTTTTACAGTTGTACATTACACGGCTTATAATAAGCACTTTAAAAATACTTGTTACATTATTTTATACTTCTGTATTTGTTGATTCACAAGTTCATTTTTCTTTAAATAAATGAAATTTATGTAAAACTTGAATCTGTTTTATGAAAATAATTTTGAAGTTTTGTTGCATTTCATGCTTAACTGAACAGTTGCCAGACTGTGTGGAGGAGTTGACTCATAGCAATGAGGCATTCAATTCTTTGAACACTAGTCATTTTAGAAGACTTTAAGTATGATTATCAGTATAAACCCCATATTTGTTAATGATGGATCTTTTCTTAAATTCATCAAAATTCCAGTAGGAACATTAAATTTAAAACAGGAAAGTATCAGTTTCTAGTTTTAGCATGAGAATTGTGATCACTTACTTTTTTTTTTCATTTGTGCACTACGTCTTACAAGTTACTTTGTCACAGGTTTTTGACAGTGTGGTTGATTGCATTAAGTATATGCACCATTTGTGGTAGCAATAGTGACATATTGAAGAAGCCATAAAAATCGAGCTCATAAGCCATATTTTATCCAGTGTCTTTCTCTTTGGGTTAGAAATTCTAATGTAAAGAATTATCATGGAAGAAGGAAAGTCATTAGAAGAGTTTTCTCTTTCCTGGTTTTGTTACCCAATTGGAATTTTCAAAAGGTGTGAAAAACTTAGGAAGAAGTTGAGTTTTAACTAAATTGCATTCCCAGTTGGTTATTTTTGATGTTACCATTGTGATGATGCATATAAAAATGCCACTGCTGACTAACATCCTGTGCCTTAAATTGCAGTGGAGAAGGGGCAAGGTGATATTAAGGGTTTTTTTTGTTATTTTCTTTCAGCATTGGTTTACTGAACTACCACCTGTGTTAACATTTGAGTTGTCAAGATTTGAATTTAATCAGGCATTGGGAAGACCAGAAAAAATTCACAACAAATTAGAATTTCCTCAAGTTTTATATCTAGACAGGTATGGTTTTGTATACAGTATGACTTAGTTTTGAAACAGTTTAGTATCCAAGGGAGAAGTAATTGTGCTTAGAGAAAAATTTTCTTAATTTTCTTAAAATTAATTTTTACTTTTTGTATAATACATCTGATACCAATTGTCAAGGAAAATGTAGGTCTCTTTTTATTTAGAAAAGTATAATTACTAGGAATAATGTTATGGAAAAAATAATTTTATATTCTCTCTGTGATGCTTTATTGTAAAATTTTGAATGAGTTGATCTTCTGTGGTGATGGCTAGACTTAATATTGTATCTGCTTACGTGGTATTTTGCACTACTACTAATTTTTTTTTTTTTTCCTGATAGATACATGCATAGAAACAGAGAAATAACAAGAATTAAGAGGGAAGAGATCAAGAGACTAAAAGATTACCTCACAGTATTACAACAAAGACTAGAAAGGTATTTTAACTTTTAGGAAATTATTAGCTATAGGAAGTCATATTTTTAGTGACTATTTAGATCTCTAATTTTAAGTTGGCTTTGAATGATTTATAATTCTAGAAGTAGACAATCATTCTGGATTGATATTTTACTTGAATAGGTTTTGAGTTTTCTTCTAAACTAAAATTAATAGTTGGCATTGTAAGATTATTTTATTGTTTGAAATTAAGCATTCTCACTGTCAACAGGTAATGCTTATGGTGCTGAAAATAAATGTAAAGCTAAACTAATCTATGGTTGAAGTTTCTTCTCACATGAGACTAATTATTACTCTTGAAATTTCCATTAAAATGAATGGTGACTGAATTTTTCTCAGCACAGAAGATACAAACTCAGATGCCTACGAGAGCCTCATGGAGGCTTTCCAGGGAAGGGAAGCAAGTCGAGTAGTGTAAACTGGTGGGCACAGAGACACAGAGAGCACATCCCTGTGGAGGGGGTGGTGCCGTCTCACCAGCGAGCGGTGCCATGCATGAGTATCATCTCCTTATTGTCTAGAGCTTTGGATTGTTTCCAAAAGAAGCTGGAATCTAGACTATCAGACGTTCTATAGTTCAAAAAAAAAGTCTGAACCTTTAGGCTGAAATTATAAGCTGAAATATGGTCTGAAATATCCTAGTTTGCAACTTCTAATGTGTTTTCCCTTATTTTAGTATTAATTGAAAATTAATAGCCTAAAACTTTTTTATACAAAATAGTATGTTATATTTCAATTATTTTAATTCTTAAAAGATGTCAGTAATAATATTGAAAACTAATCAGAAGTAAACGATAGGATAATATTTGTCACCATTTTGAACATGGGACCAGATGACAGATCTAAAAATAAACAGTCTCAGGAAATGGAACTGTCAGTTTTCATTTTGCTACTGCATCATAACTTAGAGCAGCATTTAAAATTTCTAACAGTGTGTATATATATATATATGTGTGTGTGTATATATATACATATATACACACATACACACACACACACACACACACACACACATCGAGTCTTTTTTTTTTTTCAGTCTTAATCAGCTTTGACTTCGCTCCTTTGGAGAACATTTTTTTCTTGAATATATATTTAGTTTTACCATCTTCATTTGAAAGCAAAACTCATCTCATTGTTGAAGGTTTATTGAAATGTTTTTATCATGTTTTATGACAGTTGTTGGGAAAAAAATAAATGTGCTTTATAAACAAATGAAACATTTATCTATTTTATGGTTAACAGATATTTAAGCTATGGCTCGGGTCCCAAACGATTCCCCTTGGTAGATGTTCTACAGTACGCGTTGGAATTTGCCTCCAGTAAACCTGTTTGCACTTCCCCTGTTGATGATCTTGATGCTAGTTCCCCATCTAGTGGTTCTGTACCATCACAGACATTGCCAAGGTAAAACGTTTTCTTGATGGAAGAGACAGCTACGTTGCTATATTATGTAATAATGTAATTGATGCCTTTAAAGACGGTTTTATAAATTGCGTGTTGTGACTCATTTGAGTGAACTCTAAAAAGATTAGATTTACTTAGAAGAGTCTGTGTCTTCTTCGTGCTCTCTTCTTTTATTGTGGATCGGAATTTTCATTACATTTTTGTTGTTCAAAATTATACTTTATGTTGTTTTGGTATGTTTTATATATCAACCTTTTATCCATGAAAATACTACTGCTAAACTAGAATTTTTTTCTATACTGTGAGTTAGTAAGTATTAGCAAGGGAAGGTTTTATAATTCCAGAATACATAAGATTTAAGTAAATATGATTAAGCCATTTGTACTGTAAAGCCCCAGTTTTATCCCTATAATATAGTTCCATATATTAAGAATCTTAATAGAATATTAGATTAATCCACATATTTTTATCTTTTTTTAAGAAGACCTTTTTCTTTTGAAATTATAAGCCAATTTAATGCTGTGTGTTTGGTATAATCTTTGTCCAGAGTTTGAATTTGGAAAGTTTAGTAATAATCTGTGCTTTAAAAACACAGCACAACAGACCAACAGGGAGCTCCTCCTTCAGAACTGCCAAGCACATCGCCTGCATCAGTAACCGCCGTTTCATCGAGATCAGTAGTACACAAGCCGTTCACTCAGTCTCGGATACCTCCAGATTTGCCCATGCATCCAGCACCAAGGCACATAACAGAAGAAGAACTCTCTGTGCTAGAAAGCTGTTTACATCGCTGGAGGACAGAAATAGAAAATGACACCAGAGGTAAGAAGCTTCTCATAGCATAGCTACTCTGGCCCCAGATGGATATGATTAATGTTAAAATTGAGAAGGGAAATCACCTGTGGATCCTGTGGATTATGGGTTTCATATGTAAATATTATAAAGAGTTTTTTATCCCCTAGAAAATGTTTTCTATAAGATAATATTGTAATATTATATTATAATATGATCTTAATATTAGGTTCAGAGAAACCAAAAGATTCTCCCTGGATTACTTAGATGATTAATGACATAACAGATGATTTGATTTCCTAGTTTAGCGCTCTAAATTTATATCAAACCAGTATTCACAGCTACTCCATTGGTAAAACATTATATAGCATCAAATTTTGTACTTATCATTTATATACTTCCCTTGATGTTTGCACAGTGAGTTCAAATGATACAGCATTTTCTTTAGGTTTAAGGATTAGAAATGTGAATTTTAGTTTTCAGTCTTCTTTAGCAGAGATTTCCAAATATGATCTATCAGCTCAGTGCCAGTCTGTAACGAGTTTTAACTGGCATGTAGCAAAATAAGAAAGATAAAGACAGTGCTGTGTGTGTGTTTGTGTGTGTGTGTGTGTGTTTGTGTGAAGTTGCCATCTGCCCATTCTTGGGAGGAACTCTCCTTTATTCTGAAATTATCTCCTTTCTACTTTACTGTTATTAAAATACCCCTTTTTAATGAAGTGATGTTAATATTTTATGCTAGGTTTTATTATAATTTTTCTTGCATATCAAAATATAATACCCTATTTTTGCTCCCCAATTTTATCCTAATTTAATTGATCTATGAAGAAGGAAAGTATAGGAGTTAACTGTTTTATACCAAAGAGCTAGAAATGTACTATACAGTATTGATAGATTTTAGATGCCCAACGTGGCTCTTTACAGCCAGTATGTAAATAAAGAGCAGTCCTAATTCAATAGAGAGTAAATAGGGTGTGGTGTTGACTAACAACTAGCATTAGTAACTGTAAAGATTTCCTTTAGTGTTTTTCATATATACGGGAATATTTTACATTTGAATTCATTAGTAAACATTAATTAAGCACTTGGCTTTTCCTGAATATTGTGTGAGGTGTTGGGTAATTTTCTACTGGACTTGGTAGATTGTATTTGTTTTTATAAGATTGCATTCAGAAGGCTGCAAGTTAGGAAACTTTGACACCAAGGTAGTGGCATTGAGGAAGGAAAGAAATGAATTTGGTGTATTCTTCGGAACTGACACGCGTGGGTCGTTGACGAGAGGTGAGAGAGAGGGACAGATCAGAGATGATTCCCTCAGTTATTCATAGTGAATATGAATTCGTATGAATAACTAAATGGATTTCTATCTGCACTTTGAAAAAAGGGAAACTAGTGGGTAGGCAGGCCCCTACCTTGGGGGAGGAAGTAGGAATATGATGAGTCTACTTTTGGCATTTTAAGTTTGAGGAACTGGAGAGACATTCATGCCATAAGGTTGACCTGTGATACTATGGATCAGGTAAGATTTTCCTTGAAGTATTTGTTTCCTCACTTTCATCCTTGTTGTATTTGCTGTTAGCTTTATTTTCTATATTATATAGTATTCCAGTATGAGTATGACATAATTTATTTAGTTTATATATTGGTACTACAAATAGTGCTGGGCTTCTTCATACATATTGGCACACTTTTTGAGTGGAATATATTCTTAAAAATGCCATTTTTGGTGCAAAGTATATATATTAAATTTTGCCTGCTTAAAAATTTCCCCCAACAAACATGAACCAGTTTACATTCCCCCTAATTTTATTAGAGAGAGCCTGTTTCCCACCCTAGCCCTAACCCTGAGTGCTTTTTAATTTGTGATAGTCTGCTAGTTGAAAAAAAAATGGTATTTCTGTGTCTTGATTTGCATTTCATTAATTATGAGTGAAATTCTATTTTACTAAAAATTTCTTGTCCATTTTTTTTATATTGAGCCATTTATCTTTCTTTTCCTGCTTAAATAAGAACTTTAGTTATGGGTATTAACTTGTTGCTTGTGGTATAGGCTGCAGATAATATTTTTCCAGTTTGTTATTTGACTTCATGTTGGTTTTTGGGTTTTTTGTAGATTTTCTTAAATTTGGGAAGGAGTCTTATTTTTTCATTTGTGGCTGTTGGATTTTCTATTGGACTGGAAGAGGTCTTTCCCTGTTCTAACGTTAGTAATATGTTTTGTAGTCTTTCATGTGTTTTTCCTGATTCTTTTTAACAGCTTCATAGCATAGTGTGGTTATACTATAATTTAACCATTTCCTTTTGACAGATAATTAGGTTTTCTCCAATTTTTTTTTTTAATAATTATGGACAATATAACTGTGAACATCCCTGCCTCTGAAACTCTTATAGGGTAGATTTCTACTGAAAGTAGTAGTAATGAGTAATGGAAGACTCATAACTTTATTTCTATTGGTGATTATAGTGGATTTTTTATTTAATTACATAATATATATGTATGTGTGTGTGTATATAAAATATGTGGTGAAGTTGTATTTCATTCTGAAGTTTTCGTGTTTATAAAAATATGTAGGGGAGTTTAGCTTTAATTTTCACTGAAACTGTCCTTTATAGATTTGAACAAAATTGTTTTATTGCCTCTGAACATTTTAAAAAGAACCATATTTGTTCTATTTTAATTATGCATTTGTGCTTTATCTTTTATTAAAGAGAACTAAATTTCATTTATACAGACTCCAAAGAGTAATGTTTGTAAGAACAGTTTCACGAAATTTCCTTATTCCTCTAACATATTGGTAGGAAAACCTTTAGTCCTTACCTTTTAAGTCTCAGTAGAAACATACTTGATGTTAATCATTAAATGATGTCTTCTATCCTTAGATTTGCAGGAAAGCATATCCAGAATTCATCGTACAATTGAACTAATGTACTCTGACAAATCTATGATCCAAGTAAGTTGAATTTTGAGCTAGTAAGCATTATCAAAATTATTTATATTTTATCTTTATATTATTTATCTTAATCTGTTTCCTATACTTTTTGTTATAAAATTGCTTAATTTTAAGATTTCATATTAATATTTCCTTCATTCAGTTGTATTCTCAATACTGTATTTATTGCCTGCCTTTTTATTCTTTCATAGTGAAATTTATCACAAATTTCCAAAAGGCCTTAATATTTAAAAAAAATTCAGGGGAGAAATTATATGGTTGTTCAGGGATATTAAGATTATGGGAGAAAGCATAGGACTCTGATACACATTATTTACATTTTAACTTCTTATGTACATTATTTAAACCATTTTGCTGAACTCATCCATTAACTTACAGTTGTGAAGATTTAGACAAATCATGTACTGTATATTAAAATGATCATCATAAGTTCTTTATTCAGAGGGAGGAGGGTATAGCTCAGTGGTAGAGTGTATGCTTAGCATGCACGAGGTCCTTGGTTCAATCCCCAATACCTCCATTAAAATAAATAAGTAAATAAATCTAATTACCTTCCCCCCAAAAAACAAAAACAAGAAATAAAGAAATAATTAAAAAATAAAAGAAATGCAAATAGGAAATTTTTTTTAAAAAGGTTTTTATTCAAAAGACATAACTTACAGAGCTCAGCAGTTATATTTCCAGCATTTTGAAATGATCCTATTTACACACCTTTCTATTTTACATGTCTTTAGTTTGCTTATTTTCCTCCACACCACTTTTTATTTCATAGTTTAATTTTTTCAAAAATTTAATCCCAGCAAATTTACTCTTGTGGAAAAAAATAAGCTCCTATGGAATCTGCCCATCAGATGGTTTGTGGATTTCATGGACTGTGGTGTAACAGACAGAATACTCAACTGCACTTTAACTCTTCTCTTTTCATATTTAGGTTCCTTATCGCTTACATGCTGTTTTAGTTCATGAAGGCCAAGCTAATGCCGGGCACTACTGGGCATACATTTTTGATCATCGTGAAAACAGGTGGATGAAGTACAATGATATTGCTGTAACAAAATCATCATGGGAAGAGCTAGTGAGGGACTCTTTTGGTGGTTATAGAAATGCCAGTGCATACTGTTTAATGTACATAAATGATAAGCCACAATTCTTAATGCAAGGTAAGAATATGAAATATAGAGTGTGGTATATATTTTTTAATAAGTAGCCCTTTTATGTGACTATGGTCTCTGGTGTGATCTGTTAAGTGTAATTCACTCAGAGGATGATGGATATGATTAGGAAATGCTGTTGGGTTATTATTAGTGAGAAAACTAGAATTGAAAATTAATGTGGCCAGGGCTGAGAATTGGAATCTTTTAGTTTGTATTCAAAGTTTACTATTTGGTAACTTATAAAATGTAAATCTGATTTCTTTTCTCCTTGTTAAAAATCCCTTTAATGACTACATCTTACATTGACTCATATTCAAGCTCCTTAGCCTCCATTTTCTGGCCTGATGGTCTCTGCAGCTTCATTTGTAACCATTGTCCATCTCACACTTTATATACTTTACTGATATTTAAACTTCTTGCTGTATTCTGCTCACACCAAATCATTTCACACAGTTATATCTGTATGTTCTTATGTTTTTTATTTTTTCCCAGTAATGATCTTATTTCTTTCTTCTTTTGTGTAATTCCTGCTCATCTGTCAAGATTCAATTCAGGTGTCATCTGCTCTGCCAAGTTTTCCTTGACCTGCCAGAAAGTATCCCTCCTTGTGTTCTCACAGCATACCTCTGTTGGGCACTTACTGTGTGTTGGGATTGTATGTTGACTTCTTTCCCACTTCACTCTGATCCGCTCAAATCCAGGGGCCATGTCATACAATGTCTTAATCTTTTTATTTCTCATATTCTAATATAGGCTTTGCATACGAAAAACACTTAATAAAGATTTGTTGAAACAGATAAAATCAACTTTCCTTTTGTACTTAACCATTCAGCAAAACCAAGTAGGCAGTTCATTCATGACTGAAGGCTAAAATTTATTTTGTGTGTGTAGTGTAGGTTGAGTAACCCTTTTAAATACTACTTATGTGATCTTTTAAAAAATCTTGCTGTATTGATTGGTTTACAAATTACTTACAAGTATATTGCTATACTTAAGTGCTTCAGATGAAAAAGAATTTTAGTTGTTCTGAGCTTGATAGGTTATGAGCTATTTCTTTTCATTTTGTGATAAGCTTTACTTAATGAATAATAAAACATTTTGTATTTTATAATAGAAAAAGTAGTACTGTGTCAGTGTTTGAGTAGCAAACAATTCTGGCTTTATGTCTTGTTCCATTTTTTACTCTTCAGATTAAAAATAAAAGCTGAGAACATTACCTGTAATGGATTATCAAATATTTGCATCATTGCTTTTCTGAACATTTGAGTTTTAATTTTTAGGTAATATTGATTTGCTAAATGGTAACAATTTGTATTTTAAATCACATTTGAAATGCCTCCTGTTTTGAGTTTTGCGTTTTTTCTTTAATCCTTAATTTTATAATAGTTTTTGAAATATGATTTGCAGAGGAGTTTAATAAAGAAACTGGGCAGGCCCTTGTTGGAATAGAAACACTACCACCGGATTTAAGAGATTTTGTTGAGGAGGACAACCTGCGATTTGAGAAAGAATTGGAAGAATGGGATGCACAAGTTGCCCAGAAAGCTTTGCAGGAAAAACTTTTAGCAACTCAGAAATTGAGGGAGTCAGAGTCTTCTGTGACAACAGGTTAGTCCGTTTTTATTAAATTGCATTTTATTTTCAATATCATGTTTATAATTGATAGTTTATTATAAAAATAATATATGCTCTTGGGGGAAGGAAAAAAAAAACTTTAGTTATTCTAAAGTATAAAGACACCAGCAAAAAATCATCTGAAATTCTATTACTCAGAGATAACAAAAGGCAACAATTTAGTTTACCTCTTTGTCAGACATTACTGTATACATATATACCTTTCTTAGGTTAAATGAGATGATTCTGCTCATGCTCCCTCTACCTATCCTGACTACTTTGACTTTTCTTGGCAAGAGGCTTGGAAAAGCTATGAAACCATCAGGTAGCTCAAATCAGTTCACTAAAGCTATCAGAAGAATGAACTCTATTAATTACATATTTGAGCAAAGTAATACTATTGTTATATCTATATAGATTTTATATAATACTGAAACTGTTAATGTAGAGAATTTATTTGATTTTTTTTTTAGAAATCTTAAAGTTAAAAACAAAGCTAGCAGAAACTAAATATTTAACATATTCCAAGTAAAATTGTGTATGGACCCATTAAAACAAGAATAAAAATGTATAAAAATATAAGCATTAAAAAATCATTCTATAGTTATCAACTGATGAAATCAATAAAATATTGGGACACTATAAAAATTAAATATGTTCTAGCAAAATTGAAAATAGAATGTCTTCTGATTTTTTAAAGATTAATTTCATCATCATCAAGTTGTGAATATATTTTAGAATGATATATTTTGTATTGCAGAAAAGGTTCTATTTCTTTTTAGTCACTGGGGAAATGAGAGGAGATAGATTAAACACAGGTATTTTCCTTAAACTCATTTGTCTTTTTTTTTTAATAACTGAGTAGATCTTTTTGAATCACCTCTTTTTTGTAAAATCTGTTCTGTGTGTTTTGTTTTTATTTCTTAAGGAAGCATTTTAGGTGTTTTGACATACAGGTGCTCATGCAGCATTGCCTAGGTAGGTTTCAGCATTATCATCTGAACTTTGAAGGAATTACTTTTCAGTGAGAGAGATTTATAATACCACAGTGTGGTATGGTGATTGATGCAGGCACTCACAGATCTTCCCAGACTTATGACTTATTTTCATAAGAATTGGATAGCTGATGATCTAAGAGGCATTGGTTCAGAATTTTTAAAAGACCAAGATAATAGTATTATACCAACAGAAATGCCCACATTTTGATACATAATGGAGTAGAGTATATCTTAATATCACCATTGTTGTCTCTAGTGAGCTCAACTATTGCAAGGACTGTAGTTTCTTCCTGTACATCAGAGGGCCACCGTGTGGAACAGCTGAAACTCTGTGGTTTCACAACAGTGCAGTTACATTACAGTAACTTCGTATACATTAGTAGGGAATAAAATAGCTCAGTAGATATCAGGAGGTTTCTGTGTTCAAATCACAGTGTAGTAACTATATTACAGTTCCTTTCATTTTGGGGCCAGTTCCATCTCCCGGTGATTTCACCCCTTGAATTCTTTACGTATCCCTCCCAAACCGCTCCCCAGAACCTGCCCCATGATGGAGCCACTGTGTGACTCTTTCTTAGCTTTGAAGTACCCAGTTTGCACGGAGCTGTTCTCCTTTTGCTGGTGGGAGGACGGAGCTGTGCAGTTAGCTGCGTAATTAGTGAAAGTGGTAGTGGCACCTGAGCGCCCAGCGGAAGGTGAATCCTTCATCCATTGGTTAAGCTCCGTTCTTGGCTCATTTATATTTTATAGCATTAAAATATTAAATTCTCTACAGTCTCCTTCTCTTCATCTTTTCTGTTTCTCACAAGACTCAATTTACAGACATTTTATTTTTACTAAGTCAAATTGATGTGTATTTCCCACTGATATTCCTATCTGACAAGACTAGCTAATTTTTCCCCATCCTTTTTATTTGTCTGTATGAAAAGAGCACGTCTGTATGCCCCACTGCCTTTTTTTCTTTGATCAGTACTTCCTGTCATACACTTTATATGCTGTTTTATAAGTTTTAAAATAACTCAGTAGTAGGCATTGGTCATACAATTGCATGCCTCTCTTTTTAGTGTTTAAAAAAACAAACCTGAAGACGAATGCAGGTATATTTCTGAGAGAAGCCAGAATAACTAAAAAATAAAGAGACAGAAAAGGTGAATCCACATCTAACTGTTATAATTATCTTCTAGGCTGGTGTTTTAAAAAACAATGGCAATACTGCCTCAGTAGGAAACATTATGTCCTCTCTAGAATTGCTAGAAATACGTACTTTGAGTTAGTAGAAATAAAATGTGCTAAGTCTATAAATTTGAGGAGTGAGATTATTGTTTAAAAGATTGGTTTCTATTACTGTATTGTCTTAAATACCATACTAAGAAATCCATCCTCTGTTTCAGGGGAATTTAACATAGCACAATTAAATAAGGAAATCTTTTGTAATATGTTTATTAGAACCATTCTTTCGTATTATTAGTAGAGAAATTTTACTTTGATGCCCATGCTATCATTTTCCAGTGTCTCTTCACATTTTTCAAAGTAATTTGTTTAATTTGGCATAATGCTTTCAGAATATCAAAGTGAAACCTGTATTTAAATCTCTCAGGTGTGCACTAATATGGGTGACTAGTGGACATAATGTAAGGAAATCTTGTTTATAAAATCCATCAGAGTAATTTTTTCTTCCCTCCTTGCAAATCTTCTCAGTAGAGCTATAATCTAAAAACCATTAAAATTTAATTTTTTCTGAGTGATACCCCAAATTAGAATTAATTTATATAATATTAATTAAATGAGTGTTTATCTTCTTTAACACGTGACCAAGAAATCAATAGGCATTACTTCTCCAGCACCATTCATTTTCTTATTGAAACTAAGTAATAAATGATAGGAAAGTATTTTTAGTCCATCTCACTCTACCTTCATAAACCTGCTTACTCCAAAAGAAAACTGTGTTTAAAAAATTAGCCAATAGTTCTTAACTGTTACTGTATATATCAGAATTACCTGGAAGACTTTTTTTCAGAGTATAAACAGGACACCCCACCTAAGACCACCTACGACTTACTGGGATCAGAATCTGTGGAGGAAGAGTCCAGAATATATATTTTTAAATAGATCTGCAGACAGTTCTGAGGTGTACCTCTGGTTAAGCAGCATGGCTCTAGGCTGTATGTATAGAACAGAAGTTTCTCTGAAGGAGAGACAGGCTTTGCCTCAGTTCTTGTTTTACTTGTGTTACTTCTGTCTTATTCAAAAACCACTAGATGTCCTTATGACGTATATAGCATACCCAGCTTTTAAAAACAGAAAGAAACTGAAACCAAAAAGTAAGAGTAGAAAAAATGGTTAATACTGGTATGAAATTCATTCCAAAAGATTTCATAGATTTTCTTAGAGGTGGCATGCAGAATTGGCTCTGGAACTTTTCTGCTGTCTACAAGTCAAAAATCAGCTGATGCTCCAGGAATGTACAACTGGTTCCTAAAAGTTAGACCTGGTAGAATGAACACTATCCTCAACACTCTCAAGTTCCTTTAAAGCAGGAACTGGGTGATGTCTTTATTTAAATCTCCAAATCTAGCATAATAAATTACATATGATAGATACCCCTTCTGTGTTTTCTGATTTGATTTCATTCCCTATGGAGATTGCAGTCATGAGTTCCTAGGGGCAATCCTCAGTATATGGGAGTATCACGATTTAAAAAGTATAGTCAAAATAACTACATTATGGAAGAAGACTAAAAATACGTAGTGCAGATACAGCTCTATATCCTGGATGAATTTTAGGTTTAACATTGGTTCCTAAAGCCTCTACCTGTCACATTCCTGACAATCTTGTTTGTGGTGGCATCCAGGAATCTGAAGTCTCCAGAGTTTTTCTGATAATTCTGTGCAGGAGCCTAGCATGGCTCTTGTAGGCTGCTTTTGGAAGATCATTGATTTTAAACACATTTCTAGAAACAAATGGATTTATTTGCTTTGAAGCAGTCCTCTTTATTCTTCTAAATGTGAATGTAATAATAGTAAGTGTGACTCATTAGTAAGTCACAGTATGAAATATTTCTGAAAGATATGAAATACTGCTCCTTTTTAAATAGTTAATTAAAGAGCAGATCCTATGCTTTAACAGAAAGCCCTTTGTTTGTCACGTTGACTCTCTTAAAATGTTGAAGGATGTAACCAGGAAATAGGCAGAGAATATTCTCAAGGCCCTTCCAGACCCTTACTTTAGACAGGAAGGTGGACCAAAGGAGCAGTCTCAGAGTGCTCCCAGGTTGTTAGATTTTATATAACAGCCAAATAGGTGAATGAAGCCCTTCCATTATGAACACAGAGCTTGGCTGGATAAAGTCTTATGTGGAAGATAGCTATCCAGAAATCTCAGTGAAACACCCATAGAACAGGTAATTGATTTGAGAGATACTCTAGTTACGGGGATACCTCCACAGAGAACTAGTCATTCACAGTCGAACAAGTGCATTCAGGAGTTTGTAGCTGCAGATAGGTAACCAAGGAAGACTTCCAGGAATTAAGAATAACAAATGTCACCGCTGAAGCTTGAACAATAACATATTGTTTCATAACTGAGGGACCGGTTAGTATAAAAATGTCAGTTAGAATATAAAGCAAACAGCATAGCCTCTCGTTACTGAGTTCCTGCCATTTATATAGGCCAGCGGCGGTGCGGCTTCTGGAGACTCACAGGGTGAACAAAAACCATTGTGTGTATTTGCACACAAAAGAGCCAGAGTGTTTGTCCAACTGTTGTTTTTAACAAAGAAATGGAAATTCCCTAAATGTATGGCAAGATATTAGTTGTATGAGCCTTTCATACAAAACAACATTGTATAACCAGTAAAAAATATATTGACAGGAAAATTGTTATATTAAGTTAAAAGGAGTATATTCATAATGGTTCTTTTTGTTTAAGACAATGGGAAAAGTCTGGAAATATATAATACTAAAAATATTGATAGTGCTTAACTCTGCATAGTGGAAAGAGCTTTTTATTTTCCTCCTTTGGTTATTTGTTTGTTTTAGTGAACACATTTTTTACTCTTCCGGTTTGACAAAATGAAGCCAAAACCTTTTTTCTTTTTTATGAAAACCCTCTGTTATAATCTGACTCCCTGGTAATTCTTTCAAGACAGCCTTTCTATAAATACGTTATGTTTCATCTAAACCAGATTATTCCCCGTTATTCTTAGTTGTAGGGAACTTTCCTTTTATTATAGGTTTGCTCACGAAGTACCCTTCATTTAAAAAATGTCCTCTTACCTTCACTGTTCTCGAAATTTTATCCATTCTTTAAGACCTTCCTCATACCCCGAAGTCTTTATGAATCTCCCTAATAATACCCCTGTAGCAACTATTGTCTTTTTTCCTCTATTCTATTCCCAGTCTGTTCTCACTACCAAATTTATGTTATATTTTTGATTTGCTTACCAGTGTAAAGGCTCATTAATAACAAGGACTTAATTAATCTTTTATCTGTCCTTACCAGTGCCTTTGCATGTGCTGTTCCTCCTACCTGGAATTATCTTCTTTCTAATCTCCAAGATAATCTCTGCAAATCCTTCAAGACTCATCTCAGTTGGCATTTCTTCTAGAAAGTCTTTCTTAAGATGCAGCATCATTCCAAGTGTGTATATTGGGTCCACAGTGCTTCTGTAGGACCTTGTGCATAAGTCTTTTATTGTATTTAGTACTTTGTACTGTAATGGAATATATATTTATCTGATTTTATTGAGAGGTCTTTAAATTTAGTGAATGAATTTTATGTCTTTTTTTTTTTTTCCCCCACACAGTACTGAGAATGGCACTGGCTCAGTAAACATGTTGGAAATGAGATTTGGGGTTTTGTTTACAAACTTCCAGATCTCCAGTCCTTGTAGGTTCACCTACTGTGACTACAGCACCACTCAGATAAGTTCCCTAGAAGATACATACACAAGGAAAATTCTGGAGGAAATAGTTCTGTATGACATTTAGGCAAAATCGTTCAGCATCATTTATGAGAATTTTGGACTGAAATTGCTATGTGGAAGGAAACCTTGACACTGGTGACCTAAAGTATATTTGACTGTGTTGATCAGATAAAAATACTTTTGCTCCTAAGGACCTAATTTACATACACTGTCCAGGTTTCCATGGCTTAGACCAGTGTCAGACCAGATGGATTTCTTGGCCCTCATTGCATTAAGCTCACATCCTATTAGCCATTGATGTTTTTTTATCTATTACAGTGAGAAGAGACAAAGAGGGGCAAGCATAAGTGATCAAAGCTTTATCAACAAGAAGTTTCTCTCTGTTAAGCCCTAAACCAGCTGGCTTAAGTCACTGATCATGAAACCTTCCAGAAGCAGAAGCCTTGCTGAGCTGGAACCTAAGATTTTCTTATCACATAGGGACAATGAAAGAACATTGCAGTACAAAGTCAGGAAATACAGAAATGAGGACATTTAATTTCTTTTTCTCTGCCCATCACACACGTTGTAAGTTTTAGTTCCTTCCTTTAGTTTTCCTTGTCATGGTATATGTTAGCCCCTTCATCCTGCTTATTCATGCAAAAACTTGAGTCATCTTCACATCAGTCTCCAAACCTTTGTCTAAAATATATCTTGACTCTAACAGTTCTCTCTGTTGCTGTCCCTGTTGTCCAAAAGCACAGTCATTTCTTGTATTGTTCTGGTACCTTCTAGTACTTTCACTGCTTCAGATTTTATTCTCCTCTCTAATCCATTCTTCAAAATGTAGCCAGATAATTTTTTTAAACCTGCCATGTTGCCATTGTATTTAAAACATTTATTCACTTCCTTTTGCCCTCAAAACTTTTATGTGACTCACAGGCCTCTATTTTATCCTTAACCTGCATCTTCTCTTGCCATATTCAAGAGGAGCTCTTGTACTATAGTTCAGCCATTCTAGGCTCATGCTCACTTCCTGGGCTATTCATTCTTCATGTGGCAAACCTAATCTATCATCCTTCAGCTAAAATCTAAATTACCCCTCCCCCATTTTATCCCCAGAATGTATTATTATAATATTGTCACAATTCGTATGTGTGATTCTTTGGTTGATAACTTTTTCCATAGTTGACTATAAGCTTCTTGGAGGCAGGAACTGACTGCTTTGCTCACACCGGGAGTCCCAATGCCTAGCCTAGTGCCTGGTACTTAGATGCTTAGTTAAAGATTACTGGGTAAATGAAAGACCATGTGTCTATGTTGAAAGTATAGCATTTCTTTTTGAATGGTATTTCATTTTGAGAGATGTTTTAAATTAATCAAATATTGGGAATAATGACAGTAACCTTGCCGTTTCTTACCAGTTGGTTGAGCAAGAACTCACGTAACCTATCCCAGTAACACTGTAGAATATTTTCATGTACTTTCTTATTCCTCCTTTCAGTTCATTTGTTCCATTATGTTATTGTGTGCTTATTATATGTTCGATGTTAAAGAAACAGCAGAGTACAAAAGGGAAATAACATCCCTGCTCTGGAGATGCTTACAGTCTAGCAAGGAATATGGGCTTGAAACAAATACTTAATAACAGTAATGAAGTCACAATTGTGATAAGTGCTGTTAACGAGAAAGTATAAGCTACTCTTGAGCAACAGTTCTCATCTGGGAGTGGTTTTGTTCCTCAGGAGGCATTTGACATTACTGATTGTCACACCTTGGGGGTCAGTACTACTGGCATCTGGTGGGTTGATGCCTGGATACACTGGACAACCCTCTGCACCAAAGAATTGTCCAAACCAAAGTGTCAGGAGCGCTGAGGCTGAGCAACCCAGCTCTGGAAATGGGGTAATCAGGAATACTTCTATAAGAAAGCGGTATTTAGACAAGAGACTGTGTAGAAGTTATTAGATGAGCAGGGGAATGAGACTAGGTGAACTTACAGGCAAAGGGAAGAAAATGAGGAAGATCCAAAGGTTGAAAAGTAAACCTCTTCTTCGGTGTATTGGATAAGCTGAGAAAAGGCTAGTGTGTGTGTCCCTTTATGATCAAAGGGCAAAGGACACCAGGTGATGCTGGAGAGATAGGTGGAGGCTCACTTATGTAAAGCCTGGTAGGTTGTGAAAGGATTTTGGGGCTGTCTGTTAAACAGCCAGTGGACTTCAGAGTACACTGTTGGGTCTTCAGGGTCTGGAGCTCAGAGCTTAAGCAGTAGATATGACTTGGAGAGTTCTTTGCAGAGATGGTGTTTGGAGTCTTGAATTTATATTGGTACCAGTTTGCCAAGTTGTAATTGTTTTCCCTCTGACAGCACTCAGCTACCAGGAATAGGTTCATAAAAGACAGAAGGTGGGTTTATTCAGGGCTAGAGTTTTGTTAAGATAGGTGTGAGAAAGTATATTATTGTGGCCAGAAAAACAGCTGCTGTGCTCTCTGTGGAAATTCAGACCAGGATTGTTATACAAAGGAATCTTTTTTTTTTTTGGTAGAATGCTAGTGATTTTTCAGAGTGAGATTTTGGTATTTATCATGACAGAAAAATTTACTGTGAATTTCTTAGCATAAACTGTACTGAGGGCTTTCTTTTGTAATTATTTGACTAATCTTGGATCTGATTCCTTTTTTTTTTATGGTAAATTCTGGGGGATGTGCTGTATATTGAAGGATGTATTACTTTAAATAGAAGAGTAAAATTGATTATTGTTTAACTTCAAATGAGAAATAACAGATTCATCTTAGTATAGACTTTGTGATTTATATTAGATATACAATTGATTCTTTTCTCATGAAGCACAAGCAGGAGAACCAGAATATCTAGAGCAGCCATCAAGAAGTGATTTCTCAAAGCACTTGAAAGAAGAAACTATTCGAATAATTACCAAGGCATCACATGAGCACGAAGATAAAAGTCCTGAAACAGTTTTGCAGTCGGTAAGAACTTTTCTTTTAGCTCTCTGAACGTAGCCGCCATGCTCACGAGGTTTCCTGGCAGTGTAAGGAGAATGCCCTGTCTGGGAGTCAGGAGAGACTGGGCTGAGGGACGGCTCTTCCATGAACATGATCAGTGATTGCAGGTGCCACCTGCAGTCTGTAATTTCCTCAGCTGTAATTTTTAAAATACTGCTTTAAAAAAAATAAATTTCTATCTTTCTGTTAGAGAATTATGAATAATCATAGACTAAACTGGTCATTTGATTTGAAACTTAAAAAGAGAAGTACAAAATTTAGCATTATTTTTCCTTTCCCTAACCTTCCCTCCATATTTAGTTGTATTACATTGGAGTAGCTGGGAATGTAAAATATGATTTTCATTGTTACCTGGACTGTGTCAAACAATCAAATACTAGATATTCTAGGTTAAAATATTATTAGCAGAACAAATATGATACCATAAAACAGTTTTTGCATACTTCAAGGGTATCCTGTACAAAATTGTCATTATATGGCTCCTGTATTATAATTTCAAGTAATCAAATGTATCTTTTTATAACAGTAAGTTGAGCACATTGATATTGTATTATGTTTTCAATGAATATATCCTGAGAGATGTTATTGCAAGAATTTTGTACTACATAACAATTCAGTTGCTGTAGTGATTTATTTTTTATTTTATTAGTGAGTACAGGCAGCTCAAGTACATATTTTGTGATAGCTAATTTTAGTATTTGAAGATTCCTCTCCTAGGAGAACTAAAGAAAACAGGACATCTAATTTTTCAATACATAATTTTCTACTTAATGAACTTAATCCCAGTAATAGCCTGCTAATTTCAGTGAGGTCTTTAATATGATAAGACCTTGATTAACCAAAATGTTCAATTAATAGGGTATTCTGTTAATTATGTTTTGATGAACAAAGTAATAAGAAATTATTTTTAAATTTTATTTCCTGTTTGAAGAAGTTTGATATATAATCATCTTACTATAACATATATATTAATACAGATATTTTTCATTATTCCAAATTTTGCAAGTAACCTTGAGACTATGAATAAGCTTGAGATGAGGACCTGCTAACTCTGAAGCACTTCCTGAAAAATGCTTCTTTTAATGGCTCTGGGGTGTCTGCTTTTTGGAGAATGGTAGAAGAGGAAATATGTGGGAGGGAGAAAAGGCAGAGAAGTAGATACAAGGGAGAAATATTTTTGCCTGACATAAAAATATAAATTGCCAGGGCTTTTGCTAATTAGGATTTTTATTTGTTAGAGCCTAAATTATGGTTGATAAGTAGCATCCTTTTAACTGGTGATCAGAAAGCCAAAAGCATTAGTTGAGTGTAGAATCATGACTTTTTATTTTGGCTAATCATGTGTAATTTAAATTTGCAGAAATGAACACTTAAATTTTGATTGCTTGGTTTATTAATACAGATATCATCTTACAAGGCAGCAATCTACTGTTTCACCTTTACTTGAGAAAGGAGATGGCACTGAGAGAATATGATAACTAGCATAAATATTTTTCCATTTGGCTTCTTTTGTGGAGTAGCACCAACAGTTGGCCCCATTATCTGTATAAATCCTGCAGAATGTCTGGTCTCATAGTCAGTTGCTTAGGATCATGGTAATCACTTACTGGGTCTTCTCGACTGAAGGTATGCCTTAGAAACTAAACTGCAAAGAGTCTTCAGATGTGGGGAGTAGATAGTACTGTGTTTCTGAATATTGGTTTTACTTCTTACTAACTGCAAATTTAAGTAAGTTGCCTAATTTTTCTAAACCTCTTTTTTTTTAACATAAGATGGAAGGGATTTGGGGATGAATTAAGATCATTTTTTTTAAGTGCCTAACATGTACCATAGGCCCTTAGTAGCTGTTTGTTTCCTTCTGTTACTTAAATCCTAACCATTTCACAAATATACATATATAAAATTCCAGCCTTAAGGTTAAAAAAAAAATTCCTGGAAAGCTTAGAATCAAAGAAACCATAGAGAGATACTCTCCAAAGGTTAAGACACCTTACTTTTTAGAAAAATGTCTCTAATTTTAAATGAACTATTTTTAAAAATAGAGAAAAGCAGACTCCAAAAAAGACTCATGCATATTCCTATTACCCAAAGTTAATCATTGTTAATATGTTGGTGTGTTTTCTTTCATTCTTATTTTTATATACAGGTTTGAGATTTATTTTTGTAGTTGAATTACTACTTTGTATAAAATTTTATATCGTAACTTTTCTTTTTTAAATCACTTCATTATTTCTCCATGTTATAAGCTCTTTGTAAAAAACATTTAAATGGTTGAATAATACTCCGTTAGGTGACTAAATTCTTTTTTACTTACTCACCCCCCATTGTATATTTGTTTCTACTTTTGCATTATTATGAATGGCTCCTAAAAATGAAACTTCTATATTTCTGGTTATTTCTTTAGATTCCCACTGGTTGAATTACTAGGTTAAAAAGTATGAGCATATAAAGGGGGCCAAAAGAGTGGAAGGTATATAGCTTTCTAATCACCCTTTTATGAACCACTTTTTTAAAAAGTCATATATTTAATGGATTTCAAGCAATTAGTAAAAAGCTTTATATTTTAATTATTTTTGCAACTTTTTAACTTGAGGAACTTATTTTTAATCTCTTTCAAGTTCAGCCTTTGTTAAGGTGTTCACGTGGGGCCTGACAGTAATAGGAAAATACAAATATACCTGTACTATACCTCAGTGAACCCTAAAGTTCTTTATATGAAAAATTTTTAGAGTACTTTAGGATACCTGCACTTGATGAGCAATACAATACGTATTATGTGTGTGTACATATGTACGTATATATTTATATACAATTATTATATGTGCCCAAAGTTTCTTCCTTTTTTCAACTTTCACCCATGTAATTAATCAGTATTATGCTATTGAAACTCTTCTACAGTAACTGAAAATGTTTATTAAACAGTTATTTTACCTAAGTGCAATTTTTTTCAAAGGAAATATGTTGTTTTACAAGGATCAGTATTGTAAGGAATACATTTCCCAGTTGCTACTTACCTTAAATTTATCTTTTTCTTCTCATTATAGTATTGTTTTGGATTGGTTTGCTTGTGAGAAACTTTTCACCACAAAGTGAAGATAAATTTCTTCATTTACTTGCTTATATTTCACTTGTGAATGGAGACCTAGGACAATTTTTACTCTCTCAAATGCTGGAAAGATTAAGAACTCCTAAATTAGATGTCATAGGTCAAGCTTATCTCTGTAAGATAAGTGTGGCAGTAATATTGGGTTAGAATTATTCAAATAAAAGCAATTTAAAGTAACATAATAGTATAATAATATTGGTAATACCTATCATTTATAGAACAAAAATTACGTATCACGTGTTGGGTTAGCTGAATATTATCGCTCATGATAATGACAACCATGCAGGTTGGTTATTTCCTCTTGAAAAGCTGAGGATTCGAATAGAGCAAAGAAACCTTTTCTAAAAATGTTATGATTAAAAATAACATTTCTATTGGGGAGGATATAGCCCCAAGTGGTAGAGCACATGCTTAGCATGCATGAGGTCCTGGGTTCAATAACCCCAGTACCTCCTCTAAAAATAAACAGACCTAATTACCCCCCCCCCACCAAAATAAAATAATTAAATAATACAATAATAAGTAAATAAAATATTTTTTTTTAAAAAAGAACATTTCTTTTAAAAGAGATAGTGCCAGCCTTGGCCATTAGTTTTGTTTTATCGTTTAATTAAACGTTTGCTGCATATGTACTTCAGAAAAGTTAGAAAAATCACTAAAATTTACATATATTTTAAATTAAAATAAAACCACTTTAATTGTTTTTATCAACATTTTCTATTATTTTATGTGGAAACTAAAGTTCATCTTTGCTTAAGAAAACATTTATGATAATGTTTGAAACTATTTAAGCTTCCTTCAAGCACATTAAGTACTTTTGAAATTTGTTTGTAGGTAAATAGTGAATATGCTAGTTATAAATCTATTTAGTACAGTAAAATCCTTGTGAAGTCTAAACAGTGTTTTGAATAAACCATATTAGTGTCTTTGAGTGGACTTTCGGGATTTCATACTGGCTTCCACTTCATTAGTGTGGATTAGTGAAATTCACAGAATTTGTTAATGAAAAAAAGAAAACCTGATTGAGTTGTTAAAAATGGATATTAATTTCAAGCAGCTTTTTCAAAAACAAGAATTCACTGGACACTCATGATGTAAATATATAGTACTTGGTCTCACAGGCTGTGACCAAGTGAGTTAAGCACAACAGAGTGTGGATATTAAGGGTATAAAACAATTGATTACTAGAAAGGATAGAAAAGTAAACTCTCATAAGAAAGAAAACCTGTGAACTCTCCTGGATTCAGAGGAGGTCATATCTTATTTTGATGAAGAGATCAAGGAAGACTTTATGGAGTTACTAGACTTAAAAAATAAATAAAACCACCTACAAAGACAGTAGTAGGATATACAACTTCAATGTTTATTATTTTTAAGAACTTGGAGTCCAAGAAGCTTGTGGAAAAAATAAAAACTTAGTGTTTGAGTAGTAACGGAAAAGCTGGAGGTCTTGTATTGTTACTTGATTAATGCATTTGCTTCTAAAGTTCAGTTTTAGGTAGTTTCATTTTATACTAAACAAATGAAGGTATTTTTAAGACTTAAGAGTCTGTGCACTTAAACTGGGGGCTTCCGTTGTTCTGTTTTCTAATGTTTATACTAATGATTTTCTTCTGCAGAAACCTGAGAATACCACAAGCCAACCACCTTCTAACCAGCAAGTTGTAGAGGTGGCGATTCCTCATGTAGGGAAATTTATGATTGAGTCAAAGGAGGGGGGTTATGATGACGAGGTACCTTTATTATAGCCCTTTGCACAATTTCCACTTGTTTTTGGCTATTTAATGCAAGTACTTTGGGCATGCCTGCACCCTCACACTTATGTCTATTGCTGCATAACGTACAGCTTTGCCACCCACAGTCTGAAATTACCTTACCAGTTGCTAACAGTACTTTGAATTTCAAATGAAAATTTAAGTACAAAGCTTATAGATTTGTCAGAAGAATAATTTTATGTTGCTAGAGTTAATTCTTTTGTGCAGACATAGGATTAGTTTATTCCCGGGTTGATAGATTACAAGATTTGTTTTAATTAAATAGCACAAGTCTTGAGCACTTAAAAGTTTTTATTTTCCTTTCCTGTTTTACTTGAATTACTTGATTCTAATTCTTGGTCAACCATTTCTACCAGAAGAACCTACAGCCTGATTGTGAATAGCTAATTAGGGCTTTTTGCTTCTGCAACTTCTGAGTGACTGAATTGAATGATTCATCAGCATTGCTGAATGCCTACCAGTGTTTGCACACTGAATACCTCCATCTTATCTCTTCTTACCACTCCACTGTTAATTCTCGTCTACTTGATTTTCTGTCCGTATGGGGGCATTTTTACTTCTCATGAAAGGTTTCTTTGGAACCCAGATGGAAATAGCTAGTCCCATTATATTTTTACCCCCTTTTCACTTTTTTCTTAACACTCTTAGATCTTTGACATATTTGAGGGAGGGCCAGTAAACATGTTAATAAATAGTAACAACAGAGAAGATAGACTTTGGATTCTATCATTTGTTAGTTTTTGCTGGCATGGATGAGAATTGAATGCATATTAAATTGTTTTTTTCCAAGTAACATTTTTTCAGACTTAACCTCAAGGTTATAATTAGGTTATTGTATGAGTTATTCACCAAAATCAGATGTCATAAAGATATTACTATTACTGTGCCGCTATAAGAAAGCATGGGCCATAAAGAGAATAAGAAACAGGTTTCTGATTTAGGAACTGGTCAGAAGGATTTTCTGAAGCAGAAAATGTTAGGTATATTGCAACTGTCAGTGTGTAATCCAAAATAAATACTGTGGATAGTAGATTCAGTAAATCCGAGGTAATGGATGCAATCTCTTGATTGCTCTAATGTGATAGCTTCATAGTGTCTTGAGTTATTTCATTTTGCAGATATTTTAAAATGTAAGCATCTAAGCATACAGTCGTCCCTTGGTATCCACAGGGGGTTGGTTCTAGTACCCCCCAACCTGCTCCTCCCTGCAGATATCAAAATCCTTCGTGTTCAAGTCCCTTATGTAAAATGTCATATTACATAATAAACTTACGCAAACAAAGAAATATTGAACTATTTAGTACTTAATAGCAGTACATTTTTCTGTTTATCTGTTACCAGGTTGACACTTCAAAATTATGGAAACAGGCATCTTTTTAATAGAAATGTTTTAATAAAAAATGCTCATTGATCAAGCATATTGATGCTTGTTTTAGGATGACCCTTCTTGAATTTAAAAAAGTAGAATTGTAATTAATCATTTAACACTATCTTTTGTGCAAGTGCTTATGCTATTGGCAGAGTTGTGTTTTGTGTTTTTTTTAAAATTCCTTGGAGTGGTAGTTTAACAGTGCATGTGCCTTGTAACTTTTAAAATAAGTCATATGGATGCAGGGCTGCTGCTTAGATGTTTAGACCATATGGTTGTGCAGGCAGGAGTGCCTGGCCCACGGGTAGAAGTGGAGTTGAAATTGAGCTAATACTGAGCTCCCCAAGCCTTAAAGAAGAGGCACCTTCAATAAAAAGATTGTTGCTTTCTCTAAATGTTTCTCTGAGAGAGCAGCATATTTTCTAATTTGTTTGTCAAGAAAGGGGTGCCTTGTTAAAATTCTTTAATTCAGAGAGGATGCCTTTTTGCAGTTTGCACAAAGGCACCATGTAAGCTAGCTGTGGCCCTGTATGGATGATTTTGAGAGATGTGTGCATATTGGATCACATTTGCTACAAAAAAATTGCAGTGTTTGATTTATAAACAGTGAAAAACAAAGGACTTTTAACTTGCATGTAAAGGAGTTACTTTGTTTTTTTTTTTAATATTGTTTTTTATGATAACCATTCAAAAGTTCGTTCTTTAAATCCCTTGTGGCAGATGATGATGACACCGAACATGCAAGGTATTATCATGGCGATAGGTAAATCCAGGAATGTATATGACAGGTGTGGCCCTGAAGCAGGGTTCTTTAAGGTACAATTAACATTTTCATTTTAATTTGTTCTTGAAATGTTTTATTTCCTTGAATTAAATTTGGTTTCCTGTATATTTTCTCTTTTCCTATCTTAGCCATGGCCACCTAATATTCTAGGAGTTTCTTTTATGCATGAATCTAAGACTGATTTTCTTTTTTTTAATTCAGATAATTCAATAAAAATGAAGCATTTTACCTGAGTTATCCTACTACTACACCTCTGATTTAACAAATTTGAATTATGTTTTTATTTGAAGTGAATAAAGGGTATTGATGAGCAAAAATAGAAACTGAGTAACTGCTTCTGGTAATAGTTTATTTTCTCCTCGTTGGTAATACTGTTAGTCAACATTACAATATTTTTTCTGTAAGTTTTTTTTCTAATCATTAAATACCAGATTACTTTCTTCATTTGGTTGTTTCTAAAATGATTTGTTAGGTTTCTTGCTTGTTTGATTTTCCTATGATTAAATTTAACATCCTAGTCATTTCAAGACATGAGACCATCAGACTAATGCGTTAGTCTAGATCTTTTTTCCCTGTGACACCAGATCTCAACAATGTTTTGATGACACTATTTGTTTTTACATATTTGAAAGATGAAAACACTATGTATGTTTTGTCATTTTCTTTATTAACCAAAAAATATTCATTGTTTTTATCCCTCCCTTTAGTGTTTGTTTAAAAAAAAAAAAAAGCCTTATTGAAGGGTAAGCTGCATGTTCCCTTTCTTGACATTAAAAATCTAAAATTTTCCCTAAATTTCTGTGCTCTACCGTAATTCAATTCAATCTTTAAGAAGCTGCTTATTTTTAGTGTTTCTTTTAATGTATAACACAAAACAAAGGACTTGTGAAAAGCAACCTCATGTCAATAAACGCTTTTGAACTGGTTAGAATTAGAGTGACCAGCCATCCTGATGTGCTCGGAACTGAAGGATTTCCTGGGATAAAGGACGTTAAGTGCTAAATTTTAGAAGTTCTGGCAAACTGCCCCCAAGATAAGTTGTTTACCCTAGTAAGATCCTATGAGAGAGGTAGAAGAAGGTAATACAAAAAACAGCTTTTATGTTTAAAAATTTATCTTTATTCCCAGGTAATCTGCATTTCCTTTAAAAAAACACTGAATGTATGTTTTCTAAAGTTTTCATTTATTTCTTGTGGAACAGTTATCTCTCATACCACTGTAATTTTTTGTCAAATTTGGTATCTTTATGTTGAACTAGAAACGTTAGTTTTATTACATTAATACCAGCATATATTTTAAAGAGCCAGCTAACTATATATATACTACAAACAACAGTAGTCACATCATATCCCCTGCCCTCCACCCCTCCTGCCATTTGTGGGAACAGCCTTCAATTATTTAATCAAATCCTTTTGGCATTAATTCCATATGTTTAAGTAGAACGCTTGTGTTTTAGTGATTCTTAGTTTATACATTTCCTGTTAAATTCTCTACCGTGGAATGTAAACAGTGAGCCGTCTTTCTTCTCCTGCCCCATATACATGCACTGACACACAGTTTTTAATCCCTCCATCTGCACACATGTGTGTCCATATGCGCATTTTTTTTAAAAAAAAAAACTTGTCATTTGATTAAATCAGAATTCTCAGCTTATATTGCTATTTCTATGTATGCTACTCAGGATTGAACTAAGTCATAAACATTACTACTTTTTTTCCTCAACTTTCATTTTCCTTGGAATTACCTGGGTTGTTTTGGTTTTTTGTTTTTTAGGGGTGTTTTTTTTTTGTTTGTTTGTTTGTGTAGTTTTTTGCTCCGTTCTTTGTCAGTTTTATCTTCTTGTGGAAGTCTTTAAGGAGCTTTTTGACCTGCTCCAGTCTATATTGGTTTTCCTTTATTCCTGGTTTACAACTAATGTCTTGAGATCTTTCACTGTCACCTTGGGAATGCCCTTTTCATCATGTGCTTTATGTATTTTCTATATCTCATTTATTTTTCTTTTTGATTTACCGTCTGATTTTGATGCAACTGAAAATCTCTGAAGTTTATATTTGTGTACATTTTCATTCAGCTGTAATTGAGGAATATATATGTGTGTAATCTTACGTGAATATTATCAGTTTATAATTAATATGTATTTTTAACATAGGTAAATGACTGGCATTTGGAAAGTTCTAGTAATATATGATTTCAGGAAATTTGTCATGTAAATAACAAAAGTAATATACAGAATGCGACCATTCAGTAATACAGAGGTGTCTTAAATAAAACTAATAATGACAGTCTCTGCTGGTGCCCTCTTGTAACCACGTCTAACATTCATATAACCTGTCGGGTTTTTACAGACATGCATATAGAGAATATAATTTTTTTTAACTTTTACTGTTCATACTATTTTGTAACTTACATCGCTCAGAAATATATTGTGGGCGTTCTTAAAGACACTATATCCACCACGTTATCTATACTACTTGCACTTAGTATTCTGTGGTATAGATGTACTCTCATTTATTATATGTTACCTTCTATGTGGAGAGTTATCCTATATTTTTTCCTTGTCTGCCATTTCTATTTAAATTAGTTTATGATACCTTTTTCTATAGAGAAGTTTTAAAAATACTGTACTTTCAAATCTTTCTCTCTTTTTCTGGATTCTGGAGTTTCATTGCTTTATAAAAAGTTTCCTTCAACCTAAAGTATTACAAATTTTCTGCAATATTTTCTTAAAACACTTTTCTTAATAAATGTTTATTTTATAAACTCAGATGTACCCTATTTACATTTAACTCACCAGCAATTTGTTTGGGCTTTCTGTAGCCTATATTAATTTTTAAAAAATGTTGCTTTTTTAATTTGGGGGCTGTCTTCCTCAGGTTTGATGTTTCGCTTATTTGAACTTCCCTGTTCTTCTTTTTCTGTGGTGTAGCCTGCATAGGAATTGACTACCATAAGAGTAAGTTAGAACTCACTCGTAAAACCCTATGAGCCTAGCCCCTTTGTTGGTTGTAGATCTTTTGACAGACTTTTGGTTCCTTCTACAGCAGTTTGACCTGTTTGATTGTTCTCTTGGTTTTTGTTTGTTTGTTTGGCAGTTGATTCTAATCATTATCAACATTCACTATTAAATTACAAAATACATACATAGCACAGAGTCTAAGATGATTATTGTTTCTGCCTTCCTTTGTTCCCTAAATCAGATATAGTATATTTTAAAATTTTCATTCATTTTAATGCTTAATTTATTATAAATTGAGGGAAAGATTTTTTAAAATATTTCTTTTATCCTGTCATATTCTCCAAAAAAATCTTTGTTGGGTTTATTTTATATTAGCTTTTTGACTATAAGAAGTTTTTCACTTCTGTGCCTATTTAAGTACTTCCAAGTATGGATCTCCATGTGCATTATGATCAGACCAGTTTTTAAAATGTTATACGTGTTTGCCAGTAGTAAAACAATGTGATGAAAATGTTAACTTTATTACTGATAAGAAGGTAAGTTGGGAAATGAAACTTAGCATCTAGCTGGGTGAGTGGATTTGCTAAGGTTTAGCTTCTGAAGTAGGAAGTGTTACTAACCCAGTCAGTTGCAGTTACTGTTTTAATCACAGGGCTCCCACCTGGGAGTCTGCCTTGTAAACACAGAATATTAGAGAGTTAATAGGCAGGCAGATCTGGAAAAATAAACGAGGAAAGACACTTACCTGCGTCCTCCTCCTAAGCTGGCTTTATTTGTTAGGACTGGTTTTCACTGTTAACAGAAAATCCCAGAATTATAGTGGCTTAAAGAGAGAAATTTCTGTCATGTAAAAACAAAATCTAGAGAAAGGCAATGCAAGGCTACTATAATGAGCAAAAATAAAATCCAAAAGGAAAAAAAAAATAATATTCTCAGAGTAGTAGTTTCTTGTATGTGTATGTACAGGAGTGGGTGTGGGAGGGTCATATCGTACTTATAATCATGGGATTAGTGTAACTTTTTTCGTTTACTTTGGAAGACATTAAAATGTCTTTTTTGTACATTTTTTGACTTTACCTATTAAAGTGCCCTTAGGATTTTAATGAAGTATTAATACTTCTGTATTATGAAACTTTTTTCCCTTACTGGTTGTTTCATTGCTTCATTAACAGTTGTTCCCAGTTGAGATAACTTTATTAGTCTTTCTTTTACTTTTAAAATGCCTATTATTACTCCCCTGTTTATTCAGTAGATATAAAAATATCTTTATTAAAATATAAAACATGCTGAAAAGTACACAGTTTGTGGGTTTACAGCTCAGTGAATTATCGCAGAGTACACATATCCATGTAACTACCAACCAGGCCAAGAAATAGAACATTACAGTATTCCAGAAATTACCTTTGTTACTCCTTCGTATCATTACACTCTCTTCCTGTTCCAAAGTAGATGTTGTCTGGACTTCTAACAACATAAGTTTTCTCGTTGAACTTTACATATTTGGAATCTTTTACTATAGATCCTTTTTTTGTCTAGCTACTTTTACTGAAGAACATGTTTGGGGCTTCATATATATTATTGGATAAAGTTGTAATTTGTTCATTCTCATTGTGGTATTCCATTGCATGACTACACTATTATTCTTTTTCTTTCTGTTGATGAGCATATTCAAAAGGTATTTATTACCTGCTTATATCAAGGTACTGTCCTAAATCCAATGAATGTAGCTGGGGAAAAGATGGACTGAGTTCCTGACTTAATGAAGCTAATTTTCTAGGGGGAAGCAAACACTTATTAGATTTATAATCAGTATGATAAAGGGGACAGTTTGACATGATAGGAGAACATATAATGGAAAAACAAGTCTAGAGGGCTTCTTAGAGAAAGTGATATTTAAACAAATAAAATATACATATACCAAAACATGAAATGTAAACATTTCTCTCTTTTTAATTCTCATTCCACATTTAGCTTCCATTTATTCTTTCTTATATGTTCCCCTAGATAGACAGATGAGGCTGACATTCAGTACTCATTTGTACATTTATAATTTAAATAAAAATAGAAGTATGTGCTTTATACTTTTAGTTCTTTTTCATGTACTCTGGTGGATTATTCATGTCATGATTTGTACACTTATTTTTCATAGCTGTGTTTTGTTTTGAGAATATCAAAATTTATTTAAACATTCTTTTAGAGAAGAGCATCCCAATTTTTTCCATGTTATGACAAAACTGGGAAATAATGTATGTACAGCAGGGACAGATCTAGGAGTGTCTGGCCACCATAAAGGCTGATGGGTTTAACATCTCAGAATGTTTACAACTTATTCATGATCTAGATTAAGAAATTGTGTCTGAAGTGAGCTGTTAAAAGCAAAGGCTCTATGGTCAGATGCCTAGATTTAAATCCTAGCTTTATCACTTAATAATGGTATGACCTTAGGCAATTTCTGAAATTATCAGGTCCAATTTTTTTTTTATTTAAATGAGAAGTTATCTTGAGAATTAAATGAGATAACCTATGTAGAATCTTTGGATAATGTCACATAAAGAACCCTCAAAATTTTAACTTACCAGGTTTATCGTTACCATTACCATTTTTGTTTCTGGGTATTTGGATTATTTCCAGTATTTTTGTGAACATTCTTGTACATATATTATTGAAGACTCAAGTGAACATAGTAAAGTAGAATTGCCAAGTCAAAATGCTTGTAAATTTTAATTCACTTATTTAATTTAAGTAAGTAAATATATATTTGATTTATAAAATAAATTAATTAAAATTTAATACTGTTAAATTGGCTTCAGATAGTTACTATGTACTTTCATTGATGGTTATCTGACAAAATGACATAAAAAGGGTAATCCCATTATTTTATGTATCTTTGATCTTTAGTGAGGCTGAGTATCTCTATAAATTTTTTGTCAGTTGGTATTTCTTTAACTCTATCCATCTTTGCACATTTTTTATATTGGGTTTTTTTATTAGGTTGAACATTTGATCTGCTAAGAAATTTGATTCATCTATAATTTGCAGATTGTATTTTGTGGTTTGTCATTTATCTTCAAATTTGCTTTTGGTATCTTAACTATACAGAATTTTTTTAATCTTATAAAATACAACAGTTTTTTAATAGATTGGAGGTTATGTGATCACATCGAAAATTATGCAATTTTTTAATTCTAGTAGTTTCATGATTTTAATTTTTAATTCCTAGATAATAGGATTTCAGTTTTCTCCAAATAGAGAAATATCCAAATAGTCCAAACATAGCATTTTGACTGATGGATTCTCTGCATCCTGACTTAAAATACTGTCTTTATCGGATATTAAATCCTATTTATAAGTGAGTCTCTTTGGGTCTCTCTATTCTACTGATTATTTTTCTATTTAAACACTACACCTATTTACATTATAGTACATTTGTAATATACTTTGACTTTTTTAGGAAAAACACTTTATTTTTCTTCTTTTGTAAATGGAAAATTTGGCAAATCTCATTTTTTCTTTTTTGATAATTTTTAGAACCAGTTACCACCTGCCTCTCCAAATCCTTTCAGAATTTGATTGTACTTCCATTATATTATATATTAAGTTATGGTGAGGTGGCTAATTAAATTTTCAGTATTTTGAGTCCTCCCAGAAAGAAACATGATATACCTCTTCACTTTTTTGGTCCTCTGTTAATGTCCTTTAATAAGGCTGTAGTTTTACTTCATAATGCTCCCAACATCATGTGTAATTTAATCTTAGATGTATAAAAATTATTTGTTTCTCTGAATTGAGTCATTTATCCTCTTTTAATATTAAATTAATGGGAGAACTAATTTTATTTATTTACATTGTATCCATTTACCTTATTGAATCCTTTATTTTTTCTAACAATTTTTTAGTTGATTATTTCAGTAAACTGCCTCCCAATAGTTATCTCATTATTGGGATAATTTCCATTATATTTATTTCTTATTTTATTTCTGGTTTTATTATGTTGACCAGACTTTTCAGAATACAGTTAAATATTAAAATAATGGTAATAAACTCTTATGTTTAGGTCCTGAGTTTAATGGGAATCTTTCTAGTGTTTTATTACTAATAGAACTTTTAGTATTGTTTTTTTTTATAGATCCTCCCTTATAAAAATTTAAAAACACTTTTTTTTAATTTACAGGTCAGAGTTTAACTTAAGCTGATCGGTGTTGGAATTTTGATTTTTTTTTTTTTTAAATGCATCTGTTTGAGACACTGAACAGGTTTCTTCTTAATCTTTAATCCTTGGGAAGTAAAGTTCTTATATTCATCTTTCTTGTTTTTTTTAATCATTGTAAACACTATCTGTTCCTGTATATTCTTTTTGTACACAAGATAGTTTATCAAAAATGGACTTGGGTCTTAGCATCTATGTTCATAAACAAAATTGATCTATAGTTTCTTGTTTTAATATTGGTCAATTTTTGATATTCAGATTATACTAGTCTTGTAAATTATTAAGGAGACTTTTTGCCTTTTTTAGACTCTGGAGCAGTTCAGATAGCATAGAAATCATCTGATCTTTGAAGATTTGACATAACAGCACGGCTGTATAACAATATGGGCCTGAATCCTTTGTTGGGTGTAGATCTTAGGCAGTCTTTTCAGTTAACTCTAGTTTTGCAGGTCTTTTCAGTTTTTCTGCCTCTTAAAGTAATTCTGGTAACTTGTATTTTCCTAGATGATTTTTTAATAAAGATCTTATAGTTTATTGGCATAAAGTTACATGTATTATTCTTTTCTAAATTTTAAAACTTTTCTGCTGTATTTTTGATATCACCTTTCTTATTTCTTATGTTATTGGCTCCAATTTTTTGGTCTTTTATTCTGCTTTTTGGAAAGAAAAAGCCTTTGGTGTTCTTTAATCCAGTTGACACACTATTTTATTTCTTCTCCTTTATTTTGGTTTATTTTCTTTTTCTAGCTTCTTGAAATAAATTTTATTCTATATTGTTCAAGTTATAATTTTCTTTTTACTACCAATCTGACTGTGTCCTGTGGGTTTTGAAATCTCATATTCCCAATATTAATATAATTTTGATTCCTCTGGTCCAAGAATTTTTAAATTCCTAAGTGTTTCATTCCTATTTGTATTATTACACTGTGGTCAAAGAATATACCCTGTATGATTCTGATCCTCTAGAATTTGAAGTAGATTTTCTTCATCTCTTGATACACTGTCAGCTTTTAAAATATAGTCCATAAACGTTTAAGAACTATATTCTCTGTCTCTCTGTCTCTCTGTCTCCTCTCTCTCAACTCACCTAACCTTATTTTAGAGGTAAGATCATTAAGATTTGGAGAACTTTCTGACATATTTTATGTCACAATTAGTAAATGATATGTCTAGCTTTCTGGATTTTACTCTAGCTGATTTTCCCTTAGATCTTCTGCCTCCGGAGTATACTGTACATATGTATATTTGATATTTTCTAATGTATGCATTTACTTACATTAGAATAGTCTAAGAGGTTATAAATTTGGAGTATGTTTTATAATTTAGAAAAGTAGAAAAAGTCTGGGTAGAAATCATTTGAAAGAGTTCAGCAGAGAAAGACTTCAACTGGTCCCACTGAATGGGTCCTGTGTGGCTTAATGGGCATAGAGAAACAAAGGCACGTGTGCATTTGTGGGAGATGAACCTGACCTCAGTGGAAGAGTTACAAGAAATAAGAGCAAATAGGTAACTTTGGGCCTGATTAGTAGGACTATGTTAAAGGTCTGGTGAAAAGGAAATAAATTAAATATGAAGCAGCTCCATCACCTAATGGCCAGTATCACATTTCATTTTGCAAATATGTGTGGTTCCATTGCAGTATCTGTAACAGTTAAAATAGTTACCTTCATAGGCAGCCAAAAAATACGGAACAAAAATAATTCTAGAACACGAGTCTGAGAATGTAGTACGGGGCAAATATAGCAGCTCTGCAGGGTTAACTTTACTCCTAACAGTAGATTATGTAGAGTTCTCCTAAATATACCAGTGTGGAACATCTGTTGGAAATTTGAAGGAATAGATATTATTGCAGTATTTTTTAAGTCAGAAAATTTCTTGAGAAGGAAGTTCATAAACAAAAGGAAAAATGTGGTATCTTGTGTTTGAAAAATTACTCCTAGAAATTCAGAAGTGCCTTTATACCTCTGCTGGTTTAATAAAACACTTATAGATTGTGACTTTGGCATTTACTTACTAAAATTAGGAGAATCTTAAATAGGGCAAAATCAAGAGATAAACATAGTCTTAGAGTAAAAGAAGATCTATATTCCAGCTCTCTAATAGAGATCTGTTGCTATTTATAAAAACAAATCATGGCCTCTATTTTGAAAGCAGATGGGAGAAAGAATAGCCATTGGTGTTGTAAGTCTTTATGTCTAAGTCTTCAGTATTACTTAAGAGACAAATTTGTTTTTAATTTGCTCATACTAATTTTGGCCAGAAGCGTGACATCTGAAATGTTTAAATATTTAAAAACCTAATAGTTGATGACAGTCATCGTCTAAGGGTCATAATAAGGAAGAACAGTTCTTGATTGTTTTTATTTTACATTTATTCTCAAATTCAGTATAGTTTGGTTATTAGATGAACATGTGCCTTTTATCAAATTGAGAAAATAGGAAGATTATAAAGAGTTTATAAATGAAGCATGCAGAGAAGTAGTCGTGATCATCTTACATGTCAAAATATCGTTAAATTTTCATGGCTATTTTAAACCACAACAGTAAGACTTAAGAATGTGTATATTCAAAGAAAATTGGAGTAATTTATTTTATCTGTAGAGTAATTATCTTATTCTATTTATAATACTAAGCAAAATAGGACTTATTTGCCTCCTGTTTAATGAAATATAAGTATAACTAAAATATTTCACTTAATGTTTTTCGGTTACATTTTCTTCTATTAAAATACAGTCACATAGGTGGTAGGATCTGGAGGGCCAAGAGTTGCTTAAGAAAGACATGCAATTAAAGAAGAAGAAAAAAACCTTTCCAATAGAATGGACTTTTTGTAATATATTTTGTATGTAGCCCCAAATCTTCTGTAGTTAATGAAGCTAGAATTTAGATGTGTCTAATATAAATGAATATTTTTTAAATGTTACCTTTAATAATATGGGCTTCTTACACAGCAGTGTATGATGTATAAGTCTGCACATATTTCTCTATGAGCAAATATTTTTTAAGTCATTTGCTCATGTATGGAAACATGCATTAGTATTTATTATAATCCATTATAATATTACTTTGAACTCTAAGGTGTTTTCTATTTATAAATAAAAAGTAAGTTCAAATATCAAGGTAGTAATAGTGATAATATTCATTAATAACTACACTGATAAAATTCAACTGTTTTTGAAAAAATAAAAATTTTATTTTATGGTAACTACAAAGCTTGCTTTTTCACCCCTTATTTGTGAACTGCACAGCTTAAAGTTAATTGTGGTGATATTATTATGCATTCAAGAGCCAGCCATTTTCTTCTAGACATGAGTATTCTAGGGAACTGTATTTCAGCCCTAGAATTAGGGATATTAGAGATATACTAGATAGGAGATAAGTTGTACTTCAGTCTTATAATGCTTCTGAATAGACTTTGACCAGGCTCTGTTAAGTTTTACAAAATTTCCCACATCATGAACTTGGATGTATTAAAACTATGGAACATAGGACAGTATTCTTAGATGTACTACCTTGTGTCTAGTTCTTTAAAAAGAAAAAAAAAAGTTTGAATGTAAGAATAATTAAGTTATAATATTGAAGGATTTTGATTATTATAATTAACCCAAATTGGCATTTTGTTATTTTCTAGGCAATTAAGTTGGAATATTCAAGGTTGGTTAAATTGGCCCAAGAAGATACCCCACCAGAAACAGACTATCGTTTACATCATGTAGTAGTCTACTTTATCCAGAATCAGGCACCAAAGAAAATCATTGAGAAAACATTGCTAGAACAATTTGGAGATAGAAATTTGAGTTTTGATGAAAGGTAATTTGAAAATGTTAAATACATAATTCATATGCTCACATTGTCCTTGTCTTTTTTGTGGTTCCCAGCGCAATTTTTGAATATTTATTTTACACAGACACAGACATATTTCAATAAATAAAGCACAAAATCTGACTTTATTTAAGTCAAACAGTTGTTGTGTAACTTATCTGGAGTTTATGATCATGACCTTTAAAAGTCTGAACTAAAAATAATTTAGACAATTTTAGTACATCTTAATTGTGAACCAAGGTGCTAAGCTAAGCAATATAAGGATACTCAGAAGAGTGTAATACAGTCACTGACCTTGGGGACCTTTAGGGAAGTAAAGATCTTCTTAAACTCTGCACCGTGGATATTTTGGGTCAAATGATTCTTTGTTTTGGGGGCCTGTCCTTTAATTTTTAGGATATTAAACAATACTCGTGGCCTCTGCTCACTAAATGCCAGTAGTACTTTCCAAATGGTGACAACTCAGAATGTCTCCAGATACTGCCAGGTATCCCTCGAGGAAGCAAAATCATCTTTGTTAGAGGGTCATTGGAGAAAAGTAATTAATCATATATATAAATGAAATAAATATCCTCTGACATAGAGAGGGCTTAGAATGGTTAATACCAAAATATATTTTCTTTTAGAAACTCCTATAAAGCTAATTATTAATGTTAAAGATTAAAATTTAATCTGTTAGAATCAACCATTAAAAAATTTTAAGCCTCTGGTAAAGATCCAAAGTACTGAAAAGTTATTTTAGAATATAGAAACATTTATGCTATCTTGGTCTTTGTAAACACATTTTAATTCTGAAATAAATGATTATCCTTTCATGAGTGTCTCAAAAATACTGAATTAAAAATATAGGTAGTAGAAGAGTGTATGAAGAAAAAACATACCATCTAGGAATAATTTCTGCCTTACCATGTGTCTACTGTGAAATTTAGGGTTAAGTAAAATAACACAAGTAATGGTTTTCAGTGCTATCTGGTAAACAGTAGTTGCTCACAGTGTTGGTTATACTACTTTTATTAGTGATAGTATTGGCATCATTTATTTTGTTACATGTGGCTATGAAGAGCTCAGAAATATAACAGATTATGACCCTCATCTAGGCTATCAGTGTACTATGTTCTAATGACTATATACTATTGAATTTGAGGAAGATATAGAGTACTCACATTGACTTTTCAGTCTTTTGAAGTTATGTGCCTGGTGACTGCAAATAGTCAGTGTGTTTTGATAGATTTCATTTCTCTTGTGCATGAAATACAGAATAAAATGTGTGATAACTAAAGATATTTTGGGGAGATTTCTTTAGCAATGATTCTGTTCATAAAATCTAATAGGATGTTCCCATTCTTACCTGAAATGATAGGCACATTTTAGGTTCCTTTTTACTATTTATGAATAATACTATTTGGGAGAAAAAAGATTTTATGGCTCTTGAACTTGCTTAATAGATAGATATTATAAAAATTTTTCATTTTTTTGTGTATGCCATCTTTATTAATAGAATATAATTCAAAAGCCATATGTAAATATAACATGGAGAATTTGAATTATCTTTATATATTTGTAACTATCCAACATTGTGGTCCAAAAACACATTTTTCATTTACGTTATTTGGGAGTTATTTTCCTCAAAAAAATATTGCTCTGTGACAGTGGATTTCATTTTTATAAGTGTTGAATAGTTTAGTTTTGTATAATACACATTTTTCAGTTTTTATGGCTTTTACTCTTGATTTAGAAATACGTTTCTTTTATTAAAGGTGTCACAACATAATGAAAGTTGCTCAAGCCAAAATTGAAATGATAAAACCAGAAGAAGTAAACTTGGAGGAATATGAGGTAATGTGCCTTTTGAGAGACTGAACTATAGATTGAGAAGTTCTATAGTTCATTAATCTTTCATTTCAGCACGACTAAGCACATGCGAAAATTCAACACAGGGAAATGTAAGGGTTCATAGCTAGCAGGTTTTATCTTGGTTAATAGAATCTACATTCTTAAATGCTCTACTATGCTAAATCTCTGCTATAGTTTTTCTTTGTGTGCTTCATCAGGTATTTTGGGGGAAGTTAGAAATTCATTTTAACTATTGTATGCCATATATTATATTTGTCATTATTGGACAGTGTTGTATGTGAGAGAGCACACACGCATGAGTACTCATATTATGCTTGTAATTTTTTGTGCACAGAATTCTCTTTGTGTTAACTTTGGCTTAAAAATTAGTATTTTTTTAAAGTTAACAGTTTAGACACCTGGTACTTTTTCAAAGTTTTAAATTTAGTATTATCCATTGTCTTTATTTTATTTTATAAATCTGGTAAATTTTAACTTGTTTTCATGAGTGCCTTTGATTAATGTTTGGTCCCATTTACAAACTTAATGCTTCAGATTCCCTTAAACAATTAGTGTAATTCGCCACATTATCAGATAAAAGAAAGGATACAGAAAACATTCATTTTTGGTCATAACTCTAAGCTAACCTGGTAACTACTTTAATCTGCTAAAGAGTGTCTTGAAAAACAAAAATAACAAAACTACCTAAATAAAACTAAATATCATGTAGAAATGTGAACATTGAAAGCTTTCCTTTTGTGATCAGGAAAAAGACAGGGATGCCTGCCATCACTGTGTCTATTCAGAATTGTACTGTAAGTTCAAACGGGACAGTTAGGCAATGAAAATAAAGCAGAAAGTAAGACTGGAAAAGAAGAAACAGAGTTATTATTTGCAGGTTTTATATCTAGAAAATACAAACAAGATTTACAGATAAATGTATTGGAACTAATAAGAGAGCTTTGTAACATGCAAATCTATGTCAAATATCAGTTTTATTCCTTTATATCAGTAACAAATAATCAAATAGGATTTTTTAAGAATGATACTGTTTTCAGTAGTATTCAAAACTATGGAAAACCTAGAAGTAAACTTAGCGTAAAATGTGCTTGACTTTAGGAGACATTAAAGAAGACCTAAGCAAATGGATATATGTATCATGTTTGGAAAACTTGGTATTGTAAAGATGTCAGTTTTCCCCAAAATGGTTTATTAATTCAGTGCAGTTTCTATCAAACTTCTAGCAAGTTGTTTTATGAGAGTTAGTAAGCTGATTCAGGAATTTTTTGGGAAGTGCAGAGGATCTCACTCTAGGCCTGACATTCTTGACGAACAAGGTAGAAAGGCTTTTTCTGCTTAAAATCAAAACATAGTATCTTAACCTTTATGCTTTTTAATAATACTAGCATAGCATAGGTCAATTTGAACAATAAAACAGCATAAAAAAATCTAAGAACATAGCCAGAAGTAATTGGATACACAATACACACTAGAGACAGCAAGCAAATTGGTTGCTAACTCTACCCTTGTCCCCAAGATCCAAGTTACGTGTGACTTGATTTTTAATTGTGATTTGATTCTGCAGTCCCTTCACAAGTTTGCTTCATCAGATTGGATTCAGCGTATTTTTATTCTGAAACTTCTCACATCTTTTCTAACTGCAGAGCCATTAAATATTATAGGTATTTACATGACATGTTTTTTGATTCTGTATATCCCATATATATCCTATATATCCCATATATATTTGTCTTGCTCTAAGTCACATGTCAGCAAACCTTGGCCCTCAGACCAAATCCAGCTCACCACCACCTGCTTTTATAAATAAAGTTTTATTGGAACATAAGCCATTTGTTTATGTATTGCGTATAAAGGTTTTACAATTGCAGAGTCGAGTAACTACAGTAGAAACTGAATGGCCTGCAAAGCCTAAGACATTTACCATCTAGCCCTTTACAGAAAATGTTTACCTATTCACAATTTCTAAGGTGATTCTAATGATAACAAGGTGGTAATTTGAATACTTTCCCCAGAAAAGCTAACTTTAGACTTGTAAGACAAATTTTGCCTTTGTTAATAAGCTCTACTAATAGTATGAAAATTATGCCTTTTAAAATTAAAAACTAAAATGATTTAAGTGCAAGGAAAGTGTAGAATATAGTTGGCTAATAACTGGTCTATATGTTTCTTACTTTCATTTGCTTATAATATATATATAAAAGCTGTCACACTTTTATTATCAATGTCTTTTAAGTTAGTCCTGTATTGAATTTTACTTACGATTTTCCTTGAATCAATTTTTATTCAGTAAGTTAAAAAAAATCCTGATTTTTATTGTTTTCTAGAGTTACAGGATGTCTGTTCTGAATCATTTAGTCCTATTACTTGCCCACTAATTTGGGTTTTTTGGAGGAAGGGGCTATGAAATGTGAAATGCATCTGTCTTTCACTACATTTCAGATGAAAAGAATATTCAGCTACCACATTTAAAATTTAACAGAAATTTGGCAAAATCAAACGATTAAATAAATTCATTATTATATAACATTTTTCTTTTTCTTTCAGTTCCTTAAAATCCTGCTTCAAATAACAGTTTTCAAGCTTTGTTTCATATTAAAGTAGTAGCTTCATTTCCCTTCTGCATTCTATGTGATGTAGATCTATAACAGTATTTTTAAATTTAACTGTATTTGTTTTGCATTGTATGAGTTTCGATGTACAGCATAGTGATTCAGTATGTTTGCAGATTTACTCCATTAAAAGTCATTACAAGATAATGACTGTAGTTTCCTATGCTATACAGTATATACTTGCTGCTTATCTTTTTTATACATAGTAGTTTTTGTCTCTTAATTCCATGCTCCTATCTTGTCCCTCCCCCATTGCCTCTCCCTGCTGATAATAGTATGAAGTTTCCTCAAAAAATTAAAAATACAACTACGATATAATCCAGCAGTTCCACTCCTGGGTATACATCTGAAAAAAAAAAAAAACACTAATTCTAAAAGATGGATGCACCCCAGTGATCTGTAATAATATTTTAATAGTAAGCTTTCACACTGAAGAATTTTTGAGAGATGACCTACCTGACTGATTATCTTGCCTTTGTATTTCTCTTATCTTCTAGTGAGATCTTCATTGTTTAATTCCTCATCAATGTCTAATAATTTTTCATTTATTGTTATACTGGTAAACAGTTTTGTATGTCAGAAATTGAAATCTTGATTTAGGTCTAGTGTAATTTTAAACTCTTTGATTCTGTTCATTCAAATCGTTATTAGAACAGGGTATTAACTTTATGAGCCATTGTCATTGTAGTTTTAATATCTTACTCTATATTCCTTTAATGTTTTCTTTCACCTACAGGAGTGGCATCAGGATTATAGGAAATTCAGGGAAACAACCATGTATCTCATAATTGGGCTAGAAAATTTTCAAGGAGAAAGGTAAGGCAAAATGGACAGACATGAAAAGAAGAGCTTAATTTTTGTACTTGATTCTATTCAGATGTGACCTCATCTATAGAAAAGATTTTATTCACGGTATATATTCAGTAACCTTTTTTTTATTTTAGAACAGTGTTAGATTTACAGGGAAATTGCAGAGTTAATACAAAAAGTTTCCATATACCCCACATATGATATATTTTCCACTTTAAATTAAATCTGTAAGGTTGGCATTAGTATCATTGTCTTTATCAGCTGTCAAGCACTACAGTTGAAGGTTAGGATGGAATAGGATTAGATTGAAACCTAGAAGTTTGCCAGGGACCAGAGAAGCTGCTAACCTAGCAAATAGAATTCTCTGTATTCTCCAACATCTGCCTTCAGTCACTAGCCTTTTTGCTAATCTTTCTGAGTTTAATCTGACTTCAGATCAGACATAGTGTTTCTAATGTCTTTGTCTGAACTTCCAGGTACTGTAAAAAAAAAAAAATAGCTGTAGAAAACTTATCGTTTGTCTACTAAATATTGTGACTGTAAATATTTTAGATTACTTTTCATACACATTATAGAAGGTTTTAAAAGAATGTCTGCTTTTTAAATTTTAATGTTATAATTAATTAAGTTCTAGTCATTGTGTAATTTATAAGATAATTTGCTTTGGTCACTGAAGTAGAAAACTATTTTGACCAGTAGCTCCATTTTATAAATTAATATTTTGGTCAAAGTTTTATTTCTTTAGTAGGAATATTCCAATTTGCTAAGGAATTTTGGGGATTAATGTTTCTGAGAAAATACTAACATGATCTTACAATTGAATAGAGTGCCTAAAAAGCATTTCCATTTTATAGGAAAAAAAACCAAAAAAACAGAAAAGTGGTCTCTGCAGAGATGCAGTAATCTGTCAAGGTCACACAACTAACTAGGGAGAGAAAAAATTAAAATAGAGACTTCTATATTCTTGTATAATTTAATGAAATCAGATAAGGATCAGTAAGAATTAAAAAGTTGAAAATCACTTTCTTGCTTTCTGCAGAGCTTCTACATTAGCTGCTCTTAGCTGACATTCGCCAAAGGACTTCAGTATAACTTAGAATTATGTTTAAATTTCATAATATGCTTATTCTCAAATATATTCTTGTTTAGGAAGTGAATACTTTTAGTATAGCAAATGTTTATTAAGTTAGACAACTTGAAAATTAGTAATGGTGACAGTCTTTATGGAATATCATGAAAAGAAATGTTAATTTTACCACTTTAACTATGACAGTTACCATAGCTAACTGTACAAAACATTGCCAAAAAATTCTGTCAGACTTGTTTTTCATGAAAACATAACACTTGAAAGCCATGAATTGAATATTTATTGACAGGCCATTGTTACTTCTGTGAGTAGTGAAATGCAATCATGTTTTTAGGAACCAAGATTTTACAGTAGTATAAATGGAAGATAAATCAGAATTTGGTGACTGGACTGCTGGATTTTATTCTGACTTAACTTGAAAAGATATTTGTAAGCGCTTTAAAGCTTGATAAAATGTGGAACATTTTGTGTACCTCACTAGAAAATTGGAACAAGGTCATGATTTCGGAACTATTCCCAGAGAGGTGACTCAGGTCTGGAAAGCCAGATATGAATGTCATTCAGGGGAGACCTTTTTAACAGGAAACTTAATAGATATAAAAGAAAAGGTGGACGTGCCAGCGAACTGCCTCAACTTGGTGGCATGAAACAATGCTTAATATTATTATCACTCTCTTCTTTTTTTTTCTTTTACAAATAAAACAAACAGAAAGCTTTAGTTGAAATTATGCCCATATTATTTCAAAATAAAATTCATATCCTTACGTTTTTTCAAAAACAAATTCCTAGGAAAAGCCATTTTCAAAAATTGTTTTAAAGAACTTATTTTCAGGTATATAATTTGTCATAAATGTGTCCATTAATTTCCATGTAATTCTACATTTAACATTTGAACCATAAAACTAACTTGTATCTGAGCACCTGAAATTAAATAATAAACAGCAACACTGACAGTATAACCTAGAGTTCTAAAATATTGTTTTCTGTATAATATTTCATTTTTTAGGATGTTGTATTTTTCTGAATTTATGAGAAGATATGCTGTTTTTGGAAAAACTGACACAAAAAAAGATATCTTAAAATATCTTTCATATTTCAGCTATACAAATATATAGCTGTATATATTTTTCCTACAGCATGTTAGAAGAAGAATAATTATTTTAGAGGCAAATACAGTACTCAAACATCCCCTCCTCCCTTTTTAAAACCAGGTTTGAGCATTATAAGGTCTAGACTTATGTTGATATAACGTATTAATATTCTTTGAATATAAAACAAAGGCCTAACCCTGCATTTTGCTTTCATGTTAGTGTTTTCTTTTGTTTGTATCCCACTAGATTCTCCAGACTTAGAAGCATTTTTTTCCCTTTCTCCTTTCCCTGTCTCTTTTGAATATTCTCCGCTCTGTTACATTTTTCTCAGTGACTAGAGCTGTGCCTGCACATAGGAAAAAATCTGAGTGAAAAATAGTCACCTAATGAATCAAATGATGTTTGTGATAAAGAAACAAAGTAACCCGGTTTTTCCCTCAAACAAAAATGGCATTATGTTGTTAAAAACGTAGTTTGTTGACTTTCACATCAGTCTTAATTTTGAGTCCAAATGGAAGGCATTGGGAAAATAAATACTAAAGAAGACCGAAGGAACTTTCTGAATTAGTCAATTATGGCCTTTTTTCTCCCAGTCTTTTCTTAATTCCTAGCTTTATTTGGGGGGTGGGGTTGATGTTTTTTGTTTTGTTTTTTTTTTTACTTTTAAGACATAACTGTCAACTGGTTTCAGATATAGTCATTGGTCAAAAGATGCTCTGAGCATACAGTGTATCAGATGATTTTTTTGTTGTAATGTTCTGGATAATCAAAATTAAATGTACACTTAAAATGTTTTATAACTGTAGTTTTTTTTTTTTTTAAAGATGAAATACTAATTCTATACTTCTTTTTAATTTTTGAAAAGTTATATAGATTCCTTGCTGTTCCTTATCTGTGCATATCAGAATAACAAAGAACTCTTGTCCAAAGGCCCATACAGAGGACATGATGAAGAACTGATATCACATTATAGAAGAGAATGTTTACTAGTAAGTTGAATGTACATAGTATGTGTTTATCATTTTGTCTTACATTGGACATTTCTCCAGACTCACATATAAGTGATTAACTATAAATTCTGATGGGGTAAGCATTATAGTGATGTCTGTAATATGGGTCTGCTCCCTTGAGATGGGAGAATACACTCAATTCTTTATCCCTTCTTGTTTGAGGATCTTAAGTTTTACAGGTAGTAAACCAGAAATGTCCTTAAAATGGTATCAGAATAGTTACATTTTTATATTTAGATTTCTTCATCATACTACCATTCCCTTTCTTGACAGGAGAGGAGGGGCTGAACAGCATGATGAATTATCATTATTATTACAGAAAAATAGTAGATATTTTTGAGTTTTTATAAATAGTATATTTGGTGTTCATATGTTAAAGGATTCATTGTAATATAGTATCCTTTTTTTCACCTAGTCATTGGTTGTTTTCTTCCTCAAATATTTTTACTGCCTATGTGCTAAAATATTACTGTTGTTATAAACTGTAAAAAATCTTTTTAGCAGTTTTTGGGTACCAGTTTACTCTATAGATACCTAGAGTACTTTATTAATGTTTCTTGAGTCAGCTAACCTTTATGTGTAAAATCAAAAATTCCACTTTTATATTTTTTTCTGATTAGATTTCACTTAACTACTAACATCACTCTATAGACTGAACTTCTAAATTGCAATTGTTTTCTAACATTTGGGTATATATATTGTGTATGTATATATAGACAGAGGTATACAAGAGCGTGTGATATTTGAACCTATTTAGGGTACATGGTTTACGTGTACTTTAAAAAAATTTTAAGAAGGTGTAGTGGTGAAATGTTTTCTTTCAACAGAACCGCATAGTATACGTTAATTGTAGTCTGCAGTATGTCTTCAAACATTTTTAATGGAAATATTAGAAGCTTGTGATCTTATTTTTCTCTCAGCGATTTTACTGCATTTGAGTGTATTTTAAAACTTGAATTGTTGATGGTTTGAATCCATTGAGGATGGTATTCTTAATTTGGTCAGTTTCAAGAGGTTTTTAGTCAACTCCTGAGAAGGAAGACCTAAATTATATATAGTTCAGCTTAAAAAATATAAAGTTTTATTATATAACTATATAAAATTTTGCATTGAATGAATTGAAGCAAGTTTTAATGTAAAAACATTGTAGTGTTGAGATACTAAGTATTCTGGTAAAGCTATTTTAAACATAAATACAACTGAAACTTGATGGTTACCCTGAGGCATTAAAAAAATTGTAGAATGTGCTTCTCTTATCATTTTATGTTAGTAAACCCAGCCATACTTAATTTGTTATTTCACATGGGGATTTAAATGAGACCTTAGGAGGATTATTTTAGTGTTCCTTTCAGGTTTTTTCATATTGAGTATTTACTGAGTGTCAGATTCTGAGGGACACAGATAAGTCAGACCGATTATTTATTCTGAAAGATTTCAATCTGGTGAGAGATGTACACAAATTATTTTGATATTTCAGAATAAGTTTTATGAGAGATATGCAAAATAATATGCCTGGAATTGTTGTGGAGAAACTTAAGAGATAAGATAAACACTGATCTGGATCTTGGTGGACAGATAGGAGTTTTATGCTTTGTAGAGAAGGGAGAAGAACATTCCAGACAAAAGGATATTGTATGTAAAGGCATGGAAAGTATACAGCAGAAAATGAAGATAAACCCATTGTGACCGAGTTATGAGGAGCGAGGGTTAGGTGGAAGTGATGAAGCCAACAATACTTGTCAGACTGTGAAGACGCTTATATGTCATTCTGAGTTGGCACCATTGTAAAATTTAATTAAGTTTGGCATGATTAAGTTTGTTTTCAGAAAATAATTTTGACAGTTATACTAGAAGATGGACTGGAAAGGAGTAGAGATTGAAATGAAGAACCCTAGAGGAGATGATAGGAAGAAACTGAAGCTAAGAGATTACTTAGTTGCTGAAGATTAGGTAATTGTTTAGTGGCTGAATTAGACTTTCAGTATAAGCCTCTCTACAAAGTCAAGATAAATTGCACAAGAATGTCATAATATAAAATAAATAATACAATTTTTGTATTTGAAGCAATCCAGCTTAAAACTATGATTATTTAAAAATCATATTTATCATGCTGTAAGATTTCAGACATAAACCTCTTACTATACCTGTGTTTTTTATCTGTCTCTTATGTCTATATTTCTTTTCTCATGGATTTCTCTCTTCTACTAGATTAGGTGTCAGGACACTTGGCCTATGCTCCAGCCTAACACTTGTTTAAAGAAATAAAGTCCTGTTGAAACATTTCCATGCCCATTCATTTACATGTTATGTATGGTTGCCTTTGTGCAACGATGTCAGAGTTAAGTCATTGCCACAGAAACTGTGTAACCCTTAAAGCTTATAATATTTCCTATCTTGCCTTTTACAGAAAAAATGTACAGGATCACTGTATTGTAAGGGGTTGTCAGTACCACGAGAGTTTTCTGTGTTAATTACTGGGGGCCCCTGCATTCAGAGCAGTCCCTGGCACATGGCATGTACTCAGTAAGAATTTTTTGAAGGAATTCCTTAAGTGAATTGATTACCTTTGTATTTTTGTATCAACAAATGTAACAGTCCCTATTCAGTTGATACTTATGGATAAGATGATGAAGAGATTTTCAAAATTAATATGAAGTCTGAATTTCTTTATTTTTAAAATTACTTTGAGTGCTTACCAAATTTTAGAATTGCAGGAAATTTACCCCTAGAGAATAACTGAAGAATGGTCCCTGTAATGATGATTGAAGTAATATAAACTGAACATGAACTTTAAAAACATGACAACCATATTCCTGCCACTTTGTTTTGCTTTTATTTCTGTTAGTTGTTGTTATATGTGTAGCTTTTTCTGAAAGACTTCTCTTAGAATAGGTTGAGGTGGTTTTTTTGTGATTCCCATTTGTTCTAACACTATGTGCTAAGTAGCATGCTCATTATGTTGTCTTCAGTATTAACACTTACAGATATTTTTATTTAATTAAAAAAGGAAACGAACCTGTTAATCTTTTTCTCATTGCATTAAGAAATTAAATGAGCAAGCTGCAGAACTGTTTGAATCTGGAGAGGATCGAGAAGTAAACAATGGTCTGATTATCATGAATGAGTTTATCGTTCCATTTTTGCCCTTGTTATTGGTGGATGAAATGGAAGAGAAAGATATACTTGCCGTGGAAGATATGAGAAATCGATGGTGTTCCTATCTTGGACAAGAAATGGAATGTAAGTTTAAACAATGCTAGTGGGCAACTGAGTTGTTAGGATTAAAAGCAGTTAGAATTAGATGTTATCATTTTTAATATTTTGTAATAATTTTATACGCACACCATTACTTTTTTCTTATTTACAAACTAAGCTGTGCACACTGCTGTTGCCATTTGTATTTTACGTCTTCCCTAAAAATGGTAATGATTTGCTGTTTTGAAATGAAACATCAACTGACCACTCCAAGTTAATAAATCATGTTGAAGATAATTTCTCTCCCTGTCTCTCTATCTTTAATTACATCTAACTGTTTTTATTTGCAGCAAACCTTCAAGAGAAGCTGACAGATTTTCTGCCAAAACTGCTTGATTGTTCTACAGAGATTAAAGGTTTCCATGAACCACCGAAGTTACCTTCATACTCCACGCATGAACTCTGTGAGCGATTTGCCCGAATCATGTTGTCCCTCAGTCGAACTCCTGCTGATGGAAGATAAACTGCACACGCTTTCCATAAACACACTGTATAAACTTTTTTTAGTTCTTAACCCTTGCCTTCCTGTCACAGGGTTTGCTTGTTGCTGCTATAGTTTTTAACTTTTTTTTATTTTAATAGCTGCAAAAGACAAAATGACTATACAGACTTTAGCCAGACTGCAAACAATAAAGCTGAGAATCGCATGGCGCTCAGACTTTGTTTTAACCAGAACTGATGTATAATTACAAATCTGATTGATTTTATTATGGCAAAACCATGCTTTTGCCAGCTTTCTGTTACAGTATTACTTTGCTTTTATCTTTTCTTAATCTGTAGCTTTCCATTCAGTCTGGATCCTCCATGACTACAGCCATTTAAGTGTTCAGCACTGTGTATAATATATAATATTTGGTAGCTTGTAAATGAAATTAAAGAATAAAGTTTTATTTATGGCTACCTATGTGTTTGTAAGCAGGTATATTATATATTAGTGTATTATTTTAGTAATATAATATATAAATGATTTTGTTTGGGGATTGTTTTAAGATTGGGTGATAAATAGATTAATACAAACTTGTAATTTTGCTCTAATGTTAGCACATTGGAAATTTACTATTTGACACTTAACTATATCTATATTTTTGACTAAGTTGTTAAACTTAGTATGGCACCTAAACCTGTTTTGAATTCAAATCAGGTTTTCACTGAAGTGAGCGGCTGATATTTAAGTCAACCACACTGAAACTTTTAACCTTTTCTTAGGTTAACCTTTAATTTTTTTTATGTATTTACAAATAATATAGCAAGGTGATTATTTCAAGAGATACCAGAAAAACGTACTTGAATAAGGGCTATGTAATAGTGAAACTTATAAGAAATATGTATGTGGATATACATAGATACATTAACCCGTACACCACACACATACTCTTCATAATGGAGGACAGTGTTTCCCATTATAAAATCATTCTATTTTTGTAAATTGTGTTCTATTATAGTTGAAAATGTTCTCTACTAATCAACGCTGTGAAATGAAGTTGATATTGTTGAACTAGAAGTTATGAGTGTCTTACCTGCATTTATTTACCTCCTTTTCAAAAAGGAAAAAGCTGTAGAATGTTTTGTAGATGGAACCGCTCTTTAAGATTAATGAAGTAATATTGTGAATGAAAATCAATGCTTTTTAAAGGTAATTATGTTACCAATGACCTATTTTTGAATTTATAAAAATTTCTTTACAAATGATACTTTGTTAGCCTAGTAAAATATATCATTATACTCTGTGTATGTTTGTTAGAGTGTCGCCAAAACTAATGCTCCTTATAAGTGCCTCTCATGAAAAGTCCTGGATGGAAGAAGAATAAGAAAATATTAAGCTATTACATAATACTTCTTGTAAAGGTATCAATGTACTGCTAAGATATTAAATTAATGACAAAGAATTGATACTATTTCTGCTGTAAAATTAGGTTTTGCATGTTATAGCTCTCAAAGTGTGTTTTGATTTAGATTTTAAATTCTCTACTCAGCAGAATTAGTGTTGTGCATTGGTTTTCAAGTCCTGTTGAAAGTTTAGAAACTTCCTATGTATCATCAAAGCATTTATAAAGTATCTTCCGTATTTTATGATATTCTGCCGTAACAGTGACGTTGTTTGCGTTTATGTGTATAATTGACCACTGAAAAACAAACTTCTCAAACACCACATGGAATTTACTCCTTTTACAAGGCACATCCAGGTGAGTATTACTGTATTTACTCTACTTAAAAGCCAAGCTTCTTCATCCTAGTTATGAATCTGACTTTCTTTTTTAAAGAAATGACCTTTTTCAAAACTTGAGGAAATAACTTATTTTTGTATCAGTTTTTAATCTAATCTTAAGATTTAGATCAGTGAAATTTCTTACATTATTTACTATATTAAATATAACATAGCTGGTAACTTGAAAGTTGAAACCTCAGTAGAACTGTTGTCCATGCCATATTTCACTTTGATTTAAATGACTCTTTTTGATTACTATAGTTCTCCTTTCCCAGTCCCCACAAATTACATTTTGAAATAATTTAGTGTAGAATTCAAATAAATAGAAGTTAAGAGTTACAGAAACTTCTCATAAACAGCGTGTGTATAAAGAGACAGTAGCCAGGAGTGAATCTATGAGACACTCCAGTACTTTTCAGATTCATTAAAATACAATAATAACCATACACTGAATCAGTAGTTCTCAAAATGTGCTCTGCAGACGAGTGGCTTCAGCATCACTGGGAAAAGGTTAGAACTGAAAACTTTTGAGCCCCACACCAGAACTGCTTAATACTTGTTAAAACTTGGAGAGTTAACCAGTTTCAACAAGTCCATCAGAAGATTATGATGTCTGCTAAAGTATGAGAACAAGGTCACTAAATAAAACTATCAGTAGCATTGTATGCAATTTAAATGATGCTGTTTAATTTCCATTCACTTTTGAACCCTTGTTAGTTGGAAATTTTTCAGTATATTCCCTCACTGACAATTTCAGGGAAGTGACTAAAAATTCTTTTGCTTAGTTTTAGATTTTTTGAGACTAAGGTAGATTCTCTCCTCTTGTATCTAATTCTCCAGAAATTCAGTTTCTTTGTTTTATGATTCAGAATTGTTGACTTCGGCCTAAGTCCTATTGTCATCCCCCAAAAGTACAACCACTCAGAATGCTTGGGGTGAGTAGGGATACCCTTGTGTTAAAAAAAAAAATTAATTTACTTTAAATTGTTAAGCAGATTAAATATCATTTGTTGTGCCCATGATAACCTCGTCCAAAGAATGTGTATTAGTCTGCCAGGGCTGCCATAATAAATACCCCAGACTAGGTGGTTTGAAAAAACAAGTTTATTTTCTCACAGTTCTAGAGGCTGAAGTCCAAGATCAAGGTGTTGGCAGCTTTAATTTCTCCTGAGACCTCTCTCTGGTTTGCAGAAAGCAGCCTTCTCACTTTGTCTTCCCATGGCCTTTCGCCTGGGTACGTGTGCATCTCTGGTGTCTCTTCCTCTTGTAAGGACACCAGTCATACTGGGTTAGGGCCCCACCCTTATGACCTCTATCATAATTGCCTCTTTAAAGGCTCTATCTCCAAATACTGTCATCTTGGAGGGTTAGGGTGTCAACAAATGAACTTAGGAGTCCAAAGGAAGACAGTCCATGGCATGTGATTGCCCAGTTTATATACCTCCTTTCCAGGCACAAAAGTATCATTACGGGCTCACAGTGCAAATGTCAATAGCTCTACTCTTTCATCTGATTTTTTTTTCTTTTACTTTATTCTAAAAATTAAATCAACGTTGTAGCAAACCAAGTGAAAAGTTGCTCAAAATGTATTCATCTAATCATTTCAGTGTGTTTTCATTGAACAAATCTTTGCTGAATGAATGAAATCATTCATGTTGTTTTGACCTCGTTCATGTTTTGCTTTAATCAGTTTCACTTCACATTATACCATAGATCTGTATCAGTTTTGCTAGTGTTTTTATTTTTACCTGCTCTACGTTTCTGTTCCACCCTCAGCCAGTACTGAAGGTATTGATGTTAACAATTTTGGCCACATGCTTTTCCATGTTTGGATAATGATGTGCAGGGTATACACATAAGCATTGGTGGAGGGTTTGGGGTGGGGGAAGGGGTGGGGTGAGGAAAGGGAGGGGGTCATTGCTTTTAAGTGATAAAAAAAATATTTTACAGCATCCTTTCTCCCCCCCCCTCTGGTTTCCCCTCCTCCTCTCCTATACTTTCTAGCCTCCAATTCCTTCTTTTTCTAATTAACTTTGATAGAGGTGACATCGTAACCAAATAATTACTTCAATAATAAAAGTAAATGAGTCATGATGGAGGGAACTATATGAACTATATACACAACTGAATTTACACAGGCAACCACATAAGAATTTCAAACATCCTTATTCTATGCACAGTTCTCAATAGCTGTTTCACACCTTCACTACCATCCTGGACCTTCTGTTCAATGCTGGCTCCAGTGAAATAGGGTGATCTTACCTTTACCTTACCAAGACAGGTGAGGCGCTTGGGTATGATCCTTTGTACCTTCATACCTGGAAATGTATAGTTCATTATTAACCAGGATGTAGTAAGGGATGGCATTATTGATAACCCAGTGTTACGAGGAAAATATAAATAAAATCAGATGCAGTATTAAATGAACTTACGAATTTAGTTAAATTACATTTGCTCTTCTACAGAATTAATTCAGAAAGGCCAGCTTAATATCAGTTCGTGCTTTAGCAAATAGTTCTTAAGTTTTTCAGTAACCTGGAGCTAGATTAGTATCCTTAACCGTAGTTGTGCATCAAAAACACATGAGGAGCTCTCTTTACAACAGGTGTCTAGGTCCTATCATGTGGATCCTTAAAAGCCTTTTAAAGTGAGAACTGTTTTGAGAACATTTGGTAGGTGCTTCCCCAACTTTCATTTTTCTAAAGATCACCTGTGGCTCTCCCCTCAGGGACTAAATTGAGCCTGGCTGAAGCAGGGTGGAGAAATTTGCTTTTCGCATTATTATAGTTCACATGAAAAGCTGGGGGTTTCAATATGCTAGTGCCCCACACAGCCATCCAGCATTCCCATTTTGGTCTGTGCTCCAGCCAAAGCTGCACTCAAATATTTTCAGTCCTTAATTTACTGGATTTCATTCTCTCTTCTGAGTGGTTAAGAGTGCAAGCTCTAGAACCAGACTGCCCGTGTGCAGATCCTGGCTCAGCTACTTACTGTGTGTTGATCTTGAGTGAACTCTAACTCTTCTGGATCTCTTCATCTATAAAATAGCTTTGCACTAAAGACTACCTTATGTGATTCTTTTAAAAGATTAAAAGGGTTTCTACATATAAAAAAACTTGGAAAATGTCTGCCACAAATTAAGTGTCCAATAATTGTCAGCCATTCTGTACCTTCACTGTTGCCTTCTGATTTTCAGAATCTGCCTTCCTGAGACAGGCTTCTTTGGACTGCTCTCATTCCTGTCTGCATTCTTCCACATTTTCTTTTCTTTCTACTCCTTAAATATCAGTGTCCTCAAGGTTCTTTATTTGGCACCCTTCTAACTCTTCACCTTTCCTGGATGGTCATATTTACTAGTTTGACTTTCTGTAATGCCCACATGCTTGCGACTCAAAAGTTGGTATTTATAACTAAACCTCTGTTGTTCATTTTAGACCCATATATACGTCCAGTTGTCTGTTCCACATAGACACTTGGATGTTTCACAGGCACTTTAAGCTCTGCACATCCAAAACTGAGTTCACCACTTCTCAAACCTGGTTCTCTTTTATTCTCTTTGTGAATGATACAATAATCCAGAAGTGAGAAATTATTCTCAATTCTGCTTTTATTTCCCATTGATTACCAAGTGTCCAGAGGTCAAGTTTGAAATCCTTTGCTCACGCATCCCTTCACTGCTGCTGTTGGTGAGGTTTCTCATCTCTTAGTTTGGACAGTTGGACTTCGCCCTGATTGGCCTCTCCGTCTTTGATCATGCCTCTTTAATCCGTCTTACATACTTGTTGGCAGAATAATTTTTCAAAGAAGTGTTGCATATCTCTTCTGTTGCCGGACTGAATTCCTTTAGAGGGAGATAGTAGCTCCTGTTTTTGTAACCTAGTACCTGTTAAATATCTGGCAATTTAATAAAGGTGCAGGTCATCTGGCCCTTCAGTCACCTTAGACCTGCATGGTCCAGTAAGACAGCCACTAGCCACATGTGGCTATTTAAATTTAAACCAAATAAAATGAGTTAGTCATACTAACCGTATTTCAAATGTTTAATAGCCACATGTGACTATTGGCCTCCATATTGGACAACACGTTTTAGAACATTTCTATTATCGCAGAAATCTCCATTGGACAGAGTTGCCTCAGGCCCTTGCTCAGTATGGACATCTTCCTCTATTAACCCCCCTGGAACATACAAACACCCTCCAAAGTGCTAACCTGAGGAAACTGGCCTTCAGCATTTGTCTCCTTATCTTGATCCTGCCGTTAACCACTTTACTACATCTGCTCTTTAGAGAGCACCTCTACCAGCAGGTGTCCGATCAGAGCCCACACACGATACTTTGACAAAGACGTGATAGGAGCATAAAAGGGTAACCCAGAGTGCCTGCAGGATGCACCTACTATTGCTAGGGGTAGGGAAACAAAAAGGGAAAAATTGGGGTTACCAGAAACTTGGAGCTTCAAACAAAGGGTCCTCACCTCTGAGGAGGGGCACCCCCAAGTGCTCTTGCTACGTCTGAGGGATGCAGTGAAGGTAGTTCTAGAAGTTCTAAAAGTAATGGAAGACTGGAATCAACTGAAATTATTAGGTCAACACTGGTAGGATTGGCAAGCAAGGACAAAGAAGTAAATCTTGTTTCCTCTTTCTACCTCCCAACCTCCCTATGGTACTTACTGGCAGAACCTAAATGGAACGCAGTAAAGAAGTCAGGAAAATGCAGTTTGCAGAGTCCCAGCCCCAGCATCACAGAGCAGAGGATAAAAGGGTGGAGCTGGAGCTGAGAGACAGTAGGTACACCCTAGTTTCCTCTCAAATTTCCTTTTTATCCAAATGTGTTAATCTTTACAATGCTAAATATTCAGGAATGTGTTGGTAAACTATGAGACCTCAAGCATAAATGCACTAGTTCTGACTGAAATTGGTTTTTTTTCTTAATCAAATGAGACCTTTCAGTGATGCTATTTAATGCTTTATGTTTAAAATCAGCAGTGGAGGGATGTATATATAACATGAATTCGTGCCTGTTCATTCATGCATTCATTACCTGTGCGTCATATGCCACACTCTCTGCCAAGTAGTTTGTTATAAAAAAAAAAAAAAAAAAATTCACATAATTAGACAAAAGTAATAATCCACCCAAATTCATCTGTCAACCCGGAGTTAGACATGACATTTTTGTGTTGATGCCTCTTGACATCTTCCTGTGCATGTGCACATATACATACACACACACGTAACTATAGCTAAATGATTTTCATTTTAAAAAACTTAAAATGTAGTAAATGTAGACACAGTTTCAAGAAAGTATATAAATATCTCTCTTACTGCTCTACATTATTTGATTATAAGAAGATGTACAATATTCATGGACATACACCATAGGCTGCTATTTACATCGTTGTGTGTATTAACTTTTATCCCTTTTGTCTTTCTGCTAAATTTGAGGATGTATAGTTTCTGCCTTGAGTTACTGAGTTTACAGATTTAAACTTTTGAGCTAAATTGTCAAACTGTCCTTTGCAAGCTATTCCAGTTACACTGCCACCAATAGTTCATGAGTGTGTGTTTCTTCACAGGTTCAACAACATAGAATATTATCAGGGACTGCCAAGAATTTATTGTATATTTTTATTTTTAGTGAGAGTGAATGTAGTTCAATATGTTAATGGCTGTTTGTATTTATTGTTTAACTACTTGCTTATGTATGCTCTTTGCACTTTTTCGGTTGGGTGTTCGTGTCTATGAATTTACAGGAGCTCATATTAGGAATCACTAAATTCTTTATAAACACTGCAGATTTTTTCTTTCATTTATTTTAAGCTTCCTTATAATATTTTTATAACTTTATTTTTATGTAATCAGATCTGTTGACTTGCTTTATATATTCTGCTTTGGTATCATGTTTAGAAAGAATTTTCCCTGTTCAAAATTATAATACTCATCCATGTTTTCTTCTGATATTTTTATGAGTTTGTTTTTATGTCAGTCTTTAATGCAGTTGGAAATTATATTAAGGGGTGAGGTAAAGATTCACAAATTTCTGCCAAGATTATCTAGTTGTCTATAAAATATTTCTTCTTTTCCCTTACTGATCTAAATGTAACCTTCACTAGATAATAAATTTTTGTTTGATATTCACAGACATTAAGTTCCATTTATGTTTTTGTCTATTCAACTTCCATTACTAATGCAATGACTCTTGTTTTAACATTGATTTAAAATATTTGTTTTATAACTAGTATACATTTTCCTAGTATGTATAATGTCAAGTGTTACTCTCCAACACAGACACCCTTGATACTCATTTTTCCCAGAACTTCCTATACTCTTCTACAAATAAATTTTAGAATTATTTACTCTTCCTTCAAATAAAAATCCTATTGGCATTTTTATTGTAATTATATTGACTTACATAGATTGGCATATAGAAAAATCATGGCACCTTTACAATACTGAATTTTCTATCTGAAAAGAATGTTGTCTGTCCTTTTATCAGATTCATATGTCCTTCAGTAGAGTTGAAACATTATTTTATTTGTCTTTAATTCTAGGTATCTTGATGTGCTTTAATGTTTTTCTGATGTTTATGAATGAGCTGCTTTTTCCACCTTAAAAAAATGCTTTCTAATTGAGTATTACTGGTACAGAACAACAGCTCTCAAACTTTTTGGCCTCAGGACCTCTTCACACAAAAATTATTGAGGACCTAAAAGAGCTTTTGTTTGGGCAAGTTATATCTATTGATATTTACTATTTTAGAAATTGAAACTGTAAAAAATATATAATATTAATTTTTAAATGATAAAAATATCAAAATAACATGTTAACAAAAATAATACATTTTAAGTGAAAAATAGCTAAATTTTCTGCCTGGTTCTTTTGGAGACCAGTGTGCTTATAACACAAGCCTGAGGCTTGAAATGAAGTACTAATTATAACTATCCCACCCCTTACAATAATTATGAAAATTATCCTGTGTTCACACTTAATTTCTTTGAAAAATAAAAATCATCAAATTATAAGAGTTTGGAACTTCAATATGCCTTCCATAGTCTTGGAAATTTCACCTAATAAGACAACTGTTCTTTGCTTGGTTGCACTTCCTTTAACCCATATTTTGAAAATGTCTCCAGGAAGAACGCATACCCAGTGTTTTACAGTGCCCTCCAGTATTGCAGCCTTGTATGTCCATGGTCCAAACACTGAAAAAAGTTGCTTTATTTTTCTTAATCCATTTTTATGGTTATTGATTGCAGGAAACTTATTCTGATACCAGTTGTTCCATGATGGCTAAATCAAAGAAGTCTATAAATCTTCTAGAAGACAGCATATGCAGACTATCTTTAAGATCTTGGAATAGCAATGGATATCTTAACACAGAAAAAGAAAGAAACTTGAAGCAAATTTTTGATAAATTTAACCACATGAAATTAAGAATTCTGTCTATCAAAAGATTTCCTAAAGAGAGTGAAAAGACAAGACAGTGTAGTGAGAGAAGATATTTGCAGTGTGCAAGATGCTGGTGCAGAAATAAAATTATATAAAGAATGGACTATGGCTTAGGTGAGATAATTATGATGACATGCTTCCTAAAATGTTCCCAGATCCTTTTTTCATTAAAAGAATATATATATAAACTCAAAGACAGCATTTTCCTATGAAGTGAAGTGACAAGCATTCTCATAAGCTACGAAATGCAAGTGGATGTAGCCAAACTACAGGCAACTACATTATTTTGGCAAAACTTGGCAAATTTAGCAGACTTGAGGAAGTAGGAGAGCAAAAAGAAATAAGAAAGAAATTCTGACTGTCCTAAGACACCCAGAAAACAGAAATTGCCTGTAAGTATCCATAAAGTGGAGAAGACCCCAATCTGATAGGGATCTTCTGCATAGGCCTAAGACAACTGGCAAAATAAGGAGAAGCCTCTATTGGCTTCAATTTGTGGATGAGCACAAAAGGACGGGCAAAAAAAATTGGAGGGTGCTGAGGTGGTCTAACCCTCAAGGAAATAAAAAATGTTCAAAAACAAGACTATTTCGTAAGGACAGAGATCATCCTGGGGGAAAAAAATCTATTGGGAATAGAATCCAGTTGAGACAGACCTAACCTAAAACTCTACTAATCATCTGACCTGCATAAATTCCACTCTTACTGGTATACCATGATGGCATTCCTGCATCCCCAGGAATTAGTATCAGTTCAGGTATGGTGTCCATACCTGAAATGCCTGATTATATCCTTTTCCCCAGTGCACATTCATCTTAATAAATGGACACAGGTCCCTTTAGGCAAAGGTTATGATGGAGTATGGATACATCTGCCGCACAACTGGGGACTTTCACAAGGAGACTGAGTTTCTTCTTCTTTCAAGTGGCTCTGGGGCTGCAAACTGGCTCATGTTAGAATTGGTTGAAAGACCATGATTCTTCATTTAATGATTCACATCAAACTTCTATTCAACAAATTTACAAACTTTTCTCCTTTAATAGTCTACCCAGCTATGCCAGTCCTAGGACACCATGACGATTAGACATTGTCATAAATCAAGCCTTCCAGTTACTTTGGCTGTGCTGCCATTAAAGTAACGTTGCCTACCTTGTCTGCTAGTTCAGTGATGCTGCATGACCCCTACCTCCCTGGGAGCCTATCATCCCTGTTGAACACTGGGAACTGATTTTGAGGGCAGCACTTCCCACTATCATTTCTGGTGCACAGAGAATAGCTGCAAGAGCTCTCAAAAGATGCTGATTATCAACATATTTCCCGAGGATTTGGTGAAGAGAATGTCTTCTGAACTCTCCATTGGACATAGGAGGGGTACATAATAAATCTACTCTCGCATTGCTGTCTCCCTAAATGTTTGGGCAACTCCATGTCCATGTACAAGCAAGTTCTAGCATCTCAATTTTGTTCAGTTTCGGCCACAGTTGAGTTCAAGTTCCAGTCAACCAACAAAGAAAACAGTTAGCGCTGCTACTAGCCATTGAAGCCAACAATTGAAGCCAAGTTCTCTGCTTAGTGCTTTAATATCAGTACATTTAGCAAAATACAACATATTCCCTCACACTTATCAAATATCCATTCTTACACGTTGTCCTCAAGTTTCTTTCAGTATAAATTTGCATAGTTTTTAATGCATTACTTTTAGTGTGCATAGTGTCTCCTCTTGGGTCACACCTGCTAGAACTTGAGTCTGAATAGAGGCCCGTGAACAATGAGAGGTGGTATGAATATTGAAGATCAATTTCCTGTAAGACAGCTACCTCAGGTGAGGCCATTACAAGCTCCTCAAGCAAGGGAAGTCCCAACACAGGGGAAGAAGGCTGCTCTTTTGACAAGGTTCAGCAGAACTTTGGGGTTTAAGGTCCTCGGCTTCATTGGAAACTTCCCATGTGTCCCTATTCCAGTTTTCATGGTCCCACTCTCCCAGTCAATGGCTTGATTTTAACACAAGAGACACTAATGCTGTGAGTCCAATTTGCTTTTTTATTCAGCCATTGCATAGAATTAAACTTTGGTATGGTTTTAGAAAAGAATTTGTGGCTATATGAGACAAGGGTTTCATTAGGTTGCAGTTTTCTTGTCCTTTACCCAAACGTTGAGACCAGAATTTAAGGCCTTGAACTCATCATTTTCTTTTATTCTTCAAAGAACTTTGATGCAACCAATCAATCCCTTTATAAAATGAATTTTTACTAAAATACGGCAGCAACTACTTAGTCACTCAAAGTCTTTCCTTCTATAGGTAATTTCCTGTGACAATTCAAGTCAGTTTCGCCACTGCAATCCATATGTCCCCTTTATGATCAGCAACATTAAGTCGTTTTAATCCAATTAGATTGGAGATAAAGATGATAGACTACCGTCCTCAAGATTCTGTCACCCTAGAATCACTTCTGATACCAACAACTACATTTATGGGGTTAAATGAGGGAAGCAGATCGACTATGAGTTGTGAGATAAGATATTTTTAAATAATTAAAACTTAAACAATTGTGGGGGGACCTGGGAGGTGACATTTTAGAAGAGAAGTTGGTGAATCAGAGGATGTGTCACTGATCAGTCAACCTGGAAGCCAAGCATGCCCAGCTGCTGAAGTGGGACTCTGAAGAGAAGGTTCAAGGAGAGATCTATGAAAAGGTATGCCCTGTAGAGCTACCACCTCTGCCACGATGATGGGCCTGGGGCAACTGATGGTCAACGGAGTTAGCAGCCAAAGAAAGCTGGGTACAGAGTGGAGAGCAGGTACAAGCAGAACCTATTGGCATCTCTGCATGTGTCAATCACCACATCTAACTAATGGCCTTCAGAAAACAAAGGCTAATTCTTCACTTCTCCTTTCCCAGTCTTGCGGTTCTTTTGGCCAGTGCTAACTAGCAACCTTATAGGGAGGAGATTCTAGGAAATGGACTTACAACCTTAACAGTGAACACAGTTCAGGCTACCACCTTTCAGTCTATGATGAAGGCATAGAAGAGAAATACAGCCACAAAGAAAAAAAGCATATGTATAAAATACAAACATGCCAGAAAATCCAATAAAAAAGTAGACTTGAACAAGGGCTTTACAAAAAAAAAAAAATCCAAATGACTGATAAATGGAAAAATGCTCAACCTCATGAGTAATGAGGAAAATGCAAATTAAAACACAATTAAATATCACCAAACACCCACAAGATTGGCAAAAACCAAAAAAACAAAAACAAAAAAACACAAACTACCAAATATTGGTGAGAATGGTGGGGATGTTTATGTAGCAATAGGAACATTCAAATGATACTGGTGGATTTGTAAATTAGTGAAACCTCTTTGGACAAGTATTTAGCATTTTTTTAAACATTGGAAGTTATGAATACATTATTCAGTAAATCCTAAGTATATTTCCTGAGGATATTTAGGTACACGTGCATCAGTTTACACATACAAAATGTTCTTGGAAGCATTGTTCATACTATCAAAAACTAGAAAGAACTCGAATATCCATCAACAGTAAACTGATAAACTGTAGTAGATTCATATAATGGAATACCATACAGCCATAAAAAGGAGACGACAGCTGCAAATATGAATATGGGTGAATCTTATAAAGATATTACTAAATTAAAGAAGGAAGACAAAAGTATATACAGTATAATACAATTTAACATTAAAAATAGGTAAAATCAAAATATATAGGAATGCATTCATGAATGGCAAAACTGAAAAAAGTTAAAATACAAGAAAGTATTACCATATAAGTCAAGATAGTGGCTGCTTATAGGAGGAAGGAAAAATGTGTGATTGGAAAAGGACATCTGGGAGGTCTCTGGACTTGCTTCCAATTTCATATGATTTAATACATTTTACTTTTCTGTACATAGGAAAGTTTGCTGTTGGAGTTTTCAGTCTGGAGTTTGGAGCAGAATTGTCCCCTACAGATATAAATTTGAGAATCATCACGTCTGAGGTACAGATACTTAAGGGAATTCATGTTATACAAAAAGATGATGTAGAGAGAAGAGCCCAGGACTGAGTTCTGAGTATTAAAAGGTGCTGTGTTGGAGGGAAAACCAGCAAAGGAAATAAAGAAGCCTATCCAATGAATTTAAGAAGTCTGGTGTCTCTTACTCCAAGATAGAAGAATTTTTCTAAAAGTAGGAAGTAGTCACCTATGATAAGTGTTTCTGAGTAACATGAGGACAGAAGAGTGGGTTTTCTTGACAAGGATCATTTCAGTGGAGTGGTGGAGACAGAAAGCGTGTTGGAACAGCTTCAAGAATTCAGCAACACAGCTGAATTAATAATTTTTTTAAAATGCTTATATTTGAAGCAAGGATAGTTACACTGAAGTAACTTGATTGTTGTCTTCTAAATTCCCAGTAGGTGGTGTTATAATACTGTATTTAGGGAATAGTTTATTTTTTCCTTTTTAATAAAGTGGAAAAAGAAGAAAATGCTAATACACTTGCTCAAATCTATGTACTTTCACTTTAAAAGCTTCTTTACTTTTTTTCCTGTAAGACAACACTATTATAAATACTTTAAGTCTTTATGATGACTCTTTAATTCACATTTTTACAAGAAAGTAGGTACTAAGTGATCGTTTTTTATTCTTTTATTCTCTATAGTTATACAATATTACATAATCAGTGAAAAGAATGAGATAGTCAAAATGTTTCCCCCCCAAATTTCCCAGGATCTTTTTTTACTCTCATATGTTAGACATATGAAAAAAGAAACTGTTTTTGTCCTGGAAGTCAAACAGGAATGCAAGGCCTATCATTATAACCATAATAACCTTTATTTTGCACTCAAAATGTTTTCTACTTTTAGCCACTCTTTAGAACTATCTATATCATAAATGATTGACTTTGCTGGAAATTCAGCTATTTCTAGTTGAATTCAATGTACTCTTAATTTTCCTACCTTACATGTCAGTAATCCTTATGTTTGCTTTGGCAACACAATACGTGCACTAAGATAACTGTCTCGTAACTCAGGGGATAGTGTGGTCTCCGTGTAAAGCTGACTCTCAAAGTTCCATGTAATAGTCCGTGTTTTCAATGTCTCCTCAGCTGGATTATATATCCTTTGGGGATCGGGGCAATGGATTAGTGGGTGGTTTCGTTTTTGTAAGCGCCACAATCCCGTTTTAAACTATGTAAAACTACACAGTCCATATTTGGTAAATATTAAATACATGTGCTACTATCTAAGCTTAAAGAATTAACTGCTTGAAATTTTCCTATATCCCAGAGATTTGGTGTCTACATTAGGAGATCTGTTACTTTGGTAATTTCATACTTGTGATAGTTCAGCTATTCAGGAATCTGAAGATGTATGCTCTCCATGGGGTTAGTCTTTGATGGAATAATGTAAATTATTTTGAAAAAGAATTTCACTTATTTTTAAAAGTCTGCTGAAGAAGTTAAAGCATTTTTAATTCTCTATTGTTGTCTAAAAATTAAGATATTGAAATGAGATAATTTTAAGTAAAATAAAGACAGTCTTTGAAAAATACTGAGACATCTCGTTATATTCAAAGAAATGTTGAACACCCAGGCCTTGGAAAGAGCAGAAGGTACAGTGGTCTTGAGGACTTAGCAGTAAGAATCATTGACATTCTCTGGGCAAGTTTTCCCAGGGCAAGTGGTTTGAAGAGCCATTTCCCAAAGGCTCTGTAGGAGGTCTCTGAATTTGACCCTAAATTGTAATGGCTTCTAAAATATAGAAATAATAATATTTCTCCCTGAGAGCCAAGATTCACTATCCCAGGTGTTATGGGCAGAATTATTTCTCCTTAAAACTCTTATATTGAAATCCCAACCCTTTTACCTTAAAATGTTACTGTATTTGTATATAGGGTCATTGGAGAAATAATCATGAGGTAATCAAGGAGGGCAATTGTGAAGACACAAGGAGAAGATAGCCATGTTCTACAAGCCAAGGAGCAGGGCCTCAGAAGAAAGCAATCCTGTCAGCACCTTGATCTTGGACTTACAGACTCCAGAATTGTGAGGAATGCATTTCTATTTTTTTAAGCCAATCTGTGGTACTTTGTTAAGAAAGCCCTAGCAAAGTAATACACCAGCCAAAGTTGGGATGATCCCTTTGGTTTCTTCCTTTGATGCAAATCCTCTCAGATCTTCCCTTTGCTTAAAAATAAGAGAAACTTTGTAGAATGCAAATCCAGGCGTTACACATAGAGGTTGGGTCAGCAGGTCTGATTCTAACCCAGGTGGTTGCCAGCAGCATGAGGAGGCCAACATTCTCTTTCTTGAATTCCATTCATCCTGATGGGAAGTAACTCTTTCTTGGGTTAAAAAACAAAAACAAAACAAAACCTGCCTCAAGTAGGTTCAGAAACCCAAGGTCAACAAATAAAATTTTCAGTGGAGTTTTTATTTCTGGGAATGGTACAGTCAATTAATTCAGAGCAATCTTTCCTTTAAAAAAAAGAAAGAAAGAAGTCTCCTGCACAAAATAAAGTATATATATCTATGTGAAGGCATTGGAGAACCACTGAAGTCATGAGGATTGAGGATTCGTACAGGCTTGAATCTAGGGAAGAATGGAAACCAAGGCAGATGCTGCTTTTCTCTTCAGTGTGCTCACCAATTCCCAAAGAGGCAGCTCAGAGGGACAGAAGCTGAGCAGCACTTTAGACAGACTCATGAGGTTGAGGGTCCAGGGTCCAGGGGACTGGAGTTCAAAACCCATATATGAGGAGACACCTTGGGAAAAAACTTTGTGCTGGCACCGTGAATGGTTACACTCTAAAGAACAAGAGCAAACAGAAATAGGCCCCTAAAGGGACTAAAGCCCAGGTTTGAGTCATTTCAATGACTGATAAAATTAATGTGAATTGGAGTTGCCTGCACCCTTAGCTAAGCTGCCTGCCAGAAATCCAGGTAAATCCTCTGTAGGTAAAGCTATGTCATCCAGAGCCTGATATTGTCACTTTAAACTTTACGTATCCTCTCCTGCACTCAAGCAGACCAAATCAGACAAAGCAAACAAGTACAACAAAAACTAGAGGAGACTCGACTTTGAATTTACATGACAAGGAAAAAGTCATCAGAAAAAGATATGTGGGAGATTCAGATTATGGAATAATCTTACAAAGCCTTTAAAATAAATGTGATAAATGGGTTCAAGGAATTAAATGGCAAAATAGAACACTTCAAATGGCAGTTAGAGATATAAGAAAGAATGAAGAGCAAAAGAAAAATTATATACATGGGAGAAGAAAAAGTAGTAAGTGCTGGAGTAAGGACCTCTGAAAATACATTCCTCCATAAAAACTATGAGAAAATAAAAATGATCAAAACCAGTTTATTTCAGAACTCTAGAAATTTATTAAAGGATTGTGACAATCTGAGAAGTAATACTCATGAAAAATGGCAACCTTAGTATGAAAAATGAGCCCTGTGGCATTTTAATATTTCCTATTCTCATCTCCTCCCCCAGCTCCATGGTAGTCTTGAAAACCAGCAACTTAATAACCACTGAAGGGGAAAGGATGGTTTGGTACTCTCCAAAAACACCTCATCCCCAGATAACTATTACTACTTTACTTCTCTGGCAGCATCCTGGAAAAGTCCACTTGAAAGAGTTTGCTTTATTTGAACCAACTCAGAACTTGCTCAGTGGGAAAAGTACTACACCCAGAGCATTTGTGGAAAACAATCAGCAGCAATTACTTAACATACAGGTAGCTGAGGTAGCAATACCAGTTAGGGCAAACAAAACGCTGGCCCCAAAACATGAAAGAATAATTTGGAAAATAAAATATCCACATGGATTTTTTTTAAAGCCCTGGTACATTCCTGGGATCTAGAAGTTTACACATGGGCAGAGCTGTAGTGTGCCCAGGCTGGGAAAAAAAACCTAAGAAGTCCTTCATTTCTTACAAGAAAGAGACCAAGAAGAGCATGGTGATCTTGCTAAGTTGAGAAGACAGAAATTAGAGTACACAGAGGCTGAGATATCTGGAGTTTGTGCAGCAGAATTCTTGAAAGAAGGTCGTTTTGAGTCTGTTGTTTGGTTAAAGATGTAGATTTTCTGCTTTTTCTCTGGCTCTTCCCCTTCCAGGGTCTTTCCTCACTACAGTAGTATTTTTCTAGCATCAATTTTTCAGCTCCCTGGCCCAGAAACACAGTGTGATTTTTCATAAGTGCCCCCCACTACAACTGGGTGACCTCAAAGACTGCAATTAACTTTAGGCTAAAAGTCATACATGTAGGTACACTTGCTTCATTCTGCTCCACCACCTTCCCTTGAGGGTATACTCCACATCTAAGTCTGTCTGACTCAATTTCCTCTTCAGTGCCTTAGTCCAAGTTTTACAATTGCTTCCTAGGAGATGAGTCCTCTGGTAGGACAGTACTCCACCATTAATGAAAGTTTTCTGATTGGTTAATCTCCATAATTCTGAAAAAGTTGATACTGACAAATACCTAATAAACACTTACTTTGTAAACAAATAACATCTGTTGTATACACCCTATTTACTTTGAGTCTAAAGGCACAGATAATGTTGATGTCAATTTGAACCAACAGAACGTAAGACATATCAAACATGCCCAGGTCCCTGTTGGCATAAAGTAACTAGCCTGACTCTCAACAGATAAGAACAGCGCTCTACTCCCTGCCTCTCTGTGGAGTACTTTGATCTTGCTGCAATTACATGAGGTTACTACCACCACCTAGTGCTGCTTGGGTAGAGAATATTTATGAGCAAAGGATCATCTGGGTATAAACAGCAACTAAAGGAAATAGAATGGCCAAATTTGGCCAAAGGGTAGTACATCCCTTCCTGGTGTATCAGCTGCCGTGGCTTGTTTGCTCAATTGGTTGATCGCTTAGTTAGCTTGTTGAAGAAAAATACATGTATTTTGCAAAAATAAATAGTTGCCTTGGTTATTTCTTTTAATCGGCATCCTCAGCCAGGTCTTTGCTTTAACCTGAGGTAGAATCAAAATTCATGTATACACTCAAATTTAATAATTGGCGTTTAGCTCAAATACAGCAGCCTTGCAACTCACATGCTCTAGCTACCCACCTGTTTAGTTCTATTCTCTTTTTTTAGCTTTCAAAATTGGATAGAATCATTAATAACTTATACTGACAAATTGCTTTATATCTATAGACCTATTAATCATCTATTTGTTCAATATTTCTTATATTCTGCCATCCTGTAATCAATTTTCTTCTTACTGAAGTACATCTGAAGTTCCTTTAGTTATAGTGATAAACATGCAAAGGTTTTGATTTCTAAAATGCCTTAATTTCATTCTTATTCTAGTAATAAAGTTTGGCTGGATACACAATTCTTAGTTGATATGTATTTTATTTCAACCCTTTAAGGTCTTTCCATTTTCTTCTGGCCTCCCTTGTTACTGCTGAAAATTCTGTCATCAATCTATCATGACTTTGTAGGTGGTTTTTTCTTTCTTACGGTTTTTAGATCTTTATTTGTTGGATGCTGGTATTTTCACTACAAAGTTTCTATGTGGATGTTTCTTTGTACTTATTCTGTTTCAACTATATTGCAGATACCTTTCTTCCACACAACTGATGGACTTGGATTTTTCCTTTTTTTGTGTGTCTCAATAATCTACTTTTCATAGACTTATCCAGCTGAAAGAAGAGAAAAGAAACTGTTGTGGAATGCCATTCGCCTCTTAATATCTTTGTCCCAGAATGACAAACATCAGTTACTTCTATTCCCTTTTCACTGGACAACCCCTGGCCACATGGCTGCATCTAGACCTGACCAGTCACATGGCTAGTGGGGCAGCTGCTTCATACCTCACCTTTTTCTTTCCAAATATAGAACACATTTACCCTCTCTCCAAGGAAAATAGCCCAAAGTTATTCAGCTGTTACATCCAGACAAAAGTCAAAGCACTTTGAGTGGTACTCAACATGGTAGGCTGAATAATGGCTACCCACTGATAACAGGTCCTAATTCCTGGAACCTACAAATGTTACCTTATGAAGAAAAAGGGCCTTGCATATGGAATTAAATAAAGGATCTTGATATTGGAGATTATCCTGGATTATCTGAATGACCTTTAGATGCAGTCACAAGTGTCCTTGTAAGAGAGAAGCAGAAGGAAATTTGAGACAGAAGAGAACATAAAAGGAGAAGGCCACATAAAGACGGATGCAGACATTGGAGTGATGTGGTCACATTAAAGGAATTCCAGCAACCACCAACAGATGGAAGAGGCAAGGAATAAATTCTCCTCTAGAGACTCCACTGGGAACACACCTTTGCTGACACCTTGACTTCAGTCCAGGGAGACTAATGTGCTGGCCTCCAGAACTGTGAGAGAATCTTGGTTGTTTGAAGCTGCCAAGTTTGTGGTAATTTTTACAGTAGCCACAGGAGGCTAATATACTCAGATGAAGACTCCTCATGACTATTTGAACATCTTTTTCTGAACAGATCCTAAGGGCAGACAAAGAAGACCTCATCAGACCTTAATTCTCCTTCTTGGAGAAGAGAGAACATTTTAGCTGTGGATACCACATTAGCATCTCTAATATTTTTGGCTTGATAGCATATAATGTGATAGTTCACCAGGAGAAATGCATTGGGGAATATGCAAAGTAGATCTGCCTTTTCAATGTTCTTTGGAGTGTTTGGCCATGTTCCTCTTTTAACACATCAATAGCCCACAGGAGACCAAGTTTACCAGACTTTAGACAATTACAGTCAATTAATGTTTGAGTGTATTTCATCTGTTACTTACCTGTTAGCTTTGGTGCTTGAGGAATGAGAGACTTGATCTCAATGGCTTATGTATTGGAAAAAATGTGTTTTGCCCTTCCAGTATCCTTTCACCCTACTTCAGCTAATATCATCCTGACTTTCATTAACTCCTCTAATTTGTGCAATTTTGGCGAGAAATCACAACTGCAATTTTTCTGAAAATCACCATGCACTCTCTTCTAGGCAAGAAATAGGTGTATGACTAGGCTAGAGAAACTGGCTCACTCTCTGAGGACTTTGCCTTTTGAGTAGAAAGACTTAAGGACAGAAGAATGTTTGGAGCTCATTACTTCTTGCAGTTATCCTTGACAGGATGATGGAGTATGCCTGCTGCCTGGAATTCCAGAGGCTCTTTTGTCCCAAGCCTTTCCCAATCCTGACCCTCCAGACTTCCTGCCAATTTTGTAAGTTGCCCAATAAAGCTGAAACAAATTCATACTTGCTGAAGTTAGAAATCATAAGTTTCTGTTGCTTGAAACGTAATAATCTTCAATCTACAGAAACTTTCAAGACTACGTTCTGGCATCTTGAGGATATTCTGCACCTGGAGGGAGAGAGAGGGAGGACACCTTTCGACAGAAAAGTTGCGAAAGGAAATGTTAACCTACATATTTATTTGGTTAAGAGCAAAAGTGGCCCTTAATATCTCTAAATATTATCTCACTTCCTTTGATCCATGTGCTTTAAAATGCCAACATTAGTGATAGAGAGTAGACTTCCATTCAGGAAGTTCAGAGGTGTTTTAAAGTATGTGATCTGATATGTGCAGATGATCCCTGACTTAAATGCCTCAACTTATGATTTTTTGACTTATGATGGTACAACAGTGTTAAGCATTCAATTGAAAGTGTACTTCTATGTTTTAATTTTGATCTTTTCCCAGGCCAGTGATACTTGTGATACTCAGTGGTGGCAGGGAGCCACAGCTCCTAGTCAGCCATGAAATCATGAGGATAAAGAACCAGTAAGCTTACAACCATTCTGTTTTTCATTTCCAGTACAGTGTTCAATATGTTACGTGAGATATTCAACATTTTAGGCTTTACGTTAGGTGATCTGGACAAATTGTAAGCTAATGTAAGTGTTCTGAGCACATTTAAGGTAGGCTGGGCTAAGCTAGGTGTTTGGTAGGTTAGATGTATTAAATACATTTTTGACTTAAGATGTGTTCAATTTATGATGGGTTTATTAGAATATAACCCCATCGTAAGTTGAGTGAGATCTGTATACAAATTGATATATTTTTAAAGGTACATAGTTGATCTCATTTCATTTGGCATTTTTACTGATGGATACCTGTGTCAATATTTTAGCAGCATTTCCACTAAAGAAAATTTCAAACATCAGTAATAAACAAATTAGTTTGATAATATTTATTCTATTAGATGGTTTATTTATGTTGACTGTAAATGGATATTTTAGAATAGCGTCTACTGAAAGAAAAATTGTGGAATCATGTATTTTTAAGGTAATGTTTTAGATTTGCTTGATTATTGTAACGTAATTTTTTCTAATCAAGTTTGTACTTGTATTGTCAGTCACTATTAAATTTAAAACTGTTTGAAGGTCTATGTCATTCAGGGTCCAATCAAGAGAGAGAAATCATATTATAATTTTAACAAAGAAATTTTAATATAAAGTATTCATAACTATAACCAATCTAGATTAGTTACTGACATAAAAACTCTAAAAAATAATGGAAGAACATAAATAGAGAGAAGCCATTGCCTCTAGACCTGAGCCAGGACAGCAAGAGAAGCAACAAATCTGGAAGAGGTTCTCCTCCCCTCCCATGGAGGGGGTATGGCCATGGCCATGCCTACAGGATGGTGAAGTTATCTGAGGTACGTTGCCAGCCAAAATTGCCAGGAAGCCACCTTCTGGGTGCTTGGAAAACTGTCCACAGGAAAGTGTTGCTTGATGGAATTTGCTGGGAATCTGCCCTCTGAGGTGCCAGAGGAAGTGGCCCATTGTGGAGGTGCCATTCAGCAGAACTCACTGGTGTCCCATGCATGGCTGGATATTGTGCACCACGGGAGCAAGTGGGGAAAAACACACCAAAACAAAGCCTCTTTTCCCTGCAGTGTCCTCTAGAGCCACCTGCTGACAACACATAACACTGTGTCACCTGAGAAAAGAAATGTTCACAGGGTCCAGCTCCAGTATCATCAGCAGGGCAATGAGAGTGGACTCGGAGATGAGAGGTAATGAGCTGGTCGCTGACACATGGTAAGTGACATTGCTTTCCCACCTCACCACCCAAGAAGTGAAAGCAAGGCATTTTGCAAGACTTGGCACTCATTGGTTTGGTCAGATGAGGAAAATCAGTCCTTGAGAAGAATTTTACCTAAGGCTCCACATAGGTATTTTAACTGGGAAAACAAGAAAATAGCTCATGTTTAGTTTTTAGAGTATTTCTTTGAAATGTTTAGATACATTTATGCAATGAAAGAACTGGAATTCTCAGTTAGTTTCAGCCTGTGAAAATGCTCCGTTGAAAAATAATTTTCTTATAAAGAGACAGACTGCCCACAAACAGTCCATTCCCTAAGGAGAAAAATCTGTGGTTTCTTAAAAATTGAGTTCAGATTGTATTTGCACGGTCAGGGCCAAGCTGATTTTTATGTACTTCTGAATCATCTAACACATGGAATTGTACTCCTTCCAGCATGACTGGATGGGAATAAACAGGCTATTGACTGAGGTTGTATGTACAACACATTGTAAACTGTGAAGTAGTATGTAAAAACTTCCAGAAGGATTTCTCTTTTGACTCTACTTTTTCTAGTGTCATTTAACTCCCATAAATTTTTTTCTAAATACTTGCAGAAAAAATTCTTGAAAGCTGTTGAAGTGACATGGCAAAGCTCAACAGGTGGGTCACATTTACAATGTACCCTTTGTAACTGTGACTATTGGAGTTTACTATCAAATAACAGAGTAGGTATCATCTATAGAAAAACTCTTTCCCAAGTGGGCCTGAACCTTATTAGGCATTCAGACAGCTGCTACCCCCACTCCCCAAGCTTTTCTCCAGAAATTCTGGCTTTTCATACTATCTTTGTAATGTTCTGAATCTTTATTATCCAGAGTTTTTTTCAGGGGGGCTGCAGAACCAATCAGAGAAGAACTAAATTGGAGCAAATGCTGGCTAATTCCCGAGATATTCCACAGAAATGTGACCTAGTCCTGAAAATCAGAAAGAATGTTTTAAACAGCTGAGCTTTCCTTTGCGCTAAGATTGCAAGAATTTACCTACTAATGCAAGGACTGGCCATACCTCCAAGTTAATTTATAAAGGTTTAAGAGTTTTCAGATGTCATTAACATGTTCTCCAATTGTGCACAATCAATTGTAATCTAAGCAGAAAGGAAAGTATAGCCCAGGTAAAGCTCAAGTATTTGCATCTCACATTTCCATCTTAACTGTAGAGCTGAAAGGCAGCTGTCTTGGATACTAGAGGTTGGAGCACGGGGTGCTTAGCATGTACTGTGTGTGTCTCTATAAAAGTGTGTTATCTAATTAAGTAATGTAGATTCTCCCCCTCCTTAAATTAACTCCCCTCAAATGCCTCATCTCTTAATTACTATAAATACTGGCTTCATCTTGCTTGCAAGTAATTTTCTGCTTCCTACCTTTTTGTGGTTTACTAATTTGGAAAGAATTATAATCAGTGTGTTCTACCTCAGATAACTCGGCAATACTACAAAGTCCAGGGTAGAAAATCTCCATTCTCTATGTTTCGGGCAATTTTCAAGAACTCAGTCACAGCACGGTGAGATGGTTTTATAAGACAAGGAACAATTCTTCATAAATATGGTCACATGTTGGAGATACTGCATAAGAGAGCATCTCGCTCTCTCCCTTCCTTCCCTCCCTCCCTTGCCCCTTCTTTCCTTTCCTTCTTAGATCTTTTATTTTATATTCAAACTGAATACCATCTCTTCTTCTTTCCCCTAATAGGACCCATCCCTGAGATTCACAAACCTCCAAATAAAACCAGGGAAAGAGGAAAACGATAAATTTATCTTTTTTTTTTAATCTTTTATACTTTTATATTTCCATTTGTATTTGTTTAAGTGGAAAAGTTAGTCATCCACAATTTTTTTCTCTTGACGTTAAAAACCAGGTGAAAGATATCATGTAAAAAAAAACAAATGACCGTGCAATTAAAGATACCACATTGTTTTGAAACCCTAGCGAGGAATGCCAACTCTTGCTTTTAAGAGTGGAGAGGTTTATGAGGACTTTTAGTCTTATCTTAGAGGGGGAAAAGAAGTCTATAAAAACTCTTGTAAAGCTTTTGAATCATGACAATATCTCATAAATAAAGGCTCAATAAAGTCTGACTATAAAAAGAGAGGGAAGAAACAATATTTGCAGTGAAATAGTATCTTAGACTTATGAGATTCAGTAAAATAATTTTGGGTTTGTTTTTCAAGGAATGAGGCACTGAGAACTCTCTAACGAAGGAAAGTAGTTCATAGCAAATGGGAAATTAATTATTTAATTTAGAGTTTGATGGGCCACTTGTCTTTTGTGATATGTATGAACTTGACTGGAATAGGGGTGCCCGGATATTTGGCTGAACGTTATTTCTGCGTGCGTCTGTGAGAGCGGTCTGGTTTGGATCAGTGGGCTCAATAAAGTGGACTTCCCCCCTCCCCCCACCCCCAGCCCCCAGGGGGGAATGAGTATCACTCAGTCCATTGGCTAGAAGTAGGCTGACAAAGGGGGAATTTGCCCTTTCTGCCTGACTGTGGAGCTGGGACCCTCGTTTCTCCTGCCCTCAGACTGGGACTTAGAGCACAGACTCCCACGGTTCTCAGGCCTTCAGACTAACTGAATGACATCATGAGATTTCCTGGGTCTCCAGCTTGCCGATGGCAGGTTGTGGGACTTCTCGGCCCCCATACTCGTGCGAGCTAGTTCTTCACAAGTCAGTCTCTCTCTCTTTAAATACATAAATACAGATGTAGATACAAGTATAGACATACACCTATGTGGATACTTTTTACCCTGATTCTTAATTTCTTAACCTATAATCTCATTTTGTAAAAAGCCATCATTGATTGCTGTCATTACTTCTTTATGGTTGTTGGTGCTGAGTAACCATGTGTGCATTTTCACAAATACATTCACTTATATGCGAATTAGACTTCATTAAATCTAGTTTAATTGAGCTGCCCACTGCACTGAGAAACTAACCGTTACAGCAAATCTGCTAAGGAAGAATTACATTAAATTCCTTGTCAGATAATGCCAACATCTGCAGCATCTTGGTATTAGCATATGTGGATGGTCTTTTCTGATTCAGGTGTAGATTTTCCTGGTTCTTGGTAAGGTAAGTGATCTGTGATTTTATCCTGGACATTTTGAATGTTGTACTATGAAACTGGATCTCATCGACATCTTTTGTTTAACCAGGCCTCCTCTGAAACTAACAAGGGATGTGGGAGCACCTCTTCATTACTGCTAAAGGAATGTGGAAATCCAGGTTTCCCCCGCCTTTGTTGACCTGATGGTTGGGGGAGGGGGTTCTTAAGGCGGCCCTCATTACTTCTGGGCTGTGGGTGAGAATTAAGGCTTCTGCCGAGACCTTCACTGATACCTCCCTGGCTAGAATGCCTGCTTATTGCTTCCCGTGTGTCCTCCACTGGTATGTGGGGCAAGGGGAGGGTGGCACTGGTATAGTTCGGACCCTCCACTAGGTCTCATATGATGCCACTGAAGCACAGAGCGGGAGGGGTGCTATATGACGACAGCGTCGGGGTACAAGTCCAGATTCCCCATGTGGTGCTGCCGACACCAGAACAGGGTGGGATTCATGAATGCTTGATGGAGCTGGACTTCCCTAGTCCTCACTCAGCCTCCTCTGACACCACAGAGCAGAAGGCCGGGGGTGGGGGTGGGGAGCTGGGTGTGGGGCGCAGATGTCTCTGTGGTATTCTTTGGGACTTGAGTTCTTATAATCTAGGCTGACCCTAGTCCTTTGGGAAGAGAAAAACAGACTTTTGTTGTGCCTTGGTTGTCGGTGCCCATTAACATTTCCCGCCTGCTGGTTTCTTTAGCTCCGAGTCTGAGGTAAGTGAGACAGAAAGCCCGGGAATCTTACCACGGTGTCCTTCCCTGGGTCCACAGGTTGAAGCCGGTCCATCCTGTTCTACCCACCATTCAGAGCCTTCTTTAGGGTCCAGGATATCCAGCTGTACTTAGTGGGAGAAATAGGCAAAAGTGCCTCTCCATCTTTACAAACTAAGAATGACTTATTTTTAGTGATCAATAATAAAGGTATTGAAAATTAAAAGGCATGAGTTACATGGAAGTAGGGTGAAAAGAAGTTACTAAAAGTCAAAAAAGTGGGAGAGGGAGGCAGATAGGGATTAATTTGACTGAATATGTGGAGAAGCACTTTGGCTGTTATACCCAGCATGTTCTCACAACGGTATTTCCCAACCATGGCCATACTGTCCACAAATATGCAGCTTTACCCCCATGCCCTCCCCCAGGACGATGAAACGTGAATGCCCAAATCTTTGGGGAAAAACTGGGTGAAGCAACAGTAGTGGCTCTTTGAACATTTCTCCGGAATTCTTGCTTAAGTGCTGGGCAGATCAGGCACCAGGGAGACTGCCTGCTTGCTCTGTTGTGTGATAAACAAGTTTCCTTTGTTTACGTTCTCTTTTCTCTACTCAAACCAAACTTGACTCTTCTCATTACGGTTTCAGGTGAAAGCAAGCAAAACTTGGTGTTGCCAGAAATTCCATTCAAGACAGAACTTTGTGGTTTTACCAGACTTGTGAGCCCTGAGACTTAATTTTAACCCACAGCTTGTAACCTCAAAATATCCCAAGCCATGCAAGTCAAGTTGTTTTTGGAAGAAGAAAATTCTCCAGAAACCAAAAAATCCCCTATCCTTCAGTTCTCCAATGTTCCATCATTGAAGTCACAATTCCTGTATTTATTATATGAGAATCAAATCTGATTTTCATTTCTTGCTCTCAGCTTAACCAGCTGGGGTGAGACTTTGTACAATATGGATTGACGTTTAAAACCAAGATAGAATCACGACTGAGAAACTGGTAAAAAAATTATTTTGGGAAACTTAACACCCAGCATATCACCTGGGACCTGTGTTGGAATTTGCTCTGCATATTTAATCAGGAAACTGTGTTTATCCAAGCATGTGTCAAGTATACGGTTTGAATATGTGCTCCTTTGTTCCAGATTAAGGAGGGGGACAGGCCGTAGAGGAATTTGAGGCAGTTGGCAATTTTCTTAGATATCTGAGTTCTATATCACAAAACCTTGTGAGTACTTTCTGTACAGGGTTGAGGGATAAGAAAAGTATCTCAAGTCAAGAACTGGACCCTGAAAAAAAAAAGTATATGTAACTGAATCACTTTCCTATACACCTGAAACTAACATTGTAAATCAGCTATACTTCAATAAGAAATAAATTTAAAAGAAGTTTTCTATCAGGCATTTGTAGTTTTGTGGAAACATAAGATCTGTGCTGCAATTGACTCCATGAGCATATTTTACAAGATGATACCTGGATTCTATGTTTTTAGATGTATTGCAAAAATAGGTAGGTATGTCCATTAAATATGCAAACGTTAAAGAAAAAAGAACTAGACCCAAGGGGCCTGTGGCATTAACTGCTTTCTAGAAGCAATACAAGGGGGACTACACTTATCTTCTCACACTTCAGCACTCCTAGGTGTTTTCAGGGTCACATGAGCAACCTCATGGAAACATCTGGGGAGAATTACATAATGTTTCCCTGGTCTCTGTTTACCATCTCAGTGTGCGTCACGCGTGAAGCAAGGGTGGCGTCCCCCTGTTGGGTCCTTGCATCCTGAGAGAAAACATCGTTAGTCATTCACTACAAATATTTGTACTTCTAGAGATTTCAAAACTATAACAGTGACTGGCATAGTAGTATATATTCAATAAGTAATTTGTGCATTGACCAAATTCCTCACCATCAAAAATATTAATCATTTTCAACTATCACAGTCCCCCCAATTCTGGGTAGGACTCAAGCTAATTACTGAGACCCCAAGAGATAATGCAGTTCTTAGGTATGTGATCCATTTGACAGAGGACCGCAGATGTCCTGGGGTCATATTTGAAAGTATGAACAGAGATTTCTCCACTTTTGCTTTTCTTTGTACTCTTTACTCTTCTCTCAATTAATCATCTAGAAAACTACTTATTTATTTCCTTACTTATTTCCAAAATACTCAGTTAATGATATTTTAATCTGTTCAACATGGGTAAAGAAAAAGAGTAATTGGTGAATAACACAAAACTTTCTGCCTCCCGCCAAAATAGTAGATTCCTGGAGCTAGGGAAAGAGGAGTGTAAGATGGAGTAGCAACGAGTAGATAAATATTGAAAGTCCTTTATAAAGGGGATATGACCCCTCTCTTGGATGAACTAGGGGTCATTCAGACCCTCCAGATAAAGTTGAGGGTTCGGAGTGAGAGCGGTGCCTGTAACCCTTCCCCCAGTGCAGCCCATGGAGGCACACCAGAAGTGCAGAACAGAAACCACCGTTGAACATGTTTAATCAGATGGGTATGTGTATTAGGATAAACTTGTCTGTGATAAGAAACAGACTTAATCTGGTACTGGGCTAGACAAAAACAGTTCATTTGTTGATCAGCAACAGTCCTAGTGAGTGTTTCAGATCAGGACTCTTTTCTCTATCATTCAGGAAGCAAGGTCTTTTCCAGCTTGTACAACTGTATCTTTTCAGCCTCTAGGGATTCATTTGTCCTTCATTTGTCTGTGTCATGACAACAGAGGAGGAAGGAATACAGAGGAGTATGTGTGAAAGGCTTGGGGGCCAGTCCGGAAGTAGCGCGTATTATTTCTACTCATGCCCTATTGGTTAAAGCCCAATTACATGGCCACACCTCCTGGCAAGGGAGGATGGAATACTAGCTCAGGAAAAACACAAAACGGATTTGGGTGGACAAATATCTCTGCTCAACTTATGATAACACACTTTTTTTTTTCTCATAACCCAGGTTGGCACCTGATAAGTAAAAATATTCCCTGAAACGAAGAGGAGCAAGGAAGTAGTTAGAGATTACAGATACCCTCTCCTCCTGTAAGTCTCTGTGATTTGTGTGACGAGGAACAGCAGAATAAACCTACATACCCTAAAAGACTATGGGAGGTAGCCTAGACAGAGCATGCCTTTTGGATTGGAGAGACCAATGACTTTGCAGTGACCTGTTTAGACAGAAATTCATGCACCAAAATGAATTGTGGCTTTCTCAGCTGATCTTAGGAGATGCTAGCAGGTACAGACCACAAAGCAAGGTCCAGATGCCCAGCAACTCCCACTCACCCGAGCACTTAAAACCCAATGATGTGACAAATAGATTTTTAGAGGAGATTACATTTTTATATTGTGACTACTTGGAAGCTTCTTACAGAAAATAAACTGAGTAACAGAAAAAATAAATTGCATTTTGTGAATACCTGTTCTTTATACTGCATATTGTACCCACTACACACAATTAATCATTTAAATCATGTTGCAAAAGTTGTTAAGGATCTGTTAAATGTTCTTTGAATACACTGGTCTTCCAAATGTCTTCACTGGCCTCTGAAAAACTTAACTGATAAATAGTCCTGACAATTATACACAATAATCATATGCCTTAAAGTACATTCTTTATTGCATAATGGATTAGCGTGTAAGCTATCATGTTCTACTCAGGTTCAATTCCTGGGTCTACTGTGGAATAGTTCCATGACTTCAGGCAAGTTACAATATCTGTGCTCCTGTTTCCTTATCTGTAAAATGGCGATACGGAAGTACTTAAATCTTAGGGTTGTTGTGAGAATGGAATGAGGTAATATGTCAAGAACAGTGCCTAGTGGAGAGTCTGTATCCCACAGACATTACTTAACTTATTCGTACTTGGAGAGATGTATGTGTGCTCTAGCTACTGCCTGCAGTGCTTCCATTACCACCTCCACTCCCATCTCAGGCTTCCTTCGAAATTTTGTTATCCATATGGGATGGTTAGTCCTTCCTTGCACTGATCTGATTCTGAAATATACTAATTGCTTTATAAGTCTTCTGTACACTCTTATTTAGATGGTCTGACTTGTATTATGAAATTCATTCACAAATTTGAAAAAGTACAGAAAAAATAATACCACTTTATAATCTTTAAATCACACTTTCTCAGTATTTTGCCATAAACTTTGAGTTAAATGAATTTAAATCACCGCCCTGTCATTTACTTAGAAAATTGCTTATGTGTCTCTGTTTCCTTATTTGTAAAATAAAAATAATAACCTGACTTATAAGATTGTTGTAAGGACTAAATGATAAAACATTTGAAAATTTCTGTAAGTAGAAGATGCCAGAAATATTAGTTACCTTCCTTTTTAACACAAGTGGGTAAGTAATAGACAATAAGTTTTAGCTAAATTTGGTTAAGTAATAGAAAAAATGCTTCAGCTATTTTGATTGGAAGTAATCATAATTTTGTCTCTACAGATCCATAAATGGATGCATTTTGAAGTTTCATTTTCAAAAATTATGTTAAAGTCTTCATTAATTCAATGTCATAATACAAAATCTCACTGGTATAAGCTGTTTTTGATATTCCACTCTTTGGAACTGTATCAAACAATTTCCCGGGTACCATTTAACTCACTCAGTGGATATAGATTGCATGTATAGACTGCTGAGGACTTTTCTTCTTTTCATCAGAGTTAACATTGATTGGGAATAAGTGTTTCAGAGTAGTAGGGATGATGTAGTATAAGTTAGAATAATAATCTTAACTATGACACAAATTCAATTATTATTGTGTCTTACATTATAAGGTATAATTAGGCAAAAATTAGGTTATAATTTCAGTTTATATAATTGCTGCAGTAGAAGATACATTATAATGTTTAAGTCCGGTGATTTTTTTTCTGGCTTTCTATATTTCAATTCTCTGTTACAGTTTCTACTTCCTATAAGCAGTTTTCAGCACCCCACCCTTTTAAAGTCACAGTATGTACTTTTCATGCAATTTCACATAATTTTGTTTTTTATGGAAGAGCAAACAGCTCAGCAAGGAAAAGCGAACTGCAATATCAGACTTTAGATGGTGTGGGCAAAACCAGCAGGCACTTACTTTTCAGCTCTGCTTTGACTTCAAATCACCTAAATTCTTCCTGAAAACAATTTTTTGTCAATATCCTCATATAATGTGAACACCTTCTGTATTGAATATGTTAAAGCCAATTGTAGTAAGAGACTAAAACTCTTTAAGTAGTTAGGAGAATATGACAAGATGATGTTTCCCATCATATTATTATCAGTGTTCAGAAGGAATAGCCAATAAAGTACATGACATTTTGTAGTCTTTGGTCAAGAAAAGAGGCAGGTAAGTTGAAAGTATTTATGTTGCATTTCTCAGCTTCCTCAGATACTGTTCTTAGCTCCTACTGATTTTAAGTGTTGGAATTGCCAGCATATATAAAGATATGTTTTAAGTTACTGATTTGCTAGAGTCATGAAATATCGTGGAGTTTGAAAAATGACAAAGAAAATTATCTAATACTAGCTAATAGGTATTTTCGGTTTAAAAGTAATTGCTACTTTTTTTTTTAGTGGCATCTTTTAAAAAGTCATCTGTTATTTATTTAATACAGTTTTCAGTGCATTACTACAATCTTTAAGGACCAGAAATATAGCATGAAATATGCTCTCTGTTTGCCTTTCCTGAAATTCCAGTCACGTCTGAGTAAACATTTTCTCTCTTTCTAAAATCATTTGACAAAATAATCCACTGAGTTCTGATTCACTTCAGTGTATCATCATAACCTTGTTTTTAAAGGTTGATATCCAAGAACTAATGTCCCTTAAGAAGCCCTTTTATTTGTTTCTTTGGCAATCTGTTTTCTATTGAATAAAAACTTAAAACTCCTTGACTAAAGGACATTTGCCATAAGACTAAAAAGTTATTTGGTTCCTGTTCAAACCTAGGGAAATGAATCATGAGGTCAAACCTAATTCTGTTATTTATTTGGCAATTATAATAATATATCAAATGAATGCAGCCTCTATTTGGATTTTAATGTACTTTTGGAAGTATTCCTTCTTTTAAAAGTAGGCACATTTACTTTTTTGGTTGTGATTATGGCCATTTTGTGATAAAGAAATGAAAGTGTTGGCTTATTTGTGATCACATCGTCCGAATCAGTGGAAAACAGTGTCCAGGTCTTCTGATTTCAACTTGCCTTTTTCCACAAGACTTCACCGCCGGGTCTGACCTCCACTCACTTTTGTTGCATGGTTTCCTTTTCATGTCCTCGAGTAAGTGAGGGCAATGCAGCTCTCTGTGTTATTGCAGCTGAGGGAAGTGAAGTGAAGGGGTCACCAGGGTCGAGATGACAGCGGAACTCTTAGCATTTTGCTCACTAGGCTGCTGCTCAGCCCTTCCCTTCCTGCTGCCTTTGAAAACACACTTCTTGAAAGTAACTCCTTCCATTTAAAGTGTTCAAAGGTGGGCCAATCCCGTGGATTTTATTAAACATAAAAGGATCATCAGCTTCACATGGGCAGTTTGTGAAGGGTACTGAGAGAAAAAAGTGTGTATTAATGCGTCTCTCTTGGGTGTTCAGGATGTGGTGACACAGAATGAAATGATCACAAGTAATGAATAAATAGCTACACAGATGAGAGACTTAACTAATGGGTAAGTGGATGATTAGAGGTTACTCCATTTTTCTTTATCTGAGCTATTGATGAAAATGGTGTCTTCATAAATACAATGTGAGAGTGTATTAAAATTCCTCCACAATCACTTTCAACCCCAAAACTGTATTCTTAGGAAATTGTTTTATAAAACCAATAAAAGTCAAAACATGTTGACAGAACTGACTTATTTAGAACAAACACAAGGACTTGCATTATTCTGAAACTAAAGCTCAGGCAAAAGATAAACCAAGAATCATCAAAGTAAAAAAAATCTCAACCAACAATGAGTTACTTCTCATAATCTTGTCTGTTGGATTTTAGAATTGGGGGTCTCTCCTGATTGAGTGGCAGTATAGAAAGCAGCACTTCTGTCCCAAGAGATTTCTTTTCCAGAAAAATACAGTTCAAATATGTTTGCCTAATAGACTCACTGCTGAGAAGATTCGAATATAATGTATCATTGTAGTAATTAATAAAATTATGTTTTACAAACATACTAGCAAATCTCAATAACTAACACTCCTGAAATATCCTATGTAATTGAAGTCTTATAACTTTGAATTTAGGCATGTTTAATACAATTCTATCAAAGAACTATTGCTTTTACAAAGAACAACATCTCTATATACATTCATGGTACTTTACAATTTAATTTTTCCTTATGTAATATTTTATTTATTTACTTGTTAATTTATGAAGTACCATTGGCTTGTAATATTATGTTAGTTTTAGGTATATAACATAATGATTTGATATTTTTATAGATGATACCCCATATAAAGTTATTATAAAATATGGCTATACTCCCTGTGTTGTACATTACATCCTTGTAACTTATTTACTTTATATCTAGTTGTTTGTGCGTTAACCCCTACCTTTATCTTACTTGTCCTCCACCTCTCTCCTCTCTGGGAACCACTAACTAATTTACTCTCTGTGTCTGTGAGTCTTTTTCTGTTTTGTGATATTTATTGCTTTGTTTTATTTTTTAGATTCTACATATAAATGAAAACACACAGTATTTGCCTTTCTCTGTCTGACTTTTCTTATATAAAATTTTACTGAACTATTAGAATATAAAAGCTGGGGAAAACACACATTTATTAAATTCACTGCAGAATCTAAAGTAAAATTCAATTCTCTTCTCACCCACTGCCCCATCTGTATGTATATTTTTATCCAAATCACTTAAAGTAAAAAATATTCAGGTTGAATTAAAGAAGAAAGGTAGACTGGGAGGGCTGACTAACAAGCAGCCTATATCTTAGCATCATTCCTCACACTGAACTTTGTGTGCTATACTTCATTCAGATAAGTGCCCAGAAGTGCAATTGCTAGGTTGTATGGCAGTTACATGTTTAGTTTCATAAGAAACTAACAAATTGTTAAAGGCCGTGTTATTTTATATTCCCACCAGTGATCTGTGGGTGATGATTTCCCAGATCCTCATCAGCATTTGATGTTGTCACTATTTTTCATTTTAGTCCTTCTGATAGGTGTGTGCTGACATCTCATGTTGGTTTTAATTTACATTTCCCTAATTGCTAATGATGCTGACCATTTCTATGTCTTAGTTTCTGTCCATATAGGCTCTTCAATGAAATGTTTGTTCATGTCTTTTGTCACTTTCTAATTGGATTGTTTTATTACTGTTGAGTTTGAGACTTCTTTATCTATTTTAGATATTAACCCTTTGTTAGATACGTGTTTTGAAAATATTTCCACCAAATCTGTAGCTTGTCTTTTCATAAAATTTTTTTAACTCACAGAAGTTTTACATTTTGATGTGATCTAATTTATCAGTTTTTGTATTTAAGTATCGTGTTTTTGGTATCAAGTCTAAGAACTCTCTGTCTGCTCCAGGATTCTAAAGATTTTCTCATGTGATTTTAGTTCCCCCAAAGGTTTTATAATTTTACATTTAAGTTTGTGAGCTGTTCTGACTTAATTTTTGTACAAAATGTGAGGTTCGGTTTAGTATTCAAATTTTTTGATCTTGGATGTCTGGTTTCTCTAGTATCATTTGTTGAAAAGTCCTCCTCCATTGAATTGTTTTTGTACCTTTGCAGAAAATCTGTTGGCAGAATAATATTTCATTGTTTGGTTATATTACATTTATTTATCTATTCATCAGCTGATGAACATTTGAGTTGTTTCCATGTTTTGGTTTCTGCCAATAATTATGCTATGAACAATTGTGTACAAGTGTTTGTGTGGACATGTTTTCATTTCTCTTGGACATATATTTAGAAGTGGAATTACTGGGTCTCATGTGTTAACTCTATGTTTAATATTTCGAGGAACTGCCAAACAATTTTCCAAAGCGGGCTGCACCATTTTACATTCTGACCAGCAATGTGTAAGGGTTCCAGTTTCTCCACATCTTTACCAATACTTATTATTATCTTTTTCATTATAGCTATTCTAGTGGATGTGAAGTAGTATCGCATTATGGTTTTTATTTGTATATTTCTAATGGCTTATTATGTAGAACATTTTTTTTGATGTGCTTCTTGGTCATTTGTGTATTTTCTTTGAAGAAATGTCTATTCACATCCTTTGCCCATTTTTTAAAAAACTTGAGCTGTCTCTTTATTATTGAGTTGTAACTATTTACGTATTTTGTATGATTCCCTTATCAGATATATAATTTACAATTATTTTCTCCTATTCTGTCAATTGTCTGTTTTGCTTTCTTGATGATATTGTTTGCAGCACTAAAGTTTTTAATTTTGATAAAGTTTAATTTATCTAATATTTCTTTTATCTCTTGTGCTTTGATGTCATACTTCTGAAGGTTTTGCATAATCCAAGACCATGAAGATTTACTCCTATATTTTCTTTAAAGCCTTTTATAGTTTTAGCTCTAACATTTAGGTCCATAATAATTTTGAGTTAATTTTTATTTATGGCGTAAAGAAGGGTTCCAGCTTTTTTTTTTTTTTTTCTTTTTCATGTGGTTATTCAGCTTTTCCAGAACCACATGTTGAAAAGACTTTTTTCTCCTTTGAATCGTTTGGCACCCTTGTTGAAAATCAATGAACCATACATGTAAGAGTTTATTTCTGGGCTCTCAATTCTATTCCATTGATCTGTATATTTATCCTTAAGCCAGCACTACTGTGTGTTGTTTATTGTAGGTTTGTAGTAAGTGTTAAGATCAGGAAAAGTGATTCCTCCTTTTTTCTTCTTCCTCAGGATTGTTTCAGATATTCTGGATTCCCTTCTGTTACACATAAATTTTATGATCAGCTTGTCAAACTCCAAAAAATAAAAATGAAACAACTGAGATGTTAATAAGGGTTGTATAGAATCTGTAGATTAGTTTTTTGGAAGATTGTCTTCTTAACAATATTAACTTTGTATTGATTTTTGACAAATGTTCCAAGGCAATCCAACTGGGAAAGTCTGGTCTTCTCAATAAATGGTACTGGACCATAGACTTCAATACAATAGATAAAACTATGGCACTTCTAGGGTAAAACATAAGAGAAAATTTTTATGACCTTAGGTTAAGCAAAGATTTCCTAGATCTTACATCAAATGCATAATTTATAACAACAAAATTTTATAACTTGGATTTGAACAAAGTTAAATGACCTTTAAATGACACCATTAAGAAGTTTAAAGACAAGCACATAGGGAGTACTACAATGGATACTGACTCTTTATCTGTCTTCTCTAATGGATGCTACTTTTTCATGTATATTCCTGAGTCAAAGGAGGACTGGTTCCTTTGTATTGCCTGTTCCTTAGCTCATTATTCTGTATTTCAGTCACTGCTATGCTTTAATTGATCCTCCACCTCAATATTCTTGGTTGACTCTTTCATGCCCATCAGTTTCCTTATTAAAGATTAGTTTAACACTAATGTTTAAACAGTGTTCAACACAGCTGTATTCTAGCCACTTATAATAAATATATTATGTTATTCTCCCATTTCTGTGAAGATGGGCATGGTTTGAGTGGAATGTGTGATCTGTATGTTCAGATAGGATTTAAAAGGCCAATTTTCACAGGTGGACTATTATGCTTTGGATTGTAACTATAGTCTTTCTCCAAACACGTGTCACTATAGTCACTACCTAAGTGTCCCTCACAATTAGAACATGACTCATGGCATTTTTTTGTTTGTTTGGTTGGTTTTTGTTTTTGTTTTTGCCCATAGGCTTTGCTTAAAAATACAGCTCAATGAAATTTCTCATGGCTACAAAACATTCAGTTCTGTTGCAAACAGTGACTTTCCACCTATTAGGTACTGCTTATGACTGAGTTTCAATGAATCTCTACATGTTTTTTTTCCTCTTTAGTTACAGTTGTCCATTTTTATCCTCAGTATTGCAAGTAAATTTATTCTACTGCCAATATTTTTACATGTCCAATAATTCTATAGCATTAACTCATTTTCTGATGAAAGACTTTTTACTATACTCGACTAGTAATGGTAATGTTAGAGGAAACTGAATAAGTCACAGAAGAAGAAGCTTCAATATCAAGAATTCAAGTTCTTCTTTTTAATAAGCAATACAAAATAAAAAATATATAAAAATTGTGTCTTTCATTGTATTCTCACATTCTTATGGTTTATGATACATCTATGAAATAATTTTTGAAAATCTTAGCTGATTTTCACTGGCAGTTCATGTCTCTACTTTTGGTAGTTATTCCTTAAAAGGTTAACCTAACATGGCAGGAGGGTGCCATATCTGTGACTTAAGCCAAAAGTCAGATTCAAAATGATGGTTCCTAATTATAGTTTTATTTGCCATAACTAGGATGATGATGATAATGTGGATAATGATGATAATGTGGATGATGATGATCATGTGGATGATAACTTTTGCTATGGAGTGATTGTGGCCATGTTGTTCTTAAATGCCATCCTGGGAACTCTTTTTCAGAATTACAGAGTCCAGAACAATAGTCTGGAAAGTCATCTATAAAAGAGGCATCAATCACCAGAATAATGATGTGCATGCTGTATTTTAAAAGTTTACTGTTTCAGATGGCAACATTTTAGATGTGCCCTTTATATACCTTTCTATTTAATAAAGTTAGCTAAATTAAATTTCCATTAGATACTTTTCTTAAATCAATAGACAATTCCATTCACCTGGATCTGCTATGAAGTCATTCCATTTCAGTGCGTACCTCATCAGGAAGAGAGGAGCATAGTACGTTTAGCTGTTATTAGGTTATGATACTATTCTGGTAAATGATGTCTCTCTCTCCCCATTTCACCATGTACCATTCTGGGGTCTAAGGGTTTGGGGAGGTGTTTTTCTTAGTCACACTGCAATCCAACTACTGTATTATTACTTCTCTCTTAAAGCATATCTTGAAATGCAATTACAAAAACTTCAGTGTTTGCTCAACAAAGAGAAAATGTGAGTTATAATTAAAATCTTCAAGGTACAGCATTTTTAACATGTAACCCTTACATGTAACAAGTAATTGGCCCTTTTGAATCCTTGTTACTAGTTACTCATTAAAATACATTGTTTTTAACTAAGATTCAAAGAGTAATACATTAAAATGACTATAAATGGAGATGGATTGTACTCTAGTATATTACAAAATTCTGGTTTTTTAAGGAATAACTAAATAGAACCTTGATTTTCTGCTCTGTGTTTAATAAGTCTGACTTTTAGTTAAAACAATTATTCTCAAGTTACTTCCTCCCTATGATGGTGAGCAAGTTGGACACCTGAAATAGTAATAGGATTTGGGTCCCAGAACTAAAGACACAGAATCTTGTGTTTATTCAGTCAATGATGTTAATAGTTTTGATGCCTCATGAGACAGTCAGGAGTAACAGAATAAAGTTAAAGTGAAAAAATATTAGCCAACACAGTGAATAGTTTTTATTGAAAAACATTTGTATTTGACAACAAAAAACCCGCACGATTTTCTTGTGTTTTAATCATGAACACTTAATTGTTCCTCAGCCACAGGGGTTGAAGGTATAACTTGAGTTTTATAATATACATATTTGTTTATTTAACAACCTGTTGCTATGAGAATGGCTTAAACCAATAAATTACCTCAGACACTGAGGCTTGAAAACTTCCTTAAATCATAAATATATAGTATACAATAAAATTTTGAACAATCACAATATTTTTATAACTTTTAAACCTTATCTTATTACAAAATATGCCTTTAGAAAATATAATTAAGCAAAAAAAAAAAAAAAAACCCAAATCACTCACAATCCTACTACCCAGAGATAAACACTGTTAACCATGTCTTCTATATCATTAAAGTTTAAAAATCTGCACCCATATTTCTCTAACACAACTGGAATTATTATGTACATGTTATTTTATACTATTTTTTTAAGTTTGATTAAATTTAAGTATCTCTTGACCTTTTGTGCCTTTGGGTAGAGATGCGGGTATGGTAACCTCTCTAATCTTTCTGGCTTTGGCCTTGACATTCTCTACTAGATGTCAAGTCTTACTCAAGTTGAAGTAAAGTAAAGTTATGCCTGAGAATATTCTAGTGGTTACTCCATTTGTTCCTAAGGTGCTCTTTTACATTCCTTGCCCAGCAGTCCCTGGTATCACCATGTTCTGCTGGTACTACCATCATATCCCACTTGACTGCTACAGAACGTTACTGTGCCCACCAGTCTTCTCTCCCGTTTCACAGGGCATTGCCACTGATGTTAGGAGGTCTCTCAGGGAAAATAATGCAGGAAATTCAATGGCACAGTGTAAAAGCCTGCCTTTGCTCTCTTTATGTTATGATCTGTTAGAGGGATAGTAAACAAATATATACGGTACTACCCCAGTGTTGCAAGAGAGAAGTAGTAAAACAAATTACTAAACATAAAATAGTAAAAGTAGTAAAATAAATAGTAAAAGAGTAAAATGCAGCCTTTTAAACTGATACTTATGATAAGTTTTAGTATATTATTTTTTAATATATTTCTCTGTGCTATATAGTATACCCTTGTCTCTTAATCTATTTTATATATGGTAATGTGCATCTGTTAATCCCATACTCCCAATTTATCCCTCCCCCTCCCCTTCTCCTTTGATAACCATAAGTTTGTTATCTATGTCTGAGTCTGTCTGTTTGTAAATAAGTTCATTTTCACTATGTTTAGATTCATATGTGTGATATTATATGATATTTGTCTTTCTCTGTCTTACTTCACTTAGTATAATAATTTCTAGGTCCACCCATATTGCTGTAAATGGCATCGTTTCATTCTTTTTTATGGTTGAGTAATACTCCATTTTGTGTGTGTGTGTGTGTGTGTGTGTGTGTGTGTGTGTATATGTATATGTATATGTATGTATACCAAATCTTCTTTATCCATTCCTCTGTTGATGGACACTTAGGTTGCTTCCATATCTTGGCTATTATAAATAGTGTTGTTATGAACATTGGGGTGCATGTGTCTTTTTGAATTAGAGCTTTTGTATTTTCTGGATATATGCCCAGGAGTGGGATTGCTGGATCACATGGTAACTCTATTTTTAGTTTTTTAAGGCAGCTCCATACTGTTTTCCATAGTTGTTGCACCAATTTACATTCCCACCAACAGTGTAGGAGGGCCCCATTTTCTCCTCAACTTCTCCAGCATTTATTATTTGTAGACTTCATTTATGATACCTCATTATAGTTTTGATTTGCATTTCTCTATGAGATAGTGATGCTGAGCATCTTCTCACGTGTTTTTTTTGGTATTCTATTAAATGGCCAAATTACATGTATCATCAGACTTTGCGAAGTTGGAGGCATCTGCCATCCTGAAGGTGTTCCAGGCCCCAGCTCAACACAACAAAACAGAGTGAACAGAACACACTGTTTTGTGTAAAGAGAGTGACTGTTTACAAGACAATGACATGAGAGGATCTTTCCTAATTCAGTTCTTTTTATAAAGTCTCCCCCGTTCTCCAACACTGTGGCCCAGGTGTCTGAGCATGTCGTCTTGTTCTTGACTTTTTTCACATCTCCCTTTTCTTGGGGTTTCAATAAGAATATTAGGGGAAACGAGCTTCCTCTTGAGTGTGCCTCAGTTAACGTAGGCCTTACATGTCACCTGAGAAAAGGCTTAGGTGGTGATTTGGAGGTCAGGTTAAATAACATTTTGTTCTCAAGTGCTTTCCATGGGTATCTGCTAAAGCCTTTATATAGTTAACATTTCTTATTCCAGGAGACCAGTTTCCTGGTGATAAAGATTACGGTGTTGCTGTTTAAAAATACATTTCCCAAGCTGTCCCCCGGAGATTGGTATGCAACAGGTGTTAAGAAGCATTCCAGGAGACAGGCATCATCAGGCAAGTGTGGAAAGCATTTTTCTCACAGTGCTTATTACCTTCCCTTTGCTTGTACACCTCCTCAGTTTACAATCCTGACTGGACTTTAGAGTCACTTGGGTCTCACTCCCAGAAATTCTAGTTTAATTGGTCAACAGTTAGACCTAGGCATTGAATTTTTAAACAGATCTTTTGGTGATTCTAAGAGTATTGACAACCATTACCTTAAGAAATGCAAATAGCAGATGCTTTGTAGTCATAGAAATTATTTTACTGTGAGTGTTCTCTGGAACACCTAATATAGATTTTTCAGTCTGTTGAGATTGCCTTTAAAATTGAAACTTGCCAGACAGATTTGAGGTTCTTTTACAAAATGATTTTCATCATTTTTCCAAAAAAAAATTACTGTTCTCTTCATCTCTCATACCTAAACATGTTGGGTTTCAATTTATCTTTGTTTATCTGCTCTGCCTCCAGTTTTAAAAGAAAATTTGTCATGTTTGCTTGTTGTGTTTTTAAGTATGAAACTATGTGATTAGATCCATTTTAGGATTTGGGGGATGAAAACATGTTTGAAATAACTGCTATTTAGGTTGCAGTAGGCATAACTTAAAACATGCAAACCCACAATGAGGTGATTTGAGGACTGAGTTTTTCCACTTGCTGTTGTTGGGGCCAAGTCAACATCTGTCACTCTTTGAATGAGCCCTATGGATGTATTTGCTCTGGCATTGGTGGCCAAACTAACTCTACCACTTTGGGCAAGAAGCTCACTACATTTATTCTTACTGGTTGACAGTTTTATTTGTGGTCCCTATTTAAAATGGAGAAATTGAGCCCAGCCCTTAAAACTTTGGCTTTGACAAAACTGCTTTGGACAAGATACAGAGGGCTAAAGAAGGAGAGGCTGAAAGTTTTCCTTAATAAACCTTTCCTCTGTAAAGTTGGCACACTGTAACCTGCTAAATGGTGGGCAAGTTCAAGCATGTTGTTCAATGCCAGCATGAGCTAGAATTTCTTTACCAGTGAGCACACTGGCTCCTTGTCACTCACAGTGTCAGTGCTTTTCAGTCACATATCCCAGAAGAACCTCCTTACACTTTTGAAGTTTAATAAATATCAGTTTGTGGCTTTGGTTTATGTGTGGATAGCCATATGTGGCTTCATAGGTGCTTGTAGCTGTTTGTAAACTCTTTTTCTTCTAGGTACAACTTTGAATAATGAATCAGCCATCAGAAAATGTTAAAGAATGTCAAAGCGAACAACTTGTAACAAGAAAGAAAAAGGCTTCTCCAATCTTTACAGTTTTAATCCTTGCATTTCTGGGATATGAATAACAAAGTAAAAATGTTTTTTAAAAAAAAATAAGACAAGGAAAAAAATGTCAGTCATGGATTGCAAGGTTTATCCTAAAGGAGATTCTCAGCCAACAGGAATGGCAGTAGAGAAGTAATAAATATTATATTAATTTAAGCATGATTTTTGTCTTTATTGAAACATGAAGTGGCAGTTGAATTTATGAGTGTGACATAAACTGTCTTGTTCTCTTTCAAGAATTGGAAGGATATTCATTTTTGGTAGCATCCTATTTATGTAAATTTAACCCTTACTTCACCAAAACCCATCTAACAATGCTTCCCTTCTAGATTACTCCTAGAAGAATGTTGGACACACCAGACACTTGACAATTGTGAAGTCCCAGGCCCTGATCACTTCCTGACCTTAGCAAGGTGACCTGTGGACCTATCAGTTCTCCACTTTTCATGGACATCATCTGGGCTCTCCCAAACTTCACCCTACAAATAACTGTTGAAAAATATAAGTTCTTGGTAAGATTCATTCAGTGATGTATCAATATTTATAAAGGGTCTATATGTTACAAGCCAGACACTGTTCCAGGTGCTGGAGATACTCAGTGAACATAGGAGATAAACATTACTTTCTTGTGTAAGTTATATTTTATTAGGAGAAGAGAGAAATAACACTCAATGAATGTAATAAATGAATAATATAGCACATTGGATGTTGCTAAGTGTCATGGAATAGAAATTGTGCAGGAATAAGGCCAATTCAGACAGTATAGGTGATGGTAGTTTGCAATGTTCAATAGAGTGGTCGGGATAGGGCTCTTTTAAAGAACAAAACGTGACAAAGACTTGAAGAAGGTGAGTGAGAGAGTCACCTGGCTATCTGGGGGAGGTGTGTTCCCGACAGAGTGAAAAGCTGCCTTGAGGTATGGAACTGTAAGTTTCAAGTTTCAAAGGCATGAAAGGAAAACAAGGATTTAAAAAGAAGCTGGTGTCATGTCTGGCTGGGTCATAAGGGGAAGTGGATAATTATAGGCAGAACGTAGATGATTGAACACTGTGTTTGCTGTGTTAAGGTATTTAGGCTTTGGGGTCAGCTCATCTTCCATCAAGGATGAGTCAATAGGCGGGATTCTTTGTACCTGCCAAAGACCTTTGGACAGAGGTGATATTCAATATATGTCTAATGAATGGAGACATGTTTGGTTACAGAAAACTTCTACTAATAAAGTGGTGTAGGAACTATAAGAAATATAAACTCGTGTGTACACAAGAAAGAATATTAATATTAACCTTAACCAAAGGTGACTGTTTCCTAAAAATTTCTTTCCTTTTTCACACAAAAAATTATGTGAGTGAATTGTACATCTATAAATAGTTTCTTATTGCTGTCATAACAAATTATCATAAAGTCAATGGCTTAAGACAATACAAATCTATGACCATACAGTTCTATAGGTCATATGTCCAGAATGGCTTAACTGGTTTCTTTGCCCTGTGTCTTGTCTCACAAAGCTGAAATCAAGCTACCAGTGATCTGGGATCTTACCTGGAACTTCTGAGAAAGAATCGACTTCTAAGATCTGTCAGGTTGTTGGCCGACTTCAGTCCCTTGTGGTTGTACTGACCAAGGTCTCCACTTCCTTGTCGGCTGTCAACTGGTATTTTCTCGCCTCTCCTAGAGATCCTTCTCAGTCCTTGTACGTGGGCCCCTACATCTCAGAGTCAGCAACAATGTGCAGTTGAACACTCCTCCTGCTTAGAATCTCTCTGACTTCCTCTTTCTGCTGTATCTCTTGTCTTTTTCTTCTAATGCATTTCTCAAGCTCACCCTTTAACACTTTTCTTTATAGAGTTGTATTGAGTCCATCCTGATAAACCAGGATAATCTCCTTGTTTGAAGGTCAGCTGATTAATAACCTTAATTGCACCTGATAACCATGCCTAGCTAAATGTTTAAATATTCATGGAATGGAAATCTTGGATGGTGCTGGTGTATTTTTAGAGTTCAGCCCACCACAATATCACACCTTAGGTTGACTCATGCCTGAATATTGGTGGTCTTTTTACAGTAGGACAGCGTCAAAAATCTACCTGCACAGGTTTCGGTGGCAACCACAAAACCTGTTCTATGGGGAAAAACTGAGACAGAGGAAGTGACTCAGTATATATGCTGATGGGAAATGGGTGATGAATTGGGAGCTCAACTTTTGAGAAGTGTTGATTGTAGTCTAATTCGCAATGCAGAAAAAAGTCATTTCCAGTCAGATCAGTAGCCAATAAATCAGAAAACATGAGATACTGTGACCCAAGTAAACAGTGGACATTGTTTTCACAACTGACCTGTCTGAAGGCATAGGTCTCCCTTGCTAGTGAGGGTTCAGGATGGAACTTCATTCCTTAGGTGGTAGAAGGCTACAGGAGTGGGCACAGGGTACTAGGCAGGAACAGGTCAAAACTAAATTATAGGGCCAATTACAGAATGAGAAGACAGAGGAAGCAGAGACGTAACAGCAGCAATTTAGGAGCAAGGAGCTGGCTGTGTGCATCCCTTGATGGCACCAATTTCTGGCTCTTACTTTAAGTAAGTCATTTTCCCAGAAAAGCCTAACACTTCTTCAGTGGAGCTCTATGAATACAAATGTCTAGTCTAAACCCTTCTGTCTCTAGGAAATATACTGTTTCTCCCCTTGTAAATGCAGTGATGTATTTGATTTAATATATATGAAGGTAGACATCTTACTATGTATCAGAAGTGAAAGGAGAATATCCCTCAACCAGATTTTATTGTATTGACTTTAAAATATTTTATACCCATTGGTTTACTTTTACAATGTATTATCAAGAGTTTTAGGAGATGATATATAAATGCAAACAGACATTTACAGAAATAGAATAAAAGAACTAACCCCCCCCCCCCCGCTGTGAATACTTTAAAACATTTGTTTTTGCTCTGAATAAAGAGAATATCTCTTGGTAACCTAGAAGGATTCTTGGATTTGGGAGGAAAATCTTAATTGGTCCTTTGGGGAAGACATCATTAATAAATCTAAGGAAGCAAAGTGGAGATTTCCAAAGTGTCTGTTTTTAGAGTTCTATCCTGGGGTACATAACCTGGACTCTTTGTCTTGTGGCCAGACTTTCATGCCATATATCTGTTTGTTACTAGATGTGGATGTTGGGGAAGGGGAGCAGCTGGGGGAAAAGGTGGTAATTACAAAATAGAATTACTCTGTTTTTAGTCAACTTGCACCTCCATAATGAGATAAGTTTCTGCAGCTAGCTAACCTGGCCAAAACTTCATGTAGCAGATGATTGAGTGTGGCATTAGCCAACACCATACTGCTTCCAGCTTCCTATACTGGGCCTCCCCTCCTGGGTTTATTATATTTCAAGTCTAATTCTCTTCCATCTGGCTTATTACACCAAATATTGCTTTGATTATGGTATGGACAGGCCATAATATGAGTAAAGTTTCAGAAACATCAAAAATCCTTCCCTTTATCCATTTAGTAAATACTCTGTAAGTTACTTAATGAGCTGTGTTTGAAACCATATATTTGTACTGGACAAAGGGAAAACAAATGCCTTAATTGATGTTAACTAATCTTTTAGATCATCATACAGACGTAAGATGCTGTGCATTTTGCTATAGATTATTGGAATTTTTGCTAAGACAAATATAAATCTATGTAACAATGATTATGATTAGTGTAGCAGATAAAATAGAAGGGAAACAGCAGGGAGAAGGCAATGATTAAATTTTTAAAATGCATGGGGGAATAAGAAGAGGTTATGTCTCGTTGGTATGTTGCTAGCATTTCCCAGGGATCCAGGTCCTTCCTGGCAGCCAGGTAGGCTTCCTTACTGAATTGTGTCTGGGTTGGTAACCCAGTTAGTTGGCAGTAGGTACTAACCAGACTAAAGTTAGAGATTCATTCTCCCATAATTGACCATAAATCTTACCTTTATTTCTAAAATTGAGTTTCAATTATATTCTATTGGTAAAAGTTATGTATTGGTGGTTCCTCAGAATTGACCTCAAATTCTGGGGAAACTACTAGATACCTTTTACTAAGAGTGGACTAGTGGCATAATTTTCATATTCAGAGGACAGTGTGGGATAATGGGCTTGAAAGAGTGAGGAAGAGGCTTACAGCCAGCACAATGCAGGCAGCCCTTTGGAAGTTTTCTGATAAAGTCACCCTGTTCTGATTGGGGGGGGGCTGGAATATATATATTGTCAGTTACCTAAATGAAACCAAGTTTACAGGAGTCTAAGGCATAGACAGGAATGCCATTTTTATTTGTTTTTTTAAGATAAATATTATTTCCATTTAGACTAGATATGTTGTTGATAGGCTATAATGTGCTCTGCCTATAGGCACCTGAAGCCAAGTCACAACTGGAATATTTCTTAGTGAGTAGAGTCAGAATAAGTGATTTATCCTGGACAAGAGAACTTCAAATGCACCTCTCCCCGGAAGACAGGTGTTAATAATATGGTCTATTCTCAACTCAGATCTGGTCATAGGACTCATTTCTTTATTAGAACATCAGTGTTCAGTGAATTCCTCAATTATCCATTTATAAATTGTTGCTTAGTTTGATTAATTAACAAATGGCAAACTTCAGTTATTATATGTTAACTAGATTAGATTAATTCTGAGGGGTGAGATGCATCACTATCACCCTTTTGCTTAAGGCTGCAAAAGAATGAAAGTAAAAAACTTCACATAGCTTCTCTGTGAACATGTTTTTCATGTTTGGAGCTGTGTAGAGACTTTAAAAGGAGAATCTGACCTCCTATGATTTACCTAATTGCTCCCAGCACTAACAATATTGAGAAGAGAAGCCCCTATTATTTCAAAGACTTTTAGCATATTTTAAAAATAGTCTCTATCAACAGTTACAGAATATTATTAAACAAGGATTTTATTATATAATTTACTCATTCGCTGTTGTCTAGTACAATTATTTAGTACTATAAAATCATTTTTCCATTAGATGTAATAGCTCCCAAGGAAATGGAATATATCAAACCATGGAGTAACCTGAGATTTAAAGGGATTAACTAAATAAAAATAACAAGATTGTGAGACATGAGGTTTTTCATTTAATTTTTTTCCACACATTTCCTGTAACTTCATATAATAACTTTTTCTTGTGTGATGGCTTTTTTGAAGTTGTGACGAGAGACAAGATATCATCCGATTTCCTATTTCTTAGTGTACTTGCTTCATCTGGTGGCTGTCATGCTGCGATTTCCTGGTGAACGTGGGAGGGGTGGTTACTTCTGTGGTGTCTGTCGATTCCTTATCAACAATCAGTGTCAGTACCTTTCTGCCACTTGTGAGACTCACACTAGTCTTACAATAGCACATTTTTTTCCCTTCTTAGTCTTCAGGAGTCAAGAATGAGAGTTCTTTGTTACAGTACTTATAATTCCATCTCATAACTCATGAAGAGGTGCTTCTATCTTCCACTAGAAAATATAGACACTTTATTTCATGCACAGCTGTAAATCCATGACCACATTTTCACTTGGTCAAATGTAAGGAATAACTGCTGTTCATATGCCAAATATGGAATAGATTGCCTTGGTAGATGGCCACCAAAGGCATTGGAAATCAGGCGTGGTGATTTCTTTGATGAAATTGATGAACATTTCTTTAATCAAAACTTTCCACTTTATCATCTGTCCCTTTGGTTTTCATATTGTTAGGAAAATTTTGCCACATATTGTGAATTTCATAAAATTATTACATAGTGCATTTAAGAAATTAAATGTGAAAACATTGGCAGTCATCCATAAATAACAATATACAACTTTCCATTTTTTCCATGGGTTTTAACATTAAGATTTTTCACAATAAATAATTTGTAGCCGCTGATTGGTAAACACAGTGGTTTATGGACTATCTATTTCTACCTTCTTCCTTGCAACTACAACCCCCACTTGCGGAGGATGGCAACATTCCTATGTCATAAAATATCGTCACATGATAAAATATTATTGCTCTTAACAACATGTGACATTCCTGACCCCTTTTGCCATATACTGAGTTTTTAGGCTCTACTGTAACTAAAAGAAACCATGTGACCAAATTTCAGCAAATAAAATAAAAGGAAAATCCACTGTTGGATTTGGGGAAAGATTTTGTTGAAAGCTGCCGTCTGAAGTGGAAAGCCTCAGACACCCAACCAACAATGACACCAAGATTCATCCACCTGCACTGCCTGCCAGCAGACTCCTACTGGAGGAGAAAGCCTTTCAAAGTGAATGATGGGGGCTATGAAATGTATATGATGCACCAAGGGAATAGGGATTTAGTCATTGTTTGAGCATATGATTGGACATTCCAGGATAATGTGTGGTAGGTGATGGCCAGATATCTGCATCAAATCATTATCTTAATCGTATTCCCATTCTTGGACCCTGTACAGCTTTGAATAAGAATAGCTTCGTCTGTCATTGGGATCTAATGTGAACTCTTTTGGGGAAAGATGGATGAGGAGGAATAAAGGACATGCAGAGGAGAAGTACCTCTTTTCCTTCCTGATCAGCTACCATCATCAGCAGCAGCAGCATCATCATCAAATACCCACATTATGAGTGTGGTAGGGAGCATATGCTTATGGTTTAAGTAATCACAAGATTAATCCCTTTTATTGTTTCCTTCCCAAGTCTGTATAGACTCCTTGTATAGGAATAGCAAAGAGCCCTCGATTACCTGGGATATGGTAGCTTTTATAATTATAGAATTTTTATAGAGAAAATGGTGTACTTGGGGGAGATCCAAGTTTTAATTAGGATAAGAAGATAAAGTCTATGTAAACTGCTTAAACATGTGGGAGTGTTTGATTTCAGAAGTGAAGGACAAGGAAGTGCAGTTGTAAGTGAATGCATCTATGATGATGGGTGAGGCAGAAATAGGACGTGATGAATGTGGGAGAGCAGGATAGGATAAAACAGAGTAGATGTAGCTGAAGAAGGTTGTATTACATTGAATGACGCAGGCCTCAGGGATAAAAATTATATTTGGGATGGCCCTGGCATTCTATAACATACTTTTAGTGTTAAATATTTTGCTTAGCATCTTTCACATTGTTCAGTAAATGGTGACCTGTGCAGAAAAGGAATGTTTTTAGTACAGGTCTCCCTTGACTTGTAATGAGATTATGTCCCTATAATAAACCTACCATAAGTTGAAAATATTGTATGGTGAAGATACATTTAGTATACCTAACCTAACATCATAGCTCAGCACAGCTTACCTTAAACATGCTCAGAACACTTACCTTAGCCTACACTTGGGCAAAGTCATCTAACACAAAGCCTATTTTATAATAAAGTGTTGACTATTTCACATGACTGACTACTGTACTGAAAGTGAGAGGCAGAATGGTTGTAAGTGTATCAATTGTTCACTCTTGTGATCATGTGGCTGACCGGGAGCTTCCCACTGCCCAGCATCACGAGAGAAGATTGTACTGTATATTACTAGCCCAGGAAAAGATCAAAATTCAAAATTTGATGTACAGTTTCTACTGAATTTGTATTGCTTTTGAGCCATCATAAAGACATAAAATCATGAATAAATTCATCATAATTAAAGGATGGTCTGTATAGTATTTGTATTTTAATAAGTTCTAAGTTGGAGCAAGTGATTTAAAATTCTGCTTTTGAGAGTTCTTAAATTTTTTTTTAAATTTAGGTCACTCTATTGTAGGAGTTTATTTTTATTCAACTTAGAATTTATATTTTTATTCACTCTGGGATTTGTGTTTACTCAACATTAATTTCATTCAGTGGAGGAATGAGATGTAATGAATAATTAAAATTTCAAGAGAGGATGTGATTAGTAAGGGCAAATTTTATCATTTCCTAGCTGACCCTGTACATATTAGCATAATTTAGATTTTTTTGGTGGATAACATTTTTTTCTCCCAAATGTTTTATTTATTTTTTAATTTTTTTACACTTTTTTTGGGGGGAGCAGGTAATTAGTTTTACTTATTTGTTTATTTTTAATGAAGGTATTGGGGATCAAACCCAGGACCTCATGTATGCTAAACACGAGCTCTACCACTGAGCTATACCCTTCCCCTACTCTCAAATGTTTTAAATCTCTCTCTCTATATATATATGTTCACAAAAACAATGTAAATTTTAATTATTATTTTTTATGCCAATCTTTGTAGTCAGTTATTTTCCTTTTTTAGATACAGAAAATCTGAGGCATTTAGTTGAATCTACTCTGCCATATATGCAGAACTTCCTTTTATTTTACATTCCTCGTTTGAACTTAGTTGAAATTCCTGTTTTTCATCAATAAAGGATAACGTGCCTGACTGTGATGTGTGAGGAATGTACATAGTTCACTGAAGCAAAGGCTGAAGCCACCTTCACTTAGGCTGCCTTTTTAGAACCAGAACGTTATGATCTCTGTTTTAGTCAATGTCCTTTGACATTTTGCCAGCTTTCAAACATACTATTATTGTAGCAAGAGCAATTGCTCCAATCACCTAATCAACCTCACTAACTTCAAATTAAAGGGGGTATAAGTCATCCTACTGTAATGTCTTAGGGGCTGTTCTGTAAAGAAAATGAGAAGCCAGGTTTCCTTGTGACACTACAAGCAGTGGCTGTCCTTGTCTCTTCCTTGTCCCCTGAGATGACTGTGATTCTGGTAAGTTGGAGGGCCAGACGTCTAAGTTGTGTATGGCTAGGTTCAATCTTACTATTCAGGAAGAAAACTGTGACCTACTGGATCTTCTTACTCATAGGTCAAAAGTTAGTTTCTATGAAATTAGTTTCATCGCTTGGTAGTTTTAATAAAACTTGAGAAAGTCATATGAATCATTAGATAACAGTTAATCAATATTTTTAGAGCAGTCCAACTTCATTTTCATCTTTGGAATGGTACCTTGAATGTGATCTTTCATTGCATATTTTAACCTGTAAAGTCTTTCATCTTTGTTAGCTTTTTTTCAGATGGAAACAGAGCAAAACTACAGATAGGATCCAATTTTACTAAATATAAACATCTTGAAAAACCAGCATCCTTAATGATACATGAAGGAGTATGTCTAATTAAAGATAAAAACCTACATTATTATTTTCTTTTTTACAGTGTGTAATCTCAGAGGACAAAGTTTAAGTCAGCCTTGGGTTTGGTGCCAACAGAATGCTCCTGAAAGGTTCTAGCTTTTAAGCATCATCTCTTCACAATGCAGAGGGAGTTCACAAGTCTCTCTTGTAGGTGAAGGTGCTGTGCTTCTGTCACATAGACTGCTTTGGAAGGTGCGTTGCCTACTAAAGTGTTTTAGTAACAACTTAACAGGGAAAACTATGCTCCAATGTGTTCAAGTTTCCTTCCCTGATTATAATTCTTCAGAGGCTGGGATCTGAGCAAGCCACTCTATTTCTGGAAGACTGTTATTTGATGAGAAGTACCTATAAACACTTCCTTCAGACATCCCATTTCCTAGCGGGTTCCAATCACACTTACCTTTTCTGCAAACATATAAATGCCATTCGTTGATATAGTATTTTCGTTTATTCTGTGAATCAGCATCAATTCATTTTAATGACAATGATAATAATATCAATAATTATCATTAACCATTAGCATTATAAAAACTATCACAATCACTTATATGTCTATAATTATCTAAATAACTTTGATTACTAATAATTTAATGCTATCCAACACATTGCTAAGTTGTTTCCATATAATGTTATTCCATATGCTAAATCTTGTAAGGAAATGTCACTTCTGGAATAGAAAAATACTTAATGTTCATAGTTTTTTAATTAATAAACTATTATCTGAGAGATTTTAATTCTGTGAGGGAAAAGAATGATCATGTCATCACTGAATTCTTTGCTGGAAACAAACTAACAAGTCACTTAGCCCAGAAAGCTCTTTATTACAGACGAAGGAACTTATGTGACTGACTCCTTGTTTATTAATGAAACTATTAACAGGAAATGCAATTTTGAAGGAAAACACAGACTGAATACATAAAACTCTTTTTGAGAGGTGAGCCTTCACAAATAATTGAATACTAATTATTTGTAGTCACTAAAGTTTGGTTAATATTGAAAGGGTAAATTTTATGATTCTCTCAGGAGAATTTTTAATAAACTAATTAGGGCCGTAATCACCCCTGAATGAACTCTGTACAGCCTGTTACAGTAGGAGCTGTATTTAGAGAAGAGGATTTGCTGTAAAGTGGAAGGAACACAGGATTTAGAAGTAGGACATTTGGCTTCTGTTTCTGCATTCGCCTCTCTCTGCAACAGAAATAACTGAAGAGAAAAAGTGGGGTAGGGGGTATCAGAAACATCTCTGTACCTTCTGCTCCATTTTGCTGTGAAACTTTAACACTCTGAAAAATAGTCTATTAAAAAAAATGATCAGTGGTTGCCAGGGGTTAGGGGGAAGGAAGAATTACTTGGCAGAGCACAAAGGATTTTTAGGGCAGTGAAACTATTCTGCATGTACTGTAATTGTGGAGGCCTGTTATTACCTATTTGTTAAAACCTATAGAAGATATCACACCAAGAATGAGCCCTAATGTGAACTATGGACTTTAAGTGATAATGATGTGTCAATTCAAGTTCATCAACTGCAACAAATGTAGCACACTGGAGCAGGATTTTGATAGTGGCAGAGGTTGAGTGTATGTGGGGCAGGAGATGTATGGGAAATCTCTCTACCTTCTGCTCAATTTTGTGGTGAACTGCTCTAAAAAATAAAGTCTGTTTTTTTTTTTTTTCAAAAAAAGAAAAAGCAGTGAAAAAATCATAAGCTTTGTTATTATTTTAAATTCTAAGGAGGGCACAGAACCTTTATTAAAAAAAAAAAAGTTTCAACCACATGATAGATTTCTATTTCTATTGTGGAGAAAAGATAAGAACATTTCTGAGTAGAATTTAGATTAAATATGAATCCAAATATTTAATTAAACTTTGACATATAATAGCAAAATATGTTCTGGGTTACCCTTTGCAGTGTATATATTTAAAATAATTTAGATGCATAAAGAGCTGTAGGAGAGGAATATTGAAGTCAGGTTGAGAAGATAAAGGATTGATTGGTCATTTTAGGTCCCATCCACTCTATTGTCCCATAATTTCTATGGTTATGATGGTACTCATACACATGATTTATTATAAAGTTATTTATTATGTACTTATTCCTCCTTTAATGAAATATTTATTGAGTAATGGAGTACTCCAGGACTTGCCAGATTCTGAGAGGCAAAAAGAGGTGATGGCTCAGCCTTTGCCCTTAAAATCTTATTGTGTCAAAAGATCCAGTCAAGGACACAATTAGAATACAGTCTGAGAAGTGCTGTAATACAGAAACAGTATGAGAATGAAGATTCTGAAGAAATGGATGTAAGCCAGACAGAGGTAAGGGAAAAATGTTTCCTTTTTCTGAATAGCCAAGGATATGTATGACTTCGGACTGATAAATGCATAGATCTCATCCATGATACCTGAGCTCATGTGTATTTCCGTTATCAATGGGCAAACTTCTTAAAGAATGGAGACGGGTCTTCTTTTTCTATAGAAAAAAAGACATCTACACAAAATAATGATACATATACATTGCTTTCCCTGATATATGGAAGATGTTCACTCACAGTTCAGTTTCTTTTGTCTTGAATAACGGTGTATAAATTGTAGCATGCATAATGTCATGTCTTTGCATGATTTTATTTCTTTTTGTTCATTTTATTTCGTTTTGTTCATTTCTACAAAGAGTAAATCTTATGGAATTTCTTGTATACACTGAGGATTAAAAACTGATTCTTTGGCTTTAATAATATAGTCAGCCCTCTGTGTCTGACAATTCTACATCCTTGGATTCAATTAGCCAACAGCAGATCAAAAATATTCAGGAGGGAAAAAAAACCAAACAACTCCAGAAAACTCCAAAAAGCAAAGCTTGAATTTGCTGAGTGATGTTACCTATTTACATAACATTTACATTGTATTAGGTATTATAAGCAAGTCTAGAGATGATTTAACATATATGGGAGGCTGTGCATAGCTTAGATTTTGGTATCCACAGGGTCCCAAAACCAATCTCCCATGGATAGCATGGGATAACTCTATTAATAATGTGAGAGTTGTTTGTTACTGAATCTAAAAGTAGATGGCCTTTAGCTTACATAAAATTCAAATTGCATGAGCCTTGGCAGAATAATAATGGTATAAAGTAGAGTGTCTGACTTATAACCTGTTCTTTGATCAGATTCGTGAACATTTATTAACATGGCCTCATCCACTAGAATGCCCTACTCAAACACATTCACCTGTCAAAACTCTGACTATGCTTTTCATTTTCAAAAACTGCTGGGGAGTGGGTATAGCTCTGTGGTAGAGTGCATGCCTAGCATGCATGAGGATCTGGGTTCAATCCCCAGCACCTCCATTTAAATAAACATAATTTCCTCCTACCCCCACCCTCCCCCCCCCAAAAAAAACAAAAGCTGCCGACAATACTATATTTTCTATTCAATCACTCTAGAAGTAGATGTTTCCTTATGTGAACTACCACAATTCCCTGCTACTTCTGTTCCTGAATCACTTATTTTTATTTTGCTTTTTTTGTATATTTATATGTACCACTAGTGTCTAGATTGTAAATTCTTTTCAAGGCTAAAATATGTCTCATTTACTCCTGTGGTGCCCATCTCAGGGCATGTAATAGGTCTTCACCAAAGGTATTAACTAAATGAATGGCAAGATATTGGGGAATTTCTTTAGGTAAAATTATGTATATTACAAGTAGTTAAAAGTTAAATCGAAGATGCTAAGGCAGTTTAAATTTTTCTCCCCAGACTTTAGCTTTAAGAATCATACTTCTCTAACCTAGGTTTTTTCTTATTATCATGCTTTAGGCCTTAAGATTGACGGTCCAGGTTAATGGCCTGAGGTGACTTTATATGAAAAGCTTTTGCTGATGAGGGCCAGATAATAATCTTTCTCTCTCCTGGGTTCACAGACAGCTGACTGGTTCTGTGTTTGTGCTGAGCTGTGCTAGATCTGCTCAGTTGATATGAGGGATGGTGGGTTCCAGGTAGGACGCCAGGACCTGGTGTTTACAGCAAAACAGACCTTTGCGGTAGTTGGCAACTTTCATCATTAATGTTTATATTTCAGCACATGAGTACATTTAATACTACTACTAAAAAGAGTTGTTATTATTATTATTTTAAACCAGAGAGGTAAATGTACTTCACTCTTTTTTTTTTTTTCCCCCTGCCATTTCTAATTGGCTGTTAAGTCTAGCCAGTAAATTCCCCATTTAAAATGTATTTTTTGATCCTGGATATTCTATTACATTCTTTTTTAGATTTTTCCTTTCTCTAGTGTGATTTTCCTCATTCATTCATTATGTCTGTATTTTTCCTTCAGTTTTTGCATATATTTATAATATACATTTATTCACAATAACCTCAGTTATAAATACTTTCTTTATAACCAAGGTTATTTATCTGCTAATTCCAGCATCTGAGTTGTTGAGGTTGAGGTTTGGCCTATTGTTTGCTTTTTCTCCTGAGAGACCCTGAGTTCTGGAACTTTCTTCTGAAGAGTGCTGATGTGTGTTCAAGCAGGCAGTTACCTTGATTGGGTTTGACTCTAAACCCTGTCTCCCCGGAAATGGGCAGCTACTGAAACCGCTCCACTCTCGCATTTGACACAAAACCTTGCAGTCCCTGTTGGAGGAGGTCATCAGGAGGGCATGACAGCCAGTTGACCCAGGAGCTGGACCAGGGCAGCAAGAGGCTCTTCAGTCCTTCCCTGTCCTTGGCATGTACATTTTGCCCGCTATCCCAGGCACTAGGGGCCATTTTAAGGGTGCAGCCTTGAGAGAATATTTGTTATGGAGACCACCTGGACAGTACACAGGACTGAACCCAGATAGGGTCTCTATACAAACTTGAAGATTCTTGGTGGGCAGGGGCCGAAAGCTATTCCTCTTGCAGCTGCTCAATACAAGGCTTGAAGTAAGTTCCCTTGCTTATTAAACCTGCCACCTTCCGATCTGGAGCGGCTGCCTCTTTCTTGGATTTCTCCCTGCCTTTCTGATAGGGGGGCCAGTTGCAGATTTCACCCAGGGAACGTCTGAGGTTGCAAACCGGCAAGCAGTTTCCCCTACCCTCCACTGCACCGCTGGCATATCCTGGGATAAGCCAAGATGTTTGATCAAGTTTACACACAGTTATGAGGATCTCCCTTACTGTGGTCTTTTTTCTTTGATTTTCTCCTCTCAGTTTTCAGCCTTTTAGCATCCAAAACTTCATCCTCAGCAAGTCTGAGCCTTTGCATGTGTGTTAGTCCCCTTCATCCCCCTCCCTGGGTCTTGCCTGGTGGGCATCCTCAGCCATAAATGCTAGAAACAAGGATTTCACCTGGTGAGGCTCCTTTCTTTCCTGAAAAAGTCAAATGCCCTCCAGTTCCTTCCTGCTCTTGCTTGCTCTCCAGGGTTTCCTCAGAGTTACTTTCCATACTTCGTTCAGAATTTTGAATAGTTATGGGTTCAATATAAATGACTCCATCATTCTCATAGAATAAATTTAATTATGAAGGTTCATATTGTGTGTCATCCTGTGAAAAGGAAATCTGAAACAAAGAGAGAAAAATAGCTTAAACTCTCCGAGAGTAGCTCTATTATTAGGGGAGATACAGAATTAAGCCAGGAGAAATAGTCTGCTTTCTCTGAGGGGAATTTAATTTGATTGCAGAATGGTATATAAATTGAAATGTAATTATTTATTTGATCAGTTTTATTAACATATGTAGAAAATAATTGAATATTTTATTAAAGATAAGGAAGAAAGAAGCTCTAAATCAAGCTAATAAGCATTTATTGAACACATTTACATACTTTCCCCTTAAAAAAAATCACTTTCTATTTCATAAAGAGAAAACAGTGGTGTTCCTAATCTTTCCAGGTCCTCTTCATTATTCAGTTAAAAAAAAGATTCAGTTTTGGGAAGATGGAGGAAGTGGCCTGAATTTCAATTCTTCAGTTCAGAGTCTTTCCACAAATAAAGAGAAAGAAAGCCAGCTGGAAAGAGTGGTAATCTGAGAACAGCAGGCAAAACCCGTGGGGGTCTCAGAATCGAATCTACTGGTTAGTAGGTTGGGACTCTGTGAGGTCTTGATTCCAAAAAATAAAAACTCCCTTTCAGGTCAAAGTCTTGATTGAACCAGGAGAAAATTCTGGGACTAGAATCCTAACTGAACAGGACAATGACAAGTTCAAAGGAAAATGCTGATCTGCAACTCAGGGGACAGCAAACTTTTTCTTTAAAGGACCAGATAGTAAATTTGCCAGCTTTATAGTGGGCCACTTGCATCTCTGTTTCATCTTCCTTCATTCTTTCCTCCTCTCTTCCTTCCTTTCCTTTCTCTTTCCTTTTTCCTCCCTACAATGTTCTAAAAACATGAAAAGCATTCTTAGCTTGAGGGCGGTACAAAGACAGGCCAGAGACCTATACCTGGTCCGTAGGTGGTGGTTTGCCACCCTTGGCCTAGGTGAACAGTGAGAGAGGGAGCCAAAGGAAGAGCATCTCAGAAAACAGGACTCTGTCATTTCAGCCACCTTGAGAAAACAGCAAAAGTGGGCGCTCTCGAGCCGTGAAGTTGGAAAAAGATAGCAGAGCTCATCTCTTCTTTCAGAAAAGACTAGAACGCTCATTTGACTGAAAACTGAAGAATAGAAAAAGGTGAGTTGAATCTCGTGCCAATTTAATACAGGAAAAGGAGTCAGGAGCTCCAGAGCATCTCAACAGATTAGGAAAATTCTCAAGAGACATGCCCTCAAAGACATGAGAACGGTAACCTAACATTTCAAAACAGATACATTAAAAATAGAATAGAGAATATGGATAAACAACATAAACTAGAATGATGAAAATGCAGAAATACACTCCCCTGAATATACTGTTAGCAAATATATATGTAAACTGTTTGTTGAATGCTGATTACAAGTCTAATAATGTCGGCATGAAAGAGTAACCCTTCCTCTCTAGTCCCCTACCTCTCATTATGGAAAAGATATAATCAAATACTGGCTTTGTTCTCTGTTCCTTCTCTTTCCAGGTATTGTGTCTACGAGACAATCTCCTTATCTTCTTTGAAGCCATCCAATGAGTGAGGTATCTAGTAAAATGGTAGGGATTTATTTTGTAAGGAATTTTATTGAATAGATCATGCTAATAGAAATGATGTTTATAATTTCAGAAGTTAGAACAAATAAGCACATTATATGGGTGAGATGGATGTTATGTCTTACTCCATTGTTGTTTTGATCAAATCTCAGGGGTGATTAAAATCTACTGAAATTCATCAAATTTATCATTTGTCTGAAAGATGACCTTCTCTAAACTACCTAGTGCACTTAATCCATTACAGAATGTACCCCATTCTGGGAGGAGAGGAGTTCCATTTTTCTAATATTACCCTTCTTGCAATCAATGCTATTCTCAAGAGGATTTTTGTTTCATGGACTGGATGTTCTTTGTAAATTCTCAACATGACCTAATATAAAAATCAATGCATCTTTATGTAAGTTCATTTCTATTATTAGATCTCACTGTAGCTTCACGCTAACGTGTTTTGAAATATAAGCAGCACCCTACCACAGGGCACAGCTTTTTCCTGGTAATGCATTAAATTTCATTATGGTAAAAACCATTATAACACAATAAAATCCACCACAGCTTTTAAAAAAAAAGTGTCTCAGCTCCAGCCGATTGCCAATAATGTTTGTGCTTTAATGGTCTCTTTACAATACTGGTCCCAATTAAGTTAAAAAGTGCTTTTTGTCCAGGTTACATCTCTATTTGTGATCTCCCCCCATGATAACGAACACAGATTTTCTGGGTTACCAAGGACTAAAGGAAGCGCTTTCTGTGAAGAGGAGTAAACAGCTTCTCTGGAAGCCCACATCCAAAGCGGAAAGCGAAGCAGTGCACACAACATTGCTTACATGATGGATCTGCATGAGCACTTTATTTCACGGGGTAAAGAAGAGATGATTAAATTCTGCATTTTGCATATTCATGAAGTAAACCCAACCAAATTAAAGAAAAAGGTGCCAAAAGAAGTCCTGGGGCATTTGAGATCTGTTTTATTTTAGTCCTCTTCTGATGGAGGCAGTGGTTAATTACCCTGCAACTTGGTTTTTCTAGCCATAATAATTAGAACATTCCAGCACAAGGAAATAATTTAGACCCTTTGAAGTGGTTGTAGAGGGACTTGCCCTGGACTATAATTTTTCTAGAATCTAGAGTGCACAGAACTCTTCAGTGATTGTATTTTCTATTGATCTTACTCTCCCACCAGAGCACAATTTCTCATAATTCTCACTTGTATTTGAAACTATGTGGCTTTCCATTGATCACCTATGCTTTTCATTATCTGTTAAAAAATCTCACTTTCATGTTCTAGACTTCTTATTTATGTACTTGATTGAAATAGTCATCTTACATTTTCCAAGTTTAGACCAGCAAGAAGGGAGACACTTTTGAAGCAAAACCATTATTATACATATTCAGGATAGGTGTGACTCAGCAAGTTTGCAGAAATTCTTTGGGCCTGATCACAATGCCAGTCAGGTGTTCTCATGTTGAGTTAGAAAGTTTTGTAGAGGAATTTATGCGATACAGTGGAGAAAATAAATCTTCAAAGCTTCATGGTAAAATATCAATACTTAGCTTGAAGTATTTCCAGAAAATTAGACATGAACACAATAACCACATAAGAATGGTCTTAAAAGACAAGTCATTCTTGGATTGGTCACCAATTTGGATAATAAGATATGCTGTGTCCTTTGAGGAGTACTAATTACAGTTTTATGCCACCATTGAAGATACAGTACATTTTTTGAAGCATTATGTAAGCATATACAAATTTTATTTTATTAATTTTATTGTTTATATTTTATACTTGACATATTAATCATTAAGTGTAAAAGGGATTAGGAGAAAGACTCACCATAGACACAGTACCAAGATCCAAATCTGAGTTATTCTTAGCTTTTTTCCTCTACTTCATTTGCTCCCAAACCACCCCACTCAACCCACCACTAACTCAATCTGTCAGCAAGTCCCACTGAGTCTACGTCTGAAGTATAATCTATCTGTGCTCTTCTCTTTCTTGCTGTCTGTGCCTTGGTTCTATTACCTACTCAGTAGTCCTCAAAGTATAAACTCCAGATTCCCTGGGATGACTGAAACCCTTGCAGGAGATCTGTGAGATCAAAATATTTTCATCGTAATAGTGGAACATTAATTTCTTCTCTCACTCACATTTTTTAAAACATTTTTTGTTGAGTTATAATCATTTTACAATGTTGTGTCAAATTCCAGTGTAGAGCACAATTTTTCATTTATACTTGAACATACATATATATTCATTGTCATTTTTTTCACTGTTAGCTACCACAAGATCTTGTATGTATTTCCCTGTGCTATATAGTGTAAGAGGACATAGTACATTTTTTTCAATGGTTAGTGTCTTGTCCTTAAAATTTTGCAACATCATCTTGAATCTCAGAGACACACATATACAAAATGTGAGTTACATCTCCATTGTTCGATACAATGAACAGCTTTTTAACATTTTATGTTCTGCTGTATAAGGCAAAAGCATTGTGAAAATCATAACCCTGATGTTAACTACTCATGGGGGACGTGGTGCAGTAGTTTTTATCCCCAACGTGGCTGTTTAAAGTAAGGAGGAACATCTCCGTGGCTGTCCCAAGAGGAATGTGAAGCTTCTCACGAGGAAGTGAAGTGCAAGTGGAGAGAAGCTCTTTAAATATTTTCAAGAGCCCTTTGCTTTAGGGCTTCGGTGGAGATTTCGATGACTGTCTCTTCTCATATTCTTCTCCAGCTTTGCATCACAATGGCTAACAAATTTTCCAGTATGGTACAATTCGTCTTGATCCTCATGAAGAGATAAATGAGAAATGGCCAAGATTATTTAAATCTATTACAAAACTACAGAGCATGAGATCTTAAGGACCAGAGCCCCTCCAATGAGAGACCTAGATACTGCAAGACCTTCAGTAGCTTTCGTTTTGAGGGGAACTTTTATTAAGGAGAAAGAAGATAGGAATAGGTTTCAGGAGCCCAGTGGTTGTAATCCTAATTTGTCAATTACCAATGACATAACTTCAGGAAAGACCCTCAACATTTCCGGGTCTCTGTTACATGAAGGGTCAAACAGAGGAATTTCTCAGGCAACCTTCCATTATAACATTCTGTGAGTGGTTTTTGTTATATTGGTTAGAAGATTTTTATATATTTTAGTTTATAAAAAAAGATCACATTTTTATTTTATGCAGTTCACCTAAGGAAATTTATAAAGAGATGAAGACACAGCCTAAAATAACTCTAGAGAGTTAGGCCATGTCTCTCCACATCTCTTCTGGATTTTTTACAGATGTCTTTAAGAGATTAAAGAGAGAAAAATCAGAAGAACATCAGTGTTGTTCAGTTACATATCTTTCAGTGTCAAAGAATTTTTTAACATTTTGAAGACATTCTTCACCAGGATTCTTGACTGGTCATGGATTGTTATTAAATTTATCATTTTTTCCAGAAAAAGAATGACTTTTATGCTAATCAGTGTTCTTTGTTCAATTCCTGGACAAAACTCCTAGCTCTTCAATAACAGGCTTTTCTAATTCTGTTTTGTAATTGCAGTAAGGCCTCTCTGAGAATTTATCTCTCCTGATGCACGCCAGCAGTATGTGGCCTTTTCTTGAACCCATCAGAATTGTGACTTTTCTTTGAACTCTTGGCTGCTTGGTGCTACTGACCTTGCTGCTCGTTTATAGCTTGGGTGCCATTTATCACTCCCAGACTTACAGATATTGTTGTGGAAAGAGACTGAATGCAATCATTCATGCCATTGCCTCTTTCTAGTGGTGCCTTCCAGCTTCCTTCCTTACAGGATAACTGATAGGGAGAGATTAGTGACAAAGCTGTAATTCTACTGTGGGATTGTGATGTAACTGTATCATAAACCATGAAGTGAGACTCAAGAGGTTTGAGATCACGAATGCTGAGATTAAGTTACAGCAGCCACAGTCAATCTCTGTCAATATGTGTTTTGTGATGGTTTGTAATCTGCCTGTAAAATATTAGCTACCTGTAGAAAATACCTTTTTTTCCCCTAGTATTGACTTTATTATATAGCTTCTGCAATTTCAGAGCTTAAGAGAAATATTGATTTTTATTTTTACAAATACATACAGACATTTTACAGGCGATTAAGAAAACTTGCTCTTTGATTTGGTGATACATGTGGGTTTTTTTTTTTTTAAATTGCTGTATAATTGACATAACATTATGTTAGTTTTAGGTGTACAACACAATGATTTTATATTTGTAGTAACATGTTTTAACTCCGTGAAACTTTCCGTAGGCTTCTCATGCAACACTTGAAATATTTAGGTTTTAATATTTTGAAATTGAAATTTTATGTACGTGTGAAATTTTAAAAGATAATTTCTTGATGTTGGAATTCACCTAATAAATGGAACCATTTTGAAATAAACAATTCACTGGCATTTAGTACATCACAATACTGTGCAAACACCACTGCTGTCTAGTTCTGACACACTTCCATCATCCAAGGTAAAACTCTGTAACTATTCAGCAGTTTCTTCCCAGTCTCCCTACCCCCAGGCCTATGTATGAAAATTTTAACATAAAAATAAATTAATTTATTTGCTTTTTTATTTACTTAACAATCAGAAGAAATTAAAGCCATTATTTTTGAATCCATGTCAGTTCATTTAACTTGTGCCTTTAGCAGCACTTTTGTAAGTTATTTTTGAGGGAGGAGTTTGTCCAGGTAACGCAAAACTATGAGGTTATTAATAAATATTTATTTGGTGTGCCAAAGCAACTGGTTAAGCTAGTATACACAGATTTCCTTCCCACAGGAGTTTTCAGAAACCTTCCGGATATTAATAAAACTCTGCTTCTCTTTAATCGAGGGCCATATTATACAACATTACCTAAAATATTTGCCTCATATTTCCTGGAGCATTCTGAGCCTATTTTTGAGACCTACTCTTTATCAAACAGTAATCTGGGTCTAATTGTGATACTGTTGGAGGATATTATAAAGAAACAGAAGGTTATAGTGAAAAGGAATATGAAAAGGAGTATATATGTATGACTGAAAGTTTATGTTGTGCACCAGAAACTGACACAACATTGTAAACTGACTATACTTCAATGGAAAGAAAAAGAAATAGGAAGGTTTTATTTAAAGGGATTTATTTAAAAAAAGAATTAGACTTAAAGCTTATACAGACATCATACTCTTAGAGCAAAGAGCTGAGATTCAGGATTCTGAAATTTCTTCTACTAAATAAAAATAATAGCATTTTTAAAACATTTTTATGTATTCTCTATATTTCTATCAATAACCCTGAAAGCTAGGTATTATTGTCCTAATTTTATAGAGAGATAAACTGATGTGCATGATTAAATTATTTAACGGCGGTCACATAATAAAGTCTTCCTTTGTGATTAAGTGATTTGGCCAATATGTCATAATTGTAAATGACAGAATGATGACTTGAATTCAGATGCCTGGGCTTTCAGATTCTGTAGCATCCTTTTTATTCTGCAGCATCGCTGCATAAGCATGAACTTGGAACTCAAGTTTTCTGGGCCTTGGTTTTCAAATTAATCAAAATGAAGAAATTGGATGATCTCTAAGGTCTATTCTAGCTTCAAAATTCTGTTGCTTCAATGCTGTACTATTTCCTAGCCTGTCTGAATAGGATTTGTAAAAAAAAGAATAAAAGAAAAAGAAATTTTATATCCCTACATCAGGAATCCCAAGATCTCAACAAAAATGTTAAAATACGTTCCCAAATAAATGAACAATTATGACAGCTGACCTTCCTACAAACCTCCCACAACTCAGAATGAGTTATAGAATCAAGGGAGGAACTCTGCTCTGCTTTTATAAATATAGTTAAGACCAATGTAAATACATGACTTGCCTTTAACACTAGGGTGTCTTAGACATCGATCGAACTTGCAAAGAGGGCATGTGTGTGTTTGCCTTCCCCTGGCCCTCCTTGCTCATCGAATAAAGGAGTCAGTTCTGGGGCCAAGGAGGTCTGTATCCAGGTGGGAGAGGAGAGAATGTCAGACTTGATTCACCACCTTCAAATCAGCTCATTTGTTATTTTATTAGAGGAAAATACTAGAGTAAATAGATTGGGTCAAACCTCAAATGACCAAATGGATTTTTTCTCCCACCTTTAAATTATTTTTCGCCTGTTTACTAAGACCAGCATTTCTCTCCCTTTTTCTACACACATGCATCTCAGAAAAAATTCTGAAATTTCCCTTCTTTCTATGTATGATAAAATTTCTTAAAGTCACAGTATCATTTGCACATTGTCACTTATGAAGAAGATTTTTTAAGCTTTATTTTCTGTGGTTTGCATTATTTACTATTATGGTACTACAAAATACTTTTTATATGTTTTGTAAAATTTTAAAATAAATATCATACTGAATATATTTTCAAACTATGTGTCTCCCTTTCTCTCACTTCCCACCCTGATATTCTGGTATCGCCCTTCAATCTTGTTCTATACTGCAAATCTCCTCTTTCCAGGATAGAAAGTAAATTTCTGTTTTCACTTCATTTTCATAAGACTCCTCTCCATTTTTAGAGGAGAAATGGAATACAAAGAGTCTGCACAGAGGAGAGCTATTTGGTAAGTCAGGTCCTTGCTGGCTAAATGGATCACTGTGGGGATGGGAGGAAATGCTCAGAAGTTTTAATTCTTTCAACATTTACAGCTACTACAGAATTATAGCAGGTTTCAAGCATGTTCTGAAGACTGGTGGGCTTTAACTTCATGTTTGACTTTTATGGTTATTAAGAGAATTATCTTTGAAAAAAAACGGAAGCGTCATAACTTCCCCCAAATCCTTTCTTAATCTTTTGATACTTAGTCATTTGCTTTTGTGTAATATCTTTTCTTCAATTGCTTCTGTGCATATAAGTAAAAGCAGTCCTTCAGAATCACTTTTATGGACTTTGTGAAATCCCACATCCTTTGCAAAATTTGTAATTTCACTTAGCAATCAATTTCCACTGTCAAATTTTCATGACTCCTGACAGAGAACTGATAGACTGGTTCCATTAAGTGGTTGGTATGATGGGCAGGAATGGAGGTTAGCATCAAATAGAAGGAAAGTTTTGAATAGAGTCCAACTTTAAAGTTCTAATTTTATGATATATTTATGTTATGTGGCTCTATGATAGTTGTGGGTCAGAAAATAAGCATTCAGATATGACAGACATACTTTAAACCACAGATTCTTCTAAAAATAACTTTTATATATGTAATATAGTTTATTATTCATATGTGAATATTTTATTCCTAAAAAACTGCTTATTTTCTTAAATATCTCACCACCATGATTAAGCATTCAATTACATTAAACAGCCCTCCCAAATTTAGCCCTCATCCATCCCCTAAGAGAGAGGCATCAGGAGTGAGTATGCAGTTAGGGTCATTTGTAGTAACTAGCTCTGGAATTTATCCTGGGGTTCACAGGCCACTGACCATGGAATATGTCAAATACTTTCTGCAAGTAGTCCTGGATATTGACCTTCCTGTCTCTGGACACAGAACACTGCAGCTCAGCAGTACCTGGGGTCTATGAAACCCCCTTGGGGACATGTGGCTGGTTCTGGCATAGGGAATGGATCTGTGCAAGGACTCATAAAATCTGAATGATTTATTCAAAGCAAACACAAGGATATTGCCCCCTCTGGTCCTTTCAATGTGGTGAAGGCATACAACAAGCTATCCTTGCTTTTCACTAGAGAATGTTTGTGAAAATTATCATGGCTAGTTTCATTGTCAAAAAGATTGATTTTTCTCATAAGAACAATTGTAATGGGTGATAAGTGTTATATTTCTGACCGAAGATCCAACATAAAACTAATCAGAGCAAAACATGTAATAGCTATAAAAATCTACAATAATTTAAACTAGCAAGATCTCGCTTGAAATCATAAAGTAGGGAAAAATATACTGAACATATCTGTTCTATAAAGAAGCTATCATTATAGATTTGACTAAAAACATATAGCCAATTGTTACTAAGTGATTGTTTTATTTGTTTTCTTAGAAATTAGAAAGTATTCTTTGATACAATTTTTTTCCAGCTGACTTTAAAAGCTATCCAGAGAAATTTGAATCAATGCCTTATTTTCTTTTCCACACTTTTTTTAATGTAGCAAGCAGATGTGTTTTGCAAAAATAATCTACAGTTCCTTTTATTTTGCCAAGCCAGCGTATCATTAAATATTGAGTGTGACTTCCAGGGGTGTGAAAATTGAATAAGGGTAGTGGTGAAATTTACCAAAAGCAGTTAGCTGATGGACAGTGAGAGCCTCATACAAGAACATTAAGGGAAAGCTTCTTGAAGCAGATTTTTGTGCTTCTTAGTGGTGGCAGTGTCAGCTTTGTTTATGGCATGTTCAGGTTACCAGACCCTCTCTGGAGATGAGATGACCTAAGGAGGCTACTAGGATAATGCTTTCCTGTAGACTCTGGCATTTCTTCCCTGACCCTCCTTGCAGTTGAGCACCTTGGCACCAGCTCAGTATTTACTCCCTCGCCATCTTGGGATGGACCACAGAGGGTTCTCTGACTGATTCTTATGAGCCAGAGGCATTCTGCTCATCAATCCTGGCCGGTCACTGCCATACCTTCTCTGAAGGGTTAGTGTACTCCTTGCCCAGCCCAAAGACCTGTTTTATGCAGCTGAACATACTCATTTTAAAGAAAGAATTGGTGCACAATAAATGAAATGGGGAATGGGAGTTAGCTTCAGAGATCATTTTATATGTTAAACCACTGAAGTGTGGGAAGAATCAAGTGTGAAATTAGAAGCCTGGTGTGAAGAACAGAACACTAGACTGGAATGCAGGAAAACGAGTGCTACTGATGGTTCTGCCACTGACCTGCTGTTATCTTGGAGAAACTATTTCACTTCACTGCATTTTATTTTCCTTATCTGTAAAGTGGATCTGTAAAGTGGACTTTAACAGCCATGGCTGTATATTTATAGTTGGGATATGTCTTTGTTCCTTTATTCCATACCTCAACTGTCAATTGCCAAACATACCAACTGGATTAAATATGTATAAATATTAATTACGCATTCTCTTCTTAGCTACCATGTAGAATTCTTTGTTTTGTTTATATCAGTTGTATTAGTCAGAGTTCTCCAGGGAAACAGAACCCACATTTCTGTTTACTATAAGAGAAGATTTGTTAGAAGAAAGTGGCCCATGAAAGATAATCAAGGCTAAGAAGTCCCCTGATCTGCAGTTGGAAGGCTGGAGACCCAGGAGAGCCTGTGATGTCGTTGGAGCCCAAGTCTGGAGGTCTGAGAACCAGGAGAACTGATAAATGGGCTCAAAGCCTAAGAAGAGACAATGTTTCAGTTTGAATCTGAAGGCAGAAAAGACCAATATTCCAGCTCAATTCATCAGGCAGGAAGATTTCCCTCTTACTCAAAGGAGGGTTAGACTTTTTTTGTTCTTATTCAGGGCTTCAACCCATGTTACACTGGGAAGAGTAATCTGCTTTACTCCGACTGCTTATTCAAATGTTAATCTCAACCAAGACACCCTTACAGACACACCCAGGATAATGTTTGACCAAATATTTACGCACCCCATGGCCCAGTCAAGTTGACACATAAAATTAACCATCACACTAGTCAAAAAGGAAGCCGTATATAATCTTTGGGGTTATCTAGTTGATATCTATTTTCTAAAAGGCTTTAAAAATGTTTGAGAAGCTAAAGACATCGAGGCATATGGATCACTATGAAAGCTCACCCTACTCCAGAGGATTTGATTTTAATAAGACCCTTTACGTGGAGAGGAGGGCAGTTCATTTCTTTGAGTAGAGATTGGAGGCTCTGAAGTTTAATTTCCCCTTGATAAAAATCTTTCATCCCTGATGTCATTTAAGCTTTCTTGAAACTCCTCATTTTATTCTCTGCCATCTTTCAGGTTGAGCAAAATTGTGCATTCATTTTCCAAAAATGCCTCCTTCAAGTTTCAAGAACATGGTCTCTTTTTGGTTCATCCTGGAATCGAAAACAAGCATACCATTCACTGGCTTCGTATTTTTCAAATATATCCTTCTTGTGGTCTTTACCTTTACAAACCCAAAATCTTAAGTTGTCTTTTTTATTTTCATTGGGGAATTTGTATGCCATATGGCTTATTTTAGTTGTGCTTGAGTTTCAAAAACTACAATTGTTATGGTACATGAGTAGGCGGAAATTGCAAGGAGGATGCTGGATAGCTAACTGGAAGAGGAAGATGGTGATTTCAGGGTCAGAACTTTGGGTTCATGGTTAGTGTGGTGGGGCTTTGAACTTTTGCACAAATTCTTGCCCACAGCCTTCCCTACCTTGTGAACACTGACTTATACTGCAAGAGTCAGCTTCAATATTCATGTACTTTGTGATGCCTTCCTTGAGCTTACCAAGCACAATTAGTGTTCTTTTCCCTACTTGAATAGCACAAATGTGTGTTTACTGTGAAGCAAAACATAGTTCAACTGCAATTAGTTATGCTTAATCTTCTGCTCATTGCAGTCACTGGAGCATTCTTAGGATAAAGTTAAGGGGAAGCCATTTTAGCTGTCATATAGAAATACTTTTTGGAATGTTTTTGATATAACAAGTGAGAAATTATAGACTCCTCATTGGCATTTTTTTTAATGGGAGAAAATTTACATACAAGTTAATGAAATATGCAAACAAAAGCAAGAAAAGGTGAGAAAAAATTAATTAAAATTATTTTGACAATGAGAAAAAAGTTGTAACAAATCATGTTCAAATCATACCTAAATATTTTATTAAGAGAGAGAGTTTTCCAGGGCAAGGGAGTGAATAGCTATACACTGTTACATAATCAAATTAGTCTAAAGAAATGAGTCATATGAATTCAGTGGAAAAAGACTTAATTTGTTACTGATTGGACAAGATTATTGACTTTGATGAGGATAACATGAAACTCCTAATGACATCAAAGTAATAAAGATATCTGTGACAAAATGATTAATAAGTCTTGTCAACTCAGAGTATGTGATATAGTCAACGTGCAGGAATATTTGAAATGCAAGCAATTTTATTTGTATAAAAGAAATTTGATAAAAGTTTTCCCAAATTGGGTAACAATCCTAAACATTTTGATAACATTACCAATAATAAGTTGTGAAGGTAAAAGTTTTCTAAAATTTCAGTCCTGAAATAATTTCAATAAATTGTATTAGAGAAAAGACTGAATTTGCCAATGTTGTGAAGTTTGTAATATTTTCAGTTTCTTAAATTTTGCAATTTTTCATGATTTATCATTCTAAATATTCACATACAAATGTAATTTTATATTTGTAAGTTTATATTCTTTTTCATAAAGAAGGCCCCTCAAATTTCAGGCCTTATAAAACCTGGATCATCATGCATAGAATACATACACTTCTAAGCACTTATTTTAACTTTGCTTTCTTTCTGTTAATTTTTTAGGGAAGGAAAAAGGACTTTGGTCTTTAAAACCTATATACCTAGTACAGTACTTGAAACAGAATGGTAGAAATTGCTTGATAAAGAATAATGGGATGTATGAGTGTCTGACAGATTATGGAACTGGTCTAGAGAGATCGTCTCAAAGTTGTTCTAAGAGGCCTCTGCTTTTCCTAGTAAAATGACTGAGGTATTTAGATGAAAGCCATTCTATGATAGCAATGTATTATTTTGGAACATTTCGAAAATGTTGACTTGAGTAGTATAAATAAAATAATAATAATAAAATTGATAATAAAATTCTCCAGTGAAAGCATAGCTTTCTTTGGCTTAGAGAAGACATTTTTAAAGGTGTTTGATTTCATCCTTTCCCAGCTGTGACTAAAAGCATAAAATTCTGTCTCAAAAGTAATGATGATTATTTTGACTGCGAGGAGAAATTTGTCTGAAAAAGCCTTACACTGCAAGTTTCTTTTGACTTTGAGGGTAAATTACAAATAAACTCTAATAAGATCTTCCTTTAACTTAAGAACATATTTAGACATGGATATTATTAGTACTATAACCGACCCTCCTGAGATGGTGCGCAACAAGTGTCCTCCTGCCTAATGTCACTCATGCCAATATAACTAGAGGGAGACCAAGTTCAGGTCAGAAGCCAAAGGAAGATTTATTCTCTGATAAGAGAATAGAAAGGCCGATCTCCCTGATGGCTGTGGGCGGGGTTGCTACTCAGGGATCTTATTAGCAGGGGAGGGCGGGGCGCAGAGGGGAGGGTTGGGGCGGGGCGGGGCGGGGCGGGGCGGAGTTATCGCAGGGCCGGCAGCTGTGCTGCTCCAAGTCCAGACTGCACTGCGGGCAGGCGCGGCGTCTCTGCACACGGCCGGCCGCCGCCATCTTGAATTGCAGCGTCACTGGCGGCTTCTACATACAGTCGGAGCTGAGGTGTCGCACCGCCGTTTGGCACTAGGAACTCTGGTCTGAGGGGCCCTTTGCGAGTCCTCTGAGCAAGTGAAACTAGACTAAGCACAAAGGAAAAGAAAACAAAACGGTTAGTCTTTATTACCCAGTCTGTTTTTTTTCCCCAGGTGTAATTGTTAATGGGCTTTGCTGTGAAAGTGTTGTTGTTTTTGTTTGTTGTTGTTTTTGTTTTTGTTTTTACTTTTGCATATATCTGGAGCATTCAGTTAGAGTGCGTCAGTGCTTTTGGTTACAGAGTGTTAAAAACAAAACAAGAGCTAAAGAGAGCCTTGAGCCTTGCTTCAATGAAGGTGAGATATTTTCAGAGTAGAAAATTCATACTGAAAATAAAGTTTAGTCTATTCTGTATGCATAGGAAATAAGTTTTAGGGAAGCAATGATGTTAAAGTCAAATTGAGCATGTTTGAACTTCAATCTTTTAATAGAACGGTGATATTTTGTACTACAGTGCTGGGTGAAGTATGAATTCATATTGTAGATGTATGCTAAAACTAAATACATACATTTTGTTGCCATTCCCTTAAGATTAGACATGTGATTAAATTAAACAAAGTAAAAAAATTGTGACTTAGTACACAAAGTTATGTCTTTCTCTTTATTTTATTTAAGTATTGTGATTTAGAGTATGCAGTTAAAATGATGTTCAATGGGAAAAAAAATGATGTTAAGTGAAAGGTATTTCCTGGTTTGTTTTTTTAAATTATTGTAATAAAATACAAAAATAAGGATTTCAGGCAATATCTATTCTGAAAATTTTACGATTGCTTCTCACTTATCTAGGCAGATTTAGCTATGCATCTGTTCTTTTAAATGAGACTTCTAATTTCCTTACAGTCCAGGAGAGGATGTGATGACTTTTTTTGAATTTTCCCAAAAAAAACATTATAGGAAAGAAAAAAAAAAACTTCTGCTTCATTTCTTGAGCTTCAAGACTGGGGAATAATGAAAATCTAAAAAAAGCTCCACAGTGACCCACTAGAGAAATATTCCCCTCTAGTTTTTGCCCTTAGCTATATGTTTAAAAAGATAAAGAAATATTCTTTCCCCCAACCTCTCAAACAGTATTTTATACTAGTCACCCTCACTTAATAAATATTTTTTGAAAGCCTAACTCTGTGAGTGTCAGACACCATGGTATGTTAAAGCAAGGATATGAAAAGAAACAGATAAAAACATACCTTGCCCTTGATTAAATCTTGGTTTAATTTTGGTGAAAATATTAGGTAAATGCTAATCTTGTAAGCAAGAATATAGTGCTGTAAGAGAAGAGAGGGCAATGAAGTAACTTGGCTTGAGTGATTCAGGAAAGGAGTCATTAAGCAGACTGAGCACATGCTTGTGTTAGAGCCACTGAATTTCAGAATTGGAAGGAGACTTAGAGATTACCAATCTATAGATTAGGTATACATTTTAAAGTTAAAGATTAAAGTGTCCACTACAAAGTTGGAACTTTTCATTGGTTTATTCAATAAATAAATATTGAGTTCTATCTATGTGCCCAGCATAGTTCTGGGATTAACACTGTTTAGAACAAACAGACAAACAAACGAACTAGAAAAAAATAAGACACAGAAACAACCAGAAACAAAAGCAAGCTGAACTCCCCTCCTCCCATGGACACACCAAATGCACAGCTGCACATCGAGCAACTACCAGTGAAGGACATGCAGAAGCTAGCTGAGTGACTCTCCGTGTCAGGTGAATGAGAAAAGGCCTATGTCAAAATAGGTAGGAAAGGCTGGGACACTCTTAGCACAAACCTCACTCCTGACACAGTGCCTATAGGAGACTCACTTTAGTTTTAAAGTACACAAAGACTGAAAGTGAAGGGATGAAAAAGCTATTCTATGCAAATGGATAAAGAAAGCAGGAGTAACTACACTTATATCAGACAAAACAGGCTTCAAGTCCGAGACTGGAACAAGAGACAAAGAAGGTCATTATATAATGATAAAGTGGTCAATTCATAAGCGGATATAACAGTAAACATTCATGCACCCAACTCAGGAGCACCTAAATATATAAAATAAATGAAGACTTGAGGGAGAAATAGACAGTAATAGAATAATAATAGTAGGGGACTTCAAAATCCCACTTTCAACAATGGATAGATCGTCCAGACAGAAAATCAACAAAGGAAACATTGGACCTAAACTACACATTAGGCCACATGAACTTAACAGATATTTATAGAACATTCCATCCAATAAGAGCAGAATACACATTCTTCTCAAGAGGACATGGAACGTCCTCCAGGATAGATCGTATGTCAGGCACAAAATAATTCTCCATAAATTTAAAGAAGATTGAAATCATATCAAGAATCTTTCTTGACCACAAAGGTATGAAATTATAAATCAATTACAAGAACAAAACTAGAAAGTTCACAGATATATGGAGGTTAAGCAACATGCTTCTGAACAATCAGTAGGTCAAAAAAGAAGTCAAAAAGAGAAACCAAAAAATGTCTTGAGACAAATGAAAATCAAACATAGCAAAACTTCTGGGGTGCTGCAAAAACATTTCTAAGGGAAATGTATGGTGTTAAGTGCCTTCATAAAGAAAAAAGAAAGATCTTAAATATACAACCTAAGTTTACACTGCAAGGAACTAGAAAAAGAACAAACTAAGCCTACTAACTTCAGACAGAAGGAAATAAGATCAGAGTGAAAATAATAGAGACCAAGAAGATGACAGGAAAGGTCAATGAAACTATGAGCTAGATTTTTGAAAAGATAAACAAAAGAGACAAATCTTTTATGCGGAATCTTTAAAAAGTTGAACTCATAGACACAGACTAGAAAAGTGGTTGCCAGGGGCTCGGGGGTGGGGGAAATACAGGGAGGTGGGGAAAGGGTACAGACTTTCAGTTATGGGATGAATATGTTCTGAGGATCTAATGTACAACATGGTGACTATTGTTCATAATACTGCACTTTGTGATTGAAATTTACCAAGAGATTAGGACTTAAATGCTTTCACCAAAAAAAAAAGTTAAATATGTGAGGTAATGGATGTATTAATTAACTTGATGGGGAAATCGTTGCAAAATGTTTGCATATATCTAATCACCGTATTGTACACTTTAAATATCTTACAATTTGTTTATCAGTTATACCTCAAGAAAGCTGAAAAAAATAATTAGAACCTTAAGAAAAGCCAAAAACAAAACAAAACAAAAACAATTTCTGCCCTTCTGGAGGTTACATTCTAATGTGAGAATCACAGAGTTAAACCTACAGGACATCAGATGGTGATAACTAAATATCTGCAATGAATCAGCTACACACAAAAGGGGTATAGAGATTATGAGAGGTATTATAATTTAAAATATTTTGCCCAGGTGAGACTGTTGAGCATGACCTGAAGAAACTGGGAGAGAAGATATCTGGGTGTATTGGAGAGAGCGTTGCAAAAATATTTCTAGCAAATGGAAGAGACCAATATAAAGGCCATGATATGAGATCATGTCTATAGCTTCTAAGAACAGCATGGAGGTCAGGGTGGCTGGAGCAGCATGTGTGGTGGACAAGCATAGGAAATGAGTTTAGACAGAAAATAGGGAGTTAAATCACGTAGGATCTTGTGAACAATTGTAAATCCTTTGAATTCTACATTTAGTAAAATGAAATACTAAGTTGCTCTGAGGGAAAGACAAAATATGACATATATTTTAAAATGCTTCCTATGGCTTCTGTGTGGATATGAACAGTAAGAGCAGAAAAGAGATTCATTTGAAAGTTGCTGCTGTGATGCAGGTGAGAGATGATGTAACTTGGACGAGGGAGGAAGCAGTCATGGTGGTATGATGTGGTTGAACTCTGGGCGTATTTGTAAAGGTAGAATCAACGGGGCTTGCTGAAAGAATGAATTTGGGGTATAAAAGAATGAGTAGTCCTACGTGATTCCCAGGTTTTTGGCCCTAAAAGCTGCAAAGATGGTGAAGGTGAGATGGGTAGGACTTTACAGAGCAAGTGTGGGATAATAATAAGAGTCTGTTCTCATACACATTACGTTTGAAATGGCTGATAGATACTCTGCTGAGTTGTCAAGGAAGCAGTTGGCTATGAGGACCCTGGGGAGGAGAGAAGAGAAGGAACAGCCATTGGGAAAGCTTTATCCTAGAAGTGAGTGAATGAAGTGTGTAATGGAGGGAGGCGTGATCAAACTGCTGCCAACTGCAGCCAAATGCTGCTGAAGCATTAAGCAGAATGAAGCCAGAGCACCAATCATTTGATTTAGGGTCATACAAATTATCAGTGGCTTTGAAGCAGTTTAAATGAAGTGGTCATAGTGGGGAAAGTTCAAATGGAGTAAGTTCCAGAGAAAATGAGAAGAGAAATTGGAAATAGCCAGTATGAATCCTTTCTTGAGGAGCTTTGCTATCAAGAAAAACAGAAAAATGAAGTGTTGGTGAGAAGTGGCTGTGTGATTAGGAGTGGTTCATATTTAAACATTTTTTTAAGATGGGATAAATGATGGTTTCTATGCTGTCCCAAATATTCAAAAGGAAAAATAACTGATGCAGGAATGAGGATAATTACTCTCAGTATGTCTCTGATATGGTCATAACTTTCTTTTAGTGGAATGTAAGAATGTAATTTTTAAGTCTCTTAACTAAATCAGTATTTGCATCCTTTGAATTTTGAGTCTCTTAGCTGCTTTTTGATTAGTGGGAAAAACTAAAGAAGTGGTGCTCAGTCTTTTCTGCCCAATAGAATCATCAGTGGACATAAAAACAATCAATGCCCAAGTCCCACCTTCAGGCAGAAAAATGAGACTTTCCAATTTATCACTTAGTTTTCAGAAGTTCCCTAGAGGACTCAAATTTAAAACTAGCCTTGAGAACTACAGAGGTAAAGTAACTAGAAAATAATTGATAACAAAAATAATAAAAGGCGTTAGGGCATGGACTTTTTAAACTAAGTCTCAGTCTAACAGCAGAAGAAGCAAGACCACTTCTCTGATATATCTGCAACAGCGTGTCCCGATTCATTCAATTTCAAAGATAATCTAATAATAAACATTTGTTTTCATTATGGTATATTTTAAGATTATATTTGCTGAATCCTCACAGATCAGAAGAGGGAATATCTGAAAAAGTAACAGACAAGTTAAAAAGTCAGAGCTTCTGGATGGATTATTTTGCAGTAGGAAAATTAAATGGGAAGATCTTAGAGTGATTGGCAAAAAAAGAAAATAGATTCGTGTTATAAATGGGCTGTTCTCTGAAAAACATTTTTCTAACTCTAAACAATTATGAAGATATAGTGGTGCTCTGACTGGTTGAAGATTACCTATATGGTTTTGGGGGGATCTGACTGACAAAATGTTTCTACCTTATTTTGTCCTTCGTCCTTTTTACAGAGTGGAAAAACCTAGACTCAAACACAAAACTTGGTTTTCCAACTCTGAAGTTAATGCTTTTTGCACAGTTGTTGGCTAATCTTAGGAACTAAGCACCAGTTGAATGTAGAAATTTATAAATTATAAAGAAAGCCCTTGATAGAGTTATTTAATGAAATCGATGTTATTCTTATTTCAAGATTTGTGAATAAAAAAGTTCTCCACGTTACATAAAAATTAATATGCCACAATTAAAAAAATTGTTAAGGGTTTTTGTCTAGTCTGTAGCTTGGACATAGTTCATGCATTTAATGAATGGTTAATCTGTGAAGTTGTTAGTTCTCATATATCTGAGAGGAAAATATTTAAGACTGAAGTGTTTAAACCCTAAAGATCAACCCTGAGAAGTTTCTGTAATTTTTTCTTTTTTTCTAATTGATGTACTTTTCTTCTCTTTGGCCATATCATTTTCAAAGTGTTATGAATCCTTTTCTCTATAATGTTCATCCATTCTTTTCTTTCCTCTCTTTCTAACCCCTTTTCTTTTTGTCCTTTTGCTCTTTCTCCCTTTTCTGGGAAAGAATAATTTACTCTTATTTTTTTCTATTGTACATTGATTAGTGATAGAGTACTGAGTTGCAAAATCAATTAACCCAAGAGTCAAACAGCATTGTTAAAAAGGATATAGAAGAGAATATAAAATACCACAGTGTATAGTGTGTAGTAAGTGTAGGTATTTTTATGAAACTTTTTTCCATTTTGTATTTTTATATATATATAAATTTTATATGTATATAAACTATATATTATATATATAAAGAGAGATATACGTGTGTGTGTGTGTGTGTATATATATATATATACACACTTTCCATGATATAAAATAAATTTTTTTACTGAAAGTCACAGTAAAAAGTTAAAAGCCACTGGAGTAATGAGTGTTAAGGACTTGATAAAATTGTGTGGAATGATTTTGAATAGCATATTTAAAAAACTCAACCAAGTATGGGCCATAAGCCAGAATTTATGACTATTTTCCTTATGGTGATTATTTGTTTTAAAATTTTTGTGGTAGTAGAATTTGGCCTTGTTAACTTTTGCTATAATGTTCATTCATATTAAGTATATTCAGGTTGGAATGGGTTCAGTTCATAGAACAATCTGGCTCTCAGAAAAGAGGTGAAATGAGGAGAGATTTTTTTTATATTCATACCTAAAAGCCCAGGCAGTTTTCTCCTCTGGAAGGTGCCTTCCAACTCCTTATTCATATATTCTTACACACAAGATTTATTTTAAAAGAGATTTTTCCTCATGAAAAATTTCCTTACCAATAATTCATGTACCAGTTTACTAAAAATAAATGTTTAACATGAAAATGATGGATACAGTTTTGTGTTAAAATGAGAGTGTTGCTCACTCTTATTTTGGTATTAAATGTTTCACTCTTTCCTTTTCTTTACTTTTCTTTTCCAGTAATTGCTATGGGAAGAAACATGAGAAGTATTATTTAATTTCTTTTTTATATTTAAGAAACTCATTTCAGAGTTTTGTCTGATGTAAAGTAGATAAAAACTCTATATCCCAAATAATTACTTGATAATTTTTAAAGCTGGCTTAGATATTAATCACAAAATTACTGAGAACTTACTGTCTAGGGTAGCAGGATTAATTCCTAATGTAAACTTTATAGTCTGGGATGAAATAAAGTTTATTTTGCAAAAAATAGGGAACAAAGTAACACAAGACAATTTGAGTATAGATATTTTACATGTGCATCCCTCATTGGGCCTGGTCCACCAGTCCCAGTTGCCCCCAAACTTATATATTCCTTGAACATATACTGCAATAATGGTCCATTATCACATGGGTGTACTAAAAATTGATTTTGGGAAGGTGGACTTCCTTTACTCTTGAGACTCAATAAACATCAGGAACCACACAGAACACAGAACATGAAAGTGTGAAGGGCCTCAGAGATCCCATTTTAGGGATTTGGACACTGTGATTTAAAACCCAGTGGTCCAGGGCCTCACCCATAGCCATGGATGCAGTGGAAGAAGAACCATCAATTCTGGGCCTTCTGGGCTGGTCCAGGGCTCCTTCAACACTTGTTTCAGGTGTCTTGAAATATACCCAAATAGGCTGTGATCCAGTACCCCCAAGATAAGGCTACCACCAGATATGAACGTCACAAATATGTCAACCATGTAGTCATGTATGCAATCACAAAATTTCCTACAAAAGTGTTATACTACATAATCTGCCTGTATGTTTCAATTATGTACAATTAGGTGAATCTTATGTGCCAGGAAGGTGAACTATATTTTTACTCTGACTTGGTGAGCTTCCAGACACGTCACTACACATCTCTAAGGGTATGGATATGTACTAGCCCTTGCTATCTTACCCTCCTTGTGTTAAGAGAAAACAAAGAAAAAGAAAATGAGTCATTTCACTTCATTGTAAGATGATACTTACTGGGTTGTTGTACTTAAAATAAAACCTCTATTTTAATGAGTCTTTAGTCGATATGACCTTGTATCATGTGATGCTCCTTAAATTTGTGCTGGATCATGTTATACCAAATTAAATTTTAAACTGGTACAGTACACTTTTGAAACTATATTTCGTTCATATATCATCTCATACCTATTTTTAGTTGCTGTGTTCTTACTCTGTCTTAGTTTCAGAGAACCCAGATATATTTGTATGAGTCACTAAATCTCCAATTATCTGCACTTTGAGGAAACTCATCCATCACATGATGTGCCCTTTCGAAATTGTATTGACTTACAACTGTGTTTATCAAGCTTTGTTTGTAAATCATCACTGATGTTTTTAATAAATTTTAATTATTTATGAACTGTTCTTAGTGGCCATCTTGGATCTCAAATAATACTGGGAGAACAAAGGAGTTATGATGTGATTGTCAGGGAGAAGAATTAAAACATGTTTTTCAAGGTTCTATCTTGCGTATAATCTTAAGACAAAATCGTAAGAGCCTGAGTCTTTTCAAAATGTTTCTGAAGTTAAGTACTCACCTTGTGTGCTATACTTTTATACTTTTCTTCCAACCGTGGCATTCATAGTACTTTACTGTACTGGGTTTTTATTTGTTATCTCTCGTAAGAGGCTTTACAGTCTATGTATGACCTCAGACCAGGTCCATCTTTTCACTGGTCTATCATTTGCACCTAATATAGCACTAAGACTTTATAGGTATAAAACAAAATTTTTTTAATTAATGAGGGGTACTCTGAGTAATGGTAAGATTTCACCTATTTGATTTGTATATTGATTAGGACATAATGTTATTTGAGTTGTGCCATATTTAGTAATTAAGAACATTGATACTTTGTTATATTTTTCAGTCTTGTATCTTGAGTTATTTAAAAGGCTCCGAAAATATCTAGAGTATCCAAAGAATAGAGCTAGCTCTGCTACAGAGAGCCTGACAATGTAAGAGCTTCTAAGACCCCTTATGATACTAAGTGGGACATGCATTTCTGAATATATGCAAAATCTTTTCCATATGTTCTGTTTAAATTTATTTGTCTAAAAATAAAAATACAATTCACTACTACTTAATGTTAAGATTTATAAGAGAACATGGATACAATTTGCATATAAGTACAATACATTGAATAACCAATCTTTTTGACAAATACAAGTATATGATTTTAATCAATTTTGAATATCACTGTACAGGACCACCATTGATACGTATCCAGAATACCAAGATGACATGAAATACTAAATGGTGATGCATTAATATGTTTTCTCTTCATTGACAGACATGAAGATGATGTAAATCATATATACTAAATCTGCATGTATTTTTAGCTAACTTCTAGAGATCACACTGTAAGAAAATTCTGGAAACTATAAGAAATGACAGATACACAGAGAAACCGAATAGAACTGAGAAACCTACAACACAGGTGAAGTAGAAAGCCAATGACAAATTGAGATCTCTCAGCAAAACTCTGCATTGATAAGAGCTTGACTAAACTCTGAGTATGTTTGTGGGATAATTTATTGGAAAATTACTCAGTGGAGCCAGAGGCCAACTAAAATATGAAGATGAGAGGTATCAACAGCAGTGGAAGCTGGAAGTCAGGAGAATATTATCCTCAAATAATGAGGAAAAATAGTAATTGATCTAGAATTGTACACCACTGAACCTTTAAAGGACGAGTACAAACTCATGATTTTTGTAGACAAAAATGGAGAATATTTCATATCAGTAGACCTGCTCTAAAGATGAACTGAATTCAAAGGAAGGTCTGGGATGCAGGAAGGAATAGTGAGCAAATAAAATAGAAAGTATCTGTGTGACTGTAAATAAGCATTTTCCATGTGAAGTAATTACAACTTATTACAACTTACTAGAATTAGAACTTATTTTCTACTTGACAGGGTAAAAAATCAAAAGAAATTAGTACGGAAGAATAAGAGACAATAAATTGGGGAATGACTGGCTAGCATTAAAGCATTCTGAGTTCCTTTACTCAGGAGCAGTATAAAAAGATTGATTAACCTGAGTATGAAAACATACATGTTAAATTTTCTAAGAAAACAGCTAGTAGAATAGAAACAGAACGTTTAAACATCAAAAGGTAGAGGGAAAGAAACTTGGATTTTAAGTGAAGTGATTTAACTATTTAATGTGTAAAATTTTATCACTGACAGTAGAGGGCAGGGTATCCCTGATCCTGTGTGGATAATTTCTTGAAATTGCAAAGCATGTCTAATGCTATCCCTGAAGTCATATGTTTCATGTGTTCAGCCACATATTAGAGATTTTATGCTGAAAAATTCTTAAGACACAATTTATTAAAATCAGAAATCTTGATATGACCTGTGTCATATTGAGTCAATTTCTAGGTAAAGAAATATATTTATTATGTCTTTGGATTTAGGAAATGTTTAATTTTGCCAGTGCATTTTGAGAGTCATTCCTTTTTTCTTCAAAAATAATTTTGAAGTTTCTTGGTTTAAAAAAGAGAAAAAAAGGTGACTATAGAATAAGATAGTGAGAGCCCACTTCCTAGGGTTATAGATAATCCCTAATGATGGCCAACATTGTTTCTGGATGTGATTCTCTGGTTTTATGTTTTCCTATTCTATAAATAACTTAAGATTTAGTTTGGGTTTTGAATCTCTTATAATATCCTTGCGGTTTAGTGCAGATAAAACTTGGTTTTATATCCTGTTGTAACTATGTTCACACATAGGAAGCTTTGGAATGCTTTTTTCTTTATGAATAAGTGAGATTTTATGCTGCTGCCATCTCTATGTTAATTATTCTAGTTAAGTGTCAGCATACAGATTATAACTGGACTTTTGCATTCTCCTAATCAGTCACTTAGCATAGCCTAGGTAATCCTGTGATAGCAAGTGATATAAAATATGGAGGACTAACAGATATAAAATTTTATTGCTCATTCATTCTGCACAATCTCATGGGTTGGTCTCAGTGCTATTCTATGTTGTTTTCATCTGGATCCCACGTTGATGGAGCAGCCTTTATCTGCAATATTCTGGTCGTACAGCACAGGAGAAAAAAGAATCTGGCAAACTACATAATGGCTTGTAAAATTTTAACTTGCAAGTGATATAGATCACTTCTGCTGACTTTTCATGTGTCATATGACAAGGCTGAGTAGAGTAGGGGAGTATAATCCTTCCCAAGAGATGGTTTGCAAATATTTGTGAAAATAACATAATCATTACAGTGTCCTTATGATGTTTTTTAGAAATTTAGCCAACATTTTAGTCAATTCATTTGTGTAAACTACCTATTACAAATAACTTGTGTTCTATAAATATTATTTTTTTTATTTTTTAGTCATTGATAATTATAAATAAAATGTTTAGGAGTCTAATAGATTGAATATTTAAAAATGTTGGTGATTACTAATGGTAAAGAAAAATTTAAAAGGTCCTAAAAATAAAATGATAATAGAATTATGAGTTTGCTTTGCTTCTACACAGTGATGGGCTGGCAAAAATTCTGAACTCAGGGTCTCTTCTTTCCTGTTTCTGGTGAAAGGGGTTATAGATCTGTGAATGAAAGGAAGAAACAATATTTTTCTTTGTAAAAATAGATTGTAAGTCTTAGAAGACTGCCTTCATGAATATAGTATTTTCAGTTTACAAGATAACTTTATGAATTTTTTAATGTAACTTTCACAATAACCCTGGCATGGTAACAGATGAGATAATTACTGTTTTTCTGTAGAAGATTCAGATTTAGAAAATATTGGGTGAAGGTCTCATGACTGGTTCATAGTAACGTTAAAACAAGTATGAATTTTCTCACTCTTCATTCTCCTGCCCAGAGAACTTGTAACTTCTCAATTATTTTGGGAATTCTATGTAAAAATCTTGACTCATTCTGCATTCGTGGTTGTGGCTGTCAAATTCTGCTGAAGAGCTACTACTGAAAAATCAAATCACTGACTCAATCTGTTGATTAATTTTCATTGCTACTTTATAAACACAAGAAAAACTAAACGTGGTTAAAATATCTTTCATCACAACTTTGAATTGTAAACAACTTAAAATGGGGATAGCTATATTATCTAATGTTATTGTGCTTATAAGACAAATTCATTGATAATGATTTTGAAATTAAGAAAAAATGTAGAGATCATAGGACTTGTTAGACTAAGTATTTCTATATTAAAAAAGAGCCCAACCTCATCTCCTTCTTTTTTCTTTTCCATTTTAGAAGGTTGAGTACTGCCTAAATTTCAAATCTGCACATATATCCTGTCAGTGTTAAATCCACATTGTGTTAGGGGAGCTGCCTACCTTATGTTCTCCAGGCAGCCCAGTCTTTTTGATCACCTAATCAGTGACAATTCCTATTAACTGGTCAGTTTCTTTAGAACAGAACTGTATAGAGAGGCCAAAGAATATCTGAGAATGAATGAACCCACACTATGGGAAGAGAACCACATTTATTTCATTTTTTCCTATTGTGCAGTAGTTTCGTTATCAAAGGCATAGATTTGAGTTTGAATCTTGCTTTCCTGCTTTTCTAGATCAGGGGTTGGCAAACCACAGCCAGTGGACCCAACACCCATTTGTGTATCATTGCCACATTCACTCCTTGAAGTATTGTTTGTGCATGCTTTTTGCCACACAGCAGAGTTGAGTAGTTGTGACCGAAACCTTATGACTGGCAAGTACGATATTTACTCTCTGGCCCTTTAATAAAAAGTTTGCTGACCTCTCTTCAAGAAGCATAATCTTGGCCAAGTTACCTAAATTTCTGGGCCTCATTTTTTTAATTATAAAATGTGAATAACAGTCTCTGCCAAGTTGAGATTACTGAGGGCTAAATGAGTTACTCTGTATAAAAAGTTAGCATAGCAATAGGATGGAGAGTAAGTGTATTATAAAGTGGATGAAATTATGATCATATCCAGAAAATATAATACAGCATATATTTCCTCCACACTAAGGAACTGGTAAAAACTCTTATGAAAGGATAAATCCCTGGTTATGTTTGGTCAAAGATGTGGATTCTTTTTTTGTTGTTTCATTTCTGCTGAGTCTCTTTTCTGTGTCCCATGTAATTCTAGCCTCCTGCAAGCCTGTTCCGGACTGTCACTTCTTGTAGCCGACCCTTCTTTATTATTTGTGGAAAATTCTCCATGTCTACATCTGGAATTGCTCAAAGGTCACTGTAAGTATTGAGTCTTTATTAATGGTTGTTCCCCTCCAGAATGCTTTCCAAAATGCCTGCAGCCAGGGGCTTAGAAGCTGGTTTGAAGAGATAGTTTTCTCTGTTTTCAGGGATCTCACAGTTTGCTCTTATTTGTTTTCCCAGTGGAGAGGAGAAAGGTTTTATCCTGTTTGTTGTGAGGCACGAAGATTTTCATGAGTTAAAACATGTTCTTTTTAGGGCAGAAGTATTTAGTCCAGTGTGTTTAAACATTCCAGATTGGATCACGTTATAGATTTGCTGTTTTATAACTGTATGTCTAACATCAGGTGAGCTACAGAATGTGTGAAGACTTGTTTCTTCAGCTTTGTGTTTTTCAATATTTTCTTAGCATATTGTTTTTCTGATTCCAAGTATAATATGCAGAAATTCTAGGAAACTGAACAAATATAGAAGAGTATTAAAGAAATTTTAAAAATTTGCTCTAATCCTTTTCCCTCAATTGTGACACTTTCTGCCATATATGTGCATGTATGTATATATATATATTCCTCTCCACATATATATTATAATTTATATAGTAACATATCATAACAGCAATATGCTTAATCTTGTATCTTGTTTTTCTCGATATAATCCTATGCATAATTTGCTGTGTCATTAATTTTTGCAACGTAGTATTTTAGTCTGTGGAAATAACATAATTTATTTAAACACATTCATATTGGACACTTAGGGAGAAAGAGTAAATTGTTACAACTTTTTAATAGGGTAATTTATTAATATAACATAAAATATTAAATTTAGATACTCTTCAACGTGCACAATTACATTTCTGGGAATTTCCCTAAGGGAAATAATAGGGTATACGCACTCAAATATGTGTGCTGAAATGTTCATGTTAGAATGTACAATAGTGAAAATAATATTGCAACCTAAATGTCCATCAGAAGAAGATTGCATAAATGATTATGGTGCATACTTAACAGTAAAATGCAATGTGGCTAAAAGTGAATGAGCTCATTTTTATTTCTGTACATTAAAATTGTTTATGTTATTTTAAGTAAAATAGAGCAAATTAAAAAAAACAAACAGCTTAACGGATCCTGTTTTGGTAAGCACAGCCGCGCATATGAATATAAAAATGTGGGAGAATATTCCTCACAGTACCTCTTGTAGTTACCTCTACTTACTGGCATCATAGGTGACTGTTTCTTGTTAGTTTTAATTTGTAACATTTGACAGTAAAGCATGGTTAATTTTGTGATCAGGGAGGGAAAAAAAGATAATTTCAAAAAGAAAAAATGGATTTATTAGGTATAAGACTCTTTATAAACCTATCTTAATTTATTTACAATTGTTGAAAGAATATTAGAAACAAATTTTACTTTTTTTTTTTTTAGTGGAATCTTCATTTTTATAGAACCCACAAAACTGTAGTTATTATACTTACAGTTCAAAGGTGCTAGGGAAATATTTTTATGCAAAAATTGGTGGATCCATAGACAGGTGGGAATATTAGGACCCCTCATAGTGGATGGACAGTTCTGTGGAAGTACATGCTTCTGGCTATTGCTTAATATGATTTCTCTAGAAAGTTGCTCTATCCATGGGATGAAGGAAGACGATAAAGAGATTGAGTGGGAGACCTCCTGTTGCCATTAAAAATCCCTGGAGCCAGTAGAGAGGTTGTAGGGCTTTTCCCACTTCTACCATTTTCTATTATCTAGGTAAATAACGGGGCTAGGAAAGTGCATATATGCTAAGTAAATGATTATTATGGCCATCCAGAAGTAGTCTTGTTCCTGATTCATCTATAAATGACTTTTGGACTAAGCAGAATTTTAAAATTCAAACATCCATAGTAAAAATTCCTAATTCTAATTCTCTGGTTTCTCTGTCTGTCTCTGTCTGTCTGTGTCTATCTGTCTGTCTCTCTCTGTATATGTATGTAGATAGAGGTGGATAGAGATAGATAAATAGATGCAGGTATATGTGTGTCCATCTCTCTGTTGACATATATGCATTTGACCTTCAGAAAGTTTGTGAAATTTATATCAATATGCTCTTCCTTCTAGCGATGTATCATGGTATTCACTTCATACTGTTGTAGGGAAAAACAGACTTTCATTGTTTGCCTTCCTATTTCTTTGGTTACTAATATGGTTGAATATTGTTTTCTTTACTTTTTTTGGTACTAGTTTATTTCAAAGTTTTGTTGCCATTTTTTATCCTTTTTTTCTATTAAGGCAGAGGTTGGCAAACTATGGCTGCAGGACAAGTTAGCCTCTGCTTATTTTTGTAAATACAGTTTACTGAGACACAGCCAGGCCCATTCATTTCCATATCATATATTGTCTGTTCTTTTTCTTGCTACAACAACAGGGGCAAGTAGTTAGGATAGCATTGTTTGGCCATCACAGTCTAAAGTATTTACTCTCTGACAGCTCTATAGAAAGAGTTTGCATGCCCCTAGTCATGTTTTAGAGGGCCAATTAAAAACAATATTTAAAAATCAATTTGAGTAAGAATTTTAACTCTACTTGAAATAGTTTTTGCAGATATTTTATTTCAAGTGTTTTGCTTGCTTGATCAGGCCCTCATGGTTTCCATCTCTAAGGGACTCCTGTTTCCTCCTCCTCTCAAAGCCCTTGAGTGTAGGGTGCTGGAATGATGAATATAGTGTCCTTTGACTTAGAAGGGCTTATGCCATCCTTTTTACCATGAATGGTGGGTGGACCACTTTATTATCTGTGTCATCACTTTCTCACCAAAATGCTTACGACTCTCGTTCTTGACTTAGATGTTAGAAGAAACATTTGTTTCTGAGAACCATTTAGGGTGCTCCTATTTGTACTGAACCTTGATGTCCCAGCTAGAATAAAGCTTTGATCCTGTAAGAAAATGCCTTATATGGACTCCTCACCTATTTTATTAAAAGTAATGCCTTGTGTTTTATAATACTTTAAATCTTTCCTGGTTGTTTTATATGTCTTTACTCTTATATTCTCCGTTTTACTCTTCTATTTTCCTTTGTTTTTACTGACTCACTTCTTACTGTTCTTGGCTAGTGATTTTGCTTTGTTCAATCATGTATTTTCCATGTGCTATCATTGGTTCTGAAGGACTTTTTTTAAACATTAAGAGCTAATTAAATTGTCACATAGCTTTCTTGTATACCTTAGTAGTCAGTAGGTGTTTTCAAAATTTAAGAAATGGATCAAATTCCTGCTTTCCATTTATACTCATGGTATGATCCAGTACCTTATTCGACAAATGTTTCTCCATCATGGTGATCAAGTAGCATTGTTCTGGCTTATCTATGTTTCCATGTTTATCTGAACATTAAAAGTACAGGAGGATAAAAATGACTAATCCCCACAATATTTAGTTTTCCTCTCCTTCCTAAACATCCTAATCTCCTTGAAGATTTCCCAGTGTCTCCTGCCATGAGGGCAGGACCATGTGTCTAACTGCGGATATGACTGTGAGAAGTGACATGTGTCACTTCAGGTCAGAGGCATTTAAGTGTGGTTGTAAGTTCCTCTTGACCTGGCAACCATGAGAGCCACAGATTGTAATAGAAGAGTGAAAGGCAGTGGGGCTACAGATAGCCTGGTTCTCTGAATGACTATATGGAGAAGAGTTCTCTTGAAACTTGTACATTTCATGTGAACAAGACATTAACCTGTGTTATGATAAGACACTTAGATTCTGTGGTTAATTTGTTACCACAGTTTAACCTCATCTGTTCTCACCAACACAGAAATTAGTTTTTGAAATGGTATCTCTATTATAATGAAATACTTGATATGTACTTGTGGACAGGCAGTGGCCAAACAGAAAAATGATCCTGGAGGAGACAAAGAAAATGCATGTAACATAGCAGTAAATCATTTGGTGAAACTCTTGCATGTCAGAACCTGGAAGGCAGATCGTATGCCTAGGTAACTCTCAGCTCCTGGATAAGAAGTAGAAAACAGAACCACAGTAGTGTATGCTAACTGCTGTTGACTGTGCTTGGCAAGGAGTTACAAAAACAAAGATGAACTCAGAAAAGAATTGGCTGGTTCATAGGCAGAAATGAAGATACAAGGAGGGTCTAGAAATGTGGATTCCTGCAGTGTTGGAAAAGCCAACTGCTTCTAGACCCAAACTACGCTCAAAGGGATTTTACAGAGGCTTTTAGTAACATTCAGCAAAACCTTTCAGTTGATTGCAGCACTTAAGGCAGAAAAGTTTTAAAAATGAGGTCTTCCCACCTGTTATTACAGATAAGCTTCAGATAGCCACCATCAAATTGAGAGAAAAAGACAGGCAGTTGAGAAAACAAAGAGCTACTGGTGATTTGAGAATTAGGTATTTAAAAGTGTGGGTGTGGTTACTGGCATGTGGAACTGACTGGAAACAAATAGAGAAGAAGCCTCTTAAGTATTTGAGAGAAATGTACTGCCAAAGAAACCACAAGCCTGGACTGAAGGGCCCTTTGACTGCACGAAGCTGAAAATGGCCTTTGTGCACACAACCTTTCGTGAACAAGAAGGAGCCCGAGGAGGCTGTGCGACCCTGGGACTTATTTCCAGATACAGTCAAGGGAGAGAGTGGAAAAAAAAAGAGAACCTGCCGTAGGATGGATACTGAAGGCACACGCAGGTAGGGAGCCGTCCCTGTGTGTGCTCGGCAGGACATCAGGATGTAGGTGGGATGCTGATTATGTCTGATTTATCTCCTCTCTAAAAGTGAGTGTACTATTGTAATTATCCTTGTCCTGTCTCACCTTTGTTTAGAGAGAGAGAGAAAGAGAGTGTGTGTGTATGTGTGGAGGGACAGGAAACTTGGCTTTTAAATTCATAGACCAGGAGAAGGCACATATGGGCTCAGTAAGGACTACTGAACTTTCTCTGGATACGCTGAACTTTGAGATTCTGACACAGGCTGGATGGGATTCAGACTGTCTCCATGTGAGTTGCTGGATATGTGTTATGTGTGGGAAGAAGAAGGAACTGAACATTTAGTGAATAGAAGGTGATGGATTCCTAGTCTTCACCAGAATTGACTATTCCCCCTTTGCTTGAAAATTTCCTAATATCCCTTGAGGTTTATGTTGGGGTCATAACTTGCCAGTGAATTGTGAACAGAAATGAAGTGCTTTTCTTAAGAGCAGCTCTGAGTTTTCTAAGCTCTCTCTCTTTTCTTGCTATAGCCAATGTCGAGGCATCACAAAATAGTGAAATCTTCATCAGCCCAGGTCCCTAAAAACCCATGCCAAGGAGAGACCTTTGTTAACCCAAGTCAGATATATATTAAGTGTGAGAAGAGACATACATTGTTGTGATAAGCCATTGAGATTTAGAGTTAATGATTTTTTAAAATCAATTTTATAAAAGGTTTTCTATTTGGAAAAGCTCACCTGGGATTTTTTTGTTTTTTTTCAGTAAACATTGGAGTAGACTACTTAAATAAGAAACCAAAGCTGCTCACAATAAAGACTGTCTGATACACGTTCAAGCAAGGAGAGAGCTGAAAGCTCCTGTTGAGCAAATTCTGATCCCCTAAAATTGTATTTCATGCCCAGCCTAAATCATGGGAGATGAATTATCTGATTCTAAACACATTACATTTTAACAGTTTAGTCACCTCGAAAGACTAATTAGTGCTATATGTATTTTCTTTTTTAGTAAACAGTATTGGTTTTTATCTATAATTATGGACAGGTAGAAGGCCACATGGCACCTGCTTTAATTAGGCTGGTCTCATTTTCTAAGTTAATTTATTTTTTCCTAAGAACATCAGAGTAATTTGTTAAATATTTTATAAGAATCTGAACAAACAACAGTGTTTACATTAGAGAAATAAAGCATTCACTTATTTAAAAGATTCAAAGAACATAAATCAGCAATTAACACAGACATAAATTATGCACGGGTTTAATGTGTGATGATGAGTCAAGAATGTCTATCCAACATGTGACTCCACCAGAATATTTACTTTTCTGCTTAATTATTGGCATAAACTTTAATGAATGAAGTTTCATAGGAAAGGTAAATGAGAATGCTAAAAACGGATCATATTCACTGAAGGAGAACTTGGGAAACTGAAACAGTTTTATAGGAACAAAGAAAATTTCAACAGATAAAACTGAACTGTGCTTCTCAGGAAATACACACACTTATTTTTGTTTACATAAATTATCATTTCTAACTATGTTGTATATAACGATGTGGAGATGGTCAAATTTTCGTATTTGTACATTAAAATTTGCACATGAAATTGCCTGGATAGTAGACATTCCCCAAGCTTTTCAGTTTTTTACTAATGTTGACTCTTATTTTCTTGTTTAAACTCAGCTCTTTATTTAGTCTATTTTTCATCTCTCTCTCAAGCAGACTCAGATCTTGTGCTTGACCTGCCCACAAATATAAGACAGATGGAAATAAATAACCCACTAGAAAATTCACTTGACATAAGTACTGCATTTTATGTCTTGAAGGACTGGAAATGGGTCTGACTTTGAAGTCATTGAAGGGTTATATGACACTTAGAGAAAATAAATCTTCCATTTTTCCATTGAGTTGAAGCTCTCTGGCCTTCAAATTCATGCAAAAGTAAATTCATTGGTACTGCATTTGCAAGGTTGATGTTCCATTTCTAGGAAAATAATGTTTACTACAATTGGATAATATGGTTCTTTTCTGGTCAGAAAGGCTTTCTAAAGTGTATGTCATGTGGGAAAAGGAAAAATGAGTATTACTCATTTTTAGGAGTAGGTTTGTATTGCTGCTTTGCAATCTGAATTTATTAATGGCTTTATAAATCCAGTATGCATGCTAATAATGATTACTGTAACAGGTAAAAACAATATTATTTTTATTTTATGAATTACATTATTTGCAAGTTATTTGTATGTACTTCCTAGTATAGTTGAATGCTGCTTTTCTTTTCATGGCATCCCCTAAATTCTCAATGTAATAATTTTGCATTAAGAATAATTCTTTGTTAAGACGATTTAAATGAATTTCTTTGCTATACTAATAATATTTAAGGCTTAGTAATTCACAGTCTTTGTCATTGAAAACAAAAGCAAAATTATATTGAATTTGGGACAAATATTCTACCAATGCTATTTACTCTAAAACTTGAAATTAAAGCAATTGATATCAATAATTAGTGAGCCTACTAAAGAAACACCCCCATGGAGCTAATTTTAGGTAAGTGACAAGGAGTTAAGAGTTAAGGCAGGCAGTTGCTTAGAATAGTAAATTTTCAAGATATTGGTATTAACCTTTTTTAGATTCATCATTGCTGCTTACTTACTTGAGCATTTTTAGGCAGATAATTTATCTGCACCTTTACATGTTTAATGAGTAACATCTCTTGTGTTTTTGGTGAAATGCTTGAGACAGTTTCACTTTGAGAGTTGTTTTGTCCATGCTCTAAAACCCAAATGGAGCCTGTTAACTGATTAATCTGAATATTGGAAGCACAAAGACAAATTAAAACTTTTCTCTTTGTTTCTCTCAACCATATCTTTCTGTTTAACAAAAATAAGCAAAAGTTACATGCTTGTTTTTATTTAGAAGTACTATAAAAATTGAAACAAGAGAACCAAATGCCAGCTAAGGCTTGGATTATAAGCAATTAATGGAAAAAATGATCTGGTTTAATAGATTATTTGAGAGGCTCAGAATATGTCACCTATCAACTTTTATGTATTTACATAAATAAGAAGTGCTAAAATTAAAATAGCTAAACGATGTTTTCTTACTTCAAAACTCCGCCTGTAACTTGACTTGCCTGCAGTCTGTTCTTCCTGCCCTTAGAGAATGCCGTGAGTTAATTGCTCCTGCCACTGGGACATTTTTAAAAAATGTATTTCAGAAGTTTTAGGAACTCAATTTACAATAATTTCTTCAGATGCTCAAAACCAAGTGCAGGACTATCCAACACCCTTAAGAGATGGGGTTTTCATAAAAATTACTGAAGAATATGTAAATAATAAATGGGAAGAAACTCTTAGGGATATTTCAGTTACTTAAAGAGAGAAGTTTATGTTGCCATATGTTACTGAAGGGTGTTGAGGAGATTTAGGGTGAATGTTGAAGAAAACTTTCTGATTAAGAAAAGGATTGTGAGTAGAGTGGCTGTCATCTCTTTTGTGGTAGAGATGTGATTAGAGGCAGTGGTGGTATAGGGTAATAAGTTATGTAGAGCGCTAGCTGGGTACCAAGCACTGTGCTAAATTATTCACAAGAATTCACATTTAATTCAGTCCTTCTACAGTCCTGAAGTTTGTTTATTCTCATGTTGCAGGTAAGAAAACTGAGTCTTAGAGAAGTTCAGTTGTCCAAGATCACAAAGCGAGAGGTTGTGAAGCTGAGACTGGGGCAGCCATGCCAGCAAAAGTTACTGAAGTTCTCTGGGTCTCAGATTTTTCCTGTGTAGAATGAAGATAATAAGACCTTTCTCTTAAAATGTCTGTAGTAGAAAATGAGGTAACACAGGGGAAAGCACCCATGTTAATTAATGTGATTTATCCTCCTTGCTTAAGGAGGGTTATACATATTACTCAAAGCTGTCATTTTTGACTTTGCATTTAAATTATGTGTACGTCCTATTACTAAGCCATGAGCTCTGGGAGAAGTTGGCTGGAACCACGCTTTATTCCTTCCACGTCTCCCTATCTTGCACCTGGTACATGTCCCAGAACGTAGAAAGAATGCAGTTTGTTGCCTCTATGAAAAACTAATGGGAGCCAGGGCAAGGGAGCACATCTATCTATTGCAGTTTGGAAGGTACCTGGGCAGCATGGTTCAGATTTTAAAATATGCTTGCTCTTTGACTCAGCAACTCATTTCTAAAAATGTATACTTAGAAAGTAATGAAATTTTTATACCAAGATGTATTTTCTATTATATCATTGTCTTAAATAGGGAAAAATTAGAAATGTCCTAATTGCCAATTTAAAAATTGTGCAGTAGGCACACAGTGGAATAATCTGTAGCCATTAAAAGTGATGTACAAATGCATTATCAGTGGTGAAAGAGTCTCATGGTGTATTTGTTGACAACTGTAAAAAGCTATAAGCAACTACATGACCCTCTTTCTGTAACAGACACACAGGACAGGCCCAAAATTGAGTTGCATATGTTGACTCGCATCACAAAACTGAGGCTTGACTTAATTACAGTTTTGACTCTCCTAGAAATGGAATCTTAAACCAGTCTATCAGGAATTGCTTAATTGGCACTAGTTAGGTAATCTGCCTGATAAGACTCCTGCCACCCTTCCGAGGAAAGTAACTTTGCAATAACCAACCTGCTTTGTTGCCTTGTGTAACTTTCTTGTTCTCGCACCCTTCTGTCTTTCATTTCGTACAGCTCTTCAGAGCCCCTTTCTTATCTGCTAGATTAGATGCTCAATTTGAATCAATTTTTCCCAGAAAAGCTCTTCATAATTTTAATATGCCCTCGGTTTATCTTTTAGCAACACGTATGCATGCACACATGCATAAAAGTATATAAATAAAGAAGTTAACAACAGTTGTATCTAGGTAAAGGATCGTAGGCTAGCTTTATTTCCCCTTAATTTATTCCTATGAATTATTTTGTAGAAAGCACTTTTTTAATATTTGAGAAAATAATAAGTTATTTGAAAAAAAATGGCATCACTTTTAATAACTGGATTTTTGACATAGGACCTCAGAAGCAGATAGGTTTTTTAGATTTTTAAAATCTTGAGCAAACTACATTAAAAAAATAGTTCAATATGACAGTGATTAAAACTAACAATGCCTAGGAGGGAGGGTATATCTCAAGTGGTAGAGCACATGCTTGGTATGCTCGAGGTCCTGGGTTCAATCCCCAGTACCTCCCTCTAAAAATAAATAATCCTAATTACCTCCTCCCACCAAGATAAGATAAGATAAAATAAAGTAAAATAAAATAAAATAAAATAGTAGTAAATAAGTAAAATACTTTTTTGAAAAGTTTAAAAAAACCCAACAGTCCCTTTTAGGTGAGTGGCCTTTTTTGTTTCTTTGTAAGCGACTAAACATAGGAGCCTTTCAATGGTTTCTCAGATTGCTTCTCTCCTACCCTTCGTGCTTACATGAGGTCAGAGATCTAGAACTTTGAATCACTGAGACAGGGGATTTGTCTGTGTGGTTTAATGATGGGGAAGGCCACAGGGTATGTTTGAAATCTCAGTTAGATAAAGCAACACCCCCAAGGCACTTCATTCTGATTTTTTAAAGATATGAGTGCACATTAATATTAAATGGACAGATTTATTTCTGGCTATTTCAGAGAAATATCAACAATGGAACGCTTGGTTCTAAGCAGGTTGGCTGTAAGCCCATGTAGGAAGAAGTTGTGTAATACAAAGTAAAAAAAAACTTCCATGTTCCATCTGTGGGGAGAGTGGAGCCTTGACAACTATAATTTTTCATAGGTGGACAGAATGGGATATAGAAAGGCAGACCAAAGAAAAGGGGCAGTAAATATGGAAAAGTATGCATATGGTATATGCATATATAAGTAAATGTGATTCCAGCGATCAAAAGTGAGGTCAGAATATGGGATTTTAGGAAAACTAGCCTCCTGGGATAACTATAGAATACTTATCAAACATTCAGTTTTAATTTGTAGGAGTTGTAAGTGATTACAAATGTGTCTCCAGTAGCAAAGATTTGGGCAAAACTGAAATCAATTGCCCTATTCCTTGTCCTTAAAGGTAATTTCTTTTCTAGCTTATTACTGCTTATGATCTTTACAGTTGAGAATCCCAAAGTGAAATGGAGCAACTAGAACACAGAATAACTGTGAATATGGCTTGGAAGAATTTTTGCAACAGTGGTGGTTCTCTTCTACATAATTCCGTTTTTCTTGCCCAAGACTATGACTGCAGTTTTTATAAAACACTTTTCTCACAGAGAAGTTTTCTATGTGAAGAATAAAAAACTTAGTTTTGAGTATTAGACCTGTGGGATTCAATATTGGAGACTACCAGGGTTCTTTTATTATGTGAAATAAATGGGATTTAGCCTACAGTAAGATCTGTAATTATTCAGCTCCTCCAAAAGTAGCTCCTGACTTTGATTTTGCAAAACACATTAATATTAATTTTGTTACTTGAACATTTGCTTTTAATATAACAGAATCCATATGCTTGGTTAAGGCCAACATATGCTGTTTATTATGCAGGTTTGTCTGTTCCTGATGATACAGCACATAAATCTAAATTAAGCCAACACCTCTTCTCCCCTATGCCACGATATTTGGGGATGAGGTTGTTGGCTAAGGAATCATGAGGAAGAGTAAGATACTTTTGTACATTGAATGTGTTGCAATATATTTGGAATCCTTTGTGAGATATTCTCATTGCTGTCAGTAGTAACACCATTACCAATTCAGAACTTGAAATACTATGCAATCAGTACTCCTATGAATGGAGTTATTTTACTTAGCTTTTGAAATCTTTTTAGTAGTTGCATATGAGCTTGCAAGAGACATGGAATTAAAAAAAATTGTCTTAGTAAGACTAAGGGTTTTATACTTGTTTGATTGGTTTTAAAATCTGGGATACAAGAATACAACATTAATAAAATACATATTTAAAGAGGTTTGGAGGCCATTTTTTTAACATTTTTTATTGATTTATAATCATTTTACAATGTTGTGTCCAATTCCAGTGTTCAGCACAATTTTTCAGTCATTCATGGACATATACACACTCATTGTCACATTTTTTTCTCTGTGAGTTATCATAACATTTTGTGTATATTTCCCTGTGCTATACAGTGTAATCTTGTTTATCTATTCTACAATTTTGAAATCCCAGTCTATCCCTTCCCACCCTCCACCCCCCTGGTAACCACAAGTCTGTATTCTCTGTCTGTGAGTCTATTTCTGTCCTGTATTTACGCTTTGTTTTTGTTTGTTTGTTTGTTTTTGTTTTTGTTTTTTAGATTCCACATATGAGCGATCTCATATGGTATTTTTCTTTCTCTTTCTGGCTTACTTCACTTAGAATGACATTCTCCAAGAGCATCCATGTTGCTGCAAATGGCATTATGGTTGTCGGTTTTTATGGCTGAGTAGTATTCCATTGTATAAATATACCACATCTTCTTTATCCAGTCACCTGTTGATGTGGAGGCCATTCTTTTGGTCTTTGGTGGGATAAAATCTTGGTTACAACATTCGGATAGATGTTGGGGCATTTCTTAGGTAAAAATGATTTATTAACTCCAGAACCAAAGAAATATGGGGAGACATTTTTGTTAGTGGTTTCTTAAATTGTCTTTATAATCAAACCAGTTGGTTTTATATTGAGCTGTTCTGAAGTGAATTTTGGTGACAATTTCTCATGCATCTGTATTCTTTATTCAATGTAGAATTATTTATTGAGCTCATGAATGCAACATACAGTACATTGCAGACCATAGGACTGATCTCAGAACTCTCAAACTCTGATCTGAAAGATAGACGTATTAGCACAACCGACTTGTCGGATGGACCAGCTTAGTTCAAATATTACCTTCTCCAGGCAGGTTTCCTCTGTTCTGTTTGTTCACTTGTTTGCTTTCTCTTTCCTGAGCTGAAAATTCTCTTCCCTGCTTGTCAACTTTCATGATATCTATTATCTCTAAAGTTTGGTTGCAAGGAAAAGATTCATTCAGGTTACCTGAAAGTGAGATTCTTATAGAATTTTTAAAGCCTGAAAATGGAATCTCCTCAGGAGTAGATCAGGCTTTCTGAATCCTTCTCCAAATTGCCTGACCCTCAGTGGTTTCTCTCCCTGGCATTTCTGTCCCTCTCTCGTCTGACTAGCATAGCCTTGGCAACCTGTTTCTCCACTTCTCTGTATCCTCTCTTACTACCCCTGCCCTTAGTGTTGGGTTTCTGTTTCTAATTCCCAATATAAGACTGATCACTTCACTTTCCATGTCAGTTAACTTCCAGGAGTCTCAAAGCCTGTAGAATGTTTCACTACAGTTGCCCAGTAGCTTTCATTCATTGCTGGCACTTGGGGAGGTATATTTAATTAGAGAAGCAAAACGAAGAGATGCAAGACCATAATGCATGTTTGAATATTCTGTGAATGCCTAACAAGTGGAAGGTGAATAGTTTGTTATATATAAACAAATGTGTTTATTTATATTTGTTTTTATTTTGTATATATGTACTGAAAAAGTGTTTAAGGATCCCTTTTTCTGCTGAAAATTGTCAGAAAGCTGGAGAAAAGGAGCGTAATGATTAGTCAAAATGGACTTACTGTTAAGATTAAAATGCCGTCTACTATTCTTTGAAGCAGAAATAAAAATATTTCTTCCTGAATAACTGGCAAGATAGTTGATACATCAGAAGCCTTTATGGGTTATTAAAACATGGGGACTTGATTCAGTGAATTCTATTAAGTCTTCATCATGTCTGATCTGTCTGTATTCGAAGGTGTTGACCAATCTTCTCTTGACCCTTCCTTCTTCCTTGGCTTCTAAAATGTCACTCTGCCCAATGTCTCTTCTAATCTTTCTATTTCTTCTCAGACTTTCCTGATGGATTCTCTTTTTATTTGGCCCATTCTCCAAGTATTTGTGTCATTCAGGCCAGTATTGTTCTACAAATTCTTAATTATGCAACCATCCTGACCAACATCCTTCTTTCTCATGGGATCACTGATCAGCTATAATCATGAGATCTATGTTTCCATCTCCAACTTCTATACTACTAAGTTTCAACTGGCAGGACATTTCCAGCTGGCAACTTACAGGCACATGCAATCCTACCCTGAGAAACTGAACTCTTTTTCTCCATCCCATACTCCTGACACTACTTCTGACTTTTGTATTTTTTATGTCAGTGAGCATTTCTAACTAGCCATTGAGTCAGAAAGAGTGAGTAAGTCTTTATTCCTCACTCTCAACTCTCAGAGTGAATCTGTAATCATCTCGTTAAGTCTACTTACTGCTATCATAGTTGAAAACTTCTTCATATCTCACATAATAGTTTTTTCCTGATTTGAGGATAATTCCAGTTCTAATTCTAATTCCTCTCCTTCTTCTCCTTCTCCTCCTTCCATCCTTCTTGCTTTCCAGAGTTTGCTAGAATATAAATACATCATGCTATTCCTCTACCTAAAATCCTCCGATGGCTTCCCAATGCCTATAGAGTGAAACTCCCACACATTTCATGCGGTGTCAAAGATTTTCAGAGATCAGATGGTCCTCTCACCTTTGTTCTTATCCTTCTCTTTCGCATATTCTTTCCTTTATCTGTGCCTGATGTAAGCATACATAAGAAGCTCTGGTTTGTACAGAAATTAAATGTGATACAATCTTTCAATATTCCAGTGAGGACAGCAAGTTAAAATTCCCACTTAAAATTTTTGTACTAATCGCTTATGAACTATACAGAATTTTTGACTTCTGATAAAACATAAGAGTATTTTTATTAAAGAGATCCATAACATCTGGCTTACCAATAGAAAGGGCATCATACATTTTTAGTTTTGAATTGGTTAAATAACAAAGAAAATGTACTTGTGCTGTGATCTATGAAATATGTAAGAGGTGTAAACTGTGTAATTTAAACTGTATGATCATACCATACAAAAAATTCCTCCTTGGAACATATAAAACAGTGACTTAAGTTGTTGCAATAAGAAAAGGTTAATATTTCAATCTTGTTTATTTCAAGTGGCATAAGAATGAATTGGCCAAATTTTTCATTTAGAAATAGTATAATTTATCAAGTTAACTATGTAAAAACCTTTTAAAAAGTTCAACAACTAAAGATATTCCATCTGTTTGATAAAGTATATCTATCTATAAATGTCTGATGAAAAATGAATTATTGTAAGGCTGAATATGATGAAAACATAAAGCAGAAATGGAAACAGTGCTTTCCTTTCTCTTGTTTGCTTGCTTTATTTTTTTCATTTTATAGTATCTCCTTTGGCCATCATGATGTATGTTCTAAGTCTTGTTGCTCTTAGCTGTTTTCATTTCCTGAGAAGATTTTTAGTTTGTTTTGTGTATCTCTGAATTCTAAAGAGTTTTATTTTTTGTCTGTCACTCTTCCCTAAGTGTTTTTTTTCACATAAATAAAATGCAGTCAGGGTAATAAAATGCAAGCCACTCTCTCTAATATGTTGCCTCAGGACAAAACATAACTCTGTGTAATTTCAAATTTTGGCCCAGTCCATTCCCAAGGCCTAAACAGAAAATATAGGCAGAAATGCAGAGGATATATATGTATTTCAAAACCCACAACTGTTAATTTTTTTTTTTTTTTACTGTGTGTATTAGTTTCCTGTTGCTGCTGTAACAAATTTCTACAAACCCATCTGATTCTAATGTTCTTAATACTTATGTCACACTGTTGGGAAGGCCAAGGATTAGGCTGGGTTAGTCTGTCACAGTAACTGTAGCTATCTGGAATTGCACATCCTCATGATCCATGCCATTTATTAAAACAAGACTTGTCCAGTTGAAAAGTAGGAGCTGCCATTTTCTGGTCAAGGGACCAAAGGGGAAATCAGTGAGGGAGGGCTGACTACAAAGGCAGTATTGTGTAATAATCAAATTAAATTAATTCTGACCTACAGTCTAATGTGTTTCTAGAACTACCTAAAATCACTTGATGACTCTTATGAGATTGAGACAAAGGTCCCCAGGAGGCTGTGCCTCTTCACATCCTGGACCTTAATTTAAGCAAGCTGAGGAGTAAATGAGATGTCCCTGTAAGACCCAGTGTTTAGTAAGCTACCATTCAGCACAGAATCATCAAATCATAGAAGTTTGATGCTAGAAGAGATTTTGGAAGGCCATTATCCTAAACATGTACAGAACATGTAGACTAGGGAAGAAAAAAAGGCTTGGTCAGGGTCCAGCTATGCACTGTTAATGATTACACAACAGTAAAGCTACCACTCTACCATTCCCTACCCTCTGTGTCCTTAAAAGTTCCTAGCCTGTTGAATGTGACTGTAGTTATGGGCTCTATTACTATATATAAAAACATATCTATATGTATGTTATTACTATTTATATGTATATATTTGTATTCAACAAGTTATAAAGCACATATAAAGAATTTTTGTATCATTCTCACTGTATAGCTTTATAATTCTAAACTGGAGTAGCTAAAGGCTTACTTTTCTGTCCCTCTGATCCTTTCTCTGCTAAAAATTTGTACAATTCGAGCTGGACTAGAAGAGTGCTTTGGCTTCAAGGCCCTAGTTACTGATGAAAGAAGTTTCATAGTCTTTACTTATGCACTTCCTGAAAGTAGAACTTGAAGGACCAGCTAATAGCAGTGAGGTTTTGCTCATATGTTCGATGAATGCTGTGGTTCTTCTCTACTAAAGTTCTCTGGTTTCTTACTTGTAGTGCTCCATATCAACACCTGAGTTCTCTCTGGTTGCTTCAGTCTCATGATGGGTTTGGTGTTTCGAGTTATATGAGTCACTGCCTATTTGGTAAAGAAATAAAAAACACCCCTCCTTCACTCAAAAGTGTGATGTTACTTTCTATGTGTCAGTTTTAAAGTATCTTCCAAAAGAATAGTGGAGGGGGAGTTATCATGTAATCACTTCATGTCCAATATCGTGGAGGTTATACATGCCCAAAATAGAAAAATATAAACTGGTTAAAAATAATCCATAAACTTACGTCCTAAACATATCTTACTATGCACAGTTTGATGTATTTCCTTGTAAAGTGTTTGATTTAACTGTAATTTTATTTCTTTCATGCAGTTCTACTTTGTTTTTCAACTTTACAAGTATCTATACCTTACATTTTTAATATTATCTTCCTATTATTCCACATAGTAAACCTTTCATAATGCATATGATCATTTTCCTCAAGAGTTGGAAATGCTGTTTACCCTATAATTTTACCTCTGTTACCATCTTTGTGCATTGAGTGTCCCTACTCCCATATTTAGGATAGTTACTTAGATATTGTCAGAGTCTGGTAATTTGCAAAATTGGCCGAAGTTCTCCTTGTCTCCCACACCTGTGCCCCTTCGCACTGTCATTTTACAGCTTGTCCTTCAAGAAGTGAAATCCGTTCCCCTAGCACTTAAATCAGAACTTGTGGCTTGCTTTGGCCAGTAAAATGCAGCAGAAGTGAGTATTGTGCCACTTCCAAGCCTAGGTCTCAAGAGGCTTATCTAAAAGTCATGTGATTATTCTTGGCTCAGAGTAGAAAGCAAGGCAGTAAGACACTTTTATTCAAATTGGAAAATTGGCTTCTGGGTCAAGCAGATGTGCAAAAAATGTAGACAAAGTACTGGCCATTATACTTGTGGGACTTTGAAGTACTGCCATCAATCAGTGCTTTCCCATTGCTCCCAGGATGAAAGCACAAATTGCATCATTTATGTTGTTTTTGGCTGTAGGTAACAGAAACCCACCCAAGCAGTGCTAAATTCTGAAACTCATTCCTTGGCTGATGGTTAGCTAATTCATGCCAGGAATAGTTATATTAGTTTCTTGAAACTTAAAATATGCTTTCTTTGGTTGTTAAAAACTATAATAGTAATGGCATTAAGTAGTAAAGTTAATTAATGAATAGAAATTAGCTATAAAACTTATACCTGCTATCTGTGGCCACAAAAACTCAGTGGTGTGCAGTAATACAATATTTAGCTCATGGTTTTGTAGGATTTCCATGATCTCATCTGTGCTCAGCTGATCTCAGCTGAGTTTGTTCACATGGCTGCTATCAGCTACATGTCAGGAAGTGTCTTTGTGATCTTGCCTGGCCTTGCCACATCTCTCAGGGATGACCCTGGCTTGGACAACTGAGTGACTCAGCTCTGTTCCACACATAGGTCATCCTCGAGAAGATTAGCCTAGGTATGTTCTCATGGTAAAGACAGAGGAGCAAGCACATGCCCAGTCACACACATGATTTCTACTTGCATCATACTTAATATTTGCCCAAGGAAGTCACTTGGTGGAGCTCAGATACAGAGTGGAATGGTACTGCAAAGTTACATGGCAAAAACACGTGGGTGCAGGGAATGGTGAAGTAGTGAAGCCACTGATAAAATCAAACTACAACAAATTCATCAATCCAAGTTAATTGTCATAAGATGTCACAATATCTTATTGATGTCACAATATTGATAAATAATTCTCTTGTAGTGAAATCCAAAATATTTGCAGTTCCAGCTACTAGGTGGATCTGTATCATGTACTGTATGTTCTCTAAAAAGTACTCTGCTTTAGGAGAATCAGCATTTTATAATTGTTCTTTAATTAATTAATCATTATTGCTTTGAAATATGCATATCTCTTGCTATAAGATCTGTTGGGATAGTGAGTTTGTGTAAAAACAGATGCCTGTGTTATAAACATTAAATCTTTAGAAGCAAAGATTTTATGAAATGAAACAGTAAACTGCCTCCTGGAACATCTTCTGATGTTAGGCAAAAATCAGAAAAATCCAGAATATATTTTGATAATGTGTAAGAATTAATACAAAATAAAACAAATCATTTGTATTTCTTGAATAAAACGCAACTTGATTATTTCAGCAAAATGTATAAATAGCTTATCATTGCTTTTGAGCATTGAAAAATGCTAAATTTTCTGTCAATAAAATTTGGAAGTGCTGAACACATATATTTCATCAGCATGTTAATCATGTTTCATTAAAAATCATGGTTAAAATGGAGAAAATTTGCAACATTCAAAGAGGAAAGCCATTAATCAGTCATCAGTTCTGTTTCACAAAATATCACATTGAGTATCACATAATAAAACATTTGAAATAATATAAACTGCCAAGAATAATTTTTCATAGAAAATCAATAAAGTAAATTGAAATCAGTCATTTAGAAAGTACCATCAGAACTTTATTTTATATTAAAAATATTCAAATGTATCTAATTATAAAATATTAATAGCATTTCACAAAAATAATAGTACTAATGTGTGCATATTTTTGTAATCCAGATTTATGGCTCCACTTGTGGGGAAATGTGTAATTTCTTTTGAAAACAGTTTTGTAACTTTCCCATATTTTTTGAAAAAAATCTGTGCAGGACTGGAGAACTTCAGTTATCACTGATGGTGCTTCGACTGTTTCACAGAAAAGTGATTAATAATTGACATGGACTGTACAATTTAAGACCAAAGATAATTTTGAGGTTTTCATTGGTTATGGAATTAAAAGGAATATCATCTGAAATAAGTTCTCAATCTTTATTGTTAGTGTTCAAGAAAAATAACTTAAGTGAGAAATATCTGTATGAAAAATCTTGTGGTATATTCTCACATAGTTGTTTCAATGCGATAATGGAGAGTGGAGTTTAAGTCAAATTTTTATTAAAATTTCTGGTTGTTTTAATTTGGCACTACATTATCACATTCAATTATTTCTGGATAAGACAATAGAATATTTACAAAGTAATACATCATTACATTCCTTTCTTGATAAAATTTATCTTTATCATCATATATTAGATACACATTAGAGAGAAGGAAATCACTTACTAACTTTCTGTGAACTGACATAATGAAAAATGGAAGAGTATTTGTATCTCTGTTGGCAGCCTGTGTTGCTAGAGCAGCAAATGTAGTTTGGAAATTTTAAGAAGCACTGAATGTTCACTTATAATACAAATTGCACAATAGGAATTATTAAGAACTTGGAAAGTGGAACTTTTTTTTTTCAGAGATTCTGGCTTGAATAATAATTACAGCTTTTGCCACTTTGTTTAGTTTTACATGAAAAAATTGTTTTATTAAAGGTGACAGGTTAATTTAATGCATGATAAAATAATTAAATTTATAAACCAAATAAAGCTTGGAAAGAGAACAAGATGTAGAAAGAAAGATATGTGATGTAACATTTGAAGCAAAATAATTCCAATGAAAAGACTGTTACTTTCACTGATAAACACTTAAAAGTGGTATTGCAAGTGAAATACTCAATAAACATCTAAGTTCTTTCAATTAATTAAGTCGTGACTTCTTTTCAAATAATATTAAGTTTATTTATGGATTGAAGATTAATAAAAAATCAATATAATTAGTCTAAATAAATACTATATGCCAATAAATAATTTTCATGAATTAGCAATAGACATTTAATATATAAAAACCACAGAGTATTATAAGCTAGACATAAGGATATAATTTTGTTGGTTAGAAACAGAGAGAGGATACAATATAATGAATTGTATTTCTCTATTTAGATTATGTCACATAATAATTTTACGGGGAATTTTTGGAGGACATTTCTATGTCAAATATGATAAACAGGCATCATTTAACTAGATGCAGCATATCAAAGAAAAGATGACAACACTTTCTATAATTCAAGAAATAATTTGTAAGTTATTAGAATGACTTTGTGACTGATATATAGTGAGTTATACTTATGTTACATATATACAAATTCACATATGTGTCATAGCATACAGGTTGTTTCATATTTTGAATATTGCTCTGCTTATTGGCTCCTGTACCTTAAAGTCCAGAGACAGGAAGAAATTTGGGGCAGGTGTAAGCCAGTGTTTCCACCTGTCTCTCTCTCTCTGGTTCTTCTCTCATCTATATGGACTTTGCCCTTGAGCGGTAAGGTTCCCAGTTTTGGCAAACTGGTTGGAACAATCCCATGTGGTCATCCTCATGCATGACAACCAAAGAATGAGAACTTCCAGTGGTTCTCTGTTGAGACCAAAAAGAATTTCATCCCCACATGTCCACAGGGAATCCTTGTATCTTGCTTATTTTTCCAGACTGGGGTCACATACCTATTCTAAATCAGGTCTCTGGTCCAGGGAAGGTCATCCACAAAGTGGCATAGGCTGAGTTCCTCAACTGGCCCTGGCTCAGCCAGAGGCATGCCCCAAGGCCTGAAAGGTGCATCCCTGCACTCTGGGTGTTCCGGTGAACAGGGAGTTGGGAACAGCCACCTGTCCTGTACAATGCAAACAACATAGGTTAACATGTAGCACCTTTACCTTTCTGTGGCGAGAGGCCAGCCTGAATCTTGAGCTGCAAGTCCCACTGCATTTCTCTGAGCATGGTAAACTCTGAGTGCCCCGGACCCAAGTATAATTCCCTGAACCAACAAAACAGAATAAAACTTCTAAGCTCTTTTTCCTCAATGGCCGCAACCTGAAATAATGTTTTCCATTTACAGCCCATCAAAATCCAACTGCTCTCTCTTGTCTTGAAGTTGATTTTCTTTATGATTTGAGATTGCGTAGGCTTAAAACGATAAAGAGAATCTTGTAATTGTACAAAGTTAAATAACTTTTTATCTCTTGCCCTTGGAAAAATGGAAGATCATTTAAATCTGCAAGCAGAATGTTAAATGCTTGCTTTAATATTGTTGATTGAATTGAGTTTTAATTTCAGTTGTTTCCTTAAGTAAGTAGAAAAATGGTTTTCTTGAGAGGGAAATTGAGATTGTACTAAATGTGCCTAATGTGGGTTATTGAAGGGGAAACACTTAGAACTTTGAGAAAGAAATATACTGTGAACTACTGGGGTTTCTTTGGCTTTTCACTTGGTTGTGTTGCTGGAATGGTTGTCCAGGAAAGGACTGTGTCCGCTCTTGGGATGAATTAGTCAGGAGGTGGGTCGGAGTTTGTTTCTGGACACAGTGCAGTCACTGCTATTGTCTGGTACTCAGATTATTCATGGTAAATCTTTGAATGAATGCCTTCAAAATATAGGTAAAATGTTTATCCTTTCCCTCTGTCTATATATACAATATCGAATATGGTGTTCCATTTCCTCTTTCCCTACATAATTGGACAAAACCATTTTTAATCTTGAGTGAAGTTCGGCTCCTCAAAGCAAACTGAGGTTTGAAGGATTGAAAGACAAGAGTCAAGTGTCAGAGAACTAAGAGCAGGGTTGGCTAAAGCCTGGAGGCCCTTCCTCTGTTAACCATCTTTTCTGCTACCTGATTCTCCTGCAGTTAACTGGTTAACAAGTTAAGATGTAAAACTAAAAGACTTCCTGTGGAAATAAAACAGTGAGAACCTGAGACTTTAAAATTTGTATTAACAAAAGGTCTAAAACTCCTTTGTTTTATATTGTCATAATTATTAAAGAATCTAACAGCATTAAACAGCTCTAGAGAATGTTTGCCCAGGGGAATTCTACATATTTGACAAGCTAAAAAATGTTGAATATAAATGAAAATCATCCCTAATCCAAGCATATGCATCTCTACATTGTCATTTCCTTCCAGATTTTTTCCAAATTTATACTTTTAAAACATGTTTAACAGAATGCTAAAATTATGTATCTTAAGTTTTCTCTACATATGTATGTCTCACAATTTTCCTCTTGGTTGCTGTGATCTTCATAATGATTATTAAATGTAACCAGTTTTCCAAAGAACACCCTCCAGGTTCTTACTGCCTTAATAACCTTGCAATAAACAAATTAATTCATTACATTTCCTTTTTGATGTATTTCTTTAGACTAAATTTCCAGAAATAGTATTACTCAATAAAATGGTTCTGAAATGTTTATGGCTCATTAGATAAAATGCCAAACTTCTTTCAAAAAAAAGGCTTTAAAAATTTTAATCTCATAGTACAATATGTATATTAGATTTGTTATTTTCCAACATTATGTATTACATTTAATTAAATTTTATTTATTTATTTATTTACTGTCCCACTTCCAGACTTATGTCTCCTAGAGACATAAGACTATGTGTTTATTGTTCAACTTTTAATTTTCTGTAGGACTAGAATATTGCCTGACATATATGAAATAAATGGTAAATATTTGTTCCATTGATTTGAATTAATAATGGAAATATGTTTCAGTCATAATAAATGCCAAATTACTATATATTTTTGTTATTTCATTATGATTTTATCATTGTTTAAAGTCTCATAATTAACTGAGACTTGTGTTCTGTATTCTTAGTGTGTTTTTTCAAAAGTGAAATGCTTCATGATTTTCTGCATCATTCTTGCAAGAGAACATGTTGACCTTCTCCAGGTTGTGGCCAATTTTAAGATATTTTCTGGAAAAGCATTCATCATTTAATTTTGCTAATACGGTAAGCAATTATATCACTGAGTTTACAATTTGTGTTTGACATACAATTGAAGCTAAATATTTTAATGTTTGTCTGCCAAAATAGTATTCTTTATAATTATTTGCTTGTGAGTTTGCCCATTTGTATACTGATTTTAATTTGTAAAACAAGAATTATAATTAAATTTTAATCTATTCCTGTTACGTTTGCTGTAGATTTCTAAAGGACTTTTTGGATTTTCATTTATGGCTATAATTCAGAAATTTCAAAATTTTACATGGTTTCATTTTTTTGTGGGGGGGAAATACTTTTTTCTTAGTTCAAAAGCTATTGACTATCACTCCGCTTCACCAGTTCACTATGGGCTAAATGTCCAATTTTATTTTATTTGAGGTATTCTGGATATTGTCAATGTCTTATATAATGGTATACAGTGCATTTAGAGTGTATTTAGATATGGACTATTGTTTTTTTGTGATAATCTGAATAGATTTTTTCTTCAATTATGCAAAGCTATATCTAAGCATATTTAAATTAAAAACATTTAAAAATATTTTGATGTATAGGTTAGTTGTTAGTTTTCCCAACTTTTGAATATAATGTAATATGTTGATTTTTATAGCATACTGTTTTATTTATTCATTGATTAGCATATATATTTAATATCTGATAAATCTAGTTCCCCCATATTTTTCTTTTGAGACTGTTCTGAAATATTCTTTACTAGGTAATTGTCCAGATACAATTTGTAATGTTTTGGTCCAAGAAAGAGCTTATGATTTTGATTGGGTTTTTATTAAACATTCATATTATTTTAGAAAGCAAACAGTATTATACACAACTGTCTCTGTTCATCCAGGAACATGTCATGTCTTTCCATTTGGTCAAATATAATTTTCTTCCAATAAAGTTTTCTGGTTTTTACAAAGCGTGTCATATATATTCTCATTCAGATTTTAAAATTATGATTATACTTTTAGTTAATACTGTGATGAGATACATTATAATTTTTTTACCATCCTACTTGGCTATTCAGGAATGCTGTTGAGTATTATATTGTTATCCTATTTCATATTTAATTGCATGTAATAGTGTGATTCCTTGATAATGATGTGTCTCTTCCCTTCCTGTAGGTATGTACATTTCCTTTCAGTGTATGGTGACAGTTAATTCAGGATAGACATTCTGTATCATGACAAAGTAATCAGATATATTTCCATTTTCTTTGGTTTTTATTTGTAAGTACTGAATTTGAACAAATGCTTTTTAATGGGATTTACTGGAATTATTATATTTGCATACATTTCTTAAACTGTTTATCAAGTGATGTCCTTCTATTGAACAATTATGTAATTTCTCAGCTAAATTTTCTAAATCATGATAAATTATTTTATCATTCTACTCAATTTCATATACTGTTTTCTTTTCCTTAACTTGAAAAGAAGCAGAAGGAGAAATAGTTGCAATGAAAGTTAGAGGCTTCGCTCAAATATTTAAAGGTTTAAGCAATCTACTTATATCTAAAATTTTGCCACAATGCTTATGGGCAGCTCTGTCTGCTTTGGCAAAGCTTTCTGACATGCATTTACTGAAGGGTGATTAGAAAGGGATGCCCAACATTCCTGATGGGCTGGTCAGTTTTCCCAACACTCTTCAGCCTGAGATAGTTGTCAGAATAGTAATGGGGTTTGGAGTAGTATTCTCCTAATACACCATGCAGACTTTCACTTATTCCTGCCTTGGTAATACTGTATCTCATCCTTGTTGTCCACTGTTTCTCTGCTCTATGACACAGTTTCTCCAGAAATCAACACTTCAACTGTGGTAAGGGCTGATTAATCACAGCCTCAGAAGGGGCACATAAACAATGCTCTTGTTTCAGATTTTCTACCGGTCTTCCTGTTTTATGGCCCCCCCCATCCCTACACCCCTTCCTCTGGAGATAGTGGGTACCTTCAATTTCTGAGTCCTTCTAGAGTTTTATGACATAAATTGGCTTATTTATTCTGTCTTCTGTTCAAAAAGTCACTTAGCTTTCTGTTACTATTCCATCCATATACCTCTAAATTTTATTGACTTCACTAGAGTGTTTCTGTTTCCTTTATCATTTTCTTGGTCCTTGTGGGTTAGTGATTTTGTTTTTGTTTTTGTTTTTTTAACTATGTAAGTGCCATATCAGTCAGGTTTGGGGAGGGAGCAGAGAGAAGTGTATGTGTCTGCCATGTTTTTAAGGAAGTCTCTGCCATGACATACTCTTAACTCATAACTCTTGACATAACTCAGCAGAGCCAGTTAACTCCCTGCCATCAGTTCTCTTCTTACCCATTGTTAATAGGACTTCAGATTTACCAGCTGTGTGGTTTTGAAAGAGTAGGCCCTTACTGACTCACGCTGATCTTCATCAGTGATGGAGAAGAAGGTGATAATCTGCCAGTTCTTGGCTTTATTTTTCCACATGGAGAGATTTCAGGTGGAGTAACACTCCCTGCTCTCACTCAGCCTCCCCAGTGGAGAAAGAGTAATGGCTGATTGTGAGTTGGAAGGAGAAATCAGGTGTTCTCAATTCAACCTTTTTTTTTTTTTTCCTGTTAGATTTTATCCCCCCCCCCCCCAAGTGACGACAGCACGGATAACCTTAGTAGTAGATATTTTGCCTTAATGAGGGTCTCCAGAGATCTTAGGTTGAAATATGAGCAGACTCTTTGGGCCACAGTCTGAGCCATGTTCTCTGTTCAGTCTATAAGTAAAAGGGTTGATATTTTGCTCTCCATATGTCTTTCACTTATGTGCTATTTTCCCTTTGTTTCTGAACTTGAAAAGAAAAAAAAAAAAAACAAGTGTTATTTATTATACCTACTCTTACCTACACCCTTAAAATAAACAAACAAAGCAAACCAACAAGCCTAATTTTATCCCCAATGCAGCGATGTTTGGTTTAGTGATAAACATGGAGACTGAGCCTAAATGATTAAGGCATAGCATTCCTTTGACTGGTGATTGTTCAAAGTAGGGCAGCATCTGAGTTTCCATAGAGTGAAGACTGTGAATTTCATCTGGTATTTTTAGTCAAGTGATGTTGACTCATCCTCTGGCTGATTTTATAAGAAGATGTCATACTGGGAACGATTGCAACTATTTTATGCCCATGGCAAAACCAACCAGTACATAAAAAGAGGAATTTAGATCAGAAGACTGAGACAGAACTCAGATGGAATTCCACCTGAAGTTCACACTACTTCTAGACTTTGATTTATGTGGGCTAGTAAATTTCTTTTCATGTTTAAACCAATTTGAAATGGTTTCTCACCATTAAAAGCATTATTGCACTGTTTAATTTGCTTGTCTAGGATTTCTATAAAATTTTCACGTTTGTGAAAAGGTAAGCTCCCAAACATATAGAACATTACAGCAATGCCCAATTTTCTTGAATGGAAGTAGTACTCTGGACTTCCAGTTGACTTAAATTTACATGTCAAAATAGTTTATCCAGGACTAAGTTTTCTTAGCTTTAAGGCAGGATATTTGGTGGCCACACTGCAGGAGTAGTGACAACAAATCAGAAGTCTTGGGGTGCTTAAGTGTGTCTTCTGTTATCCTTACTTCATTGCTGAGACGGATGTGGTCACGTGAGACGAGATAAAGTAAGTATGATCCACATCAATTTGGGAAAGCTGTATGCTCTATGGGTCCCTTCAGCTCTTATACCTTGAAGATATACATGAAATTCTCCTCAGATGTACATGACTGGTCCCTATTCTCCAGTGGAGCAGAATCTCAATATTTTTAGTTGTTACTGAATAAACAATCTCAACAATAATGTGCAAGTCTACAGTCTGGAAAATAGTAACCTAAGATGAATTCTCATTAATCTTGAGTCTGGTATGCTCCTATGATTCCTTGAGCTTATGTGCAAGGAGGATTTGACAAAAGTCAACCCCCTCAGATGTCCCTGAAGATAAATTACAAACCTGTTTTTAGCTTTCTCCTTTAATATCACATGAATATTAAAATAATAACAGCAACAATATATGCTGGGTACCAAGTGCTGTACATATTGTCACATAATAATTAAAAAAATTAGCTGGACTTTGTTCTTGGAAGGTAGCTAATGACATGGAAGTTCCTGAGTGATAGGAGTGTCTTTGTTACTCATGATGGGTCCTGATAATTTATGATAATGAGGTGACTTATAGAGAGCCCCTAGGTAATATGCTATGGCAAGGTGACTCAGGATAGGAGCTAGCCACTCCAGAAAGACCAACAATATGATTAGAGGGTTGGGGCTTTGTGCACATCATATTAGCCTGACCTCTAGGGAGGGAAGGAAGAGCTGGAGATCGAGCTTAATTGCATGGCCCATGATTCAGTCATCATGCCTACACAGTGAAATCCCAGTAAAATCTCTGGACATTGAAGCTCATATGAGCTCCTCTGGTTAATGACACTTTTTATGTATTGTTACTCATCAGTGTGCTGGGAGAGCGATGTGTCCTGACTCCATGGGGAGAGGACACTGGACGCTTCATTTTTTTTGTGGGTATGGACCCTCGCAGACTTCCCCCATGCATCTCTTCTTCTTCTGCAAGTCCTGATTTGTATCCTTTTAGCTATAATAAAACTGTAATTGTAAGTAGAGTGCATTTCTGAATTCTGTGAGTTATTCTAGCAAATTAGTGAACCTAGAGGGTAATGGAAATCCCTCAGATTTAGCCAGTTGGGAAGAAATGTGAGTGGCCTGGGAACCCTCAAGCTTGTAGCTGGTTTCCAAAGTGAGGGTGTTGTGTGGAGAACTATGTCCTTTACCTGCGAAGTCTGGCCTAGTTCTGAGTAGTTAGCATCAAGTCATTGGACATATAACTTGTTCAATCTCTTACTATTTCCATGGTGTGAAGATTTTATCCTTCTTTTTCATAGGTTAATAAGGAATCTGGGATCAATAACATGTTGATAATTGCTAAATACTACATTCCATCTCTTCTTTTTCATGGCTTGTGTAATGAATTCCTTTCTCTGAGAATTTTTACAACAAAATGCTTATTTGAATTTTTCTTCTTATGTAGCTTTCAAAAGTGTAAATTATATTGCTTAGTAAAATTTCACTGCCTTCTTAATTTGAATTCTATTTCTTCTATGTCTAAAACTGTTTGGAAGATTCCAAGGGAGTACAGTAGAATAAACTTAAAGGCTGCCAAAAAGACCTAGATTAAAAACCTAATGACTGTGTTAAGCCAATTCAATTCCTAATTTCTGAAAATAGAGATAATTTTACATATATCAGAATCATGTTATGAAGAGGTATGAGATAACATATGTAATACATCTAGAAAAAATATTAGGTCTATTTCCCTTTTAGATTCAAATAACCTTAGGGTAAGAGCAAGCAATCTACGTATTTGTATTAGTATAATCCTTTTAGGGATGGTAAAGTTATAGAATGAGATCCACTTTCTTTCCACTCTTCCTCAGGGGCTAATTTTTCAGTGGTTGGTATAACATCAGAACAGTGTGTGTGTGTGTGTGTGTGTGTGTGTGTGTGTGTGTGGTGTGTGTAAAAAAGAGAGAAAGAGAGGCTTAAACTCTTGAAATAATTTTTAACAGAAGATGCTTTTGGAAATATCATTCTAAATTTTTATTAATGTAGCTTATTTATTCTTCAAAGCCTTAAATGCTTGGTGATCATGGATTCACAGATCTCCCGTTATAGGAAGTGTAATTGACTGAGGGCCCTAGCTCCTGCAAAATCTATTGCACATTTGTGATGGAGCCACACTTCCTATGAGCTTCTCCCAGTCAGTGACTGAGAAGGACAAGGATATGAAGTCAGTGTCCTTCCTGGGAGACATGGTGCTCCTCCAATGGCCATTTGGCTCAAGGACTCCACTCTTATTCTACTGCTCCTTTTTTCCTTTGTAGCTTACTGTAAAAATTGCACAGAACTTCTGCTTCTTTGAAAGTTAATGATATATTTGGGCAGGCTTTGGGGAAAACTCTCAAAATCCTTTGAAATAAACTTTCTTGGAATTCAGAGTTTTTACTTTTGTTTGCAATTTGTATGTTTATGTTTTGGTGCGGAGGTGGTCACAAGGAAACAGAAGATGACCCAGATTATTCCCTGTCCTGGGTGTTTGCCATAAACAGATATTTCACATACCATCCCTTTTGTATAGCTATGTGTATTGATTTGCAAGTAGAACTAGTTTTTGTTTTATCATTAAAGTGACTGTTTCTCACCAGTTATATCAAATTATGAATATTTCTGAGATTTAATTGTTGCTCCCCAGAGTCTTATATTCATTTTTCCAGGAAAGTACATGGGTTTGAGAGTGTGGCAGTAACCTGCTTTATCTTCTAGCCAGCCCAGTACCTCTGGAACACAACCTTTGGCTACAGCTCTGTGTTTCTGTGTGTCATCTGTTAATGAAGATGCATGGCCCTTAGATGGGATTGTTGTTGTTCTATAAAAGGCGATTTGTATAGATTTCAGTAACATGCATAAACTTGTATTCAGCAACCTGTAAACTTAAGAAATAAAAAGTATTCGTTTCCTGTATGAAATTTTGGACAATTAGCACACTTACATTTCTTCTTTTTCTTCTGCTCCCTCCCTCAACATCTCAAAATTTGTTGATATGCTCTAAGATTTGGGCCTCAGTTTATTTAACTAAAATTATCATTTTCACTTTTAATGGTGTAATATGTGCCAATATGTATTGGCCTTTTATAGTGTAACCATTTTTACATGATTATTTCTTTTAAAAAGTGAGTTCCATATTTGGTGCCAGTGTAAAATTGTTTAATTTATTTACTTTATCATATGGCGAGGTGGAAATAAGACATATGTATTGAGAGGTATCTGTGATGAGTAGATGGTAAAAGGAACAGAGCTATGGAATAGGCACAGGACTGGAAGGAAGATCAGCACTGACACTTACTTTAAAAATCATGAAGTCCGTTGACCCAGAGGATTGTTTCTACTACTACTGCTACTGCTACTACTACTGCTTCTTTTTACTTTTATTTATTATTATTATTATTATTATTATTATTATTATTATTATTATTATTACTACTACTACTACTACTACTACTATTAAAATAGAGGTTACACTCTAGTTAATGAAACTACAGACATCCCAGGGAATTATCTCCTGCTGCAAATCACCTGTGGGATAGTCACCCAAATCTTCAGATTTTGAAGATCAGATTCTCTGGAAATAAGCTGAAATTGCATCCTGTAGACATAGTAGCTACAAACTCATTTTTTGTTTCCCAGTTCTCACCAGTGACCACTGGCTCCCCACCATTTGGTGCCCCTGAATTAAGTTTTTTCTCAATTTATATATCAAACAGCATAATTCATACCAAAGATATGATTTCATTTATGTAGACTCTTGACTTAAAATCCAAACTAATTATTCCATATAATAAATTATTATAGACAGTTTTTTAATATCACCTTCTAAGATAATTTGTTCTATGTTTGGAATAATTCTTAGATTTATTCAGATAGTAATTTTTTCCTCCATGGAAAGGATACAATGCAGATACATAGTTTCTAATTTCCTGTATATTCAATCTTTTTGTTGCTTTACTGAGTAAATGTCAAGTGGGATGAGGACAGAATTCTGGAATCATAGTCTCTCTGTCAATTATTTCTAGCTATTATTCTGTCTTCTGGCATCTAATATCATACATGGGGAAGTCTGGCACTGGCTTGATTTTTGTCCTTTTGAGTGTCTTTTTCTGCCAAGTTTCCAGGGAAGGACATGGGTGAATGTAGACTTCTGGTGAGTCATGCTGATGAACAGAATCTTGTGGAATCCTTAAAATCAAATACTTTATACCAGACTCTCTTAGGTTTTGTATTTTGTTAATTTTGCCTACCATGCAATAAATGCTTTTGATCTGAAGATTTTCACTTTAGAAAACATTTTATCAATTACATATTTGACTATTTTTTTCAGTTCCATTTGCCATGTTCTTTTTTGCAAAAGCAGTAATTGTAGATTACATCACTGTTATATGTCTTCCACATTCATATCTTCTCATAGATTTTTTTTATTATTTTTATTTCCCTCTTTGTTGTAGGAGATTAAATTCTATGGATTAGATTTTCTTCAATATTGATTCTGCATTTTTATACTTCTCTGGCCATTCTCAGTTCTGATACAGCTTTTCTTTAACTTTCTTAAATTATTTTTTAATTTTTAAAGTAAGTTTAGAATAATTACAGTAAAGTTCTCAAATCTTATGTGTAGAGCTAGATAAACTTTTATAAAGTTTTATAAACCTAAAGACAGCCAGTACTTTGATCTCTATCACCATAGATTAGTTTTGCCTATTTTGAACTTCTAAAAGAAGTCATACAATATATACTCTTTTGTGTCTAGCTACTTTTGCTTAGTATTATGTTTGTGAGATCTTTTAATATAGCAGATGTTTGTTCTCAGTGATATTTAGTGTTTTTGTGTGAATTTACTTATTTTACTTATTCATTATTGCTTTTACTTATTCCATTTATTCCATTCTTATTCTGCTTATTCCATTCTATTGTTGATGGACATTTGTGTTTCAAGTTTGGAGCCATTAAGAATAAAGCTATGCACATTTTTGAGATGTCTTGCTCCACATATTGTGCATTTCTAGAGATAAAATTACTGGCTCATAGTTTATATGAATATATAGCTTTGATACATAATGTCAAACAGCTTTTCAGAGTGATTATACCATCTTACATCCCCATCAACAATGTATAAGATTTCCATTTGCTTTACATTCTCACCAGTGATCTTCTTCATGGGAACCATTTTGTATGTGTGTAATAATAGCTAATTGCACTTTTATTTTTCCAATTAAGGATGATATTTGCATATTTCATATATTTGCTCATCATTTGAATGTATTCTTTTGTGAAGTGTGCTGTTCAAGCCTTTTTAATTAGACTGATTAATATTCTTATAGATTTGAATGGTTCTTTATCCTTAAATTTTTCTTCCTAGCTTTCCTGTTTTTTTGAAAGAATTTATTATCTCCTTTTCTATATCTTACTTATATGGACCCTTGAAATATTTAATTGCATTGAAAGATCAAAACAGTCACTATTTAAAATTTCTTCTGTTTTAGGGGTACATTTTCACATGTAAGATCTCTGTCCTTGAATATGTAAACAGTGTGCCCCCCCTACTATAGCCATGCTGTAGACTGAATGTGTGTGTCTTTCCCCTCACCCCCCAATTCATATGTTGATTTCTCTTACCCAATCTGATTGTGTTTAGAAATGAAGCCTTTGGGAGGTGATTAGATCAAGTGGGCAGAGCCCTCACAAATGGAATTAGTGTCCTGTAAAAGAGGCCCAAGAGAGATCCCTTGTCCTTCTGCCCTGTGAGGTTACAGCTAGAAGACATCATTTATGAACCAGGAAGCAGGCTTTCCCCAGACCCTGAATCTGCTGGTTCCTTGAGCATGGACTTCCCAGCCTCCAGAACTATGAGAAATAAATTTCTATTGTTTATAAGCCACTCAGTCTATGGGTATTCTGTTATAGAAGCTAATGGACTAAGAAAAACCATGTAACCAGAAGTGTAGCTAATTTCCCCTAATTTTGCTTCAGAGTTCAAAAACATGTGCACTACTCATCCCCTCTGTTTCCCCTTTTCAGGCAACAGTAGCATGATCAGAACAGCCCATCTATTATGTGTTTGGAGGTCTCTTAATGATTGTAAGTGGCAGGGAATTGAGTACAGTCTTACTTATGTATATTTTGTATATTTTTCTGCAGTATCTACAAGGAAGGGTGATGTCAGGTCCCAGTGCATAGTGCCATTGCTCAGATTCTGGTTACCTCCCATATCTCTCAGAGTGGCCCAGGGAGCTGCAGTATTTGCCCTGAGCAGTTGACAACAGGAAAGATTCTAGTGGCTGGTCTTGAATTCAAGATCAGAATGTAGCAGTTGACTGGATCCTTTATTCCACAGGACCCTTAAAAACAATCTTGCTCACAGAAATTTTTCATTTACTTTGCCCGTTAAAGCCTCACTTCTTCCAGTGATCAGTTTTAGGGTGTTGTGCTGGAGTTGATACAAAATTCTTTCCTTTGTGGACTCAGTACCACAGTCTTCCTTTCCTGCATCTCCCAAATCTACCTCATAGTTGCATAACTTTTCCTTTGAAATCTCAATACACAAATGGAGTTACATCTCTGTGCAGGAAACTCTTTGTCCTGAAACCATTCCTTAAATGAGTAGCTCTCATCAGTTACTGTCAGGGACAAAAGGTCCTGTTAGGCACTCCTCCTTCAGACATACATGTCTAAGTGTGGCCACTCTTGGGGATGCAGGGTGCCATCTCCCTGAAGGGTGGCTGCCATCAGCAAATACAGTGGTCTTTGGGCATGTAGGTGGATGGAGAAGCTCAGAGGGGAAAAAACAAAAAAACAAAACACCATTTAATTCTGGGAGACCACTTGTCAGAGCATGCTCATTATTTACTTTTTGCAGAATTTTTGTGTGAATTTTCCTGTTACTGTGTGTGCACTATCTGGTGGGGACCTGACCTATGGACTATTTGTCCTATCTATCAATAAAATAATGCTAATCAACCTTCCTGGTGATTATCTCTGTTTATTGATTCTTTGAAGATCATTGGAGGATCCTCCTTAATTATTTTGTGGCTTGTGGGACATGGGGAGCAAGTTTAGCCATGAGTAGTCACAGTTGAAGAAACTGGTCTTTGAAAACGCTTCCTCTATGTTCACAGAAATTACTGTAATCAGATGTCTCTAGGTTTGGGGGAGGAGTGGGTGACTTTCTGGATTTCAGTTCTTTTACTGACCACACTAGAGAGAAAAGCCCTGAAGCTTGTGGACTTCTTTTTCTTTTTTTCAATATCCCACATAGTTGTCTGAAGAGAAATGTCACTCTTTGTCTGAAGTGTAAAATTACTCCAAGTTTCTATTTCTAATGACTTCAGACTTCAGCCTGCCCTCAGATCTTGCCTCTCCAATTAAGCAAGGCTCCTTCACAATCATGGGACAGATCCAGCCTTCTGCTGAGATGCTGGGTTGGAGGATGGGCACAGTGTCACAGGCCATGGCTTTGGAAGGCTGTTGACCAGTGGTGGGGAACAGGGGGACCTGTCTTTCCCATGTCTTGTATAACATCCCCTTCTCTTGTTTTTCCAAGCTGGATGGTGTTAGTGAGATTCATTGGAACTTCCTCCACTTATTTACCATAAAATAAAATACTTTCTTAAGGAAAGGTTTGTGTTTCAGCTTACACTATTTTTTTTTCCAATTTGACCCAAATTGTGCTGTATCAGATAAAATTCCCTTTAAGTCTGTGGCATGTGGTTATAATATTTCCCTGTGTCTATTATTGGAGGGTCTCCCTTCTCTTCTAGCTTTTATTTGGTCTTTTAAGTTAACTCTTGATACAGGGTTGTCAGTCGGTTCTTGAGTGTCTATTCCCCAGTATTCCCTTTCATGAGTTGCCTAGATAGCCTTTCGAAATTTTACAGCTTGTCACGTCTAGATGATGGCTTATTGCAAATATTTCATCGGTGTTCTCATTTTTTGGTGTCCTTTTTGGCTCTGTTTTGCTGCAATTACTATTTTGCAATTACTACTGATTGTCAAAAATGAACAAATAGGTGTGAAAATGAGTAATAAATAAGAAAAAAATAAGTGCAGTTATTACTTCATTCCCATACTCTATGCAAGACGAAGTTTCAAGGTTATCTCTTCCCCAGCACAAGATTATTTCTAATTCCTAATTATGTCTCTGCTAGTCTAAGTTTATTTATTGCACACATAATCCCTCCTGTGGTTGCATTATTGCTTCACACTATTTTAGAATGTATGTTTTATAAAGTATTAGAGACGTGTCAACCAAACTACTCCTGGCAAAGAAAATGAAGTGCATTACCCCTTCTTGCTCACATACTCTATTTTGTTGAAATCAATATATGGTATAGGCACTATTAGTGACTTTTTTTTATGTGTTAAAGATCATTGTCTTTTTTGAATACAATATCGTATAATTCGGTAGAATTAGGAAGAATAAGTGTAGTAACGCCTGGGCACTTGTACCTTTATTTAATTATTGTCTAATTCTTTATGAACACTAAGTAATTGGAGTTGGAGAAATTTCATTAAAATGAATCAAACCTTCCTCCTCTCGTTGTGCTGTTTTTGTTACTGTAACCTTTCAAAATGTATCAACCAATGTCTTTTGGCTAAAATGATGAATTTAATCTCTTTTTAAAATTATGATGTTTTATTATTTGATTTTTTTTTCAAAAGACAACCTTATATTAATATGGTGTAACTTAATATTACCAGAGAGCATTCCTTTTCATTCCTTTTTAGCAGTTTCAGAGAGTTTTATGTTAGGTTTGTAATAATTCCCATAACATGCTTATCAAGGAAGTAGAGGAAACGGTCCTTCACCACAAGATAGTCACCCAGAAACCAAAAGACTTAGCTCCAAAGGCCTCAACTCTCTGTCCTGCAGCAGAGTATTTGAGGGTAGGCCCTGGATGCCAGTACAACCCATAAAATTTCCTCTCAAGGGAATTTGGAATCAGGTGGAAACTTACCTCATTATAGCAGGTTGGACTAGAATTATGCAGATTGCCCTTCATTGCAGGGTAGCCATATTATGGTTTATATGAAAGTGTGTAAGTGAGCTGAGAGCTGGTTTGTAGAAAGAAATGGAAGCAAACGCCAAAAGACATGGAGATGAGAAATGGTATAGCCCCAGAGTTGCTGTCTGATAAATTCATATTTTTTTTTATATTTTCTGCAATTGTGTTCTTATATTTTCTGCAGTTGTGTTCTCTGTTCCCTTATGATATATCTTTTTGAAAATCCAAGTAAGATTTTTTCTTCCCAGACCAAATAGTTTCTGACAAAGACAACTTTAAACTAGGAATATGGAATCGTGTGTTCTAGCCCCAGTTCTGTCATAAATTCGCCATGGTCCTCCTATGGGGAATTGGGCTTTTCTCTCCTGTTCTCCTGCAGTATTATTCATAACCCTGTCACATCACTTAATACTGATGCTGTAATTATTGATTTGAATGTCTGTCTCCCTCTTAAGAGGGGGTGGTTTTGTTCTTCTCTTCTTGGTGTCCTCAGCACCTGGTCTTGTGGTTGGCGTGTAATACATGCTCAACAACTTTCTGTTATAAAACTTTCTGTCAATAAACTGCCAACTATGTGGAGTACAAGTCATCTTGCAATTCTTGTGTGCAGTTTGCTCGGAGGGGAAGCAGAGCAGAGAGTTCTGAAGTTCCAGCTGCTTCTAAAGTTTCACCACTGATCCTTAGGTTCTTCTTGTTGATCGGAACATCTGTTGAGTGCTTCTTTTTCTTTCTTCAGTGTTGCTTACTTCAGTGAGTGCATTCTTGTCTGTTAGGAAACTGAGCATTTTCAGCATTCTGGGTATTCTTTCCTTGTTTCACTCTCTCACATGTGTTTACGTATGTTATCACCACAGCTGGTTTAAATAAATGCTCTAGAGCTTCCTTTAAAAAAAAAAACAAACTATTTTCTGAGTGATGTGTGTGTGAGACAGAGAGAAGAATATAAAAGCCTCCTGTGTACATCCCCCAATTTCTGTAATTATCAACACCTGGCTAATTCAGCCTTTTTACTCCTCTCAGTTCCTTTACTCTGCTGGATTATTTTAAATGAATGAATCTTAGACATCGTATCAGTTTACCTGTAAATATTTCAGTATGCAATTCTAAGATTTAAGGATTTGATGGTTCCTTTTAAAAAGTTACTTTGGTTTGTAGTAATTTAAATATTTAGAAAATGAATTTCTAATACTTCTTAGACTTAAGCTAGTATCCTTAGTGATTTCCAAATATAAAAACTAAAATTTAATTGATTTTACAAAAATGGCACGATTTGTAGCAAAAGGCAATTATAATTAAAGCGTATCAGATATCTTTCCTGTAACCTTTTAGTTGTTTTTCCTAAGTGCCTCGTCTCCCTTTTCTGTGCTTGGCTCAGGTCAGCGGAGAACTGCAGCTTGTTTCCATTGCTATACATTCCATTGTAGTGATACGGGGCAATTCTCCAAAAGTTACTTCGAACTTTAAACTATATTGCAAACCTAATTTCAACATAATAATATGGATTCATGTTTCACTGGGCATAGCCCTTACATATTTCTCTGAAACATCTTGCTTCAGTCGTTTCAAATTATTTTCGTTTCATATGTCATGTGTAATAGCAGGGAGGAGACTATTGCTAATGTTTTTTTTTTTTCTTGGAAATTAGTTTGTCAACCTGGTGAAAATGCAAAGTTTGAGCAGATGAGCAAGAATCCTTCAATTTAATATCCTAAGCATATTAATTCACTTAGCAAAAGCATAACAAGATTAAGTAATCAATGAGAATTTCCATTAAGTATGAGGAAATTTAGCACATAGAGAAGGCGATTAACAGCCTGTCAATGTGATGTATTCATAAAATGGTTAAAAAGTATATCTAGTTTTATGTAGTGATGGCTGAATTCTAATGAGGTATCTTGGGCCTGAGGACAGGCATATACAGACAGTATCTAGACTTTAACGTAATATTTCATGATGTAATATTCTATATCGAGCCTGCATGTGTGACCCTGAGATGGAAGGAGATCTTTCCCTGTCAGCCAGGTATAAAATAAGTGTTCCGTTTCTCTAATGGTAGTCACTGAAAGGATTTTCAAAAGTTGCATTATGTCCTTGGCATTGGATGACTGTATCCAGGACCCAGAATACTTTATATTAATGACAGTCTGAAGAAATCTTCCCCCATTGTGCAAACATCACAGTTTTTAATCACCCATACAAGATTGTTATAGAATCAAAGGCAAAGATCATAATGGTGTAACGATCTTAGAATGTGTAACCTCAGACAGGTTTGATGTTTCTCTGCCTTTGGTTGTTAATGTACTGCTTTCTCTAGCATCAAATCTGCTAGATACTTTTTTTTCACTTTTATTTCTCACTCAATAATTTATTTCCTATCCTTTTGAATTCACTCCTCTTTTCACTGTTAGACAGCTCTCACACTGCAGAATCAACTTAGAAGCTGCCATAAATTACTTGCAATTTTTCTGTATTTTTATTTTCCATAATTTTAATAGTGTGCAAGTGCAAACTCTAAGTCAAATTGAAACTTACAACATTAGAGTTAGGTACAGGTTAATTTTGATTTATCTCCTGTGACTTATGGATGGGTCTATAGTGAAGAGAGTGGTCATGTTCCTCTCTTTCAATATCCATCTGTAGGAACAGATACTTCCCTTAACTTTTTTTTCACTGAATACCACAAAAATACACTGTATTTTTGGATTATTAGATGTCCCGCTTTAAAGAAATATGAAATAGAACATGTTGTTCTAATGGGAAAAAGGCAGATCTTAAATATCAGAAGGGAAGCTGTCACTGTTCCTTCCCATTCTTAGGTATCAAACATGGCCATTCATTAATAGGTAAAAAGTGAAGTATTTATTAATAATTAATATGAATTAGGTAAATCAGATTTTTATTCTTCCTCTGAAATAGTAATTCCAATTCTGAATTCAGGGAAGAACACATGAGGGAGAAAAACTGAAGCAGCATCTTTATGATAACAATAACTGAAAAACCACCCAAATATTACAAGTGAATGGTTAAATAATGGTTAAGTAAATTTTGGGACGTGCATTCAATGTGTTATTAGTTACTCATTTAAAATGACAATGGAAGTTATGAAAATTGCTCAACAATTAATATTGTATAAAAATGAAATTTAAGGAAAGAAAAATTAAAGTGTTTAAATTGTTTTTAAACTATTACTGCAGTTGTTTGGTGATATAATTATGGACAGCCTACTTCTACTTTCTTTCATTTTGCAGTTTTCTATTACACAGATGCAACATTACCACTTAAATTCTTGTCCTGGAGAAGGTTAAACAACTTAATGTAAATCGGTGCCATGCTGTAAGCTTAATTCAGCTTATGTGTCTTGGAACAGCAACCTGCCATTAGAAGGAAAGTGTAATTATTTATTGTTTTGACATACATGATATAGTGAATATAGAAAATGTTAGTGAGAGAATGTAGGTCGGGGAGAAATATACTTATTCATTGTAAAATTCTTTCAGTTTTGTTGAAACCTTGAACTTTTTAATGATATAATGTTGGGATAAACAACAACAAAAAATGCTCTAAGTTTTGGGCAGTCAGCTTACAGATAAGCTTTCAGAGCATCATTTCTTTGTTAAGTTGGAGGCTGTCAGTATATGATCCATTATTATTCATTTTATAATTCTGTTTTCTCTGGTACAAACTATGTGCATACAAAATGGTCAAATATTAGGGATTATGCCAGCCAATCTATAACATATAATAGTTTTTTTTCTTATGCTTTTGGTTGTCTTGACTCTAAATTTGCTTCTATGGGTTAATTATAATATTTTTACTACATTTTCTCCTAAATATCATCTTCTGTATTATTTGCCTTTGAAATTTCATTCATATGTAGACGTAACATTTGAAGAATTTATATATAGAAAAGCAAAATTACATCTTTCACAAATGCTATTACCTTAAATATATATATATTCCCATGTATGAAATTTATTATGTCTGTTATATACAGATATACAAGTTAAACACTACTAAGAAGACTCCCTCTACAATAATGCTACAGTGAGTAGAAATGAGATATATAGTAGAAGGGGTTTTGTTATGCCTTTGTATTTAATTTGGGAATAATACATATTTCAGTGAAGTGATATTTGTATATACACATTCATATGTATACATAATTGAATACATTAAAAAATAACTGAATATAGAAATAATTGGCTTGAGATGTTCTATCTGTGAATGTATGTGTACTAAGTTGACATGTTCAAATATAGAATTTTTCTTTTTATGAGCTCATAAATTACGTGTAAAAGGCTAGAGGCAGTATATATTCAAGATCCTGCTAGGTAAAGGGAAGATAAAAATGTATATTAGTCGTGGTGTGTACTTCTTTTTAAGTTTTTTAATCATAGCTTTTTTTTTCTAGCTTAAAAAGGTAAATTAAGCCAGCCCTTATCAAGGAGACAGAAGACCTAATGCAAAGGCCCTTAAAGGAGTTTTTCTCAGTTGGCATTGTTCTTTGGTCAATATTTGGTGCTAGCATTTAGATCAACCCTTTGAAGTTATAATTTGTTTAAATTTTGCTTTATTTAGGGTAGTGATAAGGAAATAAACTGATAATTTAAATTTATATTTAGTTTTCATAAATCCAACTTTATCTAGAGACTTCCCTTTAGCACCTTGCATATAAACATGCTAGCTGTCATTATTATAAAATCCCTCTACTTATGAAAAACATTTTGTACACACAGAGCCAATGGTATAAGTTTTTTGAAAGATGAAAGTTTAATACTAATTTATATAATGCAAAAATACATTTGTATTAGTTGGCATTAAATCTGGCTGTAACAGGAACCACCAAATAATCATAGCTTAAGCAAGAGAAAAATATATTTTTATCTCATAGTCAAGACATCTAGAAGTCAGCTCAAGCTTGTTCTGGTGTTCCAAAAGAGACCCCGGTTTTTTCTATCTGTTGTTTTACTATATATGGCTTCCATTGCAAAGGTTAACTCTTTGATCCAAGATGGCTGCTTATGTTCCAACCCTTGTATTTGCATTCCAGCCATCAGAATGGAAGAAGTCACAGGGCATATCAGTTTCCCTTAGGCAAACTTCCTGAAATTTTCAGCACTTTAGCGTATATCTCATTTGCCAAAACTTAGTCATATAGTCATACCTAATCACAGAGTAGATTGTGATATATAATTGTTATCCCATTTGGTCACATACTAAGCTAAAAATCAGGATTATCTTACTGTGACAGACAAAATAATACCCCCACCCCAAAAATATTAATGTCCTCATCCCCACAACCTGCAAATATGCTACTTTAGATTAGTAGAGACTTTGCTGATGTGATTAAGAATCTCCAGATGAAAAGAGTATTTGGGGATATCCAAGTGGGCCCAGGGTAATTTTGACAGTCCTCGCAAGTTTGATGCACATTCAGAGAAGGAAATGGATAATGGAAGCCGTGGTTGGAGTGACATGTTTGAAAATGGAGGAAGAGGTGGAGACCTAAAGAATGCAGATGGATCCTAGAAGCTGAAAAAGACAAGAAAATAGAATATCCCTTGGAGCCTCCAGAAGGAGCCAGTCCTACCAACACTTCAAGCCCCTTAAAATTCATTTCAACTTGTAACCACCAAAACCATAAGAGAATAAATTTGTGTTGTGTTGTTTTAAGCCACCAAGTTTGTGGTAAATTTTTACAGCAGCAAAAGGAAACTGCTCTACACTAAAGAAAAGGGAATGGATACTAGGTTCATTAGCAGTCTGCCATATGTTTTCAGTGACATGTCCATATTTTTGGTGCCTGGATCTGTCTGAATTCTTTTTATATTTGGATTCAGTAATTTGTGTCATTGGTAAATGAATAAATATTGTAATCTGGTAGCCTGAGTATTTAGGTTCAGATAAAGACCTCCTCAGGCTCTCTGTGTAATATTTGCCTTCCTATTCCTTAATCCCAGCATCAGCCAATCAAGTAGTGAGACTTGAGTGGAGGCCAGTGAGAGCTGTGGCCAGCGAAAGACAGAAAACTTGGGTTTGTTGGAGGAGGAAGCCCGGGAGTGGCCTGGAGTTTGAAGTCATGGCCCTTTCTGTTAGTGGCTGATGTCTGCTTCCCAGGCCTCCCTTGCTGCCTGTCTGAGTGAACCTTCCATTCCCATGCCCCCCGCCCCATACAGGCTGATGATTCATGTCTGGTAATCTCAGCTCAAATGCTACTTAACTCCTTTCTGAGGGGGATTTTGGTTGATACTCTTGACCCTAGATGATTCCCCAACTCAGACTTTATATATTTGGTGAATATTGATTCTCTTTTGTTAATTTAAGTCTTGTTCCATGTAGTAAGCAGAATAATGGGCCCCCAGAGGTGTCTACTTGCCAATTTCAAGAACCAAGAAATATGTTACATTACATCACAAAGAGAAATTATAATTGCAAATGGAATTGAGGATGCTAATCAGTAGATGCTGAGATTATCCTGGGTTATTGGGTTGGGCCCAACATATTTGCAAAGGTCCTTGAAAGTCAAAGAGGAAGGCAGGAGTTTTCAGAGTCTGGGGCAAATGGGAGTGGGGAAGAATGGTCAGAGAGATACATTGTTTTCTGGCTTTGAAAATGGAGGAAGAGGCCATGAAGCAGGAATATTGGTGGCCTCTAGAAGTTGAAAAGGACAAAAACTAAACCATACTAAACCAAGATTCTCCCCTAGAGCCTCTGGGAGAAACATAACCCTGCCAATACCTTGATCTTGGCTCACAGAGACCCATCTTGAACTTCTGACCTCCAGAACTGTAAGATGATTAATTTGGGTTGTTTTAAGCCACTAAATTTGTGGTAATTTGTGACAGCAGCAGTAGAAAACTAATACATCACCCCATGTATTTAAGAGGATACTTGAAAGATTAGAGGTTAAAGCACCAAACAAGAAGAGACTTTAAAGGTACAAAGATACCACTGAGGGAAGCAGAGCAAGTACAGACTGCAAAACATGCAAAAGACATTTTGCTTCACTCTTTCTGACATAAAAGGCAAAGAGAAACATTTTTGGTCACATCATTTTTTACATTCTGATGATAGCATCTAAATACACTTGAAGATGTAGCACTTTTCTTTGGACTGTACTAACACTGGGATTTGTTGACATAACCTTGCTTAGAAGACACTGAGGAACACTGAAAACCCATCTTTTAACCACCATTTAGGGAAAGATAAAAAGGGACTTTTCTCATTGGGCCCTAAGGGAGCAAAATTTCTGTTGTGACTCATGAAGGCATCTCAGATAGGTCCAAGATTATTTTTTGAGGGATTGCTTTTTGAAAGCCTTACTTAATGTGGCTGTACCTCCTGGAGAGAGTAGATGAAAGAAAAGTTAATTCAGTTGTTGAAAAACCAATATTCTGGTTAAGGAGAGTAAATCAGGTGCTTTTTCCTTTGGAAAAAAGTCTTTTAGATGGAGACAGGCTTAATGAATGTGAACACATGCTCTTGGCTAATCCCAGTGAGGAGGAAAGGTAAGGGTCCCCCTCTCCCAACAAAGAATAAAGTACAGTTCACCTTCAGACAGGGTAGTCTGAATAGCAGTTGTCAGGAGTGACGGTGTTGCCCACAACCATGGCTCCTTTTCTGTATGCAAAGGGTGGGAACCAAACGTTCAGCCACAAGTCCCAGTAGGTGAAGCAAAACTACAAATGTATCATTGGTTTACAATGTTGTATTAGTTTCTGGTGTACAGCATAGTGATTCAGTTATACACACACACACACACACACACACACACACACACACACACACATATATGCCTTTCCTAAAAAAAAGTTATAATGTGTCTGCTTTACTATATAGTTCTATAGGCTTTATCTACTCTAGATCAGAGTCTGAAGACCTTAAAAAGGAAAATTTACTTACATAGTAAACATAGGCTTTTCTTTTAGACACTTGAATGGCTGTTACATCAGCAACCTCTTATAAAGATAAGCTGTTAAACAAAAACTAGTAAGTCCTTGAGTAATTAGCATTGTTCTCAAAATCCAGATGTTGTAAGATTGTCTTTGTCCAAAGTCTACTTTGTTGATGCAGATGGGAATCATATGTCCTCTCTGACGTCTCTAACATTGGCAGGAGGCTTTCAATGCAAGAGCCAGACTGCATCATTTTCCTAACCTACATCTGCCTTAGAGGAATTTATGGAAGGGACCGGTTCACCTCTTCTTTAAATCCTAAAAAAGGATTTTAAAAATTTCTCAGCTTTTTCCACACTTCTCCACCACCCTGCTATATTTATCTTTAACATTTTGATTTATATAAATAGAAAAAAATTATTCTTAAAGCTCTATGGATTACTGAAGAGACTGAGGAAAATGACATACATCAAGTGCATATTCTGGGCTGGACACCAAGGAAGATATTTGAATATTTATTTCATTTAATCATCACAGTAACATTTTAAAATAGTTCTTTTTCTATTTTATAGATGAATGTTCTACCTCTCTTTTATTGTACATTTGTCTTTTTCTCTACTTAATGGAATAGTTTTCTCAAGTTTAACTTCCAATTTTTTTCAGCTTTTTATTTTTATTGTCATGAACTTTTAATTTAATTTTGAGTAGCTTTTTTGGTTATCTAGATCTTCTTTTTGTAGCATCTTGTTATTGTCTCATGGATTAATAGTTTTTAATGTTTTCTCTGACAACATTAATGACGGTCCTTTCAAAACTTATTCTTCTGATATAGTCTTGTTTCCACCATTTTGCCTCTTTTCTTATTACTTGTTTTATTTTATGTCTTCCATACTATATTGTCAGTGTCCTATATATTTGTTTTTCTGCTTGAGATTAAGAAGTAGTGACTATAAAGCTGACAGAAGCTCTGAGCACATAAAGGAACTTAGTTATTGCGATTTTCACTATATGTAAATAACTGGTGCAATTGTTGTATGTATTACTTAGGTATGATATCTGCTGTACCTAGTAAAGTCAAAGTGTTTAATGACTAAAATACACATAAAATTATTTCTTGCTTATGTAAGAGTATTGAACAAAAAATTATATAGGAAAGCATCCCTTCTACACACAGTCTTTTAGTGGCCTAGACAACAGAGGCTTTGCCATCTTTAATACATTATTCAAGGTCATCTTGAAGGGCATCTATATTTTAAAGAGGTCAAAGAGAAAGGAATATGGAGGAAAGCTATGGAAAAGGTTTAATAGACCTGCCAGGCCTAGAAGAGATGCACTTGGGTTCCACTCATCTTTCATCACCATCGCTTTGCATATACATCTATAGGGTGATGGGAAAGATGACTCTGGCCAGACAGCCCCTTCCCAAGGACAAAACTATGCTATGTAAGCAAAAGATAATTTTTGTTACATACCTACTTGTCACTTCCACATTGTATGTTCATTTTACGTTATTTTTCTTGCTAAGTCAGACTGCTCAGACAAGAAGATGTAAAATCTAGCATTATGAGAGCCAACCTAGTTAGGGAAGAAAATAGTGTGGGAAGAGTCTCAGTATCCAGAATATATACATTGATTTAAGGCTCCTTTTTAGAGTGTGGGAAACCATCCTCAAGTATGTCCACTTTGTTTCACTTTCTTTAGATTATTAGCCTTCAGTCTTATGCTGTAGTGAGAAAGGTAAATTTGCCCACACGTATGGAATAGGGGAGGATTTGCAGGGATTTAACTTCTTTATAAACATAACATAAACATTTAAAAAATTCTACTCCTTTCTATCTCTATTTCCCCAAACATCTGGTGCTTCTGATTCTTTAAACTTTCTTGGAAGGGTTTTTGGCTTTAATATTTCTGGTTGAGGATCTCATTTTCTTAGGTCTTGTAGGTCAGTCATCAGTTATTCATCTTTCAAAATTTTGTTCCACTTTTCAAAATTTTGTTTTGTTTTCCTTCTTTGTTCTTTATGCTATTGCCATAAAAAAGAATACATTTTCTGTAGTGTAAGATCTTGACATCAAATCTGCCATTTTAACCAGAAGTTGATGGGTATAATATTTTGAAAATAATAAATGAACACATTTTTCACCCCTGCAAGTCATATTCGCCATGTTTCTCTATAGACATTCTGCTGTTTGGCCTTAGTGAAAGAAGAATTTCCTCATGAAGAAAGAGGATATTAAATAAAAGGAAATATCTATTATATGGGAACAAAAAATACTAACCTTCCTGATCTAAGTATGGGAAGAAAACAAGCAGAAGGAAAAGGCAGTGATAGGACATTCATGTGCCCTGGCTCTTTTTCCTCTGGGCTGAAGTCGCAAGGGAGTTTTTTTTTTATTCAATATACCACAAGATAAATTTGGTGATGCCGTTGCAGGGAGCAGGAGGGAGGGGAGGAGATAATTACTTCCCTTAACCACAGAAATTGACCAGGCACGAACTGAAAAAAAACCAAAAAACAAAAATCTGTAACTGTCTTTGAATGCTCAGGTTCATGTCCAGATTCATGCCAGAACAACACGGAGGAGGTTAGCAGTCCCTTAGTGAGGTTTCAAAATAGGAAGAACAGGAGATAATCTACCAATTCATTGCAATCACACAGTATATAGAATATTCAGACATTCTCACATTCCCTGGTGGATAAATGCAATGAATTTGTTAAAAGGGTTGATTTTCCAACAAAGCCTGAAGCTGCAATTAAGGGGCTACCTAGCATGAGGATATTGTGACCTGGGAAATGTCATGACATGAATGAATTTCAATTTGGGGAACCAAGACCATGCTGCAACAGGTCCAGTAGGATCCACCTCCCTACCTCAGTAAACCTGCACAGGAGTCTAAAGACCAGGCAAGTCATGTATACAAAGAGGGTACCATCAAGGACACAGTTCTCCATTTCTCAAAACCACGAGCTCTGTTAGTTCATCCCCTTCCCATCATTTTAAAGGAAAGGAGAATTAAATTTAAAACCTTAATTCATTCAAAAGATGGCATTTATTGGCTTCCTATTGCTACTGCAACAAATTACTATATATTTAGTGGCTTAAAATAACAAAAATATATTATCTTACAGTCCTTGAGGTTGGAAGCCTAAAATGGGTATCACCAGGCTAAAATCACAACTTTGGCAGAGCCGTTGTTTGTTTCTGGAGATTCTAAGGGAGAACTCATTTCCTTTCCTTTTCCTGCATTTAGAGGCTGGCTGCCTTCTTGCCCCTCCTTCCACTTTAAAAGTTGGCAGTGTTGCATCTCTGACCATTCTTCTATACTCACATCTCTCTCTAACTCTCTTATGCTTCCTTCTTCCACTTTTAACGACCCTTGTAATTGATTTGGGCCCATGAAAATAATCTAGGATAATCTCCCTATTTTAAGATCAGTTGATTAGCAACCTTAATTCTATCAGCATCTTTCATTCCCTTTGCCATGTAATGTATGTAACATATTTACAGATTCTGGGATTAGGATGTGGACATTTTTGGAGGGTCATTTTTCTGTCTACCACAGGGGGAATAACTCAAAAGAGACTACTGAAACCATGAAAGATAAGACAAATTAATTGGAAAATAATTTTCCTCCTCCACGCCCAAACAACCCAACGGATGGGCATTTGATGAAAATTAGATCACTTTTAAAAAGAAGAAGCCATGTTTCTTTTGCACATCTGTGCTATAGTGCAAATAAATTTTTTACTTCACTACATGTAGACTATAATTTGATAACTTTTGAAGTAAATGACAGATTTAGAAACTACTGCTTAGTATAATTTTGGATTTATCTCATGACTTGAGTAGAACATTACTTTCTTACTCATCCTGGAAGTTAAAAACAACATTTACTTAAATGGAAGTAATTATCCAGACTGTGAGATAATTCTAGATGCTTGGTGGCAACTTCTCAGATGAAAGGTTTTCATTTTTCTTTCCAAGTCTTCTGCTGTTCCTTGTAAATAGAAGAACAAAGAATAGTGATTATAGAGCATCATGGTAACAGTTCTGGAACCTGTGGTTGTTTTTTTCTAATAGAATATTTCTCTTTACATGATTCATCTGCTTGAAGTTTTTCTTTTCTCCTGGGTATTTAGATGTCATAATTCATTATGTTTTTTCCATGAAGTGCACCTTTAATAAACAATCCTAACTGAAACAACTGGAAACTTCACAAGAGAAATGAGTTTTAAAAACTGAGGTGTTAAGTGTTGTTTTTTGTTTTTTGTTTTTTTTCATAGCAGATGAACTGCTAACCCTTTTGAGGTTGTTATAAATGAGATTTATCATAACTATGCCCTAAAAAGTATTATTTGGTAATAGATTTTTAACTGGGTGACCCGAAAGTGGCACCTCTAAAAAGTCTGTATTTCTCATATCCTATAAAAATGATCATTACTAAAAAGTTCAAGAATACTCATTTTGAATCCAAAATATGGACACTGACAATTTAAGCACTGAGTTTGTGCACAGAAGAAGCCAAATATTTAGAGCTTTTCTGATGATTAACCTCCTCTTGTTTTGTCACCTGGATGCTTGTTATTGTGTAGAGTGACATAAACAGTGGTTTCTTGATGTTGATTATACTATGAATATTTTCCACACTTATCTAAATGGCTTAATTTTTTTAAAAGAATGAGTCACATCAGAAGACTGACAAGTTACTTTTTAATTTATTATTTTTGCATCTCTAAGTTGGCTCTACGTATTGAATGCCCTGTATTATTTATAAGGTTCATATGGTTGGCTGCTATTTCACATTCTTACAGCCAATTTGTGCTGAGTTGTCTCTTTTGGTGAGATCATGGTTGATTATAAGTCTAAGGTTATGCTTTTGATCTTTATTAAGGGGTTTGCTTAATTCCATTGTGGGAACACAGATGGCAATATATTCTCCATACATTATCTTATGAACGAATGTCTTTGATCTTATGGGAGGAGACCATAAATTCCTTATCTCTAGTAAAACTCAACTAATTAAGAATATTCTGACAGCAGGTCAGAACCATATTTTTAATATAGGATGGCAGTGTGATGGGTGGAAATACAATAAATAGTTACTAATTTTCTTTAGGTGTCATGTTTAAAATTAATGGATTCAATCTCTAAGATACAACTTAAGTCTAAGTTCTTTAGTTCAGTGATTCCAAATAAGATTTTATTGCAGAATTACTTTGGTTTGGGTAGTATGCTAGAATCTCACAGTTGCAATTTGTATTTGACATGTGAGAAGAATAGTAAAGCCTAATACTAAAATATTATAAAAGGTGCAATGTTGTTTTCAAATATATCTAGTAACCCAAACTGTGACAGAATGTTATAATAGGGAGTACGAAGCCTTGCCTGGTTTAATGAATTATAATACTTAAGGAAGGTCTCTTTAATTTTTTAACGTTCATTGTTTGCAAATCCCCATTTAAGGAGGTCAGAGATATGGATCATCCACTAATCTTGTTAATAAAATTAATACATTCATCAAAATCCTCTGTATAACAGTGAATTTTCAAGTGTATTCTATGTGTTAGTGGAATCTAAATGTATCTCATATTATGAGTTTTTCCTGTTTTGATTTTTACTTGGTAAAATGGATAACTAGCAATTAAGTATTATCTTTTTGATTTTCATAAGCTTTTTGTGCAATGACGGGTCAAAAATTGTGATAACTAGGTAGAAGAATTGCAGATTCTTATAATAAAAGAACAGTCATGGTGTAATATGTATTTCTATATGTGTTTGTGTGTGTGTATGTGTGTGTGAGAGAGAGAGAGAAAGAGGGAGGTAGGGAGGGAGGAGGGGGAGAGAGAGAGAAGAAAATGAGGTCTACATATCTTAATTTGATTACCAGTAAAGTTTTCATGGTTTACTTGAAGATTTAGAAAGACCGGCCTTTGAAAGAAAACTTATCAACAAAGCGAGGCAAGTAATCACTTAGAGAAGAAGCATCTTACATTATATATCAAGTAACTAATTGACATCTTTGATTTCAGGTGTTTTACTTTCAATGTGTGTAGCAACTCAGAATTATAGATATATTTTCATTTATTATTTATGGTTTTATAATTGAGCCTTAGGGTCTCTTACTTGGTCTAGTTAGGAATTTGCCTCAATAATCCCTCCTACCAAAACTTGATTTTGACAAAATGTAGATAGAAGAGCTGTGCTTTCTTTAAAAAACATGCATATAAAATGCAAAATCAACTTGAATACATTTTATAATACAAATCTTGCAAACGTTAATTAAAAAGAGGACAATAAGGTATACATTGATAAAAATAACATTCAGATTATTTCTCTGTAATGTGGATGAATTATGTGTTATATACATGTGTCTATGTGGATATAGATGAATTTTGTTTCTCCTCATGTGCCCGCTGTAATGATGAATTCCATTCCTGATTGGAGAATTGTGTGTTAAAAATCAAAATATACCAATAAATATAGTTAAATATTGGTCAAACACTGTCTTAGGAAATAATCAATGCTTAAAGCTTAGCATTTTGATTTGAACAAGAAATGTGTAAATTATAAAATAATGAGAAAATACAGAGCTTCTGAGCACACCCCATTTTAATGGTTTTCTAATTAGCCAGAAAACAAAATGCAATTTTATTTACTTGAAAACAGTGGAGACAGAAATCTCCATTTCAGAATACTTATTTCTTTACAGTGTGGCTGAACGGCCATAAAAAATGCAAATCTGTTTTACTTTCTAGCTTCATTATACTTACACATTTTTTGATAGGTTGTCTACCCAGATCCTTTATTATACAATGAGGTAACCCCCAAATGAAACCCCAAGCATCTTCTCTTTCTGGTCATCATATGCTGCCACTCTCCCCCTAGAAATTAATAGACTCTGTATGCTGGATCCTGCCTTTTCATCTCCTGCTGCAGAATCAGCAGTCATAACAGTATTCTGTTCATGAATATGTAAACGCAACACGCATAAAAAAAATTAGCGGGCGGTTCCCACTGCAGACTGTACCCAACTCTGACTAATACACGAAAAGCAAAGATTTAATTTTTCAAGCATTTTGAGTCAGTGTTGCAAAAAAATGCTGTAATTATTAACATGGAAATACATAAATGAGACATGGAGATGCCCAGGACAATTGGACTCCTAATAAATCGGCATCTATGCACGGCTGTGGTGATGCGTGCAGTCACTTATTGCTTCACTCTAATGTCTAGTGATAAGGGGGAAACGCCTTAGATCCTCAGTAACCTTTTATTTGCTGACTAGGTTCCACTTCCATACCTCACCCCAATAAATGGCTAAAACAGTGTTTAAATTATGCATGTATACATGTACACATACATACACATGAATATAGATATATGCTTTTTTTCATTTGAAGGGGGGAAGTGATGACTATATCCGCTAGAGTATTCTGGAGTAAGCATTAAGCTCTCGGGAAGAAATAATTGGGGGATTTTATTATTGAAATAGCCAAGCATGTTCATGCATATTTTTACAGCATGCATGCCCAAGCGCCACCCTGTGCAAACAGTGCTATTGCAGCTCTTGCGCGGTAATTAGGTTGATGTAATTACGGTGAAATAAAGACAGCCTCACTTATAATTTCACAGTGAATATTAAAGACATATGTGCCTTCCAGTGTACAATAAATGAACCTGAACTGCTGTCAGGGGCTAGGAGGACAGTGTGGCCAATGCACCTATTGTGTCCCTGCTGCAGAAAGGAGCCTGCCGATTGGCCACTGTCTGCAGCACATAGCGCTGGCTGGTTATAAAGGACTTGTCTAGGGGAGAGCCTGTAGGTACTCCATTGTCTGGTAAAGTTCATATGACTGCATTCTTTTTTGCAAGGGGGGTGGAGGGAGAACGGGTAAGGAGGGGGTGTCAGCTCAACTGTAAAAGCTGCACAGATTTTTTTTCTTTCTCTCTCTCTGCCTCTCCATAGATCGTTTCTGTTTCATGCCCTGTCTCATTTCGCATAGCTAAAAAAGAATGCTAATTAAGATCCCTTGTCTTAACCTGAAAATAATGACTCGGAGATAATTAGAAATCTGGTGAGAGTTTAAAATTCTGGGAGGAGACTAAAAACATCAGTTACGGTGCTTAGGAGGGAAATGAAGAATTATTTTTCTGTAATCAAGGTAAACATGGGAGAGGGGGGTTCCCCCTATCCTTTTTTTTTTTTTTTAAACTAATTTGAGCCAATGGTGTTCTACTGCAGATGAGAGGATACTGTATTTCAAAAACTATTTTAGCCATCAAATTGAAAGGACACAAATCAGTAGCAATAGAAGCCTTCTTAATCCTCCTTAGGATGCAATTCAGATGAAAGAACTGCTTTTTTTCTTTTATTTTTCTTTTTGTATGTGTGTGTTATAGATGGATCTGAGAAACGCTGTCTGGGCTTGGTGCCAAGTGCTGGCATTTCACAGCAGCGACCGCCTCACAGACGGGCTGTGGGAAGCAGGAGGGAGACTCTCTTAGGGTGCCACTACTATGGAGACACAGCTGGGCTGAACAAGATTTGCTTCAAACGACAACAAGAGAGACAGAAAGTATCTGGTTCAACCGCTGCCCAAGCAGGCAGGCACCAGAAGAGCTAGCAGCCAATCCGGCCATGCTCGAAGCCAGCTCTGCAGCTCAGCCAATCAGTGACATCACTGGTGAGAAACTCATTTACATCATGCAGTAATGAACTTTGTTTAACATAGCCTCCCCCCTTTCCTCTTACCCCCTCCTCCCCATATTAGGTCCTTCCATTAATTATTCTGCTGGCATAATTTAAACCGCTATGCAAAAATGTGGCTATATTCTTTCTGATAGCTTCTGCCTCCCCCCCTCCCCCTTACTGGTGTCTGCTGTCACTAAAATTATTCTGGGTTCAATTCTATTTTGTTTTGACCTTGCAAAATTATCTTCTCTTTCCTAAAAGAAATCTTAGAAAAAAAATTAAATCTTCGTTTATTTTACCTGACCCCGCTCCCCTCTTAGGAAAGCATGCTTTTGGCAAGTTGGGATTCAGGATTGTGCAAGGTAGTGGAGAATAAGGGGGTGCTTTGCCATGGAAGCTGCGATTTTTCCAAGCAATCTGCATCTTAGAACTTCCTTTAGTGTTTCCAGATTTTATGCTGCAGTGGCCATTTTTATGTACACTGTTTTATCTTAAAAAAACGCGTATGTGCATCTGTTACACAGAGGAAAGTTCACTCTTGTTATATTTCATTCTTCTCTGCTCTCAGCCAACATGTCATTTTATTAATGAATAGAACTGAGGTCATTTCTGGACAAATCTCTCTCTTCCCATCTCAGCACAATGAACCTGATTTGCATCCGTTTACTAGAAAAACTGAATGCAAGAACCAGTTTGAAAAGAAGTTAAGGGGCCAGCTTACATATTATTTCAGAATTTATCGCAGCGGTTTGTTTTTCAAAATGCGTAATATTTAACATCTGCCTTAGCGTTTCTATAAAAATGCCTGATCTCTATTCCCAATGTAATACCTTTAGCAAATTTATTGCTTTGTTATATAACCAAGATAGACCAAGTGAAATAATATTCAGGAATGAGTTCATTTAATCAACAGAATACCTTTGGAAACATAATTTTGTCTTGTACATTTGTATTTAGTTTGTCAGAGATAAACTCATTTGTTTTATAGATAAATTTAAAAGGCTGGAACATGTGGCATGTGAAGATTTTCAGGTTGCTTTAGAGAATCCCAAACAGCGGAAACTGGGTCACACTTAAATGCGATTTCTCTTAAGCCATATCTTTATTGCATATTGGCATGAAAGGGATACAGTTTTCTAGCAGAGAAGGTAGTTTCATTGTCTTTTTTTAAAAAGAATATTTTGAATATAATTATTCAAAGACATGGAATTTTAAAAACATTGACAAGGATTTCATAACAGTGCATGATTCGTTTAAGAAGCTTAAAGAGTACAATGATAAGCATAGACACTTTTTTAAGCATATGAAGGATTTAGACGCTAAACCACGGCCCTTTTAATTCATGAGGCATTCCATCATCCCATCATCAGTATTCAGGGAGCGACTGTCCTGAATCAGTCATGAGCTCCCCTGCTGCAGATCCTGTAATTTGAATCATGTGTAATAATATATTATCCTACTGGGGGCCTTCTTTCAGTAGGAGAATGGTTTATACATTCTGCTATAAGAGAACTTTTGGCTCCTAGCCGACGTACAGCCATTACTCACATAGGCAATCATGATCGTCTTCCTTAAGGAATAACATCTGCCCGACCTCCTGAGCCAAAAATCTGCAACCTCCCCCACGTTCTGAATTACGATTTCTTGGAATTGGGAACACTTGACAAAACTGAAGGAGAAAAAATGGAAGGGTTAGGGAAATGGGTGGCAGTTTTATTGAGCATGCCATGTGGCGAAAGCACAGCTCCCATTCCTTTGAAATGTTGGAGAATGGTGAGGAAAGGGTGCCCCCAAATAGACCTAGATGTGTTTGTTTGATTTTGAGACACAAGCTAAATTTTGATGTGTTGTATGGAGACGTGGCTGCATCTGTGTTTTGCTCTGGACATCCTAGCAAGGTCCTGCAAAGGGTGTGGCAACATGGAGGAATAAATGGAGGGCGGAGATGGTTGTGAAAGCAGAGAAGCCTTGTTCCTCCAGAGGAAGGATGCAGCGTGATAGAGCATGGAAACATTTGGCCCAGGAGTGAAACGTTCAAGAGATGGCTCTGATTCTTTCTCTCATTCTACCCTTGATCAGATCATGTATTTCTCTCTGGTTTTCCTTATCTGTAGAGGTTGAACACATGGCTAGCACAGAGAGATTCCCCCTGTGTGGACTGCTTCCCCACCTCCCACCCTTCCCTTTTTAATTATTAATTTTTTTTTGACATTTGAAATTTTTCTTTGCCTCAAGGACCAGTTAAGTGTTTCCTTTTCTGTGAAATCTTTTCAAATCATTGTGGCCAGAACCTCTCACTTTTCCATTATTCCTTTTGTGCTTCCATTAGTGCATGCATGGCAGTCAGCATTGCTGTAGGGCCACACGTGTGCCTATCTCTGCTACTAGACTGAAAGCTCTTTGGGGACTTAGACCACGTTGGATTTACCCTCCACCTCTAGTTCTATAAATAATATTATGTTCCTAAGTTTTAAATCAGTGTTCTAATTAATGAGTTAAAAGTGCACCGTCAATTATAGAGAGAGGGTTTACAAATGCCAGGGGTTACTATTGTTGCTGTCAACTACTACCATCCGGTACCAGTTGATGTCAGTTTTGCCTAATCAGTCTTAGGTCTTTCATTTCATCGGCCCTTCATTATAAAGCTCAGAGTAAATGGTTGTTGCATCGTTTTTCTTAAATAACCAGTTGTGGGGAATTGTAAGTCCTCTATTTATCAAGTGTGGAATTAACCCAACTTAGCTTGGTGTTTTAAAGCTTAAAAATAAATGAAATTCATGTAGATTAATTGTAAAGCAGCCAGGATAAGCAAATTATAGTATCGAGCTCCGCTGTTACCAATGTGAAAGAATTAATTACTTGGAAGAGGTAAGCAATTAACGCTGGATGTTGAAATGCTCTGTAAAGCATAATAAATCAGAAAATATGGAACCCTGAGTCTTAGCATTATAATTGAGGTATGTATTTTTAATCTATAAGCTAGTACAATAATCTTTTAATAGTGTATTTCTACATGTTTTTGATATAATCTGATAATGAAATGCCAAAATATGGTTGATTTTATGCTTCTCATCTATTTAAGTTTATACTTTTAGCTACTGTACTTACTGCTAAGGAGAAATTAATTTCTTTTCATACAGTGATACTCTTGGTAATGTTTTGCAAGTTGTGTTTAGGTTTTAAATCTTTTACTTCAAACTGTTTGCCCAGAACATGTTGTGAGAAAAGAATGAAATAACAGAAAATATATACACTTTTGCTTTTTATAACGAGGGAAATAGAAATAGAAAATGGAAACCAGATAGTCTGAAGTCCACATTTTGTAGAAGTCTTAGAGGGAGAAAGTATTGTGCCCAACAGTGGGTTCTGTCAGTTTCTTGGGACAGCTGAGACTGGTATCCAGGATTCAGAAAGACTGGTTCAGTATTCTTTCCACTCTCCCAAATAATCTGTATTTTTAAAATCAGCCAGATGGGGTTAAACAATTTAAAAATGCTAACATGAATTATATTCACTTATGTGATCCAGCATTGTGTGTGTGTATAGGATTCCTATTTTATGGTTGAGAACAAGGACACTGAACTCACTGAGGTGTATTTTTTTTTCCACTGCCCAATAAAGATGTAATCAACTACTAGTAAGTCATCATTTATATTAGTATTCTTTAAAGTAATTTTGATTTTGATGAAGAGAAAATGGAAGCCTGATATCCAAGTTCACTTTGCAGTGGCTTTGAATTCAGTTAAAATAAATATTGTATCTTAAATCACAGGATTGGTTAAACATATTTGGGTGGGGCCAGTTTGAACTTTTTTTTATAGCCAATGAATTGTGCTGTTGTTACTGATTTTTTTTTCCTACTGAAGTCTCTAGTTATCTCAATGACAGTATTTTCTTCTAATCCAATATTTAAAAATAGATTTCTGAATCTTATAAATCCTGAGAGATGAATTATGCCCACTTAGGGAACAAATGTTTCTCAAATACAGTAAGATAGTAGGGGTCTGTCCAGCTTCTGCTCAGAAAATGATATTTAAGAGCTCAAGGAGTGACTGAGTAAATGTGGAACATCTTATGGTTTGAGACATGGTAACCAAAAACCATTTGCATCTGAATAATATTGCTGTCTTTTCTAAACTTATTAAAATAGTGTGATAAATTAGATAAAAGTAATAAAGCATTCTCCTTCATGTTGACAGTCTTGATGTCATAATCATCTGATTCTTACTCCAAAATTAACTCTTGCATTAGAAAGTGGGGCTAAATATTGGGACCTCTGCTTATACAATAAAACTGAGATTATAATTGAGAATCACTTATTTGTAAGATGAAACTGACCTGAAAAGTTTGCATATTCTAGCTTTTTTTTTTTATACTTAACCCATAAAACATACTCAATATCAAGAGCAATGTCAAGTACATTTAGGAACTTAATGAATATTTTTGTAACATTGATGATAACATGTCTCACTGTTAATGATTGATGACACGGCTCTGTAACTGGTTGCTGATACAAGAAGAGGAACAAAATAATGTGGATTAATGGCTGATACTCACTGGGGATCACTTATGCCACGTGCTACACTATGTACCACGCAGGCATTATTTCATTTAATCCTCAAATCAACCCGTTGATACTATTTATCTTCATTTTACCAAAGTCATGTGACTAAGTAAGAAGCAGCAAAACTGGGATTCAATCCAAAGATTCTGACTTGAGAGCCCACATTCTTAATCTCTGTGCCCAAATTGAATAATCAGTACATTTGATTTTGCTATTTGGCTGCAGGAGTAGAATGTTTTCTCATATACTGTGTCTATCACAAACACTTTGGTTCTTTTTTTTAGACATGCACATATATTTTACCTTAGTATTCTATAAATCAGTTTGAAAGCTACTGACCTAGCTATAGTATCTAGCTTAATATTTTCCTTATATTTTTCTATTTATGCAGTGATTCAAATCACTTAAGGTAATGCATGCAAAAGCAATTTTGAAACAGAAAAATACTAGATGAATGTAAGGTCATGGCACTATTAGAATGCCTTTGTAAGTGTGAATCACTAAAAATTATTATTAGACTAAATGTTTCCGTTTCCTCTTTCCTATAGATATATTACTTATTAAATATGTCACCTATTTTATGAGAAAATTAATGCTTATTGATTTGACAATTGCAGAATGTCACTTAATAGCCTCACTAGATCCTGACCATCCAGACATTTAAGGCATTTTAGCTTTCTCAATCCTGGTTACACATCTCTTGTTTACAACCCACTGCAATCCATGTGATGCTGAAAGAGAAGAATCTTGCAACTACTATTTGCTAATAAACCCTGTGCCTAATATTAGATTTTCTAGCTTTCACCTAGTGGTTAGGACTGCAAGACATAGTCAACAAGTTGTTGAATTTACACAATCAGTTTAATTTTGTGAAGGCAAAGGAGAAAACAGAAGTATGATTAGTTTCTTCCCTTTCTAGATGAATCACTGTCCATTTTCTTCTTCCATTTTCTTAGTTCCCTTCTCAAACATGTTGTGCATTTGCCACAAACTAGAAGCTGTGCAGACAATAATCTGGCCTCTTGAAATCTAGTTCAGTATTTTTAATTGATGTTCATTATGGAAATTCTACAGATCAATGTATGTATCAGTATAAAATTAGAGTTTAAGTGTTCAGTCTTACTATGTAATGTATGGTCCCATCTCCTCAAAAAAATGTAGAAAAGCAATAGTTTTGAGCCCTATGATTCTCATTTGAGCTTTCTTCACTTTGTCTGTGATTCTATAACCCTGACACCTAGAACTCAAAAGAATGCTCTTTGGAGGGTCTAATGAATGTAGGCATAGGCAGGACTACAACTGTGCTCTTTGAAGACAGTAGGCCCATTGATGTGGTCTAAAGGCTCACTAGGGTTTCAGGGTCACGTGGTTTCCTAGGCCCAGCATTATCCTCCTCTGTAGTTAAGAGCTTCGTAATTCTTTTCTTTTCCTCCCAAGGTGTCTTTACTTCCATGTAACTAACAGTTTTCTGTTTGTGGGCAACAATGAAAGTCAATGTAGCAGTTTCTCTCATAGCTTTCTGAACCTGCCCAGAATGTACAAAGTGAAGTACTTAAGGTGTTCATTTTCAGAATGAACATCAGAACTGATAATAAGGAAAACTATGTCAATTAGTACTTAATGATCACTTACTTCGTGGGGCAGTTTAGAAGTGGTTAGGAGCACAGGAATCTCTGGCCAAACACCTGGTTCTGAATCTAGATTCCATTACTTACTGGATACATAACCTTGGACCAGTCACGCAACTTCTCTGTTCCTCGGTTTCCTCCTTTGTATAATAATACCTATCGTATAAGATTGTGAGGATTCTGTCTGTTTTTGCAAAGGATGGTGATATAAAGATAATAAATTCATGGTTTCTGTTTTTCAAAGTGCACAGTGTAGTTGGGGAGTGTGAATGAGTGAGTGGGTGAGTGTTTGTGTATTTAAATAAATAGTAATACGGTGTAGTCCAGTGCTACAACAGAGATGTGTTCCTGCTTGTGTAAACACTTTGGTTTATTGATTCTACTCCACGTATTGAATTAGATTTTCCTTTTATTTGAACAAGTTATCAAACTATTGTTATAATTATCGGTTTTATCCCATCTAATATTGATTTCATTTAAAAAGTTTTTTTAAAGACTGTATAATCTGTTCATGATACTGGTATAATTTTACAAATTCAGGCAACTAATTATATTTAATTCATTTACTCTACTCTTTCCTTCCTTACTCTTGGATTTGTCGGAAAAAACAAATGTCCTAAGACATATATAAAGATACATGAAAACACTTTGATTTTTTTTTAGACCATGATACTCTGAATGACCAATGGATAGGCCTATAATCGGTGACATTCTGTACAGAAGGTTAACCCACAGTCCAAGTGTCTAATGCTCATGAATCAGATATCTGATACCCATGGACTTTCCTGTAGCAATCTTCATTGTGCTCAGGAATTAAAAAAAAAAACAACAGATTCTACACAGAAGACCTGGGTTAGAACCCTGTAAACTCTCTAAGCCCCACTTTTCTTATTATAAAATAAGGATAGTTATAATGACTACCAAAAAAGATAATTGTGTGGGTGAAATAATAAGATCTGTGGAATAATGTTAGGTTTTCTCTCTCTCCTGTAGGCGTTATAAAGCCTGTTCAAGTGTGTGTTTAAATGTCAATAAGAGCATTATGATTTCAATAAAATGCCAGCCTCTCAGGAGACCTCTAGTATGATATGTTTTATACAATAGAGAGTAAGATTGCTTTTGTTTGCACTTCAAATCAAAACCGCCATTAATTTGGCTGACTTGAGGGGATTATGAGTGCAACTTAATTAAATCAGATTTTTAAAAAACCTTAACTTGGGAATGACTGAGTCTACAAATAGTTGCATTTTTAAAAAAGGTACAAGAACCTCTCTCTTTCTCCACCCCCTACTCCCAAGAACTTAACATACTTGAGTAGACAAGAGAATCACAAAGGGTTTCTGATGATTGAGGCAGAGGGATGTTCAAAGGTATATAGATTTGCAAGATGCAACTACTTGTCAGGAGTATTAGTAGAGTGAAGAAATAATATGCTATATTCAATATCATATCTGAACCCCTATGTGCCAATTTTATGTTTTATAATTTCATCCTACCTATTAAGATTTGCTGCTACTTCCTTCTAGCTCTGTTCATGTTTTTTTTCATGGTGTCAATAATGATGATGGTGATTGAATGAACTTTGTCATGATATCTTGCAGGTGTAGTTATTGGTTGAACTATGAATATAAGAGTAGCAAAAAGTTACACATTATTTGGGGTATCGTATAGTCATATTGTCTTTTGCTAATCTTTGTTCTCATTTTTCTTGTAAGCAGCAATTAGCTAACATCCTATTAAGTACATCCAAAAGTAGTCTTGGATGTCAGTGTCATTGTGCATTAGGATATATTTGGCTTTTCAGTTCTTAAAAGCTATTCATTTTGCTATGGAGTTAAATTTTGCCACTACCTTCCCAGCAACGATAGTTTCAGATTCTTCAAAATTTCATTAAACTTAATTGCTTTTTTACCTTTGTTATATAATAATCAATTTTCTAGAATTGACTGACTGGGTTTTTACTGCTGTAGAAACACGGCCTTTCACTGGGTATAGACTTTAGCAGGAGTCCGTTCAAGAGACCATACACACCTGTTTCCCCAGGGACACGTCGAGTGAATGCCTGATATCCAGGGATGATTACTAAGGATATGCTCTTTCATTTTGCATAATGATCCATTTTAGATTAGAAATTATGTGGCTCCTCTATAATATATAAATTCCTGAATGGTTTGCCAAGTTTACATTTTCAATAACATTTTCTGTTGCATTCATTTGTACTTTGCAGATCATACAAACTGAGTTTCGGTTTTGAAAGTATGGATCGTAGTAGTGATAGATAAATTTGTTGACGTGTTAGACACTCAGTGCATAGTTGCTGAATTAAACTCTCTCATTTAAACATCAGATTTCATTAGTACTCTACATTAATAGCAGGAAGCAGTCCAGGATGTTAATTCTTTTAACAAATATTGGTTAAGTGCTATCTGTGTACCAATCTGCTATGAGCACGGAAGGACACAGCAGTAAAGCAAATAGACAATGTCCCATGTTCTCATGAAGCTTGTTCTCAGGGTTCTTTACAGGGTAATAACATAAGTTATACTGATGGGATTTTGCTCTCTTATATAAATTGCTTTGTTAAAAGGAAGGCTTCATTTAAAACCCAGTCTATTCTTAGTAAGACAGCTCTGTGATGTGGGCTAACTTCATACCATGAATTCCTACTGGGTACATTCTTCTTTCTCTCACTCAATACTTACCTGATAGCTTAAGCCCTCCTTGAGTTGATGGTGCCAGTTGCCTGTAATTTTCCTATTACAATTTAACAAAGAAGAAGCATAGAAAATCAAATTCCTAGCAGTCTTGTTATCTTCTATATTCTAGCCAACATGTAAATGTACATAGATAACTTATTACTTCATTTGTCTTTGAAAACTTTCATTTTTCCTTATGAGACAGGCAGGTTATTGTCATTTTCTACCAACATATATAAAATTTATCTTTTTAAATGCATCCTGGAGCTTTTCAAATGATTTCTCTTTGGAGAAGTCACCTTTTCTTCATATTTGGGTCTCCATAAAGCCCATGAATATTTAAAAATTTTATTGACTTATGGGCATAAAAGAAATAATCAGCAATTTGTATAACAACACATACTTACTCAAAATGAGAGCAATCATATAGTAAAATCAGAACCATTTATTGTTCGAAATAGACTTAAAATGATCTAGTTAATTCCCTTATTTTGCAAATGGGCTCAGGAAGTATGGAAAGGAAATGCTATTTGATTTGCCCAAGTTCACAGAATAGTTTATGGCAGACTCAGAAAAAGAACCAAGATTTTTTTTAATTTTTTTTTAAAAAAATCTGATTTTAAGGGTAATATTTTCTCTGAAATACAGTATTTCTGATTATAAAATAAAATTATAAATTTGAAAAATTCAAGAGGGGTCTGGAAAAATAGTAAAATGTCTAACTTACTCTGTATGAGTTACTGTGGTTACACAAACTATTTAAAAATACATACATCTTTTGAATAATATTGTGGTTTCCTCCTAGAAATGATTTTATATCTTTCTTTTAAATGCTAAAACACACATGATATTTTTGTGGTATCATATGAGGGATGTACATTTGGATTAAAAATAAAAGAGAGTAAAGGTGAAAGTAGCTTATAAGATAGATACAGAAAAAAACCCTGGATTTTTGAATTACAAATTTATAAATTATAGTGAGATGGTATAGTCTGGATGTAGAAGTGCATATAAATACTTCAGTGTCATTTCTTAAAAATTTTTGTTCTGTGGAGATTTCAAGTGAGATAATCAAAGTGACAGTGCTGTTACAGATGTGGACACACCACCTCACTTCTGGAGAGTGATATCTCTTCTCTCCACATGCATTCTGGATTATATATTCTCTTAAGTCCTCAAGGATCTTGCTCCACTGATGATCCTTCTTTTCCTTGTATCATCATCTCCCTTTCAACCAACTCTTTCCTCCCAGCACTCGAAACTCCCCAGTTTTCACGCATCATAACCAGATGAACAAAACAGTAACAGTTGCCTCCTGTAAACCTGTTTCCTCTTTATCTCCGGCTCTTCCGTCTTTCTGGTGGACAAGAGGTCAGGAGAGCTGGAGAAACACTCAAACTAGCTTGGGATGAGGAATGTGACTTCTCTGCACCCCCCAGAGTTGATAGTTTTATGCTTTGTAAAACATGAAATAATTTTTTAAAAGATAGTTTTATCAAATGATTTGTAATATCTCTTTCACCTCTAAAATTAAGTGCATCTTAAGAGAGAAGAGAGGCAACACATTTAGAAGCTATTTATTCATTATTACTAGACTAACTAAATGTGTATTTGACACAGTATTACTACAATTTATAGCCATGATTTCACTTGCATTGATTTATTTTGAGGTTCTATCCTCACCCAAATTTCTAATGGTACAAGGGAGAGAGTAAAGTTATTTTAAATAAGGATGAAGGAAATAGTCTATTTTTAAATGAAATAAGCTCTTTGTTCTGTTGAAAAAGAGCATGAGACTTGAAGTCTGTTAAAGTCTATTGGACTTCAAGTTACCCCAAAATTATTTGAAAAGAGAATAGGAATCAAAACAGCTCAGTTCTGCTGTGAGCTGTGCCACTCTCCATTTATGTGACATTAGAAAAACAATGGCTTATCCATTTATACAAGGAGGGGCATGAGACCAGATAAGATCATTTAACATTTTAGAAGTGAATGTTCCTTTTCTTTTCCCTTTTTGGAAGTGGAATCCTTTTTAGATTTTCACTAAATCCTTTCACTTCACTTTAAGATTTCAAATGAAATTGAGTCAGAAGCCCCAAATACAGAACAGATAAAATGCAACTGCTCTGGTTGGGTTAGAGGTGGGACCTCAGAGCCCTAAGCTTTCGCCCCTCCTGTGCTTCACCTGGTGCCCAACCGCTGCAGGAGGTAGTCACTTATGTTCCCTGGAGTTTGAAATTAGACTGTTACGTTTTCATTTTTGTTTTTGCTTTTGTCAGCTGCTAATAAATAAATGTAAATAAAATATCCACTAGATGGCAGTAGATCAAATCTTTGTTCTGATACTTTCAATGGACAATCTTCAGTCCAATGTTTAAGCACATAGTTGGATTACTTACAAAACTTTCAGAATTCCATTTTCTCATAGTTTATACTCTGAAATTCTTCTTCAGCCTTTCAATTTATTTTCACTTGGTGTTCCGTTTTTAAGACATTGTGGAATTATTGGCTGGTCAAAACAGTCTTTATGCCTGGTGAAATATTACTTGTTCTGGTCATGGGAATTCTTAAAAATTGCATAATATTCAAATATATACATTTACATGAGCATTTAAATTTATTTGTAATACCCTCTTGATTTTCCAGCTCTCCTAGAAGCCTAATCTTTAACCCAAAGGTGGTGGTGACCTGGTTACTCATCTTTCCTACACCCTAACCCAGCACTGAGATTCCCATGATAATTGTGTGTTAAAGTTGTGAGGAAGAGATGCTTTTGGGTTATGCTAGGTGATGAGAGTTCACGATAAGATGACCAGGCAACATTGAGGATGCCCTCCTCCCCCCCAGAAGTTGCTACCTGCTCCTCTCTTTTTGGGGGGGGGGGCATTTATTTATACTCTCCAGGAGAGAAGAATTTGTTGAGTGAATTTGTTGTAATTTTACATAGTGATAAAGTTAATTTATCTGTTGGGTCGGACAAAATGGAGACTGCCCCAGTGGCCCAGCCCACATCAGAAATCTAAACCTCAGTCAGCCTGCACCTATGAGAAACAACTGTCAGGAAAACCTAACATATGTCAGTCACAGCTCGCTCACTGCACCCTAGAAGATGGGACCTGCTAGCCTTATAAGGAAATCCTCAGCCTCGCAGCTAATCATGCCCTGTTTCTTTGTTGCCTCTTCTAAAGCTCTGTAAACACTCTTGCCCCTTACCCCCGGGAACAGGGCTTCGCTGCTTGTGAGGCTCTGTACCCCTCCGATAGATGAACCGTTGTCCTTTGACTAAAGGACATTAAACTTGTTACTCAACTGTATTCATTGTTGTCATTTGACCATAGAGCTCCTATATGCAGTCTCTTTAAGTTTCCTTAAAGCTGGTTGGATCCCATTGAGGGCAGCTTATATGTAGAAAGGTCAAGGTAAAAGATCAAAGTTTTGGTGTATTTTCTAGGTGAAATTAGTAATAGCTCCCTATTTTACTCTCAGGATTGTCCCAATTAGGATAATAAATTACACAATTACCTGAGTGCATAGTTTTCTTTGCCTTGAGCTAATTCCTGTTCTTCAAGCCAGGATCCTGTTGCTTAAGACCTGGCTACTGTGGGAAGAACTGCCTGAGGCTACTTACTCAGGAAGGGGCTGAGAAGCGCAGGCACTGAGCGTCTGGACTACCAATCGTGTAGCCCTAAGAATAAAGGAAGGAGAATTTAAAGAATAAAGCTAACTTTAAATTCATGTTTCTACCTCATAGTTCAGTTTTATCTGCTAGATATAGTCTTTTTCTAATGCGTTGTGGAAACAAGAATGTGATTTTCATTTATAAGGAAGATTATAAAGCTAGAAAAGAATTTAAGTGGTTTGCCTGTATTGCATTATAAATATCAGACAAAATTCCAAAATTAGACCTCCAAAGATGATGAATTCACAATCTCTAATGCATAAATGGTAGACTGAGTCTTTCAATTATCACTCTTAATAATAATTCACATCGCGACTAAATGTATGGAAAGTAGTTATCTTTCAATCTAAGTCATTACCCAAAATTCTCTTTAATAATTGTATCTTTAGGTCTTTAAATACTTTTTTCCTCACATTAGTCCTCTACCATTTTAATTGAATAGATTTAATACAGTGAATCATACATTGCAAAAGTCTATTTTTGCCCTCAGAACAGGATTATAATGAACAAATGTTAAGGGACCATTTGGAATGTTTTACCTGCAGAGACTGGGGGATATTATTTTTCAAAATGTAAAGAGTTGTTTTTTCAGAGGGCTGTGATGAGCTTTTTGCCTATCTCCATGTAGAACACCACAAAGAGAGATTAAATGACTTGAGGCATTTTGTTTAGAATAACTTCAGGAAACCTTGTTTTCCTGCTATCAGATTAGGCCTCTAAAGACATTTATGCAAAGCTTTTTCTCTGAAAATCTTTTATTTCACCTGTGGTGTTTTGGACATCATCGAGCCAAGTTGGAGGGCAGTGGACATAACGGCCTCACAAATGTTACTGTATTACTTTGATTAGATAAAGTATAGAAATAGCCACTTGTTTGGCTGAAAATCTGTCTTTCTGGAAGTTTCACTCTGTTCACCGAATGATCCCATTACATTGTCTTCCTTTTGAGTACAAAGGAAGAGTAGATTCCTCAGCCCTCTGAAAGGGAGGCAGCACCGTGTGACTAGCCTGGCCAATGAAATGTGCTCGGAAGCCATTGGTCACTTCCTGGAAGAGCCTTGAGAAGCCATGTGCTCACTGTCCTTGTTCTTCCAGTCACAGTTGCAGTGGGACCATGTATTGAGATGGCAGAGGCCCACGGGCGAAAGAGCCTGGAGTTCCGAGATTCTGATTGCAGATGGGCTATTTGAAAGTGAAAGAGAGTGAAATATTCTAAAAACTAAGTGAAAAAGAAATAATTCTATGTCATAAGTCACTGAAATTTCAGGCTTTATTTACCACCATAGTGTAATTGGGCCTTTCTTGACTAACATAAGGATTACATGAATTTTAGTTTTGCAGTTTAATTTTATTTTTCTGACTTGGTTAGTCCTTGCCGTAACAGATTCTTTTAAGCAATTATTGAATGAGACAGGTCATCACTTCAAAGTTAAAAAAGACATGACATTAGACTACCATAGTAAATAATTTTAATTTGACTAAAATGTGGGGAATTATCCACAACCTGTAGGATTATTTTAGCCATCAAATATAATCTGAAAGAAGAATCCTTATAAGAAGAGAAGGAAAGATCTGTATTATCCTATAGTTTGTGGTTTAAAAGATCAGTCTGTTATTTCATAGTTCTTAGTTTTTATTTGTAAAGTAATAGTATTGTAGAACTAGAAAAATAATTAAGTTTCCAAGACACATAAACTCTTTCAGCATAAGTACAATATAACTGTTCACCTTACAGATATGCAACTGTGTCTTGGTTTGCATGGAGCAGTCTCAGTTTGTGTGTATTTTTTGGTAATTTGTGTGTGTGTGTTTTTGGTAATAATAGTGTCCCCTTTTTGCAAAGGTTGTGCTTTATTGGATGATACCCTGTATTATATGTCCATAGGGCCAGATGGTAGTTTGGAAAACATGTATCTGGTGAAGCTAAATTTTCTTCCTTATTCATTCTGTGGAACATATTCACATGTGCATGAAAATAACATTATATGGGGTTGCTAGATGCCCAGACCAGCTCACAGAAAAATTTAAAATTCATAACTGAGTTAAACCATAGTGATTAGGAAATGTAAAAAAAAAAATTTTATAGGTTTCTGTGGATTTATTCAGGCATCAAATGAAAAATGTGGTGTAGGTTCCAATAACCAACTTGCCAAAGAATTTAGACTACTTTTTCATTTGGGCACAAACAATGGTTTTTAATGCAGCTTTCATTATTAGTACTATTAATATTTTATTTTTTATTGTGGAAAATTTTGAAGATACCAAAATTAAGTAACAGTGTATTAAATCACCATGCAGCTATGACCCCAGTCCAAACAACCATCAACAAATGGCCAGTTCTGTCCTATCCATACCCCATCTAGTTTTTTTCTCTCATATTATTTTGAAGTAAATTTGGATATCATACATTATCATTTTATCCTTACACATTTCAACATTTATCTCCAAATGATAAGTACTCTTTGATAAATGTCATATTATGTGGTTTTCATATCATGGTATATGTTTAACAAATGTTTGTCAAAGTAGGTTTGGGTTGAAGATTAACATGTCTGCAGTTAGCCACATTAAATAGATGCTGTCTCCCGGACTAACAGTCTTCCCATTTCACCTTTATCAGAACAAATTACCTTTAAACATTCCAAAAGTAAACTCTAAATTTCCCTTTAGACAATTTAGAAGTATATGTACACACTCCAATCCAGAGATCAAGGAGCTGTGAAGATGTGTTCTGCAGCTGTACCCCTTTGAAGTTCTCTGCTCTGACACTTCAGATAACAGTATAACTCAGGTTTCCAGGGAACTGAGCAGTCTACTCTTCAAAGAAAAGGTGGATACCTTAGGCTGACAGGTTAACTTCAAGGAAGGTAATTCTAATAAATGGAACTTACGGAGTAAATGTTAAGAGGACCAAAAAGTGCCTTTTATAGGCCTCTTTATTGAGACTTGGAAGCAACAGCATGTTATAAGCAAATCTTATTTTCTTTGTGCTAGAGTCATTCCTTATAATCTTTTAATGTACTTTGCAGGATTTGTGGAAAAGGAAAGTTACTCCCTTTCTGTTTCATATTTCAGAACTTATAGTTAAACCATGTCTCTGATTCATTTAAAAAGAGAAAGCCAAACATGTTTTTTATTTATTTATCAAATATGTTCTGTTTTTGCCATTTAGTTCCCATAAAGCCGAGGTCAACCCTTGATTCTTTAATCATGTAATGATAGTAATAACATTTTAAATCTATAAAGGTACTATAAGGATTAAGTGGGATCATCTATGTAGAGATTTTTTTAAGTCAGATCTATTTCTGTGTTTATATAGAATATAATACTAAAATTTTAAGTGTACAATTTTTTGTTTTGACAAATCCATATATTCATGTAACTAACACCATAATTATGGTAGAGAATATTTCCTTCACGTCCAAAAGTATCCTGGTGACCCTTTATGATCAGGCCCCTCCTCTCACCTTCAGCTTCTGTCAACCACTGATTTGCATTGTCATTACAGTTTTGCATTTCTGAAATTTCATATAAATGAAATCATATGGTATGTGGTAATTTACTTCCATTTAATTTTAGAATCCCCTTGTCAATGTCTACATAAATACCTGCTGAGTTTTTCATTGGGAGTTCATAATGCCACAAATGTATATGAAGAAAATTAAAACCTTTGTAGTTTATGTATTTTGTTTCCTGAACATGGCATCTTTTTTCATTGTTTTTTAGCTGTCTTTTAATTCCACTCAGCAATATTTTGGAAACTCCACAACACATGCATTTTGGTAAAAATAATTTGTATATCTATGTATTTCGTGTTTGTTGGGTCTACTGTAAAGAACATTTAAATTTTATTATTTGGTTGTTTGTTATTAATATATAGAAATATATGACTGATTTTTGTATATTTACCTTGAATCTTCTGCCTTTACTAAACTCACTTCTTAGTTCCAATAGCATTTTTTGTAGATTTCTTTGGATTGTTTACATAAATGTTCATGTCATCTGTATATAAAAAGTTTCATGTTTTCCTTTCCAATATGTATGACATTTATTTTTTACTGACTTATTCATTTTATTATCAGTCGCACTATTTTTGCTTTATTGCACTGCAGTGTTGTGCAGTGTTTGTACAAAGCTGAGCAAAAGTGGTAAGGACAGACGTCTTTGCCTTGCTCCTGATCTTAGAGTAAAGCTTTCAGTCTTTCACAAGAATTACATAAGCTGCAAGGTTTTTGTGGATATTTTTATCAGATTACCTTTCACTCATAGTTTGTAGCTAATTTTAATTAAAATTGGATTTTGAATTTATCAGCTGCTCTGTTACATATGTGTTGAAATAAGCATGTGATCTCTTTCCTGTTATTTAATAATATGGTAGGTTATGTAGAATACTGAATATTAAACAAATCTTATTCACTAGAATAGTGTGCTGTTTCTTTTTATGAATTATCAGATATTATTTGCTAATATTTTGTTTGAGGTTTTTACATGTATGTTCAGGAAGCTTATTGATCTGTTCTGTGTATGTATGTTCGTGTATATTCGTTTATTTAAAAATTGTCTTTGGTTTTCTGATCAGATAATTTCGGCCTCTTAAAGTGAGTTAGAAAGTATTCTCCCTCTTCTCCTTCCTGAAGAGTTTGTGCAAAATTAGAATTATTTCTTTCTTAAATAAGAATTTATGGGAAGACTTTACCAATGACGTCATCTAGGCATGGAACTTTCTTTGTGAGAAGAACTTTAATTATGACTTCAATTTTTTTAATAGTTATAAGGCTGTCTAGTTATCTGTTCCTTGTTGAGGGAGATTTATTTGTATATTTCAAGAGATTTCATTTCACTTCATCTAAGATGTCAATAAGCATATAGTTTATTAATAATATTCCTTTTTTGTCATTTTAAAGTCTACAGGACCTATATGTATGTTCATGTTTTCTTTATTGATATTGTTTATTTGTGTATTTTTTTCTTGTTTCCTGATTATTGCAGTTAATGCCTTAATTTTTTTCCCTCAGTTCAAAGAACCAGATTTTGGTTTCATTGATTTCCTGTGTGTTTTTCTCTTTTTCTTGATTTTTTGCACACACCTTTATTATTTTCTCCCTTCTACTTACTTTGGGGATTTTTTTTGATCTATTTTTTATTTCTTACAGTGGAAGCTTAAATAACTGATGTTAGATCTTTCTTAGTGCTATGTATTTCCTTTTAAGCACTGCTTTAGCTGCAAATTTTTATGTTATGTTTTTGCTTAAAATGTTATGTAATTTATTCTTTTACTTATGGTTTATTTAGTGATGTTTTATTTAATTTTGGCATATTTGAGGATTTTAAAAATATTATTTATTTCTAGATTAATACATTATTGTCGGAGAATTTCGTATGATTTGTTTTCTTAAATTTATTTAGCTTAATCTGTTGAGGGCTTTTATATTCTTACTGATTTTCTGTCTGCCTTTTTTTTTTTTTAATCAATTATGAGGGAGTTGTGTTACATCTCCAATTATAATATTGGATCTGCTTTTTTTTTTTCCTTTTATTTCTGTACTTGGATATCTGTTTCCTTCTTTAGGTTTGGGAATTTTTCAATCATAATTTCTTCAAACATATTTTTGATCTCCTTTCCTCTTTCTCTTCCTTCCGGGACCCTTATTATGCGTAGATAGGCATAGCTTATGTTGTCCCTTAGGTCCCTTACGGTGCTTTTATTTTGAATATTTGCTTTTCTGTCTGCTGTTCTGATTGGCTGGTTTCCATTATTATGTCTTCTAATCATTTATTCGTTCTTCTGCAACATTTAGTCTGCTACTGACTGCCTTCAGCTCGGCTTTTATCTCAGCAGCTGAGTTTTCTGATTTTAATTGGCTTGTCTTTATAGTTTTTATTTCCTTTTTATGGTATTCTGCATTTCTGTCGCTAGCTTCTCATGTCCTTCCGTGCTTTTATCATCTCCTTTTTGAACTCAAGTTCTGTTAGAATGTGGAGCTCTGAGTCATTGTTTATTCTTTCAGGGGACTTTTCTTGTTCTTTTAATTGGGAGTGGTTCCTCAGCTTCTTCAGTTTACTTCTATATCTCTAACTGCATGAATTTAGGAGTAGCAGTCATCTACTGTGGTCTTGAAGGGCTGTTTTTATGCAGGAGTGTCCCTGTGAAGACTGTGTACACCTAATGTTTTTGTTGCAAGGGCTGTTTTTAGTATGGATGGCGGCCACATCTTTCCTCCTTGTGTATTGGTTGTTATCCCCTTGATTGGGGGTGTGATTGGTGTTGTGGTGACTTCTGGATATTAAGCCAGGCCTTCTCTTTGCTCTGTGGTTGTCACAGCCCTGTCGGTGGCTGGGTCTGCTCCCTGCTGTTGGAGTAGAGGCCCCCAGACCCATTTCTGAGCTGTGGTGTGTGGTAGGCAGGACTGGAGCACATCTGCTGGGAGAGGAGTTGCTGAATATGCCTCCGCAGGAGATGTCCCCTGGAAAGTGCCCTCTGCGGTGTTGTCTGGCACTCATTGTGCTAGTTTACGGAGTGCACTTTGTTGACACTGCCCTTGTCCCTGCCTCTGCCATGGGAATGCTGGGAACCTACTATGGTGTCCCTCAGATGCTGTGCTCACAAAGTCACTAGTGCAGATTTGTTGACGTCAGGCACCAGGACCTGCCATAGTGTGCATAGAGTCATGTGCCAGGATCCACTGTGGGCTACAGGGTCAACCTAGGCCCCAGCCGCATCTCAGTGTACACACACCTGCTGTTAACACCAGACCTGCCTCTGCCGTGCACCAGTATTCTGCTCAGATGTCTTAGAGGCTCTGAGTTTCCAAAGGCACTAGCAAAGTAAATCTGCCTGGGGCTCAACTCAAATTTCAGCCCCACCTCCACTTGGGAGCTGCTCACCAGTGATTGTGCCCTTCTGGAGCAAGCTGAAAAGACTGCTGTGTCTAGATCCTGCTCCTCCCCCTTGTAAGAGTGCATTAACAATGGGGCGGCTGAGCAGTGCCCTGCAGGCTAGTGGACGAGGCTATGGCTGGGCTGCTTTGTGTCCCTCCTTCCGCAAGAGCATGTTAATAATGGGGCAGCCAAGCAGTGCCCTCTGGGCCAGCAGAGAAGGCTGCTGTGGCCAGGTCGCACACACCAACAGTGGAGCTTTCTATGGTAGACCTTGGCTCTTTTGCACACACTTCCAACCTCAGCCTGCACCACATTCCAGCCCTCTGAGGCTGCCTCTGTGCATGCAACTCCAGTATTGTCCCTCGGTCCATCCTCTGAGGCTCAAGCTCCAGCACCCAGTTCTGGCCTGCACCAGCCAGGTCACATTTCAGGCTAGGGATCGCAGGGACGCTCAGCTGTGCCAGTTTCTCTCCGTTTTGTCTGCCAAGTGGCTGCTGCTTTGTCCTCAGAGCTTCTGTGGCTCCCTTCTGTCCCGGCTGACCTCCTTGCTAGAGAGGGGGCTTCCCAGGGTGAGGGCACTTTTCCTCCTTCCCCACTCCCTCCATGAGGGGCAGATCCCACCCCAATTTCCTTTTTCTTTTTATTTTTTTCCTCCTACCGAATTTTATGAAGATTTTGCTTGTAGTTCCAGTTATACCAGATCTTCTGCCAAAGCTCACTAGGTATTCTGTGAGAATTGTTCCACATGTAGATTTTTTTTGATGTATTTGTGGGAGAGGGTGAGCTCTGTGTCCTTCTAGTCCATCCTCTTGAAGCCTATCCCTTTCCTCTCATTTCTATCCATTTTCTTCATGTACTTTAGTTTTGTTATTAGTCTATCCATATTTAGGTCTTTTTATATATGCTGATGATTTGATCCTTGTATCATTTATGAATGACAGTCTTTAAGTTATATTCCTTATTATAAACTCTGCTTTGTTCAACATGAATTTAGCCACTGTAGTGTCTTTAAAATATTTATTTGCTTGGCATATTTACTTTAATTCTTCTGCATTAAAACTATCTATGTCTTTATATTTAAAGTATCTTTCTGCTAGACAATATCATAGTTGGGTCTTGGTTATCAATTCACTCTGCTTTTTCATTACTTTTATTTGAAATGTTCAGACAATTTACATTTAGTGTAATTTTAGTATGGTTGTGTTTATGTTTATGATGTTGCTATTTATTTTTCTACTTGTCCCATCTGTTCTTTGCTCCTTTGTTTTCCTTTTCCTTTTCCTTCTTTTGGGTTAAGTAATTGTTGAGAGTTATTTTTACTTCCACAGTTGGTTTTATCTTTTTGCCTTATTTTTTATTGGTTTCTCTAGGGTTTATAATATACAATCTTTACCTTACAACAACACATTTTCAAATAATATTATACCAGCTTATGTGCATAGTCAGAACCTTATGTATTTTTTTCATAAATACAAACAACAGGATATTTCTGTTCCCCAGCTTTATCCTTTGTGCTATTTGTGTTGAAGATTTCATTTCTCCATATGTTAAAAACAACACAATGCACTTTTAAAACATTAAATTACTTTTTATAGTAATGAAAATTAATTTAAAATATTAAAATGTTTGTAATTACCCACCTGATTTCTATTTCTGGTGTTTTTCATTTCTTTGTGCAGTTACAGATTTTTTTCTGCTATTATTTTTTTGTTCCCTAAAGGTAACTCTTTGACATTTCTTGTACTGTAATTCTGCTGATGATTAACTCTTTTGGTGGTGGTTTCTCTGAAAAAAAGTTTTAGTTTTACTTCAATTCTGAAGACATTTTTTCTGGGTAAAGAATTATGGGTTAGTTGTTTCTTTTTCTCATTTAGTACTTTACACACTTCTCTCCATTGTGTTTAGTAGTTTAAGTAGTTTTGAGGAGAAATCTGTTGTAATTCTTATCTTTGCTTCTTGGTGTGTAATGTGTATTTTTTCTGTGGCTGACTTTAGGACTTTCACTTTATCAGTGATTTTCAGCAATTTGATTTTGTTATGCTGAGTGTGTTTTTCTTTACTTTTATTCTGCTTGGGATTTATTGAGCTTTTTGAATCTGTGGTTTGGTAAATTTTACCAAATTCAGAAAAGTTTTGGCTTTCATTTTTCAAAAAATGTTTTCTATTCCCACTGTCTCTTCTTCTGGGATTCCAAGTAGATGTAAGGTAGACTCTATGATGTTTCCTCCTAGAACACTTCTTGGTTCATCTATTTGTTTATTTATGTATTATTTTAGTCTTGTTCCTCTCTGTGCTTCATTTTGTATAGTTTCTATTGCTATGTCCTCAATTTCACTTTTTTTATTATTATTATTCTGCAATGTATAATATGTTGTTAATCATACCCAGGGTATTTTCATTTCTGTTACAGTATTTTCCATCTCTGGAATCCTATGCATGTCTTTTTTATGTCTTCCATTTCTCTTGTCATAAGGCTTACATTTTCTTTTTCCTTATCTTCTTGAACATCAAGGATTTGGATTGTGCAGGTCCACGTATACACAGACTTTTCTCATAAATACAAACAACAGTACTACATGATCTGTGGTTGGTTGTATCTACAAATGCAGAACTGCAGATACAGAGGGCTGACTATAAAGTCATATGAGGATTTTTGAGCCAGCAGGTTCATGCCCCATTCCTCTGCACTGGTCAAAGGCAACTGTATATTTATTGAACTGTTAAAAAATACTTTTTAATAGTTCAGAAATCCCTGTCATTTATGAGTCTTTTTCTACTCTTTGTATAATCATAGTTTTTTTTTGCTTTTTTACGTGCTTGGTAACTTTTTACTGGATGCTACATTAGTCTGCTCAAGCTGCCATAATAAAATACAGTAGACTGAGTGACTTAAACAATAGGAATTACTTTCTCACAGTTCTGGAAGCTGGCAGTCCCAGTTCAAGGTCCAGCAACGTCTGTTTCTGATGTGAGCTCTCTTCCTAGCTTGCGGACAACCACATTCTTGCTGTGTATCCACATGACGTCTTTCTGCATGCAGACAGAGAGAAAGAGAGAGAGAGCTTTCATGTCTCCTCCTTCTTTTATATGGACAGTAATCCTACTTGAACAGGCCCCACTTTTGTGAATTCATTTAATCTTAATTACCTCCATTAAGACCCCATCTTCAAATACAATCACCATGGTTGTTGGAGCTTCATCATGTGAATTTTGGGAGGGCACAATTCAGTACATAACACTTGTTAAATACTGTTCTTTTGATGTTGTTTGTGACATAAATGACTTGATTTTGTTGTAGCTTTTTAAATAGTGCAAATTTTTATTTTTGCTTATAATTAAGATACTTAGAATCAATTTGACTTTATTTAGATACACTTTTAAGCTGTATTACATACTTTATTTCTGGAACAATACATATCACCACTAAAGTGACATTATTCTAAGGATTCTACCTGGTTCATGTGTATTATGAGGAATTTTCAGTCTAGCTTGTGGGAACAAAATTTATTCCCAGCCCTCTGTGAGCTCCAGGAGTTGTTCTGCCTAATCCTCTGTGGTGGTACTTTTTCCAGTCTCTGGTAGTTTCCTCTCATGCATGCATAGGTCAGTACTCAGCCAAAGACTTTGGGGAGCCCCTCTACACATCTCCAGACCTGTCTCTGTATGTAACTCCTTGTACAAATTATAGCCCCTGTGACCTCCCCAATTTTAATTCCTGACTCCTCAACTGAGAGGGACTGCCAGGCTCTATTTGGGTTCACCCTCTGCTCTGTGGTCTGGAAATCACCTGCAGGCAGTAAGCTGCAGCAATCTTAGGAATTGCCTTGAATGTTTCCCTCCTTTCGCGTATCGCACCCCTCTATTTCCTGTTGTCCAACAAATGGAAACTATTGTATATATTTTGCCTGACTTTCTAGTTGTTTAATTTGGGAAGGCAAATTAAGTTCCTGTTGTCTTGGTCAGGAACAAAAGTCTTGTTAAAAGTTTCATAAACTGTAGACTCCTGTACAATCATCCATATTATATTTTGGGAATGAGCTCTTATAATTGGTACCTTCTCATAACCAGGATTTCTGTTTCCATGTTTCTTCCCCTCTTTCTGTATGCATATAACTGTAAAAATGGCCTTTCTAAAGCGCAAATATGGTCATGCCTCTTCCCTGCTTAAAAGTTTCCAGTGGCTCCATCAAAGTGAAGTCCAAAGTTATTATAAATGTTTGTACATTTTTATGACTTGGCTTCTTCATTACTTGGTGGCCTCATCTCATATGCCCCTCTATGTTGCACTTGATTCTCCACCATAGTAAGGGCCCTCATACTTATTCTCTCCTCCCTCTCATTACACATGAACATTTCCATCTATAAAAAGGAGAAATAAAAAGAGCTACTTCACACAATTTTCATGAGAACCAATTGACTTAATATATATGAAGTACTTAGAACAGTGTTCTAAGCACATAGTTCATACTCAGTAAATGTTAGCTGCTATTATTATTGTTATTATTATTGAGTATGAACTATGTACACTTTGGAAACACCAGTTCATAAGATATATTATCTATAATTTACAATATACTTTGAAGTAAATTACTTTTAGGTTGTCCCAGCTCATAGTGAACTTTAAAAAATGAATTAAAAAAAACAACAGAAACAATTATCTCTGAAAAATAACTATATTTTTCCATAGTCAAAGATATTTAGCATGCTAATTCTTTTTCTTTTCAAATTATTTTGCTCTTTGTTCATTGATATTTCTCTGATGCATTTCGAAAGATTCAGTGGAAACAATTTGATAAGATTATCTTTTGACTGTTATTGTATTTGCTCTATATTAATATTAATGAAGTAAAGAACTGCAAAGATGTATACATAATGTTTATTTACTGTTTTAATATTGAGTAAATTTTTTAACACTTACTATTTTACTGAATCCTCATAACCATGTCATTTTACATGTGCGAGTAGAATTTCCAAAAGCATTTAAAATTATTATTTTAAAATAAAGTTTCCCATTACTATATTTGCATTATAGTCAGCAATGTTAGCAGAAAAAATTCCAGAGAATAACCTTCTAAAAATTAAATTTTGTTTTGATGCTTATTACTTCTCAGGAAAAACAGAATGATATTTCCCATTCCCCCATCTCATTTTAGGAGGGTGGTCAGCTGTCAAAGCATTTTTATGTTCCAGCATAGGGAAGAAAAAAGATTTCTGGACAGAATGGGCCATCTGGGAGAAAACCCCAAACAGGTTTTAAATTTTAAATTCTCAACTCTTGAAGGAAAGCTAAACTATTTTGCCACTGAATGGGAGCAAGTAAATCTTCAGCAGTAAAGAATGGAAGTCCCACTGCTGAAATGAGGAACAGAAATTTCTCTGGGTTAGTGGAGAAGAAAAGTTTTAGGTTCTTGGAAGCAATGTATACCTACTTGAATAAAGTGCCCCACAGCTAGTAAAACCCAATGTAGATTTAACACCAAGTGTGCCTGTCTTTGATGGCCTTCAAGGCTGAGTGCAACATGAATGACAATTCCTGCTTCCAGATGGATCTGGTTTAAGAGTTGTGGCAGTGAGTAAGTGATGGGGATGTAGTGTACAGCGTGGTGACTATAGTTGATAATACTGTATTGCATATTTGAAAGTAGCTGGGGGAATGGATCTTGAAAGTTCTCAAGAAAAAAAAGTTGTAACTATGTGTGATGGCAGATATTACCTGGACTAATATATACAAATATTGAATCATTATGCTATACATCTGAAACTAACATAATATTATATCAATTATATCTTAATTAATTATTTTTTAAAATAAAAGATCAAAAAAATAATTCTGGCAGTAGTGAATACTATAATCTAAGAACCATGAGCCTCCTTACCTCCTGGACCACATGGGCCTAAAATTCTTGTATGATCTTATATGACTTCAGAGAGTCTGGGGAAAGCCTCAGAAGTGGATTAATAGTGAACTTCCCACAAGCTCAGCTATTGTGGTTATGACTTGGAGTTAATCTTATTAAAAAAATAATTTATGTAAATTGTATTGCTTGTTTTGTTGGTATCAGAATAATTCATACCTGGTAAACCTATCTTAATGTTTTTTAAAGGCAAACATAATTTTTAGCTGTCTTCTCAATAGCAGATTCTTGATAAATAATAATTAAATAAACAAATGTCATATTCTATTTTAGTAATAATTATAGCACTGTGACACTAATTGAAACAACTAACATTTACTGAATGTTTACTATATATCAAGCTTTAGACTCTGTTTATGAATGAACCTCATTTAGTTCTTACAGCATATCATGATGGAGGTATGGTTTTTATTCCCATTTTAAAGATAAGTAAACTGAGGCTTAGAAACACAGATTGTCTTGCCTAAGATCATACAACTAATCAGAGGGTTAACCTAGACAGCTTGTCTCTAGAATCTACAGTCCTAATCACTAATTTAGAGCACTTTTCTTTTAATCATGTGGACAAATCAATTTAGTAACCATATCAGCTACAATACCTGGTACACATTAATTTTTTCTTTGATTGGTTTGCTTTTCATTAGAATTATTATAGTGATCAGCAGGGTCAGTGTTTTTCCTGTCATGACCCCTCCCATCTCAAATTCTGAAATGCATAGTCTCAGAGAGAAAGAATTGGTTCATAATTTTAGGCCCAGTCCTTGGAAAGATCAATCCCTCTAATGCTCATCTTCCTCCCAGTTAGTAAGGTCTAGGTCCTTGCATCTCTTTGGATTCTCTTTTCAGAGGCAAAAGAAAAGGAGAAAGCTTTGGATTTTGTCCAGTATCTTTTTGAGTCTTAATATTATCGTCTGTAGTGAGGACAACCAATAACTGTGAAAATAGCAGTGGTTATTCGTATTTTCATTGTTTATTTCTAACACTCCTGAGTGCCACGTTTTTCACCGTATGGGTTTGTCTGCAACAGAGAGAGCTATGGCAAAAGCTACGGTTGCCACTATCTTTACATGGAATGGAAGGATATTTTCCATTGTGATGCAAAACAGGTAATTTCTGACAGTGTTGAAAATAATTCCCTCTCTGTGCTTAGCCCATAGCTGATAATTGATACTGCATCTTCATAACCAGACGATGCTTACTGTGGATGATCTTGATTATGGTCCGCCCTAAAAAAGTTGGGAGGTATGATGGCATCTATTTTACTTCCTATCTTTCTGTTTTCCTCCCTCCTTTCCTTCCTGGGGGATGTGTACTCACGCATGTGTGTGTGCATATGTGTGTGTCTGTGTCTCAGTCAGTTTTAATGTGTGCATGTCTCTTAGTAGAGTCCTTTCATCTCAACCTTCCTATTGTATCTGAAATTCATCCACCTTTCTCCATCTCTACTGTCTCTACGTAAATCATTTCAGCCTGAATGATAGATAACCTCTCCATTGATGTTTCCACTTCTGCTCTTGTTTCTCCATAATCTATTCTCACACAAAATCCAAAGGATATTTTTGGAATGAAAACCTGATCATGATATTGCCTGCTGCTTAAAAATATTTGATGTCTGCCTGAAATTCGTAATATGTCTAATCTTCATGATCTTGTTCCTGTAAACATATGAAGCTACATTCACTTTCTAGATAAGTAGCTTTTGTGTTTTTTGATCACAGTAAGAAATGTATTTTGCATCATCATTCAGGACATACATTACACACATAAATACACACACGTGCTTAAAAAACGTTTCACAGAAATATTTACCTTTTCTACAAATGTACACACACACCAACACACACCCACATATATATGTGATGTGTATTATGTATGTGTGACTGTTTAATATCTGTTCCCCCTTACTACATGGGACCAGTTCAATTTGTGTATTACCTTGTTTCTAGTACCTAGTAGTATCCAATAGAGAATAGCTACTCAGGGTTTATTTGTTGAATAAATATATCTTAATGTTTTAACTTTATCAGGAAATGATTATCTCCAAAATACTACTCAGTGATGCTGATTTGGTTTATAAGCTCTGATATTTAGATAGAATAGTTGCTAAACAGAAATTATCAAGTAAAGCCATATAATTAAAGGATAGGGAGGGATAAATTAGGGGTTAGGGATTAATAGACACACATTTCTATATATAAAATAGGTAAACAACAAGGACCTACTGTATAGCACAAGGAAATATATTCAATTTCTTGTAATAACATATAATGGAAAAGAATCTGAAAAGAAAAAATATATATGTATGTATATGTATATAACTGAATCACTTTGCTGTACACCTGAAACTAACATTGTAAATCAACTACACTTCAATAAAAATTTTAAATATAAAAAGAGAAAAAAGGTATTATTTTAATAAAAAATTGTTTTGAACTTTGAATTTTGATTTGGTGAAGGTGTTTGTCAAAATATATCTTAGCAAATTCACTGCTAATTGCTTTTGGAATTTGTATTACAAAGTCCCTTACTTGCTTTTATTCTTTCTATTTCATTTTTAAAGAACTTTATTTGTAATTACATTTAACATATAAATAATCCTTTTGCCCAGTTTTTAATATTATATTTTAAATAGGAGTTATAAACGAATGCTATGTTTGCAAAAGCATGTTACAGAAAAGTTTTTTCTCTGTAATTTGCAATTAAGTAGTTTTCTATAGGAAGCGTAATGCTCAGGAAATATTTCCCATTTCTGTTTATATATGTTGTCATTTTATGTGTTAATTATAAGTAACTCACAGTGTAATTTTCCTTTAAAATCTGTAATAGTAGCTATTTCAGTGACAGTTTCGCATATTAGACATTTTAATGTACACTATAAGATAAAGGGAAACAAGCTACATTTTAAAAATATTTATGTTTCTTTGTTTAAAGTAGAACATCACATTTTTCCTGCCTCCAAGCAGAGATACATATTCATTTATTAGATGAGATTCAACATTGTAAAATCCATTAAACAGTACCTGTGTGTCTGAAAGCTTTAGGCGTTAATAGAGGATGTTTGGAAATCTGAAGAAATGGGGGTCTGAGCTGGACATGTAAAGTTCATTAAATTTGAGGACATACTAGAGTCTGCTTTAAGGTAGATACATCATGATGGTTGATTAAAAAAAAAAATCTGGTGTTTGTAATTGATGTGGGACTGCACAGATAACTTCCTTCCTAGGATATTTGAGCTAGCTATCAAGCCTTTTAGCTTTCAATGTTGGATATAATTTATATTGGCCTCAAGCACTAAAACCAAATGATTACACATATTAACTATTTGGTGGCCTTAATACAGTATAGCTTTAGACTAGGACTTGAAAGGAGGCAGAAGTATATTACTCTAGTCTTCAGAGATACCAACATACATCTAATGTTGAGATTGATTTCCTAATGTCATGTATTATTTCCATTGTTTTTTTCTTTGCAAAGCTCCAATAGCTGTGCTCTGGAAGCACAAATTTGTATTGAAGTCCTGAGAAATTTCTTGCATCAGATGCTAGAAGGGAAGATTGTGAATCAGTTCAATGGACTTCTGATGATGTCTAACTTCTTGGCATGCCACAGTATCAGGCCTATAATGATGAGGTTTCTTCCCCCTTCCAGTAGAGGGCGCACTCTTGTGAGCCCCTTTGAGAGCCAGTTGCTTCCTCCTTGCTCTACCACTGGTCAATTTGCAGCCAGTCGGCTTTGTAGGATCCTTGGTATGGAGGTCTCCTTACTTACCCTACTTCTCCTTCCCCTAGAGCTCTGTGACCCAGAGTCTGCACTGGCATTAGGGAGTGACCGTGGTGTGGTGGAGGCTGTGAACACAACTGAAAGATGGCTGACACCAAGCCCATCCCCTGATATGCACAGCCTGCCTTCCATACCCTGTGTCAGTCAGTCACACACAGTCTGTTGCATTTCTCAATATCAGGTGTGGTTATTATTTCTTCTAAAATCATTTAAAGGGAAAATAGGGTTATTTCTTGGTGCTTTTTATAATTTAAAAAATTGGAAAGGAAAACTGACTCAAAAAGTGATAATGGTTGAGGTCGAGTATTTATGTTTTGCTGTTCAACCCTTGAACTCAAATATGGTATGAATAGTGTGTCCTTACGATCGTTTATTAGTTAGGTAACAACTGAGTTGCAGTGGGATTTTAAAATAATTATGAAATTTTGGAAGAATTCTCAAAAAAGCTATTTTTAAAAAATTTTTTCTATGTAAATTGAAAGAATTTATTGCATACTTGTCTGTTTCTTGCCCAGACATTACACTTCTTTTTCACAATGATGGTTTAAATCTATCTTTCTCCAAAAGGTATAGGGATGATTATTTTTTCAGTCACATTTCTTATACTTATGGCCCTTTCCTGGATCAGACTGTATTGTTAGTGCTATCTTTGGGGCCATGTCTTGGCCACTTAGTGTTAAAAGATGAGCTGGGGTGAAGTCATTTAGAGGAGGGGCAAGGCAACTTATAACCTGAAGGAAAAAGGATTCAAAAGCTCAAGTATTGCTATTTGAAGATATGCTAGACTTTATCTTCTCAGCCTGTGGCTTCAGTAAGTAGGACTGGGCAGTTTTTGGCAAATACCACTGTGGTAGATATCATTGTATTTTTACTTCATCCACCACTGCACCTTCTAATTTCCCCTTTCTACTTCTCTCCATTCATATTGGTATCTTGGTAAAACATAATCCAGCTTATTCTATGGCTTCTGTTAATAGAGTGGTGAGTTTTAATCAGTGGTGAGCATCTTACGCAATCAAGATTCTTCTCTTCTGCTTTGAAATTGGGATTGTGAGCCAGCTCAATTTTTTCTCATTGCCTGGGTTGGGACATGTAAAATTTAGGAGCTGTCAAAAGCTATAGTTTCTCTTTTTTTTCCCTTCCAGTTTTATTGAGATATAATTGACATACACCACCATATGAATTTGAGGTATACAGTGTAATGATTTGACTTACATAAATCATCACCAGAAATGATCACCGGAAAAAAATTCGTGAATAGCCATCATCTCAAATAGAGTCAAAATTAAAGAAATAGAAAAAATATTTTTAATGTGACTAGAATTTGTAGGATTTATTCTCTTAATAACTTGCATATATAACAAAAGTAGTGTTAATTATATTTATCATGTTTTACATTATGTCCCTACTACTTATTTATCTTATTAGAAGTTGCTACCTTTTGACTGCCTTCACCCAAACTCCCCTCCCCTTACATCCACCTCTGACAACCAGAAATTTGATTTCTTTTTCTATGAGTCTGTTTGTTTTTGAAGTTTAATTGACCTACAACAGTATGTTAGTTCCTGTTACATGACATAGTGAATTAATATTTCTATGTTCTTCAAAATGATCGGCACGATGAGTCTAATTACTGTCTATCACCATACAAAGATATTACATAATTATTGGCTATATTCCCCACAGTGGACATTTCATACCTGTGACTCATTTATTTTGCGACTAAATGTCTGGAACTTTTAATCTCCTTTACTTATTTCTCTCCTCTGGCAACCACATGATTATTCTCTGTATATACGATTTTGGGTTTTTTTTTCTTTTTGTTATGTTTGTTCACTTGTTTTATAGATTCAACATATAAGTGAAATCAAACCATATTTGTCTTCCTCTGTCTGATTTATTTCACTTAACCTAATACCCTCTAGGTCCATCCATTGGCGCAAATGGCAAGATTTCATTTTTTATGGCTAAGTAATATTCCATTGTATGTTTATATACCACATCTTCTTTATCTGTTCATTTATTGTTGGACACTTAGGTAGCTTCCATATCTATTTTGGCTATTGTAAATAATGCTGCAATAAACATAGGGGGAAATATCTTTTCAAATTAGTGTTTTCATTTTCTTCAGGTCAGTAGTGAAGAGTGAGATTGCTGGATCATGTGGTAGTTCTATATTTAATTTTTTGAGGAATCTCTGTACTCTTTTCCATAGTTACAGCATCAATTTACAGTACTACCAATAGTGTACAAGGAATCCCTTTTCTCTGCATCCTCCCCAACACATGCTATTTGTTGTATTTCTTTTTTTTTAATTTGTTGTCTTTTTGATAATACCCATTCTGACAGGTGTGAGGTGATACCTCATTGTGATTTTGATTTGCATTTCCGTGATGATTAATGATGTTGAGTGTCTTTTCATGTGCCTATTGGCCATCTTTATGTCTTCTTTGGAAAAAATGTCTATTCAGATCCTTTGCCGATCTTTTAATTGGTTGTTTGTTTTTGAGATGTTGAATTGTATGAGTTCTTTGTTTAAAGCTATAGCTTCTCATAGGTGGATTGGAGACAGAAAAGTCATTCTGCAGCAGAGAGGAACATAGAGCAGATGAATACAAGGAAGAAGAAATGAGCAATATTAAAAATTCAGGAAAAAAGAATGAGTCCCTGGTTGTGATGTGGATGATGTAGAAAATGAGACATGATCTTGAATCCAGCAGCAGTAGATGTGGTTTCCTGTTGGTAACGACTATGATCTTGTCGGTTTATAAATCTTGGTCGCTAACACTTTAGGTTGGTGATGATGTGGTTCTGGGGCTAGCTGCTTTACTGGAAGCTTCCCAGTTTTCCAGGCAGCTTCCCTCTGTAGAAGCAGTGCTAGTTTTCACCATGGCCTAGTCCTGAATTGTGGCTTTAGGAGTTCTTCCTAAAAGTTCAACCTAGAGTGTTTTTTTTCCAGGCCTGCCAGCAATTCTGTAGGGCATTTAACACCCAATAGTAAATCATTTGAGGCTCAAAATGTGAAATGTGGATTCTGTTCCCTGCAACTGAACCGTAACAAATGCAATAAGTAAAGAACATTGCTTGTCACATAGTAAGCACTCAAAATGTGTTAGGGGATATTATAAATATACTCATTCATATGGGCTTGAGAGTTACTGGTAAACAAACAGACAAAAAGCATGCTCTCAGATGCAATATACATGTTAATGAAATGAGATGGATAATGATCAATACAGAGGAAAAAGTAAGTACATTTTAGCCCATGTCAGAAGGTGGTAAGAGCTAAGAAAAAAGAATTAGATAGGGTATTTATAGCATTTAATAAGGTCCTCAGGGTATGTGATATTTGAGCAAAGACTTGAAGAAGGTGTCTATTTTTTAAAATATTGTTAGGACAAGATTAAATTATTGTATTAACATTGTATTAAATTAATACAAGATTAAAGATGAAACTAACTTCTCTTTGATACTTATAATGAGTCTTTAAATATAAAATTAAAATAACATTAAAGAAAAAAGCCCATCTCACTACCATCTTTGTCAAATCATCATTCACCTTTTCCAGATGGTAACTGACATATAGACTGTAACACAAGTCCTTCCCCACACTGATCTGCACAGATCATCAAACGGTGGAGTTTTCCTCGCTTGTATCTCATTTAGATCCAGAGCAACTGATGAGTGGGTTGAAACTGAACAAGGAATTACTTGCAGGCCATTGGGTTAGAGTAATAGAAGGAAAGTTTCAAATTTTGGTGAGTATAACAATAACAAAAGAAGAGAATTTTCCACAGGATAAGGGTTTCACACAATTACCAGTTGCAAGAAACCTCAGAATGCACAAATGTCTTCTGTAACAGCAAGGATCATTCCAATTTGCGAAAATGTCCCAAATCGAAACAACCATTTCCTTTGTGATTACAAAGGCCTGTGAAATGGAGTTTCTGCCTTCCCTGTTGCGGCCACTCTAGCTTAAGTTTTTACTAGATATTTTTGCCCCTTTGTCACACATCACATTACTGACCAGTACGGACTTGAAATACACTAAAAACTCATTCATTCATGCCCACTCTGTGTGCTCTTCTGTACTCTTGCAGTTTTCTTTTTCAAATTCTTACAGCTGAATTTTATCATTTTTCCTGTTAAATTTTATCTTGTTAGGCTTGAATCATTGTTCTGACTAGTGAATCTAAGTATGAGTTGATTCTTTCATCAAATAAACAATTTTTGTCTGTCCCTCTTCACCCTTTTTCAAGCCCTCTTTTATTCCTACTTCATCAGACTAACGAATTCTTAAATATACCAAAACAGAAGAAGTGTGGCAGTATGCTAGTAGCAAGGTCTCACTGATTGCCCGTTGGTTCCACCCTTGTGGGGATGATCATTGAGCCATTTTTACATTTGCTGGCGTGAAAAGCAGTGTGCCCATTGAATTAATGAACTACCATGTGGTTTAATGTGTGAATTATCAATAACTCTCTGGGGTTTTTTGGTCTTTAGAGGAGAACCATATCATGAAGCTTGAAATGCTACTATTAGGATTAAATAAATTAGTCAAATTCCTGGTATATAGTAAATATTCTGAGTTGAAGTTCTCATTCATTTCTCTCCTTGCCTCCCTATTTTCTTAATAAGGAGGCCCCTGCCCAGTTTTGTCCACAAGAATATAATGCTTAAATCTCTTCCTGAAATTTAGATCACAATGACTACAGTATTTTTTATCAAACTGTGAAATTTTGAAGTCAGGATTTTAGTGTGATCATCCTTCTGTGCTTGACATCAAGGGTAACGCAGATACACAGAGGCAGTGGATGCAGGATGCTCTAGGGATAGACCTTGCCTCTGAGGTCAGACAGAACTGAACTGAAATCCTTTTTTTCAATCCCTCTACACAAGTCACTGAACTTCTGTCAGCCTGAATTTCCACACCAATACATAGGGTTAGTAATAGTTTTCCACTCCAAGGACATGAGCAGAATCCCTGGCATATAGTCAGAATTAAAATTGCCTTCAATGTCTTTATTCCTATGACAGATTGGTGAATCATAATTAAGATGTGAATGAATGAATAACATTCTCTTCTTGAAGAACATAAAAACTAAGATGACATAATAACTTTATCCAAAAATTCATGTTTCTTTTATTTCACTGGCTAAAATGTGGTCAAAATTAGGTCAAATTTGGGCCATCGCTTCCTCCACCTTCTTTAATCATTCTCTTTCTACAGTGTAGTGGCCTATGCTGTCACAGGTCCAGTTTTTTTCATTAAATACTCAGTTCAGGAAAGCAGCAAAGTTGACTCATCATTTTCTTCCTCTTGACTTGTTTTCTCCTCATTTCACAGCTCAGTGACTTTTAAAACAAAGGCAAGGATAGAACTGTAATTTTTTTATTGCATAAAAATCTTTGATATTTAATCTTTGATATTTTTACTACTTATTTATAGTATGAGGGAAAACATTTTAAGTATATGTTTTTCCTTTTAAAATTTTTACTTTTAAAACTTCTACTGTATCTCGTCATATACCAGTTGATTATCAACTGAAAAAGAATCATAAGCACCTAATCTCAAAGCTTTCTCTTTATTAATTATGATTGTTCTTGAAAAATGAATATATAAACAATTAGTCATACAATTAGAATAAATCCCCCTCTTGCTATAGGCCCTCCTCCTAATAAAATAAATAAAAATTCATTAGTACCAGAAATATGAAATGGGAACACAACATGTCAATCTAAAATACTTGGCCAGATAATGTCAGGGATACATATTAGTTTTGAAATCAAGTTCCTACACACGTAATTAAGAACCCCTTTTGGTGATGCTGTCTTTATGCATGAAAACATTCTATCCTGACTACTTCATTTTTTATTCTAAATTTATAAAATTGAACCTCATTTTGTTTGTTTGTTAGTTTATTTTTAAATAGAACTCAAGAAAATAGATTGCCTTGATTCTTACAGGGCTTGAAATAAAGCAGGAATCAAATTGAAGAGAAGTTATCTGAGATATGTTTATCAGTTTAATCAAAGGGAAACTACACTTGAATTGTTTAACAAAATGATTTGGGAAAGTATAATGTCACAATAAACCATAAAGGATGTCTCATTTTAGATATCATCTCTGAACATTTTTTTCCCCAAAAGTCTAGGGAATTAACTCATTCTGCATTTGTGTTTGGATGAGTGAAAAATAGAAGCTAAATTTATAAATTATTAAAAAATGGGAGACTCCTTGCTTGACTTACTGGCTGTAAGAACAAGTCCATCAGAAGGAGTTATCCTCCTGAAAAAACAAGAAAGAGGGGAAAAAAGTGAGGGGCGTATGGTATTCAAGTAAACTCTGAACTTTATTTGATTTGAAAGTCAAAGCAAAACCTTTCCAAAAACTTAGTAGAAATGTTTATGGCCATTTTTTTTTCAGACTTTTACATTTTCTATCTTAACCAGTAAAGAATTTTATTTTGATCTAAACAAAACTTAAAATATGAAGTTAATTTAGACAAGAATTTATGGGAGCTTGCCTATTTCAACAACTTTGTATTTTCTTCCTTCATTTTCATTTTAAATTAACTTAAATACATCTAATTTAATCAATCATTTATTCAACAAATATTTATTAAGTATCCATAATATGCCAGGTACCATTCTAGGTGTCTGGGAATACAAATAAGGAAACTCTGCCCTCATGGAGCAAGGAAGTAGAACTGTGATCTCCATGTGTACAAGTAAGACATACATTGAATCAGATACGGATAAGTGCTCTGTAGTAAAAGTAGGAAAGAGGAAAAGGGAGTGGCGGGCCGGGGCTATTTCAAACGGGGTGGTTTGGAAAGAATTGGGTAGAGACTTAACAGAGATAAGAGTCATGGATCTCTCAGGAGGAAGGCTTTGCAGGCACAGTGAATAGCAAGGACAGGATCTGACACCAAAGGGTACTTGGCAAGTTTAAGTAACAGCAGGAGGCCAGCATGATGACAGGGAAGAGCCACCAGAAACGGGCTCAAAGCAATAATTAGGGTCCAGTCTCAGAGGATCCTGTAGGCCATTGGCAGTACATTGGCCTTCATTCTGAGGGTTTTGAGGAGTGACATGATCTGACTTATATTTTAGAAGAATCATTGGCTGTTGTGCTGAATAGACTATAGTGGCAGAGGTTTGATTAAAATTAGAAAGATATATATATTTATATTTAATATTGAATATAAATTATATTTATATATGTAGTTGACCCTAATTATTTGCAGATTTCATATCTGCAAATTTGCCTACTTGCTAAAATTTATTTGTAGCCCCCAAATCATCTACAGGCATGTTCAGAGTGGGGAAAAATTTGAGATGCACAGAGGTCACATTCCTACCAGAGATCAAACAGAGGAAACCAGTGCTTTCTCATTTCAGCTTGCATACAGTAAACAAGCGTTCTTTTGGTAGTCTGTTTGGTGTCACATTTTTTTTTTTTTTGCGTTTTTGTGCTTTTTGTTTGCAATTGTAGTATTTAAAATGACCCAGATGCATAATGCTGAAGTGCTGTCCAGTGTTCCTAAGCACAAGAAGGTATGATATGCCTTATAGAGAAAATATGTGTTAGATCAGCTTCATTCAGGTGCGAGTTACAGTGCTGTTGGTCAGAAGTTCAATGTTAATCAGCAGTAATGACAGATACAGAAAAAAGAAGAGGATATTTGCTGATCTATATAGGAGACAGCTTCGGAAAGGACTAATGTAATGTCTGTTGTGCATGATGAAGCTATGGAAAAGATGGAAAAGTGACTGAATTTGTGGATTCACAAGATGATAGCAATAAAAAAGGCATAGTGCACAGAATTGTGAGGCTAAAGGCTACAGAAATTTACAGTCATGTTACCCAGGGTCAGGAAAATGTTAAACCCGTCTCAGCTAGTGCTGGCTGGTGCACACATTTCAAAAGGCAGTGTGGTGTGAAAAATATTAAACTTGCAAGCAAGGCAAGTTCTGCAGATCAGGAGGTTTAGGGATTTTTAAAATACCTTGTAAGTATTTCATAGGAAAAAGATTATGTGGAAGAGTAGGGTTTTAGTGCTGATGAGACTGGCTTGTTTTACAATGACCTTGGCAAACAAACCTGTAATACCATAAACGTACTCCAAAGGTCTTGGCTTTAAAACATTCAAAGACCATGTGATTAATTATTTATAAAAAATATATGTTAAATAAGGTGTCTTTATACAGAACCACACACAAAAGTATATATTGATCAGTTGACAAAAATATGACCAGAAGTTTGCAGAAACATAACCTTGTATTTCCCATAGGACCAAAGGTTTCATTTCTGCTAATTCAGTGTTCAATGGCATCTTTTTAGCACATAACTATCAGAAATATGACAGTCAACTCTGTGTTTGTGTATTGTGTGTGTGTGTGTGTGTGTGTGTGTTTGTGTGTGTGTGTGTGTATTATGGACTGAATTCTGTTCCCTCAAAATCTGTATGTTAAAGCCCTGGCCTCCAGTAACTCAGAATGTGACTGTATTTGCAGATAGAACCTTTAAAGAGGTAATTAAGCTAAGGCCATTGGGGTGGGCTCTAATCGGATTTGACTCCTGTCCTACAAAGAAGAGAAAATTTGGACACACACAGAAGACACCAGAGAGGCATGTGCGAAGAGGAATGACCATGTGTAAAGAGGCAGCAAGATGTTGGCCATCTTCAGCCAAGGAGAGAGGTCTCCAAAAAACCCAACCCTGCCAGCATCTTGATCGTAGACTTCCAGCCCCAGAACTATGAGGAGATAAATCTCTGTTGTTTATGCCATGTAGTCTGTCATATTTTTTAATGACAGTCATGGCAGACTAATACAGTATACATTTGGCAAATTATGTTAGTAGCTTAGGACCAGCATATTTCTATGGTAGAAGCTTGGACTTTGTGAGACATGGTTGAATTTGGGGTGTATTTTGAAGGCAGAGCTGAGACAAATTGCTAGAGAATTGGAAAAGCTTATGAGAAGAAGACAGAAATTTTTGCATTCATGGGTAAATATTCCCCTATTTTGTTCTCTCTTACTATTCAAATATTGTACCTTTTTTTTTTTTTAAGAAAGAAACAAAATCTGATGGTGTGAGGAAAAATAGGCTGTCCTTTACCACTGAAATTTATACCATTGAAATATTTCCAGTGGAATCAACAAAAAATGATGTCATTTAGGAAGTATGATAGTTCTATTTGTGATAATGCAGAATGTGAATGTTCAGGATCCAATTTTTAAAAATTTAATCAGGAAGACAGTTTTGAAGAGATAAAAGTATTTAAAGGGGACATGATTTATTTCTTTATCAATATTGATTTCCATGGTTCTCTGTTAAGAAGAAATCAAAATTAGCTGTCCAAACTAACTAAATTCAGGAATGAATGAGTACAGACTGATTTTAAAGATTTATTGGTGTATCAACAGTATCCATGACTAAAATTACCTGAAAGCCAGTTGGTTATTGGATATTAAGTCTGTCTTAGGGAACAGAAGCATTCCAGATAAGTATGTCCAGACTTCCTTTGCATTATGGGTTATGGCTTATTGTTTTTGAGGTCTAAAAAAAAAAATCAATGATAATTACATCATTTGGAAAATGCACTTTGAAAAGTAATTTCTGTCCCTTTTAGTTCTGCCATTAAAGTTTGATTACTTGGATTTGCATTTTAAAATAATAAAATATGTTTTTGTTAGATAGTATCTTATGTTGATTTTTAAGAGAAAGTCATTTCATCAATTTATTCAATTCACATTTTGTTTCTAAATGTAATCTACATGTTTAAATTTAACAAGGAACCAAATATAGTCTTAACTTTGCTTTTTGTTCTCTCATTTCCAGTGATCATTATGACTCTTTTTTATATTAAGAGGGTTATGTGGCTACAATATGGATGGTTTTCATAATAATTGCCAACATTCTAAAGCTGTATTCTTCTCTTCATATTCATATTTTTTTTGTTTGTTTCATTGTATTTCATTTATTTCATAGTGAAGAAAAAAAATCTGTTGGAATTAACTAAATCTCTAAGCTGGGATTATCTTGGGTAATTAAATTCAACAATATTTTTAGCTGCAGAATCTTTGTTTCCTGACGGATTCTTCTTTCTCAGTTACTTTTAACATGTTATCAATTACCTACTAGAGGTCCACTGCCAAAAGTGAAAGCAAGAAATGTTGAGGAAAGAAGAGAAGCAGCAGGGAAGTGTAAACCAGTTCCAGTCCCTTTGTGACCTACCATCTAAAAGAAACTGGGTTATCCCTTCATGTCATTATGCAATGAATACTCTTTAAAAAGAAAAGTGTACCGGCCACTTTGGACTTGGCCTTTCAGCAGCAAGCACTGGGACACAGTCTCTCAGTAAGTTGGAGAATGTTAGAGTGTAGTCAGCAGCTGAAAGGATGCCTACTTGTCCATTTAAAAGGAGCCTGTAAGAAGTGAGGAAGGCTATCACAATAGAATTACCTCCATTTATAAGCTGTGGGATGAGAGAGGGAGAAGCTGGGCAACATTGGCAATTATTTCTGGGCTGGGAGAGTCAAGACTTGAGTTAGCATCAAGACCCTGCTTATTTGTAGGGTCAGAAGCAGTTCAAAAATATCCATGATTTATCCAGAGAGGGAAGGAACTACTGGGAAACACGTTTCTTCCGGGTCTTAGAGCAAGGATTTTCAGGGGCATGGCACTGTTTTCCCAACAAATTCCAAGTCCTGAAATATTTACTTGATATTCTATGAAATTGATTAAAATGCTTTATCCATGTTATTTTGAGAAGCAAGAGCTACATAATTCCACATAGCTAAATGTTGTTTAGAATTTATTTAAAAATGTATTTTTTAATCTAAATTTAGACATTATCTACTTTTCACTCAGACAGCTGGCTTCATTGATTGCTTGTTCTTTTTCTTCTGCCATAGATTATCTCTCATTTCTACTCTAGAAGCAACCTATTCAACCTATTCAACAGTCTAAAATTAGACTCAATATCTGTTGAGTTACTATTCATTTCTTTTCTAAGGTTTTATAGGTTTGATTTACAACACTTTGCAAATTACTTTCATATAAATTATTTCGTTTGAACCTGACTGACTGAATCCTGTGCAAAAGATAGGAGATTATTATCTTCAATATATAAAGAGACTGAGGTTCAAAGAGAGTCTGTGAACCCAGAGAGGCCCAACTTGCCTTTGGGCACTGCTCATGGGAATGGGGTGGGTAGAGTTAGCACTTACTTGGTTCATTTGACTTCCAAATCTTTCTTTCCACTAACATATTACCTTTGAGGGCAACTGAAGCTTAAATATTCTGCAATAAGGAATTCTCTCAAGATTATCAGTCTTGAATATGGCCATGAATATTATAATTCTTAATAAATGATACTGTGTACATTGAACTAGGCATATATGAAAGTGCTTTATGAATTATGTCTCTAATAACACTACACAATAATGTTATTTAGCAAACATTAATGCAATTATATAATTTAGAAGTACTCAGTATATTCAAAATTATTAACTAATTTAAACTTTTGTTAAAATATTAAATTGTGCGTCATTTTAAAAAGGCATATAATTTTATAAGGCTTATACATTAAGTAGGATATTGGTTTCACTGCTTTAATAGAGGCCAAAGGGACAATGGCTTAAACAAGTCAGAAGCTTTATTTATATCTTTCTCATGAGAAAGTCCAAGATGAGAATCTCTTGTGGTTGCAAGGGAAGGATTTGGAGGGAGGGAAGGGGGCTGAAGGGAGGGGATGGAGAGAGAAACTCTGCCCCTTAAGGTCATCTGGAGTCCAAGTTCCTTTCATATTTCTACTTTATCATCTCCTTGAGTGTTTCCTTTGTCTACACAGTCAAAACTGGCTCACCACTACATCTATCCCCTGGCACAAGGGAAACGAGGAAGAAGATGTTCAAGACAAATAACTTCCTTTTAAGAATGTGCCGTTTTCTGCTCACACGTCACATCATTTCTGCTCACATCCAAGAGCTGTTTCTTACTTGCATGGCTTCTTCTAATTGTCATGCATTCAGCTGAATCTTTGGGAATTCTGTTACTGAAAGATTAAGATGAGACAATATTGGTTGACAAACACTATTCTCTCATAGCTTGATCACCATGTACCCATGAACCATGTTTTTGGAACTAAATTTTTGGTACATTTAAACCATGGTTTTCACATCCTCACATAAAATGTTAAGTCTTTTTTAGTTACTTGATCCAGCTGAAAAGATGTATAATTCTGTCCTTTGGGTCAGATAAAACTAATTGTGATGTGGAAACCTATAAACTAAGGGAGGAGGAGTTACTAATCTCTCCCCTTTCCTAATTCCACGTACAACCTCTTGTAGAGTGGGTGAGGATACTACAATAAAATATCCTGCTTCAGAAAAGCCAAGAATATTATACAAACTAAAGTCACTAGTTCATTGGAGTTGTCAGATCTTGTTAAGCAAGAATTGCTGGATCTCCTAAGTTGATGGGCATTATTCTGCTTTCTGTAACTATTTTTTTTTCCTATTGTTTTCCATGGCTCCTAGATTTTACATCTAGGATGACTTTTGTTTGTTTGTTTGTTTTTCTGATATCCCCCATGGCCAACTTTTAGGTGAGTGTTGCAATGTATGACCTTCTTTGAAAAAAATACAGATTTCACAGTCTATTTCCTGCTAGTATAAATTCAGAGACCTGGAGGTTGCTTTGAAAGTTGAAAAGTCTCAGACTGTGAATCTCTCTGGTGGCTCCTTTGAAAATACAACTTACTTTAAAATGTAATAGTTTCGGTCGGTTTCATGTGCATGTAAGTACAAGTAGAGATTTCATCTCATCAGAGATATTAAGCCTGAAGTCTCCTATCCATTTACTAGTCTTGTGTAAGCTTCAACCCACAGCTGCCATTACAGCTGCCAGAAAAAGCAAGATAAATTACAAAAATTATATTTGTAAACGTGTAATAGAACAATAAGTACAAGATATCAGAGGAGGTAGAACTACCATTCTGAAATGATCTGAGGATTACCAGCTGTTTTTAACTCCCTAAGGACACTGGCCAATTCTGAAAAAGGGTAGAGAATCAGCTAAGTCCAAGCAGAGAGCCACTACCAGGGAAAAAGAATTCAACAAAAGTTTTAATTGTCATGGAAAGCTAATGAAAACTTGAGAGAATTCTAACTTATGGCTGAGTTCTGGAAGTACTCAAGAGTTTGAGGAACTAGGTCAAAAGGCAGAATGAAATTTCCTGCAGGCTTGTGGAGATTACAGAAAAAAAAAAAACAACCCACACCACAGATACCAAAGATAGAGTGGTTTACTCAAATACACAGCTAATCTCCCATGAAGAGAAGTGCCAGGATCTGAAGGTTAAGTTGCTAAAGAAGTGACCTTGGAACCTGTGGAAGCAGAGATTGATCCCCCAAGTCTTTTGGGGATGAAGAAAGAATATTTGCCAAACTTACTATCAAAAACCCAGGGAGGTCATGACTGAGGAACAGAAGTCAACCAAGAGGTAAACTGAGTCTTACCAAAACTTCAAACCAAACCTAAAATGATTCAATCTCCAATTTGTTGAGATCACCAGTCCCTCATTAAATGTGTCTGATGGGAAAAACACTTTCTGATGAAAGATAATATCATTTGGATCCTCTGTGGCTCTTTAATCACAGTTTTCAACATACAATAAAAATTACTAGACATGTAATGAAGCAGGAAGATATGACTTATAATCAAGGGAAAAAATAGATAATCTAAATAGATGCACAGATAATCTAGATATTGGCAGTAACTTTAACTTAACTGTAATTAAAATATTAAAACTAAGGAAAAGTTATAAATAACACGCAAGGCTGTAGAATTTCAATACAGAACTGCTATCTATGAAAAGATTCAAATGGACATTCTAGAGCTGAAAAATGCAGTTAAAATATCAATATTTGAAATTAAAATATCAGTGAATTTTAACAGCAGATTGGAGAAAATGAGAGACTAGTAAACTAGAAGACAGGTTAATAGAAAACAAAAGCCTGGAGAGAAAAAAAATGTAAATCAAGTATGTAAGAGTTGTATGCAGCACATTCAAATGATCAACTTAATGAAAGCTACTCTGAAGCCGTCTAAAACAGCAGAGGGAGAACAGCCTTTTTAACTGATCTTTCCTTCCCAGAGCACATTGGGATGTGATCGAGAGAGGCCTGAGGGCTCCTTCTGCTTCTGTTTGAGATGCAATAGCTGGTTAGTTTTTATAAACTAAGTAAGGCCCAAATTAAATTTTCAGTCAATATAATTTAAAGGTAACAATCTGAATCAGACACCTTTTTAGCAAAGCTGTATTCTCTTCAGTCCCTTCTTTCAAATGGAGTAACTCTTGCTAAGTTTTTTTCTCTTAGGCTTCTTTTAAAATGGCAAGAAACAGCCAACAAGCACCACAATTTTGACTTTTTCTAATGACTTTCTCTAGAGCTGCACTGTCCAATGAGGTAGTCACAAAGCTACATGTGGTTGCTTAACTGTAAATTAGTAAAAATTAAGCAAAATGTAATATTTCAGTACCTCGGTTGCAGCAACCGCATGTGAAATGCTCAGTAGTCACTCAAGGCTAGTTGCTATTGCATGAAACAGCACAGAAGTAGAACACTATTTTCTGTATCTGTATGAAAGTTCATTGGACAGCACTACCTAAAGCTGTGGACTCAGTAATCATAGTTTGCCTTCTAATTTTTATCAAGAGTCACTAGCATTTCAGCTGGCAATATTTGCTAAGTTAAGAGCTTTAGTTTAGAATAACTGGCCAAGGATCTATCACTTTTATTGAGTCAGCTGTAAGAGACTATGTACCATTTCTTAAATGTCAGTGTTTAAAGATATGAATCCTTAGATTTTTTTTTTTTTCCTGGTGGTATAAGCAAGGCTGTAACTTTTTTTCAAAGCCCAGCAAAGAGTGAGTTTGGTCATGATGACGTAAGAGACATGTCTCACCATTCAGCAGGGGAAAATTTTATTTGATCTCTCTGGTTTTAGGTGACACTCAGACCTTTTACTCTGTGAGGCATCTCTGAGTCTGGTGTCCTTGTGATTCAGCCTTGCTGTAGAGCAATCCTCAATTCTTTGGGGGTAGTTAGGGAAAGCTTGTCACTTGATTGTGTATATACAAGAGGGATATGTAGGAATCTGACTGCTTCTTACACAAACTTTCAACCAGTTTAGCTATTTTTGATTTTTGTCTGCAGGGTTTATGGTGTCTCACATTTCTGAGCCTTTTCTTGGTATGTAGTATATACTGATTTTCTGTGGATTTCTTATGCTTTTAAGATACTTAGTTCTCAGTTTTTCCTATAGGTTGCTTTTCACCATTTGCCCACCTTCTTTCCAGTTTCCTTTTTTTTTTTTTTTTTTTTTATTGGAACCTTCTTTGTGCTACTTTCTTCTCTCTAGCTTTTTGTCCTCCTGGGCAATCTTTTCTCTTTTTTTAAACCCTTTCATAGACATTGGAATGGATTTTTTAAAGGAAGACAAGGTAAATAAACATGTTCACTGTTTTAGGCTTAACCAGGAACTCTGCATTACCTTATAACTAAGCTGTGAAGAATAAACCGATGAAAAATTTGTGTTGGTGGAAACTGACATGTATTGTGTATTTAATATGTGCCAGGAACTTACATCCTTTTAAAATCAGAATAATTTTATGCCATCATGGTATGATATGGATGAAAAAATCAAAGTTACAATAGAAAGCATACTGAAGGTTTTAGCATTTAGTAAGTGAAAATCTTAGTTTTTAAACCATGTCTGATTTTGACAAGCTCTTTGATATCATTTGTGTGCAGTGGTTAAATGCACTATCAAGGCTTCCTGCTTGTGTTTGAATCCTAGATATGTAAAGCAATACTTAAATTCTGCTTAATTTCTCTATATCTCACTTTCCTTGTGTGTAAAATGTTGAGAATTGTATCCAGTCTCATAGTTGTTGAAAGGATTAAATACATCAGTGTATGTAAAAGGTTTTGAACAGTGCCTGGCATACTGTAAGTCAGTCATTGCTATTTGCATTATTTTACTCTTCTATCTCAAAAAAGAAAAGACATCACTACATCTTATTTTAAATGCAGAAGGAGATGTGACACTGAAAGTCTGATGTTCATTTGTACTTTTCTATTCATGTCGTTTTTCTAGAACTTTCTATGACTAAGAATTGAACATGGAAGAACTGTTACTGAGTGAGCTAATGAAAGAGAAATGTGCTAATCTGTTTTACTCTTAAAGCTGAAGTAGACCATATAACCTTTGAAGATGGCTATCATGCTATTATTTTTAAAAAATACTGAAGTAATTTTAGTGGTTTTCCGTACTATATCCATTCATTCATTCCTATTCTAAAAACTCTTCTAAATTCCTCCATCCTCTTCCTTTGATTTAATATCCCTAGAAAATATTCTCCCCATAACAAAATTGCTTTAGAACTCCGGTTTTCAAAATGTTGGTGCACAGAATGTGAGAGGTAGTTGTGGAACTTTAAAGCTATCCTGAAACAACCTCTTTGCTTGCTTGGCTTTTATGTTTCTAACTAAATCCAAACCACTCCAAGCCTGAGTGCCATGAGCCTTTGGCAAAACTGAGTTCTTGGTTCCATGCAAAAGTGAATCATTTTTTAAACACTCTGACAAACAAGACATAAATCCTTTCATTTTACACAGGTGACCTCATGAATATTCTTTTTCACCCTTTGTGTGTTAGAGATTTAAAAATATTAAAGGCATTGAATATTAAAACATTTTCTGATCATTGTAAACTGGAGGGAGAGAGACGCTTCGGATTCATGCTCTGTACATGTGTTTTAAGGTTAAGAAAGAAAAGACATGAGAAAATACTTTATAGTCCTTTGCTGGAACCAAAGCATTTGGAGCACAGTTTAATACATTTGCCAAATCCCAAATACAGCTGGGTTCTCCCATAGCTCTTTTAATTGGAAACAGATTTCTGTGCTAATTCTGTAATATGAAGAGAGCTCTAACAGTATTTCTTTCCTAAAAGTAGGGCATTATATTTGCAGTGACCACTTCTAATATCAACAACTCCTTAGAAAAGTTTTTGTTATAATTCAAATAATATCTGACTGAAAAACTTCCAATAGTTTTCAGTAGAATTAATACCTTACTGTAAAATGAATGGATTTTAATTAAGAATTAAATATATTAAAAAATAAAATTATAATCAAGCTTACAGGTTATTTTGTGTTTGGAAAATATAAAAGTAGAATTTATCTAAAGAGTTAAAATATAGAAATGTGCATGTTAAAATGTGAAAGTCCACATTCTGTTTTATTTCCCCAAAAAAGAGAAAGAAGTTTGCTTCTTTCATGAGTTTGCAAAGTTTACTAAATTTTAACATTTTATATGACTTAATATAAAGAAAAAGACTATGCTGAAATTAAAAATGTGCATATATGCAATATTTATTTTATATATAATATATTTGAAAAATATATATGTATATTCCATCTGAAACTGCTAGTTTTTGAGTCACCAAATGTGCAATTTATTATTAATATAATGGAAAAACAATTATTTAAAATGTATACGTATCTAATACTTACATGGCCACTTTAATGCTCAGTATATCTTGTCCTTAATAAAAACTAATAATAGTTTTAATAACTTTAAAGAATTTCATTACAAAATTTTATTTAAAAAAGCACTAATTTTTTTTTAGAGAGTAACTTTGGGGCATTATTTCAGATTGCCTTATAATGGCCATTAGGTAGATAAAGGGCCCAGGTACATATCAGTCTGTTCCCAGGATCTTTATTCTTTTCTGTTGATTTTTGTGTTCTTCCCAGTGCTAATATCACAGTGTCTTATGTCTTAATATAAATATATTTTATGGTCAGTTTTAACGTTAGTTGAACTAGTCCTCCCCTGTTTTGTTTTCATACAAGATACTAACCTATTCATGCCTTTTCCGTTTCTATTTCCATTTTAGAATCAGCAGTACAGTTGAAAACTGTGTTGTGATGTTGGTTGGTAATACGCTGAATCTGTAGATTAATTTGTGAAGAATTAACATACTTATGAGCCTTCCAATCCATGAACATGATTTATCTTTCCATTTACATGAGTCATCCTTAATTTCTCTCAATAAAGTTTCATCATATGCTCCATAGAATTATTCATATCTTCTCTGAGATTTATTCCTTATTGCCTAGTATTTTTGGTGCTGTTGGAAGTTGTACCTTATAAAAATATCTTTTATGGCTGATATTTAAAAATAAAAGATTTTGATATGCTGATTTTATAGAGAATGACCTTGCTAAACTCATTAATTCCATCAATTTGTGGGTTATTTTCATTTTCTGTGTAAAAATTACATTATCTACAAATGATGACAGTTGTCAATATTGACATGTTGAATAAAAATGGTGATAATGGCTATTTTTGTTTTGTGCTTACTTTTATAGTTTTAGCAATAAGTATGATAGTGGAAATTTTATTTTGTAGATATTCTGAAAGTTGTAACTTTTGTTTCTAATTTAATTATGAAAGATGTTGAATTTTAATAGACTTTTTTCTATAGCAAATAAACTAGTAATATAATTATTTCCTTTAAAATGTTAATGTAGCAAATTGTATTGATTGATTTTCCAATGTAAGTCAGCATTGTATACCTGGGATAGACCTAACTTGATCATATGTTTTGCACATTATGCATTGCTGGTTTTGGTTGTGGAAGTTTTGTTTTGAATTTTTGCATCTATGTTCATGAATGAGAGTGATTTAATTTTTATTTTCACATTTTCTTTTGCTGGTTTTGATATTAAGGTAGTGTAGACTTACAAAATGAGATGTAGAATGCTCTCTTTGTATCTAATCTCTGGCAGACTTTGTATAATATTGGAAATATTTATTCTCTAAATATTTGTAGAACTCACTGAGGAGGACAAAAAGTTCTGAACCATTCTTTGAGCTATTGCTGCTGTGCATTTTAACATTTTTTATTCAGCATTCAGTTTTGCGTGCGTGTATGTTTGTGTTTGTGTGTATATATGATGCTATTCACTAGGGAAAAAATACACATACAGAAAAACCAATCATTAATGTACAGATCAATGAATTGTCACAAAGTGAATGTACTCATGTAACCATCACTTATGTAAACAATAAACCAAAAAACCCCAAAACGACTCAAAATACAAAAATAAGAAAACAGAAATAGACATACCCCACAAGCCTACTTGGTTCCCCATTAGTCATTACCTCTGCCTTCAACCTCAACCCCAAAGGTGATGACTGCCCTTACTTCTAACACCAAAAATTAATTTTGCCTGTTTACCAAGTTTCTTTTGTGCCTGGCTTATTTCATTCAGTATTATGTTTGTGAAACTCATCTATATTCTTGCATGTAGCAGTAGTCAGTTCATTTTCATGGCTGTTATATGTACTACAGTGTGTATCAGTTGTACTGTTCATGCATATTTTAGTTAATGTCTAGTTAAAATAATGTTATAAGCACTCTTACAGAAATCTCTTTTTCCATACATGCATATAACTGGGGATAAGGTATTTACCTAGGAGTAGGGTGGAAATTCTGTTCATAGTGACCTTTATTAGATAATGCCTGACTACTTGTGTATGAGACTTCCTGTTGCTTCACATCTTAGCCATTGTATCGTATTGGTGGGTGTAGTATTTCATTGTTTTAAATGAGAATCTTTTCCATTGTTAGTGAAGATGAGTATCTTTTAGTATGCTTAGTAGCTATGTGGATACCCTGTTTGTAAAATGCCTATTCAAGTCTCCTACCCCCTACCTTTTTTTTTTTTTTTTTTACAAAATTATGTTGCCTGACTTTTCCCTATGGATGTGTAGCAAGTTTATTATATAACTTATAATTATAGATTATTCCAGATTTGAGTGCTTGTTCGTTGTATATATATTACAAACTCATATAACTTCCTCTTGTGGGCTTGTCTTTTCACTTTCATGAGTATGTTTTCTGGCAAATATAATTTATCAGTTTAATGTTATCAAGTTACTCAGTCTTTTAACGGTTAGTGCCTTTTTGGTACTATTTAAAAAGTTGTCTCTTATCCTGAGGTCTTGTTGATATCCTCCTATATCTATTAAAATCTTCTTTTTTTTTTTGGCCTTTTAAACTCTTGTATGTGATTAGGCTGGAGCTGCTTGTTATGTATAGTCTGAGGTAGGAATATTTTCATTCCATTTATAAATTACATAAATAACCTTTATTATTGTTCTGTAGGGCCAGTGTTTAATTAGATCTGTCCACATTTCCATTCCTTTCCTTGTGCTTCCTTTCTCCTTGACTCTCTGAGCTTCCATTTGAGATTATTCTCCTCAATACTGAAGTATGTCATTCAGAATTTCATTTAGTATAGATCTGTTGGTTGTAAAGTCTTTTCGTTTGGTTTAAACTTTCTGTGTGTGTGTGTGTGTGTGTGTGTGTGTGTGTGTTTGAGTTTTCTGTTTGAGTAACCTTTTTTCATCTTCATTCTTAAAATAATTTTTTGTTAGATATAAAATTATCAGTTGAATCTTCTCATTTCAATACATTGAGAAAACAATTCTAATGTTTTTGGGTTTTCAGTTAAGAAATCAGCCATTAATTCTTGGCAAGTAATTTATCATTTCTCTCTCTCCTCGTTTCTCTCTCTCATACTCTTTCTCTCCATTTCTTCCTTGTGGTTTTCTGAGTTTCACTATGATGTGCCTGCTTTTATCCTTATCCTGCTTGTATTTCGTTACATTTTAAGATTTGTGGAATGATATCTTTTTCAATCCTGGAAAATTCTTACTATCTCTTCAAATATATTACTTACGTCCCATTTTCTTTTTGAGACTCCAGTAAAACATATGTTAGATTTTCTTACTGTATCCTTAAGTATAATATCCTTTCTCTCTTAGTTTAATCTTCTTGTCCCTCTGTGCATCATTCTTGGTGGCTTCTTCTTATCTGTTTTCCAGTTCACAAATAGTTTCTTCATTTGGGTCTCATTTGCTCTTAAATCTACTAAGTTTCTTATTTTGATTATTATAATTTTCAGTTCTATACATTCTATTTGGCTCTTTTAAAAGTATGTTATATCACTTGAAAATATTCTGTTGCATTTTTCCACCTTGGCTTTTGTCTTTTTGAAAGTTCTGAGCACAGTTATTTTACAATTTAATATGTAAAGTATCTATGAGTCTATTTCTGTTGGGTTTTGTAAATGTCATTGTTCTTTTGGGTACCTAGTTATTTTTGACTCTGCACAAGGCATTGCATTTGAAAAAAAAATCATAGAAAAATTTTAAAGCCCAGAATAATACTATCTTCTCACACAGAAAATTTTGATTTGCTTTTGCTGCATGTCTAGAGGTGCTAGAAATCCTAGATTCCACAATCCGGTTTCAAGGCTTAACATTCTCTGGGCTCTTGGTAATACACAGCTGAGCTGCAGATATGTCTAATGGCTGGTCTATTTCTGGTTCATCTGTGCTCCTATGGAGCAGTCCTTTGGAGTGGTAGTATAGGAAGTACTTCTAAGCCCAATGTAGGCCAACTTTTTAGGGCCTTAACTCCAGGTTTTGTCTATAAGGTTGTTAAACTGTATCTTGGTAACTCAGCTCTTTCTTTTCATTTCTTAACGAGTCCCAGTACAAAAGTAGCATTAAGTGCTGGGTTTTGTTTTATGAGTTCCCATCCTCTTCTGGGTCTCAGCTTAGTAATTCTTTATGATTTATAGGTTATTTGATACATTAAAGAAAATTTCTTCTTAATATTTTATCTGGCTATTTTTAGTTGTTCTCAGCTAAGTGACTGATTTGAGTTAGTCAATCTTCAGCAGAGTTTCCTGATGTTGTGTAGTTTCGGTGTGATTTCACATCCACAGAAGTGGTCATTGGAGTAGGGAGGATATAGCACATTGCCATTTTCCTTAGTTCCGATACATACGCTGATGATAATGGGTTCAGAAAATACATTAACTTTTGAAATCTATTTGCCTAAGGGATCAAATAAAGCTGTTGAATAAGCCAGTATTCTGCACACATACAAAAGGGTGAATTTTATGTGAAATATTTAGTTTTTTTTTCTGTTTCTGTTATTTCTTGCTCAATGTTTATCATAAAGGCAAAGAACTATTTACGTACAAATGCAGTTGGGTTTGTCAAGTACATTACTGTAGAGACTTTTAAGGAATTTTAAATTTATGAAAGGCATTATGAATTGGAAGGTAACTCATGAAAATTGGTTTGACCATCAAGTATATACAGTGGTAACTGACTGAAGGCAATATTCGAAATCACCCAAAATTAAATTACTAAATACTAACTCACTAATATGAGAAAGTGATCAGAAATATGATTAGGTCATTTAGATTGTCAGCAGTTTAAAATGATAAATAAAAGTAGTAATTGTATGTTCTCAGTTACCAAGAAAGTTCAGTTAAGCACAGCATCAAATCATTGATAATAAATTGTTCTATTTGCCTCAATCATATTTCTTTGTTCCTTATTCTTTGTTAAAAATATAGGTTATCTAAGTGCCTGAAATGACATTTTCCTTTTGATTTTCCCTGGGGACCATCTTGTTTTTTGGGTTTTTTTTTTTTTAACACTCTGTAATTTAAAAAGTGGCCTGGCAAGAACTGAGGTGCATGGAATAAAAGAGTGGTCCTTGGACCTATTCAGGATTACAATACCAAATCTTTTAAATCACTTTTATGTATGGCATTTGTATTTTATTCAGCAATGGCCATACTGCTTACTAGTCTGCCTGTTGAAACATTGAATGAGTATTCACCTAAGACATGCATTCCTCAGAGAATAATAAATTTTATATTATTTAATGTGAAATAAGACACATCAAAGCATTTATACTCATATATCAAAGCTGAAGTCACTTTTTCTCTGTCAGTTATTCTTTGCATAGCTTCAAATACAAAGAGGAATACGAATTCATGAACTAGTTATTTGCAAGCAAAATCTTTTCTACCCCAGATACTTGCTGCTACCTACTTCGTGCTTTCATAATAACTTGCATTTACATCACTCTTTTCATAACTACATTGGCAAAAAGTGTATGTTAAGAGTTGGAATTATTACTCTCATTTTGTAGTGAGAAAAATCCAGTGCAACAAGTTGAGAGTGACATGACTGTTCAGATTCAGATCTGGTGCTCCATAGGACCCCTAGATTGTTTTTTCCCCGAAGTTTTACTGATTTATAGTCTTTCCCAGCATTGCATTAGAGATTTCAGCTGTTGTGGAATGATTTATGTAAATTAGGCATTGACATTTTTGAGAGGTTTCCTAAATATCTGTTTAATGAGTGATATAAATATAGTACATAAGATAAGTCTTAATGTCTTAGTTTTTTCTATAAATTCTATAAATCCATCAATTACTTTCTATACATTGATTCAGCATTATCTTCCTTTATTGATGTCATGATATAATTCTGTAGGTAATAAAGTTGCATTTGTAATTTAGCTATTCATGAAACTCCTGGAAGAATATTTATGTCTAGTTCACATGGCATGACAACATTTTAAATTTGATTTTAGAGTGCCCTAACCAAATCTCCAAGAACTGTAACTAGCAGTAAGTCCTTCACATAACCCAGGGGTTTGTTTGGTTTTGATTAGTTTTACTAGACTTCATTTGGTTTCAATTAAACCTTGAGACAGGCCAGTGACTTTCATGAAAAATATGGGTTTCTCAAGTTAGAAAATAATTCTTTTGTGTGGAATAATGTAATGTTTTCTACACTGGAATGAATAACTCAATTCAAAGATAATTTTGGAAGATTTCATAATCAGGATGCATAGATTGAGATATCTGTATATTGAACAGTTTCATGCTATGTTTCTGCATATTGATTCTCTTATGTTCTTAGATGATAAAATGAGTATCACTCCATATGCTTCCCAAACAATAACAAGATATATTTAATTATATAACTGTAAAAACCTTTTATATTTAACTGTGTATTGTGGAAAGTAGTTTGATTTAAAAGTAAGCACTTATTCTAGTGAATTCAGGGAATGTTTTAGTTCATGTGATTTGTAAAAGACTTTATTTTAATATTACATGATCATAGATTGTGCCTGAAACCATTTACTTAAGTCTTTTATTACCTAGAAAAATAATCTACTAGTATGATATCTCTGAATATTAGTTTATTATAATACCTATTATTCATTTGAGAAGGGAGATATAACAGCACACTGAGCAGCATACCCTGAGGTTGTAACTATATTATTTGCCTTAAAAAAGGAGAAATGTGGCCCTTAGTCCTTAGAGAAAAACCTTGGGTGTAAGTTCCTTTACACTTTCTAAGTATTTATTTCATTCTGAACGAAGTCATTTGGTCTCCTAGAATTTGATTTTTTTAAATGCTGTGTTGAGCAGCATAGACAAATACAAACAAACTCTAAAATAGTGCTATTGGTAATAGAAAATATAAATTTCTCTTTGTTTAAATTTATGATTCCCTGAGTTCAGATAATACTGATTTCTCCCCAGAGTCAAATACCCTGCCATCTGTTTAAGGTTATGCCAAAAATATTGCAGTTATAAATACAGGACACAGGAACCAATAAATGTGTATAAGAAGTTAAAGACATTATCATAATCATAACAATCTTTTATATTCTCAGCATAAAATGAAGAAATTAATGAATATGTGAATATTTTGCTCATAAACAATGTCTGTAGAATTTAGAACTGACAAATTTGTTCAAAACTATAAGAGAATTTAATATTTACCACCCTAAAGCCAAGAGCAAATCACCTCTTGAATAAGTGTCTTCTAATTTTGTGGTTCTAACACAGCAAATATTTAATACTTACAAGTTTTTTTAAATTGAACTCTTGAAATATTGCATTCCAAGATTTAAATATCAACAGATTCCTCAAATATTTTTGTTGAGAGTTGTTTATTAATACCTTATGTTGTGATAGAAATGAAAATTAATGACATCTGGCATGCATGTAAATAAAGTCTTTACATATTTCATTATATTTAAATAAATAGCATGAGGGGGAAAGCACTAACTTTGTATTCAGACTGCTGAGATTTGGGTTTAAGTTTTGCCATGAATTTACACTCTCTCTTTGGGCTCTTCTTCCAGTTTTACTTTCTTCAAGTGAAAGAACTAGAAGTTCTCAGTGATTTTTTTTCCACCTTGAATATTCTATTAGTTTAGTTTATTTTGGCTAGCCTAGAATTATACAAGTTTTATATTTCTAGTATGATACCATGTCAATTTTGTAATTATTTCTGACCTTGTAATGTAAATTCATCTTGGAGTAAAACTAATTAAACTGGTAAATATGTTTATTCAATATTTTACTACTTCTAAATGAATAGATATTATTTTTTCTATAGACCAAGGACTACCTGTTAATTCATTAAAGTGTATTGAGGGCCTCTTGTGTAATTCCAGATACTAGTCAAGACTTCAAGTCCAAGGGATAAGAAATTCAAAAATGAATAAGACGTGAACTTCGGCCCTAAATCCGTTCTTCTTAGATAGAAAGGCGAGTAAGCAAATAAAATTCAGTGCAATAAAAGTTTCGTCAGTTCAAATTTTCATTAGCAGCAAATCCCAATTTTATTGATATGGAATTCATCTCAGATTGTTAAAACTAAGTGATGGTACTTCTTTCAATAAAAAAAATGAAACATTTTATTCAGAAAAAAAGAACATGTATGACAGATTTTAGCATGTCTATCAGAAGACAGATTGATATAACCATTTCTTTTTGCATGTAGAGAAACACAAACTTGAACGTGAAAGGCTCATTGTGTATTGAATTTCCTTGTTTTGAAAGAAAAGAAGCAAGAAGGGAGTGACCAGCATTTCTATTGGTGGGTCAGAGGTGCATCTCATATACAACTTCTTTGCATCTGCCTTCAAGAGTTCTAATGATCAACAAGGTAAAGAAAATGCGCTAGTGAGTAACTGCGGGAAATAAAAGGTGTTGGTGACATTCACCACAGATACATACTTGACCACTTATTTTCCTGGCTGGGTTGATGGAAGGATGCAGAACCTGAGTTTTCTAAAAGCAGAAAGTTCTTCCCAACATACCAGTATAGTAAAGTGAAAAGCAACTACACACTATCTTTCTGCTCTCTTTTATTTTTGGTTGTAGTTGTGTAAAAAGCTTTACTCTTAAAACAAATAAATTAAAGATTTGGCCAAGTCATGGGATCAACTCAGGATTTCATTAGAACCCAGATTTTGGATAACCACATTTTCTTAAAACATCCAGTAGATTGAATTGATTCTCTGGCTCTGACACCAACCAGTAATGCCAAGAACATTTGAGTAGAAGCAGGCAGTCACCAAAACAGAATAGGATTTATTCCTTCATCCTGGTTTTAAAGAAAGGATCTTAAAAATCAAACATCTTAGAGTAGAAAGTGTCACAAAACTTTTTCAAATACCTCTGAGGAATCTTAATACTTTGTAGCTCAACGTGTTAGCCCGTACCACTCACATGAGGAGATTCTCAGCTGTAAGGATATGCATTTGGAGAGGATGGAATATCAAATAGATATTGTCTGGAGTTTGCCTTTGATAAAAACTTTTTCAAAGAAGAACCAGAGTATAACAGCTTCTGAGATAATGTGAAACAATGAAATACAGGCTTTTTGTTGAGCTCACTGGAAAGCTAATTAAGGCTATATATTTCTATATTGATTGAAGGAACTTTATTTTTTCCTTTAAGAAAGAATAATAAAATACAAGCTATTACAACGAGAGATAAATGTCCCTTTGTCAATTTCAAAGGCTTTGGAAATGTTAGTATGCCCACCCAACATATTATCTGAAGGGAAGCATTGAACTAGAAGTTAGAAAGCCTGAGTTCTGGTCTTCACTCTAGCATATGTTCCTTATATTACCTTAGTCATACTCATTCACCTTTTCTGGAAGAGATCATTAATTCTAACCAAATAACCCATGTCCTCACCAACATTTTCTAGCATCCCCTGTGGCGAGGTTGGAGTTGTGTGACAAAAGCCAGACGTTAATCCAGGGAATGTTTGTCACTTCCAGTCTGAGAGAGTTGAGGGTGTTTTCAATAATCTTGGTCATCTGTAAAGCAGTAAGCAAAGGATTTCAGATGGGAAAATTGCAAGATAGAAGCAAGAAGATCTGAACCGTAAAAAGCAGAAGAAAGCCGCTTGCTCATCATGACATGAGCAAGGGGCAAATTTCTGTTGAGTCAGGGCAATTCAGACTGGCTGTGGTCTGCTGCCATAGCACCGCCAATTTTGTTCTGATTCGTATCTTTCTGGGAGTCGTTGAAAACTAAGGGGTTTGCAGACTCTAGACTCAATCTGTCCCACATTGATTTCCTGAGATTCTTTTGGGGCATATGGCCTTCATTTTACAAAAGAAAGAATGGAGACGTTTGGAGAGAATTGCCTAAGGTCACAAAGTAAGTTCTGGGCCTTACTGCAAACTCTATTTCTTTGAGACTCTGTAGATTCATATTCCCCAGCTGTATTTTTCCACTACCCATGAGCTATGGGACCATTCAAATTGGCCATTTAAAAAATGCCAAATTGACTGTTCCTGTCTAGTAGGTTTTATTCCCTTAGACATGGTATCATTCTATGATGCAATGGATGGTACAGCAGTCAAGGTCCTGACTTTCAACCCAGGAACTTCTCTATCAGACTCTGCTATCTGATAGTATACATATTATATTGTGTCCATTTTTAACTGGCAAAAAATTCCACCTCCGTCTTTAACTATTCTAAGGCAGTTACAAAAACCTTATGGTAGATCCCAAAGCTGTTTTCACACCACTTGAGTTTAAAAACTCACTGCATTTGTAACTAGTTGGTAGTTTCTTATCTTTGATAGCCAGAGTGAACAGAACTATAGTTACAATGGTCAAGCACTAGAATGAGAATTAAATAAATAAATGTCTATAAAGTGCTTAGAACAGAGCTTAGCACAGAATTATCAATATACACGTGTTTAAGTAAAACAAATAAATATGGCAATGATGGATCCTGGACTCTGAGAGTTATGATCTAGTTGGCTTCTTACCTAATTTTCTTCTTGTCAAGCCCCAGATATGTGGTATTTAGTTTCTATTTGACCATTTTTGGTGCTAGGGAATGTGGATATATACTATCTTTTTACTCAGGACCCACCATTATCCCAATTAAAAATGAGAAAACAGGCTCAGAGAGGTTAAGATGTTTACTCAAGGTTACACAGCAAGTAAGGCTCTGCCTAGGAAGAGTCTTTCTGGTATCACTGTCCGTTAGTAGTAGTAAGAGCAGCAGTGTGTGATTTGAGTCTGGTAACCTACAAGTTCCAATATTAATTTCCCACAGGGTAGGAATTGTTTGAGCCAAAACTGTGGGCTAAGGTTATTACACTCCCACTGAGCAACATTTTTTAAATTCAAACTACTGATTGAATTATTTAATAATATGTGCAAGAATTTTGTCATGGGGTCACATATATCTTTTCTCTGGCCTTTTTGAAGTGTTTTTCCTAATAGCTAAGCTATTTCTGTGAGCATCTCAAAGGCAAGTTCTGGCACATATTGAATGTTTGTTGGTTGTGGTAAATGCTAAACAAAGGCAGGTAAAAATGGATTCTCTTTTAGCATAATTAGAACTTCAGTAGGTATTAAAATATTTGAAAGCGTCTGTCGCTACTCCATCTTGCCTCTGGGCATTTTGGTTTTCTGTGTTAAGAAAGCACCATGTAAGTTCTATCGCTGTGTAGACTAATTTGTTTACACAATTATGTCACTTACGTTCTTACCATTTCTCAAAAATATTACCGTTCTGCCTCTCTCTGTTTAATGATTGAATCTTAATTCCAACCTTTCCTTCTATGTTACACCTATAAAACCTAATTTTTGCTTTGTTTCTGTGAGGCTGATTAAGATTTTACCTTGTCACTGTTGCATTCAAGGCATGATCTCATCTACAGTCTCAGAGATGCTCGTTAGACTGTATATTTGCCTTATGTGAAAACTAAAGGCTATGTTTTTTTAAATGACTATATTCTGTACATTGCTATTCTTAGCAACCGAGGCCATGTTGCTCTTACCTATTATTTTAAAAGAAACCACATCATTTTTTTTTTCCTGGGACTGAATGATCTCTTCTCATAAGTTTATTTTTCTAACTCTAACATGATTACAATTTCCCCCAAACTTTTGCAATTCTTTCTCTCCTTAGGGATATATATTGGGATAATTATATGGAAAAATGGAAGGCATGTTGGCTTTGGATTTGAAGTCTAGTCTTAACTACTTGGTTCCCATGTGACATTGAACAACGTATATAATTTCCATGAGCCTCTTTTTCCTTTTGCATAAATGGAGAATAATACGCAATATAGGATAGAGATCAAGAGCACAGACTCTGAAGCTGTGCTGCCTAGTTTGAAGCTTGGCTTTGCCGTTTGCTGATTGTATTAGCTTTAGCAAATCACTCAGTTCCCACAGTGGAAAATGGGGAAATGTGATTGTGAGGAACACACACACACACACACACACACACACACACACACACACACAAACTTGCTTTATCTTTCAGACTACCATGGAGATTCAAAATAAAGCTTGATGTGCTGGCACTCTGTAAGTAGTAGTGGTGGTAACTATTTATATCATGGTGCATTAACTATAGTTTGGGGGTTTGTACACTTTTTCTGTAAAAGGTCACATAGTAAATACTTTAGGATTTGAGGCACAGTTACTCAGCCCTGCCATGTACAGCAAAAGCAATGATAGGGAACATGTACGTAAATGGGTATGGTTTTGTCCCAATAAAACTTTATTTACTGAAAACAAGCTCCAGGCTGTCTTTGGCCCACAAGTCATACTTTGCTGACCTCTGACTTAACTGATGGCTAACATGCAAATTTGATGTCATTAAGCATTTATGCTTTTTCTCCCCAAATTACACATACTCAATCTCTCTTGCTCTGTACTTGTGCTTTATTTCCCTTTAGTGGTCTGAAAAGTTTCTATTTTTAATTGTTTGACAAACAGGCTTTCCTAGCTGTGTGCTAGAAGTCTTGATCTTACAGTGTTAATTTAGACTTATTGAATAGAATCAAGAATAACACTTTAGAGTCATACCTGCTCTCAATAAAAAGAGCTTCTATATTTTATCATGATCTCTGTTGAGTTTAATCTTATGACTCTACTCTTTCCAGAAAATGTTTAACTTTCTGTCTTATTTTCTCCAGGGTCTCAGGCTCCTTCCCAATGCTCTATCACATCGATGTGTAGTTCATGTACTGTGGACAGTAGTCAATGTGCTGGATCTTGATTTATTCTTCTTATTGGAATCTTCATGTTGATATTAATTTATTTCAGCCCAAATACTGACTTTGACTTAGATCTATACCATACTTTCCAAGTGTAAGTCACCAGCCTTCTTCAATCTATAGTCTGTGGAATTTCAGTTGGTGAAAACTGAGGACAAATTTGCACTTCAAAATAAAAGCATCTTAAGGTTGGTGTACATTGTTGTGGTGCCCATGTTAATGTGCCTCTGACTGTAGGGAGCATAACTGCTGTGCCTTGAAATCCATCACTGCTTCTGTGTCAGGCTTCCCATAGGCTGCCTGTAGCTAGTGACTAAGTACAGAAGGGACATGAAGGCAGGCCATTTTCTGGGAGATCTGTAGCTCATCTATTGGGCATCTCCAGCCCAAGGACTCCCCAAAAAACTTTGCCAAACTCTTAGAACTTGCAATGTTGTGTAAGATACTTTGAACTAAACTACTTTTGTTCCCTCTCTGTGTTACCCAGAGTCAGACCTACATCATACATGATGGTTCTTCCTGTCTCTCTTGTCTTCCTCACTATTTCCCTTTTAGGCATTGTCCCTAATAAATCACTTGAACTGCTTGCTAACTTTGACCTCAGGTCTGCTTCTTGGTAATCAATCAAGTGGCGAACCTAAATAAGAAATATTACTTTGCTACCACTTTTTTTGTAATAAGCAAATATTTTTTGAAAGAGGTAAATGAAGAGCATTGTTCAAGAATCTAGGAAACACATAGCATGAAAAAATTCTCTTTGTCTTTGGGGAAGCAAGGTAGAATAAGAAGCCTATTGTCAAGAAAAAGTGGAGGGTTTTTTTTAAGACTTTGGTTTTAAAAAGATTTTTGCAAGAAATTACAGCACTTGTCCTTTGTAAGCACTTATAAGAATGGAAGGATCTCCCTCTCCTTTCCTCATGAAAATTTATCAAGATCAACTGTCTAAAAAGCATTAATTAACATTTGAGGAGATTCTCCTACTCACTAGGCACTGTGGGCACTGGGGAATTAAATGCAAATATCCTAATGGCATCTCTTTCCAGTCCACCTATCATGTCTATGTAACTTGAGAAACAACAGGCCTTTGCTGTATTTTCCAAATCACTTTGCCATTTTCCCTTAGGAAGTAAGTCTTCTAGATAAGAAAATTCTGTTGATTATTATCCAATAGCCTTACATCTGAGGGGAGAAGAGTCCTTTATCCTGTGCTCAAAGAAAAAAAGTAACAGATACAGCAACATGTAGGAGTTCATGCTTAAATAAGTGAAAATTCAACACACAAAGTTATATGTTCATTATGGTTACTATGTTAACATATGTATTTGTGTATGTATGTATATACAAAGTGAAAAGGAAGTTAATAATAATGAAAAGATTTATGTTATGTGATGAGACTAAGTAATTTACTTATTTCTCAATTTTTGAGATTTTCTTAAGGATTATGCTTTAAATATTAAACATTAAAATCTAATCAAAATGTAAATGTTGAGTGATAAGACCTTAAAATTATACATCATAAGAAATACACATAAGAGCTTACAAATATTTGGCTTTTGTTGATTAGTGATTAGTGATTAGGTCATTAGGAAATAGTAAGGGCCTTATGTGTGTATTTTATTTGAGTATCATTCCTTTTGAAGTAAGATAATAATTTTCCCCCTTATTTTGGAAAGCTCTGGGGTCTCAGCAATTTTAATTATTCTATAACAAATTTTACTGAAAAATTTAAATTTTAAATATACTCAGTTCCACTCTAATCATTTCTCATTCTCACATTTACCTTTGGGACAAAATCCTCAAATTGGATCTTGCTCTAAAAAAGGTTAATAGACTTGGATTATAAGTGGAATCTACAGTTTCTCTTGGCTAATATTTTAGTGTAAAAATAACCAAACGACATATTTCATGGTGCTTCACACTTCATAAAGCATTTTCATTACATTATCTCATTTTATCCTCCCAAGTTTGTTGGAATAAATGGTAGAGTTATTTCCATTTTACCAGATGAGTACACACAATTAAAGTGCAATGAAATCAGGGTTCAATCTTGATCTGACTCCAGGTAAATCAAAATCAATGGCAATCAAAATGTAAATGGAAAATTCATATAAGAATAGATAATAGGAATAAACACACTGGGGAGAGTAAAATTTAGCTCAGAGCTATAATCATTTATTTGTGCAATCTTTAGGACCTTGTACTGATTAAATGATTCTCAATTTTTTATATTGAGTTTTTAGAAGTTTAAAGAATATTACAACAGTAGGGAAAGTATAAAATATAAATCTTAGCCATGATCCCACCAGAAAAGCAAGTATGATCAGTTTTATGTATTTACTTCTAATTTTTTTCCTTTAAGCAGTGATGACTATGAAAAGCATAATACTTTTAATGACAAAACCTTGCATATTTGGGGGAATAGGGATGGAATGAGGTACATAGATCACAAAATGCAAAGAGTCAGTGCCTTTTGACTTGTGGGTAAAATATTTTCATGGAGTGGGTCTCTCTCCTCTCCCTTCTATTCTATCTAGACTTCAAACCTAGGATAATCTGCATAATCTTTCCCATTCCTGTTACCTAGAGCAGAGAGAAAACAGCAATTCCTGGATAACAGTAACTCTGAGGAGAGTAAATCTTCTTGGATTCAAACATTTCACAGATTTGTGAACCAGAAAATTAGGAACAGGCAATCACTAAAGCTAAAGAAATCCAGCTGAAAATTCTATATTTGAGCAATTGCAGACTGACTAAGTATATTCACAGTAAACATATAATTTTGTATTTTGCTTTCTCATTTACATTGTATCACTTAAACTTATGAAAATTATCTTTATCAAGAGACTTGGTAAGGATTCAATTCGCCATTAGGTTAGCTTTTTAAAAATTGTCTTCTGATTTTAAGCTACTTAACTTTTAAATGCCCTTGGAATTTATTTTGGTGAAGATTGTGAGTAGTGAGACTCAACAGAGTATTGCTATTTTGTTAAGTAGTCTCACAATTTATTAAAGAATGCTTCCTATTTCTTTATCATAAAACCTTTATTAAATATTGCATTCCTATAAAAGCCTAGAGTCAAACTATTTTAACCCAGTGATCTATGGTTAGGTCTTATGCCTTTACCTGCCCTTGCACATTTGACCTTTCCTCACATTGGTATGGAAACAGTGTTTGTGCTCCTATTTAAGGCCACCCCTCCCTACACCTGTGCACTATACCTATTCATCTCAGGAAATAAAGGACAATGCATCCTAATTGTCCCATTTATCTGCTTCAACCTTAATTTCCCCCTCCTTGGTAGATCATTCCCAATGGCATAGGAATATTTTGTAATTTATCCCATTTTATTCCCTGGACCCCACATGGCCAACTAGCTATGCCATTTCTCTGGTCTCCTTTAAAACAAGAACAATCAAGTGTTTTCCTTACTCTCTGCCTCCAGTTCCTTTCTTCTATTCTCCCTTTAATCCACTCCAAGCAGGATTTTATCTCTAACATTCTAATGAAATAGCTCTTGTCAGAGTCATCAGTGACTTCCGCATTGCAGAGCACAGTGGTCAAATCTCATTCTCATCCTACTCAAGCTGCATTTACTAGGGTAAATCACTTGCTCATTCTTGAATCCTTTCTTCACTTGACTTCTGGGAGTAAAACGTCTCTTGCTTTTCTTCCATCGCACTGGCCCCTCCTTTTCTCTTTCCTTTACTGGTCCCTGCATGTTCTTGTTTCCTAAGCCACTACTCCAGAACTTTTATATCTCACAGTTTTTGGGACTTGGACTTTGGGCTAGGGTGATTCTTGCAGTCCGTTGGAATTAACAGAGGTTATTTGATGTTCTTCAGCTGGTGGCGATCTGGTTTGAAATTTTTTGAAGTGGCTTTACTTATGTGCTTGTTGCCTTGGTGACACTATCTGAAAGGCTGAGCTCAGCAGGGTCTCTCTACCTATCAGTTTCTTTCTGTAGTCTCTCCATCAGGGTAACTGGACTTTATTCTTGGAGGTTCAGGCTCCAGAGATCAAAGCAAAAGCTGCCAGCCCTTCGCAGCCTAGGCCTGGAGCTGGCGTGGTGTCACCTCTGCCATGTACTCTATTGTCACCACAGGCACAAATTTAGAGGAAGAGGAAATGGACACCTCACTCATGGGAAGGAATATCAGAGAATTTGCTGTCATCTTTAACCTTTCACATTCCTCAACCCCTTGCCTCTTAAAATGCTGGAGAATCTCAGAGCTTAATCCTTAGATCTTTTCTCTTCAATCTACCTATTTTTTTTTTTTATAAACTCATCCAGTCTTTTGGCTTTAAATAGCGATCATCTGTTATCTCATGATTCCTAAATAATGCATTTTCATATTTGAGTCCAGAAATCAAGACTCTTAAATATCCAACTTTTTATCCAATATACCTTTTCAACTTCTGAGCCTAGGTTTCTAATGGACACCTCAAACTTGTCCTGTACAAAATATAACTTCTTATTTTCACCCTCAGATCTATTCCTCCTGTAATCTTCCTCTTTCTTCTTGTTTTTCAGTTCAAAACCGTTAGGTCACTCTTGATCGTTAATTTTCTCTCATATTCTACTTCTAATTCAACAGAAAATTATTTGGAGCTATGTTCAAGATATATCCAGATTCTGGCTAATTTATACCACTTTCTCCATCACCACTAAGCAGGTAACTATTATCTCCCTGTGATTTTGTAACAACCTATTAGCTAACATTTTCTCTCTTTTCTTTATTTTTTAGAAAAAGTCTGTTTACAAAATAGTTCCCAGAATGGTACTCTGCAAATGTAAGTCTGCTCCTACCATTCTTTTGTCCAAATATTCCAATCTCATAGTAAAGGTCAAATGTTCACAGTGGCCTCTAAGGTCTCACATGTCCTATCCTGAAGAATATTCCTAACTTAATCTCTTGCAATTCAGCCTTCACTCACTATATGAAATTATACAGTCATCCTTTGCTTTTCCTCAAACAGGAGGAAATTCCCACACCAGCACCTGGAAGACTCTCCTCCTTTATTCATTCAGGTCTCTGCTCTGGTGTCAACTTACCAATGAGGCCATTCCTAACCTGTTTATGCAGTAACACAATAGCAAAACCTCCCAGTTCCAGGACTCCCTAACTCCCATAATTTCTCACCATTGTATTTTTCTCCATCGTGCTTATCTTCATCTGTTCTTACCTTGCTTATTTCTATTGATCCCTCCCTATCAGAATGTGAACTTCATGAAGTAAGGATCTTGCTAGGATCAGGGATCAGTTTAGAGTTGTATCCCCAGTGCCTTTGACTAAAAAGAGAATCAACATTATTTTATGCTTTGATGTGTACTTTTTCAATTACTTATTTTACAGAATATACTGATATTTTTGCTTGTTCATAATATTGGTTAAAGTTAGAAACCTTTTTCATGTTCCTAGAATTTGATTAGGACTGACCAGAAAGTATTTCAGCACACTAAGAGTATTTGGCAATAATAAGACTGGGTAAGAATGCCACTGGGTAAGAATGCCCTGACCACTTATGGGCTCTGTGACCTAAAGCAAATGGTGTAACCTCTCTCTACAGCGTTAGTTCCCCTGTCTTTGAAATGGGGAAAACAATACTTCCCATGGATGCTGTGAACATGTGATGAAGCAATGTGGATAAAACACTTACATTTATCTAGAATATAGTAGGCACTTGATAAACGTGGGTTGCAATTTTTTAATGTAAAATATCATAATTGAGGAAGAAACAAAATATTTCAGCATTTATTATTTTTATGTAGTAACTCAGACATTTTTTCAACTTGAAATATGCTAAAATATTATGCTAAATTTAAACCAGATTAGAATCATTTGTTAATAAAAATTACGCTGTTTATATTACTTTCATTCATATTTACTTTATTTCAATATTTTATAGTCTGGTTATATTTCCACATAGAATGGCTATAATTTTGGTGTATCACGTAGACCATTTTACCCAACTTTTAAAATAATTTCTTTAGTGTCTTTGGCTTTTTTAGAACATGCCTCTGTCATTAGGATATTATAAAATTTAATTTTTTCCCCTAAATATTTATATCTTTAATTATGTTAATTGTCTGTATAATTGATTAAAACAAGTTATTTATATCAAAATGTATTTATCATTTTATTTATTATTTAGAAGGATGTTTGGAATTGCAAATGAAAAAAGTTAACTGATTATTTTAGTATGGTATAGTATGTTAAGGTAAAATCAATTCTACAGTTTATAAATATATTGGCAATATTGGCTATGTTTTAGAATATTTTGTTACTTATTTCTTATATAATTCTTATATAATTTTTCTAAGTTATTATATATAATTTGCTCAGTATGAAATCTTATTTTGCTTCTCAGACACAGACCAGAACAGAATTGAGAGCTCAGAAATAAACCAATGCATGTACAAGCAACTAATACTTGACACTAGAGCCAAAAAGAGGAAAATATATTCCCTTCATAAAATTATACTAGGGAAACTGGGTGTCCATATGCAAAATAATGAAACTGGACACTTATTTTACTACTCTTCAAAATTAACTCAGCATGGATTAAAGACTTAAATGTAAGACCTAGAACATTTGTTAAAAAACAAAATTTAACTGGTAAATTTGAAGATCTAATTGGTTTTATTAAACATTTGTGAAGGCAGCATCCTATCTAGTACATCAGACAGCACTCCAAGGAGTTGTACCAAATGGAATATTTTTATAAGCATAAGGAGGAAGGGGCAAGGATGTTATTAGCAGAAGAAAAGAGAGAATTGTATCAGGCCAGGTCATCTTTTTTGGGGGGAAGTGGGGGGCAAGGGGTCTTATTATGCAGGTTACCTCACTAGTGTTGATCAGGAAATTTCATATTGTCTCTTTAAAGGTCACAATCCTGGAAGAGTTTGAGACTGCAATTAAGTCTTGGTTTGCTATCATGGGGAAAAATGACTCCATTTTGGGCTTGTTATTTCTTTTTAACAAGTAAAACTCCTAGAGGAAAACATAGGGAGAAGTATCCTTGACATTGATTTTGACAATGATTTTTTTGGATAATTTGCCAAAAGCATTAGCAACAAAAGCAGAAATAAATAAATGGGACTATATCAAACTAAAAACTTCTGCACAGCAAAATGGAAAGGCAACCTATAGAATGGAAGAAAATATTTACAAATCATGCAACTAAGAGGTTAACATTCAAAATGTATTAGGAATTCATACAACTCAATAAAAGAAATCATTATCATCATCCAAGTAAAAAATGGACAGGGAAAAGGACCCAAATAGATGTTTTTCCAAAGAAGATACACAGCTGGCCAACAGGTATAGGAAAATGTGCTAACATCACTAATGATCAGGGAAATGCAAATCAAAACCACAGTGAGATATCACTTCACACTTCTTAAAATGACTATTATCAAAAAGACAAGAGGTAATTGCTGGCAAGGATGTGGAGAAAATGGAACCCTTGTGTACTGTTGCTGGGAATGTAAATGGTATAGCCACTACAGATAATAGTATGAAGGTTTCTCAAAAAATTACAAATAGAACTACCATATGATCCACAATTCCAATTCTGTAGGGAAGGTATAAACGAAGGAACTGAAATCTCTATCTTGAAGAGATATGTGAATTCCCATGTTCACTGCAGCATTACTTACAATAGCCAAGACATGGAAACAGACTAAGTGTTCATTGACAGATGAATGGATTGAGAAGATATGATATACAATATTATTCAGCCATAGAAAAGACGGAATCCTGACATCTGCGACAACATGGATGGACTTTGAGGTCATTATGCTAAGTGAAATACGCCAGACAAAGACGAATACTGTATGATCTCACTTTTATGTGGAATCTAGGGAAAAAAAAAAAAAACTCATAGAATGAGTAAATGTTGCCAAGTGCATGAGTGTGAGGGAACTGGGTGAAAATGATCAAAGGGTACAAACTTGCAGTTATAAGATGAATAATTTCTGGGAATCTAATATACAGCATGGTGATCATAGTTAACAATAGTGTAGTGTATACTTGAAAGTTGCTAATAGAGTAAATCTTCAAAGTTCTCACCTGAACGTTTGAAAAATGAAAAAAAAAAGCAACCATGTGAGATAGCTGTATTAACTAACCTTACTGTAGTAATCATTTCACAAAATATACACATATAAATTTATCACACTGTATGCCTTAAAGTTACACAGTGTTATGTGTCAATTATATCAATAAAGCTGAAAAAAACAATACACTATATTTAGATGACTGATTTTTTTTTTAAAGTAGTAAGCAATTAGTGTTCAGAGAACTAAGAAAATAATTAAAAAACAGTAACATAGCGTCTATTTCTAGGATATTGTGACTTTTTGGAGATATATATTTGGTTATCAAGATGATCTTACTCAGTGGCTCCTGGCTCCCAGCCTTCCAAACCCTTGGAATTTTCTGAGTACTAAGAACAATAAGAGCATCTTTTGTCATAATATTTGGTATCTTGTCCTCAGTTCCTGAAAACACTTTAATTATAAGGGTGAAAAAAAGTGTCTTGTTATTCATAACAAGCCCCTTTCCACCACAGCTGGGTTTATATTAATGAAGTGACTTTTGGAAAGTACCTGAGGATGAAGGCTGGTGGTCAGGGGAACCAGTCATGAATAGAGGATTTGAACTCTGAATGCCACCCCCTAGTTTCTGGCAAGAAAAGAGCAGCTAGCCAAGGATTTAATCAGTCATGCCTGTGTAATGAACCCTCCTTAAAAACTCAAAAGGGTGTTCAAAGAGCGTCCAGGTTGGTGACTGTTTGGAGATTTGGGGAGGGGGTGTACGTGCAGAGGGCATGGAAACTCTGCCCCTCTTCCCACATACCTTGCCCTATGTAGCTTTTCAGCTGGCTGTTGATTTGTATCCTTTATTATCCTTTGTAATAAAACATAATCTAATGGGTAAACTGGTTTCTTGAGTTCTGTGAGCAGCTCCAGCAAATTAATAGAACCCCAGGAAGGGATTGTGGAAACTTCTGATTTATAGCCAATTAGTCAGAAGTACAGGTAGCATCCTGAGCTTGCGGTTGGCATCCTGAGTTGGAGGGAGTCGCAATCTCCAAGTTATCGCCAGTAGGTCTGAAGAACAGATGATGTCCAAGATTTTTGACTGGCATCTGAAGTGGGAAGTGGTCTTGGGGTTCTGAGCCTTGTGGGATCCAATGCTATCTCTGGGTAGACAGTGTCAGAATCAAGTTTAATTTTAGAATACCCAGCTGTGTCCCAAGAATTGCTTGGTAGTGTGAGGGGAACCCCCGCCCTACCCCTGTGAAATTGTGTATACAGAATCTAAATAATATTCTAATTTATTTAATTTATTCAACATGGGAAAAAAGTAAGTAGAGGGTACTTAATAAGATACCTGAATATTAAAATTACCTAGCTTTATACATTACTTATTTTTCATTCAGAGATATTAGGGATATTCATGAATTAAATTAGAATATAGAGATACGTTTGCCGTATGGAAAATATTCCTGATCATGATGATTTTAGGTCCCTACAATATGGAATGCATACTCAAAATGGTGGATTTTGCTCCAGATTATAAAGGCAAAATCTTTGGCATATTTTGCTTTTATCACCCTTTCCGTTTCAGGAAGCAAATAGATGAAACCAAGGCTTACTATCTATGCCTCACTACTTATTCCTGTGGTTGGCTATCCGCCTGTCACTGCCAATTCCCCACACTATGTATGGGTACTCCCCACTAATGGGCATTGCTTTTGGACTTTTGTATCCTAGAGTCTTTCTCCTTTAAGAAAATCATCACTCCACTTATTTCCTGGGGTCATCTTAGTTCTTTACCAGGGAGATGCATTTTCAAATGAGGATTTTGATGGAAGATAGTTCAGTGACCTTTGGCAGACCAGGGACTACAAAGTACATAAGAACACTCAAGGCTTTGAAGAATGTTATTGTTTTTCTGTGGTAACAAGAAATAGTACTATCTAAACAAGAATAAATTGTCAAATCACAATCAGAGTTTTTGGTTTAGTTCAATTGGCTTATTATCTAAGGTAAAAAGTATATATACCCAATTCTGAAGTTGAATGTGGTTTCCTATTAATTCTCTTAAAGTTTATTTATTTATTTATTTATTCATAATTTTGATATTGGTACCTGGATGTTTCTTATCTTGGCTTAAAATCAAAATGTAATTTTTCTTTTTTAAATATTTTAATCTTGAAATCAAAAATTTAAAGCACATATACAAAATTTTTTTAGTTAAAAGTACAGTTATTGTTACTTAAATGTATATACTAGACAAATGTATTTTGTAAAGAACTCTCAGGTTTCAAAAGGCAACTTTAGAAAATCACAGTATGTCACTTCAAATACACAGTTGTGAGGATATGAGAATCACTTGGAGAATTCATGCTAAGACTTAATACCAGTGGCACACATTTTAGAAGATGTTAAGCAGAAATGTTGCAGAAAAAATAGTCTTTCTGTTTAAAAAAAATGTTATACTTACCTACTCCGAAAAGGGAAGAAGGCCTAAGTTTGAATTCACGGCATATTGCTGTAATACGCTATTAGCCTAATCCTTCATTTTCTTGTCAGTTAAAGACTTATCTTTATTCACTGATTCACTTATCAGTAATTCGCTGGGTATTTTAAAGCTGGTTGTTAAAAATCCCTTTGTTTATGGCAATAAGGCACCATTCATTTTGTGAACTTTATAAAACCAACCCTCTGCCAATTTTGCTCTTTGAGAATAGCTCTAAAAATGTGTTCCCACAGTAATTACTTATTCCAGAGATGTTCATTAAAGAATGAAGTAAGAGGCAAGTGTTTGGAACAATTGTATCCCACTAAAGCCAGCTTTACTAAGCACCTTTCCAGCATCTACAGTACTTATGTACATTAAAAAAAAAAAAAAGAGCAACTTAAGAAACCTTATGCAGAATTTGTACTTTTGAGTGTTTTTATCTGGAGTGATAGTAACTATATGGGGTGTTATTTTTACATATTTATATTTAAGTGAGAAATTCAGCAAAGGGTTGGGGGGAAGCTGGGATGTTTTTGAATGTGAGCCCAGCTGTCCATCATATACCTGCTGTGACTAGTTTGGGTCATTCTAGTGAATCTGCTCTCTATTGCCTACCCACCCTCAGCCTCCAGGATGTGAACGGGAAGGAGGGGGATAAATCCCAGTGAAGCCAGCTAAGTCTTAACAGAGAAAATAATAATTTTAAAGTTGGCTTTGGAGTTGTATATTTCTTTTAGAATTGATCTGTTATTGTGGGTGAGTAGGAAGAAGAGTTTCTTTCCCTGTTATCAGAATCTGAGTGCTCGAACGTGTGTAGGTACTGCATAGTTATCCTAAAGTCACAGTGAACCCTCCCACTGAGCCCTACCGGGCAAAGGAATAAAGAAAACACAGCGCTAGAGGGAACCTGTCACTGACGAATCTGAATTGATAAACTTCTTACATAAATGAAGCTTTATGTATTTATATTTCATAAAATAATACAAGAGACCAAGAAGGAAATCAGAGAATGTGGGATTGGGTGTATTTCTTAAATTTCTAAGAACTAAGCTACGTAGATACGAACCATTTATAATGAGCACATTCTTTGTTTGAATGCTAATAACACAGCCAAATTAGTTTTCTCAGTGCTTGGAAATAGTTTTCCAGTTTTTGACCTCCAGATTTGAGCTATTGTGTCTGCACTATTTTTTTCCTTTTAGCTATCCATCATCAAGATTTCAATTATAAATGTAGTTTAGGTTCATTGAATTGAATGTATTTGACATCTTGCAATTTAAATGAATTATTTTACTCTAAAATTTCAGTATTTTGCCTGGACTCACGTGGAGTGATAATACCGAGAGTTCTATGGAGAAATACTGCAAGGAATAGCGGGGCTTTTCTGGATCATACCTCAAGAAGGATGGAGATCCTTATATTGTATCATCTAGGAATATTTACTCAGGATTCAGGCTGCTAGCATTTGCGTGACAGTACAAAACCTCTCAAAGCTTCAGTTTCTTCATCTGTAAAATGGGAATGATGACAATACTTATTTTAACTTTTTTTATTTTTGTAAATGTAAATTAGGTGAGAGTCACTAGGAACAATCCTAAGATCATTGCTTGGCACATAATACATCCTCAGTGATGTTAGCTATTATTATTACTGTATACCTATGACTAAAGCACCTTTTCTTTAAAAAAAAATAATACTTATATCCAAATTATAAAATAGTTCCTATACCTGCAATCAAAAATTTTGAAAGTTAGAATAAAAAATAAGAATTTAGTGTAATACTACTATCTGGGATGTGTCCACTATCAATATAACTATCATATGCCTTTATTAAAATGGAATCATGTTCTATATAACGGTTCTTAACCTCTTTTTTTTCTTTTCCACTGTCAGTTCATGGACATCTTTCCATCAATAAATAGGGATGCACCACTTAATTTTTTGTGTCTATGTCACACTTCATTGTAGAACATAATTTAAGCAACCATCCCCGTCATTTAAAATGCTCTTTGTGAATATAGGTAATAAGAAATAATTTTAATCAGCGCATTCTCATTAACTGCCTCTGCCTGTTTGTTAAAAATGACTGGAACCTACGTAATGCTTAGGTCTAGATCCCAGCTCTGCCACCTACTGGCTGTGTGACCTTAGGCAAGTTGTGTAAGTTCATTGGTAGCTCGTGTATTTATTGATTGTTCCATTTATAAAATGGTGATAATCTGAGTAGCTGCCTCACAGGGTTGTTGATCATAGTAGGTAAGCTAAGACATGTAAAGCTTTTACAACTGGTTTTTGGTGTACAATTAGTGCTCGATAAGTATTAGCTTGAGGCCCTGTGAAATCCTGGATTTCCTACCAAATCATTAAAGAAAAAACTACATTACTTCTTTGAATTAAGGTAAATTTTATTTGCAAACTTTACATTTCCCAGAAATATTTATGTATACTTTGGGATGTTTATTTGTAAAAATATGTATTATCCTACACATCCCAGTTTCCAAACCATGTTGGTTAGAGGGGATTTTAATAAAGTTAATTCTGGGCACACTCCTCACTGAACAATTTGGAAGCAATCACTGTTAAACATTAGTGACTAGGTTCATGTTTTGCAACTTTTCTTAACATCTGAGCAACAGAGGACACCCTTGGTGATGACTCAGTCTTACTGCTCTATGTTGACGGGTGCAGGGGTGTGGCTGTGGAAATAGGATGCTATCCCTCCTTTTTAAGGACAGAATCTGGGGGAATGGTAAAATCTGAAGGGATTTTGAAAAATTATACTCACTCAGGTGTTGTGACATGTTACTTCTACTTCTGCAATACTTGTCTATGATATCCTCATTAGATAATTCTGGAACAGAGTTACCTCAATCAATTAAGAGCTTCCCAAACTGCTAAAACCCACAGAGAAGGTATGAATACTCTGACGCTGACTAACTTTCTCTGCCCTCTAGCAGTCCAAGCAGGACAGGGCAGCTGGAGCCCTCTGGCAAGACCATCAGCAGCTTCATTTATTTCCCCTAGAGGGTCCTAAATGAATTTAAGCTTCTCTATGTGCCTTGACATGAAAGAGTTGGAAAGCACACTCTTAAGTGCCACTTTCCGCTGACTCCACGGGCTAGAACAATTAGCTACATGCAGACATGTGATGGAAAATGTTCATATGAATTCTCCTTGCTAGGTAGATTAGCTTGTATCTTTGTTATACTATAGTAGAGCATTCTAGCATGTAAGCCAGTGTTTTAAAAATTAGAGATTCATGGACATCTAGAATACATCTATTGATTCAGTTTGAGAAACGCTTCTAAAAATTGACACTGCATGATAGTTTAGTGCTCACATGGTTGGAAACACAAATACAAATTACTGTCACTGAAAACATAAAGAAAAAAAAACTTGATTGTAACCTGGCCACTGAGATTAAAATATGCAAATATTGATATGGCTTTAGGAGATGATCAAAATGAAAACAACAAAATTAACAGATGTGAAATCTTCTAACACGTATCTGTGTGGACTATAGGATAATACCATTCTAAAGCTATGTGTGTAACTGAAACTCTATGCTGTACAGCAGAAAGTAACACAGCATTGGAAACCGACTGTACTTCAGGATCTGGGGGGGTGGGAATCGGTCATCTGTCCTTCAACAAGCTCTTCAGGTAATGCTGATGTGCATGAGTTTGAGAACCATATTAATGAGGCCAACTACTTTCCAATACTTACACACCAAATAAAGGCTGTCCTTTATTTACCTTAGGACACAATACCCTCATCTGAGAGAGGCTGCTGTTATTTCAGCTCTTTTTAAAGAATCTGTCTCAGAGCCAGTTGGTAACTAAGGAGAAATTCAGTTTCATTATCTTATAGTCAGTCTCATTAAGCAGTTACTCAGAGCATCTGTATGAATCTCAGATTTGACTTTGCCCTGCAGTGAACAAAAATTTGAGAGCTTTTCACATTGGAGTTATTAGTCTTCAAGAAAATGCAGTCACAATTTTTACTGAAAGCTTAATATTTATTAAAAAGCCCTGATAGACACTTCTGGAACTTGTAGGACATTCTCCACCATAGTATTACATAGCTTCTAATTCTCCCTAATTGGTCTTTGGTTGGAAACATTAACCTGATGAATACTTCATTTATTTGAGTTTCCTACCTCCTGAGTCAGAGTTAAGAGTTAGCTTTGGAAGGAGACTGGAGGTCAAGTGGTTACTGAGTAAAATCTTTCTTAATGGAAGAAGTCAAACCAAAACTTGATGTACCCCCACCTCATTGCCACGACTGACATGGCTACTGATACCTCTGCTGCTATGAAATCATTTTCCAAATGCCTAATTTACACATGGTTCTCAGTTCTCAACTTGTCTCAGAGCAATTATGGTGGCTGATGGTGGCTCAAGATGAGAAAAGAAGCAAGAGAGCATGAACCCCAGTAGTCAGTCCTGCTCGCTTCTACTGCTCCATCCATCACCAGTATTCTGTTCTGAGTGTTTAACTGCCAATTCAAGTTAATCCATCTTTCATCTCAGAGATTCCAACCTAGATCTTGTGACAAAATGTCCAGGATGACCATCATTTTTGTAAAAGGAGTACACAGAGGAGGAATAATCCAGACGTTTTCCTCTGAACCTTAAATGGACCTCGCATATGTTTCCTGAAGTTCTTCCTCTAGTGCCCCTGTAGCTTGAGGCTTCTTCCAGAGTCCACCAGGGGAAGGCTGGAAAATGAGGGAACATTCTGGTCACTGGAGGAAGAGGAATATTTGAGGTCTTGTCCAGCAGATAGAAATCTGCCAGTGATGTGGTGGGCCCTAAGCAAAAAGCACATAAAACTCAATCTGTTACCAAGTGACAGGGAAAACTGCTGATCGGATTTTAATAAATAAATTTGCAGCTATTTTTTACTTTGTATGTACCTTTACTATTTTACACAAAGTAGATCATATCTTATGTTTGTTTTTAACCTGCCTTTTTTTCAACTTAAAAAGTTTTCTCATTATACATCCCTTTTAGGTCAGAAGTTTCTATTCCAATATTTTTAAATAAGATTTCATAGTATTCTTTTCTTATACAAGAAAGTTTATTAAACCAATTCTCTATTGTTTAAAATATTTATTGTCTTCATTTTTGGATTGGACCCTTTTTAATGCTATCCTATGAATATGTAGAATAAACCCCAAAATATCAATATGAATATTCATATTTTATTAGTGGATTTGAATTTATTTTCATATGAATACATTTAAATTGTTCAAAATCAAAACTGTTTAAAAATACATATTGAGAAGTTCTTCTCCTACCTTATTTATTCCTTCATTTTATTGACTTCTGACACATTGTAATACAAATATAAGCAAACATGAATATGCATGTATTGTTTTCTCACTTGTTTCTTTTCATAGAGGTAGCAGACTATGAACATTTTCCTGTATTTAAAAGAAATGGTGAAATATATCCTGGAGCTCTCTCTACATTTGTACATAGATTGTATATGTATATATATAATTTTATAATTTTTAATATATGTAACTTTTTTCCTTGGCTCAGAGTTTTTGTTGTGTAGAAGGAACTAGTCTTCTATTGTTGAACATTTCGATACTTTTAGTCTTTTGCTACCACTTGTCTCAGTGAATAATTGTGTATGTATATATATACTTTCATATATGTATAGGAATATCTGCTCAGATTCATTTGGATACAGTACGATCTATTTTTATAACATTAATATTACTCTAACAGCTCCTAATTCTGACTAAACTCATTTCAGAATCCAGGCATATTAATTGCTTTTGTTTCTTTTCTGAAATGAAATAACATAGGCATTGATTTTAGGAAGAAGCATAACAATCTGGGTATCTCAGATGGCATTTCTCACCTTATAACTCTGATAAGTATATTTTAGTTGACTCCAAAGAGTTCCAGTTTGCTCTCTGAAAAAAGTTACAATGTGAGACGATTTAATTGTCAAAAATAAACACAAGATTTTCTACCATTATCTTCCACATATAACAAAAGAAAATTCATGTAATTTAAGTGTAGGCATGCTTCTGAAATTTAGATTTGCTCACCTATGTATATGCAGTCTTACCAAGCATCTTATTTCATATTATGTCTTTAAAGAGACTTATAAAGATTAAATATTTGAATTTGATCTTGCCCAGTATTATTAAATACTTTTTTCTGATTTTAATTATGAATATGTCAGTTACCTTATGATAGTATAAAATAACCTTTTGTCTGTTTATTTTCAATAAAACTGTTCAAATTACTTAAAAGATTAACATAACCTGACACTAATCTGTATTCTAGTGCAGTGGTTTTCAACCATTGGCTGAACATTAGAATCACCTGGGGAGATTTTTAAAAACCCTAATAACAAGACTACCACAGACCAATGAAATATACATTTTTGGTAGAAGGACCTAAGTCATAGTATTTTTTTTTTAACTCCTCAGGTAATTTCAATTTGTAGCCAAGTTTGAGAATCACTGCTCTAGGAGAAGAAATAATTACATGATTTTTACCCATTCTTGCCAATTAAAATTTATTTCAATATAATTTACAAGTATCTGTTTTGTTAAATATTTCATTGAAAATGAAAAACCAAATTAACAATTCTTTGTTTTTGTATTTGCTATGAAAGGATTGAATTCTCAAGAAAGTTAATTACATTATCTGCAAAATGTCTTCTACATTTTGGTGTGTTGAGAAAAGAAGTTCATTAAGTTTCGAGAGATTCTCAATGTGGTCCTTCTGGAGTAGAGGGCTTGGCCACAGGCAGAGACATGTTTAGATATTGGTTTGCACCTGACCTTTATCTCATGTAAGCAAAAAACACCTCTCTGTTTATAATATAAGGCTGAGTTGTACATAAATTTCTCTTTTTCTAATGTAAGACAGAGTTGTGCATAAATTTCTCTGAGTAATTTTGTATATATGTATATATATATAATGATATCTGTAATAAAACTATAAAATTTCTGTGCCCATATTTATAAAGCAAACAAGCCACATGCAAAAGTGGGCAAGTTAGCTGTGATTCAAAAAACAATCTCAGAATGTAGGTAAGGCTGGCAGGTTTTTCTTTCTTCTGATTGAATAGCCCGTTATTACTCCTGGGTGAACTTAAAAAGAGAATGTAGATAATTTGGAAAAGTTTTTATAAAACTTATGAAAGCTTTTTTGACGGGGAAAAACTGTCTTCTGTCTTGTTAAGTAAACAAGAAATGGAGATTTTCTAGAAAAGAAAAAAAAGTGATTGTCTTGAGAATGTGGGCTAATTTGTCCTTAAACATAATTTTCCATATGTATGTTTCTGAGAAGTTATATACTGGAAAGTTCGTAGTGTTCTAATTTCAGAGGAGGCACTGGGGATTGAACCCAAGACCTCATGCATGCTAAGCATGTACTCTACCACTTGAGCTATACCCTCCCCACAAGTTCATAGTATTCTAATTTGAAAAGATGTGACCCAATAACTAATGGGAAAAGAAAGATAATCATATAAGAACATTGCAAGGAAAATAAGGTCTGGATTTCTGATTCTAGATTTCATTGTTTTTTCTACTACTGAATAGGTAGTATGTAAGAAATAATCACTGGATTAATTTTGTATCTATGATGTTTTGTTATATGTTATAATATAAAGTATTTTTTCCCCTTAGATTCATCTCATAAATCTTACAGGCCATTGATTTCCTCATCTTTGGGAATTGAGTATTTTACTAGAAAGATGATGTCTAGAAGTCTCTTAAGTTTATAAAGCATTCTGTTTAAGCTACTCTTTCTTTCAACACTCTCACAGAGTGAGTTTATATTTTAATTACCAGAGAAATTATATTTGCAAGGCAGTGCATTGCCTGCTGTGACAGTTATTCTTTTGTTTAAAGGATGTAATGTTTCTGACTTTTGGGTGAAGCCTCAAACTAATACCAGTTATAGGACAATATGTGTTGTTAACTTTTAACGAATTGTATTTGGTAACTAGGTTCTCTTCTTGCAGGCTTCTTGAAGCATGCTTTCACCTTTCAAATATTTTGGCCTGCCATTAATCCAATGACTTCACCCTCTTTGTTCCCCTAGACAGGGTAATTTCATCAAAGTTTTCCCACTTGGCCCAAATCTGTATTAGCTATTTGGTGTGCTGTAAATTTAAAAGCCAGTAGTATTCCTCCCACTCCTTATATATACAAAAAACAGATGTAGTGATTACACTGTAATGTTCCTGGCTAAAGTAAATTTAGATGTAAGAATATAACCTTTATATGTATTGGAGCAAAGTATGTCATTCTTTCTCATTTCACTTAAATGGATGTTTAATAAAATTGCTACTTATCAAAAGAGAAACTCCAGAGGAAGACTAAATAAATGAGGTGATATTTTAAAAGTTAATGAATGAGGTGCCTTGATCTTTGGCTCCATTATGCTCTTTTCATTGCTTCACAGAGCTCTTAAAACACGAGATGTGATGTAAAGGGCAGGTAAGCTAAGTTAAACATTGCTTTAAAAAGTAAGCAGTGAAACACGTATATTTACCCAAGGGCCAAGAGTTACAAGTCCTTTATTCTAGAAGGCATTATGAGGCAAAATGTAAAACTTAAATTATTCTCTTTTTTAACATAACAAATACTGAAATTGAACTGTGTTTGAAGTGAGTAAGACTACAAAAATGTCTGGTGAAATAAAATACAGTAAAATATTTAAAAATTTCACTTTGTTACTCAGATGGTACTACCATTTTTCTGTTTAAGAGACTGGTTTGTGTGGTATCTTCATAAGCATTGTTTTTTATTTTTAATTGAGGTATAATTGACCTATAACATTAGTTTCAGGGATACAATATAATGATTCAATATTTGTATATACTGGAAAATGATCAATATAACAATTCTAGTTAGTATCTGTCACCATACATAGTTACAGTTTTTTTTTCCCCTTGTGATGAGGACTTCTAAATTTTACTCTCTTAACTATCGAATGTGATATAGTATTAACTATAGTCACCATGCTGCACATGACATCTCTATGACATATTTATTTTATGAGCATATGTTTTATAATCAGTAAAGATCATGCCTTTAGTGCCAACTTATTTCATGTTGGTGATTCTGAATTCTTTAATTATTAATTTTGAAAGTCTGTACGAATGATTTTAACAACACTACTAAGATATCCTAGACTTAGTTAAGGCTTTTTGTTCACAAGTAAGTCAAATTGAGCTAACTTAAGCCAAATATATAACTACTAAAAGGCTGCTGGACTGTTTCATGCAGTCTAATAAGAGGAAAGTGCCTTGCTCTTCAGTGTAGAACAGAACTGGATACTTAATGCCTGCTGAAATATTCTCTCTCTTCCATCTCTGCTTCTTCCTGTGAACTTACCTCATAGTTTTTCCTGCGCCAGACCACTGATTTCAATCCTCAGAGAAGCTGGAAGAGGGTCAGTACACAGTCATGAGTTTACACAGATTTCCAAAGTCCTGGACCAAGCTGAAAGAATATTTATCAACCCCAATTCTAAATTCCTAAGAGAAAGTGTTTAATTAAGCCAGCCTGGTCAAGTGTCCAACTATGTTGAATCAGTTAGGGGAGACAGTGTCACTGAGCTGCTGAGGACCCACCCCTGTGGACAGGGCAGGCAGTTCTGAAAGATGAGGAATTGACATAGCATCCCAAGAAATGTCCATTACAGCCCTGTTAGATAAATAGTTAAGTGTAAATTTAATTTTTTTTTCATGTCAAGTAGATTAGTTACCAGAGAAAAACTGTAGTTTTTAAAATGTAAAATTAAGATTGTATTTGTTCATTGAAAAACATTCTCTTGTACTGTATTAATTGTTCAGTATATCAGAAAATCCTTAAATTCTTACATTGGTGTTCTGCAACTTGATCAACTGCTATTTATTTGTTTATTTGTTTGTTTTCTTAAGTGTGCTTGTGGGTTATTTAAGAAAAAGTAGAAAAGTAAATTTTGGACTTGTATTACCAAATAAAACTTGTCCTAGTTCTAATATTAACGAAGTAATTTTAAAAAAGTATTAAATAAACTATATAATGTATAGTTACATAAATGCCATTTTTTTCATGCAAAATGTTGCTTGGAATATGAGTATTTAAAAGGTGGATTAGAGATTTTCAAGTCCAAAACACCTTAATATATGTAATTAAGTAAAGTAATATCCAGGAAGGTGAAATGTCCTTTTAAAGTTACAAAAACTATTTAGTGAAAACTCATAGTGAGGAGCCACATCTTCTGACTTCTAACCTTATATTAGCCACTTGTCCTCTACTTACATTAAAAACAAATTAGCACGTCTATCATGCTGCTGCCAACAGCTGCCCCTTTAAGAAAAGAGAATCTTGGGGTTTTAAGAATTATCAATGTAATGTTTATTCTCATGTTAAGTTTAAACAATCAATTGTTTTTCTGACTCAAGAAGCTCTTGAAAGTAAGGAAGATATGTGGAGTTCTATTTGGCACATACTTGTCAGCATTTGGGTAGCCTCCTCTTGGAGTCCATGTCTTCAGCTCATTACAGCACTGCATTGCTTAAGACAATTGCAAGTATACAGAAATGAGTTCACTGAGTCCCCCAAAGAGCTTTATTAGTAAAGCTCACCCAGATGACTATGTTTTATGGAAAACTGCATTTAAAGTGTACTTTTCCAGTTGAATTAGTAAAAGATGAGTTCTTTTTAGAAATAATTATATTTTTGATGTGACTTACTTATTTGTAATTTTCTTTAACCTGGATTTTGAAGCCTTCCACTGTAGTGAGTTAAGAGAATGAATGGGGCAATATTTTTGCTCGTGTGAGTAAAAAATGTTTTCTTGTCCGTGCTCTAAATTTTAAGCATAAGTGATCTGTGATAATGGCAACGTTTTCCAGTACACACTGGCACTTAAGGGGTGATATTAACACTTGTAGTGATCTGTAAACATTTTTTTCTGTGACTTCAGTGCTGCTTAGAAAAGTGATTTTGCCCCTCAAGGTCTTGGGGCAGATTTAATTCATTTGTGCATTTATTTTTAAAACTCAAAATATCTGCATGAGAACATTTAAGTGTACTCACATACAGGTAAGGAGCTGCACATTGGAGGAAAAACATGAGAGTCTTAGTAATATATCTAGCTCTTTCTCTCCTGCTACATTTCTAAGTGCCACTTAATAAACTACTTTACTTTCCTAGGCATTATCTGTAAAATGTAGAGGTTAAGATTAAATAATACCTGAGGTCTCTTCTAGCTCTAAAAGTTTATGTTTCTATGATAAATGTTAATTGCATATATCAACATAAATTCCAATTTATTAGATGAAGGTGAATAATAAGGTCCCATTCTTTAGAAGGTTCAAAATAAATAACAGCGTATTCCGTTGCCTCCTATTGTGTACTATTTCTATTGTTTCCTTAATATCTTTCCTCTTGTGGAATTCTGAGAACTTAAGAAAAGATTTTACAAACCAAGGGTTAGTACTGATGACTGGCATCCTAGAAGGTGTGATGCAATAGCTTCTCGGTCTGTGCTATTTTCACTTTTCCCATACTCATATTCATGTTAATGTTTTAAACTTCAAGCGAGCAGTTTAGAAGAATTGAAATTAAAAAGAAAAGAGGAACATGAAACGCTATTTTTAACTATGAGGAAGGCTACTGTTTTTGAGGAGCTGATTCCCAACTTTTTGGGGCAGAGATGATCTGCCCAGTCCCCCCACCCAACTCTCATGCTTAAGATCTGGTTTTTATGAATGAGTGCATGAGAAAGAATACCATATGGCATTTTCAGGTTCAGCAATGAAAAGTAAGGCAAGAATGCAATATTGAAATGAACACTCATGGCTTAGGAGATGGGAATTCCAGATGGGGTATTTTATACCAACTTTCCAGTGATATTCTTCAAGTCTCTTTGTTTCCTTACCTTTTCTTTCAATAGCTATAAATTAAGGAGCCTGAGCTAAATTTACTCTAAGTTCACTATTAACTGCAAATGTACTGCTTTCAGATGTATATCCATTATGTACATATAAACAGATATTTTTTCTGAATGTAGCTATTAAGTTTTTAACCTCCCAAGTAGTTTTACCTATTATTTTTTGGAATATACACAACGAATACAAATAATTCAAATATTTGTTTAGGCAAAATTATAGAGAGAAATGTAAACTTTCAGATACTTTTTCTTCCTGCATTATTTTCTGTCCTTTCTAAAGCATTATAAGCAAGGCTTGCTTTTAAGGTTACCTCCCAAATAAGTAAACTTCCTACCTGTGATTAATTACAGAGGAACACTGCACCTTAAAGCAAAGCAAACAAAAACCATAAAGCCAACGAAAACAAAACAAGAAAATGCTTCATAAAAAACAAGTTGAAGTATTAATTCATAATTAGTGAAAAGCAAACCTGGAAATTAATTATCACAAGGTTGATAAATAAGTCATAGTTTTGCTCTTTTATAATCTCAATTAAACTGTAACATATACTCATGCAAAAAAGACAGTCCTGAATGTCCTAGAGGAACAAAAGAGGGTGAACCTACTGAGTTTATTTCTTAATTGTCAGCCCCCCCTTTTTTTTTCCCCTGTTCTTTCAAGAAAATAAACTGTTTTGCTGAATAAGAAGGTTAGGAGAAAGCCTGAGTGAGTCACTCCAATTTGTTTCCACATTCTAAACAGTCAATAAAGGAATTTATTGCCTCATTAGGCAGTTTGAGTAGATTTCTGGAAACCTGGGTGACGTAAGACAGAGAAGTAACCTAGTGAGATGTTTTAAAAGCAGCTGCAGCTGAATTTGTTTTTGAAATTGCAAGTTGCCTGTTAGACTGGAATGACATAGCAATTTGTTTCAAGAAACGGTGCCAGGCAGTGGGCTGGTTTCAAGGAGGAAATTGTGTCTATTTTCAGCAAGTACTAAAAAATACTGTACATACTGGTACTGAAAAATACCATAAGATGGCAGAGCCAGGATGATTGGAAGAGGACAGTGGTCTCAGCAGTGAGACCAAGAATCAACTTCTTATAAGTGAAAACAATGAAAGTTGGCCCATTGAGACTGGCTGCTACATGATGATATAGCCAGCAGTGCACACGCAGGAGGTTGCATGCTGACTTCCGCCCTTCTAAGGTCTTGCCTTTTATTTAGCTGATATTTAGCTCTATGTTCAAATGATACTTAAACTCAGGCCTCCCTCAGACCAAGGCATCTGTAACCACTCTATTATGGTTGTAGTCTTCAAAGATGGAGTCAGGCAAGGGTAGACTTCTTCCCCCACCCTACACTTGCAGTAATCCCTCAGAGTTAGAGGGAACTTCTCTTTAACTTCTTTTCAAATGACTAAAAATTCAATCGGTACCAGCTAAAGATTTTTTTTTAACAAAAGAATGTTGAATTCACTTCAAAATATAAACAACCCAGGAGGCAAAAACTCGTAGAACAAATGATTTATTAGTAAGTAGAACGCAATGACTTGCTTGCCTAAACTAACTTTCTCTTCGTACGTTTAGCAGATAAACACATTAATCATGATCCGTCTGCAGTATATCAAAAGAGAATTTGATAAATTAATCAAACCAGGCATAAAACTAGGAAGTTTCAGGGAATTTTCCAGATAAAATGAGTGGGAATATTTGTTTCTCATAATGAAAAAAACATGTTTGTGTATATGTAAATGTGTCATATATATGCCATCCTATTTAACCTATTTGAATATCCAAAAATTTAGAGAACAATGGAATAAAATAGAAAATAAACGTTTAATCTGAACACTTCTTGTTAGTCAAAAATCAGCTTTTCAGCACGGTTTTATGTTCTTATAAAAGATTACAACTTTAGGAGAGATCTTGGGATGTAAAAAGAAGGAAATATTTTCTCCATCAAATCTTTCAGTTCTTCCAATTGACAGTTTTCCTAACTAGTTGATGACTTGCTACCAGTATTCCACTGGGTATCTAGAGAGTATAAATTAAAAGAGAAGAAAAGATGATGACAGGATACTAAGGGGGAGATGCTGGGAGAAGAGGCCTGGAGTCCGGTCCCAGATCTGCTTATCTCTCTGGACACAGTTTCCTTATCTGTAAAGTGTGGGTTTTGGACTGGATGACTTCACATTGCCCTTAAAGTTTTAAGAATCTATGAGTCTAACTTGGTGGCCTGGAGGTGATTAAAATCCACCAAAACTTGAAGGATGGAATTAAAAGCATCAAAATGGTAACTTTCCTTATTATTCCTTTTTTAGTTAACACGATAAAAATTCCAGATCTGAGACCCTGCCAAATTTAAAGGTCTGCTATTTTACTTATATTCGTCTATATCCAATTATTTCTCTCTAAAAAATACAAGATCAGTTATTTTAAATGGTTATTTATTGACAATGATGTTCATTGAGGCTCTCATGGATAGCTCAGTTCAGCAAATAGTTAATTAATGGCTAATATGTGTTGGGCAGTGAGCAAGGCAATGGAGAATACCACACCACTACCACCACTAACCCCTTCCTCCAAAGTGACAAAATAACAGAGTCCTTGGTTTAGGGAGCTTAGAGTATACCTAGTATGTTTTCCAGCAAATATTTGATGACTGAATGAATGTACTGAAGGAGACATTTAGAGTATAATATTGTAAATATGTATATATATTATATATATATATAGTACATGTGTAGCTATGCAGAGAAATGGGAAAAGCTTTGCTTAGAGGATTCATGGACATATTTAGAGAGTAGTTGACATGTGAACTGAGTAGGCAATCTATGAATAAGATTTCAAAAGCACATTTTAAACAAAGGTAGCATATCAGTTTGTGGAATATTTGGGATTGTTGAACATATGTATTATGGGAAGTGGTCATAGGTCATAGGAAGTGAGGATGAAACGGTGGTAGGGGCAAAATTGCCAAGACTTTTTCAGTGGCAGGCAAGTAGTTAAAATGTCATACTATTAACAAAAATAAGCAGCATTTTGTTCGTAAGGAATGGAGTAAGATGACCAGGTTGTTTTCGTGACTTCTGATTCTTTGGCATGTCCAGAGGGTCTGGATTAAACATTGTAAGAGCTTCTCCAGCTTTTTCACCCATGCTTCAGCAGCCGAATGAAGTCAGTTTTTACCTTCAAAAGTAATTTACTTTATGTAAGTAACGTATGATTGAACTACAGTGTTGATCTCATTGAGTAATAAGCCTCTTCAAATGATACACCCGATTTCAACTTTCTGGAGATTCTGACATCTTCCAGCTCTTCCAGCCCCACCTGCCCCCACTTTCTTAGACTTACAAATATACCATATGGGCCCAGGTACTGTTCATATCCTAACACAAACCCTTAAGGTACAGAATTAAAACCAATTTTGTAAACAATAATAATAATAATAATATTGAAAGCCAGCAACCATTAGCAGTGTGAGCTCTGTATCCAGACAGCTGATTCAGATCTTGGTTTTGCCACTGACTAGCTGTGCTCTTGACCAACTTACTTGAACTCTCTGCAGCTAGATTTTGGGCGATAATGTTACCTTTTCTTCTAGGATTGTTTTGAGGACTAAAAGACAATACAGACTGTGACCTAACATACAATAAGTGGTTCATAAACTGTTGTGGATGTCTGTATTGTTATTATGCGGTAGAGGAAGTTGATACAACCTGTGTTCATCCCTTACGGTGCCTTCTTTCTGCTCCCATGATTGATGCTGCTGCTTTGTTGAAATGCCTGTGTCCTTCTCAATCTCTTCTACAAAGAGCATACTTTCTTCTCTTTGCTGATACCTATATTTCAATAGGAATCAACACCTGAAACTAAGAACACATTCAGATCTCCTCACATTGAATCACACTTCTTGTTCTAACCAAACATCATTTTTATCCCATTTTCTTGTCCTTCTAGTCGTAAAATGGCAACTTTTCTCTTTGTATCTGCTTCCTGCCAATGCATTCATTCAAGGGCTTTTTTTCAGGTTCCTCTTCTATACTTAGCAGTTCCAGAACTATCAGATTATTTCCTTATCTCAACACACTTCCCAATTTGGAAAAGAATTCTCATTTTTATTAATGCTACTTCATGGACCTTATTTTTATAAGACTTTATTTTGATGGATCTTCTCTAGATTTAGTTGAGATTTTTACTTCCTTTTTAACCTGTGAAGACAAGATTGAGGTTCATCTAAATTACAGGAGGGTGGAGCATGGCTTAGAACATCAAGTCTTAGATTGGGCTGGGAGTTCTGTAAACAACGTACGCCCTCTGTTCACTGGAAAAAGCCATTTGGGAAACCATTGCCCCCTTCTTCCTCAGCAGCTTTCTCCATCACCAGCGTGGTCAGTGTCTTTTCAGCCCTATTTTGATTATGCGTAAAACAAATCTAAAAAGTGCTTTGGAAGGGAAGTCAAGGTTTGCAAGGTTTTCTTGATATTAGACTAAATTTGAGAATGATCTAGGATTTTAAAAATCAAAGTATATTACAAAAACAAACAAACAAAATTCCATGATGGATTCATTGTTGATTTTATCTATTTATTGGCAAGGTCGATTGGAATTGAAGCATTATGAGTCATATTAATATTATATAAAATAATGAGATATTAAGATACAATTTGTTTGTTTTTATTATTTTATAGAAGTAGTTTGTACTCCCCATACTCTTTCAATAAAACTAGGAAATCCAGGACATCTTGAATAAATCAAGAAAGTTGTATTAAAATTATTAATTCACCTGAACTGAGTTTTCAATAAGCTTTAATTTTACTTAGTGAAAGTAAATTTTCTTTATCTGTGCTTTTCAAAAATGAATAGCAATCTAGGATTGGGTAGACCCAAGGCTCTTTGGTCTTATACTATATCTGAATATTATAATTCCTTTTTTATTTCAAACTAGTTAAATCATCATTTGAAACAGAGTTACAATATGAGCTATACACAATTATAGGTATTATGCGCCAAAAACAGAAAGAACCCATTACCTTAAATAGGGTGAAATTATGAGAGGAGAGGCAAAAGAAATAAAATAGCCTGTCTAGAGGCCCTTTTTAGACTGCAACACTCTTCCGCTTGAAACTTGTTGTAGGTAAATAAAATCAGTTCTTACTGAATAATAATATATGCAATTTATTTTCATTACAAAGGGTTTTTATTGTATCTGAAGAATTCCACAAAAGGCCATTAAAAATCCATTATAGTGTTTTTAGTTACTGATCTGCTCTGCTTCCCAAACCATGGTTATTTCTGTAGTATTAAACTTATGTGCATTTCTATTTCTTGCCCGGTCCAAATTCTGTATACTTACAAATAATTACTTGAGAGGGTTTTTTTGTTGCCTTGTTGGACATTTCTTAAAAGCATAATATAATTTATTTGAGCAAAATATGCTACTGCTCTTTAGGAAAAGTACTCTTATGTAAAAACTCAATTTAAACCTGAATGAAAGGTAAGTTATTATTTGCAGTAACTGAAAGAGACTTACGTTTCCAAAAGGAAAGGCTCATAGAGCATTAGTCATTGAGTTTGATAACATTACCAACTATCGCTGGGAAAGTGAGTTCTCTTTGCCATGCTCAGGTTTCACGGCTTCCCAAGGTGTCCCTACTCTTCCCCTTGGAATTCATGATCCCAGCCTCAGCTTGCATTTTTACTTATTTTAGAAGTCATTTTTTTCTCACGAGTCCCTCTTCCATCCAGCCTCATCTTTCCCCTTGTTTGTGATTTTTTACCTTTACTTATACTTTTACTTTCAAGTAAATACCCTTTATTTGCTCCAAATACCTTTCCTGCAGCTCCAATTTTTCTCCTGTCCTAAAGGTCCATTAAAATTCTCTCTTCTCTCTAAAACCTTGTCTGAATCTTTTTCTTTACACATCTGCTGTCTTGAACTAACGTATCTTTGAGTAGGGCAGAAAGGGAGTGTACATCTGTTGAATGAGCATAGTTTTCCATGGATTTTGCTAGGTGTTCTGCACTGTCTATCTCATTTACTTCACATGGCAACCGGGGAATGAGGAACTACTGAGCTTGTTGCACAGGTGAAGAAACTGGGGCATAGTGAATTTAAGTAATTTTCCCAAACTCTTTCTCTGTTTTGCATCAAAATCTGCATTTTTTACTCTCAGGTGTCTTTCCCTATATGTGCATCTATTTTGTTTTTTCATTGTTCTTACAGCAAGGAGTGTATAATGAGAATTTTCATCTGCTTGATAGCTGTCACATAGCTGACCACATAACAGGACTCAGTTCTGCATTTAAGTCCTTATATAACTGAGATGCAATGTTGTCTTTTATAGTGTTTTCCATTTTCATTCATTTTAAATGATGTATACATTTATAATTAGGAATGGTATATTTTTCCCTGTAGGCAAAAAAAAAAAAATATGAGTAATAAAAGCTCTTTCAGAAAATCCTGCTACACTATTTTCAAGCTGGTCATGAACATAAAAATTTTAGGGGGAAAAATATCTTCAAAAAAGTACTTCAAAAAAGCATGCCTAACTTTGAACTAAACTTAGGCATGCTTAAGAAAGTCAGTGTTTAATACATTACATTGAATTTGGTATTTAAAAAGCAATTTTTTTTTAATTTAAATGAAATAGCATGTCTGAAGGTAGTTTCAAGACCCAGGCTGCTCTTGTGTAGAGGGAGCAAATTGCAAAGAAAGTCTTTACTGAACTCATAAATACCAAGGTAACTTGTAGAATTACTGACAGGCAACTCAGAAGCTGCTCCATAAATATTATCCACCTATTGTTTATCATTTTATTCTAAGCCAGGCTCCTAAATAACTAAAAAAAAAAAAAAAAGCTTTAGGAGATTGGATAACAGTTCTTCACAAGGTCAGCATAAATCTCTTTCTGAAAAGCCTTATGAGACAAGCAAGAGCCATCCAATATTACTTATGCTAAATGAAAAAATTTATGCTGGTTCTTTTGTCAACCATTACATATTAATTGTGTAGAAAAATTAAAACAAAGTAGAAAGCTTGGTTCTTGGTCTAATGAGATTTGCCCTATAACAAAGGAGATCAGGCATTGGCTTAAACAAACAGAGATATACATACTTGACATCTCAAGACAGCACACTGTAACTGCCTAGGGAGGCGGGGGATGGTTCAGTTGAGACCGCCATAGTCTAGGATGACCAGAGAAGTTGTTACCAAAGAAGTACAATTTGAGAGGAGCCTTCAGAGAGGGGCAGGATTTTGTGAGATGGAAAGCAGGTGACACGACAATTTGGATGAGAAGAAGATTGAAAATCAAATTGCAGGAGTGCCTTAGAATGAACAAAATAAAAGCTTTGTTCAAATAACAAAATTTTATTGTTTATTTAGTTTTTTACTTTGCATGTATCAGTTGACAACTGTTTTTGACCAGTTCAGAATGCACTGTGTTAATATCTCTGCACTTCTAGCAGTTGTAAGGTATAACCTTTGAATTCTTAGACACAAGTGACCCATTCCTTTGAGGGTCTGACCACTCAAAGGGATCCACTGATCTTAGCTGCTAGATGGCTGATCACTTTGCTCACTATGATACAATATCCTACCAAACTATGTCCTAATAGCATCAAAACCTTTAACTTCTTGAGAAGCTAAACTAGGAGTGTTACGGCTTCCTTCTACACATTCTCCAGCTGTGCCCAAACAGCTTGATTTCTCATCTATTTCATGGTGAAACAGAAATATTCTCAGACATTCTTTTTTTTCTTTGAGCTACTAAGATTTTGGCTTGCCTTTTTATTGGTCATTTCCTGAAAGTATTGGACTATTTGACTATCCTAAATCACTTTTCTTAGCACCAGCACATCCTGAAAATGGTCTAGGGCCTCTCCTTTGATTATCAGTAAGGGTCACCTTTAGGGGAGTCAAAGAAGAGACCAGATTGAAACAGGAATCCGCCAAGTTCCCTGTTGAATGGTTTTAATTCACACACCCACATGGCTACATCCAACAGAGGTGACCTGAATTTTCTCCTTTGATGTCGCATACCATGAATTCCCAAAGAAGGTCAGGAACAAAGAGGGCATTTTAAAGCTTTTTTTTTTTTTTCCCCCTAACATTGCCCTAGCAGATACCGACTGGTTGTGTCCCAGGAACGTGCCCCTGATTTTAGAATCATAAACATCAGTAGGACTGAAATGCTTGTAGAGAGATACAGTGACTTTGATATCTCTTGGGTGGTCAAAACACAGCATGTGTGATATTTTTACAAACTCTGGTTCACAAAGCACGTAGTTCTAGAGCATTTTGTTTTCATTATGTTCGTGTCAATGGAAACAGTTGTGCTTCCTGATGTCTTACTGAGATGGCCTTTTTGGAAATTTTAGGCTATTTTCCCAAGGATACTGCATGTTGCCTGACCCTTATTCCTGAGGAAGTAAGTAGGACCTGTGCTGACCTATTGTGGATAATGTACTTTCTCTAAGAATGGCAGAAGGAAAAACATCAAACTAGGATGCTCTCCAGAAATAATAATGGAGAATCTCATCCTGTTTTGTAAATTCTTTGTACTTTGCTCTCTGTGTGTTTTGTGGGAAGGTTATTTTTAAAGGGCCGTTATACTATGAAAAATACAATATTGTATCAAATCTGTTTTAGAGTTAAGGAAGGTGAATAAGACTTATTATTAACAAGTTTATACAATTGACATGAGTACACCTATAGGAAGTTTTTGAATGAGTGTTAATTCTAAATTTACAAGGTGACATTTCTTCTCTCCAGCAGCTTTATTTAGACTGTTCGTGGTGATACGAAGAGAGGAATGAATAGCAATACTGAAACAGTGCTCAACTTGAAGAAAATATTCTGGAAATCAGGTAAAAATTATACAAATAACTTTAGGAATGCATATTCCCTTTATAAAAGAAACTACTTTCTTTATCAACGGTGCTCTACAGATTCCTTCAAGAACTGTATTTACTATCAAATTTAATAAATAATTTGTTTACAAACATTACATTGTATCCATCTAATATTTCATTTCTTTATGAAGAACAGAATGTTTTACTAAAGCATGCATTCATACATTAATTTGTTAATTTAGTAAAGTTATATTATAATATAATCTACCTGTATGGAAATATTTTAAAGAAAATAGAGAACATATGCCTATTTGATTTGACTTGTTATAATTCTAAACAATGGAGAGAGGATTAGGTTAAATAAGTTTAGTATCTCTTTTTAACATAACTCATTTTTATCAGATACTACATGCACACATACATAAAATGCATTTAAAATTAAAGGTTAAAAATCTAAAGAAATAAATCATTTGGTACCAGTGAAGGAGGGAAATCACTTTCAACTTCTTTCATTTTTATTTTGCTTCTGTATTTTTAAATAATGTGCATAGGGCTGTCTCATGATCTCTCAGCTCAGATCTTATTAACTTTTTATTGCTAAAGATGAAGATTTAAGCTTTCTTAAAACTACAATTTTTTTTTACTCTAATTATCTATTCCAGCTACATTACCATTTTAGTTTGTCTATACCTGGGTTTTTAATTATGAAGACTGTACACATAGTGTTTACTTCTGAGCCTGATGATGTAATATAATTATATTCCCTTTATTGTAGAATTTTTGTTTTCCCTTTAATTAATAAGTGCTTCATTTATTTTTTTCTTTTATCGCCCGATTCCTCCTCCTCCTCGCCTTCTGTTTCCCTCTATCCCTCCCTCCATCTTTCCTCACTTACTTTCTTCCTTACGTTTTTGGCTGTCTCCTCCAAAGCTCCAAAATCTTTTATCAAAATGCTTCTCTAATCATTTCCTACATAGGCAATTTGGTCAGATAACTTACAGCTTTAAAGAGTTTTTTTTCGTATTTTTTTTTCCTTGAATAAATCCTTCCTGGACCTTCTCTTCTCCCACTTTTATCTTGTCTGGTTGCCCTCTAAAGCATCCTACAAAAAGATGTCATTCAGGGATTTTTTTGGCTGTCATGCTGGAAATTTATCTTTCCATTTTATGAATGTATGTTCTGGTAATGTTTTGAGAGAGGTTCCACAGGTGATAAATATTTTACAAACTTGGACGTTGAGAAATGTCGTTTTTCTACTTGGTACTTGATTGACTCTTTGGCTGGGAATAGAATTATAGATTTAAAATAATTTTCACTTAGAATTTTAAAAGCATTTTTTCATTACCTTCTAGCTTCTGATGTTGTTCTGATGTTGTTGAGAAGACCAATGTCATTTTGATCCTGATAGTTTATATTTCACCCATTTTTCTCACTAATAGACTTTTGCGATCTTCTCTTTATTTCTGGTGCTATAGATTTTTATCAGAATATGTCTTAGTGTGGGTCTTTATTCATCCCTTATCTTGGGACATTCAATAGATCCTTTCAATCAGAAGACTCACATTGTCATGAGAAATTTCCTTTTATTATGTCCTTAATAGTTTCTTTACTAACATCTTCTCTAATCTCCATTTTGAGTTAATATTTGTGAGTGTCCACTGACTATCTACTTTTAAAAAGTTTTTTTCTCTCCTCTATGTACTTGTTTGTCTTTTTCAGTGTACTCTTCATTATCTTTTAAGACTTTTACTAAATTTTTAATTGTGTTGCTCATAGATTAAATTAATAATTATACTTCTTATTCTTTGCTTGTTTCTCTTATTTTTTATTGCACACTGTTTTGATTCACCAAGGCAATATCCTTTTTCATATTTGGGGGCATTATTTATTATTTCTTTGAAATTTTATTCTTCTCGTTGCATATTCACTACTTCTCTGAGTTCCTTCATTCCTTTCACTTATTTTGTTTTCTGTTTTTTCCTTGATGGATTCCCAGTGATAATCCTTGAATTTTTAATCATATTTTTGGAAGTGGCACTGGAAACCTAATTGGAATTTTGTGCACAGGAGTAATGCTTGTCAGCAGGTAGACTTCACTTTTGATCCATTGGGTTGGTAGTTGGCTTGTTTGGTGGGCAAGATACTTTAACAATAGTATCTGAGGTTATTTTTCTCTGTTGTAATTATTTACTCAAAAGAAGAATTTTTAATCTTTTTTTTTTTTTTTTTGAGGCTATAGACACCCTGGGGCTTAGCTAGAGAAGATAGGGGTATCATAGTTCTTTGTGTACTTGGACATTCATGTAACTTTTCATTTTTTGATACCATGTCTCTTTGCTGACTTTTGCATTATAGATTGGAGTCATTCTAGTTCAGTTTCTTCAGACACCATTTCTTTTCTTTAAAAGTGAGAAGAGTTAGTTCTTTGATTCCTTTATAGTAGATGTGTGATCATAGATAGGTGTCTGTCTAACTGCTCCTCTTACAGTTTTTCAATCTTTCTTTTCAACTTCTGGCTTCCATTCCACCCTTGGCAATACCTGGATGTTCCAATGTCTGAGTTTTTGTTATATATTACTATATGAGTATATTTGTTAATTTGTTTTTTATTTTATTTTGGAGGAAGTTAATAGGATTATTTATTTATTTATTTTTAGAGGAGGGACTGGGGATGGAACACAGGACCTCATGCATGCTAAGCACAAGCTCCACCACTGAGCTCTACCTTCCCTGCCTGTTATTTGTAATTAAGATCTGCTTTTTACATTTAGTTTGTCTTTCTTCCACTCTATTAAATCAAATGCCACTATTCCACCCACTTTCTGCCTTTATACATTGACATTTAGAGTTATAATAGTCTCTAGTTTTAGAAATATTTGGTTTTGTGTGGTAGACTGTGATGGCTTCCAAAAAATATGTCCTTGTCCTCATTTCAGAATCTGTGAATGTTACCTTATTGAAAAAAGGATCTTGCAGATATAATTTAAGTTAAGGATTTTGAGATGAGGAGGCTATTCTGGATTATCCACGTAGTCCTTAAGTGTTATCACAAGTGTTCTCATAAGAGGGGGCAGTGGGGGATTTGACACACACAGTGGAAAAGGAGATATGGAGGTGGCGGCAGAGATTGGAGGGATGTGGCTGTAAGCCAAGGAATGTCAAGAAATACAGAAGCCACAAGAAGCTAGAAGAAGCAAAGAATAGATTCTTATGCAGAACTTGCAGAGAGAGCGTGGCCCTGTCAAAAAGCTTGATTTCAGCCCAGTGAAATGAATGTTGAAATTCTGGCCTCCAGAACTGTAAGAAAATAAATTTCTATTGTTTGTAAGTCACCAGATTTGTAGGAATTTGTTACAGCAGTCACAGGAAAAAAGCATAATTTGTATTAGAGTTTCTTTTTCTCCTTCATGTCTTGTGATGATTATTGAAAGAAGAAAGAGATAGGAAGATATTTATTTCACTTTCTTGAAACTTTTAATTCTTTAAGAGAGTTTTACTTCTCATAATTCTGTTCTTGCCAGGAAGAGTATGCCCACTTTCAGAAATATTGCAGCTTTCTCACATGTGGGATTTTAACAGCATAATTTATTCCTCTCCTCTTATGACATAGGATCTTCTGTCAAATAGATCTTCCTTTGTTTTCCTTTCCTTTCCTTTTTATCCCATTCCTTTTCCAATAATCTACTGATTATTTACTTAGTGTTGGGCATTGTGGTAAGCTTTGGGAATATAAAACCAATAAAGTAGTTTCATTGCTCTCCATGAGCTCACCATCTATTGGCATACAAAAGGAACAAAACCAACATTTATTTAGTGCAACACATAAAACCAAAAACAGAAATAAAAATTTAACAACTAAAATCTGATACTGAAAGTGCTAAATTAGGTATATGAGCAAAATGCTGTGGTCTCAGAGACACATGGAGAATAGCTCTGCTTGACAGAGACTGAAAGAATTTGTGAAGTAGTACTTGAGCAGGGTCTTAGGAGATGAATTGGAGATTTTTGAAGAACTAAATAAGGAAAAGTCATTTTGTAAAAAGAACTGCCTCTGCATAAGGCACACACATGTTAAAGAGCATGGACTGCTTTGTATGGCAAGACGGTTAATATGCCTGGAGCGTAGATTAAGGGTGGGAAAGTATAGGGTCACGTGACTATAAAGTTTGGAGTCAGATTATGATGAATATATTTTTCCTGTGTAAAGGAGTTTAGATTTTTATTATTTGGAAACGGAGAAAAAAATGGGCCTTAAGCAGGGAATTGGCATGGCCCATTAGGAAGAGAACTCTGGCAGCACTTTGATTATCAAAATGATGAAGAGACGCTAGGAGATCAGTTAGGGGTCTCTTTTAAGAGACCAAGTGAACTCTAAATGACCAGAGTCAAAGCAGAGTTAATGGGACAAAGATGAGAGAATAGAATGAGAAGATACTTATGAAACAAAAATGGCAGAGTAATGGAATTCTACCCATACATGGAAGTGCTAAGTGCAACGCTAGCAGTCCCAGAGTGCAGTTGGACACTGGGGGAGAGGGATCCAGTTGTGTCTGGGCAGGGGCAGAGGAGATGACACCTCAGCTGAGTCTTAAGGAACACATTATTTGAAAAAGAAGAGGAACAGTGAAACAGACTGGCAGCAAGGTTCTCCAAACACTGGAGATGTTCTGAAAAAAGGCATACATGTAAGAAACAGATTTGCTGTTGGATAAGCTCTAAGTGGTATGCAAGTTGTGTATAAAGTCTAGTGGAATGTGAGGTATAAAAGAACCAGTCAGTGGAAACCTCTGGTTAATTCTCCTCATCCTTTTTTTCCCTAAATGTTTATTTTCACAATTCTATGAATCTTTATGCCTGGAACAGTCTTTGGTCCACGCTCATACTTTCTTCCTTCTAAAATATAGTCAGAGCTTCTGTCTTTAAGGATAACCATCCCAATTTCATGTTGAGAGAAATTTGTATAGATTTGTATCATTAAAATTTTATACAACTGTTTTATCCTTTTGTAATACACAGTTTATTAATTCAATATATATTTAGCCAGTAAAAAGGAACATTCAAGACTGTCCATGGCTTCCATTGGAATTGAACACACTAACACGTTCTCTTGTTTGACAAGTATTAAAAAAAAAGACAACACCTCATATCAAGTCTCATAGTTCTCTGTATTTACAAGTATCCTGCCGCATTTGACTATTTATTCTTGAGCTCTGTTTTCTGAAAAAAATATCAAGGAAAGAATAAACTTTATAATGTGTAATCTGTATAATATATTCCAAAGTGCTTTAGTTCAGACATTTACATAACTTTTTGAGCTCATATCATAGTTAGAATCAATTTCTTTTTGTTAAAAGCTTCAAAGTTAATTAATTTAGCTAAGAACTGGGGACAAAATGACAAACATGGCAACAATTCCCCAATCTAATTAAATAGCAGTTAGGATCTGAAAAACAGCTCTTTACTGAAAATTTTAGAACTGGAATCACAGAACTTTATCTGCCTTTGTGTTCAATAACCCATCGTATCCTCTTCTAATTGGAAGTTTAGGTCTGATCATTGGGGTATAGGCTCAAAGAACAAAGGTCAATAGTATGTTGCCAAAGATTAACTCCCTAGGATTATCTAAATCAATTTTCTAAATTTTAATAACAATAACCAGAGTTTTCAGTATGGTATAACAAGAGTTTTAAAGCCAGCGATATATAGTATTAACCTGAATTCTGCACCCCTAATCCTGGAAGTCTAGCCTTTCTTGGCAATATTCTCTGACCCAGAATTTCCCCCAGATAGTTCCAGATATCCTAATATAAACCTGATAATAGATGTAAAGAGGTGAACGTAATCTTCATGTGTTCTATATTTTATTTTTGTAAGAGTTTCCAGGTACAATATTTCACCCATATTAGAATTAGTGTCTTAGTACTTTAGGAATTTTTGGCACCAAAATCTCCAAGGAAGATAAGGAGGAACCAAGGAGAGCTACAGGGAAAGATAACTTTGGATAGGCTGGCCTTTTCGCATTCCTCAGGCTGTGTGTAGCATGTAGCATGCTCTCCACCACTCTCCACCACCTGCTCATGAAAGCCTTGCTTTATCTCAAAGACATTCCTCTGAATGTCTGCCCAATAGAGTTTCCCCTCTGGTTCCTGCCTGAGCTCTGCCACCCTGTGTAGACCTCAGTCAGCTAGAGCGTATTTGCCTAATGCTTCTAATTTCTTTTCCCTGTACTCATTACTGCTCTACTGTCCTAGATCTATTTCTGGGGTCCAGACAGATTTTAGCTGCCAAGAGCTGGAGAAATGATTTGACTGGATGGAATCTACTGACACAAGGGTGCATGGGGACTCAGGGTCCCATGTGTGATCCAGTTCAGCCCTGGCCTCACAGAAGATCCTCCCCTGAGGAGCTGATCGCTTTCCTCTTATATAGTTTCCCACAGAATCAGACTTCAGCTTCTGCCTCTCACTAACCAAGGCACATGGCTCATCCCAATTTGTCCCAATCTGTGACTTTTCTCCATTCCCCTATAATTTGTAAATCTGTTTTTCTTTGATCTGAATCAAACTCATACTTTCCAGCCACTCTAGCTTTCTCAGCTTTATTTGCCATCATTTCCAGTCCAGTTAGACTATTTTCTACGTTCTCTTCTAATGCCTCTACTTACGCTGATATAGCAACACCTGCCAGAACCATTTACACACGTGCATTTCATATCACTTCTTCAGGAGCCATGTTTTCTCTTCCTTCCTAGCTCCCATTCTAGTCATTTCCTCCCATATTATACCAGTTTTTCTCTCTCTGTCTCTTTATTTCTCTCTCTGCTCTTTCTCTGTCTCTCTCTGCCTTTTCCCCTATTTCTAATCTCCATATTTTACTCCCTGTACTTGTTTTATTGTTGTTGTTTTTTTTAACAAGATCTTTAAATGACTGAACCCAGACTGTATTCTTTATATATTTACTGAAACAACAAAAGTAGTTAAACTGGGTGCTTTTGGCCAACCTCGATTCTTGTGCTTCAGCGTGAGATTTTTCTTTTATATTTCAGTGCTTCGCTGAGCCTTCACTCTTCATTAATGACCCGTTTATGTTGAGATCCTTGTCTGTCTGTCTGTCTTTCTTTTTTCTTTCCTTCTTTCTTTCTTTTTTCTTTCTTTTCTTTCTTTCTCTTTCTTTCTTTTCCTTCCTTCCTCCCTCCCTTTCTTTCTTTTCTTCTTAAACAACCTGTCTCAACCCCCTGCTTGCTTGCCCATTTTGCTATACAGATCCTAAACTATAGTAAGATTCCTTCTTGCTTTCCTGCTGCTGCCTCAATCCTTTGGGACCCACATAGACAGAGAGGGTCTCAGACATGAGTTATTTTAGATTGTCTGGAAAGATCTAATTAAGGGTCAAAGTAGTAGATGCTGTGGGAGGGCATTTGTTACTCTGAGTGAAAGAGATGACTCTTGCCATATGCTCTTAAACAAGAAAACAAAGGCTATGTATATACATGACCATGGTTTTACATATGCTTTAAAAATTTTTCCTGTAGACCTAAGCAACAGGGTAGAAGTAGTGAAATGGAAGGGAAGGAGAGACATTTAAATTATTTGTAAAAAAAAAAAAATCCTTTCAAGTACTGAATGACTAGATTTGAGAGAGTAAATAATCCAAAATAAGTTGAAAGCTTCAAGATTTGTGATAAAGAGAGTTTTACCTGTGATAAAGATTATCCTCAGTTTGTTTCATTCCTGCTTCTGTTTACCTAAGGTTCACATTTCACAAGTCCTTAAAATAATGACTTTAAATGGCTATATAATATAATATAAATCACAAGAATTGATATTCTCTTATTTTCAGTTTTGTGGGCAATTATAAACAAATGTATACAAAAATGTTGGTCTGTCTCACTGATGAGTTTCTTACAAAAGAGTCTTTGGCTTTTTACAAAAGAATGATTGCTGCAGTACATCTTTGATATGATGTTACTGAGAATCATGCCCCACCTCAAAGCCTTTTCTCTGGCAGGTTCCTCTCCGGAAATGTTTCTCCCATATGTTATCTTAGATCCCTACACTCTGCTCAGATTGTTGCTCTCACAGTATCACAGGAGAGAGGCATTTGCCTGAGCACCATGTAAAATGTCATATCCACCATGTCCAGAATCATTCATTATCCCTTTATCCTGCATTATTTTTCATCTTAGATTCAACAGTACCTAACGTGTTATGTTAATTTGTTCATTGTCTTTTCTCTACCTCCTAGAATCTAAGCTAAATGGGAGCAGAAATTCTGTCTGTTTCATTAGACACTTTATCCTCAGTGTCTGGCACATAGTAAGTGATCAGTAAATAATTGTTCAATGAATAGATAAATAAAAAGAAAAAACACAAGAATTTTGGTACATATAAACTAGTTGCTTTCCAGAAAGCTTGTTTCAATTTATCCATTTATAAGCATAGAATAATCCACTTTAAATATTAATTTTAAAGTCATCAAATAGGAAAAAGTTACACTATATCTCAATGTTGCTTTAGTTTTAATTTCTTTTATTTCTTCAAATTATCTGTTTCTCTTCTTCATATTTTTCATTAAGGTGCTTGTTCTTTTAAAATTATGTGCAAGAGACTATATGCATTGTGTGTTGAAATTTTTCATAATTTATAGGCATTTCCCTCTTTCTTAGCATGCTTTCAAATTTTTCCTATTTTATGACATATTAGATAAAATGTATGGAGTCAAATATTTTAAGATTTCTTCCAGTGAAATTTCTTCCAGCTCACCTACACTGTTGTTATAGACTTCAAACTTATCTCCCTTCTTTTTGAAGTTTGTCATCCTTGTCACTCCTATGATTTTTTAGAGTGTCATTTGTTGTTCTCATTTTTTTTCTTTATCCACTATATTCTCTTTTCTTTTTTAAAGTGTGTATTTCCATTGTGTTTTCTTGTTTTTATTTTAGGCCATTTCCTCCTTCTTATCTTGTAATATAGGAGTCATGTCTGCAAGAATTCTGTTTAAAATGCCTGTTTTAATAGATCATGTATTCAGTTATTGCTCTTGTTTTGATAATGTTCTTTTGCCATTTTCTCTGTCATATTTTTCTGTAGGCTAACATTTTATATTTGTTTTCTATTTGCTCAGCGCTAAATTAGCCTAGATCCATCCAATGTGATGTTTACAACCAGATGACACCTGTTGTTTTCTTACCGTCCACTTTTGCTGGTTAGATCCCCTTCCTGCCTTACCAGCTGGGTGACAGGTTGGAGTGCAGACCTCCCAGCTAGAGGCTAAGCAGCATACGTGGAGTCTAACTTTGCTCTTGAAAGTAAAGTGGTCTCCTATGTCCCAAACCTTGTTGTTTCACAAGCAGGAAAAGCTATAATTCCTAACATGTGCCTTTCTGCACTGCCCTCTTACCTCTGCTGCCATCTACATTGCTTTAACCTAATTCTGGAGAGTGTAATGTGTCACATGCCCGTCTTCTATCTCCTTTCCTGTTTCCAGATACTAATGTCAAAATAGGAAAAGATGGTGCTGTGGGAACACTACTCTGCCTGTCCCAAGAAGCAGCGCCTTCTAGTGATATCCAATGCAATCCAGGCTTTTGGTGGTAAGGGTCCATGAATCTGCATACAGTTAGTCAAGCAATGTTGAAATATTTTCTTGACTTTCAAATGAATAGGACTAATCTGTCTACTCATATAGACCACCTGTTGTTTTTTCTTAGTCCAATGTCATTAGATTTGGAAGAAAGGTAAAGAAATTGCCTCCATTAATCTTAGTTTTTAGGGTTATTGTAAGATGTGTTTTTCTGTGTAGGTGTTTTAACAGAAAGTTGTGTGAAACCAATTTATGAGGGCAGACTGCTAATCAGATGTCTCAGACTGGAAGTTTGATGGTAATGATTTTCAAGCCTTTCATTTTAGTTCATCTATTCCTCTATCCAAAAGTGACCAACTTCCAAAGCACTGCAGGGAAAAATGCATAGATACAGAATAGAATTGTTGTGGGAAATGTCAACAGCACATAAGTGATGAATATTTTTTGTTATTATGTAATGACTAGAAATTTTATCTTTATAACTTCTATAGAAATATTATATTATATCTTTTGAATGGCTTTTTAATAAATTAAACATTTTTCATTTTATTATGTATTCTAACTTAGTCTCTCTAAATGTAAATGATAGAGTTTTGGTGGTAAAGTTATCCAAGCTATTAAAATCCTTTTCAAATTAGTGGAATTTAGCAAAAATTATCCACAATGTTTAAGTTACCATGACATCTAGAGTAGCAGACTTTTTCTCTATAAAACGAAGATGGAAACTGAGTGGGGTCAGTATCCTGGTAGTAAACTTTTTGATGTAAGAGATCACGCTTTCACAAAGGGGATTCCTTTCATAACCCGTCTGTGTCAGAAATATCTGTAATTATTTTAGTCAACTGGCCTTAAAAATAATACATTCTAAACTATGAAGTCACCAAAGCTCTTTCGCATGCTGGTATATGTTTTACGTTTTATGTAGGTTATTAGCGACCTTTCTGCACTTATCAGAAAGTCCTTTGTTTTGTGCACACAGAAAGTCTTTTGCAATAGAGGCCAGATCCTTGAGGTGATGACGGTAGACTTCTAATGTATAAGGCTGGTGACCTTGCTGACTGACTATTAGGAGCTAGTTGTTAGTTTTGAATAAGGGAACAAGAAAACAAAGCTTGTTCTTCATAACAGATGAAAATGGAATGTAGACTTTACAAGTTGGCACTGAATCAGAAATTTTTAAAGACTAGGTTTCCTTCAAGAAGTAATTAAAATTCTTGATTTTCTGCATCTCTATTGCCTAAATGGCCCAGAATGCTTTATATATTATTTTCGATATATAAAATAGCCACAGCTGATCACTAAAATGTGTCAAGACATTTTCATTATTGTCATTATTACTATTATCAGTATCTAACCTTTTTATTTTACTTTATTTTTTATTGTTTCTACATGGGAAAAGAGTTTTGGGGGAAGGTTTGATTTATTTTTTTGAGATATACTTGACATTTAACATTATATTAGTTTTAGATGTGGAATAACCAGGTAAATAGGGTGAGAAAATGTGGGTGTGGTAAATCCATTTTGAATGATGGTTATTTGGGTTTGGGGGGGTGATTGTCCATATAATCACTATAAAATATGTGCTCCTTAATTGGATTTTACTATTCAGAAGCATGATATTTGTAATATCTGATATTTGTAATAAATTATTTTTGCTTAAACTTAATTAGAGGCAGTATCAACTTCCTTTTTCAAGCTTATCAATGACTCCTGTCGTATATTGGAGAAAGTGGAAACCCATTCCTGCCTTAACCCCTGCCCATAACTAATTTTAATATTTTAACTACTACATTCTCTTTTACTATAGTTTTCAAAATTGATTCTATCCACTACATACCATGATCTGATCCTGTTTCTCTCACCTGTTTTATTCATCTTGGGTTTTTGGTTTGTTTGCTTTATTTAAGTCAGACAGTATCTAATTTGAAGATAATTTCATTGGCTGGAAATGCTAAATTCAGCACTGATACACAATATCACCATTCCTACATAGGGCTGCACCTGTATAGGATGTTTTGTGGCATCACCAAGTAAACAGGGTGCGAAAATGTGGATGTGGTAAATCCATTTTGAATGGTGGTTATTTTGGGGGTAGGGGGTGACGGTCCATATAGTCACTATAAAATATGTGCTCTTTAATTGGATTTTACTATTCAAAAGCATGATTTTGATTTAAAATAAAATTCCTGATATTTCTGTGTCATTAACTTAATGAAAATGGTGGTGGCTATTTTTTTAAAGTGTTTTTGAGGAATGTGTAAACTTACTATATGAAGTTTAAGCAAACCTTTAGTTTTAAAAGATTGCATTTATCTTTAGTGTTTCACTTATTTTCTGTTATTTTGAGCTCTAGTTTTTATATATATTTTAAAGAGAGGAATCATTTATCTTAACTAGAGAACAAAATTCTAATTAAAGTAGTTATGAGAAAAAGATAAATCATGACATTAAGATAATATGTAATCTTGAAAGAATTTAAAACAACTATTTCTATCTCCAAACGTGGTTCCTTAAGCATAGAGAACTTTGTATAAACATAGCAGTTTAGCTTTGCAGTTAAATATAATAAGGCAGAATCTTTAAAAAACTAAAACAAAACCTAGGTGATATCTGTGACTACATGATACATTAGTTATTTTGTCATTTTTATATTCCCAGCTTGAAATTTAATATAAAAGAAATGCTTCACTGCTTTGTTCTGAATCCTGTTTGATCCAACATGGAAAAAATACATTGTTTTGGACTTAATAGAAAAAATATATATTTGAGTTGATAAGTTGCTCCTGCAAAAAAAACCCCTTGAAATTCATCTCAAGTCTGTTTCATATCTTTAGCCTATTTTCTATTAAAAATGTTTCAGATTCTACTGCCTGCTTGGTTTGGGTTATCTTAGCTGTAATAAGTAGCCTTGGGACCCCTGAAGGCACACCCCACACACTTATGCTGTGTGACCTCAGGTCACAAGTAATGGCTGCAAGCTAATTGATTGAGAAAGGCTTGTCTGGAGGGGCCTCTCCGCGTCCTCCCTTTACATTCCTAAGTTCTGTGAAAGAGTCACTAGCGGCTCAGCGTAGCAAGGAAGGAAAAAAGAGAGGAAGTTTCTCCGCGTTCTGATTACACTGAGTTCCCCTGTAGTGAGCGTACTTCTCTCCACCCACTTCTTAGCAAGAACTCCTTAACTTGAAGGTGAACAACTTAAAGCCTGATCTCAGAGAGTTACCCGAAGTGATTTGAGTATTTATTGAACTGAAAGAACAAATTACCTACTTCAGGCGGTGGGAAGCGTATGGAAATTATATTAGAACTTCAGCAAAGTGCACAGCCGCATAATACAGAAGCCGGGACTCAGATTGACAGGCAAATAAGCCAGCTCGTGGAAGGGGCCTCTGGGTGGCAGCTCTGGGCTATTGGGTGTTGGACAACTATAGGCAAAACTGAAATGGAACAGGGGCAGAAAATAGCGCACTTTTACGCTACGCAACCGTTGCTTTCGCATGGTGAGTGCAGATTTAAGATATTACTTACAATATACTTTCTGTGTTGTAAAACAAGTAAAGCTGTTGTGCTTTGAGGGAAATCATAGCAGGAGCATTTCTTAAAAGTTCTTAGGCGATTTGCTTTTGTTTCTGCTTGATTTCACATTAAACTTGGCAATGCTAACAGAGAAACACAATAATTGTATTGTCTTGCGTGTCCTTTCTCTTAAAATTGTCCTTTTGTTTAAATCATGCTTCTCTCCAACCTGAATAAATATTGTTTTAGGCAAATCATGTGTGGAATAGATAATGAAGGAACAACGGGGTGACAGGATATATGTAAACATTTCATTTAGTCCAACTTTGTGTCACTTCTCCGTAGCTCCTCGTTTTGCCGCCTTATCTCAGGAATATATAGTGCAATCTGCATGAAAAGAGCTTTGTGTGAGAATTCCAGCGAGTTAAAGGGTCAGGGCCTGTGTGTTATCTGACTGCCAGCAAGACTCACTGGGGTGTCCTCTTATTTTTAACCTAAAATAGGGGAAAAAGTGCATCTTTACATATTAAAAAGTAAGTGTGTTTTGATTCCCACAGTTGCCTTCTTATAGTTTATGTGTGTTATTCCTGGCAAAGGATTGGTTAAGCTTCTTTTCAGAAGCAACATGCAAATTTCTTTTGTTTCTTGTCTTGTTTGCTCACATTTCACTGCAGGAACTTTGCACACAGTTTTTGTTTTGTTTTTTCTTTTTTAATTTTAATTATCTTGAAACAATACTGAGTAGTTTTTATTTTGTTGCAAATATCTTGAAAGTTAGTAAGCTTGCTCTTTCTGAGGGGAAAAAAAAAACTCTCAGGGAGTAAATTGTGTTTAAGTCCTAGTTTAGCCATACTTATGATCCTATTTTAAATGTGCTTCTTGTTAAAAAAAAAAAAAAAAAAATCAGAGCCTCCAGGATGTATTCCTAAAATGTTATAGAAGAGATTCTTCTGCAAAAACTGGAAATTCAGGATGATTATTTTAATAAATGTCAAATTATTATTGCTATTGTTGACTTTGTTTAAAAATCAGTTTTATTAGCAAGGTGACTGTATTAGATGTTACCAAGTGAATGAAGTGAAAAATGTGTCTTCCGTACTTCTGATTTGATAGAATACAGAGGTCTGCATTGTTATTGTGTTTCACGTTCATTGAAACTTTTTAAAGAGCGCCTCTGTAATACAAATTTTGAATAATTGTTTTAAAAATAAAATTTACTAAAGTGAACTCCTTATATTTTGAGATTTATAGCTTCGATTTGCTAAAGCAAATTAATAAATGGGAAAAAATGTATTGGAGTAATTGTAGAACTATAAAACTTTACAATAAAGGGAAGAAAGCTTTTAAGGAAGAATGAATGTGTTTTCATTTACAAGGCAATTTTGAAGCATTACTTATATCTTCTTTTCCAAAGATTTATGGAAGACTTATCAACTGTTGTAGAACTATGTAATAGTCTTGACTTTAATACAAAAACTATATATAAGAAGGGTAATTATTTTCAAGCTGTTCTTTATGATTTGATACAAGCTTCTCTGAATAATTGCAAAATGTGACTGACAAATCCCTTTCTAAGAGAACAAGTTCATTATGTTCGTCACCTGTTCCATTCTTTTTTGTCCACTTACACAGTTCCGAGCTGTTTATTAGTGCTGTAGGAAATGAAAACCTTTTTTTTTTTAAGAGAAAATGTTGACATTTTAATTTACATAAACGTCTTGAGGTTTTAAAAATTATGTTCTCATCAAAATCACTCAAAGTGTTTTTAATGTCTTTTGTTATGATCTTGATATGAATGGTCAAAAAAAGAGATGTAAATTTGTTTGGCATTTTCTTCTAATGTGTCTTAGTGAGTAAAGTTAAGGTGTGACTGAGGGTTTATGAAAAGCTTTGCCAAGAGACGAGCCTTTTGAAAATTTCTCCGTTTGCTATCAAGATTGTAAAAAAAGAAAAAAGAAAAAAAAAAGTTTATCCCTTACTTATTCCCTCCAAACCAATCCAGAGACTGAAAATTAGAGAGAACTTCATTATTCTCCTCAGTTATGAACTGTAGCAACTCAGGAAGTTGCCGTGCTATGGGGAGGGGCTAAGACAGAATGGGGTTCCCTCTGATGGAAGTACGTAAGTTGTGATAAACAAAAGGTAAAAAGATCTACTGCTAAGTTTTACTAACATTTAATCTTAAACTACTATCTTCAGTCTTTTCCATTCATATTTACTTATTGTTTGGTTACTGAGGTGAAGATATCTTTTAAAAACTGCAATCAACCACAGTATGATTTTAAGACCATGATTTTAAGAAGGTATATATTTTCCTATATAAGGATAATTTTCCACAGAAATTTAAATTTTGTATTAGATTAATGGGAAACAATGGATCTATGTTCACGAGTTAATATACAGTTATCTCTCTTACTTATTTGTAGAACATACTAGTGACTCACTATAATTCTCCTATATTACTGTATCACACCAGATTGGAGTGTGTGTGAGTGTGTGTTTGTGTTCGCACTTATGGGCTCACAGAACGATAGAGTGGCCTGGACATATGCTAGGGTTATGACACTCTTTGACTTACTTCCTTAAATCACATGGTCACTAAATTTCAGATTTTTTTCTGTACCCTGGTAGCAGTAGACATCTGTTGCAGTGAATTTATGCCTTCTCTACTGAGAATGAATATCATCTTGGCTGTATTCTTGTTTCAATTACATTCGTCAATTTGTTTTTAAAGATGATTTATTCTTTCAAAATATAGGACAGAATCTGTAGGATTAGATTCTGTCATCTCTGACAAATTATAAGTCCTCAAAGGCTTTCCTAGAGGTATGGTTTTTATTATTCTTCTTACAGAAAGGGAGCATAGTGGCTATTCATTTTTCCAGACACTTTGATCTTAGGACTCACATCTTTCTTAAATTATGGAAATCTTGAGAATTTTCTTTCCAAATATTGCTTCTTTTTCCATTAATTCTGATCCCTTTTTCTGGAACATCCTAGTATATGTATGTTAAAGCTTCACAATATATATCATACATATTTCTAAAGTTCTCCTTTATAATATTTTTTATCTCTTTCTGTGCTGCATTTTTGGTGAATTACTCAAGAGATATCTTCCAATTTACTAATTCTTGTTTTGACTGTATCCATTCCAGAATTTTTTAAACTATATTTCTTTCCTAGGAATTCTAATTGTTTCTTTCCTTATATCCACTTTTGTTATTTCATCTCTACTTATTTTCTTGTAAATTGTATTGATGTTATTCCTTATTTTGTCTCTTCAAGGCTGCTAACATGCTTATTTTGAAATTCTGAAGTTGATCTATTATTTTCATGTCATCTGGAATGACTTCGTTGAATGATTTTTTTAAGAATTTTGCTAGCAATCTTTTTATATGAGTTTACATGTCTTGGAATTTTGGTTTTCAGGCTCAACTTAAGTGAGAGTAATTTTTAAAAATTCTGTCTCTTTCTTTGCTAGCCCCACCCCAGTTTCATGGTCATAGAGTTGGCCCTACACAGTCTCGATCCCTAACTCAGAAACTTGGATGATGGGGACACCATAGACGTAGTCACTCAGTCAAATAGCAGTGTGTCCCAGGCGCTGACTGCCAGATTGTGGCTGCTGCCTGTGGCCTCCCCGCTAAGCAGTTCTGTGTGAACCATGGCTCTAGAGGGGTAGTCAGTTTTTTAGCTTCTTATTATCTTACACTTAGGTAACCTAATCAGTAAACCTGGCGCTGATTTTCACTCCCTGTGGGGCAAGTGTGGCACCTCAGTTACCTTACAGATGAGGAAATGCTTGCCTCTTATTCCAAAAACCAACTGGTGCACTGCAGCTCACTTCTGTTTCTATTCTGTTTTTGGTCCACAGAAGGATTTGTCTTGTTTTGATATCAATTTTACATGCTCTCATTTAATATTTTATATATTTTACTGTTATATGCTGAAAGCAAAGGCAAGAATTTCAAACCATATTCTTGACATTTTGACATGTTTCCCAAACCATGTGCTTTGGAATCAGAATACATGGATTCAAATTCTAACTCACTTACTAACTTTGTTACTTTAGGAAAAGTCTAATTTGTTGAAAGTCTCCATTTCTTCCTATCAAAAATATTGATAGCAATGTTCTAAGCATTGAATGAGATAATGTGTTTGGAAAGAAGTTAGCCCTCTGCTTAACCATGTTAACCAAATTCTAGGGAGAAAAAAAAGGAACCAAAACCAAAACCATACCAGACTCTGCTTGCTGATCATGTAGTGAATGAATGACAAAGGAAATGTAATACTTGTTTCTGTGCTCTGAGTGAATGCAGCATTATTATTTATGATAGCTAAAGTAAATTTCTAAAGATGAATGTCAAGTACATGTCTAACAGGTAGATAAACAATCTGTTACAATAGCCACATACCTTGGTAAGAGTGAATATATTTCAGAGAATTTCAGTAAAATAGGAAGCATTTCGCAAAATGACCTTTTGGAATAGTTATTCTAAATTCATGGAAGAGTTACTCTTAAGCACAGTAGAAGAGCAGAAGAGATATGTGTCATGAGAACATGTTTTTGGATTGTTCTTTTGTTTTTCTGGCTTGTTCTTTTTACTTTATTAATGGTTATATATAATACATATTATATATATTTATACAATATATAAATTATACATATTACATATATAAATATGTGTGTGTGTGTGTGTGTGTGTGTGTGTGTGTGTGTATAATAATAACAGTTTCACCAAAGAATGGGTTTCTGTAATAGTGAAAAAAAGAGAAAGGGAAGGGGGCAGTTTGTAAGGTTTTCAGAGGTCTTGTTTTGTAGCTTTGTAGTTAATTTATAATATTAACATCTTTTTGACTTTAGTATCTTTTCAAAATATCTGTTTTGGTGGTTCAGGACTCAAACTGACAATCCTGGCAAAGGATATGTTTAGCTGGGTGGGAAATGAATCTCTGAAAATCAAAAGGTTTTGAAAGATGAAAATGAAGATGAAGTAGCAGCAGCAACTTGTCTTTGTCTTAGAGTTTGAAAACAAAGAAAATAAAGACATGTTTCTAAGAAGCTATTGCTAATATATCCTCGGGTAGAACATTTATGAAATACACATATTATTTTCCTTTCTTACCACCGGTTTTCCTCCATTAGGTTAGCTCTCTCTTTTATTTCCACTTATAAGAGCGTCTTCTGCTCATTTCTGAAATATTCTTGAGCTTCAGTGCTCCTTCCTGGGCTGTCTTTCTTTTACTATCCTCTTTGTTTTGTTCATCTCATCCATTTAGATGAGACTCAGATGCCATTACTAGCCAATCCCTAGACCACTTCTCTCTCCCAAATTTTAAACTAGTATCTCCAGTTAGCCTCCAGCACTTCATATTTATAACATGTCCAAGTCTGAATCATCATCTCCCTGCCAGAGCACTTTTCAATCTCAGTCTGTCATTCACCGGGTTGCCCAAAACAGAATCAGGACATGAAAATCTGCCTCCCTATAGTTCTCTCTCCCCACACATTTAAACTTTAGAAATGTGGATTCTATTTCTAAGCATTTCTATTTCTAATCATTTCTCTGATGACATGTACACATTTCCTACCACCTGACCAAGATTGTGAGCCACTTCAGAGTTATGTAACTCAAGGACAAAGGAATCTAGAGTCTGTATCCAAAATTCCCATCTGGCATTGGTTGAGGGTTACTCCTGAGGCCATTAACTCTAGAATTCCAGCCCACTTCATGGCAGTTCAAGCATACTCTTGGCTACAGAATATCCTCAGGCAGAGAGTGGCAGGTGCTTGCAGTAAAATTCCCTCAATATGTAAAGGCAATATGGATGCCAAGGATATATGAGAATAATACCAAGAGCATCTGCACTGTACGTTTAAGAGGCGTTTAAGTTGTTTCCAAGTATTTGCTATTTCCAAAAACACCATAAAGAATATTATTGTGTATGTCCTCTCGTGAACATGTCTTGGATTTTTCTTAGGGTATATATTCAAAAGTGAAATTGCTGTGCTGTGACATACGTGTGGCCTCAAAATTATGACTTCAAATTACTCTCTGAAGGTGCTATGCAAATTTCTGCTTCCATCAGCAGTTATTAGAGTACCCTTTTGCTCACATCTTTTCCAACCTTTAATATTGCTCAGTGTTTTAATTTTGGATATCTGTTGAGTAAAATGGTATGTTAATTTTTTTCAATTTGAATTTTTTATTCATAATGAATTCAGAAAGATTTCTGATGAATTTCTGAAACTGATGGAGACCTTAGCTATAAAGAGACTATGAAATGCTACTTATTCTTTTTTAATGTGAATGCATCTTTATTTATTGACAATTCAAACACCCACTCTGGTTAATTATTTATTATACCTTGGCCAATTTTTTCAGTTTGTTCATATTTTTCTTATTGACTTTCTGGCATTCTTTATTTATTTTTCGTTTTCCATCTGCTGTACTCCTCCCCACCATAGTTACCTTAGCAGAGTTTCTTTTTGAACATAGATTTTTACCCCCCTCATTATATACAATATATTAAACCATGCTTTGATCATGTAACATACTGTGGAGTTATTTAATGATATGCAAGAAACTGCAATGCAAACTATGAAGAATAAAGGCATGAACACGATACACAATCTACCCTTGAGAGCTTAGTCTTTTTTATTATTATCCTGTGTGATTCCATTTATGAAGCTCAAGAACAGGCGTACCTAACTTATGGGAATAATAATCAGAAACTGTTTGCCTCTGGGTAGATGGAAAAATGGGGGATTAGCTGGAAAGGGGAACATGGAAACTCTGTGGAGCCATGGGTACGTATATCTTGTTTGGTATATACATAGGCGTGTGTATACAATTGTCAAAACTTATCAAACTGAACACTTAGATTTGTTCATTTTATTTTGTGTAAAAGATAACCTCAACTAAAGATGTGCATGTGTGCATACCCACTAGCGCGCACACACACACACACACACACACACACACACACTCAAATGTGTACTTCCAATCCCACAGAGAGACTCCCTAGTCCAGTTTCAACCCTTGGTTGTTGAGGAAGGGGGGAATTCTGTCTAGGACTCCAACTAAATGGAAACAGAATTCATTGTAAAACAACTAGAATGCACTGACCCTCACTCCCCACCACTATCACCCCCAGGGCACTGTCATGGGCATCTTGCTATGGTGGGTGAGTGATTGGGCAGGTCTGGGTATGAATACCATGGGAAATCTGGCAGGTTAGGGCTAGGAGAGCTGTCAGTTCTCCTCCAGATTCTGTTTAGGCTCCTCTCTCATTGTGCTGATTGCGTGCACTGTGTTAACATGAGCTCACACGTTGATGTTTTCCTCTTCTGTGTAAATTCCCTGAGTAATTCTGCAGCTAAATAAAACCTCCCTTTCTGTCTCCCATCACCTCAACATAGTAGTTTTCTAGCTATTTTAATAAGAAAATTCACTCTATTTTGCTATATCCTGATGGGCAGAATATCTTTTTTATTCTTTTTTGTTGTTGTTGAAGTATAGTCCATTTACAATGTTGTGTCAATTTCTGATGTATAACATAATGTTTCAGTCATACACATGTGTACATATATTCCTTTTCATATTCTTTTTCATTATGGTTAGTACAAGATATTGAATATAGTTCCCTATGCTATACAGAAGTAACATGTTGTTTACCTATTTTATATATAGTAGTTAGTATCTGCACATCTTGAACTCCCAATTTATCCCTTCCCCTGGTAACTATAAGTTTGTTTTCTATGTCTGTGAGTCTGTTTCTGTTTTGTAAATAAGTTCATTTGTGTCTTTTTTTTTTTTTGATTCCACATATAAGTGATATCATATGGTATTTTTCTTTCTCTTTCTGGCTTACTTCACCTAGTATGATAATCTCCAGGTCCATCCATATTGCTGCAAATGGCATTATGTTATCCTCTTTTATGGCTGAGTAGTATTCCATTGTACATATACATTACAACTTCTTTATCCAGTCATTTGTCAATGGACATTTAGATTGTTTCCATGTCTTGGCTATTGTAAATAATGCTGCTATGAACATTGGGATGTATGTATGTCTTTGGATTAGAGTTCTCTTCAGATATATGCCCAGGAGTGGGATTGCTGGATCATGATCATATGGTATAAGTCTGTTTTTAGTTTTTTGAGGACTCTCCATACTGTTTTCCATAATGTCTGCACCAAACTACATTCCCACCAACAGTGTGAAAAGTTTCCCTTTTCTCCATATCCTCTCCAGCATTTATTGTTTGTGGATTTTTTAGTGATGACCCTTCTGACTAATGTGAAGCAATACCTCATTATAGTTTTGATTTTTATTTCTCTGACAATTAACGATATTGAGCACTTTTTCATGTGCCTATTGGCCATTTGTACATCTTCATAGGAGAATTGCTTATTTAGGTGTTCTGCTTATTTTTGGATTGGATTTTTTTTTTGTTATTGAATTGTATGAACTGTTTGTGTATTCTGGAGATTAAGACCTTGTCAGTTGCATTTTTTGCAAATATTCTTTCCCATTTTGTAGGTTGTCTCTTTGTTTTGTATAAAGTTTCCTTTTCTGTACAAAAGCTTATAAGTTTAATTAGGTCACATTCATTTATTTTTGCTTTTATTTCTATTTCCTGGGTAGACTGCCCTAGAACATTGCTAAGAGTTATATCATAGAATGTTTTGCCTATGTTTTCTTTTAAGAGGTTTATAGTGGCTTGTCTTACATTTAAGTTTTTAAGCCATTTTGAGTTTTTGTGTATGGTGTGAGGGGGTGTTCTAACTTCATTGATTTACATGTGGCTGTCCAGCTTTTCCAACACCATTTACTGAAGAGGCTGTCTATTCTCTGTTGTACATTCTTGCCTCCTTTCTCAAAGATTAATTGACTGTAAGTCGGTGGGTTTATTTTGTTCCATTGGTCCATATGTCTGTTTTTGTGTCAATGCCATGCTGTTTTGATTACTGTAGCCCTGTAGTATTGTCTGAAGTCTGGGAGGGTTATTCCTCCAGCTTGGTTCTTTTTCTTCAGTATTGCTTTGGCAATTCTGGGTCTTTTGTGATTCCATATAAATTTTAGGATTATTTGTTCTTTTTCTGTGAAAAATGTCCTAAGTAATTTGATAGGTATCTCATTAAATCTGTAGATTGCTTAGGGTAATATGGCCATTTTAACAATAGTAATTCTTTCAGTCCAAGAGCATGGTCTGTCTTTCCGTTTCTTTAAATCATCTTTAATCTCCTTAATTAATGTTTTGTACTTCTCAGTGTCTAAGTCTTTTACTTCCTTGGTCAGGTTTTTTTCCTAAATATTTTTTTGATGCAATTTTAAAAGTGATTTTTTTTACTTTTCTGATATTTCACTATTAGGATAAAGAAGTAAACTGATTTCCATATGTTAATCTTGTATCCTGCTACCTTTCCAAATTCTTTTATCAGCTCTAATAGTTTTTGTTTGGAGCCTTTGGGCTTTTCTATATATAGTCTCATGTCATCCACATATAGTAACAATTTTACCTCTTCTCTTCCAATTTGGGTCCCTTTTATTTCTTTTTCTCATCTGATTGCTATTGCTAGAACTTCCAATACTATGTTGAATAGAAGTAGTGAGAGTGCCCTCCTTTTTTTGTTCCAGAGTTTAGCAGGAATGCTGAAAGTTGAATCTTACACATGATGTTAAGAGTTATAAAGCATTATGGAAATTCAGGGAGGAGATATTTATTTTCCAGTTGAAAAATTAATACTCCTCAAAACAACTGAGAATTATGCAACATGAGATTAAATTTATTCTTGCACCATATTTTTTTTACCCTGCATCTTAAATACCAAGTTTTCTATAGCTATGGAATATTAGCAAATTAATTAAGGAAAATATATGTTAAGGGTCTACTATATATCAGGCACTGTGAAATATTAATGGGGGTGTAAGAGAGAATAAAGTAGATAATCCCTGATTTCATGGGAAGTAGAGGCTGAGAATTAAATAACAATGAGGGGTAGCACAGCTATTGTGGAAAACAGTATGGAGATTCCTCAAAAGACTAAAAATAGACTTACCATATGACCCAGCATCCCAGTCCTGGGCATATATCCAAAGGGAACCCTAATTCAAAAAGACACCTGCACCCCAGTGTTCATAGCAGCACTATTTATAATAGCCAACTCATGGAAACAACCTAAATTTCCATCAACAAATGACTGAATAAAGAAGTTGTAGTATATTTATACAATGGAATACTACTCAGCCATAAAAAATCATAAAATAATGCCATTAGTAGCTCATGGTGAAAAAGAATATGAAAATGAATATATATATATTAATGTATGGCTGAAGAATTGTGCTATACACCAGAAATTGACACAACATTGTTAACTCACTATACCTCAATAAAAAATGTATATGTTATAAATAAAAAAAATCACAATGAGGGAAGAGTAGATACTGTATAAAAGGGCATGCTGGGAGATATAGTATATTTATTGACCGAATTCCTAGGTTTCAGACTGAAGCCTGTTTGAGAAGTAGAAATAGCCAGGTAAGGGTCGGGAACATTCCAGGAAAAGGAAAGAGAATGTGCAATATTATGAAACTGAGAATGTGGTGAGTTTAAGGAACTGCAAAAAGTTCAAATTGGATGGAGTAGAGTTCTAGGGGTGAAACTGTAGAGATAAGCACTGGCTCAGTCTTGAAAGGCCCAGTTTGGGCTCTATTCCACGGGCACTAGGGATCCAGTTAAAGGGTTTAATAAGACTGTCAAATAGTCAGATACTGTCTTAGTTAGATAGAAAATATCCTGAGATGAATGGTAGTTAAAGCCATGACAATTGGTATACTTTTCAAGAAATTTCTTAATCTGGCTACTATAGTTACTTAGAGGTTTCAAAAACAGGTTTCAAGTTATCTGTAAATGGCCAATGTTTATGCAGAATATATATATGTGTGTGTGTGTGTATATTTATATATATATATATGTCTTCATTAAATTATCAAACTTGTCATTGACTAAAAAATTTAAGAATCACTAGATTAAATTATGAACAGAAGTTCATTATTCAGCCATAAAAAAGAAGGAAATCCTACGATTTGCAACAATATGGATGAACTCTGAGAGTATTGTACTAAGTGAAATATCAAATAGCAAAAGACATATACTGTATGATCTCATTTATATGTGAAATCTAAAAAAAACAAACTCATGGAAACGGAGAACAGATTGGCGGTTGCCAGAGGTAGGGGGAAGGAAGTGGGGGAAATGAGTGAAGGTGGGTAAAAGGTACAAACTTCCAATTATAAAGTAAATAAGTCCTAGGGATGTAATGTACAGCATGGAGACCATAATTAACAATATTGTAGATTTGGAAGTTGTTAAGAGAGTAGCCCGGAAAGGTTCTCATTGCAAGAAAAAAATTGTAACTATTGGAGGTGAGATGATGAATGTTAAGTAAATTTATTGTGGTAATCATTTCACAATGTATACATACTTACATGACATTATTATGTTGTATATCTTAAATTTATACAATATTATATGTCAATTATGTCTCAATAAAACTGAAGGAAAAAAACTATAGATGCCTAGAAAAGAACCCTTGAGAAAATCAGTATTTAAGGAAGAGGAGGAGTTCAAAAAGAGGTAGAGAAAGTATGGCCAGAGAAATAGCAGAGAGAAGCATGCAGGTGTCCTGAAGTGCTTAGGAACTATAAGAAAAAGGCTCCCAAGTTAAGTTCCTTAAATAAAATAGAAGCTTATATCTCTCGTAGCATAAGCCCATGTTTGTGATGGGGTCACTCTGCTGGTCCAGGTCATTCAGGAACCCTGACTCCTTTTGCCTTGTTGCTTTGGTTGAGTTGCCGGTATTTCTGAGCCCACAGAGGAAGAGCAAAAAGGCCAAAGTTTAGGAACAGTAGCCTGTCTTTAAGTTTAAGACAGCATAAATTTAGCCACACAGACACGACTGGATGCAAGAAAAGCTGGGAAATGTAGTTTCCACTTGGAAGACCACGTGCTAGGAAGAGGTGCAGAGTGAATTCGGGGAGAGCAACCGGCAGTTGCCCCACCAACTTTTTAAGTTTAAAAAAAAATGCTTAGTGATTAGGTAGGTTTATATATCCATTTAAAATGTTTATTGAGCAATTGCTCTGTTTGATCATTTTTCTATGTGAGACAGGATACAGACCTTAAAAAAATATCTGCTACCAAGTAGCTAATATTCTAGAAAGGAGAGAGAGGTATTAAACGAATTAACAAATAAATGTGTAATATAATATTAGGAAGTAATAAGTACTAAGATGAAACTGAGAAAGGATAGAAGTGCTATTTTTAGATAGACTAGTCAAGGAAAATCTATTATGTTAACAATTGAAAAGGATCTTTTGAAAGACAGAATATTGAGATTTCCGTCACTGAGAAAGAATTTGAAGTTGAGTTGAAAGCCTAGAATATTGGTTGAAATAAAACAAGAAGAGTTGCTAGTTAGGAGCTTCAGAGTTAAAAGAGAGTTATCTCTTTAAGGATTTGGGGTGAAAATTGACCATAATTATAGCCTGAAGAGAAAATGCATGTAGAGATGAGGTTGTTGCAGGTCCTAGTGCTGGAAGGAGGGGCCTGATGGGCACAAGTGTAAATAGTTCATATCAGATGACCTCATTTTCCCCTAAGTGAGAACCAGGAAATCTATTGAGAGTGACAGCTGTCAGGTTCTTGGTAAGAATAATGAAAGTATTCAATTGTTATGGTAAACCTCCAGCAAACATGAGAAGCCCTAGTCTAGGAAAGAAGTGTGTCATGGGATTGAATCTGTGCTGGGGTTTTTCTGGGTGTGGGTAGTAGCTGGGTCCACCTGCGCTAGGTAAAAGAGGGTGAGGAGGAGAGATTAAGTGACGAAGCATAATGTCTACTCCACATCGCAAAAGGTATAGTCTCCTTCAGGGAGAACTAACTAGGGAACCACATGCCCATTTCTAGAGCGTGCCTGAGTCTGTAAAGAGACTGAAAAATATGTTTCAGTTCATAGTTTTCAGGACACGCTTATTTTTTATTAATTTGATACTCAAAATTCTAAATTTTTCATTTAGTTGACTCCCTTGTTTTTGTTGTGTGGGGCAGTTGTGTAGGGTTGTAAACTCACTGTTACAGTTACGAAATTAGGAAGGTAAGTCATAAAACTATTAAGAAAGTAAATCTTAAGTGAATCCTTATTGAATCCTGTCATTTGGTTTTTCTTTAATACCTTCCAGTCCTAGTAGAATTACTGTTTTTACTTCACATGATGACTAAGGAAATGGAGAGTTCTGGGGGAAAATACATATCATTTATAAGCTATTTATTAATTTATAAAATGTTTAGCATCATGTGTGTCATCTTTTATATTCCATTAATCCATAGATACTACATCATAGAGCAGTCAGCCCTTCCTGGCAAGCGTATTTTTCTTGATAAGTTAATTATATATATTTTTCACTTTTGTCCTTTATATCTGGATATTTGCATATTTCCACCACTATCCCCATATTTTTATCAGAAATGACATCAGATATAGGGAAATCATGGCCAGAGCTACTAGGATTTTTTGCCTTTTGAAAGGAATACCTTGACATTATAACATTTTCTATTCTTTCAAGCCTTTTAGTTTATTTTTATAAAACTATTTATAGTTTCTGTTAATTTTCCGGTCCTCAGATTACTCCAAGAAATATCTAATTTAGCCTTTTTGAAGTGTTGTTGTCTCCAAGCAAGTCTATTCTTCCTAGTATTTATTTTTCTATGAAATATTATTATTAGTTTGTCTTTCCTCAAAGGTCACAAAGTGTCTTCATGATTTTCCTCTGGACTTTCAGTTGCATTCGCTTATTTTCTCTGACTTCTCTTACCTTTCTTTCTGGAAGATGTAGCTGATTTCTGCATTCAAGTCTTGTAATTCGTTACTTTGAAGTGAAATTCCTTTTTGCCTTCAGATCTCTGCACAATCTCTCTTTCATTACTCTGCTTGTATTGCCACTTCTTGCTGCTTTAAGTTTCTCCTACGCTATTCCCCATTGCTAACACAGTCCTCCCCTCAGCAGAAATTTCACTCCAGTGTCTGTAAAATATCTCCCCTCAACAAAGAAGAGGCAGACATTTAAACTTCAAACTAAATGTGGTATTCTTTGACATCAATCTTCTCTATGTTAAATTCTAATATGTCCACTGATAATTGGCTTTCTTATTGTTCTCACCTTCTCAATCAATATTTTCATGTCAGTCAGATGCAAATTAGTAAGATTAGATTTCATATGTTCTTGAAGGTAGCATATCACAACACAATGTAGCAAGACTTTTACAATCAATATTCATTTGTACTATTTACGCACTAGAAATTACTTAGGGGAAAATGTCACAGGAATAGGGCTCAAATCATCTAGGTTTAGAACACTTTAATCAACATTTAGAATTCTTTTCTCCTGTGGATAGAAAAATGATCAATGCTTACTAAATGTTATTAACCTTTTAATCACTGTTATGCATTTAGCAAATCAATTTATCTACTGTGTGATAAGAAATGACTAGTTAGAGAAATTTAGAAAAGAACATTGATGCTTCATACACATACACAAACACACACACATAGATTTATAGACACACATTATAGAATGTTACATTTCGTATTTTATCTGCATAAATTACTGAAATGCTTTGAATGAGATTAAGACAAAAATAAATTCTGTGATTTGAAAATCCCAGCACACACCGTTAAAAACAAGAAACAGAATGTGTACTCCTTGTAATTCTTATTGTAAAGATTATTCATGAATCATATAATTTCAAAATATTATTAATCTTTAGGAAAATGTTGGGGATTGACGTTCTTTAATGCTTTTATAGCCAAGGGATTCAATTTTTTAAAATGGGAAAATTTAGCATTTACTATACATTTTGGAGCATCTACTCCTTCCCTCACTTGCTGGACACAGGATGCAAAGATAACAGACACAGTTGCTCTCTCAAGAAGTTCTTAAATTATTTTAGTTCATTTTGCAGAAAGTGTGACTATTGTTTATAATGCTACTATATTCCACTTATTTTTAATTTTTTTCTTAAATAATGACTATCATCTATCTAAATGTCTAGATTAACTTTTTTGGGGATAAGTCTAAATGTTTTAGCTTGTTTTACAGGGAGATATGCTACATGTTGCCTGTCAGCAATTGAGGAACAGACTAGTTACATGCCTAGTCTTTTTCCAGCCACTCTGGCAGGTGCTTGGGGATACACAGAGAAATATCTGACATAATTCCTGCTCACCAGGAGCTAAGTAGCATTAGAGAGAATTAAGTAACAGAGTCTCTTTAATACTTTTTTGAAAAGGTAGAATATAAAGATTTATTTAGAATATGAAGTGTTACCAAAGAATGTATGTAAATACATAGCAAGGTGAAAACTTTCTGAAAGACCTGGTAATTATGTAAAAGCAAAGCACCTGCTAGGCCTTGAGTGCTAGGAAGGATTGAGACATATAGCTATGAATTTAAGTCTAGCCAAATGGGTTCCATGCCAGCAGGAAGGACCACAGACCAAACCATACGGATGTAGCAACTCCCAGGAGAGTGTATCCAAATGTAGAAACTGTTGGTTTGATCCAAGCACTAGAACGGAGATGGGTTCAGCACTGGAGAAAAGATGTGATGGCCATTCCAGTCAAAGTAGAGTCACTCCAGCAAATCCATCGAAAATAAGATCATTATGGCGTTATTTGTTATTTTCCCACTGTAATAATTAGCTGATGAGTCAGCAGACCTATGGTAGTAAGATCACATTTGCTGATGTAATAGATAAATCCCCAGCATCTTAGAAGTTTGGAACTTACTCAAAACATAGTCCAGGGCAGTGTGCCTTGCCAGGTTCCCTCCCTCTTGCAGCTCCACCAGCATCATCTCCCACAGCCTCAGATTATGAGTTCATGCATGGGAGGATTTTATGGTTCTGATGGGGAAGCATTGTACATCAATCCTACCCACTTTCTGCTCTTCAGAACTCAGACACATGGCCATACCTTGCTTAAGTGAACTGGGAAATGTGTCCATCTGTGTCCCCAAGAAAAACCCCAACCACTTATTCACATCACACACTTCTAGTGTACAAACAAATCTCTGAGTCAGATACTGTGGAGAGTCTCTCTAAAAACAGGACACACTTTCTGCCCCCAGTTCTATTCTTGGATAGAACTATACATAAATACATGTTAATGCAAGGCCAGATGTATTAGTTTCTGTAACAGAGGGACAGAGAATCTTTACAAAGGAAGAACTTCCTGGAAGACGCAAGATTTGAGCAGAGCTTGAGCCCTAGTGAGGCTCACCACCGGGCGGAGGTGGAGAGTACTGCATGAAAAGAGACATGACTCCAGGGAGCTATCAAATGGCTAGACATGCCAGTCTACCATAGGTACAGAAACAGAGATGTCTGACAGATGTCTTGGGACCCACAGCATAACAGACCTTAAACACTCTGGTGATAGTTCAGGAGCCATTGGAAAATCTGCAGCATATGTTTGAGAAAGGAAGCAGTGTTTAGAACACATTAAAAGGGAAATAAATTAGGGGTGGGAGTAGTGGGGAGCTAACTACCTGAACTAAAGCAGCGGGAATGGAAATGAGAGAATCAGTTAAGGCAAAACATTTGAAAAAGCAGATTTGAAAAAAACTTTGAGATTGTTTATGTGGGTGAGTCAGTCCAGAGATTTTGCATTCTACTGACATTGTCCTCGATAGTTAATCCTTGGGAATTGTTTGATGAGTTCAAAGAGCACTTATAGTTGATCTCATTAGCTAAGGGACTGTTAAAAATCTGCCAAGGCAAGAACCGTTACGGGGTTTGAATGATGACATCTTTGGAGGCCTTGAACTTTAGAGAAGCGAAACAGAGATATCTTCTATTGTTGCCACAAATTACCATATTTTAAAAAATCATTTCTGAACAAGAAATAGCCCAAGATGGATCGTATCCCATCTTTTAAGCTCCAACTAGGCAAACATAGTCCTTTTATCTTGTGCCTTCCCTTGACCAAATTCCTCACTCCACATCTAGACTTACTGTCAGGATATAGATATTTTTGAAATTGTGCACAAAGGTAAATAACTTCAGAGAGTTTAAAGTCTTCATGAGTCATTTTAATTCTGTTAGACTTCAGTGAAGGAGAGGATAATACTGGAGTGCTTCTCAAGTGGTACATGAAGTCTTCTCTGTACATTCAAGAATATTCTTTATTTAAAACGCTCTCTGGGAATGAGGGCTTTTAGGGCCACTTCTCCCCATTTTTATGATGCAGGGGAAGTATTTAAATGTTTAAGGAGTAAAATGGTCTGTTGAACTCCCTTTAGACCTCCTAGCAACAATTTACCAGACGTAAAAATCACATAGTATTGATGGAGAATATCTGAAGCCTGGTTTCCAGGCGCTCTACCCTAGGAATATTTTTCCTTCAACTACTGAAAATCTTACTCCTCCAAAAAATAGCCTAGCCCTTGTTAAGGTCAAAACAAAAGATCCTCATCAATTCAGAGAAGAGGTAACAAAGTTTAGAAGGTGACCATGGTGTTATAATTAATACGTAACTTTTAGATCGATAATTTACCTTAAATTATTCCAACTTTCAGAGAAATCATCCTACTTTATAAGTGCATTAATTAGAATAAAAGTTTTTATCTGATAATATAGTTTCCAAATAGATTTAGTTACAATAATGGGTAGCATTTATGTGCTGTTAAAATGCTTTGATTTAATGTTTAGCTTTCTTTTTAATAATGAATACATTTTCTTTATCTTTTTCTTTTTTTGGCAGGGGATGGGAAGGAGGTAATTAGGTTTTTCTTTATTTGTTTATTTTTAGAGGAGGTACTGGGGGTTGAATCCAGGACCTCATGCATGCTAAGCAGGCACTCTACCACTTGAGCTATACCCTCCCCCCGAATAAATTTTCAAAATATTGAAAAGAGGACAGGATATCCTAAAAGTGTCTGGGATTACATTTATTCATTCCTGTTCATTGATGGTATCCTTTCAATAAAGTGAGTGGGCAAAGGACTAATTAGTTATCAGAAAGTATGGGTTTAGCTTAGGTTACTCTCTAGTTGGCCACAAAGCTTGTCTGAGTTCTTAGTTTTTATCCAGGATAACCACTCTATCCACTGCATAGAATTATTCTGAGGACCAAATTATGACTTTTCAGCATACAGAGAGAGAAGTTTAAAATACTCCCATGGTCTCTCCAGTCTTTTCATACTACTGTGGCCTAACTCTGCTAACTTCATCCACACGTCCTGTGTTAAATGTCTTTTTGATCACTCACAGCTCTTTAAAGGAGTCTTGGTGCCTAGTCTACCAGTCTCTATTTTCACCACCTGGGAGAATGATACAGTTTCTGCATTTCAGTAAAGTAAAATGCTGCAAAAGTGATAAGGATAAAGAAAGAAAGAAATTTATCCTATAATTGGTTGCTGTTATAGGATTATTTTTTCCCATATTGCAATTCTTATTATATCATACCGTACTACTTAAGACCTTCCATTAGTGTTTTATCTCTTGGCATTTAATTTTGGTATTTCTTCAAAGTTATCTTTTGTACCAGTATCTATGATTTGAGGATTAGGGTGAAAATGTGTAATAATCAGGTTCTCATCTTGAAGTTTGTTTGTTGAGTTCAAATAAAACTGCAACTAAGAATTTTTTTTCTGATAATATAAAGGCTAACTCACACTGACTGTAAAGTAGTATGCAATTGAAGGGAAAAACTGTTTCATTTATTGATTTTTGGGGGTAGTGGTATTCTTTATCAGTACTTCTACCTTGTGGGATCGTACTACAGAAGGACTATCTATTTAGGATACATAACCTATTATTTGAATAAAGCAGCAAAAAAATAGAAAATGAGGAGTGGAAACAACTCTGGTGCTAAGTTTTTGTGTATGATAACTGGGTAAATCCTTCAGTGAAGTACATTAGGTCGTTACAGGGATTTGATATGTAAAATAGAGTGAATTTCACATAGTCATGATTCCAACAGGCCGAAATATTTAAGATTAAATAAAACATTTCCCAATTAAGAATTACAGGCATACATTACAGTAAGAATAGTTATGCTTTGTGAAGTGTTTCTAAAGTCCTAAAGGATTTGGTGGATCATTGGTCAAAATATTCATTAGGATGAATGAGAATGTGTGAGAGTGTATGTTTGGTTTGTTTAGTTTGTCTTCTTTTAAGAGGTAAGATGTATAGGATGTATCTTTTGGTTCTTTTACAAGGGTAGGATTTTCATTTACCTGTACTTTTTTTTTTTTTTTTTTAAGCCCAGAGAGAAACCTGCATTTTCCTGATGTGTACAGAAAAAATTAAACATTTTAGCTACTGTTTTATAATTTTTCCATTGGTTATCAAGAGCGATAATATTTCCATCATTCAGAAAGAGGTACAATAATGTTGACAATTCACAACAAGCTTATTGTTCACGGGAAATTTACAAATGACTTTTGACTCGCCTAGATTGCTAAAACAAAGCAAAATTAATTTTAGGTCCTACAAGGTAACTATCTCCAGCTTAATAAGCATCAGGAAGAAGATGAACTGAATAGCAGGAAATACAACTTAGCAGTGAAATTTGTTCAGTTATGGAGGAAAGTTCCAACGGAAATGGTGGAAGTACTGCATACCAGCACTTGGATAAGTGAAATCCAGCTGGACAAAGGGCTAAATTACATTCAGTGAGAATTTAATATTGCTTTAAAAAGGAATGCCTCCCACATCATTTATTATTATTTAATGAGTCGATTTCTAAGCTGAAACTTTGACATTTTGCTGTCAGTTTTAAGTAAGTTGGGTATATAGGGGTCTAGAAATTGGATGTAGACAGGAAACGAAATTATTTTCTCCCTGGTAAGATTTGTTTGCTTATGAATATATAGCTGGTTGTATAATACCCACAGGTCCCTAGCTTCAATAACACCAAGGGTACAGATGTTTAGCAAATACATGTAATTAGTTAAGTTGAATTGTAAATGTGTATAGAGTGCAATCTTAAATTATGTTTAAGAGAAGGACACGTTTGGTTTTAATGAAACAGATTTAGTCATAGTGCAGAGCCTTAGAACTGATGACTTAAAATGTATCTTTAAATTGGTAGAAATGCAAAAGAACATGGCAGGTTAGAAATGATGGGATGATAACTTAGATTTGATTATAGCAAAATAGAGGTAAGCAGCTATTGAGATTGGATAATGATATGTGAGTTTCTCATCAGGACTGTAACATGTTTCCACTAATACAGATTAAGAATGTCTGGATGAACTAAAATTATTCCTGTGGCTTTTGCGTAACATAATTAGGTCTTGCTAATGCAAGGTACTTTTATTAAGTAAAAACTGATGTTAAAAAAATTACGGAAATGGCCACAAGATCAATTGAACTAGGGACAGAGACATTGGCACTCATAACAGTAAACAAACAAACAAAATTTTATCCATTTTTTAAAATATAGTTTTCAGAATGCAGAGTCTTGTTTATGTCACAAGCACATGAAGGATGGTTTCAATTATGCTGACCATCTTGCTGGAGCTTGTGCACCAGGTGTCCAGACCACAAAATGGAAAATGCAATCTTTGTCTGCTTTACGTAAATACAGTACTGAGATCAGCCTGTCTTTTAAGTGCCTGATTGCCATTTAATTACAGAGAATTTCTCTTTAAACAGAGCAACCCAAGAACAACAACAAAATAATATAGCATTCATTTTAGAGCCTCCTTCTGCTTCCTATTACATGGGAAGAATGGGATATATCTGGAAACTTTATACTACTAGGTTTATTAAGTGGTAGTCATTACCTGTTTTATAAAAGCTATCTTAAAATATCTAATGGGAATATTTCTGTTGATTCATAAAAGCCAACTAAAACTATGAGTGCAAAGTATTCATGTTCATTCTAAAGGTGTTTTTAAATAAGGATTTTAAAGTAACTGTGATGTGGTAAGAAGAGAGTTAAATCTAGAGTGAAACAAGTGGGAATTCAAATTCCAGCTCTGAAGGTTGTGGCATGCTATCTCTAAGCAAGTTTGTTAACCTCTCTGAGCCTTGATTTATCATCAGTAAAATGAGTCTAATAATCCTTACCCTGGTGGGCTGTTGAGAGAATTAAATGAGGTAATTTATGTGAACCGCCATCTTAAGAATGTTAATTGAATCTGATTTTGAAAAATAATTCACAAGAACTCTCTCGAAGGAGAGAATATGAAATAGATTAAATGATATTTTGAGTAAAGTACTACATTTGGAACTATCTTTTATTTATAATTGGGAATTTATCTTTAATTACAGAATAATTGTTTCCTCTTTTTATCTCCTTTAAGTGAATTATTTAGCTATCTCTTCTCTAACACTCTGTCTGAGAGGTGAATGTTTTTAAATATTTATATCACACTTCTAAAAATATTTCTCAATTCTTTTTTCCTAAGCTCTTTTTTGAAGATTTAGAGAAGTTTTTTTTTCTATTTCATTCTTATGTTTCATATCTAGCATTTCTGCCTTTATTTTATTAGTTGCATTTGAATAACCTGGCACATGGGCCCATCTTGCAGATACAGCAAGTTGCGGGTACTATAGTTCAGTCTTCAATCAGTTCCTTGCCCTTACTTTTTGTACATAAGGACTGGCTTAGATATTTAGGTGACTAATAAGGCCCTGATATTATATTAATAGGCCTTTCTTTCCTTCTGTATTATTTAATAGAAGACAAACATGAACCTGCCAATTAGCAAACCATCAGGACTCTGGTTCTGTCTTCTTTTCCATCTAGCCCCTCTTGCACCCCTATGGAAACTATATCCTTAAGATGTGCCTGGAAGAAAGTGGGAGAACAAAATGGTAACGTAAATTTGGTCACTGAACTTTCTTAACTTTAATGACCTTCACCATTTTATTCCCTGTCAGAAGTAACAGTAATGTAGGTATAACACCAATATTTGTTTCCCACATTTCACATTTATTTAGCACATTCCATGAATAGGATTTGGTAGTAAAATGATAAAAAGGAAAAGAAAACCCATATCTTAACAAGTATTTTATTTTGTATTAGGCAATAAATATAAAAATAGAAAGTGAGATACGAGCGAATGGCAAATTGCAAACTATTATCAGAAATGAAGAACTATTAGTCTTTTCAGTAAGTTTTTATATCATCGATTAAGATTTAACTTTCATTTTGAAGTAAATTTTTTACCTTTTTTTCCTCTATACTCTTTCTTTAAAAAAAATTTTTTTTTATTGAAGTATAGTTGATTTACAATGTTAGTTTCAGGTGTACAGCAAAGTGATTCAATTATATATATATATATAATTGAATATATATAATATATATATACACATACATACATATATATACACACACACACATATATACATATATATTTTTTCTTTTCAGATTCTTTTCCATTATATGCTATACAAGAAACTAAATATAGTTTCCTGTGTTATACAGTATGTCTTTGTTGTTTATCTATTTTATATACAGTAATGTGTGTCTGTTAATCCCCAACCCCTAATTTATCCCTCCCTGTCCTTTCCCCTTTGATAACCATAGTTTGTTTTCTATGTCCTTGAGTCTATTTTTGGTTTGTAAATAGAATTTGCATCATTTTTAAGATTCCACGTATAAATGATAGCATATATTTGTCTTTCTGTCTGACTTACTTTACTCAATTTGATAATCTCTAGGTCCATCCATGTTGCTGCAAATGGCATTATTGCATTCTTTTTTATGGCCAAGTAATATTCCTGTGTGTGTGTGTGTGTGTGTGTGTGTGTGTGTGTGTGTGTGTGTGTACACCACATCTTCTTTATCCAGTCATTTGTTGATAGACATTTTGGTCTTGGCTACTGTAAATATGTTTTACCTTTTAAAATATATTAGTGCTGAATAGTAAATTAAAATGAAATTAATGTTACTTAAAAAGAGAGTATTTTTTTACCAGTGCTATAGTTAAAATATAGTTTTATTTAATAAATCATCATTCTTAAGCAAAAACCAATTCTATTAACCAATTAGTTCTATTAACCAATTGTTCTGACTTATTGTATAAATTAAGTTAGTGGGTATTAAAGAACTCAGATGATCAAAATTTAGTTGGGTTCATCAAAGAATTGTTGGAGGAGGAATTTTCATTATAGTTTTAAACACATTTAACAAGTAGCTCTTTATGCTAGGTGTTTTTGTGCTTAGTTATCATTCATTATTCCAATTTAGAGATTGTGAAACAGTCTGAGAAAGATTAAATGCCTTCTCAAAGTCAGTTTTCCAAGTCCATTGATCTTTGTAACCACACCCCAAGAGAGAGAGACTTCTAAAGAAAACTAAATCTGATCCTTTTCAATCTGAAATCTACCAGAAATTCTTATTTCTTTATGAGTTTTTTCTCTGACACTGAAGTACTCACAGTTCTTAGAATTACTGATATTCTTTCTCTAAACTTATTCTTGGGTAATATTGCTTAGAAATAAAGCTTGCTTAATATTTCCAGAACAAAATAAATAACTTATATAAGTACTTACATTTACTGCATTTAGATTTGTTTCATTGTGTTAAATAGCAATCTGATAATAGCATGGACATAGTTTGGACATACCATAATATACTAAAACAGTCTCATATTGTTAGATGCTTATATTGGTTCTGCTACTTTATTATTTCTAACAGCCTTGTAAGTAGTACTACTGTTCATGCCTTCTTTTGCAGAAGTGGACTTACTAGTTAAAAGCTGAATTTTAAAATTGCCCTTCAACAATTTTCTTGACAGTTTATACTTTTACCAACAATGTCTTTAAGTCTCAATATTAAGAGAAAATGCAGGACATAGAACAATATATATAATTAATCATATGTGTTAAAAACCACATATGTAATTGTGTAACATAATAACTTGAATGATATACCCTAAATACTTACCTCTGGGGAAAGGAATAAATGTAAAGAAGGGGAAGAATGGAAACTTTTTTATATCAAATATTTGTGTATTGTGTGACTCTTTTACAATTAAAATGAGTGTATACACTGTATGTATTACAAAAATTAAAATAGAGACTCAAATGTAATTAAATATAGAGGTACAAAGTGAACAGTGTGAAAGCATCAATTCTAAATTTCAGAGCTATAATATAATAGCATTCAGATTCAAATATGTCTAGGTGTATTTTATGGTCTGAAACTCTTCATATGTACTAACATGTGAACTTATTTTTATAGGTAAAAATGGTAAAATAATAAAGCTATCTCCGTTTCCAGAACAAATCATTTCCATCTGTACCACTGGATAAGTGTAGTTCTGACTCAACCACATGAATAACATTACAAATGTTTTTAAATATCACTATTTGCTGAAGACCTGAAGCAATTCACATGCTTTGCCTATGGTTAGTTTTGGCAATAGAAACAAGACAGCTAATAGTATTTTAAGCTGTCTCTAGAAATAGCACTAATTGAACTTAAGCTGAATATGCAGTTTATTTCAGTTGCTTTCTTTCTCCCTAAACTCTAAAGTTCAAAGTTTAACTTGGAGTTGTTTTCTCAAGTTTAGTTATAGCCAAAGTCCATGAAATGATTTATGTCTGTCAATAGTTGACCTAATAGATTTGTCCTGTGTTGACACGTTGTTCTTTTCATGCTAGAGTGTTTATGTAATATAGGTATATTATTTTCAGTGAGCTCTACCTTAAAATGAGATTAGAAAATAAATCATGAGGAGTTTTAACAATCATTTAGAAATGTTCAGGGGGCTTTGGTGGGGTTTGGGTGAAGTCATTCATTCAGTAATTAATTCATTGTTCTTCTTTATTCATTCTTGAATAGCATCAATCATTTATTGAATACCAGTCATGTTAGTAGAGTTATCAAGACAAGACCAGTAGAGTGAAGTGAAAGGTATAAAATCAATGAGTTTCATAAAATATTAGAGTTGCTATGTGAGAACTTAGTACAAACAGGAGTAAAATAACCAAGAAGAGCCCCTTCTACCGGGACAGTCAAGGAATACTCATTTAAGTAGGGAAGCAGGATCTGGATAGACAGAGAGAAGAATACTCATGGGTAGAGATGGGCCCACATTTCTGATATGACACAGTTTGAAAGGAGGGAAAAAAAAAGCAAAGCATCAAACAACAGGTCTGGTATATGCTACTGCTACAGTATGCAGATAGGGTTTGGTGAGAGGTAAGACTGAAGATAAGGAGATAAAGCAGGGGTCAGATCTCAGAAAGATCAGAAGCCATGAAAAAGTCCATAGACTTTTTCCTTTGAGCAGTGAAGACCTTCTAAAGACTTTTCAGCAGGAAAACAATTGAGCTGTATAATTTAGAAAGAAACTTTTGGAGATAATACAAAAGATGAAGAGGGGAAGCACAGTAAGAGGAATTAAAGTTATTCATTCAGGTATATTGAGGCATGAAATAAGGCCAGAGTGTATTGGGTATGGAGATGAGGTGATGCAGGGTATGCTAGGGAAGTAGTATTGACAAGACTGGGTCAGTGATAAAATTTGGAAGATGTGGAAAATGCAGTAATAATGGCTGACTCTCAGGCAAGTCATGAGCCAATGAGTAGTAGGAATGCTACCCACCGACAGGAATAGGATGGGAGGTTTGGGAGGGAAGGTAAGGAACTCTATTTAACCATGCTTTGTTTAAAGTGTATATGGGACTCCCAGGTAGAGATGCCAAGTAACCAGCTGAATGTGAGCCTACAGGTCAGAATACAAGAGTGGATTAGAGATACAGATTTGTTGATCATTAGCATTTAATAAATTGAGTTTTAATATTACTTATGATGAAATGTTGAGAGGAGAAAGAAAAACATTAGGAACAGCAATGTGCAGAAATGTCACATTTAAGAGGAGGAGGAGCCAGTAAAAGTGCTTGCCAAAATAACCCATAAGGTGTCACAATTAGGAGTTTCTTGGGGACCTCTGTGAGGCCAGTTTGAGTAATGCAGAGGAAGTGGAAACACCCACTTAGTAGCATAGTAGAATTAAAAATAAATGGAGGAGTTCAAATGAACAAGTTCGTGTCCTTTTTGAGGAGCTTAACTGTGAAATAGAGGGGAGGACGCTAACTAGAGGGATTCACAAGGTAGAGAGATGTATTAATTGTCAAAATAAGGGAAACATGAGCATTTTTAATGATTTGTGAGGAAGGAGCTGGTAGAGCAAGAAGTTGAGAATACAGAAGATGTGGGAATTACTCAAGACGCACCTTAACATGATAGAACAGAAATGGCAGGCTGTCTATTGTCCTTATTATGAAGGAACTGTGGTCGATAAAGTAGAAGTTATGGTATTTGACAGAACATTTTGTATACCATGACGTATAACAAGTATTTTTAAACCTACGTAGTCAAAATGGTCAAAGTAGTGGTAGTCTTCCCTCCCATTCTCCTTCTGCTCCACCGTGTATAAGTATGTCTGTCTCTTCCTAAACCTGTTAAAAAAAAAACAAAAAAAAAAAACTACAGTACCTCCTTGCTCAAGCCAAAACCTTGAGTCATCCTCAATTCTCTTCACAGTTCATTCTCCAGACGTATCTATCTGCTGCATCTGCTCCTGTCCATTTCCATTACTGCTTTCTAACTGAAAGCATCAGTATGTTATGCTTGTACTATAGGCAGTCTTCTAACTTTTCTTCCTGCGTTATCTAGAGCCATCCCACCCCTACTTCTACATCTGTTCTCAACTTTGCAGCCAGAGTAATGTCATAAAAAGGTTAATCAAGTCATGTTATTCTCCAGTTTAAACTCTTCATAACGTACAATGGGCATGGGTAAATGATGATCGCCATCATTGTTATTAGGCGTTTTTCCCTTTTAGTGGTCCCTTTTCCTTCCCTTAACTCTATGTAGCAAAAACATTATTAAAAGAAATTGGTCATCTTATTTCAAACATATAGTAGTTGATAGCGTTGTGGCAAATAGAGTCAGCATCAATGTGGCTTATTTCTGTCATAAACACTTGGCCCCTAGTTAATGTCTTGCTTGAATGAATGGGAATGAAACATTGTTTCTATCACTTGCATTTTACTGGCTCCTCTGATTGCCAGTCATAAGCAAAATAATACTTAGAGAAGATAATCTTTAACATTTTTTTCTAACCAGATGACAGATAATATCAATGCATGCACCATTTGTTTCAGGGATATAAATAAGAGTGACATTTTTAAGTAGAGAGAGAAATAGAACAAAAGAGGGACACTCTGATATTTGATATTTAAAAAAGAATTCAAGTTTCACAACCAAGATATATATAAAATGGCAGTTATTAGGAATAAAAGCATAGCATACGACAGTTAGCTCTGAGGTCTTCCTTAGGAAGTCGCTAAATTTAATTCTAGAAGTGCAGAGCAGTTCAGAAAAATCTATAGAGATCTCATCTACTGGAAGAAATTTACTCTAAGGAAGATAGGATGAAATTGGTCAAAGATGATGGTTACAAACCTTGGTGGTGCAGCTGATTATGACTTCTGAATGTCATAATTCTGAAAGATAATATCCTTAAATGATGGAGCTGGTCAGTAGAAGTGGTAGATTCAAGGTCAGAGATTTCTAGTGAATATATAGATACATTATTATAGTATTATTATAGTATTTTATGTATTAGAATTTTATTTTTGTAATACCTTCCATAAAATGCTCCTTATGTCCTAAGTGTATGAGAATGAAAGAAACACTTCTTAGCTTAGCTGTGAAGATGTGGGAGACCCCTTGTGGGTCTATTCTCTAAGTTGTTTTTTTTTAGTGACGTGATTCACTATTCAGTATATTAAATGTCATATGAAGGGAGTTTATGGGGAATCTGGAAGTTAACTGGTAAAACAGAAGCATTCCTCAGTGATCTGAGACAGGAGCTACATTCACAGACTTTGGACTGTCCATCTCCAGGGAACCTAACCAATAATCATTTTACACTTGGTTCTGCATATTTCTCTGTTAGTTGTTTTAATTTAGGCAGAACTTGGGCTCATGTTTAGTAGTTATTTTGGGCTCGTCTGTATTTCCAAAGCCATTAAGATAATGCAGCTAAACAGGAAAGTAGTTACTTATATCTTTATTGGTAAGAGGCATGAAAATGAAGGTGTGAGAAAGGTGGTTTAGTAGTCTAGAAATTCTATCTTTTATGTTTAAACTATGACATCCTATTTTGCAAATGCCTGCTATAAGCAGAACACTGAACTCATTGCTAAATATGAAACAGTAGTTAAGAAATTATTTCCAGAACAGATCTCAAGGCCTTTATTTTGCTCTTGCATGTGGAATCTATTTACTCATTTGCACATGTGGAACTTTTAATCTCTACAGGATGTTTTTAAGCTTCAGACTGAGTCTGAAAGTTGAGATATTCAGATCAGTCAGCAAATAAAAGTTTCCTTCTAAAATATTCAGTGGAAAAATATGCATTTCAATTTTTGAAGGATTTATTAAAATCCTATCTACAAAATACCTATCTACATGTCAAAGGTATTCATATGTTTAGCTAAGTATTTGACGGGTTAAAAAAAATTTATTGGAAACCAGCCTTGGCTCATAATAGAGCAGCATTCTAAAATACTAGTATCTTAGCTGTATTTGCATTCTAATATCATTTAATTGGATAGAAATATATATTCAATACTTTAGTGAATCAAGGTCATTAGAATTAAATTTTATGAAGGCAGGTCCTTTATCTGTCTTAATCATTACCCAGTGCCCAATTCAGTGCATGGTATATCAGAGCCTTAATAAATGTTTTAAAACAATACCATAGAAAAGGATAGCTAAAGACTTGAGACTTAGCATTTGGTCATTAGTACTACCTCTAAACTAAGATCTTAGCTAAGCTATTTCTCCTTCACTGAGTCTCAATTTCCTCATCTTTTAAAAATAAGAATTTTTTTGATTGATGAGTAGTTATCTAGTTTTATAACAGTACTTGGCAATTAAAGTATATATCTGAATAAGCTTGTAATTCCTACCTTGAAATAAATTTTTCTACAAGTGATACAACTGCCAAACTTATTCACTAGTTCAGCTGGTACATGGACATAAACATTTCATGATACAGATTTTGTCTTAATCACACAAAAACATCGTAATACAGTTTTCCCCTAAAGAAAGTTTGCATTGAAAAATAAGAACATAGTGGTGCAATCTCTTGACTTTAAGGGAAGTATCAAGTCAGAGTCAGAATGAATTATTTCTTTTATCTGCAGTGTGGTTCCTATAGGTCAGGGTTGAGATTGAGGGCAGACAGACTGGAGCAGTACACTAAGGTGCATGAACGGTGGTATGTGAATAAATAAAAGGGCATGATACTTCCTGACTTTATACAATATTCATATTAAACGAAAATCCCATCTTGAATGTATCCTTGTGGAAATCTGGAACTGATATGGTCTCAGATGATATGGAATTAATATATTATAAAATAATTTAGAAAGTATGTGTTATTGATCCTCCTCAACCACTCTCATTTTCAGATCTTAAGGAATTTTACTGGGATAATTGTCCAAATGAAGTTCCAAGCATTCTATCCAAATGGTAAGTAAAACTACTTATTATATCACCCTATTTTTCCATCAATAATTAGTACAATTTTCTGAGTATTGAAATGTAAAACATGAATTACTGTTCTTTACTCATACTTTAAGTCTTTTTTTTTTAAAGCAGAGCTGTGGAAGAACTTGCTTTTGTTTTTAAATTATCATCCTAGCAGCAAATATATAGCATATAAACTTGGGGACTATTTATAACTCTCCTCTAAAATCTAGAATAAAGTCATGTATGGAAATTAATAGATCTGCTATAAGCAAATATACATAGGTAGGATTGTAATTAGAAATATATGTATAAAATTCTCTTTCCAGATAATAATGTTTATTTTCTCGTATTATACTTAAAATATATTTATTTATATTAAAATTGTAAAATATAGTTTATGGGCTTGAGTAGATGGATAATTATCTATACTTTAAAATAACATTGAACTCTATACCTCATACATTTTGACATCTGGGTAAAATGGTCTAAACTTACTTTGGAATCATCTTCATTAAGTTTATTTCCTCAAGTTTTGAGATGGGAGAAGTGAAGTCATTATTATTCTTGTTTATAACCACTTGGCAGGAATGGAGGACCATCACCCTTGAAACTTGTTGCTTAAGTTTGTGATAGTCATGGTGTTAGCCCGATGGGCTCTTAGTCCTTTAACACTGTGGAATATAAGTGTGATGCCCAAAATACAGATAGTTATACATCTGGCCTCATCACCCAGGCAGAGTGCTTTAAAATTGCATTTATTATATTTTCTCATTACACATATTATATTTACAAATGGACAGATATTAAATGAAAATAAATACAGATATGAACAAAACAACCTATTCTTACCACCTAAACATAACAGGTTATCCCTTTATAAACAGGTGCATTTCTTCAGTATATGAACACGCACATTTTTTCAGAAATTTGAAAAGTAAGAGTGATGGTACATAATTTAGGTTTACCCCGTTTGCCCCCAGATGACTCTGCAACTTGAGTTTGAATCACTTGCTCTCTGCGTGACTTTGGGAAAATTCTTTACTCTCTCTGGGTCTTCCTTTCCTCATCAGAAAAATGGAGCTAAAAATCTATCCCAAGTTGATGAAGTTGTCTTGAGGATTAAATAAGTTAATACAGGTAAAGTGCTTAGAACAGTGCAATATCTAGCCTGTGTTAGATATTGAAGAATTATCCATTATATTTTAATTGTTTTTTGCAAAGTCAGATAAATAGTACAAGTTTGTACATTTTTTTGGTATCCTGATCGTATGGAATTAATTTAGCTCTTTATTAATTGCAATTATTTTCCAGTTGATTCTTTTGTGGTTTCAGGCAGAAAATCATATTATCTGTGGATTCTAAGAATTTAGACAATTTTATCTTTTTTAATATCACACACACTTTTAAATTTTTAATTCACCACTTACTGTCTTGACTGTAACTCTCAGTTCTATGTTAAATAACAGTGAGCAACTCTCTTTTCCCTAGTTTTATTGGGAGTGATTCTCATGATGGTTATTTAAGTATGATGTTAAAAAGTTTTAGTATTCTTCATGTTAAGAAGCTATCTTATTCTTAGTGAACTAAATTAGAATATCAGAAATTTGTGTTGATGCTCTATAAATCTTGAGATATACAAATATCATTTAAATTTGTTGAGGTGTTGATTTGGGGTTCCTCTAATGACCAGGTCACTTGCTAATTTTATGTTATCCCCACAGAGCTGGAAGCTTATTCTTTTATTACATACTTTAGTTTAATTTTTTTATTTACAAGAGAATTTGAAAGAATACTCCAAAGTGAGAATGGTCAACAGTACTTTTTATTGCTTGCCATCTTTTTGGTACTGTTAAGGAAGTTACATTCACATTTAAATCTTTATAATATTCTCTGTGGGTTTATTTTCTCTTTACTAATTTATTAATTCTGCTGAGTACCTAGTCTATTTCTCATTCAATTTTTTAAATTCTGAGATTTATTTCTATCAAAATGTATCTAAGTGTATCTTGGGTTGTTTATAATAAGGCTTTAATATAATCAAATTTTAAATGTTTTGAGAATGTTTTAAAGCAACATGTAATCCATATCATATACTAAATCACATATAGTTCCATCGATTTAACTTAAGTAATCATATTGTTCAAGTTTCATGTCCTTATATTTAGTGATGGGGCTAGCGTTGGCAAATTCTTACAAAGCCCAAGTGACTCATTTGAATTTATACTCTAGGCATTAAGGTGCCAAATATAAGCTTGTGGGTGATACTTATTTAGGAATAGGTATCTGGTTAGTTATACTTATTAATAAGATGAGTCTTTCAGGAACGGGGAAGATCAACTACAGTGGGGATGACACTAGGGTCAGAGATAAGAATTAAGAATCTATTTAAATCCAGCATTAGATCTTTTAGGAACCTGACCTTTAGAAATACCCTGTTGTCTCAGAAGGAGGTGTTTAGTGTTCTTATTGTTTCCCAGAGCTGTTCCCTCATCATCTACTTTTCCTTCATTCTGGATGTTTACTCCCTCAGATTTTCTTCTCAGTACTTTTTGACCTTCTATGACACTAACCTCTTAAATATATAGTATAATGACTTTCTCATTTGGTGAGTTCTCTTGTCCCCCTTCCCCTTTTCTTTTTAACAATATGACTATAGCTTGTGAAAGTCAAGATAAATTCCTGCCAGAATTTGATATTCAGCATTTATCTAGCCATTCATCAAACATTTATTGAAAATCAACTATATGTTAGGCACTATGATAAGGTGTACATAATGCTGTCTCTCTAGCACAGCTAGAATTTTTAACCTCTGTGCTGAAGAGATGTTTGTCTTCTGCTTGAACTCCCCAAGGTTCACTTTCTCCAACTGGCATTAGTGTATCTTTAGTTTGATAACCTGAAGATACCCAAAACTTTAGTGAGCTCTATTTTTATCTCTAAACTGCACCTCCTACCATTTCCTGTCCTGGTTGATGGTTGATAGTAACCTACTAGGCTCTTAATACATAATCTTCATTGAATTTTTATTTTATGCTAAATTCTTTACTCTGTCCTATCCTTAACCAACATTCATCAAAATCCTACTGATCACATCTTACATTTGTCCCATACTTCTCTTATCTTTGTATTTATTACCTTTGTTTTAAAACCACAAAATCTACTCCTTGATTTTTTACAAGCTCCTAACTATTTCTGTATTTCTCTTCTCTTGTCCATCAACCACACTGCCATTGGGGTTCTTCCTAAAACTTATATGAGATCATGATAGTCATCCATACAAAAATCTTGATGACTTTGTATTGCTCAGAGGAAAAAGCCCAAACTCCTCAGCTTGCCCTTTGCTTTTCTTCACAATTTGGTACCAGGTTCATTCCTTCCCGATTTATTTGCCATTTCCTCTTCTCACTCCCATGAATTCAGTCACATTTGATTACTGTGTATTATGGCTTCTTCATATGTAGACCATTTCCTGGAACATGGTGGATATTCAAATGGTGTTTGTTGATCATTATTTTGAGAAGACTCATGTTTGTAATAAGCAGGTGCTTGTGATCTCCTGGGTGGGTCGGACTGAAGAGATGTTTAATTTGGTAACTTATAGAAGCCTTTGACATTTCCTATTAGGGGAATACTGTAGAAATAGGAATTACATATGTGACTTAGAAATGACCTAGTGTAAGTGTGCTTTCTGAATGCTAAATTGAGGCTTGAAGTGTCAGAGATTTATTCAGTATTTTAATTATAACTGTTTAAAACTCTGAAATTGACTACTTCCAAATCTGTGGAGGCTAAAGTAAACAATTGTTCGCATTCTGAGTAAGAGTTCAAGAGACTATAACTATTATATAATACAACTACATTATTCTGATTTGATTCAAAATGGTTGTATACCTAAATCACCAGATAATTCACCTCCAAGGCTATGTTATGATGTTTTCCTCATGTCCATGTTGAAATATTTATGATTATGTAATTTTCAGTGTTTTCTTTCTTGAAGCATGTAATTGGATATTTGATCCTTAAACTCAAAGAGTAGGGATGAACTGGCTAGAAATAGGAGAGCCATGAGGATGTCATGGACAGTTTGAGATGGAGAGATTGACATCAGGTTGAATGAATTTAGCAGCTACTTCACACAACGTGTCTCAAATAGTTTTTGTTCTGCTTGTCTTCTTCATATAAGAGCAGCCAAGCCAGATTTTTCTTATATTTTTGTTTAGTTAAAATTCTTGACTCAAACGTTAAATCTCTGTAATTATGGTTTTAAAATTCTAATTGCTCGGTCTTAGTTACTTCTTTCCAAGTGTCGAGGTATGTTAACTCTTACTAGTGTGATATGTAGTATATTCCACACACAATGTCAATAACACAGTATTTGAACACTTGCTGGATTGTTTTGACTATTTTAATAGTTAAGGAAACTAGATTGAATGTACTGTAGTTGCACTGATTTATCAACCATTGATGAAGAAAACATTATTTTCAATTGACTTAGTAACTATCAAGATATTCTTTGCCTGCATCTTGGGAAATAAAGAAATTATTCAACTTTCTACAAGGGGAGCAAATGAATTTTTCTTTGTAGCTTTGTTTATATTTTATGCATTTCTCTTGACTTCATAGTTTCATAAAAGTTATAAGTCCTAGGAATTTATATTTAATTTTAATATTTAAACTGTGAAAAAATAATTTAGGTTCACACTGACAGTCTGCAAATACTTTTTTCTTCTAAAAGGGGCTCTTCTCTTCAAGGTTGAGAAATATGACAGTTAGTAGCTTAAAATAGTTCTAGTTTTCCAAATTTTGAGTGGGTTCCTTTTGTAAAAGGATGGGCTTCTGTATGTGAAACTATAAAATCATAGTTTTAAATATCTGATAGTTTTCTTGAGAGCATCTGACCTAATGTCTATATTATATAAATAAAGTATCAGAAAGGTTGAGTGAATTCTCAAGTTCATGCAGCTAGTCAGTGATAGATGGACCATAACTACAGTGATAAATATATACAGATAAGCATGACAAAGTCTTCCATAATAACTTCAAATTAAGAGATGGGAACTGGGTCAAATCAGACTATGTACAGAAAAGTTGAAATAAATATCTCAATATTAAAAATAAAATGAAATTTTGCTTGATGTCAGCTTTCTCAAATTTTAAAATCTTTAATTTCTGTAATAGCCTCTTATAGTAAGTACTTTTTTGTAGATAGGTAGTTATAATTAACAGCTAATGTTAACATTGATATATTTTCATTGCAATGTATTTTGAATATTAAATATTGTTTTGAAATACTGTTATTTTATGTGATTCAAAAGAGAGTAAGCTAATTTATTGAGTTTTTTGGAAAAACATTTTAAAGTTTTATTTTAGAGTAAAAATTATTTCAGATGATAAATATGATGACTTTGTCATAAGATGTAAAATTTAAGTGATTCTAACTATAATAGATTCATCAGATATAGTTAGTTGATTATGGTTAACACTAATGTGAAGATATTTTTCTCATTTCTACTCTTTTTTTCTCAAAACATCATGCTTGTTTGTGTGTTCAGACTTATTTTAGTTTTCCTTGTGTTGAGTTATCTATTTGCTAGTCTGCTACAACTGATATTATGCTTCTAGAGAGGAATCATCCTTATTTATCTCTTTCTCTGGCTAGCACCATGTTGTTCAACTTTAGCTGCCCTTTAAAAACACATGAGAAGATTTTAAAAATACTCAGGAATAGACGTTGAGAGTTGATTGTGGTGATATTTTATATGCATCTATCTAATCAAATTGTATACTTTAAGTATGTATAGTGTTAAGAAAAGTAAAATATAATCTTGCTCTATGACCCAATAATCCCCCTATTGGTTGGGGGAGGGAGAATACTCAGGTCTCACTTGCAGAGATCCTGATTTGATTGGGTAGGTGGGGCTCAGGTACTTGTTAAGTATCTCCAGATGATTCTAATGTGACTCCAGCATTGAGAACCTATGCTCTAGCACTCATCAGCTACTTTGTGTATGGTAGATTCTAGAAAATGGCTGTTATCATTGGTGAAATGAATACCTTTTTTCTTTGTATTCATTTATTTATTTACAAGTAATGAAGCTTCATACATTGAAAAGACTAAAGGTGTATAAATAATGCCAGAGGAACTCCAATAAAGGAAGTACAGTTTTGCCTTAGTATCACAGAGAATTGGTTCCAGGATCCACCATGGATACCAAAATCTGAGGATGCTCAAGTCCTTTAGTGTATCCTCCCTGTCCATGGTTCTGTATCCACAGAGTCAACCAACCTCATGATGGCGTAGTACTGTAGTATTTATTGAAAAAACAGGTATAAGTGGACCCACGTAGTTCAAACCCATGTTGTTCAAGAGTCAACTGCATTCTCTAAATAGTCTTATGCAGAATGTAGATATGCCACTCCCTTTAGGCATACAGCTTAGCTAAGACACATCATAAACCCACATCTTTGCAGTAAGCTATCATCTATTTTGAACGAAGACTGACAAAAATTGACAAAGATTGATCAATTTAAAGTGTGAAATTTAAGGTACAGTTTTCATTTTATTAATGGTTGAAAGACCTATTTGTTGGGACGTTTCAGTTGTATATGGTACATCACAGTTCACAAAACACTTCCATATGTATGGTATATGATCATGGACTAATTTCTCTTAGTCTTTTGGACATAGATTTTAATGCTGACATCCTCAGATTTTTTTTTTTTATTATGTCACATTCACTCCGTTAAACATCACTTTGTGCATGAAATTTCATACGATTTTACTGTAGTTTTGCTTCAAGACAGAAGTTAAGTTTTGGGAGTTTCACTACCTTTGTCTGTATGACAGTATTTTTGCAATTAATTTACCATTAAATTTCACTTTCCTGTTATAAAAATGAGTGGATAACAGAAAAAACCAAAGTGCTTTAGTGGTTAGAATTGTAGGAATTAAAAATAGAGTGTAATCAAGATGAATATGCCATCACAGTTTGTGTCAAAAGGCAAAGAGCAGGCAAGAGGGATTTTATATTTACTTTTAGTCCTTTGGGTATTATAACTTTGATTATTATAATGGTTATATATAACCATTATAATAATATTATAACCATTATAATAATCAAAGTTATAATACCCAAGTTATAATGGTCTCAGGTAGAGACACTGAGCGTCAGAACACCTGGACAGCCCATTATACACCCATAGTTAGTGAGAAAAGGACTGGGGTTTATTTTCTCTTTACAGAATAATTGATTCTCCAAATAGCTCACTGATATTAAACCAGTACTGTGTTCTGCTGCTTTATCATACTCTATGATCCTTTGGCATAACTACTACCTATTTTGTAGTCAAAGAGCCAATTTATGATAAGCATATACATTTTAGGTCTAAAAGTGTAGATGTGTAGCTATTACTATCTCTTTGTTTTCCGTATTTTCCTTTAGATAATTTTCCTTTAGATAATTTTTAGCATATCTCTGGCCATCTTTAGATTTTCATTAGAAATTATATTCTATTAAGTAAGAAAAGAAAGAAAATTATTGTCACCAGCGTGTCATTGTAATATCACTGGCAATAATGCTATTGTTTCTTAGTAAAATTTAATTTTGGTTGAAATCCCAGTGTTTCAACTAACAATTTTAAAAAACCAAGAACAACCTGCTAATGGACAGTTTCTTAAGAAACAGGAAGAAAGTTTGTTTGGTTTTTTTTTGTCCAACATCTGAAGCTCAGCTGATAGTTATTTAATGTAATTGTACTACACTGGAGTATTTATACCTATCATCTATCTATCTGTCTGTCTATCTGTCTGTCTATCTATCTATCTATCTGTCTATCTGTATATCTATCTATTTATCTATCTGTTTATTTTAATAGGAATGAGTCAGAAGACCTAATGAATGAAACATGATTTGTAATTATATATTTTTTCTGATAAAAGGCAATGAACATAGGCTTAAAATTCTTGAGATTACATTTAAAAGCCTTACAGAAACAAATATTGTGGGAAAGGTTCATAATGTATCAGGTTTTTCAAATTCATTTTCCGTAACTTTACAAAGAAGCCGTCAAATTAAGGATAAGTCAGGTTTTCCCTAAGATCACCACTCTAATTTCCTTGAAGACACTGTGGTTCAAAACTACAAACTGAACTGCCAAACTTTTTCTTTCAAATGTTTAACATTTTGAGAAACATGTGAATTCCATTCTATTTTCTTTATTAAATATCTCCATTTATACAGCTTTATTATGATATTTTATTGTTTGAGATTCAGTGGGAAAAGAGTTTTTTATTAATGCAAAATAGTAATGAGACAACATTCATCATCTGATGTACGAAAACAGCCTATTGATACATCATTCTGCTGCTAATATAGTAGGGTATTAGGGGATATCCTCCCCGACCCTTTAGGAATAAACAGCCATGATTTCTGAAGCATAAAGCCCCAGCCATTTAGTGCTCAGAAATCTGACTGCAGTCTAACAAAACAGTGAAACTAAACCATGATGAATGGTTTAGCTCCATTTCCTCTTCCTTCTCCATGAGCCTGTGTTTTTCATATCTATATTCCTTTCTTGGACTTATCTCTGAAGTCTGTGGGAGATAACTTCCTCCCATTGCTAGCCAGCAGGGGGGCCTGTGTTTCCTTGTTTTGGAGCTGCAGGGTATTTGTTCTACCCTGTTTACAGCCAGCGGGGGCCCTCCTTCTTCCTTACAGCTTGCCTTTTCATCAGCACAGAGGGAGATTCAAAATCAGAAATGATCTTAATTAAATGTTTTCTGTATAGAAACACCCATTCCACATCCGTGGTCTTTCGAACTCTTTTGGAGGTGTCCCTCCCCACCTTCTGCCTTAGTGAGACTGCAGACAATAGACCTTATCACAAAAGACAAGGATAAATATTTATCAGGGCACCAAAGATGTTTAGAGGACCTACATTTATTTACATTCATTATTGTGAACATGTTTAATCATGTGAGGTGCCATCAAAACTGACTGAAGTGTTTTTCTCTCTCACACTTTCAGATAAAATTGTCTCCCCCAAGAAAATTATAAAAATGAATTTAAACATGCAGAATAATTATTTAGAGGCGATTTATTTTATGATTCAGGTTTCCAAGAATATCTTCTGCTACAATAAATTATTGTACTACCTGTCTTTTAGAGGAATTTATAGGTTTATTAGCTTTATAATGTTAAACTTTTACAGATATGAAGCATTTTATACTCCTTAGTGGTCTACAAATTATATGAAGAATAAATGAAAATATAACCAGATTTTAAATGGCTTAATTAATAGTGAATTTTTTATCTTAAAGGCAAAATCTTTACAAAATTTATAATAAATTGTTTTTTAAATTTTTTTGTTTTGTTTTTTAAATTATGTATTAAAAGAATCTAATTCAAATGTAAATTCTGCAATGCCTTTTTTTGAAATATGAATGGAGAAAAATTTATATTTGGTTAGTTGTAAAAAATTTCTTCTATCATATAAAGAACATAATCACAATTAGGGAGCTAGGACTTAATTAGTAGATTATTCACAAGTTTTAATTAGATTTAAAAAAATTATTTGAGGTGTCTGAAATGATTGTTTAAGTAGATACCAAAAGTAGAATTTAGCAAGTAATCTTACTCTCTAAAAAGCACATTTTCAACAGTTAAGAGGAAGTAAATTTCGAGATGAAAAATTTTAAATTATTATGTGTTTTGAGAAGAATTTTATTACCTTAGTGAAATGGAAAACTCTACCACCGTAAGAGAAGTGTTCTATTTAGATGAAGTACAATTTTTATTTAGACATAGATTATCATTTTTAATTATAAATACTCCTGACAGTTTTCACATTTTCACTTCCATGGATTATTTATTGATTCAATAACTACAAATAAGCAGTAAAACACTATTTTGAAGTAGAATTTTACAACAAATAAGTTATATTTAACGGTGAAGTCAGCTGTTGAAGAATTGTGAATATGTCTGAATGATTCTTCTCATAGTTTTTGAACTTTTTTAAGGTTAAGTACTTGTTGCTTTTTATAAAATAAAAACTGTTAGAATAATAATTTGCTTAATCACTTGGGTGGAACAACTTTGCAAAATTTCAGATTCTTTTAGTGATGATCTAATTCTCAAATTAATGTTTTAGTGTTTACACAGTGACTATGATGAAAACTTCATGTACAGATACATGGTCCTGTGGATTGGGGGTTGTTTTTTGTTCAAAAGGCATTGTTATATATGAATTAGACATGCTTATTTTATATTCTAATTCAATGCCTATGAAGCTTACCTTTGTTTAATTCTCTGCTCTCTGAGGTTTTCTCAGGGGGCAAAGAAACAGAAAGTCACTTCTTTAAAAGAGACGTTTTCTTACAAGAATAAAACATCTTGTGAAATGTTAGAGAGTTACTGGTATTTTAATGCTCTTCATTTTTTATTTTTTCTAAATTCAAAGAAATTTTAATTAAAGAACACTGTAATTATTTTCTTCCTAACTCAAAAGCAGTTGGTTTTGGAGTAACATTAAATATACTTGAATCTACACTTTGTACTACTACAAAAGGAAAGAAATGGTTATAATTAGTGCATTTGGTGATTTTTTAAAAAATATAACTTCTTGCTTAAAATAACTTAATCCAACAATAAGAAGCTGGTTATTCTGTGTGCATTTATCAGATAGGCCTTATATAATTTCTTGTATCTCTTAAGGAAGTCCATATATAATAGATACAGCATCCAAGAACACAAACCTACCTAATGAAAAACATGCTTTTGTTGAGATGGTTTCACTCCAGTAACCTTGGAAATGTTGGCAAGTAATTTGAGTTTCAGTGATAAGATTCTGCTGCTGTCAGGTTCTGGCCGTATGATAGGTTGAGTTTTTACCAGAACAACTTACTGTTTATAGAAAGCTTAGGCCTTAGGGGATGTGTCCCCTCCCCCAAGTTTAGATTCTGGGTGTTCATTAATAAAAAAGCTAATTTCTGTTTTGGAAGATGAATAATATATTTTAAAAATAATTTTACACTTTTTTTTAAAGAAAGATGATTTCAAGCTTTTAAATTGTGTCTTTTTAAAATATCTATTTGCTATTGCTGAATTACTTAAATTTGCTTTTTCTTTTTCCTGCTGGAAATTTAAATTTTCTTAACAGATCTTTTCTGGTCCAAGTAATAGTTAAGTACTGGTCATTAAAATGTGATGTTTCAAAAACAAAACTTTTGAAAACTTTCAACTTTTAATTTTTGCAATTATTTGTAAAAATTTGCATCTATGAACTTATTTCTTGTTACTTATAATTTTTTGGAAATAATTGATGGCTAAAATATATGCTTAGTCAAATAAAAAACTTAGCTAAATAGCAAAATGAGAATAGCCACAAATAGACTGGTCTAGCAGGGTTCCGTTGCCCAGTTTAGAATGTGAACTGCCCTTTAGTAGGGACATGAACTGTACACATGTCACTTAACCCTTTATGTTAATGTCATAATTTATAAAGCTTGATATTTTGAGTTTAAGCAAATGAAATGTGAAAGTCCTCAGCTTATTAGTTCTGTCATGTTAGTGTAGGTTTAAATGCTGTGACAATTCATGGCTAGATTAGGATAAAATTATTTCCCACCATATTCTGAGTATTTCAGATGAAGAAAGGATCTTAGCAAAATTCAACTTACAGTTATCTTAAAAGGTTAAGCTTTATTGTTCTTTTCAAGGATAAAATAATTTCACTGTCAACTTAAAAACAATACTTTTACTTTAAAAGATAGAATTCAATTTGAATTAATAATAAAAACATAGATTTTTAAATATTGTCATTCCTTTCCCAAAGATGTACCATCTTGTGCCACATATGAAAGCAAGGACACAATTAATAGTATATGTAATATATTAAGATACAATTTCAAGGATAAGTCAAGAATAATTGAATAAATATCATGAAACTTCTCTCTTATGGATGCTTAAGCTAATTAGTGATGACTTAGGTATAATTTAGTGAACACCATTGTCTAGATATATATTGTCGTATTTAGAAATGCATTTGTGGTAAAGTAATGTGTTTTATATGGCATGATTTTCTGAGGGATTTGTTCTATGGAAAGCTTTCAAGAAAACACTGCCTTTTACAGCAAGAGAAGTTTTTTACATCTATGTTATGAGGATGTAAAATATATTACAAAGAATCCAAGCATGCAAATATATGACCAAGAAAATATTTGTTATGAGGTGACTTTAAAATTTTTCTAATTCACACCAGAGATTCTGTGTCTACTGCTATTACCTTTTGTCACTTGTGAACATCTTGAGTAGTTTTTTCACTGGCATTAAAATAGTAAAATTAATCATTAATTTTGTATAAAGAAATTTAATGTATTTAATCTATCTTTATACTTCCATTTTGTATGTTTTCCCAGACAAACTGTCCTTCCAATCACTTTTAGAGTTTGTTCCTCTTCCAATTTCCTCTTATGTTATCTTTTAGTAAAAAACTTCAGTATAAATATTAATATCATCAATTCAGCACACAGAGTGCCTATTCATCTTTGTTTTTTCTATCAGTTGCTTTATTTAGATGAAAATCATATAATCAAAAATGACTATATATTGTTCATGTAACAATGTCCCTCCTTTGAAAGATTTAGTATAAAGCAATGTACAAGTTCAAGAGTAGAATAGGTTTATATCTCATCTTACTATTAATTCTCAATAATGTGTGACTCTGCTAACTGATGTATTGAATAAAGATATTTCTTAGAGAGTTTGGTTACTTGGCCAAGCTGCTAGTTAGGTAGAAACTAGTTCTAAATCCATAAATTCTTGTGGGGGGAAAAAAAAGAATACTGTTCTAGTAATCTGATAATTTTAAAAAATTGTCACCCATTTTGATACAACTAAGACTAACCATTTTTCCATGATTTTTAAATAGTTTAATGGTTTTATGTTTGCTAGAATCTATTCTATGTGTTTTACATGCAATCGTCAAAAATTTTTTCAATTCTTTTTTATCAATATTATAGTTTTTTCAATGTTTATGTGCACAATTTATAGCAACAATTGAAATGAAGCTTCTTTGCTTTGCTCTATTTAAGATGCTTCATCTCAAGCAAGCTCTACATTACTAGTGATATTAAAATTTATAAAACGGAAAAATTCTCTTTCATTTTCCAGATAGGTCATTTTACAACTTTATTGGCATCCTTGCCTTCACACAACTCAGACAAATTATGTTAGATATAATTGTCTGTTTAAAAAAAACATAGCTTATGGATTTCAAGAGGAATATCATGAAGGACCTTGTCTCATTATGCCACAGTATATCATGGCTAAAAATATCTCATATAAGATAATGCATTAGACCCTGCTTTCTAGGGACATTATCATTAAAGTTAAATATGGAAGAAATTGATTCTGAGTGTTTGATGTGATTTCCAAGGTTTATGCCAAGCATTTTAAGCCATTGCTAGAAGTCAACTCCAAACTGTAAATCAAGAGATTTAGTACTCTGCTGTGTCCACTATGATAGAGGTTCTCAAATGAAAGTGGTAAGCACAAGAATCATGCAGAACAAATTATTTTAGAAACAGAATCTTCAGCCTACCCCCAGAAATTGAGATTTTTAAATAAATCTTCAGCATGTCTTTTGAATTTACATTTCTTAGCAACAACCCCCAGTGATTTTGATATAGATCATGTTTTAAAAAAATTGGTCAGAGCATACATTTTTAGGTATGTCTTTTTTATTACTACAATTCCGTGATCTTTATCCAGGAAAAAGTAATAAACCACTTACAGGAATCTAAACTGTCACAAAATCACCTATTTTTTTGTTAAGGAATAGCATCTTTAAAAAACAGATTTAATGGCTGTCATGTTCTTGACCCTTAGCACCAATCTTTCTCTCAGCACTTTTTTTTTTTTGTCTTTTTTCTGTTACTATTTTAGAATGCACCATTGTACTTTTCTGAGGTGATTCAAATTTTAATCATACTTTTCTGCTAGGACCATAAACAACGGAAGTATTGCAGAAATTTAGATACTTCTAGAATCCAGACTGTATCGTGCAGACTCCTACTTACATAAAAACATAAAAAAAAATTTTCAGACAAATTGTCCCACTTTGTGATTCAGAAATTATAACTGCTATCACTAGAAGTAAACTGCTGTAGAAGCATAATGTTTTACAGCTTAAAGATGCCTCAGAGAGTGTTGATCAACCCCTGTCCCATACGTATATTCTCTCTTCAGCAAAGTGCTAGCACATGTGATGTTCTAAAATACCACTAGAATCAATACTGAGTCATGTTTTAAAAGTCTGTTGGTTAGAAATTCATGTGCAATGAGCAGAAGAACCCATCCCAGGGGCTTGAACAGAAGCATAACTACTTGTGTCACACTGCAAGAAGCCTGAGATCAGGCCATGACTAGGGTTAATACAGAGGCTCAGGGATGCCCTTTAGATCCCAGGCTCTTTCCCTGTGGTCCATGTTGGGGCCTCTGATCCACAGGCTTGCTCTTCCATTTGATAGCTAATTACTGCACATCTGGGCCCTATCGCCTCATGTTGACTGTTTAGGAAGGAAATAGAGAAAAACTGGACAAAAAAGCAAGACCACACCATTAAATTTGGGAGAGGATGTCTTCTACCTGTATCTGACTGGCCAGAACTGTGTCACTTTGCCTGCTCTGGCTTTATGAGAAGCTGAGAAATTGAGTAATTTTCCTTGAGAACACTGACTTCCCAAAGTAAATCAAGGTTCTGACAGGATAGAAGTTGGAATTTACATTGTGTCAGTGATTGGAGTTGTCTGCTGCAGCTGGTGAACATATTAAAGGAAAGATGCATCCAGAAGTCTTAGAATAACTGTATAAAGATACAATTCACTGTTTGCTTATTATGTGCAGCCTTAGCTATTTGGCACAGTGGATTATTTAGAAGGTGAACTCAAGAGTCTTCCTGGTGCCCCTCTCACCCATGCATGACAATAAAATGGGCACTGGTAGCTGACTGTCTAAACTAAGAGGAAAAGTGAAAACCTCAAGTTAAATCTTGGGAGTATAATGGTGGATGAAAGATTGGTGACACCCACACACACTGCAGAAGCTTTAATTATTGTCACTTCAGTGTGGTAGCGGTCTGCAAGAAGAGGATCACTGTGTGGCTGCCCTCTGTGCAGTTGTGATTAGTTTAAATATAAGACTGACTTTGGGGAATTCCTGAATTGCAGCTGCTCCCCCTTGAGTGACTCAGATATTTTATCCTTTGTCCTACAGCAGACAGGAATTGAAATGCTAAAGAATGGAAATTCCTAACTGCCTTTTCTCCTCTCTACTCCAGTCACCATTGGCACCTCCAGAATTTAAGTTTTTCTGTAAGTGGTCTGGGGTAGAAGGTGAGGGAGGTGGCGTGGAAAGGCAGTTTCTGTGTTCACTGACAGAGCTTCCTGGCAAGCCCAGAGCGGTTGGGTAGAAGCAGGAGTGAAACCTCTTTCTAGCTGCCTATTGGAATTCAGATTAATTTGGAATTAATCAACTCATAATTAATCTTGGTTATTACTACTATGCCATAGATTAGTTACTTTAGGCGGTTTGTTCTTTTCTGTGTGCCTAATCCTAGAAAGAAAACACCTGTACTATTGTTGTAGGCATACACTTATTCTGAGAGTAATTGGCAAATCTCTCAAGAGATTTTCCACTATACAACGTAAAAGTAATTTTGCGTGATGAACAAATCAGCATCACTCACCAAGTGTTTTACACAACAGTCTTAAATATTAAAATAAATACTAGTAATACTTTAATATATATAATATCCATGTTTCTCATATATCCTAATGGTATTCTATAGAAAAGACAAAGGTTAAAAAAAAAAAAAGAGTCCAAAGGAACATACAGTTGGGATATACGCACACGACCTTCATGGAAAATGAGCACAATCGCTGTGGAAAATACAACAGATCATTAAGACCTTTCTGAAAGACTGCTTGTCTATGTTAAACATAGAATCCATTTCCTAGTTACATATTTACATTAGAAAATGGAACAGATGATATTATTTTTCCATTGCTTGAGTAATTTCTTTTTACTTAATTGATTTTTCTTTTGTCTTCCCTATCAGTTTGTCAGACAGCATGTGGTTTATTACTTTCATAGAGCTCAGATTTTCCAATATGAGAGTTGAACTTCTTTGCCATAATTTTATATCATCTTATTTCAGACATATAAAATGGATAGAAATGTGTGTTTTTACATCATTATGTTTCCTACAAAGTGAAGCAATATTTCATGTAATAGCTTTAGGTACTCTATAATTACCATTTGGACTGAAAAAGGCAAGCATTTTCATTTGAACACATTTTAAAAATCATTTTTCAAATACATACATTTATGTGGATCCCAGAGTTCCCAGATTTTCTCCCATGGAGCTTCTATAATATAACCAGGCTAGATGAGAGCTATTTCATAGCCCAACTGGATAGTTTTTATTATGTATTTCAATCAACAATTTGCAAAGGGCTTTTGAAGTTTAATTTAAAAACTCTTATCATTGTAGTAGAGCAGCTTTAGCTATTTCTCTTCATCTGATTGTCATGAACTCTAATGCTAAGTCATTCATCAGAATAATAAGGAACCATTTGGGATTGTATTTACTCTTGGGGCTCTTTCCAGTATCAGGAGTAGCAGCCTGATGAGTTAGGAGCAACCACTGAAAGTACTGGGGACCATGTGAGGAACAGCAGCTTTGTTAAACTCATGTCAGTCCTCTGGTTTATGAAGAGTGATGAAGCTCTCATTGTCTGTCATGGCATGTGTTGTAGAAATGTAGTATTGTCTTTAGTGTCTATGGCCTTTCAGTAAGTAGAGGAAACTTTGGAATCTCTATCTCTTTCAAGAGGAATCTAACTTCTGAAGGAATGGGATGTGGGGCAAGTCAAAGATGCCCTCATTAGCTCTCTGACATACACTGGCATTTCTAATGTAAGAGTGATCATATGTGCACGTTCCTTTTCCCCCTTATAGGGAGCATTAGAATAGCTTCAATATGTATATGTATCATGTACATGTCTCATTTATGTTTATGTGGGGGTGATGGTGTTAGTGGGTTTATATGTATATGGAAAGATAGAGTAATGGTTTATGATAGATTTCCTATTAGGTCTATTAAAAATAACATGAAACCATGATGCAATAATGTAAAAATAACAGGGAAAAGAAAAGTAAAAAACAAAAAAATTTAAAAACCAGAAATAAAGCCTACTATGTGCTTTTGCATATTTGTGAATAATACTCACTGTCATTATATGCCAATTAAAAATATTGAGATCTTACTTGACACAACATTGTAAAATGATTACAAATCAATAAAAAATGTTAAAAAAAATACTGAGGTCTTTTACAAACATCATGAATATTACTTAACTTTTTAGAATACATAGTTTCAACAGATAATTAACTGTATAAATTACCTTTTATAGAAGTTTAGTTATAAGTGATCATTTTCAGGGTATTATCCAGAGAGAGTCAACACTTTTATAGAGTTGATTTGGATTATGATTAAAAGTATGAAATATCATCCTTGTGAAATTTGAAAGACTTATACACACCCAGTTTAGCATTAAAATCTATTAGAAGCTCTGGTGCATTTGCTGGTCTAATGTGAATTGATATACAGGTTCAATCAAAAAACATGTTGATCAGTCTTTGTTCCATGCCACTGGAATTCATATTATTATAATATGTTATAATCTTTCAAATTAAATTAGGATATATTCCTTTATGATAAGTTAACTAAAATGCATTAGACTATTTGTGAGTCTCCAACAAAACTACACATTCCTTCATTTTACATAATTTAAAATAGTATTGACAATGTCAGTATTTGTCAATATTGTGTCAATTGGAACTAAATTCAAATTGTTCTAATTATGCCTAAAACATAGAATTGCTCCATTATTTCTTAGTTTAAACATACTTTCTTTAAAGTACATTAGTAATAAATTGTAATCTAAACAATGCTTTGGGAGATCTGCTGCTTCTAAGTTTGTTTCCATTCTAATAGATTATTTGAAATTAATAGTTGTCAGCTTCCTTGAGACAGGATATGGAAACACAGACTTCACAGATGCATAGTGACTTCCAGGAATAAAATAATAAAAATAATTTAAATTACTGGATTGTCATTAGAATTACACTACCCCTTGGGAAGCAAAGTATATCATATAACTTTGAAGTATAACTTTCATTTGAATAGTATTTTATCATAGCATTTGTAAAACATTTTAGCCCCAAGGCTGAAAATAAGATGTTGGGTACCAATTTTTAAATATGATTGCTTCACATTGGAGAATATGTATTTTGAAGGGTAAAGATTTTCCAAATCTAGAGAGTAATAGACTTTTTTTCTTGTGGGTCATGGACAACAGAAATTTATTGCTCACAGTCCTGGAGGCTGAAAGTTAGAGATCAAGGCACCAGCATGGTCACCTTCTTGTGAGAATCCTCTTTTAATTCCTGGCAGATGCCTTCTCATTGTGTCCTTACATGATGGAAAAGGCTAAAGATTTCTCTGAGGACTCTTGTTTTTTTCTTTTTTTTTTTTTTCCTCTCAGGACTTTTATAAGGGCACTAATCCTATTCATGAGGACTCCACCCTCAAGACATTAAGTGCAACCCAAAGGCCCTCCTAATATCATCATCTTTGGGGTTTAGGGTTCAGTGAATTTTGGGGTGACACAAATATTCAGATCATATCATAGCCTGAGGTACATTCCACTGTATTTCCAAATATAAAATGCAAAGTTGAATTACCACAGGTAGTAGTATTCTTTAACTATGTTGTCTCTTTCCTTGAAAACAAAACTGTCTGGACTGTAGCAGCTGTAACTGTCAGCCTTGTATGACAGTTTTGGGTATGCATTCCACTGATACCCTGTTTCCCCGTCAGGCTGAGAGACCTGATGGAGATACTAGGCACCTTTGTAAAGATTTCAGTATTATCACAGGCTTTTCCTACAAAATGATAGCATTCCAGTCACCACACCAAGAAATTATCTGTAGGAGTATTAGAGATTTCACGTATTATCAGCATTTCTTTTTGCTTCTGGTATATAAATTCATCAAAGTTCATTTTGAGGAGCTGATTTGAGTTTATGTATGTCTACATATTTGTATATCACAAAATGTCACCTTGCTTTATTTTACTAATTTTTATTAAATTTGGGAAACGACTGATGTCTTTAATAATTTTGAGAAGCATCATGAATACAAAAGCTTTTCCCCCATATTTTCGTGTTGGTAGTCCTCTTTATAATAAAATGTATATATGTTTTTAAAGCCAAATCAATCCAAGCCAAAAAAAAAATACCTTAAATCTTTTATTCTGTGTTACTTTTCTTACTGCTAGTATAGAGGCACTTTCTCAATTCTTCCAATTATTTTTATAAATGATGGATAAATTACTTATTTTTAAAATTTTCTTATGTTTCTATTTTTAGTATTACCATGTAACTTATTTTTTATGGACATTTTCCAGAATAAATAGTTCAGTGAGTAAGATGTTTTTCCGTGCCATCTTTATTAAGCAATTTATTTAAAAGTCATTTCTTATCATATTGTACTTGGTTCTAAGTTACCCCTGTGCTTTACTGCTACTGAAACACCTCAGTTAAGTGAACTTCAGCTTACATTTATCTGGGATGTTCTGAATGGCAATTAATGTCTTTAAAATGGAAAGTTTTGTGATTCAAAGTTAGGTTTTCACAAACATGGGCAGCATCAACATAGCTATTAACACAATAGATATCTTGTCATAAATTACTGCTCTTAAAATACAAAATTTGTTAATTTCATTGAAAGATTTCAGAACCAGTTCAAGAAGAGAAAGCTACCGTTCACTGAAAATGTAATAATTTACGAATCCATAGAATAAATAGTATTTGTTTCACTTAGTTTTGTGAACATGTGGAATTTATTCATCATGTCCTGTCCTGATCTTGGACTTACTTATAGCTCCTTAAAGGCATAGGCTTCAAGAAACAAATTGACTTCCACATTTGATGTTTTGGTTCCATGTGAAAGATTATGTGACCCTATCCTCTATAATACTGGTAATCTCCTAAGATAGATGTTTAAAAAGAAATTAAACTCTTAAAAAATCTTTTAGATAGAGTAAAAAAAACCCCAATAATTTTGTTGAATTAAATAGCAAATACTTACTAAAAGACATTCTGCCACTGTTTCTTCTTTCATAGTTAAACTTAAGCATTACCAAATATAACTTTGGGAAAAATTGTCAGGAAAGATGATATCTAAATTTTGCAAATAATATTTGTTATGATATTTGTGCTGGCATTTTGTAGTTATTTAGGGAGAATATATAGATACAAGACAATTAACCTTTGTTGCTGGATATTGCTTAGGAATGTGACACTCAGTTAAAACATCTTTGAGTTCCCCCTAGCTATGTTGTTGAAGTAAGTTGCTAGATGATTTTTATTATGTCATCTTACAGAAATTAAAGAATACAAAATAGATAGTCTCCTTTTTTGTGTAGGGACTAGAGAAATAGAAATGCATGTGGAAATAAAAATATAAAATAAGCCAGAATTAAATGGAAAATAAGGCTCGTTCAGTCAAGACACTTGTACTGTCACTGGTGATAGCTTGGAATATTATCTTCTGGGAATTTTTGTATTTAGTAGAGAATTACTGAATAGCACGTTTTATATTCTAACCTAATGGACTAAACTAGTCATGGAATTCCAGGCCTTAATGGTTGCCTGAAGAAGGAGGGCATTTGGGGGCTTACACTGCATTTTGGTCCTTGCTGCCAAGACAATAGAAGGTATGTGCTTACTTGATTAAGTCATGAGTCTCCTGGGCCAACCTCTACTCTTAACTTACAGTATATAAGCAAGGCATGCACACAGTAGGCTTAAGAGCAACTCCCTACCTGTGCCTCTTTATATTTTCAATTCATAATGTTGATCCTGAGTAAGCAAAGTTTTTGATCATCCACGTTTTATGATTAAATACCCAAAATTTCTTTCTATCTGGTGTCAGAGGATTCATTGCCTACTAATAAGCACAGACCATCCAGTGGCAGTAATTTTAATATTCTACTCTTATTCTTTGAATGTTTAACTGTGTGCTGTGTGCATGTGTGTGTGGTAATCCTAGCATATTGCTTACTATTTCTATTTAGTTTCCCTAACATCACGTATATTTATGCTTGTCTCTGGTTATACATATGTAAATCATTCTTTTTAATACCTTCAGTACAAAGACATACTTAAATGTACCAGTTCCGAGAGCCTAAACTATGGTAGCATTTGCAGTAGTATTTTATGTCTCAGTTGATATTGATGTTTTAAAAATACTTTTGCCTCAAAAACATTCTTTTCAGGTCATTTGGTATTTTTATGTTGCAAACTGAAGAAATTCAAAGTCATTAGAAAAACATTTCCATTTAACTGGGTCCTCAAACTGTAATCATATTGCCTAAAAAAGTTAATAGTTAACTAGATATTTTCACATTTCTAGTCCATGAAATGGGCTAATTTTATAAAAAGAGAAAGCCAAAACTTTTTCTATGATTTGGCTTCATTTATTGCAAAAGATTACAAAGTAATTGAAGGAAAATGAAAACTAAATGAAATAATTAAATAAGCAATCTAATTTCTAGGTGTTAATTCAATTCTATTTCTAATCAATTTTCTGTATTTTAAACTTCATTTGCTTTCTATCTCCTTCTTGCCTGCAGGCTTAGCTGTCTCAAATTATGGGATGGATATATCCCTGAGTACTTAGCATGATGACACAAGGGAAAAATGCCACTCAGAGAGCTAGACTAATACATTTAACAGTTACTCCATTATTTGGTGGTTTCAAACTCCAGATGGCCATGTCTAGTTGATTTAATTGTATTTGCCTGTAAGTTAGAAATCTGTTCTGTGAAATAGTATGACCAGAAAAGGATAAATCTTGATCTTACTGCTTCTGAGATATTTTTAAGGGAAAGAGAAAGGTAGTGTACCAAAAATGGAAACATTGAGCAAGGTAAGTGAAAACCTTTTTAATGTGTCTTGGTCAGTAAGTTATACCAAATTGACAGATACAAAATATACTGACATTTATATTGATGAAGTTACCAAGTTTCCATGTGTTCTACCCACACATCTACAAATCTGAAAAAAAAATTAACTGAAGAATTCACTGAATTGGCATGTAAAAGCCGTTTCTATAAATCATGGGGTCAGTTGTCAGTCCCTCCTTGAGTGATTGCTTATCTCTAAAGCTAACAGAGGTGCTCTTGAAGCTGACTACAATCTTTAAAGGCAGGAAAGATAAGTAAAAGTATGTGGGAGATTGACTGTTAGCATTACAACAAATATTCTCCAGCATGAGTGATCAGGATATTAAATTTATGGTAATTGAATTCAATAGCTTTTGTCAGAAAAGTATTTTCAGATATGAATGAGTAATTTCTTATTCATCTTTGGCAAGTACTTATAGTTGGATAAAATTTTTAAGTTTTTTTTTTTTTTTTTTTTTTGCTTTTAGGATGCCACTTAAAAAGACAGACAAACCTCACAAGCTTTAATGGATGTCTTAGTAGGAGACAAACGCTCCATAAAAATTCCACTGCAGCTTTCTGCACCGTTGAAACCACATGAGGTTAATATTTAAGTTAATCTTGACCATTTTTATTGTTCCCTTTTAAAAATTAGTTATTTAGAAATAATTTATGAAAATTTCAACTGCTCAGCTCTAAATATTTCTGCTGGCAATGTCTGTAGGGACTAGGGGAACGTATTAAAAGATAATCACTAACAGATTTTCTAGATCCCTCTTTACTACAAATTGCTTTATAATAATGCTAACATTTAGAGTTGTGTAACATTAATGCATTCACCTTTTTTCCTCTTAATCCAACTGCATTAAAACACATATGGAATGGCAATTCTACCTGTCAGTTGCAATCTACCTAATAGTTTGACCAATTTTTAAATAGTGACCTGATTGATTTACTAAATATTGGACATTAAATCAAGCTTTTGTGTGTGTGTGTGTGTGTGTGTATGTGTATGTGTATGTATGAATTATCACTGCACCAAGTTCTTTATACCACCATCCAAAGACTTAGTTCTTTATAGCTCTCATACCCTTGGAGTTTTTGTGCATACATTTGTTTCTCTGTGGCTAAGCACATCCCTAAATTACATGATTGCACATGGTAGCATTCTCCATTATCAATATCTTGAAGACAGATTAAGTGAGGCTGGATTTGTGCATTTTGTCTTCAATCCTGTCAGAGACCAATGCTCTCTCTCCTTGGGAAACCTATAGTGAGGAGAAGGCATGAACCGTTGTGTTTCCCCACCTCCATATGCTATTCTTGAGTGATCATGATATGGGGCTTCAATTATTTATTCTTATCATTCCAAGAATAAGTAAAGTCCATGTTTCTCAATTATGTTGAAAACTTCCCAAACCACTTACCCCTGTATGATAGTTACAGGATTATTGACTTTGAAAGGGCCTATTTTGTAATGCTATTGTATCTGATAGTAAGCTTTTGCTTTTAATTGTGACAGTCTGAAAGCATATTCTGAAAGCTGCTTCCAGGGAAATGTAATTATTCTTGGTTGGGAATGTTCTTCTGGTGATGCCACCAGCCTCCTGGGTACTAAGCATGTCTGATGATAGGTAATTCATAAGCCCAAGATGACATTTCCCAATGAGCTGTTTTGTCACAGGTTATCCATTTTGTCAGACCTGTTATTTCATCCTGAGCTTTAATGTGACTATCATGTTGCTGGGCTGGTAGCTGAGAGTGTCATGAAGCCTGTCAAAATCATAATACCCTTTGAATCAGAATACATAATTTTCAAATCAGAGCATGTGAAATTTAAATAAGGATCCCACCAAGTCACAGCTAATTTCTTCCTTCCTTCCTTGGTAATGTATGAGCATAATCAGCCCTTGCAAATAAGTTAAGTCAATGGAGGGACAGAGGTGCTCACTGGCGCAGGCCCTGCTCCCTGTTCTTAGGTTCCTGCGGGATGAGTTTGAAGGAAGTAGTCTGTTTAGGTGACAAACTGCTTGAATGATCCAACTGTGACAAATGCAAGAGACTCTGTGTGTGTGTGTGTGCAATTACAATTCTCATGCCTCCAGGCTTGCTTTTTTTTTAATCTTTCCACCTTGAAAGTTAGTATATATATTAAAATGTGAATCTGTGCTTTCAGTATAATTCATTTTAATACAGTAACTTAATTACATGAGTTTATAAATTCAGAGGAGTTGAAGATTAGAAACAAAGTTCCAACATCAATATAGTATAGGTATTAAGGCTATTCTTAAAAATAGCTCATTTCCTTAAATAATTTTTAAGTAAACATTGGAAATGAAAGTTAGAAATATCTTGTCAACAGAGAAGTCACCTTAATTAAATTATTTTGAAATTAGCTAGTTAAAGGACATTTACAGAATATGAATTAGTTGAGAGCACAATTTTAATACATTCCTTTGTGTTAGTATTTGGAATTTTGAAAAAAAGTTGTTTTCTTTTTATTTGTCTTATTTGTTTTTGTTTGTTTTATTTGGGAGTGATTATACATTTATATTTATATAGCTAAATAGCGATGTCTGTATGTGTATACAAAATCATCATGACAATAAAATCAAGCCAGTTAATATTTTAATTAAATAAAGAAATACAGAAAAAGAAAGAGCATAATGGGGGGGATAATAGTAAGCTTTCATCTATTTAAGTATAAAACTAAAACTTAGCAGCTAAGGGTAATGTTTTAACATAAATAACTGAAAGTTAAAGCTTAGAGAATGTAAGTTTAAGCACATTCACGCTTAAAAATTCGGAAGTAAGAAGAGGCGAGATTGGTACATATGAAACTGATAATATCTTTGTATTTCACAGCAAAAAAATTATACAGACTCAGATCCCTTACATGTAGTTTAAAAAAAAGATAATGACTTTACTTTTCAATATTTTGCATATTTTCTTAAACCAAAAGAAAATTGAAAGAAATCATATTTTTATAAGCAAATATTAGAATTTCATTACTATCTTCAGTTTCATTCTTTTGTTATAGTCTATTGAAATTAAATTTAATACTTTAAAAATGGCATTTGTAATGATTCAATATTCTTGAAGGTATCATTTACCGTTCATCCCATCTATGTGTATGCTTTGAAAAATGTCTAAAATGAAATCCCCCTAATATCAATTCTAGTTATTTCTGCATTTTACTGTACTTTTTACTTCTTGACAAATACTTTTTGAGTTATTTACAGTGACTATGACTCCTAGCAAAAAAATAATAAAATGATTTTTCTTCAGAGAATACTGATAACAAATAGGCTGAGGAATTACTGGTGGTTAGTTCTGGGTAGTAGGAGTCTGTATGTTATGGGTGGCTTGTTAACTTCTCTGTACATTTCAGTATCTTTTCAATTTTAGAAAATATAAACTTTTAAAAAAATTAGGAAACAAAGACATTGTAGAACCTACTATTGACAAGCAATGGTATTTCCAAGAACAAAAAATTGAACAAATTGTTTCATCATGTGGGGCTGTGTTCTGCCTGTTAGTCAGCAACCCCAATAATATTTCCATTCTTTGAGGGAACAGATTTTGAACCTTGTAAAATGAGGTGGAATTTTCCATAAGGATGGAATTCATTAACACATTATCTGCATTCTATGAAAACATCTGGTGATTTTGGTCATACTGTATTGTGTTCAAGCTTAATTTCCTGCCAAATAACAAGGCTGAATTTTAAGAATAATTCACAGATTTTTTTTTTCCATAGATTTTTTTTTTTAACCAGGAAAAGTGTAATTTGCATTAAAGGACCAAATAGATTTAATTATAATTGTGACAGTTTTTAAAATTTTTTGAAACATATATTTTTTCATTTTGAATTGTAAATGTCACATATCTTAGAATAAGTATGTCCATTTAAGTTTATAGGCAGAGCTTCCAAAAGTTTCCATATATAATGATGCTTGAGAAGGAAAGTAATTGCAGGTGTCATTTCTACCCCCTTTCTACATAATATACTATCTTATCAACATGATCTAATGTCAGAGAGGAGGAATAGAGTTAGTGTTCACAAATGAAAAATTGATCAACCTTATTGACTTTGAGGTGAAATCTAGGAATAAAAAGAATAGAATGAGGTACATTTCAGGAATGGAAATGATGAAGTAATTAAAAAATATTTTTGGAAACAACCTGCTTCAATGTTTTCATAAAATACTCTTTTCTGTGGTTTGTTAACTTGTCATAAATATATTAATGAACTGTGTATAGCTAATTTATAATCAACAGACTGTTACTTAATGAAAGTAGCAGTTGTCATTTCCTCTTGTCCCAGTTCTTTGTATACTTCCTGTCATGTGGTAGATTGTCACCACATGTGAAATAAATGCTTGTTGAAGTTAGGATTGACTAAAATGCAGGGAAATGATTCATTCTAATGCAGAATTGCTTATGATTTTCAAATTGTAAGCAAGTCAAGAAACTGGCCTTGGAGGGCAGGATACAGCTTAGCGGTAGGGTGCATACTTAGCACGTACAAGGTTCTGGGTTCAATCGTCAGTACGGGAAGGAAGGAAGGAAGGATAGGAGGGAGGAAGAGAGGGAGGGAGGAAGAAAGAAAGAAACTGACCTGATCTTAGTCTACAATAGTTTAAATGGATAACTAAAAGATTATTAGAATAGTCTATTAAAACATAACCCATAGTTATGACCAATATTAAATATTATATTTACCTATTATTCCATTTGTAGTATTAGCAGAGATGAGGAGTATTTCTTGTTAGTCTCTTGGACCCTCTGTTAATTACTTATTACATAATAAAGTAAAAAGGTTGATTTTTAAAAAAAATTTTCCAGTATCCATTCTCCTTTTTGACATTAGACTATGCTGATGAGCTAGTCTATTATTTGGAAGGGGTACTTGACTTGAAATAGCAATTGTGGTCTTCTTTGTCCATTTGTACTTTGCTTCAAGAGTGAGGGGACCATCTGAGTTCTCAAGACTTGCTTCCATATTATAAAATGGGGGTGATATTTTCTGCCTTTTGCAACTCTGAGGGTTGTTATGAGAATTAGAAGAATTAATGAATGGATTGTGAAAGTTTACAGTGGTAAGGTGTTTTAACTATCAGTGGGTCTGGGTAAAAGCTAAGTTTTCTAAATTCCATGATTCTCTTTCACTAGTCAAATCTATTTCCACTTTCCTTTTCCTCCTCCATTTGATCTGGTTCTCACTTTAAAGAATAACATTCTGTTTATTTACAGAGGTGCTCCCAGTTTAACCCTCATACTTAACACCTATCCCTCCCCCCAGGAATATGTCTATAGTATTTTCTCTAATAATTTCTAAAATATAATTTTCATTGAGGAACTCCTCCCATGTATTTTGAGGTAAAATAATTTCTGTTGCTGTTATGCATTGATTACTTTTAGATAAAAGTTCACAAGTTTATGGAAGTGATTGAATGGGAAATAGTGAGTCAGCCCTGAAAGGAATTTCATGAATGGATAATACAATTCCTTCCCTCTAATAAAAGCTTTGCACATATCACATTTAGTTTATATTGATAGCCTTTTGACACAGAAATAAACCAGTCTTTCTATTATGCAGGATTCCTGTTTAGTGGTAATATCCAGAATATAAATCTTCCCTTGTGACTTCTATTTCTGTTCTTTTCCCCAACCTGAAGTGACCCTAAGCAGGTTTTTAATTAAAGTAATGTGAGCCACTGAGTGTATCACCTCTTTTATGCATGATCAGGTTACCACAGCATATATTCCAGCTCTCTTGTAAACTTGAATTTTATGGATGGGTAATAAAATCCTTCTTTTCAAGACTTGCAACTTTATTTCCACCTCAAAAAAAAAAAAAATGGTATAGTCTTTGACAGTGCTTATACGAAAATGTGTAAAGTGGGAGGAATGCACATAAAGGTGTTTTAGATTGGATTTGCAAATGTGACTTTTAAGACCCCTTTAATTTTTCAGCCTGTTTGAAAAATGAAGTGATACTATTTTTTCTACACAATTTGCATTTGATAGAATTTTATTTTAATGTACTTAATTTGAGACAAGACTAAATGGTACAGTCCAGCAGAAATGTTTTAGATTTCAATCAGTGCTTCACTGTACATAGAACTAAAGCCTCTAGTCTTTGGAAGGATGCCATTAAGAATATCAGTGTACACGAAGGTTAGCAAATGTTAGCCCCATGTAATACACGTTACCATGTGCAAGCACAGGTGGTAATATAGGATAGGGCTTAAGAGTGTGATGTTTGGGGGTAGACCAACCTCCAACATTTACTGCCATTATGACCTTGAACAAGGTAATTAATCTTTCTAAGACAGTTGATTTATCTGTAAAACTGAGAATAATTATTTTATTACTGTTTAGGTTTGAGAAATTAGAGATAGTGCAATTAATGAAATGCCTGTTACAAAGGGAGCACTCTAAAATTTTTTTTTAATGTTAACTATTTTTCATTATTTATTCATACTTCAAATTACTAAAGACCTTCCCTTCTGAGCAAGCCTAAAATAGGAGCTCTATAAATTTGGTAGTCTCTCGGAACCCTCCATAGGTTACTTGAAACTAAGTGTTTTTTATTACACAGTGTAAAGTTAAAAAAAGTTGATTAATTTTTAATTTCCCAAAACCAATTTTCCTCCCTTTTGTATAGAGCACAGTATACTAACCCAAATTTTGCTTACGGTCTTAACGCTAAAGAAGGACTCTTTGACAGTGCTTTGAACTGGGTAAGTTTCTATGCCAGGTCTGCCCATATCTCAAGTTGGTTCAAGAAATTCCTTACATTTTCTTTTTGTTCTGCTGTAAGCTATTTTTTTTCCTCTATAATGTTCTTTCACTTTTCCAGTTGAGGTTGTTTTGTGATGTGCTAGACTTTTAGATTGACACAGGTCTGCCTTTGTTCAGGGTTGGTTGAAATAGTTATTCTTTTTTCTTTTTATAATGTAACTGGAAAGTATGTTGAGTTAAAATTACCAATTAAAGGTGAAATAGGATTGATACCTTTAAATGTTTTTTTCACACTCCTTTGAAATACCATGTATGTACATATGATGTGTGTATACATATATATTTAAAATCAATAGGTGTCTACCACTGATTATGTAACATGGCATATATGTGTGTGTGTATATATGGTAGACAATTGTTGCTTTTAAACAAGAACTGAATTTAAGAAGTAATTTTCTTAAGAACTGATTTTTTCAGCCTAAGTCATTCTTAAAACTCTCAGTGTTGGGCTCAATTTACACATTTTTAAGTAGAGATGCTGAATGATGTAGAGGAGATATGAGCACTTGGCTTGAAAACAGAATACTTGCACTCTGGGCACAGATAGCATTCCATCTTAACTTAGAACTATTATTTATGTCTTTTCATTCCAATTCTTTCTTTATGAGATAGCCTTATGAGCCTAAACACTGAGAGAACAGACATAAATATGTTTTTCATTTTGTTTGGTTTTATTTTTCTTCAGGTTATTTGGGTTGTACTTAATTTACACAGAATACTGGAGTTTATATTATGTGTCATAATAACAAAGGTAAAGAGTTAAACAAAAGTCACTCTTCTCAAGCTTTCCTGTGGATTTCTAAGTATTCCATAGGGAGCTGAGCGGATTGTGTAAAGCTGTTTGAATGAGTTGGAGAAGGTTTCTCACAGGATGTAATAGCTGAGCTTGGAGAAGGAATTTTCCAGGTGAAGAAAGAGGAAATGGCATCAGAGCAAAAAGACTGTAATGCAGGAGCTGGGCGCTGGAGCTAGAGATGAAAATTCTATCAGCTGGAATGTTTTCAGCTTCCAGGATTAGAAAGCATTCTTCGTAAAGCCTTTAGCGACAGTAATAAAGATACCCACATATAGTGGACCAAACAAAGTAGACATTTAATTCTATTTCACATAAATGTCTTGAGGAGAGTAGGTTGTCCAGAACAGGTAGGTTGCTCTGCTCCATGAAGACACCCAAGGTCTCAGATTCCGTTTATCTTACTGCCCACCATTTTGCTAGACTGTACATAGCTTCTTGAACTGTGTGTTATGGAGTTAACAGAATACAAGCAGGCAATAACTGTTGGTTTTTTTTTTTTTTTTTTTTGCACAAATCCAATTTTGGAGACACTTTTAATGTTTCCTAGAGAACTTATGCTTCTACAAAACACTGAGAAATGCTGCCCTAGATAAACAAGATTATACTGTATAGCACAGGGAAATATATACAAGATCTTATGGTAGCTCACAGAGAAAAAAATGTGACAATGAATATATATATATGTTCATGTATAACTGAAAAATTGTGCTCTACACTGGAATTTGACACAACATTGTAAAATGATTATAAATCAATAAAAAATGTTTAAAAAAGAAATGCTGCCCTCAATTATGATTAATCCATTAATTTCCAACCCTTTGGTGTCAGGAGAATGACTTAAGTTTATCACAGAACTTCTTCTGTAAAGTAGGTCCTCAAAAAAGATATACTGTCTAAGGAAAAAAAAAAATAAGGGAAGTCAGAGACATTGAAGACTTCTACGCAGATTCAGAGTTATAATTTCATTGGCCTACAAGAGTTTAAGGACTTAGATAGTCTTATGGTGACAATTATAATTCAAAAAGAAGTATCTCAAGAATGTGGCTGTTAGGTAATAGTGACTATCTGGACTAAAATAACTAAATGTTAGGGTTGTGTTAGTTATTTTTCAAAAACTTCCAAAACAGGAAGGCAGTTTATCCATTTGTAAATCAGATATGAATTAATATTGTGGTGGATCTGGGCATTATGTACGAAGTTCTCTTGGGAAAAGCAACTCATAGGACCCCAGTTGAGTTTTTGGACTGTAACAAAGGTAATGTCAAAGTGCCAAGAAAAACAAAATTAGAAAAAGTCAGGGCTCTTACTAATTTGATTTTTGCTAAGGGCAAACAAGTGATTAAAATTAAAAATTTAAGGAAAGATTGAACTATTTCAATCATCAGATTCACGATATGAAGGGAAAGCATAAACATTTCCACTGAGGAAAGGGTCTTTTTTTTTTTTAATTTGGACTTTTCCAACAGCAGGAAAAAATGATAAACATATTTTTTGTCTTCAAATTATTACTATTATTGATGTTGTTATTTTGAGTAAGGTAACTGCTTACTTGTGCTCTATGTAATAAATAACCAGTTACACAGGAAGTCATTTTTAAACAAGAAAAAGGCAGAATGTGTCTATTTGCATATCCTCAGATAGAAAGGGATGTATTTTTATAGCTAGTACCACTGCCTATTTACATATATGAGGATGGACGAAATAATGTTCTAAAATCTATCACAGATTTTTTTTATTGTACTTGAAAATAAATTTTGCCAGTTATTTTTGTTGACTATTTTAAATTCCAGACACTTCTTTAAAATATTAATGTGGATGTGTGAGATGGGGAGAAAGGTATCTACTAGTTGCATGGCTTTTATAAACCCTTTTATTATATACTTTAATCCTGTTAGCAGCATTCTGTGGGGAATTAGTTGAGTCTCCTTTATGCACATGAGGATTTTTAAAACCAGACAGTTTTAAAGAACTGATGCTTTTTCAATTCCAGTGCAGAAATTTGAATGCATATCTATAAGGCACCTAAGTCCCAAAGCTCCCACTTTCCAATGTGCTATAAATTTGCAGAAATCTGAGTGATGTGAGGAATATTTCTTTTAAATGATGTTTTGTGCACATTTCCATATTTTTATTTTATCATATATGAAGAGTTGTTATAAAATAATTGAACATAACGCCTTCCATTCATTCAATGCTTTGCTTTTGACTATAACAATAAAATATTTATTAAATGCCACTTGAGAACCCTGCTACATGCTGGGGATATAATTGTGAGCAAAACAGGTATGATTTTTGCCTTTATTGACTGAATGGCTCATGGGGGATCTTTTGGATTATGCACTACAGGTGAGTTGAAGACCTAAAGCAACAAGTCAAAAGGGATCATGTGGTTTTTTCTTAATATTTCTCAACCGCAAATTAAATGTATTTATAAAAGAGTAGGTCTGTAATGGATCTAAGAAATGTGTATTCTCATAGAAAAAACACATGGCCCATTTGCTTTAGGCCCCAAAACATCAACCTTCTGGTAAGAAGAGGTTTTACTTATATTCTTCTTCCTGCCGCCCACCAGTCCCTGAGGAGGCACACACGCAACAGCAGAACACAAGTATGTTCAGATGAACAACGCTATAGAAACCCAAATGTGCAAGGGCAGAATTGTGCCTGTGGATTAGGCTTTTTGAAATTTCAGTGTTATTATTCAGTTGGTTAACATGATTATATTATTGTTTTATTTTTCTTATACTGTGAAATTTTCAAACTGTAAAATCCTTTGTATAGTAAGTATATAGTGTATTGTAGTATTATTTTATCACATGTCTTAGTTTTACTCGAAATTTTGGTGAATTTCCAAGAGCTACAGCCCTTTTATAAGATTTATATGACAGTTTTTCTTTCCATTTTAAAAAATGGTGAAAATTTTGTATTTTCTTTGCAAACACCAGCTTCTTAAATAAGTATAACTCATGTGACAAGTGAAATAACTCAGCCAACAGTAATGTAGGGCTAATGTAGAAAACATTTTAGTGTTTAGTGTTATTTTTACTACAAGACAATCAAAGCATTTCATATATTTATAACAATCTTGCCAGAAATATTTAATCAAACCATTATAATGTATCTTGTGTCTTTATAGATGTTGTGGCTCAAAATTATATTAACAAGTCATTTTTTCCAGTTAGGATATGATAATTTAGTTGGCAAAGAAATCATACATATAAAACAAACCAACATGAACATTTAAAGAGAGAATAAGAAACTTAATAACTGATGTTGCAAATGGGTAACCTCTCTACAAACAGAGAACATTGCTAAAGAACATAATAAATAGAACTTTAAAAACTGGGCAATATAGAAATACTAGCTTTTTCAGGCCAGACCATAAGCACAAAAGGAAATAGAAAAGCAAGATTTCAATTTGTATTTAAAATTCCCTTTAAAAAGAATTGAAAAAAAAAGACAAGTTTGTTCTTTAATTTTTCCACAAAATACTATAATGTTTGTGATTTAAAATATTGCTGATGTGACTAGTTTAAATCTATTCATTGATCTCACCTGAGGTAATAGCCCTCTTGGGAGACAGGAAGATAACAGATTTTTTTTTCTTCAGAATGTGTTTTATCATTATTCTAATTGGAATTATGATTATTTGATGAGATATAATTAGTGCTTATTGATAATGAGCCCAACATAGAATGCATTATAGCTGGGTCCTCAATTGTCTAGTCTTCTTATGCTTCATAATGCACATGCCGGGAAGTGGGGTTAGGGAAAATATAATGATGGCAGAGCATAGCATTACCCAAAAACTAGACTTTCTTCACTTTAGAGCTCATTGTATTTGTGGTTCCTTGGAAAAGAATAATTTTTATAGTTTGTTGCACATTGATGGTCTTGAGGATCACCTCAGAAAGCTCTTTTTTTTTTTTTCTTATGGTGAAGCCTGTGTTCTCATTACAAAATTTTAAGAAATTTCTTGTGAAAATGTGCACTGTGTAAGAGAGGCTGCTGTTTAACTGTTGCCAAGTATGAGCTGTGGGTCTAGGATAATGAGACTACCTGCGTATTCTCACGTTCTTACGTGTTTTCCATTCAAACAAGTTTAAAATTTTTTAAGCTTTACAGAATAAATTGTTTGTTCTTGACGAAGAATCACCCCAATAACACAGAACGTTTGACTTGTCATCAGTGTGGGATGATAATTTAGTGGTCTCTGCTCCTCTGTCATCTGAGAATTATGTGCCTCAGCATTCAGATCTCTAAAACTCATAAGGGTCTAATAGTGCATCAGTTAGCAGGTAAAAATATCTGAACAGTGAGAGTTTGTGCATAAATTAGCCACTTCAAAGATTTAGAATGAAATTAATCTACTGAACAAAATGTAATATACATAGCAGATTAAATGAACATGTACTATGTATCAGGCACTACTCTAAATGCTTTACATATAATCTTCATTTAACCTTACTAGTTCCCTGTGGATTGGGTATTATTTTTAGTACTATTTTACAGATTGGCAAATAGAGTCTGGAAGGAAAGGTCTAGAGTCACAATAGCTAATTGCTTACTGAACTGAAATATGAACCCACACAAGCTGACTCCATAGTATATACACTTAACATATAACTATGCTACTAAGTAAACTGTGATTTTCATAGATTTTAATTATATTCTGAAGGTCTAAGTAGCAGGAGTGTGAAATTGGGATAACCACTTGGGTTCTTGGAAACACTGCAATCCCCAGGTTTAGCTGTTTTGGAAAGTATGACAGATTCTGAACTCCAAGTACAACTGTTTTTCTGAGGAATACATTTTCAGCTGCTTCTCCCCTTACTTTTGCTGTGTCAGTACAGTCGCCCTGAGTTCCCCCAGACTAAACCTCAACACAGCCATGGTGGCCCCTATCTAGGGGAGGCTAGAACCAGTCCCTTTAATCTCTCATCTCTGAATAGAAAACTTTTACAAAAATTCTTATTACTTGAATCTTCATGACAAAATTCTGGACTTTTCATTGTGGCTAAAACCTCCCACTGTCAATGTCCAACACTTATGTCTTGGATTTCAGTAGCTCTTATATCAACCCAATCTTATGGCATCCCATTCGGACACTCTGCATGAAACTATCAATCACCCAGCTTGGAACTTCTACCTGAAGTCTGGTTGTTGCCCTGCTGTCTTGCCTTTGTTTGCCCAGGCTTCATACAGAACGGTGTGCTCAAGTTCTATCATATAGCAGAATAACTTTTATCATGGAGGTTCTTAACTTGATCCACTGTTTGGCTGCAAAAGGTCTCTGGAATCTAAACATTATTTATAATATTCTGTGCCTATTCACAAACACTTTCTTTTTTCTCAAAGACTCTACAATCCCAGTTTTTTTAGAACCGCTGCTACTAACAGATGCAAAGCAAAAGGGAACAGAGATTTATTTTTTAGACCCCTAAATTAATTTTTATGAAGAGCAATATATACCTAGAATTAATATTTTACATGTTCACTAGCTATATGTGGCTAGTGGCTACTATATTGGACACTTAAGTTTGTAGCAGTAAGTGACCTTTGATACATATAAGTCTAAAATAAGGTGGCAAAGAGAAATATTCCAGTTGATTTTTGATGGTTTGTGAGAACTCAGTGCTGAGGGTCAGATTAACAGTAGAGAAAGTCTACTGAGGAGGCGTATTTAAAAATTATTTTAAATGTCTTAGAATAAGAAATGCTAGTATATTTGATCTATATCAGTGTTACACAGGATTTTTGTTTTCTTAAGATCATGTATTGAATGTGATTTTCTAGTGATTTAATGGTTTATTGGTAGTGGTGAAATGACAGTTTGTAGAATATAGTAAATTGTATAATTTAATCCATTAGAAATTTATAAATTCTGGAGATGTAATATTCTACCTACCTTGAAATAATGTATAACATACCACAGCTTTAAAAAATGCTTGAATCAGTAAATATTGCTATAAAGCCAGTAACAAAACATACTAAATAATTGATAAATATAGCTATAAAGACAAACACCAATATCATGTGCCATTATTAATGGTTACAGAAAAGTCGGTAGAAATATATAATGTGTATGAATGGACCTCCATTGAGTAAACATGATAACACAAGAGTTCAGTAAAAATTACATAAACAACAGAATCAAGTAAATTAGAATGTACCTCTGCCACAGTACACGTAGAACAACAAATATTTTACAAACAGCTGTTAGAAAGCACAGGATAAAATACTACATTTAAATGCAACATTTCTCCAAATATTAGTAAATAAGGAACATCAGTAGGGAAAAAAAAAAAAGGAATGAGTGCTAATCAAACTGATAGATCATTGGCTATCCCAATGAAGACTGTATTTGCTGAATCATGTGGCTCTCAGCTCATCTTGTGTGTATGGATCTTTATCTTATGTTTCCAAAGGGTGACCTTCCCAGATGCTAGTCTACAAACCTCCTAGAAACCACATTGCCACATGTACAACACTGAGCTTGAATCTCACATTGGAGCAATACCTCAATTGTGTTTCGGTTGCAGATTATGGTAGTAAAATTTTTATATTTAAATGTTTTAGGAAAAACACCAATTCTAACTCCAAAGAACTTGTAGGCTTTTCAGATCTGTAAGAAGCCCACACCTGCACTGTGATGTTTTCTGTACTATTCTCTGCTATGAAGATGTATCACCACTACCAGTGGCCCTATCCTTAAGCACAAGGTAATATTGGGTTGTGTTCTATAACACGAATAAATGCTTCATATTAAAAGGCATTTTGGAAAAGTTCTTGGTCAGATTGGCTGAAAGTATTGTAATCAAAATGAAAGATTTCCTTGAACAAAAATATCATATGCTGAGAGAGAAAAAAAGATTTTGGCTTGTCACTTCCTTCTTGTTAAAGAGTCTTTGCCCTTCATTTTATAAAAATCCCACTATTTCTTAAGACTCATGGTCTTAAGAAATCATGTGAAAGAAACCTGTAAAAGTAGGTGTAGAAGTCATTATGCTTTAAATAGAGTGAAATAATTTTTCTTTAAAGTAATTGTCCATCCTTATCAGATTCCCAAACTTTATGTCAAAGAAAATACAGAGAAATTATCATCATTACCATCACTACCACCACCACCAGCACATACAGACACATAACAAAAACTTGCACACAAAAGCAGAAAGTGGGGAGAAACCAAAAGAAAATGACTGAATAACCAGGATCTTGATACAGGAAAGCAAGGAGTTTGAATTGATAATGCTCATTTTTCTGCTCCATTAGGTTTATGAAAAGATGGGCTTTGAGGTTAGGAACAACGGATGAATATCCCATCTCTACCTCTTACTTACAGTGTGATGTCTGACAACACATTTAACCACTGTAGTCCTCACTTTTCACAGCTTCCAAATATGGAAAAAAATTATAGCTCTCTCGTGATCTGAGGCAAAAGTCTTATCATGTCTTATATCTGTTTTCCTGGAGGTAAATAATTTACCAAGCACACAATATGCATGTAAGAAACAACAGTTAAAAACTGATAAATACTATGTATCACACAACCGATAGATCCCAGAATAGCATAGATGCTCAATATTAGATGGGATTATTTTGGTAATGATATTTATGTTTCCACTTGCTAAATTATTCTTAATAGGTTTGGCATCATTTATACTACTGTTTCTGTGAAATGGATGTGTTCTTTTCTTCCTTAAATTCAATTTCAACTGATTATCTTATATTTATATTGTTGTATTTCATATATGCTATTTCATTAAACCATAAACTGTTATACACAATACATATGCTACCCACATTTTAGCAAATTTCACATTTTTGCAAAGATGATGGAACTTTGTCTTTGTCATCTATAAGTCATGCATTTTCCCTCCCATGATCTAAAGATTTTACCTTAATTTTGGCTAAATAAAATTTTTAGAATCCTCTATATTTAGAGCTTACTTTTTAATTGTAGTTGTGAGAATTAAGTGTAGGACAGTATTTTTTGCTAAACGTAATATCAAATACAGGCATACCTCATTTTATTGTGCTTCAAAGATAACTGCATTTTTTACAAATTGAAAGTTTTTGGCAACCCTGCATAGAGAAGTTCTATCGGCACTGTTTTTGCAACAGCATTTTCTCACTTCATGTCTCCATCTCCCATTTTGATAATTCTTGCAATATTCCAAAATTTTTATTATTTTATTTGGTTTGGTGATCTGTGATCAGTGAATTTTGATCTTACCGTTGCAAAAAAGATTATGACTTGCTGAAGGCTCAGAGGGTGCTGAGCATTTTTTAGCAATGAAGTATTTTTAAATTAAGGTATGTTCATTGTTTTTTAGATATAATGCTATTGCACACTTAAGAGACTACAGTATAGGATAAACATAACTTTTATATGCACCAGGAAATCAAAAAAATTTCTTACTGGCTTTATTGCAGTATTGGCTTTATTGTAGTGGTCCGAACTGGTTCTGTCTCTGAGGTATGCCTCTAGAGCTGCTTGGACTCTGCATTTGAGCCTCTTGTGACCTGATTCTCATTTATTCTTGATACAGTGCACAAGGTCCAAAGGCCTTGGGACTTCTCGGGGAGCAAGCCTCTCCAGAGTTAAATTAAGCTGAATAAGCAACATGCATGTGGTTGAAATCTTCAATTGTTCACAAATTCAAAAATAAAGGAGCAGCATCCTTGGCAAATATGTATTGGGAACTCCCATATTAAAAATATTTCTAAAATAATTTGAGAGTATTTTTTTTAAACCAAGAAAAATATCCTTGTGAAAACTAGTTTTGAAGTTTTGGGGAAACCTTTGTGTTTTAAATATGTCTTACCTGTTGTTTATTGGGTTTTGTCCAGCACGTAATTTTTGATGTTACTTATAGCTAAGCTAATAATTTAAATCTGTCTGTAGACACAGTTCCGAAAAGTGATCGATTCTTGAATAAAATCACCTTAGCAACATCAGTGTTATAATTCAGATAATACTTCCTTGTAGAACTATGACAAGGATGTGTGCTATGGAATGCTAAACAATTTTGAAATGTGCTTATACTGAGTAGGCATAGTTGGATGGTCCATCTTTAGCAGCTTCAATTTAGAAGAATCATACTTCATTTTTTCTTATAATATTTATATCATCTTATAATCAAATCAGCTCCTAGAATTTCATTTGAAATAACTCACTTCAATGTTATATACTGTAGAAGCATGAATATAAAATAGGATAAAATTTTATGTTTTGTTTGACATTATACATGTATTTCACATGTAACATATTTTCTTACTTAAATGAGAATAGAGGGCTATATTTAAATTAATAGCAAGGGTCCACTACACTTGTAAAATCTTCACTGTGACCTTTAGAGCAATGTATAGTAATAGAAAAGACAGAAATAAGGCTAAAAGTAGAATATCCTCTGTTGTATGGCTTCATGGAGTGCTTAAATGGCTTCAAAATATTCCACATAGAACCTGAAGACATGGTGTGTTTTCACAAATATGACTCAAATAATAATTTTTCAAATTTTTAAAAACATCTTTAACTTTCCTTAATCTTCCGTGTTTAAGCAAAGAGAAGCATATTATTTTGAACTACCATGTACATCATCAGAGCATCAGAGATAACTTATTAGCATAGTCTTCTGTCTGAGCGATCTGTCTCTGAAAATCCTTAAGCATCATTCTATTGTCTGTTTATTTCATTGATAAATTAATCACATCTTAATTTGTCAGAAGTCTTTATTCTTCTTTAAACAGTTCTTTAATAAGTGAATTTATTTCACCAATTAAATTTTAATACATTTCAGGACAAACCTCATATTCTTGTATTTTATTATATCTATTATGATCAATCAAAATTTTCCTGTTTTGTTTAATTAGACTTTTTCATATGTACAGTGTCTATACACAATATTAACAGCTAACATATATTGAATAGCTAACATTTTTCAAACACTCTTCTGGCAAATGTGTAGTAAATTATTTAATTCTCCCCCTAATCCTTTGAGATTACACCTATTTATAGATGAAGAAATCAAGAAGGATTAGCAGTTTGCCCAAGGTCACACAGCTAATAAGTCGTCATGCCTTCTGTGAACCCCATAGTCTGGTCCCAGAGCCCCAGGATTTTAACTGCCCGTGACTTTCTAGATCCATTTTCCTGAATATGTGAGTCTCAACCAAAATCTGAACCTTCTTGAAAGAGTAGTACAGAGAGAATTGGGGGGGGGGGGGAGACTGAATGAAAGTAATAAAAGAGAGTGTGGCAGTTTCAAAAGTCGTCTAGTAATTTAGTATAAACTGCCTGAAGCCAGCATAAAAACAATGTGTAGTAATACATACACCTCTCGTGATGTGACACCTGTCATTCTTAAAAGACCGTGTTATGGACAGAGTCCTCAGAAACATCTTAGCATCAGGATGAGATATTGCTCTTTCTTATACTGAACTTTGAAGAAATTTTCATGCATTTATTAAAAAATCATTCTGTTAAGGTGATTCTAGGAAGGCATTAGGATTATGTGAATCCTAGGGAATGTAATTTGGTGTAGCCACTATGGAAAACAAAGTGGAGTTTCCTCAAAAAGTTAAAACTAGAACTACCGTATGATCCAGCAATCCCACTTCTGGGTATACATCCAAAGAAAATGAAGATAGAATATCAAAGAGATGTCTGCCCTCCTATATTTATTGCATCATTATTCACAGTAGCCAAAATATGGAAAGAACCTGTATACATCTGCATATGAATAGATAAAGAAGATACGGCATATACATACAAAGGAATATCATTCAGCCATGAGAAGAAAAGCAATCCTGCCATTTGAGACAACATGGATGAACCTGGAGGGCATTATGCTAAGTGAGATAAACAAGACAGAGAAAAGACAAATGCTGTGTAATATCACTTTTTTTATGGAATCTAAAAAAAAGCCAGACTCATAGAAACAGAAAGTAGAAAAGTGGTTGCCAGGGGCTGTAGGGTTGGGGAAATAAAAAGAAGTTGGTAAAAAGGGTACACACTTTCAGCTCTAATATGAATGAGGCTGAGGATCTAATGTAAAACTTGGTGACTATGGTAGATAACACTGTATTATATAATTGAAATTTGCTAAGAGAGTAGAGCTTAAACATTCTCATGAAAGGAAGGAAGAAAGAGGGAAAGAAGGAAATAGAGAAAAAGAGAAAAATATGAGACATGATGGGTTTGTTAATTAACTATATGGGGGAATCCTTTCAAAATTATATGTATGGCAAATTATCACAATATATACTTTAAATATCTTACTGTTTTGTATGTCAATTATACTCAACTAAAGCTAAAGTTTAAAAAATGTGAATCCAAATATAGACTTCTGGTACCTTCATTGAACTGAGAGAAATTTAGGCAGCCTAGAAAGTTGTTATGATGGTGATGATGACCATAATCATGATGAGGACTTGTGCCATGTTACTGGCAGCACCTACAGGTTACAACCTTTTGAAGTCAATGGTGTTATTCCTATTTTGCAGCTCAGAAAACTGAGGCTTGAATGGGTCAAGTGACACATAAGGGCAAAGAACAAGTAGGTAGCTAAAGCTCATTTCTCTAAAAGCCATCCTCTTCCTCATCACACTATATATTTTTTTTCACCCATAGCTGTTTTGAAGGAAAATGACTATAAACTTTCTACTCTAATACTTGAAAATGACTTTTTAAGACTTTATACTCTTTAGGTATGTAATCAGTGATGTTGCTCACAGACGGATTTACAAGGTACACAGCAGGTGGGTGATAAGCTTAATGTCTTATGACAGAAGCAGGGATACAGATTGAGATTCTCGTCCACTTCACCTAGCTCTGCAAGAAGGGAAAAGATGCAGGTAAAGCAGAACTATCCTTAGAATGCAGTTCTGGGTTTATTCCAATCTGTGATTGTTGTTGTTGGTTTTAGTATGTATACTAATCTGCCTGCGCTACTGTAACAAAATACCACAGACTAGGTGGCTAAGCAGCAGACTTTTTTTTTTTTTTTTCATAGTTTTGAAGTCTGGAAGTCCATGATCAAAGTGATGGTAAGTCCGGTTTATGGTGAGAATGCTCTTCCGGGCTTGTAGACCTCTACTTTCTCCCTGTGTCCTTACTTGGCCTTTCTTAAACATGCGTAAAAGGACAGAGAGGGAGAAAGAGAATGAGAGAGAGAGGAGGCACGTGTGCCCTCTCTGGTGTCTGTTCTTAAAAGGACACTAACCCCCCAGTGGATCAAGGCCCCACCTTTATAACCTCATTTGACTTTAACTACTTCCTTAGAGGCCCTATGTCCTAATACAGTTGCATTGGAGGCTAGGGCTTCAATGTGTGAATTTTGGAGGAACACAACATGGATGCCTCAACGTGTCTCTGGCTTGATCTGGAGGCTGTCTTGTTAAATCTCATATCGTGGAACCACGTTGATATCTATGTTCAGGATGTAAATACACATGTCCAGATTAGAGTTCTAAGTTTCTTCATCTTATTACCACCTCCAGGCTATTTCTTGGGAGCATGTTCTCTCTCTGGCTCACAGGGCTTTTGGGCAGAGCTGAAAGTACCATTGGCTGTCACCTTCCAAGCCTCAGAGTGACAAGCATGTTCAATGTTGCCTCTTCCTTTACCACATTAGAGTGCAAGTGGACCCCATAGAAGTCAATGAGACAAGTTCCTTAGAAAAAGAATGAAGATACCTACTCCAGAACTGCTTTCATATTTTGAAAACACATATTTTGAAAAGCAAACTCTTAAAGGAAATTGACCAAACTGTTAATTCCTGCTTCTGGGAAAATACACATCACAATAGAAATTAAAGTTTGGTAATATAAATTCTGCACCAAAATATTATTATTCCTTTGGCAATTAATGGAAGTAGGTCAACACAATAAACGTTTGAGGTGATATAATTCAGTAACACACAGTTTTATGAATAAATCTTATTGAATTTCTCATGGCCCTGCTTAATTGTTGTACTCATTACTCTAAAGTTAGCTTATTGAGTAATTATTACATAAAGACCAATATATATTTCAGATAATTCTCCACTTTCTAAAACAACTCTTTCGCAAATTTGCATAACTTTGCAAGTATTTATAATTCTTTAACATTTATTGAATTACTGACTTTATATATCTAAAGATTAATTTAGGTTAAGTATGTTGTGAAGAACAATTGGAATTTCTATGCTTCCAGAAATAGTATAGTATGTATTAATTATAATAATGACTTAACATCAATGCTAAAGAATAATATTGAAATTTATTTTGCATTTGTAGTTCCATTGTGTCTTTAATGAATTTCTAAGGTCTCAATACCTAAAGAGATTTCCATGAGGCACTGGGAGGGATATTTAATATAAAACTAAATTTAATTTTATTTGAAAATTTTATTAAACTTCTGTGACAAGTTTTATTTAAGAGAATTCTTTGAACTACTGATTTCTAGGTTTCACATACTAAAGTGATACCTATGGAGATAAAGCAAATGAATGTGCTATTTATGATAATGACTTTGTTTTAGATCAGTTGAGTGAGGTAATACATTTTTGTGACTTTGTTATGTGAGTGGTTAAGGAGTTTCCTATGTTCCTTTTACTTTGCTTATTTTTGAGAAGCTCTGTGTAGGGGTCTGTGTGTGTGTGTTTGTGTATTTTTATCTTCTCAAATATTACCTAATAGCATTTCTTGATATATGGTGATACAATTTTGCATTATATTTCATCAAATAACATTTATTTGTGTATTCTTTAGGAATATTTGTTTTATATTCAACTTTTTTGATATATGTGGGTAAAGGAAAGAAAACTGTAAGAAAGATATCTTGGAACAATTTATGTGCAAAGAGTTTAGAAGTTAATATTGCTTTATTGACCAAAATAAAGTGAAGAAACAAAGACTTAATAGAGTCAAACTGTTAATTAGAGTGGAAAATACAACTTTTTATTCTGAAGTGAACCTGAGTGTGTTACAGCAATTTGAAAATATGAAGCACAAATTCTAGTGAAATGTTAAGCTTTTTTATTCCTTGTAAAATCATTATCAAGTTGAAATGAAAGTTAAGTGCATTTAAAGACTTTTCAAGCAGAAAATTATAGATTTTTCTTCAGGACCTATGGGGTAAACTTAACTTTAAGTTTTTACATAAAATAGATATTTACTATTCATGATAAGGGTAAATAAAAATGAAGCACTTAGTTTTAAAAAAAAATAGACTGGAAAGAATGTAACACATTCACTCCTTAGGTTCTTAAGTCTTTTTTTGTTTTGTTTTGTTCTTTTGTTCTGTAATTGATTGCTAGCACCCCCTTTAACCCACCTTAAAGGGCAAGCAGGAAATTCATGTTTTCGTTCATCAGCCCATCCCTCTGAAAAGCGTTCGATATTAAAACAGTTTGCAAGGAGCAAAAGCAGAGGAAACAAGAGGCCCAGCTAGCCTGTAGCAAGGTTAGAAGACACATGCAAGATTGCCTGCAACATACATCGAGTCTTGTTCCTGTCCAGTATTTGCATGGAGATACCACGTTAATTAGGGTATGACTCTGTTCTTCGCTTTCTATGTGACCTTTTATTATATCTGTGGCTCTCTAGTTCATGTGGTGTCATAAAGCTACGGGAAAGTCTTTCTAGCTTTTTGACACTAACTGGAAAAAATTAAGCATTGATATTTCCTTTTGCCTCAAGGTTTTTACAGCAGCAAATTACTGCAGATGCAAAGTTGATGTTGTGGTAGATTTGCTGTGGGTGCCAGAATGTTTCTTTTGTCTTTTAGTTCCCCGCCTTCCCTGATGATCAGGTGCGACCAAGAGAGTTGTGCAGAGAGGTGGGGAGGAGGGGTGGTTCAGGAAGAGGTTACATGGCAGAATTCCCACGAATTCTGGCGAAGGATGAAAAAGATAAAGAAATCTTGTTTTTCTGAACTGGAGGATTCTCTGCATGACTTCCCCACTGTTGGGGTGATGAGCTTTCAGGCTGAGATTTTATTAACAATTCATATGGAGATTGAGGGCAGCGGAGGAGCAGATTCTCACATAAACTTGATCTGTCCATGAATGCTGTTCTCTGTTTGCCCTGACCCTGCATGGCTTAAGACACTGCCTGTGAGGCCAGTGTGCCAGACACAAAGAAAGAAATGAAAAGCCAGCACATTCCAGGAGTCTGCACAAAAGACCGAGCAGTTTCTAGTCGTCTCCCCAGAGAGGATCTTATCTCCGCGTGGCCTAAAACCTCTAAAATGTTTTTATTTGTGTACCTAAAGTTTTAAAATTGATGTGGCTGTTTAATAGGCAATAGTCTAAAGTGATGTTTTGTTAGGTTTTGAAGTTTTGTTTTCGGAACTTATTCAAACTAGAAAAATATCTGCAAGGGTGCATTTTCTCAAGTTTAGCTTTAGAAGTCACTGGCTTTGAATTGTTCTTACTTTGTTGAGTGGTAGGTACCTTACAAAATGAATCCTTTCCAGCTTTAAGAGAAGCCGGAACAACATTTTTAAAGCTTGGCTTGACTTCACGATGCCTTGTGACAGTCAAATTCCGAAACTTGGGGCAGAGTTAATGCATGAGATGAAACTGACACAGGGGCACAAGCACAGTGGTCCCCATGCTCATGAGCACAGACAGCAGAGCTACAATGAAAAAAAAGAAGAAGCAAGTGGAGAGAAAAGTTTGAGACAAAAGTGCAAGGGAGATTGGGACTTCTAACACTGTAATATTTCTGCAATTATGGTAGTTCACTGTAGTAGCATTGTGACAGGATAATGACAAGCTATCACAAGAGATATCTCTGTAATTTAATATACTAGATTTTATTGTTTAACAAGTGCACATTCTGGAAGTATGATATATTAAGGTTTAGGGGATAGAAGTTTGATAAACATAATTAATTCTGTTGCTAAATTGCATATTTCCACAGTTGCTAGAAAATCAGAAAATCCAGATACACGGATTCTTGAATTTTGTGTGTGGGTTTAGCTGTTTAAGTTGTTTCAAACTTTTATGGTTCATGAATTAAATAAGCAGTTGAGGAATGCCGGCAAATGCTATTAATTATGATAGGTTTTGTTCCTTTCATTTTATAGTGGTTTTATTTCCATGAAATTAACTGTTGTACTTAGGCTAATTATCAGTAATTGGTGACAAAATCACTTCATTGTTTTTCTATAGCGTGATACTAATTAGGATCTTTACAATATTGGCTCAGCCATGTTCTGTATTTTACCTTCTAGATTGAACCACTGGTAGATAATATCAAGTGCAATTAAAAAAAAAATCTCTGAGGTAAAATGTTTCTATTAATAATTAAACAAGTCTTTTAAACAGCTTGTTGTAAACTAAGTTTAAAATATTGAAATTGAAGGAAGCTTTTATTATAGCTTTAGTTGGTTTCATGAAACATTAGTTGATTTTTCTGATTTGAATTGAATCTTACTGGAATTGTCCTTACATTATCACAGTTAATATTTCAACTACTTAGCCACATGCATTTTTATTATTCTATTTGTGTCTGCAGCGTTGAAATGAGCATTGTTAAAGAGCTTTGGTTAGGTGTCACAGAACTGGACTCATTGTCTTTCTTTTCATGCCTGATAGCTATATTGTAAAACATAGCATGTTATTTCTTCTTGTTTTTCTCATTAGTTTTTTCCGTTTTGTTGCCACAAAAGAATGCTATTTGAAGCAGTTGTATTTCAAAGGAAAGTGTATATGAATAGTTGAGATGATAAGAGCATGTTTCATTTTTTAAATATAAAATAATGTGTTCCATGTAGGTGACAGGTATAAAGAGAGAACTTGAGAAGACACTCTATTTTGTGAAGTGAAGTTTAATGCTGATAAGAGAAAACAGTACAACACTATAGATCCCATTTAAACAATCATAGTCAATACTGCTTTGCTTATTTTTTTTCCCTTAAAAGAATGCTTCTCATCCAATTCCCCTGTGAATTGGTAAGTCACGAAAGTTTTCTAATACTTTGAGGTTTAGCCTCCCTGCTTTACCTCCTTATTTTAAGATACCTTTACCAATCAAGTGCATTTTGCAGTTTAAAATGTGCTCGGTTTGTCTTAAATGCAACCAACATGGATAACTTAGAGCTTAGTGTTTCACAGCCCTGAAAAAAGTTTTTAAGAAGCGATTAGAAAAATAATTGCCTATTAAAAGTTGAAGATTGCTTTAAGCAGAGAGAGAAACCGAACACTGAAATTGAAAGCATTCATTGTTAGCACGACACATATGCACCAAATCTGAAATTAGAGAAAACTCATGAAATACGTATCTTGGCAAGGGGAATTGTTTAAATTTTCTAAAGCTGTCAGCCCATTTTCTCTGGGTTTTTTTTTTTCCTGTTAAAGAAAAACTTCAAATGAAAAGCTTCACCTTTTGTACAAAGTTGAAATGTTTTATTATTGCAGGATTGTTCTACACTGTACAAAACCAGAACAATTCAATAGCTTCAGGGTTGGGGGGAGGGGGGCACAAATGAGAATCTTTCTATCATTTTAGAATGTCCATAGCAAAGTGCAAAAACTATAAAAATCTATGGTTGTTTCCTTGAAAAAAGAATCTTTTGATTTACAGCAGCTGTTTGAATACCCATTCAGGCTCTTTTGTAATGTGTTGTAATAAATGCACATCTCCTAAATGAAGAATACTCGTGAGGGGACAAAACTCAAACATAAACTATGTTTAGATGCTGTATTTCAATAGGTTTCCCCATAGGATTAAACAAAGGTTCTTTTTCTCTTCATTGCTTTCTTTCTTTATTTCTTTCTTTCTTTCTTTTTTTTTTTTTTTTTTTTTTTTTTTTGCTCTCTAGAAAATAACTTCTCCAAAGTAAAATTCCATTTGTTCCTTTTTCACCTTATTGGTGGATATCCAATATATTCTCTTGTTTCTTATCAGTTTCAAATATACAGAATGCGAAAAATAAACAAGGTTGAGGCTGACTTTTAGGTTTAAGATGAGAAAGTATTATAAAAGTTACTTCAAGTAGACAGTTTTTCTTTTTTATTCATCCTGCCTTATCATAGACTCTGGACAGTACGATGGGATAGGGTTTTTCTTTTTTCTTTCTTGAGTGTTCTTAGTGCACAAGGAAAACACAAGAGAGGAACTGAGACTCTGATAATATTGTGAGCCACATCCATGGGCATTTGAATCCTATAGTTAAAAAAAAAGAAAAAGCAACTAATAAATCCAGTCTGCTTCTCACATAATCATAGTTGACAACCACATAGACACCGCTGAGGCTAGCACGGGTTGCAGTCGGCCTCATTGACTGCTCTGGCCCCAGAAGTCTTTTATAATTGTAATCGGTTTCTTCATCACTCCAAGCTGTGCCAACACCCCTAATTAGCCATAGCCTCATTTTAAAAATTAAGAACAACCCGCATGCTATAACACCAACAACAGGAAGCACCCTACAGCAATAACTGTGTTCTTTGTGTGAACTCACACTACGTACAGGTTGCAATCAGTTGCTAGCCTCTGGCCTATAAGTGCCATACATGGGGTTAATCAACTTCCCCAATGGCAGGTACCCACACATCAGCATGGCCAGGCCCCACTATGGTGCCACCAAATTCTGGTGGCGTTTGTTACATGTTACTGTTTTTTTCAGTGATGTGCTTGTTCATATCAGAAATAGCCTTACTGTCTTACTGCTCCATGTACAATCCACCAACTAAAGCAAACAGCAGTAGATGAAATTAGATGATCAGGGGGTAGAATCTTTTTCACTTCAAGTTAGTTTTAGTTTATGTTGCTCAAATAAGTTCCATATTCCATGAAATTTGTATTTTTCCCAGGGTTACACTCCTGAAGCCCTTGGGAAAGTGGGCCACTACTACATTAAAAACATAACCCATAATAAAACATTGTGATGTCTTGAGGCCCTTTAAATTTTACTTGGTTTAGAATGTAGGGAGTAACAGTTTTCTGCCTTGCAGTATGTGCATTCATGTCTAAAGACATACACACTTCTTCCTATAATATCCACCTTTCCTGGGGCCTTACTCTGGGCACAATCTGTAACTTGGGGAAAATTTACAGGACATTAAATACAGGCCTCAACAAGTGAAAGGTGGATAAACTAGGTTCATTAATGCATGCTGTGTCTTACCTGGGCAGGTAGCCACCAACTCCTGCTCCAGGTGCCTAATGTCTGCAGATGAAACAAAATTATGTATGTTTTGCCCTTTGTTCCATTTGACCCCTTGTTTTCATTTGCGAATCATGATTGAATTGCAAACTCATTTGCTCTAGATTCCAGGAGTAACTTACAACTAAGGACTATTTTGCAAATTATGTATCCATCTACCAGCTAAGAAAATAACTTTCTCTTCTTTTTAACAGCAAGATGGGCTACTTAAGATTTTATCTCCAAGAATGAGCATAGACAAAAAAATCAAGCCCTAAACCATGCTCTGGGTGTATCTTCTAATTCTCTCTTTTAATTACTTGGGATGAGATGTGACACGTACGTTTTGTCATATTATTCAATGTATCATTTTTGAAAATAAAATAAAAATTATAAACAGTTTAGGCACTAATGTGTGCTATATCCTTGCATTATTAAAATATAAAAAAGTAAAATTGTATAGAGTATCTCTGGAGGTGTACATATCTTTCATAATGTGGCACATGACCACAGAAAGAAGCTGTAGGAAGACAGAGCAGTCATCTCTAACTAATTAAGTTGCAAAATGGTACAGAGAAAATTTACTGGAATGAAGAAAATAATCTGCCGTTTTTGAAACTACATTAAAAACTTTATTTTTTAATACAGACTTTTGTTCTGGGGATAGCTTCTAACAAGCTCAAGATGTGGAATATTAAATGAATTATTACAACATACAGCCCAGCGTTTGGCCACGTTGTAAACTGTCAAAGGTATAAAAACACCCAAGCAGGCCATGTGATTTTAGTTAACACACAGAGTGAAGTGAATGTAGGCAATTCTCCACCTTCTTGATTTTTACATGTGCAGTTTTGCTCTTTGGTTTACTTCTTTCTTCCTCTGATCGATTCCCAGGCAAAGGCAGAGCTCTTCAGGAGAAGGCTGAGATTATAACAATGTCAGCCTTTGCTTTTAGCAGAGTGATGAGGTTATCAATAATGCATTGGAAATCTCAGGAACCCTGTATACACGGACATCACAGTTGCCCGGCATTCATCGTAGGACTTGCAGATTGGAGCTGAGATGTCACCACATCTGCTTTTGAGCCAGCCATTGATGCATTCTCAAGAAATCTTGGGGGCATAGGGAGAGCCGTAGAGATTATCTAACTGAAACATTGCATTTGAGGAGGTAATTCAGGGGTGAGAATACATCTATGAAATTGCTTTTTTAAAGAAGCCTATTCAATACTCCTCTAATAACCTTTTGTCTCCCCAGCTCCCTTCTAACATTTATAAGTTTTGTTGTTTCTCTGACAAGTTTATTCACATCCTAACAGCTTGCCTGGCAGCAGGGTTCATGTTCTGTACTTGGGTTTTCTGGTCACGGTGGTGGCTGAGAGTAATAGAGAGGAGGAATAAGAGAGTGTGGAAATGCAAAGCTGTCTCTTGTTACATTTTATCGATCTCATTCTAGTGTCATTCAATTAAGACAGAAATGTGATGGATAGTCTCTGCGCAAATTCCTGGGTTGCTCTCCATCCATTGCAGATAAAGCTTTTGTGTTTTAGTTTTGGGTTGGTGAGGGGTGGGGAAAGGGCCTGGGCGAGTGGGAGAAATCAGAGATGCTATGTGATCTGAATTACAAATCAATGTCTCTCCAAGGATCCTCCAAAATGTCAAACATACCATGTTTATATTTTCATTTACTTTCTTATACACAGAGTACTTCTGTTGGTGTATGGGCTAGGTTACTAGAATTTAAGGTAGGGCTAATTCTTGTTTATTATTTTCAAAGACTTAGGAGTATCATCCTCCTCCTACCAGCCCAAGAAAATTAAAAATGAGCCACATGGAAAAAGACTTGAGTCAAACTCATGCCTTTTTTGAAGTTTGAGAAAATGAAAAATTCTCTTCTCTTTTTTTTTTTTATGAGCCTGTGAGCCTAGGTTTTCCTTTTGGCAAATAGATTTTAAAGATGAAAATAATAAATAAAGGCTTTTTTGGGGTGATTGGTAAATAAATCATTCTTATTATTGCCTATGCCATAAAGAAGTTTGCTGTCCTGAGTTAGCTATCAGAATTTAGGACAATATAAACTCTGAACCTTACTCTTGGTGACATGCTTTTCCTTAACTATACCACTCCCTGTGTATTTGCTACCAGTGTTACAATGACAGTGATATTAATTCATGAAAGGGAGAAGTTATAAAACCAACAACCCTTGTACATAAAATGTCTTTTCTTAAGAAATTAAAATAATTAGTGCAAAAAGATACCATAAAAGCAGGTTATGCTAAGCAAACCCCCTTGGTTCTTCCCAAGGCAATACCAGATTCGAAATGAGCATCCATGGTTTTCATTTCATTTTATTTATGTATTTATTTTTATTGGAGTATAGTCAGTTACAAGGTGTCACTTTCTGATGTACAGCACGATGTCCCAGTCATGCATAAATATACATTTATTCATTTTCATATGATTTTCTAATCAAGGTTATAGCTTCTGATAATTAAAGCAAATTGAAAGGCTGTGTGGAATAAAAATATAAGTAGGAGGTGTAATATCAGACGAATATGTTAGTGTCCAGACTCCCTTTTGTGACCTTGGATAAGATAGTACATCCTCTAGTTTAAAACTTAATTACTTTATCTGAGAAAGAAGAAGACAGAATTACAAGATTAAGTATATGGAAATGCCTACTCCATGCTTGTCCTCTGGGCTTGGCACACAGGAGGTATCAAACACATTTACTTTCATCCTGAATCCCACTTTATGGTTTTGACACTGAGTAATTGGTCCTCTAATAAGCCTGCTTAGTCATTTGGGAAAGGAATGTCAGCAAAGAAAAATAATACAGTTGGGCCCTATCACTTTGTGTCAGAAATTTTTCCAGATCCTATTCCCAAAAGCCAATTTTCCAATCTGTGTGATATTTTATTAAAGAAATTCCCAATTGTTCACTAGAACTCCCAATTTGTCCTAAAACTTGGTTTGTGAAAAGAACTCTGTGTTATTAAGTCTTAATCCGAGGTGTTTTATCTATCATGCTTTAACCTTAAAGAGCATCAGTAAACTAAAGTAGTTATTCACTAATTTTACACAAGTCAAGGGCATCAGGAAATGATTTGTTTAAGAATCTAGTTGACAGGTCACACTGTAACATAATAAGCTAAAAAACACAAAATCTTGTCTTGTTAGCAATGTGCATAGCCTCACAGGCATTAAGAGTTAAATGTATGTTTGTGTGATAGGATTTGGCTCTCTTCATTTTTTTTTTCCCTTCTGAGATCATGCGTTTTTAAGTGGAGTGTTTAAAAAAATCATCTTCATGAACTAAGGCTTACCTCAAATATACATCAGTGTATAATTGGCATCTATTAAAGAAAATACACCTATATAGGATAGGTAGAAAGAAAAATATTTTTTCTCCATGATCAAAACATAGTAAATAATTAGATTCTTTCTGGTGAAAGAGAGGTTTAATCCTAAACTTTGCACATTTTTTTTTTCCAGTTATCTACTTTGTGTGTGCAACCTCTTAACATCCTTTCTGAAAACTACCAGCCCTTTGCTTGAAGATAAAATGAGCTAACAGATTCCTACAATCTCATACAATCATTCTGCACTCAGTCAGTATTACAGGGGAATATATGTATCTATGTGTTTGTGTGGGGGATTAATGTATTCAGTTAACCCATTTCATAGAAGGTACGGGCCGTGCTCCTTAATGTCCTAGGTAATGTTCATTTTCCCCCCAGTAAGGTAGGGATGGCCATGCCGTGTTCAGTCATTTGCAGTCACCCTTTGAGGTAGTTCAGGTTCAGTCTGGGGGTAGAGTGCTTTTCCACTCTCTTGGGTCCAAAGTGGTGCTACTGAAAAACAGCTTTCTAAGTTGCACCATATTCCATGGCTGACCATCAGAATTTAAAAAATCTCAGAAGATAGACTTTAAAAAAATTACAAGTACTTATAATTTATAGAAACAGAGACCCCAGCCTAGAATCTTACCTTGTACAGTATACCTTTCCATGTTCAATTCCAGGAGATCACGTAACCCAATACTTGTGGCAGTACTGCCTCCTCTTAAATTCTTAAAGAACTGCTTTTCTCTCAGTTTACGAGATAGTTAAGCACCTGTTGCCAATGACTTTTTTCTTTAAAAAATTTTTTGCTGCTTTCAGTGAAATTGAATTTCTTGCTGTTATTTACCTTCTATCTCTTTATAGGCTCTCTTTCTATTAGAATGTAAGCATTATGAAGTAAAAAAAAATTGCAGATGTTCAAAGAATGTTTGTTGTAATCAGGCTGACTCAGTACTAAGGGTGTACTCAGGAAACAGAATGTTGCTGTATTGTCTCCTATTCTTATTTAATGTTCATCAAAGGGATTTCAAGGATGATGCCACCCTTAGTCCCTGGCTGTTTCTTCTTCTCAACATTCACGCTTAACATTACAGACTGTGGAATGAGAATCTTCTTCACAAGCACGGGGTTTAAAGCTTCTGCCCTACATCTATTATTGAACTCACATGATGCTCCAGGCATTTTGTTGAGTGCAGGGTAGGAACGATTTCAAACTGATAAACTATATACAAGTTAATATTAATTTTTACCGTCATTTTTGTGTCTATCATTAGATTTTCAAAATTTGATCAGTATCTCTCTCTCTCTTGGTCTGTCTCTATCTTCTTCCTGGTTTTTAAAGAAATCTTATCCTTTATGCATGCATGGCTTTCTGGCCATAACAACATGGTTTGGAATGCTTTTCCAGCAAGCAGTCCATGGCCACACATCCCAAATAGATTGTTCTTTTCCAACTTAAAAGCTTTCCTAATAGTATTTTTGTTAATGTTCCAGACTAGGACAATTCCAAATTGCTCTTCTCCAGCTGAAACTCTGCTTCAGTTAAACCCATTTTCTATGTTGGCTCAGTCTCATTCACGCTCGCTCCTTCTTTCTCTTTCTCTTGTTTTTTTCACACTTTAAAACTCATCTCCTCTTCTCTAATTATGTTGGCAACTCTTTGAAATCATAAAATCAGAGTCTTAAGACTTGGCATGAAACTGAGGCCAACAAAGGTTATAGTTGCTCATATTAAAGAGAAAATTTAGAAAATGTCCTTGTTTTATGGAAGAACCTAAAAGCCTTGCTAAAGAACCTATGCTATCATCTTATCTTGGAGTTTGCAGGGCATAGTTCCTTGTCTTATTCACCTTTCTGTCCATGTTACCTGGCACACAGGCGGGGTCAATGAATGCCTGTTGAAATAATTATGAAGCTTTATGTCATATTTCAAGATATTTTTAATACAAGCTGAGTTAAATTTCACCTTCCCAAACACAGATGTGCTAATTATGTATTCTTATGATTGTGAAGAGGAGTTTGAATGTTTTTATAACTATGTCTTGATAACTCTCTCTTCGTCCAGATTCTATTGCTCTAAAGAAAAGAATCAGGGTCCTATTTTTCTGTTTCTTCTCAGACCATTTCTAGGCAGTTAGTATTAGCATTAATATTTTCATGATTTTTATATTAGACAGTGCAAGCTTGTTTGCTGAGTAAGATTCTTTTAGAGAACTCCTGGTGGTTTACTACACATGGGAATGTGGCAAGTTTGGTAGTGGAAATTTGAGAAACATTATGTTAAGCATATTAGATACACATCCAAGTCACACACATGCAAACGTACTTGAGACAAAAAACAGAATTTCTCCATTTTGACAAACCTCACTATACTCTCACTAAGGTCTTTTACTGTTTGCCTCATCAAAATCCAGTTTATCCCTGTGGGTTTTTCTGTTTTGTTTTGTTCTCAGTCACTAATGAGTATAATATCAGCTATTTGGCTGTCCACTTGAATTACTCAGTTTAGTATTGAACCAAATTTGTCTCTGACCACTAGGCACAGCAAGCATTCTAAAAGATGGACTTGCAACAGATTGAATCAAAAGTGTGGGAAAGGGAGGGGGAATCATCTGGACATGCTGATCAATGCGACTAGATGTAAAACAGAAATGGGGCCATGCTGCTCTCAACTTGTGACTAGGAAAAAATAATTTTGGTGTTTCTATGTATTATTGGAGCAGTCTTAAAATATAGACCTGTACTTCTTGCCTCATTTCCTGTCATGTTAAACATTCATTTCATGTTGCTTTACCAGTAAAACAGATTCATAAAGAGGGAAAAGCTCCCTCACTATTTTAGGCTGAACCTTGAAAATGATCTGCACTTTAGATGGGCATGAATGTTCCAGGGCTCTATTGTGTTTGGTCAGAAGAGTTGTTTGATTATTTTACCCAAAGGTGATAAAGTCTTCGAAGCTTAACTCTCACAAATTCAAGTTTATGAGACTTTTTGATAGAACAAAGCAAACTACCATGGACACATAGATACATATACTTTTTTTGCTGGTCAAAATATTTTCCTCTCAGCATAATAGACAATTAGGAACCCATATTAGTGTTTGTATGACCCTTACAGATTATAAAATCAAAATAAATAATGCATATTAACCCTAATGACTGTACCAGATAATTATCACCTGAAGTTCCAATCAAGTGGAGAGGAGGCCTCGACTTGGTTAGTAGAGAGCTTCCTTCAGACTCTGTTTTCTCCTCCCTTTATAGTATCCAAGCAGATTGTCACCATTTACAGGTGAAATAAATCATAGGAATGTTGATGTAGCTCAAAACAGGCAAAAATAACTTTACAAAGTAAAACTCCAAAGAACAAGCCAGTCACCAACAAATCAAAGCATTTCACTAGTGCAGATGTATATTTTGGTGCTTTTTATTTGTCTGTTTGTCTATTTTGATTTTAGCAAGTAGCATTTTACCTAGCAAAGTTTCAAATACAAAATAAAGTGGGATTAGGTTATGTGAAATACTGCTTCCAGAGTTAGACCTTGACAATTTCACAAATTTATGACAGAAGTTCCCAGACAACTACACTATTTTATATCTCTTCTGAAACTTTGGAAAGGAGACTTTCTGATTTTTTTTTTTTTTGATCATCAAAAACAAATCCAAGGCATCTTATGTGAGCATGATGCTCAGCAGAGTGATAACGATTATATGAAAGTCATTACTTGTAACTTCAGCAGCTTGCAATCCTACTAGGTAGAAAGCGTTTAGAAATAAAAGGAAAGGTAAGAATTGTAATTTGGTTCTAAGTGCTTAAGAAGGGATAAAAATGACACCCTCTTCAGGCTTCAGGAAAGATTTAGGCTCTTTTTTTATGTGACCCAGAGCAGTCAGTGAAGTCTTTTGGAATAAATGTATTTTGAAAATGGTTCTGGAAAAAAAGTGAAAGACAGAAAATCCACCAATAATAATAATAATAAAAAATCTCAGTGAACTCTGTTTCTACTCTCAACCTCAGGACTATGAGAAAACACACATTTTACGTGGAGAAAATGGACCCGTTAAAGATTGCCCCTGGGCGTCATAGGGATGATCTATGAGCAAAAAGAAGATTAATATTCATTGCATGTTTCTTTTCTGGCTGGACTTAATCACTGGTTTGATGATCCAAATCAAACCATGTGTCCCAATGAATAATTATGTAGGTATAATGTAATGTAGTAGGGGCACTTTTGTGTTTGTGGGTGAGTGGATGTATGTAGGGAGACATTTTTTTTTCCACATCTTTCATATATCCATGGGAGGCATCTATCTGTCAACACCTTTTAGGACTTTTCTAATTTAGTTGATACATTACAGTCTCAAAGTAGTACAGAAATGTGTATAATTTGCCATAAGATACAATAATGTGTACGAAACAGACTTCCTAATTTCCTACATATCCACTCCTAAACTCCTGCTCATTTTCAAATTTCTCTGTCTCAGTAAATGGCACCAACATCCACCAAGTATCTCAAGTGTAAAACCTAGGTGTGATCTTGGATTTCTCTCTTTTTCTGACACCTACATCTTTTCCATCAGCCAGTCCTGCCAACTCGATTTCTAACTCTGTTCCAACATAACCACTTCCCCTCCTCCAAGACCTCCACTCTGCCTTGAGTCACCGTCATGCCTTGTGGAGGCTGTTGCAATAGTCTAACTGGCAGTTTCTGTATTTCTGTTTCCATTCTTCTCCCCCTAGAGTTATTTTCCACACAGCAGTCAAGGTGATTTTTCAGAGACGTGAATTGGATAAACCCCTCCAATGGCTTCTCAGGAAAAAAACCAACTCCTTACCTTTGCCTGCTTATGCCTGCGTTATGAGATCTCTACCTGTAAGCTGTCTTCACCTCCTACTACTCTCCTGTGCATCCTGTCCTAGTGATGCTGGCCTTCATGATGTTCCTCTAACTTGCCATGATCCTTCTAGTCTGGGACACTCTTCCACTCAACCTTCATATGACTTTCTCCTTACTACATTCAGACCACTACTAAACTATAACTTCCTCAGAAGGACCTTCTATGACCTCCCACCCACTACTTCCAACTCATTACTCTCTATTTCCTTACCCTGATTTGTTTTATGTCACTAGTACTTGTCGATACCTGGACTCGTGTTATATATTTGTATATTTGTTTATTACCTCTTTCCCCAATATAAGTGCCCTAAGAGCAAATATTGTCTCTCTTTCTCATCTCTAGCATCGACTAGAATTCAGGGCACATAAGAATTATTCTACTAACATTCGTTGATAAATTTATTAAAGAAAGTGGAACATTTTTTTGTTTGCTAGACTTCATCTAAAGGAGGGAGAAGATTTTCTGTTGTCAGGATGACCTGGATTTAAATCTCAATTTGGAATCATGCTTCCCTTCTGGATTTGGGGAAATCACCAAACACCTGAGTTTTCTTCTGTAAAAAATGAGAATGACAGTACCTGTCAGAGTAATTTGTAGAGAGGATTAGAGGTAATGAGCATTATAAACACAATATATGGGCAATATAGATATTGACTGATAAGAATAATAATAGTAATGATAATAATAATAAAGAGAAGAGTAACATTAAAGTGTCCTGAATTCTAGGTCAGTCTACTTCACCAAAGAAACGTAAAACAAAGCACCCACTCTTCAATTCAGTAACAAGGACTTCTATTAAGCTCTTGAATGGAGAGCTTACCCTTGGGAAATGGAATAAGAACTATAGCTTAAATAGTTTAAACTCATGTGGGACAAAACAATGACAAATACACAAGAGAGAACAAACTTTCATTGGAAAAGAAATCGATCCAATGACCTAATGTATCTTTTTATTATTTCTAGGGAGAGCGTGTATGTTTAATTCATAGAATTCTTCACTGCTTCTATGTTGGAATACACTTAGATGAAAATTGCACTCCTATCAACAAAATTGGATTAAGAAAAACACACACCAAAGATTTCAGTATTAAAAAGGTTTTCTATACAATATATTAAAGTTCATCGACTAGATTAATCCCCACTTGCACTTTATGTGAATAATAAAAAGTTCCCCTTTCCTCTGTGCAGATGCCACATGCACATTTGATGTGTAATTGGACTCATGCTTGTGGTTTGGTAAGCAGAGTATGAGCTGGATTTCTGCCTCACTCACTTCCCTAGCCAGTGTCCCTTTTATAGCCCACAGCCCGAACAACCACATGCAGGGGCCCTGTAAATATTAGATAATGAATACAATGACCAAAGAGGGTTCTGAATATGGTGAACTGAAGATAGGCCCATGGTTTCAGCTCAGTTACACTTTCCTTCAACTGGAAATTCAGTCAGTATGCACAATAAATGAACATATAGTTTCTACAACAGAAAGGCAATTAGAATCATGCCATATTTAATTGTAGCTCACGGAGTATTAACAATTCAAATTAAAAAAATACTATTACCCAAGTAGCATGTCTGTGACTACTTTAAGGCTAAAAAATTTATTTAGATAAATTTGTTGTGGTAAGGAGCTCAGGGTGGGAAAGAGAGGAGTGGATCAGGAGCTGAGTTTGAGGAATCCCTCTTCTTAGAGAATGCCTTCAGTGTTCAGTTTAATTCTATTGATCTTTGCTGAGCACCCAATTCTCTGGTGGACAATTCAAGGCATAAAAAATAGTTGCCAACGGTCTCAGACCTTAAGGGAATTTATCATTTTTTTTAAGAAGGGCAAAAAGTTCTATCATGTAGAGCAAGTTTGCCTTTAGATTTATGGTGGAGCCTTAGCTCCTTCACAACTCTTCGAGGTAATATTAATTCCTGCTTATTCATTAAGCTTCAAGACATTTTATGTAGTCATATACTTATTCATATATTCCTGTTTTATTTTATTTCAGATAATTTAATCAGATTTGATTTGCATATGTAAGTGAACTCATGCATTTAATCAAGAATAAGTAAAGACATAACACTGAGTTAAAGCCCTCTAATGCTGATATTTGAATATCTGTCTTTTTCAGGTATGTTATACACATATTTCCCTTTTAACTCTGCCCTGGCAATGATGATTTACCTTTTATCTTTTTATTTTGACATAATTTGAGACCTACAGAAATGTTACAAAATGGTACATAGAGGTTCCATAGATTCTTTACCTTGCTTTTGCTAACATTAATATCTTGTATAACCATAGTCCAGTTATCAAAACTAAGAAACAAACATTGGTATTTCTGATTGATTTTAATTCTATTAGTCTCTCAATGATTTTTACTAAAAAATTTATATATATATATGTATATATATAGAGAGAAGAATATTATAGCCTACTATTTATATGCTCTGGATGTTACTTTAATCTTTTAACCAGCGAGAGCTAATATAATGGACTATATACCATTAGCCAACAGCCATGAATACAACCTACTGCAAATGATCCTAGCACCCTATCATGGACAACTTTTATGCTATTTATTTAGGGTTCTGACAGACATTTTAGCTGAAATAAATGTTTGCAAATAATAGAAGTTTGCAAGTTTGCAAAAAACAAACAAACAAAAGTTAAAAAAAAAAGAAAACAGAATATTGCCGATGTAAAATGTCAAGTTTAGTAGTAGCGGGGAACACCATCAAAAAGATGATTAAGATGGTGGAAACAGATCAGTGGGCAGTTAAGGACTGATGGAAATTATTTGACATTATTAAGGGCATTATTCATATCCCTAGAGTCTAGGAGGACTGGCCAGTAATCTGCAAGGAAAAGGAAGTAAGAGTTATGTTTGGTGGGGACTTTTATATCCCTCTAAAAGAATTTTCTGAGGGGCTGAGTTTTTGGCATGGAATCAACCTACTCTAGTGAGACATCCAGCCTTATTTCACCACCCACCCTTGTTAAATACCCTCATCTACCCAATTGCTCAAGCCCAAAATCCAGAAATCATCCTTGACCTCTCTTTCTGTAATTTCCGAAGTCTGATTCATCAAAGAGCGCTATTACTTTTAACTCATAAATGTATTTTTAAACCATCTCATTCTGTTCATCTCAGCTGCTACCATCCCAGAATGTGGCTCTCTCCTCTCATACCAGAACTATTGCAATAGCACCCCAACTGTTCTCTTGGAATTTGTCCCTATCCTCTCTAGCCTCTTCCCCATAAATAAGCCAGATTTATATTTTTAAACCATAAATCTCATCATGTCACTCTTCCCTTAAGACTTTCCAAAGTACTTCCATTGCACACAGATTGAAAACTTCCTTTTTTTTTTTTAAAAAAAAAAAAAGACCCAAAATACATACAGATAATAGAATGTTATTCAATGCTAAAAAGAAATGAGCTATCAAATCATGAAAAGACACAGAGGAACCTTAAATGCATATTACTAAGTGAAAGAAGCCAATCTGAAAAGGCTATATACTGTATGATTCCATCTTTATGGCATTCTGGAGATCAAACTGTGGAAACAGTAAAAAGATCACTGGTTGCCAGGGGCTAAGGATGAATAGGTGAAGCACAGGGAATTTTAGGGTAGTGAAACTATTCTATATTTTGATACTATAGTATGTTTTATGACATGTATCCACCATTATGGTGTCATAGTATAATCGACTATATATATCATACATATATACATATAGTATGATACTATAATGGTGGATAGATGTTGTTATACATGCAAACCCATAGAATGCTCAACACAAAGAGTGACTCCTAGTGGACTTTGGGTGATAATGTGTCAGTGTAGGCCACCAATTATAAAAAATGTACAACTCTGGTGAGTGATGTTAATAATGAGGGAAGCTTTGAATGTGGGGGCAGGGACTACCTGGAAATCTCTGTACACCCCCACTCAGTTTTGCTGAAGTTCTCATTTGACTTATTGTCTTAGGGTGGCTTCCCACTATCTGAGGTGGGTAGTTGTCTTAAGCTCTTAGGGTGCTTTTCGATACACATCAGAGGTCCCCACTGGGAACATTCAACTACACTTCCTGTGCATTGGGTAATAAATTTTTCTGTCTTAGCTGTGCCATTGTCAGCTTGCATATTTGGGAGTCTATTTCACACAAAAATCTCTCATCCTTCCAGGTGCTTCCTTGGGCTGCTTCTCTTCATGCTGGAACTACATTGTTCCACTGGCCATACTCATGCATTCTTTGCATGAACAAACTCTAGAAATGCAAACACATGTCAATATTGTAGGAAGTTCTCCCTTAATCAGACAGTAAAGCAGCTGGCTCATCCGTGTGTGTCATTTATATTGTCCAGGCAGGAGTCCAAGGCGATTTTACTCTGTCTCCTAACTTTAGCTCTCCAAGGGGTCCTCCTACAGAAACTCCCTCTGTAAAATCGACAGGAGGGGGCAGATACAGTGCTCCTCAAAGAAATCTTCTTTATAAAACCCTCTCACAACTCCTCATTCCATGCCTTTTGTAGTTTCAGTGTGTTCAGTTATCTACTTTGATATTCCTACAAGGAGGTCTGCCTCAAAACTCATGCTGTGATCTACTATCTCATATGCAGTTTCTGCAGTGACAAAAACTTTTAATATAGTGCATTGATATTTACACAAAATGGATAAGATTTTATATAAAGTGACAATTTTAACTCTCTGGTTTTTAATTTGATTTATCAAATTGGACATTTAAAAGACATACCATTTTATAAAGAGAAGTATAGATGACTCATATCAAAACCCTTCTTAGTGGAAGCCAAAATATTGAATGCATTTGTAAAAGTGCACTCTCAACTTTAAGGAAAGAATTCTACATGTAAGTGTATTAAGCATTCCTTGTAACCTTATTTTCATCTTTTACATGGTTGAATATAAATCTCCAGGGAAGGATGAATCTAGATATTATTATTTTAAGAGGTTAAAGATATTTGTTTGGTGAGAAATTCACTAAAGGGAAGCCCCAATTAAAAATGCCAACTACAGCACTTCCATGGTAATTTTAAAGCATGTTGCCATTAGTCATGTGTTTTAATATCTAGAATTTACAGTGCTGTAATGGTTTGTCTTTAAGGGGCTGAAAAAGTACAATAAAACTTGTGATTAAGATCTCAGTCAGCAGAAGCACCTTGTAATTTAGCTTAATAGTAGTCTTTTATTAATTTCAAAGTTGTGATTTTTGGCCACAGTTTATTAATATTGATTCCAACTGCATATCCAATCTTTAGAGCTCCTTTTGGTTTTCAATGAACATATTTTTTTTTCTCAAAATATATCTAATCCATTAACTTTAAAAATTCTTAAAAGTTAAATGATATTTTAATTGAATATTGGATATTGTTTAGTAGAAAACAGTATCGTATTTATTTGTAACATAAAGAAGGAATCTACATGTCTGTGCTATTCAATTCATCAGTTGTTAATAAACCGAAAACACCTGATTCAATCCTTTAAATTTGTACTGATGCCCTTAAACTTTTTAGTTGAATACTTAAACAGCTGATCCAATCACATAAAATAATCTTGTTGCTGAATTTACCACATGACTAGTCAAACTCAGAGGATGCAGCTGTTTTTGATGAAGAATGTCACATATATTTGCTTCCAGAAGCAGGTACCTCATCTAATAGCCCAGGTAACCCAAGTTAGCATTTAACTTTAGGAAGATACTTGTTTCGTTAGCTCCTGTGAACAAAAAGCACAACCTAGTATCCCAAGTATGCAGTTTTCAGTGAAGAAAAATTGAGGCCTGAATTATTCCCCAAATAATGATACAGGAATTGTCTTTTTGGTATTATTAACAACTGCTGCTTAATACGCTGGGTTATACATGATGGTCCCAGATTTTAGGGAGGTTAAGAAAATTCATATCAACGTCTCATTTCTGAGAGATTCTACCTCAGGAGGCATTCACTGCCCTGGGAATAAAATCCGAACTCTTTCCCGTAGCCTGTAAGTCCTTGAGTGGTGAGATTCCTGCTGTCCCATCCCAGCTGGCCTCAGGTCCTGCCTCCCTGGTCTCTGGCTGTGCTGGTCTTCACTTACTGCTTTGAATATGCTGTGTATTTTTCTGTCCTGGCTCCCTCACCGTCTAGTGGAGAAACCAAATGCTGTTCTTCCCGTGTCGAGGTCACTCTCATTTTTTAAATCTCATGTCATACATCGCCTCTGGAGACCTTTTTTGTGGCCTTGCCTGACTACCTTCTCTATGTCAGAATTTCCTCCTCCTTCTCACTCTTATTATTCTCCATCATAGCACATGGTCACTTTTTAACAATTTATAATTACATATTTAGCATCTGGAACATTGCCAGACAGATATGCAACAAATATTTGTTGAATGTATAAATGTCCTCAAAAGCTGGGAAAGCACAAAGGCAATAAAAGTTAGTTGAATGAATGAATGGATTTAAGACTAAAGAAAGGACTATTTGATATAAAATACTGTCAATATCCATTTTATTTTATGAGTTATTTCAGAAATGAATGTTTTAGAACAGGCCTCTATTGGATGATTCACATCCCCAAAGAACTGTTGCCAGTTTATTGCAAGTCTTCACAGCTTATTATATTCATCTTTCAAGCTGTATATAACTTTTTTGGTCTGAATCTATGGAAGAAATAATACTGTTGGTGTTATTAGAAATATCGTCATGTTCCAACTGTTAATTAACTTTTTAAAAAGTAAAATATGGCTTAAATGTCATTTTTTTTCCTGTTTTCAAAGCAACATGTCACACTCAAGTATACGTAACTGAAGTGTAGTGGCTTTTAATAGCAAAGAATATGACACTCCCAATGTCTCAATTGTATTTTTTCAAATTAGGTAGAAATTGAGAAGTGTGAGCCAGTGCACTGGGCTTCTAGCAACAGATTTGAACTCCTGCCTTTACTTTGTGGAATAATATTGGCTAAAATATATTTTTTTCCTAAAACCACAATGTCATATTTTCTTTGATTAGAGAACAGTGGCTGAATGATGGGGTTTCACCTACAGTCCAGATCAACAATGAAATCATATAAAGTTTTCATCACCCACTTAAGACGTGTTATAAGTATATTTACTATGGGCCTCTGATTTTGTGACACAAGAAATATTATGTATAAAGTTTGTTAAATGGTTTTTTTTTTGGAAATTTATTAATTGGAGCCTGTTAATTTTATCAAAACGTAATTCATCCAACAGAAAAGTAGTAATAAATAATATTGATTAGATTTCCTGAAATTCCTTCAATATAGGAAGTATCATTTGGCATATGAAAACTGAACTTCCACGAACAAATTTTAATGTAAAAAGGAAAAATAAATTACATATTAGCCCTATTTATTTTTCAAATATTAAAGGAAATAAAGAAAAAAGGGAAATACAACTAGTGATTCTGGTCTTTTAGGAAAAATCCTGCATTCCGGACAAACTTAGATAGAATGTAAAGGATGAGCCCATTTCTGAATTGAACGCAAAACTTAAAATATATAAAATATTAAATACTGTGTCAGGGATGCAAGTTTGAAAGCCATAGTTTTTAGGAACTCCCTGTATAGCTTCAGAAACATTTAAGAACAACATGACAGTTAAAATCACAACTAATAAACATACAGAAATCAGCACACAAGGGTTTTAGTTTGCTTGCCTGTGTTTGAACATGTAATGCTCATCTTCCTTTTATGTTTTGACCCACCTACTCAAGATGACTCTTCTGCTTTTTAGGAGATGGTACTATGAATGTCCAAAGCTAAAATGGTTCCAGATATCCTAGTCCATCCTGGTGTCTTTCTTCTGAATTGCCATCAAGGCTTGGCCTACCTATCATTTACCTCCACATTTTGAATTTACTCTAAGTTCCTGGGGGCCCAGAGCATGATTTTTGCAAGTCGTCTGTGGGTGTGGTGCCTGCTCTATCTGAAAGGGTAGCTGGGCAGGTAGATCAGAGAGAAGGGGGATAGAGTTGGATACTCTCAGTGGTGAAGGCCATAAAAAAACAAGAAAACACAACTCAGCAGTAGCCCTGTTCCAGGCCATTCAAGGTCATCAGAAATTGAGTTCTGGAGGTAAAGTAGAATGTCTTTCAGGCAGTGACAATCTGTCTAGAGATTTTGACATTGGGCTCTCTGGCCTGTATTTATTTATGCAAGAAACATAGCACTAAAGACACCTCTTTCTGGTCAGAAACATTGAGGGACCCTTAAAACATGCAGGAGTACCTTCACATCTCAGACCATATTTACAGGCTGTGTTTGAGGGAAGCCAAGCTCTAGGAGCTACTTCCTGTCAAAGAGAGGGAAATTTATTAACAATAGTTATAATAAAAACATTACTGATTGGTGACAGAAAAGTATGTCCTTGTAATATTTTGTGGAAAGAAAAATATTAAAATCTGAATTGTATTTTTCTAAGTGGAGAAAACATTTCCAAAGTCCAGAATTTCAGGGTCATGTAATTTGCATAAATGACACAGATAGGGTTTTGATGAGAAACCAAAAATTATTTAATTGAAATTTGAGTTATCCCTTTTATATAGAATGAACAGACTACATTTGAATAACAAATATATTTTTTAAATTATATCTGAGAGAATTGTCAGTTTTGCTCTTCTTGAAGACATTCACTTACTATATGTTTGAGGAAGTCAAGGAGATATGTAAATTCATATGCTTGAAACTGATGTGTAAAAGGAAAATATCTTCATTTATAAAATAAAGGAAAAAACTTATTCACCTACTGTGAGTATTGGTGTACAGTAGCTTATCTTGTGCTTTCAAATAATTTATGAATATGAAGATTTGATATTTAAAAATAATTGAGATGATGGTTCTATTATGTGGAAATAGAATACACAGTGGACACATTTCTTTTGTTTACTGAGCTATGCTTTGTGCAAGTAAACTCCTAAAAGCAAAAGTCCTGGAAATTTTGAGGCAAGATAAAGTTGATCAGAATTAAGTTGTTTATTGAGGGATGAGAGGAAGGTGGCATTTGAAATAAGGATTTCATATACTAATTTCAAGGTAGGATTTTTGTTGTGTATAAATTTTTTTTTGAAAAATCAAAATGGCTATATAATAATGTTTTGCTCACATGAGTCAATGAGAGAGAATCCTTTCTTGTAAGGTTTTCATTGTTTGAAAGGGATGATTTTTTTAAATGCAACTTTGACGAAGACTATACTCTTAATTTCTGGTTGGATGTTGTGTCATGATACCAGTTTCGGCATGTTTGCTTTAAATGACCATGTACACTAATTAGAAAGAAAACAATTCATCAGGAGCTATATCAAATATAGCCCTGCAAATGGTATGAGCTTTTTCCAAGGATCCATATTGTCCTTGGACTTGGCTGTTGTATTATACTTTAAATGGAATTGATTGTGTGGTTGTAATGAAAGTAACAGATTGATTTCTATCCAGTGTTACAAAGAGTAAATAGAAAAATGTTCCTGTCTTGACCTGCATTCATAACCGATGGGATTTGCTGGCTTTAGACCCAATCCTTAATAAGAGATAAGATGCAAATGTAATAAAACTGGCTTCAAAGTTTAAGGATCTTTTCAATGCTCATCAAAGATGTTTCTTTTTGCATTTAGATGTGTTGTATTGATTAGATCACAATCACCTAGGAAATGTTACTTTCTTTAAATGCTGTTCATAATTTATCATGTAGTTAGCATTCCTATGGGCCTTTATAAACATATTAAGATTACTGAAGTAGAGATTATAACATATTGGTATACTTTTTAATTGTCCTTAAAGTTGAATTGCCTTTTTTAGTTATTTAAGCAAATGATGATGGTTTAAATTTGGGTTTATTTAACTGATTAATTTTGGTTAATAAACATTTTTGGCTGTGGAGTACATTTTTACATCGCAATATGTTAGGTAAGGTATAATATTAATATATTGTACTAGTACATTGTAGCAGTATTGTTTCTGAAGGACTATTCCTGCTGAATATTCATTCAGAGCTATTGTTGTATTGTTTATTAAGATATGAAATGCTTGTTTCCGATAATGAACTCTTAGTCTTTTCCCCTCATTCTTTTCTTGACTTTAGAAGATAAGCAAACATGAGCATTATGATAACGTTTTTTACTCCAGTAGTCGGGATTTTATAAGCCTTTTTCCCTATTCACCCTTTGTAAATAAAATGCAGGCCCACAAAACAAAGAATTTAAAATGCGAGATACATTTGGTAACTTCATTTTGCTATAAATGAAGGAATGCAAAAAAAAAAAAGGGAAAAACGTAACAATTCATTTGTAAGCAACAGTTTCTTCACACATGTGACTTTTTTTGGATTTGTTTTATGTTTTGGATAAAACAGTTTAGTTTAATGATTCCTAGATGAGACAAAACAAAACTAAACAAAACTAAACTAAACTTTAAAAAAAAAAAAAGACTAACACATTCGACTGCTGGTGTTTCTCAGTTGTAGCTTCCAAGAGCTCTCTCTTCTTCCCAGCCCCCTTGATACCCTGCAGGTTGTGGCAGACAATTCACAGGAAAAGCATAGACATCGAGCTTGCACGCTTCTTGACTCCATTTTAAACCTTTTGTTCACACCAGGGTGGCATTTTTTCACACTGCATGTGGCAGTTTTGACTCCTATCCAACTTGTCTTATAAAATCAAAGTCTGTGATTTTTTTTTTTTTTTTTTTTTGCATTAACAGGGCTGCTTCCTGAACTGCCACTGTTCAGTGTTGTGCCTTTCCTCATGATAGGTGCAGAGGTTTATAGCAAAATTGTGTTTAAAGGAGGGGGAGGAAGAAGAAAGAAATATGAAAAATGTCCTGGCCTAAAACAGAGGAAATAAATTTTGAATAAATCAGAGGTTAACTTTGCAGAGGTCTTGCATGAAAATCAAATGCACTTACCTACTTACCTCTACTTTTATTATTATTTTGCTATACTCTGCTGATTATACAGGTTACTTTAACGCATATACACAATGATACCACTTTCAGCTTGTAAATGCCATTTTTTAAAAAGCTGTCATGTGATTGCAAAACAAAAACCTTGTCCTCAGATAAATACAATTGTTTTCTCATATTTTATAATATTCAATGAGTGTAAATGAATTTTACTTTTAGATATGATCATTCAACATACCCTATTTGATTTTAAGTTCAACCATGAATAAAATAAAACCTGTTTTTAAAGAACTTTATACCGTGAGACACAGCATTTAAATAATTTCTGTATCAACTTCATCATTCTTAAAGTTTTCTTCTTTACTCTGTTCAATTAAAAATGTCACTTTAGTCCTCCATTTTTTTTTATATTTTCAAATAATAAACTACACAGATATTTCAAATAAATTGTATAAAGCCATACTTATGAAATAACAGCAGAAGTGGAAAATTTACCAAACTCAAAAGATGTGTGTGCACTGGCATGTTTCTACAGAGTAATTCTTAGGAAGGAAATGAAAACTACAAATAGGAAATCTCTGTAGATGATCTGGCAATAATAAATATTTCCATATTTTCATACTTGTCCTTTGGAAGTCTTATTTTGTTTAAAGGAGTATCTTGTATTAACAAAAGCATATAAAGGAGTATTCTAAAAATGTTCTCTAGACATGTGATTTAATTCAGCATTATTTTTGTAGTGGGTATAAGGAAAGATTTCTGTTTTAATCAGCAGATAAATAATGATTATATGATTTCTTAAATTTTCTGAAATGATACAGTAGTTACATTCTTTTATTTCTAAATCACTGCGTTTTGATCAGTAGCAGTTCAATCACAACATAAATAGAAGTGAAAATTCAGTTAATGGAAGCAAAACTTCAATGCATTAATAAGTATTTGTTAACAGTGTTAACACATTTTAAGGTAAAAGAATCTTATTGCATATTTTATTAAATTTTTAGCTGCAAAGCCAACTTAATAAAGTGAAATAACTTTAGTTAATTCAATTTGTGTATTTGACAGATAGTAAAGAACCATATTATTGTGCTTTTAAAAGATATCTAAAAGAAGTAGCTATAGATTATAGTTTTTATGCCTTCTTTCAGGGAATACCTAGATAAATTCAGTGCATCTGAACTATTCATTACAATATTTGAAATATGAAATGTATCTGTTATATTGAGAAAGATATCAATTTAGAATTTAGATTTTTTTTTTTTCACTTTCTGGAATAACAAACTATGATTGACAAGAAGATAGCAGAGAAATGGCACTTCATTGTAAGTTCTGTAATAGTAGATGTGCTCCGGACAGAACAACCACTTACTTTTCCTTTTACAGATAGAAAATTCTTTCATCTACAATTCTTATAACTTATTTGAAAATAAAGCAAAAGAGAAAAAAATGACAGATTACGTAAATCCAAATGGTTAGTATAAATGAAACTCCACTTAAACAAAAAGCAATGAGTTTTGTAGTCTGGAATTTTCTTGTGATGCACTGATATTTATTAAGTACAATTTTTTGCAGTTAATTTAAAATCTGGCAGCATTGGGAAAAGAAAGGAGATAAAAATTATTTATACTTGAATATAAAAATTTTTATAAAGACCAAATAAAATTCTGTCATTAAAAACAAAGCAAACAATTGAAAGTAAATAAAATATCCAAATAAACATATACCAATTTAAAGTTTAGTATTAAGCCCTAATTTAAGACCTAACGGTATCTAGAAACCTAACAAATGACTTGAAAGTAAGACTATGAAGAAAGGTAAAAAATTTAGTATCTAAAGAAATTTAAGTTTACAAAATAAAATTTACCTCCTTTTGCAGCTCATATGTTTGTTGAAAAAAAGCATGACTTTATTTCCTGTGCATGCCAAAGAATGTAAAAATTAATTTATCTCATCATTTTTCATTATCTAGCACAGAAAACCCCAACTTTTATTGCTTTAAGTTTCTTATTTCCTACCCTCCCCCCACCCGCTCCTTCCGTTTCTTCAGACTCTCTTCTGTCCAGCATATCTTCTATTTGAGGTGAACAAAACAAGACCCCCAAACAGACACACACAAAATAACCACCACCCAGCTGAAGAGAAATAGGTTTTCTGCCTTTGGCCTGTCCTTATATGTTAATAAAATCAGCTCATACATTCTGCCACCAAATTCAGCTTGGAAGTAATCCTCTGCTACTTAAGGCTGGATGAAAAGAGTACTCATTGTGAGTTATGTTTCATCTGTCACAATAACCTTCTTTATTCTGTTCTGGACCTCCCCTTTTCCTGTGGCAATTAGAGAAAATAGGTATGCCCTGAAGTATGAGATAGTGATTTCTTAAAACAAAACCAAACCAAATAAAAACTGATACACACAGACAATGCTTGCCAAGCAGTATACTGAAGATAAGCATGTGAGGCATTCTGAAGTGATTCTGATTTTTTAAGGACTCAGTAAAAAGAATGCATTTTAGAATTAGCAGGTGGGGTAGTTGCCATCGGTTATTGCTAATATCAGCTATTGATGAAAAGCAGTAAATTACGATTGTACTAAAAATGAAATGTCAACAACGTAGTTCCATATTGTATACTTTCTAATGAAATCATGCTATAAGATGCATATTATAAATACGTGGAATATATTTAACATGTCAAATCAGAGTAATAAAGTTACGTCTCTTTAAGTATATCTCAATACTTCAGACTAACATTTCCCCAAATTCTTAGAAGGGGAAAAACAAAGAAAATATTTTCCCTTAACAGAACTTATCAAACATTTTGTTTAACTTAAAGTCAATCTGATTATTTGAATTACTTACTCTTACAAATCACTGAAATTACCTTGAGGCCGTTCAAGTTCACCTTTCTGGAATTAAATCTGTTAAATGATAGGCATCATCTAATCATCTTCTTAAAAAGATACCTCAACTTTTTGGCTTAGCAGGATACAGTTATACCACTTCTAGTTACAAATGAGTTAAGCTAGAAGATCTTAAAAAGCTGCAAAAGGAAAAAAAAAAAGGAAACAGTTGACAGAAAAGAAAATGTTCCTTCTAGTACCAAAAGCAAGTCACTGCTGATGAAGTAATGCAAATGGCCATCGTAACAGTTGGATAAAATAAAAGCACATAAATAATTTAAGCTAACACGAGATTCATAAATTCTGAAGAAAAAAATTCTTGAGACGAAAAGGAAAACCTTTTGGCCCATCGCACAGGTTGGGCACAAAAGTGCTTGCTAAGCTATCTATTTCACACATGCAACGACAGAAGGTTCGATATTCATTCGATCGATGAGTGAAAAGGCACAATGGCAAAATCAGACAGACTTCTTTTCAAATACAGATCTCCAATGTCCCCCTACAGTCTACAGATGCACGGCTGGTGGTGTGGCTCAGACGGAGCAAGGGTTACATCAAGGCTGTTCTCTGGACCGTGCAAACAGTCTAGACCAATGACCTGCAGCATCGTGCCCTTTGAAGAAGAGGCAAGTTCGGTCATGATGAAGAAAAATCAAGGCGTACCCCTTTTAACAATAGGGAGCAGCTCGAGGCTGCAAAGAGGTAAGCAGGGGTAAGAAGAAAACGGCATCTGCTTCCATGGTTACAGGCCAACTATGAGAACCTTGCTTTTCAAGGGAGTCTGTTCTCAGGCTCCCTCACGGGGTATGTCATGCATTATAAGCAAAGGCAGGTTCAGCTGAAATCCGCATAGTTATTTCAGAGTAAAATGATACAGAGCACATGGCTGGCAGGGAAAAAAAAAAGTCACATGACTATTAAGAACTAGACTTGGGCTATTTCAGAATAGAATTTTTTTTCTTATACCAGTCTAAATAAAGACAGTAAATTTGTATAAAACAAACAGAGATGATCAACATGATTTTCATTTCTTAAGCTCTTATGTGATCAGAGGTCAGGGGTCAAGATAATATCCCCTGCCCCATGGCAGGACCATACAGCTATTGTTAATATAACTTTATGATGAATATCATTTAAAAATATTTCCATTTTTTTTGCCAGACCATAACATAGAATATATATTCTTGTGAATGTTTCTCTCTCTGATCTGATTCTCTTTGATTTCCTGCCCTGGATCTTCCCATGTTTGTGTTCATTTCCGTGGTTAGAGCTCATGAAGAGAGCTAGGCGGTTTGGTGAGAAACTTCCTTGGTGTGGAAGTGAAAGCTAAGAAAGTGTGGGCTTTCCTCTGCCTTCTGAAATATACGTATAGTGGATTCAAATCTGTGTCAAACCATTAGCCTCTGATACTAATTCTGTCTCTAATTCATGCAATTATATTTTATTCATTATTTGGTACATCAGTGAGTCTATATATTCAAATATAAAAGTTTCTTTTTTGTTTTCCATGTGATGTTTAGTTGTTACAGTTAAATTTTGTGATATGATTTAACACTAGTAGCTAACGCTATTTGAATAAAAATTTGACAAATATAAAATGCAGCGTATTCTTTAATATTAAGGATCAGTCTAATAACTGCATAAAATGCAGACATGAATAATTAACACAGATGAAGTGTTCCTCTAATAATGTACCATAACCGAATATTAGAAGTGCTCATATCTGGTTTTCTTCCACTGATGTACAATTAACTCTAGATGGTCCATGCAGTTTATCCTTTGAGCAATTTTTGTCTGCAAGTGTATTATTAAAATTAGGAAATGAAAAATGAAAGAAGGCTCCAAAGGGCAAGGCATAAAACAACTTCCACTGAATTTATTTTTTAAGAAGCTCTGTATGTTACTATAAATGAGCACCATATGGTCTTGTTGTATGTAGATATTCATTTCAAATACTTACCTTGAAGGAAAATTACCTCGTAGTTTTACAAGAGCAATTAAGTACTGGTAACCAAGATAGCAACAATTTTGTGCTCTCAGTAGAGAAATCAGAAGGAAATTTTCTGATGCATACTTCCATACTGCGTTTTGAGCTAGGTTCATGGCTAAATATATGTGTGTGGTTCTGTTTCTTTTAATGGAAGGAGATGTTAATTTCTATGCTTGTATGGCGAGGAAAGCATATAGAGCAAAAAACGAACTACTGAAGTGTTATTATTTTAGTATACAATAATCCATGCACTATTATAAGCAATGGACTTACTATCTTCAAGCAGTCGTGTTCTAGTTTCTTTAAATAATTTATGTACTGCTAAGATAATTCAGCATCGGAGTTTCTTTGATGAAACAGCAGATCATACTTGCTGCCAGAGGTCAAGTGCCAGTTATTTCTTCTGTGGAAAATCTACCTCTCAGTTCTCCAAAGGAAAACAAAACAAAAGCAAATGCACTCAAGTTTAAGTATTGCATGATAATCTGTGGGTTGTGGTTAAAGGAAAAAGAGGCTTTTATGTGAAATCTGTTGCAAAATAGCTGGATTCTTGAGTTTCTTCTTTTTTTTTTTTCTAGTTAACATTTAACCATTAGTCTTGATCTTTTGTTTTTCAAAACATACTCAATTTTATGAATATTTATATCTGAACATAAATTACACTAACTTGCCACGTGGATGTATATAAACTTGGAGAAATTATCATATTCAGATTGATAGTTATTAAAAGGTTATTATTTGAACACATTAATATGCAGATAGACATTTAATATTGAGTATCTAGGGGGGGAAATGACAGCTTCTTTCCTTAAGAAAGATTCTCCCTGAGATATTAAGTACCTGAGAATTATGTCCATATTACACGTAGTTTGCAATAAAAACTCCACTCAGATAACAAGATGTGTTAGATTTAACATTCCTCAGAATTAAACTTTAAGATAATTAGTATATTTTGCCCTCCCCACAGAAAACCAAAAAAAAGAAGAACTAAAATTGGCCTTGTGTAATGAAGATTTATTCATATAAGTGAGATAAAAAGACTAAAATTTTCATTGCCACACTGTCTGATAGTGCTTTGAATATAGTAGATGCTCAGTAAAATCTCTCTCTGGTAAATGAATAAACCTGTAATTGCACCAAAGACAATTATCTAAATATAGTTCAATCCCATGAAATACAGGACAGAATTTTTCTCCTTACTTGTGTATCTTTATTTACCTTTTTTTCTTATGACCTTTCTATACAAATGAGTACTTTTTGTCAGTAATCTGGGATTACCGAAAGCCTATACTATGTGTCCTGTGAGACTAGAAGTATGTAACCAGAGCCACATTTCCCAAATGTGATTCTATGAAACATTATTATTCTGAAAGATGTTACTAGATGTTCTGGGACAGAAAAAAAATTCAGGAGTTAAATAAATATGAGAGGGATGCTATATTAAACAATGTTAAACAGATTTCTCATATGAAATAATTTTTAAAGGGCTTTCAAAAAACTAATGTACATAGTGTATCCCCAAAAGGGATATATACTTGACACCGCTTTCCAAAGTTACTTCATCAATTTTCATAAAATACTTATTAGCTTATATGTATGTATGTGTTTATCAACTTTTTTCATAAAATACTTGTTAACTTAATGTGACCTGATTTCAAGGATGTGCTGTAGCTGGCGAAAATCAGCTTGAATGAGGTGATTGTGACTATTCATTCCTAAACTCCATTTTTAAGAGACATCATTTTCTTGCTTGAAATCAGCCATGCCAGAAGTATTTGCACCATAGAAAACAGCAAATGCTACAAATCAAAGCTTGCTTTCCTTTTTTCAGAATCAGTTATTAAACATTTACCAGCACACCATTATCTAATTTTCTCTCTCAATCCATCTTTGTAGGTAAGTTATGACCACTAACAGGTCAGTAATTTCAGAAGTTTTCTATTTATCAACCTGTCTAAAATACAGAAGTATTTATGTCAGTTATGAAGATTAGACAAAAAAGAGAGGGGCATCCATGGAAAATAATAGACCCTTTAATTTTTCTTTAAATATTTATCTTTTACATCAGGAATTAGTATAGTCTGTCTTCCTGACTTTATCTAATTTGCCTGAAGAAACATCTATATTTATTCTTTTATCCTTTTTCTAACAAAATATTTATATACTCTGATATATAATTGTCTGTTCATTTCTAAGTGAGTTCCTGACAACAGTTTTCTGAAAATTGCCAGACGGCTTTTAAATGTGTCTCTAACTCAGATTGGCTTCACTATCGTTGAACTTTTATAAAACTGAGATGAGGTATCATGAAGTAATTTATACTTTTGTCCTGCAAATCATTTAATTTCTGGCATTTTTTCAGAAGTATTAGCCTACTTGACCTCTTGGGTGGGATTATTAGGAAGAAGCAAAAATGGAAAACCTGTGAGTGGAGAAATACACATTGTTTTACAGACAAGCCACTTAATTCCCATTTGACCTTTTACCAATTAAACTACTGTGGGTAGGCTATAGCTAAAATCTTTAAATATAAGTAATCAGTATAGATATTTGTCTAAATAATAAATGACTTAAAATCATAAGTGAATATGTTTTGACCTTATTGCTTGAAGAAATGTGTTCTGTGGTGGCATATTTTGACGAGTCTCTGGGACCTACTTTGTGACAATGAGTAGGATGATTTATAGTATGGTTCTACTTCACCTTCCCAATCACATGCACCCAAACACTATACACTTCAGTTTATATGGCTCCCAAATTAGTTAATTAATCTGAGTGTCTATTTTTGGCCTTAATATTGTGCCATTCATTGGGAATTTAAACATGATTAATACTTGATCTCAGCCCTAACAGAAAGCAACTTAAATACACTGGTATCATGAGAGAAAACCACCTGAATACAACTCTGTCTACTTTAAGTCTAATACACATCTATATCATGAATGCCAAGAATTCTACAAGTTTAATTCCAGAATCTCATATACTTTCTGGGTTCTACTCTCATCACATAAAATGTGTTGGTGCATTGCAGAGAGAGAGCTTCATACTCACAAATACAGTAATGAACAGTACAGCCAACATGGCCAGGACACGATTCTCAATACTGACCTAAATAAAGAGTAAGTGGAAACAGACGAATCGCAGAAACCAGCTGTCCATCCTATTTATGAAAACAAAGACGCTGTTCACCATTATCATAAGATAAACCTCATTATCATATGATATCATTATCATAAGGTATCAGGTATTCAATTTAGACAATATTGTGTGTGTATGAAAGGAAATATGTGCTGAATACTAATTGAATGTTTCTTGCAGTTGGAAAAAATTATTTGAATAAACTGATATTACACTGCTGAGAAATCATAAGCCAATCAAAAGTTTTGAAAAGCTTGACTTTGTCATCATATCAACCATACTGGACATAACACACAATTTTAGCACTAGAAAATCCTCTTCCCTACGCCATATAACCTGGAACTCTCCTTTCCTTCAACCAGTACTTCACAATTTTGAAAAAACATTAAAGCAGAATATTTACACATGGGAGGTTTTCAAAGGACTTACTTAATATAAGGTATTTAATAAAAATACTTTTGGTTTTTGACAGATAATTTCTAAGCACTATTTACAAATTTATAAGCACTGTCATCTTTCAATTTTAGAAGGAAAAATTGTCCTTTTATATGTTTTATAAGACACTATCTTGCCTTCCATAGCACAAAATTGTTCTTTAAAAATTTCTATCTGAAACATTTAATTCATCTCTCTGGTCCTAGCTCAACTATCCTCCCTTTTGTAAGTATTTCTCTTCTTTCTGGAACATCTTTGCTCCCCACCTTTCCCTCCTTCTTGTCCATTTACTTTTTCTTCCCTTCTGTTCCCTTTATATTTTTATTGAGGTAAAAAAAATAGATGGCAATAGGAAATTTTTAAAATATATGCAGAATTCCTCACATTCTAAAGCTGTAGTAACTGAGTATGAAACTCGGCTCTGAACTTTCAACCATTTTTAAAAAATGACTTATTTATCTCTGTATTAAAAAATGCAAAATAAAATAACCTCTCACCCTTCTGAAAGGGGAAATGAACTTCCTGCTCTTGTCCATTCCTTTCTCTGAGGCGTAAAAGGTACATGTTTTATTACAAGCCATATTTAGATTCCATTATTTCCTTGCTTTCCAAAAATTTTTATTTTTATTACTAACACAAGGTCACCAAAAGCAAGTTCCCTTAATTAGCATGTCACAACCTTCATATTTTTGTTAAGCATCAAATCCATTCTACTCAGCTATTGAGTGTGTATGTGTGTGTAAAACCCCCAGATGTTAACATGTGTTGAAATAGTCATCTTTCAATACCTTGTTGTTACAGATGGTGGCCAACTATTGTGTTTGCTATATTAGTTTGTTTTCCCTTTAGTATGCTTTTTTCTCAAAGACATGATAGAATCCCTAATATGCCCAATAGACTGCTCAGACTTGTGTTAATTAAAAAGAGACATCCTTTAAATATATATATATTTTTAAGAGACACATTCATGGACCTAAACTATATTCCTTTTTAATTTTATTTATTATAATATTGAGTATTATTTATAATAATTAATAATAATTTCTTTTTCTACAACGGTAGCATTTCTATATGACAGTTCTTCTATTGTGAGATATATATATATATAAATGTAAACTACATCATGCTATTTATGTCTATGATGGCAGACAGATTTATATTCAATTTTATAACAGGAAAGCAGTTAACTTAAAGATTACTTCAGATCACGTGGGGATGTGGTTAATATTCAGATTCTGATTCAGGTGTCTGGGATGGAGTCTGAAATTTTGCATTTCTAACAAAACCCTAGAGGGTGCAATGCTCTGTTCTGTGGAGCATAGTTAGAATGCACTCAGTGAGTTAGAGGACTCCTAACAAGGACTTCTAGTTTTGACTCTGCCCCTGATTCTGATCTTAACCCAGAGACTTATTCTTTTGATCTTACTCCTTATTTATAAAATGGGTGGAATCATGTTTCTCTTGCCTCTTTATGAAATTGTTCTGTGGTTCAAATTAAATCAATTAACAGAGTGCTTTATAACAAAAGAGCACAGGAGGAGACAATACAGATAGATATTTTCTCTTGTCCTTTAAATAGTATATTTTAAACCAGTAACCTAATTTCTGTTGATGTCTGCTTATTTGGCTTGAAATGATGGCAGTTTTAAGGTTATCTTTTAACAATTCTTTGTCCTCACATATCCTCCTCTTTTTGTTTATTCACTCATTTATTCTTCCAGTAAGTATTTATTATTTACTGTGCACCATATATTGTGCAAACTTCTGAAGATACAGTTGATTCTTTCCACTTCTACTTTTCTTTATTCTCGCAAATAATTTTATTTATTGATTTCAGTCTATAGTCTGTTTCTCTCTTTTCTTTCTTTCTCCCATTCAGGATAGAATGTTGAAATGATTCATCTGAAGGTTGTATTTTTTTCTCTTTGAATCAGTTTTACCCAGTTCAACAAATATTTGTTAGTTCTCCACTATGTGGTAGATTCTCTGCAAAAGGAATATAAAAGTGAAGAAGTTACAGAAGAGACAGTCTTTTATCAAACCATTTGTATTGTACTTGGGGAATGGAATATTTAACAGTTCCTCAAATCACTATAGTACAAGGCAGGATGCGACTAGCGTCATCAGACTTTGAAGAAGGCTATGTGAAAGGTGAAAACCACAGCTAATTTGAGGGTTTGTGAAGTCTTCTCAAAGATGACTTAATTGTGACAGAAGGAGATGAGAGGAAGCAAAGGGTAGATATTGCAGGTGGAGCAAATCATACCTTCTCCTCACTTTTGTTCATGTTGAATGACTTGAACAAATAATCTGAAATGGGCAAAAATTTCTCAAAATACTTTTTTAAGGTATGTATGAGGTAAAACTGGAGATTCTCAAAGAAGTCACACTGTGATGGCCCTGAATGCTAGCTATCAGAGTCTGTACTTAGTCTAGGGGGCAGTAAGGAGTCTTTGAAAGTTAATGTTACTGTTGGATTTCCTGCCATGTGTTCAGAGTCAACCTTTAATTCAAGTGTGTGGAATTTAAACTCAAATCAGTTGTATGAACTGAGTTCACACAGAGCAGATTGGCAACCTCCAGGTAATCTTTCACCAGTTTTCATCAAAGCAGCATAGCATTGTGGTCACAGGTACTGGGCTATGGGAGGATACCTGGCTGCTGGGTAAGCCTCGTTCACTAACTTGCTGGTCTGTTGACCTTAGATAAGGCATTCACCTCTGTAAGTCTTATACTCAATGTTGGGAATGATACATTTCGCCTATTTTCAGAGGTCTTTCATGGTGAGAGATAAATACAGTACATAAATTTGAAAACGTTAACTTTGAAAGTATAAAGGTCCATACAAATATAAGAATTCCCCTTTGAATTTTTTCTCTTCCTCCTCATCCCTCTTTGGGGAGGAGTATTGGAAGGGGTGTTCCAGTCTGCCTCCTCTTCTGTCTCCTTTGAATGAAATATCATCTTTTTTTACTCCATTGTTTTAGGACTCACTATGCACTTGTTGAGAACACATCTAAAAATTGTCTTGTCTTACCCATTCTTTTTTAAAACCCTAAAATCATCCAAAGCTGCTTTTCTCTTTTATCCTGTAATGAACTTTTATGCATGTGCAGACTGTACTAATTGCATTATCATTCTGACCTTAGCTTAAATATCACCTCTTGAGATATTCACCACTGACTGGTCGCCACACCCCACCCCCATAGGGTCACTCACCATCCTTTATTTGCTTTATGGCGCTTTTCATTACCTTAAATTACTTTCTTCGTGTATTTGCTTGTATATCGTGTGTCTCTTTAGTCAATAAGATTTTATTAGTTCATTATGTGACATGACAGTGTGATAGGAACTGGTGATAGGAACATAGAAACTGAGCCAAGGTGTATGTCCTTAAGGAGACAGACAGTAATAAATATTGACAACAATAATATCTATCTATACGTATAAATGCCAGGTGGTTAAAAAGAAGAATGTGCTATAAAGAATAGAGCAAGCAGAAGGGTTAGAGAGGAAAAGTTGTTCTGCCATTTTATGTCACATATTCAGGGCAGGGCCCCTGATTAGGTGCTACTTATTCAAAGACCAGACGGAAGTAAGGGAGGGAGATGAGAAGATGTGTCAGCAAAAGGTGTTCCAGGCACCTTGGAAAGTGCTTTGTTTGTCTCTCTCTCACTATTCCTTCCTTTCCTTTCTTCCTTCCTCCTTCCTTCCTTCCTTCCTTTCTTTTTTCTTTCTTTCTCCTTCCTTCCTTCTTCTTCCTTCCCTCTTTTCTTCCTCTTCCTGCTGCTTTCTTCCTCCTTCTCTTTCCTTTCTTCCTTGCTTCTTTTCTCCCTTTCCTTCCTCCTTTTCTTCACCCTTTCCTCCTTCCGTCTTTTTTACTCTCTTCCTTCTTTTCCTTGTTTTAGTTCTTTCTCTCCTTCCTTCCTTCTTTCCCCTTTTTTATAACACAATAACTATTTATCTATTGTTTATAAATACATAATTGATAATCGTGTCCCAAAAGATCTCTGAGGAGACAATTTGAAGATCCTTGCCACAGTCCAGGTGAGAGGTGATGGTGGCTTAGACCAGGGTGGTAGTGAAGGAGGAGACAGTAAGTGGTCAGATTCTGGTAGCAATCTTCAGAGGAAGCACTGACAAACACTTTGTTGAATGATTGAGAAAATGATACATCAAGGATGCCTTCTAGGTTTTTAACTTGGCAAATTGAAAGTATAGCTGCCATTGATTGAATTGGAAATGGTTTCAAGAGGAACAGTTTTGGGAGTGAGTGTCAAATGTTTGGTTTTGGAAATTTAAGATTGAGATGTTTATTAGGTTTATCCAAATGGAAATGTCTTACAGAAAGTTGGATATTTGAGTCTGGCACTCAGGAAAGCAGTCTGGATTAGAGAGATCAATTTGAGTATTATCTATAAAGAGAATATAGACTCCTGTTCTTCATAATCTAAATGGGCACTGATTACATACCGGTTGTTCAAGTTTTTCACGCAGAGTAGAAAAGCAACGTCCTCACATCGCTATCGCATCTTGTTGAGACTGCAGAGTCAGATGTTCTCTTGGGACATTTTTTTAATAATATAATTTCAGTAAGAAAAATTTGCCATGAATTGATCAAAGCCCTACTTGCTCTTTCCCCAATTCAATTTCATACTTTGGCTTCTTGCTTCTTGGAACCAATCAGTTAGTCATCACTTCTTGAAATCTGATTCCAGGACCGAGAACTGCCTGCACCAGAACTAAATTGGTGTATTGTAAAATGTAGAATCCTGCCTTCAGATACTAAATCATAATACTAGTCTAGGGGCCCAGGAATCTGCATTGTTAGTGGTATGCACATGAAGATTTAGCCACTCATACTACAGCGGATAAGTATAAGTATAGTATATCTTTCTAATCTTTTCTTAGAGTCTCCCACTTCAAAACCGTTTTTAAATCCTTGTTAAATGATTGTTTATATTGTTTAGTTAAACCTGCCTACTAATATTCTAGGTTGCTTAGATTAGAATTGAGTTGATTTCTGTCATAAAGGTTTAAATCATTAGTTAAATAATAGCAAAGCCAAATTTAATTAGTCCGGTTTTTCCTTTCAAAAAGTGTAATTTTAGGATATATTGTGGCTTTGGGAAATACTGTTCAAACAGGAAAACTTTGTTTCAATTGTAAATATTGAATTGCTGTGCTACTTTTTAAAGTTTGCTAAATATTTCTGATCCCCTCCCTGTGCTAGGCACATAATAGAATTATTTTGCATTTCCTAGACCTCTTGTGATTTACGTGGGGCCAGAAAAGGCATTGAGGCCAATAAGTATTGTGCTTGGGGCCAGAACATTTAATTGCCAGTGTTCCTTCATCTTTCTTGTATCTTTCCCTGTTCTTGGATGGAATCTGCCCTGTTTTCCTACTTACCTGAGTTATTGCCAACCTGCAATAACGCTAAGTGTGAATTAGAAATCAGCTTTGCAATTTTAAGCCACTAGGATGGGAATTGGTTTTTACTGCAGCACAATTTACTTCAACTAGCAAGACTAAGTTACTTGAACCTTTGTTATCTCCCCTTCAGTAGGCTGATATCATGAATCGACCTAAGCTAATTTGATCTTACAACTTTGCTACGAGGTAGTTTGTTTAAAAAACAAACAAAACAAAAGCAAAACTTACAGAGCCATTTTCTGCAAATGTATACACTTTTATTAACAATCAGGTAGGAAATCTGTCAAATAGCACATTCCAAAAATCTGGGGTGGTTTCTGTTCTTTTGTCCTTTTCAGCATGTCATCCAGCACACAGGAAAATTTCACTGCTGGGCAACACAGCATATTCTGGGGGCAGGAGAATGAGTCATGTAATAGTACCAGGTGAAGGAGCTGCCTTCTAAGTAAAGGGGTGGGTAAGAAATTAAATAGAATTCTACAGCTAGGGTGTCAGAGATGTCAGCCTGTTGTCCTTCAACTGAGACTCTTATGCTTCGTTCACATGGTGGGGATATGATTGCCCAGTATTTCTAGCCAGTCACACATCTTGATCACCATTGTCTCACCAATGAAAAATTGTCACAGCCCTTTGTAAATTACCAGCCCCCCACATATAGTCACAGAGCAGTATTTGGAGATTCGTAGCATTTGTCACAGCTAACCCTGGGAGTGCAAACTACTGATCAGAAACCTCAAATCTTAACCAACTTAGGGAGTGATTTCCTGACCAGAATTCTTCAAATCTTAACTAATTTTTTTTTAAGTTTGTAAATTAACGGTAAACTAATGTACTTCATACCATACTTACTGGAGCATTTTAAAGTAAATTAACAGGCACTAACACAATCAATTATGGATTTTAGTTTTTTTCCCCTTATGTTCTACTAGGAGTACAAAAAATAAATAAATAAAACTGAGTAGGAGTTTACTGTATTTTACTTAACAAATATAGATGTATTACTACTTGATTTTTAATAGTTTACTTTAGATTTTTTTCTAAATGTTTCTGTTATTTATTTTGGTACTAAATAGATCAAGAATTATTTGTAGTTATTTAAACCAAAAATATGTAATTAAACTGCTTACATATTGTGTAATGTTTTTAAAACAAAAAAGACTACACTGAGTTAAAATGAAAATCTTGAAACATTGGGTTAGAAGTTTAGATTCTGCTCTCCTCTTTCTGCATATTCATGGTCTGGAAAGAAGACTAGACTTCCTTAATGTTTTAGTTTCCAAATATTTTGCCAACTATGAATGAACTAGGTCAAAGGAGGAAAACATTCTTTCTACAGCCTACATGAGTATTCTGCTATTTGAAAAACTGGACTAGCCCGTTAATCATGTTGTTAATATTGTAGACTCTCACTGAGTTGAAATATAGCTTGTAAAACCTCATCAGTAAGCATATGTTTTCCAAAATCTTCACCTCATTTTAAATTATTTTAGTTACTGCTATGGATGAATAATTTCTGAATGCTTATGACAGCAAATAATATTGGTAAGGAAATTAATTGTAAAGAGAGCATATAAAATGATTTATTTTAAAATGTTGCTAAAATATAGCATTTTAGATATTAAAAATTTAGACATTAGACTTATTTTTGATGATATATTTTAATATTAACCTTTAAAAATGTATTTAAAAAGTAAAATTCTAATAATAACCCTGTGATTCAAAAACTTTTTTATATGAAATTCGAAATATTAAAGCAATTAATTGGTGGAGTTTTGTAGGTTTACCCGTATGACAGTCTTTTGTCTATAAAATGTTTGTGGTATTTTGTAAACAACTGTAACGATCAAACAGCAACAACACAATTTGACTTCAAAGTCAATTTACATAAATTTAACTTTGGACCTGTTTCACATTTTTATTAACTTTAACCACTGTGAATTTTGATGTTTGGAAGTTGTATATTTCCAAATTTAGAAAGCAGACCTACAGTGAATTGGATTGATTACTCCTAGCAATGTATTTTATTGATATTATTGATACTATTATTGTGAAGTAGTTTTTAGGGAATCTGAAAGATAGATTTTATTATAGGGAAGGTGTTTCCAACTGATAGCATGTAATGTGCAATGTTTAAATCTTTTACCCCCCCCCCCATTTTAATGAGAATATTTTGGTTTTAAGATTTTTTTAATAAATGTAAATTGAACACTTTGTATGTTAGTTCATAGAATTTTTTTTTAATTTCAGCTTTATTGAGGTATAAGTGGCATATAAAAATTTAAGACAGTTAAAGTGTACATCCTGGTGATTTGATATGTGGATATATTGTGAACTGATTCCGCCATCTAGTTAGTTAATACATCCTTCATCTTACATATTTGTCTCATATATAACCTTTTTATTTTTATTGTTTTGGTGAGAACAGTTAAATTGTTCTATCCTAGCAAAGTTCATGAAGATTTTTAATGATGACCATGTCTTTATTTATTTATTTTCCTTTCAGGTTATTGATCATTAAAAAGACACTGTAAGGGGATGACTTGCAAATAACAGTAAGTCTTAATTATGTGAAAGACATATTCTAATATTTTGCTGTAACATATCATACCATACGTGGTGATTTTTTTCCCTTCTAATTTTGTATGCTAGTGTAGGGCGCAGAATGTGACCAGAACTCTTAGGCCTCAAAACATATTTTTGTGTGAAGCCAAAATATTTTTAACTAAACTCTGCTAGTCAATAATTTTTGGACTTGGCAAGTTTCAGTACAGTCCTTTTTTGAGAAAAATCAACAGAAGTATTTCCCTTCTAATTCAATATCCTTTTTTTCCCCCTGAAACAGTTTTTCCTTTTGGTGCAAATGCTCATAAACTCAGAATTTTTATAGTAACAATAATATATTCTTTTTTTCTTTTACTGAGCTGAAAGTAATTAATGTTTATGCTGGATTAAGCTTTTGTTGATCAGATATACTTATTAAATCAGATGAAATAGGTATGATAAGAACCCTTTTTTTATTGAGTTAGATGACCCTTGTTAGTAACACACTTACATCTAATATTTATATATTACCATTGCTGTTTCAAACCATGTATCTTAATGCTCCATGTTTATATTAAACTATTTTGCTCAGCCATATGTTTTCTTCTGAAGTGGACATACATCATATGCAATGGACTAGAGGAAATATTTTGCCTTTACTCATGATTCATTAGAATAATTTAAAATATTTGTCTTGGCAAAATTATCAACCAATGCGTTAATAAAGTGTTATTTTAAAGTAACAGATTTACCTCCTCCACTGACATCAAGATATACTTTTTTGTTTATAACATTTCTTGCCCGAAGACAGCTGATACAAAAATATACTTAATAAAGATAGCCTCAAAAATAAAACACAGGAAAACAATGTTAAATTAAAAACAGCCAGTGAATTTAAGTATATGTTATGTGTGTTCACATACAAATACATACACATAGAGATTATATGGGTATGTAATAATATATCATTATGTAATTTATAGATATGTAATTATATGTTATGTAGGTATATAATAATATATAATAGATCTAAATAAATTATATAAATATATATAAGTAAATTGTGTGACTATATGCAAAAATTTAAATCTATATAATTATATAGATATGTAATTGTAAAAGCAATATGTTGCAAAACTCAAAACAGATTTGCTGAAAAGAAGTTGCTAACCCTTTCCCCACCTTGGTCCCCTCCCCGTCTCTGAGGTAGCCTATGTCACAGTTGGTATGTGACTCTCTGCCTCACTCATGTGAGCTTCTATCTTCAGGCCCGGAAAGTGCAGATGCACATTTTTATGTACTTTTTGTGTCAGAAGGGGTTTTTTTTTAATTGTTTATTTTTATAAACAAACTACCAAGAACATTGCTCTTCAGCTTGTTTTTCATAGCTGTCCCTTCAGGATAATATACGTAATATTCCTTATTATGGCAGATGAACTTCTATTTAAAGAAAACAAAAATCTGAATGAGTGCCCTCCTCCTATCACAGCCCCAGGTTAGAAGGCACAGATACTGCCCCGAGCAGCAAATCTCAGTGATGTTTTAAGTCCAGAACAGACGGCCAGATGTAAATGACCCGAGGCCTGAGTTAGAGCAGGATATCAAGATTTAAGAAGTGAACAGTGGTGTCAAATAATGTGAAAAATAAAAATAAAGTTGGGTGGGAGTCTAGGGGGAGGATTTCTTCTATTTTAGGCTGGAGAAGGCTCTTCTGAGTTGGTAGCATCTGAGGAGAGATTTGAAAAAGTGAAGGAGTACCCTTACCACACATTATCTGGGCAAGAGCGTCTCAGCCCAAGGGAAGAGCGAGTTCCCAAGGAGAGAACACTGTTTTTGGAGAGCACTGTCTCCAAGGACAGAGCGCGTATTTGAGCAAGACCAAAGCGGCCAGTATTGGTGGGGGAGAGTCATGTGAGCTCTTGTTGGCTATGTTAAGAATATTGGATTTTTTTCTAAGTCAAATGGGAAGTCATTTTGATCAGAAGTGTGAATTGATTTACATTTTTGAGAATGTACTTTGCTCCGTAAAGAATAACCTGAGAGAAAAGTGGGAAATCAGTTGAACACATAGAGTACTTTGGAAGAGAAAACTGACATCCACTCAGTGCTTTTAAACAGAATGATTTGAATACCATGATGTTTGATTTATACTTTATTTAATATTCCCAGCAGAATAGAATAATATGTGTACAATCTTTAACACTATATTGGCATATAGTAATTTCTATGTAAGTACTGTTATCTTTACTGTTTTGGTCATCATTATCATCACCCTTGGCGTTATCAAAAGGCGTAACAGATGACCTTAGGAAAAATCATAGTACCCTCAAATGTTTTTACAAGTGTAAGCTTCTATTCCTTGCTAAAAATCAAACATAAAAGATTCGGAAGCCTACTACATCCCACATAGAATTGTTTAAAAATAGTATATGTAACATCTAATACTTTATTCATTCTGAAGTTACTTCATAAATTATGATCAAAGTTGAATTTATAAAAATAACAGCTAAAACGAATCTATTTGCATTATTTCTATTTACATTTAAAAAATCAAGTCCTAATCAAGCTTTCCTCCTCTCATTTATATGAAAATTTGGTCTGAAAACCCAAATATGTACATCCATTTTAGGTTGACTCTTTTGAGCACCGGTTAATCCTGAGATAGAACTGTCTCCTGTGTATTGATGTTTTGTACAATTATTTCAACATTCAGCCTAAATTAATACAGATGGCACACACATGCACACAACCTGCATAACATTAGCTGTACTCTTGAAATCCATGTCTTAGCATGTGGAGAGAAGCATATTGACAAAGATAGTATTTTTGTTTCTTTTTCAACTTGTTACTTATTTAGTTTCCTGAGGGCAGCTTTTTAACAAAGGGTTTGTAGAGTACACAGTTTTGTGTGGTTTTAAAATTTTTTGTGAGTAATTTGTTTGTTTTGCTTTTTTGAGTGGGCTTTGTTTTTATTTTTTAAGCCTAGCAGATTGATGAATAGTGCTAATTTTAACTTGAGTTTCAAACACTGATTGATATTTTAAGACATACACCTTTGATATAACATAACAAACAAAAAGCAGACCACTAAGTCGAATAGAGAAATACTAGTGCAGATAAAATATTCCTGTTTTCTAATCTAAGTCTGGCAACGCAGTTTATATACTTTAGAAGCATACTTTGAATATATTCCACATTTCATACATTAAACTAGAAGGAAAACATATGGACCATACAAAATCATAAAAGGTATTAGTAATGCTCAGAAATATAAAATGACTCCCTGAGTATTTGTCTTTTAGTAAACATTTCCAGTTTAATGATATATAAACTTGCATATCTAAAGCCAAATCTGAAATAATCTAATGGTGAAATTCAATCTGGTCTCAGCTAACTTACATATGATTAACTAATAAAAGTTGACACTGAGCTCATTTTGTATTTTAAATATAAAACATATGCTGCAAAAGTTAGTTTGACATATGTCAAACACCTTCAAAATGTATGTATCAATATTTACATAATATTCTTTCATAAATCTTTATGGAATGATGTTGAAATTAAATTACTGGTCTTTAGAAAGTCAGTATGACAACAGCCAAGCAGAATTGAGATCTCAGACATAAAGACATAAGTTCCGGCCTATTTGCCTTTGGCCTAGCACCAAAGTGCCTTCTGAAAGATGTCACCGTCGAAAGCTGTTTGTGTGGCCTTTCCTTCTGCCACCAAGTGAGCATACATAGCTCAGCTGATGTCTAGAAGCTGTTAGATTGTGCAAGCAGAGACAAGTGTTCTGCTTTTGTTGCTAATAGTGTAAATTGCCATTGTGTAATGTCTAGATCTGGCCCTGGAAGAGAGTTTGGTCATCAGTACTCAATCTGGAGTGGGGGGAAAAAAGGACAGAGGAGGGGGTGAGAGAGGGAGACAGAGAGAAAGAAGGCAAAGGCTCAGCTGAGCCCCAGCGGGGAGGATGAATTAGCCTCTGTGCCAGGAAGCGTTAGACTCTGAGTACCCATCTTGTGCTGTGAATACATCCAGTGTCTAAATAGAAGTATTTTTCGTACTACGTAGTACCTTAAAGCAAACCAACTCTAGTCTTCTGGATGGCCAAAGGAACCAAATTTAAAAAGAAAAATAAAATGCCCTGCCTTTGTTAGACTATTCTAGAGACCCCAGGTGGATCTTCACACTGGCTCTTTCCTTAGGAGTTTTCAAGGATGTATTTGACTGGTCTTGTTTCTTGTTCTGTGTGGTTACTTAAAACCTAAGTCCCAGTAGAGGCAGCCTCACCCGGCTAGGAACACGGAAGCAGTCCAGAGCAGTGCTGTGCAAAGTGCTGTCTATTGAGAGGCCCTTCTAAGACCTGTCTGATACCAAACAGAAAGCATATAAGTGTAAAAATCGGCAGTAACCGTTAGAAAATTTTATAAAGATCTGACAGATTAATTTTGTGTCTGTAGACTCAAATAGTAGCATATGCATGTTTTAGTGTTTTTTAATTTAGTTTTTCTAGTTATTCATTTTTATTATCCATGACTGTTCGGGAAAAACAATCCTCTGGCTCTTCACCAGTTTGAGAAGCACTGGGCTAGCACTTTAAGTTTAATATAGGTCATTACAGGACAAGTCCAAACAGTGGTAAAATCTATTGTATTTCTACTCCCTTGAAACATCAAGATTACAAAGAGGTTGCATAATTATATCCCCAAAGGGATTTATGTTTTAATTAATAAACTTCTCCCTTTCTTTAAGATACTTGCTAAATATTTATGTGAAAGCATTCTGAATGCAAGAAGTCATATTTAAATACTAAATAGAATGTCAACAGAATCACATTTATAAAATCCTATTATCACTTTACTGTAAACCCATTCTCTCCTCATTGTTTTTGCTTAGCTTCTATAGTATGGCATTTGCATGTGATGTTTTAAAATATTTATTAGGAAAAAACTTAATAAAATATGAACCTATCAACCCAATATGTGATTTCTCATGAAAATCTTGAATTTCTGCATTTAGAAATTATACACGCATAGTTTTTGATAGAGAAAAAAATAGAAAAGTCTCCTTAAAAACTAGACTAACAAAATGATTTATTGACAGTTATGCTAACAAAGTATCTTATTTTAGCAACTACCTGTCTATTTTCAAACGCTTATCAGCAGAAATTATTCATAATAGCTGATTCTTATAGCTAGGAGTAAGAGATATGCAAACAAGACTGCTTTTAATCTTGGAAAGCAAGCCTAACGAAATTTAAATATAGACATCAATAGAGAAAAGTGTTCTCTAATTTGTCACTAAGTCATTGCTCCCTATATTAAACCCAGCAATTCATGAAACTCTCACACAAAGAGTCATTGTTTGCTGTGCATGTGGCAAGCTGGCGGTTGCTTTATAAAATGTATTATTAAGTTGCCGTTACTGCCATCTAGTGGGAAGAAATGATCCATGGCACTGTGTCACGGATTGTATCTGAAGTCCTAAAGTTCTAGGAGCACAAGGGAAAACCACCTTTTGTGATTTGTGTGTATCCTAAGAAGTGAAGTAGCTGGAAGACACAATCTCATGGATATTGAAACATAATAGGCACCTATTCATTGAATATATTAAAGAGGTTTGTGCAGAGAAACAATGGTGGGAAGGGATGCATGCATCTGTTAAGATTCATTTTGGAACCAAAATAAAATATAAAATATTATTTCTCATTGAACACAGTAAGGAGACCTAAACCAGGGCATGTTTATTACTTGTACATACATTTTCTTTTTATCAGTTGGAATGTAAATTAATTGTTTAGCATATGCTCAATAAGTCTTAAAAATTAAGAAAGTTTAGTTAGTTCTCAAACTTTAAGGTACCTACCAAAGCAACTGGGAATCTTGTTACAATGCAGATTCATACTCTGTCGGCCTGGATTAGGGCCTGAGAGTCTGCATTCCTAACCGCCCTCAGTGATGCTCGTGTTACTGTTTATGATCAGGCTATACTTTGAGTAGTGATAGCCTTTGGGTAGTTTGTCAAAGGGAAAGAGTCCAGAAGTGAAGCCAACCGCCCATAGAGAACACTTCACTGTGTATTACCTTGTTGCAATGTAGTGCAGTAGCTCATTCAACAACCTGAAAAGTCAAATTGCCAAATTCATTTTTGCCTTTGTTGCTTATCTACTATGTATGTAACCTTGGGCAAATGCTTAACATCTCTATGCCTCTGTTTCATCATCTGTTAAATAAAAAGCAGTCATACTACCATCCCATGGTTTCATAAGGAATAAATGAGCTAAAACAAAAATCTTATAATGAGCCATATGAAATTGCCATTTGTATAGATTAAAAACAAGCATCCAACAATTTTATGTAGTTAAACCTAAATGTTGCTTATCTATCTGTTAATCCCAAATTCCCCCCTCCTCATTTGGTAACAAGTTTGTTTTTTATGTCTAAGTCTGTTTCTGTTTTGCATATAGATAGATAAGCAACAGGGACTTACTGTTCAGCACAGGGAATTATATCCAATATCTTGTAATAGCCTATAATGGAATATAACCTGCAAAAAAATAACTGAATTACTATGATGTATACCTGAAATTTAGGCAATATTGTAAATCAACTATACTTTAATTAAAAAAAAACTAAATGTGTAAATTATGCAGCATAATGTCTAGCACCTAGTGGCCCATAAATATTAGTTCGTATCACCAAAAGTGTTACAGGCTACATTTATAGGCATCTGACGATATTCACACCCTAAAACATTTCATTCAATGAGAAAATAACTTTGAAAGTTCCGTAAAAGAACCCTAACATAAATTTGTGAAAGATGTTTCCTTGAGGTTTTATCTAAGGATAAAATAAATAAGAAATTTGTGATTTATTCTGTAAAGAAAGCCAGTTAGGTATGGGAATCAGTAAGAATTGCTCTAGAAAAAGAAATATAGAGATCATTTACTTTGCCTTTGTGTACTGCCTAGAACCGAGCCTAGAATGGAAACTAATGCACTTATTTTTAGAGCATTTTTAGGTTCACAGAAAAATGGGGAAGGTACAGAAATTTCCGGTATGCCCTCTGACCCCACACATGCATAGCCTTCCCCATTTCAAACTTTTTCACCCAAATGGCACGTTTGTTGTAGTGACTACATTGCCACATCATTAGAAAACAAAGTACATTGTTTATATTAGTGTTTATTCTTGGTGGTGTACTTTCTGTCCACCATTATAGTATCAAATAGAATCGTTTCACTACATAAACATTCTCTGTGCTCTGCCTGTTCATTCCTCCCTCTCCCTTAACTCTTGGCAATCATTAATCTCTTTACTACCTTCACAGTGTTGCCTTTTTCAGAACGTCACATATGTAGTGGAGTCATACAGTATGTAGCCTTTTCAGAGGTCCCTTTATACGCAGTAATACACATTCAAGTTTTCTTCTTTTTTTATGATTTGATTGCTCTTTCTTTTTAGCACTGAATAATATTCCATTGCTTGGGTGTACCACAGTTTATACATCTGAGTAATGTATTTTTATTCAGCATCAAAATCATATTACGCAACACATGCATAAAGTGTGAGGAGATAAAAGGGCAAAGATTTAATATTTAATTTAAATTTAATAAGCCTGTTGTGGGGAAAATAGGTCATGAAAATGTCTATTATTAAGCAAATTATATTTTATGTATTTGAATCCTCTGTCATGTCTTTCTTATGCTATATTTTTGCATAATTTAATACACTATGTTACATTCCTTAATTGCATGCTGAATTGTAACAATATGTGATAAATTATTTATAAGGTTTGCTCCAAAAATAAAAGTTTTTAGCATTCTGACTGGATACAAAGACAATAACTTTCATCCATTTGGATGAAAAACAGTTCTGCTTTCTTTTGAGCAAAATTATTGTCTTTGCTTATATGAATAGATATTTCCAAATTTTGATACTCAGGTTTTAAGCTTGGCCTGAAGTGTATTTATTTTTACTTTTATGAAGTATATGGTGAACTGCAGAGAAGCATGTAAAGAATTACAAAAATCTAAAATTTTAAATTATGGATCAGAGTCAGAGGAAGATGTTATTAACTTAAACTGATGTTAACAGGTATTTATTTATATATTACTATCAAGTGAAAGATAACATTTTAATTTTCTTTCTGAAAATTCCTCTTTTCTCTAAAATTTGAGAACTTGAAATCTTTTCTATATTTTAATGTATATCAAAGATTTAAACCAGTTTTATAATGAAAGTAATTTCTGTTACCATGGAGTTTAAAGACTAATGTTCCAAGTTGCAAAGGCAGTGGCAAGAAGAATGTAAACCAGTATAATCTGTTCAGTGTGGGCAGTCTAATGCAGTTAAAGAATAAAATTATTATACTGTATTTATTGGATGGTGAAATTCAAACTGATGGTATATAAAAGGATCAGAGAATTACTGAATTCTATTCTCCAAAGATGCAATACCAATATTCTGTTGTAGAAAAAAAAAAAGCCTAATATTCTGCCTACAAACACAAAAGAATTGAAAGCAGGAACTTGGACAGGTATTAGTTTACATGTGTTCACAGCAGCATTATTCACAATAGCCAAAAGGTGGAAACAACCCAAATGTTCATCACTGAATGTGGGGAAAAACAAAATGCAGTCTACAAATACGCTGGAATAGGCTTAGAAAGCACTAAAACTCTGACACATAGATGATCCTTGAAGAAATTATGCTAAGTGAAATAGCTAGACCCAGAAGTGCAGATATTGCATGATTCCAATTGCCTGAGGTACCTAGAATAGTCAAATACATAAATAGAAGACAGGAAGTAGAACAGTGGTTACTAGTGGCTGGAGGAATGGGGAAATGGGGAGTTACTGTTTAATGGCTACAGAATTTCAGTTTGGAATTATGAAAAAGTTCTGGAGAGAGTACAGTAGTGATGGTTGCACAACAATGTGAGTGTACTTCATGCCACTGAACTGTGTATGTAACACAACAAATTCTACATTATGTATATTTTAGCGCAATAAAAACATTCTAGAAAAGACTAACAAACTCCCAGGCATCGTAAAACATAAAAGTATTTTTAAGGAACCATACAATTAATCAAAAAACAAAAATAATTAGTCTATTCTCGTACTTGCTTGCCACATATTAAGAAATTTTTTTAAAAAGCAAGTGATTTGATGAACATACTGTTAGCTTTATCCACAAAGGTCCACACTCTTCAGTCTGATAGGGTAAAGAATTACAGTGAATATAATCACACACCCTCCAATATGTGGAAAGTAAGGCAAGTGAGCATCTCTGTGCATCCCCTCAGGCAATGTTAATTAGCACTCAGGGTCTTAGTGTCTCTTTATAAAAATGGTAGTTGTGGGGAATATAGGAGAATTAAAGGCACCTATCACTATCTTAGACACAGAGTAAGTTCTCAGTGATGGCTGGTTATTATCAGTTTTTGTTGTGATTGTTGTTGTTGCTGGAGCTTTCAAGATACAGAGATATAAATTTGATACAAATAACAGAAAGTTCAATTAAATACTGTACTATAAACATGTGAACTATGGAGTCATAAAAATGAGCTTCAAGACCAAAATACAAATATGGTAAAATAGATTAGACACAGCTGTAAGTGCTAGAGGGTCACACCTTCCCTTGGCCCCTCAAGTACTATCAGAGGAGAATTAATATCACCAAATAATCTATGCAGGCATTTTCAGCTTACTAAGCACTTTCATATGTGACTTCATTTCATCTTCACATCAACCCCTCCAAAATTCCTATGACAAAATTTTAAAAATTCCTAAAGCAGAGATTGTGACTGACAAAGTCACAGAGTAATGACACTAGGTCCAAGTCTAGCCTCTTTCTTTATGCCCTGCTGTGTATCGTAGAGATCCTGGATCAAGTATTGGAAATCTTGTGTTTTCGTCACACTGGATTCTTACTTCATGAGTTCATTCAAGAAAAAAAAAAATGGTGACAAAGAATTCAGTAATTTACAACTCACAGTTTCTTCAGACAGAAATTCTTGGACATAGGTGCTCAAATCAATTGATCGTCATACTTCTCTTTAGCAGCCTCAGTTTTGACAACCCTAAGGGGCAGATACTCTAAATTTCACAGGAATTTAGATAGGATAATCTTATCCCTAAATCTTAAAAGAGTGTCAGGAATAAAGCTCGTAGCAAGAGTTGAACTGCAAGGCTCTTCCGGTGCTACCGTGGAGAGACTTAACCATGCTTACACAATTTTGAATATCCCCTTTTAAAATTTTTTCTATACATATATATTTTTTCCTCATATAAATTTGTTTATGTAGTACATTCATTGCCTACCTTCTTATTCCAACTGCATAAATTTTAGTAGATTTTCTTTTGTTTCCATTGCTTTATGGAGGTACAGGCAGATTTTCACTATCATGGCTCCTTCTAAAATTATGCATGTTTGGTCAGTGCCCTGGGCTAAAACTGATCATCAGCATTACTGCATTCTAGAAAATAAACTGGTTTGATTTTATGTGGAAACATTGTATAACTGGATTGCCATGTTAATATAACATGCTAGTGAGTGATGGTTTAAAGACCCCATTTGTTTTATACAGTTTATTATATTTTGTTTTCATACTTCATTATAGGGTTAGAATTTTTTTTTTAGTATTGGTGTACAGAGGGCCTGTCATTTGTTTTATTAATTGCTACATGCCACTTGAAAGTTTATTAGTCCCCCAAAGAAAATGGCAACTACATTCTTTAAAAAGACCTGTGTAAAACCCAAATGACTTAACTTGCTTTTAGAATACTATATTTTCTAGATCGATGGTGTGAAAAAGCTCATGTGTACAGCAAACCTGTTTTAGGTAACAACTCCAGGGACTGGCAAAAATTGGCTGCCTAAGAAAGATGTATAGTTAACTAAAAATTGAACAAAAATTGTCCTTGAAATTTAGACGAGATTTAAAGCAGCTGTATAAATCATCAACAATTCTGTGTAGCTAGTTGATGCTGGAAAGAAAAATAATAAAAGACTAGCTTGAAAAATGGATGTTAAGAAAGATCTTAAAGAATAAAGCATGTGGGTAAAATTTAGTTCTTCATATTACTGATGTAAAATACTGCTAAATAGTTTGCTAAATATATGGCACTGGGGACAATAACAAGGTAAATGAACATGTTCTTGCTCAATAGGTTTTTAAATAATATATTTGTTGTATGAATGGTAAATGTTTATTGTACAAAATGGAAAATGTAGATACATAAGAAATTATTCACAATCCCAGTTTTGAATACAAGCTATGCACATTCTGGTATATAACCTTTCATACATTTTTCTATTCATATATACATTTTATGTACATCCATTGGATTATTTTATAATTAACATTTTAAGCATATATTGTAGATAACTTTTCATTTCAATAGTTTTTGGTATTTGGGGGTACTGTTTTTTAATAAGCAATGTACTTAACATTTGAAAGTTTTAGCTCCTCATTTTGACTTTCTCAATCTGTTTGGAAATAATAGGAAATGGTATCCCAACTTGGTGTTTTCCTTGTAACTCCACACAAGCTCTTAGTGTGCAGTCCAGGTGATGGTGGGTGCAACCTTTGAGCGTAGTATCTGCGTCCCAGCTGTGGGGCCTTGGGCACATTCTAGAACCAGTATGGACAGATGAGATTCAGTGTGCTGGGGAGCTGAGACCATGCTGAGTTATAGAATGTACAGGAAAAGGCCAGATTCAGAAGCAAGGGAATAGGCCTAGAAAATACTTTTGATGTATGGAGAATGAGCTCAGGCAAAGGTATCAAAAACTGGAGAAGCATTGTCAGACTAAGCTGGTGTTCATAAACTGGAGGATAATTAAAGACTAGGATCTAAGAAACTGTGAAATGGATAAGGGTCATAATAATAAATTTTAAAATGACATACATTGACATATTTTAATTCTACTAATATTTATAAATCATGTGATACTTTTATACATTATCCTTAGCTTTAAACAGTTTATAATCTACATGATGTAATAAAGCACATTGGTCAAGTGATATAGTACTAAGCAGTATATATGCCATGGGGTCCAAGAGTAGGTGCTCTAGGAAGTCATATAGTGCCAAAGGATATTTCTGACTTTAGTCTAGAAATCTATGCTGATGATAGCAGCTGATATTGACAAGTATTTCATAGACTTTATCTAATTTTATCCTCACAACAACACTGAGATAAGCTGTTATTATCAGGAAGACAGAGTGTACGGTGGTTACAGCTGCGGAGCCAGAATGTCTAGTATTGAATCCCAGCCACTTACTATTGTGGCTTTTGGCAATTTATTTAACTCTCTGTGTTTCAGTTTTCTCATCTATAGAAAAGAAATAATAACAGCTATCTCATAGAATTGTTGTAAAGACTATATGTGTTAATAGGCATAAAGTACTTAGAATTAAACAGTAATAATGTTATTAGTTCCATTTTTGTGATTAAAAAATGAAAGTTTGGATAATTTATATAATATACTCAAGTTATGCAGATAGTAAATGGTGGAGCCAGTGGGTAAAGTCCAGTTCTGCTCTCTTCTGAATCTGAGTTCTTAATTTAACCACTTTGAGGCTTCAAACTTTAAGCATGAAAAGAATGAGTCAAAGATAAGAATTTTGATCATGGCTGACTGGAATCATTAGTGAAATAGGGCAAGACTATGAAAGGTTTTTTTGTTGCTATTGTTGTTTTTGGAAGGAGGAAATGTTCAATTTGAAATGTCTTGAATTGGAACTAGTGCTAAGGCATTCAGGGTGAAATGTGTAACTGTTAGCTAGAAATCCTGGACTAGACTCTGGACTAAGTAGGAGTGGAGGCTGAGACTAGGGAGAAATATCTACGTGGAGTTAACAGTGAATGCTGTGAGAGTCGAAAAGATTGTCAGGGAGATAATATTTAAAAAGCAAAAAATAAAACGAGAAGGCCAACGTCAGAAGTCACTGACTTTTTAATCATGGAGAAGAGAAGCTACTCAAGGATTCAGAGGTAAAGTTGACAGTGTCCAACTGGAAATGATGATAGTCTATTCTCATGGAAGAACAAATCCAAGAATTTCCATAAGGAAGAGTGGGACCTACCAGCTATGTGGGTGGAAAAGAAAGGCATTTCCAATGTGTTGATCGTGTTGATCCTGAAATTGCTCATGAATTAGAGGCCTCAGGGGTTTTGAAGAGTCTGACAATTTTTGGGAGGGTAGGGATGAGGTGGGGGATATGTGGGGCGAGTAGTAATTTTTAGAGCACCCAACATAACTGAGTTCTTCTCTATTTTGGCTCTTCCCAAGGCTGTGTGTAATGTATTTTTCTCTGGTCATCTTGAGCTATGTCAGGGCATCTGGAACTGTGGTGTCAGGGTTGGCAGATCTTTTAGATGTGCTGTCCTGGAGTTAACCACATTTCTTCCCTTCAAACCATACTTTCTTGGAAATACTAGAGATCTGGAGGCAAAGGAACATGCCCAGGGAAACTCACACTTTTACATTAGTGTGACTATTCAAATTTAAGTAGATTAGAATTTTTTTAAATGTAAAATTTAGTACTCTAAAGATTTCAGATGAGGCTTTTGACTATCTTGTTGGGTCATGAAGAATCGTAGAATATTTCCATCATCCCAGGGAGTTCTGTTGGACAATGTTGCTTTAGAATGTGTATGTTCTTAAGATTTCTGTGATTTTTTTAAACAATCTGACAGTCATAAGACTAGTTTTTACATTTTGAAGACTTTCAATCTAAACAAACAGCAATAATAAACAATTAACAACAACAAAATTTTTCTCTACTTTTTTTTACTAATAGTTCTTATCATCTATGATCAGAATTTATCTTTAACTCACTCATTTCATACATAAAATTTTAATTTTCAAAAAATACCTTTCTATTTTATATCATGGTCACAAGATTATCACCTACTAATATCTTGAGCAGTCTGTCAGTGTGATGATATAGAAATCATATTTAAAAGCTAATTCACATCTCATAAATTAAATGACTAAAGAAATATAAGATTTTTCTTTATGAATTATTAACTGAAAAATTCCAAATTTGAATTATATAATTACTGTTTTTTTTATTATGTTCAAAAATGAAGGAAAAATGTCTCATATAGACATCAATTAGAACTTCTATAAAATAAATACACTTTTTTCTGTTTAACAAATTTTGATGTACATTGAGGAGGAATAAATTCAGCTTGTCAACATGACATTTTAAAAAATGATTTTGATTAATACTGTGAGAGGTATATCACATAACTACTATGACCCTTGAGGTGGCATTGCGTTGAAGGCATGCCATCTGCAGATAACTGGTTCTTAGTTTTAAAACTATGAAAAATACTACCAAAACTTTATTCATTTTGCATGTTACTTGATGGCCTCCATAATTTTTGATAGTGTTTTTTCTGTTTAATGTGAAACAATGTTTGTACATGCATTTTTTTGAATCTGGAAAATACTTAGTAGTAAGGTGTTTTTACTTAAGACATGGATATAATTTTTAAATTGTGTTATTTCAGAGAAAAGTAAAGGACATCTATCTGTGTGTGCTATATGGTTTTGGCTTTTCTTAGTCAAGTATTTTCAAATATGGTCCACCATAATTTTTTTTATGACTTCCTGTTCCTCTTTATCAAAGACACTAAGGCCATTTGTATTTCCCAGAAATTTTGACTTTTAGTCTCATGAAAGCACTGAAAAATTGAGTTTTCTCTTACTCTTTATATTGACATTAAAATATGGCAGGTTCTGCTTGGGGAGCAATTTATAATAAATGGAACTAAATTTTACCTTGTTGAAATTAATAATGATGGCAAAATGATAATTTACTTGTTGGTCTTTCTTTAAAAAGTTTGTTATAGAACACTATAATGAATATTTCAATAAAATTAGACTTTCAACTACAGTGTAGAAATAAATGCAGTAAAGTTTATTTTGTAAGTCTTACCCAGGGAGTGGTAGAAAACCCAGTAGAACAGTTAAATAGTAGCAGCATGAATTTTCTGTAATAAAAGGAGAGTAAGCTACAGTTTTGGAGGGAAATATCTAGTTTTGGAGCACAAAAGGAAGCCAAGCCAGAAAGCTGTTGAAATTCTTTTTGTTGCAAGAAGCTATTAATTTTTATTCATTCTTAATTATGCTATTTTTCAGTTATTTATCTATAAATAATGCTTATAAAGATGCCTCATCACTGACACATTTCCTAAAAGCATCTTTGGGAGTCACTTCGTATATGTCCAATGGGATCAAGCTGGTGTCAGGAGCTTAAAGTTCAAGGCAGATTTTAGCTCTCCAAGATTAGAGGTGTATTATCTATTCAGGTTGTTTGGAATTTTATATTTTAAGTTGTATTTTAAATGAATTCCTGCACTATATTATCTTGGACTCTTTGATCATTCAAGCTCTGTCACCATTTTGGTGCTTTGAGTCCATCTGCTTAGTTAAACATTTTCAAAAGAACATGGAATGGTTATACTGCTCAATTGAAAATGTTTTCCTATTCTACTTCTTCCTTCAGCTATCACATGATTAGTTCAACAGTCTACCCTCACCTAGGCTCCTTACATGTATTTTATCTTCACTAGTGTTCTGTCACTCTGGCTTTAATATCAGCCAAATTCAATTTCAGGTGCTTAATGTTAAAAACTTACACTGGAATCATATGATGTATATTTAAAGAAACTATTAGATTTTTCCTTATAAGAGAAGGTGCCTCTGGAATTTTAAACATTTTCCTGAATGTTGCTAGAATACTCTATTTTAGAATTTTACTATGGCTAATAATATCATGAAATATTGTATGGTTATGGTAGTAGTATTGTCATGACCTTTATTTTTTATGACCTTTAGTTTTAGATCACTTCAGGTAAAAATATAATTTCCATGGTGCTAGGGAATTTTGGACTTTGGAGACAGCTTGGTTTGGTGAAAAGAGTATCAATTTTAGTGTCAGGCTGATTGTGGACAGATCAGCCTAGCCCTGCCACTTTACCAGCTATAGACACTCAGTTAATTCAGCTTCTCTGAGCCCTAGTTTCCTCAGGTAGAAAATAGAAATGCTACATTGTCAGACTGTGAAAAGTCTCAAATGAAGAGATGCTAAAAAGCTATCACCATGATAGTAGAATGTTAATATCAGCTGGCTTCTCTTCTCATCTCTGCCTTATCTTTGTAATAGTCCTCCAGCATCATGCTGATTTTTAATGCTAACAGATACAGAATTTTAGCTCTCACCTGACTCATTCATGATCATTCTATCAGTTCCTGTATAGTTTATAGAATCATAACAGGTTAGATTTAGAAGGGCCTTAAGTATCATCGAGTCTAATCTTTTACCTAAAGGCCTATAGTCTTTCAAATAATGTTTGAATATTTCTAATACTGAGAATTCTCTACTTCATACAGCAAATCATTATAATTTTTAGAAACTTAACTTGTATGATGGCCCACACATTCTAAAGAAATATTTTAGACCTTCAGATTGAACACCAGGAAAAGTGACCTAGCCATTTCATCTTTAAAGGGATAGTCATTGACCACAAGAACCCAGAAAAGCATCTCATAATAAATGGCACAAGTTACAACTGTGCTGATTAAAAAACATCCTCTCTGCACCTTAAGTTCTCCACTTCTCCAATCTTGGGCAGCACGGTGAGTGGGGAACTCATGGTGTGAATTGTGAAAAGAAGTAATTATATATACCCTTCCCTCTTTCTCTAACACTACAATTTCTGAGCCTGACTCAGTCCCAGCTAGAAGGGATGAAAGTATTTTTAGACCAGATCATAACTTTTAATGCAGGAAGTTGTCTACAATAGCTGAGGCTCTTCCTAAGAATTTTTCAGGAGAAAAGCGTGTATATTCAGAGTAGCGTGAATGAAAGACGTTGGTTAAAAAAATAAAATTGGTTTATTTTGGACTTCCTACAAAGTCAAGCTTTTTCAGTAAACCTGTTCACAAAATTTCACGTAAAACCTTGTGCATTTTTTCTTTGCAATTATACTTAATGCAACATTGACAATCTTAAAAGAAATGGATACTGGTTTTGAAATATTCATGTGTATACAGACATTTTGATTGAAGCAAAAAATGTTTAATGAAATCAAACCTTCCAGACTTTAAATTGCAATCCCAGTCACATGAATACAAATGAGCTTAAAAATAATATTACATATGTATAAAAAGTCAAATAAGGGAAATATAAATCAGCAGCTCTACTTGTATCTGTTTAATTTTAAGCCATGATAAAAGAATTGCTCTTTTGTGGCTCATTAACACACTACTAAATACCAAATCGTAACTTTTTTCCCATTTTATGTAACATTTTATTTTGCCTGATTATGTCTTCTCATAAATACACCTCTGTGACTATATGTGAAAATAACTTATTTCTGAGAAATATTATTGGCAATAAGAAATTGGCATAGGCTAACTGTTTTAGAATTGCTATAGGCTTGTATGGAGGTCAGATTTATCACCATATAAATTGATAACATATATATTTAATTTTATAGCTCTGTAATTGTTCTATTTCTTGTATACATATCCTAAAATATTTTTTGCTCACCTTCTCCAGTTTTCAGGTTCCCTTCTCTAGATTTTCTCTAAGATTTAGATAAATTGGTTATTATTAGTGGTAGTGACGTAATTAGAATATTTTTATGAACTCCATAAAACATTACATTGCTAGAGTAAATTATGCAGGCCAAAACAACTTCCTTCCACTCTAAATTTTCTCTCAATGGTATTGGGCTATTCAGAATTAGGTGATTTTTTTTGTATTTAGAAATATTAGTTAAGAATATAAGATTTAGAGTTGGTAACTAAATCATAATATTTAATAATATTAAAGATTTCCTAGCTTATTGTAAGATTAATCAGCATAGTTCTGTTGTCAAGTATATGTCAAAATAAACATGAAATTGAACACATAGTGCACAAAAATTGGTTAAACGTGCCAGACTTAGGAAGAAATGACTAAATACATGCATGAATATTTATACTGTATAGAATTTTTATTTTATATTAACAAGGACTGGTTACAAATGGGTAATTTGGTCTTTGTAGTGAATATTGTCTTTTAATTTTATTTACACATAATATTATGGGGAAATTCTGAAATCTTAGTCTTCAAGAGATGCAAAAGAAAGGTATTCAAAAGCTGATTTGAATAAATATTCCATATTTACCATTTTGAGGGCTTCACAGTGAGCTACATAAAGCTTTGTTGTCCAGAATACTTACTACTCGAACTTGCCCAGTAGCAGTAGATTGACATTAACGAAAAAAGTAAATATAATCCATTTTCCAAGACACTAAAATAGGCTGAATGAGGTAAAAAAAGAAGTAAAATAATTTTGAAAATGTAAAATATTGAAATGTAAGTTAATTTTATCATAGTCATCATCATTATCATTTATTTGAAGAAAGGCAGATTTTATATACCAGAATTATTTATTTTAGTTTAAATTAAAAGCTGCTTCCTGATATCTGAATTGACTCTTGTATCTACTTTTCTAAGATCTTACTGAATGAAACATGTTGATTAAGTTTTATAGTAACTCAGTTACAAGATTCATAGCTGATAAAGCCTTAATGTAGTTTATCATTTTATAATATGAACTGACAGTTCTCTAGAGCTAGACAGTTTCCAAAATGCTTTCTTAAGCATGACCTCTTTCGATTTATGCAACAGTCTGCAGTAGTAAGGAGTATCCCTCTTTTCAAGATGAAAAAATTAAGTTTCAGAGAGATTAAAGCACTTAGCTATTGGATGGCTGAATCAGAACTCAGTTCATGTCAAGAGAGGGAGTCAATCAAGGTTAAGAGTCTAGACACTGGAGTCAAAGGGTCTGAGTCCAGATTAAAAATTTCCCTTTTATTAGATGTGTGCTCTTGAGGAATTACAAAATCTCTTTGTGTCTCAGTTTCCTTAATTATTTAAATGGGAGTAATGTAAGTATTTTCCTTGTAAAATTGTGAGGATTAAATGAGTTGGCACCTGAAAAGTGTTTTGAAGTTTTGTGTATTTTTATTGGGCACCAATAAATATCTGTTGATTATTGCTGGTTAATAACAATTCAACTTTGAGATTATAAATTTTAGTTATTTGATGTACTGGTCAGAACTCTTTTCACCTTTAGTGAGAGACGTCTCATTTAAAGTAGCTTAAGCAAAAGAGGTGAATTGAGGGACCCCTGAGTTGGGAAATTTGCTGTAATAAGTCACACATTTAGAGGAAGACCTGACTCTCAGATGAGATGGCACTGGAGACTCAGTTCTATCCCAGTCTATGTCTCCATTATTCATTTCTGCTGTCTCTGCTTCACTTCGTAAGTTCTCATTCTCTTCTACAGTAGGTAGGCTTTATCCCTGTCAGTCACAGGGAAAGACCCTGATGGCTCTGCTTACCTTTTTGGCCCACCCTTTTTTCTTTCTGCCAGTTATTGTCAGGAGAAATAGGAGGTCTGAGACATATGCTCTTCTCTCTGTCTAGAGGATTGGTTTGTTGTTCAGAGCAATTGGATGGAAAAAATACGCTGGTCAGAAAAAAAAAAAAAAAAAGAGAAACAAGAAGATATGAAATAATGCACTATATTTGACTTCTTAAAAATCAAGGAAAAAAACCTTTTAAATGTTACATTAAACACTAAATCTGCTCAGTAAGGTTTTCATAAGGTCCCTTGTTCACTTTAGATGATTATTATGCCATGATACCATCATGCTTGCTAGCACCAGGCAGAGGCCTCTGAGCCTTGCCTGGCATCCAGGTGAAAGGGAGAATATTTGCTTGTACAGTTCCATATCAGCAGACAAACAGGCTAATGGTGGTCTGATATCAAAAAACAGATCATTGTGGATATGCAGCCATCTAATTAATGAGACATTTACCAAACATTCACATGTTGTATTAAGATGACAGCAGAGGTTTTACTCTGATAGTTGCATAAAGTGAGTTTACAAACATAACTGCACTTCTCACTTTATTAGTTTGTCATCAAGGTAGCACCCCAATATCACCTTTGAGCAAACATTCATATTGTTAGAATATTTAAAAAACATTCCAAGGTTTATTTTTCAAAGTGTAAAATTTAAATAAAATATTTGCCAAGCCCCTCTAGGACCTCTGTGGTTTCTGATGATACCTTGCAAGCCACTAAGTCTGCAAATTTCAGGAGACGTTGAATTACAGAACTGTTGAATTAAAGAGTTGATTTGGAATAGTTAAAACTTCTCTTCAAAGAAAGTGAAAAAAACAAAGAAAAAGAACTATATATTTAACAATACAATTATCCTAAGTGGACACATACTTCAAGTTCTTCCTCACTATGCAGCTGGTTTAATGCTTATACACAATTTCTGCTCTGTACTTGGTATGAATTCCTCCTTTTCTTGCATTACATAAGTTCTGAAGTTTTGAACTCATCACCCTTCCCCCAAATCTGCTCTTTCTCCTATTATTTATAACTCAGTAGTTGCCCAAGTTTGAATCCTAGATAACATCCTTGACCTCTTTCTCAAGTCCCTAGTTTATATTTAATGTCAATTGAATCTGACTCCTAATAGCTCTTAATTTTTTCTATTTTTTTCTATTATTACTTTGACTCCTTTCCATTAGGCCATTATCTTTCTACTGAATTACCTAAACAGTTGGGGGTTTTGTTGTTGTTGTTGTTTTTTATTTGTTTGTTTCCTTGTTTTCAGCCTTGCCTTCTCTGATGTACTCTCCATACTTCAACACAGTGGTCTTTCTCAAATGACATTCTCATCAAGCTTGTGACTGTCATGATGCCATCACCCTTAGAATGAAGCTTTATTTTTTGACTTGAGGTGTAAAGAGATCCTAGAGTCAATGTGATAATTGACTCTAGGTACTGTCTTTTTAATTGTAGCTTGTATGATTCATATCCAGTTGATGGGTTAGATTGTTTAGAACTGCTCCCAAATTTTACATAAGAGATTGCCTTCATTTCATTTGTTCCAGAATTTCTCAGAATATCTCTATTACTTTTTTCTTACAAGATTCTGTTGCATCTCTTCTAAATAGAATGACTATGTAAATAAGTTCAATTGGAAATATCTTAACAACATGGCTGATAACACTTTATTGTTTAAAGAATCAGAAGAATTTTGATGACATCACTTAATAATAACAGGACAGAATCTATCAATCTAGTAATTAAAAAGTTCTATTATTGAATAGTTACATTTAGAAACAATTGCAGGATCCAGAAATTCAGCTTCTGAAATTGATACTATTAGCATTTCCTTTTAAGAGTTGATTTGACTTACACAACATTATAAGCTGACTATACTGCAATTAAAAAAAAAAAAAGGAGTTGATTTGACTACAGAGCAGGCATTCCTAACTGTTGATTAAGCATGCTAGAATGAATTTGTTTTTTAGAGGAGAATGATTTTTTTTAAAGAATAAATTATTTGACAATGATGTGTATTTTAGAAAAATACTTGTGCACTGTGGTTGGAATACTGATACTAGTGCCTTAACAAGTATACAAGAAAGTAGTTAAGGTTGAAGCAAAGAAAGCAAAAGGAAGACTAATAGAACAGAAGGTCAGAGGTAGCAGGTGATGTAAGGTTTCACCCATTTTATGGATGTGGGTTTTATTCTGAATGAGTTGGTACACCATTAGAAGTTTTGAGCAGAGAACTGACATGATATGATTTACATTTTAACAGCTTTTCTGTAGCTTCTGAGTTAAGAGTAAGAAGCAGGGAAAGAAGCAAGGGTGGAACTTGTATGACCTGTTTTAATGCCAGTTCAACAAACAACATGTAAGATGGTGGCACATTGGCCCAGGTTGTTAGTAGTGGAGTTGTTGAGGAGTGAGAAATAAATTTTGGAGATAAAGCCCAAGATTTTGTTGATGCATTGGGTAGCGTTAGGGTTGACTCCAAATCTTCTAGCCTGAGCAACTGACTGAACATTTTATCATGTCAAATGTAGTTACAGTCGTGTAAGTTGAGAGTGGACATCTTGGACCAGGTTTTGGGGAGAAGCTTATGATTCAAATTTGAACTGTTCAAATATATGGCAATGTTTAGTTGACATTGTATTTGAGGTTTCGAATTTAGGGGAGAGGGATATGTATTTGGATTTTGTCAGCATGTAGGGAGTATTGAAAGCCTTAAATTGAACTTGATTATCATCATTAGGCTTAGGAAATAGTAAATAAATAAAGGAAAAAACCATTTGTCATTTGTAGTCATACTGTTTTATTAAATAGACAATTGGGGAAAATAGGTTTTGAAAAAGTATTTATACTATTCTAGATTCTGTGCATTATTATATAGTCCTATAATCTGACATGGATTTATAATAAATATTAACGTGAAGGAGCTATCAAAAACAACAATAAGATTTAGAACAATATTTAAGTTAATATTCTATATTCATTTTGAGTTAGATATGCAGTCTGATATAATTTTCAAACTTTACTTTTTTTAGTCTTGCTTTCTTATCTTTCCTATGTGCAACACAATCCTATCTGTAATATCCCTGAGCCAATGCAGTCTTGCCCAAGTAGGCTGGAAATGTATATATGAAGAACCTCTCAACCCACATGCTTAACCTCTTTCCTTGCCCCATCTTAACCCTCACCTCTGTAACAGCTCTCTGTAACTGAAAATATAGCTAGTGCAAAGGCTATCTACTTCACTCCTGCAATTATCATGTTAGAGAGAACCGTAAATTTAAACCATATTTTTTGTATATGGCTGAGAGTACTACAAGAAATTTTCCTTCTTTTTCCTCCTGTTAGCACAGGGCTAACAGATATGCTCAGTATTATTTAGTTGAATTTACATATAACCTTATTTCTAAACCTTATTGAATGTTCATAAAATCTACGTGAGGGAGGCAGGGTATATGCAGCCTTCATTTATGCACTTTGCAAAACTGAGGTTGTAGGTGTTTTGGTCCTATTTGAGGTATTAGAGCTACATAATGAAATGAGAACCCAGATCTTCTGTTTCTATTAAATATATCTTTGGGTGTATGTGTGGTACAGTTTTGAATGTGTATATATTTCAATATATATCCACGTGAATGTACTTCCTCATAAGAAGACAGGTGATAACATACATAGTGAAATGTGTCAAAAGAAAAAACAAACTATAGATGATATTTGTTTATATAAGAAGAAATAAAAATGTGTGCAGTTATCTATAAAGAAAGAAACTGTTGATGACTTAATTAGCATTCAAGTGAATTGAGATTTTGTGAATGATAAATTTTGTTCCTTTAAGTTTTAATCGCTCAACTATTAGTATTTTATGTTACTCTGGAACCTTATATTAGTAAGTCTACCAATTAAGTCATTAAATTCAAAATATTGATTAAAAAGATGCAGAAATAATAAAATAACCAATTATGGCAAGTTATACTAAAGTATTTACTTAAAAACCAAGATTTACAGATGTGTGTTTTAAAAAAGCTATAGATGACATCAGCTGTAACTAAGCAAACTCAGTCTTTACAGTTACCTAGGAAATGCAGCCTTTCACTTGAAAGTCCTATTTGATAGAATCAAGAGTAATATTCAACCTAAATTTAAATTTTATTTACATTAACAGTAAAGGCCCAAACTGTGCATTTTATTTAACTCTGTGTGTACCTTTTTTTTTTTCAAAAATTATCCCTTGCTTTGGTCGTTAATCATGTGCATTGCACAGTTTACTGACTTTTGATACCACTTTGCATTTTTGAGATAGGAAATAAAGACATTTTCTTTTAAGGGTCCTTTTGTGTTACGAATGAATCTGTCTTTGAAGAATGGTGGTGTCTTACATAGTGGATAAAAGGAAAGAAGATGAACATTGGCTTCTCGAATGTAATCTAATGCAAATGAAATTTCTTATTTAAATAGTTTTGTGTAAATAGAACTACGTATGTAATTAGTGTTGAGCAGCATATGGAATCCATCAGGAATGTGTTTTATATGTGCATCTCAAGGACATCAGAGGAATTTTGCTTACAAATATGTATTTTAATATAACTTGCTGCTACTGACTGCAATGTTTAAAATATTTCACAGATGTCTATTTCTTGATGTTTTGAACTGTACTTGGCTGTCACTTGGACTGTATCATTATTAAGCAATTTAAAAATATTTAGTACTATTTTATTTATTGTGTCTGTAAGTGAACTTATGCTAGCTCCATGCCTGACACCATATGCATTCAGTAGATGGTTGCGCATAGGAGGAAGGAATGAACTCTCATAAAGCTTGAAAATTCTGTAAAAACATCTTCATCTTGTAGATTCTTATAGTTCTAAAATTTTTAAAACATTTTGACCCTAATCAATTTTGGGGCATTAGGTTTTTAGTTTGGGCACCTGATCCCTCCCATTCCCTACTATTCCATTTTATTGGAATTTTACTGTGCTGTGTTTACCCATTTGAGAAATATGAATAAAACATTGTCTTGAGATCATGTGATTAATATACAAATACATGTCAACTGGAGGTGAAGAAGATACCCTTTCGATTGTGGAGGAATGTGATAACCATTGGCTGACTTGGTAGAGGATTTGAGTTGTAATAAAATAAATAAAAGATTACTATTTGAATAGTCATTTATAAATACATTTTATATATGAATAAATGAAAGATTATCTAGATTCAGATAATAGATAGATTCCAGGTAAATTATATACAGATAACACCCTGATAATTTTGTGAAACAAATTCATTGTTTAAAACGAATCAATGCTCCCTCACTTGTCACTTTGTCATGTAAAGATCGCCCTTAGCAATGGAGTCATCTCCCTCGTATCCAAATGGCTAACTCACTAGAGTGCACACAATATTTTGTAGGACCTAGATTTTAAGGAAGCAAGAGCCTCTCCCTTGAGTCTCAGCCTTGAATATGTTCCTAAGAGTATGCACCTGTATGTGATGAGTGTTAGAAAGGAGAAAGGTTGTAAAGAGTCATTACAATTAAGAGTGTGTTATTTTTCCATCCAATTGACACTAACCAGTATTAGAGTGTGTATTCTAAGGAGTCTTGGAAGAACGTCTTGATAATTTAAAGATGTCAGAGGTTTCCTTGAGTAAAGGAAAGGTTCTGGATCACCATTCTCTCCTTTTTGCTTTTGAGCTTGTTGAGTTAATAGTTCTCTGTCTTCCTATAACTTCATGTAATGTAAGCAGAAACTCAAATTCTGACAGAGAGGTTGGAATTTATGATACTTTTATTTGTTTAATGCTGTATTCATAATGTTTGCATAAATGAGTAACCTTGAGGAAAATAGTGTTTCCATCATTGTGTGAGGAAGGGGAGGAAGCTGGAAATAAGCCTAAGATGAGGTCTTTTCCCCTAGGTTTTCTTAAACCACTGTATGTTAGCACATCTTTATGTAAAAAAGTAAATTTAGGAAATTAATACCACAATTAACACTATAAACTAAAGGTGATAATAAGAATGTTCAAATCTAGATTGAGTCTAATCTCAGATGCTTAGACACAGGGATTTGGGTGAGAACTCTCAGGTGGCTGAAATAAATGAAGAAAATAGGAACAGTGCCAGTTAGACCGTTGGAAGGATCCCAGAATTCAGTCCTTTAATGATGTGTTTAATGTTGCAGGGCATGTTATTGTGATATATTTTACATCAAAGTGCTAAATATTTTTGATCATTTCCAGTGATCTTCTCTGCCATCAACTTATAAAATATTCATGTTTGAAATACTCATTTATCATATGTATTTGTACATTGTATAAAATTTGAACTCAGTAATTAGAATGTCTAGTTTTGAATAACCTTTTTTTTTAGTTAACAATATTTCTAGTCTAAACCTAGTCTAAACTAGGAAATAGATCCAAACTTCAAAATAATATATTAAGAAAGACTATGTTTTTAGAATCCAAATGTATGTTTTTGGAATCAAATTTGATATTAATTTACAAGTGGAATTTTGAATATGGGAACTATTTTAGTTTCAAAGGTAATCAAATATTTACTAGGTATCATAATTTTTGTCAGTATTCAATTTCAAAGAAAACTAAACATTTTTAAGACAATTTGAAATGACTGTTTAATATATAAATTCAAAATCTTATAAGTAAGATATATAAGTAATTAGCACACCAGTTTAAAATTATTTTAAAACTTATATTTTATATTCTTAAGTCTAAAATTATAAAGAATTCATGATGTATCATTTTCATCATGAGTTATACAGAAGGCAGTTATAGTAGAAAACTGTCTTTTAATTCATTCATTATAATGTATAAAGCTATCATTGTAATGAAAGTTAAAATAAGAAAGTTTAGCTACTTAGTGAAGGATGTCCAAAAAAAAAAATGTTTAACTGCTTCTTCTTAAATGAGAACTTCACATTTTCAAAACAGCAAGTTTTGTTTGTGTATAAGAGTTTTGTTTCTCCTCTATTATAAAAGAAATTAAATGACCATCATTTGGAAAATAAGGTAAAAAGGGGGAGTGGCTATGCCAATACAACATCAGGAAGATAAAGACCTGTTTTATTCCACAGGTGAATTGAAATACAAGATTATATTAATACAGTAACATAATTTTTTCATGGTCTTATTAGTCTCTGAATTGGAATATTTTAAAAAAAATTGGGGAACCCCTATTTATTTATGAGTCTGGGAAGGTTGGTTCTCAAAGAGGATCACCCTCCTTATTGATAGGCTCTATACAGATTAAAGAAGAATTTTGTCATTGATAATAGTAACTGATTGTGTTGCTGTGTGTTGAATATAAAGCATCACTATTTTACAAACTAAAAACGTTCTTAATTCAATTTATAAAATCGGCCATTGCTTCACCATCAATAAAAAATTATGTAAAATACTTATCCAGATTGATTAAATTTATTTGAGTTCTGAATCTTGATTATTCTGACAACTTGTTTTTGGTGAATACTTTGAGAAAAAAAGTTATTTAAGTTACCACCTGAATTTCAGGTAGGAATAAATAATATTCCAATATACTCTTGAGGTGTTCTTGACTACTCTTAGTGCTGATGATAGATAGCTTAGTGGATAAGAAGGTAAAAATTGCTTACTCATCAGAGTAAATATCATAGGCTGATTAGTGGATAGGAAATTAGAAATTATTTATTCATCAGAGTAAATCTGGTATTGAAACATAACATAACATAATGCAACTCTGAGTAAAACAATTCATGACTCCAAATATCCTCAGTTATAAAACCGTAATGTTGAACTTCACGATCATTCAGCCTCATTGCAGTTCTTTTATAATCATTTTAGAAAATGGTGATTTTGTTAAAAAAAAAAATCATTGGCATGTAAAACAAAGAATTTAGAATATCTTCCACAAAAGTTCTCAATTTAGCTCAAGGAGGGCATTGAATATACATGTAAAATATAATTCAATATCTGTGTTAAATCTTGAGATTCAAATGTTGCATGTCCCAGAAGTATATGGACCTGTGACCTATGGATTATCAGATTTAGAACCAGAATAATATTTTGGACCAACTGGTAGCTGCAGAAGCGTTTCCTGTGGTCTCTGGGTGGAAGAGGCAGTCAAACAGCTGGGTCTTAATTGTCTCCTAAGAGACAAGTCAAGAAGCCTCATCAGCAAGGCTGATGGTTACCCTTTACAATATCTTTGGAATAAACAAAACCCTTGGGCCTGATTGGCAGCTTCTTTTTTCCCTCCCTCCACTTCAGGGCTTTCCATAATGCAATTCCCAAAAGCCCTGAATGTACTCCTCATGCAGAAAGATGGAAAAGCCTTTGCAAGCTTCATACAGAGAAAGACAAGGGTTGTAATGCCATTAACTGGTCATAACTAAAGTATGAGGATTATAGTGAAACTCTCCTTCACCAAACTGAAAAGCCATATGAAAAAATGTTATATACTTGTAGGTAATATCTTTTTTATTTATGACATATAAATTCAAGTCTTTCAAGGAGAAAACTCAGTCAAGTGAGATCCATTGGTAGTTTGAGTTCAAAGTCAGTGAGCAAATGGAAATCATTGCAGCATCTCTTTCATTTCCCTAGTGGACATTAGACCACTCAAAATGTGTCTCATAATTTACAGTCCCTTGATAGTAATTGAATATACGCATGGAGAGGGCACTGGCAGAACACTTAAGGAAGATTGAGTGCAGGAGGACCTGCTTATGTTATTTTTGGCTCTACCCTGATTTTTGCTTTTAATTTTTTTCTTGAGATTAATTTCAGTTTGGTTCTTCCATCCTATCCAAACAAAAGCCTTGGGAAAAGACATTAGCAGCACGATCAAAGACACTGTGATTTTTAGTTTTAGAGGCATTGTAATGTAATGACAGAAGAGAGCAAAATAAAACCTGCAATTTACTATAAATAATTTTTAAACTGCAAGAACAGTAGAATCAAGCAATCAATGAGAAAGATGACTTTTGAGCTGTTTCCTAAATGTAGAGTGGGATTTTCTGAATTTTATTATTTCTATTTTTTTGTTTTTTTTCTCCTTTATCAGTCTTATTAGGTAGAATTATTACAGTTCAACTGAACATACACATTATATTGCTTGTAAATGCATACTATTTCTATTTTAATATTTAATATATCTGTTAGTATTTAGGGATATGAGATTATTTTGTCATTAAAAGTGTGAAGCATAAAAATTATTTTAACAGTAATAATCCTAAATCCCTGTAGTTTTAATGTGTGTTCTAATTAATTTTTAATTTTAGGCATATTTTATCAAAAATAATTCTTTAAATGGTTTGCTTGCCATGTAACGTGGAATCTCCCTCAGTAGTAACCTTTAATGTTTAAGAGGCTACAGATCAAAGTAGTAAGAATCTCAACTTGACTTTAGAAAAACATCCAAGTATTCCAAACATGTAATGGGGAAACGGGATCTGACAAAAATGGCTATTTGAGAAACAGTTTTGTTTTTCTCTTTTTCTCTCAGTTTCTTCTCCTCCCTTCTCCATAACCTCTCTGTCATCTTTTCCCTTGAAATGTGTTTGTGATATCCACCAAAGATTGTCCAACAGACCTCTGTTTTTTCACCCATGTAACCAAATTAACTTTTTTCTGACCACTAAGATTTACTTTAATAAAATGCATTGTTTTGTTTTATTGTGACAAGACAGTGGAAAAACTAATAGTTACCAAGAAGTATTCACCAGGGAATATTTTCCCATTGCTGAAGGTAAATGAGAATATATGCAAATAATTTAATTAATTACTAGTCAAATTTAATTGAAGATTTGCAAGGGAAAACCCTCTATGCTAAGATATTTATAGGCCTTTCAGTCTCAAGAATACTATATACATAGCTTTTTTAAAGAAACAGTATTATTCCTTTTTCTCTTTGTGCTACTTAATAGGTTGATAATCCGATATTCAAAGGTAATTTTTCGCCAACCTTTTTTTTTAACAAAACCAAATCCTCTTTTTTAATCATCTTTGTATTGCCTCAGTGGGATGTGACCTCACGCATTAGCATCTTTCATAAAATATTAATGTATAAAGCACACTGTAAATTTGAAAAGTAGTCACATCCTCCGTCTCTTCTATCTTTGGAAAAACTGTGCTGCCTTATTTGTAGAGATTTGCAGTAAAAATCAGAGATGACATAGATTTTAAATTAAGTCAGTGTTTCCATTTCTATTTCCTATTACTTACACAAACAGGTTGGCTCTTGAAGCTATGACAAAGGGAAAGACTGCATGAATGGGTAATACAAATCCTAAATATAAAACACCCATACAAGAAGAAAGTGTTGTTCAGATAAAACAAAAATAAACTAATAAAATTTTTATTTTATATTTTACATTTATATAAAAAAGAAAAAAAGAAAAACGAGAAAAAAGTTACATTTTAGCACAACGATATGTTGCCAAAAAGTTTTTGCTAGTGATGGCAATTTTATTGAATGGAAAACACTGAACTGATGAGTGATTCTGTTTCTGTCAAATCCTACCTTCTACCAAGATGTTATGTTGCTCTTGGATTACTCAGACCCTCTTCTCTAATCTACTATGAAATACGGAGACTCTCAGGAAGGAGCTGGGAGAGAAGTAATAATAAGCACATTAGATGAAGGGCACGGGCAGGCTTCCAAACATTTTACAGAGTAAACTGTCAGTTAACTCAGATTGAATCAGCACACAAATCTCAAATGTACAAATGAACATTTTTATATTAGATTTCTCCTAATAAGCTAAACCTGTGCCTCATATATACATGCTTTGTGAATAATAGAGTAATGTAAAAATATGAAGCAGGGTTCATGAAGAACCTAAATGCAACAAGAAAAGCAAATACAAAAATAAAATATGGAGCACAATAGTAGACATTACTATAGCAACACTTGGTTTTTAGTAAGAAGTTAGTGACCGCTGAGGTTTCTCTGAGGACTCTCATGCTTTTGTTCTCTTATTCACCCAATCGGTAAATACTTTCTGAATATGTATCACTCTGGATTGTGGGGACTAAGTGGTCATGGTTCCATACTCTAGTCTTGGGATGGTAAATGTATTTGCAAAATTACAGAAGAAAATCACATGAGGGCTAAAATTATTTTTCAGTTATGAATTTTTTTGAAGTACATGGGAAGTGAAGGGGCCAATGTTATTGTCATATAATGTGATTTACATTAGATTCCTAAAGGCAAGGAGTTTAATTAAATTCAAAGATCTGTGGGAGAGAATGCCTCACTTTCAACTTAGTGACATAACTTATTTTTTTTCACTTTGTCTAAATGTAACTTTTTTCCTGTAGTGGTAATCAGAAGCAGTATGAAGCCCAGACAGTGCTTTGTCTGGTTTAATTTGGGCATGGTCATACTGCAGGGAATTATGTGGCTATAAATTATAGCAGTATTTTTAACATTTGTGTAAAGAATTATGATGTGTGTCTATATGTTCTAAGATTTAAAATTTCAGAGAAAAAGAAAAAATTGAATAAGAGTTACATACAGCCCAACGAGCCTGAATCATTGGTGTTTGAATGTGTGGAAGGGAGAGTGAACGTGTGCTAATCGGTATGTCATCATTCACCTCTTCCCATCCGTTGTGCTACTGATTGGCAATTTTCTCTTCTGGACACTGGAAATCACTTACTGAGTCCTATCTTTTAGGGGGCCATAGATATGATGTATTGGGTCTACTACCCACTATTTCATGCTTTTTATTCCTATTAGCATAAGTGATCTTTCCAGAGAGCACTGAGGCTCATTAAGCAAAATTCAACTCTCTGAAACTGCAAGCAAAGAACATACAGGCATAACTGAGGTGATGTATTGATTACAGAGAGAGACCCCACCTGGAACTTAAGAAAGCATTTTGGATTCCTAAGTGCTAACCCTTCAAGACACTGAGTAGCATATGCCACGTACACACACACACACACACACACACACACACACACACACACACACACGTTACATAAAGATAAGTGTTTCATCCTACAAATAAAAATAAAAAGAATAATACTGAAATAATAGTAATAAGTCAGAAAATGTGAAGCTAAGTAAATACTTTGAATAATAAGCTTCCAATATTTCAAGTACTGTTTTCAGTGCTGTACATCTTTCAACCAACTTTATCTTCACAACAATCTGTATTAGGTAATAGCATCACCTTTATCTTCAGATGAGGAAACTAAGAAATGGCAAGATTAAGTAACATGGCTAAGGATACATGGCTAGTGTTATATTAATTAAATGAGAAGACCGTTAGACTAAGGTGGCTTTAAGCCTAGGTAAGCAAACAAAACCTAAGCCTGAAATGCCACAAGGTTAAGAAGTTCAAACCCAAGGACAACCAATCACAAACAGCCACCTAAGCTTTCTCAAATAAAGCAACCTGCTTCCGTCATAGCCAATCAAATAATCTCCTTTCTTTGCGTCTGTACCTTCTCTAAAAAAGTCTTTCCCTAGCTCATGTCCATGGAATGCTCCTAACAACTTTCTGTTCGGAGCTCCCTGATTCAGTCAAATCTATTTTTATTCAAGTAAAGTCTTAAAATTTTTAAAATGCCTCAGTTTATCTTTTAGCACTAGTAATGGAAGAGCCAGTATTTGAGCCTGAATAATCTGATTCCAAAATCTGTGTGCTTAATCACCACTGCCTGACAGTTAACCGATAGTAAAATTTGTATCTTTATAATAAGTGGCTGAATGACCTAAGACAAATACTCTGCTGAAAGAATTTACATGCTACTTCGGTGAAAATGAAAAATAATTTGACTATCCATAAAATCTTGCAGATATAACTGTAAGTTTTAAGATCTTGATTAAAGTAAGTAAAATTAATAAATACTGAGTTTAAGAAAGAAGACCTTTATAAAATTAGACTATAAAAGAAGGAATTGATTGGGAAAAAATGTAACAGAAAAGAGAAAGTTCATACTAGAAGTTCATCAAATAAACAATTATCTATCTCAAGAACAAATTATACCAGCACACAGAAAAGACAAAAAAAGCAACAAGATACTAAATTGGCTACAATCAGAGACCTGAAAGTCAAGTGGAAAAGCCACAAAGAGTGGAATCTAAGCCAGAACCGGAATGAAAAAATAGCACAATGAGAAAGATTTGGCACAAAGCTAAATAAGAAAGGTGATGCAATCGTAACTAAGGCCTAGTCATAGCACACACATCCACACCAAAAACAAAGAAGCCTTAACAACAGTGACAAATTACCTAGCTACTAAAATTACTTGGTGTACACCCTCAATTATTTACACCCCAATTTAGAAATGATCATATTTGCAATGAGCTTGCATTGAAATCTACCTTGACTTAGCAAAATTTAGTTGATGTTAGAAAAAAAAAGAAGAGAAACACTTAAGAAGAAACTTTTTCTAAACATTCTAGGAAATCTGTTTAAGAATTAAGTTGGTATGCAAATTGCAAATTAGAGATCCTGAATGAACAACTTAATTAACAGTTTCTCATTTGTTAAGCTGAAGTCAAGTGATAAGTTTAATGAAAAGCACAGCTATACTGGAGGGAGGAAACTGCCTTTGAGTCTTTTCATTAAATCAGACAGAACCTAATCAATGAATATGTATGACACATTGCTGTATAGATTTGATTATATGCTTCCTGGTTTTGCTAATATGCTAAAAATTTTATTCTGATCATATACTCTAAAAATTGAATAGCAAGACTGGCTGTCCATAATTCAAATTCAGTTGTCTTTAAATCCTAACCTCTAAATAGTCTCTGTTAAATAGAATGCCATTGATTCAGTGATCTATAGTTAAATCAGTGACATTCAGTCAATATTAAAATTTAAGGGTTCAACCAGGAGTTCTCCAATAAGTTCATGTCAAGTATGGATCTTAAAAAAAAAATTCTCTCTGTACTTTTAAATTATCTCTAAGTCTTGAATTTGAAATCATTGAGATTCTACAGGTCTCAGGCATGAGAATTTGCCTGGGGGAATCGGAGATGGAGAGCATGAATCTGGGTAACTAAATAAACATGATGCTCCAGGTTTGTTTTTCCTCAGCTAACATTTATCTCTTTGGCATGATGAAGGGCAGATCAACGTTGATTGTAAAAACAAACACAATTAGCACTAAAGCAGCATATGTTAACGCTGCTGCAGCCTGATGATGAATGAGCTGTAAGTGGTGCCAACACCTGTTCTTGACGATGATGCGTGATACCCAACTCCAGGGGAGTGATGAGTGTGCAGACACATTGGTGCACATCTCACCGATTACAGTGCTTTGTGGAAGAGTTCTGGTAGCATTTTCACTCTCTCAGTCTCTTCTGATTACTTCTTCATTCATTCATAAATTCACAGTTCATGTTGAGCTGTGTATATTCAGATGAAAGTGATACGAGCCACATGGGATAATATTAGGCTTCCCCAAGGCCTGGGTGACTAAAAGTGTGCTTCTATACAAGAATAATCCTTTCTAAATCACCATTGTTAAGTTATCTGGTTTGGGTCTGATGTTGATTGAAATTATCAGGCATTGCAGCTAGACTGAGAATGGCTGAAGAGGTTATTAAGTTGCAATGTGTTTTATTAAGAGAATCTTAAATCAAAACAAGGGTAGCTGAACACATGTGATGGTGTGTTCTATAATTAATGTAAAAAATACTTAAGTATGAATATTTTGATGTAACATGATAAATTATAAACTATATAGTTTTGATATTTTCCAGGATTGTTCAGCAGGTATGAATAAGGGACGATGTAACTATATGGCGCTTCAGTATCATTTAATGATCTTTGTTGTGTTGTATACGGTTCCACGTCCTATAAGATGTTTCTATTCATAGGGCCAAGTAATGTGAATTACTTATTCGGTCCTTAATTTTTACTCTGTTTTATTTCTGGTCACCCCACTTCTTTGCTTCAAAACTTACACAAAATTTTCTCCCCTGTTCTAAGTATAATTCCTTTTCCTGAAGTTAGATCATCCCTACTTGGAGAGACGTTCATATACATTATTTCTTCCTATTTTTTAAACTCTATTTTTACTTTCCAACTGACACTTTTGCTCTATCTCCAAATTATTCAGAACCTTCCAGTCTTAAAAGAAAACTTTGTTTCCAATTCTCACTCCTATTTTATGAGATCCTTTTAATTGGCCGATTTCTCAAAAAAAAAAAAAAAAGGCCAAATTCATTGGTCTTATGTCCTCATATAAATATTTTTTTTCTTTCTTAACTCACTGAAATTATTATGGAATTTCAATATGTCAAGTTATCAAAAATTCTTCTCTTGCAAACCCCATGACCATGTTTATTTATAATCTTGCTTAGTAATTGTCTTAATGACCAGATGATAGATTCTATGAAAATAAGGCCTATACCTGTTATATTTTCCAAATAATGATCTTTATAAAATAGATGATAACAGAGTCTAGTCTCTGGAGCTAGACTCCCTAGATTCAAAACCCTATATTTCTGTGTACTAGCCAAATGGCCATGGGACAGTGTCTAACCTCTCTGTTCTGTCGTTTCATTTATAAAATGGCAAAAAGTAATACAGAGTTCATAGAGCTATGATGAGGAAAAGTGAGTTTATATATGTAAAGGGTGTGTGAAGAGCTTAACACATAGTGAATGTCCTACATATTTTAGCTTCTGTTAGCATTATTTAGCTATTACTTTTGCCACCTCACTAATCCCAGAAATTAGCACTGTGTCATGGTGTCTGATACATACTAACTTTCAACCGATATTTTGTGGATGAATGAATGAAATGAATTAATGAATGCTACCTTTAATGCAACTGAAGTTGCTACGTTTTGAAAACATTTATTTCCTTTGACTTCCACATTGCTAGAACATCACTGCTCAAAATACCCTCTTTACCCGTGAAACAGAATTCCATTTCCAACTCCTCTGTTAGTCAGTGGAAAAACCATTCTGCAAGTTAGATCCAGGGAAAAGAGAAGATATGTAGGAGTGGCTGGAGATGAATTTACTACTGCAGTGGCTTACTCTCACAACTTCAATTTTTGTAACATTAAAATCCATTCTACTCACAGCAGCCAAAATAATCATTTAAAAATATGTCAGAGCATGATTTCCTCTCTTAAAACCATTCTGTAGCTTCCTAAAACACTGAGAAGAAAATCCAAATTCCACATAGCCTGGCCAATAAGACCCTGCTTGACCTGGCCCTGCCGATTTCTCTGAGCTCATCAGCAACTGTAGGCCTCATCTGGCTCATTCTTATCATTCAGGCTCTGTTGAAACATCCTTATCTCAAAGACATCTTCCTTGATCCATCTCATCTTCTCAACTTTATCATATATTCCTGCTTTATTTTCCTCATATCACTATCTGAAATTATATCTGTTTACTTGCTTATTATCATCTATCTTTTCCACTAGACCCAAGTTCTACAATGACAGAGACCTTGCCTGTCTGATTCATCATTTTGGCCCAGACTGAGCCCATCAATTGCTCAGTCTATTATAAATTATTATTAATTATCTGTTAAAATGCATTCATAAAGGAGGCTAGGGGCAGGAGCCATATCACAAAGAGGTTTGTGTGTCATGTTGTAGAAACAAAATGATATCCTAAAGGCAACAGAAACTATCAAGAGATGGTTAAGTACAAGATTGAGATATGCATTTTGAAAAAAAACTTTGCAGAGGAAGAAGGCCAGAGTCAGCACTTGGACAGCAGGTGAAATTTGAAAGAAGAGAGAGGTACATACCAATGAGAGGTCCCAGAGTGAGAGGATGGCCAGTGGTACCTTAGGGATGAGGTGTGTTCAGGGTATAGTGAGCGAATAGATGAGTTTACCTCTTGCAGACATTTCCACTAAGGTAGTAGTGGTAGAATCATTGAAATGCTGGTGATGAATCAGTGTGCTATTTTGCTTGGAAAAGTTATTTGGAATTGTACTCTAACAAGTAGTGTTCTTAAAACGTGGAGATCAACTGGAAATCAGTATGATGGAAAGCATAAGAAAAATCATCCCTGACAAGTCAAAATTCCTCTGGTTCTTTAGAGCCCAGCTTAAGGACCACATCCTTCATGTGGCCCTCTCTTGTGAGAGTAATAGAAGGATATTCCTAGATACAATCTGGTCCAATCATTTCATTTTACAAGAAATCAGACCCAGGGAGATAGTGGCATCCCTAAGATCACAGATAATTAATTCAGAATTAATACCTACATATATTCAGAGGATAACGTTCTTAAAATGAACTCTCAAATTTAAGCCAGCATTCAAATAATTTTTTTTAAACAGTCTCATTTCCCATCTAAAATGTCTCAATAAAAGTTATAGAAACGATTTCAAAACAGCTTTACTGGGTGACTTTGAATTTTATTATATACTAGGCATTCTTTCTGTGATAAACCTAATAAATATCTTATTCGTAGAGGAGATACGGGGATCTTAACACTGATTTAGGCATATCTGTCAAACTAAAATATCTTTGCCTTTTAAAAATCTTTGTGGGAGATAATAAATAGTTCTTCTGATAACAAATATTGGCTATGGAAAGTTATTAGGGACCACCCACACTATGTAAACAAATATTACAAAACCAGCATCAATGTTAATATTTGCAATTTTAAAAATTTTATTGGAACACTTGTGAAATATAAAATGAGAAAAGGCTCAAAATGGAACGTTCTTCCTTTCATTTAAGGGACAGATAAAGGACACATAAAAAGCACTATTAGAAGAACAAAGGCTTTTGGATATATTTATTATGTGTAAAGGAATTTCTTGACAATAAGTATCTGCAAGTTCTCTAACAAGCAGCATCCAGTATAAATTTATACAATCTACAATTTATTCTAATGCTCAGTTTAAACTCTCACACGGAATAGTTAAATGGATGAATTAGAAACATCAACAAGTCTCTTAAGTCGAAAGCAAATGAAGACTACAGATTATTTGAAATCTTACTTTTTGACTATCATGTTAACTAAAGATTTATAAAAACAACTTTTTCCCCTGATTTGCTCTATTGCATCAGTTTGTTATTTGGTCCTTCATTTTTGTTTTTGTTTTTTTTTCTCAAGGGTATATAGTCATTTCAAAGTTAATCTGGGGCTTCTGAGTTCCTTTGCTACATTAACACAGTAGTTGTAGACATGTAATGATCAGGATACAAAGGTTGGAACTCATAAAGACTTAAAATTCCTTTACAAAAATTTACTTTGGAGAAAAAATTTATTATCATGTTTTTATAGCATGAAGGGAATGTCTCTTCATTTTTCTGTTTAGTGTGATCCTCCATTTCTTCAGTCCTATATGTAGCTAAGTGCAAAAACAATGTAACTGCCTTAGTCAGTTCTGGCTGCTATAACAAGATACCAAGGACTGGGTGGCTAAAACAACAGGAATTTATTTCTCACAGGTCAGGAGGCTGGGAAGTCCAAGGTCATGGTGCTGGCAGACTTTGTGTCCAGTGAGGCCTTCTTGCTGGCTGGCAGATAGGTGCCTCCCTACTGTATCCTCACAAGGTGGAGAGAGAGAGCGCTCTGGTCTCTTTCTCTTCTTATGAAGACACTAATCACATCCTCAAGGGCTCCTCCCTCAAGACCTCATTTAAACCTAATTATCCCACAAAGGCCCCACCTCCAAATGCCATCATATGGAGATTAGGACTTCAGCATAGGAATGAGAGAGGGGTTGAGGGGAGGCAAATATTCAGCCCATAGCAAGAACCAAGCACATTAAGTCTTCTAAGAGTTTTAGCTCTTCCATCCAGTTTGAACATTTTATGGTAAGTAGTACAGAAATTTGTAGCCAAAGAGCCTGAGGGCTTTGCTACTAAGTGACATGGTGACCACTGAAGGGATAAGCTCAGGCACATCTGGCGAATCTGGATCTGATTCTAATGAGAACTTTTGATTTTATTCATTTTTATATTGGGATTTCTAGTAATGCGTAATTAAAGCAAAGAGTTCTCCTTTTCAAGTCAAGTGAAATAAACATTTGAAAACTACTGGTGTAGCAGGAAAAGAGCTAAGTAGTAGTGCCTCATCCAGGCTCTGGTCTGGCCAGCCTTTCCATCCAAGGCTGTGTGATTTGGGGCACATCTCAGAGCCCCTGGTAGCCAATGTCCTTCCCTTTGATCAGGCTCCCTCAGAGAGCTGCTACAGGTATAAATGTTTATGCACTTCACATTGAGCTAAAGGAGTCGACAAGGTGGGTATTTGTAAATCCCGGCATTTGAACCATTTCGTCGGTCTTTTTGTAAGCCAGATGACTGTAATGAGAATGCAGATGCGGACTGAATTCATTATTGCTTACTGTATGTGCTGACATAGAATAGATACTCAATAAACATTTTGCAGATGAATTTAAAAAATGAACAAATGCAACAGCAGTAGAAATAGAAAGTGGGGAATAGATACAGACTTCTGGACTTAAAATGCCACTGATAGCTGATTTCCCAAAATGGCTAGAGGACCCTTTCCTGCTGTCTCACAGGCTCCTATTCCAGTGATACCACAGCAGCCAAGAGGTTAACAGGCCTGTGGGCCTTTGGGATTTGGCAGCAGAGAGAAGAACGTGTTGCAGGAAATGGCCCCTGAACAGAGCCCTTCCCGAGCTGTTGTAAGGGGCTGGTCATCCACCGATTAAATGTGAGTAGGGAGAGAGCAGCCTTGACAAGGCAGGACAATGGTGTGAAGTTTGGATATATCTGAAAAATGTCTTTGATTATTCAGTGTGCATCAAGGGTGTTTTCCATCTAGCTGACAGTTTTTACTGCCAGTAGAGTGAAAGGCATATCCACTCTCAAAGGAGACTTACCCATCTTTTGTGGGCCAGGTGAGAGTGTGTCATGACCCTGGGAGTACTCAGAGCTGCTTCTTGTGATGGCACTTGTCTTTCTGGCCCTTCCCCGGGAGTAGAATCTCCTTCAGATTCTGGCCTTTGCTCTTCTGCTCTCTGTTCAGTGTTCTGCCTCACTTGTGAGCATCTTCCTTACGTCCCACCTCTGATTTCTACGTGTCCTAACTATTTCTCCCACTTCTTTGTTGGTTGTGTTGACTCTATAGTAGAGGCAAACAAACCAGTCATATTTTAAACCATGACAACATCACATCAGATAAAACTGAGGTCTGAGAACTTGTGTTTTTTAATCTCTACAATAGACGTGAGGCTTAAACCTCATATTGTACAGAAGATGTTGTGTTCACCTTTTTGAGAGTTTTTATCAGTGAAAGTAGGCACTCTATTGGACACTTCTAAATCATACCTATCTTGGGTTGTGTGTTACCTCTGCTTAATGCTACAGATCTAAATTATCTTTCATTTTTCTCCTTTTCCAGGTACACATAACTGTTTTGGAGTTAAACTCATTATTCACTAGGCATTCCAAATAAAATTCTCCCCCAAAATAACAGCATATATCCACTGTATCCCATTTTATCTTTACCTTTTTAAGTTCTCATTAAAGTTCTTCTAACAGCTGTTAGCTGCTGGCATCGTCACCACCCACATATTACAGATGAGGCAGGGGAGACCTAGGTAGTTTGGATGGCTTATCCCATATTCTTCCGATAACAAATACTAGCTATGGAAAGTTACTAGGGGCCACTTACACTAGATAAAACCAGTGTCAGGGTTTATATTCACCCTTTTTAACCATGATTTTATTGGGACATCTATGGATATAAAGTAACAAAAGACTCAAAATAGAAATTATCAGAGTGAAGACTAGACTGTTCTTGGGCTCTGAAGAGCCTTCTAGTGCCCGTCTTCTTTTTCCCCTTAAACCACCTTTCCCTGATAACCGACCAGCTCATTCTCACTTTCAAAGAGCCAGTTCTGCCAGCCAAAGGAAAAAGACCTTTCAGTATAATTTTCTGCGCTGACTACCTGTCTTTTTCCCTATTTAGACATAATTTGTGCTGCTAAATAGGGTTGCCCCCTAGCCATTCAGACTAAATGCTGAATTTCAAATAGATGCTTTGTTTGTAACTGCCATAAGTCATTAGTTCTGGGGATGAAAAGACTGGTTATTTTAAGTACAAAAACTTTGGTAAACAGACAAGAGAGAACTTTTCCCTCTTTATTTAATGCCCATGGGCGAAACCTCAGGATGTTGCCATTTGAATTTCACCGCTGTCCTGTCAGAGCCTTCACCAGATGAGCTCTCTGAGCTTGCTGGTGGAAGAAGATTGGCACCCCAAGGCTGTGACCACGGGGCCCGCAGAGGGCAGCCTGCCAGCACCACTTCTGAGATGCCCGGGATTTGCAGGACTCGACTGCTTTCCATTCCTGCTCCTTAGTGGGTTTCCTCCTCCACCACCTCTGAGAAAGCCAGTGTCCAAAAGAAGGAAGCGGTCCAGTGTCAACAGTCAGGGGCCTCCGTGGCCTCTCACCACCTTCCCTCCACCCTACCCTCAATCTCTGAGTCAAGGATACAGAATTGAAAAAAAAAAAAATCTTCCACCAGACCAAGCCCTGCCTACTATGCTTTTGGCTTTTCTACATGCTGTTACATTTTTGGAGAAAATCTTCCCTTGTCTTACCCATTTCTCCTCTTCTTACCCTGCTGTTAGACTTAAGTGTCCTTCCAGGTGGTGAACTGACACTGTGTACCCTGTGTTAACCCAAGACTTCCTCTATTGTAGTATTGTTTCACTTCACTGCAGAGAAGGAAAACCACTTGCTAACGTGAAGTACCTGCCTACCAGTTAGCATGCTTTGAGACTTTTATATGAACGTGCATGATATATATGTGGGAGTGTGTGTGTGTGTGTGTGTATCCACAAAAACGTGTATACAAATACATATGTGTGTATACACACATTATACATGCAAATATACAAGTACATACCCATCTTTGATTTTGCTTCATGAACAGCTATTTTAGCATCCCCTTCCAAAGACTAACTCCTGGTAGCATTTTTGATTTGATGACGGAATTACAGCAGCCTGCCCATGTAGTTCAATGTCATTTGTTTTTGAGAGACTGGCACTATTCTGACATCACACTGGTGATTTGAAGGTTCAAGAGTGACTCTGCTACACTGTTTTATTTTGTTTGTTCTGTATTACCTCGGAACTAGAAGTTGGAAAGTTTACAACGTGAAGAGACAACAGACAGAGAAAATGTGGTAACCATTTCTGGATGCATGGATATGTTCATCCCTAGTATGGAGAGACTGTGTAACATGGAGCCAGGAAGTGGGCCTAGAAAAAATGGAATGAAATTTTGAGGCAAAGTCTGGGTTCTTCCACCTATTAGGAAGAGGTCAGAAAGTAAAAGGCCCTTGAGCATGTTTCTTCTGTATAACTCAGATGTAGCCTAAAATAGTTGCAATAAATCTGAGAACAGAGAATGTAATACTGAAATAAATACTGAGGGAGAGACTGAATTAATGTATATAGGTCTTCGCTGAGCACATAATAGGAAATAATTGGAGTGAATATTTTAGGTACTGTGATTAGGCTTGGGAAGTACCAAGATGACTAAAATACTGTTCTTACCCTGAGAAAGCTCATATTCTGGTTTGGGAGAAAGAAAAGTAAATAATTACAATCCAGGCAGATGACCCAGACTCTTGAAAATATTGCACAAGAGCCATTAACTCCCTTGGGAAAGTTGCAGGATTCCTTCCAGAAAAGAGTTGTAGTTAACCTTCCTACGTGTGACAGGAGAGGCTGGGGCAGCACCCCAAAGGCTTCCTTCCCTCTAGATGCCAGCGTCCGATGAGCTTCTTAATCAGACACCCTCCTTATGAATGCAATTCAGAGCAGCTGTTTCTGCTTCTGCCTCCAGCTCCTGATTGCTACTCGTTTTAAACACTTTTCCTAGAACATCATTGTTCTCTCACCTATTACTTAATATTCTTTCTCTTGGCTTCTGTCCAATTTCTGTTTTCTTCTACCCATTACAAACACAGGGGGATAGCTTGTCAGATAATATTTTTTTTTGAAAAACACTTGCAGAGATTTTAATAGTTCTGTGTGTGTTTTCTGTATTCATATTTATGATTTCTATTCATTTTCATGGTGATTACATTTATCAAGTTACTGACCTGTGTGTATCCTAGAGAATGTGTCCTTTAATCTCCCCAACCTAATTAGTGAAAACTGTTCTTGGTAATATTGTTGGATGAAGACCATAAAGGCACACTTTTGTGGAAGCATTGTTGAATTAGAAGTTCTTTGTGGCACGTGAGGCATACCCATCCAGAAATAACATCTGTCCTATCAGCATCTGTAAGAGGAATTTTTCACTTTGTCTGAACATTCTGAACCGCAGTATATAAAATATCATTGAGGTGGATGTGTATACATAATCAGAAAAAAATTATTTGGGAAAAAAAAACTATAGATTACATTATTTAAAGTTTTATGTAGGCTTAACTATTATGTTTAACTTAACTAAATAGGTTAAGCCTACATAAAAGTTCTTTAACTGCAGTTAATTTAAAGCTGCATAACCTCTGTGTGGTCCTAATCCTTACCACTAATTCCTCCATTTAGAGTATTAATGAAACATTTAGCGAGGAACTGCTGACACACACACACACACACACACACCTCCCAGAGCACTGTTTCCTATATCTATATAAAACCTTGTTTCATTTTCTTGTTTCTGTGTTCACAGATGGTTCTCTTTCTATGTCTAATGCCAGTTCTTGTCCTAATTTCCATGGAATTGACCATTTGATTGCATAGAAGTTGATGTATTTCATATATTAATTGCAGAAAATTCTCTCTGAGTGCAATTGCTAGAAACACACTAATTGGGTTTTTTGTTTGTTTGGTGTCTTTGATTCCTATTAGCTACTGGAAAAATCCATTTATGTACAATTTAAGGTGGACTGTCTCTTTTTCAGAGCTTTCTAACTATCTCTTGATAGCAGCTATTGGAGACATGAGACAGAAGTGATAATAGACATGAGAGAGCATAATTCATAACTCCTTGAAAATTGGAGGAAAGACCCCCTCCATGTCCTAAGTGAAAAATCTTCCCACGTTACTTAAGAAATAATCAGAGATTAAATGCCTTCTGCATCTAGATGATTCCTGTCCATTCCACTAGTTGAGCTTTTTGAAAATCTAACATGACTGTAGATTTTACCCTTTCAATTTTTATGGAAATGCTCTCAATAAGATACCATCTGTCAAAAAAATGACAATAAAACTAATAGTCTAATACAAACCAGGCACTGTTGTAAATATTTTATATCTAAGAACATACAGGTAAGAACACAGAACCCATATGATACCTAGCAAATTAAACAGTGTATTGTACTAAATAGTGTGAAAAGAAATTTGATGAATTAAAAGTAATATTTGCAACAAAGCTTTCATCTTAAAATGGATATTTTTAATAAGCAATCCCACTTTGGGAGGGTAATCGTAGATAAATTAGGATGTATTTAAACTCCAGTTTCTAAGCTGAAATCTGTTTCAGTCCAGAGGACATGGTTTCCCTTTGGGCAAGGCTTTTCTATTCTAAAACCATGCTCATTTCTGTCACTAAGGACCCTTCTCTTTAAAAAAGAACGATTACTACAAGATGGGGTGCTTAAAGTGGAGTGTACTGCAGTGCTTCGTGCCTGATTGCTGCCATGTCTCAAACAAGAGATATTAAAAGAAATAAATGCCAGGTGGTCTCATGAGGACATTTTGACTTATGCTTTTGAACCTTTGGCGCCCACATAACAAAAAGGCTGGTTGCTTTGATGTTGTTTCAACACAGGAAAATCCGCAAGTTTATTGTTTGCAAATGTGAGCCTCTTCCCCAGATACCCTTTGTCCCTAATTATAAAGAATTCTTCAACAGTGAAATACCCTTTTTATATATTGGAAATTGAAATTTAGCATGTTTTTAGGATAATACTTCTGGACAGTATAGTAGTGGGGAACATTTGAATGGTTCTTTTTATTATTTTTCCCCTAAATCAAGACTTTGGCTACACAGAATTGGAAACATTTGGTTAGGAGAAAGTTAGTAATGTGTGCCCATACTTTGTTCATTAAGTGCCTTTTAAGATAAATTTGTAATTTATAGGTACTAAATTTATTTGTTTTCAGGAATAGAGTTTCACCAAGGGTTTTGATTCCAGTTTTCTGAAATATATTTATACAATGTATAGATGGTATTTTTATTGATTTATATTAAAACAGCCTTTATAGAATAGTTCTTAAGTAATTCCTTTAAAAACTACACATTGTAAATGGATAACTGATGAGAATTTGAAGTAAAAATAAATTGTAAATGATTGTTTTAAGGTTAGCCTAGGAGAATAAGTATATAGCTGCTAAAATTTTAAAGAAATGCAAATACAAATTCTTAAGTAAAGGACCTGTTTTCCGTCCATCATGAAAGAAATGTCAAGTGATAGATAACTTATGTTTTAAGGACCTACTTTCTTGCCCCTCATATAGATGGATCAAGATACACCAAAGAAAACTATCTCCTGTGTGTTCCAACAAGTATTTTGTGTATAGCTAAAAGTTGTTTTTATTGAGTTTGTTTAAAGTGTGAGATTACAAATTCTACCCTTCTGATTAAAACAGGGTCTTTTGGTATCCAAACAAGTATTTTCTAAATTGTGTTCTATGTAGAATGAGAGCAGGTTTATCTAGGACAGATTTATTATTCTCTCTTGAATGAAAGGATGTGATCTGAAATTTGACATCTCTTGTAACTTCACCTTCCCCCTCTAAAATACTCTTTCCCGTTCATGACACAGGGAGCTTCCAAGTGATCGTTTGTCTGTAATGATTTCACGTCCCTTCCTGTTTCACCATTATGTATTTACACGTCAAGCCTATTCTAAACCTTATGGTTGGGATGCACTTTAATAATAAGTACTAGAGTTACATACATACAAATTAATATTTTAATCCGTTTTGTTTTCTTATTTTTGTTCTTCCCATCCCTCTATTTGTCTTCTTTCTTTCCTTTTTATTTTTTAGTTGTTGCATTTCATGTAGCATCCCAAGAAATTCTGCTTCTGTGAAATTTTCTGGATTTTTTCTTTCATTTGCTTGATTTCTCAATATGTCTTTTTAAGATACACTATATTTTTGTTGTTTGACTTACATTTTTTTTATTTTGAAAATTGTCTCGAGTGTGATGATTAGAGATACCAAATTAAACTTGCGTTAAGTGAAATTACATGTATGAATATTACATTTTTTTAAAATGCCTAAGACAATATAACTTCATTTATTCTACAAGTAGCCTTTAAAAATGCATTCTGTAATTAAAAGAGAACATTTTAAACACACCAATGAAAATGCTGAGCATCTTAAAATCTTAAAATGTCTAAATACTTGGCACTTATTACTTGAATAACATTCAAGATGGTTTACATATTTTAAATTGCTAAACTCTTTTCAAATTAATCAGGGTTAAAAAGTAGCCTTTGTACTAGTTTCTCTTTTGTACTTTGGTGTGGCATTTTCACTGCTGATAAATGTCTTTACCATTTTAATTTGATTTCTCTCTTAGGTTATCAGAATATTGCAGTCCTGAACAATATTCAGATTATTCTCAAAAACTCTTTTTTCTAAAGAGATGATTTATGAAAGTACATTTAATTCCTTCAGGTTTTAAATTTAATTCTTAGAGACATGTTTTGGAACGAAATGGAAAAAAGGCAGCCATTTTATGACCATTATGATGCCATTCCAAATAAAAGTACATTAAATATCATTATTTCAAGTAACTATATGTTCTTGCTATTTGAGAATTAAACTTCACAAATTTTCCTGTAGGGAAAAATCGTATGCCTCTGGTAATGATTACTCATCATTTGTTGGAAAAGTGCATTGTATTTCATGTATTTAAATTACTATAGAGATTCTTACTCCCAGTAAAAAAAAAAAAAAAATCAAAATACCCTTAGGGTTCTAACATAATCGCATATTTAAACTGTACCACAGACATCCCAAGTGCTGACTCACTGGCCTTCTGAAAGTCCCAGCCTAAGAATGGGAGGCATTCAATAAATAGAAAAAAAATACAAACAAACAAATGCACAAACTTAATACTACCATGAAAATTCCTTAAATAAGTCAAATCTTAATTTATAAATATGAGTTCCAAATTTTGAGCAAGCCTCAGAGTATGGGTTGAAACAGGGTAGTAATGATCATCTTTCTTTGAAGGTGTACTTTAAGTAAAAAATATCTGAATTTTTTTCATAATATGATCATCACACAGAAATTTAGGTTAGGGTACATTTAATGCACACTTAATTATAATAAAACAATTGGAAATAACCAAAATGTTATACTTAAAACCTTGCTTAAATAAGCTACAGTATTGTGAAAATATTAATAAAATTGCATGCCATTTTCCCGAATTTTTGACAGCTGATGTATGTGAAAAAAAAAAAAACTTTGAAAATATCTTCGAAGGACAGTACAATATAGTACATTATATATATATATATATAATTATAGAGATATATCCTTTGTATAAGTGTGACTTTTCTTTCCACTTTTAAGTTAGAACTGCTCACCATACTCAGAAGCATATGAATGTGGAATAAGGGTTTACTATGCTAATAATCTCTTTTGCTCATTACCTGAGTGTCATCCTAAAGAGCTGATTTGACTTTAAGGTAGCAGAGATCTATTCTTACACCTGCAGATAGCATATATGCTACCACATGCGAATCAATCAACCAATAGTCCACACATATGTAATAAGGGTTGGCCATGCATTTATTCCTAGGTTTGGTGCTATAGGATCACTGTTGTACAAACCATGATCTTGCCTTCTTGGAGCTTACAATCAAGTTGGAAAACAAGAGACATAAAAAAATAACAAGTTAGTATAAAACCTGGATAAACAATGAAATGACTAGATCTGGCCAACATGAATGTACTCACTGGGACTTACAGAGATGTTGGGGAAAAAGTAAGATGGGTCTGTGTTATAAAACTTTGATTAAATTAGTATAGATATTGACTGTTAATATTTCCATCTAATATTCATCTTGTTTTATTTTTAAGGCAATTTTTGGTTTTTATGTGTTGCATGAATATTTGTACATCACATTACATATTTTATTACATTTTATTAATTTTTCAGTAGAAATCCATCTGCTATGTTAGCATTTAATCATTGTTGAACTATTAAAGGGTTTTGAGAAGGTAATTATTTGACAAAGTGCACTCACTAGTAGAATTATCTGTGTTCATAGAAAAGATTTTTTTATGATGATGGTGTTTCATTCATTTAATTTATTGAGCACCTATTATGTGCCAGGTACTTTCCTGGGAGCTGGCAATGCAGAACTAAAAAGAAAGGGCGAGACCCCCTGCGGTCATGGAGTCTACATTTTAATGATGAAAGCGGGTAATGAACAATATAAGTAGGTAAAGTACGTGGTATATTAAATAATGAAAAATGATAAATAAGAAAAAAAAGCAGGAAAGCAGGAGTGTAAAAATGTCAGGAGTGGGATAGAAATTGTAGGTAATGAGGGCCTCCGTGAGGAGGTAACTCTGGATTAAAATCTTAGAAAATGTGAGGTGCTAGTCATGCACGTATCTGGGAGAGATCCAGGCAAGAGGAACAGAAGGCTGTTTCCTTCATTAGTGTGGCCACAACACCAGGCGTGCACTTACCTTTCAAGGAAAGGAGTAGGGGGCAAGAAGCAAACATCATTACTTGGAGAAGGGAAAAGGCCTCACTTTGCTTTAACAGATCTATTATTTCTGTATTCTAACCAGTATTACTTTAAGTCTATCTAAGAATTCCAAGATTTTGAAATAAAGTACTATTCCATTCTGACCATCAAACTTTTACTGAAAGAATTACTAGATACTAAGACAAATAATATTTTTTTCCTCATGAGTTTGCTTGGTATTGTGGACTGAAGATTACTAAAATAGAAAGAAAAATGAAAGAGCAACCTGGAGATAGTTGGAGTGACATTAGATGCGTTCTTAGCAGAAGCAAGAATAATCAAATCCTGCATTAGCCTCAAGACTCAGATATTCTATAACATTTCACTTTCTAGATAGAGTAGGCATCCCAATTAAGAAAATTATCATTTGTTTGTGGGAACCTGATTATAGAAAAAAGCTGTGGGTTTTTTGTTTGTTTTCTGTATACTGGTAAATCCCTCCAATCAAAAAAAATTGTATTAAAGTATGCATTATGCTTTGTTTTGATGGCTATATAGTGTCTGCCATATGTTTGGCAATTCTGAGCAAACACTTGAGAAAGGATAATCTCGTTTTTTGTTAATTGAGGTGGCTACAAACAAAAAATAATTATAGTTATGTATGTAGCCTAATTAAAGTACAAAAAAACCCCTTAATTAACATATGTATGATTAAGAAATATAATGGCAGCTATGATAAATAGCTTTAACCTCAATCCCTACTACAGTCACAAAATATATAGTTCTCAATGAAACCTGATGACTATACATTGGTATTGTGGAAGGAATTTTGACATATTAATGTTTTTGGTTGAGTATCAACCTTTCTACTGATCCAGACACTAATGCTGTACATTCACATGCTTGTACTTCTCAGGCTGCAGAACCATAATAGGATCTGCATAGAAAACCCCACTCTTTTTAGACCCAAATATCTGAAATTACTAAACAGTTCCAAAGTATTGGTGTTATAAAATCATGTTTTATGGGTATAACACGTTATGGCTGGCTTGTGATAGGACCTAGAGTTCTGTGAAATAATGCTGATCTTAAAACATTGTTGACTGTTATTTTACCAGCAAAATGAGTTTATTTATTCGGGAACAGCAAGAGAATTGCAATTCAGGACAAGCAAAGTGTGGGGAACCATACTCAAGTCTGGAGAAATTAAAGAGGGACTGGCTTTCATAGAGGAGAGGAGGAAACTGGGGAGGCTGTTCTTCATTGGCTACAGGTGAGGGTCAGCTTGCTGCTGCTGGGTCAGGAGGAAATCTTTCTTCCTGCTGGGCTGTAGGCTGGGGTGAGTGCATTAGAGCTCCCCCTTTAAGGCTTCCCAGCTCAATTTTAAATGAAGTTTCTTACATTTATTTTCACAGTACCTACATATTTTCAAACAGCTACTCCATTTCTTATCTTTTAATGTCTTTGAAATTTATCTAGTGGCTCCTGTTCTTGATTTTCTATTGCAGTGTTTCTTTAGTTTTAATGTCAACATCATCATTTAAGTGACCATCTCAAATGATTTAACCATGTTATAAGATGAATAAAATTCAGATTTCTCATTAATAAAATAGCTTTCTTCCAAAGAGGGAGGCAGGAAAGGACTTATCTGTTCATGGTTTTCCCCACTAATTTCTACTTTAAAAGAAGAGACATTTTCCTAAAGAGAGAACATTTTCCAATAGATATTATTAATTTAAACAGTTGAAATTACAATAACTACAGGCATCAGAAATCAAATTGTTTTGGAAAAATTCCTCTTTTCTCATAGACATTTCAATAAGCCATTCCATCGACTGGATGATAGACTTAAAATGAGGTGAAGAGGATATGCATCTGGTGAAGTTTTCAAATGTAGAACACTTGTATCACTAGATTTATATGGATTTGTGTGACAGTGCATCTTGCCTCTCTTCTTTTAAATGACATATTTCTCAACATTTTCAAGGTTCTGATAACTCCTGCAGCAAAGAAAAATGATTAACCATCCTTAATCGAATGTTTACCAAACTTATTTGCTAAGAAAATACTTTTTCATATCCAACCAAATAACATATTCTGGGACTACTGTTTTACAAAACATATGTTGCTAAAATATCTTAGCAATTGCTGCTAAAATGAAATCCATATCCAATTAACAAAGAGATTTTCAATTTTGTAAAACCTCAGTGAACAGCTTATTTTTTCATGTTTGTAGCCGCTTTTTTGTAACAACCACAAATTAGCCACCTACAACATATGAATGTATAAACAAAGTAGTATACTCACACTAAGGAAAACAACAGAGCAATTAAAAAAAGAACAGTCTGTTTATGCACCCACAATCTGGATAATTTTCTCCAGAAGATTATATAAAATAAGAAAAATCAATCTCAAATATTTACATGCCATATATGATTCCATTTATATAGCATTCTTTTTTTCAGTATATTGATTGATTGATTGGTTGGTTGGTTGGTTGATTGAAGTACAGTCAGTTTACTATGTTGTGTCAATTTCTGGTGTATAGCAGAATGCTTCAGTCATACATGAACATACATACATTCGTTTTCATGTTCTTTTTTGCCATAAGTTACTGCAAGATATTGAACACAGTTCTCTGTGTTACACAGTATGAACTTATTTATCTATTTTATATATATTAGTTAGTACCTGCAAGTCTCAAACTCCCGATTTATCCCTTCCCACCTGCTTCCCCCCATGGCAACCATAAGTTTGTTTTCTGTGTTTATGAGTCTGTTTCTGTTTTGTCTTCTTTTTTTAGATTCCACATATAAGTGATATCATATGGTATTTTCTTACTTTTTTTGGCTTACTTCACTTAGAATAACGGTCTCCAGTTTCATGCATGTTGCTGCAAATGGCATTTTATTGTTTTTTATGGCTGAGTAGCATTCCATTGTATAAATATACCATGACTTCTTTAGCCAGTCATCTGTTGATGGACATTTAAGTTGTTTCCATGTCTTGACTATTGTAAATAGTGCTGCTGTGAACATTGGGGTGCATGGCTCTTTTTGAATTAAGATTCCCTCTGGATATATGCCCAGGAGTGGGCTGCTGGATCATATGGTATATCTATTTTTAGTCTTTTGAAGAATCTGCATACTGTTCTCATAACAGCTCCACCAAACTACATTCCCACCAACAGTATAGGAGGGTTCTCTTTTCTCTACATCCTCTCCAGCATTTATTGTTCATGGACTTTTGAATGATAGCCATTCTGACTGGTATGAGGTGATACCTCATTGTAGCTTTGATTTGCATTTCTCTGATAATTAGCAATATTGAGCATTTTTTCATGTGCCTATTGGCCATTTGTATATCTTCATTGGAGAATTGCTTGTTTAGGTCTTCTGCCCATTTTTAGATTGGGTTGTTTGGTTTTTTTCGTATTAAATTGTATAAGCTATTAAAATATATTCTGGAAATGAAACCCTTATCAGTCTCATGTTTTGCAAATATTTTCTCCCACTCCATAGATTATCTTTTTGTTTTGCTTATGGTTTCCTTGTGCAAAAACCTGTAAGTTGAATTAGGTCCCATTTGTTTATTTTTGCTTTTATTTCTATTGCCTAGGTAGACTGCCCTAGGAGAACATTGCTAAGATTTATGTCAGATAATGTTTTGCATATGTTTTCTTCTAAGAGCTTTAAAGACTTAAACATAAGGCAAGACCCTATTACCTCTTAGATGAACAGCTTGATACTGGGCTAGGAACCTATTGGGCAATCTGAATTATTGATCTTTTAGAAGTGGGCAATGAATAGTAATTGACTACTTAGAAAACAGTGCACTCAGGACATATTTTAAGATCCAGAATCTTTAGAATTTGCTTGTACCACTTTGCAGTGGACAACTAAGATGCGATTTCATATTTCAGGTTTTATGAATATATACTGAATTTAGGGACAGAAATGTATTGAGCGACATTTAATAGAATTGGCCTTAAATGTGAGCGGGGTTAGCATTTATTTGCAACACAATTTTCTGGAAGATCCAAGGCTTTTTAAGCCCCAGATTGGCTTGTTCACATCCTATCACTCCATGAAATTTCACCGCTAGAGCTCCCTGACCTCTCACTTGAATTATAGAATCAAAACAGTCCTGTCATTTTCTATCCCATGGCTTTGCTTAGGCTTTTTCTCTTCCCCAAATTACCTTTCTCCTTTATGTGCCAGTCACTACCCATCAGAATCCTCCGCTGTCTTTAAACAACTCTACTTCCCTGATACCTTCCCTTATTTTCTCCTTGGTAGACAACTATTTATCCAAGCCTCTGTGAGGTCACGCAGATGATTCCTCTTTTCTCTGTGTCTCAGCAAGTCTTTGCTAGTTTCTTTCTTTATAACGTATTGTATGAAATACTGTTACTGAGAAATATGTGTAACAGTCCACCAACATTCATGAAGCACTTTTGGTAATCAGAGACCATGCTTTACCCATTATAAATAATGTCTTGCACAGAGTAGATACTCAAAATTGGATGTCATGGCAACTTCAAAATTGACCTTGATCATCTTCAGGAAAGTCACATGAAAATGCAGATTGAAAATCACGTTCTGAGTTTCTATTCATTAGTTAGTTACTGAAATACACACAGGTTACTTCACATGTGAACAAAGAATTTATTTCTTTAGGGCCCAAGCATTTTTGGAAAACTTCCTTATTGTCACTTAATTCTGGGTAATTTACAGCTAGTTGAAATTAAAAAAAAAAAATTAAAAGGCCGTATGATACACAGAACTACATAGCCAAATTTTGATCTCTTATTCCTTCCATATGTGATTCTTCACTCATTTCTTTTCATAGTTAGAAATTGTTCTTTTTAAACTTTTTATTTTTAAATAATTTCAGACCTACAAAAGACTGAAAATTCTAGAGAAATCCCCTTATAGTTTTCAACCAGCTTCCCCGATTGTTAACATCTTATATAAACAGAGTACAATTATGAAAACCAGAAAATTAACACTAAAACAATTCTACTAATTGCTCTGTAAACCTGGTCATGTTTCTTTGTCTCATGAAGGCCCTTTTCCTTGATCCAGGATCCAATCTTTAAGTCACCTTAGTCTCCTCCAATTAACATCTATCTCCTCAGTCTTTCTTTGCCTGTCATGACATCATGAACGTCACACTTATGAAGAGCAGTAGACATTTCTTTTTGTAGAATGTCAATTTCAGGTTGCCTATTGTGTAAGCAGTGATTATGTCCTTCAAGAAATATATTCAGAGCCTTGGGAATATTTGTGAGGATTGTTTGAGTGGAAAACATTTGTTTCTCCAAATGCTTGGTTGAATCATAGCCTTACTTTCAGTGTGGTAAGGGTGAATATTTTAGAGGGTTTTTTTTTTTTTTTTCTTTTTTTTAAGGGAGAAAAATGTCTTGTTTTTCTTCTTTGCAGGTGTTGTATCTCGTATTATTCCTCTGAAACATTTATAATGAGTTTGTGTTCCAGAGCTCTGTAAGTCTCTGTTGACATGAATATGCATCTCCTATCAAAAAAATTTTTAAATATTCAAGTTTTTTCTTTAATCAACACATTGCATGTTTTCTTCCTTAGTAATCAGTAGGTAGGCAGTTTGGGGCATCTTGAGATGCTGAAATTTAATTGTTTGAAGTGATCTATTCATTGCCCTGGGTGGAAAATCTTAGGCTTTATTGTGATGCACCTCTTCCATGAATATCACGGAGAAGTCACATTTAAAATATTCTCCTTTTAAGGTGATCTTGTTAAAGATTTTTTGGTATATTAGTCTTCCTCCTTTCCATTTTCTAATGTGCTTTACTCTCTGGAGAACTTTCCCATCCTGCTTTTTTTGTTAAATCCTCCACTAATTTTGACCATTACCCGTATTGACCAATTTGCTTCCACCAATTGGCAGCCTGGTTTCCCTCCACACCATTTAACTGAAACTGCTTCCTTGAAGAGTACAGATGAGTTTCTAAAAGCTAAACATGGTACTTGTGTGCATCCTTCAACAGTATTGGCCCCTCCCTTCTTCCATGAAATGTTTACCTTTTCATAATAGCTGAGATACATTCTCTCTTGATTCTTCTGCTGCTTCCCAGAATGTTTCTTCTCATTCTCATCTTCTCTTACTTGTGTTTACATACAGGTGTTCCGTAGGTTTATTCTCTAACCATACCATGCATATATTTTGGACTATCTCAAAGGCTCCCAAAGCTTTTGTGCAGGGGACTCAATCTTTATCTGTAATTTAAATATCCATCCTTAGCTTTAGACCTGAATTTCCCATAGATACTTCAAACTCAGTTAACTCTCAAACTAAAATCATTAACTCCCCCTTGAACATAAACTTCTTATTTCTCCTACCCCTCCTCCTGGGCTTGGGTTGAGGTTAAATCCATTCATTAGATTCTTCCATCACACTCTGTCCTTTGCCTCCTAACTCATGCTATTCTCTTAATCTGGATGGTTCTCCCTCTCTCTTTCCACATTTGTACATGCTAATTTCTCTTTCAGGTACAGTTCAAATTCTACCTCAGTTAATCAGCTCAAAACTAATTTGAATTTCACGTTTGTAATTAACTTTGTTTTTTGTTTTATCATTAGTTGTAGACATGTCCATACTGCTTTTATCGTTGGATTATGAATCCTTCAAATGATCTTTGTGGTCCTCGTACGCCAACTCAGTGACTTACTTGACATACTGATTTGTTGAATTGACTTGAAATGAATCACCCCTGATTTGTGCTTGTTGTTGTGGTTGTTTTGTTTTATTTTGTTTAGCCAGCCATGCAAACAGCATGGTCCTCCAAGGTACGATAATGTCACACTGTAACACAGAGGCTATTGGTATTTCTTTTTCATCCATACATCCGTTCATTCATTTATTCATTCATCCATAGTAGGGGCAGGAAAAATTAGAATGAAAGCAGCTGAAAGTCTCTAGAAAATAATTCATTTCTTCTCAGTCACTCAGAGCAATATCTTGGGCAGGTACTAAAGTAAAACTGTTTTGATCAATCCCAATATGCTGAGGTGGCAAACAAAATCACATTATTTGCAATTTACTGTTGTTCCATTAGTGATCTGCAGATCAAAAAGCTATCTGTTCTGACACTTCATTTCTGAAACTTAATGCTGTGTTTGTTTAATTTATCTAATTAGGACCTCTTAGCGCCTCAAATAGGTACTTTAAAATACACCACCACCACCCAGCTGTTAGCCTAGGGACAAAAGAATAAATGCAAATTTAACACTTCTCAAAGGTGAATCCGCACATTTTGGTGTCTTGACAGTATTCAATAACAATCAAGTGTTCTTAGAGACTGTCTACTAATTTGGTGATTATTTCTAAATCTCTTAATAAATACTGAAAATAGTTTTAAAAACTGACCATTATTTGAGTAAATATTTGTATGTATGTGTTAGTGTAATCTTTTATAATATAAAACTACTTTTCAGGGGTTTGTTACTGCTTCTGAAATAAAGAAAACTCTTGTCGAGATTTGAACAGAGAAGATAATGAAGCACACAATGTGGTAAGTGACTTGCAGATAGACTATTCTGGCAAACTATCTAATGCTCCATTATGTAGTTATCATTTGTAAGTTGCATACTTACAGAATGCATATTTACAGTAGTCACTGTTGAAGCTGTGAAACATGACCACAGTTGAATCAAACTCTGTCCACTCCTGTAAGCTTATTTTGATAAACTTGGTGTAACAGATACTTAGCTATCAACCATGGCAGAATATTTTAATTCTGATTTTTAATCAAGGAGAATTCAAGATTGCTTATATGACTGGGACACCCGTATTTGTGCTCCTGCAACCACAGAGTTTCTCAAGATGGCATTTAGGATCATGATACTGTTTTATAAAAGAGCAAACAAAGACTTTTCAGTTTCTTAAAAATTTGTTTATACTTTAGGTTATTCATATCGATATGCAGCAGTTAAATAAATATATCTTGATGCTTAAAGGTTTCTTTTTTTTTGTATTAGTTTACAAAAGCAAGTTAGTTTTCCTAACTTTATAAAAATCTGTAGTGTTTGGGGTTGCTCTCTTTTCTTGTTGTGTTTTCTATTATGGGTAAGTTTCTTTTTCTCTTCTCATCCTATTAAGAAGCCCTCTGGAGGGCTTCTCAAAGAATGAATGTTGGGTTGAAAGAGCAAAGGAAAGATAAGGCAAGAGAGTTCTAGAGTCACTTCTGGAGCAGGAGGAAAGACATGCTGTGTCCTCGGTCCGTCCCCACCACCATCCCACACCATCCAGGCCCAAGAAAATGTTGCATGCTGATGGTAACATAAACTAGATTTTTTTCCTACTAGTCAAATTTCAGAAACCATTAATAGATCCTACTTTATTTAGTTAGGGCCATTCTTTTAGACTAGAATTTCTCAAATTGAGATCAAAGAGTAAACTTTATATGATTATCAATAATTCCTAAGAAATTGTATGCAGTATATTGTGTGAATAGTCCTTTTTTCCTGTAGAGATGATCAATGGGTTTTATCAATTTTTAAAGGCTCTTGGTGATGAAAAGTTTTTATCTAACAAGGTTCGACTAATTTAGAACAGATGTGATTAAGATGAAAATTTTGGAAGAAGTGTGGAGTTTTGTATATTTATTTTTATTAATATTCCAGGTGGTGTTAGCTGTAAAATTTGCACCCTCATGACTCCTTTTTAATCTTTATAAATATTTTTATAGAAATAAAAGCTATTCAAAAGAGTTTTGTTGGTACTTTCCCTTTCGTCATCCTCTAAAACCTGAACCAAATTTGAATACTTATTCTTACGGATAAAAATATATATAAAACTTCATTCACGTTTATTTTATAGTCACTTTGCAATCCCTTATGTAGACTTTTAGTTACCCTGTGACTAAATGTATATCTTTTAAAAGACATGTTATTTTTAAAATATTCTGCCAATATTGGACCCTGTTATATGAATATTGATCTCTATTGCCTCCAGGATTTTGGTTTTTTTCTTTGTTTAATTTGTTTGTTTTTGCTCACAGTTATAGAGGGAAACCAATTCTGACCTAGTCATGACTTTTTTTGATCTTAGCTGAAAACTATGAAAAGTATTTGCTCTGCCTCCTGTATAATATCTCTGTCCCTGCTAAGGTAGACATTGCATCCCACTTCCATTTACACTCAGGAAAATATTTATTCTTTGGTATTCCAACAGCCTGCTTTATTTTCACTGATCTCTATTAACGAAGATTCTCCATTGGCCTGTCTATACCAACTCATAACTAATTTTATCTTTTGCATTAAATATATGCACGGTAAAGGTCTAGTGCAGATATTCTGATAATTTTTTGGTAGGGGATAGGAGAGGTTATCCAGGTTTCTGATGAGCCCGAGAAGGCTCCCCATGCCAGTGCATGTTCCCATTTGATGGCGACTGTGTTTCCCACCTAGAAAATACCTGAAGCCTACTAGCTTTAGACAGTCTGCCAGAAGTACTTTTTTGTAGTATTTTTTTTCTTCACTTAGTGACTCCGTTTTCCAGGAGAATAAGTTGAAATTTGATCAGATCGATGTAGAAAGCCAACAGTTACTCTGGCTTACAGTGTTATTTCTCAGCCAGATGCTTGTCTCTTCTGCCCAGCTGCAAAATTTCTCTGTACATAGAGATCTCTTTAGTGCCAAGGGGGATAAGCGAGAAGGGATGAAAATGCAGCTGCTGTTACATGGGTGACCCCACTCACACTGACTCCTTCAGCCCGTTTTTCTTAGAATCCTCAGAGAAATGCTTTGCCTAACCACCTATCCCAACATTTAGGATTTACTTTTAAGATGGTCAGTTAATATTTCTTGAACATAAACTTTTGGCCAGAGTAACTGGAAATTTGAGTTTATTAAACTTTTACATACTTAACTATGGTCTACAGGGTATTTTAAACTCAGCCATTTGGCTTCAGATCTACTTTCTTACCCCCAAACATACACAGTGTGAAATGTATGAGAAGTAATTGGATAAAGCATCGTTTCCAAGTCCTCAGTATCTTATTTCTTCCCCATAATAGTGAAAAAATATACAGTATTCTCATGATTAAACACACCAGACATAGCTGTAAGCTTGAATTTCTAGGAAAATTAAACAGAAGTGGTAATGAGTTGGAACTTAGGTCTCTAAATACCTAAGGTAATATATAAATGTATGAAAACCTAGCTTGAGAATGAGACAAAACATTATGGAATAGTTAAATGATTTACGAGATAGCATACTATGGAACATTAGGTAACTTAAAAAAAAAAGAAAAGGAGTAGGACTATGTATGTTCCGACTTGGAAAGTTTTCTATGATATATGTTGGGGAGAAAAGTGACATAAATCAAGTTATAGCATAATATGTGTGGTAAGATCTTTCTCACAGAAAAACAAAACCTGTATCAATCATGTTATCACACATATACATATATACAGAAATGTAATTTCAGTTCATTTGTTTTACAAAAACAAGATAAGTCAGTACATAATTGCTCATGCAGTGGAAATGTCTTGAAAACATGACCAGTTTAGTAGTTATATCTGGGGAACAGAATGACAGAGAAAGGAAAGAACACCATCTTATTTTGTGCTTCCCAGACTCCTGTATCACTAGATTCTTTTAACCTAGAGAAAACATTACTTTTATAAAACAGCCAGCTGTGATACTTATTGAACAATTGTTTAAATGTTTGTTTTGCATGGCCTGCCATTTGGCGATTTTCTGTTTAGCAGTGTTTACTGGAAAGTCCCATCAATTTCTTCAGCAGAAATGAGTGAAATAATATTGGGTTGCTGCTGTATTCTGAGATTATATAAAACTTTGTTTCTGATAAGAATCTATGTTGTAATTTTCTCTTTCTCGTTCACAGCAATTAGGGTAACTCCTTTTCTCTCTCATCTGTTGATTAGGATTCCTGGAGACATTACTTTCCATCAATCTGTGTCTAGTCAGTTCACCATTTCACCACCAGAGGTGTCATTCATAAACTTGCCAAAGCCTGACTTGAATGTCCCTGCCATTGCTCTGGACCTCCCCTTAGAAGTCACCTGGAAGTAGCACTACTTCTTATTGCTCCTCCTGGCTGAGGGATCCTATTCACAAGGCTTCTTTTGGGTTAAGCTAAATTAATCTGTTTTCCATGCAAGGAAATCTGTCAACATAGTCTAACTCCCACTTACTGGTCCCATACCTCTCATTGGGGACTGAGCTTGAAAAAGTATCAGTATTCATATATAACTTACATCTTTTTGTACAAGAAACATGCATATGTATATATTCCTGGAGGAGTAGACGGTACTCGTGCAGTGGGTTTAAACAGAGTTTACCTACTATGTTATCCTGGGGAAGCTTCTTAAACGCCCCAAGCCTTAGTTTTCTATTTCTGTTAAAAGCAAGTATATGAGAATACACAATCTATAGTATTGTTTTGAGAATTAAATGAGTAATTGAATGGAAGGTACTTGGAATAGCATCTGGCACAGGAAAGCATGAAATAAATATAAATTATTTTGTTTGTTTAGAGAACAATATAAACCATGGTAATCCTTATTAATAAATATTTTAAAGGAATAATTAGTAATAATATTTATGATGTGTAGAATGTGCTTTGCATTGATGGCCTGTTGCAAACCAGTAAGTGCTTATAAAATGTCTAACATTTCTGGGAAAGACATTCTGATAAACAGTAGCTGTTTAGGACAGGCTAAGTGTTTGAATAATAATAGTCGTAGCTCATTGTGATGCTTCCAAGCGCACTAGACACGTCTTAAATAGGTGACAGATTATCAAAGTGGAAAGCATACACTTGAATCTTAGTTCAATAATTTATTTTCTAATTATAGAGTTTTCAAAAGTCACTAGCAGAAGAGAATATTAAGAGTATAGATACTGCCAACATTGGTGAATGAGGAAGTAGCATTTGCCTTGGGAAAGACAGTGATTTCCTTAGTTTAATTTCTAGCTGGACGCCAAGTTATGGGTAAGTAACCGAGCAAAAAGGTAACACCACAGTACTGAACCAGCAATGAGAGAGAGAGAGGGAAAGGGGTTGTGGGGTAGGAAGGGAGGAAAGGAGAGAGAGAAAGAATGAAAGGGAGGAAGTGTGGGAAGGAGGAGGAGAGTGAAGGAAGGAAGGGAGGGAAGAAGGAAGGTTAGGAAGGGAGGGAAAAAGGAAGATTAGGAAGAGAGGGAAGAAGGAAGGAAGGAAGGAAGGTAGAAAGGTAGAAAGACAGGCAGGCAGGCAGGCAAGCAATGGAAGAAATATGAGTATAAACAAAAGGCACTCAAGTTCCCAGTTCAATACTTCTTTGTATATTCCACAAATTAGATTGTCAAGAACTCAGCTTCTCTCAGAAATTTAGGCTATTAGCCATTTACAACTTACTTCAAATTAATTTAATCAGATTATCAGATTAGGATTTGATAATCAGATTTGATTTAGACCCTGCCCAAATCAGCCAGCTTGAGGAAAATGGAGTTTTGATTGAAAAGTGGAACTGACGAGAAGTCTGATTCTGGAGCACAGTGCCGGCTGCTGCAGGAGGAGGGGAAAGGGGTGTTCAGTGAGTGGGGAGAGCCTGGGACAGCCGGAGGGCAGCGTGAGGGCACTGGATGCCTGAGGGCTGATGAAGAGAGTTTACCAAGAGTTGAGAAGTTTCCCAAGACAAACAGCACACTCTGCACTTTGGCTGAAGGTCCCTGGTGGCAGCGCATATTCCTGTCATCTGTGCTCGTTACATTCAATCACAGTGATACTATTCGTGGGATTTAGAGGTACCACATTCTCTGAGAGGACAGCTGATGGGGTTAATACCTGCATATCTGTTGAGTTTTATGTCCTGCTGATTTTGCTTATGAACTAAAAGATATTATATCTTAGACCTTTGCTCCAAAAGGCTAGTGTAATATTAATCATGTTTTTAGCAGATTTGAGATTTTAACTCAAAAACCTCGTCAGCATTCCATATGTTACGTTTCACGTGGGCCTTGCGAAGTGTAGACTGGATACGTCAGAACTAAAATGGGCTTTTGGTTCCCACTCTTGAGCATTTCAGGCTGCTTCTGAAGGTTATAAAGTTGAAATGTAATCTGTTTCATGGTGTGGGAAATGCTGCGTTAAGAGGCCTGGCCAGACGAAAGTACAAGTCTGTTTGCCATCAATGCCTTTTTCCTGAGAGACCTACATTCCATATCAATAAATGTTACCTCTATCTTTAAGTTTCAACAAAATTACTATTAATATATGTAATATATTAAGATATAAAATTCAATTTTGATTACCATGATTACTTTGTTTTAGATGCCAAAAAAATTGTACTGACTGTAAACATTTAAGAGGTTAAAGTTCCATGAACCCAAAGCAGGTGCTTTAGAAAGAAAATGGGGAGATTGTGTTCAAGATAAAGAAACTTGTATTAATTTCCCAGGGCTGTCATAACACAGGACCACAATCTGGGTGGCTTTAAACAACCAAAATTTATTCTCTCACAGTTCTGGGGGCTGGAACTTCGAAATCAGGGTGTCAGCAGGCCATGTTCTCTCTGATGCCTTGTTTCATGCCTTTCTGTTAGCCTCTGGTAGTTGCCAGAAATCCTTGGTGGCCCTTAGTTTACAGAGCCATCTCTCCAGTCTCTGCCTTTACTGTCACCACATGCGTTGGTGATGACATTGTCCCATCAATGTATGGCATTGTCTCCATGAATTTGAGTCTTTACATGGCTGTCATCCATTGTGTGTCTGTCTCTGAGTCCCTTCTTCTCTCCTTATAAGGCCGCTGTCATACTGGATAAGGACCCACTCTACTACAGTATGAACTGATCTTAACTGATCACTTCTGCAATGACACTATTTCCAAATAAGTACACGTTCACAGGTACCAGGGGTTATGACTTGAACATATCTTTTTGGAGGACACAGTTCAACCTACAAACAGTCAAACACAGAAATAAACCAGATGACAAACATACTTAAAGCATGGTAAAGGAACAGATGCCCCAATTAAGAAATCACTTAAAATGGAGTGTTAAATTATTCCTTTATCATATTATTCTCAAGTCTGTTAATGAGAGTATGAAATGACTCAAAAATGTCTACTCTCTGGAATCTAGTTTCTTCCTATATGTGAATTTGTATTTATTCCATAGAGTTAAATGGCTATTTTTAATTAACCTGTAAACATCTATATTGTCTATATAATTTAAAACTTCTGTTTTATTTACATTAAATATTCCACTGAGTTATTTTTCTCATTAAGTAATTCATAGCACTTAAGAGTGCTTATTCAGTGCCAAGGACTCTGTGGATAACTGAGAATGAAAGGAAAGAAACATAGTCCCCTGTTCTTAAAGTCTTGGGAGATGGATAAAAGCAAATTATGATGGAATTTTATGTTATTTAGAAGTATGCATTATACTATGGCAAGGCATAGAAAGGATGCTGAATGGGACTTTTATTGGGGAACAGTCCATACACCTTCCTGATTGAATTGAGATCCATGCTGTCTCCAGATAGAAGATGGCCAAGCAAAATATTGGAAGTAAGGCATTACCACAAGTGCCCAGATTAAGGAGGGAACCATGACTATGAACCTAGTTTTCATGCATGGCTGCTTTGATGTGGATAGCTTATGAGAGATGTTATTAAGAGCTACACAATGATCATACCACAAAGAATGCATATAGAGTAGGTGCCTACTATATAATGACACTCAGTAAATACTACCTTACAGACAATATAGACAGTGATCAGGAACATAGGCTCTGGCATCAGATTGCTTGGGTTTAATCCTAGTTTTCCATTTATTTGACCAATATTTAACTTCTCTAAACCTAATTTAAAAGTGCTCAATACATTTTAGTTATTACTGTTGCTCTTTATTTAAGATCATTCCCTATTGGTTGACTTTGAAGCACATAAGAGGCATATTCATAGGAACTTAATGTTAAATGATATAAATTGGGATCTTCTCAGAAAAGATCTGCATCTGCAAACTTTTTATTAGATCTTCTCACTTGTCATTGTTGTGTCCTACACACTCTTTTTCTATGGAAAAAGAAACAATAAGTGAAAGAATTTTTGTCTAGTAATTCTGGCATAGTATCACAAATTTGTAAATAATTTAGTTATTGTTAGCAAATGTTGGAGTAGAACATATTATTGTTTTAAGTGGCCATCCAACGTTGTGTTATGAAGCATGTAGCATGACAAATCTATTTCTTAGTAGAGGGAAAGGAGAAGAAAAAGAAGTATGACATCTTATACCTCTTGAAGTATTTCTGAGTCCAAGTACAGTGTTTGGGGTCCAAAACTCTGATTAAGAAAGATCTGTATACTAAATTCTTTTTTAAATGTATTTTTATTTTTCCAGCTTTATTAAGTATGCTTAACAAATTAAAAACTTTACATATTAAGGTGTAAAACATGATGTTTTGATATAAATATACCTGGTATAATGATTACCACACTCAGTCAAGCTAATTAGCACATCCATCACCTTACATAGTTACCTTTGTGTGTGTGTGTGTGTGTGGTGAAAACACTTAAGATTTACTCTCCTAGAAAATTTCAGGTATGCAGTGTATTAATATTAACTATAGTTAGTATGCTGTACATTAAATATCTAGACCTTATTCATGTTGTAACTGAATATTTGTACCATTTGACCATTATCTCCCCACTCCTACTCAGCCCCTGACAGTCACTATTCTACTCTCTGTTTTTCTAAGTTTGATTTTATTAGCTTCCACATATAAAAGAGATCATGTAGTATTTGTCTTACTGTGTCTGGATTATTTCACTTGGAATAATGTCCTCCAAACTCATACACGTTGTCACAAATGGCAAGATTTATTTCTTTTAAGGCTGATTAATATTCCACTTGTATATTTTTTTATCCATCCATCATTGATGGACACTTAACTTTGTTTCAAAATTAGTCTGACTCTTAAACAGCATGTCTTATGCAATTTTCCTAAGAATAATATAATCTCTTAGATTTTGATCATTTAAGATGTCTTTCTGTTGCCTTTATACGTAAAATGGAATCTGGCTAGTCTATAAGTTATAACATTTTCCATGATATATTAAAGAAAAATAAATTGTAAGTGGCTTAACCAATAAGGAAATTTACTGGTTCATATAACTGAAAGCAGTCATAGGTAGAGTAGGATGAATTCTGTGTTTTAATAATGTCAAGGTGCTAATTTATCTTCTCTCTCCTCTCTGTCTCCTGAGATGTCAATTTTATCCCCAAAGCTTGGTTCTGTCATAGTTACAAAAAACTGATTCCCAGATATGCATGCCTCCTTCTACATGAGAGACTAGATCAGGTATGGTCATGTGGTCCAGACTACTCTTAAACCAATATCTGTGGTGGGAGGAATGCCGTGCATTGACTGACTTATGTCAGGTTTTCTCCTAATTCTGTTCGATTAAGGCAACCATAGTTCACCTCTGATCTCTATGGTTGGACCTAAATCCTTTTATTCAAAAACTAATGTACCCCAGTGTTACATAGATAGTGTTAATTTTTCATTTTGTTAAGAAGTAATGTGGGTAGACCATTTTTATTCCTATGTAGATAAACACATATTATTTTTCCATTTTGATAGTGAAATTTGTCCTTTAAAATTATAATTAAATTTTTTCTTTGCTAGAGTGATCTAGGTCTGTGTCTTCCTCCATTAATTTTGCCAAGCATGTGGTGAATTGTTTAATTTAGCATTAGGCTTGAGAAAGTTCTCTTCTATTCTATCTTTGATATCTTTTTTTTAAATTTGTTCTTGCACTTCAGGAACATTAATTATTCATGAATTACCATTTTATTTTCAGTTATTTCTATTGAACATTTTCTCTTTCATGATTTCTTTTTTTGTTGTTGTGCTTTCCTAGAACAAAATAAATCTTAATCTGTCCACTAAAGTCTCTTTTTGCTGAGAACTTTTTCCTTCAATTATATTTTTTATTCCATGTTTTTCCACTTGCCTAGTCCTAGTGTTTTACTGGGGAACTGTTGAGATATCATATGATCTCTTCTGACTTCAGTCACCTAGCATGTGAGAATGGTTGTCTGTTAAACAGAATAGGAGCAGGTTAGAGGGGAAAAAATATTTTAGGGTTGGAGATGGAGTGCCTTTGGGCATGTAGAAATGAGATCTGAAGTGCTATATAGAGGTGTCTGTGTTGAAGATTTGGGGATTTTTCAACCTATTTGTGGATGTCAATTAGATTTCTAAGTAGAGTAAGAAAAAAAAAAGCAGCTAAAGAGGGAATCTTGATTTATTTCAGTTTAAACAATTGAAAACAAAATCAGATATATGAGAAGAAAAACAATCTAGGGGAAACAATGTCTTGGAAACCAAAGGGTTAGTTTTTCTTTTTCTTTTTTTGTTTTTACTTTAATACATATTTCTCAAGAATTACTTTTTGGACATTATTTCCACACCTAAGAAAATATTGGGTAACATGCCATGAAGTGTTCATCATTTTTCTCTATATAAGATATTTTTCTAATGCACAGTTTAATAAACTTTTAATTTTAGAACAATTTTATATCTAGAAAATTATTGCAAAGATGGTACAAATGTTTCCTGTATATCTCACACCCAATTTCTTGTTACATTAGTATGATATACTTGTCACAATTGGTCAAACATAATGGACACATTATTACAAACTAAAGTCCATACTTTATTCAGATTTCCTTAAGTTTTCCATTATGCCCCACCTTCTTTTGATTGTTGTTCTGGGATCACACCCAGGATACCACATTACATTAGTAGTCATGTCTCCTTAGGTACTTCTTGTTTGTGACACTTCCTCAGACTTTCCTTGTTTCTAATGATTTTGATAATTTTGAGATTTACTGGTCAGTTGTTCTGCAGAAAATCTCTCAATTGGAATTTGTCTGATGTTTTTCTTATGCTGAGACTGGAGTAATACATTTTGGGGAGGAAGACCACAAGGGTAAATCACCATTTTCATCACATAATATCAAAGTTAAATGCTCTCAAAATAACTTAACAAAATAACTTACGTACTTTGAGTTACAATCCAAAGTACTTTACTTACTTTGTTGCTCAAGTTGTTCCAGCTTTGACCATTGGGACTTCTTTCAGTTGGCTCCTGTATCTCCTTGATATATCTTCATCATTGTTTATTTTTTATTTTTATTTTTTGGCACTTAACTTACTTTTTGACAGTATAAGATGCTTCAGGCCTATTAAAGTGCATATTTCCTTCCAAGTCTTAGAATCAGACATTTCTCCAAGGAGACCTAGTTCCTTTTATTGCAGCATGGTATTAGAAACCAAGATCTGAGTGAGAGATGTGTTCATTTGTACTGGAGTCATTGAATCCTGGGCCCTCTTGGCTCACAGAGCGAAAACACATATATTTAGATTGGTTTTTTTTCATCAGCAGTTTGTAATTTTCCACATATACATATTGTACATATATTTTAGGTTTATACCTTAGTGCTTAATTTTTGATATTATTATAAATGGTATTTCTAAAATTTCAAATTCTAGTATTTATTGCTGGCAAAGAGAAAAGCAAATTGGCTTTAAAATTTTTGATATATTTTTACTAGCTTTATTGAGATATAAGTGACATATAACATTGTAAATTCAAAGTGTACAATGTGTTGATTTGATACACTAGTATATTGCAATCTGATTACTACTGTAGTGTTAGTTATCACCTCCATCACATCCCATAATTGTCATTTATTTTTCTGTGCTGAAAGCATTTAAGATCTACTCTCTTAGCAATATTCATGTATACTATACAGTACTATTAACTATAATCACAATGCTGTGCATTAGAACCCCAGAACTTACTCATCTGCTAACTGGCAGTTGGCTTTTGTATATTAACATTCTATCCTGAAACCTTGCTATAGTTGCTTTAAAAAAACTTTGGAATTTTTCTATATAGACAATCTTTTCTATGAAGAGAGACAATTTTATTCTTTTTTGATATTTATCCATTTCTTTTTTTATGGCACCAGCTAGGACTTCCTGTATGAAGTTGAGTAGGAGTGGAGACAGGGAACATCCTTGCCTTGTTCCTGGCTTTAGGGGGAAAGCATCTAGTTACTCATTACTGATTATGTTAGTTACAGGTTTTTGCAGGTGTTCTTCATCAATTTGGGGAAGTTTCGCTCTATTCTTAGTTTGTTGAGATTTTTTATCATGACTGAGTATTGGATTTTGTTAAATGCAATATCTTCTGTGTCAATTAATATAATCATATGATTTTCCTTGTATCTAGTTTTGGCATTAGAATAATGCTGATGTCATTGAATGAGTTAGGTAATATTCCTCTGTTTTTATTTTTTTGGAAGATATTGTGGAGAACTGATATTATTTCTTCCTTTAATGTTTGGTAGAAATCACTTGTGAAACCATTTAGTTCTGGTGATTTCTTTGGGGAAGGATAATTAATTATTAAATCAGCTTGTTTTCAGAGATAGAAATTCATGTTATCTATTTCCCTTGTGTGTATTTAGATTGCTCTTAATCCTTCTAAAACGGTAAAATAACTTGATAAAATATGAAAATGTCTACAGAGATTGCCTCAAGAGGCAGATTTATCAATCTAGAAAATGCAGTGAAGCAGGGAATGGTTTAAAAACAAAACTGACAGTGGGAATGTAAAGTCTTTCAAAATTTTAATAAGATCGGTGAGAATAGGTTATCATTTGTCCATTACTTAAATATTTTTATTTGTTTGTATGTGTGATACGTGTCTGTGTTCATCTTCATTTGTTACCCCAGGTAAAAACTTAAATACTTTTTTTTCTATTTTGACAATTGTATGTTGTATTATATTTTATTTTAAATATTTGTAGGTGATTTTCATGGAAAATATTTACTTAGTCATTTAAGACCATTTTCCTTATAAAAACTTTAGTCATTCCATTCCATAATCATTTTCAATTTACATTTAAAATTTATTTCAAATTGTTTCTCAATATCTTATGAGTATTCTCACTAGGATACAGGTGTTCAATGTACTGTGTTATTATTAGTATATCTTGCTTAAAGTGAAAGCCACTGTCATGTAGTTTGTAATTTATTTGGAGTAATAATGAGCTTTTGTGCACAATGATTATGTCTTGGCTTTTTTTTTTTTATGTTAGCATTTCAAGAGATATGTGCTCTTTTTGGTCTCAACTGGCATGGGAAATAATAGAACCAAAAAAAAGTGAAACTAACAATCATAATTTCACACAAATAACGATGTCTTTAGGCACTTTACGGCAATGACATCATGATGCTGTAGGGTGACATATAATATATCACTTTTCACAATAGTGTCTTTCATAATAATTTGTTTATGGTGAGTACTTGAATATGTGATACTTATCATTATTGCATAATATTCTATCACATTTCCAAAACTGCTGTTCATTACCTAATGCCTCAGCACTCTGAAATTCTCAACAAACAAGAGTGTCGTTTTCTTCAGAAACGTTTGGCTTTCAGTTTGCTTTAGAAAAGTTTGCCTTTCAGTTTGCTTACTAGACTATCTGAAACATGAGATCAGGAGCTGTGTTTTTTATCCCACACAACGCTTAACCCAGTGCCCCACACAAAATCAGCATGAAATAGAATTTCAGGAAGGATGAATGAATCAAAAGACGAATGAATGCTCACATCCACATGTCAGCTGGTAGGTGAAACGATTCCTATTGCAGTGGTCATTTCAGTCATCTTTTCCTCACCACTGCTGGTTAGGTTTATTAGTTTGCTATTGGCTTCTTCTTTCTCCCTCTACTAACTCCACATGGAGGTCTCATTGACTCTTACATAAAGGTTGAGAACTGAATCCACAGAGCAACTACCTCATCATATTCACAGGTTCTGCCCAACATCTGGAGATATTCTGATTAACCCCTTGACTTGTTTTATCTTTTATTATCTTCAGTCTCACTTCCTTTACCTGTATTCAGACTTTTTGCAAGGCACTCACATTTCTCTTCCTTCTTCCTTTAGAGTCTCTTCCATTTGTAAAAGCTACTTGAACTCTCCCCTTACAAACACTAACCTTTTTTCATTTCCAGCTCTTAATACGAAAATTTTATCTAGTAACAGACTTCAGCTGTAAATTGTCTATGGATCAAAACTATCTTGCAAGATCAAAAGTTTATATTTCTTTTTTTATTGTCCTAAAGGAAAAGCCAAGCACCTATTTATTCTGTAATTTTTTCGAAGTCAGTGCATGTTAATAGTGCACATACCATTTTGTTCTGTACCAGACAATGACTTAAGCATGGTATTCCTATTCAATATATGAAAATGGGAAGTATCATGAAAGAGTAGCAACTGTTATATTTTCCTTCATTCTCAACAATATGTATGGCTTTTATATAAACTCTGGCACATGTAGATTTTCCTCTTTCTGGAAAATGTAAAAATGTACACTTCCTTCATAAATTACATGCTCTGTTGGAACACCTGAGTATAGAAACAAACTGTAATCAACAACAAGGTGATTTTTCACTTCTTTTTACTTAGACGTAGTATTGGTTTTCTTAGGCTGCCATAAAAAATTCCACAGACTGGATGGCTTAAAAAAACAGAAACTTATTTCTCACAATTCTGGCAGCTAGAAGTCCGAGATCAAGGTGCCCACGGGGTTGGTTTCTTCTGAATCTCTTTCCTTGGCTGCAGTTGGACTTCTCCCTGTGTCTTCACATGATCTTCCCTCTGTGTATTTCTGTGTGCTAATCTCTCTTTGTGAGGACGCTAGTCATATTGGACTGCGGCCCACTCTAATGACCTCATTTAACTGAATTAATCTCTTTAAAGTTCACATCTCCAAATACTGTCACATTCTGAGATACTGGGAATTAGGACTTCAACATATGAATTTTGGGGAAACGGGACACAATTCAGCCCCTAACATTCATGATCGAACTAACTGCTTTGTGCATGCGTGTCTAAGGAGAAGACAGGAATGCAGAATGGCAGAGTAAGAGAAGTAATTCTGCGATGAACAAATGTTACTTCGGGGCCTCTATTTTATAGCTCCTGCAGGATACGTGTCACCGTGTAATTGTGAGGGATAATTTTCGTGGTAGATTGTAATGACAGACCATTCAGAGAAACATGTTGAATATTTTCCTGGATTGAAAGAAAGAGGCACAAAAGAAACCATTTCCCAGCATTTTATTTGATTCCATGAGAATTCTGAGCAGCCAATTGTACTCAGCTACATAGGAAGTCAGATCCAATGGGAATCTTTCTGGTTTATGCGTGTACTACTTTCAGAATAAGACAGTAAGTCACCTGTTATACAATAATATGTAAACATGCATTTTTAATGAATTTGGTCTTTCAGTGTATATGCACCCATCAAACCTAATAGTTGAACCTCTCTGTAACCATCTTCACCATTTCCTATCTGAGAAAATGACATTGTATTATAAAATTACAATTTTTATAGCTTAGATCTCTAGTTTCTAATATAAGAAAACAAACCTACCACTTTTGGGTGCAGGAATAGAAACAAAGGAAACTTTGCGAAAGCAGAAGAAACAACTTTCTGAAACAATCCCTTGACATACTTTTACAGTATATTAGAAACATTTATTTTTTGGTCAGCTTCTGACTACAGTGTGAACCAACCAGTTATATTTAAAAAAAAAAATGTCTTATTGGCTACTTGCCCTAAATGAGGAGACATCCTTCTACCCCGAATTAACAGCTGAAACTAAAATCCCTAAATGAAAAGATGTTGTCTTCTCTCACCATTGTTGTCCATAATTAGGACTTTGGTCGGGAGTAAGAATAACTTGTTTATAGTCCATGTTATCACACTCCTCTCAGCTTCTCGCTCTCTTCCACATGTGGAATGACTTCCTGATCCGTTCTCCGCACATGTGTAATGTTTGGCTCCAGTCTTGAGTGCAATAGCTCTAAGTTATCAGATCTTTTCTTCCTGCTACATCAGATAATTTTGATTATTACTTAAAGTGTGCTTCTCCTGACTTTGGTTTCCTTTGCAATTTAGACCATGAATGGGCAAATTTTAATCTTTTACAACTCAGGATATTATTTTCACACTCAGCCTAATAGCTAAATAAGCTTAGAAATTTAGGAAAAGTAAATTGGACCACTTGGTATTTTTTCATATAAGGAAAACAAACTCTCTGTGTATTAGGGATTGCTTCTGGAGGAACATCCAGAGCATTAGGCAGTCAGTACTAACTCTCAGAATGATATGAGTCTCTCTGGTCATGTGATACAGCTTTCTATCTTGGTGTGGTCAAAGAGGTTTGGTTTGGGTTGAGTGGGTACCATCTTAGTTCTCCAGGTGCTCCAGGTGCATGGTAGGGGCCATGTTATTGCTACACATAAGGGTTATTTTAATGTTAGTTTGAATACGTCAGAAGAATTAGGTTAGAATTCCACACAAATGTACGAATCTTTGTTACCTTCATATTTCACTTCTCCTCCGTGATACAAAATATTACTCTTCTTTAAATAGGGCATAAAATGATTCCAAGTTACCAGATCCAAATGCTGAACAAACAGTTCATATTTACCAAGAGGAATAGGGTTAAATTTTGTTCTCCACTGACAAATCCCAGCCCAGAACAGATTTTAGCCAGGCAGCTAGCAGAGCTCGCTGGGTGAACTGCACGGGCCACGGTGGGTGCAGAGCTCAGAGCCGGAAAGCAAACAGCTGCTCTAGCCTGATTTGAGTTAAAATAGTGTGAGTGTTTAGTCTGGCGCACAGCTTCAGGGGAGATTGGCAGCTGGGTCAAACAAAGTCCTTCCATTGGCTCTCTTCCCAGGCAGCTTCTGCTAGTATTTAGGTACTAGTGCAGTGTAGGGCCCTTTCTCAGGCAAAACCTAACATCTGACCGCACCCTCTTTGCTTTTTCCAAAAAAAAAAAAAAAAAAAAAAAAAGAAAGAAAAGAAAAGAAAAAAAGAAAAAAGCTTCTTTTCCCTTCTTTCGTTAAGATAAATTCTCCAGTAGACAACCTCTCCCGCTAATTGTGTATTAGCAATGTATTTTATCTTGCTAGCTGACGCACTGGGCTCTCAACGTGGTGTGGAAGGCAGCCTGTTACAGTGCTGGATTCATAAAAGGGCCTTTATGGTTTGTGAAAGAATATCTGTGTGCTTAGGCAGGAAACTTTTTGATCTGCAGAAAAGCCAGAAGACATCTAGGTAAGGCTGCGTATCAAATCTACTTTTTGGGGGGGAAAGTTGGGCAGTGAGAATGATTCATCATAAGCGACGTGAGTTTGGAGTGTGCCTGTTCACTTGTAGAAGTTTAAAAGGTACTATTTGTTTTGCTTATATTTTGTTTGTTTGTTGAAATCTTAAAGGAATACTGTAGTCTGCATTTTTACGATTTTGTTCTCTGCTGCTGGGCTGATCATAGTGGATATAGAGTTTTATTATATAGCAAAATCTTTGTAAACTGCCACAGAAAGAAAGTGTCTTTAGAAGGGAAATTGACAAGTTTTAAAGAGTAATTGTACAATCATTTGAGGACAGAGGAACACTGCATTAGACTAACAAGGGTTTAATTACCAAAAATAGTTTAATGTTGCTTTGGAAGGAATATTAAGTAAGTTGTCTTTGTCTCTTACTTTTTAATTTTAGTCGCTGATTTAGCCTGTTGGGTCACATTTTTTGTTAGTGCTGAAGGCTGCCATGAATCCCTAATGAGGCCCCTTTGCACATGATTTTGGCACTTGGCCAAAATCAACTTCCCAGCGGCAAGCTTTCTCCAAAGAACCTGGAGCAAAAAAAAAAAAAAAAAACATTTATTAGAAATCATGTCTGAAAGCTGCCATAACCAGTTGTGTAGGCATGCCAAAATGACTTTATACAGTAAATATGAAACGATTTAAGAAAATTTTCCTTGTATTGTTGCTTTTAAAATTATGAATTTCTGCTTGTGGCCACCTAAAATACGTTAGAACAAGAACTATCTTAAAGAAGGTTTATCGATTTTTTTGTTTTTCTCAGCAGACCAGAGTAGGGGTGATTATCTTGCTGAGAAATATACAGTACGGAAGGGTTATTCAGAACACTTCAGGATAAGTAACAGATGAATTCTTAAAACTGTTCATCTCTGTAAGTAATACTCAGTGAACAGTAAGTAATGAAGTTTTCTAGAAGTTTCAGTGTGTGCACAACTAAGCTTAACATTTTTTAAATGGCACTTTTGTATATTTTAAATACTACAGTGTTTGGGATTCTAAAAAACATTAGCGCTTATTGTATGATTTTGAAAATTTATTAATGCCTTGATAGTATTCCTACCAAATATTTTAATAAAGGTGCTTGATATATAAACACAACTAAATAACTTTAAGTAATTGTTTTTAATTACTGTTTTGCAATAAAAAGTATATTTTTTTAATGTAAGAGACTCTGAAATTCAAAGACACTTCCATCTAATTTTTGAAACTGTCAATTTTGATTTTATTACAACTGAATTTTGTCATGTAAGCCATTACGTTATTTTACACCCTAGCATAAATTAAATTCACAAGTTGCAGTGAAATACCTTAGTAATCAGATATTAACAGCCTCAGATTTTATATAACCATTCTAGCAATATCTTAGACATTAAAAATAGACACACCGCAGAGTGTTTAAAAGCAGAAAAGTAGTATCTCAGTTGCTGTTTTCTTTTTGAGAAATACTGTTATCACTATCCTAAATGCTGTTTTGCCTGGTTATGTTAGTCTGTAGAAGTCGAGAGTGAAACTTTATTTTTCACTTTAAAATAATCATATTTCTCTTTAACATATTGATGAGAACTTGATTTATTCTTTAAAGAAACATGATTTAGAGCTGTCTTAGTAAGTATGTTTTTCATATATTTATCGCTAGGTTTATCTTCTCTTTTTTATTATGCAGTGTAAAATATTGCTAATTTGGGTCATAGGGAAAAATGAAGATTTACTTTTAGGAAATTTTAGCATTAAAAGATGCACCTTGATTTTCATCAATTTATGTATATATGTAATTTATGTATGTATAAAATATTTCCTGGTATTCCTGTGGACTGAATTATGATACTGTATTTACCTTGCTATTAGTTGCATTGAGCCATGGAGTGTTTGAAGTTACCATTTCAGTGAACATTAAAGTACAGAGATGTTATAAATTGGGAAAGGGTAATATGTATCTGCTATTTATAGAAATTTATCTGGGTAAGTTCTATATTTCTATGTGAGTTCACAGTTGAATTCTCCTTTAATGTAATCTTTATTCTTTAAAAAGAAGTTAATATATTAGGTAGACAGTTCAAGATTTGAATTTAAAAGGGAACATTTTATCATTTACTATCATCAAACAGGTGCAGGAAAAAGGGGATAGCTTGCTTATTCAGCAGAGTTCTTGCTTAAAAATTCTATTTTTATAGTAATCTTAGCTCTTATGCACCTTATCTTCTGTTTTCATCTTTTAATTTTTTAGTTATTATCTTTCTTATTTGAAATTGGCAGAATGTTTCTCTAAAATATACTGAAAATCTTTCAATTAGTGATTTTAGTTTTTTGGTTAATTAGAGGTCATAGAGAAATAAATGCCATAGAATATAGAACTTTTAGTGTACACAGATATGTTAGTTTCTGAGGTCAGAAGAAGCTTAACTGTACAAAATTCCTGGCAGATAATTTTGACTTGAGGTAGAAACAAGAATTGAGAAAAATTTAAGTTATATTCCTTGCTGAAAAAGCTAAGAAACTTACTTTCTTTTGCTATGGCTACAAATTGTGATTGAGTATTTCCAAAGCATAGGCTTTTCAGCAAAATTATTAGCTAATTTTCCTTGGAACTATAAAAGCAAAACACTGATTATATTTTCTTCACTGAGTTGGCATTTTAAAAACAATATTCAGAATTACTTTTAATTACTTTTTAAAAGTATTTCAGTATTTTTGTTAAATGTATTTGCAAAGAACAGTTTGAATAATTTGTTTCATTCATCATTTTTCCCATTCTTTTGGAAATATTAAAACCTATTCCACTTTACAATATAGAAACAACTTCACTCTTCAACGAAAGTGAAATTCAACTGCAGTTGTCAATTTAGATTATGGGCCTTTACCTACTTAAGTGTGACAGTGTTTTGGTTTGTTTCAATTATGCAACAGGCACATAAAATACTTTCCCCCAATTAAAAGAGATATTAATTAAGTATAAATTTTAATTCTAGATGAAAAGAAAAGTTTAAAACTGCAGGATTTTGTGCACAACTTTTAAAATGTTGGAAATGTTACAGAAGGGCATTTTTGATGAGTGTTTTATCGTTTAAATGAAATGTTTTGTAAGGTAAATGGTAAATTCCAGCAATGAGATAAATGTGTTGCTACATTAGATAGAATATAATTATTGAATTTTGGCATAAATTCAGTGACCTCTGCCATAAAAGATTAGTATATGTGGGATGATCTTGGATTTGCAATAACAAAAGTGGATGGTGAAGCACGTGAGCCACGAACCTTTGTTGTTTTAGAGAAAGTGTGTGCTGAAAGTAAAAAGACACTTTTCATGTAACTGCTGATAATCATATTTTGTCGCTTAATTAACACAATAAATCTTGAACATTAAAAAAGTAATTACAATTTGTAAAATGCATTTGTAAGACTTTTTTCATATAATTAACTGCAGTTTTTCTTTTGTCATTGTTTTATGACATGAACAACTGTCATAGTTCCAAGCAGCCAATATCTAACTATGGATTAGATAACCAAGTGATTTTTTAAATGTGCTTTTATTTAAATACAATTAATATTGAATAAAGAATAATGTTCTCTGATTTTGTCTTTTTTGTATGAAAGAATGGTTGATTTGCACTTGTTGCATTTTTTTACTCAATATTGATTTAGTATTTAAGTTATCATAAAGTAAATATTGCTATTTGATATAGTTTTTAAACATGGTAGGGTTTATTTTACAAGCAACCTGACCTACTATATATTTAAACAATGGTGATTTTTACTAGCTGTATATTCTTCTCTCAAGTCAGTATGATCGGCAAAAGGCTCTCTTTTTTGGTGCTCAAAATTTTTTCTAAAAACCTCTGTAGTTTTTAGTTTTAGTTTTCAGTTTTCTCTTGTTCATTTGTCCAGGTGTGTCTGCCAACCTGAGTATCTGCCTACGTTCTGAAGTATCTGTCCTGTGAGCATTAGGTTGGAAAGTGTAGTGGCAGGTTCTAAGTTTACTCTTGTTTCATACTACTCTGGATAGACTGACCTTGAGTTTCCTATTGAAAGCTAATCTATATACAAATCAGTATACACGATCACGCTTAAGTCTGATGATTTTGATAATTTAAAGCATTGAATATTCTGTTTAAGTGGTCATTTACACATTTGTGTAGTGATTCTAAATATCTGACTATTACTGGTTTTAAAGCCTTACTAATTTATAGAAAATGTGAAATGCCATCATTTGCTTAAAAATTACTAATATTTACTGATTTTATCATTGCCTCTGCTCTGATATTATTGAAATGTTACATAATAGTGCTCCTTAAAATTACCATGAGACTAAGCCCTGCCTTACTTTTCATTCCCCCCATTAACTTAAGAGGTTAACATATGTGTGTGGGGAGATGCCTGAAAATATTTCAAAAATTTTTTCTCTCCTGTGATTATCAACTACTTTACTCTTTGCAAAGATTTTGAAAGGAGCGATTGTGTATTTTTTGAATGTTTATATAAATGTGAGGAATACATGGGCTTTCTGTGGACCTAAGTTAAAAAACTAAAATAGAAAATAAGATTAAGATTAATGGCATGGTGTATTTTTATAGCAACTAATTGCAACTTGCTATTCGTACATAAACAACAAACTGGAAAGATACACAGTGGACTCTGAGAGCAGCCTTCATTTACTTTTTACTTAAGAACTGCTGAGAAAGTGGTGGCAAAGAGATGATTTCGGTCCAGTCTGTATGATCTGTGATATTTTAGGCCCATGCAATCATTTCCCATATTTAAATCCTCTGGTCTTGCTTCAGAGCCTCCTTAACACTAATCTCTGAAATTTTTACAGAGGGAGGGGTTGCAGAACACACTCATTCTTGCTGTTCACTGGAGGGTCCGTGATTGGGGTTTCTTTGGCAAAGACAGTGTTTTTCTCTGTATAGTGATTTTTAAAAAATCACAGTTTGGGTAGGTGGGCTCAATCAGTTGGCCAAATGAGCATAATAACCAAGCCAACTCAGCCTTAACAAGGATAATTAGTTTTTCATTCTTCCCTTAAACCTAGGCACTTTCTTGAAGAATGTGGGCAGTTGTGCTTGAGTTGCTGAAAACTGTACAGCATGCATATTCTAATTCTGAATTAGTAAACTGTTTTGTGATCAAAATAGTTTATATCAATATATGCTGTGTCCAAAATATTTAAACAATGGTAGAAGCAGTTGCTCTGAGATTCAATTTGTAGGATTAACTTTATTATAATTTTATTTGAGATGTAGTCTGCAAATTACTTTAAAAAAGCACTCTTTACTTTTTTTCTATTACATTCTTCTTGAGGCATAATGATTTTTAGATATAATTTTTTTGCTAGTGAAGCAGTTTTTGAAAATTTTATGTATATTGCCATTGCTTGTTCTGTAGAATTCTAACCTGATCACATGTTCTTTCCTGTCCATTCCTAGGGCCCATTCATAAATATTCTCTAGAGAGATTTTTTTTGTCAACAGCCAGTTTTAGACAAATTCAGGTAGCTTGACAGTCAAAAAGGTTGCTACACAGAAAATCCCTATCTGAGTGTGATTTAGCTAGTTCTAAAACATGTTCGATTGTCAGGAAATGAATCAACAAGGACATAGAAACAAAGAATGATTTGTAATTTTGGCAAATGAAACAGCAATAATCAGTCCAAAATATTTATAGAAGGATAACATTTTTCTATTGACATATTTTGTGTCAAGAAATTTAATTTGGAAACTGCTATTTGTTACTAGAAAGCGGTAATGACTTTAGTAATCAATAGTTCAAAATGCCTGATATAAGACAAAGGGCTGACTTAAATGAATTAGTCTTAGATAAAATGTAAGCTATTAGGTTACCTCAGACCTGGAATTTGGGTTAACTTTCAATATCCAAATCATTAAATATGAATGTAATAGTATTTGTGTGTTTTCTACTTTCAGAATTAGCCATGTCTACCTATGAAATCTGTTCCCTCCTCTTAGATAACTAACTTAAGAGTAATCAAATATCTTACAATTTCCATTTACCATCTTAACGCCTACTCACGATGAAACTTGCAGAAACAAAATCACATAAAAGTCTGGATTAATAGTGAGATGAGATTATGTAGCCGAAAATGAAATTACATGTATAAAGCGCAGGTGTTTACTAGCATTTGTGCAGCCAGATAAACAGTTGCATTGCAGGTAGAGTTCCTCCTTTCTCACTTGAGAAAAGTGCAATTAAAAGTAATTAACAGATGTATGAAATGTACAGCTGCTTTCTTCTAACTAAATTTCACAGAAATGGACTAAATTACAATGGATTTAAAAGTTACTACATTTTAATGGTTTTTAAATTGGATTGGAACCAGCATTACTAGGTTTACTAGCTAAAGGGAATGAATACTTATGAGTACTTGGGACAATCTCTGCTTAGGTGGCAGCAAAACCATTAAGGTATTGGAAATTGCTACCAGACCAAAACATACAGCAAGTTAGTGAAAATTAAGTTTGTAGATCCCTTCTATGCACTCTATGCCTTTATGCTATTTATATGATATATTCCCTGACAGCATGCAAAATGATTCAGCTATGAGTGGAAAAGTGTGTACATGTGCGTGCATATTTATAGGATGGTGCGTGTGTGTGTGTGTGTGTGTGTGTGTGTGTGTGTGTGTATAAGAGATCTTTGTTTTCTTTTCCTAGTGGTAAGGAAAATACCAAGAGTAAGATGTCGGTATGTTGGTAAAAATAGGGAATACTGGTAAACTGTTTTTGTGTACTGGGTTGTAAGCAATGACCATGAACCTACATTTCTGGAAAATAAGCCTTTTTTTTTCTCCAATCCATGCATTTCTCCTGGAGCTACTTATATGCTCAGTAGCAATAAGCTACCGTCATTAATATTATCCTACCAGTAAAGAGTTGTTCTTTTTTTTTAAATTGAAGTATAGTTCATTTACAGTATTATGTTAGTTTCAGGTATATAGCAAAATGGTTCAGTTATATACATATACATTTCCATATTGTTTTCCATTAGAGGTTATTACAAGATATTGACTATTTCCCTGTGTTATACAGTAAATCCTGTTGCTTACCTATTTTATATATAATAGTGTGTATCTGTTAATCTCATGCTCTCAATTTATTCCTCCCCCTTCCCTGTCCCCTCTGGTAACCGTAAGTTTGTTTTCTATGTCTGTGAGTCCGTTTCTGTTTTGCAGATAGATTTATTTGTATATTTTTTAGATTCCACATACAAGTGATATCATATAACATTTGTCTATCTCTGACTTTCTTCACTTTTTATAATAATCTGTAGCTGTATGTTGCTGCAAATGGCAATATTTCATTTTTATGGCTGAGTAATATTTAATTTTATATATATGTCTATACATCACTTCTTTACTCATTCATTTATTGATGGACATTCAGGTTGCTTCCATGTCTTGGCTATTGTAAATAGTGATGCTATGAACATTGAAGTGCATGTATCTTTTCAAATTAGAGTTCCCTCCAGATGCATGCTGATGCGTGGGATCGCTGGATCATATAGTAGCCCCATTTTCAGTTTTTTAAGGAAACTCCATACTATTTTCCATAGTGGTTGCACCAATTTACATTCCCACCAAGAGTGTAGGAGGGTTCCCTTTTCTCCACACCTTCTCTAGCATATATGATTTGTAGACTTTTTGATGATGGCCATTCTGAGACGTGTGAGGTTACAGTCATTGTGTTTTTGATTTACATTTCTCTAATTAGTGATGTTAAGCATCTTTTCATATGCTGGTTTGTAATCTATATGTGTTCTTTGGAGAAATGTCTGTTTAGGTCTTCTGCCCATTTTTTGATTGGGTTGTTTGGGTTTTTGGGTTTTTTTTAATAGTAAATTGTAAGAGCTGTTTGTATATTTTGGAAATTAAGCCCTTGTTGGTCACATCGTTTGCAAATATTTTCTCTCACTCCATAGGTCACGTTTTCATTTTGTTTATAGTTTCCTTCACTGTGCAAAAGCTTTTAAGTTTGATTAGGTCCCATTTGTTTATTTTTGCTTTTATTTATTTTGCCATGGGAGACTGAGCTAAGAAAACATTGCTACGATTTATGTCAGAGAATGTTTTGCCTATGTTCTCTTCTAGGAGTTTTACAGTGTCATGCCTTTTATTTAGGTCTTTAAATCATTTTGAGTTTATTTGTTGTATATAGTGTGAAGGAGTGTTCTAATTTTATTGGCCTACATAAAGCTATCCAGCTTTCCCAACACCACCTGTTAAAGAGACTGTCTTTTACCCATTGTATATTCCTGACTCCTTTGTTGAAAATTAATTGACCATAGGTATATGGGTTTATTTCTGAGCTCTCTATTCTGTTCTATTGACATATGTTTGTTTTTGTGCCAATACCACTCTGTTTTGAATAATGTAGCTTTGTAGTGTTGTCTGAACCTGGGAGGGTTATACTTCCAACTTTGTTCTTTTCCCTCAGGATTGCTTTGGCAATTCTGGGATGGCAAAGACCTATTCTTGACCAAGTTTTCTTGGACTTGAAATATACTTCTTTTCTTTGCAGTTAGGAATAGCCAAGCTTTTCTAAAACTCTTCTGGAAAGGTATGTTGATGGTTAAAGGAAGAAGGGGAAGTGGAAGGGGAGGGATTGCATTGGATCAGGGAATTAAAGAGCTTTTATACTCTGTGTAAGATCAGAGATTTATTATAATCAGTCCATTAATACTTCAACAATAGTTTGCTTTTGTAAGAGTATTACTAAAAGAATTTCAAAAATTTGACCTTGGAGGTAATTAGAAAACTGAGTCATTGGTTATGAGCATGCTGATGGAACCCTTTCTCTATCCTGTCTACAACATTTTTTCAAGTGATTGACCCCTGTCATTGAAAGTGTTATGCATGACCAGTCATAGTTGTAGTGGTGCAGATCCAGTGCAGAGTTCTTCATACATCTCATCTCACTGAATCCTTTAAATAACCATCAAAAGTAGGGACAATTCTCCCTATTGTATAGATGGGAGTTCTTAGAGTGCCTAAGTAATTTTCTTAGAATTCCTGGCCTACTAAGTGTTAATGGTGCTTCTAGTCCATGCCGTTATCTGTTGCGCTATATTTAATGATCTTGACCTTGAAGATATGACAAACATTAAATATAATCCTCTGACTTAATACTTGTCTTTTTAAACAGTTGAAGAAGCAGAGTTCTAAAAGTATCAAAAATCGGTCACAGTTGGAGAATAGTGATAGATACTGTATACATTAGGTATTTTTAACATTTGAAGTACTTTAAATATTATTTAAGTTAAACAATAGCCAGTGACCAATAAAACAGTTTTGGTCACAAGCAGTTTTTCTCCAGAAAAATATAATAATGTATGTGGGCAAAGACTGCATTTATATGAGGCTCTTTTGCACATCAGTGGCTTGAAATATTAAGAGCCGTGGAATAGCACATCAGGGAGAAAAGCATTCTCTAAAGACATTTCACTAGCTTGTTTTGTGAACATACGTTATTGTAATCAGAGCTACAGGAATTGGAGAGGTGCAGATATTTTTCATTGCGGTCACCAGTAACACCCAGTGCTCCAGAGCAGAGCACCGTTGTGGCGTCCAATGGAAGCCAACTCAGAATCTTTCCCATGGTTCTTCAGGCTCTGAAGTGGGCATTCCCACTAGATGATGGTGTCTCTTTACTTGAAAATTTACAGTTTGTCCATGTCACAGGATGTGTAGGAAGAAACCAAAACTATATTACAGACCAATTATTGGTAAATGTTTTAAAGTTAAATTTCTAATCTCTGTTGATAAGTCTAAAACTTGAAATGAGGAATGGGGATAAAATACATTTTATAAAATTGTTTATTGTATTTCCATGTAATGTTGGGTATTATTATTCAAAATATCTTGATGAACACTGAAAATTTTGTTCCAAAATCACTTTTCCAATACTCATATATTTGATTCATTGGCTTTTAGAGCTGTGACTGTTGAATGCTATTTCTTTAACTCCCTTACTTTATGCAGGACAGAATGGTGACTTGGGGGAAAAAAAATGTCTCTCTGCTCATAGTATTAATACTAGTGCCTGGAGAGTTGGCTTTGAATGTAGGTCTTCCTTCTGGGTTTGTATTCCTTTCTCTACATAAGGCCCTCTTATCCTGTAAAGTCATTTATATCCAGCTAGCAAATGTTCTGTTTCACTCTTTTTAAAACTTTAGTGGTGTGAAAAAAGAGTAGAAGGAGAATTTAACTTCATTATTAAACATGAAAAAGACTAATAAAAAGTGTATATAATTGAATATAAACTTGCCCATGAATTATCATTTCTGTAAAGTCACATTATTAAAAGTTTCTAGTTTATAATTTCATACTTGATTCTAGGGTACTCTGATCCTTTAAGTTTTATTGAAATATTCATTTAGCATCCTTGCTGAAAAATTGATGGTAGTCCTTTGAATTTTTTATTTCTTCATGAGATTAAAAGGTTTTTATTTTTTTAATGGAGAGATATAACATGCATGATTGTTAACCATACAACTGGGTGAATGTTTTACATATGTGTAAGCGTATATAATCATATGCATAAATACACGTAATCATCTCACAGATCAGGCTATAGAAATTTCTAGCACCCCAGAAGACCATCTCATGCACTATTGATATCTATCACCATAGATTAGGTTTACTAATTTTTTTATTTCATATAAATAGAATCACACAACATATACACATTTTTGTCTGGCTCATGTTACTCATCATTTTATCCCTGTGACTTCCCTATTTGTGTATATCAGTAGGTTGTTCTTTTCTGTTGTGGTGTAGTAATTTTTTATGTGAATATAGCACAACTCACTTATTAATTCTATACTTTTTGTTGTTTCCAGTTGTCTTTTTACATAATTTTTAAAATGTAGATCTGGTGTCAAAAAAGTAGAAGTCGGTTTTTCTATCTAGTAAATGAAATATGAAAACAGGATCATTTTAATTAAACCATAAGGGCAGTGATTGCTTTATATGATAACTAACTCATGCATATTTGAACCATGTGAAATGAAGACTTGATACTACTGTTATTAGTGGAAATAGTTTCTGAAGAGATTTAGTATGTGTTGTTCTAAGTAGATGCTAAAGAAGAATTCCTAAAATATTTAAACTTTTAACCATTATTCCTTTGCTTTTGTTATTTATTATATATATATATGTGTGTGTGTGTGTGTGTAACTGTAATTACAGGTCAGCCCACATATGTATCTTTTTAAACTCAATTATCCATTTTTTTAGAGTCTTTATGGATTGCTGAATTTTTCTGATGTAAAACAAAATAAATTAAACTATTGTCTTTGACAAAGAATAATTTGGAATGATTCTGAACATGTTTAATTTCATAATTTCATATATGAACAAAATAATATCCAATATTTTGACAATAGGGATAAAGGTTTGTTTGAAAGTAATGAGAAGACTTTTAGAGAGATTTTTGTTACTAGGTTTGTTTTGTTGTTGTTGTTCCACAGTTCCTGATACTATATTCAAATTTAAAATGATTTACTTTACTAGGAAGATACAAATGTTACTAATAAAAATGGAAAAGTTCTTTATTATAGAATAAAATAAGATTAGATTGTTACTTAGATATTATTAACCAACTCATCTATTGAGTCATTTGCTAGCTTCTATTGACTACATCCCTCAGTGCTAATGAATGTATTTGTCACATTGGCTATATTGATAAATAATCTGGGATTGTCATCTGGGATTGTTTACTTTTGCTAATAAGCAGCTACTTTAAATAAAATAAATAACATTAACATAGTATGTTAAAAATGTAGTTTACAAAGAAAGCCCTTTCACATAATATACACATTAACACTGCCCCACCCCCAACAGTGAAATAATTAGTATCCTATAGTTAGTTAAGACTGATCTGTATCCTGCACTGGGATTTTTTCCTATTCTAATTCTGTTGTCTCTTATTATAAGAAGCTACCTTTCTGCAAATAATGGAACCCCATTTAAGAGATCCAGGGTGAACAAGCAGTTTACTACAATTTTTCCAAAATGTATTTTTTAAAATATTGATTTGTTTTATGTATATTTATTACACTACAAAATTCCCTTATAATCTGGAAATTTATCAACAATAAATAATAATTTTTACAGGTCTTTTAGTGTTATATTTTAAAGATATTATAGCCCCTAAAAACAGTAGTACCACTTTCTAGTATTTTTGTTTTTATATAACCAGTCCAAATTTGGCCAAGGTCAATGATGCTTTTTATTATTTTTGACGACTATACAATGCCCGATAATGATTCCATTTTTGACACCAGCTGACAGTAAGCTTCCCTCTTAGATGAATTCATAGACGGTCTGTTCACCATTCAAACATGTGATGGACACTACAAAATTCCACTGCTGTTCTTCTGCTTAATTAGATGTATTTGCATCTGATAGAAAAAGACCAACTTCTTGCAACATTTTCCCCATAATAATTTTATTTTAGATATTAAATATAAATGTGCACAATGTCTGAAGGCCCCTGAATAGACAAATTAATGTGGACATTTAAAAAATACTTGTTTGCAAATACTAACTACTATACATAAAATAAATAAGTTTATACTGTATAGCATAGGGAACTATATTCAATATCTTATAATAATAACCTATAATTAAAAAATGAAAACAAATATATGTATGTTCCTGAATGACTGAAACATTATGCTGTACATCAGAAATTGACACAACATTGTAAACTGACTATACTTCAATAAAAAAGAATGCAAAAACATACTGATTTGTCATTACTACTATGCTGTGTATCTTCAGCTTGAAAATATGGTTGACTTCTGAGTATTGTCCTCTTTAAATCAGGATGTCACCTTGTAGCTACTGGCCTTTAGTGACCCGTGAAAATGGATAGAGTTATTCTGATCTCACTATGGAGAAGGTCAGGTTCACAGCTTGGATTTGAGAACAGCAGAAGGGATCACCTTAGAGGAAGAAGCTGGTTTTAAAAAAGCAAATGTTTATTTACATTAAGCTCATCAGAAATAGGTGGAGGTCGAGAAGGAAACAACTGCAGAATTACTTCAGGATATTTTTAAAGAGCCTCCATTTAGGTATCCTTATCTAAATACATTAACTTTGTAGCCATTTCCTCATGAAGAATGCATCAAACTTTTCTCTATCTAGAACCTTTTTTTTTAATCCACAGCTCATACTTATTCTTCTTGCTGTAATATTTAAATAATTTTATCTTAAAGATTTTGTGCTGAATGCTTAATTCATCAGTCCTTATTTCTGTCTTCTTGCAATTCTGTTTATTTGCTTTAATGTAGCTGCTATAAAAATCAACCATGGTTATCAGAAATAAGTATACACAATTCACAAAACTAGCATGCCTTGCAGAGATATAAGTAAAAATATAGTAGAGTATATGAGTGTATTTAGTAGTAGTAGTATATATAGTATAATGCATATATGTGTGTATGTATTTACATATAGATATATATTTACTGAGATGGACTTATTTCCTGAAAATTATTTTATACTTTGGGATTTTCATCTGGAATAGTCTAAATCTCATGTTATTTTTGGTGGGTTTACAAAGATCTCCAGGGGAAAATAGCAATAAATAGGACTTTTTATTAATAATAATTTATTTTGAAATTATGATATTTATATTCTGAAAACACTATTTTTTCATTTCTTACAGTGATACAGAGCAAGAAGTGATACATTAATATGTGATCATTTTTACCAGTATTATATTTTTCCCAGTACATATGTTATTGTTAAGAGAAACTGAGTTTATATTTCACTTCAATGAACAACAGCAAGAGCAAAATATGTTTTTATTTTGTTGAGACTTATTGTGAAATAATAAAGTACAGAATTTCCAATCAATTATAACATGTTTTAAATGCACAGAACTCTCTATAATAGCTATTTTTCTGTACTCATAGTTATGAATATAATTTATCAGTATGTTTTCTTCTGAAGAGAAGGGATGTATCTGATATTTCTTTGATTTTTTTCTTGCCTTGTTTGTCAGAAATTCTAGCTTATACAAAACTAAATGGCAATTCTGGCCAATGCGGACCACGACAATACCCAAACTCAGTAAGAAAATTGCCATGTGTGGAGGACTGTACTCCTGCCCAGTCAGAACTAGTTATTCCTTATTTACTGTAGACCTTAATGTTCATCGATAGGAAATAACATTCCATTCTGATGCATGACTAATTTGTCATTTGAGTTGTATTTTTAAAAAAAAATCAATAAAATTCAGGCCATAAAGGACTTAAGAGGTAGAGATAATCCCATTCTTTTGCGCTAATTGTTTTGATTACAAAATAAAAACAGAAAGTTTTTAAAAAGGAAATGTTGCAAAATTGACTGATAGATAACCTTTTACCCTGTGTTGTTCCTCCAGTCTCTGATACGTGTTAGCTGTTAGGTGAACGATTCAAGGAAGGAAAAGATGAACAAAAGGCTATGGTATATGCATAAACTATAGTAATACCTACCTTATCGCTGGAATAATAAAAATCATTCTGCAATCAGAGTGCTTCGTCAGCTACCTACCCTCCATGTAATAAATACACATTTCTTTACCCTTATTAAAAAGACACCTGAGGTATTTTTGTCCCCATGAAGATTATAACTTAAGGGAGAATATTAAAGACAAATGAACCACATGAGAAAAATAGAAAATATGCTAAATTAATTTAGCTGAGCTAGTAGATTTTTATTTAATCATATGCTTTACTTAAAAGAAAAAATAATCAAATCAAAATCAGTAAAAAATCTCTTTGAATAACTTTCTATGAAAAATAGACTTTGAAATTCCATATGAGCCTATTGAAAAGGTAAATGAATTCGACAAAACCACTAGTTGATATTCTGTGTGAAGGCTACCCTGATAATATATTGGGCACCCTACTCCTATTTCTGTTGCAGAACAGGAACTGACATGTAATAGATGCTCATCAAATATATGTTGAATGAATAAAGGCGTGAATGATCCTAGTGAAATGAATATTTGTATCTCTAAGTGGGTTTCCCCCTCTCAATAGGGCTCATTTCCTTAAAGGCTAAGATTCTTAAAGCTGCTTCTGGAGTTCTTATCTTTCGATGATTCAATTACTTTGCAAAGGAATAGCATCTAGTTAAAAGTTAAGTCTTCAGAGAAATTATTCTGATTTTCATTGTAATATCAGCCAATGAAATTGATCATTTCAGAGAATCTGTGTGTGTGTGAACTTGTAATCATCGTGGCTATATCTGGTCTGTGAAAGAATGAAGACTGTCACCGAGCATTTAGTAATCTAGTTTATTGCACAGTTTAAAAATCAGTTAACAACTGAGATGTAAAAAACATAGTCAGACTATTTTTTGGCCTCCTTGTATTGTATCAAAATACAATTGTGTGGGTCTCTGTGTAATTATTTCTTAGAACATATTTTAGATGTCATATAAACCATATCTTCATAAAAATGAAAACTTTTATTTTTGCCATTTATGGATTCAAATTAACACATTTTGCATATTTTTATATTCAATTATTAAGAAATTTTAATGTTTAATGAGGATGCATACAGAAATGTTATAGCGAATTGGTATAGCACCTACGTTATTATACCTTGTAATTGGTGTAGTAAATGGAGCAGATTTCTATTCCTAAAAGTTTTTTTTTTCCTCTGAATTTAACAATAACTTTCTAAATCTTACAGTTCATAAGTATCTTGATTTTCCCATTTGTGGCTGCTGCCTTTGGCTCTCTACATGCCAACTTATCACCAGGAAATTTCTTAAGTAATCATAAGGAAGATTTAATCGAAATCAGTTTAGTTCCCAATAAATGTACAACTAGGGATATAGAAGAAGCCAAGTTTCTAGTGATTGAATTATTTTATTATATATTCCTGACATGGATATAAAAGTGGTGACCTTTCCCCTCCTCCTTCCCCTCCAAAAAAAATTGAGAAGAGTTGGGAGCAAATAACTTTTAACAGCAAAAATCTTTTCAAAAAATAATACTAGCAGCTACTGCTACTACCTGTTAAGGTCTGTACTGGGCTTCTCCTGGAACAGCAGAGTATTGTTAAAGGAATGGATGCCAGAATCAGACTGCTCAAGTTCAAACCCACATCTGCCATTTACTATTATCAAATCTTGGATAAAGTACCTTTCTTGCCTTACTTTTCTTATCTGTAAATTGCTAATCATAACAGAGCTGGTTTAAAGGCATTTATTTAAAAAAAAAATTAGTAACATCTCTTCCAGTTGAATGAAGATGTATAGAACTTGATCCAATGTGGAAGTGAATATGAGTGAAATGGGAGAGAAGTCATGTTCTTTCAAGATGTTACTCTTTCTTAAATATAATGTCATTGAAAGAAGCAGCATAGTAGCCAATGTCTTGCCATCATGGAGGTCAAAACAAAGAACAGAGGGACAAGTTTCTAAGAATACTGGAAAGTAGTAAACGTTGCCTGCTTCTTTTTTATAAAATCAACATTAACTGGGGGGTATGCCAGCCTTATCTTCCATTTATATATGTTTTTGAAACATTTCTTCAAGGAACCATAAGCACATTAATTAAATCAGAGTAAAACTTCAAAGGATCCACTTTGTTTCTTATAGTATAAGTTCACATAAGAAAAAGTAATTAACTTAAAATCCAAGTTTTATATATTCCCAGATTTCCAGTTGGGAGGTGATGAAATATACCTCCTCAACTCTCTTACTTCTTTCTGGAGACAATTGTCACTTTCTCTTGGTCTTCTTTTCTAAAGTAACTGGTTATTTTGATTACTGTCAAAAAGCTGAATGGTGTTCACAATTATCTTTTTCCTTCTGATGCTACTTCTATTGTTTAGTAAATTAAGGGAAAGGAATACCAGATTTGAAGCCTAGTATGATTGTTAAGGCTTGGAAAGGAAATCAGTATTTAGCTTAATTGTTGTCTTTTATGTACAGGTTTGAATATTTATATTTGAAACAGCCCTTGAGCTTAATTCAGCTGTTAACACATGAAATACAGTTCTAAGTCAAGCTAACCAATTTTTCATTGAGATGAATTAGTGTCTGTGTATCTTGCCCTGCTTAAAAATGTCTTTATACTCTCTGTTTTGATGTATTGAATTTTTAAAAATGTTTAGAAATTTCCAGGGTGGAAAATCTTACTTTCTTTTATCCAATATCTTTATAAAAAGTCTAATAATTCCATTTAAGAGCAAAACTGACCTTCTTTAGATGACTAGCTATTAGTGGGGAGCACAGTATCTAATCTGTGCTCATCTAAATCTCAGAAGTTTTTCTATTAGGATCTCTTGCATTGCAGACACGGAAAGCATCGATGAATGCTTCCATTCTCTCAAAATTTCACAAAAATATCAGCCCTGAGGGTGTGATTTTTTTTCCTTTATTCCTTCAAGATCTAACCAGAAATATAAATCAGAAAAAAACTGGAAGAAAACTTTTTTTAAAAAAGGAAAAAGAATAGATGCTTTGGGAAAGGAAATACTTTGCTGCTAGAGTCGCTGATTCGATTAATGCAGCCAAGTCTCAGAAACTAGAGTGCTGAAGTACAATAAAAGATGCCCAGAATTCTTGAGTACAGTAAAACAAACATACAGCAGAGGACTTCCCATAGAATCTAGATGTTGCTTGATTTAAAAAAAAAAAAGAATGAAAAAATGTCTTTCAGTGGACCTACTGATTTCTCAGAACATCTGTATGCTATCCATCCAAAGTAATAAGGGACCAAAATCATCTCTTGCTACCTACTGCCACTTCATTTTCAAAACCACCCTCTAACTATGCTTGTTAGGAAATTAAATTTCTTTTCACAGAGTGAAGGCTATTTACAAGACAGACTTCCATAGTGCTAGTTCATCCTATATATGGCGGCTAGATTGTTGCTGCAATTGTTTAGCTCTTTTCCAGGTTTTTATATCTTTATGTTCTGTACTCTTCCCCTATTGCCTGAAGTTTCTTTCAAAAATTAAGATCACATTTCTACTCTCCTAGGAGTCTTTTATGACTCTGTCGCCTGAAGTTTCCTCCCCCAAAACTTGCATATCAATTTATTAATACTGAATTGATCTTAGAGAAACTTTATGTGAGGAAACATTTCCTGGTGTTGCTTTGTAAGTTACAATGCATAGGCACCTTAAATGGTTCAATAGAAATTTTGCAGAAAGATTCTGCAGGATCTTAGGAGGTATACGGAAATTGGTGAAGAATAGAGTTGAGAGATGAAAGTGATGGCATTCTCAGAGCAAGACACACTATGTAGAATTTATGTTTATTAACCTACTTTATTGAATAAACTGAACTTTCTCAGAAATTCCATCTTTTAAAATATGACCACCACAATTAACAATAAAGAAAACACCTCTATGTCAAGCCAGATATTAGGCCTCCACGGTCATTGCTTGACTGAAAACATAGCTTTTAAAATTTCAGAATCAACATCTATAAACCTAGCAATGTGTATTTAAAAATTGAAAAGAATAAGAAACTGATTTTGTTTAGTTACCAAAACATAGAAATTAGATGATGTGGCTTTGTATATTTTTTTTAAAAAGTAGAGTTTAAATAAAGAGATAAAATTCTCGTTATTTCAGTAATGATTTTCTACTAGTTAATCACTCTGTGATGATATTATTATTACTAAATTGTTTTAGTAACAATAACTACCACTGTAACATATTAAAATAGTTATTATGTGAACTCATTATACTGATACCATCCAGAATGTTTTTAAAGAAATTTAAAAACATCAATTGTGTTTGTTTTTAAAGTATTTTTGCTGGTAGCCATGGTAAATTATTGACAATAATGGATTTAAAATAAATGAATATTCTAGTTAAAGGATAAAAGCTAGACTTTCAAAAAATTACTGGAAGATAGAAGTTTTCAAATTTTTATGTCAGTAAAAGAGCAAAATGAAGAAAACAGAGAAATACAAATTTGTATTATTAAACATCTGTAAAAACCACTATTTGAACTTTCTTGTTTTTTTACCATTCTGGACTATCATATTTATATATTAAAATGCTTAATATAGTGTTTATGTTACTAGGGGAGGAAATGGTGTTCTTCAGAAATTGTAGTCACTCTAAGCAAGAAACAAAAGCAACTTCAATGAGCTCTATCTAGAATAATGACAGATTTCTATATCATGATCAAAATAATGCCATTACCTCCTTTATGATTGCTGCAGTGATTTTTGAAAACTATACCAGTTGTTTTATCTGATTTTGGCTTTTGAAGGCAGTTTAAATACAATTGTGGTAATACACCATGCAGGATAATTTGTGAGTTATATTTTAGACCTAAAACTATATGTGTTTAATGGTATGACCTATTAATATTTGGTAAAGCCAAATATTTAGCATTTTAAGCATTGTTAATTGAACCTAGAAGTGACATTCTTCCTTTTCACTGATACAGTCGTTTATATGCTTCATTCAAAAGCAAGAACTCCTCAAGATACCCATTTTACAACATCACCACAGCTTCATATACCAAAGAAAATATTTTACTTTAACTTTCAAATCTTAAGCTGGATTTAGTATTAGACATTGTTTAGTAATTATGTATATTTTTATTGACAGCTGACCATATGCATCAATGTCTATCTTCTTTTTTTTAAAAAAAATACAAAAGTAGCTTTAGCATGAAGCATGAACAGTTGAGCAAATGCGTGATAAAAATACTGATCTGGAAGAAATGGGAAAAGGGCAAGCACAATCTTTTTTTTTGCTCTTAAGGTGGGTCGTGAGAAAAATAGTCTGTCTACCCAATATCCAACCAGCTTTCTGCTTCCTAATGAGCTCTGACAATTTTCTACATCTTAGTTTGATGAATGACTTCAGGGAGCTGCCTTAAAATGCCCACCAAGCTGCCCAATATCTTGCCCCCAGTGACAAATTAGCTCATAGATCTCCATTAATATGCTTCAGGAAGGGATGTGTATTGGTTGAGGATGTATATAGGGAGAAGTTATTTCTGAAAATGTTATTTTTTATTAAAAAAAATTTTTGACTGTGCTTCTGTCCTACATAAATACCTCCAAGGTAAAGACAGTTTTTATTTATATTTATCCAGAGTCTTGTACGTAGAGGATCCTTTCCTCATGAATATTTATAGAATAAAATGTGATACCAGAACAAGAAGTCTTTTGCTTCTTGTTGTCTGCAGATTAAGGTAAAACTCATGGGACAAGTCTGAGTTTATTTTTTGTTTGTTTGTTTGTGTGTTTTTTGTGTTTGTTGATAAACTGTATAATAATAGGAAAGGAGCAAGCAAGCAAGGGAGCAGTAGGAAGGAGGATGAGAATCAGAGACAAGTTGCTCAGTTTTTGTCTTTTCCATTCACTTTAGTATTTAAAGCCTTTGCTACTACTCTTTAGCATGTGATTCAGTCAGTGTGGAACCCTCACCAGTTTTTTGTAGCACTATACATTTGCACATACTATTCTTCAACATGAAAAATTCTTCCTGTCTTTTCCACCTGAGAAGTGTCTGCTGATCCTCCAATATTCTGACATCTCCTCTGAAATATCTTTGCTTACTCCCCTACGCAGAGTTTGATTGTTCTTCTCTGGGATGGTACATATCTCTATCAGAATGCTGTTCACATTGCCTTACAAATATTCATTTAAATACAAGTCTGCTCTCAGGCTAAACTGTCAGCTCCTTACAGCCAGGAATATTTCTTATTCATTTCTGTGTTCCTTCTACCTTCTATTACGCCTTTCATAGCTGGCATTTAATGAAAAGCTGGTTGATCTTTTTAAGCATTAAACCAGTCTTTCAGAACAATAATATATTTGCTGTGAGGTGATATATGATCCCAAATAGTAGTTTATGCTCTCTGCTACCATGTTTTTCCCCAAAAAGATACAAAAAAAAAAAAAACTCTAGCAAAGAAACAAGATTTGTTTGAAAAATATTAATTTGAGTAACTTGAATAAAATGTCCAGAGTAGTATAAATATCATATTAGGAGAAATTGAGATTATAAATAACTTTTTTCCACGCTGCTTCTCAGTTTTCCCTAGACAAATTATTGGAGGATATTGTACTCAATTACATTATAAATGTATATTGAATAAATAAATGAACAAAGCCCAGAGATTTTAGGTGACATACTCAAGTCACATCTTTCATCACCAATGCTAGAACTAGAGCCCAGATCAGAATGTCAAGTTAAAAGTAAAATTCCTGACTTTCAAAATTCTGTGGTTTTTAAAAACTTTTTATTTTCAAATAATTTTAGACCTACAGAAAAGTTGCAAAAATAACACAGAGAGTACATGTATATACCCTTAATTCAGTCTTCCCTAGTGTTAACAACTTACGTTGTTACAGAATAATTATCAAAACTGGGAAATTAGCATCAAATTTAGGATCCCACACTACCTTGTGTTGTTGGTCTCATTGCCTCCTCAATATTTCATAGTTTCTTAACTTTTTTTATAACCTTGAAGAGGACTCATCAGTTATTTTGTAGAATGTCTTTCAATTTGGGTTTGTCTAGTGGTCTTTTATGACTATATTGGGGTTATGCATTTTGGGCAAGAGAAAGTGATATATGCCCTTCTCACTGCATCATGTCAGGGGATCCATGATGTCAATGTATCTGATTACTGGCATTGTTAACCATTATCACTTGAGGAAGGTGGTGTCTGCTAGGTTTTTCCAATATAGGATTACTATTTTTCCTTTCATAATTTTATGTGTGTGTGTGTGTGTGTGTGTGGTAGAAGAGATACTCTTAGACTAAGCAAATATTCTGTTTTTCTTCAATCTTTTGCCCACCAATTTTAACATTTACTGGTAGATCTTGTCTATAACAATTGTTACTCTTTTGTTTGCCTAATGTGATTTTGTATGTCCCTCATTCCTTCTACATTTATTAATTGGAATTCTTCAAAAGAAGAAATGTTTCTTCTCCCCCATTCATTTGCTTATTCAATTATATATTTATATTTATGTGGACACAGGGGTATTTACTTTAGGAGTTACAATTCAATACTGTCTTTATATATTTTGTTCAGATTAGTCCACCAGCATTGGCTATTGGGGACTCTTTTTCAGGTTGGCTTAATGTCTATTTGATACACCCCAACTTTTTTGAGCACTTTCTTATGATTTGGCAACACAAGATATTCCAGACTCACCTTATGTTATTCCTGCTTAGCCATGAAATAAGCCACTTGTCCAAGGAATTTCTGTTCCTTTTGTTGGAGAATGGATTAAGAAACCAAGATCTGCATGCCAGGTATACTTATTGCTACTGGGGTGTTATTACTTCTACTCCCTCTTAATAGAGAATGTTAGGGAGTATATGTATATATACCAATCCATACATAGACACCCATCCATATTTATTTCTACATCTATCTGTAAATGTATGAATAATTATGAATTAATTGACATCTCTGATTCTAATCTAATACAACAAATTTCATTCTAGCCCTTAGGTTTCCTTGTTTGTAACTTTTTTGTCTAACAGTAAAAAATTTGGCTCTCATTATCTACAATACATTTACTTATTTGTTCACTTCTGGTATACACATCAATTTGCTACCAAGTCAATACCTTTCACCCCTGTGAGAAATTGATTTACTAATCAAAGTAAAGTGATTACATGCAATTATTTTTGTCTCACAGAATCGCAAGATATTTTTATTCCAAAGCTACTTTGGTTCACTATTTTCTTCTCCATTCCATTCAGTGTGGTTGTGTTATTCATTTAAAACATAACTAGGTTCATTTGTTACTCATGTATTCACCTCATATCCTGCGTTATTTTGATGTTTTAATTACTTTTTAAAATTTTATTTTTCATTAATTTTGGGGGGTTATGGAAATTTCTATGGATCTAAAAAGTGAAACTATAAAAAAGCTATAATTGGAGAAATGTTGCTCCCACTACATCCTTACTACCAGTGTCCCATTTCCCCTTTCTTCCCACTCTCTTTCTCTCCCATTCCCTATAGATAACCACTTTTTTTAGTTTCTGGTTTACCCTTTCTGTGTTTCTTTTGCAGATATGTAAATAAGGGGATACATGTTAATTTTCTCCCCCCCCCTTTTTTTCCTTATAAGAGAAGTAGCTACTATTGATACTTTTTTGTAATTTGCTTCTTTAAGAATTTTTTCTGGAAACCACTCCAACTCAGTTCATAGAGATCTCCATTCTCTTTATAGCTACGTAGTACTTTGTGGTGTTGCTCTAACATAATACATTCAGTGACTTTCCTGTGCATGAGCATTAGGTCGTTTCCAATATTTTGCACCTAAAACAATGTGGCAAGAATAAACTTGTGCATAAGTATTTTCTAAATGTTGGAGGTGTAATGAGGATAGGGTCTTAGAAGTTGGGTTGCTGAATCAATAGGTGATTGCATATGCAGTTTTGTTAGGTATTAACCAATATCTCCAGAAGGGTTGGACTAATTTTTATTCCTACAAGTAGTACCTGGGAATGCTGGTTTCCCTCTACCATCATAAACATAACATTACATCACTAATTTTTGCCAGTCTGAGATAATAAGTGGTAACTTGGTGTCTTAATTTGCACTTCATTGATTATGACTGAACTCAAATACTTTCATATATTTGGGGATTATTTTTATACTTTTTTTTAAAAGTTGCTGGTTCAAATGTTTTTCCAATTTTTATGTTTTTGTGTTTATTCTCCGATTTAAAACGTTCTTGGTGTACTATGGATGTTGGCCCTTTGTTGTATGTATTGTGACTGTTTTCTCTCAGTTTGTGAGTTGTCTTTCGACTTTTCAAACATTCTCTTGCATAATTTTAGATTTTTTCATTTATTCAAATTTACCAATATTCTCTTTTTTTCTTCTAGTTCTATTGATATGTAATTGACATACAACACTGTGTAAGTTTAAGATGTACAGCATGAGGACTTGACACATACATATTGCAAAATGTTTACCATAGTAATTTTAGTTAATATCTGTCACACATATAGTTACAAATCTTTTTTCCCCTTGTGATGAGAACTTTTAGAACCTTTTCTTTTTTGGCTTCTGGGTTTTGAGTCACTGATTTGATTTAGAAAGCTGTTTCCTAATGCATGGATAAAGAGAAAATTATTCATGCTATAAAAAGAAATTTATTCAGGTATTTATATGGTTTCATTTTAAAATCTAGATCCCTAATTCATTTAGAGTTTATTTTGGTGTATACTATGAGATATGGACTTAATTTTATCTATTTCCAAGTGTCTACTCTGTCGTTCTAGCACCTATTGTAAGAAGTTTATCTTTACTCCAGAGATCTGAGAAGCCACTTTCAACATGTGCCAAATTTTAGACTGCTTCTGGTTGTTGTCTTCCATTTTTCTGGATTATTTGTCTACCCTTGTGCTAGTACTACGTGTTTTATTTGTAGAAGTTTCATGGTGTATTTTAATGGAGCAGGGCTAGTTCCCTCTTGTAGGTTTTTGTTTTTAGTGCTTCCCTGGCTATTCTTTTATATATGCTTTTAAAATGAACTTTAGTATCAACTTGTCTAACTCCATAAAATAGCTTGCTGGTGTTTTTATTTGGATTTTATTGAGTTTATAATTTAACTTAGAGAGAGACCATATTTTTTTAATGTTGCATTGTCTTAGTCAAGAACAGGATGTTTTTTCATTTGTTCAAACCTACTTTTCTGTCTTTAAGGAGTATTTTTAAAAATTTTAAATGTTCCATATTACTTGTTAAATTAATTCCTAAGTATTTAATCTTCTTTATTGTTCTTGTAAATAGGCTTTTTTGCATTCTTATATCCTTTATTTATTGGTATACTAAGATTATTTGCTTTTATATGTTAGTATTTATCATGATACTTACTGGGTTCTTTGTTTGAGTTAGCTTTATTGTTGATTCTCTGAGATTTTCCCTGAATTCTATCATATTATCTGCAAACAGAGATAGTATTGCTTATTTAACTGTTTCCATGCCACTAATTAATTTCTGTCAGGCTTATATCTTGAATGCATTACTGAGTAGTAGTATAAACAGTCGACTTGCTTTTTTTTTAATTTCCTTGGTTTCAGTGGTTATTTCCCTTTTGTCACTTCTTACTTTGCATCATTTTCTTAACTATACAGTCTTACTGCTTTTTCTTGATCAGATTAGCTCATGCTTTTTTTCTCTTTTATTATTTAAAAAAGCAAGATTTTAACTGATAAATTAGATCTACTGTTTTTCTATTGTCTCTGATCATTTTCTTATTTTTATCATTTCCATCCTTATGATATTTTATTTTTATTTTGCATTTACTGTTTTCAGTTTTTTTGAGAAAAGAATTCATTTACTTGCATTCTTTCTTTGTTAGCATGCCCTTGTGCATGCTAAGCACTCACTCTACCACTAAGCTATACCCTCCCTCCCTCGCTCTTTCTTTGTTATTGAAGTATTTGGTGCAGTGATTTTCCTTTATCTGATATGTAGTGTTTTCATTGTTGTATTTTTTTTCATTCTGCCATTTTGATTTGAATTATTCAATTAAAAGTTTTTTGGCTTTTTTTTTAACATCCAAGTGGAATGGCTTCCTTGTTGGCTTTAAATATATATAAATATACAATTTCTTATTTTATTGCCTCACAATTATGGAGTATTATTTCTAGTAGTTTCACTTTATGGAAGTTACTGATATTTTCTTTGCAATTTAGTATGTGATGGATTTTTGTGAACATTCTGTGGGCACCTGAGAAGAACATGTATTCTCTATTTTCAAGGGGTAGAGCTAAATATGCATGCATACGATCTACGCTGTTGGTTAGATCTTCTATCTCTTCTCTTATTTTCTCGTTTACTTCTTCTGTCTTGTACTAAGAGTGGCATATTAAAGCCTTGTATTATTAGCATTTTTCTCTTCTTGCATCTCTTATAGATTTTGCTTCACAAATGCAATGTTGTGATTTCATTAGACCTCTTCCAGCTGCCTGACTTTGTGGATGATTCATAAACCTTTCTCATTTAATGAAATGGTAGGATGCATTGGAATTATCTTTTTGTTCTGTGTAAAAAATAAGATTTTATTGATTCTTCAATTATATAAATCCCTTTGATAGAGTTCAGAACACATCCATCCTGCCTCAGAAAGAATTCTGTACCAATTCTATATCAGGTAATACTATGAGAATTATCTATGTATATTATTATGAAACACTTTGTCTTAAAAAGAAAATTTTTTTATTGTGATATTTAGCACTGCACACTTTAGACTATTAAGCTAGTGACATTTCATGAAATGTGGCCATATTTCCCAGACTTGGCTGTGCTTCATATTAAGAGCTTGTCATGCAGATGCATAGGCCCTACCAAAGGAACTCTGGTTCAGTATATCTGGATATGGACAAGACCCCAAAGCAGAAAATCCTGAACTATACAGGGAAATCACTGATGGAGTCCTCTAATTTTGCAAGTGTTCCTCTTAAACAATGTTTAATTCCTCACCCATTCACTTTGATATATTCAGATACATTCAAACTTGCTTTATTGCTTTGTTGGTAAATGTCCCTTTTCAGGGACCTTTGGCATCATGACACATATTCAACCATTTAAAATATACTTAGGTTGACAACAGGCAATATTAAGACTCTCTCCTGGATAAAATATAAACATTTCCTTAAGTCTATTACTCTTTTCTTCCCAGACCAAAAAAAAGTCAGGAACTGTACTAACATCTGACCTAACAATTGTAAATAAAACTGATGGATGTGATTACTTAAGAAATTTGTTCACAATAAAAAAAAACCAAAAAACATTTTTTGTATACCATAAATATCTGGGCACTTAGTAAAGATTGTGAATAATAAGGAAAATACAAAGAAGGGACATGAAAACAGATTATTTGGAAAATTATGCAACAATACTGTGACCATTGAGTTCATTCAAGCAACAGAAATATTAGTCAGAAGCCAAGATCTAGTCGTTTGGGGTTTTCCTAGACTTCAGAACAACTAACATCACTTCATAATGTCAGGTGGGGCAGTATTCTGAAAAGTCTTTGTTCTGAGGTTTTAGTTGTTTTGATAAAGCCTCAGGCTCAATTTCAACTGAGCCTCAGTTGCAAAATTGTTAGACTAAAATCTCATCCAAACTGACAAAGTAAGCATCTTATCTCTGCAATTTTCCACAAAATGCAAAGGAAAAGAATAGGTCATGTTACTGACAACATTGCATTTGGCTGGTAGTTTCTCTGTTGAGCTGGTAGGTGAATTATTTATCATCTCCTTCGATTGCAAAATAGATGCAGTGTAGCAATTCAGAGGTTATTCATATATCCTCTGAGATTGATACTATGTGTTTACACATTGCACAGGGACATTCATTTTTTACAAAATTATTCTGCTGTAGCTGGAGTCGAAGCCTGAAAGCGTTCGTCTTATTTTTTCAGAGGTGGAATAAGAGACAGAGAGTTAGGGAATGCTCTGCCTCAGGCTGTCAGTGTGAATCTCTGAGTTGATTGGAGGCTGGGAAAGTTCAAGCCTGTCTTCATTTCGCAGGCCAAGATTTCTCTACAAGGCTAATTTTCAACTTAGATTTAAATGTAGCCTTTGATTTCCCTTCATAATGTGTATAAACACATTATGAGCCACCTTTGTCTTTATTTCCGGATTCCTCACCTTCTGCTATTGGAGGCAAAGGAAAAGTCAGGAGAATTTGACTAATTTGAAAAATCACCAAGTTATTATTGCCCTGGAGCAGGGCACATTTTGAGTTTATCAGTGTGTCATTTTATAACCTCTGATAATGTTTCTATTTCCTGAACCCATCCTCTCATGGTATTCCTATTTCTTCCAAAGCAACTCTGTGGAAGAATTATCAGCAAAAATTGTTCTTATGCAATGGAAACACCTTAATTCATTGAAGGTAAAGTAAATCTTGTCAGTTTTTACGTCAATTTGGAAGATAAAAAATACCCTAAGAGAGTCATATACATAACAGATGTTAGTATTAAGCGAAAGAAAAACTACAAGATCTTTTTATCTTTAGAAGGAAAATGTGAAATGTCCAAACACTATTTTATTACAATTCTTTGCTATAAATAAGACTAAAGGAGAATCAATAAAATTATTGCACTTAAGAGGTCATCATGCATCTCCATAAATATTTAAATATCGTTGACGTACAAATGTTTTGCTGTTGCACAGATGTCTTTCAGTGATATATGCAAACAAAAAAAATTGCACTTATTTCAGAGTTTTGAATGTGTCAAAAATTCCCTGGTATATTGTTCAGTGGTTACAAGTAGTAAACAACTACTTGCACAATTATTGATTTAAGATCATTGTCATCAGATCCTGGTTCAAAGAAGGCAGACACTGTAGTTATAATAATATTATACACATTTTAAACTGTATTTAAGGGACTAAATCACATGGAAAGACCCCGTGATAGTGGCTTTTATCCCTATTGGTTCTTTTTAAAAACAAACGTTGTAGGCAAGAAGAAAATAAATATGATTTTAAGCACCTTTGAACTAAATTTGGTCATGTAAGAATTATTCTTGAAAGTTAGTTTGGTAAATAGATGTTCCAGATTTATAATAAGCAGTATCTGTTAGAGAGTTTTTTTGAGAGTTTTTAATTTTACCAGACGAGGAAAGGACACTTTTAGTCAATCTAAGATGTGCTGTGATCATACCTAATTAGGGGTATAACTGTAATGATGATGCTAACCGTTGTCATATTTTCAACATTTGCTTTGTACCAGGCATGTTGCTATGCCCTTTACATTTATACAACTACTATTCTCTTGGACATTTTGCATAAGCGGACTCCACTCTCAGGAAAATTAGGTAACCTCTCCAAGGTTAGACTTCTCCATAAGTTATACCCATTTCTGCAAATGTCTTCTCTCCTTAGTTAAGCTAAATCTTTGAAAACCTGCCGTGGTCATGCAATGTAATCATGACGTAATGCTACAAGAGTAGTCCCAACTCTTTGGACTTCCTGGATGATAGTAAGGATAATATACTCTAATTGGGGACATCATTTGACCCTGAGTATAACTGGGCCCAAAGTAATTGTGAGCCTCTTTGTAATGGGCTTTGATTGTATCTGGTTTTCTACTTTGCCATAGCGAATGGGACTGAATATTTGATAAGAGTCACACTGGTGTAGCTATAAATGTGATCTTACAGATAATGTCATGTGCATCACATGAGGCAGTTATTTAATGAACAATGACTGTAAGCATTCTACATTGCCTTCTATTAAAAGTGTTTCATAAGAAAAACTCTTTTGTATTATATGAGATGATGATGGAGTAATTATACAGTATTTTTTCCAGTGGGAAGATTGTGAAGCGTTCACATTATATAAAAACTAAAGAGATGACAATATAAAGTTCAGTAAAGATGCCACCTACTTCACATTTCCATACCCATGACTATTTTCCCCAATGTTCTCTTTTTGTCTAATTTTACTACAAGGAAGTCTGAATGTTCATTGAATTAAGTACATTTAATGTGGTTCCTGATTTCTAGTTTTCATTGTAACTCAAGTTATTCAGAAAAATTGTGATTTTAAAGTCCTTAGCTTAGAGCTTTAATTTTTCAAAAAAAAAAAAAACTTTAAGAAAACATTTATATGCCCTAAGTTTATTGAGTACCACCAGATCTGGGCCAGGTACCTTGCTTGAGACTTGAGGACAGAAATAAATGACTTAGTCTATTAGTTGAGATATACAAATTAATAAACCATTATTCACAGCTTTTTGGATGAAGTTCATGATTTCCATATAGATCTGGCAGGAGATTCTTGAAATCTTAAAATTATATGAAAATCATTGTGGGTCTATAGATATGAACATTTGCCAGGGAGGTGTTCATGGATTTCATTAGATTCTTCAAAGGTTCATTATGTAAACAAAGTTAGGAATTATTAATCCTCTTCCTCCTTGGTAGTGTTAATTAGTTTTAGTGGTACATTCTTTAATATGTAAAGAAATTTTGGTTCAAAAGCATTGTGACTTGCCTAATATCAAATATCTGTTTTAATGGCAATTTAAGATAAGAATAATAAGTTGCCTTTCATGTAGTCGAGAATTGCTTCCTACCATGTATTTACCTCATTAATATTATCTTAATTTTTGTTCAAGCTCTAAAATGTTGGCTAGCCATATAGCTTGAAACATTTTTTCCTACTCTCCCTTCATCTGTTAAATGGGAATATGGGCTTTTACATGCCTCCATGCTTAATAGGGGAAAATTCCAACCCAGGATTAGATATCTAAACTCTAATTCAGTTTTCATTTCTGCTCAATTTTTGTAAGAAGCAAATGACCACCAAAAGTTTTAAAATGTAACTTCCTGGGGGAAACCTAATCTCAGAACATCATTTATCCAAGTCACAATATCTCTGATGACTAGTGATCTTTGATCATCATAAAGTAAATCACAAAAGACAGATTTCATTATATCTCCTCTGTTCACTGCCAAGTAGGACAAGGGCTTGAATGAACTGAATTTTAGATATTTCAGCAGCATTGGGAAAAATGTTCTGGTTAGACATTTAACCAGAACTTTAGTTAATCTGAGGAGCCCATTTTTTATGCATTCTAGTAGTCATCAGTGGTTTGCCTTGCCTTTTTTGTTTATTTGCTTGTTTAACATTCCAATTTGGTTTCTCCATCAGGAAAATGCTGTTTATCATTTATTAGTGTAAATCAATGCTTTCTTATATGACTCCAGAAACAGTGACTTATCAATGCATGTATACATACACACACACTCACTAGCTAATTTATAATCCTTATATGAGAGCTGCATTAAAGATTTTGCTTGTTTTTAATTGAAAAATTCGAAAACATGATCTTTTTGAAAACGGTAATGTGCCTTCCTACTTAGTCATTATGAAGAGTAAAGTTCATGTTACATTTCATATATTTATCTAACATTTTACTACACTCAGGGCTGAAAAATAGAAGGAAATTAGGTCAGATTTAGCCTTTATAAAAGGCATTTTTACTCTGACAAGCCACTGGGTGGAGTACATGGCTAACCCAGAGTCTAATATTACTGTATTGCAGGGCGTTTCTACGCCAGACGAGAGAAACTCCTGATCAATGTTGAGGTTTTGTGTTTTGTTTTAAAAATCTGGACATGTTTAATGAAGGTTAAATGGCTATAATATAATATCAACATTGAATATGCTCTGGCATTATAACTTTCAATGTTCAATCCATCTTCTCTAGACTCGTGGGAGATAAGGTTTGACACCCTGCCTAGAACACTCAAAGAGAATTATTTGGAAGAAGGCCATTTTATGTACTGGTCAAAAGAGCAGCTGTAATTTGGGCTGAATTAGTGCTTTAACTCTATGTGGAAAAGTCTAAAGCTTATTTTTGATAATGGAATCAAACAGTACCCAGATACTGAATTTGACTTTACATTTGATGTTGCTCTGATACAGTTTATCTTGGAGATGAGCCCTAATCTGATAATAAAATGAACTGTCAGATGCACTGTGGGACTATTATTGTCGGTAGCGTTTACCTGAATTTGGTCTTCAGAACTTTATGAATGAGAATGATTTCATAGTTAGTAGGTGTTGGTTCTGTGTGATTTTCAATTTCCCCCATTCCTCTCTTGTCTCTTCAATTCTTTGTTTCTGATGCTGGGAAAAAGAAGATAACTGATCAAGTCTAAATATTTCCAGCCTTACAAATTTACTGTGCCTGAAATTTTGCAGTCCAGTAAAATAATGACATTTTTATAAAACTACGTACACTCTCTAATTCTAAATATATGGGTGCATATCTCAAATAAATATTTTGGGTTTTTTGTAAGAGAGGATTCTCACCTGACAATTCCTATCTGTTTCTTTTATCCCTTTCATTTGTTTTCCTGCTCACATTATATTTCTTCGTTTCTTCTAAGCTTTCGGCTCTCAACCTCACCCAATAGCTTTCATGCTTCTAAACCACCCCTCCTGCTCCATTTTCTATTCTAAAATGAATTCTCTTTCATCTGTCTTTTTTAAATAACCTCATATTTTCACTTCACTTAAATTTTCTTCCCAGTGCTGTTAAAGATTCTTATTTCTCCTTTCCTCCTCACCCCTCCCTACCCCTACCCAAGTGTAGCATCTCATCTCTTTCTCTATATGAAGCTGTGGTTTACCCAAGGGAGGGACTTTCTCATGCATGCAGCTCAGTGCTGTGATGATTTCAATGGTGCCAGCATATTTTAACCACATCATTATCATGTAGTCCCAAAGCCTTTCTCACTGAAAACACCATCTTTAAAAGGATTTCATTTCCATTAATCAATTTTGCAACTTGAGATTCAAGCACGTAAAGCATTTATTACAATGTTCCCTACTTGTTCCCACATTCATTTCATTCTCTTGACTATCTAAGAAAAAGGAATTGTGCAGGGGTCTTTTCTCTCTCCATGCTTACCTCTCCATTCTGTATCCCACCGAGCCCCCCCAAGTCTATTCTTCCATACAGTAGTTAAATCAGAGCATGCGGCAGGACCGCATTGTGTGAACTGGTGGCCACACAAGTACTTTGTATTCACTGGAGGTTTAGAAGTACAGCAGCTGCATATAAATATGCATAGTTGAGAGATTCATGATGGTGCCACCTCATTCTAGTGCTGGTTGGCTGCAGTGCAGGCACTACAAATCAATGAACATTTTCCCCATCCATCAGCTGCTCGCTTGCAAGCAGACAAAACACTTACAATGCCAGAAACCCACAGAGAGCTCCTTAGTTGAACGAAACCTCACTGTCACAAGATTCAAAATAGCCCTCTCCCTCCCACCCTGAACCTCCCCAGCTCTCAACCTCAAATGTCTTTTTTATCCAATGTGGATCGCAAGCACTTAAAAATTACACAAGGAAAGAAAGAGAAAAAAAAAAGGAGCAATGATAAATCAGGATTCCGAGGGTCCTCACATTACACTTGTCATAAAACAAAGGATTCTTTGAGCATTAACCCTTTTGGAGAATAAAATAAAGATGAATTTGCTTGTGTTGACCATACTTCTTTCTAGTTGTAGGGTTTGAGTGTTGAAGCATTTAAGTATGCAAACCATTGTGCCATGCTTTGGCAGACATTTGTAATTTAGCCCTAGTTCTTTGATGGCTTTGGGTATTGAAGGAGTTATAATATGCTGATATGAAAAAATAAATCATAGATGTATTTAATAAGTAGAAATCATGTTTTCTCCCATTGATTTAACAATTTTTGCAGAGGGTTCAGATATCTTTATATTGTCAACCATTCAAGCCATGTAGAAATGTTAATAGAAGCTTTATTTCGCTTAATAAAATTTCCTGTGAAATATATTAATGATTCAAATGTATATTTCTTCGTGCAAAGATATGCATTAATTGCATCTAAAGTGCAAATCTAGTTTTCATTTTTAGATAGATTAACATTAGTAATAAAAATAGTTCATTCTTGTGTAGAATGCGTTCTTAGCGCTTAATCAGTTTGTAACATTTTCTGACAACTTGTCAATCAAGTTACCAATAAGAGTAATTATCAATTAATTTCTCATTCATTTTTTCAACTATCTGTCAAATACTTACTGTAGTACTATGGAATATAAAATAATATATAGTTTTTTCTTTAGTCCCTGTTAAGAAGATGTGAGTATTCCAGTTAGGAAGATTGGAAATAGAGTTATATAAATGACCATGTGACTTTCAAATTTTGAAGGAATCTAGTTGGGATTTGGCATGTTGAAGATACTTAGTAAATATTTGAAAAGTGTATATGACATACTGATTTTAAACTTTTCTAGCTGATTAATATGTTTGGTTACCATATTGCAGGAAGGGTAAAAACAAATAGAGTTAATGTAGTTGTAATTGTCCATAACTATGGCTCAGAGAAGCTGACTGACATGCCCACATTTTGTTTGCTTATAAGCAGCAAAACCAAAATTTGACCCCTATCTGCTTAACTTCAGAATCCATCCATTCACTTCCGCTAAGCCATGTTGAATTACAAGACAAAATGTGGTAATTGCTGTAGTGGATCAGAGGAGGTAAAGATCACTTCCAGCTGGGATGACCAAAGAAGCCATAAATTAAGAAGGAGTAACATTTGAGCAAAGCCGTTGAAGGACAGGCTCAGCAACAAAGCAGGAACTGCAATCAGGGGAGAGCGCCGGTGAAACTGTATGACTCTGCAAAACAAGTTACCAAACAGACAAAAGACACCCCTTTCAGTGAAACGGATGCTGTAAATAATGCCACTATTTGAAGAACTGCTAACCAGACTCCTCACTTAGTAGAAATGGAATCCACGGTGATATTTCAGGTTTCAAAAAGAGGTCAGTTAAACTGTCTAGATCCCCGTTCCTTCATTCCTAAAGTAAGGGTTTGAACCAAGTAACCAATGTAATCTCTTCCAGGGACTTCTGTTTTATAATACTTTTATTTTTATTTTTTTCAGAATTCAAAACAAAATGCTAGAAGTAGCTGATTTCAGTGTATACCAATTATATAACCTATGTGTAGGTAATTGTTCTCAGGACACAAAGCATATCCAGATGTTTAGATATCTATATCTAGATATTTATATATTAATAAGTTATTTGCGTTTAACTGGCTAGTCTAAGCTCTAAATTTAATTTCAGCAGGGCTTTTTTTGGGGGGGAGAACTTGCATTTTCTCCATATTTAGCTTCCTTTTAGTGTTGGAATGGAAAATAATTCTTATAATAATTTAATCAACACATAAAAAGAAAGTAAATGTATATTAAGTACATGATAAATGCAAGATTTGGGGATTATGCACTCTCTTATAGTATCTGCTTCTGTAGTTCAGCTATTGGAGAAGATGGAGAGATGGGAATGTTAGATATTTAAATCATCAATAAAAAGGCATTTTTATAGTATTCAAGTGCTTTTGAATAGATTCTTGTATTTTCTACTTTTCTAGCCTATAACTCAAATATTCAAAGCAATATTTTGGCAATGTTTATGAAATATGTATCAATGATATATATGTATGTGTATATATCAAATGAATATATTTCATGTTTGTGCACATGCATGAATGCATGTAAACAAGTTAAGGGAACACAAGAACTTAAAAGAATGTTACAATAATTATTTTTTCCTGACTTCAAATCTTTTTTTTTCTGTCAACATTTTCCCCTAATTTTCCTTCTCAAACAAGAAAAGAGAACAAAGAGAGAGAAGTGTTTTGTTTGAATTTAGAGTGAGAAGAAAATCAAACATAATTTTTCTCATAATTTTTGCAAAGGCTATTAAAGGGATATTAGTGGGGAGCTCTTCCTTGAATAGAATTGCCCTGGATGGAATTCCATCCTGCCATTGTTGCTGCCAAGCACGTTCAGGGGGAACTGGATGTTGTGAGCGTCCCAGACTCTTTCATTTTCCATCTCACTGTTTCTCTTATGTCCTAAAGTAGTATGTTTTAGTAAATAACTATTTGATTCCAATCTATTTGAAATTGAGCTGAATTTATTAGGTTTGTTTTAGTGATTTGAATTAAATTGAACCCCACTTACAGCAACAGTGCAGTGCTTTGATCATTTTAATTCTGGTTCTGATCTTAAGTGGGGATGGTTTAAGCTCATTTTGGTTAAATCAGTTTATGGTCAAATTGGCTAATCTTCTTAACAAATATTTACTGAGCACCAACTATATTCATTAGCTTTGAGTCTTGTTAAGATGAAAGGAAATATAACAAAGTTTCAGACATGATGGCTTATAGTTATGTTGAGAAATAATATTAAATCATTGAAAAGTTAACCAATTTATGGTCTTAAGTACATGAATGCCAAATGAGTGACAAGGTATAAGAAGTCCTTTGGAAGTTCAGAGACCAGGAACTTACGTAAGTCCTGGCTTTGTAACTAGGCAATACTGGCACCACTTTCTAATGAGAGAAAACTCTCAAGATAAATTTGCCCTTCAGTGCATTTTTAACAGATGCAAGTTGAAAACCACTGCTCCAAGCAATGAAAGTAGTTGAAACAATTTGCGCACATAATCACTTAATAAAAAGTGACTGAACCTGGAGCAACGGGTAGATTACAGTAAATTTTACTATCATAACATGAGAAAAACCCTCCATTCAGAAGATACAAATAATACCCTGTAGGTATGACCTTAAGTTAGAAAACTAGCTCTATAAAGGCGTTTCTGGAGGGAAGCCTGAGTTACTCTTCAGTAGGGTCAATTGATTTCTGTCAAAGAAAACTGCCAGACTTACACCCTGTAAAAATTAGTAACAAATATTATTTAGAAATTTTAAAACCAGTCATAGAATTAAATGTATTTCAAGAAAAAAGAATATTAATAAATACCAAGGAAATACAACAGCACCTTTAGACTGGAACTTGGATAAAATGTTAACCTAATAGCCCTTACGTCTTCCCATTTTTCTTAGTTACCATCTACATAATCATCTGTCTGAGTAAGCAGGATGTTAGGTTGGAACCAACATTCATGTGTGAATTGCTTTAAATTAGTCCATTTTTACCCTCTCAGTAAACTTGAAAATGTGTTTTAAATCATATAAATCTCCAATTTCTCAGAACAATATGTAAAGTAATAATTGTTACCAAACCTATCTTTTAGAATTGTGAGGGTTCTGCACGAAGTAAATGAGATTGCTCTAAAAATGGTGAAGCCCACACTTGAGACATTGGCATTACTGTAATATTACCTGCTTTGTTCTATGATACTTCTGTTCTAATGTTCAAATAGTCAGGAGTGAGTATGTTTTAAATTCTACCTTTTAATACATTTCCTGTAGGCAGAAATTGCATTTCTGAAGTTTTTTTCTCCTCTTATAAAGTTGGTTAAAATTTTGTCTGATATATAAATTTATTATTTTAATCTGTGGCTGGAGGAAAGGTGAAGGCATATTTAAACAAATTATAGAGGGGAGGGTATAGCTCAGTGGTAGAGTGTATACCTAGGATGCAGGAGGTCCTGGGTTCAATCCCCAGTACCTCCATTAAAATAAATAAATAAACAAATAAATAAATAAAACTAATTCCCTCCCCCCCCCAAAAAAAAACCCCACAAACTAAATAAACAAGAAGATAAATAAAAGTTGGAAAGATAAGAAAGAAATAAACTAATTATAAAATCTGTCACTAGAAATGTAACGTGTGAGCTTTTTGATAGTTTATTGAGCACTGTATTCCAAAACCATGTTATTTCTTAAAATCTAAGTCTTTTGAAGAGGTTGAGGATCGAATATCTTAAGATTTAAAAATCATTTTATATTTAAAACTTACCATTGATTCCACAATAAAGTGTTACATGGCAGATATATTATTAGTTAAATAAACATAAATTTGACTAAAAATTTAATTTTGACTAAATAGACATTCCATTGTCAGTGTCCATGCACTGTATATTTAGTTTTCAAATGAAATTTTGGCCACCCGAAAAAAACCTAGGTTTAGGAACTCATCTTACTCACAACATGATTTATTCATTTCTTCTTAAGTTACTTGGGTCCAAATAGTAATTTGAAATAATATTCATCTGTGAATTGAAAAATATGGGGTTATTTTAAATTTCCCATTTCCTAACTCTATCACTTACTGGGTCTCATAGACAAAGCAAGGAAATTTCCACCTGTATAGTCAGGGTAATTCTCTGGGTTTTAGCATGAGACCTAGGAAGCTCAGCTTCTAACTGTACCACATTATGCCTAGGGCATGTTATTTTATCTCTAAGGTTCCTGCTCTATAAAAGTAGAGGTTATATCATTTCTTTCCAAATTTCTTGTAAAGAAGAAAAGGGATATGTGTCACACAAATGAACTAGCTTGATGCCTACCCCTTGCTGGATACTTAGAAATTATTAGGGTTGCTATTCATCCATCCATTCTTTAGGTATTTTTCCATCAAGTACTGTGTTAGGAAGTGAGAATATGAAGATGGATCAGACACATTCTCTGCCTTTAAGGAATGTTCAACATGGTGGATGAGAGAGAGATGGGACAGACCAAAGTGGTAGGCAATTACAATACAGTTTTAGTGAGTAGGCTGAAGGGTAAGCAGAAAGAGCTAACATAAAAATGTTTGACTCAGATTTAAGAGAGCTGAGTATTGGTTTAATCATTCATCCCTTAACAAGTATTTATTTAGTGCTTACTGTATACTAGTCATTGTCCAAGAAAAACAGATACTGTGTGTTCTGCAGGAACAGGTATCATTTTGTGGGAGAAGAGAGTATTCTAATAATTACTACAATAAACATAAAGTCACAACTGTAACAGTTGCTACTGAGTAACCCAGTGCTTCTCAACTGAGAGTGATTTTGCTCCTCCCAGGAGACAACTGGCAATGTCTGGAGAATTTTTGAGTTGTCACAGCTGAAGGAGTGCTACTGGCATCTAATGGGTAGAGGGCATGGATGCTACCTAACATCCTACAAGACATAGTATAGGACCCCAAAATAAAGAATTATCTGGGTCTGAATGTCCACTGTGCCAAGTTTGAGAAATCATGAAGTAATTCCACCACCCTTTACATAATACAAGTCCATGACGGCAAAGGTGGCTCTCTTTTTTACACTGACATATCCCCAGTGCCTAGAAATGTGTCTGTCATATAATAGGTACAGGCATTCCTCAGTATCCACAGGGGACTGGTTCCAAGATCCACCACAGATACCAAAATTCATGGACGGTCAGGTCCCATAGTCACCCCACATCCATGGGTTCTGCATGGGCGGATGCTGCATCCCTGGATTCAACCAACCAAGAATCGTGAGCATACTATGCAGTTAGTTAAATCCATGGGTGTGGTACCCATGATTACAGAGGATCAACTCTATTTCATGAATATTGGTAGGGTAAATGAATTTGTTGTGAGTAACAACCTGAAAAAGTGAATAGCATATTCAAAGGTCTGGGCTTAGAGTAAGTAGGAGCTGAAAGGAGGCTAGTGAGTCTGGAATCAAAGCAAGCAAGAGGATGGTTCCACAGAGAAAACCAATGAGAATGGGCTTATAGATATTTAAAATCTATTTGCAAATCTCAATCACTTCGTACGTAAAATCTAAATTGTTTCTCCTGAAATTTCATATAGTTTCTTTTTGTTCTGTTCTCATTGAAGAACATGTTATACATGTTTAAGTAAATCCAACTCTTTTCTTTTTTCAAAGAAGTCTAAAATATACTCAGCCTATCATTTTTGTCTTTGCTAATTTCTGTTTTCCAAGTTCTCAGATTTGTGATCTAGATCAAGAGCACCAAAGAAGAATCATTTAATGACTTAGACAATTTTGTATGTTAAGAACAGATAACTCTGAGAGGGACTTAGTTCCTTAGAGCTGTAGTTCTTGGGGCGTGGGTAAGATGCTGGAGCAGAAATAGGATGATTATTTCAAAAAAGCTGCACAACCATCTATTCCTGCCATTTGCATCCAACCAGAAAAGTGGAACATTACTTTCTAATGATGCCTACATTATAAATATTTTCCGTTCTTCTTTAGCAATGGAGAAAGAATTAAACAGTTTGTGAATTATACCTGGTAAAAATAAGACTGATAGTGATTACACTTGTGAAAATTTAAAACATATTATGGATCAGCAAAAGCACCAACATATTAGAAGCTCTCTCTCTCTGTCTCTGTCTGCCTGTCTGTCTGTCTGTCTGTCTCTCTCTCTAATAATATACTCTAAGCAGTTCATTCCATCCGTGTTTACTGGAACTGTAGCTTTCCTTCATCATGAAGGAAAATATGCCCTAGTATGCACACACGTGCACACACACCCATACACACATATTTTGTCAGTTGCTACTCCCAAGGGTACAGTAGTAGCCCTCTTTGAAGGCAGAGGGATGTCTGGCCATACATGGGAGTGTAAGTGAGGAAGGAAGGGAGGGAGGAGGGGGCATGCAGCTGAGTGTTCCCCTCTACTCATTTCAGGTTCCATCCTATTAACTGAAAAAGGGAGAGTGTAGGTAAGAAACAAGCATAATTAACAAACTGTTTAAATACTTTAACCATTTAATATCAGACCTTCATGTTATATCCAATATTCTTATTTTTGAAAATGTGCCACTTTATGCTTGTGTATGGTTTGTACAGTTGTATTATGTATCTAAATAGCTGATATAATAAACAAAATTCAATTACCTCAAGTTCAGTTTTTAAAATTGTAATTTTTTAAATCTGGGTGTACCACCCTTTACACTCTGGTTTAACTGAAAAACATAGACTCATAAACTGAAGTTTTAGAAAAAGGAGCTGAAACCTGGCAGAGGCACTCCTAGGATCTCTCTCCATGCCCTGGTGGAGAAATGGAAAACCCATAACAATCTGTTGCCCACCGTGAAGCTTTTCTGGTACAGGTGAAGTTACATTTTTCTGGTGGATGGAGGAACTTCAGGAGTAATTCTGTCTGCATCATGACATTTTATTGAAGTAGACAAAATCAAGACTGGAGGCCATAATCTGTGGGTTGAGCAATTCTCACTCCCATGTAAGTAAGACAGCGATTCTTAGCTACGTACAGCATCGGAGTCACCCCAGGGGCCTTTTCAGAGCGCACTTGCCTTGGACCCATTCCTGGATATTCTGCCTCAGTAGGTCTGGAGTGGAGGCTTGGCATGTGTATTTTGAAAAGACTCCCAGGTAAGCCCAGTGTAGTTTCTGGATTAGAAATCACAGATCTAAGACCTTTCCTCACCGTCATGCTATGAGGGTCCCTAATATTTGGAGAGTTCCCTATTGGACATGATGTTAAAAGACTCCATTCATTAGGACAAGGACCTGCCACCCTATGAGTTTGGGAAGTAGACTAACTTAACTTGCCCTGCTTTTCTTCCCACTTCCCATTTTAAATTATGATTCACACCTTGCTCAAAAGCAAAGCCCTAATTTGTTTGCACATGTTTAAATAATATTTCAAAGATAATTTCATATAATGTAAAATATCTCCAACTGCTAATCTATTTTAAAAGAATCCTTTTTAAGTAATATGTATTAATAAACCCTGTATGCTTCTTTGAGAAATAATAATTTAGAGAAATATTTGCAAAAGGCAATGATAATGAAATAAACATATGTAAAAGTAAGTAAATAATAAATAAATGTAAAATAGTTTTTCCTTATAGAACACCTTTATATCTAGTGTCTAACCTGTTAGACTATAGGCATCCTGAAGCTCATACATATTTTAATTAAAATGTAATTCATCCTCTGTATATTTAAAATAGTATGGGCATGGCCTATTTTCAAATTAATATTTTATTTGTATCTTATATGTACAAGGAAGAAATCATAACCTTGCTTTCATTTATTGAATAAACATATGGAAAGCTTTAAAGTTAATTTAAGAAATAATTTCTGCCTTTATAATGCTGCTGAAACTACTCTGCTACTGTGAACACCTAGTGGGCTCTTAGTTGCAAATCCAAGGGGCATATGTAGCTCTTTATTGGACTTCTTCACACATTTGACTTGGACAACCACCCAGTTTGAGATTCTGTTAACTTCTGTGACTCTCCCCATTCTTTCCATTCTAATCTTTCACCATTCCTCCTCTAAGTCCCCAGGAACACTATTTTCTATCACCCTTGAATTTCTTCTCCCTACGCTCTACATAGTGTTTCTAGGTGAGCAAACTGATTCCCATAATATCAATTCTTACTATAGGAGTTTCCCCAGTTTTCATCTCCCACAAAATGAGTTCTCACTTGAGCCACAAATCCCCTGCTCTCTCGGTGGCTCTACCAGTATCTTAAATCTCAAAGCCATATCTCAGCGTTTTCCTCTTTGAATTGTTGTTACTCTTACTCTTTCTCTCCAAGGTGATGGCATCAGAATGAACCAGTTTTCCAAGCTGAAATTTGAGTCATCTGTGCCTCCTCCCTCAACATTGTCACCCATATCTGACTCCTCCTAATACAGCCTTCTAAACTTTTCTTGAAACCTTCCTTCCTCTCCCTGTGTATTCCCACTGCTCCAGGTTAGGACTCTCATCAGCTCTCCTTGTGAACTGCACAAAACCCTCTGAGTTTGTTTCTCCATTCCAAGTCTTGCCTGAGCAATCTACAGTTAAATAAAACATGGTGCCCCACACATACCCTGAAAGGTATCAACTCTGTGTAAGGGGAATAGCAAATACAGCATCAGTGCCACGACTCCCTTGCATCTATGGAAAATTTAGTAACTAAAATATTCTGTTTTAATAAATCCTAATATTCATTCAGAATCTTTCTCAAAACAGAAACTGAGCCACCAGCTACATCATGTAAGATTTGGCGATAAGAGTAAATTCACTTGGCATATGGATTAGGATTCAACCCCTTAGTATGCCACAAGTTCATCCATGACCTGGCCTTTGTCAAGTTCTTCAGTTTCACCTCCAGCCACTCCATGTCTCATATTCTATGTAACACTTCAGCGATAGTCGTTTCTTTCAGACACTAAGCTGTTTCTTCTCTCAGGGCTTCTGCTTCTGCTGAACTCTTTGTCTGGAGGCTTTCTCTTCACATCCCCAGCCTTTTGCCAATTCTGACTCCCATTAATTCTTACCTGTCTTGTAGAGCTCCTGACTCCAGTGAGCGATGTGACTCTAACCCATGTTCCTGTGATATCCTGGGCGTACTTCTGTCAATGTCTGTCATTGCTCTTATTACTCTTGCTTATCATTTTTCCAATTATGTGACTGTCTAGCCCACTAGATGATAGGTGCCTAGAAACAGAAACACAGTTTTGTTATTCTTTGCACTTTGGGGACAGCTTAAATAATACCTAACACGTAACCTAGCACAGTGCTGTATAAGGTGAATTAATTAATTTCAAAAGTATTGCCACAAAGGGGGAAAAATGGTATATGTAGGAGAGGTTTTCATCTTTCTTTAAAGCAAAAGTCACAAACTTCTGCCATGGACCCTCCAGCCCAATACAGTCCACCCTAGTTCACATAATTAATCCATGTTGTCAGGTTGCTATAGGAATTAGAGTTTCAAACATCTGGATAAATACCAGAAACACTAAATACATTTTCCATAAAAATGTATGTTTAAATAATGACTGAGTTAATGACTTCAGAGAAACACTTTGGGAAATTGCTTCTAAATATCTAAATTCTGGGGTTTTGTCATGAATTGTTAGTATACATTATATATCAAAGTTATATATACTTTATATTGATTTGTCTTTGCCCATATTTAAAAGAATACGTATTGAATTGATGATCTGTGCAATGTAAGCACTATTTATTCATCTCAAAAACATGTTTTCCCTTTATATGATTGCAGAACATCTAATAAAACTTTTAAGATCGTTTTTATAACATAATTTATATTACTTTTCTGGTCTTCTTAGTCATAAACTGAAGACATAATTGTGCCTTCAGTGAAAGTAGGTATAAGGGTTCTATGTGGCCTGAAGAAATTTTCTGTTGAAATCTACTTTTATGTAGCAATATATGTTTAGAGTCCTCAGTCAAAAAATTTTAAGTTTTTTTGAGCTTTTACTTGTGTGTTTTTTGTAAAATTAAACAAATGATTATATGCTAATATAGGCATAGGATTAAGTATTTCCATATTGTTGATGAAAAATTAGAAAGTGTCTGAGTCTGAATTATTGATCCAGGGGTGTGTGTGTGTGTTTGTGTAGGTGTGTATGTACACATTGTTTGGAGAAAATGTGAGAAGATAGAGGCAGAGGAAAAAGGGTTCAGTTTCAAAATACAAATGCTGTGTAATTTGATCCAATAATACATGAGCTTTGAGCAGGAACTTCAGGGAACTGGGTCTCATATTTCACATGGAAGGTTTTTGAGAGTCCTGAGGCAGCAATATGAAATCTTTCCACTTGATTCACTGAAACATCAGTAAATAGCGCGAAGTAGTTTTCTCTTTGGTGTCTGAATATAATTTGGTGACTCCTAGATCTGGAATGTGTTGAAATAAAATTGTTTGTCTTAAAATATGAAACAGTATGTGCACTGGCCAATTCACAGAGATGAATGGGAGGCTCTCCAGAAGTATAATAAAAATTGCGGGAAAAAATATCTGTATGACAAATAGAAATTGTTCCCTTTTTATCCTCGTTTCATGTCAGCCAGGCAAACCAACTTCATTTGTAGGAAAATGGAGAAGGGAAATCTGGCCAAGGAAATGACTGATTCCTGGCCTTAGTGAGTCAGGGTTTTCATGTGCAGGAGTTCAGACAGGAATCATTTCGTTTGAATGATGCTACAGCTCAATCCATTCATTCCCCCACATTTCCTGAGCACTTGCAACGTGTCAGGGATGATAAGCAAACACAGAATCTACCCCACCTCATAGAGCTTCCAGTCTAGTGGCAGAGAGAGGCAGACTATTCAGTATTCACACAAACAACAGTGAAATGATAACTGTCACAATTGCAGAGAAGAAGGAGTACAAAGAAATAAACAGGGTAGTGCGGAAGCCTGTCTGAGGAAGCAACACATCAGTTGAAATTTGGAGGATGGATAGATATTAACCGGGCAAAAAAAATAGGGGGGAAGAGGACTATGTAGTATCTTTGTCATCAAGACACATGTTCTTAGAAAAAGGAAATGCCACACATAGAACTTTGGAGCCTTATTGATATCTGAAGTGGGGTGAAGGGGAAATGAAATGTGTTGGATGGACCTTCAGCTACAGCAACATATTTGTTTAGCTTACATTCTAAAAAGGGAAATAACAAGAAATAAAAAGGGGGATAACAAACATTTTAGCAAATAAATATATAATATGTTGGGTAGTTAAAAAATGCAATGAAAAATAAAACAAAACAAGAAGATGGAAAGGTGAGGGAGGGATGTCATCTCCGGGCAGTGGTAAGCGAAGACCTTTCTCAGCAGACCCTTGAATGAAGTGAGATAGTGAGCTCTGCCCTATTTTTTTTTTTTTTTTAAGAGCCAGAGAAAAAGATGACTTTAGCCGAATAGTATTGCTGATTTAATCTGGGTTAGATATTTAGAGCCTATTTTATAATCTTGATACTTCTGTACATTTGTATTTGGAAGTATTTTAAAAAATCATTATATAATGTATATGTTTTACTCTGTGGGAGGGAGGATGGTGTCTCCAAGGTCCAGGAAAAATCTAAGTTAGCAGCAACAGTAAGGTAGGAGTTTCATGTGAAACAAGCCTGGAGAAGTGAGTGGGTGCTCAACCAGCAGGTCCTGGCAGACTCTGTTGAGAATTTCAGTCTTTATTCCAAGAGCAATGGGAAAACATTGAAGGATTTTAAGCATGGGTAGGAGTGATAGGATTGGATCTGTATATTGAATGATTTAGAAATTTCCATTTAGTCAAGACATTTTAAGCAAGCATCTATTATTTGCCAGGTTCTGTGCTAGATACAGAGACATAGTGGTGATAGATTTTTACAATTAAAGAACTTGAAGTCTAGAGGTGGGTGAAATTTTTGCTGTCATCTGCAGATGAACTCACTAGATATTTTGGGATCTCCATGTAAGTTATTTATTCTACACCTTCAGCAAACCACATGTTATACGAATGTTAGTCAATCACTTTGATTTTAATAGCTTTGAGAATGTTGGTAACTTCCTAGTTCTTTTATTGGGGAGAAAAGTTTATTTTAGTGTAATCAAGTAGCTTCTGTATACCATTTTACCAGTTTTCTATTGTATCCATGCAAAAATATGATCCTTTTCCAAATTTGAGACTTCTAATATTTCAGGGTCAAGAAATCCTGAGTAAAGGACAGAAGAACCACATGAGGGTCTTGTTCATTGTTTAAGCAAAACAAAACAAAACAAAACAAAACAAAACAAAATCACCCCTTTGGAGTGTCATTTGAGGATTGGAACTTAACAGATTTTGCCAAAAGGGGATTTAAAATTCAAGTATCAATGATAAGTGAACTTTTAGTGTTTTAGAGGTATTGTTGTCTTCTGTCCAAGAAACATAGTATAAGTGACTCACCACTGTCAAAGGCCTGAGGAGATAATGAAGACTGACTCTTGATGAGAATATATGTGTATATGAAAGGATGCCAAACAATTCAAAAGATTGGTTTAAGATCTTCTTTTGAGTACTTGCCTCTGGCTTTGGTATTTCCCACAGATTGATATCATTTCTCAGATGTTGTATCATTTTTCCACAAAAGTTTATTAATATACTTCTCAAGACAAATGAGCTTCATTGTTTGCCACAGAGGGAAAATTGGTGTTAGTGAAACTTGGTCTTTAGTTGTGTAGAGAACAGGGCTACCGCGTTACTCCGTTGTCTCAAGTGATTTATGGACCTAGGCATAAATTTCACAGCAAATTAGATTTTATTTAAGTAACACAAATTGACACCATATAGAATAAGCTACCTTATATTCATCGTAAAACAAGAGCAGTTTCTTTCTGGAGCTTGGTAGACTATTAAATAATCTCAATCAGGAACCCAGATCAAAACCCTACCTTTGCCACTTACAGTCTTTCTGATTTTAGGGAGTCATTTAATCCTCTTAAGTATCCATTTCTTTATCCATAAATGGAAATAATAATTATGAGTTTTAACTAATAAGGGTAAATGACCTAGGTTGATATCTGAAGTTAAATGGAGCTCATTAAGTTCCTTTCTGATGCATTCACTTTAATCACTGTGTTCTTTTCAGATATTTACCAATAATATTTTTGCAGTCAATTATGTGTTAAAATTTGAGAAGTGTAAGTCATTATTTTACAGAAAAATCAAATGGTGACATGAAGGAAAATCTCAGGTTCAAATGCCCGTAATACCACAGTAGCAGAGCCAAGGGTGATACCTGATAGTCTTCAAGAATCAGTGTGACCTCCTCCTTTTGTTTTTTGCCTTCCTGATCTACCTAATCTTCCCACCTTCTCTAAAATCTGAACACCAGCTCCTCACTTCCCTATTCCCCTGCCTTATTTATCTTTATAGCACTCACCATCATTTGTCATGTTACATATTTATTTATAAATTAGTTTATTATTTTTGATAGTATATAACCTCTGTATGGACAAGAACTTCTTATTTTGGGTGTAACCTTCTCTAAATTAAAATTATTAATTTATTAAATTTTCCAAAATAAAAGTTGGAATATTTTAGGAATAAAATGCTGCGCATTTCATTTATTGCAAAAGAAAGTTCATTTAAAGAGAGTGTGTGTCTTTTTAATAAATGATGTTAAACTTACTTGTATTGTATATAATAAACATAGCTAAAAATTACACATCTAGGTCTGTGTGATTTTTAAAATACAGCGTATTTTAAACGCATGGAGATTTTTACTGCAGAAAGATATCAGACATGACAATCTGACAGCCTGTCACTGGGATGCCTTCACTGCTTTTCTCAGATCATCTGACAAGACCTCGGCTGGGCCTCTGCAAGTTACTGAAGAATACTTCCAGAGCCATCCTAATGGGCATGTTCCAACTGCCATTTGGGGGAAAAATGATCACTGGAGACCAATCTCTACAGCGGGTCTATTGGCAGAAAACCAGTCATATCAGCCTCTCCAATAGCGCCTTTGTGAGGAAGAAGTCCTCATCAGATTCCTTGGACATGAAGTTACTGTTAGGACTACTCTCAAACTATGTTCTCACCATGCAAGGAAGCTGCAGTTTTTGAAAGGTCAGGAGGAGGCTTATGATGATTTAGACCATCTTAAGAGTTATAGGAAGTAAATGTGGTTATAATACTGTAAAAGCTTTGGGTCTTCTACTCTTGTGAGAAGAATCTGTGTGCCATTAACTAAACCACAACTTCCTGATGTTGAAGAGACCAAAACTAAGAGACCAACAGTAACCCTTACTCTCCCCTGGACTTGGATTCAAGGTGTAGAATTGGTTATTCAAATTGTGAGGTGTAGAAGCGAGAACAAGGTGTGTAAAAGGCTAGGCGGAAACACTAGATTTTTTAAATTTTGCACAAAATTTTATGCCTTGTTAGTAATGTCAGAAAACTTAGTATTGTAAAAGGGAGCTTTATTTTTTAATTGTGTTTATATTCTGTGTTGATCAAATAGAAGGATGTGGGTTTTCGAGTAAAAATATACTACAGGTAGATATTTTTTAATATGAATCTCTGAAAAAAACTGGAAACGAAACTTAAAGCTAAAAATGGGAAAGTTTTAATGTCCATTATTCCTAAAATGGCAATACTCTGCTTAGTGGAAATCAAAGGAAAGTATATGCTGTGATAATAAAATCAGGCTTTACTCATAAATATGATAGTATACGTCTTAATTCACTTATATACCCAGAAAGTATGAAAACTTATCTAGACAATCAAACCCAGTTGGCCTATAGGTACTAATATACTTTCAAATTGGATTTTAATAAGCATGTGAACTGTAATTCTTTATATGTTTATTATAAAAAGCATGCACATTTTGGTTAGAGGCGTGAAGTGTAGACATTATAAAGTTGGTTGTTACGATGTAGTTTTGTAGACATGCTAAGTTCTGGTTTTGCTCTTATTCTTCAAGAGCATTGAACGACTTTCTCTCTTTGTAGAATGTACATTTGTGACTTCTCATTCTAATGAAAGAACTAAAGCCTTTATGGATGAAAACTTAGATACATTTATACATTATTTAAAATTCTCTTGATTGTTCAAATTGCATTCTTCTAGAACAGGGTATCTCTTTGGTGTTTTTGTTTGCATCTTAATGAGCAGTTATCTCCTCAGTGGAAGAGGAGAGCAAAGAGCAAGAGAGTTTCTAATTAATTTTATATTAAAAATAGTAACTTGACATTCACTTGTTGTCCTTCTCCAACTGTCTTTAAAATCTTGCCTTTCACAGTCTGGTAATGTTGCCTTAAATTGGCAGTCATCTGAACCATGTATGTCACTTTGAAACTTGTAGACATGTTTATTTACCATAACCCTGATATTGGAGATATTTAAAAAGCCAATACTCTAGTCTCTAGTCAAGGATATTTGAGAATAAAAAATACATAATGGATTAGAAGTATGTATATATCAGTATTTAACTATATTTGCTTATATATAACAGAATTGTGTTTGCCCACAATAATGCATATTTATATTTATATATCTATAAGAGTGCTGAACTATATAATCATATGACTTCTTGCAGAAAAATATAGAAATACTTTATACTTCACTGAAATTTCAAAGAACATATTTCCTTGTAATTCATTCTGTCTTTTCTCTCTCTCAAATACGGTTAGATTAAGTTGCTTAAACTTTGGCACAGACAGACAAAATTTTCTCAGTCAGCATTCTTTCTTCATGTTATAAGCAGAATTGAAAAATTGGAGCAATAAAAGCCATCAAATACATCTTACTACTAAATAGTGCTTTATCTTCTTAGGGACTCCAGTTACTTTGGCTAGATACACTCCAAACTCTCAAATTATTTAATTTCACAATATGAAAACACTTTTTAATCTACTATCTTTTTGTATATCTGATGTAATTTTTAAACTTATGACACTCATCCTTTGACATTCTGCAAAGGAAACATGAATTAATCATTGAGTTTGTCCAACAAGAGGATAGGCATCTTAAGCTGACACTGTGAGCTTCCAACGTGGCCCACACAAGCTGTTCCTGAGATCACGGCACAAGAAAACATCCCCACAGCTATTGCACGGCTCCTTGCTCAGCTCCCACTCTGAAAATTCTAGACTTTGATAGTCCAGGGGAGGATTCTATGCTTATGTAAAGTTGATTCTGTTATTGCACTTTATGAAAACGTAGAAGTTACTGTTAACAGCAAAACAAACTGGGCCAGAGGTTACTGTGTGTCTTTTGAAAGTATTTATAGGAAATGGTTTAATAAGCCATTGTTCTTACAAAAATTACATTCTATTAATTAAGAATCATAATTTATTGTGTGTGTGTGTGTGTGTGTGTGTAATGAAGTGTAGCCAGAAACAGATAATTTCATTACTGCTTATAATAGTACAGATCAATGCAGAAAGGGAAAGCATTTGTTAAAGAGCAATGTTAGATTTTCTTTGAATATTGCCCAGAAAGCAGACTTTGTGTGAAAATACTACTGTGTGACTTCTCTCATATCCAGCTAGTAAACATCCATTCGTGATGGTTTTGGCCACTTTGTAGCCCCTGTGCTGTTTCCTTTTATTTGCTTTTCCTGTTTTGTCTCACTGATTTGAAAGCAGCTTAAGACTGGAATCCTGTCATTTAACTCTTTGGCACAGTTGACCCTCCACATCCACAGAGTCTACATCCATGGATTCAACCAACCAGGGTTTGGAAAATATTTGAAAAAAAATTCTAGGAAGTTCCACAAACTAAAACTTGAATTTGCTGCACAGACATCTCTTTATGTAGCATTTACATTATATTAGTTATTATAAATGACCTAAAGATAATTTAAAGTCTATGGAAGGAGAGAAATAGATGAGGGAGATTAAGAGGCACAAACCCCCAGTTACAAAATAAATGAATCACGGGTATGAAATGTACAGTGTGAAGAATATAGTCAATAACTATGTGATATCTTTGTATAGTGACAGATGGTAACTAGACTTACCATGGTGATCACTTTGAAATATATAGAAATATTGAATCACTATGTTGCGTACCAGGAACTAGCATAGTATTATAGGTCAATTATACCTCAAAAACAGACAAACAAACACATAGAAAAAGAGATCAGATCTGTGGTTACCAAAGGTTAGGGTGGAGGAAGGGGAATTAGAAGAAGGCCGTCAAAAGGTACAAACTTCCAGTCACAAGGTAAAGAAGTACTGAGGATGTCATGTACAACAGATAAATAGAATTTACATTGCTATGTGTTGTATATGTCTCCCTCCACCAAGGAAAAGAGTTTTGAATGAGGTAGATACGATAAGTGTTAGTGACACAGGTCATTATTCAGGGAGGAGTATGAAGCTTCATCAAGAAGATAGAACTTATCAAGAGCAGAGTACACAATTCCACTCTCTCTACTCCTTTTCCAATTTGGAAGTTACAAATAATTAACAATACTGTGGGATAAGTATGAGACTGGGAGATGGAAATTCTACTCTTGGTTCTGTCATGAGCTAGCTATGTGACTTTGCTTTGCTTTGTACAGTAAGGATGTTGGACCAGTTGATTATTAAATTACCTTCTAGTTCTAAAAGTAATTCTTTGCTAATGAAGAGCACTAGATTTCCTTACAGGAATTCCCTTTGTCAGGTAATAGCTCTCTTAAAACTGGAATGTAGGACTTGATTTCACTCCAAGCTGAAATCCTGTGATCATAGCCACAAAATGGACAATTTTACTACCTATATTTTTAATGATATAAAAAGATGTTGTTAAATCTGGAAGTCTTTGTAATTTTTGTTGTTTTTAAGTTGGTGTTTTGCCTCATTTTAGCAATATGGCATAATTTTACTTTTTCCTTTCCACCTTTACCAACTGTCAATAGTAAAATTATGAAATTGGCTAATAGCTGTGAATATTAAGAGTCTTACTCAGTATATCCATGTGCTATAGACAGCAAAAATGCCCATTTCATATATATTCCTATTCCAGTGCTTGTGTGTCCTTCAGGGTTGCCAGATTCATTTGTGGGTGGAGCAACCAATGCCTCACACAGTAAATAGACTCCCCCCCCCCCCACCCCCGGCAGACAGACCACTGACACTGACACTCGTTGTCGATAATAATGTTAAAACAATCCTGCTATTTTATTATTCTCTATGTCATCTATTTTCCACTTGTTTTCTAGGGTATCCTGGAAGATTAATCAGAGAACCTTTCAAGCACTTATAAAGGTAGGAAAAAAAGAACACTTTTTTGGTTACATGTTGTATTTGTTTTAGCTGTTTCAGTAATTTACTCCTCTTTAGATAGAGACAGAACTGATGTTGCTTATTCTAAAAAACTGAAAAATAGGTTATGTCTACTTACTTGCTAAACTTGAAATCATCTAACACATGGTTAGATGTGTTTTGAATTTTTCTTCCATATGATTATGAACTACTAGAGTTTATTATAACTTTTATAGTTTATGTTTTACTGTGGACTGAATTTATTCATCCTTTTACGTTTTTGTATTACATTCTTCATAATTTTAGGGTAGTCTGACATTAGTATATACAATTTCCATATATTAGGAAGACAAGTTTATAATATATACACTTATGTATATTAATATATGCAATATATTGTTAGAAATCGAGATTCTCTGGCCTACCATAATTACATATTTTTCTTTCTATTTTAAAACTGTAATTTTTAAAGAACCAACCAAAGTAGCCATACGGATAATTAGCTATCAGTGATTTAGTAAAATAAATGTTAGTTTGGAAGAATTTACTTCAGTATTAGCTTTACTTAATAAAAGTGCCAGAAAATGTGGCCCTTTTCTTGGCTGGGATGTATGTGAAGATAAATTTAGAATTTCTAGTCTAGTAAATACTTCTCTGATAATAGCTTAATTGCAGCTATTTCAAACCAAATTGTTTAATTGTGGTGAATCATATGCAGATTGTTCAGATGTAGGTCAACCTCCCACTCCCACGTTCCAGCACCTCTTTTCTAATTCAGGAAAGCTGCTCAATGCCTAAAAGAGACAGAACACCACTGATTAAGGACATAAGACAAACACAAACAACGGTAACGTAAAAGTCAACAGGGGGCCAGGAGTCGGAAAAAAAGGCACGGGCGGCTGCATTTATTTTACCTCTGCCGATGGCCTCTTATGGTTGCTGTGTGTGCACGACGGTTTGCTCACTGCTCATGAGATTTGTTGTTGGCAAATCACAGTGCCTCTAGGATGCTGTTTCCTCATCTGTACTTATTTTCGGTGATCTGGATAAGTGCACAGGTGGGCCTCATGAACGGGACAGAATACCTTGTGTAGCCCTGGGGGAGGCCAGCGGAGATGTACTGCAGTTGTAGAAGGGATAGGAATCCTTTATTTTTCTGGCTGCTGCATTCTGGTTCTAACCTCTGCTTGCCTTTGTGATGAGTCATTGTATCACTTTCTGATGAACAGAGGAGGTTTTATGCTTCTGCTAAATCTTTATACGTGGTCTACTATACTTTGAAAGAAAAATTTTTATTTCCAGTTTCTAAAGTATCAAAAAATGATAAAGCAGAGTCAGGAGTTTGTTACAGTTGTTGTCTTTTATCTTTAGGTAATTGTCGCCGATGTTTTTGGTATATTGACAGAAAATAGTGAGCCTTTCTGGTTATTGACAAAAAACTATATTGGACTTTATATTAATAAAATTAGATTCTATGCCTTACTGTAAATGATTTTTTAAATTATCTTTCTTTACTGGAATTTTATTTAAGAATTTGAATTTATATTTTCATATAAATTATGATTTTTACCATTTTCTAAAATGTGTTTTGAGGTTAAATTTTTTGTTCTTGAATAATTATGGAAGAATTGTTGAATTAAATTACTGACTTAGAATGATTTTCTAATTCTTTGAATGGGGAAAATAGATGGTATATACTTTATTTCTTTTAATATAAATACTTTTATGGTTTGAATTATTTAAAATTAAAAAATTGAGAAGTATACTAAGTAGGATGTGGTATTTCCCTCAAAGTTAGCTACTGCTGAAGTTTTGGTGTTTATTCTTCCAGATTCTTTTCTTTCTATACATAAACATCAGTATCAATCTGCGCACCTAGTGCTTTCATACTATATGCATGATTCTGTGTTTTTTTAACATTTTAATTATGAACATCCTTCTAAGTCAATATATGTTATTTATTTCACCCTTTTTAATAGCTGTATATTGAACAACTTTTTTTGGTGTACCATGATTTAGTTAATAGCTCTTGGAATTTTTTTTTAATAGAACTTTAAAATAGAATGAAAGCAAGTCTTCCTTAATTACATTTCTGGCAAGCATACAAAAGAATAATTCTTGTTTGTACGTTGAATTAGGAAATTAAGGAGCAAAGGAAAAGTGTTATAGTAACGAGGCATTAAAAAAAATTCTTAGGTAAGTGTACATAAATGGTCAGGGGAAAGAAAAACTAGTAACATAGATGTTCATATAACTGGGTTGTGGGAATGTAAAACTAAAATTCCATTTTTTTCAAGGCTCATACCAAGTGGCACCTTCCTCCATAAGCATTCAAACAGACATTCCCCTTCATCCTCATTCTCACCAATTGTGTTACATCTTCATGACATTGGGAAAAAATAGATCTCATCACATTTGCTGCATATAAAAATTTATCTTGCATTTGTCTTTTTTCTTCACCTAGGCTGTTGAATCTTAGCGGATAATGACTGTGCATTACTTATCTTTGAACCTAGTAGGTGCTGAATAAATGGTCATTCAGTTAAAGTGAATTAAAGTGTGAACACAGGGAGAAATCAAGTGGAAATGTTTGATCCTATGAAAATTTTATAAGATGCCACTATTTGCCTGTCTGTTTTCTCTGGAGTAAATACAGTAATAATCATTTTTTTCGGATGAGTGAGATACAAATGATATAAACATATGTTTTTGATATAAAATAAAAATTATTTAAAATTGAATTCTAATGATTCTTAGTGGCATCCATGCTTAAAATCATACCTACAAGTTAAGTATTTCAGTAAAATATTTATAAATTTATAAAAAAACATATTTGTATGGTACTGAACATATTTATATATTACCTCATATGGATCTAAAAACACTGTCAGTCTTAAGGCATTATGCACACATAAGACACTGTTGTTGCTGTTAACACAGTAACAAAGTTGGCTCTGTGAATTAAAAGTATGGATGATTATTGACAAAATAGAAGTAATACATAAAAGAAGCAATTCTTCATGTGAATTCAGTTAGAAGAAAGGGAATATTGTTTTTAGCACTTTTACATAATACAAGTTGCTGCTCATGCCATTTAGATGAATCTTTGACATTATCTCAACCAGCAAAAGTAGACTTATTAATAACTTGAATCATGACTGAAAGAATCTCTGATTCCACATTAGTCTGAACTCAATGGTAGTATAAGTTTAAAATATCTGAACAAATGCACCGATTTCTTTTTCTTTTTTTACAGAAAAGTGAAAAATTAGTGGGTGTAAAAGTCTCTTTTGAAACTGAATGTAATGCCTGGTGCATAATGGTTTTTCTTTTCATCTTACTTGCAGAAGTCACTAGCTCCAACTGATTGCACATACATTTTACTGGGCAAATCAGGAAAGAGGAAAGGATCTTGGTCAGACTTCTCTAAATAGATTTCTGAGCTTGTTGCTGACCTTTGCTTGACTAGAGCTTGAAATTTAGTATTTCAGATGCAAACTGATGCGTTTTTTTTTTCTCAAACTTCTCCCAGTCATTGTTATCTATTTGGCCAAGGTTGCAAATGCAAGTGTTTTAAGAATCCATGTATTCAACAAAAGTGGGTGTAACAGACCAGTATTATACAATAAGGAGTGGTGTGGACTGAGGAACAGATAGATGATCATATGCACAACATACAAGGGCTGCTTCTACTCACTTCAGTCAATTTTCTAGCTGATCGTATGTTCCAGTGACCATAACTTCTGAAGGTGGAATTGAATATTGGAATTTTTGTGTGAAGTCTCACAGTTTTTGAATGTGCACTCAAATTTTAAATATTGGGGGGAAAAAAACAAGAAAACCATATAAAGGGGTCATGACATGCCTTAGGTGGGCAGTTTACTACCTTTTCATGGATGCCATGCATACTTGCTCAATCCATGAGTGAATCATAGATCACTAAGAAATAGGGAAATTAAAGAGCACTGTAACCCTTGTTCTCCCATGTCCTTTGGAAATTTTGTGTAATAATTTAGGCAGGAGCCACAAGTCATTAGCAACAAATATGGAGACCTACCAGATAAGCCTTTTTTTTAAAATTGAAGGATAGTCAGTTGCAATGTGTCAATTTCTGGTGTGCAGCATAATGTTTAAGTAATACATATACATACATAGATTTGTTTTCTTATTCTTTTTCATTATATGTTACTACAAGATACTGAATATAGTTCCCTGGGCTATACAGAAGAAATTTGTTTCTTATCAGATAAGCCTTTTCAGTCTATCTCTGGATTCCAGAAAGAGGAAAGCAAGACTGAACCAATTAAAATATATTATGAAGTGCAAAAGAATTATGGTTAAGAGACATCATTTTTTGAACATATATTTTTTCTAACCCCCGACTACTAATTTATTACCATCTTTTGTTTTACTCAAGCTTTCTGCAAACCTTTGGTCTTTTATTAATCTTAAAAGAAAATGATGACTAAAGATAATGGATCAAAGGGAAGTCAAGCCCATGGGGAAAATAAAAATCAAACATGCAAATCTTGTCACATAATCATTAATGAATAAACATGGGTCAGTGGACCCTGGTTTGTTTTACATTTTTACCTTTAATATTTTACTCTCTGAGACCTCTCCTGACTTCCTCTGGACAGATTCACCCTCCCTTCTTCTATTTTAATTCTTTATTATATCACTACATATTTCACTGCATTTAATGGTACCTAATTACAGTTGCTCACATGTCTCTCTTCCCAAGTAGAATTGAGACTCTTAAGGTCAGAGATAATATCTTTAAAACTTTTTTAAAAAAAAATCATAACTTACAGAAAATTTGCAAGTACAGCACAGAGAACTTTTTCCACAGAACTATTTGAAAGGAAATTGCCAACCTAATGCCTCATTACCCTCAAGTACTTTTAGCATGTGTTTCCTTACAAACAAAGACATTTTCCACATAACCGCAGTAAAATAATATCAAATACTAAGGACTGAATTGTGCCTCCCCATTCATATAGTGAAGCCCTAACAATGTAATGGTACTTGGAGAAGAGGCCTTTGGGACCTAAGTAGATTTAAATGAGGTAATGAGCATGGGTCTCTCATAATGGGATTAGTGTGCTTATAAGAAGATACCCTAGAGAGTTTGCTTTCTCTTTCCCACTCCCTCTCCCTCTCTCTCTCTCTCTCTCTCTCTGCCATGTGAGAGCAAAAACAAGCAAGAAAATTCTCACTGAGGAATGGAATTGGTTAGCTCCTTGATCTTGGACTTGCCAGCCTCCAAATGTGAGAAATAAGTTCCTGTTGCTTGAGCTGCCCAGGCTAGGATATTTTGTTAAAGCAGCTGGAGCTGACTAATACATCAGGAAGTTAACAATGATATATTACTACCATCTAATCCTCAGATGCCATTGAATTTTCAATTGTCTGAATAAATTCCAGCTACTGTCCTTTAGCGTGTAAGAATTTGTTTTCAAATGATCTTCATTTAGTAGTTTCATTTTATTAGGCTCCATGAGTATAGAAATGGTCCACAGACATTCCTTGACTTTCATAACCCTGATACTTTTGAAGATTACATTCCAGTTGTTTCATAGCATGCCTTTAATTTGGGTTTGATTGATGCAAGGATCATATTTTATGCAAATTTGGATCCTAACATCTAGGACAGTGTCTGGCACATAGATGATGTTCAGTAAACTCTAGTTGAGGAATAAATTAGTGATTGAAAACCTCTACTGAGAAACCCTGAATCACTTGCATAATGCTAGTATCAAGAACTTCAAAACTATAAAGATAAAAATATAAAACATGTCCACAAATAAAAAAAGAACACAAACTCTGATGTATTCTGGTAATGATGTTGAGATCTGTTCTTTAACTCATTTCGTGGGCATTCATACACTGGCTGTTTTGTAAGTTAATACCAGTTTCTTTGGAGCAGTGCTCCTCAAAGCATGGTCTGGACTATTCCAGGTTACACACTGCTTCTGGTTCATGATGACGTAAGTTGAGAAGTTGAGGATAAGCATTTAGAAAACCTTCTTAGCATTTTGACAGAGTAATTCTGTTTCTGCTGAATCTAATTATTCTGAAGTGAAATATTAGATATATTTTATCTAATATTTTCTTTTTCTTTTTTAACCTATTTATCTAGTAATTAGTTTACATTGTTTGCTGTATTATTGATCCACAATGGATTAGAGACTGAAGATGGGCCACTTACCACAGTTTGTGGTCATTCTCATCAGAGTAAAGGGGGATAATTTTGAACTAGAACATGCTGGCACTTGACCTTGCACCTGAAGCATGGGTAAACTCTTACTAGTTTATAAACTAGAGAAATGGACAATTCGGGCATAACAAAGTGTAAGAGTAAGTGTGTGTGTGTATCATGCATGAGCAAATGTGCATTTGTTTGCATGTTTGTGCATGTTGGATGGGTATCAGAAGACAGGAACCTCAAAAGACAGTAAGACCTCATAATTCACATCCTGGGTAATGCCAGCTCTTCCCACATCTGATTGCATTGCATCCCGAAACATTAGTTCCAGGAGCATTGCCTCCTGTCGAACATTCTTGTGTTCCCTTTCATTCTGAACACATTCTTTCCCTTGACCACCAAAGTCCTAGAGTTCCCATTGCTGACAAAACACTGATAAGCTCCTCTGATCAAGAAAGTGGCCAGCGCTGCTATGACCACTTCTAGATGACAGAGCTTATGCACAACTTTCCAAATATTTAAATGGCAAGAAAAAAGAAGTAGTTAGAAAAGAGGGAAAATGATGAGAGAAAGAATAGAATAAGCATAAGAAATAATGATAGGGGAAAAAGAACATAACAGGAAGGAAACACATGACTGCATCAAGTTTGACTTACCCTGGCAGCCTTCAAGGGCAGTAACATTAAGTTCAGTTCAAAACATATTTATTAAGAAACTGTCATAGACCAGACACGAGACCCGGTAAATAAAAAGAAGAATAAGGCACAAGAACTTACCCTAGCATGACTGTAGTGTTTTGGGTAAGACAGATAAGCAAATATGATTTCCAGGTAGTGTTTGGGACACTCGTTGGGGTGTTCACAGGCTCAGGGGAAAGGTGACAGTCCAGCCTCCCTGGCTTCTCTGAGGAGATTACGCCCATGAAGGTTCTTGATGAAAATGAAACTAAATTGAAAAAAACAGGATAGGGAAGAAGCACAATTTGATAGTCAGCATTCAGTTGAGGAACTGGTACATTGTTAGTGCTTAATAAATGTCTGTTGAATGAATGAACGGTTTGATTAATTAGAATTAGCTGACCAACTGGAGGGAAGTGCAATGCTAGAAAGAGGAACTAGGAAGAGGCATGGAAGCATAATACAGCAACGGTGCGCCGGGCAGAGGGAAAAGCTGCAGCCCCCGAGCTGGAGTAAAATCTGTGTGGCAGAGAGGGATGAGCTGAGGATGGAGGCTTAAGTAGAAGCCAGGTAATTTCCCTGCAATGCTAAGGCCCCAGGCCTTTTCTGTGGGTATAGGGATGTGACATTGTGATGTGTGTAGTGTAGTTTGATTGTAGATGACTAAGTGTGGGGAGACAGGATAGACACAGTAATACTAATTAAGAGGCCATTTCACTAGTCTTGACAGGAAAAGACGAAGATCTAACAGACGGCAATGAAGGAGTGGTGAAGAATGGTGGAGGGGCAGGTACACAGATTCAGGAGTCACTTGAGAAGTAGAATTAGTGGAATATCTCACTGATTCAGTGGATAGTGGAAGAGGTGGGGTAAATCACAGTGTGAAGGATAAAGATGAAAGCTTGGGCAATTTCTGTTTTTATGATTTGGGTGCCTAGATGAATGATGATATTCTAGATCAAGCTGAGGTATATATATGGGAGGACAAATAAGTGGAAAATAGGGAAAGATAGAAAAAGGAATCCAGTTTCAGACATTAAATTGAGGTGCTTTTTGAGGAAGAGAAAAGATCAAAGCTGGAGAAATATATGTATATTTTTATATATATATGTAATATGGTATGCATATATAGCAAGGGTTTCATTTGTCAATTCTGTCTTCACAGAGTCATGTAAAACTTTACTTTCTCATTAATTTATTGCTGTCAGATTAACTTACTGCTTAAATATATCATTTGAAATTCTAGTAATTCAGTCCATATTTTAAAACATACCACAGAGGGAAAATGCTGTAGCTTAAAACTAGTTCCAGACTTGTGAAAACATCATGTGTCTCCACTACCAAAGCCAAGAGGAGAACTGTGCCAATTACATGCCTGAACCTGTTTCAGTTTCAATTACCTGGATTATTGAGGCAGAAACAACCTTTGTGCTTAATTGACCCTTGTAATTGTCTTAGTTCTCTGCTTTACCTTTCTCGTGGGTACATTTCTATGTTCTACTGTTATTGGAAAGAAAAATTAGCTTCCTTTACTGGTGGCTCCAGAAAAAAAATTTTAAATATACTTTACAGTTCAGAGAATTAACATTTTATTAGCCTCTGTATTTAGAGAGTAACATAATGAATAAAGGGAAAGCAGTTGACCAGTAGTCACCTCATGGTCATCGTGTCTTCAGTTCAGTTACCTCTTACTGTTTTTTACAACAAACCTCAATGACTCAGTCTTATCAGTAGTCACCTTTGAGCATCTCCTAATTTAAGATGTCCAGAGACCAAACAGATTCTTGAACTCACCATATGTTTGCGTCAGTGTTGTAAAGGTTAGGTCTCCAGGCAACTCATGCACCTGCAGTGAAACTCAAAATGGATTAGTCAATGGAAAGAGAATGCTTACACTTCAGTCTCTCAACCACAAGTTCAGCTTTTCCATATAGCAGTCCAAAACCCAAGGATTTCTACCAACTGGAGACATTGACAGCACAGCTGTCATTATATCCCTGATCTTTCACTCAGTAACTTTTTTCAACCCAGTTAATGGAAAAGCCAGAATGATCAGGTAGTGCATGAATAAATTATGATTCTCTCAAATTTCCTTTCTGGATTATCTTATATGGAAGAGGTAGAAAAAATCTATGTAATGCCACTCCTTTTCCCCTGAACACAGTGGGTGAGAACAAATGTAAAGTTTCTGGTTATCAATTTCATGTACTAAAATATATAGACTCCAAAATATATAAATCTAAGTTTAGTGTTTTAAAACTCAGAAATATTTAACAGTCAAAATTCATAAAGCATGCAGGTAGCCTCTCATCATTTATTTTCATCTATTCAAGTGTTTATTCACTGGTAGATTTCATCAATGAGTATTGAGCATGTCCTCTGTACTAGGCAAGATATTAGGCTTTGCAGACTTGTAGGCATAAGTCAGATTGTCTGTCCTCAGAGGGATGCATATAGTTCTAAGAGCACAGAGGACAGGCTTTAACCCTAATCTGGACCAAAAGCCTCAGGTGTGGCTTCCCAGAGGAGAGGATATGAAGGTAGAGACTCGAAGAGTCAGGCAGACTGACAAGATGGATAAGGGAGTCCCAGCTACCTTACACACATATTGATGGCAAGGAAAACCCACTTGAGGAATGACAATGTGATGTTTGGAACACAGAGAATACATGGGGGAGGGGCCAGGCAAGTCGACATGTGCTAAATCACAAAAGCTTTCAATGCAATGCTGGTAACTTTGAATTAAGTTCTGAAGATGGTGAAGAACAAATGAATGAATATAAGAATGGGCACGAATTGACCAGATTTACTTGTTAGAACAATCTCTGTAAATTTCTGCAACTATGAAAGCTAAGTAAATTGATCAAGCAAGAAGCGTCAATAAAGAGGAGAGTGACCAGTGAATAGAAGAGTGAGAAGAAGGTTGTGCAGGTTATTCAAGAGCTATTTTCAATATCAAGTTGACAAGAACTTCACCATTCTTGTGTGGGAGGTTAACATGAGCTGGAAATCTTGTGTGGCTCTCTAAGTTTGCAAGAAAGGGTATGTATTTCAGTGCCAATAACTGGCTAAGAGGAAAAGGTTTGGGAGACAATGAGGTCAATTATGAACATGTTGAGAGGTTGATGTGTTTGAGGTAGTCTGTTAGTGACATAAGTAGACTGTTGAATAGGTAGATCTGTCCCTTAAGACAGAAACTTAGACTAAAGATAGACTAGAAGGAGTGATTTGTGTATAATCAGTAAAAAGATGGGAAATAGTTTGGAGATTCCTCAAAAAACTAAAAATGGACTTACCATATGATCCAGCAATCCCACTCCTGGGCATATATCCGAAGGGAACTGTAATTTGAAAAGATACATGCACCCCTGTATTCATAGCATCACTATGTACAATAGTCAAGACATGAAAACAACCTAAATGACCATCAAGAGAGGACTGGATAAAGAAACTGTAGTATATTTATACAGTGGAATACTACTCAGCCTTAAAAAAGAATAAAATAATGCCATTTGCAGCAACATGGATGGATCTGGAGATTGTCATTCTAAGTGAAGTAAGCCAGAGAGAGAAAGAAAAATACCATATGATACCACTCATATGTGTAATCTAAAAAAGAAAAAAATAAAGAAGGCACTAATGAACATATCTACAAAACAGAAACAGACTCACAGACATAGTAAACAAACTTATGGTAACCGGGGAAGGGAGTGGGAAAAGATAAATTGGGAGTTCGAGATTCGCAAATACTAACTACTATATATAAAATAGATAAACAACATGTTTATTCTGTGTAGCACAGGGAACTATATTCAATTTCTTGTAGTAACCTATAATGAAAAAGAATATGAAAAGGAATATATGTATGTATATGTATGAATGGAACATAATGCTGTACACTAGAAATTATCACACTGTAACTGACTATACTTCAATTTTAAAAAAGATGTAAATGGAGTAGTCCAGATGTACATCTATGGCAGGAAGTGAACCAACCTCCAAACCATGATGAGCCAGTAGAGTGCGTGAAATTACAGATGCAGGGCTGATGTGACAAAAGTCTCATCCAAAATCCTAAAATCTTTGAATATTAATGTGGGATGACTTCTTTTGAAAGATGCCTTGTATTTTGAAAAACAAGAATCCAAATTCTAGGAAAAATCTTTCTAAAATAAAAGGAAGTGCACCCCGGTCTTGAAATGTGTTGCATTTCTGCAAATCTTATTTTCAAACAGTCCACTTTATGTTTTAACTCACAAGTGGTCAGACCCATCCTGTTCAAGTATGAGCACAAAAACATAATCAAAGATTACTCAGCACTCAGGATCCCACTTTTTCCTACAAGATCTTTTTTTTTTTTAATTTTATAGCACCCAACTCACTTAAAGAAGAACAACCTTCTCAAAGTGTGAAGTTTTCGATGATCTAATTCACTTAGCTATGGCAATATTTTCCTCCATTAGCTCATTAGAAAGAATGCCAATGACATAAAAATAAATGGGAGTAAAAATAAATTAAATATTTGACCTTAATAACATATTGCTTAACTCCTATTTGTTTAATGTCACCTTCATATGAATTAGCATAATCTAAAAGAATGATTTCATTTTCTACCCTGTAAAACAATGTTACAGAAAGGTTAAATGGCCACAGAAAGAAAGATAGTCTGAGAAGGCTTTTTTTTTCTTTGTGAATTAAATAGGCTTTAGACAGCTATTAAATCTTATAAAATGTATTTTAAGGTAATATTTTAGTCAAGCTAATATGTAACTTCTAATTATTCCTATATACATTAGTGAGATCTCTGTGGGATCAATATTAGTAAAAGAACATGAGGTTAAATATCATAAAGATGAATCAATTCCATAGTCTTAACATTTTTAGGATTCATTATTACTCAGATTTTACTATATTTCATTATCATTATTAAGATATTATTCAAGCAAATCAGTTAACTTTTATCAAAACCAGATATAAAACCTAATTATTTAATTTGATAATAGCTTTTTAAAATTTTTATTGTCAGAAAATTTATATCATTTTCATATTATCATTATCATCATTTTAAAATGTATATATAGAGAGCCATGCATGTCCAAGTCATAAACAGATAAAGCCTCTATCATTTATAGCAGTCATTTTTATTCATACTAAAAAACTGATTTTTTAAGAAATTTGCTTAACAAGCAAAAATAATATATTATCATTTGAGGTAATTTGAAGATCAGTCATTATTCATGAACCCATTGGATGGGTGGATCCTTTGTTAACCCAGTGTCTCACCTCTTGTCCCCCTTCCTGTCCCATCTCTCTTCTGTCTTTGGTGGAATATTTTTGTGACCCGACAGAGCCACATGTAACTCTGACCTGTGTATGGTCAATAAATAGCACAAAAATTTGGAAGGTGTCCAAAGAAGAACTTTTTTTTTAACTTTCTAAAGAGGAGGTTAAAAAAACAAAACCAAAAAACCTCTCTTCCTACCTTCTAAACTATCATACATTGTTTGTAAGAGCATAACTTTGAGGGTTACAGGAGGACAGGGCAGAGGTTAGGGGAACATGGGACAATGTAGTTGTTTGAAGGACTGTCGAAAAATTATATCACCCAAGACTGGTATTTTCATGAGTTTTTTGATGTAATGTACAATTAAAATAAGTGTTTGCTTATTTTAATATTGCTCCAATCTATTTTTAACAAGAGGCTTGTATTCAATTTTATGGAATACATCTTTAATTTAGTATCTACAAATAAATCACTTCTTAAGTTTAACTACTAACATATTTTTCCAGCTTAGAATTTCATGACCAAAAAAAGTTTGTATTTTTAGCATCAATAACCCATTAGAATATAAAAGTTTTTGTTACCTTAGGTTTTAAGTAAGGAATTTATGTATTCACAGAGGTAAAAAAATTTTTAATAACACTTTTGACAATAAGCTACATTAAGAAAAAGAAATCTCCTCCTTGTAACAATTAGACTTTCCTCTTAATAACCCATTTAATCAGATCTTGACTTAAAAAAAAAAGAAAGGCATTTTTGAGAGGTTTATTTTCTCATTTATCAACTTACATACACATCTTTCTTCTTTGATACTTTCATTCCATTCAACTTGATCTAACTCATTCTTACAGAAATCTGTGACTAGCTGCTCCTTACCCATTTGAGATTTCCATTGTTTTAATGAAAATATATCCTTTATTTTTCCCCCCGACATTTTTCTTCACTCCATATCTTGCAAAAATCGGCCTCACCACCTTCTGCAACATAGCCCTCATTCTTTGGTCTTCTTTCGACCTTCTCCATGCTCGCCCCACTCTGCATGCCCCAACCCTTGCCTCAGTATTGTCTGATCAGGGACCCCCTTAGGCATGCCCACACTCTCCTCTGGAACCCCCAACCTATGAAAAAATGTAACCAGAGCAATGCCTTGCACTTACCTGTTATCAAACTCTCCTTAATACTTTATTAACTGAATTATTTTTATATTCCCAGAACCATACTAAATGATGACAGATATGTTCTAGATCCTCAATCGTTTTTTTATTGTATGAATGAATAATTCCATCATCCAGGAAAAAAAAAAAACCTCTTATTTATGTTTTTAAACTAGTTCCTTCATATATATTTGGTATTCATGCAGTATTTTTTTGGCTGACAACTAAACACGTTCTGCCTGGTTTTATCACTGTTCTAGTGTTAATTCAATAAGTGTTTTCTCATGAAAATCAAATTTCTTTGTATGTAAAAATGTTACCATAGTTCAATATTTTATTTCATGTATGTATTTATCATTTATAGACACATTTATCTGTCTTTTAATTTTTCTTCTGGATATATTTCTAGAAATTAAATTATTATAATCCTGAAATTTTAGAGCTTTTGATTCATTTTGCAAAACTGCTTTCCAGAGAGAGTACCAATTTATATTACTGTGAAAGATTTCTGAAACTTCCAAACATACTTCTCTCATCAGTATTGGAAAGTCCTATGATAAAATGGTTTGCATAAAAAGTTGTGATTTATCATTTAAACTAGATTTCTTTCATTTATGCTAGTTAGCAGATAAAGTTTTTAAATGTTGAACACGATTTTCATAAGAATCTTCTGGCTTCCGGTCTTGCCGCTTATTACTTTTAATCCACTACTACCCCAATGCTATTCATATAGCTCAGTCCTGCCCACATTGTGCAAAGAATACCAGGGATTCCAAGTTACTCACAAAATAACTTCCAAAGTGGTGGTCCAGATTGCTATCCTTTTTACAGCCTAGTCCCAATCTGCTTTCTCCCCATTAAATTTCTTCTTTCTTCCTCATACACCCTGTAATTGTGTCCAGGTGGTATACTTTTCAATCCCCTTCCTCCTATAATTTTTATCCTCCCAATTCTACCAGTTGACATCCTACCTATGGTTTAATATTTGGTAAATATGCCTTAACGTTTATGTAAGATCGCTGTGTCTATCTAATGTAGCATTTTGTTTTCCATTTTCTTGTCCTTGGTATTCAATTTTACGGAAAAGTTCCAATACTGACATTTTAAAAGACCTTTGAGAGCATGTTCTACTGTTGTAAGATTTAATTACAAAACAGTAGACCTTTTTTTAAATCTTGTGTTTTAAAATAACCTCAAGCCTACATATCTAGAATTTCCCAAAAAAGTTTGTCAAATTTTGGTTGCTGAGTCTTTGAAAAATTGCTTAAAGATATATAAATAATAAGTTTTTGAACCAATTAAGATAATTTAAAATAATTTACATATGGTGGTTATGTTCTATGTAAGTACACATTTGAGTTTAATTCAAAAATTATGCAAACTAACTTTGTGTAATTGTCACCAAATGGTGGTCATTAAATCCTATTTATTTTGGGATACATGTGTTTCATTTTTGATAATCTGCCTTCCATTCAGCCAAACACATGTTTCTTCCCAAAGAAAAAAATAAGAACATGATAATCAAGATATGCACTCAGTTTACAAGTCAATTAATCTGGAAAAATAGACCAATTGATTTAATAATCAGTTCTATATTGGCTTGTATTTAGGGCTGTAACTTCAAATAAATCAGGGATTTTTTTCTTTCTTCTGTTAATATCACCTGTCTCATTTGGATATATATTTATATTTACATTTGCATTTATATGTACATTTATATCTTACTTAACATAGTAGTTGCACATGGTAATCAGGAAATAATGACAGTCCTTTTAATAACCAGTGGTAGGTCCAATTATAACACTATATGCAGGAAATCTATCAGTAATTTAATTTTTAAGTTCTTTTTAAGCACTTCTCTGAAATACACTTGCTAATGCTCTAGTCTAGATAGAATTAAAATTTTTTGAAGTGTTATTAATTTATGATTGTGGACTCAAATAAAGTATAGTTATTGCATTAAGTGAAATTAGAGTGAAAAGTAGCATAGATAATATTCTCAGATCATACATCGAATTATCAGGATCCACATTAATTAATGACATTGACTTAAATGTAATTGTCAATTAACTTTCTATTGGAGAGAATTGATGTTTTTATGTTATTCAGCTTGCTTCATCTAAAATAAATAAGTGTTTTTCTGGCAAAAAAAAAAAAAATTACTTTGGCTTCCTGGTTAGCCATTTTGTTTCCAGCATCTTCAAACACCTCAGTCACACAAAGTACTATTCCAATAGTCTTCAGACCACACAAATAGCACAATGTTTAATACTTGGTTTAACAAAATAGGGGCATTAGCACTCACAATTTTGATTCTTTACATATTGACTGGACTCGTTAAGGCAAAAGATCAAAGACTGTTTTTTAAAAAGGAAAAAAGAAAACCTCCATGCTAGAAAAATGGAGAAAAGCTGAGTTTGAAATTAAATCCTAAGCCTCATAGGTTGGCTTTTCAACAGTTCAAACCTCAATTTTTTTGCTTTTGCTCCCATTTGAAACAAACCTAAGTGCTATGTGTTGCTAGCTTTTTTGGTTTCTTTGTTAACAGCATTTCTCTTTTTAATCAGCCTGTCTCCTGGTTTCATTATTTTCTTTGATCTCTGTTCTCTTTTAATTTACCTCTTTTTTACATAGTCTCATAGTCTCTTTTTCTGTCACCCCTTCTCTTCATCCTCTAAATCTTCGTAATTGCATCTAATGATTAGACCTGATAGCAATAGAGTTCTTTTGTCTGCTTGCAATAAGCATGCATGAACAACACTGTGAAACTTTCTTGATACTTTTGCCCCACTTCCACCATTTTCATCATCTATGAAGCTATCGTAGATGAAATTTGAGATAGTATTTTCAACATATAAGTTCCGTCTCTTACAATTCTCAGTACCGATTTGGAGGATTATTTATATCTTTACCTTTGGGAGGGTCCTGATTATTAGAATCTTTTTCTACTTCTCAGAGAAGTGATAGCTCCCATTTTCAAAATTTTCCAGTGCTTTCATCTCATACTGCTATGAATTACTTTTGCTTTGTGAAGAAGAGAGATATTGTGTAGGAAATGTGTGTGGGAGTCACAGAATATAGACAAGCCTGAGATTCTAAGTATTCTAGTAAGTGCTCTGGCTGGGTGGTACCAAACCACAGTACTTCAGACCACACAATGTACTTCATCAACACTTCAGTTAAACTGGCCATTTCTTTTAATCCTATAGCCCAAAACAAAAGAAAACATAACCCACCAAAATCTTTTAATTTTTAACTTTTTGGTTGCTAGTTTTGGCATCAAGTGCATAAACTCTAATCATAGAAATGACTTTCTTACAGGGGATAGAGTATGCCAACTAACCGGAGCAAAGCAAATAAAGAAAGTTCTCAAAATGAACAGGGCATTCGTGCAGACACTGTGGCAAGGAGACCAGTATTTACTCATCTCAAAGGACAGTGTCTTTTAGTCAAATTTACTATCCTTTTTGCTCTGGCACTTGGGAATGGTAACAGAATTCATAAGATAAAACTAAACATTGCCCTTTTTAATGTGAGGAGACTATGAAATAGAGCTCACAAACTGGAATTCATGAATATAATTATGTTGTAATATTGCTGGAGAAAAGAAAACAGACTCATGACTTTATTAAGTAGATGATTTGAGTTTCAGAGCCCAGTACGTTTAATTTATTAAAAGAATGCTTTCGGTATAGTCAATTCCAGGGAAATAGATGCCTGCTATGACTGAACTGGAGCTTTCATTGAAAAGCTGCTGAGCTGAAAACAGGTTAAGAAAGGGGACTGTTAAGCATTGCATCATTAATTGTTGAGATTTTTCTCAAGGCAGATGAAACAAAGAAATACTGGTATAAGTTCTACTCTCTTTGATGTTGATTTGAAAATAAGTTATTTTAGAAAATTTAGAGCAGAAAAAATAGGAATAGAATTTTAAATTTAACACCAAAGTAATTTGAAGAAGTAAAGCGAAGACATAGATTGTGGAGTTTTCTTGATTTATTTCTGTGTTTGCTGAGCTTTTCCTATGCAATAGAGTTGTATAAAAAATAAACAGTAGTCCTGTATTCTACAAAGAAAACAGACAATATGCCTTTTTTGATTATTGTTCTTTGAAAATGCTTTATCTGAATTTGAAGTGAAAAAAATTTCATATTTCTGCAAATAATCCTACAGTGCTAAAATGAACACATATATATTGGTTATCACAGCTCTCCTCTATACTTTGCACACTTACATTACATACACCAGGAAAACATACCCCCACTGGCTTCCCCCCATCATCCCATGACTTTGACCTTTCTAGTCAATTTCCTACAAGCTCTCAGATTTCTCAGTTCCTACCCCTGTGTGTTTTTTTAGCAGTTAAACTGCTTTTCTTTTCAGAGCACTAGACATCTTACTATTGTTAGAAATATTAATAAAATATGTATTCTCAATCTCACAAAATATTATTAACACTGTTATTATTTGTATAATATCAATATTTATTATGAGCCCCTCTTCAAAGATAATCTATACACAAAGGTATTAGAGTAGGCAGCTTAGCCCCTTGAATAAGAAGGGACAAGATAGATCTGTGTGAACATAAGGAAAAAATGAGATCCAGAGAAATTAGAAATCTCATGTAGGAGAGCTTCTATTAAAGCCCTTATTGTTTTGGTTGGTTGGGATAATTTACCAACAATCCCTGTTTTTTTTTTTAAAGTACTAATTACAAAATAGAATTGTTGTACCTTCTAATTTTAGAATGTCACTTGTTTTTAAGTCTATAAAATTCCACAAGGATTTCATTGGGAGCTTATTTCTAAAATGGTATTTAAAGAAATAGATGAAATAATAGACTGAATTTTTTTTTTTACAAAAGGATAAAAGCCTTTCAAAATGGTTAAATTTAGCCAATACTCATTAGTGCAGTTTAACAATAATTGATCACCCCTGAGGTGTGTGTCATTGTTACTGGTCACAGAGCTTAAAAAACTTTAATTACCAGATTATGCTAGATTACTTACTTTAAAAGAATGAAAAGAATAAGAAAGAAAATAAAATTTCTTCAGAAATCCAAGAATAATACTTTAATAAAGAATTATTTAAGGTACATTTATTGCCAGACTTCCTTATATCATTAATACACAAGTGCTGACTTTTGAGGAAATAGCAAAAACCTTAAGTAGTGTGTAATATTTGGGGGTTAGTGTCTACATTTTTGTGCAGGTGTATACTTTCAGGTTAGCAGAAATTGTTATTCACATGTCTTCTCATGATTCTGAATCACTGTGCTCCCTATATGTATGGCAATTCAAAAGTTTTTATATATAAGTGTTTTACCTTTTTAAAATTAGTAGTACCATGTGACAAATTTTAACTTCCATAGCAAAGAAAAAAAATTTTGTTATGCCTTAAAAACCACTTCCATTACTGGAAAAGCAAGAAGAAAATGCTTTATGAATTCTGAAATGAGCAGGAAAATAATGCTGTAATTTGTTACTGCTGTGTGGAAATGCACTACAATTGATCAATAATTTTAAGAGCTTGCTGTATTTTAGTACAGTTTTTGTCATAAAGTAAAAGATACCGAAGTAATTAGCATAGTACTTCTCTTCAAATGTGTTATGATATAATTATGGAAATGTGTCTAAAACACATGGAAGAATCTTGAATAACAGAAAGCTACATCCCCGGAAAGTGTATTCAGGGAGAGAGGAGTTGAGAGGAGATGGGATCTAAGGATGGCGGCGGTAACAGGAGAGTGCTTCCTGGGAGCATCAGGAGTATGGTGTTGACTCTGCAGCACTTCGTTCATGAAACTAGGGTAAAAGTGGAAGGCATTTTATATGAGGTGCATCTCAGGCATGAAAGAATGCAGTGTCCAATGAAATGTGACCATTAATGAGACAGCAAGAAGGCGATCGAGAAGCTGGTGAATCACAGTAAATACATTTAAATGAGAATGATGCAAGCAGTTTATGTATGGCCTTGACAGCTTTGTAGAAAAGTTTGTGTTTGGGGTGGTTTGAAGTAGAACTCCACAGTTGATTTTTAAGCAGTGTTATAACATGATGAAAGTAGCATTTAAGATGGATTAGTCTGGAACTGGTATGCAGTATGTGGGTGACAGGTGAAGTGTGGAAAGAAAGGTGAGAGGCAGCCTGGAGTCAGGAAAGTCCGCAGGAAGCAGTTGCTGCCGTGCAGGTGTGGAGGGAGAGATAAGCTTTTAGCTTCGGGTGGTGGCAATTAGAAAAGGGAGGCTACCTGAGGCATTTAATTTACAATAACACCAAGTATCTATATTTTGATCTTATAACTGCCCTCGTATGTTTGGTCTCAAGGTTGCTGGCTTATTCCTGTGAACAAAATGTGTTTTCTTTAATGCATTCTTTATCTCTTATTTAAAGACATTATTAAAAATCCACATTGTTCTGGCTATACAAAGGTAGTACAATATAGTATCATGCATCCACCAAGAGTGTGTACTTTGAATTATTTTCCAACAGTGGCAGTAGGATTTGCTGAGCTGAATATATGTTCCCAGCATATCCCCGTTATGAACAACAGCCAGTACTTTTGAGGTTGATGGCAAAAGTTAGTGACCCAGTGATGGCCTGGAACTGGAGACTGTGTCTGTGGAACAGAAGGGAGCAGGTACACATAATGCATACCACCCCCCAATGGTATCATAAATGCCATTTACTGAGAAGCTGAACCAATCCACCATGCATAACATGGAGAATAAGCTAGCTGCAAGAAAGATGGCAAAAAGTTAAATTAATAGAATTTCTTTTTGAGCTCTATGTCTAAGAAGGCCTTTTAACTTTTCACTAATTCTGTAAATTATCAGAATGCAGGCTCCAAATTAAACTAATAGCATATTTGATGAAGACATGAGCTTGATGCTTTATGAATCTTATGAATAACAAAGGAGTACATTTTCCATTTTTAAAGCAGTAATTCATACTGTGCTTGTCAATTAGAATGCCATTTAGAGGTCATTTATGAGACAGAGTTCAGCAATACAAGCATGAGGATTCCTTCCATAATGTGGGAAATTTTCTTTCTTGCCCATTGGAAAGATAAGGTCTATTTTGTAATTAGAGGGTGAACATTATAAACAGTGTTTTACTGTTGTCATTGCTGCTGCTGTTTTGTTTGATTTTAGAATGGAAACCATTTTATACTGACTTTTTCTAAATAGCCTCTGACCTGTCTAAGGGGGTCAATACAGGATGGTTTTGACATATCAATGCTAAACACGTTGCATCTGCAACTTGGTCAATTCCATTTGTCCTGCTGTTTTAACAACTGATTTCTTCATATCAACAAATTGACAATTAAGTGACCCAAGTAACTTGTTTAGATAGTTCAAGCGATTGCTTTTAATACACATTTTTCCCTTGGACATTTATACAACTTTATGACAATCTCTGTATACCTATTAGTCTATTTTTGCCATTTCTACCTCCCTAAAAAGAATGTTATTTATATAACAGATATTCATGTAATATATATGACTCATGTATATTACTGTATATTATTTCTACATCTCAGTCATGGAAGAATTCTTGAGCTATAATAAAGTATTGTGTGAATTTTATTTAATAAAGCAAGCATTTTTTAGGACTCTTTGAACCTTGTGGTTGCAACTTCTATTTTATGATAGTATGATGGGAGATGGTATCCATTACGTACCTGTTCCCTTCTATTCCACAGACACAGTCTCCAGTTCCAGGCCATCCCTGCATCACTAACCTTTGCCATCAACCTCAAAAGCACTGGCTGTTGTTCATAACGGGGATATGCTGGGAACGTATATCCGGCTCAGCAAATTCAGCTGCCATTGTTCGAAAATAATTCAAAGTACATGCTCTTGGTGGATCCATAATACTGTATTGTACTACCTTCGTATAGACAGAACAATGTAGATTTTTAATAATGCCTTTAACTTTCTCTTTTAGAAAGTAATTAGTCACCTGTATTTGAAAATCTCTAGGAATTTGCTCAGGGCAATACAAGCCTTTCATTTATTAAAGGTGGGGGGATGAAACCTCCCTTTCTAGTTGTACTTGTCTGAAGAAAAACTGTATTAGAGCTTTGATATAATCCTGACAGGTAGCCCAGTTGCCCTCGGCTCTAAAATGCCTAAGAAAGCTTGGCAGTGGGGAGCTGGAGGTGGGGAATCAATTTAAACTATATAGAGAGTTCACTGTTTTGGGCCAATTTATCCATTCATTTCCCGCAGATGTAATGATAATTAAAACTCACTCATCAGTGTGGGAATTACTTAAAAAAAAAAAAAGAAAAAAAAAAGACCTCCTTATTAATGATGAAGAGAAACTGTAAATAGTTTAGATGGGAACATCAAGATGATAGAAGTGAAGTTATGCCAGAATCATGGAGTGGGAAGGCATCACGAGCTTCTTGTGACACCAAAAATAGCAAATGATGAATAAAAAGTACAGCAATATTTGATAAGTGTTTTGATATTTGTGATGACTACTTCAGGAAATGAACACTATTGAGTAGACAAGTGTAAAACATATTTAAGACGTTAAAATGTAAAGATCAAGACTTGATTGCACCAGATTGCACCATACAAAAAAGAAAAGATACAGAGATAAAGCCTTAAAATCGGTATATTTTTTAAATCTGTCTATCCTGAATTAATACAAGTCAACTTGGGATCAATTCAAACCAGGGGCTTGAAATTCTTACTCTAAAATATATAAGCATGAAGTTTATATGAAAATTGCTCATGTAAATAGTCTATTTCCTTGAGAAAAGTTCATATAAATTTTTTCAATAAGTCCATGTGAGAAACTATACTTAAATTTCACAAGTTAGAAGATTTTGTATTATATTTCAATTTTTGTTCAGAGAATAAGTGAGGAAAAGAATCTTACACATTTTTTAAGCTCGAAAAGGCACAAATATCTGATTGTCTTATAAGCAGAGATTAAAATAGGAAAAAGTAATTTCTGGGTGTACATGGCACTTTTTGCCTCTCTTTAAGCACTTACAGTGTAGTACAGGTCTTGCAAGTAGCTTAATAATTGTGGAAAAGCCAGTAATTTTTCTATTTTTTGTTTATTGACTTGTTAATGTATTTTAACCATATAATTAATAATAAAATGTATTTGCTAATCACAAGGTGTATATTCTCAGGACACTATTTGTAATCCTTTATTGAAAACATTATTTTACTAGATTTATTTCATTCACTGCTTTTTTCCCAAGAAATTCTATATTCCGTCATGAATAAATTGTGCCCATCAGTCTATGTAGAGTAGGAAAAATGCAGAGCAGAGAAATAAAAGGTGGATAGTGAATGAATGAACTGTAGAGTCTGAAGATCTTTGGGAAGGAAGAAGGGAACTGCTTTATAAAATAAAAGAAGTAGGTAGTAAAAACCAAGAGCACTGATCAAAACTGTGGTGTAGAAGTAACCATAGAATATTGTATATCCATGGGAGTGCTTACATATGCCACTGGACATTTGTGTGTGTGTGTGTTTGTGTAGCATAGAGGGTGAAGGGGGTAAGCATTGTTGTATTTTTTATTCTGGATTCACTTTCTTTTTGGATGCAGTTACTACAATGGTATTAAAATTTCTGAAAAAGAAAGAAAACTATTTTTTTTACTTTTGCAAATATACTTAATATAACACATCCAAGTTCATCCTAAATGCATTTTGATACAATTTTTCAACCTGTAATTCTTCAAGAAGTGGAATCAACTGTACATCTGTGGTTAATTAGCTCAGTGAGTTGAATTGTGGTGCTAATGAGGCCACAGCCCGGGTTTGATCCCCAGATGGGCCAGTGAGGTTTTCTCTCTTCTTGAGTCACAGACTCCAGTTCAAATCCAGGCCAACTGTCTCATAGCTGCATGCCACTGACCATGAGGGAAACTGGGCAAGAGAAAGTAAATCCAACAGTATGCCTGGAAAAGATCCCCAACTATACACAGTATCTGCTGGTTAATATTTATCAGTAACACCCATGTGTGAAGAGAAGTATACATTATACGCTCTGTACTGCTACCATGGGACACTCAGGAAATTTTCTGTGGCCTCAAAGGACCCATTAAGGAATAAATAATACTAAAAATTATCTAAAGAGACCATAAAAATAGACTAATTCATAACCAAAAATTGAATCTATTTCAACTTGCAAGTGAAGCAAAATTTCGCATGTTGACTTTTCTTCAGTAGATCATAATGGTCCTTAAGAGTTCTGCTAGAAACATTCGCTGCAGGTTCCCTTGAGTTCTGAGCCAAGCTGTGAAATGAGGCAAAGCACGGGGAAGAGGAGGCAGACGGTAGGCCAAAATATCACATTTGTTGTGAATCAGGACTAGATTGGAGGATGTAGCTTAGACACGGAGATATACAGACTTTTTCATAGTAACCTCAGAATCAGAAAAACTTACTCATCCATTCAGACTAGAAAATCTAGGTCTCCTCAGTGGGACAGGCCCCATTTTATTGCCTGATAGCTCTTTTTGCGGGAAGGTCAACCCCAAAGAAAATAGAATAGCAAAAGGGATTGACTGATGCATGGGTATTTTTTTCTTGCAAACATATCAATCAGAATAGGTCCCTGGGAAGACTGAGTAAGAGGAGAGAGGCCTGGATTGTTTCATAGAAAAAAAAAATCATCAGGAGTGGGAAAGAATTCCTGCCACCCTCACCTCACCTAATCAAATCTTTTTAATTAAACAAATGGCCAGTGTAAGATGAAAAGCAGGGAAAATGCCAGAAACCACGACTTACACTGTATGTACATTCTGGCAAAAAAAAAATACTGTAAACTTTTGGAGAATCAGTGTAGCTCTGTGGTATGGTGGTCCTTCCTGATGTTCTCCCAAATTTCCGAGGGTGGATGGTTCACAGGATGTGTGCCACATCGTGGTCATAAACATGACCATAAAGAAATGCTTGGACTGGAAAAATTTACATACCATGATGGGAAAATCATATTCAAAGCAAATTTCTTGGTGAAATAAAGAATTTTCCTGGTTCATTTTCATTAATGATAGACTCAACATAATTTTATTCTGAGATCCCATGAAAAAAATCTTTTATTTTTCTCTTTGCTTTTACTATTTTTTTGGTTTTGGTTTGGTTTTTTTTTCTTTCAGTTTTACTGAGATATAATTGACATACAGCACTGTGTAAATTTAAGGTGTACAGCGGAATGACTTGACTTACATACATCATGAAATGATTACCACAGTAAGTTTAGTGATCATCCATCATCTCATATAGATACAAAATTAAAGAAATAGAATTTTTTTCATGATGACAACTCTTAAGATTAACTATCTCAACAACGTTCATATATAGCATATAACCATGTTAATTATATTTATCATACTGTACATGACATTGCTAGTACTTATTTATCTTATAACTGTAAGTTTGTACCTTTTGATAACCTTCATCCAGTTCCCCCTTTCCCCAAACCTCCTTCTCTGGTAACCACAAATCTGATCTCTTTTTCTATGAGTTTATTTGTTTTTGAAGTATAATTAACCTACAACACTATGTTAGTTCCTATTACCCAACATAGTAATTTGGTATCTAAACACTTTAAAATTACCACCAAGATATATCTAGTCACAATATGTCATCATACAATGATATTACATAATTATTGACTATATTCTTTGCACTTTACATTTCAAACCCATGACTCATCTGTATCCCAACTGAAAGTTTGTACTTCTCAATCTCCCTCACCTATTTCTTTCCTCCCCCCAAACCCTTCCCCTCTGGCAACTGCCTGCCTGTTCTCTGTATCTGTAACTATGTTTCTGTTTTATTACGTTTATTCATTTTTTTAGATTCCATATATAAGTGAAATTATACAGTATTTGTCTGAAAATATATCTTTTAACACTATGTGGCATGTTCCCTTTTGGGGATTCACAACACCACAATGCATTTCAGCTCTTTAATGTTTAACTTTATTGCAGTGTTTCCCATACTTTTGATTAGAAATACCATTGTAACTGGTGTTTGGTAAATTTAAGATGTGGGAACGCTCATCAAAATTATGGTATAACCAAAATCTCTGTAGTAAGATTTTATAGTGTCTAGTTTATTACTAACAATGAAGAGACAATTTATCCTCGAGTTATGATGTTAAAAAATACATGGCATACCAAATGGAAAGAGTGATTTAATAAAAGCAATTTTGCATTTATACCCTGTTGTGATCTATAGAGAAAGACTCCATCAATATGTTTGCATTGTAATTGTGATTTTGAGCATTGATATTTTTCAGAACATCGCTTTGATCAGTGAAAATACTCAGTTTAAACTTTGGCATAAAACTACAATTTGTTTTCCAAGGAGAAAAACTAGTGTGGGAAATTAACTTGGTTATACAAGTGAGAACAATTCAATGTCAGTTAATTTGACACATATTTAGAGCACTTCTTTTGTGCCTGGCACTCTTCAACGCACCTGTGTTATAGCAGTCAACAAAATAGACAAATATCCCTGCCCTAATGGAGTTTACATTATAATGGGAGACGCTAACCCCTCCTCCACTTCTCAAATATTTTGAAGTAAATACATCTCCAAATTTAAATAAATAAAAATGTTTGTCATTATAGGATTAAAACCTCCCAAGTGGATTTATAAGCCCAGAAAATATAAAAGAGGTAGGAGGAGGATTTGAGTTACTTAAACACATTTGTTCACTCTTTCCTCAGAGAGGCAAACGATTATAAGATTTTACCAGTGCAAAATCTTTTCTGTATTTTAGAACCTGCAGAAAGGTCTTATGAAAACAAATGATTCAGTGTTATTCTTTTGATCCTCCTTGGGACTTTTTTCTCTTGTTTTTTTTTCCTGATCTCAAGAAAACTTCTAACAATCAATGCATCTTCATCACTTTTCCTACCTAATTTATCTGCATCGTATGACAATATAACTGAATATTCATTCATTAAAACAACAGACTAAATTAACTGTATTTAATTTCATGACTCAAACTCTCAAAACTTCTATTCTTGTCATAATACTTTTAATGCAAGTGACATTTGGCCCAAATATGAGTTCTCATGATAACTATTAAGTGCGAACTTTCACTTTCTGCCTAAACTCTTTTTCAACTAACCTGAGTTAATATAGATTAGAACAGAAAGTAGGTTATACCCCTAGTAAGGAAAAAAATCTGATAATGAATCCAAACTTGTAATTTTCCATTACAATACTGAGTTGTAAATGCTCTTTAAATACATGCAGTGCAGTCCACTAGGATAATTATATGGTTTTTATGAATTTTCTAGATGTCTAATTTGCCTTAAATGAAACTTTATTACAGATTAATGAATATTAAAAAATGAAACATCAAGCAACACTATATATATTTTAAGTAAATAAAAATTTATTTAATTGTAAAATGGATGTTTTGTTTGAAAATCTTTAAGAATCCTGTGTACTATTTGTGACTTACAAAAAAAGTTTCACCCAAATTTATATGCAAATATTAATTAAATTTACATCTCCATTTCAAATTGTCATTTAAGATAGGTATACAGAGTTTTGTGGAACCTGAGATTCACAGACATTTTAAGTTAGGGCAATCCTGTTTAATAATACATGCAGTCCCATTATTCTTTATAGATTTAATTTGATCTTTGGAGAAATTATTAACAAGTTGATTCAACTGTATTTGAAAGGAATAAATTTTAATTGTGAAGATTCAAAATTGTATACAGAAATCTATAAGAAAATACTTTAAAACTATGCCTATTGTTGTTGAAATAATCATAAAAGACATCACTTGGTATGTTTATTTACTATGTTAATAATATTGGATGACAGTCTAATTTAATTTAAAGTCTTACTGATTCACTTTTTTAGACCTTATGACAAAACAGAGCTCTAAATGTTCCTCACATTTCTCATGTTTTCTGCATAAAGCAAACAGTCCAGAAAATCAGAATTCACTAAACTGAAAACTATTTGATTTCACTTATTTTTATAACTTTTTAAAAAATTGAAGTATAGTTAATTTACAGTGTTGTATTAGTTTCAGGTATACAGCAAAGGGATTCAGTTATACATACATAGGGAATTATGTTCAATATTTTGTAAATAGCCTATAATGCTTTTACTTATCTTTAGTGAATTTTATCCCCCCTCAAAAAGGAAAAAAAAAACATCTAGTGGTCTAAACAAGACTAAAAAATCTTCAATACAATTATACTGGAAAAGTAATTTTATATTCTGTCTCCACCTCTCTCTACTACTCCCATTGTGGGCAGGGGAGAGGGGAGAAAAAGGAGGGAGAGAGACACAGACAGAGACAGACAGACAGAAAGAGAGGGAGAAATTTGAAGGAAAAAAAATGCAAGCTAAAGATTTGCTTTGAAAAAAAAAAAAAAACAGCATGCTTAGTGAAAAACACTAGCCCTGGATAAGAATCAGATGACCTGGGTTCCTGGGTTTTATATCCCGGATATGTTACTTTAAGCAAGTATATTAATCACTCTGACCTTCAGTTCACTGGTGTGTAGATGAGAGTAATAATACCTGCTTTGCTTAATTTTTAAAGATGTGATGATTATCAAATGATATATGTAAAACATAGCATCATATAAACTTATAATAATGGTAGCAGCATTGATGTTTATAAGAAATACTGCTAGGAAATATTGCTAGATAGCTTTATGTTATTTTCAATTGAGCATAAAGTTCTGAGGCTTAAAAATGACTATGATAGCTAACATTATCTAATGCTCATTATGTATAGACGTGTTCTAATACTTTATTTAATCCTTTCGACAAGCTAATGGAGTAATTATTATCTTTATTCCTTATGCAAAGAAGAGGAAAGTGAACAGAGGTTGATTGAATGACTTTACCCAGGGTCACAGTACCAAAGGGGCCTCAGATTATCTGGTCTGTCCTGTCTCAGTAAGGCAGTATCTTCTGTAGGATCCATCCACACACTTTTCCAGCCTCTGTTGAAATGTATCTGAATAAAGGAGATGGGGCATGTGGATGTGTTCACTGTGGTGAGGAGACTTCCGCCCATGGCAGCTCCTCAGTCTTTAAAACACACTTCCTTGAATCAAGTTGATACTTACTTCCCTATCACTAGCAAGCATAAATAACTAGAACCGTAGAAAGAAAATGACTCCAATAATTCACTATTCCTACTAAAATAAAGGAATTTCAATAATAATTTTGACAAATGATAGTCAAGGGAGTAGGAGGGGTCAAGTTCTAAAATAAATACTTAAATATCATGATAGGACCTTACAAATGCATTGTTAGATGCGTGTTGTTATGTATATGGGGAAAGGCATTTTGTAGTATAATCTAAGCAATAAACCTTTTGAAATGAAACATATTGACCATGCTTGCTCAACATATGTAGGAAATTCTTGCATATACACATGCACGTGTTAACATTTCAGACGCTCAGATGGAACAGTTAAATAGATCCAATCTCCACACCCTGGAAATCTTTCTCCTATGAACCACCATTATCAAATTCAAACAACGGCAGTTAAACATGGTGATCACTGAAGCACTGTTTGTGAAATGAATAAACCAAATGAAATTAAATAGTCAACTCTGAACCCAACTCTGATTACAGCCTAAGCTGTGTTTTCTAAAGCAAGTTTTAAGTCGTTAGATTATTTTTAACCAAAGCATATATTCGGCACATAGAAATACTACTTTTAGTTTTGTTGATCTTACTCCTCTTTTCTGTCTTAGAATAACAAATAGTAAGATGTTTCTGTTCTTTGAAATTTAAAACATTATAATACAAAGGACAGTTTTCATTATTAACTGTTAGTAAAAACCCTACACACACCCACACACACACATTTTTCTCTTTTCATACCATTTCCTATTTTCAAATAAGAAAACATGCATTTGAACAAACAGTGCATGGTATTTGCTCATTAGAAGTCAATTTCAAAATTATTTTTGAAAATAGTCAAGGTATGTAATCTACCTTGTAGCATACTTGAACTATTTACTCAAACCAAATATGCAAATAACAATGATTTTATTCATGCACATTCATTACACCTGAAATTCATCTTTTTCTTTTCCATCTTTGGCACTGTGTTGGGTATATGTTATTGCCTGTGGACTAAAATAGATACTGCACCAAACGCTAACTTCTTTTGGTGCCTTCTAGACACCATCACGCTGAATGCCAGACAAGCTTTTGCAATACACATCCTATCAGGCATATGATTTTTGTAATATTTAAAGCACAGAATGAATTTTGAAATACGTCCCAGAATTCTTAATGTCGATACTTTTACTTAACCATCAGTGTCTAGGTGCACAGCAAACTCTTCTAGATTTTGTTTTCACCCCTTCGCCCTTTACACCTGTTCTCAGTCACAGTCCACTTGTATTAAAGCTACGTATGCCAACTGTCACAACGTCTTGGAAGAAAACCGTTTGGTCTTATGTTAAAAAACTTTTTGACCTGTTTTATTATTTCTACAAGATTTTAAGCTTTTCAAAGACGTAGTATTATTTCTTGCAGAGCATCTTGCACATATGCAGTTCTCAGTATTTATCAATTATTAAAGGAGTAATGGAAACTTTGAGACTATTTTAAGGCCCTGATTATCTGTTTTTATTTTTGCCACAGCAGATTAACTTCAGTAAATAAAAGGTTGACACAGACCCTGATCAATAGACCATAGACATCCCTACAAAAAAAGAAAAGTAAATGACGTCACTGAAACTCAAATTATAAAAAATATACAATATAACATGCACTATAAAGTACATAAAAGTGTAAACAACATGTAGTTTAGGGATAAATAATCAAATTATATTCTTTGGAAAACTATATTAACTTTACTCTAAGTGCAGTAGGCTATCTAGGCACTGAATGCCGTGGCAAGTTAAGGGAGCACATTTTTTAATAGATTTTATTTTTTACAGAAGTTTTAGGTTCACAGCAAAATAGAGAGGAAGGAAGATATGGAGATTTCCCACATGCTCCCAGTTCCCACGCATGCATGGCCTTCCCCATCACCAACATCCCCCATGAGAGGGGTAAGTTTGTTACAATTGATGAACCTACTTTAATACATCATTGTCACCCAAAGTCCATGAAGTCTGTCACCATTCTAGGATTTAGGCAGTTTCACTGGCCTGAAAATCCTCTGTGCTCTGCCTAATCACTCTCCCTTCCCGCTAACCTGCTGCTGTAAACAGAAGTGTGTAGGTTGCTGTGTAGAGAAAAGTGTTTTCAGCTTCTTTGAGTAAATATCAAGGAGTGTGGTTGCTGGATCATGTGGTAAGAGTATGTTTAATTTTTTGAGAAGCTGCCAAACTGTCTTCCAAAGTGCTGTACCATTTTGTATTCTCACAGTAATGAATGTGAGGTCCTGTTGCTCCACACCCTTGTCAGCACTTGGTACTGTCAGTGCTTCAAATTTTGGCCATTCTAGTAAGTGTGTACTAGTATCTCATTTCTGTTTCAACTTGCATTTCCCTGAGAAGACTGATGTAGAATGTCTTTTTATATGCTTATTTGCCATCTGTATGTCTTCCTTGGTGAGCTTTCTGTTAATGTTTTTGGCTCACTGTTTGATCAGATTATTTGTTTTCTTATTGTTCAACTTAAAGAGTTTCTTTGTATATCTTGGATAATTGTCCCTTATGAGATCTTTTGCAAATCTTTTCTCCCAGTCTGTGGCTTGTCTTTTCATTCTGTTGCTTTTTGTGTGTGTGTGTGTGTGAATGACTATCTTGCTCTATTACAGAACTGGGACACTATATTCAACCAGAGTTTAATAATCAACACCTGTAATAATGACACCAAGAGAACTATATATACCTAGAAACCTAAAATTATGAGAATATATTCCTTTTAGTAAATAAAATATGCAATGTATTCTAAATGCATATTTATGCTTAAAAATTATTTTCCTATTATAGAATAAAGTTCTATTAGTGAAAAATAATTTGTGGGATATTCCGTTCTCTGATAATATAATATAAAATATATAGTCCTGTAATGTTTTTATAGCTAAGGAATTGAGGAACAATAGAAGAAAGACTTGATTAAAGTGGGTTCAATACATGTACAAATCACTTGCATTTTTTAAAGTTACACATGGTGTTTTGTGAAATTAAAAATGCTCTTAATTCATGAAGTTAACAGGAATAAAATTATTCTTGCATTACTTACAAAATGAAGGTTCTTTATAAACAAAAACCAATGTTGTCACTCATACACTCATACTAGTATGCTAATAGAAAAAAGATTGCATGCAAAATATGAACAGTGAGTTCTTTGTGTAGCCCATTAGATGATTCCAAATGTAAGCATCCCAAGGAATTTTTATTTGGTTCTAGAGAGATAAAGAAGATGTAAAAACTGATGTAGTTGGGCCAATGGCCATCAATATGGGACTAATCTGAAGCATTCCCATTATAAATCTGGAATAAATTTAACACAATTGACTACAGATGGCAGTGTATGAATAAGCCATGTTTTACTAATTCTGCCCACTCTTGTTCAACCACACTCCTTTTAAGGAGAATCTGTCATCACACACACAGAGCAGATATGTGAACCTAGAGGATGACGCTGCACCAGCATAACAGCAAGTTAGTGGGGAGGTTGAGGGCAATTTTATCTGAAATCAAAATTATTTTGATGTATCAGCAATTGACAGTACATGCATGAGGGTGAAGTCAGGTCACATGTGACTTTTCAAAAGTAGACTATGCTAGCCATAATTGAGAACAGACAGTGGAAAAAGATGTGGTGAACAGAGAACCGAGGTGCAGTTCCTTATGTACAGTTAGATACTTAAATACATTGTAGAATGGATTGCGTCTGCCTTTCTGGGATGATGTTAATGAATAATTATTCTCTTTTGATTCATCAAGCATTCTTGCATTACACTTGGACGTCACTTGAGCATATTCATTTGGCTGCAGAAAAACATTCATATCAAATAATCCAGTTGCTAATAAGATATAATGATCAGGTGTTCCCAGTTGAGTGGCAGGCCCTTCCCAGCAGCACTCCCAATATTGCCTCAGTCCTGGGATTGGGTTTTGAATGAATACTTTTGACTCATGCTCTGTATATTTCCAAAGGCTATACCACTTATTTCTGGGGATGCAATTGGTGAATCCATGTGGATATTTGATATCAAGTAGAGAGAGCCTTTGTAAGTGTGTCCTATTAAGTAGAAAGGAAAGTCTTGCCTATTTATGACTTTGTTGCTTAACTCTTCTAATAAAAACTTCCACTTTGCTAAACATATGTTCCTATAGCCCTTCATTTCCATAAAATCTGAAATTAGTTAACATATAAGTCATAGCTACTAAGTGGGCAAGAAAGATGCCAGGCTTCTAAGATTACCATACTTAACATGTGAGCCTCACTTGTATGTGAGCCAGGAAATCAAGTATCATGCATATTTAAGATAAATGCTCTTCTTAAAAAAGTCAAATTAATAAGACAACTAACAATTTTACAAGACTGCAACATTTTTAACTACCCAAATTTATTCATTTTAAACTTAATATGACTCATCTTCTCCAATTCTTAATATAGTGCTAGAAATGATTAAAAATTCCATGCAAGGAGAGCATTTATGATGTACACTGAATTTATGGGCTTGATTTTTTTTTCTTAATCTGAAATCAATTCATTTAAGGCACTTATAATCTGGTTTATATGTTTCCAGGGAGGTGATCTTTGTCCCCCAAATTCTGAAACTAACCAAAGCCTGAAAGAATCTGCTAATTACTTGTGGACCAGATCTCTAGATCTGAGAAGGTCCAGATATCCAAAAGCAGCAAAAGAGGCATTTTTAAAATTACTTAGAAAAGATTCATATACCGAGAATTGCGTATTATTTAGTTTCTCTGTTTTGGAAAAATAACAGTTGAAATGTACCATTCCATAGTTAGTGCAAAAGCAATGGTTAAAAAACTCTAAGCCATTTAAAACACCAATGTTACCACACTTAAAAACAACTCTCTTTTTCCCAATGTGTATGTGTTATGCCAGCAAAGATAACCATACATGTATGAACTTCACGCTCATTAAAGCTGAATTAGAGAAGTCTTAGAATCATCAATTAAATCAATTCACAAAAATTGCTTAGTACCAGACCTATAATTTGAGAGTGCTCAATAAATGTTCTGTATTCAAATCTGTTGAAGGATTTTAACAAGACTTTTAGGTACACATATTAACTCATATCAGTAATGATGACACCTCATTGTACTTTACGGTCAATGTTTTGAGAAATCACTTTTACTTAGAAATTCTCATTTCAATTGAAATGTTTTCATCACCTCCCACCTGATACAAAGATAATGGATGGTCATAATTTCTTAATAAGTCTTAATGTTGATTTGATCATAAGGGTAAAATTAATAAGCAACTTAATTTTCTGCATTATTTGAAGTCAGTTAATTTTTTTAAAGGCTTTGTTCTCTGTCTGTTCATTCTCATTTTCTAAAGAAAGTCAGACAATATGGTCTGAAGACTCCAGAATGTTCTTCATTTATCTGATTTAATAATTGTGTTTTAATGTGTCTTTAAGCATTTTTTGTGGAAAAATCTTATTTTTTATGAAAATTATAATTGCATTAGAAGCCTTCTCCTAACTCACATGGCCTAAATGGAGTATTTTGACTTCAAGAATATACAAGTTGTTACTTACTGTCCTTACTCCCATCTAGGCTTTGCTTTTAAATTTCTTGTTGTGCTTAATGTGGCTTTATTTTTTTCTGACTTAGGTTTAATTTTGTTATAAGATAATTTGAGGCATATTAAACATTTGAAGATTAATTGGAGCAAAAATTGATTTGAATCTGGCAGTGCCAAACTGAAAGTGGTTGGGTGCTTTCAAAAGGGCTTCACATCAGGAACTAGGGGATAGACTTCACAGAGAATACACAGGAGCAAAACCAGGAAGTTACTTGATTGGTCATAGCTTAATTTGTTGCCTAAATTGGGAAAGGCTAGTTGGCTATTTGTGATTGGTTGTCCTTAGGTTTCAATTTCTTAACCTTGAGGCATTTCAGGCTTAGGTTGTAGCTTACTTGCAAAGGCTACGAAGGCTTTAAAGCCGCCTCATCTAATACCCTCTTTGTTTAATTCCTTTAACCATTTCAGTTTACTTTTTATTGTCATGAGCTACATTTTTTCTGCTTTTTACTACTTTTACATTTCTACTCATCATTACCTACACCCCCTCCCACCAACCACCACCATGCAAGTGTCAAGGAGGAGGATAAACTTCCCTCTACCCTTCTAGGTTCTTCTGGGTACTCTAAGAATTACATTAACATGAGAAAGATTAACAGGAGAAAATAAAATGAATTTTGTATGTAGAGAACCCCACATGCATGCGAAGTTCAAAGACAAAAAGGGAAAATAAGGTATGTATTACATCCTGAGCTAAGGGATGGGATGAGGACATGGGCTTCTAAGGTCAGGAGGGTCATTCACAGGATGATGAGAAGAGCAGATGTTTGATAATTAGAGGTTTGCTCTGCCGTGTAAGTGGGGCCACTAAGATAGCACTTACCTGTAATAACTCTTTTGGAAAAACCTCCCCAGTTTAAATTGTTTTAGGAAGTTAAGGGAGGCATAATCGTTTCTCTTGAGCCACCAGGTTGTCATTTGCCATTAGCTCAAAGTAATCGACATGCCAGAGTGGTACATCTTGGGGAGGGTCTTTTCTGAACTCCTGCACAAGTAATACCTATAACCACACCTGCCATGCTGTTTCTAATAGCCCTTTTACTTATCTTTTTAAACATTTTCTGATTAAATAAATTTGAACCTTTCAAATAGTTTGCTTCATGTAATGTCTTCTTTTAAAGATTCTCAAAGTATGCATCATCAGAGAGGCCCTGTAGAAGGAAGCATTATTTCTCACTAAAATTACGAAGAAAATTAAACAAATGATAGTATTGGGAGAAGATACCTTTATTCGATTTTCTACTCTGTCCCAAACTCAACATTTTAACAGTAAAACTTCTATTTGTATTCCTTGGCAACACGAGAAAGGAAAACATAGATGGTAGGACAGCGAGGGAGAATTCTTAAATGTAAGCAGTTAGCATCTTTTGAAATATAAAAGATGTTCAAGAAGAAAACAAAACTGAAACATGAGGCAACAGAAGATTTTTTAAAATGTAATTTAGCTCAGAGGTCAACAAACTAATAGTTGGTGGGCCAACTCCGGGACCTATTTTTGTACACTCTACTTGCTAAGAATTGCTTTTGCATTTATTCATGTTGGAAAAACAGACATATTATTTTGTACGTGAAAATTGATGAATTAAAATTGTGTTGTCCATAATAAAGTTTTATTGGAACACTACCACATTCTTTATGTATTATCTGGACTGTTTTCGTACTGCAAAGCAGAGTCAAGAAGCTGCGGCATAGACCATATGACATACAGCACCTACGACATTTAATATCTGGCCCTTTACAGAAAAGTCTGCTGACCCCTGATTTAGAACATTTCCTCAAGCTAATTTTCCTAGCTCATGAAATCCTTGTTTATTAACTAGCACTCTGGAATTTCAAGTCCAAATGAACCAATAGGCAGCTAGTTTGTTCAGATTTTTCCAGGAGAGTTTTCTTTACAATCACACAAGGACAGTATAAGCAGCCAGTTAAAAGCAGTTGCCTTAGTGTATTTGTTACTTAAAAAAAATTAAACCATGTATGTTGAGATAACTCACATGCAGTTTTAAGACATACTACAAAGAGATACCAAGTATTATGTACCCAATTAGCACTTAAAAACAGTAGAACAATATCACAACCTAGATATGGAATGTGGATACAGTCAAGACAGAATACTTTAATCGCCATAAAGGATTCTTCATGTTGCTCTTGTATACCTGCACTGCTTCCCTCCCACTTCCATCCCACCTTAACATCTTAACTACTATTCTATTTTCCATTTCTATAATTTTATCATTTCAAAAATTTAGAAATGGGATCATCAAGAATTTAACCTTTGGGGACTGGCTGTTCTCATTCAGCATATCTCTTTAAATCACCCAGGTTATTGTGTGTATCAGTAGTCTGTTCCTCTTTATTGCTGAGTAGTATCCCACAGTATGGATGTATCAGTTTGTTTGACTACTTACCCACTGAAGAACATCTGGGTTGTTTCCAGTTTGGGGTTATTATGAAAAAAGCTGCTATAAACATTCATGTACAGGTTTTTGCATGAACATAAATTTTCATTTCTTTGGGATAAATGCCCAAGAGTGAAATTGCTGGGTCGTATGGTAAACATATGTTTGGTTTGTAAAAGAATGTGCCAAACTCTTTTCCAGCATTGCTGTGCCGTTTTACATTCCCATCAGCAATAATATGAGTGATCCAATACCTCACCAACATTTGATGTTGTCACTTTTTTTAGTTTTAGCTCTTCTAATAGAGGGGTAGTAATATGTCATTGTGGTTTTCATTTGCATTTTCCTAATGGCTAATAATGTTCAACATCTTTTAATGTGCTTATTTGTCATCTGTGTATCCTCATGGATAAAATGTCTCTTATCTTTTGCCCATTTCCATTTGTATTGTTTGATTTTTTTACTGGTGAGTTGTGAGATTTCTTTGTATCTTCTACATACTTGTCCTTTGTCATATATGTGGTTTGAAGATACTTTCTTTCAATCTGTAGCTTGTCTTTTCATCCCCTCAGTGGAGACTTTATGGAACAAAAGTTTCTAATTTTGATGTTCAATCTGTCAGTTTTTCATTATGGATTGTGATTTTGGTGTCAATTCTAGGAATTCTTTGCCCATGCCTAAATCCCAAAGAATTTGTTCTCTGCATTTTCTAGAAGTTTTATAGTTTTATGTTTAAATTAACATTTAAGTTAATTTTTAAGTAGGTTTTTTAGTTATTTTTAATTAATTAATTAATTAAAATAATATAAATAAATAAAACAAATAATAAAATAGATTAATAAGTTACATCAATAAATTTTTAAAATTTTGAGTCAATGTGAGTTATACGTCAAAGTATTCTTTTCCCTTTTTTTTGGTTTGTGGATGTTTAATTACTCCACTGTTATTTGTTGTTGAAAAGGCTGTCTTTCCTCCATCAAGTTGTTTTTTCATCTTTGTCAAAAATTGATTATGGATGTATATATGATCTATTTCCAGATTCCCTCTTCTATTTCATTGATCGATGTTTCTGTTCCTTTGCCAATAACCACACAGTCTTGATTACAATCAAATAGTAATCTAATATTATGTTTATTATTAATAATATATTATCATATAGATTATATATCTATATGTTAAGTAATATATTATTACACAATACGTCTTGAAATTGGATAATTTTTCCCAACATATTTTTTTCCAACATTGTTTTAGCTATTCTAGTTCCTTTGCAATTCTATATAAAGTTTATAATCATTTAATCTATCTCTAGAAAAAATCTCTTTGGGATTTTGATAGGAATTACACTAAACCTACACATATTAATTTGGGAAGAATTAACATCTTTACTATGTTGAGACTTGCAATCTGTGAACATATGTTTCTCCAAATCTCTTAGACTTCCTTCATCAGCATTTTTATAGTTTTCAGCATAAACATTTGGTACATTGTTTTTTGAACCTATACCTAAATATATAATTTTTGAGTGATGTTCATTACTGTTATATTTGTATCTATTTTTTTTAACTTTATTACCCTAGCTAGAATAGAACTTACAGCACTGTGTTGAATAAGGGTGGTGAGAATGAACATCCTTGCCGTACTGCTGATTTTAGGGAACAGCTTTTAGTCTTTCACCATTGAGTATAATGTTGACTATAGGGAGGTTTTTTTGTGGAAGATCTTTATCAAATTGAGGAAATTCCCTCTATTCCTAGTTGTCAACGCTTTTTCAATCGTGAATGGGGCCTGAATTTTGTCAACTGCATCTTCTGCATCCATTCATATTTTCATGTGATCTTTCTTCTTTAGCCTGTAAATATGATAGATTATATTGACTGATTTTTGAATATTGCATCCCTGTAATAAACCTCAACTGTCATAACCTATAATTCCTTTTATTTTATTAAGGATTTTAGGTCCATATTCTTGAGGGATATTAGTCTATACTTTTCTTTTTCTACTGTCTTTGGGTTTATTATCAAGATAACATTTTCATAATATAAATTGGGAATTGCTCTCTATTCTATTTTCTCAAAAAAAATTTTAGAATTCGCAATAAGTCTGTTATAAATATTTGTTAGAATCATTCAACGAAACTGTCTAAGACTTGAGATTTCTCTTTGAGGGAGTTTTTAAATTATAAACTAGTCAATTTTTAAAATAGATATAGGGCTATCCCAGTGATCTAATTTATATTGGATGAGTTGTGGTAATTTGTGTTTTTTAAGAATTGGTCTGTTTCATCTTATTTGTCTAGGTTCTATGTTTAGTGTTTGTGTAGTTTTCCATTACTGTTTTTAGATGTCCGCAAGGGTCTGTAGTGACATATCTAATTTTATTATGAAATTGATCATTTGTGTCTTCTTTCTTTTTTATTTGTCAGTCTTGCTGGAGGTTTGCCAAGTTTATTAATCTTTCCAAAGAAACAACTCATGGATTCGTTGATCTTCCCTGTAATTTTTCTGTTTTCAGTTTTATTTATTTGTGTTTTTACCCTTATTACTTGGTTTCCTTCTCTGCTTTAGGTTGATTTTACTCTTCTTATTCTTGATTTTGAAGTTGGACCTTTGACTACTGGTTTGAAACTTTTCTCTTTTCCAATATATGCAGTCAGTGCTATCAAGTTCCCTCTGAGCACTGCTGAGTGTTGTCTCACAGATTTTGCTGTGTTGTATTTTCATTTTTATTCACTCCAATGCATTTTTTCCCTTGAGACTTCCCCTTGGATCTAATGATATTTAGAAGTGTATTGATTCCTTTCCAAGAGTTTGGAGATTTTTCTGTTATCTTTTTTTGTTTTCTACTTTGATTTCATTTGGTCAGAAAACACACTGTATTATTTCATTTGTTTTTAATTGTTGAGATTTGTTTTATGGACCAGGATGTGGCCTGTCTTGGCATCTGGTTGTGGGCACTTGAAAAGAATGTATATTCTACTGTTGCTGGGTGGTATGTTCTAAAAATGTCCGTTAGATCCTGTTGTTTGATGATGTTGTTGAGTTCTATATTTGTGCTTATTTTCTGTCTAGTTGTTTTATCAATTGTTGAGAAAAGTGTGTTGAAGTTTACAACTATAATCATAGCTTTGTCTGTTTTTCTTTTCTATTTTACCAGTTTTCACATTACACAGTTTGCAGCCCTTTTGTTTGGTAGATACACATTCAGGGTTGTTATGTCTTCTTGTTGTTTTGTCTTCTTTTTATCATTTTGTGATGTTCATCTCTATCTCTGGTAATTTTCTCTGCTTCAAAGTCTCATCTACTTGACATTAATATTGCTTTCTTTGATTAATTTTTGCATGATATATATTGTTTCCATCATTTTACTTTCAACCTGTGTATATCATCTTGTTTGAATTGAGTTCTTTGTAGATAGCGTATAATTGAGCCATGTTTTTTTTTTTTTTACTTCACTGTACAAATGTCTGCAATTTAATTGATACATTCAGACAATTTACACTGAATTTAGTTATTGATATGCTAAGGTTTAAGTCTGCCATTTTATACTTTGTTTTCTGGGTTTTTTTTTCTCTGTTTTTCATTTCTCCTACCCACATGTGTGTTAGTTAAACAAAGTTTAGAATTTTGACTTACCTAGTGTTTTTCAGTGTATTTCTTTATGTAGTTTTTAGTGGTTGCTTTATGTATTAAATTATACATACACATCACAGTCTACTGGTATCTTCATTTTACCAGTTCAGGTGAAGTATATGAATATTACCTCCTTTTTTGTACCTTTATCCTTATCTATTTGTAATATAATTTTCTTAAATATTTCTTCTGCATACATTTAGAACCACATCAGATAGTGTTTAATTTTTGTTTTCACTATCAATCATAATTTAGAAAACTCCAGAGGAGGAAAACCAATTATTTTTGCTCATATTTTTTATTACTAAATTCTTTCTTCCTTTCTAAAGTTCCAAGGTTCTTCTTTTATCACTTCCTTTCTGTTTAGACAATTTCCTTAGCCATTCTTTTAGGGTAGGTTTACAGTTGAAAATTACCTTAGTGTTCCTTCATCGGATTCTACTTTGATTTTCCCTTCATTCCTAAAGGATATTTTCTATAGATATAGGATCCTGGGTTAACAATTCTTTAATTCAGCCATTAAAAATATTGTGCCCCTTCCTTCTGACCTCCATGGTTTCTGATGAGAAACTCACTTGTCAGAATTTTTTTCCCTGTCAGTAAAGTTAAGTTTTTCTCTTGGTGCTTTCAAGATTTCTTCTTTGTCTTTAGTTTTCAGAAGTTTGCCTAAATGTGTTTTGGTGTGGATTTCTTTGTGCATTTCCTGCTTGTGGTTTGCTTAGCTTCTTGAATCTGTATGCCTTCTGCTAAATTTGGGGAGTTTCCAGCCATTATTTCTTTGAGCATGTTTTAAACCTTGTCCTCTTTATCCTCTCTTTCTGGGATTCCAGTGACATAAATGTTTTACCTTTTCTTATAGTTCTATGGTTGCCTGAGTCTCTGTTACTTGTTTCTTTTTTAAGCATATATATTCTCTGTGTAGTTCAGATTGGGTAATTTTTATTGTTCTAGCTTCCAGTTCACTGATTCTTTCCTTTGACCCCTCCAGTTTCTAAAAAGTTTCAGCTGTCATATATTTTAGTTATAAAATTTTCATATGGTTATTCTTTATATTTTCTTTTCTTCACTAAGAATTTTAACTTTTTAAAATTTATTTCAGCCATGTTCATAATTGCTTATTGAAGCATTTTCATGATGGCTGCTTTAAAATCTTCATGAGGTGGTTCTAATATGTCTATCATCTTGATGTTCACATGCATGATTGTCTTTTTATGTTCAGTTTGAGATCCTCCTGCTTCTGTATATAACATGATTCTCAGATGAAATCTGGACATTCGGGTATGATGTTATGAGACTCTGGATCTTATTTAAACCTTCTGTTTTAGCTAGCTTCCTCTAACCAACAAAAACACTAACCAGCAAAAAACAGGGGGATAGCTTTGTCTCTGCCAGGTCTTGGTAGAAGTCCAGGTCTCCCCATTGTGGCCACCATTGACACCTGAGTGGGAGGGCTCTTTGTTACTTCAGGAAGGGGGTGAGAGTTTCTATTCTTCAGTAGGCTTCCACTACTACCTTCCTGGCTAGGAAGGGTTTGAGTGCTTATCTAATGTCCTGATTCTCCAGTAGACCCCCTTTGTGAAGGATGCCCATTACTTTTAGGTTGAGTGGATGTCCAGGATCCGAATGAAGTCTCCACTGATGCTGCTTTTGGTGGGAGTAAAGGGACCGTGTCACCCCTTGACGAGGATGAACGTCTCAATTCCCTACTCAGACTTTCCTGGGGCTGGGAAGAGGACGTTGTGGCACATTGTTCTAACCTAGCAAGGATGGTACAACGCTCCCCACTCTGCTTTGGCAGGTGTGGGGTAGTGTGGGTGTTTGTGTGGTGCTTGACTGGAGCAAAGTGATATTGTCCCAGTGCTTTCTGTCTCTCTAGCCTGCTGCTTTCCTAATTTTTGGTTAGAGAGAATAAGCTTTTGTTGGGGATTTTTTGTTCTGCACCATTTGATGTCTCTGGGTTGCAGGCTTCTTCAGCTCCAAATGTTGGATATATGAGGGAAAATTAAAATCCAAGGAACTCACCACTATATTGTTCCTTGGGTCCTGAGGTCCCTAACTGGACTGCCTTCTCTCCTTCTTTTAGAGTTGTCTCCTTACATTTGTTTTATGTACAATGTCCAGGTTTTTTAGTTGTACCTAGCAGGAAGATTTACAAAAAGCTACATCTCATCAGGTTTCCTGGAAGTGAACATCTCCTATGTCTCCTGTCATGTTTTGTTTTGTTTTGTTTTTTAATTGAGAGGGCAATATATAGTTTTCAAATTAGGTTCTTAAGGAGTCAAACAGAATTATGAAAAACTGATTAACATATTTTTTATTAAAAAGAGAAAATTTAAAACAGCAAGATGACAAAAAGCATCTCTATCTGTAATTTATTTTTTAATTCCATTTCACTTCCACATTCCAATTCCTATTAGTTTGTTTCTTGAATAGTCTGCCACTAATATGCTCCTTTAAGACCTACAACACTTTTGTTTAGAAGTGAGCTTTTCTCACTTGAAAGTTCTTACTAGATGACTCCAGCATGGGGGCATGTCCATTTGATTCATTGCTGTTCCCCTGTGTCTATCACAAGGCCTGGCCACATACTAGTACTTAATAAATATCTACTGAATAAGTGAATAAGAATTCAAAATTTAAATTTTTCTTTCTGTGAGGACTTGTCTACTTTCTTCTTGCTGTGCTTAGCATGGGGAACACGTGTCTGCTATGTTTGACACCGCACCAGCCACTTTAAGGCATGTATGTGCTTAGGACGTTAGCAAAAGTTGTCCAGAATTTTGCAATCTAGGAAAAAAAAGCATTTTAAATTTCAGCACATGTGTAAATTTTTGTTTTATGGTTTAGAATTCTTTGTATACTGAATTACAAATTGGGAGGACACCAGAATGTTTCCCAGGCATGTGTGTTTAGGTGCATTCACTCCTACCACTCCTAAAGAAAGTGACCCAAAAGCATGGCTCATAAAAGGCCACAGACTTTTTCAGGATATGTTTCCTAGATATTTGATTTTTTTTTGATGGTTTTCTTTTATTAAGCAAGTCATGGTTTGATTACGCTTTAAAATCTTTGTTATGTATTATGCAGTGTGTGTGTGTGTGTGTGTTTACATGGAGCAGGGGTAACGTCAGCCCATAATTTTGTAAGGCACTGAATATAATTTAAAAATTTTTGCAAACACAAGTATAAAGATTCACCCGTCATTGAAAAATTGAAACATTTTTTAATGCAGGTAGAACATGATTCCTTTTAGTACTACTGAGTATGTTTGGCTTAAATACTAAGACTTGCTTTCCCATTTGGCTTTAGATTCTGCTTAAGGAAGTGGTGAAAGATTTAATTCACCGTACTTTTGTTAGAAAGTATGGAAATGTTTGTCCACGGGAACTTTTGTCACTTGCTAGAATAGAAATTCATTGGGAAGAAGGAACATTTTCATTGTATTGCCCAAGAGCCGTTGATATATTCCCTGCATCTTTCAAAGGCATCTTTCATGCCACACAGGAAAGCTGTAGTTAGTGAAGGAACAGAAAGAGCACTTCTTACACGAGAGAGTCTCAGCAAACTTGCACAGCAGCTGTGCTAGGTACTGATGAGGATTACCACAGGACCCAGTTTCAGGGGTTCCTGTGGCTGAAGAGACAGCTGGCTCCCTCGGGGGACCACTTTGATGGAGACTGCAGCAATAATGCATCCTCACTCTTGCTAGTGGATATTGTGGCCATGTAGTACAGAACTGGTGCCAGATAAAGTCGGAAAGTAATAAAAAGCAAGATGAATCTCAGAGATTTTAAATCGCCATGTGAAGAACTAAAACAAACGACCTGGGCGTGACGCATTCACTCATAAGGAAAAAGAGGCAGAGGAGGGTTGCCTCTAACTCAGAAAACTTGCAGAGATTTCAGGCTTTTCATTTGAGAACCATTTGGGTGTGTTGTGAAATAAAGTTGCAAAGTAGGCATGTTCAGACCTTTATTTGCTACATTTAGTAAGAAAGATTCTCACCCCCCCCGCCCCCACTTAACTACAAGAAGCCAGAGTTTTCTGTGCAAACTGAAACAGGCGTTGCAAGAATCAGATTCACTCTGGTCGACTCTTCACATTCCAAGTCATCATTGCATTAGGCAGCACAATTCCATCTCTGGTTGATGGGCAGAAAAAGTGGGCAGCTTGCCAGGTAGACGTTTCCATGACTCCCAGCCCCCAAAGGTGATGCGTTTTTCAGCTAATTCAATGAAGAGTGGGCTGAACTTTGGGTCTAAACGAGACAATAGCTGCCTTCGCAGTATCAGCAGAATGGTTGATGGGAATGCACTCTACATTTGGCAGAGGATCATGTGACCTTACGACTGAGATTTTGTGATGGTGCCAACGGAGACTTGGAAAGCAGCAACCGTCCTGACTTTTTTCTTCTTTTCTAGCATGGCTCAGAAAATGGTGGATCTTAATACTTGACTTTAGCCAGACTCAGCAAGCGACTGAGCTTTGAAGCACAACTTCGCCTTTATTCTGGGTTTTTGGCAGGCCACCAGGAGGCTGTCCCTTTCACGCCTGATAAATTCTGCTGCTTATCTCTAAATAGGAAAAAAAAGAAAAAGAAAGAACATATAAACAGAATATTGAGGCATAATAAGTGAATCCTAAAACTGTATGTGCTTTCTTGTTTTTTGCCTTTTCTTACTAGTGATTTTTTTTTTAATGTTAATACCCTTTCTGCTTGTTGAAGAATCCAAGTAGGCTTTTTTTTTTTTTTTTTTTTTTTTTGGTTTATAATGAACAGGCATTTGAACTGGGCAAACAGGACGACAGCAGCAGTGAGCATGAGATCATTGCAGCAGCGTAGCAAACTGGCACCCTGCCTTCCTGCCTTCTCACCCTTTTGGTTCAGGAGACAAACGTGTGCAATCCTCATTTCTAAAGTCAGCACAGCCTGGAAGGATTCCTGGTCTCTCCCACCTTCTACCATTCTGCTGCCAGGGACGGCAAGGATTGGTGCAGCTTCTGCGCAGTGCTTTGTGCCTGGAATACCGAGAAGGAAGAAAAAGAAGACAAGCACCCTGGACCTTTTTTCCAAGAAATAACAAGAGCCATGAAGGAAAAAAAAATCTGAGTTTGTCCTACTCTATGCAACAGTGCTGAAAAAAAAGAGAGCGAGGGAGAGACGGTCCTGCTCAAAAACAAAAACAAACAAACAAAAATCCAAACCAAAACAAACCAAAAAAAAAAAAAATTGGCTTGTATAACTACAGAGACATCGGGCTTTTTAAAGCAGCTTGTAAGGCAACATAAGCAAATGAGCCTTCTCTATTTGTATTATTTCAAAAACATGGCAAAATAAGCAATAATTGCACTTGGTGAAATCGCACCTTTCATATCAGGTATAACTTTTTTTTGTTGTTTCTTTTTTAAGCCTACTGTTATATAAAAGTGGATCCTTGAACTTTCAGTTTACTCTTATTTAACTCATCACCCACTTTACTCTTATTAACTTTTTCCTTTTGCTCTCTTGCTCTAATCCTGATTAGAATAGAAACTTTAAGAAAAATGGAAAATTCTTTATGAAAAAGATTTTGTCATACATAGACTTTTGGAAGGACATTAATATGTTGTCTGGGCTTTTTGTGTACAGTAGTAGTTTTTGCTCTCGAAGAAAAGTGAGCATTTAGCCCTAGTTGATAAAGAAACTAAATCTTTCAAGTGCTGTGACTCATAATTTGAAATGTGAAAGAAGAAACTTTCTGAACTTCTACAAAAGGGTCATATTAGAATATTTATTAAACTTCTAATAAATAAAATTTAGTTTGGGGGAGGTTATATTTAAATTTCAGTGTAACAGACTTCAGCGTAACAGAAATAGGGATGAAAAGATCATGTTCTCAGTTGATAAGTAGAAAAAGAAGCTTGTTCCACAATAATATTGACTTTTAAAACATATTTATAAGAAGCATTTGTCTTAGAGCTATTGCAGGAAGGGTTAGAATTATCCATTAAGTATTCTAGTGGAAAAAGTATCTACAAACTTGTTTTAAGTTTAAAGCAGTGTATTGGCTCAGCAGATAAATGCTTTGCATTCTAACTGTTTTGTCTGTTTTTAGAAGTAAATTTCTAAGCAATTTAAGCATTTTATAACAAAAACTCAGTTTTGCCTGGTTCAATGGGAAAGGATTAGCCTACGTATTCACCTATTTTAAGATTAAAACAGTTTCTAAACATATTTAAAAACTGTTAAAGCGAGAAATGCTCTGGAAATATATGGCGTATATAAATAAAGACTATAATTTGCATGTTAAGAATTGATGCTATAATATTCTCCATGAAAAGAATGAACTTTAAGCAAACTGTTATGCTTTTAAAATCATATTTTATTATAATAAAAATATATAGGGTAAACAATGAGAAAATATTTTAGGACTGATGAGTTCTACCTTGTTTTTTGTTATCCTTTGAAGAATTATGGGAAATTAAAAATACCCTGTATACTGATAACATTCAAATAACCCGTTTTATTAAGTTTATTGGTTATTATTCACTAATTATTTTAAAAATAGCTCTTGTTCCTTTATGTTGCCTCAGCTAATGGAACATCAACTTTCACAGGCTTAATTAACATTTATAAACCTGTTTTCATGTTTCAAGATCCTTTAGTTGAAAAACATTATTTTAAATGTTATTTTTAGGAGCCATTAATCTCTACACTCTTAATTATCTTATTAAGCTCCATGCCAAATCCAAATCTCTTTTCAGCTTTCACTACTTCATTGTGCAAAACCTAGTCGCTTCTTTAACAGCCATGCCTCCTTTCACTTTCAAAACTGATACTGTGAAAACAACACCAACCAAAATGAAGGCATAAATGCAAACTATGAAACCACATTATATGTCATATGAGTAGCCTTGGGTGGGGCTCCATGAATCTTCCAAGCCTTTAAAAAAAAAAATACTTTAAAAGGTTTTGCCCATTTTGATACTGTATTTTCTTCTCGATCGTCTACCTTCATTCCCACCATCCACCCAGATTCTCCAACTAGGCAGCAGTTGTCTGATATTTCTCCTTTTGTGGTTGTTTTAGGGAAAAACTTAAAATGGATATGAGAAGTGAAGAAAGTGATCATAGGAGAGGAAATCATCTCAGGTAAAAAATATAAAGCAAAAGAGCAATTAACATTTAATACTTTTAAAGAAAAAAATAATTTTGACTGTTTAGTTATAAGAATTTGTTTTACACTATTTATGGATCTAGTTATTAGAATTGTCATTGATGGTTTGAGGATTTTTATTACCTACCTTTGTAGAAAATTTTTGTCTGAGTTTGTGATCAATGTACAGTTTGGGTCCCTTTAAATACAGATCTGTATATCCATTCATACAACAAAGGTGAAATAAAGTGGAATAGAAAGTAATTTAGGCAAAGACAAAATAGGTTTTTTCATTTGTCATATACCAAATAAAAAGAAGTGAAATCTGGGGGGAGGGAATAAAGTCGTGCTTTTTTTTTTTAATGATACAATAAGAGAATGAAACCAAAATATACATTCTTATAGTTAATGATAAAACCCAAAGCAAATGTTGCCTTTTGTTTTGTCTAAATTTATGAATATATGTTAAATATTTTTACTACATTTGACTGACTGCATAATTGGTAATCTTTTTACTATAGTTTTTAATAAGTATGGGAATAATTAGAAAACAAATAGTAGTGAAAAATTATGTAGATCACAATATCTATGTATAGTCTATAAAACACATTTCATTTTGTTTATTTCAAAACAGGCAAAAACACTAAGTAATTTTCTAAATATTATTTTTCACAATGAAGATATAATTAAAAATGCTAAAGATTGTGAATATGAGTGAAATGATTAATGCTGTACAACTTATAATTTTGTTGCTGTTGAGCTTAGAAACTTAAAAAACGTGTACGTGGCTGGTTTTATGTTTACTCTTTGTGTGTTTGTTTATTGTTTGGTGGTTTAAATTTTTTTTAATAATAATTTATTTTGGCCCAACCTGTTGACCAGATAAGAGTTGTATGTAGCCATCTATTATGTTTTAAGTATATCCTTTTTGAAAAATAAATTTAAACATATTGTGTTTAAGAGACAAGATATCCTCTTTTATGCAATAGATCTGTAGTATACATGTTAGCGCGCAGTAGTAGTAATAATGCTATTAATGTGTCATTCATTTTTGTTTTCTGATATTAATTTATCCAAATATTGTCCATTTCAGTATTACTTCAACTACAGACACATATGTATATTTGAGACTTTTAAATAACTTCCTTTGTGCTCTGCCTAATCAACAAAATCTTAATTGTTTTATGAGAAAGTTATAATATTACCAATTTCTTGAAACCACTAACTGAGGTTTTATGAGTTAAAACAAGTAGTCTAACTCTTACACAATTAGCTTAATATTTAATTTGGTCTTAATTATAGGCTCATAATACTACATTCATGTTTCACAATTATATAATTCATATATGCATGTATGGATTCTTTTTTATTTTCTTTTAAAATTCATCATGAATTAGAATAGTCTAATTCCAAAATATTCACTCTTAAAACAAAAGTGATCTGTGAAAAATCTTTCATTATAGTAGTTTTAAAATTCTCATGTATATAATCTGTATTTAGTTTAGAATATTTATGAAGGCCTTTAACTGGGAATATGTATACTTCAAGCATTTCAGCATTTAAAATATTTATGCTAAAAGATTGATATTATTTTTGTCTCCTAATTTCATCAGATACTCACAATAAATTCTGCATTAGTAGGGAGCTCATGTGAGATGTTGCCCATTGGCATAAACCCGTAGATCCGATCTTGTGGTGAAGTGGACCGCACAAGCTCGCTTCTATGGGTCTGTGTCAGTGTGGTAATCTGACAAAAAGCTATGCACAATGCTGTTAAATAATATTTTGGTCAAATCCCTGTGAAACTCTAGTTGGTTACTTTTGAAGTGATTATATTTTCCTTTGGTTTTCATGTCTATATTAATCCTCACCTGTTTTACAAGGCAGGCTTCGATTGTCGACCACTTGGAAGAGCTCATAGCCCAGCCATTCAAGTTTAAATCCAAGTATAGTAAATTACTTAAGAAACTTGAATTTTTTATAGCAAGGTTGGAACCAAGATCTCAACAGATCCTGTTCAGAAACTTTTGCTCACATTCCAGTGGTTAGTACACTTCATCAGCTTCAATAAGAAAATTAAAGGCTATAACTGGATTTATGTGTTACCTTTGAGCCTATTTCCCTTCAAAAATGAAGCTGAATGCTATTGACTTTAAATATTATTAATTGCTAGTAGAACTACGCCATGAGAGATGTCAGGGGACGTTTTATATAACCTATGCTGAAAACTCAAGAGGTTAGGATAGTCCTCGTAAACACATAATAAGTTTATTGGTAAAATGTTAGCATATTATATCTGCATCCTTGCCAAGTCCATAGGTGTATGGCCGCCATTTTTGGAGGAGCTGACTCCAGAAGATATGATAAGGAGTTTGAAGCAACTTTGAAAGCTGTGTGCATCCGGGTTGAGGTAGTAGGTTGTATGGTTTAGAGTTACACCCTGGGAGTTAACTGTACAACCTTCTAGCTTTCCTTGGAGCACACTTGAGCCATCGAGGAATTCTTCATCACTTTAATCTGATTGAGCCGATTTCTGTGCAAGAAGGTAATGTGTCATGAGTATTTTGGATAGCTAATTTGAGCTTTTCGGGCATTAAAATTATTCTTTCATCCATGCATATTAGATTATCCCATTTGCATCTACTTGTAAACTCTGGCAAGATGGCATTTCTAATAGGTTGTTACTCTATCAAACATTTTTAAGAACTGGTGAGTAACGACTTCAACTGCATTAATATTGCAGCTTTTATCATCCATAGACTCACAAAATTTGGCACTTAAGTTTGGAAACTGATCATTGGCCTTTCTATTTTTATTGGCTACTTAGACACTATAGTTTAAAAAAAAAAAGTCTGTTAGTGTCAGTGACTTCCATAGCACATTATTTAAGTCCTTCTTATGACACATCACTTTCTCCCGTATGTTATGGCTATCTGTGTGCTTGTTTATTTTTTCCGTACTAGACTGTAAGCCCCTTGAGGGCAAAGTCCATGCCTTATTTTTCATTGTATCCCCTGCAATGCTTTACACATAATAAGAACTATTTATTTATTAGATGAATGAATGGAGTAGAAGATCTCACTCTTTGATGATTTTTCTATCGAATATTGGAATGAATGACAACAGTGGTCATAAATCTAAGCTTTATTTGTCCTAAAATTTGCCTAAACTTAATTCACAGACTACTGTGCATCAGTAATATACCTGACTTATTCTTTGACTGTGTTGAGTATGTCTAGCCCTCCTAGACACATGATTTAAAATTTAGGGCTGTTTTTTTCTGGAGTGAAAAGAATGGACCACGTTCATTTTTATTAATAAGTTCATTACAGTTTATAATACTACATTTAGGTTATGGCTATTTCTTTTGACTTTTTAAAGTTCTTGATTTCCAAATAAATGGTTTTCCTTTCAGCATCAATTTTATAAATCAGCTTTTTGTAATCTGTATGCTTTCCTTATCTTCTGCCCTTTATTTTTGTACAACTGTACCTGAATAAACCAGAAACAACTAAACCAGACACATGTCAAGAAATTAATAATAAATAAGTATACAAATTATAATTTGAGGATTAAATTTTTGTTTGGAGGAAAGGCACCTGCAGTATGCTGTTTGTACAAAGCAAATCAGTCTCTTTGGAGTCTATTAGCTTTGTGTCAACTTCAGCGGCAGGGAATGGTGTAATTTACATAGAGATGCTAGTTTATATAGATCATTTTTCAGTCACAGAATTTAATTGTTGTAGATGTTACAACTTTAAACTCCAAGCGTGTAACATTGAATACATAAGAAAAGATTTTTAGGTACAAATATATGTTAAAAACTGTAAGATTCTGGCTATGTGGTGATGGACTTTCTATAGAACACTCTGGCATCTCGATATCTCAGAATCTAGAATTTTCCAACAACTGTGGGAAAGGAAGAACTTTTGAATCACCAACAGGAGGAACATGTGAGCCTTAGAAGGCTTGAATACCAGTGATTTCAAGCAAAATTATTTGACTGGTGTACAGAAGTTAAAAACTAGTAGTCTCTAAGAAAGAAAAGTCTTTTCAAGAACTAATCAAGAGATAATGAACAAGGGGCAGGAGACATAGACAAGAGAGTGAGAAAGAGACGAGTGAAAGAAACAGACAACTGAGTGGTAGACAATTATATCTTTGTGAATAGTTTAACCCTTGAGAGCCTAGCTCCCCTTGCGTGTGTATGTGTATATGCATGTATCTGTGTGTATTCCAGTGCTATGTGTATAGGTTTGGAGACCAAGTCATGTACGTGTTGATGGGCCAAATAGAAAACCATTGCCAATAAATGCCTGTTTGCATGCAGTGCAATAGAGTTAAGTGTATCACAGAAGTCAACTATGATGTGCGGTTTAAGGATAATCTTATAAAAACACTAGCACAAATGCATAGAATTGTGATCTCTTACCTACCCTATCTAAAGTGAACTGGTATTATTTTTAAAAATTGCTGAAAAGTGACAAAGATGTAGCAATGATCCATTGTTTTAGTTTTGCAGATGTCTAAAAGGCAGAGGATATAATTAGCATCAGTGAGGAAAAGAAAAATTTTCTCTGTAGGGTGAGAATACCACATGGGACAATTATGCATTCTCTAGTGATTAATAGTAAATTTTGTCCCTCCAGCTATGGGGTTATCTAAAATACTATATTTCTGTGGAAAAAATGGCAAATGACTAGTATACAAACTGACAAGATTATTTTTGAAGAAACTAAGATTCAGGGCCACTGCTGGTGTCTGTATCTAGAAATAATTAAATTATTGTCCAAGAAACCATGGGGAAACATCGTCATTTAGAAAGTTAGCATTCAACTTGGGGACAACTATACAGATTGAATAATTCCTAAAAGAATTTTAAGTGGTCAAGTTTTACTCTATTTCAAGTTTTCCAATTTGGTAACAAAGGAAGTATGAAGATTTAGGAAACAAATATCAGCAAATCATACTTAACTGATGTATCTTTTGACATTTGGGGACAGTAAGTTGTGTGTGTATATATATATCTCTTTAGATTCATAGTGGCTGATGGACCCTAAGCACTTTGTGGAATAAGGCAGGAAGGAGTGAGAGTGGGAAGGAAGGAAGGGAAGAGGGAGAAAAGAAGAGGAGGGAGAAGGAAAGGAGAGGAAAGGAAAACCAACTGCAAAGCAATTGACTGGGCATTACCAGAAAAATCTAATTTAGTCCATAATATTACCTCATAATGTTATGAAGTAAATTGGCCAAAGTAGCGATGAGGGAATCAGATAAATCACTTGGCAATGGGACTGAGTCTTCTTGAAAACAATTCAGCAGTACATGAACTATGTTATTAGAATAAATGAGTCACTTTCTGTAAATAATCATTTTGTTTCTCTCATTCCCTATTATCAAACACTGACTCATGAGCCTAGGTGATTCCCCAAGATTCCCCCAAATGATGTGATACAGGATTCTGCTACTTTGAGCATTATTTCACACTAGTGCCTAGTTTTTCTTCAACAGAATGTAGGAATAACTTTTTTTTTTAATGGAGGTACTGGGAATTGAACCCAGGGTCCTTGTGCCTGTTAAGCACACACTTTATACCCTCCCCCCCAAGAATATAGGAATAAGCCTTGAGGTTACTGATCTTGACTATACCTGAAAGACACATAGGGAACACCCATGAAAATCATTAGGTGGAGGTTCTGACATAATCAAAAGAGCATTTCTCTCTTACTTGCTTACCACTTCCTACCATCCACTACTACTTACTTCCAAGCAGACCTGCTACTAGTTGATACCACATTCGAGATCCGTGTGTATCACCTCTTCATCCACAAAAGCATTTGCTCTTTCTCTAAAGGAGACTTTCTCCATCTTGAATCCTCATAGCCCTTGCAACTTTTATTCCCACAGGGTTTTCTCTAACTTCCATTAGGAATAAGTCCAAGTGCCTGTGTGAGGGACTGTGGCTGACCTTTGTACCTCCTACAATGTACATCCTTTTTTTTTTTTAATGTTGGATTTAGTTGAACTTTGGATCATTTATGGACACTCAAACTTACACAGTTCTTAAAATAAACTGTGCTTCAGCAGTAAGGTACTTCTAGACTCTCCAGAATATATCATTATAGGATGAGGAGTTTTTTTATTTTTTAAACAATATCTTGATTAACAGGCCAGTCTCAATTAAGCCTATGATATACCATTGAAGGTTATTTATGAAACAAACTAATCTCTATTATTTATAATAAATCTAAGCCCCTTGAGTTCAGAAATATCTGTCTTTTCAAAACTTACTCTTACCATAGTGCTCAGCTTATAGGATAAATTGAAGAACCCTTTGGTAAATAAATAGAATTTTTTTTAATGAAACAAAAACATCACGTGATACCGTGGAGCAATCCTATATTTAAGTGAACTTCAAACTTTTAAAATTTAGAATTTAAGAGGAATTAGGAATATCACTTTTAACTTTTAAGAAGTCTGTTTCATGGTGGTTCTTAATTATTAAGTTGGCGTTGTTTTGTGTGTGTCTTCACTTTTAACCTCGCTCTATGCTGTGTGGAATGTGCAAGTTAAATAAACTGCCAGTGCTTCCTCCCTGCATCGACCTGATCCCTCTTAAATCCGGACTTTGTTGCTCTTCACTCTGAACTCTTGCAGCACTTACTTGAACTCCAGTCATATTCAGTCTTGTGTTTCCCACTGCTTTTTTAATATGTTTAGACAGTAAGTAGTAAAGTTAGGTTGTAAGCTGTATAATTTATGTATACTTTTACTTATTAGGCACTTAAATAGTATGTAATTGAAATTAAAAATGAAATCTAGATTTATAAATAGCAAGAATCTTGAAAATCAACTGGCCCACTTTCCAGATGACCAAACTGAGGCCCAGAATGTTCAATGATTTTGCAAGGGTCAGCCCACTAGTTACACAATCCAGTTTTCTATCCAAGAAAAAATATTTCATGCTTGTAATCAATAGCTTTTTGGATAATGTTATTAAACAAATTTTAATTAATTTATTTATTGAAATTAGATAATAAGGTTTTATTTCTAAAAGACTTTAAATAACACTAATTTATCTTCAGATTCTACTGTGATAGATATATAATTAATACTGTTTAAAATCAACTCCATATCCATTTAATTCTTTCTTTTCAAATACCAGTACACTCTTATTCTTCTAGGCATAGGGAAAAATTTACCCTCTGGTTCCACTGTGGTATTTCCTCTCTTGTCAGAATCCTTCTCCAGGGGAGAAGAGTAGGGCCCAGCCGTTAATGGCATAGCTTAAGTAAGAAGGGAAGAACTATGAACTGGTTAACCTCTCAGCATTATGTTGCTTGGGAGAATGGACGTTAATATGAAATGGTAGTCATTACTAAGTCCAGCTTCAGAACTCAATTACCTGTGCCCCCGTGAGATATGTAAGATATTACATACAACACCTTACCAAGGATCATGAACTTAAATCATTTCTGGGTCTAGGCAGGGTAATAATCCAAACTTACAGACAAGAGGAAGGAATGAGGACTATGGTAGACCAAAGAAGGCAAGCTCACTTTCAAAATATTCCAAAATGACTTCATCAGTCAATCTATATTTGGCCCCAGAGGTAACCAATTCTCTATCTTTGCTGTGAAGGTATCATAAAGTAAAGCAAAATTGCAATAAATCTGTTCTCTTGATGAAATGAACAGCATCTTTTCTTATGATTGAACTAGATAATTTATAGTATCTATGATGCTATCGGGTAATTCTAAGGTATTAAAAAAGATAAATTCTTACACACTTACATGCTTAAGCTGTTATTTCAAAACGACATGTATGATCCATGATAATCTAAATATTTCCTTGAATATAATTGTCTAGTGAAAAATATTCATCAGTCAAGCAACAACTAACAAGTACAATGCTATTTTGTTGCTATTTTAATGAATGAAACGTAGTAATAGAAATTGTAGTAGTCCTAGTAGTACTATGTAGATTCTCACTTGCATCTAAATCTCAATTTACAAAATGATGTTCTTGTACTTATTTCTCAAGTAATTCATGCCATAGCTAGATGGATAGATAGCATTTTCAAGTGAGAAAAAAATCAAAAGGTTAACTAGAGAGAATGCAAAGTCTTAGACACTCATCTGCATATAAAGTGCATTCATCTCCATATAAAATCTTAGACACTCAGGCAACTGAGTAGACTTCAAGAGTAAAGTAACAATATTGTTAATTATATTTTGTGTTATAATTAAAAAACCAGTTATGCATAAATCTAGAATTAGGTCAGATTCCTGTCCATAATTTTTTCAATATAATTTAATCCAATGAATTTATATTTGGCAAATAGCAATGACACAATCAATTTTTGAAAACACTGAGTTTATAGTAATAAAGAAAGCATGTGTTTGCAATTTTGCTAGGCGTAGTATAAATTTTTTGTTTAATACAATTGGGATCAGTAGTTGGCGAGTAAATCCACAAGGGTTGTTAAAGAAACAGATCTTAAAAATTAATACATACACACAATGCATATTTTGTTTAAATTTTAAAACGTGATTATGTGTTTATTTGTCAGTATCTTTCAGTAAGACAAGAACTATTTTGAGTTTGGGTTACTAATTGTAGATCTTAGTCACCTTTTCTTTCTGTAAATCCCATAATGCATCATCTGTGAGTTCTAATTTTGATTGCTTTTTAAATGTCTTTAAAGTGCAAATCCAATACAAAGAAATCTGAGAGCAGATTCTTATTTTTCTCTACAATTTTTTCCAATTTTGCATTATTTATATTTAACTATAGTATTTTTTAAAGTGACTGAAGCTTATTGTCTTTCCAACATTTTCAGGTTTAAAACATCCCTCACTCTTTTTACACTCATATTTAAATTTGTTTATATAATATTTAATTAAATTACACAACTTCATGTTAAGCCAATTAGCACAAACTGGTTTGGGAACAAACATAACTGACTGCCAGCAAGCATACAAATCACTTGGTTAAAGTAGAAGTACCTACCTGGCTGTTCTAGAACTTTCTGAGGTGATGGAAATGTTCTCTGTACTGTCTAAAACAGTAACCACTAGTCATATGTGGCTATTGAGTATTTAAAATGTGGCTAGTGTGACTGAAGAGCTGAATTTTAAATTCAGTTAATTTTAGTAAATTTAAATAGCTACATATGGCTAGTAGCCTGTATATTGGACAGTGCAGCTCTAGAAAGTAACATACTTGCTTTTAGCATGCTGGGGGATCAATTGAGAATGTCAGATTATTTGTAAAGTAGTAGATGGTTAAGAGTATTTTCTCTGTAGTTGCATTTAAATTTAAGGGGAGAATTGCTTGGGAAACTCAAATTGGTTTAGAATTCATTTTTTATTTTGTTTTTAATTTGTTTATTTTGCTCCTATTTGAGTATAGATTTAGTTTGATGGAATTTTAAAGTTTTAATCAAAAGAAATAAGCCAAACTATTCGAAACTACAGAGGTTTGCAGTTTTTTTCGGAAGCATTTGATCAACACAAACCTAATTAGAAAGTAAAGACATCATGTCTCATATCCTAGCTCTTGACAGATTATCATGGGAGTCCATGATTTCCAAAAAAAGTTTAGAATAATTGCACTTGATTACTGCTTAATACTTTTTAAAGTGCCAGAAATTAATTAGTACATTTTGATAGAACTGTAAACTGTCTCTTATGAATACTGTAAATCTATCTATCCATTCATTCACATATATATTTCAAATTGTATAGTTTATATACGTAATTGATATTAAAAATTTAAACTTTGTACAATATATAATTTGTATGTAATTTAATTAATAGTATATGTTTAATCTAATTAATTAGCTCAACCTATGGACCATGGTTGAGACAAGAAAGAGAATAGCTTAATTTCTTGGGAGGATTCAATAAAACTAAATAGCTAAAATCACTGTCATATTAAAGTTGAACTTTCAACTGTGATTTATTACAAAAAAATCATAAAAATATAGATTAAATAATCCCTCAGTTTCCAGTATCAGCGCCTTTATATATTCGTGCTTATGAATGGACCGGGTCCATTAAGTGGTGCATTATGGCTACAATTTGGGATACCTGGAAAAACCGTCACCAACCCCGTGCTCAATGAAAGGCCTTGTCTCACATGAAAATACTGGGGAAAATTAGAAAATTATACTTTCATATGTTTTAAGAAAAATTAAAATATTTATACTTTAAGGTATATTTATGTTTCCCTTTCTAACTAGTATTTTTGTTTAATGCATCAACTACTGATCCCAAACACATCAAATAGGGTGGTTTCTACTGTAAACAGTGTCAGTCTTCTTTCGAAAGTGAGAGAACCACAGTCAGAGGTTTATATAATTTCCTACAATCACATAAGTGGTAAATCCTAGGTCTGGAGCAAATATGTTTTACACCAAGGGAGTTAATTTTTAGCTACTTTGGTATAATGCCTCCAGTGACAGTCTCAGCAGGTTGGAAGCAGAAGGCACCCGCAGGAAAAGTCCGAAAGGCAGATTTGCTGCACTTCACTTACAGTGAAAATGCAGGCTTACTAGTCGAGCTGACCAGCTCTTTTTGTGCTTCCAGAGATTTCTTAGACTCGTGTTTCTTTCAGTTTAGAGATCCACACAACAAAATTTCCGTGGGCTCTTTTCTACTTCTGATTTTCTGAAAAAAAAAAAAAAAAGAATAATACAAGGTTGCCACCTACCTTAAAACAGCAAATACGTTTACTTTTAACTAGGGATTTATCAGCTCATTTTGGTAAAAACTTTTTTAATGATAATGAGAAACATTGAGCAGCATCTTTCTGTTTATTACGTAAATAATTACTTCTGGTTTTAAGTCTTCAAAATATAGAAGTACAATAAACCTTATTCACAGGCTGCTTGAGATTAGTTTATTGATATCTGGGGAGTATCTACATCGTCCCTTACATAATCTGGGGACTCAGAGGAACCTTCTTTTTCTTCCCCTTCTTCTAATACTAGTAGCTTGACACTTGTTTAAGATTCCCTGCCTTGCTCTGACTTTTAAGACTTCTTAGAACAGTGGTTCTTAACTGTGTTGCTTGAGGACCTGCAGGGGGGAGGGGGAAGTGGGGCAGGAGGTGGGTGTAGTTTGAAAAAGTCCTCACTGTGATTCAGATTTTCCATCTGCATAGTCACCTATTCCGGAAGGCCTCCATTTTGTAATAGGATTTCAAAGGCCTCAGAAAGGTCACCCCTGCTCCAAAATAGCTTGGTCTTTCATTGCCCACTAAACTTAGAGCACAGTTTTTGACTGTTCCCCTTTCCCCAGTAAAAAGGACATTGACCTCCAGCTCTGGAGTCAGACACAGCTGAGCTGATAACAAGTCTGAGTCACCCACCACTACAAAAACTGATCTTTTCATCAGTGCTTCGTGATCTTCATCTGTAAAGTGAAAATTACGAAACTGGTACTGCGAGATTTTTGTGAAGATTAAAAGATGATATGTATGAGGCATGTAGCAAGCATGGTGCTAGTAGATTATAGGAAAAACACTATGGCCATCATTATACATGGTGCAGTGTTGTGTCTACCTATTAAGCATCCCTCTGGAGTGCGGTGGGGTTTGCCCCACCAGAGCCAGCCACAGCAGACACGGGGAAGAGGTGCTTTTCTCTGGGTCCTCCCCATTGATTCCCAGACATTGTGTCTTTGCTGCTTTGAGGAGACCACGTTTCAGACAGTCTTCTCCCTTTCAGATCACAGTAGACAAGAAGTCTCACCTTTCCCTTCTGAGAAAGGAAATAGTCCCTCTTCACATGTCTGAAGTTAAGTTTTTTCCTTTTTGTCTCATCCTTATTTTGAAAACGATGTGTCACTACTGTTTATATGCACGTAAAATAAAGTGCTACGATGTTTAAGTGCCTTAGTTTTCCCATCTGTAAAACAGGGGTAACAGTCCCTTCATGTAGCACTTCTATACTCTAGAGAAAATAAAAATATGTAATGTGAAAAAAGAAAAAGGCAGCATTGGCATTCTTACAAATAGAAAATTAACCCTTTTAAACTTAACTACAGGCAATTTTGTAAACAGCCTTCCAGGGAAGGAGGAGCAGCAAGGTATTCTCAAGCTATTCATTCCCAGAGAGAAGATGTCACTCTCAATACCTCTCCTTCTCTCTCTCTTTCTCTGTGTATGTGTGTGTGTCTTTCTCTCTGTCTCCTTCTCTCTCTTCCCTTCTCTCTCTCGTGTTCTTCGATCCTGCTATTTCCATGGCTTAACTGTTGGCATAATGTCTGTTTCCATTACTGTTCTTGAGTTCCTTTCTCGATCTAGCCAAATGTCAAAAGTAAGAACCTTATATTTACTAGATAAATGAATGAATTATTGAATGAATCAAATCAATTAATGAGAGCAGATCAGAAATGCAGACTTTAGTTCATAAGAAACTGGAAGATATTAGCTACAGTGTAATTAATGTATTAATAGTTGGCTAATCTTGGTCATCATCGTGGGCAGGTGATGCCAGAGGAAGCTAAGTCAGTCCTGCAGTTCCTTCCCAACAGGTTTCTTTTCTTATGAAGCCGAGCGTGGCAGTGGGAGCTAGGGCACGTGCACCATGACTGGGTGATAAGATGGATTTGCATCAAGCATTTCTCACAGAAAATTGGGTGGGGCTTTATGTTTCATGATTAAGTTGATTTTTTTTTTTAATCTGTAGAGACCAAGTTCAGTTTACCATGCTAGTCCAGTGAAAGCTCATTCAGCAATTTTATTGCAACCAATTTTGATTTTACATAACAGACAGGAGATTTTTGAACTGAGTTCAAATGTTTGTGAGGCTTTTAAACATGGTTCTTTTTCCCTCTTTTTTTCAGGCTGGATGGTTTCCCAAACAGGATAATTTCTAGGAAGGAAGCAACCTAGGCATCTAAAGTGCAATGGCGTAATGCTTGTAGGGTCTGACACCCACTAACCACTGCTCCGACCATGTCCCCCAAATCTACAGAAAGGCCACGTGGCCTGCCGGGGTCCTGGGTGAGGGCCTAAATGCTCTCCAGGAAATAGCATCCTTGCCTCCTTGGCCCTAAGCACCTGTTACTCCCTTTAAGTTGGTGTCAGAGATTTGGGGAGCTGAGAGAGTGACCTTGCCCATTATCAAATGCTGACTGTTTCATGGTCGATTTTGAAACTGCTGTGGCTTTCAGAATAGATGTTTTTAGATTTGGTGGATGATGGTTGGACGTGAGGAACGTAGACCTTCTTTCTTTCTTTAGTTAGTTTCATTACAAAGCATGGACTTTAGATATAGGGCTGCCAGACTTAGCAAGAAAAATATGGGATGCCCAGTTAAGTTTGAATTTTAGATGGACAATGAATAGTTTTTCAGTAACACTGTATTCAGTAGTTCATGCTGTTTTCATTGTCTGAAATTCAAATTTGACTTGGCGACCTACATTTTTATGTGGTAACTCTTTTTAGTAGCATTTTCCATAATAAAATGTCAGGTCTCATTTCTCCAAGTATGTTCCACTCTTACTAAATAAGGATGAAGAAGCTAATAAAGCAACTAGAATAAGACTGATGTTACGAGAGATCAGGGAAAAGCATACAAAAATAATGTAATAATCTATATTAAAATGATAGAAAATTAGAGGCAAACTCTTTTCTTGAATGTTTGGGTCATGTAAACTAAGTATTAGGCTGTATTATTCCACATGATTAAATAAAGTAGTTTAGCAAATGATATTTAATAAATGGAAGCCAGTTGATAACATCTGCACAAAATTCAGGGGATTAAAAATTTGTGGTAATGTCAAAACCACATTACCTGATGCATCCTCTGATATTCTAAGTGGTCTTTGCATTAGTTATGACAGATTTTGGTTTGGTTTGGTTTTTTTGTTTGTTTGTTTTCTGAGAGCTCTGGAGGGAAAGTTTTCCAGAAAATGAACATTCTAGTTAAAGCAATTTCATTTTTCAGTTAATGTAAAGCATTGCTTACTTTTCACATGATCTGTTGCCATCAGTTACTTTAGAATCTTTGTTAGCTTTTCAAACACCAGTTGCCATCACAATATAAATCTTTTACACATAGCCTGTGCTGTGTCTATGTTTGCCCTGCACATCCAGAACGTTTCACATGGCGCCTCTTTGAGATGGGTGATGCTGACTCCCTCACGGTGTTTGTACACACCACCGTCTCACCCTTCTTCACAGCCTGATTTCTTCCTTCCTGATCGTCCAACTGCCCCCAGCTCGACAGCTCCCCGCCTTTCCAGTTTTGCTCAGACCCCAACAGAGCCAAGCTTCCCAGCTGGGTCTTCTCCCCACACTCATCAGTCCTCAGTTCTTTTCTCTTCTGGCAACCTTGGGCAGAGAATCACAGACCTGGAGACTTTCAAAATGTCACCATCAAGTCACACCAGGCATACATATGCGTGTCCACGTGTTCACACGCAATGAATCTTTTCATTTAATGAGGCAATTTGTCCTGTCCCCTTGGCGCCATTTCCTTTACTTTATACAGAAGGACATAAGCACACAAGATCAGGAGATTGTTTTCAAAGTCACACAGTCGCTTGCTAGTCAAGGCTGGAACCACAGTCCTTTCATTAAATCAATCTTTTCAGAGAATTAACTTCTTCCTCTGCCATATGGGATCATACGGCCAAAGAGTGGTGTTTTTTTGTAAGAATTAAATAAGAATTTAAATTATCTAGCTGAACTGCTTATGGTGGGCTTTCAGAAAATGTTTCTTCCTCCCATTTTCACTAAACTGATAGACAATTTATTATCATTTATGAATAAAATTTATTAGAAGAGCTGGCTTTGGTTGGGGCTAAGAATTCCATTAATTCCCAGACTCTTTCTAGTTTGCTTTTTGACACTGACAAATTTATTTAACCTTTCTGTCCCCAGACATAGTTCTTTGTCATGCAGTGGTGTTCTGTGATTATATGATTCTGTAATTTTTCTATTTTTGAGTTTGCCCCAAATTAGCATGTAGTTGTAACTACATAAATATTTTCAAATGAATAAACGCATGAGTAAATGGTAATGCCCAATGTTGTTATCATTTTCCAGCCGTTTAATGACACATTAGAAAGTAATATAGGTATTACTGGTTATATGTTTTCCATGGCTATTTTGAAGCAAATCATGGGATATTTGAAGGTAACTGGATTTTTTAAAATTCTCCCATCTATTGAAGTGAGCTTTTTACTCAGTTGTCACAGTATTTGACATTGACCCTCCTTGACGCCTATGGCTTTCTTTCACCTCCTGAAGCTCCCTCACCTCTGTAAGTTCCTCCTCAGAGTATTGTGTGTTTTGTAAAAGTGTGTTATCTCGTGTACAGAATCAGTTTAAATTCCTCTACAGGACAGGAAGAATGTTATCAAAGTACCAACATAAACCTGTGTCGGGCTACCCCTCCGTCTCCTGACACCCTCTCTTTCCAGTCCTGCCCATTCGCACGGCCTCATATTCAGCTACCCTGGGGCTCCAGCTCAGAGGAGGCTCAGGGACAGTGTTCTGTAACAGAAGGCTGTCTGGCATTTAAGCACCGGCTTTGGAATGAGGCAGCCAGTGCACAAATGTGCCTTACCATTTTGTAGCTGTGGGGTCTATCTCTATAAGTCTCACTTGTTTTATCTAAAACTGGGGCAATAATACAGCATAGAGCTCCTGTAGGATTACATGAGCTAGCATAACTTAGGTTATAAATGGCTTCTTTCTAAGAATGCAGTGAGTAGAAGCTAATGTGATAAAGTAAAAATGAACTTGAAAGTCTTTGCTGATTTTGTTCTTTTTGTCCAAGAGTCTTTAAATTGCTTTTTATTGCTGGAAAAATTGCATTCATTCTTTAGGATCTGCTTATCCCCTATATTCACATTTATACATGATTGATTATGTTTAAGTTGCATGCACTGGCATTTCCACTCTCTTATTTCTTCATTGACATTAGATCCTTTTCTGTTTTTTGGTTTATCACTTATTTATATATATATATATATATATATATATATCAGTCATAGGTAATAAGAATGACGAAGAATTTGACATTTACTCCAATATCCTCATTTAATAACTAAGAAAACTGAAGCTCAAACTCATTAATTACTTTTTTTGGAATTAATTGTATAATATCTGCCTCCCTAGTTGTCTGAGAATTTCCAAAAAGTAGCAAACTATGTCTGATCAGTGTGGTACCCAGAGGGATTGGTGCAAGGTAGACCTACAGTGATGGCTATTTGTGGAATAAGTGAATGTTGTGGAACTAATTCTGGCCAAATTTCAGAATTCTAGGTTCGTGCTTTTGTGGTATGCTATGTTTCTTTTTATGCAAACTTCGTCTTATTCTACAGGTTCACTTACTGAATATCTCTTCTGAAGGTTGTTGATCATCCTGGAGTGCACAATGTAAGGCTGATCTTTGTAAGATCCAAGACATTTTCTGATTCCATGACGTAGTCACGTAACACACTTTGTAGCCAGGGTGATGTGCTCTTCCAGCGGCAGGCCCAGGAAAGAATGAAGCTGAGGCAGCATTACTTTTTCCAAGTAAAGTTGGTGTGGACATGTGGGTCTTCTCCCCTTGACATCAAATCCAGTAGTCCTTTCTTTTGTCTAACGATCATTTCAGCTTTGACTTCATAATAATGCCTGTTCTGTGTTGATTCTGACTGTCTGCAGACTGCTTTCATGCATGTTGCCTCGTTTCTACTCCAGAATAACCCAAGGGGAAGCAGAGACGTTATGAGGATCCATGTTTTACAGTTGGGGAAACTAAGGTTTGGTTTGAATTCAGATTTCCTTTCTCCCATCCTGCTGTTCGCACTGTACAAGTTTGCCTGTCATCATTTGGTTGTGGCTGCCTTAGACCTATGGCTGAGCTATTCCACGCCAGTAGAATATTCTACACCAGTAAGAGAAACCTAATATTCTCCCCTGTGAGTTCTAGTCAAGTTCTAAGAACAGCCCTGGGCTACATACACCCATTGAGTGTCCATGCTGAAGACCCCTTTAATTCCTGAAAATAAACAGCTGGCTAGTTCAGATTGCAGTTTAGGGATGCTTTCAGTAATTAGCACTTGAACTGAGCGATAACTTTCAATGAGTCTTTCATTTCCCTACTCAGGGAGAGAGAGAGACAGCGAACGGAGACAGAGTGTGCTCCAGTATTAGGCTGTCAGATTTGGAATTACTTGTTAGATGTATGGTCTTAAACATGTTCTTTAGCTTCTCTGTGCTTCAGACGCTTCATCTGTGAGATGGTGCCAACCTCAAAGGCTGTGGAGAAGGGCGAATGAAATAATAAATAGAACAGTGCTTGCCTCGTAGCGAGGGCTCCGTAACTATTAACTCCTAGTCATTATTATTATTCATTCCTTTGTGGACCTTAAAAGCAACAGCTTCACCCAATCCGAGTTGGTCATTGAAAATAGCGTCGTGTTTTTCTTTATGCAAATAAAAAGAAACTCCTTTGAAAACAAGAATTAAAGGGGCTCTGAATTAATTTTTGTGTGTACAATGAAGTGAATTCAGTTCGTTCTATTTTCAAGGAAAGCATCTTTGTCAGTTTTGACCATGGTGGAAACTGAACACACCCTCCAGTGTTATTGGCCTCACACTGGAAATGTGTATAACCTTATGTTGAAAGTACACTTACAAGTGCCAGATCCTCTCTTGATACTTGCTTGAAATTCATCCCTTTGGGGTTACGTTGTTAATAACGAAGGGTGGAAATTTGCTGTAAGCATTCAGGTTTGATTTAGACATAGACTAATATTGTTTGCAGGTGATATATTTAACACTCTGAGACTCCTTTCTGATATATTTTATCACATCTATTGTAAAACTAATAATTATTAATCACTCCTATTTTTCTATTAAATCAGCTAGAACACAACAAAGCAGAATATTAATATAGCTTGACAAGTGATAGAATTTCAAAGCTCCTTCTCCTCAAGAAAATGGAAAATATTCTGTGCAGGCAGTTGTCAGTAAAGAGGAAATCTGTCCCTACAAGGTTATCTCATATAAATATTAATATTCCTTATATGGCCATTACTTCCAGCATTTCATTTTCCAAATGCACTTTTCACAAACATGTAATATTATGGTCCATTACCAACCACTAATGGAGAATTTTATGACTAACTTTTGTACCAAAAACGATTATTTGCTGTGTGAGGATAGATTTGCAAAACAAGATATGGTAGCATTTAAATGGCTACATATTTTTAGAAGAAGACTGCCCTCCCTGACTGTGTCCTAACACTTAGATTACCATCTCCCGGTGTCATTATCTCCAGGCCCAGATGGGTGTCTCTTGCACTTTAGGAGCACAAGGGAAGCCAATTTGATGAAAATAGGTCGTTTCTTATCATTAGGAAATTTGAGGATGGAAAAATAATAACTTGTGCAATAAATACTATATGGTTTGAAGCCGTGTTCATCCTCCAAGGTAATTAGCAATTCAGTTTTTTCAGGAACCCGGAAGGCACCAGATTTTTCCACTGGGTCCTGTTTTCTGTACGAATAGTGGGTGTACTTTTTGATAGTTCAAACTGGGAAAAGTGAACTATTGCATTTCATTGTGAATATGATGGGAATTATTCCATAGCTCATTCCTCCCCGCCCCCAGCCCATAAAATTGTTCTTTTAAATATATTTACAATCTAAATTTCTAGAAAAATACCTAAGGGTGTCATTTTGTAATCTCACAATTCTTTCTATATATTTTTATTTAATATGTTGTATATCTGGATCTATGAATATTATTTTAAAAATGTCTTCTTTTATTGTTGTTCCTATAATCCATTTCAGACATCGATATCTGAGGATAATTGTCATGTAAACAATGATTCAGTGAAACATATAATTTACATTTGTATTTAAAATAGTGCTCAAGGAGTTTGGTTCTTAGTCTAGAATTTACGTACTGAAATAGAAGGTGGTAACATGAAAGGTCTTTTTTTCTTTTTTTAATTTTAACTTCTAGGACTGACCCATACTTAAATAAACTTTAAGTATTTATAACTAATCTCCACTGAAAGCTCTTTCAAACACTGTCTCCATGTTGTTTAAAGTGTAAATGAGGAGAATAAAGAAAACAACGATTAAATAAAATAGAAGTGACACTCCTGAAGCCACAGGACTAGTTCGAGACTACACCAAGAATCCAACGTTGGTTTTTTGCTTTGTTCATGTCGTTTTCACTGCTCTTTCTAAAAAGTCAGTGTTTTATTTAACACAACTGACCTTACTATATGGTTTACTCTTTATCGGCACAAAATACACTTCACAATTTTATGGTGTTTACATGAAAAATGCAAAATTATACATGCTAATGTAACACCCAGTATGTGGTAACTAGTCACAAATAACAATATAATGTAACAAAATTCATTAAATTGCTAATTCTGTCAAAAAAAAATATTTCTGTGAAGCACATTCTCTCTAATTTAACAAAGCCAAATAATACCAGTACTTAATGAGAAGTAAAACTGCTCAGTGGTAAAATGCTTTCAGGTTTTTAAAAGTAATTTACTTACATGCAGTATATTTAGGAATACTGTTCAGTTTTTGGTGGGTTTTTTTTCGCATTGCAAAGATGGGATTTTGTTCTTTCTTTTGATAGAAAATTTGCCGAATCACAAAAGTGTTAAGTAAGTGAGTAAATTTTTTGGAAATGGAGTTTCAAAGAGAAAACTTCCTACATGGTTGAACAAAAAACTAATTTAACTTAGGTATTTTTCTGTACAATTTGGAAACAGAACCATAAAAGATTTCAAAAGCGTTGCCTCATGATCTTTGGAACGAGACTAAGACATGAGGAATTTAAGATCCCCCCACCCCTTACAGACATAACATCCTTCCTCCCACTCCTCCCTCATGGTCTTTTCATCTCCTTCTACACTGCCTGGAATATTTACCTATCATACCTCAATCTCAGGTATCACATTTTCTAAGAATACTCCCCAGACTCCTCCAGCCTTTGTAACAGTGTGTTACTGCCTTTCCCCATTTACCTGGTATTATCTCCCACTAGCCTTTGAACTCCCTGAGGAAAGAAGCTGGGTGTTCCATTACCTAGTCCAGTGTCTCACACTTAGTAAGTTGATCAGCTCTGACTGAGCTAAATGATACCAAAGTTAACCAAGCCTTGTGCAATTCTTTGTAGCGTGCACACACCAGGGTACCTTATGAGGAGCTTTACTCCATATTTCACCCGTGTTACAGATGAGGAAGCTAAGATTCAAGTAGGCTAAGAAGTAAGAGGTCATGCACCTTAAATGGCAGAAGGAGGTATCCCACACATTCTCTCTCCTCACTGATTCTTTCATTTAATGGATTTATGCTGAGCATCCTCTACTTGCCAGACATTATGTCAGAACTTGAGAGCCAAAGATTAATAGGTTAAGATCTCCTGAAGCTCTCTGCCTAGCCAAAGAAATAGACTATAAACAGTAATTAGAATACAATGTGATAAGGGTTTTGACAGAACAATGTACTCTTGTGCTATGGGATTTCCGAAGAAGGAATAAAAACTCTGCATATTCATTTGCTCTATTTTATTTTATTTTGAATATTCTTTTATTACCCTTTTATGTCTGAATGTTTAGTAGATAACCATTCTAATTCAGAAAAAGGTAGGCAAAAGCCTGTGCAAAGTAATGAAAGTTTAAATATTGCAATACTGTTTCTAAACCAGTTAGTTTTCATTATTGTTCATATTACACATTAATTTGAATTTCAAACAGAAGTCTATATAAAGCCTAATCCATGTAGTTTTAAATGGCTTGCTTAGGAAAACCATTTTCATCGTCATTTATGTAACTTGGAATCCTAAGAAAATTCTCGAGGGAGAATTATCATAAGCACATTAACAAGAATAGATGAAGAACTAGGGTAGGAGTGCAATATGGCATGAAGATGGCTGAGGGTGAGTCAGGAACGCGCAAAACTGGTCTAGAAAGCAGCTGTGTGCCTGAGTTTTGATCACAAGTTCATCTGCTGTTTTAAAAATCTTTTAAAGAAAAACTAGTCGACTGGATGAAAAGAATTATTCTACTTTTCGTAGTTTTTAAATTATTTGTTGGAGAAAAGAAAGTAGCCATGGGGAATGGTGGTATTTAATAATAGTGATTAAAATATTTTACTGAAGGAATGAAAAATAGGTAATTGTCAATAAATAGCATGAGTCTATTTGCAATGCTTCCTAATCTTGAGGAAAGAGTATTATTAATCTGTATATTTCCCATGCTAAATATGGTGTCTTGCTCATGGTTGAAAGGCTTCTACCAAGATGAGATGACTCTCTCAGCTTCATTCTTTAAATATAGAATAATCAAAACAAAAATCGAAGACACCCAAATGAAAAGTAGATAAAATGTAGCTCTGCTTTAAAAGCTTAATTTTAGAAACCTGAGAGCAGTCCTTTGTCAGTGATTAAGAGCTAGGGAATTCACTGAATGTTTCAAAGTGATACCTGTTTCTGACTGAAGCAGCCAAACCATTGAAAATGGGTAGATGCCAATAAGAGGGCAGTCACCCCTTCCAAGCATCCAAAGAATGCGCATTCAACACATTCCAGGAGCACCTCCCCCGCGGGTGACTTTGCTTAGCCCAGTGGCTATCCACCTCAGACTGCATTGTGCAGAAATTAGTAGGGAGGAAAGAAGGCTTTTCTGGAATTGTCAAGTTGCTCCGCACTAGTAACCCTTTCCCTTATAAGTCAGTCAGAAACCCACTGTGAAAAGGGAAAGAGTGTGTATCCAGAAGTTTCTGGGAAAGGGGTGGAAGGGTCTGCAGGGATAAACACAGTAACACACATAGAATTTGCTAGATATGTTTTTCCTTTTAGTCACTCTTCATAATGCTTTGGTTGAAGCCGCATCTGACCTCCCTCAGTGGAATTCCCATGCTTTCTCAGTGTAAGGATGGAGGAGGGGGTGTTTCACTGTGGACCAGGGCCACCCCACCTGTGGTTTAAAAACACGAATGGTTTCAGTTAGACAGAAAACCCTGCCCTTACCAGTGTTCACAAATCACCCAATTTCTACTTACAAACCAAGCATGTCAGGAAACTTGATAACCAGAGGCAGTAAATCAGCAAAATGGGTTAATTGTATTAGGTCACTAGTTTTTGCTGCCATGGAGATACCTATGGCTACCCCTCTAGGGACACCAGAACTTCATACACATGGAGGTGACTTGGTCCCAATTCTTTTACTTTCTATCACTATCTGTTGTTCTCAGTAAACTTCTTGTAAAACTTTAGCAAGATTCTAAAATTTTAAAAATGAGCCCCACATAACTAAAATTTCTATTGTAATAAAGCAAGATTATTGTCGTAAGGTTTAGTGATTGTCTGTGTTAAGTAGGATTTCACTGTACATCATACTTTTTTTCTTACATAGTCCTCATGTAATAACACATGTCATAGAACATACTTGATTCACTTTTCACCAGATAGGCATCATGCTTCTATCTTTTTTGAAAAAAGAAATCTTCATATTCTAGCTTCATATACTAGAGGGAACTTAATTTATCATTTACTCTGTATTGTGATCATATGTTATTAACTTGAGGTTATAATCTGCTTTTAATATTTCCTCTCTTTTCTAAACTACAGATGTAAGAGGGTGAGAGTATGTGTTGTGTGTCTGTCTCAGAACCAATCCTGGACATAATTCGGTCTTGATTTTAAGAGACCAATTATTTATGTAAATATTTATAAAATATTCTAAAATAAATGGCTTTTATCATTGCATGTCATGTTATTTTCTATTGAAAGTGAGTATTATACTAATTCTAGTTGACTCAGGTTTTTAAGGCAATACATTCTAGTCTACCCTTCATGTGAGAAATGGTTAATGAGACAGATTATTTTTAAGGGACCAAAAGCTAGAAAAGAACTTTTCCTCAAAAAGCTGTATTTCTTTATGCCATTCTGCCTAATAGAAAATGCACATCCTTAGATTTTACCTGAATGGTGTTTTCCTAATACTTAAGCCTCATAATTCTCGATTTTTTTGGTGTATATTTCAAACTCTTCGCATTTTGATTTTTATCATTCTCAGGTAGACTAAATTAGCTCTTAGGTGTCTTGCCTTCATTATCTATAGGAAATATAATAAATTACAGTACAAGCCCTCTAATGAGAATTTATCTACTGGTCAGTTGAGAGGCATGAAGAATTAGGAGACGATGTATCTACAAAACTGTGAATGACATTTTGGTGTTGAAAATGATGCAGGAAAAACAGATGTGGGGCGTGAGGAGGGCTGTGTCCCAGGCTTCGGTTGAGCTCCTGGGACGTGCCCTGCCAAGTGTGAGTCCTTGGCTTCACACAGGCAAGAATTCAAAAGCGAGACACAGTTGAGTAAAGGTAGATTTATTTAGAGAGATACATCGAAAGGCAAGAGAAAGGCCGTGAGGTCTGGGGATTGGGTGCTCACATTAGAGTAAAAGTAGATACACACTCCATAGACAGAGTGTGGGCCATCTTCGAAGCGGGGGAGAGAGAGAGGGCAGCGGCCACGAGGTGCCATGTTGCCAGTTTTTATGGGCTCAGTGGCTTCATATGCTAATAAGTGGAAGGACCAGTCTAACTAGCCTGGGGAAGGGGCTGGGATTCCCAGGAAGTTGGCCATTTCCCAATCTTTGACCTTTCACGGCTAGCCTTGGGACTGTCATGGCGCCTGTGGGCGTGTTATTCACCATGCTAATATATTACAATGGGTGTATAATGAAGCTCAAGGAAGTCAAATCTCCCACCATCTTGAGCCTCAAGGCCTATTGGGGGTTTAATCTTTTGTCATTCTGGTGTTAATTGTTATGTTGTTCCTTGAATGGCTGTGCCTTGCACCCTCTCTGTCTCAAAACCAACATGGCTTGTTAGTCTGATATGTCTCCCATGTGACTCTATAAGTGGTGCTTATTCCCTACTGCTCATACCTGAATCTTGTTTCCTCTTGATTTTCTGTGTGTGTGTGTGTGTGTGTGTGTGTCTGTAACATGATGGCTTTTTGAAAGATAATGTAGATAAAAGATACATTGGAGAGTCTCCAAGTGCAATAATAACCATATTTTAAGTGTCCTGTGTATCATAACACCATGAGTTACTGTATATGTTCAAAACTGAAAATTAAAATGAATATGTTTTTGTATAATAAATACTTCATCCTAAAGTTATGCCTATGGGAAAATGCATAAACTATTAAATATAATTAGTCAAGAAAGGGTTGCATTCAGTAGTGAACTATACTCTGAACTGTTGGACTGTGATATCTCTGGTTAAATATTTTGCAACTTAAATTCATGAGCTGTATATTTTAAAAATCTTAAGTATTTCCATCAAATAATTTGAATATGGTTTCCACTTAGCCATTGTTTTTGGTTCTTACTGGTGACATTTTTATTTAAAAGTTCGTATAAAGAATACAGATAAATACGTTTCTAGGGTTTTTGAGATGATTCCGAGCTTTTTGCCCACATTAAATACTGTGAGTTTATAACATCTAATATCATTTGCCAAATAAGCAAGATTATCATTTTTCTTTTTCTCAACAAAAGCTTTAAGGAGAGTATTAAGAATTCTTAAATTATTCAATGCACCCACCTTGCCCCATTCCCTTCCTTTGTAATGGAAAACTTTTGTAAAAACTAATGTTAATATTTAAGAAATGGAAAATTATGGATATGTGTTGCACAGTGGTCAACCAAAAAGGTTTCTTTCCCGAGCCCAGCAAATTTCATTCCATATCCCTTGAATCAGGTTTAATGTACACTGAAAAATAAAGCTCTACTTTGAATTATTAAAGTTAATGTAAGATCATCATATTTTTTGAGGTTTCCCTAATCTTCAAGACTCTAAGGGGTTTACTCTGAGACCGCTTAATCAAACCTTCATAATTTGGGGGTTCTTATTTTCTCACTGGCTGTTAACAGACTACCATCATCAGTAAGAAAATTTTCCTTAAACAGAATGATTATATCTTCAACATTGTGTACTAATATTTTTCCTAAAGGAAAAAAAATCCTCCCCTGTATATTTATAGACAACTTTGACCCCTTATTTGGCCTAGATTAATCTCTCTGCTAATTTTCATGTCAGTTGGATGAAAGGAGGACTTCAAGGTTTATATTTCTTGCAAACTAAGGAAAAGTGAGTATCTCACATAAGGTACCAAATTTACCGTCTTTATTTCTTTTGTGCTGTGGACCCTCACATGCACGTGCCTGACAGCCTTCCACAGTGAATTGAGTTGGTTTGTGTATGAAGCCTGTCTTTCAACCTCCTAAAAGGCGTCTAAACATTTGATAATGCGTTATCCGCACCTAGGGTTCTACAGCATAGACTAAATTAGGTATATGAATCCAGTATTGGAAGAGGGGTAATTAAAAAAGCATTTAAAAATTGTTTTGAAGAATGCATTGCTGCAAGGTGGCACAGCCTTGTAAACATGACACCACTGTCTTATGGAATGTACAAAAGAAGGGTGGCTCTTGTGCCAAATAAACATTCTTCAATTAACGCTTCACAATATGTAGTGTGAACGTTCATAGTCTGTGTTTATCCATCCTGAGGCTGCTACTTTTAATGCCTCAAAAACTGTTACCTGTGTATATTCTCATTCTGGTGGATCTTGGGGGGAAGATCTGATCACAGGCACATTGACATGAAGCTGTCTAAAAAGCTAAACTCAAACCAAATGAATACGGAATAGAAGGATTCATGATGAATTCAGTGGAGACCTGCAAGTAGACATTAGGACTGTAAGGAAACTGATGGCATGATAAACACTTTGTGTTTGACCATGTCACACTTTCTTTGAATTCCATAACTAGAAGTCTAATATATGAAAAGCTTCCTACTTGGGATGTTTTTAGTCATAGTTTTGGGGGAAAAATATTTCATTGTGAGGTTTTTGAAAAAGCAATTTGACACCCATTGTCTACTTGCAGGGAATGATAGATCTTAGAACGAAATAGACCGTGTTAACCTGATTTCTCCCTTTTGTTACTGAAAGATTGACTCTCATATTGTCTATTTGTTTTGTCTGTAATACTCACCTTTTTTAAAAAAGTAATACACATTGCTTTTCAATAGTTTCATTTTTTAAATAATATATAACGCCTCAATTTTGAATAGCTATAAATAGCTTTACGTGCAATTCTTCCAGAAGGTTCATGCTCAAATAATTACAATGGTTCTATTCTATTTATTACATATTTATATATATATTCTAAAGAAAAAAAGAAATGCTTATCTTTGACAAAGCCTAAGCTGTTTTGCCCCCCTTTTCTTCATGAATATTAGTATTTCTTAAAGCAACCAAAATTCACATCATATCAGCAGTGGGCAGACCCCAGTGCTCGGTGATTTGGCTTTAGTGATAGGGCATATTTCCTGCACATTTTATTAATGACTTCTATTTCATAAGTTTTTCTTTTCCAGTGTCTATACCTTGAATTATTCTTTCTTTGCTTATGTTAACTTCAGTCTCATAGGCATTTATAGAATGCTGGTGTTCAAATGGTTAAATAGTTGTTTGAAGCTCAGATTTTAAGTCTTGTTTAGTCGTACCAACATGAGTTATTTCAATCAAACATTATCCCATCCCCTCTGAGCTGCTTGTTAGGTGGTTGTAGCAGAGGTTGGGCTGGTCTCATGCAGGAGAAACAGGGATGGACTTTGTAGATAATCTGGTCAGTGAGTCTACATCAAGTGATGGGCTCTTAGATCCTTGTTGAATTCACAGGTTGTTTTGGCATAGCTAGGGTGACGCTTTTTGAACTATGGGCAGCTGACCTTAACCTTGATGATTACCTCTTCCATCATTGCTAGCATTTTTTTTCCACTTATTATTTTAACTGGGGAGAAAGACCTTGTAATATTAGCCTTGTTATATCCCCTTATATGTAATATATACAGTATGTACATATTACTTAAATCATGATTAGATCCATTCTTCACTAAAAATTTTAAAGCCAGTATGTTCTTTCCTAATAATATTTCTAAAACTAAATTATTTTAAATACCAGGTAAAGCTAATAGGTAGTGGTTTCCTCAGTGTAGATTCCTAACCTAGAACTAAGCAATGCTTTCTGATAACTAGACCTCAAAGTATAAGAATTTTTTTCATTATTGGAAACATTGTTAGTGTGACCTAAGGCTCCAAACTGTTATTACATTTATGAAATTCAATTCTCGGGCTACTTCTTTCTTATCCATCTTACCTTCCCTTGGAGTGTGTTTATTGCAGCACTTGGGGAAGACAAGATTTTCTTGACTCCAGTCATAACTAGAAAATATAATGAAAATTCATGTAACAATTTTCACATGTATAAGTAAAAAGAAGCAGGGATATGTTATTGTTTGAAAACAAGGTCAAGCATATTTTTAAAATTCTATAATAAACAGAATGAACATTGGTTTACAAAGTGCGTATTAAACGACTATCATCTATACTTCAAATGAAGACAACTGGATAAAAATAAATAAAGTGTTGTCTAAAGTCATTGCTAAAGTTTCAAGGGACAGAGGCAGTCAGAAAATCACCAGGTCTGGTGAATGAACCATTTGGATATTTGATTCAAAGCCAATGGAAATTATAGGAATGGCAGCTAAAAGCATCCTGCATGTGGGTAGAACCAGAAGTACATTTATCTGGTCAAGTGTAGTAGGATTTCCGTTATCAGGTGGCTGCATTAGTGATTGGGAACATATCCTAGAAGGCATGGTTTTCATATATCTCCAGGCGTCTGCTCAGTGGATGAGCAGCAGGTGATGTGGCGGCTGTCTGGTAAATCCCAAGAGGATATACACCAGTGAAAGAAGAGAGCGAGGAATGTGAGAGAAACATGTTTGAACCTCATATGTTGTTAAATTGCGAAACCATCCATAATTGCATCTTTTTTTAATGTACCATTGTTCTTTCTCCTCAAGTACAGACCGTTCTGTGACTTTTCTTTCTTGTCTTCATATTTTTAAAAATAGTATGTAACACATTCTCCACTTAATCTCAAGAAAAAATTTACAGGGTTTCTTTAAATTCTTAACTCAGTGTTTTTCAAGATAGGGCAAACCGTGGTGAAGACAGGAACACGCAATTCCAGACATGGTGGAGGTGTGTAAGAACTCTAATTCCGCTGTAGACAACAGCTTAGGTAGCTGTCGGGACAATTAGGGAGGTCACATACTACCTCTTTGTTCAGGAATTCTAATTCTCTGATGTGTTCAAGATAGCCTTTTTGTGAAAAGAGTTTTGACTGTAATGAGAGAATCAATGAATAAGCATTTTTTATAAAACAAGCTCAACTTTGTTCTCTTGCTGCTGCTCCTTTGTTGTTGTCATGTGTGCTTCAGATTCACGCAGGACCCGGCGTGCTGTTCTTCTCCTTAAGAAATAACTCTTAGTGAAATACTTTCACTTCAAAACAGTGTGACATATATAGAGTTGAAATCTTCTTTTGGTTAACAGAGATCTACGTGGGAGTGTGGTCTGGAATATTGATAAAAACCCTTCAAATACCCTCAAGTCTGTCTGAACAGGCAATAAAAAGTCATCAGAGTAGAAATATACCTTCTAATTCCCCATTCCATCTATTGATTTTTTTTTTCCTAAATAATGAACGAAAAGGAAAAGACGTTTTAAAAATTATCCCAGGTGTGTGGGCATGTGCTACTCACTACACAGGGATAGAAGTCAGATATCTGAAGCTGGGATACATTTTTGCAGTCACAAGGCAGCTTTCTCTGAAACTGGTTGGGATTATTTGAGAATCCACCCAGTGGATCCCTTCCCACCCTGTTGAGAAAGTCCCCACACTGCTGTTGTTCTTCAGACACAGAGATCAGGGTGCAGGGAAAACACTGACAAAAGGACCTTACATTTTCAAATCTGACTTGTTTACTGACCTCCTTTCCCTCCCCATAAGCAATACATGTTTTTAGGGTCAATGTGCATGATGTTGTTTTTCAAAATTGTTACAGGGTCCTCCCTTCACAGGGGTCTAAAGTGCCTTTCATATATTTTATTACTTTTGTAAATCTAAAACTTTTTTGGAAGGGCCATGTGAGTGAGATGGCATTATTACAGTTTGGAAATTTTACCTGATTCTTCATCTCCGAATAACAGTGCCCTTAGATCTTGAAAAGCCCACTAGTTGTCTCTCTATTTACCCTATTAGACCTTATGTACGTCAATCAAAGGGAAAAGTTCAGACTTTTTCCTTTACACTCTGCTCCACTTCACATCTTCAAAACCCAGCAACTTTGCCACCCCACTCCAGGTGAATCAAGCCAAGTTTGAGAAATAGAAATTAATTGGGAATTTTTAAAATTTCATTTAACAAAATTTGATTTTAAAGTAGCAGGTGGAAAAAAAAACGCAAATCCAACTACTGTTACATGGAAATGTTATTTTGTGTTTATATGGCACCTTTTGTTTTCATTGGGCTTAAATTTGCAAAATTAACATTCCAATCCTGTGTGGTAGCTTAATGCTTTTTCAATTGAGGAAACCCAAACCTTGAAGTGCTAAGTAGCCTGTCGAAATTGCACCATGAACATGGCAGAGACAAAATTAGAACTCGATTTCTAAGTTTCAACGTATTTTTTTTATCTGCTTTTCTTTTACAGATTAAATCCTCAAATTAGAAGGACTGTGGGCTTTCAAAGTTAGGTTAGATCTCTCAGAAACACTTGTCCTATGATACACTTATGCTTATTTTTCTGTGATTTAAGTGCTTATTTTCAAAAGGTCAAAAATGTTAGAAATGTGAATGAAATAGAAATACAAATAAAAACCTCCAAACTGATAGATTTCTTATTTTGATAAAATCCTCATGGGAGATTTGGTACAAACTTTGATGTTCTACCAAATGATTTTTTTCCTCGGAATAGACATAATGGTGTATTGCTAAATGCACATTTATTGTGTAACTTGAGACTACCACATGGGAGAAAATAGAATATTTTTTTTTGTTGATATGTCCTTTGAACATTGAAGTATTCAGTGGTTACTCTCAAAGTTTACCAGATAAAGAAAAGTCTTAACTTTGGCTGATTTTTTTTAACTGGCTAATGAACAGTCAGATTGGAGATAGATGAGCAACAAAATTGTTGGGTAATGAACCAATGGAAAAATGAATCAATGGAATAAAACTTACAAGCAAAAACTTTAAAGAAATCGTATTAGATATTATGGTTGTATGTTTGATATATTGTAAAATTCAAACAAAAATACAAACCATCTCTAGGCTACCAGTTATTCAGTTATGCCAGTTATTCAGCTGTTTTAAATCATTATAACTTTCTCACTTCTGCAATGTTATGCAAAGGAAGAAATAGGGAACAAGACACATGGAGAAAAGTATTGATTTCAACACTATTCGTAACATCCCCCAACTGGAACTCCCAGAGAGTCTCAGCAATCAGGAAACAGTTAAATACACTGTGGTACCTTCCCAGAATGAAATGTCATACAGCCACTTAATTTATTAATTAGACAAATAGTAAGTGGTGATGAAAGAAAGAGCATGAGCTTTGGGATTGGACAGACCTCTGTTTTGAATCTTTCTGTCACTTCCAAAATACTCAGGATTTGAAGTTGACTCCTAGAATCTCTGTGCCAACTTAGAAGTTCTTCCTGACAGGATGTAGACTGCCTGGCTTGTTGGGTCGTGAGATCCTGATTCAAGAGTGTACTCTCAGAGAGGCCGATTTAATTCTGAGTGGTGATGTGACAATACACTGAAGAAAGAGATAAACTTCAGAATCAGTTAGGCCAGGATCAAATTCTGGCCACTTACTAGTGGTTTGACATCGGGTACATCACTTAACTGTCTTGGAACCTCAGATTCCCTGGCATTAAATTGCAGATGAGGATACACTTAGCTCATGGAGTCTTTGGGATGAGAAAATGCCATGATGTGTATCAGCACCAGACTAGATAGGGATTAGATGTTGAATATATGGTAATTATTGGTATTATTGTTGGTGGATCATTATACTAATCAAAAAAAGTCCCACTCAAAAAGATTTTAATTGTTCATTTTTGACTAAATAACTAATTTCCAGTATAATATTAAAGACCCTCTATAACTCCAGTCCAACTGCTTGGCCATTTTTCCTTGTGGAAGCCAGCATTCGCCACTCTCACCTGGTCATTTCTCAAATGTTGCATCAACCCCCCCTGTAATCCTTACCTCTTTCTCTGCCCCCAGACCTGATGTCTTTCTATCTAACTTTGCCTCCTCTAACAGCTTTTCTCATCCTCCAAGGCCCAACTCAAGCGGGCTGGTTGGGCGGTCTCCCTGAGTCCTCAGAGCACTTTGTGTGAAACAGCATGCTTCCTACTTTCCAGGCATACATATCAGGCCTTTTGAGGACAAGAGACCATTTCTCCCCTCATTTTATTAATTCTTTTTAGCAACTTAGTCACTTGTACACAGTGGACAGTCAGAAACTAACTGTCAAATTAAATTCAATAGCCACTGAAAGCTCTAGAAATAGCCTTATGTAACTCTTTTTGATAGCTAAGTGCCATTTGAAATGCCCATTTGAGTGATTTTTCTTACTTTTACATGTCAAATTTTCCTTTAGATGAGGTTCATTCCATGAAGGCAAAAAGTATTGGAATACCTGACCCCCTAATCACTTTTTTCCACTCTAATTTCATTTCAATTAATTGCACAGATACAAGACTTAAGGTACAGTTATATGGCTGATATGTTATTTCTGTCTAGGCTAATTCATGGCCATAGCCTTTATGTACTTCACAAGCTCTATCCCTGGCTTGCTTACAATAGTGTGTATAGTATTGTGGGAAATTTTTACTACTTAAAAATATGGAGAGATAAATGCATTAATTAACATGGTAAATTTGGAAGACGTGTAGATCCTCTGGAAAGAAATTGGAATCAAAATTTCAAACATATTGTACAGTTCTTTCTTTGGAAAAAAAGAAATTTGAGGTCTATAAAACTGATTTACTACAAGGGTGGTAAAATGGGGGTGGGGGGGGAGCCAAAAACCTGACCCTGACATGAATGTCAGCTTGTCTTGAAAGAGTTCTGAATTTCAGTCTAACTAAAGTAATTTTTTTAGCAGCCTGGTGTGTAACTTCACCTATTGATAGGTGATATCCTCTAAGCCTCAAAAAACAAAAGCTGCTCTTGGAGACATTGGACTCCTTCGTGTCTTTACAAATGTGGGACCCACTTATACAGGATATTGCTCTCTGAGTGACTGAAGAGATCCATTAACCTACAAAATTTGATGCATATATAATATGTATAAGTATGTGTCTACATTATATATACATGTAGTTTTTTTTTCTTTTCCAAAGAATTTATACCCAAATGAATTGCCTGTTTCTTCCTGACCTAGAGAATTTGGCTAAACCCTGGGATAAAACATTCTAAAATGGTTCATGATATATACTTTCTGACAAGGAGTCAGTATATCCGATAATGTAATCGAAGAATCAAAATGCCTGATCATATACACATTCATATTGAATGATCCAACCCTGGATAAAGAAGTGACTGGACTTTCCTCAGAGTTTGACAAAGAAACCCACCAAAATTTAAAACTATCAGTCAGAATAGACTTTCAAAAATCTTTATTCTTGATCAGATGCAGTGATAAACTTAAACTTTAAAGATAAATCTATTCATATTTTGCAAATCAATACAAGATCCTGTTCTGTCTGTGTTTAAAGATAAATCTATTCGTATTTTGCAAATCAATACAAGATCCTGTTCTGTCTCTTATATCAGAAATGGAGAAGTAATGGTTTAAGTATTACGTATTTTTCTTAAAATAGAAAAGAGACAAACCAGTTCATGTGCAATCCTAACTTGGGAGTATTATTTGATTTAGGAAAACTCTAGAATATGTGTTAAGAATCTTGTCTTGTCTTGTCTTTTGAGCCCTTTCTCTGTTTGACGCTGTGTTGCTTCTCAAGTCTCACCTCCCTGCATTCTCCTCATGTTCATTTTTATGCAACAAAATAGGACTTCTCACCCCATCCTGAATGTGTATTTTTTATTACTTTCTACCTTGCCAAGTTCCAGACCACTTTTAAATATATCATGTTCTACTGTTTCCCCATGGAGACTGGATGATAGTTGTGTACCACTGCAAACAAAATATACATATAAGCCAACAACTAGTATAAATAAATGCTGCCTTGATGGTTAAAAAATCAATTTATTAGGATTTAGAAGTGTTTATTAAGTAACAAAGGTAATTTTTAACCTAGTATAATGGTAATTATATTTAAGTACATCCTTTTAAAATTTATGTTGTAACCCAGCATGTAACCAAAAGAAATTAAAATTACTATTATCACACATGTTTGTATGTAATATGCTTACCAAAGGACTTGGAATATTGATGAAATCCCATGTCTTGCTAGTACCTAAAAGAGTCCATCTAACATTAATAGATGAAATAATCCTTTAGCATAATAAGAGGAAACAGACATGAAATAGTTGCCTATTTTAGACCATTTTCCTCTAGTCTGTCAGCTCAAAACTACATGAGAAACCCATTTTTTTTTTTTTTAGTTCCTGAAGATGAATTAGGACTGGCACACATTTTTGGAGTTTAACAACTCATGATAACGCAGATATAGGCATTTTCCTATAAAGTTGTCATAGGCTATGTTGCATGGATCACATATCAAATGTTCATTTTAAAACTAAGAAGCCAAAGAAATTGTGAGAAAAGAAAATGAGTAATAAATCAAACTTCAATAATACTAAGTTTAAGTAAAGAACTAATTGATTTCTGTTACCTTGTAATTCTTAAAGGTAATCCTCACATCACTGATAATTCATTATTTATTAAGTTTAGTTGTTAGCTGGGCATATCCCAAAATGTTATCAGTTGGAGAGCACTTAATATAAATTATTTTTAATAAGAACCCACTCCCTCCTTTTTTTCTCTCAGCTGAAATTGTCATGGAAAGTCTATTTTGTTTGTTTGCTATGAAAACGTACTTGTGGAACAATTTGTCATGGTATTGGTACAGGTAATTTTCTATGGTAGATGATGAAGATTCCTGGATATTTTTATTTTTTACAAACATAATAAATGTTTATTCATATAAAAATGTGTGTATATATGTAAATGTCATATGTTACAGATGTCTTGAAATATTAGACAAGTGAGTAAATACATAGACATCATAGGATCACAGGATTCTAGAATTCACGTAAATTCAAATAACAAAAATGTTTATAAATAGCACTGAAAACTTTAGTCATGTGGATTTCCTTATGAAACACACTTTAATATTGCAGCAGAGAACAGTGTGGGAGTTGCCTAATTTTAGTTCTATTTTAAAATAATGAGAATTTTAACTGGTTGCTTAATTTTAAATGACATATTCATAAAATCAAGCTATGTCCTTTCAATTATTCCTATCAAGTTAACTTTCCCTCTGCTCATCAAGAATATTATCTAGTATACTCTAATTGTTTCTGGATAGTTTGGTTCTTCTGAAAAATGACAGATTGATTTCTTTTAGTGGTGTTCACCCCCAAAATGATGAAAGGAAAATTGGGGACTCTACATTTCAGGGGCAATGGAATAAACAATTATATTGGGGTTTTTGAAATTATCTACAAAAATATGAACATTTGAGCTGGAAAGGACATTAGATCTTTAGTTTACAGGGAATCTAAAGAGATTATGTGCCTTCCTTTAGATTCCACAGCCAGTTAATAGCCAATCATAGACAAGAGGGCAGATGTCAAGCCTTCTGGTTGGGTGTAATTTTCTACTATCCTGAAATTATTAAAGGTAATCCTCAGGACACTGAATATATCATTATTTATTAAATTATATTTCTAACTATTCCAGAGTATTTTTCTATAGCCCGTGTACACAGTGAATGACTCATAAAAATCAGTCACATGTTTACGATGTGAATGAATTCACACACCTTTATGTGAATTCAGTATCTAATGGAGAACTGCTACTTAGTATGTGCTCACCATCTGTCATTCAGAAAGTAGACTTTATTACTATGTATTTTTCCACTCTTTTAGTTAGAGGTACAAGTCATAAGGGAGTTACCTGAGTGTTGACCCAGTATAATTGAAAGAGCCACACATTTGAAGAAGATGGCTCCAATAATGACAACGATTTGTTTACCTGTATATTGATTTAATTAGGGAAGAAAAATAAAGTGTATTTGTGATTTGTTTATGTATTTTTTAACACAACAAAAACTGGATTGAGAAGCTTGCCAGACATACATATTCATTTTCCCAAGAATATATTTTCAATGGCTTTAGTGAAGAAAATGATGCATTTGAATCAATATATTGTATGCAATTTCAATGCCAAGGATACATTTACTCTTCCAGGTTTTTATTTGTTTTAAATATATCCAACTTTAATGGAAGGGTCTTTATGTCCAGGATTGGCTGCATCAGATTTTGTTTTGGGGGGAATCTTAACTTTCACCCTATGTGAAGTTATATGCTTCTAGGATAGAGCGAAGTGGCTGGTGCCCTTGGATTCTCTTCTTCTAGTGTCAGAATACTCCCCGAAGTACTGCATGTAGAATATTCGTAATCCACAATTGTTTCTCCCAGGACTCTGGCTCCTTGGGGATTTGCCTGCCTAGCTTGATGGAAGTATTCCAGCTCTGCTTTCTTTCGGATAGTATTTCTCCTTCATTTTATCTAAATAGAGGATTATATTAGCTAAACATGATTAAATTTGAGATATAAGTAGGTCCATTTCTGGTATCTGGTTTTGTGACAGTTTCTTACGGTTGATGTTTCTGCACGTAACATAGTGTTTTAATGTAACGATCTTTTAATAGCTACAACTCCTAGGAAAAAGTTTGGAAGCATCCTAAGCAAGTTGTTGGAAAGAAATAGGCATTTAAGTTCTTAATTCAATTAGTAACTCATAAAGTATATACTGATGAGGATGCAAAGAGCCTTTGTAAGCATTAATTTCATGAAATGAACATTTTGTAAAAGTGAATGTGAAGTGTGTAGATCCTTAGGCAAATCTTCACTGTCGGTTGAATTTATTTAAAGAGCTTTTCTGGTCACCTTTGAACCTCAATGATTTCTCCAGATGTACAGAAGTGAACAATGTAAAAATCTGGCTGTTTCAGCAGAACTGATTCCAGCTGGCTGGGAACTGGATCTGCAAGTCATTGGTTACAGCTGTGTTTCGATTTATGTGATGGTTGAAAAAATAAATTACCCGATTAGATGGCTAGAAAGAGGACTCTTTGTTTAGCCCTTGTGTGGGGACCGAAAGTGTTTATGGTGCTGTTTTCTACGCAGTCTTTGCAAAGTAAGCTGGACAAATAGACTTATTCAATGCTCCTAAGAAATGTTGCATATTCAGCTTTAATTCTTTGCTAAAGAAACTTTTTTTATATATAATGTCATCCAGCAAATGTTTTAAAGGTCTAGCGTTTAAGAGAAGCAGTAAGTTTTCTGTCCTACTGAGCTCTGCATTTAGTCATTGAAAAGCCGTTTTCTTTTAATATGCATTTTAAAATATGTCTTTGTCAGGTATACGAATTAAAATATGTTTCTCTTAAATTCAAATCTTTATAATAGCAAAGTATCCGAACATAAATTCTGATTTAACTCTTTTCCTTAATGAGTTATGACTCACGACACATAATAGAGAATAAATTAATTAAGTTGCTAAATTAAAAAAAGATAACCAAGCATTACTGCAAAAAAAAAAAAAAAAAAAAAAGACATGCTTGTGGTCCACTTAGGCTATGAGGGGTTTGAATTTGTGACTATTTTCATTTTTATCTAAGTAAAGTTTACAGATAAGAGTAGAAAGAGTATTAAACATCCTGTAACTTTCTAGGTTAGTTAAAGTCAAAATGCTAATAACTCTTGGAGGTTTAGAGTACTACCCTCCCGAGAGGATTTACATACTAATATAATGTTATGTGAAGATTTAAAAAAAAAAAAAGTATTTTCCAAGGTAGGTTTTTTGCTAAGTTTTCGTAAAATCCTTAAAAGGGACAGAATGCTCAAGTGAACTTGAAATTGAGGCCAAGCACTTGATCAGGGGTTACAATGTCCACCAAGTTCAATAGCAATTCAGTATGGGGAATACCCAGGAAAGTATCATTTTTTTCCCCAAAATATAGATGATTCTTTATCCATTTCCTTTCTTAGGCTGAGATATATATTATGGAATTTAGGTGATGCAAAATGAAGAGCCATAATGTATCCAAAAGGAAACTGAGGTGGGATTGATCTGTCTTGAATTGTCACAGTTATGCTGTGTCAAGCTATTTCTCTGATCAGTGGAAGTGTACCGTCTAACCCTTAGCAAATCAATACAATTGACTGGAAAGGATAGGAACGAAGCATGAGAATGCAGGATACACTTGAACCTTCACTGTTCAGAAGTATTTAAATGATGTTTATAATGCATAGAAGTATTTTCCTCTACTCCCATGTGACAGAAGCTTCCTCAACCTATGTTGGAAACTGATGTAACAAAGTTCAGGAGTATGCTATAGTGGCATTCTTCATGAAAGGAATGTTTTGAAAAGTTAAACTAGTCTCATAGTACTTATACTTCCAAAAGTATATTAATTAGGAAGCAATCTCTATCACTGAGCATGGATTTAGCAAAGTGAAAATTCAATCTGGAAAAAAACGTGTGATTTTGTGATGTTAAATTTCAAACATGTACATTATTTTAATAGGTAAAAAAACAGGAAAGGAAATAAAAGTATCTATAAAGAGAGAATACTTTATTTAAGATAATTTACTTTATCATTTGTCTTCCATTCCTACTTATCATAATCAATGGATAAAATATTACCTTTTCTTTATAATAAAAAATTTATAAAATTAGAATTTTTTTCGTATTAAAGAAAACTCAAAATCTAGAATAAAAATGTTTACCAGTAATCAGAATAACTATCCATTAATAACTTTCCTTCATAAGTTAAGCAGCATTCAAAATGAGTACTTTAAAAAATCAAAAAAGATATTTTTTAAAGCTTTATAATTAATAGAGATTTTTAAACCTGATTCACCTGGCTTTCTGATATCTTTTTTTATTCAAAATTTCTAAAATCCATTTAAGGAAGTTTTATAAACTGACATTTTATTTAAATGCATTATTAAAGCTAAACTATGTCTATTTGATCAATTAATCCTATTTTTTTAAATCTAGATAGGCTAATTTTTATAAATAAGTTATTCAAGGAAACTGTGACTTCTCCTTAGTGCATGTACCGAAACAGCATATACATATTTTTTTAACTTAGAAAATTACTACCTCCCTAGTTCTAAAATGAAAATACTTTATTTCAAATAAATGAAAATTTAAATGTGAATAGGGTAATCCACATAAAAAAGCTAATATAATATTTTAATATTGCCATATTATAGAGCAAAGATGAAAGGATGCATTTTTGAGATTCTGTTATTAGGTGAGATATCACAGGAGCATATGAAGAGTATATATCATTAGTCTTTCTGGGGATAAATGCTACTGGACAGAATTGTGAGGATTAAATGGCACAATTATGCATACAAATATCTAAATAGTAGGTAGTAATTACCAACATGTGTTTCCAATTTTACTTTCTTTCATTGCACAAAGTTTTAGAGCTGAATTAGGCCTTGGTGACTAGCCTAATCACCCCTCCTAATTTTAAAGATAACAGAACTAAGTTTCCAGGAGTTAAATGACTTTTCCAGGACCATAAACTTCATTATTTACCAAATTGGCACAATTATCTGACTTCTAGATTACTTCCCTTCCCACTCCGTTCGAAAGTGTTGTGCATAGAACATATAAGGAAGATAGTACTGTCAGCCCTTCAAATGTGAGGGTTCTGCGTCCGCGGATTGAACACAGGTCAGAAGTATCCCAACCCCCCCCCAAATTCCAGAAAGTTCCAAAAAGCAAAACTTGAAATTGCTAGTACTGACAACTATTTACATAGCATTTGTATTGAATTAGGTATTATAAGGAATCTAGATATGACAACGCATATGGGAGGATGCCTGTAGGTTATATGCAAATACTACACCATTTTACACAGGAGACTTGAGCATCTGCGGATTTTGGTTCCCCCGGAGTCCTGACACCAATTCCCTGCAGATACTGAGGGATGCCTGTGCTTTTCTATAGTATGTTAGCTAAAACATAAGTTGTCACTGCTCTAAATACAACAGTCACTCTGTAGTCACTTGGTATCATTGTCACCTAACATTACATCTTAAAAAGTCAAGGTTAATCTTTCAGCCCCTCACCTGTTAGGAAGCACCTCAACACAGCAGAAATGTTCCTTTATTATCAGTATGTGTAATCCTCCCAGCTATTGAAAAGTACTCTTCCAGATTTAACGATAATTTGATACAGCATAATTTTTTCGTGGTTTCCAAATTGCCCCTCATTATCATACTGTACCTTTTTCCCAAAAGAGAAACAGTTCACCAGCATCCTCAAGACCTATTTGTTCCTGTGTGTGGCTGTACCACAGTGGCCATTATTGTCACTTTCCCCTCAAGACCTCCCTCAAGTTCATGTTCTAGCCCTAATTACCCCTGTCTCAGACTTGCTCTCCTCAAGTCTCATCTCTCTGGTGTGGCTTTGAATGTGGTCCCCTGTGCATATTGACGACAGACCGAATTGGCAAGTGGGTTACATACTTGGGGAAAACAGGGGGGGAGGTGGAGAAGCAGAAAGGAAATTGGAGGGAGGGCAGGAGAAAGGGAGATTGCTATGGAAAGTTACAATCGTATGCATTTCCTAAGAGAAGAATGAACATTAGATTTTACATGTCAAGGTCTAAAGCACCATCCCTGAAAGGGAAAGAAATCTGTGTGGTTATTTCTCCGTGTTACTTGTGATGCTCTGCACTTACATATCAAATGAGAAAGAAGGAGGAAATTTTAGGTTGACAAATAAACCCTTTGCATTCCAGTCCAAAAGTGTCTGAGTTAAACACTGAATCATTCCCTATCCCAAATGCTAAAAGTATAAAAGAAAATATGTCAGGTTTTTCCCTTGTTAAAAACCAGCTGTATCATTCACTGTGAAATTTGTAAAGTGATAACTATTATGCACTTACGTTTTACTTTATTTTCATTTTGCTTAAGATAATTAGTTTCAGAATCTGATTGATAGCTCAAAATTTTCTTAACAGGGTCTACACATATACATACCTGTTCACCTCCCCCACAGTGTTTTATTTAATCGAAAATTCTGAACCAGATCATCCTATTTCATTGGCATCTGATCCTTGTCTCCCTCGCCCTTTATTATTTTTTTCTCTTAAAAAGTAAAGAAAATAGTACAACCATAGTTGTTGCTGCTTTTAACTGCAATCCCTTCCTTATATGAATATGATTTTTAAAAATTGCTTTTTCTCTATTTCTCCCACTCACACTACTATTACAGGCCTTCTTTATTGAAAACAGAAACATGTAATATGTGCTGTTTGACACTAAGAAGAGCATGACTCTCATTTATGGAAAGGTTAGACAAATAAGCATTTGTCAGATTTATTCGGAGACTTTAGTTTGAGTATATTTTGCATCTTCTGATGGTTTTGTTATCAACTGCCTTAAAGTTCATTGCTGTATAACCTTTCCCCTTAAGTAATCTTGCTATTTCAAAATTATTAGTAAATAAAAGCATTAGATGCTCTTTAGTCAAAAGAAATTGTTCTATTTTAGATCGTCAAATAAATAAATATAAATTTATTCTCTTAAGATGGATCAGAATGAAAGTATTGGAACCCAGTGATCAGTTACGCTATAAACTTTTTACAAGGACAGTTTAAATCAGCATTGTCCAATAAAACTTTCTGCAATGTTGGAAATGTTTTATGTATATAAATGTTTTATATAGCTGCATTGTCCAAAATGGTATCCACCAGCCACAGGTGCTATATTATACATTTGAAATATGGCAACAGAGGAAGTGAATTTTTACCTTATTTAAATTTTCATAACTGTATGTGGCTGGTCACATCTTATTGGAAAGTGCAGGTTAAATAAAACAAAGAAAATATGCAAGTAATAAAAAACAGTATATTCTGCACATCCATGAATTTTGAGTCAGAATTTGAACTGTAGGTCATCTTTTGTCCTCCATCTTCCTTACCCTAAACCTCACCAATATTTGTTAAATATAATTCCCATAATAACAATGAGTTCAAGTGGCTTTTCTAAGAAAAGATCCCTTGCCTTTGTAGTAAGGTTTAAGGCAGGTTATATTGAAGTATTTCAGAGTAGCTGTTGCTTCCTTTCACTTAATACATCATTTGATATACATCCAGATCGATTTTAGTTATATATTTGTTAACAGAAGAAAACTCAAATAACATATAAAAATAGTCGATCTAGGAAAACCACACTTGCCTTGCTTGCTCAAATTAAATATAAACCAGACTGAAATTTTTACTTTGTACATGGTTTAGCCATAGTTGAAGTCTCATTTAGGGATGTTTTACTGTTGATGGATTGAAGTTTAGAATAAGAAAAGACCATAAATCCAAGTCTATGACAGTTGTAGTTGAACTGACTGATTACAACATCTTCTTTCAAATAAATATTGATTTAATCAAGTCTGCACTCCCATTGGCCCAACAGTGGTCTTGACAGAAGTCTGGGTGCTTGAAACTGGCTAACCTCTGTCTGGATATAAATACTTTAAATGCATGGCCATTCATTTATAATTATTATTTTCCTTCAAACCTTTATTTGTGATTTTCTAACTCCTATGGTTAATATTTTTATTAAATATTCTGTCTTTATTAAATATTAAGTCTTCTGTAAAGTTAAGTACCATGTGTGTCTGTCTCTGTATGTAATAAACAGAGATGGCATGGAATGGGGGAAAAAGTTGTATTTGCATCTGTTGTTTCTGATTTGCAGAGCTCAAAGTGAGGTGTTTATGCAGACAGTCCAAAGCTAAGATATCAGTAGGCAGTTTGCTGTAAGCGCATGTTCAATTATTAAAATAGTCGACATTTCATGTCTGATAGATATAGTGAGGTCAAGACATTAATTTATCCAGAGTATTGTGGGCAAGTGTCTAGAAAAAAAAAATAGCATAAAGGACAAAGATGATGCTGGAGAGAAAAAAGAAAAAAAAGATAGATCTGAGCAAAGAGAGTTTAAAAGATGACCAGTTTAACAGACATGTAGAACAGGAAGGAATAAGTCAGCAGGTGTCTCACTGTTACCAACAATAAGTATTTTAAGCGACCCTGTGCATGTGTTAATTTCTGTTGTAGTGTTTCATTAAATTCTCAGCTTAAACTCCACTCCAGAATCGGTGGTTTCTGAAATCTAATTTCCCATTTTGTTCATTGCTTCGGTGCTCCGTGATTCTTGCTCTTTCCTCTCTGTTCCTTTCTTCCCCTTCTTCACCATTCCCCTCCCTCTCCCCATTTCTGCATTCCCTTCTCTTCCTCCCTCTTGTGTTCTGTTCCTTCCTGCCTTTCTCCAGTAAGAGCATGGACATAATTCCATGCTTCCTCCTGGTGGCTGCTCCCTTCTTTATTTATTTGGATTTTTTGTTTTTGCACTTGAGTTTTTCCTTTTTCTTTCAAATCAGGAGCCTGTCGGAGCCGATTGTAGAGATACATATCCTACTGCAGATGCTTCTTTCTCTTCATGAGTTGTGTGATGTTTTCTTTGGAACCTCTGTGAATGCTTGTCCTTCACATTTGTTGCCACAGATCTGTTGCCAAACTGCTACCTTAGTTGGTCCTGCAGTGCTGCAGTGCATGCTGGGATCTGTCTGTGTGAGTAAACTGGAATTTCTCCAGCACCAGACAGCATTAGAGTTGGCTTGAGAATTGTCGTACTTTTCTTCCCTTTGTATGTACTTCTTGTATGCTGCAGAGTCACCGATGGCTAGCTCTGTCTGGCAAGAGATTCAGATATTGCTCATGTAGAAAGGAAAGGTAGGCAGTTTACCACATTCTATCATTAAAGGGAACAACTGAAGAACAATGGAATTGGATAAATACCTGTACACTGCTTTTTATGTTGTAAAATACTGTAGCACAAACAGGATTGCGTTCAGCCAAAATTTTACTTCCTTTTGTAACAATGCACATAATAGATTGTTTACAAATATGTACACAGATCCATTTTTAAGTAAACATATATTTAATCTTTAATATTTAAAGCCTGCAAACATTTCTGAGTCTCAAAGACCTTTACATAGTCACCGACATGGCTATTTATTATTATTTTAAAGCTCTTACATCAAAAAAAATAAAAAATATACTAATACCCTGTTGGTTGATTTCGTTCCAGCCAGTTAGGATTTCAACACAGTTTAAATCATATTGATGATTCAGATCCTGGCAGATCTTATCATTCCTGTGAAATGAGAGCACAGCTAATAAAAATATTAAGCAATTATTTTTATTAAGATCATAGTTTTTTTCATTATTTAATAGAATAATTGATCTATACAGATCCACCTCACTCTTGTGTCTCCTGGGCTGTTTGGGGGCTTTATATAGAAGTGGAAATGCTCTTTTTGCTGTTTCGCCAGCCAGGGAGGGGGAGTTGGGGGGATGGAGGCAGAGAATAAAGTCTAGGAGTGCTGAAGATTTGCTGGCATTACTTCTTTATCACATGTGAGCCTGGCTGCCTGCGTCCTGAGGTGATGAATCCAGGATGAGACTGTGTCGGAGCCTGTTTCCACAACTGTATTTGGAGATCTGTCTTATTGATTAGGGTGGGGGAAAGGGGTGGGGATCCGAGTGTGAGGTGAGGGGAGGACCAACTGACTACTGGCTCATGGAAGCACAAGACAGTTTCTTCCGGAAAGATGTCAAACAGCTGAGACACAGCCACAGAGGAAGTAGAAAGGTGGAAAAATAAGGAGACCCGGGAAGGAATGAAGGCTTTGAGGGCTATTTCTTTTCACTCCTTTTCTTTCTTTCTTTCTTTCTTTTTTTTTTTCCTTCCATCATCTGACCCGCAAAGGCTAGAGTGACAGCGTCATGCAAATACTGCAGTCCCGCAGGTCTGGGAGAGGGTGGATGCTAGACTGTGAGTTAATGTTAATGATGAGCGCAGTGAAAATACCAGCCGCTGCCACCCCCTGCACACAGAAGCGCTCTGAGTCAGCATCAGATGCTCTGCCTCGCCTCTCGCTGGGTGTCTGTATGCCTGTGCGCGCGCGTGCTCGCTCGGGCATCCGTGTCTAGCCGAGGGGAGGGGGTGGCGTGTGAGTGCGTGGAGGGTAAAAGCCAGTCAGTCAGTGAGAAGCAAAGGTACGTTGGAGAGCAACTAAAATCTGACTGATTTCCATCTTTGGAGCATCAGATGTATTCCCTAAGGAGGATGGGTCTCCGTGCTGGGGGTGGTATAATTATGTTAATGTCATATTTATGGAGGGGTGAGATTTTTCATTCTAATAATTGGTTGAATGCTATGGTCAAAAATTGTAAAGCCATATTCAGTTTTAGGGAAAAGCATGGACTTTATATCTAAGGACTGTTTTATTTTTTTGCTTTTTTGTGAGTGCTGCTTTTTTGTTTTATTTTTTAAAAACTATTTACTATTTTAAGCCATAACTGATTCAGTATGGGAAATCAAACGATAAATAGAAAGAGATCTTATATAATGATGCATTGCATCATGGAGCAGAATATTTAAAGTCTTACAAGGGGAAGTAAAGATCTGGACAGAGGGTGGGGGGTTGTGGTTGGAAAGGGGTGTGGTACTAGGGTGGAGGAGGGGGGCCAGTTAGCAAATATTTTGTTCAGTAGAGCTTTCCTTGCAGCTTACTTGGAAATGGATGATTCACCTGTTCTACAGGAAAACATTCTAATTCTTTCCGTTTTTGTTTTTGTTTTGTTTTGATTTTTTTTTTCTTCCTCCTCTTTTCCCTTTTAAGATCAACCACTTCAGAAGAACCAGATTCCACTTCTGTGGCCAGGACTTTTATGTTATGGCTGGTCCGATTGTTTTACCCTGCGTTCTGTGCTACTTACTAAACCTTGGATCATTCCTAAAGTACAAATTCTCGAACCACAAACAAGGCTAAAAGATCGGAGGAAATTCAGTGACTATACAGGATTGGGACTGTGTATTTTCAAAAGTATAGAGCTTTATAATGCAATTATTTAAAAATAGAATCTTTTTTTCTCTTATCATGTTGCCAGCGTTTTAAGTTACGTGTTTATGAAGTGGCATTGCTCAAATAGCTAGAGTATGCATGGAAATAGTGGCTGTCTGAATAGTTTGGAGATTCAAAGAGAAACAGCAAGCTTCAGAGGTATTAAATTATGACATGCAAAAAAGTTTTTGTTTTACTCTTAACTGCAACAGTATATATTTAAATTAGATTTAAAGTGTTTTATGTCCTGGGCCCACCTTAAAACTTGTGCTGTGTAGACCTGTAATGGGAAGCAAAATTTCAATTAGGGTCCCATTAAGTGGCATATAATCCTTCTTTAATGTAATAGAAGCTATGGCGTTGCTGTACAAATCTGGTCGAAACAGATTTTAACCCATTTTTGGTCTCTGTCTTGGATCTAATGGAATGACTCTTAACTGTTCATTATCTGCATTGTTTCTGATATTCTTCATTATTTTAAGGTCTGAAATTAGTCTATAAGTGGTCGTCGTGAATATTCAGTTCATCCTAACTTTTCTATACCATATATATTTCTACGTATGTATTTTAATCAGTACTTAGAGGGAAAAGTTAACTGAACCCAACTGTAATTTCTAAATTAGCCTTATTACTGGAAGAAGAATTCTACCGCATCAAACCAGACTTTTCCTAGTCCCTGAGACCCTAACTTGTGAGGTATTTTAGTAACATCACAAGTCAGGCTCTTGGGACCTAGGCGGAGGGGAACCAGCGGCTTTGGACCTTATTGATTGTCTGCAGTTACCATCAGAACAAAAGAACACACATAGATTCTGCCTAGGAGAAAAGAACAATGCTCTTCTTTACAATCAGCAGTGTTTTCACCATGACCCACCCCCCCAAAATACCATTTTCAGAAACTGTGCTCTAAAGTGATTACAGAGTTGCACTGAAATAGCATTTGTATTATATTTTAGCAACCATATAAAAGCAATATAAGATATCTGTGTAGGAAGCACAATTAAAATACAACTGATGTTTAAAATGCTTCTTTTGGTGTATTTTAAGAGAATAACTCCTTAGTTAATAAGGAAGAGAGTGGTTTATATTTATAACTTTTTTCATATGCATCGAAACATTAGCTACTTAAATAAATCCTGTATGTCCTCACATAACTGTGGTTCAGAGTATGTAATGTTTAGCTATAATCATGCTTGAGGCCTAGAAATAAAATGATTTGCATCTTCTTTATGTGACCCTATTAGATTTTACTACTGATTTAAGAATAATGCTGTTTTATACTTGGTATTTATTGCCAGAGTTTTCTTTGGTCTTTTTAACCAGACGAAATCCTTTATATGTCTCATTATGATAAGACGTTATCTTGCTATAAGAGTTCAAGAGTTACCATAATTAGCAGAAATATGATACCTTTTAATTTTTACATTTTACTTGATATACATCATGGACGCTTATGTGAGATAAATTAGTAAACACCATGTATGAAGTCAGACTGCTCCAGTTCATCCATCAACTGCATCTGAACTGTGGAGTTTGAGTTTTATGAATATTTTAGTTTTATATAAGGTAAATATTCCAACTATGACTAACATGTCATATTTGAACATTATTAGCCATTGCTATATCTAATATGCATTGTTGAAAACAGAATTATACAGTCTATTTTAAAATTTTGCAGTAATGTTTCAGATATTGAAATTCAAAATGGAGACGAGAGACTTTCTATAATAGAAGCACACAATGATTTCATTCTTTAAACTTTGTTGCCTTGCACAGGTACTATAAATTATATATATCTTCGCATTTTAAAAATAAATTTCTGAATGTATTTTAGAATACTCTAGTGGAGTCTTTGTTCACCTTTTTTATTGGATTTGTTAGAATTATGATTTGAAATATCACAGAATACAAATCACCTATGAGTTGTATATTTCCTAAAAAACTTATATTACAATATCATAAACATGTTCCTCATCTATGAAGTCACAGAAAATGTGTTTAAGCATGTGTCCACACTGCACCTATTCAGATTCTTCATTTATTTCACCTATGTCATTTATCTAAAATCTCTGAAGTTTTAAGTGTGTGTATGTGTGTATGTATAAACAGATGTTTTGAAACTCCAGATGAACGGAGATAATATAAACAGTTAAGTTTTTGGTAGCATTTTTTACTTCTTTCAACCTTATTCTCATTGTAATTAAACATTTTTAAAAGCATAAGTTTCTCAATACAAAGAACTCTATGTACATGTATCTGCAAGTACACAGAAACTTGATTATATTTAATAACAGTGTTTACACAATGGATCAGAAACTACCTCCTATATAAAATAATACCACGTACAGGTCTGTGTTTATAGACACCTGTTTTAACATAATCATAAGTAATATGTATAAGATGTTCCATCAGTTTAGTTCCAAAATAATTTAAGGGATAGATGTTAATTGGCTCTAGTGATATCAAATATAAACTATTTCAAAGGCAAGATTTTTTTTATGTTATCATATTTATGAACCACACTGTATATGAACTTCTGTTTCACAGGCAGAAGATACCAAAGCTAAATTGAAAATGCAATGATGTTTATTTTCCTCATAAACATATATAAAGTATATATATTTTACTAATCGTCATGCACTCTCTGAACCCTCTCTGTGTAACCTTCTGATATATGAACTATCTTTTCTGAAAGCTTCATAAAGCTTTTCTCTTACCCCATAAAGGTGAGTAGAGATATAAGTGAATAACTTTGTTTATATAAATTACTTTATGCTGTATATGGGTAGATGGATGCCACTTTTTCTGCATTTCTGTCTTGGAGTAGTCACAGGATAATATTGTTTGTGGGCTGTATAATATGATTTGGAAAATCAGATCATACCAGGCTTAAAATAAAAGGAGAGATCTACAACAAAGAGCGAGAAAATGATGTGTGTTGCATACAAAAAAAGGAGTGATATTAACAATTCGATGGCTTCCTGGTTGGGAGACCAGCCTGAGCCAGACGCATATATTAAGGGCTGTCTGCTGCCGATGTGAGCTTGCTCAGTGCGGTGGAAATGAAGAATCACCTCCTCTCTGACACCAGATTATTTTTACATTTTAATTTTGAAATAGTGAATCACTGTTTTACATAAATATACTAATCCTTGCTTGATTCTTTTTATTTCTCATATTGTTTGCTAATTTACTGTGAACTTCACGTGCTTTCTTTCAATATCGTCACTCACCTTAGACATCTATCAAATACCAATGAAGTATTAGTTTTTCTTTTGTCTCTTTTCTATTGCTCTGTTAATATTGTGATACTCATGCTTTTAACTTTTAATCTATAAGGAAAACAGCAATTTTTCAAAATGGCATTTTTTAAAGCCTTTTAGGATCCATCAAGGAAGCCACTTCTGGAATTTTGCCAGATCTAAATATGATTATATTTCATTTCAGGGTTCACGGGGTCAATAGCTTTCTGAGTATAAAAGTCCTTAACACTTCAGTGTTCAGGGATGCCGCAGAAGAGGTGTAGAGATATTCTTGTCATTCAAGCATTAGGTCACATTAATAATGTCTAGAAAGAGGTAAAGGTATCTCAGGGGAATTACAGTACAAGTTAATTTCTAATGAAATTAGAAAAGGTATATACCACCTTAAATTCCTTAAATTTAAATAAACATGTTGGTACATGTCCCTAGGCTTGGTCTAATTCACCTGATAAATATGTAAATGGTTTTACAAGCTGTCACGTTTGAATGAGTTTCGAGAAAAGCAGTACATAAAGGGTTAGCTAACACCCAAATTTTCTTGCCATTTACGCACGCAGTGCAGCCTACATTTCGGTAGGCAACAAATGCAGGCATCATTTTGATTACTTGGATTCTTTTGTTTAATTTCTTACTAGACATTTAACTTAGCACTCAAATCCCACTGACCTTTTAGTGACTGTATTTGGAAAAGGAAAACAAAGTTCCTAATGTAGAGAAGTTTTCAAAAATCCTGCACATTTGTAAGCATTTGAAAAATAGACTTTTTAGTGTGGCTCTGTAAATACATACTTAGTATGTAGAAATTTAGGTGCTATTATTATCTGTCATTTCTATCTTTGTACTTAGTTTTTGTAATCTATCAGGGACCAACTACACACTGAGGCATTATATGCATGTGTATATTAATACACATAATATATATACATGAATATATACACACTAATACACATTACTGTGTATAAATTAATAAACACTTAGGTATAGGCTAATATAAAATTTTATATATATTCTGTATATATCTTATTTTTTTAACTCTTGCTAAAAATAGTATGAAAATTGAGACTTTGTTGTAAAATTATCCACAACATCTTTTTCAATGAGCTACCTTTGATTTTCATTGAATGTTGCTTTTTCCCTAGTTTTAGCAGTTGGAGTACATTGCTAACCAATAATATTAACTTGTATGTATTGTTTTACTTGTGGAAGTTTGAAAGCAGGTGGAACATAAAGGTAATTGAGATTAGGTGAATTTAAATTAAATAGTTTTATATAATCAATCAGCTAATTCCATGCATATTTGATGGAGAATTTAAAAGTGAAAAATTTTCATATAGTGAAATATATTTTTCATTGTTAGTGTAAGTAATGTGATTTTAAGTGTGTTCCCTTAATTAACTACTAAACAAACAAAACTAGTATTAAAATAATCATGAACTGTATCTGTTAGGTCAACTAAATAAAAATAGTAACCTCCAAGTTTCATCTTGGCCTTTCGGCCTTTTAAGTTTTCTGGGGTGTTTTGGATTCTTCTGCGTAGGTAGATTTAACCATTCCTCTTTTCTAAGAAGTTTCTTCCTCTCTGTTGGTAGGTGTCTGACAATTTGTGAACACCAAATGACTATTCTGTGGAGTCATCTTTCTTGCCTTTGAATTAGCTTTCCCTAGGCCATGAGTCAACATCAATATTTTATACATCCAGATTGGTAGGTCTTTTTTGAAAGTCTTCTATGTATTTTTTCCAGATGTTTAAATGAATTGTGAGACATTAAATGTACATTGTTAGGTCTTTCCAGTTTTCAAAGATCTTCACAAAGAGATTTGGGTGACGTTGAAAGCTAGCCAACAGAGGGATTGTGGGATTTAAAACTGTAACGTCTTTCTCATAGTGGACTTCCTATTCTTAGTGATGAGGGGGGAACCAGTCTGTGGCTCAGTTATTACTGTGTTATACATCACTCCAAAAACCCTGCCTGTGCGTTTGTAAACCTTGGGGAGGTTTCTACATTAGACAACATTTTTTGTTGGAGGATTACACCACAGTCGGTTCCCTTCACTTCTCTCTCTTCCTGGCCCCCCTCCACCCAACATGGAGCCTTTTCAACTTCTTCAAAGAAGTGGGGAAAAAAAGTAGACTCTTTATTAATGGCAGAAAACAAACTGGCTGCTGGACTTCCGAGACAGCCTTCTAATAATAAAGCAGAGGAGGCACTGTGACAAAGAATTCCTGAATGTACTAAATATATAGGGAAGCCTATTTAAATTCACCAGAGGGGCTTAGAGGACAAGCAGCAGAAAGTTTAGAATTCAATTCAAGCCATGCCAGAAAATGAAAATGCACTTAAAAAAGGATTTCTGAAACAAATGTTCAAAGACATGTCAACTTTTAAGGTTCTTTCTAGAATAATGAAATTCGTACTCTAATTTCTGTGGTGACTTATTCAATTAGAAAGGAAATGTGATTAACAGGATCTCAAAGGAACAGTATCTTCTGTTTAAAGAAAATGTGTTTTCTTTCCATAGAGTGGGCTCTAGTGAAGTCCACTGAGTACACTGACGAAAATCACCAGAGTATGTGCATGAGACAAAGAGATGATGTGTTTTTTTTCCAGCAGTATCATAATGGAAGTGTTCTTCCTACTTTGGAAGAAAGAGACTCAACTTGTATCATCTTTCAAGTTCATTTCCACCCATTCAATTCTGTGATTTATAATATTTTAAATAAATGTAATGAAGTAATTCTGAAAGAGCAAATTGCTGATAAATAATTGGACTACGTGTAGCTAAATTTGAGAGATTAAAAAAAAATGACCCCTACTTTATCTCTTACTGACTTTAGAAGATGCTCTTTATGCTTACTCTATAAGACATGTAAATCCATAGGGAGCAATGACATCTGTAAGAATATATGTTTTACTGGTCTGAATGTTGAGATAAAGAACTGCTTTTAGAGTTAATTTAAAGACCATTATGGCCTTGACTCAGGGGTGAAATTTCTAGCAGACTTTTTCCTAAATTCTTCTTGTAGAATTAACATAGATATTAGAAAAAGATTGTCATTCTGTGTCTCAGGGATTACAAATCATAAAGAGGATGGAAACTTGGTCTCACTAGTGACACATCTTGGTTGCCATTGAGGAAAGATTCTGCTTGAGAAAGAAACCCATGTGAAATTCATCAATTCATAAATACAACTTATCAACTCAAAGTAAGTTATTAATTCATTAATTAATCCATTCATTCATAAATGTATATTCAGCATTGAAAAAAAAAAGAATTCAATGAATTAAGCCTGCATCAACACATGGGACCACTATGGCCCATTAAGATGTGACCATTTAACAAAATTTGAGTTTGAAATGAAATGTCATATATGTGAATATTAGTTATAGTTATAGATATTTAATACTTAATGGTAAAAAGTAGTTGTTTCCCTCAGTACATATAGATGCAGCCTGAGCCATAATCTACCAAATAACTGAACTGATTTCCACGCAAGTTTTAATGACATTTTAATATCAAGGACTTCAGTGGACCTCATGATTGATGAATGAAATAATCCAAGTAAATGCCTTAGCTCAGTCTCTAGCACCAAGAAAGCACTCAATGAATATGAGCTTCTTTCTTCCTGTGTGGGTTTTAGTATTCATTTGCCTTTGCTAAAGAGACTGTCTTTTCATCACCCAAATTTACTGGGTATACACGCTCCCAAAGAGTGAGATGCAGACACCATTAGGAAATCATTTCAGCTTCAGGGCACTCACAAATCTCTTACTATAAATATGTTTATCAAAGGTTTTCTGAGTGCCAGCTATAGGAGAGAAAAAGAGGAATTCTGCTCTTAAATAGCCTATGGTATACAAAAGATATCTTTCACCTAACACTTTTTGTCCTTTTTGTCTGCCTTAGCATTTCATAAATCCTAAAAAGAAGTTTTATTCCTTTTTATACTTTATAGATGAGCATTTTATGTGCTTTGTCCTATTTTCTAGTTGTTTATAAGACATCTATATACTCTTGAGTTGCTTTGGACAAGATATGGGGTAGTGTTAAGATTTTTCACTGCCTAGATTCTGGTCAGATTATTCCCTATACCAGGAAAAGATCTGGTGATTAAGAGTCATTGGTAGACCATGAAAATGGTAATAATTGTGGTTTATAGAAATGATACGTCCAGAATAATTGGACCAAAATGTAGTATTTATGTATGATTTCAGTCCATCTAAAAAAAAAGCCATCATTTAATTTCTTTAAAAAATAAGTTGAATTGAATATAATGATATTAATCATGCAAAGGTTTGTAAAGCAGCAATTGTATTGATTAGTCAAAGGATCCAAACATTCTAATCGGGCTACTCTCTGGGAGTTAACAAAATATGCAGAATAAACTTGGATTTTTAGACATTTGCATCATGAATGGCCACCTTTGAACTTGAACAGTGAAGCAGAAATAGAAGACCAGAATTCTAATACTACTTCTACCACTGCTGTCTTACGGAACTGAACCTCTCTCCTTTTCAATTTTTTAATTTGCAATTGATTTAAAAATTTTAAATGTGGAGGAAGATAATTTTAAAGTGATTTAAAAATGTATATCATTAGATAGTTGGATGAGGACTTTTTGGGTCAAAGAGTAGGAAAGAATAGCATTAACTTAGATCATTACATTAATCAGACTCTTTCAGTAGTGAAACTAGTTTAAATGAAAAAGGAAACTGTATGTCCATCATCATCATCTCTTCCTCCTCCCCCCCTCTTCCTCCTCTTCCTCTTCTTCTCTTTCTTCTCCTCTCCTCCCCTAGCTGGTTCTCTCTCTCTCTCTCTCTCTCTCTCTCTCTCTCTCTTTCTCTGTTTCTCTTTTTATCTCCAGTGTGTTAACTTCATTCTCAGGCAGTTGGCCTCATTCTCACATCTCTCTATGTGATAGCAAAGATGGCCGTTGGGAACTCTCAGCCTGCATCATGCATCATTCCTAGAGCTTATGATTCCAGAATGGGGAGGTAAAAAAAAAGGTTTCTTTCTCTCTATCCCTACATCACTTTCATTTCTCTGAAAGGCTCCAATTGGCTCTGTTTTGGAGCCACCTCTCTCTGCATTTGAGAGTTACTCAATTGGACAGCCTTTGTAGGGAGAGGCTTACAAGATTAACCTAGTAAGGTTAATGTCAATGGCAGAAGGTGAAAGAAATTCAAAGCAAGCAAAAATGTAACAGGGCTCCCAACAACCACAACATATTTCTAAACTGCTTAGCATTATGATATGTTATAGGCTTCTGTCAAATACGTTTGTCTTGGTAAACTTAGTGGGCCCTATCCACATATAGGCGATATTAAGTTTTTGGCCCAAATGTGTTCTGTATAGCATTGTAACTGCAGTTCTCAACCTTGAGTATCATGGAGGTTAATTACATTTTATTAACACTTCCCATGATCATTTAATAAATGGCATACATACATCAGGAAAGTCAATATTTGGACTCATTTAGGAATCTGCCCTTTTTTTAATTATTTAGGATTATTAGAAATGGGAGTTCGGTTAAAAAAAAAAAAAAGAGTGGCAATATATTCTGTAGTCTAATGTCTATCCTCAGCCAGCATATGTTTAAGCCATTCTGTTACAGCACATTGTATATCCTGTCCACTTTTACCTCTAATATTAGGGAGCTTTATGTTGTTGATTCTTGAGAATATTTTATTTTGGCTCATAAATTTATTTCTCCCCCTTCTACTATCTTTATGGTTAAAAATATACATTCTAATCATATAAAGTCAATATAGTGGCTATAATTATATATAGATATAATTGTATTTGTATAGTTGTATATATATAATATACACATATATATAATTACATCTTTATATATGTATAACCATTATATGACTCTATATGATTAGAATGTTAGATCTTTATCCTTTTCAGCCCTATTGTTTATTCATGGTATGACCTGGGCAATTTTAAACATTTTAATACCAAGAACTACTACATAGGGCTCTTCTTCAATGAGAAAAAGATGAATTTGTTATGAATAATGATTCTTATGCAAATCATTTTGCAGTATTTTTGTGATGCAGATGAGCAATGCTATAAATATAATTTAGAAAGTTTGAAAATTGATTTTAACATTCTCAATTCTTCTTCCTAATTAATCAAATTACAAAATTATGCTGTGGTTTCCAGTATATTAGAATAAGTTGTCAGATTTGGAACATCTGTTTATGCTCGTTTTATGAATATGTGTTTCTAAACGTCTGAAATATAGATTGCCATAAATAATGTCTATTATTATTCTGTGGAAGTATGATATCTACTTCCTCCCACCATGCTTGTTTATTTCCCACAAAGAAAATCTTCCAGATTTGTATTTTATCTTTTTCCTTATCAAGATTGAAAAAAAAAAGACTAGGGTTTTAGTTAAGCTTTGCTGATTGGTTAAGAAAAGGACAGCTGTCATCGGCAGTCTTTCGACACTGTACCGTGGCTCCAGACAGTCAGCTGGTACCATCACTTTGTCCCAACTATAAATCAGTCTTGTAATGGCCAAGGCTGACACCTTGACATTTTCAAGAAGAGTAAAAGATCTGATTTGAATGGAAATCCATTTTATTTCACAAATCTTGGGTTACTACTCTCCAAGCCTTTTCTTCTTGTCTCCTCTTGAGACTTATTTGGGATTTTCATAATCATTAGAGGATGATTTTAGTTGTTACATCATCTCATCTTTTAGCTGTAAAACCATATTCTTACTTCCTTCTTCAATCCCGAGATGCAAAACTTGATTTTTTAAATTTTATGTAAGAAAAAAGTTACCAATATGCCAGATTTTATTTTAACCATGATGTATTGATAGCTTTAAAATGTGGCAGTAGCAGCAACTGCCATTATTTTTTCAGAATTTTTGGAAAATATTCTGTGATTTAAAAATACAAGCTGTGTACACACATATGCAGATTAACGTTTGGTTATCTAATAACATACAATGTCATTTATGGAGTGATTTTGAACTACAGTCAAGCAGGTCTCAAGCCTAGAATCCTCTGAAAAGTATTTGTACTTTCATATTCTTGCACATAAAAAGGTAGGTTTAAGGATTATAGAGTCAGTAAGGAATAGCATGCATTTAATTGTATTATGTGGATCAGGCATTATATTCCGCCTTGGTCTTTTTGACCATTCAACCCAAGCAGCATAGAAAAAAAGGCAACATTTAACTGGTGTGAAAAGAAATTCTTCATAGCCCTTTTAGGAGGTTGGCATTGAATGTTTTAAAAAATTAACTACTCTGTTATGTCTTCCACCTTTAGGAGAACACTGCAATTTTTTTTTTTTAACCACAAAGGGGAAGAAAGTACTTCCTTAGTATTTTTGCTCTCTCCCTCAACAAGATTGATCTAAACTCAATGAAACCTTAGATCTTCTAACACAATTATTAATCAAAAATTTGAGCATCACCTCTCTCTTTTATTAAGTATGGAAAAATTACAGTGCTTGTCAGTGATTTCTCTTTATCATCTTCATTATTAGTGTTCAGTTTAGTCCCAAATCTCACTTCTAAACAGGAATATTCTTTGAGTGCTAAATTCATTATTTTGTAATCCCCTATGAACAAGTGGAGTTATAGACAGTTGCAAACAGGAGACTCTCAGCCTTTAAATCTTTTTATCCACCCTTCTACCATTCATTCATTCATTCATAATCTACAGGACAAGAGCCTATGATAAGTATGTGTGAAATGCAAAATGAAGTTAGAATTCCTTCTTCACAAGATTTTATGTTCCTATGAGAAAATAAGGAAAACTAAAAAAAAGTTATCAAGTCAGAATGTGACAGATCCAGAAGGAATATATTAACACAATGTTTTGAGATTCAAGAGGAAGTATTTACTTTGGTTATTGAGAATCAAAGAAAATTCCCTAGAGGAGGTTGCATTTAGACAGTCTGGGATACATAAGACTTCTAGAAGAAGTAATGACTGGGTTTCAGGAAAAATATGCAGCATGTGCAAATGTGTAGATGCAGGAAAGATGAGCTATGTTTGGCATTCAATTTCATTGGAAGATTGGGTACATTTTTATAAGATGGCTATTGAAGGGTAAGCTGAGGTCAGCTTAAGGATGCCCTGCAATGCTTACAGAGGCTCTTCCAGTAATTGTGCAGTGTTATAGTGTGGCAGGCACTAGGAATCCTTTAAACATTATTTTGGAAAATACAAGATTAATCCAAAATCGGTGTAACTTAAGACCCCTACCCAGGGAACATATCAGAACTACTTAGAAAAACTTACGAAGACACACCATTCTTCCCATCCTGCACATTCTGACTCAGCAGGTGGAAGTAGAGCCCCTGCATGTGCATTTCGTAAAAGCTCCGAGACAATTAACACTCCAATTGATGAAGAGTTGGGTAGAGAATGTTGAAATGAGAAAAATCAGGGATAACTAGACACAGAAGAAACAAAAAAGGAGATCTAAACCAGGGAGTTCCTAACCTGAAGTCTACCGTGTTCCCATGAGATTATGTGAAATATACTGAATGGTGGACATCCATTTTTCTGGGGAAAATGATCCAATAGTGTTTATAAGATTCTGCAGATCTCAAACTCCCAGTTTATCCTTTCCCTGACTGATATATATAAAATAGAATAAACAAGTTTATACTGTATAGCACAGGGAAATATATTCAATATCTTGTAGTAGCTTATGGTGAAAAAGAATAAAAAAATGAATATATGTATACTCATGTATGACTGAAGCATTGTGCTGTACAACAGAAATTGATACAACATTGTAAACTGACAAAACCGCAATTAAAAAAAAAAGATTCTGAATGGAGACTAAAACCATCCCAAAATTAAGAACCACTAGAAATACTTTCACACTTAAGTGTGAAAAGGAGATGCTAAATGTAAGAAATCATGACATTTCTTAATATAAGACAATTTCATGACCTAGTAGATTGCATAGGGATAAAAAATTGTGGCAGTGAAGAAAGGAGTAGAAAATGACAATACATTTTTCCACCTTTTGCCACTAGAAGAATGAGAATCATGATAATCCTGCGAACCAGCATCAGATACCCCCCGACTTCTATTTCAGTTAATACAGCACTGATATCATGCATGTTGGATTCATGGTGTGAATATGACTCCCAGAGTATGATGTCAAACGGGTAATGAACATCTTAGAGGTGATGACATAGCTTTGACAACCATTTTTATGGAGAGCTAGTTGAATATGCTGAAGTCAGGAATCTAGGCTTCTTCTATCCTGTTTCTCTCTTTGATTTTCATTTCCCAAGTAATCTCAAAATGACCATTGAAGATACACCATGTTGTTTTTCAGACAGTAGGAATATGTAGGGGAAAATAAGGGCACTATACTTCCTTTTAAAGAAAATTTTTGGAATTTCTGTATGTACCTTCCACTGTACCCTTAGAACTTAGTCACCAGGTACACAAAGCTTTCGGGGAATAGGTGCATGGAAATGCGGACATTTTCTGGGTAGTCATTCATTCAGCTAAAAACCAGAGGTAAAAGAGGAGAATAGATAATGCAGAAAAACTAGCCGACTTTGTAATATTCATGAAGTAAATAATTTTGAAGCATTCAATAACTAATGATGCAAAACCATAATATAGAGACTTTTTATCTCAACCTTCAGCCTAAATAAATATGTTGATTGGAAAGAGGTAGAAATTTCTTTATAACATTATTTATGAAAACATGTCTCATTGCAAACCCCTGTCTTTCTCAAGTGATTTATCCTGAAATGCTGGAATTCTTCTGTGTGGAATTCAACTGGAAAGATAGTATTCCTAGTTAAAAAGAGAACAACTACCTATGACATAACCTACAAGTCCAATGTTATTAAACCTACTAGTCTCAATCCATCTTAAATGAATTAAAAATATTTTCACATTAGTCTAAAGACAGCTAGTTTCTTTACAAAATAAGTTAAACTTTTTCCTGCACAATAACAAGTGTTCGTTTTATAAAATTAGACATTTCAGACAAATAGAAAAGCAAAAAAAGTATGAATCTCATCACTCAGAAAATAACTCTTGTTATCATCCAGTATCTAATCATGCTTCTCTCTCTCCCTCTTCTTTGTCTCTCTCTCTCATCTCACACACACACTGAATATCTTCATGAATATTTGCAATTTGATTTTTAATGGTTAAATACCAAATGAACACTTTCCCACATATTATGTTAACATATGTTATTGTTTGAGTGTAATACAATTTATTTAACCAGTCCATTCATAGGTGTAAATTGAGTTTATTTCCATCCTTTTTTCCTAATATAAATAGTATTCTGAGATAAATACATACTTATAAATTGTATGTAATTATTCCCTTGGTATAGTAATTGGGACAGATGATAGTGGCCTGAATGAAGGTGGTGGCAGTGGAAGTGGAGTGACAAGGAGGGAACAGAGAAGTGTTTAGAAGATGGAATTGACAGAGCCAAGTGATTGACTGTATGTGGGATGATATCTGGAAAATTTTAACCAGGGTTATTACTTCCCCAGATTATGCTTGTTCCTTTACTTCTCTGTTCTCATCTTTTCAGTGACATGTGTTGCCTTAATGGAAGGGCAGACACAATCAAGAAAAAAGTCAACAGAAGATCTAAAGTGCTTAGTAGAATATTTACAAAAAAAACAAAACTTACAGCAAGTACAATAAGCTCAAAACAAGCTTCTCTTTTTTGTATATATATATTTTTTAATTGAAGTATAGTCAGTTTACAATGTTGCATCAACTTCTGGTATACAGCATAATGCTTCAGTCATACATGAACATATATAGATTCATTTTCTTCTTTTGTACTGTAAGTTACTTCAAGACGCTGAATACAGTATCCTGTCCTATACAGTATGGACTCGTTGTTTATCTACTTTATATATATTATTACCTGCAAATCTTGAACTCCCAATTTATCCATTTCCCCCGCTTCCCCTGCTGATAACCATAAATTTGTTTTCTATGTCTGTAAGTCTGTTTTTGTTTTGTAAATAGGTTTGTCTTATTTTTTTTTTTTTAGATTCCACATATAAGTGATATCATATGGTATTTTTCTTTCTCTTTCTGGCTTACGTCACATAGAATGACAGTCTCCAGTTCTATCGATGTTATTGCAAATAGCATTGTTTTATTATTTTTCATGGCTGACTAGTAGTCTATTGTATAAATATACCACAACTTCTTTATCCAGTCATCTGTCAATTGATTTGAAAGAGCTAGGCTCCTCAGAGGGAAATGGTTTTATTTTTAATTCATATATGACTTGGTTAGAAATATTAACATGATGCTAGAGATCTGGATCATAGAACTGATCAAAGTTAGCCATAAAGTAGAGAAGAGTTCAGGATATAAGTAAGAAAGTGGTTGTCCATCACGTAGGACAGCATGAAACTTTCTAGGCTATGTGGGCAGTGAGGAGCCTTGATTGCAAGAGAGAGGGGAGAAAACCAGATATAGACAAGGAACGTCACATATTCTAAGCTCTGACTGCTGCAACTTCTGGGAGAGGGAAGTGGGGAACAGATTCCTGTTAAATGAGTATGAAGACATCAGGACTGGAGGGGTTACGAGCCCTGCCCACCTGGAACCCTGGGGGGTGGCAGTTTTGTAGATGCTTATAGGAATGGCAGCAAGGAGAAGAGTCTGATCCAGCATCCTTCCCCCCTAACTTTCAACCCTTCACCTTCTCCCAAGAAAGTCCTTCAGCAGGGCATGGGAAAGATCTGGAGAAGTTTCCTCGTCTTCAAGAGGCATCAAGGAGACAGCTAAATACAGATGGAGAATGCTGTGGAGTTCCTGAAACCCACAACAACTGTGAGGACCAAGGAAAGTGGTTTAATCAGCAAGCTGGGCTTGCTGAGAGCAGCGTTACACAGCCTCACGGCCGAGGGAAGAATTTCATGAATTTTCCAAAGGTAAAAGACCAACACCCAAGGAGACATTTCAGCATTGGTTAGTGAGGACCAGAAAAAACAGTGGGTAACCTTAGACAGGAGAAAGTAGAAATCAGAGATGAGAAATGCCACCTTTGTTATATACTAAGTGCTCATATATTCTGGGATATTCTAGTCCCTTTTAAAATGGCAGATTCAAAAGTGATAACCATATTTCTAGCCTTTCTTTTCCTTTACCTTTCTAGGGGGTGAATTAAGAACCTTTGGAAATTGGAAACCTTTTCATGTAGTTTACTCAAGGGTTAGCATAGGGTGTAGTCTTTTTCAAGTTTCTTTCAAGACTTTGCTTTTTGTTATTTTGTCTTGGTCCTTGTCAGACAGGCCCGTTTATTAATTCACTCAATCAGCAATCACATTGAGTACCTTCCGTATGGCAAGCAGATTATTCTAATCTAGAAACTTAGTTTTATAGTGTAAATTTAGTTTCAGCTGCAGTTTATTTTATTGTATTTGTTTAATGTTAATTGAACATATCGATACCTTTATACAGGATGGAGTACATGCTTCACAAAATTCTTACTGACGGACACTAAGGTTACAATTAGAAAGAAACAAAAGTGCATGCAAACACAACTACTCACAACAGCATGGGAAATACTGATGATGCTAAAGAAAATCTCCAATGGAATAGTTGAGAATGTGCTGTATAAAGTCATGGTACATCTCTTCAAAAATCATTGACTGAAAAAATGTCATGAGAAAAGCAGCATTATTTCTTTGTTAGTGCTTCCAATATCTCTCCTGGCAATTCAGGTGGAACAGAGAATCCAGTGAAATCTGGTGCTTTGCATCATTATCAAGCTCATATCTGCCAGCTGATCATGTGTGATACAGCAAAAATGTAAAAGCATTTGAATCAATAGCTCTTTCAGATGCTCTTCTGATAAAACTGCTTCATTTTCTTTTCTAACTAATTAATTCATGTAAGTGGAGAGATTAACAGAAAAACTTATTCATATTATGAGTAACAGGATCCAAACAGTTTATTGAACTGTATTGTTGGCATCTTTGCAACCAGTAAGACTCTTTAATAATCAGATCTCAGAAACATCCGTCTTAGAAAGGAGTATACATTCTGGCTTCCACTTACTTGAGAAGGAATTAACCTAGGGTCAGGAGCAGAGGTTAGGTTACTTCTACCTGGAAATTAATCAGAAAATTCATTTTGCCCTTTGATGTTGCTTTTCTGCCCACCCACCCCACGCCTACCTTCACCTTTTATCTTCGTAAGATCCTAAAGCTCCCTTTCACGCACTATGGTAGTTGAAAGGAATTTAAAGTTGTGGATTTCTATATTTATGTAATTATATACTGAAAATATAATAGGGTAGGGGAAAATGTTTTTAGGAGATGTGACACCTTAAAGAAAATTCACCGACATCAAAAGTGACTCTAATATATTGGCAAATTTCAGGCTACATTTCTAGTCATATTTCTGCTAGAAGAAACCTACTTTCCATTTTGTGTTTTCTCATTTGCATGACTGCAAAGCTATTCATGCATATGAAAAGGATATTATTCATCTCCATACTCCTTCCTCTCCATATTCCAAACCCAATGTGTTGATGGGTTATGCATAAGGAAACACTGCTGTATCTATATATTTATGCATATATACCTATGTGATTCAAATTCGGTATCACAACGGGATAGCAAGCCCAAGTGATAACATTATGTACTAGATGTGTCATATTACATCATTAATAGCACATCAAAATTGTCAAATATGTTGGAATCCAGTAATTGCAAGTGACAAGCTTTAGCGTGATTTGTCTCCATTGGGAAGGATTGAAAAAGTGAGAGAAAGGAGTATACTTCTGAATTTCCCCTCTAAGTGCATATGGTAGGTTCTTATTACTTCTGCAAATATTTTTAGTGAGATGCTGTTTTCACAGTATTCATGGTAACTAGCTAGTGCAGTTTTCATGTGCTTGCACCTTATCATCTCCCAAGTTCAGAAACCCAGTGCTGTTCCAGAAAGAACTACAAAGTTGAACTGGCAGGAAGAAAAATGACCAAACTGGCAGGGCTTATCTCCCTCTAATGTGTGATTCTTCTTAACTCAATATTCCGGGAAATTATTCACTTGAAAGTTTAGACGGAGTTCACAAAGAAAAATGATTTCTCTTCTACTCTCCGGTTCTACTCCTACTCCTCCTCCTCAGAAAAGCTAATAGTATTGCTTCATTCCCAAAAGTTTTCTCTTAAAAATGTCTCAGCATTTGGCAATAAGAGGAAAATAGGATGACAGTGAATTTCATGGGCACAGAACTCATTCATTACAATGATGAGGTATTCAAGAATCCCCACCCTTTGTGTCCTGCTTTATCTGTATTTGGGGATGGCATGGATGAGGAGAAAAAGGAAGCTTATGTGTTTTCTTTAAAATTAATTCCCAGCTTTATGAGTGAATTATTGTAAGCCCCGAGGACATTATAACTGCGTTCTCCTTTTCAGTAATTGTGGCAGATATTAAAGTGCACAGACAAAGGTAGTCATGTGTAGAATAACCTGTTTTTTTAGACAGACCCACTTGTCCGAGATCAAACGGCTGCAGCATGTTTAGGGTTACAGTCTCCTCCCTTCCTCCTCATTCTCAACCGCAGTGGAGCTTTTTCCAGCGTTGCCATGGTAACACTATATCTGGCTGCTAGCTCTGTCGTAAGTTATTGAACTGAGACTGGCTTTTGGTTTAGCAGATAATTAGGTTCTGTCTCACAGGTTCATTTTCCTGTGACTGGGACGTGAATATGACCTACAGCTGGCCTCAATTTCAGTGTCACAGGCAAAACTTTAACCCTTCCCAAGCTCCCAAGGCTCTGAAGCCTTGCTTGTGAAGGGGAGGAAGTCCGGTGCAGCCCACCCACACCTAGGAGAGGATCACCAAGTCCCCATTTTATTTTTTATCTTCATCATAACACTAAGGAAAATATGATCAAGATTGTACACTTAGAGCATTTTAAAAATTAAAAATATATCAGCAATATAGTACATGTACTATGTGCATTTTATATATAACATGTAATGTACAAAGCATTCCCTAGTCATTATCTTTCCCCTACTTCTTAAATGACTTTTTAAGTCACGTCAAAGTACCTTGTGCTGCAGTTTGGAGTCCACAATACTTAGGTTTCAAAAACCCCATTCTCAGGAATATTAGCTTATTCTTAGCTTATTCTCAGCTTCCAGAACTGCCTGTTGGTTGATTCATGCCCCTCCTTCTCCTGTTTATAAACCCTAGATTTTTGCTGACATTGAAAGGTGCCTTTGGAGTCACAGACAGGTCCGTGCTATGGGGAACAACGCCACCACTCTGCTAATATGCCCGAATGTTCACTCAGGGCTTGAATCTTGCTGGTTTGGAAAGCAAGCAAGATATGTCCTTTGTTTTGGACAAAGAAATAAGCGTAACTTTTAGAACAGATACTGAATTCACAATACTCACGGCAACATGGGGACCTGCGTGTTTAATAGGAGAGAGTGTGTCTTTCTATGTCAAACAATAGGAGAGACCCTCAAGGAAATCTGTCTGAAAAATTTAGTGCATTATCCTCAAAATGCAAGAAAGGAAGAAGAGAGAGTTGAGACCACCATGATTAAAACATGAATTAAAGAAATTCTATTGCTTAATTGGCTGGAGAATCACACAACTATGTCAGTAGAGATAGGAAAGACTTGGAAGACTCAACAGCTGGATATTCGAACCAGGATACATCTGTGTGTGTATGTGTGTGTGTACCACATAGACTATATTCTGTTTTAATCCATTCCTTCCATTTTCAGACTCCCAGTGAGAAGGGCATTCTGAATGGTAGCAGCCTCAGATGTCCTGAGGAAGAGCAGCTTTGGGTCCAAAAGGGTCCCATGAACGCAGAGAACTTAGCGTAGGGGGTTGAGGTCAGAGGAATTTGTATGAAGTAGTAGAGACAGAGCTGATATGTGAGAAACTCAGTTGTTGGCAGTTATTTTCCACTAAACTGAGTTTCTTTTAACTTTTAATGTCAGTACATAGCACTTCTTTTCTTACTAATAAACAATAAATGTTTGCTGAATGAATGCATGAATTCTTCCTCACTCTCTATTCTATGTAGTAAGAATTAAATGAGCACTCAGTTATAAAAAGGTCTTGGAGTGTCTACAAGCATTTTTCAATCCAAAGTCCTTTAACTGTCTTCTCAGTTTCCCATAACCCTAAGCCCTACACAAGCAGGTCATGTCTTGCCTGTGTTATGGCAACAGCCTTGTCACTGATCTTCTTCCCTCTTATTACCTACTGTAATCTCTATTATACCTGGGAGATGGGGCGTTAATTTAAAATGCTTATCACTTGAAGTCAGCATCCTCCTCACAGCTTCCCAGTGGTTTTCCGTGTAGTATGACTCGCAAACACAATCCTTACTGTGCTTACAAGGCCTGCCTACCTTGCTGACATCATCACTCCCCTCTTTTTACCCTTCTTGTGAACACATGCCCACTGGTGAGCCTTATCCTTTACTGGTCCCTCTGCCAGGAACACATGACTTATTCCTTCACTTTATTCTGGTCTCTACTCAAATGTCACCTTCTTAAAGATGCTTTCCTTAAACATCTTAAAAAGCACATCATTCATTGTCCAACACTTCTCTTGCTTTAAGTTTTCTTCATAGTGCTTATCAGTTCTTGATAGGCTATTAGACAACAAGCAAATATGAATATACCTTTCCCACTAAAATACAAGTTCCTTATGGGAAGGAGCTTTGGTTATTCATGAGTAGACTCTAGTGCCTAGAACCTAGTAGGCTGGACTATAGTAGCCTTCAATAAATATTTGTTGAATAAGTAGGTGAATGAATGAAGACATCCAAGTAGAGGGTCTGGATATCCCAACCTATATATATATTGAGGTTGAGTATCTCAATATACACACACACACACACACACACACACACACACATATTGGAATATATATACATTTTGTGACCAAGAATGAGTGGTCCCAACATAATGAATGAAATACCCTGCATGATGAAATTGTATGAGTCATGAAATAAAATTTAGGGACATAGCTTATTTCTTTAACTTGCTTCACTAGATTGAGGTAAAACAAGGAAATGAAGCTTATTTCTACCTCATCCTTGCATGGATTAAATTCAAAATAAAGCATCATCCATATACCACACATTTCAACCTTAGTCACTCATGGAAGAGTCTTTCTGTAAAGGACCAGATAGTAAATAGCTTTGCTTCTGGGGTCATATAGGCTGTGTCACAACTTCTGTGAACGTCTGTCGAGATGTGAAAGCAGCCACGGGCAACACAGAAACTGGGCTTGGCTGTGCTCCAGTAACACGTTACTTATTAAAATAGGGACTCAGCCACGTTCAGCACACAGACCATAGTGTGCTGACCTCTGTTGTAGTGTCTTTTCCCAGTTCCTCCTCCCACCAAGATATTGAGAGAATGCCCAAAGGACCATGGCTCTCTCACCTGGTTCTTTCAAGAAATGAAACAAATTGGGGAACGGCTGGTGGGTGGAACACTACTGAGGGTTTTTTTTTTCCTTTTTCTCCTTCTTTGTTTAATTATTAGTCATTTCCTAACTTTAAACTGCCACCTCAGTAGCAATAACAATGGTGTATTGGTAAATGTCTAACAACTGACTCTCTGGGGAAGAAAAAAAAAGATGTTTACGAATTTCTGTAGTGTAAATTCTCCCATCATGGCCATTTTAAACTACCACTACGATGTCACTTAACCTTGATGTTGGGGAAAGATGCGCTTAATAGTCTCATGAATCAGTGTGAGCTGGCTCCACCCCACAGCAGGATACATACTTAAAAGCTTCAGTAACTTTGCTCACTGTCACTGCAAAGCCTGTAGGATGGTGGTGGTCTTGATGGGAGCAACTGGTTGGATGATCTCTTGGAATGCCAATAAATGATGAAAAAGTATGCAGATAAAATGTTGTATGTAAAGCCCTTAGCTCTGTGTTTGGTTAAAATACATACTCAGTAAATGGTGGCTATTATCCTCTTACTTTAAGTTATTATCAGCTTTAAGATTAAATGCTTAGCTACTGGCTCAATCCCATTTTAATGCCTTTGTGTTAATAAGGCCTCTTAACATGGACGCAACAAAGGTAAAGGAATTTTGTGTAGCTATTCATGCTTCTGCCCAGCTCAAGGTTAAGATAGCAACAAAATACTCCAACCAGAATAAAAGAAGTCTCCACTTGACTTCAGCTCTTCATAACACTTCACAAGGGTCAAGCTGTGTTATTTTCCTTCAGTGTTAAATAGAAAGCATCTTAGGAGCAGAGTTCAATTATTGATTGAATAGTGAGTTCAATTTGACTGTAATTCTGACAAATACACTTCAATGAGTTCAAGACCAGGGATGGACCAACAAAAGGGTAAAGGTTTCACTCATGTTTGAGGCAAATGCTCAGACTGAATTAGTGACACGGATGTCTTACGTTGTTTGGCTACTAAAAATACAGTTCAGCACCAGTAAAACAATACTAGTAGAATAACAGGGAGAATATTGACAGTGGTTTGAGTGACCAGACACCAAAACGGACATCAATCTGAAAGAAATTAGTAAAATAATAATAATAATAATAATAATAATAATAATAATAATAATAATAATAATAATAATAAATAGAGACCCTGAAAGAGATTAATAAACAGCTTAGGTTTAATCAATCAATATTCAGAAGAAAAGGCTAATAAATGCTGTTTTAAACACTATAAGAGTGTTTTTTTTTTAACTATTTACCCTCTAGTGTCTTCTGCTCATTTTCTTTATAAAGATTTCCGTACTTTTATAAAAGATGTGATTTAGTGTTTGATCAGTGAAATAAGGTAAGAAAGAGAAGCTAATCTTAGTCTTTTCTTCTAGGCTTCTGTTAGCACATAATTTAAATATATTGGTTTTGTGGTGGTTATGCTGGTCTGCTTCTGGACAACCCTTTGTTCTAGAAGCCTTCTTTTTAAACCATGGAATACCTCAGATCAAAACCTGGTCAGAAGTCCCTTCAGTTCCCAAACAGTACTAAATGACTTGAGTTTTCTGTTTCAATAAACTTCTGTATGTATCTTTTGCTACATTTTCTTTTGGTTTTCTGCTCATATTAATAATATTAATGAAAATATATTTTAGGTAATCAGCTTTCTTTTAAACATTGTATGTTATGGAAAATTTTGAAGACACACAAATTTGAGAGAATAGGTAAAGACCTTCTAAATGCCTATCACCCATAGAGGTTAAATTATTCAACTGCTTATTAGAGGGGAGGGGGAAAATTGACATCTTTTTTCCCAGTAACATTGAGATATATTTGACGTATAACATTGTGTAATATATTGTGAAATGATTTTCACAAGAAGGTTAGTTAACAAATCCATCCCCTCACATAATTGTATAGTTTGCCTCTTTTCTTTTCTTTTTTTTTTTTTTTTTTAGTAGGGAGAACATTTAAGATCTACTCTCTTAGCAAATCTCAGGTGTGCAATATAGTATTCTCAACTACAGTCACCATGATGTATGTTAGAACCTCAGAACTTTTTCATTTTGTAACTGGCAATTTGTACCCTTTGATCATCACTCATTTCTCCCACTCCCCAGCTTCTGGCAGCTGTCAGCCTACAATTTGTTTCTATGAGTTTGTGTTTTTTAGATCCCACATATAAGTGAGATCATGTATGATTTGTCTTTATCTGGCTTATTTCATTTGGCATAATGCCTTCAAGATTAACCCATGTTGTCACAAATGACAAGATTCACTTATTTTTTATGGCTGAACAATATTCCACTTTATTATATATATATGCTTTATATGTATATATTGTATATATATGTGGTGTGTATATATATACACACACACACACACATCACATTCTTTTATCCATTCATTCACTGATGGATACTTAAGTGGTTTCCGTGTTTTGGCTATATGTAAACAATGCTGCAATGAACATGGGGGTGCATTATCTCTTGAGATAGTGATTTCCCTTTCTTCAGATACATACTCAATTATTCAACTTTTATCAATGTATGGCCGATCTGGTTTCATCTATACCCACCATTGAGTCATTTCTAACTTCCTGGATTACTCTGAAGCAAGCTCATGTATCATATAATATGCTTACATCTACAAATATTTCACTACATATCTGTAAAAGTAGAGCACTGTTTTGTTAAAGCACAATGGGACTATTTCCCTACAAGTATTTACAGTAGTTCCCTAATATCATCAAATATCCCATAAGTGTACAAATTTTCCTGGTATCTCATGATTCTTGAAAAGTTAATTTGTTTGAATGGGGGTGCAAACACGGGTCACACATAACATTTGGTTGACATACGTCTAAAGCCCCTTTCAATATGTAGGTTCCTCTTCTTTTAGTTCTTTGCAGCTTATTTGTTGATGAAACAGAGTCAGTTGCCCTTTAATGTCTTTCTCCTGCTGGATTTTGCTGATTGCATCCCTGAAGTATCATTAGTCTTGTTCTTCTCTACTTGTATGTCCTGTAAACTGAGACCTTCACATTCAGGTTCTCTTCCTTTTTTTGTTTTAGCAAGATTCATTCATGAATGGTACTGTATACATCCCAGCAGGAATCACACAGAAAGCTTGTCTTTATCTTGGCTAAGTGGGAGGAGGTTTTTGATTTTTATAATGATATAATTATGGTTGCATCATCCAGGAATCAAATATTTCAGACTCACGTGTTAGAATTCAACACATGATTTAGAATTTAATGTTATATCGTTATTTCATGATATTTCAAAAAGAGCACCTTAATCTTCAGGGATTCCACCAAGGGAGCCAGTTTGCACCATTATCCTCGTAAATATCTAACTATGGATTATTCCACTCATAAGTCTGAAATTAGATTAAATTATGGAGAAATTCCAAAGGAAGTAGCCTTGAACAAACACAAGGTACATATGGAGACCTTCTTCAATCGAAAATAATCCAAAATAATCCTGATTCATTCTCAGAAAAGAGCGAGGAATTGCATTAGACCCAGACTTTTGTAGTGACCCTTAACTTTATAAAAACTTAGAGAGGACCAATATGGACTTATTTACAGGGGCAATTCAAAGCATCAGCGTTGTCTTGTGGTGAGTTGTATGAACCATTCCATCCAAAAAGATGATGTGACTTTGTCACTCCCCTGGGATGCAGAGTTGAGATAAAAATGTAAAGACATGATATGAAATGTCAAATGTCTCTTAAAAATAGAAGTATGTGTGTATTCTTGGGAATGGAATAAAAGCATGTGATTGTGTATGAATTTTCAGAAACTTAACGGCTTTTTAAATAGCCATCTCTCTGGTTACCTTTCTGAGTCCTCTTATTAAAAAAACTGGAAAATCAGAGGAGGGTTAATTCATAGCTCATTATTGACTGCACTTTAATCTCATATCATTTGCTGGATGTGAACGGGATATATTTTTTCATTATTTATTTATTGGGGACAAATTATAGCTAGTTTTCCATTTTTGTAGGTGCTTTGAGTTCAAAGTTATGGTATCATACATAAAATACTAAGATTAATCAACAATGCGTTGCTAAAATTAGACCCATGTTCTATTTTGAAACTGGGAGAACATCTTACTTAGATTCTGAGAACTATTACCTTAATGAGTACTCTTCAAGTTCTAAGGTTCCCTGAATCTATTTTAATTCCATTTCAACAATGGAGAGGTTTTTCCAGGAAGTTACATAAATCTACAAAATGAAATGTGGAAGTCCATGAACTACTTCTGATACTTCAATCCTTCCTACTGCTTTTGCTCCCAAAGTAAGAATCTCGGCATGTAGCTTTGTTGTATCATCATTATCAATTTTAAAAGAATTTTCTGTTTTAATTAAGCTTCTTAACCTAATATGTAATTTTACAATTATTATTTCATATAAAATCTTAACTTGTCACAGTTAGGAACCTGCAACAGGCTGAGCCTTTGGAACAAAATTTGAAAATAGGTAAGGATAGCTCGAAGCAACCCCAAACTTACAATGTCTACACAACAGCAGTGATGAGATATTGTGGGCAGAGTTGGACCAGGGATTATTACACTTCTCATGTGGTGGGATTTGTATTATTTTATTTCATATTTCATAACATATGAGATCCATGAAATTAACTCCCTTAAGTAAGGTGCTTTTGTGTTGCTTGTTCTGACAGTGCTGTGCACTAATTAGAATATTAACAGAAAAGTGCTAAATGTAATGTTCCTTATACCAAGGAACAGGTTAGTTTTTATATGTTTAATAAAACCCATACTCTGGGTGTTTTACTCAGGAACCTAAAATTCGGTTGAGTATAAAAAATCGCAATTACTCAGGAAGCCTCAGAAGCTATATTTCATGAGCTGTTGATGTGACATTTATTGGTATATTATAATGTGAAAAGAAGTTTCATGAAATACAAGTAAATATACTTGGCATTAAATTAAATTGTTGTTAAGTGTGTAGTTTATGTTCTTGTGTGACAATTTTAGATTTTGTTTATATCCACTTATGATGCATTTGAAAAAGCTTTTCTGGAGTCTGATTGATTTGTAACCAAATACCAATTTTTATAGTACATCATTACAATTCTGTATTAGTGATAGCACAGTTTGTCAGAGAAGATATGCTTTCTATTGACATTGGAATGTAAGTATTTCTTAATTTACCCTGATAATGACAAAAACTTATATGGGAAAATTTGAGCCAGCGCTATATAATTTTTTTTAATTGAAGTATAGTCAGTTTACAATGTTGCATCAATTTCTGGTGTATAAGATAATGTTTCAGTCATACATACACATACATGTATTTGTTTTCATATTTTTTTTCATTGTAGGTTACTGCAAGATACTGAATATAGCTCCCTGTGCTACACTGTAGAAACTTGTTTATTTTATATATAGTAGTTAGTATCAGCAAATATCAGACTCCCAATTTATCTCTTCCCACCATCTCTCCCCCTGGTCACCAAAAGTTTGTTTTCTATGTCTGTGAGTCTGCTTCTGTTTTGTAAATAAGTTCATTTTTGTCTTTTTGCTTGAGATTCCACATATAAGTGATATCATATGGTATTTTTCTTTCTCTTTCTGGCTTCCTTCACCTAGAATGATGATCTACAGGTCCATCCATGTTGCTGAAAATGGCATTATTTTATTCTTTTTTATGACTGAGTAGTATTCCATTGTATAAATATAGCACAGCATCTTTATCCAGTCATCTGTCGATGGACATTTAGGTTGTTTCCATGTCTAGGCTATTATAAATAGCAGCACTGTATAAATTTAAGTGTGATTTCTTAGAACACTCCCTTTTTTCCTGATATTTTTAAACAAAACAAAATTAATAGATTTTGTAAGAGTCAAATTGAAGAACTTGACCTATTAAATATATAAGCTTGGTTTTATTAGTTGTCATTTTGAAGAAATACAGACCATAAAATAGCAGAATCTTCAAGCCTGAAGATATCTTAAAAATCACCCACCCACTGTTCTGAGGCCAGAATCCCTTAACAACATATTTGGATTATAAGCACTCTGCACTAGTAGTTAACATATTCAAAGGTAGAGAGGTTACTACTTTCATAAGCAGCTAATGATGTCTTTGGGTAGGTCTAATTTTCAGAAAGTTCTTTCCTACATTGAATCAATTTTTTTTTCCTCTAACAATACCAAATATGTGGACATGATAATACTTTGAATATTTAGGGTCATTTTTTTCATGCCCTTCTTTCCCACATATTTTTAATATGCTATGATACATTTTCAGGGATCTCTAAAATTATTGTATTATTATTATTATTATATGCCTACACAGAGTTAAGGATATAGTCTTCCATATTATCAAGGCTGCCCAAGATTTTATAGCCTAACTACAAGGAATTAGGGTCCAACTACAAAGTTAAAAGGGAAGAGTCCACAGAAGACCACTCTTACTTCTGAAAGTTGAGTTTCTCGGATCCACTTCCAGGTTTGTTAATTCACCAGGGCAGCTCACAAAACTAACTGAAATCTACTGTACTTACAGTTTCAGATTTATAGGGACATGATACTGAAAATCAGCCAAAAGAAGAGACACAGTGCAGAGCCTGGGAGGGTTCCAAGTGGAAGCTTCTATTGTCCTCAGTATGTGAATTCCCCTTCTAAGTACTGATGTGTGACAATACACATGGTGTATTGCCAACAGAAGAAGCTCACGTGAGCTTCAGCGTAGTTTTTATTGGTGCTTTATTCCATAGGCATGATCCGTTGTTCAAAGGGCCCACCATGAATAATAGACTCTCTTATCACTTGGGAGATTCCAAGGGTTCATAAGTTACCTCCTAGGAGCCAAGTGCAAAGGCTGGACCTCTCTTTGGGTAAGGCCAAGTTCCTTACCATGTTGTATGATATACTGTTTTCTTGGAGAAAAATCTTCAATTCCTTAATATTATATAAAATACAGTTTTAGGAGCTCAACTTATCTCAGTTGCATTTCTCTAGAAAATCCCTAATATGTTAATTTCTTTGGGGTCCTGGAAACTTTGAGTAACCTTGGTAACAAAATATATACCTCATATCACTTGTCTACAAAAGCCATCTCTATGTTGAAGTGTTTGATCCCTACTGTAAAGTGGGAAATAATACTTTGGACTTGGAAGGTGGGCAGACAAAGAGAATTCTGATATCCAATAGCCATTAGATCTTGTAAAAGTTTCATATTCTTTCTGAGCTCCCACTCTCTCATAGATACAGAGTTAATAATAACAGTCATATATCACCGGGACTAAAGAAGATCACATGTAAAATCTTTAATGTATCATAGGAGCTTAATAACTATTCTCTTCTGGAAAAGATACTGCTTGGTGTGACTTTGTGTTTGAGAGGTATCTGATACAATGTTTGCCTACCAAGTGTTCTATACCAGATGTATGCATACATTATTAAAACAAAACAGAATTCATTCACTTCATCAAATATTTATCTAAGTCCAACTGAGAAGTGTAAAGCTGTATGCTAGTGACTGAGAGAGAAAAAGGCTAGTTTCTGTCTTCCTGGAGAGAGAACGTTTTCATACATATATTTGACATAAGTAGACCGGAATAGGCGTAGAATTAAGCAGCCTATCTGGTGCATAATGGAAGTGCAAGGGAGAAGGAAATTTGGGGTTACTGGAGAATGCTTCTCTAAGAAGCTGATACGTTGTGGAAGACCCAGGATTTTAGGAGGGCTCTGACAGCACTTTCAAGAATAGTGAATACCATTTTTCAGAATTTCTGAATGAATTTACTGGGTAGAAAAGTGAATTTTGCAGCAAGATGGAAATAAATTTATCATGAATATAGAAACAAAATATGAATAAAATGATCTTATATCAGAAATGAGCTCTCTAAAATAAGTGGCAAAGTTAAAAAAAAACTGAGATGAAAGCTTAAACTTTATATTTAAAATATCTTGTTTATCTTATTGTAATGTAAAGAGATTGCTTGTGTGCTTTGTCCTTTAAAAACTCAGGACACTTTGCCCAATTTCTGAAATGTAATAAGGCAAGCAGTTCATTTGAGAACTGTGAGTTAACCATCATCAAACAGTTCATTCAGCAAATATTCCCTGGATGTATTCTGTGTGCCAGGCACTGTTCCAGGCTCCGTGGGAAACTGACAGTAAACAAGTAAGTAAATACGCAAAATGTCAGAGGGTGTTAGTACCATTACGAAAATCAAAGCTGTCTAATGGGTGATAGAGAGTGTTGGAGGAGAGTAGAATTTGTTCTTTCATAGAAATATGTCAGGAAGGACCTCGTGACAGGCATCTTAGCAGAGACAGTTCTGACTGTCGGAGCAAGTCCGAGAGATCTCCGGGGGTGAGGGTTCCAGGCAGACTAAACAGCAAGAGCCAGATTCCCCAAGTCAGAGCATGCATGGGCCTTTCCCAGGAACAGCAAAGACTCCGGGAGACTGAGGGAGGGAGAAAGCAGCGGAGGTTACTACACTGGGCTCTGTAGGCCACTGCAAAGATTCTGGATTTCATTACAAGTGCTGTCTCCATAACCCACGCCTACCTCTTAAACGTTGTCTTCACATCTTGTCTTTTCGTTCCCTACACCTGTGCTGCCCAGTATGGTGTGGCTACTGAGAACTTGGACTGTGGCTAGTTCAAATGGACAGTATGGAAAAAAATTAAAATATCTCACTAATTTTTATATTGTTTAATATGTTGAAATGAACTTATGGATATATTGGGTTAAATAAAGTTTTTTTAAAAAACTCAACCTACTTCTTTTCTTTTAATTAACATCTTTGTTTTGAGAGAGATTTCCGTGCAATTGTAAGAAACAATACAGAGAGATCTTATCCTCCCTTTACCCACTTTTGCCCAATGGTAACATCTTGCATACCTACTATCACCGTATTACTGCCAGGATACTGACAGTGATACATCTTATTCAGGTTTGCCTAGTTTTAATTGTATTCGTGTGTGTGTGTGTGTTTAGTTCTGTGCAATTTTACAACATTTGTAAATACATGTTTCTACCACCACACCAAGACTCAGGACAGTTCCTTCATCATGAAGATCCATCTTGTACCTTTATAACCACATCTACCCCATTCCTGTGCTTCATCCCTTCCTCTGTCCCTAACCTCTAGCAACCACTAGTTTTATGTAATTTTGTCATGTCAAGAATGTTAAGTAAATGGAATCATATAGGACATATCCTTGGGACTTGGCTTTTTCATCTTAGAATAATTCTCTGAAGGTTGATTCAAGTTGTACGTACAGCAATAGTTCATTCCGAGTAACATTCCACACTAAATCCTCACCCACTGGTTATTGGTTCTAGTTTTTGCTATAATGAATAAAGTCCCCATAAACATTTCTGTGCATGTTGTTAACATACATTTTAATTTATCTGGGGTAAGTGCTTGAGTCCATCGGCCATATTGTATTTGCATATTAAGTATTATAAGAAACTGTCAAGACATTTTTCCGGAGTACTGTACCCACCTCTTTTTACTTTTTGTTAACATGGCTACTAGAAAATTATAGTGACATATGTGGCTCACATTTCTATTGGTCTGTTCTAGTGCATCCTGTGTGCCTTCTTTCCATCTGGAGTGTGTTTTCATTATCCCTCACAAATGCACATGAACTTCTATGGCACAATGGCTAAGAGCAGAATCTAAACCCAGATGGCCTGGGCTGCATCTTGGGTCTAGCCTTTACAGACTCTGTGATTTGTTAAGATATTTAGTGCTTTTTTTCCCTCTGTTTATGTGTGAATGGGATGATTGTAGCAATGCTGACCTCATTGGATTGGTGCAAAGATTGAGTGCATTAGCACATGTGAAGTTATTTCCTGATGACACCATTTGACCCCTGGCCAAGAGCAGATTTCAGTCCTCATATAGACTTCCACTGCAGTCAACACGCTCACTAAAATCATAATTATAGGATTATTTCATATCTTTCTCCACTAATATATGGGCAGTGACCTCATCTACCTGATTCAGTGTTATATCCTCAGTGCTACACAGAACTGGCCAAAAGAAGGCAGTTAATATATCATTGTTGAATAAATGAATGAATGAATGAGTGAATGAATGAATGGCCTTCAATGTAAGCATTTACTCACGATTTACTTAAAATAATATTTTAATTTCTTCTTCCTTAATTTCTAAAAGTCAGGTATTATTCATGTTTCTCTGATTCAGAAAACTGGGTCTCTATCTTAAATTATGTGAATAGTTTTTTACATGTGGGTCCCATGTATTGTGGAATAAAAAAATGTTCTGGAGTAGTGATAGAATTCAATGGTGAAAAGTATTAACACTCATATATATAATACTCTTTGATTGGTAGTTTTGGTTCAATTGCTCAGTTTAAGTAATCATTCTTTTGTTGCTCTGGGATTCCCTGAAGGTTGATGGAATTTATGTTACTTAACTGCTTTCCTTGAGTTTATAGGCCTTATGAAGACTGATCCCGCAAAGCATCAGTAGGTGACAGTAAGATTGAACTTTGTGCTTCTGCAGATAACTACCTCAGTATTTCAATTATTTAAGGCCTTAAATAGGTAAGTTCTATGACATTCTAGGGAAGTCAGAGAAAACCATGACTTGACATAGATAATTTTAATTTACCTGCTCTTTGTTTAAAACCCAAACCATGTACCAACTTCCAAGAGCACATGCCTTTTTCATTCACACACACACACACACAGAGTCACACAAACACATTTTTGTTGGTGACCCACCTTTATCTTTTTACCTACTAAGGGAGGTTGCCGTAGTAGAAAGAGCACTGACTTACGGTTATTTTGATCTAAGGTGAGCAAGGCCCTTGCTATAACTCCATGGTCTTAGACCAGTTAACATGTTTCATCCTTCATTTCATTTGCAAAGTAATGGACGTGACAATAAGATCTACCAAGTGGAATTGTAGTGGTAACTAAATACGAGAGTCCATCTATAGATCCCTAACATAAAAAAACAAACTCTCCATATTTGGATGTAGCAGGTCATGTGCTGAGTTCCATGGACATATACATAGACATACATTTTCTCCAGTTTTACCATCCGCCCTCAAGGGCAGCTATCATTAGACCAGTGTTATACCTTAGCATGCTGAGTATCAGAAATGCACTTTAACTTCCCATGGTTTCATGACAAGGCTTTGCCATAAAATTATGACCCTCAACTCTATAATCAGTAGAAGAACAAAATGATCCTCTTTCCATTTAAATAGCTGAGCTCAAATTGGTGCTGAAGTGGGGAGGGTATAGCTCAATGGTAGAGTGTGTGTCTAGCATGTATGAGGTCTTGGGTTCATTCCCCAGTACCTCCATTCAAGATAAATAAATTTTTAAAAAACCTAATTACCTCCCACCCAAACTAAAATAAATAAATGAATAAAGAAATAAATAAATTTTAAAAAATCTTTAAAACTTTGTATTAAAGCATATCCAGGTGTAAAAGATCATGATGATACTTATTTCCTGGTTTAATGATTTTTAATACTGAGTGGATTCAAATGATACAAAATAAGATAAAATGTGATAGTATTTATTGAGTATTTACTTTGCGATCAGAACTACATTAAATAATTTACCAGATTATTATTTACTGAGATATAATTGACAAATAATATTGTATAAGTTTAAGGTATACAGCATGTTGATACCATACATTTCTGTATTGCAATATGATTTCCACCATAACATTAGCTAACACCTTCAATGTGTCCCATAACTTGCATTTCTTTTTTTTTTTTTTTTGTCTTGAGAAACGTAAGATCTAGTCTGTTAGCCTTGAAGTATATAGTATAGTATTGTCACAATAACAACACAGGTAATTACTATTATCATTCCTATTTTACACTTAAGGGCACAGGCTAAGAGAGATTAAATTAGTGGTTCAAGGTCAGAGTGCTAGTAATTATTAAAGCTAGAATATGATTCTGTGTAATATGAGGGTTCAAGCCTTCACCAGTGATGCATGTTGCCTCTTAGTTCAATAATTTAAGTTGGTCATTTGGGTTAATCATGGAGAAGCTGATGTGCCCCGTGTTTTCATTTGCCATATATTTTTCAACATTTTTTATTCATATAGGGTCTGGTAAAATAAAATCAGGTTCTCTCCTATGCCATTACATTTATCGTGTTCCCATGGCCTTTATAAATAAAATAAACAATAATAACAACAAACCTTTGTCCAAAGTGACCTAAAATTCTAGCTCCTACTCCCATTTCCTTAGTGCAGCCCAAAGCCTTTGACGTCATAAATACCTGTATGCCAATAATATTGAATTTTCATCATCAGGTAACTCCAGGGTCACAGATAAGAAAGCATAACATTATATTTTTTTACAGTCACTCCTTTTACCATATTTTAATAGATCTATAGTTACCCTCTAAAATAACAATATTAAATGGATTATTTTCTCTTATTATAATACTCACTCCTTACTTAAAGATGACAGTTTCTTTGAACATCCATTTCCATAATGCACAGGAGTCTATGTTTGGAATTTGTTCACTTTCTCTCTACTGTACATCTGTTCCACACACCTATTGTTATGTGAAAACTGTTGCCTATAGGATCACTTTGCCTCTGTTGCTGTTTTATTATTGCTATTCTCTGTCATTGGAATGCTCCTATTGTGGAGCCAGGAAAACTTTCAACCTGGAGAACATTTGCTTCAAATAGTACAGAGATATTTATTTGTGTTTTTACTTATTTATTTATTTCCCTAAAATATCAACTTTGGTTAATAATTATATACAGGCTTTGTTCTCCTTATCTGGATGTCAACAGTAATTGGAATCCATATCCATATCCTACCTTGCAATCATGCTGCAAAAGGCTAATAAATTCCCGCTGAGTGTGTTACTTGTTAAATTTAGTGCATTACATTCAGAGTAATGAATAAAACCAGTGGGCCGTTACCGTCTGGCTGGCTGAGGAAGGCTCTCGAACAGCCAGACTCCCCCGAGGCCTTGAGCCGGCTTAAAACGGTGACAGGCGGAATCAAGGGAGTCCCTGAGCGTCACCGTTCGGTTTGTCTCCTTTAATTTCCTCTTCTGTGGAGACTCAGAAGGCTGTGGCGAGGTGAGGTCATCCTGATCATTAATTCACCACACTTTCATAAAACGCTGCATGCTCGGGTTTCATTGACAAGCAAATAACGGTTTCGATAAATAGTTAGGTATTCGTGTTTGGCAGAGAGATGAGAATATCATTGAACACAAACTTGAGGCTGGGCCTCCATGCAGTTTGCTTTGTGTGTCTACGTATGTCTACTGTGTATTCATTTTGCTGTATTAAAGATGCACATAGATATTTTTAGATGAGTGAATAGTCAATGTCAAGCCCATGGATATATATGTACTTATTTCCATCTCATATTTATTGAACACACATAGACAGTTACTGAAAAATGGCTACCATTCTTAAGCCTATGTGTAGCTCTTTCTTAATAAATAAATATATTCTTCATACGAAAAGATTCTTTCTTAAAATATATTATCATAAAACTGAACACGTGCTGTAAATGCACAAATGCAAATGTTAGAGCAACGTGGTCTGTGTTCCCAGGTAACTTTTTTCTTGCTCACTGAGAGCCAATCTTTATTCTCCCAGCAAATAATTGTTATGTGCTCTGTTCTGTGCCAAAGCCAGCTGACTCCCTTAGTCCTTTGGGTTATTGCAACTGTAAATATTCACCCAGAAACAGCTAGGTTCCCAAAGAAAGGAATCGAAAACAATTTGTATGAAATGACCGCTTACATTATGCTTGAATGTCTTGGAAATTCTAGCATAGAGTGTCCTCTGCTATCCATGATAGAACATCTGGTTCCAAATAACATGCTGTATCTCATTAGAGAGATAGTAGATCTAATTATACAACATATAGGTGAGATCATTATAGTAACATTATCTCGATGAGGTAAGTAAAGTACATGAAATCTAACACTGTAGCTTGAAAAAACTTTTAAAAGCAAATGTAAGGAATTAATGACCACATAACTGTACATTAAAAGATGCTGAAAACCAGTCATGACTCTGACATGTAATGGAAAATAGAATAATAGAATGATAGGTACTCTGATTAATTCTGCTGGAGATAAAAGTAAACTTCTTGGGCAAATATTATCTTTTAATGCAGAGAAATTCATTTTTAAATAAGATAAAACAAAAAGGCAACAGAAGAGACATAGATTTTGTTGTTTTATGTTTATTCTGTTACCTTTTTTGGCACTTCTACTGTGTCAGAGATTCTCAAACTTCAGAGTGTAACAAAATCACAGAGAAAGCTTGTTAAAACGCAGATTGATGGTCCCAGCCTCAAAGCTTCTGGTTCAGTAGGGCTGGGTGGGGTCTGACAATTTGCATTTCTGAAATGCCCAAGTGACACTGATACTGCTGGTCCAGATCCTATCTGAGAACCACTGGACCTTGTGAAAATCACTATAGAAGACATTTAACTCACAGTATCTTCTTGATTATTTTTCTGTAAGATGAGATTCCAAGGATCATATATTCTGCTTAATATTTTTCAATCAAGCTATAGATCTTGGAAATTCAGATTCTATTACAAAGTAAGCATCCTTAACTATAATTAAGTCTTCTGCCTGACAAGTACATTGGGCATATTTTTAACAACATATTTTTAAACAACAGAACAAACAATAAAGTAAATACATATTACCTAGCAGGGAAGAGGCCAAAAATGAGAAGTTATCACTCCATGAAGCTAATTTAGCTCCATCCTATCTGTAGATGTTATCTCTTTCCTAAGGTATCTGAGTGTGCAAACTACCAAGTTGATTGATTCTGATGTACAGCATAGGGACTATAGTTAATAATACTGTGTCGTATACTTGAAATTTGTTAACAGTGTAGATCTTAAGCATTCTTATTATACATGTAAAAAAATGGTAAATATATGAGGCGATGTATGTGTTAACCTGATTGTGGTTATAATTTCTCAAAGTGTGTGTGTATCAAATCATCACATTGTACACTTTAAACAATTTTACTTGTCAATTACACCTCAGTAAACCTGGAAGAAAAAATAATAAGTAAATAAATAAATTGGTTTATGCTGTCAAATTTTCAATTTAAAAAAGTAGCAATTTACTAAAGATTGTCATCATATATAAAACAGCTAATTAGCTCCTTTCCTTGTAAAGGAATGATAACTATAGCTGGAATAGTTTTGCTAATTTATTACCTAACAGTTTAGAAAGATGCATATAATAAAATACCAGCAAAAGTTTGCATATGAGTTTTGCTTGTGTTTGTTTTTATCTGCATCTTATCACAAGTCAAGCATTATAATTGTTATGGTAACAATTGATGTTCAAAGGACATTTCTAGAGAGAATATTTTCTTGACTCTATTCGGGTAGCCTTCAAAATTAGATAATCTGGTCCATATTCTGAACTCACATAGCTGAGGCTCATAAAATAAGGGAACATCCATGTGATAGTCTGCCTAAAAATATAGGAAAAGATGGTAGGTTCTTAATATCAGGGCCATGACTTCAAATTTTCGTGTGGAAGAGTTGAAACCAAATTTATGAAATAAAGTTCTTAACTTTGAAAAATTGGGATATAATCTGTTTCTCCATGGTGGTTTTATCTGAGCTATCTGATTAACTCTGAGAAACCCTCTTATTGTCCACTCTTACCCCAAAACACAGCTGTATACTCCAATCATCTGCATGTTAAAAATGATGCAATAGTCACTGAAATGATACAAATGCTTTTCAATCATTTTGATGTAGTTACCCCAGTCCAGAAGGAAGTTCTATTTCTGAATCACTTTTAAGTATCCAGAAAAGCTCTTTCTTATGTTGTGTTATATCCACAGGCAAAACTGGACTGAGGGTTCAGATTCCATTGACTCTCCTATGTCCTTATTCTTGGCTGCATTCTGTAGTCACATGAGGAGCTTTAGAAAATACTGATGCCTACCTAGGTCTCAGCCACAATTATTTGGATTTAATTGGTCTGGTGAGCAGTTAGGTCATTAGGATCTTTTAAGAATCTCCCCACGTGATTACAATGTGCAGCCAAGTTTGAGACCAATGTTTACAATTATTTACAGGTGACTCCATTAAAAGGACTAATAACGATAAAGTTAGTGTAGACATCTCACTTTCTGAGACTATTAGCACAAGGGAAATAGTAAAGTGCTCATTCCCATTAGTATGGATTTGTCTGCATGTGTGTATGTTTGACCATGGTTGAGATGGGGTTATCAAGGTGACGATTTACTGTAATCTTGGTGGAAACACGTTTATGGGAACATACACTTACAGAAGCAATGTTTATTATTATGGGAGTTTAAGTTTTACTTGGTCAGGTTCTTATCTTTTCTCTCCGTTCTACTGTGTTAGTTCCTTACCCAGGATTCTTGAGAATATATGACATACCAGTCTGGTACAAGGACAGGAACACAGCCCTGAAAGAACATAACAGTAAGATTATACAATTGTTGGTAATATGCTTTTCAGAAAACTGAGTGAATGCAAATGTGAAAATCATTGGCAAAGTAAGATACTTAAATTTTTTTAATTAAAAAACAAAAATGAGTTGGTATTAAAATATAGGTTATATGGACAAAAATCAGCAAGAGAATGTAGATGCAGGGCTAGGAGTGGAAGGATCATAAAAGGAAAAATGTACCAAGATTTTCATCTTAACCGAGAGGAGCCAATATATTGATTCATTCTTGTCTTTGGTAATGACACAAGTATAAGGTATAAAGAATGTATGTAGACACGTGAAGGGAAATATAACATAAATTTAAAATATAAACATGAATTATAACTGCCAAATCACCACAGAAGAACTGTATAATTTAAATAACTAAAATCAAGGAAGTTAAAGGAAACGTTAATAACCGGTATCTACAAATACCTGTACCCTACAAACAGAAACTACACATTTATTTTCAAGCATCTGTGGTTTATTTACCAAAATAGATCAGTATTAGTCAAGAACAAATGAATGATAAATAACAGAAATTGCAGAAATCACATATGGTCACAATTGCATAGTACTAAAAAATACATTTTTTCATAAAACTACTCCTCAAAATATTAAAAACAAACAGTAAAACAAAAACATTAAATAAATAAATCATTTGCCTAAATAACTGTTGTGACAAATTGTAAAATAAAATAATAATTGTAGACTATTTAGAAATCTACTAACATTACAGCACCACATTTCAACAGAAGTGTATTACCAAAGCTATTCTAAGAGATTACTGCATAGGCTCTAGCCTTTATTACATTAAAATTAAAGTAAATAAATAAAGTATTTATCTGAAGAACTTAAGTAGACTACAATAAATCAGAGACAAAGGTTAGGGACAGAAGCAATGCAAATTTAATTGAATTAGAGAAATATAAGATCAACAAGTGAATCACAGAATCAAATTTTTTAAGGAATAATCTTTAATTTTATGCAAAGAGTAAAAAGCAAAAAAAAATTAGAAATGAGGAAAAGAATACATGTAGGAAATGAAAAAAAAATGTATCATCATTTCCCCAATTTCTTAGCACCAAGTATTTTTTCATTCATAAATGCCCCACCTGGGACATCTAATGGAAACTGATATGTCATCACAGAGGAAAGTAAAGAAGGCCAACTCTACATATACTTAATCATAAAAAGAATTTAGAAAATAGTCTAAAATAAATGGGAATGTAGGATGTGCCACAGAAAGTAAGACACACCAATGAGGGTAGGTTTGAAATACCAATTCAAAGCAGAGCCAAGCTATAGTTCCTTATTTGGGAACTTACTATGTGTCAGGCATTGTGCCTAAGAAATTTCCATATGTAATCACATTTCGTCTTTCCAGTGCCCGTATCTGGTAGGCTCTGCTATTGTCCATTTTTCAGATAAGGGAACTAAAATTTGGAGAGATGAAAAGGAATATATCTATATAGGTCTACATATATAGATATAAAGATAGCTGAATATATATATAGCCAGAGTTATATCTATACATAGATAGAACTGAATCATTATGTTATACACCAGAAATTAACACTATGTTGTAAACCAGCTATACTTCAACTAAAAAAATAATAATAAAATAAAATTTGGAGAGATTAAGACATTGGTCCGTGGTAGAGATAATAACAGCAGAATCTTGATTCAAACCATAATTTTGCACCCAGTTTTAAGTTATTAAGCATAGTGTTGTAATGTCATGAACTACTTTTATTGATTGCAAAGGATTGAAGTCCATCTCATGGTTTAAGAGAAAGCAGAAATCATAGCAAGGAGTCTGAGGGGTTTCACAGAAGCCAGAGACAGGATGTAGCCAGGCTTCAGGAGCATCAGCAACCAGGCAATAAACACTCTCCAAGATCAGTTTCTACCCACCTCCACCCTCACTACCTCACCTTTTCCCACCACCCCATACTTGCTCCCTCCCTGATCCCCCCTGTGCCATCTTCCCCACCCACACCTGTCACTGGCTTACTCACTTCGGTTCACATGTTGGAAAAACAGTTACTGTGAGCTTTATATCTCCTACTTCAAGCACTCAATGCCCCAAAACGTGAACTTGATTCACTGTTGCTCACAAACCCCACAGATCATGGGGATGGAAAACTCTGGGCACATCTAGGTCATTGTCCATTCTATAACAATCATCAGTTCATTCGTTTAAATCAAAATTACTTGGGGAATGCTCTATGTGTTTGACACTGTCCTGAGTACGGAGAAGGCAGCGGTGAACCAGACAGACAAGATCTTACATTCTAGTGGGGAGAGACAGGCAAGAAATAAACTGAAATATAAGTATCTGAGAGGCAAGTACATGTATTAAATAAATACATAAGCCAATGTTCAATGGTGCTGAGTTCAAACTAGGTGATATATATAGCGAGTGATGGGATGGAGGTCAACGTTAGGTAGGGGATATTTTCTCTAAGATGACTTTCGAGTAGAGACTCAAATGACAAGAAGAAAGAAGCCACTGAAAAAGCAAGAAAGACCATGTTCTAGGAGGAGAGGATGAAAGGTAGAAAATCAATAAGCTGAAAATATTAGTCATCCAGGATGGCCAGAAAGTAGTAAGTGAATGGAAGAAAGATAGGTGATAAGTTAGGAGTCAGAGAGAGAGATGGGGACTAAAACTCTGTGTGGGAGATATTTGAGAGTTATTTAAAGTGGAAAAAGTTATAGCCAGAAGCAGGATGCTCTGATTTGCCCAAGTTGGGTCTGATCCCTTGGGTAATATTTTAATTTGGCTGCTGTTGCTGCAGCCAGAGGGCTGTAAAAGGAGGATGGATATTTCCCCGGGGGGAGCTGTGGTTCTGGGCAGATAAAGCAATGAACAATCCTGTCCTCTTCACAGTTCTGTTCAAGGACCTCTGCTATAAATTCCTTTAACAGTTAGTGTCCATATATTGTCAAGCACCAGTAAATATGGTTGAATTTTCCCCAAACTGTATTCAAATAGATGAATTTCTCATTTTTAAATGGTTACTGCAAACATGTTGTCTCCCCACCCAATTTATAGACCACCTAAATCTAAATGCTTATCAAGCTTCGATGACCTTTAACGTTCTCCTGCCCAGACTCTTTTCCGTTCTTAACCAGAGTTTAGTAGCCACTGTTCAACCTAGCTTTATCTGGATGGTTGTATTTTCAACCAGTTTTAAATATTTTAAAGTTTTCTGATTTTCCATTCAATTTTAAGGCATTTGAAAGGAGCCAGCTCAACTGGAATATCATCCAGTGTTGGAAAATTATCTTTTTTATGCTGATTTGTTGCTTGATTACCTAGTGGCTAACATCTACTTAAATACTATCTCTTGCCTCTAGGCACTGGCTTCCAGTTCAATTTCCTTGGGCTTTGTATCTTTGGTTTTCCATCCTCCAAGCTCTGTTACTTGCCATAATTATTTTCAGTTTTCTTAGTAAAAATGATTTGGATCCTGAGGGCATTTGCTAGATATCAGACAAGGAGCATCATATGGCGATAAAAGTACGTCAAACTAATGGGAAAATGGAGCAAAATAGAAAGAGATGCCAGGAGAAAGGAGAGAATCTGGAAGCAAAAAGAAAAGGGACAGTCAAGATAGTCATCATATCCGAAAACAAAGAAATGGCCCGAAAGAGTTATGAATCGCTGCAGCAGAATTAATGAGATGGAAAATTTCTCAAGGAAAAGAGCCAAGCAGAGATAAAGGAAGGAAAAACCAGCACAAAAGGAAGAAAAACAAAACAGGAGAAAAGAAAAATTTTAACCCCCCCAAGTGCAGGGTGAATGAGTAAAACAAAAGCATGGATAAATTAAGAAATGGCGCATTGCATTAGAGCAAATTTATTCTGTTTTCTTTATTCTTATCTTTAACTGGCTTTGCATTTCTCCGTAGCAAAGCCAAACTGAAAGGATAATTTTGTTTATGTACCCAATTTGCATAATTGTGCAATATAAATTACAATGCTAATTAAGGACAGCCCTTGGGCTTCTGGAATTGGGTCAAAGTGACTCCCTGAGAGGAAGGAGGTTGGGGCATTGGCTCTGTCCCCTCTCCCACCGCAGGGAAGCCGGGCAGGAGCAAAGAACCTCTCTGACAGTGTGTGAAATCTTGTCAGAATTTGTTGAGGACCCAGAACTATATGTCTCACTCCGAAACTTGGCTTTTAAAATCATCTTTGTGTGATTCAGCAATGAGGCGCTTAAAAGCTAAAAGTTCTCTAATCCTCGGGGAAGTCTGTGTTGGTTATCATCTTAAGAGGCTTTTTTTTTTCTCACTTTTTTTTTTATTCAGAGAAAAAAATTTTTTCAAACTGGAGATAACTGAGCGTGAACCTGGCATGCAGTATTTTCTCACTGGACTGTTGCCAGAATTGTCCCAAACCGGAGTATGACTTGCCCCATGCGGAAGCCCAGGGAAACTGACAAGCTGCACTCCAAGCTCTAGTTAAATCCATGTCCTGAAAACTAACCAAGCCGTTGCACCATAACTACATCGAAAATTCAGTCCCAGAGAGTCTGTTCCCTGCACTAGTCATAATAGGGAACTGAAAGGTTTAGGGTTCATATAATCTTTTGCATAGGTTTTTCAAGGAAAGACTATTTCTGAGTCCCTGTAAGTGAAGGCTGCCACGGCTACGATGGAGGAGATGGCATAGGTGTCTGAAGGAGGTGTTTTGCAAGCTTTTTAAAGCTATTGAACCCTGATTGCTAGCAAAGACCCTATTGTATGCAACACAGAGGGAAACGACTCAAAATCACTCAGGTTGGAGTAGGGATAAGGGGAGTGGCAGCGCCGGAGGCCAAAGGTCCTCTCTCAGCCCTCCCTAGCCACTACCCCCACTTCTCCATCTTCTGAGAGAGCGGAAGCCACTTCTGTAAGAGATTTACTATCCACTTACGTAGCAACGCAGCAGTCAGGGATGTTGGTTTTATACACCCAACTTTAAGACACCTGGAGGTTCTTTTCACTGGGATCATTATACAAATAACCGGAAGACACTGGCCTATTTCCTATCCTATGCTACTTTATTCTCTAGGGCATTGTTTCTCAAACTCTTTCACATCTAGGCATTTAAAAATGGTAATACTTCTATGGAACACTTTGGGTAAACTAGGGGAGAATTGGGACTTTGGACTAGGCTGCTCATGTTGCAAGGTGACTGGTTCTGGGGCTCGGATCAACTCGATCCTCCAGTTACTCAAGACCATAAACGTTGGTTCATGGTTGAACATTAGACTAAAGTCTGATTTAAAAAAAAAACAATTAGTCTCATGAACAATTGGGAAAATTAGCTAAATCTTGAGAAGACTGTTTGAGGGTATAGATTTAACCAAGAATAAATTTTCCGACTTATTCTTAGTATAGGAGACAATATACTTTCCATTTTGCTAAAGCTATTCTGAATTGAGTTTTGTTTTCAAACTGGAAGAGTCCTGATTGATATATATTTTCATTTCTTAAAATTCAGATCTAATAGATCATGGTCCAGTTTAAAAATCTCCAGGAGTCACCATTTCATATGGGATAAAGTCCAAATCTTTATCTACTTAAAAACTAATATGTAGGTTTACCAGCAATACCACCAATATGGGGCTGGTGTTCCCTCTCGCTGGTTTCTTGATGGCAGTGTAGCCAAGAGTGGACAGGGTGGTTATCATCTCTGGTCTGGTTAGTGTCTTTTTGTTAGCTTAGTTGAGCAGCCCTCACCAGACAAGTTTTTTGCTACCCCTACAGCTGATACGATTTTTGGTAGATTTTCTTTCTCTTTTTCTTCTATTGCCCAGGGATTTAGTCATTCTAGCCTTTTTCTCTAGCATATACTCTGATCCTAATTGTAAAGGCATAATCTTACAATGGAGATAACTGCTTCTGATGGTTGTATATATATATATATATATATATATATATAGAGAGAGAGAGAGAGAGAGAGAGAGAGAGAGAGAGAGAAAGAGGAGAGAGAGAGGAAGAGAGGGAGAGAGAGAGAGAGAGCAATTACCATGGAGCTGTGATTCTCAAAGTGTGGTCCTTGAACTAGCAGTATCAACTTCACCTGGGAAATTGTTACCAGTGCAAATTCCTGGGCCCAACTTTTAGAATCAGAAACTTTGGGGATGGGGCTTAGAAATCTGTGTTTTAGCAAGTGATTCTCTCGCATAATATAGTTTGCAAACCATTGTCAAGGAGGGTCAGGCTTGGAGAACATCTTGATTGAGGACGTCCTAAATCCCTCTTCCATTATTGAAATAAAAGACACTTCCCTTATACCTTTTTAATTTTTCTCATTGGAGTTTCCTACAGGAGCTGCATCCACTCCAGGGCCGAATCTTCTCTAATCAACTGGGTCTGTAGTTTAACAATTTCATGCCCACTTTGGGTGGGTGACTTTTGTTAGGTTCCTACTTCTCTAAAATATTCCTGGAAGACTAGAACATTAAACTTCCTAGATTTATTCACCACATGCCATCCTATCTCCTCCTGGGTAGAATTTTGAAATTATCTTATATACTTTTCCCCTTCTTAATTTTCCTTCTTGCTGATTTCAAGCTAATATTAAAATCTTATTTCCTAGATGTACAAAAACTGGTGACGTTGTGAGATACAAAACAATCGATATGGCATGGCCAGGGGACATCATTCTAGAGTTAAACTCATGTCATGAAAATCCACCAAGTAGGCAAAATACATTTGCATAAATTGGCCTTTATCTATACTTGCATCATGAATAGCAGTTGTGGACAGAAACAAGCCCTGATTCTGGGTTTAGAATGCCAGCTTTGGAGCCAGGCATCCTGAGCTCAGGTCCTGATCCACCACTCACTGGTTATGGGAACTTATACAAACCTTCTGTGCCTCAGTTCCTTCATCTGCCTGTCACAGAGGATGTGCTCAGTATATTTTAGCTAACACTTTGTTGAAGCAACATCTTGTGAAGAATGCCCACTTGTAGTCAGGCAAAGTTTATATAAACTAAGCACTTACCTCTAAGAAAAAAAAGAGACATATTATGATGACAGAGAATTGATTGAGAATGATTAGACCCACCCTGGGAGACAAAAACAATGACTAGTTCTTATAAGACTTGCAGTATATACTGAAACCTAATGTAACTTTAATTGGTATCCAATGAGATTTAGTATACTTTCCAATTTACCCGAGCCCTGAAACTTGCACCAACTTTAGCTAAGATAATAGTTCTGTTATTTCTAATTTCGTCTCCTTTCATTTGACTGTGAAAGTGCTTCCTTTTTCAGAGCCTCACTCTCGTCTAGCCCTCCTGCTTCAGAACATGTTACCTTCATGTTTATACACAGATTGGGGCGATACGTGGTTACTTCCATGCCTGCAAACACATACTATTGTTTGTGAGAAGTGTTCTAAAATTTGTGACTAGCTCAAAGTTTATGTTAGGATTCTTGATAGACTCAAGTCCAAAAGGGGTGTGGCTTTTCTGCACTTTGGCTGGGCCTGCCAGGAACTGCTGATGACCCCAGAACGTCTGTGTGCTCTTTGAGAGTCTGGGCTTAGAATTTTACTGTTTTTCCACTTTAGACTCTGTATCTTATTGGCTACATTTTTTCCTTCACAGTTACACCCATAATATGCTTTCTAGTCTTGAAAATTCACTTAAATATTACATGTATGATTGTAATATGCTTATTAAAAATGTACTAAGTGCCAGGCGCTGTTCTAGGCACAAAAGATAAAGTGGTTATTAAGGTGCTAGCCATCAGGATGCTTACATTAACTTAGTAAAATAAACTGTAACTTCCTAGAAGGCAAAAACTGAAGCTTATTGTGTCTGTCTTGCTCTTAGTAGAGTACTGGGAATACACACAGATGATCAATAAAAACTCTTGGATTATTAAAATAAATACTACATTTAAAATATTAGGAATGTCTGAGGAACCTGGGTGAAGGAAACATGGCAAGTATAGACTTACGGAGTGGGAGAGTATTTGAGCTGCAAGGTACTTAAAAGGGTATCACTGAAAATACTTGGTTTTTAGATAAGATAACAGAGAAAACCCCCTTGTCAGTCACTGAAAATTTGACTGTGATTGTGTAGCACAGAGCTCACCCGCAGCAGACCTAGTAGGGAGATGTCAGAAGTACTGGGACGAGCACTGAGATCAGGGTGAGACCGAGTTGGCCTCCTCATTTAGCAGCTATATGACCTTAGGCAAGTCGCTTAAGTTCACAAAACCCACATAAAATAGTTCATTCAAACTTTCAGGTATGTTGTCGAGAATTAAAGGAATAAAATATTTGAGAGTTTGGGGGCATTTTTTTAAACATTAACTATTTTTCTAGGCAGACAGGATTGGGTTTGGGAAATGTGTCCTGGATGGACAGATGATGATGAAAATAGGGAGTCACTGGGAGAAGGTGGAACATGCCTCAGTTCACAATCATTAAGGGCTGCCATGAAATTCCACCCCCAACCCCCAAATCTAAATGGATATATGGACCTTCTAGACTGTGTAATTTGATCATCAAGAGATTCAACTGCAGTGCCACTTACAGTTTAGACCATTACTGTGTGGTAGTGTTAATTTAAAAATATTTAACCTCTTTTATTCTGACATATTTAGTACAGAAAACAAATGGGAATTGAAGTATTCCTCAAGCTCGTCATGAAAATGCCTAGTGTACTTTGTGGACAACAATTTCTTGGATTATTAGTCATTCTGCTATTTGTTTTTCAGGAGGTGCCAACATATTGTGAGATGTTCTATATTTATGAAACATAAGACAAACTGTGAAGATAACAATGCATTTTGGGTGAGCCAAAGCAGTAGTCCAAATATCTTGTTAAAATTGAGACCAACACTTTGGGTTGTATGTTTATTCATAGATAGATTTAAAAGTATTATTGAAGGTATGTTTCTCATTGCCACTTTTTAATTTCCCTTTTTAGACTGAAAATCAGGAAACATGAGACCTGGTCCTGACATCGCTTCATCCAGGTTGGATAGCATGTCTTCAGAGAATGTTTCCTGCGCCCCTCCCCCAGGAGAGTTAAGCATTCTTCAGCCATGCTCTCACATTTTGCTCTATTGTAGTTGTGTGTTCATGCACCCATCTTTTGTATCAGACAGGGAGTTTCCTGATGGGAGACACTTCATCTTTTTCTGCTCGGTTATTTAAGAACAGGGCCTGGCACGTTGTTGGTGTTCAAAAAAATGCTTCTTTACTCCAGTTCAATCCATCAAAATGAATATTAATCTCAGACTAACTCTGGAAAAGTGCTACAAGGTTAATTAGGACTCTCCGGAAATATTTTGATTTCAATTTTGATTTAGCAATAACTTGAACCCCAGAACTTTTCAGAACTTGATTTAGAGACATAGAAAACCTGGGCAAATAGTATTTATGTTTTTATATTCCCCCAAGAGTATACTAAGCCTTTCAGGGAAAGAATCTACTGAGGAAATTCATAGAAACTGAATATAAGTGAGCAGAAATAAGTGGCCCAACTGCGTGCATGTATGTCTGTGTGTGTGTGTGTGTGTGTGTGTGTGAGATTTGAAGGTTAGATGGGAGAAGGCAGTGTCAAAATAGCAGATCTTGCCTTTGCTAGTCACCCGCAGTGACAGCCACAACCCAATGCCTACTCAACATCCACTTCTCCTCTCTTACTTAACAGCCATGCCAATTATGGAGAAATGTGTTCAGCTAAAAACCTTGCTTTGGCAACCTCACATGTAGATAAATGTAGTCTTGTGACCGAGTTCTGGTCAATGATAAAATTAATGGCAGCCTCTTGCTGAGGCTTCTAGGAAAGCTTTAGAAGAGAGAAACTCACTGGGATGTTTCTTCATTCGCTTCGCCTCCCTCCCAGATGGATGCCTGGAGACGCGACCATCTTCCAATCATGAGGATTAAATCCACATTTTAGGATTGGTTTCAAGAGGAATTCAGAAGAAATCTGCATCCTTGATGACATCAAGCCACAGTGCTCATCCTGATCTTTCCATCCATGGTCTTGTTGCATAAGACAAGTAACCACTGACTTATTTAAGTCACTGTTGGGTTTTCTTGAAACCAGACAGAGCCCTGATACGTTTGTCCTTCCAGGGAAAAGGGGTGCACATGACTTCGGAGTCTGATGAGACTTTCCATGGCCAAAACCACTCTATTGGAACAACTCCATCTCTGCTCATAGTGCAAGGGAATGGTCCTGAATGACACGTGGGGTCTGAACATTTCTTTGTTAGTTTTTCCTGAAACCTAGGTTTAAAGAACCCATGAAAGTTCTCTTAGAAGTAAATATGTAATTTCTGTGGGCTTCAGTAGATAAATTCAATTGCTATATGTATGCTTAGTTTTGGCAAAAATCAAATAAGCACCATCCCTTACATAATATGGCTTTAATTAAGTTTAGTTCTCTCTGGGTGTGATGCATATTACAGAAACACAATCAATGAACATTGGTGATTTGCTTAAATCTTGCTCTCTGTCCCATTTATGTAATTTATTGTGTCAGTGGTTCTCAAGTGGTGTGCTCTGTAGCTCATCCTCTGAAAATCCTTCCCAGATGCGTTCAAGATTTTTCATTAATTTGTATATTTTATTTTTGATAAGTACACATGCTTGTGACTGGAAAACACCCTTCTTTTAATCCCAGAGGATTATCTGGCCTTGTGAATAATTGATTTATACCCTGCCCACTCCACCCCTATTATTCAAATAGAGATTATTGAAGAAATCCCTGCCCTATAAATTGAGCTCATCTAAAAATGAAAGGGAAAATACGTTAAAGGTTTCTGCAGGATCTGCTATGTATAACTTAGTCTTTTTTCCCATTAATATGATTCTAGAAAAGGTTGCATTCCTAAGTATCAAAACTAGAACACAGTGTTAAAACAAGCAGTGATAAAATCTGTAGTGACATTTGTCCATGGAGGTGATGTCTTTGGTTAGTGAGCTCCAGGACTAGAAACCAGGCTTCTGTCTTTTAACTTGTGGAACAGTAAAAGGACTAAAACTGCTCTGTATAATCACATGAAAAGCTATATTATTATAGGCCATCATTATGTACGTTGTTTCTGTTTATGAATTATAGTGCTTGTCCGTGGGGAGTATGTGCATGGATGTGTATACACACATGCATACATGTGTGTCTGTTTGATTCATTAATCTGGCCTATTAAATATAGCAAAAGAATGAGGAGAAATACTTATACCTTGAACTGAAGGACCTGGCTTAGCTCAGCATCTGTACAATCTACTCTCTAGTGTCCATTCCTTTACCATGAAGATAAAGGAATGGTACCTAAAACTAAAATTGCATTTGCTAGACTGCTTTGCAGCTTGGTTTCTGGGTGAGGTTATGTTTGACCAGCCAGATGTTCTCACATAACACTTGCAAGTGACAGTGAGGCAAAGGTCACACGGCTGGCTGGCTCTGTTAACTTCTAATGACCTTTATTGGGGTACACATTATAGAGAATATAAATGAGCTTTTGTTGGCATACACTTTGTATAGAATATATATTTATACAGAATATACATTTAGTTTGATGAGTTCTGACAGATTTGCAGACCTGTGTAACCAGTAGCAATACAAAGGTACATGATAATCCCTCACCGCAGAAAGGTTTCTTGTGCTCCCTTCCAGGTAGTCTTCCACCCCTGATCCAGGCAACTATTGATCTGCTGTTTATTACCATGAATCATGGTTGTCTTTCCTAGAGATTCAAGTAAGTGGAATCATATATGTATCCTCTTTAAATCTGGCTTATTTCATTCAACAGACTGTTTCTGGAGTTTATCCATGCTCTTGACGTGGTAGGCAGGATTCTAAGCTAGCCCCTAAGAGTCTTGCCTTCTGGCATGCACAGCTTTTTCTCAGTTATTCAATCAAACTCTAATCCAGATGATATTGTGAAGGGATTTCTCTCTAATAAGTTTGCTGTAAGTGGGTGTTTTTCCTCGGTGAGTATGCTGTAAGCAGATGATCCTTTAGGAAAAGTTAGAGATATTTGAAATATGAGAGAAACTCTGCAATTGGTTTTTTAGAGAGAGAACTTCCATGTTGTAGAGCAGGCTTCATGGCAGAGAACACCGAGCAATCTCTAGGAGCTGAGAACAGACCTGTGTTGACAGCCAGCAAGAAAGCTGCATCCTCAGTCTTACAACCACAAAGAACTGAGTTCTGTCCACAACCAAGTGAATTTAGGAGAGACCCTGAGCCTCAGGAGATCACAGCAATGGCCAACTCCTCAACAACGTATCAGAGTCCCAGTGGTTCCATAGCTCCACAAACACTTGAAAGTGTCAGTCAGCTTAATTGTAGCCATTTGAATGGGAATATAATGGTACTCATTATGGTTTTAATATGCATTTCCCTAATGCATGTTAGGTATGTTAATGATGTTAAGCATCTTTTCATGTACTTAGAGGCCATTTGTATATCTTCCTTTATGAAATATGTTTCAATAAATTGCTTATTTTAAAAACTGAGTTGTTTTACTTCTGTTATTGAGTCTTAAGAGTTCTTTATTTAAGTACAATTCCTTTATCAGATATATGTGTTGCAAATGCTTTTTCTCAGTTTGTGGCTTGTGTTTTCAATTTTAAACACTTTATTGAAAAGCAGTTTTTATATTTGATGAAGTACTTTTTATCCATTATTTTCTGTTATTATTGTTACTTTTTGAGTAATCTATGAAAACATTTCTGTGTCAAGACAAAAAATATTAAATTTTTATCCCAGGAATTCTATGACTTTAGCTTTTATTTTTACATCTGTGATTTATTTTGAGTTAATTTTTCTGTGTATTTTGCAGTGAAGGTTGATGTTTGTTTTTCTATCTGTAGATACTTTCAATTTTTCCAGCACCACTTGTTGAAAACTCTCTCCTTTCCTCATTGAATTATTTTGTCTGAAGTATTATGTTTAAAATCAAACGACCACATATGCATGGTTCTACTTTTGAACTACGTATTTTGTTCCGTTTACCTGTATGTGAATTTTTCACCATACTATTGTCTTGATTATTGTAGATTTCTTGGGGATCTTGGCATCTAAGTATTCCAGTTTTGTCCTTTTATCAAGTTGTTTTGGCTATTCTAGGTCCTTGGTATTTCCCTATAATGTTTTGAATTAGGTTGTCAAATTTTCTCAAAAATAAAGCTTGCTGGGATTTTGAATGAGATTGTATAGAATCTAGAGATCAGTTTCGGGAGAAATGGTAACTTTTAACATTGAATACCCAAATCCATGAACATCATATCACTGCCCATAATGGTCTTCTTTAATTCCTTAGCAATGTTTATAGTTTTCAGTATACAGGTCTTGCAGTTTGTTAAATTCTAAGTATTTCATTGTTTGGATGCAATTGTGAATACTTAAAAAATAATTATCTTTTGTTCATTACCAGTACATAGCAATACAATTGATTTTTATATTGATCTTATCTTGTGCAGTCTTTTTATACTCACTTCTTAATTCTAGTAGCTTTTTTTTTGTAGAGTCCTTAGGAGTGTCTACATACATCATCATGTTATTTGCTAATTAAAAGTTTTACTTCTTACTTTCACATTGTGTGCCCTTATTTCTTTATTTTGCTTTATTGCACTTTACTACAACATTGATTAAGGATGTTGACTGTGGAGGCTCTTTCCTTGTTCCTAATGTTAGGGAAAAAACAATCTGTCACTCTTCAGTATGATGTCAGCTGTAGGTTTTTATAGATATTCTTCATTAGATTGATAATGTTTCCTTCTATCACTAATTTACTCAGATATTATATCATAAATGGGTGTTGAATTTTGTCAAATGCTTTTTCTAAATCTTGTGAAATATCTAATGTTTTTTCTCCTTTAGTCTGTTAATTTGATGAATTATAATGATTGATATTAAGAAGTTAAATTAACTGTGCATTCCTGGAAAAGCCCCATATGTTTATATATTCCCTTTTAAAAGATTTACTGGATTAAATGTGCTAATATTTGCTCAGGACTTTTATGTCTAAAATCATGAGGATTATTTGTCTATACTTATAATATTTTGAATCAGGTTATCTCAGAAAATGAATTATAATTTTCTAGAAGAATTTGCATAAGATTGGTGTTATTTTTCCTTACATCTGTGATAGAATTCACCAGTGAAGTCATCTGAATCTGGAGATTTCTTTGTGGGATCATTTAAAATTTTAATTTCAATTTCTTTAATTGATGTATGGCTATTCAGATTTTTTATTTCTATTTCTTTTTGAGTCAGTTAGGTAATTTGTACCTTTAAAGGAATTTATTCTTTTTATCTATTATTTTAAATGTATGGGCTTAAAACTGGTCATAGTATTCATTTACTGTCTTTTTAGCGTCAGTAGAATTAATTTCGACGTCCCCTTTTCCATTTCTGATACTGTTGACATATGTCTTCCACTTTGTCTCAGTGGATTGTCCTTTGTGTTTTCCTACTCAAGATTCATTGTGCATCGTATATGGTTTTTTCTTAATTTGGAAATCTTGTTCATTATAGCTTCAAATATTTGCTCTGCTACGACCCTTTTCTGAGACTTCAGTTATACAGGTTCTCAACTGCTTATTGGTGTCCCATGTCACTGAAATGGATTTCAGTTTTTTTCACTCTTGTCTTCCTCTCTGTGTGCCATTTTAGATAATATTTATTGATGCTCTTTGAAAGTTCTCTAGCTTTTCTTTTGCAGTATCTAATCTGCTGTTAATCCCATATTATGAATTTTTTATGTTGGATGTTCTATTTTACATCTCTGGAAATTCCATTTTGTTCCTTTTTAAATGCTTCCTTTGTCTCCACACTACATTTATGTTTTTCTGTACACAGCTTATGTGTACAAACATGATTACAACAAACAAAATTATGATAGATGTTTTAGTATTTTTCTTCTAATTATTATTCTGTCGTTTCTGTTATTTCTTGTTCTGCTTCATTTTGCTAATTTTTCTCTTGGTTCTATGTCTCCTCTTCCTTTTTTTTTAGCGTGCATAGTAATTTTTGACAGGATGCTCGATGTGTACATTTTACAGTGGTGATGATTAGTAATTGTTATTGTTCTTTAAAGAGTGGTGGCCTTTGTTCTAGAAGACAGTTAAGTTACTTGCAGTTTATCTTGCTCTGTTTTAGGTTTCTTTTTATTTTTCTTTGTATACGACTGGAGTAGCCTTTACTCTAGGTATAATTTAGCTTCCCTAATAATATGTGATTTTTTGACATCTCTGTTGAATTTCAAGGGTCATCAGTGAGGACTCTCCATGGTGGCTGGAGCAAACCAAAGGATCTCCATCCTTCCAGTCAATTTTTGCCTGTTGTCATGGGATTTCATCCATGTGTATACATATTATTCAGCTAAGTCTCAAGGGACCTTATTAAGATTGCCAGTGTTCTTTTTCTGCATAATTCCCTCCTCAATGGAACTCTAATTTACTATTTCCATCCCTCTTAGAATTCTTGAATTCCAGTCTCTTTCTTCTCAAATTAGTAAGACAGCCATGATTTACCTAGAACCATCCTCCCTACTCCAGGTTCTAGACTGTAACTCCAGATAGAAATCTAGGGCAATTGCAAGTGTCACCTCATTTGTTTCTAGTCTCCAAGGATTACAGTCCTGCACTGGCGGTTGTCTAATATACAGAAACAGTAGAGTTTTTTTTTTTTCAATTTTACTCTTTTTTTCTCTTTAATTGTATCTTTAGTACTTTTTAATTTACTGTCACCTTATCTGTGTTTTTCCCCCAGCTTTACTGAGCTATAATTGAAATACTTACCTGTATAAGTTTAAGGTGCACAACATAATGATTTGACATATATACATATATAGTCAAATAAGTACCATGATAAGTTTAGTTAACATCCAACACATCATATAGATAAAAAAAGAAAAGAAATATTTTTCCCTTGTGATGAGAACTCTTGGATTTACTCTCTTAACAACTGTCAGATACGCCACACAGCCATGTTAACTACAGTCACCGTGTTATACATCATATCCCTAATACTTATGGCTAGAAGTTTGTACCTTTTGGCCACTTCCATCCAAGCAGTAGTTTAATGTATTTTAATATATTTTGTATAGTTCTTTCTTTGCTAAATGTAAGAGAGTAAATCGGATGTTTTCTTTCATCATGACACAGAAGCCCTCCCCCTCTTCATTCTCATTCTTTTTCTCTGGGCAAGCGTGTTTGTGAAGCTCCTGGTGTTTCCCAAGATTGTTTTCCAGTGTCCAGTTATTGTTTTAATGTCTGGAGATTCTGTCATGGGACACCCATGTTTTGCTATGTGGCAAAGATAGTGACTTCTTGGTCACTAGATTATACCAGAATGGTGAGTGATATTTTATGGAATGATATTTTAACAAATCGTATTTTTAACTTAATTTTATGTTATTAAACGGAAGATTTTATAACACCTCTATTTCTGTCCAATAGACTTAACTTTTTCAAAGCAGGTCTCAAACATTTCATTTTCCTAAAATATAGTAATGACTTAGATTTCTCCATATGTCACCCACTTGAAAAAAAAATCTATATCAATTTCCCTAGCCTGACATAACAGATGAAGTTTGTGGCTTAAAATGACAGAAATTTATTCTCACAGTTCTGGAGGCCCAAAGTTCAAAATCAGGTTGTCAGCAAGGCTGCATTCATCCTGAAAGGCTCTCCTTGAGGAGAAGCTTTCCTTCTAGCTTCTGGAATCTGGGGGCTCCTGAAACTACTTACATTTGCAAAAATCCTTTTTCCAAATTAGGCCACATTCTGGGGTTCTAAGTGGACATATCTTTCGGGGAGCCACAATTCAACCCATCAAAAGACCTAATGAAGAGAGTGTCATTTAGAACAGACCCTTTACATTTTATGTTACAAACTGACTAGAAACTGTGATGGGGAAATCCAACTTTCCGGGAATGTATGACTATGATATCCTGAAACAAAACTTCTCTCCTTCTTTCTCCCTCTCTCTTTCCAAAGAGAGATTTCTTGTACACAGGTTTGTACCATTTGCTATAATAGTCACAAAAGAATGATACCACTCTCCTTCAGTATAGTTACTGGTAAGTCATAATGCACAAATAATTAGAACTCTGCACAAGAGAGCAAAGTAACAGATTTCCAAAGGCAGTAATGGAGTGGTTGTAAAATGGGCATGTTAATTTAAAGAAGGAAGATCTAGATTCAGTTGGCAAAGTTTTGTATATAAGAGGGAGCTTGAGAAGGGCTTGGGGCTTGAGGGACAGAATGGAGGACACTTCAGAAGGAAAAGAGGGGATAAACCAGAGTGAACAAAGTCTCAGAGGTAGGCCTGGGAATGGTGATTAGGAGGAAGAGGTGAAAAATTCAGTAATTAGCTAGTGAACTATGAAGTCAATCTAAGATAAGAGTGTGATGTTTGTGATACTATGATTTACAAAAGATATATATTTGACCTTCACCCCCATTTCTGGAACACAGCTCCTAAAACCCTTGGAATTTCTTAAGTATAGAGCATAAAGGTGTCTTTTCTTACGTTAATGGATGACTTCTGGGAAGCATCTAAGGATGCTGGTTGCCAGTGGAGCCAACCAAGTGATGGAGGATTGAAACTTTCTGTCCTACTTGAACTCCAGGTGGAGGGGGCTAGAGATTAAATGGCCAATGGCCAGTGACTTAATCAATCATGTCTATGTAATGAACCCTCCATAAAACCCCAAAAGAAAGGAGTTTGGAGAGTTTCGGTGTTGGTGAACAATTGGAGATGCAGGGAGAGTGGCACAAGAGAAGGCATGGAAGCTCTGCACCCATTCCCACATATCTTGCTCTCTGCAAGAGACTGGATTTCTTTCTTCTGGCTGTTCCTGAGTTATATCCTTCTTATAATAAACCAATAATCTAGTAGGTAAAGTGTTTCTCTGAGTTCTGTGAGTTGCTCTAACAAATTAATCAAACCTAGAGAAGGGGTTGTTGGAACCTGCAATATATGGTCAGTTGGTCAGAAGCACAGAAGACAACCTGGGTTTGTGATTGGCACCTGAAGTGGGAGGCAGTCTTGTAGGACTGAGCCTTTAAAGTTTGGAATCTGATGCTATCTCCACATAGAGAATGCGCTGAATTGAGTTGAACTGTAGGACACCTGGGAACTGACATGGTGCCTTTGGATGTGTCATTTAGCCTGATGATGTATTACAGTGAGCCTATAATGAAGCTCAAGGTCGACTGGAAGTCAAATTTTCTGCCATCTTGGGCCAAGTTGGTTCTAACTAGTTCATGTCCTACCCTCAATTGCTGTGTCATTCTTTTAATTTTTGTGCTTTGCTCCCTTCCCCCGGCTCACTAGGAAAACCATCCCAGAACCATGATTAATACAGAAAACAAACAAAATGACAAGTATACGGACTAACTAGACAAACTTTATCAGAATTGTCTCCTCTCTTTTAAACAACAAAAACAAAGCAATGCCAAAATGTTTAAGTGTGACCACTGATTCGGAGAAGGAAGAAGAATGTTTTAGATACTCTTTCCTACATCAAGGTCATCTGCTTTTCCCCATAACCCAACCCTAAGTAAAAGGTAAATGACAGTAAACAGTCTTTTAGGTGACCTCAGTCTGCCACTACACTCCCACAAATGACAGGAAAGATCTCAAGGAAGAACACCTACAACAGAAGGTAAAAGGTACTGGATCTGCAGAGCTTATGGACAAAACAGAATAAGCAAGAGTGTAAAAATTGTTTCTGAATGTGAAGTGGCAAGCTGCTTATTCCATGAGGATGAGGATTGTGTCTAAATTAATCCTGCCCATGGCATGAACTATAGACAATCACATACTTTTACAAATGTGGCTGTTAACTGTTACAGCTAGACTGAAGCAATGTGTGGAACAAAGCATTGAGGCTGGGCAGTTTAAATTACTTGCCCATTTTAGGATTTTAAAACAGGAATTGTCAATTTGTTTCTGTAAAGGGAGAGATAGTAAATAGTTCAGGCTTTGTGAGCCATCCTCTTCACAACTACAGAAATCTGCTGTTGGAGCAGGAAGGCAGTCACAAATCATAGGTAGAATAATGGGCGTGGCTGTGCACCTGCACTGAAGTGTTAACAACTCCTGCCCTGAAGCACTGACAGTTTGCCAGAGCTGAGCCGAAGGGCGGCTCTTGGGGAGTGAGAATGAAAGTGGTTGATGACGAGGTTTATTGTCAAAGGGGAGGTTAAACTCCAACTCCCATAGCTTCTGATAATAAATATCTCTATAGGGAAAAAGCGTGCTGGCAATTCAAAGGAAGCATCCATACAATTTCCGTAAACCTCCTTCCAATCAGACTGCTGCATTCAGGCTCCACTCAATCCATAGCAATGCTGCAACTGGCACCGCACAGCAAGATACAAAGAGTGTTCATCTAGCAAAGGGAATGAGTTAGGTGCCTTTCCTGCACGCTGGGAGTGGAATATATTGATTCTCACAGCCAGATCAATTAAAATATTTCAACAGTTCAAATAAAATTGAATTCTGATCATTGCAAAGGATCAGTGGTTCTCAACTGGAGATGATTTGAAATGTCTGGAGACACTTTTGGTTGTCACAATTGGAGAGTGGTTGCTGCTGGCATCTTGCGGGTAGAGGTCAGGGATGCTGCTAACTGTCCTGCACAGGGCACCCCCCCACCCCAAAACAAAGGATTATCCAATGCCAAAGTGGAGAAAACTTGTGCTGATACTTTAATAAGTTCCTCCTTTAGTGAACATAATTACAACACAAAATGCATTTTCTGGAGGAATATTGAGAGCCATCAGCACATAAAAAAGTTGTCAGAGCAAAAGGCTTCCAAGCAGTTTGCAGAAGGAACTCTCTTGAAAAAAATATTTTACTCTTTCAAATTAATGCAAGAAGTGAAAGAACATCTCATATTTTTAGATCTGAATGCAGTATCTTTTCAGAATATAATTTGAAACAATCTGACTTTAAATTCATGTTTTGTAGTTTCATTTTCTAATCCTGGCACTGGTTATAAATTTAGACATATTGAGGTTTTCTAGTATGTGCATGATACAGTCTGGAACTACATCAAGCCAGAATAATAACCTACCTGGTTGATGCTGAGGACTGGAACTTTGGGAGAGAGAAGGCTTAAAGGCCATGATACAACAGAAGCAATGCTTTTGTAGAGTTGCAAAGAGATTAGTGGTGCCTTAGAACTGCCTGGAAACTGCAGACTTTTCTGTTGGGAGAGCAAGAGCGAAGATACAGTTGAGGTTGGGCTGACAGAATCAGGTCAAAGTGTTCTGCTTCGGTTTGATGTGTCTTAATCTGGAGTTCCTCAAATGGAGCTAAATCTATATAACTCTGAGTCTGGGGGAAAGAAAAACACTCCAGCAGACACATGGAGTTTCCTCAATAGCTAAAATTAGTGCGTGAATCAAGGTTACCCTAAAAGACCAGGAGCTATTTAAACTTAGCCACACATCCAAATTATTCAATAACTCCCAAATTAGAAAGTAAGAACTAATCGATCATTTCTCCCTTGGACAGAAATAAAAATCAACCAAGCTGGTTATTTGCAAAATTTAAAAGAAACTTCCTGCTACTAGGCAATTAATTTTTTTTAAGTTTACTTTAGAATAGCTTTAGATTTACAAAAACGTTGGAAAGATAATACAGAGAGTTTCAGTATATGCCAACTTTTTTTTCCCTATTATTAATTAATTACTTTATTATGTTACATGATTAATATATAAGTATAATACATTATCACATCTTATGAACCAATATTAATACATTATTATTATTATTATTACTAACAAAAGCCCATATTTTATTCATATTTCCTTAGTTTTTTCCTAATGTCTTTTTTTTTATTCCAGGATCCCATGTAGGGTACCATATTACACTAAGTCATCATATCTTCTTAGGTTGCAACAATTTCTCAGATATTCTTTGTTTTTGAAGGTTTTAAGAAGTTCTGATCAGGTATTTTGTAGAATGTCCCTCAACTGGAATTTTTCTGATGTTTTTCTCATTATTAGACTGAGGTAGTGAATTTGGGAAGGAAGACTACACAGATCATAACATGCCAATCTTAACAAATTGTATCAAGATTATGTGCCACCAACATGATGCATCACTCTTGAGCTTAACCTCGATTACCAAGCTGAGGTAGTATGCATAATTCAATTTTAAACTGAATTTTACTTACATATTGAAATTGTGCAAACGAAATGACATATATCATATAAAATAGCTTGATAGAGTGTTTAAATATCTTTTCTTTTCTTAAATTGCTGTGTTTTCTTGAGAAGTATTCACTCAAGTATTTCTTTAGTTGAAACCACAACTGTTTTGTGTAATATCTGATCTTAAGAGTAACTTAGATTAAGCTTCATGTTTAACAGTCTTTGACTACCTTCCGTGAGGTAGCATTGAAGGATGCACCTCTTTTTCTAAGGTGACATAAATCACGCTATTACTACTGATAATGATGATATTTTTAGTGAGAGCATCTTATGCATTTTCATGTGCATTAACTCTCTTGAGTCTAATAACAATCCCATAAGGTCGTCAGTAGATGCTCTATTTTTAGTCATAGTAACTATTTTTGTAGTTTGCTTTCAATATAGCAAGTATTTGCATATCGTGTGTCTTCACTGTTTTGTGAATACAAAGATATATTAATAGATGAGGAAAAGTATAGTCCTTCTTTCCCTAAAAAATTTACAGTAGTACTTATTGTGTGTGTAGTATATACATTTGTAACAAACATTTATCCAGTGATTCCCATTATAAAGGAAATAATTGAGTTTTCCTATTTGTTAGCAGTTAGCAAGATTTCACATTTCACTAAAAAGTTTTAAGCCTTGGATGCCAATAATGCAAGTAATTTCACAGTTAAGTGCCAAAATTAGGCTGGTACCTGTAAGCTAGGTTATCTGCTGAATAGATAAAATGTTACTTTAGATATCATTCTGAAATTTTGATTGTTAGATTCTGAAATACATTTAATACTATATGATACCTAAGTTACTCTTCATAGGAATAGAAGGATTTTAAAAGAAATTAGCTATTCCTTTTTTTTTTTCCCTTGAAGTTCTGCACCTTTTTGATTAGGACATCTTATCTAAATTTCAACTACTATTTGAAAGCTAAGACTAATATTTGCTAACTAAAGAATTTATCAAAGCAACTTTTATATGAGAAAGAACAGATTGTCTTAGGATGACTTATATTAATAAGTTTTAATTGTAAATGTTTATACTAATAAAAATAATCATCAGGTAATATGATGGACCAGATGAGTGAAGAGAACTCTCCAAGTTCAGAGCATCTAAATAGGCTGATAAAAAGAATTTTAAAAAGCTTTTCAAAGAGAACTGTTTAGCTAGTATAAGCTAAACGGAACAATCTGAGGACATAAACTAGGAAAAAATACGGTATCACAAGGCCAGGAAATTTCTAAAGCTGATTCTAACACTAAAGTTATCTCCTGGTCCCTATAATCTAAAGCTTAGATTTGAATGAGACATTGAATGCAAGGCACAAGAGACTAAGTCGGGGCCTCAGTCAATGTGGGACTTCAAACCAGAGATGCTGGCCAACATGGGACTCAGGTAGGTGCACACACACACACACACACACACACTCACTCTCTTAGCTTATCTGTCTTGGAATTGGTTTTGCATCATGTAGGGGAAAAAAAAGGTCACCTGAGAATTATAACCACAAACTTGTATTCAAGCACATATGGGCAACTTGAGAGACTCATTTTGGAAATTTAGTTGGACATGGTCCTGGATCGTGCCTCTAGTCAACTGGCTGAAGCAAAAGCAAACCCTTCAAAGAGAATATGCTCCAAACACAGTCCCTAAGGAATTTTCACAAAGTTCTAAGACTCAGTGTATATAAAAACAATGTACATATTTTAATCAAAAAATACTTTATTGTTAAAGATTGCGAACCATCATCTGAGCCTTTAGGGAGTCCAAATTTTTTTGCAGTAGTAACAGCAAAGCTCACTGATCACAGATCACCATAACAAACGTAATGATTGTGAAGAAGTTCGAAATATTTGGAGAATTACCAAAACATGACACAGACACAAAGTGAGCAAATGCGGTTGGAAAAATGATGCAAGTAGACTTGCTCAGTGCAGAATTGCCACAAACCTTCAATTTGTAAAAAATGCAGTATCTGTGAAGGGCAATAGAGCAAAGCACAATATAATGAAGCATGCCTGTATATCCCTGTATAAACTGAGTCATACATGCACCACAGGACATACGGACATACACAAGACTGTGATTAGAGGCTTAGCTGATGTTGTGAGCTTATATAGCTAAGAAGAAAATGTATGAACTGACACAAGAGGTTAAAAAAAAGTCTACAAAACACAGAAAAAAAGAGCATAATTGGCCAGTGGGGCACAGAACAAAGGTTTTACACGTGTGTAATTGGATTTTCAGAAAGAGAAAATGAAGAGTGAGATATAGAAACACTATTTATTGAATTATGCTAAGAATTTTCCCAACTTATAAAAGATATAACACAAGATCAACAATAATTAGAAAATTCAAGCAGGATGCATATAAAAAAAACTTCTGGTACATCAGATTTCAACTGCTGTAAACCAAAGACAAAGTGAGAATCTCAAAAGCCGGCCAAAAGAAAAAGACACCTTAACTTCAAAGGAGCAAAATCCCAACAACCAACAAACATAGAACAGAACTGACTTCTCGGTGGAGACGATGAAATTCAACAGATAAGGGAACGTCATGCTTAGGTTGAAAGAACGTAACTAATGACCAAAGGTCCTGGACTCAATGAAATTTTCTTCCAAAAGTAAAATAAAACAAAGATATTGTGAGACAAAACCTGAGAGAATTTGTCACTAGAAGACTAATGTAGTCTTTTAGACCCTTGGAAAGGACCTCTGATGGCAGCCTGAAATAGAAGAAAGAGTGAAGAACGATAGGAAGTTTAAATCTGTGGATAAATGTAAATGAAAATTTAGTATAAATTAGCAATAGTGATGGCTTTGGGGGTATAAAGTACATAGAGTATCAAAATATAAGATTACAACAGCACATTATTAGGGAGGAATAAATAGAATTAAAGACTTAAGGTCTTTTCATTTCCCTACAAGTATCTTAGAATTTATATTAGATCTTAATTTTAAAAAATTATTTTGCAATCTCTAGGATAACTAAAAGAATAACAAAAAGGCTGATAGACATTGGGAAACAGAATGACAAAAAAATCTACTGATCCAACAAAATGCAACCATAGGCATAGTAACTCAAATTAAACTATAAATAGTGTATTTGTATATACTTGTATATTTAAACCAAATCATTACAATTATGTTTAAATGGAATATGTACTCCAATTAAAATCGAAGATTTTTATGGGGGAAAAACACCCAAATGTGTGTATCTTGCAACAAATATCACTGAAATATAAGTATACAAAAGGGTTGAAAATAAAAGAATAGAAAACGCTGTACTCTTGAACAGCACCAGAAGAAAGCTGCCATAGCTATACTAACAAACAAGACTTTAATTCTAGAAGCCTAACTAATGCTAACAAGGGTATTTGATAATGATCGAAGGTAAAGCCCACCAAACATATTCAGCACTTCTAAATTTGTAATAAGAAAAATTCAAAATATATTGAGCAAAAATAAAACTAAAAGGAGAAAAAAAAAACAAATCTACAATCAAAATGAGAGATTTCAAAATCCTTCTCTCATAAACGGATAAAGAAGCATTTGACTATGTGCAGGGTCGTAAAACTTATTTAAACACTTGAAAGGACAGAAATCTTATGGAGCATGTTTTCTGATCACAGTGAAAATTACAGAGAAACGAGAAGGAAAGATAACTAGAATATTTCCACGCTGTTTGGAAATTATACAATACATTTCTAAATAGTCCATGGGCCAAAAGAAATCACAGTTGAAATCAGAACATATTTTGAGTTGAATGACAATGAAAATACTACATATCAAAACACGCAGGATGTACTGAATACCGTCCTTAACTGAAAAGTTTATTGCCTTAAATTCTTACATTAGCCAACCATAAAAGCGTAAAGACCTGTAATCTAAGCATCCAACTAACAAATGAAATCTAAATAAAATGAAACACCTGAGGAAGTCCGTAGTCTAGGAAGGAAGGAATAATAGACACAAGAGCAGAAACCAATGGGAGGTGAGGGGCGGGGGGAGGACCACAAAGCTAGAAGTTTGGTTTTTGACAAAATAAACAAAACCTTGCAAGATGAATCAAGGATAAAAACAAAAAGCAGAAATTTCTAATATCAGGAATGGAAAAGGACAATCATTATAGATCCTAGAGCCTTAAAAAACAAAAAAAAACATATTTGAGGCAAGTTTAAGCCAATAAATTTGACAATTTTAGATGAAATGATACATTCCTTAAATTACAAAATGAGCCAATGGGCAGAGAGAGAATGAAAAATCTTAAGTCTTTTCCTACAGATCTCAAAAACTTTCCCATAGAGAAATATCCAGATACCTTCAACAGGCAACTCTACTAAATTTTTGAAGAAAAACAAAAATGCAAAAGAATGATGACAGTAAGTATTGACAAGGATGTGGACAAACTTGATCTCTAACAAATTGATATTAGGAATTTAAATGGATACAATCACTTCAGAAAACTGGCACTGTCTACTCAAATTAAGCATATTTGTACAAAACTTCTACCCAACAAAAATAACTGCATATGGCTACATCAAAAGATAAATAACAGTCAAATATTAAAACAACCCAATTGTTCACCATCATTGGAATGCCTAAATTAAAGTGTGCTATTTTTGTACAATGGAATACTCTACAGCAATGAAAATGCACAAACTCATGCATCATCATGGATGAATTTCATGAACATAACTTTGAATAAAGGAGGGCAGACAAAAATGATCCAAATTATGTCATTTAATTTTACAGAATCCAAATCAAGCAAAATTAATTCATGGTATTTGTAGTAAAAATAATAGTTATCTTTGAACAGTGACTGGAAGGACATAATGGGGAGGTTCTGGGAAGATCATGATGTTCTATTTCTTAGTATGAGTTGTATACATTTTTTTCATTTTCTGAGAAAGTTAGCTATATGCTTTAACTTCTTTTCAATTTTTGGTATTTATTTTCAAAAGTTAACTTAAGAAAGTAATTGTTCTTCAGTAGAACTCTGTGTATATGCAGTGCAGTTCAGTGCCTGCCTATCTTGAATACCTTGCATATTTTTAGTAAGAAACCCTTGCCATCATTCCACCTGGAGTACTTTTTCCCTTCCTTCCCAAACTCCTTGAAATAGCAGCACACAAGATCTTTTCTTTCTTCACCTATCTCAATGTATTGCTATTAATATCTTTATAGGCTGTAGAATTTGTATTTCTAACCATAGTTGCCTGTGGCTAGTAACTTATCATTGTGTACTGTTAAATTTCTACTTTGTGTCCAGCTCATTCATTGTAAAGCATTAGTTTCACTTTGGAGAATTAAAAATGGCTGAGGTTTGTTTAACTATGTAACGCGAGGCCATTAAAGGCGCATGTTACACATGCTAAAAACATTAATGCTGCTGCTGTTCCTTCTGCTCATGGTGATGGAGAACAGGAGTGCAGGCTGAGTGAGGATGTTCAGAGTCTTCCAAGTGCATGCCTGAGGAATGCTGGAACCTCTGGTTGGCTGAAATCATTGATCTTTCATTTTATTGAGTGGATACTACGAGCCAAGTGCTGGTTCAAATGCTAAGGAGCACAGTAAAGAAAATTATTCAAAAATGGAAGAGAAAGGATAGATGTGAAGTGGTTTGCAGGGTTAGATATTATGAGAAATAGACATTTTTTTTTAATGTTTCATGGAATTTTACTAAATGGTACATGGTTAAAATCTTCTATCAGAGCTTCAAACAAAATTTTCAGTAAAATATCCGTTTTTTGGGTGTTGGCATCTTTTGGTTGGATACATTTTTCACCCACACAATGATCTCTGTTTCAAAATCAGGAGGATGGCAATAAAATATGCTTGTGAGAAGCCCCCTGTATTTCAGTTACAACTAGAAAAAAAAAAACACTACAGAAATATTTCTTAAAATGCTTCAAAATAAGATGGCTTGCTTTTAAATCCTAAGTCAATTGCTTAGAAACTTTAGAACTCATTGGCTAGCCAACAGTAAATTATCTAGCCTTCAAAAGCAGTAAATAGAATTCTTTTTGCTCATTTTTAGTTCATAGCCCTGTCCCTGATTCCAGAGCTCTTTTTTCTAAATTGTGCCTTTTAAAAAGTCTTTATTTTCAAACTCATCATGCCTCAAAAATTACTAATACTTCAAATAAAAACCTACTGGCACTTTTTCTAGAGATTCTGGATTAAAAATACCTAGCAAAGCATCCAGGATGCTTCAGGTGGCCTTTTCTTATATCCCTTCCATTTCTCAACAATTCTGCATGAATATATTAAAAACTCAGGTTATTTTTTTTCCAAATTTAACTTCTAATTAAACTCTCTTCTATTTAATACATTTTTAACAGTCATTGTACAAATTTAAAGTAATATTTCAACTCCCTTATATATTAAAACCATAGATTGATAAATTGTTAGTGTATTTAAAAAGTTAGAGGTTTTTGGCTTTTTTTTCTTCTTCTTCTTTTTGGTTTGCTGTTACCATGGATTCTTCAGGGAACTGAAGTCTCTTTAGCTCAATTGAGAGCTTTGTATGACAAATCAAATTGTACTGACCTCCTCTGAGCCTTCTTTCATAGGAATGTGAAAGATTTGGCAGTTTGAAATTAAGGATTATATCTATACATTTTTTTAATGACTATTACCATGTTTTCCGAGATCTAAGATGACAGATAAATTTATTGCTTTTTGGAAGCACTTTAATTTGTTCTTGTTTTCTTATTTCTAGAAGCAAATGTCTCTCTGGAGACCTCACAATATGTTAAATAATATGTATCCTTGTTATCTTACTTGAAAATTTAATTAATTTATGAGTTAACCTTGCCATAATATTTACTTGCTAGTCTCATTTTAATAGCAGGTCTAGAAAAAGGGCAAATCTATATATTTCAGGAAATTAGAAACAAAGACTTTGCTTTGGAATGCATCAGGCTATGTCTTTGGTCTTTAAATAAGCTCTTGAAATAGAATAGTGAAAAATCAATATTATTTTTCTGAACCTATAATTAAAAAAAAATAAAAATGCATTTGGTTGTGACATGACTTTGCTCCCCATGTACCCCCTTCTGAAGTGTTTCCTTCCTCCTTTGTGGCCATCCTACATCTATCTGTCCTCTACTGAAGAACTAGTCTGACTCCTCTCCCCACTCCCAGGCAGCTAGCCACACCGCGGCCGTGTATCACACAGCTTTGGGCGGCTCAGTGTAACACATTTCTGGGTCTGTGTCTTTTCTCTTTAACTAGAAGTCAACAGTTTATTTCTCTTATATCTGTTACGTCACTTACCACATCCTGAAAATTTTTTTCCTCAGCGATGTACATAATAAAATGAAAATTTATTTACTAACTTTGTGATGCAAATATTCCCCTCTGACGACTCCAGGATTGTACAATACTGTGTCTAAATGGACCCCAAGGTGTCAAGAGAAGTCCACAGAGTTCAGTGGCCATGTAATATGTTGCTTAACATGGACCTCTCTTTAATTAATTCAGTTCAAAACGTGTTTATTGAGCACCTACTATATGCAGGACGCCATCTAGGTAGGTAATGGGGATGCAGTAGAGAACAGAACTGACAAAGGCTCTGCTGTCATAAAGCTTACATTCCAGTGGGATCAGGTATTAAGGAGGAAAAGTAAATGAGCGTGTGTGCACACGCGCACAAATGTATAACTTCTAAATACACAATCAATAAAATTACAAAGGTTATGTGATGAGCAGGGAGAGCCTTTCTTTTTACCTATTTGGGAACTTTCCCATCCCTTCCTTTCCAGAACACATCTTACTAGTTTGGGGGAAGTTTTGCCTGTGGTTCTCCACGTGGTTCTCAGGTGGTTGTCAATAAAAAAGCAGGTGCGCCCTAACCTGAAACCGTCATCCACTTCCACAAACATTGTGTTTAGTACCAGTGTGACCAAGCAACTCAAACTAAAGTAATTGGAATTCCCTGTTGGAATTATCTGCATTCCTTACAGAGATATAGGTTTATTTTCCTTTTGCTAAGTGAGCTTTATGTGCATACCTCCGGAATAATCTGCATCCACATTTACTGACATTTGGAAAAATCCACTTTGTAGAAGGAAGTAATGAGAAGAAGAGAAACAAATAAGGATGAGAAGGAGATTTACAGACACATATAAAGGAGTCAGAGGACAGAAAGGGAAAGAGGAGAGACAGATAGAGACAAATAAAGAAGCAAAGAAAGACTTTTTTTTTTTTCCATTTCTAACCTTTATGCTCCTGGTTTATGATACTCTACTGTCTACCCAGCTACATAAACAAATAAAATCTTCAGTGTCAAGAGAAATTTGAGACAAATTTCTGTTATCTGCAACCAAAACAAACCCAAGCTTGAAATTAATACTAAAATTATGTCGGAAAAAGAAGACCGTAAAGAGGAAAGTTGGCTGAGTTGAGGTGGACTAGGTTACAAGATGATTCCATCATCCCAGGATGGAAATTAGCAACCTTTGCTATGTCATAAGAAGCAGACTGAAAAGTTACCTGTCGTGCTTGCTTCGGCAACACATATACTAAAATTGAAAGGAAAAGTTACCTGTCAACACTTTGGGTTCCATATGCTTACTGAGGCTGAAGCTTTAGGAGACTTGCTAGAAAATATCAGCACTCGTGGAGTAGATTTAAATCCTTTCCTTCAATAAGGTCCTGAACTGATGTCACAAGCTTTTATATAAACTGGCCCCTCCAAAATTAGAATGGGAATAGCACACAGGTTTGTTGAGGGACCTTGTCATCTGTTCTTTCTCTTCCTCTCCTCATTTAGCCCTCATTTAGCTTGGGACAAAAATATTAGGAACTGGCCATTTTGCATGAAGCATTAAATTATGTGATCCCCAAAGATCTTGGATTGTTGGCAAGAGGAAGAGAAGACAGAGAGGGGAGAATTCTGAAGAAATGGGAAAGAACTATCCTGCAGACCTGCCTGTATCTGGTTGAATTCTCTCGGTTTTAACTAACAAAATCTAATTCAGATTCATTTGAGCAAAAAAAAAAAAAACTTATTCATTTATGGAACTGAAATCCCAAGGAACATCGGCTATATATCCAGGGACTCGAATGAAATCCACATGCCACAGTTTCTGACTACTTGCTCTGCGTCCCTCTGTGCTGGATCAATTCTCAGAGAAGTTCTCCTTTATTCAGAGAGAAAAGATACTTGTTAATTCAGAGAAAAACATTGTTCCTCTCTTCTAGTCTCTTATGTCAAAATCCAAATGGTCTACTTGAATATGATTGGCTTGGTTGTGTGATGTTGGGCACTCAATTTTCTCTATCTTATCTGTAAGGTAGGAGTAATAATTATAAAAATAATACCTGCCTGACAGTGTTGTGAGGAAATATGAGTTAATATATGTAAACTTGGCAAATATAAAGAGCTTGGCAAATGAAGTTCCAGAAAAAGATAAGCTTCTACAATCCACTAGAACTCACTCATGCTAAGCTCGCATACTAGTTGTTATTGGTAGCACTAGTAGTAATAGTAATGATTATTATCACAGCAATTGTTTAAAAATTTTTTTAAGTTAAAACAATTATAGAATTCTTAATGTTTACTTTCTAGTTACAGTTATTACAAAATATTGGCTGCGTTCCCCGTGCTGCACAATGCACCCTTAGCCTATCTTATACCCAACAGTTTTTACCTCCCACTCCTTCACCCCCACCCCTATATTATTACAGCAATTGTTTTAAGCTATCCAGAATGCTTTCTGATCACTGTCCTTGAATTAACAGTACCAGTCATCTTAGAGGAACTCTACTCTTTCTATATGCAATACTGCATCTCCTAGACACAATGATTATTCTAAAAAATAAACATGTTCAGTCAGAGAACTTTGCTGAAATTTTCTAAACAGGAAGTGAATGGGAGAAGCTCTTAATTCCTCTTGAATGAAAAGCCCTAACTGTGTATAAGTGAAGTCATGTAAGATTTGTTCCTGCTGTGTGGACATAGCTGATCTGAGAGGGTTAAGAGGGAGCTTATGGCATTGGTCACCCAATTCCAGTCCCTAAAACACACTTTTTAACTCTTTTGATTTCACTTTTAGCTATTTCATTATTCTTTCCAGTCATGTTCATAAAAAAATTCCATTTTCATTTCTTAAGCTAAGATGAGCAGTTTCATTGCTCACAACCAGAAGTGATTGGAAAAAGGTAGAATGTTATTATAGTTGGTGAGTACCGTGCAGTTTGATAAATGACTTATAGAGAGTAAGTCATCAAAAATTAACTCTGAGAGATTGCTCAGAGATCATTGAGAACTATGTCCTCTTAGTCATAGATGAGTAAATTGGTCTTGGAGAAGATTTGTTAGCTTGTGATTTCCAGACAAATCCAGCTGGCTGTTTCAGGCAGATCTTTGGACGATGTAAATAATTAGTGTGGCAACAGAAGAAGAGGTTTGAAGGAGAGGAGTGAGCTACAAGTCCATGGCCCAGACTATAAGAAATTCTGGCAATTGATTCTTATTACCCAAATGCAGAAGATCAAATTCACAAACAAAATGTCCATATATTAATTTAGAATGAGAGATGACCATTCATCATGAGATATGCAAGTCATCTAAGAAGGCACTCAATTGCCTGTATATTCATTGGTTATTATGCATAAATATATTACCTAATTCTTTATGCCGAGATAGTCTTTAAACAATGACATCCCGGAGACAACAAGCATACCCAGCACCCACAGGTTGGTTTCTACATATCACTCTCTTCTAAATATACCAGATATGGCTGATTCTGGGGTTGAGGCAGCAGAATACAAGATGAGCCTGGAGCGCCTCGTAGGTTCAGAAAGTAAGGAAGTATTCAAAAACAAAACAATGGGGTAATTGTCTAATGGACAAGAAGAGCCAACCTAAAAGACCCCAGTAGCCAAAGCAACAAAAAATGTAAGCAACAAAATAAATACTGTATTATTCGATTATAAATCAAAATATAAAATAAATATACATGACTCCATATAACACAAATAAATGATTGATAAGTAAATAGGGAGAAGACACAAATCTTTATTGAAGAATATATCCAAATAATTTGTGTAGATTCTTTCTCTTACAGGTGATGGAACTTAATTCCCATCCCACCCCTTACACTTGAGGGTGGGCTACACTTGATGACTTGTTTCTGAAGAATAGAATAGGGAATGAATAGGGAAGAGTAGTAACTTTTTAGTGCAGAAATGTGGCAAACACCACCTTAACCAAATGATAAAGGTTAAGATTTTTAGTGATTTCATGTGAATGTTATGTAACACCTTATTTGATGTTACAAGTATGATGTTTCACCCAGTTGGCATTTTTTAAAAAGCATAACTCTAGTGTAGCAATGAGAAAAACATAAAATAGCATCAGATTGGGGGACATTCAATGGGATATTTGGCCAGTATTCCTTAAAAAGCTCATGAGAGGGGAAAAAAAAAAAAAAGACTTAGAAACAGTCATAGACCAGAGAGACTGGGGATAATAGACAATTAAATACTGGTAAAATCCAAATAAAGTCTAGAGTTTAGTTAAGAAGAGAACAGTCATGCACCAATGTCAGTGTCTTAGTTTTGACAAATGTACCGTAACAATATAAAATGTTAGCCATTGGGGAAATTGGCTGAGGAGGTACACAAGAACGCTTTGTATGATCTTTGCAAACTTTCTATAAATCTAAAATTATTCCAAAATAAATGTTCATTTAAAAAGTAAAAGTATTTGAATATTCTTAACAAACATTTTCATTAATTTATGTACACCTTGTTGCTTAAACTGATGCCACTATGAAAAATCGATTACAAAAGTAAGCAAACTAAAGTTGGGTTTTTAAATCTTTTCTTCATCTGCTTTGTATGTGTTCTTAATTTTTTTCAGTAATAAACAAGCAGGACTCGTGTAATAAAAATTAGTAAAAATTATTTTTAATATACAAAGTTGAATTAGACTTCTATCACTTAACTAATTAAATAGTGATAAACAGAAATATTGCTCATTAATGCTCACACTTAACATTCAGAAGATTTGGGGGACTCCAAGATTAATTCAGAATTCCAAACATATTTGGAAAGAAGATATGCTATACCATTAAAAATAAGCAATGCAATTTTACTGTCCAATATCTTTTTCATTCTGTTATTTTCTGGAGCCAGTTTTGTTTTTAACAAACTTTAACAGTTGCTGATAAAAAGACCTTATTTATTTTTAACTCTTAATCAAGCAAGAACAATCTTTGTCTAAAAAATCACAGAGAACTCAATATTTAAATATTTCATCATGGCCTCCAATATAACTTGTATAAAGTTGAACTCATTATTTACAAATTTCATCAAATTCTACAAACCTATAAACAACACTGCCATTATTCTTTTCTACTGTTAATGTGAGAAATCTTGTAGAAACTTGACTTTTTTCCATTTTTCTCCATCTTTTAAAAAATTAATCACCAAAGTTGCCTACTTATTTTTTGCATTATCTATTGGAATCACAGCTTCCTTGCCATTTGGTCTACAACCACCATCACCCAAGGATTAAGTTTCTCATATCTGGATCATCAGCTGATCCTCCTACTCTCAGTTTGTCTATTGAGATTGTCATCCTGCAAAGGTCCCTATTGTTTACCATGATAGAACCAAGGGCCTTTTCTAGGACTTCAAGATAATCACACTGCCCTTTACTTATCTGCTTAATTTACTTTCCATTCAGTCAGGTGGTTTTCCTCTGTTCCCTAAACATATCTCACTTTTTCCAGTTTTCACGAATTGCTTGACTCCATCTAGAAACATTTCTTTTCTTTCTTCTATTGAAATACTCATGTCAAGCCTTTATCCCTTCAGTCTACTCATTGAGTTGTCTTTGACCCATTACACTTACAACCAGCACCATGCAATTTAAAGATTGCTTTTTATTATTAAAGTCTTTTCCTTGAATAGATTATGAATACTTGGGTAGCTGAGGTTATGTTTTATATTTTGCTTTCTCTCTCACAATGCTAGTATGGTGCTAGGATCAATAAATATTTGGAAAGCACAAAAGCTATTTTAGTGCCTCAAGGAATTGTATTATTTATGAGAGATAGCAAACATAGTTTTCTTCAAATTCTTTTCTGAGATACAGTCAAAGAACGGTAAAGATGGAGATTAAAAAAAAAAAAAATCAGTGCTAGTGTGAGTGATTCTCCTTTCCAGTTAGCCTACCAAAATAAGGACCTTGTTGTGATGGATGTAAGGAAGTATGATGAAACAAAAAACTCTCAGGTTTTTAGCTAGACCCTACCAGTAAGTTCAGGCAAGCAAGCATTTGACTGGTACTTCCTTTTCACAGAAAACATTCTCATTTCATAAAGTGGTTGGAAAGAATGTGATTATAACATGATGGGATTAGGTAAGAATCTCCCCCTTCTACTCTTAGAAATTGCCCCAAAGCAACAGAAATAGAAAGAAAACATGCAAAATCAACAAAACATATTGGATAAAACCAGGGGATATCTGAAATGCTAAATCACAAACTGGCTACCTAAATCAATGAAAAAAAGAAACAGTAGTATGTGAAGATGCTAAAAGGAAAAAAAAAAATAAACCCTTAGCATATGTTGTCTAAAAAGTGGTGTATCTGTGGTATAAATCCAATACTTGAAAGAGTCTCTGTGCTTGAGTTAATTTCAAGGAAAAGCTAAGAAGATGAGACTCAACAATAAAATATCCAAGCCATATATGCAGGAAGCAGTGTGTTACTGAGGCTTGTAGGGATCAGAGAGGTTTAATCCTGAGTAACCCCACAGATGTCAATCTCAGTTGACTGGGTGCTAGTGGGGTGGAAGGGTCATAATGGTCAAGGGACTTCCTTTGCATAAGCAACCTTGGAGTAGTAGGAAGATATTTGCTTGCCTTGTAATATGGTCCTGGCCCTTGCCTATATGAAATTTTTACAACTATGTGTCCCAGGAGAAAATCCCCTAACATTAGCTGGAATAAAATGAATAAAGAGGAGCCAAAACAAAAATAATGCAAGGGGGGAAAAAAGATGACTATTAGAAAGTACAAAGGATTACAGAAAAAGTGATACCTAGGTGATTCAAACAAAGAGGATTCAAATATGCACAATTTGTATCATATTAGGAAAATAAATGAAATAATGTAACAGAAAAAAAATTAAATGAAGTTGAAAGAATTACAAATGAATCAAAGAAGAGATCTATATATTCCTCCAGGAAAACTAAACAGAGAATTCACGAGGAAAATTGCTTGTAGATAGGAAAAAATGAAAGACTTCTGTGAGAAGAAATAATCACTGACCTTGCATTTCTCTAACATCTACAACTAGAAAGTTGTGGAACAATGCCACATATAACTTTGGAAAGAAATGTACACAAAGCCAATGTATGTGCACATATGAAAAATTTAAACCCTTTTTGAGTATATAGAGCTCAGGGAACATTGTTCTCTGGAAGCTACTTTGTAGAAACTTTGAGAACCAGCTTCAGATAACCAAGATATGAATTGAGAAACAATAGTAAATGGATCATGAACAGTATTATACATCAGTAAATCAAGTAATTACACTTAAAGAAAAGAATATCAATACTGTAAACCTGACACGGCCAAAATGATATAAAACAATAGTATTTGGTAACAAAAAGGAATGAGTAAGCCATAGGTAGTGTAATTACATTTTTTTTCATTTTAAGGCTAAGAATCCAAAGAGATCATTTATTATCTTTAATTAAATACCAAAAGTATAAAGTCAAAAGTAAATAACAAAATCAACTAATGTTCTGTGGTGGAAAAAAGGAAAGAGAAGAGGAAGAGAGAATAATGTATAAACATCATTGCTTCTGGTAGGGAGTCAATAAACACTACATAAAATACAGAAGAATTAGTCTGTTATTTAAAAACTAATTATTCAGACTTAAAAAGGAAGGGAATGCTGACACATGCCACAACATGGATGAACTTTGAAAACAATAGCTAAGTGAAATAACCCAGTCACAAAAGAATAAATACTGCACGATTTCACTCATAAGAGGTACTTAGAGAAGTCAGATTTGTAGAGATGGAAAGCAGGATGGTGTTTCCTAGGGACTACGGGGAGGAGAATGAGGAGCTATTGTTTAATGGGTGTAGAGATTCGGTTTAGGAAGATGAAAAAAGTACTGGAGACGGATGATGGTGATGGTTGTGCAACAATGTAAATGTACTTAATGCCACTGACTGTACACTTAATGGTTAAAATGGTCAGTTTTATGTCTTCTATATTTTACCACAATTAAAAAAGTCATTTTACAAAGATAAATAATAAACTGGAGTATTTATTATGAAGCTAATGAAGCAAAGGCTTCAAGACCCCTCTTGTGCAGATACTTTCTACATTTTGTTGTGATTCATGTAATGAGATTGTTTGAAAAACTATACAAGTAGCCTAGTTTTATAGATATATAGATATAGATATAGATATATATAGTATATATATGTGAACAGAACTAAGATGAAACATATCTTAATTTTAAAAACTATCAGTGGACCAAACTCACTTTTGTATCATTATAAATATGAATCTTTATAGTGAGTACCAGCGAATCTCCTAAAACAAACTGACCCAGAGAGACTGAAAATGAAAGGATATGCCACTGTGTAATGAATGAGGGTGAAATCCCATGGTGGCATCTAACAGATAGCTTTCTCTGCACAAAAGACTGTAGCATCAGCAGTCAAGCATAAAAAAAAAAAAGAAACTAACGAAAATACCTGAAGAATGTGGTATAAATGTGTTGGCCGTCGGTAACTTTTATTCACCTAAGTGCTCAAGTAGTTGTGAAATAAGTTTCTATATATTTTAAAATTAAGGAGATGTACTAATTGCAATTATGTTAACTTTGTTCCGTGAATATAAAGAGCAAACCTAAGTTTTCTAGTACCCACTGTACATTCACATGTGTGCAGGCATGCACACACACGTGTGCGTGCGCACACACACACTCACACACACAAACACATCCCTAAGAGCTGAAATCAGAGTGGTGAGTATGTGGGGAGCTATGATTGTCCTGAGCCCAAATGCTGTTTTCAGGAACCTTGAGTTTGGGGGAAATTAATGACCACCTCTTGGGTCTGCAGAAGATGAGCAATTAAATCTGAGAGCCCTGCACGAGGCTGGGGACACCTAAAAAACAATGAGCTCAGTGAGAGCCTGGGTCAAAACAGCAGCGACAGCAACACGTGGAACCAGAAGGAGAGCTGTCTGTTTCTCCTACGGCTCTGGGTGGGCTCAAAACAGTGTTTCCTGAACCTGGTTAGCATGGGTCTGCCCCATTAATGTACATGACCTGAATTGGTCAGGGGACCCTCAACATGAGAAATTAACTCAAAGTTCCAGGTTGTTAGCAGCCAGGTACTCACAGAGGCAGCCTCAGTTCTTCTGGGGAAATCCTTAATCTAGTAGAACAGGAAATTTCAAAGATGAAAGCCAGCGATCCGATTTAATTATTAACAAATGGCAACTACACAAAGACACAAGTTATGATCATAGAAGTCACAGGACAATCATTTTGTTTATCAGATGCTAAAATAACTAAGCAAGAAAATATAAGGTAAACATGTATAAAATAGTTAAGGCAATATAATTGATTGGGGGAAAATTCAAATATCCAAAGACTTTAATTGCTGAAGAGTCTAATTAGTTATGAGGAACCAGCAACAGCTTGCCACAGACATAATCGTTACATTAATAGTAAGCATGGACTGCTTCTCGCCATCAGGAAGTTTTCAAAGCACAAAATGATGAAGAAATCCAACTAGAGGACTCTATCACTAAACTTTATGTAGCAAAACACCGCCCCCCCCCCCTCCATTCCTGATGGACCGAATTGCAATTCTATTGCTTTTCTTCTAAGAGGCACTGGTTATCACCTACCCAGGAAAAATGCCTTTTGAAACTACAATCTAAATGCTAGCCTTTGGTTTCTCTTGCCAAATTCAACTAAAAATCGTGTAAAAGGTCATATTGACATTACTTATGAGACTCATAATGACAGACGTTTACACCCTTGGCTAAAGTCACAGCTCCTATGGCCTGGAGACACATTTTCAAGTTTAAAAAAACTGGCTTACGAGTGTGTTATCTGTCCAACAATTACATCTGTTAGCAATGTACTGTATAAACTTTATAGCTGGTGAAAAACTTTAATAAGCTTTTGTAAACTGAGATTACATGGAAAAGGAAAATAACATTTTAGTGTTGCCTTCTGGGCCTCGTTCCTTTTCATTTCTCTGAGTCAGCAGCGTGTCCAAGCTCATGTCTTGGAGTGGTTAGCCAAACTCAGCCAACCTTTCCCCAATGTGAAATTCCTATCTAACAAAGGATCTAGGGCCTTTTAAATGTGTTGGCCCATGTTTGCAGACCTACAAGTGACAAAACAAATTGCTCAAATGGAAAAACCTTTCATTTAAAAATACAATCAGTGCAGACCACAGCTCCCTCATACAATCTTTGCGAAAGTCCTCCCTTCTCCAGGAAAGCCCAGAGCTGGATATTGAACAATACTCCCCAGCGTGGCACTCTTTAACTGCATCTTGAAACCCCACATGTTTCGACTGGCTTTTCTTGAAGTGCCTAACTTATCTGTTACAAGTCTGCACTGCACAGCTTTCTCTCTTCCTCAGTTTTGGAAGTCTAGTGGCCAGGTATTCTGTCTTCTTGTCTCTGGCAGCTATCGCTGCAGCATTTGACCTTATATGAGATTTATAATCTTGACAGTATGACCAGAGTTACTTGTGCCATGGAAGCTGTGGCATCCTGAGAAAGCCATGTCCAGTGACAGGGGACATCCCAGCTGGATGGCTCTGGTGATGAGAGCCTTGCTCTTTTCATGCTGCCTGTCCTTCCCCGTTTCTGCCTCTTTACTTGGCAACCCCATGGACTGTGCAAGTTGTCTGATAGCCTTCCACTCAGTTCCTTTCTGCTCAGACTAGAGTCCGTTTCTGTCACTTGCAGTGAAGAAGCCTGACTATCTCATCTAAAAAGGAAAGTGTCAGTCTTGAGGATGCATATATTTTTATTCAGTCATTCACTCCATGAAATGCAGGTGAATTTTCTATATGTTGCTACCATTTCACTCTATCCTGATCTCTCCCTGCTTTCTCATTTTTAAATTTGGATATCATTAAAGAAAGCACAAGATTAAATTTTTCTAACATACGCCTAACTCCCCTTTTTCACTGTTCTGAAGCGCATACAGTACAAAGGACCTGGGGCAGAAGCCAGAGGCTGGCAATTATTAGCTTTCATCCATTATCAAGTGTCTGTGAATGTGTTTCTTGGGGGTGAACTAACAAATATTTGAATTGTTTGACTCTGAAAATCAGCTGCTTAAGAAATTGTGAGTTCTGGTAGAACTAACACCCAAAGAGAATATAAGTATAGAAACAATGAAAAAATTAAAAGTGACAGGGAAAGTTGTCTACAATAAGGGAAAGTAAATAAACTTTAATGTTATTCAAGTAAAATTTAACTTTTCTTTAGTGTCTCCTCTGTGTGAGGCACTGTTTCAAGTGATTCAGATCAGGGCTTCTTACCCTCAACGCTGTTGCCACACTGGGCGGGAGACTTCTTTGTTGTAAGCAGCTGTCCTGTGAATGTGGGATGTGTAGCAGCATCCTTGGCCTTCATCTGCCCAGTTATACACAGTCCCAACTTATTTATGACAAAAAAACAAAAATGCTAGACATAGTCCATGTCACCTGGGTAGGGAGCAGGGGAATCACCACTGGTTGTGAACCACTGCTTTAGATGAATTACTCATTTAATCTTCAGAACAAATACATGAAATAGGAATTATCATTACCTCCTTTTCACAGAAGAGGAAAAAGAGATACCAATGTTTGAGGTTGTTCAAAGTCAACCAACCAAACAGCTACTAAGAGGGAGAGCTTCGATTCAAACCTAGGCAGTCCAACCCCAGAGTTTTTGTTCATATTACTTTGTCAGTTGTACTCAAAATGGTTGGGCTCAAGGGTTAGTTGAATTCAAGGGTTTATTGAATTCATCTAAACATACAGTTCAGAACAAAATGATACACTCTCCTAATGTCTTCTGATGTTTTATTCGCAGAAATCCCTTAGGTGTTCGGTGCCAGAGAAAGATTCACAGAAGCCTGTACTTAAGTCATCATTCCTGGATTTTAGATAGCCTTAAAAAAAGCCTTGGCGGGAAAAAGATACAGAGATATGACTTTTAAAAGTCAGCATTAGTATCTTTGAAAGTAAAATTAGTAGCACATAGACAATTTCAACACTCCTCCCCTCCTTTAAACATACTGTAGGCCTGAGCTATGAGCAGACTCAGTCCCACCCCTGCACAGACCCACCTCACATACAAGACCACGCTTGCCTTGTGGAACCAAAAGAGCAGCCTAGGTTTTGGCTTAAACCTCTAAATTGGAGCAGACACAGAGCTTATGTGAGAACTTTGAATATGTGGTGTTTCATTTTTTTCTGAATGTCAAAGGCTCCCCTCCACCCCACCAAAGTATAGAGTGCAGGTAAAGAAAGGAAGTGAAATATTGAGGGAAAAAGAATGTGGGAAGGAAAAGAGCAAGAGAAAAAGGAAACAGGAAGTGAATTTGAAAACTTGAAAGCAATTTTTCCCCTTTTAGAACATTTTTAAATGTATAATTTTAATTTACATAGAAAAATTTATTATTTAAAAAAATTAAATTTTAAACATCTTCTGTAACTTGAATTGGCAAAGGAATTAGATATATTCTGCCAAGAACTCTAGTTCTAGTAAATAAATAAACAAACAAATCTGTAAAATGTCCCTTTTTTCCCTAGGCTCACAAAAATTTTAATATGTGGTACCTATTAGTTGAAATGTAATTTTCAAATCTACTGTGTAAGTCCTTGTTGCTTTCTAACTTGGCTAGAACATAAGGATGAGGTGGGATGGAGATTGAACAGTTCTTGCAAATTTAGGAGAAATGGTTCATCGGAGGTGGAAATTCCAAACAGCATGCTAAAGCTAACAGAACTTAGTGCCTATGGAGTCAACACAGGCCATGACTGAGTCTTTATTTGCCCTTTTAAGGACTTAGGCAAAGCTTTATTCCCTGAGCATAGTACACACAAGATGACATTTTTCAGCAGTCTGACTTTTCAATTATGGATCTTTTGGAAAGCTAATGATGTCTGCATTGTTAATACTGCCAACATTGTGTCAGTACATTGAGGAACCTGTGATATTAAATATGCTGATGTAAAAATATATGTTTTTTCTGTTCAGCCGTGTGCAAACAATCTGGCTGAAGTGCTGGAATTATAGGGAAACCCTCTCCAGAGATAAAAGTAGAATGGAATTCTGTTGAAAGCAGTTAAAAGGCTCTCTTCCTCTAAGTGGTTTGTTGAAGTGTTGCCTCCAAAATTTTTGAAGTTAATTGCATGGAGTCTTTTGCTCAATACTTTTAGTTACTTATAATATTCTTATTTTGGGGGGTGGTGAGGGTATCGTTAGATATCACTTAGGCAATCATTTAGAATTTTTAAAAATCTATACAAATAGAGTTTTTGAATAAAATGATTGATGATGTTTAAAGTTTAAGGAGAGTAGCAATCACAGCTCTTCAGGAGGTAAGATACAAGGGTCTGAGACTGAATGTTTTCCATCACATAATTACTGTAACAAAGCTGGGATCATATTGTTAATGTTTATCATTCACAGTAAACTCTCATTGATTGGTTATGAGCGTTGGCATTGTTCAGTGTGATGAGTTCCAGATGTTTAAATACAGTGACAGCTCATTGATAAAATGAATTATAGTGACCAAAGTAACGAACTAAAAGCATGTTCTTCCCAGAAGCAAAAGGAATAATAAATGTGATACACAGTTACATATTTAAGATAGCATCCTTCTAGATTACTTTTTAAAGATATTTCTATTACTTAGTTCCAAATCTCTTACCTAATACATCTCTTTTAGACAATCATAAGTTCCCAATGATATTATTTCCCATGTATAAAAAGTCTGTCTGATATTTTCAGAGAATAAAACTTATTTGGCACGAAGTTAAAGCATATGCTATACTTTTAAAAAATTTTATTTGCTGGTAATAACCAAAGAATTTGGTGCAGAACAGAAATTATCTAATCATAACAAAAAACAGTGGGGAGAAAAAGGTTGTATTATAAAGGAAACTCAAGAAACAGCACGTTTTAAAAATCTGCTGTCTTAGAATAGTATGGTATATTGCTTTAGAGGTAGTCAAGAAAATTATGTGCCAATAAATAGATAAATATTATTCCATAGACCATCACTACAATATACATAACAGAATATATTCTTAGAGGCTATTATTTAATATAATTTTTGTGAAGTTTCAGTAAACAGCTTCACTTATATTACAAAGCAGAATTACTTAATATTGCTTTTCAATCTATGTAAATTATTATAGTATTTCATATATAACTTCCATATAATGATAAATATTAATAAACATTTATGAATAATAAAATAAATATAACAGAGGTTAGGAAAAATCATCTTTCTCTACAAAAAAATTCTGGGGTTTTGTGTTTATTGATTCTGTTTTGCTTATATTTCTAGTGGAAATGAGTTTGGTGATGGTGGGGAGGTGAAGATTAGGTTCCAAAATTAAAGACAAATCTATCATTACACAGGAAAATTTTAACTGAGTATTCCCTTTCAAAGTAAATTTGTAACTACAGAAGGTCTTTTTGGAAAAACTTTTCATATAAGGGGAAAACAAAGGTTACCTTTTTTAACTAAAAAATGGTAATGGTGATAAGTAATGGTTCTTAGGCAAGACGTCATCAAAATTTTGATACAGTTAGAAGCATTTCTGCAGGGAGGGGAGTTTTAGAGGGGAGAACGGCAGATGTACATAAGATGATTATTAAACACTTTGATAATCCTCAGTATTAAAGGTGATTCAATTATAGAAATAGCCCCAAATACATTGAATCATTGAGTCACCTAAATGAATACATTTTTGTCTTGTTCTGTTTTTAATGGGTGATGTGACTAAGTTTTGCATGAGTAACTGCTGCTTGAAGATAATTCTAAATTCTTCCATTTAGAAATTATGGTATAAATTGATTTTCTTCTTTGAATGATGTATCTCCTTTGCATTAGTTTTCTGTCGCTGTATAGAAAATTGCACAAACTTAGTGGCATAAAACAATACCCATTTATTAGCTTGTGATTCTATAGGTCAGAAGTATGGACAGGTCATGACTGGGTTTTCTGCTGAGACTCTCACAAGGCTAAAATCAGAGTGTCGTTTTGACTGCACTCTCGAATAGAGGTTGGAATCCTCTTCTAAACACACATGATTGAGGCAGGACTCAGTTCCTTGCAATTGTGGGACTGAGGTCTCTGTTTCACCCAGAGGCCACTCTCAGCATCTAGAAGCCACCCACATTCCTTGCCAGTAGGCGCCTTCCATTTTCAAAACCAAAAATAGAGTATTCTCTCTCATTAAATTGCTTTCACACTTTGAATCACTTTTGCAAGATCTTGATTCTCTTAGGGCTCTTTAGATTAGGTCCAATCCATTCAAGATAAACTTCCCATATTAAGATCAAATTATTTGGAAGCTTTAATTATATCTGCAAAATCCCTTTGTCATATAACACAACATTGTTACAAATGTCTCATCATATTCACAGCTTCCATCCACAAATAAAGCAGGGTAGGGGTCACTGGAGTCACTTTGGAATTCTGCTTACCACCTCCCTCCTAACTGGCCTCTCCACTTCCTTCAAGCTCTGTTCTGCTGCCAGATAGTTCACTTTTTTCCTAAATCCAAATATGATCAAGTTGATCAACACCATCACCAACATCTTCCATCCCATAAATGCTTAAAATATTTTGTTGGCTTTCATTTGTTTATTCTGATGATAACACACTTATCTATTGTTAGCGTCACTTTTTTCTGCCTATCAAATCTTCATACTCAGTTAGTTTCATTTATGTAATTTCAGTATCTTTTTTAAACCTCTCTCACCTCCAGGCTGCCTCCTGCTTAGAATGTTATTTCACCAAACCTATTAGCTGCCCCTCCACTGTACAAATGTATTGTTATTTTAGGTTAAGATTCCAACTTGGGCATGAAAATCTTTCCTTCCAAGAACCTTTCCTCTTACCTGTACCCATTCCTGTTACCTCTAGTCTGGGACAGATGCCTCTCCTCTGTGATCCCTTATGACTTCTGTAAATCTCCTAGCATCTTCCTGCCTTCTCGCTAATCTACTGGATTGTAACCATCTTGTGGAAGAATCTTTCTGATTCAAGTAAATGAGACACTTTCTCCCGTGTCTCATTTTTTGTATTCCTGGTATCAGACATAGTGCCTGTAACCAAAATTTGTCAAATTCATAAAATTTCGACGTATTCCAGTTCTTTAAGTCATGTCTATAAGACACAAATAAGTGGACTATTCTGCATTCTGGTTATTTCAGATACCTTGTGGATTAGCCAAGATCAACAATATGTTGAACTTTATAATCAAGTGGAAACTTGGCGCCCACTGAGCTACTTCAATAGTTGGCTACATTAATGTTTACTGTGTTTTTATAACTGGAAACGGGGTATTAATTGTTCCTTTATTTTGCTCAGTTAATAGAATAAATAATGCTGGAACATGGATCACAAAGCAGATCAACCAAAAGAACCCAATAAATGCATAACTAATGAGGTAAAAGATAAACTTTTAATAGACTTAACAGCTCCAGTATTTTTGCTTTAAAATACTGGAATTATCTTGGCTGCACTTTATCTCTTAGGTTGTATTTTTTTATTTTAATCCATTACTTTAAGAAAGTTTCCAGGATTAGATAATTTCTTTAAAAATCAATTCTCCTACGTTTGCCAGGCACACAAAAGCATTTGTATGGCTTTTTTAATCAATACTGATTAAATGGTCACTCTGCTGCCAATGACCTTTTGCCTATTCTTTTTAACCTTTTTTTTTTTTCTCTTTAGTGAGTGGCAAATAAACTCTTAATTTCTTCAAGCATTATACACTGGTGATATTATTTATAGGCATTTTATCAAGCATATGTAGACACAGAGGAGTTAGCGTTAGTTTTGCTGACAAAATATCTATCCTATAATGAGATGGTAGAATTATAGAAACAATTCTTAAGAAAAATAATCTGTTTAGAGAAATGAAGTTCCTATCATCAAATACAACACACACACACACACAACACATCACCAAAATTGAAAAAATATATTTTTTAGTAGAATTTTCCTATTGGAACTGAAGAGAACATTCCCCCATTCCACCGACTCATTTCGAGCATATGAATTGGATGGATATGTTTTTGGAGGACAAAAATACCTTGGGCATTATCATCTATAAACTAAGTAATAAGTAACTCAACCCGTGTTTACACAACACTTCAGCAAGCTATAGTAACACAATCATATAAACCCACTGCACAAGTGTGGAACAACTGTTTACACCTGGCTTCTCTCTGAATGTGTTATCAAGTCTCTCATTAAATAAGATAATCAACACTGTACCTTTCATTCAGAAGCATGCTGTAGGCTTTAAATAGATATTCCTTTCTCCACTCCACTTTTAAGCAATTGACAGTTTACATTAGTTGTCAAGAGTTTGTGTTCTTAGGAAAATTTTAAGTAGAATAAACATTTATAGGTGACTTTCACACATCTGAAAATATTTATCTGAGAATTGATTATGTTCTTTTTAAAAGCGGTGAATCTGGCAAAAATTTCCTTTTCTCTTCTAGATCTCATTTTTACTTATGAGTAACAAAGTTCTCCCGAAGATGATCTGAATTGTCATACTTGCATTAAGAATAACTCCTTTGGATTCTATTTTTTTACAATTTTCTTTCTTCAAGTATCAATAACTTTGCCCTTGAATCTAACACCTTTACAATGAGGGTAAGGTTTTTCTTCTGGGAGATCTTCACATGTAATAATCAGTTATTTTTTTGCCTTGATTTATTAAACTACATTCAAGTAAAATCTATTTTAAAACTCAGAATTTCCATATAATATACTTTAAAAATTCAATGTGAGAAACTTTATAAATGTGAAATGCTGATGTTAATTCTTAGGCTTGGCTATTTACTAGAAACACCTGGACAGAGGGGTGGTGGGGGTGTGTGGGGAGATACTTCTTATATTCTGGCTACACCTCAGGACAATTGCATCCAATTCAAGTGTGGAAACTTGGCACCAATCTTTCTAAGGATTTCTAGAAGTTTCCAATGTGCAGGCAAGATTGGCAACCACTACTCAAACTGGTGGTTCTCACTTTGTTGCACATTAGAATTAACTATAGAGCTTTGAAAACTTCTTTTAGAAAATTCAAAGCCATACCCCATAGCCAGCAAATCAGGTAGTGGGACCTGAGGATCAGCATTTTTTAAATGTTCTAGGTAATTCCAATATGTAGCCAAGTTTGAGAACTAGTGCTTTGAATTGAAAATCAATTAAAGTCTAAGAACAAGTAACATGTTGAAAATCAGTTTAGCTATATTGGTACCCTATGGTAATGTGCTGTTTTGGTTTTATGAGATAGGGAGGCCCTGGTAAAGACAGCAGGAAGGGAAAGAATAACCACTGCAATTTTAACACACGCTCTTTTGTAAATTCTGTATGTTTAAGAGCAACTTAACCACAACTTACATTGAAGGTGGAACACGTGTGACAGAGACTTCTGCATGAAAGCAGATTAAAAGTGTTTAAGGAAGATCTGAAAGGTTTAGAACAGCAGAGGAACATAGGAACCACTGTGGAATCCACCCTGTGTATTTTCTGCAGATGAAATATATCAAAGGGGACAGGCATATGCATAAGCAACTGTTCTAGATTCTTTATTTCACTTCCTTATATGTTGCGCCCTTTGTTGAAAAACTAAGTGATAGATGATTTATTTCTCTATATCCTTAGGTTGTATGAGATGTACCATTTTCAAAAACTCTTCTGACATTTTAGTCTGAATTGAGCTTGGATTCTTCCAAGTTCTATTACCATATAGATTAAGTTTCAATCCAAGTTTTAAAACTCTCAGTTATGCTTTTCCAACAAGCATTCCAAAGAAAAGTTATAGTCAGGTCAACTTCTTAAAATATGCTAGAATGAAAAGCCAAAATAATCGTGAACTTCTCCCCCACAACCATTATGTTTGTTCCTGCATATGTCCGAATAATATTCGATGTTGTTCATAGTCAACTGTGGTAATATAGGTAGATATGCCCAATATTTTCTTTACGTAGCAAGTAAACTGCCAATTCAATACAATGTAACAGATACATATACATTAAAATAGGAAGCAAATTAAATTTTGAATAGGTTTTCTTATTTCTTGGTGAGAAGGGCTGTGAAAATTATACATTAAAATTCGGAACAAAAGGAAGAGTTTTATTAAATAGTTCCTTCATGTTCTTAAACTCCTATTTCTATACGTGACATCAAAATCATCATCTGGCCTTCAAGGAGTGTTATAGCTATTTAAGTGCAATACCCTCTGCAGGGCGCCTACGCCACACACACACGCACGCGTACACACACACGCGCACGCGTACACACACACACACACACACACACACACACACACACCACGTAAAGATTTCCTAACAATCATTCCTCTTCTGACTTTCGAAATTATTATGGGAGTAATCATATTTCTATCCCCTGATTTTAACCATATTTCATTGATCAAACATTGCAGAAACAGGATTAAGACACATCCATGTTTTAATCAAGATCATTTTCCCTGCTGGATCTATCATTTGCATCAGGGTCTAATGAACTCAGATTGAAAACCATTCATGGGGTGTGGCTGGGGAATAGCTCAGTGGTAGAGAGTATGCCTAGTATGCATGAGGTCCTGGGTTCAATCCTGAGTACCTCCCTTAAAAAAAAAGGGAAAAAAAATCATTCGAAAAGCTAAAATAAGGTGTGGCAAAACATTTAGCCAAGATTCTACTTGATCAGCCCAAAACAACTAGTGTTCTTGACTCTTTATAGTGTTTACTCACACACTCCTAGGTTTAGGTTGGATTAGAGTTTTGGAGAGAAGTGTCCTAGATGACTTCCTAAATTACTGTGGAGCACGTGACTCAGTGAATTGGGAGGAGTCCTCTATGTCAGAAAACCTGTCCTTTCGTGTCAATGCAAACACTTGCAAAGACCTTTAAACCTTCTGTTTGGTCCGCTGTGTGGAGGCCTAGCTAAAACCTTGTCTCAGTGAGGCAGAGTGAATATAAATAATTGAAATACCATGCTAGTGGAACAGTGTGTTGATCTTTAAACTACTGGATGATCCAACCTTAAATTTAACATCTCTGCTTCCTGATCTTTGAAAATAGAGTAACTGTCAGGGTTGAAACTATATTGTCCCTGAACATATACTTTAGGAATTCACCTGACTCAATCCAGTCATTTTGGAAATGTTTTTATCAGTAGATAGAACAGAAGTTTTAAGATTACCCAGACATAAATATGAGCTTCATCCCTTACCAGCTCTCTGACAACGGGTAAATCATGTAATTTCTTAAAGCTTTAGTTTCTTCATTATAAAATGGAGATAATAAAACTACCCAGGGGTTTGTAAGATGCAATTAAACAGGACAAAGCTTATAATTACCTGACATAGCAAACTGAACATAAGGCACCCAAATAAATCAGCTTTCCTCCTTTGTAAGTGTAAGGAAAGAGAAGTTTGGATTCTGAGAGTAGCTCATTCAAAGAGTGATGAAATAAACAATATGAGAGTGGTAAAATAAAAACTACATGGAACTAAAATCTTTTTCCACTTTTCTATGTAATTGCATTCCCTCCCCCTCTTTGACCCACTTTCTACTTGTTTTTCTCCCTCCCCTGGAGGATTTATAGTCTCCTCTTCAGCCTCACCACCCTGCATGCACAGGTACTTAGCCCGGCTATCAGGCTGAATGATATTTTAAAGCAAAAATATGAAGTTTAGATCAAAATACAGACATAATTGTTTTTATTTTTTTTTGAAAAAATTTTTTCTAAAACATCTATAAGAATATCTCTGAAAAAAATGCACCTTTACACCCAGTAGCAATGATCAAAAATGTGATAAATCAAGAAAACTAGCAACCAGCCTCACATTCCTGACTGACCTAAAAACACATATATTCTTGCTTCTGCTGTGTTTACTTAAACACAGCACCTAATCTTTCAAAGCAGAAAACATGTGGGATGGCGGTCCTAGAAGTGGAAAGGTTAAGTGATTATCAGTGTACTTAATATTAGGAAACTCTGTTAGGGACATTTCAGTATAGCTGCTTATTTGATAAACAAAAACTAATATTCATTTTTCTCTTAGAAAAATTTGACTCAAGAACATTGCTAGATTTATCTTGCTTTTATTATAGACATTGGCATGAACAATTCAACTCCCTGGAAATGTTTGCTCAGAATAACATGAAAATGGCTGCTTTAAAAGAAAGTTTGTTGAAATAGAAGATTTGGGTATCTTGTTTCCCCATCTCATGTTTATAACGTTACCTGGATAAAGACTTCTGGCCACTCTTTACCCCAGTTCTTGGGGGACTTCAGTTAGGACTAGGTATGTAACTCTGTTCAGCTCTATTACCTGTATAAATCATTTTGGGGACAACATGTTTTATGTACCAGTCATGACTATAACGTTTTGTAGTCTCAACTCTTAGATATCTATTCTTGTCATTTGCTTTCATTTTATTTTGAAAAGGACTGAAAATCAGCCTTTAAATGGTCATGTTAAAAATGTTTCATTTTAATCATGAGAAAAACGTCAGACAAATCCCAGCTGAGGGACAGTCTACGAAATACCTGACCAGTACTTCTCAAAATGATGAGGTTGTAAAAAACACGAAAATTCTGGAAAAACTGTCACAGTCAAGGAAACATGGCTACTTAATATAATGTGGTATCCCAGGATGGGATCTTAGAACAGAAAAAGATCAGGTTAAAAATGAAATAAAGATTTTAGTTGATAATAATGTATCAATGTTATTTAATTGATTGTAACAAATACGCCCTACTAATATGTTAGTGATGGGGAAACTACATGTAGGGTATATGGAGATTTTATGTACAATCTTTCCAGTTTCTATGTAAATCTAAAACTGTTTTAAAATTAAAATTTAATTTAATTCTGCCTTTCTGCAAATCATGTTGGGTATTTGATATCAATTTGAACTCTTATAATAGTGCTCAAATTCAAAGCAACAAGTAGCTATCCATCATTCAGCATGGAAAATTTCAATGCCCTTGAAATTTACCATCTGGTGCAGATAATATATGTAAAAGGAAGAAATATTTAAAAGAACAACCCAAGGGCAATGTACAATTAATGGATTAAATGAGAAGATAAGACCAAAAAACTCTTAGCATTGAGAGGTAAATGTGCTAAAAAGTGAGCTTTCTCAGTAAGTATTTCAGGGATGCAGAGCAGCACCAACTGACAGAACTTTGTGTGATGATGGAAATAATTACGTGTGCTACATAATATGTAGCCTCAAATCGTATGTGGCTGTTGAGCACTTGAAGTATGGCTAGTGTGACTGAAGAACGAAATGTTTTATTTTACTCCATTTAAACTAGTCTGTGCAGGTTAGCACATGAACTGAACACAAAAGTATGAGTAGAAATTGGGTGGACCCTCCATTTCAGTGCAAGGACACAGCACAGTTCAATGAAAGACGCTACCCATGTGGAACAGTGAGTTGATCTTTGAGCCACTGGATCCGTCAATCCTAAATCCTGACCCACATCTGTACTTTTATTGGAGCCAACTCATTTTCTTTATAACTCAGTTTTAACTGGGATTTCTGTTACATGTAGCCAAAAGTAGCCCAACTCATCTGTGAGGATTAAATATGAAAATATACATGAAGCACCAGCCATTACCCAGCAGACTCCGGATGCTCAGTAAATGACACCCCTTCCCTTACCCTCCTCTTTAAACAGGTCACATGCCTTGTATCCCCTGCATTGGTGCTTCCATGATTTTGCTCCTAATATGTTCCCTTCTCACTCACATCACCTCTTTGAATCTTTCTCACTCTTTCAGTCCCAGCTCAACTGGAATCTTATTCACAAAACTAATCAGCTCCTGAGGAAATCTTATCCTCTCAGCCTCTAGGTTGCTTGCACCCAGCGTGCCTTGTCTGAGCCAATACCTGTCCTGTATATCCTGCCACTAAAGTCCTTTCAAGCAGTGGCTAGAGGCCCAGTTGGAGTCCTGGATATTCTGAGCTGGGGTTCAAAGTGAAGTGCTTTTTACCTCTGGTCTTGGACTAGGAAGGAAGGAATCCTAGGGTTTCTGCTGATCATGTCTCCTGCTGCACAGAAGACTGACACAACGAGACTTACTTGTAGATGGAAGAAAAAAAAAAAAAAAGAAGGAAAGAAACAAGGAGTAACAAAAGCCCCAGTTACAGTCTTCAAGGTCTGGGTTCTAAAAATGGCAGATTTTCCCACAAATGCCTTTGTCCTTTCAGCTCTTCTTTTAATTCCCTCAACTGCCCCCACTTTTTCAGTACCTCCTCTTTTATCTTAAGTTATTTGACATTAGATTTCTGTCACTTGCATCTGAAAACAGACAGAAAAACCTTACACATAAATATTCAAATATATATGTTTGTACACATTTAAATATGCATATGTTATAAGTTGGAGTGACACTGAGGTGCCATTTTTTTTATTTTTTCTGTCTAACATTTAATCTATCTCAGCACTCATTTACCAAGATTAATGAAAAGTCAAGCCTTAGTTATTATTCCTGACTCTCCCCAATCCTGTGGGAGCCTATGAGACTTCTGGAAATTACCTAGAAAATAAAGAAGGCTGTCTGACTCCATCCCGTTCTATCTGCTAATCTCAGGGTCAACTGCCCAGATCTGTGTGGTCCACATGAAGGCAGACATGTCTCCTGGGGCAGATAATCTTTAAGGCCACATTAGGTACCTGAGCCTCTGTGACCTCAAAGGTACTATATGAAATCTGAATTCCAATCTCCACCCTTTCTCGAGTCTTGGGACATCCCTCTCTGAGGTTAGGTCATAAGCTTGTATATAACAAAAATGGCATATAAACTGTCATGTTTAACTAGCCTGCACTTAATGGGGAGAGAATGAGGAAAGCTTTCCAGATAAAATAATGCTTGACCACTAACTTAAAGGAGTCACCTTATACAGTAGTGGATTTAGAGTTTACTGGGTGTCATCTGTAACATCTGTATGACTTCGAGAAAATTACATGATGTTTTTCTTGACTCAGATTCTTTTCATCAAGAATGAAGAGATTCACAGGATTATGAGAAAACACAGGAGACGTGTACGTAAAATGCCAGTCACAGTACCTGGCACACGGTGGACCTGAAGTCAACATTAACTATTTTTAACTCAGCAGAAATGCTTTCACTGGATGCAGTCACAATCAATAGTCATTCTAAAAAATACTTAAAGTAGAACATCTTATGGATATACATATATCTTACATTTTATTGTAGCTTAAGCTTATACCTACATATCCACTCACCAAAGATTTGAGGCAAGGCCAAGGCCATGTCTTTCAACATAGCTATTCTAAGTGGAGCCCCAAGTCATCTTCCTTGTATAAATCACACCTGTATAAATGAGCCAAGATTCCCCACTCCTTATTTGGAGCCTCCTGGATGCCTCCACCTCAGTGCCAAATAATTTCTCATATTTAACCCATTCAACACCAACTCTTCATATCTCTCCCTCCAAACCAACCAAGTAAACGGCACAACCATACCACCATTCACTTGCCATTCATGAAAAAAAAAACCTAGGTATTATCCTAAACTTTTCTGTTTCCATCACTCGCACACTGACACGTCATCAAGCCTTGCCAGCGCCATCTTCAGTACATTCCTCACAGTTGGCCTCTTCCCAGCCCCTCTCTCACCAAGACTTTTCCAAGCTTCCAGCCCCCATTTTGCAGCCAGATTCTATGGTACAGCCTCCTGGCAAATTCCCCGCTATCCTTAGGCTCCACCCCTCTTTATTCTTCACATAGCAGGTACCAGCAGAAAAATCTTTTTAGAGAATTTGTATTATCACTCCCTTGTTCAAAACCCTTCAATTAATTCTTATCAAACTTAGATTTACATGTTCTAGTTTTCCCTACTCTTTCTGAAATCAGATGCTAATATTCTCTGACTCACTTCTGCTGCTGAAGTCTGTCTCATTGCTCCCAGGGCTGGGGTAGGGGTGCCCGTCTTCCTGTTCTCTGCTTGGAACATTTTCCAGCAGACCCCGTTTCCTCTTTCATATCATTCAGGCATTTGCTCCAAGATCTCCTCTTCAGAGAAGCCTCCCCTGACCACTCCATCTCAGACATAGTGCCTACCCTCCTCATTATCTGTTCCTCTAGCCTGTTCTACTTTTCTCCAGAGTACCGGTGATTACTGGAAATGGTAGTGTGTATTTGCTCACATATGAATCTATTGCATCTCCTCTAAGAGAATGAAAGCTGCATGGGGATATGGAACCTCGGTGGCTCATGACTTTTCCTCATTTCTAAGGACAGTGCCTGCCATCTAGTAGATGATGATGTTAAACAAATATTTGCTGGATATATAGCTAAATTCTGATGGTAAGCACATTTAAGAATAGAAAAATGCTAGCTTGTGATCTGTTGAAAGATGACTGGAGGTTCCCTTCAAACAAACAAGTCTGGTGGTTTTACAATATTGGTGGATTAGATGATCGCCTCAATTCTCAAAGGCTGGGGTCAAGGCTATTGCATATTGGCAACCTATTGTCTCATCCTTTGGTGTCTCAGTGGATGTCCAGTAAACTTTGATAATTGAAAGAAAGAAAGCAAAAGCCCAAATGAACTGACAGATCTTAGGCTTAAACCACTGACTGGATGCAATCTACATTTTATGTTGCTGTTGTTAGTGTCTGGAGAAATGGCAGCCCACACGAGAGGAGCACGCATGATAGGCAAGGGTCTTTGATGTTAAGGGTAGAATAGAAGTTAGTGGGATTGGACAGAAAGGGAGAGAAACCTCCTTTTCCCCATCTGAGTTTAAGTCAGGTGAAAAAGTGATGAAGATGGGCAAATGGAATGCTAATGTTATCTTCATTAAACCAGGCTGCTTATATGAATAGCAATGAGTTTCCAAACACTGAAACTCAGAATTATCTGGTCTTCCCATTCACACTCAGAGTGAATACAGACTCACACTGAGGCTCTGCTCTGCCAGAAAGTGTAGGCAAAGAAGCAGCATGTCATATACTTCCCGCAGGCAACTGACTCTGTAACTAGTTTTCACTCAAAGATTTCCCAGCTGGAATTCAGTTCTCCACTTCAAAGCAGAAGTGAGTGAAGAAGTAGGGAGAAGCTGTGGGTTTCATGCTAGTGGTTGTCACTCCACGTGGAGATACAAAGAAAGGGGCAGAAATGTTTCCTTAAGAATAGGCACCAAATCATGGAAGACGGGATGATGTTCCTGGCCCTTAGAACTTAGAGATAAAAATAGAGGTCATGTGACTTTTCTGGAGTGAATGGACTAGGACACAGTAATGTTTTATTATCAGTGAGAGAAAAGGAAGTCTGGAACTGCTGATGAGTTTGTGATCTGGATATTGTCTTCTGGAAATTTCTATGTGTCAGTTATCCATGTCACAATAATACTGTCGTGGTAACACCACAAAACAAACAACCACAAAACTTCCATGGTAATCAACAATAATTGTCCACTGTGCACACACCTGTAATTAAGTGGGGGTCAGCTAAGGGGCTCTGCTAACCTTAGCCGCGCTCACTCAGATACCTGGAGCTCAGCTGGCTGTTTGGCTGATGTAGTCTGGCTCTTGCTGGGGTGACCAGGGCAACTTGGCATTTGTCATGTGCCATTTAAGCCCAGTAGGCTGACCCAGACTAACCTCCGGCAAAGGCAAAGACTTAAGAAAGAGGAAACTGAAACATGCAAGACCTCTTATTGTGTAGGTTCAAAACAGGAACACTTGCACTTCTGAATCATCCCATGGACAAAAGCAAAACACATGGCCAAATTCAGAATGAAGCGATGGGGAAATACAGCCCCTGCCCCCCCTTTTCAAAAGGGACTGCATGGTCACAAGGCAAAGGGCATGGATGTAGCAAGAGGGGAAGAACTGGGGCCATGAATACAGTCTACCACAATGTAGGTTTGAGGCAGTGACTGGATTTCTAAAAAAATCTAAATACTGCTAGAAGAAAGATGCAGAAATAGTGAAAAGTACAGCTGACTTCTCCTTGCCCCTAACATTTACAACATATCCAGTGTACCATCATCATTATCTCCTGGATAATCACTGCTATATGAACATGGCACCAGATACATTGTATAAAAACAAGATTTTTTAAAACTATAAAGACTTCGTCACCATATAATCATTCACTATAAGATGCTGAAACACTTCTTAGATCAATGGGAACTCAGAATTCCTGATGATTCCTGGTAGGGAGGTAATCATACTCAGGTCTAGCTTATGTAGGAGAATGTAAACCAAACCCAGAAAATTAGGAAACTACCTACTTGTCCAAAAGAGGGGATCACAACTGAAACACAGGATACACACGAGTAAGAATCATCGTACAGCCAGATTGGCAGTCACAGGAGAAATTCAGGGGCTCAGCTGCAGGAATGATAAGTCTGGTCCATAGGGTTCAGAGTCACATACATGATGCCAGGGATCCAGGATATCAATGACAAAGAGAAACAAGAATCTTAAACAGCAAGTGTTGATAGCGCTGGTCCCCCCCAACCTCAGCTCACACATTATTAATCCCTTCACCTGCCAGGTGGGCTGCTTCCTAAAAAGTCTCAACACAAGCTTTTTAGTTAGATTTTACTCAGAGTTACAGGAAAAAAAGTGCTTGCCAAGAACATTAACATAAGAAGATTCAATTTTATGTGCTAAAATGAAAAACACACTCATTGTAGATGAGGGAAGAGTATAAAAAAGGAAAGTGAACAGTTAATAGCAAGAGACCTGAATGGGAGGGAGAGAGGAAGAAGGAAAGAAGGAAGGAAAGAAGGAAGGGAGGGAGGGAGGGAGGGAGGAGGAATGAGTCGGGATTAAAACAAGAGGAACAAATGATGGATGGAAGAGTCATATTAAATTAGGGCATGAGCAGCTCTCTTTACAAATATAAAAAAATAAGATTATACATTTCCCTTCTTATTGCTTGAATTTTTCTTATTCACCATGGTAGAGAGGAAAAATGATGACAGGGGTTGGGTATCAGGGGAACTCAGGCCACCATTTGGTCTGAGACTGGTTCTGAACTTGAGTATGCATTTGACAAAACATACATACTGTATATAAAATCTCCATGGGGTCAATAAATTTAATTCCAGTGAATGTGTTTTATATCAGTGAGTGTGTAGAGCAGGTCTATAGTGAGAATGCATTACACCCATGAGTATATATTATGGCTGTGCATTACAATAAAGATTATGGCATTGTTGGGTTAAATTACAACTTACTTACTCTGTTTAAAGGGAATCCAGCTAAAACTATCAAGAGACGTGGCCAGGCCCTTTGAGTAGATAAATGACAAGAATAGACAAAAACTGTAGCTTTTCCATTGTATCAGCAATATGTACCCTGAAAACCTGTCTAGATAATTTAACTACTGCCTATGTAGAAAAAAGATAGATTTATAATACTTTTTAGGCCAAAGACTGCAGTTGAAATTCTTTAATGATATCTGTCCAGTCTGTGCCATCCAATTCATTTTCTCCCTAGGAGAAATTACTTGGGTCAAAAGTCATTGGTTTAAGTCCCTAGGTATATTATGAGACACAGAATGTTAAACTCAAATGCCATTATCAACTTTCTGATAAAGACTTTTGTCCCAGAAATTCTAATTTTGCGGTTATAGTGATTAATGAGTTTTGTGGAGATTTAGGCTCTCACTCCTACACTTGAATTACTGACTCAGTAGAAATCAGTGTCACAACCCAGTTACTCTGCTAGTGTGCCGGCATTTTTTTCTCCTTTGGCTTAGCCTGTCTAGATAAGTTATTCTCATACGTTGCTTCCCAAGAATGTCAATGAACTTTCTCTTTCATGCATTTTTCGGAAATGCAGCCTATTGAGAGAAACAAGTATCCACTCTTAACTTTAACTTATTTCACCTAAAATCTATAAAGCATCCATCTCTTTGAAGATTGTTATGGGCTTATATTTCAATTTGGTAAGCCGTGTCTTTCCAGTAAGTCTGATGCTATTTGCAAATCAATCCTAGACCTATAAAACACAAGTAGAAGTTGACAGGACCTGGAGCAGAATCAATTTTCTCTTTAATAGATGTGTGGATCAATTGTGACGATAGATGTATCCTGACATTATTTAATCAGAATTTATGTTTACCATCTGGGCAGTTCTTGAGAACTCATATGCAAAGTTTTCACTTTGTAGGTTTTGTAAACTAAATGTTTCATACCAGGTTAAATTTGCATGAGCTTCAAAGGGAAGTGGAACTCTTCAAGTAGTGGAATGTATGTTTCAGTGAAAAAATAGGCATCTAAAGCCATGATGGGTTGTCCAAGGAAAAGTCTCATCTTTGCAATGCTCCCCAGCTAACATAACTGTCTGGTTCTGTGAAAGATGAGACACAGATTGTATTTATCGTATGTATTTATTCCACATATGATATTAAGTAACTGACATGTGTCAGATATCATGCTAATTAGATTTAAGATGATATGTCTTTTCACTCCCAGTATTTTTCACAGAGTCCTATCATGGAGGATGTGTAAAATGTTGTTATATTGTCCCCTCTTTTGTGAAGTTTAGTTGCTCTATGCTTTATATCATGATATTATTATGCAAAATTGAATTTTTGGATAAATTCTGCTACAAATCATCTGATACATTATAAAACCAAATAGAAATTTTCTCAGGACTTGAGGCTGTTGTGAAAGGTTAGTGCCACTGTAATTCTTCATTAGAACAAATTATTGAGAAGTGGCTGAATTGCCGTAACCTGAGGTTTTACTCCCTATAAGAGCCTGAACTGACATTTTAAATTTAGGCCAGTCTGTTTTTTGCAGGACCGAATATATTGAGGTAGCCCTCTGGTGAGATTTGAAAAGTGCTAGAAAAATCTCTCCTGTTCCCAAATACGTTCATCACAGCACTGAAAATGACCACATGAAAAGTTCTGTCCTTGAGGTTAAAATTTTCACTCCAAAATTTGCTTTGAGATAAAAGTACTCTAGAAAAGAAGTTTATTTATGTTTTATTAGTCCTTAATACAGTTATAATTAGTAGAGTAGATACAGAATAGGACACAGAACTGTTACCCCAAAGGTAAAGACCCTGGTTCTTGTCATACCTGAAAGACAAGTTGGCAGTTGGGAGATGGTGTGTTGTGTAGCAAAAGATTTTTAAAGATTTATTTGAAAAGAAAGGAAAGGTACACGCCCAAGAATGGGAGGCGGGCTGATCCAAGGGAGGATAAAGCAGCAGTGTCTGTCTTCCTTTCTCTCACACCCTCACTTAGAGGTGGCCTCTTGATGGATTGACAGCTCTTGTCCCTGGAGTGCTTAGTCATGTTTGGGCCCTTTGCGCATGTCCTTACCCATGGTGCACACAGAAAAGCCCATGATGGAGCCTAAATAGCAATATTAACTATAATACAAGGAACACTGGCTAGTGTCCGGTTAAGTCCTTTCTGCTACCGCCCAGTCATGGCTGTCGGGTTTTAATCAGTTTTTTTTTGCTGGCCCTCATTTAGAAGTAAAGTCCCTTTATGCTGGAGGTGGGCACAGCGCCATCTTCCGGACCATCCTCCCTCTCCTCCCTCTATCTGCTGGGTGCCCTCACTTATCTAACTACCTAACAGATCAAGCAAACATATTTAAATAATCAGATGCTTTATTGAAGAATGATTTGCCTAAGACTATTTCACTCACTTTACTGTGCAATTTGATGAGATTTGAAAAATGCATTAACCGTGTGCTAATCACTTACAGAGCCTTTCCCTGAACTGAAAAAGTTGTATCTTTATATGTGATTATTTGTGTGGGAGCCATTTCCCTGGCTTCTTTTTATTTCTTTTCATCACTAGTTTTCAGCAATTTGATCATGTGTCATGATGTGGTTTTGTTTGCATTTATTCAGCTTCAGTGCTCTTTTTTGAATGTGACAATTTTAAAAATTTGAAATATTTTGATCATTCTCCCCCAACTACAATTTCATCCCTACAAGACAACTTGATATTATCTCACAGGTCCCTAATGAACCAAACCTTGTTTTCTTTCTTTCCTCACTTTGTGCTTTATTTTGGATATTTTCTATTTGAATGCAAGTCCACTGATGTTTTCTTCTGCAATTTCTAATCTGCGATTCATCATATCTAATGTATTTTTCATTCAGACACCGTGTTTTTAAGTCTAGCAGTTATAAAGTTTTCACTTTTATATCTTCCATTTCTTACCATGTTTTCTTACTATCTTCAGATCTGTTTTAAGGTTCAACTAGATGCTTAAGGCATTTCTGTCAGATCCTTCCAATATTTCTGTCGTATTTGGATCTGTTTCTATTGATTTCTTTTCTACCAGCAATGAGCTATGGAGTCCTGCTCTTTTGCACACTGGTTAATTTTTTATTAGATGCAAGAAATCGTGAATTGTGAGGTTTTAAGTGGTAATTTTTTTTCTTTAAATAATTTTGAACTTGTTTTCTGGCCTGGAATAAGTTGGATACTTTCAAGGTACGATTTCTCGCTTTTTTATTGAAATTTTAAAACAACCTTTACTCTTCTGAGGGTTCTACCCAACATTTGCAGGAATCAGGAAATTTATCACTTCTGGCTGGTGGGAACATGTATTCTTCTCAGCCACAGGTGAGCTCCAGAGAATTTCCCATATACTACTGTCTAGTTGGTGTTTTTTTTGGCTTCACAAAATTTTACTTCATGCATCATAAATTTCAATGCAATCAAAGGCACAAGAAGACACCTTTGCAGACCTCCAAAACTCTGCATGTGTATGTGCATAACCCCCTTCTTTGGATATTTTGCCCTACACATTTTAGCCAATTTCCTCTCTTAGCTCTAATCTCAATTATTAACTCAGCTAAATTGCTAGACCCTGTTTGAATTTCCCCTTGATGCCCTATAATCCACAAACTGCACCACCCAAGTGTAAGTTGGGGAAATTTTAGGATTCACTCCATTTATTTCCTAACCTCAGAGATCACAGTTGTGCACTGGCTCTTGTTCAATGTGTGAAATTGGTCATCTTTTGTATTTCATCCAGTTTTATAGAGGTGTTTGGCAGAAAGATAATTTTCATAGCAGTTCATCTTTCATGGGTAGTAGTAGAATTTCAGGTGAGTTTTGGTGAGAGTGAAGGAAGAATTTCTGGATGAAGGAACTTGACCTTGAAGGATTAAACTGAGGAGAGAATTGATGCAGAGAATTCTGGGAAACCATAGCATAACAATAAAAGTTGCTTATGGACAAAAGAGGCAAAGACAAATTTTACTTACTGCCCAGTTTTTCATATAAGAATATTCCATTTTATTTATATTCATCTCCATAGAAAATCCTATGAAGTATTCAGCACTGCTCACTAAGGAATCATTATCCTAAAATTCCTCTTTCCAATTTCCGAACCACTGCAGGACAGGGAGTCTAGGTTTGATCTTAAGAAAACCTAAGATTGGGTTCCCGTTTCTTCTCCTCCATTCCTTTCCTGCTGTTCTTTTTTGAGCTATGATTTTCATCCCATTTGTTACATCATCTCTCTGTTCTTGTTTTCTATTGCTACTTGCAGTCAAGATGTACAAAGTCCGCCAAGGTTTACTAGTACTAAGCTTACTATTACCATGCACAAACCTATTTATTCTGTAAGAATACATTTATATCATACTTTTGCAAAGGACTTTTCTACACACATTTTAAAAAGAAACCTCTGAGATATTTTTCATAGCTTCAAATACCACCTATATATTGAGAAGTCCCAAAGCATTATGTGTACCCAAGGTTTCTCTCCTAAATTTCAGGCCTCAATATCCAATGCTTTTCTGGGCACTTCCACTTAGACAAATTTGATATTTGCTAAAGTGAATTTTTCAACTTTCTTCACCAGATATACTTTTGAAGACAATTGCCTTTGAGGATCAAAACTAAAAAATAAGGACAGGAAGGGCAGGAGATTGATGGATTTCATTACAAGCATTTTAATATCTCTTAATAAAACTGTATGAATTTATTATTTTATAGAATTTTAAAATATTAAAAAAAACATTGAAAAAGGAAAATCTTATCTCCTGTCTTGAAAAGCAAGCACATCCCAAAGGAAGGAAATTGGGGTTCTGACCCTATGAAGAAGTAAAAAGTGCTCTGTTAAGTGTCAAACCCCAGACACGAGACAGCACAGAGGAAGGGGATATTTCTCCTTAACTTCATGTCCTCTCTCCTTTCATAATAGTGTAGCAATAAATAACTCTTCTAGGAGAACAGTTTTGAGATGTATGTGAGATAATGTTTTGCCTATGTTTTCTTCTAGGAGGTTTCTTGTATCTTGTCTTATGTTTTAAGTCTTTGATCGATTTTGAGTTTATTTTTGTGTATGGTGTAAGGGGGTGTTCTAGCTTCATTGTTTTACATGCTGCTGTCCAGTTTTCCCAACACCATTTGCTGAAGAGATTGTCTTTATTCCATTGTATGTTCTTGTCTCCTTTGTTGAAGATTAGTTGACCAAAAGTTTGTGGGCTGATTTCAGGGCTCTCTATTCTGTTCCATTGGTCCATATGTCTATTTTTGTACCAATACCATGCTGTTTTGATTACTGTAGCTCTGTAGTATTGTCTGAAGTCTGGGAGGGTTATTCCTCCAGCCTCTTTCTTTCACCTCACACCAGTCAGAATGGCCATCATTCAAAAGTCCACAAATGACAAATGCTGGAGAGGCTGTGGAGAAAAGGGAACACTCCTACACTGCTGGTGGGAATGCAGTTTGGTGCAGCCACTGTGGAAAACAGTATGGAGATTCCTCAAAAGATTAGGAATAGACTTACCATATGATCCAGTAATCCCACTCCTGGGCATATATCCAAAAGGAACCCTACTTCAGAAAGACATCTGCACCCCAATGTTCATAGCAGCACTATTTACAATAGCCAAGACATGGAAACAGCCTAAATGTCCATCGACAGATGACTGGATAAAGAAGATGTGGTATATTTATACAATGGAATACTATTCAGCCATAAAAAAAACAATTTGCATAACACCATTTGCAGCAACATGGACGTCCCTGGAGAATGTCATTCTAAGTGAAGTAAGCCAGAAAAAGAAAGAAAAATACCATATGAGATGGCTCATATGTGGTGGAAGAAGAAGAAGAAGAAGAAGAAGAAGAAGAAGAAGAAGAAGAAGAAGAAGAAGAAGAAGAAGAAGAAGAAGAAGAAGAAGAAGAAGAAGAAGGAGAAGGAGAAGGAGAAGGAGAAGGAGAAGGAGAAGGAGAAGGAGAAGGAGAAGGAGAAGGAGAAGGAGAAGAAGAAGAAGAAAGAAGAAAGAAGAAGGGGAAGAGGAAGAAGAAGGGGAAGAGGAAGAAGAAGAAGAAGGGGAAGAGGAAGAGGAGGAAGAAGAAAGAAAGAAAGGAAAGAAAGGAAGGAAGAAAGAAAGGAAGAAAAAGACAAATGAACATAAATACAAAACAGAAACAGACTCATAGACATAGAATACAAACTTGTGGTTGCCGGGGGGAGGGGGGTGGGAAGGGACAGAATGGGCATTCGAAATTTGTAGATACTGACAGGCATATGTAGAATGAGTAAACAAGATTCTACTGTATAGCATAGGGAAATATATACAAGATCTTGTGGTAGCTCACAGTGAAAAAGAATGCAACAATGAATATATGTTATGTTCATGTATAACTGAAAAATTGTGCTCTATGCTGGAAATTGACACAACATTGTAAACTGACTATAACTCAATTTAAAAAAAAAGAGGGATTCAGCTCAAACCTGAGTAGAGAGAAGTCTGGGATGGCCACTTTGGGGGATACACTAAGTGGACACTGAACAATAGAAATATAATATGTAAATTCGTAGCCATATTAAAATAAACAAAATGTGAAATTTAAAAAAAACTCTTCTTTTTTTTGTTTGTTTTTTTTTGTGTGTGTGTGTTTTTACTTAAATGGTAAACTAAGTTTCATGGCAATGAAACAAATCTTACACTTTCACATCATCTATTTAGTAATAAACTTTGACAAAAAAAGAAATTGTTCTAAATACTTTGGTAATAAATCATATGACATGACATGATACCTAATGAATGATGGGCAATGATGAAAACATTTCCTAATGTATGATGAGGCTGATTGTTTTCTCTCCTTTGGCTTATGTAATTAAATTTAAAACATCCCTGCAAGGTGAAGGGAATTATACTTTTAATTTTTTAATCTAATATTCAGCATATTCAATTAAGGCTGTCAACATAGCAGGGCTGATTCTTTACCTGCTATTTGGAGACCTGAGATTGCGGACCTTGAAGAAAAATTATGCTCTGGCTCAAGAGGAAGATTTGTACTAGCTATACAGAAACACAAGGGAAAGTTTCGAGATTAAGCTGAGGAATTTAACTGCTCACTCTCAGTATGTATACCTGCTTCCAAAGACCCAATTTATGTAACTAAGTGTAATTTAAAGCACCCACGGTAATTGATTCTGTTTAGTTTAAATGAAACAAAACTTCAGCTATCGGAATGACTTTATTTTGAAATATTTCTGGTGTTGTATTGCTTCAAATCGTCTAAGGAGATTGGATAATTCATCCTGAATTATTTTCTCCCTTAAGTTCCGAGTTACAGCAAACAGTACATCTTAGTGGGCAGATCTTATGACTTGATTTACTGATACTGTGCCTTCTCCTTTAACTAGATTTTTACATGCTCACATACTTGTGGTCACTGCCTTTCTGCCCCTGAAACTTTACTTTCACATAGCAAATATTTCTCAACTAGTTACATTTTCTTGAAGTTTATTCTTACCAGTACATATTCTTTTTATCTTTATTTTTCTGAATCCAATGCAATCAGATCAGTGTAAATGGACCCAAACATTTGCCTTTTTCTTTTAAAAGGGTCTGGTCTATTATAAAAAGGGTTTTATGCTGAACTTTTTAAGTTTCCATTGGTACATTCCTCTTTTTTTTTTTTTTTTTTACTGTGGATTATAATGAAAACCAACCATATTTTTGATATTTGTTTATTACATTTGAGAGTCAAGACCAGTTCTTTTATTTTATTTCAGCCTACAAATAAATGACAATGAAATTTATTTTCAGGACTCTAAGGGTTAGAAGAATCTAAATATTGGATTTTTTAAAAAAAATCTTTAAAAATTATTGCCTATTTAAAAATCGCCATGACATTGTAATAATTGAAAAAATTAATTATAAAAATGCAGAACTGAAATGTTTGCTATAGGGAGCTGGAAGAACAGATGAGAAACCTGGTGGGTATGGAGAGGGTAGGAACAAGACTTCTTTTTATATCATTGTGATTTGTGAACCACACGACATAGTACTATTTTAAATAAATTGAAAGCCTTGTGGTGGTGGCATTATCCATGGTCAAAGGGGCTAAAAAGGAATGGTAAGTGCTCACTCAGTGACCCAATCTGTGTGACCCAGACAGGGTGTTGTCTATTTTAATGATGATTGAGAATGTTGTACAAATTGCATAGATTTCATGAAACAAAGATAATTTACTACAGAACAGGAGATTCTCCAGATGTACAGGCTGGGGAAATACTTGAAAAGGAAAGACACAACAAGAGGAAGCAGATGACTCTGACGGATGTTTCCAAAAGAGCTGTCACATCACGGCTCTCCTTTGGTTTCTGCAGATGCTGTTAGAACTAATCCTGATGACAAGTGATTTTACTTCACGTTATCTGCAGATCAACAAAGGCTTCTCTGGTAAATAAAGTTTCTTTCTTTCTGTTTTTTTTTTTTTCTTTCTTGTTTTACTGAGCACAATGCTTTTTGCCATTTTTAAGGGAAAAAAGTAAGTACTGCAAATTCAGCTTTAGGACTTTCAATGCAATTATTTTTTGCTTTTAGTTTATTCAATATTTAGGATTTATATTTGCTCCATTTTTAGTTTAAACCTAATATTTTAATATATGTAGAATGATAGACATAATACACTTTTTCAATTGACCTTTGTGATATAATTATAGATAAGAAAAAGTTGTTTGGAAGAATAATATTCATAAACTTTTGGACTACTTATCAAATATTGACTTCATGTAAATATATGACATACCACAATATCTTCTTTATTCTTTATTTTTGTGCCCTTCAGAATTTAAGGCAAGAAATCATAGAAACTAGAGCAGGACCAGCCCTAGACATTCAGATAAAGTGTATCTTAATGCATCATAGCATCCTGCCCAAATGTATTAAATTCTAATTTAAACGTATAAGGAACATTAGAGAATATCAAGTTGGAAATCACTCAGTTTTCACATGAGGAAATTCAGTTCGATAAAAATCTAGTAATTTTCTCAACATCACAGAACTAATTAGCAGACAGAGCCCCAGAATGAGATTTTTTGTCACTCAGTTTTCTAGCTTCTAACTCACAAACTCAACTTGCTTTATGGGAGATTCTTCTATGAAAATTAAAATATACATTTGAATCTATTCAGATGATTTTAAAACATACTCATGTGTTTTAACATTGGATTTTATTAGAAAGAAAGATTTTTAAGCCATGAGAATGTTGACTATTATATGTAGGAATGGCTCCTGGAAAATCCAAGCTTGAAATCAAAGAATATTGAGGTGTATGAGGGGGGAAATCACAGAGCAGCATCTCATTAAACAATTCTAGAGCAAAAGGAAACAAAATGAACAATAAAAGATTTCAAGAAAGATGACTTGGATTACAAAGGAAAATGGTAAGCCAAGAAGCAAGTACAACTTATATTTACTACCAACTAAATGTTGACAGTAACACTGACTAGCTGAGTAAACTGGAGGTGAAAATACAGGTGATCTGAACACCGGTGTTGGCAAGGGTGAAGTGAAGTAGGAGGCAAGTAAAAGCATGATTAAATTCTTTATTTAATTGGGAAGAGGTTATAGTTGGTGATAAACTTTAGATATTGATACAAAACTGTACTAGGGTTAAATATCTGTACCCAAAACAGAAATGGGAAGAATGAAAGTAGGATATATAATTTCTAAATCTCCAGATGAAAGCAAAGGGAGACAAGTACAATAAAATTTTTTTTAAAAAAAAGGGTGGGGAATAATAGACAAGACAATGTTTATCAAACCACTGTAGGTCAAGCAATGTTAATCTCAGGTACAGCAATGGGTAAGCTCCAAAGATCCAAATGGAAGAGAATTTCTTTGTAATAAAAAAGTTGCACTGACAAAAGCACAAGAAGAAATTAAAAACTCAATAATTATTCATTAAAGAATTTAACATGGTTTTCCTAAATGAAAAGAACAACTTTCCCAGCCATTTTCATGTTATACAGTGGCTTTATGTGAGATAAATTTAATATTACTTATAAAAACTACTTAAATATTTTGGAATGAATACTTTCAACATGGTAGACAAGACCTCCGTACAATATCTTAGGCTGTCTTTACACTTCCTTCACACTTAAATCCATGATACTTGGTGCTAGACTAGAGTAACGAACTCTAATAAATTCGTTGAAGTGTTTGGTATCATTTCTGGCAATGATTTGGAGGGAGGGCCTGCGTGGGCAAACTCTACTTCAGAAATTTTCAAATTATGATGAACAATTTTATTCTTTCTCAGAGTGTACATAGCATTCATGTGAATCTGTGGACTAACCAGATTCTTTACAAAGAAGGGTTTTGAAATATGTAGTAAGTTATGACTGCCAAATAATTCTAAGTGAGAAGTTAACAGTACTCTTCTAGCTCTAAAAACACTACAAAATCCTTCAGCATTCAGTTCTAACTTCTCCTCATGTTGATTAGATGAGATTTTAATCTTCGAAATAACCCTACTATGTTCTCTTCCTCATTTAACTGAAGCATCAGATCTTTATTTGTACTTTAAAGATGCAAAAAAAAAAAAAAAAGGCAGTTACAGCTATTACAACGAAGCCTCACTCTTGGGGCCCGCGCCACAGGATCTGGCTGGAACATACACATTTTTATCCTGAGGAAATACCTTTCCACACTACGGATGATTGTCATGACAAAATTCCCATTATTACGGGTCATACCTTTGCACTAATGAGTTTACTATTCGATTTAGGCATATTAATAATTGATAGATTTAACATCACCAAAAAAATGCATTTCTATGATAACTTTACTGTCATAGTCTTTGTTTGAATAATTAACCCAGTTACAAGTAAACCTATTGTGATTTCTCAGAATAAGAACTTTTTAATTAATACACTGTTACCCCAATGCAGATAAATTTTTAAAATTCCTAATCTAAAATCTATATTTCCACTATGTTTGAAGAAAGTCAAGTGATGTAATTTGATGTTCTCAGGTACAGTCACTTTTGTATGTGTGAATATACAATTTGGAGAATTTTATAACAATAGCTTTTTTTTAAAAAACAGATTGCTCAGTGATAACAATGTTCCTTTCTAAAAAAGTGCACACCGGCATCCATGCATTTTGCTTTAAGTAGTTTCGCATGCTCCCCCCACAATGAAACCTGTTTTGATATAAGATTATTAAGGATCTAGCTTCTAAAGAGCCTTATAATTTTTAAATTGCAAAAGTCTGAATCTTTAGGGTAAAGCAGGGTTGGCAGATGGGTGGAAAGAGAAGAACAACACACAAAGCCAGAAGAAATGCCTGGAATGTGATTGATATTTGGACTTCGAGCAAACACAGAGAGTGACGCCTGCAAAGGAGGCTGCAGAAGGAGGGAGGAGAATAACAAATCAAATTCTGCTCTTTTAAATTAAAAAAAAAATTTATAACAATGTGAAATCATCATGAATTTGGCTTGCAGTTTGGCCAAGAATAGTGCACCTTGGGAGGGTATGCTCAGTGGTAGAGTGCCTGCTTAGCATGCACAAGGTCCTGGGTTCAATCCCCAGTACCTCCAAATAAATAAATAAACCTAATAACCTCCCTCCCCCAAAAAGAAAGAAAAAATAAAGTTAAAAATATTTTTAAAAAAGAATAGTGTACCTTAAGCGTTCACAGATATTTCTCTTGCCCTTATCACCTTGAACGGTTATTCACCCAGAATGAGTTGTGTTTATAAGTCATGAGATGCTTCTTCCATGATTTTAGTGGCCTCTAAACTCATGTGAAATTTATACATTTAAGTCCTGTCCAAAATGAATCACATCTTTTTTTTTTTTTTTTTTTAGAAACTGCAGCCAATTTAAAACATTCAATACAAAATGAGAACTAAAAATGCTTTAGCTGGCTGAGAAATGCAGAAGAAAAAGATATGAAAGGCTACACAATTTGACATGACGGACATTATCTCATTATTTTTGCAGTTTTAATATTAGAAAACAGTACTAAAACTGAAATTTGAATACATGTCACCAAGTGGCAGAGCTGTTTCAATCATAACTGATGTGGACAAAACTATTTTTTCTTTCTTATAACAAAAATAAAATTCTTCATTCTAAAGTGAATGAGAATTAATAAGCCAAATGTTCAGAAAGTTGATAGCATGGAAGCTGTCCTTAACTGGAAGAAAGCTTATTTGACAAATAGGATTATAATAAACCAGGCAAAGTCAAACAGCCTTGAAAAGCTGTAATACTTAAATGAGTATTTTCCATTTTTTTCCCCTCTGTTTATTCCACGTAATTCTTTGGAACATCTTTGTTATTTCCTGATTTTTTCTTGTTTATAGTGCTTTATTGCATAAGAATTAAAGACTGAAGAAAATATTGTAGTATTATATTTGGTAGAATGGTCTGTGTTAAGAAATATATCCCAACACATACGAACGATCAAAAACAACAGACATTTATTTATTAAACCCTTAAGAGTTCAAGAAAGGGGCTGCTTTTCATCTGGCTGCTCTCCTCTTGTGATAATTCAAGGAATCACACTCTTTTTATCTCAGGACTCTGCCAATCCAGAGGCAGCCCAAACAAAACCTGTTGTCATGACAACGAGGAAGAGAATGATATCAGAAAAAAATTGGAAATCAGAAAAAAATTCTAAAGTGAAGGTAAAGTTTAGAGAGTGGATGGTATTTCAAAAGAAAGAGCCCCAAGGAAATAGCATCCCCCAAAACACTGTGAACAGAGGAAGAAAGAAAAGCATGTTCTGGAAATGATGAATGTCCTGGGTTGACAGTAACACAGGGTTCATGAAGGAGAATAAAATGGGGTCAAGTCTGGAAAAAGTTGTAAGTGTCAGATCATGGTTGACCTTGATGTTCTGCCAAGCTTTTGGAACTTACACACACACACACACACACACACACACACACACACAAACACATCCATCCCTGGTAGGAAAATGGCTTAATAGCAGTATGAGGAAGAGGGGGCAGGAGGCGAGACCAGTTAAATCACTACTGGGAAATCCAGGGGCTTATTAGGTTCCTGAATAAGGCATCAGCTACAGAAAGGGAAAAGAGTGGATTAATTTGAGAGAAAAATTTAGATTTAGAAATACCAAGTCCTAATAGCCAAGCTGTTTTCAGGAATAAATGAGAAATTGATAGTGTGGCTTCTGGTCAATTAACCTGAGGGTAGCGGGGCTGTGTAAACCATGGTGGAAAACAAAGGTAGTGGGGCTCACTGAGGCCAAGAAGACCAGAGGTGCAGTTTAAGACATTTTAGGTTCGCTGTATGAGCAAGACATGTCTTTTACACTCAGAGAAACAGTCGAGGGTGTAAGTCTGAAACTTAAGAGGGAGCCAGGGTTTGAGTCATAGGTCTCCTGGGAACTATTTGGTAAGTGTGAGTAAAATCAGTTAGGAAAGGACTGTCAAATAGAACATCAATCAATTTTAAATCACCTAGGAAAGCAGTTCCACTGAGCAATCATGACCTTCTCATACCAGCTGTAATTTTTTTTTTTAAATTTAACTAAGTGATAGATGAGACAAAAGAAACATCAACAGACTTGTTAAAGTAAGGTTTTAAAAAATATGCCCTGCTATATTTTCAGGGATGAGATCAAAGTGGGGTTTTGTTTTATTTTTTATGTATGTATTTTTCAATGATGACGAGTGTGTCATTGTCAATAGAATAATTTGGAACCTCCATAAGTAAATGCTAATGAACCAAAGGAGGGTCACATGTACATTACTGAACCAGTCACTGGTAAGACGAATGGGATTATCCCTTGAACCATCATCATTCTCTTCCTGGGGGAAGAGTGGAATTTACCTCATCAAGATATCTAGCTACGTGTGCGTTGGTGGGGTAGGATGTTCTTGAGGAAAAAAAAAAAGAGTAGATATATTGTGAAGGCAAAAAGTAGTGTTCATTGTATCAGGATTATCTGGTTAAGTGGATAAATAACAACAACAACAAGTTTGCATTTCAACCCTTATTGAATATTCAAAAATGTATTAATTCTTCTTACTTGAGTGAATAGAATTTATAAAGGATTTCTGTTCCCAGGGTTATCATTTTAGATTAGAAAGAATCACTACAAAAAATTAAATACATACATGAAAAGTGTATGGAACTGAACTGAATACAACATCAAGGAATATACTGGGAGACGTTTTAATGAATTTCATGATGTGGTTATAATACATTAAGAACGTTAAGTCCACAAGGGAGGAATGTTTTTTGTTATGTTCACTCATGAGTGTCCAGTGCCTAAAGCAATACCTGACACACAGGAGGCTCTCAATAAATATCTGTGGAATGAATATATTCATATCACTTTAGTTACGGTTTTTCTCTCTCTCTGAAAAAAGAAAATTCTATTTTGTATTTGATTATTTGGTATTTCTCTCTCTCTGGTTTTTCTCTCTCTCTGAAAAAAGAAAATTCTATTTTGTATTTGATTATTTGGTATTCAGTTTGCTCTGATTCTGCTATTCACTTTTGCAATGTTTTTTTCCTAAATGTAACTACGTATGACCTTCTTATTTGCCCTTCAACTTCACCCAAAGTTCTGAGTTTAGTCATATTGGCTGGTTTTCCTTCTTGGCTTTCAAATATCCTGGTATAATTTGTTTTGAATGGGCAGAACTATATTCTTCTTGACAGCCAACTTTTTTGCTCTACACGTTCTAAGAGAAGCCCAAGGATCCAGGATGCTAGTTTTCAAGCATGATACAATTAGCTTCCTAAAGTTAATTGTCTTAATCTTGCTGACATTTCCATTCCCTTCCCTTAGGGAAAGGAATTCAATTTCATCAACTTGTGATTGTTTCCTCAAGGTTCCCTTCTACTCTAAGAAGTCCATCTAATTTTTCCCTATCAGCAAGTATCAGAGCCGATGTCTGCCTTGGGAAATGTTACCTTTATCACAGAAGACCACGCTATGAGATCTCTTGCTGTTGAACTTCTCTGTCATCAGCATTCTCATTTTGATATGTGCTTGTCACCCTTATCTTTATTTAAAATTTCTTTAGGTTGACTAAAAACCTGATTAACCTTCTCTTCCTTGGTCTAGTGATTTACATGATTTATATTTCATTTAAATATGGTTATTTCATGTGTTCTTACCATATTAACTTTAATCCAATTATTCTTTCCAAATAATCCCATTACTATACGTTTATTCTGGATTTATGAAGGCATTAATTTCACGAATAATTATGGAATGCTCTCTCTTTCCTCCAGTTCCAAGTGCTACTTTACTAGTTGTCAGATATTTTAATAACATCTTAACTCTGGCCCTGAGATAGAAACTCCAGATACTCCTGATTAATTCTATCATTCAAAAGTCACATGAGAGCATTTTGCATAATTGTATGATTATTTCCTCACAAAGGAATATGGTAATATAATAGATGGAGAGATATTTTAAATATGTCATGTGATGGTCATTGAAACATATAAATGTCATTGCTCACAGTGAACATTATATAAAAATAAATATACCAAAGAAAGTGAACAGATAATGGTGACAAAAGGAGGATAAATTTTTAATTTGTTTATGTCAGAAAGAAAAAAATAAGTGACAAAGGATTTGGTGCGAGCCTAGGGAGGAGTTGAATGAATGGCTAAATCTGTTTAATGGAGTAAACAAAAATATATTAGATGACTAAATAAGATAAGAAAATAATCATCTTATAAAAACGTAGAAGTGCCTCAAATAATTTTTTTATCAATTCTTTTTATTTCTTTAACTAGTATATTTTGAGTGTTACTGAGTGTGAGTTCTGAGAACAAAGAGATAAATAATGTGTGATCCTTGCCAAGAAGGAGATTACAGTCTTGGGATGAGAGATAGTTTATACAAGGCTTTGTTTTCTCTCTTTTATTGCACGTCTCTGATAGAAATCATAATGAGCACAATGGAAATGCAACGAAAGGCTGGCAGAGGAGTCAGTTCTCCTTGGGAACATGAGGAAATCATTCAGGGGTAAGAGTATCCATTTATACATATTTGTAAGTCATCTCAATTAAGATTGTGCTGATTTCACAGAGGCAAGGGCATTCCATCTCTGTATAGTCCGTCTCAGGCGTAGAGTGTGAGAGGAGAGGGCTAGAGAGATAAACATAGGTAGACTGTGGATATTTTCATTGCAAGTTTAGTCTCTGAGGCACTGAAATCTTTTGGTTCTTTATGTAGGGATGCCCATGCAAGTCACTAAGACACAGAATTGGAGGATGGCTAGCATATTATCGGGTCTTCAGATTATGAGAGGGTGAAGGATGGATTTAAAGTGAGGCATTTGGAGTCAGAAAGCCACTGGGTTGATACCTTCTGCCAGCTTGAAGGACAAGAGACTGAGGCATGAATCAGCAGTATGTTCATGGTGGGAAAAAGTCAAATGATATTTCCTTTTGGGATGCTTCCTCTGTGTATCACCCTCATCAAAATACTTCCTCACCTACCCACATATGTCTTAAATGTTCTGTTGGGTATCTTCAAATTAATTTCAATGAAATATTTTACTTTTTTTTAATGCATATTAAATTCTTTAAAAGAAGAATTATGATAACTCCTGTTTGCTGCAATAATTTTTTGATGGGTATGGGTTTGACTTTTATGGACGGTCACAAGGAGAAATCATTTTATGATATCCACGTTCATGCAAGCACTTTAGTAGTTCCCAAATTAATCATGATTTCTAGGTGCTCCTAGACTGCATACTGTGTTTCAGCTATATTCCTATCTCACTCTAATCCTGTTCAACATAAACCTTTTCAAAAGAGTCATCAACATTTACTGTCTCTCCTTTCCCAACAACTATTCGCTTTTCAAAGCACACCAATCTGGCTTCACCCCGACATGGCCCATAAAATGTCATTTAGGCTAATCTTGCCAACGTCATTTACAACCTTCAGGATGCCCACTCCAAGGCACACTTCTATGTTCACATCTCCCCAGACCTCCCAGCAGCATTTGACAAGGTTTTCCATCCCTTCCTACTTGAAACACTTTTTCTTCTTGGCTTTATTGACACCACAGTGGTCACAGCACCCACATTAATCATTAGAGTGGTAGAGTTATATTTTTCTTTTTACCATGGTTCTAATGTTATTTTTCCATTTCCATTTATACCTATGCCTTGTTTTTGAGATATCTTATATCCTTGTGGGAAAAAAGAATGTATATATGCAATAAAAATTAAAGATGTAGGCAATAATATTGGCTATCTTATTGTTAAAGGATGCCACAAAGGAATTCAAAGAACCCATAACCATGCACCTAGTCAAATAAAAGTTGCATGACTAAGTATGTTATCTAAAATATATAAACTGTCAACATTGACAGATAAAGAACATTTGTATTTATACACAGATTACTTAAAGACACACATAATTCTTATAAAATAAAAATCTAGCACCATGAGGGCAATAATAAAATGATGTTCAAGAAAGCCTAACAGACTGTATACAGTTGGATTCCCTTTCAAGTAAAAGGAGTCAATTTCCTTAGGGAAAGGCCCTCATTAACCTTGAGCTCTAGTAGCACCTGCTGTAAAGCACTGCTGACCAGAATACGTGGAACAGCTTATCACCAAGGGGCTGTGATGTAATCACAGAAACACTGGATGTGAGCTAGAGCAGGTGGATTGAAAATTATGGCGCTGCACCTTAGCTGTCTAGGGGATGATGAGGTTGAGCCTCCAAGGGAAAGGAAGCAGAGCCCTTACATAGGGATTCACACAAATATCCTGCTTTTAAATACATTTCACAGGGAGATTATATTATAAACCAGATAGTAAGTCATTGAGAATTGGCAATGGAAAATTTTACTAATAGGTATCTCTCAACAAAGGTGAATTCTCCCGATTTTCTAAAAGAGTAGAAATGCAATGCTGACAACTTTTATTGTGGCATTTTATTCTTTCTGAGAAGATTAATTATGTTTGAGTCTGAAAGGTCAGTGAAATTCTTGGTTGAGAAAAACATTTCATAGAAATCAGAGGCATTGTCATGGAGTTTAGACAGCAAATATCTGTTCCTTGGATAACTTTTCTAAGATTAAAGATTACCCCAAAGATAGTAAAATTGATATTTGCTGAATAAATACAGAGTAACATTTTCAAGTTAAAAAATAAAAATAAAAATAAATCAATGTAAGAGAAATATTTTAGGCAATGGGTACTTTTCTGTTTCATTAAAATTTACCAATGTGTAATATGTATCAAAATTCTGGTTTTAAGTTCTGTTCATAGCTTTCACCTCTGCAACTCTATCTGTAGCAATCGGTCCATGGAAATAATTAGAAATACGCACAAAGAATTGTAGAGAGGATGCAAGTTGAACTGCCTGGTTCTCCTTACCCCTGGTAGAGCCTGAGAACAGGACTTGTGTTTGTGTAGTAAAACTAGGATGCAGGAATGTAGGGGAGAAGAACATGAAGGATGGAGAAAAAGCTTTCAGGGTCTGTTGTCAAGGTCACCAGCTAGGACTTCCTCCCACTTGGGAATTCTTCGAGAGCCAGTAGAGTACCTCTCAGAGTTCTCGCAAGGATCAGCTGGGAGAAGCGCCCATCCATGACGGCTCATCTCCATTTGGTTGAGGGCTACTTTGCAGGCATTATTACCTCTGTTCTCCATCCCTCTACAGTCTTTAGGGATTGTGCCAATTTCTGGGCATCCTTGGCCTCACAGTCATAAAAAAGACTGCTGCTTTAGGAGAGATACTATCAGCCTATAGCAAACTGGAGCCCAAACAGAACTGTTGATTACAGTTGTTGCTGGAATCAGTAGTGAGATCCAGATCATGGTGGGGGGAACATCAGAGGTGTTTGAGACCTTCATTATGGTGGTTATTTTAAAATAATGTTCAAAAACTGGGAAATAACCAAATAAATCAAATACACACAGAAGTAGAGTTTGGTAATTACAGTGTATAGCTTATATGACAAAGTATTTTGCAGCCACTTAAATATGCTTTAGGACAATATTGAATGCTTTGGGAAATTGTTCATAATTGTAAAACAAAATAGGTAATAAAAATGTTTACAGGTCTTAATCATTTGTATATGCACACAAAATAATCTGAAAGTTTATATTAACATATTAACAGTGTTTACTTGTGGGTAGGAGGATTATGGGTTATCTTCATTTTCTCTTTTCTGCTTTTCCATATTTTCTAAATGTTTTACAAAGAGCATGTAGCATTTTAGTAACTAAAAAGTCAAGGTAAAATTTTTTAAATTAGAATTTCTTCTATATTCCCACTCTCCATGAGTCTGTCCAGGTTTTGTAAACTACAGATTCACCATAAAATATTTTTCTTAACCAAATATTCAATGTATACCTGAAAGGCCCATTACAAATCTGACTCTCTAACTTGGTGAAGCAGCCTCAGCTCTACCCTCCCCATCTCTCACTGGTGATCCTACAAAGCAACACTGTGTACTTGGGGACCATCAGAATTGAACTGAATTGAATTATTTCTCCTTGATACAACCAGGAGAAACAGAAGAGCCAGAAATAAAACAGAGAATGAAGAGAAAAATTAAGCAGTCATTCAACACATTTTGAATGGGAAAAAAAAATCTTACTTATGGAAGTATTTGTTTCCTGAGAAAGGAGTAGTGCCCTGTACTGGAAGAATGTAGAGGAAACTTTGTGGTTACAGATACTCTGGAATCACTTAACCTGGACCAGACCCTGATGTCACCTGATGGCACTCGCCCAGAGGGTGCACTATCCTCTGTTTCCATTTCTGCTTCTTTTATCCAAAAGGTCTCACATAACAAAGAACTCAGGGTCAAGAACGTATGCAGTTTATCTGAGCAGGTTATATTTAAGGCATGAAAAGTAGTAGAAAACCCATGGTTAAAAGAGTGAGAAAAACTGGTTTGGGAAACAGACAACTTATATTATAGCTGAAAGCAACAAAATGCCAACTGTAACCTGCTGAGAAAACAACAATGGCAGGAAAGAAACAAAACAAAACAAAAAAGGAATCTGGCTTCAGTGGTTGAAAATAGAGTAGCTTCTCTTGAGCAGAATTTATACTCACAGTGAATTTAAGGAAAAGAAAAGAATTAGAGTACATGTCAGACTGAAAATTTAACTCAAAAAAATCTTGTTCCATATTTAGAAGAATAGGAAATAGTGCTTATCTAGCAAATGAACTTTTTCTTCTGCCACATTTTATTCCTTTTACAGAAAGTTGATCATCAGTAAATAACCATTGTATATGATGACAATTTTGGAAAGTTTCAAGAATCAATACTTAGTCTGATAGTATTATCATATTTGCAAATTTCACTTCTTTATGGAAACCTTAAAAACTAGGTATTCTTGTTGCTGCAAATGGCATTATTTTATTTTTTATGGCTGAGTAGTATTCCATTGTATCATTCTAAGTGAAGTAAGCCAGAAAGAGAAAGAAAAACAGATATTATTCATATGTGGAATCTAAAAAAAGAACAAAAAAAGAACATTAATGAACTCATCTACAAAACAGAAACAGATTCGCAGACATAGTAAACAATCTTATGGTTACCAGAGGAAAGAGGGTGAGAAGGGATAAATTTGGGAGTTTGAGATTTGCAAATGTTAACCACTATATATAAAAATAGATAAAAAAAAAAACAAATTTCTTCTGTGTAGCACAGGGAACTGTATTCAATATCTTGTAATAATCTTTAATGAAAAAGAATATGAAAACAAATATATGTATGTATACGCATGATTAGCACATTGTGCTGTACACCAGAAACTGACACATTATAACCAACTATACTTCGATTTAAAAAAGAATATATATACATATATATAAACTATGTATTCTTGACAAGGATGCTCCTTCCAGTCAAAGTTATTAATTCATTTATTTAACAAATATTTTTGCCTACCTACAAGGTAATGGATATCATAGGATATCATAATTGGCTCTGAAGACAAAGATGAAAAAATGCAAGTTTTTATCATGAGTCTCCAGTGTAGAAGAGAAACTCATGATGTAAAAGATAGTATCATGGTTCATAAGCAATTACAAGGTTCAAAAAGAGGCAGTAGAGCGTAGTAGATTCACATGTGGATTTAGGAGCCATTCTCCTGTGGTCAAACCCTTTTTTTTACCACCTACTTACAATCTGGGTACCTCTGGACTTAAACCACCTTTCAGTTTCCTCATCTATAAAACCGGGATAAAAATAATGCATTTGCCTTTTATAATCTAAATGAAGCTTAAATGAATCAATATGATTCACATTTGTAAATCAAGATACTTAAAGAACAGTGTCTGGTGTAGATGAGGCATTATGTAAGTATTAGCTTAGGCCGTTAAAAAAAAAAACAAAACCCAAACCCAAAACCAAACAGAACAAAAAACTAAGTAGTACAGGATGAGGAAAGAAGAGAATGCTGTTCAGAAAAATTTGCCAGGAAGGTTTAACAAAGGAGGACTCTAAAGATGATTGCAATTTTTTAAAATGAAATTTTGATCTAAAATTACTCTACATCATAGAAGTCATTTTTAAGCAACAAGAGAAAATACTAAAATTCATAAAAATTTAAAATTAGTTTTGGTGTGTGGGGTGGATTTTTCTATGGAGATCAATTTTTTTTTTAATCCAAAACTCAGTTGTTTGACTATTTCTTTTTTTTTTTTTTTTTGAGACCAAGATTTTTTTATAGTATATATATTAATGCATACTGCAGCTGGTTCTCATACTGGGAAAAATTTAAGACACAGATTCATTAATATTCACTACCCCTATATTTATAATGCATTTCTACCCTGCTCCAAGCTTCAGATTTCTTAATTAATCAGATTCTCTCAATATTTCAGCCACTTGACCAGTATCTAAGTAAATATATCCATTGGCTTCTAAATATGTCTGTAATAACTAATGAGCTTTTAAAAGAGTAGCCTATCATTAAATTTATAAGAATTCGCCTCAAGAACTTCGAATGAAGCTTATTAGATTGAAAGTATTTTGAGGGCTGCTATTGTGTGTTTTCCATCTTAATCATCCATTCAGCAAATACCCACAATGTGCTAGGTATGTAATACGTGCATGTTAATGCAATAGTCGCCAGGTGAACTTGGAGCTAGACAGGGAATAGGTGTTAGAAGCGTGTAGGTTATATTGCTCTGCTGTTTGCAGTTATGTTGATAGGTTGTGTATATGAGTGTTTTACTACTGTTATCTTTGTTCAGTTATTTCCAATTATTTCAGTGATTTTGAGATTGGGGCATAGAAAACTAAAAGAAAATAGATGTTAATTTCAACCAACAGCTGGTGATTACACATGAGATTAATAGGGGAGACTGTTAACTGGTATTTATTTTAGAACTGATCCCATCGAAGATGGCAGTGCTGAAACTTGCACATTTTCAAACAGCCAGTTCATTTGGCTCCCATGAACTCAGGGCTATAATACATTTATTTAAGTTTTTATACTGCTTGTGTAAGAGTCAGAATTTATACAGGGCACAGAGTTTTATTTTCATTTGATAATGGCCTTCTGGTTTTGATACCGATTAAATGAAATCCATAGCATGTACTCTGGGATATGAAATTATACGTCTTAAAATATGTTTAACTTGTATTTTCCCACACTGTTGAGACATTTCTGTAGCCTAATAGACACCACAAGTTAGCCTAACGAACTCCGTGGGTGACTTCTGTGCCATAGTCTATGGAACTCTGACATTTTCATAATTAACCAAAGTCTGGGGATCCAGTTCTAAGTTGGTCTTTTGCCCAAGCGTACAATTTTTGAATGTGTTTAAGAAGGTGAATTTTATTTTTGAGCGCTTGGCTTCAGTTTCTAGAAGCCATGCTACTGAAATAATTTCTAAGCATTTCCTTGTGGAGGCTATAATTTCCATAGAACAGTATGTTTTTAGAGATATTTCAGTTAAATTGTCTATATAACATGACTCTCTACAAAATTCCCTTGCCTTTACATGGCTGTGTCTTCTTCATCTTTCAGATTTCAGCTTAAATATCAGCTTAAATTCCTAGGTGTCCTTTCCTGAAGGATCTCTGTAGCTTCCAACAGAACATTCTCTATGTCAAATTATTTTAAATCACTGTAATATATTTATCATCTATGATATCTATCATTAACACATTTTTAAAGGCTCTAAGTATATGGAGACTGTCAAGTGCTCCTATTGTTTTTCCTCTTTGTAATTCAGATAATTGTTTATTGACATTTTGAAGTTGTTTCTCTTTCCTGAGTCTGTGGAAAATTAGAAAAGAGTAATGAAAACAAAGCAAATTTGTTCCGATTTTCTTGGCTGAATGTATAAGGTCAAAGAACTTAAAAAGCTAGTGTTTATTTGTATTTAGTTATATATTAAAGTCTATGAATAGACTTTCAAAAAAAAAACAAAAAACTTCTTCAAAGCCTCTGATAGCATTTTTACAGTACCACTCTCTTCCCTATGACCCCTCCTCTGATGTGCCCTAAACTAATTATTGGTACCATCTTCTACCACTTCGAAGCCAAGATCTGAGAATGGTATGGAATTCTTTCTCAATCTACCACTCCATAAGTCACCGTACACATCTGTATATAGTTATGTATACATAAATACCTATCTGTCTTTAATACCTGTCATAAATACCTACCTATCCCTATTTATTTGTTATCTACCTACCTATCTATCATACCTTTATCTGTTTACCTGTGTGTCTATTTAGCTGTTTAATAAAATTCAAATCAGTTCCTTCCTCTCCATCCCTACCCTCTTTGCCACTTCTTGGGTTCAGGTCACTTTTTGGTCTGAGTCACTGACTCCAGCCTCCTGTGTTGCCCCGTCCAGTTCATTCTACCATCACAGAGGGATTTTTTTTTCCCCGAAAAGTCTCTCTTCTACTTAAATTCTCTCTATGGCTCCAGAATGTCTTTAAGATAAAAACTAACATCTTAGGATAATATACACAACTCTTCATAATGTTGCCCTTGCTACTTTTCAGTTTTACTTTTTCCTTCTCCCCATTTTGAGCTTTACATATAAAAATACCTGCCTATACTCTTGTAGTACCTGAATGTACTCCTCTTTTTCATATCTCTGCAATGCTTATACATTCATTGCTTTCTCTCTGAAATAATCTCAATACTTTACTTATTTCAGTTAACTATTGTGTGATCCTGAAAATTTAGCTAAGCTACAGTTTCATTTAAAATGAGTTTTCAAGCCTCTCGTTTCCATAGTGTTGTGACTATCTCTGTCAGTATTTATTGCTCTGTATTTATTGCTTTTTTATTTCTCTGCCTCCTCCACAAGGCTAAGATCTTGTCTAAAAGAAAGGCTATATTTTTTATCAAAATTTCTGGTATACAGCATAGTGTCTAGTGCAAGTATTATGCTCACCATATGTACGTGAATGAAAAAAAAACATTATGGAACCAGGAATATTGGCCTCTCTGTGAAAAAAAAAAATTCTGCAACTGGGAAAAGGAGATGTAAACATGATTGGTACATAAAATTTTGCCTCGGGTTCTGCTTACTGTGTGTCAGGAAATGTTCTAAGAATTTTTTTATTATAAATGCATTTGGGCAGTGCAGTTACCCCAAGAGATGAGTGCCATTATTACCCATTTCCATATCAGGACATTGAAATACAGAGGAGTTTATTTACCCAAGGTTATGTAGTTTCTTAGCCTGGATTCCTCTAAAAGTAGAGTCTGAGGTAAAGGATTATGTGCTGAAATTTTATCAGGTAATACAAAACCGAAGCAACAGGAATTAGGAAAAAGGACTGAGACTGGAAGGAGAGAGTCAGTTTAAGGTAGCTCTGCTGAGCTGGTCGGCACTTGCCAGCAAGTGCAACTGTCTGGGCCCCTCAGGCATCTTCTGAGAAGCTTTACAATGAATGCATCTCAGGACTATCTATCCTTTGAAGAAGAGGAGAGGGGAAGAATTATTCACGGGTTCATATGTCTCATGGGTCAAATTTTTTCCTACATTTATTTCTGTAGGGGGCAAGCACAGTTGTCCAAAGGATCCCCTTGCATTTTATGTCTTTTCATCAACAGGAATACTTCAGAGGAGGGCACTGCAGGAGGAAGACTCCAGGTAGAGTTGATTTGCTTCCTTCTGAAGCAGCTGAAGCCCGTGCGCATGCGCAGACCATTGCTATGGCCGTGGTTCGGACGAAACGTCTGCCAAAGGCCCCAGGGAAGGTGTGGCTGGAAGGGTCAGCAAAGGTGCATACGAAAGTCCGGTGTATTCCTCTAATAAAACGGTGAAACCCTAATTCAATGCTGGCAGTCCAAGGCCAGATCCTATATAGTGCCGCCCTTTGGCTTGGGCAACAGTGGCCCTTGCCCAATGCCTTGGTAGGACACACGTCACAGAGATACACACAAAATAAATTATTAAAAACACATGGGTGCCCCTTTTTCTGGAACAGCACCACTTACAATCCAGAACAACTGCTCTCTTGACAGTATACTGCTTGGACCTCAGAAAAATGCTCTTGTACACATTTTTCTTTACGTCCTATTTCCAAAGCCATGATCGTGGGTTGTCGGTCTGCTGACACAGGAGACAGACATGACTCAGACTAGGGAGAATGTAATCAGCTGAAGCACGTAGGCGAGGGGAAAAGAGAAAGACAATTGCAAAACGCTTCTCTCAACAGGATTGCAACAAATTCTTACCTAAAAAAAAATAATTTCTCAGTATTCCAATTTATAGTATGGGGGTTTTCAAGACGGATCATATTTGCAATAGGTGTATGTGGAATGTAACGTTGTTTGCCACATGGCCATCTGGATTACTACTGAATGTTAGAATCATGAATAGTTTTATTTTCATAAAATAATTTAGTAGAATTCAATTAATTTTATTGAAGTATAGTTGAATTATATTAGTTTCAGGTTTACAGAATAGTAATTTAATATTTTTATCAATTATACTCCAAAGTTAATACAAAATATTTAAATTAAAAACTCAGTTGTATAAAAAAAAATCTAGATTTAAAATTATATTCATCAGTATAATTTGTATCTTGCCCATAGTTTCAGTAGAGAAATGTTTGAGAGTAAAAAATAACTTTCTGATGCATATACAAGTGTTTTAGAGGAAAAAATAACTTTCTGAAGCATATATGAAAGACAATTTGATTTAATTTTTATTTTTGCTTTAGTGTATATTTCTTGATGAAAATAATTCAACTATTGTGAACTCTGAATATAATTAAATATTATTATTTTAGTTCGTTAGATCATTAGATGTCATTAGAACACAAATTATGTGAATATCTTTGTAATAATACCACAATTCATGATTTTCCTGAAACAAAGGCAAAAATTTTATGTATGGGATACAAATATAATAATTTATGAATTATACATGTTGACTTCATACTTACCCAGATATCCTTAGTCAATCAACAGAATATCCAGCTATATGCATTAAAAATTGAATTTAGCAATTTCTAGTATTTGGATGACTCAGTCATTCAAAAACCATAGATTTAAACATATTTTCTGGTTTGCTATTATTCAGTTGTTTATGATAAAATATGTTGCTTAACATTTGGTTAGCTAGAAATGTAACTTGTAAATATTTAGATATTTAGATGTATGTGTGTCCATATTTCACTCTTGCCTCAGACTCCACAAATATTAGGTAGGTGGTTTTGCCCATTCTTATAACAGATATCTTGCTCTGCTCCACGACTTTACTCTAGTCCATCCAGTCCAGTCCATTACTCCACTCTACTCTATACTAACCCTACTACCCTCTACTGCCTCTGTATTATTTCACAGATTGATCCAATTGAGCAATTTATTCCAGTTAGACAAGTGTTACTAAATTGACAAAACTGAGACACCATTTTGGTCCTGTTAAACTATTGGTAGTGTGTTTAAATAGATTAAGTTTAGCCATCCACATGCAAATACAGAAATGATCATGACGACAAGGACTAAACATTCCAACTTATCACACAGTGCACCATAAAGCTTTTAGCTATTGAGAAAAGTCCTATTCAAATATCAGCCATCTCCGCAGACCCCTCACAGGATTTCACTTGAGTCATCTTAATTAATTCCTCCTGCTAGAAAGAACCCTGTGCTTCCTCTTCCTGACTGAATGAGTAACTCAGGTAAATTGCCTGATGCTATAAATTTCATGAAGCTTTTGCTTATTGTCCCATTTTTGTATAAGACAAAATGCTTTCTGGACCTGTGGAAATTTTATTAGGTAGTACTACAAACATTTCTAAAGGATTGTAGCTTTACTGGTTTTTGTATATATTTCCTTTGAGTGGATTTTCAATAAGGAGCTTCTGGGGAGACAAAGGTAATAAAATGCATCATTTTTACCTCAAATGCTATTCCATCTCTGCTTTTCCCTGGTGAAGTCACAGGCTCTGGGCAGTACTTTTCAAAGAGACACTGTTAATTTGATCCTTAGCTGTTGTTTTAATGTTTTTTTTTTTCCTCCTCACAATTCCTCCATACAATTTTGAAGTGTTATATTCAATGAAAATTGGAAGATGATAAAATAGTTCATTCTTGATCTCTTTGTAAAGGCCAAAGGAGAAGCTGTGGCTGTTATGTTACTATTCTGAGAGAGTACTCTTATGGTAATAAGCCCATCTATTTTTTCTTAATTAATTTTTTATTGAAGTATAGTCAGTTACAATGTGTCAATTTCTGGTGTGCAGCATAATGTCCCAGTCATGCATATATATTTGTTTTCATATTCTTTTTCATTAAAGGATATTACAAGATATTGAATATGGTTCCCTGTGCTATACAAAAGAAACTTGTTTTGGTCTGTTTTTATATATAGTGGTTATAATTTGCAAAATAAGTCCATTGCAAACCACAGAGCAACTTAAATGTGTTTTTGTTTTCCCCAACAGCTATATTTTCATCTCTGAATTCACCATAGAAATCTCCCCTGATGTAATTTAGAGATTTTGTATTTCCATATGTTAGAAATCTTTTTTTTATTTTTCATCTTTTATATATATAAAATAAAACAAAACCTCCTCATTTCATTTTGATTCTTAAAAAACAATTGATTATTCAAAAACTCTGTTCTCACTTACTGGTAGTCAAAGTTAAATTCAGAAACACAGAATACAGTCTTTACTGTAGTCTCTGAAGTGTTCTACCAGAAATTCAGTACAGTCATATGAGATAGCAAAGCCATTCATAGAGTAAATTACTTTCAAACGAGTTCAAATACTCACTCTCAAGTATCCATGCAAAGGAGACAGAGTATTGACACAATAATTAAATATTTATTAAAAATCTGCTCTGCTTTTTGTGAGGCAGCAGCTGTATTCTCAGTGTTAAATCCTGACATGGGAGGGAAATCAGTTGTCCAGGCTTGATGGATTTCTCAATGCCAAGCAACTCCATGTCCCAGAAGATGCTCTTATGAATCTGACCTGCGCCAAGGGGAAAGAGCAGGACAGCTGGGAGAACACGCACCCTGGAGAAGGCAGGACCTCTCCCACCCTTCCGGCTGAGTTAGTTCTATAACTCGTATTTGCTACTACAATTATTTGAAAGGTGATTACAAAGTTGTGACATCCAGACAACATATTTTCTTACAAAATCCTCTTTGGTGCCAGAGGTCGAGACAAATTTCCTGCTTCAAGACAGACTGAAGCTCGTAATTGTGACGATTTGGGACATTTCGCCTGCCTCCTCAAGCTACAAATAATCAGGATATTTGACCTAAAAGAAGAACTTTACGAAGTAAGTTAAATAATTTCTTTGGGAAATTTTAGAACAGTGAATGCTGTGTGTGTGTGTGTGTGTGTGTGTGTGGGTGTGTGTGTGTGTACTGTGGCTGCTGCTGCTTCTCTATACATTTTATTTATTTTTAGGTTGTAAAATAGCTTAACTTCTAAGATTAATATTTACCTTAGATAGCTATTATTGCAGGGTTTTTTTTTTTTTTTACAGTAACCCATTTATCCATGGGGAAAAAAACTGCAGACAAACAGGTTGTAGCTGTCTTAGAAACGGATTGTTCTTTACAAGACCACAGGTTTTTGAGAGCTGAAATTCTCCCTCTAAGGTCAAGCAACTTTTTAAGTCAAATGATGGAATTAAACAGCTGTGAAATATTTGGAATGCAAGCTGATACGTAAAAATCTGCAAATGAATATACTGTAGAAGAAAACAGCTAAAATCAAAATGATTTGTTGAACTCAGAAATAAAGGGTAGGCAGTGTCAAGTGTAAAAGTTTGAAACAATACGTTTCCAGGGCCAAAGAGCAGTTTTATTCATAAGGAGTTGGTAGAATATGACAATTTACTTGACTCTGGTAGATTGTTCCTGTTGTGGTTTTTCAGTGTTCGAGAAATGCTAACTATTTTCTAATCCATAATATGTGGAACACCCCAGAATCTCTATCTCTTCCATCAAGTATCATGATCTCTGACTACACCAAAATAACCACCAAATACCCTCTTCTCTACCTCTGATACTTGCACACAGTAAATCCCTCTCCTGGCAATGCCTTTTTTTTTTTTTTTTTTCAATCTAGAAAACTTCACAACCAGCAATAGCCAACTCTAATTTCACCATTATTTGGACCTCTCCAGGCAAAGTGAATTCTTATTTCCATTAACCAGATATTCATAATTACTTGATTATAGATAATATTTCATTATTGGGAAGCCCAAACCTGTGTGTCAAACCATGTATTCCATAACTTGCAGAAAGTTTGTGTTCTTTTCTATAGCCTCAAAACTTTCACACTGCATTTCTACGTAAGAGGCAGTTGAATCACATGTGTTGAATCATTGCTGTTCTTCTAAACACATTCTTTCTCTCCAGCAATCTATTTATTTGTCTGTGTCTCCCCCTCTCCCACTCCTTTCTCTACTTCTCTAGTTTTCCGTCCACACCTTCACCCATGGCACCCATGGATGTGACTCAGTTCACCAACTCAAATGAAGATGTTCACTTGGAAGACTTTTTGGAAAATCAGTTACAAAATTCTGTTATCTAGTTTACTTTTTAAGATTGCAGAAAGGCAGTTTTAAAAAAAAACAGGTGATAAACGTATAGTTTAAGATTTATTATAGGGGGCAGAAGCCGGGTTAATCAAGTGGTGCCACTGACTTGCTGAACTTCCACACTCTCTTCCTCCAACATATCCTGAATGCCATCAGTCAGTGCCTGAGACCCTCAGACCACCCATGGACAAGTGGGAGCACACATGTCAATCTGTACATTAAATTTCAGTAAAACTGGACTTCCTTCTTTTCTATTTTAATATAAAATAAATATAAAGTTTTGTTTTGTTATATCATATTGAAGACCATTGGTCTAAAATAATTTCTCTTTTAATACCTGCATTATGCTCTGCAAAGGATGTTATAAGGCTGTGTTGAAAAATACCCTTATACTAAATTGTGGAAGAGAATTCAGAGCACACACAAATTTTCCCAGTGTTTTCTTTTAACTCTCCTGTGCTTACTATTATTTAAACAGCTTTATTTGAGACATTCACCTACCATACAACTCATCAATTTAAAATGTACAATTTAATGCTTTTCAGTATATTTACAGAGTTATTTGACCATCATCACAATCAATTTTAGAACATTATCATCATCCCACAAATAAATCCTGTACCCTCATTTCCCCTCAACTCCTCCTCTTCCCTGTCCCAGCCCCAGGCAACCACTCATCTATATTCTCTTTCTAGTTGCCTATTCTGGACATCTTTATAAATGGAATCATAAACTATGTGGCCTTTTAGGGAGCTCCTTTCAGTTAACATGTTTTCAAGATTCATCCATAATGTAACATGTATCTGTATTCCATTCCTTTTTATAGCCTAATAGTATTCCATTTTATGTATATACCCCTGTTATTTATGCATCAGTTGATGGACATTTGGGTCCTTACACTTTTTAGCAATTATGTATAATACTTCTATGAACATTCATGCACAAATGTTTGTATGGAAATATGTTTTTATTTCTTTTGGGTTTATACATAAGAGTGGAATTATTGAGCCATATGGTAACTATGTTTAACCTCTGAAGGAACTGTCAAATTACCATTTTAAAAAATATTTTCCCACCAGCACTGTATAAAGTTTCCAGTTTCTTCAGATCCTCACCAATGCTTGTTATTATTATTTTTTTTATTATAGTCATCCTAGTGGATGTACAATGATAGCTCATCTTGTTTTGATTGTGTTTTCTTGATGGCCAATGATGCTGAGCACCTTTTCATATGCTAATTGCCCACCAGTGTATCTTCTTTGGAGAAATACCTATTCGGATACTAAGCTCGCTTTTAATTGGGATTGTCATTTTATTATTAGTTGTAAGCACTCTTTGGTATATTATAGATACCAGTACCTTTTCAGATATATGATTTGCAAAATTTATCCTATTCTTTGGGTTATCACATCACTTCCTTGATAGTATCCTTTGAAGAACAAATTTTTACTTTTGATGATATCCAATTTATCAATTTTTTCTTTTGTCGCTTGTGCTTTTGGTACTATTTTTAAGAAATGACTATCTAATCCAAAGTCATAAATTTGTATGCCTAGCTTTTTTTCCTAAGAGTTTTATAGTGTCAGTTCTGATAGCTCAGTCTTTGGTCCATTTTGAATTAACTTTTGTATGCAGAGTGAGTTCTATTTGTTTTAGAATGTGTAGAATAATTTTTAAAAATACATTTTTGTCCTTGTTCCTAGTTTCTGGCACACAGTTCCTAAAATTCTTGAACTCTCCCGAGTGACAGGAGTGTCTTTGGTATGCTAATAATATAACTGGTGACTAGGGGCCCCTGGACATCTTCAGTAACGGGCTGGTCTCCAGAAAGAACAAGGCATGATTAGAGAATTGGAACTTTCAGCCTCACCTCAAAACCTCCAGGAAGGGAAGGGGGCTGAAGATTGAGTTCAATCACTAATGATCAATGATTTATTCAATCAAACCCATGTTATAAAGCCTCCATAAAAATCTCTATGTGATAGAGTTCAGAGAATTTGTGAGTTGACGACACACTGATGTGCTTTGGAAGGTCATGTGTCTTCAGAGGACTTGGAAGCTCCATGCACCCACCTTATTCCCCTGTACATCGCCTAATGAATCTCTTCCATTTGGCTGTTTCTGAGTTGCATCCTTTATAATAGACCAGTAAGCAAAAGTAAAGTGTTTTTCTGAGTTCTGTGAGTTGTTCTAGCAAATTATCAAACTTAAGGAGGGGACTGTGGACACTGTCAAATTTATTGCTGGTCAGTGAGAAGTACTCCTGGAATTTGTGTTTGGTGCCTGAAGTGTGGGCAGTCTTGTGGGCCTAAGTCCTTAAGCGTTGAGGATCATGCTAATTCCAGACAGCAAGTGCCAGAATTAAATTGAATTGTTGGACACTCAGTTGATATTGGAGAACCAACAAATCACAGAATTGTAATGCTCTTTTGACTGTTATTAGAAACCTTCCTCCTTTCTTCCTCTTTCTCACTAATGTAAATTAAGTACCACAGTAGAAACTGTAATGCTTAACAAATTCCATTTGCTCTCCTATGTTTCCTAGCCCCAGTGCAATTAAGGGCCAGCGGATCTGTGAGCAGGCCAGCAGTGAGAATCCCATCTACAATTCTACAGTCTCTCTTCCCTGCTCCTGAGATTTCTGTTGCTAAAATGTCATACTGGCCATCAGACCAGTCCCTGAGTGATTATGTGGAGTAGAGGTCGCTGCTGAACTATGTTAGATTTATAATGTGAACAATAAATACACTTCTATCATTTTAAACCATAGTTTTTGTTTTGTTTTGTTTGTTTTGGCTACCAGAGAATACCATAGCTATAACATAGGTCCTTCTGCTAACAATTTTCCATTAGCCCCTCAACTATTAAGAGGTAGAATGGCTTTCATGGAGTAATTTGGTGAAACTGCTTGCCTCTGCTTCTTTAACAGAATGACCTTAGGAGTATAATTTTTGACCACAAAATGTCTTACATAAGTTAACCTAATTTTTCTTCCCAGTACTCCTGAGTTAAGCAGAGTTGTATTAATATCCACACTTTAAAGATAAGGAAACTGGGGTTGGAAATGCTTAAGGAAATTAGTTGCTTAACATCTCGTGCCTCACCAGCAGCTGATCTGTCTGTTTTCCTTCTTGTCAACACACTTTTTGCCGCCCTGGGCTTTCAGCATTTCTCTTTCTATTGTTTACTCATAATTGTCTCTGTTTCTGAATAAACTGAGTATTTCTCACAATCTTATATATAGACTCATTGACCATTTAGGGTATTTCAATCACAGTATTAGTCCATTAGATGATTAATTTTTTTCTCAAGCTTTTTTTTTCAAAGGTTATAGGTAAATAAAATGCTAAAGAATCAAGTGTGATCATGGGTCATATATATCTTAGTTACCATTACTCAAGGTAGCTTTATAGAAATTTTGCTTCTTGTAATTTCATTTCTTGTAGTGTCCTTACTTGGCTGTGGTATTGGTAAGGATAGTTTTCTAAAATGAGCTTGTAAGTCTTCCCTCCTCTTCAATTTTTTGGAAGAGATTGAGAGGATTGAATTAATTCTTCTTTAAATGTTTCATAGAAGTCGGCAGTGAAGCCACATGGTCCTGGGTTTTTCTTTGTTAGGCAGTGTTTGATTACTCAATCTCCTTGTTATTGGTCTGTAAGGATTTTCTATTTCTTCATGATTCGATCTTGGTAAGTTGAATGTTTTCAGAAATTATTCCATTCTTTTAAGTTATCCAATCTGTTGTCATATAACTGTTCATTGTAGTCTAGTATAGTCCTTTGTATTTCTGTGGTTTTTGGTTGTAAGTTCTCCTCTTTCATTTCCAATTTCATTTATTTGAGTTTTCTCTCTTTCCTTCTTAGTCTGGATAAAGTTTTGTCAATTTCATTGATCTTTTTAAAAAACCAACTCTTAGTTTCATTGATTTTTTTCTATTGTTTTCTAGTCTCTATTTCATTTAGTTTTGCTCTAATCTTTAATATCTCCTTCTTTCTGCTGCTTGGGACTTGTTATTTTTCTAGTTTCTTGAGGTGAAATGTTAGGTTGTTTATTTGAGATCTTTCTTTTATATTAATGTAGGCATTTGTCACTATAAAATTCTCTCTTAAAACTGCTTTTGCTGCATCCCACATTTTGGTATGCTGTATTTCCAGAAAATAAAAGGCATTCAAGTTAGAAAGGAAGAAATAAAATTGTTTCTGTTTGCAGATGACATAATCTTGTATATAGAAAACCCTAAAGACTGTACTAAAAACTGTTAAAACTAATAAACAAATTCAATAAAGTTACAGGATACAAAGTCAACATGCAAAAAACAGTTGTGTCTCAATATGCAAACAACAAACTATCTGCAAAAGAAATTAAGAAAATAATCTCATTTATAATAGCAGCAGAAACAATATAATACTTAGCAATAAATTTAACTAAGGAGGTGAAAGATCTGTACACTGAAAACTATAAAACATCAATGAAAGAAACTGAAGACACAAATAAATGGAAAGATACTCCATGTTCACCAGTTGGAAGTACTAATATTGCCAAAATACCCATACCTAAAGCATTTTACAGATTGCAGATTACAGAATGCAGTCTCTTTCAAAAATTCCAATAGAATTTTTCACAGAAATAGAAAAAAATCCTAAAATTCATATGGAACCACAAAATACCCCCAGATATCAAAAACAATCTTGTACAAGAAAAACAAAGCTGGAGACAACATGCATCCTGATTTCAAACTATATTACAAAGACACAGTAATCAAAGCCACATGGTATATGGGCATAGAAATAGACACATAGGCCAATGGAACAAAATAGAGAAAAAGGAAATAAACTCATGCATATATGCTCAACTAATCTTCAACAAGGGTACCAAAAATACAAAATGAAAGAATAGTCTTTTAAATAAATGGTGATGGGAAAACTGGATATTCACATGCAAAAAGGATGAAATTGGAAACTTATCTTACACTATACACAAAAATCAACTCAAAATGGATTAAAGACTTAACTGTAAGACTTGAAACCATAAAACTCCTAGAAGAAAACATAGGGGAAAACTCCCTGACATTGGTCTTGGCAATGATCTTTTAAATACGACACCAAAAGCACAGACAACAAAAGCAAAAATAAGTGGGACTACATCAAACTAAAACTCTTCCAGATGGCAAAGAAAAAAATCAGCAAAATGAAAATACACCCTGAAAAGTGGAATAAAGTATTTGTAAACCATACATCTGATAATGGGTTAATATCCAAAATATGTAAGGAACTCTTACAACTCAATAGCAAAACAAATAAATAAATGGATTTTTTAAAATGGGCAAAGGGTCTGAATAGACATCACTCCAAAGAAGACACATAATAAATGTCCAAGAAGTATATGAAAAGGTGCTCAACATCCCTAATCGTCAGGGAAATACAAATCAAAACCACAGTATCACTTCACAACTTTTATAATGGTTATGACTTTTAAAAAAAGGTAACAACTGTTGGTGAGGATGTGGAGAAAATGGAACCCTGGTACACTTCTTATGGGAAATTAAATTGGTACAGTCATATTGGAAAACAAAATGGAGACTCCTCAAAAAATTAAAAATAGAACTACAAAATGATCCAGCAATACCACTTCTGGGTATCTATCCAAAAGAATTGAAATCAGGGTCTCAAAGGGATACCTGCATTCCTATGTCATTGCAGCATTATTCATAATAGCCAAGACACGGAAGCAAGTTAATGTTCATCCATGAGTGACTGGATAAAGAAAATGTATATACATACAATGGAATTTTAATAAAGATGGAAATCCTGGGGGAAGGGTATAGCTCAGTGGTAATGCATATGCTTAGCATGTATGAGGTCCTGGGTTCAATCCCCAGTACCCCTATTAAAAAAAAAAAAAGGAAATCCTGCCATTTTTTACAATATGGATAAACCTGGAGAACATTGTGCTAAGTGAAATAAACCAGACACAGAAGAACAAATAATATATGATCACACTTATGTGTGGAGTCTAAAATAGTCAGACTCACAGAGGGGAGAGTAGTATAGTGATTGCCATGGGTCGGAGGAGGGAAAAATGAGACGGTGACGGTCAAGGAGTACAAAGTTTCAGTTATATAAGATAAATGCATTCTGGAGATGAAGTATATAGCCTAGTACCTAAAGCTAACAGTACTGTATTGTATACTTAAAATTTGCTAAAAAAGTAGATCTTATGTTGTGTTCTTATCTCTCAATCACACACACACACACATAATGAAAATAGTAAAGGATGCAGGAGGAAACTTTGGAAGATGATGGATATTTTTATGGCTTTGATAGTGGAGATGGTATCCTGTGTGTGTACTTATCCCCAAATTCACCAAGTTGTATATCTTACATATTTACAGCTTTTTATGTGTCAATCATAGCTCAATAAAGCGATTTAAAAATAAGTTATGCAATTTAATACATCTGGTAAATACTACATTACACTTAAACTTTGCTACAGCAAGCTTCATTGGGAATGGTACCTCATCATCTCCAGGAAATACTGTGATACAAATTATCATGAGTGTGTTCTTTTATAAAGGTTGCATGACAGCAACATTGGGATGAGTTTATGGAATAAAGTTATGCATACTAATGCCTTACTATAGCATTATTCCACAAGACATGGGTTCCTCTTATGCACCCATTCATCCAAATGATGAAGAAACCAAAATGTAATTAATTCTAGGCATCTCTTTCTAGAAGGTTGAGTATCTGTGGTGTGGTTATAAAATACTGTGCCATCATACAATATTTTAAGGATTGAACTCCTTATAAAATATTAAATATTAAAAATAGTAAATATAATTCTTAAAGACCTTTTCTTCCTTTCCAAAGAAACAAAGAAGGCTATATGCACAGTTTAAACAGTTTATATACTTTACTGTTCTGAGATTTATCCAACACTGAGGTACCATGTGATGGCAATGAGTACCCCTCCGGCCAAGGAAATTCCAGGCAAGGAGGCCAAATGGATTTGACAATCCTCTCACTTAATGGACTAAGAAAATGTACTCACAAGCCTGGCCCTTGAAAGTATGTGTGATGTTTTGTGTTCAAAAACTATGCAGTTAGATGTTACCAGCTTGGGACTCACTGAATTAAACAATGCTTCTCTACTGAACTGTTTCTCAGCATGTTTAATGTGCTAATGTGTGCTCTGAATCTTCTCCAAAGAAGGTGAAGCCAAAAATGTCTCTAATGCTGCTGGGCAATACAAACTCATTTTTGTGGAGCTTATTTTGGAAGAACACAATCTGAGAAACGTATGTGTATTGACTATAACTCTGAGCTCGGAGTAAGAATGTCTCGGATACTCATTAGTTCTGAAGCCTGGGCAAGCTATTTAATTTCTGACTTCAGTTAATAATATTCCTGCCTGTGTCATAAGGAGGGTTAAAGAGACCACTAGATCCAGGGAGTTAGGACTGTTCATAGCCATTATTATGCGAAACATAGTACAATAAATATTGGCTATTTCAATAAAACAGCATATTTATATGCATAATATCTGTATAACTGGATAGCTATCAAATAAAATTATATTGACTGATATAAAATAGGATTTCATAAAATCAGAATGACTCAAATGAACGTCACTTTTAAAGTTTTCTCTCTACCATTATAATTTTGGGTGACTCAGAATCTTGTTGAGTCATATAATTAGCCACTTCTAATGACTATTATTAGCATCAAACATTGCATCTGTAATAATCTTGGGAGGAGAACAGTCGTAGTATATGAAAACATGAAGGAAATGAATGATATGAAGAGAATTATATTATAGGATGCTAATAGCATCAATCCTCTAGTTTTTACATAATTTCTGTTTGGCTCGAGAGTAATTACAAAAAACAAGATGAAGCAGCTCTGTGTCAGTACAGATTACTGACAGTGACAAAACTATTTTAAGTTACTGAGAATGAATTGATATAGTGACAATAACAAAGCTTATGGTCAAAAGGGTGTCAGTCAGGCCGGGGATTTCTTCTAAAGTGGCTTTTCTTTTGAACAATTACTTCTCTCACTGCTATTCCAACTTCTTTTCTTCCACTTGCTATTTACACGTTTACTTGCACTGGGAGATTTCTCAAACAATATTTATTTCAATCATCTTGACTTGTTTAAATTTCAAAAAAAACTATGCAAAAATAAGTCCTATACAGCCCTACATTTTGAGCAAAGTGTTTGTGCCCTTTAGAAGCTTTTCATAGAGATGCATGATTTCAGCCTAAGTAAAGCTGCCTGCCAAGTATTGTAGATGATGTTCCTGAGAGAGTTTTGATTTTAACCAAATGGTTGAATATATCTATTACCAATCCAGAAGTAGGTTTGTGAGGATGGCATGTATTTATTCCAGACATAAATCCCTGAAGAACTCAGCCATCTGTGCATTATACCCACAGGAATATAAGTGACCGATAATTTGTACAGAAACAAACAAAAAAGTGTTTTTGAAAGTGAGAACACAAAATAACATCTGATTTCAAAGATACATTTATATTTCATTACTTCACATAAATTATAATTCATGAGAAAAGAGACTGAATATTTCGGAGAAGAGGAAAAATAATTTACATTGTTTTTTCTGGTCCGAAGCCGAAGTAGACTTGGGCAGCTGTGGGAGGGAAAAAAAAAAAAGGGCGTTCAAAGACTCTCAACAGGCATGCTTCAATAAGATATCCTACTGTTCTAGAAAATGCCTCAACAGAAAGGTCAATTTTTAAGAAATCATTCAAAGGAATAAGCCAAACTTAAAAGAAATTTGTCCGGGATCCTAGGTAACCTGATTTCGCCCCTTCTGAGTTGATTCTGTTTCATGTCAGAGACACAGTAGACAAGTGGATGTGAGAGGAAAGGCCGAGTGGAGCTTTACTGGCTGACCCACGACAGCCATTCTTAGTAATGCTTCCTCCATTGTCAACACTTCGAACAGAAACCACAGTATGGATCTTGCCAGTGAGAGATTGGGAAAATGCACCACATCAATGACTCACACTCCCCCACCCCCGCCACTCCTTCCCTCCCCTCCAAGAGTGCATCAGAGCCTATTACCAAGATACTGTAAGAGAAGTTTCGGGCAAATTAAGAGTCCCCTCCCTGCCTCATTGTTACCTTATTCAATAGCATCCTGGCATTTTGCAAGAAAGCCTTTGATGATAAGATCTGATGCAGCATTCCAACTCCAGAAAGTATGTTAGGGAATCTTAAATAGAAGTCATTACTCTTAAGTGCTCAGTATATTCAGGATTTCCTTTGACTATTCCACTGTCTCCAAGCCCAGCAGGTAACAAACTGGAATTGTATGCTAATTTTAAAACGTTAAGAGAAGAGGAAAGACAATTTTTCTCCCTATAGCACCTTTGTGCTTCCAAAGAAAATGCAAATTTCTGGTTCTTAAGTCACTGCTATTTCTACCGCATCACGTGTCCCAGTACCACAATGTTGATGTTTCTCCACACTGTAACAGACATTGGAAATTTGCCATGTGCTTTGCTCATTTCGTTCATTGAACTGTGAGCTCTACATGCACTGTTTAATATACAATGATCAAAACTCCCACACTGTTTCAGGGCTACAGCTCTTCTCGTGCGTGGAGTTTGCAGATACATGAATATCTGGAATCTATGTATCTGCATTCCACCCCCATTCTTTTCTACTCTCGTTCAAGAAAGAAAGTTGACTCCAAAAGTCCATTCTGCAGAGGCAAAAATGAGGTCCCCTATTGTACTGGGACATCTTTACTAAACAATTTCTGGTCATTCCCACTGACACTATTCTCTTTTTTCACTCCGCTCCAGCCAGCATACCATTCTCAGAAAAGTATTTCTAAAACTTTACTTTCACTGCTTAATCACTTGATGAAGAACCTGCCGTGGACTCTCATTTCCCACCATATCACGTTCACATCCAAAAGCCTGACTTCGGCTCTCTGCATAAATAATGTAGCCACAACATTTATCCTGCTCTTCTAGAACACAGAGCAGTCTTTTGAAAAGAAAACTCTTTCCCTGCTTCCTCCCTCTGTTGGTTATATTTATTCCAGTTCTGTGATTGCTGCCACCCCTCAACCTGGATGCTTTTTTTGGGTGGTTGTTCTTGAACTGTTTAAACAGAACTATTATTAATGACTCAGCTTTTCCCTGAAACTTCTCTGGCTATTCCCGGAAACAGGACAGAGCAGCCCTCTCTCTAATGTTACAGGTTCACTTAGAGTGAGTAACACAGCCGGCCACCTCATTCTTGGCTAAAGCTGCCATGACTGTTAGCTTTCTTTTCCTGTATTTATGGTATCTCTTCATGGGACCATGTCTAGCTAACAGTTATGCTGTTGTTTTTGTGACTACCTCTGGCTGTGTAATTAGGAGGACCTCTGTATGCATTTTATTTTAGCAAAGATATGACTTATTGGAGAAGAAAAGTAGGGAGAAATTAATCTCTCTCTTTCTTTTGCTCTCTCCTTCTGTTTCTCTGAATGAACTGTACAAATTTTGGATCAGGTGAACAAGAGATACGCATGTAATTTCAGACTAGTTACTGACCAGTGACTAAAACCCTCTAAGTCTCAGTTTCCTCCTGTAAATAACAAGGAAAACATCTAACGCATGCTTTATGTAAGGAGTAATAACATAATCATATAAGTGAGGCCATTAGCACTATTTCTGGCATTTAGTAGGCACTTAATAGATGGTATTTTTTTCTAATTTAGGAGAGAGAATTAGTGATTGAAAGAATAAACCTTAAGAAACACAAATCAGGCTTTAAATTCTAGCTTTGTCAGTTATTGATTTGCTAGGATCTCAGCCTCTGCATTTCTTATTTTTCTCCTGTCCAACATTTGGATAGAACTTTCTGCAAAACACTGGGGTGACTAATTGGGTAATAAAGATGTGACTGATGTGTCAACAAGCATGATGTGTGTGCACTGTGATCACTGAATAAAGCTGAAAGAGACAGTGGGAGAAGATATAACCTTCTCGTGTCCCTGGAGGGAACACTCAGACAGCCTTCTCTGCCTTTCCTCTCATTACTGAGTAAAAGGTGATATGACTATTACTTGCAATGGAAACACAGGCTCAATTTTCAGTCACCAGAATGTTCACTCTGATATAACAGTGAAAACTCCAAATCTGATTTAACATGCAACTGAAACCCTCAACCAGCTGGCACCTGTTTTAGGCTGGCACTTACAGTGGTGCAAGGGCTCTGGTGCCTTCTCCCTTCCAGTTCACCATCTCTCCCAGGCCCCAGCTTCATTTTGGGATCAAAGCTGGAATGAGAGAGAAGAAGTAACACCTGGGCGGCTCGATGCTTTCTGGTCTGTCAGATAGTTCAAGGTGGCAGCTCTTAGCGGAAGGCTGTGCAGATGCTCACAGCTGACCTCTGTCCTCATGGTTGCTCTAGGGGGCTTTCTGAATGTTCTCTTTGGCCAATCTCTCTCATGGTTCCCTTGGTCTCAACAAATACCTTTCTATTTCAGGGCTTAGGCTCCCAAATTAGCTACTACTCACCAGCTGAACATCCTCTCCCTGGGGTCTTCTCGTGCCTCCAGAAGCCACAAGATAGGCCTTGGAAGACCTAAGATGATTCTACACCAAGGCTCTCTTCCACGTGGCCCACAGCCAGATCTCATGCATCATCCCTTGTTCCAGAAAACTAGATCACTTCCTTTTGATCCCCTATTTCATCTTTCCCTTAACTTATAAATTTCCAGGTATGAGTTGGATCTAAGCCATAGTCTGTTGTAATTTTCTCAGGCAAGAGAAAGGTCCTTATCCTCCTAACCACGAACAGGAGGGGGAACTCATAGTGGGGGAATTGCTCTCTTTGAAGAGGTATCTGCACACATCTTCTCTCTCAAATCCTTAATTTAGACCTTTGATCTGGCTGAAGGGTCCGAGGCATACGGAACAACTTCTCGTGACCACTTCCAGCACAAGCTTTCATGTGGGTGGGCAGGCTGCTCGGGCTCACGTTGGTGTCCTGACACCGACGCTGGGGTCTGTCCTGCATTTCTCAGTCAAAACTAAGAAGGAAGGAACACCAAGGAGGAATCCTGTTATTTATCAGTCACAAAGCATAGAGCGGTGCCTGGCACCAACACTACATACATAATTTTCTGGGCCAGTGCAAAATTAAATTCAGGTCCTATTGTTCACAAATTATCAAGAATTTCAAGACGATACAATGCTAGCAGAGCATTAAACTGCCCATCTAAGTGCAGGGCCCTGTGTGACAGTGCAAGTTACGTGAAGTCAGCCCTAGAAAACAGATAGTAGAAGGAGTCATTGTTGTTTGTCCTTTGGCTCATATCCCACATAATCCCATTCTGCTCGGATGTGCCTGAATGGTTCTAGCAGCACTGAGACCTTACTAATAATCCATCACATTCGTGCACGGTTCAGAACCGATTTCGTGCTGAAACAAAAACCAGTCAATTTAGATCAGAACAGACTTTCCCCAAACTAACTGGCTACTTCCCTGATAAGGAAATGAGGGGGGCTCATTAATAACCTTTGCAAGTTATTTTTTCTGATTCCATTCTGAGAGCAAAGATGTGTGAAGTGCTTAGGAGGAACTACCACCTCTACCAGTAGCCTCTTTTTTGTTTTAGCTTCAAAAAAACAGTAACAGAGCAACGAGGCAAAAACAGAGAGTCCTATAATCAGAAATACTGAGGACGAAAGTACACTGTGCTATCCATCAAAGGACCTAATGCGTGTCATTATTTCCATTAAAGCATTTTGTGTTGGGAGAAAATAAGACATTTCTTGGAAGGGGGTGGTTTGCCTTTCTAATTCAATGGCACAGAATCTAGCATCCCCGAGGTAAGGTTCAGCAGGAGCTCACAGAGCCAGTGCTGAGATGCAGACACTGCAGGTCTCATCCATCTCCCTGACACATGCAGGGACTCATTGTGCGGCTGCCAGACACAGTCGGCTGGGACAAGAACGTTACAGAATACAGAAAAGGAAGCCATGCCGTTGGGCTCGTTACTGCTCTTCTCTGTGAATGGCTCCATAAAGCAGCTCTGGGAGCATTATTCTGAGATGAAGAAACAGAGCTTCAGTCCACGGCCATCAGAACCCGTACAAGCAGTCACGGAGTTAAGTAAGCGACGCTCAGGGAAGGCAGAAACTGGAGGTGTTCGCAGTGAGGAGGGGACTGCATTTCCAGAGCAATATGTTTGATGCAGACGCTGAGTCAGATCAGCTGCCTCTGAGATTGATGATATTCCAGCCTCTCCCATTCCCTGAATTCCAAACCAAAATAACCAAGGGTGCCTGATAGGAAAGACCTCACTCAGTCATTACTGGAAAATGTAATTCAAACAGCAGAGAGAGAGAGAGAGAGAGAGAGAGAGAGAGAGAGTGTGTGTGTGTGTGTGTGTGTGTGTGTGTGTGTGTGTGTGTGTGTGTGGAGGGGGGCAGAGTACACAGTGAGAAACCTCAGTTACAGTTCATGTCTGGGGCTCCCTCACTAACTGAAAAATAAAACAAGGAGGAAAATATAAGAAGTTGCCTGGAACAGGCAGACCCTACAAGGACACAGGGCTTTGCATCGATAAACACAGCAGAAAGGGACAGTGTGTGGTCATTTGAGGTTCTACGGCATGAAGCTGGTTTAGGCTATTCTCAAATGAGGAACATGGAGGGAGGGAGGGGAGCAAGGTCACACCTGTGCCTTTTCATAGCTCCCTGCCGTACACGCGGGTTGCAGGGTTTACTGCTGGGCTTTGGGATACGTGATTCGACCTGCGGCCTCTAAATCTGCATAATATTGATTCTTCATAAAGGGATCTCACACTATGTAAGGATCCACACCTCCCCCTGCCCACCCCCCACCTTTTATTTTAAGCAGGACTTGTTTCGGGAAAGAGGGCAGTTAGTGCAAAATCTATCAGAAGGCGTCTCAACCTGTCGTCCGGTCTCCAGCCAGGAACTCTCTGGAATGAGGCCATGCAACTCTTCTTATTTGTTAGGCCCTGGCCTATTTTTCCAGGCTGTTGTATAAGACAAATCCACCGCCTCATTTCTCATAGCCTCTCTACAAAGGAAAAAAAGCAGACAGATCTTCCCAAACTCAGACAGAATATTGTGCACAGCCAAGTGGGCTGAAAAAAGCACGCTGCCAAATTGGCCAGCACAGCTCCACGTACAGCTCTCTTTCCAGAGTTTCAGCAACAACAACAAAGATGCTGACCCCATGCCACCCCACCCCCACCCCAGTACATGAAAGAGAGCTCAGATGCTCCTGTTCGGATAGAATCGGGACTCTGCAAAGCAAGCAGAGATGTTGCCATCAAGACCCAATGCTCTTCAGAAGTATCAGAGCAAGGTCTGGTAACCAACGTTTTTGAAAAATAAAATCTGAAGCATAAAAACTTCGTGTCAGAGAGATGAACACTGAAACGGCCTACATCATCACCAAGTACAGGACAAGGCATTTGCATACACAGAAGGGTCCTAGGTTAAGTTCTGCTGCTAAAACTTTATCACCATTCCTAACAAGCATGCTCTGGGCATTAAGATCCTACTGAAGAATTAGTAATAGCCTGCTTTACGAGTTGAGTAAGTTTCAGGCACTGTGACACACTCTTTGCATGGTGTATTTTATCTAATTCTCACCATAACCCAGAAATTATTCCAACTTTATGGATGAGAATACTGAAGTTCAGAGACATTCAGATACTCGCCCCAGCTAATAGTAGCGGAGTCAACACTCTCTGTGAGGATGGGCCAATGCAAATGCCTCCCATTGTGAAACCACTCCCCACACACATCAGCTGCCCTTAAAGTGAACAGCTATGGGCTTTTCATCCTCTCTAGTTCCATCCGTGTTTACGGTGTGCAGAGTAATGAACTTGCACAACAGGTGGTATTTTTGCCCTCAGAGAATTAAAATTCCCCCAAAGTATCTTCTTTATATGAACTTAATTTTGAGGGAAACATATCTTTGAGATGATCAATAACTAATGAAGAATGGAGACAGATATTTCCTGACCCACCTCAGGGGTCGATCTCTCTTTCTTTCTATCTGTCTCTGTCTGTCTGTCTGTCTGTCTGTCTCATTCACTATCTGATCACAGCATCCCTTATGTCCGTGCTGCACAATGTGAAAACCAGCTCCCATCTGCCTTCTTTTCTCATAGACCAACAGTGAGGCATTCAGACTGCAGGAACCACGTTCCCAGTGTCTGCAGGGCCTCTGGTGGTGGCCAGGAGACTGGAAACTCTTCAGCCTCAAAACACTCCATCAAGCCATTCAGCCAGTGGCATTTCACATAATGCTACATGATTAAAGACCATGAAGGTTAAACATTCTAACCAGACACATATGTCTCGCAATGGTCTTTTGAAAACCCTCATTCTGAGGAACCATCTGGACATTCCAGGTGATCTCCATGCCTACTGAAGGGGGTCCACTCCATCATACATAATAGTTTGTGTAATCCAGCAGAGAGTGTATTTGATGGCCCCTTTTGTTTTAGCTTCTTTAAGAAGAGAGCCAAAGACTGACTTCACTTTCATCAAAAAGAATATTGTCACACACAAATGAGAAAGCCCTGGCTCTTAAAGAGTATTAGAATTTAGGACTTGTTCCTGAGCAGTGTAAGGATGCAGATCCTAATTGAGACTCAGAAGACTAAGAGAGATGACTCAGAGAAAGGATGCTGAAAGGACACAGGGATACGTCTCGGCTGGACCCAAGGAATACCCTCAAACAGCAAGAGCAGTGCAGGATTTGAAAAGATCCCTTGGCTCTCAGAGAGTGAGATAGTCATAAAACCTGAGAGTCATACAAAATCTCAGTGGTTGTCTTGACAGTACACTCTTTATACCAAAGAGGAAAAGGTCAGAAGTCCGAGAGATTGAAGGAAGGATGGACCTCATTCAGACTTTTGGACTTCAGATTCAAAGGACACACCATTTTCCTCAAAAACAAATTGGATATGTTCAGAGACTGGATTAAAATCTGTTTGGAATGTTGCAGTGATGATTCAATATTCAGACAGGCAAAAATGGGTCACATGTTATTTTCAATTCCAGATGTCTATGATATTGTAGCTATTGTACCTGGAATAAGTGATATAATCTTTGTAGGTGACAATATACTGGGTAACCTTTTTAAGATCCCTCCTCCATCCTAAGGTTATATACAGACAGAAGCATCATCTGTGATTACAGAAAAAAACTGGGGATATATCCAACAAAAATTTATATATATATATATAGTGTATGTGTAGTATTGTATTGTACATATATATGTGTATATATATTGTATGTATATATTGTATAATGTATAGGTACAATGTTACCCAGGTCATTTTATTAAATATCTAAATAAGTATTGTGCTGATATACAGTGCACCCCACATCTCTTTCAGGAAATAATTTTAACACATATTTCTTACTCTATAGTATAAGACATTCCAAAGAATGTTTTAATTTGATGGGAAACAGATTTGTGAGATGCAAAATGGAATTTTATAAAATTTCTCCAAATTATAATGCTTTGCAGATAGACCACAGCATTCATCAATTTAATCTTTGGGTGGAACTTTCAAAACAAATTCCAGAGGCTGCTGCCATTTTGTAATATGCAATTTTGCTGAGCCATGAATATAAAGGTCAGTATGCAAAAAAGAGTCACTTAAGCAGATAAATGAGATTGTTCAACACACACTTTTGCTGGGGTTCAGCTGAATTCAGCCAAGAGTTCTTGAACTTCTTTGACACTGACATTATCAACTAAGCAGGATTTCTCATTAAGTGTCTGAAGGATCACTTAAACATTTCTGTAATGTTTTATTCCATTTTATGCGGACAGTTACATGCCATATTAGCAGTCATGAATTTGAGGTTTCTTGAACAAATACAAACAGTCTTTGTGGAAGTCCAGGATCTGATATTAATTTTGTAATAAAAGACAAAAGAATTTAGAATCAAAGAATATAATCCTGTCAGAGTTTTGGTATCTTATATAAAGATACATACTGCGTTTTTCACTCTCCTTAAAAAGTTATTCATATGAGTATTTGTACATAAATTTTGAACATACAGCAAAATTTTGCCAATACTTCTAATATTTACTGGAGTCAAATATCCTGACACTAGAATGCTGACTAAACCTAATATGTAATGTTGTCAATTTCTACTTAAATTTCTTTTTCTCCACTATTCTATGTCTTCTAGATTTTACCTATTTTTTTTTCATTAACTGAGCACAAATCTCTCCCTTAGATTAAGTTGTCACTGGATATTGCATTCTCTATATTTTTTAAAAGTTTGGTTTTCCTAGTGCAGATCAGATTTAATTACACTTAAAAGAGGAGATACCCTAATCCTTTCTAGATGTGCTGTGTCAAGCATAGGGCGAAGGCCCAGAGTCATAGACTTGGACCCTGAAATGCCTGATCCAGCTGCTCTGCACCTCATTCCTGGTTCTCCTTCTCAAGTGCTACTGGTTGCCAATATCACCAGCATCTCCATTTATACTCTTATCTCTTTATTTGAACTTCCTTCCCTGCATCTATTTCATTATGCAGTGTCCAGAACAAGTGTGGGCTACATCCAGTTAAAAAAAATAAACCCCATATCTTTGCCCCTTCCATTCCCTCTAGCTGAAAAATAGGACCTGGACCCAAATGTATTTGATATTCTGGAACTGATTCCAAGCCCAATGGAAACTTCAGCGTGTCTGTAGTCACCGAAGAAGTTTACTCTGTAAGTGACAAATACAGAAGCTATGACAGTTCATTCTATAATTCCATGATTTTAAGGAAGAAAGAGTCATCATTATTTACTGGCTGTAATGACACAATTTGTGCCAGACAGCAAGATGCTTTTGTGCATCTGACTCTGCTTGTTTCTTCTATTATGACTTTCTTTTGGTATATTAGAGTGAGGATCAAATTGCTTGTAGTTTTTGCCCCCTTTATGTCTAGCATCTGGCGACGTTGTATCCGAATAGAGCTGGACCCTGCTGGTTATTTAACTAGTGAGCCAAAGGATGTCGATCACATAGAATTGCCCCCATTTGGTTTCTTTGTTTTTAAAGTAAAAGGATGATTTAAAATAAAACTTTCAGTTTTTGATATTTCAAATAGTTACTATGTAGAATAGGACACGAAATGGTTAACTTAATTGAAATGTCTAAGCCTAACACTGCTAGACCTTTCAAGAGGGGATGGCTGATGCAGATACACAGTTAAGGGTTTAATAACACGTATTATCTCCCTCAACGTTGCTACACTTAACATAAACAATGGCTCGAAAGCCATCAGCCAAACCGAAAGTGAAATGGTTTAGAAAGTGCTGAATGCTTCTATTATGCGTTATTTTAGCTGGGGTAATGAATATTGTATGATCTCTTAAAGTCGAGGTAGTTTTGTACTATTTTGGTGTCTATTATTCTTAGAGAATCCTTAAGTAATGCAATGGAGCTAAACTTAAATGCTATTTTCCTGTTTAGGTCATTATTCTTCCTTTTTTCCCAGCACATTGGATTATATAAAATCCTGCAGAGGCACTTTAAAGATACAATAGAAGCAATGCTAACTTTAAAGTGAATCTTTCCTGGGAAGAACCCATTTTCAGTCACGATTTCTAATTACAGTAGAGGTGACTCAAAAATTGCCAAACATTAGATACCTCAAAAAGGCACCATAAATTAGCATCATTTTACAGATGAGGAAATTTAGGTATCATAAGATTAGGTGACTGGCCCAGAAATAAATATACATATTTATATACAAAATTTTTTATATATATATATATATATATATATATACACACACACACACACACACACACATACATACACACACACACACACACACACACAACTAAATATATATATATACATGACTAAAATATACACGCATGTATAAAGGGAAAAAGAACTAAACAGTAATTATCTATCGTGTTCTAGGAATTGAGGTAAATAGGTAAATGTTTCATAAATGATCTCATTGACCCTCCTTACCTTGATATATTTTCCATGCACTAAACCCTTACAAAATTTCAAGCTACTATTACCAAATCAGTTCTGCCATAAAGACCGCTTCCCATCTGTCCCTCATATCGTCAGCCATCTTCCCTACTAACCAGAAAAGGCATGGAAGCAGCAGTCACTTTGACTTCTTTCCATGAATCACTTGGGAGATGAAAACCTTTCTGAAGCCACTGAGCTAGTAAGGAATTCCACTTGTATTTCTCTCCATCTCTGTCCCCACTCTTCCCCTAGGTCTCCTTTTGTCACTGCCACATCTATCAACAGCTGCTCAAACAACGCCCACTTCAGTTTATTGTTTATTTAACTCCCTTAACATCTCCCTATGATAACCACGTTAATTCAGAAGGTTCATCTTTGAGGACGGTGGATTAGTTAGGGTCCAGATAGCCACCTTCTTCCTACAGCAGCTAATTCATCATCTTGCTACACATGATCAGACCCTTTCCCATCTGATCACTGTGTGTGGCCACCGGAGGCGATCATTCTTTCTTGACTTCATTTTCTATGTTTTCTGGAACTAGTTTGCATATTTACTTTTCCCAATATCCATCCCTACTTACTTACACAGATGCAGATAAGACTGTATCTATATTTCATAGATGGATATGAATGTAATTTTATGAGAACACCTTTGTACTTCAATGTTCCCAATTATTTTGAAATTAATGAGATATGTACACGTTTCACTTTGGTCATTTTCTTCCTTATATTACAACAACATTTTATATGCTTAGTGTTAACCAGAGCACCATGTGAGTTTAACTATCAAAGCTTTTGAACATTTATTTATTTCCTTTTGACCAAAATCAAACTTTTGATATTTTACTTGTTACCATTAGATCTTCACTATGTTTGGAAATCTAGTTTAGGCTGGTTTCTTTTCCTGTTTTTAGCAGATAATTGTTAAAAACAAACAAACAAAAAGTCTGTCCCTTTCAGGGACGTACTATTCAACAGATCAACATCTTGGTGCTAAATTGGTAGGTGAGTAATCCTAGAAGCAGTGTGCTTTATGTGATGACAGTTTTTAAAGTCACAGACTGCTGTTTCTCTGTGTCATTTGCTTTCTTTTTCCTAATGGATTTAAAAATTCATTCTCATCATCTTTTTGATCTCCGTGATTTTCTTTTTCTATCCCCCGTGCTACTTATTGTCACTCTTAGCCATGTGTTTAAATGACAGTGTTCCCCAAAGATCTAGAAACTTTAATTTTTTGTTATAAGATTAGATTTTATTTGAATAAACCATAAAGGAGCTTTTATGGTTCATTAGTCATCCTCCTCCCCTATCTCTGTTTCTTATCCCATTCTAGCTTTGGGGAAAAGTGGTACGCTAACAAGGATTATAATTAGATAACACTACATGGGTAGAGTATGCTATTACTGAATGATGCTTGCATATTATTTCTTCTTGACTGGTGACTAAAGCAACATTGAGGGATTCCTAGGGAAAGGACCAGAAGAATCCGCTAGCTATCATTATTTTAGCAGAAACAAGCTCCCTGAAAAAGCACTTCCAGCCACTTCCCATCACAAAGTAGCACAATGAATATAAAGAAACTTACTCCTGTAAATCAAGTCCCTTATTTTTTTTATGTTTTGCTTTTCCCATTGTTGTCATTGTTGTTGTTAATATTGTTTTATCCCAGCAACTTCCACTACTAAATTCTGATCCTTTAGAAAGCTTGAATATATGCACACAGATATTCAATACCTCTGTTTTGAATAATCTTATAACTAAAGGTGACATGCAACAAGTTTAGTACTAAGAATAATTAAGAAGAGATATATAACAGACAATTGGAAACATCCACCCTGAAGATCACATGCAACAATGTTTTATACATTCTATAAAAAGTTTACAATATTACAATTTTAAGTACCAATATACAGAAGATCCAGCACAGTTGAGCTATAACTTATTCAAATTACAGTGTCATAGTTCCATTACATTTTGTTAGCCCTTTCATATCACTCCAAATAATCCTCACACATTTAACAAGGTCTCAGATTTGTTTTTCCAAATAAAATACATTTCATCCAGGAAATTCAGAAAGTTGCAGTTAGCTTAGTTTGATTACAAACATCTGTCACTGGCATGCACTAGGTACTACTTATCTATGTCTCCAATTTAACACTCCATGATAGCTGAAATTGCCCCACTAAGCAATCAGATAAAACTGAATTATCTTGAAACATTTTTCAAGTTTGGGTTTTAAATTTTAGTGTAAGTTAGCCAACTGTACTTTTTTTTTTTTTTTAATAACTTGACAATTTAAGCTTAGCAAAAGTTCTGTTTGGGGAAATGTTACCATTTAAGGAAACTCCCATTCCAATGTTAGCTATTAAATTTTTACTAAGGTGTTGTCAGTTCCAGTTCAGTAAAATACCTTCATTTAAAATAAAAGTTTATATAACTTAAAGTCAAAGTTGGTAATGTAAAACATGTTGCTCAGAATTTGTTTTATTCCTGTAATATAATATTCACAGTCACCCTGAGAAATGTGTTCTTTGATCCCCACTAAAGAGGTAAAGAAAGTGAGGCTTAGAGAAGTTAAGTAACAGGCCCCAAGGCAACGCCAGCTGCTATGGGGTTTACCCAGGATTTTATTTCAGGCTATTATGACTCCAAAGACATTAGTCCAGGTTAAATGCAATTCACATCTCTGCCTTCTTCTAGGCATTTCTGTTTTTGAGAGAACTGGTCAACCATGCAAAACCTCTCCTATGTACTGTCAGCTATAGAGATTTCTCTCTTCTAAAATATATCAAGGGCAGAGATTATTTTGGGGTTTTTTGTTGTTGTTGTTGTTGTTGCTCCCATAGCTTCAAAGCCTAGGCTTTACACAGTGGGAAAGAGACTTGTTTTGCTACCTGACCAAAATGCCTTAAGCAACTAATACTAGTTTTTCTAAGCAGACACAGAGTGAGTTAAAAGCTATCTAACCATTGTAAATGAATTTCCATAGAGCAGCAATTCCAGGCCTGCCTACTTGTACTCTACTGTTTTTATTTTTTAGCAACTACAACTAACTTAGACTTAAACCAAGTATGCTCTTTTTCTTTCTCCTAGTTCATGAGTGGAGGTAAAATATTACCAGAAACTAAAAGAAGAAGGAAGTTAGCTGCCTTCCTATTGAAAATGGGATGTAGCTGACTCATTTGGAAGCTCACTAGGTGGTTTTTTTTGTTGTTTGTTTTTTTGGGTTTTTTAAATCATATAAATTAGATAAGTGACTGTTTTTGCTATAGGTGCTAACCTGGTGCTTTTCAGATCCTTCTGTTGGAAGGCAATCAGGGATCTACAATTATAGGGTGCCCCATGGCTCTTTTACGAGGGACATTTGGACAGAAAACCTGCTAGCACTTGCTGTCGGTGGGAATCACCACAGACCTTTCAGTTGTGGTTTCTAACTGTGGATACCTCAGCAGGCTGCCAGCTATTTGGCTCCTGGAAAATGTATAATAAGTTTTAATGTTTTCATTCTGCCATTGATAGATGGATAGATAGATAGATAGATAGACAGATAGATAGATAGATAGAATTTATTATTTGGAAACCACAAGAAAAAAAATGCATTTTATAACTGTCCAGATAAATAACATTTAAAACTTTATCCAAAAAAGTCAGACTCTTTCTTAGCCAATGGATTCTTTCAGCAGCTGGCTTTAGAGGGAACAGCGTAATGTTTAACCCATAATCATGCTATGAAATTTGCCAACTGCCCTGTCCCTTTGATCACTCCAAAAAGAAATATGTTCTTGTCTGTTTGAAAGAGAATCAGATACCTTGTACTTTGGTTATGCTATGCTTGGTCACCAGATTCATAGGGTGACATTGTTTAAAATGCAAAGAAATGGAGGGGGGAAAAAAAGAAAAGAAAAGCTGTTGGAAATTCAGGAAATAGCACCTGAAGTAGGGATAAAAAAAGAGGACCTTTTTATAGCATCTTTTTATGGATACTGTAAGACAAGGATTCACAATATACTTGTGACTCAAAGAAATTAGTTTGCCCTTAGAAATATGAAATGTTCGGCTCTTTTATGGCACAGAGAAGAAACTGACCTCAGTTGCTTAGAGAATAACTTTGATGATTATGAGAAAAAAAAATTAAACTTGTAAGGGACAATTTAGAAGGAAAGCTCTGTATATGCTTATATTTTCAGATACTGAAGTGAACAGTCTGTTTGGATAAGCATCAGAGAAAGGAGTCTTAAGAGCACCAGAACATCTTGTCAGTGGAGTACGATACACAGACTTGGATATTGTAAAGAATCTCTTTTATCTGAACTCTCACTTCCTGGCCTGGATAAAACTCCATGAAAAATGTCTGACCTGACTAGTTTTTCAACCTTTAACCCTTTGATATCCTCCAAGTGGAACTTAGCCCTTCATGGGAAAAATGTTTAAAAAATTCAAGTTTTAGAATAATTCATTTTTCTCACAAATTAAAAAAACACTTACTCATGTGATGAAGTTAGTTAAACTTTGGAAGCTGGAGCAAGTAGAAGCCCGTATAAGGGCCTAAAGCAGCATAAAGCAGTCTAGAAGTTAACTGCTAGACATTTAATATCTCTCTGGCTTTTAATTCTTTCCCTCCATCTTTCTTTGACCCTCATCAGAATAGACATTTTTACAAAGTGTCCACTCAAATGTGTATTTACAATACAGCTGACCCTTGAACAACACAAGTTTAAACTGTGTGGGTCCACTGTGTGGGTCCAGTCTTCCTTAATGCCTGCATGGAGTTCCATGGATGTAGAACCATGGATGCGAGGGCCAACTGTAAACTTATACATAAATGTTTGACTTCAGGGAGGGCTGGGGCCCCTAACCTCTGCCTTGTTCAAGGATAAGCTGTACAGTATATTGAGTTTGGAAACAAAGAGGAAACCTGGTAGTATGATTCACAAAAATGTAGTTAACTACACGAGTTATCAGTGCACTCCAGAATAAAAGTTAGAAAGTTTTTTTTTTTCAGATGGGAAAAAATGGCAGAGCTAAATTATTATATCCTTGTATCATATTAGTAGGTTCTACTAAACATGTGTTGTAAATTTTAGGTGAATAATGACCTACTGTTATTACACAAGGATTAGAAGTTTCAAGACAATTCTGAGAAAAGCATATTTACTGTTAGGTACCTGTTAGCTATTGTTACTTAACAAATAACCCTGAAACTCAGCATCTTAAAACAACCATCATTTTATAATAGCTCATAATTTATGAGTCAAGAATTTAGTCTGAGCTCAGCTGGTTGGTTCTTCTGATACATATGGTGGTCACCCAGTGCCAGTCATCTGGCAGGTGGGCTTATCTGCAGAGTTCAAAACAGCCTCATACGCATGTCTGGTGCTACAGTTTGAGTCTTTAGGTCCCCCCACCAAATACACATGTTGAAATCCTAACCCCAATATAATGGCTTTTGGAGGTGAGGCATTTGGGAGGTGGTTCAGTTATGAGGATGGATCCCTCCTGAATGGATCCCTTCTCACAGTGTGGAGAGCAGATTTTAGGATGAAGGGAAGGAAGAGTAGATTCAAGAAGGTTACAGGCAACAAGGAGACAGCTTAAGAAGAAAAATCAACAAAAGTTGGTGATAGATTAAATATGAAGAATAAGTGAAAGGGACTGAAACTTAAGTGCTTGCTGTCCACCAATATCTACTGTCTCCTGTTTAATATTACTCATTTTAACTGAAAAACACTTAAGTGTACTAGGCACAGTCCTAAAGACTTCATATTTTTTTCTGTGAAGTAGATGAGATTATGCACATTGTCCACATGAGGAATCTGTCACAAAGAGAAGCAAAACACCTCGCCAAGATCACAGTTCGGTAAGTAATAGACCAGGGACTTGAACCCAGGCTGTCTGCCCTGTGAGTCTATAATCATAATCCCAAACCATATTAGCCCATTTGAATTTTAGGTTTATGGCCAGTCAGCTCAGGCTACATTCTCGGATTGCAACTCCCCTGCAGTTTGATGTGTTCTTGTGACTAAGCTCTGGTATCGCTACTGTTTGAGCACATGTTTTATTCCCCTGCCTTTCCTCTTTGCCCACCAAGAGATGGTCAGCATTTGAAATACTGCTTTGAACCCCACAATGGAAGTCATATACTGATGATAGCAAGGCTGCCCCAACAACTTATTTAATTAGACCACTTATTTAGAAACAATGTGAAAGAGAAATGTTATTTAACCTATGGTAAATTGGGCACAATTTGTTGAAGCAAGCCAACCTGTCTCCTTCTTACTATAAGGACTGTCACAGATGACTCCACACTTTCTGGAATGCAGAAATGGAGGTACAATAAGGCTAATCACTATAGGAAGAAACATGGTAGAAGAGCACGTTTGGAAGATGAAAAGATCATGTTATAATCATGTTGGTTACAAACATGTTAAATTTGAGATAATTTTAAAACATTCAAGTAGAGATGTTGAGTTGGTGACTATATATATGGATCTAGAGCTTTAAAAAAAAAAGAGCTGAAGATAAACTATTTTATTGGTACAATTCTGAAGCCAGCTACACATCAAAGGAAATATATATATTTATACACACACACACACACACACACACACACTTTTCTGTAATAATTCATAATAATCTCAAGTGCTAAAAGATAGGCTTTTTATTTCCATTTTATTAACTTCCAAATTTATCTTAGAGCATACATTTTAAAATTATGAATGTTTAGCATAAATAATCCATTTAATCTCATATTTGTGAAGAAACTATTGTCTATAGCCTCTGAAAAGTTAGCATAGTATCTTGTATCAGAAAAATTACTTGTTTAGAGAGGTTAGATTATTGGTAATTGTCATAGTTGTCTACTGCTGCATAACAAATTATCCCCAAATCTAGCAGCTCCAAACAGCAAACATTTGTTATGTCACACTTTCTGTGGGTCAGAAATCTGGGCACAGTTCAGCTGGTGCCTCTAGTTTCACATCTCTCCTGAGGCTGCTTTCAAACTGTAGGTCAGAGCTACGTCCCAGAATTCAACTGGGGCTCACATGTCTGCTTCTGAGCTCTCTCAAGTGGTTATCAGAGAGCTTCCATATCTTGCAGCCTATTGAATTGAGGGCTTCAGTTCTTCACCATGCTACAGGGGCCTCTCCACAGGACTGCCAACAGCATGGCAGCTTGTTTCCCCCCAGTGCAAGTAATATGAGAGACAGAGCAAGAGACACAGAGAGAGAGACTATTACAGATGGAAGTTACAGTCTTTTAAAAACCTAATCTTGAAAGTGCCATCCTATCACTTCTAAAATAGTCAAGATCACAAAAGCAGAGAATAGAATGGTGGTTACCAGGGGCTGGAAGGAGGGGGAAATGAGAGGGTACCAAGTTTCATTTATGCAAGATGAATAAGCCCTGGAGATCTAATGTACGACAATGTGACTACAGGTAACAATACCATATTATGTACTTGAAATTTGTTGAGAGAAGATCTTAAGTGTTCTCACCACCCAAAAGGTAAATATGTGAGGTGATAGATTTGTTAATTAGCTTGATTGTGACAATTATTTCACAATGTGTGTATATATATATATCAAATAGCAAGTTGTATACCTTAAATATATACAATTTTCATTTGTCAATGATACTTTAATAAAGATAAAAAAAGAGATAAGAATTTTTAAAAAGTCAATCAGTAAGCCCAGCCGACTCAAGGGGAGGGGATTACACAAATCTGTGAATAGTAGGAGGCAGGGATTATTGGGAGCCATTTTAAAGGCTGTCTGTACAGTAATCAAGGTACAGAAAACAAAACTGTGGTTACAAAGGAGAGAGGAAAGGAGAAAGGATAACTCAGGGGTTTAGGGTTAACATACAAACTACTATATATAAAATAGATAAGCAATAAATATAGCACAGGGAATTATATCCATTATCTTGTAATAACCTATAATGGAATGGAATGTATAAAAATAATAAATCACTATGCTGTATGCTTGAAACTAACACAATATTGTAAATCAACTAATTTCAATTAAAAAAAGAGTCCCTAATGATGTTAATGTAACTTTTATGAGGGTACATAAATTCTCCCAGTTATAAATTTTGGGGTTATAATCAATATTAAACTTCTATATAATATATAAACACACACACACGTTGTGGTTAGCACTCTGTGGGATACAGAGATAAATGTCATGGAACTTGAACTCATTAATAAGTTTCTTTTATAACATGTGGGTTATTTACTCCTCAACTGGAAACATATTATTTTGGGAATTCAGCTAAATGTACATGCATTCATATAATCCCATATGGCAAAATGGGGTATGATAAAATACAGTATTTTTTCATACATAGAAATAAGTCAAGCAATGCCTTTGTATTGGACACTGTAAATGTTATAGGAATAATAGATATTAATAATTATATTATATTTTAGAATTGATATTCTTAGCTTTCACCAATGAAACATTTTTATTCTTAAAAAATGAGAATTGAAATTTTTTTTAAATATGCAATGGTGTCATTAAAGAGAAAGAAAAATGCCATATGACATCATTTATATGAGGAATTGAAAAAACTGTAACAATAATAATGACACAAATGAACTAATTATTATTTTGATTTCTTAAATATGTGTAAGCATATTTGACTGTCCTTTATGATTGGATTACCACATTCTATTGATTCTTATTATGTAGTTGGCTTTATCCCTTTGATAACTATGTAAGTTCAAAAAGCTAAAGATCTAATCTGTTCTTAGAAACAATGATTAGTACATATATGTAAACTAAAAAAAATGCAGTATACTCTATATGTGTATTTACATGCAGTATAATGTGTATGTGCAGTCAAACTGTAATAATTCTACCTAATAAAACTGAAAAAGGAAAAAAAATTAAAAATTAAAAATTAATTAAGAAAAAATAAGGCAGCCCAAAACTCCACTAAAGTAATTTTGGCACCTCAGGAAAAAAAATTGTAATGGTGAAGAATGTAAAATGCTTTTACATCATATTTGTTAAAATAAAATTCAAAAGGAGGGTTATGATAAACCTCTACAAAGCTTCTTAAAAATTCATTGCAGATATGATCCCATTTTTTAAGTATTAAGATTAATAAAAAGTAATTAAATTAAGATAATTAACATAAAATATAGTGTTCATGCTCAGTAGGGTTACTTTAAACTGGATTATAATTGAAAACTGACATCTTTTTACCCAGCACACTAACCAAAGGCTTTTATTTCATCTTGAGAAGATTACATATCAGTATAAATCCAGAGATTAGAAAAACTCTTTGTAATTACATAAATTGCCTGTCTAATATCATATCAATTTAAATGTTACATAAAGATAGAGCAAGAAAACTGAAAAGTTAAAATAAATAATCACTTAACTGCTGGAGAAAAGTTCGTAGTGTTCCTCTATCAGAAAAATATCAAAGATTTTTCAATTCCTTATTGATCAGCTCATTTCCATAGTGTGAAACTTTATAAGCTATTGAACTAGGTGAAAAAGAACAGATACATTTGAAAGTTGTAAATAAATATTGTGCTAATTCTCAGATCCAGATAAAAATGTAAAACATTTGCTATATTATTGCTTCATTTGGCACATCAAATTAAACTTATATGGTAAGTTCTCATAGTGCATAGGAATTATCCCTGTATATAAGCACTATTGTTGTCTAAATTTGTAGTATATCAATGGTCATATTTAAAATTATTGCTTTACAATTTAAACAAAAATCAATTAAGAAATATTTGGGTAGATAAAGCATTGACTGGTTAGGTAGAGATAATTCACTAGGCAAAAGATTCTCCGGTCAGTAGAGAACTTCTCATACTTTGAGTAAGAAGAGCATCAGTTGGATACAAAATATCCACTAGTCACTCAACTATTAGATTCTAACAAACATTGGTTAAGCACTTCTTATGTGACAGATATTGTAGTAAGCACTCTGGAATACAGGGATAAATAAAAAGATAAGGACAAAGATAATATTCGAAGTGATCCAAGAAGCACACCACAGATAATGTCAGGAATCTAACTTCAAGTACTATATAATATAATATGAAAGTTATTAATTTCCTAATTTGAAACTTACGTGATTTTTTTGGAGCTCAGATAAGAAACTACTGAGAATCTTCCCAAATGAGTCCACACATAAGTTCCTTTTCTTTTCCTAGAAATCATGCAAAAACCATTTGTATTCAGATAAAAGGAGAGAAGAGAGGGCTTAAAAAAAATAATTTCCCAGAAGGGAAATTTTAGCACAAAGCAGTCTATAGATAATTGTCAGAGGAGAAAATTTGGATTTTAACAGTACAGAAAATTCCTGCAAATAGTTTGTCCAGGAAAACTCCAACTTATTCAGTGATGTGATCTACATCTTTGAGGGGACATTATTCAACCTTGTGTAGAACAGCACCTACACAAGGACAACAGACAAAATGAAGCACAAGACGTAATGGTTTACACTGCAGAATAAACCTACTGTCACAGTGCCTATGAAAAATCTGAACAACTATTTCAGCATGGATTGAAAATTACGACCTTATGAAACAAGAGACTCTAAAACAATAGACTAGACACACAAATAAAGAACTCAGGTAAGAGATGTCAAGAAAATGTGTGAGCTGAAACATGAACTGCCTTATCTTAGAAAAGAAGTAGAAAAAGTAATTGCAGAAACAAAGGAAAAAATGAAAGCTACAATGAAGATTGGCCACTAAAAAAAGAAGGTAATAAATAAGGCAAAGAGTAAAAGAGAAAAATGAAAGATAAAGACTAAATTAATTTAAAACATTAGCTCTTTAAATTAGGTAAAAGTGAAATACCCTTGATATATGCATAATTGGAGTCTCTGATGAGGAAGGCAAAAACAAAAAAAACCCAGAAAAATGTATTTGAAGATATAATTTTTAAAGATTCATGAAAGATCACAAAAGGACAAATACTGTATCATTTCACTTTCGTGATGTGTCTAAAATAGTCAGATTCAGAGACAGAAAGTAAGATGATGGATGGTGGTTGCCAAAGGTGGCGGGGAGGAGGGAATGGGGAGTTTTTGTTTAATGGGTATGGAATTTCATTTTGGGAAGATGAAAAAAATTCTGGAGATGGAGGGTGGTGATGGTTGCACAACAATGTAAGTGTACTTAATGCCACTGTATACTTAAAAATGGTAAAATGGTAAAATTTATGTTACATATATTTTACTACAGTGAAAAAAATCATGAAAGAGGACTTATCTTTTCATAACAAAAAGGAACATCTTCTGTTGTAAAGGAATTGACCTAGAATGGGCCAAGACAGTCCATTAAAAACATTGGAAACTGAAGATGGAGAGAGAGGCAACAGTCTCACAACACATGTAAAGGGAAAACCAGATCAAGCTAGTCTCAGATTTCTCCACAGAACCTTGCAATACCAGAAGTGAGTGGAGCGATATCTAAACAATACTTAAGGAGAGAAACCATGGACCATGGATTTTACATTCAGCCAGCTGTACTCAAGTATAAAAATTACAGGTAATTATTTAAATATGCAAACATGGAATTTTATTCCCATTATTGGGTACATTTAAACTTTTTTAACTTACAGTAAGGGACAGTTTTACCAAATATTTTGCAACTGTGCAACATAGGATGTTAGGTTGAATAATGTCCCCTCAAAGCTGTCCACATTCTAATCCCAGGACCTGAGGATATTAACCTTGGATAACAAAATGGTCTTTGCAGATGTAATTAAATTAGGGATCTCGAGATGAGATTATCCTGGGTCATCTAGGTGTGTCCAAAACAAGCACAAGGGTCCTTATAAAATGGAGGCAGGAGGATGAGAGTCAGAGAAGGTGGTGTGATTTGAAGATACTATTCTGCTGGCTTTGAAAATGGAGAAAGAAGTAATGAGCCCAGGAGTGAAGACAGACTCTAGAAGCTGGAAAAGGCAAGGAAACAGATTCTTCCAAAGAACTGCCCTTAGGAAGCAGTCCTATCAAAATCTTGACTTTAGTGAGACTGATTTTGGATTTCTGACCTCCAGAACTGTAAGGTAATAAATTTGGGTTGCTTAAGTCATTAAGTGTGTGGTAATTTGTTACAACAGCAATAGAAAATTCACACACATGGGTTATTAATTTCCCAAATTTATATCATTATTTTCTCACTAATTTTCCAACCTCCTGTAATAAATGTGACACAAACACTCATAGGGGAATGGAGAAAATGAATTGGCTGCACAGTAAGTTTTGCTGATTGTCTCATTTAAGATACCTTTAACTGAAAGCTAAATATACTGGTTGAATTTGGCAAGTCAAGTGATGTAAGTTTATGCATATTTAACAGTACGAAGGTAAAAAGTAAGAAAAATAATAAAACCTTGGAAGAGAGAGAGGAGGGAAGAGAGAGAAAAAAGTACCAATTTTCTTATTATAGAAAACAAATCAACACTGTCTAAATCAATTTTAAAAAAAAGAGAGATTTTAGGATTATAAGTATAGCAATGGGGAAAAACCACCAAATATTTCTAAACATTAAATGCATGTGTACATGCACACAGACAAACACACACACTCTTAATAAACCAAAATCAAAGCCACACAGTACAAAAAAACATTAGCCATAAAAACAGAAAAATAACAAGATAATATGAAAATTAAAAAGATGGACAAGAGTACACTAAGCAAATGCAAAACAAAAGAAACAGGCATAATTTTATTACCAACTAAAGTAGAACTCAGGGTGAAAGCATAAAGTGGTACAAAAAGGGGAACTTGATAATTATATAAGGTACAGTTTCACATGAAGATGGAATCGTTATGAACATCCATGTACCAAATAGCATAACACCATTATTCAGAAGGCAGAAATCATAGAATATTCAAGCAGAAGTGTACTAAACTCACCAGCAGTTAGACACACAGTTACTCAATTTAACTTAATCCAGAAAATATATACTGAGCTCCCATCAAGCACTGGGAATACAGCAGTTAAAGACATAAACCAAGACTCCTCCCTCTGTGCATCTCGTGTCCTACTGTAGAGAGACAAAAAGTAAGTGAAAAAAGTAAAACGTACCACATGGTAGAACATGATCGATTCTACAGAGAAATTAGAGTTCTGGGGTGTGAGTTTCAATTTTATTAGAATGGCCGAGGAAAACCTCAATGAAAGGGTGCTTTTGAGAATGTTTTGAAAGAGGTAACCTGGATAAAGGAAGGTGGAGAGAGCGGCTGATGGGAAATAGATAAAAGAGGCAGGGAGTAAAAACCACACTTTTCACTCTACATCTCCTGTACATTTTGAACAATGTAGTTTACAGTACTTTTCAAAAAAATTTAAAATATACTGTTTAGGGAACCAGGACAATTTGGGGAAACAAACTGAACATAAGACAGACTATTTGGGTTTTGGTTCAGGTTCAGTTGTTAACTTGCTTGCGACTGTGGATGAGCCACTTAATCTCCTGGGCTTAGTTTCTGGATCTGTAAAAATGGTGGAGCTGGATTAAGCAAACTTCAGATTCCTTCCTCCTTTAATATTCTGTAGGTCTGTGATTTAATACAGTGTTCACCAAACTGTGGCCTAGGAAAATAGTTTTGGAGTCTAGCCGTTATTCAACCTTTTTATCAGCACTCAGTTCTCTGCTTCCTTGCAACACACAAATAATGAACAACTGTTTTTCTAACACTAAAATCACATAAATCAAATCACATAAAGAATAACTATTAGAAAACTCATGAAACAGCACTTTTTTCAAAGGAATTCAAAACTAAACGACGATAGAAAAACTGCACCCCCCTCAAAATAATACCAGACTATCCCTTCTGGCCTCATCATCATCATAATAAAATCATGAATATATTTTAATATATATTTAATATAAATCTGCAAAAATTACCTTTTTCTTCTCTTGTAGATTGCCATAGCTTTGGGGTAAGCCCGAGGAAATTTTCTGTTCATCTTAAGATTAAGCTCAATTAAAACTGTGGGTGAGATATTCCTTTCTCTATGTCATTTGGCAGTTCATGATGTGATATGATTTACGTTAGTCTTACAGTAATGTGCCTAGATTCTAACTCCTGTCTCTGAATTTTATGGAATTAACTCCATAGAGTAAGATCTTATGTAAGTAAGATTTTGTTTCCTTGAAAACTCCCACAGCACATTCTGCAGAAGTGTGTTCAAATATGTGTTCAAATATGGTTCTATCTTGACTGATCCACGATATGAAGAAAGACATGAAGTGAAAGGTCATGTATAGCCCTTTCAGAGAATGACTTCTAAATTCTCCTACCTTGATGCAAATGAGCAAATCATCAAATAGGCCAAGTAAGCAAAGTCTCTCATGTCTACTAGGTCAACAGCTTTTCTCAAAGAGAAAAAAAATGTCCAACTATAAGATCCTACCACTTATACAGTAAAAATATTTGTGTGGTCACAAAATAAAATAATGGTATTTTTTGCTCTTTGATCCAAGAAGCATTTGACACCCAGATATTTCCCTTAATAGCAACAAAGGGATGACAGTGACTTTTGTAAATAAACCGCCTCAAAATGCAGATTGAATGAAGTTCCTTGAAAGCAAGATGGCAACATTCAGTACAATCTCCGTATATCCTGTGGAAACGTGAAATATGACAGGTGTTCCATTTTGGTAGAGTTTCTTTTTTCATTAATCTAAAGGTACTCTGCTTTCCCATGGAGACTTTCCTGAAACCAGGACTTGCTTAATCTAGGAAATGATAAAAACCATTTCAAATCTTGCACTGTAGTCCGAATCAGCATTCCTTGCCTAAATACAGTCTCACATATTCCCACCCCTGTATGATTACAAGTTTATACACAATCTTTTTCCCCATACCTGAAAGTAAATGTTTTGTGATTTTTTTCATCAGCATCACCTAATAAAACTGTATAACTCCCTAAAATCAGAGTGGTAGAAGTGATCATTTTTTTGGCCAGAGAGGGGCCAAAAAGCAAATTTCAGTCATGTCAATAAAACTGCATCTTACTTGTTTGTAGGTCTGAAACAGCTGTTTTAGCATGTGAGCTAACAGAAAGTTGGGCAGCTCTACTCAAGAATTCTGTCCAAATTACCCTCAATTATCATGGATATCACCTGTTTTGAGTTTCTCACTCTTACTCCTTGACTAATTTTCCATTATAGATTTGTGTCTGCATATTACACATCACTGATATGTAAAATGTATCTAAATACTCTCTTTCTATTTGTATTCTCTATTCTTTTCTATTGTTAAATTAACATACTGTTGCTATGTAAAGACCTATTAGAGCTATATCCAAACTAGAATGTTGTATAATGTTATTACAAACAATTCCAAAAAATGTAATACTGCAATAATAATTTCACAAGTTATTTTTCTCTCAAGTTTACATAAGATTTCCACTAAAACTAAAAAATAGCACCTCAATTTGTTTAATTGTTTTCTTCTTCTTGCTCCCAGCATTCAGACATACCAGAAGTTTGAACAAGAAAATATCTTTATTTGAATAAGCAGCTTTGTAAGAAAAAAAATGCTTTAAAAGTTGTAATTTGGATTAATTGTTCTCAGGAAATTGAAATCCCACCAATTAGAAAACTATTGTTTTCATTATTGAGAAATAGCTGAAACGAAAATGCTGTTTTGCAGTGCTACTAAAACTGGAGAGTTGATATGAGAAACAAAATCAGTCGTTTTCCAAAGTAGACCAAAAGAAAACACAAGAAAAACTGAATTGACTTTTAAAATATAAAATATTATGTTAGACCCATAAGTGAATCATGACATTAGTATAAGATGGACACAAACTGAAAAACGTATTGTGGTGGATATATCTCTAATGCTTCCTTATTTTCCAACCTCAGTAGAAAACTGTTGTGGTTTTGTTGCTCAAATAATATTTGAGAAAATCTTTGGGAGAAAATATTTGGGAAATTTTTATGATGTATATTTCCAGGCATTTTTTAACTTAAACCTAAGTACCCTGTTGGTTCCAGAGGTGATAAAGCCTTGGTGGCATTGGTACATTAATATTTTATCACTCAGAACCACTCAGTACTTCCTGGGATCTTCCTTGGGAGCTGTCGTAGCTAAATCATAGTTGATCACCAACCGTTTTATTTCACAGGATGCACGAATTAGCAAAAGCCTTCCAGGGACTCTACACTGTCTGAAAGAGAACTCAGCTTATCTGGAACATCTTCATGCCAATCACCGAGTTCACCTGACACCCCTCACGCAGAAGGGAATATATTCTTAAACCTTCCTTGCCCCTGAAGATGTAGAGGTTTGCAGACCGAGGGCCCCGAAGCAGCCACACTAGAACAGTTTCTGAGACCTGCATGAAGTTCTTCCAGGTCTGCTTATTCCCAATTCAACTGCTAAATGCAAGACTGGATTACATGCAGTGGGAATCTGTAGATAAAAAAAACTACAGATCCTGCCTTGAAGGACCTAATAGTCTAAGAGCAGAGGTACTAACTCTCTACAAACAACTGCATAAGCAGTGAAAAATGAATGCACCTAATTTGGAGCTAACCTCATTCCCTTGGATCAGAACCTGTGCCTCTCTCATATCTCTCTCATTTTAGTAATAGTACCTCCGAAGACAGATACGTGGCGACCTTCCTGACTCCTGCCTCTGCTTTGCCGCTCTTCCCCATTCCCGTGATTTAGATTGAAAAACAGTTTCATTTCCCGTGCCCACAAATAACTATCTGACCAGTTCCCCTCATCCCACAGCTTCTTCAAAATGACATTTCTAACTTCACATCTAATCATATTCCTTATCAGTAATCTACAAGCTGGGCTCCAAGCTCTTGTCTGTAAAAGATAAGGCTTTTGCCATCTCACTCCTCACTGCCTCTCTCCCCTTACTTCTTACCAGTTCCCTCTGTGCAACTTAAGTTCCAGTCATTGGAATTGTTTAGTTGTCCTCAAATATGCGATTAAACATGGGCCTTTTCATATGTTCATCCATCTGGAATGCGCTAAGCCACTGCACTGTATACCTGACGTGGTTCTCTGTGAACTCTCCTCATCTTTTATTTTCAGTCAAAGTGGTATTTCATAATGCCTCAAATAATAATATAGCCATTTATTCATACAATAACATCTGTTGTTCATATATTCATATCATAGCACTATGTTGAAGGGTCCAGAGACTTTTCAGCACAATGTTATATTTGTTCTCATGTCTGTCTCACCACTAGACTGTGAACATCTTGGAAGTAGAGACAACATGAGTTTCTTTTTCATTTTTATATCCCAGCTCTTGCTGCAGCACTAGACACACAGTAGGTTCGCAACAAATACTGAATTAAAAATACAATTATAAAGTCATAACCTAAAGCAGCATGTGGAAAATGCTATAGAATAATTACATGTAAGTTGAGACAGTATGTCAAGCTGAGAAATCAGGAAAGGCTTCCTAGGATATGTTATACTTGAGTCAGACACAAGATGCATAGAATTGACAAACATGGAAATGGAAAGGGAAAACGCTTAGCTTGGGGAATGGCATGATCAATAACATGAAGACGGAACTATATTTCATACGAATGAGGAACTGGCCTGCATTGAGAATGGATGTGAGATAGAGGACTCTAATAAATGAAGTAGGAAAGTCAGCATGGAGAATAGATTGTTAGAGATTATGAATATCTGGCTAAAGAGTGTAAGTTCAAGTTTTGTTCTCTAGGAAATAAACTAGGGATATATTGATGGAGTGCTGTCTTTACACACAAAAATAGATACACATACAGTCTGTCAGGAAAAGAAATTATAATAACTTTAGTAGGAAAGTTAGCTTAGGAAAGTATTATGAAAGTTCACATACAATGTTTTTTCTATAGAAAATATGGATATATTAAAGGAAAACTATACATAAAAATAGATAAAAACAAATTTCTTCTGTATAGCACAGGGAACTATATTCAAAATATTGTAGTAACCTTTAATGAAAAAGAATATGAAAACGAACATATGTATGTATATGCATGACTGAAACATGATGCTACACACCAGAAACTGACAAATTGCAACTGACTAGGCTTCAATCAGAAAACAAAATAGATGATACTGCTACGGCCAGAGCTGTGGATACAGCTTCAGATACAGATACAGATACAGGCCGAGATATAGACACTGACATAGATATTCTGGCAAATTTAAGGCCAAGAAATGAAATAGTAAGATGTTGACACAGAGTAGAAGAAGGATTTTGACAACTTGATCTTGGATAATTGTAATTGAGGGTATATAAAATTCTAGGAGAGGCAACCTACATAACCTATCTCCTTGGCTCCTTGGTAGAAATGGAAGTAGTGGAAAGGAAAGAGAGACGGCAGAGAGAGATGAGTCAAAGAACCTATGGATCTGCTATCTTTTTTTCTATTATGACTATTAACTTGCTTTCTTTGCATAAGCAAGACAAGTTTCCTGAAGGTAAAGCCCTCCATTACCTTTTGAGAAACCCTACCACTCAACATAGGGTGTGGTCAATTTGGGGGTAATAGATAAAATTGAATTGCTCTGACCACAGCTGAATAGTTAATGTGATCTCCTGTCTACAGCTGCTGCCATCTATAGCATGTGACTGTTTTCTTTGAAATTTGGATTCTCTGGGCCATGGCAGGGGCATGGCTATGTTAGAAGTAACTGTCAGTGGCTTATCCCATAAATTCTGGCCACAAATCAAATCCATACACTGCCTTTCGAAGACCTAGGACCAAAATGTTCTTATATAGTTCAATGGCCCCTGCCTTTTAATCTTACTACACATTAAGGAAAAAAAAAAGGCACCAGCTTGAGGAAGCACTGTCTTATGGTAACAGTAAATACATTGTTTTATGCTTAACTTTGTGAGACGTAAGTACCATGTTTGCTAACAAATTATTCTTAGCAAAAATAGCAACAATGGTGCATCCATCTAAAGCTCCAAAAAAATACTGTATTTATCTTTCAATAGTGAAATTTAAATTTAGAAAAACAACAGAATTAAGATACTGAATCTTTTACGCCCTCTTTCTTAAGTTTTCTCTCTCTGAAAAGCAAGCTGTGCTGTATAAAGTAACACCTTGAGATAAAAAGAATTCCAAAAATATGGGTGGCTACCACTTTAAAAAAATCCTTGTAGCTTTTTTTATTTGTAAGTTTGTTCCCTTTTCTTTACAAACGGTTTTTATTAGAATTTAGACACAGATAAATTACCTCCTGAAATATACCAATCTTGAATACTGCCTGTTATGTCTAGAATAGCTATGACAAAGCTTTCTAAAAATCCTTACAATTTCTAGGGAGATATGGGGACTATCTTTTAAAACTAATGATTCTGGCTTTTCTTCCTTTTTTTCCTCAGCAAATTCTAAAGTAATTGGAGTTCCTTTGGCCAGTAATGATCTAGTTTGAATTTTTTAAATATCAAAGTATTTAGGGAATTGTCTTTTGGCGACATGGGGCATTGAAAAGAAACTTGTGAACTACTGTTCTTTTCTGTGTCTAAATGAAGACAGGGTCTACTGTTTCTATGGTTAATTCAGTCAAAGAAACCATTCGATCTGAATGTTTGACCGAATGACCAGTGGTTTGACTGAGTTGACAGCCATCGTGGCTGCTCTGGCCGTGCGTGTCCACCCCGGCTTTGTTTGTGAGCTGGCAGTCTCTGCACAGAAAATACACAGCATATGCCAGGTGGCCATGTGTCTGAGGCAGAGGGAAGGGAGAACAAAGCACAAAAAAAAAAAAAAAGCTTCCATTTGGACAGAAATGCTTTAAGCCACCCGACTGCCAATAACATATTAAAGAGAGAAGAAAATGTGATGGTGCCTGAATATACTCAACAGTAAACAACTCCAAGCCCGAGATTCAGATCACAAATCTTCCCCTGCCACTGCTGACAAGCTCAGCTTGAGCATGGCTGCAGGAGACAAAGAAATCTGCTCCAAGAGGGAAAGAGGAGAGGAGATCCTCACATCGATTTTAATCTTCCCTAGACACATGTTTTAGGAACCTCTTATATCATCTCCATTGTGTTCTACTTTTTTAAACATTTCTTTCTCACAGTCCTGGAGGCTGCAGGTCTGAGATTGAATGCCAGCCCCTTCGGTTCCTGGTGAGGGCTCTCTTCCTGGCTTGCAGACAGCCACCTTCTCACTGTGCCCTCACGTGTGTGCCTCCCTACTGTACTCTTATGTCAGAAACCTGTTCTGCTGAAGGCGAGGATGGAGGCAGAACGCTCTAGGATGGCAAAAACAAGAACTTCCTGTTTATCTCTTGCCTCTTTACCTCCACCTGCCACTTGGTACTTACCATTCTCCTCATCACCATCTTCTCCAGAAACCAAAATAGAGGAGGCAGATACTAAATGCCATCGCAGAAGTGTTGGAGGCTACAAAATATTATTTTAGAAAGGCAGTAGGATGGCGTGGGTTCCCTACAAAGTGGAATGGATAATTTCTCTTATAAATACAGTATTGCCCTTCTTTCCTGCATCAATGCTTTAGGATAAATCAAACGTTTTCCCTTCACTCATTTACTGAGCAGCTACTAGGGGCGAGGCAGCATGCTAGAAGCCCTACCTCCAGGTCCGTATTTCCAGCCTCCCCAGCAGTGCTACCAAACCCAACTGAGCCCATCTTACAGATAAAAACATGGACATTCAGAGCAGCTAGTTAACTTGCTTAGGCTCCCTCTGCTGATTAGTGTGAGGGAGACTTAGAAACCAAGGTCATCTGATTCAAAACCATTGCAAATCAACTTTGTTCACAAATAAGTCAGTTTGCAGTGGTCTCTCAGGTGCCCTCTGCTTCTACAAGCTGTATCACTTAATCAACACAAAATGAGTCCTCTAATGGGTTATTATTCTGACTATTTCTGAAACTAAAACACGAAAGCTCTCAGCAGCCAGGTGGCCCAAGGCTGCATCAAAATCCAGACACGGGTCAACCTCAATGTATGTTTCACTGCCAGTCTGAAAGCTCTGTTGACCTGAACTCAAGAGAGTGCAAAGAACTAGTCCAGTCTTCTTGAAGGTATTACACCATTGTGAAATTAACAAAATGGATGCAAAGTAGAAGGAACTTTATCATCATAGGACTCTGTGTTTCTGAATATTTTGTTCCCTCCACCAGGAAAGTGTTTCCCTCTATCACGTCTGACAAATTCCTTCACAGCCTAGTTCTGATACGTTTTTTCGACAAACTCCTTAATTCGGAGAGGCAGAACCAGTTGCTCCCTTGCTGATGCTCCAACAACACAGTATTGAACTTGTGTTAGGTCATTTCCCCATGTTGTCCTGGGCTGTTTGTCTCTGTGTATGTCTCCTCCAGGCAACTTGTGACTGTCCAGAAAGGACATTCTATATCATGTTGACCTTTGAGCTTCCAGTGCCCAGGTCGGGGTGCTATCATAGTAGCTACTAAAAACATTTGCTATGAGAGTATATAATTAAAAAATATAAGAATGAGAAACCATCAGAAAAATATAGTATGTGTTTGTGCATTTAAAAGGCAGTGTGGAAAAGGAAGAAATGTCATTTCTATTGAAGGGACAAAACTATATTACCCCTTATCTGGCTTTTAAGGCGATTTTGCTGAGCTAAAAATCCTATATTCGTAGAAAAGCCTTACCTGAGCTGCCAGCATCATCTAAGATTATTAAAGGAAGGATTTTCAAGATCTAATTTACTTTTGTCATGCACTGCTTGCTATTTGCATTCCATTCTGGTTGAACATTCAAATGAGACAAGCCTTTATCACCTTTGTGTCTGGTCACGTCTGCTTCCTAGTCGCCCTCTCCTTGGCTAGCACAGCGCTACAGCACCAGGCTGTAAACACGGCAGCAAAACGATTTAGGAAAAGAAAAAGAAAAAAAAAAAAACTGCTTTGGTTCACAATTGGATGAAAATATATTTAATGAAAACATTTCTATCAGTAGCAGGCTTTTTATAAATTCTTCTCTTCCTTATAATTAAGTTTTCTAAAATGCAGACATTTGGCCTTAAGTATCTCATGGATGTAATGTTGGCACCAGATCAGTGCAGCTTGCTTGCCAAGCTTAAAAGGGAAAATATAATGGGAAAATACTGTAATTTTATAGTTCTTGTAAAAATGAGGAAATCACAACATGCACAAAACCCCCAAGGAGTACGTCCCCAAATCTGCCCACAGAGAGACCGAGATACATATTTTCAGCTTAGAGGATGACCCTAGAAACCTATCTGGGGTTGATTTTAGTTTACCCTGACACAACTATAGATCCATCTCAGCAAACAGATGTGCAAAACATGAACTTTATGTTCATTGGCTCAGGAAATGGAACTGAGAATTTAAACTAATTTCCATTTTTATTATGTAGTATGACTTTCGCTTTTTTGTTCTCTCATAACAAACTTCAATCCCCCTGAAAATACCCTAACTGATAGCTTCTAACAGGGTTAGACTGTGTGAGCTGAATGCATTCTTGTTTATGACTGCCTTATCCACCCATGCACCTGACATGCTTTCTCTCAGTGGAACAACAAATTGGATTTTTCAAGAGCAGCAGAAAGGTACAAGCTCCTTCTAATAAAGTAAATATGACACCACTTGTGAATGGAAGAATCTTTTGCACCAAATTAAAAGTGCATTTTTGAAGCAGTAAGAATGGTAAATTCGGCATCTACAAGCTTGCTAAAGAATAAATTGCACCAAGCTCCGTGTTGATGGCAAAGAAAATACTTCTGAGCATGTGCCCTGGCTCTTGTGCCTTTGCCCTTAGAACCCATTTCCCTGCCCTCTCTGACCTCTCTGGGCTTGTGATGGTTAATTTTCTGTGTCAACTTGACTGTGTTAGGGGATGCCCAGATAGCTGGTAATGTATTATGTCTAGGTGTGTCTAGGAGTGTCTAGGAGGGTGCTTCAGGAAGAGATCAGCTTTTGAATCAGTAGACTGAGTAAAGCAGAGAGATGGGCTCCCCAATGCAGGTGGACATCGTTCAATCCACTTAGGGGCCCAAACACAACAAAAAGTGGAGGAAAGTGATTTCACTTCTCTGCTTGAGCTGTGACATCTACCTCCTGTATCATCTCCCCCTGCTCTCAGACACTGGTACTGCAGACTTAGACGGGACATACACCATCAGGCCTTCCAACTTTTCCCAATTTCAGGCCTATTTAGACTTGAATGGAATTACACCAGCCTTCCCGGTTCTCCAGCTTGCAGACAGCAGATCGTGAGACCTCTGGGCCTCCATAATCATGTCAGCCAATTTACATAACTAATTCTCCTAGATAGATAGATAGATAGATAGATAGATAGATAGATAGACAGACAGATAGATAGACAGACAGATGGATTTTATTGGTTCTGTTTGACTGGAGACCCCTAATACAGTGCTCCTACAGGTGACTGTTATGAGCTGCCAGGTCCTTGCACTCTCCGTGGCTGCAAGGACACTGACGCCTGTCTATGTCCTTGGCTCTCCTGCAGGCTTACCTTCAGTTAGGTTTGACCAATGAGAGCATCAGCAGGAGAAGAGAGTAGGAAGAGAGAGAAATCTGCACTTACTCTCCCTTTTCTTCCTGCTTTGGTGCCACAAGTGTGGCGGTAGCTGTGCTATATAATGGATGTTTCCCTCCATGGTCCTCACTCCAGTGGTCCACCATAATTCTGTGTCCTTCTTCTATTCATTTGGCCCTTGAAGTGGCTAAGTCTCCCTAATATTGCTGGAATTTGGGTCCCTCACCAACTCCTGTTTGCTCTCTTATCCCTGCTCACAACTCTGTACATTATTCTTTTATTTAAAACTTTTCATGTGAACCATCTGAGACAAATGGCGGTGCCCCGCTAGGATCCTAAATAATAAAGAAAGCAACTTTTTTTAAGTTAATGGTCACTTAAATAAAATGGCCCACCAGATAGCCATGAAGTGATTGATGGGCTTCCAGTAGAAGGGCTATTGTGAGCAAGGTTGTCCAAATGCCTTCATCTTTGACATCCACGGCAAAGGCTGGGAGATCATGGAAATGACTGAAGTCTGCATGGCCTACAGAAATTAAAAGAGCTGTCAAAAACCTTCCAGGTTCTTTAAGGAATATGCCAGACTGAGTATAACTGATTTCCTATCAATGGATACATAAGGGGCTGATTCAGAATCTCCTGGCTGAGACTCAGCATAAAATCAAGGAGGAAGGGGATGGTGAAGACCCAGCAGAACCTCACCCCCTTTAACTCCAAGTGGCGAGAACAGGCTGGGTTCCAGGAGATCTCAGCCAAAGAGAACTCTTTCTAAGGATATCTTTGTGCCCAGAAAATAGGGGAATGCTCAAAAGTGATCTGAAAGTGAGAAGCACAAATACCACGTGATATCACTTATGTGTGGAATCTAAAAAAAATGAGACAAATGAACTTATTTACAAAACAGAAACAGACTCACAAACATGGAAAACAAACTTATGGTTACCAACGGGGCAGGGGGAGGGATAAATTAGGAGCTTGGGATTAGTATATAAAAACTACTGTGTATGAAATAGGCAAACAACAAGGTCCTTCAGTATAACACAGGAAACTATATTCTATAAACACCTCGCAACAACCTATAATGAAAAAGAATATGAAAAAAATATATATATAAGACTGAATCACTATTCTATACATCAGAAACTAACACAACATTATAAATCAACTGTACTTCAATTAAAAAAATGTGAATGTATCAGGAGGATGAAGGACTTAAAGGAACCAAGTCTGACTATTTTGAGCTCAAAATACATAATGATAATTAACTCATTGAATAAAATACTGAAATAAGAAAGGAGTGGGGAGTTGGGAAGGAAGGAAGAAAGGAAGGGAGGAGGAGAAAGCAGGAGGGCTGGGTTCCAGATGTCCTGGAACCCAGCCTTTTCCTTACAGTAGAATACTTTTCTTTACAGTAGAATACCAACTAATAAATACATAATGATAATGTTAATAACCAATCTTTGATAATTAATGGATGCTAAAATAATGTGTGAAAAATGGGTTAAAAAAGAGGAAATTTCACAAATTAAAACTACAATGAGGTATCACCTCACACCAGTCAGAATGGCCATCATTAAAAAGTCCACAAATGATAAATGCTGGAGAAGGTGTGGAGAAAAGGGAACTCTCCTACATCATTGGTGGGAATGTAATTTGGTGCAGCCATTATGGAAAACAGTTTGGCCCTTGAAGTTGCTAAGTCTCCCTAAAAACCAAAAATAGACTTGCCATATGATCCAGCAATCCCACTCCTGGGCATATATCCAGAGGGAACTTTAATTTGAAAAGATACATGCACCCCAATGTTCATAGCAGCACTATTTACAATAGCCAAGACATGGAAACAAGCTAAATGTCCATCAACAGATGACTGGATAAAGAAGTTATGGTATATTTATACAATGGAATACTACTCAGCCACAAAAAAAGAATTAAAAAATATCATTTGCAGCAACATGGATGGACATGGAAATCATCATTCTAAATGGAATAAGCCAGAAAAAGAAAAAAATGATATCATGCATATGTGGAATCTAAGGAAAAAAAGACACAAATGAAATTATTTACAAAACAGAAGCAGGCTCACAGACATAGAAACAAACTTATGGTTACCAGAGGGGAAAAGAGGTGGAAGGATAAATTGGGAGCTCTATATTTGCAGATACTAACCACTATATATAAAATAAACAAGTTTCTTCTGTGTAGCACTCTTGTAGTAATCTACAATGAAAAATAATATGACAAATGAATATATGCATGTATATGTATGACTGAAACATTATGCTATACACCAGAAATTGATACAACATTGTAAATTGACTATACTTTAATTTAAAAAATAAAGGACATTTCAGAGTCTCCAAGAATCTCACCACAAATTACTTCTTAATCTCTAAGAGAAAAATAGCAATTTCACTTCGGATAAACCTAGCAGATGTACCCACCAGAAACACATTTTAAATAAAAGAAGAGGGAGTAGGATTTTCAGATGTCTTTTTTTAAAATAAAGAAATCATATAAGACCTTGCTTTAGTTCCACCTTTGGACTTAGAATGAGAGGTACAAGCATGTATTAGAGGGCTTAGTCAAAGGATCAAAGTTAGTGTCTTCAATATAGGACAAAACACCATCACATGCCCCCAATCTGATGTGCTAAGAAGAACATAATTATCACTTTTGTGATACTCTTTCCAAAGCTGAATGAATGACTCCTCTCCTAGCTCAGTGATCTGGATGCCAAGAAATCATCCTCACTTACATGTGGCTCATCTTAGAGAAATTTCGGTCTCATGTGTTAGAAAATGCATACCTGCTGAAATGTTGTAAGATGAAGCAGCTAGAGAGGACTCTCCAAAGTCAGCTGGCATTCCAAAAGGCTGTGCCTGAGGGCACAGCCATAAAACTTAAGACTGTGAGAAGACTATAACTGGAAGAAAGGGCTTGAGATCTGACAACTAAGAAAGAGATCAGAAATGGAAGGCAGGTTGGACAGACAGAAAACCATAGTTCTACTCTTAAATCTTTTCTCTTTTTGCTTTCAATATTAATATTCCAGATTTTCTGCTTAGATACAATATTTGATTTCACTTAAAAACTATGGCAAGTCTATTAAACATTTTTTCCCTATTTTTCTTCTTTTAACCCCTCTATCTACTACACACAATCCAGTACCGTGTTTATTTTATCAGATATTTAACTTGACAACATTTTTAACTTACTCATGATTTCTTTATTATTTTTCAGTGTATCTCATTCAATTCTAGATCCTAGTTTTTGGTTGAAATCTCTCCTAACTTCAGTATTGATATTGTCGAGGAGTTTCCATATTAGTTGTGTTTCCCCTTTCTTACTGTAGTTGTTTCAGCATGTTATATATTATTCCTTTAGTTTAGATGTCTTTTTTTGAGTATGTATACCAGCTTTGCTACTACAAATTCTGGAATTCTTTAACGTAATCCCACACCCACCAGAAATATATTTTAAATAAAAGTAAAGGGAGTAGGATCTTTCAGATGTCTTTTCTTAAAATAATGAAACCATATAAGACATTGCTTTATTTCCACCTTTAGACTTAGATTGAGAGGTACAATGATATATTAGAGGGCTTTGTTAATAAATACCAAAACATTTATAAAAATTCATAAAAATATACTTTTTGAATTACTACTTGATGCTTCTGTTGAAAGGTAGGTTATGGAGATGTTTTTGAAACATGATTCTTTGATATAAATAGATATATTTAAGCAATTTAAATATATTTACATAAATACAAGCATATCCTGTTTAGTGAGGGCTGCAATCAAGGAAGACTTCAAATCAGAAACACTGGAAATACAACAGCAGAAGCAGACATCGTGAGCTTGCTAGTTGTATTTTAATACAGAGGTTATTCAGGATTCCTTTATTTTTATTATTCTCTTCTTTGAAACTGGGAAATGGTGAAGGGATGAGGGACTTCTCCACAGTGGCGCTTACATGTCATTGTCCCTGTGATGTTCTTGCTCACTCCCTTTTGCACACAATGTTAATCTCCAATTCTTCCTCCCCAAGAGAAGTTCTTGCCTCTTCTGAGAACCATCTTTGCTTAACTTTTCTCTGTAAGTTAGTTGAACTTCACCTGATCCTCTCTTGCTAAAACCCTGTAAAGACTTCCATCCTCCTCAAGTTAGAATTTTCCTTGAAAGACTTCTCGTGCCCATAGCACTTTTGAAATTTGATTATGCTAATGAATGGTATTTTGGTTACTTTTCTTTCACTAAATACACTATGTGTGTCTGTATGTTGGGAAATGCACATGTGTGTGTATGTCTAATAAAAGAGTTTGTCAGAACTCTTCAAAGTGAATGAAGTGTTTAATTTCCCATTTAATCATTATAGTCCCCCCATGTCACAGAAAAGAATGTAGATAAGGTGGGAAAGGTGGTGTAGGAGAGAAGGATGTTCTCCAAGTAGTCGGAAAGTGGCTGCCTAAGCCCCTAAGATAAGGAATTTAGGAACAGGACAAGGTTTGAATAAAATGTGAGTTCAGTTTGGACATCAGGAATCTGAAGTCACTCCTCTGAGATATCTAAGTGCAGATGCTAATAGTTTAACGGACGGTCGGAGGCTCACTGGTTAGATCTCAGAGACTTGAAGTCATCAGAAAGATGGAAATTGGAAATCTTGGCCTAGGGTAATCCTACAATGTAAATTAATTTAGAAATGAATCATAAACATACTCCAACATAGCCCAAGGTATTTTAGATCAGGTAACACCCTACAGATGGATAAAATATTTCAAACCTGGTATTAATGTTCTACCAAATCCTCTTGCAATGGACACAATAAAAGAACAACAATAAAGAGCTTGGAATCACTCTTGTATGATCAAGTTCTACAACATGATTAATCATCATCATTAACTTTCCTACAAGTTACAAAGATTCTCTAAGTTGTTACATTTCCTCAATAAAGTTATGATATTTAACTTCAGCATTTTTGAAATGGTCACAGATATACTTATTTAAGTTATGGGCTTTAGAACTAGTAAAATCATACATGATTACATTAATTATTTTTCATTTCCTGTTCCAATATCTTAGCCCACTTCAAAAATTTGGCTCAGGACTGAATTTGCTAACCATCCCTTAAAGGACTAGGCTTCCATTTTGGAGAAGTTCGAATCCCTGTCAAATAATCTCATTAACTGATTAATCAATTTCATAATCCCATCAATTCCCAAGCCAGGATTTAGATGGCCCATTTGAAAGGGGTCTCCCTAATACTGGAATAGTTCTGCTGACATCTCTATCCACTTAACCATATCCTCTATTTAATCCTGCAATCCCTCAGTTGCTTGCTGTTGAGATTTTGGGTCCTTTTGTTTGATTTCCCTTTTTCCATCAGATACAGTCTGAAGTAAATTTTCTCAGACTCTATGGTGAATTTTGATCCCTTACAGCAAGTCAACTTAAAAGGACTGCAAATATGCTCCATAAATAACTCATCATACTATTTGCAGAGTGTACCTCAACCAGCAACTAGTGGTCACAATCTCTCTGAGATGCCAAAGGCTAAAGGCGATATCCTGTTCGAGGATATTATCTATAGAGCAGACTTATCAAAAGATAAGATTCCTCTAACAGAATGCAACAAAATGGATTTTTATAAGGATTTTTCTTTCAGGCTACAGCATTATTTCATTATCTTATTAATTCTTTCTTTAATTTTCACTAATTTCAACAAATCACTCATTTGCAATATTTTAAATGCCTTTCTTTTCAGATTATAAATGCAAAACAATTTCAGAGAATTGTGTTTGTTTTTTTTTTTTTTTTTTTTACAGAATCCTTTTATCTCATTCTCATTCGTTTTGTAAAGCCTCATGAAGTCTGTGGGCTAATTTTGCCAGTGGTTTCCATCCAAACCCAATCAGACATGGTCACTCAGATAGCGGTCAAGGGATTTCTCTAACCTTAATTACAGTAGAGTTTCTAGCTGTTCATTAATATGTATATGTACTTCCTCCAAAATTCTGCTTGCTTAACAGGTTCGTGTTTATTCTGTATGGCCAACCTAAGGGAGTAGAAAAGCCAGAATTATATTTCAGACTTTCCCAACTGTCAGTTTTGTACTCAAACAAACTAGTCATTGCTGTCCCTCAGAAGGAAAGCTGCCTTTCACATATAAAGAGCCTTCCTCTTGGAAGATTCTGTATCTTAAAAGGTTGTTTTGAAATGTTGATGTACCATATAAGTAAAAAAATTCTCCAGGCAGATTAAATGCATATATAAATTTATAATAGCCCACTGACTCCAGTTGGCAGAGCTATAGCTTTAGGATAAGTGGCAAAACACTTTCCAAAGAAGTTTGGAGACTCTTTTTTGTCTTTCTGCCAAGTCCTCTCCACTGAATCTCACGCACTGACTAATGCATATGCTTGTTTGTGTAAGGTTCCAGGGAATGGTCTTTATTGAGGCTGGTAGGTGAGAAGAGTTTCAGCTGTGGCCTATTTGAAGTCTTGACTTGGACAGGTTTTGGCTTCTGCTTTATTTTTAATGGCTGTCCTGTTGTATCTACATCAACATTAGTGAAATCGGAGTCCTGCAGCTTTTAATTCATATGCAGTAAGCTCGAACAGGAAATACGTTTTACAAATTTAAAATGCTCCTTACAAAACAATACATACCTATTGTTTAAAAACAAGAAATAAAGGATTACAATTCCCACTTAATCAGTTGTTTTTAGTCTTTTCTAGTAATTACTCTAAATAATATTCTTACATCTCACTTTTATTGATGCATCAATATTAGAAAATGTCTATTTACTCTCTGCTATGCAAATGAAAAATTAGAATTCCAATTCCTTCTAACCCTTCCTGCTGACTCTCTCACTTCTATCAAGCAATTTCTTTCCTTCTGCATTACCAGTGTTCACTGTAATTTTATGTGCTAAAATCTTATGTGCTCATGGATGCTAAATATTCCATTACATAAATAAACCATCATGTATTTATTTCTTTTTCTGCTTATGGATAATTGGGTTGTTTCCTGTCTGGGGTCACTATGAATAAAGCTAGAAAATATTACTGTACATGCTTTTTGTTGCCATAAGCATTTATTTCTATTGTGTATATAACTCAACAGAGTTGGTTTTGTGTATATTTAGCTTTGGTAGATACTACTGAACAATTTTCCAACAAAGTGATTACCAATTGGAATATTAGCTCAATTAATTCTTAATTAAGTCTTAAAAATATTCTTAATTAATATTGAGAATTCTATTTGATTCTTATCCTTACTAACACTTGATATTTTCAGTCTTTCAAAATTTTAGTCATTCTGCTTGAGATAAGTTATTTCACTGTGGCTGAAATTTGTATTTAGCTGATAACTAAAGATTCTGACTATCTTTTCATGTGCTCACTGATCATTTGGGTATCCTCTCGTATCCTCTCTTGTTTAAGTGACCAAGTACTCTGCTAATTAAAAATTTTCTTTCTCAGTGATTTATTGGCATTCTTTATCCATCTTGCATATGGATTGTTTGATTTTGTATATATAAAATAAATTATTATTTTCTCCCATTTGTTAGTTTGACTTTCCACACTATCAATGCTATATTTTAACGAACAGAATTAACTAATTTAAAAGAAGTCCAATTTATTAATCTTTTCTTTTATAGTTAATAATCTCGTCCAATTTAAAAAATCCTTCTTCCACAACATAATAAAGGTATTCTCCTATGATTTCTTCTGGAATTGTTTTTATTCGGCCTTTTACATTTATGACTAAAATCCATTTCAAATTAAATTCTGTGAATGGTATGAGGAAGGGTACAGATAAATTTATTTTTCAAATAGATATCCAATTGACTCAATCCTTTATCGAAACAACTATCTTTTCCACACAGAATTGCTGTGTCATCTTTGTGACAAGTCAAGTGACCATATGTATGGGTCAGTTTCTGGATACCATATTTTCGTCTCCTGGTCTATTTGTTTATTTTTACACCACCACACTGTTTTAATCATTACATCTTTATAGTAAGACTTGATCTCTGTTAGTATTCAGTCAGTTTGTTCTCTTTTAAAGATTGCTATGCTGTTCTGGGCTCTCTGCATTTCCATACATTTTAGTATCAATAGGCCAGTCACCCCTCTCCCACTGAAAAAAGAAAAATAAAATATCCTTCTGTTATTGGTTGAGATAACATTGAGTATCTAGATCAATTTCAGAAGAACGTACATCTTAATATTGAGTTTTCCAATGTAAGAACATGTTCTACCTCTCCACTTACTGGATTAAATCTTTTTTTCTCAACATTGTCTTGCTATTTACAATGTAGAGAACTTGGATATATTTCATAGGAATTATTTATGAGTATCTAAGGGTTTTCTTTGTGTTATTATGAATGGTATTTATCCATTTCTTTTTTAATATTTGCTGCTAATTTATAGAAAGGCAATTAATTTTTATATATTGATTACATATCCAGTGAGTTACAAAATTGACATTAATTCTAATGTTTTGTAGATTCTTTTGGATTTTCTAAGTACATAGTTATGACTTCTTCGAATAATGACAATTTAAAGCTTTATTTTCAATCTCTATCTCTTTCACTTATTTTCTTGCCTTATTGCATTTGGTAGGCCCTCTGGTATAATGCTGAATAAAATTTAAAATGGTGACAATTGTTTTCCACCTGTAGAGAAAAGACAACAATACTTGCTACTATGTAATAGGTTCACTTTTCTGGATATATTTTATTAGATTAATAAGATTCCATTCCACTTCTAATTTGCTAAGTTTTTGCCATCAATGGATATTGAATTTTATTGAATGTTTTTTCTAAATGGATTTAGATGATCACATTGTTTTCTCCTTTTTGGTGTTAGTGTAGTGAATTACACTGATTGATTTTTTAATATTAAAAATCAACTTTTTAATCCTCTGAATGACAACACTATGTTATTATTTACCAGATAGCTAGGTAGCTAGGTAGATAGGTAGATAAATAGATAATAGATAAATAGATAGGTAGTTAGATAGATAGATAGATAGATAGATAGATAGATTGATTGATTCAGTTTGCTAATATTTTGTCTAAGATTTTTTGTGAAAGAGTGCATAGGAAATTTTGGCTTGTAATTTTCTTTCATCATAATGTCCTAATCAGGGTTTGCTATCAAAGATATGCTGGCCCCATGTAATTTTTGTAACATTCTTCATGGAGCATGGTGATTTAACAGCACAATCTCTGATGGCCTCAGTTCAAATTTTAGCTCCTTCATTTACTGGCTGTGTAATTTTGACCAAATAATTCTAGGCATTAGTGTCAGAAACCTGAGTCGAGACAAGCTATGTGAGCCTGAAAAAATTATTCACTATGTTAAATATTTAGTTCACTATATTAAAATTTATCTTCATATGTTAAATAAACATAATAATAGTACTACTTTATAGGGTAGTTGTGAGAATTAAATGGAATAATCTATGTAATGTATCAAATACAGCACCCAGCACAGTAAGCCCTCAAATGTTAGCTTTTTATATAGATGATAAATAAATAGTAGATGGATACTCAGATAAATAAGCAATCACACACACACACACACAGTTAACTATGTCAGTTGGACTGTAAGCATACTTTTAATCTATCATTTTGATTACCAAGTCTGAACTTTGATATTATTGTCCATTTTTAGTCTCTATCTGCCAACTCAATACTTAAAAACTTTTCTTAACTTTAATGGAAAAAAAAAACAGCTTACTTTAAGCATAACTTAAACTGTGCGTGTTTAAGATAGCTGCTAACTCTGCTTTGACCATTTTTATTAGCCAAAGTTCTCCAGGAAACAGAACCAATAGGATAAGTGTGTGTGTGTGTGTGTGTGTGTGTGTGTGTGTGTGTGTGTGTATACACATATATTTACATATAGTTATAGATATATAGATATATAAAGACATTTATTCTAAGGAATTGGCTTCTGCAGTCATGGACACTGGCAAGTCCAAAATCTTTTGGGTGGGCTAGCAGGCAGAAATCAAGCATAGGTGATGTTTCAGTTCAAGTCCAAATCCTCTTTCTGCAGCATCTCTCTTGCTTGCGGGAGGCTGGTCTTTTGTTCTACTTAGGCTGATTGGATGAGGCTCACTTACGTTATAGAGGGCAATTTACTCTATTCAAAGTTTACCAATTTCAATGTTAAAGTCACCCCAAAACATAGAAATACCTAGAATAACGTTTGACCAAATATCTGGGCACCCTATGGCTCAGCCAATTTGATACACAAAATTAACCATCACCTCCATCAATGTAAAACCATGTAATTCTGATTTCAGAAAGAATCCAGTCTGGCTTATAGTTTATTATTTTCAAGCTATAAGTATATTTATGATTTTTGAATAGTTTTTTCTTATTTTAATGGGGTTTAGAAAAATAAGGAGTTAGATATTATACTGAGTACACCACCCTGAACTGGAAGCCTCTATCTTATACTCTTGGTTAGGGAAGAAACTGGTTTAGAAGTATAGCATCTGAATTATTACAGAGATGAAGGTGACTCATAAGACGCCAATGGGCAGAGTATATTAGGTCTTTCATGCAGGTATCAGAAGTGAGATTTTAATTACATTAAGCCAGTTGCTCATAGCTAGAGGTTCAGCCTCACTCTCCATGTTGGAAGTACAAGCCCCCTGTCCTTCAAGTTTCCCTTCTGTGGATGTTGGTGATTGAGCTGCCTGAAGACAGTAGTGATCATTTTGGATCATAGAAAGGTCAACTGAGGTACTGCTCAGGGTGAGGAGGGAGTGTCCTTTATTCTTTGTAGCTCAGAATTGACTGCCACAAACTGAAACTCAAATGTGTCAGAGTTTTAAATTACCTCTGCCTCTTTTAGACGTCTGTGGGCTAACATGGACCAGTTCAAGGACATTCATGAGCAAATATATCAGACTTACATGAATCAAATTTCAATCCCTGTCATCTCTGGGCTCTGACCATCCTAAGTAAGATAGAAATTCAGGACTGCCTGAAGTCCTATCTCCATAGCTTCCAATATTGCCAAGAGAATAAAACACAGATAATAATACTACGTTAAGCTTTGTTTCAATTTATGTAAAAAATGGGCGACAATAAACACGTATATGTGTATCAGTGATTGCTCCTTGGGATAAAATATTGGGAATCTGCAGGGAGAGAAAGGTTTATGTTTCATTAAATATCCTTTTACGCATTTTATTTAAATTTTGCCATGTACATATATTTTTAATTAAAAGTTCCAATTAACTTTAAATAAATCCTCTCCTTAACAGAGTTAATATTTTTAAAAGAAAATGAGGTGGTTATTTCTTTTGTGAATATAGCTGTGGCTGAAGGGGATCATCCCCTAACTTTTCTACCTAGAAAAGCAAGAAAGAACAAAAGGAACATATATCAGGAGGTAATAAAAGATTCTGATTATTGATACCATTGGTTGCCAACCAGTAACTTTTTCCTAAGTATCAAGTAGACATGTAGGTAAATTTTGTGACCCTTGAATATAATTGAAATTATAGAGGTTTTAATCCCTGGAAAGGATTTCACAATACATATGCTTCTTTAATGCAATTGAGTTCCTGTGGTTTAAAAGGGAAAGTACCTCTTGCAAATCTAATTCACATCTCAAGTAGCTAATTTATTCATCTGGGTGGATCTGGCTCAAGATACTAAGAAATTATCAAAACTCAGCTAGCATTTAGTGTTCCTAAGTAAGCAGAACTTTGAAACTGAATTCACTTCTAAACTTCAGTAGATTTGCTTTACTAGAAAAATAAAGTTATTTATATTTTAATATTATTTTATATGTCTTTATTTTTTCTGTCTAGCCTACTGGAATAAACGTCCCTCAAGATAACCAAGGAAATTTCAAAGCTAGAATATTTGTCTTACTGTAGGAATTTCACTTCACAAAGATTGTCCTTAAAATTTTGTTGAAATCCTTCTAGGACCAATAGAAAGAGACGCCTCTTCTTGCTGTGCTCCCGGTATAAAACCGCTGCCATTTGCACTGTACGCTAATGACAAGCTGGATGTTTGCATGAAAGCCAATATGTTCTTACACTGCTTTTCTGAGACAAGTAATAATCAGTCTGTCATCAATGTCATGCTGCAATCAAGCTTTGACAAGGTTTGCAAATAACTTGAAAGGAATTGCTCATCCCTGAACACTGCAGATCAAAACCAGACCTGAACAAAAACTAAAAGTCTGCTGTGCGTCAGCTGCACGGTCTCTGGGAACGTGCCGTGCATAAGCAGGAGGAGCAACAGAGGAAACAACTACTCCACCACCCCATCCCCCATTTTAAATATTTTATTGAGAAGAACTTTTCTGAACTACCAATCCTGGGAATGCACTATTCAAAACCATGATGTAGCCACCAGAAATGGCCAGCCTGACTGGAAGAACTTGTATTATTCCTGAAATAGACTGGAAAAGCACCATCCTGTGGGTGATTTGTTTTCTTAACTCAGGGGCTGGAGCAGACAGGATTGCTCACCACACTCGCCACTGCCATAAGAGAGGGGACTGTGCACCTGGGATTGGGGCACCAATTGCTTCCTCTTCCTCTCCTCCTCTTCTCAGTCCTTCCCACCCAGAAAGGGGTGTGATGTATGTTATTTATTCACTGCTGTCCTGACACTTGTTCATCTGTAGGCTTTCATAGTCATAAAAAGAAAGTTTAACTTACATAACTGAGAATACTTATATAAGTTAAACTTATAAAACTTGGAAAATAAGATCCTTTGGAGAAAAAAAAAAGGTTTTTTTTAGATGTATCAGCTGGTCACAGGTCTGCTCAGAGCTTCAAAACATGTTTGTACTTCATGTTTGTATAAATAGCTGGACAGCCCCATGACATATGGACTTCAGCATTCATGAATTATGCCTGAAATATGAGTATGCATTTGAGATGAGAATTAACCGTTGATTTTATTTTAGCATAAGAGAAGAATTTGGCTCAGTTATCTTGTTCTTTACAAGGAACCCTAAAAATCAGGTGTTACTAAAGGAGCGTATGATATTCAAAGTGCAGTGAATATGGTAATGAAAGGGAAAAAGCAAATGCATCAAAAGTAAAAAAAAAAAAGTCCACATTCCAAAAAGAAAAGAGAAAGAAAACATATTTAAGATCCCGTTTTATGTGATTACAGTCATTTGAGACTATAGGCTATATAAAATGTCCAATAAAGTTTCCATTTAATAAATACATTCTGAGCACAATATTGGCTCAGTACCAAATTAGATACTATGAGAGATAAACATGATGTAAATGAATTAATCAACGTATTTTCAAGGAGTTTATAATCTTGTCAGGGAGAAGATACTAATGTACACTAATGTATAGCCATCAATGTTTAGAAGTGCACAATGCAAGGGCTGAAATATGAGGCAAGAACCACTCCTGAACTACACTGAAGATTTGTAACAAATATCCATAAGTAATTTCTCTAAGCCATTTGTATATCCCCTAATTTTCACAGTCTTCTGAGCTTACTTGTTACCGTTTACCTATAATCCAAGTCCCACCCTCATGAACACAGGAAGTCCATGCACCATTTCAGCTGTTGAGGCCCCCACAACATGGATGCACTTATACATCTAGACTCTCACTTGTCACCACTCAGTTTTGACTACACGGCCAGAGTTCTTCAGCTATTGCCTCTGTCCATCCCATTTTTGGATCTCTTTGCTGAGCCCATTCTGCCCATTCAGGTTCATCCCAAGACTTGGATCTATACCCATGGATATGTACTTTGGCTTCCCTACAACAATTTACTTGAGATTGTGCTGGTTTAACAAATTGAACAGAAGCCTTAAGGATTGCATCAAGATTTACACTGCAGAAAAATAAACTTAAAATTGGTTATAAAGTAACATGTCCCCTGAAATATATTCCCTACGCTGGCTCTTTTCTGCCCAAGCCATTTTATAAGACCCTTCTACCTTCTGCTGGAGTCAGATATCCTTCCCTCCCAACTACAGAGATCTCCAACCTCTTTTCTTTGGTTTCCCCACTGCAAACCCCAAAATTAGTTAACATGACAACATCTCAGAGGTGTGGCCCTGATCTAAATAAAGCCAGATTTTTATATAATTGATAAAGCCCTTTAAACCCACTCAGCTCAAACATGTCCTACAGAGTAAGCTTTGGGTCTTACTAAGATTTATAACTCCAATGCACTGCAGAGGAAAACAAAGACTTATTTCTAGGCTTCTAGGAATCTAATATGATTAGCAGACTAGGTAGACCCTGAAACTACCTGTTCTTTACACTGGAATCTTTAATATTCAAATGAGAGAAAAAAATCAAGACACTATTTGTTGAATTCTGCTCAAAAATGCAGTACAATTTATCAATTTTTTGGTGTTACTCATGCAAATACAATATAAAACTACCTTACATTTCAACAATTCCTATGCATCTGTAATTGCTGAAAGAATTCACACAGTACAGGGTACATACTTCTGTGGAAAGAGTTTAAAATCATTAGCCATTTTATGACTGGAATCCAATATTTTAATTGATAGTTAATTTTTAAAATAATTACATTCCTGAAAACTCTACATTCTTAGGCAGTGATAAAGTTCAGTGTAGCAAAATTTGTGTACCATTTAACAGTAAAGTTTTTCAGTTCCCAATAGGTCCCACTGGGGTCTGTAAAGAAATGTATTTATTCTTTCTCTGTTTCCTAGATTCATCTTTGTTTTCCTTTCTATGATAGTATTGAAAATTAAGTGAACCCAGAATTTTCAATAGAGAGCCCTCTCCGTTATGGAAAACTAAACCATGATTGCAATTTAGATATTCTGGAGAATCCACAAGGAAGCACAAGTCTCTCTAAGAGCTGTGCTTTTAACTTCCATCTCAAATAGCTCAGCAAGCTTTCAAAAAATAGTAAAGGATACACTTGCTTTAGGAGACTCAGAAGTAACTGGGCACAGAAGCAAGTGCAGAGCTCTGTGGCGGCCCCCTAAAGACCTCCTGGTGGCCTCATGTTACGCCCTTAAATCTTTTGTTCAACAAATATTTACTGAATGTCTGCTAAGGAAGGTGTTATGCTGGGAACCGACGAGTCAATGATGAACAAGAAAGCCAAATATTGACCTTCAAGAAGCCTATACAACAACTGAAGAGACAAATGATGACCAAAGACACACATAAATGAATAAAATAACTACACATTGTATTGAATGCAAAGAAGAAGATAAAAACAAGGTTATGATAAAGCGAAAAGAAATTTGAATGTTCTTAAACATATGAAAAGAAATTCTAAACTCAAAAAGTAAAAAATATAAATTAAAGCTACAGTGATAGTGTTTTTTACCCACCTTATTGATAAAGACTGAAAAGTGTGATAGCACATTCTATAGGTAAGAGTGAAAAAAAGGGTATTTTGATCATGAATGTCAATCAATCCATCTTGTATGGAAAGTAATTGGGCAATATTTATCAATATAGAAAAAAAACATAACTTTTGACCCTCATTTCAGAAATAGCACTATGGGCTATACATACTTCCTCATTTGTGCAAAATGGTGTCACGTACAAAGTTATTTATTGTAATGTGTTTTTAGTAACAAGATTGGAAAATATCTAATCATCCATCAATGAAATAGCAGTTTAATAAGTTATACTACATATATAAATTAGAATGCAATATAGCCATAAAAGAGAAGGAGAACACAGTTTTTTGTTTGCTTGCAGATACTGGCCAATCTATAAGAGTATTAAGTGAAAATAATTAAGACCATACAGTTTACATGCTATGCTAAAAAAAAGGGTGTATATTTTTGTTTGTATATGCCCAAAATAGCTCTGAGAGTGGAATGGGAGGGAGAGTTTTTCCTATAAACATATTTCCTTTTGTATCTTGTAAATTTTGAATTATGCAAATACATTGTGTTTTTAAATATGTAAATGTTTTTAGAAAAATGAAAATTCCTCATAGTGTCTCGACTGTGCAATTCATATTACTAGCCTATAAGCTACAGGGTCCAAGAATAAAGTTCTTGAGAAACATATTGATTATAGCAAGTCCAATTAAAATAATACATGGTAGACTCTATTAGATTCAAGGTGCTGTGCTCTTGGGATATAAAATTAAAACAAAGGCCTTTCAGAGAATACATCTATCTCAAAGAGGAACTGGATATTTCCATCAAAGGTAAATGGTGATAAATGTAATTAGTAGAACAAGGACTTTACAGTCTCACTATACCTTTCAAAATTCTTCCAGAGTTACCATAAACTACTGGGTTTAAATAATTACTGAAAGTTTCTACTGTATTGTTTATAAAATGCTGTTTATTTAAGTAAATCCCTAAGGTATTGAGGGACAGACTCTTCAAATATTACTGGCATATACGTGATAAAAACTATTCATTCAAATATATGGAAAAGAAATTCCAAGGAAATCTGCTTTAAGCCTTTATTTAATTATATTTATTCTTAAGATTATACAAAAACTCCCAGTCAGAAATCTAATGTTTCCCCCCCAAAAACATAGAATACATTCCCAATAACACAGTTTGCAGATAAATTAACTATTTTAAAATAATTCAATGTGTTCTGTTTATCTTCTATTAGTGACCACTTCATTTTCTACTCATAGTTTTATTAAATGATTTTGAAAGGACAGTGATGCATACAAACTACATATTTTTGTTATTGTTGCTTAAACATAAGCAAACTTGAGATCCATGAAAGCTCTATAATATCCCCAAAGCAAGAGGGAAAAAGGGAAAAACAGAAATGAGTACTCAAAACAGAAATACAAGACTAGAAATCTGAATGTCATAAAAAAATGATACAAATAAATCACTTCTATTTCCCTCTCTCTTGAGGAGTGGATGCAGAATTTATGTATCTTAAAGTGTATACAATCAGGGAGTGGCTTTTTAAGAATAAAAGTAATATACATACAAATGCAAATTGAGATACAGGGCCTTCAAAGGGGCCTTTGCAAGTGGGAGACCCTGAAGCTTAAGCTCCTTTTGCTTCACAGAAATCCACTCTGCTTTTCTTAGCAAACAGAATTTTCCTTAAACTTCATTGTCTGCTTTAACCTGAATATTTATTTAGGAGAGGAGATGTAAATATCAATAAAGTCATAGGTAATTGAAAAAAGTTTTCCATCTTGCTGTCTAGATTACACTCCCATTTTTTTTTTTTAGATTTTCTTCATTTGACAAAGAAAGTAAAATTAAATCTGCTATATCAGATTCAGAACAAACGAGAAATTTCCACTCACAGAACATAGCATCTTGCAATCCAATTTACATACTGTTCTTTTAGCCCACGTGTGGAAATTCAACAATGGTTTTTTTCATTCCTCACAAGTGGTTCGCAGTAGCAGTTCTGACAATCAATTCTCCCACCATCGAGCATTTATTAGTATGAGAGCACCCAGCTCTTTTCTCCCTAAGAGTGCCCCTCTTTTCAGTCTTGATGGCATAGACATGCTGAATTTCCCTCGACAGTAAGTAAAAAGCAGACATTTCTAAGCTTTCTCTCTTTCACTATGCTGGGTCGGGGAGTAGGAAGCAGCTTCAACCAATTCCGGTAACCATGTTGTCTAACTCTCATAACAGGGAAAATGATGGAGGAAGAGAGCAGGCAGAAGTTCTGAGAAGCATCCCCTGGTTATTGTTGCTAGGGCAACCGCTACTTGGCATCCTCTAAATAGTCATCGTCTGTCACACTTGGGGTATAATTCACAGGCATGCAATACATCCGAGTGGACTGGGTGGGTAGGGAAAAGGTGGGGGAGGGGTGGGGAATTCTTGTAAATAAATGAAAGAATTTTAAATCAGCACATAAACAAATGTACATGACTAATATTCAGAAAGAAGAGAGAGGATAGGCATAAGAGGAATACAATTTTGAAAATATGAGTGTCATTGCTAAATATTAGTGTTTTCCTTATTGCACAAATTAGTTAGCCTCTACCTCTTCACCATAATTCTCTCCTGGTCTTCTTCCTTTTCTAGGAATCCCTTATTACTCCAAATACTAGCCTTCTGTAGTATGGCTTCAGACTAAATATATGCAAAGATGTATATGTCATTTTCCTTTTTACAATCCTTAAGAAAGCAAAAAATGTTTAAAAATTCTTCATTGTTTACCACAGTATCTAACTCAGAAGCTGACCTGGCTTTGTTATAAGAGAAGATAAAGTATTTATTATCCAAATAATCATTGATAAAAACATTCAAGAGCCCTGAAATATCCTTGCTAAATCTAAGTTGTGCATTTTGTTTTCCTTAGGCCTTTCTATCTTAGACCCGGGTGTCTGCTTAATCTTTCTAATCACTGCTTCTTTCCTTAACATTGCAGGAAAGTTATTTTATACATTGGGGGTGGGGTGGGGAATGCTACACTGCTCAAATTCAGACAGCAGAAAAGAGAGCCTTAAAAATATCTATCATCAAAATCACATAAAGCCCCAAGAGTTTCAATCTCCTCTTAGCTTTTGCTGGTGTCAGCATCATAAAAACTGTGAAGGAAACTCATACCAATATACCACATTTACAAAATGAGTTTAATAGCAAAGGCATTTTTGGGAGCAAGTGGGAAGAAGGAAAAAGAATTTTAACCAAATTGCACTGAATGAATAAAAAAAAAGCATTATGGATTATAAAGGAAGGAATAAAAATCAGAAAAAGCAACTGTTGGTAATGGCATCACCAAAAGCTTTTCTTTTCCCTTTAGAGAGAATTGCTAAAGTCCTCTTATGAAAGTCAAAATTATACTTTCATATAACCAAAATAATAAAACTAGACACCAAAGCAAATAAAGAAAAAATAATTATTTAGTTACTAGGCTTAACATTGCATGTTGGTTCCAATAAGCCAGCCAAGCTTCAGTGTTATTTTACACGTTTATTTTTAATGGAATCACCCAAATTTCGTTAACCAGTACACTCACTGCATGAAACTCCAGGGAAAGGATAATCACGTAATGATAGCCATAATAAAAAATGATAGTTTATTTTTGCTAATTATGAGTGATTCAGTATATTATAGATTATATCATATAAGATTATTATAAAATATTGGCTATATTCCTTGTGCTGTACATTACAACCTTGTATCTAATTTATTTTATACCTAATGGTTTGTACCTTTTAATCTCCTTTACCTATTTTTCTCCTTCCCCCAACCCTCTCCCTTCTGATAACCAATAGTTTGTTCTCTGTATCTGTGAGTCTGTTTGGGCTTTGATATATTCACTAATTTGTTTTATTTTTTAGATTCCACATATAAGTGAAAATATACACTATTTGGTTTTCTCTGTCTGACTTATTTCACTAAGCATAATACCCTCCAGGTCCATTCATGTTGTTGCAAATAGCAAAATGTCATTCTTTTTTATGGCCGAGAAATATTTTATTTGTGTGTGTGTGTGTGTGTGTGCGGGTGTGTATGTATGTGTATATACATATATACACACACCACATCTTTATCCAGTCATCTGTCGATGGACATTCAGGCTGCTTGTATATCTTGGCTATTGTAAATAGTGCTGCTATGAACATTAGTGTGCATGTATGATTTCAAATTAGTGTTTTCGTTTTCTTTGAATATATACCCAGGAATGGGGTTGCTGGATCATCTGTTAGTTCTAGTTTTAATTTTTTGAGGAACCCTCATATTGTTTTCCAAAGTGGCTGTACCAATATACAATCCCCAAACAGTGTAGGAGGGTTCCCTTTTCTCCACATCCTGGCAAACTCTTGTTATTTCTTGTCTTTTTGATGACAAGCCATTCTGACAGGTATATGGTGATTTCTCATTGTGGCTCAATTTGCATTTCCCTGATGATTAGTAATGTTGAGTATCTTTTCATGTGTGAAGCATATATTATCTGCCAGACACTATCATAAAATGTATAGGGTTATTCACTTATTGCTCATATACAATTATGAGGAAGGAGCAATTAAGTTATTCTTATTGTACATGTTAAGGCATTAAAGCACATAGACGCTATGTAACATGCATAACAAAGAAGTGGTAGTACCAAGACAGAACCTCCATTTTTCATATTAATGTCACATATTGTAGGGATCTGACTGGATGCCCAGTCTCCACATGGGCCTGTGATCTCTCTTTGCCTGGAGTACTGCTTCTGTGAGTTTGGGCTGCAGCTTCCCTATGGAACACTCACCTGTCTATGGAAGATGCTAGAATTGTCCTTTTTTCTGGATCTCTGGTCCCCACCTCAGATCTCTTTTTACACTTACATTTTCACTGAACCTCAATATTGCAAGTTGAAGCAACTGAGAGTCTCATCTATGTATCCTCAGCCTTCCCCTTGCCCTGGGGATTCTTTACTGGCATCATGTTGCCCAGGGAGATATCCAACACTTAGTAGTGTCCTCTGCTACTTCCTACTTTGTTGCTTTGGTTTCAGCACCTTGGATATTGGACCATTTGGTTTTGTATTTCCTATACTTTGTACTTTGGGAGTTGATTTCTAGAAAAAAACCACCTCCTTCCCTAACACACACACACACACACACACACACACGAGAGAATACTCTGCCTCTTGATAATTTTTATGCTGATTTCACAATCATACAGAATCCAATTGCCCGGCATAACATGACCTGTGACCTACTATTAAGGATGAACCTCTCATGGGAATAAATTCTTAAAGAGAGCAAGGAGTCTTGCTAATTTTTATATCTGCATCCCAGATAAATACCTAGTGCTATTCCTTATGCACAGAGAATTTCAATAAATGATTGTAATTTAAATGGGATCATACGCCAAGAAACTAGCTTTTTAATTTACATTAATGAGCATACTAATCAGCAGAGGCTAGGTTGTGCACTAACAAGCACACCCCAATCTCAGTGGCTTCTCATAACAAAAGTTTTTGTTTCTACTCACCTCGTTCGTGCCTTGCCAGTTAGCATGAGGATTCTGCTCATCACAGTCATTTATGTTCCAGAGGACTGAGAGAGAGAGACTGGATGGATCCAAACTTTAATTTCACTCATAAAATCTCCCAATAATGAATACAAGTTTTATTTTAAAAAGGGTGTTATCAAGATTCAGTGTGTCCGAATTTTACGTAGGAAAATCATTTGGTGGAAGATCAGATTCCGACCTAGCGCCATGATTCACACGTGGTATAGAGAGTCAGTGGGTCCAAGATTATCTTCCCAAACAGTGAGTGTATTACAAGAGTCACAGAGAATAGGAAACAGCTGTTTCTTCACCCAATTAGTACTTGCTTTAGAAAGTAATGAGGAAACACTGCAGATAGTCTAGAAGGATGAAAAAAATGTAACGTCAGTGTATGGTTACTTTTATAGAGTGAGTCCTGATTGTTTGACTTTTCCACTTTTCCAATGTGAAATCTATCGCTCCTTTGAGCTTTATTTATGCTTTACAGATTATTTCTGAAATGTGCACCAGGAAAATCAAGTACTCTAGCAATGTTTTCCAAACTTCAGAGATTCTTCCAAGCATGTTACTGTGTCCTGTGTCCTGCCTTACCATGTACATCTATATTGTGTTTACTCCTGGACATTCAGACGTAACTGACCATTTGGGGGATTACAAACAGGACAAAACAAAACAGCATCAATTTAATGGGGAGTGAGAATACTCCTAGGGAAAATCTATTCCTGGGGAATCATGGATCCTGGAACTACGACTTGACCTAGTTATAAGACCTCCATTATCAGCGGGGAATAGAGATTCTGAGTACAGTGTGACAGCTTTTGTAAAAATCTGATGCTGGCCCCAGCCCTTGCATGCAAATTCACATGTTACGGAAAGGGAAGCCTAAAAGCATACTAAAAGGCTAGATTTGCTGAACTCTGTCACACACCGGTGCCCAAGAAACACTGTGTTTGAACTTCACAAAAGAGAGAGAGCTTTTTTCTATAATCTCCTCTATAATTGCCACACAGTTTTGGGGATCCCTTGGGACCCCAAACCACTAAAAGAGAATGTCTCCTCCTAGCAGAGCAACAAAACCAACGACCACACTCTAAAGTGGAAAATAAGTCATGCCAGTGCCTGCTACATCAAGAAGAATGACAGGGTCTGCTTTGCTGGCAGAGGGGAGGCAGCCATCGGATGGGAGATTCTGGATCTGCTAGCACATAGCAGCGAACGTTCCCACCACACCCGGAGAGCGGCAAGTATATGCTCTATGACTGGTGGAACTGGAGCAGTCATCAGGGGATAAGCTGTGCTGCCTAAAGCAGGGGCAAGGAGAAGAGGCAGAGCATTGTACATCTGAGGACCCCCAGGCTTGGACAGTGGCCACAGCAGCAAGGAACAACTATGCCATGCAGAGCAGTTTTGGCATTGTCCAGTTATTTCTGTACATGTGTGCTTACTTAGAACATGTGATGGACCCTTGGAGACCAGCATGTATGAATCCAGAGTCTTTGCAGGAAGCAAAATACATGCATGATTAGTAGATGAGGATAATTAGCTTTCTTATTAATTTAGGCATGTATATGACCTCATGTATACTCATCAGCTGGCGAGGCTGGGAAAGTTCATATTTCCTAGTGTCATTATTTTCAAACATATAGGTAATTTCGTATTAAATTATGCAGCATATTTGTTACTGGCAGTTAAAGGGGCAATTTGATTCCCCCATAAATTGTTTGCAAAGCATACCAGGGGATAGAAAACTTTTAGAAAGATTATATTTTGAAAACCGATCCAAAATATGATTTGTGGATTGTTCTCAGCATAAGCCAAGAGAAGCAATCCTTCCTTACCTAAGTGTTTTATGCTTTCCAGGAGTTCTGTTTCAACTATCTTTTGCCCTAATAATTTATTTTCTGAAATGTGACAATCCTTTGAAAATATAATTACTTTAATTCTCTGCAAAGAACATGCCAGGTCAACAGCTGTTTTTGAGCCTTCTTTGTCCCTTTTTTTCTGCTATTTGTGGCTTTGTGTGTGTGTGTGTGTGCGCGCACATGCATGTTCTTATTTGCATCAAACACTTCTAGAAGAAGTATCTCTCAAAGGAAGCCACAATTCCAAATAAGGGGGTGGGAAAAGAATTTTTGAATTCTTTGTGAAGTGAGTTTGAAAATAAACCCTCTTTATAGTGTAAATTACATCCTGGAGGTTTGTACATACTAGGAGCTCAATAAACATTTGTTGAGTGATGGAATCATATTTTTATAAATTTAATTAGGGGTTAAATTGAAAGCTCAATTGATCTGTTTTCCAAGATGATACAGAAATTACTTCTATGTTCCCTAACTTGACAAATTCGGTCTCTAGAACCAAGAAAAAGCATGGGTCCCCCTATATGAGGTCTTGATTCCAAGTGTATACATTTATCTGGAGAATTCTTACTTACACTGAGTTGAAAATTTACCTCTCCAAAACACCACCCATTAGGCCTAGTGATTTTCTGTGAAGCACACAGAGAAAATCTACCACCTAACTTACAGAAGATAACCTCAAATATTTTAAAGCAGTCATTATTTTCCTTCTTAGGGACCTCTTTTCAGTTTAATATCTCCAATTTCAACCATTAGTTGTATATCCTTCCTCACCCAGGCCATTCTTCCCTTTATTTCATCCAATTTGTCATAATCCTGTTAAATTGTAATCCTTAGAATGAAATGCAAAGTTTCCATTAAAAACTAATTAGCATGTATGGTTCATTCTTTCAATAAATATTTAATGAACATCTATTATAAGCCAGATATTGTAGTGAGGACCAGTGGTTAAACAAGACAGGTAGCCTTTACCTGCCTTAGGAGGCTTGAAGTCAAATATGGTATAAATACTAAATTACAACTGTGGTAAGTTTACAATCAGAATAGGTATGAAATTTCTTTCTCTGGACATAATAATTACATTACAGATATCTGAAATTATGCTGGTATTTTTAATATCCATATCAAAATTGTAATTTTACACTAATAAAACTAGTGGTCATTCATGTTTTCATATAATTTTCTAATACAGTCAGCCATAAAAATAGACATAAATGGCTATGAGTGTCTCAGAATGTGTGAAAGAAGCAAAACCAGAAAAGGAAAAGCCTAAGGGAAAACATGATAAAACATCTCTATATTTCTGATAAATTATAACTTGTAAAAGGAAAGCATATGCTTAAACAAAATACAAAAATAATAAACCCAGAAAACATAAAGAGCAAAGAGTTTTGTTTTCCCTTGAGAGAGCATTTCTCAATGGACAGAGTACCAAAATAAAAATTAGAAAACTGGACATTAATCCATATAGTTTAGGCTAAAATTACTTACTCTCCTTGAAGCTTATTATCCTTATCAGAAATACGGAACTTAAAAATCCCCTTCTTTCCTGATTATCATCACTAGTGCTAATTCATTTGATAACTCTTTGAGAATAAGATGAGATAATGTATGGAACTGCTTTAAAAATAATGCAAAGGTAACTATTTGTTTTTACAGAGAAAGGAGAGAAATTGTGATTATAGTCAATACAGAATAGCAGGTGTTGACTTACTCTTACCATAAATAGAAATAAAATGGTATTGTCATTCACAGATAGTGCAGAGCTGTGATCCTTAAAAAAGGAACACATGCCAGGTGGAATCCATACCTACCTCAGCCTCCCATCTGGAGGCTCAGTTTCTAAACTGAGCCATAGAGAACTGGAGATAAATACAGAGCAACAGTACTGCTGGGCAGAGAAACAGAGATCAGAAGGATTTGGGGCTATTGAGGTAGCTGAAATTTATGAAACAGAATACTGGGGAGGGGAGACATACACAGAGAAAAAAAAAAAATCCAGAAATCTACACAAGGTATCTCTTGATTCTTCTACAAATCTAAGTTGCATTTACACAGGGTGTGACATTGTGGAATCTGAAAGAGATCTAAATGGAAGCCAAACAAAAATTTTAGAGTTTTCTCAGTGCTGAGAATACTGGAGTTCTAACCAGTCATAGTAGATAATCATTACTAAAAAACCAATGACTTCCATTTCAGACTTCAGGAAGATCAACATTTTAGAGTACGGCTTTTCTAGATTTGCCTGATCCTTGACAAGATCAAGTTTATCAGTGAGTAAACTAATCACTTTCCAGAACAAAACAATATTCTTTAAAAGAGACTACATAATTTGAATTTGAGCAATGTAACACTCATAAAATTCAGAATACAAATAAAAATACTAGACATGTGAATAAACAGAGAAAAAAAGAACAAACAGTCAATAGACACAGACACAGAGATGACACAGATAGTAGAATTATGAGACAGGACATTTATATAGCTTTGATAAATACGTTAAAGGATTTAAAGGACAAAATGGATTTAATAAATATGAAAAATCTTATTAGCAAAATGACAACTATAGAAAGATATTTTAAAAATTAAACAATACAACATCTGAAATTTTTTAAAAAATCACAAATTGGGTGCTGTTGAAGAAAGTTATCAGTGAATTGAAAATAGGCCATAAAAACCATGCAAACTGAAGCACATACTGTAAAAAAACAAGCAGACAAACAAAAAAATAAAAACAAAAACAAGTCTCAGTGATGTAAAGGTCAATATCAAGCACAGGTAAATATGTATAAAATTTTTTTAAAAATTAGCCCACATATTCAAAAACATAAGAAAAAACACAATTTGGATAAACACAAAGAAAAGCATACTTAGGCATATCACTGTCAAATGGCTAAAGCTCAAAGATAAATTGAAAAGTCATAAAGGCAGTGAAGTCAAAAACATTTTATACAGGAAAAATGTAACAAGAGAAATCACTGAATATAGGAAACTATATTAAAGTGTCCCCAGATGGGAACCAATGGAATATTTTTAAATGCTGGTATTTTTTAGGAGTATGTAAATATAGAATTCAATACATTGCACAAAAAAACCCTCAAAAATAAAAAAAAATTTGTTAAACAAATATGAGTGAAATTATCACCAATAGACTTAAAATTCCATTGATGTTAAAGAAAGTTCTTCTGAAGGAACAGATACCATATGGAAACTCAAATTTATTTGATGGAATGAAGAGCAGAAATGATTAATATGTGGTTAAACATCATTTATGCTGTTATACTTTCCTAATTTTTAAAGCACAGTTGACTGTTTAAAATAAATATTAATAAAAATATGTTTTGAGGTTTATAACATATTTAGAAATAAATGATATGAAATAATAGCACAAAAATAGAAAAGAGGTAAGGAAAAGAATATTGTCATCAGATTCTTAGATTGTATGAGGTAATAGAATATTACTTTGAGGCAGATAGTGATAGTTTAAAATGTAACTTACTTTGAAAATAAAAATAAATGATGAAGGTGTATTTAATTACATAATGTAGGAGGTAAAGTGGGTTCCTAAATGTATCTGAATAATCCAACAGAAGGCAGTGTATTTAATGAGGCAGGAACCTCCTGATAACAAACAATAGGGAAAAAAGAAATAAAGAACAAATGGTACCACAGAAGACAAATAACAAGATGAAAACTTAAACCAAATAATAATCATAACTGTATTAAATGCAAGTAGACTAGACATTCCAATTAACAGATAATATCCAACCTGCCAGAAACACGGAACAATGCTCAGCTCCCAGTATGTCACCATTTCAGGAGAAGACCAAACAGTTATATAGTGTCAATTTGACAACATTAGACCCCCTTCACCCTGAATGATTCATCTGGACTGGAACTGACATATTCTGTATAGCTTTGCCTTTTCTGCTTCACAGGACCTCAGCCAGCACCAACATCCAAGCATTTACAGAGTATTATCTATAATCACAAAGACTGCATGAAACCAAGGGACTCATTTTATAGCAAGAGGTATGGCAGTGGGTACACAACAATTGGATCCACTGGTCCTGATGCATACAACACCTCCCAGAAGCTGCCAGACCCACCTTCCAATAGAATGCCTTACTGAAGCTGCAAATGAGGCACCAGCTCATATATGTTACTATGTGAGAATGAGTACCACCCTCAAGGATGCAAGATATCTGCTTAATTTATAACCAATATATGGTGCTGTGCTTTCAATTTATAGAAGTCATGGGTCCAAAAACCAAGATGTGAAAATGAAAGTATCTACCTGTTTACCATCACTTTTCTTAATCCATGCTCCTGGTCCTTGTAACACCGAATTCTGCAAAGGTCTTTGGAGATCCTGTTTATCCAAATGGTTAACTCCTCCAGTGGTGCCAACAACAGTCTGAATATATTTAACTCTCTGAAATATTCTCTGGCCACTCTCAACTCATGTCAAGAAACAAGTTGAAACACAGAAGAGTCCCTGATCTGAAGGGGTAAGTCCCTGATTATCAACAGGAGACAGAGCTGCTGTTACACAACAAAGGAATAGGTTTGGCACTCGGATGACATACCTGAACATTTCTGTCGTCTCCTTTGCACAATTTTACCAATTAACAAATGAGTGTAGCAGCCACACCCAAAGAATGGCTTGGTGACCAGGCTCTCAGTATCATCAGATATAAGGTTCCTTATTATGCTACCAAGTAAACCTCCTAAAAGATTCCAGTTGCTATCCAAAGGTAAGAGGAATCTTGAATGGCTAGTGGAGGATGGAGATAATGGGTATCAGTTGTGGCCAAAAGGCTCACTTCAGGGATAGAGGCCATAGTTTATCCCACTAAACTTTATTTTACATGCTTCCTCTGGGAAATGAGGCCCACCAGTGTCCTGACGGATCTGTTCCCAGGAATTTTATGAATCAACTGGACCCAAGTGGCACAAAGGATGAAATATACTGGAAGCAGTCCTGTACAACCCAGCACCTCAGCCCTTTAAGACTGAAGGAATTATTCTCCTAGCTGTTGGAAATGTTGTTGGCAGACAGCTCTCAGATTCACATCTGCAGAGTTGTCTCTGCAAATTGCTCTCAGCTAAAGAGAACCACCTCATCTAAAGCTATACATCCTCCCACTGTGACCCAAAACCAATAACTGATGGAAATGGGGCCATGGAAAGTCCAATCATTTTGCTCCAGTTCAAGACTTTTGAAGTCTATCCCAGATTTTGATATTCCCATCAGATCAGCTGAAGCCTTTGCTGTGACTGCATTTAGACCAAATTCTAACTAACCCCACACTCATGGCTTTCACCATAGGTAGGTGTTTATTCCAGGAGAGCACTGCAACACAATTCCTGCAAGCTGATCTGTCTCCGAGTCTGACCTGTGACACCTATACACAGAAAACTGCAAAAACTTCGCTGAAGATACATTAAAGAGTATTTAAATAAATGGAAACATATATTAATAAGTTACAAGGATTAATATTGCTAAGGTGACAAATATCCCAAAGTGTCCTTTGGATTCAGTATAATCTCACTAAAAATTTTGGCAATTTTTTTTTGCAGAATTTCACAAGATGATACTAAATGGCGTATGTAAATAGAAAGTATCTAGATGGTCTAAAATAATCTCAACAAAGATAGATTTAGAAGATTTACATTTCTTGACTCCAAGACTTAGTATAAGCTACATTAATGAAAACAATTTAGCTTGGTATAAGGATGAACAAATGAAACTAAAGAGATAGTTGAGAAATAGACTCAATATGTACACTCAGTTAATTGACTTTCAACACAAACAGTAAGTGCAAATTAATGGAGAATAAAAATCTCCCCACCAAATGCAGTTTGGTGCAGCCACTATGGAAAACAGTGTGGAGATTCCTCAAAAGACTAGGAATAGACTTACCATATGACCCAGGAATCCCACTCCTGGGCTTGTATCCAGAAGGAAACCTACTTCAGGATGACACCTGCACCCCACTGTTCATAGCAGCACTATTTACAATAGCCGAAACATGGAAACAGCCTAAATGTCCATCAACAGGTGACTGGATAAAGAAGATGTGGTATATTTATACAATGGAATACTACTCAGCCATAAAAACCGACAACATAATGCCATTTGCAGCAACATGGATGCTCCTGGAGAATGTCATTCTAAGTGAAGTAAGCCAGAAAGAGAAAGAAAAATACCATATGAGATCGCTCATATGTGGAATCTAAAAAACAAAAACAAAAACAAAAACAAACAAACAAACAAAAACAAAGCGTAAATAAAGGACAGAAATAGACTCACAGACAGAGAATGCGGACTTGTGGTTGCCGGGGGGGTGGAGGGTGGAGGGGGATAGACTGGGATTTCAAAATTGTAGAATAGACTGCACTGTATAGCACAGGGAAATATACACAAAATGTTATGATGACTCACAGAGAGAAGGATGTGACGATGAGTGTGTATGTGTCCATGAATGGCTGAGAAATTGTGCTGAACACTGGAATTTGACACAACATTGTGGAATGATTATAAATCAATAAAAAATGTTAAAAAAAAATCTCCCCACCAAATGATGCTAAAACAAGCAGACATTCATACGGAAAAAGTGAACATTGACTGCTACACCACTATCTTATTTCATACAAAAGAATTAATTTGAGATGGATCATAGATCTAAAAGAACACACCAAAATCATAAAGCTTATAGAAGAAATTATTGGAGAATTTCCTCAAGCCTTTTAAGTTTCTTAGGTAGAACACAAAATGCATTAATAACAAAAAGAACAAAAAGATAAATTGGGTTCCATTAATATTAAAACAGCTGCTCATATAAAACATCTGTTAAAAAAGTGAAAGTCCTGGGAAAATATTCAGAACACTTGTATCTGGCAAAGGATTAAATCTAGTATATACAAAAAACTCTTACAATTTAATAACAACAATAAAAGAACCAAAAAAAAATTTAAGTGAGCATGACACATGAATCAACACCCCGCAAAAGAACCTAAGGAAGATACACAAAAGGCAAACAAGCATGTGAAAAAGTGCTGCGCATCATTAGTCAGCAAGCAAACACAAAATCAAACCACAGGGAGATAGCACTTCACACAAACCAGAATGGTTACAGCTAAAATATCTGACAACCTGAAATACTGACTTTTGGAGCAACCAAAATTCTCATACTCTGCTGGTGGAAAACCATTTGGACATTTCTTATGACATTAAACATATACCTATCCTTTCAATTAGCAATTCCATTCCTTGGTATTTACTCAAGCAAATGAAAATATGTGTCAAACAGAAGATTCCTAGAAGAATGTACATAGGAGCTTTATTCGTAACAGCTCAAAGCTAGAGACAACACAGATGTTCATCAACAGTAAAGTGGATTAACAAATAGCAGTGCATTCATACAATGGAATACTACTCAGTAATATAACGAATGAACTGTTGATACACTCAAGAACCTGGATGATTCCAAAAAGTATGCCACTTATATGAATTTCTAGAACTTTCAAAACTAATGCATCATGACAGAAATCAGAAAAGAATTACCTCTGAGGGACTGATTGATTGAGAAGGGAAAGGGAAAAAAATTCTGGGGTGACGGAAACATTTTATCTTGATAGGGGAGTGGCTATCACAGGTGTATTTCTCATACACTCGCCACTCAAGATTAGCATATTCCACTGAGTAAAAATTACATCTCAAACTTTTTTTTAAATAGGAAGTAAAATTATATGTCAAGAAACTACTAAAGAGCCACACACTGTAACATTTCTGGGAAGGTCAGAACAAAATTAAAACTTTAGTGATCATATAACTCAATTTTGTCTCCTCCTCTTTATAAAATGTTCCTTTTTCTCATCAGTCAGCAGACAAATGTTTGGTGAGCATTCAGTATAGAGGAAGCCCTGAAATCTCAAGTTTCTCATGTCTGATGTGTGATGGCAGATAGCTATCTAGTTAACTGAGTTACAAGCTTTATTTGAACTTAATGTATTTCTTTTTCTTTACCATTTGGAAGAAAATTGGAAAAATTAATACAGAAGAAAAAAAATCAACCGTGGTCAAATTTTTCAGTCAGTGATAAAGTGGTTAGAGAGATATCTTTTTGTTTGGGAAATTCCTAGCCCTTATGAAAGAACTGAAGTCTTACACTCTTCACGTTGAATCCTTTCCAACTTTCAAAGAGTCTGATGGAAATGCAAAAACAAAACAAGATTCATTCAGAGTACAGTTTTACTTCACTGTATCACACTGAGCATGCTTCCTGGCAGTTTAAGTGTCATCGGAAGAGCTTGATAAATATGCAGATTTTGAGCCCTAATCTTGGAGATGCTATTTTAGCAAGACTCAGCCAGGTTCTTAAAATAGTATTACAGAGAGCTACGGTTTAGAAATAAATATACAAAAACTCTGTGAAGAAAAGAGAAAGGTCTATATGAGAGATTGCTATAGACTGTTTATGTCCCCTTCCCAAATTTCACATAATGAAAATTAGCCCCCAGTGTGATGGTATTTGGAGGTGGAGTCCTTTGGGTGGGTTAGGCCATGAGGGTGGAGCTCTCATAAAGGAGATTTGTGTCCTTATAAAAAAAGACCCCAGAGAGCCCTTGCCCTTTTCCACCCTGTGAGACCACAGACAGCCATCTATGAGCCAGAAGTGGGCCCTCACCAGAAAAAGAGTCTGCCCACCCCTTCATCTTGAATGTTCCAGCCTCTAGGTCTGTGGGAAATAAACTTCTGTTACTTATAAGTCACCCATGCTATGGTATTCTGTTACAGAAGCCTGAATAGAATAAGACAGATCCTCACAGGCAAAATAGCATGTCTGTAGGAATGGTTTCTCTCTTCCAAGGATTTACACCTCCCTCTTGGCTCTTTGGTCTTGACTTCAGCCTCCATGGACACATAGTCGTCTCCTTGCTGCCAGACCCAGAAATGGACAAAAACCCCTTTCCCATCTTGCGCCATACTTAACAAAGAAAAGCTAAGAATGGAAAATAAAGAACTGAGAAGAAAGTAAAGGAAAATAAAGAAAACGCAAAATTAGAAAAGGCTTAGCCTAATAAGATACAGATTTCCGATCCAAACCTAGCTAAATTGAAGCCACAAGTTAACTGGTTGGTGATTTACCAACATTCAGGCCATGGTTTTACTTCCTCCAACACATTCTACTGATTAGAGGTTCGCTTGGGTTTGGGAAAAAAAAAAGCACCCCTTTTAAACTTACAAATTACTCCTTGGGGAGGCTGAATCTATCATAAAATTTAATCAGATATTCCTAAGCAGTTTTTTTTGTTTGTTTTTTTCCTAATACAAAGCTGAAATAATTGGAGAGGAGCAGGGTTGAATAGTCAGTTTTGGAGCAAGAAACACAGTAGGGTAACAGCTCAGAGTCTGAGCTTTTAGCAGCTCCTTGTAGGCCCATGCCAGAGGCCCCAAGTGTTCTTTACAAAGGGACTTACCCTTTTTTTTTCCAGTCAGAATCTCTCTTTTAGTCCTCTGCCTTTAAAGACACTCCTTCTATTCTCCTGGATTTTTAATTCTGTGTGCATGTCTCCTTTCTGAACTGTGGCTCAGTTGGCTGGTCTATGCCTTGGCTATTAGGCACTCCCCTGTTAGGTTCCTCGCATTTGATCGACCTTAATCTCTGCAGTCTGGCCTCTCTCCTGATTGCGGCCTGGACCGTGAAGACACTGCAGCACAGCCTAGTCTGCGCTCAGGGGGCTTTTGTCTGGAAGTGGACTCAGATTCACAAGGAGAAGAACTACAGAACTTTGGAAGAGAAGGCACACACTGAGTATGTAAGTACGGGTCATGTGTGGGAGTTTTAAGTTGAAAAAGAACAAAGGAAGCGAAGTGGGAGACTGATGGAATTTTGTCTGACCCTGGAAATTACATCTGCCCGCAATACACATCACATCATTGTGCTTTCTCTGATCACGTGAATGCCAGAGGTTCTGGCCCCAGGGATATTTAAAGTAATTTTTAAAGATACTTCAAAGATCCTCTCTGCTTTTCCTCTGTCACCTTGAATAGACCTTCTTTTTCTCATTTCCAAGATACAATCCTTGGCTTTCTGCTCTTCTCTCCCTCTGCTCTATTTAAGTCATTCTTCCATTTACACATTTTCAAATTCTGTCTCTATGCTTTTGACTTCCAGCTCTGTAGTGTGTGTTCAGCACTATTCCTTCTACGTTCTATTTTCCTTAAAAATAAATGTCCCTTGACCTGTGGCTTCCAATAGCTACCTTCCTCCTGCTGAAAGAATTATTTGCTGACAAATTTATTTTAAAGTCTAGAATTATTTGCTGACAAAATTATGTGAAAGACTTTACATCCAAAGCACATGTTTTCTTTTCCCCAATTTCTTCCACACTGCCATATGGTTTCTGTTCCTGCTTTATCTCCAACTAAACTCTCTCTTAGACCTCTTTGCTGCATTAAAAAAAAAAAAACAAAAAACTATGAAGGCTGCTTCATTAAAGACCATGAAAACCTTTTAGGGAACTTCCCTCCTTCCTGAGTTGGTTAGACCAAGCAGAGCAGGAGTAAATTATGAAGAAAAGTAGTCTGAGCAAGGCAAAGTGTAAATTGGAAAAGTGCTCCCCTCCCGATTAAAGTTAACATGCCTTGTGGCAGTCTTACTATATCCAAGACACTTTATTTAAATGCTAGGGAAATAAAGGTGAAAGAAAAAGGATGGATTGTTGAGTTCTTGGATGATTGATGAATTCTTGAAAAGAATTCAAGAAATTATAATGTGAGTTTTATCCGAGTGAACTTGAGTTCTAAAACTCCCTTTGCAAAGGCGTAGTGGAGATTCCACATGCTAAAAGGAGGCTGGATGCCGGCTGAGGGCACCCATTCGTGGTCGTGGAGCGAGTACATGCACCTGCTCTTCTCTACCAATGAAAAGAGATTACGTACGGGACTTCTGATCATCACAAACAAGGTATGGACACCCTAGCAGGTACGTGATATATTTCTATTTGGGTTTATAACAAAGTAAAGGTTTTATCTTAGAGATTCAAGTTGACCCTTTCTGACATTTATAAAGAGTTACTGAATTACATTATCAATGAAAATGTCCATAATTATTGCCTTTTTAAAGAAAAGGTGAAGTTTCTAACGAGTTAGTTTAAAACCAGTAAACCTCAACACTGTTGCCACTTTGGACCACATCATTCTTCCCCACGGGAGGCTGCCCACACTGTAAGGGTATTTAGCAGCACACCTGCCTTCTACCTACTAAACGCTGGTAACACTTCTCTTCTTTAAGCCGTGACAATCAGAACTGTCCCTAGACATTGCCAAATGTCCCCTGGGGGAGCATAAAGTTGTCCCCATTTCTGAACCACTGGTAGAGATGGTATCACGTAAGTGGGAGAAGTCCTAGTACCGCTTTTAAAAAAAAGAAACATAAAATAACATCCTGAATATGTAATTTTTATTTCATGATAATTTTCTATTTTTAAATTTTAGAAATGCATTTTCCAATTGTAGGCTTTTCGAAAGTATTTATAACAAGGATAAATCTTATTAAGCAAACTACTTCCACAGTTATTAGCATGTATTTATGTATTTACTGCTTTAGACAAAGTTGTTTTCCACATTATGAGATCCTCCAACATAACATTAAGAGGCAAATTCTAAATAATTCTATTTTCATGTAGGACTTTATGAATTTGAATTGTGCGGGTGTCCCATTATCTATACCTTTTTAAACAGCATAGTTTCTGTTACTGTTTATGCTTTAAATTCATTATAATTTTTTCATTTATATCAATTAATTTCAATAATGACCTTATGATAACTTCAAGAAACTATAATTTTCACCTACTTGTGAAAAATAAATCCAGTCATTAAAATGGTGAAATAATTATACTAATTCTAACAAATAAGAGAGAAATAACTATTCATTAATATTGCTTTTTACAATAATAGCAATTATGAGGTAAATTATAGTTTTAATTCCACTTTCTGGTTATCACTGGGCCAGCTCTAAGTCAGGCTCTTATCCTGTCCTTAAAAAAACAGCAGGAGTGATGGTGCTCACATTTTTCCAACGCAACTCTTAGTAACGATAGCTCAAAATGGCTAGGATTTCTCAGTGGGATGAGGGGGGTTATTTGATACATGTTCCTCCAGGAAGGGATTCTCAAATTCTCAACTCTGGCTGCACATGAGCAATCTGTAATGTTCACTACTAGTATCTCGATCTCATCCCTGGGAATTTAATTTGGTTTGTCTGGGGAGGGGACTGGCCATCAGCGTTACTTTAGAAGCCTCTGGATGAGTCTAATGTACAGCCAGGATTGAGAAACACTGCTGGAAGAGAAGAGAGCTCACCTATGAGCGAGCTATGGGTGGTCTGAAAAAGTCCTTTGGATAATTTTCATGTACCTTCTTTCAGGGAACATGCCAAGAATGAACTGTCCATGAACCAAAGGTCTCTCTACTCCCCTCCCCTCCTCTTCTCTCTCTCTCTCTCTTCCTCCCATTCCTACCCCAAAGATGGAACCCCCAATTAAAAAGGTACTTTCCTAAGCAGCAATGGAAAAAAAAATATGAAAACACACACACACACACAAGACGGGGACGTTGTGCTGTACACCAGAAATTGACACAATGTAACTGACTACTTCAATTTAAAAAAAAAAAAAAAAAAGCATCACTGGAAAGATTTGTGTAGAATGGGATGCTTTCTTTAACATTTAGGATTTAATCTGGGAGATGAAGTCCAGGGTCATTATCAACTAGGAAATTCCAGAGTGTGGACAAACACAAAAGCCTGTGGCCCTGAGGATGAATTTAGGGAAGTTCTCTGGCCCACAGATTCATCCAGAACACTAAACTGTTTCTGCCTCGGTGGACTATATCTCCCAGACCCCAAAGGTCACTCTGAGAGCCTGACCTCACTGGCTGCTACGCCAGCTCCCAGTCCTATTTTATGTAAGAGATTATAAAACTCTTTCCTTGTAGGATTGTGTGGCAACAATAAATTTGGTTGATATTTCTACATCCATTTTCTCATCTGTAAAATGAAGTAAATAGACGAGATAATTACTGAAATTGATCCCTTCTCCAATAATTTACATTCTTTCTTTGCAAAATTTTTTGCAAAGTGATAATTATTGTTACGAGCTTTGAAACCCCAATGGCATAAATTAAGTTAAATTAAAAGGTCTTGGATATTTCTCTGCCTTCAGAGTTAATCATGGACCCTCATATTCTCCTCCTCTTCTTTCAGCTCGGTTTTGCTTTGGCATTTCCTTTACTGTGATAGTTAGGGTGATAGATTACTACCTTTCTACAGAGGGAAATTAATGGCCTGAGTGTGAAGATAGAGAGTAACAACTTAAGTAAGAGAAAAAAAGAGAAAGGAGGAAATGAGATCACAGAATACCAAGTGCACATAATTCTTAAAGATGGGAACTTGCAATAATGAGGTGTCAGCAAGGTCAAGTAGGTAAGCACTAAACTTAGAGGTGTCTGGTTACACGACATTTGAATTTGAAAAAGGATTGCACACTCCTCCAGCCCCAACCTCAGAAAGCTGCCACATGATCTCCTGCTGCTTTCACAACTCCCTTTAGCCCTTCTCCTCCTGCAGAGTCATGAGTAATAACCCCAACACCCCTGCAAAGACATTCCTCACCCTCACTGTGGGCAACTACCATCATTCAGAAGAGACCCAAATTCCATGGAGAAGAAGGCACGATGACGGCATTGCAATCGATCTCCTCACTGCTCAAGAAGTTAAATCCTCATGACCTACATTCATGTACAGATTAGCTCAGATGGAAAAATGAAGACCAGTGACAGTGAATCATGCTGTAAACACAAGAGCTCATAAATAAATAAAACCCTTGTGGGTAGAAGACTCAGAGTTGATATTAAAATGTTTGATAAAATGAATAAAAAAGAAAAGTAAGAATCAAAATATAAAATTTTTTTTCCAATATCTGTAAATATATCTTTGCCCTCGATGGACTACGTGAAGAGGGCTGCACCATTAGCCCAGTAACAGATACAAAACCTGAATTTGGGGATTTAAGTGATTGTTTTGGTCGAATCCTCGCAAAAATAAAATACACTAATTCACTAATTGTAAAAAGTTTCCAAAATTATGAGTAAAAAATCCCTTATTTTAGACCCCGGTCCTAGTCTCTAATAGGTAAGCAGCGTTACAACTGTGGCATTGTGTATGCCAAATTCACACACATCTACAGTTGTCCTTTGAACAACATGGATTTAAACTGCATGGGTCCAGTTATACACAGATGGTTTTCAGTAGTAAATACCACAGTACTACACAATTACTGTGCAGAAGGTCACTGCCCCTAACACTTGCATGGTTCAAGGGTCAACTGTATATATGCATATGTGTATATATACACATATATATTTCAAATATGTTTCTAGTTCACATATAGCTACTGATATAAATGTGTATTTACATCTAGACACACACAAACACTTTTGATGCAAATGGGTTCATATTTTCTAATTTTATGCACATTTCCTTTTTTTCATTCAATAGAGTCCCACTTCCTTGGGTTAGCTCCTGGCTCCATCACTTACTACCTGTGTAACTTTAAGTTGTGCTGTTCAAATTCTCTATGCCTTAGTTTTTCCATCAAGAAACAGAGCTAACAGTGGTACCTACTTCTTAAAGTCATTATAAGAACTAAACAAACAAGATCTTAGGATAGTGGTGGAGCATCAAAGTGCTGTAAAAGTCTCAGCTGCTATGTTGATAATCATCATCAACATCACTGTAATCACTTCCATCATCACACAGTGATGTGGTACCACTGATGTGGCACTCTGTCCACATTCCCTCTTCAGGACACTCTGATGACCTATGACCACGTGACCATGCCCTTTACTGGTGGTTATCCTTTGGACACATGGAACTGTTATGAACAAAGTTATGCTCAGATTTGAGGGTATACTCCACCACTAATTACTGGCTGATGTGGGAACACAAATGCTCAGCCTCTGTAGCCTCAATTTGGACAATTCTGAAGGGTTATCCCAGGTCCAGAGCTCTCTGTAAGCTTATGAGGCAGCTTTTCCCTTTGCTCAATCCTGTTTCCCTCACTCACTTTATGCTTATAGACGTAAATCCTGAGATCACTCACAAATTAATGTGCTGCATACAATTTCCTATCTCAGAATTTGAACTGTAAATCAATCACCTCTTTGAGGACTGCAATTCATTCTCTTAACTCTTCTTTTATAAGCTTTCCTAGGAAATTTGGTGAATCATAATCTTGAAGAAGTGATTCTCAAATGGAGTGAACTTACCATAACAAGTAAGGAGATCTGAGCAACTCAAAGAGAGGACTGCAGTGAATAGCGTGGGACACTGGCCAGATCCCTCATCAAGATGAAAGAACTCACCCATGGAGGCCCAGAATATCAGCTATTGACAGTTTTAGCTCCACTCCAAACTTGGATTTTCCCTCAGTCATAGAGAAATCCCTTCAGTGTTCCCTGTCAAGGAAACCATGGAGAAGGACTGCATACTGCAGGAATACAATCCCCCTTCTCCACTTTGCCACACTTTGTGTAACTCTGAAGGATCATCCCAGGTCCACGTTTTCTGTGATATCAATTACAGTCTTTCAGTTATTATTACATTACAGGTCAGATTGTCCCTGTACATAATCCTGTCTTTCTCGTTCCCTCACTCCCCAGTAAACATTCTATACATGCCTCTCCTCAGAGTATGTTTCCTGGAAATCTAACCTAAAAGATCATATCATGAGTACCTTTCTATGCCAGCAGATAAATATCTATCTCATTAAAATGCCTGCACAGTGTTCCATTGAATTTATAATTTATAATGGCATAATTTACTTAACCAGGGAGTAAGTCATTCCTAAATCAACTTAGATGAGATTTCATGATGATAGCAAGTGTAGAGTGAGCCAAAAAGTTAGCCAATCTGTTAATCATTTAAGGTGACTTCCAGTCATTCACAGTGTTTATAGTTTATTTAGCATTAACTGATTCTAAAAGGAAGCTGGCCTTATATTTTGCTGACAGGATTACATGGGAAAATCACTGATCCCATGTGGCAATGTATTTCTTAAATGCTACTTTATTACATTGATTGACAGCTAATAGTTAAGCATATGTGAGTGAATTTGGATAAGTAAGAATACAGCAGAATTTGTCTGAAGAAAATGTAAAACTATTTTAAGGGACTAAGTTAGGGTAGTAAAAAAGAAGTACAGATTGTAAGTAGCAAGGATTTTTATTTATAGCTTTTGTTTTAAATCAGTTCTTTAGTTATTTTCCCACTCCTGAAAGGTCAGTGAGGTCTATGTTTTAATTAAAAGCATTAGAGAGACATAGTCCATCTTCAAAAGTCTTTACTTTTGCTCAAAACTTTCTTTATCCACAGAGTTGTTCTTGTTCCTTTTCCTTCCACATCCAAAGTTGAGATGCATTTTTAAAGGAGAGCAAGAGAGAGGAAACACTTGTAGTTGCTGCGAACTGTATTTTCCATTCAGTCACATGCAGTACGGCAACTGTCCCCTATTAATTCTAATGTGGAATTTTCAGGCCTAGTTCACAAAAGTTAGTAGATACTAGATAACATTTAAAAAGATAAACTTTATGCCACTCTAGGCTCTTATGACTATGAAGGTCATTCATTCCTAGGAAAGAAATCAGGCAGAGCATGTGTACGATGCCCTTTTGCTCTGCCCCCTGGTCTTCACAGCCATCTTCACATTCGTTCTCAGCACATCTTTGTCTTAACTGAGCCTCGATTTCCTGAAGACACTCTCCCTACATCCCTCTCCAGTTCAGAACCACCAATATAATTGTCTTTTCAACACCTCAATTTAGATAGCTCAATAGAGCAAAACTTTTGTAAATTATATATCTGATAAAGGATTAATATCCAGAATATAGAGAGAACTTTTAAAATCCAACAAAAAAACCAAACAACCCAATTCAAAGTGGGCAAAAGATATGAACAGACATCTCTTCAAAGAAGGTATACAAAGGACCAATACACACATAAAAAGATGTTCAGCATCACTAATTATTAGGGAAATGCAAGTCAAAACTGCAATGAAGTACCCATTACACCCAATTAAGTGGCTACTATCAAAACAACAAAAAACCAGAGAATAGAAAATGTTGACAATGATGTGGAGAAACTGGAACCCTTGTGCACTGTTAATAGGAATGTAAAATAGTGCAGCTACTCTGGAAAATAGTACGATGATTCCTCAAAAAATTAAAAATAAAACTGCCATTTGACCCAGCAGTTTCACCTATGGGTATGTACCCAAAAGAATTAAAAGCAGAGTCTCAAAGAAATATTTTTATACCCATGTTCATGGCAGCATTATTCACAACAGCTAAAATGTGAAAGCAGCTCAATCTATCATTAGGTGAGTGAATAAGCAAAATGTGTATATACATACAATGAAATATTATTCATTAAATATTATGAATTTAAAAAGAAATGAAATTCTGACACATGCTGCAACGTGAGTGAATCTGGAAGACGCGCTATGTAAAATAAATTAGTCACAAAAAGACAAATACTGTGTGATTTCACTTACATGAGGTACTTAGATTGGTCAAAGCCATAGAAACAGAAAGTAGAATGGTGGTTGCCTGGGGCTGGTGGGGAGGGAGCAATGGGGAATTAGTGTTTAATAGATGCAGAGTTTCAGTTTCACAAGATGAAAAGAGTTATAGCGATGGATGGTGGTGATTATTGTAAAACATTATGAATGTATTTAAATGCTACTGAACTGTACACTTAAAAATGGTTAAGGGGGTAAATTTTATATTATGTATATTTTACTAGAACAAGAAAATTGAAAAAAATCAAATACAAGAAAAGAATAGAGCAATATTTGACACCCATATTTACCTGTTTTTCTGCCCTCAATCTGGTCTTCCATATTTCTTTGCTTTTTGAATGACATCACCATGTATCCAACTACAAAGACAAGAAACCCAAAATTTATCCTTCAAAGTTCCTTTTTTCTCACTTTTCACATCTAATCCAACTCAATGTTTTACTTTCTTGTCTCTTTGGAACACCTGACATCTCTCCCCACTGCTGCAAATTTATGCAAAATCATCAAAATATTAGTGTGCTGGTACTCAGTACAGTATTAATGAATTGTTGTATCATAAAATAAAATGTGAGCACTTTTCAACTCCTTAGGAAATATCTTTCAGAATAATTTGGGGCAATCAATCATTTTTGGATGGAAACAAGCCATACTATAAAAACAAAATAGCCATTTGAAATAATATGTGATTTCTAGCTGAAATTGTTTATTTGAATTATGGCTTAAAAGATGGTTGAAGAAAAAGGCAGTAAGTAGTGAAGACTGAGCTTTGATCATTATATGTTTAAAAATATTTATCTTTCTATACATCTTTATACAGATATAAAACTATTTTTATAGAGGTGGCTGTAGAGGTGAATGCTACCTCTACTATTTTTCAGGAATAATAGGTACAAAATAAATACTTCATGAAAGGGGGCTGGTCAAAGATGCACATGAAATCACGGGCAGTTATCTGTAAAGGACTGCAAAATGGAAGGTGATAGTGTGAGTGGTACACGTGATGACAGTTTTGTTGTTTGTAATAACGCCAATGAAGGCTGGAAAAAATACTTTTCCCTAACTCTGTCAAAATTCACTTTTTACAGGCTTTCCACTTCCGTACTTTAAATTTTGAATGACTCCTTCACAGTTGTTGATTTATGTGATGCTTTTGTAAACAGATTATTTATTCTGTAGACTTCTAGCTGCCCATGTGACACATACTTTTAGATTTAAGATGTTGCTTTTTTTTTTTTTCTTTTTTAATTTGAGAAAAGAAAAACAAGAGCTGGATTTAATCTGTACTTCAACATATAGGTTTGGATTCACAGCCTTGGGAATGTAGTTAATGACTGCACTTCTTTGAGCCTTGGTTTCCAACTAGTTATACCCACCTCCAACTGGCATTTGTGAGAGTAAAAATATAAAAGTCACCTCACGGTCCTTATCACTTAGGCAATCACTATATAGTAGCTCTTAATAGCATTAATATTGAACTTTCATTTTTAAGTCTTCACTTACAATCACAGGTAAAATCACCCTGTTTAATTTTGTAAAGCCAACCTGAATATGATTTATGGAAACAAAATGAAATACAGACTGAGGTAATTTATTATTGTTGTTATTAGCATTATTACTATTACCATTATTATCTATAGAAGATGGTGGTTTCTAAGGTCATAAAAAAGTTAATTTGTCAGAGAAAGGTAGTTTGGACGTGAATTATCTATTGCAATGAAGTAGTGAGAATTCAAATGCAAAAAATTTATGGAAGATAACTAATAAATTGAACTTGAATCTGAGATGTTGAAATTGAACAGGACCATAGAGACAGCATAAACCCCCTTCTCAGTTTCCAGATGGTAAGGGCTAAGCCTACAGAAGTTTACCGATTTCCCACAATGACATAGCAGATGTGCAAAACGGAAAGTAGAAAATACATTTCATAACCTCCCAGCCCAATGCCCTTTCTAATACTGGTCATGAAAATGAAGAGAAAATTAACTCCCAAGTTATTTGCTTACCTCACATACAGAGTACAAGATTGGTTGAAATTGTCTAGATTATTTTGGAAACATCATCACAGAGACATAAGTGGTTGACAGTGCTTACAAATATCTTGGAGAAACTTCAATGGTTAAATGTCTAGGATAAAATTTCTCATTTCTTTCACCTACTTATTAGTTAGGTATGTGGAAGGAAACATGTAAGCCTCAGACAGCATGCTGTTTCAGTGAGCACAGTGACTCCATGATCCATATCCTGTTTTTGTGCTTAAGTGTGAAAAGCTAAGTGACCATGAACCCTACCCTCTAAGAGTACGTGGTCTAATGAGGGTGCAATCCATAAATGGGTCAACACAATTCAAAAAGGAAGGAACTGAGATGAAGGTTATACATAAGGTGTGATGAAAGTATACAGGAACAATATTTACCTGTGGTCAAATGATCACTTATTACATAGGCTTTCCAGTCAAGAAACGAATTTTAAAAAAACAGTTGTTGGTACAGATAATAGTAAAACTACCATAACCTTAAGTTGTTTCTATCAGCAAAAAAGGCTGTTGGGAAGTAGTACACTGTTCTCAGAAAAACAAAAATGTGTTGCTATCATTACCATAACCTTTCATTATTCTTCTATACTCCTTGGAGAAAACAGAGTGAGAAGCTGTTTTCTAAATTTCCAAGTAATATGATTTATATGCCTACCTTCAGAAAACACACATCTTCAATCAAAGATGTTATTTTCCACACTTTTCCTCTTTGAAAACATGAAAAGAAATTCCAAGCAAGTACAAAAAAGAAAGTCAGGCAGCTGTTTGGGCTATTACTGAATAATTATGATGCTGATCACTGTTGTTTCCCTTTAATGTTAATTTAAAATATGCTGGGCACTATAAAGCACATTGGTAAATACAGCATTTTAAGGAAATTTTGGACTGAAATACGTTAGATTTTATTTGAAAGAAACAAAAGGAAAGCAACCAGATGCCAGAGCGTAATTTCCTCTTGTTTTGAGGGAAGTAGCGGTCCATTATTCTCAAGCAGAAAAAACAGTGAATGGGATGGATGTTTTGAATCCATACTGAAGAGTTATATCGCAATGAAATCACTGCAACAAACAAATTGAATTATTTTTTCCCAAAGCCAACATTGTACCTTCTTGCAGGATTCATGTTCTTTATAAGTCTCCATTTGTGTTAAGACAAAAATAACAGTGAATGACGCTGCATAATAGCTAATAATATTGCTCTAACCCCTTATTATCTTTTAGGTCAATGAAATGTAACTAACATTAATATTCATTCAAATAAAAAAAGATTTTAAGTGAGCATTTAAAAAAATTTTTTTAACATTTTATCTTAAAGGAAGCCTTTTAGAATCCATCAAAATATTAGAGAAACTACACCAGAATCAGCATGTTATTGTGGTGTCTAAACTCTTTAGTCTAAACATTTTTTTCCAGGAAATGTATTTTATTTATCTTATACTCTCAACACTCACCATGTACATTCTTTATAAAAAGTCTTGGTGAAGGAATTGAGTATAAAGAAAAAAAAAATTGATTAAGGAGGATTTCCACCAGAAAAAAGTCATAATATTCTCACAAACACGGACATTGCTAGCCCTGTATGATCACCATGGAGGGAACATTTGGCAGAAAGAAAGAAATCCTAAATTTAAAAGGGAGGGAAAAATTAGAAGGTAGAGGACAGCACATAGGCTGATTTGCACATGGAGTTCTGTCTTGAAATTAAGATTTGCATAAAAGGAAAATAACACTTTTTTCTTGGAGAATTCATTCATTCATTCAACAATGTTTGTCGGAGTTGGGGAGGGTATAGCTTGTGGCAGAGTGCATGGTTAGCCCGCAGGAGGTCCTGGGTTCAGTCCGCAGTACCTCCATTCAAAATAAATAAATAAACCTAATTACCACCCCCCCCAAAAAAAGTTTGTGAAGCCCCTACAGGGGCTGGCCACATTTCTACTCTGTGTAGGTGAAGAAAAGAATAAAAACAATGTCCCTGTTTTACAGACTTTATATTATAGGGGGTGGAAAAAAGCAATAAACCAAAACTCCAATATATCAGGGGAAGGAAAAATAAAGCAAAGTCTAAGAATCAAGAATATGGCCAGGAGTTACGTCAATGTTATTTTTGTTAGCGGGCTCTGAGGAGACCTCTCTAAGCAGGTACTTAGATGAAGTGAGGGAGTGGAGCTGGTTGATTTATAGGGCCAGTGGAGATGAAGAGCTTCCCTTATGGAAACCAAAGTAATATGGATGCATATAGGTAACAATTTTCAAATTAAGAATAAAATACAAATAAGGAACAAGTAACAGAAAATTTCACTGTTAAGAAATAGAAAACCCATATATCTATAAATAGAGATTTAAAAATCAGGTTGTGGATAAAAATTAGATTGTGGATAAAGCAAATTTCTCTAGAAGTAATAGTAGCGTTAATATACACAGATATATAAAAGTAACATAAAAATTAAATAAAAATTTTATTTCCAGATAAATAAGAATATATGTATATAAGTTTGTATATAAATAAGATAATGTATAATAGATATAAATGGATATAAGGGGCACACTTTTGTGCTTACAGAACCAATGATTATCTTCCTAATATGGGTATGAAGATTAATTCTTGAAGGCTGTGTGTGCTGATCTGTTTTTAGACCAATTTTCTCCTATCCCCTCGACAAAATTTAAAATATATGTTATGTTGAAAAAAACATGCAGTGTGAGGCTGAGAGACAGAGAAGCATGTTCTCAGCAGCTGTGCAATGCTAGCATGTTGTGAATATTCAACAAATATTAAGTGACATTGAAATATGAATTGACGGATAATGAATCACTTTAGGGAATTATCCTGCCAAAATGTTTTGGAAGATCCATGAAATGTTTGACAAATCCAAAGGATCCCAAGATTTGCTTTTGCTGAGATTTATTTATTTATTTGCGGGGATGGAGAGACAGGTTCTGATTTTTCATCTGACTTATTATGTCCTTCTGTTAGAGTGAAATTCACGGCCAAATCATATTACTTTAACTTTTGTTAAGCAATTGATTTCTTAGTGGTTATATTATTGGAAAAACAGAACCTCTAGGAAAAAATTGCCTCTTTTTATTAAGTACAGAAATAAAATTAATTAAACAGAAACTTAATTATAGTAATGGGATTGACCCTGAAGTGGAGAATGACTACCAGGATGGGACACAAATATTGCATTTACCGAGTTTATAACTAACCACATTATCTTATTTAGCATTTACTTTTAAAAAGGGAGGAAATCCACAGCTTCTATTTTCTTCTGATTACATTCAAATTAACAGATAGGATCTTTGCCTAAGACCTACATGATGATTTTAACAAAATGATAGTTTAAAAATTATCTCACTTTAAACACTAAGAAATTTTAGCCTGTTTCTTGCCATTTTAATGTCCTCTGACACTTTTGTTCTGTGTATACTCATTACTACAGTTATATAAACCTTTTCACAATGCCTGTAATGTGGAAGGTGTATAGATGCATCAGGATTTTTAAAGTTGCAAATTACAAAAGGCAGCTTAAGAAAAAAGAGGGGACTTCTCATCACCAAGGGTAGTTAAAAGAAAATAGTACAGCCAGATGCCAGGCAGGATTGTAAGGAGCATTAGAAGATTATTGGCCACTGGGACCACTTTCTTATCATCTCTTGATTCTGTTTCTCTCTGTGCATTTACTTCATTGCTCTGTTTTTTTGGCATGCTGCTTTCTTTTCTTGAATTCACAAAATGGCAGGAAAAAAAGAGACACAATATATGGTACAAGTCAAGCCATATTGGAGAGACAGACTTTCTGGGATCCTGCTTAATTCTCAAGGAAGTGACTTGGCCCAGACCAGGTGGGGTGTCCAGTTATTTCCCAGTTAACTCTGGCCAGGGACTCTTGGTGCCATTGTATAAATATGGCTGGTAGGTGCTAACAGCAGGGAATAAGGAGGTCTGAAGTAAGTGGGAGTAATTAAGTGGTTAATTATGAGTTAAGAGATACCTTAAGGAGTCTGCTGTATTATATAAGTGAAGTTTTATCTAAAAGTCTCCTTCTCAAGTACTTTACTTTTGATACCTACTATAATTTTTTGGGCAATATCTTTTCACCATCCAAAATCCTGTATCCAATCCATCTCTTAAGTGTTCATGTTAATGGAGAAATGATTATCCAACAAATCCATCCTCCTAGGGGGGAAAAAAATCTATACACTAGAAAAGGTACAGTCATAACTACCTGAGAGTTCTAGAGATTGAATATGATTGGTAGATTTTAGAAAAGAGCCAAAAGTTGGGCAAAGCCATTAGACAGATTGAGTTCCTCATTTTTCTACAGTTTTGTCCTGAGGCAGCCTCAGTCATGGTGACAGTGGTGTAGGAACAATTCAAATGCTGACAGAAAGCCCGTTGGCTTACTGGCTGAGGAAATAGGGCAGGAAATACATAGCAACCAGAGCTACCAGAGAGTGAGATGAGAATCAGAAAGTAGAGAGTCAAAGAAACAGTATCCCAATTTCTGTGTGAAAACTTGGCCCGAGTCTCTGGCTGACCACTGAACCACATATTGAATGGGGCAAACAGAAAGCTGCTCATAGCTACGGTTGAAGGAACTGATCTGAGATCTAAGCGGCTGCCCACCACACACTTGCCTGTTTGCACTTTGAGTCTAACCAAGTTAATTGCCTGCTAAAACAAAAGCATCAACACTTTTTGGAGCAATCTAACAGAATCCAGATTCTCCACAATCTAGCATTCGGAACGCCCAGGATCCAGTCCAATATTATCCGCATATAAATAGCAAGAAAAATGTGATCCAGTCTCAAGGGAAAAAAACTACAAACAGATGCCAACCCTGAGGTTAGCAGATGTTGGAATTATCAGACATTACTTTGAAGAAGCAGTAATAAATACGCTCAGTGACAGAAAGAAAATTAGCCTTGTAATGAATGAAAACATAAGGTATCTGTGCAAATACTGAAAACTGGAAATTTTAGAACTGAAAATTTCAAAAAAAAATCCACTGGATAGGCTCCAAAGACATAGAGAGAAAAGGGCCACTAAATTTGAAAATGTATTAATAAAACACATCTAATCTGAAGAAAGATATCCCCTACAACGTAACTATTAATTTAAAGGAAGGAGTTAACTTTACAGTGGAGAAGATGGGAGACACACTCTTACCCAGTGATAGAGTTAATATTACCAATAATGAGACACAGTGACAACTTCTACCTCCTCATATGATACACCGAGAAGAGCACAACGTCACCTCTAAGGTTTTCTTACTGAAAATTAATAATCTGAATTTAATCATGAGGAAACATCAGACAAACCAGAATTGGAAGGTGGTCTACAAAATAACTGGGCAATACTCTTCAAATGTGTCAAGGACATGAATGACAGACTGAGCTTCTTTCAGAATAAGAGAGACTGAGGAGGCAAGACAATTAAGTGCAATGTATGACCCTGTATTGCATCGGAAGTCCAGAAAGAGAACAATAGTAGAGAAATTGATAAAATTTGAATAAGATCTGTGGATTAGGTAATTGTATCATAACAATATTCATACTGTGATTTTGCTAATCATATATAATTATGTTTGTATTGTTAAGAATTCTGTTTTCTCCAAATTTATAATTTCAATGCAATCCCAACCAAAATCTCAGCATGTTTTTGCAGAAGTTAACAAGCTGATTCTAAAAATTTTATGGAAATGCAAATGAACAGGAATAGCCAAAGCAATTTTTAAAAAGAAGGAAAAAATTGGAGAACTTAAATGTTCTGATTTCATACTATAAATATACAGTAATCAAGAAATATATTATTGCAGAAAAAACAGACATATAAATAAATGTAAGAGAACTGAATCCAAAAGTAGATCCAAACATAACTGGCCAAGTGATTTTCTTTAAAAAAAAAGCATAAAGGTTTTCAATGAGGGAATAAAATGCCTTTTCCAAAATAACGTTGCAACAACTTGGATATTCACATGGGGAAGTGAACATTGATCCTTACCAACACTATATTCAACTCTTAATCCAAAAGGATTTCTATTACTAAGTAGTAAAACTAAAAAACTGAAAGAAATGAGGAAGGTAAGTCTTTGTGTCCTTCAGATAGGTAAATATGTCTTCAATAGAATGTAAAATGCTCAAATCATTTTTAAAAAGGGCTAAGTTAAACTTGATCAAAATTAAAACATGAAGCTCCAAAATGGGCATCAAGTTTATGTTTGTATAACCAGGGAGCCACTCCACTCCAGACATTCTTTGTAATTCTTTCCATCTTTGAGAACTATTTTTCCAAAAACCCAATTTGGTAAATGCTGCCAAAGATTTTTTTTTTGCTTGTTCCTGACAAGAAGTAATGTTTCTTGAGCTAGGTTTATCTGTTTATTATGATGCTTTACGTTAACAACTTCCTTCTAAGCTTAAAGTTTAGGAAGAATTCTTCCTACTCGATACACATAACATTGTCACTAAGGTTAAACCACATGGGCTGCACTGAACTTAGAGAGACTGGAAGGAGACGAGGAAGGGTAGATGTTCTAGGGGTTTTGTTTGTTTGTTTCTTTGTTTGCTTGTTTGTTTGGCCACTTAGCATGACCAATGTATCTACCTTGTGGTACAGATGAAAGTTCAAAAGTGAGGATTAGAAAAAAATTTCAAAAAAGGGGAGAAGGTGGTTCTCTGCACTGGAAAACCTAGGAATGCAGCAGTCAATGATCTCAGGACAGTCTAGTTAGGAGAGTAAAAACCTGAATTAGGTCTTCATACAGCTGCGACACACTCTCGAGAGAAACTTTCTAGCAAACAGCAACATGTTGACCAGAATCCCTTATTCCATCCCTGACACTCTCAAGGTATTTTTCAATGATTTGGCTCAATAGCAATTCACAAAGCCTTTTGCACAAGCAAATTTTCAAAGCCTTGTAACTCTTGTAACTGTGTAAATAATTCCTATTTTTGAGTCTCTATGGTAAGACACCAGAACACAGGAGTTTCTGTTTTTAAATAAACATAATTTGAATGTCACAGAATCTTGCTGAGCATTTCTTAAAGGGCTCCCCCATCCCCTGCTTAAAAGCTTTATGCTGTTTTCGTAAGAGCAAATCTATTCCAACATTAAAAGCTTCCAATTAGATATGAAACTCCAAACCCATGAATTTTGAGAGGGTTCTGAACTTGCCAAAACAATTTCTTGTTAGACTTGATACTTGGATTACACATTCTCATTGCATATTTAAAAGCCTTTACTATAAAGGTTTCCTATAACAAAAAGGAGATGAAAAGATACTGTAATTATTCACGGAACATATTCAAGCCATCATTGCTGATGAAATATGATATCTACGACGTTCCTCCACTGTAAATAAGGCAGTGATTCAGAGGAGTGCTATTAACTACAGAAAACCCATTCTTCCCCTTATTAACACATAGAACAATAGCTTTCATCTGCCTCTGCCTCTCAGTCTAAAACAAAACATACTAAGTCTAAACTCTTTGAGAATAAAATTTAAATTGCAGGTCGGTTTCAGCTTTTCAGACTCTTAACTTCAGTGGAAACTTTGGGTGCCTTTCTAATGATGTGGCCAAGGCAGTATCTTTCCCACCTGGAAAACAAAAGCCAAATTCCAGCAGGCAGAGGCTGCTACCCTACTGAAGGTGGAGCTAGACAGGGAAACTGGAGGAGAGGAATGCCGATTCCTTGGCGAGGGCTGACCTCGCCCATCGGGAAACTGTCCTAGCGGTTTCTTGTGAGGACTCTGAGGCAAGATGGCTCTCGTTGCTTTCAGTGTCACAACAAATCACATCAGCTCTGAACTGGATACTGAGCGCGTAAGTTAGAGTGAAGCCCGCACCATACCTCAATGTAGTTTGCAGCCTGCAGACTGAGTGCTACCCTTGCGTTCATTTTGATAAGCTCTCCTTGAGATGGCACATAAACGTATTCTGATAACCACAGAAATGCTGGTCAGTGGACAAACACTTGGTCAGAGGAGTTTCACTGCTCACATTGTGATGCCTTCCAGAGTATCGGTCCTTGCCCCTGGCACTCCTCTAGAAAAGGAGTCAAGCAGGCATTGCCTGTCTTGGTTTAATAGGCCTCTAAATTGTCAGTGCAATTATTAAGGCTTTCAAAAGTGGCTTGGGTAGCTTCGGTGCCCCAGGATCTTCCCTCTGATTTTATTACAATGAAGCTAATGCAAAAGAGTTGGGGGAAGATGGCAAGTTGACACACGCCATTCTTCGTGTGCCATCTCGACCTGCTGCTGCTTGACTTTTCTTGCAACCGATGGTGTTAATAGTCATGACCTCATCAGGCTAAGAAAACTTGCATCCATTTTAGCCACTTGCTGAAAGCACACAGAACTGCTGGAGATAAAATTTCCAGGAATATATTAAAACAAAACTGCTAACTCAGCCAAACTTCCTGCACACTTGGAAAGCCTGTAAAACAGCAGGCCAACGGTAATATGCAGAGAGAGGAGAAGAGAGGAAAACTAAGTAAAAGCTGTTGTTTAAAAGTCAAGGGTTTGAAAATTAGGGGAATATTTACATGATCGCCAGTTATCTTTTAGTGGCCACAATGAGTTGTTTCATCTTACCTTCGGGTTATTCCAACACTGAAAATTGAAATCACGATTTGCTGAGTATATCAGTTTCCTTTTATTTTATTTTTTCCTAAGTGGAAGAAATAATTTTGTAAATAAGTCTAGGATTTCTTAGAAACCATCGTGTGTTCCAATTTTAGAAAAAAGCCATTCCAAATATTTTCTTAAATTATTACTGATATCAACCAGTAATATGTAAATTGTTCAGTATCTTTATGTCTTATTCCAGGTGCCAAATTTATATTAAGCCACTTCTACCTACTCCTTGCTCATTTCCAAATATCCTCATAGCTCAAAAGCATCTTACTCAGTTATCCCTGTACAGTATGAGGAACCCAGCTCTTAGCTTTCCATCCCAAGCATGTTTATGACTGTAGGTTTTTAGCTTCTCAATAAACTCGCTGTGTTTTACTCACCTGGCACTGTTCCTGGCAATTAGTGGTCCCAGAAAGTGTTTATTTAGCAGAACCAGAAACTACATTCTTCACACAATTTATCTTGCTATTTAGTCTGGCGAAAAAAAATTGAAAATGCAGAACACATTCAATTATTCCACAGATAAAAAAGTTTAACACCTGTTGTTACTAGTACGACACATATAACTACTTTTATTTCTATCTTGTACCTTTCTTGAATGTTGTAGCAGGTTTTGGGTATGTATATGAATTGCTCAACTGGTTTGAAATGAATAATTCCATCATATTCTTTTTTCTTATAAACCCAAATACTAACTTTGTTGAGCTGACCTAAAATCAAATTAAGAAAGGGTTTCTTTCATGAGAGATGGCCTTTGCCCCATTTAAATAATCATCAACAAAATATGTTGGTCACTTAAACTGATCCTCTATTTTGCAAAAGAAGAATTATTTTCATGAGACATTGAGACTGAACCAAAGAAAAATTACCTATGAACTAGCTGTTATTTGTGAGTTAAGGGTTAATATCTTCACTTGCCTAAATTGTATTTCTATGTGATTAAAAAGTTTTCAAAAAAATGTTCTCAATACTGGGAAGAAAATGCTGGAGATAAAGAGAAGGCTCTTTCTGTGAATTAATTAACAAACAACATAGATTTAAAAAATAGATTACTGATGAATTCAAATTTTGAAGAATATTAACAGCAATCTATCTATGTTCTTTATGTTTAAGGAGCTGATAAAAATGAGGATATGTTAGACCCTAAGTTTGTAAAATTTGGCTTTTCTGCAAAACAAAAACAAAAGTGAAAAAAACAAAACAAAACAAAATTGTTCTAATCATGATTTACTAGACTAGATGTCAGATTTTTTTTGTCAAATGGACACTTCATCCAGGGATGAAATAACAGACAATACCATATAGAATTAGTGTTCAGCTGAGAGCCCACAGATCTGCTTTATAATCCTGGCCCCTGCCACTGGCGAGATGTTGGAGTTTACATAGTTGTTCCTATCTGGCCCACAGTCCGTTTTGCTGCTGCTGAGTTATCAGATCAGGTGGTCTATCAGTTCCCCTTCTAGCTTGAAAATTCTCTCATCTTTCAGAAGACTTCAATTCTTCTTGGTGACCAAGGGCGCCTTTTAAGTTTGGTTAAAGGTTATATTTAGGATTATGCTTTTCTTTCTTTTTATTACATTAACTGATTTAGGAAAGATTTTTTTTTGCAGAACTTTGCCTAAAAGTAGATAATAGGAAAAGAAAAAAAGGAGAAATAGATTTGTCTGGGAGTCACCACGTTTACGAATGTGAGCGTGTGTGTTATGTGCGTGCATTTTGTGTGTTCGTTTGTTTTCTTTGCTTCGTGCTTTTTGGCTCTTTAGCACTTCTCACTTCCAGAAACTTAAAAGTGCCAGAAGAACCACATTTACATGAAAAGATTTTTGGAGCATTATTGCCAACCTTGATTTGAAGCTGGAGTTTACGAAATCTTCACAGAGCCTTTTTTTAATGAGGTTTCCAGCTTTAATAAAAAGAGTGTGGTTTCTTAACTGAAATGACCTGCCAGAACTTTTCTAGGTTCATCCATGGTTACACTGCATATTAAAAATATTGAATAATAGATTGAAGTGGGAGCATAAGCTTTCATCTAAAAGGCAGAGCAGTTCCTCCAAGATTTTATACTCAGAAGAAGCCCTCTCAGGGCTTCTAAACAAACAACTAATAATTCTTGTTAAGTAACCTTATTTACTACAGGTATAATTTGTGGTAGTTAACATTTTGTAAAATTGAATTTGCTTCGGTTTTGATTAAAAGTATTTATTTCAGGCTCTGTGAATAAAAGAGCTCCAGTTTAAAAAAAAAAAAAAAAGAAAGAAAGAAAGCAGATTTTGCAAGTTGCTAAAAGAAACTAGCTTTTGTTCTTAAATCCTTAAAAAATATGAAAGCATATTTGTTTCCAGATGGAAGATCATTAACACAAAAAAAATGTGCTTTATCCATAAATATGTTTCCTTCTTAAGTTTCAGTAAGTTCACCAAAATATATAAATTCCCTTGGAACAAATCAAAGTAAAAATGGTACGAGAGAAAAATTAAGTATTGAACTAGCTCTTTTTCTTCCCAAATCCTGGGAACGATGGGTATTATAATTGAGAAATTGTGTCTTTGTTATTCTCATTATTTCTTTGTGCAAGATGTTTGTTAGAATGAGAATCATGCTGTCTATTGACAAAACTATGTGACAATCTGCATAATTATGTTGCATATATGTGAGACTAGTTATGAATGATTCGATTGTTGCTCAAAGTTAGAATGTCTTTATTTTCAAAAAGCCAGTGACTATGAAATGAATGGAATTGTTTGGGGCAGTGAAAATATTTTCAGACTGCAGAATTAGACTGCCGGTATCAAAAGGTCTGAGGCTGAGTAAGGTGATTTATCTCTGTCTATTAATGATAGAAGCGAAATAAAAGAATCTGCACAAACACAACAGTGTAAGTCACCACTAAGTATGGTGTAACTTAAATTATTTCTATTCAAGTGCATTTAAAGTGTCAATTAATTGCCTCCATTTCAAATGCACACCTTTTCCCCAATTATCAAATTAAAATTTGAGCTGAATCAGTGAGCACAATGATAGTGTAATTATATTAATCCACATGAAATAAACAGTGAGGAAGTGTTTGTGCAGATGGGCACCTGAGTCTGTCACCTCCAGGCATAGCCAATGACAAGTATCATTCTCTAGGTAAATAAAATTGCTTTATTTTACTGTCACTGCAGCATCCCTCCATTTAAAGATAGGAGAATGAGTTGAGATAGAGAGATTGAAGGGAATTACAGAAGGAGAAACTGCAGACGCAGATGTATTTTTTTTCTAAGGGCACCAGGTGTTTTAAATGCCACCAGAAGGGTGCTCCAGGCAATTCCGTGCTGTCCAAGATAGCTTGGCATAGATTATCTGAAAGCTTTTGTGTCTTTTCAGCTTTTGATTAAAGGCCAGTGTCAGGACTCCTCTGGGCTTTTGCTTGGTACAGTAAAGCCGAGGGATTTTTTTTTTTTAAGCTGCTGCCAAAAAGATGCCAGTTAGGATAATTACATTTCAATTTAAATTGGTAATTTTATGAAAATTTAAACCAGGATATGTGCCGCCCAAATCTCTTCACTTTCATTCCTCCCAAACATGCACACACACACCCCTCTTGTTTTGGGGGAGACAATAACAGTAGCCCACCAGAACCTTCCCATGACCCAGAGCTGTGTGCCAGGAATTAAACAGATGAGAGAAAACTGAACAGAGCCTATTTCCTCCGCCTAAATGTATTTTCGAGCTTGGATTTATCACGAGTGTACATTGGAACCATCCCAGGGCATCCTAGCTTCCAGTATCTTTTTCCCGTGGACGCCAGCACAAGCAGCTTTAGACCATAACTGCAGTATTTAGGACATTGTTTTCCATTCACAGTCGAGCTTTGTATTTGTGAACAGGATGTCGAAAAGGAATCAAACCTACTTAGAGTCTCTCACCCTCTTGGTGAAAAGAGTGGGGACACAAGTGGCGAGATGAACCCTGAGTTTTCTGTCTGCCACTTTCTTTTTCCAGGACACATACGCAAGCTTGGCAGCACCAACAAAGTGGAAGTAATGTTCCTTTGTTTAGAATGCAGTGTGTACGAATATTTACATAATAAAATACACACACAAATAACAGATGGTGAAGAGCCCTCATTTCGCCACATGTTGTAAGCACGACACCGTTCCTTGATGATCTCATTTCTCTTACTTCTGCCTACAGATGTCTACCAGCTATTTAACCTCAGGGGTTATTCAGATGGTGAAAGGTTTGAAGACAGGCACAAATCTGTCTGCAGAATTTTCCTCTTCCATCAGGTGTAAATGCCCTTTCTTCCGGGTAGAGTTATCAAGCTACAAAAACGCTTTATTCTATCTAAGGGACTGAATAATAAACGCCTTTCTCATGACACTTGTTGGGCAGATAGTGTCTACAAAAGAGAACAATAAATACTGTCAATATGCTGACTTTGAAAGAGGTCTTTTCCCTCTAACCTTTTGTTCTGGGCAGAAAGTGGCTTATTAATAATCTTGGTTATTAAAAGAATAGCCTTCTGTAACAAAAGTGAAGAAGGGCCTTCTGAAATGAATAGAAGTCTCCCAGATGCTGTTTGCTCACATGTCCAATCTGTAATTAGAGTTAAGCCTCGAATGTGTGGTAATAGATACGTTGTATAGAATTAACCACCACTTCCCTCCCTAATTTACACTTAGATAACACGTTTCCTCCCAAAAGCACAAATTACATTCCTTTTAATTAGCTCCCAATGTCCTTTATTAAAGTACACTGAGAATGTGCATTATTAACCTATTAATATATGAACACACATTATGCAAAAGCACATAATCATTAATTAAATATTGCAACACATAAGGAGACAGCATGCCCATTTTACAGAAATGGATTCATGTTAAATTATTTGGACAATAATCTATCTAGAAAAAGAATCCATGTTGATCTGTCTCGGATTCATGTCCTTCCAAGAGGACATATCCTTGACTAAATTCTCTTATTACTTCTTAAGGTGAATTATAAAATTTTAAACAATAATTGTTTAAAAAAAAGTGATGCGCTTAATCCAATTAGAGTTTTAATTTAGGCAAATCTCATGTTTTAACAAGTACATATATCTCACATTTTACATATGGGGGCATGTAATAAGAACTTAATATTGGCACAAGTATAAGCCAACAAATACGGATATTAAAAACAATCTGCCTAACATTATCTCAAGAAAAGAATCATGAACAATATTCACAATGGCTGCAAACAATCTTATATTTCAGTGAATACTCAGAAAATAATATTCATAAATAGGTATGGTGACTGGCTGGAATGTGAAGGACAACAGTTCAAAAATCAATCCTTTTTGGAAAAGGAGAGCAAATAACAAAGAAAAGCCATATTCCTGAGGGCTGACTAAGGGATACTCGATAACATTGAACACAGGCATATTCCAGAGTTAGCTGACTCTCCAATCACAATCAGAAGGAACCGTTACAGATCAAGGAAGGAATGATAGGAGAGTAAAGAAGAGGAGAAAAGAACAGATTGTTAGACGGTTGGACAAGGTGATAAAAGGACCTTCTCCTTTACAAGGAACTTTGGGCAAAGGAATAAAAACGGAAGAGCAATGAAAAGCTTGTAGGAGCAAAAAAAGAAAAACAAAAGTTGATAAGCTGGCAGAAGCTACCAGCATCTGAGAAGAATTGTAATTCCCAAGAAAGTACTATATACTTAGACAATTGCAGATGTCACAAGAGGAGGAAAATCTATGTTTCTGAGGATAGGTACCCAGGTAAAGATTTCACTTGCTTATTTTAGTCACTTCATGGTGGGTTTTCTCACATGGTAAGAAGCAGTAGACTCTTACCCTAATCTGGATCTTCCCCTGTCTTCTGCACTCCCCTCGTTTTGTGCAGTTCCACATGCTTCTGTCACCAATGCACCCTTCTTTCTTTTATCTGGTATAGCCAACAACTGGGATGAAACATTCATGGTAGACTATTCCTTTTGGTGTGTACCTAAGGAAAGCCATCACCAGCCATCGGTACAAGAGATGAAGGAAACCATGGGCTGTGACAGTGATGTGCCCAGTGCTAGATGAAATTTCACCTCTCAGCTTCTGGATTCTTTCTTGTATGGCACCTTCAGAAAAAAATAAGTTAGGCTGCTTAAGGGGTGTGTGTGAAACTCAGCAGGAATTAGATAAATTCCAAACCATAGACTGGGATCCTCCATTGAATTTGGAACCTGTACAAGTTAAAAATGAAGCAAACCATCTTTTTCCTCTCCTTGGAGTTTTAGGGATAGCTAGCAGGAGAAGAAGTTTGCCCATTAATATCTTCACAAAAATTTGACTGCAGTATCCTTGACCCCGGACTGGAACTTCTCTTTCACCATCATCATTTCTCATCCTCTGCTCCATCCTCTCAATATAAGCCTCAGAGAAAGGAAGTTCCATAAGTAATATTTGCTGGTTGCAATGCCAAGCGCTATGCTAATTGCTTGCTAGTGTTAACTTATTTACTCTTTTCAACAATGTCCTGAAACAGGTCTGCTTATTCCCAAATCTGAAAAAGTGTGAGTTCAAGAATAGGCCTAGGAATAATCTTATTATTCTCCACCTTCCTACTACAAACTACCCTTCCTATACCAGTGCTTTAAGCACAGTCACCCCCTACTGGAAGTCCTTGGTACTTCAGTTTCCTCAAGATTGCTCTAAGTAGAGCTTTCTCCCGGAATGCCTTCAACTCCCACACACATCACACTCCCAATGTCCACTCAATTTAATATCTGTCTCATGATCTGCTGACTTTCTGACTCTTTCCCTGGGCTATCCTTTTCACTCTAATCTTCTTTGCTTCTTCTGAATTCCAAAAGCATTTATTACATTTTTGGCTCCTTATTTCATAATTGCCTCTGTAACTTCAAGATAGAGCTGAAATTCTAACTTTTTTTTTCTTTTTTTTTTTTTTAAACATTTCCAGCATCTAAAACTGAACTTACTTATTGGTTAATCACAATTGTGAATTCTTGGCAATATGATATAGAGTGTTTGAATTGCAAAATTAAGGTGTGAAATTTTCACATTGCATTGGTCCGTATAAGATGAAAAGTTTTATTTAAAGGACACAAACTAATGGCTAGTTATTGTCTGGTGACAGGAACTATCCCATCTTCTAGATGATAGTTACACACGCGAGTGTGTGCATACACACACACAGGGAACACAAAGATATACAACCCAAAATACCACGGATCTCTTCAACAGAAGTAGAAATATTGACAATTAATGGAAATTAGTTGATTTGTTATATTGACATTTTCTTTGTACCTGATTAAAATTAAGGATTGCTTTATTTGTTTTTAGTCTCTTCTTGGTTTTTACTTTTTAAAATATTTTCTTATTTCTTTCCTTGATATCTTTTCTTGGCGGTGTTCCTTTTCCATCATTTATTTCTAATGAAGCCTTCTCCAGACACTACTTGATCTAAATTTCTGGAGTTCTGCTGGCAATTACATTGAAAAAGTAATGTTTGAGGTTGCCTTGTGGCTCTGCTGCCCAGTTGTTATGTAATAACGCATCTATCTACAGAACCACTACTCTTTATATATTTGTTTTTTATATATAAAATAATGGTTACCTATGGAAAACTGTAGCTGTCTTCAATGTAGAGCCCAAGATAAAACTTCGAAACTCAGGGTGAACTGAATTCAAAAATCCGTTTGTTTTCACTGCCCTGCCTTACCGCCAATATTGGCAATAAATTCCATTCTGAGACATAACCTCAGGCAGAAACTTTAACTCTAGTAGACGTTATCAGAGCTGTAGGGTCCCCTTGCTTCCAAGCATGCATCTTATGCTGTACATTTTAGATTTGCTCCCCCCAAATCAATTCCCTACACTTCTCCAGCATTTCCTACCCTGTTCTACACCCAAGACGGTCTCTATAGATCACAGCCTTATGACTTTCTTTCTCTGTACTTGCAGTTGGTTCAGCTACGGGAGACAAGGGAGGTGAAAGGAGTGAGGCGTAGGAGTGTTTGGTCCCCTGACTCCCTCCTTGCTTGGCTGAGGGTTAGCAGAGGTGGCGTTCTCTGATCAAAAGGCATTTGAGGGCAGATGTACTGTTCCTGAAGTTACTGCTCTCATAAACTTTCAATGACTGCTCCTTCTCCTCACCTCTTTAGTCTCAGGAGTAATGATAAAGGCTTTCCAACGTTTCTAGCCATTAGATCCTCACCACAACTCATCAGTTACCCTGGATGCTCTGTCTCTGTGCCATGGAGAGAAAGTCTGTTCATTCAACTCGTTTCTATCTCCTCGTTCCTACTGAACTACCTGCTTCCTTCTGAACACTCATTGATACTTGTGTCTTTTCTTTAAAGACATTCAGTTTTCTCTCTCATAGGCCTAATTTAATCACTGAATATTTATGGAATTAATTAGTAATAAAATAAAAAATTTTAAATATAAGAATGGCAAAAAAAAAAAATCACCCAATCTAAGCCACAAGACCTATCCCTCTCATTCCCTCATTTCCTCTTTCTGAGACTCTACTAAGAATCCTTCTATGCTGGATTCTCTCTTATTTTAGTCAAATAAACTGCGTTTTGCTTGTTCAAAGAAAAAAAAAGTAAAACTAATCTTGAATGCTTGAAAATATAAGCTGAAATTTTAACAGCTAGATTTTATATTCATTTAAATAACCAAGCGTTATGCTTTTTCCACAAAAACTTCTCTTAAAAATGCCACACACATAGCTAAAAGAATGTGAAGGCAATAAAGTATTTCACAGTTGCTATGAAGTTGTGAAGCATTTCTCATATTAGTAGCTTTAAAACTAAGAGTAGAATAACATTTAATATCTGAAATTTAGCTTTCTCAAACACATCTCATCTCCGTTCCCACCCGTTTGTTCAGAAGAATCAAACACAAAATAGTCCTCCTCAAGAGAGATGTGTGACTTGCTTCCTTCATCATTAATAGCACATTAATCACTCCACAATTGCTCTTAAACTTCAAAGGGAGAATATCTAAAGAGAGTCAGGTTTCTGAACAAATCTCTGCCTACTTGAACTGTAAACAGGTAGAATTCTTGGAACGAAATGCCCTGTGTGCTTATTTTCTTGAGGACATCCCTTTCAGCCCTTGAAAACTTTCTCACAGACTGAATACTGATAGCATCACAGAAGAAGTATCCTTCAAGGATTCACCTTTTCCTTTTCACTCCATTCCAAGAGTAATGAAGAACACTCAAAATGCTTCATGATCACATGGAATTCTTTAAAATAGTAGCATTAACTAAAAACTAAATGGCGTTAGTACGCGGAGACAAGTATAGAATCGGAAAGGAAAATGAAGGAACTCTTTCTTAGGTCTACGTGCCTTAGGAGCTTTGGTCTTTAATACGCCATCTCTTCCTTCGTTTCTCTCTGGATTGGTTTTTCTCCATTTGCTCCCTCCACATTCGTTGTCCCCCCTCACTGCCCCATGTGTTGCCCTGGAGACTAGCACCATACATTGTAGAACCCAGGCATTGTTGCTCCCTGGTTTCCGCCGGGACCAAAAGGCCAAAAGTCCAGGTGACACCAGCAGAGAGGACCTAGTGCACTTCTCCCCCTACTCCCTTCATGCTTCAGTTCCACGGTTTATCCATTGGTTGTGTTCCTCTGACTGCGATTTTGCTAGGCAGTGCTTCTCCTTGTCTTTGGCTCTCACATGACTTCAGTAACACTGTTTCCTCTGTTTGCCTCTTTAGGCCAAAAGGCAGTAATGGCTTCCCACTGTGTAAGTCTCCAGGTACCTCAGCATCACTTGTTGGTTCCTTTCAGGGAATTTTATCAGAGGAGGCCCCATTTCAATTCAGGATGCTGCTACATACCTTTTCTTTTCCTTTTTTAAATTGTGGTAAGAACACAAGATGAGATCTGCCCTCTTGACAAATTGTAAGTGCACGATACAGTGTTAAATATAAGTACAAAGCACTTACTAATCTTGCATAACTATAATTGTATACCCATGGAACAGCAATTCTGCATTTCTCCCTATCCCTAGCCCCTAGCAACCATCATTCTACTCCGTTTCTATGAGTTTGGGTATTTTAGGAACTTCGTATAACCAGAATCATGAAGTATTTGCTCTTCTGTCACTGGCTTATTCTACTTAGACTGATAGCCCCAGATTCATCCATGTTGTCAATTATGGCAAGATTTCCTTCTTTTTTAAGGCTGAATATTATTCCATTGTATGTATATACCACATTTTGTATCCATTCATTTGTTGATGGGCATTCAGGCTGTTTCTATATCTTGGCTAATGTGAATAATTCTGCAATGAACAAAGGGGCATAGAAATCTCTTCAGTATTCTGTTTTCAATTCTTTTGGCTATATACCCAGAGGTGAGATTGCTGGATTATATGGCAGTTTTATTGTTAATTTTTTGAGGATCTTCCATACTGTTTTCTATCATGGCTGCAACATTTTACATTTCCACTAACAGTGTATAAGAGTTCCAATTTCTCCATATCCTCAACAACATTTATTATCTTTTGTTTTTGATAATAACCATGCTAATGGATGAAGTGATATCTCATTATGGTTTTTATTTGCATTTCCCTGATGATTAATGATGTTTAACATCTTTTCATATATCTGTTGGCCATTTGTATGTCTTCTTTGAGGAAATAACTAGTCAAATGATTTATCCATTTTTAAATCAGGTTTTAAATTTGTATTCTTAAGTTGTAGGAGTTCCTTATAAATTTTGGAGAGTAACATCTTATCATATGAACAGTCTGCAAATATTTTCTCCCATTCCATAGGTTATCTTCTTATTTTGTTAATTGTGGGGGTTTTTTCTTTGTAGAAGTTTTTTAGTTTGGTGTAGTCCCACTTGTCCATTTTTTTTTTTTTTTTGCTTTTGTTGTTTGTGCTTTTGGTGTCATGTTCAAGAAATTATTGCCAAGACCAATGCCATGAATCTTGTCCCCTGTGCTTTCTTCTAGCGATTTGACAGTTTCAGTGATACTTCTTTCAAACACTTCACCTTACTTGTTCCAGGTACTAGTAAGTTCAGAGTCCCTGGCCACTGTTCACAGTATGCTGTAATGGATTTGATGTGTTTTTTCTGTCTAGGAGTATTTCCAGAAAACAATGGAAAAATGGTGGGTGATCAACTACTCTGGTAGCAACAAGACCTAGATTATTTTTGGCCAAAAAGGATCTCCTGAAGTTCTTAAATTTCCTCTATGTGCTACTACCTATTCACTTGCCAATCAGGTTCCCTAAGCTTTTATTGCCTTAATTTATTTCTGTGGTTAAGGTTTTAAAAGGATGAGTTCCTTTACATAGCCAGCACAATATCTAACAGCTGCCAAAATGAAGAGGGAAGCACTGTAACAGATTCATAAAAGTTTCCGTTTCTGGAGAGTAGGTGTCCACAGAAGAATTTCAAATTAGATAGAATTTGTCTCCTACCTCCTTTTCAGTTCCTTCTCATCACCCGTCGACCCCAATTCCAAGAAGTCCGTATGTGAGATGTAAGAAAGTAAACAATCTCATTTGAAGAGGAAATACACTGATGGGAAAATATAACAAAGTCATGTTTTGGGAGGAGGATAAGGGGTAGAACACCATGGTGACAGAGAGCTCACATCCTAAGTCAGTCTGTATTAGTTGTTTTCAGTTATGCTTTGTCCCTTTGATGAACTTTGTCTGATAGGAGAATGGAGTCCACTAGGACTAGAGTCAGTCAAACAAATCTTTCTGGTCTCCTTTTATCTCTAAACACAATGAGGTCAAGGGAACCCGTTACAGTTGTGAGCCTATGGTAGACTTGCCACATATATCATTAGACCATTGGTGAGTAAATTCTCTTCCTCTGCAGCTGGGTTCAGAGCTCCTAGACAGGTAACAAAGACAAGATCTAAACTGAAGACATCTGAAACCAGCAGACTGGTGAACAGAGATACTGTTCAGGCCAGAGTATACTACAAGGAAAAAGGAAAGGCAAATCCCTAATATGACTTTTCTAAAAAATAAAATTATTCTCCATATTGTCAGCATACAGTACCCTCCTCTTTCTTGTTCCTTGCCTGTGCGATACTCCAGGGGCCCTTAAGCACTTCTGTTTAATATTTTCCCACTCATTGATGTTTGCATTATCATTTACAGTTTGTTCTGCTTTCTGTGCAGCATCTACACCATTACTGATCTTTGAAAACACAGTAGCACGATTTTCATTCCACAGGTTCACATAAAGCTAATTAAGCCCTCCAAAGTAGAAGAAGGTCATACAATAAAAATATAGTATAGCAATATCTATTACTAGAAGAAGTGACATGTAATGTTGAAGAGCCCAGAGTCTGGAACCATGCTGCCTTTGAATCCTGGCACTACTACATACTAGGTTTGTAACTTAGAGCAAATTACTTAACTTTTGTGTGTATCAGTTTCATACTCTGTAAAATGAAGACAATGGTGATACTTGCCTCAATGTGTCATTTAAGTATTCGATTAGAACAGTGCCTGATAATTGTAAGCAGAGGGGTAAAAATGGTATAGAAGGCCTTGGACCAACCCATAACACCAATATTATGATTGGCTCCTTCAGAATAAAGACTAAAGCCTTAGCCTAATTTTGTCTGATGGCACCCCCAACTTCTAACTTTAGGGAAGATGCTAGAATGAAAGTCTTCAATATGTTTGTGCTACCTGAACATACCTGCCAGGCAACCCTAGAGCAAGGAACATAAGAAGAGTGAAACTGGGGGAGCTTGTGGCCATGAAGTGTATTCTAGCATCTTCCTGATTTCCTATACCCATTACCAAGGCCCTTGCGGAATATTTATAAATATTTATAAAGCATTTATAAAATGCATTTTATATTAAAATCTTATATATATATATTTATAAATATACATTTAAGAATTTGTGTATAAAATATTTATGCACTAAAGGGACTTGACCACTAAACAACCAGGGTTTATATTTCCCAGTGTGGCATGATTCCTCCTGAGAGAATCAAGGAACAGCAGGCCCATGGGAAGAACTCATTATACAAGTTGGGGTAGTGCCTCTCATTTTCCTCCCTCTTCTCCTCTAGTCCCACCAAGTTATGAAAAAAAGAATTGAGGCCATTGTACACTCTCCTTATTCTAATACCGCCTGATCTTGAGAAGGGATCAATTGCAAAGGATCATGTGAACTGAGTTTGGAATAGTGAGGTGAGATCGGAGAATCTGTCTTGGGAAGGATTCAATTTCATAGGCCCTATTGATTTGCTTAGGAGATATGAAACACGGCAAACCTATGAACGGTTAGAAAATATATAGCAGATCCAAACTGGGAGAAATCACTTTTCCCAAGGGGTAACGCCTTAAAAATTGAGAAGCTGGAGATCACTTGTAAAGATTAAAAGAGAGTTTTGTAAACTCAACAAGGACACTGAAAGAGCAACATGCAGACTACTACGGGTGTGTGAGCTCAGAGAGTGATTTTGTCTCATTGTGTATTTTGGGAAGAGACTATGGACAAAAAGTTTAATATTATGAGATTTATAGAGTAGCCTGCTACACAGAAGACAAAGTAAATGAGAGAGAGAGAGAGAGAGAGAGAGAGAGAGAGAGAGAGAGAGAGAGAGAGAGATGCATACTGGATGAAATTAAAATCCAGGGGTCAACACCCAAATTTAAACTGAGATATGAGCTGGAGGTTTTACAAGTGGTGTGTGTGTTTGTGTGTGTGTGCAGCTTGATTTACTTTATATCGAACATATATTGCCTTCATAATAATAATTCTTTTTAAAATGTCTGATAAAACATGGGAACATTTTCCAAACCAAGTGGGAATATCAGAAAAAGTAAAATATAAGTAAAATGCATGAGTCTTGGAGTTGACTCAGTTTCACTGGGTTCTTAGTAAACACTCAACTATCAACAAGAATGGTCAGGGCTCAGTTTCACTGACCCCTGCAAGGACAGTATCAAGATTATTACCTAGCATAAGTTGAAAGGACCATTTGATCTATCAAAACAATGTCCTACCTAAATTACTGCAGATTATTCTGGAGCAATCAGCTGGAAAGTGCCCTGAAATAAATATAATTTAGACTCAGTTACACTGGAATTTAATGTCAAACCAAGGTAGCATATGAGCAAACTGCAATCACTTTTCTAAAATACAAAGAAGTATATTGAACCTTGAATATTGTGAAAGGTGCTTTGTGGAGGTATGGCTACATATCCCTCCAAACCATATAAAATAGCAAACCAAATGTTTGATCAAAATATAGGACTTTTGAAGTTCCATCATGCAAAGAGACAACCTCTACTCCTTTGGTCTGCATATTTCCTTTCTCTTTGTACGTAGCTACATACATTGCCAGTGTGACCCTGATATCTCCTCTCAAAACCCTGTTCCAAGTTTGAATTCCCTTGTTGTGCCTTTTGTGTTACATCAATAATAGGGAAGAGAAGGGAAGAGAAAGGAAGAAAGAAAGAAAAGGAAAGGAAAGGAGAGGAAATGAAAAGAAAAGAAAAAAGGGGAAAAAAAGAAAAGGAAAGGCATTTCAACTACTATTATTGGGAGGTAAAAACTATATACCGGCATTTCTAGGTAAAATAATGATTTGCTTGGAATTCAGAAACAGTCAGTAACACCTGAACTCTGGGTTATATCTTGTCACTGCTAGCTGTGTAGCCTCTTTGTCATTTTCTTTTGGAGGATGATATGCTTGATGGAGATTTTGTGTGACTTAAGTAAGTAAAATTTGCATAATGGGTCCCTCTTCTAGCAGGCACTTCAATGAGCACTAGTTCTGGAACCAATTAGAAGAGATTGGCTGGATGCATGCTATCTATGCCCACTTCTTCAGCCCATTAGATAATGAAAGGAAATTTATAATGTCTAGCTGGGAAACCATATAAATTTTAAACAGAAAATGGACTTAGGCAGTGTGATAAAGATCTTACATTTTAAAATGAATAGACTACTATTGCATATATATTAAATTATGCCACTAAACTTAAAATTCTCTCCTATTTTCTAATTATAATATTTGCATCTGGCATTATAAATCTTCATTACATATACTGAGAAATTGGGAGTTTTCGATAAGTATAGACATTAATTTCCTATGCAACATAAAAGTGAACATATTACAGGAGAGGAGGAAAAAGCTCCTGGTTTTCCAAAAGAAACATGCCCATTTAAGTAAAAATTATGACCTGGGCCACCATTACAACTTATAAAGCAGAGAGATTACTGCAGGGTTCATTCTTCAGGAATCCTTTGCTCATGCTTGACCATGACTCAGAGGATAAAAGTGGAGAAGGGAAGAGAACATGGCTTCACCAAATGGCGCAAAAAGAATGAAGAGGCTCATATACTCCCAGACAGGCTGCAGTCCCCAACTCCCACACCACCAGAACCGCCAAAGTAAAAGAGTAGAAATTTCCATTTCTTCCTTGGTTTGTTTATTTTCTTTTCTTTTGTAATATTTATTCTAGTATCTCTTTAATGGTCAAATACGTAAAGACAAGTTTTAATATGTTGACCTCCCTGACACAGTCATTCTTGGCTCTAATCTCTAATGCTTGAGAGAAAAAAAAGAAGATGCTCACTTTGTATGTAGCCAATTATCAGATACGCCCAGGAACGGAGGACATGGTCAGCATCTGTCTACATGCATATCATACCTCTGAGGATTACCTTGTTATTGGAAGAATAATGGGAAGATACAGAACCAAATTAAAAGGCTATTACTCTTATTTATCCACAATTTCCACATATTTTTATTTCTGTAACAAAAATAAAATGAAAGATCCAAGAAGTGTTTTGCATCCGTATAACTTGATATCACAAGTATTTAAGGTGTAGGATAGGGTATGGTGAAAAATGGATTTCCAGTAAATCTATGATTGAAACTATCTACTGTTGATATTAGCCACCTGAGTCATTTGAAGTATTCTCACAGTGAGTAAAATCATAATCTCTCCAGTAAAATATGAATATACTCATTCAAAAATAAACAGAGAAGTTACCAAGAATGTCAAAAAAAAAAAAAAAACAACCTCTCAGGAAAGCACCAATAGGAAACAACTGAGAGCTAATCAGTGACTGAGTATAGCCAGGAAGCAAACTGGATGAAGAAATCATATTATGTCAACTTTAAAAACAAAATAGCCAATTATTTTACCGGCAAAATGAGGCTTTTCTGAAATGGAAGAGAAATTGCAATTTGAAAAATGTAATCTTTGGTGAACCATGGGCAAGCCCAAAGAGGCAAAGGGAAGGTCAGTTTTCACTAGGGCTTAGGAGAAGATTGGAGAGGGTTGTTCTGAATAAAATTCACTGGAGAAGAACAAGTTCGAAGTTGTGGCAGTTTCTTACTGGCTGCAGGAGGTGGTCGGTTTGTTGTTGCTGGGGCTCAGAAGGATCTTCCTTCCTTTTCTTAAAAACAGGAGACAAAATTCCTGTATGAAAAATGCCCTCCCTTGCACCAGAAGAAAAGTAACATCTTTCTCATCACAAATAAAAAGTTGAGAGTGAGAGAATTTTATATGAAGAATTCTATACAAACAGGCCTTGTTAAAATAATTCTGATCTTCCTTCTTTCTGCTGGTTATGCAGACGGTTACAAGGGAGGTCTGAGAAAGCTCCTCCTTCAGGGCTTTCTGACTCCATTTTAAATGAGGTTTCCCTTTACTTTCATAGTTATTATAATAGAAATTTCTAAATTGTATAAGAAAGGGTTGAGTAATGGAAAGTCCCATCAGTGATTCCTGTATATTCAGTGAGTCACTTAAGCCACTCTGTGATTCTTTCCTCATCTGCAGAGGAAGATACAGATACCTACCATTTTGCTATGTGACAGTTCTATCTATCAGGTTCAAAGGAGCTAATGTATAAATGTATTTGATAAATTATGATATTCTTTTCAAATTGTTTCTGCATTTTTACCTCTTCCTCTGTAAAGTACAAAGTAGGACACTGAAATTCTCTGGTCGTTTCCCTCTCTTTCCTTCTTCCTTATATTTGATTTGGAAAAATTCCACATTTATAAAGAAGCCAGTGCTTTCTGCTTACCTACTCCGTGGAAAGAATTTTTCTGCTACTTACACGAGGCATTTAGTTTCAGATATTCTATAGGTCTTTAGGGAGAGTGTAGAGCTCAATCCTTTTATGGCTGCCAGCCTGGGACAATTCACAGATGCCAACTTTAGTTTGAAAAGCATTTTAGACAGGTGTCCTACAAGCATAATTTGACGTTATTTGTCACTGTGGGATAAATTGCAATCAGATACTCTAGGACTATAACTCTACCCAATGCTACATGCTGCCAGTGAGGGGCACCAGATATTTGTATAGATAAACATAACCTAGAGTAACTGTAAGTAAAGAAAATGGGATTAAAAGCTCAAAATTGCTGAGAGCATTCTTTGGAGCAGTCCCTAAGAGAAGTCCTTAAGTTAGCTGCTTACTTGTTACAACCATTTTATGATGTAGGCATTCCAACCTCCATATTACTAGAGATGAACCCAAGACTAGGAAAGGTACAGTAATTTACCCAAAGTTTATAAAGACAGTGAACAGGAAAAAGGGGATTTGAACTCATGTGTAAATATGTCTTAAATAACTTTATCTAGATTGAAAATGTAAATGTATGTAACAGAATTTCATGAATTGCATAATATTTTCTACTAAAAATAGAGATTTGGTGATAGTTAACTGACAAAAGATTGTTTAAGAAATTATAAAAGTTAGAAAAAAGTAACTTTGAAAATCATATATGAAAGAGTTGTAAAAACCAATTAGCAATATTCAATTGAATAAAGAGTTGTAAAGAAAACACCTACTGTAAATACTAGAAATTGTGGTGATTATCTGTAAGATCCAGGAAGAAATCATTTTAAATCAAGACATTTTACCTGGATTCCATAGACTTCATCACACTTATAATGACACAAATTTTAAACAAAAGTTTGTGGTCAAATATCTTTTGTTCTGGAGAGATTCTGTACCTTTTGTCTCAAAAGGGCCATCATCCAAGTACAGGCATTACTTAATTTTGCAAAAGGAAAAAAAAAAAACTACTGTTAACAAAACACTAAGAAATCCTTTCCTTTTCTAGTCTTCTAAATAATTTAACATAAGTAGTCAAGTCATAGACAAAATGTGATTTTTATGCTTTTTAATGAAACTATTAAGTATGTCACCCACTTAAAATTAGGCCTGATTTTCTCCTATGAGGTAGAAAGTTTACTTAAAAACAGAAACCAGTGGAAACTCATTCATTTAACAATGAAAAAAGTCTTTCTAGATGGATTCAAATATGGGCCTAATATGAAAATTTAGTAATAATTAAGTCTAAGGAGTCAAATAAATCTAGCTTTCCAATATGGCACACAAGGAGCTTGGAAGCTGGCATTCCATTTTAACAAAAAGTAAAAACCTGGACAAACTAAAACAATCAACAATTTTTCTTAGATCCACCAGAGACATGAGGTCACGAGGCAAACTGCTGTGCCCAGAATTGAAGAGACACAGACAAATATACAGAATCACAACTTACCAGAACAGAAACCCACCAGCAGAAACCTCCATGGAAACTAGTACTGAGGTAGGAAAATCTGAATTGTGACTGAATTGCCAGAGGCTCAGTGTGGACAAGTCTGAAAGTTAAAAACTCCAGGATGTATCAGTTCTGGGGAAGTTATCACATTTTTGTGAGCTTTACCTCCAGGAAATCTGTCAGATTCTCACACTGAATATCATAGAAAATCCCCTCATATTTCAGGCAGGAGGAGGGAAAAATAATCATTTTGAAATAATTCAGAGCATTCTGCAGTCAAATGCTCTACCCCTGAACTATACCCCAAATTCAGAGCATTCTAGATGGAAAAATATATTGTTCGTGGACTTGAAAAATAAATATTGTTAAAATGGCCATACTACCCAAGGCAATATACAGATTCAATGCAAATTATTAATGCCAGTTTTCACAGAACTGGAACAAAAGATTTTTAAATTTGTATTGGAACACAAAAGACCCCAAATAGCCAAAACAATCTTGAGAAAGAGAAATGGAGCTGGAAGAATCAGGCTCCCTTACTTCAGACTATACTACAAAGCTATAGTAATCAAAACAGTACAGTACCGGCACAAAAATAGATGCATAGCTCAATGGAACAGGATAGAAAGCTTAGAAATAAACCCACATATTTATGGTCAATTAATCTACAACAAAAGAGGCAAGAATATACAGTGGAGAAAAGACAGTCTCTTCAATAAGTGGTGCAGTGAAAACTGGACAGCTACATGTAAAAGAATTAAATCAGAACATTTTTAAACACTATATACAAAAATAAACTCAAAATGGATTAAGGATCCACATGTAACACTGGAAATCTTGGAAGTTCTGGAGGAAAATATTAGACAGAACACTATTTGACATAAATCACAGCAATATTTTTTTAATCCATCTCCTAGAGTAGTGGAATTAAAAGCAAAAATAAACAAATGGGGCCTAATTAAACTTAAAAGCTTTTGCAAAGCAAAGGAAACCACAAACAAAATGAAAAGATGATCTACAGAATGGGAGAAAATATTTGTAAATGATGTAACTGACAAGAGACTAATTTCCAAAATACACAAACATCTCATACAGCTTAATATAAAAAGAACCCCAAACAACTCAATCAAAAAATGGCCAGAAGACCTAAACAGATATTTCTCCAAAGAAGACATTCAGATGGCCAACAGGCACAAGAAAACATACCAATATCACTACTTATTAGATAAATGCAAATCAAAACTACAATGAGGTATCACCTCACAAGTCAGAATGGCCATCATTAAAAAGTCTACAAATAATAAATCCTTGAAAGGGTGTGGAGAAAAAGGAACTCTCCTACACCATTGGTGGCAAAGTAAATTGGTGTAGGTACTATGGAGAACAGTGTGAAGGTTCCTTAAAACACTAAAAAATAATAATAATAAAGTAATCGTATGATCCAGCAATTCCACTCCTGGGCATATATCTGGAAAAAAACTCTAATTCAAAAAGTCACATGCATCCCAGTGGTCATAGCAGCACTATTTACAATAGCCAAGACATGAATGCAACCTAAATGTCCATCAACAGATGAATGGATAAAGAAGATGTAGTATATATACACAGTAGAATATTACTCAACCATTTAAAGAATAAAATAATGCCATTTGCAGCAACATGGATGGACCTAAAGATTACCATATTAAGTGAAGTAAGTTAGACAGAGAAAGACAAATATCATATGATATCACTTATAGTGGAAATGAACTTATTTACAACCCAGAAATACACTCAAAGACATAGAAAACAAATTTATGGTTACCAAAGGGGAAAGGGAGGGAGGGCTAAATTAGGAGTTTGGTATTAACATACACATCACTATATAAAAAATAGGTAAGCAAGAAAGATTTATTGTATAACACAGAGAACTATCTTCAATATCTTATAATAACCTACAATGAAAAAGAATCTGAAAAATATATACATATATGAATGAATCACTTTGCTGTAGACCTGAAACTAACAAAACATTGTAAATCAACTGTACTTCAGTAATTAAAAAAAAACAACAAAAGGCAGGGAAAGAGTGGAAGATAAAAATAGGAATAAAGAACAAGAGCAACATATAGAAACCAGTAATCAATGAGGCAGATATTAATCCAACTTAACCAATAATTACTTTAAATGTCAATGTCTAAATACATCAATTAAAAGGCAGAGATTGTCAGAGTGGATAAAAATCAACTCCAACTACATGTTATTGAATATAGTTCCCTGTGCTATACAGTATAAACTTGTTTTTCTATCTTATATATAGTAGTTAGTATCTGCAAATCTGTAACTCTCAATTTATCCCTTCCCACCCCTTTCCCCCCAGGTAACCATAAGTTTGTTTTCTATGTCTGTGAGTCTGTTTCTGTTTTGTAAATAAGTTTTTTGTATTTTTCTTTAGATTCCTTAACGTGTATGTATCTAACAACAAAACACAAATACCTAAAGTAAAAAAAAAAAAAATTGTTTAAGGAGAAATAGATAAATTCACTATTATGGTTGGAGACTTCAATACCTCTCTATCAAAAATGGGCAGATCTAGTAGGCATAAAATTAGTAAGAACATAGTCAAACTTGACAGCACCATTCATCAACTGGATACAAACAACACCTATAGACGACTTCACCCCAAAACAGCAGAATACACATTTTTCTCAAGCTCACGTGGAACAATCACCAAGACAGGCCACATTCTGGGCCATAAAACACACCTTAAGAAATTTAGAAGAACAGAAATCATACAGTGTATGCTCCCAGATCACAATAGATTTAAACTAAAAATCAATTACAGAAAAATAGCTGGAAAATTTCAAAATACTTGGGTATAAAACCACATACTTCTAATAACATGGGTCAAAGAAGAAATCTCCAGAGGAATTTTTAAATATTTAGAAATAAATAAGGATGAAAATACAACTTATCAAAATTTTTGGAATGCAGCCAAAGAAATGCTTAGAGGGAAATTTATAACACCAAATGCGTATTTTAGAAAAGAAGAAAGGCCTAAAAATCAATAACCTAAGCATCCACCTTAGGAAAATAAAAGAATTACATATTAAGGTAAGCAGAAGACTATATATAAAAATTAGAGCAGATTGATGAAAATAGGAAATCAATAGAGAAAATCAAAGAAACCAAAAGCTGGTTCATTGAAAAGTTCAATAAAACCAATAAGCTTCTAACCAAACTAACTATGAAGAAAAGATAAATGATACTAATATCAGAAATGAAAGAAGGGGCATCATTATCAATCTCATGAACATCAAAAGGACAATAAAGATTTACTATGAGCATCTCTATGTCCACAAATTTGATAACCTAGATGAAATGGAAAGATTCTTTTAAAGACACAATCTTCCAAAACTCACACAAGAATAAATAAACCATTTGAATAGGCAAATATAATATTAAGTAAATGGAACCAACAATTAATAACCTTTTAAAACAAAAAGCACTAGTTTCAGATGGTTTGTGCATTCTACCAAACATCTAAGGAAGAAATTATACCAAGTCTCTATAATCTCTTCCAGAAGATAGAAGCAAAGAGAATACTTCCTAACTCATTCTATGAGACCAACATTGCCCTAATACCAAAATCAGATAAAGATGTTACAAGAAAAGTAAACTATAGACTAATATCTCTTAGATCATAAATACAAAAATCATCAACAAAATATTAGCAAACCAACCACCCAAAAATGTATAAAAATAATTATATACCATGAACAAGTGGAATTTATCCCAGGTATGCAAGGCTGATTCAACATTTGAAAATCAATTAATGTCATTCATCATATCAACAGACTAAAGAAGAAAAATCACAAATCCTATCAAAAGATTTAGACAAAGCATTTGACAAAATCCAACACCAATTCATGATAAAAATTCTCAGCGAACTAGGAATAAAAGGGAATTTCCACAATTTGATTTTTAAAATCTAAAAAAAAAACCTTATAGTTCACATCATATATAAAGGTGAAAAACTAAATGTCTTCCCACTAAGACCAGAAACAAAGCAAAGATGTCACATTTCACTACTCCTTTTCAACATTGAACTTGAAGTCCTATCTAATGCAATGAGACAGGAAAAGGAAATCAAAGGTGTACAGATTTGGAAGGAAGAAATAAAACTGTATTTGTTTGCAATTGATATTGTATCAGAAAATTCAGAAAAATCCACAACAAAAAACTTCTGGAACTAAGAAGTGATTATAATGAAGGTGTAGGATATAGAGTTAATATGCAAAAGCCAATCACTGTCCTATATACCATCAATGAACAAGTGGAATTTGAAATTAAAAACACAATACCATTTACATTAACATCTCCCCAAATGAAATACTTGGGTATAAATCTAACAAAATATGAACAAGTTCTACATGAGGAAAATTACAAAGCTCTGAAGAAATAAATTAAAGTGCTAAAAAATGGAGAGATATTCATGGTCATAAATGAGAAAATTCAATATTGCCAAGATGTCAGTTCTTCCCAAGTAGATCTTTACATTCAGCAGGATTCCAACCAAAATCTCAGCAAGTTATTTTTGTGGGTATCAACAAGTTGACCTAAAATCTATTAAGGAGAGACAGAAGACCCAGAATAACCAACACAATAACAAGGGAGAATAACAAAGTCAGAGGACTGATACTACTTGACTTCAAGGCTTACTGTAAAGCTCAGATAATCAAAACAGTGCTGTCTTTGTGAAAGAAAAGAGATATAGATCAACAGAACAGAAACTCACATACATATAGTAAACTGATCATTGCTGAAGGAGCAAAAGTAATGCAGTATACCAAAGAGAGTTCTTTTCACAAATGGCGCTGGAACAACTAGACATCCACATGCAAAAAAAGTTAATCTAGACACAGATCTTACAAACTTCACAAAAATTAACTCAAAGTGGATCACAGACCTAAATGTAAAATGTAAACCTGTAAAACTCCTAGAAGACAACATAGGAGAAAATCTAGGTCACCTTGGATTTCAGGATGATGCTTTAGATATAACACCAATAACATGATTCATGAAAGAAAGAATTAGTAAGCTGGACTTTGTTAAAATTAAAAACTTCTGCCCTGCAAAAGACCCTGTCAAGAGAATGAGAAGACAAGCCACAAACTGGAGGAAAATATTTGTAAAAGACAAATCTGATAAAGAACTGTTATCTAACATATACAAAGAACTCTTAAATTCAACAAAAAGAAAATGATCTAAAAGCGGGCAAAAGACCTTAACAGACACCTCATCAAAGAAGATATACAAATGGCAAATAAGCATGTGAGAGGATGTTCAACATCAGGTGTCATCAGAGAATTATAAATTAAAATAACAATGATACACCACTATTAGAATGGCCAAAATCCAGAACACTGACAACACAAGATGTCCTTCCATAGGTAAATGCATAAATAAACTGTGATAGGTCCAATGAAAAAGCATTCAGTGCTAAAAAGACATGAAGGAACCTTAAACATGTATTGATAAGTGAAAGAAGCCAATCTGAAAAGACACATACTCTATGATTCCTATTATATGACATTCTGGAAAAGGCAAAGCTATGGAGACAGTAAAAAGTTCAGTGATTTCCCAGGGGCTAGTGGAGAGGGAGATGTGAAAAGGCAGAGCACAGAGGATTTTTAGGGCAGTAAAACTATTCTACATGATACTGTAATGAGGGATACATGTCATCATACATTTGTCAAAGCCCATAAAATACACAAAACCAAAAGTAAACCCTAATGTAAACTAGAGACTTGTAGCTGATAATACTCTGTCCGTGCAGGTTAATTAATTGTCAGAAATGAAGCTCTCTGGTGTGGGGTGTAGGCAGTGGTAGGGGCTATACATGTGTGAGGGCAGAAGCTATATCGGAATTCTCTGTACTGTCCACTCAATTCTGCTGTGAATATAAAACTCTGTAAATAATTGTAATAGTTACAAACCAAAAGATGGTTTTTCATAGTCTTAGTATAGAAAAAAAAAATCAGTCTTTTAAATTAGGATCATGAAATACTAGCAAATTCATAAATGTCAGAATGACTATGAAGGAACGCTATGCGGCTGTGATTACACATAGACTGAACAGTGTGTGAACCATCCTGTTATCTGACTTTGATTCATCCTCCATAATTATTTCTGTTGTTTCTCTATTCTGACATTTATGGTTTTGATGTCCTTTCTAAATGAAATTTTGCATAAGACCTCACAATAGAAAGCTATCTTGAAAATAAGAAAGAGGATTTGTCATCAAATAATCCCCTTGTAAAAATATTTTTTCACTTTATCATAAATTTGTAAAAAATGACTTGTTTTTTTTCAATTTCCAATATGGCAATCTCATAAACCTAATTTCTCAAATATTGAAGTATTCTATGTTACTTTTTCAATAGGACAATATTAAAACAATACCTATAAGGTGATATACACCTTTATTGTCTATAATGAAAACTCTGAAGACAGGTAAAAATTAACCTAGCAATAAAAGGTAGAAATTTAGGTTGAGTCAAGAAAAGGGGAAAATGTAAGTAGACTTTGTGAAGCTGTAATGAGCCATATACAAATATAACTGGAAATGACCCTTAGAAAGACTCAGGATAAATTTAGTGGCTATAAGTATACCAGTGCATTTTTTAAACATGACTAGACTGAAGTCCTATTGAACTAATTCCATTTTGATATTCTCACTTCAGTCAAGTTCAAAGTTTGCTACAACTTCTTACATTTTCTCCCCATTAATAAATTTGCCATCTCCTTTTCTGAATAATCCATCTTCATTTATCTTTTTCTCTGTTATCCTTTTCTTAAATCATGACACAGGCGTCAAAACTTAACAGCTTACAGGATAATTTTCATCTCATTATCTACTGACATGAATCACTCTTTTACTTTGCATCTCACTCTGCAATTTACTCTTTTTACAGATGTTTGTCAATAAGTGGCTCCATGTGTGTGCATGCGTGCACATGCATGTTTTTACATTAGTGTCATGCAGATAATTTATCAGAGGACTGTTTCTATTCTGTCACTCACACCTTCTATAACAGGGGTTCAATACAAAGGAAAAGCTTGATAAATGTTGCTGAGCCATTGATTGCTATAATATGATTTTAATTATTAGGATAAAAACATAGTTAGCATTTGTAGATAGCATTAGGGCTTAACAAAAAGATTTCAGATATATGGTGCTCATAAGCCTATTCTTTTATAATATATAGTTTGCTGTAGATTATCTATTGACAAAGTGTATAATAACAACAATCTGTCCTTAGCTTTGAAGTGTGTGGTTTATTTTGCATTTACACATGAAGATATCCTGGGAATTTGTAACATTTTGATTGAGAATTTTTCATTTAGAAGGTTGCTCAGCAACCCCATTGTTCTCTGCTTAAAATATGTCTACTGTCTACTCCCAATCTACCTTCTAGTTTGAGTCAGTCTTTTTCTCCATCCTCGGGTGACTGTAATTAAAAATTTCAGTGTTTAAAAGCCCAAATGGGAGCTATACTGTAAATCTTCACATTTCCTTCTCTTTCACTCCTACTAGGCTTCAGAGAGTGAGTGGAAGAATCAATGGAGAAGGTAAAAAAATCAACATATTTGCCTAGATCTCAACAGTGGTTATCAAAATGCAAGACTGAGGGCAGGCTTACCTAATGGCAAGAGATGGCACTGAATGCAGAAAAAAATGAACAAATTGGGTACAGCTGGAGAAAACATTTTCTAAAATTAGCCTACAAGTTATTCTATGATTACTAAAAAATGTTACAGAATCCAGAACTAAAAATCATATAATAGAAACTTTTTTTAATGGCCTCCTGTTAAATGAGAAGGAAAATGCAAACAAAGTACTTATTTGGTACAAATTAAGAACAATTATAGTTTTGTAAACTTTTCTTTAAAAAAATTAACAAAGAAGATCAAAGGAGTAATGTTTACATATAGTTTAACACATCACCTTAATAAATGCTTTGTTGATGTACAAAGTTAGATCCAGAGGCTAGTCTATAATGTTGATTTAGAATTGAACTCTTATCGTAAGAAAATAAAAGAAATGTTGTGTCATTCCTTATCTTTTAACCCTACTCCTCTTAAATTGGGAAAAACTGGGTTTGGAAGTGAAAAGGAGAGCAGAGGGGAAAGTTGCTTCTCAGAAGAAGAACGGCGGAAGTATTTTAAAGAACAGTAATGTCTAATATTCACATATTTCTTACAACTGTATTTTATTATTAGTTTAAATAGTTAATATATTCTCATTTCAAAAGATATTGCCATCTTATTTTTGCTTTTTTACAGAAATGATAGAACACTTTCTCTGTTTACACAGAACTTATTTAATAGCAAATGTTGGAGTTGTTTATATATCAGTATAACAAATTTTTTCTTATTCTTTTAAATGGATTTTTGAATATGTGTAATGTATTTACCCCATCCTCTTAAGAATGGACTATACATTGTTTTAAGTCTCTTGATCCCTGAAAAAAAGCTATTCACTGAATAGCTGGATACATATATAATTTTGCCTATAAACGCATTTAAGTATAGCATAAAGCCCTAGAAGTGGAATTGCCGGATCAAAATTGCGTATTTTTAACTTCAGTAGATACTGACAAGTTATCCTTCTAAGAAATTATACCAATTTAAACCTTCACAAATAATATACATCTTTGCCAATGTAACAGATAATTAAAATGATAGGTCTTTGCCAAACTTCTAGAAGCAAGTAATACAATAGAATAGTTCTAATTTGTAATTATCATATGACAAGTGTTACTGAGAATTTTTTCATGCTTATAAATAATTTGCAGCTTCTTTTCTGCTCACATCTTTTGCCCATTTTTTTTCTTGGTTGTTGAAAATTTTTTTAATTTGCAAAAGCACATCAATGAATTCAATTTTTTTTTCCTATTTGTAATTGCCTTTTGACTTTCCTTTGGGTGGTTGTTGCTAAGTAGAACTCTATTTTTAATTAAAGGATAGTCAGTTTACAATGTTGTATTAATTTCTGGTGTACAGCATAGTGATTCAGTTATACATACATAATATATTTCTTTTCATATTCTTTTTCATTATGAGATGTTACAAGATAATGAATATAGTTCCATATGCTATATAGCAGAAACTTGTTATTTCTCTATTTCATGTATCGTAGTTAGTTTCTGCAAATCCCGAACTCCTAATTTATTCTCCCCCTGCCTTGGTAACCATGTTTGTTTTCTATGTCTGTGAGTCTGTTTCTGTTGTGCAAATAAGTTCATTTATGTCATTTTTTTAGATTCCACATAAAAGTGATATCATATGGTATTTTTCTTTCTCTTTCTGGCTTACTGCACTTAGTATGACAATCTCCAGGTCCGTCCCTGTTGCTAAAAATGGCACCATTTTATTTCTTTTTATGGCTGAGTAGTATTTCATTGTATATGTATACCACAACTTCTTTAACCAGTCATCTGTCATTGGACATTTAGGTTGCTTTTATGTCTTGGTTACTGTAAATAGTGCTGTTATGACCACTAGGGTGCATGTATCTTTTCAAATTAGAGTTTCCTCCAGATAAAAGCCCAAGACGCTAAGTAGAACTTTCTATAGAAAGTGAAATTCATTTACTTATTTATTCATTTATTTATTTATTTTAAAACCATCCACATTTTGGCATCTTTAAGAAACATATTTTCCCTTTTTAAAAGAATTTTGATTATTTCTCTTACAAATTTAAATATTTCACTTTTTGGAGTTTATTTAGTATGAGACATAGGAGATCCACTGCCAACTTAATAATTTTTTCAAGATTGCTACTTTGCTATCCCAACATCATTTTTTAAAATAATCTAATCTTTACTAATTAGAAATGATAGCTTGTTATATATGAAATTCCCAAATGTATGAGGGTCTGTTTTAAACTTTACATTTCTTTCCATTGGTATATATCTATTACTCCAATTATTGTAGCTTTATATTAAGTTAAAAGTATATGAGAGCTCAATATTGCTAATTATCAGAGAAATGCAAATCAAAACTATAATAAGGTCTCACCTCACACCAGTCAGAATGGTCATCATTAAGAAGTCCACAAACAATAAATGCTGGAGAGGGTGTATAGAAAATGGAACCCTCCTACACTATTGGTGGGAATGTAGTTTGGTGCACAGTATGGAGATTCCTTAAAAAACTAAAAATAGACTTATAATATGATCCAGCAGTCCCTCTCCTGAGCATATATCTTGAGGAAAATCTAATTAAAAAAGATACATGCTTTCAAACAGCAACAGCCTTCTTAATTAAATGATAGATTGATTAAATTAAATGATGCTGTTCAAAAGCATCTTGAGAGGAACAGGAAGGATAAAGATACTAAATTATATCTGATTCTGATTGAGAGCCATATTCACCAGTTGGCTCGATATTATAAGACTAAACGAGTCCTCCCCACAATTGGAAATACAAGTCATCCACAGCCTCTGCCCTAGTTGCATAAATTTGTCTGTGTACTCAAGCAATAAAATCATTGTTTAACTAGAGAAAAAAGGAAAGAAAAGATACATGCACCTCAGTGTTCATAGCAGCACTATTTATAATGGCCAAGATGTGGAAGCAAATTAAATACCCATCAACAGATGACTGGATAAAGAAGATTCTAACTATTTGAGTGCTTATATATATGATGACTATTGATCTCTGTGCATTAATCTTATATCCAGATACATTTCTGAATTCTCTCACTCTAAGCTTGCACACTTGTTTCTTCAAGATACTCCAGGAATAAAATATAAAGTTAACAAATAATATAATTTTACCTTTCAAAGACGTTATATTTATATTCTTTTCATGTCTTCTATCTGTATTGACTAGTATTGTTGAGATAAGGATGCCCTTTCAAAGCAAAAATAAAATTTTTTAAAAACCCAAGTAAACAAAAAACACCCAGAAGTTATTAAAAATAAAATTGATCAATTTTCAGCTCCTAAAAAGATTCAGAATAGCAAAATCAACCATAAAAAAGTCACAAGACAAATTAAAAAATGATAAAAAAATTTTTTGCAATCATAGTGTTCCTATAAATCAAGAACAATGCATAAAAGTTGTGAGGCTATAGTTGACAGAAAATAAAAGAAAATCTAAAGATGAAAAAATGCTCAATATCACTTTTCACATGACAATTACAAAGTAAAACTACCCTATGACTCTTAACATTTTGGCAAAGATCTAAAGTTTTAATGAGTATATGGGAAAACATATGCTTTCACATATCACTAGTGAAGGTTAAGTAATAGCCATAACACTGATTTTTTTCTCTCATTTGAATTATGGGAATAAGTCCAGATTTTAGGTTGAGGTAGATAATATTTCCCACTTCACAGTATTTACCTATTACCTTTTTAAGAGCTTCTGTCTAAAATGGATACTAAATTTTATCAAACACCCTGTCAGTGCACTTGCTGACTGTCCACTATTCATTACTCCATTACTATTTCAGTAACAAAGATATCATATACCAAAGTCTACAGGGTAGAGTTAAAGCGGTGCTCTGAAGAAAAGTTCTAACAGTAAATGATTACATTAATAAATCAGAAAGGCAATAGAACAGCTGGAGACAGTGCACAGACTATCCCTTACACACATACTTGATACAAAATAAGAAATATAAAAGATACCATTATCTCCAAAAATCTCAAAGGACTTTTTTTTCCACAGTTGATATTATACGCCTGTTACTGAGAACCTCTAAGTTATCCATTTTTTATACTCAGACATTTTGCTTGGAGTTCCTTCCCTTTTGTTTATACATTCTTTAGAGTAGGTTCCTGATTAACGTGATAGAAATAGTATTTTAACAGGAAACCATTCTAATACATCGTCTACTGATTCAAGGTTCAAAAATGTATCGAGTTGATTTCCTGTTTGCTCAGACCTGTGAAACTGGAAAACTCATTTTTCCTTTGCCTCATCTCACTGTAGTGGCCCCTTTGCCTTTCCGGACCTTGACGACTTGCCAGCCCCACATCACTTTCATGTCACTGCATTTTTCACACAACCGTCTGCCACTACAATCACTCCTATCCTTTTGCAGCCCAAAGTCCAGGGAGCCAAACTTCTCTGACACAGAAGTTTCTAAGTAAAAAGTCCCCAGAGAGTAGGGTGCAGCTTCTCTAGATACACTGATGTTGATACACCTTTGAAATACATCCCCAATGTAATAATCTGGGTTTTACTGTCCCAAAAGGTTGGCACCCTTATAATCAGGTATTTTCTTTGTTGGTTTTGGGGGATTTTGTTTATATGTTTGTTTCCACCATGTAGAATTTCCTCCTGCCTCTGGTGTGGAAGGGAAAGTATGGGAATTTAGGTCAGAACCTTCTGTTATATAATAATCTCCCTGATGATTTATAGCAGAGCTTCCCAAAGAAGAGGAAAGGCACTCACAGGGGCAGATTATGAGTAATAAAGGCTCAGAGTTAGAGGAGACCTAACATTATTGTCTTGTTATGAACGATACTGTTTTATGTACAACATAGCTGCTAAAGCTACACCTATTCCTGAACAATTGTTAATTGACATTCCAAATAACTGAGTGGTTGGCTTACTCTCTATTAACAACATGCTATTGAGCAACCTGTTTTTAGATAAATCTATCTATCCAGTTGGTTTACGAATGATGCAACCAGTTCAAATGGTAGACATAGTATATTAATACAAAAATCATTATAATATATCATCATTGTTAAGAGGTTCAAGCTTCCTTAAACTGAAAGACAGTAATTCCTTGTGGTTTATCTTGCTTTTAGGTCTGCTATTGTCCGGATTTATGCCATCCATCACCATGTCTATTTTAAAAGTGGAGGCTTTTAAAGAGTCTAATGATAAATGCCTAATATTGATGTTTAGACTAAAATTAGGAATGTAACCTCATTTATCTCGCTCATTTTATAATTGTAAGGCCTTCAAGTAAAACCTAATTATGACTTTCGTTCTAATATCCAAAGCCTTTTCTAGCAAAAGATATAACTTGGTTGTTTATTCAAACCAGGTGATCAAACACATTAACTAGACCAGAATTCCCTTCAGGTGCAGTGCACTCTGTTCTCATACTGATTTCAAAGGTCTGTTGCTATGTTTACAAAGATCCAGTATTTGAGGACACTAATTATGGTGTCTGTGATTAAAAACTGCAGAATTTCAAACAAACTCTCTAAATAGGCAGAACCTTGAAAATATAATAACCCCTTTACAGGAATTTTTCAATACATACTTATTAGATTTATATATTATTTGATCCATGATATTTCTACACTGTAATAAAAATCACCTAAGTAACATTTCTATATGAACTCAACCGATTAAATAGTAATTTCCTAATTACAATGGTGGAATTTAGGAAAAATTCTCATGGCTTTAGGTGGTGATCCTTTGAGAAGAGAAACAAAGTCACAGAATGTGACAAAGACACAGCTAACTTTAACGTCATCTCTGTGCCTCCTAAGGCCCAAAGTAAAGAGAGGTAAGGTATAGCTCAAGAGTAGAGTTAAAGGCCACAATAGTATCTCTCCACTCAAAGCAGGGAAACATAAATTCTAAAGACAGAGGACTGGTGGCTGTTGTCTCCAAAGCCAGAGCTTCAGAAAGCCCCATAATTTTATGCACAGACCTAGATGAAGCAGAACTTCATCATATCCCAGTAGGGATTTAGCTCCTTAGGTTGAGGGTATAGAAATAAGTAGCCAACTAAAAATAACACTCAGTCTTAACATAGGATTTCTGTCTTTACTTCAAGTATAAAAAAAAGTAAAAGTCTATTTTTTTTGTCAACATCAATATGCATAATTTGATTTAATTAAGGAATCTACCTCACTGACTGTTCAGTTTTCAAATTCAGGACAAAAAAAAATCACTGAGCAGAAAAGGCACTTAGCAATATTTGGGGATGAATTATGGCATAAGAATTGCAATGAAGTAGAGGATGAAGAATAGAAAATTGTATGCTCCTCAAACATTATTCTTTGATTTGACTTATTCTGTTAGCCTGTCTTATTTTTTTCTGAAAGAATCCACATGATCTTTCCTCCACTTTTTTTTTTTTAATTGAAGTATAGTTGATTTACAATTTAGTGTTAGTTTCTGGTGTACAGCATAATGATTCAGTTATACATATACATATTCTTTTTCAGATTCTTTTTCATTATAGGTTGTCACAAGATATTGAATATAGTTCCCTGTACTATACAGTAGGTCCTTGCTGTTTATCTATTTTATATATAATATTTAGTATTTGCTAATCCCAAACTACTAATTTATATTCCCCCTCTTTCCTCTTTGGTAACCATAAGTTTGTTTTGTATATCTGTGAGTCTGTTTCTGTTTTGTAAATAAGTTCATTTGTATTTTTGCTACAGTTTGCTGCAAAATTCAAATCTATGTCTTAAGCCCACAATTGGTTTTGTAAGAAACAAGTATATAAAGATCTCTGGAAATAAAATTATAAAATTCTCAGCAGTTTATTTAGTGCATAAAATCATGTTTAGTTGCCTTTTATCCTATAGGTGAACATGTTATGGACATAGGGTCATATTTATTGTGACTATTCCAAACTAGCTGTCATGTTATCCTGGAATATCCCATAAACGTATTTGTAATAAGTGCATTTTTTCATGCTTGCATGCTTAATTGTGTATACCAAATAACTGCTAGTAGCTGTCCTAATTTGATCTGAAAATATATAGTATCTTGATCCATGTTCTCCTCATTGAACATTTATTTATACTAGTGGCATGTCAAGGACACAAAAGTTCCTTCCCACAGAAACAAAAACCACATCCAGATGGTCAAAGTCTCTTCCAGGAGAGTATGGTTAACAGAAACACAGATCAACCGTAAAAAAAAAAAAAAAAAAGGTCTACACTTTGTCAAAAGAAGTCCTCTAGCAAAGAACCAAGAGAGGTATGTGGAATCAATACAACCTACCTGATGTGTCTCTCCCCTCCTTCTGGTGTTTAGCCAGCTTTTTGGCTGTTGAAAGTACCAGGTCTCTTGTTTCCAAAGAGCCGCCTGTGTTGGCCTGTCTTTCAGACTCTCGTGTTGCAAAATCTGAAATTCTGTTGCAATAAACACCAGATTTCAAAGGAAAAGCAATGGAAATTGTGCAGAGATTAAACTTCATTTTTATAGCAACAGTCAGTAGTAGCATGATTATGTGTCTAAACAATGCCTCCTCTTCCAATATAATATTAGATTGAGAAAGTTAGACCTGCAGTTTATTTATGTAGTAGAAGCAAGCACTGATTTTGAGGGTGCATTTAGAAAAACATATTTAGACTTCGGGGAAACAGAGGGCTGTCTTTTGTATAAACACAATAAATGTATCCTCTGAATCCTTCCTGAAGGAACCATATGCAAACAGATAACTTTAGAAACTGTTATTCTACAGTCATCCTCAGCCAAATGTAGTTAAAAAGTGATTGGGCATAATGAGGGCAGCCCTGACACAAACATAAGCAATATGCTTCACAAGATAAAAAACTTTTTAAAATCTAAGTCGAATGAGAGCACAGTATTTCAGGAATCTTTTTTTTTTTTTTCTCTCGTGATGCTCATTTAGTTTGGAACTAGAAGTGGTGGCCTCAAATAACAGCACCTCATGAATTAGCTTTCCTTGGTCTTTTTCATGGACACCTTCCTTAACATTATAACATCTGCCATTTTCAAGGTGCAGAACACAATGTTTAAGAAAGACAAAGGAGTTAAAATACTGAAAAGTCAGAGGAATGCTCACGAACTGCTGATAAAACCCGTAAGAATACGCCCAGGGCACCTAGGAAGCTAACAATTTGCTTAGGGTAGAAAGCCCTTTATATTCCAGCTCACGGATTTTCTTTTAGGCCTCTTTTCATTCTTTCTTGGCTTTGAAGGGTCAGGGCTCCCGCAATCCATGGGAGTAAAAGCCCTCAGATTAATATCCATCATCACAGACTGGTAAACCTTAAACAGTAATAATTTCAGTCAACCTATTTTACAGAGGAGAAAGTGGATGCTTAAAGAGTTTAAGTGATTAGCCCCAAAGTGACGGCTAGCTGTGTTAAAATACGGAATAAAATCTAGGTGTCCTAATTATCAGGTAAGAACACATTTCCTAGCAGACTATAATTACATCTTCCTGAGTGAAGATTTCTTAAGAGGTCTACAATTAGATTGGAGTTGGCAAAATTTAAATGAATTCCATAACAAATGGTGCAAATAAATTGGAGACCTGGCTGTGTCAAGGGTGAGTAGAACATATGGTGGTGGGCAGGATATTTTAATAGAAAATGTTTATCCTGGGAGGCTGGCTAACATTGGCATTCAGCATAGGTGAATTTATCGTGGAATCTGATTCCTGTAAAAATTATCTTGGTATAATGAACCATCTCATTATAGCTGCTCTAGAACCAACTGGTTCTTGAACAGTGGTCAGTATATATTTTCTCTCAGAATTTACTTTCCTGATTTTTCTTTCTATAACTGCCTGCCATGAAATAACTACATAGGAATGATATTATTACTTTTATTTTGTCTAGTTTCCTAATCCTCAAGAAAACAGCAAAACATTTTGGTGTACTTATTTTTGCTAGACTGTCTTCCCAAGAATTCTCCATTGGGCATCCATGCCTTCTCCTGCCCAGTATAAGACCAAGTGCATGGAAGTGAGTCTAATTGTAGCACGGAATTGGGATGGTCATGGACATCATCCACAGGACACTTTGTAAAAACAGGTCAAAATGTCAATTATTACAACTCACAGCAGGATGGAGTTTCTATTACTAGTTTTTAAAAGTAATAGTGAAAGATAGTTTTTCCTCTCGAGGGAAAAAAAGTCGAATTTTTGGATGGTTATAAGGTGTCAACTATTAAGACTCACTTGGGGAAACAGAAATGCAGATATTAATATACTGTGGTAGATTATCACCTGCTGAGTCAAACTGGGACCAAAAATGCAGATTACTGGAGTTTAAATCTTTAATCTTGAATTTTCCATCAGAGTGAGTTTAAAAATCCATGGTTGATTTTTATGTAATTGATAAGTATCAATTTCATGGCATTTACTAATTTAATTGTTAATTTAAAATAAAAAAGAATGTATATTGCCATTCTGTTCATGAAATGAATCCCTGTTATAAAAAGGTTTCAAAACATGAATTAATATCCCAATTAGAGCAAATCCAATCCAATGATCAAACTATTGCACTGTCAGAAGTAGTATCCACTCTGAGAGGAGGTCCTCCTGGTGGAACCATGGTAAATTATTGCTTTTATAGCCCATAATTCCCCTTACCCATCACTCAGATAATGTCCTATTCTTTAGTAGGGAATTATGTTTGCATTGTCAGTGAGGAAGGATTATAAAGTCATCACAGTGCCAAATTAAAATTAGCTAAAATCAAAAGACATCACAAGACAGAGGCTGACATGTTAGCCCATTGCAGTATAATGTAACTATAACAGTTCTGAAATATTTTTCAATTGATTATTTCTCTGATAAATAGAATAATAAATCAGTAAATACAATAATATTACTTTTGGATCAGAGCAGAAATAATATGCATTAGTTTTACCTTAAGAAACGTATAAATTGTTCTCTTGAATACTTTCATCCAAATAAAGACCCTTATTTTATTTGTTTACCATGCTTTCCTTGGTTAATCTCATCACAGAATTGCTGTCAATGACCAAAGGTAAAAGGAGTGTCCTAGGGGTCACTGAGAGTCCTCTGTTGTAAAATGTTCATCCTGGAGCCTACAGAGAGGCAGTGCAATCTGGAGATTATAAAGACAAGGGTGAGTAAGTCAGATCTGGCCTTGACCCTGACTCTATTTTTTTTTTCATATTTTACTTAAGTATATAGTCTGTTTACAATGTTGTGTCAATTTCTGGTGTACAGCACAATAGTTCAGTCACATAGGAACATAGATACATTCATTCTCATATTCTTCTCCACCAAAGGTTACTACGAGATATTGAATATGGTTCCCTGTGTTATACCATATAAACTTGTTATCTATTATATATATATTTTATATATATATATATATATTAGTTAGTATCTGCAAATCTTGAACTCCCAATTTATCCCTTCTAACTCTGATACAAAATATGCATTTTCATTTCTGAGCTTTGTTTCTGCATCTCTAAAGAGAGGATTAAGACAGTACCTGCCCCATTAGGCTGTTCTAAGTATACCATGGAATAATACACATAACACAATTCACAGAAAACCCAGTTCATGGTAAGACCTCAATGAATGTTAGATTTTATTTTGGTTTATGTGTTTTTATTGTTACAAAGGTGGCTCTAGTCAGATCTTCCCCATTTTAGGTCAGAAAATTTTTGATTATTGAGCTGACATGCTTGAGTCTTTGATTAGAGGAAGACTAATTTCACAGCTAGATTTTAAAATAGCGATTCTACAAATAATTTTGTGAGCTGGAAGTCAAAAAAAAAAAAAAAAAGAATGCATTTGAAAAATAGTCTTGTGGTATCGGAGTGAAATGAGCACCAGACTGGGAGTTAGGGCTTTGGGGTCCTGGTCCTGACCTTTTCACTAAATTGCTGAGTGACCTTGTACGAGTCACTTTGGGGCCTTAGTTTCCCAAGTTTCCACATCAGTAAACAGATTCTAGTGTCATCGCCAGCTCTAACATGGTATAGTTGGGTTGCACCGGACCATGAAGTTGGAAAACTCTTCCTTCACTTGGTACATTGAGAACGTTGCCAATTTTACTATCTAATATGTCTTAGAGAAGGTGCCCTGGAAGCAGTTCTTATAATGGGAATTCTTGTGAAAGTGATTTCTCATGGGAATGTTCCCAGGAAAAATATGCACAGGCAAGTGGGAGAAGGAAAAGGGGAGAAACTAAGATGTGGTTGAGGTGAAGTCTCGCCCCAGTCTGATCCCGTGGGAGGCCCTGGAATGCAACGTACACTGCAGGTCTGTTCCAGCTTTTAGGTAAGAGAGGAGGGCTTATTTATCCCTACAACAGTCACCAGGATAACCAAGGCTGGGGGCAAGGTGGCTCCAATCCAAGATCTAAGCAGCAGTTAACTGTAGCGGCCAGGAAAAGAAATTCTTGGCGATCCAAAAGAAGCACCAACAGCTTTCAGTCCATTATGTGTTGATGTCCTGCATATTTAAAGCACTTGATTTTATGAAATAGCTTCCTATAAATCAGCCTCTCCATTATAGGGTATCAGTGTACACAACTCTAAGTTCCTTCACTTTTTGTTTTACTGGACAAATGCTATGAACATTTTAAAGTTGTCCACTTGATCTTTGCTAACTTATGATTACAAAATTCACCTTCCCCTCTATTTTCACCTTTCTCTGCCTACTGATCACAAGGCAATTGAGGGGATGCTCTTAGGATGTGCTCTTGTATTATAAAAGTATATATGTTTGAACCAAAGTAAGTATGCAGAGCCTTAGGAATTGACTGTTGAGTGCTTCCCTCTTTTATTCATGAACTGGAATTTAAACTCTGAGACACTGTCTTCTTTTTCCACAGCAAGAGTCAACTTCTTTAGGAGTGTGCTAATGTAATTGTTAATTACATTAGTGTAATAATGCTAAGAAAATACATTTCAGAAGAAAATGGGAAACCCAGACACCAACTTCAAGGTTTTCCCTTAAAATAAGAAGTCGAGACATAGATGTCCATCTTTGAAACTTAAAAAAAAAAAGCTTTTTTGATTCTAAAACTCTTATTTATTTTACTGTAATGCATTATCTAGTAAGAGATTATGTGGTATTACAGTGGCCACTAACCTCCAACTTTGCCTGTCTAACCGCCATGACCCAGTGTAAATGCTGGGAGAATATGACTCATTTTCCTTTTAGGCTTTAGGCTTTTAGAATAGAATTTCACTGGTTTCCATTTCCTTTGATATAAATCACATTATTTTTTGACACTCTTGTGTTCTCGTTTCCACTAGAATGCCTCCCTCCCAGCACTGATTTATTTCCATCATTGTGGCAAGAAATAGTAGATCACAAAAGTTACGGAGATTTTGCATGTAAAATAAATAACTGATACTTTTTCAAACAAAAAGGGAAAATTAGTCTCAAACTTATACCATCTTTTAGATCTAATATGCCTTCATCAATGAAATTAACATGAAAATTTGAAACAATTTAAATTCTGTCTAAATGTATATGATTTAGTCCTGCCTGATTTGTTTGTGGGGGGGGGGGATAGACTTAATTTATTTAATATGTGATCTTTGACTTACATAGATTTTCCTTTCCTTTTTGTCGGGGAGGGGGACATTAATTTACATAAAGATGTAACCAGTATTCAGTTTTGAAGTGTACTTAAAGCTACTCTAAAAGCTTTAGAATGTTAGCAATGGATTTCACTCCATAGTCTATGAACAAATGTGAATTTCACAGTTACTTTGCTGTTTAGGGTTTGTTTTCTGGCTAGAACATTAGTGATAAGTCAAACATTTGCCATATGTGGTTAATTCTTTCCTAACTATGCTATATTTTTGTTATGTCCTCTCATATTAAAATAATGCTACTTCGCAACAGTAGAAAGTGCTAATACCATGGCATAAACTGTGACAACGATCCTGTGTTAATACTGTATTTTCAGGCACCTGTAAAGCAGTTACACATATTTGCCCCATATTGAAATGTAGCATAATCACAATCTAAAAGCAAGTTTTCTTTTTCTTAACCTTTAATCTTTAAATGAAAAAGGGGGAGAAAAAGATATTTTCCCCAGCTAAGCACACTCCGTAAACAAATATGCTACATCTGTTTTGGCTGGCATGGATGGGGCCCTGCAGGGTAATACATTACTTCAGATTTCAAAACTGACACTTTTCAGAGTAGTAGTTCTCTGTGTTGCAAAGCAGCAGACATCCATCTGTAGAGATTTTATTTTCCAGTGACGTTTATTTAGGATTTTTTACTGGATGAATTGAACTTGCAAGTTTATGAACTCTATTGAAGCAATTATCTCCCCAGCTCAGAAGGAGCTGTTGGAATTCTTCACGTCACGACCACACGGCCAGCAGGATCCCTCATCATGGACCATCACAGAGGCACTTTTGTGGTTTATTTGGAAGGCATTTTCATGCTAGATCTCATTTTTCAATACTTTGCAGCTTCTTCAAAAGGCTTTGTTAGCCTTAATGTGGAGTTCAGAGCAATGTATCTTTTTTTTTTTTTTTTTTGAGAGATTGGTGCATAAGAAAAAGTGTTCCCAGGGTATTTGGTGGTGGGATAATACTAAATTAGGCCATGATAAAAAATATAGTCGAGGCTAACATTTTAAATTGAAGAACCATTTGAAAGAATTGAATTCAGGTATTTAGATGCTGAAGAATACACTGGGAATATTTTATATTCACAAAGGATTTTCTTCCGACTCCCCTTTCCCTCCATTATCCGTTCCCCAAACACAGACATGTACACATTCTTTTGAAGTATGTGAAGGTGAAATCATAGCAGGCATGCCTCTCAGTCTATGCCTGTGGGCATGATTTTAAAGAGAGCTTGAAGGGGTTTATTTCTGTTAAAATGCATAGACAGGTCATATTTTTTAAAAAAATATGCAACACAAGAACTCAATAAAAGCAGTCACATGTATATACGCATGTACAAACATATACAAGAGCTTGCTAATATAAATATATAGTATATTTATGGTACTGGCAGAGATGGACAATTAAACAATGTGCAGTTGGGTGTGTAAAACCGAGGTCCAGTCAACAGATGTGAGTGTATTTGAGGGTAAAACTGTCAACTAGTGCTGTAACGCAATATGCTTATATTCAGAAAATACATCAGACACAAAAGAAACAAAAGAAATGTGTGCTTTCTTTGTTCAATTTCAAAAGGAGATTATTTTTGGTATTGTTTTTATTACAGGAGAAAAAACAATAATGATCTAATTGCCAGAAAACATGCATACAACATGAGACTTGGGAATCTGAGTTCTTGAAAGCCATATCCAGAGATTTTCTCTAATACCTTTATTTTCAGAGTGTTTCTCCTCAAGGGGACAAAATATTTCTACAGCCTTTATCTCATTAATCCTCACATGATCATTGTTAGGGAGTCAGGCAGGCAGGCTAGGACTTCTGTAGAATCCACTGCTGAAATAGACAGACAATGGCTGCTAGAGTGACTTGATTGAAATTATAGAACAAGTCGGGGGCACAGCTGGTGAAAGGACCTGGGTCTGCTGTTTGCCAGAGCTTTCTTTTACCCGACAGAACATATTGCCTAAAGCTGAGAATCCCACAGCGTCCTTGATTACGTATTTTCAAATTATAGTTCACTTTAGAGATTCCTATTAAAAATCGGATATGGCAGCAGGCCTGGAAATCATTTAGGAAACCCCAGGTTTCAAGCAAGTGGGAGATTTAAGAAGCAGAGCTGGAGGGGTGGAAATCTAAAACGTAGGTGGGGATGGAATGTCTAAACACTGTCTACTGGCTCTTTTAACTTGGAGGGCATCATGCTAGGTGCTCTACTGGGTAATCAAAAAGATGCAAAAGGTGTTCCCTAGGCAGGCATGCACACATGCATTCATTCATTCATTTACTTTTACAAGTGGCTTCTTGTTAAAGCTCCATTTCCACTGTTAAGTTGAGGAGAAGACGAATTAAGAATAGAAAGATATATAGCTATTTTAAAAGCCCAAGGACAGCTTGAAATGAACTCTTTCATAAAAGGAAGGGCTTTTCTCCTGAGAAAGACTCTTGAGGCTCCCTCTTGTCTCACTAGGATTTTTTAAGGCACAGTCTAGTAGGAATAGACTTTCCCCCATGAATTATTGATACTCGAAAGCAGTTTTAATTGTTTTTCCTTTCAGCACTATATAGAGAAACCCAATAATGATTCTCACTGCAATATTAACATATGTTTAAGCATGCCACAGTACCAGGGGAAAGCTTCTCATTTTCCTGAAACAGTATCTTCTTTAACTTCGAGAAATATGATTTAAATTAGTAATAAAGATGAGAAGTAATCTAACTTAGGTTATAAAATTGCTTTCTGTGCTGAAATATTCTCTAGGAAAATGAGCAAAGAATACATTTATGTAAAATTTAATTTAATCCTTGGGAAGCATGATTAAACATTGAAATATGGAATGTGTAGAAATAAGGTAAATTTCACTATAATATGGGGGGTTTTTTGGTCACAGATATAAAAAAATTAAGGAAAAAGATCTTACAGTATATAAAGATTTGAAACACTGAAATATAATGTTTATTAAAAAATAATGATTTCCTAATAAGCACAGAGCTTAAAAATATTTTCAGTAAATATCTGACAGCAGTTGTCAAACTGTTGACCTTAAGACCCTTTAAATTACTAAAAATTATTGAGGATGCCAAAGTACATGTATATAGATTATACCTATTTACTCTATTAGAAATTAAAACAGAAACTTTTGAAATACTTAATTTATTAAAATAAAAATAATAAGCAGATTGCATGTTAACATAAACAATACGTTTTTCAAGAAAAAGTGTGCTATTTTCCAAAAAAATAGATACTTGAGAAGAGTTGTATTGTTTTACATTTGTGTGAACTTTTTTTTTATTGGTTGGCTTAATTGGCTATAATCACATGTCTGCTTTTGCCTTCAGTCTGTTGTGAAGTCACAGGCAATGCATTTTCCAGAAAACTACTGACAACTATTGAGGGAATGAGAGAGAACAAGGCAAGTAACATGCTGGCATTACTAAAGAAAGAGTCTGACCTTACGGGTCCCTGAAAAGGTCCTGCGGACCCCCAGATCACACTTTAGAATGGCTGAAGAGCCCCAGACTGGAATGCTGCAGACCTCCTTTCTGTTTCTGGTGCTATCACTGGCCAGATTTTTCACTTTAGGTTGAACATTCTCATCTGCAAAATGAAGGTGTTCAATCAGAGTATCTCTGAGGTCACTTCTATGTTCTCATTGCCCTCAAAAACTGTCTTCATCATCATGTTAATCCATTACCCACAAATATATTTTTGTATATGACATTATAATTAGGATTAAGGTTAAAAGAAAGAAGTTTTTAAGTAAATGATGATACATTAAATGCCAATCATTATTACTATGTGGATGTTTATTTGGACTCAGGTGTAGATACAGCTTGTTTTATTGAAGAAATGAAGACAAACGGCTAACCTCTATCTCCTTCAGTCACCGAGGTAACTCTCAGGAAGTGCGGACTCTCATTCCCCTATGAGCGTGTCCTAGATATGAGCAGACCTCTCTCTGAAATTAGACATGTTGTGCAGAATCCCAGCTCTCCCGTTTAGTAGTTATGTGATAACGATCAAGTAATGTAACCTCTGAACCTAAAACTGCTCTCAAAAAAATTGTCTTAGTACTTTTTTAATTAATAAAAGGTAGTAATAGTCTCATCTTATATGATTTTTATAAGAATTGCGTGAGGTAGTCCACATGAAGTACTTAGCAGAGCATGGGGCCTAAGCGAAAGCAAAGCACTCAAAAACTATAATGCTGTTTTCACCAAAATTTCCTCCTACATCTCCTTGGTTGCAATTGCTTACTGTATTATTATCATTATTATTATGATTTTCCATTTGAAATCTTCAGATAATCTTTTTTTCAAGCATGATTATGATCAATGCAGTAAATCTTTACCACAAGCAAAGGAAAAAAGCACAGAAACAACTATATTCACAGTGCCATGTAATAACCACTCAGTATCTAGATGTGTATTTCTAGTCATTTTTACGTTTACATTTATTTTTAAATAGTATTTTGTCATACACAGATGTTAGTCTGCTTCTCCCTCTTATTCATATGTTATCAACAATTTTCCACACCAAAAAATTCTACTGTAATGAGATTTTTACACTCTTAATTGAAATATCATAAGGATAGTCAACATTTATTCAATTTTTTTCCAGCTTAAATATATCATTCCTGGTTTTCTACTATTGAGAGAAACATTATTGACTGAGCCTAGTATGTATTTGTCATTTCCTAGAGAATTCCCTTGAGTATGTCACTCTCTTAAATACAAATATAGGTGTGTCCAAATACTTGGCCTTTTGTGAGTTTATATGAAATTATTTCTTAGGATTCAATTTTAAGCCTTATTGTGGTCTTCCCCTTAACTTTCTCCTTGAATGATCTCATCTATTCCATTAGCTTTAGTATGCGTCCCAAATTTATATATCCAGCCCTAAAATTTCTTCTGAGATCCAGACTCATATATCCATCTCCCCACTTGATGTCTCTATTTCGATATATCACAAGCATTGCAAATGTATCATATACCAAACTAACTCTTCATTTTCTTACTCCCTTAAATCTTTCCCTTCTTCATTTGTCTTTCCATAAATAAGAGCAACAATTTGCTGTTAACATCAAGAACATGGAAGTCTTTTTTGGTTCCTACATTTCTCTCCCTTCCTATAATCAATCCATCTTAAGCTGTCTAAACCTTTCACTTTCTGCATGCCATTGCTTGTCACTGAGAAAAATCTCTGCCGTCTTTACAGAATGAAAGGACTTAGCTTTGTACAATCCAAAGTCGGTAATTGTGCTTCCTTTTACCTAATGCCATTTTTATTTGGAATTATTCTTAAAAGTTTATAGATCATAAGAAGCTCATTTTCATGCACTATAGGGATATCCAATAAAACAGGTAGGCCTATTGTCAAAAGGATGGAAAGATTTGCAAATAATTAAAGAAGCAGATTTGGCATGGACTAGTGAGCAAAGGGCCCTGTTTTGATGTCAACATTTATTTGAAAGAGCCCAAGAAGAGTATTGACCTAAAAAGGTAGATGAAACGGTAATGATCTGTTGGCTTGTATAATGCTTCATGACCTTCTGTTAATTACTATTCAAGAAATCTCTAAAAGTCTATAATTTTCTCTTTTTTATATAGGAAAAACCGGTAGAAAAAATTTAACAATATTTTTAACTCCACACATCACACTTTCCTAGCTTATACATCCTAATCCAGTCTAAATATTCAAGGTTTAATGCTTTGAAAAATAATGACATACTCTGGAGGTATGAGGAAATACAAAAGTTCCCTAGCTTGACCAAAAGTTTAATAAGATTCTTTCACTGTATGAATGTTAAATATTTCCTGAGAAAACACATTGGTATACCTTTGTCTTCCTCAGGACGGGATTAATAGACTATATTATACAATTTCTTTCATTTAAAGGAGTTAAGTAAAAAAAAAAAAAAGATACTTTGTGCTTTAAATATGTTGTCCCTTAAAGAAAAAGAATCTTTCTCTGTATTCTCAGGAAAAGTCAAACTGTGACGTTAAAGGTTGATTTCCAGACATGAAATAACACTTTAAAATGATCATTAAGCTAATGACAGTCATTAAATGAGGTAGTGAAATCTTCTTTAAAATGGCTAATATTTGGTAAATAAATATGGAAGAATTATAAGCATTCTCATTTGGGTAATATTCCTTCTAATCAAGGTAAACCTTTCAATGAATTAGATTGGTTTATTGATTTTGTCTTAAATGAACTATGCATTTTCTATCTTTCTATCTATGAAATGAGGAATACAGTATATCAGTTAGCTTTTCATGTGTCACAAAATACCTCAAAAGTTAGTGATCTCAAACAACAATACTTTTACTGTTTCATATGAAGTAACTGATTAGCTGAGCAATTTTTCTTGTCTGGGCTGAAGCTGGATGGGCTAGGATGACCTCAGGCAGTTGGCTCAGGGTCACCTGGAGTGATAGAGATGATTTGGCTACCATCATGTAACAGACTAGGATTGTTTACATGGTGGTAGTTGCAGAGTTCCATGTATAGAAAATGGTAGCAAGTCCCAATATACAAGTCCTTTAGAGCCTGTACTTGTGTCATATCTGTTAATATCTCATTGGCCAAAGCAAGTCACTTGACTAAGCCCAGATTCAAGAGCTAGATTCAAGAAATAGACTCTACCTCTTGATGGGAGGAGCTATAAAAGTCAAACTGCAAGGAGATACGTTAAACAGATGGAAAATTTGTAGCAATTTTTGCAATCTATCACAGACTGCCTTCTGGCCACAAATTATTCTTACTATGTGTAACATATGTTCACCCATCCCAGATGCCAAAAGTCTGATTCAGTTATACCATTTATGGCATCTGGCTCGAAGTCCAGGTTCTCATGATCTGCTTGTCTGGATGTGGATGTGGCTCATTGGATGCAGCTGCTCTTCATCCAGACAACTGTGAACTAAAAGCATAAGTTATCTACTGCCAATTAACCTAATATAATAGGATGAGATGGTAGCAAGAGAACTGCAATAATTGCTTCTAATCAAAAAGAAAAGGAACTAGAGGCACAGAGCAATCCTCGGTCTGAGCCAATTCTGTAATCCATCCAAGCACAGGTTAAAATGTTCCCCTGCTCTGGATCTGGGAATGTTCCTTGTTTAGAATCCATTTCTGCTTTCTGAGAGTAATTTGCTTGTCCACTATTCTCTGGATTCTCTTTATGTAAGAAAGGATATTCATCTAGGATTTTCATCTCTTTATGTAAGAAATGGCTGTGATTCTCATTCTGATCTCTATCCATAGACTGTTAGGAGCCTGGAAATCTTATTTCTTTTGAACTACTGAAATCCCTTTGAGTGAAAGCAGGCAGTTCTTTTATTAGTATAATGGTCTTAAAAACCTCATGGATCGCCCATGAATCTGATTCACATCCACTCTCTGTGATTCTTAAAATTCTCTACTCCTAAATTTTGCATCCAATTTTTTGCAAGACAGGCCTCTCTCTACTTCAGATGTGGTGTGCTACTGTAGGAAGAAAAAATGCACTTAAGATTATTAAGAGCCTATTTGTCTTGCGAGGGCTCTTCTGTCTAATTTAGAAGATTTAGAGATTATTACAAAGGGTCTTCTAGCTACACCCTTGATTTTATGTTTACACTAAGACTTTCCTTCTTTGTGAATTTTTAACAGCTTGAGAGACGGAAGATAAAATCTAATTTTATTTTTTAATGCAGCAAGTCTTGGATAATTTTTATTACTTCTAAAATCTTTCAAACACCTCATTTTTTAGCTCATCTCTCTTTCCATGTAGTATCATATGCAGAAGTCAATTGACACTTTATGCATTCTGTCCAAAAGTCTCCTTAGATAGATCCATGGTCCTTTAGGTACATTTTCTATTGTCCAAATTCCTGTAGAAGAAAGTCTTGCTAAATGGTCCACTGTGTCATAACCTGGCTCACCATTTTTTCAGTCTCTACTAACAGTTGCCTCATTGTTTTTCAACCTCCATCTACAGCCTGACTCAAAAGACAATATTATATACTTTAGGTTTTGTTTCAGATACCAGTTTTTACATTAATTAGCTTTTGCTGTGTTAAATATTTGCTGCAAACAATAAACACTTATTATTTTTTATGATTCTGTGATTTGCCTGCTCCTTCTCATTCTCTGTCCAGCTGTCTAGTCCTAGAAATTTTTAGATAGCCTAATTCATGTATCTGGAGTAGATTTGATGCCAGTTGGGGTGATGGGGATGACCTTGGCATGACTCACTCATCATCTGGCATGTTAACATTGGCCCCTTTAGTCGTAGCAGCATACATGAGAGTTGCAAGAGAAGTTCCCAGTGCACTATGTTTTTCTGGCTTCATCTTATGCTACCTTTGATAATACCCTTTTGCCCAAAGCAAGTCACATAATCAGGCCCAGCCTCAAGAGGTGGAAAGATCAATTCTACTTCTTGATGGATGAGCTGCAAAGCTACACTACGAAGAGCAAGATCCATAAAGGAGTAGAATAATTTCTGGTTATTTTTGCATTCCATCACAGCAAGCATATTTTACATAAGACTTGGTTATCATTTTTTATGGTGAGTCTAATCATTTAAAGCTTGGTAAATTTCCTATGCTAAGTTTAAGGGAAAGATCAATTATTATTATTTCCATAAAATTATTTAAGGTTATGAGGATAGAAACATATGTGTTAAGCTAAATTGAATTATAAATGTTGATGTCTTTTAAAAGACATCCTCATGTGAATTGGAGACAGTGTTGCAAATCATGTGAAGTTAGTTACTACATCTACACTCTCTTGATAAAATTGTAAGAAGATTATCTCTGTGACAAACTTATGCTATTTTGATTGTGTTGCTCTAGCAAACCAATTTAAAGATAATTTCCAAGATTCTTAATTGACTTAAGACCCTGGGCTAGTTAATGAATGAGTAATCCCTCTAAAGTGGAAACTTAAACAAGTTATACATATCATTATAATATGCTGGTAAGTTAGTATCTTAAAGCTAAAGGTGAAAGCTTTGTCATCTTAAACATGTTTATTAAAAGTTTATATAGACTCATATCTAAATCATTAGACAAATAAACTTTTGGTAGGATAAAGAGTAGAGGACAGATAAGTCAAAATTGTCCTTGAAGTATTTAATCTTTTTTTTTTTAAAAAAAGATAAGGAATTAGTCTCTGTATTCTGCACAGGTAGCAGAGTTTCCTTAACTCACCAGAATTCTCTCATCTGAGATGTTGTTTTATTATCATGCTTATGAATTATTTGATAATAAATGATAACATTTCTCACTTCTGAAAGAACTAAACTTACCTTATTACAGTACCCTCTGCTATGTTATTTTGATATGTTATCACTCTGATGAATACTAATCAAGTTTGTTACCTAAAATTTATGTTTATATCTTGCTATAATGGTCAAATGTCCTTTTATCAATCTTTTTGATATTGACTTTCCCAAACTTGGTTACCAAATTCAGAATTATGAGACTGTTTAAATATCTTTTACATCCTTACTCTCTTGTGGAAAAAAAAAAAAGTTTCTCACTTACTTTCTAAAAGAGAAGTGTTGAGAAATAATTAGGTAGGTTTGGTGTCCTCCATATGTTAATTAGATCAACCCCATTGTGTGAGAGAGAGCCACTCTATTTGTCAAGTGAACAGTACAGGAAGAGCTGTCAAATCAAAAGGAGAAGCTGAGCCTCCTCTGGGTCAATTATGTACAAGTCAGATATTATTAACATGAACATGTTTCCAAATTGTACGTGCTTCCAGGACAAATTGAAACATTCTCATGCTCATGTACAAAGCCTGGCACAAGATTGCTAGAACAAACAGATTCTTAAAATCTTTTGTTTTTGCATTCAGCTGGTAGCACATACAAGACACATTTATTAGATGGCTCAGAGGCTCTGCAGGTTTTTCAATGGAGTGGACATGTTTGTATACAAAAATACAGATGTGGGTACAATTTCTGACTATATGAAAGCCAGCCCAGTCCAACATCTCTGTTGTTTCTTCCATGATGACCCCACTCTGCTAATCTTATTGCAGGTAGAATAATGACCCCCCCAAAGATATCCATGTCTTAATCCCCAGAACCTGTGACTAATTTAGGTTAGATGACAGATGAGAATTCAGGTTGTAGATGGAATTAAGGTTGTTAGTCAGCTGACCTTGAGATAAGATTTTCCTGTGTTATTTGAGAGGGCTCAATGCAATCACAAGTGGGAGGAAGAGGAGGGGAGAGATATTTGAAGATGCCAAACTGCTGGCTTTGAAGGTGGAGGAAGCAGCCACAAGCCAAGGGATGAAGGTGGACTTTAGAAGCTGGAAAAGGCAAGGAAATAGATTTCCCAAATAGACTCTGGAAAGGATAGCAGCCCCACTGATATCTCAGTTTTAGCCCACTGAGACCCATTTCAGACTTCTGACTTCAAGAACTATAAGATAATAAATGTATATTGTTTTAAGAACTAAATTTGTCATAATTTGTTACAGCAGCTATAGAAGCTAATACACTCGCATATTTGTAACAGACATTAGAATAAAAACCAGTGGCTTAAAAGTCCCTTGTAAGACATTGCATGAACTAGCCTCTCCTTCCTCTCTTACCTCATCTTGCCACTCTTCCCTGGTTACTCTGCTCAAGAGATACTCTCATTGCTCTAACTTGCCAAATTCTTCTACCTGAGGTCTTTGTACTTGCCACACCTTTGTCTAGAGTGCTCATTTCTTTGCTGTTTGTCAGACTGTGCTCTTTCTCATTCTTCAAGTTGCCTTTAAGTCACATTCTTCAAGTGACCTTTAAGATTTTCATCAAAGAACATTTGATGATATATATATATCCTACTGCTTCTGTTTTTCTGAAGAACCCTGACTCATGCTGAAGGGAAAAAACACACCATCTCTTGAAGGAAAGAGCACCCAGTGTGTTCACAGAGGGAAGAAAATGATAGTAGCCATCTTTGGAGATCAGTAAAAATAAACACCAGCTTTGCAAAATGGTTTAGTCTTTTCTTTGACAAGCCAACAGCACTCTCTATTACATGCCTTTCATTACATGCCTCTCAATTGTTTATGCATCTATCTTTTCCACTGGATTTTTAGTCCTTTACAGGTAGGGCTTGTGTCTCATTAATTACTATGTTCTTAGCATCTTACTTCAATACCTTAATAATATTTACTTGATGAAAGAATGGATGAATGAAAAAATATACCCTACATTCATAAATATTTCATTGAATTTTGTATAAACTTTCTTAATTCCCTCTTAACACCTACTTAATTACCTTATACTCTTATACTCTTCCTGACAAATGCACAACAGAGGGATAAATTGGGCGTTTGGGATATGCAGATACTAACTATATAAAAAAGATAAACAACAAGGCCCTACTGTACAACACAGGGAACTATATTCAATACCTTATAATAGCCTATAATGAAAAAGAATATGAAAAAGGATAAAACATATGTATAACTGAATCACTATGCTGCACACCAGAAATTAACACATTGTAAACCAACTATACTTCAATTAATTAATTAATTAATTAATTTTAAAAGATACTCATGGTAAAAAACAGTATACAACACTCTATCCCACTATTTCTCTGGGACAGCATCCCCACAATATGGAACCAACAATGTACAATTACAGTATCTGTCCCTCATTTGAACAAAAGAAAGATAATCCAGTTATAATTAACAGTATCCCAACAGAACATTTGATGAGATAAATTTTAAATTATAAAATTGTTTCAATGCTTAGAAATTTTAAGAATTACAATTTGTTTACAATTTTAAAATCTGCTTATGAATAATAATATGTTCTTTCATACTGATTGCTGATGTGAGTCTTTTTATATCTGGAAATATTACATATCCCAGAGCTCATAATTCTCCTGTGATGTACAGAAAAGTGGGGTATATGCTTCTAATAAAGATGCTGACCGGTTAACCTCCCTGCCTCTTGCTTCACTCTCTCCCCTCGTCACTGTTCATGAACGCTGCATTTCTAACAAAGAAACAACAATTTCAGAGCTTAGGAAGGGCCTAAACTTTGCTTTATCAAGGACAATACTGGCAACTTTCCAGAAACCTGGAGGCCATGGCTCATCTGCAAGTTATGTACATATATTTGCATGAATTTTATTTTGATTAGTAGCCCCAGCCCATGGTGGTACTCAGGATGAATGAAGCATTTTACATATATGAATAAAAGAAGATGATTTAGTAGTCTTATTGCTCATGGCTGTTTTGCCTATTCCTCAAACTCTAGCTCTCCTCATCCGTCCCTTTCTTGTTATTTCCTCTCTTTAAATCTGGAACAGGTGTTGCTTTTCCTTTTTTAACATTTGATTCTATCTAAATGGAAGATGCCCTGCTTTTGTGTTTTATTGATCCATTCAATAGACCTACTATGACCAAAATTACTGTGACTTTGTGAGTCTTGCAAAGTTTTTTATCTTCTCTGGCATAAATGGTATCTTTTTTGGGCTGAGTCAGTGGAGTACACAAAGCTTGATAACTCTATAAGACCTAACTCTATAAGTCCTAATATCAGTGTTCCATTCCTGTGATGCCTGCAATGCAATGCGCAAGCAACAGTAACCTCTCATCACATCACCCTGTAGAAATTGGGGCTTGAAGAACTGGCACAATGCTGTTACTCTGGCTAGTGTCATTACTGTGAGGAAAAAAAGAACTGTTTTTTGTCTCTGATCTAGGCATCATGTTTTCTGCCAGTAGTTATGAAACCAAGTACCTTATTCTTGTCAATGTTTTAATATTTTGGATATTATAGATATTAATCCCTTGTCATCTGTTTACAAATCTTTTGTTCCCATCTACGTTTTGTCTAATTACTTTTTCCTAGTAAATTTTTATCAAAATTTTACATTTTAATAGAAAGAGTTTTGCCTACTTTTTTTTTTTATCTTATATAGCTTCTGGCTTTTTAGTTAAGAATTTCTCTTCCCTAACTGGACTGATTATAAATTATATGTGGATTTTTGACTGCCCAGAGGGTTAGCTCATACTGTACATGTATGATCCTACATTTTGGGAAATATTTTAACTTTTTGATTTAATTTACATAATGTTTTAAAGCAATCTAGAATTATTTTGTGTTTGTAGTGTATATGATCTTCCCTTAGTGTACTGAGTGTTGTAGCATTATTTATTAAATAATTTATCTTCTCTCTATTACATTTAATTACTACTATAATTAATTAAAGATAGTATATTAAATTTTGTTGATAGTGGGGTCAATTCCTAGATTCCCTATTCTGCTGTGATCTATTTACTTATTTCTATGCCAATCCCTATTAGTTTGATTACAATGTCAAAGTGTATGATCTGGTATCTGAAAAGGTAAGTTTCTCTTTTTTGATCTTCTTTAAGATCTTTAAGATTAAAGTTTTTAGTCTTCCATATAATCTTTAAGATTATTTTAATCATTTAAAATAAATCTATTATAGAGTATTTGTCTTTCTGTGTCTGACTAATTTCACTAAACATAATGCCCTCTAGGTCCATCCACATTGTTGCAAATGGCAGAATTTCAATAATTTTTATGACTGAGTAATATTCCATTGTGTGTATATACCACATCTTCTTTATCCATTCATCTGTTGTTGGACACTTGGGTTGTTTCCATATTTTGACTGTTGTTAATAATGCTGCTATGAACGTTGGGCATACTCAAATTAATGTTTTTGTTTTTTTCAGATACATTCCCAGGAATGGAATTGCTGGATCATATAGCATTTCTATTTTTAGTTTTTTGAGGAATTTCCATACTGTTTTCCATAGTGGTAGCATCAATTTACATTCCCACCAACAGTGTACTATGGTTTTCTTTCTCCACATCCTTGCCAACATTTTTTATTTGCAGACTTTTTGAAAATAGCCAATCTGACATGTAAAATCTAAAAAATAAAACAAACTATTGAATACAACAAAGCAGAAATAAACTCACAGATATAGATTACAAACTAGTTGTTACCAATGGGAAGAAGGAATGGGGGAGGGGGTTAAGAGATACAAGGTACTATGTATAAAATAAATAAGCAACAAAGATACATTGTATAGCACAAGGAAATACAGTCATTATTTTACAATAACTTTAAGTGGAGTTTAACTTATTAAAATATTGAATCATTATGTTGTATACTTAAAATTAATATAATATTATAAATCAACTACATTTCAAATTTAAAGACTGAAGAAAAAAAAATACTTCCTATTTACCATGATTTTCTGTGTGAACTGTTTTCTTCCTCCAGTCCTCCAGTAGAGTGAGTATTATTGCCTTATCTTTGTCTTCCTTGTACTATTTTGGAAGTTATACCTTCTATGTATTTTTCAGTGGTTACCCTTAAAATGTAACATATACAGTTGATCCTTGAACAACCAAGGGGTTGGGGGGCCAACCTTCTGTAGAGCTGAAAATCCACATATAACTTCTGGCTGGCCCTCTGGCCCTCTGGCCTTCTGTTTCAGTGGTTTCTCTGTATCCAGGAATTCAACCAACCACAGATTGTATAGTACTGTAGTAAAAAAAATCCATGTATATGTGTACCCACACAATTCAAGGGTCCCACGTTGTTCAAAGGCGAACTGTACTTAGTCTTTCTATCCAAGGACATGGTACACATTTCTATTTACTAAAACATGTTTTGTATGTTTAATAAAATATACTTATTGTACAAGTCCTATGTCTGTCTTTTCAGTGTATTTCTATGTATTGTATGTTTCTGTGCTTTCTTATTTGGAAGTTATTTAGTTTCATCTGATTCTTTGATTTCCTGCTCCCCTGGTCTAGAGAGAATTATATTTGTCCTTCATTCCAGCAGAAGTTATTGTGGATATAATGTATGAATACCCAGTTTAATCACTACCAGGATTTCTGTGTGTGTGTGTGTGTGTGTATACAAAATTTGTGCCTAAGTTTCCTCACCTGATCAAATAAGAATGAAAACAATACTTATATTCATAAGGTTATTGTAAGTGATCAATGATATTACATGTGTAAATAATTTGCAATATGCCTGGCACTTAGCAAGGGCTCAGTAGTGTGTAAACTGTCATCACTAAATCATCACTGTCATCACCATCTTCATCATCAGTTTATTATTTTGTCTAAATTTAGTTTTAAATTGCAGCTAATTAACTTTTTATTTGTGCATTTCTTGTGGGGTTTTTTGTTTGATTATAAATTCTTAATTTTAAAGACTATGTTCTATACTTGTAATATGAAGAACACCAAGCACAGAATCCTGTTATTATTGACTGATCATAAAGTGTTGTTATTTAATATATGGTTAGAGATTTAGGAATATTAAAAAGAATGTTTAGATAGGGACAGAGTAAATGATGTTTTATTGTTGATATTATACTAGAGTATATGCTTCTTATATACTTCTATTTTGTTCATAGCAATATTTCCAGTGTCCAGGGCAGTACTTGGTCCAAAGTAAAAACTAAACAAATATCTGTTGAATAAACAATGATATGTGGAGTTTTTAAAAGTTTGCAGCATGAATTAGAAAATCATACCATGAATAATTAATTTTTTTTTGGTGTTGGGGAGCTACAAATCCCTGCCTATTCCTTCTCAATATCAGATATCAATGTTGGGAATTGTACACACTGGTAGAAATTGTAGTTGCTTCCTTCTGCAAGTTTACGGTCTTTTTAGATACATAGACACATAGGCATACATATATACATACATGCATACAAAGGCACACATATGCAGTTACATAACAACGTGTGAGTTATTACACATGAGGATAAAACGTGTACAGTGCCATGTGAACCAAGAGTGCCCTGAAGTGACTCCAGTCCTGTCCATGACACTGTTCTGCTCTCCTTGCTGCTTCTCAGCTGTATGTCTGCATTCAGGTGTCATCTGCATCCAAAGGCCCGAACACACACAGTCAGCAGAACATGCTGGGATGAGACATATTGTATCTCCTCTTGCAGGCAAACTTCTTAGGACCCCAGATTGCAGATAACATAAAGATGCAGCAAACATCCCACTCAGAATAAAAACAGCAAATTATCAAGACTGAAACAAAATAAAGGACTGTGTTTTTAATCCATAGGATGTTTATGAAAAATAGATATGTGTTTACAAAAATTCTAAGCACTTTGGTTTAATTTATATATCATATTATTTTTCACTTATTCTTCAAGTTGAACTCATTACAAAACAATGGAAAATAAAAAGAGAAAAAATTGTTTACTCTTTCTTATCTTCTTTGTAGATATGTGCTGCCACTTTAGATCCCATTTTAAACTCTTCTGTGATCATCATGAGTGGTGAGGAAGACTTTTCTCTAATATAATGTTCTGTACACTGTGTCCTGCCTATAACATAGACTGTTTCACAATAGTGATCTATTATGATATAAGTAATTGTCTGAAATTTCAGTACACAAAGTCTGAATCTGTGAAAGTACAATTACACTGCCCAGGGACATAGCAAAATTAAATGAGATCTGGTTTAAACCGAGACATCTATTTCAAAGTCGGCCAGCAGACAACCGTCACTGGAACAGAATAGAGGGATGTACGTAAAACACAATCAGACTGCACTGTCAAAGTCAGCTCCTGAGCTGGTTCTGTGTTCTCCAGCAGGTGGTTATCTGCTTTGTAATCTGCCTAAATTCTACAGCCTTCCCTCAGAACAGCTTTTTAGATCAAACTATGACACATGGATAAATATCATTTATTTTGGGTATTGGTTTATTTATAAATGAAAATAGCAATCATTTAGCTAATGACTATAAACTGAAGCAAAATGCACGCTGAAGTAATCATATTTTAGGGTTTCTCTTCTATATAGAATTCGTGGGCACACAGAAAACATAATCTCAAATTTTGAAAAACAGCACTTTGAAGCATGTAGATTTAAATATCAGTAGGGCATATGTTTTAGTACAGCCAGCTTCTACTTACACAGTAGATATAATTATCAGATCCTGATTTTTAGAATGCTGACAACTGCCAGCATTCCCTCAGGGCTTGTATCCCCTTGAAAGGAAATGAGAAGCCAGAATCAAGAAGAACTCAGAATCTGGAAGAGGTTAGTGGTCATCTAGGCTTCATTTTAGAGAAGAGCAAAATGTGACCCTAAGAAGTTTAAAGAGTTGCCCTATGACACAGTCATGAGAGGCAAAGGAGGGGCAAAGGTGAATTTCCTCGGGAATCCCAGGAAAGTGGTTTTTCCAGTAGGCATCAGGTGCCTAGAATTAACGGGCCATCACATTTAGAACAGGCCCTTTTGGTGGGTGTTGTTGGGAGTTAGGTAGTTTGCCAAGGCCTGACCAATAACAAAAGTGAGTTTATTTTCAAAAGAGTTTCTCTTTCTTATTATCTTTTAATGACCTTGATTTCTTTCTAAATATTGTGTCCTGTGTGACTACAAGTTATCCAGTGGGAAGATGACTTCATGTTCTTCGGTGGGAAATAAAGTCAAGTGCACATACACCCATGCTAGCTAGGTTGATATACATTTGGGAGCTGATAGATTTTAAGAAAATGGAAATCATAGATAAACCTTCTTGCAAACTAATTCCAAATTGTATCTTTTGCACTGTCGACTTTTTTCTATCTTGTCATAAATGTCTTCACCAAGCAAAAGTGACTAACTAGAAACTGTGTTGTCTTTAGTTTCTCTTTCTCTTCCTCTATGGTTTGGTGCAAAAATATAGTCTAAAAACCATTGAAAATGATTTTAATCTATTGTCTTATCACCAGACATTCACATACCCACACTAGCACAGTATATTTTGTTTCATCATGAATGTTTGATCTATGTTTATTTCATGACATTAAGAATTTTTACATCCTTTGTTCATTTTTTCTAAATGTCCTCCATAAATAACTAGTTAAATATATTACTGTGTAGCCATTCAATAAAACAATAGGCAGTCATTACTAAAAGTCAGGCAATTCTACATGACTTAATATGGGAAAAACCTCCAATATGCACTGTTAAAATTTTTTAAAGATGTCAAATAGTGTGATAACATGCTAACATTAATTTTCTCAGAAAGATACATACCTACAAGCTTATAGGTGCAGAGAACATCACTGGAACAATATACAGAAAACTGGAAAGCAAGGCTGCCACTGAGGAGAGATATGACGGACTTAGGCAAGGAGGACAACTCTCTTTTACACAATATGTCACTTTGTAACTTTTGATTTCTTTTCATTTTACCATATGTATGTGTTAGCAATTTAAATAAAAATAGTAACATCTAAAACTGAAAAAAATAACATTAAGTGGAAATAGTAAGGAGCAAGGAAAGGTGAAATCAAAGAGCTGTCAGTGAGTCATTCCCAGTCAGTGGAGGCTGAAAACACAATTGTTGGTTGTAACTGTCAGTGAACAGCCAGAGGGCGACATAATCCGGAGCTGCTGTGTTGGCATCCACCCCCTTGGGTGACTGGTGATTCCATTCTCCCCTAGTAGACTTTCCTTCTCCCTCACAGGTTACCCTCAGGCACATAAGTAGCACAAAGAATTTTTGGAAGCCCCAGTTAGCAGCGAGTCTTCCTCAGAGAGGCACAGCACAACACAAGAACAAAACAAAACCTAACTCATGGGCAGTCATTTTTATCATTATGAGTTCCTAAAAATCATGCAACACTCTGGATTATATTTTTCCATAAGATGAACATCATAATAGTAATATGAATGATTTATTTACGTACTTTATAACAACAGAAATGACTAAGAATTGCAAAGAATTTCCAGCAAGAATGAAAAATGAAATCAGGTGCAATCCCATCTTACAGATAAACTAAATGTTAGCTTTCTGGTTTTTCGTACCTATTAAGACATACATTATATATTTTGCATGCTCTGTATGCTTTTTAAATTTTTCCATGAATATATATATTGACTTTTATATATTTACTGCATTTGTTTTCACATACTCAGGATAATGTTTTTTATAAGCATTTTTACAAATAGGCACAATCAGTTATCTCAGAGAATGCTTGAAGAATGAAATTTATGTTGAGGTCAGAAGTATTTAGGATTATTCTATTCTCTGTAAGTGTGATTACTGAGGAGTTTTCTTACTTTTGACAGTGTTTGACAGGTTTTGATATCGGTTACACTAGCTTTGTAAAAGCAGTTTGAAGCCTCTCCATTGTCTGTGTGTGTGTGTGTGTGTGCATGTATGCGCACGTTTATGTGTATAAAACAATTTTAGAGAATGCTGCAATAAAAGTTTGAATATAATTTTATCCAACAATATCTGGGCCCAGAACATTTTATCGAAGTAGATTTTTGATGAATTTTTAAAGCCTCCTCCAAGGTTATTATTATATTTAGTTATCTATTCCTTCTTGGCTTCATTTTAATACTACATGTTTATCCATAACCTATCCAAGTCAAGGAAACTCTCAAATGTGTATTTGTAATCTCCTCTTCAGTTTTCACACATACCCTCTCATTTTCAAAAATTTGAGGGGTGTGTTTGTGAATGGCTTTTGCTCTTTTTTTGCCTGATTGCAATCATATATTTAACTGACTATTTTTTAGAATCAATTTTTGAACTTACTTACAATTAAAAATTTACTTAGATTTATAATTTCACTCCTCGAAACTTTCTGATTCTATTATCTTCATTACTCACTTCCTCCTAAGTATTAATTTTCCAAATTTATGATTTACATGTGTCTTTTCCTACTCTTATTTTTAAAAAATGAAGGATTTTAGACATAGATTGCATTATTGATCTATATTGAACACTATTTCAAAAAGCAAGGATATATTGTATAACTCTCTAAAGCCTTTAAAACATTTATAATTTAAAAATTATGCTTGAAGCCACATAAAATGTACTAGCCATATTGATTATAGAAAAATCTCTAAAGTACTATAAACATTGTGAGTATAAATCATAGTGCTAATGTAATACATTTGATGTGAGACAAATATAACAATAAAAAATAATAAGGTAATAAATTATCAAAAGTGTACCTTCTAAGACTCTAAAAGAACATTTGGAGACAAATTTTACTGTAGCAAACAAAGTCCTCCACTATAGCCATTAATAATGGATTTAAGGTTAAAGTTGAGATAATTTCTTCAACAAAAAAATACCTTTAGTGAATCTGAAAATTAAAGTACCTCACTAAAGAACTTTTTTTCCCTAACATTTTAGAGAGAATTTTCAATATAGTCTTTATTTTCTCATTATTTTACTTTTCTATCCCCTCACATACTCTTCATAATGCTCAATGTAAATTCAGCTTGGAAAATAAAAATAAGTGACACAAAGGTGATGTGAGAATTGTGATTGGAGACATCACTAAAGCTCTCCTTTGCTGAAATACAGCTATGAAGGTTTTAATAAAACTATTGGCTGTCGACTGCCAAGAGCAGCAGTCTGAAATGCTGTTTATTTGTTGGAAGGTATTCAACATAATCCACTCAGGTCTTTAATGAGCAAATAGATAAAGGTGGTAAGAATTTAACTACAGGATTTTATTTGGTAATATCAAATAATCAGATTAACTAAATGGGTCATTGCAAGAACTAATTTACACTGTTGCTATTTTTGTACATTTTGTATCTACTTTCTTAATGTAGGGCTCTTGATGGATTGGGGTCATGTTGTAAACAACCGAGTTCCTTCCCTACAAACAGCCATTTTCCAAATATATTTTGAAGGAGTAGTTTTCTCTTCTGAGTGTGAAATGAACGGTAAGCATAATTTAACATAAGATGAAAGAGCTTCTGATAAAAATACAGAGATAAACTTTTAAAGAAAGAACCTGTCTTTTCTACCTTTCTAGAAAGCAGCCATTCCGCTTTGACTTTCCCTTCTTTTAACAAGGAAACTCTGCTGGCAGATAGCAAAAATTTGAAGAAATAACCTGTTTGTAGTCTAAGAATCACTGTTGTATCTTATAATATTGCTGGAATTATGAAATGTGTGCTCCTATTACTCTTAATATGAGATAGATGAAATATAAACATCATAGTCTTTTCTTAGCTTTTTCTATTATTAACTCTTAGGAATTAAAAAGAAATTTATCTGAAGGATGTTTGCATTAATTCTTATGACCTGGGCACTATTACAAAAATGCATATAATAGACAAGCAATCATTAAATGTCAAAGCAGTCGTTTGCCATTTTTATTCAGTAGAATTTTTAAAACGTATAAATCTTTAAATGTGAAACATGAATGTTATTTAAATCATGAGGGAGTGTCACTTCTTCCTAATGCCCTTGTCAAACAACTGCTCTAAAACAGTACAACATATAATTCTGAAATGCCATAGATTAATAAGAAACATTCAAATCCCGCAATGCAATTTGGTTTTTACCTCCAGTTATGACTTCCTTTTTCATGGTCTTTGGTTTCGTTTCTTAACTCATATATGTGTGTATTGACAAATTTTCTTATGTAATACAAATAACAAAGAGGAGATGGAAATGCACAGTTCAATAAGTCAATGAGAAAGAATTAGTCATTCACATTGTCATCCACTTGCCCTTAGTTTATATACAACCCAGTCGAACTGGAATTTTTTCTTTTTTACTAATTCCAGAAAAGTATGAGATCTACAAACTAAAAATTGAACTGTGGCCAAGAATTTATTTCATAATGTGTATAAGATGTAGTAAGTAAGGTTGAGAAGAAATGGCTGCTTAGTACACTGTATATTAAAGTATAACATTGACATATACGTGCTAATTGCAGCTATAAGAATCAATAGTGAAATAAATTCAAGAAAAAAAGTTGTCTTCTAGCAAATCTTCAAAGCTTTAAGAAGGAATTGACATTTTAAACTCTAGGTCAATTAACCTTCTTCATTTGGCTTAAAAACAATGTTTTTGTGTGGATTCTAAAACAAATTTCTATAATAACATCTAAGCCCAGTTTTTTAGAATTTCCATCATTGCCCAAAGATTAGATTCCTGACTTAATCACCACCATAAAGGAAACTGACTTGAAATGGAATCTTTGACATCTTCTCCTTGATATCCTTTAGTGAATCTCTTTGCAGAAAGAATAAAATCTAAATTATCAGTCTGAATTTTAAAACCCTGATCTCAACATTTCCAAACTTACATCCTTCCAAATGTGTCTGCTCAACACTAACCCCTGCTCTCAACCAAGGCTGTCTAGTATCCCCAAGCTTCATGACATGACTTCCTCTGATTCGAGACCCATCACTACCCATCATGGTTTTAGTCACTCTTCAAAGTCCTAACTTAAATAACATTACCATGACATATTTTATTTTCTCCCAATCAGTCAATCACTGTCCTGGGTTTCTTTAGGATTTTTTTTTAATTCCATAAGCAGTTTTTATCTTATGCTGTTTTATTTTATAGCTATTTGCTTCATTGCTTTGCCCTCTAATAGAGTATGAATTCTAAAAGAGCAAAGTTTGCATCTTATTTGTCTTTGCATCTCCCAACAAACTTTATCCAGTACCTACTGGCATATTTCATGCTATTTTTCAAAAACAAATGAATTAATAAATATGTAATTTCTTTGGAAAGTAAAAGTATGTGCCCCGTTATATTCATTTTTAGGCTTCTTCGGGAAATAAGAATTGGGATTTTTGAATTTCAAAAATGCTTATTTTAAAAGCAGGGATGGCAAACCATGGGCCAAATCTGGACCACCCTGTTTTGTACAGCCAGAAAGCTAAGAATGATTTTTAAACTTTTCAATGTTTAAAAAAAATCAACAAAAGTAGAATAATATTCTGTGACATAAAAATTATGTAAAATTGAGATTTCGGTGTCCATAAGTAAAGGTGCTTTTAAAATTCATTACTAAGTTATAACTGACATGCATATATTTTATGTATACAACTTGATGAGTCTGGAGATAAGTATACACCTGTGAAACTGTCACCACCATCAATACCATTACCTCCCAGTGTATCCCCTGGCCCCTTTGGTTTTAATATCCTTATGTTTGTGTGGTAAGACCACTTAACACAAGATCTGCTCTTTCAGAAAATTTTAAGCATACAACATAGCAGTGTTAGCTATAAGCACCATGCAGTATAGTATATCTCCAGAACTTACTTATCTTGCAGAGCTGAAATTTTGTAGCCTTTGACCATCACCAGCCTCTGTGCCCTCCCCCAAGCCCGTGGAAATCATCATTCTACTCTCTGCTTCTATGAGTTAGATTTTTTTTTTAGAGTCCTCATAAAAGCAAGACCATACACTGTTGGTGGGAATGTAAATTGGTAGAGCTATTATGGAAACTAGTGTGGAGGTTCCCTAAAAAATTTAGAATAGAACTACCATATGATCCACTAATCCCACTTCTGGGAATTTATCCAAAGAAACTGAAATTAGGATCTTGAAGAGATACTTGCATTCCCACGACCATGACAGCATTATTCTTGGTAGCCTAAATAATCATTGATGGATGAATGGATAAAGAAAATGTGGTTAATATACTCAATGGACTATTATTCGGCCTTAGAACAAAGAAGGAAATCCTGCCATTTGTGACAACATGCATGGATCTAACAGACCTTATGCCAAGTGAAATAGCTAGACACAAAAAGACAAATACTGCATGATCTCTCCTATATGTGGACTCTAAATAGTCATAAACAAAGTTTTACTGAAATACAGCTTATTTAGATATAATCGCTGGCTGCTTTTGTGCTATAATGGCAGGGTTCAGTGTTGTGACAGACACTGTGTGGTCTATAGCACCTGGGATATTAACATTTTGGCACTTTCCATGAAAAAGTTTACCAACACCCATTTTAGAGTATTTAGTTCGTAGGGTTTATCATATAGATGTTCACTTTTAAGTTTGCTATAGTAAAACATTTAATTATTTGGGCCAGATTATGACCGACTACTTGAAAGAATAAAAGCATGATGATATAAAAAAAATTTGATAGCCAACTTGTACTTGAAGAATTTTTTTCAAAAGTTGTACCTTGAATAACTGAGTTACCCTGGTATTATAAAAGAAACTATAAAATGTCATCACTTTCACATAAAACGCATTTTAGTTACATATAAAGCCAGTCGTCATTAAATGGTGACTAATGTATGGTGAGTAAAAGAGGGCAGTGGAGAAAAGGAGATAGATATAAGAAAAATTCCAGGAATCAAGGCAACAACATCAGGAAATTGATTGGATGAAGAACAATGAGAGGGGTAGTGGCCAAATTTGTCTGACTTTTCAACCCTCGATGAGTAGGAGGTTAGTAATGCCTTTAACAGATACAGAATTTGCAATAAGTAATATCATGTTGAGGAGAATAATATGGTCAACTTTGGAAGTACCATGTTGGGGTGCTCATGTGACATCCAGCAAGAGGTGTCTGGGTGTTCAACACACAACCGTAAATGTAATACTCAAGCTTAGGATATACTTTTGGGTGTCATCTCCTTACAGATGACAGTTGAAGTCAGTGAGAGTATAAAAACAAAGAAGAGTCGAGGAAGGAAATTTGGTAGAATGTATATAAGGTCTGCCTAGAGTAAGAGGGGATAGAAGAAACAAACAGATATTTGGAGCAGTAGAAGAGTATGATGAAATGAGATTTTCAAGAATGCAGAGGGAGTTAATGTTGTATGGCTTGTGACAGAGAGGCTGAGGAAATAAAATACAGCACAGCACTGGATTTAAAAATGAGATATCATTGGGAGTACAGGCACACTTCAGAGATATTGTGAGTTTTGTTCCAGACAACTGTAATAAAGCAAATATCACAATAAAGCAAGTGACACAAATTTGTTGGTTTCCCAGTTTGTGTAAAAGTTATGTTTACACTACACTATGCAAGAGCATTATGTCTAAAAAAATGCACATACTTTGATTTAAAATTACTTTATTGCTATCAAAACTACCATGAGGTGTCACCTCATACTGGTCAGAATGGCCATCATCAAAAAGTCTACAAATAATAAATGCTGGATAAGGTGTGGAGAAAAGGGAACCCTCCTACACTACTGGTGGGAATGTAAATTGGAGCAGCCACTATGGAGAACAGTATAGAGGTTTCTTTAAAAAGTAAAAATAGAGTTACCATATGATCCAGCAATCCCACTCCTAAGCATATATACAAAAAAGACAAAAACTCTAATTCAAAAAGATACATGGACCCCAACGTTCATAGCAGCACTATTTACAATAGCCAAGACAACCTACGTGTCCATCAACAGGGGAATGGATAAAGAAAATGTGATACGTGTGTGTGTGTGTATATATGTATATGCATATATAAATAAATGTATATGTTATATATACACATATATAAATAAATGTATACATGTATCTATATAATGGAATATTACTCAGCCACAAAAAAAGAATGAGATAATGCCATTTGCAGCAACATGGATGGACCTAGAGATTATCATAAAAAGTGAAGTAAGTCAGAAAGAGAAAGACAAATATCATATGATATCACTTATATGTAGAATCTAAAAATAATACAAATGAACTTATTTATAAAAGAGAAACAGACTCACAGACCTAGAGAACAAACTTATGGTTACCAAAGGAGAAAGCAAGAGGAAGGGATAAATTAGAAGTATGAGATTAATGGAAATACATTACTATATATAAATAGATAAACAATAAGGATTTACTGCATAGCACAGGGAACTATATTCAATATCTTATAACAACCTATAATGGAAAAGAATCTACAAAGTATATTTATATTTATATATATATATAAATCTAAATCACTTTGCTGTACACATGAAACTAACAATATTGTAAATTAACTATAATTCAAGAAAAAATACTTTGTTGCTAAAAAATACTAATCATCATCTGAGCCTTCAGCAAGTCATAATCTTTTTGCAATAGTAATATTAAAGATCACTGATCACAGATAATCATAACAAATACAATAATAATGATGACAAAGTTTGAAATACAGTGAGAATTACCAAAATGTGACACAGAGACATGAAGTGAGCAAATGCTGCTGGAAAAATGGCTCTGATGGACTTATTTGATGTAGGGTTGCCACAAACCTTCAATTTTTAAGAAACAACGTATCTGCAAAGCACTATCAAATAAGGTAAGATTCAGGGAGATGGGGCCCCCACACCTCTAGGGAGCACTGGGAACCACAAGCACATTCACACATTATGGTAAAGAAGCCTCCTTCCCTCAGGATTTGGCCCTCAGCCCTGGAAAGATGGATTAGTAACCCCAGACATACTTTTGATCAGGGCTCTATGTGCTCTAAACAAAGGCAGTTGCATCCCAGTGTTGTCGAAGTCTCTGGGTTGTGTTACTCCAAAGATGGGACGGGAAGTTATGAGGATCTGAATGACAGAAGAGCTTAGGAAAGGAAAACTCAGACACAATTTCAAATCTTTCCCCTCAGATCTCATGAATGCAATAAATTCTTGCGTTACAAAATGTGATTTCCCAGTAGTGCCAAATATCCATTCTTTTTTCTTTATATATCAGTTTGTGTGAGGTACTTACAAATTAGTGCTGTATTTGCAGCAGTTGTAATAGTGACTAGGGAACATTTGACAATATTTTACAATTTACTGCTCTTAAACTCCTATTTAAGTGTGTTTAGAATAATATGCTTGAACAGTAATATTGATTTTTATATTTCCAGATAGATGGACATTGAATTCTAGCATGGCTAATAGTTACATTTTTATGAAGTTTTTTATTTTTTAAAATTATGATTTAATTAAATTTTCCAAAAAATGAAAACAAAATTATTAGATTTAAACTTTTTTCCTTAAAATGTTCATATTTGTTCATTATAACTTTCCTTTTACATTTAATAGATTTTTAATTAATTAATCTTAATATATCATTTTTACATTTACTTAATATTTTTACTAAAATATGTTCAAATTTTATCAATTTGTACTAATGTATTTAATTTGCAATCTCTCTGATACTATGAATGAGTACAAGTTGATATCTTGATAGAAATATAAAATAGAAATGCAGAACCAAAAAAAGATAAAAATCTGAAAAAATAAAAGAAACATAATATCTTCAAAGAGAATTGCTTTAGTTTTTAAAAACGGAAATAATGAAAGGTAGCTGGCTCAACACAAAACTTAGAAACAGAACATTAAAAATTTTTATTTTAAAAAGTTATAACTACTGATCAAAACAATGAGAATGAGCAATATAATCATTCTCTTCAGATTAACAACTAGAACAGATTAAATAAAATCACTGCAACTTCTAATGATTTAATAAATATTTTATTACTGATCAAAACAATGAGACTGAGAAAGAATTTTTATATCAGATCTGCAACAATGCAATTCTGGCCTGCTATTTAAAAGATAACAAAAATGAGGTTCAGAAAAACATGAAGTTGAGAAAAGAAAAGTAAAACCTCTAGTTTTAGTATGTTTATTAAATTATGATCCTGGAAAATGGATATTGCACCCTTTCACAGTATAAGAATGGTTCTAGCTGAACACAATCTGACTCAATTTAAAATCTGAGATTTTTTTCCACTGGATGAACATAATAGAGAATTTAATATTTCATTATACACCAAAATTATTTCAAATGAAGAAAGGAAGTACAGAACTTGAATATTATGTTTCAGGTTGTTGTTATATGTTTTATAAACAATTTTCAAGATCAGTTTTGGCCAAAGTTTTTACTGAAAACACTTTGATTTTTGATTAAAAAATAATGTGAAACTTCATTTACACAGAAAAAAAAAAAAAGGCACACATTCAATTGCCAGAACTTAAATAAAAGGGGATGAATAAATAGCAAATGGCCAATAGTATTAAATAAATATAAATAAACACTAATGCAAAATATAATGTTCTTAAAGAATATGTAATTTGATCAATAATTAGCTAATCATAATGATGCTTTCCAAACCACAAATAGTACCGTGGCTGCAGAAAATAATAAAAATTTTCTGATTTAGTAGAAATTATTTCAAAATTGATGTTAAAATGGCCAAACACATAAGATATATTTAAAAAAATAAAATATTATCACTACTTAGAATGAGAAATCAAAATTAGATTATTAACTTAATGGATAATAAAGTAAGAGAAGAAATTCTACACAAAATTGAAAAGCTAATATTATTTTTCTGTTCAGCCAGATTGTACAGGAAAAAAATCTAAGCTGAAAATGACATTTATTGGGCATATTATTGAATTATAAGAGGAAGAAAGTAAAAAGATTGAAATTAATGAGTCTTTTGATATTTTTACACTTGTTATTTTAAAAAGTACATGTTTTGATTGAAGAACTGAAAAAAACAACTGGCATTTTTAAGCCTTGGGTAAAAAGATTGCGGACGACAACAGTATGATAATGTCATTAGAATGATTAATTAAGCGGAGGCTTTACAAACTAGAATTCTGGCGGATAATCCTGAAACATTCTTATGCCATGTGAAGCACATAGTTCGAATTTGTCATCAGAAGACTGCAACTGGACCCAAAGACATGATGAAATACTTTGGAAGAATTCAAAGACTATATGTGATATTTCTGAATCTGCCTAAAAATGTGATATTTTGAAGAAAGATATCAATTTTATAAACATTCTTGGAAGCATGATAGGAATGCTGACTAAATGCTGTTGAAAATATCCAAAATAAAAAAGTGTACTTGAAAAAATTAGCAAAACAACCAAAGAAACTCAAACGAAGCAAATTTTGTCCTTTGGTGAAAAATAAAATAACACTGAATTTGCATAATTCAAAAGAAGTTGATATTAACTGTTGAAAATTATTAATATCTTTAACAAAAGTTACAAAAATAAATTATGCAAGCTTGACTATTTCCCTTTTAAAAGGATTAAAATTTACATTTTTAAAGTTTTAGAATGTTTTCCATATTAAAAGAAATTGCCTTTGAAATATATAACCAAAGTGACACTCCAATATAATATACGACAACTATAATAAAAACATGAGAAATTTTGCATGACTATAAAGGAGACAACAGAGATACAGATGGTCTCAAAATTTATTATTTGTGACCTCATTATAATGTTTTATCATGATATGTAAAATTTATAGTTTATTACTTGCTAGTTTCAAGAATTTGTTGACAAAAGCAACTGACTCAGCAGAATAAAGCATCTCCAAATTCAAATAAATAAGGTTAGTCAGAAAAAGTTACTTATTTTGACTTAAATATGAAACAAGACACTATAAACCTCCTAGGAGAAAACATAGGCAAAACATTTTCTGACTTAAATCTTCACAATGTTCTCCTAGGGCAGTCTACCCAAGCAATAGAAATGAAAGCAAAAATTAACAAATGGGACTTAATGAACTTACAAGCTTTTGCACAGCTTAAAAGAAACCATAAGCAAAACAAAATGGCAACCTATGAACTGGGAAAAAAATACTTGCAAATGATGCAACTGACAAAGGCTTAATTTCCAGAATATATAAACAACTCATTCAACTTAATAACAACAACAACAAAACAACCCAATCCAAAAATGGGCAGAAGATCTAAAAAGCAGTTCTCCAATGGAGACATACAAATGGTGAATAGGCACATGAAAAAAATGCTCAGTTTTGCTAATTATCAGAGAAATGCAAATCAAAACTACAATAAGGTCTCACCTCACACCAGTCAGAATGGCCATCATTCAAAAGTCCACAAACGATAAATGCTGGAAAGGATGTGGAGAAAAAGCAACCCTCCTACGCTGCTGGTGGGAATGTAGTTTGGTGCAGCCATTATGGGAAACAGTATGGAGATTCCTCAAAAAACTAAAAATAGACTTACCATGTGATCCAGCAATCCCACTGCTGGGTATATATCCGGAGGGAACTCTAATTTGAAAAGATACACACATCCCAATGTTCACAGCAGCACTATTTAATAGCCAAGACACGGAAACAACCTAAATATCCATAGACAGATGACTGGATAAAGAAGGGGTGGTATACTTATACAATGGAATACTACTCAGCCATAAAAAAGAATAAAACAATGCCACTTGCAGTGTCATGGATGGACCTAGAGATCGTCATTCTAAGTGAAATAAGCCAGAAAGAGAAAGAAAAACAGATATCACTCATATGTGGAATCTAAAAAAAAAAGAGAGAACACTAATAAACTCATCTACAAAACAGAAACAGATTTGCAGACATACTAAACAATCTTATAGTTACCAGGGGAAAGGAGGTGGGAAGGGATAAATTTGGGAGTTTGAGATTTGCAAATGTTAGCCACTATATATAAAAATATATTTTAAAATTCAAGTTTCTTCTGGATAGCACAGGGAACTATATTCAATATCTTGTAATAACCTTTAATGAAAAACAATGTGAAAATGAATATATGTATAGATATACATGACTAGGTCATTATGGTGTATACCAGAAATTGATACATTGTAACTGACTGCACTTCAATTTAAAACAAAGAAAACAGTTGGTTGCCAAGACTCCTAGCAGCAGGAGAAACAAGCACTTCAGTCCCAGAGGAGAGAACCTGTGCAGTGTGCCATGACATCCACTATAACCACTGTCTACTTCCAGCTGGTGCTGGTATAACAATCATATCTACCTACCAGTAAGACAGATTTATTCTTTTTCCTTCTCCCTGGTGCTAAAACAGTGAAACATGTAAGATGTTAAAGTAAATCATCCCTTTGTGCTGTTTGCTGTGTCTCCCAGAGCAGCTTGGCTTGGACTCAATCTATTAGCTCCATTTTATAAAGTAATGCTGCTCTGCATATCCAGCTTTATGCTTGGGTCAATCAGAGAACATACAGTTTATCTTGGACTGTGTAATTCGCATAACCACAGGATTTTACAGGATCAAACATCCATTTTCTACCAGAGTCCATTAGCAGCAGTAGCCTTAGAAGCTTTTCAAATGGAAATAAGTGCTGTTATTCTCAGGTCTTAGCCAAAAATTAAATGAGGAAGAATTCAAAGCACTAGATCAGCTCTTTAGGAAACTTATCCAAATGGAAGGAAATATTTTTTGTATTATTATAATTAGATGGTACCATAAAAAATTAGCATCATGAGTATGCACATTATAGATAGACATTAGATGGATGGATAGGTACAGAGATATAAAGAGATTGAGCCTGACTGCTTCCAAATGAGAAAGAACTTCTGGAAGGCTGAGATTGGCCACCATACACAAGAAAGTGATTATATGAAGGAAGAGGAAAGGCCAAGTGAGCATTTGCAAGCCAAGAAGAGAGGTCTCAAGAGAAACAGGCCATCTCAGAAGAAGAAAAGAATAGAGAAGGGGTTATGCCAGTGGAAACACTGCCAACTTGGACTAAAGTGGACAGAGAGGGAATGAAACAAAGGAAGTCTGTCAGACTTCTGGTATTCCATAGAATAGAACAATTAAGCTAACTGGCTGCAAACATGCATTTCTTTCAAGGAAATGGAAGAAAGACCATGAAGGTGACACAGAGATCATCAGCAGGGTTGTCACTGCCACTACACGTGCAAAGGCACAGGTGACAAGATGAAGCTATCTTTTCCTTGGTCTCAATGGGGAAGAAATGTGGCCCAGGGCTGAGGGAGCAACACTGCCATCCCAGTGGGCCCGGAAGATGAGGCCGCCATGGTCACGCTGGTAGGCCTGGAGGACAGAGCACTGAAGCAAAGAGGATTATCTCAAGTCTCAAAATCTAAAGGAATTTCCCCACAAGGTTTTTTACTTGCTTGGGACCCATAACTAGATTCTTCTTTCTAATTTCTCCCTTTTAAAATGAGAATGTCTGTCTGATGCCTGTCACACTGTTATGTTCTGTGAGCACGTAACTTGTCTAGTTCACAGGTTCACAGCTGGAGAGGAATTTTACCTCCAGATGAATCACCCATTCACAGCCAAGATTCAGTCACAGCTGAGAAATCGATCTTAGAAATCTCTAGTTTTTTATAATGGGCTGCAAGAAAGCCTACTCAAACTTTGCCCTGGAGAAATGCATTATCTTTATGATACTTGACAAAAAGAAACCTGTCATCTGCTCTAGAGAAAAGATCCTTTCTTTATCTTGCAAGGATGTTTGTTATACATACCTCCTGGAAAAAAACTGTAAATGCCTCTGCTTGCAAGTTCAGAAATGAGAAAGCCATGGAAAATACTCTCCCAACAATAATTAATAGATACATACACTCAGGTACTTATAGAGCATTAGGTAGATAAAGAAGCACGTAGACTGAGTAGTTAAATTGCTAGTAAAATTATGTAATATTTGCTGTAAATAGATTGGGACCCTTATCCTACATAGAAAGTGAGTTTAGCTTTAGGCATGGTGAATAGGAAGTACCTACAGGACATATAATGGAACTATCTAGTGAGAAGTTGGAAATTAATCCAGTTGTCAAAAAAAGATTAAAAACTGGTAGGAGTCGGAGATTTACAAATATTAACTACTATATATAAAATAGATAAAAAAATACATTTTTACTGTATAGCACAGGGAATGATATTCAATGTCTTATAGTAACTTATCATGAAAAAGAATATGAAAACAAATGTATGTATGTATATGCATGACTGAAACATTATGCTGTACACTGGAAATTGACACATTATAACTGACTATACTTCAATTAAAAAAAAAACCGGTTATACCAGTATTGGAAATATTCTTACGACAAAGACAACTGAAGCTTTCTTTTCTTCTTCAGCAAGGTCTTCTAGCCCAGGGGTCAGGAAACTAGACCCATGGGTAAAATCCCTCCCACTACCTGTGTTTGTATAAATGTATAAAGTTTTATTGAAGCACAGCCACACCCATTCATTTGTGTATTATCTATGGCTATTTTCATACCACAATGGTAGAATTTGATAGTTACAACAAAGACTGTATGACCTACAAAGGCAAAAATATTTACTATCTGGCTCTTGAGAGAAAAATTTTGCTGACTCCTGTTCTACACTCCTGAATTTATGCTATCATGTTTGATTCTTTAGGTCCTTTTATGACAATTTTTCCTCATCAAAAAACCATTTGTATCACTCATATGTAGAATCTTTAAAAAAAAAAAAAAAGGACACTAATGAACTAATCTACAAGAGAAACAGACTTACAGACATAGTAAACAATCTTATGGTTACCAGGGGAAAGGGGGTGGGAAGGGATAAATTTGGGAGTTTGAGATTTGCAAATTTTAGCCACTATATACAAAAACAGATTTTAAAGTGTATTCACATGGAAAGGATCTGGAATGTTCTCTTAGGAAATATTTTTTAAGGAGGGTCTTAAAGGACAATGGGGAATTGACAACTAAAATTTCAGAGCTGGTGAGGGAATTACGTGAGCAAAGGAGACTGCAGGAAACAAGGTGGATACTTAGAACAGTAGGGAACCAATCTGCAAGGTTAGGTCAAAGCAATAGGATATGAACATACTTTTTCATATTGTTTTGTGATTCTAATTCTGTAACTGCTGAAATGTCTGGGACATACAGTGTGTGCATTATGCAGAACAAGAAGGAAAAGGCAGAGTCAGTAGAAAGAAGTCCAAGATAACCTGCTGTGACAAGCAAAACAAATGAGAAGCTTGTTTGACAAAAATAGATTCTACAGTCTAGTGCCTGTTCCTGATGTTGGCAGAGGCAGAGGAGATATGCATAATATGGAGCATTTATCAAGGTGATGTCAAAGGATGGTGTTTCTCACTTGGGAACTCAATCTAGGATTATGATTTTCAAAGGGCAAAAAAAGACTTTTGAATACAGAGGTCATTGTAAAAAAGAAAATCTACCATTGAAGATTTTTTATCATAATAGACTTTCTTAAATGTGTCAAAATTTAAAAAGCTATCCTAAAAAAAAAGGATGTTTTGGAGTTATATATCAAAATTTTTAAAGGAATTTGAGGTGAAAGATATCTTCCAGTTTCACCAGACTATGACAAGTAAGTGATGATTTCATTAACTCTACTGGAAAATATCTAGTCATATGATTTTTAAGAACATTGCAAGTTATGCATTAATATTTAATTTCTTTATTTCATATTTGTGTGGTTCTCTTATACCATTTCCATATGTGGTGGCTATGAACCTCAGTCCATAAACTTGAGTACTCAAACACAGAGTACTTTATTTTCTGTAACTCAACTTTATTTCTAATTCCAAGTCCCTTTCCCTTCAGTCACTCAGCTTTTCTCCCATCCCCAAGGCCATTCCATGGTTCCAGTATCTTGATTCAGTGCCAATGCACTGTGGGAGGGATACTTTCTATTCACTAATCATTTCTCTCCACTGACATCTCCTATTCCTGACCATCTTGATTCAGGACCATCAACTCTCTTCAGCTTCCATGTCTTGATGGGGAGCCAGTTACTTTGAAGTCTTTAGTTCTTCTTTGGTTCTTCTTGCTAGAATCACCATGTAGCCAGTTGTCTTTAGAATTCACATTTATCCCTCTTAGAGGCATTTACTGCAAAGTAGAAGATAATCTCCACTGTTTCTGGATTCACAGTCTTCTTTTTCTCACATCATTAATGCCAAGGTAATTACTTTTATGAGTCTGTGATAGAAACGACTCTTCGAAATGTTCTAGCTAGCTCCTTTCCTTCTCCTTTCCTGTGGGAACTCAGCTGCTCAGTGGCATGAATCACTGGCTTTTGAGCCGGAGAGGAATTCAGTCAGCATAATGGGCATATTTTACAAGACTGGCACCAAGGAAACAGCACATAGAATTGCAGGATTAGTTAAAGACAAGAGAATTGAACAAACAAAGAAATGCACTCAATAGGAGACTGGATGCTCAGATAAAAAAGGTACAAATATAAAAGAGGAGAAAAGGTAGAGTAAATTAAGGCATTGGTGTGAACTTACAGTTTTTACTTACAATTACACATAGATATGTGTAGATGTGAGTGTGTATACACAGATGTATATTTTCCAACTGCCCTCCAAGAAGTCCTAAAAGTAATGTCACCCTGGAAGTAATGAATACACACCTGATTCCAGATTGGGGATTTTAAATCCATTCTCCAATTTAAAAAATACAAAAAACAAAAACATAGTTTCTTGGGAAAATGGCTGATTCCAGGGCTTGGGCTAGGAAAAATATAAGATTAACCTAGAAAATTGTGTCATGACAGAAAGTAAGAGAGCTTATTCAAAGGTTGATAGGGCAACTTCAAAAGAGCAGAGACATTGACCTAAAATAATAATTTGTTATAGGAAAACAGAAATGGATGAGAAATCTGTACCTTATAGTAGAATGCCAACTAACAAATAAAGAAGGAATAGTGGAATTGGACAATCACCTTTTGGCAATAATCACAATAATAAAATTGATTCAGGAAAGACTCATCAATGGTGTGAAATTAGTTGACCAAGGTTTGATTAGGAACAGGATATTTATTTACATTGTCTCAAGGTAATTTTTCACATAATATTTTTATTTACATGTTAATGAACAAGTTAGAAGAAAATGATTACTTAACTTTAGAAGGGAGAAATCTGGCAGATACTATTTTAAACAAGTGGTAAAAATTAACGTCACCAGTTGTGGGCCAAATTGTTTGCCCCCTAATGGGATGGGTTGAGAAGAACATTGCATTACTTTTGTAATATTCCTGCCAAAAACTGCCCAACTGGAAATAAATCACATGGAAACATCATAGAACACCTATATTTTAAAAAAACAAGTCAAGGCTATGAAAAATAAAGTTGAAAGAATCTAAAATACATAGCTTCTAAATGGAATGTGTGATTCTGGATTGGTTTATGGACCAGGAAAGAAATGAGGAAAAGAATAAACTATTTTATTCTATAAAGATGTTATTTGAAAAACTGATAAACTGTGAATGTCTGGGGATTGGACTATAGTATCGTATATGTATTAATTTCCCTTTTTTATTTGTGTGTACTAGAATTATAGAGGACAGTGCCCTTGTCTTTAGGAAACATATTGAAAAATTTGAGAATTTTGGGCATTATATCTGCAACTTACATGCGGCTCAAGACAAAAAGAGAAAAGAAAATGTAAAATTCTAAAAATTGTGGAATAAGTGTGAAGGCTTGTAATAATAGTCTGGTTTCTCCAGAGAAATAGAACCAATAGGATACATGTAGATCTATTAAAGGAGATGTATTATGGTAGTTGGCTCACGTGATTATGGAGGCTGAGATATATCATGATATGCCCTCTGCAAGCTGGAGAACAAGGAAAGCCAGTGGTATTCAATCCAAGTCTGAAGACCCAAGAACCAGGGGAGCTGACAATGTAGCTTCCAGGCCAAGGACAAAGGCCCAAGACGAGAACTCCGATGTAGAAATGAAGGAGTAAATGGATGTCCCAGGTCAAGGAGCGAGAGAGAGAATTTACCCTTCCTCCTCTTTTTTGTTCTGTTTGGGCCCTCAGTGGCTTGGATGATGCCCACCACTTTGGTGAGGTTGGATCTCTTCACTCAGTCTACTGATTTAAATGTTCAAGTCTTTCAGAAACACCCTTACAGACACATCCAGAAATAATGTTTTATCAGCTATCTCAGTATTCCTTGGCCCAGTCAAGTTGATGCAATCACTTGACCTAATCAGTTGACACAGGTTAACTATCACAATGTTATACTGCAGTTCTTTGAACATTTTCTTATGACACTTCTGAAAATTTTAAATTATTTCAAAGTTAAAAGTTAATCCAAAATAATGCTATTGCTGTATCTTCAAATTCAATCTCTCTTTCACCTCCTCACTGTTCTCAATTCTTCCATAAAGGCTTATGAGTTTATTAAAAAAAAAAAAAAGCCAGAGAAACTTGTGGAACTCTTACCTTCTACTCTTCCACATAGCCCTTTTTGAAATGAGGAAGGAAAACAGAAAATTCAGACACAAACTCCTCACATGATGCATGTTGTCTCTTTGCCTTAGCCATTATATAAAACAAGTGTAAAAATCTATAAAAACACCAACTATGTAGTTACAATTTTCTGCACTACCTAAGTTGTTCTAATTATTCTTAGAAAGCAGAAGTGTGATAAAAATGTAATTTGGAAAAGTGCTGAGTGAGCAAGTATTAAGGTAAATAGAGTTGTTCCTTGACATCTGCAGGGGACTGGTTTCAGGACACCTCACTGATACCAAAATCCATGGAAGCTCAAGTCCTTTGTATAAAACGGCATAGTATTTGCATATAGTCTACACACATTCTCTTACATACTTTAAATCATCTCTAGGTTACTTTTAGTACCTAATACAATGTTAATGTTATGTAAATAATTGTTAATACAATATAAACACTGCAAAAATTTGCAGCAGATTCAAGTTTTGCTTTTTGGAAAGTTCTGGAATTTTTTTCCAAATATTTATTTTCCAACTGTGGTTGGTTGAATACAAGGATATGGGACCCGTAAATAGAAAGGGTCAAATGTATTTAATTAAATATGAAGCCAAAGTCACATAATAACAACACAGAATAAACTACAGGGTAAAAAAAAAAAACAGAAATTGTATTAAAATCAATTGTTATTATAATTTTATCATTAAAGTTTTACTAGTCAGAGTTCTAAATTTTAACATGGCCATACAAGAACAATTATTTTTCAGTGTAGGAAACAATCTGCCCCTATGGGCACAGTATGTGCATTATGAAACTAAACATATACCCACTTCCAGCTGAAGTCATTGAAGAAACAAGACACTTTATTACTCATTTTGTTGCTATATATGTTACCACTGCTGGTGAAGTCACCCCAAGTTACTTAGCATTACTTTCTCCCTATGGAAAATAATGACTTAATCTTCTCTTTCATTTCTGGCCTCAAAGATTTGGTTGATGGTGGCAATGCAATTTCATTAAAGCAACCCCAAAAATTAAAGCTTTATGCAGTATTGAAGATGCCTTCTGATTATTTTCAGAATTAGATTTAAAATAACAGTCCTCAAAGACAAGAAATTCTGGAATGGCAGAGAAGAGAACTTCAAAAATTGATTCTTTCACATAAGCAATAAAAACATTAGATAAACTATCAAAATCAACCTTTTCAGAAATCTGGAAGTTAACCAAAGGCTTCCAGTATTCCAAGGGCCATTTATCAAGAAAAAGAGTTGAATCCTGGTAAGAACAGTGGTGAGCTTTGACTTGACCAGTTCCCATTCTCTTTTCCCCAGTTCCATGATAACCTTGGAAATCAGCAAGTCACTCAAACACAGAAACTGTGAAAAACAGCACATTAAAAGTCAATGTGGGGTGAGGTGCAGAAAGGGCTTGGCATCTACTCCAAAACTGCAACCCTAGAGAATCTTCCACAGTTTGACCTGTCAGGTATCTCCCTGAAAAGCCCACTCACAGGGCTTCTCTTCTTTTGACTTGACTAAGAACCCCCTCAGTGTGAACAGCATTTTCTCCAGGGCATTTATTAAAAAAAAAATTGGGTAATTATTTGAATTATTTGGGCAATTACTTAATATCCTAGCTGCCAGAGGCAGCAATACCATTTGGGGCGAACAAAAAACATGAAAGAAAAATTCAGGCAATTAGGCAATTAAAAGTAATAAAAGACACCCAGATTGGAAGGAAAGAAGTAAAACTATTTCTGTTCACTGATGATATAATCTTGTATGAAGAAAATCCTAGGGATTCTATAAACACATATGCACGTACACACACAAATGTTTTTAGAACTAATAAATGAGTCCAGCTAAGTTGCAGGATCAATACACAAAAACCAACTGCATTTCTATATGTTAACAATGAACAATCAGAGATAAAATTTTTTAAAAATTCCACTTACAATAGCATCAAAAAGAACAAATACTTAGCAATAACTTTAACAAAAGAAGAGCAAGAATTGTACACCGAAAACCACAAAACGTTGAAATAAATTAAAGAATATCTAAATAAATAAGAAAATATCATTTTAATACATTGGAGGGCTTGACAGTATTAAAATGACTATGCTTCTACATTGATCTGTAGATTCAACACAATCCCTATCAAAATCTCAACTTTTTTTTTGCAAAAACTGACAAGCTTATCTTCAAATTCACATGGAAATGCAAGGGATCTACAACAGGCAAAACAGTCTTGAAAAATCAAAATTGGAGCACTCATTCTTCCTGGCTTGAAACTTACTACAAAGTCACAATAAAAGAAAGGGTGAGATGGACATAAAAAGATATACATATACACATACATACATACATATGTAATAAGAGTAGGATTGAGAATAAAGAAGTAATCCCATTTTGTTAGGTTTGGTAATTTACATTTACTGTCAACTGATTTTTGACAAGGCTATCATAATAATTTAATGAGGAAAGAATATTTTCAATTATTAATTCTGGGATAACTGGATAGCCAAATGCAAAAGAAGAATGTTGGACCCTTATCTCACAGTACCCAAACATTAACTCAAAATGGATTATAGAAATAAATTCAAGAGCTAAAACTATAAAACTCCTAGAAGAAAACATAGAAGTAAATCTTTGCTACCTTGTTATTAAGCAAAGGTTTCTTAAATACGATATCAGAAGTATAAGCAACATCTCATAGTATTTGTCTTTCTCTGTCTGACCTATTTCACTCCTTTGTCATAAATTAATTGACCACATATGCATAGGTCTATTTCTGGTGTCTCTTCTACTTCACTGATCTATGTGTCTGTTTTTATGCTGATACTACGCTGTTTTGATTACTATAGCTTTGTCATAGTTTGAATAAAGGAGCATGATGCCTCCAGTTTTGTTCTTCTTTTTGTTCTCAAGATTTCTTTGGCTATTCAGGGTCTTTTGTTGTTCCATACAAATTTTAGGATTGTTTGCTCTAGTTCTATGAAAAATGCCATTGGAATTTTGATAGGTATTGTATTCATTCTGTAGATTGCTTTGGGTAGTATAGACATTTTAATAATAGTAATACTTCTAATCCATCAGCATGAATCATCTTGCCATTTATTTGTGTCTTCAGTTGCTTTCATCCATATTTTATAGTATTCAGTGTACAGGTCTTTCACTTCCTTGGTTAAAATTACTCCTAGCTATTTTATTTTTTGATGCAACTGTAGATGGAGTTGTTTTCTTAATTTCTCTTTCTGATAGCTTATTAGTATATAAAATGCATGTTTCTGTATATTAATTTTGTATCCTGCAACTTTACTAAATTCATTAAGTAGTTCTAATAGCTTTTTAGTGGAGTCTTTAGGGTTTTCTATATATAATTGTCATCTGCAAATAATGACAAGTTTTACTTCTTTCTTTCCAATTTGGATGCCTTTTACTTATATTTGTTTCCTAATTGCTCTGGCTAAAACTTCCAATGCTATGTTGAATAAAAGTGGCAAGAGTGGGAATCCCTTCCTTGTTCCTGATCTTAGAAGAAAGTTTCCAGCTATTCACCACTGAGCATAATGTTAGCTGTAGGCTTGTCATATATGGCCTTTACTATGTTAAGGTAGGTTCCTTCTATATCCATTTTGTTGAGAGTTTTTATCATACATGGATCTTAAATTTTGTCAAATGCTTTTCCAGCACCTATAGAGAAGATCGTATGATTTTTATTCTTCATTTTGTTAATGTGGTGTATAACATTGATAGATTTGTTGATGCTGAACCATTCTTGCATCCTTAGAATAAATCCTCCTTGATCTCGGTGTATTATCCTTTTAATTTAATGTTGAATTTGGTTTGCTAATATTTTCTTGAGGGTTTTTGCATCTATGTTTATCAGTGATATTGGCCTGTAATTTTCTTTTCTTGTGGTCCCCTTGCCTGATTTTTGTAATGCTGGCCTCATAAAATGAATTTGGAAGTGCTTCCTCTTCTTTTATTTTTTTTTGGAAGAATGTGGGGAGGATTAGTATTAATTCTTCTTTGAGTATTTGGTAGAATTCACCCTGTGGTCCTGGAATTTTGTTTTTTGGGAGGTTTTTGATCACAGATTCAATCTCCTTGTTAGTAATCAGTCTGTTCAGATTTTCTATTTCTTCATGATACAGTCTTGGAAGGTTGTGTATTTCTAGAAATGTATCCATGTCTTCCAGGTAGTCCAACTTGTTTGTGTGTAATTATAACTATAATACATAAAGGATATCTCTGAAAATTACTGAAAAAGTAGTAGAATATCTCCTTATGTCATGTGGCTCATCTTTGGCTTAAGGCCAGTTATCTGGTTAGATTATGTTATATTTTAATTACTCTCTGAACATATAACTGATAAATGTAAACACAAAAAAACTCAATGCTCGTTACATTATCAGTGACAAATTCATGACATTTTCTGTAAAGTTTTCCATTCTGAAAATATATTTACAATTACACTCAGTGTAATGTAAAAGCTGTGTAAGACTCAGATATTCCTAACCAATGATTAAGGTAGAAGCCTGGAATTAGTCATTATTTCATTCTGCTGTTCAATTTTTTTTTAAGCAAAAAAACCTAGTTCCTTCTCTGTGTCCCATATGTAAGGTATAAACATAACAATTTCAATAATATTACTAATGATTTTGCGCAAAGCAAATGTCATTTGGAAGAACTTCTCTCATGTTTTCTTGTGGAACTTTATAGCTAAGACCTACACCGTAGGTGAATTTTATAAACTCTTAATGTCCACTGCTAAAAATGCTAAGCATTTCATAGCAATAATTTTGACAAACCCTTGTTTACATGTCTAGCTTCCACAGATTCAGGTCTAGAAGAAACTGTCTTCTTAAACCATTTGTTAGAATCTATTGTTTTGAGGTTTAATTAGTAAGAATCAAATATGTTTTGGTTGGACATGCTACATATAATTCATTTCTGCAAGATGTAAAAATATGAACAAGTAAGTTTTTTCTTAAAAGACACTTGATATACTAATGAAAAGTAAATAGTTAAAAATCAAAAACGTTTTTAAAGTAGCTTAATGATATAGATGCTATTTTCTTAGTTTAATTACTTGAAGTTCTTAATATAGTCTTGAATTATATTACAATATAGTCTTGAATATAAAATTTTGTTATCATCATTAATTAGTAAAGTATTTTAACTCTGAAATGATATCTATCCTTTTCAACTGATTAATGGATTTTCAATACAGAAAATATTTTAAGTGATTTTCCACTCCACGTTACATCTAGAACATTCTATTCATCTATAATGCATATCCAGATCCCCAAAATAAATTAAAATGATATAGTTTTTTGTATTGTTGAAATTGATTGACTGTGATGATAACCTTTGTGAGCAAATAATTGTTGATAATGTATTAATTGGAGATGAAAAAATGACACTGAATTAGGCATTCACTATTTAGTATCACAAGTGTTGAATCTGACCCCAAGGCTGATGAGGTATCTGTGGCCAATCCCAAGATCAAAGTTGAACTTTAGCACATACAAAGAAGACATATACAAAGTCAAGGTAAAACATGTCACCCAGTATTCTTTGGAAACTTGCCAGGCATCAGTTACACCACCCCAACATTCTAGAGAAGGTGTGAACTTTACAGTTCGCCTAAAACAAATATGCACAGAGAGGTATTCTTAATGCTCTTTGCTTGAGGTAGCCAACATCATTATTAATTCTTCTCTTGTAAAACAAAAAAAATTTGCAAATAACACATCTTCTGTCACAAATCCAGTTTCAAAAGACAACCATATGTTTAAAGTGCAACAAAGACTTTTCAATCTAATCTCTTCCACTTTTCTATTAACTGACTTTCTTACTGAATTTCACTTCATTATTAAAACTGACTGATTCACATCAGCTGAGCTGTCGAAATACTCACCTGCAGAAAGCAACTCAGATTCAGTTCTTTGTGTATATTCACATTAGACACATGAAGAAATTCAGAGCCATTAGTTGTTAGATTTCCTTAGAGAAGGTGGAAAATGTGAATTTATGTGACTTAAATGGCTGAATATATTTTGGAGAAGGTATCTATTTTACGTCTTTTGTGCACCTTAAAATGTTAGACTCTAAAAACCCATTCTTGGCAACATTCTCCTTTCTTAACCTTGTCCACTTTATGTATCTCTGCAAAATGCCCCATTTCCATTGACACCAAAGCAAGTTCTAAACTCCAATGCATTCAGCAGTCTGGGGATGGGGTGGGAAGCAGGTGAGTTTCAACAGAAACCATTCTCTTTGATTTCATTGTAAACATATTTTATTTCAAACTCTGTCAATACTAAGGCAAGGAAGACAAATTCTTAGAGTAAACTGCATTTTAAACTATTTGAACCACGAGAGTGAACACTCACGGGGTTAATCTAAGTGTTTTGTCAATACCAGCTTTAGTGTTTCCACAGGCTTTATAAAATTTTTAGAACTTAGTTTTGTTGTTATTGTTTCTGTTTTGTTTTTTACAGAAGCTTTGGAACTAAGTGTAAGTTATCAGTCTGAAGGTGGAGGTATTTTAAAAGTCTGAGTTACCATTTGACAAGAGTCTAAGTTATAACTTGCCCCCCTAGCTCGAGTGTCTGTACAGATTTTCCCATTCTCCCTTTTGAATCCTCCACAAGATACATCCATTGTGTCTTATTGCATACCAAAACTCTTCCTGAGCTGCCTTAATCATATTTCCTTTGGCATAGAGCAACCCCGAAAAGGATATGGGATGAATAAAAAAACATTCATGAGTTTTTACAAAGTAAACCCATGAGTTTGTTTTAAAAACAAACACTAAGTGTTGTTTCAGGAAAGTCTTGCCATTTCAGTAGAATTTGTAAAGGAAAAACATTTTCGACAGCACTGTCACATATTGGGTATTGGGTTTATAGCATCCTGTCCAAACATAACCTTTCTTATGTTCTCTTTTTAAGCAAAAAGATGTGTATTCTGTACATACACAAATCTATGTATATATGAGTGTGTGTTTAAAATAATATTCACTGAACAAAAAGAAGCATGAAACACAAACACTGAACAAATATATATGGATTAAATCAGAGTTTAGAAAAATAGTTCCCAGGGATTTCAAGGCTTGAGAAAAAAAAAAATCTTAACCTTATGGAAGACAAGATTAGCTCCACACTGACCATTTGAGTTTCATAGCAAAGCAGAGTGAAAGAACATACAAAAGAAAATGGTGGGAAAATGAGTGTAGCTATGTATTACAGGAACTACAAATTCATTTATTAGAAAATAAAATCTTATAATGGAGAACCAACTAAAATACATTTATCAGGCCTAACCCTTGGAATGGTCATAAGATAGAGGTTAGCAATTTTCTTCACACAAAAGAATGCTTCCAGAACTTTGCACCCTATCTCTTACCAAATCTACATGATCATATTCAAGTTATCTTTTCTTCCAAAAACATGTTGTCTGATTCATGTTGTCCCTCTACCACCCAATATATTCACCATCGCATTTCTCAAGCTACAGTATAGTTTTTGATTTAACTCTGTTTTCGCCACTAGACTACTATCATTTTGAAAGCATGGGTATGTCTTTTCCATTTTTGTATTTTCAGTGCATAAACCATAGTAGTCTCTCAAACAATGTTAGTTGAATGAATGCATGAGTGACAACTTCAGAGAAAGAGCATTTAGGAACCACTAATGATAGTGTGGTCATTATGAGCCTAGATCTATGCTTAAGTCTTTTACTCATGTTTCTCACATCAATATAGTAAAGTGGCTATTTTACATATGAAGATACTCACATTTAAAAAGATTGACTACCATGCTTTGGTCTTCACAACTATAAGCGATGGAGATTGTTTAAATGCAACAATCCTTGATTCCAAAGATCTCTGTTTTCTTCCTGAACCCTGCTGTCTCCAAGGGGTAGAGTCAACCTTAAGAAGCAGAGAATTCAAAAAATTATAAGGTTCAGTGGAGACTGCCAAGAAATAGCTTTACATCCTTAACCCTCTGTCATGCTGCTATTTCTTGTTTTTCCCTGTATCATCAAACACTACCTTTCTAAATATTTTTTTACCTTTTAACATAGGATAACTTTATTGACTCCAGCTTGGATTGTCTCCTCTTTGAAAGTTCATCAGAAGTCCATTCTTTACTAGTTTTGAAAGGACTTCTGATGCAGAGTTGACTAGTCACAGTCCTCATTTCATGCTATGTTATCAGCACCAGCCCACGCAAACCCACACTTGCTTTACTTATTGCATTATATTCTCATAGCCCATGCCCTTCCGTCTCCTATTATAGGCAAACAGTCTCATGGGCTTAACATAATTTTGTGTGTAGGTGTTCTCTCAAAATGCATACTTTTGGTACACACATACTTTTAAAATTTATATCAGTTATATTTTGTTGTATATCTTATTATTTACTTTTATGAACACATTTAAAAAATATATCTTTGTTGATATGTATACATTTAATACATTGTTCCACAGTGTGCATCTAATTTGCTACCAGAACCACCTGGAAACGCTCACCCTTACCAACTTCTTCTATACTATTTGTGAAAGCATATGGAAACCAAATAAACGGAAAGGAAAATCAATTCAGTGTCACCTAATCTTTCACCAAGGGAGATTAAAGTAAGTTACATACAATATATTAATGAAGCACTTTGTGTTTATACTACACATGCTCAGAACATTCACATGTTCATAGCTGGATATTTTGTAGGAATATTGTGTGATATGCAACACAGTATGAGATGGAGGAATTATTAAAAAAAAGCTTGGCTAATAAAATAATATGAACTAGAGATAAATTATGGAGAGGCTATAAGGACTAAAAGTTCTTTTTTTAATGTCCATGAATAACTGAAAAATTGTGCTGAACACTGGAATTTGACACAACATTGTAAAATGATTATAAATCAATAAAAATGTTTAAAAAAAGTTCTTTTTTAAAAAATCAGTTAAATAGTAACATTTACTTGGAGACAAGGAAGTATCATCATATAAACAAGTTTTATAGACTCTTTTATAATCTCCTTAATTTCAGCTTTCTTTAAAGAGTAAGTTTATGGAGCACTGTGACACAGACATTTTAATTCAATTTTGATAACCAGCAAGTTTGAAGTTATTATCCCAATTTACTGGTAAGGAAACTAAGATATTGAGTAATGTGCAAAAAACTGTAGAGCAAAGGCAGGGCAGGAACTGAGTCAAACATAGAGCTGGAGGAGCAAGGCTTGAGTCAGAAATATTTGACTCAAATCTCAACTATGCAATTTATCAGTTCTCTGACATTTGGCAAGTTACCTACACTCTCTGTGCTTTAGTTTCTAATCTGTAGAATGAAGTTATTGTTGTCTATCTAAAGAATCGCTGTGGATATTAGAGATACTTATAGAGTGTCCAGAATAGTCTCTGGCATATAATTGGCATTTAATTAATTAATTAAGTTAGTTATTTAGTTATTTATGTATTTATTCTCTCTAAGCACACACATTTCATGGAAGAAAAATGGCATTAGAGTCTATGCTTTGGGGGCATAAATTAGGAACTTTCTCCAGGAAACTAGTTACATCTTTAATCATTCAATATATGATATTGTTAAATTATACTTCCAAAGCATCTGATGTCTAACCTAATACAGTTTGTGTCTTTACTTGCCTTGTTCTGTCTTCTCATTATCTACTAACCAGAGTAATTTTCCTCTACCACCAACCATCTTTCTGGCTTTTTGCCTGGATCACGTTACTAATTTTCTCAGGGAAGCACCACATTTAGAACCCTTCACAAATGAACTCCACCTACTTTCTAAATTCATCCACTTCTGTTGCCTCGGCCCCAGCTTGGGAAAGTTCTGGTCTTTATCTTGCCTTCACTTTTCCTTATCAATTCACTTGCCCCAACATGGCAATCCCCCTGCCTCTTCACTTCAAATTTCCATCCATTCTTCAAAGGCTCAGAAACCTTTGTCTTCCCTTTACCTTGATGTGAGTGAGACAGAGCTCTTTTGAACCTTTGAAATTTGGACAAAGTTTTTTCCTCTCCTCATATGGCATTTATACAGAACTTCAAATTTGGATTTTCAGCTCATTCCCTGGTTAATTAAAGCTTCATGAAAATAGAAGCCATCTCACTCATTGCTCGTCCACTGCTCCGCCTAGTATGTAAGACCTTATACGCAGTTGGTGCTTTGTAAATATTAGTTGAACATATTTAAATTAAAAGCTTGAAGGTTTTCATCTCTGGGCTTCTGGAACTGTGTTTCTGAAACTTCAGTCTTCCAGGTAGCTTTTATGAAAGCAAAATTAACCTTTAAGAAGGTGATTAAAAAAACAATTGATGAGTAAAAGAGTTAAACTTTCAGGAAACAGTGACAGCATTCATTTTCTTCGCCAGCCAAGACAGACTCAACCATGCAATTAAAAGCTATTGAAGTGAGCTGGGTTCCTTGGTGAAACAACATTGCATAATATCTCACAGTGACTCTAAGTCATCACAGTGCAGTGGGTTAAAGCATTTTCCACTTGGAATCCAAGGCAACTTAAAAGGATTATTGATTTTTTCCTCTCCTTATAAATGAGACTCACATATTAGGAGTGAGAGCTGCAGACACAACATAATGGCCTTTCTACTTGGCTTCTTTTTCCTAACATAAACAGAATTGCTTTCAGTGGTTAAGAGGATATTAAGCAGTAAATCTTGTGATTGTGTGTGTGTGAGACCTTCTGTACCTTGAAAGCAAAAATTAGCAACCACATTTTTAATTTGAAAAAGATCAGTTCTGTTCACTTAGCATTAGAAATCTCAGCATGGAATTGTTGTGACCCCTCCTGCTCCGGTGTTGAAATGCCGTGTTTGTTCATGCCTCAGCACTAATACACAAGTTCAGCTTGAAACAATCACTTTATTGGAGACATAAGACCTTGCTTGACCTTGCTTTTGATGTAAGGTTTAAAATAAATCTATTGATTCCTGTCTTGTTATCTTAGAGAGAAAGATTTTAGAATATGAAACAGTGGAGGAACCCATGTTAAAGTTGCCCCCAAACAAAAGCTATGGGGCTGTTAGTCGTTAAAATGAGATTTTGTTTTGTACCTGCCCGATTTCACCTTTATGCTTTAATTAGGGGCTTTCTGAAAACAAGTTGAGGCTTGATGGGTTTCCTGTTTTTTGATGCTAGTTCCTTTCTCAGAGATTTAAAATAACATTTTCTCTAACTTTTCACTCTTTGGGGGTGACCTCTTTAAGTCATTTCTTTGTTTCAGAAGAGTCTTCTTTCTTTCTTTCTTTCCTGGCTATTCATTGAGATTATCCTCTATAACTCTGGAGTACTTAACATGCTCCTATGTGGTCATCCACACTTACAAGTAATCAGGGATATTTTTATGATTTGAAAGTTACTGAGTAGATACTCTATATAAACATATAATCCCCCAACACACACACACACACACACACATATACATACACACCCCCTACACACACACATACAGAGCCAGTTGTTATGTCTGAAGTTCTCCCACTGAAAATCTGTGGTTTAATAGGCAAAACATTCTCTGACATAAATCTTAGCAATGTTCTCCTGGGGCAGTGTACCCAGGCAATACAAATAGAAGCAAAAATTAACAAATGGGAACTAATTAAACTTATAAGCTTTTGCACAGCAAAGGAAACCATACGCAAAACAATGTGACAACCAATTTTTTTTATTCTTTTGAAGTTCTATTTAGTATGGCAAGATAAGGAATGAAAGAGGTGATATTATAGCATACTCCACACATTTAAAAAATTAATAAAAGAATATTTTAAAAATTTAATGTCCATAAACTCAAAAATTTGGATGAAATAGACAAGTTCCTTAAAAGGCACAAAATGCCAAAACTCTCTCAAGAAGAAATAGATAACCTGGATAGCCCTATATATTAAATATAAGGGACTTATTATTTAACACTCTTCTCCAAAGAAAAACCCAGTTCATGATGTCTTTACTGGTGAATTCTGTCCCGTAATTAAAAAGGAAATAACACACATTCTCACAAACTTTCCTAAAAAACTGAAGAGGATGAAATACTCCTGAGCTTATCCTGTAAGGTCAAGGTTACTCTGATACCAAAACTAGACAATGACATTACACAATTTTTTTTAATCAACAGAATATATCCTTCATAAACATAGATACAAATAATCTAAACAAAATTTTAGCAAGTGGAATCAACATAAGCATTCGATAAATTTATATAACATTCATTCCTGATAAAAAAATATCCATACTAGGGGTGGAAGGGCACTTACTCAAACTGATAAAAGGCATCTATGAAAAATCTACAGCTAACATCATACTTAATGGTAAAGTCAGATTAGGAGCATAATGTGAACTGTGTTGCTGTCAGGTAAAAAACTAAGACTTTATCCCACAGACCAGAGAGATGGTGAATTGATTTCATCTCTAATGCCAACTCTGATAAAATACATTGACAGGGATTATAAGACCACATTCAGCCTTCGTAAGAGAGTCTTGATAAAAGAGCAGTGTGAGGTGGTATGTTATTCCTGCTATAAGTAACAGGAAGTCACTGACTATTAGTGAGTATGGGAGTTGCATCAATGGAGAATAATGTAAGCTAAACCATGAAAGGATATATGAACTTAAACTGTGTTTTAGGAGAACATACTCATGAGAGACTGTAGAGTAACTCATGAAAGAAACCATATGAAGCTATGTATTATAATGTACACAATAATAAAGTGTCTTCCTAAGAATTTAGAATGAAGTATACAAGATAGCTTATGTCTATGAGGATCAGAGAAGAGTTATGCCAAACCATACTAAATAACCAGATGGTCCTTAGACTGAGGCTATACAAGAACTCAATGGTAGATTTTGTCATAACTAAAGAAATAACTATTCATCAAAAGGGGGTGCCAATGATTATAATTACAAAAACTAGAATGCCAACAAAGGAGGAAGTGTCAATCTATCCATCACTCTTCAAAGGAAAGGTCCTGGGCCATGAAAGAAATTGTCTGAAGCCAGTGGCCACTATGACTGTAAAGGTGGTACGAATCCACTAGACGTTCATAGCTCTGCAATGCTAGCCATTCAATCATCTGACCAACTCACCTTCCTCCGATTCTGTTCTTACCACCAACTTTTTAATTACCTTATGTGATTTTCATCATGTGATTTACCTTTAAAGTGAGTATTTTGATTAGTGAGCTCTGATCTCTGGTGTGATTGGCTTTTATTATAAATTTTAAAACTAGCATTAAGTGCTATGTATTTATTTATTATGACTTTAGCCAGTTAAGTCCCAGAGCCCTCTAATTTCTACCCATATTAACTTTCACATTTCTAAAATCACAGAGCTGAGCTGCTCATCCTGAATTGCAGTGACTAGATGAAGATACCACCACTACAGAAATATATAGCTCTATCTCACTGCTTATGTTCAAACTGTAACAGAACATAACGCACATTTGTTCCATACTAATATAAAGAAGTTAAAGGCAGAAGATATATCTAAGCAGAGTGAATATCTTAACACTAATTCTGTTGCCATGTACCCTGAACACAGGTAAAACTAAATTGTATAGCACTGTAAGAATAATGCTATTATGTTTAAAAACAAAAGCTCTATCATATGCATTTGTATTTTAGGATTAAATTGACCATTATTGAAGATAAAAAAAAAAAACTGTCTAGAAATCTGATGACCTAACAAGATATATTTCACTTTTCCCCACCTCCTGGTATTGAAAAATAACATTTCCAAAAGGATAACTGTCTCACTTGAGTATAATTGTTCACGTTGCATTAATTTTTAAATAATTTTAAAAAGCAAATATTAACATATTCCCCTGTAAAAATATCAAACATATAAATTATTGTCTCTTTTAATCAACTCATTGGATTAAAAACAATTATTTTTGCAATTCTACCCTCCAGTGGCTCTTCTTCTTCTTAACTACCATGATATTTTTAAGGGCATCTCTTCACTAATGCTTTCCACACATTAGCCTCATTTCAATTTTTCTGAAATTAAAAAATATATATGAATAATATCAGGCATGTTCTTGGCATCTGTACATCTTGAAGCTCACAAATGTAATTCAAGATAAACTGCCAGAGACTCTGGGGAAAACAGATAACAAAACACTGAGTTGTTTGCCATCAGTCATGTTGATATAACATACATTCACTGAGAGAGACATAATATCCTGCCAAGTAATTCTAGGAAAAAAGGATAAAAGCTTAACAGAACAATTACTGGAATATTTTTTCACCTATTAAATAGAGTGATTATGAGATGACTACTTATTACCCCCAGAGTTGTTAGTATAGTACCTGGAGAAAGAAGTATGAGCATTTGTTTAGAAAGTGGTGATAAACCAGACCAGGATTGTATTTTCTTATGCGACCTTTGAGGTAGTCTTGAAATAATACAAAAACAATAAATTGACAACTGTCACACTTTCCCATGAGAAAAAGATAATCTTATCCTCAGGAAATTTGGGGATAAAAATAAAATTTAAAAGTCATAATTTAAGGAAATCTCTGTACCATCTCTTTCTTCTCTTTGTCAATAAATCTACATATATCAGCTACCTTGAAAGAGTTCTGAGAAATAAGAAAAAGATGAAAAAAAGAAAAAAACTGTCTCATATCCAGTTCTGAGGGGGAAAAAAAATTCATCTCAAAGGCCTGGTTTAGTAGCAGTAGACAGTACTATTATTTTAGAATTTGCTGATGAGCTGGAGGCATTACAGAGGGCATCTGCATCATAGAACCAATAAAACTCATGTCCTCAGATTCAATCATCAATTAGCCCTGGCAGTGCAGAGTATGTGCTTAGGGGGAACAAAAAATACATATGCAGAAGTTATGCCACACCACGCTAAAGTAAAATTTAATAAAAAATAATGGCTGTTACATGGCTGGAATTTTCTCCATTTAATTTCCAGACATATTATTCAAATGCTCAACTGACAGTTTGAAACCAGACAGCTAAAAACTCCATCTAGATGTGTCATGAACTGCAAATCCATCACGCTGAAAATTAGATTTACTACATATTCAGTTAAAAATGATTTTGAGAAATATTATGCTCCAGGCAATCTGTCTTTTCCCTCTCCCCATCCTTACTCCGTCTTTCGAACCTAAATCATGAGACAGGAGACGGAAAGGCTAACTATTTCTGGTTACCAAAGTTAGCTACTTTATCAAATAATTTTACTTCTTCTTTAGAAGTGTGAACATATTTAGTAAATAATTGCACAAAATAACCTTCTAACTTGGCCTGGTGTCTTCAGTTCTCTCCAACTTTCTTGTTTCGGAAGTTTCCTGTATCGGTATTGGTACAACATCTGAGGCCTCTGTTTGTTGAATTGGCTACCATGACTCTCCGTTAGGGCCAGGGTTTTAATTGACAACAACAGATGCAAAAGAATACAACTATCACACATGGAAAGAGTAGACTTTGTTTCTATCATAATAATTTTTGCATAATTGAGGATACACAAGAAAACCACTGCTTTAGAGCGGTATTTTACAACTTTGTTTATACCCAAAGACGGGAGGAGAATAAAAGATATGATAAGTGATGAATTCAGAGCATAATTTCTAAGTAGGATTCTTTCATTTCTTTCCTACTACTACAACCCACCTGTTATAACTGTTTTAATTTCCTGTCTGTGAATAAGCACATATGCACACATACACTTTTTTTCCCCCACTGGAACCTAAAAAGGCTTTGCTCTATGTAAGACCTATAACAATTTTCACAATTATATTATAAGCTCTTTTTATAGCTTAGTTTTCTTCCACTTCACTTCAGAATAAATTGTTAGCAAGAAATACTTACAATAACCTGACCAAGATTTTAGAAAAATTAAACAAAAGAAAAAGAATAAATGTTACATCTATGACTTAGTCTACTCAGGCTGCTATAACAAAATTCTATAGACAGGGTCACTGAAACAAGACATGGATTTCTCACGGTTCTGGAGGCTGGGAAGTCTAAGATCAGAAGCCAGCAGATTCCACTTCTGGTGAGGGCCCTCTTCCTGCATTGTGAGTGGTCACCTCCTTCCTGTGCCCCTACATGGCAGTGACAGCTCTAGTGTCCCTTCCTCCTTTACACTGGCCTAATCCCATCATGAGGAGTTCAGCATATGAGTTTGGGGAGACACAATTCAGTCCATAGCAGTCTTTGTATCGTATTTACTTGCCAAATTTATTACAACCTATTTTTCCCCTTTACAAATTACTTTTCAGGAGAAGAAATTTATAATACTCAGAAATTTATCAACACAGATCAAACTATTGGCAAAAAAAAATACTCTGAAAATATGTGCTATATTTATTTTATAACTAATGATTCAATATACAAAATTAATTCCTTTAGTATTTTTTAAAAGATTAGACAACTGTTTTTTTCCATCTCTAATGACAGTGTTTCTAAGTCGTAACTACTTAAGATGTGGTACCACTAGTGAAAGAGAAATGCATCAAATAGAAATATTACATGATTTATGTAAACTAGACTAAAGTAGTCAATGGACTCCAAATTTTAGCAGCTGAAGACAATTGGAGTTTATTTCTCAGTCATCGGTGTGTGCTCCTGGCTAGTGGAGACTCTTCTTAATGCTGCAAAAAGTTAGGGACTCAGACTACTTTCATATTGTGACTCTGCTGTGCCCTCAGGACTTCAATATCATTACCTGGCCCTAGGACATGAAAGAGAAGCATTCTTGCCTCTTAAAAGTCTTACATGGAAATTGAACACATGACTTCCACTCACAAGGTTATACTCAGATGGAAAGGGGACAGAGAAATACAGTTCCAGGCTAGGAACAGCCATCATTCTATCTCCTGAAAGGGTGCATTCATTTTGCTAGATAGTAAGCTGCCTTTTCCACTATGATGCTCTGTAAGCATAGAAGTATTCATTCAAAAATAATAATTTTGGGGCAAGAAAGTAAAAAATTATTAAGAGTAATAAAAGCTTCTGGGAAGTATATATATTTGATAAATCTATATGGCATAGTTGTTCTATTTTGATATTTCTAAAAATTGTTTGAAGTTACTGCTTTGTTAACCAAGGACATCAATTTATTCATTTTAGTGTTTGACCGAACAGAAATGTTTCAGAAACACACATAATGATGCAACAATGTGACCTTGATTCATTGTTTCCTAATCATGATTTCAAAAACATATCTACAGACAGAAAATATAACTGCACATCTGTTTCCAGGCTATTTTTTATTTGTATATCAAAAGCCAATAGGTAGCTAAGATCCTGACTATGTAAACACTAGCATTAATAACTAGGATGGAATACCAATGAATTTCTCCCAAGTTTATTTACTGGTTATAAACAAGGAATTTCGATATCTATATCTCTAGCTGCAACCACTCACCCAAGCTCCAGATGAATTTCCAGTTGATTAATTAATGATTAATAAGTTCTTTAACAATATAATGCACTGCTTAGTCAAATTTAATAAGCCTAACATTGAATGTATCTTCTTTCCCTTGGAACTTGATTATCTTCAAATATCTTGGTAAATGATGCAATAATGAATTATTGGAGTTCATGTAAGAGGTGTCAGGTCCTTGTCAATATACTCTACAGGAAGGGCATCATAGGAAAACAGAATCACACAGTGGCCAAAGGAAAAAGAAAAGAAGGAATGCAGCTACCTATACTGATCAAGATAGTCCTTCAGGCATGATTATTAAACAGTCAGAGCAGGATCACTAAACATTTAAAGGGATTCAGCAGCAAGGAAGAGATGAAAGAATAACAAATCAAATTGACCTTTAAATTAAAAAAGCAGTAATTCAAGATGAGAAAATGGTTGTATTTAAAATCCAATGATTATCCTAAATAGATCAACAGAATGTTGAGTTCATAACAAGAAACTGCTGCAGACATAAAAGAATAAGAAAACAAGGAATTACAAGGAATCCAAGTAAAAATGTAAGTTCCATTAAATCACCAAATTAATATTTTCTGCATCTATAGGACTGCGCTAGTAGGGTTTCCAGATAAAGTGCAGGATTCTGAGCTAGATTTCAGTTTCAGGTGAGCAATGAGTAGGATTTTTTTAGTATAAGCATATCCTAAGTACTGCTTGGGGTATCTTTATATTAAAGGTCATTTGTTACTCTGGAGTTTGAGCGTGACTAGGTATCCTGTATTTTTATTTGCTGAATCTGGCAGTCTTATGTGCTAGAAACTCCAGGAGTGAGGGGTGGATATCATATGCAAAAGGGGACACAAAGAAACTATAAAGAAAACTTGGATTTTTTTTAATGTTATAAGTATAATTTCCAGATTGAAAATTAAATTGCTGAGTACAAAAATGACTAAATAGCTAAAGACTCTAGCCTAACAGACAGGGTCAGGGAATTCTCTTATAAATTGGATCAAAAAAGATAGAAAGGAAAATCATGAGGAAAAAAATTACAGGATATGGAGACTAGATTAAACAAAGCTAGAGGTAGCACCAAGGAGAATGGAAAGGAAGGTTTTTTTAGAGTACCATGTTTTCATTTTACATAGTGAAGTTAGTAGAAACTTGTCTAAATTTGAAAATTCTTACATAGAAATATAAATATATTTTAATGTGCTACAGGAAACCAATGGATGAATTTATAATAATATATTTATCAAGGTGAAAGAGAAAAATAAAAGGGATAAGAGAAAAAACCCTAAAATAATTCTCTTTCAAATGGGGATAATACAGTGACTCAAGATAAAGGTATTTATTATTTAGTCCTGTAGTGAAATATTTAGTCTGGTTTTCTCCAAAGCAGAGCTTCAGACTAAGGCTTTAATAAATGCAATTTATTTGGGAAGTGATTCCAGGAACGAGAAAAACAGTGATTGAAACAGGGAAGGAAGAAAAGCAAATATATGAACGGGTTATTGAGTTGGCTACCACAACAGATGATTAAAACTCAGTTCTAATGCGTTTTCTGGGGAGCATTAGAAAAATTATTTCACATTAATCTCCCAGGAAATGAAACAGGAAGGCATTTATCCATCTACTCCCAGGCCCCCTGGTAAAGCCAACAATGTGTTCTATCTAATGTCAACATAATCAAGACTCTGATCAAAAGCAAAAGACCTCAGGCAAGTGAATGTCTACAGTTGTCCTTTCTGTGAAAGCAAGCTGAATTTAATCCTCTGTTGATTGGCATTAAGAAGATTACATTCACCAAATTAATAGCTATATATGAAGTGCTAGAGGTTGTGTTTATGTTTTTTAGTGAAGATACCATACCCAACAAAGAAATTGAGAGCTGGGTACCATTTGTTTAACTCTATGTTATTGCATCACAATGTCATGATCAATTTGTGTTTGCAGGGGCCACAGAGGTAGATTAAATGGAGATATGATTCCTCTCTCCACAATCCTTTAAATCCTTCATGGCAGCACTACTCTATGAAGTTCTTTTGGGGATGTATTGCTGCTTCTGATTTTTTTTGTTTGTTTTTGCTGGGAGAGAAGAAGCAGATTAAGGGGTATCCACTTGACCCTTCCTACAATGATGGCTCTTACTTCACAGATCAGGAAATAAATTTCAGAGTTTTGCCAGTCATAAAATATACACTCAGTAGCCATGGAAATATGCTCAGAGTGCATACATGGACCACTGAGTTAATCAAGAAAATAACTTGAGCCAGAGTTCCATTTATACCCTGGACTCCATTAGCCCCACTTTATCCAGAAGACCTTAATGGCGTTTTGGGTAATTTGGTATCAGTGTTATCTCAGATCTTTATTCAAACAGTCCTCATGGAGTCTAGGTATTACCCTTTCCCCAGAAGAGCTACTGTGGTAAATAACTACAGCCATCTGGGGAAAGATTAGAATTTCTCTCAGAATTGTATATGTTGCTATTGCAAAGATTTTTCTCAGTGCAATCTGGCCTCTTTTCAATCAGTGGGTTCTGGGTGTGTGAAGTGACTTATGTTTGGAAACTGGGTGAGACACTGTGATTTTTTCCTTTGCAGTCTCTAACTAACTTCAGACTTCTGCTCACCAGAAATTCTATTTTTGTTGTTCTTGTTAATGTAAGTCAAAAAGTACTATACTTGACTGATCGTCTATCAAGCACTGTGGGATACCATAATCCATTAGTTTTGCCCAGAATTCACTGTGAGACAAAATATCCTGATTGTTTTCCCCTAGCAAGCTGACTCTTTGCTAGCACTGATAATTTAGGGAAATCCGGGTATTTAGTATTTTCAATTCTGCTGCACATTTTCAGTAATTATATCTAATTATGTGCTTCAAGCTGGCATCCACCTTTCTTGAATCCCATGTTCTTTATTATAGGGACCCCAGTCTCACAGCATTGTCTTCCACTCCTAATCCCAACCTACAGATGTTAACTACCACTGATTCTCCAAGAAGCTCATATCTGTCTCACTAGTACATTTCTTATTGTCTAGGCAAAGAGAATGTCTTCTGGAACCTCCTGGGATACAGTTAGTAGATAGGTTCTCTGGCCTCACATAGTAAAACCATTCAAACATGCCCATTTCCCTGAGGTTTCCAGCCCCTTTTTTAATGTCATGTTAAAGCTGTCTCAGTATCTCCATTTTATTATTGAAGACCATTGTTATGTCCAATCTATGAGAAGCCATTCCAAGGCATATCTGAATAGGTTAAACTTACCAGGGCTTCAGAACTTGGCCCCCATGCCAGTAAGTTTTTCCCTACCCAGGTTTATCATTTAGTCCTTGAATTCTGACATCCTCAAGAGTCCACACATTTTCCTCTGGTTTCTCATGACACACGTTAGCCAAATCTTGCAAGTACTTTGGTTTGTGAGCTATTTTCTTACCATAGCAAGAACTTCATTTCATAGCTAAGGCTATGTTCAGCTCTTATCACCATGTGGGCTGGAGGAAATGGGGAATGGTGAAGGCGGAAGTTGCAGACTTTATAAAACATCAAGTTCTGAGATGCTGGTCTTGGTTGAGGATTTCTTAGGTTCTCCAAGCAAGAGTAGTCATTTTTTCCCCTCTAGTAGGCAGATTCTTTGCTAGCACAGAAAATTAGGGGAAACCTGGCTGTTCAATAGTGCCAGATTTGCCAGCCATAATGTCTTCTTCCTACGTTTCTGGCTCACAGTCCCTTCTCATCAAGGCCTTGTTTCTGACATAAGGGAACTGTCAAGGCCATGCATTCTGCATCGCTCCACTACACTTACAATTAGATGCTGGGCCTAATTTTCAGAACAATGTTTCCTGCAAATATAGGTAAAAATGTCCTTAGAAGCTGCCATACAGCAGCTCTGGCTTTGGCAGTATGCCTTGGGTTGATCATTAACTAATATGAACTAGTCATTTCCTTTTTGCAGTGCATCCAAAGCAGTTTACGATAGCCAGACAGCTCCACACCCCTTAGAATTTCCATCGTTCCCTTTCATTCAAGAGCAACAGTTTCTGCGTAACTCAACACTTTCTCGTCCCCCTACACTTTTATTTGAATCCATCACAGGTGTGTGATGGTTAATTTTCTGTGTCAACTTGACTGGGTGATGATGCCAGATATGTGGTCAAACATCATTCTAGAGGTTTCTCTGAGGGTGTTTTTGGATGAGATTAATATTTAAATTGGTGGACCTTGATTAAAGTTGCCCCCCATAACGTGGGTGGACCACATCAAAGCAGAACAAAAGACTGGCTTCCCTCAAGCAAGAAGAAATTCTGCCAGCAGACAGCCTTTGGACACGAACTGCAACATTGACTCCCTAGCCTGACAACCTTCAGACCTCAACTGCAGCATCATTTCTTCCTGGGTCTCCCATCTACCAGCCCACTCTGCATATTTTGGACTTGCCAGTCTCAGGGATGTCAGAAAGATGGAAGAATATGAGGTTCCCAGTCCTAGCCAACACCCCCTTCCCCACAACAGGAACACTGATTAAGCAACTATGCACGAATAAAAATACCTTTGTGAGAATTATGGAACCCAGGGGAAAGGTTATAGCACACCAGTGGAGCAAAAAACAAATTTAAAAACTGCATCAAAATGGGTAAGAAGAGTACTTTATCCGCATCATTTATCCCTCAAGCCACCATAGCACGGGACTGAGAAGGATCCCCCAGGCCCCTGGGGAAAGAAAGACCAAGGTGAACATCTAACTTCCTTAGCATTTGACACTATCTTAGTGGCCCACTTACATCTCAACTCATGCAGAACACTGGGGTAACTGTCATGGATAGCCTGCCTAGCGGGGCCAGGAACAAATAAAAGGATCAAAACTTTCAGTTACCAGCAAGTGGGAATCTTGGAACTGGCCCCTTAATCTCCACCAGTGGCTTTTTCAGTCCTGCCAAACTGCAGCCCCTCCAGGTCCTTGCTAGCTTTGTCCAATCAGGGAGCCTCCCCTTCTACAGATGCTTACCAGGCCAAGAACTTCCCCAGCCACCCCAGAGGGCTGTCAGGAGCCTCTGTCCCACCAGGGAGCCATGCCAGCAGCCTTGCAACTAAGGAGCCTCCTTATAATCTTTACCTAATCACAGAGTCTAGTCAGGAGCCCTTTCAGGGAACTCGGGACCACAGAGCCCTGCCTGCTGTCTCTGCTTAACCATGGAGCCCCATAAGGAGGCTGGCCCCACTAAGAAGCCTTGCCAGAAGCTTCATCTGACCAAAGAACCCCATCAGTAGCCTCATCCGATCTTGGAATCCCACCAGTATAGCTGCAGAGCCCTGCTTACTGGTTTTGCCCAACAAGCAAAGCTTTTTCAGTAGCCTCACCTCACTATGGATCCCTGCCACTGGCCTTGTCTGACTGTGGAGCCTCATTAAGGAAGCTCATCTGACTATGAAACCCCAACAGTAGTCTCTGACCAACCATGAAACCCTGACAGTGGGTCGCCGCTGACCATGAACCCTGGTAACAAATTCCCCACAACCTTAGAATCCCAGCTGATCACAGCACCCAGCATTATGTTCTACCCAATTATGAATACCCCCAAACTGGCTCACCCTGAATCCTAGGCCAGCTGACTGGTGAATGCTTTCCCTGACAAAGTCAGCCTGTAACATTCAATGCAAGGACAGAATGCAAGGATAAAAGGATCAGAAAGAAGCAGAGAAACATAATATCACCAAAGGAAACCAATAAAGCTCCGGTAACTGACCCTAAAGAAACAGAGACCTATAAACTACTTAATATCAAAATAATCATTTTAAAGAAGCCCAGTGAACAAGAAAACACAGAAAAACAATTAAATAAAATCAGGAAAATAATACATGAACAAAATGAGAAATTCAACAAAGAAATAGAGACCATAAAAAAAGACTGAATAGGAATCTTAGAGCTGATGAATATAATGACTGAACTGAAGATGTCAATATAGAGCTTCAACAGCAGACACAATCAGGTAGAAGAAAGAATTAGTGAACTCAAAGATAAATTGTTTGAAATTATTCAGTCAGAGAAACAGAAAAAAAGAAGAGTGAAAATAGCCTATAAGATTAATGAGACACTTTCAAAAGAAACAATACATGCATTATGGGTGTCCCAGAAGGAAAAGAGAGGGAGAAGGGGAAAAAAGATTATTTGATGAAATAATGGCTAAAAACTTTCCAAATCTGCAGAGGGAAATGGGCATCCAGATGTATGAAGCCTAAAGGTTTCCAAATAAGATGAAATGGAAAAGATCTACACAAAAACCACATTATAATTAAATACTCAAAAGTTAAAGATAAAGGGAAAATTCTAAAAATGTCAAGAGAAAAGTGATTTATTGCATTCAATGGACCCCTCCCCCCCCCCCCCCCCCGCCATGAGACCATTAGCAGGTTTTTAAGAAGAAATTTTGCAGGCAACTGAGAGTGGGATGATACAAAGGACTGATTTAAAAAAAAAAAAAAGCCAACCAAGAATACTATGCCCAGAAAAACTCTCCTTTAGAAGAAATGAAGGAGAGATAAAGATCTTCTCAGATAAACAAAAACGGAAAGTACATGACCACTAGAGCTGCCTCACAAGAAGGGGACTTGCAATCCTCCATGACTGTGTGACCAATTCCTCAACATAAATCTCTCTATTCATACACACATCTTATTTTTTGCTTCTCTGGAGAATCCTGCCTAAAAGAGATGAGGCTCAGTACTTTTATGCTATGACAGGACAGGAGATATCTTCACCTTCTTAAGAGTGGGAACTGATTCACTATTACTTTTTTAACAGTAAATGATCCTGCTCCAAAATCCCATCCAGGGTGTGTGCTTTTAAGGCTATTCCCAGAGCTAGTTGTTGTAGCATGGGTTCTCCACATATCACGTTCTGGGGCAGAGGTGTGTGTTCAGGTAATTTATTTGTGAAGTAGGCTCAGGAACTAGGAGTTAGGCATAGGGATTGTGAAAGAGGAGAGTAAGGAAAGCTAATACAAAGACAAACAATGGATTTGCCTACTCCTTCAGGCAATTAGTGCCCTTGCTTGCTGGATCATCTAACGAATTTTATGAAATTTGTCACTTATTGACTCCCAACAACTGTTGGCTAATAGTGGCCCTGTGTGCTTGGAGTCCCCACACATCTGTGTTCCACACACGTGAGTGCTGAGCTGGTTCTCTATAGCATCAGTCAGCCTTGGCACAGGAAACAAAAAGTGAGCACAGGACAGAGGAGAGATGCTCACAGGTTACATCTGCATGAGGCTGGTGGAAATCTGCACAGAACTGGCTGCTGGAGCAGTGGCTGGAGTCAACGTGGGGCTGAGATGTTTTGAAGTGTGACACAGGAGGCGTCTAAGCACAGATTGTAAGCTTGCAGAGACCTGAAAGAGAATCAACTAAAAATGTTCGAAAATGGGAAGCTGGACTCAGAGGTATGATGGGAAGAAGGAAGATACTTAATTTTTATTTTATATCCTTTTAAATGATATGCTTATTCTTAATTCACACAAGTATGTTACTTTTTTAAGTTAAATAATAACAAGAAACAGGCAAATAAAATGATTCTCTCCATATTATTTTCAATGTTTCTCACTTCCTTTGGATATAAAAATCTAAGTTCTGCCTTCAGAATCTGAACTGATGATTCTTTCCAACTTCATCCTTTTCCTCTCTTCTTCACACCCTACACACTTCATACATAACACTTGGCGTTTCTTAACTATGCCATGCTGTCTCCTATTTGTCATATTTTATACATGTGATTCAACCTTCAGTAGAATGTCTGTATCCTCATTTTACTTAGATGATAATGAAAATAAAAATAATAAAATGAAGAATATGGTTTATTTTTAATATCCTAGGCCAGGCACATTTTAAAAATGTAATTCCTGCATGTTTTTCCAGTTACATTCCAGATAAAGCCACTCAAAGCCTTCTCATTTCCAAACAAATATAGATTTAATAACTTCTTCTGAGACCCCATAGAGTCTTTTTCATACCTCTCTCAGAAAATACATTTATTCCACTTCATTGTAATGATTTTTTTGTCTATTTCTCTCACTAGGTTGTGAATGCTGATCTCCTTTGAGATGGAAAATTGTGATCTTAATTTGTCTAGCACAAAACACAATGTTAACATTGAAAGTTGGGTACTTTATCAATGTCAGCTTCTAATTTTAATGACTAGCTTATGGTCATCTTGATACTAAACTATTTTACTTTTCAGGATACTGAGTTTAAACTATTTTCTTCCTTATGTTTGTATAGATAGGTGCTTTAATTCAGGAACTACACACGTAATTATAGTTTCCTTAATACTTATGTAAACTTATTTTAATCAATATTTTTACTCCACTTATTTAATATGCATTGCTCATAAAAGCCTTCTTTGCAATTGCTATTATGCTAACTTCCAGAATTCCCTTCCCTAATTCCCTCATTATGCATGGTAACAATATATTAAAACTTTGATCATGTTCACTTAATATCTAAAGTGCATTCACTTCAGAATCTTGTATTTTTCAGTACTCAAAAAACAGCATTGAAATTTCAACGAAGATTCCACTATCCCAGTGGGAATAAATCTCTACTTTACAAGCTGAGCTATCTGACTCAAAGTAATTTTCTACATACATTCCTTTCTAAGTGATTACATTATTTTTTATACTGCTCCACCAATATTAGAGAAAACACTTGAACTCTGATGCCTTAATATTACTCTAGGCATGAAACAAGAGAAAATGTAATCATAATATCGGCAGCTCTATTTAAACCCCCTTCAAAGAAGTTTGGATCAGGTCTCACACTGTGTCTGAAAGAAGATATTTATAAATTGCTTTGAATTATATGACACCTTTCTTCTCCCAAGAAGCTTATTCTGATAGTATTTATACTGTAGCATTTCAAATAATTGATTTGTTTCAGTGTGCATGTCCAGAGGCCTCAAGGACATGGCCATGTTTTTCACAGACCTAATAGGTAAAATTAACTTGGGGCAAAAACCAATGAAGGTAAGCTAATGCAATCTAGAGGGAGAACAAAGACTCAGCATGCTGTATGTCATTCATCTCATGGACTAGTTTTCTGTGTGTGCAAAAATACTGAAGATATATAAGTCACTGAATTTTCTATTTCCATCTCTGGCCCAGTGCTGACTCAGTAACTGGCTGTGGGCAAGGAGTCTCTAAACTTTTTGCAGCCACAATACATTTATTTAGTGGAAATTATGTTATTGGTCAGTTGTGTTTTAACAGCATTGCCTGCCAGATATTACAGTGACTAAAGAGATTATATTGTAAATAAATTTAAATTCCTTAGATGGTGAGAAGTAGCAAATCATAGCTCCTAGCTCCCTTAGTGTGCAAAAGGGACCTCCTGCCACAGCTCCACTCCAGGCAGGCTCACCCTGATGTTACTTGACCCATGAAAATTCCTCAGATTCTCTAATAATCCTTTGTCTCAAGATAACCTTACAATATTGCCTGAGCTGAGGCACCGATGATCAAAGATCTTATCTAACATAATAATAGATTTTTGGAACAGAAAGTGGTGCTAAAACTTCCAGTTCTCAGTAAGTATATTTCATAAGACATTAACACTGTTCCTCGAATTTACAGCATAGCTACTTTCTGCTCTCTGCCCTGACTCTAACTCTAACATATGGTTGTAGTTAGCAAAATTAGGCTAGTATGAAATCTAAAAAAATTAAAAAGGCAAACATCCTTTTAAGTCACAATTTATGTTGCTTCAGTCTGAGTCTAGAGTCCATTTTTACCCTCAATAAAGTATTTGTTTTGTTTAATTTTAAATAGATGTTAAAAGTTCAAATATTTCCTAGGCATGTATTTCTTAGCATTATTGTATGCCCAAGTGTCAAAGCCAGAATTAGAGAAGTGAGTAAAGGAGTGTAATGAACATGTGCACATTCATGTTGTACAAGTTAATGGTGACTAAGTCCCACTTGAAATGGAATGCAATTAATATTTGATATAAAATGCCACCTACCATTCTTGGTAAAATCTTAGCATAAATGAAAAAACAACAGAATTCAATAAAAGCTTTTATTTTAAGTCTATTTTCTATTAAAAGCTTTTTTAAAAAATATATAGTCCATTTTTTTTCCATTAGTTAAGACTTCTGTGGGACTTTGCCCTGGGCCAATAGGTAGGCTTTGATCTCATATTTCTAACAAGTATTTGGCAGTGGAGGACAGATCTAATGTTACTCTCCAGTTCAGTTCAGTCCCAACCTCCACTTCTAATTGCTCTGATGTCCTCAGGATCCCATGGGCCAAAATGAGCTCTGTCTGCTTCACAGTTCCATGTGCCTGACCAGTTTCCAGAAATGCCTCCTGCACTGAGGCTTCTTTGCAAATGTACAGGTTTGGCAGGAACTGTATATTGGATTCACTTGTGCAACATTTACTCTGTCCAGTTATGAAGATAAAGATTATGTAACACTCTTCAAATTGCTCTATTTTAACTGTTTTATTTTCTTCAACAACCTTGATATTAGTCTTCTACCTTAAGAGGAATATGTTAATGATCATGAATTTTAAGGGGGAACATCTGTCCTACTTGTGTGTTTTTTCCAAGGATGTTCAATAGCACAGGTGTAGACACTAAATATGTGGAAAGTTGGGTTTAACCTAGATTGTCTCCTAAAGTGGGTAGAATAGAAAAGAAGACTTTAAATGGGTGAAAGGTATATACAATAGCATTAAAAATAATTGGTCACTTGATGTTGTCAAAACCTGAACCTACCTGAATCAGACTTCTCATTATGTCTAGGGTAAGACTAGCATTAAAAAAGTGATCTGTTTTTACTTCTGCCTCCAGGAAGAATGAAATAATATGGCTAAGACTTAATACCTTGTCTTAACTAAAAAAAACAGCAAAATATTTTTAAAAATCAATGATATTCAATATTGAACAATAGGCAGCAAGAAATGATGACCTCTGAGGTACAGGGGTGGAGCGGGGGAGAGGGACAAGGTGAGCTCTACGATTGCCCCACACTACTATCTAGAGAAGTTTTCATAACATAGCACAGGGAAAGGGAACTGAAAGAGAGCCCGAAGGTATTTCTGAGTTGAAAGACAAATTCAGAGTCTAGAGAGGCCAATACACCTCGGATTCACAGGGCTGAGAGGCAGCTACTTGAGAGAGAACACAGAGGTCTCCAGAGGGTTCCCCTAGAGCCTTCCTCATGAGCAAGAGCATCACTGGTACATGCAGAGTGGAGAGTTTCTTAACTCGTGGGGCATTGGGCAGAGTCCTTAGAAGCGTATTGCTTTAAGCCACACCTAGAAAGGAACAACATGCTTCTAAGTAACTTACTGCTTCCCAGAATAAAGTCCAAAAAATATTAAAAGAAATGCAAATACTCTAGCACACCACATATAAAATTCACAATGTGACATCCAGTTAAAAAAAAAAAAACACGAGGAGTACAAAGCGGAAGAAAAATCAATCAGTAGGAACAGATGCAGAAATGACATACATGAAAGAGTCAGTAGACAAGACTGTTAGAACAGGCACTATAAATATGCTCCATATGTCCAGGAAAGTGGACACAATAAGGAGAGACATGATTTTTTTATATTTTAAAAATCAAAATGAAATTTTAAAGATGAAAAAATACAGCAAAATATTCATTCTTTTGGAATATTTACCAAAATAGAAAATATTTTGGGCCATAAAACAAGTCTCAATGAATACAAAAGTTTTCAAAACATGAAAAAGTATGTTGTCTGACCATAGTTCAATTAAACTAGAAATCAATAACAGAAAAATATATGGAAAATCCATAAATAACTTTAAAACAAAACAACATGCTTGTAAATAATTGATGTGTCAAAGAAGAAATCACAAAGGAAATTAGAAAATATATGAACTAGATAGAAATGAAAACACAATATGTCAAAATCTATGGGAAGCAAGTAAAACAGTTCATAGGAAGATAATTATAGCTTTAAATGCTTATGTAAGAGAAACAGAAAACTCTGAAATCAATACACTAAGCTTCCAAAATAAGACATTAGAAGAGTGAATAATATTCAAAGTAAGCAAAAGAAATAAAATAATAAAGAAAAGAGCATAAATCAATAGAAGAATAACGACTATATATAAATAGAGGCAGAGAGAGAAACAGAGACAGAGACAGAGATACACAGACAGAGAAAGAGAGACAGAGGGAAAGAGAAATAAAGAGAGAAAATCAATGAGAACAAAAGTAAGTCATTTGAGATGATCAATAAAACTGATAAACTTCTAGCCAGGAGAAAGGAAAGAAAATACATATTGTCTATATCATAAGTGAAGGCAGGAAACTCACTACTGATGCTACAAACATTAAAATAACAATAAAGGAATATTATGAAGAATTGCATTGCAATTATTTTAACAACTTAAATGAAATAAAAACATTTCTTTAAAAACTACTGAAGCTCATTTAAGAAGAAACAGACAACCTGAATAGCCCTATATCTACATCAAACATTGAATTTGTACTTAACAACTTTCCACAAAAGTAAATTCTAGGCATATGAAAGACTATTGGTGAATTCTATGAAATATTTTAGGAAAAAAAACACTAATTCATATTTTAGCTTATTCCGAGGCCATTGTTACTCTGATACCAAAACATGAAAAAAAATTACAAAAAAGAAAAGATAGAAGGAAAAGCGAGATAGGAAGAAAGGAAGGAAGGAAGGAAAAGAAAAATACATACAAATCAATGGCCCTTATGAACGTAGATGAAAAATTCTTAATCTAATTTCAGAAAATATAAAACATTTGTCCTTTATAAGACACTATTAAGAAAATGAAAGGGTAAACCATTAACAAGGAAAGTATCTTTGCAAAACATGTGTTTGACAAAGAACTTCCACCTAGAACAGGTATCAGCGTAATAAAGCCCACAGGCTAAGTCTGACCTGCGATCTGTTCCTGTAAATAAAGTTTTATTAATATCCAGCCATGTTTATCCAGCTATGTCTTATAGGTGGCTGTTTTCATGATACAAGGCCAAGTTGAATAGCTGCAACAAAAATCACATAGCCTATAAAGCCTAAAATATTCACTCTCTGGCCCTTTAAAGAAGTTTGTCAACCCTTGATCCAGAATATGTAAAGAACTTGTGTGGCATAATAATAAGACCAACAATCCAATTTTCAAAAATGAGCAAAAGATTTGAACAGACTCTTTACAAATGAAGATATACAAATGACCAATAGACACGAAAAGCCTCTCAGTGTCATTAGTTATTAGAGACATGCAGGTTAAAAATCACAGTGAGTTGTCACTATGTGACCACTAGAATGGCTAGAATTAGAGACTGTTCACACCAGCTGAGTGAGGGGAAGGGAGCAAATGGAATCCTCAAGCACTGCTGGTAGGAATGTAAAATGGTACCATCACTTTCAATAGTTTGATAATTTCTTAAAAAGCTAAATATACACCGGCTATATGACTGAGTCACTCTCCCCTTGGGGGTAAAATAATATGTCCCGACAAAGATATGTTCCTGCATGTTCATAATAGTTTTATATGTTGTAGCCCCAAAACTGAAAATGATGCAAGGTCTATCAGCAGTTGAATGGATAGACACATAGTGGCACGTACATTGAATGGAATACTAGCCAGCAAGAAAACGAGCACATTTTGAAAATAGTAAAGCATTACAGAATGTAAAGAATCCTTTATTCAAGTAAAAAAGAGTACATGCAACTCAATTATGAAATAGAAAACCCAATTTTCAAAAATGAGCAAATGGATGGATCTCATACTTATGCTGAGTGAAAGAAGCTAGATAATAAAAGAGGACATATCATATTGTGTGATATTTTATATAAAATTCTAGAAAATGGAAAATAACATAAAATGGCAGAAATCAGATTAGTGGGTACATGGCAGGGGGGAGGGGAGTAAGGGAAAGATTAGAAAGGGAGAGTAAAGAACTTTTGAGGGTGACAGAAATGTTCATTACCTGGACTGCTGTAATGGTTCCACGTTTGTATACATATGTCAAAACTCATTCAATTTTAGACTTCAAAATGACATTGTTGTACATCAATTTCATCTCAAAGCTATACAAAAATGGAAACTTTTCTTGAATAATATTTCCATAGCCACAATTTCTCCAACACAGATATCATTCCTGAAGTGTTACTTGCAAGGGAAAAATAATTATAGTGACATTCAGCGTAGCTACCCAGACAGTCTGAGAAGCAGCAGTCAGCATTGACTGAGAGTTTGTCAGAAATACTGGATCCTTTCACTAGTTCAGCCACCACCCCAGAGCTTTTGATCAAAATATATATTTTGGAAAGATCTCTAAGTAACTTAAATGCCCATTAAAGTTTGGGAAACGCTGTTCAAGAGACGACAGCTTTGGCTCAAATGAAAAGTGAAAATCAATATAAATACCTCTCATTAGAGATGTTATTTCAAAGTTTCCATTTATCATGTACTGGGTATTACTAGATAATTCTAAAACATTCTTTGATTCTGATTCCACAGTCCCATGTCATTGTCTATTTTTTCCCAGGGCTGCTACCATTTTTCATAAGTGTATTTTCCTCTAATATCTTTCCCACTTTTATAATCGTTCCATACTTAGCCATAAATGCTCATATTCTCATCAGGAACACAAAGTGTTGGTAATAGCTTTAAAGTCACATTGGGCTCCCTCACCTCCATTCCTATCCAGGATTCCTGTGCATTGTGGTAAAATGGGACAAAGGGTATTTTCAGAGAGTTAGTCATCTCACAAGTCAAAATCTCTAAAATTAACTCCAGAAATTATTGACAGAAATACATGAAGAGAAAAAAACTCAACCCTGTAAATGACTATCCATTTAATCCTCTTTAAAGAAACTTTCAGTAAAATAAGTACAACTCAGAGAAATGAAATAGGAACAAAGATTTTAAAAGAAATGTATAATAGAAAGCAAGTGCATTGAGAAAAGACCACACACCAAGGAAAATATTACCTTAATTTATACAACTTTTTATAGATTTTCCTGTGCTTTCACATTCATTATTTCATTTAATCCTGGCCATAAATGGATGAGATAAGTAGCCAAATGTTATTATCTCCATTTTCCAAACAGTTATGTAATTTGTCCAGCCTCACTCAGCTGGGGATTCAAATCTAGCTGTTTCAACTTGGAGCCTAATGTTCCCTCCACCAGCCCACACTGCATGTATGCACTATGAAATGTCCTTGCAAGGGACACTGTGATGGTCTCTTGCAAGCTTCACATTCAAGAAGTTCAGTTAAAGACTAAATGCCCCGAGACATTTGCTCTCATGATGAGCCAAAATCTGAAAGAGTTTGATGTTAAAATCAAAATCACTTTTAAGTTACAAAAGCATATAAACACTTCTTTATCTCAAAACTTTTTATCTTTTTACCTAAAATGAAATAGCAAACAAAGTTAAATTTCACTTGCTTTCTCTCTCTATATATATATAAAAATAAGTAAATTTGGTAAATAAAACTTCTGGGTAGAAAGTTTTTGTTTGTTTGTTTCTTTAAATATGGAGGGTTTTTTTTTTTTCCATTAAGTAGTAAATTCTAGTGAGTTCCAGATGTCATATTTTAAAAGGTACTGTTCTCAGACTTATTTCTACTAACCAAAGAAATCTCCCCTTTTTAGGTGAATTTATTGTATTTCTACTACCTTTTATCCTGGAGTCAACCATGTTTTGTTTTTTTGTTTTTGTTTTTGTTTTTTTTTTACTTAAATGATGGTTCTTCTTGATTTCTTATTAAAGGGCTTGACAAAAATATATAAAAATGACACCTGAGAAAAGAACATGTCTACTCCTGGGAGTCATCGAATTTCAAATTTAAACTTCGGAAAATATCTAAAAAAAAAAAAAGCCAAAGCAAATACAGAGAAAGCACAAAGAGAAATATTCTCCATCCCCTCCCCTCCCCCTCCGCCCCTTCTCCCCCTTCATCTTTAGCTGGGGAGGAGGAGATTATCTGGTTTTGTTTTGTTTTGTTTTACATTTGGTCAGCTGGCACACTGCACAGTAACTTGAGATTTCTTTTCCTTTCTCATTTCGGTTGCTTTCAGATGTGTCCTAAATTAGCTTTTCTTTAAGTTGCAGGGAGCTGGCCTCCATTCCCCAAGTGAAACAAGAGTTCCCCTCGGGTGAGAGTGCCAGCTACATATATTATCCATCCTGTTCCCAGCAGGAACATTCCAGTGCCTGCTTAGAAAAATTAGTCACATGAGTTTTTAGACTGGGGAGGCAGTGGCTAGCCTCAGTTATCTTTACTTTGTGAGAAAATTAAAATGTTTCTTTCTTTTCATGTCTCTCAGGCACCCTTTTAGATTTCTGTAGATGCTTTACCTTTTCTTCCTGACAGTCAAGGATGAGCCCATCTTTGGGATGCTCCAAAAATTGGGGGCACATCTAGCCTGTTGACACTTCTTAGTTGGCCCAATTCCAATTTGGCTAATTACATTCTGCTCCTCAAAAAAATAAAAAAGATTGCATTTTCATTTGGAGATGAAAAAGGCTGTTTTTCAACAACTTCTGAGCTAAAAGCTCACCCTTCAAAAGCCCAGAATGTGAGAGAATCCGAAAGACAGCCATTCCCAAAGGATAAAGTGGCCATCCTTGTACCCACTCCAAAATCAGTATAAAAAAAAAAAAAAAATCTATGATTATCTGGCTGCAGGAGTTTGCCCTTTGCTTTAAAAGACATACTTCTTTACCAATGGATAGTGATGACATATTTGAGGATCCACACCAAACACCATCCAAAAGAGGCAGGAATTCCCTGGAAACAGACTGTCTGTTTCTTTTTTGAAAATGAAAAGCATTGTAAACTAATCCAAAAAGTCAAAGTCTGTAGTTTCTAACCTCTTCTTTGATGCTACATGTTGTAAGCTCCAAATGTATCTAGCGTACTTAAGGTATTCACTGAAATACACACATCTTACCATGATGTTTCTTTTTTGCTAAAGTGTTTACAGCAAGGGTTCTTGACTTATTTCAACTGCATGAAACAATGTGACATTTCTCCTTATTATTTTAGCTTTATTTCAGAAGTTTCTAAAATACTTGTCTCTACAAGATTTCCTTGATGTTAAGGCACAGGAAATTGCTTTAGGCTCTGCTGACTCAACATTTACAGAGTTTCTTCTGATGAAATATTTGTTTGCTTTGAAACCAAATGATGTAATGCAACTAAGACAATGTAGAATTATACTAATTACGGTCTAAGTTGACAGATTTAGATGGAATCATACTTTATGTGCTCTTGTAGTATATATAGTCATTATCTATCAAGTATTCACACGTAGATTGGAAATTTTCACACCAACTGTCAAAACTCCAAATCAACCATCTTAAAAAAAAAAAAGTAAACGTCAGAAGGTTTACGTGTTTAGTTTGGATAGCACCACCAAGAAGTGATCCGTGAAAAAATTTCATTTTGCCAGTCTTTGTGACTAGAGTTCCCATGATTAAGCATTTCTGGAGGGTACATCTTAACTTTAAAATTCATAGGCTAAAAATAGGTTCATGGGACGTTTGTCATTAGTGTCACACTTTTACATTTTCTATTACATGTTTTGTAAAATTGTATTCATATCTGTCTCATAAATAGCCCTAAGAGAAAGAGAATAATCATTATAGAAGCAGATTTTACCCCTAGATATCGGTGATGATAAGGTTTTAGAGAATGTAGTTTTAGGTATTGAGGAAGAGGGGAGACGCTGGGAAAATTTCCAATTTTCACTTAACATTAAACTTTCTTATACAAAACAAAAACGACAAGTTGCAAAAAAACTTATAAGCTCAATGAAAGGGCAGAAAAGTAGTAGAAGAAGAAAGAAAGATGGTCAATTTATTTTAAAAAAATCACTAATTATACATGAATCATACAAACTGTTCCTAGAAAATGGCAGCCTAATAAGGAAAGGGTTGGGGGGATATTTTTAAGTTGTTTTGCTTCTGTACCAACATATGTTCTTGACCTTTGGAAGTTCCAGATTTATACCTTAGGGAAAAAAGGAACCAAGTTAGGTGTGTTCACAGAAAGGCATTCACATGCCTTTGAATAAATGATGAGCTTATTTTTATTTAAGGATGAAAATTTAGATATATTTATCTGAAAATATTAGTATATTTGGAAAATATACCTAAAATTTAAAAAAAAAAAAACTTGAAGAATGTGGACAGAGTAAAAGCCAGTTCTTAAAATACTGGACTTAGATGTCACTCTGATATCTGAGGGGAGTAGGGTTAATAAAAGAAAGAGAATTAATAGAAGGAAGACACATTTTTCTAAGTGTGTAGTAAATTTGTGATATTCTTGACTCCAAGAAGTAGAAAATATTCTATGCTCTGGATAGGTGTGAATTATTACATTAAAGATACCATAGAGGTTAGTAAAACAGTTTTGTGAAATTAAATCGCAGTCCTAAGCCTTTTATATCTAGATTATGTAAAGATCAGTTACCATGCTCAGCTAAGATACCCAAGTATTTTTATTCTCAAAGTAAAATCACTTAAAAAATAATCATTTAAAATCATTTAAAAAATAATCATTTAAAAAATTTGACCTAGGATAGCTAGGTCAAATCTTATATACATATAGTATGTGATTATAGTGCCTTTATCTATAGGACAAAGTTCCAATGATAATGGAAGAAATGAAAAATAATAGGTGTTCGAATACAGAGTAATTGAGCATACAGAAGTAACAGAAATGCCAGAATGCTGGAGACGCCACTGAATTTTTTATTACTCTCTTCTACCACTAGTCCTTAGGTCACTTTCTGAACCTGGAAGAATCCCAGATACTTCACAGATATATATATTTTTTAAATCTTGGTTACTATCCAAATTGTAAATTGTCACAGCTCTCATAGTAGCCCTACTCTACATCTTTAAGTCTCTAAGAATACATAAAATGATAACCAGATTTCTATTCCTAATGTAAAGTGCAACCTTCCTTCCCCTGAGGGGACCTCTGAGAGTCTATGTAAATTGGTCCTCAACATTTTCTGTTACTTTCTCTCTGAATCTCACTGAATAGAACAAAATGAATGTCTAGTTAAGACTAAATCTATATAGGATCCTTAGTGATTTTATTAATTATTTTGACCAAAAGATAGATTTTTTTCCCTTCCTCACACTGGAAAATTTGACACAAAGAACTGATTTCCACTTCAACGTGTAGTAACTGCGGAAGAAGCTGCAGGTTATTTTCTGGTTTCCTCAGCTGCATGTGACTCTTAAAAAGGATGGCATTCTGACAGCAGCAACAACTCACAGGGAACAAAAGAGAAGTTTGTAATGCCGGTGACCTCTGCTGCTAGGTGAGTGCAGAAATTTTAGAAATAAAGTGACAAAATGCTTTAGCAATGTTATGGTCATCCTATGCTTAATTTCACTAAGGTGTTCAACTTTAACAATTTCATTTAGATGATTTAACACAATAACAAATAAAATTGAAACAGCACCATTTGGGAAATACTAAACTCTGTTTCATGAGTGATGTACGTATTCTAAAATCTAACTGTACAGCCAATGATATACTTGCATGACTATTGGCTTGAGTATTTGGGCTTTGATTTTAACTTTTGTAATAGCTGAGGCAAAAATTTACCATAGAAAATTTTTAAAAGGGAGATGGTCTTCATAAATGAGCAGAAATGTGGGTATCTGGATACTTCCTGAAAGCAAAACACAGACAAGTGTCCAAACGCAAGCTCTGTCATTTATATGTAGCAGAATTTGAATATAACAATGCTGCTTATTAGCCTTTTGTTAATGAAAGATGTGGGTATAACTACTCTAGTTAGGGCTCTACCACTCAACCAGTTTGGCATATAGCATCCCAGGCCAATTATGAAGAATCTGTGATGGAGCAATGATAGAGCAACCCTTGATGTTCACATGGGTTGGTGTGATCCAATTGTCTCTGGCTTATAAAACTCAAGAGAGATTGTAATGAGAAGAGGATAGAAAGTCATGGGGAACCCATACATATACAAGGATAATGAATTGGCAGACCACAAAACTGATATTTTAGGCAAAGTGACATCTTGGAAGAATGTATAGAAAGGAGAGTAAAAGGCATAGTCAAATGACAAACTCAAGCAGGAAAAAATTATTAAGCATGAAAACATGAATTAAAAAATGTAAATAAGGGGGAGGTGCTGGTACTGAGCTTCTCAAGAACAGAGGTAGCCAAAACCTAAGTCAGAGCAGTCAGAAGTACACTGGAAAAAGGTAAGAAAGCTTAATGAAACTATGATATAAATTAGTCACTAATCATTCTCTTTATGTGGAATTGGTGACATCTTCTGCTCCCCTATCTTCCACCGAATAATTCTTTGAAGGAGAAAAGAGAAAGGGAAAACTAACATTTCCTGATGTAATACTGTGAGCCTGACAAAGCTTCATATGCTGTCATGTGCAATCCTCATGATGATGAAGGGTGAGGATGCTTTGGAGGGTCTAGTAAGATGGGAGATACACTATATGGAAATTCTCAAGAATGGCCGGCTCCCCATTAGAAGCAAGAAGTGACCTGCATGCTTCTAATATGATGGAACAAAATGTCTACTTTATTCCTGGAGTAGAACTAAGGAGAAGAGGGGTGCAATCTGATGAACCCTACCTTTAGAAGTAAAAGCTGAGAACAGAAGTCTAATACAGACTTCAAGGTAGCAGGAAAGAAAAGAAGTTGGGATTTCCAGAAGAGGAACAAGAACTACTAAAAAAATAATATTTCTGTATCTTTCTAATGTTCCCATGGTCATTTTATTTGTGGTTTCTCATCTACTTTTATAAAATGATTGGCTTTATAACAAAACAAAACAAAAAAAATGTCCTTATCCTTTCGGCCATAAAGTAGATTGATCATTGGAGAACCTGTGTCTAATGCAGTTGTGGTTGGGTAATGACAATCCCAAAGGCAACCCAATGACACCACCAATACATACTTCAGATTTTGTTTGCTACAGTAAGAAAGAAAGGGAAGAAGTAAGGGAATAATGGAGGGAGGGAGAGCTGGGGGAAGAAAGGAGGGAAGGAGGAAGAGGGGATGGAGGAAGGGAAGGAAGGAAAGAAAAGAGGGAAGGAAGGAAATTAGCTCCAGGTCCAGAAGCATAAAGAATGAACCAGGGTTTGAGACTTTGCCCAAGGTCTGAACAGAATGGATCTGTGAACTTCTTGGTAACCCATGAAGCAGATATCACACCATATATCTTTTGAGGAAATTTAGGCTGACAAATCCTGTGATGTGCCCAAGCTCACACAACTAGCAAATGGTGGAGATGGAATTTAAGCACATCTGTGATCCACTCCCAAGCCCATAATCATGCTTCTTCATCACAATGACTGACAGATGAGAATTTTAAACCCAAAATAAGAAAACGGAGCCATAAATAAATAGAGAACAATAGGAAGATATAGCAAAAATGATACTTAACAGACATTAGTACAATCACTGTAATTGAAAAAGAAAAGAAAAATATTACAGAATTTAATAAAATATTGTAACATAAATATGTATTAGTCTAATGAAGTCCAATTTGTAAAAGAATGAAAGCTTGGTGTAACATCTTTAGTTCACTTAAGAAAGAATTATAAGCATGAAATAAATAAGCAAAAACTTTTGAGTAACAGGTTAAGAAGTTCTACGTTTTACTGTCACTTAGTGGGATCTGTGTTATAGTCCATTTTTATTATAGCTGAGCTTTACTGGACATGTTCACTGTAGTTTGGGGAATACAAAAGAACCCTGGGCTGGGGTTCTGATGCTTTGCTTGTTATAAGATCTATAATAAATCACTTCAAGGAATGTCTGGACCTAAGTTTTCTAACTTACAAAAATGAGGCACTTGGCCTAGATGAGTAGCTATCGTATTTTGTTTTGTTACAGAACTCCTTTTTCCAAATAAATTCTTCAGTCGTTTTCAAATAAGTAATGCTGATAAAATTGCAGCATGACGAATACCAAAAAAAGAAAGATTTTTTTTCCCCTTGAACTCTTAGATTTATGCCTTAGAGGAGGCCAAGCCTTAAAACATGTGGAAAAATGATACTAAAATAAAATGTACTTCGGCATTTCACATATTGTATTCCAAAAGTTCTAGTTCTTGGAAGTAGTGTTTAAAAAAAAATTCTCTGGCTAATAATAATGTTGAATGATGAACAGTTCATCTGCCTTTTGGAGAGTTACAATATGTGTATCATGTTGAGGAACCAGTGAAATTCTTCAGGAAATAAACTTGTTTAACTTTGTTTACCCACATGTAACACAAGTGATCTCAGGGACACTTTTTTTTTCTGTCACCTCAACTGAATGTTCCAAAAAACATGCTTTCTAATATGAATTACAAGCTCGTGAACTAACTCCAAGGACCCTAGAGTAAACACCTTGGCCCACTTACAGACTCTGAAATGGCACCTACTATATAATAGCAAGTCAATGGACATTATATCCATGAATTTAAATTTGAATTCTGTAAGCACACAGCAGTTATGATTCCATAACTGAGTGGCAGATCATAGTTAAGGCATCTTTTAACAGAAAGGGAAGTTGTTGATAATTTAAAGGGTATTCAAAGCTCTTCCAAGAAAACAAATCTGCGATAATGAGATAAAATACACATCCAAAACAGAGGAAATACCTTGAAAATACCTCTGTCTTCCCTTTTCCCCTTGACTTCAAGCTAAGACTTTGTGCTACTGATCCATCTTCTCTCTATTTCTCATCATTCCCCTTAGCCAAGGTGAGAAGAGAAAAATCTGAAGAAAGAGGAAATGCTAGAATCACAGTATCCGCCCCACCTCTACCCTGCTCCTCTCCTAGACCTGGTCCTGCCCGTTGACACTCGTATTCTGGCTTCCGTAACAAGAGCTTCAATGCGGGAGGCTGGGTATAGCTCAGTGGTAGAGCCTGTGTTTAGTTAGCATGCATGAGGCCCTGGGTTCAATCCCCAGTACCTCCATTTAAAACATACACACACACACACACACACACACACACACACACACACACACACACACACACACACACACACACACAGACACACACACACACACACCCCTACACCTTAAAGAAAAAAAGAGCTTCTCTTCCTCCCAGAACTGGGGCTTTTGTTGAAGCTCCAGTGTGGCCCAGGTATGGTTTTTCCACGGAAAATGTGGATTAATATTCTTTAAGCCCTTTTCTGTACAGAGATTATCTTCCACCATCCATGTGCACCTCTGAAATCAGTAAGTGAAAGGAGAAGGGTGACATAAAAAAGACTGCTGTTGCCTCATTTCTAAAAATGTCCAGTAAATAAGGATAGGGAGAGAACTGCGGTTACTTTTAGAAATGGAGAATAAAGAAAAAAACTAACTCTAGTTTTTTTTTTTTATTGAACTATGTTGAACAAAAACTTTGTTAAGCCATAGATGGTGCCGTGAAGCAGACAAACCAAAAAAAAAAAAAAAGAGAGAGAGAGAGAGGAAAATATAAAGAGTGGGGGAGCAATTTAAGGACAGGATCCAGTACCAAAGAGTGAGTTTTATCTCCAACACTTCAGCTGTTTAAATCCCTAAACTGGCCCTGGTGGTACCCGCCACCACTGGTATAGGAGGATGCAGCACCATCCACTTGCTAAGAGATGTGAGTGCTGGGGAGACTTCTGTCACTCCATTACACTGTTGCCAATGCAAACTGAACATGTGTGGTTTTTCAGAGAAGCATTTCAGCATGCAGTGTTAAGTCTCACAGCATTCTGGACACAGCACTCCACTTCAGTGTACGGTGTGATTCGTGGGCTGGCCTCGGGGCTGGAACTCCAGCTGTAATGTAATATGATTCCCACCCTTTCGGATCACAACCTGTTCATCAAATGGAGACTGCACTTCTTTTCAGGAAAGAAAAGTACTGAGGTTTCTCCAGAACAGTTCAAATACAGGAAATGTTCCAGAGGATAGCAATCAAAAATGATGAATGAGTTAGACTGCTTTATTCATGTGGAAATATAAATGAAGCATAGATTACCCGGGAGAAATTTGCTGAGGAAAAAAAGGAATTTGGGAAAACCGTGTGATGGTCTACAGAATGTGGAAGGCACAAACCTCAAGGCTAGAGAAGTAACTCAGTATGACTCAAGGGTTAGGAGTACTAATAACAGAATGTTCACAGAGTAAAACAGAAGCTGCCTCCCCTATTGAGAAAGTAGCAGAGAAACTGCACTGATTTGAATGTGGTCTAGGAATCCAGACCTGCTGAAGACTTAGGAATAGACTCTAAAAGTATGTAATAATCATGTTAAAAAGAGATAAAACCACCTAACCAGGGAACCAATAACAGTTCCTCTGCATTTTCTAGATATGTTCTTTGACATACAGGGTCATATTCTTTCATAAATATTGGACTCAATCAATTTGTTACCAACTCATCCCACCACTGGAAAGGCTGCTGAAAACATTAGTGGTTGGTGGACAAGCTGCGTGTGCTTTTCTCTGGGCATCTAAAAAATCAACAGATGTATGATAAGCAATTAAAAATCACATAGTTTATTTCCAGTGATAAATAAATAGCAATCTCACATATCCTTAACAGTTTCCAATGCTGTCCAGTAGAAAAACAACGTGAGCACATGTGTAGTAAGTTTAAATTTCCAAGTAGCTACATGTTTATAAAATAAAAAGAACAGATAAAATACGTTTAATAATACATTTTATTTAAACCAATGTATCCAAAATATTATAATTTAATTTTGTGATGCTGGCCACATTTTAATACTCAGTAAGTATATGTGGCCAGAATACCTATTATACTGCAGAGAAGCCAAGAGAAAAGTAGAGGCATAATGCAAAGAAGAAAAATTTGTGCATGGGTCCAGGAAGGAACATTCATTTTGATTCAAGGTAATGAACATAACGACTGTATTGCGCACTCGACAGGTAACTTAACTGCAAAAGGGAAGGAGGGCCAAAGGCACTATGTGTATGGTAAAGTTAGAATACCATCAAAATAAAAATGAACTCCTTGATGTGATTTTAAGATCAGTAAATTTTATAATAAAATGATTTCCTTTATATTCCCTCTAAGTGATCAATTAGTATTGGATTATAACCCAAAAGATAAAATAAATATCCATGAGTCCACCTAATATAAATGATTAAATAAATTAACAAAAAAAGAGACAAATCTCCTATGCAGAGGAATTCCACATAAATTAAGGAGATACTCCAACCTAATGGAGGGGAACTTAATGCCTCATCCTTAAAAGTGGGCTGCATATAGTGACTTCCCACCAAAGAGTACAATATGGAAATAGAGGAGAAAGAGTAACAGAGGAGAAACCTGACAAAGATTACTTCTGCCTGGTAATTAAGCTCAATATCAATGGTCATAATTCATGCAGATGGTATGTGCCCTTCAACCTTGATATGATATGATAAAAATGAGACACTTTACTTCTGTGAACTTCCTCCCCAAAATCCATAACCCTGGTACAATCATGAGAAAAACATCCAATCCCAGTAGAGGGTCACCCTACAATATATCCAGCGAGTACTGCCCAAAACGTCAAGGTCATCAAACACAAGGAAAGTCTGAGAAACTTTCAAAGCCAAGAAGAGATTAAGGAGACAGAAAAGAGAGAGAGGACAATAAGTAAAAGCTGAGGAAATCTGAATGAATCATAGGCTTTCATTAATAATAATATATCAGTGTTGGTTCATTAATTGTAATAAATAGGTGATGCTAACGTGAGTTATTAACAGTAGGGGAAACAGTGTGTGGAGTTAAGAGGTGGAGGAGGATGTACAGGAATGCTCCATACTACCTGCTCAATCTTTCTGTAAACCTAAAACTTATCTAAAATAATCTATTAATTGAGAAATTAATATTCTTACTAACATATTGACATAAACTTTAATATAGGTAAGATTTATTTTTGGAACCAACATAACTAATAACAAGACCAAGGACTTTAGTGACGCCCCCTGAATTGGATTGCCAAGAAAATCCATTCCGAGGGCATTTGGCATCCTTACTCATTTCTTATGAAAACTACAATACTACAATTCTCTATGGAAGCAATTCTCATCAGAATATAAACTGCTCAAGTCTCCATAGTGTTGCAAACTAGTCCAGCAACTACCCTAAACCTTCCTTCCCACTCACAGCTGATCTTGGAAGATTTCTCTACATTCACTGTCACTACCTCCTTATTTTCCAGTCATTCTTTAATCCACAGTAATCTGGCTTCTGCTCCAATTACTCTTTCAACGTCAATCATGGTCTGCCTAAATCAGTGGGCACTCACCCATTATCTCATTTTATTTTTTGGAAGTACCTGACACACTATCCATTCCTTCCCTTTTAAAGCACTTTCTTCCTTTACATTCATCACATTTCACTTTTCTGGTTTTCTTCCCACCTCTCTTTAATCTTCTTGGGGATGTGTGTGTGTTTGATTCCTATTCTGTCCTTAAATGTTATTGTCTTTCCAGTTCAATTAAGCTAATTCTTTTCACTCTACCTTACTCTCTGTGTGATTATCTTAATTTCCATGGCTTTAGTAACTGCTATAGGTTGGTGTATACCAAACATCAATCTCCTGACCAGGGCTCTCTCCTGAGCTTGGGAAAACATTATCCTACTTACACTGGTATTTCCACTTTGCAGCTCTACTCACATATCAAAGTTAAGAAATCCCAGAGTAATCTGTCATCTCCTTTTCCCCAAACTCCTTATCTTTCTATATTCTCTCTCTCAGTATAATTGTATCACCATTATCTACTCAAGACAGTATTGTAGTCATTATAATCAACTTTATCCTCACTTCCAATATTAAATCATTCCTTAATTTTTCTCAACATATCTCTTAAAAACTTTTCAAATCCATCAACTTCTACCCATCCCTAGATCCACCATCCTAGTTCAAGCCACCATCATCTCTTACCTCAATTCCTTCAATAGCCTCACCCTGGTCTCCATGTCTCCAGCCTTTTCCCCTTCAGTCCATTTTCCACTCTAGCTCATCATTACCTACTTCAAGACACTTTATAATGATTGCCCTTTACTCTTAGTTTGAGGCCCAAATGATTTAATTTTGCTAAACTGTTCTTTATAATCAGGACTTTGCTTAACACTCCCATTTACTTTTCTATTTCTTTCCCTCCTCCCCTGCTTCCACCTCACACTATGCTAAACTGCTTTCAGTTGCTCAGATATCTCTGCTGCTCACTCTGTCTACATCATCATGCTGCTTCACTCTCATTTTCAATAACTCTAACTTCAGGGTTAGGCCTAAATATTTCTTTGGTCAAGAATCCTTCTCTGAATCCTCAGATCCCTGATAGTTGCCTCTACTGTATTTTGCCACAGGGCATTTTACTTCTGCTCTTAAAACCTTTAACACACACATAATATTTCAAATTTCCTGATTACTTATCCATACTGCTAATTAAACTCCAAGCTCTCTGAAACTAACAAGAATGTTTCCATTATTTGTTACTCTCTCTCCAAGAAGGTCTAGGACAATGGCACAGAAAATGTTTGCTAGATGGGTTGATTGATTAACTGATGGGAACATGGGTGGATGGTTGAAGTAACTCAGAAAAAACCTGAAAGGTAGAAAATACATTTAACTTAGAGTAAAAAAAGAAAAACCAAACCAAAACAAACAAACAAAAAAACCTCTCTCGACGGGGTTACTGCTTGCCTAGTGCTTTTGATTCTAATACTTTTTCTCAGAAATCACCTTGGTTTCTGTGTATGAAAAATTCATAAAGAATACCCACTGTATCCCAGGTTTAAAGTGAGGATTTTCCAAGAGAGTATTATTTCTTTAGGTTGCAATAGTCATGTTAATCACCTAATACCATGTTTGAACTACACATGAATGGACAAGACCAAAATTCCAATACATCAAAGGACTCAAGTTTGATAATAACAACTTGGAAGCAATCAGAGAATGGTTAAGGAAAGAATTGTCAGCAACTGAAGGATAGCAGTGGGAATTAACCAGTACCTATCATGGGGCTATGACCACAAATTCACTATGAGATAAACAGAATAGCCACAGAAGCCAGAATGAACCCCTGGCTCAGGTTTAGACTTGACAATTGGACAGCCTAGTAAAAGACCTAGAGTGGATTAGGAAAGTTTGAGTATTAGTAGCAGCAAACATATAGAATAATAGGGGCGAGATCAAAGATACTTCACTGTGCTTACGTGCAAGAGAAGATTGAGAAACAAAACTATGGAGTAAAAAACTTGGAAAGTCAAAGATACATAAGGTATTGTCTCCAAATCAGCTTTTTTCATTCAAAAGCAACACTAGCTAAATCATTTCAAAATTCTTTATTTTTACTATTTCTTTTGGTTTTACTTAAAAGTAAACAAAAACCCTACACCATTCTCTGTCCTATGTTATAAATAGGCACCAAAATGACATAATGATAAAATCAATGTTAACACAATTAAAAGTAAGAGTTTCTTTTGACTTCTATCCTAAAATTAGTATTCAAAAGGTACTTGTTTGGTAAATGAGTGAGCCAGAGTAGGAGAAATAAGTCACTTAATATTTGGCTCACCTTGTGCCAGGTATTATACTGGACGAAAAAAATAAATTAGAACATACTTGACCATCTATCTTTACTCATAATATCATGTTACTGAACTGCTCATTTCTGAGATAACTTGGTACATTTTTTTAAATTCTTTTGTTGATTCTAGCAGTTCCATATTTTCTCATTATCCCTCCTTTCCTGCAGGCATTTGTGCATAAAATTGTTTTTAAACCATAAAGTTGTTGTTATAAATGGTGCTCTCTTTGACGAAGAAGGCTGTACTTGACAGATTAATGATACTAAGTTATTTAATAACCTCCTATCTTTAAATAACTTATAAGAGACACAGTTCATTTGTTTATTTTCAGTCCTTGGACTTTGTATAGGCAGTTAAGACACAGGAAGGAATTAGAGCAAACTCATTTCTGCCTCAGGAACTAGGGTTGAGCTCTTCTCCCTGTGTCGAATATTTATTTAAATTTCCATGCAGAGTCAAGTGCCAATTACATTAAAACAATCTAGACATCTTTAAAATCTAAAGGCTCATTCATTGGGTAAGCTGGCTTCCAAGATTTATGGAAATAGTGATTTCATAGAAGTCTGTAGTAACTTGTTCCCTTACCTAAGGTGCCCATTGAACTAAACAACACAAATGCAAAATTTTATGGGAAAAATTTTATTAGGTAGCCATAGGTGGAAACATCAAACTTCTCTGCTGATTTCTCTTAAATGAAGAACATTAAATATCATAAAATAAAATGTATAATTAGGTTTATGTCCCCCAAAGACTAATGTTAGAAAACAGGCCTATCTGATCATTTAAATTTATTTTAAAAATGAGAATTTGCTTAAGTGTTTTATGTTTACTCCTTTAACTCTTAAATTCAAATAGATTTTATTCTTTGAATTTTTTTGAGCCTTGGGCATTTTTCTACAATTTGTTTAACTGAATATTCTCTGAAGGTAGATTTTATGTGTGTGTATACTTGTTTGATTTTGCTTTTACTCAGTCGAAATACACTTCATCTAACTTCTTCTCCATATTTCCAGTTGCTTTGTAAAAAATAACTTGAAGCAGGTGTATAAAGTTGAATGGAACTCATTGTGGGAACACATCAGATTTGTTAGAAATTTAACTTGGTTTTTATGAAATATTACATATTTTAAAAAACTGGTAGCCAAGTTTTAGAAACTACTCATTCTTGGTTTGTGGATATATACGACCTTACTTACTAAAATACATTTATCTGTTTCATTATACTCTGTTTACATCAGTTGTGACAGTCACTGTCATTTCGTAATTTTTTAAATGTCAGCACATAAGAAGTCCCCGATTAGTATATTTATTCTACTCTGGATACTATGACAAGTTTTTATGATTTTGCTACAGCCATAGGAAAAACCTTGACTTGTTTTCCTTAAGGTTCCACATAGTGGTGGCTGTTTGCTCCTCATTTAAGTCTGAAAGTTCAAAACTGTAACTATGCTTTATGGCACGCCTGATCAAACATTTTTAAACCACTATTTTTAAAGATGTATTTTCTCAGCAACCTTTAAAGAAATGAATGCTGGGTAAACTTTACTACTGATTCATAACATTTATTTTTAATACGCTTTGTATCCTAGCACCGTGTTTCACATTTCACATGAGTTTCAGCTCAGGCCTGAAGTCAGAGTTCCTGTGGCTGCTTATCTCTGCATGGGCACTGATTATCCTTCTCTTTCATCAACAGTTGAATAACAATATGTAGGTTGTTTGAAGTAGGCAAAGAGACAGAGTTTACTTTTTCAGACTCCCTACTCTCACAGCAAGTTCCAAATTTGTATTACTCAGGGTTCTCCAAAGAAACCAAACCAACAGAAAAATATCTACTCACAAACAACAACCCATTAGAAGATAAAACAGAAGGCTCCCTTTACAATGACAATGAAAAAAGAATGTCTAGGAATAAACTTAAGAATAAATGGAAAGTCCTTATTCAGGAGACTAAGGTGTTATGGACTTAAATGAAAAGTTAAACAAATAAAATTACATTAGTTGTTCTTGGATAAGAAGACTTAATATTGTAAAGACAAATATTCTCCCTGAGCTAATCTATAAATGCATTAGTACCCAAGGAAACTCACTTGCTAGATGTTTTTTAATTAGCAAGGTAATTCTAAAGGTTATGAAAACAACAAAGGAAAAACAACGTGGCAGGTTAACAGTACCAGATATTAAAACATATTTTAAAGCTTCAATAATCTGAAGTGTGGTGCTAGTGCATGAGTAAACAATCATAAAAGGAACAGACTAAAAAATACACAAAATATAAACAGGAATTTAAGCCATGATTAAAATAGCATTTCAAATCATTAGGGAAAAAGGATTATTTAACATATGGGAAGATTAAATATAAATGTCAAAAATGAAACCAAACGTACTAAAAACACAAAAGTGAATTTTTTGTTTAAGACCTTTACCTAGGAAGGACCTTTTTAGGCAGACATAAAATCTGGAAGCCATTAAATAAAAGACAAATACACTTGACTCCATAAAAATTAAAATATGCGTTAAAATACTACCACAAACAGAATCAGAAGGCAAAAGTCAAATTGAGGGGGAAAATACAACTTATAGACAAAGAACATACTATAGTATATAAACAATTTTAAGAATCAACAAGATACACCTGCCAATCCTATTGAGAAATGGGAGAACTATATGAAATTCAGAGACATGGAAATAAAAGTGGCTCTTAAAAGTGTAAAAGATGTAAAACTTTACATGAAACAAGACAAACATTAAAAGAAAACCGAGACACCATTTTCTACTATCTGACAATGGGAAAATCTGGACTGTCATTGCTGATGGGAGGGTGACTTTGCTATAACCTTTTTGTATAGGCAATTTTAAGAATCTATCAAAATTATCATTGCACATACTCTTTGATCCCATTATTCCACTGTAGAAATTTACCTAGTAGGTACCCATGAAAACGACTGTGTGAGTTTTCTGTCGCTGTTGTAACAAAATGCCACAAACTTAAAACACATGCACTTACTATCACAGTTTTGTAGGTCAGAAATCCAACGGGTTAAGCTGGTTTTTGGCTTAGAATCTCACAGGGCTGAAATCAAATGCTGCCAGGGCTGTGCTCATTCTGGAGGCTTCAGGGAAGAATCTGTTTCCTACTGAGTCAAGTGGTTAAGCTTTTAGCAAAATCCATTCCTTGGCAGTGGTAGATATGAGATCTCTGTTGTTTTGATTACTGCCATGTGAGGACTGTTACCACCTTCCAGAGGCTGCGCGCATTCCCTGGATCCTGGCCCCTTTCCTCTATCTTCTCATGCTCCAAATCTCCTCTGCCTCTTCTTCCATCATTGCATCAGTCTGACTCGTTTGCCTTGCTTTTCTGATTTTCAGGACCTATATGATTACATTGAGCCCACGTGGATAATCTGGGATAATCTCTGTATTTTAAGATCTGTAACCATAATTTCATCTGCAAAGTCCCTTTGCCATGCATCATAACACACACAGGCATAATACTGGAGGGCAAAGATCATGAGTATTAGAATTCTGCCCATCTCAATGACATTCATCCAAAACTATTTACAGCAGCAATGTTTCCACTAGTAAAAAATGAATGAAAACAACCTAAATGCACACCAAAGGGAACCGACTAAATTTTGGAGACTCACACAATGGAATATCATACAGTTGCAGGTAAACATTGAGGAAGAGCTTTATTTTCTCATATAGAAAGCTCTCCAAGACTTGTTCTTAAGTGGAAAAAAAGGTGTAGAATCCTAGTTTTATAAATTACGCTACAGGATATTTTTTCTATGAATGAAAACAAAACAAAGGAAATAAAGATCATATTTTTGTTTGTTAGAAAAGACATTTCAAGTAGAGTAAAAGATATATAAATGGCCTATAACTTTCATAGCATGCAATTTAATTTCAGCAAAATTTTTAAAAAATGGTTAAATGAATTTCAGTATGAATCTTTTTTTTTTTTTTAATAGTTAAGGGGCTTTGGTAAGAGAGGAAAAAAATGGGTCCAAATTAAAGTTAGTCATGGAATTGCATACAAAGAGGGCTGAATATCTTTTGCATATTCTAAATACGTGTCTCGTTTTCACTTTCAGTTCTTAAGCATGCTATATGTGAGTGGTCTGCTGCTGTCTACAGATTTAGCAATAACTAAGAAAACTGCAGAATACTCCTTTAAATTAGATTATCACATTATTCTTTAGATCAAACCAACATTTTTGAGGAAAGCATATTGTAAAGTTGAATTATATTTTTTAAGCCTCAAGTGCAAAATGATAAATTCAAATTCCAGCCAATGGTACTTCTGACACCTCCAAAATACGTGAGGAATTTTCTATAATCTTTCTCTAAACAAGACTAGGTTTACTTTTGTTCTATGTATGTATGAAGGTATGTATTATGTATGCATGAATGTATTTTTGATAACAACAAGATCATGTTTCCTTGTTTCTCTTCTTACTGTCTTTTTGCCTGTTACATCAATATTTCAGGCTCAATATATCCAAGGTCAGAAAAATATTTCTCTTTCCTATGCTGCCCCAACCCCCAAGTTTATCTCTTTTTCTGATGTCTCTATTTCTGTTAATATATCTGTCTTAGTTTACTAGGTTGCCATTATATCACAAACTGGGTGGCTTAAACAATAGAAATTCATTTTCTCACAGTTCTGGCAGCTGGACCTCAAGAATCAACGTGCTGGCAATGTTGCTCTCCTATGAGGCCTCTCTCCTTGGCTTGCAGACGGCCGCCCTCTAGCTGCCTCTCCACATCGTTGTCCCTGTGTTCCAATGCACTCCTGGTCCCTCTCTCTGTGTGTCGCCTAATTTCCTCTTCTTAGAGGACACCAGTTGGGCTGCATTAGAGCCCACCCTCACACCTTTTTAAAGGCACTATCTCCAAATACAGTCACATTCTGAGATCCTGAGGATTAGGACAGCAACATATGAATTTGGGGAGAACAAAATCGAGCCCACAACTACCCCCAAAATGCTAATCACCCAAAACTCAAATTCCTTCTGACTCCTTTCTCTCTCTTCCTCTTGCCATTCAAATATATTTTGCATGTTACTCTACCCTTTCCCCTACTCTCCTGCACTATTACTATAGGATGCTAACAAACTCTCCAATACTCTGTTACACATTTGTTGCCAAATTTGTCTTTCTAAAAGTTAGCAGTAATAATGCCACATCGATTCAAAACCCCATAGTGACTCCTAAATTGTTACCTAAGAATTGCTACTTAGACTGCTGTTTAAGGGTGTCCTTGGACTGCCTTTCTTTCCCAAGTCTCCAGTATTTGGTTCCCATGACTCTCCATGGAATCTTTTGTCTCTAGAACAGTATATTTTATATTGTAGTTAAAAAAAAAAAAACTATTGTGAATCATAAAACTAATTTTAACCAACATTTGAGAAACCAAAGAATAGAATGGAATGGAATATATCAAAAGAATATTACAAAGAATATCTAAACATCCATACATGTTATAAAGTTTTAGTTCAGACTCTGTATTTTTTTTTCCCATTGAGCTATTCCTTGGGACTTTACTGAGCTTTTTATTTTATGCCTTTCTTTGAATATTTTCAAGAAGATACTATTACTTTATAGATAATTAGGTTGTACAACATATGAATATAAATTACACAGATCTCCCCAAGCAATAATTGAATTTCATGCACACAAGTACCTGCTTTCAGAAATCTTTCCTCTGACTACTGACTGGCAGGTGGGTTCAGAACCTGTGAGTGTGCCACATGGCAACTGTGCACAGCAGCATGACAGCAGTAAAAGCATTAAGAACACCACATTTCTCAGCATTTATTAGATTTCAAAACCTCCTAAGCACCCATCACTGGGCAATTTTTAATTTAACACTGAGTGGACCTGAGCTATTAGACATGTACAAGTGTTGCTTGGAGGTGCTTTAAAAGATTTGTGTTGGTTAATCATCACCAGAGCCAGAGTGCTACAAACCAAGGACAAAATGAAACCTAGGAGTGACACCCTTCCTGAATACTGGGAACAGAAGTGAAGCCTGAGTGTTACAGCAAATGGTGGGATGGAAGGCCCTCTCTGGCAAGACAAAGTAAGAACATAACAAATTCCCCCAGGTCCAGAGAAAGGAGGGTCATGGAGAGCAGCAATTTATTTCCAAGGTGCTTTACTTTTCAAAGTAAATAGAAAATTAAAGTAATGTCATATAATTAAAACTAATTTTAAATGATTGCATCTATCCAACAATACTGCAGAGTAGCCTTTGATTGTCCCAGGAATAAGGTAGACTGAGATGGGTCATCTGTCTCCTGGCAGTCCTTGCTCTGTGTATATTTCATGTGACACTAAAGAGATCATGAAGACAGGGAAGGGTTGGTCTCATACAAATCAAAACATGGGCATGCTTTTTCTTTTCTTTTTCAAAATACATAGAAATGTTGGATGAGGAATTAAATCTAGTCCAAGCCACCCACAGATGGTCATCTGGACTTTGGTGGAATTGAACGTGCTAGCCAGGCAAGATCCGTGCTTGGAAGAAAACATTCAGAGCAGAAGGTAATAAAACGGATACACTTCAAATCACAGAAAAATAGATATATTGTGTTCATTCTTGTCAACACAGTTAAAAGACTCATGCTTAAATATCTATTATTTTTCTTTATTTTAAACATGCCTCTAAGATCTTGCTTTTAATTTCCACTTCAGATCAGTGGTTCTCAAATGCCTAAGAGTCACCTGGAGAGTTCGTCAAAAATGCATACTTCAAGGCCATACTCCAGGGGATTCTGAATAAAAGGCTTGGGATGGCAACCTGGAATCTACTTTTTTAAACTTGCTCCCTTGCCCTGCCTGGATATTCCTGCCACCAACCAAGGATTTTTATATCAAATGTGGTGCACAGATAGGTCATATTTTCAGAAGTATCACGGTAGATGCTGCTTAATTCCACCCCTGATGTACCTCTCTTAGTTATACAACCAATTTAAGCTGTTTACCAGACGTGGATATACTCCACCCAGACCAGGAAGAATAACTGGCACCTAAATTGTATGACCTAAAAGGCACCAAAATTTCCACCATGGCTAACAACTGTTTTCTCGCTGGCCAGTCAATTCTCTTGCTATCTGGTCTGACTATTCCTTAATAACAATAATTAAAGGGCTATGCCACGATATTGGATATTACCTTCAGAAGGTCACAATTTATCTTCCTGTATCAATTTGGAGCAGTCTGCTAATCCTTATGCAACAGTCATCCCTTACTATATTATTCAGCATATTTTTCAAACCATCTGCATCAGAGTCACTGGGGAGAGTTGTTAAAACTAAAGATTTTTGGTACCTATTTAGACCTACTCAGTCAGAAACTCCCAGTCATGACCCAAGTATCTTTACTTGAGAATTTTTAACAACCCCCTCGACTTTCTTGTGCACCACTGCCAGTTGCCTTCTGTGGAAGATTCAGAAGATAAATAAATTGCAATTTGTTTTTAGCTGTTCTTTCTACAACTTTGGAGCTAATTCACGGCACTAAGATAGTGGGAAGTGGAATGAAGGGGGATGGGGGAAGGGGAAACAGGTTCAATCTAAGGGAGATTCCAAAGGAGAAGCCTGAATGTGAGGACATTACTGGCAGAAATAATCTCCTAATTTCACAGTTTTGCTATCATACCCAAGTGGGCTTTTAGTCCTACTTTCTTGAGGTGAAGGGGGCAAAATGTCTCCCAAAAAGAACTCCCCATCATACGTCAGTACTGAAAATAAAATCTTCACTGTAGCTGTGGTCTCTTGGGATGATGTAGACAGGACAGAAACAAGTCGGTTCTGTAGAACTTGAAAGATTTGATTAACCTGACCTCGAATATATGACACTATTATCATGAATTTAAGCAAAAAAAAAAAAAAATCTTAAGCAGAACTTAAAGGAATTAACTCTGAGCAAGGTGTATGGCAGTGCACCAGCCCCACTACATGAGAGCTTTATTCCCAAAAGCCAGGCCGCTGCCCCCGCCCCAGCCTGGGACTAAGCAGGCCCTGTGCTTTGGAGTGCCGTCCTTGGAGTTTGCTAATCTCCCTCCTGTGCTTGGGTTGACAGTGCTTTCCCAGTGGGGCCACTGAGCCTCACTCCTCAGTGGAGCACTTTCCAATCCTCTAACCAGCGGGTGAGGTAGATGTCACAAGGACTTGTCCCATTGCTCTATCCCCAAACTCCATCCAGGCCTCAGTTCCAGGAGTAACGCTTGGTAAATAGATCACTCTTACTAAGCAGGGTAGTGTGTTTTGTCTTGTTTAGTTTTTGTTTGTTGCAGTGGTTTGCGTGAAACTGATGAGCCTGAATCGTACTGACACCCAGAGCTTGAGTTACCACAGCTCACGTTGTCAGGCCCAGAAGAGCTCAGGGTTCAGAGCTCATAAACATCTCCATTCTGACTGCAGTGCAGCCTCCAGTCCACGGCTCCCACGGGCATCTGGGCCGACAGCAGACATCCTTTGTCCTACGCACTCCTGGCCACTGTCGCTTGGAACAGCCACCCCCGCCCCTCTGAGGCTCCACAACACATCCCAGGCAGTCCTCCAGGAACTGCCACCTCCTGTCTAGCTTATGATGTCGTTTTTCTTCGAAGATAGATGGATAGATAATTTGAAGTTTGTAAGTACTCTATTATAGTTTTAGTAAATATTTCTATGTATTTTGTCAAAAAAAAAAAAAACCCAACTGTTAGGCTGGACAGTTTGTGTTTTATCTCATCACAATTACCTGTACGTGAGGAATACAGAACTGCTAAAGTCACTGATTTAGTGAAAGCCATTAATTTGGCAAAATGCTCCGGAGAAATCAATCAGTCTGGAGAAGGTCGGGCCTTTAGACCCAAACCCTTTGTGTCAACACACAAATAAAGAAAAAGCTTCTTCCTGTGTCTCTTGTTTTCTCAGACATAACCTCCAGCCTAATTCCACCACCTAAATTTTGCTCTCACATCCTCTGTGGTCTCCTGTCTTCTCAACCCTTTACCTTTCTGCTCCCATTAAACTCTAATGTCTGCATCTGGTCGGAGTAAAAAACAAATGGTACTCAACAGAGACCTAGATAACCAATAAGTCAAGGTCAGTAGTCCCAGAGAAAGCCCCTTCATGTTTCTCCTTGTAAGAATAAGGCAGGTGGAAAAAAAAAAAAAAGTAGATTTCACAAAATGGGAAATGGAAAACATATTGTATGCATTTAAAATGAGTGATTTGAATATAAAGAAAATCCCTTTCTCCCTCAGTTCACTCTTCTCTACCACAAAGGCATGAAACTTTAGAAGGAGTCAAGAGGGTTGTAAGACATGAGAAAGTTTTCAACTCTTCCAAATCATTATCCATATGTGGATTTTAAAAAACCATTACTCCTATGAGATTGTTTTTAATTTCTAAGGCTCCACAGGGCATTCTTTGGTCTTATATCCTGTATTCCTCCTTTGTCTGGATGTTATAAAGCAGTACAGCAACTCCATAATTCATTCTGATGAATAACTTTATTTTCTCGGGAATATGATCTTCATCTCAGAAGGACTAGATGTACCATTTGACACAAAGGTCACCACTGCTGTATTGCTTACGAATTGCGATTTTTTAATAGCCCTCCTGCCTTCCTCTTCACACCCACCACCCATATGTGCCTAGCCTGAAAAGACCTGTTCTCTGGCATGTTGAATGTAAAACACTAGAGTTTTTGTTTAAATGAAAACCATTTTCAACGAATCCTCTCAGATCGATTAATAAGTATGGAAACTTGAGGGGAGCTGTAACTTATTACTGCTCTTAAGTTGCTCATTTGGAAACGTAATATTATCGAATGTATTTTCAATTTATCATATCCTATGATAAAATATTTTAGACTAAAATTTCCTGTTCATAAAAGATGGCCAATTTTCAAATATGGACCAAGAATCTCTAAAATAAGTCAGCAAGATGTGATGGCCATAAAGAAGAAAAACTGTCATCTCTGCTCTGCCCTGTGTAATTGAACTCTGTGAGATACTACACTCTCACAAAATATAATAATAATCAATAAATAATTATTTTAAAAATTGCATCTAGACTGGCCTATCATTTTGCACATTCAAAGATCTACAGAAGTCAAGTTGACATGAAGCGATGAGTAGAGGAGAGAACACATGCTCCATCTCACTGAGTAGCCACTGTCGACGCCCACCAATATTTGCCATGTAGCAATGTGGCCGTTGATTAGCCAGTTTTCTAGCTTTTCCACAATGCAACATCAGATTTCATATGTGAAATCTATCAAGATATAAAATTGGTCATTAACTCAATTAAAAAAAAAACACTCTATGAACTAAACCAAAAACATTTGCAGATCAGATGTGGCTCCAAGTCATCAGTTTACAAGCTCTAATCTGCGTTAATGACTCTAACCTTGCTTATTTCCAGCATCATTTAACATACATCCCTCCATCTGCCTGCTTCCCCTTCCATTTATTTCCTGCAGTGTGATGGGCTCCTTATTACTCTGTTTCCCAGTAAATACCTCTGAACCTACAGAAATAAACTTCTCTAAGCACATAATCATGATGCAAAGACAAGATATAAGCCCTGGTGTAAATCCATATGTACAGAAGCATACAATTTTGTGAGGCTGTAAAAAGACAGATAAATACACAATTGAAAGAAAACATACCAAAATGTCTCCAGTGCGTACCTCTGGATAGTGAGAAGATGGGTAAAAAAATTTTTAACAAATATCTATGTTTTGGGCAATAAATGTATATTATGTATATATCCATTGAGTTTTCAGAGTTACACTTCTTCTAGAGGTAAAGGAATGGAGATGTATGGGAAGAAAGAAATTAGGGGAAACCATATTTTTCCCCCAAAAAGTTTGAGAAGATTGACTGTGTTTGTGCCTTTTCAAAGACAATTTATCTCACCCGCTTTTTAGAGTTATAAATGTTGTAAGGATAAAAACTAATTTTTACCAACAAATAAATGCCCAGGTCAGTTCATTTTTTAAGGGGTCACTACACATTGGTCGCCAAACCTGTCCCATCCTGGTACCATAAAAGGGAGAGGTTAAGAGTCTGCCCAGCTCCATCTTTATAATGTACCGCATGACCTCTGAGACCCCACATATCACAGTGCTCTCCTCAAGGACCACTTTTCTCCTCTATATGTACAGTTCACTTAGACAAGTGGGGGGAAATGTGATTTGGGTGAAAATTCTCAAAAGAGAACCCCCCATAGAGTGGACAGACCCATCTTGCAAAAACATGCATGCACCTTTGTTCTTCCTAAGATCAAATGCCCAGATCTTTGTAAAAATAATGTTATCATAGGCATTTTAGAATATTTTAAAATAAATTAAGGCACACAGAGACATGCAAATAATTAGGCACATAAGTTACATTGCATTTTCAGGTTTACTGAGTGTATTTTAAATTTTGCTTCTCTTTAAAATTTACCCTTTACTTTTCTTTCAAGATAATCTCTCCTACGTTCCTTTCACATATTCTCTTCTATCTGAGACACAATGTTACAATTTGGCCAATTAATAACTTCACAAACGGCCTCCAAGTGTTCAAGTGTAAGAAACATACACACGTCTCTCACTTTCAATCAAAAGTCAGAAATGACTAAGCTTAGTGAGGAAGGCATGTCCAAAGCCAACATGGGCTGAAAACAAGACCTCTTGTGCCAAACACTTAGCCAAGTTGTGAAGGCAAAGGAAAAGCTCCTGAAGGAAATTCAAAGTGCTGTTCCACTGAACACATGGATGATAAGAAAGTGAAAAAGCCTTACTGCTGATATGGGAAAAGTTTTAGGGTCTGGATAGAAGATCAAGCCAGCCACAATATTCCCTTAAGCCTAAACCTAACTCAGAGTAAGGCCCTAACTCTCTTTAATCCTCTGAAGGCCGAGAGAAGTGAGGAAGCTGTAGAAGAAAAGTTTAAAGCTGGCAGAATTTGGTTTATGTGGTTTAAGAAAAGAAGCCATCTCCATAACGTAAAAATGCAAGGTGAAGCAGCAAGTGCTGATGTAGAAGCTGCAGCAAGTTCTCCAGAAAATCTAGCTCAGATCATTAATGAAGGTGGTTACAACAAACAACAGATTTTTATTGTAGGTGAAACAGCCTTATATTGGAAGATACTGTCTTGGACTTTCATAGCTAGAGAGGAGAAGTCAATGATTGGCTACAAAGCTTCAAAGAACAGGCTGACTCTCTTGATAGGGGATAATGTGGGCTTTATTTGAGTTAAAGCCAGTGCTCATTTATAATTCTGACAATCCTAAGACTCTTAAGAATTATGCTAACTCTGTTCTGCCTGTGCTCTTTTAATGGACCAACAAAGCCTGGATAACAACCCATCTGTTTACAATATGGTTTACTGAATATTTTAAGCCAAGTATTGAGACCTACTATTCAGAAAAAAGACTCCTTTCAAAATATGAATGCTCACGGACAACACATCTGGTCACTCAAGAGCTCTGATGGAGATTTACAATGAGATTAATGTTGTTTTCATGCCTGCTAACACACCATTCTGTAGCCCATGGATCAAGAATTCATCTCAACTTTCAAGTCTTATTATTTAAAAATACATTTAGTAAGGCTAGAGCTGCTATGGATAGTGAGTCCTCTGATGGATCTCAGCAAAGTAAACTGAAAATCTTCCGGGAAGGATTCGCCACTCTAGATGCCATTAAGGATATTTGTGATTCATGGGAAGAAGTGAACAAGTTTGAGGTGTTCAAGATTTCAGTGAAGGAAGTAACTGCAGATGTGGTGGAAATAGCAAGAGAGTAAGAATTAGAAATGGAGCCTAAAGATGTGACTGAATTGCTGCAATCTCATGATTAAACTCTAACGGATGAGGAGTTGCTTCTCATGGATGAGCAAAGAAAGTGGTTTCTTGAGATGGAATCTAGTCCTGGTGAAGGTGGTGTGAAGACTGCTGAAATGAGAACAAAGGATTTAAAATACTAAATAAACAGTTGATAAAGCAACACCGGGTTTGAGAGGATGACTCCAATTTTGAAAGAAGTTCTACTGTGGGTAAAATGCTATCAAACATCATACATGCTACAGAGAAACTGTTCATGAAGTGAAGAGTAATTGATGTGGCAAATTTCACTGTAGTCTTATTTTAAGAAATCATCACAGACACCTCAGCCTTCAGCAAATACCATCCTGATCAGTCAGCAGCCATCAACATTGAGGCAAGACCCTCCACCAGCAGAAGGATGACAATTCACTGAAGACTCAGATGATGGTTAGCAATTTTTAGCAATATAGTTTTTTTAATTAAGGTGTATATATATATATATACATATATATATATATGTATATATATATATATATAGTGTTTTTATATATAATGCTATTACAAGTTGAACAGACTACAGTAAACATAACTTTTATATTCATTGAGAAACCTAACAATTTGTGTGACTTGCTTTATTGTGACATTTGCTTTATTGCAATGGTCTGGAACCAAACCCACAATATCTCCAAGGCATGCCTATATTTTAGTGTCCTAATAGCATAAACTTGACTAAATGGAAGTACACATTTGATGTTGAACACAGTATTTATAGGCCATAAACAAGTTAGAGTCTCACATTTCCAGAAAAATAATAATGATGACTTCAAGTAAGCCAAATTTCCTGATTTCTAAGATGGTAAATTCTTTCTAGGAAGAAATTGCATAACATAAGCTCCCACTGCTGCTTGCTTTTCTAAATCTTCTGGAATGTACAGAGGTAAGAACCCAAAAGCATCTGAATGACTTTTCTTTTTCTTTCTTTTTTTTTTTTTTTTTTGAGTTTTTTCTCTTTGTCTGGGTTTCTTCTGTACTATACAGATATTCCCTTACCATCAACCATCCACCACCTCCCATTCTTCCTTTTTTCTCCCCATTTTTTTCCTCATTCTCCTCCTCCTCCTCCCCAGCTGTCTTCCTTTTCAATTTCCTTGAAGTTTGCTTCATGTCTCTCAGAAAGTCAGCATCAGAATCAAGGGGAAAAGATCTGGTTCCATGACCCTGAGGCTGGTGCTGTCCAAGTGCACTTTATAATTTGGAGCTTGGCTGGTGCATGAGGAATAAACCCAAATTACTAACACGCCATCTTAAGAGCTTCATGATTTCAGTTTGGGTTTTTGTTTATTTGTTTTAGAAGGGATTTTCAGCTCTTTAACACTTTGTCTTACTCTCATTTTGTCTTTTTACCCCCTTATACAATTTAGTTATTGTTTGTAGATAGTTGATATCACATGATTTAAATTAAACTTAATTTACGGTGACTGAGAGGGTTTTCAATTTTAGAAAATGGAAAGGCCTCTGGGTAAATGCCAGCCCCTTCTCTCTGTGCCCACACAAACCTATTCATCCAGCACAAAGCTGCAGTAATAGATTCTGATATGGGCTGCAAAGAAGTGAGGGATTTTTCCAAATAAAACTCCCTTTTATTATTTTTTAGGCCTCTCTAAATAGTCCAAGTATATTTCCTTAAATTAATCTGTAAAGTGCCTCTTTAAATGACTAACAATTCTCATTTCAACTGTTGTGGTGTAAAATTTAAATGCAATTAAACACAAAGAAATTGCTTTCTTCCTTTGTACCTGATAATGACAAGGTCATAAGCTTCCCTAAATCTATATTCTTGGCTTAGCCATTTGTGATATAGTTTATTGTGTGTATTAAGTGCTTTTTAGTGAAATTGCTTGTAATATTAAGAAAATGTTCTGTTCTCTAGAGGTAAAATGGTCTCTAGAGGTAAAATGGTAGCAATTCAGAGCTTTACCCAAAAGCTTTTGGAAAATAAATGTTCCAACTTGGTTGTGGTTACATGAATTAGTTGTAGAGCTATCTGAATACTTGACCCCTACAAGTTACTCTCTACATTTCTGGATTATCAAAACAGAGCCACAAGGTACAACTCTGTCTTCCTGAGAGGAGGTCTTAATTAGGAGTACTAGATATTTTGTTTATTTCCATATTTATTCCCTTATGTAACACACGGAATCTGCTTGTGTTTTGGTTAAGTTAGGAAGAAAAAGTCACAAAGAAGTAGGTTGTCATAACCAAGTCAACCGGGGCTGAAGAACAGTATTCACTTTAATGACTAATTAAATGGCAATTCTTAAAAACATGCCAAATAATTCAACAGAAAAAGTGAGGCTGAATCAAATGGCTTGAAAATTAGAATTTATGTGTTTTGAATGTTTTTCCTCCTGTAACTGGAAATGACTTTGGAGATGATCTAGTGCAGACACTTCACTTTGTACTGGCTGAAATCCAGAGAGGATAAAACGACTCACCTGCCACCCCAAGCCAATTTATAGCCTGAAAATTCTTACAGCAAGGTCTGTTTTTCCCAGTAGCCTCTGCAATAACATCTTAACATTCTTCAGTAGATACTGTTTGGACTGGATAATATGTTCAGGATGGTTTTAAAACTTGGCCACTTTGTGGCCAACAGGCACATGAAAAAATGCTCAATATTGCTAATTAGCAGAGAAATGCAAGTCAAAACTACAGTGAGGTGTTGCCTCACACCAGTCACACCAGTCAGAATGGCCATCATTTAAAAGTCCACAAATGATAAACCTGGAGAGGGTGTAGAGAAAAGGGAACCCTCCTGCACTGCTGGTGGGAATATAATTTGGTGCAGCCATTGTGAAAAACAGTATGGAGATTCCTTAAAAAATTAAAAATAGATTTAATATATGATCCAGCAGTCTCATTCCTGGGCACATATTAGAAGAAAACTCTAATTTGAAAAGATACATGCATCCCGATGTCCACAGCAGTACTATTTACAATAGCCAAGACATGGAAACAACCTAAATGTCCATTGACAGATGACTGGATAAAGAAGTTGTGGTATATTTATACAATGGAATACTACTCGGCCATAAAAAGGAATAAAATAATGCCATTTGCAGCAACATGGATGGACCTGGAGATTGTCATTCTAAGTGAAGTAAGCCAGAAAGGGAAAGAAAAGTACCATAAGGTATCACTTATAGGTGAAATATTTTAAAAAATGAGACAAATGAACTTATTTATGAAACGGAAATAGACTCACAGACATAGAGAAATTGTGGTTACTGGGGGGAAAGGTGGGGGGACAGAGGGATAAATTGGGAGTTTAGGATTTATTGATACTAACTACTATATATAAAATAGATAATCAGCAAGTTTCCACTATATAGCATAAGGAACTATATTCAATACCTTGTAATAGCCTATAATGAAAAAGAATATGAAAAAGAATATAAATATGTGTATAACTAAATCACTATACTGTACACCAGAAATTAACACAACATTGTAAACCAACTATACTTCAATTTTTTTTTAATTGGCCATTTTGCTTCCCAGGTGGGAAATTGAACACAATAATTGTTATTAGGGTATCTCTTAATTGAAGGAATGTGTATAGTAATATTAATGTGAATAAATATCCAAGGCCAGGGTGTTCCTAAAAATGTGTGTGATAAGTGTTAAAACAAGTAAGAATACTCAAATCAATATTAATGTCTATGTTGGTTTATGATCTGCCAAATGTGAATTCTTTCCTCAAATACACAGGTGAATTGGCTGATTATTATTTGACAGGACACATTTCACCTGCAGCAAAATTCAACACTTTACTATCCATAGCATTGTTTGAAAGCTAATCAATATTTTTGCTAAAGCTCCAGGCACTAGAAGCTAATTGTATGTAACACTGCTGGATGGAAAATATGAAATCAGATTTACATGTTTCTGGCTGCCTTTAATATAGTGGTAGGGTTATAATTATCAGGTAAGATCTGCTATTGAATCATGAGGTTTTGGATTAGCTGTTAGGACATGGGAGTTTCAGCAAACATTGATTATGCTTCTGATAATATTTTTCAAACTTAATTAGATGGTCAATGTCAGGTTAGGTAAAAGAATGCCTGAGAACTCTTTTTTGGCTCAGAAAGGCAGGAAAAGATGAAAAATGTAACAATAGAAAGCATCCAAGAGAATAAGACCTTGTTTTTGGCTCAATTTAACAAATGAGAGCTTGAAGAGGAAACTCGTATACTAACACAGAAATTCACAATTATCCTGGTATCAGCAGACGTTTAGACCAAAAAAAGAAAGCTTCTGTGTGATTACATTGAAAAGAGTATCCATTTGTTTTGAGATAATTATTCACCTTCAGTCACACACTTTAGACTTGTAATTCACAGGTGCAGGAAACCAGGATTATATTATCATATCCAAAATGCTTATTCAGTCATTTAAATATTACAGAATAGTTGGCTGCAAATGCCTCTAGGAACTTAAAAATTGTATCATTTCTCCTGATTATGTGTCTTAAAACTTGACTCTTAGAAATAGCAAGATATTATGATCATATTTCACAGACATAACAGACAGGAAGCCAACCTGCTAACATGAAAGATTAATTTTAATCATGTTCTTCTATTGCCTGCATTTTTAAAACGTTGATATTCATGTTACATCTATCATATATCATTTAGACTCAATCAACAATTCACCTCTTTAAACTATTAATAATAAACTAAAGCATTTATTAACATACTGGTTGACTTACATCTTAAACCTAATTCGCAATCCAACACTTTAATATAAAACCGAGCACTGGAATAAACAGCGTTAGCTTTTCCTTGCTCAGATATCAAGGTTGACTTTAAAATAAGTCAGTTTACCATTGTAAGCTATGAATTAATGTGCCTTATAAATATGCCTTGTTGACCGATTAATGAAATGCTTATAATTGCAAATGGTAAATTAGATTGAGGCAGATGGATAGATATACGAATCTATTTGAAATGTACTTCCTATTGCATTAGGCTTGGCCTTATTTGGGGCTTGGGTAATAATATGTTTTCAGGTAATTTGGAGTGATTTTCTGCCCTGAGCACTGATCACGCTCTCAATCAGCTTTAGTGACTGAAATGAGCGTTGTTCTCCACTCCTACCCTCCACACATTAACTCAAAATTGATTTTTTTTACCCATTTTTCTAGAACGCTGCAGGCAGCAGGTGATCAGTTCAGGAAGAAAACCAGTCTTCATCCCAGTTCTTTTTATTTTCCCAGGCTCCTAACGATGATGGCTGTGATCATATATGGCCTACAAATTCACTATGGATGTTATGTGGACTTCATCACTGCTCCTCCCTCTTCTACCTATTTTATTAATAATCCCCTTGACGGGGGAGGGTAATAACTCAGTGGTAGAGTGCACATTTAGCATGCACAAGGTCCTGGGTTCAACCTTAGTACCTCCATTAAAAAAATTAGTAAATAAATAAACCTAATTATCTCCCCCTCTTCAAAAAATAAATGAAATAAAAATTAAATAAATTAATCTATTTTTAAAACGTAAAACAATTAGCATGCAAACTAATAAGAAATAAAGTTAAAAATAGTAATCCCCTTGGGACTTCAGCCCTTATCCATTTATTCAGCAAAAATTAGGTAAGTGCTGGCCACACAAAGCTAGGACATGACATTTTGGAGGAAAGCATGGTCTACATGGGAACCAGATAAACATATGGTTTAGCTGATGAAGTGTAAAGAGTACTCAGTTGGTGGTTTGAACAAAAAGATTACTTGAGTGGGAAAGAGGAGATGTCATTTGAATTCGTTTTAAAAATTAAATGAAATTTTGTCAGATTCCTCAGATTGGCATAGCATTTCAGACAAAAGGAAACATCTGAGTATATAACATGGAGCTTAATTTCTTTTCTCTTAATTTAATGTAAATCAAATTATTATATCACTATGTCTTTTCTGAAAACTGAGATCAATTAAAAATCACTCCTACAGGGTCCCGTCAAGATGGTGTAATAGGACCACAAGCTCGCCTCTCCTTGCAACTACAGCAAAACCACAACTAACTGCTAAACAACCATAGAAAAAAAAAAAAAAGACTGGAACCTAGCAAAAAAGATCTTCTTCAGTTGAAAACATAAAGAGGGAACCACAGCGGGATGGTAGGAGGGGCGTACTCACAATAGAATTGAGCCTCATACCCCCAGGGTGGGCAACCCACAAGCTGAAGAATAATTAAGTCACAGAGGCCCTCCTACAGGAGTGAGAGTTCTAAGCCCCACATCAGGCTCCCTAGCCTGGGGTTCTGGCATTGAGAGGAGGAGGAGACCCCAGGACATCCGGTTTTAAAAGCCAGTGGGGCTTAACCCCAGAAGCCCCACAGGATTGGAGGAAACAGAGACTTCATTCTCTTGGGAAGGATACACAGAATCTCCTGTGCACCAGGTCCAAGGGCAGAGGCAGTGATTTTATAGGACCCTGGGCCAGACCTGCCTGCTGGTTTTGGAGGATCTCCTGGAGAGGTAGGGGACAGCTGCAGCTCACCGAGGGGACATAAAAGCTGGTGGTGGACAATCCAGGAGTGTTCATCTACATGAGCTTTCCTGGAGGCTGACATCTTGATTGAATCATTAGCACCAAGACCTAACCCTACTCAATAGCCTGTAGGCTTAAGGACTGGGAAGCCTCAAGCCAAACAACATACTAGGTGGGAATAAAGCCACACCCATCAGCAAACTTCCTGAGCCACAAATGCCTCTGGCCCTACCCACCAGAGGTCAAGGACCAAGCTTCACTGAACAGTGGGCAGGCACAAACTCCTCCTGACAGGAAACCTGCATAAGCCTCTAGTTCAGCCTCATCCACCAGGAGGCAGGTACCAGAAATAAGAAAACAACAATTCCAAAGCCTGTGGAAGGAATCCACAAACACAGGATAGACTCTACACTGAGACTGGCTGGACCTTGGCCCTTGGGTGACAACAGAGGAGTGTACTGCTGGGACACATAGGACATCTCCCACAGAAAGCCATATTTCCTTGGTTGAGAAACGTAACTAACCTACCTAAAAATACAAATAGAAAGATAGACAATATGAGGCAGCCAAGGAATATCTCCCAGGCCAAGGCACAAGATAAAATCCCACAAGAAGTAAGTGATGAGAGGATAGGCAATTTATACAAGAAAGTGTTTAAAGTAATGATGGTGAAGATGTTCAGAGAACTCAGAATGAGTACAGATGCACAGAACAAAGTTTTAGCAAAGAGTTGGAAAATATAAAGAATACCCAGAGATGAAGAATAAATATAAAAATATAAAGAATACCCAAAATATATATATCTATATATAAAAATATATAAAGAATATAAATATAAAATATAACGAATACCCAAACAGAGATGAAGAATAAAATCACTGAAATGAATAACACACTAGAAGAAACCAAGAATAGACTAAATGAGGCAGAAGAATGGATTAGTGAGCTAGAAGATGGATTAGTGGAAACTGCTACTGTAGAACAGAAAAAAGAAAAAAGAATGAGGGGGAGGGTAGAGTACATGCTTAGCATATGCACAAGGTCCTGGGTTCAATCCCCAGTACTTCCATTTAAATAAATAAATAAATAAACAAATAAACAAACAAACAAACCTAATAACCCTCCCAAAAAAACAACCACACAACAACAACAACAACAACAACAACAAAGAATGAAAAGAAATAAGGATAGTTTAAGAGAACTCTGGGACAATATGAAGCCCACTAATATTCGCATTATAGGGGTTCCAGGAAGAGGAGAGAGAGAGAAAAGGACCTGAGAAAATATTTGAAGCGATAATAACTGAAAATTTCCATTACTTGGAAAAGGAACAGTCACCCAAGTCCAGGAAGTGCACAGGATCAACTCAAAGAGAAACAAACCAAAGCACATAGTCATCAAATTGACAAAAATTAAGGATAAGGAGAAAATATTAAAATTAGCAAGAGAAAAGCAACAAATAACATACAAGGGAACTCCCATAAGGTTATCAGCTGATTTTTCAGCAGACACTCTACAGGCCAGAAGGGAGTGGCACGATATATTTAAAGTAATGAAAGAGGAAAACTTACAACCAAGAATACTCTATCCAGCAAGTCTCTCATTCAGATTTGATGGAGAAATCAAGTATCACAGATAAACGAAAGCTAAAAGAACTTAGCACCACCAAACCAGCTTTACAACAAATGTTAAAGGAACTTCTCTAATCATCAGACCGTAAGAAAAAAGAACAAAAACAAAGAAGGAGAAAAAAAGAAAGACCTACAAAAGATTGCTTTTCAATTCGGGGTCTTTTATGGTTCCAAATAAATTCTGGAATTGTTTGTTTTAGTTCTGTGAAAAACATCGTGAGTATTTTGACAGGGGTTGCATTGGCTCTGTAGATTGCTTTGGGTAGTGTGGCCATTTTGAAAATGTTGATTCTTCCAATCCAAGAGCACAAGATCTTTCCATTTCTTTGTGTCATCTTCAATTTCCTTCATCAGTGTTTTATGGTTTTCAGAATACAGGTAACCTCCTTGGTTAAGTTTATTTCTAGGTATTTTGTTCTTTTTGATACAATGGAAATGTTTATGCCAGTTATAAAATTCTGGTTTTTGAAGTGAGGGAAAAAAAAAAAAAAAAAAAAAAAACAGTGAATGAAGGGCTACAAATGGCAAAATACCCTTTTTTATGGGTGAGTTGTATTCCATTATATATACACGTATATCTTCTTTATCCAATCATCTATTGATGTGCACTTAGGATGCTTCCATATCTTGGCAATTATAAACAATGTTGCTATTAATAGTGGGGTGTATGTATCTTTTTGAATTAATGTTTTTGTTTTTCTCAGATATATGCCCAGGAGTGGAATTGCCGGGCCATATGGCGGCTCCATTTTTAGGTTTTTGAGAAATCTCCATATTGTTTTCCACAGTGGCAGCACCAATTTACATTCCCACCAACAGTGTATAAGGGTTCCCTTTTCTCACACGTATTTAAGAAGAGTGGATGTTATGTAGCAAGAGCTGCCTGTACGTTGTTGCACATGGCTGTCTCTGTGTTGAAATGCTTTTTAATTTATTATTTTTTGCTTCCCATTCTTTACAAATTTGTTGTTTACTTGTTTAATAGAGATAAAAAATTAATAAATCATATGTGAAAAATATATCATTACGATGTGAGGCTCTCTCAAAAAATACATCATGATGTGAGTAATAACATCTGGTATCTTTCCTCTTAAACACTTGTCAGTTTATCTTGCAGGCTGTTTTAAGTTGCAGTACTGTCATTTTCAACCATATCTGAGGGCCCACAGGTGGTGAAGTAAAATCTTTTGAAGATCCTAATATATTTCTTATCTACAACTGCTCTGGAATTCCTTAGGAAAAGATGAGGCCCTGATAGGAAATGGAAAATACAAGTTTCAGACACAGGGAGATTTGATTTCATAAAATTAGACAATTCTCTGGAAGTGCTCAGGACAGTGCCTGGTGCATAATAAAAGATGATCAAGAAGTACTTGATTCATTCTCAATCTCCCCTAGGATCCCCACTTAGCCAGTTTCAGAAAAGCTCTCCTGAGGATTTTTAAGTTTCTCCTCATTGGCATTTTGGTGGTGACCCAGGTAAATCCTGCTGTCCCTTCAACGATGCAGTTCAAAGAACAAAAGTCAGGAAGGTTTTGGCCTTTTGGATTTTCATGGAATTTTCAACGTTTGTTTCAACGTTTGAGTCTCTGATTTGCTGTGACCTGTCATGTCTGACTGCTGCAGTAAGTAAGTGAGAGCCATTACACAGCTGCACAACTGGGGGGACTTGTCACAGACCAGTTGTTGGACTCAGCAGGGGATCAGTGAGGATTCAGCACAAGAAAGCAGACAGGCACTTTAATTTGAGTAATGCTAACATTCACAAATTGTCATATGATGGAAATCATTGGCAGTGTGTAAGCTCTGAAGCAAAGGAAGGAAAAGCAGAACAACCAGGGCTTGGAATTTCCAGGACATCCTTGACGGCTGGCAGCTGACACAGTCAGATGAGCATCTAACTCATGTGGTGGATTCAGGACAAACAAGAGTAGGACTGACAGAGACATCTAGGGGAATCCCTAGCAAGCCCCTGGGTTCTCTAAAGCACCTTTATCCTAATAAAAGACATTTCTACGAAGAGGCTGCTGCGTTCCAGTCCCAGGCTCTCAGCCAGCAATGTTTCTTTATTGAGAAAAGGACATTACAGAGAGCCGGGAAGCTATAATAAATCTATGGCACAGTCCTTGACTTCAGGGACTCTTGCTGAAACTATTTATATACACAGGAACCTACCCCAAAACAACAAATGAAGTACACATGTGGAGATAACATGTAAATGAATTTAATATGGCTTAATATAGCTCCAAATTCATTTCTGAATACCACAGCAGTAAAGTTATCAAGAATATCAAGCCAGGCTAATCATGAATAATTCCTCATAAGAAATTAATTTTGAGGTAAGTTTTGACAGAGATGAAGGATAAGGATTGGTGTACAAGATGGGGAAACACACAGACCCGAACAGCATGTTCAGTATCAGCTGAACATGTAAAAGTGCTTAAACAAAATTATAGGGCATGAAGAAGAAAAGGGCGTAAAGGACATAAAGTCAACCTGTGTGACCTCACAATTTGTTGATATAATTTCAAGTTTTTGTGGGTACAAGTCTGGTAATACCTCTGCCAAACGTCGTGCCTTTACCACCACTCCTGAAATCAAAGGCCCACCCACAGTCTCCCAGGGAGAACCACTTGAGAACAGAATTGAAAGTCTCCAGAGTTCTACGGGGGACGTGACACGGGGTGGGTGTCAGAATGACAGTAGCTGCAGCTCTCAGACTCGGGAGGTACCGACTAACACTCCTGTCCCTTAATTATAGTTTACTGGTGAGATCATTGAGAAAGGCAAGCTCTTACCTACTAACTGGGATACAGATGAACTGAGAATGGTAAAATCACTTTCCCTTAATTCCCCCCAAAAATCCCTCCTCTCAGGACCCCACCCTAAAAATCAGCCTCACCCACAAGCATGGTCACCAGGAAAGTGAAGCAGATCTACACCGTGGATAAATGGAATGAGTGTAAAGTTGGATCCTGAGCTCATCCAAAAGAAATGCTAAAAAGTTGTGAACAGATAGAATTTTGGTAAATCGTTTCTGTATTTCATTTACTTTTATTAAAATATCAGTGATTTTGTTTTTATCCCTTCTTATTCTTCAATTGGCCTCCATCATTTTGGTCTTTGCCTCTTAGCCAAGTAGTCAGAAAAAAAAAATCATTTAACAACACTCAAGTGAATCTGGAGAGGAATCATTAAAAAGAATCCCTCCATGACGCTGACTCACTTACATACGTATCAAAGGGTGAGCTTTCTAAGAGTTAGACGTATCTTTATACTTTTCCTTTTATTATTAATTTTGTTATCTTTATGGTTGGGCTTCTCTGGGATTAGCATTAGTTTATACTTATTAAAAGCAGATGCTTATATTTTCAGCATTCTCCAATCGAATGACACATGAAGCAGCAAAGTTGATAAGCATGTTTATGGATAAGAAAATACAAGCGGAGCCAAAGCAATCTTGGAAAACTGAATTGACTTCTTACAGCCTAATGACTTTTGAAAATTGATGAAATTTCTGTGGCTGAAGAAAAGGCAGCAACCTCCAACATTTTAGAGTAATATGTATCCATATGCGAAAGGTATTTACTTCCCGACAGTTATTTCAGGAAACCTAAATAGCGAGGTTATTAGGATGACAGCATGCAGAAGGGGGGTTATTATTCAAGAAATTTTAGCAGGAGTGGATATTGCTTAATACATGACCACAGAGTAACAGTGGCAAGAAGTCCAATAGGAAAGGCAATGGAAAGGGAACATGGAAGAGGGTGATAAAGTCAACAAGGAGTGAAAAAATGAAGAAGGTAACAGGAAGAGTGTGAAATTAAGCTTCTTTTTCTAGAGCAATTTTCCCAGCCAGACGCTCATCCCCGCCACCACCAACGCCTCCACGGTCTCCCTGCAGGTATCTCTGCCCCTAGCTCCCTTCCATGTCACCACTGCATTAGATTTCACGCCTCCTGCTCTGATGATGCCACTCCTCCTGCTTTATGGTTTAGAGAGATCTTGGGTTATTAATCACTGGGCAGAATTCATACTCCTCATCGGGCAATCCCATGATCCCAATTACTCTACAAGCCCTGATTTTTTTAATTCAGTGTCACATGAAATTATCTGCTGAAGTCAAGGCAGTCTTTTTGTGTCCCTTCTTTTTTCCCTCTTTCCCTTTGCTCACAAGTTTTGTATTCATTCCAAGCCCTACACCTTTGATTCCACCATTTCCCCTCTGAAGAATTATTCTGTATTCCACAAATAGAAAATCTGCTCTAATTTCAAGGAAATATGGGAAAACAACAGTCAAATTTTCTTTCTGCCTCTTGATTCAAATTCCTGAGAACAAATGATCACCCCAGCTCATTGTGTGAGCAAGTCCATTGGAGAGGATGCTGACCAGACTAGGGTTGCGAGTCTGTTTCAGATCCCACCTACACTGGCTTGGACGGGAGTGAGGGTGGTGTGCATGAGCACGTGTATGTGTGTTGAGGGAGTGTCCTGTCCCCTCATGGGGCTACTATTTAGTGGAAATTCTAAATGTGGGGACCCCACTTAGACTGAACTGTAGATATCAGTGCTCTTGCCCATAACTCAAAATATCTGCTTCTGATGTTTCTGTGTTTTTGCACAAGGCGCCAGCTCTCTATGCTTTGCATCTTTTTAGTCAACAGAGAAGCCCTTTTCTTCTTAATCAGTTTGCCACATCAGGTTAACGATTAAAAAGCAAATTTAGTTCTTTCTATGAAGTTTCATATTCAGGATCATATTGAATTTCCATAATTAAAGAAGACATTCATATTGCTTCTAGAGATAATAAATTTTGGCTGGATATAAAACAGCCGTCAACCTTAATCTTGAAAAATTCTGGTCTGGAGCCAACAGCCTTAGAGTATTGTGCCTGGTTTAATCTGGCCAAACAATGAGACAGACATATAACTTCTCACTTGATTTTTTCTTTTTTTTTCTGTGAAGCTCAAATGCCTTCCAGTGTAAACTGAACATTACAAAATGATCAATATATATTATTGTTTCCAAAAAAAACTACTTGTAAGCAGTGTGTGAATCTTTCCCCAAGTAAAATATTTTGATCTTAATTATGATTCTTCTATAGGATGGAGTACTTGTCTGCTTTCATAATAAGTAGACATTTGTCTAAAATTAATTGTCAAATCAAGCCTTCTCCACAAACACTTTGAAAAACCAAATATCAATAAATTATTTTACACTTTGCAACGTCTTCACTTTCTTATCCTAAGCAAATTATTATCTCAGTAGGATTAGAGAAATCCTACTTAAACTTTGTTTTACATTGCCCTAAATGTTGAACCAATAATATTACTTGTCCCCTCCCACCAAGCCCTATTTTCCTTCATAGCTATTAAATTTACATCAAGGCCAATTTTTACATTTTAAAGTTAGTTTTCAATTTAATCTTGATAAGCCACACCCTGTTTTTGGAGGAAATATCTTTTTCTTTAAGAGTGGTGGGCAGTTAGAAAAAGAAAGAAAAATACCTTTTGATAGCACTTATATGTGGAATCTTAAAAAAAAAAAAAGACACAAATGAACTTGTTTATAAAACAGAAATAGACTCAGACATAGAAAACAAATTTAGGGTTACCGAGGGGGAAAAGAGTGGAAAGGGATAAATTGGGAGCTTGAGATTTGAAGATGCGAACTGCTATATATAGAATAGATAACAAGTTTATACTATATTGCATGGGGAACTATAGTCAATATCTTGTAGCAACCTATAGTGAAAAACAATATGAAAAGAAATATATGTATGTATATGTATGACTGAAACATTATGCTGGACACCAGAAACTGATACAACATTGTAAACCGACTATACTTCAAAAAAAAAAATGGTGAGCTGTTTCTGTAGGCTCAGTGTGTCCTGGGGAATGAGGATTTAAGATTTTCAAGTGCATCAAACACATGCCCTCATTTGATAGCCTTGTGTCTCATTCCTTGTTAATCAGGGCCCTAGTCTCGTCACGGCAAATCTGACTAGTCAAGGAACTTGACTTTCTCTAGAGCTATGCCAGCCTTAAGTCCTACGCCTAATTCTCCAGCCTTTTCTACCTTCAGGCTGCATGGGATGAAAATCTCTTTGTGTGTTTCCAATACGGCCCTTTGGTTTTCACATTTAGCCCTTTATTGGTGGTTAACCTTCTTCAGTCTTTCATTTTCTCTTCCCCAAAGCATCAGTTGCCCCCAGAAAGCACCATGCAGTAATACTGCCCTTGTAATCACTATTTCCCACATGAGCTCAAATGCCTAACACACTGCACCCACCACTGTATTTTCCTTCACCAGCACAGCCTCCCATTTTGCCCTCGATGAGAGCTTTATCACCGCTACCTTGTGCCCAGGGCTCTCCGTATTCTGCCTCATTACTCACTGAGCAGCGGGTAATCCAGCTCCCATTTCAGTACCTGTTTCCTCAGACCATTGTCAGATAGTCACAGCTTTGGATCCACATGAAGTATACTCTGGGGTGAAAATTAGCAAATTGGAGCTTCATTAAGGCATACTCTTGGATCAGTAATAGTGGGAGAAGGGAACAATAGCAAATTTGGGTGGAGGAAAACTTTGGTCTGTGGTGTAGGTACCACGAGCCCTTAGCCAAATTCACAGGGGGATCAGAAGTTGGCAGGACTCTTCTGAGTTGAATTAAATTGAAGAGAGGAAGTAAGGCTTTTATATGCTTTCATTGACTAGGTATTAGAAGCAGATTCCCAGCTCTCTCTACTTCCCCACACACACCCTCACCCCAGAAAGGGAGCATAATCTTGATAAAGGGCCCTATCTTCAGCTAAGGACGATTCCCACAGAGGGCAGACAGCTGAAAGTGTCAGCCCTCAATCTTTGGCTAATAAATCCCTTATTCCCAGAGTGGGGATCTGGATGATGTAGGCTATTACTAAAGGATTAAGTATTGATAAGAGACATGTCGAAAGGGCATGGGACCCAGTTTGAAGGATATCCCATTGGATAATTTTGGACTAATGTAAAAAAAAATTATAATAGGTTTTAAAGTATTGGACAAAAAAAGAATCCAGGTGTCCATAACTATCCTAAAATGGTGAGTAGGTAGACGTCCTTGTTTGTAGAATAATGCCAGTTAATTACTGTATAATGACAGAAATATAACAATTAGATCACTGTCATGGTTTAGTTATTAATAAGTGCTAGAACTACTGGCTGAGAACTTACTGAGGATCAGGTTTTCATATAATTTCAAACTATCAGCATATGGAATATACATTAATTATCAAGCAGAAAAAGCACCTTTATAATCAGGAGATCTTGTAGATACCACCATAACCAAGTGATAAATTTAGTATCACCAATAAGATGGAAAAAAAAAACCCAGATATCATTAGCCTTTCAATTTGATGCAATGGGAAGTACAAAACATTATTTATGTATTATTCTTGACAAAATGTTTAACTTGAATCTAGTCATAAAGAAGCAATTGGATAAATCCAGACTGTGAGATAGTTTATGAGACCACTAGGCTGGATTCTTCAAAAATATCATAATCATGAAAAACAGCAAGTGTAAGATGACTGTCCTAAACTAAAGGAGTTCAAAGAAATATGACAAATGTACTATAAAAACATTAATCAGGTCCTGAATTGAAAATTAAAAAGGACATTTGGGGCTCAACTGGGTAAATACATGTGCATTAGATATTACTACTGTATCAACAGGAAATTTCTTCAGTGTGATTATGTCAGTGACCTGCTGAAATACTTACGGGTCAAGGATCTTGATATCACCGTTGCAATTTTGAAAGTTATTCTTAAAAGGGACATGGAGAGAAAAATATGATAAAATGTTAACAATTGGTGAATCAAGGTAAAGTTTACATGGGCATTTGTAATATTACACTTTTCAATTTTTATCAGTTTCAATTTTTTCAAAATGAAATAGAAAATTCTAAAATGTTAACTCAAATCCTGATCCAATTTCCACAAATCTCCTGTTAATAAGATCTGTGTTGTGAACTTCAACTGCTTTGAATTCTGATTACAACCTTCCTCAAACCAATCTTTCTTTCTAGCATTAAAAGCAAAGTGATTTTTAAGAGAAAATACATATATCACACTTATTTTAACTACATTTCCATGACTCCTATCCAAGTCTTTTTTTAACAGTCATTTTCACCCTGACAAATGCCTACAACTGTCAAAATGAAATGTCAACCCTAGTAATTTTCCCTAATGTTTCCCTTTGACATCTTTGTAGGTTTCAAGAGACTACTTCCATTGACTGAGGTGAAGGAGGAGGCTCTGACTACTTTGGCAAGAAGAAAGGAAGAAAGAAAGGAAGAAAGAAAAGAAAAGGAAAGGAAAGGAAGAAAGAAAGGAAGAAAGAAAAGGAAAGGAAAGGAAGAAAGAAAGGAAGAAACAAAAGAAAGAAAGAAAGAAAAAGAAAGAAAGAAAGAAAGAAAGAAAGAAAGAAAGAAAGAAAGAAAGAAAGAAAGAAAGAAAGAAAGAAAGAAAAAGTTTTTTTTTAAAAAAGCTTTGCTTCAACTTCCCTTTTCTGAGTCATATTTTCTCCTTTCTCATTACCTCTTTCCAGCAGGATCACATATCAAACCTGGTTTTGAAGATAAAGGACAGTAAAAGTAAATTTCTGCATCAGCCACCTTCAAAAGATCTAGGGGAAAATGGAAGTTGAGAATTCGGACATGCCTCCAAGTATATCTAGTACGACCTAAAGAAACTCTTTAATGCCTCGTTTTTAAAAAAAGCAATGACCCTCTGTGTTAGCACTTTTTAAAGAGCTACAGTTCAGTAATTTAAGGAATATGTCTCTCATATTCTATATTTTCAGACTTCCCTAGAAATCTTACTGATAAAATATGTCAAAATCATATGCACATATTGATAAAGCTTAAACAGTCTAATGTATATGATCTTTGAAACATTCTCTTTTAATTTCAGGTTTTCAATTATTTCAAAATGAAGGTTTACCTTCTCTAAGTACATTTTCTGAAATAATGATACTTCAGTAGAACTCAAGTAAATTCTAACAAGTATGTATCCCTCTAAGACTTTCTTTCTTTGCTTTTTAAGGCTCTCTCTCATCCCACAAATGCCCTAACAGCTATAGACTCATATATTAAATATATGCACATATATACCCATAAACCCTCCTAATGTATTTATATAAAGACACTCCAATACAATGCATAAAACAAGCGAGCTATTTTTAATTTTATCATGGGGAATATGTGAATTTAATGTGAAGGAAGATAAAACAATCCCAACTCACTGTTTTTTATTGGAAAAACACTCTAGATGTTTTGTGAGAAGAGAAACGTCTCTGTAGGATTGAATTGCAACAGAACTTTTATGTAAAGCAGTTTTATTTGAAATATATTGTCCCAGACAGCAGTGAAGAGAACAGTTTTAATCCAAAATGCTTCCAGGCTCAGTCCCTTCTGGCCAATTAATTTGATTTCAGTAATGCTCTGGTTGCCTCCACCTAGCACTAGCTATTAAATATAATGCTATGCCTTTTACAAAACTTTTACTTTACATGAGAGCCGAAAGGTAAATCTGTACAAAACTGAACTAGGAGTTAAAATATGACTTTGAGGTGGAAAAATGTATTAGCTCAAATACTGACAAATGGGAATCTTTTTGAAAAAAAATAGGTAACAAAAAGCACTAGTCAGTGTCTGTCAACCATCAATCACATTTAGACAAAGACTGGGCAAAGTGCCAACATTTTCTGATAACATTAGGATTAAATTCAACAAATATTTATTGAAAAGGACTGGAATAGTCACTCTATAAATATGGCTAAGAAAAGACAATCTCTGACCTTGGGGCAATCTAGTAGATAAAATTAAGCAAGTCTTACAACACGAGAAGGAATAAGATGACTGCTTTAGTTACCTATCCCAACACAGTAGCTTAAACGACAAACAGTTAACTAGCTCACAATTCTGATGGGCAGTTGCTGGTCTGGGCCAGGTCTGGCTAAGCTGGCCTGAGCCTGACCATATATCTGTGGCATTTGCAAGGCCAATTATTGACTGTCTAGTCCCAGATGGCCTCATCCACATGTTTTGCCATTTAGCAAAAATAATAATAATAATTCCTACCAAAACTAGGGCGACTGAGGAGAAGGTGGGGGAGATGTGATAGACACTTTAAAAAGAAAAAGAATGTGTATTTTGGATTTCAACTTTACACAATTATCAACTATGGTTAAATTCATTTTTTTATTTTGTTTTTTATTGAAGTGTAGTTGATTTACAATGTTAGTTTCAGGTGTACAGCAAAGTGATTCAGTTTTATATGTATATAAACATATATCTTTTTCAAATTCTTTTCCATTATATGTTATAAGAAATTGAATAATTTCCTATACAATAGGTCCTTGGAGTTTATCTATTTTGTATACAGTACTGTGTATCTGTTAATCCCAAACTCCTAATGTGGAATATAAAAAATTCATTTTTAAATTCGATATTTCAACACATTCTATCCCATTTTGATCATCTCACTGTTGCCGCACAGAGTGTTTTGTTGTGTTTTGTTTTGTTTGGAGGGGCGGAATGATGCAAGATACATAAGGTATGTTAGGAGACCACTTTGCCTTCCCAACACCTCATAATTTCTATTTCTTCAAATAGCACAGTTTCAAAACCTCCAAATATACTTTCCCTCTTTCTTTCTTTCTTCTTCATTTTCTGGATCTGATGGCTGTCTCTAGTATCCTCTCCCCATTTCTATTCCTACAGTTTTTACTGTGTTGCAGACCCGACTTGTTTGTTGCTTAAACTACTGTGATATGTCCCCTGATTTTTAGCCTTGATTTTTATTGGCCTTCACTTCATATGATTATGCTCAAAACTCAGTATCAAAAAAAAAATGTGTTCTCAAGTCTCTTCATGTGCCTACAGTTTACAGGAAATGCAGTTGCAAAAAAGACAAGAAGTTGGGTGATGGGTGTGTGAGGTTTATTATCCTAGTCTCTACTTATTGCATGATTGAAAACTTCATAATCAAAAATTAAGGGAAAAAAGCAAATATGAAGGGCAACAAAACCTTTATGCATAGAGCCATCTCTCCCCTTGCCTCTCAGCTAACTTCCTGCAAGAACAACAGTATCCCTTCATTCTCCATTCAGTGTGCACCCATCTGCAGCCTGTCCCCTACCTCCTCCAGAGCTTTGAAACTGCAAGAGAGTCACCAATAGACTCAGTTACACAAGCTGAGTACGTTCCAGAGGCCTGCTGTACAACAAAGCAATACAATAGGCTTATCCTACAAAATTCATACTACCCAATAAGACAATGATACCCATGGACCAGAGGAAATTTTTGTACGTCAAGCAATTTCTTACACACTTTGAATGACACTGAGCTTTGTAGAGTTGACTGCTCCTGCTTTGGCATTAAATAAGACTAATGATTAACTCCACAACAAATTTAGGGACCATCAAATCTCATCATACTATGTTCCAAACTAGCAGCAGCTCCAGAACTTATACATAGGAGGAACTGGGGTGGAAAAGATGACTGGAGAGCAGAAAAATAGGGAGCTTCCTTTGAAGCCTCTTTATATAACGTTTATAGGCATCTAACGTAGCTTTCGGGAGAAGGACAACACTCCCTTCACCAAAGCCACCATCGGTGCTGCCACTGCTTCATAAAAACTTTCTGCAAAATGAAATATAAGGAAGAGGCAGGTGGAATTTATTTGCCAGGCTCCGTACTTCTGTACTTTTCTATGGGTCAGAACCCAAAAAGGTGAATTTCTAAAACTTTCGCTTGAACTAGGTCTATGTCTTAAACCAAATCAGTTTCCATCAACCTACTTCATTCTTTGTGTAGGTATGTGCATTTATGTGCTTCTTTTATTTATTTGCTCCACATCTCTTTACCTCTCGACTCTTTGGTTGTTTGCTTTAACCCCATCACCCCAACTCTGATGCTTGATATATGTTTTCAGGTTCCAAACTCTGGCTTTCCTGTGCTCATCTCTTAGTTTCACTTAATATGGCTTTTATTATTAGAAGAGTGTCAATCACTATTCTAAGCATATCACATATACAATCTTATTTAATTATTATAACAACCCATAAGCTAGATACAATCACTATCTGCATTCTCAAGATATTTATAACACCTACAAGATATTGCCAACTAATGAATCTCTCCCAAGCCTTAGCATCCAGGATAATTAACTACGAGGGGACAGTCACATATGCATGGATTGTCCACATGACCTGATCTTAACTATTCAGTCTCCAACTCCTCCAGAGATGAAACTGATGCATCCTGGACCAGGGCCCTAGGTAAACAAAAGCAGACATCCACCATAAATCAGCATCAGCATGAACTCTTTGATGTGGCCCAAAGCCCGAGGTATACGAAGACACTCTTCTCAGACAGTATATTCAAGGCTTTGGAGGTTATTTCGCAGAAGCTGATCAAGAACCAGTTCTTTCTTTGGAATTTGCAGAGTTTGAACACCCTACATCTACTGAGTTAACCCTGCTGCACAGAGAGCTTCTAGGAGACCTCGTGCATATCATAAGCAAACTCACCGGCATTGTTATGTGAGTGATCAGAGTCAGAGGCTCCAGAATGACAAGGAGTGTGACGTGAACGTCAGCACTGGAAGTACCTGGCAGAGGAGGGTAAACGAGTCTTGGAATCACAGAGCCAGGATCCAGTGTACGGAAAATTCTTCCTGTTATCAGACATGTAAAATTCGTTCAAAGACTTCAATTCTTCTTTTAATACCTAGTCAAATGGAAATTTCCTTCTATTGGAAACATATTTGATAAGGCAGTATACAAAATCATAAACCCACCAATTGAGTATTTTTTCTTTTTTAATGGAAATTGAACAAAATTAAATTTAGCAGAACTTCTGTGTCTTAGGACTCAAACCTGTGGTACTTAAACAGTGAGTACACATGTTCACGAATGAAATAAAGCCAGATCTTCCCTGATTTAAATCATATTTTTACAAATAAAATTTTAATGTTAATAAAATTTTGTCAGTCTGTGATCTTGACAATGTTAGATTTTGTGGACCTTTACTTAACTGACATTCCTTAACTTTGACTTTTAATTTTTTTTCATGTTTTGGGACTAATACATTTTTTCCAAACCCAAACATGTTCATAGACCCTTAAAGCACATGGTTCTAGAAATGGCACTGTATTAACATTGCTTACTAAATAGAGTGACCGGCTCCTGCATAATAGAGTTTATATCTATTATTTATTTCATATAATAGCCCTCCAAGTTTTTGAAGATATGTCATGAAGAACAACACACTGCTCTCTCTCCCTCTCCACATATCTCTACTTTTTTCTTTGGTGGAAAGCAGCTTTAGACTTTTACAGTTTTGTTTAAAGGCCTCAATATTAAACTACTGGCTACCATTTTACAAATTATACCAAATTCTCAAATTTTCTTTAATGTGCAACACTTAGAATTATACATAATATTCCAGATTTATCTTAATTAGCTGAGGAAGTTTTAATTCTTTCGTTTGGACAAATGGACAAACATACTGGGATTCAAACAGACCTAAAGGTCACCTACTGGCCTTCACAAATTCTATGAACCTGGGTACTGAATGAAATTCTCTGAGGCTCGATTATACTCTTTATAAATAGGAGTGATGATAGCTATTTAACCAGATTACACAAAATAAATAAGTAAACAGATCCTCAATAAACATTGGTTCCTGCCTCCATGCATTTTTGTATTACATATTTTAAAATATAACATACATACAGAAATTGCATAAAACATAAAAACAGTTAACATATTGAAAAGAAAATGGCAGATTTCCTGACATAAAAATGGGCAAAAGACTTTAATCAGCACATTGCCAAAGAGAAAATCCAAACTGTCAAAAGATATATGAGAAGGTGTGCAACCTCACTAATAAGCATGGAAATCATACATGTTGTCAAAGTCCAAATTTAATTGAAACCATTATTCTCTTCCTAAATAATACAAAGACCTTTCACTATCTTAATTTCATTTACTCCATTACCAAAGCTAAATGAATTATTTTCTACCTAATATGTTAGTTGCATCTGTTTTTTAAACCTTGGCTTGATGTTATTATTGCTTTATACAGCCAATGTTTACTTACATTTACTCAAATATTAATACTTCCTTTTGTTCCTCATTCTTTTTTGCATACTATACATTTCATCTGGAATCATTTGCCTTCAACTTGAGACATTTTACTGGTGAATGTTTAAAGATATCTTTATTATTCTATAATTCATGAAGGACATGTTTACTGGTTATAGAATCCTAGCTTGGCAGTTACTTTTCTGAACTATAAAGATGTTTGGTTAAACCATCTGAAACTGATGTTTGACAATTTTCAGTGCACAAAAATAGTAGTATCATATGGCTCAACTTAACATTACTCCACTGGCTTCTATCTTCAGTTGTTACCCGCTGAGGAGTTTGTTATCAAACTAACCACTGCTCTCTGAAGAAATATGTTTTCTCTTCCTTAACTGCATAAAGTTTTTTTACTTATCTTTTTCCTAGTATGTTGGGTTTGGGAGTTTGTTAGAATAAATTGTGTCCCCCCCACCACCAAAATTTATGAATTTCAAATCCAAAGTATGATGGATAATGCTTGTCTTTTCAGCTTTATCTAGTATTAATTTCTGGTTTCCTTGCTATGAGCTAGCCACCCTTGTCATCTCTGTGTTTCTACTAAGCTTCACGCTGCCTTAGGACCTTGCCCTAGATAGTATCTCTCCTTGGAAATACCTGCCTTTAAATTTCTGCCTGCTTATTCATTTTGAAACATCCAGGCCTTAAGTAAAATACTCTTCAAAAGCTTTCTTTGACCAACCAAGTCAAGACAGCTTATTGTTTAAGAACATATCACTTCCTGAAGTTATCTTGTTAATTTGCTTGTCTGTCTTCCCATTACACTCTCAAGGTGTGAACAGAGACCTTGTCTATTTGTTCTGTCATCCTCATGCCCAAAACAGTGCTTGGAAAGAGGAGGTACTTCTTAAATATTTGATAAATTGAATGGCATATCTGTAAAGTTGCCAACAGTAATAATATCTACATCTTAGGATCCCTATAAATATTAAATGAAATAATGCAAGAGAATATTTTAAATGACTGATTGAGGTAAAGCACTGTGTGTGTTAGCGGAGACAAGAGTGCTCCTGGTAGAAGCCCGTGGTGGGAGCTGGATTTACTCCTTTACTACATTAGCTCAGCCAGGCAGGGCTTGGCACTGTAGGCAGTAGAAAGACAACTGTGGTAAACGGCATTAGTCTTCATTCTTTATCACTCCCTTTATATTCAGCCTTTGTCATGTGGCTCTTCAGTTTCTCTTACTAAAGGAGAAGGGCATGTTTTATTGACCTTTAACTTAGGGTTTGAACATGTGGCTTGCTTTAGACAACTGAATGAGGTGGTTGTGTCAGGATATCTGTCTTTGACTTGCTCTCATTGGCTTCTGTCGTTGCCATGAGGAGAAAACCCTTGGTTCTCCCACTGGTCCAAACGGACGAGAGACATGTGAGTAGAGCAAGCTCCAAGTGAAAATATGCACATGCAAACAAACCCAAACGACATCAGCAGTACAGCCCAGACTACCCACAGGAGAAAGAAATGCATACGGCGGTATACCACTATGATTTTGTGGGGGGTTTCGTGGTGCTTACTACAGCAACAGCAAAGCAGTACCTCTCTGCCTGGTAAAAGCCAAACAGAAATCAGAAACTGTACTGAGCGCGTTGCTTCTCCACTCTCACCTCCACTCTGCCGAATGTCTGCGGCTGCAGTTCAAACGCTGAGTAACTGAGCAATTGGACTGAGATGCAGTCAGCTCCACAGGAAATACTAAGTTAGAACAGAACTCAATTAAAGATAAACCAAGAGGTAAAAAGGAGGTGTGGTCTATCAAATGAGGTACTTTAGAATTACAGAAAGGGAATCATACTCAGAATAGTTAGAGGGAAAATTGTATTTTCTGAAAATTTAATTAAGGAGCTAAAAAATTTCAGAAAACTGTCATTCTGAAAAAAGCGGAAGCAAGCATATTGTCTGAGAATCAGACACCCAAAGTCAGAAGGAAAGAACAGGGGAAGATGCAGATGAAATAGATGAAGTAAGACCAAAATAGATGATGTCGGCAATATGAAAAAGATTTTCAGAAAAAAATCTCCAAGAAAATTATCTTCTCTCACTGGATACTTATAGAGCATAGCTGATGCTGCAGACACGAAAAATCTATAAAACTATTGCAAATTATGAACATATAAAACAAAGGGATGAAAATATAAATGAGTAAATGATAGAACTAGAAAGCATAGAATAAAGGGCCAACATATAAATGATAGGTGACATTTAAAGACTCAAAAATAATTACAAATTACACCATATACAAAAATCAACTCAAAATGGATTAAAGACTTAAACATAAGACAAGATACAATAAACCTCCTAGAGGAAAACATAGGCAAAACATTATCTGACATACATTTCAAAAATTTTCTCCTAGAAGAAATAAAAGCAAGAATAAACAAATGGGACCTAATGAAACTTACAAGCTTCTGCACAGCAAAGGAAACCAGAAATAAAACAAGAAGAAAACCTACGGAATGGGAGAAAATTTTTGCAAGTGAAACCGACAAAGGCTTGATCTCCAGAATATATAAGCAGCTCATACGACTCAGTAAGAAAAAAATAAACAACCCAATCCAGAAATGGGCAGAAGACCTAAACAAGCAATTCTCCAAGGAAGACATACAAATGATCAAAAAGCACATGAAAAAATGCTCAATATCACTAATTATCAGAGAAATGCAAATCAAAACTACAATGAGGTATCACCTCACACCAGTCAGAATGGCCATCATTCGAAAATCCACAAATAACAAATGCTGGAGAGGCTGTGGAGAAAGGGGAACCCTCCTACACTGCTGGTGGGAATGCAGTTTGGTGCAGCCACTATGGAAAACAGTGTGGAGATTCCTCAAAAGACTAGGAATAGACTTACCATATGACCCAGGAATCCCACTCCTGGGCTTGTATCCAGAAGGAAATCTACTTCAGGATGACACCTGCACCCCAATGTTCATAGCAGCACTATTTACAATAGCCGGAACATGGAAACAGCCTAAATGTCCATCAACAGGTGACTGGATAAAGAAGAGGTGGTATATTTATACAATGGAATACTACTCAGCCATAAAAACCGACAACATAATGCCATTTGCAGCAATATGGATGCTCCTGGAGAATGTCATTCTAAGTGAAGTAAGCCAGAAAGAGAAAGAAAAATACCATATGAGATCGCTCATATGTGGAATCTAAAAAACAAAAACAAAAACAAACAAACAAACAAAAAACAAAGCATAAATAAAGGACAGAAATAGACTCACAGACAGAGAATACAGACTTGTGGTTACCAGGGGGGTGGAGGGTGGGAAGGGATAGACTGGGATTTCAAAATTGTAGAACAGACTACACTGTATAGCACAGGGAAATATACACAAAATGTTATGATAACTCACAGAGAAAAAAATGTGACAATGAGTGTGTATATGTCCATGAATAACTGAAAAATTGTGCTGAACACTGGAATTTGACACAACATTGTAAAATGATTATAAATCAATAAAAAATGTTAAAAAAATAATAATTACAAATAACGCTTATAAAAGTATTTCCAGAGGTAAAGAGCAATCTGCAAAGCTCATTCTCCTGGAAATATTTTTTAACTATAAAAGTAAAGAAAATGTTCAATGTGTTAGGGGTTTAATATGAGTTTTCTGAAGATAAATAGCATGCACAAGGCATAGAGGAAGGGAAAGGAAACTGTATATGAAATCATGGGTGAAACAGGAAATTCTAATTAGCAAACATCAAAAAAAAAAAAAAAATCAGACAGAATTTTTTAAGGGTCCTGAAGGCCAGACTGAAAATGCTGAACCGATTGGCAAATTAAAGCTACTACAGATTATTTATCAAGGATGCAACATGATTGAAATAATATATGAGGTAGAACTTTTTAGTCGATACAAGTAGAATAAATCAAGAAGGCAAAACCTTGAAAAAGAAATATGACTTCAGGACTGGGAGGGGATCCATTTCCATATGACAGTGTTGTTTTATAGTACATGGTAGAGATCTCTGAGAAAAAATAATACTTAGTAAAGTATTAAACCATTAAAACAGGAGAACAAATAAGGTAATAAGGATCAAAGATTTGGGGGAAAGTTATGCTAATCCACTGAATTTGTAAGTATCAGAACACTTATAAATATTCTTATACTTATGTTCTAAGGAATATTTTGCTCTACTAAAATAATAGCTACCTCATGCCTGTATATGTAGTTAAAAATGCTTAACACATAGTGTCTTTCAAAAGATGTGCAGGATGTTATCCTTTCAAGGCTAAGGTACCACTCATTCTAAGAAGTTTACAGAAAATTGCTTTGAGTGTTTGAACAAGTTTGATCACATGGCCTACTGCTGAAGAGCTGAAAAGAATAAAAGAAACAACCTAGAAACCAAATTAAAACTCACAGAAAAAATTTAAGTTCTAAGTGTAGAATTGTCTTAGAATATTCTATTACATCAAAATTATTGTTATAAAAACAGCAATGTTAAAAGAGCAAATATACTTAAATACTAGCATCCTTGGCTTGGAAATTGTGAGGGAAAAAACATAAAAGAAGAAGAAGAAGAAAAGAAAAAAAAAAGCATTGCTGTTTCATTTACTTTTTTTTTCCTTTTAAGGAAGATTATGCACAAAAGAGAAAGAAAGTCAAGGTTAAAGCCATCAAAGGGATATTTTTCAGTACTGAGAAAAGTTATGAACACGAATCAGTTTAAAATATTTCAACGTTTAGTGATACACTCTCTACTACAATATGAAGACTTTTGACCCAACATATACACCAATTAAACGAAACACTGAAGCATGTAAATGTAATGCCTATTATTTCTAATGTAATCTGTGGAGACCTGGGCTCCAATCTTAAATTGGCCACTAATCAAATTTGATGATTTTAGGTACATAACAACCTCTCTAGGACTCAGTTCTTACTCCTCTATGATGATAAAATTGAATTGACATCTTCTGTAGTTCTGTTTTAAAATAGACTCAGTTCATAAGTAATTTCTTCTCCTAAATGAATCCAAGTTTGCTGAAGGACTTATCTATAGAACAAAGACTGTAAATCCCTCAGCTTCCTCTGAATTCTAGTCACATCACTTCTTTTAATGTGCAAGTAGGTCAAAGAAAGGAGAAGACTGGAAGACGTTAACTGAGTACTAAGATAATATGTTAGTACACAGGGAGGTATATAAAAATCCCTTTTATTTCCATCACAGGACAAAAATTAAAACTAGGGAAACAAGTTTTCTTCAAAAAACAACTAACAGTTATGTGTCAATTATATCTCAATAAAATAATAAAGAAATAAAATTTAAAAACAAAAACAAAACAAACAAAAGCAACTAACGTATCTTTGTTTTAGATGTTCTTGAATTGAAAAACTGCTTGATATGAGAAGCTTTGCCCCCAAATTTGTTTGCTTTGGAAAATGTCAAGAAAATTAGTGCCATCTTTTAACTAATTACCCATTTATTAGTAATGTCTGTCACCGAGTGTTTATGTAGCAGCCACTGTATTTACTTCTACTAAGTGTTGTGGGAGCCATAAAAAAGTTCAGGCAACGTCCGTATTCAGAAACCAACTTTTTTTTAGCCTTTTACTTTTTAATTGAGATACAACTGACACATAACATTGTATTAATTTTCAGGTGTACAACATAATGATTTGACATATGTATATATTGTGAAACAAAGACCACAGTAAGTCTAGTTAATAACCATCACCGTAGTTACATATTTTTTTCTTGTGATAAGAACTTTAAAAAAAAAAACTTTTTTCACTCTTAGCAACTTTCAAATGTGCAATGCAGCATTGCTAACTATAGTCACCATATTGTATATTACATCCCTATGACTTATTTAATAAATAGAAGTTTGAACATTTTGACTCCCTTCACCCATTTCACTCAACCACTACTCCTTGCCTCTGGAAACCATCAATCTAGGAACCAAAATTTTATTTGAGGAGGTAAGGATAATAAAAAAAAGTTATTATCTAAATACAAGAAAATAACATCAACTCTAAAATTTAGAGCGTCACTTCAAACTTTTTTAAGCAATTTAGAGAAGAAAGAGACTAATTTAGCCAGGCATAACCAAGGAAAGTTTAATACATTAGGCCAAAAAGATTTAAAAAGTGGGTAGAACTGGAGTAAGTAGGAAGAGGAAATATCTTCAAAATATCTTTCAAACATATGTTCGAGAAGAAAGAAACATGAGCAAAGACTTAGAGGAAAGACTGAGATAGCATAGTGAGGACAATAAGCAATCTTAATATTCAGATTTCCACCCAAACCAATTGTTTTGCCTTTTTCTTTAGCTGTTATTTTGATGCCAAAGTAATCTTGGAGAGTATTCATGTCAATAGAAAGTAAGAATATGTGCCAAAACAATCAGTGCACACAGTATTATTATTATTATTTGCGGTGTATACTCAGTACCACCCCCAAACCTAGAGGAAACTGGGAAGTCAGGTGTTTTCCCTCAGGCAGGGGCATCTTGCCATGGAGCTCTTGAAAGTACTGGTACCCTGGACTGTGGCTGTGTTTAGGAAAAACCTTCACCTGAATCTGGATGCGCTTTTGAACGTTTGGCAAAATCCATGAACCTAGTGCTGAAGTTTCTGTTAGCTCGTGCCAGCAATAGTGGCTACGACACAGTGCCTGGTGACCCCTTCATGTAATGGGTAGAGTTAGACATTCTATTTGAAGGACCTTTGAAGACAGATGGTTTGGAAAGTAGAATGAAAGTGTCCTTTGAAAGTCAATGAAGGATTTTGTTAGCCCTGTGTCTGAAGTGACAGGGACGGGGTTCAGGGCAGGTTACAGCAGGAGAACAGGGAACCAAGGCTATGGGAGAGTTTGACCTGGACTTTTTTCTTTGGCAGAGATAATTGTCCATTCTAGTGCTGTGCTCAGTAATTAAATAAAGATACTCAAAACCTAGTTAGGCTATACAAAAATTAGATTAATAACATCCATTAATAATTATTGTCTTACAATCTTGGCTAAGTCTTAAGTGCACAATAATCATCATGCATATTATAAATGCATGTCATACTAATGGGATGATATGCTACATTTACTAAAAACATCAATTTCTATTTAACATTTTTTTGTTGCATGGACCTATCTAATGTTGCTTAGTTCCTTGTTAATTACTTTTAGAAACTAAAAAGAACTCAGAAGCTGGGTCTGGACATGCCCCTGATCTAATCCCATGGCAGGAAAAACCACTTAGGACTTAAAGTGATTCAGAAAATGTGTCTGATAATTGACCTTCCCCACAATAATACAAATAAATAAGCCTTTTGAGCAAATTATTAAATGAATCAGAATTTCAGAATCTCCCTGTCACTTAAGGAAATAAACAAGAGAGGGTAAAATGTACTAAAATGTTTATAAAGTGAAATACTGGAAGGAAAATATCCTTATGCCATGAATGGCATCCTCAAGGAATGATTACCAAGGCAAGTCAATAAATATGGCATGGTTGGATCAGCTGTTAACCCACCATGCTTTCAAAAACGAAGGTGCCTGGATGGGCAAATGAGGACTAGTTGAGCCCAGTTGGCTATACCAGGGGCTCTTTTCCTTAAACTCATCCAAACACCCTAAAATTACCTGAAAGTGAACAAATTACACCCCAGCTATTACCCTCTCCCCTCTGCCAGCTCCCTGTCAACCAGATACATTTATCTAGTGAATGTGATGGACAGTTCAAAGAAAATATGGAGGGGAGGGTGATAAAAGATACTTGAGGAATAGAAATACTAAGCAAGAAAGACAATAAACCATTAAAAGCAAAAGGATAAGACAGATAATACCTGTTTAATAAACTTTTTTAAAGAAAATTAAAAAATTAATTTGCCAACTTATTTATGAAGTCAGTATAATCTTGATTCTTCACCTAAATACAGAATAGGACTTAATATAAAGGTTAATCCAAACTCACAAATTTTTAAATACAGAGATATAGCTATACTTAATGAGATATAATGATACTAATGTAGAAATTTTTTTCCAATAATGCAAGGATGATTCAATCTCATGTACGTAATGTAATTTGCCACAAGAATGAAATAAAGGACAAAAACACACAATCTTCTGAATAAATGCAAAAAAATTTATAAAATAACATTCAATGTCCCTTTATGATCATGAGAAAAAGAGAAAAACTTCTAGAAAACTAAAAGCAGACAATGTCCCTGTTTTGATAAAGATTATCTAAACTGCAGTAAACATCATACTCAATGGAGAAACTTCAGACACTTTCCTTTAAAGCCTGCAGTTAGACAAGGATGTTCAGTACTAACTAGTTAAGGAGGAAACCTGAATTAACGGAAACACATTTTATATTCGTGGGTATATTTACTTAATATTTATCAATTTTTTCCTAAAGGAACCAATAAATTTAAATAATTCAAATTTTAAAATCAGTTCTAGGGGAATTTGTTAATCTGATTCTAATGTTTTCCGTGGAATATTAGTGGAGGAATCATATCCCACACTTTTCCAGTGGTTGGTAACTTCTTGCAAAAAATTAAATAAAAGGCAGATGTAGAAACACACTTAAGTCTGGTATTTAGGGCCATTAGTTTCTCAGTCTAGTGCAAATTGTAGCAATCCTCAATATATAAAGTTTAACTTCTTTGATGATAACCAAAGTTTTTCATCTTGAAGGATAAAATTATATATCTACACACACTCACTAGAAAATTAGTTTTTAAAACAATATTAATGGTTCTTTAACATCGTCATTTAAAGTATGCATATTTATAGCTGCATACTAAATAAACACTAGATAATCAGATAGAAAGTTTTAAATGACGCTTTTTCTTTGTTCTTCCCTGACATGGCATTCTGCTAATTTTGGTACATGTTTTATATCAAACTCCCTAACTCTAATCTCTCAGAAACTCATTAATCTACATTAATAGCCTTTCTGGGAAGCTCTAAGTTTAATCAATTCTTATTCGATAAGAGTCTCTAATGCTTTCAGTGATGGGAGATGTACTGAGCAACAAACTGTTTCAGAACCATCAGCATTTTCTGAAGTCATGTCAGATGCTGATAAAGTGAAATTCCTCATACAGTACAGGAATGTAATTCTCAATTCTTTATCCACTGAGCAGGTTAATAAAATAGAAGGCCCTCAAACTGGTATCTAAATACTCAAGAGATAACGTATTAAAACATGGTATTTCTTCATAATCTGGATACTTTCGTATCCAGATAATGCAAGCTGTTTTCGCAGTGACCTGATGGAGCTACAGAAGTCACTGTTAGGCTCGGTTTTTACGTGTCTGTCCACCACAATGAAGGCAATAACAGTGGTTAACCGCCGGTTTTTACAGCAAACGCCTTACCTCTGAGCTACACTCCAATTCGTTATATTTATACAGCCTTTCTTACAATTTACATAATCCTTTACATCAATCATCTTATTTTATCCTCACAACTCTATGAAGCTGGAGAGACTAGAGATGCTATTACCAATGGGGAAATGGAACCCAGTGACCTTGTGTGCAGACACCTAGAAAGCAACAAAACTGGACTCAGGCCCTGGGCCATTGACCCCCAGGTACAAAGCCCTCCGCCACATTGCACTGGACAAGAACCACAATGGGCTGAGGAGAAGCTTCTCCAAGAAAAATAAAAAAATTGAAAACACAAGCACTCAGGTCAGGCTTCAATGCCTTTATGGTTGTTAATAAACTAGTTACTCAGTGCTAATGAACTGTTCTTCGTATGAAAAGTTGATGCTGCTGGTCAGCCATCAAAATGAGATGTTTGCCATCTGATTTCTCCAAAGCTGGAGTGCTTGGTTCTGTACCAGCTCCCATTTGCTCTTCGTCTCTAAACGTGCTCACCCAGCCTTGTCAGGATGGTCCGAGGAGCTTGGTGTGGGCAGATGGCGGTTTGTGGTTAGGAGCCTGCAGGGCTTCTGAAGGTAATGTTCTCTTACTCTTCTCTGTGTCTCACATGCCCAGAGTAATGCAGCTGACAGACAGAAATTATGTACATACAGACACACACCCACCCACCAACCACCCTCCAAGCACACACTTATTTAACTTAAATTCTGAATTCCAGTGGACGGTCCCTCTGCTATGACACTGACCCAGCAAGCCTGCACAAGTCTGCACACCATGCGGACCCACCACTTGTGCCTAGAGCTCACGGAATTACTTAGTTGGCAAAGCAGGACCCCAAACACTGCTTTTTGCCCACATCCACATCTTTGTGCCTTGATGCTGATATTTCTTCCCTCTTTGTCCTCCTGCAGCACTAAGTTCTCCTCTTGCTTCAAGACACCGACCAAATGCCCCTTTCCTCTAAGGCCTCCCCGACTCCCACCACAGGCCAGGTCACTGGAAGGACTCTCTCCCTGCTTTGGGCCACCATCACACTCTCACTGCCCTCAGTCACTGCAGCGTGAAGCAAGGTCTGCGATGTAAGTGGCTGGTCTTAGGGAGGATTATAACACTGAGAGCGCTTAAGAGAAGAGAACAAAACGATTCTAGTTTGACATTATTTGAATAAACTCAGTGAAGCAACATTGCCCTGTGTTCAAAACGAAAATTTTAGTGCCTAGGGATTTCTTTGTTTAACAGGTAAAATTAAAAGGTTGTATCTAGCATGGAAGGTGAAAAGAGTGTGTTAGTGTTATAGAACCATTTCTCACCATCTTGCAACTTCCATGCATAATGTAACTGTAAGCCAAACATGGAATAACTGTGGTGGGGAAGACCAATTAGCAAATGTATTGCCCCAAATTCTATATAAAAATGCATATGATTATATTCAAGCAATTATTTGGATCAACTAATATCTTACCTTCAATATAAGCAGTATTACTAAAAGTAATAGTTTATTTTTATTTACCAAGTACTCCACTTGAACTAGATTCAATCATTTGGATTAAGTTTTTGGTTTTGTTTTCATGCATAAAGCCATGGTATAATTAAAATCAATTTCAAAAAAAGTAATTTTATTTTGTTTAGACATTGGATTGTTTTTACTAAACATTATTTATAATTAAGGCTTTGGTTCTGATCAGATTTTAGCACATATAAATATTTAAGAATTCTAACTTACAGTGTGAAATCAAGATTTATAAATAAAAATTGTATCTCTTGGCCTCCAATTTCAAATGGCTAAACCACTGAATTAGCTTTGGGAATACAAACACTAAAAGAAATGAAATTGCTAATAGTCTTCTTCTCAGGAAAATTTTCCAATTTTCTGAACACAGAAATCTCTATATATTAAAGTCATATAGAAACAAAACAGTCTATTACTTCTTAAACATGGGCCAGACCTCCCTCTCTGACTGATTTCTTTAAATGATAAATCAAAACTGATCAAATGTGAAAACATAAGAAATCACTTGAAAATTAAAAAGTGCTGTTAAGTATGTAAGATTTTATTATTATTAAACTGCACTAAATTAAACCATATGAAGATTAACCATCTGCCGTCTGGGTTTTTCTCTTCATAGTTCCAAGCTGACCATTGGCTTACACTGCCTTTGTCAGAATCTCTACATAATTCACTCTAGGAAGAAAAGCAAACAAATCTAAAATATTTTTTTCTTCCTGTGTGTTAGAGGCAAATCCTTATGGATACTTCCCTAGAGTCATCAAATCAGCTTAAAAAACAATTAGCATAGCTTACATATACGTACTGATCATTGTTTTTAAGAACAGATTAGAGCTGTAGCTTTTTAAATGTACATAGTTATCAAAAGAATAAAGCCAACCACAAAATAAGAATTAACATGTATATATAAACTAAAAACAATGTGCAGTATACTGTATATATGTATTTATGTGCAATATAATGTATATGTGTAGTCACACTGTAATAATTCTACCTAATAAAACTGAAAAAGGAAAAAAAAAGAAAAAAATTATCATAGTGAGTAATGCATGCTCTATTTAATTTTCAGTCCAGGTCTGCTCTTTGTTTTTTATTTCACTTTTTCACCTTTTACGTTGTACATTAGAAATAGGTTTCCCATTGTTCTCACTTCCTAGAAACCATATGTATTGACTAGGGTCTCTGGTTTGGCTTATTGAATTTCTCACGTGGCATGGAAATTTAGCTTCACCTTTTCTACCGACATAAAAGAACAGCAAGTATCCAAGAAGAAAGCCTGGTCTCTCCCATTTTACATGTTCAACACAAATTTGAACAGGCCAGGCCAGTGAACGCAGGCCAACAAGTATTCCGTGTGAGGGCAGGTTGAGGTGCACTGGGGAGCAGAGAACAGTGACCCAGCTTTCTTGTACCCTGTGAACATGGCGTTACTCCAATATTTGGAAGAAAATGCATTTTTATTTTCATTTTTTATTCTATTTAAACACATCTACTCCTGCCACAAACTGAATTTTTAGGTTCTGCAGATACAGTAAATATCACAAAAGGCTGAAATTCCTACTGATGAGCTGCACTGTCTCTCCCACAGGGGAAAGAAAGAAGACTGGGTTTACACTTGGCACAGTGAGAGCTGCTCTAGTTCGCCTTCCAAACTGAACAGGACAGTGACCTTTAGTCCCTCTCACACGTGAGTGGTAACATGCTTTCACGAGCAAGGCTTCACTCACCCTTCTTGGGAGGCTTCCTGCACCTAAATCGTTCTCAGTTTTAAAGTATCTCTTTTCCCGGTCCCGGTGTTAAGCAAAACGTTTTTCTTTCTAGACGTTGTCTTTCGAATCATAGTTTTATTCCTTTGTATCGTGTTAAACAATTTTCTTCACCACTTGAATCTTTGAAAGATGAGTGGGTGGTTATTATGTTCCTCTCCCTGTCCCTTCGCCAGGCAATGCATATTTTATGCCCTTTATTTTCCCGCAGAAGATGAATTCTTCTATTCTTTAAATTATTTCAATTGCTCTTCTCTGAGTCCTCCTCCTCCAAGATTGTTTCCAAATCTGAAGTGATTAAATGTCCCAATATTAGCTAACCCTGTGTCGTCACCATTCTGAACTGTTAGCACTCATTAACCCAGTTAATCCTCACCACAGGTCTGTGACGCCAAGCCTAGGGTTTTAGCAGTTTTACTGATGGGCTCCGAAAGGTTAGGTAATTTGCCTCCAGTTATTCATCCAACAAGCAGCAAAGCTAGGACTGGAACTCAGGCCTCCTGGTTCTAGGGCCTGTCTTAACCACTATACCAACTGTGTCTCAGTAACAGCTGGCCTTTGAGATCCAATTTGAGCTTTATGTCCTTTATTCACAATAAGAACATATTTACAGAAAACGAAAAGTTAAGTCAGAGTTGGAAGAGAGTGTATTTAAATGCCTTTTTCTTATGAAGCAATAATACAATTCAGGGTACATTTTATCTTCTCTTACTGTTTAATCCCAACTCAAAATATGAATTAAACAGTTTGTTATCTCCCATTTTCATTGTATAGGCTCTTTGAGATATTTTGACCCTCAAAATTGCCTTTTACAATACAAGTATTCTCAGGGAAAGTTATGTCTTTGTTATTATCAGCTAACATTGTGTGTGTGTGTGTGTGTGTGTGTGTGTGTGTGTGTGTGTGTGTATACACATGTGTCTATAAAAACAATGAATGTACCCTTTTTATGGTAATATATATATATATATATATTTTTAACTACTATGAAAAGAATAAGTGAAAGTTCAGTGAAACTGGATACTTACATATATTTTGCTTCTCTGAAAGTGGACACTGCTACTTTCTGATTTTCTACAATAAACATTTATCTGTAGGTCATCAAAGGATATTTATTTTTTAAACAAATTACTCTGAATTGTAGAGTATATTCTGGGTTATACAGTATCTGTAATCTTTTCTCAAATTGAACACAGTCTGAAAAATTATATATTCACTCATTCATTCACCAAGTCTCTGTGGGGTGCTTACACTATTGTAGGCACTGAAATAGATTTGATGTATTTAAGAGAAGAGTGTGTATCAAATAAATAAGTATTCCACCTTGGAATGTGGAAATGCAAATGAAACAAGAATTAAAAACATATGCCACTAATAAAACTGCTATAGATAGAACATATTCCCCAAAAGAGATGGCAAATTATGCTTTTAATCTTACATTAAACCTGAGTAAACATATGTATTTACAATAATTAGAGCAGTAAAAAGAGCAACCTACAGCCATAATAAATTGTGCACTGAAAAACTTAACAATGAAAATGTCTTAGGTAACATGACTAATGAATAAAATGACTAGTCCAGTACCTTACTTATAGCAAATATCAATAAGTATTTGTAGAAGGAGTGATAATGTACATAATACATCTCTTCTTGTGCAAAATTCTGTTGCTTCTTTGCGTTATATAATGGAGCTGAACCTATCATCCATAAGCCCACTTTCCACTGAGCATCAGGGGAAAATTACACCACCATCCACATCATAATAACAGAAATAATTAATAATGCAAATTATTACCTTACTCTCTCCCATTATAAAACATTCTCTTTCAGGTAAACCCAGCCTGTAAATTCTAGGCTTTCAGTAACTTCCCCAACTTTACTCTCCAAACACCAAACAAAAACAAAACAAACAGTGTGTCCAGGTGGAGAAGGAACCCCCTGACACTCACTGTCCCCGGAACCTTTACTGTTGTCTGACGCTGAGTGGCTGCTCTGGTCAGGGCCCTGAATGCCTGGCTACCTCCCCATCTGAAGAAGCTGCAGCTGGTGGAACCCCCAGTCTCCTACCTCCTGCATCTAAACACAGGCGACCTCATGATGTCTAATGTTGGTTCTCAGTGAATTCAGCCAATGGCTCTATCTACGCAGCATGTGCAGTGGTACCTGGGTGTCTAGCTGAGTAGCCTCTGTAGTCTCATAGAGAAGGTGACCCTAAAACCACTCTCTCCTTCTGCCATCCTGATTCTCTTACCTGAGTTCCATTCACACATATCAACAGAGTTGAATCTGAAAAACTACCAACACAAACACTGAAAACAAAGCAGAAGGAATGGCCCAATGTCATCTCTGAGGGACTAAAAACCACTCAGCGGCCCCCACTGCCTTCCCAATTTACGATCCCTGTTCCAGTTTGCTAGTGTCTCCTAACAGTTTGAACACTTGGGAATCAGTTCACTTTAACTTTTGGTCTTGTTATGTTTCCTTAATATCTATTGTCTTTATGTAAGGTCCCTTCGAATCTTTAACCAAACTTTTTAAATAAAGAGAACAGTATTCTGCCTTTTCTTCATGAAGGACAGAATGAATGGCTGCATAAAATCAGCTTTATTTTCTCCCTAGTCAGATTTATGTTATAGAGTATAAATTAAAGAGAAAAGAAACATACTGAGACAGAGCTCTCTCTATAATCACTTCAGACTTGCCCTTTCCCTCATCCCTAATTTCAAAAAAAGATAACAGAAAGCTTCACGCTGGCATGTTCCACAGTCAGGAAGAGTATGAGCTCAACTGTGTATGCGAAAACTTAGTTGTTTTTCTTTGATTCATCCGATAGCATCACACTGGGTCAGTTTCTTGTTTACGATGTCTTTATTGTTTCTGGTCTTAGAACAATAAACAGCCCTAAGTGGTTTCAATTACAGCAGCAGAACTGTGCAAATGAACTTTGGCTTTGTTTCATGTTGAATAGGGGGTTTTATGGTTTTATAAATGGTGATGTTTAGGAATCTTGCCAATGCTGTTCTATAAACAGTGAAGACTCACATTTGCCAGCTCTAGGCCTTTAATCACCCAAATATTCTTCCCCTGATATGGATAAAATATTTTTAACCCCGTTCCATGGAGATGAATAGGAATGATCAAATTATCTGTGGATTCAACAATTTGCATAAACAAGGTATTGGAATGTTTTTGCTGGTCGTGTGTGCATCAGTTGATACTTGATTTTATCTTTGTATGTCTTCTTTAACTGCAGGAAAATATTAGGTAGCTGCCACTCATTTGTAATGAATATAACACACAGTTGTATCAGAAGGGATAAATTAAAGGATAAATTTTTGGTAACAAACAGTGACCCCCCAACAAACACCCCTTCCCAATTTCAGTGGCCTCACAGAATAAAAGTTTCTATATAAGATGTATATATAGTCAGTCAGGGAGCAATCCTACCTCATGTTTTCATGATCACCTAGGCAGAGAGAATTCTGGAAATTCTGGCACTAACAATTAAATGCTCTAGAACTAGTAACACAGACCCTCCATCCACAGGGGGTCCAGGAAATTCAATCTTCCATTTGCCTTAGGGCAGCAATAATAGTAAAGCACTGACTCATTTACAGAACCTGAAGTTTCAATGTCATAGAATGTTCTGGAAAAAAAGTCATCTGTTAGTGAATATATTAGTCAGCTAGGATTGCCATAACAAATTTCCCCAGACTGGGTAACTTACACACAGAAATTTCTTTCTCAGAGTTTTAAAGGCTGTAAGTCCAACATCAAGGTTTGCTTTCTCCTGAAGCCTCTCTCCTGGGCTTGCAGATGGCTGTCTTCTCACTGTCCTCACATGGCACATGCATCCCTAGTGTCTCCTTCTCTTTTTATAAGGACACAGTCATATTGGATTAGGGATCCACTCTATTGACCTCATTTCAACTTATTCACCTCTTTAAAGGCCTGCTATCCAAATACAGTTACACAGATTAGGGCCCACCCATCTGAATTCATTTAACTTCAATTACCTCTTTATTGAAGGTTCCGATCTCCAAATGCAATTACATTCTGAGATACTGGGGTTTGGGAATTCAACATGTGAATTTGGGGGGCACAAAATTCAGCCCATAACAGTGAGCATCACAGTCTGGCAGTGTGTCTCAGCAGTTCAGTCTCACAGACTGAAAATAACTTGCAAGTGAAAATAAGACAGACCAATATTGTACAGCCTACATGTGGCATTTAAAGAGTCTCAAGTATGAGAACAATTTCTGACAATAGAAAAATCTTCTGTGATTCAAGTTCATACTGGAATTTTAATAGTAGAAAACTTTGAACAGGAAATTTAGAACTTTGCCTATATTGTTCCAATTAGTTGTTTCAAGTTTTTGCAGAATATGCTAAGTCTTAATCATCATTAAATTTAAAAGAGAGGAAAATGCCAGGTAAGAACTATTTGATATTAAGAATTAGAATTTATTCCTCATCAAACTGAAGGAATTATATCAATACAATTATTTGCCTTCAGAGGTCTGTGGCTTATTCTTCATCTGACTTTTCATTAAGCATCTTGATTCAGCAGAATTAAGAAAAACTGTATTTATATTAATGCGCAAAGCATTTCACAGTTCTGTGGGTGGAATCTACGTTGCAATTCTAATTCTGAGCACAGAACCATTTATAATTTTTTGTGCATTCTTGTTCTAATCAATTAACCTCACTGAGTTGCAATTTCATTATATGCATAAAAGAAGATAAGACCAACTTTCCGCCTTTAAGAGAGGATAATATTTGAAAGTGGGTTGTAAATAGGCCAGAATATAAAATGGAATGAAAGCCAACTTCTGAAGATAAAGATCCCTAAGATTAAAAAAAACTGAGTTTTATGAGAAATTGGCAAGAATGATGACCCATCAACAGAGAAAGGTGGTTAATTTTTGTAAGATTCGCTTATACTCTTCCCTACTGCAGATATATAAACAAGTTCAGTGATTTAATTCAGATTTCTTTCAGCGGACCCTTTATTAAATCAAAGAACTATATTTCAACTAATATAATTCATAGAGGTCACCTAATCTAGGGGATAGTGCTGATCACATTAAAGTTAATTAATTTAAAATACACTGTATGCGTGCCAAAGCTGCATAATTTTAGCTTTTCTAAAGAACTGCACAGATGTTTCTGCAAAGAAAGCAAAATTGCCAATAGGAGTCCAGAAGTAATGTTAAAGGCTATTCTATTTACAATAGAATATACATGGAAACAACCTAAATGTTCATTAAGAAATGACTGGATAAAGATGATATCATATATTTATACAATGGAATATTACTCAGACATAAAAAAGAATGAAATAATGCCATTTGCAGCAACATGGATGGACCTAGAGATCATCATTCTAAGTAAAGTAAGCCAGAAAGAGAAAGAAAAATACCATATGATATCACTGATATGTGGAATCTTAAAAAAAAATGATACAAATTCCATTTACAAACCAGAAATAGACTCACAGACATAGAAAACAAACTATGGTTACCAAAGGGGAAAGGACGGGGAGAGATAAATTAGGGGTTGGGGATTAACAGACACACATTATTATATATAAAATAGATAAACAACAAGGGCCTACTGTATAGCACAGGGAACTATATTCAATCTCTTGTAATAACATATGATGGAAAAGAATCTGAAAAGAAAAAAAATGTATAACTGAATCACTTTGCCGTACACCTGAAACTAAAACTGTAAATCAACTACACTTCAATTAAAAAAATATTTTTTAATGCTATTGAAGAACTAGGAAAGGGGCTAGGTAGGGATATAGCATAGTCCAATACAAGATTAAAGGACACTTTACAAATTGTATGAATTGTGTAAATGCGTGGTCTGTGCCATGGTTTAAATTTTATTAATGTCGTTACCTTTTTAAAATAATTATATCATTGTTATTAACAAACAATGTATTCCAATTCCAAAAAACATAAGTGTTCCAATTGCTTACACTTTTAAGAGCATTCTTAGTTTTTTCTTCCGAGAATCCTTTCTTTCCGTGAAAATATTGGGTGACAGTGCTTATCCTGCACAACTCAGATAACGTTTATTTCCACCCTGCTTCTACTCTTTACAAGAAACATTTACCTTGTGCCTGACCATCACTCTGAATTTTTTAATTTCTGAAATCCAGAACTCAGAATTTCCCCTCTCCTGCCATCAGGTTCATCCTAATGAATCTATTGTCCTTTGTCCTCAAAGAATCCATTTCCTCCACTCCCTGGGTCCCTGGGCAACGTGTCTTTCTGTACTGCCTTGTCTCCTAGTCTGCCCTGAAACCCACAGATTGTTCCTTTAATCAGCTTCTCACCAGCATCTTAAAAGCCCATATAGCACCTAACCACTTTATTCAGGCCCTAATAGCGTATTTCACAACTTATTTTCCCACTTTGACTCATAGGCTGCCAAAGCAGTGCCAAAAAGTGACTCATTTCACCTCAAATTCTTGCATTCCAAACACCTCCAAATAATTAACACCTTTTAATTTATCAGTTTACTCATAAGAATTTCTTTTCTTGAGAAAAATACAAAAAAGTGTACAAATGAGAACAAAAATGACTAACATCCCACTATCCAAGGAGAATTATTGTTAACATTTTAGTTAACACACTTCCCATTTCTCCTATTCACCAACTATTAAAAAAAATTTTATAGGGAATCAAATTTATCAATATCTTCCTTTAAGTTTCGGATTTGTTTTCATGCTTATAAAGAATCACCTACCTCAAGTGATCAAACTATTCACCATTTTTACTTTCTGCATTTTTATAATTTTGTTTTTACACTTAAATTCTCTGGGTCACTTGTAATTTTGTGTATGTGGAATAAGGAAAAGTTTGGACTTTATTATTTTTACAAGGTTAGCCTGGTTTCTAACAGTCATAAAATGTTAGCAATTTTACAAGGCTGATCCATATCATATTTTGAAAAATCCACCCCTTCTTCTGCTGATCCTTAGTATCTTCCTCATCATATGCTAACTTGTTATCTTCACTCAAATCCATGTCTGGACTATGTATGTTGAGCCACCAGTCAGTCAGCCTGGCCATGCTGCAAATTCATGATACTGTAATTATTGCAACCTTGTTGTATGTTTTAACATTTGGTAAAGCAAGCTTTCTTCATTAGTCCCCTTTGTAAACCACTTTTTAATTTTTGTATTACTTATGATTTAATTTTATTATTTTGATCCTAATTAAAATTAGTCTTAGTTTTATTAACTCTCATTTGGACTTGCAGCAGTGGTTGTCCTGTTTCCCTCTTCCTTCAAATTCTCTACCATTCAACAACCTTTTTTCATTCTCAGCAAGTTCAATCACCTCATCACATGAAGAATGTGGAAGCTGTGCATCCTGAAATTCTTCACCTTACCAGGCTCCCTCTCAAGGTGTCCCTAAATCCTTACCTTGTCATCTCCTCTTCTGTAAGAAGGAAGAGGACCTCCTTCTTTCTGTATCTACCTTCACCACAGCATCCTTGCTTGTATTTCTTCCATCTCTTTAGAAAATCTTGCCCATCTGAAATCTTCTTGCAGTATTTTTTTTAATTTTGAATCGTACCTTTCTTTCAGCACATAAACAAGCTAAAAGTTCCCGACCCTTGCCCTTTTTGGCATCCTCCTCTCCTCTCCGATGGCTTCCCTGACCCTGAGCTCTTTTGCTTGTGAGTACCTCATTGGTTCCCTTCTCTGTTTCCACTTCCTGTTCTTCCCACTTACCTACATGTCCCTTGATGCTCTATCCTTGCTGCTCTTTCTTCTCATTTTATACTTACTCCCTTTGCAGTCCCAACTATTTCCACAATTTAAAGTGTGACATCTCTGCATTTCCCCAAGTTAAGCCCAGTATCACAGAGTTGCACATTATTAAATTTAAAAGTAATCTCATTCACAATCTATTTCAAAACAAGCTTTACAGATGAACAAAACAAGAATTATCCAAGTTGAGGGCAAAATCATAAATAAAATTTAGCTTTTTGGCTCTAAACCTCTCTTCAGGCACATATATTTAAGCCCACTCTAGAAAATCTCTATCTATGATTCTCCTAGGCTCTATAACTCATCAAACTCCTTTGCCTGTAGATCCAAGTCCAAAACTTCTAAACACTGCATTCAATGTCCTCTGGACTGAGTGCTCTCCACCTTTCCACCCTATCTCTTGTTAGATCCTTTATTTGGACTATATTCCCAACAATCCTGTCTATTCCTTATCTGGAATAGGCTATTCTTAATCCGTTCCTAAATTTAGACCTGTATGATTTTACTTGTCATTTATTCACATTATTTCTCTCACCTGAAACATCCTTTTCTCTCACTACTCCTTCCATCTTCACCTAATAAATTCCCACCCATTACCTAAAGTTCCACGCAAGTAACAAGTATATCATGGTGTCCAGTCTGATGACCTTCCCATTCTGTCATCAAGAATATATTACTTTCTTACATTAAGTTCAATGTCACATGATAGCTCTCTCATGGCACTTACATTTTAACTTGTATTGCAGTTATCTGCAGATTGTTTTACTTCACTAGTAGCACATAAACTCCGTGAGGTCAAGTATTCCTCTTTGTATCATACACATCTTCTTGGTCAGAGTTTAACAGTCAAACATGTTAACATTAGGTAACAGGCTAAAATGAATTCCTTACTTTCATCATCAACTGTGTTCTGCAGTTTTTATAGGATTCAGTGAAAGGTGATCTATGTCATATAATTTCATTAGACTGGGTTAGTAAAAGCAGAATATTCAGAAGCTTCTAGAGGTACTCAACCTACACTAAGACCAAAATTCTTCTGTTAGGATCACAACATTAGAATTTATTATGTAGAATAATCCATCTACTGAGGGGAAATATTTTAATTATCAAAACTATTAAGAAGAGAGGTGTATCGGCTTCCTATTGCTGCTGCCACGTGATACCACAAACTTAGTGGCTCAAAAACAACACTAATTTATTATCATAGTTGTAAAGGTCAGAAGTCCAATATAAGTTTCATTGGTTAAAATTAAGGTACAAGCAAGGCTAGTTCCCTCAAGACTCCAGGAGAAAATTTGTTTCCTTGTCCTTTCCAGCTTCTAGAGGGAACCTACAACCTTTGGCTCGCGGCTCCCTCTTTCATTTTCATAGTCTGCAGTGTAGTGTCTTCCCTCTTCTCTGACCTCTTCTTCCTTTATCTTCTCTCTCTTACTCTGATTCTACTGCCTCCCTCTTAAAAGAAGCCTTGTGATTTCACTGGACCCACCCAGATAATCCAGGATGATCTCCCCATGTCAAGATTCTAAAGTTGAGCACATTTATGAAGTCCCTTTTACCATGTAAAGTAACATATTCACAGGTTTCTAGGGACTAGGGCATGGACATCATTGGGGGGACCATGTTTTAGCCTCCTGTAAGGAGTTAATATAAATATTAAAATCTAAAATCTTCAGAAAATAAAAAGTTTAATCACAAGTATTAGAACCACATTTCTAGAGCATCATGTTCTCTAGGTGATGGAAGAACTCTAAACAGGACAAATATGACTAAGTGGAAAGGGTCACAAAAAGGGGGGGAAGGGGCAGGTAAGAGTGGTATTTCTCAGCAAGCTACATCTACCTCCTCCCACTGGCTCTGTTCTCTTCTTTGACCAATAAATCAGTCAGGATGAGAAACACTGGACATGGTCAACAAAATAGATAATGCTAAGCAGAGAAGAAACAGAACGCATGAACAATTCTATCATGAAAAGTGTTTGAGGACATGGCCAACCTAAAGGGGGGGTGAGTTCTATCACTGATCGGGTCTTAATATTTGTGCACCCCACAAATTCACCTTGAGGTGAATCCTACCCCCAAAGTTGATGGTATTAGGAGGTGGGGCTTTTGCGAGGTGATTAGGTCACAAGGGCAGAGCCTGCATTAATAGGACTAGCGCCTTCATAAAAGAAACCAGAGAAGGATCTCTTGACCCTTTCACCAAGTGAGGACACAGTGAAAGTGGCCATTTATGAACCAGGAAGCAGGCTCTCACCAGACACTCAGCCTGCCCGCACCATGAATTTGAAATTCTAGCCCCCAGAACTGTGAGAAAGAGATGCTTGCTGTTTATAAGCCACTCCATTTATGGTATTTTGTTATGGCAGCCCAGATGGACTAAAACAATCTCCAAGCAATAACAACAATAGTGATAGTAATAGCAATAATAACTACCTTAGATAGTTAATTATTACTTAAGTCCGTTTGCCATTTGAAAATAGCATTCAAGATGCCCCTGAGCAGAGAATTCTGGTGGACCCAAGATGTGTGGGAGTTCAAGAAGACTGAGTCCAAGTAAGCACGTGACCTTTACGACTACATGGGAATGTCGACAGCTCTGAGAGGTCACGTTACTCACTCCAACCAGCACTTGCTCATATGCAGAAAGAAAGTAGTAGTGTCCTCAGGCCCAGAAATGGCACAGGAACACCATCATATCCTTTCTTACTCATGTTGCTTCCCTGTGTTATTTACCACTTGTGCTGGAAATGATCACATAGAAGGAAAGGGAAAGGTAGGACCCTTTCCTTCCAATCCTTTCTTATCAGTAAACTGAAAGTAGAGGATATTGATAGAATGCATGCATATCAAAAAGTGGTGTGAAACAGTTGAGCTAGTTTTAAGTAGCTTTAAGTAGCACTTCCACCATTCTGGTAGGAATAAAATACATATGCATGTATGGGCTACAAAATATGAATTGTGTGATTTTGATGATTCTGCCTGAGAGCTAAATGCTCTCAAATTTGCATTAAAACTGGTATTGCACAAGATGAAGATGAACAGTAAAATTCATGCTACTGATTTAAATTTTTAATTTTTCCTGACTTAGAATGATATTAAATAACAAATAAAATTCATCATGACAAGTCAGAGAAACTGTGAAAGGAAGGGGAAAAAAAACTTTATATGTTAGTACCTTTTGCAGAACTTTTTTCCTGCTTTTTGAACAACGGATGTCGCATTTTCATTTTGCACAGGACCCCACAAATTGTGTATGGCCCTGCACATCTAGCAGCTAATTGGTTTGAGCATAAGATAATTGGTTTAGAATTGGGTTGCATGAAGATCAAAACCTTGAAGGAATTCAATCGCATTTCTGCTGTCCTCTCCTGAACATAGTAGCTTAGCTCTAAACAGTCACTGCTTCCCGCATCATGCAGGTCTCAAAGCTTTCTTTGTTCTGCATTAAAACTCTAGGTAATCTGCCTCTTTCCATACATAAAACATTATGTTCTCTATTCTTATGTTACCTTGACTCTATAACCTTTGGTCTCGAGTCACTAAGCCACAGATTACCCTCTCTCACGTTAAGATATAAGGCTGGTATGTGTGGCAGGCTGAACCCTGTGCACAAGTGTGTGAATAAATCTTTGTGGTCTTAATTGCAGGTAAGACCATGTTAAATTTAACTCCAACAGATGTTCTCTATGAAAATATGATAGCTCGATCATTTTAATAGAAATGTTGACGTTCAAATGTTTCCGTAGTAGAAACTGTAAACTCCTGAAAACTGACCACAATTTACAAGCTTGCAGTGTTTTACTGGAGTTATTTTTCACCAGTGTTAATGGTGGGAGGGACAATATATGGATTTACTTCTGAGAAGAATGTTGTGTTGCTTTATGTTTCAAAGCCATGGTTAAAGCCGGCTTTGCCTGGAGCCCTGGACATCTCCACAGTTGCATCAGGGGCCAACAAAGAGAACTGGATCAAGGATGCCAGTTGAACAGAACTCCAAACCTCTTTCCTACACCACTTTTCCTCCAGGCACAGCAGCTCCTTGTAATAAACTAGACTCCCGTATAAGCTTTTGTTTGTAGAAGCCATGCTGAGGCTTAAAGGAAAACACAGCGAATAATGAAACTCCCCCATCATTTCACAGAATGACCTGATCTCCATAAGACAAAAGGAATCAAAGATAAAATGAACATGAAGAATTTTCTAAACAAGTTTCTTCTTTTAGCAATTATGTTTTATAAGATCACCACTGTGAGATCTGTTGAAATGTATACATTTTATACTCCTCTCTTCTTAAATGGACACTCTTAACTTATCTTAAAAATTAGAATCATTGGAATCAAATGTAACCGATTGATGTTCCAGGAAACACTGTACATTACAGGCCATCTGCCCCTTACACTAAAGGGACCCACAAAAGCATAATCTGCAATATTGAGTTAGGGTCTATATTCTGCCTTTTTCCTGTCAATTTAGTGATATAGCATCATACCCACATTTAATTTATTATAAATTTATTATATCTTTAGTTTACTAATTTAAAACTACATCAATTTGGTGTTTAAGAGAGAGAAGTAATTTGTAAAGTCTCTATAATTCCAATTCAAATATTCCACTGAATTACTCTGTGCCCCAAGTATTAGATGTAGTCATGTAGGTTATATCAAATGAAGGTGTAAATTAACTTTTTGAAGTCCCTAACTATTGACAAAGCAGTTGAAAAATGAAAGTAATGTTACTTTTACCAGACATTTTGTAAGGCAGGTGATGATGTCTTTTACTATAGCCTCCAGAGCTGTCAGCCATCAGTCACAGACATCCATCCTGCAGGGACACAGATGCACTTAGGACTCCTGACACAGTATATGCAAGACAAAGCTCCTGCTTTCCATCTGCTGATGCGGTAAAGGGGGGTTTTCTTACCAGCTAGACATCATAATCCAGCTGAGTGCCAATAAAACAAAAGTGTTTTCACATTACTTTTTTCTTCTACTCTTTGAAAAAAACAGTCTACATTGTGAAAACATAGGACCCACATTCCTTCTCATATCAGAGGATGCTGACAGTCTACCCTGTGATTTGGAGGAATTCCAACAGCACGCTTTGGGACATTTTGATTAGTGTTATCCAAACCAGTGCCAACTGAGAAAAAAAGTCACCAATCCATTAACAACATTTTTAAAGGATCGTAAACTGGGTGTCAGACTTAAGCTGTGCAAACACTGGATGCTTTATAAACTACTATTTATCATCCCTCTGTGGTCATAAATAAAAATTGCATTTCCATACTTCTTGATATCAAAGATCTCCAAGTTTTCATGGCTTCTGATTTTTTATACTCTTTATATTGCAAAAGCCACATGTTCTTGTAAGATGTTAGTGAATAAAGGTAAATTAAAAGAAGAAAATAAAGTTTACCAAACACACAGAGATATCTCTACAAATGTTTAACGTGTGTTTCTTTCTGGTATTTTCCCAATACTTAGTTACATAAATAATTTTTTTCTTAAAAATAAAGAAGCTAAAACACTTAAAATGGTTAAAATGGTAAGTTTTAGGTTATGTGTTTTTTACCATCGTTGAAACTTTCTAAAAACGAATAAGCCTTTGGTATATACTTGCTATGCAAACTTTTCCCACAATATTGTGAACATTTTTTGATATTGCTGTGTCCCTCGATAATATATTTTAATGGATAAATAATATTGTATATTAATAATATATTATAACATATTAGTAAGTTTCCTCTTGATGGGAGTGACTCTTGCATAAGGCTGGGATGATCTGCCTCATAGCTCTGTGTTTCAGACACCTTGTTGCTTAGGTTAAATTCCAAAGATAGAGAATTAGTAGATCAAAAACTAAGAACCTGACTTTTTTGTAAAAGTTCCTGGGTAGATTATATTATTCTTCCCAATTAATTTCCTCCCTTCTGCTAAGAGGATTATTCATACATAGCCATGTGACTTATAATGCCTTTCGTGGAAGGAGTAGCTATTCATGTCCCACTGCCACTGAGCATGGACATATGGTTTGCTTTGGCTAAGTGCACAAAGGAAGGTGTGACCTATACCCCATCCAAGGAGAAGCTTTAAGAGCCATTGCATTTTTACCACAGCTCTTTTCCTCTTTTTCCTCTGACGTTAGAACTGTATGGCCCAGATGAGGGCTTGGATCCCATCAGCTTGGATTCCAGAATAAGAATGATCCATGCAACAGAGACATGTGGATAGCAGCTACCAGCCCACTGTGGTGACATCAGTGGCCACAGCACAGCCACAGCCAACAGGAATAGAATGAAGCCCATCACAAAAAAAAAAAAAAAAAAAAAAAAAAAGACGGGTAACATCAGCAAAAAGTATGCCTTTGTCCTTATAAGCTACTGAAATGGGGGCATTGCTTGTGACTAACACACTGTAGCAAATGCTGATTGCAATTCACAAAGGGCTGCATTTCTCCACATTTACCAAGTATCCACACTGTTGTGCCACTCAGGATGAACCCCCAAATTTGATTTTGGTATTGAGATTAATGATGTCATATACACACATGCCAAGAGGATATGAAAAGATGCGTCACAGGGTTTGATGGCGGCTACGAGGCAGTGCTGGGGTAAAGGCTCCTGCATGGGCAGGGGCTTGAGTGGTTTGAACTTCCCATTGGCTCCAAAGGACGGTGAACCCAGGCTTTCTTATCAGCTTGCCCAGGTGTGGGGCAGAAGGGGAAGAGGGAAGAGAAGAGATGAAAAGCTGCCAGCGATCTAACATCAAGAAGTGAGTCAGAACTTTATGACACACGCTTTTGCAATGTGAACATGCAGCTCCTCTCATTGAGAAGTGAAAGCATTTTCTCCACTCCGGGAATCGGAGCTGAACTTGTGACTTATTTGGCCAGTATAGTTTGCAGAAGGGACCACAGATTCCAAGCCTAGGTCTCAAGAGGCTTTGCATGCTTCTTCTCACTCTCCTAGAATCCTGCTGCAGCATACACGTGAGCAAGCCTGCTGCAGCCAGCTGGGTACAGGGAGCAGAGCCCATTTACTCTGGGCAGGGCCATCCTAGACGAGCCTGTCATTAGCCAATCCCAGAAACATGAGAGAGTCCGGCCAAGAGCAACAGGGCTACCCCCTACCCCACAGCTGACCACAGATAAGTGACTAAGACTAACCGAAACTAGTACTTCCCAGCTGACTTGTAGACTTGTGAAGAATAATAAATGTTTATTATTTTAAGCCACTGAATTTTGGTGAAGTTTGTTATACAGCAAGAGCTAAATGATACACTATTTAATATAAACACCTATGGAAATATTTGTATCGACTTGCACTGACGGCAGTAGCATAGTGGGATATTTACAGCACCATATCCTTGCCAGTTCTGGGTAATATCATTTTCTAGGATATTTGTCATTTTTTTTGTTGTTTCTTTTTTATTACTAATGTAAACTGATCACTGATAAGGCAGGTACAGAATATTGAAATAGATTTTCTTTGTTCAGAGACATTATCACCTGAGTGACCTTAGTTAGGCAAGGTTTAAACAAAGAAATATAAACTTTTATTTGATTTTGTAAGTCTTCTTTAGTGTTTAATATAAAAATGTGGGCTCATACCACCACCCCTAATAGCCACCCCCACATACACACACACACATACACACAAATATCCCCATAAAAGTAATGGATCAATTTCCATAGGAGGAAAGAGACACAGAGGAGGAAAAGTATTGCGAACAAGAACTCTGCTTTCCAAGAATCAAAATAAGGAAAAACTGCGAAGTGGACAAGAACTGCCCTATCCAACATCAGATAGTGAGAAAGGAAACTGAAGGGGAAAATAACAAGTTAGAATTTAAGGAAGGGGAGTTTTGGCTAAGAACCCAGGCCCAATGCAAGGCACTATGAATCCATTATAACAGGAAAAGAGCTGGTCTGGCCTAACTTGTGATCACGGTCTGACATATTTCTGAGTCCAGTTACCCAGGCAGGATTTCTTATTCAAGATCAGAAGATGAATCTGTTAATTCGAACAGAAATACGTATTCCTAAGCAGCCCAAGTGAAGGGCATGATAAACTTCGAGCAACGAGCTCAGCAATGAACTGAGACGTGTCCATCGTAATGAGCCGAATCAGTCTTGGACAGCAGGTTCAGTTGGCAACCTAAGCAGGACTGGTGCCAGCGGACAGGGCAGATTACCAATTCCTCCCCACCTGGCCTTTAAAAGAGGATTTATGCCCTTGGGATTCAGTAAACTCTGAGGGTTCTTGGAAAAGTTTGGGTGAAGAAGGCTCAAGAAAAAAATAATTGACATCAATAAAGGCAGGTTAGGGGGGTTGTCTCAAGTAGTTAACTCGAGAGAAAGAAACAGTGGGCACTTTAAAATGGAGAATCAGTTCATCACACCTAGACTGCAGATTATGATCATTTGTTTAGAATTAACCATCAATAATTCAGCTTTATTGTTTATCTTTATTCCCTATTTTTTATTAGCATACCTTCTTTCTTAATTGCCATGAAAGTTCTTCTGCAGGTATTAGAATTCTTTTTCTGTTTACATTCTACTTTTTAACTCTCATTATCTTCCTTCTTTATGAAATTAATCTCAATCATTTTCTCTTATAATTTGGGAAACAATGCCTCCTATTTTTTCTTTAATTTGTGGATTTTCACATTTTGCACCCCAAAAAAAGAAAAAAACAGGGCCAGGCAGCAAGCTAAAATTTCATCAGTTTTAATTCCCAAATACATTATTTGACCCTAAATGTTGCTAATTCATATTAAGTGACCCAGAAAATGCTCAACTGGCATGGTTCGAAGCCAATGTCTTGATTTATTTATCTGGTTTCCCAGGCCCCTGAACTTGTGTTAGTTAAGCTCTTAAGGGCATTTCTTTCCCATTTTGGGGTTTGTTTGTTTGTTTTTCATGCCATAGTAAAAATAATAAAATTGAGCAAGTTGACTTGACTTGTAAGTTACTGGGTCAGGAAAAGCATATCACTCAGAACAAGAGACCTTTTGGCTAGAAGCATAAGAGTTTCTTTTTCTCAATTTTCAAATGTAAAAAAAATATTATTTTTGATCAGTAGAATTTGCCTTATTAAGCTGGTCCCCAATGTCTAGTTATGTGCCAAGTCTACAAGTTATTTGAAATGACCACAGGTTAGAATCCATGAAAGGATAGAAAATTACATAAAAATGGAATCATTTATGTATGTATATTAAACCCTGTAACTTTGGAAGCCTTGGTTTGAAATTGCTCTTTTCTATTTATTTTCCAGTAAAGAATATAAGAAAGATGATGAAATAGTTAGAGCAAACGTGGAAAAACATGATGATGAAATGTTCTCCTCTGTTCTGTATTTACCTGCCATTTTCTCCAGGATTCTGCAGCTCAGTACAATGTCAGGTCTGCACACATGAAAGCACATTGAAAGACTGGTATTTATCTTGGGATTTAGGGATTGGAGGACAGACAGTAGATACTGGCAGAAATGTTTGGCCAACTTAACCCACTTTTCTTTTGATGATCTTGAAAATAAAATAAATAGGATCTTAGAGCCTCAAATAATTGTAGCTGCCTAAAACTGGATTAACCGAGATTTGGAGAAAACAGAAGGCAAACTCAAATAGCAATCTTGTGATGACCACCCTCCAATTACTCTACCCTACAGGTGAGATGCCTTGCAAATAACAGGTCCTCAACAAACACCTGTGAACTTGTTAAAGGGGACAGTCACCATATCATTTGGTCAGCCTATTTCTCATGCATTTCTTCTCTTTCTCCATAATCCAATTCCTCTCACAAGTGTGTTTTAAACACCTAGCACAGAACTTTCATCTCAACGATGAGGAATTTTCCTCAAAATTGAGAAAAAGAGACAATCAAACGACAACTATGTTACTTTGCCACCACAAAAAATCCTTTTCTGCCATCTATACTAAATACCCTGCTCTCTCTTATTACAAGTGATGAAGTCTCTTTTCTCTATCCAAAGATATCCTCGACACTTGTGCCCACTCTTCCTGCACAGATGTCAGCTTTCTTTACCCACATGATCAGCTTTTCCCTGTCTGTGAGAACATTCGCAGTGGCACTCCAATATGCCTTATGTCTGTCTTCCTAAACCCATGCCTCCTTCCACTACAGCACTATTTCTCTCTCCCCTTCACATATAAGGGTTGGTAATTCATGGCTTCTATTTTCTCAACCCATTCCAACTGGAATCTTCCCCACCACACCCTTTGGATGACCTTGCCAAAGTCACCTATGACCACTGTCATAAGTGCCTCTTAGTAATATTTGGCATAGGTGATTACTAAGCCACTGCCTCTTAGCAATATTTGGCATAGGTGATTACTCATCTCTCCTCATTTGGTAACAAATATGTATTGATTATTTATCCCCAGCAAGCTCTAGTCTAAATGTTGGACATGCAGAAGTGAAAAAAACAGACAAATACCCCTGCCCCTGAGGAGTTTGCACTCTAATAGGAAACCAAAAGTCAGGCAATATAAAAAAATGTAAAATATGTGCTAGGCTAGATAGTGATGATAGTTAAGAGGAAATATAAACTAAAAAAAAAAAAAACCAAACAGAAATAAGGAGTATTGGAAAGAGGCTTCAAATGTTAGCTAGGGAAATCAGAACGCTTCTTTCTGAAAGATGTCATTAAAGCAAAAGCCTGAAGGAGGAATCTGTCATGTGTAGGAAAAGATAATTATAGGCAGAGGGGAAAAAATATTTAAAAGCACATGTAAAGCCCTGAAGCATAAATGTTATTGGTATGTTTAAGCAAAAGCAAGAAAGCAATCATTAAAAAAAAAAAAAGATGGAGCAAGATGGATAGAGGATGTAAGAGATGACGTCAGTGAGGAAACTGACAGCCAGACTGTAGTAAGTAGTCTGTTTTTTATTCCAAGTGAGATGAAAAGCTACTGGAAGACTTTAAGCAGTAGATTGGATCTGATCTGTAGTCAACAGAATGGCTCCAGCTGTTTGTTGTGACTAAGTGTAGAGGGGCAAAGGCAAAAGCAGGGAGACCATGAGGGCACTACTACAACAACCTAAGAAGGAAGTGATGGTGGCATGGAAAGCCTGGTGGCGTGGAAATGGTATAAAGCAGTCGGATTCCAGCTAAATTTTTAGAGATATAATTGATGGGATTTACTAAAGGATTGGATTCTGGGGCATGTGAGAAAGTGAAAATTAAAGATGACTCCAAGGTTTCTGACATGGGAAACTAGGATGATGTACTAAAGTGAAAAGAATTGCAAAAGAGAATCTTTGGTGGGGATTATCTGGATCTCCATTTTGAACATGTCAGGTTTGAGACACCTGTTAATTATCCACATGGAAATATAGAAATGAGTCTGGAGTTTGGAAAAGAGGTTGGGCTGAATATAAATTTGGGAAGATGAGGAGGAATGAGCAATGGAGACTGAGCAGCCACCCAGGTGGGAGGGGAACAGGTGAGTGTGGTCACCTGAAGTCAGAGTAAGGTAAGTGTTTCAGTGGGAGAGAATGATCGGCACATCACATGTTACCGATACTTCAAGACAAATGAGGAATGAGCACTGAACATTAATTCAGCAACATGCACTGGTGGATTGGACACCTGTGAAAGCTGATTGGCAAGAAGTCAAAAGAGACTATTGGGTGGAAATTGGACACAGGAAGTTCAGGCAAATATTTCAAGCAATTTTTCTGTAAAAAGAGAAAAATGGGATAGTAGTAAAATAGGGAAGTAGAATTCAAGAGAAATAATAGCTTGTTGTATGCTGATGGGATAGATTAAATGGTCAGGGAGAAACCACTGTCAAAGTATGGGTGAGAGTATGAGGGACTAAAGATATATCTTTGAGGAAGAAAAGATGGTAGACAGTGGATGCTTTTGCCTTAATAGCAGCACAGACATGCATGTAATAGGAGAGACAATAGAGTATGTAGGCATCATGACAGAGAGTGGATGAACTTGTGAAAGTCCTCTTTAATTTGCTTGATTTTCTCAGTAAAATTAGCAGCAAGTTCATCAACTGGGATCAAAGCTGGAGAAAAAAAAGTGTTGGAGGTTAGAGAAGAGAAGAGAAAATATAAAACAGATGCTCAGCATATGTGGAAAGTAACATGATGAGAAAATATACAGTTACTAGCCAGTATTGCCAGGCAGTAAGAGTCCACTTCAGGTTATTAATCAGGACTTAAAGTGAATCAGTACATCTTGTAGAAGTTCTAGGTACCCTGCATCATATTCCCTCGGCCTGCTTCTTCTAACTCAGCTGCAGTTGTGGTGAACAATTCACACACATCCTCACAGATTTCTACTTCAAGCCCCTACTGAGTCACTCAAATATTCTTTAAGAGGTCTTTCACTAAGCCATGGAAATGTGCTATGCCCTAGCATAAGATATTCAAGAAGGATGGGAAGGTTAACACCACCAGTTATGGGATAAATTGTGACTGCCCAAAAATTCCTGTGTTGAAGTCCTAACCCCCAGTATTTCAGAACATGACCATATTTGGAAATGAGATCTTTACAGAGGTAATTAAGTTAAAATGAATTCATTATGATAAGCCCTAATCCAATATGATGGGTGTTCTTATAAAAAGAGGAAACTTATCTACCAAACATTTAAAGAAAAGTAAACACCTAACCTCCTCAAACTATTTCTAAAAACCAAAGAGGAAGGTACACTTACAGTGCACTTCCAAACTCATTCTACAAGGCCAGCATCACCCTGATACCAAAACCAGACAAAGACATAACAAAATGAAACAAAAAAGAAAGAAAGAAAGAAAATGACAAGTTAATATTACTAATGATCATAAATGAAAAAATCATCAACAAAATATTAGAAAACCTAATTTAATAATACAATAAAAGGATCACACACCATGATCAAGTGGGATTTATCCAGAGATGCAAGGATGGCTCAATATCCACAAATCAATGTGATATGCATTAACAAATTGAAAAGTAAAAATCATATGATCATTCAATAGGTGCAGAATAAGCTTTTGACAAAATACAACATCCATTTACAATAAAAACTCTCCACAAAGTGGGAACATAACTTTACATAATAAAAGGTATATATGACAAACCTATAGCCAACATCTTATTCAGTGGTGAAAAGCTGAAAGCATTTCCTCTAAGATCAAGAACAAGATAAGGATGCCTACTCTCACCATTTTTATTCAATATAGTATTGGAAGTCCTAACCACAGCAATCAGACAAGAAAAAGAAATAAATGCAATCCAAATTGGAAAGAAAGAAGTAAAATTGTCACTGTTTGCAGATGACAAGATATTTGGAAAATCCTAAAGATGCTACCAAAAAAATGATTAGAACTCATCAATGAATTCAGTAAAGTTTCAGGGTAATATATAGAAATCTTTTGTGCTTCTATAAACAAGCAATGAACTATCAGAAAGAGAAATTAAGAAAACAATCTCATTTACAATTGCATCAAAAAGAATAAAATACCTAGGAATAAATCTAACGAAGGAGGTAAAAGACTTGTATTCAAAAACTATAGGACATTGATGAAAGACACTGAAGATGACACAACCAAATGGAGAGATATACCATACTCATGCATTGGAAAAATTAATATTGTTAAAACTGCAATATCATCTCAGGTTACCTACAGATTCAATACAAGTCGTATCATAATAGCAATGGCATTTTTCACAGAACTAGAACAAGTAATTCTAAAATTTGTATGAAAACACAAAAGACCTCAAATAGCCAGAACAATCTTGAGAAAGAAGAACCAAGCTGGAAGTATCACAGTCCCTGATTTCAAACTATACTACAATGCTACTGTAATCAAAGCAGTATGATACTGGCACAAAAACAGGCACATAGATCAATGGAACAGAAGAGAGAGCCCAGAAATAAACCCATGCTTATATGGTGAATTAATCTAAGACAAAAAGAGGCAAGAATATTCGGTGAGGGAAACGACAACTTTTTCCATAAATAATGTTGGGAAAACCAGACAGCTACATTCAAAAGAATCAAACTGGACTACTTTCTCATACCATGTACAAAAATAAACTCAAAATGGATTAAAGACTTAAATGTAAGACCTGAAACCATAAAACTCCTAGAAGAAAACATAGGCAGTATGCTCTTTGACATTTATCTTAGCAATATTTTTTTGGATATGTTTCCTCAGGCCAGAGCAACAAAAGCAAAAATAAACAAATGGGACTACATCAAACTAAGAAGCATTTGCACAGCAGATGAAACAAACAAACAAAAAAAGTCACCTACTAAATGAGAGAATATATTTGCAAATGATATGTCTGATAAAGTGGTAATATCAAAAATACATAAAGAACTCTTAGAACTCAAATCAAAGAAACAAATAATCCAATTTAAAAATGAGCAGAGGACTTTACTAGACATTTCTCCAAAGAAGGATATAGATGGCCAATAGACACATGAAAAGATGCTCCATGTCACTAATCATTGAAGAAATGCAAATCAAAACCACAATAAGATACCACCTCACATCTGTCAGAAAGGTTATTATCAAAAAGATAACAAATAACAAGTGTTGGCAAAGATATGGAGAAAAGGAAACTTGTGGTGGGAATGCAAATTGGTACAGTCACTATGGAAAACATGTATGTTCCTCAAAAAATTTTAAAAATAACTATCATACAATCCAGCAATTCAACATCTGTGTATCTTTTTGGAAGAAGGAAAACATTAATTCAAAAAGATATACACACCCCTACATTTGCTGAAGCATTATTTGCAATAGCCAAAGCAATATGGAAGCAATCTCCATGTCCATCAATGGATGAATGAATAAAAAACACATATGCACATACACAATAGAATATTATTCAGTCATAAAGGGAGTGAAATCTTCCCATTTTCAACAACATGAATGGATCTAGAGGGTATTATGCTAAGTGAAATAAATCAGACAGAGAAAGACAAATACCGTATGATTTTACTTATACATGGAATCTAATAAATAAAACAAATGAACAAACATAACAAAACAGAAATAGACTCATAGCTGCAAAGAACAAGCTGGTGGTTGCCAGAGGAGAGGTGGGTGGGAAGATGAGTGAAATACATGAGAAAAATTAAGAGGCACAAACTTCAGGTTATAAAATAAATAAGTTATAGAATATAATGTACAGCATAGATAATATAGTCAATAATATTGTAATAATGTGTGGTTACAGATGGTAACAAGACTTATTGTGGTGATCAATGTGTAAAGTATAAAAATATCACATCACTACATTGTATACCTGAAATTAATGCAATACTGTAAGACAATTATGCTTCAGTCAAAAAAAGAAGAAGAGGAGGAGGACAAAATTTAGACACAGACATGTACAAAGGGACAATGACGTGAGGATTCAGGGAAAAGATGGCCGCCTGCAAGCCAAGGAGAGAGGCTTAGAATAGATTTTTCCCTCATGGCTCTCAGAAGGAACTAATGCTTCCAACACCTTCATCTCAGAATTCCAGCCTCCAGAACTGTGAAAAAATAGGTTCTGTTGATTCAGCCATCCACTCTGTGGTACTTTGTTATGAGCAGCCCTGGAAAAGTAATATACCATCTGGTGACAATTCTTGACTAATCAGGGCAAAACTCTAGATTGTACTCATTACTTTAGAGGGAAAATTCTAAAGAATCCTTTACAAGGAGCCCTGGAGTGATAATTAGTTCCATAGTGCAAATTTTATTAATTTTTCTCAATTCCTTGTCTTTTTCCTCACTCCATCAGTTCAGCTTCTTGGGATCAACTGCATAAACTACCTGAATCCAAGTTCTTGGCTTCTTTTTCACAGGAATCAAAACTAGCACACCACAATTGTGTATTTCTTCTCTGTGATTTCTTCTTAAATTACTTTCTTCTTTTGACTTTTTTGACACCACACATCTGGTTTTCCTCTTACCTCACTTGCCACACTTTCCCAGACTTCTCTTCTGTTCAACCTCTTAAGCTGAAAGCGACCACTTGGATCCAGGTGACCAGGCTTGGATCTTTTGACATACTCTCCTTAAGTCATCAGAAAGTCGATGCTTAGTCTCCACTGTATTTGTCCTATCAGCAGGATTCGATGTGATTAGTCTCTCCCTCCTCTCTGATAAGCTTTCTTCATGAAATTCCAGGATGCCCTACTCTCCTGGTTTTCCTCCTGCACCACTCACCATGTTTCTCAGGCTTACTCTCCTACTTCCTCTTCTCCTCAGTCTCTTGAAATTGGAGAGCACTGGACCGAAGTCCCAGACCTATTTCTTCTCTTCCTATCCTCATTCCATCAACAATTGCATTCAATCTTAAGCCTTTAAAAACTACCCATATACTAACAACTTCTACATTTATTTTTCTGAACTCCACAGATTCGTGTATCCAACTACCTATTGAACATTTCTATCTTAATGTTGTAGTCGTTTTGACACGTGTCAACTCGTCTAGACTAAACTGCATTTTCCAGAATTCCTTTCCTATATGTTTCTGGTTAGGTGGAGGTCTCAAGAGAGATTCTTATGGAACATTTGGAAGGCAAAACTAATTCCCTCCCATCTTTATTTATCTGCTGGTTTTCCTCATTGGCACGAGGCAGAAGTCAGACCTGCAATTTCTTTACTTTCTCTTGGAATATTCTTCAGTTTTTTGGATCCCAGAGCCAAGCATATGCATTTACCTCTATGACAAAGGGCCTGGCCTCTTCAGGAGACCCATACCATCAAGGTCAAAGGCACCAAGACCTGACCTTGCTTATATATTCCAGTATATGCTAATCTTGCTCTCCCCCACTCTGCAACCTTCTTTCCTTCTCAACTGCCTGCCCTGTGGACTTCAAGCTTCAAGCTATAGACAGTATAAGACACAAACAACACAAACAGCCTTACAGACTGTTTAAACAGTTCTTCCAATCGCATAAGATCAAAGTCACTTCATTTATCTCTATCTCTATATATACTAGGTATCTATCCAGTATAATGAGATATATGAAGGGATTTGTATATCTCTATCTTGTATATCTCTTTCTTATATGCCTACTTTGAATACATAGCCAGAAATGAAGAAAGCTATGTCTATATATATATATATTGGATATACATGGAAAGAGTATATGTATACACACACACACACATACAGATATAAAAGGACTTGTTAGATGGATTTGAATACGTACATTTATATGTATATGTATTCACACACATACATGTGAATATATATACATGTATCAGTCAGGGTCTTTCAGGGTTTAAGCAGAGAAGCAGAAACCATACCTGCTTCTATGCTTGAATCCTAACTGATACAGATATCTAACAGACATCTCCAAATCAATAAGCCCAAACTAAAATTCCCTTTCTCACTCTCCACAAACTTATTCAATCTGTAACCTCTCCCATCTCAGTCGATGGCTACCCTATTTTTTTAATTGCTCAGCTGCTTCAATTCTTAAAATCATCATTGATTCTTACTTTTCTTAGACTGCACACATCCAAATGATTGGAAATATTATTATGTCTCCCTTTTTAATACATATCCAGAACTGAAGACTGATTGATAGAAGATTACCCATCTATAATGAGTCTAAGAAATGATTACCAATGGGTTCTAATAAGCCAAAGAGAAGCCATCAGAATTATATGCCTCCTATGTGTGATGTAAGTATACAATACCATCTCTGGAGCAGTCTTGCCAGAAAAACCAAACCTGAATTGAATCAAGCCTCCAGATGTAACTACAAATTTTCAAGAATTATAAGAGAGAGAAGAACTTATTATGTAACCCAACAGGTATACTATTAACATTATCTAGAATGTGGCAGACACCAAAAGACAAAGCAATCCAGTGCCTTCCAAACATAAACTCTAAGAGAAAAAGAAAGACACTGAGACAGAGTGAGCAAGCAAACCTAAAGATGAAAAGATTTAAGGTACATGGCAGTGCAGCTCCAACAATACAATGTGTAGATCTTATCTAAACACTGATTCAAACACAAAAATTTTTAAATTACAAGACAACTGGGTAAATTTGCACACTGAATGGATATTTCATTTTTAGAACATAATATTTTAGGTATGATAATTATATTGTCATTGCATTTTTAAAGTCTTTATCTTTTATAGACATAGACTGAAATAAATAAAAAACAAAAAAGATTATACCTGGTGATTGTTTCAAAATAACCACTAGAGAGAGGTGGAAGGGAGGAGCAGAGATGAAAATAGGTTGACCATGAGTGGAGAACTCTGAAGGTGGGTAATGTAGACCATTCTTCTTCCATCTCTACTTTTGTTTATGTTTAAAATTTTCCATAATAAATGGCTTTTCAGCTCTATGAAATTACTATCATGATAACTAAAAAGGCAGTGAAAACAAATTCATAGAAATGGTGGCAAAGGACCAACTTATGCTGTTAATAATATTTCTGTTGACATTCTCATGGAGAAACAATACATTCTAGAAAGAGAATAATAAAATGCTCTATCCAAAACTTTGTTTGAATTTCTTTTAGGAATAACTTTTTTATTTTAAAAAAGCATTATTAGGCAAACAACTATAATGACTTTTCATTAGTAAAAAACTTTTTCAGATTCGACATATAGGTAAAATTCAATTCATAACTTTCTGCAAGCATGCTAGAGTACTTTCCTCTCCCTTTCCTCACTTTGTACCACATGATTCCATGCTATTTTTAAAGATACACAATTTGCCAAGTGGAAAATGTTCTTACGTGCTACAAAAGATAAAGAGCTTTTTTTTTTCCAGGAGTGTTTTACACATTAATCTGTTTTGCTCTCTCAGTATTGATTACATGTGTCTTTGCTCATATCTTTTGATTTTTTTTTTTTTTGCCCTGATGAAGGAAAAATCATGCTTGTGGCAAACTTCAAAGTCCTTGAAATCTTCCAAAGATGTGACTCCTGTAATCAGCCCATGACCAATGCCAGTTGTTTCCAGAACAGTCCTCCATCATCAGGGTCCCTGACAAGCTTCTGCAGAGCAGACAATTGGCTTGTCTCAACAGCAGCTGCCGACTGTCATCCCCTCAGTCTGAAACTCAAGGTCCTGTTTTGGTGTGGAGGCAGAGCTTTTCCTGGCAGCTAAAAGATCGCTAAGCGGAGGCAGCAGAGTCCAATGGAATATGTCAGAAGCTGTGTGAGAGCAAGGTCACCCTGACCCTAAATGAAGACCACAAAAAACCACTGGAGATACTGTTCTTCAGATCTGGACTTCAAACCAAAAGGAAAGTGGACCACAATTACCAAAACTTTTCTTAACCTTCAGATTAGAGCCTGAAAAACAGAATCAAAGGTCCTCCTCATTTTCTCCTCACCATCCTCCTTACCCAGGCATTGCTCTGCAATGCAGTCTGAAGGCAACAGTAAAAGAGACTAACACAGACAAACCTAATGAGGAAATGAGGACGTTTTGCAGCCATGGAAGACCAGTGCCACATGCAGTTTACCGAAGATTGCAAATACTCTTTCTGCTTCTCTGCACCACAATCATATCAAGTAGCTATGACTCACTAACCACATTTTATAGGTGATAAAATGAGACACGGCATCTCAGGGACCTGCCTGTGATTAGACCACACATTGAATAAAGAGGCAAATGCGTTCTCAGGCTGGGCTCCTTCAGGCTTTGTGTCCAGCACTCTTAGCCGCTGTTCAGTATGGTGAGGACCTGTCCATTCGCCTTTCTGCAATTCTCTCACCCTCCTCTCCCCAAACAGTACAGAACTTCAAAGTCTTCCCTAACCACTCATTTCCTTGCTTGAAGCCTCACTGAGGAAGCCTCCCTCTTCTCAAGGACACGGGGAATACGAGGGTCACTGTGGTGGCTGGAGAGCAAGAACTCCCAGGCACGTACTACCTACCCCATGAACCACCACCTGTAAAAATGCTACTTCCACATTTTCCCAATAAAATCCAGACAATTAATTTGGTTTATTTTGTATTTTTAATAGTGGAAATATATTCGTGATAAAAAAGTAAGAATGTCTATCGGAAGGAAATATAAATACATAGTATTCAACAGTTTTAGGATCCCTTGTCAAAAGAAATAAATGCATAAATTTAACACAATAATGTGGTACTCTATAGAGGAAAAAGTTTGTAAAATGTAACATGGGTTTTAGCTTATAGGGATGATATTCAAAAACATTTAAGCCAATATTTATAACCAAATGACTAGGCAGTTCCCAAAGCTGTGGCACCCATGCTGCTAGAGGGAGATTAAGTGAAGTTGGAGATTTCCTTTCAGTGGGACTAGTTCTTAAGTTTGCATAGGAACACAGACTTGTGCGGCTTTGTAGGAGCCCCACAACTGTCCCTAAAATAGGAACAATTCATATTTTCTTCCCTTACGGGTTAAGTGTGATTTTACATAGTGAAGAGTTTGTAAAGTAAACACAAAGGAACTCTGTGAAAGTGTGGTTAGAAAACTACATCAGATGGTTAGGCCTATTTTAAGAAGTTTAAAATATTATTTAGAATAGAAAAAGACACTCCTTGTTATCTCTGGTTCACCTACTCTCTCCCACATTCATCATTTCTGAAGGTGGTACTCATCAAATTTTGCCAAGAAAACACTGACAACCTTTCCAGATTCTGCTGAAATTCAGCTTCTTCTCAGATCATTCTACCAAAAGACTCTCCCTTTAACATGATTCGCATACCTATGAACTGCACCAGCACTTACTGAATATTCTAATCGCCATGGCTGGATAATAAATAAAGTTCACTGAAAGAGTTGACAGACATATTTTATGAATCCTGAAAAAAATCAATGTTATTGCCATTCCTTTAATAAGTACTGAGGAAAGAATTTAAATTATTTGATCTACCTAATAAAGGAAAGCACGTATAAGGTAAATATTCTGGGTGATGATGTAGAAAATAATAAAGATTATTACTGAAGATTAGAAGATGTTTAACGATGAAAGCAATTCTAATTGCATACTAGTAAATAACAGTTTTTCCAGTGCTCAAATGCACCTGCAACTGTGCTTGAGGGAGATTGTGAATTAGAAATTTTATCCCAGAGAAGCTTCCACCTTTGTAAAGGCAGGCGACTAGGATGCCAGATAGAATACAGTCTTGAGTTTTTAGTAACTTAAGACTCTCATTCAATTTCACACTCTAATATTGTTTGTGATATATATTATAACGTCATCATTCCAGTGAAGAAATTTTGCCAAATTGGTACACTTACATTTACACTGTAATGTTATAAAATGCAAAGATTACTGGGCAAAACTGCATGAAGTTTTTATCTCAAGAGTTTTAAGAACTGGATAGGCAAATAAGTATAACCAGAGTCTAAGAGAATTCTAAGGAACAATGGTGTGAGTTTCCTTCCAGCTCTCTGATCCTCAGAATGGAGAATCGGCTGAGACTCCAGACTTACAAGTAACATTTATCCCACTTGTGCTACACAGAGGAGTTTGTATGTTAAGAATTTTCTCATGATTATAATTAACATTATGAAAACCTTATTTCCAGAAATTGGCAAGTAAATCACATAAGTCATTAAGGTCCACCAAACAAAAACTCATTTAAAGAAAGGCAAGCTCAGAGCCCTAGAGACCTAAACTTTGTACGTTCCACCCAAATTTGCTGAATGAACTTCAAGCCATTTATCTCCTCTTTATCAATTCTTTCAAGTGAAAAAGTGAGATAATAAATCTTAGCTACCTCACAGAAGTGGTGTAAACATCAAATGAAACGATGAATATTCATGTCCTTCATAAAGCACAAAATGCTTACCCCACGTAAAGCATTATTTTGTGTATGTGTGAGCAGAACGAGAAAGGAAAGTTTGAGGTCTCTAGCTAATTGCCTTTAAAATATGAAACACATGTTGTAGTAATTATCCTTTTGTATCTCTCTCCCTTTTTTTTTTAAGAATTCTTGAGTGATGGATGCTACAGATCTGAAAATCATTATGCTGGAATATTTCCAGCCCTCCCAGCCACAAAAATGTGTCTGTCAAGCAAGGCTGAATGTTGACACAACTCCCTAAATGGTATTAATAGAAGTAGAGGTTCTAAAATATTATTATGAACATTTGTTAAAGTTCTGCCATTTCTAATTGGTTCATGGACGTTCAAGAAAAATGGTGAGTTTATTTTGAAGCAACTCAGAATGGGGAGATGAGATTTTACTCAAACCCTCTGTGTAACTTCACCTCAATTCTAGAATCATCTGATAAATTATGTCAAGTATTTCAACAGGCAATAAAAAAAGTTAGAACAGAACATTACATGGGAATTCTCATCATTCTAGACACAACATTCTTGGAAGAAAAACTAACTAAACTGTCAGTAGTGAAATTACACCAGCTTATAAATAAATCAGAGTTATTTTTTTGCTAGTTGGCCCCAAAGTAGGGTACACACACCCCAGAAAATACATAAGAGAAGCTACGGAGTTGTTGAAGAACATACTAGAATTCCTAATATTTATTCAAATGTCAGTGATCAAGCTTTATTAATATTTTACATTTAAACTTACAAAGTACATGTTACTAACTTATAAATATGCCTATATTTATGTTGCAGGGTGCATGTTTGTTCAAATGCTTCTTATTGATAGAGTCTCAAATCAAAAATTTTGGAGAAGAACAGATCCAGACAATAAGGGAAATTTTACACTAGGTTACATTCTTTCTAGAAGATACTCTAGCAGCTTCTCAGGATAACAGAGGCTACAGAGCAAAGTATTTTAACAAAAATCATATTAAATAACAATTTTAAGAGTAGGAAATGACCCATAGATCTAATTCAGCATTTCTTAAAATGGGTAAAGCTAACTATGAGGAAAGTGAAGAAGACAGAGAGAGGATGGTGGAGGAGGGAGGAGGAGGAAGGGAAATGGGCAGAAAATTTTCTGGAAGAGGAAGTGGAAATAGTGTAGAGTAAAGGCTAGTGCTTCACTATTAATTGATGACAAAACAAAAAAAAGATTTTAGTGGCTTATAAACTGTTCTGGAACCTCCTTGACTTGAGCAAACTATCTTTTTCTGTTGTTCCCTCAGCTAGAGACTCTCCAGAAAATTCATGTGCAAATCCACATTAAAGCAAGTTTTCTCTAGTATGAAAATAAAAAGAATAGACCTGCTATCCCCATATTTTCTGCCATATTGTTCTGTCTCCAGTTTGGTGCAGTCTCTGATCTGAAAAAGGAGGCAACAAGCCAGTGAGTGTCCTCCTTCTTCCAGGGAACGTCAATCACACAACCTGATACAAATCATAGTTCAAGACCATTAAACCAAGAACCAGGAACTTGGACTCTAGAACTATTTGTCAGAGTATGACCTTAACAGTGCATTAACTTGAAAAGGAGGGGTTGTTCCTTTTTGTAGAATCCTAATGTTGTCCTCATTGATTTCTAAACTCTTAGCTCTAATTGTCTATGATCCTGTATTATTTCATCATATTAATCTGAAATGTGACTGCTGGGGAGCATGTAAATCCCTGTAATTTACTATGTTACTTCCTCTATGAACCTCTATGAGCATGTACCAAATGTGAACATAAAATTCACTCATACATTCATTGAGAAAGTATTTACCAATTCCCTAAGATTTGGCAGATACTGTGCTAAATTCTTCACCTACAACACTGATTAGAAATACATCTTTCCTGTACTCACACAGCTTAGGGGCTGATGGAAAGCAAATAGCCAAGTTAATGTGCTAAGGACTATAATGGAGACATTCAGAGTGTGTAGAAACACAAAGAGGAATGTTTGATCCTGATTTAGAGGGTTAAAAATTTCCTGGGAGAAGTAACTTATAAACCACCTTAAAATATGAGTAAGAATTGGCCAAAGGGTGATGAGCAGCACCAGGTGAAGAGAAGTCATTGGCACCACACAGAGAAAATAGGCACATTTAGCAATCTAAAGGCAGGGTTGCCGTGTTTGCATCTCTGGGAAGAATCTCTGACGTCATAGCCCAAGTGGCCCTCCCCTGAGCTGTGCCATCTACAGTATATGTGATAGAGGACACACCTCTTCTACACAGTTCATTACGGTTAGGTGAGAAGTATGAAGGTGGACATGGAGAGCTAAGTAGGATCAAATATAAAAGGATTATAATTTAAGTATTGGAGTCTGGGTTGAAGTATTTTAAGCAGAGAAAAAATATATATAATCATATCACCATTTTGCAGCAACTCTCCCTATATCTTGTGTCTGAGGCTCTCCAGATTCCAAGCTACCATGCCAGCCCATGTATAGCTAATAAAAGGCTGGCTGGGTTTTCCTTCTCCCAGCGAAGTGTCTCTGCCTATGTCAAGCATGTTCCTTGGATCACCTGGGTACTCACATGCAGTTAAGTATGCTCAGGGGTGAAAGTAACTTCTATTCTCTGCTGGGGTCAGCCTTCTCTATGCTTCATCGCATTTCAATATTTTTGCTTCCACAGCTCTTTGATGGTTTCAAGGAAAAATATGACTTTTTAGTTTAATCAATGTTGTCTCAATGTTACAGCGAGAGCAACGGTCTTTCCCAAACTAACTGAGATTGGAATTTCTGACTTCTATTTTTTTTCTGTTTGGAGAGGTTCCCTATACTGCATTCTTTACTTAGTAAAGCTCCAAACAATGCCAGATTATTACAGTGCCTGATTATCTAAAAAAAACACGTCATCCTAAATTACACATTTACATAACATTTATAAATCCATTACTGTGGGGAAACAGTGTAGTCAATGTTTTTCTCTTTAGGGATCATCAACAAGTTACAGTAAGTGCTTTCTTTCCAAGTGCGAATGACAAGAGTCAATCTGTTTACTCCTTTGACATTAGGAAGATCGTGATCATGGCTGAAGCCTGTGTAATGAATACCCAGTGGGCTCACATTCTCAAAACACATTCTTTTACTTCAAGCATTGCATACCATCAGCTGCAATCATTTATAACCTGACAGCCGACACTGCAGATGCCTCTTGTAGCTCTCAACTCTGTCCCTGGGGCTTCTCTGCTACCACCTCATGGGACTCCTTTAAGAACTGGCTAAGACATTCTGACTCATACACAAAGCAGAGGTGTGGGGACACTAACACCACAGGGCAATCCTTGACTAATGAGGAAAGAAGGGAACCAGTGGATGAATACTCCCCTCTGTCATGACTTGCTGACCAGGTCTGAGATCCTTCTAACAGCTCCTCAAGGATCTCCAGGAGGACTGAGCTCCCATTGCCCACAGAGGTTATTAGCTCAATAAAATACCCTTGGATGGGCTTTCTCTCTTCCCCTGTTTCACTCTTCCCAGTCCCTAAGACTGTTTCTTATGATCACTTCTCAAAATAAATTGCCTGTATCTAAGCCTCATTTAAAGCTATGCTGTGGGGAGCACCATTGCTGAAACAGCCTGGGAGAGTTGACCAACATTTAGATGGAAGAAAACAGAGACAGGCAGTTCATGATTTCAGAGATATGAAAAGACCAGAACTGTCAACATCGCGTCAGGAAAGAACGTATCTTTATAGCAAGATATTTCTATATCTTTCTTCCAATGCACACCCCATGCTAACAGTATAGGAATGACTATTTTTAAATTTTTTTAAATGCCAAACATTTTAAGAAAAGTCAGGACATACTTTTATATACTTCCATTTGAAATGTCAACCCTTTAACACACATACAAAAAGATCTATTGCATTAAATAGTGTATTCAAAAATATTATAGAACTCATAAAAAATTCACAGAGCACCACAGGTCATTACATCTGACAAGAAGACACAAATAAGACACAAATGTAATGTAATGTCTAATGAAGATCTACTTTCACTTAAGTGTGTGTGTGTGTGTTTGTGTGTGTGTGTATGTATGTATGTGTCCCAGGTGAAAGAATCTTCTTACCCCGATCCACCCTACACCCTCCACAAGCCCAGAACTGAGGAATGGAGAATGTACACATGATGAGAGTAAATGTGGGCACTGAAATGGCAGCTGGAAGGCTGGGTAGCCATGGTGACACCAAGGAGTTGCTGATTTCCATCAACCCCTACTTCCACTTTTCACCTCAATGAAACTGCTACCATTATCTGTGTCATTGCTAGAACTACTACTAATAATAATCTTTTATATACACAACTTATACTTTACTAGTAAATTTTTAGTAAAAACCTCCTTGGAAAATATTGGTGTTTTTTCCTTAATCTCTAACCTAAAATATAAATAAAAATTTAAGCAAATGCAGCTTTAAGACAAGTCCCCCAGATATCTCTTCTTTCCTGACAGGTCATATCTGATCGTTGCTCCCATATAGAAGTACAAGAGTCAAAAGGTAGGGCAATAGTCTCAGTGAGACATGATGATGGACTGAAAAAGAGCAATTGAATAAGAATAAAGGAAAAAGGTGTGAAAAATACTTAGGAAATAAAATTGTTAGAATGTGGTGACTGATTAGATGTGGTGGATGACAGATAATCTAGCACATACTACTAGACATTGGTTTAAATTCCCTTCCAATCAATTCCTAATAGCAGCTGCTAGTGAACAGCTCTCTGTAGATGATAGAAAGTCTTAATTAGGACGAAACATAGTTTGATGAAAAAACCTTAGAAGATCAGAGAGAAAGAGGGACCTGGGGAAAACATAGAAATGATGATCATTCAATCTTGTGTGGAGGATTAAAGAGATAAAAGGCATTTGTACCCTATAAAATCCAAGAGAAGCACAGTCAACTCATATCTACCTGGAATAAATACAGCTGCTCTTGGACCAAACCCTCATTCAATGCAGAATTTCACTCTTTAGTCATGTAGCCCACTAGTTCTAAATGGGTGAATCTCCCCCAGAGCCATTCGGCAATGTCTGAAAATACTTTTGGCTGTCATAAACTGGAGTAGGGAGTACTCCGGGATTTTGTACACGGAGGTCAGAGGTGTTGCTAAATATCCTATAATGCACAGCACAGTCCTCTACAACAAAAAAATAGCACAAAAATGTCAATAGCACCAAGTTTGAAAAACCCTGAAACCTACTGACATCAGAAATATCAAACTCAGCACAAAGGCACTTGTTATGTTGTGGGAGTCACTAAGAAAAGTAAGTCACAGGCCCCGCCCAGAAATTAGAAAACGCTTCAACTCATGAATGTTCAATATAAGAGCAGCTGTTAAAATAATAACTCAAATAATAACAGAAGACTTGCCATAAATCAGGATGTCTGTGATTGTTAATAAATGGTACCAACAGATAAGTGCTTGGGGCATTTTACAGATTTTTCTAAATTGGAGAGCAAAAGCCAGCCTAGGAAAAACTAGATACTTTTTGAACAAGGCAAAACCTGTGGTATCCTGAGAAGAAATGTTAGGATTTAGATCCTCAAAGAACCAGACATCATCTGACAGATAAAACAGCATACACTAGAGCCTTATTTTGAGAAAGTTCAAAAGTTGTCCAGAGGATGAAAGGTGTACTGCATTGCTTAACCAGTAGAGCCAACTAGGCTGGTAAGCAGTTTAAGGCCACATTGTGGAGGATCATATTTTCTTTAACTAGAGGTGTAGTTTGGAGCAGTAGACTAACAAGATGAAATTTGTATTTTAGGAACTGCAAGTAGGTGTCAGCATGTGTAACTATCAGAAGCACAGTGAGCAAAGAGAGAACTCAAGAAGGATAAAAACGTTTCAGCTATGACATGATAGATTCTAGCACCAAAATGGTGACTCTAAGAAAGAAGAAAGAAGAGCTAAGAAGGGCAACTTGAGGAGTAAGAATGGACAGGTCTGTTCAGATGTTTATAAGGGTAAAGAAGAGTGTGTAATGGAAAGCAATATGTTTTATTAAAAGGAGTACTGAAAACTGACCTAAACCAATCTGGCCTTTTATCTATGGTGATTCTTTTTTATACACAATGGTTGACTCTGGTGATCAGAGGTAGGGGATGGCTCCAGATGATGATGATGACGACGACAATGACAACAGTTATGTCAGGTATCTCCCGGGCACCACAGAGAATTCTCTCGGCCTTGCCTGGCTCTTATTTCAGCCCCTGGGCAGCAACAGTCCTGCATAAACTCTAACCAGCTTCTTGTAGGTGCCTCCCAACTGCACCTTGTCTCAGGTCCAAAATCTGTCTCCTCCCTCCTCATCCAGGGCTTTGCTGGGTGGGATTCTGTTGTAATCTGCCTGAGGCCCATATCCGTACAGCCTGGAAGTACATAGGAGTTAACACTTCGTGGGGGCACACGTTAGCCAATCAAGGATGGAAGCCAGTAGATACATGCTCTCTATCCCCTCCCGCTTCTTCAGGGGATCCCAAGATATAGTTTCTACTGCTTCTCAGGTGGTCCTAGTGGATCAAGAAACCAATCTCCTGCACCTACTGGGTGGTCAACTTAATAAGGCATCCTTGCATTGCCTTTTTCTTCTTTCTGCTTCCTTCCACCTGTCACCCTCACCTGGTTCTCTGTGGTCGCATACCCCAGTAAAGCACTTTCCCTTAACTCTTTGTTTCAGGGCTGCATTATGAGGAACCCAGGTAAAAGCAATGATTTTGATACGCTGATGATCATGATAATAAATAATATTGTTGATATTGCCGTGTCAGTCACTATTACAAGCACTTTTATCTTTATTACGGTCCTGTAAGGTTGATCTTAATATTCCCAGGTTTACAGATGAAGAAACTAAGGCTAAGAGGGGTTCCTGCATTTCTTCTTCGGTAAGATCTTTGACAGTGACTTGTTGATTTTGTGCTCGTATCACACACAGCACACCCAGACTTGTGCCGTGTACTTCATCAAGTCCCCTTTCTGTAATTGGTGCTTCTTACTGATTTAGCAAACTCTGGGCACCGAAATCCAGTTTCTGATAACAAGAATGGTCCTCCTAAATATTTATAAGGTAACAATACTCAGAGGCATTCTTAAAGCCAGGATTCATCGAGGTAAAATAATTTGTTAAGAATCACTGGATATTTGTTCTGGAATAAAAATGATATACTCTATGAATTAGTAAGTAAAAACATTATTATAAATACAGCAGGTTTAACATATTATATTCTGTAAGCCTGTTGTTAATTTTTTACTCAGGTTCACTTCAAGGAATGGGTGGAACACTGGCCAAGAACAGTTAAGTATGACGCTTCTATCCTGCTCCTGTTCAGACCGGTTTTCTTCATGTAATACTCTTCCTCGGTGTGCCACACCAGTAGTGTGCTTTTCAGTCTCCATCGTAATGATGGCTTTCTGGTGTCAGAGCTTCAAATTCAACTGCCAAAGCATTTTGAGTTTCTCTTGGAGTTTACAATTAAGTTTATCATTTTCATTAACCGACTAGTTAATTCATTTTACTGATCATTCACTACATGCCAGGCATTTTCAAAGTATGAGCTAACTTTAACCCTTACACTACTCTATATGAGGTATTTATACACCCATATTCATTTGGGGAAAGTAACATTCTCAGAGATACAAATAAATAATTTGCATTAGGTCACAGAGCAAGTAAGTGGCAGACACAAGATTCAGCTTCACTATGGATCTTCGCAAGATTCAAGCAAGAGAAGCTTGTGGTTCAGAACTAAGGGTACAACTGTTGCATTTCTAGAGTGGTGCTTCTTGGGAAAACCTTGGTGCATGTTGCCTGTTTAAGTTCAGGTGCTTTAAAGGAGCTCTTTAAACCGGTCATTATATTAGTTACCCACATTCTGTTCATACACCAGCAAGCAAGTGGGAGATATATTTTAGGGATTCCTGAGATTCAGACTCCACAGGCCTTGCTCAGTCATCACCTTCATTCCCATTTGCCCAAATCATGGGGTTGGGGTAGGAGGATGAGGGGCTCATAGATTTGCAAGCTTCCATCTCTGCCAGCCTAATACAGTACAGTGGGCTGGCCAAGAGCCCAGTCTTTAGAGTAAAGCAATCTCAATTAAATCCTCACTTCTGTTTCTTCCTCATTGGTTGATCCTTAGCCCAGGTACTTAACCTCTCTAAGGCTTCTAATTTCCTTCTCTGTATAATGGAGAAAACAGTAGTAATTATTTCATAGGTCTTAAGGAGTAAATGAGATAAATATATGTATAACAATTAGTTCAGTACATGACATATTGTAAGTATTAGGTTCATACTAGTCATTATGATCATCTCATTAATTCCCCAGTGTGTTCAGCCTTTGACTAGTTTCTCTTTCTGGTGATGTCAGTTAGTTTTAGTGCTCTACCATCTCCTGAGTCAATGCCATTGCCCCTCCAGCCTTAGTTCCAGCTCAGATGTGTGAGGTGAAGACAATTTCACCCTTGTGGTTGGCCTGAGTATCTGAGTTGCTGCTTCTTTCCTGTTTAGTTATGTCACAGGAGGTGGCAAAGTCCAGGCAAAGTATAGTTGTTTAAGATCTCAGGATCTGCAGCCAGATTGCTTGGGTTTTGCCATTTAACTTCTATTCTTCAGCTTCTTCATCTTTAAAACGGTGATACTAAGAGTATCTACCACCTTATTACTAGTTTTAGTTTGGGAGGATTAAATGATTAATTCAGAAAATACACTGGGTGCCTAGAACACTCAATAAATGACAGGTATTACTATTGTTTATCATGTGGATATGAACAAACTGAGATTCAGAATTACACATCTGGTAAGTGTCAGAGTTATAATTTGAATCCAAGTCTTAACTGTCTAAACTTTAAAGATTTCCTGTCTTTGAAAAGTGTTCTGTAAAAGGTCGTGCCATTTCAAAGAAAGAATACCTTTCCCCTGCGCACTTTCTCATTGGTACCACCTCTTTGTGCCTCTGGAAGGCAGCATCTTTCTGACTGCTTGCATTTGCAAGCTGCATACTCCACACCATGCTTCAGGTTGAGTTTCAGAATGGAGTAGAACTGAGTTTGGACACTTTATTTGGGAATAATGGAATTTGAAGGTAACTGGGAATACCTGGTAGACTTGAGCATTTTTAAATTATGCTGAGCATTTTTAAATACTGATGGCAGAAACAATAGAAGCAGAGTTTAAAATAAACATCAAATTGAAAATTCCACTATTTATAAAAGACAAGTGGAAAATAAAGAGCTCTTGCAAAATAATAAGAGAATGACACACACTATGGTAGAAAAATAAAGTTAAAGGATAGTAAAAGGAAATTTACAGAAGAAATAGAAATGATCAATACTTTTTAAAACTTGTACTCAGATGAATAACCTCTTTTAAAAATAAGGTGTCAAACCTATAAAATTGTCTACTATTTGAAATAATCTCCATTATTTGTGAGACTATTAAGAAATGGAGACTCTTGACAGAGGGGTATAGCTCAGTGGTAAAGTGCATGCCTAACATGCACGAGGTCCTGGGTTCAATCTTCAGTGACTCCCTTAAAAATAAATAAATAAATAAACCTAATTACTTCCCTCCACCCCTCCAAAATAGAGACTCTCATCTTCTACTGTTGGTAGCACAGATTGGAACAGCCTTTTTCAGAAGCATTTCTGCATTACAAATATTTCAAAAGCACATCTTGTGACTTTGAAATTGAATTTTTTATACATTTCCTAAGGAAATAATTACTTAATTAAATGAAGGTTTAGCTGTGTTGATGCCCTTTACAATTTGACTTATAATTATAAGAACAACAGAATCAACCTAAATAATGACATTTTATAAAACAAAATATTGTACAGCCACTAAAATGAGTATATACTATATTCATGCATGAAAAAACTCAATATATACTACAAAATTTTAAAAGGTAGTCTACAAAGCAATGTTATAATATAATCTTATTTTAGAATGAAAGATATATACATGCACTTTTTAAAATAAAAAAGTATATGTGATAAAATAACAAAATGTTAATGGGGTTTGTGCTCGGATAATGAGATTTTAGGTGAATTTTTTTTTGTTTATCTGTATTTTCAAATTTTCTACAGTAATATTGGATAAAGTGAAGCACACTAATACAAAAATATAATTGAAGTACTGAAAGAGATTCCAGTAGGAGAAAACTATTCTGTAAGGCAATCAAATTCTTTGGAGAAGAAAATATTAATTCATTTGACCAACTCCTACTCTAACTACTATAGCTTACAAATTATAATAAACTCTTAATGCTTTTAAAATACGTATGTGATTTCAATAGAAGTAGATACTTTTTAACATAAATACTGTACTTGGAAGACTTCTAGTTTAAAACAGCATCCAGTTAACTGACCTTGATGCAACATTTCTAAATTTCCCACAAAAAATATTTGCAAATACCCTGAAAAATGCAAGACCTTATAATGCTACAAAAAAACTTGGTTTGCAAGAATTTACTTACTTATATTCTTAGGGAACGAGATTGAAAAGTGAAATTAGTAGCCCTCCATGCCATATCTGTCTGAAAATATGTCTTTCGTTCCCCTGAAGGTCAACCAAGCGCCAGGGAAGGCAGCGCAACACAATGGCTAAGAGTAAGTACTCTGGAGTGAGGTGGTGCTTGTAAGGTTAGACCAAGTGCATTTGAAGTTGACATCCTGGGTTTATGGCAACTTGCTGGAAACACCAGTAATGCAATTTTTACAGAAGGATAAAGAGGGGAGAAGAGAAAATTCATAAGACCTTGGCTGTCTTCTACACACAGAAACAAAGGGCCATCATTGCCTTGCTAATCAAAAGTAAAAAACCAAATATATATCTTTAAGGATTAGAGAAAAGAGCACAGATATGAGTAGCCTCAGGAATTTAAAATTGGAGGAACAATGTAGATAATTATGAGGTGTCTTCCTTTTTGGCAGTTAATTTGGATACATTAATCATAATCAACTCTCTTTAATCAGAAATTGGGATTTCCTGAGGACTTTTCATTAATTGCGAACCAGAGCGGTAGGCAAATTCTTCTTCACTGTAGATCAGAGTACTCCTTTGTGGGTTGTGTTCATATCCCGCAGAATTAAGTTCAAATAGAATTTTTACTGAATTTTGCTATCATATTACCACACACCCCCATTAATTTATTACTGCTAATAGGAAACATATGTGTCTTTAAAATGGCATACCTTGAAATGACAGCTAATGAGTAAAAGTGAGCTGCTACGGGTACGACTGGGAGCGTATAGGTGAACGGTTTAAGGGCTGATGTTTTATTCAGCACGGAAGCAGTTAAGCCAGTTCCCTGTTCCCTATTTTGCATTGCCTTCTAACGACATTAAAACAAATTATATTTCCTTATAAGATTTAATGTTTAGCTTTTCTAATTTTACTTTTATAATGAAATCGAAGTAGGGCTGTGTGCAGTCGTTTGGATAAAACTGAAAGTGCCAATAGCTGTATTCTTTCCACTAAATAGCAGCCCTTTTTGTTTAACTTTAGTAAGTGGTCTGATAGTGTTATGCAAAAATCCTCTACCTCTTTTGTTGGAATTTGACCCAAAGCTTTGAAACTGCAAGGGAAATTGCTTATCGTAAATGGAGAATTCCCAGAAAGAAAAGTTTAATTGTAATGCAATTATTTGAATGTATATGTTTGTGTTTGATGATATATATGTACACACACACACACACATATATATATATCTGGAAGGATCATTACGTACCCTTTTGATATTTACATTTAGTAGTTCATATCCTTTCTGTGTAAAGGCGGTTTTTCCAGTGCAGTGGTTTCCAGAATCACTCTTCACTTTCATCATGAACTTCTTGAAAAAGTGTGAGGGGCAGCCTTGGTCAGACAAAAGCAGTGGTATGAGACTCAGTGACCAAAATCTCTTGCAGGTTCTGAACCTGTAAAAAGCACACAATTTTGCCCAAGTCCTTTAACTCCCTAAGCCTCTTGTTTCTTCAATCATAAGATTAACTAACAATAGTAATTACTACTTTTATTAAAATAGCAGTAGCTAACATTTACTGGGTGCTTGCCATATGTCAAATAGCATGCTGTAAAACCTCATTTCATCACCATAAGGGCTCCATATACAGTAAGAATTACTTCCCCATTTTACTGATGAGGACACAGAGGTACAGAGAGAGTTGGAAGCTTGCCCAAGTTCTCATAGCTAGTGAAAGGCACGGCCAGAAAATTTACCAAGGTCCAAATTAGCAATAAAAGAAGCTGAAAGGCCCCTTCAGTTCTAAAATTCAGATTAAAACAGGAATCACCTGCTGAATTATAGCTCTACATAAAGACTGGCTTTTTTTTAAAAAAGCATTATATGAAAATTATACTTAGAAACAAACATATTAGTTCTCAAAAGTATTTCCTGTTGTAATAACTTTATAATGATAGGTGATATAATTTATTTACTAATCTTTTTTAAAAGCTACTATTTGAAAAGAGGATGACCTGTAATTTTTATCTAAAATACCAGGCAGTGTAATATTACTTCTTATTAATTTTCAATTGAACATTCTCCTCTTTTAAGTCATGTCTACAATTGCCATCTGTGCCCCATCTTGGGTGTGCAGTTGAAATCTCTGAAATGTAATTTCATTATTTGCAAAGGCAGAAACAATGAAACTGTGCTCATATTACTTTTGGTAGGGCATGTACTCTAAAATGTTCAGCCTGAGAAATGAAATTCAAGTCAATCCTACTTACTATCAGCTTAGAAATCGCTAAAAATTAGAATCACTGCAAAATCCATTCAAGAGTTTGAGTCTCTCGGTAAATCAGGACTGTCCCATTTACTAAACTTCTGGGAACAATGAACTGCTTTTACAGTTTTCTTACCACCACGTTGGAGCCTATCCCCCATGGCTTTGGTCACACTAAATTTTGACTTGTAGTATTTTCCTCTTCTTGGTAAACGCTTATGTATCCCTTCTTTTGTTCTTTAAAACCAAGCTTTGTTTCACCTTTTTCTAGAGCATCTTCCTCATGCCCCACTAAAACTGACACATACCTTCCTACAAGACGGTATATTACTTGTTTCAAGCAGATCTGGTATGTAAAGAAAGAACCACAAACTCTCAAAGGCATACAATAATCGCCATGCTTCTCACTGATCTGTGTGTCACCTGGTAGTTGGTGGATCTAAACTGGCTCTACTGGCCCCTTCTGCTTCAAGCTATGAGTGCAGCTGGGCTTGGCTTCTTGCTTAGGTATTCCTTCTGAGGTCCTGTTTCTACTGGTGATGAAAAATAAATAAATAAATCAAGCTCCCACTGCACAAGCACATTTTGTGCTACTGCTTTCATTCTATCTGCTAACACCCTTTTAGCAAAAGTAGGTCATACAGACAAACCCAAACTCAGAGAGTTAGGGAAATATACTCCACCTCTCTGACTCCATAACAAGGCTTTGAATGCACAGAATTAATTCAAGAGAGTAAAAGTTGTGACCGATAAGTAAAGTACCATGGAATAAAAACCACCTCTTGTTCTTCTTTATTTGTATAGCCAATGCCTGGAATTGTGCTTGACCATAGAGAATACTCAAGATGTGTTTGAGGAATAAATGTCTCTGACACTGCTGATTATGTCCCCACATTCATCCATTTTGTGAAGCATACTCCAAATCACATAAAACTGTAAAAGATTTTAAAGAGAAGATAACGACTGTTCACTCTAATTTACTGAGACATGAGACTTTCAATAGCTCCCAAACAGGAATACAAAGGTAGAGACTTTCACAGAGTTAACTGCCAGGTTATAATTTGGGCAAAAGAGTATATTGTAGTTGCCTTAGAAGTGTAACTCATTCATTTGTGTTTCTGGTGTATTGTTTCCCAACACAGCTACAACAACCCCTCCATTCTCACATGCCTCTTTGCAGTGTGCCTATGCCACTCCTTCCATCTAGAAGTGGAGTCTATTTCCACTCTCCTTGAATCTAGGATAACCTCATGACTTGTTTGACCAATAGAATATGGCAGAAGTGACCCTGTGCAATTATAAGCCTATGTCTTGAAAGGTCTTACAACTTTTGCTTTTGTTCCTTCAGAATTCTCCTTTCATGTAAAGAAACTCAGGCATGGCAACTAAAAAATGAAAGATCATGTGAGAAAAGGCTAGACACTTGGAGGAGACCTGAGAAGCCCTACCAACATTCAACACCAAAGTCCCAGAAATATGAGTGAAGCCATCTTGGAGCCTTCAGCCCCAAATGAACCACCGCAGCCAACACCAGGTGAAACAGAGACAGGCCATCCCCACTGTGCTCTGCCTGAATTTCTGATCCACAGAATCGTAAGTAATGAAATGGTTATTGTTTTCAGCCACTAAGTTTTAGGGTTTGTAGCAAAGCAGTAGATAACTAAAAGAGTGTTTAAAACTATGCTTGAAAGAACCAAGAAAACTGATGCTCTGAAATAAACCAAGTCGGATCATTTTACAAATAACTATTACAGAATTGCTTTATCTGACATAAAGTACATTTTGTATTAACATATAAAGAAAATAAGCACAGAAACTTTCAGGCAAAAAGAAAGCAGACCTCCCACTATTTCTTGTCTAATCTTGAGTGTATAGATATAAATATTATCCAGTTTAACTTTGTTAGAAAAATCAGCAAGCTGTCAGAGCATTTTAAACATTAGTAAGTGTCATACAAATGATATACTTGATATATTGCAATTTTAAACGTCTCCACTTTAATCTAAATAATCTTTGTACCATTAAAATATCTCCAGTTTCTATAAACACTTAAAAATTAAACACTTAACCCCATGTAAAAATAGTAATCCATAAGTAAGAAATTAGAAAGACTCAATTTCTAGAAAAACCCAACTGGCTATTTTTGAAAAAAGTCCACTTATAATATGAACTTAAAGTAAACTGATCTTCTGAAAGGTGTGATTTCAAATCGAGAAGAAGAGGTAACATTTTTTAGGAATACTGTTTTTCCATCTCAGTAAAATGAAAATGAACTCATATGGATGCCAAACTTCTTTAAAGCTTGTGTAATGAATGTAAAAGTAAACACATTTCAAGTCTGAATTCAATTCCAACTGAATATATTACAGGGCAAGTATGTCACATCCAATATTGAGGGAAACATGAGGCTTCTTAGGAGGTGTAAACACTTCTACTTTAGCAAGTCTAATCTGATTCATCATCATCAGTGAGCAGCAAAAAAAGAAAAAAATACGGATACTTTGGAAAGATTCCAAAGATCATTAAAAGTGACAGGAAAAAGTGCTATTTATTTTGCATTTTGACTATAGAATTAGCAACAGAAGAGCATTTTAATTAAGGTTACACTCATTTCCCCGTTATATTTTCTAATGCTTATTGTTATGAGCTCCTGGCAACAGGTTAAAGAGAATCTCCCTCCAATTGTGATCCTTCTTCCTGAGGGAATTCATGCCACTGTTTACGACGACTATGGTGGGACTCGCAGGGGCCATGGAGGGCAGAGGCATAACCAAGAGTCATTCCACGCTCAGTATCATGTAAGAATGACTCTGAGATGATCCACTCCATCTCCTTTCTGCAGTGCATGTGGTATCTTGGCTTTTCCCTTTGAGCACTATGAACAGCTCATAATTTTGCTCAGAAAGGCCCACCTATCTTTGGATATTGTGCACAAGCTACCCTATCCGCTACTTATTTCCCAGCAAGCCCCAGCTACAGCGTGTTCTTTGAAGGTGTGCATCGCTGCATCCTTAAGCCATGTTTTCAGGTTGCTATTGCTCTTGTTCAGCTCACCATTCAAGAAGCTTGCGGCTATTTGACTCTGATCCTTTATCAGGTCCATTCCAGTCGAGAATGACATGAGTTGTGCCATGATGACTTTTCAGTCAAGGTCCTATTTCATTGCTGAGTTAATTAATGAGATTGGATGAGCTTGAATATGTTGCTTATCCTCACTAGGCCATATGTCTCTTAACTGCTATGAAAATTATCACTTTTGCTGCGTCTGGTTCTCCCCACTTCTGGACACACGGTGGCTCCTACTTCCTTCCCCTTTTATATCAGGCGTGACTGGTTTTGGCCAATGAAATATGAGAAGTGGCATGCAGTACTTTGGAGCAGAAATTTTTAGTGTCAGTGTGCAAGTTGCCATGTTTCCTTCCTAATTTGGCAATTATGAAAGCATATATTGAAATGGAGCCTCTGTCAGCCGGTATCACTAAGTGATTAGAGTGAGCAGAGCCCCCAGTCAACAAGGATGAACAATTACCATTTATTATTTTAAGCCACTGAGACTCAGGGGTTATTGGTGGGGCAGCATAACCTAGCCCTTGTTGTCTTTCTCAGTGCGAGTACAGCTTTCGCAACACTTACTAGGAAACATTTTTTCAGAGGCGTCCCCTGATTTATGCTGTATTTAGGATAGAAGATGCATAATACTATTAGCAAAAGAATTAATTCTGAGAAAAAGAAAGGAATGCATTTGAAGCTTGGTTCCTCATCAGAAAGACATTTTCCCTATCAAATGTTTAAAACTCCTCTCCCAAGTACAGTGTAGCAAAGAAGGCAGCACATAAAAAGATGACATTCATCAAGGAAGAGAGAAAGAGGGCGCCATGTGAACAGAAAGAGGAAATTCACTTTGATAACTATAAAATAGCAAGAATCCTAGCAATCTTAGAGGAGAAAGCAATCATCTCCAACAATTCATAAAAGTGATAAAGGCTATATTTTGAACAAGTCCATTAGTAGAGGCTGAGAACTAGAGCCCAAGTACCCAAATGTGGCATCACAGTACAGAAGGGAGTGGAACAAGACAACTATGGAAGGCAGATGTGAATAAAAAGAGCAGGTTTTAAAAGAAGACCAGCATCAAATTTTAGAAAATGATTTTTATGTGTCTTAATGAAATAAATTAGAAATGTTATCAGAACTCCAAGGCACACGAACTATAGTTGTTGTTTACAATCAGGCTTCATTCCGTCACATAATGGAGGATCTCTTTTGCCATCTTGAAAAAGTCACAAATAAAAGAAACCCTGTCATTGCTATAAATGCTATCAGGCACCTACCTTGAATAGAATATATACACTTTCCAGAGGTTAAGTCAAGGTTATGATGCCCAGAGCAAGCAAACCAGAAAAACAGCACAAGGCACCTTGAATCGCCCTACTTGTTTCTGCCTGCATGGTATCTGTGGGTTCCACATCGTCAAATTCAACAAACCGTGGGTCAAAAATATTCAAAACACAAACTTCCAGAAAGTTCCAAAAAGGAAAACTTGTATTTACATAGCATTTACACTGTATTTACAATTATTTACACAGTATTTGCATTGTATTAGGTATTATAAGTAATCTAGAGGTGATGTAAAGAGTCCAGGAGGATGTACATAGGTTATATGCAAATATTACACTTGAGCATCCACAGATTTTGGTATCCACAGGGGACCTAGAACCAGCCTCTTGAAGGCACCGAGGGATGACTGTATATTTCACAAAGTAGATAGCCTCTAAAGCACTTGCCAAATTTAAAGTATTTAAAGTAGGATGAATCTACACCTCACTAATGAACTATTCCTGAAGCTAAATATATTAAGAGTCTTACCTCACAGATATATGTGATTGCTTTAGTCTGGTCTATTGTTTAATACCACATTGATTACTAAATTCTGTCTGCTAGCCTCAAAGCCCTATACTTAATTGAAATGCTAGTCTTGTAACTTTTTAAAGCAGTGGTATTTTGTGACACAGAATGATTTCAGTGAACTCCGCTTAAGAAATAAATTTGGAATTCTGTTATGTGGGATTTTTAAAATCAAGGGCTACCAGTACCTGTATAGAAGATGGTCATTATTCCTTTTTATTCATAACAATTGCTATCCCTTACTGAGTGTTACTATGTCCATGTTCAAATGGCTAGAAAATGACAAGGCTGAAATTTAAAGACTTTCTAACAACAAACACTATTTTTTTTTATTTATACCACACTGTCTCTATTTAATTAAGCAAGAGTAATTAAAAGATTATCTTGCAATCTTATAAAAGATTGTCTCTCATATTCCTCCCCTTATTCTTATCTAAGTCTAACTGTTGCAATAGATTTGTTTTTCCGTCCTTAGTTTTACGCTTTTTTGCTCACAACCTTTCCTTCTTGGTTTAGTCAACAGTAATTTTTTAAATATTCTTTTAGGCCAGATATTTGTCTAACCTTTAGAGACTCGAAGAGACTTAATGGTCTCAACGATTTTAGAATCTGGTGGAAAAAAAAAATCACTACTTGGTAAAGCGAACACACCGGCTTCCTTCACTGTTTTCTGAGTGTGTGATAATGAGGAAGATCTACATTCCTTTTCTTGAAACCATGAGACCAGTGGAGTCTTGGAGAATCGGAGGACCAAGTGGGAGATTTACCAATACTGGTTGAATTTCCAGGATTCCAGGATTCCCATAAACCATGAATAAGCTGTGGTAGAGAAAGTGTAAGTAGAGGGTAGGCTGTGAAGTTCTACTCCAGCCATTCTAACTCCTACTACATATCTGAATATAAACACCTTTTCTGTTTGGAAAGGGGAGAGCAATGGGAGCTTTTTAATGTGACTTTCCATGGCTAAAAAGAAAATTGTCTAAAAAAAATCATACAAGAGAGAAGTAATAACTTTCAAACAGGATTAATATGAGTTATGTCTGAGGAGGTAATTACTAATAAAGTTTACACCTCTATGAAACATGTAATCTTTTATTTTTATATGGATGTCTAGTATATGACTTTCCAGGTTCTCAGAACACATTTTCAGTATTCTCTGAGGTCTTTGGAGGGGGGTTAAGCTTATGAAATAAAGTGGAGGCTGAAAAAGAACAAGCATATGGAGTTCAAGGGTTACAGAATGAATCATGCTCTACCAAGTGTCCATTTACACAGTTACAAATGGGATTGGGTGGCCATTTAAAATCTCATAAGCACTTTTGATTGTCCCTGTCTAAACCATAGTAGTAATAGCACTAGTTTTAAGTTTCATGTGAATAGGAGACACTGAAAATTATGATCAATATAGGAGAAAACAGTGAAAGGAGGGAGAAGTCCAAGGGCTATGTCCATTGTGAAAGAGCTGATGAACTAAATAGCATTAATATTTAGAGAAACCAAATGAAGGCCTGCCAGGTAGAAAGGGCAGGAAAACTTCATCTGTATTTTCCCAGGAGATTAGTCTGGAATTAACGTGTAGAAAATACAAGGAGACAAGGATCTGAATAGGAATGTGAAAACAAAGCTGTTTAACAATGGGGAAAAAAACTCCCTATTAGGCAGGGAATTTCCCCTCATTTAGGGTATTTTTAAAAAGTGCCGCATACCTCACTAACTTTATAAAACACTTTTGTTGAGTTCAGATAAGGGACTGTGCTATACTAGCATCACACATACTGTATCATTTGGTACTAACTAAGTCACTTTGACATCAAAACTATTATTGTATCAATTTTCCAGGTGAAGAAACCAAAGTTTAAAAATATTTTTAAATGCTCAATGTTTATTATGTACTTTTACATTTTCATAAAAATATTAGCACAAATAAGGGTGAGAGAAAGGAGCTATAATGGAGTAAAGTTTTTGTATAATATTAAAATCAACTTGGTATTAATCCAAACAAGATTTTTTTTAAAGTTAAGATGTCAAGTGTAATCTCCAGAGCAACTAATAACAAAATGTCAAAAAAATATAGTAAAAGAAACAATAAGGAAATTAAAATGATATACTAAAAAAATGTCTATTTTTTAAAAGAAGGTAGTAATGGAGGAATAAAGGAACAAAATAAACGTAAGACATAAAAAAACAAATACCAAGACAGCAGACATAAATCCAATGGTATCAATAATGACATTAAATGCAAATGGACTAAACACTCCAATCAAAAGCAGAGATTGCCAAAAATCAATAAAAAGAAAAATGATCCACCATATGCTATCTACAAGAGACACACTTTAGATTCAAACACATAAGTAAGTTGAAAGTAAAGGATTATAAAAAAAAGACATACCATGCAAATAGTAAACAAAAAGAGAGCTGGATTGGCTATATTAGTATGAGACAAAATAGACTTTAAGAGAAAAAAAATAAAACAGGAGACAAAGAAGGATGTATTACAATGATAAAAGGGAAAATTAATTAGGAAAACATAACAATCATAAACATAAATGCATTTCACAAGAGCCCCAAAATACATGGAGCAAAAAATGGCAGTATTGAATGGAGAAATGAACAATTCAAAGAAACACAGATTTCAGTACCCTACTTTAAATAATGAGTAGGACAACTAAGCAGAATATCAGAAAGGAAATGGAGACTTTCACAACATTGTAAAAAAACTAGATCTAACAGAAATATATGGAATATTACCCACGAATAGCAGAATACACCCTCTACATAAGTGAACATAGAACTTTCTCCACAATAGACCACATTTTAGGTCATAATCAAGTTTCAATAAACTTAAAAGAATTGAAATCATATTCCTCAATCATGATGGAATGAAATTAGAAATCAACAAGGGGAAATTTGGGAAATTCATAAACTTGTAGAAACTAAATATCACCCTCTTCAAAATATGGGTCAAAGAAAAACTCAGAAGGCAAATTACAAAATACTTTGAGATGAATGAAAACAAACACAAAATATTACCAAAATTTGTAAGTGCTACTCATGCAGTGCTTAGAGGTAAAGTTATAGCTGTAAACGACAATAAAAAAAGAAAGTTCTCGAAATAATAATGCAGGCTTTTGCCTTAAGAAACTAGAAAAAGAAGGGCAAACTATAACTAAAGCAAGCAGAATGAAGGAAATAAAGATTAGAGTAGAAACAAGTGAAATAGGTACTAGAAAAAAAGCAATTAAAAAAATCAACCAAACCAAATTTGTTTATTTGAAAACATCTACAACAAAGTTGGCAAAACTTTAGCTAGACTAACCAAAAAGAAAAAAAGAAAAGAAAAAGACAAAACAAAAAAAAAAATGACAGCAAGAGAGAGGATTAAGGAATTAAAATGACTAAAATCAGAAACCAAAGAAGGGACAATATTTCCAAACCTACAGAAATTTTGAAAGGGATTAAAAGGAAATGCTATGAACAACTGTATGCTAACAAATTGGATAACCTAGATGAAATGGTCAAATTCCTGGAAAGACACAAACTACAAAAACTGACTCTGGAAGAAATAAAAAATTGTAATAGACCTATAAAAAGTGAAAGATTGAATCAGCAATCAAAGAAAAGCCCAGATTCATACAGCTTCACTGGTTACAGTGTTTTAAAAAGAATTAATATCAATCTTTCACAAACACTTCCAAAAATAGAAGATGAAGGAACATTTCCAATTTATTATTTGACCATATTACTATGATAAAACCAAAGAAACTGCAACAACAAAAAATTATAGATCAATGTCCTTTATGAATATAAATACAAAATCTTCAACAAATAGTAGCAAACCAAATCAAGTAACCTTAAAAAAAAAAAAAAAAGGATTGTACACCATGACCAAGTGGTATTAATTACAGGAGTGCAAAGCAGGTTCAACATGCAAAAATCAATGACTGTGATATACCATATCAACAAAACAAAGAACAAAAAGCATGTGATCATCTCAATTGTTGAAGAAAAAGCATTTGAGTTAATTCAACACCCTTTCATGATAAAACAAACAAACACTTAAACTTGGAACTGAAAGGAGCTTCCTTAACTAGATAAAGGCTATCTACAAAATGCCAACAGTTAACATGTCATCATACTTAATTCTAAAAGACTGAACGCTTTCCTTCTAAGATCAGGACAAGATAAAGATGTCCACTCTCACCACTTTTACTCACCATAGTACTGAAAGTCCTAACCACAGCAATTAGAGAGAAGAAGAAAGAAAATGAAGCCAAATTGGAAAGGAAGAAGTAAAACTGTCACTGTTTGTGGACAACAGGATACTATACATAGAAAATCCTAAAGATGCCACCAGAAAAAGCAATGAATTCAATAACGTTGCAGGATACAAAATTAATATACAGAAATCTGTTGCATTTCTACACACTAACAATGAATTGTCAGAAAGAGAATTTAAGGAAATAATCCCATTTACCATTACATCAAAAAGTAGTAAATACCTAGGAATAAACCTACCCAAGAAGGTAAAAAATCTATACTGAGAAAACTGTAAGATGCTGATGAGAGAAACTGAAGACAATACAAACAGATGGGAAGATATATCATGTTCTTGGATTGGAAGAATTAACATTGTTAAAAAGACCATACTACTCAAGGCAATCTACAGATTCAATGCAATCCCTATCAAAATAGCAATGGCATTTTTTCACAGAACTAGAACAAATAATTTTAAAATTTGTATGGAAACACTAAAGACCTTGAACAGCCAAAACTATCTTTAGAAAGAAGGGCAGACTTAGGGAATCACACTCCCTGACTTCAGACTAAACTGCAAAGTTACAGTAATCAAAACAGCAAGGTACTGGCACAAATACAGACACATAGATCAATGGAACACAATAGAGAGACCAAAAGATAAACCCACACTCTTATGATCAATTAATCTATGACAGAGGAGGCAAGAATATGCAATGGAGAAAAGATAGTCTCTTCAATAAGTGGTGCTGGGAAAACTACACACACAGCTACAATGTAAAAGGATGAAATTAGAACATTCTCTAAGACCATATACAAAAATAAACTCAAAATACATCAATGCAATTCTAATCAGAATGTCAACTGTCCTTTATGCAAAATTTGGAAGATGATCTTCAAATTCACATGGATGCAAGGGACCTTTAGAAGGGCCAAAACAATCTCTAAAAGGAAGAACAAAGTTGGAGGACTCACACTTAACAATTTCACTTTACTACCAAGTTCCAGTAATCAGTACAGTATGGTAGGCATAAAGATAGACATATAGATCAATGAAATGGAATTGTGAATCCAGAACTACATCTTTCCATTTATGGTCAATTAGTTTTCACAATGGTGCAAAAGTAATTGAATGCAGGGGGAAAAGAAGTCTTTAACAAAAAAACAGTTCTGGGCTAACTGAATATCTACATGCATAAGAATCAAGTTGGACCCCTACCACATACTATAGACAACATTAACTCAAAAAAATCATAGAATTAAATGTGACAACTAAAACTACAAAACTCTTAAAAGTAAATATAGGAGTAAATCTTTGTGACCTTGGATTATGCAATGATTTCCTATACATGACACCAAAAGCACAAGCAATGAAAACAGATAAATTACACTTCATCAAAATTAAAACTTTTTGTGTTTCAAAACTCACTATTAAAAAGTAGAAAAACCCACAGAATGAGAGTAGTATTTTCAAATCATATACCTCATGAGGGATTTGTGTCCAAAATATGTAAAGAATTCTTACAACTCAACAACAAAAGGACAACACAATTTAAAAACAGAGAAGAATTTCAAAAGATATTTCTCAAGATACAAATGGTCAATAAACACATGAAAAGACAGTCAACATTATTAGTCATTAGGGAAATGCAAATCAAAACCACAACAAGATAACAATTCACACACCCTAGGATGATTATTATAAAAAAGACAGACAATAACAAGTGTAAGTGAAGATGTGGAATAATTAGAACATTCACACAATGCTGGTGAAATATAAAATTATGCATCCACTTTGGAAAGCAGTTAAGAAATTCTTCAAAAAAACTAAACAAAAAGTTTTCATTTGACCCAGCAATTCCAACTCCTATGTACATACCCAAAAGACTTGAAAGCATATGTCTACACAAAAGCATGCACAAGAATGTCACAAAAGCATTATTCATAATAGCCATAAAGTGAAAACAATCCAAATGTTCATCAATTGATAAATGGATAAATAAAACTGTGTCATAGCCACACAATAGTATTCAGCTAAAAAAGGAAAGAAATACCTTGACACACTACAACATGGATGACCTTGAAAACTTTATGCGAAGTGAAAGAAGGCAGACACAAAAGGCAATGCATTGTATGAGTCCATTTATATGAAATGTACAGACCAGGTAAATTCACAAAGACAGAAAGCAGACTAGTGGTTGCCAGGGACTGGAGGATAGGAGAGAATGGAGAGCATGGCTAATGAGTATGAGTTTTCTCTTTGGGGTGATAAAAAATATTCTAAAATTAGTGATGATGGTTGCACAATTCTGTGAATTCATACTTAAAAGGATGAATTTTACATGTAAATTACATCTCAATAAGATATTATTAAAATATTTTTAATTAATAAATAAGAGACAGCTGAAAAATAAATGCCCAAAGTTATCAGCTAAGAGGCAAAGAAGTTGGGAAATGCACTATTCTGATTTTAAGCCCGCATTAATAAGCATTTTATTATGCTGTAACCTAATAGCCATTTCTAAGTAGTAAATTGGAAAAGATCACCAATAAGATGCACTTCATTCTTCTAATTCCTCAATTTGATAATTTGGTGCAGGGAAACTGCAGGTTTATACCTTAATTACATAGAACAAATTAGGTAGGAGAAAGAACAGACTCTGGGGACTTAAACGTGAAATCAGAAAAAAGAGCTAACTCTCTGAACTCACAGCGTGAGTACTGTGACTCCAGAGTGCATAAGCAAGTAGTTCTCACTTTAGAATAAATAGATATTCCCTCCAGTATGTAAGATTGTCCATTATTGACCCTACTCCTCTGTCCCTTCATTACCAGTACCCCACTTTCCAATGGTATCAGCCTCAGCAAACAAAATCCCCATCATAAAACACTTTTACAAACTGCCTCATAACAGTATCTCCCTGATTCCAAAAGGACTGCTTGTGTTCCATAATCAAGTCAACCAACAGGTGGAGAAGTATAAACTTGAATTATCTAATCAATGTTTTCCGAATGTTAAATTTGTGAGGCACAGACTTCTCCAGTTCTGCAGAAGAGAAGACAGTGATAAGAAAGATGACGGTGAATAGCGGAGAACGTTCAAATATTCACAGGCCTTTGCCAGATATTCACTACATATCGATCACACTCAGGAAACTAAGAAAACACAGATGTTTCAGCTCTTAGGATAAAGCAAGCCTAGAAACATCCATTTTCAGGGCTTGAAGAGATCTTAGAAATCACCAAACTCAACCTCCTTATTTTATGGGGTAGAATACTGCAGAGTTAAGGAGAAAACAGATGCAATTCGTTCCCACAGTGAGCTGCAGATGTGGAACTTAAGTACGCATTTTTTGATTCATGGACCCGTCATCTCCGGGAAGACTGAGTTCCACCTCTTCAGAGCAACTGCAAATTGCTTGTAAAAGTTGCCCCATCTTTTTAACAAAATAAAGCGTGCAACCCCTAGGTAAAGTCCACATGAAGAAGCTTCAGTTACTCCTCTTGGCCCCCTAAGTTGCTCAGAGACAACCTCCGAACCATGAAATCTGTTTTCTAGTTAGTCTCAGATTATCCCCTCAACTTAATATCATGGAGGTGGGTTAACTGTCTCAAAGGCATGACTCATTAGAAGACAGGGAGGGTGACTGAGTAACGTCCATCACCTAGAAACCTAGAACTCAACCCTGTAAGACTCAAGGGAATAGAGTTTCCTCACCACTATTCCCTTCGACTTTTCTCTTCTGCTCCTCTTTGATGTTTCAAACTCCTTCAGGTTTCCTCTTGCCTTATTTCTATCCCTCTGCTCAAAACATCCAAATATATAGCAGAAAGGGTAGGACCAAGTCAGAGAGTTAAAGACAATACTTCGTTGCCTCTGCTCACCACAAAGGATCTCCCTATCCTCCCCGCCCGAAATGTATGAACAAGCTTCATTCGTTGCCCGCTCTCTCCATTAGTTCCATCCTCATTTACTTGAAGCTCTCAGCACACTGTAGGTAGATAACAGTCCTCTCACAATTTTACATGAAATAAAAATCTGGTAATGGTGGTGGGAAGGATTGACATTCTCATCATCTAGTATAAAAGTAATATTTTGGGTTTTTTTTTAATTTAAAACAAACTGCAGTTTGGAAATGCAATGTATTTTTGTTTATCATGTCAAATTCTTATGAAAGTATTTGAGTTGGATTTCAACCAAAATCTATAACTCACCATGCAATGCATAATTTTGCTGTCATATGGCCGCAAATTTGACACTTATTTTGCCAAAAAACATAGGTATGAATATGAAAGAGGCCCCCTCTGAGAGGTACTGCTCAGTATCCCACTCATTCCCCAGTCTTTCATTGTCAAAGCTTGACCGGCCATTATTTACCAAATCAGATTTTGTTGCCCTTCATTTCTGCACAGATTCACTTAAAAATCATCTTTTGAAAGACCCATAAGTTAATTTACTTTAATTGTCATTCATTGTTTCGCATCCTTTAATATTAAATGCCATAAACTGCTCTGGATAAAAGATTTTCACAGCACGTGTGAATGTAGACAATTTTACAATTCCCTTAAAACAGCCATAGTTGTAGATATTAACTGTGAAACTTTCTATGATTATTTCCATTTTACATAAAAATCACTCCTTCCCTTCACACTTTGCTGCCAAATTCTTTGTTTCAGGTCTACAAGAGTCATTATTGAAAGAAAAATGGGTACTGTTTTTAACCTAAGAATTATTATAATTTAAAGAACCCCCAAAATTCAGCATTTTCTGGGTTAAATTAGCGCACTACATGAGTATCTGCAATTCAAATAAGTCCTCTGAGAAATTGGCCTCCGTAACCGGTGACGTGCTGCTGAACTGAACAGATCTCCAAAATATCCTAACAGATTTCTTTCTCTCATTGTAGAATTGTTTCCATCTGGTGCTTAGATATTAAACCTGGAACATGTAAAGTCTCTCCCCTCTCACCCTGTTTGACTTCCAAATGCTGGCAAATAATTTGCATTGTCAATGAATTGAGGATTAAAATTTTGAATTTAACTGCACAGTTGTAAGATGTATAATTTAAAATGATAGATCCACAAAATAGTGGCTTTTTCTTTTAATTTTGAAAATTAGAGACTTGAAATGTTTGTTGTTTGTAAATATTCTAATTCAAACCTGTTTGGTTGAAAAGAATAAAACTTTCCTTATTTTTTTCCCCAAGTTTAGGCTATTGAAACATAAATTTATGAACAGTCTTATAGGCCAGCTTTTGTATGTATATATTTATAACAGACTCCGAGTATCTAAAAACACATGTATGTACATATTTAGAAAGATAAGTAGATGGATATTTAGATGTATACATGTAGAATTTTCCAAGATTCTAGGTCAATGACAATGATTTCCTCATGAGAATTTTAAAGATCCTTCACAGTAATAGAAAATGCCTGACTTTTAAAACTGGCAACATTTTTCATAGCATCTTAATTGGAAAGCACAGAGTTACTTCTAAGAAACATAATTGGTTCCAGAAATGTTTAAACCACTGGGGGAATGTTTATATGAAGTGAGCAATAGTGGAGAGGAGTGAATAAACCAATTCTATGCACATTGCCGGAGAAAAGCCTGGGAGCACACACATGGAGGGTTAGAAGGGAACCATGTGCAGAACACAATCATTACAATCTCCTTCTACTTGTCATTAGTCTTGCAACTTCTGCCCATCCCTCTTAGCCTAGCAGTGGATCTCACATGCCTTCCAGAGTAAAGCTGTCTTGTCCAAATCTTCACACTTCATGCCTGTCCTCCCCGCAACCATCTTTTCTTTTTGATGTCCCATCATACTTTCTACACATTGTCTCTTATTTAATTATTTCTTATGATTTCTTTCCCTTTAATTTGATCTGCCTTGATCTTCTGGAATATTCTCTGATGCTCTGGAGTAAAACTATGCATTTTTCCATTTCACATCCATCTCATGGCTTGTTAAAAATAACTGGATTTCTACATAGCTTATGAGACTCCTTACCATCTCTGTTCAGTGTGCTCACACTTAACTTTAAAAAAAGTTTGAGGAGATTCATAGGAAAGGAACTGACACAATTTTCAGGAGGACAGTTAAGGAGGTTTTGCTGATAAGCATATAGTCACTTAACTAATTCTAACAAACATCTGTGGGAATGTTTTAAAGCACGTTAGTTCAGCTAGATCTCAGCAAGACCCATAATCTTGACCCAAAAATCTCCAAACAAAAAGATTCATTAGAATGAGTGAGAATTTTTCATAAAGCTGCAAGATGTCATGGAATGAGTTTTTATAGTTGCTTGCCATGCAAAATATTATAGCACAGATTTAGAGCTAATATTGGAACTAGACTAATCTTCTAGGACAGGCGTTCTCAAAATACTGTATATGCCTTAAACTAAATCTGAGAAAGACCCCCAAGCAGCCATTGCAGGTGGCAGCTTGGGAGTATGACAGACAATCACGATGTGTTCTTTCGGCTGAAAGCAGCAAACACAGTATATCTATGCTAGGAGGTGATCGATGCGATTGCTTTGTGTCTTTTCATCCATTCAGAAAGCAGAAAGAAAGAAAGGAAAATTTTGCTTCATCTGATGAAAAGTTGCATTTTTCTTTTGTCTCTTTTTTCCTTCCTCTCTCCCATCTGCCCTCCACTCCACTCCAACCCCCTTAGTTCCTCCATTTGTATTACAGCAGCACAAACTCAGAGGAGGGGTGGAGACTCAGATTTCGGGTGGTCTTAGCAAAGCTTTAGTCTTTGGCTAACCTCTCCTCACATTGGTAAGTAGCCAAGAATTCCCCATATTCAGGAGAATCACTTTGAAAAGCTGTATATGTATGTCAGGGTACATATCCATATATTTGTTCCGATTTAATAAGCAAAACTGAACAACAGGGCCTTGTCAGCCAAAGCAACGACTATTTCTCCTAAACTAAAAACATATCCTTGTGTAAGTTATGGTTCTTATTTGGTTTCAGCGTTCATTTATTTCAGTTTATTGTTTGACATCTCCCACTAGCTGAGCCAGGAAACTCATGGCAATGCCTCAAAAAAAAAAACTCCACCATCACATTTACTTTTTAATTTGTTCTGATTCTTTACTCTCTCTTACACTCACAAAGTTTCATGCAATAACTGCTCAAAAAAAAAAAAGATAGTATTTGCTCCTTGTATCTGAGTATTGTTTTAGAATCCATACATAAAATCTCCCTTGCAGCTTCTCCTTTTCATTATGAAGTTATATTTGATTTAGATTTGCTTTGAAAGGCCAGTTTTATATTTTAATTAAAGGGAGAAATAAAATGTCCTTTTTCCTAAAGCCAACTCACAAAGAATGAGGGAGTTATTTCTCCCTCATTCTCTCTTAACAAAAGAGTTTAAGTTCCCTGAATTAGGGTAAAGATAAAGGGGGAAAGTCATCTGCACGGCAAGCATGTAAGATCACGGAATTTGGAAACGCCTATCTTTTTGGTACTTGGCAACACATAGTAAAACTATCCACAAGGGAAAAAAAATGCCAACATCATTTCAACGAAAATAGCCAAACGACTGCCAGATGACAAAACAGCAAATTCATCTACGCTCACTGATGCATATCCAGACTTTCCAAATGAAACCTGCATCAAAGGAAAGTTTGAGCACTTTCCTATAAGATCAATCAATTCTAAACTACAGTTGATACAACTTTAAAGAGTTACAAATTTCCACTATTTTAATCTCTCTAACTCTTGAAAGCAATCTTATTTTGTTTGATTGCAGTTGAGTCAGAAACAAGAAAAGGCACATTTAAAATGGAGAATTTGTAACACATTACTGATTTCCTTTCTTGAGCAGTTTTCCCCACAAAGAATGCCAAAACTTTGTAAATTTGATTGGACTGGTACTGGAAAATGTAAACAACATTACAAAATAACAATGAGAACATTTTATCCAGGTTAGCACAAATAGATAAGCCTTGTTTTTGAATGAAAAAAAAATTCCATGGAAACTCATGCACAAAAGAAGGGAGCATTTCAGGCTCACACTAGAAAGGTAATTGGCAGGAACCAACTACACAGTATTTAGTGTATCTGTCCTAGAACAAAACAGAGCTACACTGAGCAGGGATTTGCACTCGCAAAGAATGAATCCAGGTATTACAAATAAATGTTTAAAGAACTACTAGCTATTTGTTTTCAACATTCTCCTTATACTTGTTGAGTTCTTGAGTAAGTTATAGAAGAACTCTATATCCAAAGCATCTTCAAAATACCAAAGCCCAGAAAAGCCACCAAAAAAGCAATCTTCATTCAATGTGCTTCTGTTCCAGAAGAATGTGAGAATTAGTTTTCTCCAGAAAGTGAGAAACCTAATTTCAACGATGATGACTTTTCCTTACATTCAACTGAGAAAGGGGCAAAAAACTAAACTTTTATTTGAAGTTTTACAAGTGTACACCCTGAGAATATCATTTTATCCTGAGAATATTTAGAATAATGCTAACAGTTATTAGTTACTAACATTGGTTCTATCCCAAGATAGTAGATCAAGCACGTACATCTATCTGGAATATTTTCTGAAACCCTACCAAAAATACAATATCAAAAAAAAAACACTTTATTGAGGTATGATTGACCTACCAAAAAACTGAACATATTTCATGTGCACAAATTCATGAGTTTGAAGATGAGCATGCAGTCATGACATCATCACCATACGTAGTCTCATAAACAAACCCATCACCTCTAAAAGTTTTCTCCCAGACTGTTTATTTATTTATGTATTTATTTATATGTGTATGTATTTTTGATAAGAAAACTTAATATCAAGGAAATATAAATCAAAACCACAATGAGATATCACCTCACATCCATTAAAATGGTTATTATCAAAATAAAAGATAACAATTGTTGGTGAGGTTGTGGAGAAAAGAGAACCCTTGAATACTGTTGATGGGACTCTAAATTGGTATAGCCTTTATGGAAACCAGCACGGAGTCTTCTCATAAAAATTGAAAATGGGACTAGGATACGATCCACCAATTTTACTTCTCTGTATATACCCAGTGGAAATATAATCACTATCTCAAAGATCTGTCTGCACTCCCACGTTCATTGCACTATTCATACTAGTCAAGATATGGAAGCAACTTAAGTATCTGTCAGTATATGAATGGATATGGAAAATGTGATGTATTTACATAATGGAGTATTATCTGCCTTAAAACAAAAGGAAATCCTGCCATTTGTGACAACATGAATGAACCTTCAGGACATTATGTTAAGTGAAATAAGCCAGATAGAGGAAAACAAATGCTGCATGATCTCACCTATATGTGGAATCTTAATAGCTAAACTGATAGAACCAGAGAATAGAATGGTGGTTACCAGGGGCTATGGTTATGGAGAAAATGGGGAGATGCTGGTCAAGGATACAAATTTTCAGTTATAAGGTGAATAGTCTCTGGAGACCTAATGTACAGCATGGAGACTACAGTTAGTAGCAATGTTTTGTAGATTTGAATTTTTCTGGGAGTCACACCAAAAAAATTTTTTTTGAGATTACTATATGAGATGATGGATATATTAATTACCTTCATTATGGTAATCACTTCACTGTGTATATGTATATCAAAAACTTCACAGTGTACTTATTAAATATATACACTTGGTATGGGTCAATAATACCTCAGTAAAGCTGAAAAATACCAGACGTGCAAAGATCAGGAAAATATGACTCATCATGAGACAACAGGTCATTCAACATAATGAATCTGACCCAGAACTGATACAGATGTTGGAATTAGCAAGCAAATACATTAAAAGTGTTGTTTTAACTATATTCCATATGTCCAAAAAGTTAGACATGGAAGATATTTTTAACCTAATGAAACTTCTAGAGATCAAAAACTATATTGACTAAGGTAAAAAATTCTCTGAATGAGATTAATGGTGATAGACATTAAAGAAGAAAAAGTAGTGAACTTAAAGATATAATAATGGAGACTTAAATAGACATTTCTCCAAAGAAGACATACAGATGGCCAACAGGCACATGAAAAGATGCTCAACATTGCTAATTATTAGAGAAACACAAATTAAAACTACAATGAGAGACCACCTTACACCAATCAGAATGACCATTATTAAAAAGTCTACAAATGCTGCAAAGAGTGTGGAAGAAAGGGAACTCTCCTACATTGTTGGTAGGAATGTAAACTGGTGCAGCCACTATGGGAAACAATATGGAGGTTTCTTAAAAGACCAAAAATAGAGTTGCAATATGATCCAGCAATCCCAATCCTGGGCATATATCCAGAGAAAACTCTTACCCAAAAAGATACATGCAACCCATTGTTCACAGCACTATTCATAATAGTCAAGACACAGAAACAACCTAAATGTCCATCAATAGATGATGTGATAAAGAAGTTGTGATATATATATATTATACACACACACACACACACACACACACACACACACACACACACACACAATGAAATGCAACTCAGCCATAAAAAAACAATAAAATAATGTCATTTGCAGCAACATGGTTAGACCTGGAAATGGTCATCCTTAGTGAAGTAAGCCAGCAAGAGAAAGAAAAATACTATATGATATCACATATATGGAATCTAAAAAAAAATCACAAATGAATTTATTTACAAAACAGAAACAGACTCACAGACATAAAAAACAAACTTACGGTTGCCAGGGGGGAAAGAGCACGGGAAGGGATAAATCAGGAGTTCGAGATTTGCAGATACCAACTACTATACATAAAATAGATGTACAACACATTTCTTCTGTATAGAACAGGGAACTATATTCAGTATCTTGTAGTAACTTATAATGAAAAGGAACATGAAAACAAATATATGTATGTGTATGCATGATGGAAACATTATGCTGTACACCAGAAACTGATACATCATACTTCAATAAAAATAAAAAAGAGAGACATAAAACTGAGAATAGATTTTCTGTAGGAAACAATGCAGGAAGGAAGACACTGGAGCAATTTGTCCAAAGTATTGAGAGGAAAAGAAAACTGACTACCTACAATGCTACACCCATAGAAAACGTCTTTGAAAAATGAAATCAAAATAAAGATATTTTTCAGTATCACACAAGGCCATAAGAATTCCTAGTCACAAAAAAATTGAATTGAAAATTCTCCAATATTTGAAAACTAAAAAATATGCTTTTAAATAATCCATAGGTATAAAAAAAGAAGTCCAAAGACAAACTAAAATGCATTTTGAACAAAATGAAAATTAAAACACAACTCTTATGAATTCAATTGTGTATCCCCCAAGTTATGTTCAAGTTCTAAACCCCCAGTATCTCAAAATGTGACCTTGTTTGAAAATAGGGTCATTACTGGTATAATTTGTTAAGAAGAGGTAATAACTGGATAAGGTTGGCCCTTGATCCAAAATGACTGATGGTCTTACAAGAAGAGGAGAGACACACAGGAAGACCATCACATGATGACAGAGGCAGAGACTGGAGTGACACACCTACAAACCAAGGTTCACCAAGGATCACTGCCACCATCAGAAGCTAGGAAGGGGCAAGGAAGGATTCCACCCAGAGTCTCAGAGGGAGCAGGGCTTTATTTAGAACTTCTAGCCTCCAGAACTATGATAAAATAAATTTCTGTTGTTAACAGTTTATGGTACTTTGCTATGGCAGCCCCAGGAAACTAACACAATGTATCAAAATGTGTAGGATGCCATGAAAATAGTATTTAGAAAGAAATTTAAAGCACTTAATACTTTTACTGGAAAGTAGGAATCATCTCAGTCAACGACATCAGCTTCCAAAGTAGAAAGGAGAAAGAAATAAAATAAATATCAGAGCAGAAATCAATTATCTAGAAATCAGATTTTTTTTTCAATCAATGAAACCCCAAACTGGTTCTTTAAGAATATCAATAAAATTGACATACCTCTAGCCAGGCTGATCAGAAAAAAATTAAAAGACAGAAGATGACAATTGCCAGTATCAGGAATGAGAGAAGTAACATCACTTTAGAGTCTATGGATGTCTAAAAGATAAACATATTTATGGCAACAAATTCAGAAACATGAAATGGAAAAATTCCTTGAAAAATAGTTATAAATGCCCACTCAAAAAGAAATGGAAATGTTATCTACTAAAATGTTTGCTGGTAGTTAATTTTCCCACAAAGAAAATTCCAGACACAAATAGTTTTCAAGATTATTTCTCCCAATTTAAGGAAAAAAATATTAATTCTACACATATGCTTCCAAACACTTAAAAAGAAATTAGTAATTCCCAAATAATTCTATAATGCCAGAATTACCCTGACATCAAAACCAAAGACATTATAAGAAAATAAAACTAATGAATATCCCTCATTAATCCGGATCTTAAAAAAAAGTTCAAATCAAATTTTAGGGAAGAAATGTCACTATAATAAAAGATAATACACTATGATCAAGTAGGGTTCATTCAAGAAATTTAAGGTTAGTTTAACATCTGAAAGTCAGTCAACATAATTCACCATATTAACAAATTAAAAAAAGGCAAAGCATGTGTTCCTTTCAATACACGAAAAAAAATATTTTGAATTAATTCAACTTCTATTACTAATAAAAACAAAACAAATCATAGAAAGTAAATCTCTAAACCTGATAAGGAGCATCTATGAAAAATCCAAACTAATACCATATTTAATGGTGGCAAACCAACTGCTATCCCCCTAAAATTAGGAACAAGACAGGGATGTCCACTCTCAACTCTTCTATTCAATATTGCACTAGGGCTTTTATCCACAACAATTAGGTAGGGGGAAAAAAATTAAAGCCATCCAAATTGGAAAGGAGGAAGAAAACCTATCTTTATTCACAGAGAGTGTGGTCATCTGTTTAGAAAATCCTTTGAAATACACACACATGAAAACTTCTAGAATAAGTCAGTTTAGAAAAGTATTAGGATACAAGCTTGATATAAAATACCAGTTGCATGTTTAAGAACTATCAACAAAAACTCTTCTTTGGAGAAGAATGCCAGATAATAAATATAAAATAAATGTGATAATCAGAAAAAACATCATTTTCCAACCCCAATGTAATAATTTAATCAGGTAAGGATCAGCAATTGATACTAAAACATGGTTTACACTCTGGTGTACATTTAACATATGTCACATTTTATTAAAGCTACTAGCCTTCTTAGTCTAATAATTTTACGTTTGCTGGTATTTATCACCCATCTCCTTTGTGTAAACTAAACCTGGTGAGCTTCTCTCGTAATGAGCAGTAGTTCTGCTAAAGGTATGGTGAACTAAAGGTCATAGCAGCCTTCTCCAGGGAAGACTTTCTTGGATACCAGTGAATAATTTTGGTACTAGTACGGAGGTTATTTACAAGTCCTGCTCTAGTCTGTAAATAACTTAGATCTCTGTTTCCAGTCATTTTCACAAACAACAGAGATGCATATTCACAAGAGTCAACAAAGAAAGATGCTTTTTTACTATGTTTTCTAAGCTTTTGTGGTAATGACAAGGATAAGTATAAAATGTTCCTCCATTGTTATACATTTTATGAGATGAGATTGAAGTAAAGAGACTTGGTTATGTTTATCTTCCATTCTCCTTGTTCTCTTTGATAGCTGGTGTTTCTCTTTTCTAAAGAAGCAAAAAATAAAATAGAAAAAAAAAAACTCAAATGTTACTGATATGTTTTCAGCAGCAAAGTCTGCAACTTGAACACTTCACCTCTAGCAATTTCAGTATGATTTTATTTCAATTAGCTGGGGAACTACTGCTTTCTATAGCTGCAGGTGTGAAAAAGAGTAAAATTCCTCCAGCGATTGAAGCTGCTCTGAGTATTCTGGTAGGGATTTTGAATATACATCTTCTGCTTCCCTCCTCTTCTTCCTTCCTTTAGAGCATTAAAATATCCAGGGAAATTAAATCAACCATGATGTGTTCTGTTAGACTTAGAATACAGTCTTTGTTTAAGAAAAATTCTTAAGAAATAGAAAGTTGTGTTTGTTATTATAAAAGGCTGATACAATCAGAAAAGCAAAACCACAAAGAAATGAAGATCATATTATGTATTTCTGAATTTGAAAGTAGTGTGATAACTCTTAAGACTTTAATGATTTTTTTAAAGAAAACTGTTTTTAAAATTGTATTTCCCTTTCCTTTATTTTTCTTAGTTTTACTAGGAATATAGTTCTCAGTTCCTGCTTCCTGTTTCTACCTAAGGTAGCTGAAAATTTCTTCCCACTTAAATCTAGGGAAGTAATTTATTCAGTGGTATGTGATTCCATTTCCACTCCAAATAGTCTCGCACCAATTGGGTGTACTGCCATCCAGTTATGACACTAAGTTAGCATCAGATTCCATGTTTAAGGACCCAGTCTTCCAGAAGACTACTCTTACTTTCGAGGCCAATTGCAAGTCTCAAAGGGTCTCCCAGGCCACCTGTACTTCTGACCAACTGGCTATCAATCCAGGAGATCTCCTTGAGCCCCTCAGGTTTAATAATTCATTAGAACAACTCACAGAACTCAGAAAAGTGCTATACGTATGAGTAGAGTTTTATTACAAAGGGCACCTCACCAACCAGGAAACTCCACTGGGCTTCGGTGTCCAGAGTTTTTACTGGGTTTCTTTACATAGGTATGATTGACTAAATATTAGCCACATGACCAAACCCAATCTCCAGCCCTCTTCTCCTCCCCTGAGGTCAGGCTAGCCCAAAGTTACAGCCTTCTAATCACACGGTTGGTTTTCCTGGTGACCAGCCCCCTACCTGGAAGCTACTTAGGGGACTACCATGAATCACCTCGTTAGCATAATAAAGATTCCCATCACTCAGGAGGCTCCAAGGGGTTTTAGGAGCTCCATGTCAGGAACATAGAAAAGAATCCAGGCAAATTCTTTATTATGCCACTTATGCCTAGCTGGTTCTGGTGCCTTTGGGCAGCCGCAGAAGCTCCTCCCACATTGCCTGTTGCCTGAACTATCTTTCCCACCTGTTCTGGGTTTGATACTCACTCCATCTGCTCAGCTCTGTCCTGTTATTCATCAAGTAGGTTGAGCATTCTACCATCACACCGTAGCCTCCGCCTCTCAGCCCTTGGCCCATGTCTCCATTTCTTCCAGATTACATCTTCATCTCTCCTATCCACAAATTTTCTATCCTTTAATCAATTAAATAATATCTTTGGATTAACAAATTAATGTCATGAGAGAACAAACTGCATACAAGTAAACATCTTAGTAGGAACAAGAACTAAGACTGCGTATATGAACATGACTACTATTGCAGGAAATGCTTGCCCAGTAAGATAAAGTTGCAGGAATACTGAAAATCCATCCAAATAATCAACTCTTCAACTAGCCCCCTCTCAAAGCAATAGGCTGCTCACTAGAGTAAACAGCTCCTCCCACGGACAATACATAACGTGAAATGGCAAATTACTTGCTTATCAAAAGACTGTTTAATTATCAAAGCAATTCAAGACCTCACCTTGCTGTGTTCACTAATTCTAAACTATTATATTATGAGGATTGTTCAATCCCAATTAGTCCCCTGTCATTTACAGACACCCTAAAACCAGTCCCCAAATTCTTACAAATATTTTCCCTTGATCTGTCCTTTTCTAAGACACTAAAATTTTGTTAAGAAGGTGGTCTCCTTTACTGGAGAATAATAAACTTCACTTTGCTTAAGCAACGTATTATTTCAGTGGTCTTTTTATGAAGTTAGCCATCAGTAGTAGCCATTAAAGCTTTTTTTCCTGTAAGATTCAGATAAGGGTAGCCCGCCATCTAACCATTTTGACCTGGTCTCACAGAAATGATTCTGATATGGGATGTGGATGATCCTCTGTCTGCTGCTAATTCTGTGGGTGATAAACCTTGGCTCTGACCCAGCAGTCTTGCATCTTCTGACAGCATCCACAAAACTGTGGCAGGCTAACAACTTCTTACCTTGCAAACAGGGTAAAACATTAGAATCTTTGCATTACTTGACAACCTGTTATATTAGAAAATAGAAATAAAGGATTTCTGGATAATAACATGTGAGTGATAATACTCTTAGGTGGCTCTTTTATATGAAAGGACAAAAATAGAAAGTGAAATTGACAAAAATCATTAAGCTTACTTCTGGTGGAGTTGGATGTTTGATTTTAAGCAGTCCACAGAATGTCAAAAAAAGAATTGGTGACATAAATCAAATGCTTTAAATGAATTTAAACCAGTTGCATGTATAGATACAGTATAAAAATGAACACAAAAGATTTTGTTTTTCTAGCATTATAATCTAGCATTACACAAAATAATATTATTTATTTATTGTCTAGGCAGTAATGTTAGAAATTTTTCTTTTGACTTAATTTTAATTATCTTAATTCTTAGGAAAGATATTGGTAAGAATTGTTACCATTCAAGAACATGAGTCAGTGTAGGGCAATAACCCTTTCTTATGGCCTTTGCGTACATACGTTACAATACACGACAGTATCCTACATACGATACATCCTCAATAAAGAAAAAAATATGAGAAAAAAGAAAACAAAATATGAGAAGGCGAAGGAGAGATGGTGAAAATGGAGAAGCATAAGAATAAAACTAAGCTTATGAATAAATAAAAGAGAGAAGAAAGAGGGGAGGTAAAAGAGAAAAAACATAAGGAAGAAGAGGAAGACTACGAAGAAGGGAGGAAAGAGACAAAGTAATTCTTTTTGTATCACAGAAAAGTAACACGGCAAGGAATTCTCAAGACTTACTCAAGTTTTGGCAGAAGCTGTAAGGATTACAGGATGTGTGTTTAAAAAGTTAATAAAGGAAAGTGAAACAAGTTACATAAAAGGCATAAAGTAGCATTTCTTTTTTAATTTTTCTCCTCTATGGGTGATTGCCTAAGACAGTGTTTCCCATGGGCTCCTGAATCATAACCAAGCGGTGCTGGAGCCAGTTCAGGGGACCCTGCGGGGTGCATAGCTGAGATGAGGTCTGTATGCCTAACACCCAATGCACAGGTGGGCGAGACTCCTCCCCATCCCTTGGCATATGGTACAGATCTCACAGCTCCCACAAAGGCACTTTTGTCCATGGATGGATGCCACATCGTTTTTGTTGGGGGAGTGGGAGGAATGTGACAAGGGACATCTTATTCAGCAGCCATATTGCTGATGTCACTCTTGAGAACACACCATTCCTTTTTCTTTAATTTCTTAATTGAAGTATAGTTGATTTACAATGTTGTGTTAGTTTCTGGTGTTCAGCAAAGTGATTCAGTTATATTTTTCAGATTCTTTTCCATTATAGGTTATTACAAGATATTGAATATAGTTCCCTGTGCTCTACAGTAAATCCTTGTTACTTAGCTATTCTATGTATAGTAGTTTGTATCTATCAATCCCATGCTCCTCATTTATTTCTCCTCCAACTTTCCCCTTTGATAACTTTCAACAAAAATAATCAATAAACAATCAATAATAAGAATAGAAAAGAGTTTGATTTGAGCCAAACTGAGGACTAGCCCAGAAGCTAACTTCCCAGATTACTCTGAGGCACTGCTCCGGAGAAGCATGGCTTCCAGTACAGTTTTATATCTTGTCAGAACAAAGAACCTTAGACGATTCAGAGATACATTCCTCCAAGATTAAAAAAAAAAAAAAAAAAAAAAAAAAACACACAGATCAGCACATACACAGCAAGTCGACATGGTCTTGGCACCTGGGAACGGAGTCCTATCATCAAAGGAATACTAACATTAGTGTCCCAGGAAGACAGGCATTTCATCTTTATTTTTAACATGGACATTCTTTACTTCTGGTCAATATGCCCTTTTCTTTAATAATTAAAGCAGATGTACAATGTATGTCTGATAGGCCACAAACAGGCTATTTTAGTTAGCATAAAAATTCAAGTTAACTTATGTTTAAGCCAAAATGACTTCCCTATATCTTAACATGTGAAAATTTCCTTTATCATAACCATAAGTCTGTTTTCTATGTGTGAGTCTATTTTTGTTTTGTATATATCACTTGTATTACTTTTAAGTTCCACATATGAGTGATATCATATATTTACTAAGTATAATATTCTCTAGGTCCATCCATGTTGCTGCAAATGGCAGAATTTCATTTACATACACACACACACACACACACACACACACACACACACACACACACACAACCACATCTTCCTAAGTCAATCGTCTGTTGATGGGCACTTGGATTGTTTCCATGTCTTGGCTATTTTAAATAATGCTACTATGAATATTGGGGTACATGTATCTTTTTGAATGAGAGTTTTTGTCTTTTCTGGATATATACCCAGGAGTGGGTTACTGGACCATATGGTAAGTCTATTTTTAGCTTTTTAAGGAAACATCATACTATTTTTCATAGTGACTGCATTAATTTACATTCCCACCAACAGAGAACACATCACTTTTAGTGTGATAGTATAGCTATATTGGATGTTTGTTAAATGTTTGTTGAGGGAAAAAATTTCGGGTATGATTCTGGCAAAGTATACTTCATACATTTAAGACTTCAGAATTCAAGGCTTAAATAATATGGCTTTCTTTTTGCCCTTAAGTTGGTTTGATTGAATTTTTTATATACGTCAAGTGCTTAAAGTCCCAACGTCTGTCACTAAAAAGAAACACTTTCTGGTGGAATCCCAGTGTTTTCATGTCAGTTCAACCAAAGAGTTTTTATTTTACATATAGAATATCGTTTTGTTTCTCTAAAGTGCGTCTTTATTACTATAGGGATGATTTTTTTTCCCTTACTGGTTATCCGATTGGGAAATACGGGCACTGTCTTTTGGATTGAAGCAGTAGATTAAGCCTAAAGCTAGAATAAAAAAATAAAACAGATACAAACAATCTATCTGGAAATAAAACAGAGAAGAGAATAAACAAACTATCACATCTCCCTCCTCTTTTTTTGTGAATGATGTAGCTAAGCAGAAATCAAGACAGAACAAGCAAAGTGATTTAATGAATCAAAGTAATTCTCTTGTTTTGGTTTAGAATCATAGTGTGTTAAATCCAACAAATCATAGTGTGTTAAATCCATTCATTTTCAATACAGCTGTAAACTCGCAGTGTATGCAAGATTAATTGTGTACAGTATGGGATTCAGAAATAAAGGCCCCAACCTCTAGTAAGTTCAGCTTGGCTAAGGCCACACTAGATTTTAACTGTTAAAAAAACTCACAAAACTCCATCCAGCTTTATATGTGATACACAAATTTTCCACAGCTCGAAATTTGTCTTGCAAAATTCTTGCAACTTGAAACTACAGATGAATGATTAGCATGATCAGTGTGTAAGATATTCCCATTGTTTTAATGTTGTGGAGTTAAGTTTAGGGCTAAGTCAGAATGAGTCTGAATCTGGCTTCAGAGCTGGGGAGTAAGATAAGGCCCCAGAGAAGCGAGTTCACTGTAGCCGGGCCAGAGCTGCTGGACGACCAGCTAACAGTAAAGGAGGGATTCAGAGGCCTACCAGGGTACTGAAGGCATGAGAGTGTCACACTCCTTGTCCCTTTCGTACCCTACTAATGTATCCATTCACATGTATGGGACCCAGAAGTAGGGAGTTCAGTCCACAGAGACAGATATTGACAACGGCTGGAAGTAGAGGAGCCGAGGTCATTGCCAGATACCGTTCCATGTTAAGCAGGATCAGCCAGCATCCTATAAGGAGAGGTGGGAAGGACTGGCCTGGAGCAGAGAACCCAAAGATCCAAACAAGTTCCCAGCCAGTAGATCCAACAGCAATTTAGGTAGGACCCTCAGTATAGAGGAGGCCAGGGAAATTACTGAATTGTCTCTTAACGGTATGTTTATACTGGAGATTCTTTATAAAGGCCAAGGCTCACTGACGTCAAAAGAGTCTGGCAGATGAGGGTGTGTGCTGCCCGGATCTGACTCTCAGCACTTATTCATCTGCTGGCTCCTGGGAGCATTGATCGCTGAGGGCTTGCAGTGAGCCCCTCCCCAAGACTTGCCCTCGGCCAAAGGAAACCACTTCCCACGGCGTCCATCAATGCCCCCCACCTCAGGGGCAGATTGCAACCAATGAATGGGACCCAGTCCCTCTGACTTAATTAGCAAGCCTCTGAAGCATCACAAATCCAGGTCTCCCCGCAGGAGAGCTGAGAGCCCTCTGCAACTGTGCCCCAGTTCAACTTCTCCTTCTCCTAATCCTGCTTGCTTCCCACCTCTGCGGTATCCTTAAAAGCACTCCTGTCAGCTCTCAGGTCACCCTGGGAGGAGGTCTACTGCAGCGTATTTATGCATTTTTCCCTCCCTTCCTTGCTTCCCTCCTACCTCCCTTTCTTCCTTCTAATTAGACAAGTCCACAAAGATTTGGAGCAGCTGCAGTTTGCTATATAGGAAAATACCAGTAGTAGCCTTGTCTTCCTTCCTTCCTTACAGTGTTGACTTTAGTTACTGGTAGTTGCATTCTACAGAAAAAAGAATATAAACTCTACTTAGTTTTGATCATTCAAAAATATTTTTAAAAACCTATAATTGATATGGTTCTATGGCAGCTAGACTCAGAGTTTTAGCTTAAAAAGTTTCTGTTAGCTCAATAGTGTCAGCCTAATTTCCAGGGAAAATCTAATTTTCTATTAGAACGTAACTTCTCCATTTTATTTTGAGATAAACTGAAGCCTCTTAAGAATTCCAAATTCACAAACTTCCTAAAGTGCATTTTAAAAACTAAAAGTGGGATTATTTCCACAAATCAACTATTATTTATAAACAGTGTATATTTATAGAAGAGATGGATGGATGGATGATAGGTATATTCATGAGGGACAAAATGGTTGATTAAGATGATAAAAGCAACTAAGCAAATTCAGGCTCTCAGATGAAAAGCAAATTCTTTATAAAAATATGACAGAGACATTTGTGGTCTAAAAAAACACATGCTAATAGCACAAAGGAAGTTTTATAAATGAATCAACCACAGTTAAAATTATTCTGACACCTCTGACCACAACTCTTGTTATTGTAAAAAAAAATGTAATTGAACACAACTTTGAACTAGAAATTCTGTAGCTCATCATTCATCATCCAAAATAAATTAGTTAATGGCTGTTTATATGGGGATATGACAGAAGAAAGAAATCTATTATCACTGCAGTTATAACTCATGTTTATTAAAAAGAGCATCCGTACAGAACAAAGTGTAGGGTTGAGCAATTGTCTCATAGACTATAACAATGAAGGCAAAGTACTATTTTTTCAGATTTCCCATAAATGTCATGCCGTTAACTAAATGCAGTTTTACCTAAATTATCTCAATAATCAATTTTCAATGATTAATGTTGATTCAACACAGTGCCAAAATAACAATTTAGCCCAATTACTAGTTAAAAAAAAACTGTCAACTAGGTGTTTTTGGAGATATGATCAATCATTTTCACTGATTTTGCTAACATTTCTGACCCTTTTTGATCAGCTCAAGTATTTTTTGTCAGTGGTTACCAATAGTTGACCTAACGACATAGTGAAAGTATTACTTTGCTATGAAGCTAGTCAGCAAAATATGTAACAAATTACAGAGAGAAATAAAAGTCTGTGTGTAGGAATGCATCTTGCATATACCAAAATAGTGCACGTATTTGTCTTTTTAAAACTTTTTTTATTAGAGAGAAATTTTAATGTGGTTTATAGCACACAATTGAAGTTAAGAGGCATGGGTTCTATTTTTAAGCACAACAGAGTAATGAGAGAGTTAGACACGTGTTAAATCCCTGCTGGGTAACTTATTTGCTATATGTTATTAAACAAGCTGTTACACTGTTGGAAATCTATTATCTCCTCTGTACAACAAAAAAAAATTAACATCCACCTTGAAGAGTTGTGAAAATTTGGGAGAATGTATGGGAAAGGACTAGGACACTACCAGGCGCATAGAATACACACTCTGTGTTGACTTCCTTCCCTCCCCAGCCCCAGTCCAGTCACAAGTGCACCATGAGGTTTTAAGTAGGTCCCTCTTTAGGTCTCAGTTTTACTGTCTGTAAAAATACAAAACTGAACTAGTGTTGCAATTCACAACTCCAACGTCATGACACACTTGCATCATGAACAGCTGGGTAACATGTCACAAGTAGTTCAACCTATCAATAGTTAAATCACTGGGATTTACAGATAATTTTCTTCTAAAAATATACAGCTGTTCCAAGGTTATTATTATAACATCAAAATCAGTCACTGACACTTCCATCTGCTTTTAAGGTAGAATAAATGAAGTGGAGTTTAAGACGACAAAGATAGAGTTGCTCACAACACACAGGCTACTTTATCGCCTGTAATAGGCTTTATGTACCCTTAATAGTTTAGTGATTATGAATTATTATAATTCTCATAAATTATACTTTTCTTAACTGAAATTTTCTTAGTGATTTTATCTACACATATGTTTTTAAAAGGAAAAGATAAGGGGGGAGGGTATAGCTCAAAGTGGAAGAGCACATGCTTAGCGTGCATGAGGTCCTGGGTTCAATCCCCAGCACCTCCTCTAAGAAGTAAATAAATAAATAAATCTAAGTATTTCCCACCCCAAAAAATAACAAAACAAAACAAAATAAATAAATAAACCTAATATAAATAAATAAATAAATAAAAATAAAAGGTAAAGATAAAGCTAGTTGGGGTTTAAAAAACAAAAAGTCTGTAGTTCTATATGCTTTATTTCCCTGCAGAACTCTGGCATTTCACAAATCAGAATGTGCTGATGAGTGTTCTAAAGTCCAAACATGATCATCCTTGATATTTGTTCCAGTGGAGAAAATGTGGGGAGTCATTGTATTACATCATCTGTGAAAATCTCTTCAGCTGCAAACCTTTGTGACTGTATACAGTTACAAATGTTTTTGCAAGTAAATACCCTTTGGCAAAAGAAACATTTTGAGAAACTCTTGGGGACACTTTGAAATAATTGTAAAAATTACGAAGTAGTATAGCATAATCTATATGTATTACAGGACAGATTAAGCACAATGAGTTTTTTTAATTCAAATACAAACCCATTCTAGAAAAGGACATGTCTGAAACATGTCTGAGGCACAATTAGTGGTTCATAAACAAAGGAAAAGATGACCAAGGCATTTGACTTGGTTTTGCAGTACCTCTCATTAGCTACGCATTCATAACTCTTTCATATCTTATATTTCTTCTAATATTGAAAGTATAATACTCCTGGTAAAATAAGGTGATACTTCAATTCCATGCTCAACCCACTTGAAATGTGAATTCAAAAATATAATAGTATATACCTTGGGAGAAAAGTATGAGTACTTTGTGTTTCTGGAATATACCAATAAATATCATAACAAATATCATAAACTTGCTTAAAACAACAGAAATTTATTCTTTCACATGGAGGCCAGGAGTCACAAATCGAGGTGTCAGCTGGTTGGTTCCTTCTAGGCTCCGAGGGAGAATCTGTTTCATGCCCCTCTCCTAGCTTCTGGGGGCTGTGAGAGTCCTGACATTCCTCAGGTGTAGATACATTCCTCCTGTCTTTGGCTCTATCTTCATGTGATCTTTCCCTCAGGGTGTTCACCTTGAGTTTCTGTGTATCTCAAATCTTCCTCCCCTGTCCCTTATAAGGGCACCTGTCATTTAGTTCAGGGCCCACTCTAAGTCCAGAATAATCTCAACCTAAGGTCCTTAATTTAATTATATCTGCAAAGACCTGATTTCTAAATAAGGTCATACTCAGATATACCAAGGGACGTATCTTTTTGAAAGACACAATTTCACAGATCAGCAACCACAGATCACATAAGAAGTCTCTAGGGAGTCTTGCTTGCTTTTCTTGACAGAGCTTTCAGAACGTGAGTCAGCAAGTGTGCTTGTGACTTAGATGTTGCTCTTATTTAAAACAGACTTTATAGGTTAAGTCCCAACCCTAATCATCTACACAATGTTGTAACAGATAACATGGAAAAGAGACTGAAAAGTGCTTACTAAAGTTAAAAGAAAGCAATTACCTCTTATTCTACTTCTTAAAATTCCTTTTAGCTCTGTTTGGAAGCCCCTGCCACCCTGAAGACTCATCTGTTATTTTCTTAGTGATTCCTTAACAATTATGCACTTTTTCAGTTGGCAGGCAGAGACCTACCTTCATTTCACTGAATGGATATTCGACAATACTCAGCAATATCTCTTTTTTTATTTATATTTTTTGGAACACTAATCATCTAACAAGACATCACCTGATCCTCCTTCTAGTAACACTGGGGCACAATTAATCATTGTTCTAACACTATTGTGTAATCTTTGCAACTACCTTTCATTTGGCTTTATGTATAACAGATGGGGGACATGTCATTTCAAAATCAACTAGTCGATTAAATTCCTTCAATAAAAAGTTAATTCAGTGGTAGAATGAACTGGTAAAGTGCTCAATACGTTTTTACTAATAGCAGAACAAGAAGAAAGAATTAAAAGTGGACTATCAAACAACAACAAAAAAAATTTTTTAAGTGGACTTTTGTATGGTCCAGGACAGCCCAAATATCCCTGGATGACCGTAACTTTTCACTTTTCAATAACTGTTATTTTAGCACAAATCAGCACCTTATCTATCACTGTTCCACAGAACACTGTTCACAGAATGTTAATAATTATAAGAATAAAAACAGGAAAAGGGGGGCACTTAATGCATAAATGTGCATTAGAAAACAGGATGCATCTCTTCACTTTCTTCCCCTTGGCCCACCAGTTAGCATTTCCTGGTATTGCAGAAAGACAGTATTTAAACTTACTTATGGTTAGCTCTGGAAAAACAATTCTTTTTTTTAAAAGTTCTTAGCATAACGTAACCTACAATGAACTATCCCCAGCATTATGAGGAATACTTTTTCTTTTTCATTTTACCAATCTTAATGGATGTAACAAATATTTCTAAATATATAAATCTTTCTTTTAAAAAATCACTCTTTGTACTGCTGATTGTCAAAATCTGTTTCCTGCCTACTGAACTACTTTCTCCCACATTCCCAAGTCCATAAATTTATTTTTTGAGATTTAAGCAAGAGATTGGCTCTCCTGTTAAGCACTGAGTCCTCAAGCATCACCACCCCCTCTTCTAAGTTTCCAAGCCCTCTGGGAACCCACATCTTCACTGCATCGATCACACAGTTCTATGATTAGGCATTTATTTTTCTGCTTGTTTTACTAGATCCAAAGAACCTGAGAGTCAGGGACAAATTCTTAGTCTTAGTCTTAGTGTTACTGTTGGTGGTTTAGCATTGGTATTAGTGGCACAGTGCTCTAAATGGGGATGTGGAATTGTCCAGCGTTCGGTAAATGTCTGTTAAATGAATAAATGAGCAAAAGTGTCAATAGAGCCTCCATATTATTAATGGTTTTTGTCAATGATTTAAAACAGGGACTGAATCCGGCCTGTAGACAATTTTTAAATTGACTTTTGTCAGAGAAACATTTTTAAGTTAAATTTTAATACCTTTAGGCAAAGCAGGCACTTCCCTTTCCTAAGCGCCAACATCACTCTATTTTCTCACATCCGGCAGCTTCACACACGGTTGTTCCCCAAACGGCCCGCAGAGTAACTGCGTTTGCTGCTCCTGGACTCCCTATCACGTGAGGGATGATGTTCATTGTGTTTACAGGTGGAAAATAAGTTGTGCATACAGATCGAAGTAAGATGTATTTTAATAGAAACAAAAGAAGATTTGTACACTTAGGTGAGGAAAGACATGAGAAAAATAGATTAGAAATAATACGACAGACTTTTAAAGAAAGTTCTATAATATGATAGCTCCATAGTAGACATTAAAGCGTATAATCCTCCCACATCCTAATATCCATCTGATAGACCAAAACCAGAGGCTGACATGGAAAATGTGCAGAGGGTGCCCAGGACAACCACCAGGATGATTACAGGTTAGCTGAGAAAGCCTGATGGTGGAGGTTCTCCCTAAAAAAGAGCAGAGAATCACATCACGGGGCTGTTTCTAAAGACGGAGCAGGACTAGTGGAAGCAGTGTTACTATTCATTTCAGTCAGCTGGCCAGAGATCTGGAAACAGGAGAGGGGGAAATTTTTTAAAAGAAAAATAAATTTTGTTTAAAAAAAGAAAAAAGAGCTGTAAATAGACAAATTCCAGTAAGGAAAGAAGAAAAGGGACATTTCAGGCAACATCCTGAGGACACTCCTCTCCTCCAATTAAATAAGCAATCATGTTCTTTGAGCAAGAGTAAGCAGTGCCAATAGTCAATGGTCCAACTGAGACAACACGTTCAACTCAAGGTGTGAGCATTAGGACTCTCCAGAGAAATAGTACCAGTAAGATATACAGAGGAGATTTTTTTATAGGAATTGACTGTCGTGATTATGGAAGCCGAGGATCTGCCATCCGCAAGCTAGAGAAGCAAGAATGTCAGTGGTAAGATTCAGTTCGAGGCAAAAGCCTGGGGGTGAGGAGGAGGGGAGACACGGGTGTCAGTCCCATAATCAGAAGGCCTGAGAACCAGGATGTCCAATGTCAGAGGGCAGAAGAAGGTGGGAGTCCCAGCTCTAAGAAGATAGAGAAATCGCCCTTCCTCCGCCTTTCTGCCCTCAGCAGGTTGAGCCCTCACATTGGCGACTGCAGACCTGTACTCCGTGCTGATTCAAACGCTGATCTCCTCCAGAAACACCCTCAGAGACACACCCAGAAATAATATTTACCAGCTATTTGGACATGCCTTAGCCCAGCTGTCACATAAAATTAGCTGTCACCCTGTGTAAACACATCCTGACTTCAGGTTTGTTTCCCTAGTACAAAAATAAATCCAAAGAGCATAAATAAATAAATAGTTATTGTATATTTCCTCTGTGCTTGTTTCCACGATTGGTGCTGAGAAAAAGAATTACAAAGGACAAGTTATAGCCCCTCCACAGTCACATAACCCTGTGTTTCACCTTTCAGCCTTTTCCCTCTCACAACGTACGATTTACATGTAAAACAACTGTTCCGTCAGCAACATGTCTCTTTACACTCAATGATTTCTGTGACTACTGCCCTACTCTTCAAGGGTACATATCAAAATCCTTGAGAAGTCTTAGTATTTTGAGGTATTTTTAAAAGTCTCCACTTTGAGATCTTGGCATGTGCCCACTACCAGCAAAATGTATTCCTTAGTTGAAGACAGTGGAGCTTGGGAATTGGAAAATAAAGAAAGAAGTAAGACTAATACATCAACTTGTAGACTACATTTATTCATTTTAAAGTCATAGCCATAGCATACGTCACAGTTGTGTATGATAAAGTCACACGTAAAAATCCCTAAATTTGCTGTAAAATACAGCGTACAGTTGACCCTTGAGTAACACATGGGTTAGGGGCGCCGACCTTGCACGCAGTTGAAAATCCACGTGTAACTTAGAGTCTGCCCTCCATATCAGCAGTTCCATGTCCACAAATTCAACCAACCATGGCGCATACAGTACTGCAGTATTTATTACTGAAAAAAATCCACATGTAAGTTGACCTGTGCAGTTAAGATCTGGGTTGCTTAAGAGTCAGCTGTATGTGGCTTTATATATACAACATTATTCTGTAACATGTATATAAATGTGCTATACATTCAATAATGTAAAACATCTATTTCCTTAGCAAGATCATATTCAGAAATTATAGCATGTTTTACACCTTGAAAAGCTTTAGCAAATTTACATAAATATCAACTTATTAGCGCTTCCTGTTTCTTATAATCATTTTCATTTTATGGAGGCTATTTTTATCTCTTTCTAACACTCTTCTAATCAATGTTTCTGAATTGTTCTCAGTACAATATTTATTCCTATACCACTTTGGGGAAGCCATCCTCAACTGCCTGCCCAACAACATAAATTATGTTTCTCTTCTTTGCCAAAGATGGAAGAGAGAAAATCCTGAATAGAATTCACAGCTCTCTTTAGTATGTTCAGACCTGTTTGAGATTTGAATATATCCACAGCCTGAGGTCTACACTTTTGCCCCATTTTTTAAATTTATTCATCTCACAAAGAAAGGAATAGATGCAACTGAATTTGTGTAAGTTAAACGCCTATCTGATATGACTCTACTGTCATTACAAGATGAATTAGTGGTAACTACAGCAAAGGCATGTAGAATATGCTAAAGATGCACTGAGGAAAAAGCCACCAACTCTCTCAGAGGAAAAACTGGGAAAAGCATCACCAAGGAGACAGTATTTGGAGTCTCGAAGAATATATGGGAAATTAACAGTGAAAGATGGTGGTGGTAGATTGAGCATTCTGGCAAAAATATAAATGAATAAAAGAGACATAAAATAATACAATACATTCAAGAAATTTTGAAAAGTCCAAATCATTAAAGAAAAGGGTATTAATGTGTATACAGGGAGAGAAATTTTGGCCAAAAGGAAACAGAAACAAAAAAATGTACCAATGGAACCAATAAAGACTGACCCCAGATTGTAGTAAGTCCTATAAGCCTTGGGAAGGCATATAATCTTCATCCTATTATCAAAAGGTAACTAACAAGAGAATTCTTTTTTATGTTTTAGAAGATTAAATGACACAATCAAAGGAAAGAAAGCTATACGTTGGGGAATACAACTACAGCTTTTTTAAAGTGTCCAAATCTATAAAGTTTCCTAAAAACTCTCAGAAAATTGTCAAGTTTCAATGTCTCATTTTCTTTTTATTTCATTATAGTTATTATTTTTATATTGAATGTAAGTACTGGGGATTGAACCCAGGACCTCATGCATGCTAAGCATGTGCTCTACTGCTGAGCTGTACCACTTTCCCCACTCAATGTCTTATTTTCTTTTTTTTTTTAACACTTTTATTGTGGTATAATTTCTGTGCAGTAAACTACACATATAATAAGAGAATTTAAGTAAAGAGTAACATAATTAGTTTTTTTTTGCTTGATTGTTTTAGAAATATAACTCAAATAGCAATAAGGACTATGGATTAGAGACAGAAACGAAAGAATATGTGCATCCATTAGGAGGACTTCATTTAAGCCCAAATAGGAATAAATAAACAGTGACAGAGTCAACATATGGACTTAGCCGATGTGGCCAGCTATGCCCTAAGCCTGGACATGACTGCCAGAGACACGCAGGACAAGAGCAAGCTCTGGTTAAGAGCTTCACGGCCGTCTGTCCTATCTGCACATTCATGTCCAAAGAGAAAATCCCTGACTCTCATGAACTGAAATTCAGGCTGTAGGTCAATGGTGAACTCAGGCAGGAGGGTGAGACATCTTCCATGATTCCTACGTCATCAACTACGTATCTAATAATGACCTTGGAAGAAAGAGGTATCTTAACTAGAATGCCAAAGGGAGTCGGACCTGTTAAAGAAAACTATGAGAACCAGGTTGGCATACATAGAGTCATCAATATGAGATTTAAGGTAGAAAGGTCAGCATATTAAGTCTATACAAGCACTCTAGCTTCCTAACAAGTTTCAGAAGAGAAAGGAACAGGAGAGAGAAAGCAAAGGTTACCCAAAAGAGCAATCCTTTATTCAGGAGCCAATCTTTTTCAATGATTTCATTGGATTGCTATGCTTCAACTTAACGAAGCTGGACCCTTCAAAGAAAATGTGATGGAGAAGAACTGGGCCAGAAATGGAAACAAGGAACAGCGTCTTCTAGGAAACAACCAGAACGACATATTTATTTATCAAACCAAATGTTCAGAAAGCTTACTTTCCTTTCCTTTCCTAAAACTGGACTGGATAAGACTTTTCAGTCGGTCATTCTGGGATCAGCAATTTAAGACTTAATTTATCTACAAATTAAAGTGAAAAGCATGTTTCAAATCACTGTTTCCCAAATTTCTTTGATGAAGATAATCATCTGTAGGTATTTATAAAAATAAAAAGTTCCAAAGTACTAATCCATTCCAAGCTGACTCTGTTAATCAGCAGAATTAACTAATCTCCAGGCACCCACTAATTCTTATTATGGAAATGTGGAAAAACACTATTCCACATAGTTAATTTAAAATTTTATTTAATAAGTAAACAATTAATGAAGATCTCGGGGATTTACTTAGGGTGTGTACCCTGGTCCATAGATTCTGAGTTTGAAAGGTAAGTTTGAAATTAATGTTTTCCCAACAATTATGCTGTCTTTTGGAGAAAAAATGAGATATCATAGAACATAAAGTTATATTTTTGCTTCCCAGTTTGTGACTATTCAAGGTGAACTTCACCATATACATAGTGATTCAGTTTGGGCTAGGAAGTGAGAAGCCTGTAGGATATTCCTTGTGAAGATGGCCCACTATATCTAAAGACCAATTAGAAATTACTGTATGGGTCATGTTGAAACAATGGAATTGGATGAAGCAGCAAAGGTGCAAAGTGGAGAGTTACAGAAGGTAAGAGAAAAAGGCAGAACCATGGGTAACATTCATATTTAAAGGTTAAAGAGGGAGAAATTACTTGCCTGGGATCTAATGGAGTGGATCAGGGGCATGCCATTCACAAACATCCTTCTGGACCAAGGCACTCACACCTCAGCTTCTAAGAATATAGCTGAGTTCCTCTCCTGGAATCTGAGAGCCACATAAATCAAAGTCATGCCCCTCCCCAAGGGCAGTCAACATTCAATGACTGGTTAGCAGAGAAGGGTGGGATATCGGAGGGTGGGGGATAAGTCCCCATGCCTTAATTGAGGATAATTCTAAAGAGCCATTTATACTCCAGAGCTTCTTTATTGCAACTGCAAGACAGTTTCAGTCTCTCCCTCTGCCTAATCCTACTTCTTTCAATGCCTTCAAATCCAATTCTTGGGAATATTCACCAATAATAAAATTTGCACATGCAAATCTCCATCTCAAAGCCCATTTCCAGGAATTCTTACCTAAAGCAGCAGAATTAGGAGTGGTCTAAAACAGGACATTAGAACTGAATCATCTGCTGAAGGCTAGCAGTGAGGACCCCATCTCTGGTGACAGGTGGACTGCTAAGAGCCCCTGGCATACTATAGCAATGCAATTGTTAAGACTTCCACCCGGGGTTAACCAGCTGGGTAAGAAAAGCACCTGAAACCTGTAATCAATAGGAAGCTATCAGTTGCTAAATGCATGTGATAAGCCAATAGAGTAAGAGCTATTTAAATGGCTGTGGTCTTCAGGGGGGAAGTGCATAATACAATCTAATGAGAAACTAAAAAGAAAAAACATCCTTCCAGCTGACTCCTTTCTCCTTCTTTACAGGCAGAGTATAAATACCACACATGAAACAAGATAGGATACTGAAGAGACCTGATTACTTCATAATTTAAAAACATCTTGGAAATCTTCCCTAAATCTTTTGTCTGAACTCAAAATCTGTATCCATATCATTACATCAAACAGTATTTCTGCAGCAGTTTAACCTGCCTAGATTGTAGGTCCTACAGATCTGCATGCACGGTGGAAACACATCTTAAAACTGAAAGCTCTAAATAAATATAGCCATTATATTTAAGAAACAAAGATTAAAATAAGGCAATAACCACAATAATCAGTCATCCACCATAAAATTATCTGCTGTAATCTCCACTTCTGGATATGGATAGCTAAATAGCAATATATAAACAAACAACATCAAAGTGCCTTTTTGGCTAACTGCCACCCTGCCACTTCTGAACTGAAGCCAATTATAATGACATCACTCTAGCTTCATGTCCTTTACTGACCTTCCTACTTATGTTGCCAAAATGTATTAAATTTCTCCTCTACAATTTGTCTTTTCCCTTTGTCTTTGTTTCTTTAAATAATAACTTGACATCACTTGACCTCAACCTACAATTTTGGCTGATATTATCACTGAGCAATTCACTTACATAAATGGCCTTGTATAATCATCTGTTGTGTCAGAAAAATTTGTGCAAAAAAAGATAGAATTTTTATCATATGGAACTGAAGAAATTATTTTAAATATTCTAAAAACCATACCTTCATCAGGCAGTTTAAGATGAGTTATTCTCTTAAGCTGCAGAAATCTAGTTTCCATGGTACTATACTTATAAAATTGCATCATTAGTAAACCCACCTATTCATGTTTATTTTAGAATTTTTTGTGTAAAATTACTTTGACCACTAAATTGAAAATGGAAGTGGTATCCCATTAGCTAAGGTCTTGAAACATGATTGACATCTTGAATGTATTAGAAAATCCATAAATACTAAGAAAGAAAACTAAAATAACTGTTTATCTATTTGAAAGAAAATTATTCTCTTTGGAATGTTATAACAGAAAGTTATTTTTCTGGAAAACATATGGCCCAGTTAATAAAGAATATTTACTGATAAGATAATATGTAACAAAATGTGTGCTAGTCTATATTATGATATTGATTCACTGTCTGTGAATTCACATAGGGTAATTAAGTAAAGGGCTAATACAGTTGTTCAAGCATGAGGTTTTTAATTTGTGTTGAGATACTACAATGAGATAACACCTCACACCTGTCAGAATGGCTATTATCAAAAAGATAATAAATAATGAGTAGTGGTGAGGATGTGGGAAAAAGGGAATCCTCATGCACTGTTGAGACATGTACTGTTGAGACAAATTGGTGCAGCTATCAATGTAAAACTGTATGGAGATTCCTCCAAAAAATAAAAATAGAACTGCCATATGATCCAGCAGTTTCACTTCAGGGTATTTACCTGAAGAAAATCAAAATGTTAATTTAAAAAGATATATGTACACATGTTCAGTACAGTATTATTTACAACAGACAAAAAATGGAAACAAAGTAAATGTCCAATGATAGATGAATGGACAATGGAGTATTACTCGGCCATAAAAAATGAAATCTTGCCACTTGCTACTCCATGAATAGACCTAGAGGATATTATGTTACGTGAAATAAGTCAGAAAAAAACAAATACCATATGATCTCACTTATATGTGGAATCTAAAAAATGAAACAAACAAAATGAAAACAGACTGATAGATATAGAGATCAAACAAGTGATTGCCAGAGGGAAGGGGAGGGGGAGTACAAAATAGGTGAAGGGGATTAAGAGATACAAACCTCCAGTTATAAAATATATAAGCCATAGGGATACAATATACAATATTAGAAATATGGTCAATAACATTGTAATAATTTTGTATGGGGACAGATGGCTACGAGACTTACACTGTGATCATTTCATAATATATGCAATGTCAAATCACTAGTACACCTGAAACTAACATAATATTGTACATCAAATATATTTCAATAAGAAAATAACTAAATAATGACAGACAGATAAAAAAAAGAAACAGAATATATACATGTGTACATATAACATGGAGAGGTGCTGCAGAGAGATGTCAAACAAAAGAGCATTAGCATAGAGAAAACAAATGCTGAGACATAGGGGTGTCTAATAGATTACCAGAACTTGACACACTGTGGCTCCTTCCTAGGTAACAAACATACCTTGAACCAATATATGTATGATCATGTTTTCATTTTATATAAAACTGAATTGTGGATCTCTAAGCCAATTTCCACTTTATATTATTGTTATATATTCTCATATACCACTGAGGGAGTGCAAATTAGTAAAATCTTTCTTATGGAACAACTGGCAAAGACTGAAAAATCACAATTACATGGACTCAGTAATTGCACTGGATCCACATATTTCCATCTCTACCAACAGCACTGAGCAAAGCCACCACCATGTGTTGCCTGGACTTCCACAATGGCCTTCTTGCCAATCCTTCTGCTTCCACAATAGCTCCACTGAGATCCATGCTTCATACAGCAACTGGAGCAGCCATCCCAAACTCCAAATCAGATCGCCCATTTACGCTCCTTAAAATACCCCAGTGGCTTCTCATCATGCTTGAAAGAAAATCCAAACTCCTTCCATGGCTTACAAAGCCCTAGGGATTTGCCGATGTTTCTGATCTCAATCATACTACTTTCTCACACACCAGACTTGGACCACTCTGGCCTTCCTTCTGTTCCTGACTTAGGGCTTTGTACAAGCTCTTCCCATCTGCCTCAAATACTCTTTCTCTATTTATCCATTCCGATTTCAACTTATATGTCACCTATTCAAATAGACTGCCCCTGGCAACGCAATCAAAAGTGACTGCCTAACCAATCCCCAGCACATCACTGTTATTTTAATTCTCTGCACAGCACTATCATGAAATGATTGATGCCTTCTTATTTACTTGTTCAAGCTTTTTTTCATACACATATTTCTGAGTGTATACATGTATGATGGTACATATTTAGTATTTATTTATTTTTTCCCTCCTTCCACCCATTGCACAGAATTTAAGTTATAAGAAAGGGGAGCTTGCTTGTTCTGTTCACCAGTGTATCTCCAGGTCCAATAACAATGCCCAGCACATAATGGTCATTTAATCAATGAATATTTAACCCAAGTATTATAATCTATGAGCATTCTGCAAGCACTGTGGTTCCAAGTACATAAATAGGGTAAACTTCGTTTGCCTTACTCGTTCATTAAGTTCCTACCAGTTCTGCTATTTAAAAAATGAGAATAAAATGTGAGATGAATATCAGATGACCTAGAAGAAAATTTGCATTCACACCCAAGAAAAATAAAAGGTAAAAAAGATAAGGAAAAGACATTTAATAATAAAGAAATTTTATATGTTATATAGGGTCGATCCTGGACACCCAACATGCATCTAAGAGGGTGATAGAAAACAGAGAAGACAAAATGGAAAAAAAAAATCCTTCCGAAAGCAGAAGGTAAGAGTCTCCAGACTGAAAGGAGGCTACCACATGCTAAGTGGGCAGAAATAAAGAAAAGCAAACAATCAAAACAAAACAAAACACCACATTTCTTCATTAACGTTCAGAATACCAAGCATAAACAGAAGATCTCAAACTTAAATTCTCACACACTCCTTCTGAAAACTGATAGAGGATACACTCTGCCAGGGTGTTTTTGAATAAGATCAGCATTTGAGTCAGTGAACTCAGTAAGTGAACTGCCCTCCCTTATGTGCGTGGGCATCACCCCATCCACTGAGGGCCTGAATGAAACAAAAAGCAAAGGAAGGCCTTGTTTCCTTCCTGCCTGCCTACTTGAGCTGGGACCTCGGTCTTCTCCTGCTTTGGACTGAGACTTGCACCGTCAGATACCCTGGGTCTCAGAGTTTCAGACTGCAAGTGAAATTACACCACCACCAGCTTTCCTGGGTGTCCAGCTTGAAGATGGCATATCACAGGGCGTCTTGGCCTCCATAATCAAGTTATACAATTCCTCATAATAAATCTCCTTTCTTATTTTTATATATATATCTATTCTGTTTCTCTGGAGAACCTTGACCAATACAATAAAACTAGAAAGAATATGATCAGAAACCAAGAAGTAGAGGATTGGACCTTAGCTAGGAAGAAGGATAATTCATGCTTTGTAGAGGAGGACGGAAGAGATGAATGCCAGTGCATCAATGTGTAGGCAAATGTACAGATTTAGTGATGAAAAGCTGAGAAATTCACCTCATGTTTTCTATATACCATATAAAGAAATGCAACAAGGTTGCATCCAGAAGCTTTAGAACAGAAAAGTTTTGAAAACATTTCTGCACCAAGTGGGAGAGAGTTGGCCAGTAAAATGTAACAGGCCTGCTGGACAGTATTTAGGATCCAAGTAAGGAACTAATGAATTTGTGTAAGAAGCACCTGGCTAAGCTGATGATTTTCTCTAGTAGTGCTCATTTGTTCATGCACATGCTCAGAGAAAGCAGATATTTGGTTTGATGCAGGGTTGCTGTTTTGCTGGACAGGTGTGGTAACAGACAGAAGAGGAAAGGCAATTTTGCCATTTTTAGAGAGGTATTAAAATTGTACGTATGTTATTGTGAAAAATAATGTAATATTTTGTTTTTCTCTAACTGAACTTGATGTCACTTTTGATCTCCATTTAGCCCTGAGACAGAAAAAAACTTATTTGGAAAAGTTATTAATACACAGAATCTAAGCTGGATAGGGAGAAAAGCGAATACTGGAGAGAGATAATGATTAGGAAGACAACTCAATTCAGACCAGGTTCAAGTAATTCCGTCCAGGGATGATTATGGACTACGAATGTTTGTCCAGCCTAGTCTCAAAGTGGCTCCAAAACCAAATCATGCTGGACCTGAAGATGCTGGAACTCTCTGACTCCGCGTGATTAATACTGGGGAAAGCAGCGGCTAAGAGTAAGTTATTGCCAGATGCAAAAGCTGACCAGAATATTAAGAAGCTCATGTCTTGGCAATTGTAATTCCCAAGGGCTTTCCCATCTATTTTTTTCCATCCCAGCTTTGTCATATGATTTGTATTTAGATGGAGAATAAAGAAACTTGATTGTTGTACTAGCCTTATTGGCTGCTATAAAGCTAATGCCATTTTCAATTGTTGTTTTGGGAAAAAAAGCGAAATTATTTTTGACTGCATAAGTGAGGTGCTATTTAGTAATCTAAATCCCTCTCCTATACTTAAAATTAGGCCCTGTCCCTAGCATTAGTTATACAACTGTCTACCCTTTGCATTTTAAGTGAATCGTAGCCACAAGAGCTTACTCAGCTGAGTTGTTTCTTAATCCTATCAACTCAAGTCAGAATCATCCTTTTCCACCCACATACACTTAGCTTTCAAGTCTAAAATCCAAAGAAACATTTAAATTATTAAAGTCGATCTTGTGAGACAGGATTTGTCACACTGAAGGCAAGGAATTTAAAGAAATTCCAATGTAAAATCTGAAGTTGCATTGGCTAGCCAAGTCTCCTTCCTAAATCAAACCGGTGAAAGAATGCTTGTTATATTTTGATGCTTTGTTTTAATGACCAACTTGGAGCATTATTTTTATGTTTTAGTATTTTTATTACTCCTATAATATGGAGTTCATGATAATAAAACAATTAGTTAAACAAATATCTAATGAGTATCAGCTATGCTTAAAGCACTAAGTAAGCTACATGCCCCAGGCTTAAAAAGTAGGAAGTCACAATTGTTGCTACATAGGTTCTAAATCCCCTGATGCAGGAAAACAAAGTGCACAAGTAGATCTCTCAGTAGCACTTGAACTAAGAATGGGTAACAGTATTAAGCTGTGAACTAAAGCAATGATAGGCAGAGTTTTTTAATGAAAAGGAAGGAGGTATCTGATCAGGCAGAGATGCAGAACTGGAACAAAATTCCATATTTTTCAGGATGAGTGAGAGAGGAAAAGTATTATATGTAGCAGAGACTGGAAATTGAGGAATAATGAGTTGTTTTTGTGGAAGGAAGTGATAAAGCTGGCTTGAGAAATTTTTAGCATAAGGAAACCATAGAACAGGCACAAAGTGATGTTTGGTAGACAGTTGGAAATGTGTAGCTAGAGCTCTGTAGCAAAGTCAGGGACAAGAGCTATCAAACTGGGAGTCATTTGCATGAAGCAATAAAAAAACTGCACAATCTTGAATGGTAAGAATTGGATAAAAACAAATTGTGTAGGGGAGTGATATAAGGAAAGAAATTTGTGGTATTGTGGGAAGAAGAAAAACACACAGCAAAAGAAGGCAGCAAAGGGAAAAACACAAAATTAGTATTCATAGATAGAGAACCAGGATAATATCAAAGAAATCAGGAGAAAAAATTCTCATTATGAATATAATGTGATCAACTCTATCTAATGCCACAGAGATTTTAGAAATGAGTTATTTCCAAAATCACTCAGTATTGTTAATCTTTGGAATACAGAACGTTACACTTAATACAAGCTACCAGCATTAAGGATCAAGTGGTAGAGTATGTGCTTAGCATGCACAAGGTTCTAGGTTCAATCCCTAGTACCTCCATTAAAAAATAATTATTTTTTTAAAAAGCTACCATCATTAACTAATTTTCAAACTAATAATTACTTTTTGTCTTTTCAAGTTTGAGACAGGAACATACCCATAAAAATTATGAACCTGAGCTTCTCTGTGTTGAGTTTCAACTTTACTAGGCAAGCATTTGCAGGTGTTCCCCGAGGGGATGCCTCCTTTTGCCATTGGAATTACACGCTCTTTTGTAACTATCATTTTCAAATAGGTGTCACTGGTCTTGGAGCAGGAAGGCTTTTTCTCTCAATCGGTATCCACTAGAACTCTGCTCAGCTCTTCATGTTTGGTCACTCAATGCCAGGTAACAGTTGGAGAAAGAGTTGAGAGCCAGAGTTATGGCCCATTCCTGGTAATATTCAGAGGAGCATTTGCACTGAATGTTCAAGTCACTGGAAAAGAAAACTAAAATTCAATAGGAATGAGTTTTAGAGATCATGGCATTTGGTTGAGGAGATATTTAGGGAGAGGCACCTTTTAAAATAACCTCATGTAGGCAACCTCTAATTAAACTTATCCCAAAACTGACGTTGTAAGTAGACAAGTTTGATGAAGATCATCCTGTGAATTTTTAAAAGGTATATGACGATGCTATTATTTCAGTCCCAGAATCACCTTTCTTAAGAGGGCATCAAAGATTTGGAAAGTGAGGGAGTAGCCTCTCCTGGTCTTGTCCTTTTGCATTTGGAAAAGCTTTTCATTTCAGATTGGCAAGGAAATTTCTGTTGCCAGTTTTTTTCTAGTGTCTACTTTCATTGATAATAGCAGTCAAAGAAATGTTACTATCATGGACACAGCCAGCGAACTTAACTTACTTATTTGCCTTTATATATATACATAATATTTTCTTCTTTGAAAGTGCGTGGCCATCTTTTCCCTTCTTCGATGCTGTTTCTTTTTTTCTAGAATATGAAGACAGGTGCTATTTAAATTGAGATTTTCAAAGATAATATTTTAAAATATTGGTTAAATAACTGGGGCCTGGAAGAGAGGCCAAGTCAGCCAAGGACATGGGAAGGCTCTAGGGGAGAGTGGGGGAGTGGGGAGTGGTTGGCGGAGGCCTCAAAAGATAGTCATTTAACAATGGAGAAAAGACAGGTATATCAGTATTTTTTAAACCACTAGTGTGGTCATATGGGTTCCCACTAGCTGAACTGCCACCCTGAGAACATTTTTCCCTTAAAAACAATTTCTCTTAAATCCAAATTCTTATTTGTTAAAACACAAGAGAAGCTTTCCATATGCTCCCCTCTACTCGCCAGGTTGAACCTACTAAAGATAGCATATCCATCACCCATGACTCAGCTCTGGCCAGTTAGAAAAAGAAGACTAAAACAGGCATGTGGTGTTATTTTCCATTACTAATTACTTTGCCCATCCCTAAACCTTTCCTCACCCCCAGTGTTCATCTTGAAAGGTACCCACACAAAAAAAGTCACCCGGAAAATCTGTCCTCAGAAACTCTTGAGTTAAGTAACTCAAAAATTTCTTGGGGACATAATTGAAGTTATAGAGATATAGAGCTGGTATAGAAAGGAAGACCAATTTATTTTTAATTATGGTGAGCAAGAACATACATCCTGGATATTATAATTTCAAATAGCTTGTGTCATTTTTTTAATCACGTTCACCACTTTTTGGTTTAGTCACTGGAGTCTGTAACTATAGTGCATATAACAGATCTTCTATAAAGCATTACAGTGCCTATGCTCTGAGAAAATAAGTCAAATATAAGAATATAACTACTACATATAAAATAAATAAACAAGTTTCTTCTGTATAGCACACGGAACTATATTCAATATCTTGTAGTAACCTATAATGAAAAAGAGTATGAAAATGAATATATGTATGTGTATGTATGACTGAAACATTCTGCTGCACACCAGAAATTGACACCACATTGTAAACTGACTATACTTCAATAAAAAATAGAATAAAAGAATAAATACATGGTGAAGGGTACAGAGGCATAGTACCTAATGGGTTAAGATATTTTGTGCTTTGTAAATTAATCAGGAAAGATAAATGAAATAAAAGGCTTGGAGTCCATCTTTCAGCTTTAAACAAACAGTCCCTCAAGCAGACCATGCAAGAGAATGTCTATTTTTCCAGCGATAAGTCAGTTCAGACAAAGTCAATATATGGGTGACCACTCCTCAGAACTTTGGGGATTCAGTTGCTGAGAGAGCACTGCCACTTGAAAATACAATTTTAATATATTCCCAGCCAAAGTGTTTCTTTTCACTTTCTGTCTGCAAGCTCAACCTAGTGTATTTTAAACACGAGTACAATTTATTTCTTTATTAATAATATCTAGACCTACATTTCATTTTTTTCAAGGAAAGCACCCCACCCTTGGTTTATAAAATCATAAAATATAAGGCTGACAATGAGGCTTTTTTTCATGCAACAAGTATGTTTGCATGTCTACTGCAGACTCAGCTTTTTATTCCATACCTTCATTTCACAGATGAGAAAACTAAAACCCAGGGATTTAAAATGTCTTAACCAAGTTCACAAATCAGAACAAATTTGTTTTAAAAGACAGAAGTAGGATGAGTCTATAAAAACTAATTTGCTTTAAATTCAGTTATTAATATAGTTGGTTCCCCTCTTCTGAGCCTTTCAAGAAATATTAATGTAGAAAAAAATTGCTATTACAGTCAGGCCATGGTATATCTTGATACAAAAAAAAAAAAAAAAGCTTTATAAAACAATCAGATCACCCCAAGAATAACTGCACTTAGAAAGATGCTTTAGATCCTTGTAATTAAAAGTATAGTCCTTAGATCAGCAGCACCTGGGGTCATGTTAGAAAATGCAGGATCTGAGGCCCCATCCCAGAGCACTAAAATAATTCTGCATTTTAACAATATCCCCAGGTGATGTGTCTATGCACTAAACTTTGAAAGGCACTGTTTTAAATGATCTTGGAAATGACTTCTAATCTTAAAAATGTATGAGTTAAAATGTGTGTATTTAAATCATATCAACAGTACATTATTATTCAAAGTAATACTGATGTGAATATTTTCATAAAGTGAAGAATCCCTTTTAGAACAAATTATCTCCAATTTATCTCAGGTATCAGTAGGGAGTTTTTGTATGTGGACTTCAGATGAGGCCAATCTAAGAATCACAGAACTAGAAGTATGAAAAAATAAAATGCTCTTAAAAGAAAACACCCAACAAAGAACACGTAAGTTGCTCTTACTTGAAAATGCACTGGCTCTACAATTCATTAGTTCAAAGCTGATTTGTATCAAATATATTTTAATTCAGTCAGAAGTTGGGTAAATAATTTTTTCACCCAACTTATTTTGTAGGTTAATTCCAAAGGGAAAAAAAAATTCTTCCTAAAGAAAAACATTGTTTTGCAAATTTACAAGTTTCTATTTTCATGCAGGTAATTGCAATATAAGCAAAGGCACGTATTGTTACATGACTAATTACAAATGACTCTTAGCTAGTAATTAAAGTAACTTTAAAAAGGCAACATTTGGTTTATTTGGTTTGCCTGCCTGCGAACACAAGAATAATAAAATTGTTTTTAAAGACAGTATTCATGAATTTAGACAAGTCCAAATTAGGCTGCATTACTGAATTTTAATCAAGTATCAGAATCTTTTTTCCCCTAAGATCCTTTGAAAGTGTTTAAGAAGAGTGTTATCACTTTTATTTTATGAATTTCTAAATATCTAAACTAAATAGATAGCGTGATACATCTATCAAAACTAATCAATCTCCTGCATGTAAATAAGACCAGTGTCTTAACCTATCAGTTCAACATTTTGCTTTGTAAAGCAAAAATCTTTATAGGTTTAAACATGCAATTTTATTACTTTTAGGTACGTGTTGTAAGTGCTCTCCAACAGTGACCCCATTTTTAGAGCTGTTTGCTGTCTGCAATAATAGGCTTTGGTGAATATTTTGAGAACATTGCATGAAATAACGATATTGCACATAAAATAAAAACTAGTTTTAGTAGTAAGATGCAGATCTTTTTTCAGCATTATAAGAAAAGGGTTCTGTTACAAGCCTGAAACGTCCACAGCTATTTATATTCACTACATTCCTTAAAAAAGATAGTAATTTAAAAGATGCATGTATACCGTAGCAAATGTAATTTTACTTGAATTTTTAGGCTGCCTCTGAACTTTCAGGTTTTCAAACAGTATGACACACAACTTTAGTGGTGCATACTGCATGTGCTTTTATTGCATTTAAGTCTAAACTTTTATATTTATTTCACGTATTTAAAATCTTTCACAAAATAAAGAATCCTAAGGTCATTAACAGCAAACATCTGCTGACCATTTTCTTCTGTCTGTGACACAGTTAATGAAGAGGACACAGTGGCATTTATTTAGTGGCCTTACGTAACAGCATCTTTCTACAGTCCTAAAAGAAAGTTATGTCCAGAATTACACACTAAAATGTGTTAAAGAATATATTACTCACTTCTATAAATAGGTTGTTTATAATAATCTAAATGAAAATGAGAGCAAAATATTTTCTGACCTTCTCTGAACTGCTAAGCGGTGCTGAGGAGCGGGTTAATAAGGAAGAAAGTTGAAAGCCAACAACGCTTGTACATAGTTTAATAGTTGTCTCTTAAGACACTATTTTATGAAGATCCTACGGAAAAGAAATTTTCTTCTGACTGTGCTGTGTAAATATTACCTCAGACAAATGCCATATTTTGACTAAATAAGTCTGCATAAACATAAGACTGTTTTATGTTGGTTCCCTTAGTTTTTCTGCATTAATTCAAAATTCAAGCTATGAAGAAAACACTCTATAAAATAGTATTCATGACTTCATACAGTGAGGATGGTATTTTCCTTCATAAATGCCACAGAAAGTCTGTGGTAAATTTTTAAACAGAAAAATTGTGAAAATCCCAACATAACCATGGAGAATGCCCTCCATCCCCTGTCCAATAAATTCTAACTTTAGGTTTTTACTATCGGACAGAAATCCTTTACAGTCCTGAGGGGAAGAAAGCAGCCTTTTGTTCTTATACATTTGTCTGTGTGACTTTCTCTTTTCCAGTTGAGAATGCATTGAGGACAAACATTATAATTCATCTCTGCACAGAGAAAGTTTGAAGAGTATGTTTTTCTCCAGAAATAATACTAAGAAAACTTAAAAGAGAATTTTACCATTCAGGAAGAAAAGAAGTAAATGAACATAATTTTTTATGTCCATGTAGTTATTATCAAAAATACACTGGAACCTAAAACAATTAATCTTCTACAAAAAAAAATAGTAATAATGAGCAAAAAAAAAGATATCTATTTTAAATTAACATTGGACGTTATAGTCATAAATGAGAATTTGCTTATTAAACTTGAAGGCTAAAGGTTGACTTATATATATTTTATTTTAGAATATAAGTTTTTCAGTCAGTTGCCAAAATTAGCAGTTGCTATAAAAATGTAAGAATTCATTTAAATTAGCTACAAAAATATAGCATTTAACGTCATATTAAAGTATTAGAAACAGTAAATATTCATGCTTGGAACTTTTTAAGAAGAGGAAAAAAACCCTGTTGTTGTCACATATTACATAAGTGACAACAAAATATCAGTGGAAAATTTTCTGCCTAAAAAAAGATAAAGGGAATAGATAGCTTAATATTATAACTGTTACCTATTCTAAGTATAAACAGGCAGTAGATCCCCTGGCTAACTGAGTAAAACACTGGAATACATTCATTTAAGAGAGAGCAGCCCCGGTATTGCACATAACATGAAATGTTAGTTTCGTCTTTATTAGCTGAAGTGAATTAGCACATTGGCATTTCATGATATCACTGCTCCTCACACAGCGGGCTTCTAGATCTCTCCATTCCACATACTCAGTACTCTCTCTCTCCTTTTCTTACTTTTGCAGTTATTTTGGATAAAGATTTTGAGAGGAAGAAATATTTCATGCACATGCAGTATTTCCTATTCATGTTTGAGAGACTGAGTCTGTGGTTTTACGGTTCCCAAGAAGATAGCTGGAAAAATTAATACAAAGTGAGGTATCAACAAATTAATACTAAGAAACTCCTTCTTACTGCCGTGTCATAGGCAAAACATGTCAGGTCCAGACAGTAAGGACAGGAAACACAAGAAAGCAAAATACTGTGTTCCACAGTGAAAGAGAAAAGATTTGTCACACGGCAGGTATTTCCCCATTGACCAATTAAAATAAGAAACCATCTTTCCTTCTTTAACTGGAGGATGGTCACAACAAAGGATTTTTGAGCAGGAGATAAAATAGAAGCAAACTGATGAGCATCTTCAAGGCTTCTCGGGGACATTAAACAGCTCCCTAACAAAGACCAGACGGAAGAAACACACTGATTTGCTGCATGTTTTTTGGACTATTTGGGCATCTTAGGGAGGAAATGGCAATTTTGTCCTTTGAGATCACAGTAAAAAACCATATATTCAACTATTTCAAACCCACTTCAGAAAGGAAAAAAGTATACAAAATGTATAGCTCATTAAAACTGTCATTTATTCATATGTGTATGTATGTATGTGTGTATATATATATATATATATATATATATATCTCACATGACCCTAACATTAAAAATTAATTACAAAAGTAATATTTACAGCTAAAAATGAATATGGTTTATATTTCGACTCATGGTTTTGATGTTGTCAGAGCTCATTATCTCTCAGTCTCACCCTTTAATTTGCTATTGAGTTGTGAAGTTTATTTGACTTTTTAAATGCAATTTATTTTTTCTTTATTTGCACATCAATTATTTAGAAAACAAAAAAGAATATTAAAGAAAACTAACACACAGGGATCTGAAATAGAATGCTTTCTCTGGCTCTAATGATTAAAATGTTAATAAAGTGGATAAGCAGCACTCTCCAGAATATGAGGCAATAAACATGAGAGAAGAAGGTTAAAAAAAAAAAAAAGAAGAATGCAAGTCAATATCACATACCAAATTCTCATTACCAATACTAAAGATTATTCACTGCAGGTGTATTATAGCCCATATCTTAAATAAACACCAATTACCGCTGAGTCAGCCGAAGGACAAACTGGAAGCAAATCTCTGGATACCTCTTCTCTTAAAAAATGGTTTCCCAGAATCAGCTAACAGCAAACCCCGTCTAGTTAGAAAGCGTGTTCTCAAAATTTATCCACAGTCTTTGCTTGTTAAAAAGTGAGGGTCTATTGGCAACATGGATGATATAGATTAAGCCAGCAACCACGAAAATGTTCCTGTGTGCCTAGTGTCTAAACTGTAATTTAGTTATCATTTAGTATCTTCATTAAATAATTTTCTTTATAGATAATCACGTGTTTTATTTCTTTTCCAATATAGTAACCTTGAACTCACAGAACTGGAGCTAATAAAAATCTGGGGAAGGGAAATCTAAATTATAAACCATTGTTTTACTGATTCCACCACTCACCCTTGGCAAAATTAAGCCCATCCTCCCACCATAGGCCACAAGAAAATTATTTATAATTTGCAGGTATTAGTGACTCAGTATAGCACGTATTTTCCTTGGGTGTTTGCATTTTCAAAGAAAAGTTAAAGACTAAAAGCTTAATGCAAAGTAATAAACTGTTAGTAAAATTCTTTCAGAACGCAGTGAAAGGAAATTGTTTCTCCTGAGAAACTGGCATAATTTCTCTCTAAGGATGATAAAAAAAAATAATAATTTCCTTTGAGTATCAAGAAATAACAACTAAATTTGCAGACCACCTTTATCAATTATTTCAGATCCTATCCTATATTTTTCTCATTTTTGACCTACTATTTTATTTTATATTTTCTCTGGTCCTGGATCTTTATAAATTGCCTCGCTCTCTGGGGATTAAAGCTCCACGCATAATACCCGCATTACTTGTGTCCTCCAAGATATGGTCCCTGCCAACACCACCACCCAATCTCACTGGCCCCCAATCTGGGATTTTGCTCTTTTCAGCTTTTCTCCTTCCATATTTAATATTCCATAAGTGTAACACAGTTCTCCTACTTGAAAACTTAACTCAGATAGATCCTTATAAACTTGTGAAATATGATCAATCTGTGGTCTCTTCCTCTGTCCTTAGATTCTTGGCTTCTTGGACCCCACACCTCAAGCCTCTACTCAGCCCCAGCTTCCCCTTAGCTCCAATGCCTCTGTCCACCAATTTTCTCCATTCCTGCTCCAAAATCTGTTCAGAATTGCTCGTTTCAATAATAAAACAGCTTTGTAGCAAAGCTTGAAGTGACTTTACATAGTGAGCATTGTTTAATGTGACCAAGACATTAAACCCAGACAAACTTCTCTTCAAATGCAGATGGGTAGTGTTTTATAATTTACAAAGGGCTTGCACTTTATCTCATTTACTCAAGCAAACAACAATAATAATAACTAAATTTACTGTAATATATGCACATGTTTCTCAAAAAAATATTTTGTATAGAATTCATATTAGTTACTTGTATTTATTTTAAATATTTCTGGGAAAGCATTCCAAGGGAGCACTCTAGTCTTATTTCTTATCAAATAGGAATGAGGTGGTTTTTCTTTAATTATTTTTTCATATTAAGTAACAGCATTAATTGGTCTAAATATCCCTGATGGAGTTTCCACATTTCTAATTAAATTTCAAACAGGCCCAACTTCCTAGAAAACACATGAATATCCTAAATCTAAACTAAAAAAGATGAAATGCTGAATCTCAATGAAAGTCAAGCACCATTGACGAGCCTTCCCAAATTCTGAGTCAGTCCACCCTCAGATAACACCGTGGTTTCCATTTAGCAGGAGTTTCTGGTGTTCTAAATGCTCAAGATTTTCATTTGCCTTTTGTATCACTTTAACAAGTAAGTAGTATGCTTAGACACTTTTGGCACGATCCTAATTTTCTCTCATTAGCTTTTAGCTCTGTGGTATTCAAAATTCATCCCTCTTTGTTTTTAGAAAGTATTTTAAACAACTTGCAGTTAACACCAGGCATAAAGGGTTCAATCTGGTTTATATTTGTGTTCTGTAGAAGAATAATTTCTCCTTAGATATACTCAAAGTGGGTTCAATGACTCTTCCTCCCTTATCTAAAGATTTAGGAAATAGCAATTAATCACCATTATTTAGCAGGCAATAATTATGGAGACAATTGTTTCAATAAATCAACTCAGAGGATCTCACAAATGAAAGGGTTTTGTGGGTTAACATCATAAAAACTTTACAATCCTGAATTGCTTCCTGATTATTCTACTATTAATTATTTAAACAACAAATCTCAGCAAAAGTACAGATGACGTTTTACATTTGTCCAACTCATTAACTTAATAACCAGATAAGAAGGCAGAAGAATGACAAAACATGTCATTTTCCTGAACAGGCAAATGAAATCTTTCAGGAACTCATTTATATACATGAAAATTCACTCACTTGATTACTTGCACACTATCATTATTTTGAAAATTCATCAAAACAATAGGAGTCTTATCACAGACAAAGATTTTTTAAAGATTGTGAAATTTGGTCTGGGTATAGAAGACAGTATTATTTGATGATGTAACTATGGAACTATAACCATAGCGTTTATCTATAAAGAAATCTTATTTTGGTGGAAAGCTTGCAGTGCAGTCCCCTCAAAAAATGTTATTTTTTAGAACAACCTATAACTAAGCAGTTACTTATCAATTGATTCCCAGGTGTTTAACTGAATATAAAGTAATTCTTGCCCACATAAACCATGCCAACAATTTAAGATTAACTGCTATAGTATTTGAGATTTTCTTTAAGACTAATTTATGTTTAGAGCTGACATTTTAAATTATTATTAAAATGGTCGTTGATCACAATGGTCAGTCAATATAATCAAAGTTATGAAACCAAATCACATAAGCAGCCAAGCTGCAGAAGTTGACGATAACATTGATTTGGAGGCAGGGAGGTGTAAATTATCTTTTTAACTGAAAGCACTGTAACATAAAGAAAAGAAAAAAGCTCCAGAGCATATTCCAAATATATAGCCCAAAGAAGTTCTTTGCATATGTACTAGTGCTTCCAAACCAAGGTGTACATGTAAAATGGTATCTGCAGAATCTGTATTTGGTCTATGGGAGAATTTGGCATATTCTCCTGGCAAACATTTCAGAGTCTACCATTAGATTACCAACTATGTAGAAACCTTTTCACAAAATAGCTAAATTTTTGGTTGGTAACTTTAAGACCTGGAAAAAGTTAAATTCAGTTCTGCAAATAAAAAGAATTAATTTTTCTTTCTATCCACAAAAAAAAATTTTTCATTATGCTTCCAAATCTGTCTCACTTCCTGCTTGAAATAGTTACTTAGAACTGCTCTTTTGTGTTCATTGTTTTTTCAAATTTCACTAGATGATCTCAGAAACCAATAGGGATTTAAATCATATGAATAATGATAGAGTCAGATTGGTGTGCAATTAAAACAAAGATAACTTACATTCGTAGCACCAGTTATAAATAATAGTACACTAAAGAGTTTTATGAGAAGAAAAATTGCCCGAAAACTGAAATTAACCTTCTAGAACTTCTCAAACCAAATTATTCTACAAAAATCAAAGCCAATATCGAAATCTGTTTGTAAAAATCACCCGTTCAGAATGCTGTTTGTCCTTCTCATTTAAAAATTTTTCCATGGTCTCTTGTCTTCTTTTGTATTTTAGCTGAATTTGTGTGCAATACATTGTTGTTCAGCTCAAAACCCTCCTGTGTGGCAGAGGGCTTGGCAGCCCCGGGAAAGGCGGCGAGCACTGCTGAATTCAGTGCAGTACGTTTGGCAGCACAAGGAGAGCAGGAGTAATGTCCGGGGATCTAGCACACCTTAGTGGAAACAATGATAACTGCAACTGCTCTGCGGACATTTGAATTTTAAATTCCATTGTTTCAGTGAAATTCCATTTTACCTAAATAGACAAACTTTGTTCAAGTTTTTGGCTTTTTTTTCTTTAACTTGATGCGTTTCTTCTCCAAGCTCTCCACAGATAAGAAGATAAACTTGATCATGAATTTCTAAAAGTAGAAATCATGATTTCTTTACAGAATACCCATAAACATCTGTATAACCCCCATGGAACAATCAAATGAGGGGCAATTCCATTTTCTTTGTCACCGTAGGCAAGTGCAAAGTGTCAGATTTTTCTTGTTAAATGATTGCTGTGCATTGGCTCTGCAAAAGCTTGTCAGGTCAGCTCTTGGGGCACTTCAGAGACTTGGTTTCAAGTAAGCTGTACATGTTCTACCATTAATGTCTGACCCCCTTTACTTCACAGCACTAAAATGTCATCAAGAAAAAAAAAGACAAGACATCACAAATATCCATTCTACTATCTAGACAACTTCAAGAGCTTTAGAGTTGAGATAAGTAAAACATTCAAAGGTAAGTACAAAACATTCATTTCAAAACATGAAGAAAATTAGCCCCCTATAAATTAGAATATAGTATTTATGGAGCCCTAGGTAAAATACACTTGTGTGTTATCTAAGCATCTCCACTATCTGCCACATGACTGAAAACTAGGGAGGAAGTAAATAATGCTTATCAATAATTAAATGTTTCAGAGCAGGGGACTTCCAAAACGGCAGAAACTGAGCAAATGCTTTCCCCAAAAAGCAATGATAAAGCTAAAACATTGTCCAAAAACACAGCTATTTCAAGACACTAGAGATTACCAAAGGCATACAACAAAGTGAGATGCATTTATTCAAAAACAAGCCTCCAGGAAGAACAGCAGGTGTCACTGTCACTTTTGTCTGGGGCTACGCCCTTTCCCGTTGTCCTCCAGCTTTGTTGGTATGGTAGGTACACGAGGGCCCGCAAACAGAAAAACAGCAGCTTTGCATAAATACAAAACAAAAATAGACCTATAGACTTAGAATACAAACTTGTGGTTGCCAAGGGGGAGGGGGGCGGGAAGGGATTGACTGGGATTTCAAAATTGTAGAATAGATAAACAAGATTATACTGTATAGCACAGGGAAATATATACAAGATCTTATGGTAGCTCACAGAAAAAAATATGACAATGAATACATGTATGTTCATGTATAACTGAAAAATTGTGCTCTACACTGGAATTTGACACAACATTGTAAAATGATTATAAATCAATAAAAAATGTTAAAAAAAAAAAAAAAACAGCAGCTTTGCTGTTGGGGGGGGCGGGGTCTCCCTTGGTTCAGAGTAGAGCACTGAATAACACCATGCTGGGGGCCTTGTCCAAAACAGGAGCAACCTATGTGGCCAACAAACAGGGAAGGTCCATGACAACCACGGTCTTATGGTCTCATTCCAGTGGGACCTGCTAAGTCCCTACAAGTCTCTGCAAGTCTGGAAGAGGTACAGGCTGCATGTGGCAGGAGAGACCAGAAAGGTCCCCAGCTGTCCCCTCATCCCTGCTGGAACCTGAGGCCTGTGGATGCCCAGGAGAGATGTGAGAGGACCTGGAGAAGACAAAAGCTGGGACAGATGTAAAGTGTCTGACTTCTGCATAGTTCCCAAACACATGGCCAGATCAGTGGGAAGAGAGGAAGGGTCTTACTGGGCCGAGGTGTTTGAGTGCAGTTTCTGAGCAATCACTGGCTGACCACTGAGCTATGTTGTCACAGGAGTGACCCCTAGGAGGCCATGCTTATATATATAAACAAGAATGCTTTAAAAAACTGAGTAGACATACCAAAGGACACATAATGTGAAGGAAAACAGACTCTGTATTTTGCCCGGGCGAGTTACTAAACACCACACCCACGTGCACACGTGCACACAGCAGCAGCAACAACAATCCCCTGAGAAGGGTGGTTAGGAATCCAGAGCTGCTCCCATATATTGTAAACCTGGACTGTAAAGACTGTGAGGAAATGCTATAAGTTCACTTAAAATTATTAAAGTCTACACTTAGGATGAGTGAGTTTTACTTCAAATTAAACTTCAATAAAGTCAACAAAAATTAAACGTTGAAAATCCATATGCTAAATATCATAAATTTTACTCAGAGTGTCCTTACATAAAAATTGGCTTTGACCTTTAATCCCAGAGTTCTAAGACGTCTTCAATCCCAGACAGTTCTTGATTAAGAAAAAGAAACAGAATGATGATTGCTACTGTATTTGGGAACCCAGAGAAAAAGAATGGCAACTGATAGACAGAAGAGAGAGTGCGAAAGCCTGCACATGATCTTCAAAAGGGCAACAGTCTCTGGCTATTTTGTTTAGGCATAAACAACACTACCTTCTTTGGTTTGTCCTTGGTGGCATCCCTGCATTTACAAACAGTACAATCATTGGATTTCAAAGCAAATAAACCTAAACTCCCAAAATCTAACTTAATATTTTAATTTTTTCTTCCAATTTTATTGACATATAACTGACATACTGCACTGTGTAAGGCATACAGCACAATTTAACTTGCATCATGAAACACTTGTAAGTTTAGTGAACATCCATCATCTCATATAGATCAAAATAAAAGAAAAAGAAAGAAATACGTTTTCCTTGTGATGAGCACTCTTAGGATTTACTCTCTCAATAACTTTCATATATAAAACTCAGCAGTGTTAATTATATTGATCATGTTGTACGTGACATCCCTAGCACTAATCTATCTTATAACTGGAAGTTTGTACCTTGTGATCACCTTCATCCAATTCCCCCTCCTCCTGTTCCCCACTTTTGGTAACCACAGATCTGATCTCTTTTTCTACGAGTTTGGTTGGTTGGTTTTGAAGGATAAGTGGCCTACAACACTATGTTAGTTCCTGGTGCACAACATAGTGATTTGATATTTCTGTACATTACAAAACGATCACAGGCATGAAACATACAGTGTGGGAAATGTAATTAATAATGTAATCTCTTTGTGTGGTGACAGATGGTAACTAGACTTAGCATGATGATCACTTATCATGGTGATCATTTTGTAATGTATAAAAATACCTAACTTAATATTTTAATTAAATAATTAATATGCATTATGTGACAACCTTCTCACTTTTAAATTATTTTTTAAAGTGGACAGACAGGAAGATAGATGGGCAGACGCAAGGAGCCTTGTCTTGGCTTTGGATCCAAAATTCAATATGTCACCACCATGGCTTCAACATTTCACACTGGAACTTTCTTATTTACGCTCCCTCAAACAATTCTCAAACAATCCCATTAATGGTATCCAGAGGCTTTTATAAGTATAATGCTGCAATTTTAAAAGGGTCAGAGGTGTGTCATTCTTTTATAAGATGAAAGAAAGAAGACTGTGAAAGGAAAGTTAGGAAAGAGACCTGGTAAATCACAGAAAAATTCTCAGACAGATTAGTTTTAGAAGAGTGCTTAAGGAAGTTTTGGACACAATAATTAATTTCCTTATAATGATCCGTGATGACATATCCTCTAAGAAACCTTCTTGGACTCTAGGAATACGCACACTCAGTTTAAAGATTACTCTATTTGAAGACTCCAGATATGAAGACTGGTGGCATTATACCTGTTCAGCCTGGATACTACTATCATACACACACACACACACACACACACACACACAGCTCAGCTCCAGGCATGCCAAAGTTCTTTCAGTTCCCTAATCATATCAGGATCGTTCTCATCTCTAGACTGTTACATGCAGTGTTCCTCTCACTTGAGCACTACTTCCTCCCTCTTCACCACTGAGCCATTTCTATTTATCCTTTGAACTCACTCTCCTAATTCCCCTCAACATTCCCCCATCCCAAATCATATGTCCCTCATAAGCACTTCCATGTCCTCTAATACTTCCTCACAGACAAGTAAAGGCTTACTTACTTCTCTTTACCTCCATTAAAATGAAAACTCCAGGTGGGGAGGTCTAGCTCAGGGGTAGAGTGCATACTTAGCATGCACAAGGTCCTAGGTTCAATCCTCAGTATCTTCATTTAAAATGAAATAAAATTAAAATAAATAAACCTAATTACCTCCTCCCACAAAAAAATAAAAATAATAATAAAATAAAATGTAAACTCTAAGAGAACTGGGACTCTGTTCACCACTGAATTCCCAAGGGGTTACAGAGAATCTATCACATGATTGCTACTTGATATATATATTTGTTGAAAGAATGAAAGGATGTTATGGCACTACTTAATCATCTGAATAATGTACGGCAAGTTCGTTCTTCATTTAGATCAATTTGGAAGCCAACTGGTTAAATAAATTTCTTTCCCTATCTATTCTTTCATTCCTTTCATTGTATGGAAATGTCTGAGAGCACTTTTATTTGTGACAACTCTCTGGGTCATTTCTATCCTTTTCATTTTGGAGCTTTTGATTTTGACAGCATGGTAGACATACAAAAATACAATCTTACATTTGCTTAGCTACCCACACATTGTAGCACAGAGTCAAAGCCAACTTGAGGAAAATGTTTAGTCTAACCAAAACTTCAAAACCTGCCATGGGGAAGAAAAGGACAGAATCTGGTAACTTTGGACTTGATTTTTTGATATATGAGTACCAGATCTATACCCCAGGCTGAAATATTTTTAGGTATGTTCTTGTGCAACCTAAAACCTGGTTGAGTTCTTCCCTTGTTAGTCCTCAGTTCTTGAAATGGAACTAGATGGATCACTGTCTGTAACCCACTGCAGCCTGCTTGTATAACAACTACTTGATATTTGGGGTTAACTACTAAAAAGGGGTTAAAAGGGAGCATCTGTACCAACCTCTTGAAGTCTTTAAAATAAAAGATATGCATGATCAATATAATTTCTAAGATTGTTTATACAGTTTTTTTTTAATTATATTGTTTACTGTGGATGCCACTGGATACTCTATTCCTGATGTAGAATAAGCTTCTTCAAATTAAAAGAAAACTGCAAGTAGATTATTTGATCCAAATTGTCTTGTTTGTTTGTTTGGAACAATGTTTCACAGGGAAGTGCTAACTGGAAAGAGAAAGAACATTCTTCTGAGTTCATAACTTTTTTATTGAAGTTAGTTGATTTACAATGTTGTGTTAGTTTTAGATGTACAGCAAAGTGATTCAGTTCTCTCTGTGTGTGTGTGTGTGTGTGTGTGTGTGTGTGTGTGTGTGTGTGTAGGTTTTGTTGTTTATCTATTTTATGTATAGTGGTGTGTTAACTGTTAACCCCAGACTCCTAATTTATCCTTCCCTCCCTTCATTCCTCTTTGATAACCATAAGGTTTTTTTCCACGTCTGAGTTTATTTCTGTTTTGTAAATGTTTGTTTGTATTATTTTTAGATTCCACATATAAGTGATATAATATTATATTTGTTTTCATCTGACTTAATATGATCATCTCTAGGTTCACCCATGTTGCTGAAAATATGTTATTTCATTCTTTTTTATGGCTGAGTAATATTCCATCATATTATCTATATATACATCTCAGATCTTCTTTATCCATTTTTCTGTCAACGGACATTTACATTGCTTCCATGTCTTGGCTATTGTAAATAGCACTGCTGTGAACACTGAGGTACATGTATCTTTTCAAATTAGAGCTTTCTTTGGATATATGCCTAGGAGTGTGATTGCTGGATCATATGGTATGAGTTTATAACTTTAAAAAAATGCATTACCACTTTTGAAGATCAATATTTCTTTTGATTTTCAAGCTTTCAGTCATATACATTCAACAACAAATCTAATTTTCTACAGCCAGTATGCCTCACTACATCACATCTACCAGACAGGAAAGATGTAAGAGCCAGAAATACTGGTCCTGATAATTATGGTATTTTTGGCCTAAACTTCTATCTCAAGGTAAACTGGATCACAATCGATTCTTTCAAAGTCAAATAGATATGGGTCCATTCATTCATTGAATAAATAATTTAGTGAGAGCTAACTATGTGCCAAACACTGTTTTCAATTTGACAATGGGTATCTTATTCCATTGTCAACAAAAGATAATACAACATTTTGCACAATCTACCAGCTATCTATTTTGTAACGCCTATACAAATACATTTTTCATACCTTACTGAGCCATTTTGGACTCTTCATGCCAGTAAATCATGAGTAAGAAAGCATTCTCACCCCTAACCATTCTGGTCCCAAGTTGACTGCTCCCACTGTGGCTTTTTTTCCTATCTCACTAGGACCTCTGGTTTATTTAAAAGTCCACTTTCCTCACTCTATCACCTCTTCTCTTTCTTCAGTCCCTTCCTTATCTACCTTGTATTCCATGTCCCTTTTATCAGCAAATCTTTGGCCAATACTCCAAATTCCCTTGCTTTACTGACGCCTTATGATACATCATGGCACTCAGAGTTCAATCAGACAACAGAACCACTAGGAAAAGTACAGAATCTGGGCTGAATTACAGGGATTGGACCTTATGTGACTGTGGGAGTTGTTTTAATAGTTTATATATGACTGTTGCTTCAGTTTCTGCTCCTGAGCCTAGTCCATAAACTGAAGAAGTTGAAACTGGAGGTCCATCGGGAGCTCCAGAACCTGTGTACTGGGCTGCTGCCCATGCCAACAAAATGAAACAGTCAATCAACTACCATGTATATGAGCTGCAACAGCTCCTGGAGCCATCGCACTGATCATCAAAGCATAAAAACAATATAACTTCTGCTTCCCTTTGACCTTCCAAATCTAAAGTAAAATGTCTCTTGTGGCCCATGCTAACCCAGACCTACACAGGGAAGAAAATATCAGTCCAGCTTAGCGAATGCCATGTCAACCTGGTGCTAGGATATACCTCTTTTAACAATACTGAACTTCCAAATGAAGACAATAGCAAAAGTATGCTTCCACCTCAATCATCCCTCATACAACCAAAACACATTACTCTTCTCCATATAAGAGGATACAAAGTTTTTTATGCATCTTTAAGTGGGATTCCTTCCTCTTCTTGCTGAGATCAATTCCCTTTTGAAAGTTTATAACTTAAATGCTAAGATATAAGGTTAAATACTATTAAGACAGCTTATATTAGTGGTAGGGAAATGGTAGAAGGGAAGGAAAAATGATTACTGTATACACATATTCATATCAAAATTGAGAAAAAAATCTCTCTCTCTATTATTATAATCCCTGTTTCTAAAACAGTTTGTGTGGTTAGAGTTAGTATTTACAAGTGCCTTCTTCAACTACCCATTTCATGTTCTCTTTGCCTTCAGCAAACTCCCCAGTTGGTCATGGTTCCTTGTCTGGAATGGTGACCCAAACCTTCATCCCTGAAGGATCTGGATCATTGGCATCCTGTCTGTTTGGGATTGTAGTTTCCCAGTGACTTTAACCAAAGTATACAGCAGTAGTAAGTGGCACCTCAGGGGAATCACCTACATCCCAGAAATACCCCTCCTTACCCCCGTTAGATAGAAGCAATCTAATTTCCTCTTGCAGCCAGGAACAATCACCCTAGCCAGTAGAGTGAAACCCTCCTTTGTTTATTGATTTACTGGCCTGAAGCGTCCACAGTGGTCAAGTGGCAGGCTTAACTTCCAACTTAAAAGAATCATTGCTGTATTCTCTGCTGAAGGAATTCCTCCCTTGGGAACTAAAACTTTTAGACCTTTAGATCCTAAAATTGTAGGAAAGGGAAACAAAAAAAATATTGCTAAATGGATCTCTATGGCTAATAGTGAGAGGATCCACTCCCACATCCACCCTTTGGTTCCCAGAACTGTGAATACTGGCTATGGGAGAAACAGCACCATATGTCAGTTACTGATTTAGAACACACACTGTATCCTAGAGAAAATTATCATAGACCTGCAAGGTATAGCTACCTAGCTGACACCATAGCAAAGCTTTAAAAAGCCATTTCACTATTCTATCAAGCCAGCTGTTTCAGGACAAGGGGAATGTGGTAAGAATAGTTAATTATCTGAGCATTAGCCCATCACTGAACTTCATTTTCTGTAAAATGAGTTCTGTGCTCAGAATCAATGTTGTATGAACTGCCATGACTATTAATAAGATATTCAATAAGTTCATGGATAGTAGTTTTGGCAGAAGTATTGCAGGGGAAAAAAAGTTAAATCTGTGTCCATTGTAAAGGTCTACTCCAGTGAGAACAAATGCTAACTTTTCCATCATACAAATAGTTTTAAGTAACCAACCTGCCACCAGTAATTGGCTAGTGCTCTCAAAGAAGCATACCACATGGGGGGAGGGGGGGCGGGTGCTCAACGTTATCTCCAGTGTTGGCAGGTTGGATACCTAATGATGTCTGAAGCCAGGTGGGCCTTACTGAGTAGAATTCCTTGTTGCTGAGTCCATGAATAATCTCCATTCGTGTCACCATGGTTACTTTGTTCATCAGCCTATTGAGCAAGAACAGGGATGTTTGGTTTAAGAGGCTAACTTAGGCCCAGAACAGGTCATCTTGTCTACCTATTATTATAATTTTCCTCTGCAGAAATTGCTCTTTTTGGTGATCATTCACATGGGACACAAATATAAATATTCTCTGCCTATTGTGAGAGGTTTATTAAAATACTTTTTCCCCTCACCTTTGTGTCACTGATTTTCCAAACGTGTTCCTTCCCAGCTCTTAACCCCATCAAGCCAGATTATTAGCTTTCCATGCAATAATACAGACCTATACCCCCAGGCTCTCTCTTTCTAAGCAAAATGAACAACAAGGTCCACAGAACTGCCTGAAGTTCTGCCAACTGGGAAGATTTTCGTCCTCCAGTGACATTCAGGACCACCCCAAAGTGCTGCAGTCATCCACATTTTGGTGGTATCAGCATAACATGAAGAACTGTCTTCCTTAGCTAACTGGTCATGGGAAAAATTCTCATTTGACCATCAGTTCAGGTTGAGAGGGAAGACGCAACAGAGGAGGAGTCTGAGGCACGGCCATCTGAGACACCTGCGTATGCAACTTACTTATGCCTTCAGTAGCTGCTTAAGCCCAATCTCAATACACAAAAATTCTGTTTAATGATGGAGTGTTCTATGCTCGCTAACTTGTATCTTTTTCTCATTTTGAGAAACAACTTGCCCACAGGCCATCAAGTTACCATGCAACCTGAGCGTCTCATCATAAATTTAGTCAGACATCCATAAACACTCAGTTGATGATGGGAAAATTAGGTTCCATGGTAACTTGGCAGCCATAATCAAGATGTTTCTCAAAATGAGAACAGCTATCTAAAGAGGATAGCATAACTTTTCTCCAAAATCTTAAAGGTCATCGTGCTGTGATTTATCCGTAAGATCCTGCCAAAGTTCCCAAATAGCAACCCTATCCCCCACTGACACTCCAAGCACCATCATATATCCTACATTTTCCCAAGTGGCAGAACAACTTGCAGAGAAGTCTGAACTTATTATAGGGCCTTCCCTAACTCTTGGCATCTTTCAATACTGAGAACTTTTCAAGTCACCTGGTAAATGGTCAGAATAGCAAAGCTGAATGAAGTACATGTTATCTCTAAAATCCAAAGTGGCTAACTAGGCATTGTACCTCTTTCTTCATAGTAGAAGAGGCAAAATGCAGAAATGTATCCTTAAGCTTGGAAAACTATCTGGAGATATCCCAGACACTGTGCCCCTGAGAAATTGCACCATGGTGGTAGATCACTGGATTCTGTGCAACGCATCTCCTTGGCATTCATGCACCTTAACAAGGTGTTAGGCTCACTGCTGCTCCTTATCAGCATGCTCGCTTTGATGTCATGGTTCAGTGTGACGCCCTTGGAATAGAAAGGTGAACAAGATCCCTGCAGACTAGATTATGGCATAAGGCAGGAGAACTGAAATAGTCCTGAAAAAGACAATGAAGTTGGATTGCTACCCTGGCAGCTGAAAGCGTATGGTCTTTAATAATAAGTATAGAGAAATAATCATTTGCCATTTTAATGGCTGCATACCAGGTCCCAGGATAAAGCACATCTGGAATAGCAGCTGCAATTGATATCACCACCTAACCACATCTGCCATAATCACTGTCATTCTCCAAGCTCCACCTATCTTCTGCAAAGGCCAAATAAGTAACCTGAACAAGGATATGGTAGGAAGCACCACCCCTGCATCTTTCAAGTCTTTGATGAGGACATTAATCTCTGCAGATCCTCTAGGAATATGATATGACTTTTTAGTTTACTGTTTGTTTTGATAGGTAGAGACAGCTCAAGTGACCTAAACTGATCTTTCCTACCACAGCCCAGGGAACCTATGTGGGAATTCTGACATTTTTCTGAATATTTCCATGCCAGTTACACATTCTGAAACTGAGGGATAACCACAAGGTGGGTTCAGAGACTCACAGCCTACTGGTCAACTGACACAAGTTAAAACCCCATGGATCACTTGACCTTATTAAGTCCCAGCTCTGACTGGTGAACCCTAATGGCATTTATGCTCTCTATGAATTAGTGCCAGTTGAAAGCCAGTGTCTAGAAATCCATGAAAAACTGATTATTTACTCTTCCCCAATGTACAACCATCCTGGGCAGTGGACACAGGCTTCTCTCAGAAAGGTTAGGAGGAATATTTATATTATACGTTTTTGCTGTGTAGCAAGGTCTTTTCTCAGTGTAGCCCAGCTTCCCCCCATTCATGCAAGGGTCTATGAACCGGTGTAAGTCTGGGAATTGGCTGCAGGATTATTCTTTCCTTCTCAATCACTAAGCTCTGTAGACTCCCCACTATCCTCTCTAGGGTGCCTTGTCTTCTCACTCTGCACTCTTGCCATAATAAAATTCATCCACATTGTGGTTTCAACTACTACCCATAATCAAAGGCTCTATATTTCTGTCTCCAGTTCAGACCACTGCTCTGGGCTGCAGCCACCTGTATAAGCACCTACCGAAATATACCTCAGATTCGACAAGTTCAAATCCAAATGCATCCCCACTCCAGTGCTCCACATTACAGCCAGAGGCACCACCGTCTATCCATGTGAGAGAATCCCAACCCTAAGAGCCATCTCCAACACCAAGATAATGAAGAAGACTATCTTGACTCAACTCTGGAAGATGAAGAAATTCTTACTGCAGAGCACTTATCCTGTGTAGAAAATATAAAGTCAGCAACAAAGAAAAACTAAATGATGAACAGAAATAAGTACTAAGTTTCTGCTTATAAATTCTTATCACTTTGAAAGTGTAAAAAGAAATTCGTCATTGATTCTCATGGATTTTATCTCCTAAATATTTCTCAAACCCACAAATTCTCTCCATCTCCACCACCAACAATCTAGTCAAACTCTCTCATTTACTATTGCAATAAATTCCTACTTGTTCTCCTCAAATTCACTGTTGGATTTCTCTAATTTTTCTCCACACTGCAGGCAGAGATTATGAGATTATAAACTCTTCAAGTGCAATGTGTTTCTACAGAATTCATGTACCTAGCACAGTGTCCTACCCAATTATTAAGCAGGTATTTACTGCTTCTGCTGCTATGTCTACAGCTGATAATGTTTATGGTGGGGAAATTTTAAATGGACACAACAGTATCTTATCCAAAGGATCTCAGGGAAACAACAAACAATAGTTTGATTCTAGAAAGACACAGTAACATTCACTTTAAGCTTCTTCCTGCACATGGAAGCCTTCATCTACAGACCTTATCACATCAATGAGCTCCACAGACATGCATTTGTCTGTGAGCCTTTATCTGATCCTAAGGTTCAAAAGGATGGGTTGGTCTAGATATCAGGAGAGAGTTAAATGCCTGAGGAGATCTGAGATATTGCACTGACTGAAAAATCTCTATTATTAATTTACAGATTTTATTGCTATTTTTATATTTCTTCTTATTAACCAATATTGACCTATATTCCTTACAGCAGAAATATGTTTATCAACTTACTGAGTTAAATCTGGCCACAATTTTGCCATATAACCTTGTCTAACTAGAAGAGATGAGCCTGGAAACATGGTCTAGTTGTGTGTCCAGGAGGAAAAGAAAGAGTGGGGAAAACACAGCATTATCACTAGGACAGTGTTAATAGAGAATTTTATTCTATTGGGGGTTTTTTAATACATTTTAAATCAATTCTCCATTCTATTTTTTCAGTTATCATCATTGTAGCTTTTTACAAACATTTCCACTTATGTTGCAGATGCCCATGGTTTCCATTCTAGCCATATCCACCTTTTCAGAGAACCTGACCATAGCCACTTCTTGAATAGTCTGGTCCATCATAAGTGGTCAGGAGGCCACATACATGTGCTCACAATCTAGCAAGAGAAGTTACAACAATGGTGTATTAGTTCCCCAGGGCTTCTGTAACAAAGAACTACAAACTAGGTGGCTTACAACAATTGAAATGTATTGTCTAACAATTTTAGAGGCTTGAAATCTGAAATCTGAAGGCATAGGGATGGCCATGTTCCTCTGAAACCTGGGAGGGAGGATTCTCCCTTGCCTCTTCCTGGCTTCTGGTGGCTGCTGGCAATTCTTGATGCCCCCTGTCTTTCAGCTAAGTCACTTCAATCGCTGTCTCTATCATCACCTGGTGTTCTTCTCTCATGTGTCTGTGTCTTTTTTCATAAGGACCAGAATCACACTGGATTAAGGACCCACCCCACTAGAGTATGACCTCATTTTCCTTATTTCCAAATAAGGTCATCTTCTGAGGTCCTTGAGGTTAGGACTTCAACACATCTTTTTGGAGCACAAAATTCAACCCATAACAAGTGGGTAAATACCTGACACAAGCCAGACTGCCGCATCATGGCTTCCCCAAAGCAGAGCTTGTGATAAGACTTGTGAGTAGATTGGCTCAGATACCAGAAGGGCGTTAGCACTTGGGGGGGGGGGGGGGTAGTGATTCCAGTGAGCAGGAGTGAGGGGGTGAGAACAGTGAGACAGGAGGGAGGAAGAGCCAATCTCGGGGTATGTTATTGAGATGGACACTGAGGACACTACCCAGGGGCTCAGTTCTGCTTGGACTTCCGGAAAAGTGTCAGAACCCCTCCCAGAACCACATGCTAGAAGGACAGAAAGCAGGAGCACCTGTGCAGCTGCTCTCACTCATTGTTTGAGGCGGTGTGAACTCGCAGGGATGTCACAAGCCAATGGACATGGACAAAGTGAGCTCCCAGGGGCGTCACTAGCATCCAGGCAGTCTCAGGGCAGGAAGCAAAGCTGCACACCTGTCAACCTGAAGTTGATGAAAACCTGCCCAGAATGTTCCACTCCAGCCACAGCTAAATCAGAGGTGTGGCTGAGTGGACATAAACCAGGCCACCAGATTCCCTTTCCTGGGGACGTGGAATTAGGATTCTGAATCTATAATCCGTTGGTTGGTACACTTGAGCAGGCAGGAACTGTAAGTGCCTACAAGAGCCATATTAGGAAAATAATTTTGTTCTGCAGAAACCTAACAGACACGCAGCAATGTGCATATGAATAAAGCAGAATAAAGCAGACATAGAGAAGATGCAAAAAGCAGAGTGCACACTTCTGCTGGAGACTGGGAGCTAGACCAGGGTCCATTTGACTGACTAACTGCTCTCCTAGGTTTCCACAAAACCCACAGATCCACCTTCCTTGGTGTCCACAGGACAACTGTGTATCCTCTCAACAAATGCCTCTTTTTGGTTTGAAGCTCAGATGTCATATCCCTGCCACTCAAGATCTGAAGAAACTTAGATTCATCTCTAGATATGTGGAGATCAAAACACCTATTCCAAAATGACTATGAATATTCAGGTTACTATGAATATTATTCATCCTGAAAATAAATTACAGATGAACAAAGCAATGTGAATATAAGGGAAGCGCTGAGGTGTGCATCTACTGCCCATCTGATGGGCACTGGGGAAATGCACGCCCACCACTGCCAGATTTTACAAGATGGGCAATCTGGATCTTTATTAAAATCTTCCCAATTTTGAATGATGTCATACAATTAAAATGGTTTAAAGCACTCTACAGACTAACCACACTTGTGTACCAGATTTGGCTCTTTGGGTCTAGTTTTAACCTGTCATATTCCTGGAGTCACCTCTGCCTCCAGGCTCCTGCGTTTTCTTCAGAATCATCTGACCCAACCACCCCGTGTTAAATGCAGCCTTTTACTGATTCCCACAACACAAAGCAATCTCAGTGTGAATGCCTCACAAAAGAACAACTATTGCTGAACTCCACTTAAGTGAGGTACCTAGATAATCAAATCATCTGAACAGAAAGTAGAATGATGGTTGCCAAGGGTTGGGGGGTTGGGGGAGGATTTAGTGCTGAATGAGTACAGGTTTTCAGTTTGGGACGATGACTACATTCTGGAGATGAATGATGGTGATGGTTGCACAACACTGTGAATGGATTTAATGCCACCATACACTTTGCCATGGTTAAACTGACCGATTATGTGTTAGGTATCTTTGACCACAATTTTTAAAACTAAAATTGTAAAACTCTGTGGACTTAGTGGATTTTACTGAAGATGTGGGGAAGCTCCAAGGAGGATTCTCATTATGCTAATGCAGTCTTCTACCCTCCTCTCTCCTCCTCATCCTAGTTCTGTCCCCCTCACCTCCTCCCATTGCCCTGGGAGTTACCAAGTTTCACCTCCTCTATTAGAAAGATCATTATGTTTCTAAATAAAGATACTTCTATGCAAAAATAATTCTGGTGATTGCTATTTGAAAAATAAAAGTATCCTCCTCCTAATTAGAGAGACTGACTGAATTTCTGATTCTTTAGGACAAAAATTATCTCTGACTAAAGTACAAGTACTTAGTTACATATTTTCTAGAAAGAGTGAGATGATCTCTCCTAAGACAATCTTTAATCTACACACGTGTGATGTTATCCCAAGAAAGCTGTAGCATAGCAAATGGGTCATACTCCACATTAATATTTCCATACTTCTGAACTATGCTATGACAGAGATAGAAAAGATGAGCTGTCAAAGAGATGTTAAAATAGAACTTTCATCTTCTGGCTTCTAAATTAGCAGCATATTAGAAAGCCATGCCTGGATATCTGAAAACAGCAGAAGAGAGAGCTGCCGCCTGTCTAATTTAATACCAAACTCCCAGGAGTAGTTTACTGTCAGAGTTTTATCATGTATTATGGAGACAAGCATTGGCAGACTTCCACAAGATCCATATAAGCTTTTATCTCTTCCCTCGATCAGGTCATGTGACAGATAGCTGGATCCTTGCATAGGCTTTTACCACCCTTTTAGTAATACACTTGGTGATTGAGCTGAGTCCCATAAATCTAGTCCAGAGCTATGACCCCACTGGGGTTTATCCTGTTGATCTCCAACCATCCACCACACGTGTGCATTAACATTTCATAAAAGCGCCACTTACAGGTCTCCTAAAAGCTTTCTCATTTATAGGCTTGAGTCTTCAAAGACCTTATCTTTCTCAATCACTGAAAATAGTTGCTATACCTTAATAATCATTCAAAAACAGAAGATGACTAACTTCTACTCTGCACTAAAATTCCACAATATATCAGGCGGCAACATTATACCAGAGTTATTAACAGGTGGCTCTGACTTACTCTGAGTTCCTATCCAGTCCTATAGAATCACAAAATATCAGTATTTGAAGATTAGTTAATAATTAGCTAATCCAAGGATTATACATTACTCATCCTAGAGGAAATCTGGTTTACAGAGCTGTGTTGTTTAGCACACACCATCATTTTAAGCCTTTGGAATTGTTGACCACATTTTAAAATGTGGAGACTGCACATCGGTATTTAGACATCTATCCAGAATATATAAATAGCTTATACAACTTCATAATAAAAAAAACAAACAACCCAATCAAAAAATGGGCAGAACACCTAAACAAGCAATTCTCCAAGGAAGACATAAAAATGGCCAAAAGACACATGAAAAGTTTTTCAATATCACTAATTATCAGAGAAATACAAATCAAAACTCTAATGAGGTATCACCTCACACCAGTCAGAATGGCCATCACTCAAAAGTCCACAAACGATAAATGCTGGAGAGGGTGTGGGGAAAAGGGAACCCTCCTACACTGTGGATGGGAATGCAGTTTGATGAAGCCATTATGGAAAACAGTATGGAGATTCCTCAAAAAGCTAAAAATAGACTTACCATATGATCCAGCAGTCCCACTCCTGGTTATATATCCAGAGGGAACTTTAATTCTAAAAGACACATGCACCCCAACGTTCACAGCAGCACTATATACAATAGCTAAGACATGGAAACAACCTAAATGTCCACTGACAGATGACTGGATAAAGAAGCTGTGGTATATTTATACAATGGAATACTACTCAGCCATAAAAAATAAAATAATGCCATTTGTAGCAACATGGATGGACCTGGAGATTGTGATTCTAAGTGAAGTGAGCCAGAAAGAGAAAGAAAAATACCATATGATATCACTCATATGTGGAATCAGAAAAAAAAAAAGACATTAATGAACTTACCTACAAAACAGAAACAGACTCACAGACAGTAAGCAATCTTATGGTTACTGGGGGAAAGTGGGTGGAAAGGGATAAATTGGGAGTTTGAGATTTGCAGATACTAACTACTATATATAAAACAAACAAGTTTCTTCTGTATAGCACAGGGAACTATATTCAAGATCTTGTAGTAATCTATAATGAAAAAGAATGTGAAAACGAATATATGTATGTATATATGTATGACTGAAACATTATGCTATACCCCAGAAATAACTGACACATTGTAAACTGACTATACTTCAATTTAAAAAAAAATGATCTGGCTGCATTAGGCTGGTATCCTCACGTAGTAATGACTGGCTGGAGCCTGGAAGCCACTGACATCCTGGACAGGACTTGCGTCCTCCACTTCACCAGTTCTCACCAAGCCAGGCGGCTTCTCACCACATGTTTCATTCATCTAAGTACCCTGCCTGGACCTTGTAAGCATTTGAAATGTTGACCTGTATCATTTTAGAAATTAGAAAATATAAGACTATGAGTGCTGAAATGATGCCTTTAAGAGTGAATAGTCAGTTTACAATGTTGTGTCAATTTCTGGTCTACAGCATAATGCTTCAGTCATACATTGTAAACTGACTATATGTCAATAAAAAAGATAGATATAGATATAGATATAGATATAGATATAGATATAGATAGATATAGATATAGATATATACACACACACACCAAAAAATTAAGTTAAAAAAAAAGAGTGAATAGGCAGAAAGTGACAAAGGTACCTGATAACCAAATCTTGTGTCTACACAAGCTTCTTGTGGATCCTAGAATTTATTCTTCATGAAATGCTACAGTGTTCTAAGGGATACAGTTTGAGGAAACCTGCATACACTACAGTCTTTTCTCTTTTAAAGTTTTTCTTTAAGTTTTTTAATATGTTGTCAACTCTATTTCTGACACAAGCTTCAATTTAAGCAACAAGTTATCAAAAAATAATTATTTCTGAATATCTAAAATAAAGATTATCTGATCTCTATTCAATATTATAGTCTAACAGTCTTATAAGCTTTATTTATGGTTTTTATTTTGTAACTGACAGGCTTTATTCAGATTTTTTTTAATATAACAAACTTAGCACCAAAAAAGAAAACATTAGTGGTCAGATGAATGCACTTTTTTTCTGTATCTTGAACCATTTCAAATAATGGCTATGTTTTTATCATGTGAAATGTATGTCTGTGTGTCATGTGTCCCCTTGTGTTGGAAATACAAATTTACCAGAAGAAAGAAAGGAAAGGAAAGGAAAGGAAAGGAAAGGAAAGGAAAGGAAAGGAAAGGAAAGGAAAGGAAAGGAAAGGAAAGGAAAGGAAAGAAAAGAAAAGAAAAGAAAAGAAAAGAAAAGAAAAGAAAAGAAAAGAAAAGAAAAGGAAAGGAAAGGAAAGGAAAGGAAAGGAAAGGAAGAAAGGAAAGGAAAGGAAGGAAGGGAAGGAAGGAAGGAAGGAAGGAAGGAAGGAAGGAAGGAAGGAAGGAAGGAAGAAGAAAGAAAGAAAGAAAGAAAGAAAGAAAGAAAGAAAGAAAGAAAGAAAGAAAGAAAGAAAGAGAGAGAGAAAGAAAGAAAGAGAGAAAGAAAGAGAGAAAGAAAGAATAAAAGGAAGGAAGAAAGAAAGAATAAAAGGAAGGAAGAAAGAAAGAATAAAAGGAAGAAAGAATAAAAGGAAGGAAGGAAGGAAGAGGAAAATGAAAAGAAAGATAAAATGAATGCTGAGGGTCCTAGCATTGACTATACCAAAAATCCTCCATTTTCTCCTGTAGATCTACTCTCCCCCCTCTCTCTGCCCCAGGAGGCTGACCAATGCCAAGATTCCATGATTTCTGTCTGCTAGTTGGCTTCTACCAATAGAAAGCTGTGGCAACAGAGTTTATAGAGGCAGAAGAATGAAACCAGTGTATTTATTCCTCTAAATCTCTCCTCGTAAGATCGCCTTAAGCTGGCTATATCCTCCATCTAGAGGTCAAGACCCCACTGATGGTGACACCTTGCACAACTTTCTCCTTCCGAGTTGCAGAAACCATTCTCTCTCCTTGTTGCTTTAGACCTAGAGTGTGGTGACATCTTAGATGCTACTGTGCTCAGGGTCAATGCACCATTCCTATGGTTCCCCTTCCTGTACCTTTGTAAATAGTCCCTTTGTAAACATACTCCTTGAATTTCCTATTTTAAACGTGCTGATCATATTAAGATCCAGACTGACAATAAGAGCCACATTTTATGTGTATAATATTTTTTAAATTAAAATAAGCAAAGAGAAATCCCAGGTGAATGTAAATAGTATGAACAATTACCAGAAGAAGCCAAAAGGAACTTCAGCTCAAAGCAATGTATCAAAAGAGTTTTCTAAATAAACACAGTTTCCCCTCAGAGATGAATTATAGTAAGATCTAGTAATGTAACTCTTTCACCTCCACCAAGCATAATTTTGCTATTTCATCATCTCTTCTAAAGATATTTTCCACTTCATTAAATTAATACATGCACTGTTCCATCTTTTTCCATCTACAAGCCCATTTCCAAGAAGCAACTATTCCACCCCTATATCCTTTTTGCTTGATTTTTACTTCCATATATTTTAATAATATCCTTCTTGTCCTCTTTTCTCATTTATAAATTTTAGATACAATCTAATTTATTATAAGTGAGGAATGAGCTGGCTCACCACCAACTCCCTTCCAACCAGTTGTTATATTTCTATTTTGAGTTCCTCATATAGTTACTTATCTTTAGTAAAATACTAACTTCTTTACTCTTTATTCTACAGCTGGTGACGGTATATTGTATGGCAGTAAACCAAATGCACATTTTGACCAACACCAATGCAAACCCAAATGCGCTGCATCCATAATTTTTCTTCCCACTTTTTAAGATATTAATGACCACAGCTTTCATTTCTGCACCACTCTGTTCATCTCTCTTGTAGCTTCTATCATCAGTGTAGTAACTTTGCAATGTCAAGCTTAATAGTGTATGTATGTATATATATGATTAATTTTTCAAAGCTTTATCTGTAAGTTGATGTGACTGATAAAATCAATAAAAGTATTAAGAATGTAGATGTGGTTTCCTGCTGACCCAAACAGTGTAGATTGATTATTGTGATATGTTTTTAACAGCTTCTGTCCAGTTTTCTAATTGTAGTGATTTTTCCCCTTGCCTTTATCCCAGCACCAGTTGATACAAAATAATTACAGGTGTTCTGTTGACTCTGCATTCCTCCTGCAGCCTTCAGTGTGGACTGGCGGAACTCCAGGTCTGCTGCATAACTGTAGTTCAGAGGTTTCCCTTCACTGTCCTTCTAGAGACAAGTTGGCTCCACTATTTCAAAGATTCCAAGATTTTTTCTGTCTCAATTTTCTTCCTCTTTTGGATATAATCCAACCTCAAATAACCTCCCTTTCAAGGGCACAGGAAATATTTTATGATTTTTATGACATTATTCATTAGAACTTTGAAGCTATTTCTTCACTGTCTTCTAACATTCAACATTGTTGATGGAAGATGTGATCCCAGACTTGTCATCTGTCTGTAGGTCATGCTTTTTTCTCAAGAAAGAATTTAGAGTCTTCTCTTTACCCTTAGTAATTTGCATTTTCACAATGATGTGTCTAGGGATGTGTCTTCATTCATTGTGTTAAGAGAACTCAGTGCAGTCTTTAACTGCAAGTTTCAGCTCTGAGAAATCACCTTGTATTTTTTTTCTAACAATGTTCTCCATTCCATTCTCTTTGACCTTTCTTTCTGGAATTCCAGGTATCTGATTTGTTGGGGTTTTGGGGGGTTTCTTTGTTTGTTTGTTTGCCTTTCAAATTATGCATCCTTTTAGCTTTGTTCTATTTTCTGTTTAATTTCTCATCTTTATCTCCCAATGTTTGTATTAAATTTTCTATTAAGTCTCCCAAAGTTTCTATTAAATTTTTTCTCACAATATTTTGGTACCCTCAGGGTCAGTGCCTTGGACACTGGTCCAAGTGGTGTCATGGAGGATACCAGAGACACTGGTATGGTGAGGGCAACAGACACCAACCCAGTGTGAGAAAGTAGGAGGAGCTGGAGTTAAAAGAATGAAAGAATCCAAAATAGCAAAGCATAGTAGGTGGATAAGGAAGGAAATAAAATTTAATGGGCATCTATTAAATGATCCGTCCAGCACTGTTACCTTGGATTTCTTCATGAACATTCCTGCTCCCCTATACACATACACACATGCGTGCGCGTGCACCCCAACATGACTATGGCTACAGGAAGCTATCATGTCCTGGAGCCTGGCCTCATCACTGTTGTCCCCACTTCATTGGTTCAAGGTGGATATCTGAGCAAAGATTAGTTCATCAGTATCTTCCTCAAGGATTTTTTAAAACAAACTTTTTATTTTAAAATCATTTAAGATTTACAGAAAAGTTGTGAAGATAGTATACCTCACACCCTCTTCCCCTTATTGTTAATGTTTTACATTAGCATAGAACATATTTTGCAATTAATGAACCGATGTTGATATATTCTGTTAGAACGTTGCTTCTATTTTATGACCTTGATAGTTTTAAAGAGAACTGGTCAGATATTTTGTAAAATGTCCGTCAATGGAAATTTATCTGATATTTTTCTAACGATTAGACTGGAGTTCTTGGTTTTGAGGAGAAAGACTTCAGAGATAAATTGTCATTCTCATTACAACATATCAAGGGTGCTTACCACCAGCAGGACTCATCACTGTTGTTAATCTTAATCACCTGGCCGAGATAGCATTTGTCAGTTCTCTCTGCTGTAAAGTCACTCTTCCTCTCCTTCCATATTGTAGAGTTTGGGAGGAAGTCACTATGTGAAACCCATACCTAAAGCGCAGAAAGTTATGTTCCACCTACTTAAGGACACAGTATCTAGGTAAATCATTTGGAATTTTTCTGCATAGGAGATTTGTCTTTTTCCTTGTTTATTTATTTATTTAATCATTTCTTTATAGTAGCCTGCATTCATTGATACTTATTTTATACTTTGAGTTTGAATTCAATATTACTTTATTGATTGCTCGAATTTTGCTCATTTTGGCCATTGGCGGCTCCTGCCCCAGGGATTTTTGACCTGATAATAAGAGACTTTCTGGCTAGCTGAGTGTATTTTATGTAAAACTCAAAAGTTGTTTGAAGCCAAATTTTTTTCCGTCAGAGTAGAAAAGTGTGCAGAGAGAAAGGAAAGAATTAAGTAAATGTAGTCTAAAAAAAAAAAAAAAAACCAGAAAAGAGCCCAAAGCAGATACCCCTCTGCCCCTACTTCTTTGGTTAGACTCACATCCTGAGACCTTGTTTTCCCAGCCTGAGATTTTGTGTGCCCCTTCAGTTTCCACAAACAAAATTCTCTTTTTGTTTAAATTAGATCTATTTCCTTAACCTAAAAAGTTAAAACAGAAGCACTGCATTATTCAGGTGAGGACACAGGTGAAGAAATTTCAAGAAACAGCTTTTACTGTGAGTCCACTGACACCTAGAAACCCAGAGTTCAGCTGCATTTCCCTCCATCCCAACCCCATCCTGCCATCCACAGTCCTGTCCCAGAGGCTCTGAGAATGACTGCTACCAACACATTTAGCTCTGCCCACCCTTAGAAGCCACAGGCTCCAGACCAGGTGGTACATCCAGAGTCCTTTGCTTCTAAGTTGAATTTAGGTCCCTTGGAGTCTAAATAAGCCCTTGCCAGAAGCTTCCAAGCCGACAGTGAAAACCAGCACTGCCCAGAGGACTCAGCATGGGTCCCTCTCTTCCAGATATCTCAGGAACAGTGACACTGATGGAGCTGGGCTGATGCCATCTGGGACTGATCTCCACTTTGGTCTCCACCTCCTGGCCTGCCAACACCTCTTCTGCTGCTCTAGTCAGTTGTACTGGCAATAGTCCTACTATCTCCACTTTATCTCCCCTACTCCAGCCAGCTTTTTCTTTCCTATAACATAATTGTTCCTACTTTCTTCAATCTTTGTGGAAAGCCCCAAGATAGCATATCAGCACTCGGTGTTTGCATATTATACTCTACATTATGATGCCAATATAAGACGTGAGAAGAAATTTCATTCTACCTCAAGAACAAGTTTTACGATAGACATCATTCCTATATCACAAATTACGAAACAGTCACTCAGAGAGATTTGTTGTCTTATCTGACACAATGTAGGTGAAGCTGGCATTCAACTAAGGTCTTCTGATTCCAAGAACAGCGCTCATTCCACCATACTATACTGCATGCATTAATAAATTACTCAGTTAAGCTGGGATCTTATTCATTGGCTGAAGAGAGTATATAGCTACCTTAAGTGATAGCCTTCTTAGCATAGCCAAGAAAACCATCAGATCTGTGTGTATAACCAACATAGTGTCCACCTTCATTTTACATAAGTGTTAAGAACAATTTCTTCCTTTCACAAATATATTGTAGTAGGTATGAGAAAGTTAAATGATCAATATGGTTTATTATTGTTAGTAATATAATAACAGAAAACATGATTCCAGCCTTATCTTCTTTAGTTAAACTATAATTCAAAACACTGATAGGTATTTTAGGAATTAGATTGGATTTTGTTTCTAATTGGAAATTAAAAGCCACCTCCATCTAAAAGGCATATCAAGGGCTTCAATACAAACTTGTCTAGACTGGGAGGTTTACTGAAGGTGTAATGTAGTTACACACATTTCAAATAAAGTCGCTGAATTAGCTTTCCATTGTTATTCTAACAAATTATCACAAATTTAGTGGCTTGAAACAACACAAATATACTTATATTACAGTTCTGGAGATCAGGAGTCTGGGGCTCAACAGCCTAAAATCGAATGCTATGTTCCTCTCTGGATTCTCTAGGGGACGATCCACTTGCAAGCTCATTCAGGTTTTTAGCAGAATTCAGTTCCCTGCAGTTGTAGGACTGAGGTCCTCACTTCCTTGCTGGCTGAGTACCCTCTCCAGCTTCTAGAGGCCGCTGCCTGCCTTTGCTCTCAGCCTCCTTCTTCCATCTTCAAAACCAGCAGTCGTGGATGGAGTCCTTCCCAAGCTTCAGATCTCTCCTTTCTGTCTTGTCTCTCTGACCTGGCTTGGAAAGGTTCTCCATTTCTCACATGATTAGATTGAGTCCACACAGATGATCCAGGATCCAACCTCCCCATTTCAAAGTCTGTTCTTTTCATCATACCTGCAAAGACACTTTTGCCAGATCAGGTAACATATTCCCAGGTGCCAGGCATTAAGACCCGGGCATGTCTGGGGCCATGGTTCCACCCATCACAGCTGCACAAGCACTGTTACCTTCAACCACACAGACTTTTAAACCTCTCACATTTATTTGCTGCATTCGAATAAGCAAAACTGTTTTAAACTTTTTTCTTCATTCCAAAGTTTTTCTTAATTCCCCCTCCCCCAAAAAATGTATGCTCTGTCCATAAAATTTAGGAAGTGAATGTATAAATTCATTCATATTAAATTTTCTAAACCATTTTCATGAACAATATATTTGATAAGTTCTGTTTGCCTTCCTTTCACTTCCTTGTACAACCCCCCACTGACTTAACTTGATTTCAGAGAAATTTATGACTGCTTTCTCTCTTCTTGAACATTGAAATTACGCTTTGAGAGCAGCAGACTTCCTGAAGAGTAAGAATCACTCGTGCCTTTTTCTATATGAAGAAACTAAAATTTTCAGTTTTACCAGAAGTCATCCCGTCTTTCAACAATGACTAGTTTCCAGTAATGACATCTCACTCCTACTCAACCCTAATAAAACATTTAAAATACTGCTTAATTAACAATAAACTGACCTTTCCAGGGACCAGTTACCCAGAAAATGCATTAACAAATCTTTGCTTCCCCTTTTCTTTGTCAATACTAAGCAAGTTATCTCCTATATTAGAACGGTCAGAAGAAATAAAGGATGCGATTGAAAAATCAGTTGGTATTAACTGTAATTTTTTTTCAGTAGCTCTGGCAAAGCATGAACATTATGTTACAATTCTAATATGTGGGTAAAATGAAACTTATCTGTTTCTTTTCTTGTTTTGTCTTCAACTACCTTTCCCCCGATCTTATGTATAACCAGCTTCAAATATCATGTTGACGCAGGTAACTCTCAAGTCCATGTTGCCAGACAAATGGCCTATTCTCTCATTTCTGAAAGCTGCGTTCGAACATTCCTTATGAACTCAAACTCCAAACATCAAAAACGTTAGTCATCAATTTTACTACCATTATAATTGTTGTACTCAGAGAGTTGAAGAGGGAGAGAACAAAGAAGGTTAGATAAGAACTTTGGGGTTGAATGTCTCAGAAATTAACAACATGAGGAATCTGTTCATGTAACAACGGACAGTGAAGCCGTTCCCTAGAGCAGTGCTGACTTCTACACACAACTGAAGAGAACTGAGGTGAGGTCACTGGTAAATTAGCAAATGGCTCTTCTAAAGGTAGTGACAATTCATCCTCCTGAAATAACACATGAAGACCATTTGGGGAAAGATGGAAAGAATGAATGGGGTGTGAAGAACCAGGAATGCGGCCAGAGTGATCGACTGATGTTTTCAAGATATAGATCTGATCACACCTCCACTCTCCATCTCCCGAGACAGGGCTCAGTTCACAATGCAGTCTACCACCATTGAGTCTTCCATGTCCCGGACAAATATTCTCAGCCTTACAGAAACATGGAGCAATGCCTTTGTTCTTGATAATGACTGATGAGTTCCTTTTATCCCTGCAAGCTCTCTGGCCTGCAGCAGTTGAGGCAATGCCAGAGGGCCCAGGCACTCTCCCAAGGACCCAAGACTGCCTTACCAGATGCAGCACACGTAGCTGCTCTGCCTGTGAGCTCCCTGCAGGAGCAGACACAGGTGGCTTCATAATCTCTGCTCCCCCTGGTGCTGGCTTCAGATCCAGGCAGGAGACAGGAGCTATGGATAAGTCGTAAATTAGGTACCACATGCAGAGATCTTAAAGTTCAGAAAAGCAAGGGACTCAACTATCCCAGCAGTTCATTTCACACTGCCCCTTCAATCAGCCTGGAATTTCTCATTCCACCATATCTGCTTGTCTTTATCTATTGCTACATAATAAATTACCCTCAAATTTAATGCCTTAAAACAACAAGCATTTATTATCCCAGTTTCTGTGGTTCAGGAGCTTAGTTATGTGAGTCTGGCACAGAGTCTGTCAGGAGGCTGCAATCAGGATGTCAGCCAGAACTAGAGTTGTCTGAAGGCTTGACTGGACCTGGTGCGTTCCCTGCCAAGCTCACTCATCACTCATACGGCTATTGGCCAGAAGCCTCAATTCTTTGCCATATGATCCTCTCCATAGAGTAAGTGAGCTGAGAGAGAGAGCAACCACCAAAAGGAAAAAAAAAGTAAAATGTATTATGTGGCTTTCACAATCTCCAGGAAGGCCAGAGCCTCAGTCTTGGCATTTCCACAGAAAAAACAGCACCCCAACCAGGAGGACCGCCCCATTGGCAATATCTCAGATGACATCGTTGGGTACAGACACTGCAGTTTAAACAACTGATACTAAACACTAAAAAACAGAACCTCCACTGCTAATTCTGCTAAAAGCCAGATACCACCATTTCCCGTACCGGGAAACAGTGGATTCTGTAAGGCACACCATCCTCAAGGTCCTCTCTGCCATATCAAACTCTGAAGCACCTCACTGGTAGAGCCAGTGCCTACTCCCCAAGTGCAAAAGGAAACTGGGAAAATTAACTTCTGTTTTCTGTCTTGGGGGATTTTACTCCCCAATATAACATGGAAAATTCCCAAACTAAAATAAGGTATCCGAAAGATGCTGGACAATAACAAAGCCTAAAAGGTCCACTCCACTGAGTTTCCCAAAATCAGCAAACTTGCAAACAGCAACAACAAACAAATTCTTAACATAACGCCACTATCTTTCGTATAATTGAAAATGGATGTACCTCCTTAACGGTGAATCAGTTTTAAAATTTCATAATATAGATATATATCATACACACACACATATACACACACACACACATACATATACACGTACCCATGGTCTATGGATAATATCCTTAGACCTACATCTTGATAATGTCCCCAACATGACATTCTGTAATCTGTGGACTAAGTTGTAAAGTCACACACTACCAGCACAGCCTATGTAAAATAGTAGAATATTTGCTGGAATAAAGAAATGAATAACTGAGAGAGCAAGGACAGAAACAGAAGTAGATAACACTAGTCCTACAGGTGGTCATAAAGCTACATAGTTGACAAGTTAAGACTTACCTCCTCCACAGCATCTTCCATGTTCCTTTGTTCTAAGCCAGCAGCTTGTGAACTAACCCAAACATTTATTCCTAAGGGGCCGGAGTCCTTGACGCCTGGGGAGAGGGATTACGCTGCCACCTAACATTCATCTTTACCGCCTGATGTGACAGGAAGCCAAGTGGCCTCCTGGGTTCAACACTCTTCTCAGCCTCTCTCAACACAGCAGCAGCCCTGGTCTCTTTTAGTAACAGGTTTTTTCACTCCCAGACAACACTGCAACCCTGAATACCTGCCTGTTTATTCAGTGACATGAGGAGTCAAAAATGAGCAAGTGTTTCAACTTTCAATATAGTAGTACTATTGTTACGTTCTCTGGTGAAATATTCTTATTCAGTTGGAAAAACCTCAATCTCAGATTCTGTAGAAACATGTTTGTCTCTCTAGGTGTCTCTAGGAAGTCTTTCTTATTTTGGTTACTTAAACTTTCAAACAAATTGTGGGAGTGGCAACAAACTGTTACTACCAAAAAATTGGTAAATTGGTCAGAGATACCAATTTTATTTGCACTCTTGATTCTCAGATCCATGTCTATGTATTCTGACTTTAGGACAAATACATATATATTTTTCACTTTCCCCACTTTATTAAAGAAAAAGCAATGATGGCAAATCTCTAGAACATAGTCAGTTTTATGGGATTCTTCCCTTAAAAACATGACATTTCCAAACACATGGCCAGAGTGTACATGGTTTCTAACTGTACTAAGTAGGTGAGATGCTGAAATCCTAAAATGTTCATCTTCCAACTTTCCCCAGTCTGTGCTCTGCTTTGGATTGGCAGTAATCACCTGAACAGCTGCTATGGCCTCGTTAATTTCTGTCTGTAGCTCTCTGAGCTCTTCTGTACGCAGTGTTCACAGAATCTGAGCAGCTTCCTTAAGAACTGCATCTCCTATGTCAAGACCAAGAATATGCTTGCCTAAAGTGACAGGCAAGCCATCTTTTGTTTGATTTGCTTTAGCAACTGCATCCTGCATATATAATATATAATATACTATGTATTATATATATTTGGAGAAAGAGATAGAGGAGACAGAGATAGAGACAGGGATGTAATTAAGATAATTAATCAGCTAGCTGACCTTAAAATATAGAGATTTTCCTGGGTTATTCAGGCCCAATGTAATTACACGAGGCCTTACAAGCAGAAGAGGAAGACAGAAGGGTCACTAGAAGAGGTGTGACAGAGACACACACTGGAGAGATGAAGCAGAGAGATCTGAAGCATGAGAGGGACTCGAAGGGCCATTGTTGGCTTCAAAGGAGGTCATAATCCAGGAAATGCGGGCAGCCTCTAGAATGATTCCAGTTCACAATCAGCAAGGAAGTGGGGAACTTCAATCCAAACTAGGATGGAACTAAATTCTGCCAACAACCTGAATGGGCCTGGAAATGAATTCTCTACTAAAGCTTCCAGAAAGGAACATGTCCCTGCTGACATCTTGATTTCAGCCTTGGAAGACTCTAAACAGAGAACCAGCTGAGCTATGCCGTGCCTGGACTTCTGACCCAAAGAAATCCTGGGATAATAAACAGGCCACTTTTATAAACCGCTAGATTTAGGGTAATTTGTTACGGCAGCAACAGAAAGCTAACACAATAAGGCATTTGGTAAGTCTCCAGATAGCATTCACACAAAAGCACGATCATCAGACAAGGCAAGTGGAAATACAGAATAAATCATCTAGTCTACCAAGAATAAATTACTTCTCCTATATGATGCTCTGTGTCCAATATAATCAACTAAGTGGCTGGCTGGAGTCCTAGGCATATGGTAGCATACAGCAATTCAGAGCAGGTCGATGCTGGTAACAAATTGGACAATCAACCGCGACAGCTGCCCTGTTAGCTCTGGCATGAGGAAGTCTATCTTGTTGAAGCCATGTGTAATCTATGACTCTTGGTTATAGTCACAATCTACCTTGTATACGAACCCATTAAGCAAGGACCAAAACTGGGGTAACTAGGGAAAAACAGAGTAACAAGTCCTCCTGTCTACTTGATCACTGAGATCCTCTTCTGCAGTAGGATACCTCTCATAAATATACACATGGGGCATAAATCTTCCCATGTTCCAAAGGATGAATCCACCTACTACTTCCTCAAGTGTCCTAGTCACCAATCCTCCAGTGTTTTTCCACACAGTTCTCTGGAAATATTCTGGATATAGATCCATTTCCTCAAGGCATTTCTCCTACCACGTAAATTGGACAATGAAACATCCTGGTCCAAGTTTTGCACATTGGGAGGATTTCTCTTCTTCACTCTCCTTTAGGGGCACCTCTAAGTCTATAATTGGGCCAGAATCCAGTTCTGGTTGGTGCATAGCCATCAGTAAACAGGCTCATTCTTTTTCTTCCCAATCAACTCATCTAAAGAAACTTTCTCTATAAGAGTTGAGGGGAGATGTGGCTGTGTAGCCAGAGTAAGCATATTAGAAGTTGTGAGCCATCTGTTTATTCAATTTAATTTGGCCCTTTGGAACTGAAATACATCACTGTAACTTGACGTTAAAGGGCTGCTGAACCACCCAGGCTTGGGTTCAGATATCACCCAGTCCTCGATGGGCAATGTAGGTCCCAGGAGAACTTAGGATGCCATGGCCAGGAATTAAATCTCCATTAGGAATAAGGAGAAGACCAAGAGCTTCTTCTCAAAAAGACTAGTTATCTGTCAAAGAGAGCATTACAATTCCACTCAAAGGCCTGCCACAGACTTCATTCATACAGATCAGCCATGGATATTTGGATACTCCAGGTCTTAAAAGACCCAACAGACCCTCTGGCCCAGCTAAAGTGTACTCTCTTGCCCTGGAACCCACTCCGAGCTGGCAAGCAGCCTTCTGGGCTACTTGGTTAAATGTTTGAGTTATGTTCCTTCTAAAATCTAAAGAAGACCACCAAGCATGGTGATCGTTTTTTAGCAGTAGGGGAAGCAAATTTCACAAGTTTTGAAAAACAAACAGAACCAGATCTTATATACTTCTATCTATCTTCTGTACAGCAAAGATTTCCATTTCACAAATCTGAGAAAAAAATTAAATTTTTAAAAATACAATGTCTACTTTGATCTAGTGTTAATCTCTAGAAGGGAGAAATAAGTTTAAAAAAATTTTAATACAATGAAGTAGAGCTTAATAATGCTTATCCTGGGAGTTATTTTATCTTCTTAATTATTTAAGTTTATTAATCTTTAATCTCCTGGACTACTGAAAAATACAGAGATTAAAAGTTTTAAATTTTTTCATTTTAGTTTTAATTTAAAAACACATCAACCCAGTTATTCAAAAACTTATGAGTGTGTTTGGAATGTTTGTTTTAAGTGTATTTAGAACAATGAGGCATGTGCATCTACTTCTTTGACTGCAAATTTTATATCTAAATACAGATCAAGCATCTCCTATGAAAATTTGGTGTCCAAATAGACGAATTCTAAGTATAAAACACTAGATTTTAAAGACAGAGTATTAAAGATGTAAAATATTTTTATTATTAATTTTTTGGGTTTTTTTATGGAGGTCCTGGGGATTGAACTCAGCACCTTGTGCATCTATACCCTCCCCCCCACCATAGAGTATTTTTTATGTTGATTACATGTTGAAATATATTTTAGATATTTGGGGGTAAATAAAATATATTACTAAAAATTTGTTAAAAGAAGAATATAGGGATTAATAAGGCACTTACACAATGACTCATAAAGCATTTCATATTTTTCCAGTACCTACCACAGTTTCTGGCTCTTTTTATAATCGCAACAAATGTTTCTCTGAATGCCTGATAGGATCCTCACTAATGTGGTAGAGCAGCAATAGTGTGAACATTGGAGCCTAAAAATATCTAGAACTAAATCTCATCTCTAATACTTATCAGCTCTGAGACCCAGGGGGAATTAGCTGGACTGAATAATGATGCCTCCAAAGATATCCACCTCCTGGTCGCTGGGACCTGTGAATATGTCACTTTAAATGACAAAAGGGACTTTGTAGATGTGATTAAATTAAGGATTTTGAGATGGAGAGATTATCTTGGACTATCCGGGTGGGCCCATTGTAATTACAGGGTCCTTATAGGAGGAATGTAGGAAGGTGAGAGTCAAATACAGAGCTGTAATGATGGAGGCAGAGATTTGAGGAATACAGCCTTCCTGAAACCTTGATTTTAGGACTCCAGAACCATAAAAGAATAAATGTGTGTTGTCTTAAACAATTAAAATTGTGGTAATTTGCATAACTGAAAAGTCATTCAGGCACTCTGAACCTTGGTTCCTTTCAGAGAAAAATTGAAGTAATATATTTGTGCTGGAAGGATTAAACATAATTTTAAAGCCCTGGGCACTTATTATGTCTTCAGTAAGTGACAGCTATTATGACACTCACCGTATTGTGGGAGGTGCAGCCTAGCGTTGATTAGAAGCCTGGGCTCAGGACTCAGACTGACAGGTGTTCCTTTCCAGGCTCTACCACTGACTGATTCTAGGTTTCCTCATAGGCTGTTATCATAACACTGTTGCAAGGATTAACTCAAATATTTCATATGAAATACTGAGCCCCATGCCTGACATGAGGCGAGCACATCATAAATGTTGGCTCCAACTACTACTGCTTCTCCTACTGTTTGTTTTCACAATTTCACCACTCATACATTCAAAACTATCTGTGTAATTTAGAAAGATGTCCTGTAATTTCCTGCCACCATATGACTATATCTTGCCATGGTCACTCACTCTGAACTTCAAAGAGCAAAGTTGGCCTGGGGGCTTAAAATGGTAGCTCTATCCTGAGCTCACCCAGATTTAACCTTAACCATTAATTCCTCCCATTCCATTCCAAAAAGAAAAAAGTTGCTTTATTAAAAAACCAAACTAGGCTTCAGTAAATATTAACAAATACTAAAACCAATAATGTTTTTAGCTTTAGCAAACCAAACCCTTAAGATACAATACATTTTTCTTTCTTGTCCTAAGCATCCCTTTACCAGCTTATTCTCAGCTGGGCTTTACACAAGCATTTCTTCCTGGCCTTTACATAATTTGAAATATATATTCTCTTGCTCTCATTTTGATAAATCATGAATAGTGCCTTTAAAAGCCCCTGTTACAGTAGCCCTACTATACTCATAACTTTTAGTTATAAATTAAAGATAAAACATAATAAGAAATACAAATCAAAATGTTCAACATGCATAGCCATGACTTATGACTAGCTTTAAAACACTAGTTTTAAAATGAGAAATTGAAAAACTAAAGGGAATTTCTGATTTTCATTAAGTTTTCTTCTGCTAATACGTTCATTACCATCACTGTCACGAAGAAAAAGAACATTCAACTTTCATGGAAACAATTCATTTTCTATTTTAGATGGAAGGTTAATGTGTGTGTATCCACAGTATCTACATTTGTATTTATTTATATCACATGAGTTTGCCAGCACAGGAAATGTACTTTTCAATGAACTAAATTTGAATGAGTATATATATATTACAAATGAGGACATTTTTAAGAATAAAAGGGGGCACTTTAGTAATTATATCAAGAAATAGATGTAAACTGGGACTGTCCTGAACAGCTTGAACATGTGGTCAACGTGGTCATCGTTAGTTGAACAGACATGGCATCACCTGGGTGGGGAAGTTGGAGGGGGAGGAGAGAAGGTACTAGCTACTCTCCATCTTAAAGCCGACTCCACCTCTATACCTACCACTCCCCTTAGCGGGTGTCAAAGTGCCCTTTAAAGGGTTGCTTGGCTCTTTGGGTTTCAGGCTAACTTAGAGTAAGAACTAGAAGAAGAAGGAACCAGAAGCTTTTAGATACTCATTATCATTCTTCCCACCCCCATGATTATCGTCTTTCATGCTCTGTTTCTGACATAATTTCAAGCACATTTATTATTCAACAAACTTTGCTTTACCATCTATCACGTGCTAGGTAATTTAGGGATGAATAAGAATTCTTAAAGAGCAACAAGTCACATAGAAGAGACTGTCAAACACAAGCATTCATGATACACAAGCGGGCGTTTAGAAATGTGTGCTCAGGTAGGGTGATAGCATGTGTGACAGAGGGCCTTAAAAAACCAAATGGAATGAGAGAAGCATTTATAGAGGGTATAACCCTTAAAATAAGAACCAACCCTTTAGACATTCCTGGCAGAGGAAACAAAATAAAAAGGGCCAGAGACTTGAAAACTTGATCTGAGGAAACTGAGGAAAACTGAGCATCTGATGTAAGAGTATCCAGTCTAATAACACACATTGCCAATAGGGACATGAAAAGATGCTCAACATCACTAATTATTAGAGAAATGCAAATTAAAACTACAATGAGGTATCACCTCACACTAGTCAGGATGGTCATTGTTTAAAAGTCCACAAATAATAAATGTTGGAAAGGGTGTAGAGAGAAGGGAACCCTCCTACACTACTGGTGAGAATGTAATTTGGTGCAGCCACTATGGAAAATAGTATGGAGAATCCTTAAAAAACTAAATAGACTTACTATATGATCCAGCAATCCCACTCTTGGGCACATATCCAGAGAAAACTCTAATTCAAAAAGATACATGCACCCTCCATGTTCATAGCAACACTATATACAATAGCCAAGACATGGAAGCAACTTAAGTGTCCACAGACCAACGATTGGATAAAGAAGTTGTATATACATAAAATAGATTAACAAGTTTAGACTGTATAGCACAGGGAACTATATTCAGTATCTTGTAGTAAGTTATGGTGAAAAAGAATATAAAAATGAATATATGTATGTTCCTATATGACTGAAGTATTGTGCTGTACACCAGAAATTGACACAAGATTGTAAACTGACTATACTTCAATTAAAATATATTTAAAAAAAACAAAAAGTAAAAAAGCTGTTTGTTTTTATACACACACACACACACACACACATATACACACAATGGAATACTACTCAGCCAAAAAAAAAATGAAGTAATACCATTTGCAGCACCATGGATGGGCCTAGACATCATCATGCTAAGTGAAGTAAGTCAGACAGGGAAAGACAAATATTCTGTGATATCATTTACATGTGGAATCTAAAAAAAGACACAAATGAACTTATTCACAAACCAGAAAGACTCACAGATAAAGAAAACAAACTAATGGTTATCAGTGGGGAAGAGGGGAAGGGATAAATGAGGAGTTTGGGATTAGCAGATATAAACTACTAATATAAAATAGATAAACAAGGTCCTCCTGTATAGCACAGGGAACTATATTCAATATCTTGTACACTATGCTGTACACCAGAAACTAACAAAACATTGTATATCAACTATACTTCAATTTTAAAAAACTAAAAAAAATTTTTTTAATAAGAAATAAATTAAAAAAGAGTATTCAGTCTACCGATGAGATAGGCAGAAAATGTACAGGAAGTCTTTGGTAGAATCAGGAAAGATTTTATTTGCCAAACCAGGTAGTTTAGACTTTAACCTACCTAGAAAGGGAGCCAAGGCGTTCAGGCAGAGCAGGGCATGGTGTGATTTATTTACCAGAGGATCACTGTGGGTCAGTACTGAAATCTATTAAAGGAGGGTGAACAGACCCCGTGAGAACCGCCAGGCAGTCACTACACTGTCCAAGAAAGTCAGCAGTCCTCAATCCTAGGTGAGCAGCAGCACCACCTGGGAAATTTTTTTTTTAAAAAAACAGATGTTGGGCTTCATTCCCAGAGGTTCTGGTTCAGTTATCCTGGGGTGGGCCTGGAAATCTTATATATATGTTTTCTAGTTTCAAAGAGATTCTAAGGTTGAGAGCTACTGAGATAGGAAGGTTCTTAAACCAGAATTAGGAGGAGGGGGTAGGTGTGAGCAATTGTAATGTGGGTGATGGAATGGATGGTGAAGGGGTGAAGTCCAGAGATGCATGTAGAATTTGGATAGATCCTAGTTTTCTGGCTTGGGCTACTGTTTGCATTTTGATGACATTAAGCTGTACCAGATAATGTTTCAGAAGACTTTACACAAGGAACAAGATGTTTCTCAAAAACAAAAACAAAACAAAGTTAAATAAGTACTACTTTAACAAGATACCCAATGAATCTGAACTTTATATGGTGGTAGAACAGGAATTGGGAAGTTGCTGACACTTTCAGTTTTTGAGTCTAAGAACTGATTACCTTCAGAGTCTCCTTGTTTGGAGATGGGGGTGAAGAGTGCCATCCCTTTGATGATATACGCATAAAGCAATTCCCAAACAGCCCTCTGGAGAAGATGCTACAGACCGATAAGTTAAACATTTGTTCTGTTTAGTAATGAGTTGTAAGAGGAGGGTGCAGGGTACTGAATGATATGTTTCCTGTTTTCCAGATTTGACAACAAAAAACCACAGCTGAGCACAAGTCTGATACTGAAAGGACACAATGCCTGCCTTTTCCATTTATTTCTAAATGCCTAATATATACATTTCCCTGACAAGCAGAACAGTATTCTGTTTACCCCAGCACACCATTCTCTGCTGTGAAGAAAGGAGCAGGAGAAAGGTGTGGAGCTGAGTAGAAGGAGAGTAATCACCAGAGACACTTAGCACTTACTATGTGGGCTACTCTAAATACACTTAATTTTATTCTCCTAACAACTCTTTGAAGTAGATACTATTTTTTTTTTCAGATTAAAAGAGGTTTTATTTCAGAGCCTTGAAAACTTTACTGGCTTCTTTTTTTTTTTTAATATTTTTTATTGATTTATAATCATTTTACAATGTTGTGTCAGTAGATACTATTTTTATCCTCGTTTTTCCTAAGAAAACAGATGCACAGAGAGGTTAAGTCACTAGCTCAAGACCATACAGCTGGCAAACAGCAGAGCTGGAATAGGGAAACACAGCTGGGCTCCAGAGAGTCAACATTCGGAACCAGTACCAGAGGGGTAGCCTCATCTACATTTTCTGATCCCAAAAGGATTTATTTCTTTGCCAGTTTTTATTTTAGTTAATAGGACTTAAAGTGGGGTCATAATATATAAGATGCCAAGACCATCATATTGATGACAGAATCTATTGTATAGTTGCAATGCATATCTTAGGGAGTTAAAAGTCTTGTTAAAAGTCAAGAAGTGAAATAATTTCATTGTTCCTATTACTAAAATTAAAAGTTATGTATAAATTGTATAAATTAGACACTGCTTAAGTAAAAAAAATTGGAATGTTATATAATTTTTCATTTCATTAAGCATGCCCAGATATTCTAAGAGTAATAGATATTCCAAAATAACATGTTTTTAAAAGATCAAGTAGCCTTTATGATAGAGGAAGCACTGTTATCCCTAGCATGAATGTAATAGTGATGTGAAAAACTGTGGTCTGTCTTGTCATTTAATAATAAAATGATTAACAGTATGGGATTTTTATGAGCCAGGAGAAAAAAAAGGCAGTGTCCACCTGCCTTCCATCGGGCAGGTGGACGCTGTGGAAGTGGCCTGGGGTTAAACCACTTCACCTGTGCTCAGCCGGCAGGCTGCATATAGAGCATGCGTTCATACGTCTAGGAGAAGGAACCAATGAAGAGAGAAAGGTTAAAGGGTCAGAAGAGGGCAGTAATTGATGGAGCAGGGTCTGGAGGTGAGGCTTCCACAGCTCAGATGGAAGGATTGCCTTTTACCAGGAAAAGGACAAGAGGGATGGATGCAGATAACTTTTTAGACAAATGTCGGACACTGGTTCCCATCTGATGAAGCAGGAAGTAAAACCTGTACTGAGGGTAGAAAGTGGGGAGTGGTTTGAGGTGTTGACAGTCTGCAGTTTCCACTTAGAGGTTGTTAAACAGGTTTAGCAGCACCAGAGGAAGGACCAGCCTCAGCTTGTGGCTACATGGGAGAGGGCCCAGTGCAAAATGAAAAGCTGGATTCCTTGTCCCAAAATGATTAAAAATTTCAAAACAGCAAAAGCACAGCATTGAATCAAGCTCAGGCACCAGGCCCTTCTGAGTGTGAGGCCCTGTGGGACTGCAGAGGTCACAGACCTTAACTGAAGGCCACAGAGAGAGCTGATTCTCTAAATCTATGCTGGCCTCAGCCTGAATTTACACAGATCAGACTTCTGACTCACTCCACATCTAACCAAAATCTCTCTCCATGAGGAAGAAGGGAAACCAGTGAGGAGTAAATTCCCTCTGATCAGAGGCAGTTTTTCACCTCCTGATTTTGTAGCTAAGCAGAACAATTACTCCTCTCCTCCTATAAAACAGGGTGTTGATTTTTATTTGTGAGCAAGTCTTGCTTATTATCCCAAAGTCTTTGCTAGGTTGCTCCATACTAATAACAGATAAATTATCCACTTATAAAGTGACCATATTTCTTTAAAAAGAGATCATATTTTTTAACAATACAAAATTATTTCATCTCAAGAGATTAGAGAAGGTCACCACTGGTCACCACTGGACAACGGGGGAAAAAAACACTTCTGTGAAGGAACTTTGAAACTATTCAATTTTCTGTATCCTTGTAGAGGTTAAATGAGTTATGAGTCATATTATATAAACATTACATAGCAAGTTTCAAATTATATTTAATTTCAGAAAATTGACATTTTATCAGTGTGTTTCCTTCCAACATAAATTTCACTTTCTTATCCCAAAAAAATCAGTGTTTTTCCAAGTAGAAATTTTTCTCGGTCATTAGCTGGAAATATTTGTCTTAGAGCTAATGAGATAACCAAATATTTGTGTAAATCCTTCAGCAACCTGACTTGTGTATATTACTCTTAATTATTTTTGTTGCCATGAACTCTCAAGATACTGAGTGTACCTGCTGGTTATGTTTTCAAAAACATTTGTATTATCAGACTAGCTGAAACTATTTTAACTATGTTTGTAGAGATTTTGTGGCAGCCAGAATGCACATGAAGAAACATTTTCAAAATAAATAAAACTGCAGAGATAAAACGAAGCAGGTGGTATCTTCCAGAGCGCCCTCCTGTCTTAAGAAAATTTGCTAGTATAAATATACCATTTTCAAAAATCTCTGGGAATGTAAACTACAATGGTTTGGTTGTACGTGTGCCTCAATTCTCTCTCTCTCTCTCTCTTTTTTTCTTTTTCCTACCACTATAGAAAATCCCATGGAGTTAGGCTTACATCAGACTTTGAGTCTGTTCATTATTATGTCTATACTTTGAGCAGTCTGTCAAAATCTCTAAAATACCTTCATCTGTGCAATGGAAGTTCTCAATTCTGAGATGATTACAGAAGCACACTTAGGAAGAAAAAAGCATACAGGAAGAGGAATTATGCACATCACCCTGTGTTCTGACCCTAACTTCATTATAATGGAGGCAGTGAACTTGGATAGATGACCTCCCTGAGCCACAATGCGTCAGCGATGGTAAATATATAATAAAACAGCAACATCAACACCCACAGGGCTCCATTGAGGACCAAATGAGATTACATCATTTTAGAAGTGTTGCTCAACTGTAAGTAGACCGATAGAGAGAGAGAAAGATAAAGGTTGAGAGGATTAAGATGCTGCAGGATCACAGTTTGTACTCTCAGAAATTCCCAGCGTGGTAGGAGAAACAATAAGGATTCACAAATAACTGTAGCACATGGAAAAGCACGCTGCCAAAAACACAGGTGGTGCCACCTTTGTTCCTGATTTCTTCTCAGCCCGTTCAGGCATCCTGGTCTCACTAACTTGCATTTTTGAAAAAGTAGTACCCAGCATTCAGCAGTGTTAGGGGCAGCAGGACCAGCTACACCATCTGTGGGGCCCTGTACAAAATGAAAATGCAGGTCTCCTTGTTAAAATTCTTAGGGATTTCAAAACTGTGACAGCTGAGCATTATGCCAAGCGCAGAGGCGACTCTAAGGGCAAAGCTCTGTGCGACCACACAGATCACAAGCCCACGGAGCCAGTCCTGGGGACCAGCGAGACAGTGATCCTGGCAATTTCAGCAGCAATTGTTGAATTTCCAAGAAGGTTGCATACAAGGCTCAAAGTTGGACAGAAAGAACCATCATGCGAAATTACAGCCCTGTATTTACATGTTAAAGACATCGCTGGCGCTTCTGTGACTGGGGAACCATAGCCTGGGGAACTTAATTTTATTCCAACCACTATCAAGGCTAAAGAGACAATTCTCTATAACCTCCATGTTTCTATGGGTCAGTAGCTCTTGATTCAGTGTCTGGGGTAGAAATATCTGATTGTTCTAGCTACAGGGAATACGGGAAAGCAGGAGAGTGGCTTTTCCCTCAGATAGCAGCAGGTAGACTGTGCCTCCCAGCAAGGCCCATAAAAATAGGAAATTCTCCAAACATAAGAAAGAGAGGACATGGGCTAGGCAGCCAACAAAGATGACAAAAGTCCATTAGAGAAATAAAATAATTTTCTCAAAAACAAACAACCCAATCCAAAAATGGGCAGAAGACCTAAACAAGCAATTCTCCAAGGAAGAAATACAAATGATCAATAGGCACATGAAAAAATGCTCAATATCACTAATTATCAGAGAAATACAAATCAAAACTACGATGAGGTATCACCTCACACCAGTCAGAATGGCCATCATTCAAAAATCCACAAATGACAAATGCTGGAGAGGCTGTGGAGAAAAGGGAACCCTCCTACACTGCTGGTGGGAATGCAGTTTGGTGCAGCCACTGTGGAAAACAGTATGGAGAATCCTCAAAAGACTAGGAATAGACTTACCCTTTGACCCAGTAATCCCGCTCCTGGGCATATATCCAGAAGGAACCCTACTTCAAAAGGACACCTGCACCCCAATGTTCATAGCAGCACTATTTACAATAGCCAAGACATGGAAACAGCCTAAATGTCCATCGACAGATGACTGGATAAAGAGGAAGTGGTATATTTATACAGTGGAATACTATTCAGCCATAAAAACTGACAACATAACGCCATTTGCAGCAACATGGATGTTACTGGAGAATGTCATTCTAAGTGAAGTAAGCCAGAAAGAGAAAGAAAAATACCGTATGAGATCGCTCATATGCGGAATCTAAAAAAAAAAAAAACAAAAACAAAAACAAAAACACAAAACAGAAACAGACTCATAGACATAGCATACAAACTTGTGGTTGCCAGGGAGACAGGGGGTGGGAAGGGACTGGGATTTCAAAATGTAGAATAGATAAACAAGATTGTACTGTGTAGCACAGGGAAATATATACAGGATCTTGTGGTGGCTCACAGCCAAAGAGAATGTGACAATGAATGTAGGTATGTTCATGTATAACTGAAAAGTTGTGCTCTACACTGGAATTTGACACAACATTGTAAAATGACTATAACTCAATAAAAAAAGTTTATATATGAAAAAAGAGAAAATAATTTTCTCAAGCAGATAAAGTTATAAAGTTTGGTACACTGGTTCTGATTTCACTCAAATACACAAGTGTATCTTGTAAAGAAGGCCCTGATAGTACCAGATGTGTAGAAAATATATACACAGTTTCTCTCTTCTTTCCCACTTCTTTCCATTAGAAATGACCTTGGAAGTCCCCAGTTTGTTCTCAATATCTTCTCAAAAATTAGACTGATCTTAAGCCAATCCTTTCTTCGGACCAAAGTCATCACTCAGGTGTTGTGGCGATAGTCCACTGCTTTTTGCAGTTCATTCCTGCACATCTGGGTTCCGTTCTCTCCTCCCCAATCATGTGATTCTGGTAAGACTGCCCATCACCCTCTGTTCCCCTATATTCCTTTTAATGCCAGTGAGACCCAGGCCCAGCCAATTATAAAACCCCCTTTTCCAAGCCAAGGGGGTCCGATACAGACACTCTCAAACTTTAATGTGCACATCAGCTAGGGATCTTTTAATACGAGGATTCTGATTCAGTCGATGTGGGAGCACCTGAGAGTTTGCATTTCAGATAAGTTCTCGGATGGTGCCTCTCCTGTTGATCTATGGGCAGTGCAGGGAGTAGCAATGACCTCGGTCTGTCTCCCCAGGGGTCTAGGGTTGTACACTGCAACCAAACCAGGCCAGTCCATCAACAGAGGAAGCTAAGGCAGGAGCGAGCAGAGGTGGGAAGAAAGGGAATGTCCATTTTGCTTCCACTTCAAGCCAGTTGTGCCTGGTGCCAGGTCCTCCTCACTCCAATCACACAGGCCTATAAATCCACTTTTTGTTTACATGAGACTGAGTTGGATTTCTTCACTTGCAACCAAAAGTATACACAGAATATAAACTTCCTTTAGATATAATCTAACAGTGTCCAGGTCGTCCTGAACAAAGCTATTCCTCATTTGCTACGTTTGCAACCAACTTACTTTAAAGAATTTTGAATTCTGACTCATGATTATAAGAAATAACTAGGAACAAGTAGATAATCGCCAAATTAGTTGTTGCATGTTTTTAATTCACTTAGTTTTCTATTGGAGTAGTCATTGTTTAAGTGAAGCTAATATCGTATCTTTTAAGGCTTTCTTTGATCAATTGGGTAAAAAAATAATACTCATTAGAGTTGTTCATTCTCACTCTAGCAGCATCCCGTGTTTTCGATAAGTGAATATACCTCTCGAATCAGGAAAAGGGGTACAATACAGCTCCAGTTTGTTGTGGGATACAGACATTTACTGCAGAGCTAAATCAGTATTCTAAATGACAAGCTGTTGACTCCTAAAATTTCACCAAGTTCATGTATGTCTACCAGCTACACTTATCCACAAAAGTGCAAACTAATTGTTTTTAATTCACATTAAAGATCAGTTGAGATCACTTTGCATTTTTAAAACTGGGCTTTTTGTTAACTGCATTGTGGATTAAATCAGTCCTCCTCTGTCCACATGGCATAAATTATTAATCATCCTTAAAGAATAGATGGGTGGCAATTATGAAGACAAGATTAAATGAATACCTGGAATTCTTCCTAGTGTGAAATGACTCATTGTTCTGAGAGGTGTTAAAGTCACAGTTCTCAGAGACAAACACAATAGATATTCCCATGTTAAGTACAAACGTTAGAATAATCAACATATTCACAAAGCATGGTTGCTTTTGTTAAAGCAGTGTATTCTCAGTTCAAAACAAGTTTATGAAAACCTGCATTTTGTGAGGCTAGGGTAAATCAAGGTAGCAAAACAGCCCTACCAGGTCAGCTCTGGTCACAATCTGTTTATGCTTCTTTTTCCGGGAGACCGTCTCTGTTCCCTTGGACCCAAATGAGGTTTCTCACATGGATTCTCATAGCATCTCCTACTTTCCATCATCCACAGAACCACCTCACACTTGTTCACTTTTCTGAATCCCTCCTCGCCTCTCCCCAATCCCTTCTACACAGTTAAGTGTTTAGCACAAAGTTACTGTTTTTAGTATTCGTTTACTTCATGGACAAGAAAGTTGGAAGATGCTACGTTACAAGCAATTTAATTCATAATGTAAGGGGCACCTCATGCTTGTGAGTTGCTTGCATAGTAATGATGCAATCTGATTTGAGAAAATTTTATACTTTATCGAGCTTGTTCTTTTTTTTTTTAATGTAATAACAGGAAAAGATTTTGTTCGTCCTGTATAAAATAAAATTACCAATGCTGCTAAATCTGGCTAAAAAAATTACAGGTGTCCTGCTTACATTCAAAAAAATTCAAATCCAAAGTCATAATCAAGGATTTAATATTTAATAGTATCAGTGAGGTTAAAAATCATGTTAAGTATCATTCAAACACTGTCCGATGGTATAGGAAGGAATTTGTTACAATCTTTTCTGCCACCAAATTATATCAACAGTTACCACTAGAGGGTGCTTCATCTCTTCTTATTTCCAGTGAACAGACTGCTGTATTGAAGGTTCATGTGGCTATACCCATAAGCTGGTATCTCCACTCTTCATTGCATGTACGAGTTAATTTATTCCCCATTTTTATATTAGCCCCTATATACTTGATCTCTATATGCCAATAATTTAATTCATGTGAAGACTAGCCAATTTACTCTCAAATGATCACTTCCCTAGATGAAAGTTAATTATACATGTAATTTTTTTTCCATTTTCATAGCTCCAGTGACATAACAAGAAAAAAAAATTCAATATCTAAAGTAATAAACTTTTCCACTCCAAAAATAGGTTAAAATTATGTATCTGCCTAAATAAATTAAAAGGAAAAAGCGTTATCAACTATCTGTAACTTAATGATGAGCTTTAAAACTTTGACAGTGCCTGGCACATTTAGTCTCTCAGTAACTTTTTCATCATAGGCCAAAGAAAAAATACCCAAAGTTCACTTATTGAGTAGTTAGGTTTAACAACTTAGGAAATACTTAAGTTTCCAACAACTTAATGGCTGTTTGAAAGTGTACACACATAAACAAATATAAAAAAGTATTTTATTTTATGATTTCACACATACTCTATTAGTCATCTATTGCTGCCCAACAAGTTACCCCAACTGTTGTTTAGTAGCTTAAACAACAGTTATTTATTATCTAATCATTTCCACGGGTCAGGGATCCAGGAGAGGCTTGGCTAGATGGCGGTGGCCCAAGATGTCTCCTGAGTTTTCAATCAGGATGTCAGCTGGGGCTGCAGCCACGTGGAGGCTTGACTGGGGCTGGAGGATTAATTTCCAAGATGGCTCATTCACATGGCAATTGGCAGGAGGGCTCAGCTCCTGATCGGCTGTTGGAAAACAGGCTCAGTTCCTCACCACACGGGCACCCCCACAGGGCTGCTCGAGTGTCTTCACACATGGCAACTGACTTCCCCAAGAGTGAGCCATCTGAGGGAACAAGCAAGGAGGAGGTTGCAATGCCTTTTATGACACAGACTTGGAAACCATATACCGTTACTTCTGCTGTATTCTTCTTAGAAGCTGGCTGCTCAGTCCAGCCCATACTCAAAAGGAGAGGTGTTAGTCTCCATCTCTTAAAAGAAAGGATATCAAATAATTTTGGACACATTTTTAAACCACTACGCTAACCAGTGAGGTACATGCACCTGTTGGACATCGTAATGGTCAATTTTATGTGTCATCTGGGCTAAGGGATGCCCAGAGAGCTGGCACAATTTTTTCTGGGTGTGTCTGTGAGAGTGTTTCTGGAAAAGATAAGCATTTGAATAGGTAGACTGAGTAAAGAAGATCAGCTTCTCCAAGGCAGGTGGCATCCAATCTGTTGAGGGACTTAATGGAACAAAAAGGTGGCCAAAGGGCAAATTTGCCCTCTTCCTGAGCTAGGACATCCCTCTTCTCCTGCCTTCAGACGTCAGTGCTCCTAGTTCTTGGACCTTCTCACTCAGACTGGGACTTACACCATTAACTCTCTGGTTCACAAGCCTTGGAGGCTGGATTGGAACTGCACCACTGGCTTTCCTGGGCCTCCCCCTTAAAGACAGGCAAACCATGGGACTTCTCAGCTTCACAGTCATGTGAGCCAATCCCTCATAATAAATCAATAGGTACATATAGACATATATCCTCAGTTCTGTTTCTCTGGGGAACCTTGACTAATACGAGCACTATACACTCAAACTTCAGAATCAGATTAGAACCCATCACCGTCATTTCTTGTTCCACTTCATTACCACACGCTATCTTCTTTTTATCAAAGCAACCACTGAAAACCCATCCTTACAAAGAGATGTCTTCTACAAAAGCAGTGTACCGTTGAAAGTAAGCTACCTTGAGCTAGTCGGTCAGATAGCGACCAACAGATGTTGCTGTGTTTCCCTCGAAACGTTTAAATATCTCATCTAGCCCCAGTGAGTTCAATGTAGCCCCTGTGGACTCAGTGCACAATTTGGGAACCATAGCTTAATGACCTCTTACTCAGAGATGAAATCAAGGTTAAACATAAAAAGCTTTCTAGAAATGTCAACAGTTTCCCTATTGTTCATCCTCCAGGGAAATTATAAAAGAAAAATGAGGAGGCTGTTGCCATTCAAGGTATTGAAATAAAATGGAAGTTTCATCTTGTAAATGTTTGTGGAATGTAAAAATATTCTAAGGGCAGAATATTTTTCATCTGCCCATTTTAGCCAAACATCAGCTGGATATGAAGTAAAAGTGATCCACAAATGAAAAAAAAAATTTTTTTTAAAGTTCAGTTTGAAAAAAAAAATCAGTATCTAAGAAATGATCCCTTCCTTTTTATTTAAAAAAATAAATCTATTCTCCTTTCCTAATATAAAATGGTATTTCAGTGCTGACCTGGCATCTCTGCCAAATGATGACACAGTACATCTATTTCCTCACTCATAGGAAGTTAGTCTTCACTTTTAAAAAAGCTCAGGTAATAAAAGGTCTTCCTGTTAACTGCAGCAGACAGAAAAACAAAACAAATTTTTTTCTTTTTATACTTTCCTGAAACTCCACTAAAGTAACAAAAATTACTTTTTTTAAAGGGATAATCCCACAAAAACAGAAAGAACCGGAGACGTAGTGATAGCAGATGATTCTTGTCCACTAAATAGTGGAAGCTGGAAAGCTGATAACCTCATGGTAAATGACTTAGGTTTCTGCTTTCTCTGCTCTGCTAAGTACCTGAAGAAGAAAACAGCCAACACAAAGCAAGCTGAGTCCTGCCACAGAAATCCAGAACATTTCCAACACTGGAGGAGCCAGGGGCTTCTGAAGGTGTTGGGTTAGCAAGTAGGGCTTAAAACAGTAGCTTTTGTGAAAAGTCTGAGTAAAGCGTGAACAGGCATTTTCGTTCCCTCCCTCTGTCCAGGCAGGCACGTGGCTACATAACACAGAAGACAGTAGATCACTACTGAGACGTTCAATGAGTGTACATCCTGAAGTGAGGTCTCTGGTCCCCTTCCCACTAGGCACTCAGAAAGCTGACTGTCTGGCTGACACTACACCATGCAAGAGAGTGCAGAAGTCCTCAGGGGAAACTGTTTAGCCCCATAAGTATGGACATCCAGGAGCCCCCCAACAGACAGCCAGCTCCATGCTCCACGAGACCTGACTCTTGATACACTAGACATGAAAGTAGAGCTTCCAATCAACATTTGTGTCTTTAATCTACTTTGAAATAACATACATTAAAATTTCCAGATCAGATCAAAGACCTCCTGTGTTTCTTTTATGCAGACTTCCCAAATGTTAACATTTTACTGAATATTCATGATTGCCAGCTCTCTCTCTGTCTCTCTCCAAATGTGTGTGTGCGTGTGTGTGTGTGCGCGCGCGTGCATGTAGGAGGAGGTAATATACCCATTATCATTCACCTTTTAAAAGAAAGCTTCAGACATGATGTCTCATCACCCCTAAATAATCTAGTGTATGTTTCCCAAAAACAAGGACACTCACCCATCCAAATTTCACCAACTGTCCAAAACTCTCTTTCTTCTTTCTGGCTCAGGGTTACGCCAAGGAATATGTATTGACTTTAGTTCTTATGTCTCTTTGGAGCCTTTCAACGCAAAACACTACTTCTCAGTCTCTGCTGTCCTTACCAGTTTTTAAAGAATGTAAGTGTCACATTCCATAGGGTGACACTCACGGTGTGTCTCAGGACCAGGTCATGTATCATTGACAGGAATATCGTGAAAATCAGGATGTGATTTCTCAGTGAATCTCATCAGGGTTTTCAAACTCAGCAAAGAAAAGACAAAAACAAAAGCAAGTATTAAGCCCGAGAAATTTCTAAAAGTTAAGAGAAGGACAATGAAGGTAGAGTAAAGAACCGGGAAGAATCAGAGACTTTACCCTACTCACAAGCCAGTATATGAGCCTGCCAGCTTCACGGATGCCAGCAATAGATGCGAGACTCTTGGATCAGAGGCAGAGGATCTGATTACTCACAGAATAGCTGCCTGGCCACTCTGGCCCCCTTGCCCTTCAGTTTCCCCGGTGGTGACAAAGAGTGGCCGGGGGGATGCTGCACAGACAGAGGGTTTGTATCACAGCTGAGAAACGCTGAGTTTGGGGGACCCTAGTCTTTTATAATGGACTGAAAGCAAACACGGTTGAAAGACATTATCATACTGGACAGTAATCAAGCTTGCCCTCTGCCCTGGAGGGAGACACTACTGCTGTCTTCCAAGGCTGTTCACTACATGTACATCCTTGAAATGGTGATCAGGAACACAAGTTGTCAGTGCCTCTGCTCATAAGATGCACAGAAATGCACAAGACCCCTGGAGAAAAAGCCCATAGCCAACCGCCTCTGAAAACAGCTACACAGTCATAATGGAGGTAATGCTGGATGTTGACTTAACCCAGAACTGTGGCTTAAATATACCAGGAATGGGGAGGAATGGAAGAGTGTGTTCAAGAAGGTAGAATGACATAAAAGCTAGGAAATTCTAATGTTCTACAGTAAAAAAAAAATAATAATAATTAGATAACATCTAAAATAGAAAACCAAGAAAGAAAAGTAAAAGTGTGTTTTTTTAAAAGGAGAAATAACCAAAATGTAGAATGTGGTATTGCCTCCAAGGTGCAGTTTTCATGAGATGGGAAAGTTGGAGCAGGTAACGACTGTTTTTTCCATCAAAATAAGCTATTTGACAATTTGAACTATGCACATGATTATTTTCATAAAAATTAAAACACAATTTAAAAAGATAGATTCTGGGCCACAGTAGTTTTACTATAATCATTAGATTATGGCTTGAGGAAATTGAATCTGCCCCCAAATATCTCTAAGGACCTAATAGGAATACTGGCACCTTATTTTTTTTTGAGAAGTGGCTTCTAAGGGTACAAAGCCAGGCCCCTTATCTTAACCAGATATTCACTGCAGGTCTACAGGACACGGCCCAGCCCTGGTAGGGATGACTGGGTTTCCACTCCAGCACTCTCTCGGCTCAGTGGACTACGCGCCCTCTTCAAAGGATATAGGGAGAGAGAAAACGACCTCATTGCTGGTGTGGTGTCTGCAATAATCTCTCTTAGCTGCTCTGGGCTGTATTCACAACAAAGAAAACTTGACTTTGTGCAGCCCTCCAGGCAATTAACTCTCAGGAGTCTCTTCATCTGCGCCAAGCCCCAGTGGACAGGAGCAGGCGGGGGTGGGGAGAAGGTAGTAGTTCAGAAAGGAAGCTAATATGTTGGAATTTTATAAAGAGTCAGTGTTGTTGGCTCAATTGTTTCTTCCACATATAGATCATTGTACTAAAAAATTCAAAACTTATGGAAGTGTATAAAGTAGAAAGCTCCCAGGCCTATGAATAGGAAGGAATGAATCAAGAAGATGACAGAGAATGCAAGGAAAGGGCTGGCTGGAGTCCACTAGATGATATAAATAGAGACCCCAGGATGACAGCTGTGCACAGGCACAGATGACAATCAGCGCCAACCCCTGTTGATCCAAAGGCTCTACAAGAAATTTCCTCAGGTACAATGTAATGTCTAGAATACTCAGATAATTAGCAAATACAGTGTTGAACGGTTTCCAAATTGGGGCATGCTGACAGTGAGAGTGAACATTGTATATTACACCACATCCACACACACCAACCTAGTGGTATAGACAAAAGAAAGAAAAGGTAATTGGTGCTCACTTGGGCAGCACATATACTAAACTGGAACGATACAAAGATTAGCATGGTCCCTGCACAAGATGACATGCAAATTCATGAAGCCATCTACATTTTTTAAACGAATATGTATGTGTGTATATGTATGACTGAAACATTTTGCTGTACACCAGAAATTGACACACTGGAAACTGACTATACTTCAATTAAAAAAAAGAAAGAAAGAAAGAAAAGGTAATCATAATTTACTACCTGGTAAACCTGTGAATATTTTTATAGTAATTTAAACACTGAACACTGAATACTAATCCAGACAAAATTCCAGTATAGCTGTGTGGAAAGATGAGTTCATGGAAAGGACACACAGGTACGGTGGGAACTGGGGGAAGAAGAACTAAATCCTCGTCTTCCACCGTAAGAAACTGACAGATGATGCATACAACGGATAAATCAAGAAGTAGGCAGAAAAGCACATTACATGCCATTTACAGCTAAAAATGTAAATACAAAATTTAGCGGTTAAAATGGGTGAATATAGTTTCTTCTTGGGGGAAGACAAAGGGCAAAGAAGAAACAGCGGATTGCTGGCTTTCACAACTATTCAACTCTTTATGCTCTACACATTTATATTTTTGATATAAAAAGTTAAAAAGAGAGAGAGAAGAGGAGAGGAGAGATGGAAGAGAGGAAGGAAAGAAGAGAGTAATGTATTTACTTTTCATCTGGTAAAACTAAACATATTAATAGAAATGTCAAGTCCAAATTACATTTGGCGGGATTTTCCAAGGCATATTTATTTTGTTTTGGTGGGTTGCAGGTAAAGGAGTGGGCAAAGTCTATACAAGAAATAATACTCCTTCATGTTTACAGGAATAGAGAAATTAGAGCAAACTAAGCCAGTGCTGGAGTGTAATTTTTGAGATATTTAACCACTCTGAACCTCAGTCTCTTCATCTGTAAAATAAAGGTAAGGCCTTCTTTACGTATGCCCTACCACAGTTAAGTACATGACCTAAGGAGGACACAACAAATACTGGAGCTACCTTTCCTCTAATGTCTAGGGGCACGAGGGAGGAGAGTGCAGGGGACCTGCCTACTTTTCCTTTTACGTGAAACCAGGTTCCATGCTTCCTATCCTTATTTGGGATACAAGAAGCAAGTGAAGAAATTAGCCTATTGAAGACCACCTTTCCATTCACATTAGAGGATTTGAAAAATCAGTCCAATCCTCGTGTTCTGCTTTTTCAAGTTTGAATCTGGACTTTATTAAATCATTGGCAGAGAATTTTTCTAGTGACATTGTCAAATCAAAGGCTAGCCAGGGCCAGCTGGATTGCCCTGTTGGGGAATGGTCTCTTAACAGAGACTGCATGATAATGATAACTCATTGGTGTCCCTTTTCAGGAAAGCAGGAAAGAACATAACACCATTTGCAGCAACATGGATGTTCCTGGAGAATGTCATTCTAAGTGAAGTAAGCCAGAAAAAGAAAGAAAAATACCATATGAGATCACTCATATGCGGAATCTAACAAAAGAAAAAAAGAAGAACATAAATACAAGACAGAAACAGACTCATAGACATAGAATACAAACTTGTGGTTGCCAAGGGGGCGGGAGGTGGGAAGGGACAGACTGAGAGTTCAAAATTTGTAGATACTGACAGGTATATATAGAATAGATAAACAAGATTATACTGTATAGCACAGGGAAATATATACAAGATCTTGTGGTGGCTCACAGCAAAAAAAAATGTGACAATGAATATACATATGTTCATAAATGAAAAATTGTGCTCTATACTGGAATTTGACACAACATTGTAAAATGACTATAACTCAGAAAAAAGAAAGAAAGAAAGAGAGAAAGGAAGAAAGGAAGAAAGGAAGAAAAGTAAGCCAGTTGTGGGGGAAGGGTATAGCTCAAGTGGTAAAGCACATGCTTAGCACCCAAGAGGTCCCAGGTTCAATGCCCCGTACCTCCTTCAAGCAGAAATCAATGAAGAAACCGAATCACCTCCCCGTCAGGAACCAGACAATGCAAGCAAGACTTGAGCTTTGGTTTCTTCCACAAATGCTTTTGGAATCAATGTCTTTGTCTTGACTCTATGCCGAGGAGTGGAACGCATGGGCCTGAGGGGGGTTCAATGATGAGGTTTTGGAGAAACCTCCATACCGTTTTGCATAGTGGCTGCATCAATTTGCTCTCCCACCCACACTGTACAACGGTTCCCTTTTATCCACATGCTTGGCAGCATATGTTTGTGTGTGTGTGTGTGTGTGTGTGTGTTCCTTGGGAGAATGGCCATTCTTATAGCTGGGAGATGGTATCTCATGGTGATTTGGATTTGCACTTCCCTGATGGGAGCGATGTGGAGCGATTTTTCGTGTTCCTGTGGGCCATCTGCATTTCCCCTTTTGGAGGGAGGTCTGTTCATTTCCTCTGCCCCCTTTTCAAAATGGGGAGTTTGTTGGTTTGCTCTTGAATTGAAAGACATTGGATTGAAAATGTTGTGTCACCTTCCGGTGCAGAGCATGAATGTTTTTAGAGGGCATTATGGTAAGTGAAAGAAGTCAGGCAGACAAAGACAAGTCCTCTAAGATACCACTTCCATGTGGAATCTAAAAAAGGCAACCACTGCGTGACTATCCCGGAAAGGAAACAGACTCCCAGATGTAGAGAAGGAACTAATGGTTACCGGTGGGGAGAGGGAAGGGGGAGGGGCAGGGTGAAGGTGGGGGATGGGGAGGTACAAACTGTGAGGTATACAGTCAGCTCCAAGGATATATATTGTATACCATGATAGATCCAATGGCAATAGATCCAACAGTTGATAATATCAATCAATGGAATATCACCTTTAAACATTGGGAATCACACTATGGTACAAGTGTAGGATGTCATGTCTTACATGAAACTCTACCTCAATTGGAAACATATGATTCTGTAAAAGAAACATGTCAATACATCAATTCAAAACAGAAAAAAAAAAAAAGCCATAAACTACATAAGAGACCTGCAAAGGAACAGGGTGGGGGCTTGGGGATTAAAATTTTTTTTCATAAATTAGCAGATGATGATAATCAGGAATTCTTCATCTTTTCTCTTTGGGTAACATCTGTAGTGGGATCTTGTATTTGTGTAGAATAGAATACACAAAGATCTTAGGACCTAGAAAAATGTTTGCAATCCTTAAAAGACATAACCCCAATTCACAGACATAGCAACTGTTCAAAGAAGTCAAGAGCTTTACACGACAGTACAGTTATTGTAAAAATGGATTCCATTTCCATCACTGCACTTTCCTCTTTAGTTTGCATACATAAGTGTGTATTAAAACTGTACCTTTGTGTGCTGTAGATTCATGTCACTGCATCGTTTTGCTATTTAGGAGCTAACTAACAGATTTTACAATTACTTTAAGGAACTCTCACAAAAGTCATGCTTTCTATCTAGATGAGACAGTTCAAGGGTTGAATGTAAAAGGGAGGCTAGGTGTTTTGAGAAAATAAGAAAACCATCTGGCACCTTGTTATTAACTCTAGAAACAGAAACGAGACTGTTGCTTGCCTCCATTGTATTGTTCACAGGTTCTTCTCTGAATGCAGAAATGTCAAAGATGTTTTGAAAAAACCCAGAAAGTTGATATGCAACCTACATGTGAAATTCTTTCTCCCTACATTGAAGCCTGAGGATCTATAGCCCTGCTACTTAAGAAACACACATGCTGTGTCCAAAGGAAGGAAAATATAACAGCAGACATCTGAATCAATCGTCCATCTAGTTTTCCAGCTTGTCATGGCTCCTTAGACACCATTTGAGGAATTCTCACAAATGGAACTGATTTACCATAAAATGTGCCTATTTTCCATTAAATCTTGCCCGTTGCTTCACTGAGGCACTGAAGTTACCAACGTTTCATCTGTTGACCCTGCAGGGCCACCTCTTGGTCTTGTTATTTCAGAAAATGAACCACAGAGAGGCCTTGGAGGAAGAGGTTTTATGCGCATCGGTTATTTTGCACATTGCTTAAACTAGAGCTGTTAGCAGTTCCTGTAAGAGAGTAGCTGTAGTCAGACCCTTGGGGGAAACAGAGGGAAGTGGAACTTAGCCTGTCAAATGCTTGACAGAAGCATGTCAGCTGAGACAAGCATAGGGCAGGACAGAAGAAATCTGTTTTTAGAGCCCTAGTGAAATGGGTGAAGGCATCAGAGCCCTGTAAGTTCCAATTAAAATTCCAGAGCTGCTGCGTACCCATTGTATGATCTTCATGCAGTGACTTAACCTTCAAAATTCACTTTCTTCATATATAAAATGAGTATAATATGAGTAGCTCAAGGAGTCATTATGGGAGTTAAAATAACACATATAAGGTGCTCCTCCCAGATGTGCTCATCAGTGTGTACACAATAAATGTCAGCAACCTTAATGATTACGATGCTGACAGTCATTCTAACCCAAGCACTGCCACTTGCCAGCTGTCTGTTCTTGGGTGAGGAATTCTGAGTTTCATTTTCTTCCACTGGAAAATAAGGAGACTAATATTTATTTTGCAGGGCTGTTCTGAAGACCAGAAATGGTGTATGGAAAACATCCAGCCATAGGATCTAGCCTAGCACAGGTAGATTCTCGATCATTTGTTCTCAATGCTTTCACTACCACCTATTATTTATGTAATAGTCTGTTTAAGCTGTTTAAACATGAAAGAAGTCATGTTTCTTATAAAGGTTGGCTCTTCTTGATATCATAAATTTATATATCAGTCCACCTAATAAATATTTATTTACTTAAGAGACAGACAAGATTTCTGTTTCCTAAGTTGCTGTTCAAGCTCCCGTAGGTATAACCCACAAAAGGCTGTGGCTGAAATTCAAACCAGTGTTCCCTGCCATGAGTAGGACTTCTCAGAGCCACTGTGAAAGGGACACACGAAAACTTCCCCGGCATAAGGAGCGGACCGTCAGCTACGGTCAAGGCAGAAAACACAACCAGGAGTAAAGTGTCTAGGGAACATTTTATTCTCTTTGGCCTCAACCTCTAGAGTGTCTTATTGTCACATATTGGTTTATCAGTCAAAGAAGAACTGGCTTTACTGAAGTAGCATTCAGCAAGACCTGTGAGCCATCTAGCCTCACACTCCTGGACACTAGAATCTTGATTCAATAATCAGTTGGATCCACACGGTTACAACACAGCTCAGCTTTTTTTTGTTGTTTGTTTCCTTCAGCAACAGAGACATTAATGGTATAAGGGATGGGGAATCTTACATGTCTGAAGCAAGGACTTGGGGTGACTCCTCAAAATATGGGGCAGACAGCAGGGCAGGACATGGCGGCATTCTTCCCAACATATCTTTTAAACCATGTCAAAATGTATTATTTTTTCCCGGGGGGGGGGGGAATATGCATTATTTTCAGTTGAGAAAAAAAAGTAGAGGATATTTGAGAATACAGAACTCAAAATATGGAAAACAACATATTTTGGGAGTGTTTGGAGTCCTAAGTACTGCTTTCTCTGGCTCTGTAATGCCAGTCCCTCGCCACCACCCTCCCTGCCAGTTCAACCCTCCTTGGCATCTGCTGCTTAAAGATTCTTCCACTAGAATTCAAGTTCTTCTAGAGATCCCTCCAAGGCTCTGGGATCCTCAAATCCCTCCCCTTGAACTTAGCCAATTTTTTCTCAGTCAGACATACGTTTTTAAGTAAGATTTGTGAATTAATTGATAATATTGAACCTCCCTTTCAGGGAAGTGAGGCCTCTTCACCAACTGCTCTATATGTCAGGTTAGCTGTCTTAGCCTGGGTCCCACCCCCACAAAAAAAAGTAGAGCCTGTGACAAGTTGAAAGCAGTTTGGGGGCACAAGAGTAAAGGCTTGGCAGAGGGCAACTGGGAAAAGAAAGATAAACCACAGTGTATTAGGAACTGGTCAACACTGTGGGCAAGTGGACCTTGATCCTACTGAGAAGCTGTGTAGAGTGAGTCAGAGTTGTTCACCTGAGGGACCAATGAGTAGATGATTTGTCCAGTCTCCCATCCTCCACTGGCCAAAGGTTGCCCCACTGAGATGTTAACATACTTTCCCTTCTGGGTTTGTCCACACAGCAGAATGGCTGGACAGGTTCCCAAAGGCATCTCCCCAGGGCTGTGGCAGAGAAGCCAGGACAGAAAGCAATAGCCTCAGCACAGCCAAGACAAGGAACAGTCTGCTTTCACCTGCTCCTGCTGGCAGCCCTGGCAAAGGCTGCAGTAAAAAGATTTATTCTGAGATAATGTAAAACAGAGAACTGAGGCGACCTTGTTGCTCTTGTGACTGCAGTGGCATGGCTCACATTAATAAGATACCCTCCAATATTTTACCAATTCTCACAAACTAAACAAAACCTCATCACTTCCATTCCAAAGCTTGAATCCTGTTGTGGTGGGACATACAGTTCTTTCAACCATTAATACACATTCCTAAAACTTCCCAAGGAGCCACCTCGCAATACAGACAGGTGCAGTACAACAAGAACAAAACGTGGTATCTTCCCCTAAGGAATTTATAAATTACTCACTGGACACAGGATAAGACAGATAATTTTAAAGGCTGAAAGAAGCTAATAGAGGAAATAGGAGCAATACTGAACACATGCTGAATTTGTGGCAAATAATCAGCAGATAGTAATCAGTGTTATAGAATCCTACCCAGACATATAGAAAGACAGTAGACTTATTTGACATGGCAGGAAATAAATATGGATACAGACACATAGAAATGAAGGACAAATAGAATTAATTTATTCTCAATAGCTCTGCTCCATAGAAGAAAAGAGCTACTTCCAGAAGCCAAAAATAAAAACTGCCCTTGAAATCTAGGGCTAAGGTTTTAATACCCATGAGATAATAGAGGGTGTGGCTTCAGGGGAGTTGGAGGAGGAGAAACTGGAATTGAGCCCTCAAATAATACTCAGAACCACAAAGAGCTTCCTAGTTTATGTAAAAGTAGATCTAGAAAAATTATCCAAAGAGTGAAGCAACAACAAAAAAAAATCTTTCCATCTAGATACAAATTTAAACACTTGTACAGTGCAAAATTTACAGCCAAGAAATTAAAATTATAACTTGTCCAGAGCATTGAAATAGCTTGGGCTTATCCAGAAGAACCCTATCAGATCAAAACTGTTCTTTCACATTCATGACCTAGGAACCACAGAGGCCCTCAACAAAATTCTTCCCCACAAATAGGTCCCCATAAAAAATTACAATATATATGAAAAAAATGAACGACCATGATGAGAATTAGCAGATGCAGCAAACAGAAAAATCAGTCACTTTGAAAACTGTAAGTGCTAAAGCAATTTGAAACAGATTCTAAAATAAGGATCTTTGCATCTCTCAGCTTTTACTGCATAACAGAACTTCTCAACACTTAATGGCTTAAAACACCAACCACTTTAATTTTTTTTGACAGAAATTATCTTTTTTATTCAATTTATTTAAAGTAAAGAAAAAAAAAAAGTTTACAATTTCTCCCACCCTCCACCTCCTCCCACTTCTGTCAACCACCAATCTGTTCTCTGTATCTATGAGCTTAGTTTACATATGCACATATATATGTGTGTCTGTATGTATATATGTATTTATTTGATTTCACATAGAAGAGAGATTATATAATATTTGATACTCTCTGTCTCACTTATTTCACTTAACACCCTCAAGGTCCATCCATGTTGTCACAAATGGTAAGATTTTATTGTTTTTATGACTAAATGATATTTCATTTTGTGTGTGTATGTGTACATACTACATCTTAGTTATCCACTCATCCATTAATGGACAAGTAGGTTGTTTATATATCTTGGCTACTGTAGATAATTTTGAAATGAACATGAGTGTTCATATTTTTTTTTTGAACTGGCAATTTCATTTTCTTCAGATAAACAGCCAAAAGTGGAATTGCTGGATTATTTGGTAGTTTTATTGTTAATTTTTTGAAGAATCTCCATACTGATTTCCATAGTGGTTGCACCAAATTACATTCCCAAAAGCAGTGCATGAGGGTTCCCTTTTCTCCACATCCTTGCAAAACACTAGTTTTTTCTAGTCTTTTTGACAATAGCCATTCTAACAGGTGTAAGGTCATATCTCATTGTGATTTTGATTTGCATTTCTCTGGTGATTAATGATATAAAACATCTTTTCATGTGCCTGTTGGCCAACTGTAGAACTTCTTTGGAAAAAATGTCTATTCAGATATTCACATATCCTGCCCATTTTTTAATCAGATTGTTTGGGGTTTTTTTTTTTTTTATTGTTTGGGTGTTTTTTATTTGTTTTGGGGTTTGGTTTTTTTTTTTTTTTTTTTTTTTTACTGTTGAGATGTATGAGTTCTTCACATATTTAGTGTATTAGCCTCTTACCAGAAAAAATGATTTGCAAATATTCTGTCCCATTCAGTAGACTACCTTCTCGATTTGTCGATGGTTTGCTTTGCTGTGCAGGGGTTTTTAGCTGAGGTAGTCCCTCTTGGTTTTTTGTTTGCTCTGTTTGTTTGCTTGCTTGCTTTTGTGCTCCTTCTTCTGATGTCAGATCCAAAAAACATCATCACCAAGACCTATGTCAAGGAGCTTACCAACTGTTTTTCCCAGGAGTTTTATAGTTCCAGGTCTTACATTCAAGTCTTCAACATATTTGAGTTCGTTTTTGTGTACGGTGTAAGACAGTACTCTAGTCTTATTCTTTTGCATATAGCTGTCCAGTTTTCCTAATATCATTTATTGAAGAGATTGTCTTTTCCCCATTGTATAGTTGTGGCCCCTCTGTCATATTAATTGACCATGTATGTGTGGGCTTATTTCTAGGCTCTCTATTCTGTTTCACTGATTATGTGTGTGTGTTTATGCCAACACTATACTGTTTTAATTAATGTAGCTTTGTAATATAGTTTGAAATATAGCTTTATAATATAGTTTGATGCCTCCAGCTTTGTTCTTCTTTCTCAGGATTGTTCTGGCTCTTTGGGATATTTTATGGTTCCAAACAAATTTTAGGATTGTTTATTCTATTTCTGTAGAAAATGCCATTGGAATTTTGACAGGTACTACATTGAACCTGCAGATTACTTGTAGTAGTATGGACATTTTAACACTATTAATTTCCCAATCCATGAGCACAGAATACCTCACCATTTATTTGTGTCTTCCTCAATTTCTTTCATTAATGTCTTATAGTTTTCAATATACACAGGTCTTTCACCTCCTTAGTTAAATTTATTCCTAGTTATTATATTCTTTTTGATGCAATTGTACATGGGATTGTTTTCTTTCTCTTTCTGATATTTCATTATTAATGTATAGAAATGCAGCAGATTTCTGTATACTGAGTTTGTACGCTGCACTTCTACCAAATTCATTTATATTAGTTCTAACAATTTTTTCTTGGAATTGTTAGGGTTTTCTAAATATAATATTATGTTATCTGCAAATACTGACAGTTTTACTTCTTTTCCAATTTGGGTGGCTTTTACTTCCTTTTTTTTTCCAGATTGCTCTGGTAGGACTTCCAATACTATGTTGAATAAAAGTGGTGAGAGTGGGTATCCTTGTCCTGTTCCTGAACGTAGAGGAAAAGCTTTCAGCTTTCACCACTGAGTCTGATGTCAGCAGTGGGCTCATCATACATGGCCTTTACCATGTCGAGGTACATTCCCTCTACACGTGCTTTGTTGAGCATTTTTATTATAAACGGATGTTAAATTTTGTTAAATGCTTTTTCTACATCTTTTAAGATGATTATGTGCTTTTTATCCTCCATTTTGTCAATGCAGTGTATCACACTGAGTGATCTGCAATTGTTGAACCATCCCTGTATCCCTGGAATAAATCCCACTTGATCATGGTGTATGACCCTTTTAAAATATTGTTGAATTCAGTTTGCTAATATTTTGTTGAGAATTTTTGCATCTTGTTCATCAAGGATATTGGCCAATAATTTTATTTCCTTGTGGCATTCTTGTTTGGTTTTGGTATCAGGGTAATGCTGGTTCATCAGTTTGGAAGAGCTCCCTCCTCTTCTAATCTATGGAACAGTTTGAGAAGAATTGGTATTAATTCTTCGTTGAATGTTTGGTAGAATTCACTAGTGAAGCCATGTGGTCCTGGACTTTTGTTTGTTGTGAGCTTTTTGATTACTGATTTAATCTCCTTACTAGTAATCAGTTTGTTCAGATTTTCTATTTCATCATGATTCAGCTTTGGTAGGTTGTATGTTTCTAAGAATTTATATATTTCTTCTAGGTTGTCCAATTTGTTGGTGTATAATTGTTCATAGTAGACTCTCATGATCCTTTTGTAGTTCTGTGATATCATTTATAACATCTTTCATTTCCGACTTTATTTAATTGAGTCCTCTCTTCTTATTGGTGAGTCTAGCTAAAGGTTTGTCAGTTTTATTTCTTTTCAAAGAACCAGCTCTTAGTTTCATTCATCTTTTCTATTGTCTCTTTAGTCTCTATTTTATTTATTGCTTCTCTAGCCTTTGTTATTTTCTTCCTTCTGCTAGGCTGGGACTTCATTTGTTCTTCGTTTTCTAGTTCCTTGAAGTATAAAGCCAGGTTCATTTGAGACTTCTCTTGTTTCTTGATGTAGGCATTTATCTCTATGAATTTCCCTCTTAGAACTGCTTTTGCTGCATCCCACAAATTTTGGTATGTTACATTTCTGGTTTCATTTGTTTCTAGGTATTTTTTATTTCTTTTTATTTCTCCCTTGACCTACTGGTTGTTCAGTAACATGTTGTTCAATCTCCACCTATTTGTGAATTTTTCAGTTTTCTTTGAGTAATTAGTTTCTAATTTTATACTCTCATGTTTGGAAAAGATACTTGATATGATTTCAGTTCTCTTAAATTTGTCAAGATTTGTTTTGTGGCCCAATATATAATCAATCTTGGAAAATGTTCCATGTGCACTTGAGAATAATGTATAATATGTTGCTTTTGAGTAAAATGTTCTGTAAATATCTGTTAAGTCCATCTGGCATAATGTGTTGTTTAATGCCAATGTTTTCTTACTGATTTTCTGTCTGAATGATCTATTCATTGATTTAAATGAGGTATTAAGTCTCCTACTATTTATTTAATTGCTTTCTATTTCTCCCTCTAGGTCTGTGCTAGGTTTTTGCTTTGCAGTCACCATGAGGCTTACATGTAACAAATTATACATATAACAATGTATACCTATAGCAGTCTATTTTACGTGGTAACAAGTTTGATCCCACTGTAAAGCTCAACATCATTACTCTCCCAACTCCATGTTTTGTTTCTGATGTCATATTTTACATCTTTTATCTTGTGTATCCCTTAGCTAACTTCTGTTATCATAGTTATTTTTACTACTTTTGTCCTTTAACCTCCATAGTAGCATTATAAGTGATTGATCCACTTCCTTTAGTATATATTACCTTTCCAGTGAGGTTAATTATTTTACATGTGTCCCTATTACTAATTATCACCCTTTCTTTTCAGCTTAAAGAAGCTTTAACATTTCTTGTAAGACCAAGGTGAACTCCTTTAGTTTTTGCTTTTTTGGAAAATTCTTTATCTCTCCTTCACTTCTGAATAATTTTGCTGGGTAGAGTGGTTTTGGTTGGAAGATTTTTTTCTTTTAGCACTTTGACTATATCGTGCCACTCCCTTCAGGCCTGCAAAGTTTGTCCTGAAAAATCTGCTGAGAGTCTTATGAGGGTTCCCTTGTATGTAAATAGTTGTTTTTTCTCTTGTTGCTTCTAAAATTCTTTGTCTTTAACTTTTGACATTTTAATTATAAAGTATCTTACTGTGGGTCTCTTTAAGTTCCTCTTATTTGGAACTCTCTGGGCTTCCTGAATCTGGATGTTTGAAAAGTTTTCATTCATTATTTCTTCAAATAAAATTTCTGCCCCTTTCTCTCTCTCTCATGCTCTTCTTGGAACCCTACAATGCAAACGCTAGTCCATTTGATGTTGTCCCTTAAGTCTCTTAAGCTACCTTCACTTTTTTCTTTTTCTTTTTTTTTTTCTTTTTGCTACTTTGACTGGATGAGTTCCACTGCCTTGTCTTTGAGCTGACTGAGATTTTCTTCTGCTTAATCTAGTCTGTTGTTGAACCCCTCTGGAGTATTTTTCCAGTTCAGTTTTGTATTCTTCAGCTCTGTGACTTTTATTTGGTATTTTCTTATATTTTTCCATCTCTTGAAGTTCTCACTGTGTTCATTTTCTCTTCTCCCTAGCTTAGCTGAGCATCTTTATGACCATCACTACGAACTCTTAATCAGGTAATTTACTTATCTCCATTTTATTAACTTTTTTTCCTCAGGATTTATCCTGATATTTTGTTTGGAACATATTCCCTTGTTTCTTCATTTTATTGACTCTGTGTTGGTTTCTAATCAGTAGATGAGAAAATTACCTCTCTCAGTCTTGAAGGTGTGGCCTTGTGTAGGAGATGAACTTTGTCATTTAAACTCATCTTACTCTTTGTTGTTTCTCAAACCTTTTTTTATTATATTTTAATAGCTCCCAATAATTGAAGATGTGCCAAGACCTGTCATGTCACAAAGGGGAGGAACCCAGACCGAGATTTAAGCTGACTAAAATCAAGACCCTCAGGCATCAGCTTTTAAAAGTATGCAAATATTTACTGTCCTGTTGGACCACAAGCATAAGCACTACTAGCCACCAGAGCCAAGAAATCTGGAGGTGTCTCCTGTGTAGCAGTTACAAAAACCAGGTCTCCAGATGAGTGTATAAGCTCTTTTCTGGGTGATACTGGCAAGCTGGAGCAAGGCAGAGGGGAGCCTACATTCCTTGAGAGCAGCTTGATAAGCCATTAATGTGTGCCAAACCTGAAGCCTGCCCCTCAGGCTAAAGCTCCATCACAAGAAAAAAGGCCTTCTTAACAGAAAGGTTATATGTCTCTGACCACTATCTATGCTGAGTCCTGAAGGTGGCAGCCTGTCAAGAATCGTCTCTCCAATGCCACAGCCTCAGTTTTATGGTCAACAATTAGAGTGGTTCTTCTAGGCTTGGCTGCGCTGGGCTGGGCTGATCTCAAGTGTCCATGGTCATCTTATGGATTGGTTGAGTCTGGCCACTTTGGTGGTGTTGTCTGGGATGGACAGGATTCCTGGATCCCCTTTCCATATAGTCTCCAATCTACAACATGCTCGTGAGTATTCCCATGGTAATTTAAGGGTTCCAGGAAGGTGGGTAGAATTGTCGAAAACCTCATTCACCATGGCCCTCTGCCACAGTCTGTTATCCAGAGCAAGTCACAAAGCTGGCCCAGATTCAAGGGTTGAAGAAATAGGCTCCACTTCTTGATGGAAGAGGAAGAATCTATGATCATTTTTGCAATGTGCCGTAGTGTAAAAAAAACAAAAGTTTTAAATAAAGAAGAAACATAAGGGTTCAGTATGCAGAAATAACTAGCAAATTTGAAAAAAAGAGTTTTCCTTAAGTGTCAAAGTAGAAGACAAGGGATCCAAACACCTCACCCATCATTAGGTTTTTTCCTAATTCTAAGCCTCAGTTTCCAGGATTACCTTCTATTACTGTTCCTCCATGTTTCAACCAAAGCATCGCATCCCCCATGGATACTTTTGCTTTTGAGATTTCTTCTGCCTAGAATTTATCTCCTTGCCTTTCTACCAAGCTGCTCAATATTTCCTTTCAAAATTCTATTTATTCCAAATATCTCTTCTTCCATGAAAATTAATAATAATGGTAAAACTATGTGTGATTCCTAAGCATATGCCAGACACTTGTTTTAAGTATCCCATTTATTCCTACAACATCACCCTAAATATCATTAAAGAGGAAAATCCAGGTCTCTCTGACTCAAAATTAATGCCCTTAATCTTTGCATTAACTACTCTCTAAAGTATTATTTCTCAGTTTCCCCAAACAAGTATGATTTCTCTCAGTTTTATTTATCTTTAAAGCAGATTGACAATAGCAAGTGTTGGTGAAGATGTAGAGCAATGAGAATACTCATGCATTGCTGGTGAAGGTGAAAATTTGTACAACCATTTGGGAAAACAGTTCACTGTTCTCTCTAAAGTAAAGATACACATACCCTATAAGTAGAAATTCAAGTACTAGGATATACCAAACAAATCTATACCACATACACCAAGAAACAGATCTAAGAATGTCCACAGCATAATTTTTAATAATCTCAAACTTGAAATGATTTAAATTTTAATTAATAGAGAAAGAATAAATAAATGTATATGCCATAAGATGGAATACTATATAGCAATAAAATTTAAGAAACTACAAATAGATAGAGCATGGATGATCTCAAGGACATAATGAGAGGAAGATGACAGACATGAAATGCACAGTGAATGATTCTATTTAAACCAAGTTTTTTTTTTAAAAAAGACAAAATGAAAGTACACTGGGGATGCATGCTTAGCTGGGAAAACTATAAATAAACATAAGGAGGATGTTAGCATAATCATTAGTAGTTTCTTTCATGGGAGAGAGGAAGTAATATTTAAGAAGAAGTATTTGGGGACCTTCTAGGTTCTAGAAATGTCTTATTTCATGGTCTTTCTGGTGATTTTATGAGCATTCACTTAATGATAACTCATTATACTGTACAATTTTATTTTTTGCACATCCCTATTTGCATATTACAACTCACAATACACAACACACAGCAGGAGATCTGAGCAGCACATTTCCACGGCTGCTGCATCTACTGAAGAGATACAAATTGTGAAAATTCCAACACAGCAATGTAAATAAATGAGACATAAAATACTTTGAATTGCAGATTTGTTAACTTATGTTCATATAAATAATTGATACATTATTAAAGTTTTATGATTATTCTAATCAGGAAATCCTTGAAAATTTATGAGATAGTATGGAGTACTATTTTTCTACACTGAAGACTACAGAAACAAGACTTCATATCCACTGAAGTCTACCTGAGAGTAACAACTAATAAACTAGGCAATTTCAATTTCTAAAGCCCAAAGAAGCCTGTTGAGCCTACTCTTAAAAGCATCTGGCCTTATCTTTCAACACTCATAACCAAGGTGATAGAGAACATTCCAGCAAGTGGGGATATGTAAATCTTTATGGCTCTCATAGCCTAGAGTCTGAATAATCTAGAGAAATGTGACTTTCAATTAAAGGCATTTCACTTGAGTTTGCCTGACTGTAACAGAAAGTAAATAAGCTACCAACTCAATCCCATGTGATTTAATGTTGATGATGGAGTGTGAACAAAATAACTAGTTCTACAATGTTTCCAGGGGTCCCCAACCCCTTTGCTAGAAGCAGGAGGGTAGGGAGAAGGGCAGGCACTCATGTTTACCATTCAGAAGGTTTCTCTGAAATATTTTATCTTCTCCTTGTGTTTTTCATACCATGATTATGCTATTGAGAATTCACATTTAAGAGTAGATTAGGACCTGTCAAAACATAAAGGACGTCAGTAGTGGAGGAAATTGAAAAACGTGTGTGTGTGTTGGTGGCATGGTGCCTCATTATTTCTATTCACTGAAACTTACTAATCCTTGTGTTATCCCCTGGTTTAATAGAGGAAATGTCCTTACCTCCATATCGAACCCCCCAAGGCCTGATGAAATAAAAAGAGGAAAATTTGTTGGAAATCAGTTCAGAGGCACTTCACCATATTTTAAAGTAACTATGCTGCTGTTTACTTAGTGATTCTAAATTCCTTTAGCTCATTGTCAGAGACAATGGAGGTACCATCATTTTAAATGTAGTCATGAGTGTTATAAATAACATGGCAATATTCCCCTTTTCAAGTAAATGAAGTGAAAAACTGAACCACTGAATTTGTAACCAAGTGAAACAAATCAGGATTCTTGTTCCATTAGGGAGAGAACACGTTCCTTTTCAAGTATTTCATTAAACAGGACATCTTCATAACTGTGAGTATGGAAGGAAGGATACACAAGACGGTTGGAAATCCAAAAAGGGCAGCTGTGGATTGGGTGAAGCACCTCACCTCCCACTATGGAACACGAAGGCACCTGGTCCCTCCCTGCCTTCATCTTCACTCCTAGCCTGGCAGTCATGACACAAGCAAGTGACTTAAGTTCAGGCAATCTAATGCCCTTGCCCAAGATTCTGAATTTTGAGTAAGTATTGCAAAGAAAACAGGACAGCAAGGATCTGCTCACAGTTACAGGCATAGTGACCGTCTCTAGAGCAAAGCCACAGCTTCTCAGCCTGATGTCTGTTGTCTGCCTTCCGATCTGACTTTCTAGAGCTGCCCTGCTTCTTGTCTTTTGTCAAACTTTCCTTCCCTTCAGCCTCTTCACTGCTTCTTGGAGCTTTCAACATCACTCTGATAAGATTTCCATTTGCTTAAGGTTACTACAAAAACCACTTTACAGTAAAAGGCAACCGAACTGATGACGACAGCCAGAAACTCTAATCTCAGCAGGGATCAGGGAGCTCAGCAGCAGCATGAGGTAAGAGTTTAGTCACCGACAGTTAAGGGAGAACAAAGGTCAGTGGGCAACAAGCTGCCTGGGGCTCTCCTGGGACAGCTGAGGTAACTCCCTTGCCATCACCTGGTAAGGCTGTGGGCCCTAGTGGACCCCCTGCTCTGGCAAAGCCATTTCTAAGAAAATGGCTGCTCCAGAATCTGCCAGGACTAAACCAGCATGTGCCCGTCTCTAAGAGAACAGAACCAGAGAAAGCAGAGATCGAGAGCTTGTGAACACAGGGAACATGTGTGGATCTGACTAATGGTTGGTTAAAACTCTAGAGTTGACAAAACTTAAAAAGGTCAAGAATATCCACGGAATGGTCTCTCTCCACTAAGTGGGCAGCACTTCTTCCTCTGAGACAGAAACAGAACTGGGAAAGATGGGGAGAGGCAGCAAAGTTGGAGATAAGATGATGTGAAGTAAGTTATATCGGTGGCTTCTATTTTCTATATTCCATGTGAAGTGGGAAGCCAGGACATCTGCTAAGAATGAGGAAGTGAGAAAATGGATAGGTTTGAAGAGTAGGTAAAAGTTTTGAATGGTCAATATCAGGGAAAGTATGAAAAAAAAAAACTCCACTGAATAGTACATATGTCCAGATGAGTTGAAAATAACCAACTTATATGGATTCAGTCTATTAAGTATTTTTTCTCCAGCAGGGCCTCACCCAGAAGTACTAGCTGTAAAAGTAATGTCAGATCACTCAAAAGCTAAGAGATATTGAAAATTCGTAGACAGCCAAAGGGGAGAGAGAAGTCAGATGCTGATAACAGGGTAATAAATAGTGGTGTGGAAACATAGGTTCTGAGCTGGCTCTGGGCTGGTTCTGGGAGGGAAGTGAAACTAAGAAGGAACAGAACAAATGGGAAACCAGGAAGGAAGCCAGAGCTGGGAGGGTGCAAAGAGGTGGAAAACAGGTTCAGCTGAAAGGAAGGAAGTGGGATGGATGGGAGCAGTGAAAGGGATACAGCTTCATGGTCAGAAAACTGAACAGCAAAGAAGATGATGTGACTTCGGAAATGAGTGCTCAGGAGGAATAGAGGTAAAGGTCATCAGAGTCAGGATTCACGGTCCCTGATTTAAGGATGCTGGACACAGCATTCGAGGATATTGAAGTTACCCAGGCTGATGGCAGGATTTCAGTAGAGAAGATGTATCAGTCAGGAGTTGATTTCCTAGATAAGTGTAGAACAATGACCTAAGAGTCAAGGGGATGATTGGGGAAGAAAGCAGCAGAGCTGAGATGTATGGCTCTAAAAACAGAAGTGGCATAACACAATAACGTAGAAAATGAGTAATAAATGAGTAAAAATATTGAAAGCATTGCAGTTTAAAGAAATGTTTTAATTATCATAACTGGAAGGACAGGGGTGGAATGAGTTTCAGGGGTAGTTGCTTCAAAGGGCTCAGCCATGATATCAAGACCTTGGTTCTCTCCTTATTTTCAGCCCAAAGCTTTAACCTAAGTTAACCTTGAAGTCTTAAGGTGGCTTCCAGTACAATCCTCACCATGTGCTCCCTGCTCACGTTCAGCTGGAGATAGAGAAACTGATTTCTCATCCAGCACTTTGAAAAGGAGAGAACTTCCAGAAGTGCCTCCTGGAAACCTCTTTCTGCATCTCACTGACTAGAATGGGCTCACATATCACTTGTCAACTAACCAGTCATCAACAAGAAAACAGCACTTTTTTTTTTCAGATGTACAACTTGATGAATTTTAATAGATGTATACAGCCATGAAACCACCACCATGATCAAGATAGCTAACATTTCCATCACTCCCCCAGAGGTGCAGATTCCGCATCCCCAATATATCCCTTCCCACGCCCTTTACCCACTGACAACCATAAGTTTGTCTAGAGAGAGGTCTTGAGTCTAAAGATGGTCAGATTCTTCAAGAATCATCTATCTTCATTCCTGACCCCAGGTTCTACGTTCTAGGAAGATGTGTTCTGATGGAGCCCACCTCCCTCTCTATTTCCTCTGAAACCCCTCAGGATTGATGTGTATAGTCTGCACCTGGCCCCATGTGCACTTGCAGATGGCTGAATGTGTAGTCAGTTTCCTGGGGGAGTGGGGAGGATAAAGGGAAGTGATGGGAGTTCCTACTTCCCCTAGTGGGCGGGATCCCCTAGATGTAAGGACCAAACTCCCCCCGTTGAATCAGGAGAACTCTGAAGGCAGAAGTGCTCTCTTCTCTGGCCTGTGGATCTTCCTCTACAGCCCGAGGCTTAGCGCACAGATAGAGAAGTTAGCTCATCGCGTTGCCTGAACAACCAGCCGGCAGGTCTATGTGAGTGTGAGAAAACGACCTGCCCAGGGATGGTCCCCCACTGCTCCCCTCAAATCATGTCCCCAATTAGGGCTATGACCCACCTTCCTTCCCAAATCTCCATTTGCTCATGTACAAATTTCCAAGCCACAGCCAACAGGGTCCAGGCCCTGGCTAGCAGCTCTTTTGAAATGTTTTCCCCCAAATCTCCACCAAATGAGAGCTGGATTATAAGGACATTTTTCATTAAAAAAAAAAAAAGGAAAAAAGAACCAAGTGGAAATGACTAACTGGCTCAGATACGGAGGAGTTTCCACCAACTTACTGGCTAGCTGCTTTTCAACTTTGTAGCTGGCAGCTGTTGGCTTAAGTGAAGACTTGATGGGGTGGCGTAGGGGAGGCTGGAGCTGGGGAGGTGGCAGGGAGGAGGGTGGGCAGGTCAGGCTTGGGGCCAAAGATGGGCACGCAAGCATGCACTGCGCCCTCTCCACCCCCTCACCCCCCCCCCAACTCCTGCCTGCTTCCCTAAAACAAACACATTGACACTCCTGAATCAATGATCCATCCGGGCTCTGTTACACAACTAAGCTGGCGGTAAAGCGAATTCAGGTAAATGGATTCTATTTTCTCTCGCTTCCCATTAGAAAGTTGAAGATCTATGTCCCCAGAGGAACACTTCCTCTAACACTTCCAAGTGTGGTCCTAGGACCAACAGCATCAGCATCACCTGGAGCTTGGTGCCAAGGCAGAAACTCTGCCTGACCCCAGATCTTCTGAATCAGAATCTGCACTTTTTAACCAGATCACCAAGTGTTTCACAGGCACATGAAAGGAAAACAGCACTTCTTTAGATGAGATATGCCCAGTTCTCGGGCTGAGGTCAACTCCCCTTACGACACTGCTGTTCCCAAGAAAATGGGAGCTGCTGCTGGGGAGTCTACCATGACCTCCATCACTCACATGTATCCATGACGTGTCCTCAGCGTCTTCACTTACAGTGATAGGTCTGTAACGAGTAACAGATGATGACTTTAAATTCTCTGAATTAACAAAGTTTTGGCTTTCTATTAAAGAACCAACTTTGTGTTGGTTCCACTTGACACGGTATTCAATTCATAACATTCTCATGGAACAGAATCCTCACAACTGCCAATGAGGATCAGTGCTATGAGCACATTACTCTTCTGTCTTATAAAACCGCAGCAACCTTGTGGTCTATTGCTGAGGCTCCAGGACGGTCCTCATGCTCTTTCTATGCAGACTACAAAGGTCCTCCTCCAGCTACGCATCCTAAATGCCGTGTTGCTACAGAGGCAGGGCTCTACGCCCTCCACACTGAAGCTGGCGTCCGTGAACGGTCCTTGGGCCTGGAAGTCTGGACGTCCTTACTGACACTTACAGCAGGCACAGAGGCAACGTCGGTGGAGAGGCAGGTGGGAAGACTGACCAATGCCAATACAAATATAAAGATTACACAATCCTATTTATTTTTTAATTTTATTTCACTTTTTATTATTTTTTTTTGCAGGGGAAGTAGTTAAGTTTGCTTATTTTGATGGAGGTACTGGGGATTGAACTCAGGACCTCATGGATGCTAAGCATGTGCTCTACCATCCTACCTACACAATCCTATTTAAAAACATCCAGTGGCTGCCACACATAGGACACTATCCCAACTCCTTAGAACCGCATAAAGGACTATTTTACATGCAGGCACAACCAATGGTACCAGCTTCTTTGCCCACTTTGCATTCCAACTACATTCTTAACATCGCTGAACACTCCTTTTTATCTCTATGCTTTTGAAGATTCTTCCACCAAGAATTCCTTCCCCTACTTTGAGAGTTATCCCATCCATCATTTATCCCTGTCCATCATTTGTTATTGATATAACTCACTATATTAACACACTTAGCCAAACTCCACAACAATGGCCAATCGGTTGATGCTTTAAAAGTTCAGCATTTTCTGACTTTCTTTATCTCAGTATTTTAAAAATTGTAAGCAGTTAAGTACATCTTTATGAGTCAATTGCTGAATTGCTCATTTTCAGTAAGAAGTCTCATGTCTTGCAGCCACAACTTTAGAAATAAATGTAAATGACTGACACAGAGACAGGATGCTAAATGAAGTGAAGTGAGGGCAAACCAGTAGGGCAGGATGGAGGTGTCAAAACTGATTGGCCAGTGTACATTTTTAAAATGTGTGGACAGTATTCCCAGAGGCCAAACCCACTGGGTGACTGTTTTCAAAAATAACAACATAACCTTCTTAAGCCATTGTTTCATTCTGTGTGATACATTTATAAAACTGCTGCCTTAGGGACATTAGTTGCCGTGTTTACTTTGCTAATGAAACAAATGATTTTTATTTTTTTCCCTTAAGATGAGGAAATCTTGAATGCTGTTCACAGGCTGGGAGATCATTGGGCCAGTTACTCCCACAACATTCCTCCTCTGAGAGCATACAGCTCCTCTCTGATCTGGGGCTGTTCTTGTCGGCCTACTCTCTTTCACTATTAGGAAATGACATGTGCTTCAGCTTTACTCCTTGAAGTAAGGTTCATTGCTGTATTTAAACATCATGTGACAAATAGATGCAAAATCTAAAGCTGTGTCCCCATTCCATTCCAAATTCCAGCATATAAATAACTGATAGGCCAGGGAGAAAAAGGAAGAAGGGAATGAAGAGCTCGTAAGTCCATCGTACGTACCAGGTGAGGCTTCTAGATTGTAACTTCCCCCACAGCTGAGTGAGTCATCGCTGTAGCCCTGATCCCTGGCACAGTTCCCGGCACCCACACAGGCACCGTAAACATTTACTTACTGAAATGACCTAAATCCATCCCAGATGTTGTTTCATTTAATCCTCACAACCACCCTCTGAATTTGGAAGTACTGTCTTCATTTGAGAAAGAGATTAAGTTACTTGCCCCAGGTCACACTGAAAGGCCTGATTGCTAACTAAGGATGTAAGACTACAAGGAATCTAGAAGTCATCTAGAAAAATGTAACTTTTAATAGGTTAAAAAAAAACGTTCTTGAATTTAAGTCTCTGTCCACAGACCACATAAATTAAACCAAACAACACATTGCTGTAAGTGGGAAAGTCAAGACAAACTTGAGTTCAAGCTTGAAAATATTCTACACAGGAGTTTGACTAACACACGCTAACGCATAGGATGCAATTTGACATTTTGAGTCCTCCTGCAATGTGACAGGAACAAGATGACTAAGGAGGGAACTGAGCAATAGACTCTGCCCAGGTGTAAAAGACAGAAACATAAATAGAGTCACAGACTCTAAGCAGACTCTGTGCTTTTAGAGTTAAGAACCAAGCACTGTGGGGCACCAATGACAGAACAAATAACTCCACACGAAAGAAGACGACGACTAAGGATATTGTTAAAGAAACATTGCAGGAGCAAAGAACGGTTACAAAAGATCCTGACGTGGGAAGAGAATCGTGAAGAACTCCACGGATGGTTGCTCAGACTACGCGGGAGGAAAGGGTTGGACATAACATTGGAAATGCAGGCTGTTATCAGATGTGGAGGGCTCTGCCCACATCCATTTGCCAAAAGGATAAGGATGATTCTCTGAATGTTCTACACCAAGTACCCAGAGGAAGACTCATGCGTGCTGGCTAACCCACGGCATCAGTGTATATCTCCTATCAGGTAACTTCCTTTAACTTACAGGGGCTCCTTTTCAACCTGTCTGTTTCCTTCTCTGTCTTTGATTATTCTGGAAGGAAAATGGGTCCGGTAATTGAAACTTGATCCAACTGAGGTTTGAGACATGATATGAGATTTCACATTAAAATATTCAAGTGCCTTTAAGAGCATTGCTATAATCAGTAATTATTTTTGAATAAGTAATATAAATTATAATGTTGCCTAATATTTGAGAGGCTCTTGTGCCAAATACTCCTACCACATAGCTTTCCTAAGAGCATGCAACTCCCACGAGCCTGTGTGTACCTAACAATGGCATGTGCACATGACATCATGATTTCACTTATCAAAGGATAAAATGAGTCACATCTGAAACTGCTTCATCTCATGGAAGCCAAACAACCTGTCAGTTTCCAAGCTAGAGATCCAGTTTATTTTCCTGAGAGTTCATGGGCTAAAAATGCACGTCTTATTCTACTCTGCTGAAGCAAGGAACGACTGTCTTCTGATTGGTGTACCTCCAAATCTGCTTTTTCTCATCTTGAGGAACTTGTGTTACTTCAAAACAGCACAACAATTCTTTCTGCTATAATTTCTTCTTCTTTATTTGAGGATATGCTTCTAGGATTTCGTTCCTGATGCTGCCCATTTCCTCTTTCAGTCAGGCTCACTTGAGTTTCACTCATTTCACCTAGTTCACAAGTTGATGCAGGAAGATTCCGCTTTCCTTTCCCTTTGCTTTCTAAGCCAGATATTTAGTTTCCTAATACAGTTCTCTGGATTTGGCTTTAATGGAGTGCCTGCTATGGGAAATATAAATTTAATGACTTCTCAGTTTCCGAAAGCATGCAACATCCAAACAAATCTTGTTCATCCTTATTTCCCCTACTTGTATAATTCTACATAAAATTCATCTTCTCATCAGTCTAATGTCTATCACAGACCTAACTTCTATTTATTATTGTCCTAGCTAGCACCCTTTTAGTCCTGGCTAGCTACCTTTCCTGGGGGTCTGAGGATTTTCTGAGCATAATCTCTGATGGCATGGACCTAACAAACTTACCCACTCACCATCAATGTGTCATTTTGAAACTACCTAAAAGAGCCTCATGCATTCTGTGCAAATTTCCAAGTCTTCCACTTTCTCAAATCTGTCCACATTCTCTAAACCCTCCTCATACCTAGCTTTTTCCACCTCTGAAGGCTGGTTATTAGGTAGCATCCAGGGCTTCCACGAGGCGGAGCTCAGCACTTCCTCCCTTGTTCTGTCTTATGAGGTCAGTGCTATGTGCTCTCTATCGTCTTGTTTCTCTCCTGATATTGGAAATCTTTGGTCATATCCTTTCTTATTTGTCCCACCTTTAAGAGTAGCTGGGCTGAGTCTGAAAAGGCTACAAACTATACAATTCCAACCAAATGACATTCTGGAAAAGGCACAGCTACAGAAACAATAAAAAGATCGTGGTTTCCAGGGATCTGGGGGGAGGGAGGGAGGGAGGGAGGAATGAGTAGATGGAGCACAAGGGATTTTTAGGGCAATGAAATTATTCTGTATGATACTATAGTGATGGCTACATGTCATTATGTATTTGTCAAAACCCATAGAATGTACAACATCAAGAGTGAATCCAAATGTAAACTACAGACTTTGGTTGATAATAGCGTGCCCATGTTGGTTCATCAATTGTACCAAATACGCCACACTGATGAGGGATGTTGAGGGTAGGGGAGTATGTATGTGTGTGTGGGGAGGGCTATATGTGAACTCTCTGATTTTCTGCTCAATTCTGTTGTGAACCTGAAACTGCTCTAAAAGAATAAAGTCTATTAAAAAAAAAAAAAAGAAGAAGAAGAAGAAGAGTAGCTGGGCTGACCTAAACAGAGAAATAAATTTATTGGAAGGATATCATGTTTTCCACAACCTCAGGAAGATGAGAGCACTGTGTTCAGAATGGGCAGATAAAAAAGGGGGGCTATACCACCCACACCACACCTAAGATCATATCACAGCACCAGTCCAGCAAAAATGCAACCACGTATCAGAGACTCAGACACTAAACAGACAAAAAAAAAATGCTCCACTCCATCTTGATTGTGGTAGTCTGCCTTATGAAATAATGATTTGACCACCTATCTCTATGCAGTACTATAGTTAGGCTCCTTACATGGAATATGCCTTTCTCAGCTTCCTTTACCTAGCACTGCAGTTCCCAAACTATGCCTTAGGGTCACCCAGGAGACCCAACAGGGTGTTTTAAATTTTCAAGGACAACATAGCAGCATCTGTCAGACACTACTACGACCTCGAGGTGATTCACATTTTCATTAGATCATGCTACATTCCTTTCAAAGACATTTCTTTCTCTGCAAAACCAGGCTTTCAGTGGTTGCCGCAATCAAAAGCAAGCACCACGTGAAAATCACTGGGCAACAGGAAATGAGAGTGGCAATGTCCACTCATTCCAAGGTTGGTGAAGTTGGGCAGTCTCCAAGAGGTACACACATCCTGGTAGTAACTGTGTCAAGAATGAAACTAAACATTACTTTCTGTGTGTACATGTATTTGCTTTATAAATAGCTACTTGTTTGTCAAAACACAAATACTTATTAGGTGTTAATAAATGGAACTGTTAAGTATTTCTCCTGGCCCAGGGGTGTTGTGGGAAAATAATTATTGAGACACTAATGAACCATGAACCAAAACAGTTTAGGAAACTCTGAACTCCTGTGATGTCTATTGGTTAAAAATAAATAAATTCTCAATCATATGATAAGTCTATTTTTAGTTTTTTAAAGAACCTCCATACTGTTTTTCAAAATGGCTGCACCAAACTACATTCCCACCAACAGTGCAAGAGGGTTGGTTCTCTTTACTCCACACCTTCTCCAGCATTTATTATTTGTAGACTTTTTGATAATGGTTAACTCTTGGTCATATATCTGGAGAAAACTCTAATTCAAAAAGATACATGCACCTTAATGTTCATAGCAGCACTATTTACAATAGCCAAGACATGGAAGCAACCGAAATGTCCATCAACAGATGAATGGACAAAGAAGATGTGGTATACATATACATATATATTGTATTATATATAATGGAATACTATTCAGCCATAAAAAAGAATGAAATAATACCATTTGCAGCAACATGGATGGACCTAGAGATTATTATACTAAGTGAAGTAAGTCAGACAGAGAAAGCCAAATATTATATAATGTCACTTATACGTGAAATCTAAAAAAAATGATACAAGTGAACTTATTCACAAAACAGAAATAGACTCACAGCCATAGATAATACACTTATGGTTACCAAAGGAGAAAGGGGGCAAGGGATAAATTAGAAATTTGGGATTAACAGATACATACTACTTTATATAAAATAGATTAACAACAAGATCCTACTATATAACACAGGGAACTGTTTTCAATATCTTATAATAACTTATAATGGAAAAGAATCTTAAAAAGAATATATAGATACAGATAAGTGAATCACTATGCTGTACACCAGAAACTAACACAACATTGTAAATCAACTATACTTCAATCAAAAAAACAGCATTCATTTTTTTAAAAGAATATTAGATAGCCTCTGAAACGACCCCAAATGACCATCCCAAATGATCTCTTAATATTTATACTCTCTTACAGTCCTGTCCCCTAGAGTGCAGACTGAATCTACTAACTCAATTCTAATGACTAGAATACAGCAAAAGTGATGGATGCCACTATTAACATTAGGTTGCAAAAAGACTACTTCTGCCTGATGAGTCTCTTATTCTCTAAGTTGCTCTGAAGAAAGCCAGGTGCCATGAGTCAGCTGCCCATAACATGAGCTACTCTCTGGACAGGTCCATGTGGCAAGGAACAGAGAGAGACCTCCAGCCAACAGCCAGTGAAAATCTGAGGACTTCAGTGTAACAACCCATGAGCTACTGGATGTTGCCAAAAATCACATGAGCAAACTTAGAAGTGGATCCTTCCCCAGTCAGGCTTTCAGATGAGATCATAGCTCTGCCAGACATCTTGATTGCAGCTTTGTGAAAGACTGTGAGGCAGAGGTGCACAGATAAGCTGCAGCTAGATTCCTGGCCAACAAAAACTGTGAGGCAATAAATGTTTGTAGGTTATTGGAGATCGAGATGGCAGAGCAGGAAGACACAGAGCTCACCTCCCCTCATGTATACATCTACATGTGGAGCAATTTTCACTGAAAACAAACTGGAGACTAGCAGAAAGACTCCTGTACAACCAAGATTATAAAGAAAGATCCACACAGATTCAGGTAGGAAGGAAAGAAAAGAGATCAGGTTGGTAACTGAATCCCTAGGAAAGAACACAGAAGAGGAGGGGATTACATGGGCTCAAAGATCCTCCCTGGGGAGCAAGCAGTTTGAACCACATATAGGGCACCCTAGTCCTGGGGTCTGACACCAGGAAGACAAGTCCCCTCAGCTGATTTGAAAACTAGTAGGACAAACAGAAGGGCTGTAAGAAACCTAGACCTTGTTCATGACGAGCACATACACACTTGCTTACACCCCAGGAACAAATCAGAGGAAGCAGACTGAAACTGCCTGGGACTCTGGCCAGTTTCCTATGACCAGCCCAGCACATGCCCCAGCCCATGCCAAGCCCTCTTGTTCTGGCACAGCCCTCCAATAGGCTGAAGGCTGCCATTGCCAAGGAGAGTGAGCAATTAAGGGATAAGGAAACTGCTCAGACCCAGCATGGCATCTAAACAGGGCAGAGATGGCCACTGCTCAAAGAGGCAGCAGATCAGGAGCAGCCTAGAGCTCTAGTGCGCTAGGACCATCCCAGCTCACACCCATGCTGAATGCCCACTCCAGCCCCTCTTGCTCCAGTGCTGCTCCCCTTTGAGGCAAAAGTATCAATCCTGGCAGGAGGGAGAGCTCACACTTAGAAGGAATGGAACCAACTCAAATTTGACCATAAGGGCTTCTACTCCAGCACTTTGGAACCCAACCCCACCCCCAGATATGGTGGTGTCAGCCACTGAGCAAAGGAGAAGCCCCAGCTCATACCTGGTTCTGGCCCTAGCCCCTCTGTCTCCAGACCCGCCTACAAAAAGGTGATGGCTACCAGCACACTGCAGGGAAGACATGATGTGCTCATTTCAGATCCAGCTCTCTAACCAAAGACACTGGGCACATGTAGGCTGTATAGGGATGCTTCCACATAGGACACCCCTTTAAGGCCAGAGCAGGTTAACTGTTTTACTTAATTTCATAGAGACAGAGAAAGTTAAGCAAAATGAAAAGACAGAGGAATTTGTTTCAAATGAAAGAACAAGAAAAAAAAATACTCTGAAAAAGAATAGATAAACATAATGAGAATTTTAACAAAGAACTAGAAAATATAAAATAGATAGAACCAGTTAGAGCCAAAGAATACAGTAACTGAAATGAATAACACAATGGAAGGAATTAACAGCAGACTGGGTGATACAGAGGAACAGATAAACACTCTGGAAGATAAAATAATGGAAATTACCCAATCAAAACAGCAAAAAGAAAAACAAATTTTAAAAATGAGAAAAGCTTAACGGACCTCTGGAACAACATCAAGCATAATAACATTTACATTATAGGTGTCCCAGAATGAGAAGAGAGAGAGAAAAGGGTCAAAAAATGTATCTGATAAAATCCATGGCTGAAAACATCCCAAACCTGAAAAAGGAAACAGATACCCAGGTACAGGAAGCAAAGACAGTCCCAACAAGATGAACCCAAAGAGACTTACACCAAAATGTATCATAATTAAAATGGCAAAAGTTAAAGAGAGAATAATTAAAATGGCAAAAGTTAAAGAGGGAAATCTAAAGGAAGCAAAGAAAAAACACAAGTCATATACAAGGGATCCTCCATAAGACTATTAGCTGATTCTTCTGCAGAAACTTTGCAGGCAAGAAGAGAGTGGCATGTTATATTTAAAGTGCTGACCCAATGTTCATAGCAGCACTATTTACAATAGCCAAGACATGGGAACAGCCTAAATGTCCATCGACAGATGACTGGATAAAGAAGATGTGGTATATTTATACAGTGGAATACTATTCAGCCATAAAAACCGACAACATAACCCCATTTGCAGCAACATGGATGTTCCTGTAGAATGTCATTCTAAGTGAAGTAAGCCAGAAAGAGAAAGAAAAATACCGTATGAGATCGCTCATATGAGGAATCTAAAAAAAAAACCAAAAACGAAACAAAACATAAATACAAAACAGAAACAGACTCATAGACATAGAATACAAACTTGTGGTTGCCAAAAGGGCAGGGGGTGGGAAGGGACAGACTGCGATTTCAAAATGTAGAACAGATAAACAAGATTATACTGTATAGCACAGGGAAATATATACAAGATCTTGTGGTAGCTCACAGCGAAAATAAATGTGACAATGGATATATGTATGTTCATGTATAACTGAAAAATTGTGCTGTACACTGGAATTTGACACAACATTGTAAAATGACTATAACTCAATTAAAAAATGTTTAAACAATAAAAAATAAAAATTAATAAAAATAAAAAATTACATTGTCCAAAAAATAAATAAACAAATAAAGTGCTGAAAGGGAAAAACCTACAACCTAGGATACTTTACCCAACAAGATTTTCAGAATTGAAGGAGACATAAAGCACTTCTCAGGCAAGCAGAAACTGAAAGAGTTTATCAATGCTAAACTGACTCTAAAAAGAAATGTCAAAGGGGCTTCTCTAACTAAAAAAGAAAAGGCTACAACAAGAACTAAGAATTTATAGGAAAAGAAAAATCTCACTTGCAAAGGCAAATATATAGTAAAGAATGTGGATCAACCATTTAAATAATCTAGTACAAAGATTAAAAGACAAAAATTATAAAACTATAACAATAATAATAAGTTAAAGACATGTAGATGTAAAATGTAAGATCAAAAACACAAAATGTGGAGGGAGGAAGAAAAAATGTTTACTTTTAGAATGTGACTGAACTGAAATGAATACCAGGGACTTTGCTATGGCAGCCCTAGCATAAGAATACCATCAGTTATCTGAGAATCGAAGAAGAACCCAGCCATCTCTTTCCATGAGTTTGAGACTAAGTAAATGAATGTGAATGGTGATGGTGCCATAGTCCTGGGAGGAACCATCAGTAACATTTTTCTCTATACTAAGCCATTCATTAAATAAATACATTTTCATTAAGCCTGACTGAGGGAGAAGGTTAGTAGCAGACCTATCTTAGATATTTGTAAGCATTCAGAAAGCACACACGAGTCTCTGTGAACCATTCCAACTCTGCTAAATATAAGATGACATTGGTCTGGATGCATCCATAGGCAAGCCAAGAAATCTGAAATGATGAAGCAGCAGAATTCTGAGCCACAAGTTGAGCAGCTGCATAAATTTCCAAAAGTGAAGAGTTACTTAAATGCACCATTATAATTTTATCAAAAGCAGGCTACAGGATTTCAGAGGAAAATGAGGTTATACAACTTTAAAAACATATATATTTCATGTTTGATTTTTAATGAACCAATTATTTCCATGGTTATAGGAAGCTTCCTATCTTTTGATATAAAATACCTTAAACACAAAACATCAAAAACTGAACTCATCTTCTTTTCTGGAAATTACCCTCCAGTATATACTCAGTTTTAGGTGTTGGTGCCATCACCCCCATAGTCACTCAAACCAGAATTTCACTTTTGTTGTAGACCTAAGAACCAAATCTTCTCTTCCATCTCTTTTTATAGAACAGTATTCTGAGATTCCCAGATAGTATTTTTAAACTGTCACCATTTGCAACTACTTATCTCCATGAATTAAAATTATCTTGCCACTGTACAATAAACAAAACGCAGACATAAAAGAATTGCAAAGCTGGGGCTAATATAAGACATAACTGTCATCCATAATCTCTTTATCAATGTTGTATTCAAACAAATGTCACTATTTTCATGGTTTTAATTTATAAAATAATGCATACTAATTAAACTTCCTTTCAATCTAATTTTATATTGGTGTACCATACAAGATTTAGTTTTGAAAAACATTCTGCTGCTAAAATCACTTGAAAAAAAATTATTGATCTGCAGAATAGAAAACAAGGTCCTTGACAAGAGACAACAGCACCACCCCATCACCTCTTTAGCCCCGTCTCTTGCTATTCAGTCACAGGTAGAACCCTGAAAACCTATCCTATTTCTCATCCGTCTCCCCTTCTGCCACAAGGTTCTTGCTCTTTCACTTCATGGTTTTAAAAAAAAAAAAGAGTACCATTCCGTTGGCTGATGTTGATAACAGGAGAGGCTATGCATGTGTGGGGACAGGGAGTATACGGGAACCCTCTGTACTTTCCCCTCAATTTTGCTGTAAACCTAAAACTGCTCTAAAATAACACTGTCTTAAAAAAAAAAAAAAAAAAAGGAAGGAAGGAAGCATGATGGGAGGGAGGACAGGAGGGAAGAGGAAGAAGACAAGTGCATAGTAAGGGGCTTATAAATAAGTGTTGCTGTTATGGTATATTTGAAGGAAATATTGGCAAGCCCTTTCCTCAAAATTCTCTCTAGTATCTTGTTTTCAGCTAACTGGAAATTCCCACTATCAGAAGTTCATTTTTCAATTAAGAATTTAGGACTCAAAGTAACCAACCACTTAACCTTAAATGTTTCTCTGCATCTAAAATACGACAATATGTCCTTAAAGCTTCAGACTAGCTTAACTGAAGGGAGAGAAGGCCTGGGAAAAAAAGCAGAGAAAAGCAGAGAATGAGCCCCATTCCATGCCAGTTTCCCAGGGAGGGGATGAAATGGCACAAATTCATGCACAAGAATTCAGTGCCCACTTATGACTAGCCTTTTAACACTGCTTGTGTGTGTGTGTGTGTGTGTGTGTGTGTGTGTGTGTGTGTGTGTGTGTGTGTTCAGCCACTCTATGAGATGGGAGGGTGGCAAACATTACTTCATTTGGAGAAACTGAGCTCCTCAAAGATCAGATAGAGACAAAGCTGGCATCAGCCAGGCAAACTTTTCAGTAGCTTCTCTCTCCCAGACCAGTGCCCCTGAGCAAGGGAGAGAGATGGTGTTGCCACCCTAATGATAATGTGCTGATTCTGTTTGTTTGACTAAGGCAACACCAGATTCACAGACTATAATTACAGCTGAAATCCATGTCTCTGACACAGCTGAGGGAATGTCTGTTTCACCGAACTGAGCGCCCAGGAAGGTTAACCAGGCAGCCTCCTGTTCTCTGAAAGTGATAGCGCCGTCTCAGTGTCACACTGGATACCCCACCTGAGCAGTGGGATTTCCTACAGCTGGGGGCTCAGACGGTTTACTCTGATTTCTCAGGGCGACAAGGCAGTTTGCTCATCTTTAAATGGTGTTATGGGTGGCCACACTATTGTAAACCCTTAGTACATTCTTCTGTGTCTGGTGGGGAGAGCTCTGCCTTTTTATTGTTACACAATTGTACTCAGGACTTCTTCCAGAGAATATTTCCCCCCCAACAGTTCTCCCTCTGTTCATCCACTTTCATGCTTTGTGGAAATAACAAAGTCTATCATTAATGGCCCTTGCTTCCTCGGTTGACATTGGGTTTTATTTTTAATTCCTTGAGATTTAGACATGGAAATCAATCAGGTCGCTCTGTCACTGTGGTTTTCTAGGATCTGGAAATGTCCTCACGTTTTGCCAGAATCCTTTCTACACTTTCTGCTCTTTTTCTCTGTCTGGTCCTTTCTCTAGTCACTCTTGTCAGCTTTTAAATCATCAAGCAAACTGTAGACTAAATCTGACTAAAATTTCAAGAAATAAATCAAGGTGAGATAAGTAAGCTGAAGGTAAAGCTGGGAGTAAGGAGAAAAGGTTCTGGTTCATTTTCCCTCAAACCGCCCCAGCCTTTCCTTAAGAACAGAGTCCCTGGTTTGTGGGCTCTCTAATGAGTAGTGGCCGGGAGGCAGCCTCACGTTTGAGGCATGCTATTACCAAGTTGGTTTTTTTTGTTGTTTTTTTTTTCTTATTCCTTCTCCTTAATTGGGGGCTTTAAATGGAAGTTGCTCGCAGTGTCTGACAAACAGCATTAGCTTCATCAGAATGAAATGCCTGGTCCCGGAGGTCTTTCCTGAAGACTTGACTGCTTTGTTGAGGGGCTGCATGGAGTCTGTGACATCTTCTACCTTTGTGGAAGGCAGGAAGAACACCTCGACCGAGGATTAGTCGTGGAGATTATGAAAGCTCTAATCCTGAAGGCTTCATTGTCTAGAACTGAGTTTAGTATTCCTGAATAAGAAGGCAGAGTGACAGACCAGATCAGTTTTCACTGAGTTTCGCAGTTTCACTGAGACCCATAATAAGAAATACATTTTACTGATACCAAACACAAGCTCACATGCGCACTAGGACACGTGCACACAACAATAATTTCATAAAACAGTGTTTATCCTTAGTACCTGTAAATCCTTCTACTTGCCATTCAATTTTATTTCAGTTTTTAAATGCAAATCTTCACCCACTGAATTGATTTCGCACACTAAGCAGACACAACCTACGGCTTGCAAAACACTCCACAGGACGCCCTTTTATTTATTTTTTTCTAACCCTGTAATTCAATATAGAGAGATTTTGAATTGAGGACAAGCCTGATGAGTTGGAGGTATGGAATAAAGGAATCCGATCAGCTCTGGGTTTGTTGTGTTTTTAAATCTCTCTGTGTGTTCATTCTCTTCACCCCAGAGAGGATTCCATTATCTTTGCTCAAATTGCAGACACTGCTCTGGCTGTTTCCCCTGCTTCTCTTTGATCCCGACAGCCGAGCCCGGCCCTTCCCCCAGGCCTCCCTTCTGTGCTGGTGGAGGCTGTTCAGACTCTGGGGGTTTGCTGGGCAGGGAGCCTGCTGTGTGCTCACTGTGTTGTTTGGCCATGCCCCACCTCCAACCTGCTCCATTCCCCTGCTGAGCTTTCATTCCTGCTCTGCCAGGTTAATGGGATTATTGTTCTTCTTTTATTGTCCTTCTCTTTCATACAGGGTTTGTCAGTTTGTTCCTGAGACAATTTTTAGTTTGTTGCTGAGATGACAAAAGTGGGTGGGGGTTGTATTTTAGGAATAAATATTTCTTCATCAGCCAGGATTCATTCTGGAAAGAATTTATCCACTCTCAAATGATGTACTTCTAGAGGTGATTTTAAAATAAGTTGTTTTTTTGACAGATAAAAGACAATTCGATGTATCTTAAGCCTTATTTTTTAAAATGCATATATCATCAACATCAAATTAATTATACAGCATGTTAGGTTCAAATTGTCATTTTGGTCAGAAAGATACACTAATAGACTCGTGATATTATTTATCTTACCCATAATATTCAACAAGACTGGCTGTTGCACCTGTTAGATACAAAGCAAGACATGTAAACACATTCACCGACTTCAGGGGATCTACACCTTCAGAAGGGAGATATGAAATGCAGGTAAATACCCTTTTATAAAATAAGATTTAATAAGTGACTCAGACACACGACACTATAAAGCCCAATCACAGTATCTCTCCCTTTACAGAATTCGTGAGTGAATTTTCAACATATGAGCTTGTCAAATTTCTCTATTTTAATTGAATGCAAGATTGAATGAATGAATGAATGAATGAATACTGGATGCCTACTTTGTGCCATGTGCCCTAGGGGATGGAATGACTTTCCCATTGAGCCTTCTTTGATTTCTTCTCGATTGAACTGGCTGCCCAAGAACTGGACCGAGTAGGAAAGAGAGCCCCACATAGCACGCATAGGGACTGGGAAGTGCAAAAGGCATGTGAATAAGGCCATCAGGACCCAGGTCTTTCCTCCCTCCTCTGACTGTCTGGAGCAGTTTCAGCCAAGAGAAATACGAAGCGTCCCATACATGGAATTCTACATTTTATAGTAGCTGCATTTTAGGAAGTCAAAAGAAATAGATAAAACTTCCTTAAACAATATATTTTACTTAACCCAATACACCTAAAATACTATCATTACAACATGTAATCAATGTAAAAGGTATTAACAAGATATTTTCCCTTTTTCTGGACAGTTGTGACCAGCCACATTTTGAGAGTTCAATAACCTCAAGTCACTAGTGGCTCCTGTGTTGGGATGACACAGGTCTAGACAAAGTAGCGGAACTGGAGAAAAGGCTAGATAGTCAATAAGTTTCTCTAACATTTAGAGGAAAGGACTCTGACTTCATGGAGAGGGAAAAGGCTGAAAATGATTTATTTGTGCAAATTAATAAAGAAATGGAAGTTGCTACCTCAGGATGCACTCTTTTCTTCCAGCCTCTCAGGCCTGGGATGATGAGAAAGAACTGGTGTGGGGCCTCCCTACATCTCCAATGCCCTAGCACCAACATCTGCTCCAAGGAAAACAAAGATGATCCCTTCAGACCTCACACACACACAGTATCATGCCTTGAAGTTGATAAATGCTTTCACAAATAATTTCTCATGTAATCATTTTAATCATATAGTACAGTAGTCACTGGAAGTATGGTTATTGTCATTTTATAAGTGAATGAACTGGAGCTCAGGAAGATTAAATGATTTGCCCAAAGTAGGACAGTTACTATCCAAGTATTTTGAAGCTTTATCTAGTATGTGTCCTGCTAAATCAGAACTGCCTGGTGAAAGGAAGTAAAGAAAACATTTACTGAAGTATGGATTTTTTGCTTCTTTGGCAACACCCCAAGTCTTTCCCCCTGCTGGAAAAAAAAAAAAAAAACCCAAACTGATGATCATTTTACAAAAGTAATATACAAGTAACTTCCTGGCCAATTGAGCATTTTTTGTTTTTTGGGGTTTGGGGGGGCAGTAATTAGGTTTATTTACTCATTCATTTGTTTTTTTTAATGGACGTACTGGGGCTTGAACCCAAGACCTCATGCATAGTAAGTATGCACTCTACCTCTGAGCTATACCTACCCCCTACCCCCCTTGCCCATTGACCTTTTAACTAGGTTTCTTTTTGTTTTCTTAAGTTAGATATTGTTTTCTAGTTTAGTGATTTAGAACATCTCACTATGGAGAGCAAGTTAATACATTACAAAGGCAAAGTTTTTGCGTTGGCCCTGAAATGTGTTGCAATCACTTTTCATCTGGGAAAACAAACAGAAGTGAACCAGCAGCATGTCTGCTATATGAGATGCTGGCCGTGTCCCAGCCCCTAGGAGCTGGCTTACCTACCAACAATACCTCCCTTTCAGGCAATGCCAGCTGTTTTATGAGAAGATCACCGTCCTCAGGAGTGAGCTGCTCCAGTCAGCAGGATCTAACTTTACCACTGCTGTGGAGGGAATTACAGCTCTACTGACTTTCAATGCATCCTTCCTCTGACCCTGTGTGAAGAAGACTGGCACGGGCCTTAAAGGCAGAGAGCCCATGCCTTGAAAAGCAGAATTCTGTCCTTTGGGGAAAGGTCCTCAGAATAAACGATACTCAATATGTTTATCACTCTTTTTAAAAATATAATGTGCTCAAGAGCCACATTTGCATCAGTCTGTTTTAACTGCTCATGGCTTTCTGTGCTCTGCCCAACTGTGTTCCTATTTTTATCCTTTTCATTCCATTCTGGAGCCATTTTGCATCCCTGGTTAGGCCACCAAGTGTACCCATTCAAAATAAGTGATTTTGTTTTCCCTCTTTCATTTTACATCTGTTTTCTTAGTTCCTGGTGACTTCTCTCAGTTAACCTTTGACAAATCATATTGAAATAAGCTCAGCTAGTTGTAGACAGCAAGCGTCATTAGGAAAACTAGGATGGCCTGGGAGCATCTTATAAATAATGTGGACAAAATAGCTTGCTTCCAGCTGGGAGGCACCATGTACAGCTCATCTTACTCCAGAAAATCCTCTGGAGTTTCCTTACAGCTGCCACAGTGATGCCAAGTAATGTGACTTGCTGATTGAAGTGCTGAGTGGCGAATCCTCTGCCCTACTTATATGCCACGTCCTGTGATTTCCCTAGTGGTAGGCAGATGCTGGAAACACAAAAGGAAGACACTATGGCCCACTAACTCTCTTCCATTGTCTAGCTTATCACCCAGTTCTATCCTTTCCTTCCTCTCTAGGAAGTGTGGCATACATAAATAAGCAATATAAAACTTGCAGAAAAAAATTAAAATGTTCAGACGCTTTTGAATAACAACCATTTTTCTCACTGAGAGTAAAAGGCACAAATTAAGGAATTTATCATGCTCCATCCAGTCTCCCCAATACCTCCCTCTCTAGAAATCCTACTCAACCTAGTAACCAGTCACTATGGCAAATTACTTGATCTGCTGGGCCAACTCAAGTAGTTCATTAACCAGATTCTTTAGACTTTTTTTTATAATAAGTTTTTAGCCCAATCATTTACTAGCAAATCAGGGAAGTGGGTGAGGTTCATGAGCAAGTTAGGGTTAATGTCACTAAAAACAGTCTGATTCAAAGGAAAACAAAGAGAGCAAACACACCTTCATTCCATCATCATCTGCACAAGTTTGCACACATAAGAGAACGGACACTTACGGCAAGTCATGTTCTTTTATAGCATAAATTCTACTGTACATACACTAAAAGTACCTCGAAGGACCCAGACGCCGCTAAGATATTTCACTGGTGAGATTCCGTCCTCTCTCTGTAGCTTACATTTAAGTTTTGAGTGATTTTTCTGTCCAGGCTACCCCCTAATCTCTTTGTTGGTAAAAAGATATGTTAACACTTAAGACATTCAATTATGTGGCTGGAGAACTGGCCTATCTGACCCAAGTGCTCTTTCTCAGTCCCCATATGCCCAGCAGCATTTATTCTGTCTTTCAATAGGCTCATTGAGGGATACCTTAAATGGTATCTTACTTGGGTTTAAACTTAAGAGTACCTGCAAACACTGATTTGATTTAGTTTATAAAATACATAGGAAAATAGAAAGAAAAATCATCTGACTGTCCATGTAGTCTGTGTACAGGCTTGGTTTCAAGTCTTCTGTCTAAAAGTGTATACACACACATTCCCAGGAGCTCTCAGCCAGCGCCTGTTTATTTTTATTGTTCCACTTCTAATACACACACACACACACACACACACATACACATGCACACACTCACACTGAGAAAGCTTCTGGCTCAGGAGAATTGCTTAGGGTGTTGGAACAGGTGCCAAAATAGTAATGTTCTTAACTGTAAACACCACTGGGCTGCTGAGAAGACAATGACCCCCTCTCTTTCCAGCTCTTTCATGCCAAAAAATACTAGGAAAGATGTAGTTCCCTGAGGGAGAGGAGAGGAGCTGTTGCTTCACTTTAAAAGAACATGGTTTAAAGTTACAAAGTAGAATGACATAAGAATGTAAAAGAAATATTTTTCAGGGAATAGAAAAATACAAAGAGATCTGATGGGGGCATAAATTTTTCTTTATCACCATCATCATAGAAATTAATCATGTTTGTTTCATTAAAAAACAGAAAACATAGAGAAGTAAAGACATTATTAAGTCATTAAGGGAGATTAACAATTCGACCCAAATATCTAAACATGTGGGCTATGCATGTGCATATTTGCAGACACATACATACACATAGATTTTGTTACAGACAAGCAAAGAAATGTTTCTTAGACAAATGATATCATAAATTATATTTTGTTATATACATTACCTTTTTTACTTAACAACATATCATAGAAAAATCTTGCCGTATCAGTAAATAAACATCTACCACACCATTGTCAATGGGTGCAAAGTATTCCTTTCTGTTTGTTCCGTAAGTCATTTAACAAATACCTTATGGTTGATTGTTTAAATTCTTTCCAACTTTAATAATTATAAACAATTCTACAATAAACATCCTTTTGCATAAATTTTTGTGCATGTGTCTGATTATGTTTTAAATTCTCAGAATTGTGATTGATGGGTCAAGGATATTTATTTATTTATTTATTCATTCATTCATTCATTTAAAGTTTTTAAATAAATAAAACTCTAAATTGCCCTGTAGAAGAATAGTGCCAATTCATACCCAACATCAATGTATGACATTTCTTTTTCTCATAATGTTGTTATCATCTGAAGATTATTTTCATATAGATGAAAAATAAATAGGTGTTTTCAACCTGACAGGTGATAACTTATAGGTGATAACTTTCTCTGGATGTGCTTTACTTTATAGTAAAGTTACATGATTTCTTATGCTTATTGACCATTGTATCTTTTATTTTTTGAACTGCCTTTGCCCTTTTATTTTTATTTGTCTCTTCCTAAATTCTTATTACACAAGTTGTTAGAACTTTGTCAAAAAAAAATTTCAGCCAGAAAGAGAAAGAAAAATACCATATGATATCACTTACATGTGGAATCTAAAAAAAAAAAAAAAAAAAGACAAACTTATTTACAAAACAGAAACAGACTCACAGACATAGAAAACAAACTTGTGGTTACCAGTGGGGGAAGAGGGTGGGAAAGGATAAATTGGGGGTTTGAGATTTGCAGATTCTAATATATATAAAATAGATAATCAAGTTTATACTGAATAGCACAGGGAACTATATTCAATATCTTGCAGTAACATAAAAAAGAATATAAAAACAAATATATGTATGTTCATGTATGACTGAAGCATTATGGTGTACACCAGAAATTGACACAATATTGTAAACTGACTATAGTTCAGTAAAAATATATACCTAAAAAAGAATCTCTAAACATAAAAAAATACATCGCAAACATTTTTCCGAGATAACCTAGATTTCAAATGTCTCCTGATTTTAGAAGTTGGTGGGGGAGATGGGGAGAACAACATGGTGTCCACATAGCTGCCTTTATGTTTGTTCCATGCCTCTGACTACTAGGATACATGAACTCAGCATGTCTCTGATGCTCTTAAAAAACCTTCGAGTGCAAAACCTAGTGAACATGAACACAGTAACTGACGTTTTCACAGAGAAGGTGGAGAACAGGTTTTGCAAAACACACCCTACAGAAAAATCCCCAGTAGACAGGTCTGTTCTTATTACCAGCTATACCTGGGGCTGAAATAGGGACTGGCTTACAAACAATTCACTTTTTCTCCTCATCTTGCTTCCTCAAACTTGTCTAGATATTCAGCCAAACAAAAGGCCCTCAAGTTACCAAAAACTGCTCTCCTTAGAAGATAACTGGAAAATCATCTTACTGATTTTAAACATGCCCTTGATATCTTGCCCAACTCCAGAAGTTAATCACAGCATTTCTTCTCATCTTTTTCTGTTAAATCTCTCAAGAAGGTTAACATTTCTTCACCAAATTTCTGCCCATTTCTTGTCAAATTTATTTCTAAGTATTTTTTCTTCTTTGGTTGCTCTAGCAAGTGGTAATTCTGCTCCACTATATTATCTAGCCAATCTTTTTTACAGATAGGAAAACTATTGATTTGGATACATTTTTGTGTGTATGAAATCAACCACCAACCTGATTTATCTCATTGTTTCCAATAATATTTTTTTACTTCTATGTTCTTCTTAATATATTATCATCTGCCAATGATAATAATTCTGTCTCCTTTCAGATATTCATACCTCTTCTTACTTTCTCATGTCTAATTACATTGGTCAGTACTTCTAAGCTAGGAGTACTGGTAATGATGATAGGGTTCTTTGTCTTTCCTTAAAAAAACTTCTAAATCTTTCGTTAAAATGATGCTGGCTTTGGTATATTTTATACACATACACAATTTTAATGTCAAAGAAGTTTTACATCTTTTCCTATTACACTGGATTTGGGTTTCTTATTGGTATATTTGTTTTCTTTTTCTTTTATTTTTTTAATTAGGAAAGAATGCTGGACTTGTCAAGATGTTTTAGATACCAGTCCACTGATCTACATTAAATTTGAATTATCATTTTTTAAACACTTAAATATGTTTATGGACTGTTAATTCTATTGCACTGATCTATAAGTCATTTCTAATACTAGTACTATATAAGTTTATTTATAGAGCATTTGACACATTACAACAGCCAGTGATACAAACTTCTATTTCTCTTAACTTTTAAAATTTTCTTGGCTAATATGGGTCAATATCCTAATTGTTATTTATATTACTATCATGTAAGTAGTCAAACTTAATAAAATAGAAATAATACAAAATAATTTTGGGTACTTTGATTTAAAATTTAAAAATAAATCAAGTAGCATAAATTTAGGGGAGGCGGAAATCGATATAAGTTTAATGAGTGATGATGGAACATTTCACAGAGGATTTATTTTTTTCCCAACTAAAGAAGAGGATAGGAGAAGTGGGGGATAAATTATAGAATGATGGTGAAGGCATTTTGGTTAAGGGTTCTTTAGTTTAGGCTGAAATATATAGGTGTAGGAAAGCACACTTATTCGACTCATAAGAAGGATTTCAGTGAAGAAAAACAATTTATTATTTATCCAAATAGTTACCAGAACAGGAATTAAGGAATTACAATTTAAGGTAAGGAGATTAACTCCAGTACAGTAATTATATTAGGTCAAAGAATGAATAAAAATTTTTAAAATCTAACAGAGTAAATGAAAGTTTAACCAGACTAGGGATTTGCTATTAGCAGGTTTGAATTATTTTCTTAAAGCGTGTATTACTGTTATAGTTTATTTAGATCTAACAATGTACATTTCTGAAAACATCTAATTAACGTCATAGTGGTAGAGAGAGGCTGAATGACTACAAAAGGCTCTAGGGAAGTGAGGTGAGATAATTACACAGATAAAGTTCAAATAAGATCTTCACAATATGCTCCCCCAAGATTTCTCTATCCTTATCATGCCAACTGCTCACATTGCACGCAACTCCTTGCACTTGTCAGAGGACATCACATCTTCCCTGATACCACCCCCCCACACACACACAATGTCTGCCTCCTTTTCCTCTAGATACTTGCACTCACAGTTGCAGACACAGGATTACAGGGAAGTCTCTGTGCCCCAGGCTGAGACAGGTGGCCCTTCTCTAGGCTCCCAATGCAGCTCACGCATACCTCTGTGAATCCCTGCTTTTCTTGACTATCTCCCTCAGTAAAGATACCACAGAAGGCTTTTTAATTGTACATTTAGCATTCAGCATGTAAGGGATATGTTTTAAATCATGGAGATAGAAATGAACCCTTTTAAGAAGGTCTTAAAAGATTTGAGACACAAACTCTTCTCTCTACTATGCTTATTTTTCTCAGCAAGAAGGCAGGTACCCAGTGTGGTTAAAATGTCCCATAATGACTATATAGCTCACATTTGTAACTGTTAATTAACCAAATCAAGTAAGCCCTCCTCCTTTACTGTCTAAAGATTAGGTCAGAAAAGAAGTCCAAGTCAGCAAGTGTAAGAATAAGGGAATCACAAAGTTGGAAAGGCCCATGAAAATCATTCATCCACTGGCTTCTAGCCCTAGTTGACCCTTTTAATATAATACCAATTGTGCAGGTCTTACCTCAGAGAAATTTGACTTAGCTTGTCTGGTGTGGCCAAGTAGCAGTATTTTTTTAAATTCCCCAGATGCTTCTAATTTGCAACCAGAATTGAGAACAACTGCTATAATCCTATTCCTTCATTTTGCTGATGAGGCAACTCTGAGGATGAAGTCACTTGGGTGGGTAGGTAGGGGACACACTGAGATAACCAAGGGTTCTCAACATACCGTGTAGTTCTCTTCCCATCAAATCACACTCAGCTAAGAACAAATTATTTGTACAATGGTGAGAAGATAAATCCTGTAAAGTCTAATGAAACTGTGTGATTCATTAGAGAAGGAATGAGCAAGAAGTCAACAGATTTAGAAGAACCTGCTTACTTAAGATGACCACTCTGGGTAAGATCATCTGGACTGAAAGTAAAGTAACCACAAGGGTTGTCGGTGGTGGTGGCACTTCTAAATAGGCACAGTGAGAAGTAATGGGAACTAAAAAAAAAAAAAAAAAAAAAAAAAATTCCAGATTCCAACTGCCAAATAAAGGAAACTGTGCAAGAAACAACTTGGCTGGATAAACAGAATTAGTTAAAATCTGAGATTTATTCTGAATCAGACAAAGCTGGACTACTTAGCACCTCTATTCATTTGTAACTTCCTCTCTGTATAAACTTTACACTGATTCTGAGCACGTATTTAAGGTTCCTTCAAGCCTCATCCTTGAGAAAGAAAATATAAAAGAGAACTCCCAGGTTCGCGGGAACTGAGAATGGAAATTACACTGGAGCTAGAGATCAAATTTTTCTCAGACTGACCTTGCAAATTTAGAATGTTTTAAAAATTAAATTGGGAGAAACGTCAATTAATTGAAAAACGTCAATTAATGTTGTAGGTCAAATAATATCTATTGGCAGAGGAGCAAGAGACAAAGGAAATTTTATTGTTGTTGCTTTGTTTTCCCACCAACAGCTCTAATCTCTTCATCCTCCAAGTCAACTCTAATTTCAGATGGACTTTAGGTTCCAAGACTTAGAGAAATATAGCCTTATCTGGGATAAAAACTGCTTGTCTTACTATCTCACTTTTATTTTCTATAGCAAACATTTTGTACTACTTCTCAACCTTTTTCAATATCCAGATTAATCTTTCAATATATAATTATCCTACCTCAGTTTATGATCCCCATCATACAGCAAGTGATATAATTTTGTGACACACTTTCAGACTATTTATCTTAGCTTCCTGTTTTTACATACACACACACACACACAAAGTTTCCATTTTTCATTTCAAGTTGAATGTTGTGCCTAAAGATACATGGTAAAATCTCCGTATCTACCATCCATTCTCTTTTCTGTTTGGTTTTTTTTTCAATCTCAAATCGTTTCAATTTCAAAATAAATCTGACTCAGTGTTAATCGTGGAAACTCACCCCCAACACCTACTCCTCTACATTTGTCCCTTAATCCAAAATTCCTACATTTTTTCCTAACAGAATCCATATACAGGTAAGAGTAGTCAAAAAAGTAGGTGTGCATTCCAAAACTTGCTTCCTAATAAAGCAGAGTCCTCAAGCCATCTTCCCAGAACCTTGATTCCACTGCATTTTTAGTTTGTGAAGAGGTGGCTTAAATGAGTGCATCTGGGCCATTAAACTTAGTGCTATTTGATAAAATTCATGACTCTAGACAGAGCTCTTACAAAGCATGAACTAACATAGCAAGCATGTCCTCAAATTCCAGAGGTGGTCAATCTTGTTTGGGGGAAAGTAGGCAGTCTCTCCTGTCTGGGGTGGAAACACCATGTGGGATGAAAATTAGAGCCTGTGTGATAAAGAAAGGTCAATTTGTAAGAGGGTCTTGAAGTCCATTACTTCAAATTTTCATCTAATTTCAAAAACAGTTGGGAGCCCCTAAAGGCTTTGGAGAAGGGCAGTAATCTGATCAGAGGACCACTGGAAGATGAGCCTTGTTGCTTGGAAGAGAACAGTTGAAGAAGATAAAAGGTAAAATTTTGGTCACTCGAACTACTGCTAAAGGTGTTCGCTGGTAGCTATTATGTATTTCACATTGTTGTACAAAGAGTAGCTTCTCCCAGGAGATGGGAAAGCAAGCATTTCATAGATAAGTCAGCTAAAGAAATAAAGAGTTTGCAGAGATATAATACCCAGCTGACTGCCTGCCAATCATTTGTCCACACAAATATATCATCTCCTAAATGTCTGATTTTTCAGAGGTAAACTGAAGTCAGTTTTATTTTGAGCACTTCAGACCCTGACCTTGGATTTGGGACTGTGTCACTGACTTCTTGAGTGACCTTTGGCAAACCATGGAACTTTTTTTTATTCTAAATCTTCTTGGGTATTTCAAAAACAAGCTTTGAAATCACTGGAACATGTGATCTATCTTTAATCTTTAGGATTCTTGCTGGGCTCTAAGAAAGTTTCTCTTGATTCATTCTGATTCCTTAAATGTTGTCTCCCAGATCTTTAGGGGTTTTGGGTTTTGGGGGGTTTTTTGTTTTGTTTTTTTGTAGAATGTAGTGCTCCACAGAGTTGTACGAACATCTCTTTAAGAAACACCCATTTTAAAAAGAATTTGTATCTATTTTATATAAAAATATAAATTGCACTACATGCTTCCCTGCCTTCTTCAGCAGTGTCCTGAATATGATTTCATGTTTTGTTGATGACTCAGCACTGTGCTAAACATCTTTTACCACGGCAAGCTGTGACTCATGACGTGTGACACAACCACCAAGAGAGTGAGTGCAATGAAAACCTACCTACTTACAGGAAGTTCAGAAAAAAGCAGCAGTAAGAGACTGTTTGCTTTCTAACTACTCGTTTCACCCCTGAACTCTGATGTATCACTTTAGGAAGGATTTCGGCAAAGTAGAGCATTTTAGGGCAGCTAGGATGGTAAATGGTCTAGAAATAAGGTCCAGTCAGGGAAATGACTGAAAGAATTAGAGAAGCTTCACTTACAAAGAGAAAACCCAGAGAAGATAAATATTTAAATGTTGGTAGTATTGTCTTGTGAAGATGCCTTAGATATAAATCATAAGCACCAAGAGCAGAGAACCAGTGCATAAAAATTACTATAGGGAAGCAGATTTTGATTCATTGTGAAAGGAACTCATTTTTGCAATTCACTTCAGTTCACAATTTATGTGCAAGATCTTATTTAGTTTCACAGGTATTAGAGAGATGAGCAAATCAAAGTACAGGCCTCCTAAAAGAGACATTAGCCTACTGAAACTGGAATGTGGAGTGTGTAAGGCGGAAAGCAAGACCATCGGAAAAGCAGATGGAACCAGACCTTGGAAGAACTGGAAAACTAAGTTGAGGATTTAGGTTGTTTTAAACAGGCAGTTGGGAGTGATAAAGCCTTTTAAAATCCTTTTCAACTCAAATTTAAATTAGAAAAGTAATTTTTATTTTTTTATTGAAGTATAGTCAATTTACAATGTGTTAATTTTGGGCATACAACATAGTGATTCAGTTATATATATATATATACACACACATACACATTCACATACATGCACATACATATATTCCTGTTCATATTCTTTTTCATTATAGGCTATTACAAGGTACTGAATATAGTTCCCTGCTATACAGTATCAAATCACCTTCTTATTTATCTACTTTATATGTAGTAGTTAGTATCTGCAAATCCCAAACTCCCAATTTATCCCTCCCTAGAAAAGCAATTTTAAAAGTTAAATAGATTTATTAGTAAAAATACAAAGAAAACAAAATATATTATGTACAAAGTAGAAGTTCACCACCAAACCCAATTCCCAGAGGTCACCATGAACAATGTAGCTTGTAACTTTACTTAATTAACCTTTCTGTGGCTCAAGCTTCACATCTATAATAACACTTAAGAATAGTGCCTACCTCATAGAGGCTTATGAGAATTAAATGAATAATTGTCAGAACCAGGAAGGCAGGGATTTCATCTAGTTCAAGGTTTCTCAGCCTCTGCCCTGTTGACATTTTAGGCTGAATAACTCTGTGCCGTGCGAAGCTGTCTTGTGCACTGGAGGACAGGCGGCAGCATCCCTGGCTTCCACTCACTAGGCGCCAGGAGCAAGCCGCCTCCACACAAGCTCTTGTGACAACCAAAAATGTCTGCAGGTGTGGCCAAATGTCCCCTGGGGGCAGAATCCCCCCAGGTTGAGAACCACTGGTCTCATTTACTGCTGAATGCCTCTCACTCAGCAGAGCATATGATAAATATTTGTATTTATTGAACTGAATGAATGAAAAGAGTTGATACATGTAAATCTCCTTGAACTTAGGAAGCATGCATATAGGAAGCCCTCAGTAACTGTTAGCAGTGATAGTTTTTTTATACTATTTTCCTATAGAACTATACCATATGTAATTATTTCCACATAAATGGAATCCTATTATTATGTGTACTTCACTGCAGTTTGCAATTTTTCACTAACAATGTATCTTGAACATCTTTTTATATCACCACACGTAGATGTAGCTCTATCTCAATCACTTTCTATGGAACCATAATATTCTAGTATATGGAATACATTCTACTATATCATTTGTCCAACTCACTATTGATGGATATTTAGGTTAATTCCAACTTATTGCCATCATAAACAAAGCTACAAAGAACATTTTCCATTAAGAATTTTTAACAAAGTAATGACACAATCAGAGCTATGCAATGTACTGTGCCCTAACTTTATTTTTCTAAATATTATAAATTTTATTTTTTTGAAAATTAAATAATTTTTAATTGAAGTATAGTTGGTTTATATTATGCCCTAACTTTAAAAGGGATTCTGTATTCAGAGTTCTCCAAAGAAACAGAACCTATAGGACATGGATGGTAGACAGACAGGCATAAATAGGTTTTTTAAATTTAAGTTTTTATTGACACATAGTTGATTAACAACATTGTGTTAGTTTCTGGTGTACAGCTCAGTAATTCAGTTACACATATATATTCTTTTTCATTATAGGTTACTACAAAATATTGAATATAATTTATTTCCTGTGCTATACAGCAGGACCTTGTTGTTTATCTACTGTACATATAGTAGTTTGTATCTACAAGTCCCCAAATCCTAGTTTATCCCTCCCCGACTCTCTCTTTGATAACCGTAAGTTTATTTTCTATGTCTGGGAGTCTCTTTCTGTTTTGTAAGTAAGTTCACTTCTGTCACTTTTTTAGATTCCACGTATATGTGATATCATATGATACTTGTCTTTCTCTGACTTACTTCACTTAGTATAATAATCCCTAGATCCATTCATGTTGCTGCAAATTGCATTATTTCATTCTTTTTTATAGCTGAGTAGTATTCCTGTGTGTGTGCGCGTGCACACCACAACTATTTTGTTGTTGTTACTTTTTGGGAGGGGGTAATTAGGTTTATTTATTTATTTATTTATTTTCAGAGGAGCTACTGGGGATTGAACCCAGGACCATGTGCATGCTAAGCATGTGCTCTACCATTGATCTATACCCTCCAAAGGGATTTACTTTAACAATTTTTTATATGAATATGGAGTTGGGAAAGTCCAAAATCTGCAAGGTGGGGCCAGCAGGCTGGAGACTCAGAGAAGAGCCAATGATATAGTTCAAGTATAAAAGCCATCTCCTGTGAAATTCCCTCTTTCTCAGGGGAGGTGAGTATTTTGTTCCATCCAGACCTTCAACTGATTGGATGAAGCCCACCCCCAAATTATGGAAGGCAATCTGCTTTACTCAGAGTTCCCCAATTTAAATGTTAATTCATCCAAAACCTGCCTGACATAAACTATTATTTTGTGTGTGTAGCTCTCAGCATTAAATTTTTCCTGTTATTTCTGAGGATATTTTTAAATTTATTGTAAACATGTCATTACTTAGAAAGGTTATAGCTTTACATCGGTCTTTTTAAAAAATCTAGTCTGTGTATGTCTGCTTATAGAAAAATTTGCAGGTGACTATGCAACCACGTAATATATGTGACAAACACAATTACATACACAGCAAAGTTTAAGTTCACCTGCTTGATGTACATTCTTATGTGCAAAATAGACAAATGTGTAACAGGCTAGACAGGATTTTGCAGATCATTAAATTTAAAGCATTATAAGTTTTCACTGTCCGACTTTTGTAAGAAAACATGTGAGCAGTTGTTGGTGAAAAAAAAAAAAAACCTGACAGAAACGTCCAGAATGATATTTGACCGCACCATCACCCAATCAATGACACATAAAATTAATCAACAAATTCTTTGTCAACTGGAGAGAATTTAGCAGAGGCAGTCTAACCACCTGAGAGAAGAACTACAGAGGTGAACCACGTGCTGACTGGGAGGCTTGGCTGGACGACCTCTGTGTTCATCTGGGGCTCTGAGTCTGGACTGTGGTGATGATGCCTCCAGGGAGAGTGACGCGTGCCTTTCTCCCCGCTCATCACAGCAGTAGACGAGGGTTTTCTTGCGGTCTATGTGCTGACTATTTAGAATTCTTCAGTCTTCTTGGAGCTGTCAGGCAGTCAACGGTCACTTCTTGATGTTACTGTTGTGTCTGCCTCGAGCAGCTAGTAATGGATGTGAAAGCCCTTTGTGTAATTGTTAATGCCAAGGAAATATGCAGCAGTGCGCCGCTCTAGTCTCCTGTGGGCTACGTGAACCCAGATAACCAAGCTTATTATAATCATGTGTAAAATTTAAGTAAATAAATAATGAGTGAAGGCCTGAGTGGTTTTTTTATGGCTAAAAAGTACTGACTGACTTAATGCATGAAACTTGTAACATCTATTTCTATGCAGTGAGACTTGGGGGGTTACTCTTAATTTCTCACCCGGCTTCCAGATATGGGAGATGGCTGGGTGCGCGAGTTTCACATCAGTGTCGCATTGTCCTAAATTACCTATCATTTCTGCCTAAATTATCTGTGGAACAAGGCACCAAATACACAAATAAATATCTTAAATAAGCACACAAATAATAATTCCCCAATCTCAATGAGTACTTTCCTACTCATTAGTTGAAAAATCACTAGTCTCTCTGCTTTGCTGCCTAGTATGAAGTTCCTTTATAGGTGAAAGTCAGGTTCATGGTCACGAAATAAGGTTAGAAATTCAGAGAAGGGAAGAAATCTACTAATTTAAAATGTACCGCTATTTACCATCAGCTACTACTTTTTAGCACCTAGGTATTAAAATACGTAATGATTAAGAGCTAAGCGAATTCCATAATCTGTCATCATTCTTCCACTTCAAGAGGCCCGTTGTTAACCTTTCCATTAATTCTAGATCTTTTAGATCTTCCTAAATCAACACCTACTCTAAATTACCGCTCAAATTAAACCCTAGTTTTACATCTGCAGCCTCTCTGTTCTAGTCTGAAAAGCCTACAAGCTTTTCTGTCTAGTCCCCACTTCTACCTCATCCCAGAATCTGGCATGAAGCCTGGACTTTCACAAATCCACTTGCTGGCAAGCAAATCCTCTACCAAACAGCTCTCTCACATGTCTGTGTATTAAAGATAGCAAATATGACTCAGTACAGCTTCTTACTCCAATTAAAGGGCAGCTCTCGGCCCCAGGGATGGCAGAGGGGAGAGGGGCAGCGGATAAAGAAGGGGAGAACCATATTCAGAAATGATTTTCTAAACTTCATACTGATGTTGAACTTGTCCCTACTATTTCCAGCAGAAAATGTATTTGCTGGTAATTGTATGGGGAATTTTTTTTAACTCATCTTCCTAGGGAGGCATGCTTCCTTAAGCATCTGCAGTGGCTAATTTGACACTGTCATGTTTATTCATGGGTCACACTGTTCAGACTAATACCATAATAATGGCCCAAGTTTCAAAAATGGCTTTTGCCAGACTTTCGCCTTAACATTCCGAATGAACCTTTTAGGTCAGTCATTCCTTCATTCAGGAATCATTACTGAACACTTTCTATGGTGGGCAGAACTTCCAGGTTCCCCAACTCCAGAGAGCACTATTTTCATTACATTCCCTGGAGCCGAGCCACAGAGGGCATTCCCTGCAGTTGTATATTTAGTGAAGGTCATTTAAAAAGTATGAATGACGTAGTCACCTAGCCTGGGCCCTCTGAGAGTGATTAACAAACATTTTTCAATAAGCAGATTATTGTACATTCATTATGTTATTCATTCATACATGCTGGTTATTCATTAATGAACAGCCCAGGTGTGTGTTCTTCTGGCCAAGACACCAGAAACCTCCATCTGGTGCCTCTCTCTCTACCCCTGACGTGAAAGTATACTTAGTGACCAATGTAAGCACAAAGCAGGCAGACATTCGAAACCAACTATGAACTTGGCAATAAAAATATCAGTTTCATTGAAACTTTCTGTCTTGTAAAATGTTGATAATGCTTATCAACCAGCAGAATAAAGTCCAGCCCTGCACCCCAAACAGCTGACATGACCCTCATTGACAACAGAAAGTCAAGTTCGATTATCATGACCATTCTTTCTATTTTTTTTAATCAAGCTATAACAACCACCAAAAAATGTTTCTTTTTTTTTTTAATTAAAGTATAGCTGTTTTACAATATTGCTTCACTTTAATACTACCAACCCAGGAAGGTCATAAAAATCTAATCATGAAGGATTTATTTATTATCATCTGTAAAAGTGTTCTTTCAGTAAGAGAACTTTTTTCCTAATAGTAACCGACCTTTGCTATAATTCTTTTTCACCCCTGTCAAGCATTTCTAAGACTTGACACAACTACTTATGTTAGTTGGATCAAAAACACCTTGTGATTCAGGTGGAAATAATTCTTCAAACAGGAATTTATATGACGCTGCCTTTTACCATTCATTAAGCACCTTTTTATGTTGGGCCTACTTGTAATGTGTATTAATGTCAGCTTGTAAGAGGCAATGGCATTCAGCATTTTCACTAGTTTATAATAAGAAGTCACATTTCAAATAAACTTCACTCAATACTAGTCTGTACCGACTGAGTGCTGGAAGGAGGCGGGCACAGATGACTTAGACATGTGATGTGCTCGCTATATGCATGCAGTCTGGTGCCTGAGACACACACCCACTCAAAAGGCAAACTAACAATGGCTACGACCATGGATTAAACGAAGAGCTTTGAGAATATGGGAAGATTAATTCCAACTGGGGGATTTGCTAGTGTGTGCAGTGACCACGTGGGAATGTCAGAAGAGTGCGTAAACAAGGAGATTACGGAATGAAGAGAGATTGGAGAATTAAGAATGGAAGTCTGCTTGAGGAATTCAGACTTAACCCATGTAAATCCTGGATCCTGAAAGCAACTTGCTCAGATTTGTGTTTCCTTAGCCCGCTCTTATGCATTCTCCCTGTTTCATGCCGGGGACAATCTAAATCTATTTTTTAAGCTCTAAGAAGTCTCCCCCACCCCACCTCCCCTTGCCCATCCTGCTCCTGTAAGAGCGCTCCGCTTCCACCACACACGTGCCCTTTGACCTCCCAGCACGTCTTGAACTCTGTCATCTCTGCGGTTTCCCTCAGACTCTGTCACTGACCTGGAATCCTTCCCCATTCTTCTCCAGCTACCCAATTTAAACAGTCAGCATTTATCTAAACTGTGTGTGTGTTACTTTTTTATTTTTTTAACTGAGGGCCTAAGCACATATCAAGCAGTGTGTGATATGCAAAGTCATACCAGATCAGGCCACTACTAATCAGGGACTTCACTGCCTATGTAAATTCTCTCCATGCTTTGAAAGAATGTCTCCACACCAGCCTGGCCTATGAAATTCAGTGGTATATTCAGAAATGTTGGCACCAATTACATAAATGATCTGAACTATTCCACTGACCTCCCTTTAAAAAAAAATGTTATTTGAAACATGTGTATCATTGTTTACTTTTTCATCTGTTAAATAATTTCAAGCTCCTTCACAATAGGGATCCTATTTCATCTATCTTTGTTTTTTCTAATAGCACAAATTTAAAAGTTTTCTATATTATAGGTGCTATAGGTGCTTAATAATTGATCCTTACAGAAGTAGTTAATGACAAATAATATTAGCATATGTATAATATGTTAATATACATCTAATATATATTAGCATAATGGACCAGTGCTAAGATTCACTGCATGTATCTGCACATTCTTAAATTTCATGAACCAATAATTTTTTTAAATTAATGCATATATTTGCATGTATATATGACAAAAGTTTATTTTCCTAATTAAGATTACTTCAAAAATCCACTGTTACATAATTTATACCATCATGAATTTGTTGTGCAAAAAAATCTGCTAACCTGCTACCAGATTTTCATAACGCTGAAAAAAAATCAATTTTTCATAAAAGTAGATGACACATTACCTTAGAATAAAGTGTAGGATTTTAAATTGAATAAATAGGAAAAAATCATCACAGCATCCTATTTTGTCATTTAAATCATTTAAGACTTCTATAGAAATCTGGAGATGAGAAAGTGAAAGCTAGAAAGAAAACATCGTCATCACTGAGTGAGTTTTTCAATTAATCCTTACAAGAATCCTGTAGAGCAGGTCTCAATAGTTATAGTCAGACTCAGAGAAGTCAAATAATTTACCCAACTAAGCTCCCTAAAACCCAGTATCCAAACCTAGGTGTCTGTGACTCTCTCTACTCTGTCTCCTGGTACTACAAGGGAGTACAGGGAAACTTCAAGGAGGTGGTGGCATTTTGAGTTGAGTCTCTGGTGGCATTTTGAGTTGGGCCTATAAGGAATGATAGGTTTCTGTGTGCAGAGATTGAGGGTAAAACATTCCAGTGTAAGGAACAACTGTGTTAACTCATAAAAGCAGGGAACAAAATGAATGCTATGACGAGCATCCCAGATCCCCTCTAGGACTGAGGCATTCATTCCCCCAACAGCTGGCAGGCTGGCGTGTGATGGCTCCCTGGGATTTGCCGTCAAAAAAAACCCCAGATTTCCCATGAGTAGCCCACACAAATTACTACTTAATGTACTTAACGTTGGATGGAGAGTGGGAATATGAAGCCTAACGCCCTTGCCTCAAGGTGGAGCATCGTGAAGGGTCAACCCAGCTCCAGAACTCTTTGTTGCAACTGCATCTCCTCCATCTTCTGCCCAATCCTACCTACATCCTTCACTTCTCAATAAACTCTCTTCATGCACATCTCTGTCTCTGAGTCTACTTCCCAGGAAAGTGGACCTAAGACCATTGGAAATACAACAATCAATCAATCAGTAAACTAAGACAGTATGGGATATAACAATGATAAAAGAGAGATGAAATTCTGTTTGGAGAAAACCTTGAATTCTGTGCTAAGGAATTTGGACTTTATCCTGTGAAACAAAGGTTTCCAAAGTAGAGTGGCTAAAAGGGTGCTCAGGAATATAGGAAGAAAATATTTATTATTATTCATACTTTTATAAATATCTGATTTTCTGTTTTATAATACAGATAATATATTAGCATAGTACATACACACAGGTATTTGTATGTGCTCTAATTTTTTTTAACTAATAGATGTGTGCAATCAAAAATTGAGATCACAGCTATAGACATTGGGAAAGTCAATAAGGTCTTTTTTTTTTCTTTTTTTGAAAGGAAAGATACATTCAGGACAAAAGTTAGACTAGTGGTTCTCAACCTTCAACCCAGGAGAATCACCTGGGAACTATTAAAAAATATTGATGACCAGGCCCCACCCCAAACCAATTATATCAGTTCTCTGGGTTAAGGCAACAGCATCAATATTTTTCTTTTCCCCTGATGCTTCTAATGGGCTCAGGTTAAGAACCACTGAACTAGAGGGGAGGAGGGTATAGCTCAGTGGTAGAACAAGTACTTAGCATGCACAAGGTCCTGAGTTCGAATCCCCAGTACCTCCATTAAATAGATAAATAATTACCCCTCCCCCTACAAAAAACAAAAACAAAAAAACAGCTGAACTAGAGGTATAATCACGTTTGATCTGAATTTAATTAATTAATCCAAACTATTAAAGATCCTGAAAAGTAACCATCTGGTTACAGAGGAATGAAAGCTAAAGATTTAAGAGGTGATTTTACCTTAAGCAGAGGGTCTGTACTGGAAATAAACATGGTTATTCTCTCCACATTTTGTTTTCACTTCCTTAGAAAGCTTAGCAGTCACATGACCCTGCTGGCTCTCTTGGCCAGAAGAAATGAGTAACTCACCCAATAAGAGAGCTTTTACATAAGCCACTTTCTTATCTGCTAGAATTTGAGTGAGCTCTCTCAGCCTCACCGCTTGTTTTCCTGGGAGTTTACACATAATAAAATACACACAATGACCCTCTTACTCTTCTTTTACCAGAAGATGATTTAATACTGAGTAGCCTTGAAATGTAAATCTCCGTATCAAATAGCAAGCTACTTGCCTTCACCTGGGCTAAGGATGTATTAGAGTGAAAGTCAAAACAACTTTATGCAAAGCTAGCACACCAAGTCCATCCAAAGGCTCCTAGGAGATCACCAATTTTTTTCAGGATTATATGCAGGATATGAAATTCTTTGAACTAACAGATCATCCTTTCTCCTAAATTCCATGAAGCTTTGCTGACCATTAGCTGAACTTTCAAAGCAAACATAATGTTTTTAGCATTTCTGTTTCTGTCAAAATATGACTTACACCAGAAGAGAGGGAATTTCCACAGGAGAACCTTATCTAACCTATCACATTAGGACATCAGGATTTGTTTGTCTTGAACCAGACAGTAACACTTTTAGAGCTGAAAATACCTTTGAGGTTGCCTAATTCACCCTCATCAGTTTACAGATAAGCACCGCGATCTATAATGCCTTTACCGGGTCAGTATTTGAGCTGGAGGAACCAGAGGTGGGTTCTGAACGGTAAGTTCTTGGTGCGGTAGAAACTGAGCTGGGACTGGCAGGCTGGTGTCAAACCTGCTGAAGTCCCGCACCTGAAATTCAAGGCTTGAAAGGAACAGTCAGAGGCTGAGCAGAGCCTAACACTGGATATCAAGGCTAGGACTGATTTCTCAGAAGCAGCAGGTGGGGATGGGGCAGCCCCGAGAGCCAGGTGCTCTGGTCAAACCGGGCATTCCTCTGGGAGGTCGCTGTGGAGAGAAGGCAGATTAAAATTTTGTGGGAAAGCACAGACCTGGGGCGGAAATGCAATGCCTGTCACAAGCTATGGAAGCACCATCCCATTTTCTTTCTCCTTAAAAATATCTGCTCTCACAGATAGCTGCCTGGTGGTTACCAGAGGCTGGGGAGAGGGGAGAATGAGGAGTTATTGTTTAATGGGTACAGTTTCATTTGGGGATGTGGACCAAAAAAAAAAAAAAAAAAAACTGTTGCCTGCCATTTCAGTAAACAAAAAATATCGTCAGCCATTCCAGTAAACAACAGAGTGTTGCCCTCCATCAAGTCATCAGCCACTGCAACCCCTGCAGTGTGCCCTGAGGGGAATTCAGGATGGAGAAAAACCAGTTCCTGGCCTTAGACAGTTAAGGTGTTTGCCAAAGGAATAAATTCAGTGAGCCCAGATTCTTGTATCTACATATTCATCAAAAAGCACTGAAATTGTTAACCTCCAAAGTCTGTTCTTTGTGACTAGCAGTAATCTTTTGATGTTCAACTACATGTGTTTTTGTCTTTGTTTTTGTTTTTTAGCAAAAACTCTTACGTATTCTGGCTTCTCCCTAACTTCTTTGGAGCTATCTGAGAGGCTGTATCCAGGGCTATAGTTCTCAGTAAGTTCCCTAAATATAATATAACTCTCAACTTTTAAGTATGTGTTTTAAGTTTTAAGTGTTTAAGCTTTTTGTTTGTTTTCAGTTGATACAGAAGATGAAAAAGTTCTAGAGATGGATGGTGATGATGGCTGCATGACAGTGTAAGTGTACCTACTGCCACTGAAATTTACACTTAAAAATGGTTAAAATGGCAATTTTTTTAATTATTTATACTTCACCACAATTAAAAAAAAGTCATTAGTTCTTAGTTCACCAACATCTTCTGCCTTCTGAATAAATTTCTCATTCTCATTTTTTTAATTCCAAAAATTCAAGAATTCTGCTTGAGAAAATCATTACCAGACTGATAATCACTTGATAGACAGTGAAATCTCTGAGCAAATTTAATTTTTTTAATCTTGTCAGAAGCAGTTGGTAAACAAAGGACAAAAAAAAAAAGCTGTAAATTTTAGAAAATTTTCTGGTTTTCACAACCACAAGGAAAAATGTTAGTTCCCAACACTACTTTACCAAAATAAAAAATATCTTTCAAAATAAGTAAATAACAGAGAACTGTCCACTTGTAAGCAATTAAAACATGGAAAAGAAACAGGAAGCAGAGCCTTGTAGAATTCTTGCTGGGTGTCATTTAATCATTTAATCGCCATTTTACAGTCGTGGAAACAGGATTAGAGAGGTTAAGTATGTTACCCAAGGTCACAGTCTGGAAGAACAAGGTCTAGCCTAAAATCTAAAGCAGCCTCCAAATCTTCATTGTTCACTATTTGTTCTTCATATGCAAATACATTTCTTGCTTCAGGCTACGTAATCAGTTTAAATAATGGGGTAGGGAGGGGGGTAAGGCAATGGCATTGAGTCATGTCCCAAATAACCAGTGTAAATTGCTTCTAAATAATGGGAATCCTCATAAAGCACTCCACTGCGAACTTTCCTCCAAAACCAGGTCATCAATAAAAAATAGCAGTGGAAGCAAAAAAGAAAGCCATTTTGTCGAGGGAAAAAGGAGAATCATACCACATACACAAAGCTGACTACAGTGAACAGAGACAGAAATATCTAGAACAATTAGCACGATGTGAATGAAAAGTGAGCATTTCCAACTGAATTGTGAACAGTCGTAGACAGACTGAATTCTATACAGTTTCTATATTTAGCTCCATACCAGAAAGTTCCCAGCCCGGCGTGATCTGTACGGTACAACTAGAATAAAGACTGGTAGGAGAGTTCCGAAAGGATCAGCAGGTGAATCAGAGCCAAAACAATTAGGAGAACACGTACAGAGCTGCGTCTCTCACTTTCAGTTACAGGTTTCCCCACACCCCACGGAGGTGCTGACAGTCAACACCTTTGTGGTCACGTATGGTCTATTATCTTGGTTCTCCCATGTAACAGGAACAGCATATGCACACTTATTTACATTCAGGTCAGTCAGGCCGAGCATAAGACTATGAGCAAAGCAGCCAAAAATTTGTATTTCCCCAGATCTCCTCCTTGCATCACTTCAGAACTCCAGTTTTCTCCTATTCTTCCAAAATTGTTCTAGGAGAGACTAATGACTATTGGCCCCGAGCAGGTTGGTCTAGTTCTTGGAACCATTTTTTTTTTCTCTCTCTCTTACTTCAACACTCTGTAGTTGTTAGATATGACTCTGGTCACTTTCAATCTGCTGAGTAGCGAGCGACTGTGACGCCAATGTTTGCTGAAGTTGCTGCCACTGCTATTTTACTTGCAGAGGTATGCTGTTTTGGGGCCACTGTCTGCTGGAGAAGGCAACATCTCCTTTGTTTAATCTGTGAAGTCAGATGGCCTAGGTTCAAATTCCAATGGTGCCATTTACTAGGTATATTAATACTGACAAACATTTGTATATTCATCCAGTGGGAATTTTAATGGCCCTTCCCTGATAGAGTTGTGATAATGATTAAATGATATAATGCATTAGTTAACATCGAGCATTTAGGTAACATTTATTGAGTACTTATTAAAAACTGTCTTAATCTATTTGGGCTGCTATAACAGAATATCATGGACTGAGTGGCTTACAAACAACACACATTTATTTCGAACACTTCTCAAGGCTAGGACGTCCAAGACCAAGGTGCTGGCAGGTTTGGTGTCTGCTGAGAGCCTGCTTTCTGGTTCAGGGAGAGCCATCTTCTCATTGTGTCTTCACATGGTAGAAGATGCAAGAAATTTTCTGGGGTCTCCTCCCTAACCCTAACTCTCTGGAGTCTCTTTCATAAGGGCATTAATCTCATTTATGAAGGCTGCACCCTCATGATCTAATCTCCTCTAAGAGGACCCATCCTAATACCACCACACTGCGGGTTATGATTTCAACATAGGAATTTTGACAGGACCCAAGCGTTCAGTCTATAGCATGAGCTAAGCAAAGTGCTGATATTGTCATTATTGGTAAGAAGTAAGGGGAAGATACCACTCTCCATATTCCATGCAACAAATAGCTCTGCCCATTTTAACTTAGTCTTTAATTACAAACCCTCAAGTTAGGACCTAGACTGGCCTAGAACAACATGAATGGCAAACACCAGACTACACTCAGAACAGTCTTCTGCCCAGAGATGTCACTCATTCCCAGGGTAAACAAACCGTACCTAGTTCATCAATTATATAATTTCAGTACAATAATTTTTGTTTTTTTTTAAAGTACCAATTAAACATTATCATATAAAAAGGTGAAAAAAACACAATTTTCAAAGACCTTCAGGCATTCTTAAGGAAGACCCCAAATATGATAAACTCCCCTAAAATTTGAGTTTCCCAGGCTCAAAAGACACAAGTAAAGTGAAGTCTCTTTTATAGAAAGCTGTCTTGTAGGTCATATTTATCCTACATTAAGAATTGCATGAATTCCTCCTGGGAATTTGTCCTATAGACATGTACACACATAGGTATATGAATAAAGATGCTAACTGCAGCAGTGTTTATACATGCACAAAAGGAAATAAATATTTATCTGCAGAGAATAGGGTAACTAATCATGGTACTTCTTAAATTGAATTAAATCTCTATGTTCTGATAGGAAAAGGTTCCAACATCAATAAGTAAAAAAGCAGGGACAAAAAAGTATCTCTAGTATGTCCCTATTTATGTGTATATATGAGTATTTTAAAAGACATGTACATACTTGGGTTTAGATACATAAAACAATTCTGGAAATAGAAATGACTGATGGGGGAGTCAATGGCAGTAGCTGTTTCAGATGTTTTGACTGAATATCTGGCCAACTTTGATTTCGATAAAATTGCAAATGGGCATAAAATAGACAAAGACAAATCAATTACATCTATCAGCTTTAGGAATCAAAATGATATCCCAAACTTCTTCCTCCTGATGGCTAACTTATTTTAAATAATACTTAATATGACAAAATTCCAGTGAAAGAATCTGGATAATCTCTAGGAGTTTCTTGTAAGAAGGATCAATGATTATATCATTTTAGGGTGAAAAAAGTGCTAGACATTATGGTAACTTCCTTTTACTAAACCTGCACTCAGGTTGTCTTTTTCATATTTTACTGACATCTCAGAACTGGTAAGGCCACATAGCTATTTAACTATTATCCATTCCCTCATCATGTTCATATGAGCTGAGGAAAAAAATCACTTATTTGTAGTGCCTCAGACCTGAGAGAACTGAAAGTTGCAATGAGTTATTTAATACTATTTCTATACTCTCTTGCTTTTGCTTGTCTGACCAAATCATACTGGGAGATATTTAGGGCCACATATTGTAAAGAATGGAACAGAAGGAAGTATCTTACAATTATTTTACACTATAAAATAGCTTAATGAAAACATGAATTGAATAAATCAAGAACTCTCAGATAAAATAGTCAAATAGCAGAATGATAACTTTGAAAAGAGAAATATTGCAATCCTAAAGGGAAAAAAGTAAGAACCAAAACAATATTAAGACACAACTAATGAATCGATAATGAATGGCAAGGGGTGAGATAAAGGCAGGTGGAAATTTCATTACTAAGAGATCACCACAAGGAAAGCAGAATGAAAAAGCCAAAGACAGAAGCAATCGGAGAGGGGCTATTAGGTATGGGAGATAAAGATAACCTAAGCTTGACTGAAATGCAAGAAAAAATTTGTTCAAAGATATAATTCAAGAAAAATCCCTGAAATGAGCCAGAAACTGAATCAGCAGAACAAAATACCAGTGCCAAAGCAAATTTGGTATAGAACATTCAACTCACAAACTAATGATCTTCAAAAATTTAAAAAAAAATTTCAGCCATCTAGGTTTTATGGTTAAACTAGTAGTAAGGGAGAGCATTTGAGCATTTAGGCTGCCTTCTGACTTCTCCAAGATAATATTCAATACCAGACACAGAAGAGCCCTAGTAGAGCCTCCAAGTTGACCTTCGATGACAAGCCCCACCTCCTGGATATTCACACCCCTGTGCAGTCCGCTCCCTCATTTTAACAGGGTTGGTCAGTGTGACCACAGAATCCTGCAGACATGGCGGCATGGCACTTCCAAGGCTATTTTATAACAGGCATCTCCACTTCTGCCCTGGATGCACTCAATCTCTCTTAGATGACTCATTCAGGGGTGAGCCAGCTGCTAGGCAAAGGCCAAGGCAATAAAGCAGCATCACCATGGTCTTTTGCCATCAGCCAGACAGGAAGAGCCTCCTGGTAACAAGCACCTGAGTGAGGCATCTTGGGATGCCAGCCCTTGAGATGCCCGCAGCCCTAGCCCGCAGATTGAATGCCTTGTCCTGGAGACCCTGAGCCCAAACCACACAGCTAAGCCGCTCCCATTTTCTGGATCCTCAGAAACTGTGTACCATAACAGAGGCTTGTTGTTAGTGTCTAAAATTTCAAAAATGTGATATGCATCAGTAGATAATGAAAACAATCATCCGAAAGGGAAACACAGTGTGACCCAAGAAAAACATGCAGGGTAACCCAAGAACAATCTATTAGAAAAGATGTTATTCAAGAATAAAACTAACAAGTATGTATTTTCATAAATGAAAAATGTGAGGCAATGCGAGATCCACTAAAAGAACTACTAGTTAAGAAAAAGCAGGCAGTTAAGAGATTAAAGCAAAGAATCCAGAAGCAGAAATTGTGGTGAAAAACTGATACTGAGGAGTGAGGAAGGTATATAGCTCAGTGGTAGAGGGTATAGCTCAGTGGTAGAGCACGTGCTTATTTAACATGCAATGAGGGCCTGGATTTAATACCCAGTAACTCCATTAAAAAAAAATTTTTAAGTAAAAACTGACAGTGAGTATTGACTCTGAAAATGGATAAATAATACTTACTATGGAAATTTTGCTACAGACTGGAAAATAAATGTTAAAGATCATAGTGTATAAACTACTACAACAACAACAACAATAATAATAATAATGTAAATAACAAAAAATATTGGAACTGTAGGAATGGTAAGGTCCTTGATTTTTCTTAGTATTATGAAAATAAAAGAAACTTCACTTAAAATGGAGTCAGGAAGCCCTGACTGGGGAACTGTCATGAATGTCACTCACCCTCCCTTGCCAACCTGAGAGGAAAAATGATTTCCTTCTGACCCAGCAACAAGCTGCCCCCGACTCGCAGCCAATGAAGAACCACCACAGCCTCCCCGATTTCCTCCTCTCTTCTATAAGAGCTAGCCCCTCTCCCCTGTTCTCCAGACTTGCCCATGGTTCACCATAGTTTGCTTGTCCTGAAATGAAAGCAATTCCTGCTATTCCCGAAGAAACTCATTTTTCTGACTTTTCTTTTTAAGGCCAATAGCAGGATGTTAATTACTACCAGCTAAGATGTAAAGATTTTATTAAAAAATAAATACGACTGCAACTTCTTTGTATTTTTCATAGATTCTTTCTTAAGAGGAACCTTCTAGAAAATATTATCTCTTGTAGTAAACAACTATGATGTTAACCAAAATTTTAGAAAGAGACCTGATTTAAATTTAAAAAGTATTTATTTGAGATTTGTTAGGACTGCAGCCCAGGAATCACAAATTCAAGAAGCACTTGAATTGTGTTCAGCCTGACTACAGAATGGGGGAGGGTTATAAAGGCAAAAAACCACAAGGTTACAGTTAGTTACATGAGCTCTTCATCAAGAATTATAATTAGATCTGGCAAGAAGAAAGGATGCTTGTTAAGTAAGGATTGGTTGGGGTCCGAATTGGTTGCATAGTTAGAAGGGGAGACCTTGAAACCGTAAGGTTGTAGCTGGCAGGTGTTGTTCTGAATTTTCCTGGCAGTGTCCTTGGGTCTGGTGCAGTTCAAAGAAAATTCAAATTTTCAGTGGCGCAGAGATGTGTCCTAGACCAGATCCTCAGTGGCCACCCAGCTCCATTTCTGTATGCCTGAACTGTGATCACTGCATGATCATTGCAATTTGTCATCAATGTCCTGATTTTAAATTTCAATAATTCCTTTAGTTTTATTTGTTTCTTTTCTTATATTGTATATTTGAATTAAACTGTATTTATGTATAGGACTTATAGTATCCAATTTGTGGAGAAGTTTATCTTTCACTCTTCTTCCTTCTTTTTATTGAAAAATGTTTTAAGTAAGGTAAACTACCGTGTTATTTCTTAATAACAAAATCTCATGTTTTTTAACTTTCATTTTTGTGCTTTTCTGCATTCCACAAATTCTTTGTAATATGCATATATCGATTTTATGATAATAATTGAGTATTGACAATCATGACAGTGTGTATTCCAATACACAGTGGTAGAAAATAAGCATTTTCTTCCGGTTTCTTATTGTGTATATAATCTACTGGGATAAATGTCCTCCTGGAGAAGGACAGTGACTATTTCTGCTGTATCTTCTGTACCCAGAACAGTGCCTAACACACATATGTGACACTTAATTAACACTTCCTACTTTAATTAATAAATGGTTTTAAATTGAGGAAACATAGTATTTATAGGCTTGCATTTCCCTTTTATGCATCTATTTCATATATGTAATAATCTATTCCCCATGTGACCATTTTTCTAAAACTTTAAAAAGAATTTTCTTTTCTTTGGGGTGAGGGAGGTAATTAGGTTTATTTATTTGTTTTGACAGAGGTACTGGGCATTGAAACCAGGACCTCATGCTTGCTAAACAGGTGCTTTACCACTGAGCTATACCCTCCCCCCAAAAAACATTTTGTGTCTGTTCATCATCCATCGTATGAAGTCATTTTTCAATTTCCCTCTTTTTACACAGTTAATTTTTTCTAAAATCTCATTTGTATAAAAGTTCAAGAAACAGCCTCGTACATAAATTTGTTTGCTTATCTATGGCTGATTATTCCTCAGAACAGACTCTAAAATGTAGATGTATTAGGTCAATAAGCATGAATATTTTAATAGTAGTATGATTGAGTAGTTTACAATATAGTTACAACCAACATTTATTGAGCCCTTACTCTGCACCAGACATTTTACTAAGAACTGCAGTTACACTGTCTCTTTACACTATCACAGTGACCTTACAATGTTAGTACTATTGCTAGTCCCATTGTGTAGACAGGAAAACCTAGCCTGGGAAAGTAACTTTCCTGAAGTCACACAATTAGTAAGTGGTAGAGGCAGGACTGGAAAGACAAGACAACCCCGGGGCCTAACTCCATCCTCAAAAGTAAACGTTTGGGAAGAAGTTTGCTTGGGTTTGGATCTCATGTCCACCAATTACTACCTGTAGGATCTATTCAAGTTAATTAATCTCTTTGGCTTTGGTTTTCTGTAAAATGGAGTTCATAATAGTACCTTCCATAGTGAGAATTAAAGGAAATAATGTACATAAAACTCTTCCTAGTGCTAATACATAAGAAGAGCTCAACATAGGATTCCTACCTTGTTATTTGTAAAGTTCTGAATATACCTTGAATATTTTCCATCAAACACTCACACATTACATTCCCCCCAGAAGTATTGTCGACAGATTTATGTAGCTGCAGGTTACACTGGGTTCCAAGTGTGCCGAAAAAACAATACACCAAAGAGATGACCTACGTATAACTGAACCTACTTCCTTTTGCTTGCACATCATATATGCATCCTAAAGGTGTTATCTGAATTTCCCACACTAAGCTTCCTTTCTATACTTTGCCTTGGTATCTATTTTGGAAAGAGGACTGTAAATCAGAGGAGCATTCACAGAATAATTTTGGTAAATCAAGCTCCTAAAATTTATTTGATATGAAACCTCTGGTTAATGAGGACAAAACGCAGCTTGTTTGAAATTATAGATAATTCATCATTAGTCTATGATTTTTTTATGCATACAAGAAGCTAGAGGAAGAGAAGGAGAAATAACAGTACTCTGTTTAATGTTTGAACCACTAATAAAACAGACATTTAATTTATATATTACTATTTATGTCAATTTTTCTCATCCTTGTTTCAGCAAAATAAGCATTTTGTTGTTATAAAGACACTCTTATAATTTGTGATCAATTAACAGTAATGATCTCAAGAATTTTTTAAATGTAATTATATCCAAAGTGTTCAAAATTTGATGATTAAAGTTCAAAGTATAGAAAACTGGATGATACTTTCATCAAAATATGGAAATTAAAATAAAGGTAAAAAACCAAATAATGAAAACTACATTTTTCAAAAATATTTAAAGATGTATTGAAATTAAAGGCAAAATACAAACTAGAATTTTAAAATATCACAATTTTAAATCAACATTATTTTAAATGCTGAATATTTACTAACCTTTTGGAAATTTAATTACATTGTACTAATTTTTTAAATTAAGCATCATTCTACCATTCAATGTCCATCTAGTTACCAACACAAAGAATCATCCCATGTCAGTATGTTCAGACATATATACGCACATTTAAAAGTAACGTGGATTCTTCAACCTCATTTGCCACTGTTCTGTATACCACGTGATGCCAAACGGACAGGTACTCACAGTGGGGAGCATGAACAGAAGCAAGAAAATGCAAGCGCCCCACTGACTGCAAAAGGCCCCTTTAGTAAGCAAGGATCTACTGCATTCGTGCCAGCTGATTGGAAGGACTGGGCAACCCGTCCTTTCTCTTACCTGGGCATTCCCGCTCGACGAGTCCTCCTGGCGCCATAGAGCAGTGTGTTTTTCTGACACTGGCAGCAGCAGTCCTGCAGACCTTCATATGTGGTCACGGGTAGCCTTTAGCTTGAAGGAAGTCGGCAGACATGGGAGAAGCCTGTCCTGGGGCCTGAATGACGCTGGCCACTGGAGTGGATACTGAGCGGGTCACAGGCAGCGCGATAAAGGTGCGGTCTCAGGCAGTCCGGGCTGCTCCCACGGCATACCATCAACTGGGTGGCTTGAACCGCAAACATTTATTTCTCACAGTTCTAGAGACTGGAACTCCAAGACAATCAGGGTGCTAGCACGTCAGGCTTTCAGTGAGGCGAACCTCTCCCCAGTTACGGCCTCACAACGCCTTCCGTGGGGACGCACGCAGAGACAGAAACCCCGGCTCCTCCTCTTTGTTTAAGGGCATTGATCCCACTGCCATTTTACCTGTCTTCACTGAGAATCAAGGTCATTTTAAGACTTGCACATCCTCCAGGAGGCAGGTAGCCTACACAATAAGATGCTTTCCTGAGCTGTTGTCCGGGAACTTGACGTCAGCTGTGTCTAGCTCAAGCTGAGCCGGTTGAGACTGGATGGGACCATCGACCCTCCAACTGGGCATGCGTGAGTGTACGCTAGGCGACCTTTTGACGTCAGAGGGCAGAAAACTCCACCCTCTGATCGTACTTAGAGCCTCCATTTTTGAATGTACAGAGACCTGTAGCTTAGTTACGCCTGCGCACAATGATTGCTGCACCTTTTTCCACTCACCTTTCCCAAATGCTCCCCATGCTCCCAAGCCTCAGACTGCCCTGCTGCATTATTCTTTATCCCATAAACACCCCGAGCATCTTGCCTTCAGGGAGGGTGATCTGAGACTCCATCTCCTATCTTTTGGCTGCCTGGAGAATAAAGCTTCTCTTGGCGCAAACCTCGGGGTCTCCGTGTTCTGGCTTGTTGCAGGTCAAAAAGTAACCTAGTTCAGTAACACCATCCTGAGGGCAGCACCCTCAGGACCTAATCTAACCCTACTTACCTCCCGAAGACCAATGTGATGATGCCAAAAACCATCACGTCGGGGGTTAGGGTTTCAATATATGAATTTGGGAGGGACACAAATGTACAGTCCGTAGCAGATACCTATGTGTTCCTTAAATATTTATTTGTGGCTGTTTTTGCGACATGTGTGGCCCTCTACAGTGTGGGACCCCGGGCAGCAGTCTCTCTCACCCAGTTCTAAGAGCCTGACTACTGCAAAGGAGTGAGTTTCTCCCCCATATTCAGAGTCTCTGTCCAGAACACCCAAGTCAAGATTTCTACGGTTAGAACTGCTGACACAGAGCCCTTTAAAATTCACAGAAGATCCTCAAGAACAGGCATTCCTTCAGAGTCCAGAATCCCAAGTAAGAGTTTGAAGAGGTGGTCTCTTCTGTTCATAATAATAGCAACTCAAGGAGTAGAAGGCCCCAGGAGACCTGGTTCAGGACAGACCTTAGGGTAGCTCCTCCAAGGCCTTGCTTTTCCTTTCAATTTAGGGTCAGAGCCAGCTCCTTGCCCCACATCTTATTTCAGAGGCCCTGCTGCATCACTTGCACCCGGGCCTTGGTTGGGGCCACCCTAGTCCAAACCTATAAATCTACCCGAAATCAAACCTCAGGTAGAAAACTTGGGGGGTGAGGATTGGAGTATTTATCCCTCCCCTCCCAGAAGACCCCTGGGGTCCTGATGTAAATGGTGTCCCACAGCTTAGCTCAGAAGCTAGCTTTAAACTAAATACTTCTTTTTACCTTTCTCTGGGGCATCGCCCACGCCCTCCTAGAATGCAAAAGACCTAATGATCTACTCAGAGGTGATTTTTTCCATCTCTACCAGTACAAGGATGGGAGTGGCAACATTTTCACATAAGAAAAGAAAGAAAACACTTACGTACTTATGCCTTTTTAGGGCATAAATTTGGCAGATAATCCCATTTGGCAAGTCAGTAAAAGCTTAATATTTATATGCTTGTAATTCTGTGAAAACCTTCAAATGATGCTGAGATATCACAGTAATTTGATACATTTGATAATTCAATATATTTTATCTAGTCAGTGTTCTAAGCGAATGTATTCTCTCTGCTGTTTGTCAAGACTAATACCTTGGTTGTTCATTAGTGGTTATTTTTAATTCATCCTGATGTGGTATGTTGAATGTTTGTCAAGATTCTGGATTTTACCACAGAGAGGCAACCATATCATGTATGTCTTTAAAGATGAGTATAAAATTTCTTAACACTTTTAGACAAAGATGAAATGAATCAGTATTTTTATTTCTTTTGTGTGCATTTAGCACATAAAAGGAAATTTTTACTGCCTAGGTTATGGACTTTATGCAATCACGCTATAGAACATTTAAAAATTATTTTTATTGCATATTTTTTTTTCTTATTACAAAATTAATTCTCTCTACTGAAAACCTGGAAGATATAGAAAAACACAAAGAGAAAAATTAAAATCATCTGTATTTCTTCATTCATATTTAAACTTCTTCATATTTTGATGCAAGACCTACCAGTGTTTTTTCAGCACATATACATGTACATCATTTATTTTAAAAACTGGGTTCTGAGCATACATTTGGTTTTCCAATTTGTCTTCATTTAACATATTGCAATTTTTTTTCATGTTATTCAATATTCTGTGATTTTTTTAATGGCTGAAGATCATATCATATAGCTCTACTGTTAAACCAAACTCCTATTTTTGGACACTTTAAGCTATTTCATTTGTTTTACTATTATTAACTCCAAGTAAATTTCTAGAAGTAGACTTTTTGAGTAGAAGTACTTATAGACATTCAGCTTCATGATAAGCACTTCAAACTGCAAACAGCCACAGCCCCCACCTTCCACCCTACATTTACACTCCACTTGTACTCTTGCAAGAAATGCATACAAAAAGCCTGTTTCCAGCACCTTCCATAATGGAGTGTTATGTTTTCCAGTATTGCCAATTTCTTTAGTTACTAGGGAAGGATTCTTTTTGTCCCACTTATTTAATTGCTTCTTATGTATACTTTACTGATGTTTTTGTCTGGGGTATTCAAATTTCTTAATTTTTTTTACTTTGAAAAAATAAATATTAACGTAATTATCCGTGTCATATATTTGCCAAACATTTTCCAAGTTTGTCATTTTTGCTTGTAATTTTGTTTGACATTTTTTTTTTGACATACAGATGTTTTAAAATATTTGTGTTGTCAAACTTATCATTTTCCTTATGTTTTCTTCCTTTGGTTTTATGTAATTACAAAGAAGTGTTCACTCAGAAAATTTATCCAGTACACTTATGATTTGTATTCTTTTCCATATGTTATATTTCAATAAAGTTTACCAAAAGTAGGACAGATCTTTTTAGCTTATGTATGTATGTATACACATACACACATACATATACATGTATATATTCTTCTGGTTATTACTTTATTTTTTTAATTATTTAATCCATTTGGGTATGTTGTTGTAAAGTGAACTAACTACATGTACTTTTCCAAATCGTCAAGTAATTTTAGTAAAATCATTTTTCTTTGAATAGGGAAAAATTCATACCTTTTCTCCGCTCTGAACCTCAGCATCCATGTGTGAGAAATGAATAAGACAGACTGATCTCTTGGCTTTTCTCTGTGTCTAAAGTTCTCTGATATAGTAACATAGATGTTAGAGAATAACCTATGGTGATTTAAAACGGTAAGTGAGGAAACACTGAAACTAAATACACTTCCTCTAACAAGTCCAGGCAGACTTGAATAGCCAACGTATTAACAGCAATTGTGTTCATGTTAGTAAATTCCATGATATTAAAAAAAAAAAAAAAAGATGAAGGTAGAAAAGCTGTTTCTTCCAGACTTGCAAGGCAAGTGGTCCAGGGAGAGGTTATCAGAAGAAGCAAATCTAGCCGCACCGGCAGCTGAGCAGTTCTGTACTAGGGGGATGAGCTGGCAGGGTGATGGCACCTCCTCCTGCCTCGGTGACAGGATTTTCACATAACCTATGTTCCTGCATATTCATACATCCCTCCATCCTCTCCTGATGTTTATCTTGGAAGCACTGCAGATTTTGACCAAGTTAGGTATGGACTCTGTAAACTGTATCACTGTTACCATGTTCATAGAAGGTAATTATCACTTGCCCTTGAGCTCCTTCAAGAATTGACACATTCAATGAGTAAACTTTGGAGTTAAAGTTTTAAATCCCAGGAACTGGACCGAATGGGATTTAGCAGAGAAGTAAACAGGAGATAATTCTACTCATCCTCACTGAATCACTAGTTTTCCCAATGCTTCTCAAGGTCTCCTAGTTGGAGGAGCACCCATCGCCATCACCTAGGCTAGCACAAGCATTCTGAGACCTTCGCTCCTGCTGTCACTCATGACCACCTCCGGCCTTCTAGAGTAGCAAGGAGAGATCCTGAAAACTCCTGGAGGAAGCTGTGCTCCCATATAACTACAGAATTATCTCCCGCCATGGTAACCTAAGGTAATCTTAACTCTTTGGTCCCTAGAACATGAGACTTCATGAAATTAGCATACTTCTTCTTTGACTCAACACCCAGGCATTCCAGGAATTCTGGATACCAATGTTTATTAAACATTTGTGTAGCTCTTAATATTATTGACACAACCACCATATTTATTACCAGGGGTAGGGGTCAGTAATGAATTCCACTTTGCATTTACTATTGGGGACAGACTGCCATTGTCAACTAACATTAGTTTTCTGTCTCTTTAATCTCAGACATCCCTTGTAAAAACTCTAGCATCCCTGGGTCTATACTGCAGCAGGGATTTCATTTTGAGTAAAAGAATTCAGGAGTAAAAAAGTGAAAACTGCCTTCCACATCAATAATGAACATTAGACAAAATCATGCCATTTTGACATCCCGTATTACACTCCGGGGATCTTATAATGAATTGCATTTTCTACCAAATCAGGGCTTGGTAATGTACTCCAGAACCACAGAAAATTTGTCTGTCTGGTTCCCTAATTTATACCTAATGTCTATAACAGTATCTATCACATATTTGTTAAGAAAAAAGTAAGTATTTTAAAATTTTTGAATGGATAATGTATGCACACAGTACAAAATTCAAAAGATATTATACAGTGAACACTTAGTTTTATGCAATGAAAATTTGTATTGTTTGTTTTCTGAGGGGGAGGTAATTAGGTTTCTTCATTGATTTCCACTTGGAGGAGTTACCCGGGATTGAACCCGGGACCTCTCACATGCTAAGCATGCACTCTACCACTTGAGCTATACCCTCCCCCCTATATAGTGAAAACTTAGTTTTTCTCCCATGGTCTCCCAGCCACCCAACTACCATCCTCAGAAGCAATAAGTATGATCAGTGTTTTTCTATATCTTTCCAGAAATAATAATCATATGCATACACACATACATATACTGTACTTCACACAAACGGTGGTTTATGACAGACATGGTTTTGCATCTTGCTTTCTTCTATTAACAAGATATCCTTGATATGTTATTATTGCACAAATAGAAATTTATTATCCCATAAAAATGCTGCCTCAATGAAAGATACTTTGGTTTTCTCACCTAGTCAATATGTGAAGTTAGTTAAAACTGGTTTTGCTTTCCAGTGAGAATTTTGTAAACTATAAATATGATTTTTAAAAAAGATTGAGTTTCCAAAAAGAAAGCAATAAGAATCCAGAAATTAAATGTCTTCCTGGATTGGAGTATACCTTATAATTTAAAATTCTTCCAGGATGCCCTAGGTTTCAGATGGACTCAAGCAGGGTCCTTGCAAAAATCCAAGAATGTGTCTCTTTCCCTCTGACTTATGAATGCTGAAAGCCACATATAGAAGGCGCCTAGCTAAAATAAAATCGAACTAAGAAAAAGCAGAGTCAAAGGAACTAGCTGAGTCATGATGTGTTCATTTGAACCTGTGGATTCAGCCATGCCTGAAGCAGGTTGGGACTAGGGTGAGACAAGTGAGGCACTCATCTTAGGAGCGAAATTTAAAGGGATGCAAACAAAACTCAGTTATCAAAAAAACCCAGTATTTTAAATGATATTTTTAAAAATCAAAATTAATATAAAAAAAACCATGATGGAAAAAAATTAACTTATTAAATAAAAACAGGATCCTACTCTGCACTTGCATTACCTACCTCACTTGCCTCCCTCTAATCCCAGCTCTGAAACAGCCTGGTTATGTGAGCAGGTAAATTCTAGAAATTCTTTTTTTTTTCACCTAAGTTAATTTTAGTTCTACCACTTCAAACTGAAATAATACAGAACTTCACAGTGTCATTGCAGGCATTACATGATTTGATCATCTGGAGCTTAGCAACTAACATGGTGCACATAATACATAAATGTCAGTTGTTTGGGCTGTTGTTATTCCCTAAAGCGCCCCCTCTCCTCTCTTATCATCCTGAAATACTCCAAACTCTGATCCAAATTCATTACAGATATTTTCAAATTTGTGAAATCAGCCCTATCTACAGGAGTCCTGGGCTCACTCCCAGGTGCTGTGCTCTGAATCCACCAGTTCCCAGGTCAAGCTGCCCACAGGCTGCTTCCAGCCAATGGCCCCATGTTGTAGGGAGATAAAGGGAGGCTCGTTCCTCACCTGGTGACTTTGGCTTGAGGGCTCCCCACTGGCTTTGCCCAAACTTTTGAACTGCACTACAGTCTGAGACTCTTCCCACCCACCCTTCTTTCCTTCCCTCTGTCCTTCAGGGGAGTCAGATCAGTGTTGTGGTCTGAGGATCTCTCAGCCTCCCCTGTTCCCTCTCTCTCCATTTCCCTCACAGGGATTTTCCCCCAGAAACATCATGCACTTCTAACCCTGTCTTGCCATTTGCTTCTTGAAGGACCTGAACTAACACAGGTCTGTCTTTTCATTCCAGAGTGCACGTTTCTCCCTAAATGACTCAGGCCTAACAGGACTATCAGACTTGTTGAACACAGACACACACACACACACTCTTAGAATCAAAGGTCAAAACTCCTTGGCCATCAGGTCAACCTTAGAGACTTTGCTGTGTTACTTAACGGAAGTCAGGCTCTGGTTGAAACAGATTCTCAGGGACCATGAGCACCAGCAGATGATCAAGAAGCTGAAATTACGGACAATTATTCCTCTACCTCCACTTCCTCCTCCTCCTTCTTTTTTTCGGGGTGGGGGTGGGGTGGCCATAATTCATTTCTTTAAATTAGTTAAGAAATAGGAATAATCCCAGTATATTCTAGCTTAACTTTCTGAAACACCTATATCCCTGGCACCCCAAAATTGGAGCTTCTGCCCATAACCTATAGTTCATGGCCCCTTCCCCTCCACTCATCCCTAGTTACTCAGGAACCACATGGAAACCATGTAGGTCAAACATGGTGCCACCATTTACTCTCCTGTCGATCAGCAGGTCCTCTTGGAAAACAAAAACACAGAATTCTTATGCCTCCAAGAGCTGTTTTACAGTGTCTACACTGACCAGCTTCTGTGTAAGAGAAAGCCTCTGTCTCAGCAGTGAACCAGACGGCTGCCTGCCTAGGCCCCCGTGGTATACCAGACCCTAGGAAATGCATGCTACCAACACTGGGTCACCTGAAGGCATAACCCACCCACAAGAGAGATCCAGTGACCCCAGGTCCACTGCAATGAGACAAAGTACTCATGTCCCTTGTATCCCAATGTGCCAGGTCTGTGCCTGAAATCTCACCAGTAAACCCAAAAGCCTTCTGCTCGACCTGGAGCAGGCAGGGAGAGCTATATTTACTGGTTTCATGATGTTGGCCTTTGTTCCTGAGTCATAATGACATCATGGCAATTGTGGGTACTGTTTCAATAATGATTCATTTTCCTAAGTACTGGTAATCTCCCTCCCACAACCCTCAGTACTGTGGTGCTTGAAACTCGTATTGCCACTGATACTACTGTCCTTGAAACTGATAACAGTTACTATTTCTGGAGAAAGTATAGATGACTGGCATTCAGGACCTAGAGGAAATTTTTTATTTTTATATCTTTTTACGGTTATTGAAGATGGGGCCATATAATTGCATTATCTACTCTGCAAACAAAATGTACAGTGAAATAGATTACTGTGCTGTTCCTATAGAAATTTTAGAAGCAGACTGAGGCTCACAATTCCCCCCTCGGGAAGATACATGTCTTAGTCTGTTTGGTCTGCTCTAACAAAATACCACAGACTGAGTGACTTCAACAACGAATAGTTATTTCTCACAGCTTTGGAGACTGGGAGGTCCAAGATCAAGGTGCAAGCACATTCAGTGTGTGGCAAGGACCCTTTTCCTAGTTCAAAGATGACCCTCTTCTCACTGTGCCCTCACATAGTGGAAAGGGTGAAGTGGGTCTCTGAGGTGTCTTGTATGAGGACACAATTCTATTCATGAGGGCTTAACCTTCATGACCTAATCATCTCCCAAAGGCCCTCAGATACCATGACATTGGGGATTCTCTAACGTTCAACATATGAATTTTGGGATAACACAGTTAGTCTACAGCAATACTATTCTTCAGTCACTAGGAATTTCTCTGTTACAACATTCTTACAATATCTTAGTTATGCCATCTGCTACAAGGACCCACCTGCTGGGTCTCCCTCTTTCATACAACTGAGTCCTGCTAATAATGAAATCCATACCTCCATCTAGAGTATGGTATTTCAATATAAGTCTGGAGTTTGTTACTCCTACCTCAAAATGCTTTCTTCCACAAGGCTTTCCATGATAGATGATTCCCTTGCTGGCCCCAATCACTCTGTATTTACCTTTCAGTGCTAAGACAAGGTAAAATTTTTCTAAATCAGCATAGATCCCCCAAGACAGAGACTCTTTGGCACTTCAAGTGGAACTTCAAATTCCCAATAAATTGAATGCAAAATTCATGTATATATGTATGCACTTCTTATTTTTTCTAGTGAAAGGATCTATAACTTTAGTCAAATTCTCCAAGTGACTGATAACTGCCCAAAAAACTTAAGAACCATGTAACAGATGCTATAGGTGCCTAGCCTATATCCATCCAGCATTTACTGTTCACACATTTCCTGTGGGTAAAAGCCAATGACTGACTGTCTGCCTAAAGGCTTTCTCCAGGTCTAGGAATGTGCTAGACCCTTAAAGGACCAATGGGGAATGCTGGAGAGTTAATATCCCCAGGAAGAGCCTTTAGCCATTGACGGATGAGAGCTGGTAAGTAAACCACCCCAGCTCCTCACCCATCAAATGGGACAACTCTCAGATTTATTCTACATAATCTTCCAGGATCTCCCCTTAGGATTAAATCATTGTTCACAGAGTCAATCTGCTCATCAACATGCCTTCTACTGGCTGTCTTCCATGGTACCCCACTTCCCCACTTCCCTGCTCATGATTCCTGGGATCACCTTCTAAATAAAAGCCTACACTGAGATCTGTACCTCAGGGTCAGCCCAAGTCAAACCACTGCCCTGTTGGTTCCCAGGTAGATAATCCATTCTAGCTATCATTTGGGTCATCTATACACTAACCAACCAACACTAAAATCAGAGTGTCTGCTCAACGGGCCTAGACCTACATCCATCATTGGAAATCTGCCTGCGATTTGCTAATCACTTCTGTAGTGCTTACATTAGACCCTACTTTGTATCCAAACTCACACCACACTCCATACCGCCCTGGAGGTAATTTTTGGGGAAAATGAATTACTCTTCCTAATATTTTAGGTTTCTGGGCTTCTTAAAAATTCTCAGTAGCCCTTTGAGGCCTGAGGGAAAAAAATAAAACCAGTGGAAGGGGAGCTGACCTAGAAAACAGGAGGTTAAGTGTTCATTTCCTCATTCTATTGAAGATTACACCCTACTTGGGTTTATTTGTTTTTTGTGGGGTTTTTTTTTTTTTGGTGGGGGGAGGCTGTTTGTTTGTTTGGGGGGAAGCTGATCAGGTTTATTTATTTATTTATTTTTAATGGAGGTACCGGATTGAACCCATGACCTCATGCCTGCTAAGCATACACTCTACCACTGAGCTATACGCTCCCCCTGGGTTTATTTGTTTTTTTAACTTGAATCAAGACTCTTCCTTCTTGCTATGATTACTTGGCTTTCATGCTTCTTAAGAAATTAATCAGAATCTTAGTAGCATTCTAAGAAGTCAGTCCCTGGAATCTGCAGGCATGTCTTTTGGCAGATGGCTTTTTGCGGTTCTGCAGACCAAACCTAGTTATCCATTTTGAGCTGTCATCTGAGTTTCTATCTGAGTTGCCAATGTTTGTCCATTTGATTCTTCTCCTGTCCATTAAGCAATTTTAGTGCATGAAAGAGCATCTACACAAAGAGAATGTCAGGAAGCCGACAGCCATTTGTTAAGAGCCATATGGGATATGTCGGGAGTCTTCACCAGAAATCCATTTCTTTTCTTAATCAAGAAAGTAGGAAACATAGAATATTGAAATAAAGAGCTCAAAAAAAAAAAAAAAATAGGACCTAGCACATCTACAGGACAGTCTGGAAAATTCCCATCATGTTAACAGAGTCGAATCTTTGCACCAAACGCATTTCTACGTGGTCAAGCCAGAGTGTACTAAATCTCTATCACAATGACACAAATACTAAAATGCTATAAACTGGAGCTACCTAAATACTTTTAAAATAAACACATATTAAATATACCTCAGTGTTCTTTCCTTACTTTTGTTAAGTTTCTCCAAAGGGTTGACTGCCATGCCCAACCCTTCCCAGCATCTCCTGCAAAATCAGAAGTTTGTTTGACTTATTGACACAGAAATTAATCTCCTTTCAGTGATTCTCCCAATGGTCCTTCCTTGCTTAGCAATAGCAGCACCAGGGAAATAGAAAACAAACAAACAAAACCAAACTTAAACACAGTTTACTTTTACATGCAGTAAAGTTTACATAAAAGTGAAACCACAAGGCTCAGCAGTGACATAAAAGCTTTTTTTTAAATTTTTTTTTGTGGGGAGGAGGGAATTAGGTTTATTTATTGTTTTTAGCGGAGGTATCAGGGATTGAACCCAGGACCTTGTGCATGCTAAGCACACACTCAACCATTGAGCTATACCCTCCTCCCAAGAATGCTTTTTTAAATGACAAAAAATTTTTAAATCTTAAATCTTTCAAGGGATTTTGAATAAAGAATGTTTAACTGACTTTTAAATTTACAAAAGTGAGACAAGTGAGATTACCTTGACAGCTTGCCCATCTGCACAATGGTAAAACTCCTCCTTTATCAAAAATTTTACCTACAAGGGCCTACTGGATAGCACAGGGAACAATATTCAATATTTTGTAATAACTTATAATGGAAAAGAATCTGAAAAAGAATATATATATGTATAACTGAATCACTTTGCTGTACACCTGAAACTAACAAACATTGTAAGTCAACTATACTTCAATTTAAAAAACATTACAAGTTTCCTAGTCCTTTAGAGCTCAAGCTGTAAGTTGGGATAATTTGTTCTCACTACTAGCAATCTGAAATTAGAAATATCCTATATACCTATGAATGGCTGTCCAAAGATCAGCCTTTCCCTCCCCACCCCCACTGCCCCTGGGCACCCCCATCACTTCACCTTTCTTCTCTTCTTCGTTACCGATTAGCAGAACACCTTTGTTCTATTCCAAATTCTGATGTGTGTGTATGCTACCAAGCAATTCTGTGACACCAGCTGGGTGTCCTACAGCTCAACTCAGCTCTACACTATCTACCCAGATAGCGCATCCGATTCCACAGGTTGAGGGCTCAGTCCTACAAGAACCACCCCCTACCCCCAACAAACAAACACACATTCAAAGGCCAGTTTCAAGCTCTTATTATCACCTTGCTTCTGACTGACTGGCTATTGATTGGAGGTTCCAAAGGCTCCCTCCATGGGTTCAATTAATTTACTAGAGCTGACTTCAGATACCAGTCACAAATCCAGACTGTTACCTGTACTTCTGACCAACTGGCTATAATTCAGTTTCCCAGAACCCCCTCCTTGGGTTTGGTTAATTTGCTATAGTGGCTCACAGAACTCAGCAAAACTGGTTTATTACAAAGGCTAGGTAGGAATCAACAGTCAGATGAAGATATACACAGGGCGGGGTCCTGAACAAAGGTGCTTCTGTCGTCACGGAGTTTGGGGCCTGGCATGGTGGCACTTGAAAGGGTTCTGGTTTACCGACCAGGAAGTTCTTCAAACCCCTTCCTTTTGAATTTTTATGGAGGATTTATCACACAGGCATGAGTCATGAAATCACTGGCTGTTGGTGACTGAGTTAACCTCCAACTCCCTTCCCCTCCCCAGAAATCAGGGGGTGGGACTGAAATTCCCAATCCTTTGTTCACAGATAGTTTCACTGGCAACCAGCCACCCCACCCCCACCATCTTCAGGGGATTTCCGTAAGTCACCTCATTATCATAAACCCAGGGATGGTGGAAAGGAGCTTGTTATGAAAATCAAGACACCCTATTCCTCTGAACACGAGACCAAATATTGTAACAAAAGATGCTCCCATTGCTTTAACTGCTTAGGAAGATTCCAAGCGTTCTGGGAGCTGTGAGCCAGGTACTGTGGACAAAGACCAAATACATATGAGAAATACATTTTGGTCATCTGAATGGCCAAATACATATATTTGGATATCGCAGCTGTTACCTTCCCAAACCCATTAACAAGGTCGCCAAAGTTGCCTGGGGCCACAGGTGTTTCAACTGTAACCAGGGTCCTTCACTCCCACTTTCCACTCCATCCCCCAGCATCTCTCCATGCTAGCTCACTCATCCCTACCTGAAAGATCTCCCTCTCATTTCTTTAAATGCAAATGTAGTCCCTTCTCCCGAAAACTATACTAGTTCCACATGGTAATACATGCAACTTGCCCTTAAACATTCTATGCTCCATTGTTCCTGGGAAGAGAATAAGGTTTGGCCAAGAAGCCTCACTCCCAAGTCTATGCCTGAGGGAGAGAAGTTGCTTCCCTGGGTGCTGAGTTGGCTTTGTGAATGCGGGTTCTCATAGAACCATTCTTACAAATGACGTTTCATCTGCTCTATCAGGAACACCACAGTCTAACTGGGTATTTGTGTGTTTTCTAGGGAAATTAAGGAAATCAGCGTGGCTAGTATGAGATTTACACCAATACAAAAAAAAAAAACCCACTAATTCCTCAAAGGAGTGTAATCTAGGTTCCAAAATGTGGTTCTCCAGCCAGGTCGTCTCTCTTTCTGGCTTCTCCACTTGGATGTCCCCCAGGCGCCCAAAACCTAACATTTACACTTCACCGAACCTGCTTGTCCTCCAGTCCCTGTTTAGTTAATAGCACCTTATCCACCGAATCCCCAGCCTGGAAACCTGAGACAGCTCCGATTGTTTCCTGTTCCCCACAGCCCACACCCAGCTGGGCTCAAATCCTGCCCGTCCTTTCTCCACAATGTCTCCCTAGTCTCCCTCCTGCCACAGCTGGAGTTGGGACCCCACCAGCTTTTACTGTAACTATTGACAATAATTTCCTCAGTCATCTCCTTCCTTTGTTCCTTCCTACTCTCTTTGCAGATCCATCCTCGGTTCTGCCTCTGGAGTTTTCTTCCCAAAACACTGATAGGATTATGACAGGCCCTGTTTAAAACAAAAAGCAACAACCACACACACACACACCTGACTTCTGAAGATTCTCAACTTTAGGTATATACTTTTAAAAATATTTTTTAATTGAAGTATGATTGACCTACGACACTACGTTAGTTTGAGGCACACAGCACAGTGATTTGATGCTTCCATACAAAGTGGTCACCACGAAGAGAGAGTCTTGCCCACTCTGTGTTTCACCAGAGCAACTGGTCAGTACATCTGTGGCATTTGCTGGCAGCAGCTCTCCATGCGTCTCAGACGTGAGCCCTCCAATAAGGCCAGGAAACAGCTTGAATGAATGTATCTAGTCTTCTCCCAGTCTTGCTCAGATGTCCAGAAAAGAGAACCACAGTGAGAAAACTACAGGGAAATACAGAGAGAAGTACACTCCTGGGGTTCGAGTGGGGACTCCTGCTCTGGAAATAATCCACTGGCTTTCTTGTCTAATCTCAGATTTCCAAAGACCAGAGATAAAACGTTGTATTAAATTGTGGAAGCCCCTCTTAATCACAGTTTTTATGAGATCGCCCCCTTTCAACATTTCCCTGATTTGTCTCTTGTCAGCTTACTAGAGTTTTAATGGTTTTAGCTTGAATTAACTTGCTAAAACAATGTACAAATTTTCCTATTCAGGTATGTTAGAATAATGACTTAGAACACCAACCATTTTCTTCTGGATTATAATTCCAAATTGAAGCTCAGAATTTGGGGTCAAATTCTGAAAGAACATTCTTCCTAAAATCTAAATTAACTTAGTCCACAAATATATTTTGAGGCCATATTTAGCACCAAGCACTCAGCTAGATGTGAGGGCTACAGCAGTAAGGAAAACTAGGGGAGTGGGACAGGCATCAACCAAACAATCCCCTGGCACAGTCAAGTATAAAACTGCACGTGTGACAAGTGCTCTGACGGGGCGATGCCTCATACTTGGAGAAACAGTAAGGCTGGAATTTGATTTAGTCCAGGGGTCCCCTAGGGAGGAACATGATGGGGAGCAGGAAGGATGACTAGGAGATACCCACTTGAGACAGTCAAGCGTTCCGGGCAGAGGGAACAGCACAGGCAAAGTGGCTGTAGCCAAGGGGGAGAGTAAGGAGTATGAGATGGGCTCGGAGAGGCAGGTAAGAGCTAATCCCTTCATAGTTAAGGAGTATTATCTTTACCATAAACGTAATGGAAGCCCATAAAGAGCTAACACTATGGGGAGGGAATGGGTGCTAGTGATTATGGTCTAATCAAAGAAAGACTTACTCTGAATTCCATCTCCGAAGCAGCCCTGGGATGCTTTGTTAACACTTTCATGCCTCCAAAACCCGAGTTTCTTTACCTATAACCAGTTGGCCTCCATGCATGTCATCTGAAGTGCTGGGAGATATTGTAGGGAACAATGAGTCAGCTGCTGAGATCTTTGAATTCCTTGGATGAAAGATGTTATACAGCCTATAAATGTAAAGCATTGTTATTACCTATCAGACAGACAGCTGCCTCTAGCCAAAAAGGAAACCAGCAAAATACAAAGTGTATGAGGCTTCACCCACTTCTGTGATATTTAAATGTATAATCTGGGTATAAATTAAATGGGTTTAACGCTGGGGAAGCGCAGCATCTTTGATCTAAAGTGCCCAGAGCACTCTGCAAACATGAAGTCATCCATTCTCGAAAGCCACTACAGAACTTTCTTCCTGAGAACTATGATAGTTCTCACAAAGTTTAACTTTCTTTTTAAAAGTCACCACCAAAGTTGGGGTAAAATCTCTGAAAAAAGGACATAAGCTCCTGGTTTACAACGCCTGTCCTTTTTTTTTTTTTTTTTTTCTCATTCAAACAAGCAAACAAAAAACACCTTAAAGCTGAAATATTAAATATAGAATTGGAGATGAAGGAAGAGCTAAAATAAAATAAGCAATAAACTTTCTTCCCTAGATAAATATCTTCTCTCTTTCTTTAGTACAGGACAATTTAGTACTTTATGGATTGTTCTGGCCCAAGAGGAAAAGTGGAGAAAAGGGATGGCAGATGAAATAACCTTAAGGATAGGCTAGACTTTTGGCAAAAGAAGTGAAATAGAGACAGAGATGAGAGAGAAATTTGTAAACTGATTCCTCTCTTTTCCTTTCAAAGAAAACCTTTAATATTATTGGAATCATCAGAACAACTGACACTGGGGTGGAGAGAGGTAGGAAGAGACAAGCAAAGCCCGGAGGCAGCTTGCTCAGGGCCTGTGAAAATGTTTTCAGTTCCTTTAAAATCAGAAGAAATAATATGATCTAGTTTGGATTAAATTTGTCTTTATATCAACACAGCCATATAAGACAATTTAAAAAAATGTTTTTTAATGATGGAAGGGGTTCACAAAGGCAAAAATACCCAGGGCCTGTGAAAGTTAAAATGTGGCTTTAGAAATGCCTCACTTAGGAATTTTGAAGAAAAATGACTGAGGAAATCCTCGACAAAGATTTACTTATTCTACTCAGACACTAGAGAATCTCACAAAAGCAACTAAATATCATGTTTTTCAGGTGATTCAACAAACTGAATGGAGCCAGCTAAGTGAACAAATCTGGACGGCTATCAGCAAAGGAAGACGTCGTGTGATTTCTCCATATACCTAACCTACAGAGCACCGGATTGTTATTTTATTTAAAAGGCCTATTGAGGCCACTCTCCCTTCTGAGTAAGACAGCCTGCACTCTGTCTTTGGAGTGTGAATCTACTGAGCCCCCACACCTCACTGCATTTCTCCTGCCATCTGACACAGGCTGCACTCTGTCTATGGAGTATGTATCTCTCTGACTAAATCTACCTTTACTCAAAAAAAAAAAAAAAGGACTATTGAGATGAGAGGCATGAACCTCACTGAAAATTTGTAACTACAAGCCCTTCCTCATGCCAGTTTCTGAGCCAAATTTACATCAACTGTGTCATCTGATAAACTTACTGCCAAAATCTGTTTTCAATTTTTCCTGGATTGGTGGTGCCCCTAATATCCTGGCAGAAGCTAATACAAATTCTCTCTCAAGGAAAGCACTTAAAACTCTCAAACAATTCACACAGATAAATTCCACAAACATGAGCCTACAGTAAAAAAAATAGTCATAAAACATGAAAAAAGAAGCCTAACATAAGCAAGAATCTGTATGAACAAAAAATAAAATGACACAGAGATTTCAAAGAATGTAATTATTGCACACCTAATATATATTGTGTGTCTAATATGCTTAGAGAAATATGAGACATTTGGAAGTATGAGTAGGAAATAGTATTTTGAAAGCATTGACAGAACGCACCGATAAGTCCCAAATTTGATACCAAGAACTCTTTTAAGAATGAGGGCAAAATAGATACTTTTGGACAAACAGAAACAAAGTTTACCTTAAAGAGATCCTCACTAAAGGATATACTTCCAGAAGAAGGAAAATTATTCCAGAGGTGGTTTGAGATGCAAGAAGAAATGGTGAAGAATGTGTAGACTAGTGACTAAAGTACAACCTTAGAGTCTGTGGACCTTACTGAGACCTATAGCCTGGGTAGCTCTGAGGAACAGCTCCAAAGCAGTAAGGGAGGAGCCAGGATATATAGATGTTTTTAAGCAAAAGCTTAAAAAAAAAAAAAAAAGCCACGCAGTCAAACATCAAAAGATTACTGCCAGTCATAAAAAACTGATGTCTCAAGTTAATGATTTTAGAGCTTTTCTGTATATGGGAAGATGCAAGAGTCTGGGCTCACTGAAATTATTCCTTAGACACCTATCTTAACCAGATAGGGCTAGTATCCAAAGTGCAGAGTGCTTTCTGTTTTTCTCCATCCTGAATTTCCCTAAGGGCGCACCTTAGGGGGAGGGGCAGCTTAGTTCTTGTAGAACTGGAATGACAGGCAGCATTGCCTTTCCACAAGACAAGTCTAATTAAACCTCGGCTATACAAAAAAAAAAAAAAAAAAAAAAAGACAATATATAATCATAAAGTGGATACAGTAAAAACAATGGATTATAATAAATTAGGAGAGGGATTTGATAGGTGTTAAACCAGTCTAAGATTCTTGTATTATTTAGAGAAGGGTAAAGATATTAATTCTCTATAGACTTTAAAAAGTTCACTACGCATGGGGACATTTCACCCGAATTGAGGGAAGATTTTTGAATAAAGATGGAGAACTATACACGTGCATTTGCCTCTATTCCTCCCAAAGAAAAATCTCATTAAAATTACAGTAAACGGGGGTAGGGGAGGGGGGCGAGTGGAGGGTATAGCTCAGTGGTAAAGCACATGCTTAGTGAGGTTCAGTGCCCAATACCTCCATTAAAAAAAAAAAAAAACTGCATTCATATCAACAACTTGCTTGTGAGAAAAAAAAATTACTGTAAATGGATTTTTTCAAGGGGCCTCCATCCAGGTACAAGGACAAAGATAACAGGACAGAAGAAAACAATACCAAATTTTTTAAATCACAGCAATATTTTTTTCAAACCAGCTCCTAGAGTAATGGAAATAAAAGCAAAAATAAACAAATGGGAACTAATTAAACTTAAAAGCTTTTGCACAGCTAAGGATACCATCAACAAAACGAAAAGACAACCTACAGAATGGGAGAAGATATTTGCAAATGATGCGACCAACAAGGGACTAATTTCCAAAATATACAAATAGTTCATTTGGCTTAATATCAGAAAACAAACAACCCAATCAAAAAATGGGCAGAAGACCTAAATAGATATCTCTCCAAAGAAGACATCCAGATGGCCAATAGGCACATGAAAAGATGCTTAACACTGATAATTATCAAAGAAATGCAAATCGAAACTACAATGAGATATCACCTTATACCAGTCAGAATGGCCATCATTAAAAAGTCGACAAAGGACAAATATTGGAGAGTGTGTGGAGAAAAAGGAACCCTCCTACACTGTTGGTGGGAATGTAAATTGGTATAGACACTATGAAGGACAATATGGAGGGTCCTTAAAAAACTAAAAATAGACTTAACCATATGATCCAGCAATCCCACTCCTGGGCATATATCCAGAGGAAACTTTAATTCTAAAATATACATACACCTCAGTGTTCACAGCAGCATTATTTACAATAGCCAAGACATGGAAACAACCTAAATGTCCATTGATAGATGACTGGATAAAGAAGATGTGGCATATATATATATATGTATATATATATATACACACACACACACATATGTACACACATACACACAATGGAATACTACTCAGCCATTAAAAATTAAAAATGCCATTTGCAGCAAAATGGATGGACCTGAAGATTGTCATTCTAAGTGAAGTAAGCCAGAAAGAAAAATACCATATATTACTTATATGTGGAATATAAAAAAAAAAGGACACAAATGAACTTATCTACAAAACAGAAAGAGACTTGCAGACATAGAGAACAAACTTATGGTTAATAGGGGTAAAGCGGGTGGGAAGAGATAAATTGGGAATCCGAAATTTGTACCCCTTGGAGAGTGATGGAAATGTTAGCTATCTTGATTGTGATGGTGGTTTCATTGGTATATAAATCTATCAAAATTCATCAAATTGTACATCTGAAATATGTGTAGTTTGCTGTATAGGAATCATACCACAATAAAGATGTTAAAAAAAAGAAAAACACAAATTTTTGGAAACTGAAAAGCAGATGTATAAAGCTTAAAGACTGAAAGAACTCAAGAAAGTTGAATTCTAAGCCAGCAGTGGTTCAAAGGAAGCTTCACAGAGTTTCAGGATTTGGTCACCTAAGGCACATTTGAGAGTGGGATAAAGGTGACACCAAAAACAGGGTGATTGTTTCAGAGTTACTGAAAAAATAAAATAAAAATTAAACACCAAGATCCCACTTTTGCCCTTCTGTAAGCTGGCATAAGACTGAGTGGGTAAAAAGAGGTTCTTTGGACAGGGCAAGAGGAAAGCAACTGGAAGAAACAGGTATTACTCTTAAACATTAAAAAAAGGCCATCAATAAAATTCTGAATTTCACTCTGTATAAATGTATCACTTTTATGTGTTCATTTTGGAATCTGCATTATTAGGAATTTGAAAAAAAATTCTGGGTCTCTGGCTAAGGGTTGATTTATAAATATTACACACATGATATAAAACTAAAAACATATATATTTATAAGTCCATTTGCTTAGGGGTAAACAGATGACTTGGATGGTATTAATTCATAAAACCGATGTTCTTAGTGATGGTGCTAAGGGGAGGCTGCCCCAGGATGTGCCTCTTCTGGCATTAGGGTAATTTTGAGCTGAAAACAATCAAGACCCAAAAGACTCAGAAAAAACCTTTGAACTTCCTCTTACTGCCTAACAGAATTTAAGATAGGTTTGTCCTAGGAAGAAGCTATCACTTGCGGGGTGTGTAAAGTATTAGGTGTGGTGGACAGGGAAGAACTTAGCAAAGCCCATTTAATCAAAGTCCTCTCTGTGTCCCATTGTCTTTGGATGGCCCAGCAGCAAACATTTGTTTACCAAACATTAACTCTTTTTATCTTCCTGCAAATTACCTTACTTCCCTTGAAGCCTCAGACCCCCACCTCCAGTATATATACATACACCTCACCTTGCCTTGCTGTCTTTGGGATTCTTCATTCCCATGAGACTTCCCTGTGTGCCCATAATACATTTGATTTTCTCCTCTTAATCTGCCTTACGTCATTTTAATTGCCAGACAAAAGAACTAAGAAGGGAAAGAAGGGAAATTTCCCCTCCCCAACATTGGTAAGGGAAGCAGAACAGTGAGAAACCTTCACTTCTTATTAAGAACAGCATTATCATTCTTGGGAAAGAAGATGTCTTGCTTCACAAGCCTTTATATTCCAGGCTTGGAAGAGGTGAAAATCCTTTAATTCTGAGGCATAAATCAGTCTCTGCATGTGATCACAGGGTTTTAATCATCTGTGGGTATGTTGACAAATCCATTAATTTGGGAAATCTTTGTAAGGACAGATGCTATATTAACCATGGTTATTTATGTCTCTATAATTAGCACCTTCTTGATGGATCAGGAATCACTTCTCTGCTGGTTTAGATGCTATACAATGTGGAATGCTTGGTCCTGAAGCAGAGTCTGATCCTGTGGGATCCTCCCTGGTACAAATCCTTTCCTTGTTTCTTGTTTGTAAGAAATAGGCTTCATTCAAACACCTTGACCTTCCCTGAGCTCCAGAGGCAGATCCAAACAATTGCTAATCAGGGAAGGGAGGGAGCGCAGAGGTGAGGGAGGAAACAATAGTGCAGGCTTGGGGCAGGGTCCTGGTTCCTCCTCATGGAATATACATAACAATATCTTTGAGTTCTGGTGGGAACTAAGGCCCCCACCCAGGTGGAGGATGCCAACTTCAAACTGAGCACAAGATTCCTGGAGCTCTGCTCTGTTACCTCACCACCAGCTCATCAGAAGAGAGCCACACACCCTGTAGCCCTCATCCCAAATTTCATCTATAAAATCTGTTTCCCCAGAAACTATTGGAGACTTCGGGTTTTTTGAGTGTGAGCCACCGGTCCTTGCTTGGCCTTGCAATATAAACCTTTCTCTGCTCCAAATGCCAGAGTTTTGGTTTATTTGGCCTCACTGTGCATCGAGTACAAGATTTTTTCTTCAGTAACAAGACCTTACTAAGAAAAGGCGATTCATGTAATGTTTGTGCACTGTTTGTTAGCTTGTCTTGAGGATACCAAGCAATCAGTATTTGAATGTTCCAGAATTAAAGAGATTATCTCATTGTAGCTTCCATGAGACATAATTTCCAAGCTGACAACAACCACAAAAGCTGTTTCAAGTGTCATTAAGAAGTTTCAGATTACTGCATAATTTCAGCTACTGTTTATCTGAATTAATGTACTCATAAACCTCAGTCTAAAGATGACTTCATATAACTTTTCCACCCAGTTTTAATGTAATTTTTTTAAAAAAGTTTGCTAAATAAGATAAAATGCTTCTTTGAAATTTACTTAAATCTTAGAGATGATACATTTGGCAAAATCTGTGCTCAGGAATCTAAAAAAGTAGAAGACATTCTGTAAAATTGTAAGCAGACAGGGTAGGAGGTTCTCAGAAAAAGAGAACGAGGGATGGCTTTCTTGACACAAGAGAAGCCACTTTTGGCCTAAGCCATTTTGTGGTCTACTGGCCACGATGCCTTTGCCCTTGAACAGGTCTCAGAAATTAATGATCTTAAGGGAGGTGAGGGAATGCAGGAACAAAGGAAAAGCAGTCAATTAACAGTAGTTCAGCGATAAATCAGAATCCTTGTTTGTCCTCAAGGGATATGCAAGGCAACCTGATACATATCTGAGTTTTACAGGAACTAAGACCCGTTATCCAGGTGGAAGAAGGAAAGATGATGATGACCCTTATGACTTCAGTCAATCTTTGCCCCAATTCTATGCTGAACTCGCCTCTGCTCAAGTCCCTTCATGAATGTGCATATATCCTTATCTTAAAACTTCCCCAATGTTGCTGTTGGGGAGACACTGCTTTGAGAAAGATTCCCGGTGTTCTCTTGGGCTGTAGGTAATAAAGCCTTCCTTCTCCAGATCTTTGGCTTGGTTGTATCTTTTGGCTCGACAGCTGCCAAGAAGTGAGTCCAGTTTTGGGGTAACAAAATTGACATTATAGAAGTACCTTCTAAAAAGCTAATATATTAAGATACAATTTGTGAGTTACTGCATGTATATCAACATGCAATAATATATGTGAAGATACTGATACATAAATTACATATATTGAGCTCAACAGATCCTAGAGAACCTATCCCAGGCTGTGCTTTCAAGAGTAACAAAGATGAATAATGTGCCTTTGGCCTTCTAGAAGTATTCAGAGTAAGAGAAGGGATTGATAGGTATGAAGATGCCTAACCATAGAAGGAGGCAAAAGGTAAGGATTGCAAATCAAACTACCAGAAGGAAAGGGATTAGGATGGAAATATTTTGGGATAATTGCTAACAATTTCCTGTAGTAAGCAGTTAGGATGACCCTGATGGGTGGGTTCGATTTCTACTGGAGGAGACACTCAAGGTAGTGTTAGGTAGTTTAGACAGAAATGAGCACTGGGCAGGGGGAGGGGCAGGGGGAGAGGAAGGGGAGAGGAACAACCCAGAACACAAGGAACCTGAGCTGTCAATTAACCAGAGCACAAGGAACCTGAGCTGTCAATCAATCAGAGCGCATGGAACTTGAGCCGTCAATCAATCAATCAATCAATCAATCAATCAATCAGGAAACCAGGATGGAAAACCAAGGGAACAGCACCATTTTTCCTCTCTAGGATTGGCCTGCTCCCAATTCTCGGGAGTGTACTATCTTTCATTTTTTTTTTAACTTCACTAATAAAAATCTTGCTTATATTACGCTTTTTGTCTTTCAAAAATTCTTTTTTTTTCAGGTGACTAAGAACTGAGGTAATTCTTATTTCCCTTTTCCCAGTAACATTAATTTTGGTGCCATGACTTGGATCACATGCTTAAACCTAATCTTTCCTCCTTCATTTCCCTCTCCCTCCCCGAGGCCAGTGGAGCACAAGCTCTTAGGGATGGCTGTGGAGGATGGAGCGAGGATACAGGGCATGGAGCTCCAAGCAATGCTGGACCAGTCAAGCAGTGAGTGGCCCATCTGGGATCCCGTGCCCAGCCAGTCACTGCAGCCATGTGCCGCCTCCCCCATGCCCAGCCACATGCACGCCTGCCCCAGAGCGCTCTGACCCCTGCCAGCCCCGCCTGCCATGGAGCTCCAACTGGAGATAACCAGGCTTACTCTAGAAGCACAGTAAACTAATAACTTCTGGCCTTTACACTGGACTGGCCTACAGAGAGGACTACTGACCACCTTAAAACAATGTTCAAACAAGGGAGAAAGTACCAAACCAGGAAGAGAATAAGACAACATCTGAGGTAGACAGCTGACCCAAGATACCGGACCAGGCCTGTATACCAATTACTTTATCACTCACACTGATGCAGGAAAATGGCTGTGGGGCGTGAGGAAGGCCATGTCCCAGGTCTCAGTTGAGGCCCTGGCACGTGCCCCGCCAAGTATGGGTCTTTGGCTTAAGTCAGGAAAGAATTCAAGTGCGAGCCACAATTCAGTAAAAGCAGATTTATTTAGAGAGATACTGCATAGAGTGTAAGGCAAGAGAAAGGCAAGGAAAGAAGTGAGGGAATTGGCGCTCAGGTTAAAGTAAAAGTAGGTACACACTCCATAGACAGAGCGCGGGCTGTCTCCAAAGAGAAGGGAGTGAAAAAGGCCACTAGGCGAGGTGTTGCCAGTTTTTATATGGGCTCAGTAGCTTCACACGCCTACAGGTGGGACCATTCCAACTGCCCTGGGGAAGGGGCTGGGATTCCCAGGGATTGGGCCACCGCCCATTCTTTGGCCTTTTGCAGTTAGCCTTCGGGCTGTCATGGCGCCTGCGGGCATGTTATTTATCACCCTGTTACAATGAGCATATAATGAAGCTCAAGGTCTACTAGAAGTCAAACCTCTTAATCCTCAAGGCTAACTAGGAGTTGAATCTTCCACCATTTTGGTGTTAAATTTGCTCGTCATTCCTTGAGTGGTTGTGCCCTGCCCCCTTCCATCCTGTCTCAACATCTTTATATACTGGTCTGTAGCCTTTGCTGGGGATCCTTGTTTCTGCTTTCTGACCTGTGCTATCCAGTTTTCTTTAAAAAAAAAAAAAAAAAAAAACCCAGCTTCCTTCAATCTCTCTTTCCCACTCGTCACCGCAAGGTCCTATGGTCCCGACAGGGGTGCCTCCCTCCTGGGCTATTATTAACTTACTCTCTGACCTAAAAGAAAACTCTCAGTTTCCTAATGCGGCTGGGGCCATGCCCTTGTTGCCACTATTTCAACCTGCGGTGCCCTGGGAACTTATAACCATATCCTGTTTGCCTAATTCACCGGCCAGCAAGTATCTGGCCACCTCTTTCATACATGGCTTGAGTAACATTGTCCCTGGTGGCCTTTTCTAGAAAACACCACCATGGACAGTAATCATGGGCTGCAATGTCTCTGACTCCTTTCTGGCTTCATGTCCCTCTGGGGACACTTGCTCGGGCAAGAAAACATCTCTACCTTAGAAAACTGAGCTGCTGGAGTTCTAGCTCGAGTTCTAGCTCAAGTTCTCCTCTCCTGCTGCCTTCCCCATTCAGGAGCTTCCATATGGACCCTCTAACCTGAACTCACTCATTTTTGCTCCCCCTTTCTCCAACTATCCCAGTTGAGTAGCTCTCTAGCTCCCAGCTCACCAACCACTCACAGGGTTAAAACTCACTAGTTCCTTGGACTGTGGAGACTCCCAGCTCATGGTAAGACTGTGGCCACCCTCACCATCCAGAGAGGAGGCTGGGATGCCAAATCCTCCTCCTGCAGACCAATGACACTGAGACACCAGGCTCTCCTTGGTCCATTGCTTCAGGGTACTCTTGGCTACAGGCAGAAGACTGAGATGTCAGACTATAGCCTGTGGGCTTCACCTCAGGACGCTGAGCTCTGAAGACCACCCCCTCTTCCCCCTGGTATCCTGCCCTTCAGATGAAAAACCAATAGTTGATCCCTGCTGGGACACCCCTGGGCGATATCTTAGCCAAAAGCATGGCCCATAAATAGGAGCATAAATTCAACCACCTTGCTCCAGCTTGATCTCTTCTACAATACACAGGCAAATGGTCTAAAATGTCATATATCCAGATATTTTATTTGCTAAGGGACAGCAATAGTCTCCTAAGGAAATGCAAAATAACCACCTTGGCCATGGTTACTATCAGCAACCTGCTATCCCTAACACCTCCTTGAGAGGAGGACTCCCTTAAACGTCTGTCCTCCTCTGCTCTCCCTGCCATATACCCTGTGTTTCCCTAATACCCAGGAAAGACATTGCCTTCAGGTCCTCCATTACCGCTGATAGCTAAGACCTGCCCCCTGGTAGAAACACATGGAAAATTTGGTCCACAGTTTATATATAAGCCGTTTTCTCTGGTAGAGCTGAGACAAATTAAGACTAATTTGGCAAGCTAATGGTCTCACCTGGGAAGATGTTAATATTTTCCTTGGCCAAACACTATCTGACACAGAAAAGGAAAGGGTTCTCAGAGAAGCCAGAAAATATGCAGACAGTCTACATCTATCTAATGACAAGTACCCCATAGGGGAAAAAGCTGTTCCCCAATGGACCCTGGATGGGACTATAATGACCTTAACCAAAAGTGGGAAAGAGATCAATTTTAATCTGTGTTAAGGCAGGACTCTGGGCAGCTCAACAGAAGGTTATCAGTTATTCTAAGACCCTTGTTTATCCTCTTCACCCCTTGGCTAGGATTAGCAATACATATTTGACCTCTACCTTTTCAGCCTTCTTATAAAATGTGTTTCTTCTTGTCTAGAGTCAAACTTTAAATGGCTATACAACGAGGTAATCAACCAATCAGCCAAGACAGCTTTTACACAAGCCCCTTGATGGACACTGACCCTTCGCTTACCACCTGCCCAGTGACAGCCAGCTAGTCTGGGACCCCAGTGAGTTTCATCATTGTCCCAGATCAGCAGGAAGTAGCTAGAGCAGTCAACGCCCTCTATGTCCCAAAGATTTGGGGTCCTATGACTAGAGGGGAGAATGTTAGGTAGTTTAGATAATGAGCAGTGGGCAGGGGGAGAGGATGGGGAAAGGAACAATCCAGAACACAAGGAACCTGAGCTGTCAATTAACCAGAACACAAGGAACCTGAGCTGTCAATTAACCAGAACACAAGGAACCTGAGCTGTCAATCAGCCAGAGAGCAGGAAACCTGAGCTGTTAATCAATCAATCAATCAATCAATCAATCAATCAGGAAACCAGGATATAAAAACAGGGAAAGCGAGGGAACAGTACCATTTTTTCCTCTCTTGGATTGGCCTGCTCTCAATTCTCAGGAGTGTACTATCTTTCACTTTTTTTTTTTTACTTCACTAATAAAAATCTTGCTTATATCACGTTTTTTTGTCTCTCATCAAAAATTCTTTTTTTTCGGGTGATTAAGAACCGAGGTAATTCTTATTTCCCTTTTCCCGGTAACAGTAGCAACTTTATAACAAATGTGTGCTGCTTCAAAGTGATTAATACGAGAAAAGTTCTCATAAAGGTCTGAAATAGATATGAACTTTAATACCTAATCTTTTCTAATTTCATAAAGGTTAATGTGGTATACAAAATTTAAGTTCCAAATATTTTATACCTTCAATTATATCCAATAGAATTCCTGTTTCCTAAACTAGTAGGAAGTCCCTACTCTGGACTCTCCTTAGATTAGGAAGGATTCCACTTAGAAACAAGTTAAATCACTGGAGTGGGGATTCAAGTCTTGATATTTTACGAAAGTTTCCCAGATTTTTTTTTTTTTTTAATTTAAAAGTTCTTCAGATAATTTCAAGGTGCAGCCACGGTTGCAAACCACCAGGCTAAATTGCAGTTGGGCAATTTTGGTCTTACTGATAACCGGTTTGCTTCCTTTGCTGCTTCAATAAATGACAAGAATTTTCCAGTGTTATTTTTTATTAGCTTCTTCTTTCCTGAGTACTTTCTATGTGACAGGTACGGTGCCAAGCATTCTTTAGTGCATTATCTCATCTAATTTTCACAGCTACCGCTAAGGTAGGTGCTTCTAAGTCACTTGCCCAGTTATTGCCTCATTCTGGAGCTCAAGAATTTACCACTGCACTACACTGCTTCTCTTCTCTAGTTCACTCCTGATAAGGAACTGTTGGGAACACCGAAGTCTTCCAGGAGTTATAAATAAACGTTATCTGGAAAGAGCAGCCGAGAACAAGCAGCAAAATGACACAAGAACAAGTATGGAGGAAACCAGGAGGTGGAAGCGGCATGGCCCGGCTGACGGGGAAATTCTGGGAGAGTTAACATCTCTCCCCAGCTCCCCAGCTACCGCCACCCCTCCTCCGCCAACAAGCCTTTAACCGTCATTACTTGGTCCCACTTTTCAACCTTTGGTCCTTGTTGGCCAATTCAGGGCTAGAATAACCTTTAAATATAAAGAGGGAAAACCCAATCCGGGTATTTCCCAAATCAATAGCTGCAGTTTAGGGGGTTACTCATTACTGGAGATGGGGAAAAGCTTCTCTAACCCTCCGCCATCAAACTAATCGACTCAAAGAGATGGGCGCAAATGCTGGACGCTGCCGAGGTTAATTCCCCTGGAGCCTTAGGTGGGGGAGCCCGCCCCAACAGCAAACCTCTAAAGGTAGGAGGCGTGGCTGGAGGCCCCACCCGTACTCTCCCGAGGGGAGGGTGGGGTCAGTGCACGCGTGGCCGATGGCTTCAGCAGCCCTTCGGGGTCCGGAGTCTGGGGGGCGAATTCTGTCCAGTGCCGTGCCTTTCAGCAAGGGCGCGGCGGCAGATCCAGTAGTCTGGGAGAGGGGTGGCCCGCCCCAAGTGCACAAACCCCGATTTAACTGAAAGCTTTGAGCCGGTGAGGATCCCTGCTCAGGGTTGAGACGAGTGGCTTCCTGGCGCACCCCAACGCCCGAGCGCCCCGGGCAGGGAGTCCCTCACTCGGGAGGGTCCCCGGGGCAGCAGGCGCGGGGCTCCCTGTTGCCATGGTAACCCCACGCGCCTGGCAGAGACGGCGCTCGCCGCGGGGCTCCACCGCTCCCGGAAGTGACGTGTTTCACCTGCCGAGCGAGGGCGGGGTGCGACCGGGCTGCGAGGTGCCGCCGCCGCCAGCAACCAGTCCGGAGCGCGCGAGGCGCCGGGTGACTGAGACCCCGGTGAGAGCCGCCTACCTGCAGTCGTCGCCCACGGCCGGGCCGCCAGCATGGCGCTTCTGCTGCGCGTCGTGCTCCTGTGCGGAGTCGCTGGTGAGTGGGGGACAATTCGGTCCCTCGGGTCAGCCCGGGGGCGCTCGCTGCCTGCGGCCACCCGGGAACAATGAAGCGTGGGGGAGGGGGCGGGCGCTTTTGGGGGGCGCTGCGGCAGTGGCGGCGGTGCGCGCGGAATTGAGCTTGGGTGATTTTGCGCGGCCGGGCTGTGGAGCCGCTGGGAAGGGAGTCCCGCAAGGTGCCCAGCGGGCACTGGAGCGGGGGACGGAGCCTCAGGATAAGGGGCGGCGGTGCAAGGGCTCCTCGGGCGCGAGTGGGTGGGCGCGGCGTGCCGGGTGCGCCTGGCGTCTCTCCCAGACTATTCTTTGCCGCGGATGCAGGCTTTGCTTTATTTGCTCTTGCCCTCTCCGTTGTTAGCCGCAGTGTCGTCTCCGTCCAGGGTTACCCGATTTCAAAGCCTTGGGCGGCCAGTTTTCAGCTGTCGAGCAGTCCAGGCGGGGAGGCTGAATTACAAAACGCCATGATTAAATGGACACTGAGCCTTTCAGCGCCTCAAATCGTCCAGGCTACCTCTAGGAAAGAGGCGCTGAACGAACTGTAGCCTTCTTGGTCACAGAAGAGGCGAGCCCAGGCACGAGCTGTTAACTAGACGGTAACTCGATGAAGTAGACCGTGGAAAATCAAAAAGTAGGTTCCTGCAAAAATGCAGTATTGATTTCTGCAGTCCCTGGGGAAAGTGCAGAGGCTAAATTAGTAACCTCAGTTTTGAGTTTATAATGATTTGATTCATTTTGGTGATAAGATAGGATGACTTGTACAAGGTAATTCTGAAAGGATTCGCCAAGTATATGTTCGACTGCTCCTTTCTTGGGAGGGAAAAAAAGGCATTTAAAAAATGCATGGACCTTTAGAAGGCATACTCATTTGACACTTAAAAAAACTGATCTGTTTCCATGTCAGTGTTTTAACCAGCTGATCTTTGTTTTGTCGAAGTAAGCACTTGTCTCATTTGGGAATCAAAAGATTCATTAACAACACCCCCGCACCCCCCTCCCCCCCCACATACACACACAAAATCCATTAAGTGGGACTCTAAGAGGCACACTTCGTGTAGCCTCCGGAAGGATGATTTTTTTTAAGCGCTGTAAAGTGAGATCGAGTGGCCCTTTCTATTGGGATGGCTCTTTGCTTCCGGTTGAAATGTTAATTCTATTGTTGGATTCCACAGCGTGAGCATTACTCATGGGATCAACATTCTATTAACAAGTCTAATCTTTGATCTGAGTCTATTGCATTACCTCCACCTTTTTAATACGTGTCATTTAGACTTGGCTGAAATTCCCAAAGTAAAGCTTCCAGAAAAGATGAAGGGTTAATAACCATTTTACATGATACATTCCCACGTTTTTTTGATCAAGGGCTGAAATGAAGTAGAAATTGAGAACATTGTCATTGCTATGAAAAAAAAAAGTTTTAGGCTACATCTAAAGCAGAGAAGTGGAAAAACATAAACCATGTTGAGGATTTTTTTTTTCAGGTATATCAGGATAATTGTCTGGATTTCATTTTTTTCTGGATACCTCACTTTGATAGGCACAATCTCAACCTAAGATATTTTGATACATACAGAGTCATTCTCATAAACTGTACACTAGGGTACGGTGAACATCTTTTTAAAGGACTGTTCTCTTCAACTAAGGAAGGCAACTATGTTTAATTTTCCAGCACAGGAAACAACTGAGAAACTAGTTGATACAGCTTTGAGTATTTCTTCAGAGGCTTCTTGACTCTTTAGAAATTCATTACCATGAACTCAATTTGAGTAGTAACATGATTGGATTCTATGATTGGCAAAACAACATGGAGGCTTACGTATTTAAAAAATGCAGTGCTGTCAATGGTAGATCTTTCTCTAGATATGTCTCTATGTGGGTTGTAGAGTTTTGTGGTGTACTATGGTTGCTGATGGAGCTCTTTAATGCATTTTTATTGTCTACCTAGTAGCAAGTCACTAGTAGTAGTGGCAGCAGTGGTAGAGCAGTAGCAACAGTAGTAAAAAAGTAAAGCCTTGGCTAAGCAGTTATTAAATGCCAGGCACTGTTCTAAGGGCTTTACTCATTTAATGTACCTAGCATCCCTAGGTATCGTCTCTGCTGTACAAGTGGGGAAATAAAGGCACAGAGTAGTTGTGTAACTTAATTGCCAAGGCCACAAATTTCTTCCAGAATCTTTGCACTTATTGCTATGCTGTTCTGCCCCTAGAACAGCCACTTTCCCCTTTGATTACCTCTAATTGACATCCTTAATTTGTATCATTGGTTATCTGTCATTTATTGAGAATCTTTTATTGTTTTAACTGTGTGCCAAATGCTGAAGGCTTTTAATATTACCCTTTAATATCTTGATCTTAGTTGAATGTTTCCAGGCGCTCTGAGAACGCCAGGATTCAGGGCAACACTGGAGTTGTAAGCTAAAGTGGTCCAAGACCCAGCAGCATCCACCTGGGGGTCTTGTTAAAGTTTAGGGTGCTGCTCCTTTTCACACTGCCAACATGAGTGAAACTTAAAAAGTACTGGCCAGTGATCCTGCTCTTCCAACCATTTGTTAGCCGTTTAATGGAGGCAGGTTCCTATCCTCTCTGTGTTCCTCAGTTGCTTTATGTGTCAAGAATGGGGATCCCGCTATATCAGTAGACATAATGGGAAATGTTTATTGTTTTGCTTTACCTGGAGTATTCTCTATATTTAAAAAAAAATGCAGGCTATTAGATGTGAACTTTATCCCCTCCATACGCCTCTCTTAATTACATTCCTGTCACTATACTACCATCAGAGCAAAAGTTGCTTCTTCAAGACAAACCACCCTACATTGGCTCCATATCTTATCTGTTTTGCCGTTTCCATAAAATTACCCAATACATCTCATTGCACTAGGTCAGAGGGCAGGGGCATCACCTGTGTTCATTGTTACAGTCAGTCCCAATGTTAGCTTATAGCACCTGGCAGATAGCAAGCATTCAGCAAATGTGTCACTGAACGTTTTCAGCCTCTTTGCCGCTAGGACTATGTGTGTGTTACGGCTGTCAGTTCCATCTCTCTCTCCCTCCTCATCCAAAAAAGGTTATCCACTAGTGATTATTCATTCCATTAATGTTGGGCTAAAGAAGTTAAGCTTATGCTTTGTCTGTGACCACATGATTCTGTCCTACCTCCCTGCTTCAGTTGTCAAAAGTATCAGTAACCACATGCCAAATCCATGTATTTTTTCAGAGCTCCTTGATACCTTTTTTGGTTCTTTCCTGCTCTGTTAACCTACTCTCCACTACCTTCTACAGTAGTTTCCTTAAATGTTGGCCTACCCCGGGATTTGGCCCGTAGCTCTCTTCTCAATCTGTCTTAAACCTGGGCGACTTCATCTATCCATCGCTGTATCCTCCAAGTAGTTGCTAATACTTAAAAATGTTGCCAGCTCACCTCTCCTTTGGATTCTGGGCCACGATTTCCAGCCGCCAACATTCCACTTCCACCTGAATGCACTTGAGTACCTCCGGCCCTGCAGGTACTCAGCTGAACTTACCATTAATTAATTGATTAAATGATCTAGTCTTTCAAATATTGTTGGCTGTGCTAGATGTTCCTACAGTAGTACAGGATTTTTGCAAGATGCAAAATATTTGATAGACTATTCCCAGTAGATGGAGATCTGAAGGGGTATGGTGCATCTTGGGAGCTGAGAAGTTCAGCACATATGAATCATCTAACGAGTGCTTCTCAAACTTTTGATGTGCTCTTGTGTCGTTACAAGAAAGTATGACGTGGAGCTTGAGGTTTTGCATTTTAACAGGTTCCACATGATGTCACTACTGTTTACACTAGACGTAAAGATTGTGCCAGGAGCTTAGGAGACAATCGCTGTCAGGTTATGTGTTGTCAAGGCCCCCACCCCAGCAGTGGCACTAAGAAGCTTGCAGAGGTGGTTACAGGAGTGAGGTTGTACATTGACATTTGTTCTCTCGAATGGGGCAGCTCTTGGCAGCAGTTCTGGAACCAACAGATCTAATGCAGGAAGCCAGCTGGGATGACCTGGGCATAAGCAGTCCCTGTTGAAACACAGCCAAATGGCACTGGGCTCCCCCTTTCATCTGGAAGGTTGTTTTGAGGGAAATGCAGTGGAATCTGGTATCTGGTTGACTGAATGAGAGGCAAGAAGTTGGAGGGAAGTGATACGATTTCTGGCTTGCTTGGATGGTGGGTGACATCAGGAATCTACAGGAAATAAAGAAAAGAGAAGCAAGTTTTAGGGAGATGACAGTGGGCTTAGGTTTGGCCAGGTTGTATTTGTGGTGCCTGAGAGGAACGGAAGTAAAAGATAGATATCCAGTAGGAAGTTGGTAAGTGAAGGATTAGATCTCAGGAGAGAGGGAAAGATGGGTGATGCAGAATTGCGAATGACTGCTGATAGGTGGCAGCTGTGTAAGGTTACCAGGAAAAGCAGGCAGGACTAGAAGAGAAAGTGAAATGTGATGCTGGGGAACTTCACCCTCTAACAAGGAGGCAGGAGGTGAGGAACCTGGGAACTAAAGAGTGATAAGGAATGCAGGAGAACCAGAAGATGAAGGTGTCCCAGAAACTGATGATGAAACGAGGCCAATGGGTGTTACATTAGGAGGTTATTGAGATCATTCAAGTAGTTATCGATTCTAGAGGGAGGACAGTTTCTGTACTGGGAATAAAGCTAGATTTTAATAGACTGAGTGGGCGTCAGGTAAGTAGAGAATAAGATATGACTTTGCACTTGCGGTTGGTTTAATAGTGCATGTTGCACATATGGCCTTAATTCCAAGGGGGCAGAGTCCATGGGAGAAGCCGGCAGATAACTAACTTCTAGCTACCCAGACTTAGAACCGTGTTCACGTGATCGTTCTTTCATAAAACAGTGTGTTCCTCTTTACACTCATTCCTGGACTTAACCTTCAAAGCTTCTCAAGGATATCACTCTCCTATCCCATCCCTTACCTTAGGATCCCATCAACTGTAACAAAGCTGAAGTACCCCTCATGTGCCTTCGGCCCTTCTGCCCCTCCTTCAGTGCGGCCTGGCCTCTCCTTTTCTCCACTGGATTTCTTGAAGGAGTTGCCGGCATTTGCTGACTCCATTATTTTCCTTCATTTCCAGGAATTTTTCTTCCTTTACAGTCTGAGACCCTCCCTCCTCTACTCCTGTGAAACTGCAGTGGCCACTGTGGCTGCATCCAGTGGACACGTTGCACCTTCAGCCTCTTAGCCCAGCCCTTTCGGCGAGAATGGCTCTGTTGATTAGCCTCTTTTCCCCTTGAGCTATTCCTCATTTTTCTTTGCGGGCCCACGTTCTCTGTGTGCTGTAAATGTCAGTTTCTGGATTCAGTTACCATTTATGTCCTTACAGCTTCCAGTCTGTTTCTAGTCCCACTCTCTCAAAGCTTTGCCCGTAATGTCAAACCACACACATGACATCTTTGCTTAGACTTGTTGAACCTGTCAATACACCACTGTCCCGTCTCACATTAAATGGCATTTTGAGGCACCAAAATGCCCAGGGAGGAATCTGGGTACCTTACTCTACTTGTCCTGTTCTCTCACCAGCTTACATACAGCTTCTAAGTCACTGTAACCCTCTACTCACAGTTCGCCTTATACCATCATCTGTTAAGATGGTTGAAATGGCTTCCTAATTGGCCTCTGATTAAGTGAGTGAATAAATGGGGAAAGATGTACTAGGCAGGTATTTGAATCTCCTGTTTGCAGCCTCTTCTCCCCCTCCCTCCTTTTCTGCCTTTCTGCTGTCCTACACAAATCATTTTCAGGTGTAATTAAATAACAGCAAGAATGGAGATTGGGAGCTTTTGATTTGCTCCATTTGGTGGTCAGCAAGTAGTGAATGTGAACTTTAATGATTATTAAAGTAATTAATTATTAAAGTAACCCGGGAAATAATTTGAAATTATCTAACTAAAATGAGGTTATGCCTTTATCTCACTGACTTTCATCTACCTTGCATTTTTAAAGAAAACAAATCTAATGATACAGAATAATTGTTAGACTGGCTTTGGAATTGAATTGGTTTCTATTAGGAGTGTGATGCTAAGGAGAAGTAAAGAGCAGTAGCTTCTGGCTCTCTGCTTTATCTTCTGTTTAATTTCTTCGGTGGGGCTGAGATGGTGGAGTGAGGCAGGCAGGAGAATGTCACCCTGGCACAGTGAAGTGATCTGTCCTGGAAGCTGGTAGTTCGTGGCTTGGTGATCTCTTGGGGCTCTATTACTGGTATTTCTTTGTAATTTGTGCACTTTGTTGAATCCATTGCTGTCTCTATGTAAAAGAAAAATGTGTAGGAAGTTGAAAATGTTTCTGCATTCAGTGGCAAAATGGTGACTTAGAGGGACATACTACTTCTGTGGGCTTTCCCTCCCCTCATTGACTCACCCTTCCTTTCTGGCTTCTAATAATGAGTTAGCCAATTAAAGTTTAAGCCTTAAAGGCCTGAGCTTGACACAGCAGTATTTGCAGTTTATTTTAATCGGCAGCGTTCTGGTAAAAGACTATTGCCTGCTCTGTTGATAAGGAAAAGTAGGGTAAGCGGGTGAGATAATAACAGTCTATTTTTAGGGTAGGTGTGAGATCAGTGACATGGTTCAATTTGTCTTTCATAGTTGGTGAGAAAATGGTTTAATAGTCAAATTAACCAATGTTTATGCCTATTAATACAATGCATATGTCTTTAGAGACTGTTAAATCACTTTTGCCCTTTCAAAATATTTCACAAGTTGGAATGGGAATGACTGATTTCATTTGCTTATAAGAAATAAAACTGTTTAGATTTCAAGAAGCAGCAACATAACTAATCATGGTTACTTTTTCACTTTCCCATGGTATAGCTGGATGTGCTATGAGAGTTTTATAGATTTCTCCAAAGGAAGGATGATTTGGCTGTATGGATAAAAATGCTCTCAAGGAATACGCGGTTACAGTGGAATCAAATGTGTTGAGCCACGTCTTTGTTGAATTGTTAGAGTGACTCTGATTCCCCAGTGAGGAGTGCTTTGAACTCTTGAATACAGGTCAATTCCCATGGGCTTTTTCTTTAATGGACCAGACAAAAACTTTCAAGTGTCTTGTGCCCTGAATAATTCTACAGTAAGAATTGAGAAGGCTCTTTAACCTACTTGGTTGTACAATGTGAAATCTGATACTTTTAGAATGAACTGGTAACTCTGGACAAGAAATGTGATCTTAGTGTGTTTTCTAAGACAGTTTCAGACACATCTCATTTGAATCCACTCTCCTGACACTATGAGTAGGAAGGATACATTATGTTTTTTTTTTATAGGAATCAAGTCGTAAAGCCAAGACCTAAATCCAGTAAATTATGGCATTGATCCAGACAGTGCTGTCCTAGTAGAAATACAATGCAAGCCACATATATCATTTAAATTTTTCTGGTAGTCACATTTAAAAGTGAGAAAAGGTGAAATTAATCTAGATATAGTTTATTTAACCCAATGTATACACAAAATATTATTTCCATATGCAATCAAATTGAACATTAATAAGAATTAAATTATAGCACATCTCAGTTTGCTCTAGCCACATTTCACCTGCTCAGTAGCCATGTGTGGCTAGCAGATATCCTGTTGGTCAGCGCAGGTCTACAACTTGGAGCTTTTTGTTCCAGTCACTTTCCTTTATATCTAGTTTCAGAACATACTAACTAAAATAGCATGAGTGTGATTTGCCCACCAAAACAGCTTTGTCAAATGGGATGTGCCTTTGGAATTGCTTCCTTGAGGTTTTATCTTAAATAATTATTTGTGTCACATTGTATTCCTGTTGGTAACAAGTTAAAGTCTCTTGTTTCTTACTAGTTTCTTGTAATCATCAGAGGATTTGTTACACACAAAAAATATAACTATCGAATAAAGATAGTTATAGGCATTTGCATTTTAGGTATAAGGCAGACCAAACAAGTATATGGACAAAAATAATACTTTTAACTTGCCTTTAAGGAAAGTAAATGCATTTATGGAGAGATGGAAAGTAAGGATAGAGGGGTCCCCAGTGATGATTACTAGGGAAATGTGAATTCATTTTGGGATATTTGAACGGAAATACTGCCAAGATTGAGGCAATCAAGGTAGACATACAACAGGGATATGATTTTTTTTTATTGTAACTAACCTTTTCTTTATTAACTTCAGGATTTTCCGTATGTAGATAACATTTTTTGCTTTACTATTATGTCTCTTTGCTTTCTTATTTTCTGTAATGCCACCTTTATAAGACACTTCACCTGAGTTTGTTTTTGCCAAGTAGTCACTTTTCCTGTTCATGTTAATTAAAGGAATAGAACAGAGCCTGAGGTTTTTAGAGCAAGGAGGCAAAGGCAGATTTCTTTAAATGGAGTGATACATACCATTCTATGAAGGTGATGAAAATATTCACCATGGCAACGGATCTGCTTTACCCATAATGCAAAATACTCTATTTGCATTTGTTTTGCCAGAGAATTCTGAAATTAGCATCTTTGTATTAGAGAATGTGGGGAAGGTAATATACTACATAGATTGAGGAAAGGTTGAGACTTAGTTTTTAATCAGAAATGAAATTGAATGCTTTCCTGAGACGAGTGTGTCTGTGTCTGTGTGTTTGAGGGGAGGGAGGAAGAGATGGGTCACAATCCAGTTCAACAAATACAGAAAGCCTATCTGCATGTTCACATTCTTAACTGAATGTGTAATGGCTTTACATTATAATTTACACTTTTCCCTGGTCCTGGTTTATAAATTATACACTAAATTTCTTATACAGAACCTCAATTCCTGTGGAAGAAGTTTGGGGGTAGATAAATAGTAAGTACGTGTGGGCGAGGCCCTGTAGTGGGTGCTTCAGGGGACACGAAGAGGACACCATTCCAGTACTGTGGGCGAGCTTCAGTGCGGAGTACTCAGCAGAGCAGGGGATGGATCCAAGCAGATGTGCCATGTGATGTAAAAACCATGTGATTTTCTGCTTATTCTCTTGGGGGCCCACTGGCTCTCCAGACTGTGTTTCCCCTTCACCTTGTATGCCAACCCTTCAGCCCTTGAGACTCCTGCCCACTGCTTATATCAGACTTCTGGTTGCTTCTCCACATTGACCAAAAAATGCCTTGCCTCGTGCTACAGCCCTCCCACCCCCATATCATAGCATCTTGGCATTTTAGGATTTTCCTGCTATAGCTCACTTTTCTAACATCTTTACACCACAGTCCCTTGACCTCAGATACAGTGATTTTCTATCCATTTCGTTTAGGCAACCCTCTCTTTATACTTAGTTCTTCCTCTGAAATCTTGAACTCTACTGTCACTGCCTCCCAGCTTTCTCAAACTTCCGTCACACTCTCTTGCTGTCAGTGAGATCTCTGGGCTCTTACTCTTCCACCCCGTTTCTGGCCTTCCGATTACTTTAAACGATGTTTTCTTCACTAATCCCAGGTCCCATTGTCAGATGTCAGCTCCCATCTCTGATGTAGATCAGTCCTACAGCCACTTTCTTTGCCTCTGCTCATGGGCTGATGCATTGGGCTGGTGTACGTTGGGGAGATAGTTCTTGCTGTTTGATTTGGCTAGACTTTTTTTTTTTTAAAGTACTTTGTAAAGCATAAAAACATTATATATGTATTTTTTTAATTGAAGTATAGTTGATTTACAGTGTTGTCTTAATTTCAGGTGTAAAGCAAAGTTGGTTCAGTTGTGTGTGTGTGTGTGTATATATGTGTATATATATATATGTATATATATATATATACACACATATATATATGCTTTTTCAGATTCTTTACCATTATAGCTTATTACAAGATACTGAATATAGTTCCCTGTGCTATACAGTAGGTCTTTGTTGTTTAAGAACATTTTATATATATAGTATATATGTATTTAAAATTTTTTATTGAAGTGCAATTGATTTACAATGTTAGTTTCAGATGTACAGCACAGTGATTCAGTTATACATATACATACACACATTTTTTTTTCCTTTCAGATCCTTTTCTATTATGTTATTCCAAGGAATTGAATATAGTTCCTGTGCTCTACAGTCGTTCCTTGTTGTTTAAGGACATTATATTTTTAACAAAGACAAAACTAAAACAATCTTTTCTAGTTCCTTCAGCTCTTTTAAATTTCATTTTTAAGTAAGCCTTTTATTTGAAGCATGATGTTCATACACAGGAAAGCATGCAGTTTAGAGCATTATCCACCAGTGTACAGGTGAGAGTATTATCAGAAGCAGACACATCTATGCAGTTGTCACCCAGACCAAGAAATAACACATAACCCACAACTCAGAAGTCTCCTCACGCCCCTGCAGTCACTTCCTTTACTGTCTTCTGGTTTCCAATAGTATAGGTCACATTAACATTTTATATAAATGGAATTACACAGTATATGTTTTTTGTGTAACCTTCACTTAAACTGTCGTGTTTGTAAGATTATTCATGCTGTGTAGCTGTAGTTTATTCATTTGCGTTGCTGTATGGTGTTCTATTGTTTGTGTGACTCTCCCACCATTGATTTACCCGTTCTACTGTTGACAGACGCTTTTTTCCCTCCAGTTTTTGCTGTTGTGAAAAACGCTGCTGTGATGTCCTCAGGCTTGTGTTTTAGTGCATGTGTGCATACACTTCTCTAACTACCGTTGGAGTTTCTGGGGTCCCAGAGATTATCCGTCTGTTTGGCTGTAGGAGGTAACTGCCAGATGTTTTCCGAAGTTAGTTGTACCAGTTGGCATTCCCATCATTAGAGCATGAGAGTTGCTCCACATCCTCATCATAGCCTTTTTTCATTTTGGCTGTTCTGGTGGGTGTGTAGTGCCACATCATTTTTTTTTTTTAACATTTCTATTATGGAAAATTTTAAATAAATATAAAGCTAGAAAGAAGGGTATGATAAACCCCAGTGTGTCTTTGCTCAGCTTCCTCCGCTGTCACATCCCCGTTGGACCTGTGGCACCGTTTTGCAGTCCTTCACTTCTCCCATTCCTCCTCACCTGTTTCAGACTTGAAACTGTCTCCAAAACTCCTCTACCCACATCTGTTCTGCCTGTTTTATTCTAAGTAAATGCTGTCTGCCTCCTTTGTCGTGGAGGAGATGGAGGCGATCAGGTACAAACTCCCTTAATTTCTTGTGCTTCAGTGTATAGATTTGTCCATAATTGTACCGGTCCTCTTAGTCCTTCCCTTGAGTCTTATTTACAGCTGCCTTATCCCCTCTTTTCTAGGTCTCATTCTTTTCTGGGGTTTTGATCCTTAGGTCCTTGAGAATTATATGTGTTTTTAACTTGCTCTTTCCTTGTGAGTTATAAACATGCTCTACAGTTCTCATTCAAAACAGCCTTTCCTTGACCACACATCACACTCTGCTATTTTTCTCCTGCTCTTAAGAGCCGTGTTCCTCAGAACAGCAGTCACTTCTGTCTCTACTCACGTACACCTCAACCTCTGTAGTTAAATAATCCTATTGCAACAACAAGGTCCTACTGTATAGCACAGGGAACTATACTCAGTATCTTGTAATAACTTACAATGGAAAAGAATCTGAAAAAGAATAGATATCTACATGTATACCTGAATCTCTGCTGTACACCGGAAACTAACACATCATTGTAAATCAACTATACTTCAATTAAAAAAAATCCTGTTGCAACCTTCTCCGCCCACCCCCCACCCCCAAGCCTTCACTAAATCAGATTTGGTCTATGTCAGCAATTGGATTCTTTTTTTTTTTTTAATTCTTATCTTTTATTGAAGAGTAGTCAGTTTATAGTGTTAGTTTCAGGTGTACAGCAAAGCAATTCAATTATCCATATACACACACACATACATGTATTTTCCAGTTTATTTTCCATTATGGCTTATCACAAGAAATTGAATGTAGTTCCTTGTGCTATATAGCATAAATTTGTTATTTATCTATTTTATATACAGTAATGTGTATCTGTTAATTCCAAATGCCTAATCTATTCCCCTTCCCCTCCGCCACCATAACCACAGTTTGTTTTCTATGTTTGTGAGTATTTTTGGCTTGCAGCTAAAATTTGTATCTTTTTTTTTTGATTCCACATATAAGTAACATCATATGATATGTGTCTTTCTCTGTCTGACTTACTTCACTTAATGTGATAATTTCTAGGTCCATCCATGTTGCTGCCAATGGCTGAGTCATATTCCATTTTGTGTGTGTGTGTGTGTGTGTGTACATATATATATATCACATCTTTATCCATTCATCTGTCGATGAACATTTAGGTTGCTTCCATGTCTTGGCTGTTGTAAATAATGCTGCTGTGAACATTGGAGTGTATGTCTTTTAGAATTATAGTTTTCTCTGGATATATGCCCAAGAATGGGATTGCTAGATCATATGGTAAGTCTATTTTTAGGTTTTTAAGGGCCCTCCATACTGTCCTCCATAGTGGCTGCACCAATTTATATTCCCACCAACAGTGTAGGAGGGTTCCTCTTTCTCTGCACCCTCTCTAGCATTCATTTGTAGACTTTTTTTCCGAGGGGAGGGCAGGTAATTAGATTCCTTTATTTATTTTTTAATGGAGGTACTGAGGATTGAACCCAGGACCTCGTGTATGCTAAGCATGCACTCTACCACTGAGCTATACTCTCCTGTGCATTTGTAGACTTTTTAATGATGGCCATTCTGACTGGTGTGAGGTGATGATACCTCGTTGTAGTTTTAATTTGCATTTCTCTAATCATCGATATTGAGCATCTTTCCATGTGCCTGTTGGCCATCTGGGTGTTTTTGGATAAATGTCTATTTAGGTCTTCTGTTCATTTTTTGATTGGGTTGCTGGTTTTTGATGTTAAGCTGTACTAATGAGGTTCTGATTGCCAGACCTAGTAGATACATGTCAGTGTCATTTATTTATATAGCAGATTTTGAGTTCTCCCTATATGGAAGGCACTGCTAAATGTGAGGGATAAAATATTAAAACAGCACTACACAGGTTTATATCCTAGTAGGAATGACAGGCTTACAAGATGACATTGAATTGTCATACTGGATACTGTTTATTGGAAGGATAATACCAGGTTGTGCTGGAATTGGTCTAAGCATTACATGCATTATCTTATTTAATGCCTGCAAATTAATAAGCATTGTTATTTACTATTAATTCCCATTTTAAAGAAGAAAACATTAATACTCACAGGGCCCAGCATTTGGTGAGCTCACTATGAACTCGAACCTAGATCTGCCTTTAGAGCCCTCACTGTTCATGGGCAGAACTGCTTCCATAATGCAGGCCACTAGTGTTTCAGAGATGTCTGCACTTGTGAGGTGAACCCAGAGCTGTTGCTGCTGCCTTTGAGCATGGATGTCAGGGGAAGGCTTCTCGTTGGTTTCTTGATTGCTGGTTTAAATTTTGGACGTATTTAGATCTGAAATAGATAATTTAGTTCAACACCCTTAATTTATGTTTGAGCCCTAGAGAAGCAACATGTCCAAAATGAAAGAGCTTTTTTTTTGTGACAAACTTGACAACAGATCCTAGACTGGTATGATTTTTCTGTTTAAAAGAAGGTCCACCCAAACTCCTGAACCATGTGCTGCCTAAAATGTTGTCTCCTTAGAAATTTAGTATAGGAGAGGAATAGCATATAAATTCCAAACCCTCCTGCACCACAGTGGTTGGAATGGGGTCTAATTACGTACTCACTCTGTTATTTTATAGTGATTTTTAAAATGAAATCTCTGTCTGAGGGTCTTTGCTGGTGAACTTCTACTTGCAGAATGAGTGTGACTTGGAGCTAGTTGGCCTAGCTTTGAAGCTTACTCTCTTAGTATCTTAGATGCCTGTCAGTGTCTTTGTGTCTTCATTGTAAAATGGGGCTAATATTAGTACTTCCCTCAAAGTCGTTATGAGAATTGAAAGAGTTAATATGTATAAAATGTTTTGAAAAGTGCCCGGCACATTCTAGGTACTCAGTCGCTATTAGTTACTGTTTATTGTTGGGATGATGGTTTCCCCATTTCCAGCTCAGTTTATTTCCTGGACACCTGCTTTCTGATTTCTGATTGTCATTGGGGAGCTGGGAATTGATATGAAAAACAGCATAGAAAAGGAAGTAAGTATATACTTAATGTCATTTGTCATTGTTATTAACTTACCTGACTGTAGCTCTTAGCTCTCAGTACATATTAACATACTGTACTGAGTAGCACACGTGGGAATTAAACAACTAAAACTCCTAGACAGCAAAGAGCATGATTTCTCCCTTCCTGTAAATGTTTTCTTCTCTTCCCCAGCAGTATTTAAGGGCCTAGTTGGAGGAGTTAATGAGTATTAACATATTTAAAATATTTTTCTTTTCCTTTCTAGAAAGAAACACTTACTATTTAGGTGACTTCTAAACATCTCAAACAAGTAATTCCAAAACAGCTCCCTGATGGAAGGAAATCGGCAGCTTGGAATTGCGGTCAAGGAAGGGATCTAAATAGATCTTAACAGCTTGGCATGCGTTTTTTGCACAGGGTTTAGAGCATCCCAGTGACTTGCTTGCTAACCCAGACATCCGATCTGTAGTTTTTGTTGTCAAACACACACAACAAAATTACTCAATCCCTTAAACATATCAGTTCCTGATTTGCCCAGTTTATTTTTCAACATTATTCTAATAAATCATTTTTGCATATTACTGTGTTTTTATGGAAGGTTCCTGAATTTTATGATCTAAACTCAGCGATACGATTGAATGTCTCCTTCATTTAAAACAGTCATCTCTATGACATTCTTTGACATTTCTCACTAAAGTCAATATCACATAAACTCTTAAAACAGTTGACATTAAGGTCGTTATAACATACCCATTTTGAAGAAACCAAAGAAATACTCAGTGTTACTGTTGGAATGTAAAGTTAGATTATTCTTATTTTTATTTCTAGATTTTCTTTTTTTGTTAATATCTTTGGAAGAACTCCAGATATTTTGAGAAACCACACATCGGCGTGTAACATTTTTTTCCTTTTGCTTCGTGTTATTATTCTAGAGATAGTTAAGAGCTAGGTAAGCAACTTCTCCATCTTTAGTTGTGATTTTAGGATATTCACAAAAGTTTTTCATGTCCTATTTCACTCATGTTAACATAATTACATATAAAGTTGCCCACATGTTAATTTCTTACCAGATTTGCTAACATTTCTTGTGGTGTGGGTAATAAAGTAATAAGCATCAGTCTTTGCTCCTGTCAGCGCCGGATGGAGCTTGCTCAGCTCCCTCTGAGCTGTGTCTCCTGTCTGGGTTTCATTGTTCCTTTCCTTTCCTTCCGTAGATGCAGTCTTCCCATGACCCTCTTTCCCTACTTTCCCTGCACGGTTTCATGGTCCTCTCCTCATTTCCCTTTCAAATAGCTCCTTCACCTCCCCTCTGCTCCCAGCTCCTGCCTCCACTTGAACTGAGCAATTTTGTTCAAGGCAGGTCTAGGGGCTTGTTGACTAAGGCTTGGAACTTTGCCCTCCAGAGATGAAACCCTGGGACCCCGTTAAGCAAGTGAAAGTTTGTGCTTAAGGGTAGGGGCACGTAAACAACTACCTTTAGTAGAGAAATGGTTTGTGTAACAGAGAGGAGGAAGCAGTTAACATTGCCTGTGGGCGATCTGGGAGGAGGCCACAGGTAAGAGGTACTTTGATGAATGGCTACAGGTACTTTCAGTGGGAGGAAGCCGAGCAAGGGAGAAAGTGGGCCATTTAGGTAAGGGAAACATGTGCAAACTAGGTGCTCCACAGGTGTGCACTTAATCTACTCTTCCCTTCCTCTGATTTCTTTGGTTTTCTTCAGTGATTGGTCCCAGGCCAGGATACTTTCACTGTTTTGTTTTTTTTTTGGTTTTTTGTTTTTTAACATTTTTTACAATGTTGTGTCAAATTCCAGTGTAGAAGGATGCTTTCACTGTTGTGGTTCCATCTTTGAAAGAGAAAGGTCTTAACTCATTTTCACCTATTTTTGGCAATAATGCATCTTGTTAACCTTTCTCCACTATTTTGAAATGGAACAGCTTTGATTTCTGGTGGATCCTGTTTCCCTTCTCTTATGCGAAGGTGCTACTTGTGCCTGTGAGTTTTTCCTTTCTTTTTTTTTTTTTTTTAAAGCTGAGTACCGGAAAATTTGCTATGCTGAAGGATATCAATGATAATCAAGCAGCTTCGGCTTCTAAGTCAAATGTGAACTATTTACTGAAGGTACAGGGCAGAAGGACACACGGTGAAGAAGCAGCTTCAGCAAAGCAGGAAGAGTGCGTAGGATGGAGGCCTCGTCAGTTGCCTGAGGAGCAATATTGGATTCAGTCCATGTCTGGACACAAAGAACGTTTTCTGGGGAAATGCCTGAACTGAGACCAAAGTAAGAAGAGTGAGGTTAAAAGGTGGGCCGGAGCAGGGAAGGCAGTGTTGTAAAGTGTGTGTGCTCAGTGGGGAGAGAGGATGGAGAACTGCCTGGGGCGCACAGCGGCAATCAGTGTGGGGCAGGGGTTCTCAGACGTGTTTCAGAAAACGATCAGAGAACACTCGGGGTGAAGCATGGAGATGGTTAGAGTGAGGGGGTGGATGCGGGGAAGGACGTGGGCTGAGTCCTCCTGAGAGATAGTTGTGGCCTGGATGAAGGCAAAAATGGTTGGATTTGAGGCTTTTTGATTCGGGCACCAATTCTGATGTGTGTGGTTTTGTTGTTGTTTTTCCCATATCACCGAGTAATTCTTTGACACCAACTAGGTGTCCTGCAGTTCATCTCAGCTTGGACACTGTCTGCCTGGAGATAGGGTCAGCTCCCACAGGTTAGTGAGGGTCAGTCCCACAACACTGCCACCTGTCTGTCCACCCCGCCCCGAATCAGATGCTGATTCAGGTGGTTGCCTGTGCTTCTGACCAACCTGCTGTCTGTCTGAGGTTCCCACAATTCCTCTCTCCTCAGGTTTGATTACTTTACTAGGGCGGCTCACAGAGCTTAATCACGGCTTATTTAAAAGGATACACAGCCAAGTGGACGAGATGCAGAGGGCACGGTATGGGCACAGGGCATGGCACTTTCATGCTCTCTGAGCACGCTGCTCTCCCCACCAGCCCAGAAGCTCTCTTACCCTAACACTGTCCATTTGGGTTTTTGTAGAAGTTTCATTACAGGGCATGGTTGATGAAATCATTGGCTGCTGGTGAATGATCTCAATCTCCAGCCCCTCACCCATCTCCTTCCCCGGGGATGGGGCGGGGCGGAGGGGGGGTACCGGAAGTTCCAATCCTCTAATTGAGTGATTGGTTCCCCTGGTTGCTTAGGGATTTTCTTAAGTCACTTCATTATCGTAACAAAAGACACATTTATCACTCAGGAGCCCTGTGCAAGGAACTGGGACACAGACTAAATAATGTATTTTTTATTATAAATCATAACATTAAAGTTATATTAAGGAGGTGCCAATTATTGGATTAGGGCTCCACCCTCATGACCTCATTTAACATAATCACCTCCTTAAAGGTCCTATCTCCAGCACAGTCATGTGGAGGTGGTTAGGGCTTCACCAGAAATTTTGATGGGACACTATTCAGTTCCTTGCACAGCCCCCCCCCCACCGTATTATTACATTTGTATATTTATTATTACATGTGTATGTGTTAAAGGTCATGTTCTTTCTGAAAGATCTTATTGGCTTAGGTGACTATCTCTGCCATCAGGTAAATATCAGTCCAGCTTCCATTACTGTGAGTAGGAACTGATTTTACTATGCCAGAGCCATATTTTATTAAGGTCTTTTTGCTGGAGGGGACTAGTTCTGGTCTAGTGTATTTCGCTAGTTCTTTGTCCTAGGTAGAGGAGCTTGGATTTCTTAGCCTAATTTCCTGCCTGTTACTAGGTGTTTAGGTTGTTTTCAGATGCCGCCTGTTGGACTTTGGGGGTGGTTTTCAGATGTCATCCTACTACAGAGTACTTGCACATAGTAGGTCCTGTGGGTTTGCACATTGACGTTTCACAGGCCTCTGATTGTGTTGACAGTAAGTTGGACTCCGTGTGTGCTGCAGTCAGTTTCCAACACTTGGGCCTTCTGTGGCCTTTTCTGTTTCCATTCTCCTGTGCAGAAGTACTTGGGCCTGTGAACTTTGCTTGCCTCTGCTTTCCTCAGCGTATCCCAGAATTGTGACCTGCTTACCTGGGTCCAGAATTGCTCGAATGCCCTTTGATTCTGCTGTAGTGAAGTGCTTCATTGATTGCCTAGGTCTCTAGATGAGAGCTGTAGGAGCCCCTCTCTCTGCCCAGGGGGAAGCACCTTACCCAGCACTGCTGGAATTCAGGACTTTTGTGCAAAAACTGCCTATCCCGTCACTGGCAGGCTCCACATATGGGTAAATACATGGAAAACGTGCTTCACACCATTCTTTTTGTTTCATTTCCTCAGTGACAGAAGAGCAGAAAATCTTCCTACAGCAAGTTTTATTGAAAGCTAAATGGTGATTTTTTTTTCTAACCTGAATTTTTTTAATATAGTTAAGTGTTTGTGTTTTTCTTCATCGCTTTTGTGTTCTCTATTTTTCTTTATGGCTTTCCTCAGTCAAAACCTCATTGAAAGTTCCCACACATTTACTTATTTTTTTTTTTTAATCAACCATAAAGTTTCATGAGCACAGTCCAGCTTCCTTTGATTTTAAGGTTGCCAGAAGGGAAAGATAGCTGAGGACCATTCTGGTCATTTAGGTTAACATGTGACTTAAACTTGAAATTAAAGAAATATAAGGCAGTTTATCAGTTCCAAACACTGCCTGCCTTCTGGAGAAGATGTGCCCTGCCTTATCTCCAGTGCTGCTCCATTGAGGGGAGAAGCAGGTCTAAGGCCTTAGCAGAAGGTGACAGCCTCGTAGCCAAAAGATACTCCAAGGAGCTCATGTCATTTTGCTGCTCAGATAAAGGTCAGACTGGGCAGAAGAGAGGCTCTGCAGACTCAAGAGATTTGGAATTCAGAGATTAGAGAAACAAGTAGAAAACTGGGAGATGTTATTTCAGTCACGGACAAAATGGGACGTGATTCAGCTTGTTTATTTACATAATCCAGTGCTGGGCACTTACTAACAGGACTCTGCAGGTCCTCGTGGTTGATCACATGCTCTGTATTTCACCACACTCTGATAGAAGTTTGAGTAAAATTACAAGATTTGTTATTTGATTTAGTTTTGAGACCATGTTTGAACCTGCATGTTAAATTATAACTCAGTTTGCTGCATAAATGGAATTGGGCAGCATTAAGAAAGACTATCCCGAAACACTGCGTGAGACCAAATGTCTGCCTTTTGTCTTCTGCAATTTGTGACTGTTGCATACATCAACACTTGAGAAACTATGCCTCTGTGCAGAGAGGCCCTTTCAGCGTTGCTAGGAGACCCAATAACTGTTTTGTACCATCTTGAGATTTTAATTCATTTCTAGTGCAGCGCAATGAAGAGCAGCTGAATGTTTTAAACATTTTTGGAAAAAGAAATACTGAAAGCCATTTAGAAATCTGTTTAAAATGTCTTTAGCAGTATTCATATTAAGAAAATCTCATTATAAAGCTCACCTTTAAATCTCAGTTTTAAAAAAGTAACTGCTAACAGTTTATCTATCCAGGTCATTTTCATACACATGTAAATAAATGTTTCCTCAGATACTTTTAAGAGAAAAGTAATTTTAATGTATCAAACAAGAAAGAATGATACTATCATGAAAACAAACTTACATTTTATTCTAATGACTGTGCTGTAAGTACTGAGAGCATGGATTAAGAGGATTTGAACTTTTAGTCATCTCGATGTCTAATTGATGGCCTTTTAAATTTGATTTGATTTTTATAAAATAAAAACTCTAGAAGCACAGAGAAACCAGGAAACTTTAATTGCTTTTATAGCAAATTTTCATTCTCGCATACGTTCTTGCCTTCGTGTTTTTGAGATGTTTCTGGATTCATTTTGAAATGGAATTCTCATTCTGGACTGTACTTAGATTGTTCTTACCTTACTTCATATGTAAGGTGTTCATACTCAGACAAATTAAGTGCAGACAACATTTGTAGTTGCTGTGGACAGGAAATCTTCAAGGAGCAGGACCTCTTCTGGCAGATGAATGCTCATTTTCAACATTTCTTAAATTGATCAAACTTATAATTCAGTCATCAGTTCCTTTCTACTAATGTGCAAGGAACCACAAACAGGAGATAAAGATACCCGCAGTTTCTCCTGACCCTAACGGAGCTAATGATTCAATGGTGAATCAGGGCATTCATTTTAAAAATTCACGTAAAGATACAAGGTAATATGGGAAGAAGACAAGCGCATTGATGTGTAGAATATATGACAAAAACCGTGGAGCCTACCTGAGTCAACTTCACAATTCAAATTTATAAAAGGGAAAAAATAAAAGACAGTATACGCTGAGCGCCAAATGGGTGAGAGAGACCGCAGAAAGGAAGGCACTGTGAGCATTCCTAGGAAGACGGAAAGAAAAGTCCTTGTAGGCTAGAGATGTAGAGGGATGCCAGAGTGAGCGACGTAGGAATGGAACTGAGATTATTAGAAATGATAGAATGTATTTATTCAGAGACTTGAATGTTAATCAGGACAGATAGTTGAGATTATACACATGAATATCAAATCATATCATTTAAAACAGAAATGTGGACATGAAATGAAGATTGGCATAGTGTGGATTTTTGTGGAGATGGTAAGTAGTCCGTTTGGGCTGAATCAGTGGCTTTAGATGGCACATCATCAATCTTTGCTGTGTAACAAAACAACACAAACTTTAGTGGCTTTAACTCACGTGTGAGTTCACCATCCTGCCCGGGCTTCTGGGGCTGGAGTCCAGGCTGGTGTTCCTGGGGGGCTGCATGCCGCGCACTTGGAGCTGCTGGTCCAACACCTCACTTCTCTCACTTCTCTCTCCTGTGGTGTGTGCACGTGGTGGCCCGTGTCCCAGTGGACCACAGTGGGAGCAGCAAGCCTTCTTGATGCCCAGCCTTGGAACTGGTGCAGCAGTACTCAGGCTACGTTCTGTTGGCCAGACAAGGCCAGCCTTTGATTTAGGGGAGGGCCTGCAGAGAGTCCATGTCCAGTTGTAATTTGCTATTTGATGAGTGCACTTAAATGTGGTAAACTCTTAGGACGGTGCTTAAATGTAAATGATCTTGTGTGTAACCTAACTTTCTTTTCATTCTCAATCTATTGGCTTCAGCCTTATTAACATTTTATTACAACTGATGGTCCGTTATATTAAGCCTCTTCTAAGGACTAATGGAAAGGATCATGTGATGACCAGTAATTTAATTCTTCATTTTGGTTTGTTCTTGTTGGAGTTTATCATTTGAAAACCAGCATCAAAACCGTCATTATGGAGAATTAAGACTTGGATTTTCTTTTAATTTTGCTCTGTGTTTATTTTTATGGTTTGAGCTGTGGGGTGGGAAGGCAGAGGGGTGGGGGGTGTGTGGTTGAGGAGAGACAGGCTCTGCTTATCATAACCTTAGTGCTTAAAGCCTCTTCCAGGTCATCATCCAGCCCTGAATGTCAGGGTTGGGTGATGTAGAGGTCCAAATAGTAGAGCTGCTGAACGAAAACTGTGTTTTTGAAACTTCAGATCTGCATACATTACACAAAAGAAACTGTTGGGTTATCACAAGGAAAACACTGACAGACTAATGCTGTGCAAACTTTTATAGTGTAAATAGTGAAAAAAAATTAAGTTTTGCCTGATAGTTCATTTACAAACTAAATTTGCATTTTATATTAAGTTGTTGGCTGTTCAGATTGCAGTCTTATTAGATGTAGCAAATAGACTTAATTTTATGAATGAATTGACTAAACTTGATATTTTGTTCATAGCTTAATTTCTTTCTTTTATGCACGTAAAAGATACTAGTTTTGTTACAGAAAAGCATTAGCCCTGAGGAGACTTTCAGAGTTGCAGTGGGTTTAAGCCATCTCTTTCATAAACTCAATTGGAAGAATCTATGTTGGAATTTTTGTTTGGGGCTCGGGACATCTACTTTTGCTTTTACAGATTTTTCGAATATTGCCATTTGGCATTAATTCTCTATTTAATTGTGATCTAAATGGAAGTTTCATAGAGTACTATTTTGAGAATAAGTTGTGAAATTTTAAGATAATCTTTTAAAAATAATGACTTTCAGAAAGAAAATAGGGATAAACAGACATGTCTTAAAGATAATATTGAGGTCAACTACTTGGTACATTTAAAAATACATAAACTGTGACAGTTTCCTCTCTTTTTGAATTGTCATCAAAATTTATTGTTTAGGAATATTTTTAATCATTCAATGAAAGTTACAGAACGAAGTTTAATAAAAATTTGGAATTAACGATGCCTTGGCAGAAAATGTGTCAGAATTCATGAGCATGTGTCCCAGTGACAAGCCTTCCCAGTGTGTTCCTGGCACCATGGCAAGCGTGAATTAATGTAGCCTTGAATCAGTGCGACACAACTGACCTTTCAGAGCCTCTAGCAGATTCAGTTTTAAACATCTGCTTGGATAACAGAAATCCTCTACTAGGCTCTTATATTTCACATAGGAAAGCTTATATTCCATACAATGTTGGGAAGTTCCCAGTGCTTTGAAAGGAAATTGTTTTGAATAAGATAGGTATTAATATTGTCATTCTATTTCTACAGAAGCACAAACTTAAAGGACTGGGAACTGCTGAATTAGAATTTCATTACTCTGGTCCCCAATAGAATCTTGTTTCCACCGCATCCCATACTCCCTCTGAACAGCTGAGGTGTGCTGAGTGTCCTGCCAGCCTGACACAGGTGCTGAGGCCGTGTTTCATTTTCTAGATTTCGCCAGAAGTTTGAGCATCACTACTCCCGAACAGATGATTGAAAAGGCCAAAGGGGAAACTGCCTATTTGCCATGCAAATTTACCCTTGGTGCAGAAGACCAGGGCCCGCTGGACATTGAGTGGCTGCTATCTCCAGCTGATAATCAGAAGGTGGATCAGGTGGTAAGTGTGCTGCGTGCTGCTCACTTGGCAGATGGCAGGGAAACTTGTCTTAGGTGTCCGTCACTGTGTTGGTCACATAGGTGGGGGGACATGGGAGCCGTGAAGAAAGCCCTAGACTTCTTCGGCTTACCGTCTGGGTAAGGAATGCAGTTGCTCTGGTGGAAAGCGAGGGCACATATGTAATGGAGCAAACTGGATAAGTGATCCACAGTTTCAGAGGAAGAGAAGGTCACCACACCTCTTAGAGAAGGCTGTGTGGAAGAAGAGGAACTTGTGGACGTGAACGTTCTGAAATTCTGGATCCGGAAGTGTGTGTGAGTCAGGGAGCAGGGGAGGGGCACGTGGAGCAGGCCTGAGAGCCTGGCCGGAAAGTGCAGAATGTGCTGGGGACAGCGAGTAAACCAGACTTCGTGAAAAGTTAGGTAGAACTGAGTTTTTAAATTTCGCACAAGGATTCCATTATTAGCACAAGGGACACGTCTAAGAATAACACAGGTACATGTTATTAGAGTCTTCTGTATTTTTTCAAGTTAAATACCCTATACATTGAATTTCTTAAGTGAAACAGCAGTTGGCCTTCTGTATCTGGGTTTTGCATCCATGGATTCAGCCAACTGTGGATTGAAAATGTTTGGGGAAAAAAATTCTAGGAAATTTCGGAAAGCAAAGTGAATTTCCCACGTGCCATCAGTGATTTACATAGCATTTGCTTTGTGTTACGCATTATAAGTAACCTAGAGATGATTTAAAGTATATGGGAGGGTGCATGTAAGTTATATGCACGTATGTCATCTTATATGAGGGACGCGAACACGTGCAGCTGCCTCTCCTGGCATCTGAGGAGGGGAAGGAGAAAGGGGGGAGGTCCAGAACTGATGCCCCATGGATACCAACAGATAACGATATTGCTGTAGAATTTTTCTAATTACAAAATAATAAGAGCCTAATGTAGAAAACTTGAAAAGCCAAAAGGAGCACCAGGGAGAAAAGTTGCCCGACAACCTTGCTACTGATCCAGGTTCGTTTGGCCAACGTGCAGCAAGACAGACACTGAGATGGTGAGATTTGCAACAGAGAAAGAGTTATTCAGAAATCGGCCAAATGAGGAGGCAGAAGAACAAATCTCAGCCTTGCCTTCCTAAAGGCAAGAGGTTTGAGATGTTTGTGAGACAAAGCAGCAGAGTGCTCGTAGGCATAGGGAAAGGTGATTGGAGTTAGGGAAAAGGTGAGGTAATCTATGTTTTGTACAGGTGAATCTGAGTTACGTGTTTTTTCATGAGGCACGTGATCTGAGGCTGGGGTTTTCACCCCTCTGACGTCAGAAGATTGTTCCCTGGTTACCCGCCCGTGCCCAGTTTTAGGGTCGTTGGTCCCACAGGAGCCAACTCCAAGTTCCTGGAAACAACTTAGCTCTCCCATTGCTATAGTGACCAGAATGTCAGAGGCATTATCTATAAAGGTGGTTAAGGAGTCAAAAATTAAGGCAGGGGACAAGTGGAGGGGTTTTTAACTAGCTGTTTTCTTACATGCTGTTTTGTAGGACTAGCACAAGAATTTCTGTTAGTCACCAGTTTCTGTTAATTCTATGGGACTTGGTTTCAACCTCATCTGCAAATACATGTATCACACTTTGCCTTTTAATGGTGCCAGAATATTTCATTTAATTGAGAATGCTTCGTAGTAGCTTCATCTGACATTGAATTTAAAAACAAAAATCAATGTTAATAAATTAGACCAGGGAGGAAAAACAAGTTCAAATACTTAGAAGAATATTGTTTTATATATATATATATATATTTTTACTTACGATCTATATTAAAGAAGTGGTTATCCAGCCATTTAATGGCTGAATCAGTGCAGTTAGGTAATTAACTATTTTTGGCAAGTACAGGCAATCTGTCCATGATGTATTTGTGACAGAAAAATGAAGGAGCTCTCCCAAGTTGTAAATGATTAGGGTCACCTCCTTCAAGGATAATTGCCCTAATTCTGGTGCCAGCCTGACTCATACTCAGCCTGATACCCTTGTCTCTCCTGTCTTGCTCTTCACTGTCTGCTCCCCCCACCCCCCTCCATGGCAGTACCAGCACCCTGAATGCAGGCTTCTACCTGAGGTCCTGCACACCCCCGACTCCTGTGCCGGTGCAGTGCCCATCCCTCTTCAGAGTCCAGGACTGGGTCCTTGATTAAGGTGTATGAATGGAGAGCATGGGTCTTACTCATTTTTTCTTTCAACTTTCATAACGGCATGTAACAGAGAACCTTTTTATATAACAGGCACTAGGGATGTCTGTTGAATGAAATTGGCACTAATGGGTCATTGATTGTGGGGATTAATCCATGACTGGATGGGTAGTTCCATATGATAACTTGGGAAGTTTCCATTGATGATAGAATTTTAGAGCACTTCGTAGACCATAGTAAGAACTGAATCACTACTGGGCTTTTGCTTTATCATCACTGATACTATGGGTTTATCTGGACGTACCCCCATTGTAAACTGAGGAACATCAGGCTGGCGACGAATTTTGTCTTCTGAAGAAGGCAGTGCTCTGTCAAAGTTCAAGAGGTGTTCTGAGTGAATGGGTGGGTGGATGTCTGTCTCGGTGTATTCGTGGGAGAGGGTGAGCTAAGAGCATCCTTCTGCTTCACCATCTTGTCCACTCTCTGAGAGCATGGGTCTTAAATTCTTCTGGCTTAAGACTTATGGGTGAAGCCCTGTGACAAGGGGTGTCTAGAGACCAAAAGGTGCAGTGTGTCCTGTAGCCTTGTGTGTCCTTCATGCAAGGAGAACCCAAGGACTTCTGTGCTGAGTGGGAGGCCCAGCCTCGCTGCCCGCGGGACTTCTGTGCTGAGTGGGAAACCTAGCCTCTAACCTAAAACACAGCAAAAATGAGACCAAAATAAAAGACAGAAAGGCTGGGGGAGAGATTGATGCAGTAGAGGATGCTTACATAGAATTCTGGCTGCATTATAATGCCAGCTAAACCCTTATTTTAGTGTTTTCAAGCTGGCAGGCAGTGTGGTAGGGGACTGGGCTGGAGAAATTTTCCATTCTTATTCCCTGTTGTGATCAGGTTAAAGGTTCAACGTGGATAATGCCACCATCCTGGCAGGGTTTTGAAGAGAAATCAAAATTCCCTGGTAAATGTTACTTCCCCATTTCTTAACTACCGTTTATAAGATTGTTTTCATGGGAAAATACTAAGATAGTTTACAAAAATGACTAACAGTGGGGACAGTTTATTTGTCAGGCCCTCCTTGAAAGACTAGTAAAGTGTGTGTATAGCAAAATGAGGGACTGAAAGTACAATGGATTGAACTTTGTGGCTTTTCACAAGAGAGCCGGTACTTAATACAGAGGAAGAGACAGTCTCATTGGAGGAGTTCCCCGTGTTGCTGTTGACCTGCGAGTGTGGGGGAAGGTGGAGCAAAGGCGGTGATGGCTTGTGTTTACAGAGGAAGTTCTCGTGGCCCCTTCAGCTGCTGCTTTTTTTACTTAGCAAACTGGTATTGCATCTTCCTCCATGCAGACACTTAATATATAAATAAAGACTCTAGTGAATTAGGAGTGGGGTCAGCTGGTAGGGGAGGTGGTAATAGGAGAACCCAGGTCCATGCCCTGGAGAAATTTCTGTAGATGGCACCAGTTCCGGCTTCACTGTTCACAGTAAACATCTCAGATAAAAAATTATTGGCAGTCTTGTTTTCTGATTTGGCCACACCACCGCTCTTTGGCCTTTTGGTCTCGGATGGCCACAATGAAGGATTTCATTAGCGAATTAAAGATTATAAAGTTTGTTAAATTAGTTTTAGTGATTGTCAGAGGTAACAATTATAGTTCTTTTCCAGGTCTAGTTTAACAGAATTTATTTTCCCTCTAAATCTAACCTTTAGTTATTTCCATCAAATCCTGTAACAGTGGTTCAGAAAATTCAGTGGAATTAGGCAGGGCCTTTGCTGTTAGTCACAGAAGGTTAATTGAAAGGTCCTGTTAACCTGGCTGGACACACACATCTTAAGAGGTTTATTTTATGATCTTATCTATTAGAGCGTAGAACCTTCAGGTGCCCCCAACTTAGTATATGAAGACCAAAGAATGTTTTGTTGTTAAATTCCACAGGTAAATTATCATGAGCCCTTTTTGGGGAGTAGTAGTGTTGGTATGTACTTGATTTTACACACTTGATTGGCTAACTGCATCCTCTTGAGGCAGCTGAAAAATAGTGTTATCACAAATCTGTGTTCTTGTCCAGTTTCACCCAATCACTCTGATGTAGGGCTGTATTGCTAAATCATTGTGGGGCTTGGTTTCCCCATTTAAAATGGCAGTGTGCGACCATACTCAAGTATCATATTGGTCTCTTCCTGTTTTCTTGATCTGTGGTTTGCATAACTATAGATTTCCTCGTGTCACTGTGTCCTTATTCTTTTTTCTGATCCCACAGTACCATGGTGTACCCAGAGCTCCTAATGAGACAGGGTTTGCTTGCTTGCTTGTGTGTTTTCCTCCCTGTCTTATTTTGATTTTCTTTTAGATTATTTTATATTCTGGAGACAAAATTTATGATGACTACTATCAAGATCTGAAGGGACGAGTACATTTTACAAGTAGTGATCTCAAATCTGGTGATGCATCAATAAACGTAACAAACTTACAGTTGTCAGATATTGGCACCTATCAGTGCAAAGTGAAAAAAGCTCCTGGTGTTGGAAATAAGAAGATTCAGCTTACAGTTCTTGGTAAGTTATTTATGTTAATGTTACTTATTAACAGAGCGAGTGGTCACAGCATCATTTATGTGAGACAAAGCTTAGTTTTTCAGAGTAATAATTTTAAATATCTGAAGTAATTCTGAAGTCCTCAAGTAGCATAAAACTTGCTTTTTTTGGATAGAAAAAAATGTGACCAACTTCTTTGTGAAATTCATGGAGGAATTTGAAAGAAAACGAAGAAATTCTGTGATTCAGGATAAGAACCCTAAGCCAGGAGTTAGAAGATCCAGGTTTTTTTGTGTGTCATCCTCCGATTTGCCCTGAGAAGTAAATAGAACCTCTTCATTTCCTGGGCCTCAGCCTACGTTTTTGAAACATAAAAAGAGTTAATTATCTTTAAATCTTTATGTAGTCTCATTCAGTTCAAAATTGTTTGTTTTGTGAGCTTTAAGGTTTTTCAAACTGCATTTCCCAAAGAATAAATGTGATTTTTTTTATGATGAATAATTGGAGAATTCAGAACAAAGGAAATGGAATGTGGTAGAAGGAATATTGAGTTGGGATGAGGCCATTAAACCTCAGATGGTCATTTAACCTCCCTGAGCATCACTGTTTTTCATCCTTAAAGTGAGGAGATGAGACAGATGGTCAATAGGATGTAGCTCTCCAGGATGTTAAGGTGGTAAATATCAACTGCTCTGTAAACAGTCCAAGATTGCAAAGTGTATCATCCTTCTCTAGATGTGGTCATGCACAAGCACTCTAATGCCTGCAAACTGAAAAACTGAAAGGTGTGTTGTTCATAAATATACTTTTAAAATCTTTTGTGGTGGGCTTTACACAAAAGTACAATGGCTGCCATGTAGAAAATCACAACTGTCTAGCTCTGTTCTGTGACAGTCAATTTCCCCTGTCACCTAAGGTATCAGGTTTGGGGGGACCTTTAGGGACCCACTTTATGTGGGAAATGCTGCTTGCTGGAGTTGCCTGCCACACTCATCTGGTGGAGTCTCCCCCGCATTAACGTCTACCTCATTGCATTTGTTTCAGAGAACTGATGAGAGTCAGGTGTGTTGGGTTCCAGGCCCATTATGAGTATCATTCTCTTCTGAAGAATGAGTATCAGAGCAGGTAGAGACTAGGAACAGGAATGCAGTTTTGTTGTGCACCCCAGTGGCAACTTCAGGGTGTCTTGGTGGGTAAGGCAGTGTCCTGGCAATGTCATTGAGTGGACACACAAGAAGTTCCTGGAAAAAGGCACTCTTTGTTAAATGGAACTCATTCAGAATATTTCCTGTGGTTTGAAAGCAAGCGAACCTGAACAAGGAGCCAGGAAGAGAAATATGGTAGCATTGGAAATTCTAGCCTTTCGTGTGTACGGTCAGTAAACATGAGGTCACCTCCTTTTTTATAAATGTGAAAGCACATAAAATTTAATAACTTGTCTGGACTTTTACCCAAGGCTCAGGCAGACCTGGGATTATAACCCTGACTATATGTTTAAACACTGCTCTCCAGGAAGCATTGAGTTAGGATACATATGGAACTTTAACTGGTTCATGATGTACCAAGCAGATTATACATGTTTGTCGGAATTATTTATTGTGAAATCCCTCTTTGATGGGGGCAGGTACACTGGGAGGAATGCGGTTAGCATGTGTTCCCAGAAGAGGTGTAGACAGGCACTCAGTGTGTGTGTGTGCGTGTGTGTGTGTGTGTATGAGTGATTGAGTGTGATCCCGGAAGACCAGGTTCTGCATTGAATTTGCAGGTGACAACTGAAGGGGTGATTACAGCACAAGGCAGCACATATCCCAAAAAGAAGGGAATGGAGGTGGACTGTAGTGGGGCATGTCCTGTGGCCAGGCACACTGGAGGCAGCAGTCGTGACTGTTGGCCAGGAGTCAGGGCCCTTTATATGAAACCTCAGGCCCCCAACATCTCATTCCCCAGCCTGGATCAGTGGAAAGCCTTGACCCAGCAACTTGTTTTGTTAGCTCTCTAGGGGATCACCATGTCCAAGCAAGCCCTGAGTTCAGACCAGGGAGGAAGAGGGATTAAATGAGGGGTAAGGGGAGAAAAGGGGAAGTGGGGATGACTAATCCTCTGACCTGGCAAGGCTGTCTCAGAGCCAGAGGAGAGTTTCTTGTAGTTCTCTCTCCCATATTTTCAGCTGCGTCATGACCATTGCTGCGGGTGAAAACACCAGAATTTTCAGTTGGCAGTGAGAGCTGGACAGAAGCTTCATCTGATTTTTCTGAGAATCCTTAGACAATCTGGAGGAAAGATTAAGTACAGTGCCCTCTAGGGGCCAGGCTGAGCGGTGGTCCGGTGGAGCGCCTGCTCGCTGCACAGCATCTGTGTCCTACTTTGATTCATTTGTGGGAAATCTGAAGATGCCACCATGGGGTTCACTGAGCCGTGGGCGCTGTGCAGGCATGAACCAGGATGACCGTGTCGCTGCCTGGGTGTGAGGGGTGGCAGGTTGCTGTAACGTGCTCCATTGCTTGGCCCGTTGTGCTCTTAAAGATACACCAGACGTGCACATGGGTGCTGGTCAATAAGAAGCTGAAAGGGGGTGAAGATGACGAAAGGAACTGATAAAGGGTTAATGTGATGGCGGCATAACTAGCACCTTCCCTCATTACTCTGAAAAAGCCTATTATTGAGACCTTTTGCTCTACATAGACTGGGTTGTTTTGAAGAGGAGAGCTCGTGCATTTAAGTTTCCCAGATGTGTATGGTGCCCTCAGACTACAGCCACACTGCCAGAACACAGTGGCAACAGCATGTGTGGTGACTCAGTCAACAGTAGGACTTGCAAGCCATTGGTGCAGAGGAGGACTTTCCCCAACTTTTTAATAGTTTTATAGAAAAGTTTCAAAAATACTAGAGAGTTCATGATAATATATCCATCATCTGATTTCTCCTAATGTTAACGTCTTGGAAAATTTTATTACAATTACCAAAACCAAGAAATTAATGTTAGGACAGTACTATTAACTAAACTACAGACCTTATTTGAATTTCATAGCTTTCTGTTTGTGTCCTTTTGTGTTGGGATCAAGTCTAAGATCCACACTGCATTTACATCTCCTTAGTCTCCTCCAGTTGTGTCAAGGGACACATGATGTCCTGTGTCATTAATCATGATCACTTGGTTTAAGTTTTATCTGATGGGTTTCTCCACTTTAAAAATTACTGTTTTTCCTTCTGGAATTAAAAAATGCCTTGGGGGAGCCACTTTGAGAGTATACAAATACCTGTTCCTCTTCAGACTTTTTGCCCATTGATTTCTTTAGCGTCTATGCATGGATTTCGCCAGGAGTCAGCATGTTTTGAACCAAGGAAAAATAGCATTCCTGGGTGGATGACATGATGGTAAAAGAATGATCTGTCCCATGTAGGGATTTAGAGTGTGTTTCCTGTAGACTGAGGTAGGCCACTAGCATGCAAGGATGATTTTGTGCAATACATGCATGGAGCACAGCATTGCTGACTGGTGGGACATTGACCAAGTAGAAGTTGACAGTCATGTACCCTTACCTGAGAAGGACTGCTGGCTTTGCTAATGATCGTGGTGGCAAATGTTCTGAGGACAATGGCCAGGTATCCTGGAACCCCAGACCAAAGAGGATACAATTTTATCTGTGTTCCCTTTGTGGTTTTACCCTTTCTATTAATCCAGCAAAGTTCCTTGCATTGAGTTAATCTTCCCCTTGTGATAATTTTCGGGTTGGTATGTAAAAAATTTGCACACTCTCCTCCCACTGGAAAGCAGGTGGGCCATTCTAAAAGCAACATTCAGAAACCAGTGTCAGGAAGATCTTGTTCTGTTGAGGACGGAGTATGCTGAGATCTCAGATTCACTGGGGCCCTGAATTTCTTGAGCAGCCAGTTTAAGTACTGTGCATTGTTGGATATGTTTGGTATATGGGAAAGGGACACACTTAGAGTAGAAAAGTGGAAGGTTAGGGATAGAATATTGTATTACCAGTAGATGTTTGATGTACAGAGCATTGCTTCAGTGTCTCACGTACTGCTAGTTTATGTACTGAAGGACTTATTGGTAATTTGAAGAAATGGAGAACGAGGCTCATTTTGTTGAAGACTCAGAGTGTGAAATAATTTGCCAAACTGATTTAAAAATCCAGTAGGCGTAGTCTGCAGGGCAGCTGATCAATCTGAAAAAGAAACAGATTTGCTTAGGAAAGTCAACAACGCCGTTAAATGCATGTGTTGATCCTTATTGAAGAATACAGTAGTAACAGAAACATCCAATCAAATTTAAGAATTATCAGGAAATGTGTGATGTGAGGTCATGACTGACAGCCTCAACAGCCTCAGTTAAAGGTGCCCCACTGGGTATGGCCGACACTTGGCCAGTCTGACACTTTCTTACAGAGCTAATCATCCACTTACCTCATATGACCCCACAGTTACCGAGAAAGGAAAACATACACACCAGTATTTACATGAGTGTTGAAGCAGTGATGTTCGTTATAGTGCAAAACTGTAAAACTCATTCACGTTTCTTCATAGTAGTGAAAGAATATAAGCTCATCCAGGACTTGGAAGAATGAAGATCACGTCCGACTGAAAAAGCAAAAGTCCTGCCGTTTACCAGGCCGGGGGGAGCGATGCAGGTAGCGCCAGTTGCAGGGCGTGTAGGGAACATGTCTCCCCCAAGGTCATGAAGCATTAGTGACCGGTCGGCTACTGCTGTCTCCCCTCTGCGGCCCCCAGACCCACTTTGCACCACTCATCCTTTACTAGAGCCTCAGTTCCTAGATGGCTTTCATTTCCAGTTTAATCCCTGCTTCTCCTAATCCTGCCTCAGAAAAGGCATCAGATTCAGAACTGATCTCTGCTTCTTGAAGACTCTCAGAATCCTTCAGCATCCCCCTCCCCCCTTATCCAGTGACACTCCCCAGCTCCTCACAGTGCCAGGCTACACACCTGCTCTTCATCAGTCTAGCCCCCCAAACGGGAATAGCATTTACCGGTACATTAATGAACAAACAAATTTATACTACAGTCAGTCAATGGGATGCAACTCAGCAATAAAAGAGAATGAACTGTTACATCTAGAACAACATAGATCAGTTGGATCAATCTCAGAAGCCTTACAATGAATAAACGAACAAGACGAAAGTGCATACTGTGTTATTCCACTTGTATGACTCACGAAGAAGCAGAACTAATCTATAGCAAGAGAATTCTGATCAGTGGCTGCCTGGGCCAGGACTGTGGAGTGAGACCAACTGCAACCAGCATGAGGGAACTTGCTTGGGAGAGGATTGGAGTGGTGCTTAACGGGCGTATGTTGAAAGTGATCAGCCCACATGATTAAAATGTGTTCGTTTTATCATAGGTGTAGCATGCCTTGACACAGTTCAGCCGAGGAGTATGAAGTGCCAGGGTGTTACCCTGCTCCCCACACCAACACTAGGTTAGCAGCTGCTCTAAACAGCTGCGCAGAGAGACCTGGAATATGACCTCAAATCTGCCTTTTTGTAACACTGCTCTCGATGGTTTTGGATTGATGGTGTAAACGTAGAATGTTAATTGGTCCTTCCTGCACTAGGAAATCGTACCTCTTACCAGCATTATTTATTATAACCCCCCTGATTGGTTAACAGTGCGCAGAGGGGTGTGACCGCACGTACTCCCTGAGGGCCGCGCTGCGTGACAAGCTCGGAGTAGAAGAATAGGTTAGGAATGGAGGGGCCGCTTCCTTGGGCCTAAAGCAGCCCAGCCTGCGTCACCCTTGCTTTTTCAGAAGTGCCCCATGGAATGGAGGGGCACGGAGCCGCGCCCGAGATGCTGCCTGGCCTCCTGCAGTGGCTGCTTGCCTGAGCTCTTTCTTGCCTGTTGTGTGCTGGATAAAGCTGAGCCACCTAGTGTTGACATCCTGTTGTATGTAGTCTCTCAGTCTTGTCCGCTCTGAACCCAGGACCGCCTGATGTCGAGTCCGTGGCTGTGCGGCATGCTGCGTGTTTATCGTTATAAACATACATTCTATCCTCTTATATGAAGTTATAACTTACTTCTTTTTCTCAGTTAAGCCTTCAGGTACAAGATGTTACGTTGATGGATCAGAAGAAATTGGAAATGACTTTAAACTAAAATGTGAACCAAAAGAAGGTTCACTTCCATTACGATATGAATGGCAAAAGTTGTCCAACTCACAGAAACTGCCCACCTCATGGTTAGCAGGTACTGCTGATTGTACAGTTTGAACTGTTTGCCATTGATTTGGACTTATATCTAGTAGGGTTTGTGCATGTATGTGTATATTTTTTTAATTTCCAAATGCCTTCCCCTTTTTTGTGTAATATGAACAATCAGGATTCCATGGGACTTACTCAGCATTTTGTAATGACAGCTTAGTGTCATGTAGTATAAATGAAGAGGTACTTTTATAATGATCACTGTTTACGGTTTATAATTGATTTCTTTGGTATATATATATTTAATTGATGGTAATATTGATGGAAACTCTTCATTATCATGAATTAGTGGCTACGTTATAACAAGAGTTGGATCTTAAGTGTTTTGTCTGGATTCACGTTGAAGATATGGTTATTTACCCATGGTGTGTCTGTAAAACCAAACAAAAAAATCCTATGTGACGTTAACCAGAAAGATTCAAATTGGCTAAATCTGATCACTCATCTGTTTGTTATAATTGACCTGTTATTCAAACTGATACCATACTCCACCCTCCCCGCCGTGGTCTTAACCAGGATTCTCTCTGCATCTTGTTCTTTTTATCAAACTGAGAGGCCAAACTGTATGACCCCTTCTAACTTTCTATGTTTCCTCCATCTGGAGGGATGAAACAGGTTTGCATATCTTGCTGCTGTGCCTAAGAGCCTTGGTGGCGTGGAATATTTTTTATAATCAGTGTGACTCTGCTTCAGCGGAGACTCAGTGCACCTGACTGAGGCGGCCGTGATTACTTTTTTGCTTTGGTATAAATGAGCTGGAGGCACAATTGTTTGCATTGTAGAGACATGCATGTATCTCACTGATAGTTTGTTCTGCATCTAGCTTCACTCTGCCTTGCTTTTTTACCTGTATCGTCAAACCGATAGGGTTTGCCTTTACTAAAAACTCAGCAATGTGATAGTATAAAAATGGATTTTGGTCCCTCCCCGCCTCTTCCTACAGAAATGAATTCACCTGTTATATCCGTAAAAAACGCCACTACTGAGTACTCTGGGACATACAGCTGTACAGTCAAAAACAGAGTGGGCTCTGATCAGTGTCTGCTACGCCTGGACGTTGTTCCTCGTAAGTGTCTTCTTCCTGTTGTTGTGATGGTGGTCCCATTACCTTTATGTAGCCTCCTGTGGTTCAGTCGGCAAATACACATTAAGGGCCAGGGAATGCTGACTGAGCAAAGCCCTCTGTGGCTTGGTTAGCTTTCCTAAGTCATGGAAAGGAAAAAGGTACTACATTTTGTTAATTAAACTTTCTTTATTATTGTAATGACATTAAGAAGGTAAGAGTTTCCAAATCAGTTCTTGTGCCATATCTAGCCAATGGAAGTACAGACTGTTTGGAACATTCTTATATGCCAACTTAAAGTCTTGTAGAGTGGTCTTACTGTTTTTATCCTTGAAGTAGATTACATAGTTCAGAAGAAAGTTTTTACTGGATTTTCCCCCCAGCAGAAAAAGCTAATTAATTTGTCTATTAAAGTTAATATATGCAATGAAATCAGTCTGTCATTGTGTGTCATTACCTTCAGTATGACTAGATGGAAGGGTTTGTTTTGTTTTTTGTTTTTACTGTTAATTACTTTCTTACTAACATCTTATTCTAGCTTCAAACAGAGCTGGGACAATTGCGGGAGCTGTTATAGGAATTTTGCTAGCCCTCGTGCTCATTGGTCTTATCGTCTTTTGCTGTCATAAAAAGCGCAGAGAAAAAAAATATGAAAAGGAAGTTCATCATGATATCAGGTAATTAAGTGACACAGGAGTTGACTGATATGTACCGAGTGTATTGTCTCTGAAGCCTTAGTTCTCCTAACCATCTGAAACATTTGCCTCTGAGAATTAAATGAAACACATTTGAAAGTTTTTACTTTCATTTTGAAGTGTGCAGATCCAACCCACCTCCCTTGTGTGTGCGCGCGCCCTTTCCCTCCACCACCAATTTTGGGCCCTACTTTAAGATCCACTGCAGAATGCTTATCTCAAGACTGTCTACCTTCTTCCAATAAAGTACAGGGATGTAGTGTTCAAAAAAAATGAAGATTTTGTTTTTTTTTTTTAAAAAAAAAGACCTGATTGTATCAAGTGACGTAGGTAGTTAATAAAAACTGTTGGTAATATGATTTTATTTTTCAAACATCCCAAACCAGTAGATCTTAACTGGAAGTACACATTGGATTATAGAACTTGTAAACATAATATATACCAAAATAATACTGGAAATTGACATTTGGTGGGTCTGGGCATCAGAGGTAACTCAGATACATATCCTTTGTCAGTGCTTGATGTGAAAATTCTTAGGCCTAATTCCCAGTTTTTGCAAACTTCAATCTGCTAAATTTTCAGCTAAAGTCTTAGATGAGTAACTTTCAAAATAAAAAGGATATTTTATCTTGTTCTCTTTTCTTTGGTAGAAATACCTGTAGATGTTAGTGCTTTATCGACTATAAAGTGTTACATGACTGTAACCAGATTATCTTGACCAGTGATACTAGAATATGGAAATATTTGAGGCTTGTTCTTCGTAAGACAACATTATGGAATCTTGCGCTTTTTGTACAAACCACATCTCGTGATGTGTGAAGATACACACTGTACATGATAAATTCTGGATGTGTACACTGCTCGCTGCATTGCACCCTCTTGTGCTTGCTTTTTGTGTGTCAGACACACTTTTATATACTTAATGCTTAAATAGAGGATCTTCCCTCAGCCCTTCCCACGACTCCTAGCTTACGTAATTGTAGGTTTTTAGAAACTTGTTCTTTGAACGTGTCCTGGGATCTCTGCTCTCCAGGGAAGACGTGCCGCCTCCAAAGAGCCGCACGTCCACGGCCAGAAGCTACATGGGCAGCAACCACTCATCCCTGGGATCCATGTCTCCTTCCAACATGGAGGGGTACTCCAAGACGCAGTATAACCAAGTACCGAGCGAAGACTTTGAACGCGCTCCTCAGAGTCCGACTCTCGCGCCTGCTAAGGTAGCTGCCCCTAATCTCAGCAGGATGGGGGCGGTGCCCGTGATGATCCCGGCACAGAGCAAGGATGGGTCCATAGTGTAGAGCCTCCGTGTCCGCCGCCTGTGCTCCCCGCGTGTCTCCTTCTCCAAGTGTGAACACCTATTCTGTTTTAAATTTTGCTACCAGCCTCAAAATATATCCGAAAGAAGTCAAACAGAAACTGAAGAACTACACTACAAAAAGTTTTGTTTGGTTATACTGAAATAGTAAAGGCATTAAAGTTCTAAGGACAAGTTCACTAAGTAAGAGCTTGATTTTTTAGGTTTCTGGATATCAATGCTTAAGTCAGATGTAGCACTTTGAATATGAAATCATAGGTGAAGAAATAAATGGTGAACTTACATGCACACTAAGTTGATACTTGAATCATCTGAAAGTGGTACTTTATAATTTCTACTGTTATTTTTAGGTTGCCTTTTGCAATTAATTTATGACCCAGTAGTGGGCTTCCCCCCCCCCCCCCCCCAAATTGGTAAAGAAAGATTCATAGCAGAAATACTGAGACATTTATGTTTGTCCTTGTTTTTCCTTTGAAAACTCTAAACGTTTGAACTATGTCTAATAAATAGAAAACACTACAGTGTTCTAGAAATCACTAGTTCCAAGTCATTCATAGACCTTGTGTATGAAATGACTTCTTAAGTATTTGGTTGATAGATTGTTGTGGGCACCAGGAACGTAGTAGCTCTTTTATATGCCACAATAAAGGAGCATATAGCAGATTCATTCAGAAAACTTGCTGTCAGCTGCACACGGCAGCGACACTAGCAGTGCAGTGGTGAGGATGGGTTTTGTTGATGAGGGTTCCGATGCCTTGAAGCCCGCGGTAGCCTTCATAATGGTGACCTGCTATGTCAAAGATGTGTCGTATTTTGCGGTTCCCAGCTAAACACTGGCCCTCTACTGTAGGTGATATTTTTGTAATAGGAAAAAAAGTATAACTCATTTATTATTTGACATTTATAGATTATCTTTAATTTCCTAATTATTGGTTCTAAATTTTAATGCCCCCGCCTTGTTCAGTGTGGTTTTTTTGTTTTGTTTTCGTGATGGTGTAGTATATTATATTAGAAATATAATCTTAAATTTACCCTCTTGAATGCAGTTCCTGGAGGATATTTTTCTTCCTAGACTTAGAATGATGAAATATACTTTTAAACTAGTAAGTGTCCTCTGTCAATTCTATATTTCAGACTTGGGAGGATGTACTGTTGCTATCGTATGGCCAACATGTCTTGTGTAGTTGCAGAAAATCAAGTTGAGCTTTGAAAAGTTTGTCTTAGTTTTGTGGAAGTGACTTAAAAAAAAAAAAAGGAAGAGAGAAATGAAAGGAAAAGGAGTAACAGGAATACTCCTAACCGCCAAATACGTTAAATACTGTTTTAGTACATGAAAGTGAATTAATTGTATTTCCCTTAAGACTGAGGGAGCGTGGATAGAGTAGAATGAGCCAACAGTTTCTTTATAGTACATAAGGTCGGCAATAAATTACTTCACTAGCACTAAAACCTTTTCCCTAGATTTTAGTAGGGAGCTGGTTTCTTTTCATCTCTTTGGGTGCTGTGGTGGTAAATGCTACATTATAAATTAATGTTGGCATGAATTTATGGCTAGGCAGAGTATTGTGTACACTTTTTAATGGTAAATTTAAGCTGAATGTGTCATGGATTAGTGTATAGTTTTACATATTTGGAAGGGTTTTTTAAATAGATTTTTAACATTACATACTATTGCTTTTATACATGTGTTTTCATTTTCATCTGTGCCTTTTGGGTAATTTAATTTTTATTATGAATTTCTGGTGCCTATGAGCTGGCTATCACCTGAAAGGTGCTTAGAGGTGAAGGTACTGTTGCTAACAACACATCACTGTGATACCATCTGTCCTCCTCTCAGTCTTGCCTCCTCTTTTCTGTTCTTTTTGGCTGCAAGTTAACTGATTGTGTTACTCAAAGTTTTTAAAATTTCAACATCCCAACACTCTTTGACTGTGTTTCTGATTTTATAACAATAACTATTTTTGAATATCAGATATCTGGTCTGTTTTATATGAATACAATATTTATAAGATATAAGGATAAATAACCGAGCACGAACACTAATGATAAGTTTTTGGTCCTCTTTATTCCCAGTTTTCATATAATGAAGATGATCAATCTAAGTAGAAGTTACTATAAAAAGTAGACATATGTAAGGCTTTTCCTTCCTTTAGACTTTGTAGTTCATAGTCTAGGATTTGGCTGTAAGTAAACTAGAATCTCTTCCAAAAACGCTTCCTGCTGGTTCAGGTCCAAGCCACCTACAGTCTGAGAAACAGGTTCATAAAAAGCGACTCTGTGACCTGAAGAGACCTTTTGGGTGTGGTTGGGTGTAGAGGACAGAATTCAGTTTAGGTGTACACCTCCAGCTACTCGCAATGTAAATTTCAGTTAATCCAAAAGTCAGATAGTACTGATAAATTCCCAAATAATTCTCGCTGATGGTTTCCATTGAACTAGAGATCAAATATTTGTTCTAGAATTATTATTGGCAGTCATCAAGCAATTCAACAAAAATTTTTATTCAAGCATTTCCATCAGAGCCGAACGTGAGTCACGGATGGCACGCAAAGTGCTTCCGTTCCATTTTATACCTAGGAGACTTGACGCCATCTTTTTTGAGTTATGCAGGACAACTTGGAAAGAAATGATGCTGTAGAGAATGTAATTCTGTACTTTGAAAATGTAGATCACCAGTATTCTTTTTCTTATTGGCAATCTTACCAATATTTCCCCGTTAGAAGGCCAAAACAAAAGAAAATCTTATTGATCATGTTGACCAGTTAATCCAGGCAGATAACTTCCTTTGCATTTGGCCTATCTGCCATGGAGTTGTTATAATGGAAACACAACCTGAGCGTGTCTTAGTGGGAAGATTAATTCAAGAAACACAGTTAAATTACTGGTATGTATAAATACCTGATTTTTATCAAAAAGGTAATTTTTAAGATTGAGTTCTGGAAATTTGGAGCAAGTGAAGGGGCAGGGAAACATTTTGATTAAATATAAAGAACTCATTGCATGAAGTTGGATGTCAAATTCTATAATGTATGGCTTCTTAAAATAACTATTCTCTGTCTTTTTGTGTGTGTGCAGCATGTAAATTGAAGTTATGTGAATGTTTAAAGTTTTTTTCTTAATCTCTTCATCTTCACAGTGTTTAGGGCTTTCAGATGCCTTATTCCAGTGTGAACAGAAAAAGTCCGTATTTTTTGTGGTTAATGCTTTGATGTGTCATGTAAGGAGTAGTTTGTAGAAAATGTTGGCACAGTTTTAACTTTTTAGTGGCTTGTGACATTATATTATATATATATATGTACATATATCTTTATAATATTTCTGTGTTTAGTAGTATGAATGTTCTGGGCAAGTTTTAATATTTTAAATGCCTTTGGATATTCTTGCAATAAAGTCAACATGTTCAGCAGCTGGATTTTTTTTTTTACTTGTTTGACACTAAAATGGTCCATAACTGAGCACAAATTCTACTTATAAATGTTACAGAAGCAGGGAAGAATAATAAATAAATTGGTGAACTGTGGTTCTGTGTATCTTATGGATGGTAACAGTATCAAATATTTGCTTCATTGGCTTCTTAGTAGTAATTAAAATCCAGTTTTACAAATTACACTGTTTTGTAATTTCAAAGTGTGGCGAACATCTATTGGGTTTGGTTTTGGTCCTGAACACCAAGAGTTCCAAGGAAGAACTCTGTGTTTTCTGCTTTATTTAACAGCACAACTGTTAAGAGAACCGTAATTCACTGATTCACTTATTCTCATTCCTGTGAATTTTTGTGATAGATTTGTACTACTGAGAAGTATTTTGACACTTTACATACGCAAGTAGAGAACTGATAGTGTCAGTTTCAGGAAAAAAAATGATTTTTTGTATTTCAAGTTTCTGGCTTAAATATCCAATGGTGCAGATTTTGAGATTTGTTAAGAACACATTTTGGTTAAAAAAAAAAACTTGCTCTAGTTTTGTGAGCTTGTGTACTTTTAAAATAAAATCAAGAAAGCAGTTTTCTGCCTGATGGTGTGGCTTCATTGTGCCTTTAAAAAAAGTCTACTTCATAAAACTTCAATATGCTGTTCCTCCCTGCTTTCCTGGTCTTGAGTTTCCTTCCACTCCCCACCCCCTTTGCATCTTTTACTAAACAGAATAAACATCAAAACAATCACACACCAATGAAAACCTGTCAAACACATATACCGTAAATTTCCCCAGTCCTGTGCCTGTATTGTCAGTATGTAACATAATATATTTGGGGTTGAAACCTCCAAAGTTCTGTGATTTTACAATTTACAGTATAAACTCCAGGAGTTTTTCAGATGCATTAAAAACTATGCATGCATATATATACATATTAAATACACATACATCTACGTATATTTAAAGCTATTTTCGACTCTAAACATTGATTTCAGAAAAAAACCAGGATGGGGTAGTAATGCTTTTGTAACAAGATATTTTGAGAAGTATTTTGTTTATCCTATAATTTCTCAACCTTGGCACTTTTTTACATTTTGGGGTGGGTAATTCTTGGTTGTGGGGGACCATCCTGTGCATCGCAGGATGTTTAGTGGCATCGCTGGCCTTTACCTACCGTGTGCCAGTGGCGGTCCCCCCGCCCCCCCAGATCCCCAGATGTGACAACCAAAAATATCTCCAGCACTGCCAAGTAGCCACTGGGGTGGGGGCCAAAATCGCCCCCCAGTTGAGAACCACTGGTTTATACTAATGCAGAGTTTTCTATTCAGAGATTAAAAGGAGAAAAGCTTTTGTAGGCTTTGGAGTCAAGACGTATCTGAATACCACTTGTAACTAGATGCTTTACTTATCTTCAATTTCCCAGTGCTCAAAATGGGGATGAAAATACCCACATTACAGGGAATGTTGGAAAGGTTTTAAAGAGAGACAATTGATATCATGGTGAAAATTCTTTGCATTTCTACCTGGTACCTGGGATGCTGATAGTGATACAGGGATTTTCAAAGATTCATGATTACAGTAAAATATGCTCAGTGACACCACTAAGTACAATTTAATGCCTTTAATTTACATCATATTTTATTTTAACCTTATAGCTCTAAAGGCCAGATCATATTTCTGGTTAATTACAAATACCAAATGGCAAAACTGATGAAATTGAGACAAAATTGAGTATAAAGTCATTTGTTAAATAAAAATGGTTGAGTTTTAAGTCTAAGGCACAAACAAATGTAATTTCTAAATGCAGTAATGGCAATGGTGAGAGCAGGAAGCCAATTTTAGGAACTCAGCTTAATTTTTCTTGCTGGTATTTCTGAAGTATAAATCAAATGAGGTTTGTTAGAACACTTCTGTCGCTTAAATGATTTTTCTAAATTTGATAACTATTCATAGAAAAAAAGTCATACTAAGGTAACCACAGGAAGAAAATAATTTCCCAAGTTAATGAAGAACCAATAAATTGCAGTCTAGTTAACCACAGACCAGGGCCTTGATCAGTATGCTTTTTTTTATTTTTTTAGTATTCTTTTTAATTGATGTATAGTCCGTTTACAATGTTCTGTCAGTTTCTGGTGTACAGAACAGTGCTTCGGTCGTATAGGAACATACATACGTTCATTTTCATATGCTTTTTTCACCATAAGTTACTACAGGATATTAGATATAGTTCCCTGTGCTGTGCTTGTTGTTTGTTGTATAAACTTGTTTATTTTAGTATGCTGCCCGCTTCACTGCTGAGCTGTGGAGAGTGAGAGGTGGGAGAAGATCCGACCTAACACCTGACGTCCGTCCCAACCAAGTGCTAGAAGCCATCGTGACCTTGACTAGTCTTTCCCTGAGTCACTCTCTGTCCACAGTCCTAGTGGATTGCTTGCTTGCTTTAAAGTGTAAATATGATCATACTAAAAACCAGATCATCTTGACTTGGTGGAAGAGGTCTCTCATGACCATCACATCTCCCAGTGGTTTATTTTCCCCACACCTCTAGGTGCACCTTCGTGAGAGCCGTACTCCAAAGCCAAGTGGCCGTGGTTTCACAGCTTTGTGAACATGCACTTCCCTCAGCCAGAGAGCAGCCTCTCCTGTTGACCTGCCCAGTGCCTATTTGCCCTGCAGGGGTCAGTCCAAACACTCTCCTTGAAAGCATTTTTCCTGTTCACACTGCTGCCCCACACTCAAGCTAAATTAGAGGTGTGTCTGGGCCCTCGACGTTGCCCATACGATACAGGTCTCACGACACAAAACCTTTTTCATTCTAGTTGTTTAACATGCTTACTATACCTCATTGATGAGTTTGAAGCTGGTTTATTCACCTGTATCCCCAGTTCCTAACTCTCACTTGTGTATTGTTCACTAAATGCCAAATGAATTTTTAGGAAAGAAACTGCGGGCCCTAGGAGCACGTATGCATTTATCAAGCCTGCGTCATGTGTTCTGCAAGACAGCTGGTCTGGTTTCTTCCAAAAAGGCAGTTACCACAAGGGAAAGGGTGAGTGACTGTGGTGAGGGAAAATTCTGCACATGGCTTAAAAAGTTAACTAGCACAAATGAAGACTGACCGGACTCAATAGGAGCCAACACAAACACCAACCTCGTTGTCATGCAAACGTGGAGAGGGGAGGAAATATTGAAAAATAAGTGTCTAAGACCCTCCTCAGAGATTCTGACTGAGTAGGTTTGGGGTGAGGTCAGTGGCTCTGTTTCTCTTTCAGGTGGTTTTGATAGTTCAAATTTGGGAAACAATTGTTCAGGAAATCCTGCTCAGATGACTGGTTTCCATGCTAAGTCATTAGTGGTAGAGTATATTTTCTTGGGCCTCACAAACTTCCAGAAATATTTGAATACACCTTTCATGAGGCCCAAAAACTTACATGCTCAGGTATCATTGCCTAATTTGAATATACTAATATTTCTTGATACCAGAATTTAGACATATCTACCGAGATAACCAACACACCGTTTCTTAGAAGATTTTAATTTAAAAAATGGGATTTTGTCAGTTGTTTCCAAGTCTTTCAAAATGATTAGTCTCCTGAAAAGAGTAGTCATTTACAATTAATTTCTGTGTGTCATTGTGTTAGTTTGCTAGGGTTGCCATAAGAAAGCACCACAAATGGGGTGGCTTAAACAACAGAAATTTGCTGTCGCACGGTTCTGGAGGCTAAAGGCCTGAGATCAAGGTGTTAGCAGGGTTGGTTGCATTTTTTTTGTTTGTTTTAAATTGAAGTATAGGTAGCTGATTTATAGTATTAAATATTTCAAGTGTACAACATAGTGATTCAATATTTTTTATAGATTATATCTCATTTGAAGTTATTGCAAAGTATTAGCTCTATTTCCTGTGCTCTACGACATATCCTTGTAGCTTGTTTATTTTATACATAGTAGTTTGTACCTCTTAATCCCCTACTCCTATCTCCCCTGTCACCTCTTCCCTTTCCCCACTGGTAACCACAAGTTTTTGGTTTTTTTTTTCTTTATCTGTGAGTCTCTTTCTGTTTTGCATATACATTCATTTGTATTATTTTTTGATTCCACATATAAGTGATATCTTACAGTATTTGTCTTTTTCTGACATATTTCACTAAGCATAATACTCTTTAGGTCCATCCACATTGCTACAATGACAGAATTTCACTCTTTTAATGGATGAGTAATAGTTCATATTTATACACATACACACCCCACATCTTAATCCAATCATCTGTTGATGGGCACTTGGGTTGCTTCCATATCTTGGCTATTGAAAATAGTGCTGCTATGAACATTGGGGCACATGTATCTTTTCAAATTAGTGTTTTTATTTTCTCTGGACGTATACCCAGGAGTAGAATTGCTGGCTTATATAGTAATTCTGTTTTTAGTTTTTTGAGGAAACTCCTTACCATTTTCCATAGTGGCTGCACCAGTTTACATTCCCATCAACTGTGCATTAGGGTTCCCTTTTCTCTACATCCTCACCAACATTGTTACTTGTAGACTTTTTGATGATAGCCATTCTGACTGGTGTGAGATGATATTGTGGTTTTTGATTTGCATTACTGATGATTAATTATGAGCATCTTTTCATGTGCCTATTAGCTATCTGTATGTCCCCTTTGAAAAAAAATGTCTATTCAGGTCTTCTGCCCATTTTTTAATCAGGTTGTTTGTCTTTTTGCTACTGAGTTGTAAGAGCTCTCTTATTTATATATTTTGAATATTAACCCCTTATCCATCTTACCATTTATAAATTTTTTCTCCCATTCAGTAGGATGTCTTTTTGTTCTGTTGGTGGTTTCCTTTGCTATGCAAAAGCTTTTAAGTTTAATTTGGTCCCATTCATTTACTTTTGCATTTGTTTCCTTTGCCTTAGGAAATAGATCCAAGAAAATACTGCTACAATTTGTCAAGAGTGTTCTATGTTTTCTTCTAGTTTTGTTGTTTCTGGTCTTGTATTTAAGTTTTTAATCCATTTTGAGTTTGTTTTTGTATATGGTGTGAAAAAATGTTCTAATTTTAGTCTTTTACCTGTAGCTGTCCAGTTTTCCCAGCACCACTTACTGAAGAAACTGTCTTTTCTCCATTGTATATTCTCCTTTGTTGTAGATTGACCATAAATGTGTGGGCTTATTTCTGGGCTCTCTATCCTGCTCCATTGGTCAATATGTCTCTTTTTGTGCCAGTACCATGCTGATTACTGTAGCTTTGTACTATAGTCTGAAGCCAGGGAGTATGATACCTTCAGCTTTGTTCTTTTTTTTTTTTTTTTCAAGATTGCTTTGGCTATTGGGATCTTTTGTGGTTCTATGTAAATTTTAGGATTATTTTTCTAGTTCTTTGAAAAATGTTCTGGTATTTTGATAGGGATTGTATTGAGTCAGCAGATTGCTGTGGTTAGTATGGACATTTTAAAAAATATTCTTCTAATCCATGAACATGGGATATACTTCTATTTATTTGTATTGTTTTCAGTTTCCTTCATCAGTGTCTTACAGTATTTCAGAGTACAGGTCTTTCATTCCTCAGATTTATTCCTAGGTATTTTATTCTTTTTGATTCAGTTGTAAATGGAAATTTTTTGTGTGAATTCTCTTTGTGATAGTTTATTGTTAGTGTATAGAAAAGCAACAGATTTCTGTACATTAATCTTGTATCCTGCACCTTTACTGAATTCGTTTTTTAGTTCTGTTCGGAGGGGGTTGGTTTCTTAGAGTTGTGAGGGAAGTCCTCTCTGCTTGGCTTGTTGATGACTGACTTTTCTCTGTGTCACTTCACGTCACCATCCTTCTGTGTTGTCTGGCTCTGTGTCCTACTTTTCCCTTTTTATAAGGACACCAGTCCTGTTGGATTAGGGCCCACCCTGATCATCTCATTTTAACTAATTCTATCTTCAACAACCTTGTTTTGAAATAAGGTTGCATTCTCAGGTCCTGGGGATTAGAATTACAACATAGGAATTTTGGGGCACACAATTCAATCTATTAACAGTGACAATGATTGGGAATTATGACAAAGGCCTAATAAAATAGTGAACGTTGGTGTGAAATACATGCACAGAGAGTTTCCTTAATTGTTAGTGGTATAATAAAAATATCAGCACCTAAGTAACTATGCCAACATAGTTATTTCATGGGTCTCAGTCTCTGTAATCCTCAGCCCCAGAAGAATATTTATTTCAAATATGGAGTGACCATAATACACTTTTTTTGGTGGGGTGTAATTAGGTTTACTTATTTATTTTTGGAGGATGTACTGGGGATTGAACCCAGGACCTTGTGTATGCTAAGTATGCGCTCTACCACTTGAGCTGTACCCTCCCCCCGTAATACACTATTAACTTCACATCTGCTCGTCAAGTGAAAAAGTAGTTGAGGAAATGCTACGAATTGTCTTTTCTTATGAATCTTGCTGGCAAGATGAAACTATTTTTCCAGGGAAACAGTTTTTCAAGTTCTGTATTCTACATTTTTATAAGATAATTTTTGTGAAATAGTGTTTTTTAAATATTTTAAGTAGATAATGCACATGATAGAGAGTGAAATGTAAATCACCCTTTCACTCATGTTTCTCAGTTTCTGTCCCGAATTCCCTTCAAGAGACATAACTTAAAATTTTTTTGAATAGGTCATCTATTCATGGGGAACAAAATTCATAAGATACAAATATATAATGAGAAGTATGATCAATTTCTTATTTATCCTTCTATAAATGCTTTACACATATATAGGCAATTGTATGTGTGTATTTTTTCAGTTTATCCTGAATACTTATTTTCAAAAGTTAGTAAGTTGGCCATGGGGTGTGAAGGGATGTTAGGTTTTTGGTTTTTTTTTTTTTTAAATTGAAGTATAGCTGGTTTACAATGTTGTGTAACTTTCAGGTGTACAGCAAAGTGATTCAGTTATATATGGATGTTAGGTTTCTGACTAGAGCAACTGAGTGGAACCTTAAGACATTGAGTCTTGTTTCTATTAGAATCTGTGGAGGATGTTAGTAGGTAGGTGAATCATGAACCCAGACCTAAACAGTAAACTCAAGGCTGGAGATAAAAATTTGACCATCAGAAGCATGAGGATAGATTTTAAAGACAAAAGAATAGACCATGACAAAGAGAAGTAAAGGTGGAGATTGGAGCCCTGTTTCCTTGCATGTTTGAAAGTTAAGCTAAGGAGTTCAGTTTTGAACATGTTGAGTTTGATAAGTTTATTGTATACATAAATGGAGATGTTGAGTAGATACATGGATATATGCATGTACAGTGTGAGGGCTGAGCATGAAAACACTGGAGACTATGAAGTAAGTGATGTTGATAAAGTTGAGTGGCGAACCAAATCAGACACTTCACTTAAATAGGAAGAAAATGAAAGAGGGAAAATTGTGTGTGTGTGTGTGTGTGTGTGTGTGTGTAAAAGGGTTGACACTGTGGAAGTCCAGTGTTGCCAGCCAGTAGAGAGCATATTCTTGGAAACTTTGGAAAAACTGACCCCCTTCTGTTGCTGTTCCTGTTGAGAAGTCTTTTCTGGTATTTTGAAGAGTTTCTGTTCCTCAAATTTGGATTTTTATTTTTTAGGGGATTGCTGCTTTGGGAGGAGGGGAAAATACCCATCAAGGATCCATTGCTTGAACATATTTTATTTTGGTATTAAATGCAATCAGTTTAAAAGTGTGTGTGTGTGTGTGGGGGGTGCCCTTCATCAGTACTTAAGACAGGATGATACTCTAACATGAGTTTGGGAGACGGTTTGCCTGGTTCTAGCTGGATGACCTTAGACGAACCATTTAACCTCTCTCCTCCTTTTTCTTAACAGTAAAATGAGGGTAATGGAACCTACTTCGTGGCATTGTTCTGGGACTGATAAGTCGGTACATGTGCAGCACACAGGCTGGCCCGTGCCCGTGCTCTGTAAGCACTGGCTGCTGTCATCAGCATCGCTGCTGTTGTATTGTAATAGTAATATTTACCTTGTATCTTATAGGATTGGGTGAATGTATCCTGGTTTTCTCAAGACAGTTCTGCCTTATGGCTGTTATTTCACTGTAATTACAAATGGCAGTTAATCTTTTGCTCTAGAAAGTGTCTCAAATTGGCAGTAAGATCTGTGGTTACCCTGCCTTTGGGGTTTATAGAGTAGTTTGGCAGTGGTCTCAGTGAGGTGGTACTCAGCATGAAGAAAGGAAATGGCGGTACCCACTTTCTCTGTCACTGTTCAATCAAAAGCAGCACCAATATATGTACGTATAATTAAATTTCCTTCATGTTTAGATTATCCCTAAAAGTTTAGAACAGGCACCAGTACATGATGATGTGTGGGATTGTTCTATGTGTCATGCAGAAATACTTACCAGTAATGAAAGTAGTGACCATCTCTATAAGCCAAAATACATTTAACTCATTGCATCTTCTAAATTTGATTTCATCTGACTTGATGGTGCAATATTTTGGGGGGGGAAAAACCTGTTTCCTTGTTAAGACAGCATTGTAACAATAGTAAATTTTAAAATATTTCATTCAAATGATACTGCTACCAAAAACCTTTCTGTTCTGTCTCTTCTAGTATATTTAAGTATACATGTATTTCTAAAGTGAAGGTCCTCTAGTCCTTTTTTTTCCTACGTGATGTTGTATCATACTTGTACGTGTCTTACCTGTTGTTAGAAGTATATATACATACATACATATATATATATATATATATATATAACATATATCTCCATTTTAATAGCTTTATGATGTTTCATTAAGTTGATGTTCCATAATTCATTTTTTTCTTATTTTTGGACCTAGAGGTTGTTTCCAATTCTGATATATGTAACACTGCATTCCTACAGGTTTTTCCCTTTCTTTAAGAGCACAGGTATTTAAAAGCGTAAGTAATAAACCAATGGATGTTAGGGCAAATTTAATTCTGGGATGTAAGTGAAAGCACTGTTTAGTTCGTTGTTTCTTACACACAGATCATTTCACAAGCTACGTTTTATAAATGCGATGATCTCCAGACCGCAATCTGAGGAAACTGGTAAGGGGAAAAGGAGAAGTTCTGGCCTTTTTAGGCCAAAGGCATATGTAAAATCTACAGAAGAGGGTGAGATCACTCAGGAAAGAGTACAGAGAATGAGAAGAGAACTGCAGGCAGCCCCCTGGGGCACAAAAGACTGAAAAAGCAACAATTCTGGGAATGAAGTCATGCACGATGACAGACCAGTTCTGGTAGAATGGTTGGGCCAACCCTTAGTGCAGTGGATTGAAGCATGAATGAGATCTAAGGAAAACCTAGAAATACAGTTAGCATGTAAAACCATGCCTCGCGCAGACAAAATCCTACAGTGTCCAAATTATATGAAAGACATGGTTTTGCTCGTCTCGTCATCTGATCCCCCCAGCACCTGAGACGCCTGATTCATCAGACCCAGTTTGAAAGCTATGTAGATTAATCTCTCAAGACTCTTGGCCATGAAGAGAAGGAGGAAGTGAGAGGAAACAGTAACTAGGGAAGGGCAAAGGTTAGCTTGTTTGTGAGGATGGGAGAGGCTGGAGCGTGGAGGCTGTAGAGGATGGTTCTGGAAGCAAGAAGGAGCCAAAACGGAACGTTGGTGGGATTAACTTGGAGAGGGCAAGGAGAGCATCTCCAGAGACTGAGGGAAGAGAGGGAGGGAGACTGGGGCAGATCTGATAGGTTTGTGGCTGCGGGGACAGGATAGAATTAGACGATCTCACTTTGCTCCGTAGAGGTGAGGTCATACCCTGGGAAGGGTGGGCGGTGGGGGTAGCTAGGAGGTAAGAGGACTGAGGAAAGAGGAGAAATTTAGGAAATTTGGGGTGAAGAACAGGGGAGGGGATCTAATAAGAACACAGAAAAGGGATCCTCAATGATATGAAATATACTTCTTTTCTTGGCCAAGGTATCCTTTTTCTTTGACTGCTTATGGTCCTACCTTTTTCTCACCATGTACTCCTGATCCTTCCTAAACCATCCTCCTGGTTCAGCCTGATTGCTCTCTCCTTGCAATTGCTCCCTCTGAGGAAGCTGAGGGGCACCTGTCTTCATGTTGTCTGTCTCTTCTCCCTAAGCAGGTGTCAGACTTCTCCAAGGTTGAGCATGTTTACGTCTAAATGTCCGACATGTAATAGATTCTCAGTAATCTTTGTTGATGGTGATAACTGCAGCAGTTCTGGCTGTGTTCACATCAAGCTGTTGCCACAAGTATCCCCATCACAGTGTATTTCTTCATAATATATCTTTGGTTTCTTCAGGTTTGTGCAGTTTTTTCCCAGAGCAGTTTTATGGAATCAGTGCAAACTACTCATGGGGAAAATGAGTTATCTTGCACTCGAAAAAGAAGACATGTGGTCACGTGTTAGGTCAGTTGTCACTCGCTATTCCAAGTTGAATGTTGGCTACTGGCACTGTGCTCTTTTCATGTTGCTAAGTAGGACATTTTCCCTCATGGAGTCCTGGAACTGTCAACAGGGAGAACATTTGTAGAGAACGGTAGAATGGCCTTGCCATTCTGAGAGAAGAGAGTGTGGTAGAGAAGATGGAGCAGTGCCCCCTTACCTGTGGGGGATACATTCCAAGGCCCCCAGTGAATGCCTGAAACTGCAGGTAATACATGTACTGTTTTTCCTATACAAACATACCGATGATAAATTTTCGTTTATAAATTAGGCACAATAAGAGATTAATAACAATAACTAATAATAAAATAGAACAGTTATAACAATATACTGTAATAAAAGTTATATGAATGCAGTCTCTCTCAAAGTAGCTTAGTGTACAAACTTAATACCTTTTGCATCTTAACTAAGCACTTACCACACACCGTGGCTGTCTTTTGCAGTCTGAATTGTGACGGCAACGCCAGCACAGATTTTTTTCCTTCACGGTTTCACAGATAGAAGATTCATTCTTACTGTAGATCTTAGCAAGCTTGGCATTTTTTTCTTTCAAGTCGAGAACTTCCACCTTTTCACTTGAAGCACTTTATGACTTTTCTTGGGCATATTCGAATTGCCAGCATCACTACCCTTGCACTTTAGGGCCATTATTAAGTAAAATAGGGGTTACTTGCACGTGAATGTCCATCCGGTGACTGAAACAATATTTTTCTGTTGAAATCTTACAGCTTTACTTATTAACTTGACTCTCAAATATTTATCGTCTATAGATTTTCTATATGTAAATTCAAAAAAGTTAGCAGTTTTAATATCAATTTGCCCCCATTTATTTCTGGACTTGAAAGGAATACTCCTCTCCCTGCTACCACCCCCCAAAAAAGAGGTGTATATTTAGTTATATGATGGAAAAAATTTCCAAAATAGGTCTGTAACTTCATATCTAATGATAAAGATTGGTTAAGTCAATTAAGGCACATACATATGAATACCATGAAACTGTTAAAAAGCATGTTTTAGGAGAAAATCAATGACATAAGAAAATATCCCATGTTTTCAAATTATGAGACTGTAAAATGAATATATTTCATAAAACAACAGTATAGGAATATACAAAGTTAAAGTCTCTCTAAACATCCCCCATCCACTAAAATATTAACGGTGGTTATCTCTGCTGCAAGGATTACAGGTAATTTTAATGGTCTTATTCTCTATGCTTTTAGGTACTTTTATTTTTTCTAAATAAGTATATTTTTCATTAGATATTACATATTTTTTATTAACAAAAATTTATCGAGTAAGTGTTATATATAATAACTGTGGCACACGTTTATTATTCTCCATTACAAATGGCACTTCTATATGTAGATGCATAGGGAAAACAATGATTTAAACTAACCACTAATACTTTTCATGGAGAAGGGAGATTATTTACAGTTACAAGCTTTAGCTTGTAAGTTGGAAAAAGAATATGTGATGCCCTCTTGTGGTCAATAATTCTTATAATGTGATTGATTCTTTTTCATTGAAATCCAGTCTGAGAGAATAATACTAAAATATCTATTCTATTGCTTTCTAAATGACAAAAAAACAAAACAAAACAAACAAACAAAAAAACCCCACAAAACAAAAGCCAGTGCTTACACACTGTTACTAACCGCTTAAGGGTAGCCATTGTAAACAGTTTAGCCTATCTTTCCAACCCTCAGTCCTGCTCTTAAAAGCATGTCCTGGAGTCACACTGCCTGGTTTGAAGCCCTGCTGGCTTAGGTCATCAGGGACAACTTAACTTGAATACTCCGAGACTCAGTTTCCTTGTGTAGGTGAGGATACTGCTAGAACACACATGGGTTTATCATAGAATGAAAAGAAGTTACAGGACCTGCCAAATGGAATTCCATTTTGCTAGATACAATACTTTATATATCTATGCATCCATGTAAACTACAGTGGTTAACATTATCCTGTGATAAATCCAGAGGTTCTATTGTCCTCACTTTTTGTACCTGTTTCCACCCTTCATACACCTTATGTAAACATAATACAATTTATTAAGCATTGGATATTTTGTATATTGGAGTGTTTTATATTAATCATCTTATTTCATCCATGATAAACCTATTAAGTTCTATGACTATCCTCACTTTTTGTACCATTTTTACCCTCATGCAATTTGGTGGACATCTTTCCACATCAGAAGATACAGATCATTCTTTTATTGGCCTCGATCAAGTCTTACATAGTGTGAATGAATTATGATCTTTTATTATGGCAAATAAGGCTGCATCAGTTGTACATTAGTTTTTTTACGTTGTTACTTTGTTAGGTTACTTTCTATATGTACAGAATTTGAATTACTGGGTAAGAGAATATACACATTAAAAACATTTTTGACATTGTTAAATTGCCTTCCACAAAGACTGCAAACCATAATCTTTCAAAGCTTGTTAGTTTGCTAGGTGAAAATGGTATTTTGTGGTTTCAACTTTTATTTCATTTGTCATTAGGGTGCCATTAGCACATCTTTTAATTTCTTAGCCATTTGTATTTCTTTGTATTTCTTTGACTCTGCTAAATAATTTAATTATATGTAGAAGATTTTTGTATATTAAGAATATTAATTTATTTTCTTTTAAACATTTTGTGGAAAATGTCTCCCTCTTTGCAGTTTATCTTTTAATTGTGTTTATGTCTTTTGATACGCAGTTTAAATTTTTTTTTTCTTCAATTCCAAAACATCAATCTTTGTGGGGAAAATTTTCCTAAGCTGAAAGTTTGGAAATATCTCCTTCCATATTTCCTCTCAGTAATAGTTTCATATTTTACATTTTATCTTTAATCTACCTGGAATTTATTTTTAAGTAAGAATTTGAAGGCTTGAAGTAAGAATTTAAAAATGCATATCATTTGCAGATACTAACTACTATATATAAAATAGATAAAAACAAGTTCATACTATGTAGCACAGGGAACTATATTCAGTATCTTGAAGTAACTTATGGTGAAAAAGAATATGAAAACAAATATATGTATGTTCCTACATGACTGAAGTATTGTGCTGTACACCAGAAATTGACACAACATTGTAAACTGACTATATTTCAATAAAATATATACATGTACAATATTCATAGACAAATAGTTCACTATTAATTTGTTATTGGTGCATTATTTTCAACTTGAAAAGCCACATTCACCACTCATTAAACTTCTGTATCTAAATGTTTCTGGTTCTGCACTTGTATTATTTCATTGGTGTATTAATGCACTCCTGTTATACCTTAGAGTATATATTGATAATTTACGTAAGAACACTCTGTCCATTGTTCTTTTAAAAAAAAATTCTTGGTTATTGAAAATTCTTCTATGTAAACTTAAAATTAGGTTTTCTAGTTCCACTAAAATTTCACTAAGGTTTTAATTATGATTTATATTGGCTTTACATATTAATTTGAAAGGTAAAGTCTTTTTTAATAGTATTGAGTCAATTTAGAAATATGCAGTATTCTTCCAGTCAGTTTTTACTTTAGGTAAATTCTTAAAACATTTTTCTCCTCTGTGGGACTCACTCCTTTCTGTTATTGTTAATTTCCAGGTATTTAATACTCCTAATAGGAACTTTTCTCCCACAAAGTGCTATTTTAAAGTATTGTCTTTAAAGTATTGTCATGAAATTAATGTGTATCATTGGGAACACTGGAGAATTATGTCTATACCACTCTATTACAAGCATTTATTATTTTGGAATATTTTCTTCCAGACACAGTATGATCAGCAAACAAAACTTTGTGACCTCATTGCAATGGTTTAATTCAGAATGTACCAGATTGCCCATGAAACATATGCAATTTGGTTATCAGTGATGTATAGTATTTGTATTTGCTAAAAATAAATCCATTGACCTTGTCTTAAATTGAGTGCTTTAAAAAAAAAAGTCCTTTTACTTCTCCAATTACCAAGTAATAATGGTCAGTATAAATATCTAGACTGAAATGTACAATGTAGAAGCATTAAATTTCTCTGTATCTGCTTCCCCGACCTGGACTTCATCACCTGCCTCTGAGAACACTACCTACTGTTAACAATTTGGTGTTTCTTTTTTCAGACAATATTAGCACCATTCTAGATGTAACATTTTTCTTTCTCCACTTGCAATATTTTCCCAACGTGCAACATTTTATTCCATGTCATTACAAAATGATCTACTTTTGTGTGTGTGTCTACATGGTATTTTCCATAGTATTTTCTTGAACAGATGTTCCAATTTTTAGCTTCTCTGGAAGTTCTTATCTTACCTGGGATAATAATGGTTAACTTCCCCAGGAGGTTATTATGAGAATTAAAAGTTGTTGGCACATAGCAATAAAATTTTAAAAACTTATTGTTTACTATCATCTGTAAAAGGGATAGAATGGTCTCTCTGATAAGGTAAATAAATACATGTGTTTTTAAGTTTTTTTTTCCCCCAGTCATCAAGCAAGAAATCATTTAACAGTAATAGCTGAGTAGAAGTCAACCTAAATGCTTTATTATCTTTGTTTGAAATCATAGAAACTTGCTAAAAAGTTAAGTACTTTGAGATAAATATTATACTAAAAAACCAGAAAATATTTGATTTGAATTTAATAGAATTTACAAATTTATATTTTTTCTTTTAAATAGTCCCATGTCCAAATTTAACCTCTAGAGAAGCTTTGCAGCTGTAACTACAAACATAAAATGAAAAATTATAACTAATTATCACCATTCAGTCACATGCCACTCCTGCTTGAACCAGCCTGATAAGGCTCTCAAGCTGAAATTATGCAGCGACGTTTTGTCTTCATTAGAGAAGTCCTAGAGCCTGAGGGAGACAGAGATGTTACAGCTCCTGGAGTTCTAATTGCTATTTAAAAAGTTAAACAAACGTTTGAACTGCATACTTATTAGACTGACTTTAAGACCCAGCTGCTGAAAGAAAAATGGTTTTATTTCATTAGGAATGCATTGAAAAAGCTGTATTGATAAGAGCTTTCTTTTGTTTTAAATAAATTTTGGAACAAGATGTGAAGTGGATAGTTAATACAGGTACCAAGTCTAACATGCAGTAAAATTGAAAATTAGCATTTTCTCCAAGGCACTCCGCTATTTAGTTGTCAGCACTAATGAGTAAGATTTAGATTTTATAGTGGTCCAACGTGGAAAGGCCTAGTTATGTTACTAGGTCTGTGCCAAAAATATTTCCCTCCTCAACAGTATGGCTGTTATGCTTCTGATTCTCCCCAACGAGCTTGTAACTAAGACATGAGCTAACTAACAGAACAAATGCTACCTGCTAACTCCATGACAAAAATACTTGAAACTTGCCACCTTTACGACTGCCCACAAGCCTGCCATTATCACACAAAACTCTCTAGGACCTATAAGGGAACAGTAACAATTAAAAATTTTTTTCAAACTTAAATAAAACTTATCTCCCTTGTGATGCCAGCTACCCCTATGGAAATATGCTCTAGTTTAAATAGGCATCCACAATGTATTTCAGGAAAAGCAGACATTATAGTTAATAAATAGGTTTAAAGGTGCATATGGCTTATGAGTACAGTTTAACATTAATATTTTTAAGTCTCTAAGGTTTAAAAATAAATTTTCTGTTGAGGTTGTAAACACTTTAAATTCCACTTCCTTTCAAACCTTTGAGAGCTATGTATCCTTATGATTTGTGCACTTTTCTGGTAGTCTATACTTCCAACAGAATTTAACAGAAAACAAGAGGAATATCTAACAGCCAAGGCCATTCAATGATTTACTAGCAAGTTGTGATTTTTTTCTGATTTAAGTCAAATAATTTAAGACTAAAAATTTAAAGACGTGAGTAATGCAAAAACACATTGATCTTAGTTTTAAAAAATTTACCTTAGAAAAAAAATCTAAATTCTTATGTCTTTTTCTCTTTTTGTAGTTCAAGTACACTTACGAAACTGATGGCATTACAGTGGTATAAATATGAAGGACTACTGAAGAATCTGAAGTATTATACTATTTGGCTTTTAGACCTAATAGACTGTAACATGTTGAAAGAAAGCCCAAAGCACAGAGATGATAGCAGCTGTAAGACTGTAAGAACCTTTCCGCTTTATGCAATGGCACTAGGCATGTCAGTCAGAGGTATCAAAATTTGTACGGGCCAAATTCTTGATTAGGAAAATCTTACATACTGTGACTTTGATGGATGAAAGATATTTGATTATATTTTCAATAAGCTACTACTATCAAATTTTAGGCTTTTTATTTACATGAGTATTTTGATCCTGTAGCCTTTCAGAAAGGTACGGTTAATAAAATTAATTTTTTTAAAGAAAAATTTAAATTGTTACATTGTTTATTCATTGCTAAATATTTAATTAAACACATTGAAGTGAAATACCCCCTTTGCTTTTCCTCTTCTTTTGTATGCACAGAACAGAAACACACATTGTCATGCCTCAAACTACTTTTTATTTGCAACTACATGATTTCACGCATTCTAAACAATGACATAAAACAGATTTCTCCTTGTGTATAAATAACTTACATACTCTCCATAAAGTAAATGCTCAAAGGTGCTACAACAGACCATCCAGTCCTACAGTGTTCTCGTATCCAACAGAGTTGATGCACAATATATAAATACTCAAGTCCAATATTAAAAACTCAGGCACTTGACTAACTTTTAATAAAGTTTCTCAAACTATATCAATATATCTAAAGTGCATATATGTATTTTTTAAGAAAGATTATTCTCAATAACTTCTCTATAAAAATAAGTTTGACAGTTTGGCCCATCTAACTTTACTACTTTGAGTATGAACTTTTAATATGTAGTCAGGCTTATTCTACCTTCTCTCAACATGACACCAACAAAATCAAAAGCAGCTAGTGAGGTGCTAACATGTGAGGATTAATCCAGTGATTCCGGTCACAATGCATTCCAGGAGGAGGTACCCATGTTACTGGAATTGGGCGATATGGTTTATTTTTCCTTCCCTGATTTGGATAACCAAATGGAACAGGAGGAGGGTAGTGACTTTGATGGCCATTCCCTCGGTACATTCCTGGCTTTTTTCTGGGCAAAGGGTGCCACACTGGAAGAGGTGGGAATATCAGTTCTGAAATCTGTAGGGAAGAGAAAACAAGTTAATTTAAAGGTAAAATTAGTCACGTGTTATGTAAAAACTAGGTGACCTTCCACATTACTCATTAAAGAGAAACAAAATCACTCACCCACAACCCTAAGAGTAGGTCTAAGGGACATTCCTACAGTCAAGTCTATATATGTTAAAAATCTCAAATATAACAGGTGATCCATCAATCAATGTTTTCTAAATGAATGAAACTGAATGAACTCAAAACACAGCACACTAAAACAAGCACTAGTTATTTCAGTCAGAAAAGATTAAAACACAGAATGAATGGAAGCTTGTAAAGACATCTCATATTTTAGACCAGTGGTTTTCACAGCTGGCTTTGAGTCACCTAAGAAGCTTTTAAACACAAAACATTCATGCTCCAGGCCTGGTCTATTGAACAATATTAACAAAATCTTAGGAATAGAGGCCAGGTATTTTGATGACACTTTACAGGTGACTGTAATGTAGCTAGTTCAGCACTTTGGAACATCAGTCTTAGATTATCCCATAAATCAAGTGGGACATCAAGTTCGTATTATTCAAAATGTTATCAGTAGTTTTGGACCTCTGCTCAAAATGCTATGCTGTGTGACTAAGAGCTTCAGAGTTCTCTGATTTCTGATCTGTTCGTAGCATAAGTATTTTAAAATTTATATTCTGTATAACAGCACTGCATTCATATGACAGAAAATTCAAAAGGTACAAAACTGTATACAGTGCAGTCTCTTTCTGGTTACCAGCTACCCAATTTCCTTCTCAGCAGCAACTTTCACTAATTAATTTTTTGATTACCTGTAGAGATATTCTATGAATACAGTTGCATGTACATTTACATACACATATTCTGAAACCCACCCAATTCTGTATACTGCTTCTTGCACTTGATAAATACATCTCAAAGACATTCATGTCAATACATAATGACCATTTTTGTTATTTTACAGCTAGACAGTAATGCAATGATTATGTCATAACTAAATTAACTGGGGTTCTGCTGCTGGGATAATTAAGCTGCTTTCAGTCTTTTTACTACAAAAAAATATACAACAACAAACGAAACAATGCTACAGTGAATAGTATAGTTAATTCTTGATTATCTACAATAATGGGGAAATAAGGAAGAACTCAAGAGTCCAAACTAATAATTGACTTAATGCTACAAACCAGTAGCGAAGTGGAATTTTTTCATCTCTCTCCGTATTAGGTTGCTGATAAGCTTTTAAAACTGTCAGAAAATAGACACAATTCTGGAGCTTACATTATCCTTTTCCAGTTAAGCCTATATCCCATAGGCAACTACTTTTCTGATTTCTATCACCAGACTGAGTTTTCCTTGTTTGTGAACTTCATATAAATGGAATCATCCTGCACATATTCTTCTGTGTCTAGCAAATCTTTTCCTCAATCCAATGTTTTTGAGGTCTACTTATTGTGTTTATTATTCTTTCTTTTTTATTGCTATTATTCTATTGTAAGAATGAACATATGACAATTCCCCCCATTCACTTGTTAATGGATATTTGGGTTGTCCCCCCACACCCTTTTTAAACTATTATGGAAAAGAAGTTGTTATAAACATTCTAACATAAGGCTTTGTAGATACTAGTTTTCATTTGTCTTGTTAAATACTTGGGAGTGGAGGTGCTCGGTTATAGGGCAGGTCCATATTTAACTTTCTAAGTGCCAAACAGTTTTCCAAAGTGACTGTGCCATTTTACATTCCTACCAAGTTTATGAACCCCGCTGTTTACCTCCTCGCCAACATTTGTTGTTGTCAAACGTTTTAATTTTAGCTATTCCGGAAGAAGTAGTGTTCACTGTAGTTTAAATTTGCATTTCCCTGATGACAAATGAGGTTGAACACCTTTTACATTTGCTTACTGGCCATTTACATGACTTTTTTTCTGTACAGTGTTTATTCACATCTTCTGCCCACTATTTAAAACTGAATCATTTGTCTTTTATTACTGATTTATAGTAGTGATGTTTAAAGTATATTCTGGAAACAAGTCCTTTGACAGATATATGTACTGAGAATATTCTGTCCCAGCCTATGCTTTTGCTCATTCATTTTCTTAATGGTTTCTTTTGATGAGCAAAGATTTTTAACTTTGATGCAATCAACTCCACCCTCTTGTATCCCTTGGAAGAAACCTTTGCCTATCCTAAATAATAAAGGTATCTCCCAATGTTTTCTTCTAAGTGTTAGAGATTTAGCTTTTATGTTTAGGTCTATGATCCATTTGAGATTAATTTTTCTGTGCATGTGTCAGGTAGTAGTCAGGCTCACTTTTTTTTCTTCTACATAGATTATCCAATTGTTTCAGCACCAGTTCTTAAAGACTTCCCCTACTGAATTACTTTGGCACTTTTATTGAAAAAAAAAATTGTACACACTTGGGTCTATTTCTGGACTCTATTCTGTTCCACTATTTGTTTATCTTTAAACCATTACCACAGTACTCGATAAACATAATGACTTGATATTAGTTTGAGGCCTCCAATGTGATTCTCCTCTCTTTAAAATTCAAAATCAATTTGTCACCTTCTAGGAAAAAGCCTTTGGGGATTTTGATTGATACTGAGTTGAATCTATAGATTAATTTGGGGAGCAATGACATAAACTTTACTTATTAATTAGTGGAGAACTATCTCTAGGGGTTCCTTTCAGAAAACACAAAGACTCCTCAGAGAACAAGACCCCAAGAAGCTAGGAATTTTTTTGTCCTTACTTTGATAACCTCATTTTAAAAGCTCTTGGTAATGCCAGGTTCAAGAAGAAAAAAATGAATAGGTAAAAAAAAAAAGTGGACCATTTGCATCAGCTTTTACACAGTGACTGTAAGAGCTATGCTTCTCTGTCATGAAATATTTTGTTAGTAAATATAATGTCAAGGAGAAATGTTTTATTTTAAAAGTACATAAAAGACACTTCAGTTTTCATGTTCTTCTATTATAATTTCACCCTAACAGTCTTTCAATATGGTGGAAACAAATACAATTTAATTTTAAAAGAAAATCTAAAAATTAGAGGTCAATTTACTTGTAAAAAATTAGCAGTAATCAGCTAAATTGGGATTTACATTCTTGCTTTGCTAAGTAACAAATAAAATTCTGAGATAAAACTGCCACATCTGAATGAATTCCAGGCAATTTAACAACGGTAATTCGCAATATACAACATATCACACAGAGGAAAAAAATGCCCAAAATATTTATAGGAATGGTCTTATAAATGATCCCTGAATACAAATATTATGTTTACTTATCTATATAGGAAACACAAAAATAACTGGTAATGAAAACCTCCAAGCAAGGGCACAGGACTGTGGTTGGGAGAAGGGGACTTGTCACTATTATACTCTTTTATACTGTTCCAAGTTGTTTTTTTGTAAGTAGGTACATATGCTATCTTATAATACACATATATATATTCCTAAGAATATGGTTATCTTCAGAACTAATCTTCCTTGTAAGCCTAGGAAGGATAATTCATAACTGAAAAACATTTTAAGAACTCAAAAATTAAGTTATACTGAAAGGATGTTCATTTTATAAATTTTTGCTGAATTCAAAGTTTCGGTTTCTCACTCTTGATCCCAATTTCCTACTCATTAAGGTCTAAGTTCTCATTTTAGCCCAAATCAAACCCTACCATAAATCTGCTATGTTTCATTATGTCTAATTAAGGCCAAACCAATACAAATAGGTATATTTACAAAGACTCAAAATCAAAAAAAAAGTACACGTACAGAATAATGCTCAACTCAAAAGATTTCATTTTTTGACTTTAAAATGTATTTCCTGTTGAAGAGTACTCTTGTGTTAAGAATTTTTTAAAGTATATTAAAATGTTCTTTGGTATGTGGGGTATAAATAACAAATAACTGAATGAATCTTTAAGTGCATGCATGGTAACTATATCACTTCAAATGTTAAAGCGAAGAGAGATATTTTGGTTTGAGTGAAAAGTTAACTGGAGTATAATTTAGTGAGGTTTCTCTTTAATCATAGAAAGGGAGAAAAGAACAAAGTTCAAACGTACAAACTGGAAGTGTTAAAGACTACAAATAAAATGAATGACTATTTTTGAATGCGATAAGGATTTTTAAAAGATCAAGAATGTTTTATTGTCATGACTTTTTTCTATTCTTTTTGAAATATATTTATCCTATTTATTGAGTAGTAAAGCAGATCTTTGACAAAATGACTCAGGATGCCTATTTTCATCTTAGAGGAACTTCCCTTTGGGGCAGAAAGGCTAGAACTGTAATCCAGAATCTCCTATCAGAAACCTGGGCAACATGAGCAGGACTACCTGGAAAGACCTGGTAAGCCCTGCTCACAACCTTCACTATGGAGCCACTTCATGGTTACCTGGTACACTGGGCTGGGGGTCGCAGTCACCGAACTGGGTTTCACTTCTGCTTCCTTACTTGTTTCTTCATCTGAAGAAGAGGATCCTGAATGGTAATCAGAGGTAACCTTATCAAGGGCCCTGGTAACTTTCTTGGAGATCTCATCCTTGTTCTCATCCTCATTTTCAAAGCTGGCAACAATGAATGCATTGTTTTTCTCTCCATATCTAAGAATAAAAAACAAAAACAAAACTGACAAACCTTGAAGTCACATCAACAAAGCAAGAAATGTCCATAAAAACAATTAAACAGGTCTGGACATGCCATCAGTCCTAGGCAAAGAAGGAACCCTCCCAGAACTTGATTCTACATATAGAGTATCCTAACCCAGCTCCATGAACAGCAGGCCACAATTTTCTACTGGTCTATTAAAGTACAGATAAAAGTGGCCTCATCCTCTTCTTCAATTTTCTCTTCTATTCCTTCTAACAATAATAGTTTAAGATATCAAAGAAAAATGGATTGTTTTGATTACATTTTGTATGTAGCATTGAAACTGGCTGTACAGTAAAAATTTCTAATGTATTTTTAACTGACCCTTGTAATGTAGATGCTAGTAATTCAAGTTACAAATATAACTAGACATTTCCTATGGGATTTATTTTTACCACGATTAAATAAAAAAGGGGCCTATGTTTCCTGCATCCACATTGACAAAAATGAGAACTGAGGCAACTGCTGAGGGTAAAGAAAGGGAAAAAACCAAAAAAAAAAAAAAAAAAAAAAAAATACTGTTGAGGAAAATAAAGATTTTGCTTGAATTATACTACTCATTTCATAGAGCTTCTGGTGATAATGCTCACCTCTCATCTTAATTTTTAAAAAGTAAAAATAAGTGAGTCTTTTTACCCTTCCAATACATTTTTAAAGCCTTGATCTAAGAAAAATAATTAGTAGAATATGTAACTTTGGCTATTGGTTACTAAAAAAAAAAAAAAAGGAAAACAAATTCTGTAATGAGGGAAAAATAAACTAGGAGTTTTCACTGACAGAACAAAGGAGAAACATACAAACCCACTCAAATAGATTGCACAACAAACACTATGAAACAATTTCTAGTAACTGTTAGGACAAAGGAAATGAATTGTTAAGCAGTGCTTACACAACATGTAAAGTTAACAAAGTGATTCTAAGTTTAAAAAAACACGAAAACAACTTCAGTAGAAAAACAGGGCTAATTGACTATGCTGTCAATTTCATTTCAAGATAACTCTTGTCTCAAATTATTTCTGAATCAGAATATCTACAATAAAGTAAAAGCCTTTGGAAGTTTAAATGGAAATCAAGTAGTCTCACAGGTGAGTTCTATTTCTTTATATAGCTGTGCTGTCTTCCATTCTCATGGGTTGGACGGAGCCATAAATGCAATCTAATCTAAATATGGTGCATAATTCCCTTTTCTATTCTCTTTCAGTCTATCTCACAAAAGGAATTGCTACAGGATGGTAGAAAGAGCACTGGACATGTTTCTGGTTCTGGCTCCCCCATTAACTAGCTCTGTTACCAGATGCAAGTTATTTAATGTCGCCAGGCCTTAGTTTCCTAGCTGGATAGTGGCTGGTCTTGAGCTGGTGATTCTCATTAGAAGATGCCTGAACAAGTGGGAGAGTTCTTCACAACAAAGAATTCATGTACTATAATTTCAAGATTACTTAGCATTGAGCTTTAGGCAATGGAAATTTACCTCTCAGTCCTCTCCAGGTTTAAAGACTCAACAAACTTTGATACAATCAAAAGTTAATTCACATGTTAATGCCAGCAATATTTTAGGCCTACCTTCAAGACCTTTAGGCCTTGCCCATTAATGGAGTCAAAATTTAAGAAAAACAGAAAGGCAGGAAATTTGAGAAAAATCCCTGCCTCTTTAGCAACAGAAACCTAACCAAGGGCAGACATCCAATGATCAAAGCATCAGTTTTATTAACTCAGATTTCTTCAACATGCAAGTTCAGTTAAGTTCTGCATTTTTCTCTGGTAATATTTTGGTGTATTTTGGTATAAGGTTTCTCTTCAGGGTAAGTGAAGCGTCTTACTATATAACCATAACATCAGAATTGTAGTTAATTCCTCAGAATTAGTAATGGACAATTTTTAAACTTTCCACTTTTCAGTGACACACTACTAAAACATTATGGCCAACTGAGTTAATTTGAAGCAAATCAATAGTATCTAATGTTCTTTGTCAGGAAAAGAAAAGATTATAGAAATTACAAAAAACAAACAAACAAAAAGAGTGTAAAATAGTGAGTAGACAATAAAGTTGCCAGCTATTCAAAGGCCTTTTCCTTACAGGAAAGATCTGTTACCTATTCAGTATCTTCTCAAATATTTCACTAAGTGATAATCTCTCCAATTATATAAAACTCTTTGCACCCTTCCAATCAATATTTTATCCTGACTGTGACTATGACGAATGTTCTGAGGACATTTCAAGTTTTTTTCATAACTTCAGTTAGTCTCTAGTATACCAATGAGATTATTTTTAATGACTTAGATATTTATTCAATTATATAAATGCTAGATCAGCTTTGTTTTAATTTTCAGAATATTTCCAGTTGTGGTTCGAAAGTACTAATAAATATCTCAGTCTCCTCTACTATTTTATAGCAATCATCTCTACCCAGTCACTAACACATCTTTCTTTCTGGGTTTCTATCATCATTGGATGAGCACCATATTCTGAAGGTAATTTCTACTAGCTGTGGAAAAAAATCACACCATAGCCAATTTTTGACAAAATTTGGATCATATATAAAATTACTAGAAGGCTATTGAGTGCAAACATTTTCTTACATTAACAAGATGAAACAGTAGTTTTTCATTACTTGGCATCATCAAGTAATAAAGTATTCACTTCAGTAAAATGTCCACCTAATTAAAGTTCTTATCTTCAGGTACCAAGACTTAGTTTAACCATTTCAAATAAATATGTCCAAATGTTTATATAATTACCTGACTTCTTAAACATCCTTGGATACAGAAACTTTTCCCTAGTGATTTAAGATCGTTGATATTAAATATTCATTATTTGATGGTGTGATAATACATTTCAGTCAACTCTAGCTTTTTTGTTCCTGTCTCAATGTCGGACTGTGTCATTTTTTTTTTTGTAGCTTTATCACTACAGTAACCTGGGGGAACTGGTTCCAGGACCAGCATCCCCATACCAAAATCTGTGCATGCTTAAGTACCTTAAATAAAATGGCATGGTATTTGCATACACCCTAAGCACCATACATTTTAAATCACCCCTAGATTACTTATAACATCTAATACAATGTAAGTACTTATTATGTAAATTCTTGTAAATATAATGTAAATTATATGTAAACAGTTGTAAAACAAGGCAAACTTAAGTTTTGCTTTTTGGAATTTTCTTGAATTTTTCCCCCAAGTACTTCTGAACTAAAGTTGGCTGAATGCGTGGATGTTGAACCCTTGGATATGGAAGGCCAACTGTACTATCCCCTTTCAGACACTGCTTAATTTTTCTGGCCTGAAATACTACACAACTAACTTAAAGAACTGTGAGTTAAATAAGACTCAATAAGAAGACAAATGAACTTATTTATAAAACAGAAACAGACTCAACAGACATAGAAAACAAACTTATGGTTACCAGGGGGGAAGAGGAAGGGAAGGGATAAACTGGGAGTTCAAGTTTTGCAGATACTAACTGGTATATATAAAATAGATAAACAAGTTTATCCTGTATAGCACAGGGAAATATATTCGATATCTTATAGTAGCTTAGGTGAAAAAGAATATGAAAACAAATATATGTATATTCATGTATGACTGAAGCATTGTGCTGTACACCAGAAATTGACACATTGTAAACTGACTATACATCAATAAAAAAAAGTTAAAAAAAAGACTCAATCAGGATCATAGCGTGAGCCTCATAAAAAAGTAAGCAATTCAATACAGTAATTTTGTTACCGCTATTTCTTGTATACTGAGGTCTTCTGCTGGGGTTCAGTGGACGAAGTCTACAAAATCTGACCCTGGCGTTAAGGTAAATCTTTAATTAGTTCCAGGATCTAAAAATGTTTGCCCTCCTTAGACCAAACTTGAAATAACTCACTCTTCCTTTTCCTGAGAAAGAAGTGCTGGAGAATCTACTACCTGTAACCATTTTCCCAAAGCAATAAGCTTATATAAGCCACCAGCTTATATCAAGCAGCTCCAGGGTGGTCCAGAAAATTGCTGCAGCATAACCATGTATTTTTGCAACATGTCTTTGCCTCCAATTTCATTGTTTGAGATTAGGTCAAAGGCTATGATAACCTTTGGAACATATTAGGGTTCCTACAGTTAATGGGTAAATTGTGCCTCTAACAAAAGAGAAAGACCCTAAAGGAACAGCTATAAAAATCACTCACAGAGGAGTTTCATGTATCTCCTCATGCTGTTCCTCCTGACTGGAAATGTCCTTCCTAACTTATCATCTAGTCTACTGCAATTCACCCTTTCCCACTCAGTTCAAGTTATCATCTACTCAATTCAGTCAGCCTTCCGTATTTATGGGTTCTACATCTGTGCAGTCAACTAACCACAGATCAAAAATATTTGGGGAAAAAAATCCAGAAAGTTCCTAAAGGCAAAATTTGAATTTTCTCAATTCAAGGCAACTATTTATGTAGCATTTACACTGGTTTTACAACTATTTACATATCATTACATTACATTAGGTATTATAAGTAATCTAAAGATGGTTTAAAGTACATGAGAGGACATGCGTAGGTTATATGCAAATACTACACCATTTTGTAAGGGACTTGAGCATCCAAGGATTTTGGTTCCGGATATGTGGGGGCGCGGTGGCAGGGGGGGAGGGGGGTTGTCCTGGAACCAATCAGTCACTGATACCAAGGGCTGACTGTAGTCTTTTCTGACTTCCAGTAGAGGGAGTAACTCTCTTTTCCACCACCAACCACTGCATTTTTGTACATATTTCTATTATAGCACAAATCACACTCTGTTGTAATCTGCTTATTTTTTCTTCTCCCTTATTACACTTCGAGCTACCTGAAAGTAGAAGTGTCATTTTCATTTTTAAAAAACCCCACAACTAAGAAAGCCTGGTCCACAATAAGTGTTTTTAGAATGAACAAAGTTCAGTCAGATTTCATTCCTAACACTTACTTTTACAATTCTGCTCATGAGAAGTAATTTCCATTATGAAAATAACACCATGAAAATATCACTCAGTCACTTAAAAACCAAAAAGGGAGAAGGAAGCAAGAGAAGCAAACAGAAAAAGAGATCAACCAAAAGTTATCCAGTATTACTTGGGATTAGCTTCTTTCCTAATTTGAAGAGGGCAAAGAGAAAGGCACCACCAATGAAAGAAGACAATTGACCTACAGGGACTACAGGTGTCTAAATCCTACAATAAACTTCTTGGTAAAGCTCTTAAAAAACGCTGCTCTATCAGTTTTTGAGTTTCTGTAGCTGTAAAACAGGAATGCAACCAGTTTTTCACTATCAGAATACTTGACGAAATTCACATCTGGGAAAGCCAAACAACAAGCTCCTGGCCATAAAGATACACATACAGGTAGCACCTGAGAGAATTTCATAAGATCAGTTCCAATAAGGTTATCTGTTCAGCTGCCAAACGCAAGAACTCACCGACAGCACACCTCACATGGGTCCACCCACAGAGTGAGCTCCTTTGGCAAGCCCAGATCGCTGTACAAGATGCAGCTGTTCTCACAGGCTTTCAGGACATCGGGATCAACTCTTTGAAACTTATTGACACGAATGCATCTGCAACAAAGTGGAGTAATGTTAACAGCTTTAAATAAATTTTAATCAGAAAATATGTTGTATTTATTAGCATCTGCCAGCATTAATTAAAAAATAAAATAAAATAAACCATGGCAAAGAATCCAGGAGTATCAATAAATGTGAACTAAAGGCAAAGAGGGAGCAGCAACATCAAGACTACCTAACCTGGTGGGAAGAGGACATCTTTGTGAGCACAGGGAAATCACTAGAACTGGCTCTACCTCATTTCACATAAAAACTACTCAACTTCACATGTATATTAAATGAGCAAGGAGTATGAAAGTTGCAGGAAATTACTTAGAGCTTTAAAGGTGAAAGTTTTAATAGGCTAAATTACTATATAACAAAATCTCCAACTAACCAGACTTCAACCAACATTTCAAATTATATTTGGAAATTCTTGTGACAAGTTTTGATCTGTCATTACCTTGCTTACATATCCAAAATAATGAAATAAGCATTAAGTGTATCCTTTGCCTTAACTATGATTGTTCTCTAAGTATAGAATTAGTCAAGGACACAAAGCCATTCTTATCACATACTTAAGATTAAAATATAATCCAAAAGTCTTACTGGCTTATTTCATTTAACTTGTTACACAAGAGTTTTCCTTTTTTTTTAAGTTGTCAAAATATTTGAAAAAAATTTCTAAACTAATAGACTGCTCCATTTTTTTAATCTAAGAAACAGGTTACGTAATGGAATACTCAGAGATGGCTCTCCATATGAATGCAAAAATACCTGTTAAAATAAGCATTCTGCTTACATAGAGAAATGTTAGCTACAATGAATGTACTTACTGCTTTACACCTAAGAAATTAATCAAGAGAAGCCAGGTTTTATAGTACTAGTCCTGAGTACTAGTACTATTAGGTGCATTTAGATTAAGTCATTTTAATTCTTTAGACTCAAAGCTCTAAAATAAGGAAAATGTAAGTTAATTGATAAATATCAATTATACTACTAAATATAATAACATCAACAGATCAATGTATTATTTAAATTTTTCAAGTTTAATTATTTTACTGGTTGGTTTCAATTTTCATTTAAAATAGTGAAAAAGGTCTCCTTAGGTAACAGCTAATACATATTTCTAAATAATAATAATAACAACAACAACTCTTTTTGAGGTTAGTATGCAACAGAGAGTTTCCTACATGGTCTGCATGTACAGGCATACCAGAAATTGCAGGTTTGGTTCCAAACTATAGCAATAAAGCAAGTATCACAATAAAGCTAGTCACAAATTTTTTGGTTTCTCAGTGTATATAAACGTTATGTTTACACTACACTGTAGTCTATTAAGTGTGCAATAGCATTATGTCTAAAAACCAAAGTACACACCTTAATTAAAACTACTTTATTTTTTATTTACTTTTTTAGTTGGGGGAAGTAATTAGGTTTACTTATTTATTTATTCTTAGAGGATACACTGGGGATCGAACCAGGACCTCATGCATGCTAAGCATGCACTCTACCACTTGAGCTATACCTTCCCCCCATAAAAAATACTTTATTGCTACAAAACGCTAACCTTCATCTGAGCCTTCAGTGAGTCTTTGTGATAATAACATCAAAGATCACTGATCACAGATCCCTGTAACAAATGTAATGATGAAAAAGTTTGAAATATTGTTAAGAATTGCCAAAATGTGACCCAGAGACACAAAGTAAGCAAAGTGCTGATAGGCCTGTTCAATATAGGGTTGTACAAACTTTCAATTGTAAAAAATGCACTGTCTGCGATGAGCTTTTTAACTTTTTAAATTTTCACAATCATCTGTGTTAGGTACTGTTTTCCCTATTGTAAGAAAAAAGGAGGCAGGGAGAGTCTGAATAACTTGCCCAACATTACACAGCTTGAAAGTAGTGAATCCAGGTTTCAGAACCAGACCACCAGACTCCAAAGCTCATCTTATTAAACAACATCCTTTTATACCTGTGTTTATCTTAGTATCACCATTAACAATTTAGCAAATTCAGAGTAAAAAAATTATTTAAAATCATGTAAGATACTCTTTGTTCCCCTCTATAAGATGGTCCTATGTTAATACATTCTAATGCTGTATAGGTTGATTCAAAAGTCTTATGTGTCCCAGGATCAAAAGCAGTTAAAGGTAAGGAGACAGATCCTAGGTATATGTGTTTTTGTTAACTACAATGAAGGAGATGTAGGCTCTAAGCTTAAAAAAAAATATGTAAATACAGATGCTTAAATAGAAACTCTACTTCAACAAAATTTACATACCTTACATATTTTTATGATGTTTTTTCACTCTAGATACCGTGACTACTTACCCATTAACCACTCTTCAAAAAAAGATTTTGGAAGTTGCATAAAAATAGTCTGTCATTTACTTAATGTTGACAGTGTAGTTCTTTCCAATTTTTTGCAATTATAAAGTGTTAAGAAACATCCATATTCATACATATTTGTCTGCATTTTTTTGATTATGCTTCTAGAATAGATTTTAGGAGACTTACTTTTCGAAGACTATGAATATTTTTACAGATCTTGATAATAATGCCAAATTCCCCTTATTTGTATATATTGCAGAGAAACATACAAATTTACAAACACTTAGAAGAAAAAGAACACTTTCAAGCTACTCTCCATGGACTGAAGAGTCTACTAACTCTGGTTGATCCTACAGTTCATTCATTATTATAAAAGAAACAACCCACCCTACCTCTAATAGTTTTCTACTTCAAAGATGGCTTCAAAATGACTCTGATGATACTTCTGATCACATGCCAATTTAACCCTGTTTGGGTAACTTTTTTTCCTCAAGTTTTTACAATTAATGGAAATGAAACTGTACACTGTCTGACCTTTAAGCGTTTACCTGACAGTGTCTCCTTTTTCAGTAATAGTACAGTGGCTTGGCACTTCCAAAAGCCTTTGTCCAATGTCAATTACATCAGTGTACAAAGCCTCAACAGCTCTAATTCACAAAAGCTGTTCACTCTATCAGAAATGAAGATGAGCAGATAAAAATTAAGAGAATAAACTAAGAGGATAAAAAGTAATTAACTCGAGTCTGTTTTATATAAAACATCCACATTGTACTTTCACTCATCACATTTTCCAATATATACTAGGAAAACTCTTTGGATAAAAATGAAGAGGAAAATACATCAATTACTTTGATTCTTTTCTTTTCAACAGATCATATGCTCACCTGGCTTTTAGCAAATGAGAACTAAACAAGTCATATTTTACCTCCCTTATACACTTCTTGAATAGTCTCACACTTGTAAGAGCTCAGTGACTGAAAGGAAGTTCTTTTTACTGTGAAGTGCTAATTTGTGGAATCTCTGGAGGCAACAATATGCATAAATACAAGAATTTCTGTATTCATAATAATGATAACTGTTCTACTTATTTTTTTGGTCACATCCACAAATGGGGCATAGTTTGACATCTGAGTTTAGCAGAACATTCTCAACTCAGGTTCCCAAGTAGTCACATAAATACTAAGCAGTGAGCATGCCAGGACATGTTTTGCAGGAGTCCGCTCTTCTTAAAGCTGTAAATGTAACTTATAAACCAGAGTACAAAAGATAGCTGAGAGTGAGAACTGCTTTCATTCTCATAGACAAGGCAGTGTTTGGACTGTGGAATACAGAAAGCTTGTGAGAATTTAGACCTGAGTTCAAATCTCAAAGCTAGTATTTATCAATTGTGAAACATAGGTAGGTTACCTTCACCTATAAAATAGTATGTATAGTACAAATCAAGTTATTCCTGCGTCAAGAATATATTAGGTGTCTAATAATCTTAGTTCTCATTTACCAAAAAACTTTTTTTTCCAAAAACATGTAACATGTAATTAGTCCTCTAGAATTGTGAATACATACTCGTGATACATAAAGAAACATACTTAGAAGCCACACTATGACCACAAGACTAATTCCCATAAGCCTACATTACTGGCCTCCCAAGTCCAGGCAGTGGGACTCCAACAACAAATATTTGTATTGTAAAGTGAACAGGGGAAAAATAGAGACACCCCAGAGATTGGTATTTTGCAGTTAAACTGAAAGGCATGGACTGAATACCCTTAGTCCTCTGGTCTGGCACTCATTTCAGAAGCCGATTAACCTCTTCACTTAGTCCAATACAACTGTCCAAGCTAATCCTTTACCTGTAGGCTTGTCCTTTTGATGGTTTTTCTGGATACCAGTGATTTTTATATTTTTCTTGAAGTATTACAGTCAATTTCTCAGCAAACCTCTCGACTGCTTCTTTTTTCAACTTATCATGTTTTCGAACTAGCCTTGTGAAAAAGAAGACTACGGCAGCAATTTCGTTCTTCATCTTTCCCTGCAAAGATAGAATAGTTTTTCTCAAAAAAACAAAATATCAAAACTGGAAGATAAAGCTCTCCTAAATATCTCTCCTTTATAGCCTCCCTCCCTCCTTCCAATTTTATCTTGTGTTTCATTGGCTCATATCTGGAGTAGGGAACAGTCACTTATTTATGCCATAAAGACCTTATTATAAAATACTGTTTAAGAATCTTATCACTTAATTTTGTAAAGTTCAATAAAGAGAGCACACCAAATTGCTCCTGTTAGCTAAAATAAAATCAGACATATCATTCAAAGAGAAGCACAACGATACCACTATATAGTTTTTACTAAATGTGTCAATATTTAGCTACAATAATTCAAGTTTAAAATTCTATGAAAATAAATTGTACTTTAAAACATAAAAAAGTCCACTTTAAAATCCAGTATTGTAGAGCCATTATAGAAAATAGTTTGGCAGTTCTTAAAAAGCCACCATATGACCCAGCAATTCTGTTCCTAGCACTATACCCAAGAGAAATGAACCCATAAGTTCACACAAAAACTTGTACACAAATATCCATAGCAGCATTATTCATAATAACCAAAAAGGAGAAACAAACTAAAAGTTGACCAGCTTATATATGGACAAATAAAGTGTGATACATTATTCAGCAACAAGAAGAAATGATCTGACAGGTGCTACAACATAGATGAAACTTCAATACGTTATGCTAAGGGAAAGAAGCCAAAAGACCAAATATTCCATGATTCCATTATATGAAATGTTCAGAATATGCATATCTATGTATACAGAAAGCAGATTAGTGGCTTAGGGGGTAGGAGGATGGAGGCGAAGGAGGAGTGATGTTAGTGAGTATAAGATTTTCTTTTGGGGTGATGAAAATATCCTAAAATTGTGGTGATGGTTGTATAACTCTGTAACTATACTAAAACCTATGAACTGTGCATTTTAAATGTGCGAATTATACAGTATGTGAATTATATTTCAATAAAGCTGTTATACACAAAGAAAAAAAAAATCCAGTATTGACTTTCTGCAATCCGCCTTTCAGGAACAGAGATATATTTACCTTAAAAAAAAGGACCAAAAAAAAAAAAAAAAGGTCTATCAAAACATATTTAAGAGAGTGGAAATTCAGGGTCATCCACAGAAAACCAAACTAAAAGAAATAAGCAGAGATTCAGCTGCATTTTGGAATTGCCTCAAGGACTCTTTTTAAATGTCAGATCTGATTTATCACTGATTAATCCATAAAAGCAAAAACCTTGTACTGGGATTGTTTCGATGTATATTCTGTCTTTACACAATGAGCTCATTCATTTGGCTGCTGTAAGTAACTTGGAGTTATTCAGATGCTGCATTTACTAAGCAACATCACCTTTTTTAGAGCCAATTATTAAAGGCATACAGCCCCTGCCATGTTTAGTGTAAAAATTGCCTAATTTAGCCTATAGTTTGTGTTCTTCCACATTAAAAAAAAAAAAAAAAAGCTGATTCTGTTAGCTTCCTTTTTCGTTTCTCAAACCTGCTCTTAAAAGTCTGTCTTCATAATGATTTCTTTACTCCTTGTGCAAATTCAAACAAGGAATCTCAGTGTGAAATAAATTCTATATAGTTATTTGAGAGGTGTGCTAGCAGCCCTAGTCACTCTGATCCTAGATGGGAAGACACCCAAACCTTCCTCCTGGAACCCTAGAATGCCAAATCCACCTTCTACGGCCAGCTACCCGGCAGCAGGTACCGAGCAGCATACAACCCCAGCCATCCACAACTGCTGTGCAGCCTTCACCTGAAAAAATGTCAGCCATTTTCACTTATAAAAGCTATATTTATACTCCACTAAGTTATGACGAGGGGGAAAAAACCCACTGCAACTTAATATATGGTTTGGGATGAAAGTTGCTGATGGAACTACATTAACCTCCACGCAACAAAAGAAAACAAGGAACCACACTAAAGAAATGTACTCAATCCTTAACTAGCTCATTCTCTTCATTCATTAAACTCGCCAACTATGTTTTTCATATCTAAGTTTGGGGTTTTGTTTTCCTTCTTCCTTTTTCTTCCCTTCTGTTTCATATCAAAAAACAATAGGAAGAAAGGAAGGAAAGAACCACTTAGTGATTGCTTTTGGTTGTAACACAAGATGAGTCATATGGAATTAGTTTTTTTTTTTTCCAGTTTGAAGGAATGATGCCTGGAACAGCTGACAATTTAACCCACCCCCACCAGTCAGTATTCTAGGAGTACCAAAAGGGTACCCCTGGAGGGGGGAGTTACAAAGTCAGGAAGAAACCATAAGCAGGCAGGGCGAAGTAGACCTTAGGCGTCTTGAGTAAGTCGCCACAATTCCTCCACCCACACTCCGAGCGAAAAGCTCCCATTTTAAATATCGCACGGTGACGTCATCCTGGGACGTAGTCACCGCGGCGGCTGCTCAAGTTCTACTTTGTTTCACTGGCTCCGCCGCTCAGGGCGGCGTGCACAGACGCCAAGGGGAACCAAGCCCTGCCTTCCAGGAGTTCATAACTTTGTACTTTTCCCTTCCTGGTAACGAAAAGCTAATCGCGACCGTTTCTAGAAACAAGTAGTTCTCCTGACAGACCTTCCTAAGGTTGAGGAAGAGGGGATTCCGACAGCGGGCGGGGGACGGAAGGGGTGACGAGCCCTTGACCAGCCTCGGCGGCGATGCCAAGCGGGCTCGGGACCCCGAGAGATAGGATTCCCACGGGGCCGGGAGTGGGGACGTTTTAAAACAATCCAAGCCCGCGGCTCAGAGCCCGCGCTTGGGTTGAAGTGCTAGGTGAATAGGCATCAAACATCTCCACCCACTCTTGGAAAAACGGCCTGCATGCGCGTCCAACTTCTGAAATCGCGGTTTTTTCCCGAGTTAAGGGGGCCGGGCCCAGCAACCCCATCCCCTTCCTCCCCTCAGCCTCGCAGGGTCCGCCCCCCGGTCCGCCGCCCCCGGGCAGGTTCCGGCCTCCGGGTAGTCCTGGGCTCGAGGACCGGGCTCCCCTCAGGCGCGAGCCCCCGAGACACCCGGCCGGATCCCCGGCTCCAGAAACCCTCCGGGCGCGGAAAGGGGGTGGGGAGGCGCAGAGCCGTCGCCCACCACCAGCGAAAGGTAACTCGCGGTGGAAACGTGGCAGGAGCCTCGAGGCGCGTCTCCTCAGTCACGATGCCGCTGAGGGTCCCGCGGAAAGCCTCGCGGGCCGCCCCCCTCAGTCCCCGGCCCTTCCCTCACGCCCAGCCGGAGCCGATGCAAGCCGGTTGGATCCCGCACTCCTCCCTCTTCCCCCGCTCGCCACCCGCCCGCGAGTCTTCGACGTGGCCGCCAGGGCGCTCGGACCACCCTCCTCCCGATGCCCTCAGCCCCGCCATATCCTCCTCCTCCCGGCCCAGTCTTCTCACCGCCGGCGCCGCCGCCGCTCTGAGGCCACAAAATCGGCGGCCCCGACCGTCTCCGGGCCGGGAACCGAGGGCGCCGCCTCAGTGGGTCACGCTCGGCAGCAGAGACCTCCAAGCCTCGTCCGGCGCGTGCTGCTCCCGCGTCGTCGGGCGACCGAGCGCGCGCTGAGGGCGGGCGGGCAAGCGGACGCGCGCGAGCGAGCGAGCGCGGCCCAGGAGCTGCGCGCGGGGGGCTCGCGGCCCGGAAGAGGGGAGGGGCTATGACCTGGGAAAGGGTTGGCGCCGCGCGGGACCGGCTCGCTCTCCTGGTGGGAGGAGCCGGGGGCGGGGCTTCGCCGAGGGCCCGCCCCCGAGGCGCTGGCCTAGCCGCACGGGCCGCGACGCACCCTCAGCCCTGCCATGCGCCGCGCAGATTCTCCACTCAGACGGCGAGGCCCACAGGGCGCGGGCTTCACTCATCTCGAGAGGTTGGCACTGAGGGCCGAGCGAACCCTCGCCGGCCCGCCCTACCTGCTGCAGCGCCTTGTGGGGTCGTGTGGAACACTTCCCCTCTGCTGCCTGGGCCTCTGCTTCCCCCTCTCCTGCCTCCTTGCCTACCTGCGGCCGGCAGGGAGGGCGAGTTTTCCAGCTCCAGCTCCAGCTTGTCTAGACCCGGGGATTTGGGGGCGGGGGTGTGAGAGGCTACACGGGTAAGACGGAAGGGAGACTTGGCTTTTGTGGACTGATCTTCTTGCTGTAAGAAGTAGGGGCACGTTAACTGTGCAGCCACCCTGTGATACTTCAGTTTGTTCAAAAATCCTAGTTGGGCCCTTCCTGGCCTGGCCAGTGGCTCCCCTCAGAACAAGGATTCCCTCCTGGTGACTGCTGTGTCCCAGCCTGGCACTGAGTACAGTGTCTTGCACAAAGGAGGGGCTCCAGGGATGCCGGCTGAATGACTCCTCGCGAGGCCAAGCTTTCTATTTCCCAGACACTTCTACTCAAGCACTTCCAGATTCAAAGCTTAATCTTTGAGCAAATGCAAATACGGAAAAGGTACACTAACTTTCTGAAGAAAAGGAGGAACATCTTTCCAACCTTTTATATTGAATTGGCATCATGATGTTAGTTTTCTGAAAGCACTTTAACACATCAGACAGGCCAGAAAAATACAAGGTATTTATACTTTTTTTTTTTTTTTGATTAAAAGAGAGCTGGTTTTCACTGGTTCCAACTAAGACATTGGAAATTACTCAAGAACTGATTATTCAAGTTATACATTGACCAGAAATTTCACTGCCCACTAGGCCTGGGAGCATGTTTTCAGCCTGGTTGTATGAATATTCTAAATTTATATTACGGATGGTGAGTATATCATTTTCGCAGTTTAAAACACTAATATTTTTAGCAGTAGAAAACAGTTCCTAAACCAGTGCAATAAACTTTAATTGTTAGAAAATAAGTAAATAAAAAAGTATACTGTTCTGCCGAGAGCTACTTACTGGTCAATTTAAAGAGGCTACTGATATTTACACCTTAGTCTGTTCTAAGAGATAATTGAAACTGTTTTCATTCTAATCTCATAATCTGACGTTATTTTACTGATGAAGGCTTTTCTCTCTCTGATTTCATAAATAGCGAGGTAGTGACAAACATTACTCAAAATTTGTCCAAAGATGTCTATAGCTCAACATAAGTATTTTATGTGATGTTTATGAATCTGTGACCCACATGGTCCAGTCTTAAGAGCAGTACCATATTCAAAACGCACAAGCAAGTAACTGAAACCTAATTTCAAAATAACTTTTAAAAAAATTCTCATAGCCTGAACACTGTGAAGCTGATAAATAACAAACAACATATCTTACAATAAGTAACAACATATCTTAAACACTTTTCTTTCTCATCTAGTGTTCTCACACAAGGAAGCTGCTTGTGTACCTCTGTCTTTTAAAACTCCTTACTCTTCTCTAGTCCTGGCTTTGTACTTTTAGATTTTTCCTGTCAGCTCTCTTTCCTCCTGATTCAAAATCACAAAAGCTCAAAAGAATTGGTCTAGCAATGCAGGACCCTCCTCTTTAGGAGAGGAGGAAGAGGGACGTAGAGCTGATACAAACAGTTATGCATTAATACGTGTTTTTCCTTTCACAGTTGATTTCTTTTCACAGTTAAGTTCACTAAATGTTCACTAAGGTTGTATTAATAGGTATAGCTTGCTTTTAACACAAGCTGTTTTGAAAATGAGCCACCTGAATAGGGCAGGGGCTTATACACACATCATATGGTTGTATCCAAAAGTCACAGAGACCCCAACTCCACAGTCACCAAAATCTGTCAATGGGTTCCAAAATTAGGACTTATTTTCCACTATATAACTGTGTAACTCTTTCAAATCTGTTATTCCTTTGAGCTTAGAGAAGTTCAGCATTGAAAACAGAAGTCACAGGTTCCATCTTCTCAATCCACGTGTCAAGTTTGAATCTGAATACAAAACCATCACTTTTATAGAGGATAGAGAGTTCTGTTATGTAATATCAGTTGAAAGTATGCAGCCTTTGGGGGCCATTGGAGGTCTACCAAGTGAGATTTAAGACTTTTTAAATCTAAAAACACTTCAGTATATTTCTTCAAAAATTTCCAGGACCTGACTATTTGGCTAAATTAAAAGAAACTAAATTTACTTTCTTTGCTTCAATTTCTTAAATATCCACAAACTGGCAATGGTTTAAGAAAAATAAGCATAAAGAAAATTTGTAATCTTCGTTATTTTCTCCATTACATCATGAAATTAAACTGACTTCCAGGAGTCACAACACAAACTCTCTTATGAATGAGGCAATGGAAAATGGGCACACCAACCTCTTATTTTGAGTTGCGTTAACTCTTAAAATCCTCCTCCCTGCCCCAACTATGTCCAATCTTTTTTGGAAGAAAATGTTTTGATAGACTTCTCAGATTCTTTGTTGGCAATTGGTTAGGATTTGTTAATTTGTATGAACTAGCTTAGGAAAATGTATGCACTATATTACTTAGGCTGTACTCTCTGGACTCAAATAGAGCTTCATACTGTAATCCTCTGGTATATGATTCCTCTGCTTGCCAGGAGAGGTGCCATTGTTGTCGGGTTCCTTTGACAACACTCTCTTGTTCTTCATACCAGCAGGGAAACAGACATCTATTAGTAAGTATTATATTAACTCCTACCCTTATTCAGTGTAACAGAAGTAAGAATATAGATATATTCATTTAGCTAAACATTCAGAAATATTGTAAAAGAAATGACTGCTTAGAAACACTACTGTGTTAGTCAGGGTTCTCTAGAGAAACAGAACCAAGAGGATATATATATATGGAGAAAGAGATTTATATTAAGGAATTGGCTCATACGATTGTGGGAGCTGGCAAGTCTGAAATCTGTAGGGCAGTCCGGCAAGCTGGAAACTTGAGCAAGAGTTGAAGTTGCAGTCTTGAGTCCAAAATCCAGAGGGAGGATTTTTATGTTACGATCTTGAGGACTAGCATTCCTTTTACTCTGGCAAATATCATTTTTTACTCTTAAGACCTTCAACTGATTGAGGCCCACCCACATTATTGAGGGTAATTTCCTTTAGACTCCAGTAATTGTAAATGTTAATCACATCTACAAAATACCAATCACAGCAACATCTAGACTAGTGTTTGACCAAACAATTGGGCACCATCGTCTAGCCAAGTTGACATGTAAGATTAACCATTCCAATGACCTTCATTCAGTAGTATTTCCTCTAATGCATTATGGTACATAGGTTTAAAAATTTAAATCCCTTAGTGAACATCATAAAACATGCTTTCGATAAGAAAACAAATACTCTTGTTTTTGTTTTTCTTTGCTCTTTTCAGTCAGTTGTGTGCTGGTAGGAATGGGTGGGGATGGGGAAGGGAAGATTGGATGTTGGTTTTCAGTTGCCCTCTTCTGCTTAACCACGTCAAATATTTGTTCTCGAGTAACTGGGACAGTGTATCCATTAGAGAGGAGGATCAAAAGATGAACAAATAAGTTGCTCACTATCTAGTGGAAGATAGAAACGTGAGCAATCTACCTTACGTATTACAAGTTGTATTATAAATGAAGTGCCACAAAAAGGTGTAAAGGCAATAGCATGTGATGTAGGTATGTAAAAGGGTTTGGATGTTATTGGGCTCCCAGCTGAAAGGGAGTTTCGTGGACTTTGAGGGCAGCATCCAAAACCTTCCTTACTACTTTTTCAGTCCAGGCAGGTGGAGGGGGAGAGGCCATAAGCATAAAGCAATTGCTTCCAAGGCAGAGTCACTCCTTTGATGCAGCAACATCAGTTGCACCACAGAGATGGCTAGAACTAATCAAATTCACACAGCAAGTCCTGACACTTGATGGCTTAATTAGGGTGATTATGGGTAAGCTTTAAAAATCTGCTTTGTCAGCAGATGACCCAATGAGATGTTACCATACAGAGCATGTTCCCATCCCACACCCAGCCTAGGAGAAGCTCAAAACATGGAACTAAAGTTAGTACATTAATAATTGTTTGTGATGTGATTGGCAAAAATATTTTGTAATTGTGCTTACAGGAGTGCTTTAGGTGCTTTGGTGCTTTAGCGCTTTAGGTAATTGCAGCAGGTCAGGTTTTTTTTCTAATCTTATAGGAAGGTTTCAACAACTCTTCTTGATACAGAAAGTTTTATATATATGAAGTATATATATAGGTATACATTTAGATGTATGTTTGTAATACATATAGATATTTATATAGCATATAGGTGTATAAATAAGAGCTTTTATCTCTTTCTCAGAGAGGGAATAAGACAAAGAATGAGATAGTCATGATACAGAGAGAAAGATTTATGACAGAGAAAGTGTTTGTTTTTTTTTTTTAGTGTTTTCATACTAGCTTAAAGTGCTCACCAATACATTTTTTTTCAGAAGGAAAGTTAGTGAGAGTAATAAGCTAGCAATGACCTATATCATGAGCAACAAACTGACACACAATGGAGACAGTATGTAATGGAAGGAAACTGAGAGTAGAATAAAGTTGCTGGGTTGGTAATTTTTTGTTTTGTTTTGCTTCTGTTATTTTATTGTATTTTTATTTTTTACCTTTAAGTGAAGTATAGTCATTTTACAATGTTGTGTCAATTTCTGGTGTACAGCACAGTGCTTCAGTCATATATGAATATACGTATATTCATTTTTATGTTCTTTTTCACTGTAAACTACTATAAGATATCAAATATAGTTCCCTGTGCTATAAGTATTTGCAAATCTCGAACTCCCAATTTATCCCTTCCCACCTTCTCCCCCACTGGTAACCATAAGTTTGTTTTCTATGTCTGTGAGTCTGTTTTATAAATATGTTCATTTGTCTTTTTTTTTTTTTCAAGATTCTACATACAAGTGATATCATATGGTATTTTTCTTTCTCTTTCTGGCTTGCTTCATCTAGAATGACATTCTCCAGGGCCATCCATGTTGCTGCAAATGGTATTATTTTATTACTTTTTTGTGGCTGAGTAGTATTCCATTGTATAAATATACCACAACTTATTTATCCAGTCATCTGTTGATGGACATTTAGGTTGCTTCCATGTCTTGGCTATTGTAAATAGTGCTGCTGTGGACATTGGGGTGCAGGTGTTGCTTTTGTTTTCAACTGCAGACATGTAAATACTAAATTCTCATGGTGTTGAGGTACGAAATGAATTGAAAAATAATACTCCTCACCAGATGTTTAGCATAAATGTTATGGAAAAGTGTACATAATTGTAAGGATGTTAAAACATCTTAGGGTTATATTATTTACTAGTCTTTTGATATGGGTGTGTAGCTTATGCTGATTTCATTGGGCTTTTTCAGCTCTATGATCTGTGTTTAATTTGGAAAACTGAGTGCAAATTAAGTGATGACTATTTTGGATTTTCTGTGATGGTACAGATTTTATTCAATTTCATTATTTTTATGACAGATAATTGATTAAATACATAACTAAATATTTTTTAAAATGTTGGTTTGTAGGATTACTCATATATTTGTATTTACAAATCAGGTTAAAAAAATATAATCTAAGAGAGATTTTCAAAAAGAGCTAAGCCAAGAGGCACCATTCTTCTCTCTTTACACTCTTTTCTGTGGTGTTTGAACTCATCATCTCATGGCTTTGAACACCGTTGCTGTGAGAGGGCTCCCTAACTAATAGTTCCAGCTTCAGACAAGCCTCTGAACTCTAGACTTGTGTAGCTAACAGCTTAATAAACATCTCCACTTGGAGTCTGATAGGCATTTAATACATAGTATGTCCCAAGTTGAACCTTTCCCTGCCCCTGGTCTCAAACCACCCTCTAGAGTTGCTCCATTGTTTGTTATCTCAGTATCACTCTTCTACCCTTGGCTCAGGTCAATGGTTTTGGAGTCAACAAAGACTCCCTTCTCCCAAGCATGGCATTTATGAGCAAATCCTCTTGACTTATCCTTTGATTTTCTACTTTTTTGACCCACTCAAATGGCAATTTTTTTATAGTCCAGCCTAATGTACCCAGAATCTGACCATCTTCTCTCTCTTACAATTTTCCTAAATTTATACTGTTGTGTGAACTATTGCAACATCCATCTAACTGGATTCTTATACAGGGTCACTCAAAGTGATCCTTTTATAACATAAGTTTGATTATGTTATGCCTGCCTCAAATCCTCACTGACTTCCCATTTCATCCATAGTGAAAGATAAAGACCTTACACTGTTCTACAAGGTCCCACACGAGCTGCCCCCTCATTTACCTTCTTCTAATCCACCCTTCCTACCTCTGTTGTTTCATCTCCTATTACACTTTCCTCTCATTTCAATCCATTGTCGTGGTCTGTTAGTTTTCTATTGCTGCCATAACAAAAGACCACAAATTGCCATAAATTTAACAGCTGAAAGCAATACAAATTCAGTATTTCATAGTTCTGTAGGTCAGAAGTTGGGTTGGTTCAGCTGGTTTTTCTGGTTGTTGGCAGAATCTCATGCTTTATGTTTATAGGGTTGAGGTCCCTGTTTCCTTGCTGGCTGTCTGCTAGGGCTGCTTTTAGCTCCCTAAGGCCTCTCCCTGGTCCTTGTTGAGGGGACCCTACATCTTAGAGCCAGCAACAACGTGTGGTATTATTCTCACATTTGGAATCTCTCTAATTTCTTTCTCAGCCAAATCTCTCTTGCTGCCTGAGAAAGTTCTCTGCCTTTAATGGCTCATGTTATTAGATGGGACCTACCTGGATAATCCAGGATAATCTGTTTTAAGTTCTGGAACTTTAATTCCATCTGCAAAGTTCCTTTGCCATGGAATATAATATAGCAAATTCACAGGTTCTGGGAGTTAAGACATGGACATCTCTGGGGGACTGTTATTCTGCCTATCATGGGGCCTCTTGGTCAAGCATGCTTCCATCTCAGGGCTCATATGCTTGCTGTCCTGCTACCTGGAATTTTCTTCCCCTGGATGTTTATACAGCTTATTTCATCACTTCCTTCAGGTCTCTAAAAATTTGTTATCACTAGATCCTACTAGCCTCTCTGACCAGCCTTTAAAAGAAACCCCTCCCTACTTTTTCCCCCTTTTAACCTGCTTTTTCTTTTTCTTCCTCTCACCACTACCTGATATAGAATATATGTGTTTACTTGTCTACTATCTGTCTCCTTTTACCAAGTCTCTTGAGATCAGGGACTTTGATTTATTCACCACTGGCTTCCCACTACCTACAGCAGTTCCTGGCACATGGTAAAATGTTCAATAAATATTTGTTGAATTAATGAAAATCACCGAAAAAGCCCAGGAGACCTCACTCCGTTAATCATGCATAAGAGAAATTAGTCAACTAACTCTGAATTACCTAACAGAACAACTTTAAAAAAATCTTATTCATAAGAATATCTTTAGTTTGTCACCTTGCTGAAATCATTAGTTGCAACTTCTATAGTGTCTTCCCATCTATCATAAAAGAAAACAAGGAGCTTGGCATTCATGTCCTTGGTGTACCTAACCTAGCTCAAAGTTTTCATCTTTTCCATCTCTTAGAGCTGACGAGCTGTTAAAAACTCTGTTCTAAAATCTTGAAAGAGCTCAGGTCTGTAGTCTTCAGAATCCACTTTTTTCCTTCTTTCGAAATCAGGATATATATTTTATTTGCAAATTCTTGGTACTTCTCTTATTTTAAATATTTCTTCAAAGATGATCGATGGTGTACTCTCAATCTATAAATGACTCTCTATCAGAGAAATGAATCCCCTCAAAGTTACCATTCTTTCTTTTTCTTTAACCCCCACCACCCACCCCCTCCATGGTGTTGCTTTGCTCTTTCTTGTTTAAGGTTGCTTTCCTTGGAGCAAAGAATGTACGAAATGAAATTTTGAAGGTTTTGCTGTCTGTCTCCAGCTGTGCTGAGCAGGGATCTGAACACTTTCTCTGAACTTAGGTAAACAGCTGCTTGAGAACTATCAGCTTATCCTGACAGTTAGACTTCCTTCAACATTGTTAAGGGTTTCAGCCAATGTCTTTTTTATTTGCAGCTGATCCATCAGGCAGCACCTAGTGCAGTCTCTTTGGTTTCCTATGCATTTCCCCCTCCCCCCTTTTTTCCCTATTTTTGATTACATGGACAGACTATTTTAGAGTTTCCCATTCCTCCCGAGCCGTTTTCTAGTTTAGATCTGTGTCAATGCAAGGATACTTATCCTTCTGAATTAAAACAGATTTTCAAAAAATATTATTTTGAGCCCAAGGGCAAGCAAGAAGACGTGTACTATATATAACGGAGCAGTATTTTCTCAATGTGTGCTCCCTGGACCACCTGTGTCAGAATCACGGGACAGGGAGGGTGGTGCTCATGACAGTGTAGATGACCAGTTACTGAATCAGAATTGGAAAGAGGTGGTTGGGAGGCTTGGGAATCAGCATTTTGAAAAAGTTTCTCAGTTTATACTCTTTAAAGTTTGAGAACTTGATTTGTCAAGGATATGGAAAAGGGAATGCATGTGCAGAAAGTGACATGAATGGCATAGATCAGGAAGACAAAGGAAGCAGAAATGAAAAGAGAGAGAGATGATGCAGAGAAACATAAGGCCTTGCCCCAGCTCCCATACACCATTTGAGAAAAATGGAGACATAAAGTGTATCAAGTGTACATGTTATGATAATTGTAGAAAGATCAGTGTTATACTAAGAAGATGATGGAAATCTGAATAGTAGAATGTATTAAGTCCACTAAATAGATGATTGTTACTTTGGCATTGTGGTTCTTTGGCTGAAATATGGAACCAAAAATTTTTTCTTGAGAAAAGGATAGATCATGACACATTGTAGAATCATGTAGAATTCAATGGTAAATGGTTTATTATAGTTTTACAGTTTGTTGCTTTTATAGTCTTAGACTATAAAGTAAAACAGTTGGATTGAAAATGTCTTGCTCTTACCAATTTCATCACCCCACTGCTTTCCACGCTCTTTTGCTTTTTGTTGGCCAGCACACTACTTCATTTTAAGCCAAGTATTTGAAAGTGTCAAATAAAAGTTCTGCTGCAGCCAGGCAGCAGCTGACTTTATTTTTACTCAAGTGTGACATAGCACTCACAGATGTCAACTTGTATTCTTTTTTAATGAAATAATGTTTATGAATTCCAAATACACTAGAACACTGCCAGAATTACTTTGGAAATTTAATGTACAGTAATCAATGCAGTCTCCAGCAACAACTGAAATATATTAAATATCCATTCTCATAGAGACCTGGTGAGAGCAACATGGCAGTATTAATTCTAGTTTTTTTAAAAATTCACTCGATATTGTTTTCATTTTGTACATTTCTCTACATTACTGCCATCTAAGACAGAGTGAAGCTAAAGACATTTGTTTGTGCTGCTTAACCACTCCCAAGTATGATAGACTAGTCAGCACTTGATTAAGGTGACAATAAAGGGAAGATGAGATTTATTTCACACGATTTCAAAAATGTCTGAATTTGGAAAATTTCAACAGGAAGCAGTAACTATGTTTGAGAATTTCAGTATAAATAACTTATTTATTTACTTATTTATTTCCAGTTTCAATACCACATAGTAAAAAGATTCAGAATGGACCATTTGAAACTGAAAAAATTCACACATCTCTTCAAGAGTGAAGAGTTTTACAGTCTGTAGGTTAAAATTGGGGCCTGAGTTTAAAAATCTGTGAAATACAAAGTTTAAGGGTTCAGAGGGAACCCTAAGAGAATACAACGCGAGTTAACAGCCTTAGGAAACATCAAGGATGGAAAGAATTATAAAAAAGAACAGATAAGGAAAGCAAGCAGAGTAACAGAGTTGCATATTGATACAGAGGCTCAGCTAAAAGGAGATTAGGACAAACTGGTCAAGGTTTCTAAAGGGTGATACTTAAGAGACCCAAGCCAAGTTGGCAATTCAGTTGGCCATTAGTGATATAACTTCTACTTAAAACTAAAAGAAGGAGGAGGGTATAGCTCAGTGGTAGAGCACATGCCTAGCATGAACGAGGTCCTGGGTTCAATCCCCAGTACCTTCATCAAAAAATAAATAAGTAAATAAACCTAATTACCTCCTCCCACCAAATAAATAAATAAATAAATAAATAAATAAATAAATAAATAAATAAAGAGGAATGGACTTGGGTCAAAACCTGTGTCTGTAGGTATGAAGGTGTTGAAGGAGTGAGCTTAAATTCTGGCTAATTATGGTTAAGATGGTCCCGACGTTTAGATCAAATTCCTTAAACCTGTGCTAAGGTAATTGGAGACCATGAGACCATACCTGGAACTTTCTTTAACTATATGAAGCTTGTATCTCAGAGTGACCTCACACACACTAGTAAAGATTAGCAGGTCTTTTGGTCTGATGGTATGTATGTTCTGGACTAAAGTTAACAGAATACGAAGGAAAATTTCAAAAGGTCATGAACCCAGGGTTATGAACGTCAGAGGAGAGACTTCCCTTCTCTTAAACTCTGCATGATAGTGGAGTCCTTTATGGGAGGATCTGTCGTCTGGGACCTGCCTGGGGCAGAATAAGGTAGGAGAACCTCATTCTATCACAGCTGAAAGACAAAGCATTTTTTAAGACTTTGTAAAATTTCATTCATGTTCCAAATCTTTTTGAATTCTGGCTTTATACGCTAAAAGGAGATAGCCTAAATGACGCTCTTTTTGGACTAAGAGCCTTATAAGCACAATAGCTCTTCCAGTAAGTCAGACTTACAAAAATATCTAGGGTATCTAGGGAGCGTTTCAGATGTAGCTAGCGAAAGGTCAGTTGGACTAGTTATTTTTATTTAGAATCTTGCGCCTATTTTAGTTTACTTATATATCCTCCAATACTCTAGCTTTCTCTAGAAATCTGTAGAGGTATTTCCGGCATGTAATCTGTCAGAGACCACATATTGGAGGATGGCAGAAAGAATCAAAAATAGAAGTACCCATAATCAAAGATGGAGACACACTAAATGCCTTCTTTACTGGTCCCGGATGGTGGAAGGGAAAACCATTTCTGAAGCCTCTCTTTCCTTGAACACAGCCACAACAATTCTATAGTAATGTTCTTTAATAAAAATATGCAAATTATGAGGAGTTGCCATGTACAGAGAAGAAATAAATAGAAGTTATCTCAAAATAACACTGAAAGAAAAAAACCACAGAAAGGCCTGAATAGAATTTTTAGCACAAATCTGGAAGGGGCCTTTAGAACTTATTTCCTTCAACAACCTCCTTTTGAAAATATCTAAGCTAAGTGACCCACCCAAGGGCTGATAAATGATAGACCCAGTGCTAAAGTTTCAGGTCAGCAGATTCCCAGTTCAGTGCATTTCCTGGAGCTTCCAAAAGCTGATATTATTACTCGTTGCTATATGAAAGCATAATTAATAAGCATCAAATATTTATATTTGAGTTATATTTATAAAATATCTTCTGTATAATGGGATGTTTTTCTTTTCATGTATTAGTAAATTTACCACTATATTAATTTACTTGGTAAATTAGATTTTTTGTTCCTGTCCACCATATACTTCACTTGCCACACCCTCACCCTGTCCCATTTCATTCTCACCTGGTATGAATGATGGACTCATAGCAGTTCTCAAATTTTGACAACTATTAGTTTACTTTTAAAATATTGCCAGTGTAAAAGGGTTTTGAGCTGCAAAATTTACTTTAATAAGATTGGTTTTTCTTAAAGATGTTTCTAGCCTTTTATCTAATAATTATACTCCTAGACATGACTTCCTAGAAAAATACTTTTAATAAACTCCAAATATCCTCTAACTTTGTTCTTTTTTCCCCAAGTTGTTTTGGCTCCTCTGAATCTTGGGAATTTTCATATAAATTTTAAAATCAGCTTCTACAAAGTAGCCTGCTGGGATTTTGACTAGGATGCCTTGAATCTATAGATCATTTTGGAGAGAACTGACATCTTAACAATATTGTCTTCTAATCTATGAATATGGTTTATCTCTGCATTCAGTTAATTGTTCTTTAATTTTTCTCAGCTATGTTTGTAATTTTTACTGTATGAGTCATAAACATTTTTTTCAACTTTATCCTTAAGTATTCCATATTTTTGATGCCATTGTAAATGGTAAATTTTAACTTCAGTTCTGATTTTGCATTGCTAATATACAGAAATACAACTTTTTTTTATATTGACTTTAAATCTTGCCATCTTACTAAACCCAGTTTTAGTTCTAGTAGCTTATTTGTAGGTTCCTTAGGATTTTTTACATAGATGATCATGTCATTTGTAAATAAATAGGGATTTGTGTCTTTCTTTCCAATCTGTTTACTTTTATGTCTTTCTCTTATCTTATTATAGTGTTAGAACCTCCAGTACAATGTTGAATAGAAATGATGGGAGTGGACATCTTTGCCCTGGTCCCCATCTTAGGAGGGATGTGTTCAGTCTTTCTCCATTTATATGACACTAGCTATAGGATTGTCATATTACCTCTTATCAGGTTGAGGAAATTCCCTTCTATTTTTCTGAAGTAATCTGCATCTTGCAAAAGTAATTGTCAGGTTGGCATAATTTTGAGTAATTAAAATATTATATCTCAGTTATGCTCTTCAACCTTGATGTACATCATCTTTTCAATAACAATTTCATCATAGCTCTCATGACATCACAGTAATAATAGCTGAGTCAGAACTCTTTTCTTGCCTTGGACAGAAAACTCAACCGACATTGGCTGAAGTAAAAAGGGAGGTTGTATGATCATGTAACTGAAAGGCACAAGGACTTGTGATGCCTTTGGGGCCCACTTTCTCTCTCCCAGGCTCTCTGCTCTTCTCTCTGGCACCATTCCCAGACATCCTCTCTTCTTGTGATGTTAAAAAGGGCTACAGCAGCCCCAGACCTTACATTTTCGCAGCCTTAAGGCCACCAGAAAAGAGTGGCTGCTCTGTCCTGAAGTTTCAGCAAAAGTCTTCCTGTATCCTTTGCCTGAGTTGGGTTGCTTGCCCATTCCTAAACGAATTGGCCTGGCCTGGGAAATGTGATGAGTTGATTGGCTCTAGTTCGTGTCCAGTTTTGCGACCTGGAGTTCAGTGGGGTGCAGAGTCAACAAACAACGTGATCTGAGATTGGCAGAGATACTGCTCTGAAGGGAAATAGGGATGTGGTTACCACACATGGAAGGAATGGATTATGAATTGCCAGAATCAATAACAGTCCACTGTACTAATATTTATTCAGCACACAATATGTACAGGGTACCTTAAATCTCCTCACTGATTCCTCCTCAAAACAACCCTATAACACAGTGACTATTATTATTCCACTTTTCCAAGTGAGGAAACTGAGGTTCAAACCCAAACTCATATGGCCGAATTGTCTGACTTCAGAGGCCAAGCAGTTAAACCCTTTCCTGACTGCCTCTCAGTTAATTCACTGCCAAGATAATATGTAATCTTCCATGGTTAAGAAATAAAAGAACACAAGTCAAATCTAGCAAGAAAATCCCCAAAAGGAAAGAAGTATTTTTGTAAAATATACTTAAAGGTGATACATTATGACTATAGAAAATATCTTTAGTTTTTCTTCTTAAAAAACTTTAATTTTTTTAATTTTTAAAAACACTTTTTTTTAGAGCAGTTTTAAGTTCGCAGCAAAATTGAGTGGAAGGTACAGAGTTTCCACACACCAATACCAAAATCAGCAAATCCTCAAGTCCCTTATAGAAGATGGTGTAATATTTGTATATAGTACTTTTTTTATCCCTATACTTGAAATCATCTCTAGATTACTTATAATACATAATACAATGCAAATGCTATGTAAATAGTTACTGTCTCACAGCAAATTCAAATTTTGCCTTTTGGAACTTTCCGGAATTTATTTTGAATATTTTTGATCCATAGTTCATTGAAACTGTGGATGTGGAACCTGCAGCTATGGGGGGCTAGTTGTACCATCCCCAAACCTGGAAAAAGGATAAGCATGTATAGGTTTGGCTTCCTAAACAAGCTGTAAAGAGGTATAACACAACCACATACCAAGTTGCCATTCTTGGACTGATGGCAAACCTGAGGAGACAGTAATCGTTCACAGTTACATTTATCAGACATTTGTTGACTGACTTCCTTCGCCTACTCTCCCTTAAGGCTGTGTCAGTGCTATCATTCTAATTAATGCCTTATATGGAACAACTTCTTTATGTGTCTGAGGCAGAGTCTTGTCTTTAACATAGCGCTTAGTCTTAGGAGACACCCATGAATGAAAGCTCTGTTCTTAAGTTTGACCGTAGGGAGGGTAGAGCTCATTGGCAGAGTGCATGCTGAGCATGCAGGAGGTCCTGGGTTCAATCCCCAATACCTCCATTTAAAATTAAATAAATCTAATTACCCCCACCCACCAGAAAAAAAAGAAAAGAAAAGATAAAGTTCAGAGAGGACACACAGGTCAGTGAGAAATGCCTTGTCTCTTGTGTAGATTACAGCAGTCTAACAAGGGAAACATGGATACACTATTGTATCTAATCTAAGAAAGCAGGGGAGAGTGCTGAAGAGGGTATCATTAACCTTGAGTTCTGCTACAGTGACTTAAGCAAGAAACTGAGTTATTTTCTTCATGTTAGCAAGAAGCACCAAGGGCAAAAGTCTGGCCTCCTCTTCTAGTAAGGCTCCTTTTAACTTCCAGCTCTTCTTAGTGACAGACCAGGACTGGCTATGTAATTTGTGCAAAATGAAAAGTGTGTGTGTGTGTGTCAGGGGGGTGGAATCTTGTTCAAATATTAAGCAGTTCAAGTTGACCCCAGCAGAACATTAAACTACAACTCAGGGTCCTGCGCAACTTCATGGGGTTGCACACCCATAAAGCTGGACCTTTATCTTTATTGTTGCAAGTTTGTTCCACGTTTTGTATCCAAGTTCTGGGCAAAAAAGGTGGGAAATGTGGAGGCAAAAGATACCTATTTACTGAGTCTGTCCCTTTTTGTTGAGAATACAATAGCTTTCCTGGAAGCCCTAACCAGTAAATGCCCACTTACGTTTCATTAACTAGAATTGAATCGTATGTCAACCCTTAGCTGTGAGGTATTTAGGGGAATGAGTTTTTGTTAATGGGCTATTTTGCTCTTCCAAAGAAAATTGGGGTTCTGCTTTTAAAAAGGAAGGGAAGAGATGCTATTGGATAGGCAATTAACAGATATGATATTAATACTAACACTTTCATTTTTCTAATACTATGCAACCAACCACCCCAAAATCTAGTGATTTAAAACAACAACATTTAAGCTGTTCCCAAGTCTGCATTATGGCAAGGTTTGGCAGGGACAGAGTCTCTCTGCATCACTTGGAGTGGCTCAAAGTTGAAGCCTAGAATCATCTGAAGGTGCACTCAGGTGTCTAGAAGTTGGTTCTGGCTGTTACCAGCATCCCTACTGGGCAGTGGCTGGAACCCCTTCATGTGGCTTTTCCCTGTAGCTGTTTGGCTTCCTCACAGCATGGTGGATGGGTTTCAATGTCAAAGCTCTATTGCCTTTTACGACTTAACCTGGGCAGTCACATGATATCATTATCACTCTAGTCATAGGCCCACCTGGATTCAGGGGAAGGGAACCTAGACCTCACCTCTTGACATCAGAATGACAACACCATATTGTAAGAGGAGTGTGTGGGATGGGATATATTGATGCTGGCACTTTGGGAAGATACAATTCACCAGTAAGTGCTTACCTGCCCTTGTGCTAATATGTAAACATAGTTGTTTTATTTCTACAAACATCAGCTGAAGCATCCATCTTTCTCTCTTTCTTTCTTTCCCTTCCTTCCTTCCCTCCTTCTTTTCTTTCTCTCTCCCTCCCCAGCTCCCTCCCTTCCACCCTTCTTTTCTTCCTTTCCCAGAGCATTCCTTTTTTTTTTTAATGGAGGTACTGGGGATTGAACCAAGGACCTCGTGCATGCTAAGCATGCTCCCTGCCACTGAGCTATACCCCCCCCCCGTTCTTTTAAAAACAAAAACTGGACAAAAAATTTGTCTGTCCACTTAAAGTGTCTCAATTCTTCCCATTATAACTCAAATGTAATAAAATTTTTTGCCATAGCTTATGCACCTGGTTTCTCTCTCCAGTTTTATCTCATTTTCCTCTTTCCTTCACTCACTGTGCTTCTGCTACAGGACCTGTCAGTTCTGCAAACATTTCAGTTTCCTTTATTCTTCTAGTCCTTTGCACTTGCTGTTTGCTACACCTGGGACACTTCCTCCAGCACTTTGAATGGATCAGCCCTGCTCATTTCCCCATTCTCTTACAGGGCCTTTAAATAGGTGATCAGCTAAGACATTATGTTACTGACCCTTCTGAGTGGATTCCTAGCAACGGTCCTTCTGCCCAGTGTTGTTGAAGTCAATAGAACAATATCGAGTTGGGGTCAGAAGCAAAGGAAAACATTATTCTCTGATCAGAGAATGGAGGGGTGGGAACTCTCCTGAGGGGCGGTGGGCGGGGCTGCTTCACTGGGGCCTCCTCAGCAGGGAGGGAGGAGTGGAGTTCTCGCGGGTCGGGCGCAGCTGCACTGCGCATGCTCCAGACTGCAGCGCGGCGCCGTGTCTCTGCCCCGCCGCCGCCATCTTGCGCAGTGACGTCGTTCACAGCAGCTTCTGCGCACCGTCCTCGAAGGTCTCCGTGCTGCGGTTCTGCACTAAGAACTCTGGTCTGAAGAGCTGGGTGTGAGGCCTCTGCACACAGCCCCCTGTGAGCAAGTGAAACTATACTAGGCACAAGGGTAAAGAAAAGAAAAAAAAGGTTAGACTTTTTTATTACCCAGATTCTATTTTTAGTTCCTGGGAATTGTTAATGGCCATTGCTGATGACAATTATGTAAAACATTTATTTTTACTCATTTGTTATTTATTTCCTTCTCTAAATGAAGCTTCATAGCTGCAGAAACCTCATGGGTTTGGTCACTGCTGTATATCTGTGTCCAGTACTATGCCCAGTATTTCATCAAAGCTGATGACCTGAATACTACTGTCATTCTCACTTCAGGAGGAACAGAAGCCCGAGTAAATGGCTTAGTCAGGCCTAGAACCCAGGCGCTTGGACTCCAGAAGCAATGCTCTGATTCACCATGCTCTAAATGATTCGGTAAAAGAGAGAAAGCATACATTAATTCAGCCTGTCATAGGTCATAGGGAAGGGGTTTCATGGAGGTGAGGCCATTTGAGCGGGGCCTTGAGTGTTGGGGTCAGCTTTGTTGGATGGTGATGGGAAGGGCACTGCAGGTGGTGGGAACAGTGTGAACAGAAGCTGAATCTGGAAAGCACTGGAACATTTTGGGAACAGTGAGTAATCGTAGAACAGGGTGTAGGGGAGTTAAAGGGGAAAGGTGGTTTGCATCATTCTGTAGATGATCAGAAGACATCAACATTGTTTCACTTTGTTTTGTTAAGAGGAGGCGCTCTCTGTACTTTAGGAAGAGACAGCTGCACCAAATAAGTGTAAGAAGTCAGCTTACTTCTTACCTCAGCCTATTTCAAGTGTAAGTAGTTGGTTTTGAAAAAATCATATAAATACTTAGAATCTTATTTTACTTATTTATAAAATGGAGATATAGCACCATGCTCCTAGTTTTTTTTTTTTCTTGTGCGAGTTAAATAAGATGATCCTTTTGAAATTACTTTGTGAACTATAAAGCACTACACACAGGTTAATTAGAATTTTTGTCATATGGTCCCTGATTGAGGAGAGTGTAGAAGTAAGCAGGTGACCAGAGCAGTTGGGCAACAGCAGAGATCTAGCTAAAAAATGAGCAGAGTTTAAAAGAGGGCAAGACAATTAGATGCTATTGTCCAACAAAGGCAGGTTTAAATGAGTTTATATTTGCAAAGCTCTTAGAGGAATACTTGGCTCATAACTCATAATAAGCAATTGTCTATCTATGTATCTATCTACCTATCATTGCCTATCCTCCTATGTTTTGTTAAGTAATAGGAATGCAAAAGACAAGGAATGGAACCAATTAAGATTATATGCTTTATAGTCTGAAGGTCAGTCACAGAGAAAAGGAATCAAAGTTAACAAAAAAAATGATAACCCCAGGTGCCTGGGCGAGTTCATCTATTCATATAGGGAAGAAAGAATAGTTTTGAGAGAAGAAGTTAAGACTTCCTTTGAACATGAAATTCTGTCCATTAAATACCCATAGCAGATGTTCAAAAGCTTGTTGAAAATGCAGGCATGGTGTAAAGGATGGAAGGAACTCATGGTCAGAGGAATAGATCTGGGATTTTTGTTTAGAGTGGCTACTTGGAGTTTAGGATCAGATCAAGAATAGAGTGAGCAAAGGTTAGAGAAAACGGCCAAGGGCAGAACCTTAAAGCAATGCTTCTGGTGCTTTACCATGTATATGAATCACCTGGACATGCTACTGAAATATGGAGTTTGACTCAGTAGGTCTGAGATGCTCTATGTCTGACAAGCTCCTGGGTCACAGCAGTATTGCTAGTCCACAGCCACAGATTGACATACTGAGGTATGGTCAGAAAATTCAGAGCCAGAAGAGACAGAGGCAGAAAGAGAAAGAGACAGAGAGGAAGAGAGAGTGAGAGAGAGAGAGGAAACAAAATTGAGAATGCAGTGATCCAATATAATGAAAAAAAGGGGAAGAAAGTTTCAAAAAAAGGGAGTGCTCCTCAGTGCAAGAACAATGAATAAGGCTTAATTTTGGCAAGTAATCCAGCATGTATAAATAAGAGAATGGTTTCAGCAGATGGATGATGGAAGTCACATTACTGACAAGAGGTAGAAACACTGAGGGAGTGATTGTAAACCATCCATTAGAAAAATTAAGCGGAGAAAGAAAAATGGGTGGTAATTAGTAGCTTAATAGGGCTGTAATTGTAAGGGAAGGATTGGGAAAAACTCTTAAGTTCCCTCTCTGAGAGGGAAGAGACAGTAGAGAAGAAATGCTTGACTGGAGAAAGAGGAAGCAGAACCTGTACTACAGAAAAAAAGTTGGGGAGGGGGTGGCTAAATCTAATCACAGGCAAAGGTTAGATTTGTAAAAAGAATAAATGAAAACACAGAGGTGATTTCAGGCAGAGGGGAGGCTAGGGAAGAAACATTAATTTCAGATGGTTTAATCTGCTGAGGTGAGCTAAGGCAAGTGATTCAAGGAGCACAGGAATGAATTGTCACAGCCTCTCTGGGTGACATGACAAGGAACAAAAAGAGTGAAATAAGGATGGCCAAGCAGGATGAGGACACGCTGAGGTTAGATAGCATGAATATGTTAAGGAGCCAACTGGCACCAGTCAGCAACTTCCTCAAGCAATGCAGAGCAACAGTGCACAGTGGAACAGAAGTAGAGCTTTGGGCCTCCACAGGAGTTGGGAGCTGGATGTATGTGGAGTCATGCTGGTCACATTTTGGTATTTTTAATTGGTGCCTTAAAGTTGGGTAAAGATCCTAGTGAGGCTGAGAGACAGGACAGAATCATGGGTCAAAGCAACATGATGCAGGGTAATGAGCACTAGGTCTGGAGGCTTGGGTCCCCCCTACCTTCAGTTTCTAAGGTAGTAGACCTTAGACCGTTTCCCTTAGCTCCTTCATCTTTATAACAAAAGTGTTGAAGTAAATCAGTGCTCGACCTTGGCTATATATAAACGTGCCTGGGGAAGTTTAAAAAAAATATTATTCTTGGTTCCTATCTTAGAACAATTAAATCAGATTGGGAGGTGTGACTTAGATACCTGGCTTTTGTTGTTGTTGTTGTTTTAAAGCATGTTAGGTGACTTTTTTCCAGCTTTATTGAGATATAAGTGACATGTAACATTCTGTAAGTTTAAGGTGTTCATACAAAGCCATGATTTGATATATGTATATATTGTGAAATGATTACCACATTCATTAATAAGATTACTTAATACATCTGTCATCTCATATAGCTACCTTTTTTTTTTAATGTGAGAACTTTTAAGTTCTCTTAATAACTGTCATGTATACAGTACAGTATTGTTACCTGTAGTCACCATGCTGTACATTAGATTCCCAGAACTTACTCATCTTATAACTGGAAGTTTGCATCTTCTGACCAGCTTTACCCAGCTACCCACAAACTCCCACCCCTGGCAACCACCAGTCTATTCTGTTTCTAAGAGTTTTGTTTTGTTTTTACATTCCATGTGTAAGTGTCTGTCTCTCTCTGGCTTATTTCACTTAGCATAGTTCCCTCAGTCTCCATCTGCGCTGTTGCACAACTGGATGATTTCTACTGAGCAACCAAAGTTGAGCACCACTAGGGTAGATGATCTCTAATTTCTGTTCTACTCACTTAAGATCCTCAAAGAGAGGTAATGGTAAAAGTGTAGGTCTCAGTGAAGGCAAAGGCAAGCTCAGTTATAGTGAGTGATTGGGAATATTGGAAAAAATAGGTCAGAAAGTGAAATTTCAGGTTGATGATGAGGTTGGGAGGAAAGGCCCTCTGTTAGGGGTGGCTAATACTACTTAGAGTTGAATTTCGTGGCTGCACAGAATTTTTTTTTTTTTACTGAATTTCTATTAGGGACACTGTGTAGAGTCTGTTGAATAAGACCACAGCCAAATAGTTGAGAACACATGGGTTCTAGCCAGTGCCAATCTCAGCACTTACAGACTGGGCCACCAGCTAACGCCGTTGGTTCACTCAGGCCCTGAGCCCAGACTGACACTGACGAAACCATAGAACCTTGTTAGCTGTACATGCCTTTCATGCCTCTCATGCCAGTTACCCTGAGGTCTAGAATGCAGGCTCCTCAGGCATTTCTTATTTTCTTCTCCTTCATGCTCTGTGCTTTTTTTTTCTCTGAATCATCTTCTCATGACTTCCCACTGCTGACCTCTCTCACAACCCTCTCTGCTCTCTGGAAATCTTTTTCTATTCTCCACAACACCCTCAATCTCTTCTCGGAACTCACTGTGTTCTTGTCCTAATGTAAACTTGGCTTTTCCTTGACATCATCACTGTTCAGGCAGCTTTCTTTAAAGATGCTAGCCGTTCTTTCTTTCTTTGTATCTCTGGACCAGAAGGTGGTATTCACTTAGACCTTCACTGTAACTTCCAAACCTTGACTCTCCAATCATATCCAAAAAGTCTTCTTTCTTTGAGTTGTGTGTTGCACAATTCTAACATCCTCTGCGCTGCCTTAACTAATCGGGTCACTTCCATGATTACTGAGGACTCTGACAAGTGGTTCCTCATGAAAAAAAATGTGAAATGAAAATTATCTTCTCCCTCTGTCTTTCAGTCCCCCAGAACCCATCTCTGAAAGCAATGTTTATCACCAATTTTTGTGCATCCTTCCAGAGATATTTTATGCAAATGTAATCGTGTGCAGATATGAATATATGCATATTTATTCATATACACAAATACATGCATATTGTATTTAAATTATTGGCTTTTTAGAAATAAACAATGGTAGGATATTACATGCACTGTAATACATGTTCTGAAATCTTTCCCTTTTTTGCTTAAAATATTTTATTTCATTTTTATTATTTTTAATTAAACTACAGTTGGTTTACAATATTATGTTACTTTTGGGTTTACAACATAGTGATTCAATATTTTTATAGATTATACTCCATTTAAAGTTATTACAAAGTGATGGCTACATTTCCCTGTACTTTACAGTTATCCTTGTTGCTTATTTATTTTATATATAGTACTCATTACTTATGTTGGGACATATTCCCTCTAAACTAGCTTTGATGAGAGTTAGATCATGTAATTTTTATTCTTCCTTTGTTAATGTGGTTTATCACATTGATTGATTTGTAGATCTTGAAACATCCTTGCATACCTGGAATAAATCCCATTTGATCATGGTGTATGATCCTTTTAATAGATTCTTGAATTCAATTTGCTAATATTTTGTTTACAATTTTTGCATCTATATTCATGAGAGATATTGGCCTATAATTTTCTCTTTCAGTAATGTTTTGTCTGGTTTTGGTATCATAGTAATGATGGTCTCGTACAATGAATTTGGGAGTGTTCCTGTCTCTTCAGTTTTCTGAAATAGTTTGAGAAGGATAAGTATTAGCTCTTCTTAATAGGTTTGGTAGAATTTCTCTGTGAAGACACCCAGTCCTGGACTTGTGTTTCCTGGGAGGTTTTTAATTACAAATTCAATTTTACTACTATTGATTATCTGTTTAGATTATCTATTTCATGCTAATTCAGTCTTAGAAAGTTGTATATTTCTGGAAATTTCTCCATTTCTTCTAAGTGGTTCAATTTCTTGGCATGCAACTATTCATAGTATTCTCTTATGATTTTTTTGTATGTTCATAATATCAGTTGTTACTTCTCTTTCATTTCTTATTTTGTTTATTTTGGTCCTCTCTTTTTTTTTTCTTTTTTTTAAATTGAGGTATAGTTGATTTACAATGTTGTGTTAGTTTCTGGTGTATAGCATAGTGATTCAGTTATATATATGTATATAAAATGTTAAATTATAGCTTATTACAAGCTATTGAACATAATTCTTTCTGATATACAGTAGAACCTTGTTGTTTCTCTCTCTCTCTTTTCTTAATGAACCTGGCTAACAGTTTATCAATTTTGTTTATCTTTTCAAAGAACCAGCTCTTGGTTTTCTTGATCTTTTCTATTATTTTTTTGGTCTCTATTTTATTTATTTCCTCTTTGATGTTTATTATTCCTTTCCTTCTGCTGACTTCGGGCTTTGTTTGTTCTTCTTTTTCTAATTTCTTTAGATGGAAGTTTAGGTTGTTTATTTGAAATTTTTCATGTTTCTTGAGAAAGGCCTGTATCACTGTAAATTCTCCTCTTAGAATTATTTTTGCTGTATCTCATACATTTTGGAAAGTTGTATTTCCATTTTCATGTGTCTTGAGATATTTTCTGATTTCCTATTTGAATTCTTCATTGATCCATTGGTTTTTTAGTAGCATATTGCTTAGTCTCCACTGTTTATGCTTTTCCCATTTTTCTTGCTATAATTGATTTCTAGTTTCATACTCTTATGATCAGAAAAAATGCTTGATATAATTTCTAGCCTCTTAAATTTATTGACACTTGTTTTGTGGCCTAGCATGTGATCTGTCCTGGAGAATGTTCCATGTACACTTGAAAAGAATGTCTATTATACTGCTTTGGAATAGAAGATCCTATAAATATCTATTATTTTTAACTGGCATATTGCATCATTTAAGACCACTCTTGCTTCATTGATTTTCTGTCTGGGTGGTCTTTCCATTGATGTAAGTGGGGTGTTAAAATCCTCTAGTATTATTGTATTCTTGTCAGTTTCTCCCTTTATGTCTGTTAACATTTGCTTTATATGCTAAGATGCTTCTGTGTTGGGTGTGTATATGTTAACCAGTGTGGTATCCTCTTGTCATATTGATCCCTTTGTCATTATATAATGCCCTTCTTCGTCTTTTGTTATAGACTTTTTTTGGGGGGGTGAGTAATTAGGTTTCTTTATTTTTAGGGGAGGCCCTGGGGATTGAACCTAGGTCTACCACTTGAGCTGTACCTTCCCTACCTAGATTTTTGCTTTAAAGTGTATTTTGTCTGATATGAGTATTGTTAACCCTGATTTTTTTTACTGTTTCCATTTGCATGAGATATCTTTTTCTATCCCCTTATTTTCAGTCAGTGTGTGTCTTTAGGTCTGATGTGAGTCTCTTGTAAGCATCATGTAGGTAGGTCTGATTTTTAATCCAATTAGCCATCCTGTGTCTTTTGATTGGAGTATTTATTCCATTGACATTTAAAGTAATTATTGATAAGTACTAATAAAGTATTTTAAATAATTTTTATCATCAGCACATACAAATTTTCCTTTAAAAAAATCTACTATTGCAAATGAAGCTGTTATAAATAACACTTTACCTGTGTCACCTTTTATATTTGCAAGTTATCTGTGACATTAGTTCCTAGAAATGAGATTGCTGGGTCAAAATTATCTGCTTTATAAAAGTTGTGGTAGATATTGACAAAATTGCTCTCCATAGGCTTTGTGCGGATTTACACACCCATCAGTGATGTTGGAAATAGTCAGTTTCCCGTTATCCTTACCAATACCATAATTTATTCATTTTTCACCTTTGCCAATTTGATAATTGAAAATATTTCATTAGAATTTTAATTTGTGCTTCTCCTTCTTTGAGTGAGAATGAGCATTTTTTCAAATGTTTAACACTGTATTTCGTTTTCTGTGAATTGTTGGCCATCTCTTTTGTCCATTGTGATATTGTGATTTATAATAAGAAATATATATTTCAGTATTGGTCCTGTTTTTTGGCACATTGCTAAAACTCTTGGAACTTCATAAGTGATGAGAATGATAAAAAGTATATTTTGTTATATTAATGAGATGACTTTTAGTCCACACCTAAGAATGGGAGTTGGTTGCCAGGAGAATCAATTATGTTATTAGAGGGTTGGTACTTTCAATCCTTTTCCCTGACCTCCAGGGAGGGGAGAAGAGCCATGTAGAGGTTGAATTAATCATCAATGACCAATTATTTAATCATGCATATGTAATGCAGTGTCCATCAAAATCCAAAAAGAGAGGGTTTCTAGAACTTCAAGGTTGGTTAAACAGAACTGTTCTATGTGCTACCATGCTGGGCCTCAAACTCCATAAAGACAGGGTTCCTTTGTTCAGGACCTCACCCTATGTATCTCTTCACCTGGCTGTTGATTGTATCCTTTAATATCCTTTGTAATAAACTGGTATTCAAGTGAGTAAATGGGGCTTCTGAGTTCTGTGAGCTGCTCTAACAAGTTAATCAAACTTAAGGATGGAGTTGTAAGAACCTCTGATTTATAGTCAGGAGGTCAGAAGCACAGGGAACAACTTGAACTTGTGATTGGCATCTGAAGTGGAGGGCATTCTTGTGGGACTGAAACTTTAATCTGTGGAATCTGATGCTACCTCCAGGTAGATAGTGTCAGAATTGAGTTGCAGTTATAAAAGAACACACATTTGGTGTCAGAGATTTGCTTGGTAGTATGGGGATCCCCCACCACAGTGTAATTGGGTACAAACTTCCACCTGTTTTCCTTTTGTTTTGTTGCAGGTCTTTATATAATAAGGAAAATAGACCTCTACTGAAATACAAGTTGCAATATATTTTTTCCCAATTTATTAAGTTCATTTTTTGTTTTGGTGTCTGTCATGCAAAATAATTGTATTTGCATATGTTTAGTTTATTAATCTCTATAATTTGCATATTTTATATCATACCTATATATTTCCTATTTTGAGATTATCAGAAACTTTCTGTATAGCATGATGATTTATAGTTAATAATACTGTATTGAATATTTGAAAGTTGTTAAGAAAGTAGATCTTGAAAGTCCTCATCACAAGAAGAAAAAACATTTATAACTATATATAGTGACAGACATTAACTAGACTTATTGTGGTGACCATTTTGCAGTATATATAAACATTGAATCATTATGATGTACACTTGAAACTAATGTAATGTTTTATAGATGATATATAATGTTATATGTCAATTACATCAATTAAATACAAATAGATATAAACTCACAGAAGAAATACCTTAAATATATTTCATTATTATAAAACTTTATTAAGGAGCTTCTTAAAATTCCACTTACTGAATTGTCAATAAATGTCAACTAAGAAAAAAACTTCCCTTTGTTTCTTACAGTATTTCAATTTTTATGTGTTTATTTTTATACATAAATCTTTGGCCCACCTAAAATCCTAGTCTTTCTAACTTCTGCTACCATCATGGATCACTTCAGCATTAATGATCTTCTCAGCTTCCTACCTACCATGGTCCTTGATCTCCTTTGCTACAACAGCCACCTCCCTTCCACCTTCCATCACCACATCCCAGGGCTTCTCATCACCTGTGAGACCCTTCTCCATTTCTGAAAACTTAAAACTCTCAAATCACATGCCTTCATCACAATCTCTTATCCTTCTAAGTCTTTTGCTGTCTTAATTTGACTATAAATTCAAAATAATTTCATCAAGAATCTGACCTTTGTTGACTGAAATAAAAATGCACAATATAAGAGCTGTGAGTTTCAGTTTTATCTGGGGACTAACTGAGACTATACCCTGGAAGATCACCTCTCCGGTAACTCTAAGGAACTTCTCCAAACAGTTAAGAGGGGAGGCCAGCATATATGTGATTTTGGAAAAGGGGTACATGCAATCAAATACACATCTTGGTAGAAGGCTACTGTTACTCACAAGGAACAGATTATCTCTGTTAATGACTTTAGTGCTTAGGAAAGCACTAAAGTATGGGAAAATGCAAGAATTGGGGTTCATAAAATTTTCTCCTGAAAATATCTAACTATGAAGTTCTGTTCTCTCAGTTTTCCCAGAGCACAGAGTGCCTCATTCCTGATCTCTGTCCTGAATTCCTTTCAGAGTATGTTGAAGGTCAGCAACTTCACTGGCTAATGACTTAATTCTTGTAGAACCAGACAGCGAGTGACATTCTTTAGTTGCCACCTTTAACATCTCTCTTTTTTCTTATATTATCTGCCCCTTCCTAGGCAGGACTACATACTGACTTACTTTCATAAGCCCAATGCATTTTTGCCTTCATGGGCCCCCCTCCTCCATAAAAAAAAAAAAATTTACATTTATATTTTACAATTGTACTTACATAAAGATAAATACGTTAATACATACAAAAACATTTTCTTTGGCCTGAAAGCTGATATTTTCATTTGATTCCAAAAGAAATTAAAATATTTTTGTGGGCCCTAGGCTGTATGTCTAAAGCACCAGTTGTGTACAAACATGATTTTTGAAAATTGTTTCTATCCTTACTGATTTCATCTTTCTGACTTCCCATTCACTGGTCAATCTACTGGATATGGACCCCTACCATCGTATTGAAACTATTGTGGTTACTAAAGACTTTGTAACTTGTCTAGTCCAATAGGCACTTTAAAATCTCTATCTCAACCTTTTTAGTAATATTTAGAGATATCTGATTACTCTCTTGTTCTTGAGACTATTCATGGGCTTTTATGAGTCCTTCTCTACTGGCTTTCTATGTGACTTCATGGCACTATATAGATGACCAAGTCTTAGAGAATGAAAGTCAAGAATTGGATAGTGTATTAGTTTCCTATGGCTCTGTTATGCCACACATTTGGTGGCTTAAAAGAACAGAAATTTATTCTCTGTCAGTTCTGGAGGCCAGTACTACTAGGCTGAAATCAAGGTGTAAGCAGAGCTATACTCACTCCAGAGATTCTAAGGAAGAATCGAGTCCTTTCCTCTTCCATCTTCTGGTGCTACTGGCATTCCTTGGCTTGTGGCTGTAGCACCCCAATCTTTCAAAGCCAGCACCTTCAAATCTCTCTATCTTCACATCATTTTCTCCTTTGTGTGTGTGTCAAATCTCCCTCTGCCTCCCTCTTGTAAGGACACTTGTGACAGCACTTAAGACTCACATAGGTGATTTAAGACAATCTCCTCATCTCAAATTCCTTAATTTAATGAGATCAACTTCTTTTCCAGATAAGGTAGCATTTATAGGTTCCAGGGATTAGGGCATGGATTTATTTTGTGTTTCCATGTATTAGTCTGTCACAGATGGAGAAGAGAACTTACCTAGTAATTCAGAATCTTACAGAAGGTCATAGATAGTTGGCTGAGATGGGTCTCATATCAAAAAACAACACAAATTTCAAAAGAACAATAGACATTATTGAAGTTTTTTAAAAGCTGGAAACCACAGTCTCAAAGAAAAAAAAATGCAAATTTCTTGCATGTTTAGGACTAGTTGAGGGAAGCAGCTGTGACTGACCCTGGCTGCAAGGGAAGGAATCAGGTGAAAGACAAGAATGTGTGAGTAGCCTTAGACGAGCATCTACCTTGACATAACAGCTATGATACACTGAAGACTTGTTAGTATGGAAAGAGGGCGCTATAAATCAATCTGAAATATAATTTGTTTCAAACCAGTAGTAGTAGTACAAACCATTAATCATTATCTCTAAGTTTCTGTCCTTGAATAGATTCTATATAGTTAATGCATAATTAATTAATTATGGCTTTATAGAAAGACTACCAAAATTCCAGACAACAGTGCTTGACTATACACTTATACAAGAACTTTAATTAAATGGAATTAATTAAACTGATGATCTAACGAACATAATGATCTTTAGAAGGACTTGCAGTCTGACCTCCCCAGCCGGAAAACAGTTGTGCCTGGAGACTCATTTGAGCACTGACCTATCAAGAAAATCACACCTGCTTGTATAACCAAGTAGTTATTCAGATATACAGCCTCTTAAATCTAATCTATATAGCATTTTATTCTTCTTTATTTCCTACCTGAAATGGTAAGAACTTAAAAAGCAGTCAGTTGTAATAACAGTAAAATCATACTTCAAATTATCATGAATTTGCTTTGAAAAATGGCAAAGAGATTTTTAGTGTGGACCATGATAGACTGAAATTCAAAAAGAATAAAGGCAAAAAATCACACCATAATTGCTTCTGAAGCAGAGGCTATTGATTTCTTCCCCATCCTCTCATCAAACAGAGAGTGAAGGGAGAAAACTTCAAGTTCAAAGAGACCCGCTACTCAGGTATTGGGCAGGAGCTTCGAGGGAAAATTTCTGCCTCATTAAAAACATTTAAAGGAAGCAGCTTGTCTTCATGTAGGAATCATTATTCTCAGTTAGAGTTCATCCTCTGGAGTTTTCACCTCTTCAGAAGGGCACATTCTGTGCAGTTTCTAAGAAGTGCTTTTTTAATGGGCGGGATTTATGTTAAGTTGGTTCAGGAGAGGTAGACAATTGTGGAGCCTTTTTAATGGACTACAAAAGACTGTCGAGTAATTAAATAGATTTCTTTTCCCTTAGACTGTTCCATGGTTTTAAAAACACTCCACTGAGCATATAAAATCAATTTCCATTACTGGTCTTGACCTTTGCAGTTTTATAAACATGTTTTTTCCCTGGGTTTGGAATGTGGTTCAAAGGCAATAGTAGAGGGCTTGAGGATGAGACAGGTCACTGTAATAAACGTTACTGCTTTTACAGAGAAAATCTTTTCACACAGGCATTCATTCAACTGTGTATGTTATAAATATAATTATATAAAGGCTTACTTCTCTATGTTTCTATTATATATGTATTTATATTGGAGTCAGGATATTTTTTCCTGTACAATTAAAAAAGAAATTGCACTTCTGTTTTCACGCTAGAGGCTTTTTTTTCCCCTTCCCAGACCAGGAAAGTAGCCGAACCACTGTGTTTCTTTGCCCTAGGGAACTTGGGTTGCTGAAAGCAGATGTTGCCAGAGGCTAGCTTCATTCTCTTTTTTTGGTTGTTTTGGAAGATTAGACTCATTGAGGGAATTATACCCCATCAGCCAGAGTGGAAGAAAGAACGGCTTTGGTGGGTGCTGGGGGTGGAGATATAATGAGCTACTGGCAGCACTTCTTTGAGACAAGCAGGAGGAAAGAGTTTTGGGTGGTTTCTAAAGAAGGTAGCCCACCCAGGTCCCACTTGTTAACTCGCAGTGGGTGGGTTGCTACAGGATGTTAGGGAGGAAGGCCTCTGAGAGCCATGGTCTCAGGAATGGAGATGATAGAAACTCTTGTTCAAGCTTATCCATGTGGCGTGGATAATGAGCCTATCACTGGGGACCAGTGGGGACCACAAGCCTTCCTTTGACAGACCCACCCCCGACCTCTGTATCACTTGGAAATGGGAGTGGAGGAGGGTCGTCCAGAAAGGACTGAAATGGAATTTCCTGTCAGTTGATTGCTGCTTTGAGGCTCAATTTCATTTAAACAAAATAAAGAAATGTAATATTTCTTATACTCAGCGTTATGATGAAATTTTTCCTGCCTTTTCTCTTTTCCCCATTTCATCTGTAAAATGACAATTATTAAACTCCATTTGCAGAGTTGTTTTAGCACTAAGTTAGGGGACATGTATAAAGTGACTATATTGCATAATGTATGTTCAGTAAGTATTCACTAGGCAATATTTATATATATTCATCCCATTGCAAGAATAGAATCAGGTGCTAGGTTTTCAAAGAAGCACAAGACATACTTCTAGTTCTCAAAAACTTTGTTATAATTAGAGATGCAGATTAAGTATAAAGAACTATCTAGAAGCACTAGGTTCATATTTCTAAGGAAGAAATACAGGCAGGTGAAACATGGGAGGGGACAAAGAGAAATTGAATAGAAGAATTTGGAGACAGGAATCGTTACCTAAAACAGAAAACCTATGGGAATCTTAGAAGAGATAGCAACACTGGTGGGGAGGGGTGAAAGGAATTTGTGCATGATGCTATCGCTTGAAAATTTCTCTGAGACACAAATAGTCATTCATACACTTGGACTGCAGGTTTGTATTTTGTTCCCTATACCTTTTTTCCCTCCTTTTAAAAAAAAAACAAAGTTATAGTTGCACAAAATTTAAAGAAAAAAAATAACAGGAAGGTGCAAAAAAATCTTAGTCTTTCTTATTACTCATGTCAGGGAGGGGGAAAGTTTCCCTTCTAACTTTCTTGAGTTCTTTTGAATGGTCTAATAATTAAATTGATAAGAGATAGATTAACTGGAGAAAAAATTAATTCATACATATGGAAATCTCATAGAAGTAGGAGCCCCAAAGTGACCAAAGCAGGCTTTTTATATATCATTTTTACACAGAGGAAACAATTAATAATACAAAGGGGCTTGTACTTGGGGTAGCAAACTAATGAGGAAGTAACAAAGTTTGTCTATACAGCTTTCTTAGCCTTGAATTTCCTAATTTTGATGATAAGGATGCTTTCTGTTCTCCTGGTTTAGGGAGAATATCTTTACATGGGAGATTTATTTCCCACTTTCAGGGAGAAAGGGGAGGTCAGAGTGTTTTTTAATATCTTCTTTTTTTCCCACCGTTTCTCAAGTAACTTTAATTCAAAATAATTAAGAGGAGAGGGTGTAGTTCAAGTGGTGGAGCACATGCTTAGCATGCATGAGGTCCTGGGTTCAATCCCCAGTACCTCCATTAAAAAAAATAAATAAAAAATCTACCTACCTCCTCCCCTCCAAAAAAACCCCCAAAACAAAATAATTAATATGTCACTTGGCATATTTGGAGGTGGCTTGCCCTGAACCCCAACAGTTCTCTCCTCTGAAATGTCCTTGGAAGGTTTACATATTAAAAGCTGAGCTGATGGATTGCCCTATCATTTTATTGAGTCAGTTTCTTAGTCCTGAGAATAAGTCAGTTCAGTTAGAATCATTTCAGGAGGTGGTGACGCAGGTGGGCTCCCAAAGTCAGGAATACACTGCACAAGCCATCAGGTATTTAATAAGAGTTGTGTCTATGGAAACAAAAGAAAAACAAAGGTAAATGGTTGGAGTCAACTGTAAAGCAATTTCTGAGCCCAGGGGCAGCTAGTCAAGATTTCTACATGTCAGGGTTGAAACAACTCTCGCAGTTCGTCATGTCTCTGATGATGTTATCAGGTGTTCAGGCAAACTTTGAGTGGCCTTTACAGGAACAGGCATGAAGATTGCTTTAAGATGAGCTATTGTGGTTATTTCTCTAAAGTTTATGTCAAGTCATCTAGCTTCAGTTTGCAGGGCTTCAGGAAAAAGAGTAGTCTTAATTCTGAATGACTCCAAGTCAAAAGGATGGGAGAAAATTGGAAAACTTAGTTTCAAGAGTTGTAGCTAAATATTAGAGGATACTAAAATAATTGAGAATTCAGTCCAGTTTATAGATAGAAAACAAAATCTCAAAGATAATAGAACTAGAATCTGATATCCACAAGTGTGTTTTATAGTTTCTACTGAAACGTATTTTTTCTTTCTAAAATTACTTCCATTTTTACCAAAGGTAGCCAAATTAAGACCACTTTGTTTGCAAAATAAGTCTAGATTAAATAAATTTGGCCTAGTTATATAAGTTCAGCAAAAATAGTGATTGATTGTATAGGCTTTTAAAAAATCTGCTTCACTGAAACTTTTCATAAGGAATCTTTAGACTGAATTTTAATAGTCTCTCAAGGCGAAAAAGCCAAGCCAAATATTTGTCCTCAGACTTCATCTGCAATACCTATAGATTTGAATGAATTCCTCTCTTCCTGAGGTTCCCAAAACATCCTGAGTTTCCTGGGCCTGCAAGAAGTGACCTTCCTTACACACCTGGGAAGGTTGCTGGGAACCCTGTAAGTAAGGTGCCAGGCCGACTACCCGATGGGCTTTATTGGCTCCATGAAGTCAGTCTTAGTTCCTTAAAGTTATGTGGTCATATCTGAGTCTACGCATGTTCTCCGATATCACATTCCAGGTAAAGCCTTGGCAATACAATCAGTGTTTCCAATTGTATTCTGTTATCAGGAGAACAGATTCTTATAGAAATTATTTTAATAACTATATTGTCATGAAAATAGGAATACTCATATTAGTCTGAATTCTGGAGGAATGAGAGAGAAAAAGATATTCTGCTTACAAAGGTTATAATTTACCAGATTGCTCTAAGTCATTGGTGGCTTAAGAGAAAAGAGGTAAACAGTTTTTTTTTAATCTGGAGAACAAAACATTAAAAAAAAAATCAGTAATGTTTCAAGTAAAAAAAAAAATCACAAAAAATTAAAGTCACCTTCCTCAGTTCATTCAGTCCCATGTAATTAATTCTTGTTTATCTTGATATTTTGTTTGAAGTTTTGTCAAGACATTTGATTTTTTCATTAAAATTCTGTAAATTTTTACCCAGTTCAGTGGTATGATTTGATAACTCTCAGAAATTGTACTTTAGAATACTTGTTGGATTCCTTTCCATGAATTCCTCTGAAGACAAAACACACTTGCAGGAAGCTTTTCTAAAAGTATCTGAGTAAAATGACAACTGTTCAAATGATAAAAGAGTTAAAAATTTCCATGCCTAAAGATCTTGATGAGAATCCATGACAATGCAATTAACAAGGAAATTTGGTTATTTCTGAGGCATACAACATTCAAGATAATAACTAGACTATGGCTGATAACATTGTATCAGGACATATCCAAATTTTAGAAATTTCATACAATCTCTAGTAACATTTACCCATACAATAAAATATTGTATTATATATTGTAAGCCCATACTATATATATTATATATTGTAGCCTAAGAAGGTTTATCATCACTTATTTGACAATGCTTCCCATGTAATTTAACATTCCAAATAAGCCTAATTAGTTTAATATCTCTTTTATAAGGAAAGAAAACAATTCTTTTTACATGTTCCTGGGGCCCTCTAGAAAATCCATTATTTCCAGGAAATTAAGACTTTATTTAGAATTTGATTTGGGGAAGTTTGTCAAAAATATCAATAGGTTTAAAACCACTTGGTCAAATAGAATCATAGGTCACCGTGAAACAATACTTAGTTATCCATTTAACCAAAATGACAAAGACTTTGAAAGCTAATACAGAAAGTTAAATATTTGTAAAAAGCTTTAGCTCTTTTGATACTGAAAAGACTCAGTTTACTTAAGTAATGAAACCTAATAAAGATAGCAAACACAGGAAATTATCAAGCATAAAATAGAGAATCCTTGTTTTTTTTGTTTTTTGGGGGTTTAACATAGAAAAACTGTTAACAGTGGGAGTCACCGAAGAGACGTGAGTAACTATTTTTAACTAGATATACCATTTAAAAATCATTGTTAAAAAATTCACCTAAAAACTTATCTCACTTAAATCAATTGAATTTTTTTCAACAATTAGGTTTAGATTACTTGTAAAAATGTTATAATACCAAGTTAGTTTTCTTGCTAATAAATTTTATAACATGAGCTTATTTGATTAATAAACCCAGATAACATAAAAGTTGTATGTTTGCATTACATTCAATGCTAATAGCTCTAAAAATATGCCTGTTTTAATTAAACCAACATCCTTAAACTAGCTTTAATTTGCTAAAGATTAACCTTAGATCATGCAAACTTGAGAAACATTTGTGTTAGTTTCCATTATAATTTAATTCATATAAGTAGTTGTTTGCTTTAAGTCAAGTAAATAGAGCTCATTTATGAGTTAATTTTGGCAATATAGAGCTAGAAAAATATCGTATCTGACAGGTACATACATAGATACACAAACAAACATCGAGATCTCTTAGCTTTCATTTTAAAATTTGAGCCATGAATTAGGTACAATACAAAGACTTTTTTGACTTAACCAAAGATGCAAGAGGCCTCTCACAAAAGACTGTGCAACCCTCACAAGATCCAGAAAGTTTACTCCCAGAGTTAATCTAAGTAAAAGCCCTTCACTGCTACATGTGGTAAGAATGGTGTGGTGAATATTGTGTCTCGGTTTCTCATGAGGATATGAAACAACTCCAGTCACAAACTTGCTAATATGTGACACTGGCAAGCACTCCTGGAATGGGATTTTTCCAGCACTAAGTAACGAAGGTTGAGATATCAAAGGCCCCTTATGGACTGGGACCCCTTATGACAAATTTCCCAGAGAACTTGCATGGCTGGACAAAGAGAGTGCTGCTGTCTGTGATTCTGTGTCTCAGAACCCTAGTCTGTGCAACTAGTCACCAAGGTGCACCTCAGTGAGTGCACCCTCTGGATGGCAGACACCAGAGAGAACATCCTCACTGGTGACAAAGCCAAGCTCTCAGGGCGTAGAACAAGATGGAAGGGAAACATCACCTGGTTTTTACATAGGGGACCCACAGGAAAGTTTGGCTAAACAGTTGCCAGTCTGGTGAGAACCATGACCTTGGATCTGTGAGGCTGGCTCAAACAGCAGGCTTATAGTCTAGGGCTTATTCCTACATTCTGAGCTATGGGTTTTTCTCTTTATGACAAATGACGTGCAAGACAGACACAAAGAAAAAGAGCAACTGTCTTTGGGAAGATAAGGATCAATACTTATTACCAGATTTTCTTTGTCCAAGAAACCAGTTCCATAAATATTTTCTCCTGTTAGTCCAGGAGGCAGAGATCTGGGGGGCTGATGTGGTAAGAAATCTTACCTCCTGCCAGTCTTTGCCAGAGATTCAGGGGTTTCTCAGCTGGACTAGCCTCAAAGGTGGCATGGAGTAGGGTTCAGCCAGTATCTTGGCCAGCTGCTGGGGAGGGGGAAAATTTTCCTCCAGCCTTCTTGAGTTCTTTTGGCTTGTCTAGTAATTAAATTGACACAAGATAGGTTAACAGGAGAAAAATTTGTACAGAGGTCTCATAGAAGTAGGACCCCTGAAGCGACCAAAGCAGGCTGTCACATCATTTTACATCATCATTAATATACCATTTTTAGACAAAGAAACAATTATTTGTGAAGATCTAACAAAAAAAGGGCTTGTACTTGGGATAGCAAACTAATGAAAAGTAACAGTTTGTTCAGGCAGCTTTCTTAGCCTTGAATTCCCTAACTGTAGTGATAAGGATGCATTCTGTCCTCCTAGTATAGGGAGGACACCTTCACATGGAAAATTTGTTTCTCACTTTCTGTGGGAAAGAGGGGAGTCTGAGTGTTTTTTATGCCACTTTTTTTTTCACCAGCTGTTTCTTCAGTAACTTTAATTCAAAATAATGTGCCACTTTTGCAAGTTTTGAGCAGCCTTCCTTGAGCCCCAATACCCAGAAGCAACCACTTTCAGTTCTTTAATTTGTTTTGTTTTTTTCTCTTGGTATATGATCATCTGTTTTCTAAATTATATGCTAATATTTCCATTTTTGATTTTTTGTTTTGGTCATTATCTATTAATACCACATTTTGGAAGATGATGATTTTTCTTTAGTCTGCATGCCTTCAATCCACCCCACTACATGCATTCTTTTTTGCTCTCATCTCTTTAGTATAGTTATTTCATAATTTGGATCAGAGCAAAATTACTACATTATTATCATGATATAAATGCTATTCACAGCTATGCCTAACAGAATACAATGATTTATATGTTTTCTCTGGATTAAAAAAAATTATCCTTTAATTAAAAAAATAGTTTTCTGTGTATTCTTAATTGAAACTTTCTACCAATTGCTAATATCTCTTGATGTGTTTGGACACATAGGGTGTTCTGATGTTGCATATTCCTGAAGCACTCCTTCCTGAAGCACGCTAACCTGCCCTAATCTGGAAAAGCTGTTCTTAGAGCCTTCACACAGCTGTGATCATGGAATTGCTTGTGACCAGGGTTCTGAAATTCCCTCCACCTTTCTCCCCAGTAGGGTTCTTGTCTCCAGGATCTTATGGCTTCTTTTTTGTTTTTTTTGTTTGTTTTTGGCTTATCCACTTAGTTTCGTGAAGCACAGCTTCTAAGCAGCTATCTGAGAGAGGATGCAGGTGATGTAAAATTTTTGATACCCTGCATGTCTGAAAATGTCCTTATTCTTCCCTCATACTTAATTAATAGTTTGGCTGGCTATAGACATCCATGGTGAGAAATATTTTCCTTCAGAATTTTTTAAGGCATCAATCTTCTACTTCCAGTGTACTGTTGAAAAACACAAAGCGATTCAGATTCTCAGTATTTTTAGGTGGTCATCCCCCGTCTCCACCCCAGGCTTGCCTCTGTCCCTGTGTTTTAAGATTTCATGATGAGGTGACTCTGGTGTGGTTTATTTTCAGCCATTGCTGAGGTACTCTGGATCCCCTTTCATTCTGGAAACTTATGGCATTCCATTCTGGGAAATACACTTGAAATGTTTCTTAAATAATTTTCTCCCGTCATTTTCTCTGTTCTGCTTCTTGAGAACTCCTTTTATCTGAATTTAGAACTTACGAACTTGTTCTGTAGTTTTCTGATTATTTTCTCTCTTTTTCATTTTGCTTTCTGAGAATTTTCTCTAATTTTATCTTCTAACGCTTCTATTGAGTTTTTCATTTGTGTCACTGTATTTTTAAAATTTTTTTGTTGTTCTTTTTTTATTGAAGTATAGTCAGTTTACAATATTGTGTCAATGTCTGCCATGCAGCATCATGTTTCAGTCATACATATACATACATATATTTGTTTTCATATTCTTTTTTATTATAGGTTACTACAAGATATTGAATATAGTTCCCTGTGCTATACAGTATAAACTTGTTATTTATTTTATATATAGTAATTAGTGTCTCCAAATCTTAAACTCTCAATTTATCCCTTCCCATTCCCTTCCCACTCTGGTAACCATAAGTTTGTTTTCTATGTCTGTGAGTCTGTTCTGTTTTGTAAGTAAGCTCACTTGTGTTCTTTTTTAAGATTCCACGTACAAGTGATAGTATATGGTATTTTTCTTTCTCTTTCTGGCTTACTTAGAATGATGATCTCCTTAAAATGTCTAATATCTTGTATTTTTATGTATTGATTTTTTTTTTGCAACAGGCTATACTTATTTCAGAGAAACTATTTTCTCTTACTTCCATGAAAATATCAATGGTAATATATATATATTTTTTTCTCTGTGTATTTTCTCTGGTTCTTCCTGTTTGCTTACATTGTAACTCAGGTCTCTGTTTCTGTGAGTGTGTGATTTAAAAGATGTCTTAGACATCTGGTGATCCTTCATGTTTGCACATATTTGAGAGTGTGACATACAGACTGTGAGAGTGGAGGTTGTTGACTTTGCTGTAGGAAGGTCTGTCTGGACCCGTGCTATCACATAGAACTCTGTGCAATGATGGATGTGTTGTATGTCTACACTGTACCATAACACAACCATAGCCACACATGTCTGTTGATCACTTGAAAATGTGGCTTGTGCAACTGAGGAAATGCTGCTTTAATTTTACTTAGTTTAAGTTACCTAAGTTTTAATTTAAATCACTACAAGTGGCTAGTGGCTACTATGTTGGACAACACAGGTCTTGGCTTTCTCTTTGAATTTTTTCTTTAGTGGGTTGGGTTGGATTCATTAGAGAAAGAGTTTTGAACTCCTTTCTGGAAGGCTTACCCCTGATGGCTTGCATTCTGAGACCCAGATAAAGAAAAAGGAGTAGGGGCAGGGATGAGTTCTTTCCAAAATGCCAACATCCACATAGTTTTAATTTTCTGTTTAGTATTGCAGTCTCCCAACTCTCCCAGAGCCCTCTGCTTTAACTTTTCCAGAAAATAAACTTCTAAGCTTTTGTTAGGAGAAAATAGGGGATTTGAGGTTCTAAATGCTTTTGATTTTTTGTTCTATCTTCAGTCCTACTTCCAGAGCTACCCAGTAACACAAATTCCCAAGACTAGTGTGTAATCAATGCTTCTTGGCTTTTATCTCATCATCTTGGGGCCCAGTACTTTTGGATCTGGTACATTAGTTACCTTTCATTAATCTTCCCAATTTTCAAATTTTAATGCTGTCATGTTTTTCTCCATTTTTTTGTCCTACAATCTGATGTCTTGACAGAAAATTCTTTACCATGTTTTAATGGGGTTTCATAAAAGTATAAAAATCATGTTCAGTCAGTCATCTTCACTCCACAGTTGGCTTATTTCATATATGGGTCGTCTTAGTCTGTTCGGGCTACTGTAACAAAAATATCACAGACTGAGTGGCTTAAACAACCAACATTTATTCCTAATAGTTTTCGATGCTGCGAAGTCCAAGGTCAAGGTGCTGAAAAATTTGGTGCTTGGTGAGGACACTAATCCCATTCATAAAAGCTCCATCCTTATGACTTAATCACTTCTCAAAGCCGCCTCCCCCCCATACTGTCAATCACCTTAGGGTTAGGATTTCAACACAGGAATTTTGGGGAAACAAACATTCAGTTCAGACCACGGTTTTATATTTATTATTTTTACAATCTAATCACTGACCTTACTACTTGTAAAGTTGATCTTTGAAATGATTATTTACAATGTCATCCAACTATTCTAATTTAGAATTCCTACCTCAAGGAATAATTTCAGATCTATGTAAAATATTTTTGCCTCCTTTTTTTTTTACCAACTCCAGCAGCTAACTTCAATAAGTGTTTTAAACTTCCACCATTGAGACTTAATCAGGATAATTGAATAGGTTTCCCATAACAGGAGAGACTTTGTAAAGACTCAAATATAAGGCAGTTTCTTTTATTGCTGTGGAATAATTTTTGGAGAAAATATCATTTATATTCAAGTTCATATGGTATTTAGGCAAATCTATACATAATATTAAGCATGAGTGTAACTTAAATACATAATCAAAGCTATTGTGTACAGGGTGGTCAATAATAAGGATTGATTTTTCCTGGTGGTGCAGACGCACGTCATTATGATTTACAGAAAATAAAGTGCTGTTTGTTGTTTATTCATGTTTATGGAATTGGGCATAAGTCCAATATATATTTAAAGGAATATATGACAAAGGATCAGCAGAGTCAGGGGTAGAATAAGCCATTTAATTTTATACAGTAATATATTCTCTTTTCTTTTTTTTTTCTTTTTTTTTTTTTCTTTTGAGAGGGAGGTCATTAAGTCTACTTATTTGTTGTTGTTGTTTTTTTTTTTAATGGAGGTACTGGGGATTGAACCCAGGACCTCATGCATGCTCAGCATGTATTCTACCGCTGAGTTATACCTTCCCCCCTCAGTAATACATTTTAAACTTGTATTTCAGTTTGGACTTTTTATGGAGTTGGATGATTTATTTCTGCTCTTCATTTCCTAACTGTGAGCTGACTTTTCTTGCCAAATAAAGGTGGTTACTCACCTTCTATCCACCACAGTTGAGCCCAGTCAAGGCCTAGGCTTAGAACTTCTAAAGTACTCCAGTGTTCTTTAAGAATGTTACCTTGGGGAATAAGCAACCAGAGCTGGCTTTTGCCAGCATGTCCTTTGGGTGCTAAAATGAGCCTCTTCTCAGAGGATTCGTCCTCTGTTTTTGTTACATCTACAGTTCCACTTCTTTGTAAATCTTTGTGGTTGGCAAATTCCACTTTGGTTTATTTTTCTGTTCAAGTGGTTGAAGTTATTGCTCTACCTGCTTTGTTCTTCCTTTCCCCACAACTCCTACCCTGCCTTGGATTTGCCCTTCACAATTTACAGATGGTCCCTGACTTGGACAGTTCAACTTACGATTTTTTTGACTTTTAGAGTGTCAGAGCAACACCTATTCAGTAGAAACTGTACTTTGAATTTTGATCTTCTGCAGTACAGTCCTCTCTCGTGATGCTGGGTAGTGGCAATGAGCTGCAGTTCCCAGTCAGCCACGTGATCACGAGGGTGAACAACTGATACATATACAACCATTTTGTAACAGTACAACCACTTTGCTTTTTATTTTCAGTACAGTGTTTAATAAATCCCGAGAGATACTCAACACAGTATTATAAAATAGATTTTGTGTTCGATGATTTTGCCCAACTGTAGGCTAATTGTAAGTGTTCTGAACACGTTTAAGGTAAGTGAGGCTAAACTATAATGTTCAGTAGGTTAGATGCATTAAATGCATTTTTGACTTATGACATGTTTAATTTATGAAGGGCTTTTTGGGACTTAGCCCCATCATAAGTTGAAGAAGATCTGTAGTAATTAATTCTATAGCATTGTTTTGTTGCTTCTTGTTTCAGAAAGTCCCTTACACCCCTTCTGCCCCAAGTCTCCTCCCCATCTAACTAAACTGTGATGGTTCAGAAGACAAAAATCATGTGTGATGTGTCTTTGTAACCTCCACCCTCTGCCCCAGTGCTACACATGTAGAGGCACTCAGATTAGGCTTTCTCATCGAAGGAGACAGAACTGTGACATGTGCTGCCATTTATCTTGGACACCCTCTGTTCCAAGTGCAGTGTAGGCACTTCACATATTCTTTCTCATCCTTACATATATCCTGCAAAGAAACTGATAATTTTACCTCATTTCTCAGTTGAATCTGACGCTCAGAAGAGGCAAGTAACTTACATATAGCTGGTAAGCATCAGAGTCAGGATTTGAACCCATGTTCTTTCTACTATTGTATACCAATTCACCTCTCTCTCTGAGCTCACATAGATCCAAATAATCATAGCAGCATTACTTCGCTTGCCTCTAGATTTGTAATTTGGACTACTAACCTAGATGAATTCAGGTCCTATCCTGTTGACTTGCAATGTTAGCTCTGCTCTTTTGAGAATTAGGTGACCAACTTTCTGAGCAACAGTCCTTATCTCTTTAGGGATATTGTAGCCCAGTGAGAGCCCCAGAGCATCAAAGTATTGTCAATGAACAGCCTGCTTCTGAAACCCAGGACCTCCCCCGAGTCTAACAATGACAGGGCTTTTGTAGTGACGTAGGGCCTGTAACTTGTCCCTTCATTTCCTTCTTTGCATTTCATCACTCCCACATTTTTAAAACATCACTTCCTCTATGACATAATAATGGCAAGTATTCTATGACAAGTAAGTGCCAGGAATATTTCATTTGCCTCGGAAAGATATAAATTCCTGGGTCTATTCAGAGTCCAGTGGCTTTCAGAGAGACAGAGCATGCTGCTCCCCTTTAAGAAAGTCCACCAATGGGAGTGATTTCTGGTGATGCAATGTTGATATTTTAGTATCATCCTGGAGAAGGGAAGAGGTGGGGTTTCTCTGGAGCCAGATGAACTCATAATTAGTTCTCACCCAGGCTGCTTAAGCAATTATGGTGAAACCAAATCACATTATTTTTTTTTCCTGCTCTTGATAAAAGCCTCAACACTGCTCCTCCTGCCCCATAGGGCACTTGACTGGCGATTATTTCTAACATCACAGAAGCTATTATTTTCCTTTTGTTTCCAGGCTACAACTGTCACTGTGTAAAATAAGAAGTGTGGGGGAAATAATGCACACCTCTTGGTCTCCCTACTTCAGAGGCACCTAGCAACCCTGTCTCCAGGCAGGCGCACGCTTCTCCATGGTAGTTTACTGCCCACTCACAGCAGAGGCGGCGTGCTCTCTGCAAATAGCCTACCTCTTTGCTGGTGCCAGCTTGGTAGTGGGGTGCTGGTGTCATTTGGTGTCCTCAGGGACATTTGGTTCTTGTTCTGGGAAGACTAGGGCAAAGCAATGACTGTTTCCCCAAAGCTGTTTGTGGAATCACAAATTAGGTCAAGCAGTTCTGTACTTGGGGTTGCATAGTCTAAAATCAAAAGCAACGGTTTTCAGCCTTTGTTTTTTCCAGTCTTTGACATATTTCAGACATGAACTTTCCAGAATGTTCATGATATTCTTTTCTAAAGGATGTTTCCCAAATATATTTATGCAATGAGCAACCCTCCTGGCCATTTTGTTCATCTACCAACTGGCCCAGCAATGCTACACACATCAGCCATTCCCATTTCACCATATCCACTCTCTGCCTCCAAAATATCATGTAGGCTGAAGAGAGCCCTGCACTGGCTTACCAACCAGCCACATGGACTTTCCATTTCAGGCTCATGTACCACAGGACATTATGATGGGACGTTGAGACTTACAGTTCGCTTTCTGTATCTCAGGGCATTGTTAAAGAGTCTTTGTTTCTTTACTGCTTTATTTGATCTGCATTTTAACTCTCCCCTAGAGGAAAAGACTTGGAGAATGAAAGTTGCATCTTTCATGCATCTTTCACTGATGGAAACCAAGCTTTTCCTGTGGTTATTACGTCAGGTTCCTAGGCATGTAAAGCTTGATTTGGGAAACTGTGAGTGCTGCTGGGTAGAGGGCTGATCTCAAGATATTGGGAAGGGAATAAGTTTTAACCTCCAAGAGTCTTTTTTTTTTTTTTTTCACTCACCCACCAAACAATTACTGAATTCCTACCATGTGCCAGCCCTCTGCTAGGAACAAGGGAGACAAATATGAATGAAAAATTTTATTTACAAGCTCATAATCTGGAGAATATTTTAGTGAAAATAACAGTTAGGAACAATGTCAGATACGTTGTAATACAAGTAGTTTGGGAGGTTAGAAGGGGATAAGAGGACCCTCTAGGGAGATAGAAGCGGGGGGGGTGATATTTCTATCCTTTAATTTTTAATAATAGCTATGTTTCATAACTGGCTCACAACGATTCCTGAAAACCTAGCACTCAGCTCTCATGAGCTGGTGTGAACTGGCTCCAGCACACGGTGGGTAAGAGTGAAATCGGGAGGTATAGATGTGTCTTGTAGCTATGGTAAGAAGTTTGGATGCCCTCCATGAGGCAGGATAATTTGAAATATTAATCAGTGTTTTTGTTTCTTTTGCTTTGTATATTTTCACCTTCTTCCCCCAAAGAAGTTGCCTAACTTCTGTTTTTCCTTGCCTCAGAGGGTTTTGTATTGCTGGGCAAAAATCAAATATTTCTAAAGAACTAGGCTTGGCATTACCTACTGTCATAGGACCACCTGGATACAGTCAAGGTGAAGATCAGATGTGAACATTGTAAACTAAGACTAGAGGGCCCATTCTTGAATATTCTGTATGAGATCCCTGTACATTTCAAAAGATTCTTGGTGGAAAGAAGAAACTCAATAAAAAAAACTGAAACTGAACTTCTCACTGACTAAAGGAGAGGGCTCAGCATAACTTAACTATTTTAAAGAAGTTAAGAGAAATGATGTTTCTTGCATTCTAGTGTTGTAGAATTAAACTGCTACTCATTATAGCTGTAGGCCATATATTTTTTTAATTTTTAAAATTTGGGGGGTATGAGGGGAGGTAATTAGATTGATTAATTAATTAATTAATTTTAATGCAGGTACTAGGAACTGACCCAGGATGTGCTCTACCACTAAATTTTAGAAGGGTAATTGTCACCCATGGAGAGAAGGAAATGGAAGGGGGAGAACCTGACTGAGAAATGAGACCAGTTAGGTGTGGTCATCTGCCATGATAAAGAGGGTAATCAGGGAAGTGCCTCATACTTAGCAGGTGCTTAATAAGTACTTGATAAATGAATGAAAGAGTGAATAAATGAGTAAGTCTAATGAGCAAGCAAATATGCATGTTTCCACTACATTAAAAATGGAACTGGTCAGGAAAATAACAAGATAAGCCATGGACTGGGGGAAAATCATTGCAAAAGACATATCTGATAAAGGACTGTTAACCAAAATATACAAAGAACTTAAAAAAAAAAAAAACCAGCAACAAGAAAATGAACAACCTGATAAAAATTTGGCAAAAGACCTGAAAGATACCTCACTAGAGAAGGTATACAAATAGCAAACAAGTACATGAAAAGATGTTCTACTTCAGATGCCATTAGGGAATGTAAAATAAAACAATAAAGACTACCACTACGCACTTAACGGAGTGGCCAAAATCCAGAGCACTGATGACACCTAACGCTGGCAAGGATGTGGGGCAACAGGAACACTCATTCATTACTGGTGGGAATGCAAAATGGTGCACCCACTGTGGAAGACTGTTTGACAGTCTCTTATGAAACTAAACATACTCTTAGAACATGAGCCAACAATCATTCTTCTTAGTATTTACCCAAAGGAGCTGAAAACTTTTGTCTACACAAAAGCCTGCACATGAATGTTTATAGCAACTTTATTTATAATTGCCAAAACATGGGAGCAGCTAAGATATCATTCAGTAGGTGAGTGGGTAAACAAACTGTACATCCAGACAAGGGAATATTATTTAGCACTAAAATGAAATGAGCTATTAAGCCATAAAAGAACATGGAAGAAACTTAAATGTGTATTACTTAGTGAAAGAAGCCAAACTGAGAAGGCTATATATACTGGATGATTCCACACTGTGATATTTTGGAAAAGGCAAAACTATGGAGACAATAAAAAGATCAGTGGTTGCCAGGGAGTGGGGGGAGGGAAGCATGAATAGGTGGAACATGGAAGGCTTTTAGGTCATTGAAACTATTCTGTATGACACTATCATGGTGGATACATGTCACTATATGTGTGTCCAAATCCATAGAATATCCAAAACCAAGAGTGAATTCTAATGTGAACTTATGGTCTTTGTGTGATAATGGTGTGTCAATGTAGGTTCATCAATTGTAGCAAATGTATGACTGTGGTGGGGGATGTTGATAGTGGGGGGAGGCTGCACATATATGTGAGGACAGAGGGTAATGGGAAATCCCAGTACCTTCCATTCAGTTTTGCTGTGAATCTAAAACTGCTCTAAAAAATAAAGTCTACTTGAAAGGGGGAAAAAAAAATGTCTGGGAGTTACGAGGATGCATGATTCACTACCTAGATGGTATTAGGGAAACCAGAGCATTTCTATGTTGCCTGAAGATGATATTCTGGCCAGTGGACTGTGCCTTTATAAAGATCAAAGAGCCCGTCAATGAAAACAAATGCCAGTGTGGCAGAGGAAATTCAGGCATACAGATTATTATGAAGTATATGTGTTGAAGAATAGAGTATGAGAATTTGAACTAACAACTCGGTTTACCATTCCACCAATGTCAGGTGACTTTGGAGTTTATTAGAACCTTCAAAAAGTTAGAGGAGGTGTCAGCTCTACATTTACAACCTACCACCTTTCTACCAGGCAGTTGTAGCAATGGGACATTTCAGACCATATAATTCTAAGTAACCAAATATTGGGTAGCAAGCAGGCACAAAACAATCATACAGTCTCTGTTTACCTCTAATAGTTTTAGTTTCAACCCTTGACACAATGACCAAGGCCTTCATGAAAGGGTGTCCCCAAGATGAAGACAAGTGTGTTCTGATGGAGGGAGGGTCAGGCCTTTTGGTTCGATCAGAAGACAGGCTCGTCCACTGATGGGAGGGGCACAGCACCATACCTGTCCCCCTGGTAGGAACCGCTAGTCTGGACGGGTATTTATTTATACCTTGTTCCTGCAAAGGTGGAGATGTCCAACTTTTAACAAGCAGGTAACTTAAACTCCACTAATTTTGCCAACTAGGAATTCTTTCAAATATGCTAAATAATAAAACTTCTGGTGTTTTGACAAAAATACTTTTGAATGCCACCTGGCCAGTTCTTAGGATATTAATTGTGTTAGGCCACTTCACATGCTCATTGATCCCTAGGGCGTAAATTAGAGTTAAATTGCACACGCGGGAGTTCTCAGTGTTATATACTGTGGTATGGTAAAGCAAATTACAACAGACAATAAAAACTGAAAGACATATCAAGAAAAAGATTTTTTTTAACAGTTTCAGAATGAAACTGTTCCTCTGCTTTGAGTTGTACTAGTAACTATGACATCTAATTGTGCTGGAGAGAGTGAGTGCATATGGAGCTTTATAGCGTTTAACAGAAACAGTTTAAAGCAATTTACTGCCTTGGTTGCTGTAGCATCATAGCTCCTTTCTGAGATCTCCTATTAACAAACGATTTTCCATTAATAAAAGCCTTTATGTAAAGCTTTATTTTATGATTTTTTTTTTTTGGTAACAAGAAGAGTACTATGGATGAGCAGAAAAATATCCCAGAGAGAGGTTGTCATAGGAACTGTGCCAGGAGAGCAGCTATGCACAGGGAAAATGCACCATCCAAGGAGGAGAGGAAGGAAGTGATCTTGAAGCTACTCTTTCCATCAGTTTTGGTGAGTAAAGCTCTCATGAATCTCATGTCAATTGTCCTCAGTGGTAGCAGAGGTAGGTGGGATACTGGGAGACTGTGGGTTGATGATATATACCTCATGGGGTTGTTGTAAGAGATTAAAAATAGATAAAATAGGAGCAAGCATGGGCACCTGACTTGTTTTCGCTCCCTCGTGCTGCAGCACCGGCCCCAATAAAGGCTTGCCTGAAATTCCCTGCTGGCCTGTTACCAATTTCTGTTGATTAAAGAGTCCAATGGCCTGGGTTGGTATCAATGATATGGTCCTGGTCCTGCTGGGTCCCAGCTTATGAGAGTCTTTCTGATCAAAGTTACCCCCATGGGCAGACTGTGGTTAAGTGCTTTAATCTCTGTCTCCATGAAGTTCTGTTATCCTGCTCCAAGAGATTGAATTGGCAGTCTCTAACTTCCCTACTTTTTTAAGCACAAGAATATAAGTTTTTAAAATGTTTTGCTTTGAGGTAATTATAGATTCACAGGAAATTGCAAAGATAGCACAGAGGGGTCCTCTACCTTTCACCTAGTGTCCCTAAATGGTTACATCTTACATAAATGTAGCACATTATCAAAACAAGGAAATTAACAGTGGTACAACATATGTATACATCTACATAATTCTTTTAATTTAAAATTTATATAAAATATACATAACGTAAAATTTACCATCTTAACCATTTTTAGGTTCGGCAGTATTAAGTACATTCACATTGTTGTGCAACCAATCTCCAAAACTATTTTATCTTGCAAAACTGAAATTCTGTACCCATTAAACACTAACTCTCCACTCTTCCCTCCCCCCAGCCCTTGGCAACCACCTTTGTACTCTCTGTTTCTATAAATTTTATAGATGACGTATGTAAGTAGAATAATATTGTATTTGTCTTTTTGTGACTGTTTAAATCCAAGTAGTATAGTGTCCCCAAGGTTCATCCATGTTGTAGCATGTATGAGAATTTATTTCCTTTTTAGGTCAGCCATATTCCATTATATGTATATACCCCATTTTGTTTATTCAGCTGTTGATGGACACTTGGGTTGCTTCCACCTTTTGGCTGTTGTGAATAATGCTGCTATGAACATTGGTGTACCAATATCTCTTTGAGATCCTGATTTCAAAACTTTTGGAACTATATCCTCCCCAAAAGAAAAAAAAAAGATAAAATATATAAAACACATACTATATATAGTTCCTGACTATATTAATATTAATACTAAATTATAGTAATCTTTACTATCTCATATAATCCTCAGTAGAGCCCTCTGAGGAAGACAGAGTCATTATTCAGATTTTCCAGATGAGAAAATGAGGTGCAGAGAAGTTGAATTGTTTAAGGTCACATGGTAAGTGGTACAGATGGGACTCAAATGCAAGGTCATCTGACTCTAGGGCCTTTAATGTCTCTGCTATACTGAACTAGTAGGCAATCAATAGCTGGCAATAATTATAAAAATGATTCTTTGGTGATGGAATAGTAGTGGGAGTTTCAGTTGCTATGAGATACATATGGCTAAATGTCACAGCATTTGTTGAGTTTGTTTTTCCCTTAGGTTTATTTTTCCTAAACCAAACAGAAATGGCTTCCTACAGTATGACAATCATTTTGTTTCATTATCCTCTCCTTACTCCCCAGTACAGAGCTCCAGGTTACCCCAGCCAATCCACGTCTTCCTACAGCACTCTAAGAAAATCAGGAATCTTCTCCCTGTCTCTCTCTTTCCCGAAGGAGAAACTCATAGCTGGGGTTTCCTTACCATGCCTTCTCAAAAGTTTCCAAACTCTATATTGTCAGCTGAATTATGTCTCCCCCTCAAATTCATATGTGGAAATCTATCAAAGATAAATTTTTAAAAATTGAACTATAATTGATTTACAATGTTGTATTAGTTTGTTAGCTTCAGATGTCCAGCAAAGTGATTCATATATATATGTATATATATTTTTTCTTTTTCATATTCTTTTCCATTATAGGTTATTATAAGATATTGAATATAGTTCTCTGTGCTATACAAAAGGTCTGTTGTTTATCTATTTTATATGTAGTAGTGTGTATCTGTTAATCCCAAACTCCTAATTTATCCCTCACTCCTCATTTCCCCTTTGGTAACCATAAGTTTGTTTTCTATGTCTGTAAGTCTGTTTCTATTTTGTCAATAAGTTCATTTGTACCTTTTTCTTTTTTTTCAGACTCCACGTAAAAGTGATATCATATGATATTTGTGTTTCTCTATCTGACTTACTTCACTTAGTATGATAATCTCTAGGTCCATCCATGTTGCTGCAAATGGCATTATTTCATTCTTTTTTATGGCTGAGTAGTATTCCATTATATCTATCTATCTATCTATCTATCTATCTATCTATCTATCTATCTATCTACCACATCTTCTTTATCTAGTCATCTGTTGATGGACATTTTGGTTGTTTCCATGTCTTAGCTATTGTGAATAATGCTGCTATGAATACTGGGTTCATATATCTTTTTGAATTAGAGTTTTCTCTGGGTATATACCCAGGAATAGTATTTCAGGATCATATAGTAAGTCTATTTTTAGTTTTTTAGTCCATGCTGTTCTCCAGAGTGGCTGCACCAATTTACAGTCCCATTAACAGTGTATGAGGGATCTAAAGAAAATTATTCATGACACTTGTTAAAGAAAGGTAAGGCAAACTTTATTTTGGGGGACTATCACAAGGGTATAGGAATCATTACAATGAGGTTTTATAGTAGGGGAGAGAGATTGGGCTCAAGTCCAAATATAAGGAAAGATGGGAATTTGTAGTCAAGAATCAGGGTGGGGGTCAGTGGGTGGAAAATTACTAAGAGGAGACGTCATATAGGTAAGGGCAGATTCTAAACTGACCTAACAGGATTCTTGCTGAAGTCAGGCCAGGGTGATCAGATATCACCTGGATGGTAGGTGATGAGGTGATACTGAGGGTGATCAGATATAGAGGATGGGGAATTCTGGTTAAACTAACTTAGCAAGATTCTTGCCAGAACTGCATTCTACAAGGAAGGACGTGGAACCCAAGGTCAGGCCTAGTGAGAAAAGAGGGTCCAGAACTGCCTGAGCAGGGAGTGGGCAAGATGGCAGAGCAGCAAAGCCCTGAGCTCCCCTCCTCCCACGGGCATGCCAAAATTACACCTATATACAGAGCAATTATTGATGCAAATGGCCTGAAGACTTGCAGAAAAGATCTTCTACAACTAATGCTATGAAGAAGGAACTACAATGAGACAGATAGGAGGGGCAGAGGTGCAGTAAAGTCAAGACCTGTACACCCTGGTGAGCCAAGACCTGTACATCACAAACAAGAAGACAGTTACAACTGCAGAGGCTCTCCCCAAGGAGCAAGAGACCCGAGACCCACATTGGGCTCCCCAGCCTGGGGGTCCTCTCTGGGAAGACGAGCCTCCAGAACATTTGGCTTTGAAGGCCAGTAAAGCTTACTTTCAGGAGAGGCACAGGGCTGTGGGAGACAGAGACTCCACTTGTAAAGAGCACATACAAAACCTCCCACACTCCAAGACCCAGGGTAGAAGTAATTTGAAAGGAGCCTGGGTTAGACCCACTTTCTGATCTTGAAGAGCTTCCTGGAGAGGAGGGAGGCAATTTGGACTCACCCTGGGGACAGATGCTGGCAGCAGCCATTTTGGGGGTCTTGTCCTACCACAAGGACACTTGTGCTGGAAGCACCATTTTCCCTTTCTTTCTTTCCTTCCTTCCTTCCTTTCCTTCCTTCCTTTCTGTCTGCCTTTCTTTCTTTCTTCTTCTTTCTTTCTTTCTTTCTTTCTTTCTTTCTTTCTTTCTTTCTTTCTTTCCTCCTCTCTTTCTTTCTTTCTTTCTTTCTTTCTTTCTTTCTTTCTTTCTTTCTTTCTTTCTTTCTTTCTTTCTTTCTTTCTTTCTTTCTTTTCTTTTCTTTTCTTTTCTTTTCTTTCTTTCTTTCTTTCTCTTTCTTTCTTTCTTTCTTTCTTTCTTTCTTTCTTTCTTTCTTTCTTCCTTCCTTCCTTCCTTCCTTCCTTCCTTCCTTCCTTCCTTCCTTCCTTCCTTCCTTCCTTCCTTCCTTCCTTTCTTTCTTCCTTTTTCTTTTCTTTTCTTTCCACTGAGGCATTTTATTTGTTTGTATGTATTATATCCCTAGAAAAAAGAATCCAAGGATTTCCCCTCCTGTGTATTTTGGTCCATGATGCCAGCTGAGGTTGTCAGGACAATGAAACTAAACTGATGTATGGGAGCAGGTTATCCTGCCATTTTTCTAGATCTTTGATTTGTACCTCAAATCTGTGGCTGATCACTCCATACTTACTTAGCCTGCCTGTGAGGTTCACAACAATTTTTCCAGCTCTGTGGTCACTGGTGATTTTAAATTAGCCAATGTAACCATACTTCATTATCACAGTTAGAAACCGAACAATGACTTTGGAGCCTGGCCTAATAAGAACCTGGCGCTTGCCTCTCTTTTCAGCATTACTGATGTTCTTGAGAGCATCAGTGAGGACATTCTTGTGCACCATTGTGGCGGCACGGAAAGAGGGCAAGCACCATTTCTGAATCCTCCCTTCAGCTCATTGTGCCAGGATTCAGCCCTGCCAACTAGCCAGCTGGCAGCAGTTGGGGGACACCCCAGGCCAAGCAGTTAGCTGGGTGGGGACACAGCCCCACCCACCAGCGGGCTGGCTGCCTTAGGATCCCCAGAGGCCCTAGCCACCCTAATACCTGGCCCTGCATACCAGATGGCCCAGGACCCAGCCTCATCCACCAGGGGGTGAGCATCAGCCCTGGGACCCTGGGGGCCTCAGCCCTACCCATAAGCAAACTGACACCAGCTTCAGGACACCTTGGGTTCTTCAGCCAGCTGCCCTAGGATCTGGCCCCAACCACCACTGGACCAACACAAGCTCCAGGAGCCAGCTCTGCTGGGACATGGCCCTGCCAACCAGTGGGCTAGCACTACTCCTGGGACCCTCCCCAGGGCTCTGCAGCTAGCCACCTCATGACCCAGGCCCATCTACTAGTGGGCCAAAGCCTCTGCACAAGGTGGGGCCTGGCAACCAACCAGGCTGTGGTCCAGCTCCGCCCACCGGCACACCTGCAGCAATCATCCTGCCACAACATAAGGACCCATGCAGCCCACAAAGAAGGCATCCCTAGAGCATACAGCTCTGGTGCTGAGAGGGGAGTGCATTGCTGGGATTCACAGGACATTCTCTATGTAAGGCCACTTTTCCAGGATAGGAAAACATAACAGCTTACTAAGTACATAGAAATAAAAATGGCAGATTAGGAAAAATGAGATGACAGAGGACTAGGTTCCCAACAAAGGAACAAGATAAAATCCCAGAAATACTAAATGAAGTGGAAATAAGCAATCTACCTGCTAAAAGATTGCACGGTAATGATCATAAAGATGCTCAGTGAACTCAGGGGAAGAATGGATGGACACAGTGACAAATTTAACAGAGAGTTAGAGGATGTAAAGAAGAATCAAACAGAGCTGAAAAATATAATAACTGAAATAAAAAAATACACTAGAAGGAATCAACAGTAGATTAGATGATACAGAAGAATGGATCAGTGCACTGGAAGACAGAATAGGGGAAATTACTGAAGCTGAACAGAAGAAAGAATAAAAAGAAATGAGGACAGTTTAAGAGACTTCTGGGACAACATGAAGTGCACTAATATTCACATTATAGGAGTCCCAGAAGGAGAAGAGAGAGATAAAGGGATAGAGAAGATATCTGAAAACATAAAGACTGAAAATTGTCCTAACTTGTGAAAGGAAACAAACATCCAGGTATAGGAAGCACAGAGATTCCAAACAGGATCAACCCAAAGAGGACTACACCAGACACACTGTAATTAAAATGACAAAAATTAAAGATAAAGAGAGAATATTAAAAGCAGCAAGGAAAAAGCAACAGGTTACATACAAGGGAAATCCCATAAGGTCATCAGCTGATTTTTCAGCAGAAACTCTGCAGGTCAGAAGGGAGTGGCACTATATATTTAAAGTAATGAAAGGGAAAAACGTACAACCAAGAATATTCTACCCAGCAAGGCTTTCATTCAGATTTGAAGGCGAGATAAAAAATTGTACAGAAAAGCAAAAGCTAAAAGAGTTTAGCACCACCAAACCAGCTTTACAAGAAATGTTAAAGGGACTTCTCTAGGTAGAAAAGAAAAGGCCACAACTAGAAATCTGAAAATTATAAAAGGAAAAATCTCATTGGGAAAGGCAATTATACAGTAATGGTAATAGGTCAATTGCTTATAAAGCTAGTAGGGATGTTAAAATACAAAAATAGTAAAATCGTCTATATCCATAATAAACAGTTAAAGGACACACAAAACAAAAAGATATAAAATATGTCAAAAACAGTAAACATGGAGAGGGGAGTAAAAATTCAGGACTGTTAAAATGTGTTTGTACTTAAGAGATCAGTAACTTAAAATAATCTTATTATATATATATATATTTATATAGTTTTATATACACATATTTATATATAAACTTTGTGGTAACCACAAATCAAAAATCTATAGTGGATACACACGAAAAAGAGAAAGAAATCCAAACATAACACTAAAGATAGTCATCAAATCACAGCGGAGGAGAGCAAGAAAAAGAAGAAAGGAATATAAAAGAACTCAAACAAAGACAAATACTGCATGATTTCACTTACATGTGGAATCTAAAAACAAAACAAATGAACAAACATAACTACACAGAAACAGAGTCATAGATACAGAGAATAAACAGTTGGGATGGGGGCAGGGAGAAGAGAGAAATAGGTGAGGGAGATTGAGAGGTACAAACTTCCAGTTACAAAATAAATGAGTCATGGGTATGAAATGTACGGTTTGGGAGATATAGTCAATAATTATGTAATATCTTTGGGGCCAGACGGTAACTAGAATTATTATGGTGATCATTTTGATATGTATAGAAATATTAAATCACTATGTTGTATACCAGGAACTAACATAGTGTTGTTAGTTGCAGTGTTGTAGGTCAATTATACTTCAAAAACAAACAAATAAAAAAACAAACTCATAGAAAGAGATCAGATTTGTGGTTACCAAAGATAGGAGGTAGAGAGAGGGGGAATTAGAAGGTAGTCAGAAGGTCAAATTTCCAGTTATAAGACAAATAGATACTAGGGATGTAACATGCAATGTGATAGATATAATCAACACTGCTGTACATTAAATATGAAAGTTGTTAAGAGAGTAAATTCTGTTGGTTCTCATTACAAAAAAATTTTTTTCTATTTCTTTAATTTTGTATCTATATGAAATGACAACTGTTTACTAAACTTACTATCTTCATTTCATGATGTATGTAAGTCAAATAAATATGCTATATATCTCGAACTTATACAGTGCTGTATGTCAATTATATCTCAGTAAAATTGGGATGGAAAAAAGAAAAACTAATACCCAAGAATTAGTCATTAACAATATAAAGTCAGTCATTTATAAAAATAATTTCTCATGTATAATAAAAGTATATAAAATTTTCTATTTGATGAGAGAACGATACTGTAACAGACTGCATGTTATTAAGTTACCTTATCAATGAAATCTTATTTAAAAACTAAAATAAATAAATAAATAGGGGGGAAGAGAACAATCTGACTGAAGTCTGCTCAAGGAGAGAATCTTTGTCCAGTGCCCAAGAATGTGACTGCATTTGGAGACAGGGCCTTTAAAGAGGCGATTAAGGTAAAATGAGGTCTTATGGGTGGACTCTAATCCAATAGGACTGGTGTCCTTAGCAGTAGAGGAGCTTAAGACACAGACACACCCACAAAGGGAAGACCACGTGAAGACATCAGTGGCAGACAGCCATTTACAAGCCAAGGAAGGCGGCCTTTAGAAGAAACCAACTCTGCCAAAACCTTGATCTTAGACTTCTAGATCCCAGACCTGTGAGGAAATAAATTCTGTTGTTCAAGCCATTCAATCAGTGGTGTTTGTTATGGCAGCTCTAGCAAACTACACTGGTCCGGGCACCAAAAGTTGACTCAGACCCATGTCACCTCTTCCTCTTGGCATCTCCACTCTCGTCATTCTGTGGCTGTGTCCATTTCACTGTGGTTAAGCACCAGGTGTGGAATGCGAGCCCACTGTGTAAGATGGCACAGGTCCACTTTGCAAATGGCTCTGGAAGGCAAAGTATAGGAACATTAATCAAGGTACGTGCTTTCCTTTCTTTTCTTGTTCCTGCCTCCTACTCGCCAGGGTTCTCCCAGGGGTGATGCCTTCCTCAGAGCTAACACGAAACTTTTTCCTATCTAGATGCAGGTTCTCACAGGACAGCACTACCATTAACTGTTTAATATGTCTGTTGACCACCCCGACCCCACCTTCAGTTAATTTCTGAATACGTAGATACTGAAATTGTGCTTATGAATGATTGGTTTCTATATTCCTAGGACTTACTGTAATTCTTGATTCAAAGAAGACACTAATTCATGTTTGAACTTCTTGAGTAGATATATCTCTATCCGTCTATTTCAATCTATCTACCTATATATACATAATTTTAAAAATCTTTTCTTCCTTGTTTACTTCTGATAAGGGGGCTTTGTAATACAGACTGAAGTGGAAGAGATTTTAAGCACATTAAACAGCTGATGCTATGAGCAGTGATCAATGTTATAAGAAAAAGGGTTTATCTTTATTTTAAATGCTCTGATCAGAAGATTTGGAAACACCTAAGCCTCTTCTTATGAGGGAGAAGGCAAGTATAACGTGGGCTGAGTTGTCTGGGAAAAATGGTCATCATGACCTCAAGGGATTCTACTGTCTACTCCTCTCTTGGGTGGAGCCAGCACCCCGAGGAGGGGCTAGGCATCGCTGGGGACATGGGGAGAGAAAAGAGACTGCAGAGGAAAGGGATTCCCAGGCTCCCACTCAAGACAGACTCTGTAAGCACTTTCAGGCGTAATAAATACTTCACCTTGGGGCATCCTCTGGACTCTGTGTGTGTGGACTAGTTACTAGTAGGATTGTTTCTTTTGGTAATGAATGGTCCCGCATTCTCCTTTCTTTTGGGCAGAAGAGAGGGGGTATATTTTGACTGTTATGAGCTATATCCAGGTGGTCACATTGCACCATGGAAACACTGCACCTCTCATCCTCTCCCCAGTCGAGATCAATGGGAGGTGCTGCTTTATCAGGGGATCTGGTTGGAAGCATAATACAGTCTTTCAAAATACAGCCCTTCACTTGGATTGTAGAGACACAATCCAAGGAAGGTCAACTTCTCCAGAAAGTTTCAGTAAAATGCTGGGTCATGAGCATGTGTTATTTTTAGGCAAGGGATAGGCAATGGACAGAACAAGACAGGTAACTAGCAACACCTGCTTTTGCACTCCTTGGAACAAAGACTTCCTTCAGGAGTTTCCTGTTGGTGAGAATTTGCCCACACCCCAGAGATTTGTGTGAGGAACACTGAAGGAGCAGAATCAATCATTTGTGAAGAAGCAGAACAGTCCTCTATGAGACTTTGTATATATTACTAAAAATGAGCACAATGAGGGTCAAATTTATCCTCTAGTTTCCTAATTATAATTCAGAGAGCCAGACGAGAAAGGGAATGGAGAAAAAGGGAAAATAAAAAAGCTGCTGGAGTTTGGGGACACTAAACAGAGATGAACAATATTTCTGTATTTGATGTCAAATGTCCACATGGTCACTTTTTTCCCCCTAAAGTCATTTAATTTTGTGGGATTGAATTCTTTCTGATGCTTAGGAAAATATAAATGCCATCAACTGTTTGATCTCATCTGGGTAGTCTGAAGGCTGTTTGCGAAAAGGGAATTTAATGCCGCAAAAAACACTAAAATCCTACAACATGCCAGCTCTGAGTGCTTCACATCAAACAGTCACAAGGCAGGTCAGATGGTATATTTCTGATGTTAAAAAGAAAAGAAATTACTTAAAAGTCTGTATCCAGAAAACACAAGACATTTGTACTATTTATCATCCAGTGAAAGCTAAATAGTATTGGGACATGGTTATTTTAAGTTACAGTTTGAAAGAACAAGAACAATTATTTTTGAAAACCAAAAATTTTTTTGCTATTTGAAATGATTTTGAAAACTCACAAAAGAGAGAAAAGAGCTTTTCATGTGATGAATAAGGAAGATCTGTTGAAGAAAATTAGCTCCTGCAAGAATAGGATTGACAATATGACATATACTCACTTTGATCTAAATTTAACATCTTCCCACATTTTCAACATTCCAGTGACTTCTAGTTACTATAGCGATAATACCTTGCAACTCAACGTTTAATTCCTAGGTAACAGGCAACAACCGTGTATACCAAGGTGGGTATAGGTAAAAATTCTATTTATTAAATATTATCTCGGGTTTGAAATCACCCCCTCCCCTAGCATATTTTACTCCTGCTATGTCTTATAAAGAGATTGAAATGCCTCCAAATATAAGTTGTACAAGAAGAATCAAGGATCATGTTTAGGCCTTAATTTTGAGTGTAAGAACCTTGACATGATGTCAGAGCATTGCTAGAGAAACAAAAAATAGGGGGTCTAAAATAAGTTCTAAGCTAAGTACTTTTCAGCTGGAGTTGACCTAGAAAGTCGCTTTTGATGTTTGATGAAGCTGTGGACAAAAAATACCCTCGACAGTTGGAGCATCTGTTCCACCCAGTGATGGTGTACCATACTCAATGTTTATTCTTCCTCCAAAATGGACAGATCTATGATGTGGAACTTCTTTCTAACAAAATTCACTTGCGTTAGAAACTTCCAGATAAATACAGAAGAATCGTCTGACCACTGAAAAAACAAACAGTAAGTACTTCCTAATACTGCCCTTCATACTTTTTAAACATCTTATCAGGAGGTCTATTTCAGCTTTCCAGTGAAAAGGTGTCCCAGGATTCATTCCTGAGGAGCACAGAGGTATTCCACTATTTACATCTCCGGGCATTGGCCCTCTAATGCAGTCTTCCTGTGTTAAAGAAGTAAGTCGTCAACTGAAATGCAGGTTCTAAAACAAGAACCCACACTTTCAAAGCTAGCATTTCCACTGCCACACAGGAAGCAAAAGCAAATGTAAACAAACAATTTAATAAAACAGACCAAAAATACACTAGATAAGTGGGGAGTGGCAAAAAGAGAGGGGGGAATATTGAGAAACCACAGTGTTAGTATGCGTTTGAAACCTGATAGCAATGCTGGCTGTTAACACTAATCTCCCCCTATGTGCCCTGCTTGAGCTGGTCACCTTAACATTCATTCTTGTATTTAATCCTCATGACAGTTATATGATACTGTTCTTACATCACCTGTAAAATGTAAAATCACCATTTTACAGGTGAGGAATTAAGGCTGAGAGCATTAATGTAACTTGCTTAAGGGATCCCAGTTAAGCCAGTAAGTGGTGGGACTTGTATATTAAGAAACAAAACAATCCCAAGCAGTCCAGAGGAGATAAAATGAGAAGTTGTTCTCACAAGTGCCAAAAATATGATCTAGGGGATTCATGGGCTTGCACTCTAGCCTAAACCAAGGGATTCACAAAGCCAGGTGGCCAGGAAGGTACCCAAAGCTTCCCTTGAAAGGAAGCAACTAGAAACTGGGGTATAGATTTGACTTACATAAAACCTTTTGACTTATGTGTGCCCTTTGATAAAAATATATACTTACGTATATAGTCACATCCTCAAATTGGAATGCAGAGTATGTAGATGTTCTTTGTAACATCTGATATGAAAGAATATGATAAGGTTAAACTTTATGTTTTCCCCTCCTACGGAGTAGTCCTATGGACAAAAATGGATTGTAGACTTATTACTGTTCTTGGGTATTCAAAGTGGGTATCAAACGGCAATAATCTTATTTTATTACAGTCAGTGGTAGTTTTTTCAGTTCATTCTGAAAGTTCCATTGTATATTATTGGTTGTTTTTCTATAGGAATCAATCACAGATGAAATATAAGTTAGAGTGGTCTCTTGTAAAACGACTTACATAAAATTTAATGGGTCCATAGCAAACTTCCAAATTAGTTGTAGAAAAGAATAGTAAGTACAATATGCCACAAGAGGGCGTGCTGGCACTTTTAAATAGTAATAACCTGGTAGGCAAAGTGAGTGAGCTTAATTAAAGACGAGGTGTAGATTTCAGGTACAATCCAGTTGCTTTTCTGCAGTCATTAAATATCAGATCCAGAAGACTTTCTTAGTAACTTTTGTGGGATTTGTAAAGAGTAATGAGGTTTTTAAAGACACCTAATTTCTTATTTTTATAGAAAAAAATGAGATTTTTTTTGTCCCAAAGTGTATTTTTCTGGATTAATATTATATATATACTTTGTACCATTACCAATTATCAAGATGGTTTGGGGAAAGTTGAACGGAAATATTGTTTCCTTTTGTTATCAGCAATACAAATTACAGATTGGTGAAACTGGGGTTCATTTTAACAGATGGAGGAAAGGTTAAGTGGAGAAAATTATGACAAATTAGCAGAGATTCAAATAATCTTCTCCATAACATAACCCTTCCCTTTACATATGTAACTAGATGATTCATCATATATTTTAAAAGGAATTTTATTGAAAAGACTGTCCATCATTTTTAGGCCTAATATTGCCTTTTTAATAAACCAGTAAAATCAGAACATGGGATTGAAAGAAGAATATGTATGTTGTGCCCTAAAACAAAGGATTAAAAAGAAAGAAAAACAGGCAAATGACAAAATCCTCACAGCATATGTGTTTTGGGTGATCCTGGAAGTATATGCGGTATTCCTCTATCAGAGGAAAATTTACAAATATTTTCACTGGAAATGTTCCTTTAGTCCAGGGATTGGCAAACTTTTTCTGTAAAGGACCAGAAAGTACGTCTGGCTTTGCAGGCCGTGTGGTCTCTGTCTACTTCTGGCGACTTAGTTTCGCCACTGTACTGTGGAGGCAGCCACAGACAAACAAATGAATGGGCCTGGCTGTGTTCCAATAAAATGTCATTTACAAAAACAGGGGTCAGGCTAGATTTGGCCCCTGGATCACAGTTTGCTAAACCCTGCTTTAGTCTAGCTGTGGACTCCTTCACAGAAAAGGGTGAGTGAGAAGGAGAAATAAGCTTAGGAGACCTGGACACAGGGGCACACAAAGAACCTCCAACTGGAAGGCATAAGGATATAAGAAGCTTCGCCTTGGGTCTCAAAAGAGGCACAACAGAGTCCTTAGCAAGAAGCAAAAATAAAAGACGTCTTAGGGAAAAGCGTACTTTAGAAAATTGGTTGAAACAGATACATAGCCCACATCTAAAGCAAATAGAGCCTCGATGGTGTAGTAAATCAAAAATATCTTAAGATGGGGAGTTTGTTCTGAGCAACAGTAGCCCTGGCATTCTGAGCCACCCAGAAGTAAGGAGAATCTTGAACCCTACAGAAAACAATGGAGTTTTGCAGCAAGACAAACTGTGGGTCATACATTGGTCCCAAGGATGCACCCTCATTTTTTGAACATAAGGAAGCATGTCCTAAATCCAAGCTCAAGGACATTTTCTAAAGGACCACTGAAACTTTAAAATGTTTTGAAAATGCATTTCATGGTTCATAGAAACATCAGATACAATCTCTATGAGTGACAGATACATTACACTTTGATTTGGGAGATGAACTAAGATTTCCACGAAATCAATAAATTAACTGCTGGAAAAATAGCTTAGAAGAATACATACTGCAGTGGTTCCCAAGTCTGGCTGCAAAAGAATGTCAGGGAAATTTCTGAAAAACACAGGTTGTCAGGTCTCCTTCCAGACCTAATGAATTAGATTTTCTAGTCTGTGGTCCAGGCATTTTGACATCGGTGCCCAGGTGGGGTCTTCTGAGCAGCTGGGTTAGCCTCAGCCCAGGGTCTGGCATTTGGGAAACCCTAGGGCAAAAGACAAACCCCAGGGATGGAGTTTGGCCATGCTGGATTCAGATTCAGGCTCTGCCTTTTATTAATCATTTGACGTTGAGCTAGCGGTGTAACATTTGCAAGCTCCAGTTACAATACCTGTAACAATGGAGCCAACATTTACCCCTCCTGGAAGGACTGAAAATCTGATGTGGTCTGACAGGCTTGGAGTATAGATGCTTTTCGCTCTTTTACATCTTCTCTCCCCATTTTTCATGGGGACAGTGCAGCTGGATTTGCTCCACTGACTGGTACGCAGATGTTTACTAAAAGTGAAAGTATTTTGAAGAAGATGCACAAGTTTAGTTTTGCTCCACAGGACCACTCGGTCTTGAATTTCCTGAGAACTCTGGGTTTAGGTCACGCCGTTGCTGCTCTTAAAAGTCAGCTGGGGAGAAGCCAAAGAAGGGAGTCAACAGACACCCCATCAAGTCCTAGCCTGTGCGTTGGATTTCTTTTGCAACTTGGCTTAAGGCAGTTCAAACTCATTGTTGGTAACTTGGCTTTCAGTTCCAAATTCCTGCTGTGGTTGAGCTTTGTCCTTACATGCAGAGGTAGGGGGTTTTGCTTCTTTTTCAGAAGTTCAGGTGCAGTAGATTAGGCTACATCTGCTGCTGCTTTATTCTTTTTTTCCCCCCTCTTTTCTCTGTTTTATCTTAATGAAGAAGGACATCACTCTCTCTGAATCTGGACTGTGGAAAATCACGGGGCAGCCTACCAATTGTTCACTGGCAGGGGCGTGATACTGAGGAAGGAGCTGGCAACTCCCTTCCTCTGGCCAGGAGCCTTTTCCTTACTTGTAAGCAATTATTCATCGACTCTTTGGGAAGAGGGGTTGTTACTCCTTCCTGAACACACAAGGCCAAAATGAACGCATCAAGGAGGACATTAATTTCTATAGTGCATGTTAGTAAAGCTCCCTCCGTGGTAGGAAAGTATTTGTGGAACAAAAGAGAAAGTGGAGTTTGGCAACCGTTCGGTTATTTTGTTGAAAGAAGAAAGCCAGGAGAAAAAAAAAAATTCTGATTTCAGGAAGAGCTGCTCTGGCGTACAGGACCATGGCGGCTTCTCCAGTGCTTGTGTCTGACAAGTCAGGGGAGCAAATCTGCATTTCGGGAGTTTGTGGACCCAGCATGTGAGTTAAGTTTCTTTGCAAGTGAAAGCTGAGGGCTTAATTGTATTCTAATTTAGAGTTGGGCGTTAGCCAAATTAGGAATGAAGAATCCTACCTCAGCAAATTTACTGCCAAGTTTCACCATTAGTTCTAATTAGCAATTTCAAGCAGAGTGAAGGATGCAGCGATAATCTTTCAAGGAACCATGCTATGGCAACTGGACACCATTTGAAGATTAGAGTGTTATTTTTAGGACAAAAGCTCTGTCAATTGAATGACACTTCTGAGACCCAAGAGTAAATCTAAATTTTAAATTATCCCCTTAACTCTATGCACATCCCTCAGAATCTCAGAAGAAATAAACATTCCAAAAACAAAACATGACTTTGAATTATTTTTACCAGAAAAAAATTCTCCAAGCCAAATACTAAAGCAATGCGCATATGTTCAAATTAGTCAGATGTAAAATTGTTAAGTAAAGCTGAAATACTCATGTGAAGAAAAAAAAAAAGGAAACAAAGATGAGTGGCCTGCCACTCAGTTTTTTAAATTTTCAGATTAGCAGTCTTGAATGCAAAGAATCTCCTGTCTCAGATAAACTGTTAATGCCTTTTTATTTTTCTAAAATAATCTCTCAAAGGATTACTTTGGGGTCAGAATAATAGCATTACTATTGGTGGTTGAAAGTGATTGCTTTGTCCATTTCCAGGCACTTTTGATATTTGTGGTGGAGAAAATTAGTTCCAGCCAGGGGGAAGTCTTTCAATGCAGCAGTAGTTAACAGTGCTTTTTTAAAAAATAAGTGGGCTACAACGCACCATGACATCATTTAATAATGATGCCTGCCCATACAATGAAAACTTTAAATAAGATTAAAAAATAGGTAACAAGTGATAGAGAAGCAAATTGCTAACCCAGCTAGAACATCACTTTATAAAACTAGAAACCTTGCCATCATCTCTGTTTTTGTTCTCTCTGCCTCTAATCAGCGACAAGTTCTCAGTCCCCTTCTCTTCATTTTCTCAGCCACTGTCTGCTCAGTTCTTCACTGTCTGTCCCCTTAAACTACTACTGCAGTCTTCTCAATGCTTCCCCCTATTTTTTTAGAATCCATCCTCCTCAAACATAGGCCCAGTTATGTCATCCTCCTGCTGAATCCTTTGTTTGCTGCAACTCTGATGACTCTGGTAAGGACAAGTGTCTCTGGGATTCTCTTTGCTTTGGAGTAAGACCTTGATGAATAGTCCAGCCTTACAGAGGAGGAGGTGTTAAGGCTAGCCAGGTGGTCAGGCCCCAACCAAGTAACTCAGGGTTCTCCCAGAAGCCACGAGCCTAGGGGAAAACTGGGTTTCTGTTGAGGACATAAGACAGGAGCCCAGTGGCCATCGAGCGCCCAGCCTCCTGGATGAGGACTGAACAGCACTACGCCCAGCGCCCACTCTCTGATGGATATGGAGTAGCCAGTCTACTTCCTGCCCTGCTCGGGAACTCTCTGAGGCTGAACCGACCAGTTTTGGATCTAGGTAACAGCTGGTGGAGCAGGACTAAGAAGGGCTTCCTCTAGTTTCCAGTCGTGGTTCCCAACCTGAGCTCATCATCTGAATTTCTCAGTAACAGTCCAGATATCCATTCCAAGTGCTCTGAATCAGATCATCCAGGTCTGACTCCCACGAATATCTATTTTAAATACATTTTGCAGGCAATTCTTATGTATCCAGTTCAGCTCAGGTGTGAGGAATTACTGAATTAGAGGGGGAAAAATTAACACTCCCCACCACAACATTCAAGGCTCTCAGCCACCAAGCTCTTGTCATTTTGTAGTGTTCACCTTAGTGGGTTCTTTTTTTTTTCCCTTCTCTTGCTCTCTTCCCTAGTGCTTGATCCCACTCACTTCTGTATATTTGCTTATATTTGTCACATTGCTTTGAATGCTGTTCTCCATCTTCTCCAGCCAGAAATGTCCCATAGTTACATCAAGATCCAACTAACGATGTTGTGAAGTTTCCCTTGATTCTACCAGCAAATCATGCAAAGTTTATAGTTATAAGGTCAAGGTTCTGAATCACAAACCAGGACACGTGATCCAGCAACTAGATCTGTCTCAGATACTCTAAGATGTTACAGTCGCTTGTATGTCTTCCCTGACAAAATTATGAGCTCTTGTAGGACAGTGTAATGCATACAACCCTTAATATAGTAGAAGGCATGTAGAAGGTGCCTAATAAGTGTTGAATCATGGAGAGTTTGTGTGAACATGGTGCTACCATTGTGAGGGCCAAGGGACTTTTAGCACTACTCAGAAACTAGGAACTTCAGACTTTTCTTAGAAGGTGAATGGAGAGAGTTTTTTGTCTTCTCTCTCTCTGTCCTATTTCAGTCAAGACCAGGCACAAAGCTTGCTGGGACATCAGCCGTATAGAGTCTGGAGGGTGAGAGAAGAATCCAAGACCTGCCAGGAGAAGGACTGAAGTCAGCTGTATAAGATATATACAAAATCCTCACTCTCATAAAATTTAAATTTTAATAGAGGAGATGAGCCCAAAACAAGTTAAACAAACACAATGTTTCCACAGTGATAAGGGCTTATTCTAGTAATAGAGACAGACAACAAGGAAGTACTCAAATCAGACAATTCAAATAGTGATCAATGCCATGAAGAAAATAAAAGTGATGCCGCATGAGAGGGTCTGCTGGTTGAGGGTGGTGGAGCAGGGTTAGGGCTCTCAGACATGGCTTTTATGTTGAGAAGCAGATGGAAGAAAAGAGCAAGCCGTGTAAAGGGTGGACAGGAAACATTTCCAGGAAGAGGAAACCTCAAATGACACAACCTGGAGATAGGAATGAGCTTGAGTACGTGGAGAAACCAAAGAGACACGGGCCACAGCCCAGTAGCAGAGGGGCCAAGCTGTAGGAGATGTGCTTGGAGAGGGAGGGAGGGCAGATTACATGCAGCCTTCAAATTTTCATTCTATGCCAAATGCCATGAAAAGCCATTGGAGACTTTTAAGCAGGGAGTGACATGACCTTATCGTCTGATCTACAATTCTGAGAAATATTTAAGGTATAATTAGCAGAAGTATGCGATTTCTAAAATACCTTTATAGGAGAGAGTAAAATTAGGAATTTTAAAGATTCAAAGGTGAATTTCAGGTTTTTGGCTTAGTTAATTGGGTGGCTGTGGGTACTATGGAAGGAGAAATCTTTGTATGAAAGTGGATGTGTTATTTTAGACATGCCGAGCCTGAGGTTTTCCTGGGACATCCAAGTGGAAATGTTGTGTAAGGAACTGGGTGTCTGAGGCTTTGGGAGAAGACTCAGTCAGAACTGTAGGTTAGAGATTCATCATTATCACATAGATGGTTGTTAAAACCACAAGTGATTGAAATTACACAGAGTGTGTAGCCTGCGTGGGCTGGAAATGGGCTGTTGGGAACAAGAGTATTTTAAGAGTGGATGGAGATAGTATCAACAAAGGAAGCATGGAAAGAGATCAAAGGAGTTGTTTTTACTGTAAAGACTTAAATGCTCATTAGATGTTAACAGTATGGAGTCAATGCTTTTTTATTTTTATTTTTTTATTGAAGTATGGTCAGTTACAATATATCAATTTCTGGTGTACAGCATAATTTCCCAGTCATGCATATACATGCATATATTTGTTTTCGTATTCTTTTTCATCAAAGATTACTTGGGTCATTATTGACCTTGGGGAGGCAAATTGAAGCAGAAAGTGAATTCTGACTGCTTTTGGAGAAACTTGGCAGAGAATGGAAGGAGGCAAATTATAGGGAGCAGTACAAGGTTAGTAAAATATTTTTTTTTAGGGTGGAAGAGATGGGACTATTTATACACTAAAGAGGAGGGAAAAATAGGAAGGAAGAGATTGCATATTTACGAGAAAGTGAAAGTTGGAAGGATGAGAGCTTGGAAAAAAGAATGAAGGGATGTGGAGGAGTTACCTTCAAATGGGAAAGATACCTCATTCTCCTAGCATGAAATGAGGTAAGTAAAACTGTGCATGTCCACATGTTTGCATGCAAGGTGATGGGATTTAAAATTGAGGGATTTATAGTGGATGGTCCCAACTGTCTAATCTAGTTAGATAGTAAGAGGTTGTTGGTCCAAGAGCTCTTACTATCTATGTATAATGTCTTATTATATATTTAATGTTAAACATATAATTAATGTTTTGATTTTTTATTGAGATGAAATTCACATAACATAAAATTAATCATTTTAAAGTGAACAACTCAGTGGCATTTAGTACATTCACAGTATTGCATAAGCACCACCTATATCCAGTTTTAAAATATTTTCAACATCCCCCATGAAAACCCTATATCCACTAAGGAGTTATTCTACATTCTCTCCTTCCTCCTATCCCCTAACAACCACTCATTAGCTTTCTATCTCTATGAATTAACCTATTCCACACATTTTCTATAAATAGAATCATATTATGTATAACATTTTGTCTCCAGCTATTTTTACTTAGCATGGTGTCTTTGAGGCTGTAGCATGAATTCCATCCCTCTTTTATGGCTGAATCACTTATATGTATATATCACAATTTGCTTATCCATTCATCTGTTGAAGGACACCTGGGTTGTTTTACATTTTTTAAAATTTTGGTAAAGAGCATGTAATATAAAATTTACCAACTTTACTATTTTTAAGTGTATAGGACTGTAGTGTTAACTAGATGCATATTTTTGTTTAGCAGATCTCTAGGACTTTGTCATGTTGCAAAACTGAAACATCTTCCTCTTTCCTTGGCCTCTGGTGCCCACATTCTATTCTCTGTTTCTATGAGTTTGACTATGTTAGGTACCTCTCATAAGTGGAATCATGCAGTATTTGCCTTTTTTTGTGTGACTAGCTTATTTCTCTTAGCAGAGTGTCCTCAGAAGTCATCCATGTTGTAGTATATGGCAGTATTTCCTTTTTTAAGGCTGACTAATATTCCACTGTGTATGTGTACATATTTTTTCTTTATTCATTGGTGGACATTTAGGTTGCTTGCACTTCTTGGCCAATGTGTTTAATGCTGCAATGAACATGGGTGTGCAAATATCTCTGAGATTGGGTACTCAATTATTTTGGATATATAACAAGAGGTAGGATTGCTGGGTCATGTGTTAATTCTATTTCTAATTTTTTGAGGAGTCTTCTATACTGTTTTCCATAGTAGTTGCATCATTTTAGACTTCCACCAACAGTGCACAGAGGTTCCAACTTCTCTACATCCTTGCCAACACTTGTTATTTTCTTTTCTTTCTTTCTTTCTTTCTTTCTTTCTTTCTTTCTTTCTTTCTTTCTTTCTTTCTTTCTTCCTTCCTTCCTTCCTTCCTTCCTTCCTTCCTTCCTTCCTTCCTTTCTTTCTTTCTTTCTTTCTTTCTTTCTTTCTTTCTTTCTTTCTTTGATAGTGGTCAGTCTAGTGGGTAGGTATGAAGTGATAGCTCATTGTGGTTTACATTTCTATGATAATTTATATGATAATCAGTGATGTTGAGTATCTTTTCATATGCTTCTTGGCAATTTGCTTAACTTCTTTGGGAAATGACTGTTCAAGTTCTTTGCTCATTTTTAAAAGGAGGTTATTTAGTTTTTTGTTGTTGAGTTGTATGAGGATTTTATATATTCTGGATGTCAGATATATGGTTTACAAATATTTCTTCCCAACTGTAGGTTGCCTTTTTTATTCTGTTGTTTCCTCTGCTGTGGAGAAGTTTTTAAGTTTGATGAACTCTTATTTGCCTATTTTTGGTTTTGCTACCTATACATTTGGTGTCATATTCAAGAAATATTTGCCCAATACAGTATCATGAAGGTCTTTCTCTATGTTTTATTCTAGTAGTTTTATAATTTAAGGTCTTATGTTTAGGTCCTTAATCCATTTTGAGTTTATTTTTGTATACTCAAAGGTAAGGATCCAACTTCACTCTTTTGCAGATAGATATCCAGTTTTCCCAACACTATTAGTTGAAGAAGACTATCTTTTCCCTACTGTGTAGACTTGGTGCCCTTGTTGAAGATCATTTGACCTTATAGCTTAGGGTTTATTTCTGGACTCTCTATTCTATTTATTGGTGGATATGTCTGTCTTTATGCCAGTACCATATTGTTTTGCTTAGTATAGTTTTGTAATATATTTTGAAATCAGGACATATAGGGCCTCCAGCTATGTTCTTTCTCAGGATTATTTTGACTATTTGGAGTCCTTTGAGGTTCCAAATTAATTTTAGGTTTTTTTTCCCTATTTCTACAAAAAATAATAGTTTTGGGGGGTAAACTTTAGGTTTTTTCTATGTATAAGATTGTGTCATTTGTGAACAGAGATCATTTTACTTCTTCCTTTTCAAATTAGATGGCTTTTACTTCTTTAGTTTTCCTAATTGACCTGGCTAGCATTTCCAGTACTATGTTAAATAAAAGTGGTGAGAGTGGGCATTCTTTCCTTGTTCCTTAGTTTAGAGGGGCAACTTCTCACTTTTCGCTGTTGAGTATGATGTTAGGTGTGGGCTTTTCATATATGACCTTTATTATTTTGAGGTAATTTCCCTTCATTCCTAGTTTGTGAAGTGTTTTTATAATGAAAGGGTGTTGAATTTTGTCAAGAGATTTTCTTCATCTATGAGATGATCATGTGACTTGTTTATTCTTTGTTCTGTTAATGTGGTGTATTCATTAATTTTCAAAGTTAAACCATCCTTGTGTCCCAGGGACAAGTCTCACTTGGTCATGGTGTATAATCTTTTAATGTGTTGTTGAATTGGCTTATTAGAATTTTGCTGAGGATTCTGTTTATATTTTTGAGACCCAAGACAGCAGGATAGCTAGCAGGAACAAGACAGGAACCAGATGGGGCAAAGATAGAGACTCTACTCCTCTGGTTAGGAATGGGTGACGGCAGGTTTAGAAGGACCTGGAATTTTAGGGAAACAGTCAGTCAGAAATGAGGAGAGTAAGGCAGAAGCTTATAGCTGGATCAAAATATTTGGTAAGAAAACAAATGATACCAAGTCCAGGTTTTGTTTAGTAGCAAAAGAATCTTAGCCAGCAGACAACTGTGGAGTACAGCTCCTCTTACTTGGTCACTGGGGCTTGTCCTAGGAGATTGAGTTAATTCTGAGACATATCAGAAGAAAGGCTGTGGTTAAGGAATCACCTTTCTCTGAGTATGGAATAGGGTCAGGCAAGAGCTGCGCTGGGAGATAATCATCAGAGACCTTGGCTGCAGAGTAGGAAAGCCAGGGTCTGGGGAAGTCAGATAGGCATTCCAAAGTAGCTCCTAAAGCCTCATTATTTTCCTCTTTAATCACCTCACCCTCTTCTCCCTCCTTCCTTTTATCTCGCTTTCTTCTCTTTATCCTTCTCCCTTTTCCTCTGTTCTGCCTCTTCTTCCTTCTTTTTTCTTCCCTCTACCCTCCTCAGTTCTCTCCTTCTCCCTCTGCTGGTATTGTTCCTCTTGAATCATCATGGACAACGTGTACAGGAAATAGGCGGGGGTAGCTAAGACTATTTGTCTTTGCTACACTTTTGTTATCTTTGTACTCTCAGTTCCCTACAGGTTCACATTCATTCCCCAATATAGATCAGTTGAGCTGAGGAGCTGCAACCTGGGAGAGTTTTCAAAGACAGCCCCATTCCTCCTGGCTAAAGAATCTCTGGTTACTTCATTTGCTTCCAAGGAAAGCAGATTATCTCAAAGGCAGGGACCCGTGGTATCACCATCTGCTGAGCAGGGGTGAGCCTTTACCCTCCTGCTTCAGATCGAAAGAGACAGGAAGACTGGTTGCACAACCCAGCCCTGTAAAGAGGACAAGAAGGAACATCAAAGTGTAGCCCAGTTGCCAGGGTTGGCTTCTGACTCCCAAAGCTCTCATCACTTCCATAATTGGCTTGGTGACACCTAATACTTCTTACCAGAGTAGACATCAAAGTCTTAAATTATTCACTCCTCTCTTCTGTCCTCTCATATCTACCTGAAAGTCTTGCTTTAGTGAGTCTGCATGGACCAACTCATGGCTAGCATGTGTACGGAAGCAAGCACTACAGATAGGGAGAGCAGCTCTCAGCTGGGGAATGAGCAGAGCAGAAACACCACCTGTGCTGTATGCTAGTGATACCAGTCTGGGTTCTTGGACTCTGTAATCAACAGAAATTGATAAGAGGCCAGATGAGAAACTCAGGTGAGGCATTATTGAGACTTGTGCTTCAGCACAAGGGAGTAAAAACAAGAAACAGGATCCTTTGCCTTCTTGCTGAGTTGGGGCAACCTGGTCCCTTAAATGCGGTGAGGGTAGGGGTGGGTCCAGAGGTTGGGCCAGAGAGGTGACTTAGATGACATGTCCGCATCCTTATTGAGGCTGTGTGCAGGGATCATGTGCCGTACCTTGCTTTTGCTCCTGACATCTTAGAAGTGGCAGTTGGGTTTTTGGTCTTTTTGTATCTTGTTCATAATTTGCCCCAACTGCATATACATGCAGTTATTTTTAGTCCCTTATAGTTTATTTGTATCCTGTTGCTTGAAGAGACATTTGTCCAGGTGCAAGCATTGCAGCAAAGGGGCCCAGGTCCCAGGTTCCAGCCTGTCTCACTAGCCAAGTGAGCAACAATTCCTTCCTAGGTATTTATATCAGTCTGTTCCCCAATCCATGGGCCACTTGGGCAGTGACATCTAAATTGAACATTTACTCATGCTTTTGCATTTTCTTTTATTTTAGTTTTTTATTGTTTTTGTTGTTTAATTTCTCTTTTAGAAATATTCATTTTCCTTTGCTTTGAGCAGGGAAAGGGGAAAGTAAGGTTTTGGTTTATACCTAGGCCTGTAGAGAGGATCCATGTAGCACAGTTTAGTTAAGCAGTTGGCAGTAAGAGGGGCCCAGGAGAGAGGTAAGAATTCAGTGGGAGAGAGAGACTGGTTAGAGAGTCCCTGACCACCTAGAGTTCTCTACTGCACAAGCCCTTCTCTGTGTGTTGCTCAGAGGTACTTTTGCTTCACTTGGCTTAGATGTGTGGAAATATTTACTTCTGATTGTGCAGTAGGTGGATAGGGATAGGAGCCAGGGGAGAAGGGAGGGGTGTCTTTGATTTGACTATCAGGTCTGTATGTTCCAGGAATTCCAGAGGGTGCTCTGGAGAGGGTTTCATGCAGTAATCATTTACCAAGTATAGTCACATTCAGTGAGTTTGGCTATGTTAGGTGGACACTCTTAGAATCCCTTAGCAGCACCATTTTATCTGTGAAAATATGGTTTCAAGTCCTGGACGACCAAACTAGATGTGAACCCTTAAATCACAAATCATTTGAATCTATGTGAAACATCTTTGTTATTCCTCGCTCTCTAGTGGCTCATATTAATTTATAATCCTGCTCGGGGCCAAACACTGTTTAGGACCAGGCTAGGCTAATCCCTCTCAGCCAGCTCTGGAGGAGGAATGGGCTACCTATCACGCACAGAAACCCAGGGACACCCAGGCAGGATGAACAATGTGATTTTCATTCCTGAGCAGCCTGTGTTCTCAGTCAGTTGGTCTCCTCCGGACTCAAGGCCCAGTTACCCTGGAGGTGGTGCTAGATGTAGAACAACACTGATGGTGTGCCTGCTGCAGTGATTTGATTTCTGATACCTGGGAAGTCAACTGGTTCATAATAAATGAGGATGACCTTTAGAATCTCACAGGGAATTGATAGTGGTGTTTACATCCCAGGAAAGGCCCAGAAAGATTATCTCCCAGCCCTTCTTAAAAAGTGATGACTGAAATAGGGAAACTCTCCGAGAGACTTCTGGGCAGCTACTATAGCCAGGTATGTAGATAACACACCAATCTCAAACACAAGAAAAGTATCTTCTGCCCTTTAGCAGAAGTTGGAGCACTCTCGTAACACAACTTTCCCAGTGTTCTCTACCATATCTTGCTTTCCTGTTAACATTCCCTTTTCTTTCATGTCTGTCTTTTCTCAACTCTCAGATGTCTGATGAGGTACTTAGGATCTCATAACTGTTCTTTTCAACAAAGGCTGAGTGCCCATATTTCCTAAGGGTGCAATAGTGAAGAGGGATATTATCAGAGGCGCTGATCTTAATAATAGCAGGGTCTAGCTAAGAGCCTTCATTAGGGTAATTGCTCAGTTTCAGATCCAAATTTTAACCCACATAATCATCTCTTCTTGGATATCAGAAAATATCTCCTGTATTAGTTTCTTAAAGCTGCCATAACAAAATACCACAAACTGGGAGGCTTAAGGTAACAGAAGTTTATTCTCTCACAGATCTGGAGGCTAGAAGTCTGAAATCAAGATGTCAGCAGGGTTGATTACTTATTCCCTGAATATTTTTCAGATTCATTCAGTTCTTCCCAACTCCACCTCCATTTTTGTATCTCAAACTCCCCTCTTCTCTAGCTCGTACCATAGTAATCACCTTCTAACTGCAAATCACATTGACTTCTGCTCCTGTCTGAAAAGTTTGTATGTTGCATTTGAATTTCCCCCTGCCTCCCCCCATCACACACATCCATAAAACCCTTCATGACTTCTCAGTACCTTTAGAATAAAGCCAAACTCCTACACATGGCTGATAAAGTGCAGGGCATTGGGCTTTGCCTGCCTGTCCAGCCTGGGCCCATACCATGCCTCACCTCTCACTTTCTTAGGTCCAGCCACACTGGTATCCTTTTAGTCTCTCAAATTTTAAAGTGTGTGCAAATCGCTTGAGAATATTGTTAAGATGCAGGTTTCAATTAAGTAGATCTGAGGTGGGCTGGAGAGTCTGCAGTTCTAACCAGCTCCCAGGTGATGCCAATGCTGCTGGTCCAAGACTCTGCTTTGAATCCAAAGACTGGTCAGTTCCCTATGCTCCCTTTGCCTGTGCTTTTGTACCTGCAGTTCCTGGTTTTCCTCAGTACCCTTTCCTCCTCTCTTCACTTGAACACATTGTTCAGATCTCAATTCACTATCAGTTTTCAGGGACTCCTTCTGTGACCTTCTTATCCAAGTCAAATCAGGTCAACCCTGCAGTGAAGTCTCATGGAACCCTGTGTCTTTGCTTCTTAGCACTTGGCAGAGTTGATTTCTATGTTTTCTATGGACATCTTTGGATCAAATATTTATCTCCCCCACTAGACTCAAGGCTTCATGATGGAGAGTCTGTCTGTTTCTGATTACTGTTGCATCCCCAGAGTCCCACACAGTGTGGGGCTCTCAGAATAGACATTCATTAAATATTTGTTGAATGAATAAGGAGTGGTACTCAAGTCCCTAACACATGCTCCCTTCACTAGCAGGCAAAGGAGTGACTTAATCACGCTGCCTTGTTGGATGTTTAGCCCCTCAGAAGAAAATGGCTCTGTCTTTCCCTTGTTGTCACAGGGATTCTGCTGCCTTTATTTTGGATTGCTTCCGATAATGTCAACAACCTTTGCACGCACTCTGAATTTGTTTCTGCCTTGTGGCTGTTAAGCTCAGATGTTGACCAGGGTTTAATAAACTGGTGTCTTTGCAAGCCACAGTGATTCTCTCTGATTACTTCAAATAACAGGGGCTGATTGTAAGGCATGGACATAAGGTGGATGGAGATCTCCTCAGCTGGACGGGCAGTCCACTCAGCAGAGCTCTTACTTCTGCCCAGGGTCTGACGCAGCTCTGGAGGCACCATGTCAAACGCGGAGGCTGGTTGCCCTGCTGTGTGGCCCCACCCTCAAGACGGCTCAGCTGGCCTTCCTGCCTCTGCATGGCTTAGAGTGTCTTTCATTTCCTGTTCTTGCCACCAGCCGGTTATCTCTCACTCCGACTCGCTCGCTCGCTCGCAGTTCCCACCACTTCCTGGTCCGCGTGGCACCGCTGCATCTGCCTTCTTAGCTTTTACTCCCTGGTGTCTGCTGCTCGTATACTGTGTGCACCTCGTGTTCAGGTTCACCCAGAGAGCATCTGACTGCTTTGCTTAAACTGCTGTGATCTTTTTCTGGTTCTCATGCCACAAGAAGCCTGGGCCACTGACCAGGTTTGCTGTGAGGTTGGTGCTCACAGTGGTCCAAGCAGGTCCAAGCAGGACAGTTTGCTCACATGCAGTGATGCACTGGGAGCGGCTCTTACTGGTCCCCTAGAGCTGATGGTGAAATGTTTAGGAATTTGTTAAATTCAGTCAGCAGTCCAGTTGTTAAACAGTCTATAGCTGGAAATCAGCTGGTAGGAGTACTTATACACCACAAATAATGGCAAAGGCTATAAGTCAGGGCTCTTTTTTCCCCCGAGAGAGCCAGTTTGCCAGCACACGGCTGAATGGAGTAGAGAACAAGGCTCACCCGCAGGAAGCATGCAGAGCCCTTTCCCGTGGTTGTGTGGCTGCCATTCTGAGGTGCTCCTGATGGGGGCAGTGTAACTGGTAAGTGCCCTGTGTGGCTCGTTGAGTCTCACCTGGTCACTCCCTGGAGTTCCAAAGTACACATGGACTCCTTTCATCATTGTTGCTGCCCCCAGTTGCTGCTATATTTATGGCTGAGTTTCCCCTGGAGCCAACTGTGAGATGGAGCCTTGTGTGCAGAAACTTACTGGGGAGTGTGCTTGAGTTCAACTCTTATGGAGGAGGAGAGGTAAGATTGCACAGAAGGAGGGGTTGAATTGTAATGTAGCTGTCAAGAAGGCATCAGCCAAATCTGATGAGAAGGACCAGTAATTGGATGGGGGCTGCCCTTTGGACAGGTGGCTCTTTTTAGAGTAGAGTGATTCCCAGGGAGGAACTCAGCTTAGAACATCAGATCAGCTGCCAACATTCCCAGTGACTGGAGAAATGAGTATCTGGCCTTAAGGGACACTCTGGATGTCTCACACACATGCACTGCGTGCAGAAGTGAAAAAAGTGTCCAAAGTTGTTTAGGTTTCCCATGTTAAAGCTGTTTAAGTAGGAAAGTTTTCATTATTTTTAACAAATCTGTACAGATTGTAACTCTTATTTTATATGGCCTTTCTATTTTTCAGGGCCGTCATTTCCTGAAAAGAATTGTGGCCCAATTCCCTCACTAGCAGGATCAGAGGACAATGTAATTGTCACTGTAGTGTCACACTTACCTACCTTAATCATGTATGCCCTGCTCTGCTTGTCCTCTCTTCTCAGAGGGGCTCCTGTCTTCAACATGAGTGTCGTAAACCAATGATACTGATTGCACTGCAGCCTTTCTCTTCACATTCTCCATCTTGGCATTGGTTTCAGTGCTCCCCACTCCCCTTCTTTCTGGCAGACCTCTTGTATGTTTTTATAGGTGGGTCTTAGCAGCCTATGTTGACTTGCCCAGTTGCAGATGTGGGTGCCCCAAGAAGTGTTATCTTGGGGGGAACTTTGTGAGATATGGCATGTTAAAGATGACTCTGAGTTCTCTGACACTCTCCTGTTGAGAATTTTGGGGGTTTAGTTGTCTATGTCCCTTTACTCTGAAAACGTGTGACTCAGTGTTTGCCCTGACCAGGAGGAAATGGCAGAGATGGCATTGTACCTGTTGCTTGGCCCAGTCCTTAAGAAACTGGAAGGTTCTATCTCCAGTTTTTAGAAAACTTCTTCCAAGAACATGTAAGTCCAGCTACTTGAGACCATCATGCTGGAGAGGCCAGAATAGGCACTCTGGTCAGTGGCTGCAGCTGAGTCCTGGCTGCCAGTCATCCCCTCCTGGGTGCCAGACGTGTGCATGAAGCTGCATTGGACCCTCCACTCAGCACATCCACTGGGCAGATATCCTGAGCAGCCTCAGTCAATGCCATGGGAAGCAGAAGGATTACCCAGCTGAGTCCTGCCTAAATTCCTGATTGGATACAAAAGGTCTTAAGATACCATCAAATGAATATTGCTTTGAGCCACTAAAGTTTGAATTGCTCTGTGACACAGCAGTGAATCCCAGGATCATCAGGAATGTGGCATTCTCAGTCTCTGACCAGGACAGTGATATTTTCCTCATAGTTGTTTCATAAGTACTGCAATTAAATGTTCCAAAAATATCAACTGCTTAAATATGTTGCTCAGAATTCATTAAGCAATTAAGTGTCTAAGACCTCTTTCTGTTATCTGCCTCGACATGTAAGGGATGTGTGTTGGGAGTTCACAGCCTTTTTTCTATTAGATGAGTAGATATGGAGAGTGCCAGGTCTTTTTCTCTCTGTTCCCCCCTTTCCTTTAGAGTATAGTCCTTTTGATCCAACCTGTAACCTTGTAGAAGGGAATATGAAGTGGTTGGAAAATAGAGGGTTAAAAGCAGTGGTATTTGGGGCCACCTTCACTCCTTCAGAATGGAATGGAATCCTAGAATGTGTTCCATTTACTACTTGGGGGCTGTTATCTCTCCTTGAGGACAGAGAGCTTTAAAAGTCTGACCTTGCTAGGAAGATGCTTTTATCTGCTCTCCTTCCATTGGGGAGAAACCAGCTTTTCACGGAAAAATTTCAATTGTTTTTTTTAAAAAGAGAAAGAATGGAATCTTCACTGAACTGCAGCAGAAATGTGGACCCTGTGAAATGAAATATGATTGAGAAATTATTCCCAAATCGAATCAGACAATGAACAAAGAATCTGACTTCTGCATACTAAGACACTGTCCCTGTGAGCCTTGCTGTGGTAAAATCTTCTGTGGTCAGGCAGTGTCAGATACCCCGAGAAGCCTCCTGAGAATTCTTTGTGATTTGACTCATAATTTTGCACTCCCTGTCCTTCTCTGCTGTGCTCTTGGGTAAGCACAGAGAGGACTCTGTGGAGCTGCTTTGAGCTGCTAAGGTTTGAATAGACCAGAAAAGAGTGCAGGAACATTAACTGTCCTGTGCATAGGACTAACCCCATCACAGTGTCTTCTGTGCACTGGAATTACAGAGGTGAAGAGGGAGTCCACCCCAATGCCCTCTTTCTCTCATGAAGAAGAGGGAGGCCCAAATAATTTACATGACTGATCAGTATCACATAGCCAGTTACTGACAAGTTGGGATTAGAAAAGCAGTCATTGTATTGTGACCACATCAACTCCTGCTTTTATAAATTTGTTCTGTGCCAGGCACTGGTGGTCAAGAGCTGAATAAGACAGAGGTGGTCTTGGCCTCGTGGAGCTTACTCAGAGCAATCTAGGGAGGCTGAATTAAAAAATGGAACCCTGTGATGGAGTACAGAGTTAGTAGGATCTTAATCAAATTAAACTTTCCTTGGCAGAGTCTTACTTATTGAACTGATGTTAGAGTCACCGAAATTTCTTCTAGGATATTCTGATACCCAGAACATTCTTGGGGGAGAAAAGTTTGCTCTTCTTCCCTGATTTTATTAAATATTTTTTTAGCGATTAAGTTCACAGGCTTCATTTCTATTACTTTGTTGCGAGCTTTGCCCTTGTTCCCATGGAAACCTGGAAGCTGCCTCGTCAATCTCAGGTTCTACGGCTAAGGTTGATAGCCCTGTAAAAGGTTTATTCGTCTGATTTTGTTGTCAGGGAGAGTTATTTATTTACTCTGATCCTTTTAGTTTATACTCTTTATCAAGTGGAACTGATTGTTGATATGAGACAAATAGACAAGTTGATATATGAATATAGACAATTCTGATATGATGTAATTTGCATTTAGAAGAAGGTTCTAGAGCACTCTCAGGGCAAGATACAGTTTATCTTTCTGTATAAATATGTTAGCAGCAACAATTGAATGAGAAACAACCTAAAGACAAGATTGGATGGGAATGTGTTGGGATAAACCATGCTATATTGCCTGTATTCAACTGTTTATAATCTACAAAAATGGCAATGTCCTGTAATTCAACTAGATGTATTCTATTGCCTGTATCAAAATCAGTTTGATTTGATAATCATTTATCTATCTTGGGACAATTGCCTTAAAAGCTTTGGGCAGTTTTACCTGTGCACAGCTCAGTTTCCTTATTTGAATAGTGGAGATAATGATTGATTTATAAAGTCACTTTCTCCAGCCTGACACATGTTGCTTACTTCTCAGGTCCTCCACAGGCAAGAACTCTCAGATTGGCTGGCTCACACCTTTAACCCTCTCCTTGGATAACTTGAGCCTTTTTTTGCACGACCTCTTAGTCACAGGTTGAAATCATTTTTTGTGAAGCCACCTGCATCACAACTCATTGGCTCCAGCACATTTACACTGTGTTTGTTATCCTCAGGCTCTGCCTTATTAGTTGAGTGGTTTGCAACCTTGGATGTGTACTAGAACCACCCAGTGAGCTTTTAAACTGTACTGACGCCTAGACTCCACCATAGAGTTCCTGATTCCATTGGTCTTGGGAGTGCCAAGGCATCGGTATTGTTTCAGAAGCTCCTCAGGTGATTCTAATACGCAGCCCAGGCTAGAACCAAAGTGCCCTGATCAGTCACTCCATGCTTCTGCCTCTTGATTAATGTTCTCCTTCTCACTCATGAGGCCCCTGTGTCCTGAGGACTTAATCCAGGTCATATTTATACTTTTTGTCTGGTTTTTAAATGCAGCCCTTTCCATCTTCTGCATCAACAAGTTGTTTGTGAAGAAGAGTTTCTACCGGAAAGCCTGGGGGAAGAGAGGCATTCAGAAAAAGGCTGCTGAGACTGGAGACTCTGGGGTGTTTGGGTATGGAGGGCTCACGCCACTGCTGGTGGGATTTTCCTGTTACCAATGGAAGTCTCAACCAACGTGAATACAGCAGTGAGAACTGCCCAGGAGATACAGGAGGTAAGGCTTTGAGATCTGAAATTTGCCGAGTGGGGTTCCTGACTTGTAACACCCTTGTGCTTTCTCTGCCTCACTCATCGGGTCCTCTGAATGCAACCTGACGTTCTGGACACAAGCCATTAATACCACTGTAAATATCTTTGCTGGCCCAGTTCCTTTCTGTTCATATTGATGGCTGGAATTCTGTCCAAATTCTGCCTGCTCCATGAAGCCTTTCCAGAGTCCACCCCCAGCCAGTCTCATATATTGTTTGGAGCTTCCATGACATCTGGCTGCAGGCAGCGTAGAAATAGCAATGGCCTGGGGATCAGACTGGGTTCTAGTTTTGCACAAACCCATGGTGTCTGATCATTTATACTCACAGTAAGTATTTGCCAAATGACCGAATGATGGAATGCATGAGTTGCCTTGGGCAAGAATCTTTTCTGAATCTCCTCTCTTTATCTCTGGAATAGGGCCATTTTACAGAGATTTATTTTCTCTAAGAGTGGTCCTTGGAATGCCTGTATCAAAATCCCCTGGGGTTCTTATTTAAATGCTAAACTCTGCCCTCCCATCTGAGTCAGAATTGCTGGAGGCCTGAGAATGTATGTTTAATATGCACCCCAGGTGATTATTACGCTCAATACAGTTGGAAAACCCCTGAATTAAGGGTCATTTGTTCAATTAAAGTGACATGATGGCAGTTACAAATGTAAACCCTTGGTATATTCATAGAGGTGGAAAGTTCTTTGTGTTGAAGTTAGAAGAGCTCTCTTGGTTGGAAATGTGTTACTAGTGGAAAGAGCTTGAAATACTCCAGGCACATTAGTATCATCTGCAGGTGGAAGTATGCTGGGCAGAGTGATAGCAGCCCATTGGAATATCTTTGATTACTTACAGATCCTCCCCCTTCATAGTCAATAATTACGCATTAAACACCTGCTCATCAGGCTAAACCAAGCCCTGGGGATACAAAGGGTGATTTTGCCACATCTGTTCCATATAGATGTGGCCATTATTATTCCTGCTTTGCAGAGTTGTTTCCAGGACCAGGAACCAGAAGACTTAGGAGGTAACTAAGCCCAATTCCCCAGGTGCTCGACTGTCTTCCTACCAAATCTTGAACTATGCATTGCAACTTCTTTTTGCACAGTGTCTATGGATTCTGTTTTCCATAGGAATGACTTCTGAATTTTATAAAGGAGATAAATGAGGGAGAATAAGATTTTCTTCATAAGAATTTTTGGGGCAGATATCTTTGCTGTGATGTACCAAATCTAAGCAGAGTCTACATGCTATGTTACAGGTTTTTGGACTGAAAAAATCTCCTAAAGATGTAATATAATCACCAGCTGTGCCACCTTTATTACTGCTCAAATCATCATCTGTCTTCAGATGAAATTTCTAGTCATCAAAGAGCAGACTTGCTGTGTTTCTGATTAATTGTCAGAGCCCTTCTTAGAAAAGCTGGCTTTTATTTCTGACTACGTTACCGAGCCACTGTGTGATCTTAAGTATGTAAAAGAGCTTTGAGATATCTTGGTTTCACATTCTGTAAAATGGAGATAAAAATACATTCCATACATCTTTCAGAAGCACCATGGAGATTAATGAGACAGTGTTAGCAAGCATATTAAAGTCACCCAATTATTTTCATATTCAGGTTTCAGATTCATTTCCTAATACCAAAAAAGGATCATGTATTTAAAAAAAAAAGTGACTATGTAGGATTAAGATTATAGTGAGCTGTAATAGTTATTTCCCCAAAAGAATGAACAGATGACAAGGAGGATTATTAAGCTTCTATATATAAATCTTCTCTTTTACTTTAATTCCACACTTTGACCATACTTTAGAAGACATTTTTTTTTATTACAGTGCCAGGAATTTTGATACATATGCCAAGCCGTCTGTTTAATTTAAAAAAACCACTGAAATGGACTAAACCCTTACATCGTCAGTAATCATGAGCTTTATTGAGTAATGAGGGTGATAGATACCCCTAAGCAAGCAGTAAGCTCAGAGACCAGCTCCTGGGTGATTGTCATTATCTCTGGGACAACTCCGTCCCTGCTGGAGGAAACCTGAACCAAAATTCATGGACTAAGGGTGAGAGGGGACGATCCATCATCTCCAGCCCATCCATCATGCTGTTGCCCCACGTTGTGCAGGGAGTTTTCCTGCCATGAATTTCATCAGAGGCTGTATTTCATAAGTGGAGCCTGGTGATCAGACTGAAGGGTCACCCTGAAGCCCCATCTGGAGAGTGGGCATCACGTGGCTGCCTGTCTCTCCTAGATAGATGGCTGCCCTTGCAGCCACATGTTTTAGAGATATGGAAAGCAGCTTAGAAAAAGCTGAGGGACCAGCCTGTGGCTGCAGAAGTGGACACAAAACACAGGATTTGTGAGTTGAGGGGGAGAAGAGGGGCTAGAGGTGGGAGAAAAGAGGGATCAGAAAAAGCAGGAAATAAAATATGGAAAAATGAACACAATATAAGTAAGGTGGGAGAAGAGAATAAAGCATAGATGGAAATAAACCAGAAAGAGATTTATCTTTACATTCACTGAGATGATCGGTTTGGGGGCAAATCCTCCACAAAGTTCCTGTGTCAAGTGTACATGCATCTACTTTCCTGGAAACCTTTCATTTTCAAAGTGTTTGTGTGAATCCTCCCCACTCAATCCTCTCAATAAGCTAGGTCAATATTATCCCTATTTTACATGTGAGTAAAAGGAGGCAGATTATCGTCAAGCTTAAGCTTCAGGGCATTTCGCCAGCACAGGCTCTGGGAGGAATCCTGACGGTGTGATTACATTGTCACATATTTCTGTAAACTTACGAGAGAAAGCATATCTTCAGATTACTGCTGTCTCTTTCCTTTCTGACTTCTCCACCGTGCTTCACCTCGTCTTGGATGACAATGGGCATTTGTGGTAACTGGCTGAGGGAAGTGGAGGTGAGGATGCACTTCGATGGGGCGTGGTGGAATATATTTAGAAGGTTCTAGGTCACTGCCATGAATGGTTAAGCCATTGCTAGTTGTCCCAAGGTTTAGATGTGGTGCTCCTTTCCCTCGATTCAGTCTCTGATCCCGGTGGACAGTAGAGAAGAAAGGAGGCTTGAAATAAAGAAGCTAGTTTGGGAGACACTTTTCCAGTCATCTGATTTGTAAAACTGTAAGAGACCATGGAAAGGCATGGAGGAATTTTAAATGCACCTTGCTAAGTGAAAGAAGCCAATCTGGAAAGGCTACACACAGTGTAATTCCAACTATAAGACATTTTGGAAAAGGCTGAAGTGGAGCAATGAAAAAATCAGTTGCTGCCGGGGTTGGGGAGTGGGGAGATGGAGGAGTTGATTAGTCAGAGAACATAGAGAATTTTTAGGGCAGTGAAGATACTCTGTATGACATTATAATGATGGATATATGTCATTATACATTTGTCCAAACCCATAGAATATACAGCAATAAGAGTGAACTCAAGGTCAACTATGGTCTTTGGGTGATTATGATGTGTTGATGTAGGTTCATTTTGGTAAAGATGTAGCATTCTGGTGAGTGATGTTTGGTAATGGGGCAGGCTGTGCATGTGCGGGGATGTGGAGTATATGGGAATCTCTGTACATTCCTCTCAGTTTTGTTGTAAACCTAAAACTGCTCCAAAAAATGTCTTAAAATTGTAAAATACAAACATCGCAAAAAAAAAAAAAAGTCAAAAGCAGGGAGGATTCAGTTATTTTTGATGTCTAGTCAAAGTAGAGATTTCCTCCTGTCAGAAACATACTTGATCATATAGCACATATAACTATATGCATACCATTTTCTTCTTTTATTAGATGGGAATCCCACAAAATAGAATTTATTATAATTGCTGTGTTTGTAAGGCAAAGCCAATAGCAATACTTACAAACGACAAGTACCACCGAGTGTGAAGCTGGGTTTTTTTTAATGGTTCCCAACTATTGATGATAGAAAAACAAGATTCAATTAATCATGCTAGAAAAAAAATTATCTTTGTCCCCTTAAAAAAGTATTATAAAATTGTCATCATATGAGGACAGCATCAAATAGTATGCAGCCAAAACTGTAGGGGGTAAAGTATGATAGTGCTATGTGAGGCAGCATGAACATATCTTATTTTTCAAGATTTTGTGATAGTTGTGGTATTCGTGAGCATTCAGAATTTTTTTTGTTATTATTTCATTTCTCACTATATTAAATAAGTACTCACTTTCATGCTTAATTTTGGATTAGTAATTGGATATTTTTCTTAAAGAGGGTCTTTAAATTACATGTAATCTTTAGGTTCCACAGAACCCGGATTTGATCCTGGAGATTAAAGGTCAGATAAATAGCTTTTCTAAGGTCACATGGCAGTTGGCAAAATGGGCCACACAGCACAGCTGAGTTCTCTTCTGCCATCTGTCTAGCACTTTAGTCTTTTGCCAGCTTTAAGAGAAAAGTGAATATTGCTCTGGATATGCATTCCAGAAAACATAAACACATTTAAATTGATGTAATGAAATACATAAACATCAGAAGGATAAGACCCAGAAGGAAATGACTAATAAGTCAGTAATTTTATCAAGTGGTAAATTTAGTTATGAAAAATATTTAAAAGTAAAACAAAAATTAACTGAATTTATTGAGTTTCCCTTTTATATAGTGATGAATGGAGAGTACACATGTATATTCATCAGGCAATAGGAATAGCAAACTTGAGTTCAGAAAACCTTGATTAAAGTCCCCTTTCCGGTTCTAAGGAGCCTGGTGATTGTAGCAGGTTTGATTAATTGTTCCTCCCTTTTTCATCCTTTCAGGGCCAGTCCCTCAGTTACAGCCTCCCAGCTGGACTGCATTTAGGTTAGGCGTAGCTGTATAACGAAGTTTTGGCCAATGGGCTGCAAGTAAAAATGATGTGGGTTCTTCCTTATAATGTTTTTAACAAGAAAGAGTGGCCTGCCTGCCCCTTCCTTTTTCCCTCTTTCCCCGAGGCTGGAATGCAGATCAGATATGGCATTAGTGAGCTTCTGGTCACCTGCTAAGGGCAAAACCTAAAGGAGCAACAAAATGGAAGGAGCCTGGGTCCTCAGATAATTTCACACTGTCTTCTAGGCTGTGAAATGAGAGAGAAATAAATCATTAAATGTGTGTTTTTTTTCCAGAAGAGGTAGACAACTCCATGATGATAATCATACTGCAATATGTGTACAAATGTATCAAGTCAATGAGTTGTATATACTACACTTATACAATGTTGAATGTTAATTATATCTCATTTTTCAATGGCTTTTTTGGTACCACTGTATTGTTGAGATCTTCTTGTAAAAATAAGCTTAATCTGTACCATAGTCAACAGAGTGAACGATGGGCAAATTATCACCTCTCAAACCTTCTATTTCCTTGCATGTAAAATAGGGACCACAATGCCAAGCCTGGCTACGCATGCATCTGCTCCAAGTTTTAAACTAAATAATGTAGATCAGAGATGAACACATTGTTTGATAGAAAATATTATTTGTATTTGGATATTACTGCTGAAAAAGGTGAGATGAAGGTTTTTATTTTTTAAATAACCTTTTTATTTTTGGAATAAACCTAGATTAATAGAAAATTAACAAAGTAGGTACAGAATTTCTGTATGCCCTCAGCCAGTTTGCCCTAATATTAACATTTTATATTCCCATGGCACATTTGATAAAACTATAATATCAGCATTGATCTGTTTCTATAAATCCAGACTTTATTTGGATTTCACTAATTTTCCCAGTAATGTCCTTTCTTCTCTTCCAGGACCCTATCTGGGAGGGGTGGAATACAATACAGTCAGAATTCAATTTTTTCTATTCTCCTTTCCTATTGTAAGAGCCTACTTACAGTAGGAGGAATTGGTTGGCATAGTTGAATATGTTATGGTTCTTATGCAGAGCGTTAAGCATGCCTGGGATTGCACAGAAAATCCCTGGCTAAGCTGAGAACGCCCTTGGGTTTGTCACATGCCTGCATGCATAGTTGTGCTCTTCAACTGATACCAAATACAGTTAACTATAACAACTGTGGGAGGGGTTGCATGCTTCCAGAGGATGTAATATACCATGAAGCAAAAAGTATAATTGTGGATGGCAGGTAGCAGTTTCCAAAATGATTCAGAATCACTGATCTGTTCTCTTCTGGATACTCCTCTGTTCAAGCTTCTAACATGTCCACACTTAACATACTTTCTCACCCTCTGTATTTGTGAGTGTTGATCACGATTCCCTTGCCTTCTGAAAACACTGTGTTTTTCTTTGGTTATTTCTGGGGGGATAGCTTTCAGATTTCAGTTCTATGAAAGAACTTTAGGTTTAATCCTGAAAAATTTGCTTTTGTAGATGTTGTTCTTTCGAAGCTACTGAACACAACTCACAAATTCCTGTCATCTGTATCTATTCACATTGAGAGGTAAAGTGCATTCACCTCCACTTACAGTGTTCTGTCACTGGAGGTCCTGTATTTTATCCCAGATGAACATAGTGGATTGTGGAGAAACATATAAGAATATCTTGGTATTTTCATTATGACTGTAATTGACTTGCTGTGATATTCCATCTTCCTAATGAATAAAAAATCACTGCTAAAATTTCCTCATTCAGCAGAAATACATGAACAAAGAAAGGAAGTAATTTAATTCTAGCTTATGTTGAACTCTGACTTCCTGGTCACCAGTTTTGGGTGCCAGGCTACTGGGCAGTTTCCGGCAACAGCAAATGATTGCAGTTTTCTCCTTGGAAAAGCCCCTAAATATTTCAAAACAAGTATTTAAGGTCAGACAGAGGTACATTCTCTTGCTTATGAACATGCATTTTATAAACATCCATTATGTGCACTTTCTGTTTTGTAGCTGTCTTGGGGTTCCCTTCTTTCTCTCCCTGATGTCAGAAACTTCCTTATTCTGCTGAGCCAGCTGACCAAATCCTGTGGTCCTCCACCTGCCTGCCACCTCCCCACTCCTCGCCCCGCTGCCAGCACTAACCCATCTTGTCACTCCTTTATTCTCGATGCCTGAGCAGAGTTGAATTTCATAGCTCTGGGAATGTGGACGTACTTGGTATATAGTACAAACTGGAACTCTAAATGTGGGTTCTCTTAGGAATTCATATGGCAGAATCCTTCCAGGAAGGGTTGAATGGCTTTTCCCCTCAGTCTTGGAACCAAATAGTCACATAATAATGTTTGTGTGGAAAGTATACTTAACAATGGACTTGGTGGGGGGGGGTGATGATTTGGGAAAAGTTGGAAATGCCTGGGTTTCCAGCACTATTCATATTCACTTGGTAACAAAATGAATTGTGGTTTTAGGGTGTGTTTCACTTTTGGAACAATCAAAATAGACTGTTATTGTAGGCATAGTATAGCATTCAAATCAGAAGTGAATGACAAGGCTCAGTTGACTGGCCTCTGAGAGTGGCCTTCATCCTATATTTACAAAGTGTTCCAGAATTTCAGCCAAGGAAAAGTCTGAAAAATGTGAAATCAAAATGACTGGGAATAATTTTGAGGTTGACATTTCTTTTTCATCCCTAAAATTTAATGTATATTTAGAAAGCAAATTTAGAAGCATATGGTGTTTTATTAGGTTACTTATGTTTTTAACAATTACTCCTAAAGGAAACGCCGTCTAGTGAACCTTAAACACTGTGCTGTTTGAGAATTTAATGAGAAATAAATGAGTGAGAAGGAAAAGAAGTGCTTGTATTGGCTACACTGAATGTACAGGTGATTAGAAAGGTCCTGTGGCTGTAGGAATGAGGATGGATTTCGTTAATTAAAATGAAACTCAGAGTGGAAATCATATGGGAAATAAATCTTTAGGAAAACAGAGAGCCGCTTCATAGGCAAAAATTAAGTGATTAAGTGGCCCCAAATGATCTATCCCATAATGATATAATCACATGGATATTTTATTTGATGAAAGAAAAATAGATAATCTGGGGACTAAAAACAGGGAAACAGAGTGGGGCAAAAAGCTAGACATAAGAAGGACTTTTGTTCTGTAGCCAAAATCTTCCTACTGATGCTTTACTGTTTTCAGTGGATGATGGGGATTAAGTTTTCTCTAAAGATGAGGTCTCTAGTGCACGAGTTACTTCTCTTCTACTATTCACTTCTACACTCTAAATTTCTCACCTTTCTGAGAGAAGCTTTACAGAACGATACTTTCAAAAGTATCAGGGGAATTATAAGTAACAAGAAGATGGGGGACAAACTGAAAAGAACCAGGAAAAACTACAAGCTTGAGGAGCTGAGAGTGCAGAAAAGAAATGGTATCTCAGTGCAGGAGCTTCTGTTCATGGGGGAGAGAGGGGAAAAGGGCACTCTGCTTGCAGAAAAGGAAAGCAGAGTCAAAATGTTGCACCAAACCAGAGAGAAGGCAGCATTCAGAGACCAGGAAACTAGGTCGCTGAACCTCGGGTTTAATGTCCAAAGATTCAGGTCCGTGTAAAGAGACTCACAAAGAGAAAAATCAGGAGTATTAACCACAATTCCAGGCCAACAGAAGACTGTTGAAATCATTAAGCACACAAAAAGCACACAATGTGCCAGGAACTCTGCTGGGTGTGCAGAGCAGAAGGCACGGTCAGAGATGTGAGCCAGGGTTTGAGGGTGTCCAGGGGCTGCAGCAGCGTGAGGAACGAAGGGTGAAATGTGGGTAGGCAAGAGCTGGTCAAGGCTTGAATGGGTTCCTAATACTCACAACAAAAGAAATGAGTCAAAAATATTGAATAAAAATCTTTAAGGCAGGTAAAAATAGATTTATCCAACAATGTTTCAGAGAAGTATCCCTGATGAATGAGGGAATGAGAGACAGGAAACTGAACGAATGGGGTTGGCAGTATCCAAGTGAGCCCGGTACCTCTTTGAGGTCTTGTCTTAGTCACCTCTGGCTCTTTAGGACCTAGAGCTTGAAACTGAGCTTTGGCTCAGTAAAGTGTTGGCTATTCTTTGTAGGAGCCTTTAAAAAAATCTTCCTTAGTGACCTTGGGGGAGCAGAAACAGATCGGAATAAATCAGAACAGGTTCTAGCTACCCTGGCGTTGAAAAGTATCAAAGTGACAGTTGAGGTGCTGAATTCAGCCTACAGGCTTGTGTTTTTTCCTTTGTCTTCATCAGCTCAGATTTTTAAATATCATTTAATTTGGATTCCCCTAGGTAAGAGATGTACCCTTCAGTTTGCTGTGGTCACAAGCATTCCTTGCTATAGGACATAATTGTTTTAGCTGCTTCATACCTGAAGGCATTTGAGTTTTGAGCCTTTCATACTGCCAGGGAAACAAAGAACCACAGCCAGCTGAGTGAGTGATGTGAGTGAGCTGATATTAAAAAAAAATGTCGTAAGTTCACATGGAGTATTTTCAAATGTATATCACTGCCTCAAAACTAGGGGCAGACAGGTACATCCTCTTATTTGTTTAATTAATGTCTCCAGTACCCATCTGCCCTTGAATAAGAGGTCTAGAACCTGCTTCTTAAGAACTCAGTTGTTTAAGGATCCCAGCCAGGTTGGTCATACTTGCAAATGCCAGAATTCCAAACACCATCAGAAACTGATGACGCAGTTGGTTGACAAAGGTCTCTTGGTGCTTGCTCACAGGCTTGAACCCTTGTTTGCCAAACAGCTGTTGAGGCCAGATCATCAGCTGCACCCAGTGCTCAAATCAGCGCTTCCCCCGCCTCCAACGAATACGTCCAGTTGGCCAGTTCCTTCGCAAACCCCAGGTCCTCAGTCAGACTGATCCTCCTCTCCAGGTTACTGTCTCCAGGCTACTCCGGTTGACCTGGAGTCTTCCTAACTTCTCTCCCTGCAGGCTCTGGATTCTTTATGTAAAAAGACTATTTCTTTCCAAATGACAGCTTTGCTACAGGCTGTTCCTTGAACAGTAAAACCTTGCTTGAAAGACAAAAGGTTCTTTTTCACCCTGCTTATTCCCTTCACCCACCCCAGGGCCTGTCCCCCCTTAAGTTATTTCCTTAACTAAGGAAGACTACTCAAAAGCTTCCTAAAACATAGAAGATCTGCTTCTGCGTGACTTTCTCTAATTTACTTTTAAACCACATCAGATGTACTGTTTGCTCCCTGCACAGGCTTCCAACTGCAGTCACATTTTTCACATGAAGTTTGCGTTGACTTAAAAAACAAAAACTCAGGTATAAAAAAATTTTGCTTAGAAAGATGATCAGATCTAATAATCCAGGCAAATTCTGTAAAACAGTTACCTAAATTATAAATTACATGAGTGAGGCTGTGGAAACTCAGTCCTTGGAAGGTTCTCTTTGACCAAATGTAATAATTAGGTCAATTGCCAGAACTTTGTAGATGCTGAGCTGCTTTCCAACAGGATCTCATTTATGCTCCCTCTAATTTTATATATAATTTTAAAACCTAAAGAAGTTACCCTGGGAAGACTTTAAATAGAAGTGGCCAAATAGTGTACAATTCAAAAAAATATGTATATAAAACAAAAAAAAGTCAGTTCCAACAATTTGATTCCATCTGATTAAACTGAGAAAGTAACTTATCACATTTGGTAAAAGGGCAGCCTTTTTACTAAATTATAAATATGTTAACTGAATAGAAGTATCATCTAAATCATATGCCTGTTCCCTTCTTTGATACATGCAAATCTGAACTTCCCAGATAAACATTCAATAAAAAGGTTTTAGACCTAAGATCTTGTACTACTGGCCATTTATATAATTAAGTATAGAAATGTTTTAGAAAAATATAGGAATTTATGATTTTTAATTGACTTTATTTCAGCTTTGACTCAAAACAGATTTAATTATGGCCTAATTTACAAATTCTTAATAGAGATTCTTTCAAAAAAATTTAAAATTGTTACTTAAAATAGTAATAAACCTGCTTGGTTAAAAATATCTATAAAAATCTGCACTGAGCAGTCTCCTTCCCACCCCATCCTTACTTGCCCCAGCTGGCACCCTCTTTCCAGTAAGGTAACCACATTTATTTAAGTAATCCTGAAATTTTTGTCATGTTTTTGTGAGGAGAGGAGGAGGAAAATGAGAATGGGAAAAGAGAAATGGAATTTAACTTTATTAATATATAAATAAATACAAATGTTATTTTTCTGCTCTTCTTATATAAATGGCAGGTAGCATACTATACAAATTTTTCTACCTCTTTTTGTATTAACATATTTTGTAAATAATTATGTAAAAGTACGTAAATAACTTCCCCATTCTTTTTTTTGTAACTGCATAATATTTTATTGGATTGTTCCCAATAAAGTGCTTCAGTGAGAAACTGTGTACATAAACATTTTACATATGTGCGAGAATAAAACGTTAGAATTGGAGTTGCTAATTCCAAGAATATATTAAGAATTTGTTATTCTTGTAGATGTTGTCCAATTATATTCCATTAGGGCTTGAGACAAGTTATAGCCCTACCAGCAATTTATGAGAGTGCCGATTTTTTTGCATTTTAATCAACTCAGTGTGTTATGAAACTTTTGTCTTTTTATCCATCTGACAGGTGAAAATGACAGGTTGTTCTGATCTGTATTCCTTACGTTACAAGGGAGCTTATGCATCTTTTCCAGATATTTTAGGCCCAGTTATTTTTTTCTTTTTGGTGAATTATCTATTCATATCCTTTATCCATTTTTATTTATTTATTTTTTCTTATCTGTTGAAACACACTTTATATTTTAGGGATGTTAGGTTTTTGTCTACAGTAAGTTTCAGATGTGTTTCCCAATTTGTCATTGTCTTTTCATTTTGCTTATAGGCTTTTTGCTTTTGATTCTTTGGTTTGTTTTGTTTTGTTACACATAAGCTTTGACTGTGTGATTGAATTTATCAGTCTTCTTTTAAGACTTCTGGTTAGTGGAATCACAGTCAGAAAGATCTTTCCTTGTCTTCTTCTATTGCATTTATGGCTTTCTTTCTTTTCTGAGTTTTCGATTAAGAATTTTTTTCTGGGTACATTGTAAGATTGAATTCTATTTTAATTTTTTCCCCAGATGGCTACCCAGTTGTCCCATCAGCATAAATTAAATAGCTTGTCTTTTTCCTATTGATCTGAATTGTCATCCTTAATCCTCTTATGTATTTTGGTCTATTTTTAGACGTTCTATCCTGTGACTTGGTCTATTTATTCATGAGCCAGACAGCACTGCTATAACTGTTAAGACCTTATATTTCAACAAGGATCATTCTCCTGCATTGCTCTTCACTGATACAGTTTTCCTGGCTGTTTTTTGCCTGTTTACTTTTAAAAAATAAGCTACAGTGTTATCTTGTCTAGTTTAAAAAAGTCATTATTTTTTGTATTAAAAGAATTAAAAATATATGAGTAATTGACATTTATACCATGTCGAGTTTTTTCTCATACTAAAACAGAGCATGCCTTTCCTTTTCCTTTTGATCAGTTTTTCTTTTGTGTTCATCAGTGGGTTTTTAAATCTTTAGTTTTTGTTCATTTCTTATTAAGATAATTCCTAGGTATTCTGTAATTTTTGTTGCTGTTATAAATGGGACCACCCCTTAAAGGCTGTTGACACATGCAAGAACAAATATAAACTGAAAGTAAGAGGCTTAATTCTCTCTGTTGAAAATAAGGGAAGAGATTTCCCTTCTCCATCCTTTTTGTTAGAGCTTTTACTTTAATTAATTAATTAATTGTAGTATAGTCAGTTTACAATGTTATATCAATTTCTGATGTACAGCATAATGTTTCAGTCATATGTATACATACATATATTCATTTCATCTTCTTTCTCATTACAGATTACTACAAGATGTTGAATATAGTTCCCTGTGCTATACAGAAGAAACTTGTTTATCTATTTTATATATAGTAGTTAGTATCTGCAAATCTCGAACTCCCAATTTATCCCTTTCTAACCCTTTCCCCCACCAACCATAATGGAGTATTTGCTTTAGAAACTTGTAATTGGAAGTACTTTCTCTTCTTTTTGGGGTGTATATAAATTCTGTCATAGACTAGATAGGCCTTTGTCAGCTTTTTGACCCAGGAATGCATTTCTTAAGAACTTGGGAAACAACTCCTTTCTATGTAAACATCCAAGGAAGACAGTGCCCCATTCCCAGGTTTCAGCAGGAGGATAGGAGCCTAACTTCAGCTGACCTGGTTCCAAGTTGTAAAACTACGTTCTGACACAAAGATATGAGAAGTTTGTTTTCCCTTTGCATAAAACCAAGTAACTGACACAAATGGGGTCCTCAATTGCCAGGTAAATGTAGGGGGAACTATGTGAAACAAAATGGTGTCTTCTAACCTAAGGACTTTGGTTTATCTTGAGAACATGTATGTAATGGGTTTTATCTGCTTGGCTATGTGGGTGAAGGGTGGGATGTCTCTCCATTTTTTTTTTTTTTTTTTTTTTTTTTGCTATCTCTTTTCAATTGTCTGTGATGGGCATTGCATTCTGATTTAATGTTTATTCAACAAAGAAAGTGTTTTCTTTCTTGCTACATTTGTGGAGAGGATTTCTGGATCAGGAGAAGATTTCGTTTTTAATTATGTTTCCCCAGCACTCAGTGGGAGTTGTGCCCTCTTTCCTCCCCTTTCTTTGTTTTTGAGTATGTTGGCAGAAGCTGCAGCTGCCATCTTGGACCATGCAGGTGACCTTGCAAATGGAAACCGTCCTAGGGTGGCCAAGGGTGAGTGAGGAAAAAGATAGCAGGAATCCTGGTCCCTGATGACTACTGAACCAAATTGCTTATCTTTAGATTTCTTTTATATAAAGAAAAATTAAATTCTCTTATATCAGCCACTGTTATTTTGGTTTTTCTGTTAAACAAGGCTGAAACTATTCTAACTGATACACTGCCAAGAGGAATATCTTCAGATAAAATATAGCCAAATCAGCTTTCTTATTTAAGCATCCTCTAACATTTAACTGGCTTTGTGCTGACATGCATGTAAGTCAACTGACTTAGTTACCGAGACATACATTTTATAACCAGTTTATTTTTGATCTTTTACCATGAAGACATTAACTCAAATTTAAATGTTCTCTGGGTGCATTTCTGGCTTTAAAAAATGACTAGGATGAACTTTTGGTAAATACATGTCTTTATCTTTTCCAGGCAAAAATATTCAACTTTTCAATTTTTTGTCAAATTTTGAGCATCAGTCCTCCATTCATGAATATATTGGAATGGGCCCAAAGTGTTCTTAAGGGAAATCTTGACCCTCTCATCAGCTCAGTTCTATGCAGAGTAGTTAGATCTTCTACCTCCACGTGGTTTGGAAACACTCGTCAGCCTATGTTAAAAGATGTTAATTCAGTGCTAGCATTGCTGATGATTAAAACCCATCATTCTCTCCTAACAGCAGTACCTGAGAATGTCTCCAGGCACTTGTCAGGAAGTATAACATTAAATTCACAGCCACTCAGTACGAAGCAAAAGCCCACTGAGAAGAGTGATATTTGTGGAAGACAGCTTGAAAGATACGCAGCTCTTCCTTTCCTCAGATGATCTGAAATCCATACTTAACTTAGATGGTGGCAGGGCTGCTTATCTAGATTTCATTGCTTCAGTCCCCTGGACAATGGCTTTTACTCAGTTATGTTTTGTGATTATGACTGCTGCCTACATTTGATGATACTACAAGTAACAGCAGGGTGAACTTAACTACTGTAAGGCTATTGTGGGTCAGTTAGTCATTACTTGGCATGGTGTTATCTTTATGAGGTCTCGTGCAATGACTTTCTCTGGTTTCATTACCAAACTTGTGTGTCTGTTGAGTGAGTGATGGATTAATTTTTATTGAGCAATTTGTTTATTTTTATGGACTTTGCATTTTTGTGTGGCATATACTTTGCTGAGTTCAATGACATCTTTTTCTGAAACAAGGGACATTGAAATAGATACTTGGCTTAATGTAGCTTCCCCTTCTATACTTCACATATTGTCCTCCTGATTGCTATTCCAGTGCCTTTTTCCTCCCTGAGTTACCTTTTGGCCTTGTCTCTTTGGGATAAAGGCAAAGAAGGAAACTTGGTCCATCCTGTTTTTCTTAGCAGGACAAATATATTTAATTTATTTTTTAGAGTGAAGTTTCATTGAGCCTCTGGAAAAAGAGCGTCAAAACTGACTCTTTAAATGTCTTTTAAAATGATTAAGAGAAATTTGAATTATTTTTTTCAGGCTAATAATTTATGTATTTTTAAAGCTGTTTAGAATTCTTACTTTACTTCACTTATTTTTTTTTAAAATTGATAATGTGTCAACACAGCTCTAAAATCAAAAGAAACAAAAGGATATGCAATGAAAAGTCTCTTTCATCCCATGTGCTCGAGTTTCTTTCCTTGTAAGTTGCCAGTGTTGTTTCTTTTGTACCCATATTTTTTGTATAAATAAAATACGTAAATTAAGAAAAAAACTATGGTAATATGCTGATCACACTGTGTAACCTTTCCCATTTGTCAAAACCAGTATGTATTAGAGCTTTCTCCATATCAGTACATAAAGCGTTTCCCCATTCTTTGCTCTGGTTGGTAATTATTCTATGGCTATACTTTAATTTCTAATCCTTTTAAAAAATGTTAATACAAACAATATTTTATTGGATGACCTTGTGCAGAGCTAATTTGCCTATTTGAGGATATCTGTAACGTAAAGTCCTAGAAGTATAACTTCTGGCTTGCATTTTACATGTAATTTAAGTTTTGATGGGCATTGCCAATGTGCTGTTCATAGAAGTAGTACTAATTTACATTCCCCAGCTATTTTAATATTGCTTCTTAAAACGAGCCCTCAGAGCATCAAATTACTTTATCTCATTTGAGTGCTGTTCAGAATTAACCATAAATAGTCTTTGCCCACAAGAACTCACACGCAAGAGATAATTTTTTTTTCCCCAAGGGTGTACGTATTTTGTAATTGACTATTTGGCTTTTTGAAATTTATTTGCCCACATTTCTTTGTCCAGACTTAGAAAAGTCTGGAAGAGTGAGTGTAATGAAACAGGCAGCAGCAGCTAGAAAGGTAGTTAACAAATGACAGTCCTCCCTTGCCTCAGGTCCCATCATGTTGTCACAGATGTCTCTTGCTCCCGGACGTAAAGAGGCCCACGGCTACTGCTGATTAGTCCATCCGTAGATCACACAGGAGATGGGAGTGGGGACAATGAGCTGGAAGCCTGGTGTCTAAAAGTGGAAGCTTAAACATAGCCTTGCCCAGAAGAACCTTCCAAACTACAAATTATTCCTGACTTAAAAAAAAATTAAAGTCCCCAGGCTTCCTGAAGGATTCTGATGTGAAAGTGGGGGGGGGGGGAGGGATAAATTGGGAGTCTGGGGTTTGCAGATACTAACTACTATATATAAAATAGATAAAACAACAAGGTCCTCCTCTATAGCACAGGGAACTATATTCAATACTTTGTAATAGCCTATAATGAAAAAGAATATGAAAATGAATATATGTGTATGTATAAATGAATCACTGTGTTGTATACCAGAAGTTAACACAACACTATAAATCTATTATACTTCAATTAAAAAAAGAAACAATGAATCAAAACAAAACAAAGAGCATCCTCTACATTGGCTGGCAAGAGCCACGGAGAAGCATCTAGTCTCAGCAGGGGTGGACCCAGCCATGTAGCTCTATCTCCAAATGGCTCTAGACTCCTCATTTTACCTGTCAAGTAGAAGGACAAATACATTCTTCTCTTTGTCAAAACAGTGTCTCAGAGAGCTTAAGTGCTTTGCCTGGCATTGCACAGTGGAGATGGGGCTGAGATGGAGAAGGTGGTTCTACCCACCTCTGTTAACAGACCTCAGGGCACCGCTCTCGCTCTCATCAGAAGCCAGAGCTCTGCCTTGCTCTCAGGGCCCTCTCTCCACAAGTTGTTCCCACACTATTATTCTGGTTTATTCTCAGATTAATCTTTTTCATAGAATCTCTGCTCTAACAGAGTGAATTCGATGCTTATCTGGAAACACACTCTATTCTTCTCCACCTCATGTCTTGATGCCCTTTGTGTGCCTGGAAGGTTCTCTTCCCCACTTACTACAGGTCAAAATTCTAGCTGCATTATGTGTTCATTAAACGTTCCCTAATCCTGCCCCAACAAACTGCATAATCTCTCCCTTGGCCAAATGCATGCTGCACTTTCTCAAGTTTCTCATCCAGCATTCTGAGCAGAGCTACTCATGTTTATGAATTTGCCTCTCGTCTTCCTGTGTTGGATGATAAGCCCTTTTATGACACAAACCATTATCCTTATATCCATTATATCTATTTTAGTGCCTGACTCATCTGAGGGGCTTAAACACACACACACACACACACACGAATGTATTTAGCATAAACATAAAGCAATTCTGATTGAAGTAGATGAATGAATGAAAAAGTGTAACTTTTCTCCTATAAACTGAATGGTGGAGGATATTTTTCATAGTTGATGCTGTATATTTGCAACCAGAAGATACTGTTTCCCCCATTTCTAGTGAGCCAGTCGTTCTCAATGCTTTCAGGATCACCTGGATAGATTTCTTAAACTCAGGTTGCTGCTCCCCTCTCCCGAATTTGATTCAGTAGATCTGAGAGTGTATATTTCTGACAAATTCCCAGGTAATACTGACACTGCAGGTTCAGATCCATCGTAATAAGCTATAGTAATTGTGTGAGTGAAGCAACAGTGTAGTAATGCAATCGTACCTCTGTTACTTTTGTTCAGTTAGCCCTGAGGTGTTTACCCAGGAGGTTGTTGGAGAGACCCAGAAACAGTCTGGACTGTGCCAGTGGGTCAGTGGGCTGTGACTGATGAGAAGACCAGTCTTCCTGAATGGCATTGTTCAGAAGTTGCTGCTCCCTTGAGTCTGGGGAGGAATCCAAACAACCACTTTTACTGTAGTCCTTAACTCCCAGAGAAAGGACAGTAGCTCTTGAAGGTTAATCACTACTTAGACTTCAGTAGTCTGTTGTGATGAGGTCGGGGATGCCAGGCACCATATAGAGGCCAGGCACCATGCTGACGGGAAACCTTTCTGGTCGTATCGCCGAGCCCAGGCATGTACTGCTTGCCACATGAGAGGCCAATACACTGAGAGATGAGGTGTTGGAGCAAGGAACAGCGACTTTATTCAGAAAGCCAGCAGACTGAGAAGACGGTGGACTAGTGTCCCAAAGAACCATGTTACCCAAGTTAGAACTCAGGCTTCTTTTAAAAGGGGAGGGGTATGGCTGGTTGTTGCAAACTTCTTGGTGCCAAAACCCTTTGTTCTTGCAGGTGTGCTCATAGGTCTGGTCACAATGCTCCTATAAAACTGCAATAAGACAATTGTTATTTTCTGTTCTGCAGCTTTTAATTAAAGCTTTAACGGTCAAGTCTGGGAGGCAGGCCTTGAGAATGGGTTATCCTGTATATTTTAGGCTATAGGGAGTCATGTTTGTTTTTCTGTTACAGTCCTAATGTCTAGATTTCAAAAGAATAGACTAGAGTCACAAGAACATAATTTGAGGGACCCAGTGCAAAATAAAAATGAAGGATCCTTTGATTAAAAAAAATATATATATATATATGTATGTAGAATTTCAAGAAGGCAACTACAGAGCAGAAAGCACATGTGAGGCCCTTCTGAGTATCCAGGTTGCATGTCCATGACGTTGGTCCTGACCTTGGCCACACAAGGGCTTCCATTTCTGGCAGAGAAAGCAAATGTCAGGGAAAGAAACTGGGTGAGATGGGAGAAGTTGTATGATGCAGGTGTAGATGGTGGGGCAGGAGGCTGGTGTTAGAGATGACTTTTCCTGCTTGGGAGGGAGCAGGACCATGCGAGAGTTTATCGTGCTTCTCAGAAGGGGCCCACTATTTAAAGCTGACATGTTATTTATTTCTAGAATTTTCCATTTAATATTTTTGGATCACAGTTGATCAAGGGTTAACTGAAGCCACAGAAAGTGAAACCATGTACTAGAGGGGACTACTGTGCTAGGATTTAAGAGGTGGCCTAAAAAATGTTTGCGAGCAGGACTTGTTCCTATATGCTGTTTTTTCTTTCACTCAACTATCTTTCATTCCAAGACGTAACTGTTTTGACTGCCTGGTTCTATTTGGTCTGGTGAGCAGATTGTTCTTTAATATTTTCATTAAGGAGCATAATTTTTGTCCTCACCACCCCTGTATACTGGTTTCTTCTTTTTTCTCCACTTCCTTTTAGTTTTTTTCAAAAGATCCTTGAAAAAGCCTTAGCAAGAGCTAATTAGTTTTCTCAGCAAAATTAAAGGTGAATCATCTTCTAGTAAGAGTCCCTTGTCTTCTAATGAAAATTTTTGCTGATGGTCATTTGTAATGCAAACAACGTCCCTAACTCTCACTCCAGACATGAAAGGGAGTCTGCTTCCAAAGAAACTATGTAAGATTTAAGACCTTTATGACTATATTAATTTTAGGAAGCATTTTAACTTGACTTTTTTTTTTTTTTTTTAGATAAGGTATAAAGTTTAATCCTCCCAATTCTTTAGAGTCTGAGACTTTGCTAAAAAAGGAGGCTCCCAAAGTTCCAAAGCTTCTGCTATGGGCAGCTTTGACCTTGAACAACTCTCTGTTCTCCGAATTGCTACAACAACCTTTGAAGCTTTGTGGGCTTGAGGAAGACAGCAAAGTCTTAGAACTTCAGGTTCTCTGTCTACCAAATTCGAACGTTAATTTCCATCCCATGACGCATCACGATGATTTTGCTTCAATTGAATTCCCTCAACATTGTTTCAAATAATGGGGGGTTGGTGTGGGTAGGTGGAGAACATCTCTTGTATAGGTTTTTTTTTTTCTTTCCCTTTTTTTGGCTTTTATAGTATAACACACATAGACTTAATAAGGATCTTTTGGTGATTGTCCATGTTATTATTGAAGGAAGCAGAGATTATTGAAGCAAGCAGAGAAGCTACTGAGTTTCATGCTTTGTTATGTGGTACAAAGGTGCTGTGGCCTTCGTCTCCCAAATTCTGCTCCAGCTCTGGGGGTGGGAGTAGTTTGAAAAGTTAGGTAGAAATAGGTTTGATGGGATGTCAACACTCTCAGCCTCCCAGAGGACTACCATTCATCACACCCCTGCTCAGGCCCCCATAGTCCAAAGACTGGTTTTTGTCTGTTTTATGGCATTGCTCTGAGTCCTTCTTTCCCCACTGACTCCCTGAACAAATCTGAACTTCATAAGCAAAACATACTGCTGCCAACACTCAGTAGTTTCAGGAAAGCGGAGAAGATTGAAATTTTGAGTTTGACCCTCTCCCCTGTGTGTTTGTTCACAAATTCGAAAGCAAAACCCTAAGAGTTACTGAAACGGAGTCATTTGGTAATTGTCACAACTGTTAGGGCACCAGTGTCCTCTCAGGTTTCCTTCACCCACGTGGAATCTGCTTCTTTCAAATATTGCTTCTGTTGCTAAACTGAAGACACAATAAAGATGAAGTATGATGACAAATTCCTAAGAAACGCTGGACTGTTTGCTCATTCAGACTAAGGTAGAGTCGTTCACTTAAAAAAAAAAAATTCCATCCTGCTCAGCAGAATTTGCTTTTGTTTTCCTCCCTGTCATTTACTGCTTGGTTATGGTTTAATAACACAATATTCTCTAGTTCACTGCCCTCATAAAACTGGCAGGCTGAGAAACAGCTACAATTGGACATGTTCCCGCTCTGGGTAAAGAGATGAAATCCTGAGGTTCAGTCTTGCTGGAAGTGGAGATGGGGCATTATACGGCAAATCTGGTTTACCAGACATTTTTGCTGAGATCAGGTTGCTAGACACTCAGGCACTGCACGCCTCCTAGGGGCCCGTCCCCTCCAGCACACTCACGGCTCTCACTTGCTGTAATTTCTGAGCACGTATTTGTGTTGTTAGTCTCAAGAGATGCAATGTTGCCCTAGTTATGATTGAGCTGAATAGTACTTCTAGAGGTCTTCCAGAGAAGACACTCTTGGGTACCAGAAGGGTTAAACCTACAGTGATGTGGTTTTTTACTTTCTGTTTTTTAAAAGAAGCATTTTTCACTTTGTGGGACTGCAGCAAATACAGGGGGAGATGGGGTGTAGAATCACTGAATGACAGGAGGTGTCTGTTTCTGTGCCTGTTACAGAAGCAGGGTTTTTATGACCTAAGGATAAGTTTATGAATAGGCATTTGTATGATGGTTGAAGAAACAGCATTTTTTATTAGTTGTCTCCTGCTTTTTAAACTAAAAGATCATCTGTGATACAGTCCATTTAATTAATATGACACGACTATTTGAATATATAATTTCTCCTTTCATGCAGATACTCTTTAGAATGGAGGCTGTTTGGAGGCAAATCTGATACTTAGAAACCCAAACAAATGGGAAAAATCATAAGTGATAAGATCATACATTTTGTAAACAGATGCTAGACTTACTAAATGCTGGAGCTAGTGGCTAGGCCTAGACCCTGTTAGCCAAAATGCCTGGTCTCAAATCCCAGCTTTGCCACGTACAACTGTATGATGTTGTCAGCTTGGTCTTGTTGTGCCTCAGTTTCCCATCTGCAAAGTAATGGTACCCACCTCTTGGATTTATTAAGAGGACTAACTCATTTAACATATATAAATAATTAGTGGTTGTTAGACCACCTTTTGTGATTATTATTTGTTATTATCATTTAGTCAAAGTTCCTCTGGTCAGATATCCTGTCTTCCAGTCTAATGTTCTTTCTTTTATACTGCTGCTACCCAGAAAAGAGCAGTCTGTATGTTCAAGTGTGCCACATTATGCTGGTAAACACAGACACTGAAAGTGTGTGTGTGTGTGTGTGCGCGCGCGCGTGTGTCTCTAAATATGGCAGTCTGTACCTCAAATAGTACAGAAGGGTCCTTCAAAGCCACGTCTTTGTCTCCTTCCATCTAGTCTATTCTAGGTGCCTCCTCAGTGGTCTCTCCCTGGCCATCACATTCGGCACCCTGCCCCAGAATGACCTTTCAGAGAAATGTTTGACCTTTTCTCCTAGTGGAAGTTGTAAGGTCGCCAGTGATATAATTGGCAGTTAAAAACCCTCTCGAAGAAACATTTTGGTCAAACAGCTTGTTGCAGGCTCTGTTTGCGCAAGTCATCTGTGTGAGGCTTTGGAGTTTGGTGACTCATCAGTACTGGTAAAGGTCACAAATACCAGTCCAAGACCAGGAACATGCCTCCGAAAAGTGTACATTTTTATAAGTGATACTAGGTTTTTATCACTGACCACAATCAGCATTGGATTTACTGTTTTAATCTTTAAGAGTCTTGCTCTGTTCCCGAAAACGAGAAAAGCACTTTTACCTTAGGCCAAAATGTAAATGTGTGGCATGTTCTTTTCCCCAGGCAAGTGACTCACTGCAGATGTAATGACAAGCTATCCTTCAGTTTGAGAGTTGATCAGTGAACTGGATGTGGAGCTGCAGGAAATGTGCAGTGTTAGGAAATTAGATAAGCAAGAGTATGTCTAAAATAAGCCTCTACTTGTTAAAATAATCTACTAGCCCAGCTAAAGTTAATGGTCATCAGAATTTGGAAAGCACGTATTCATAGATTCAATTCATTTCCTCAGCATTAGTTTAATGAGTGTCTGCTAACTAACAGTCCCTGTGCAAGGGATGAGCAAACGACACAAGGAGATACTGTCCTTGCCCTTAGGGCATTTTCAGTCTTTGCTGGAGACTGACCCTAAATGAATGCTTGCCAAAATAGAGCTATAAGCAAAGTATTATGAGAGCACAGAAATTTGGAGAAATCATTTCAGAAGATTGGATACTTAGAGTGGGTCTTAAAAAGTAAAAAGAATATTCTGGAGAGAGTGTGGGGGCAGGGCAATCCAGAAAGAGCCAGAGAGCATCTATAGAGGCAGAGAGATAAAGGATGTATATCCGAATGTTTGTTTAGATGTGTTTGGGGAATTGCCTGGAGGGAACATTTCATAGACAAGTGTACTGAGCAATAAATCAGTGAAGTAACTGAGTCCAATGGTACAGAACTTCGAATACCCTCCTGATGGGTTTGAACCCCGCCCTCAGGCATCATACCATCGTATATTTTTTAAGTAGGAGTGTGACATGGATAAATCTGTCTTTGAAAGCTTGCTTGGGAGACAGCCTGGTGTATGGATCAGTAATGGGGAGGATTGGTATATCAATATATATAGGGAGAGTGTGTTAGTCAGCTCAGGCTGCTGTAACAAATTCCATAGGCTGGGTGGATTAAACAACAGATACTTACTTCTCATAGTTTCGGCGGCTGGCAAGACCAAGGTCGGATGCTGGCCATTCGGTTCCTGGTGAGGGCTCTCTTCCTGGCTTACGGATGACTGCCTTCTCACTGTGTCCTCACAAAGTAGAAGAGCGAAAAAGGGAGAGACAGAGAAAGGAAAGAGGGAAAGTGCAAAATCTCGTTTCTCTTCTTCTTCCTCTAGAGGCACTAATCCCATCATGGGCCCCACCCTCTTGACCTCAGCTAAACCTAAATACCTCTCAAAGACCCCACCTCCTAACACCATCACATTAAGGGTTAGGGCTTCAATATATGAAATTTTGGGGGTGGGACACAAACATTCAGTGCAAAACAGAGGGGAATGAGAAGGCTTCTTAATAACCAAGGTGTTACATAGCAGGGTTAGAATTGACGCTGAGATAGTTTAGTCATGGTGGCAGAGATGCTCCTAGACATGTTTTGAGGGGCAACATTAATAGATCTTAGATGATTGGTTAAATGTGAGACCGAATAGAACGAAGGGTTAGAGTTAAGGATTAAAACTGTCAGTATAATGATTAAATACATAAGCACAAGTGTTAAACTCCCCGAGTTCACTCCCGGTAACTGTGTGATGTGGAACTAGGTTCTTAAATTCTCCGTACCTCAGCTTCCTCATCTGTAGAATGGGGCTAATAATCATACTTACCTCACAGAGAAATTGTGAAAGTTAAATATGATAATGGGTTTAAAGCACTAAGAACAGTCTTTGCTCTTCAATAAGACTCTACAAATGTTAGCTGGATAGTATTTTATTACCAACGGTAACTAATAATTGTATTCACTAATTTTTTGAATTGCCAAAACTGGCTTTCTGATGTGAGAAAGGCACTTGCTGTCTTCAGGTTCTGATGGGAGCTGTCCTTGTGGCTTGTCCTGGTTGCCGTCCAGAATGAGGACATCTAAGGCACCCTCTGGACTCGGCAGCAGTTGCCTTGGTTCAGACTACGCTTTGCTCTTCTTTGCAGGAAAGACTTGTTCTGCTTTTTCTTTTCCCACCGTTTTCCTCTCCTGGCTGTTCCTGTGGTCACTCAGAGTGCAGAGTGTGGAGAAGTAATCCTACAATTCCTTCAGACAGAACATCTGTGTGACAGAAGTAAAAGCTAGGATCCCAGGTGAAGGTGGTGTCATCTCATGGGAGCTCAGGAGATTTGGGGTTCAGTCCTTGCCTCTGAGGCTAATAAGGTCTATAGAGAGTTTGGAAGTTTCATAAGCAGTTCAGGCCATCTAAGGGGGAGAGATGAGATCAGCAGTGTCCAGTCGGCACTTTGTAGATACCCAGGGTCTGCCAGTCACTCAGAGCTGCTGCCAGGCTCTTGGTGGTGGTTCTGGGGACCTGGGGGCAGGGGTCGTCTCTGAGAAGGATGTGGAGCAGCTGTGCTGTGATAATCTCCACCGTCTTTCACGTTGAGGGTGGCAGCCACTCAGCTTTCATATATGTTACACCTCAGTTGTTCTTGAAGGATTTTTTTTAAGAAAGTGCTCTCCTAAAATAAGAGCAAATCAAATCAAAGCTATGAGGCTCTGAAAGGCCCCTTTAGCACCACATATTAGTGGTCTCCTGTGGTATTTCTGTATCTCACTTGCTGATTCACTTTGTGCTCTGAGATGAGCCCCATCCGTGTCATTCTGGGACAGAAATTGCATCCATATTCTGAGGAAAAGCAGGGGCGCCCTGCAGGCTGTGCAGTCTGCTAGCTCGTGTGTTGTCTGTATAGGTGTGAAGCTGAGAAGAGGTGGAAGAAGCAAAGGAAATGTGGTTTTGCATGTTGCTGGCTCAACTCTCCCTGCCTTATCTTTTCTGTTGAGTGTGGGAAACTCCCCCAACCTCTGGGCCAGCACTGCACCAGAACCCACCTTTTTCTGGTGTCTTGTGAGAAGCAGTGGTTGGTCACGGGACACTCTCCAGCTCTCCTCCCACCCAGGACTAGGTACATTTCTTTCAAGAATGTGTGCCGCTGGCTGGCAGTGTTTCAGACTGAGTGACATCTTCCTCTGATGCAAAATAACTGGAGAATTACTTGTGGCAGGGAGTGGGGGGAAGTAAGAGAGAGCAAGGAAAATAAGACAGGTACAAACCAAAATTCAATATTCTAAAACCTTCAGTGATTTATCTAGAATTATTGGGTGTTGAATCTACTAGGGGCTGTATACATCTTTTACTTTTTGTATAAAATTCAGTCTTCAAATAATTTAAGACCTAACACCAGATTAAGAGAGAAAAAGAGAATTAGATAACTGTCTTTGTTACACAAAGGATTACTTACAAAATAATGAAAAGTCCCTCTCAGCCCTCTTAGAACGCATAGAAAATTCAGAATAGTGTAAGAGTCTCCTGAGTACGTTCCCTCCTCTGGAAATCCTGGACACCTGAGCTGAGGGGTTTCCAGTGCTGCTGATTGGGGGCAGTGCCTGGATGAGGTAATGCCAGATCCATGGTTTCCAGACTTTTTCAATTCAGGGAACATTAAAATAAAATGAAAAATAGTAACCAACTATGATGGTTAATTTTATGTGTCAACTGGACTAGGCTTTGGTGCCCAGTTGTTTGGTCAACACCAGTATAGATGTTGCTGTGAAAATATGTTTTAGATGTGATTAATATTGAAATCAGTAGACTTTGTATAAAGCAGATTTTACTCCATGATCTCCATATTGTGGTGGGCCTCATCCCATCAGTTGAAGGCCTTTAGAGAAAAGGCTAAGTTTCCCTGAAGGAGAAGGGATTCTGCCTCCAGGCTACTTACAGGTTTAAGACTGCAACATTAACTCTTGCCAGAATTTCCAGCCTGCCCTACAAATTTTGGACTTTCCAGCCCCCACAATTGTGTGAGACAATTTCCTAAAATCCATCAACCCTTACCCCCAAGTCTGCCTGTCTATCTATTGTCTGTCTACCTACCCTACCTACCTACCTGCCTATCCCTATTGGTTTTGTTTTTCTGGAGAACCCTGAGTGATGCACCCATGTAAGATTGTGGTTTAAAATTTAACCAAGGACTCAAAACCAAACAAATAAATAAAAATGGTAACTTACCATCTACTGTTGTTATTGCTTGAGCGGAAAGGATAATTTTCTACTCCCATCATAGGAAAGATGTAATCTCAGAATAAAGGACAGTCCGATTGACTGAATAAATTATGTCCTACCAAACAGCTTACTACACTGCCTTTACATTTTTCATTTTCCATGCACAGGTGGAAATGTCTGGGCCAGTCTTTTGTGCTGTAGGTGACCCAGCTTCTCACTGTGTGGTAGAAGCACCCCCCACTGTTACTCCTAAGAGAACAGTCTCCCCAAATATTTTCCCCTGATATGAGCTGCTTATGAGCCAGGCTCCTTCCACCATCTTTGCTCTTTTGTTACAGATGATGATAGAAGTATCTTGCTGTAAAAGCACCTCATTGTTTCTTCTTAATAAAACCACACTTCCTTTGTGTCCTTTCAGTTCAGTTCTGTGTTTATGCAGAGGCTGAGGAAATTTTCTATCACAGGTTTCTTAAAATTTATTATCCTTATAGAGTGTAAGAGCTGGAAGTTTCCCTAAAAATCACCAAGTTCAGTTTCACTTTCGACAGGCGAGAAATCGTTGGCTAAGAGAGGTGGAGTGGAGCCCAGAGTGGCAGAGGAAGGTTAGAACTCAAGTTCCTGAATTTCAGTTTAGCAATGGCCCTGCTCATCATAACTTCCTCTTCTTGTCTTCGCCACTTTCATTTCAGTTGACTTCCCCCTAGAAGAGCCCTTCTCTTTTTATATCTCTTTTTCTTTGCTTTGAAGTTACAGATCTGAAACTCTGTGTTTAGCTGTGCCTTGGCTTCTTCCGTGTTCTGTATACCAGTGGCCTCTAATAAACCCCTCTTTATCTGGACTACACATTTCCACACTTTCTTCTGCTGAAGCTTGATACCAACTGACCTGTAAGGGCTTGGGCTTCAAAACAGTCCTTAGTCCATCCACTCTTGCCTGTAGGACCAACTTGAAATTTTCTGTTGGGTATGGTTTTGTGAATTTTTGAGCCACAAATTTATCTGAGTTTCAGATTCTAATCTGTTTTCAGTAGTGCTCTCAGTTTAGTTTACTCCAATTGCAAAAATATTCCTCTGTATTTACAGCAACAAAATCTGAATGCAAATTCAGAGAAATTCAATCCATGGCAAGCCATGGGTGCCAATCCCCACGTCACGTAATCAGTCTGGCAGCCCTCCCTGTTGTAGTCAGGACCTTTCCCATCCTTACATGGCAGCTGCTGAGCCCAACACTTCTCTCTTGAGCTTCTGACCCCATCTTTTCCTTTTCTCTCATAGAAAATAGAAATAGCCAGGTAGGGACTTTCTCACCTTACTCTCCAGTGACTCTCACTTGAAGACTTTCATCTGCAGTTTTATCTTCTCCAACTCAAAGCCTGAGACGACCCTAAACCTCTTCAAAGATGGTCCATTCTAGGTGTGTGATACTGTTCTGCCTCTTCAGGATTCTGGTCCTTTGATTATTGCTACCTTTCCATCTTTAGCCTTTCCACTACATCTGTCTTCTCAGTATTTATTCATGTTGAAGTGCTTCCCAGGTTGAAACAAAACAAAACCTTGGGCCCACAATCCTGACTTCCTCACTTTCCTGGTTAAACTTTTTAGAGGTTACTTCAAATCTACCACCCTACTTCCCCACCCACACTTCCACTCATTGTGATCTACTTCTGCACCCCTAGGTCCAATTAAAACTGTTCTCATTGAATCCCTTGTTGCTAAATCCAGTGGACCTTTTTCGATCCTCATATATTTATCTCTGGGCATAACCCTTTTCAGTTGGCCAATAAAGACTTGTTGGCTTTTATAATCCCTTAGACTCAAAGCCTACAGGGCTTATTAAGAGTTCCTGGAACACAACAAAATCTCAATTTGATGAAATAATTAAAATGGAAAATAGGTGGGAGCCAAATGGTAAGGGCTTTTAATGCTGAGCTGTGAGGGTTGATTTTTATTCTCTAGGCAGTAGCAATCTAGAGAAGTCTGAGCAGGGAAGAAGTGTTATCACATCTTTTGGGAAGTAAACTCTGGGACAGTGGATGGTTTGGAGCCGTGGGTTGCAAAGTGCTGTGTAGACCAGCAGGATCAGCATCACCTGGGAATTTGTCAGATGAAATTCTTGGGTCCCACCCTTGACCTGATTCAGAAACTCTGGAGGGGCAGCCATGTGACGTGTGCTTCATGAAACTCAAAGTTAGGGCACCACTGGTTTCGAGGAGAAGCAGAACAAGTGCTAGTCATCAAATGCCTGAAATAGTCATGGAGGTGTTGTGGACAGTGGGGTACATGGAGACAATGCATACTATTCAGTCACTGGATGAGGGCCTTGGGCATTTTTTAGGGGTGGGTAGGTCGCTACTGATTTAGAGGACACGCAATCCTTGTGCTCCCTCTGAAGTCCATGCACTTGTTCATTCAACAAATGCCTGCTGGGCTGGGGTCATTTAGTACTACCAGGGAGAACACAGGCCAAGCCCAAAGCTAAAGTTATGGTCATCATTATTTCCTCCAAGATGCTGGTAGACACAAACTGTGAGCACTTTCAATAATTAGAGGAGGATAGTAAGAAGTTCTCCAAAGTCACCCCACCTGTGAACAGTGAATGCTTTAAACAAGAAAACTGACATCTATGTTACCAAAAGTTTTAATTTCTCTTCAGAATCTTCCCATCAGTTTCAGCTGACCCAACAGGCAGACCATGTCCTGAGGAATAGTTTAGGTATGTGGTGGCTCTCAGCAGCTCACTTCAGAAACCAGTTTTGTAAGATCTCAGAGTGGGAGAGCATTGGACATGGAGCCAGTGGATGAAGTGAGGTGTAGTAGAATTCTCAGTTGAGAGCCTAAGAAGGTAACTGGTTGATTTAGGCTGAAAAGGAGTTTATTCAATGGGCAGAGATCACCCAGGAAGCTTGGAAACCGGGCAGCAACAAAGGTGATTAATCAGCTGCCAGATTCATGACCAAAGTCACACAGAGCAATGGCTACTCAACACCAGATGCCAGGAGCTTACCCGTTGCCCCCACTAGATGTGGGTACCAGACGTTTGTTTCCCCTGTTGGTAGTTAAGACGCTGCTGCTCTCAACATGGATCCTCCTTTATCCAGTTTCTTTGCTTTACCAATTAGGGCGGAGTATCCCAGATGCAAGGGAGGTCAGGTTAAGCTTTTGTTTCTACAGGTAAAAGTGGTCTGTGCCAGTTGAACACTGGAATGGGATTCAGATGCAGAGCATCCCCACCCTCTGGCCAAAAAAAAGAAAAAAAGAAAAATCCACTGATGTGAACTTGCAAGTCATGTGGAATTTAAGATAGAAGGGATCTAAGACATCTAAATGAGATTCCAAAGATGAAACCTTTTGAAAACTTTTAACAGTAATTGAGAATCCCAATTATATAAATGATTTAGAAGGCGTCATTCTGCCTGCAGCTGTCCCTTCTTTCTACCCAGCATACTCACACCTACTTGCCAGTCTCAGACACCCGCACAGAGTTCCAGGTCCTATAATGACGTTTAAAAATGAGGACAAAGAACAAAGGCGATGGAGCTGCAGTAGGCTTACATGTTTGCTTTAGCGTAGTGAATTCAGGCTTAGAAAAGTTTAAGGGATGAATTTCCCTTACATCACAAGGTAGTTAAAGCTACACAGGAGAACAACTTCAACTATGGTCCGGTGCTCTTTCCAGTACTTTCTCCAAACCAGACTCTATCTTTGCTGCCTCTTCTGGAAAAAGAGTGGTTGGACTGTTAAACTTTGAAGAGACCTTAAGGACGATTAATATTCTTTTAGCAACCCATTAAATGTTTCAATTCTCAAACATCCCTTATTTTGTAATCTGCCTCTGATCTCTTGTACAACTGTCTTTGTTTCTTAGTTCTAAGTTATTTATTACTACAAAGTATATAAATTACTTTAACAATTATTTGTGGGAAAAATTGTAATATAATATTCAGATTCATAAAGCTAACCACAGGTAATTTGAATACTTTAATTTCTATTTTTACTATCACTTTAAAAGCCAATTTAAAAATACTTGTAACAGCTTTATTTATATGGTCCTAAACTAGAAACGACTCAAATGTCCATCAACTGGTGAATGGACAAACAAATTATAATACATACAACAGAAGACTAGTCAGCTAAAAAAGAGAAAATGAACTACTGATCCTTGCGCTAATATAGATGAATCTCAAAGCTGCTAGATGAGTGAAAAAAAGCCAGAGGCAAACGAGCACATCCTGAATGATAACATTTATGTAAGGTTGTGAGGCAGGTAAGTGCAAATTACGGTGACAGGGATGAGAACAGTGGATGGGAAATGGGGACTGAAGAGATTCCAAAGGGGCCCAGAGGGGTGATGGTTACACAGTTGCATACATCTGTTAAAACTCAAACACACTTAAAACCTGTGTACTTATTGTATGTAACGTATACTCCAATTTAAAAAGTAGCATAGACTGTGTCTAGAAAGACAGGAATCTTATTTCCTGCTTCTGAATTCTTGGGGCAGAGGAAATATTAAGTATTAAAGAGAGATTCTCACAAAAAATTAAGATCAGAAACTGTTAGATAACAATTTTAAGTAGGATCCATAAGCCTGAAAAACAAAACTTTGTCTTTAGGTCAATCATTAAAAAAAATACGTATACTTGAAATTATCCACTGAAGCTAACAGATAATAAAATATTTATTTTATTGTTGTAAAATTAAAAATAGTAGACAAGCATATGTAGTTACAGTCCCAAAGCAGAGCAATACAAATATATAAATTATTGCAGTTTTAAAAGGAAAGTATAACAGCCAAGTAATTTCTAAATAAACTGTTTTGAAACCAACTTGGTTTTTATCACTGCAGCTTCATTTTCTTTTCCCAAATGTCTCAGCACAATTTTGTATGGATTTCTAGTCAGATTTAAAGCAAGGTTAACACAAACACACACACACAAATCATAAAAGTAGGAATGGCATTTAACAGAAGTCACTACTGAACACTTTCTAAACTGCCTCTTTTGAAGTAGCAGAATGGAAACGAACATTCTACACATGGTTCAGGAAAGAAACACATTTACTAAAATTCTCTTAACTTTTTGTGCAGTTGAGGGAAGTTCAATTAACACTTTTGAAGGGAAGGTGGAGGGCAATACTCATCATGATTTTTTAATCTGCTTTACTTTCGTAGGGTTAAAACTGTGGGCTAATTCAATATCACTAAAATGCACTTAGTAATCTGGATTCTTAAAAAGAACAGGGAAAGTGTATGTTACAAACTAGTGGCTAAAGAAATCTTAATGCTAGAGACTTGCTATGATATGGTTCATAGCAAGGAGATGGAGCTGCATAATAGGTCAGACTACATTATAACAGGGGCAATTATGAAAGAATGAAGTGAATGGAAATTCCAAGAACAACATTACAGCCCTCTTCCAAGACACCTTTGCTTGGGCCAGAGCCCAATTACCTTATTATTCTGGTAAATAAACTCTCTCCCACCCCACTACCACCAATTTCCTCAAATAATTATTTCCACCAACCTAAAGTTAAAAATGCAATTAAACATTGGAGTGAATTCAATTATCTTTGCTTTACAGTCACATCTGAACAGAAGATATTTTTTAAAAATACTGTGGAGTACTAAACTTTTTATTAAGTACTTAAAAATACTCAAATATCTGACCTTAGCATAAAAATAACACTAAAAGAACTTTACACTGTACCATTTGAAAGTTTTCATGTCATGTAACCTAATTTTATGGTCAATAACCTGAACCTCCTACTAAGCTACACAAATAATTTATTCTTTAAAAGTTCCTACTGAAGTTTTGAGCATATACATTTTGCATTCCATTTTACATTAGTAACACAAGCAGATTTCGTCTAAAACAAGACAAAATAAAACCAAAACTGGTAAACATTGATCCCAAAATATTAAAAAAAAAAAGACACCCAAAACTAGCAAGCCTCAAACAGTGTAAACACTAAAAAATATATAAACAAAAAGAATGCACTTTAAACCACTTTCAGTGGTAAAGAATACAGTAAACTAAAAAACCCGAGAAATCTCAAGATGCTTGTCAAGATGCCAACAACAAAATAGAATATATTTTGACTCTATTTCTGAAATCACTTCCCAACATGACCTTATTTAAAAAATAATCCTCAAATATATATAAAAATGGGCACTTTGTGGTAAAATGAACATATAATTTGAAAAACATTAATAACATTATCTCGCTCCAACACTGTATGTTAACAAACTACACAGTGAAACACAACACAGTTCTGCTGCCTGTGTGCATCACCTAGTATTGGTGTCTTACGTGCATGGCTTTAAAAAAAAAGACTACTTTGGACACTAAATGCTAGGATCAAAGGATGATAATCACAAAGTAAATAAGAGTTTTAGCTTAATTAAAAGATTGAAAGGATTTTAAATCTTCAAGGAGAACAATTTTGTGTGGTCAAAATCGCTTTCAACTTCAAACTGACTTTTTAAACTTAATACAACTTGTCTAGTTGTAAAATCGAAAGAGAAAAAATATTAATCATTTCACTCCCCTTAATTAAGCTCTGAAATTGTTGGTAATGGCTGACTGGCAGTCTTTCTTGTCATTTTTGAAACTGAAGGTATATTTGAGATTTTTCTTCTAAACTTCCTCAAAAGTACTAACAATTATGCAGAAAAATAGCCAAATATGGTAACCAGCATTCGTGGTATTTCATATTCTCTCATGGTAGATAGAACTCAGCTTTATCCCATTATCCTTATTTTAGCATATGCAATAATTGCATATTCAAGAAGACTAACATAGGAATATAAAATATGTTTACCAAATATTTGGCTGTGCAAAATACTTTTGACGACATTTTTCTTACTAGAATATCCATCCAAATTAAGTACTAGTGTGAGTACCAGCACCACAGATATTTTTTAAGAGCACCTTTCCTTTGAAGAGCTTAAATAGAAATATCTAAATGGAGTAAATCAGAGTCCCCAGTTAAGACCTTGGTACACGTACGATCCCATCTAATTGTGCCAAACTCACTAGTAAAACTACATATTTGCCAGAATCTCTCTAGGAAATAAGCAAACACTTTCTTTGGGTAACAGTGTTGTATCTGGGACTGCACCATATGGCTCATATTCTGGAAACAAGCTGCTACTTACATCAAATGCAACACATACCAAACTTTTAACGCCTGTCCCTAAGTGATCTCACTAGAAGCACAGATGTGTGCAAGCACACTGGCTGGTAACATTCTTAATGAATTGTGCCAAAAAAGAGTAAACTCAAATTTGAAAATAGGACCACAACAACAAAGCACTGAGATACTTACTGGGATCACCAGGAATGTCTTTATTCAATTTATAAACTGATAGAATTTTGATATTGCACACACTCAATTTAAAGCTTATTAAAACTAAGGCAATGCAGCCTCACTCCCTGGATTTTAAATTCATTTTGCAGGACTCAAAGAACTGAGAGAAACTGAAAGTATCTTTCAAAAGCTCCCTCCAAAAAGCAGTTATGTCATATTTCAGAAACAAAACAAAACAAGACAAAACAAAATCAGTGAGATACCAATTAATATCCTCAGGTAAATTTAACACATTTTAGCATCGTAAAAAGTTGTTTTCTACTAGACTGAGGTGTTTCTTTGCTTAGTCAAATACTGTTTGTGTTAAAGACTAAAATCAGACCCAAGCTAGGGCAGGCTGCCAAATTCAAGGCAAAAGTCATTCGCATCTTTACGCACGAAGCTGCCAAGTTAATGGGCTTTTCTGTGGATTCTTTCAAGCAAAGGATCTTACGTCGTAAATATATTCTAAGCACCAGTTGAAAATAGAATTCAGAGCCCATTTTAATTTTGCACTGGTTATAGCTTTTACTATAATACGTTATTTGAAAAATCATCTAGCTGTTTGAGACAAACTATTAGTTCAGAACTCTTTGGAAACATGATAGACAACAAATAAGAATATCCTTCTAAAAATGAGCTTATTTTTTTGAATTAAGAGTTTTATTTTTCTGTGTCAAACAGTCTTCTCTTTTCCTTTAGATTCTGAAGTTTAGAAAAATACCTCACAATGCTTTCTTTGGGCAATACTTTCAGTGATGCTGATAACAGAATTTGGACAGCTGAAGGATTCTTGAACCTTTATCCAAACTGGCACACAAAATGATTTTAATTTTTTTCAAAGATAGGACAACAATTTCATGGCACATTCAATTTGAAGACAGATACTACATTTGACTTGGAAGTGAGGCTTGACTTAAACTCTGTCCAAATCCTAACACATCAAAGTCATTAGAATGAAAGCAATAATGATGTAGATAGGCTTTTACTTCTCTGAAGACAAGCTGACATACAAACACTAGATCAGCACTTCTTCCTGAACTAATTCATAACTGCTTTTGTTAGAAAAAAATAGTATCTTTTATTTCCCTGCATACCTGCTTTAAAAAGTTATTAATTCCTCTTTCATAAGAGTTATCAGAAGCCAGAACAATTCAACTAGATAGATTTCTATGCCAAAATACATTTATCTTTGGAAAACAAGATAACAGTTGTAAAAACAGTATATTAAGAGAATAAAATGCAACGATCTGAAATATGGGTAACATACTCACACATGAAAGTGTAAATATAATATACAGAGCCATTCAAATACATATTTATAAAGAGAATGAAAAGTTACCTAAAATAGTATTTTTATATATAAAATTTTTGTATTAAAATATTGCTCATAATAAATAAGAGGTGGTATTATGAATTCCATTTCCCTCTTAGAAGTTTAGTAGTTCAGACTAATCTAAGAACTCTGTAAACCTTCTATTGTTTTGACAGGTGAATTACATTAAAATATGCTTAATAAAATCACACTGTAACAGTATATTTAAGTAGTCACCAGTGGTAAAAGTTAGGGAGGGCCATTTCGTAACTATGGGAAAAAAAATTCCCAAAATGAACTAAAATGATTAACCCTAGAAGGCTAGAGTGTAATGATCTGCCTTATTTGACAAAGATGTTAAATACTGCCTTAAGCTTTGCAAATTTAATGACCATAAAATAACTGACCATAACTCTCTCCAACTTCTTCCGAGTGTGCATGCCTGGCAGACCAAAGAACGGCAGGGCATAGGAAGTGAGTGTAAGTTTAGTTCAGTTGTTTATGGGTAGGTGTGACTTCATTCCTGTTCGTCCCACTTGCAGACATGGTAACTTGGAATAGTTCTTGAGAAGCTGTTCGATGGCAACGTGGCGGACGTGGAGCTGTGAGGCCAAAGAATCTTTTTCTTGCACTTGGTGGGCTAACTCTTCAAAAACTTCTGTTAAGAATTAAAAAGTAGTTCCATTTTTAGTACAAAGAAAGTTTATCCTCTGACATATTTCAAGTCCTCTAAATGAAATGAATGCACTGGACAAACATTTGCAATGAAAGTGGTTTGACTACGAAGAAACAGTTGTGTTCCGATCATCCTAGGAAGCTGTATAGTTTGCGTAGCCAACTGGAACACTGTATTCCTCTTCTCCCTCAAATGAAACGTGCGAGTCATAAGAATGACTACAGAGACGCACAGCAGAAACGGCAGGTGCAACCACCTGAGACGCTGCTCAATGTGAATACATACATAGGTCCAATCAGTATCTAATGTGACTTACGAACAGCAAGGTGCCCATTAGTATCCAGGTGTGGAAACCCCTCTAAGAGGATCTGGAATCAGACTACCTGGATTTTTGAATCTTTGTCCTGACTTGTAAGAGTCTCAGGCAAGTAACAAACTACGTTTTAACTTCCTCTTACGTATAGCCCCAATAAGAAAGTAAGCACCTCACAGGGTTACTGTAAGGATTAAATAAGACATACTTGTAAGTATTTACCATAGAATAAGTACTTGATAAATATAAGCAGCTATTACTATTATTTTACTATTCTGAGAGGCTGAGTGGTCAAAAAAGACCACACTAATTTTGGAGCTAAAAAGACAGAGGTTAGAATCCTTACTCCATTACTGACTGAATGCATGATCTCTGTAAGTAAGCAACGTCTCTGAAGTGCCATTTCCTCACCTAAGTAGGAACTGTGGGAACAAAAAAAGAGAGACATTTGGGGAATTTGGACACTAACTGTTAACTCCTAACATCATCCTATTTGATGTTAACAAATTATTAGCTGTTTTTTTTTTTTTTTTTTTTTTTTTACGGTGTGACAATGAGGTTATCATTGCCTAAAAAAAAAGTTACATTTTGGAGAAAATCCTGAAGTGTTTACGGACAAAACAGTATGTTGTCTGGGATTTGTTTCAGAATAATATGTGCTGGAGATGTGCGTAGGGCGAGGAGAATGGGTACAGGTAGAGATGAAAGAAAACTACTACACTTTTGGTAATTCCTGAAACTGGGGAAGATGGGTCAAGGGTTTCACTATACTATTCTCACTACTTTTGTGTCTGAAATTTTTAATAATTAGAACAAAATAGGGCCAATACCACCTGTGGTTCTTTAAGAAACTGCTAAGGAGCACACCTGCACAGTGCCTGGCACGAAAACATGTAGGTAGTCAAGAACATGTTAGTAAGAGGTAGATATTAAGCTGTGGTCTGTTTTCACTTAAAAAAGAAAAACCTATTTCACCTGCAGTTCATAAAGAAATTGTTTTCTTCTTTTTGCTATGGAAAGTCTAACAGGTTCTAATCCCATTTCTAAATTTTAATTGCAGATGAAGCTAATAGGGGATTTTCTGTATCAAAATCTGCACAGGTAAAAAGCATTGACACTGAGTCCTTTACCCTGTATTTGCTGTTGGAGCTCTGCATTCAGTTGCTTTACTTCACCAAGAGTCATCGAATTCACTGAAACATGAAAATATATTCATTATTACCAAGACAGGAAAATAAGTCGTCTACACTACCAACACAATGTCCTATTTAAAAAAAATTTGCACTCGTCTAGCAACATAACGTTCGGCAGGACCCTAGGATTCATTCATTCGCTCCTGCAGTGTTGAGTTTTTGAAACCTGACCACAACCCACAGGAAGAAACATATTTTCCATCTCTTCCAGTCTACCTCCACCTGAAACAAAAAGTTCACTGAAAAATACTTAGCATTAGGTCCACTGGATTCTGATATTTCCCATTCTGTTTCAGTTTTCAAAAAGTGCTAGTCACCACCCATCTACCTGATTTTGCTCAAGCACTACATGTTTCATGATCTGCAGCCTGAAAAACACTTAAGTACTGTGGAAACAGTTTGAAAAATCAATTTATCTAGCTAGCTACATAACCGTGGATAATTCATATACAGAATCAAAGAGCTGTATAAAAATATACCCAAGGGCCCTTGTAGCTCTAAAATCACTTGATTTTAAGTGAATTAAAATTATCTCAGTTTCTGTGAGTTTTTGTAGAAATAGATGCAGACTGAATGAGTCACTTTTTCCAAGTGCACACATTACCTTTGGCCTTTAATAAAATGTCATATTTTTGCTTTTGAAATGCTACCCCCAATTAGTCTTATAGGGATTAGCAACGTGACAATGTGTGTTCATCAATGGCTGAGGCTGTACTTCTAACCTCTATGAACCTTGAACTTTCCAATTCACAGTTTGTTGATTCTATTCCATTAATAATTTAAAATGGCAAAGCAAATGATGGCACAACATAATTTTAATGCTTCAGGATATATTGAGGAATATTCTAGAGAACTGACAGAGAGTTTTAAGACATCTCATTTTTGCTAGGGTGAACCCTTCATTTAAATTTTGTTATTTACCAAATCTATAATTCCACAGCAAAATTCTTGACACATCACATATGAAATGTAAAAACAACAACAACAACAACAAGACTCCAACCTTCACCTTTCTCTCCCCATCTTACTTACGTTTCTCTCTGCTGTAATGTGGATGCTGGCTCCGGACATTAGCCTCTGGATTAGAGTTTGTCTCTTCTTTTTTCTGTTCCTGGTTGTGACTACAAGGCCACGATACACTATTGTGGCATAAAGTGGCACCTGAATCTTGTAACATAGCAAGTCCAAAGTCCGTATTTTCCCTCTGTTTCAATATTCTTTGTGTACAGTTTGAGAGGCCACCTGCACTTCCATCTATCCACTTCGCAGAATACTTTGGTACTTGAGAGTCAAACTGTGGGAGTAACTTTTTATCTGGATTATGCCTGAAATTAAAGAGGTGGTGCTGGGGATTTTTAGAACATTCAGAATCTGAATCCAGATCCTTATTTTGTGCATACTGTACAATCCAGTTTATCTTCTTACTCAAGATAGTTTTAACTTCTTCATAAGTACTTTTTGAAAGCTTAGATCGAGGACAATCTTGGTTTGCAATCAAGTGGTATTTTTCAAAGCAGTCTTTATGGCCCCTTAATGATTTGGTGTGCAAGAGATTAGATTTTGGTATTCCTAAAGAAAAAAAAGAAACAGAAGACTTGAGACAATTTTGTTTATAAGTTGCATTAAGAAATACAAATCTTAGTAAAAATCAGCCACTGATAATGTGTAAATTAGAGAAAAATGCTAAAGAATATTGATATTAATAATATAAACTATGGCCTAATAATTTATGCTTCAGTTTACCTATATATTCAGTAACATTAAATTCTTATGAGTAGCGAAGCCTTTTTAAGGACTTAATGACTCAATTTCAACCTTAGTCCAGAGGTATATTATTGCACAATAATAAAAAATACTACTGAACCAGCAATTTACACTTACAGAATCTTGGCCTTTACATTATAGTGTTTTCTTCACTGATCTTCCTAAAGTACACACTTGCAAAAAATTCCTATTATAGGCTCGGTAAGAGAAATGCTTGACAATTTTCTTCTCAACAAAAAGCACAGTAAGTCATGATCTTAAATTATTAAGGTTTTTACTGGGGAAAGATAAACCAGAACCAGAAAAATACACATTAACAAAGACCTCAAAAAGTCAATGAAATGTTTAAATTTTTTTTAAGTAAGAAAAGCATCTAAAATGTTCTCACATTTTTTGATACTTACTAAAACTTTAACAAGATAATTTCTTCTAGAGATAAAATTACAATTATTTTTCATATAGCAACAAATTCAATCTACCAAGATACAATAGCCAGTAAAATTGTTTAACTGATAAATGTTCATTACACCCCATAAATAATGGAAATATTCTTGTTACACTTTTATTATCTCCCAACTTTTTATAGAGCTTAAGTATGCTATCTCAAATGTTTAAAATTTAGAATACAGAATACATTTTCAAATATATGACACACTTAGAAATACAGAATATATTCATATGTTTTCATAAGTTCAAGCTACTTAAAGTCAAACAGCAGTGCTTTTATTACTGGAGGTGAATAAAGGATGTGGAACTGAAAATTAACGCCTACCAGAACTAACCAGTCTAAATCTGCTTAGCTTTGAAAACAGAGTAAGTGGGGAGCTACTCAGGTGCTACATTAAAAAAAAAAAAAAAAGTTCTAGCTGACTCATCAGGAAAAATTACATTCTGTATTAATCCTTTGTTTTAGAAACTGAAGTCGTAACAATTTTATTGACTGAACTCTGAACTCTAGCTATTACTAAGAAAATGAGGTATCTGCACTTTAATGGTATTAAATTAGGTATAAAAGTGTTTGAGAATATTAATTTGTTCTAAAATGATATAACATCAGCCAATGGTGAGTCCTGCTCAGACTGCCAAAAATAGCGCTAAGCAGGCTCTGTCAGCTCCCTCACAAGTGAGCTATGGGAGAAGGCATCCTAAACACGAACCGTCTACACAGACGGGAACAACTGCTCTCACAAGGTAAACTCCAGTATCTTAGCCTTGCTTTTTCCACTGAGTGCAAAAAATTGAACTTAAAGAAAATTTCATACACATTTTATTTACCCCTCTGGTACCTGTACTGCAATTGTGTGTGTATATATTTTTTACCAGTTATTGTCTGGTTAGGCCAAATTTCCAGCAAAATTAACATATTTAAGCGCAAAACCTCAAAGCTCTATTTGACAACACAACGTACACCTTTCAAAACCTGGTGAAGTAACAAAGGAACTTCACAAAACTTGATTAGAATAAAAATATTAAAAGTTTTGTTATTATGTATGTTTTAGATCTTAGTAAGACAAAAAAGTGGCTGGTACCAATTAACAGACCAAAAAAGAAATACCTCCGTTCTGCTGTTTGATTCTAATACTGCTAGGCAGAGAGAACCTGAAGCTTACTTTAGTAACTTTGGAAAACTGATTCAATAGCTTCCTTACTCTCTATAAAACTCTCTTAGGTCTCGTTGCCAGCAGATGGCTAGCCAATCCCTGAAACAGTAAACGGTTTCATTCTCACTCAGTTCATGGCCACAGCACTAATTTCATGTGGCAGTGATTTAGCTTAATCTAAACACTGTAAATTATAAGTTTCTCCTTTACTGTTAAAGGAAATCCTTCAGCATATAAAAAGGGTTCTAAACTAGGCTACAGAAAGTCATTTTTTGCTGTTAAATTTTGTTTTTTGGGGTTTTAAAAAATTTATTTGGAATGTTCAGAAACTGAATTAAAGAAAGATAAAAATCATATAGAACAATGGATTTCCTGACATACCTTAGAGCTTCAATAGCACGTTAATACAATATTTGTTTATTTGAAAAATAACGTGGGCTTTTAAAATTAAAGGTTTTTTTTTTAAACCCAATGCTCTTCTTAGTAATTCATGTAATGCAACTTTTTGTTCTCTAGAAATAACTTCTTTTAACTTTTACTTAAATACCCAAATTAATGCCTGGAATCCAGTAACACGTTATTATATGCATATTGGTAACCTGCTGAGATGAACAGCAAATCAGAGAACTACAATACTCAATCTACTGTGAAAATACATAAAGGTAAAATAACTTTCAGATTCAGACATTCAGGTGAAAAAATCCTTTATAGAAGACATAAAAAAAAAAAGCCCATCATAGCAGGAAGAGTTCTGAGCACAGGCAATACCTCTACTTAAATGTCTCACAGGCTCCTCAATCTCACCCTGCCTAAATGAAACTCCTCTTCCTCCATTCTTACCATCAAATCCCAGCCCTGATCCTCTTCCTGAATCTGGCACCATCAGCTGATCAAAGAAACCTGGATGTCTTCCTTCACAGCATCTTCCACACCACCATCCCAGATGTCTTATTGTCCATCTGAATAGATTTTTGCCCCCCAAAATCTAGCAGTACAACATCTTAAATCATCCTTCACTCCAATACCACTCCCACTACATTATCTGGGCCGTCATCATCTCCGGTCTAGTTCTCCCTTCCTCTAAGAAGACTTTTCTAATCAATAACATCTGAATTAATCACACCAGATTTTACAACTGTTTCTTCACTGGCCTTTATCTCCTGCTAGGAGGTAACTGCTATGAGAAAGGGGACCATACCTGTTTTTTGTGCATCCTCACTGTCATGGTGCCAAGCACTTAGTGAGTACTCAACAAAACTAATTAAATGAATAAAGAAAAATTAAAATTATATTGAAACAAACCCTAAACTTATTACCAATTGAGGTCTACTGCAATGAAGTTTTGTCCATCCTAGTAAGGTAAGCAGGATGTGCAGTTTTGCCAGGCTCTCAGAAGTCGTTACTCCTATGTTTAGTCTAATGTGCCATTAATTCCAAGAACTGATGAATGGCACTCATATAGAGATGGCACTCCTGTGGTATCATTTGATCTGCCAAACAAATCATGAACTCTACTCAATTACATATTTTTATTAGAAATGTACATTTATTGAGTATACAATGAGGCTGTTTTATGTGAACTGTAGCTCCTTCATCCAGATCTGTACTGATATCTTCTTTAGAGCTCACTAAAAATTTAAAACTTGAATGAGTTTTAAAGTTCAATTCGAGTATTTGTTTTATAAACATAGTTTAAAATATCCCATGCAGTGGCAGATGAAACAAAAAATTCAAAAAATATAATATACTGACTACTTCATATACTTGGACAAATTACTTTTTAATCTAGAAAAGAATGTGAGTAGCCCATTTAATCTGTATCAGCAAGATATGTGTCATTCTATAGACTCCTGAAGTGATTTTGTTTCTTCCACCTCATCAGTTCGAATTAATATAAGAGAAACAACCATTGCTATTATTAGAGATCCCAGTGAGTTTCCCAAATGACTTTACAATTTTAATTGCATTTACACGTGTAAATAGCTCTGAGCACTAATTTGTTTCTTCAGCAGCTTTTGAAAGGTGATGAATCCAAACGCAGTTAAATGAGTTGATACTTTTGAGGAACTGAGTTATAAGTACTATCCAAGCCAGTTCAACAAAAATCACACTACAACTCCCTTAACTAATAAAAATCCTGAGGGCTAATGTAACTGACATCTTAACTACCACAGAAACTTCAAAACATACCTCAAAGATGTCCATGTGACTTCGTGTCTTGAGTTCATGGTTTTAGAGAACCAAGACCTTACCTGGCAACGATAATTGCTAATTTTTTTTTAAAGTATGTACTAGTTTCTTCTGGATAGAGGCTTTTAGAAATTTATATAGGCAGTATATTTCTGTATGAACAGTGGTATTTTAAAAAGTTAAGCTGTTCCTATTCAATAGTTTTTTTTTTTTTTTAAAGTCTTTTCCCACTTTCATTTCTGATTTTGTTACACCATTCTCACATACTTTGAAAACCCTCCCACTAACCCATCTGGCATGCTATCCCCATTTCTATTCTTTAAATTCCTCTTTAGGATCAATATGCTTTAAGAAAACTTAGTTAAACCCATAAAAGAGCAAAAGCCACTCAACTGTAGATCTTTCTGTCTACCTATCACTGTCACCCTTTTAAAATAAAGATATTTCCACGCTTACATTTAACATGCCTATTGTAGTAACATAATTTTTCCCTCTCATATGATGATACTAAAAAATAGCCACAAAACCCAAAATACTTGAGTTCTATCACATGTCCCCATTACATTCTGCTTTTACCCCTAGCCTCTTAAGAAGACCTTATTTATGACTTGGTGGTAATCATAAATAAGCTAGGCAAGCTTCCTCTGACCTGTCAAACAGCATCATCTCTCAGCTGACTACGCCGATGCTACATGGCTTTTACTTCACATTCTTGAATTGTATCATCCGACTGCCTCATGCATGTTTACTCTGTCAATTAGCTTTCCGTCTGAATTTGACTACCATATTTCATTTCCTAATTAAAGGACTGGTTTCATATAATTTGGTATCCCATAGGTAGAGTAAATGTATCATAACCAATAGTTGGATGCTAAGCTGTAATGCACACATCATCATATCAGTAGGAGACTGTGAAGTGCTCAGGCCGTAAGCACTTTTACTCCAAACTTTAAAAAAAAAAAAAAGCAAAAAACAATTAGAGGACTGGCAGTATTGGTTTTCCAAATGGTAGGTTTGTGTGTTCTTTAATTTTTAAATAAAGCAAGAAAATTTAGTTATGATTTAGGTGCCAGGTTGTTACCAGGCTGTGAAGGAATTTTAAGCACATTGCCTCCAAACACGGCCAACATTTGTGCAACAACTGATGCACTTCTACTTCAAAGTCTTTTACAACTGATGCACTTCTACTTCAAAGTCTTTTACATGGAGGCTCACATTTGGCCCCGGGTAAAGAATTTTCCAAGACTTAAGGTGTTTTCTTTTTATGATTTTACTTTGGTTGCCAAGAAAGGCAGAACAAGCACCTGCGTGTTTATGTGTCGCCCATATTAAGCCCATGTGTATGTGCTTCTTTAAGCAAGTGTTAACTGTAAAAATGGGAGGAGAGCTAAACTTTGTTGTACTAAGAAAGACTGAGATATTATGCCTTTGTTTCTGAGGATCAGATTCCCATTTCTGATAAAAGGAATAGAGGGAAAGTTCTGTTAAGTAGAGGTGGCATGCCCACAGCCTGAAGTCTGGATCCATACTACAAAGCAAGTTCTGTTTAGCTTACAAGTTGTTCAAAAAAATTAGTCACTTAAAATTTTCAATTTCTTGATTTCTCTTAAAAACAACATCAGAAGATCTGACAGCAACTGGCTAGTAATGAAAAGCAGCTACCGACTGAACACTGGGCAAGTGCTCTTCAGTTCAAACACTTCTCACCACCCCTTCATGAGTGCGCGGTACCCGTGACCTAGCGAGCTCTGCACTCATGCTGGTTAGTGACTCCTACGCTGTAACTAAGCCTGTGAGGTGACACAGGGCCGGATGCTTCTGTGTAAATAATGGTTGTCCCAATGATGCTTTGGCACCCAGTGTGACCAGGCTACTCTGCATTTGATGACCAAGCAGCGGCAGCCAAGCCATGATTCAAGGAGAGTTACTGCTTTTACATCAATTGCCAATCACAGCCACTCAGTGGGAGGATGCTCAGATTGTCTGAGTTGATGAAAGACAGATTAGATCGAAGGTGGGAAGGCAAGGATGGATATCTGCAGCACCTACTTCCTTCTTTAAATCCACAATAGGAGAGGTTTCTATCTCTTGCAAAATTTTATCAGTTGTCCTATATGCCTTAACGAGTACTAGGATAAACCGTGCTCCATTCCCCTCCCTCTCATGCCACTTAGAGCCTGCCATGTTCAAATACCCAGCATACTGTTTAAAAGTAGCAGGTAATCGCTAATGTCTGCATTGGAAGTAGATGGAATTACTGGCAACTGTACTAGGCCAATATACAGATGGGTTTAGCAACTTGCTTTTCCACATTTTGAGAATCACTGCCTTAAAGAAAGATACACCAACAGGTGGTCTCTAGACAGCAGATTTCAGCTTTAGAGATGTTTATGCCATTTTAAAGTTTTCATGTGTGCTAAGAGAAGGATTAAGCAGTTAGAGCAGCTTAATCCAATAAATGAACTGTAAGGGCAAATTTCAGTCAGCAAAGAGTTCAGAGAGATGATATTAAAAGATAAATTTCAACGTCAAATATTCAAGGTAGCCAGAGCAGAACTGGGTTCTTGTAATGATGGATGTATAAACTGCAAATGATTTGTCAAAAAGAAAATCTCTCTCAGTGAATTTTACTTTTTCATTGTAACAGTTGGCAAAGTGGGGGAACACACCTACATAACAGCTGTTTATTACCAACGTACAAAAAATAACAATCCACACTCAATTCTGCTCTCGAATTTAGCTACTTGTTTTAACCAAAAATGTCCAATACAACTCTCTGTGAAGAGGGACATGTTCTCTATGTGTGCTATACAGAATGGTAGCCACTAGCCACATGTGGCTACTGAGCATCTGAAATGTAGCTAGTGTGACCAAGGAATGGGAGTTTTAACTTAATCTTAATTAACTTAAATATAAATAACCACATTGTGGCTAGGTCACCAAATTCGATGGGGCAGCGTGTCCCTAGGTCGCTGATGAAGCACAAGAAGGCACCTGGAAAAGAACATGAATGGAAGCTAGCCTTGAGATACTAAGCCCGCAGAGGCACAGAACATAAAAGCTAGATTTGTTTCACTAGCACATTAAAATATATTTTATTTAGACTATACTTTTTAAGTAGCACAAAAAATTAAAAGTTATAGTATAAAAAAATTTGTCAATAATCCAATTATTGGGTTACAAGTAACCCTCTACTTGTTTAATTTTTTCTCCTTAATAGCTCTGAATGTACAAGATTTATTCTAAAATTTTTTCTGTGCATAAAGTTGTCATTACCGACTCCTAAAAAGCTACTCAAGTTATTTAAAATATGACTGAGTTATTAGTTTTAAATATCCACTTATACGTGACACATATGGAGACAGTAATTTTCAGGGGGAGGAGGGGGTGGCAGTGGAAAAACCTTCCTAAAAACAGGCAAGGTCGAAAAGATACATTTACCTAAACAAAAGATAGCCTGGAATAAACCATTGTGACAAAGAAAATTCATGGTTCAAAAGTAAGAAATGTGCTAGCCATATGAACTCTGCCCTTTATCTCCTGAACTGCTGTCTGCCCAGTTAAGGTTCTGACTAATTTTCTTAAAAATAAGAAATACAAAATGAAAAGCTGTCTTGTAATTATTTATAAAACATTGGTTTTGCATCTCAACTTCTTTGCATACATCTGAATCACTATTCCTGAAATTCTAGTTGACTGTTCCTTATGTAAATGCTTTATAGCAGCATCTAATAAAGAGATACACTAGCAAGTGAATTTAAAGACTTTTATAATTCAATTACTACTACTGGTAGTAAATGGTAAAAATTAAGACTGATAGGAAATAATCACTGCAACTCACCAACCATTGGATAAGAAAAATTAAAGCTTAAAAAAAAAAAAAGCAGTAACTGATGAATCATACTGCAAAATGCTAAAATAGGAATATTGTGGCTATGTATTATAACTGCATCATAGCAAGTCCAGAGTAAAAAGAACTTTGATCTGAACAAAGGGTTTGGAGAACTAATGTACAATAAAATCTTTCCATGATGAAACAAATACTTTTTAAAATTACGGTCCAATGCAACCTTTAAAAAAAATCAACATGGTAGAATTTTACCTATTGACATGAAAGATGTTTCTGATACATTAAATAAAAAGACATAAATGGTATATAGAGCCTGATTTCACTTTTTAAACACAATTTACTACTACACACACATTCTACTGTGGAAAATAACTTAGAAAAATAAAAATATTAAGAGATTATTAGTAGATAGGAGAGATTATAAATCTTTAATGTTTTTGCTTCCTATATTTTGACTTTCCTGTAATATGCTTTTTTTCAATGAAAAAAGGAAACTTTATTATGGGAGAAACAAAGTCTTTTATCATTTTAAACAGTGAAAATTAAAAACATTAAAAAAATGCTCATAAGGAAATATTTTGTTTTGGGAAAGAACGTAATGTTCCTTAGCCCAAGACAAGTTAGGCTTTAAGGTGTTGTACTGTATGTTCCAATGAACTAAGTAAAATAAAAAAGATTACAATACTGAAATGGTAAAAGACGCACATATCTAAAATATCCTAATATTCTGAAATTTTTTTTTTAAGATTGGGAATTTCCTTAGGCTAATGATATATCTAGCAAAGAAAAGTATTTAATCTTCAAATGAAAGAAGTCCCCTTCCCCTGAAGTAAGATGATCACCATGGTATAGTTTTATCTGGGAATTGCAGATGGAGACCCACAGACTTCAGAGGGAGTGAGGGAAAAAGACACCGATAAATGAACACAATTCATACTGCTGAAAAGAACTGTGGTGAAAGGATTTGCTGGGCAGCTGCTACATGAAGGAAATTACGGACGCCAGGGCAGAAAAACCTACTAAAAACCAAATCACAAAAAGGTAAACTCAGGATAAATTCAAACCTCGTCAATGTACATAAAACACTGAATTATTCTGGCACAGGAGGAGTTGTTCAATACACAAATGAATCATAGTGATCTTTTCAGTAGAATTTCATCTTTTTAGATGAGATGAAAACAAAACCTTTCTGTATTTCAATTTGAATCAATACTAACATTTGTATCATATACCATATTCCGCTTCTATATTCATCACAGCAGCCCTGTGAACATAGGTGATGGTGTAATTTATTATCACCTCTGTTTGGTGTAAGTACTCCAAAAGTTAAGCAGTTGCATATCAGGAGGAAGAAGTAAATGGTGTTAGGACAGACGGAACTAGATAAACAAAAAGTGTGGAAATGAGAAAGAAAGGGAGGAAATGAGAGGAAAGGAGACAGAGTGCCTTTGAAGTGGGTAATGCAAGATGAGGGCAGCCAGTTAAGAAGACAGCTGGTCATGAAATGTCTTACATGTCATGTGAGGGAGTTAACAGCCTAACCTGAAGAAAATGGTAAGGAATCAATAGAGTTCTAAGAAAATGAATGGCATAATCAGATTTGCACTTTAAGACTTTTCTGGTGATACTGAGAGACAACTAGTGGTGTGGGGCAGTGATGGGGAAAGCAGAGATATAGTCTATGAAAAGGATTAAGTGGGTCTTGATTGGTGAGAAGGAATAAAGGTCTTGGCAAAGGTGTGGCAGTGGGAATGAAAAGTCAGGAACAGACTGGGAAGAATTAACAGGACTCAGGGACAGACTGCATGGAGGTGGGGGGTGAGAGGGAAGTTGTGAGGGAGCAGGGCTGCTGCAAGTCCACAGGCCAATTTGTCTTTGCAAATTGAAAACCCATCCCTGCCAGGGCGCACAGCTTGAAAAGCAGAGCTCAGATAAGATTTCAGCCATAATTCATCACTGCACCTACACATGGAAAGTCTTGAAGAACCTGGAACCATTCATTCATTAAGGGCAGTTTTTCAAAATTTGGTCCCGAGACCACCTGCACAAGAGTCACCTGGACACTTGTTAAAATACAAATTCCTAGACTCAACTGTAGACCCACTGAAACAAAATCTTTGGGGTATGGGACCTGGAATTCTATGGGAACCAAAGAGGAAGGAAATAAAAATGCATGTGTATGTGGAAGTAAGGAGATAAATTTAGTTTGAGAAACTTAAATTCAAGACATCTGTAGGATATCTAAATGGAGAGGTCTAGCAGGCAGCTGGATGTAGAGGTCTGGTGCTTAAAAGAAAGATTTAGCCTGTGGTATGTTTCTGGAGTTCCACTAGCTTACAGAGGGTGTAGCTGTAACCAACGCAGTGAAAGAAATAGAGGAGTGCAGTATGAGAAGACAGACAGGGACAGAATTCAAGGAATCGCTAGTTTTTCAGGGACCCGTAGTAGGCAACGAAACTTGGAAGAAAAGTGGGCAGAAATAAGACGCCAGAGCTAATTTATCACAGAACCCAGGAAGCTGAGTGTTTCAAGAAAGAGGGAAATGTTAAACGGCAGATTTTGAAAATGGCCAGAACCTGAAACTATTGTGCTGACAACCAGGAAGTCACCAGTGAAAGCAAAGGAGGCGGGCAAATTGCAGGGGCGCTGCAGAGTAAGCTGGGAGAGATAGGAGACCTTGCGTGAACGCTGCTCTTCCAACAACTAAGGCTTAAGGGAAAGAGAGGAAAGCTTTTTCCCTTGATGTTTTCCTTTCTTTTAAATATGATAGACACTAGCATTTCTGCCACTGTAATCATCTTTTTGGTCAACCTGCCAGGTTACGGAGAAGGTAACTACAGGGCGGCAAGATGATGTGTCAGTATAAGGTAAAATGAATGGGGGGAGCGTAAATAAATGAACTGAGAGTCAGCGGTAGCAAAGAGAGGCTGTGAGATGCATTAAATTGTTCTATAATTAGTCTCAACTGAGAATTGTGAGATTTTAATTTCTTTCCCCAGATACTTATGACTGTTATTTCTTTTGGTTAATAAATACACTGGTAAACTTAAAACAGTTTTCTGGAGGACTGATACACTAAGTAGGAATTGTATTTTACTATATTGTATTTATTCTACTTTGTAGTATAAAAATAGCCAAAATGTTGATTGACATTGAATTTAAATTTAATATGGTGGGCCAAAGTAATATGGTCAAGATTAAAAAGGATACTTAAATAATAAATAACAGAAATGTTCTCATGGCAAATACTACAAAGTGTTAGTGAGAAAGCAGTAATAAAACAAAAGCTTTAAAATATTTTAGTGTCCCCGAAACTTAAAAATACCTCTTTAATATTTGAAGACAAAACTATAAAAGTATGAATAAAAGAGTACTTCATGCTAATTCTGAAAACGTCCCCTCCAATACCACCAAACGTCCTGAACACACGGGCTGTTTTCAAAACAGACTAGCAATTGTCACTCATTAAATTCATTGTAGATATTATTCCACCAGTTATCATGAGTTTATTAGATAGTAAAGGTGTCATTTAATATTTGTATAGTACTTTAGAGGTTGGAAAGTGCTTTTAACTATTAAATTTAATCTCCGTATCGTTTAGAAAACGAACACTAAATGTGAATTTTAAAGAAGGTAATACGTGGAAAAATGTATCACTGATCGAATTTATACTTCATAAAAGACAAATAATCCTACACTGCCTTCTGCTATACCATATAATTTATTTATTCCATTGTCTTTTTCCTTTTCTAATGTAAGCTTCACAATGGCGGGGATTTGTTTTGTTAACTGTCTTATCCTTAGCTACCAGAACAACTACCAGAACGTAGCAGTTGCTCAATTAATATTTCCTGAATGAATGCGTTTAAGAATTGCTATGAACATAGCTTTAAATTCTGAGATTCAGATTTTGATGGATATACACACAAATCATTATTTTGCCTTATTGTTATACAGTTAAGACAATAATGCCAAAAAGCTAATGGAAATAGTATTTAACGGAAATACACTAGTTTAGAATTATTTGTATATAAAGAGTCTTCCCTTGTTACAAGCTATGAATTCAAGGCTCAGGGTTTAATGGGTTAATTCCCCTTATCAGAATCCTAACAGATGGTGTGCCAAATTGGATTAGAATAATTTAAATCCACTCTAACTATAGTTGATAACATTTTGATAATTCTACAATGTTACTTAGCCACTTTGGTTTCAATCACTTATACATTTTTCATGTATTACCATATTTAAAATTTACACTTAATGTTCATTTCCTTCATAATGTGGAGTTTAAATTTAAGGTGCTGTAAAAGCACCTTCCAACATCTAAAGTGCTATATAAAGTTATACTGTCTTACCACCTGTCTCTTCTCTCTCTTTCTAGAAAGTGTTCCAGGCTCAGCTACTGGGGTGGATGAACAAAAAGGAGACAGTGTGCAATTCCAGGATCGGCGCTGACATTTTCACTTTTGTTTGCACTGTCTGCTTCTACTTACTTAGAACTCTATTGTCTCTTGAGAGGAAGACTAATGAGGGTAAGTATGTTAGCCTCCATCACCTGGATGGTTGAATGGACAGAGAGCAGTGTTAGAACCATTGTCTCACTACCAGCTGACACTTGCAAGATTCTGTGGCAAATGTCAGTCTACAGCTCACCTTCCTCAACCCTTCTGGGCAGGAACTAGCAAGACTGACGTGCGTGTCGCTTCTTCCTAGTTCTTCCTTCCTCTCTGATCATTATCAATCCAACCCAAGAGTTCTAAAGACTATACTTTCCTGACAGATAGCTTGTTAGATTACAATCTATATGGAGATTGCATCATCCCAGTCTCTTGGCTCATCAGAAACATCTATTTTTGGCTATTCCACCAAATGTGTATTAATCAAATAATATCACAGGTAGAACTAACTTGTAAAAAGTAAGCATTTCTTGGGACCCAAACTTTGTTTCTTGCTTGAACAGTCACATTTGTGTAATTCATCTGTAACTTTGCCTAAAAGTTACTTAATATCTCCTAAATTCTTAAGAGTTCATGCAATTTTCTTTGGAGGCAAAAATGATTTAGGCACTTGGACTCTTTGGAATCAGAGAACTTAGGTTTGAACTTCCAAGCTGTGTATCCGGACTAGTTCCCCAGACTCTACTCATTTTCCCCATTTATCAAATTGGGATAACGTAGCACATACCTCATATAGTTGAATTAAGAATGAAATAAAATAATGAATGTAAAGCATACAGTACCTGATAAACAACACCTGACTATTATTTGGTAAGTCACTTACCTAAAAGTGTAAATCCCTTAGGTGTCTGACAGTTGGACTAGCTTCTCCCAACTAGAGAGTGATATTTCACTTCTTCCAGAGTGGGGAGAGAAACTTAACTTTGTCTTCTTTCTTCACAGGCCAGTTTTATTTTGCATGTAATAGAAAAATTACCCTTTATTCCTGGGTAGATGATTTCTCTATATCAACTTTCTAATAACAGTTAATATAAATTATTTTAATCATGAAAAGTGTGTCCTGTTACTGAGAACAGATATTTTTCATTTTGAATTGAAAGATTTTCATTCTAGATTTAATTTGTTTCCATGTGTCTCATAAAACATTTCTTTTCATCTTTGTCAACACACTGGGAGAATGAATTATGAATCTGAACCAGAATGTCACTTTTATCTATTCTAACAAATCCTTTATTTATAATTATGTTTCTATTAATAAGATATTCCGGGTAGTACATTCTGGTTCTTTGTTTTCAACTTTAAATCACTGATTAAAAAAAAAAAACCTACTTTTATCATTGATTTAAAAAGCACTCAGGATCATCAAATGCCTCGGGGTCATCACTGTGAGCAAACAGCTCTTTGCTGGGGTGTTCAGCATAACAAGAGCTGCAGTGTGTAGATGAATCTACAAACTCCCATTCTAAACACAGCCCTGTATAAAACTTCTTGCTCTATGTTTGGAGAAAAAATACTATGTCTGTTTTTTATCCAAAAGATAACCAGATATCACTACTACTATTATTTGCTACATTTTTCTTTTGAATATGACACAAAGTTCTTCCATTAGTAAGATTCATAAAACTTTTAGTAGACTCCAGAAAGATCTCAGGAAACTCTGTTAAAGGACAGAAAAATTGCTAAAGAGTTCTGTTGCGGGCAAGTGTAAGGGAAAAAAATTTAAGAAAGACAGCCCTCTAAAGTCTCCTTTAGACTGATTCACTCCTCAAACACTCATTTATTACTTCTTGCCAGTCCTTGTGCTACTGCTGGTTATAAATTAGTAAATAAAACAGACTCTAATCCATGTCCTTACAGAATTAACAAATGGGGGAGGGGGAGCACATTAAACAAACATGGAATCAACTGTAGTAACAAATTAGAGCAAGTGCCAGGAAGCAAAGGGTGCTATGAGGAAAAGTATATTGGGGTTGATGGTGGTGGGGGAAAGGAACCCTGAAGGGCAGGGAAGGCTGCTTTGAGAAGTAACTTTTTAAGACTCAGGGAAGGCAGGTTCTTTCTTTGGCGCCACCTTGCATATATTTTAGCTAGGCATTTATGTCTTTACCTTCCCCACTGTTCACTCCAAGCCCAACATTTTTTTTTTTTTTTTGGCTGCAGGGATGGAGGGGGAATTCACTTATTTATTTATTCATTCATTTTGAAAAGAGGTATCGGTGGAATAAAAGTTTAAATTTAGAAATGTAGTTGAAATACCTATGGGGTATACAAGTGAAGATGTCCACAAATTAGTTGCATATATAGGTGTGCACTTGGGGGCAAGGAGGAGGCAGGAGGAGACCTGCTAGTTATCAGCATATGAAAGGTCATGAAAGCCCAAAGAGTGAGGACGGAAGGCCTAGGACAGAGTATGCCAACATGTTAAAAAAAAAAAAAAAAGAAAATGAAAAGATGATCAGGACTAATCACAGGCATTAGGAAAACCAACAAGTGAATGCTATCAACACAGAGGGGCTGGTCTACAATTTAAAACTTAGAATATAGCAAAGGTAAAAGAGAGAAATGTCCATTTCTCACAGTGGTTACAACAGCTCTGGCATCAGAAACCTGATCTGAATCTCTTCTCTGTTACTTACTATCTATATGACTTTAGGGCAGCTTGACTTGACCTCAGAGTCTTTGTTTCGCCACATATAAATGAGGATACTACTACTCACCTCTTAGTCCTAATGGGAGACCTCCATAAATGTTTAGCTACGATAAATGCTCCAAGATGCTTAAAAATCAGTTGTAAAGTAAGGGTTTCCAACCATCCTAGTCACTTCTACAGGCATTTTAGCCACATACTGTATTACTAAATAAGAGAAAATAAATATTAATCCTTTCCTATTTAAAACTTAGATGGGCATATACTTCTAGCTGAATTGACAGAATAATAATACACAGAAGTAACTTGCTCGGGGTCTCACAGCTAGTAAATGGGGATTTGAATCTGGACAGTCAGGCTCTGGAGTGTGTGTGCTCCCTGCACGGCACCCTCCCACCCCCAACCTGGAGTTTCTGGACCTCAGGGGCACAGAATCAGGAACCTGTCCTCCTAATCACTATGCTACCATTACTCTGCAGCTTCACTCTGAGCATCAAGAGCAAACAAAGAAATCTGAGCGCCACTGCTTACACTGCCAAGTATTCTTGGAACAAATGGCAACAACTGCAGTTCAGCCTTTTGACTTAGATTCTGGCACAACAATTTCAAGATTAAGAAATAAAAATATAAAACTGTTCTTACTGGTAACATTTGAAAACCAGTATGACACAATACTTAGGTATCTGGATTGCCACAAAAACCCAACTAATTAATGGCAGGGTCAGGATTCAAGGGTGTGAGTCCAGGGCCCCCATGCTTCACCACTAGAGCAGAAGTGGAGCAATGGAGACGTACTGGCTGAAGGAAAGCAATCTTCCTTGTAAAGGTATGTGGAAGGTGGAATTACCATGTTAGCCCATCACAAACAGAGGCTGGGAGAAAGCAGGGAAGAGTTTTTCTACGTTTATAACATCTAAAGTATCTATAATGAGCAGTAGCATTAATCATTACATTTTATGTCCTGAGATGGGTCAGAAACTTGAAAATTCTTATAGCTTTCTGGCAATAAGTCCACATGAGATCTGGTGCGTGCCCATCTTCAGTATACACTGTCTCATTTTGTTAAAATCCCTTCCAGTTCAAACTCCTTGGTTAGAGGAATCACCAGAGCATTACAGTTGCAGTTCAAATAGTTTGTCTTCAACATGGTACAACCTTTTATTACTGAAAAGGCCTCTCTGTAGCTGATTTTTCTAGTTGCAACTCAATATCTTTTAAATTCATCCTAAACTTTAAAATTAGAAAGTTTAATAAAGTTAAAGGGAGAACAAGTTGGGAGTAACTAAAAAGAGGTCACCATAATTAGGACAAGAGATAGGAATCTGGAATCTGGCTCCTCAGATGTGGGTTGTTAGTTAAGTTACAGATCTTAACTAGATGTTGTTACAAGCCTAGTTTTAATTTTTTAAAAAATATTCTATAATTTAAAGTTATCATCAATTAAACCTACATTTCACTTCCATCCCTCCCTACTTCTGTCCAAATACTAAAGTTTTACTATCAGAGCCATTTAAAAAGTGTTCAAATTTATTTAGTGACATTAAAAGATAGTTAAAGAAAAATACGTATCTGTATTTTTAAGTATATCAAAGGTAGCCAAGCTAAAGTTCAAAAGTCATATTACACTTTATACTTAAAAGTGCTTTTTTAGTGAACAGCAAGATATAATGTTTGCCATTATGGGAAACAAGAGAAAAGAGGTTAATGCCAGATTGAGTTAACAATATTCAGCCTCCCTACCACAAGTAAAGTGTTGGGCCTTTACTTAGTGGAAAGACGCTGGTGTGCCAGAAGCAAGACAAAACAAGAGCTGTTGAGTAGTTAATATAGTCTTGATTCAAACTAAATCAAGGATTTAACATTGACATTTAAACTGCTCTCTGACTACTGACCAGTGTTTCGGTCAAAGGCACAAAGAATCAAGGAAGAAAGATTAAAAGTAAGCACTGGTGAAACCAGTGCCTCAACCAAGAGAAAATACCCTCAGATTTTTCTTGCTGGAAAGATTACTAAGGATCTGCATTTGGGTCTGTTTCTAGAAAAGTTCCTGGAAAGGTCAACAAAGTAGGGGAGAATGAAGTCTGAGATGGCTCATACAGTCCAAGGTAGACTAGTAAGCCTTGGTAATACTAATCAACTAGCAAGATCAATGTACACTGAAAACTTTGGCATAAGAGGCACCAATCCTGTCCTATAAAAAAGTTTGTCTCCACAGAAGAGAAAGGAAGTCAATTATTAGAGAAAAGTAAAAATACTATTTGCATAGTTTTGGCACAAAATGAAAACTGATAGTATGAAGTAACAGATCGGAGCCCTGGACCTCTGCCTCGTCCCCTGATCTTTAGTTTCATTTCTCACATTGTTTTATTACAGTTGAGTTTTATTATGGCTCCTGACCACCCTGGGCTACGTTCCTCCCAGCCTTAAAAGTCTAGGGAATGGCAGTGAGTAAAAAACTTTAGAGATTTTAGTACCATGAACTATGATGCATATTATTGTATTTGATCATAAATGCATAAAAAGTGTAGAGTGTCTCAGTGCCAAGGACAGGCCGTAAGTATTAAGAAGTTTATGCATCTATCTCCTAATCCTAGAAGTAGACAATTAATTCTAATGGTGAATTATAGGTGCCCCCCACAACCATCCCCCTCCAAAAAAAATCAGTCTCCTTAAAGTGCATTTCTTAGGTCCTTGAACTGTATCACCTACGGCTTGGAAGTATATGTATATAGGTACTTACTTCCTTTTAAGTACTGTAAAGTCACAGAAAAAAGGCAACTTAGAACCATGCTCAGAATATGAAATCTCTCCTACAAGATTAAACTGTCTTTTGTTCTTTCTTTCTTTTTCCGTCTTCATTTTATAAATACATGCATGCACACAGTTTTAAACAATTTGATTAGACCAGTTTTGATCTGACATAAGCAACAATTCAAAGGTGTGAAGTATTTCAGCTTAACTGTGGACTCAAAACTAGCCTAAAAATTCCAAGAGAATTTTTAACTTAGCCTCTTAGCTAAAAAAAGAATAGAAAGCTTTGGAGAAAACTCAGCAATTTGTAAGCTAAGAAACCAAGGGACAGCCACAGTACCATTCTACAAAAAAGTTATATCAAATGAGTAAAGTTAAATGTCATATTTTTTGAAGTCCTTCTTTCTTATCTAACATTTATTGACTGGCACTGTGCTGAAAATTTGGTAGGGGAAAGAAAACTTCAAAAACATTTAAAAGGTTTGCTGACATAGACAAAGAATATACCTAGTTATTTTTCAGGTATTTGATTACTTTATTATCACATTGTTTTCACTGATTTTTAAAAACCTGTGTACTGATAAAAACTGAAATTTTGTGGAATTCTGGGTTCTCATTTCCCTCCTTTTTCCCTAAAATTTCTAAGATTAAAAAAAATCTTATGATATTAAAATGGTTATAATGCACAAGCTTATCCCTGTAGTAAATATGAAATGTATTATTTGTGAGCACTGACTTCAGATAAATTGGGAAGAAAATTTAATTCTAAAATAATTTTTCTCATAAAGGTTTAATTAGCATTTAAAAATCTAAAACCTTGAGTGTACATAGACTATAAAAGGAAACAATACTAATTCAAATTGAGAATTATTTTTGTCTTTTAAGATAAAGCCAACTATTTTTTAAACAACGTAGGACTTATGACAAGCTTATAATTGAGATAAATGTTATCAGAGATGAAATATTCATAAAGATGGTACCTGAGGAGTATCTGTATATTTTTTATATAATGATGAAGAACCAGTTAAAAGGCACTATTAAAAGAAACTGGAAAAACAAATATGAAAGTTTAGGTTTCTGCAGAAAAATTCTATCACAGCATGAACACCACTAATGATGATTTAGCAGGAAGCATTGGTAGGAAAAGCTGGCTGATGGAATATCAAAGTCAGCAATTAGGATTCAGGGGAACAGGTTTCTCATATGAGTTCTATCAAGTAAAATAACTACTGACAATCGATCAATGGAATTAAAATCACATACACTAGAACCAGATGACCAGGCTTCAAAGCGCAGCATTGTCATTTATTGCCGTGCAACTTCAAAGTGCATTTTTTGTCTTGAAGATTAGGCTCCATCAACTTTAAAATGGATAATAATAGTCATCTCAGAGCTATTTTGAGTGGAATAAGATAATCTATGTAATGTGCTTGGTACACAGTGCCTGGCAAATAACAACAGCTTGTTTTTAGCAACCTTGAACAGTCCAACTACCTAGTTCTCAGTTTCCCTCAGTATAAATACAGGTTTGGGCTGAGTCATTTCTAATGCCTCTGCCCATCTAAAATTAAAATCTATAATGTGAAAGACCAACTGTATTTCTAAAAAAAAACATAAATTCAGATCTTTCACTCTAGCATAATTAAGGACATGGTAATTTAAATTTACAAAAGAATCATGTTTTTAAGTCATTCCTTTGAAATCAGTCGTAATTACTATATTTACCGAAGCCAGTTATATATACTTTTTGGAACTTACAGGAAATCCATGATCTTCCACTGATTATCACGTTCAGCAACTACAATTCTGAGAGTACAATGGCAAAACTGTCATAACCAATATGATTTTAAATGGAAAATGAATGTCATATAGTTAATTCTACATGTTTTTAGTAGTCTACTTATGGTTATAATTTTGACTTTTACTACAGAGTATCTAAATATATTAATTTGGTGTCTACAACAATTTCTAAAAAACAAGTCCTAAGAGGGATCTTAAGGTAGATATTCCCATTTTTTTTAACTGAAGGAACATTTGATCTTTCCTACATAATATAAAAGTCAAGATGATTAAAGTTAATCTAAAGGTGTAACAGAATCTCTCTATTGATATGTTACAATTCAAAATTCAAATGGCAGGCAAACTTTTTCATTGCCAGAGTATTAAGCATCTTTTTAGTATGACTCATAAATATTAAAAAAAAAATCAGAATTTATCATGGCAACATCAAGATTAAAGAAACATATTCCACATGATTCTTGGGGACAAACTATTGATATCCATGGGCACATAAACTGCACACCAAACACTTTCAATAATATATATATATATTTTTTTTTTAGTATTTGGAGAACTCTTCATATACTCTTAGAGATACTATTAAGAAAATTTAAAAGCCTTCTTAGTTTGAATATTGTTCCCTGTGCTATACAGTACAAACTTGCTTATCTATTTTATATACAGTAGTTACTATTTGCAAATCTCAAACTCCCAATTTATCCCTTCCTACCCCCTCTACCCCCTCGTAACCGTAAGTTTGTTTTCTGTCAGTCTGTTATGTTAGTTCTTAATATTAAAAAACAAACAAAAAACAAAAACAAAACAAACACAAAAACAATTGTTAAAATCTGCCAACTTAATAAGCTTTGAAACCGGAAAAGTTTACCAGTTAATACTCATACCTCATCTTTATATTAGCAAAACTGGGATTAACACTGCAGGAGTTTAAAAAAAAGTTTCTCTTAAATTCATAGCAGTGCTAACTTCCGCTTCATTTCCAGGAACTCTTTATCTTTAACAGATCTCCACACTTCATTCATGTCACAGTTTACAATCATTCAAGAAATTTTAGTTTTAGCTTATAACTGGTTCAGCATAAAGTAGTTCTGTAAAGTTCATGCCATAAAATTAATCTATACTGCGTCCTTACCATCAATATTTAGCTCAAAACAAAGGTGGCAGAAGGAGAGTGTTTCCTTGTCTGTTCCCAGTTTACAAACACTGCAAACGTTGTCATCATTCAAATCAATGTTTACAAACTGCTCTTCCTCGTTCATAGTGCCCCTATTAAGAAACAGAAAAGGACAGTTACACAATTTCAAGAACTTGCCATTACAGCAGTATTAGGCACTTCTAGGAAGAGAGAAGGATGCTGTTCAGTTTATCTAAAGCAACAGCCCCATCAAACAAGCATCGCCATAATTGTACTTCAATATCATATTACTGTGCAAAGACACAAAGCTAATAAAACTTAAAGCCTAGTCGTAAGTGACACTATGCCTAAGTGCCTTTTTTGATCCTGTGTTTTACTTGGTTGGGGGGGATCTGGCGGAAAGCAGTTTTCTGGCATTCGAGCCCGCGCCCCCCATCCCTGACCAGGCATAGAAAGAGCTTAGTAGCGAGGCCTTTTCAGATGCCGGGTCTGTCAACCTACTTAACGCTGTTAAATGCAGGAAGAAAGACCTGCTCGGGACACCTCTTCGCTAACTTCATGGTGGGAACCTTAGAGGCGTTTCGCTAGCTCGGCGGAACCTTAGAGGCGTTTCGCTAGCTCGGCGTAGCAAGGTTTCCTATCCGAGATCCGGGGGCAGAAAAAAATGCACGTGGAAAAGAACACTAGGGAGGGGTCCCGGGAGTGTCCAAAGGATCCGCACGGAAGGCCGGGCAGCGGCTCCGCTGTGCCGCTCGGGCACGGCCGGAGGCGGGGTGGCCAAGCCCGGCCGGGGGTCCCGGAGCCCGGCCGGCGGGAGCTTCGCGTCCCCTCGCCCTGGGCTTCCTCCCGCCCAGAGAGAATGCGTTCGAGGGCCACCGCAGCCGGTCCTCCCGGACTCTGCGTCTCGGGGAGTCGGGTCCCAGCCGGGCCTCCGGCGTTGGGGGCGCGCGCCCGCCCCTCAGGTTGCCGCGGACCCGTGTCGGTCTCCCCGACCGTCCGACCGGGCGCCCCGCGCGGAACAGCGCCAGCGGCCGCGGGGCTCGGAGTGCGAGGCAGCGGGACCGCGAGGCCGAGGACCGGGACGCAGGAGGGTCGGGGGCGGGGAAGCGGGGTCTTTACCGTCCGGCTTCGCGAGCCGCTGCAACCGATCCGCGCGGCTCGGGCTCCTCCACTATTGTTTCCGGCCGCAGCGCAGGCGGCCGCCGCGGAGAAGGCTGCCGCGCGGCCCCGCCCCCTCCCGCCGGTGCCATCCCTCCGAGGCTCCGGGGGTGCGGGGCGGGGGGCGGCGCGGCGGAGGGCGAAGCCGCGCGCCCGCACGTCGGACCCCGGCCCCGCCTCCCTGCTGCTGCGCCGACGCCGCCTCCTCAACCCGCGTTTGCCCCTGATTCCGCGTGTCGGCGCCGGGTCTCTTACCGTCCTGTGGAGGTGGCTCCTCACACGCCCCCTCCTCGAGGCAAGTAGATAGAGGAGTCCGTCACCACCTCCCCCTTTAGCGTAGTGGAAACTACTGCCCCGGGCGGGGGCCGCCGGGCGCGGGGGCCGGAGAGTGACGAGTGGATGCGAGAGAGGGAGCGAGATGCGTGGGTAGAACTTTGTCTGAAAGCAGTAGACTGAAGGAAAATAGTATCACCGAACTTTGAGTTAGGTGCCAGTTGAAATATTTAATGACGGAAAAGTTCGTGTTTCAAGTTTCAGAATTTAGGATAATTTTAAATACAGAAGCTTATTTTTTACAGATTGTTTTAGACACGGGGCGCCCCTGCCTGTAATGTGGCGCATTCCTTACACGCCCACGGGGATCATCCTGGGGCCCCACCTCTTATTTTAGGTCCCGCCTCTCTAAAAAAAACCTGTGAGGTACTAAAGACTTCTTTTGCCCACTTTGCTTGACGTTTTAAACCATTCTTTTTTTTTTTTAAAGAGTATGGTTCATGTAATATTTTCAGTTACGTTTTCTATTATAATCCTCCTCAAACAGCCTTGAGAAGAGAAACAAGAACCGAGAACCGTTCTCTCGTTTTCATCCTAGGAATGCAAATTAGGAACCCAGATTATCAGTTGGTTTAGAAACAAAGCTGGGATTTGAACCCGAAGCTGCTGATTGATGTAAAATCACTGTTATTTTCCAGAGCATCACTAGCACTTGTTCTGGTTACACTAACAAAGAGAAAGGGGGGCTGGGTTGTCAGGCTCCCTGTAACTGATGGTAGGAATGGATTCCACAGATCCTGGGAACCTCCAGACCAAATTAGCACGTTATAAATAAACCATCAGTGCCTCAGAAGAGTGGTCTGTGTTCTTTCTACTTACAGTGTAAGAGATGAACCAGCAACATTGGCCTCACCTTGTATCTAGTTAGAAATATAGACTAAGTCTCACCCAAGACTTCCTGAATCAGAACCTGCCTTTTAGGAAGACCTCCAGGTGATTTATGCACATTAAAGTCTGAGAAGCACAATTGAAATAGAAAAGTCTGTATGTTTTCTTTTTGAATTTTACTTTCAAGATAAATATGACTAAAATGTCTTGCATCTTGGATTCTATCCATCTTTTCAATGAAAGTGCTTTCTAAAATCACGAAGTTTCCTTGTATTGAATAAGTTCTTTTCATTTCTCAGTGTTCTCTCTCTTTCTGTGGCATCTTACCCCGTTAACTCTGCTTAAAACTCTACCTTTTTTATTTTTTAATTATTTTTTTAAAGTCTACACATCAGGGTATAACTTACGGAAATAAAATTTTCCTATTTTATAAGTACAGTCACTGAATTTTGTCAAATGTGTACAATAGTGTATCCACCATCCCAATGCAGATATAGAACATATCCAGAACCCCAAAATTCTTTATGCTCCTTCTCAGTCAAGCCCCCGCAACATCTGATCCACTTTACGTCATTAAGGACAAGTTTTACCTGCTCTAGAGCTGTATATATGTAGAGTTAAATGGTATGTATTCTTTTGTGATTGGCTGCTTTCATTTATTTAGCATGGTTTTGAGATTCACAGTGATGCTTTGTAATACTAGTTCCTTTTTATTGCTGAATAGTATTCCACAATTTGTTTATCCATTCACTTATTGATGAATACTTGAGTTATTTCTAGTTTGGGGACTATTATAAAGCTGCTGTGAATATTCCTGTAAAAATCTTTTTGTGTGTTTATTTATGTTTTCTTTCTCTTAGGCAAATACCCAGGAGTGGAATTGGTGACTTGTATGGTAAGTGTACACTTACTTTTAAAAGAAATTGCCAGCTGCTTTCCTAAGTGGTTATAACATTTTACATAGCTAAGACTGTTTCCTCTTCTTGATAATTTGACCCTTTTTATCACTGAACAACTTTTTATCTCTGGTAATATTTCTTCTCCTGAAATCTACTTTCTCCAATATTAATACAGGAACTCCTACTCTCTCATGATTAGTTGTTTCTATGTATATCTTTTCTAGTCTTTTTACTTTTACCCCCTCTGTGTCTTTGTATTAACATGCTGCCTGCTTTTACTAATAGATTTTTTTTCCCTCCTGAGTAAGAGTCATATTTTCTTGCTTCTATGATATGCTTTGATTGGATGCTGACTATTGTAAAAGTGACATTGTTGAGTGTGGTAGGCAGAGTAGCACCCAATCCCTGCATCCTGTGAATATATATGTGACACAGCAAGAGAGATTTTGCAGATATAATTAAGGTTATGGGCTTTCAGATATGGAGATTATCCTGTTATTGGGGAGATCTGAGTCTAATCACATGAACCTTTAAAAGCAAGGAACTTTCTCCAACTAAAGTCAGAGAGATGCAGCAGAAGAGGAAGTCAAAGTGGTTGGAAACATGAGGGGGACCTGAGACACCATTGCTCTAGGAGCAAAGACTGGAACCCAGCTAGCCGCCAGCAAGGAAATGGGGACTTCAGTCCTAACACTGCTAGGAACTGAATTCAGCCAAAAAAGTAAATGGGTTTGGAAGTTCATTCCAATGCCCTGCCATCACCTTGATTTTAGCCTCATGAGATTCTAAATGAAGGGTTTGAATTGCATTGTACCTGAACTTGTTACCTACAGAACTATGAGATAATAAATGGTATTGTTTTAAGCCATTAAATTTGTGTCACTTTGTTATGGAAGCATTATAAAACGAATACATTGAATGTCTGAATTTTTAAAGAGTGTTGGGCTTTGTTTTGGGAAGCTGTTACCCTAGTAGCTTATTAAACTTTGTGAGAGTCTCGACTGTCCTTTTGTTACAAGAATTTTCTAGTCCTCTTGTCAAGGAGTGGCTCAGGCTTTCTGTATCACAAGCCTTCAGTAAAGTTTCTGTACTCTGGTTGGATAAAACTCAAATAATTACTTGCCCTGTGAGCTCCAGTAGTTGTCAGATTGTAGTTCCCCAGTAATTATTTTTCCCCTGGTAGTTAATTTTTGCCCAGCGTCTTGGGGCTTCACCCTATACCCTGTATGCTGACAGCTTAGTAGTCAGGCAAAGACTTAAATTGTATTCAGAAACTCTTTTTGTGTATAGTTTTTCCTGTCTAGGATTCCTTATTGCAAATTCCAGACCTCTCATACTCCCCAGACTCAATTTGTATCTCCTCATCCCAGCTTTTCTTGAATCTGCTTACATGGACCATGGTCTGAAAGTACCGCCAGGCATAAAGCCAGGGCACTTGTAGGGCTCACCTCATTTGTTTCCTTACTTTTTGGGATCGCATTTTTGCTCTGCCTGTGTTACAGTGTCTGAAAATAGGTATTTCATATGTTTTACCCTGCTTTATAACTTTGAAGAGCTATCCTGGTACTCTTTACTCCATCCTCGCTAGAGTCCGTTGTTGTTTTGTCAGTGAATCCTTCGTTCATCAAACAAAAGCTTCTCAGATCTCTTTGGTTCAGTCTAATTTTTTCTGTCCGTCCTTCACAGTGCATTATGAAATAAACACAGATGAAATCCCCTTCTCAAAAACTTGTCATGGCTTCTTGCCTTTCTCATAGCAGTAATAGATAAATCTATTTAGCATTTAGACAGTGATAGTGGACTTTCTAGTTTACTGTCTCATTTGAAAAAACCTAACTTACTTACTCTGATAGTCAAAGATTTTATCTTTAATTAATTGTAATCCTTTCTAATTTAGTAACTCAATAAAGTGTGTAAAAATGTGTTATAAACTGTAGGGTGGTATACAAAGGTTAGCTGTATAATTGATTCTTGTCCTAAAACTGACATTACCTTTACTTTAGGCTTCAGTTAGTTATGAATCCTATCAGATGTGAGTAACAGAAAACCAGGTCAACAGCATCTGAATCAGGAAAGGTTTTATTTGTTTCAGCAAATGAGATCAGTGGAGCCAGCTGCTGGCAGTGGTTCACTGGCTCATTGCATCAAGACCGCCCTCTCTGCAGCCATTTGGGCTTTCCTTCTCAAGAGCAGAATGGCTGCCCTCCAGTTAGGGAACAAGCTGTCTTCCAGACAGGAAGATGGAGATGGAAGGGGTAGGGGGAAGAAGTAGGAGAGAAAGTTGCTTCTTCCATTTTTGCAAGGAAGGAAAAGCTTTCCTGAGAGACCCCAGCAGGTTTCTGTTCTGTCTAATCATCAAAACTACATGACAACAACAGATTCTAAGAAAGTGAGTAGGTTTTTTCGCCTGTATGACAGAAGGCTAAGAAAAGAGATTAGGTACATAAACCAATGATGACTGCTAGAGCGTTTATGTAATTTTCTTTTCTGAAAATCATTTCTGTGTCTGCTGTGGTGAAAATGACTCTTGCTCATCATTCTGATCAATGTCTGCTTCAAAAATTTCTTTAATCTTCTCACTTTTCTGAATCCCCACAACTTTTGTTCGTGCCACTGCTATTCTCGGTATTTTTTCCTGGCATGTTCCCAATATAAAGTAGAGGATTCAGTACACTTGGTGTGTCTCCCCATCCATTTCTTACCTCTGCTGTCTTTGCTTCTCTTCATGTGTTAACTTACTCTCTGCTGTAGGAGATGTACTTCACTTCATCTGTTTAGCCTGGAACATTGGCACATGCAGCTTCAGGCTTAGGGCCTTTTAGTACCATGACTTTAAAGGTGCTGGAAACTCAAGATGTGCGCATAATTGACTGTATTATTATTTCCACTTCTTCATACCCTCCCTCTGCCATGTGATGTCATAGTTCCCTACAGTGAGCAGAGTATGTTTCCCCACCCCACTGGAATATTAATCAACATGACATGAACAGAGACCTCAAATGTGCTTGTGTGACTTAGCTTGGCTTCTTGTGCCTCTGCCATGTGTTATTGAGAAAACTTCACCCAGATGGTTGCGGGTCTGAGGAGGATGAGAAACATGTGGAGCAGACCTGGGTGCAGTCAGCAGCCTAAAGCTAAGGAGGCCCAGTGGACCTGTGGACCCCTGATAGATGCTTGTTGTTGTAAGCACTGAGTTGTGGGTTGTTTTGTTATGCAGCATATCATAGTGATGATTGTTAATACAGCAAGATTCTAAATGGCTGAGTTTAATTTATATGATCATTCCTGAATCAGTTACAATGGCCAGTACTTTAATTGGCCAGGCTTGGATTGCATTCCCCACCCCCACCCCCCCAAATAACAGGTTGGCTCAGAAATGGGGCTACAGGAATTAAAATCTGATCTTATGATATGGGAGAAGAGCTTCTCCAAAGAAAAGTGGCTGTTGCTACCAGAAGAAGGGAGTTGGTTTGAAACCATAACAAATAGGCAAAAACCATCTATCATAATCCACTCTGGTGTTCTTTGGACTTCCGTATTCATTGCTAGAATTTGGGGTTGTGTGCAAGGAATCTTGCCTTACTCATCTTGTATTTCAACGCTTATTTTACAGATTGTGCTTGTATCAGTTAGGATTAGGTTTCACTGCCATAATATGAACACCCCAAATACAAATGACTTTAAAAGATAGGACTTTATTTTTTCTCTTCACGAAAAGCCTGGAGGTAGGCAGTCTGGGGCTGGTGTGGGGGCTCTGACCCACAAAGTCCTCAGGAACACATGCTGCTTCTAGCCTTCCACTCTGTCATCCCCAGGATGTGGGTCTCATTGTTTTGCATCAGAGATAGCCCCTTCCATTAGAAACAGATCCTAAACAGCAGGGTGGAGGAAAGTGAGAAGACAGGGCAAAGAATATATACCAGCTGCTTTTTAAGACTATTTCTCAAAAGCTGCTACGTAACATTTCTGGTTACCCCCAGTCCCCACTTCCAGGTAAGAGCCTAGATGAAAGGGAAACTTGGGATCTGGTCTTTATTTCAGCATCCATGTACCTAGCTGAAATTCAGGGCTTCTAGAATAGGGACAGTGGATATTAGAATAAGCAACAAGCAGTCTCTGTTGCAGGACTCAATCAATATTTCTTGAAAGAATGTGTTGAGTGAATGAATCATATATTAAAAATTAAAATTGGTTAATAAACACTGAAGACTGAATTTTCAATCTTAGATTCAATGCTGGCTTAAATAATCTATTTGAAGTAAAATACCTATTAAACTATTTCTTATTTTTGGTAAGCAAGAAAGCAAAAATTGACTATTTGTTTTAGAATTCTTTTTGCTTTATACTCAAATTGAACAATATGGTAAGCTCATTTCAGTTTTGTTGGTCCATTTTCTAAAAGTCTAATTTTTTATAGGATTCCAGACAAAATTTAGTGCTGCTCCATTGGAGTCCTTAACGCTGAAGGAAATGTCTGTCTTAAAATTATGGGTCCTCTTAAGCTTAGACAAGCATCCCTTTGAAAGCTTGGGATACAACTATTTGCATTAAAGGGATTTACCACCCATGGTGTCAGTAATGCTGACATTATGGACGAGCTGTCTGCTGATCCATTGTCCTGTTGTGCGAGCAAAACAAACCAAACTTATTTCCAGTCTGTGGGTGGATAAATCTACTGTTGGCATTGCTGGGAGGAGACTGGGAGTTAACTACCAAGATACTGATTTTTTTTTCCACTGTGGGTCTAAAGCCAGTCTTTAGTAATGTGCACAGTTCCTGCTGTTAAATTCAAGATGATAAAAGGAAAGTTTGGGATTGATGTCTGAAGTTAGAAAGGAGTCTGTTTCATAATATTTTACCAGAGGCTTATTTTTATATTTCATTGTATAAATGTCAGATGTCTGGATGTAGAATACTCAAGCTAGAAATTGAAACCCCAGCATATCTCTCAGTTGACTACTGGTGTGCCTATTGACTTAGAGAATTTTGAATTTCAGAATTATAAATTTTCAGAATTTTCTTTAATTCAGGGAAGTTTTTTGATGGGAGATAGATGACAGTGTTTATGGTAAGTCAAAAAGAATACAACTTTTTTGTTTTTTTGTTTTTGGAATTTCTACTAAACATGGTACTTTTCCACAAAAGTTAAAACTAATTAAAATTTGTAAATGCTTTTTTCATTTGTTCATTCATTCATTTACTTATTTATTCATTCAACAATTTTTAATCAAATGCTCATTATATTTGAGATACTGTTCCACGTATTAGTTACATAGGAGGGAGCAAAACAGAGTCCCTACTCTTGAGAAATTTAGCTCCTGGTGCAAGAGACAGGCATTAAGGAATTGCTTTTGGAATGGAGTTTTTAATGGCATTGGAATATATTTGCATTTTAATTGTTTTAGCACTGTAAAGATGTCTAAGTACTACATTGACAAATACTTTTCTGTCCTGCTTTTCTTCCCCCACTATTCTGCTAATTCTTACATGTTAAATACAGTAATGATTCACTTATCTATAATCTGTAGGAAATTAAGGGTTCCACAACAGGGCTTTTCCCCAAAATAACTGGAAAATGATAGTTTTAAAAACCTTAAGGATTTTAGCTATTTTGAAAGAAAGCTGCAATGGACAGTGTTTATGTTCTCCCAGATTCATATGTTGAAATCCTAACCACTAGTGTGAGGCCTTTGGGAGATGATTTGGTCATGAGAGGAGAGCCCTCGTGAATAGGATTAGTGCCCTTAGAAAAGAGACCTTCCTACACATGAGGACACAGTGAAAAGTTGGCTGCTGGTGGAACAGGAAGTAGGATCTCCCCAGACGCTGAATCTGCCAGCACCTTAATCCTGGACTTCTGGCCTCTAGAACTGAGAGAAATAAATTTTGTGCTGTTTATAAGCCACCAAGTCTAGGGTATTCTGTAATAGCATCCCATAATAACCAAGAGAAAAGTTTGCTAAAGTGTATTATGTTCTTTTTTGCCACCTTAAACTATATAGAACATAATTTCTACTTTAGCCAGGGAGTTAACTTTCTGTGTTAGAGTAGACTAAGTTGTTGTAAAAATAGACCTAGAAAATCAGTGACTTAATGAACAAGAAGCTTATTTTTCCCCCATGATAATCAATCAAGGGTGCTCCCTGTTGGTAGCAGCTCTCTTCCACATGGTGATTCAGGGACCCAGGATTCTTCCAACTTATCATAACTCTTTTATCCTCTGGGACTTGGTCATCAGGTCAAACCTTATTCAAGTTTCAGCCAGTGGAGAGGGGAACACTTCAGGACACCCAAGTCCTGAAAGGCAGGCACATATCACAACTACTCATATATTACAGCTGAGATTTTTGTCATATGAATACGTCAGTCTGCAAGGGAGACCGGGAAACGTAACCTAATTATGTGTCAGGAGTAAGGGGTGGATGAATATTGGTGGGTGGCTAGCTGTCTCTCCCATAGCCTGCGTCTCTGACTGTCATGTTTTTGTGTGTATCCTTCTCCATGCGAGACACATAGAACACACTCTCCCTTTCCCTGAGGCAGACAACTCAAAATTCCATCTAATTGCTGTATCCAGCTCAAATCTAATGATGCTTGGGTGATGTTCAGTCTTTTCACTCAGTCCAGGTGTAACTCAGGTAGATAAGGGTGGGTCAGAAAGCTGGAATTCCTTTTCAGGTAAGAGAAGAGTGAGTGACTCAGCAGTCACTAGTCATTAGTTGATGGAGACCACCTGGGCAGGGGTCTGAAAAGCCTCTGCTCTGCCAGTCTAGAGTTCCTCGACTGGACCCTGTTTCTGCTCTCCAGGAGGGAGTTCTTGGCCATTGCTTTCTGTAGTCCCCTGTTCTGCTCTTTGGAGGAATCTTACTTGTCTATTATTCTTGGCCACATCTGAAGTGGGTTGTGGGTATATGTTCCCCTTAGAGGCTACATATATTTTGCAGCTGTTTGTAGGCCCAAAGGTTGTTTTAAAGCTCAAAGAGTCACATGGCTCTTTGGTTTTCAGGCTTATAGATTCTTTACCAACACAGTTTCCTTAATCTTAGTAAGCTCCTAGTTTACTTCCTTTCAGTGTGTCTGTAAGCACAACCAAAAATTTTTCTGGATATATTCTATGCAGTACTTCAGGTTTTGCTCTCTTGCTCTTCTTCTGACATGTTCTTTCATTTTAATGGCAGTTCTCTTGAAACCATCTGAAAAATTAGTTTGGGCTGGGAAGGCAACAGTCTGACCTTGTGCCGTTTAATCATTGTCACTTCCTCAGGAGGCCTTCTCTGATCGCCATATTTAAAGCTTCTACCCAGTTCTACCTTACCTTGATATTGGGGAAAAGAAAATCATCACTTTCATGTATATATGTAATGTTTATGTGATACATTTATCTTATTTATCATACATACTGTTCATTGTTTGTATTTCTCTTCTAACATATAAATTCAGCGAGGTTTGGAAGTTATATTTTGTTCTCACATGTATCTCAGGGACAGAGAATAGTGCCTGCCAAATATTTGTTGAGTGAATAAGTGAATGCATGATTTGAGAGTGTGCTGGCTCTTCAGCATCTGCTATATATCATGCTGTTAATGAACTGTGCAAATACTGCGGAATATAGCCATTTCCTCCTCTTCTGTGTAAACAGAGTTGTCACTTCATTCTTTTGGTAGAGTAAGGCAGGGAGGATGCATCTTTGTTCTCTATTCTCTAGCCAGGGAGAACTCTTCTTTGCCAGTTATGGGTATTTCATTCTTCTTCATCTGTTTTAACAATGGACAAGTTTCCATCTTGGTCAGCGAGGGGTAGCAAAAGTGTGGTAGAACGGAAAAACCTCTGGAAAAAAAATTCTGCTTGCCCTCTTCCTTTATGATTTGTCTATTCTTTACTCTTGTGTTGATGTGATGCTGACGCTCTAGCAGCCATTTTGTGACCATGAAGGCAGACATTGCTAACATATTGAGGTTGGAACAGTGGAAAGATAGAAAGAACCTGGACCCATATGACATAATTGAATCACTGTACCAACCTTGGATTCACTTTCTTTTTAAATGAAATAATAAATGTCTACTTCATTTAATTCATTTTTGATCTGCTGCTCTGTTACTTGTTGATTGCAACTGAAAGCATTGTAATTGATAGAGTAGCAGTATCTTCAGTAGCCGCTGAGACTGGCCACCAAACTGCAACTCATTCAACCATTTGTTTATTCATTCATTTATTAAGTTAGCTATTTACCCAGGCTATATGCAAAACTAAGAGTAAAAGGATTGCTAAGAGATAGTTCATGTGTATTCTCAAGGAATTGACATTCGGGGTTCAAACAAATAATTGCAGAGTCATCTGTTAACACACACACACTCTGTTATCATAGAGCCAGTGCTTATTAGCATTCAAATTTAGTGTAACTATTGGAATTGGTTAGTCTTCTAGGCATACGTACTTGGATAGAAGTAACCTGTCCTGCCGTCTCTGCAGTGGGGCCACATGGATTCTACTCTCAGTCACCACTTGAGAGAGGCTCTTTTCTATTGCCACCGAAGGAGTGGCACCAGTGTAGGCAATTTGGCCATATTATGTATTTCCTATCTATTCAGACATAAATGCATTGGTGGGGAAAATTATACAGTTAAGGAATCGGGTGGATTCGTTTGCCTCTTTCTCCTCCATCTCCACCAGTAGGTACTTCTTCAACACCCAGGAGAGCGGAACTGACTCTGGTTAGAATGTGTTGATCAACTTGTGGCAGCTTAAGTACTCTGCTACAGACTATTGGTAAAATTTGCATGTGTGCCTAGGAAATAAATTAAAATTGCAGATTGTTACATATTTCAGTTTAATCACCTGGAAAGATATGGTGTTTTGTTTTGTTTTGTTTTTCCTCAAAAATAAAACAAAAGAAAAAAGCCCTGCAGCCTTATCATCCCAAACTAGCTATCAAGTCATTTATACATTGAATCTTTTTTTTTTTTTTGCAAAGTCATTCAGTATGTGCAAATGGTAGTGTCAGTTGCCAAATGAGGATGTGGGCTTTATACCTAGAACTCAGTAAGAGAAGATGACTGTATCCAGCTCTTTTTCATAATTAAAGTTCAAATGACAAATTCATGTATGCTTAAGATGTCTTAATCTTTCTACTAGAGTACATCATAATATTAGGTTTATTGGCTTACTTTTAATATTGGGCTCATTGAAACTTATACTGAAAAAAAAGTCTAAATAGCAAACCCAAGAAAAGATAGTGATTCAGAGTAGTACACTGATTTCTGACAGACCTAACAGGTAGATTAATTTGTATGGTCATGGAAACTGTTCAGGAGCTACTCTTTGTTTGCTTTATTTATTTAAAGTTTGTGTCAAGTACCTTTAAGCCTAAGTATCCTTGATGTTTTTCTCTCTGCTGTAGAATGGTTTGGGGATTTCCATTCTTTGTTCCTGTCTACTGCCTGGTCACCAACTTCCCTAATGTGTGTTTGACTGTTTCTTTTGTTTGCTTTTTGATTTGTGATATGTAATGGCCAAGTGCAGTTAACCAGATGTAGGAGAGAGATTATAATTTTCAGTTTTTGATGCATATAAACTTATTATTTTAAAAAGGAACTATTTATGTACATATCTGTGAGAAAAACAAAAAATAGCATATTGTCAAAAATGTCTGGGGAAATAAAGCTAGCAATTATGCCTGTACCAAAGCATATTTCGATTTTTATAATGTCTTTCTTCTGAGGAGGTCAAAGTATTTCATGCATTATTTTGTGTTCATGACATTCCTACTATTGCACAGGAGCAAATGCTATCTCTGCTTTATATTATGGCATGGAAGAGTGACTTATCAATGGGACAGAGATGAGACTGAGTCTAAGAGCAGTGAATTTCCCATCATCAAGAAAAACATATTTACTTACTACCATTCCATATATGGTATGGTGTATTGTAGACTGAGTTATGACTATGCCCACCAGGGGGTCTCTAAAAATTCTGACTCACAAGACTTCCATGGGGCAGACTTAGCATTAGATTCAATTAGAGGAATATAGGGCAGAAAAATAAAACTGGCTAGAAGGGCATGATTGGCATCCCTCTTCAGTAAGACTTCTTGCAGCAATCCTCATGCCAGTCAAGGGGCTAGTCTCTGGCTTCCAAGTTGACAGCTCAAGTGAAAGGTGATGAGACACGTACGTGTGGGCCGTCTTAGCTTGAAAGCCTCATGTCTCCCATAGGAACCAGTACCTCTTATAACAACATTTGAGGCATAAATTCCAGAGTCCCTGCAAGGGGCCTGCCTTGTTATGAGAGTCATCACACGCAGGGAGGCCAAAACTATGGTTTCTTACCAGGTAGTTATAGGTCATATATATTTTCTCTCCTGCCAGATGCAATTTGTCATTTTTTATCATGAGAAATATTGTCTAGTAGCACCACTTCCATTCCACCTTTTTCAGGTTTCCAGGGAAACAGTGTTGTGAAGTTAACGAAGGTCAAGTTTGTTCATAAAGGACAAAGGGTTTTGTTAATGCTGTACCCACAGTTATGTAGTCTCCCTTATACTATTAAGACTAAGTTGAAGGTATAGCAGATCTTGGTCACTGATCCAGTGATCCAGTTGCTCTGATCCTTGAGAAGATGGAGTGGGTTATGTTTAATTTTATAGCTAACAAAAATATTTTCCAATCTTGTTATTTTATAAATTTTTCAAATAAAATCCCATTATACCATATTTTGTATTTACAACTTTAAGTAGAGGTTGAATTAACTCTTGGCATTTGCCCAATACTACAGATCAAAGGTAGTGGAGAACACAGCCCCACTGTTGTGAATTCCCGCTGAGTTAAAATATTGTAATCCTGAGTAAAACAACCTTCAGCACAGAATCTGACTCTCTATTTACATGTAAAAGGGCACAGATGAGGACAGGTCGTCACAAGTTTATAGGAAATACAGGCACACCCTAACAAGATTTCTTCTAACATTTTTCTGGTAGAATGCCTGTGACTTTTAATACCTGGATGTTGTAAAGTGTACATATCTCAGCTGTGTACATTTAGGAAAAATTTATAGTTTTGCTTCTAAAATGCAATGTGATGTATGTATTTTGAGGTGTAACCTACATATAGATAAAAATTTAAGTGTACATTTCAATAACAAATCAATGTAATCCATACCACTGTCAAAATAGAAAACATTTCCATCACCTTAGAAAATGCCCTTGTATCCCTTTCTGTTCAATCCCCTTTCTTTCTCCCTATCCCAAGGCAACCACTATTCTAATTTTTATCAATATCGGTTGGCCTTAGCTGTTTTGAGCTTCATATAAAAGAAACCAAAAAGTATAAAGTGTTTTATGTCTGGCTTCTTTTGCTCATCATATTTTTGTGATTCATCTATGTTATTGTATATAGCAGTAGTTTATTTATCATCGTATGCATATACTACAATTTGTTTTTCTGCTACCTCTTGTTGGACAATTGTGTGGTTTCCAATTTTAAGTTATTATGAATATGGCTGCTTTAAGTATTTTTGTATAAATTTGATGGGCATGTTTTCATTTGAGTAAATACCTAGAGTAGAGTTGCTAGGTCATAAAGTTAGGTGTATGTTCAACATCTTAAGAACCTACCAAGCAATTTTCCAAAGTGCTCGTACCATTCTGTACTCTCAGCAGCAATTTATGAAAGATGTGGTCACTTGACTTCCTTGCCTGCATTAGGTGTTGTCAACCTTTATTTGTAGGTATCCTAGTGTGTGTAAATCTTCCGGAATAAAGAAACACGAGAATATCTTTGTGAACTTGAGGTAGATAAAGATTTTTTATAGAATCCGTTAACAAAAAGAAACAATTAAATAATTGAATTCATTAAGATTAAAGGCTTCTGCTCTTTGAAAGCATTTTTTTGAAAGGAAAAACAATAAAATAAACTATACACTGGGGAAAAATATTCACAGTATGTATATTTGACAAAGAACTTGTACCCAGAATGTGTAAGCAACTCTTATTATCTCAATAATAAAAATATATGCAACTGGATAAAAGAAATAGCTAAAATACCTGGACAGACATTTAACAAAGGAAGATATACACAGGCCCTGTAAGTATATGAAAAAATATGCAGCACTGTCTGTTATCAGAGAAGTGAAAAACAACAAAAATTTTCAATGAAACGTATGTGGGAAGTATATGTGGTTATTTCAACCACAACATCAGACTCACATGTTGATACTTTGAAAAGCTCTTGAGTCCTCAGAGAGGAGATGTTCAATCTATTGCTATAAACCAAACAACTGATTATTAGCTATATTGATTTGTTGGTTACTGGGAAGTAATGTTTTAAGCATTTTACATCCTAACAAGATAGTTCGTTTTTATTTAGAAGTGTTTTACTCAATTTTAGAAAATTGGCTGTGGATTTGTGGTTGACATATACAGTATAATTTTTCCCATTTAGAATCATGGTAATTAGGTTCTCAGCTAGTGTCTTTGTACAGAATTGTTCAAGAACAAATTACTGAAATTAAGAGGGAGTTGACTATTTATTGATTGATTAATTGTGTTCTACATTTGAAGGAGGAAAGTATTTAAAGACTGTTTCTACTTTTATTTAGAAGTTAAATTATTTCTTAAGTCAATCTAATGACCCTTTTAAAATTTAAGGTTTACATTTTTCGAAGCTAATATTACTAAATGACCTAGCAATTTGTTTTCCCAGTATAATAGTAATAATGTTGAGCTTTTTTTTCTTTACAGACTTTTTCCTTTCCCCCTTTTCTGTCCTTCCCCTGATCTCTGTATTTTAATGCCCAGAATATAGAATCCAAAATAGACAGATGAATAGATCGTTATCTATTGTCTTTCTTGCTCCAAACTATAGTAGAACTAAATTTACCCAAATTTTATTACTATTATTGTCATCAAGAGTCCTTTAAAAGAAAAACTATTTTTGTAACAATTCTAGAAGTTCTGTCCAAGCTCACTGCAAAAAAAAGATCCTGTGAACACTGAATTTTTTATATTAACAATTCAAAGTGATAGGTCAGTTTTATGAGGCTGCCAGGATCCTCAGTGTGGTTTGGCTTTTAACTTACCACTAGAGCAGGTCTCTCAACTTTGGCGTTATTGACATTTTTTTTCTTTTTTAAAATTGAAACATAGTTGATTTACAATGTGTTAATTTCTGGCATACAGCATAGTGATTTGTTTATATATATATGTATATATAGATGATCCTTTTCATATTCTTTTTCATTATAGACCATTACAAGGTATTGAATATAGCTCCCTGTGCTATACAGTAGGACCTTGTTTATTTTATATATAGTAGTGGGTATCTACAAATCCCAAATTCCCAATTTATCCCTTCCTCTTTCCCCACTGGTAACGGTAAGTTTGTTTTCTGTGTTTATGAGTCTGTTTTGTAAATAAGCTCATTTGTAACTTTTTTTTTTTTAGATTCCACATTTTATTGACATTTTTGACTATTGATTGTTGTAGGGACTTTGTGCGATGTAGAATGTTTAGCAACATCTCTGGCCTCTACCCGCTAGATGCCTATAGCACTACCTCAGTTGTGACAACCAAAACTATTTCTAGAGGTTGCCAACATTCCCTTGGGGAGCATCCCCTGCCCCCCACCACTAACTACCTGCTGCTTCTCTCCCTCTTCCCATTAAGAATCACTGCTCTAGAGTTATCTTAACTATCAGGTCAACTTCAGTATCTAACTTTAGACTTTAACTGACCCAAGAATGGACTGGATATCTTTGGAATGTCCTGTGCTGAAGAATATGGGCTAGCAACCCTTGTCACCTTAGTGATGCTAACCCAGCATTAAATTAGAATCAGAGCATACCTCAGAGGGAAGGCCAGGCAGAAGGGAAATAGCAATCCACTTTGTTAATTTCAATTTAGTATTGAAGCATTTCAGTCAATGATTTATTATGGTTTTTTTAAATAAAATATGTTATAATTCCCCAAAGAGAGGTCTTAATCCTCTTACGAATGCAGTAAACTCCTTTATACCTGCTTAAAGTATAATTTTCATAGGCCCTAAAATCATATATGCAAAATAGGTAACATTTTATTTTCCCATTATTGCATTTAATTTCTGTTAAATGCCCTATTTTTTCTAATGCTATAAAACTATATGTAATCGTTTCCAGGTGAACTCAGTCTTTGTCATGCTGTTTCAGTCATGTTTACAATCATGTCAGTTCTGGATTTTACCTTCCTCTGCTCCTCTTTAGGGTGGTACTCCTGTTCCCTGGCTTACTTATTTAATGACAGGATGGAGGCTGAGGTGGGAAGTCAGCGGAGAAGTGTGTCTGCTCTTTGGTGGTCATAGTATCTGTCACGCTTTCCAGAGGTCACTTTCTGAAATCTGTGGAATTTAAAAAACTTCAGTTGCATGATTCACACTGGCATTTGGGTTACAAATGTAAGCCCCTTTGGCCCTCAGCTGTCTCCTTCAACTAATATCTAAGCCCTGCTTTGGGAAGTGGGGAAAGTTTATTTGTCCACTTCTCAGTGGTGAGTCTAAGGTAGACTCAGAGCTGTCATCAGAGCATCACTGTTCCCTTATGTCACACCGAGCCATGTGGAATTATTGGCTCAATGTCATTATGGTGCAGACACCCACACCACCATGTCTGCCCTGATGCTGGGGTACCAAGTTGAAGTAGTAGATCTAGAATATGACACTTTTTTCTAACCTTCTGTCTCCCTAGGCTACACACCTGGGAGAGAGGATCCTGTTCCAGTCCTCTCTGCATGTGCATTTAACCCCCTTGCTTCTCCCTCATGACTTCTTTTCATCTTAATCAGAAATTCTCTTATCTTCTGGGCATGGGAGCTTGAGTGGAGAGGAAGGATGTAGTCTCTTTCTGCAAGTACTTTTGCAATGCCTTTGTTGGCCTGCAACACTGCTTTTGAAGCTAAAAGTAAAGAATATGATATCCTTTTCTGCTGTTCTGCAGTAATTTTTCTTTTCCTGAGTTAGAGAATACCTCAGAAGGAATAGAGTGAAGGAAAGATCTTCGGGCAACTATTTTTTTTAACAATAGCAATTATAGAACGTGAATTTTTAATGAACTTCATATTGCAACGAAGGCATTAAAAGGAATTACATGAATACAGGAAACACACATTTCATCATTTTGTCACTTGACATCTGAAAATATTCCTTCCTCTCTTCCTTCTCCACCCAGAACAAATCAAGTTCTAGCACCTTCTTAATTTTATCCTATGATCTGATTCTCTTCTATTGCCATGGCTACCCCCTTCTACTTGCAAATTCAGCATTTTGCAGTAGCCTGCTAGCTAGGCTCTAGTTTCACTCCCATTTTTGCATCCTGTGTACTGATTCCACATGAATCTTTCTAGTAAATGGTACCAAAACCTTCAATGGTGCTACATCGCCCCTGAGATAAATTACGTTGACATCCTGTATAATCTGACACCAACCTGTTTTATAAAATTCGTCTCCTATTTCTTCCTGTAATGAAATCTCTAACTTATTTCCGCAGAAGAAAGCACTGAGTACTTACTATGTTCCAGACACTGGGAAATGGGTGAAAGATTTAATTCACTCAGACTGGAGGATTCTTAATGATAAGAACTGTGACCAACAAGGAACTAAGGAAACAGTGGGAATTCTTATTACTTTGATAGGTTTCATGCTTCTGTGCATTTTTCTAACTCAGGCTGAATTACTAATGTAATTAAAAAATTTTTAGTAACCACATTATAAAAAATAAAAACAAACAAGTGGAATTAATGTTAATAATACATTTTATTTAATCCAGTGTATCTAAAATATTATGATTTCAACTAATCAATATAAAATTATTAAGATAGTTTACATTCTTTTTTCCTCTGAGCTTTCAAAATCTGTTCTATGGCTTACACTGTCAGCACTTCTTAATTTATACTAGCCACATTTTAAGTCCCCAATAGCCTTGTGTCACTGGTGGTTACCATATTGGATAGCTGTGTCTAGAGCATTATTTTGCCAGGAGTAGGTCCTCTATGAGGACTGGAAGACTGACTCATCGGTAGAGTGAATGGTTTTTATGAAGAGATGCAGGGAAGGGAACCATCATGTTCTAACCACATAATTTGTATTTGCACTGTTAAGAGCCCTTTAGTTTATTTTCCCCTCAGAGTCTGACATACACATTTGGGAGAAGGCAGTCTATTAGAGATGATTTCAGGAAGCCAATTAAGGGGGCATTATTGAGTCAGTTTTGCTATGGGCAGCTGATGCTCCGCTCCACTGGGGACCCTCTAAGAAATGCGTAGAATGGGCTTCAGAATTGTCCCTTCAAAACCAGAAGACCGAGGCATTTGTCCACTGACTCCCATTCCTCACTGGCTGACAGTTGCCGCTGTGGTTGTTGACTGCCCCATGTTTCTGGAATGTTCTCAGAAGACTGAAAAATTTTGTTATCTTCAGAACAAGTCCTGAAGCAGAAAAGCTGAGAGATAAGAGAGACATTTGGGATCGAGTTTTGCCATAAGCACGGGAATTATCTATCACCAGCTGAAATTGGAATCAGTGATGGACCAGGCACATGGCAAAGCCTGTGCTGTACATACTTCATATGATACTTGCAAAATAGACGTTATTGTTTCCAGTTTATAAATGAGGAGGCTGAAAATCAGACAAATTCCAGTTCCTGTTCAAGGTGATGTAACTTTTAAGTGTCAAACTGTGTTTCTGTACAAATATGACTCATAACAAGGTCCACAAAGGACATATTTAGGAGAATTTTTCTTTTTTTAGGGGAAATCTCCAGAGATTTTTTTCTTTTATTGCATCTTATTTATTATTTTAGAAATTTAGACAAATCTACACTGGAGACTCTTAAGAATATGACATACTAATAAAAATACACGTTTACTGTTCTGTTTGATATGTTCTCTGACCTTCAGGAAGAAATTTCCAATAAGTTTTGTAAGCTCACTTATTTCCGTTGTTCACTGCTGAATTTCTAGTGCAGAGCTCATTTCAGGTCAATTATTAGTACAACAGATCCTCCCTAAATGGAAGAGACTGAGCACATCACACACTGGACAGCTCCCATTATCTGAAATAGCTGTAAGCGGCTTTAATGTTAGAGATTTGGTTTAAAGGATTGTCCTCTTGGAAGGCTGGCTGTGGTTGTTTGCGAGGCAGGACAAATTATAACATGATTATGGCTTAAGAGATGTATGTTTCTAAATGATTGCTTCACCAGTCCTTAAACTATCTGCTTAAAAAAAAAAAAACCAAAAACAAAACAGGTGAAATATGAGAACCTTAAGAGATTAGATCATTGGGATATTATGAAAAATGTCTTTATAGAACCTGGGTGCAAGGCCACTGGGGTATATAACTTACCAGGAATACTGACAGGAAGTTATCAGCATAAAGAAAGAAAGGCAAGTTTAAAAATGGAAAAGAAAAGGCTTGGGAACAAAATAGTAATAAAACTAACCTAGAAAAACAGTTGAAATTGTATAGTGTAAACTGTTCCCTGTGTTTTCCTCTACAGAGGACTGTGGACTTGGGGGTGTAAGGGGTGAGAGAGGTCAGAAAAAGGAGCCTTTTCTTTGTCTCTCCAGGCTTCTGTATTTCCTTGAATTTTATATACACAAACATGTACCATGTACAATTTGTGCAAATAAAAATAACCTTAAAATAGGATGCCGCAAATAGACTTACATTTCAGTTTTATCCTGCTGTTTTCACCTCTAGTGTAACATTCAAATCTAATAACATGCAGGAAATATTCACTGATGAGGGGAGAGAATCTTCAGAATTTTTTGATGTTATCAACAGTTCTGTTTTGCAGTTAGGGATACACTCCAGTTCTCAATGTTTTCTTCAAAAATTAAATTTTCCTGTTAAATATGATTTTATGCCTGTCAGACTCATTCTGTGCCATGAAGGACGTGGTGTCTTGTACTAACAGGCACTCAGTAGAAGCTTTTCAGACATTACAATAAACACCTACCTGAAACAGAGAAGGAATATTTGACAAAAAAGGGGAAATTAAGTTTTAAATATTTTGTTATCTTCTTTTGATCTCTTTTTTGTAAGTATTCATTTAAAAGTATTAGTTCTTCTTATTAGAGTCATATATGCTTTTTTAGAGATATATCTGGGGTCCTGCTTGGCCTGCTTCATTGGAGTTTCCTCTCTCCCTGATATTTGGAAGAAAGGTTGGGTGGCCACTATATTTTCACCAGCTGACTTCGCATCCCAGGTTCCAGATGATTGAACCAACCGAGGAGCCCTAATTCAAGCTGAGCCAGTCAGCTTGCCTCTTGTGTATCTGAGGGAAACAAAGACTCAGTCAGGTGATGAGCTGAGACCAGTGCAGCCACACTGGGATCCTGTGCGTTTATCCACAAGCAGAGGAGATCAAGAGAATGATTCAGACACCCAGAAGGAAGCAGAAGATTCTTGTGCTCATTGAGAGTAAGAGGCTATGTACTGGGTGAGAGCAGGGACAAAAAGAATCGTCTTGTTCTGTTGTTTTCAGATTTAAATTTCTTGTGAGACCTGGCCCTACTTCCTGCCTTTGGTTATATGGGATGGTCCTGAATACTAGCTTGTTTAAGACAGAGTGAGCTTTGATTTTTGGAAAAAAAAAAATTAGAGACTATATAAGAAATTAAAATTGCCTGTAAAATCATACCCATGTAAACATTTCCTTTCAGTCTGTTGTGTTCCTATGGAAGTGCTATAATCACACTCCCTATAAAACCTACAAACTTTCTTTTTTACCAAGTTGTGAACATTTTCCTATTTTGTTAACCCCAATGCTGGTTAAAGCCAACTCTTGTTTATCAGGACCTACCCTCAAATGACTGAACAGATCTGGAGAAAAACACCACCTTGCTGACTGGTCTCACTTCTAATTCATTAGTATCAACCACAAGTGGTCACTTAATACTGTCTGGCAACCGCTGCATTTTTCTAGGTCTCCACTTGCCTGTTGCCCAATGACTATTTTATTTTTTCTTCTCTCTCTTCAATGTTTCCTCCCCATCATCACTCTCTGCTGATACCTTGTGTCCTAATTTCCTGGGATAATAAAAGCCACCCAAAGTCACTTGTAGCATGCTCCTACTTACACATCTACCCACCCGCATGCTCTGTGCCCATAGACCGTGTCTTTCATTACTGCAGGTAAGCTTGCCACCCTCTTGGCTAAGGCCAGTCCCTTCCACTGGCTCACCAGTTTCCATCTTCTCTCACATGTTCAAGGACAGTTGAACATCAGCAGTTTGCTTCTCTTTCCTGTAAAATCATGTTTTCTCTATTGCTTGCTCATTTTCACGAGCTGATAAAATGCTATTATTTCTCCTATCTTAGGGAGAAAAAAATTTCCAGGCTCTGTCCCATTTTATTTACTGGGTCATTTTTCTGCTTCTGTGAAAAGCACATCGTCTCAATGGTTCTGCTTGTTATCTGCAGTTTGCTCACTTCCTGCTTTCTAATCAGGCTTTCCTTCTCATGACTCCTACAAAGCAGCTCTTGTAAAACTGCCATTGACTTTCACGTGGCTAAAACCAGGGCTCACTCTTAGTTTTCATCTTACTTGAAGTGTTGACAGTATTTGACTGATGATCACTCTTCCCTTAAATATTTTCTTCACTTGACTTTTAGGACACTGTGCTCTTGGCTCTGTTCCTCCTTTACTGGTGTCTCCTTTCAGGCTCCTTTGGTTTGTGTCCTGTGCTCTGGTCCTGCTGTATATCCCCAACCTCTAAACACTGGCGTGCCCCAGTCTTAGCCTCAGATCTCTACATTTTCTGCACTCACTTTCTAGGTGATCTCATTGAATACAGTGGTTTTAAATACCATCTACATACTAAGGGCTTTCAGATTTACTTTTCAAGCTCAGACTTTTCTCCTCATCTCCAATTCACATACCCCAACCTCCTACTCAGAACTTCCTCTTGGATATTTAATAAGCATCAGAAATCCCCAAATGTCTGATGGCCCTAAAACTCAAACCTTGGAACTCTCCTTTATTTTTTCTTTTCTTTCCTTTTTTTATTTCTTATTTCTCAGGTAGCATTGTTGAGATATAATTCACATAATATACAGTTCAATCATTTGAAGTGTATAATTCAATGGCTTTTAGTATATTTACAGAGTTGTGCAACCTTTACCATAATCAATTTTAGAACATTGTCATCACCCTCAAAAGAAACCCCACGCCCTTAGTTTTCACCCCCTACGCAGATTTCCTTGCCCTGACTCCTAGCCCCAGGCAACCACTGCCTCTGTAGATTTGCTTATTCTGGACATTTCATAATGGAATCATACAACATGTAGTCCTGTGTAGCATAATGTTTTCAAGGTTCATACGTGTTGTGGTGTGTACTTCATTCCTTTTGATTTCCAAATTACATTCCATTATATACCACACGTTACCCATTCATTGGTTGATGGTCAGTTGGGTTGTGTCCACTTTTTGACAATTATGAATATTCCTGTTGTGATTATTGACATACAACCAATCCTTGAATAACACGGGTTGGAACTGTGCGGGTCCACTTATATGTGAATTTTTTTCAATAAATGGGCACTACAGTAATACACAACCCACATTTGGTTGAATCTGAGGATGTAGAACCATGGATATGTAGGGCTGGTTATAAAGTTATACTCAAATTTTCGACTGTAGGAGGGTCAATACCCCTAACCCCCATGTTGTTCAATATTTTGTACAGACATGTTTTCATTTCTCTTGAGCATATACCCAGCAGTGGATTTGCTAGATTAGGGTAATTCTGTGTTTAACCTTTGAGGAATTGCTAGACTATTTTCCAAAGCAACTTGAAAGTCTTTTTTGTTGGTGCTAATTCCATTGATCTAGCTCATCCCATCTGTTATTTTAAATATCATCTATATACTGAAGACACCAAAACTTATATCTGTGGTCTAGAGCTTGCCCCTGAGTGCCAGATCCATGTGACCATTCATTTCCCATTAACACGTCCATCACTGAACTACTGATTTTCTCCTTTACTTCATGCTCCTAACCTCAAGCTTGCTTTTCCTCTTGTCCTTTTCTTGGTTAGTGATGATTCCATTCTTCCAGTTGCTCAGGACAAAAACTCAGAGTCATGCTTGACTCCTCTCTGTCCCAACCCGCATCTGATCTGTCAGCCAGTCTTGTTGGCTCTACCTTCAGAATACTCTCCCAACGTCTTCTCTGCAGTAACTTCTCTGCTACCCTCCCCTTTTCAAATCACTGTCATTTCACTGCTGCATCATTGCAGTAGCTTCCTAACTGGTCTCCTTGCTCAGCTTTGGTTACCCTTCAGTCTTTTCTCAACAGAGCATCATGGATGAACATTTCAAAACCCTCCAATGGCTTTCCATCTCATCCAGAGCAAAATTCTTAAGTTTTTAAAATGGCCTAGGAAGTTCTTTGTAATTCAGTTCCTCACTCCTTTTCTGACTCCCTAGAAACCGCCCCACTCACTCACTATGCCCAAGCCATGCTGGCCCTTTTACTGTTACCGGGACATGACCAGCAGGTTCTCACTTTGAAGTCTTTGCAGTTTCTGTCCTTTCTACCTAGAATGCTCTTTCCACTGGTATTGACATAGTTTACTCCCTTACCTTTGCCCAGATGATACCTTCTCCACGAGGCTTTCCCTGACCACCCTATTCTAATCTGCAGCCTCTTTCTCCCAATCTTGACACACATATCACCACTCATGGCTTTATTTTTCACCTTAGCATTCATCATCTTCTGACATTCAAACCAATTTGGTGATTTTTTTGTTATTTATTTCTCTTTCTCCCTCTGGAATATAAACTCCATGAAAGAAGGGGTTTTGTCTATTTTGTTTGGCAGTTCACAGCTTCTTAAAGTGTGCTTTGTGTATACTAGGTGTTCTGTTCAATAAATGAATTATTAAAAATTTCAAAAACATTATTGTTATAGGCTGAATATTTTGTCCCTCCCAGATTCATATGTTGAAATCCTAACCCCAGTGTGATGGCATTTGGAGATGGGGCCTTTGGTGGGTAATCAGCTTTAGACGAGGTCATGAGGGTGGGGCCCCATGATGGAATCAGTAGCCTTGTAAGAAGAGGCCAAACTCTCTCTGTCTCTCTCTCTCCACTGTGTGAGGACACAGCAAGAAGGCAGCCATCTGCAAGCCTGGACGTGGGCTTTCCCCAAGAACTGAGTCTGCCAACACCCAGGTATGGGGCTTCCCAGCCTTCAGAAGTGTGAGAAATAAATGTCTGTTGTTTAAGCCACCCAGTCCATGGTATTTTGTTAGGGCATTCCAAGCCAACTACAACGATCATTTTAAAAAACAACTTGGAAGTTGTTTCTGCTGTCACGGCCTCATTCATATCCGCTTACCTGTCTTCCCATGTCTCACTTTTCTCATATGTGCTAATGGCATTTGTGACTTTCTGCCTAGGTTCTTTCCCTGGATGTAGGCCTACACTTGCCCACACAGGCTGGGAGTGCCAGGGAATAAACATTCCCAGGATCAGCCCTCAGCTCTGTCAGCCCCCTTCCTCAGATGGCGCTACCCTGTGGTGTGTTCTAACCAGGGTCCCAGAGGTCCCAGAGGGGCTGAGCCCCACTGACCTCCTCACTGATGCACCCTTGAACTGATTTCCTTCTTTGCTTTGTCTTTCTTCCCCAGCTCCCTACTGTTGCTCGTGGATCATCTCACAAGTGAACTGTTTATTTCTGTATGTGCTTCGGGCAGAACCCAACTAAGATAGAAATCTTTGTAAAAACCCTCTGCCTATATTTCTATTTCTTAAGGTTATATTTCTCAAGAGGAAAATAGTAGGTCAAAAAGTGGAATTTTTACTGACTTTTGAATACTCACTGTAGAAACCTCTCTATATTCGGGGAATTCCACTTTATGAATCTTGGTTGTTTCTCTTTCCGTAGAGGTGAGAGGCTTGAAGCACCATATACACACTTTGTTAGCCTCTTCTGAATCTAGGACATAAGCATGTGACCCTGGTTTGACTGAGAAGATGAATCTTGCCTGGATTATGTTTGGGATGCAAAGAAGACAGGATAGGGAAGACTCTCCTCAGCTGGTGCTGGCTGTTATAGCAACTTCCAGTTTCTGGAGACCACATTGGTGGTGGTGCCAGCAGCACATACTAGAACCCAGTGCTGGCAGAGTAGGGAGTGCAGGCTGCAGTTTCAAGAGCAGTGCTGTCCAGGTGAAGTGTAATGTGAGTCACATATACCACTTAAAACTTTCTAGTTGTCTAATTAAAAAAAAAAAAGGTAGAATTAATTTTAAGAATATATTTTATTTCACCCAAATGTTACAATTTCAACATGTCAACAGCTTAAGAAACTGATGTACTATTTTATAATTCTTTTCTTTGTACTTCAAAAATCTGGTGTAGAGCACACTGCAGTTTGGACCAGCCACATTTCAAGTGCTCCATAGCCATATGTGTCTAAGACTCTCATATTGGACAGTGTAGACCTAGAGCTCAAAGGCAGTGGGCAGTGTGTCTTCACATAGGACAGATCTGTGCTGTGTGGTGCTTAATGCATTTGAACTGATTTTGGAGCCTCTGACCCTAGTTCCTCAGTTTCTCTATTCCACCTGTTAATAATTCCAGATTCTTTCAATATTCTCATTTTCTGACAGAGTTGGTTTCTGTTGTTTGTTTGTGAAAACCCTATTGATATAGAATTTTAAATCAGCAGTTTGTGCAGACACAGGTATTTACAGAAAGAAGGGAATCCAAGATTTCTTATCTGACTTTACTGGGGATTATGATAGTTTGAATTATTATTCAACAAACAAGTCACTTTCCTTTTCTTCTACACTGTGTGTAGAGTGTTCCACCCTGCCTCACTGATGGTGAGTTTGGCTGTGTGACTTGGTTTGGCTAGTGGGATATTGGAGGACAAAATATGAGCCAAGGTCTGAGATGTGTTTATTTGTTCAGTGGTTGTCTGACTTCTTGCATTTCTGCTATCACTGTGAGAAAAAGATGCCTCAGCTAGCCTGGTAGTCCAAGGAGGATGGGACATATGTAGAACATCTTGAAGTCCAATTGAGCTCAAGCTAGATATGCCAACTTCTGCCAACCTGAAGTTACAGGAGCAAGAATAAGTAATTATATTAAGCCATCTAGTTTTGTTATACAGCATTATTGTGTCAGTAGCTAACTGATACACAGATAAAGGTAGTGAACACTATTGCTAGTAAGCAGTGAGTCTCGGGTAAAGTATGGTATGCAGAGGTGACACAATATATTAAAAATTTCACCCTGGAATGTAGAGCTAATTGAAAGAAGGCTTTGGGGACCACTTAGCTTCTGCAGGAGGCCAGTAGGAAGGACTATGCAAGAACTGTGTAGTGTTTGCTATTAAAGTTTCCACAAAGCTTAAAGAGATAAATTTACTCGTGACAACAGTACAGTTTTCTCCTGAAGGCATAGACTGAAAATCAGTGACTTTTTTTGACTCTGCAAAAGGAACATCACATTTCTTGCAGTCACTGGGTTGAGAGAACTAAAACACACATGCATACATTGAGTCTATGGGTTTCCTAGATTCAATGTCATTTGAATTCATGGCCCTGTCATATGTCTGATGTGGAGTCTTGGCATTGATGAGGAAAAGATAGGATGCTAACAATGGAGATTTTGTTATGTGGGAGGAACTTCAACTCCCCTCTGAGCTTTGTTGCCAGTGAAGCAGCCCTCATTCATTTTCCGATGATACGCTTTCCTCTTTGCTTAAAGACTCTTAACAAGTCTTTTAATAGACCCATCTAAGGGATTTACCTGGCTGAGGGAAGCTAATTTTTCTTCCATCCCACCCTCACCCCTCTTTGTTCCAGAGCTTTAACTGTTGTCAGATCCCAGCATACTCTGGGAATCAATTTAAAAGCAAATCTCTGAGATGAAAGAATTCCCACAAAAAAATTGGAAAACTTTGTTGTATATCAGAATTATGTGTGTGTGTGAGAGTGTGTATGGTTTCTGAGGGAACAAGGTCAAAGAGGAACTGATGATGATTTTAGATCATGCTGATTTTAGCATGATGGGGGCATCCATTGAGTTTCGAGATTCAATGTGCCTCTTCAAGCTGGGAGTAATTCTCATTGTTTGCTTGCTTGGTTGACTTGTAAGAAACAAAGCCTCACACTGTGTTTGAATCAGAAACAACCAGTGGCATTATTATTCTAAAAACCAGCAGATGTTGAGAAAGAAGAACAAACTGAACTGATTTCTCCTCATTTAAAATTTTTATAATATACGTAGATTGGAAGGATGCAGTGGAAAAAAAAGAAGTAAGTTGGGGAGTTTTATTACATATAAATAAATATAAGTGAATAAGATCAGACATAGTCATTTAAGAACACTGTTTTTGATCCACTGGAATAGTCTCAAACAAAATTTAGAATTTGTTAGGACTGAGGGAAAAGATTCATTCACTCATTCATTAATTAAAGTATTTATTGAATATCCAATATGTTCACACAGTTTTCTAGGTACTAAAGACTTAGCAGTTGTCGACTGAAATAAATGTACAACCTAAAATTGAGAATTATGTTTTATTCAGTGGATATTTCTGAGGACTCATACCCCTGCAAGCCCGGGATGATAGCCTCTTGGATCTCTGTGAGGTAGGAGAGGAGCCTTTTAGCACTAATTTTAAGTTTGCAATTGTGAACTTATGTTTGTGATAATTTACATAATACCTGTCTTCCCCACAATATGTAACTAGATACCATACCTGTTTTTGCTCACTATAGTATCCACAGTGCTAAGCACGTAACAGATACTTAATATTGGTAAGTCAGTGAATGAATGAGTCTTGGGCAAACTGCTTGTTATGAAAAATGTGCACCTATTAAATGCAAAACATCAGGATCAAGATATGACATTTACAGTTTGAATATCCCTCATCTCATATCCTATCATTGATCCTTAGAAACAAAACAAAATAAATGTTTTGCTGGCTGGATCAAGGCTTTGTCTTACATGGACTTTAAATGGCTTAGAAGGGAATGAGTGTTTGAAGAAATCATTGCACACAGTGAGTGACCATCCACTGGGAGGGAGAAGCTCTAGCGAGTGATGCAGAAACAGCCGGTGGTGGCACAGACTCTAAGCAGTTCAGAGTCATTCAGGGAATGGACACTGATGATTGTTGAAAAGTTAGCCTTAAATGTCCGGAGAAGAGGCCACATGCTGCCAAGGTCTAGGTCACAACTGAAGAGAATTTAAACTGAGCCACTATGGCTTGAAAATAGCCTGTGGTTGCCCTGTGTGGGGAACAAGATCCACAAGTGAGTAAGTCGTTAGATACACAAGACATGATACTGGTTACGTCGGAGACCCAGAATCCAGTGTATATTTGAAATTTGTGTGTGTCTATGTGGTATTGTTTTCATTGTTTTATTTTATACTTGATAGATGGAGAGACTAAGTGAAAAAATAATAATTTATGTTTGCTATCTGTGTAAAGATTTATATCTGTGCATACACATAGATACATGTAAATACATCATGGTCTATTAATGCTTTCTTGATTATAAATCCTTAAAAGAACTCTAATTACTCTGTCTGTGTTTCTTAATTTGGCATTACGAAGCCCCCATAATAGTTACCAGCTGTGAATAAGAGTACTATAAAAGTTACTCACGTAATTACCTCAGGAACTCCAACTCCATTAAAGTGACAAGTCACGGAGTTAAATAACAGTTGGAAAAACAAAGTAGCTCACTATCTATTAAAGATCATCCAACCTGCCAGTTTCTGGACAATACATTTAGAAATAGATGTATCCTAGATGATCCCAATGAAGCTTTTTTTTTTTTTCATGATCAAATTTAATTTTCTGTTGCATCATTTAAGAAGAAAATTTTATTCAGAGCTAGCAGCTACCATTGCATTCAGTTGCTGGTAACAAAGACACAGTCTAAACAAAGTATGGATCATAGTCTCTCATATAACAAAAGTCTAAAAGGATGCTGTGCTAGGCTTGTATGAAAGCTCCATGGTCATTAGGTTACCAGACTCCTATCTTCAGCACATGGCTTTGCATTTTCAAGGACATATGATGTCTCCTAGAACTCTAGACATTGTGAACATGTTTCAGGTAGAAGAGGGGAGGAATAAGTGAACAAAGCATTCTTTCTCCATTTGAGTCAACCTCTTTTAAAGTGGTTTCCAGAAAGTTAGCAGTGGTTTTTACATTGCCTTGGTCTTGGTCACAGCAAGGGAGGTTGGGAAATGTCATCACTGATCTGGGAACCTTGTTACCAGGAATGAAATTGGAATTCAACAGAGTACCAGAAAGAAGGGGTAAAATAGATAATAGGTTCTGTCACAGAAAGTCTAAGTGACCACAGAGATTTCAGTACCATAGCTGTTTTTAGATACCTAGCATGTGCCAGGTTGTCCACTACATCCTGGGGCACAAACACAAATATTATATTGGGCCAGTTCTCAAGGATTCAGTTGTTTGCTGGAGAAGACAGACTATAAACAGCTCATCGCAAATTATGTGGTAATAATGAGAGGCTGGCTTGGGGTTGTGGGAGAGCAGAGAGTGACTCAGTCTAAACCAGAGGTTTGAGCTTCTTGGAAGAGACTTCCCCAGAATCTAATCTTGAAGGGTAGGTAGGAGCTGAGTGACATTTTAGGCTTGGGGACACCATAAAAGATGAAGGAAGCATCACTGCTTAGTTGGAACTGAAAGCAGTTGGAGATCATTCAAAGGTTAAGTAGAAGGTAGAAGTGAAAAAGTAGAGTCAAATTATAAAGGGACAATAGTGTTAACTGAGTAACAAGGCTATGGAAAGCCTTGAAAGGAGTTTAAGCTCAGAAACTGTATAGTGAAATTGAATTTTAGGTACGTTATTCTGGCTGCTATGTGGGGGAAGCTTCAAAGGATGGCGAAATTGAGATGAAAAGAGTTATTAGGAGTCTATTTCAGTAGTCAAGGTAAGAAAGAACGGAAACCTGATTAGGCAGCAGTAGTAGGGATGGGAGAAGGATTATAGAACCATGTGGGAGGAATAATTAGTGAATGAAAAGATGTGGGTACACAGGAGTTTAGAATGACTACAAGATTCTGCTTTAGGAAAGTAGGTGGTTGATGACACCATTAATTGAAATTGTAAATGTAATTGTAGGAGGAACAGGTGATGGTTGGAGTGGATGAGTGGGAAAAAGATGAGCTCGGTTGGAACATGTTTGAAGTGTCTGTGTAACATCCAGTTGGAAATACTTAGTAGACAATTAGATATAAAAATCTGAAGCTTGTGATTGGGGGGGAAGAAATGTATTTTGAAATCATAGCATATGGCTAGTTAAATCCAGGTAAATAGATGTACAGATGTATAGAATCCTTTGTATAGAGGGTAGGCAGAGAGAACCACCAGGTTAAGGCAACAGTCTGCTGATACCAACATCTGAGGAGGATACACCTGCTAAAGGCAATGAAGAAATGGTAGACTGGGTGGTTATTGGGTTAAGTGAAACAAAATAAAACGGGATTACTGAGGGCTTCCAATGGACCAGGCACTGTACTGTGACTAATAATCTTGCCATGAATGTGACAGTCATAGCCTCTTTCTTCATAGAGCTTAGAGTGTAGGCGATTCATATGTTGAATATAATTTACTTCAATTATGAATGGTACAAATGGAAAGAACAGTCTGTTGGAGCTTGAGAAATGGTGATTACAGCTAGTTTGGAAAGAGCTTCCCTGAGGAAGTCATATTTTAGCTATGACCTAGTAAGGAGATAGTTAAGTGAGGGGATGAGGTTAGAAATCAAGACAAAAGTATTACAGAGGGTACAGCAGTCCAGCGTGAGCAGAGGCCCCGGATCTGGGGAGAACTTAATGCATTTGAGTTGAATATCAATATGGTAGAACCCAAGAAAGAGGAGAGGGAAGTAAATTACCTAGCAAGGGGGGGGGGAGGAGCGAGTTCATGCAAGACTACATGGTTCATACTTATGCCATATTCCAAGAGAAATGGGGGTCATATGCAATGACCAATTTAAAATTCTTTTGTCTGCTTACTTCCCCCTTTTTTTTTTTTTTTAACTGCCCCTTTTCTACTCAATGAGAACAGAAGACATCATTGATGGGGGTCAGTCAAGATGAGGTAAATCTCAACAGAGGTCATTAAGGATAAAGAATGATTATGGAAAAGTTACCCCTTACCTCACTCTTCCAAGGCCAGAACATATATAATCATCACAGGATCATAGATCATTCTCTGGAGGAAGGAACAGTTTGGAGAATCCTGAGGAAAATCTTGAATTGGCTGATGAGCTGAATTGGAGTATTTAACCCAAATGATGTAGTGTCCCTTGATTTTTCAAGATAAAGTTTTTAACTTCTTAGTACATACGGGGCTTTAGAACTAAGCTAATTTTCAGAGAACTAAAGGATGTTACAACTCTGCACATGTGAAGTCTCTGAATCTATGGAATTCACGCTTGTTACACACTTACAAAAGCGTACTCTAGCTGTTGTGTGGGGAATGGACTGGTGGATGGTGGGACATGATTCAGGAAGATCATTTAGAAGATGTCATACTAGTCCACATGAGGGTTCATTTGGACACGTGGCCTATGGGGGTGGCCTTGGGGTTAAGAGAAGTGGAGTGGCTCAAGATGTATTTAGAAGGTGGAATTGGCAGTCTGTAGTTGGTGTTTGGACATGAAAAGTAATGGAGACAAAGGTATTAAAGAAAACTCCTAGGCTTCTGTCTGTGAGATAGCACTGCAGGAATATCAGGTCTCAAAGCTCAGTTTTGAATATATTAAGTAATGAGGTGCCTGTAAAATATACAGAGAGTTGCATAGGCTTTCTGCATATGGTTATGTCTTAAAAAGGAAGCTCTTGGCTGGAAATACAAAGTTGGAGTTATTGGCAAAGAGGTGCTAAGTGAAGCTGTGCGAGGGGATGAAATTATCCCCATGTAAATCTGCACAGGATACATATCTCCAGTGGGTGACATTCCATTCAACTCCTGGCCCTGTGTGAGCATGCAGAGTGAGGTTAAAAGAGTGTCTGGATTACTTTCCTGAGGAAATCCCATATACAATTTTCAGGTAAAGATTGGGGGAGATATGGTAAGAAGGATAAGATGGGTAAGAAGAAGAGGCTAGAGAACAGGAAAAAGAAAAACAAACAAACAAAAAAACAGTCCCAGGGGAGTCTAGTCTCACAGAGGTCAAGGAACAAGAGGGTTTTAAGAGGAGGACATGGCCAAGTGTGTGGAATGTTATTGAGAGCTTAAGTAAAAGGACTGAAAATTGTTCTTCAGATTTCTTGACAAGGAGGCAATCTGGATATTAGTAAGGTGGTTTTGGTGGAGTGATGAAGGCAGTAAGCAGAGGAGTGGATGGGAGACAGAGAAATAAAGATGGTAAGGGTAGAACTATCTTAATGAAATTTGGTTCTAAATGGGATGAGAGAAATAAGTATGACATTAGAGGAAAATGAGAGGTTAGGAGACGCAATGCCCTAGAGAACCAGAAGTTCCTTCAAAAAACCCCTATTTAGCAAGCACCCACCTGCTCTTACCCCCATTCACTAATTCCAAATAACAGAATTATTGGCAATGGTACGCAACTTGTATATCAGGAAGGTGTGATGGGCTGCGAAGGCTGTTCAGTTCAGGTTTCAGAGCAAATTCGAGAGAAATAAAGAGCCCAGAGCAAGTGTACCCATTAAGAGTACAACTCTCCTCTCAGCTGCATATGTCACCTTCTCCCGGCCTCAGAAGGGCAAGGATTTTGACTAAAGGTCAGCTTATAAGAAAAAAGTCAGAACTTTGGGACCCTTAACTAACCCCTTTAGGGCAAGCTCCATGTTTTATTTGACTTTATATGCCCCCAGTGCTAGTGGCAGGATCTGGAAACCTCTCTGTTTTTGTGTAATCAATGTAGTTTCCCTTGGGAAAATTAGTACAAGCAGTAGTGCTACCCCCTCTCCAATAATGTCCTCAGAATGGTTACCCTGCAGGATGTCACAGATAAGGTACCCTTCAGACCAGGCCATGGTTGTGCCTTTGGGAAACCATAATCAGAATCAACGCTTCTGTCACAGCTTCCCCAACTCTATAGATTCTGATATTTCTATTCTCTGCCCACTAGTCTCTCAGGAGTGAGAGAGGGGGCTTTTAAACCACAAGTTATAACACTAAGATGTAAGCTGTAAGGGGTTGGGGTAATAGCTCCTTGGTAGAGTGCTTTCTTAGGATGCATGAGGTGCTGGATTCTATTCACAGTACCTTCATTAAAAAAAAAAAAAGGACAAAATGTAAGCTGTGGTTCAGCTTATTATTGGATATTAAAGTTGGCAATGTTATTCATGAGCCATATCTGAATGTGATTTCTATGATGGGAGCAGTCAACTATATATTGACATGTTTTTGAATTCTTTGGAACACAAATGCTTGTTCTACCATTTATCCTTGCTACAAAATACATTCTGAATAGATAATATGGGGTTTCTTCTCTAAATTCATACCTGCTCACCCAAACATGTTAGCTTTGTGTGTGTGTGTGTGTGTGTGTGTGTGTGTGTGTGTGTGTGTGTCTGTACGTGTCTACTCCCCTGGAAGCCACACCTTGTCCTAACTTTATCTTATTGGTAGGTCAACCTGTTTTCAGCAGAAACGGTGAACTCACCCTAAGCCCTCTGCAGATCTGTAGGGGAATCTCCCTTGAATGTTACCTGTCAGGTTATGTGTCCTATTTCTGGTGTGTCCTCACTGCCACTCCTTAGCCTATCCGCAGTAGAATCCCTTCAACCCAAGTACTGGTGGGAGCTGACAGCCTAAACCATGCTCAGTATCCTTGACTTTATCTTTCAGTAATAAACTTACCTTCCTGAATATCTTGATGGGGCAAATATTATCTGAAAATACTTTTTTACTTAAAATATTAAAATTATTAGGTGTTAACAATATTCCAGGCCCCATATAAGGTAACGTTTTTGCATTCCATATAAATCTTTCAGGAGCTAGTCATTTCTGTTTTTCTGTCTTTATTTATCTTTCCATCCCCTCACCTATGCCCTCTTATATTCCCAAGTGGGCTTGTGGCAGCTTATAACAAGCACAGACAATAAACTAATGAGGAATGAGAAATAGAGTCACGACTAGAGGATGCATCAGTAAGAATAGGATAGAAGATCCCAAACATGTAGGCCATAAATGCTATGTGGTTGTTGTATTTACTCTGACATTTAGCTCTGGGTTTCCTGGTAATCAGTGCAAGTAGAAAGACCTAATATTCCTTTTTGGAGAGGAGGAAGCATCTCAGTTCCTTAGGGAAGGCAAAATTGTTTTTAGCACTAAGTTCTGAAAAACATTTTCAATGTGGTGCTTTATATAAGGGACACTGAATGTGACAGTAGATAATGTTCTTGAAAGTCCATGTGACTGTCTCTTGTTTTGTCTTTAGATAATAGTGATACATCTTAAAATGCATCTTCCTGATGGTAATTCTGCAAGGACTCACCTCCAATAAAATGAAAGCTGTCTGGGCAAATGAATTGTATCCATCAGAAAGTCCTGATTAACTCTAGGATCCATCCAAGGAAAAGGACTGAATACACTCAATTTCTCCTTGGGAAGAGTTCATACTCACTGTCATTATTCTCTTAGTCATTTGAGCACTGCTTTCTGGCCCCAATCCAGTTGTCCCTTTTTTGTTTAATTTTTGGTATCTTGCTTTCAGCTAGCTGTTGTTATTAATTCTCATAGTAGCCAGAAGAGTCTCAATGTCAACTGAGTTTTGGAATTGATGAGTTTTAAAAAGTTTAAGATTTTTTTTCCTAATTGTTGATCTTCTCAAAGCTAATATATATTGTGACAAACTAAGAGGGAAAAATAATGTTTAGTACTTTTCAACCTTGAGTACAGAGTTCCTTTCTCGTGCATCAAACACCTGGTGGGACATGCTACTGAAAGGTATTCTTTGATAATATCTCAGTGATAGTCCTCATAGGGTACTGACACTTTAATATAGGATTAATCATGGTTAATAAATCTTTGGAATTCAGGACCATGAATTTTCAATAGAGCATCCTAAGCACATTGGCAAGTTGATGAAATATATTTGGGCAAGTGGGCCTTCCTAGAATCCCTAGGTCATTACCGTGTATCTATAAGACCAGTGCCCACAGTCTTGGACATGGTCTAAATGTGCATCTTTTCACAAGAAATCAAGATTGTATTCTTTAGCCTTATCTTTGAATTCACCTGAAATAATATAACTAGTAAAAATACTGTTGAGTGGGGGAGATCAAGAAGGAGAAATAAGAGGACATGGAGCTCACCTCCCCCCACAAACACATCAAAACTACACCTACACATGGAGCAGTTCTCACTGAAAACAAACTGGAGACCATCAGAAAAACTCTTATACAACCAAGGCCGTAAGAAACATCCACATGGAAGGGAAGAGAAATAGTCAGGTTGGGATCTGTGCCCCTAGGAGGAGGGGAATTACACAGGCTTGGAGATATTCCCTGCGGAGTGAGTGGTTTGAACCACATATTGGTCATCCCAGCTCTGGGATCTAACCACTAGGAGGATGAGTCCTCTCAGCTAGTTTGAAAACCAGTGGGACTGACAGTGGGCCTTAAGAAAACTAGAATCTGCTCATGAAGAGTGTGCACATGCTTGCTTATACACCAAACAAGGCGGAGAAAGGAGATTGAAATTGTGACCAGTATGAAGCTAGAAATCAATTGCAGGAAAAAAAATGGGAAAAACAAACACATGGAGGCTAAACAACATGCTATTTAAAAACCAACGGGTCAATCAAGCAACCAAAGAGGAATTCAAAAAATACCTTGAGACAAATGAAAATAAAAACACAACTTTCCAAAATCTATGTGACACAGCAAAAGCAGTTCTAAGCAGGAAATTTTAACAAAACAGGCCTTCCTCAAGAAACAAGAAAAATCTCAAATAAACAACCTAACCTACCATTTAAGGAGTTAGAAAAAGAAGAACAAACAAAAACCAAAGTCAGCAGAAAGGAGGAATAAAGATCAGAGAGGGAATAAATAAAATAGAGAACAAAAAATAATAGAAGAGATAAATGAAACCAAGAGATGTTTTTTTGAAAAGATAAATTGTAAGTGTTTAGCCAGGCTCATGACATGACATTCTATAAGAGGACTCTAAAGTTTCCACCCCAAAACTATTAGAACTAATAAATGAATTCAGCAGGGTAGCAGGATACAAGATTAATATACAGAAATCTGTCGTGTTTCTATACACTAATAAGGAAATATCAGAAAGAGAAAGTAAAAAACCAATTTTATTTAAAATTGTGTCAAAAAATACCTAGGAATAAACTTAACCAAGGAGGTGAAAGGCCTATGTGCTGACACGTGTTTATAAAACACTGATAAAGGAAATTGAAGGAGATTCAAAGAAATAGAAAAATATGTCATGTTCTTGGGTTGGAAGGATTAGTAGTAGTGTTAGGATGGCCATGCTACCCAAAGAAATCTACAGAGTTAATGCAGTCCCTATCAAAGTACCCATGACGTTTTTCACTAGACTAGAACAAATTGTAAAATTTATATGGAACCACAAAGGACCCAGAATTGCCAAAGCAATCCTGAAGAAAAAAATGAAGTTGGAGGTATCATGCTCCCTGACTTCAGATTATACCAAAGCTATAGTAATCAAAACAGCATGGTATTGGCACAAAAGCAGACACATAGATCAATGGAACAGAATCGAGAGCCCCAAAGTAAACCCACACACCTGTGGTCATTTAATCTACGACAAAGGAAGCATGAGTATATTATGGACAAAAGGCAGTCTCTTTGATAAGTGATGCTGGGAAAACTGGAGAGCCACATATAAAATACTGAGATTAGAACATTTTCTTGCACCATATACAAAAATAAACTCAAAATGGCTTAAAGACATAAATAGAAGACCTGAAACTGTGAAAATCCTAGAAGAGAACATAGATGGAACACTCTGAATGTTTGAATATTTTCTTGGATCAGCCTCTGAAGGCAAAAGAAATAAAAGTAAAGATAAACAAATGGGACCTAATTAAACGTAAAAGCTGTTGCACAGCAAAGGAAATGGTAGACAAAGTGAAAAGACAACTTACAGAATGGGAGAAAATATTTGCAAATGGTGCGACTGACAAGGATTATTATTCAAAATATATAAACAGCTCATACAACTCAGTATCAAAAAACCCCAAATAATCCAATCAAAAATGGGGAGATGTGAATAAATATTTTTCCAAAGAAGACATACAGATGGCTAACAGGCACATGAAAAGATGGTTCAGCATCACTCATTATTAGAGAAGTGCAATTCAGAACCACAATGAGGTGTGAAACCTCACACCTGTCAGAATGGCTGTCATCAAAAAGATCACAAATAGCACATGCTGGAGAGGATATAGAGAAAAGGGAACTCTCATACTCTGTTGGTGGGAACATACATTGGTGCAGCCATTGTGGGAAACAGTATGGCGGCTCCTTAAAAAGCTAACAATAGAACTACCATATGATCCAGCAATTCCACTCTTGGGTTTATATCTGAAGAAAATGAAATAGCTAATTGAAAAAGATGCGTACACCCTAATGTTTATAGCAGCACTATTTGTAATAACCAAGGTATGGAAGCAATCTAAGTGTTCATGAACAAATGAATGGATAAAGATGTGTCATGTATACACACACATACACACACACAGTGGAATACTCAGCCATAGAAAGGAATGAAATTTTGTCATTTGTGTTAACATGGATAGACATGGAGGGTACTATGCTTAGTGAAATAAGTCAGATGGAGGGAGACAAATACTGTAGGGTATCACTTATGTGTGGGATCTAAAAAAATAAAGACATGAATATAACAAAACAGAAACAGACCTACATATATAGAGAACAAAGTAGTGGTTGCCAGTGGGGAGAAGGAAGGAGGGAGAGGCAAGAAAGGCGTAGGGTATTAAGAGATACAAACGACTATGTATAGATTAAATAAGCTACAAGGATATATTGTACAACCCAGGGGATATAGAAAATATTTTATAATAAGTTTAAATGGGGTATAATCTATAAAAATATTGAATTACCATGCTGTACACCTGAAACTAATATAATATTGTAAATCAACTGTACTTCAATAAGAAGAATCATTAAAACCAAATAGAGAATATTTATGTTCGCACAAAAGCCTGTACACAGGTGTTTATGGCAGCTTTATTTATAATTGCTAAAACTTTGAAGCAACAAAGTTGTCCTTCATAGGTGAAAGCATAAACTGTAGAATACTATTCAGGGATAAAAAGAAATGAACTATTAAGCTGTAAAAAGACATAGAGGAATCTTAAATACATATTGCTAAGTAAAAGAAGGCAATCTGAAAAAGCTGCATACTGTATGATTCCAACTATATGACATTGTGGAGAAGATAAAAAATGAAGACACTAAATAGATCAGTAGTTGCCAGGAGTTAAGGAGAAAGGAGGGATGAATAGGCAGAGCACAGAGGATTTTTAGGTCAGTGACACTACTCTGTATGATACTATAATGGTGGATACATGTCATTATACATTTGTCCAAACCCATAGAATGTACAGCAGCAAGAGTGAATCCTAGTGTAAACTATGGACTTTGAGTGATAATGATGTGTCAATATGGGTTCATTGATTAAAACAAACGTATACTCTGGTTGGGGATGTTGACAGTGGGAGAGGCTGTGCATGTGTGGGCAGCAGGAATATAGAGATTGTCTGCTCTTTCTGCTCAATTTTGCTCTGCCCTGAAAACATCTCTGAAAAAGTCTATTAAAAAAGAATTTTGAAAAAAATTCTGTTGAGATTATTTGAAGCATATCTTGTTTGTAAACTACCACCTAAAGAAATTACGCTTAACAATATCTAAGCAAGAATTATAAAGAATATATAAGATGGTGGCTCTAAAAGTGCCCGTTACTGTCAATACGACACAAAATTATTATGATCAAAATTTTTAGAAGTTGTTAAGAAGACATTTCAAAACACAACGGTTAGCTAGTGACATCTAGTACCTCCTGTATGGAGATTTATAATTCTGTAAAGCTGGAAATTACTGAAGATCTTGAGATTGGATAGAATGAAAACAGATTTCATTTTTTACTTCTTAGAAATAAATATTTGTAACCATCTGGAGTCTGTTTTCTGGATTGAGGACAAGAACAATAACCTCACAAATTTCTCTTTGAAATGTCACATCTCGCTTTTGGTGGCTGAACAGTCCTACAGCTTTTTTTTCTCCATTATACTGAATACACTATTAAAATTTTTCTCCTTAAAAATAGAATTTTAACATTTGAAACAAAAGTAGTTTCTATCCTCTAAGTATAGCATTAGTCACCAGAGAATGGAATTCTGTTTGAAGGTTACTTTTTCTCTGTTCTCTGTTTAAGTCTAGACTGAACACTTAACTCTTCCACTCTTCTGTGTCTTTGACTTACTGTTCTGTTTACTGCAGGGAACTCTCCCTAATGCATAATGAACTCATATTCATCCTCTAAAACCCAATACAGTTTTATCTGTTAGGAAGGCTTTTCTTACCTTCCTCCTAGCTTCCACGTGTATTTTATCATTCTTTCCTTTGTGCTAACTTTGTGCTTACACTTATTTCTGTTTTTCCATTTATCATACCACGTTCTTAGGGAATTTTCACCCATGAACAGTGTGAGTTCAAAGAAGATACGAACTACATCTTGCTCATTTCTGCATTTGGGGGCTAAAGTTTACACCACAATACAAATCTGCGCAAAATATGCTGCTTTTTAAAAATTTGTTGTAAGTCAACTTATCTAGCTCTGGATATCCCAGCTCTTCTGCTAGTGGGAGCATGAGTGTGGTAGAAAACACTTACCTTTCTTGTTAAGGGTAACTCAGCCTCTTCTGGTTTAACAGAAGTTTCTTTGTGATTGATTCAGTCTTTCTGATTAGTCTCTAAGGCAGGTGGTAGAATAAAAATAAAATATTCCATCAGTTCAAAATCCAAACTCCCAATCAGCATTCTTTCCCCCCACCTCTCATAGTCTTTTCTTTCCCCAAGATGGCATGTGTATTCTGAGAGAGGATTGGCTTGTTTAATGCAGCATGGAGGCAGCCTTCTGGTGTTGGGCTGCCTTCTCTGTTCTTGCTGGTCTCTGTTGAGGAGTGATTAGCCTATTCAGTGCCTGGTTTTCTTTGGCCAGTGTCCACTAAGGTATAGGTAATCCCACCTCATCTACCTGGGTTTCCTGCTGGGACCTCCTCTTAACACCTGTAGTCCCTTTCATGTGCTCCAGGGTCCCGTGTCCTATGGTCTCACTCTCCCAGTGCCAGATCCTTCACATCTCTTATCACAAGGCTCCCCAGCTCCCCGTTTTGGGCCTTTGGGCTTCTTGGCCTTCCATGTAGCAAGTGTTGGTCATGGGGGTGGGGATGCTCACTTCCATCTACTTGCACCTCATCTTCCACAGTTGAGGAGGATTGTTCTAGAAGGAGGAAAATTTCAAGAGACAGAACTGCTTCAACCTGTCTGATCTCAGTGGAGAGTGACCATTCAGAAAATCACTGTCATAAGACATCTGGGAGAATGAAGAAAAATGGAGTAGATTTTGCCACTCTTGTTGGTGGAAAGAGGACATTCAGTCAGCTGTTGAGCTTTACAAAACTGTGGTTATGTCAGATTGGAGAGTTATCTAGAACTACCGAAGCATAAATTGAAGAAAGGTGATAGGTTTTCAGCTATAGACACTTCCATGACTCTGATACTGTTTGGGATTAATATCTTTAGGAAAGATTAAGAGATATTGTCAACTTTTGCATAATAATTTATAGTATTAGTTTCCAGTAAACCTTGCTCTTAAGGTTGGCCAGTGGAATTGCTTATATGGCATTGTTTAATCCTTGGAAAAATAACTAGATGTGACATAATTCTTTGTATCTGTTCTGTTAAAATGCTCCCTGTGAAAGAATAGAATCCAGTGGATACTGGGTAGCAGACCAAGGCAGTGAATAATATCTGTTACGTTCAGAGATCGTTTAGTCTGGCATCACTTGCTTTTCTCCTTCTGCTGAAAACCTCTAAATTTTTTTGAAGCTATGAACATAAAAATTATAACCTAAGAATTCCCAGCAGGCTGAATTATTTGCTGAAACCTTAAGACCAGCAGGTGTTTTGGAAAAATGTGGCATCAAAAGCCATCTTCTCTCAGCTAAAGCAATCTTTCACATGGAGGTACAAAATGGAATCAGGATTTATACAGGAAAAATGCTGAAGCCATCTGTTATTTTTTGCCCTCATGTCTGTGCTTGAGTGTTTTTTGCCTTCATTTTTTAAGTCATTTTAGGCATGTGTTTTGAATGATAAATCCTTACTTACTCTTTATTTCTTTGGATTTATCACTTATATACAAATGAAAATATATTTGGTATATAATTAACCAGCAATTCTCTGATTATTCCCTTTCTAAAGTTTTATAGGAATTATGGGCATTATCATTCAAATTAGTACTTAATTATATATCATTTTGTCATTGTTTGCTGTGGTTTATGGTGTTTGTCTTACTTCTTCTCTAAGTGATAGGTTTTTTGTGTAGGTGGGTGTGATGGTTAATTCTGTGTGTCAACTTGACTGGGTCACTGGGGTGCCCAGACGTTTGGCCAAACATTGCTCTGGGTGTGTCTGTGAGGGTGTTTCTGGATGAAAGTAACGTTTGAATCAGTGGGCTCCCTACCATGCATGGGCCTCATCCAAATAACTGAAGACCTAACTAGAACAAAAAGGTTGTGTAAGAGGGAACTGCTTTGAGCTGGGGCATTGCTCTTTTCCTGCTTTTATATACAAACTGAAATACTGACTTTTCCTGGACCTGGAGGCTGCCTGGCTTCAGACTAGACTTATGCCTTTGGCTCCCCTAGGTTCTGCTGACTGCACATCTTGGGACTTCTAGCCTCCATTGTCATGTGAGCCATTTCTTTAAATAGGACTCTTTATATATACATTTACCCTGTTCTGTTTCTTTGGAGAACTTTGACCAATACAATGGATCATGTCTGATACTCATATTATTCATAAGTATGGCACACCATTGGCTATGTTAGAAACTTAAAATAGACTTTTAAAAGCAGAGAGATCTTTGATCAAAATGACTCATGAAACTTAATGTCAGTTATTCTGAGACAAAATCCTGACTATGCATTTGCAGATGCACTGTTGCACTTGTCAGTTTTGACAAAGATGAAAATAAAGCCAATGAGAGATGCAGGATTGATCTTGATTAGGTGGTGTCAAATGAGCTGAATTTCTATATTTGAATGATGAATTGTAATTATAGCTCATTATACAACATGATTTTCATCATGAAAGTTATTACTTAAGTGATAATTTAAACTCATTTGCCCTAGTCAGAAGTGTATATCTTCTGAAAATTCATGATATTATAAGTGTGAAAAATTAATAGAAACCTCGATTAAATAGATTTGGAAGACCAGACGGGGGAGCTCGCACTCCTTGTGATGATAGCAGAGCCCTATAGGACGAAAAAGACTCCTCTTTCCGGCAAGAACGCAGCCAGTGAAAGGCCATGGATTATCTGTTTACCGTACCCTCCCAACTTCCTCTTCTCCTATATGAAAATGTGTGTTCCCCATGCCCTGTGGGGACTTGCGTGTGCCTCACCACGGTTGCAGACCTCGAATTGCAGTTCTCCGCTGATCCGAATAAACCCATCTTTGCTGGAGAAACATTTGGCAGTCTGTTTCAGTTCAACATAAGTGATGTAAGAAAGATGCTTCTTACCACTGCTGCTGTAAGATTTGTAAACCAATTAAGGCATATCATCCTCCCTGTAGCCACTGGTGCTTTTGACCCTTGTCAGGGCATGCATTTGGAGTTGTTTTTCACATAGTTGTGATGAATGTCTTGTCTGATTTTGCCTATGACCCTTGACATGGATTTGTAGGAGGACTGATCAAGATGAAGGCTTTAGTGTGTTTGTTACCAAACAGAGTGAAGCTACAACTGGTTCGTGTTAAATTGAACCCCACGGCCTTGGCTTCAGTGGGGTTGTGTAGTAACTGACTGAATTAGTGGCGTAAAGTTAGAAAGTGTGCCAAACCATAAACCAGAGATAAGTGAGCAGAGAAGTACGTTTGACGTGTGTAGCGTGATTCTTTTCACTTCAGAGTGGTCACGTGAAAGAGTATTGTGATCTCTTGCGGTTGAGACTAAACACTTACAGCCTTTGTTATGTGAACATTATAAACACAATTTATGAATATATGAAATGTTTCTTTCCTCCAGGGAAGAGAGCTAAGATATTTCAGCTAAGAAATCTGAGAAAGCAGAAACGTCAAATTGACGAACAAAATTCTCCTCTGAAATATCTGGTATTCCGCATTTGTCACTGATTTAGTTTTTATATGTATTTCAGAAAGCAATTGTTCCCCAATACTTGGCTAGATTTCCCATAGAAATATTGAAAAATAGAACACCTGCTAATGTTGCCCACCTGATCTTGAGCATGACAGAATTAAACACTCCTGAGCTGCAACTTCTCCTTTGAAAGCTGACACTATTTCAGGGGCAGTCAGCACGGCATTCCCAGGACGGGGTGTCTTTTTAACTTTGCTCTCATTAGGTAGCTTTTCTTCCTCTTCAAATGTGAGGAAAATAGAGCCATCTCCCTCACCTGAACACAGAGCATGCCCAAAGTGGACGCTCTCCATGGGACACAGACAGCTCAAAACAGAGACAAGTGGCCGATGGCATTCTGCAGTCCCAGTGGAGAGCAGTGGAAACACCCACGTTAACAACGTAACTACCAAGAGTGGATATTAAATGGAACATTGAGCGAGCCCGTGAGCAGATAGTAAGAAGAACCAATCTGCTAGAAGAAAGTGACCTGTGGTGCACACCTGTGAAACCATGGTGTGTGGCTTTCAACAGAAGGGATGCAGAAATTGGAACAAGGAGACAAGAGAAATCAGACCTGGACTGAACTCCATTAGTGATGATTCTCTTAATCATCCTTGACTAAGGATTTTCACCCAAGACATATTGAGGAGAATACTGGAAACTAATATTAGAATTCTCTGTATGCCATTTTTAATTTTTATTCCTCATATAATTATGATTATATTTATATTTATTAGTAGTACATTACATAGTAAGATACTGTCATTTTTTGTTTTACAGTGCAGATCCATTCCATCTAAATTAGTGTTTTTATTGTCACAAAGTTCTTGAATTAAAACATGCCTCACACGTTGTTGTAGATGACTGGACTGGGAAGACATTACCCGAAAATGGCTATCTACGTCTGGGGCCCAGAGGAGCAAAACCTAGAAATCAGTCCTTTGTCCACAATGCTTGCTTTGCTATGCTCATTTCAGCCTGCAGATACTAGACCATGTCTGTCATTTTTAGAGATCAGCAGGGTCTTCGTAAGAGAATTTTAGGGGGGAAAAAGTGAGTGTGATTAAAAAGATTATCTTTTGCACTTTATTCAAAGTGACTACACTCAATCACTTATTAAGAGTGACTAGTCCTTATTTGAGAATATGCTGGAGAGGAACTCATACATTTTCTGTCCCCAGCTAAGATCGCTGTGTTCCAGGGAGACATTCCTCTGACCTAGCTCCAGAAATGGAAGCAAACCGAGTGACAAATGCTTATTCATCCCTTTTTATGGACCCAACACTGGGCTAAGGGTAAAGTGTATAAAATAGAGACCAACTACATTCCTGAATCTTGAATAATTATTCTAAACACAAAAAAGAATTGTTGGTCTAAAACATTTCATGTTAGCTAGAGAGACAAATCAAAAGAAATTATTGTGACCTAGAGCAAAGAGAATTCATGAAAAAAGCATAATTGGAAATGCTCCTGGAAGGAGAAGGCTAGGAGGGAGGAGAATGGATGGACAGATGGGAGGAGTAAATCCTCCACGCTGAGAAACCCATCCCAGGTGTGTGCGTCATCCCTGAGCTGCAGTTTCTACTGTTAATGCCATGGTGCCCACACATGCAATAGTTTCTGTGACTGTGTTCTGAAATCTCAGTTTCTGAAATTAAGATCCCTCCAATTTCAACTCCACTCTACCATCTTGACTATTTGTCTTCCATGAGGACAAAGAGTTTGAGAGAGAGAGACATGGTTTTGATCCCAAGATTTTTTTTTATCTCAAGATAATTTTCTGTGCTTGCTTTTCTCAGGAGGGGTTATTTCTTCACTCTGTTTTTGCAGTTAAGTGTCCTCAAATCTCTGTAAAATAAGATACTAGTTTTGGCAGATGCCATTGCTCCCCGAGCCCCCAGGTAGATCACACTTCCCCTAACAGGTGAGTGTTGCCATGTGAGTGTTCTGGGCAGTGGTAAGTGAGCGGGAATAATGAGACCATTTCCAGACTGGCGCATGGAGGATCTTCCCTGTGTGATTCTCTTATTTTCTGGCTGATTGGAGAGGACTCTAGGGAACCAAAGGATGAGGCCTCTGATGGGAAGGATCCTGGTCCCTGACTTATGGACATAGGAAGGTGCCTTCCCCTCCCCCATCACCACTCATATTGTGATGTGATGTGAGCTAGAAAGAATCCTGATGAGTTGATTTCTCAAAGTGATATTACTGTCAATTTAAAACATATAGATGAATTTATTACAAAAGAGCATAGCTAATCCTGATAAAATTAATTTTTTTTAAAATTTGGAAGTGATTTGAAAACAGTAAAAGTCCCAAGAACAGCACAAAGAGCACCTGCTACCCCGTGCCTTGGTTCACCTACTGTTCGTTCCATTTCCTTTGTCTCTTGCGCCTTCTTCACATGTAGGCAGGTTACTCATTTTTTTCTGAACCCAGTCTCTTCTTAAGATTGACACTCTCCCACACAATCGTAGCACAGTTACCAACCTAAAAACAAAAACAAAACAACCCTGACCTCTGTTCAATCCACTGTTTATATTCTACTCTGTGAATTGACCCACACTGCCCTTCATAGTATTTTTTTTCTCTCTAGTACAACATCCAATGTAGTGATTTACTTGTGATCTCTCCTTAGTATCCTTTAAGCTTTGTCTTTGCCTTTAATTTTTGTCTTTTATGACACTCACAATTTCACCTTCCTACCTCCCTTCCCCACTGGTAACCATAAGTTTGTTTTCTATGTCTGTGAATCTGTTTCTGTTTTGTAAACAAGTTCATTTGTCTTTTTTTTTTTTTTTTTTTTTTTTTTTTTTAGATTCCACATATTAGTGATATCATATGGTATTTTTCTTTCTCTTTCTGGCTTACTTTACTAAGAATGACATTCTCCAGGTCCATCCATGTTGCTGCAAATCGCATTATTTTAGTCATTTTTTTTTTTTATCACTGAGTAGTATTCTGTTGTATATATATGCACCATGTCTTTATCCAGTCATCTGTTGATGGACATTTAGGTTGTTTCCATGACTTAACTATTGAAAATAGTGCTGCTATGAACATTGGGGTGCATGTATCTTTTCGAATTATAGATCCCTCTGATATATGCCCGGGAGTGGGATTGCTGGATCATATGGTAACTCTATTTTTAGTTTTTTGAGGAATCTCTGTACTGTTTTCTACAATGGCTGCACCAAATTGCATTCCCACCAACACTGCAGGAGGGTTCCCTTTTCTCCACACCCTGTCCAGCATTTATCATTTGTGGACTTTTGAATGATGGCCATTCTGACTGCTGTGTGGTGATACCTCATTGTAGTTTTGATTTGCATTTCTCTGATAATTAGCGATGTTGAACATTTTTTCATGTGCCCATTAAGCCAGGCATTTTGAACTGAAACTTTGCATAGCACCTTGAACAAGAGTTGGAGAGGGAGGCATTGCAGTTGCAGTAGTTGTTTGGTTGCTGAGTTACAAGGTGGTTGCAGTTTCTAAAAACAACAAAAATGTAGTTTCTTAGAATATACCCCAAATACCAGCTCTTTTGGAGACGGGAAGTGGTATGTAAAATTAGGATACTGGTGGTGGTTCACAGCTTCCTGTTCAGCATCTCAGAACCTCCTACTGCTCGGTGCTTTTAGAATGCCACAGACTCTCTTCTGACTGGAGAAGCATATGTGGTAACCTGGCAGACACACATTAGTGTCTGTGTAGGTGTATTCACCTACCAAAGATACATGCATTTAGAAGATGATGTCTGGGATGAGCGATTCATGACTTTTAAAGCATGGTTTTCCGAGGACGACATTTCTGAGACGTGGTACTTGGATAGGGGAAATGGTTTGGAGCAATGTGATGGTTAATTTTATGGGTCCACTTGGCTAGGCTCTTGTAACCAGTTGTTAGGTTAAACTCTTAACTAGATGTTGTTGTGAAAGCATTTTGTAGATGTGGTTAATATCTACAGTCAGCTGATTTGATGTAAAGGACATTAACCTTGATAATGTGGGTGGGCCTCACCCAGTCAGTTGAGGGCCCTAAGAGCAAAAGCGGAGGCTTTCTTGAGTAGAGGACATTCTGCCTCGAGACTTCAGCATCAACTCCTGCCTGAATTTCCAGCCTGCCAGCCTGCCCTACAGGTTTCAGACTTCCAGCTTCCATAACTGTGTACACCAGTTCCTTCGAATAAATCTCTTTATGCATATGTGTCTCCTGTTGGTTCTGTTTCTCTGGAGAGCTCTGACTAACACAGATGGGCAGTCATTTTTGTATTCCTCATGTTAGGCCCCAGAAGTGGTGATTGGTAGTGTGGCGGTTTAGACATGAGAAATGGTAAAATGATATATGGTAAATGGGTCAATGAGTAACCAACTGTAGATTCAATTACTAAGAAAGTTAATAGTGTGGTTCTTCCTTATCCATGGGCGTAATGTTCCAAGTCCTCTGTGGAAGCTCGAAACAGTGGCTTGTACCAAATCCTATATATACTTTGTTTTCTAGTGGATGGGTAGGGTATACAGTGTGGATCCACTGGACAAAGGGATGGTTCACATTCTGGGCAGGATGGTGAGGGATTTCATTGTGTACTCAGAAGGGCTGCTATTTAAAACTTATGAATTGTTTATTTCTAGAATTTTCCTTTTAATATTTTTGGACTGCAGTTGACTGAAGGTAACTGAAACCATGGAAAGCAAAACTGTGGATAAAGGGGACTACTGCATTGAGGCTTTGAAGTGAAAAATGAAATTTGAGCCTAATGGTGATATTTCTTCATAATACTGAAGTTCCCCCAAAATAAATAGAAATATGCGTATTTTTTTTTAACTCTTAAGAAATAAAGTCTTCTGGTTATTTGTTTATTGCCATGTAAACTTGAAGTAATTTTGCTGTCTAGGACTCTAATGGTTTTCTATTTAGCAAGTAGCGATGCTGGTTTGTTCTGTTTCTGTAATGAGTAGGTGTTATCTACGTATAAAAATTTTTGCTGCCCTCTGGTGGACAGCAAATCAATAAATCAAAAATATATAAATATATATCAAGTAGTCTTCTGTTTGAATATGTTTTCCAGATTTCCTTTGTAAGTTCCAAAGTCCAAATGCATCTTTCATATAAAGTGAGAGATCAGAATCTCAAATTTGTTTTATAAATCCCGACTAGAATACATGAAGTACTTAAAATATGGCACCCAAGGAGCATAACAAGAAGTTGACTGATTCCATGAGAAAATGCACTGAAAAGTCTCACTTGGAAATCCAGTGACGGTTTCCCCTGCTGTGGCCTTGGTTCCCGGCCCCTCACTGGGCTGGGCTGTGGGTTGGGCTGGCGTCGGTGCTGGCAGGAGAGGGATGGGCTGGTGCGCACAGACCCCAAGGTTTTTGGGAATGGGGCGGGGTCGGGGGTAGAGATAGGAAGTGAGGCAGAGCTGTGCCCTGAGGAGTAGGGTAAGAAGCTCAGTTTGAGAGAGAGAGAAGATCTGGAAATAAAATACATAATGGGGCTGGAGGAACCAGAGCGACACCGAAGGCAGGAGGGGCAGGAAGGAGCAGTGGGCTGGGCTGTGGGGTACTGGAGCTCCACCGCATCCACTTGCAAGAGCCAGGTGGTACATTTTTGGGAATTTTGTGAGCCAGTTGTTAAACAAAGATGTTAGTAAAAATTAAACCATATAAACTTACAACTGAATAAGTTGTTTTTAAAACTAAGGTAGCATACACTCAAAACTCATCACTTTCTAATTATTTTACTGCACTTTTACTACATGACTAATGGGAAAGCCACTGATTGAGGTGATTTATGTGTTTTATATTTGTGCGGTGGGAATGCTAGACAGCGGTGTGCGGCTGTGTGTGTCACACAGCTCTGCATTCTGTGACATCAGTAGCTTGTCGTTGGTCTTGGTGAGAATGTTTTTGCCAAGGAAATTGAAAAATGCTATAAAACCAAGAGTTGGTTTAAACCTTTGCCAGCACACCACTGGGTAAATAGATGTCTTTGAGAATGAAAAAAGGAAACTTCCTATTTTATTATTTTATTAAAAAAATTTTATTTTTTTATTTTTTATGTTACTTATTTATTTAATATTTTAAATTCCACCACCTAGGCTGGATTGATGCTCTGGTGGTCTAGTTCATTTATTCACTCAATCAACAAATATTTTTCGATGCTCTGTTTGTTGACAGACAAGTTTTGATGGGTCTCTTGTGTTCCTGTGCGTCTTACAGGAAAGGCACTGGCTGCCCTTTGTCCCAGAACACCCTTTCACAGATGTTCATATTGTGAATGGCCTTGGAAGATAGAGACCATGTCTCCCTCTGGAGCACAGGGCAGGCATGCTCACAGCCTGTTACAACGTTTTTGGATTCTTTATACTCAGGGTTTATGGATTGTATCACAACCCACTGTGTGTGCAGGTATCATCTGGCCCTTTTGGTGTCAGCCTATGGAACTGGGCTCAAGGGACTGCGGCAAAAGTGCCAATACTCTGGCTACTGCTGTTGCTGTGATTAAAAAGCTGTCCTTCACTTCTGCTCCAGAGTGTTGTGTCTTCTGTCAGCATCAGGCTAACTTTTGATCTGCAAGTAGGGTAAAATCTTAGATCCTTTCCTGTTTTTGATAGACTGTCAGGCACTGGGCTAGGTGCTGGGACGAAGAGATGGACAAGGCGGACAAAAGCCTGCCCTATGGGACTCAGAATGTCCTATGGGATTATAAAGCAAAACCATTAACACCACACAAGAAGCAGTGAACCATTATACTGGGGTAAGGATGAAGAAACAGTTGAACAGTGGGGTGATGGAGTCATGAGGCAGTCTAGAGAGAAATCTCCTTACAGTTTGTTGGGGAAGTTCCTTCTGGTGGGTGGTTGGATGAGGAGAAGCAGATTAGGACTGAGGAGTGAAGAGGTGGATTAAGTAAAATGGTGACACAATGAAGTAACAATTGTTGATTGATTGATGAAAGGGAGTTTTTAAAAATCAGGTTGTCATTTGGTTCATTACTGAGGTAAATAAATGGGAGGAGTGTCATCAGACTGGTAGTAATGGCAGGGGATTCCTACCATTTTATTGCATTGGAGTCCCATGAAATTCCAAATATTGTGTGATGATTTGGGATTTGAGGAAATTTCTGGAACTTGGGGACTGGATAGGAGAGTGCCAGTGTCGTGGGTAGAAGAGAGCAGATTTGGCAGGAAAGATAGCTGTAGTGAAGGAGATGGAATCCCCCATTTCTATGGGAGTGGTGAGGGAGGGACCTGCCTCGGCACTTTCCTAGGTGAGAGCGTGTGAGTCAGGGACGAATTGTCAGGAGTTTTACAATTTTCCCTTGACCATTATTTTGGAAAATTAGGTAGCAAAATCCACGGAGTCTGGATACACTAACTGTTGAGAGTTAGAGTGAAGTTAGTCTCTAGCTCAAGGACTGAGATGTTTCTGAGATCCAGTGCCGGTCACTTGAATTAATGGCTCCGTGACCTCTCTACTGTCCTTACAAGATGTGGAGCTTTTTCTGAGAGGTTGTTTTAAAAGCCTCACTGAAGACCTGAGACCTGAAAGTGCAGGCAGAAGAGTGGGAGATAAAAGTTCCCTTGTGTCTTCCACACATGCGGCCTGAGCACTTCTGTGGAGTTTCAGAAATATGTGTTAGAATGTGCACTCAGAGCAGGTTAAAAATAACATTTCTACACTCAGTTATTTTTATTGATGTAAATACCGCAAATGGTATGTTCTAGGTGGAATCTGTCAATTGGTTATAATTGCTCATTTCTTTTAATACCAGCCATTAGATAACCTTAAGTTAGGCACAAAGCATCTGTCCCTGGGTAATAAATATATTACTGGCTCCTGGGGAGTTTCCACAGTAAAATGCTAACAAAATAAATCTAGAAACCATCCAGATTGTTTTACTGTATAATTTTGTTAAAATGAATACATCACCGTAGTCATGTACCCATATGTGTGCCAGGCATGCAACGTACAGTATCATAGTCCTATAGAAATCCCCCAAAGTAGTTATTGCTATTATTTTGTTTTTTGTAGGTGAGGAAGCAAGCTCGGAGGTGGAGTGAGTGGCTTCGGTCACATAATTAGTAAGCAGCTGAGTCAGGAAGCTGCTGTGAGGCTTTTGAACATCTAGGCAGTGCTCTCTGATCTAAAGCTTTAAGAAATTTTTGCGGATTTCCCTTTTGTTGCTCTTTTTTAGTTTATGGAATATCCTAACCCCATACCCCGATTCTTGGGGTCATGGCCTGTTCTTGCTGGTCCAAGCTTCCTGAGTCATAAGTCTGAATTGAGATCATGGTCCCAGTCCTTGTCCTCTGGAAAAGCAGGATCATTGCCTTTATCTTGAGTGTGTTGGTGGTTTCACATACCCTAATGTTTTGGAAAACCCATCCACAAGAAAAGTACCCTTTTGTTCAGGATTAGGCCATCATGAACACTTAACCCCAGCACAGTTTAACTTAATATCCTATTGGTGAAAAGGAGAAAACATGTCCATTTCTGTTTAGAAAAGAAAACGAGGGCTAAATATTTGCAGCTGTTAGGAAAAAAACTCAGAGATACTGTCTATAGAACAACTGCCCTCAGGAATATTAAAAACTCTTAACTTACTAGGAAATCTACAAGATGATTATACTTAGGACTTAAAATATGAGGTATTAAAAAAAATTCTTGACACAGTCAACTAGCAAAATCTCTTAGGTGGTGGGGAGGGGTGTTTAAAATAAGAAAATAACATAATAAAAAGGACATGAAACTATAGATGTATAGTTACCAGTCAGGGAACCTCAAAGTAAGTACCACCTAGATCAAGAAATAGAACTTTTCCAGCAGCTGGAAGCCTCTCTCTGAGCACAAAGCTCTCCCCTACTCCTCTGTAAAGGTGATTTTTATGGTAAATTTTTTTCTTATTTTTGTTGTTGTTTGTTTTTGTTTTTAACACTGAAGTGTATACACACTGTAGATATTTGTGTATGTATAGTGTATGTATGTATTTTATATGTGGTGTGCATACTTTATATATTTTACATGTGGTTTATAATAAATTATATATATGGGGTGTGTGTATATGTGTAATTTTAACCAGTCCTCTAGTTAGAGAATACGTCTGTGGGATTTGTGAACTCCTCAAGATTAGCCAACCTTACTCATGGACCCTGATACTTAATAAGCTTGTAATAGCATGCAATAAATCTTTGTCGAGTGTAAAAGAAAAATTACTAAACAGAAACCTCAATTAAATAGAGTAGGGAGACCAGAAGAGGGAGTTCTCACACCTTACGATGATAGCAGAGCCCAACAGAGAAGAAGAAAGTCTTCTTTTTTCCTGGCAAGGACTCAGCCAATTGAAAAGCCATGGATGATTTGTGTACTGTAGCCCTCCTGACTTCCTTTTCCCCTGTATAGAGGTTTTCTTGCCAATGGGGACTTGGCCTGTGGCTCACCAAATTGCAATTCTCGGCTAAATGAACCCATCTTTGCTGAAGAAATATCTGCAGTCTATTTGATTCAGGTCAACATGAGCAAGTAAATTATAAGTTGTTAAGTAAGAGATCATTATTTTACTTACCTTTTGGAGACTTTTTTTGATTATGTGGTGGCATAGTATGTACTGAGATACAAACTGATACTTTTTTCCTTTAAGATTTCCTAAACCCAGTTTCCTCCATTTCAACAGTTGAATGTCCTGCCTTCGTTGCTGTAGGGAAGGGACAACACAGACAAATCAGATTACAAAAGAAGTAAATTCTTGGCTAATCTATTTCTATTTCCAGGAGTCAAAGGATTTGGAAGATTAGATAAAGGGTTATTTTTTTCTGTTCCTGAATCTCTGGACCAGAGAAGAAAGGAAGTCAGAAGACAAAGAAGAGATTAGATGCGAGGCTGTCACTGAAAATGGAAGGTTGACACTTGATTGTTTGCCTTCCTTGACCTCAACCCTAGAATGACAGAAACCTCGGATAGGCTTGAGGGCTCTGAAATCGAGGAGACCTGCACCGTAGTGTGCTGGGTCTGTCTTGTCCCCGCTTCTAAGAGCCAACTGTCACATTTTTAGAAGTTGTATGAGCTTGTTGGTATCACATGGGTAGTTTGAAATCAGCTGTGGTGAGGGTGTTCCTCTCTGGAAATGGGCAAATACTCTTCCACCGCACCCTGGAGAGCTGGTTGTTAAACGTTTATCAGCACCCTCTGGACTTGTGCCTCCATTCCTGCAGCCTGAGCCTGGAAAAGTAGCGGGACAGCCAAGGACTGGCCATCTTCTGAAATTACACGTCAAGTGTGAAATTTGTGGTGTGATGTGTCCAGGAAGGTGGGCCTCAGTCAGCCTCCCAGGGCTCCTGCTATGTCTTTCTGCCACGGGGAGAAGTAGAGCAATTTCTATGCATGGAAGGCAGGACAGAAGGGGTCGAGTATCTTAGACAACCCTCATAATTGACCAGAACTCCAGAGTGATATGGGATTGCAGATCATTGTTTTCTAAACAACTTACAATGGGTATGGATGTAATTGAATGAGGACTAATTTTGAAGGGTCTTGGAAGTTGAAGCCAATGGCCTGCCAGCAACCTGAGTGGATCGGTGACCTTGAACTGCATGAGCAACATGCATGTCAAAGAATGCTGGTGTCCATAGATGCATTGCTTCAATCTCATGATTAAGCTTTACTGGATGAGGAGTTGTTTCTTATGAATGAGGAAAGAAAGCAGTTCCTTGAGAGAGAATGTACTCCTGGTGAAGATGCTGTGAAGATTATTGAAATGACAACAAAGGATTTGGAATATTGCGTGAACTAAGTTGATAAAACAGTGGCAGGGTTTGAGAGGATGGACTCTAATTTCGAAAGAAATTCTACTGTGGATAAAAACTATCAAACAGCATCGAACGCTACAAAGAAATCATTTGTGAAGGGAAGAGTCAGTCAATGCGGCGTACCTCATTTTGTTATTTTTAAGAAATTGCCACAGCCACCCCAGCCTTCAGCAACCATCACCCTGGTCAGTCAGCAGCCGTCAACATCAAGGTGAGATCCCCCACCTGCAAAAAGATTACAACTTGTTGAAGGCTCAGATGATGGTTAGCATTTTTTAGTAATGAAGTATTTTTTAATTAAAGTATGTACATTGTTTTTTAGAGATAATGCTAATGCGCACGTAATAGGCTAAGTTGTAGCACAAACATAACTTTTATATACACTGGGAAACAAAAAAATTTGTGTGACTCACTTTATTGAGATATTCTCTTTATTAAGGTGATCTGGAACCAGACCTGAAATATCTCAGAGGTACGTCTGTACCTGTGTCTATGTATACACATCTCTCTCTCTCCATTCAGTATTTATTACAGTCTGCCAGCTTTTCTGGTACTAGAGGTACAGTCACTGGTGTAGGGTACTTAGGATTCCCTTCAGCAATTTGTCAAAAATGACAGACATGTATTTTAACCCACAATTCCATAAATTCGTGCTTCACTTATTTTCTGTCTTGGGTAATGTCAGCTTCCATCTATTCTCAGCCTCTGTTGCTTCTAGTAGGAATTTTGAAAAAAGATATTTTATCAGTCTATGTGCAGAGAACTCTGAAAATTCTTATGCATTATCTCATTTAATATGGCAGCTCCAAAAGAGATGAACTGTTCACATATCCATTTACAAGTGAAGAAACTGAGGCTAAAGGTGATCACGTGTCTACTTGGTTCAAAGCCCATGTATGTTCTCACTGGGCCAAACTGCCAGCTAGTGTCCTGATGCCTCACGGCAGGATCCACTGATGTCCCTTCCCTCATTTTGCAAATGTGTTTTCCTTTTTCTTTGAACTAGAAGATTGTGCAGCATTTCTAGTTCACAGGAGTTGTATTATTTCTACTTGTTCTTATGAACATAATGTCTGATGAAATATTGAAACTATGTTTATTTGTGAATGATAATTTCCCAAAGAATGTCAACAGATAGTTCTGATGATGAAAATGAATAGACAATGAAAAGAAAAGAAAATTGTTATACTTAGGCACAAAATGAAAGATTTATGGAATAGATGACAGACCGTGTTGATATTTGTGAATTGGATCAGGACCCTCTCATTTGCAAACGTCAGAAACCCCACTCAAGCAAGGTCTTGGGAGCTGAACTGCTGCCCCTGTGGAGTGGGCGGGGGTCTAGAGTGGCAGGAAGCACTGGATGCAGGGATGTGAGGGCCACCTGAGCCAGGTCCAGACAGGAGCCGTCTGAAGGTCACTGCTGCAGGGCGACAGTAGGGCCATAGAAAGAGGGAAAGAGAAGTGAGTAGGATACACTGGGAAATGGAGCATTTTCCCTTTATCTCTTTGCCATGGGTGGCATTTCTGGAAGTGACTGTGTCTCCTCTGTGGCTCCTGCTGTCTGTGATGATGCTTGCTGTGGCTTCCCATTCTCCTGGGTAACCCAGCCATGTAACTGGGTTACATGGGTAACATGCAGCTCCTGTAACACTACTTCCTTCTTTGGTTCCTCAAATCTGCTGGTGTCAGTCAGGTTGTTTACTAATGCTGTTTGGCTTCTCAGCTTTTGACTCACCTGTGTTATCAATTTCCTACACAAATTTCCCTCTGATTTAAATATTCAGAGTGGTTTATGATTCCTGGTTGAATGCTGACTTGTGCACTCTGCTTCTGGTCCTTGACCTTTATAAACCTAGAACCTAATAATACTTTAATCATTAATGGCATACAAGTATAGGACCATTAAGAACAGTTAGCATGACCATTTTCTTAAAATGCCGTATTTTGAAGCATTTGAATCGTTTTTTTTTTGCATTCTTTTTTATTGAAGTATAGTCATTTTACAATGCTGTGGCAATTTCTGGTGTACACCATAATAGTTCAGTTATACATATACATACATATATTCATTTTCATATTCTTTTTCATTATAAGTTACTACAAGATATTGAATATAGTTCCCTGTGCTATACAGTATAAACTTCTTGTTTATCTATTTAATATATAGTAGTTAGTATTTGCAAATCTCGAACTCGCAAGAAGCACTTGAATCTTAAAGCAAGAGGTTCATAGTCAAAAAACGACAATGAGGTTTTGGTAAAGCCAGGAAGATGAATCTAGAAATGCGTATGGAATGAGTTGAAGGTGCATACTACGAGACAAGAGGCCTGAGCAAGTTGGCATGAGAAGAAAAAGGAACCAGGAAATGCTGGGAGGGTCTTTGATTACATCAAGATCCCAGTGGTGGCATTTTAGGGTGAAGAACATAGATGGGGAGGAGCACTTTTAGCTAAGGGGCAAATAAAGGGAAGGTGAATAAAAGGGAGGGTGTTAGTTGGGAATGATTTTTGTAGTAGATTCAATGAAGTACTTCAGTATGTCTCAGTGGAAACGTAAGTTCATAGTAGAAGTCACCCAAATGAATTCCCCAGCAAAGCCTAATGTAAGCAAAAAAAATTAATCTGTTTCCTATCTTTCACTCTTAGATGATAAATAGGGCACTTTGTAGATTTTTGAAATCCTACCTCTTCATCCTCCCACCCCCATATTTGCCTTCACTCTTTTGCCCTTTCCATTATTCAAGCAGATCTGCTGTTCTGTGTTCTTTGCTTGGATAGGAATGTGGGAGGTGAAGGTTTGGTGAAATGAAGTTGGTTTCCATTTTCTCCCTGGCTTTTCCTTTCCAAAATGCTAAGGCTTCAAGGAAAAAAAAAAAAAAAAAAAAAAAAAGGCAGAGCTGAGGATAAGAGTAGGGTAGATCTTCTCCAGGCACATAGCAACATTTCAAATGAGTTTGTAGAATTTGTGATTAAAGGGATCTCTGCCTTGCTCCTTAGGAAGAGCACTGGAGAAGTGGTAAGATGCCATCTGTTGCTGTTTTCTGATTGGATTCTGACTTACACACTGTGCTACTCATTTTTGATCTCTATAAACTTAGACCCTCACAATACTTTAATCATTAATGATATACATATATATAGGATCACAAAGAAGACTTAGCACAGCCATTCTCTTCAGGTGCCATATTTTAGAGGCTATGTGGCAGCTTAGAGAATCACACAGCTGTCCTATATCCCAGTATGGTATTGATGTAGAAAAAGTCTCCCAGAAGTAGCAGAGATTGTGTTGGACCTGAAGGGGCCATGCGTACAGAGCTGAGGCATATTTCAGTATGCCCTGCCTGCGCCAATGAGCAGAAGGAGGCAATCCCCAGTTTATGCCACTAGGATCAGATAACACACAGGGCCAGATAATCTTCTTTTGATGCTTAGGTTAAGAAAAGGAAAATAGCATGGAGGTTCCTCAAAATATTAAAAATAGAACTACTGTATGATTCAGCAATCCCACTTCTGGGTATATACCAAAAGAATTCAAATCAGAGTCTCAAAGAGATATTAGCCCTCCTATGTTCACTGCAGCTGTTCACAATAGGCAAGATATGGAAACAACCCAAATGTCCACTGGGAGATGACTAAATAAAGACAATATGAATATATGTACAATGGGATATCATTCAGCCTTAAAAAAAAAAAAAGGATATCCAACCACTTGCAACAACATGGATGGATGTGAAAGTCATTATGCTTAGTGAAATAAATCAGTCACAGAAGGATAAATACTGTGTGATTCCACTTACATGAAGTATCTAAAATAGTCAAATTTGTAGAAGCAGAAAAATAGAATGGTGGTTGCCAGGGGATGGGGGAAGAGAGAAGGGGCAGTTGTTCAATAGGTATAAAGTTACAGTTATACAAGGTAAGTTCTAGACACCTGCTGTACAACATAATGCCTGTAGTTAACAAAATAGAATTGTGTACTTAAAAATTTAAGAGGATGGAGTTCATACTAAGTGTTCTACTCGGCCCCCTCAAATGAAACAAAAGAACAACAACAACAACAAAAAAAACCAGAGGAAAACCAAAGAGACCCAAGGAAACTTTTGGAGGTGATGGATATGTTTATTACCATGATTGTTGTGATGAATCACAGGTGTACCCATACATTCAAACTCACCAAATTTTATACATTAAATATGTGTGGTTTTTGTTCTATCAGTTATGCCTCACTAAATCAATAAAAAGAAAACATAAAAAAGAGAAAGAAGCTTACTTTTTTCAGTTAATGTTTGGATTGTCCCCAAATCATTTATTGAACAATTCATCTTCTTCAACTGATTTGAAATAACACTTTTATGACATACTGAAGTATTTTTATATATTTAGGTCTGTGTTTGCACTTTCTCTTTTCTCTCAATGAATTTTTTAATCAATTTTAGAGGAGGTTTTGTGTTAATATTGTAGCTTTATAACTTATTTTATAAACAGTAGGGCTAGTTCTTCTGTGTTCCTCTTCAGAATTTTCTTGTTTATTTTTGCTTGTTATATTTTGATATAAACTTTAAGATTAGTTTCCTTAGTTATAAGTATTGCTAGTATTTTTACTAGGATCAATTAAAAATTATGGATTAATTAATGGGGATTTGCACTTTTATTATGTTGAGTTTTCCTTATCAAGAATATGGTGTGCTTTTCCATTTTTTTCACACCTATTTTTGTGTTCATTACTAATATTTTAAAGTCTCTTCATACAAATTTTGCACATTTTTGCAAATTTCTTACATTTCTTGCTGAGTGTATTAGTCAGGGTCCTGGCAAGAAAGAGATAGCAAATACTTAAATGGAATAATGGAGGAGAATTTAATGGAAGGGCTGTTTTCAGAGGTGTGGGAAAGGGTTAAGAAAACTCAATAAGGCAGAGTTAAAATATCCCATGATTAGTGACAGCAGAGAGTAGGAAGGGGGGAAAGTTGACTCAATTCCTCACTATAAAATTTTAGAACTTTCAAACTGTGCAGGAAGTGAATTCTTAATACATATTAATGGTTTGATTGTTCAGGTGGAGAAGGAGTGAGGATGAATGCATTGATAGCTGACTTTTGTGCTGTGTGTAAATTTGGTCACACACTTGAAGCGTCAGAAGGAGAATCATAGGGTGGCAGGAGAGAATTAAATAATTCATCAGCTTCTCAGCCGACCTTTGGGATAATTCAGAAGGAGCACACAGGAGACTCTAAATAAATCCTGTTGAATAAATAAACTGGGAGCTACGGGTTATGTGATTTGCTTTTCTACTATTGTGAATTGGGAGAAAGATTTAAATTGTAGAAACAGCAATATTTCCAGCAAAATATCTACAAATTTCAAATACCCCTGCAAATAAGCGAATAAATTTATTTATATTGAATTTGAGTTATTCTTTTTTAGGGGTTATTTTATTTGGTGCATTTTATACAGGGAATCCAGGACTGCAAGTGTGTAGCACACTTTCTGAATACCTTTGAGTAAATGATTATTCCATGATAATTGTCCATTAAAGGCAAATAGTAGACCCAATAACTTCTATTGGTTGTTTGTAGTGATTATTGGTTCTTTGAGATGTTTAAAAGAAGTTTTATATTGTAATAATTACTATTTTAATTTTTGACTTGATTAATATAGTCAGTCAGTTAATCAGTTTCAGTAAACATACGGTAATGTAATGAGAATGTCAGTCCAGCTAGTAGAGGTGATGCTTAACTCTCCTCAAGAGGGCAGCAAAACCGCACAGCTCAGTTCTCAGAGCTCAGGATGAAAACCTTAAAAAGCTCGTTCAGAGACATTCCCTGACCTGATCATTCCTATTAGTCCAACTAATTAAACATAACATGTGCTGATATTTGTATTGGCATTTTATGGAAGTTTGGCCTTTTCTTTGTGAAATGAAAAAAAGATTCTTCTTTTTCATTTTTGGTTAGACAAAGGAACTACACTTGCTTGGGGTCTCAAAATGCATTATTTAAACAAGGCCAAATGTTTAAGTTAGCTACTGTGGATAACAAAGTAAGAGCTTCCCCTTATCCCAGATAATGTGACCAGATAATGGTTGTTTGACTTTATTGGGGCTATTTTGGAGATTGCCTTTCTCTCTATGTCCTATCCCGGGCAGAAGAACCTTCAAAGATATGTATCCTAGAGTGAAGAAAATTTGAAGATTGGTCCCAGGCAAATGGGAGAGAGCTGAACACATCCCGGCTCTGCTCTATCAAAGGAGATTTGGTCATTTTCTAGACCAGATTATAGGTGCGGCTTGTTATTACCACTTAACACATCTTCTTTTAGTACTTTCTGTTTCTGGCTCTCCAGGCACCATTCTTGTTCTTAGAAGGGGATCAAGTGATCCTGGTAAAGGTGTTACCTAATAGTGGTTCAAAATGTTTCTTCTATCTGGTGTATTTGCATTGAATAGAGGATATGTGAAGATTAGAAGATGTTTAAGGCATAAAGGAATGGATCATAGAATGGTAGCATTTTGGTCCTTAGCAGGTTTATCCTTTGTGTATAGTAGGCTTTCGCTAAATAGTTATTCAATAAATGAATAAAACCCTAAAAGAATAAATGAAAGATGTAGCTGCTCTTCCATCTGTCCAAAGTACAGAATAGAAATTCTCTTCCTTTTTTCATGAGGCTGACTTTGATGGAGTAAAATTTAGCTTATTGTTAACAGAAATAGTGCAGGTAGATGATTCAGGCAGAAGTATTTGGTGATTCCTCATTACATTATGTTGAATAGGTTAAGAAAGGGTCAAAAAAGTTCCAGTAACATGGTGACCATGAATGAACTTGAAGCTTGAACGTTAGGATTCTCATCTTTCAGCTCTTTAAAGGTTTTATAAGAATTAACATTCATATTTATCAAGCAATTATTCTTTGCAAATCTCTGTGCTAGTCCTGTGTTGCAATTTACTACACAGTATAAAAAGGAGGATGTCATAATGCTGTCTTCAGTGAATTTATAATCTCCCTGGAGTCCCAAGACTAGCACACATGAAAACATCGGTGACCATAGAGGTACAGATTACTAATGCAGAAGAGTGAGTGGCATGCTTCAGGATTAAAGGGGCTAGTTCGAGATCCTACACACAGAAAGAGGCCCTTGAGCAGATTCCTAGAGAGCAGATCGGGTTCAGATACAGAGAGAAAGGGAGGGTGTGCGAGGAAGAACAGCTTGTACAGAGATGGAGAAGGGATGAGCATGGTAGGTACATTCAGAAAACAAACTAGAGAATAATTGCAAATTGGGTGATAGGGCTCAAGTTGGAGAACTGATCTGTAATATAAAGGTTTGGGAACTTAAGCTACAGAAAAAGATGAACTATATATAACATTGTTGAGTAGGAGAGTAAAAGGTTAGTCTTGTTTCAAAACGGACCTCTCTCCACTTCCATTGCTGTGGAAACCACCAAGAACTTTGGAGTAACAGTAAGAGGAGGAATGTTTAGGGATGGGTAAAGGACAGTGGGATCCATTTGCTTCTCAACTCTGACTGTTACTGTGCTGAGTTATGTTTTTGAACCTATATTATGATATAGTTTAAGAAAGTAGGCTTAGAAATAACAAATCTATGTCTCAATTTCCATACCAAGATAGTATTAGTGATAAATTCCAACCTGGATCCCATGTATGTATGACAGTCACTAGAGATCCACTTAAACTAAAAGATGAGATCCAATGATGGTACAATTTTATTTTTCACTAAGAAACTATTTCTAACATTGAACACTGGTAAACTAATGGTTTGTTGGCAAGAAACATACCCTTTAATAGAAAGCCAACACGTTAAGTCAAGAACATTTTATTTCTTCCAAATGGAAATCCACTACAGAAGCAATGTTGTGTGTGTGTGTGTGTGTGTGTGTGTGTGTGTGTGTGTGTGTTTGGAAACGAACATATATTGCAGAAACAGACACAGGATATTTTTATATATCAAACTAATGTCTTTGCCAGGTTGCAATTATGTACTTTCATGATACGAATATTATCACTAACAGTCATTTCCAAACTAGCTTTCAGTTGAAGTGGCAAATTTGCCATTTTAATGACACATTTGAAAAGTTAGTTTCTTATAGAAGAGTACAAATAAGTAAAATAAAACAGAATACATGGAGGAAAATATACCTCAAAATGCTGAGAATAGGATAAATAACTTCTTAAAGCCCTGGAGTCAGAGACATTTCAGCACCTAACAGAATTTGGTAAGTGACAATGGAAAGCTATTTTGTTCATACACAGTTTGTTCATTTTCCGTTCTCCCTCACTCTCTTGCTCTCTCCCCTACACCACCCCCCTACCTTACACTCACCCCTAGGTCTTGTTTTTTAATTCTTCCAGATTGTCAGTAGAGATTTCATACATGTTTTAAACTTGGGCATTTTCTCAACCATGATCCTTTTTTTCCTTTTCTCCCTTTATATTCAAGTCATTGCAAGAATTTGATTTTTTTTTTTTTTTGTAGAATGTCTCAAAGTCTGTCACTTTTTGCTTTTCTGACTTCAAAGCAAGAATGTTGTGTTATTTGGCCACTTTTAACTTTGTTGTAACATTTTCTCCATAAATATCCCCATATGATCTCTATCTCCTCTAATGCTGAATAGCAACATTTATTTAATCTTTTTTGTTTTCTCCTGTCACCCCAAATATCCCATTTCCCACTTTCATTATTATCAGAATAAATTTATGTGCGTATATTTTGTTTTATTTTGTTTTCTAAAACAAATTCAAGATTATATATTTAAAATAACTTGGTAATTTAAATATGTAATTTAGATATTATTCCTGTTTTTAAGATTTGGAAGCTGAGAGATGAGAGGTCATGCCAACCAACAAATAGTTATTGAACATCTTGAATGGATCTAGGACAGCCCTCAGTGCTATAGGGAACATAAGAAATGTAAGTATTTGGAATATTTTAGCAATATTTCCTAACACCAGATTTGCAAGTACCACTGGAGAATGTGTTTCCTCATATACTTTATTCTTGATGGTCATAAGAGTAGAAAATAACAAAGTTCTTTTGAGATAGTAGACTTCCCACTAATAGTAGCAGCAACAACACCTAATCTTTATTGAGGGCTTAATATGTACCAATCAGTTTTGTAATCACTTTTTATGTATTTATTTTTTCATTAAAGCAACCATGTGATATAATCATATTAATATACTCTTCAAATAAGAGATAATGTGGCAAAAAAAATTTTAAGTAACTTGCTAACGGTCACCCAGTTTGTAAGTGATGGAGCCATGGATTTGAACCTGGGTAGGCTATTTCTAGAACCAGCATTCATAACCACATTTACCATTCATTACTCTGTATTTCCTCTATATGCCCCACCAAGCTCACTCTAGTTAGGAGCATGACTATCTCATGGTGTGCCTTAGAGAAATTACAAATTGTTTTATATCAGAGACATTCCTGATTGTTTGGAAATAAGCAAAAATCAAGAATTTAAATGACAATTATAGAGAATTATTCTTGATCACAAAATACATACAACATAGTTGGAGAAGTTAGAGATATAGATGCAATTACTGTGCAAATTGGCCACATATATACTAGCATTGTAATCTGACATACAGAAACTCTAAGGAGGGCAGCACAGACAATAATTAGGGAAGAATTACTGGAGAGGGATCTAGAGTGCCTTGATGTATACAAGGAACTATTGTCTGAGAGTGTTGAAGAACGTGTAGGTTTTGCAGAGGGAGTGCTGGTTGGGGTGGGGGTGGGGGATGGGGAGGAGAGCATGAGGACAGAGGGGATGTGCTATTGGGAAACAACGAAAAGTGATGAGTGCCCCTTCCAAGCAGAAGCTTCGGGAGCTGCACTGTGGTTTGCCATGTTGTCTTTTCTTTTTTCTGTGAGACTGGCAATTTTTTAGACAAGGGCTTCTTCATCACCTTGACTCTCAGGGTGAAGAAGCATGAGATGGAGTCCCCCAAGGACCCATATTTCAAAGTTGAAATAAACTCTCTTACTGTTAGTCATTGAGATTCTGGGATCATTTATTGACACAGCACTTCTTAGCTTATATAAGTAGCTAGTAGGCAATTTCAGCATCCCAAGCATAAATGGTTAAGGATTTAGGCATGAAGAACAAGAGACCCATCTAAAAGTCAGTGTCAAGGAAGAATTGCAAGACTTGGTGACTGATGGGTTGTGAGGTGCAAAGATTTAGGCGAACCTAGCAGGATAGCCTTAATCATTTTGGTTTGGGAGAATAAATCATTATTAAAAATGATGAAGTAAGGGTGGAAGGTGATTTGAAAGTTAGGACATAAACCCTTAAATCCTTTTCAAGGAGTTAAAGATATTACAAGGTGGAGTAAAGGAAAAATGTTATCAAGCAGAGATCACTTTGAAAAATTTGGTAGTTCAGAGGACTTTCATAATACTGAGAAGGTGAACTACTTCAACAGAAGTCAGTAGAAGGTTTTTGTTTTATTATGTTTTTTTTTTAAAGTTAGGCTATACATTTGCATCTTTGGAATCATAAAAAGTGTAGAAATCCAGCAGTGTGGAAAAGATGCTGGGGAGATGGTTAAGTATGAGATTCAAGGTCCACAGAAATTAGGAAGGGGTGTGACTGAGAACGTAGAGGAATAATCTTTGGAGAGTGAAAGGGAAACATCTTCATTATAATTTTGGGGAGGAAGGGTTGACAGAGAGATAGTAGGCACTAAAATGAGGACAGGGATTAGCATAAGACCAAAACTTGATAGTCACAGTGTCTTAATTTTCCATTAAAATTGGACAGGTTATCAGCTGAGGGAGAAGTAGGGAGAGAGCAGAGAAAAGAGTTTTTGAACTAGCCACTGAAAGGAGAAACCTGGTTGTGGTTAGGAGATTGCTGAATACAGAGGGCTCATTTGAAGTTAGACCACAGGAATTTGTAATGGGACAAGTCTGAGAGCTCTCTGTCCTCTCAGGGGTGTTCAGTGTCCTGGGCACGGGCAGAAAAAGCTCACAGAGAGGCTGATCAGATTTGTGGTTTTTATGGGTTAAATTATTTGTCCAAGGTCATACTAGAATTCTGTTTAATCCCTTCTTATTTTTTTTTTTTTAAGAAAAATACAGTGTCTCCCCATGGACACATTTTTATTTTCCCGTGGTTCTGATAATCTTCACATTGGTTTGAAATTCAGCTCCTTTAACCACTGGGGCTTAGATTTCTTTTTTTACAGTTAGTTCTTTATAAAGAATGATTTTGGTTTTTGGGTAACCTTTCTACTTTCTCACTTTTTCATTTTGATAAACTTCTCAGGTAACTTTCACTGGTGGAAAGAATTTCCTGCATTTTTTTTTTAAATAAAAATTTGTCACCTCACTTAATTCATATGTAAGCTAATTAATGATCATTTTTAAATGCCTCATATATTCTGAATGCTGTGCTAAAGCCCAAGGATACCAAGATAAATGAAATAAGGAATGTGTCCTTGATGTGCTTACAGAGGTCAAAACTCCAGCTGGGCAGCACCAGCTGACAGCACCAGAAGCCGAGTAACTTGAAGCTTTTCAAGCTCCTAGAATTCTAGGGGCTTTTGCTCTAACTTGCTATTGAGGAACCTAGCTCTCTGAAAAAATCCCTCCTCTCTCCCAGCCCATACCACCCCCAGTCCACATATACTTATTACTGGGTTGCTTTTCATCAACTTTGGTTAATCGTTACATGGAATGAACCATTTCTCCTCATCCTGCTTCAGTCCCCACTGATGAAAATGATACTTATTGTTGACACCATCTCATCCCGCTAGTCACCATACTCTCTCCACGGGTTTTGCCATGTTTTTGCAGAAATGCTGCCACTTCTACAGGCTGTCCCAGTGTCTACTGATATATTGGAACCCTTGAGTATTAAAGATGATTGCTGTTCTGTTTTGACTAGAAAGCCAAGTTCTGTTTTCCTATCAGGTTACATCTATTCAGAAGAGAACCAGTGCAGTGTGCTTGATAGCTATCAGTTGATGTGGAAATGGCTACTACTTAACATATAGTGCTTGTGGACTCTGCTTTTAAATAAAATCAGCTGGAACCCACATTTTATGCTTTGTGAAGGTGTCAGCTCTTCCAGAAAGATCCAAGGGCATGTGGGTGGACGTGTGAGCACCTCTGATTCCAGTTTACTGTTTCTGCTGGACTTCTCTTTCCCTGGTGTCTAACACACCACATCTTTTGGTTCCACAGAGTGTTGTTTAATTATGGCACTTGGCTCCATATCAGTATCTACAAAGAAACTATCCTCACACAATCCTGAAATTTTTTTGGTGGGAAACAGGGAGAAATGCTTACAATTTAGAAATGCAGGCAAATTAAAATTGAATGTTACAAACTCTTATTAATGAAAGTCTGCTAGTGGGCATTTTTCACCCCTGAGTCATACTCTTCTCTTTCTTCTTTCCCTTTTCTGCTTCTTGCCTCTCATTTTTCCTACTCTGTTCAGAAGGAAATACATTCCTCACGTTGCCTCATGAATAAAATCCAGTGTTCATTTTGGTTGCCTTGGTTTTTCCTTCCAAATCTCTCCTTTTACCCTGTGAGCTTTATCAAATAAGGTGTTTCCCCAAATGTTTTTTCCTAGCTCTTGTAATCATAAAACGCTCAACCCCATTACAAGACTCACAATTCCATTAATCCAAATGATGTGAAAAAACTCCGGAGTGAAAAAATTGGTGCAGCCACTTGGGGAAGAGTTTGGCAGGATCAGCCTCATGCACAAGTGACCTGTGCAGTCACGGAGGACCCTGTGCTTAGAAGGGCCCCACACTTGTTTTAATATTCTCCTCTTTCTGTCTTGAAATTCTTAATAATTTTTGACTGAGGGGCTCTGGATTGTCACATATCACTGGGCCCAGAAAGTTACATAGGGAGTCCTGTAGTTTAGTACTACCCACCAAAGCTGAGCAAACCCGGTGAATGACCCAGGGATTTCACTCTGGGACAAAAATCCAACTGCAGCTCATACCTATCTTCATCAGAAGATGGTACAGAAATATTTATCTCAGTATTATTCATAATAGCCAAAAAACTAGAAACAACTGAATTTCCAGCAATAATGAATGGACATGTAAATTCAGTTATATTTATATAAAAATATGATACAGCGGAGAAGATTAATGATCTACTATGAAAAGTTACAGTGTATTAATGTCATAAACATAGTATCAGGGGAAAGAGGTGAGACAAAATAAAAGTTTAAGATTCCATTTACTTAAGGTTTGTCAACAGGCACACTTACAATGCCAGAACAGTGTAGAGGTTGATTTGGGGGCACAGAGGTTCATAGTAATTGGGAGGGAATGTTATGGAGGCCTCAGAGATTCCGTTAATGTTTCATTTTTTGACCTGGGTGGAGGTTACGTGTGTGTCACTTTGTAAAGCTCTTATATTTATGTTTTATATACTTTTTGAATGTGTCTCATACATACAAAAAATTAAAAATAATACATAGCTTGTTGTTATTGAGAAAAATTGGATTATCTGTTGTGAGCCGAGTAGAAACTCTTAAATCATCTCTGATTAAGTAACTCATTGTAATAATAGATGCTCTTCATTCCTGCTGTAAAACAGCACACTGTCAGAGATTACAAGACTCGCTGGATGTTCGTATCCAGTAAGTTTCTTTCTTGTGGCCCATTTTAATAAGCCAACAAACTTCCACTTGGATGAGAAAAGGGCATCCATGGCCACATCTTCTTTCTCCGCTCATTTGTGGATGGACACTTAGGTTGCTTCCATATCTTGGCAATTGTACATAATGCTGCTGTGAACATTGGGGTGCGTGTATCTTTTTGAATTGATATTTTTATTTTCTTTAGATATATATGCAGTGGTAGAATTCCTGGATCATGTAGTAGTTCTATTTTTAGTTTTTTGAGGAACCTCCATATTATTTTCCAAGTTGATGTGGCAATTTATATTCCCAGTAACATTGTATAAGGGTTCCCTTTTCTCTACATCCTTGCCAACATTTGCTATTTGTGATCTTTTTGATAATAGCCGTTCTGACAAGTGTGAGGTGATATCTCATTATGGTTTTGGTTTGCATCTGATTAGGGATGTTGAGCATCTTTTCACGTGCCTGTTGGCCATCCATATGTCTTCTTTGGAAAGTACCTATTCAGATCTTGATATAAACAGTTTAATGGTAATTCATCAAGCTTTTATTTGCTTGTAAAACTCTCTCTCTCTTTCGGTTCTGAATGATAACCGTGCCGGGTAGAATATTCTTTCTTGGTTGTAGGTTTTTTCCTTTCAGCATTCTAAATATATCAGGCTACTCTCTTCTGCCCTGCAGAGTTTCTGCTGAAAGGTCAGCTCATGGTCTTATGAGAGATCCCTTGTATTTAACTAGTTGCTTTTATCTTGCTGCTTTTAAGATTTTTCTTTTATGTTTAAATTTTGCCACTTTAATTACAGTGTGTCTTGGTTTGGACCTATTTTGGCTCATCTTGTTTGATATTCTCTATGCTTTCTGACCTAGATGTCTGTTTCCTTGCTCAGATTAGAGAATTTTTAGTATTATTTCTTCAAATATGTTCTCTGCCCCTTTCTCTCTCTCTTCTCCTTCTTGGACTTGTATAATGTGAATGTGACTATGCCTGATGTTGTCCAAGAGGTCCCTTAAACTGTCCTTAACTTTCTTAATTCTTTTTAATTTTTTTCTTCTTCTTGGGTTATTTCTACTACTCTACCTTCCAGATGGCTGATCCATTCTTCTTTATCATCTCATCTACTGTTTATTCCCTTTAGTGTAATTTCTATTTCAGTGATTGTACTGCTCAGCTCCGATAGGTTCTTTCTATATTTTATAACTTTTGTTGAAGTTCTCACTGTGTTCAGCCGTTTTTCTCCTGAGCTCTGTGAGCCACTTTGTGATCATTACCTTGAACTCTTTATCAGGTAGATTGCTTGTCTCTGTTTCATTTGGTTATTTTTCTGGGATTCTGTCTTGTTCTTTCATTTGGTACATATTCCTCTATCTCCTTAGCTTGCCTAATTCTCTGTGTTTGTTTCTTTGTATTAGGCAGAGATCCATTATGTCTTCTGATCTTGGAGAAGTGGCCTTATGTAGATGTGCTGTGGGGCCCAGCAGCATGCTCCCCTTAGGTCACGAGAATGAGTTCCCTGAAACAAGAGAGGTAGAAAATCACCATTAGAACACCACAATAATAATTGCTGCCGGCAAGATCCACTGATGATGCCAAAATTAGTGGTGGAAAGTTTAAGGTTAAACAGGATTTTTGTGTAACATCAAAGAATGACCCATTTAAATATGTGTTCCACGGGGAGAAACACTATTCAGTGGAGAACCTTGGCAGACACCACCTTAACCAGGTGATCAAGATTAACATTTGTCATGTGCTGAGGCTATATTGCCTCTGTGGAATTCTTCTAAAAATTCATAACCTCAATGTACTCATTGAGAAAACAGCAGAAAAATCCAAACTGAGGAAAATTCTACAAAATACCTAACTGGTACTCTTCAGCTATATCAAGGTCACAGAAGATATCAAGATAGAGGAATGATCACAGTTTGGAGAAGACTTAAGGATTCATGACAACTAAATAAAATGTGGGCTTCTGGATTGATACTGACACAGAGAGAAAATTTTATTAGAAAAACTAGGGAAATCCAGTTTAAGTCTGAAGTTTAGCTAACAATATTGTACCGGTGTTAATTTCCTGGTTTCGATAACTGATCTGTAAGATGTTAACATTAGGAGAAGCTTGATAACGCCTAGATGGCGATTCTCTGTATGATTTTTGCAATTATCCTATAAGTCTAAAATGATACCAAATTAAAAAAATTTAAAGAATAATAATGATAAAGAGAACCAGTGAGTTCCCTGCATGGGGTGCACATGGCTTTCTGTTGTGATGGAGCCAACACTGTAGGTACACTGGTATGTGGGGCTGGCTCCCTGCCTGGCTGGCTGTGTGGTCCAGAGCATGCAATGTTGTGGGTGTGCTAGTGGGCACAGTAGACCCCAGTGTGGCTGGCTGTGAGCTTGGAGATGCATAATTGGTGTGGGCACCCTGGTGTTCAGGGCAGGCCCCTGGCATGGCTGGCTGTGTGGATTGGGAGTATGCAACAACTGTGGGCACCCTGAGGTTCACAGGCCCCCAGCATGGCTGGCTGTGAGTTCCAGTGGTGTACAACCACTGTGGCTGTGTTAGTGGGTATGGCAGGCCCTCAGTGTGGCTGACTGGGCAGCCTGGTGGAGTGTGACCTCTGTGGGCATGCTGATGGATGGAGCAGATCCCTTGCTCATCTGGCAGTGACATCTGGTGACACCTGATCACTGTGAGTGCAGTGGTCGGCCAGACAGGACCTTGGCACGGCTGGCTGTGAGGACTGGCATGTTTGATTCCTACAGATGTACTGGTGCATGGGGCAAGCCCCTAGCACTAATAGGCTAGATGGAGGATTCCAAAATGGTGCCTGCCAGTGCTGGTGTCATCATGGTAGAATGATATCACAAATATGGCTGTCACCAGTATCTCAATCCCTGCGGAAATTTCCAGCTGCCTTCTGCCTCTCTAAGAAGTTCTCCAAGATCAGGAATTGGGACTGACCCTGGAAATTTTCAAACTGCAGCCTCTGCACTGTCTTAGAGCGAGTGAATTTTTGCATGCACCCTTTAAGAATAGGGTCTAGATTTCCTACAGCTCTTGAATGTAAGCCCTGCTGGTTCTCAAAGGCAGACATTTTGAGAACTTGACTTTCTCATGCAGGACCCCTGGGCTGGGGAGCCTAATGTGACGTCTAGATTCCTTGTTCCTTGGGGAAGAGCTCTGTGGTTGTGGTTTTCCTTCTGTTTCGGGGTCACTGTGCTGGGGATGTGAGTCCACCCTTCCTACACATTTTGTTGTGGCTCCTTCTTTATATTTTTAGTTGTGGGAAATCTTTTCTGCTAGTTTTCAAGTTGTTCTCAGAGATAGTTGCTCTTTAAATTGCTGTAATCTTGGTGTGCCTGTGGGAAGAGGTGAGCTCAGGGTCTTTCTACTCCATCATCTTGATCTGGACCCAAGAAGCAGTTTTTAAATATGATACCGAAAACCATAACGAGCATTAATACATTTGATTACATCAGAATAAAAAAAACTTAATTTTGATTAAATCACCATATAAATTTAAAGACAAGTGTGATGGTTAATTTTACATAAATGTCTGCTTGAGTAAGCTACAGTCACCATTATTTATTCAAATACTAATCTAGGTGTTGCTGCGAAGATATTTTGAAGATGCTATTAAATTCCATTACTACTTGCCTTTAAGCAAAGGAGATTACTTTAGATTATGTAGATGGGCCTGATTTAATCTTTTGGAAGCCCTAAGAGCAGATTTGAGGTTTCCTTGAAGGAGAAGAAATTCTGCCCCATGAACTGCAGCTTCAGTTCAATTTGAAGAGGCCTTCCCTATGAATTTTGAGCCTACCTATCCAGCGTCTACAACTGCATAAACCAATTCCCTACAATAACTCTGTTAATAGATATTTCCTACTGGTTCTGTTTTTCCATAATGGACTAGAAGAAAATATCTGTGAAACTTAAAAAGGAGTATATTTCAGAATAAAAAAGTTAAAACAACATTCTAAAAAGGATAAAGAACTAACCTAACAGAAAAATGGTCAAAGTATATATTTCAATTATCTGTTGCTGTGTAACAAACCAGTCTTTGATGTCTTAAAGCAATGGTTTATTATTTCTCATTACCTATAGGTTGAAAATCTGGGAGGTTCTTATCCTGGTTTCACCTGGGATCATTCAATATACAATTATCTGAAGGTTCTACTGGGGTTGGGGGGTCCAAGTTGTCTTCACTCTGATGTGTGGCAGTGGGTGCTGGATGTCAGCTGAGATGCCTCAGTTCTCCTCCACATGATCTCTCACCTTCTGGTAAGTTGGTTTGGGCTTCTTCATAACATTGAAGTGGCAGGGTTACAAGAGGATGACAGTGGAAGCTGCAAGAATAGGGGTTTTCCCTGGGGAGTGATGGGAGAGTGTTACTCAAAGGAGAATTTTTATCTTATCTGAAATATTTAAATGTTTTAATATGCAGTCATGATTTACCTATATAATTAAAGAAGTATATATAAATATTGTTATGGACTGAATATGCCCCTCCCCTCCAAATTTATAGTTGCAACCTAATCCCCATTGGTATTTGGAGGTGTGGCCTTAGGGCTCTCATTAGGTTACAAGGGTGGATCCCTCATGAATGCGATTAGTGCCCTTATAAAAGAGACCCCAGAGAGCTCCCTTACCTCTTCTGCCATGTGAGGACATAGCAAGATGACTATCTATGAGTCAACAAGTGGCTCTTACAAGGCACAGAACCTGTTGGCACCTTGATCTTGGACTACCCAGTTTCTAGAACAGTGAGAAATAAATTTCTGTTGTGTATACACCACCCATTCTATCATATCAGTGATAGCACCTATACTGACTCTTTGTCATTTCAGCCAAAGTTGCAAAAAGGTTAAGGCTGACCTATACTTTTTGTTAGCCAGCATTATGCCAATGATAGACTTCTCCATTCACTGCCCAAGTTTTCAACTGGAAGAATAATTATGTGAGATGCTTAGAATGATCAATGAGGAAATATTGAAGGATGGTTTCATGTTAGGATCCCAGGTCTGGTAAAACTATACATTAGGCTTAGACAAAGACATTGTTGTGGGTTTTTGGGGTCACTAACAGTAGAAGTCTGTCTTAACATATCTTACAGTCAGAGCTTCTGAACTTCACTTTCTTGGTTGCATTCTGAGATCTGATGTCAGGCTTACTGATAACTGTGCCATAACTTGTAAGAAAAGGTTGGGTGTCTGGGGCCACTGCAAGTTGGGACCTACTTCTGTTGCTGTGCATTATTTTTCTGGTATAGGAAGTGTTCTGAAACTCTTCTATTTCAAGTAAAAAGGGGACAATTCTTTTCTTTGCATTTGGCAAATATAAAAACAAAGGGAAGTACTTCTAGTTTGAAGAAGAGTTGGTCTCATATTTTTGAAGAAATAGTTTGAAGAAGATTTGGTCTAATATTACAATATGTACCTAGTTTCTTCATATCCAGTTAGAAATGGGCACAAATTGTATCAGGATAGGCTTTGCTGAAAACAAAACTGGGAACTGAAGTGCTGATGGGAAGGGTACCATGATAGATTTGATGGACAATAAAGAAGAAGAACTTTTCTTTCTTCCATTGAGAGCAGCCTTTTGATGGAGTTCTTTCACTATAACCTTGGCTTGGTCTCCTGTATAATTCTCTGGAGTATGAAAGTTGTTCCTAGAAAGGTGGAGGATGAAAGACAGATGATTCAAATGGTAGAAGAAAAAGAACAATTGCAGCTTGGATTGACCACTGCTTAGAGCTCTCAGCAGAATTCAAACTGAGTAAAAAAGACCCCCTACTAGTAGGGAATAATTGGAAAGGAAAAACTGACTTTATAGTTACCTTTAAAAGTTGTCGGTCTTGAAGATTATGGTGTGAAATGTTTTTAGCTTGACATGAGCACATACACAGCAATGATGATGACCTCTAACAGCAGTCAGAAGCAGGCTTCTCTAGTGCAGATGCTTCTTATAAATATCTGAGAAACTGGGCAGTGACCAGATAAGTTGAGGCATACCTTGGAGATATTGTGGGTTCGATTCCAGACCACCACGATAAAGTGACTATTGCAATGAAGCAAGTCACACAATTTTTTTCGGTTTCTCAGTACATATAAAAGTTATGTTTACACTATACTGTAGTCTATTATGTGTGCAGAAGCTTTATGTCTAAAAAAAACTACAAATCTTAATTAAAAAATACTTTGTTGCTAAAAAATGCTAACCATCATCTGAGTCTTCAGTGAGTTTTAATATTTTTGCTGATGGAGGGGTTGAAATATTATAGGAATCACCAAAATGTGATACAGAGATACAAAGTGAGCAAATAATGTTGGAAAAATGGCGTTAATAGACTTGCTCGAAGCAAGGTTGCCACAAACTTTCAGTTTGTAAAAAATTCAATATCTGCAAAGAGCAATAAAGTGAAGCATAAATGAGATATGTCTCTAGAGGACACATTTTTATTTCTCCCTAATTACTGTGAGGAAGTTGCAGAATGAGATGAAAAATGAGCTTGTGAAAAATTGTCTTTTTCTCTCTTAAGCTGTAGCCATATTTATAAGGACTTGATACTATTTGATATGAGGTAGAGAAATTGACAAGTGACTAGTTAAAATCAGTTTTCATGGACTTTTCAAAGTGACTATACTAAAAGTACTCTTCCTAAGGCCAATAACTGAATTGTTCAATTGGGACCATGAGTCCCTGATGTGAGAACTACGGAATTTTCTCTTTAATATGAATATTTGTCCTGGTGTGGAAATTAGTCTTGAATGGATATTAATGCAGAATAGCATGCTCATGAGGGTCATAGTGTTCCTATAGCTTCCTTTTGAGTTACAAGGATGCTTGACCTTTCCGAAGTTAGAAAGAACATAAGTTTAGAGATCAATGTTTATGTAACCATTATTTAGACTGTCAGCACTTCCCCTCCGTGCCCACAACTGCATTTTTGCTGAGAAATGTTTCATTTTCTTTGCTAACAGCGACTAGGGGGGGTGAAAGTGGTGGGCACACAGACAAACTTCTTAGAAATAATAGATTTGATGATTTCTTTACTATCAGCCTTACTCTGTATGAGGTGAACTAACAGAGTGAATTAGTTGGCCTCTACTGGCCAAAGTTGAATATGAAAAAAGATTCTCAAGATTGTTTTAGAAACTTCTGTTTTTGTTCAATAATAATGACCTTTCATATCTGAAAGTATTGAATGACAAGTGCCTCATTGCAGGTTGGAAATTCTTGAGTTCTCCTTTGCCTGCTAAACTGGGGGCATAACATCAGAATCCACCTAATGCTAAATTGAAAAACAAGGACTTGAGCTCTCTATTGCTTACACTCTGGTGCCCCATCCCTGCAGTGGGAGGTGCTCAGTATATATTAAGTGAAGACTGTGGAAAGGATTTCTCCGTTTGGTAATGTATTACTGGGTGTGAATATGGAGAAATCACTCATAGATTGTTAGGTCAGCATCGTGTGATTTAAAAAATTGCTCCATGGGGTACCTTTGACTCTGTGGAATGCTAAATTTGGATATGGACTTAGAATGTCTAATTATGTAACAGTTTGATTGCTTTCAGCTTACTTCTGATTGGGAACTGTTTTCACAAGTTATGAACCCTGAGTACAGTTTTAATGGTGGTTCCAACAGTAACATGCTGGAGACTTGAAGATGCTTAGAACAATCTAGGCTTTGTTTCTTTTTGTCAGTAATTTCTGGAAGGAAATGGATTCCCAATTCTCAGATGTAATTTAGTGGACTTTAGGACTCAATTTCTAGAAAGTTGTAGAGTCATGCTGGATAATACATTTGGCTTAAAAAATTTTCCAGATTAAATTGGTTAGGTGAGAAGTGTAAAAGCATATATATTCTGGAAGTGCAACCTAATTGTGTCACACCCTTGGCTTTTCAGTTGCAAGTTAAATATTATAAGTGTGTTTGAAGAAAACCTTTTAGTTAAGAATTATGACTAGAATATGTTTTGTCTCCATTTCATTCACTCAGAAATTGCCATAAATAAACTTGTCATTAAGGTGTTTTAAACCGAAGAGCAGTTCTCTTCTCATAAATTTTCAGCCTGCCGCCTTGACCAATTGAATCAAAACGGCCAGTTTAAAAATAATTATGATTTCTTTTATTTCCCTTAAATGACCTTGCCTGCCTAAAGTCATGGGATTAAATAATAATATTCCTGGAGATTCACTTTGTGATTGTAAATGGCATTCATGGAATGATTAAATGGCTGCTCTTGTCCGTCTGAGACAGTTTCCCTGAGAACAAACCCTGAATTAAGTATTGCTTTTGTCGAGTTTGTGCTATTATTGTCATTGATATAAACGCTATACAATTGTTCTACTCTTTTCTCTTAAAACCTTACAACCTAACTTTAAGCTCTTCTGTTCTATTACTTTTCTTTCCTCTTGGAAACACTTACCTTTAATCTCCAGGAGAGTGTTAGGCAGATTCAGTTAAAACTCTGCATGACGACACTTCTGCAGTCGCCAGGAGAGTGCTAATGCAGAAGCCACCAGAGCAGCTCATCTTAGAGTTGCCAAATACACCTGAAAATCGTATAATGAGTGGATCTGCTATTGCACATAGATTCAGTTGAAGTTCAGCGGTTGAAGTTTTGATTTGCCCTTTGGAATGATATACTTCAGGGGGAAAAACCACTTGAGTTTTGAGAATAGGATTTTTACAAAAGCCCGAAGTGCTGTGAAGCAAGTCAGGTCGTTTGCATTCCAGACTTGCATGCCCTCTTACTAATTCTATGGTTTGCTGTCTCCAGTACTTCATTTGCCAAGTAGTTTTTGGGGTATTTGTCAGATATGACATTTGTCAAGTAAGTTTTGAGGATTAAACAAGGCTATCTCAGCAAAGGTTCAGAAATATGTTAAAGGCAGTCCAATTATTTGTTCAACTGAATGCTGATGCCTTTGATCTGGGAAGAAAAAGATTTTTGAGAAGTTCTTATAAATGCAGGGAGTCTTCTCGTATCCACCCTTGCAGCTTTTAGGTTTGCAGTGACTGAGTTGGAAAAGAAGCACCTCTGTCCTCCCAGTCCTTTATATCAGATACCTGAGAATTTTCCTTGATTTTTCTCTCATTCACCAACCCTATGTTACATCGGATTAATCACTCTGCCTCTTAAATATCTCTGGAACCACTTGACCTGCTCCACCTTGATTGCCACTATCACATTTAAGCCATCATCATACCTCACATCTAGTATCACCTCACTCTATTCCATTTTCTGCACTTGCAGAATGATTTCAGTAAAATAAACATTATATAGCTTTCCTACCCCAAATCTTTCAATGTCCGCCCACCCCGTCAAAATAATGTTCAGACGTCTTATTGTTCTTTTACACCGCCTGGTCTTACTCTCACTTCTTTGTTATCTTTCTCTCTCTCTTTTCTCCTCCATTTTTGTTCATTTGGGCCTTAGGAAACCACATGGGATAGGCTGTTACTAATGTGGTGAAGGAAACTCATCTGGTAAGGGACCATCGGTTATAGAAATGGGAGATGGTTTTAATTTTTACCTTTTTAAATATAAGCCTTGACCAGAAGGTCGATTTGGATGTCTCATATACTATAAACCAGAATGTCCTTATCTTCTTTTCAGTAACCTCAAGGTCCTGAGAGATCCTAACTACTAAAAAGAAACTCTGATGAAGAAAAGAGACAAAGATACATTATAGAAATATTTTAAAAAAATCTTTCAGCACAAACTTCAGGCTTCTTAAATCTAATCAACTAAAACTTGGAGGTGTCAGAGACCTAAATACCCTTTATGAGCAAAATGTTTTGGGCTTGAGAATTTTGATCTGATCTTACTTTTTAGGTAGTGAATTTAATATAAACATGACCCGAAACGGGGACTTCAAGAAGTTATCTGGTTTAAATATTCTTCTTGTGGCAGAGAACTGCCTTCATCAATTAGTACAGATTGTTAGTAATATTTCCAAGAAATTTTACACCTTTTTTGGCAATATACTCCAGAGTTCCAATGTCAAAGTCAACAGTTTCTTCCTTATGCCTAACCAAACTCTCTTGCCCTCACTCTAATTTTAGCACGTTTCCTGCATTCTTTCCTTGGTCAAGATGCAGAATAATTTGGTTGATATTTTTACTCACTCTGACACTTCTCATTAAATCTCCCCCTAGGCTTCTCTTTTCCAGATTAAACAGTCTTGGTGTCTTTAATCTTTTCTCCAAATAACTGCTTTTCTTCTTCTTTTTTTTCCCTCAGTGTATTTTACCACTTTTGTTCTCTTCTAGCCCCTCTCAGATTTCTTCATATTCATTTTAAACTGCAAAGACAAACACTGGACACAGTATTCTTTTAGGGTCAGACCATTGCCAGGAAGGAGTAGAAGGTGGCTTCCTGACTCCTGGCAAGTGACTCTCCTGTGAATACATCCTGGTATCCTACTACTTTTTTCTAAAATTTTACTCTTCCAAAAACATTGTCTTCAAAAGCATTTGTTCAGTGTCTGTGTGCGGAGCCAGCTTGCAAAAGTATCGAAATTCAGATGCTCATCTGTTCCCTTCAGACTCCTGGTAGGAATAAACACCCAGTGCTGTGAGCCAAAGGGACACAAATAGGGAAGACTGTAAAAACCAAAATTAAGATTTTCTCAGTGGAAGTTAGTGAGAAAGGAGGAGTCTGAGATGCTGTTTGTGTCTAAACTTGCTGGAAATAAACACGAGTAGAGAGCAGAAAAATAAGGGCAGGTTTATTTAGCACCAGAGCCTTTGACCATAAGCTGGAAAATTCAGCCCACTCTCTGAATACAGGGGGACTACACACGGGTCTTTCAGTGCTGAGCCTGAAGGTACTTTCCTGGCCTGGGGGCGCTCAGTGTGTTCATGCTGTTTTGGTGCAAAACTGGGGCATCTAGCCTGAGTTCCTTGTCTTTTCTGGCTGACACTACTCTGTTCCATGGATGTTTTCCCTTTGCTTGAGTCTCTTCAACTCGCTCTTTCTTGCTTGCTCATGAAGACAAAAACACTTGCTTCTCCTATGTTAAGGATGCATGCAGTCACCCTCACTAGAAGGAAATAAAGAATTAGGAAGATTTTTCAAAAATCAGGGGGAAGGTACACAGTTTACTAAATTGGCTTTTCAGATGAGTGCTATTGCTATAAAATATTTTTGCTCTCAACTTTTAGTCCAGGGTATGGGGTATCAAACCTCCTGCCTCTTTCTGATTGTGCCCTTAAAAGTAATCAGGGTCAGGTTATGAAAGAAAACTAGAACAATGGTGAATCCTTGGTTCAAGTGGAAGATGCATGTGTCTTTGAAACTTCCCAAGCAACTTTACTCAGTTCACTGAGTTTTTTGTCTTCTCATTCCCTCATAATTTCTCAATATCTACATGGATGTTTGATGATGTATGGACATAATTTAAGGAAATCTCTTTTCTGAAACAGTGAGCCATTTGAAATTCAGAAAACAGCTTCAGGAAATTCTACACTCTGACTTTCGATGAAGAAAGTGGATTTTGATCATGATTATTAACTTGAGAAATTTCTCATTTATCATATAAAAATGAAGTAAATAAAAAAGGAAGATTTTCTCAAAGGAAAATGTGCAAAGTCATAGACTACAGTATTTATTACAAATAAGAACAAAATCTGTTATTGTAAAGAATGTAAGTTTAATTCAAGTATAGGAAATCACCTCATTTTCCTCTTTGACTTTCCAAAAGTTAACAGTCCATGGTCTGAGTGGTCTGAGTCAATTGGCATTTATATTTACAATTTAGAGAAAGTAAGTAGGTCTTATCAGGAAAGAGAGACAAAATTATTTTCCTACATTTCCATACTTAGGACAGCTTGGATGTTATTTTAATATGGTAGTTTCAATTAAAAAAGGTGATTCAATATTATAACAAATACAGTCTAATCATAGTTAGAATTTTCAGGAAATTAAAACAGAATCACTGCCCTTTAAAAGATAATAGTGGCTGTGCTCTAAAGTATTATCAGAAACTTCCGTGGTATCAGCACTGACATCATGATTGGTGAACAGTGATGAGATGGTAAGGGAGCAGATAATAATGGGGTGAGGAGTTGGCAGAGAAGCCCATCCTGTGTTGGGTGATATAACAATGTGCCTATCTGCTCTTCAAGATACTGTTGTCAGATCCCTGTAGGTAACTCTTCATTCTGACCTACTCTTTGGTGGCTCAAACACACAATTTGCTCTCTTCTAATGCTGGCCTTGTTCTTCAGCCAGAGAGGACTTTGAATCTTAGAACTGGAAGATCAGACTCCTGGAACTGGAGCAGATATTAGAAAGCAGGTAATCCAAAGAGTCCATTTATGTAAAAGTCCAGTTGAGACCAAAAAAAGATAAAAGGCAGATTGTTTCTCCAGGGTCTCACCATAAAGAGTCACAGAGAAAGGCATGGGATTCTGGTCTGTTGAGTGGAGAGCCTGCTTTTCTCCACCAGCTGACTCTTATAAAGTTTCACTCTTGTTTACTTTGTGACGAAGTGTGAGCGTAGAGGACTAAAAAAGAGTTTCAGTTTCATTTACACAAAAAGTATTTCCGTTAATACCCTATTTTTTGGCACAAGTCTCACCTCTGAAACCCTTAAATAACATTATGCCATTCTGATGACTCCCTTGAGCTTGGCCCCACCAGGATTATATAAAGTTTATTTTTTCTCATTGCCACACCATTGCTTAGATTTGCTAATTATTGATGGTTGTTTTAGATATACACAATTTATTTCCCTGAATAGAATTTAGGGTCACAAGGGGTGACCTTCCACCTGTTTTAGATTTACCATTGTCTAAACCATATTGGATTCTGAAACAAAGCAAAATGTATTCAGTATGTGCAAGTTGAATACAGGATACACAAGTAAATTGAGAAAAAACATGTTACCACTTATACCTCTAAGATTGAAGAGTTAATAATTCCAAGTTGAAATGATCGATATGATCAACTTTGCTTATTAGTTATTTGAAGGTTGATAATCACTGTGTATATATTGATGTGGCCTTATAGGTTGGTAAAATAGTGATACATTTCTACACTCTTGGCAAAAAGCCACTACATCCTCTCCAACCCAGAGCCACAGCCCTTTTTCTGGGGGATACCCTGGACTTCTCCACAATGCAGCAAATGAGGGGTTAAGCCTGGCCACAGAGGTTTCCCCAGACCCTGTGCAGCATCCCCACTGGTGTCTAAGCTAATTGGATTTAGAATATTGTGGGCAGGTTGACAGAAACACTGTCTCGTATAGCTGGCCTGAATTTTCCTGTGTAAAAGCTGAGACTAATCACTGAATAAATAAATATTCCAGGTTCTCAGCTAATGGGATCTGTTCAGTTCTTAAGTTAAGGTTATGTTGGATGATAGATTAAATGGCTCGTCACACACCAATATGCACAGCATGTGATAGATCCTGCTTTCAAGGCTCTGTTGACTGCTCTGGCCAAGTTCACTAATAGTTTCTTGATGTTCAAATCCCAGAAATGTTTTCCAGTCCTCATCTTAACTTTTCTGAGACATTTGATACAATCAATGGCTCCTTGTTTTGAAACTTTTTTTGGCCTCTCCAAAGCCATTGTCTTTTGGTCTCCTCTCTCACCAACTATTCCTTCTCGATCTCCTTCACCAGATTCTCTTATTCTGTTATCTCCCCAAACTTGGTATGGTTCAGAATCTGTTTTTGGTCTTTTCCTTTCCTTCCAGGAAGATGCACTGTTATCTTCTTGCATGACTTTAACCCATACTGATGCCCTGATGCCTCTCCAGCCTGGATCTCTCGTCCAGCTTCTCCTGGATTCCTCCTGCCTTCCCCACGCAGTTCCCCAAACCTGAATGCTTTTCTCTCCACATCTCCCGCATCGTTACTCTTCAAGAAACAATATTTGTTTATATCTCTTGTTTGTACTCTCTTTTCTGCTGGGTTTATTTCTCACTGGGATTGGTTCAGACTTTCATGTTTTACTTATGTATTATTCAGTAACCTTCAAACTCAAGTGCAGTATATTTGCTTATAAGGCTTTCTCCTTTGTAAGATCATGAGCTTCTGGGTAGCAAGGACTGTGTCTCTGTCAGGTCTGTATTCCTAGGACCTAATAATGTCTGCTACATAGTAGGTTCTCCATAAATGCTTGTTGAGTGAATGACACACTGTATCTGAATGTTCACCTTTTGGGGAGATTCTTTTGCCTCTTTCCCTTTGCATGAAACTTCAGTGTTACTGTAGTCTGTTCTTTTACCACCTCTTTGTGTCTGAGAAGTAAGCTCATTATCTTTGAAGTGCTGATTGCCCATGTTAGTATGAGTTCAGCTAGAGCTACCTAAAAGCAAGTTTGGCCCGCAGTGAGCATCTTGTTGTAAATGACCAGCTTTGAAAGGTTCCTCTGTGAATCTAATCAATCTCTGTGAGAAGGGACATCTTGCATTGCTGCTTTCCAGGAAGCCGCCAGATGGCTCAAGGAAAAGCATCCTTATTTAAAATCCTTTCAGAGATGTCTGGGGAAAATGTTGTGGGCAAGTATTGAAACAAGATCAGCAAATTAAGTAGTGACTAAGGAAAGAATATCATTTAACTTACCTATCCCCAGCTGATCCTTCTCCTTGCTTCTGAGCAAGGAGAAGTCTGATTTACTGTCTCACCACAGTTCTTAAACTGTGATTTTTAATCCCTAAGAGCAGGCTACAAACACACCTCTTAACAAAACTTTAAACTATGTCTTGAGGATGAGATTATATTGCTATTATGGTTTTTGTTAAAGGAAGATAAATGGATGGTAACACAGTGCTTCTCAAATATAAACAAACTTTGGGTGATAAATTCTCAGTATGTGAGAGGTCATAAAAAGGATAGACAACAGTGAATGGACTTATTTGAAGAAGGAAAAAGGGACTAGTGTTTGCTTCCCCTAAGGTTTTCATTGTTTCTTCTCCGGTCTTTAATGTGACCACATCAAAAGAGCTGGAGACGTTAAAAAGAATTGGGAGTGAGACAAATTCAATTCCATGAATAGAAATTTATAGGAAGTTTCCTGGTCCTGGCTAGATCAAACCACACCAATAAATTCAGGGTCTTCCAAATGTGGAGCTGGATTACCCCAGAGATCAATGGGTAAGTGTACAGGGACCTATTTTTAAGGACATGGGCAAAGTAGAGAGAACTTACATTTTCTCTATATTTTTCTCAAAAATGAGGAATCAAGAACATTTATCTTCTCTCAAAGGTGTAACCTAAACTTATCCTAAAAGCTTTGTTTATTTATTTGTTGTACTTTGAAGCCCATGAGTAGCTAAATACCTTATTTTCTTATAAATTGAACTTCTGTTCTTCAATGTGAAGAATTGAAGATATTATCAAATCTATTTTATCGTGCTGGATGAGAGGTCAGAGTTTTAATTTATTCCCATTTTTGATCTGAAAGCAGTTTTCTCATGAGCTGAAGGGGGTTTGGGTAGTGGTTCTGAAACATGGATTCCCTAGAGTTCTGTTGTAGAGGTTTGATGCAGATGGACAAGCTGACCCGGAGGATTTGTCTGTGCTGTGCAGGGCGGGTGGCTCGCTGGCCATCTGTGAGTAATTATGCATAATATCGATACCTGGGCATGGGAGCTCTTTTACTGCGAGATGTGTCCGTAGAAAGGAAACTTTCAGAAAAACTGGAGGGGAGCCCAGCTTATAAAGTAGTATTTTTCCCCTGAAATACAAAAAGCTTTGAGAAAATAAATTACATTATCACGAGTATAGCAAGTAGTTAATAAATCTAGTGCGAATTGTTGTTGAGAAGTAACACATCCTTCATGAAAGGCAGTCAGCTAATCCTCAAAAGTGTCAACGAAAGGGTTTCCTTTGTTCATTCTTTTACTTAGTTGGATGTGCCAGGAATACCATTCCAGGAACCCATAGCTCTTTACTGCAGAGAGTATACCCCCGAATTGAGTTAGATAAAAACCATTCTAATTTGCTAATCTATTTGTCAAATAGAGTTTACTGTATTTACATTAAAAAAATGTCAGATTGGGAAAATTCCAGATGATGAGAACATCTCAGTCATCATCTTTCTGGCCAGAAAAACACCTCTTTCTCCTCCTTCTTCTCTGCCTTTGGCGTCTGCATCTTTTTACAGCTTCTCTCTAGTATCCAGCAGAAGGTGTGCCACCAGCCTGCTCCATCTCTCTTCTGTCCCTACTTCGGTTTCACCCGTTTATGACCTTTTGCATTAATACTCAGAGAAAGGCACCAGAAAAATAAAGAGTGTTTGGTTAAAATGAAATCACTTTAAATTTAATCTGTTAATGGCTTTTATTCTCCCATCAATAGAGACAACTTGCCAAAAAAATCACAAACATACACAATTATGGGAAAATGTATTCAGAGTGCATAATCACACTCTGTTGTTCATCTTTGACTGAGAAAAGTATTTAATCAAGAGACTTGTTAAATCAGAGATTATACAAATTAACATAACACTCATGTTTTGAAATTTCTTCAGGAGAGAAAAGCTACCTTTGAAGTTGAAATAAAATTTAAAAAATGTCTTTTTTTGTATCAAATCCATCTCATTTAGGGAATGATAGGTACACGTGTTTCGTATTTTACACGTGAATGACCTGCAAAAAGCTGTAACATGTATCTAAGCAGGAAAAATGATATTAAAAGTACAGAAAGAATATCTGTAAAATAAATTCACACACAGACACAAGCACAACACATGCATACTTAAATGTATACATGAAAGTGCCCAAACCAAAGAGAATTAATTTATTTCAGTTTAAAAACTAAAAGCCAACAATTTTGTGTATTAAGGAGTTTAGTGGGAGTGACCTGGCAGCTGTGCTATAGAGGGGACTGATTTTTTTTTTCCGAGTAAGTGGGTACCCTTCTTTGTGGACAGTATTGTCCTTTATGTAAGAATTAGTTTGTCTGTTTCAGTGTTTGTTTTAAAAAGGTTTATTTTGAATTGTTTGTTTCCAACAGGTTGAGGATTATTTCCAGACAAAGAATCCCTGGTTTAACTATCAGTGAATATCTGTAAACACTGCCAAAACCTCACTTTCCCTGTGATCTAACATAATCAATGTCTGTCTGGAAATCTTAGAGAACTTTGGTTTGCACGATCTATTTCTGATTTGCTTGATCTATTTTGATCAAGTTAACCAGATACCTGACACCTACCATTTTTAACATGAGCCAGTGGTGCCACAGATGTGTTAGGTCTGCAACTGCTAGTTTCTGTCTTGTCCTGTTTAGTTTTTTCCTGTGTTACATTTAGGCAAATGAAATAGAAGCCAAGAACATCTGGCAACAATCAGTAAACAACAGTTTGAAAATTTCTGCTTCATTTAGACTCATACTTCAGAAAAGACTATTCATAGAATAATTAAATTTACATTTTAATTTCATCTGGAAAGTTCGTGTACATGAGACCTCTAAAGCTACAAATTCCCCATTTACTTTGTTATTGTCCTCATTTAGCAATAATTTTACAGACTCCGTTCTCCTCAAAACATACCCATCCAGTCTCCAGACATACAGATTTCCTCCTAAAACATAAAATGGAAACTCTTGTCACTCTAGTTTATAAACCTCCAAAGTCTTCCAATGGTGTGCTGAAAAAATTCACGCTCCCTAGGTTCAAGTTCAGCCTTCACCGTATGCTGGGATCCAGCTGGTCTCACCTCGATCTCATCTCTTCACACTCTGTGTAGTCTGACCACAGCTTTCTATTTCACTGTATGTACTTTTTCTTTGCTTCCTCTTCTCCTTCTCCTCCTCCATCTCTGTTTCCCTTTCTCTCTTCCCCTCCCCCTTCTTCCGTCTATCATTGTTATTATTTTTAAAAAACTTTATTGATGGATTATGGAATCTTCAAATTCACCTCTGTCACTCCCTCCCCCATTACAACAAATTGCTACTTCCTTTGGGCTTCTGTCGTACACTGTTTAAACCCTCATGATGCAGGGTATAACTTACAGATGGTTGCTCATCGCTTTCTTCTAGATTCTGAGTTTCTTGAGCACAGGACCCACCTCTTATTCACCATTGTATCTCAGTGCCTAGCATAATGGTGTTGTGAGAGGAATTTCTTATTAAAAAGGAACACAATAAAAATTAGTAGAGGGACAAAAAGAATGAATACATGAAAGACCCAGGGTCATCTTGTTATAAAGAGAAAAAAATTGAATTGTGTGACCAAGACACCTCAAATTTAAAATTACTTAATTATTCTATTTAATGACAACTCTGAATGGCTATCAAGGGAAGCTCAGATTATTAAAAAAAAAACAAAAAACAAAAACCAAAAAACATTTGGGAGACTGGTTTTGGAAACAGAAAACTGGACTGGATGGATTGTAGTTCTGATGCAATATGAGAATTCCTAGTTCTTGTATCCACCAATATTAAAATATAATTTCTTAAACATTTTAATATTCTGTGTGTTTTGTGGATTTTGTATCTGCATATCTGTAGTTATCCGGCTCTGATCTGGTGAGAAATGGCATTCACAGTCTCGGGCAATATACTTAGGGCGTAGGCTTACAACTCTAGTCTGAGTTAAACTTAGGGGGCCCTGAAGCAAGTGTTGTTCATTCCCAGCAGTGATTGTAGAAATACAATCCAAAGTAGGGCTGCAACGGGTGTCACTGAGAAGAGGAGAAATTCGAAGGAGTACACGGGACTTGGGTTACCAGGGGCAGGAAGAAAGAAAAAATATTTACCTCCCAATATTTCTTACAGTGTAAAAAGGACTTCTGATTGACCTATTCAGGTAGAGGGTGGTTGAGTCCTCAACTTGTCTTGCTCTTATTTCTCAAGTCACCTCAACCACAGGAAAAATGCTAAAAGCATGGATTCTAATCAAGACCTACGGGACTGGGTGTAAGCCTCTGAATTGGTTGCTCTGCTTGTTCATTGTTTTCTTTATGTGCTGCAACTCCAGAATTGCCTCACAGGCTTTTCCCATCATCTTGTGTAGAGTCAGGGTAATTCGCTTTATTGAGAGGAGAAAAGGACCTCAAGCACAGTGATTCCTTAGGTGATCAGCTCCTCTTAGCAACTCCTTGGAGCCTCTATTGCTGCCGATTTCCGTTTGCTCCAGTGTCTGGTGATGCAAAAAGTCCCCCAGATGCCCCTTTGCCTTCAGTAGTGAACAGAAGCTTCTTCATGTGGCTGGCAGATAACTGTAGCTTCTTTTGATCATGGAAGTTTTATTTCTTCAACTATTGAGATATTTATGCCAAAGAGTTGAACTAGGACACTCTTAGTGTGGTGCACTTGTTAATGATACAGGTGAGTCATTTTTCAGTGACTACAAACCTAAGGTCCAAAGAGGAGTCCTATCCTTTTACTTTTCTGTACATAAAAAATACTTGTCTTCCTGGCTCATCCTACAGTGTCCTCTCTTTTGTGAGTTACCTTATTCCAGCTTTAGGGTGTCTACATTTTTGCCCTTAATTTCTCATCATAGTTTCTCTCTAGGAGCCTGGATTTTCTTATGCAACTAGGGCCTCTTAGATTTACCTCAAGGTCTAAGATTTGCTGAGCTGAACGAGCCCAGTAGGTTCCACTGTGTTCTTCAAGATGCCTTCTACCCATTAACGGTGTTATTGCTACTTGTGACCACACCTCTCCTTTCAACAGGAGATGAATGGTTGGGATTTGGAGAAGAGAGAAAGAAAAAGGAGTGCAAAGACAGTCTTCATCCTTTCCGAAACTGGAGTCTTTCAGAAACACATTTCTAGTGGTCCAGGTGAGATAGGAGGGAAGGAGGCAGGGCACAGCCATTAAAAGAATGACATAGCAATTAGCACCAAGGTGGTGGAAGGTTCTACTCCCAGTAAACCTTGAGCTTCAATATACACTCATTGAAATACAATAGCATGCTAAATGGTATGCCCGCAGGTGCCAGGACAGTTTTAAGGCTGACCACAAAAGGTCAAAGGGTAGGTGATGGCCAATTCCTGGGAATCCCACTCCCCTAAAGTAGTTAGAATAATCCTCCCACTTGTTAGCATATGAGGTTCCAGAGCCCATAAAAACTAGCAACATGGTGCCTCGCGGCCACTCTCCCTTCTGAAGGACATGGACCACACTCCGTCTATGGGGTGTGTATATATTTCTACTTTAAACTGAGCACCCAACCCCGATACCTCTTGGCCTTTCTCTTGCCTTCTAAAACAACCTGCACTCTGTCTATGGAGTGTGTATCTCTCTGAATAAATCTAGCTTTAGTCAACTGTGGCTCACTCTTGAATTCTTTCCTGAGTGAAGCCAAGGACCCACACTTGGTGGGGAGCATCCCAGGGACTCAGCCGAAACCTGGGGCACTGCCATCCTCTCGCCCCACATTCTTTTTCCTGTATCACAGGATCAGTCAATCAATTAATCAATCAGTATTCAAATATTTAAGGACTGTTTGTTACTGTGAGCCCAACAATTGCCGTTTCTTTACAGAGCAGAATCATAGCAGGACCAACGCCTACCTTGTTGCTTGACACAAGTTAGATGGTCACTTAACTGCATCCAAGTCCCTTCAGAACTCATTCATGGACTAATGGTCTTTGTTAAAACAATGTTTGTCCTGCACCGTTACAGGAATTTTTCTGAAAATCTCTATATTTTCCAGTAGCAATGTTAGGCAGCATTCATTGCTGAATTCCTGCATCATGAGGTTCTGATATTGTGATTTATAATAAGAACAGGACAGTTTTAAGGTCCTTGTCCCCATTTCTGGCACAGAGCTCTCAAAACCCTTGGAATTTCCTAAGTGAGGAGGGTGATAAAGATGTCTTTTGTTGTTAATGAGGTGACTTCTGGAAAGCCCCTAGGTTACTGTAGGATGGGGACTGGTTGCCAAGGGAACCAACCACAACTAGAGGGTTGGAACTTCCATTCCCACCCTTTGATTTCCAGGGAGGGAAGAGAGGCTGAGAATTGAATGAATCACCAATGGCCAGTGATGTAATCAATCATGTCTTTATAAGAAAGCATTCATAAAAATCCAAAAGGACGGGATTCTGAGGGCTTCTGGGTTGGTGAACATTATGAGAGAGTGGCAGGATTAGAGAGTATAGAAGCTGGGTGCCCCTTCCTGCGTACTTTGCTGTATGTGTCTCTTCATTTCGCTGTTGATTTGTATCCTTTAATATCCTTTGTCATAAACTGGCAATCTTGTAAGTAGGTTCCTGAGTCCTGTGAGCCACTCTCACAAATCATTCAGACCCACAGAGGGGGTCTTGGGAACCTCTGATTTATAGTTGACCAGAAGCACAGGTGATAACCTGGACTTGTGACTGGCATCTCAGGGTGGGCGGTGGGCAGTCTTGTGGGACTGAGGCCATAATCTGTGGGATCTGATGCAATCTCTGTGTCAATAGTGTCAGAATTGGGTTGAACTGTATGACACCCAACTGGTGTTGGAAAACTGCTTGGTGTGGGGAATCCCTTCCCTCCTCCCCCAACATTGGACTTGGTCCCAGAACCCTTGGGGGCCACTCTGTCTTCTGCTCTGGTCTGTTGGGAATGTGTGTTTTCTCTCAAGCATTGACAGTTGTTTGTGTCACATGAGGGAGTGATAGAGCCTCCTCCATACACCTGCCTGCTCTCAGGGACCTTTCCATAGTTGTCTCCCCTGCTACTTAAGGTCAGGGGTTTATCCATATTCCTGATCATTCATGCTTCTTTTAGTATTAATAGCATGTCTTTTTCTGTGATCCACTGTCTCCTCTCCGTACATACAGTGGCTTTGTATGGAACTCAAAGATGTCATGCGTATCTTTTTATTACACGTAGTACTTCCTTGGCAGGTGGTTTCTTCCTCCTTTGCATAAAAGGTAGCTTGCAATTGATGTGTTTCATTTGTGATTGGTCCTAGTTCCAAACTGTGAGAAGTAGATAATTCCTTTAATGAAGGAAACCTATAGTTTCCTTTATTAAAAATTCGATTCCCCTAGTTCTTTCTCCTTATAGGTTTAGAACCCCTATGTTCCAAAACCCCTCTGCCAGTAGGCACAGTATACCTCAGCCTGCTGAAAACACACATTGATAGATCTAGTTCCAGCTTTAAATGCCATTTTCAGGAATTTGCCTTCAGAGGCGCAGTCAGGGCAGACATTCAGGGTTGGGCACCTGTCTTCTGTTGCTTGTTTTTGAATGAAGCTCAGATGCTCCTGAACCCCACACGTGGGTTGGGATCTTGGTAGCTGTGCCTGGCCCAGTGCTGCACATTCTGCCTGCCTGTCTCCTTGCAGTGTTCAGTCACCTCTCCTGTATTCCTTATTATTGTCTGGGTTTCCCTATACACTTACCAGGATACCATTCTGCTTCTTGGATCATTTGTGTTGGCTGTATGCCTCAATGATTATATTTGAATCATGTGTCTCACCTATTGAACTCTCTGTTATCAGCCACCTTATACCTTAACCCTAACTACCCCAACCCCCTAACCATCCTCTCATTCTAGAGGATGGCTCACATTTAAGAGTCATTGCTTTCTCCTCATAGCCTAGTTGTCTTATAAGTATTCTTCGAAGCCTTTTTTTTTTTTAAATCAGAGATACAACATAGAATACATTATTGGTACCTGTTGTTGAGTACCATTTCTATGAGACTATTATTTATCATATTTATTCTGACAAAACTGGGGTCAACTTAATGAAGGAAGACCTGGGCTTTGTCAGTCTTTGAATTCTCCCTCTCCCTTTCTCCAGGGCCTAGCGCAGTGATAAACACATGGTGAACACCTGACAGACATTTACCAAATGGTAACCAATGGAGTCAGCACAGAGTTCATTTGGAATCTCTCACCACGTAGGACATTTGTCTTAGATGGAAGAGAAAATCTTTATCTTATTCTCAGTGATGATTCCTGTGCACCTGGTGCTTGTGTTATTTCAGAACTCTGATTGTTGCTGAGTGCTTTTCAACTTTAGAAATCAAAAGACCTTTAGGAATAAGGGTTCTTTATGCTTCAGAGTACGTGGCTTGCCAGAAACCATCAATGGTGTTGTAATAACTACTCAGAAAATTACATATAGTCCAAGACTGTGGACACCTAGGCTATCTGTTTAAGTTGCTTCTTTTAATAGTGTCAGTTGATTCTTTTGCTCAACATAATTAAATGAAGCTGTTGCCCCCCCTGAAATCTTCCAATTCATAGGTCGAAAGCATAAATAAGTTGCTTTAAATGTCAAAGTCTTGGGTAATTTTCTTCTCATATTTGTTTTATCTTAAACATGTATTTGTGATTTCTCAGTTAAATTTTTCATATTGAAGGAGAGAACAGTGAATATGAAGGACAAAAATTAAAAGGAAAATGTGAAGTAAAGAGAAGGAGGAGAAAGAATATGCTAAGATTGCATTATGAATACCATTCAAAATACCAGCTATCTATATAAAAATGTTATATGAAATACATCTGCAAGCCACTCACAGAACTAGTGACTCTTCAGCTTAAATGCTAAGTTAAGTTTTTATTAGGAAATACATACTGGCTTGTATTCCATTTTACTTTTTGAGAAAATTCTAGCTTTTTTTATATACAAATCTTATGATGAAAAGATTAAAGTTAACTATTTAAATACATCATTGTTTTGTGAGCAAATTAGAAAAAAATGCAAAAATGGCTTTTCCTTCCTTCTTCCTAAATTCTGGAGATACAGTATGGTATTTTGAATAACAGTATATGATACCTAGCAGAGTTCTTTAAAGCGTTAATATAATATTAAATCTAGACTATGGATTTTGATGTCCTAAAGGTGGATGCAACCTTATGGTTTCTTAATTTTTAATATCTAGAGAATTCTTGGGATCTACTGTTTGGGCCTCACATGAATTTAACCTTCTTTCCATTTGCTGCGTGTTTTTATCTGGAGAGACTTTTGCGAGAGTAACACTCCTGGTCTCTTGTCCCACCCGCCATGCATTTCCGTACATGAGATGAAGTGAGTCTCTTAATTGATAAGTGGCATCTGGGTCTGTTTGCTCTGTTGGACCTTGGAGATTAACTATCTTTTTCTTCTCACATTGCCCTAGGCCAGTGTGAGTGACCAGTTTTGGGCAAATGCAACTATTTTTCTTTGGTGGACTGTATAGGTGTGTCTGTATAGGTAGTGGTGGTGTGGGAGCAGAGACGACCGTAAGCCTTTTAACCACAGAACTAAATTTACATTTCCCAATCAGCTTGTAAAAATAAAGCCAACATTTTCATTTCCATCTATTTGTCTTCTCTGTCTTATTTCCCAATTTGCTCCAAAATCAACAGGAGGAGACAGGAATTCTGCCAGATTTCAACATTTACTGTAATAAAGTAGATGTGTGGGATGCTACCATCCGTTTCATAAATGATGTAGTGAATAATGCCTCACTTAAAGAGAATCAAACTTTTTCTGGAATGTTAATTCACTCATTCAGACCAAGACATGCCTGTCCAATGGCATTACTGGTACTTGTCCAGAAGTTTAAGATCCTTAGCCATCTTCTAAGGATTCTGTCCCAAGAAATACACAAACTTCTTGTGAAGTTACTGAAATACATCCTGGGCAAAGCAGCACTTAGGAATTATTGAGAGTCTTCTCTTTATCCCCATCTTCTTCTCCTCCTTCTTCCTCTTTCCTTTTTGTCAAGCTGTAGCTAGGGAAATGTCAAGTTAAGGGATGGGTTGGGGAAATATATGTAGGGTAGACTCAGATAAAATACACATTTAATAAATGTAATGAGAAATAACAGTGGCCTATCTGCTCCTCTGCCCCACAGCGAGATTCTTCCAGGAATAGATGCACTTTGTTTCCATTTTTATTTCTCATTATGGCTGCCATATACTGTCCTCCCCATCTCATACCATTTTGAATTTTTCTAAAGTCTTTGAGAAATAAATACTGTTTTTGGAAAACAAAAACAACAACAACAACAAACAGATATGATGAACCAAAATAACAATTATATAAATAACCTGAGTAGTAGGGAATCAAGTGGGCTGAATGCCTCTCTGGTCTATAGAATTTTTGGTATAAACACAACTTTTTGAAATAAGACTATCAATATCTTCTACTTGAGCAATCCACTGGAAAAGGAAACAAATTTTACTTTTTGATAAAATTGTCTTTATGAAAATTGGTTTTAAAGTCTTGAAATTGGGGTAATCTTATATTTTATGGCAGACATTTGAAGATTATTTTGGTAAAAGACACACCAGAAGAGATAATTCCTTGCAAAACAAACATCTTTAATCACTAATGAAAGGCTCATTAATGAGTCAATAGATGTAGGGAATAATTGCATCAGGAGACTAGGAATTGCCAAATATCAAACGATTTTATAGAGAAGATACATTACTGTTGAGGCAGCCAAAATGTCCTTTTAATATATAGAGAGGGTCTGTTCTATTAATTGTTCGACTGCCATTTGAAGTTGTGTTTAGGAAGACCAGTGACATTTTCTTCATGTTAGTTAACATGAAATACATGTTAATAGATTATAGATATGTTATTATTCTTAAAGATTTAAACTCAACTCTTAAAAAAAGAGACAATAAGGTCATTAAAACAGAAACATAAACTAAAAGGAAAATTTAGAAGAAATACATTTACCCAAACCTAGGTTTTCCATTGTATCTAGGAAAGCAATCTAATTGCTTTAAAATGTCCTACAAAGCCTTGCAATAACTGACTCCTGCTTAATTTCTTAATCATACCAGTTTTTTGTTTTAACTTTATACATCACATTATTGGCACACTGGCCACTTTTCAGATTTTCAAAGGCCCCAAGGCCTTTAATCCAGTGTTCCTTATGCAGTATTCTGCCAGGAGCACCCCTCCTCGTCTTCACTATTTCCTGGGGAACTCCCTATCCTTTGAGGGCTAGTGTCATCTCCTTAATGAGGTCTTCTCTTCCCACACTCACGTGGCTTCCTTGCTCCAACATCCAAAAATTATGGTCAGTCATTAATCAATTCAAGGGACACAAAGGGTCCTCAGTCTTTACACTCCTTATTAGAACCCTAAACAACTCAACAAATATTTTGACTATTTATGAAAGTTTGAGTACAAATTTTAAAATAATTTTGAATCATGAATGATCCTCAAACTTAATATAATGAGATGTATTTTCACAGAGCCCATGTTATATTCTGTCATCTAAAGTTTCTGTGAGAGATGGACTTTTGTTAACTTGACAAAATTGTGAAACTGACAGATTAAAAGTAAAATTTTACTTACTGTTTTTTAAGCGTCTATACTTTTGGTTAGAAATCTGGAAAAGGGGTGTGTAGGTAATTGATCCTTTTTATTTTAATCATAGCAATGTATTATTTCAGGAATTTCAGAGCCAAGTTTAAGGCCAAACGTAACACCAATACTCACCATTCATTCAACAGATATTAATTGAGCACCTTTCATGTGTCAATGAGAAACTGACCGAATCTCTGAAAATCAGTTCTCCTGTTAATCAATTCATCTAATAATCAAATTCACCAAATTCAACCAGCTCGCCAAGTTCAAAAGTTACTGGTAATGGTTTCCTGCCAGCTCTTTAGCCATGAGGTTGTCGGAGTGCACTCTGCACTATAATATTCGACATTAGAATTTGGTAGATTGTCTTCATTTGTTCAGCTTGACTGCTATACTGTTATCCTTAATTACTCCTTCTACTCTTTAGACTGTTTGTTCAGATATATTCTCTTAAAATAATTTATTAAAATTATTTCAAATTTTATTTTTGTCATTCAGTTTCTAAGAAGGTCAGTGTAAACTTGAAATAGTAAGAACATCCTCTTCTTTCATCTACGTTGTTGGGAAGCACTGTTAGTGCTTGTGTGACGTCAGGCCTGACTTGTATGGGATAGTTCCTGGAAATGGTTTCTAGGAAGATTTAAATCACTGCGATCAGTTTTGTCATAGAAACCTTCATTGCTTTGTGCAGCCACCTATGGATAGAGGGATTGGAACAGTGTTTCCTCAGTTTGGGATTGCAACCTTCAGAAAACTTTACAGGAGACTGTGGAAGAGGGGACTAAGATAGATTAAGCACTTTCTACATGTTTTCACATTTATTAAACCATTTATTCATTTCTCAACCTGTCAGGGAGCTAGCATTGTCCCCAGTTTATAGATGAGCAAGCTAAAGTTTGAGGAGATTGAAGATGTTGGCTCACCTTTTTTTCCCCTTAGTTCTTTACACTTTGCCATTTTGTATGTGCCAGAAATAGCAAGAGATACATCTCAGAGCCACCAAGAGTATGTTGAATCCTCATGCTTGGAATTTCCTTTGCCTTCCTCATCTTATTCCAGCTGGAGAATATTCTCCACTCTGAAGGGCTCATGAGATTAGATTGGGCTGTCCCAGGTAATTCAGAATAATCTTTTTTTAATTTAGAGCCTGTAACCTTAATTACAGCTACAATTTTGCTGGTAATGTAACATATTCATAGGTTCCAAGATTAGGAAATGGATATTTTGGGGGGACTGTTGCCTACCATAGACAGAAGAGGAGTAGAAAGGGTGGAAATTTTCTCAGTTTAGAAGTATATTTGAGGGAATTCTTGATTTTTTTTAGGTAAAATTTATTATAAGTACAAAATTCTTTGTTTAATGATTGTTTTCTTGCTTAGTTGGAATTCGTGGGTAAATAAATGTACAGAACTATATGTATATAGCTTAGGGTTTATTTATCTTCCATTTCTGATGTAGTCTGGTTTTATTTTGATTTCTTAGTCCTGATTTATAACCTTGCAAGCATGATTAAGTTTTGATTTTTTTTTTTTGGCTTATCCATTTGGAATACATTTCCCTTGATTACTACACATTTTTGGTTTATTGTAGTTTCACTTGGATTACTGTAGTGATTAACATGGCTGAGCACAGAGGTTTGGAAATTCTATCACTTTAGAAAATCTGAAAATTGATGGAGCAGATTGTTGGCAGTAATTAGTTACAAATGGCAACTTTTTTTTTTTTTTTGAAAAATGACTTTTCCTTGAGGAATTATGTTCTGTATTGTTTTTCAGAGTGTTGGTCTTTGGAGAGGTACTTGTGATTTTAGGAAACACTGTAACTTTATCTTCAAATTAAATGTCACTTAGGCCTTTGATGCCATGTCTTCTAAGCTCTTTAAATTAAAAATAACTTTACCCCTTTTTCAAAGAATCCAAGTAGTTCAAGGTTAAATAGTATGTATTGTGATGTCAGGGAGGCCTCCACTTTGTTCCTCCAAAAATGTTCTATTCCATGGTTTCTTACCTTACTTCAATAGAAGAATATTGACATAAATTAAAAGTGAGCACTGAATTGCTCTTTTGGGAACTGCTCCCTCCTTTTTTCCTGTACTGACATTAAAATCATCCATTTCATTTTGCCTGGAGACAAAAATGTGTTATATCATTTTTCCATCTACATTTTGCCTGAGAAAAAATGTGCAAGACAGCTGTTTCATGTTGAAATGGATCCAGTTTCTACTAAATATGTCCTCAGAGCTTCTGAGGGTTTATTTTTAACTCTGATAGAATTAATTTAGAATAAGACATAAATGACCACTACTGTACCTATCTGATTTTCTGGAGAATGTGTGGTCACCTATGCCTTTGAGTACACAGTGGTAATGTGCATTCTCAAGTAAATCAGAAAAAATATTGTTGCAGGGTAAAAATAGTGTATCTACTCAATTCCTGCTGCAGTCATTTGAATTGACTAATATTTTGATTGTTTGATTAAGAATTTAAAAGAAGTTATACATTCATTTAAATCAGCACACCTATGTTGTATGTAAAGCCTCTTCTTAGACACTGTTCAAGTTTATATGCTAGGCTGTGGTTGGTGGGTGAGAGTGTCAGGTGTGAAGAGGGAAAGGATATTGCATTGAATTCCATCAAAAGGTTGCAAGCTTAAAGATTAGATTCCATTTTGGGGCTTCAGGGGCACCTGGCCATTCTTTTTATGACCTGATCAGGGCTTAAACACGTCTGAAGATTGATTTCCCCTCACCTCATTCACCTCACGTGGATTGAATCGCCCACATGCGTTGTGTGCATGTGACCATGGGTGCACACACCTGTGTTGGCAGTGAGGGCGGGGACAAACTGTTCTGTCTCTGTTCCATCCTTCACTTTGAAAAGGATGAGCCCCCAGATGGAGCCTAATCTTCAAGCCTGTCACAAAGCAGGATAGATATGTGTTTGAATCATGGCTCCCTCCCTTGTCAATACCTGTGTAACCTTCCATGAAAACTGGAGACAACAATTTTGAGAACTGGAGGTCACTTAATTAAAGTACCCTGCACATTTTCAGTCCCACTGTAGACGGTTAGGCCTAGTAGTTATTATTATTGTCATTATTACAAAAATCCTCCTGTCACTATATTTAACTAATGTATTCCATCCATGGGAAACATATACATATAGAAGCAAAGTAGTTCTTTGTTATTGTGTAAGAAGCCATGTTTGGAGTCCCACACTGTGGGTGACTTCCTGAGCACAGGAGGATCTGAGGGTGCAGGTGCTGTCTGAGGGAGCTTTCAGAGCCTAGCTCTAACTTTGTAGTTTATTAATCTGCTGCCATGGAAACAAATATTTAATCCTTAAAAACAAGAAAACGGCTTTCAACAAAGCACTATTTCAAACAGTATGATGGTGATGGGCAGTATTTTTTTTTTTTTTAAACAGTATGATTTTTAAGTGACTAACCTCATTTTTTGGCAATCTGATTTGAGTTTCCATGGAAACAAAAGTGACAGCTGAAGTCTCTAAGCTCTTGTAACTTGTGGGGCTCAGGTTAAGTCTACAAATGTCAGTTGTCTCAAGGCACCTAGAGGAGCCAACAGAAATAACAGTCAACTGAGCTCCAGGGAAGAGGAAGGAAAATGATAAATCAAGCATTTACAAAATTATATCTACACAATGCTGGGAGTCTGAGAAAAGCACATGTGATGGGTAGATAGAGACTTGCGGACGTAATTCAGGGCTAGAGACTTAGTATGTGGCTTTCCCTCACTGTAGCTAAGCAACTTACCTATTTGTAATGTATTTTTAAAATATTGAGTAGAGGAATATTAGGAAAGGCTAAAAGAGTGGAGGATTAATAAAATATCACATAATGGTTCTATTGTTTACCAGCATTAGAACCACGAAAAAAGAAAAATTAAATAAAAATGTATAAAAGCCAAGTTATAAGAACAGATGTGATACCGGTCCAAGTATTTATTTTGGGGCTTTTATTATTGTTTTTGTAGAGATTTTTTTTTCTAATTCTGAATATTTAACAATGGCATACCTCCCTGGCTGGATATGAAGGTACTTTTCACTGTCTACTTTAGAAAGACTTTTCAGTAGTTCCATATCACATCAGAGGGAGAAACAAATCAGGAATTCACCTCTTTAGTCTCTAATACGTGATATGAAACACACCATTTTTTTCCCCCAAACTCACGTTTATTGAAAGTATGTGAGTGCTTACTGGCAGTGTTTACTCCCTACAAGAAGAGCTATGTTTCTGAATTGCTTTGTGAGTGGTGAGGATCATCCAATCTAGGCTACTCAGATTACCAGATCTTTCACTGAAAATCTCATTTGTCTTACAGGTATTTATAAAGTTTTCTTTATAAGTATCCATATGGGTTTCCATAAATGAAGATTTTATTAAAAAAAAAAGCAAAACATTTAGTTGACAAACAGCTCATACAGCTTAATATCAAAAAACCCTCAAACATCCCAATCCAAAAACGGGCAGAACTAAATAAGCATTTCTCCAAAGAAGACATCCAGATGACCAACAGGCACATGAAAGGATGCTCAATATCACTCATTATTAGAGAAATGCAAGTGAAAACTACAGTGAGGTGTCACCTCACACCAGTTGGAATGGCTGTTGTTAAAAAGTCTACAAATAATATTTCTGGAGAGGATGTGGAGAAAAAGGAACCCACCACACTGTTGGTGGGAATGTAAATTGGTGCAGCCACTATAGAGAACAGTGTGGAGGTTCCTTAAAAAACTAAAAGTAGAGTTACTATATGATCCAGCAATCACACTCCTGGGCATGTATCTGGAGAAAACTAATTTGAAAAGACACATACACCCCAATATTTATAGCAGCACTATTTACAATAGCAAAGACATGGAAACAAACTAAATGTCCATTGACAGGTGAATGGATAAAAAAGATGTGGTATATATATATATACAATAGAATATTACTCAGCTATAAAAAAAGAATGAAATAATGCCATTTGTAGCAATATGGATGGACCTAGAGAATTATCAATATTAAGTGAAGTAAGTCAGACAGAGAAAGACAAATGTCATATGATACCACTTATATGTGGAATCTAAAAAAAAATACAAATTTTATTTACAAACCATAAATAGACTCACAGCCATAGAAAACAAACTATGGTTACCAATGGAGGAAGGTGGAAGAGGGATAAATTGGGAGTTTGGGATTAATAGACACACACTACTATATATAAAATAGATAAATAACAAGGACCTACTGTATAGCACAGCGAACTATATTCAGTTTCTTGTGGTAAGCTATAATAGAAAAGAATCTGAAAATATATGTGTGTGTGTATATATATATATATATATATATATATATATATGTATGTATAACTGAATCACTTTGCTGTATCCCTGTGCTTAACACTGTAAATCAAATACACTTCAATGAAAAATAAAATTTTAAAAAGTTTAGTTGAGAAGGATTGTGGGCTTTGTGGCATAAACAATATAAAGTGTCTCAACTTTTAAGCCTAAACAGATACATAGCAAGTGGAATGTAATATTCAAATTAAAAGGTAATCTCATTTTTTATCCCACTAAGGAATGATTTTATTATAGGAAATTTTTATTAATTACTTTTCTGATTATTAAAATTCTGTATGCTCTTTTAAAATCTTTTAAAACAAAACTAAAGAATTAAAAAGAAAATAAAAGTCATTCACAATCCAACCACTTAGCGTTTACATGTAAAGCATACATATAAAATACCATCACATACATTTTTATATGTTTTGACTTAAATGCAGTTATAATATCCTTTCACATATATACTCTCATTTGTATATTTATGTAAATTTATAACAGTATATATTCTTTCTAACCTACTTTATTTTTAACAGGCATTTTTTATTTAAAATTTTTAAAATTTTATTTTATTATTTTATTATTTTTTAAATTTGTGGTAAGAACCCTTAACGTGAGATCTATCATCTTCATAAATATTTAAGTGTACAAAACAGTGTTTTAACTTTAGGCACAGCACTGTACAGCAGATCTCTAGAGTTCATGCTCATTGATTAGCACCTGCCTTTTCCTCCTACTGTCAACACCTGGAACCCACCATTCCACTTCTGATTCTGTGAGTTTGAATAGATTTGTCATTTAAGAGGAATCATGTAGTATTTGTTTTTCTGTGACTGACTTCTTTCTCTTAGCATAATGTCCATAAGTTTCATTCATGTTGTTACATCTAGGAGGATTTCCTCCTTTTTTAAGGGTGAGTAATACACCATTGTATGTATGTACCACATTTTCTTTATCTGTTCATTCATTAATAGGCATTTAGGTTGTTTACAGATCTTGGCTGTTGTGAACAGTGCTGCAATGAACATGGGAGTGCTAATATCTCTTTGAGATACTGATTTCAATTCTTTTGGATAAATACCCAGAAGTAGGAATGCTGAATCATATGATAATTTCATTTTCAGTTTTTTGAGGAACTTCCATACCATTTTCCATAGTGGCTGCATCATTTTGCATTCCCATTAACAGCATTTTAGTTTCTCCATATCCTCATCAACATTTGCTGTCTTTTGTTTTGTTTTTTTTTTTGATAATAACCATCCTAACAACTGTGAGGTGATATCTCATAGTAGTTTTGATTTGCATTTCCCTGATTAGTGATGTTGAGCATCTTTTCAAATACTTATTTGCCATATGTATGTCTTCTCTGGGGAAATGTCTATTCAGCTCCTTCACCCATTTTTTTAACTGGGTTATTTGTTGTTTTGCTATTGAGTTGTAAGAATTCTTTATATATTTTGGATATTAACCTCTTATCAGATGCAAGGTTTGTATATTTCTCCCATTCCATAGGTTGTCTTTTCATTTTGTTGATCATTTCCTTTGCTGAGTAGAAGCTTTTAAATCTGATGTAACCCCATTTGTCAATTTTTGCTTTTGTTACCTGTGCTTTTTGATGTCACATCCAAGAAGTCATTGCCAAGACCAATGTCATAAAGCTTTTTCCCTATGCTTTATTCTAGGAGTTTTATAGTTCCAGGTCTTATGTTTAAGTCTTTATTTTGAGTTGATTGTTGTGTGTTGTAGAAGAAAGGTTGAGTTCATTTTTTTGCCTGTGGATGGATATTCGGTTTTCTCAACACCATTTGTTGAAGTGTCTATCCTTTCCCCATTGTGTATTTTTGGCACATTTATTGAAAATGAGTTGATCCTATATGCATAAGTTTATTTTGGGGCTCTCTATTCTGTTCTTCTGACTATATGTCTTTGTGCCTGTATCATACTGTTTTGATTACTGTAGCTTTGTAATATATTTTGAAATCAGGAAGTGTGATGCCTCCAGCTTTGTTCTTTTTTCTCAAGATTTATTTGGCTATTTGGGGCCCTTTGTAGTTGCATATGAATTTTTGAATTGTTTTTTCTGTCTGTAAAAAATGCTACTTAACCTGCTTCATTTTTAACTTCAACTGTGTTATAAATATCCTTCCATGGCTATAACAGTAAAATCAGTATTAACTTTTAATAGTGGCCTTATAATGTTACATTGTGTGAGTATATTATATGCCATTTAATAAAGTCTCCATTTTAGGGTATTTACATAATTTTTCTTTTACATTGTTTATGATTATTTTAAGAAATATGTTCATACATATACTTTGTGAATTTGTCTGGTTATTTATTTGGAATGAATTTATAAAAATGATATTTTCTAGTTAGGAGGTATACACACTTAAAGTTTTAGGTAAAAGTTGTAAAATTTCCTCCAAAATTCCTGTAGCTGTTTATACCACTTTTGCAGTGCTTGAGATATCTCATTTCCCTACATCTTCACCCAAACTAAATTTTATTATTGGTTTTTTTTATCTTAGTTAATCAAGGAGACAAAACGTAGTATCTTAAATTTTGCTTACTTTGTATATCCTTTACTACTGATTGGCTTATTTCACTTATTAAGTGCCAATTTGTATTTCATATTTTATGGATTTCTGGCTTACTGTATTTGCCCACTTTTTTGTTGGAATTTTTAAAATATACTTTGTAAGATTTGTTTTTCAGATTCTTTTCCATTATAGGTTATTACAAGTTATTGAATATATTTCCCTGTGCTCTACAGTAGGTCCTTGTTGTTTATCTATTTTATATATATTAGTATAATTGAATCACTTTGATGTATACCTGAAACTAACACAACATTGTAAATCAACTATACTTTGATAAAAAATTTCTTTATACAGTAATGATATTAACCCTTAATCAAATATATAATTAAAATATTTTTCAGTTTATTGTTTGCCTTTTGCATATGATTTTTTTGTCTTGACTCATTTTAGTGTGTGTTTTATCTTTTTCTGTTCTAGCATTACCAATGTATAATTGATAAATAAAATTGTAGTATGGTTAACATGTACAATATGATGATTTGGTGTATGTGTGTATGCATTGTGAAATGACTCCAACAATCAAATCAGTTTAAGACTTCAACACATAGTTTCCTTTTTGTTTTTTTGTGAGAATGCTTAACATCTACTCTTTTAGCAAATTTCAAGTGTTCAACACAGTACTGTTAACTATGGTCACCATACTATAAATCAGATTCTCAGAGCTTATTTATCTTATAACTGAAAGTTTATCCCCTTTCTCCAACCTGTCCCCCTCCCACCTTTTTTTTTTTTAGATTTCACGTATAAGTGATATCATACAGTATTCATCTCTGTCTGGTCTATTTTACTTAGCGTAATGCCCTCCAGTTTTATCCATGTTGTCACAAATGGCAAGATTCCTTTGTTTTTTTTTTTATAGCTGAATTATATGTATATGTATGTATAATATAATATGTATTATATATATATGTATATATAAATCTTATATTTTTCTTCCCTTTAATCCAACATTTTGTTTTATTGCCTTTTTAGCAAACTTTCTTCATTATATCAAGAGTACTACTTTGTGGACAGTTGCTATTTCCAGCATTAAGTTATCTTCTCCTCAATTCCACCACTCATCATTCTGGGATTTACTTACCTGTTCGGTTCCACCAATTAGTAGCAAACCTGGCAATGCTGCATTAACTGGAAGTTCTCATAGAATCACACGGTCATGGGAGAATGGTATTTCTACAGTGAGAGAGGGAAAATTCCAGTTGTTTTTCCTTCTTCTTTTCTTGGTCTAGTTTTCAATTAGTTCCTGAGATAAATTGTTCTGGCTCACATGTTGCAATTTTATGGTGACTTACAGGGTGTGAATTAAGGAGCAAAAAGGAGGGTTCCTATGGACCATTTGTCTCCCAGGAGAGAATATCTTCCACTGTTAGAAGTCCATTCTTCTGGTTTAAGACTCTGTTTCCAATAGAATGAAAATAACTCTTAGAGGAATAACCCCTTAGACTATTATAACTTAGTAACATTTCAATTTGCAGATTATTTCCATCTGGATTGTTATGTAAGAGCAAGACCCTGACCATTATTAGACATTGGACACAGCAGTTTTTATAGTGGGGTGATTGGTAGAGAGGACAGAAAATGACAAAATTGGAGGAATAGATGTGGTCTTTTAAAGAGAGAGAAGATCTTTATGAGAAGTTAGGAGAACTCAGAAAATGAAATTTTTTTTTGTCTATGGCTTGCCTTGCCTAGTTGTATAGGAAAATTGCATGAGGAATAGAGGAATAGAGGGGGTGGAGGTTATAGCTGCTTTTACAGTAAGATCCATTAAGTTTCCTTCCCACTAGCCCAATCTCAGCCAACAGAAGACAGGGTTATTATTATTAAAAAGCAAGCCAGCAGCAGGGTTCCTACCATGTATAGAATTCTATTGTCATCAATGCAGTCATTTTTAGTGACACATTAAAACAAACATCGAGGCCAGAATTACTTTTAAAAAATATCTTTCCAACTGTAATCATTAGCATAATCATTCAATACTGCATTTTCTAATAAAATATAGCCACTTTATTCTACCTAATAGTCTATGTGGCGTTGTTACTGATGTGACAAATAAAAAAAAATCACTTCCAAGCAGCTACATTTTGTGTGCAGCACACACAGCTGCCACTTGAAGCTCAGCTCACAATCAATTTGATAAATCAATCAATTTTCACTTTGTCTTCATCTCCTAGGTAACCAGAGCATCCATCCAGACCCTTGCCAAGGAAGAACATTTAAAAAGCAATATGTATTCATAATCGGTTTTCTTCTAACACTGACTTAATAAAAAAGCAAAGAGCTACACATGCAGTTTTTAAATCACAATAACACAAATTTTCTTTGATTCTGGAGAGAGAGCTTGAGGGGAAACATACTGTAGAGTACAACATTGTTATATTTCAGTCTCTTATGATCTATCAGGAACAAAAACTGCACCACCTGCTTTGTCTATTATGTGTTTAACGTGAATAACAAGCATCCCACTGCTGGTTATTAAAACAAATCATAAGCCATCTGACATTGTACTTATAACCCATCCCTTGCTTCATGCCTCTGAGAAAGACGCAACTTGGTGGGTGGGGAGGGGAGGAGGAGTGCATTGGGGCAAACCTTTTGATGTGAATGCAAGGCATCTGGCCTCAAAGGAAGTCATTTATCTGCATCCAAATCCCTAAAAAAAAGCATTATGTAAAATATAATTATAAAACAATTTTATTGGCACAGTGTAGAGGATGAAAATTTCTAGCAGTTGCAGAAAACATTAAGTTTTACCTTACCTGAATCCTCTTGGTGTGCGAAGTCATGAGAAAATGGAACATTTGGTGTTTTTAGGAATAACTCATGTGCAGGAAGTCATGGATCTTGCTAAGTTTGTTGATACAGTGTGAGATTCAAATTCCACTGATTGCACAGGTTTCAAGTTCAGCTGGGCCTGCCCCATCTACCTGGATGTAGCTAGTTGCTTTATTGGCCATTATTTCCTATGGGACGTTTTAACCCATGCCTTGTAAAGATTCAACACCAAATATACATTGGAGAACTTACATGCAAATTTACACTGGAGAAGAATAATCTTTGTTGAATACCTGTTAGAGCTGAAAAAAGGAAGAATTTGAAAATAAAATAGTATGGATGGGGTTATCAGTCCTTGAGTTTCTATGTTGTAAATATTGTTTTTGCTTAAATATTTTTTAAGGACTTGGAAACTATTTAAGGCCTTGGTTTTATATTTAAGAGCAAGATGGAGGTGAAGACTGGACACAGCATGGTCTTATAGGAAGACCACTTACCTGAACATCTGTCCAGGCTGTTTAGGGCCCTTTGGTGGGAGTTTGATGAAATCACTTATTTCTGTTTGGGCCTCATCTGTAAAACGAAGTGTTGATGAAGAAGACGTTGAGTTTCTCCCAACTCTCAAGTTCTGTGGCTTTATCTAATAGAGTAGGAGGACTTAGAGAGTTCCTTTCCACCCCCACATCTGCACATTTAGACTGTGTTTATTTAAGTGCTCTAAAACTCTGAGGAACACACATCTTAACAAGATTTATATTAGAGTTTCAAAATGGTATCGAGTGGCTATTTATCTAATCTTTTTTTTTTTTAATGTCAAAAAAACAAAAATGTAACAAAACGAAACACAGGCAGTGCCATGTGTTTGGATTTGAATCTGCTTGAGTTTATTTTATTTTATATTATCCTGCAATGAAAGGGCCAAACTCTTTTCAGCTAATGAAAGAGCCCACAATATGTCAATCAATTCAAGGCTCTTCAGGTTATTTATAACCCCAGTAAATACATTCCATTTTTCAAAAACGAATAGGTGCTATGGACTAAACTGAGTATTTTACAAACTCATTAATTAAGGTTCCATTTATGAAGAATTAAAGAAGAACTTGGGAGTAAACAGATAAACATTTCTGGAAGCTTCTTGATTCTTCTTGGTAAACATAGCAAGAGACAGAGTGCAGATTAAAATTTTAAAAAATTTTTATTAAAAGTTTTAATTTATTTATTTATTGAAGTGTACAATAAAATTTAATAAGACCTTTGTTTACTACAGTGCTCTTTGTGGCTCCCCTGTGGTCCTTGCTAAAGAGAATAACGATCAGTACATAGGACTTTGGAGAGTCCTATGTCATGGGATTCAAGCCCCCTAAAACTCTTCATAAAATGCCATTGTTCCCTATGTTGACTGAAATAAAATGCACAACCTGAAAGTTGAGAGTTAGGTTTCATTCAGTAGACATTTCCGAGGACTTGATCATGGGATGACAGCCTTTCAGATCTCTCTGAGGGACTGCTCCCAAGAGATAGGGGAGGAGCCAGGATAGATAGAAGTTTTTACAAGAAAGACCAGGTATTTGGAACATTAAAAGATTACTGTTAACTAAAGAAAACCAGATATCTCAAGTTAAAGAATTTAACGTTTTTGTACCTATGGGAAGGGGCAAAGGTCTGGGTTTATTGAAATCATGCCTTTGATATGCAAGTAGCTATCTAGGGCCAGTATCCTGTTCTTCATCCTGAGTTCCCTCAGGGTGCACCGTCGGGGGTGGCAGCAGAGGCTGGGCTGCCTGCTTGTCTGCATCCTAACTTTCCCATGCTCACTCTCAGGGGTGCCGGTAGCAGCTGATGACTTGATGGCCAGAGCATCCTTTGTTTACTGATATGGCTGGCAGTATTGTTCATTCACACCTATAGTTGATTTTATTTTTAATTATAGCCAAACCGTTATATTATATGTGTAAGTGTTTATAAGAATATAAATATAATATATAAAATATTGTAAAATAACATTTATTTAATGTAAAAATAAAATACATAAAATAAAAAAAATCTATATACTCCCTTCCCTCTCCTCCCCTCTCCTCTCCTCTCACGTGTCTCTTTGTCTTTCTGCCTCTGTTTCTGTCTCTGTTCACACTTAGCTGTAATGCTTGGGAAAAGCACAGTGAGACTCTCTGTAAGTTTTATGTCTTAAAAGCTGAAGATATTTTCCTGCCAACTCTGCTATATAAATCTTTTATCCTTTTTTTCCTGTGTACAAACTGAGAAACTTTCCTTCAGCCAGTATGCTGGTGTGTAAGGATATTTAGTTATATCTTTACACACTATACAGTAACATTTCCACTACAGTTTCAAATAGTTCAGGTGATTTTCAGTGCTGAATTTAAGCATGTTATAGTCTAGAAATATCAGTTGAATACATAATTGAGAATTAGTCCTAAGAAATTTTTAATTTGATATTCTTTAGGAAATCACATCCTTGAATAACACTAGGTAACAATCCCAGCTCTTGTGCAAGCGGGTCTCTTGCCTCTCCTGTCACCACCATCTTAATTATTTCTAACCATCCCTACCTTCTTGGGTCATTCCCTCAGGGTCTTTCTGGAGAGCACCCAATCAGCCAAGACTGGGTTTCAATGCTTTTGGCCTGATTGCTGAAGCACTGGGTGAAGGAATCGGTTCCTTCAAGTTCTGAAGTGAGAATTGGGGCCCCAAATCTCATTCACATTGCTGACCTCCAAATGAGGTTGAAGTGTCCAGTATATTTTGTGTTCAAGACCTTTTGTACCCTGGCTATGCCCACTGCTTCAACATGATCACCCGATTATCTCCTCCTTGGCTTCTACTGAACTGAATGACTTGTTATTCTTTGTATGTGTTATGTGGCATCTGATTTGGTTACTCTTCCTCAAGCTAGAAAAAAAAAATCCTTTTTGATAAGATCAAGTGCCAATTGTTGGTAAATTGAAGTGTAGAATGTAAAATATCGTCTAAAGCCTAGGAGGAAATGAGGCTACAAAAAGGAAATTCTAGCAAGACAGAAAAAACTAAATAATAATGTTTCTTCTGGAATCTGCACCTCCCTTAGACACTTATTTTCTTCTAGCTTATGTTAAAGTTATCTACGTCCTTATGCTTTATCATTGTGGACCTAATGCAACCTGAGGGCAGGAACCAAGTGTGATTATCTTGGAATCCTCTGCAGGACCTGGTACAGTGGATTAGCAGGAAGATGCTGCTCAGTCTGGAGGAGGAGGCTGTGACCTAAACCAAGAAACACACTGAGCTAAGCAGCATGGTGTAAGGAAATAGAGGCGCAGTGGGGAAGTAGCTGGGAATCAGATTGACCCTCAGGGAGCAGGAGGAGAATCTCAGAGAGATTTGAACTGGGAATTGAAGGATATAAGTGTATTTTTGCAAAGCAAACAATGCAGTGGAGGGCTGAATGTTCAGATTTTATCTTTAATGTGAAGAACGATTTTCTTAATAATAAAACTCTCCAACAAAGACTGAAATGCTTCACAAAGTCATGAACCTGGAGGTATTTAATCAATTGACTACTTTTGCAGACTTTCTGGAGGAAATTCACATACTCTTTGGATGAGACCTCTGAGGACCTGAAAACTCTGGATATATGATTCCTACCAAAACATCCTAGAGGAATCTAAAGATTAAAAAATGGTTTGAATAGAGAATTTTTATTAGCTAAATATATATTACTTTAAAAATCAACTTTAAATAAAACCATTTCCTTGACTTGTAGGAAAACATGTTTTATTCTGAGAGTAAAACATGAAGAATTATTTTTATACCCAGAGCATTGAATAAATGAGACTAACAACATCAATTGTTGTAATGCAACTTCAATTTTGTTTCCCATCTTGCCTTCAAATCCATACTCTGGGACTAGTTACTCTGCTTTCCCTGGAGAAAAATCTCCAAATAATCTCATTTCAATCGTTGGTATGTCTAGATATGTGTAGTAATCAAAAAATGTGTTTCAAATCAAAGCTGCTTCCTTTTCCCAGGGAAGGTCTGCTGAAGTCCAGAACCTGCACAGGGGACAGGGAGTAGGGGTCGTGACCAGCTGCTGCTTCTCCCACCGTAGTCTCTTTCTCTCCCTCCTTTTCTTGCTGTCTCTGTTTCCAATTCCACCAGGATCATGCAGGCGAAGAGAGCAGGAAAGGTTTTACTTGATTAGTCCTGCTGTCAGCATTCTTTGGGCTGGGCAGATGGACAATGGTGGGTTGTGGGATCTTTGCAGACCTCCTCTCAGCCAGGGAGCTCTTCCCAGCAGTTTCTTGATGTAGATGGTCAGCCTCCAGCTGGTCATATCAGGAGACACATATCAACCTCTCCAAATGGACCTCTGCTGGAGGAGAGAAACATTTCCTCATCTCCTTCATAGTAAGTGAGAGAGAAGCAGCCACAGCACTCTAACACTTTTTTTCAAGAGAAAAACCTCTTTCAAATATCTACTTTCAACCTCTTAAAACACTTGAAGTGTGTGCAAAAATAAAAGTTGCAAAATTGGGTTTTGACCATCTCCTTTTCAAATATTGTTATATTTTGGAGGTCTAGCCACTCCATTTGTAACATGATAATAATTGATATATTTATTTATTTATTCATTTATTTATTTATTTATTTATTAAAGTATAGTTGATTTACAGTATTGGATTAATTTATATTTTTGACTTAGGGCCTCAGTCATAACTGATATTGAGTCTTATTTTAACACCTTCTGTCTTAGGATTTTCCTAAACACACCAACAAGGTGAAACTTACTAGATATTTGCTGAATGTATAGAAGACTCTCACAGACTTGTCCCTTGGCCTGCAGGAAGTATATGACTGTAATAAAATTCTGATAGAGTGATAGTCTTAAGGTATTTTAGGATGGGATGTGCTTTCTGCTTGTCTTTTTTGGTTTCCTGAAGTCCTACATGAACTTTGGGAACTATATGTTACTTAACTGGGCTGGATATCTAATTAGCTACTTATTACTGCTCCCATTTGTGTCTCTTGTTCCAGGAATTCACTTTTTTTTTTTTAATCTGTATTTTTGCCATGGTATCATTCAAATAAGAAAAACACATTAGCTGTCTCTGTGAACGTTAAAAGCTTCCTTGGGGAATAAGAAAAAGGTTCACCTGATTTTCTGTAAAGTATTTCTCCTCATTCTATGGAGAAAGGGCTTCCTTGGCTTCCCCACACCAATGATAAATTATTGAAGAGGTCTCCTGGGCAGGAGAGGGAAATATGGTTCTGCTGACAGCACTGTGACAAATATTCATATTAATTATAAAAAATAACAAGGGTGAAAGTTCAAAATCCAAACCTTGCTCTCAAAACAGCTTTTTTTTCTCCCCTGAGATAGAGTTCAGCTTTCAAAATTGAACTTCCTGAAAAATAGAGTGTAACTTGATCCTAAAGATTAGTTTAGCATACTCTATTTTTTTTACTTTGGTTTTTAAAGAGGAAACATCCAAATGAGCTAAAAAAAAAAAATGATAATAATAATCCAATCTGTGGTAGAGTCAGAGTCCAAGATTAGGCCAGGGAGGAAATGAGAGGCTATTTGGAAGCACTGGGCCCAGGCCACCACCTAACATGGAAAGTAGGGGCAGAAGTTCAGGCCTTGTGACCAGAGACCACAGAACACATGCAGAGTAAGGTAGTGCGGGGTGAAAATAAACAGCCAAATGATTGACTATAGTGGAACTGAAAACCAGAGGGCATTTTCAGTCCATGGAGGCAGAGTGTCTGAGAACAAGGGCCACCACCCACTTCAGGGAATTTTGATAACAGTTTGATAATGTGCCAGGATTCAGTTTTATTGGCCTTGCTGCCTACACGGGGAACTTTCCAGGGGGTGTGTTTAAAGAGCCCATGAGGATGAGTCTCTAGGCAAACGGTCCATAAGGATGTCTTTCTTTTTGTTATAAATACAGTGTAATGACATGCCTCACTTACCGGTTAAAGCTGTAATGGCTTATTCAGATCCATCATGCTAAGGATTACTCAGGGGCTGTTGAACAGACACTTGTTTCTGCTGCCAGCAGATATATTTAGTCCTCCTGTTGCACTGTGTTACACTGTGATATGCTGGTTCTTCATGAGTTGTTAAAAAGGCATAGGTACAGGAGGGGGAAAATTTGTGCCATGAAATTGGCCTCATCTTCCTGCTGATTATTTCCTTCAACCCTTTTATCATTTCTTTGCAACAGGAAAGCAAAAGCAAAAGCAAATTTAATAATTATAAAGTAGGTGACTTTTATAGAAAATATCTGGATATAGTCTTTTTTCCATGATTCTACCCACTTATTTTCTAGAACTGTCAAGTTGTATGAATTAAATGATTAAAACTTAATACTGACCCTAGCTCTTTAGTCTTCCTTAAAGATTATTTTTCCATGCTGCTGTTACCCCAAAAGGTAAAGACCCCATATCTGAAAGATGAGTTTACAGTCGGGAGATGTTGTGCTGGGTAGTGAAAGATTTTAAAAGATTCATTTTAAAAAAAGGAAAAGTACACCCCAAGAATGGGAGGCAGGCTGATCAAGGGAGGAAAAGCAGTGGTTTTTGTCTCCCTTTTCTCTTACACACTTGCTTAGAGGTGGTTTTTTGATTGATTGACAGCTCTTGTTCCTGGAATGCTTAGTCATGTTTGGCCCCTTTTGCACATGTGCACACAGAAAAACTCATATGAGGGGGTGGGGCCCTAAACTGCAATGTTAATTATAATACAATGAACCTTGGGTCGTGTCCAGTTGAGTCCTTTCTGCTACTGCACAGTTGTGGCTGTCGGGTTCTAACTGGTTTCTTGCTGGCACTCATTTAGAAGAAGTTCCTTTATGCTGGAAGCAGGCATAACATCATCTTCTGGACCCATTCTCCCCCTCCTCCACCTATCTGCCTGGTGCCCCCACTTATTTAACCACCTAAAATTACTGCTAAAGCGAGTGTAGAAATGACGCCTAACAGATAAAATCCCAGTATTAAGATGTCGAGAAGAGTTTAGTTCTAATTCCTTCAGTTTCTTTTTAACTTTGTTATAATTTTTGTATTTCATACTTCTTTCTTTAATTTTTAAAATTTTCACCTTCAGTTTTAAAGCCTTTACTTTACATGTTGGCTTTGAATAGTAAGATGGTTGCTCTGAGACATGTGAGGCGTATGAAGTTCTGACCCTGAAGCAGGACACCTGCAAGTGGCCCAGCACTGGGTTCTCCACGAACTTCACGTGGGTACTTTAGCCCCCGAGAAAGGGGACCTCTGCCTTAGCCCTGGCTCCAACACTCAGACCCCAGTGGGCCCCATAACCCCGTGGGGTGGAAGACATCCTCTCTTCCACTTTAAGCTGTCTATAGGGATCACAGAAATGTATGTTGATGAACAGAGAGGCCTTCTGGGGATCAAAGACACCACTGTCACTAGGATGAATACACTCTGTCTTAATCTGAGCTGCTATTAACCAAGTACTACAGACTTGATGGCTTATAAACAAGAGAATTTTATGTCTCACTGTTCTGGAGGCAGGAAGTTCCAGATCATGGTACCAGCATACTTAGGTTCTGGTGAGGCCCTTTTCCAAGTTGCAGACAGCCATCTCCACGTTGTAGTTGCACATGGCAGAAAGAAGGCAAGAGAGAGAACTCCCTGGAATCTCTTTTATAAGGGCACTAATCCCTTATGCCCCAGTGACCTCCTAACATCTCATCTTACTGGGGGCTAAGATTTCAACATATGAATTTGGGGAGGGTATAATCTGTACACTGCAAACTCTTTGGTTGAGGACAGTGCTGTTAAAATCAAGACCCCTGGGTGTTTACCTTCTCTAGCTTCCTCTAGCTTCTGATGCATTTTTCTTTTCTGCCTTAATGTTGGCAGGAGATTGCTGTTCAATGCATACCAAACTTTCTTCAAATGGCAGATAACATGCAATGACCAATCTCACAGTAAAGATCATTTTCACTTAAAAGATTTTGTTACTGTCTACACCGGCAGATCATAAAGGCTTCAGAAAAATAATACATCAACATTCTAAAGTGCATATTAAAAATGAAAGCCAATATTGATTGATTGCTTTCTAAGCAATAAGCAGACTATTAGGCACTTTACACATGTCATTTCATTTAATAATACATGTTTATTTAATAATACATATTTGTTTAATAATACGTGTTCATTTAACAGTTTATTGAAGGGATGGATGGCAATTATTCTATATATAACTCAGAATGTATATGCAAAATTTCTTCAACTCTTCCTGATGGAGGAGTACCTAGCTTATCAGCTAAAAGAAATGTTTCATCTGTTTGCCTTTTTCTTAGAAAAATAATTACTAAATTAAAATTTTGATAAGTAAACCTAAGCAAAGCATTATCAGCCTGAGAAAAGGCAAGTTAGTAAAAGTTCTATCCTCATATATTTTTTCTAGCTTGAGGGGACATCTTTGATCATATATTTTAAATTACTTACTGTGTTTAATGGATACTGGAATAGACAACATGCTCTTGTAATCAAGAATAATATGTAAATTGGTTTTTAGAAGAAAGAAGGTTTTAGCTTTTACTCTCTGAGTAGTGTCAGAGGTCTAAATCAATATGTATTAGCATACTCTACTTCTACTGCATTAAATCTTCCTCAAGGATTTAGGAAAAAAGAATCAGTTACAGCAGAAATACTCTTGGGAGGATTAAAATAGAATGATGTTGGTATTATGTTTGTTGGTCTATCTGAAATAGATAACCATGGCTTTTAGGAAATAAAGCATACAGTCATTTGAATTACATGGAAAAGCATCAGGTCAAATGAGGACAATTAAATTTTTACAGCTTATAAATTTATTTGTTTGTTTATTTAAAACCAATTTACTCACACATATGGAAGCAGTCATCAGCCCCAGATTCATTTTTTACTCTTTTTCAAAAAATCACACAAACTATCACACTATATAGATATGAATTCTCAGGTTTATTACTCAATTCTGATGGCATGTATTTTTAATATGTGAAACAGGTATCATCTTTTTTTTTGCCGCATTGTTTGCGAAGATTAAATGAAATAATGAATTGTCAAAAATGTATTAGAGGTCCTAAGCATTGTAGCTAATGTTACTTTTATTTGTGTGAAGATATCCTGCCATCACTACTGGCAATGACGTAATAAAACTAGCAACCTTCGGTTGTGGTAAGACTTACTAGATCAGACACTGGGCTGACTTTTGCTTTACTTCAGTCCATTTCATTTGAGTAGGTCATGTTATTCCCATTTTACAGATAGAGGAAGCAAATAACTTATTGATCAGTTGAACAATGGCAGAGTACGGATTCAAATACAGGTGCAAGTGCCAGCCGTTAAAAAAGGAATCGGCTAGGATAGGTGCATAGCAGAGGGTTTATGAGTCTGGACACTGGCGCCAGATCAGCTAGGTTTTAATTCTGCCATTTCCTTTCAGCATGACTTGGGCAAGTTGTATATTCACTCTCCTTGCCCCAGTTTCTTTATGGGTAAAATAGAAATAGTAATAATATTACCTAACTCATGGGGGTCATTATGATTATTAAAGGAGGCAATGTTTACGAGGCGCTTTAGAACTGCGCCTAGCACATAGTAAGTGCTGTAAAAGTGTTTGCTTAATAAAATAAAGAGGCTCCGAATTTCACTCTGTACTGGCAAGGACTATTTAAAAGGCAAATTTAAATAGCCTTCTTAAGGGATTTCTGTGAGTTGGTTATAACCCACAGGTCTAAAAATGTTCGAGTTAAAGTTATCTGGAGACAACATGAGATTCAGGAGAGAGCAAATGACCAGACAGTCCTCCAGATCCTAAACCTCTTTATGTGAATGTGTCATCTTTCTGAGGCGCCTTGAATAGCTTGACTGTCACTGGCCCCAGTTTGGAGAGCTGGACCCTTTTAGGAGCTGGCGGGATCCACATCCACCCTAGGAAGCATGGAGCTGCCCTTCACCCATGCCTCGGCACCCCCCGATAGGCACGGGCACAGGACTTCTCACAGGTTGCTGCCACTTCTATTGCTCGTGCTAGACCCCTCCCCCTACTCAGAAGCACTGAAGGGCCAACAGATCAGAAGGAGCTCAGTTACATCTGTACTGATACTTAGATTCTATACAGTCACTCAGTGCCAAAAATGGTGAAATTAATTTTCTTGTGCAAAATGTTCTTTCCATTCTGATCTTAGAATCAGAGCTAGTGGTGTTTCCGGCTAAAGTGATAAGATTAGCCCTAGGCCATCTCGCCAAGGGTTATCTTTCTACTGAGAAATATTTCCTAGAATGGTTTCATATACATCCATGGTAACTCTTCTCTTAAAGCTTGACTACCGGGAAACTGGTGGCAGAATTATAATGTTGCCCTCGTCCACTCTGCCATCCTGATGCAATTCGGCTGCAGAGTGAAGCACTTAAGTAGCTTAGTGCCTTCCCTCTGACACTTCAAAAGTGGCCATCAATGAACAACTGTTGGCTTAATGTTACAGATGCAACAGTGGGCCTCTCAATGAATGACAAAAAGCTTTTTCCTCCCTAATTTGGGGTTCAGCGGCACCATTAAACATAAATATTTTGTGTTTATGTCTTGGGATTGAAAAATCAAAATATTCAAGAAATTTCTATAGCAAATGTTGTACACATATAGATTTTCAAAGAATGTTGAGTTGAGTCGGGGAAAGAAACTAATTCAAGAAAAAAAAAAACGGAAGTGTGATGTAGTGGTCCGAAGGGTCCGGTTAAGCAGTCATAGTCAGGTTTCATAGAATCGAGAAACATACTAATCTAGAGGGGGGCTGAGGCCTCATTGTGGCCTTTTGGAGTAGTCATTTTCTAAGAGCTGACAATAGAAATATGTTATTTGTTATGGAAAATATGTATATTTACCAATGAAATGTTTCCTGCATTTATACAACACATAATTACTGTATACTTCATTATGAGCCAGATCCTCACCAAGCTGGTAGCCTAGTATTTGTACTGATTTTCATAAACACTGGGTTCAAATCAGCAGGAACAACTTCAGATTTAATTAGGTGCTTGCATCGTGATTAATGTTTCAGAAATATAGACGTGAGAAAATATTGGTACCTATTGATTGCATACACTGAGTTACCTAAGGCATTCCACAGCTCCTAAGAGAACCCAGGAAACTCCTTAAATTGAGCCTGCTATTTGTTCTCCACAGACAAGATACAGCAAATAAATGAACGATGTAGCAGAGGTTATACTGGTGAAGAAACTTACTTGAAGGTTTTTCAGTTTATACTAAAGATATGGTGGCATCAAACATAGAAGTTAACTAGAGATTTTAGATGTGCAGAATTTCTACAGTTTCCACACAGGAATTGTATCACTAAGTATATTCTGGATCAATATTGGTTCAAGCAAAATTCTAATACGGAGTTTGGAACAGTTGAAAACTGATCAGTAAGAAAATAGTGGGATAGTTTCTTGAATATTAAAAGTCAAATCCACGCACAAATCTATTATTACACTGTGTAGTTTTAAGTGCATTTGTTTTGAAGAAAATGAAGAAAAGAGTCACAGGGAGTTATTGTTCCTGTGAAAAATGCTTTGCTAGAGGTATTACAACACGTTAAGTTGGGAAACATTTACTATTTACATCTTATAATTTCCCCTGTGTAAATTGTTCCAATTTTTATAATGATAGGGATGGCTAGATCATATTTTATTTTATGTTACTCTGTTGGCATATTGGTTCCAGATAAATGACTCAAAATTAGCCTAGTCTGGTTACTCTTTGAAAAGGTTCATTAAAATAGATGAAATGTCCCAGAAACACACTCTGATTACTGATGTTTTTGAAATAAACCCACTTTAAAACAATATTGGGTTTCAGACATATTCACTTTGAGACAATATTGGGTTTCAGACATACTCACTGCACAGAATTCTGTGATGAGTAAAAAAGAAAAATATTAGAAAACTATTTGGTACATTGATTTTCTGATTTTTGCTTTTCTGAAGCATTGCCTTCTCATATTTTTTCCATCATAGACAATTGAGTCCAAACTCTGTTCATGATTTTCTTCATGAATACAGTTACATTCAGTTGAATAGTTTAGGTCTAGTGGTCATAAATATGTTCATGTATTTTTAAACTGTATAGCTAAAAATGTAGGGATTGTAATATATGTATGATGCTTTTTCCTCTAGTCTTTTTCATGTTTAACTTGTGCTCAACAGATATTATTTAATTTTTAAAAGAAACCACAATTAAAATAAAACAAGGAAGTATACTTTTTTCCTTGAAAGTACAAACCAAGGGGTTGAGGAAGGATTACTAGATGCCTAGTGATCACATTATTATTATTTGGACTCTAAAACATAGATTATACAAATCACATTTAGAAAATGCTAGATATAATTCAGTTATGTAATAAAGTATAAAATGACAAGAATGTAAAAAATAATATACATCTTCAAGACTCCAAATTTACTCTTAATGCTGTACAACCTAATTGAAATTCACAATACATTGGAATTGTTGGCTGGCTTACCTTTCAAAGACACACTATTTGAGTCACAGTCAGTTAGGCAGAAGGAATGGACACAGAACAGGTAAGTCCAGCCAGACACACAGACATGATCTACATTGTTTTGAAATCACTGCCATGTTCAAATCCTCATATGGACAACTTGGACTGTCTGTAGTTAGAACTGTTAAAAAGAAAAGTGATTTAACTCAGAGAATTCACCTGGTGGGTCAAATATTCCCACAAGTAACAGGAGAAGTTTCTCATCTGGTGAAGATCTATTGCCGGAACTCTTGACAAATTATCACTGCAACTAATTTGCTTCTTTATCCGTGTCCCATATTTAAACTCTTCATCATAGTCCCACTGAATCCTTCTCAAAATCCCAGCCTTCTACATCTTCTTTTTAAAATCTGTTTTTGTTTAATCAGGAGTCCACTTTTCCACAAATATAGTTTGTTTGTGCTGTCTCTTTGACTCACAGGTAAGGTTTTTTAATAATATGAATCATTTGTGGGTTATAACTGGAAAAAAATGAAACATTCGAATACCAACTATTGAGGGAGACAGAAACAAAACACTTAAAAACCAACTTGTCTTTAAAGGGAAGCCTTAACAGTTTTGAGATTTTCAAGGGCTTCCACTTAAGTTTTTTTAGCACCATCATTATGAAAAATCCATCAAATTTTGACAGTTCTGTTTATTTAAGCAAGATGAAATGAAAAACAGAACAATTTAGTTTAGCCGTCAGGAAGCAAGATTCTTCTTTGGCAGTACACGTATTAGCAAGGACCACTTTCTAGTGTTGTTAGAAGCCATATTGACTTCTGAACGTTTATTTGAATGTTTCAACCAGAGTGCTTTTTGAAGTTAGTAGGATTTTTAGTATGGCAAAATATTTAACGGCAATTTTCCAGATTAATTATGTATGTTGTGTGTAATGCTACCATTTCCATATTTACTCTCTACTGGGATGAGAGTGTGATAGTAAGGATAAGTAGATAGAGAGAAACATGATATTATCAATTTTTGTCCAGATATTTAATGATCGTGTTCGATATTTACTTGGTGGTAAACAGAATTTTTGGCTGATAATTTGAGAAAAAATGTAAAATAACACTCTACATTCCCCTGTTGTTTCTCTTAGGAATAAGTACAGTAAACAGTTGATTGTAATCAGTACAATAGTCCGAGTAGACATCAAGGCAAGAAAAGAAAGCATAAACGAGTATTTTAAGGCAAAATTGGGAGCTTGGGTTTTGAAGATTCAGGTGATGGAAAAGGGTATTTTCATTGTTTTGGAGGGAAGAATATAAAAATATAACTTGGCATAACTGTTATTTTCTCTTTCTTAAAATTTCCCTCCCCCACTAATAAAGAGAGAAAGATTTGTCTGCAAAAACTAAAGTCCACTACAGCTCTTTCTGAAAGGCAGTATTTTTATTTTTAAAGGATCCTGCTCTTTTCATTCTCTCAAGCTGCAGTTTAGTCCTTAGCTTTACAGTTTTTTGCTGTGATTAAATCATCTACTCTTTCAGTATTTATCAAAAAGTTTTAAAGCTAGGGTAATAGGAAGATGTTATTTTCCTTCTTTCTCTTAAACTGTTGATGGTAGCAAAAGACAGTGACGTTTCAATAAAGCAGGTTTGCTGCGGGAGATTCTGTGGGTTTCATAGACGTGGTGCCCTGCAGGCTACTGATCTACTCCGCATGGTGGGCCACAGGGCTGCACGGGGCACTCCTGTTTCTTTTACAGAGAAGACTGCAGATGGGCTCAGTCCACTCAGCAAACACTGAGTGCCTGCTATGAGAGGGACATTATTGTAGGTGTATCCATGATATTCTAAATAAATGGAAGGAAAGTGATGTCTGACAAGATGCAATCTGACAAGTACATTTAATTCTCTATTTGAAGTTTATCCGTGTTGCATCTCCTCTGTTTTGACATGGTGGAGACTTACAGGATATTGATAGGATCAAGAAGGATTGGTGGTTGGGCATTAGGATGCTGGTGGTGTGAGTGTTTGAGCATTCGGCCGGTGGCATTATCATCTCCCAGACACCTAAACTGAATGACATTGTGACTTCTGCTCCTTTGCTCTCATTTGTCATCATAAACATTTTTCCTTTAATAAATACATCATTCCCCTCTGTCTTTTAATTTCTACTGACACTGTTCATGTCAGGCCCTTCCTTCACCCTTAGATTACTGCAGTAGCCCCTGACTTGCTCACTGTCCAAATAATAGCCTAGATTAATCTTTATAATGCATTCCTACGAGTCTGTCTCTTGTCTGCTGAAAAATGTAAAAGGATAGCTTTTCAAATAATCTTAAAGCACTCTGTGTCACCTTTATTAATGAACATGAGCTTATAGAATAACTTAACTATCATACTCTAATTGAGCAGGTAATTGTGCATTTGAGGAAATTGAGCCCTAAGAAGCTTAACTGACTGGTCCAAGTTTACTAGTTATTAGGGAGAAGTGTTGGAAATAAAACAGATCTCTTAATTTTCAGGTCTGTGTACTCCATCTTGTCACATAATGTCTTGCATTCAATTTATTTTTTTCTCCTACTATGAGAACCTCTGAAGGTTAGTCACTATGGGAAAACACCTAGAAGACAGAAAAGAATACTAGTGAACTGAAACAGACTCACAGACAGAGGACAAACTTATGGTTACCAGGGGATAAAGGAGGTGGGAAGGGATAAATTGGGAGTTCGAAATTTGCGCCTCTTGGGGAGTGATGGAAATGTTAGGCATCTTGATTGTGGTGGTGGTTTCATATTTCATAGGTGTATACATCTATCAAAATTCATCAAATTTTACATCTGAAATATGTGTGGTTTACCATACAAAAATTATACCACAATAAAGTTAAAATAAAAAGAATGCTAGTGAACTGGGTCACCATGCTACAGGATTTGCAAATAGAAGTTGTCCACTTGAGTTACTGTGCAGTCTTAATTACAGCTATACTTGTGGCTGTGGTCGAGATGGGTGTTGTTTAATAAATGGATGAATGAATAAATGAAAGAGAGTTGAATATGGCCTTCAGGATATAATTTCAGTGTGAAAGCTTGTTGAAAGTCAGAAATTATACACCAAGAACCACTGCTGTGGGAATCTAATTAGTTCTGAAATTTCTTACATCATTTGTTTGATTTTTCCAGTGACTTGCCTGGAGAGGTAACCCCGATCAATAAGGTGTGGCTTCCTCCCTCCCCTGCCTCACGTTCTCACTCCTGTTACCTGCGTGTCTTGGGATTACCTCTCAAATAAACTGCTTTCACTCAAACCCTCATTTTAGTGTTTGCTCTGGGGAAACCCAAACGAAGAAATTGTTTAGGGTAAAACTTAGCTGTAGTTGTCTCTGTTGGTCATTAAAAAACTGTTCTAGTGAGATCATCCCTAAGAATTTCTCTACTTAAAGTGCTGCCGGTGGTCGGCTATCCACTGTCACTGCTTCAGCTGCTCTTCCTAGAGTCTCAGGACTCCTTGGTACTTCCAGTTTAGGTTCTTGCCAAAATTAGGGATGATTTCTGCCTACTTTGATGGAATTTTTGAGACATTAAGTTATGGAGAGAGGTTGAAAGAACATTCTTCTGTTTCCTGTATTCTTTAGCACCAAAATGATGCTAAGTGATACAGAAGTATGTTGGATACCAATCTTCTGCTACTTTATAGTAAGACTGGTAAGACAGCTTACTAGAACTAAGTCTCCATTTCATTGGCTTTTGAGGATGGAGATAAAGGAGTTTGCTCAAAACATGTATCCAGGCTCTGTGGGCACAGGCTAGTTGGTTACTACCTCAAAGAGGGGAGATACTCTTATCCCCTGCATTCTCTCCTGTGGCAACAAGTGCCGAGCATTTGCCACAGTAACTGGTTAGCGTTCAGTCATAAGGATATCATATTATTGAGAGCTGATCAAAATGGCAGGCTTTTTCTCTTTCCCTACAGCAGCACTAAGCTAGTAAGGAGGTGTAGTTTGTCAACTTGGAAAGCATTGTGTAAAAGTAAGTTTTATGTGTTGAAATGTGTATAATTTCTGGGAAGCTTGCTTAATGAAAATAGATAGTCTTTGCCAATTTTATTTGTTTCCCATGTAAGGAAAAAAGAAAAAAAAATTCAAGTGGTGGAATTTTGGTGCAAGTTAGGAGGCCTTTTGTTTCAAAAGTGGGAATCTGACCAACAACCTCCCCAGTCTTCCATCTCTCATGACATTTCTCTTCATCCTTCTGCCTGGGTTTCCCTTTGACCATCTCACTTTCCAGCTCTCCAAGAGAAAAGATGTGATAAATTCAGGTAGTCAACAAGCAGCTCAGGTTAATCCTATGGAACCAACCTTTCAACCCAAGTCACCTTGTAGGCTGTTAGCTGGTGTTGAGAATGCTATCCTCAAATGAAGCACAGATCCTGGTTCAACAGAGTGCAGTCAAGGTGGCTATATTGGGGTCAGGAGCTTGTGTTTTGTCCGGTTATTAACGGTCAGGGTGACAGGGGCACATGGAATAGAGCAAAGAGATCTATGTGTAGAAAATATTCATAGTTGTTTCAAGAGGGATTGTAAGTTATGGCAAATACTCTGAGGTTTCTTGGAAGGGTCAGTATATAGGTCAAATACCTTGCTTGGCCAGTCTGTTACACCCTTCCAGTTCCCTTCATGATCTGATTTTTTATAACCTGCCTGTATAGTCCTAATTCTACCACTTGTTAGTTGCATGACCTAAGAAAAGTAACTTAAACATTTTAACTATCAGTTCTCTTATGTGAAAAATGTAGATTAAAATAATTCTTTGTAGAGATGTTGTAAGGAAAAAATGTTATGATCTGTGCACAAGTTCTTAAAGCCATGTTTGTTGCATTATAAGCAGTCAAAATGCTAGTTATGTTCATTATTATGGTAAGCTATGTGTTCCTAGCCTATGTTCAAAGCAAACAGAAATGTGGGTATTAGTGGAAGTTAGTTGAAAGCAGTATTGTATGCTATAGAAACAGATATTCAAGGGATACAAAATTAATATTCCAAAATAAAAAAATCTGGCTTTTATTTTTATCTTTGTTTTTTATAATTTCACTGACATATTAATCAGCTTTGCTGTAGTAATTAACAATGCCTGAATCCCACTGGCTTATAAATAAGAGTTAATATCTCATGCATGTTTCTTATATGGTGGGTGTAGCTGTGGCTCTGCTCCATTTGTCTTCTTATACAAGGCCACAGAATTGAGCAAGCAGCCTCTGTGGGTGACTTGCCTATTCTTGAAGCTGAAGGAAAGAACAACGAAGCTGGAATTCATGATGCTTTAAAAACTTCTGTTTGGGCATGACTTATGTCTTATTTACCCACATTCCATTGGCCAAAACATTATATGGCCAAGCCCAAGGTTAATGAGACTGAAAACTCTTCTCTTTCCATGGAAAGCACTGACTAGTCATATGGAAATGGATGGGGGTGGATAATCTTCTTACTGGGAAGGGTGATAGTGAATAATTGCAAACAATTATGCAATCTTCAGCAAATGGACATCAAGGATACTTTCTGTTTAAGCCCAGTGTTTCTTTTTTCCCCCCTCAAGAAGCAGTTTTAAAATTGTTTATATGGCTTAAACAAGTATTGACTTGAAGTTCTATGGAGACTTTAAGAAATAACTATGGGTTGCTAGTTATTTAGGATATGTTCTGCATCACTTTAATAAAATTAATATAAAAAATTATAGTTTTGGTGTTGAAGGAGGTCATCAAGAGAACACAACCCAAGAGCTGGACCTGGGCAGTTGGTGGAAGTTCCTCACCACCTTGCCTGTCCTTAGAACGTACATTCAGCTCACTGTTCCCACACTAGGAGCCATTTCAAGGACATAGCTTTGGGAGAGTAATGTTGAGACCACCTGGCCTGAATACATGACTGAACCCGGTTAAGGCCTCTGTATAAACTTCTCAGATTCTGGCAGGCGGGGGTGGAGCTCTACTTGTCTTGCAGTTGCCCAAGACTGACCTGGTTTGCAAGTTCCCTTGCTTATGAAAAGTCTACCTAACAAATGGGGGTGCTCTGCCTCTTTCTTCTGTCTGCCCTTGCCCTCTGTGTGCAGGGGCCAATTTCAGATTTCACTCAGGAAGTTCCTGAGTTTGCTAACCAAAACTAGGTCAAGGAACTAGTTAAAGGAATAAAGAGGAAATAAAAAGATACTGACAATATGACTGACTGACAGCTACAAGCTCTAGTCAAGTTTTTTGTATTTCTAAGTGCTTGCAAATTACAATTGTATCCTAATACATATATCAGACATAGTCTGCCTGGATGATTATCTTTAATCACCTTCCATCACTCACATAAGTATTGTGTGATGAGGTTTGAAGTCAAGCCACTTCTTTTATTTTTACCTTTCTCTTTTTGAGAGATTTAAAAAAAGTTATTTTTTTATTCCTTAAACTCTTCAGTTTCTCTTGGTGTAAAACGTTGGTTTCTTCCTTAGTGTTAATTGTTTGCTTTTACTTTATTTGCTATGGACTGAATGTTTGTGCCCTTCCAGAATTCACTGTGGTGAAGCCCTAACACACCATGTGGCAACTTTTGGATACGGGGCCTTTAAGGAGGTAAAGTTAAATGAGGTCATGAGGATGAGGCTCTGATCTGATAGGATTAGTATCTTTATAAGAGGAGACAAAAAAAATTCTTTTCTCCCTCCCTCCCCCTCTCTCCCCCTCTGTATGCATACCAAGGGAAGGCCATGTGAGGACAGAGCTAGAAGGCAGCTGTCTACAAGGCAGGAAGAGAGCTCTCACCAAAAACCAAATCAGCTGGAATCTTGATTTTGGACTTCCAGCTTCCAGAACTGTGAGGAAATAAATTTCTTTTGTTTTAAGTCACCTAGTCTGTGTGTTTTGTCATGGTGGCTGGAGTGGATGAGTACCATCATTCAATCAACAAATATTTGTTGAGTGCCTTGCACTATTTTTAATGTTGGAAATACAGCAGTGAATAAGACAGACAAAATCGTTGACCCACGGAGTTTATATTCTAAGTGGGGGAGATACATCAGAAACAACCAATGAATAAATATGTAACATGACTCAACACACAAAACAACGAAGCAAGTTAAAGAGTTAGTGAATGATGAAGGAACACTAGCTTAAACAGTGATCAAAAAGAGCCTCTCAGGGGAGGGTGTAGCTCAGTGGTAGAGTGCATGCCTAGCATGCACAAGGGCCTGGGTTCAAATCCTAGTACCTCTTCTAAACTTACCTCCTCCTATTAAGAAAGAAAAAAAAACCTCTCTAATATGGTGATATTTGGTTATAGATTTGAATGAAAGAGGTTGGAGATGTGCTTTGAGGTACTAGAGCTTAGCATGTATGTGGCATGGTAGAATACTGTAAGGATGTTGAATTTTATTATAAGTGTAAAGGGAAAACATTACAGGATTTTGAGCATATACTTGGTATGATGTTTGTTTTAAAATCGCATCCAAACTGCTGTGTGAAAAATAGACTCTAAGAGGCCAAGAGTAGAAAGAGGGAGCTGACGAGCTGGCATGTTCTTGAAATCATCCAGGTAAGAAATGATGACGACATGGACTAGGATGGCAGCACTGGAAGTAACGAATGTGGTCAGATTTGGAGAATATGTTAAAGATAGAACTGATAAAGCTTATAGATGGGTTGGCTGTGAGGCATGGAAGGGAAGGTGGGGTCAAGGGTACTCCTAGGTTTTTTTGGTTGAGCATTTGAGTAAATGAAGGTGCATTTTAATGAAATGAAGAAGACTGAACAAGTGAGGTGGGGTTAGGAATATACAGGATTGTTTTGGATTTTTTATTTTTGAAATACAGACTTTTCCACCATAGGCTTCTAGTGGAATGTCAAGAGGTTGGCTGGAGATCTATGTTTGGAGTTTGTCAGCATTCAGGAGGCATTTAATACCATGGCCTTAGGTGACATTGATTTGGTCTGAAAGTAGTTGGAAGAGACAAGAGTACCAAACCCAGGGATGCCCTGATATTTAGAGGTCAACTAGAGGAGGCAGTTCGAGCAAATGAGAGAGAGAGGCAGCAGCCAGAAAGTTAAGGGAAAAATCAGAAGAGCGTGTGATCCTTGAAACTAAGTAACAGTCAAGAGATTCTTTATTTTGGTTCCAGTACCCCAGGCATCTGCATCACGCATTGAGCTTTGCTGCACTCACGCTCTCTGACTACCTGTTTTTTTTTTTTTTATTCCAATTCTAGTTCACCTTGTCTAGTGGCCGGTTTCCTTTCAGATGAGGAAAGGTAACTTGAGGCTTATTCTCCTTGTCTGCTGGCGTAAAGTAGACTGGATCACTCTAGATAGAAGGGTCCCAGATTGTAGATTGTATGTTAAATAAAACATCTATATATTCCTCCACCTTGATCCCCAATGATGTCGTTGCTTAATATATATCTTACATAGCTTAGCTGAACGAGTGAATGAATTTCAGAGAGATAGAAATAATAACTAGAGTGATGATTAGAACTGATTAGAAGTCTCTCTGCTTTCCCCATGACCTCATGTAGAAAATACAATGCGACCCTCTGTGAGTGGTAAGTAGTGGGAGAGTGTATGATATTGGAGGAAGGAGAAATAAATCATTTCCCTGTGAGCAGTCTTGTTCCTGAAACATCATTGGAAGGGTGCCATGGACTGAATGTTTGTGCTCCCCTTCCCCCATATCATATGTTGAAGTCCTAACTGCCAAGTATCATAATATTTGGAGATGAGCTTTTGGAAGAATATGATGGGGGGCCCTCATGATGGGATTAGTGCCCTTATAAGAAGAGACACCAGAGAGCTTGCTTCCTGTCTTTCTCTGTGTGTGTCATGTGAGGACAGTGAGAAGGCAGCCGTCTGCAAGCCAGGAGAGGGCCATCACCAGGACCCAAATCTGCCAGTGCCTTGTTCTTGAACTTGCCACGTCTGCTGTTTAAACCACTCAGTTTATGGTATTTTGTTATAGCAGGCTGAACCCACTAATACACATTGGTTTCTGTCAAGGGCACTGTATTATTTTGCCAGGGCTACTGCAACAAATTACCACAAACTCGGTGATGTAAAACAACAAAGTTTATTGTCTCACAGGCCTGGAGGCCAAAAGTCTGAAATCATGGTGTTGGCGGGGCTGCCCTCCTTCCAGAGGCTCCAGGCGAGATTTTATTCCTGGCCTCTGCCAGCTGCGGGTGGCTCCAGGCATTCCTTGTCCTGTGGCTGCATTACTCCAGTCACTGCCCTTTCTTCTGTTTCAAACTTCCTCTGCCTTTCTCTTTTAAGAACGCTTTTAGGGCACACCTAAATAATCCAGGGTGGTTGCAAAAGAGACCTTTTCCCAAGTAAGGTGACATTCACAGGCGCTAGGGGTTTGATGTGGGCCTTTTAGGGGGGCATTTTTGACCTTCCACAGTCCCCCTTGATGAATTTTTTTGCCTTTACTTGGACACCTGGAAGTTAATCAAATGGAAGGTTTTAAGGAGAAAAAAATGAGTGTCAAGGAGTCTTAATTTTTCCAGTCCCAAGCCACAAGTTTCTGGTTAACTTTGAATAGCCAGAGCGATTGGCCCTTTCAGGACCCATCCCCTATAATATTAACTCTTATTGCTTCATGATGTTTTGCCCAGAGATGCTTTTCTAAATTCGGTTGAAATTTCTGTTAACTTGTACTGAGACACTCTTAGGTGTGGTTTGTTATTCTAAGCTCCCTAATAAGCATGATCTTTTCCAGTGCTCCCCACAACAGAGGCTCTGAGAGGGTAATTGCTCAGGTTCCCTTTGAACCTGATTTCTTTATTCCAAGTTCAATGCTTTCTCCACTCTTCCCTAGAGATAAGCCTGGGAAGACAGGATTGACCGAAGGAGAGAGGAAGGCCCACATTAACGTCTTAATGTCTTTTGTCTAAATGCCTAACGGGAGATTTAACAGGAATTATTTGATAGCTATTTAGAGCAAGAATGGGCCACTCAGCTGTCTCTGGAGTGGCTCGGGACACTTAAAGAAGAGATAGTCTAGCCACTTCACTAGTATTCTTGGGTTTGGCCTGTGTCAGTACATAGGTGGGCCTGATGGCTTGGCTGCAGCAACTGGCTGGAACCAGCTGAGGATAAGGGGGTGGGGGCCGGCTCACTACAAAGAGCTTCCCCAGCTGGAGCTGCTCTCTGGGGGAGGTGGCGTGGAGGCTAAGCCGCTGTGAAGAACTGGGTGGCCAGTTGCTTGTGGTATGCACCAGCTTGAGAGGGATGTTATTTACAGGAGCCAGCTCCAGCTGGTAACCCACAGGATGCAGGCCACCCTGCATGGTAGCAGGCAGGGGTGGGAAAAGCGTGGGTCAGGACAGAGCTGAGCTTGGGTAACAGAAAGGATGCCAGTGTGTGGAGCCATGAACCCAATCAGGAATGAAGAGTGACCAAGTGTCAAGATGTGTGGAGTTCTTGGCTGTGCATCTGGTTTAACGCCTGTCTGTAAAGACGCAGCTGGCTGGGGCAGGTACCACATCTGACAGTCTTCCGGTCTTGTCCCCCATCATCTTTGGCAAATATGCTCTAGCTTGTTGTCTCTCCTTGACTAATTACATTGGTCAAGGGAGTCAGAGGATTGAGGGTTTAAAGCAGGAATTACCTTTACCCCTTATATGACCTTAATCTTTTATATCTACAATGTATAAATATTTTTACATTCCATTGCCCTTTCTCATACCGAGGTTGTGAGGATCAATAAAACAGCATACAAATGGCTTTCCAGGAAAGAATTGCTGTATAATATAAACATGCCTTGGAAAGGAGTTGAAAAGGCACAAAATATCTGCTTTTCAGAGCATGAAAAACTAGTGATTAGCTATGGTAAAAGAGAAGGCAGGAGATAGTTTTTTCCCCTATGAGAGTAACTTTGGCTGCCCAAAATCTTCAATATGTATTTGCTCACTGTGCTGTAATTGTTGGCTGGAGACCCTTATATAACTGTTTTTGTTGCATTTCTACCTAAAGCTATCTCCTTACCTTATTTTTTTCCCCCAATTAACTTAGTTGTTAGTGAAGAAATTCAAAATCTAAATGCTTAAAATGCATTTTGGAAATATTTATCACCACGATAGTAAAGATATGGCTCATTTGTTTGCCTAAGGACCACTGGTATCCTTTTCTTCTTTGATTCTGAATTTTATACACTGGTAGATAGAACTGTGAGCATAATAATAACAGAGAAAAAGTAGAGTCAGGCACAACTCATGAGTTTTGATGAATTCAGAGACTTAGAAGTTCAGATGAAATAAAGCTTCTAAACTGGTTTATTTAGGACTGTGCAAGTAAGACCAAAAAATTGAAATTCTTCTTGACTTGTGAACAAATCTGAAGATGCCCTCAAAAAGGATATTTTTCTCCTTTTCTTCCATTGAAAAGAGGCAGTTCTGAAGATACAGCAAGTCTATGGTTGACTCTTTTCTGGAACAGGCAGGATGCATCTCCACATGGGGTGGTGGTGGGGGGGTTGGGGAGAAAGGGAGTGAGCAGTAGCCAAATCTACTGAATCACTCCTTACCTCATTCTTTGATGATATCATGAAGCAGTTTGCCAATCTTTGGAAGTCCTATTTTATTGAGAATCCTGCTCATGGGATGGTTTTGGCTCACCCATAGAAGATGATGGAATTTTGTACTTTCTTTAGACACATACCTTCTGCACGGCCTTTCACTCACTGACCTGGTGAATTTTACATTATTAAATAGAATACTTCATAAAGCTGAGCTATATGCATTTGCATTACTTAACTAATGTCTGGTCTAACCTCAAGAATGGGGAATATATCCATCTTGTGGGTTACACTTGCTTGACTAAGTCTGCACAGCAAAGTGTTATTTCCTGGAGCCCAAAAGACTCTACCCCCAAGAAAGTTTCTGCTTTTATTTTTAGAATTTAAGGGGAAAAACTTCTCACAGTTTTAAAAGTGTGTGGTCTAATTTCTGCTAGGTAAAGTTCAGAAATATTGTGTTTTTGACTCAAAGCACAATAAAAATATAGTATTTAAAAGTAGACATTAATGTGTCTTCTAAAATTTTTCTTTTCATCAAATTAGATGTTAAAATATCAGACAGTCTGGTTCAATACTGGTTTCTTGGCTAGCTTAACCTTGACATAGTAAACACATTAGAAAATTTTAATGCTGTAAACCATACCCATAAATGATCAAACTTTGCTGTATTAACAAGGGAAGAATGATAGAAGAAAAATAATTGGTAGAGTCTTATGAAAACATTTCTTTCCCCTTATCAAGAACCTCTCTGGCTGTGGTCTTATTTTTATAGAATTGGTGAGTATCCGCATTTGTAATGATTTTCTCAGAGATGGGAGCATATGATGGTCTTCCTGTTTCACAGTTCTCTTTTATTGGTCTTTTTTTTTTTTTAAACATATACCTTTCTAAACTATGACATCATTTACATCTTTATGATTTTTTTTTGATTTTATTTATTGGTGCTTTAGTTTGCTACGGCTGCCATAACAAAATACCACAGAATGGGTGGCTTAAACAACAGAAATTTACTTTTTCTCCATTCTGGAGACTAGAATCTTGAGATTAAGTAGTTAACAGGGTTGATTTCATTCTGTGGCCTCTCTCCTTATTTGTAGATGGCTGTCTTCTCCCTTAGACTTCATGTGCTCTTTCCTCTGTATCTATGTCCCTGTCCAAATTTCTTCTTCTTATGAGGACATCAGTCATATTGAATTAGAGCCCACCCTAAAGACCTCATTTTCACTTAATGACCTCTTTAAAGACCTTATTCCCAGTATGGTTATATTCTGAGATACTGGAGATTGGAACTGCAATATATGAATTTTGGGCAATTCAGCCCATTTGTTATTTCCAGCCAGTATAATATAGACTCTGTGAGGTTAGGGATTTTTGTTTCTTTTTTGTTGTTGTTGTTCACTTCTGTATCATAATCACCTATATCAGTGCCTGGGACATAATAGGCACTAAATTAATATATGTTGAATGAATAAATGAATGAATCAGTCAATGAAGGAAACAAACAATTCTAGTGACAAGTGTGTAAATCTCAGAGTTCTCTACGTACAGCAGATGCCACATTTGCTACTGAAGATCATTTGTACTTGAATTAGTAAGATTTGAATAGTCTTAGTTATGCTTATTCTGACATATGGGCACATCAACAACATTTGTGGATAAAGTCTGTAGTTAGAAATAAGTACCAAATAAAATGCATTAATAATTTTGAAGTGAAGTAGTAAAATGCACATCAACTGTGGAGGAGAAACAAGGGAACAGTAGGGGTTCCTTCAAGCCAATAAAACTTTAAGGGCAAAAATTTGTAATTAAAACTGAAATGAATTTAATCTTTCCTGCTAATCACTACTGCACTGTTAGCCTGTTTTCATCAAACTAATTGATGGCAGATGGAACAGATGCATAAGTACAGCTCCACTTTATGGCAGGGTTATTGCAAATGTGACTTCCCTCTATTGTATGCATTAACATTCCAAAAAATGCACTCCTTTGCTTTTTTCACACACCAAAATTGTTTCTTCTTTTGTGTGACACTGATTACAAGAAATCAAAGGATGTTTTATGTAAACGGAATCCATCTGATTCCTTAAATCAGTCTCAAGTAAGCATTTACTGAGTACCGATTAAGTGCAAGGTGTGGAAGATACAGTTTGCTGACTTCAAGGAGCCTGCAAGATGTTTTATAGTCCAAGGTTAAACACAATCATTACTTTTTGGTCAAATTTCAGGATTACAGTTTTTGAAGTGTATGAAGTTTAAAATTGAGTCTCACAAAATTTGCCTCTTTAATTCCATTTCAACAAAGGAAACTGAAGTATAAAGCAAGTAATACCTTAAAAGATTCCTTTCTAGAAATAACATGCCTTTTTATTAGTTTTCTTAAAGCAATAATTAAACTAAATTGGAATAAACCTAAATAATTATCTCCGAATTGTAGATTTGGGAATCACTGATACAAAGCAAAGTGCAAATTATACTTAATTATACTATCACTCTGTAGTTACATAGAAGAATAGCACATGAATTACCTAAAGTTTGGTATGATTTGTAGATGTTAGGTGTAACTTAGGTAATGGGAATTTCATCTTGAAATGAGTGCTGAGACGCCAACACTTAGGTAAAGTATAGTGCCTTTTAGTATTAACCACTACCTTGTTCTTTCTTACGTTAATCTTTAATTCTATAACTTTTTGTGACCTTAGAGTCATTTCAGCTCCTCCAAACCATACGAATAAAAATACAAAAATGGCAGAAAGCTCATATGTCAGCTCTTAACTGAGATATCATCTGTCTGTAGGAAATTTCTGTATACTACAAGTAAATTAGCTACCTCTCCTATATGTTATTCTCCGTCACATCTTATTTCCTTTTAACGTTTCCTTTTTCTGTCTGTCTGTCTGTCTGTCTATCTATCTATCTATCTAACTATGTAACTTGTTTATTATCTCTTTTTCCATATAAGCTTCTTAAGATCAGAAACTAGGTTTGTCTTGTTAAGTATTTTATCCCCAGTGCCTAGACGGTTACTACTGCATAATATATGCCCTATAAATATTTGTTGAATATTGTTGAATAAATGATTTCAAAGCCACTTGTTTAGCCCAGCCCAGTTTACAGATAGATGTATACTTTATATCTAAATGAACAGCTGCATCTTTTTTTAATGATAAAAATGAAAGGAGATTTTATAAATCCAATCTCTTTATTTTTTGGGGTCTGGTCTAATTTAGAACCAGACATGAAAAATTGTTAAGTGGGCCACGCATGTTATATTGTCCATTATGCCTTCTTCCCTTTGTCACTTCCCTTAATTTTTTTGAAGCATTCTTATGGCCTCTTTAATTTCTTCCTTATCAAATGAAATGAGGTGAGACATTATTTTCATTGACATGAATGAACCAATAACACCTCTCCTAATGATATAGGTAAGTATTTATAGGGATGTCAACTTTATTTATATTATTTAAAAAATTTTTAAATTGAAGTATAGTTGATTTACAATGTTGTGTTAGTTTCAGTTGTGCAGCAAAATGATTCAATGATATATAACTATATATGTTCTTTTTCAGATTCTTTACAATATAAGATTAGATTCAATACAAGATATTGAACACAGTAGGTCCTTGTTTATCTGTCTTACATAGTATTGTGTATATGTTAATCCCAAACTCCTAATTTATTCCTCCCCACTACTTTCCCCTTTGATAACCATAGTTTGTCTTTTATGTCTGTGAGTCTATTTCTGGTTTGTTAAATAAGTTCATTTCATTATTTTTTCAGATTTCACATATAAGTGATATATTTCTCTTTCTCTGTCTGATGTACTTCACTTAATATTCTGTCTCTAATTCATTTGAGTTTATTTTTGTATATAGTGTGGGAAAGTAGCCCAGTTTGATTCTTTTGCACATAGCTGTCTAGATTTCACAACACAATTTATTGAAGAGGGCATCTTTTCCCCACTGTATATTCTTGCCTCCATTGCCATAGATTAATTGACCATATAAGGTTGGCTTCATTTCTGGGCTCTCTTTTTCTGTTCCATTAATCTACCTATCTGTTTTTGTGCTGGTACCATACTGTCTTGATTACTATAGCTTTGTAGTATAGTTTGAAATAAAAAAGTGTGATGCTGCCATCTTTGTTCTACTTTTAAATCAATCAATCAATCAATCAATCAATCTAGACCCTAAAGCCAGCCACGTAGGATCCCAGCCCCACTCACCAGCAGGATAGCACCAGCCCCTGAGACCTCAGGCCCTGCAAGACAAGCATGCCCACTCTCACTACATCTATTTAACATAGTATTGGAGGTCCTAGCCACAGAAATCAAGCAAGAAAAAAAGTTAAAAGGCATTCAAATTGAAAAGAAAGAAGTAAAACTGTCACTGTTTGCATATGACATGATACTATAAATAGGAATCCTAAAGACTATCAGAAAACTCTTAGAACTAATAAATGAATTTATTAAATTGCAGGATACCAAATTAATATACAGAAATCTGTTGCATTTCTATGCACTAACAGCAAATTTTCAGAAAAAGGAATCAAGAAAACAATCCTATTTATAATCACGTCAAAAAAAATAAAATACCTAGGAATAAACGTACTGAGGAGGTAAAAGACTTGTACTCAGAAAACTATAAGACACTTATGAAGGAAAATGAAGATGAAATAAATAAGTGGGAAGATATAATAGTTTATGGATTAGAAGAATTAATATTATTAAAATCACCATAGACCCAAGGCAATCTACAGATTCAGTGCAATCCCTATTACAGTACCAATAGCATTTTTTCACAGAACTAGAACATATGATTCTAAAATTTGTATGGATACACAAAGTCCCTGAGTAGCCAAAGCAATCTTGTCTTGTTTCTGATCTTAGAGGAAATGCTTTCAGATTTTCATTGTTGAGTATGATGTTTTCTGTAGGTTTGTCATATTACGTTATTTATTATGTTGAGGTATATTCCCTTTATACCCACTTTGTTGAGAGTTTTTGTAATAAATGAATGTTGAATTTTGTCAAAAGCTTTTTCTGCATCTATTGAGTTGATCATACGGTTTTTAATCTTCACTTTGTTGATGCCATGTATCACTTTGACTGATTTGCGGATATTGAACCTTGCATCCCTGGGATAAATCTCACTTGATCATGGTGTATGATCCTTCTAATGTATTGTTTAATTTGGTTTGCTGGTATTTTGTTGAGGATTTTTGCATCTGTGTTCATCAGGGGTATTGGCCTGTGGTTTTCTTTTTTGTGATATCTTTGTCTGGTTTTGATATCAGGGTGATAGTGGCCTCATAGAATGAGTTTGGAAGTAGAAATCCCAGTGCTGGTGCTGGCTGGCTAGTGGGCATGCGTGGGTGATTTGGGAGTACTGTTGCTGGTCCCAGCTTGCAGCTGGATGTTGCTGAGTTCCCACACAACTGGCTTCTCTGTCTGTGGGGTCTTAGACTGGTGCCAACCAGCTGGTGGGCAGGACTGGGTCCCAGCACTAATAAGCTAGAGGGAGGATTCCAAAATGACTCTTGCTGGCACCACTGTCCTCATGATAGAACAACCTCCCTCCAGATGGCCGCTGTCACCATTTCTATATCTGCAGGGGGGTTCCCAGTGGCCTCCTGCCCCGCTGGGAGTGTCTCCAAGATCAGCAAGTGGGTCCGACCCAGGCTTCTCTTAAATTAATGTCTCTGTGCTGGGTCACAGCATGTTTGAGATTTTCCATGTGCCCTTTGAAGAGAGTGGAGTCTCTCTTCCCTACTGCTCTCCCATATGCAAGTCCCACTGGCTCTCAAAGCCAGACATCCTGGTGGCTTGTCTTCCAGGTGCAGGATTCACAGGCTGGGGAGCCCAATGTTGGGCTCAGATCCCTTGTCCTAGAGAAGAACCTCTGAAATTTTGGTTATCTTCCTGTTCGTGGGTCACCTACCCTGGGTATACAGGTCTCGACTATACCGTGTCTCTGCCCCTTGTCTCATTGTAGTTCCTTCTTTATATCTCTAGTTTGTGGAAAATCTTTTCTGTTAGTCTTTAGGTCATTCTCATCGATAGTTGCTCTGTAAGTAGTTGTAATTTTGGTGTAGTTGTGAGAGGAGATGAGCTCAGGGTCCTCCCACTCTGTCATCTTACCCACCCCCTGGAACAGGATCCTGTTGTTTGTAACCAAGAATACAGGAATTCTTACGAGGAGTGGAACTAGGTCAAATTTGATATAGTAAGGACTAAAGGCAGTGAAAATCTTCTTAAGATTCTGGAAAAATAATCTGAAAATTTATTGTATGCAGTAGTGATATAGTTATTTAAATTTTTACCTGTGATCAATTATAATAAAATATCCTTTGAAGGAAAATCTTTGGGAAATCCAATGTCTCTTGCCTTAGAAAAATAGGAGAGGTATAAAAAAGTCAAGGACTGTTGGGTGAGATGGCTTTTTCTGACAGTACTGGACAGATCAGAGAAGTAGAGTGACAAGTTGGAATGCCTAGATTCTTAGCTCAAGGCATCAATTTTCTATGACCATGCCAAAGATTCACTAACCTTTTAAAGCCATAGGTGTGAATTAGTCATGAGCCAAATCAATAGTTTGGCTAAATCAATTAATTACTAAATTAGTATGCCAGTTGGTTTTTCTGGTCCATGATATCTTTAAAAAAAGTCTGGAAACTGAGAATTGGGATGGCAGTATCTAGGATGATGTGAAGCACTTGGCAGAGCTTAAACTGCTAACTCCACTGACCCTTTCATGCCAACTAACGTAAGCCTTTCCTCCTCTTTCTCAAAAAGTTGTTCTCTTTTTGCTTTAAGATGTTGTCTCAATAAAAAATGTTAAAAAAAAAAGATGTCATCATTTTTTTTAATAGACTGAATTTTTTTAGAGCAGTTTCAGGTTTACAGCAGAATTGAGCAGAAAATACAGAGTTCCCACATAGCCCTCCCTACCCATACGTATATACTCCCCTACCCTCAACATCCCTCATCAGTGTGGCATATTTGGTACAATTGACGAACCAACATGGGCACATTATTTTCAACCAAAGTCCATAGTTTACATTAGGGTTCACTCTTGATGTTGTACATTCTTTGGGTTTTGACAAATGCATAATGACATGTAGCCACCACTATAGTATCATACAGAATAATTTCATTGCCCTAAAAATCCCTTGTGTTCTGTCTATTTAAGATGTCATAAGTGTTTAATCTGTGGGAGATTCTTACCAAGACAACTTTTCTCATTTCCACTCTGAGAATGACTTTAATTGTTTGCTTGGTCCAATTTCAAGTACAGATTGAAACCTGTACTTAATGATGGCCCATATTTAATGAGAGATGCCAGAAGTTTCTTGGTAATAATGCAGAAGAAGTTCAAAGACTTTAGGAGACTGAAGTGATGAGGTGAATTTATCTAATATGACCTAATGTGGCTCAGAATATACTTTATTTACAAGACCTTGAAAAATAAATTCATGAGAAAAACGCCATTTCCTTGGAAAGGGGCTTTAGAGGTTGTTCTCTGTAGACTGGGCGCACAGTGAGATGTTGCAGGTGAAACTGTTTCCTTGATTGCAGCAGGGAGAGTTAGACTCTGGGGAAGCAGAGGCCAAAGAGCCTCTTCACCATCACTGACAAAGTGGGCAGCAAAGTTAGTGTGGTATCAGAATGGCTTACCTGCATCCCATATTAGGTAGCAGGGGAGTCCACTAAGTTCCTGATTGATTTGAACTAAGGCCTGATGAATTACACTTTATAGAATGTTCACCCCTTTTCCTAATTGAATCAACTCAGTATCTAAGAATGAAGAGAGTTTAAAGTACCTTTGAGGAAAAACAGACACACAGTGTGAATCTGCCATTCTAGGATTCTCCAGATTATCCTGTTTCCACTTGCCATCACCATTGTCTCATTTTTATGATTCGTTGACAATGCCTGTGAGCAGACACTAATTTCTAAGGGTTCACAGTGCTACTGCAGACTGCCAGGCAGTGTAGGCATTTATGGAAAGTTAGCTGATAAATAGAATTTTGACCCAAGCAATAGCATATCTCTATGGAAGAGCAGAGGTTTGTGCCACAATCAAATACTTGAAAGATGTGGACAGTTGATGTTTACCCCATCCTCCTTTATCTTTACAGTATGGCTGGTGCTGAAGATAGATGAGTTCTAGAAAATGACAGGTGGTTACTTCAGTCACAACTGCTGTTTCAAATGTGATCTACTTACTGGAGCAAATCAACGTACCCTGACACCTGGTATGCAATTATTTATCTGAAAAATGATCTTTTCTTATTCCTTTTGTTCCATTGAGCAGAAAATAACAGGACTTTTAAAAGCTATCATGGCATCTTCAAAATTTGACCCAGGATTCCATCAACATGTAGTTTCACTGTATAGCTTGCATTCTTCTGCCAGAACCTGGAAGGCAGTTCTCTTAAATGTGATAGTATGACATGTGCGGGTTTTCATTCATTCGTTCAAAAGTGGCTATTCAGTGCCTGTTTTGTGTCAGTCATCTCTCTAGGTGCTGAAAATGTAGCCGTGAACAAAAGAACAAGTTCCTGTCCTCTTAAGCTAACATCAGAGAGGGGAGAGACTGACAATAAACAAATGAGCATGTAAATACATCACACATCAAATTCTGGTGAATGCTATACAGAAAAATAAAACAGAGTCAAGGGAAATAGGGGAGGTCAGAGGATGGGGCAGTGTAACTTAGTATTGGACATTAGGTTGAACTATACCAACAGGGGCCTGATGGAAGGGAGGAAGTACATTATGAAAATATCTGGGAGAAACAAGTTCCAAGTATAAGGAAGAAGAAAGGCAAAGACTGTAAAAGCAGTGGCCTGCATTTCCAAGGTGGTCAGAGTAGCTGATATACAGTGAAGGAGGTGGGATAGAGACAGCAGATCATAATGGACATTGCAGGCCCTCTTTGACTGGGTTGGGAAATAGATAATTTTATGCAGAAGTGTGGTATAATCTGAATTATATTTTAAAGGGATCATTGTGATTGACGTATAATGAATATACCAGATGGAAAAGAGGATGCAATTAAGAGACTAAAATTGCAATGATTAAGATGAGAAGTGATTGTGTCTTAGAGCAGGTTGGTTAGGAGTGGGAGATAGTGAGAAGTAATCACACTCTGGATATATTTTTAGAGGAAAGACGGATAATTTTGTTCATGGCTTGAATTTGTGGTGTTAAGAGAAAGAGAAGAATCAAGGGTTTTGACCTGAGGTTAGCCACAGAAGGAAATGGCTACCACTTTTTGGGCTGGAGGAACCACTAAAAGAAGCAGCATTTCCAGAGTCAAAAAATATGATATATAGGAAAGTTGTTAAGAGAGTAAATCCTTTGAGTTCCTATCACAAGACGATTTTTTTCCTTTTTTCCCCTCTTTTTGTCTATTGAATTTAAATGAGAAGAAGGAAGTTAGCTCAATCTATTGTGGTAATCATTTTACATTATATATAAATCAGACCATCACTCTGTATACCTTAAACCTATACAGTGATATATGTCAAATATTTCTCAGTAAAACTGGGAAAAATTGGAGCCATCATGGATACAGAGCCAAGATGAGAGTTTCTCATTGGATGCAAGGGCAGTCCAGCTGGAGCAGAGGCAACGGAGGATAGCACTCATTGCTTGAGATTCCACAGGAAACAGAATGAAGAGTAGAAATAATGTGACTTTTATTTCCTTCCTGCCCTGTAGGCTTCTGCCAGTGCCATCTACTGGCTGAAATGCTCTGGAAGCCAGAATGGAGGGAAACAAGAGATGGCAGGGAGTGAATCTGAGAGCAAACAAGCAGGGGTACAAGATGGTGAACAAGAGGCAGTTAGATGTGCTGGTTTGGACTTCAGGGTGCTATGGTCTGAGTGTGTGTGTCCTCCCCCAATTCATATGTTAAATCCATAACCTCCAATGCGATAGTATTAGGAGGCAGGACCTCTGGGAGGTGTTTAGGTTGTGAGGGTAGAGCTCTCATGATTGGGATTAGTGCTTTTATAAAAGGGACCTCAGAGGGCTTTCTAGCTCCTTCCACCATGTGATGACACAGTGAGAAGTCACCAATCTGCAACCTGACTGAGTGCCTTCCCCAGAACTCCACGAGGCTGATATCCTGATCTCAGATTTCCCAGCTTCCAGAACTGTGAGAAATAAAATTCTGTTGTTTATAAGCCACCCGATCTATAGAATTCTGTTATAGCAGGTGGAATGGACCAAGATAATATATGAATTTGAATTTTTACATCAAAGGCATTTTTTAAAGCTATTGGAACTTGATGAGATACCCTGGGGAGTGAGTAGAGAAAATGGAGAGAAGAGGCCTAAGAACAGAACCCTGGCCCTCCAGTGTTAAGAGAAAGTGGAGGAATTAGCAAAGGGACAAAGAAGTTGTGCTCAGTGAGCCAGGAGGAGAGCTGAGAGAGTTGTGTCCTGGAAGCTACACGCAGGATTTATTTAAAGAAGACAGTGATCAGCCATGTCAAACGCAACTCACAGGTCAAGTAAGATGAGACCTGAGAATTGAGTCATAGGTTTCAGAAATATCAATATCACTGGTGAGCTTAATAACAGGGCCAGGACTAGGGTAAGGCAAGTGAGGTACTTGCCTTGGGTGCAAAAATCTCAGTATTTTAGTGCAATTAAATGATATCTTAATATGATATTTTAAAAAATAAAAATTAATGTAAAATCTACAATAAGTACAATATTCAAAGTTTAAATAATGACAGAATTGGTAACAGTACCAAGCTGAGCCATATTGGAAGCTGAGAAAAAAAGAAACAACTATGATATTGAGCCTGTCTCTATTTAAACATTTCATAATTTCATTGTTAGCTTTTGCATTAATTTTGATTTTTAAAATATTCCTTGAAAATTATTTATCTTGATAAATGAGATTTGGTCCCTCTTAAATTTTGTACCCAACACAAGAATCTCACTTAGCTTCACCCTAGCCGTGTCCCTGCTTAATAAATGGTTTCATTTGAGAGATGAGAGTGAAAGCGTATTTGAAGACTGGGAAGGGATGTGTTGGTGTATAGAAGGGAGAGAAGAGTGAATGGATCAGGACAGGATTGTTCCTTCAGCCTGGGCCCAAGAGTAAGAAGAGATTTGGAGCAGATGTTCAGCCTGGAGCCAACCTACAGTTGACTTGCAAGTTGCATGTAACTTGATGGAGAAATGCACCTTTGTAATTGCAAGGTTCTGGGATTTGGGAATTGTCACCACAGCAAAGATAATCAATAAAAGTTCTCATTCCTTTATTTTGAGAACAGAAGTTTGAGAAAGCTCACTAAAGAATCTTGATTAGCAGAGGCACTGCTTTAAAGCAAAGAGAGTGTAGAGTGCATAGCAGAGGAGGAAAATCATAAATACCGATTACAATCACATCACCAGTTGCAGAATCGAAGACTGTAGCCTATGCCTTTATTTTTTTCCTTTACTGTGTTTTGAAGATTTTTAGTCAGTTGAACTAGTTTTCAATTTTTTTTTTTTTATCATTTTCTTTTCCTATTCTAATTTATAGGAAGTTGATTGTGGTAAAATTTAGTTCACTGGTTGTAGAATATACAGAGAAAATAGTGAAACACTGTAGGGAGAATATAATCTAGATGAAGTAACTCATGAGGCTTTGGGAAGAGGGGAGCCCTTCTGTACCAGGAGAAGCTGGATTGTGTCATTAAAATTTTTGTTTTGGAGTGGAAAATATGAAAAGAAGTTTGTGAACGAATCCTGGGTAGTGCAAGTGATGAACTCTAATATGCTTGAAAGGCATCAGAAAATGGATCCAGAAATAATGTTTAATTTGGGCACCCTGTGGCACAGTAATTTTTGACATCTAAAATAACCATCATGGATTTCCTGTTTTTAACTGATTTTTAAACAGTTTGATTATGATCTGCTTTGGTGTAGTTTCCTTGATATTTCTAGTCTGATTGAAGATGTCCCAGAGTTTACTAATGCTATATTAATTCTTTTTTTCCAGTCTTTTTTATTTGTTTTGTGTTTCCCTTTGGATACTTTCTAGTATATCTTCAAGTTCACCAATCTTTTCTCCTTCAATATCTAATTTGCCATTAATTTAATTCAATTTACTTTTGTCTCAGATATTGAATTTTTTATTTCAGAAATTCAGTTAGGGTTTTTAAAAATCATTAATGTTTACCTAAAGTAATCTTACCTCTACCTTCTTGAATATATGAAGTATAGTTATGTGTGTATTTTAATGTCTTTACTAATTTTATCATCTGATATTTCTGATCAGCTTTTATTGATTGATCTCTTTCTCCTCATTTTGGGTCACAATTTTCTCCTTTGCATGTTTGATAATTATTGATTGGTTGCCAGACATTATATACTGTTACTTACTAGGTGCTGCTTATTTTTTATTCCTGTAACTATTCTTGAGCTTTTTTCTAGGGTGCATTTAGGTTATGTGGAAACTAATCTTTTAGAGGCTTGCTTTTAAGCTTCTTTTAGGTGGGATCGGAGCAGCCTATAGTCCTAGATTAATTTTGCCCCATTACTGAGGTGATACTCTTCTGAGTACTCTGATGGCCTGTGAATTCTGAAATTTTTCTAGTCTGGGTGCTGTGAGCACACACCATTCGTGGCCCTGCATGAGCTGTGAAGAATATTACTGCTAGTCCTCTTGGGTGTTTTTTTCCTGGCTTCGGGTAGTTTCCTCACACGTGCATCCGAAGACTCGAGAGGGATCCTCTGCCAATTTCAGAAGCACTTTCTCTGTGAAAGTTTCTACTCTCTGGTACTCTGCCCTCTAAAGTCTAGACATTTTTGGCCTCCTTGGACTCAACACTGCTCATCTCAGGGAGACCTCTAGGCTCTGCTTGCGTTCCCCCTCCCTGCACTGTGGTCTGAAATCTCTGTCCAGCCAGAAAGTTGGAGCAATTATAGGGCTTAGCTTGTATATCCTTTATCAAGAAACATAATCCTTCTTTCCACCTTGATTGGAAACAGAAGTCTTGTTATGTGTTATCTTGAGTAAACATTTAAAGTAGTGTTGGAAAACTTTTCTAATTGATGTCTGTTACTTGAGATTATAAGTATGTCCCTTCTTTATGAAAATAAACTATTATTTGATTTGGCAAGGGAAAAAGTAACTTCAACAAAGTTCTCCTAAAATTATTAGAACTTTAATATTAGCCAAGATCCTGGGTAGGATTCTTTCTGTTGTAAATATTACTATTTGTGGCACCTTGAGCAATATTGTTTTCCCATATCCAACCATTATCAATAGTATTTTATCTATGCGAAGACCACAAATTTCTGAAAACCAAAGAACAAGAAATTTTGGGATGATTGATATTCTAGAAGGTTAGTGCTTTCAACAAAGACACAAGAACGTGGTAAAATTGCTTTCTAGAGACTGTAGCTTTTCATATTTAGCATCTGTTCAGAATATTAGAGGGTGGGAATAATAAAGCACTTTGTTTTTACCCCAGTATTGAATTAAAACCAGCTAAATTAAAACCAGCTAAATGCTGATACTTAGGAATTGTATCTATCAAACTATTCAGTGTCTTGGAGGGAGATTTAACTGACACTCAAGTAAATAGGGAATAGGGCCAAGTAAAACCTGTGTACTTTCATTTTTAGAAAGTTTTAGTAATAAAATTTCACTTTATTAGCAGGAATAGATGTTACAAATGGGGAACTCTCAAATGTATTTTAAAATAAAGACAGGAAGCATATCTTGAAATGGTAGATGAAGAACATTCTTTTGAAATGATCCATAATGGTAGTCAGAAAGAAATATTAGAAAAGTATCATCTTTTGAAGCACAAAGATGTTCTAGCCTCTATTAAACAGAAATGGAAAGTCATTAGGAGAATAGGGGTTGAAGTGGAAAGGTAAAATGATGCTGGAAGGGGCAATGAAGATTTTAAGGGTATAGTGAAGAGTACAATTGATACCATGGAAGAATTAAATCAGTGATGGAGTGCATCATTTATAGAAGCTCTCCAAGACTGGAGAGAATAAGAGTAAAGGTATAAAAAAAATGTGTGTAAATAAAGATATATGGAAAAACATAACATGTGGAATGCTTGATAATTGTAGGATATCTGACATAAACATTACAACACTTAGCAGCAATAACCAGAGTCTTAAGTGAGGAAAGTACACTAACATTGAAAAAAATTAGTACAAATTGAGAATTTATTTTCAATCTATGTAAAATCAGTGACTCAAGTCTACATCCAGATGCAGCCTTACAAAATCTTTGAAAATAAAAATTGGAAAAGCATCTAGCACCTCCTTCTTTGGGGAAAAGTTATTAGGTTATTTCATCAAAAGGACAAAAAGAAATTCTAGCCTCAGACTTCTCCTCAATATTAAACGCTACAATAAAGTGGAATTAAAGTGATAGAAGTTTAACGGGGAAAACTTGAAATGCTAAATTTTGCATTTAGCCAAGTTATCTTAAATGTTTTTGAACAACAGAAATGCATTCTCAATTATCCAAAGGTTCAGAAGATATACCTCACATCTAAATTAAACAAAAATAAATCTTAAATTTTAACTTCAGGCATATGAATGATCAATAAAAATTACAAATTCAAAGAAAGTAGGAATCATGATAGAAATTCATTATGGCATTCCTTTAGTCAATTTTAGGAAGCCAGTTGGATATTGTAGTTTTGGTTGAATTCTATATAATAGAGATGAAAATTTTCTATGATATTTCACTGATTTGTTGTTTTGCCAATCTGCTCTATTTCCAGAGACAAGGATGAGTATTTCTTTGCTGCATTACTCAAATCCAGTTTAATAGAATCTCTTCTTATGTTTGATGACTACCTCAAGTAAGGGGCGAAATACCTGCCAACAATCACTAAGTTACTTAACACTGTTGGGAGACTGCTTGGAAAATCACCGAACACACACACTTCAGAGTAGAGTTGCAAAGAACAATTTAATGGCCACTGGATGTTTCCTGGCTAGTTTATCATTTAAAATGAATGTAAAATAACTTAATGATGTAAGTTTTGGAGAATTTTAGATATGGGGGCTAACATCAATCATGCATCCCATGTTCGTGTTATCTTACAGGTAGAACTTTTGAATAGTCTGTTAGTGATGCTTATAAATCAGAATCTAAAATATGATCCTAGATATGGGAGCAAAATATTCTTGGATAAAGAGATCATAAGGAAATACCTATACAAATCTATGGTGGGCAGTGTCCAAAATGATGTCCTTGTTATGAATTCATGGTCCAAACTAAAATTTTCAGCCATATTTTATCCCATTTGGGAATGACAGCTATTTGGTATAGTGATAATTCTGATTCGGACAATTCATAATGGTTGGGATTTATGCTGCACTGACATCAAGGGCATACTAAATAATTCCTTTGTGTAAACACCTTGCAAATAAACCTGAGAGATTTACAACTATTATTTATTAATTCTTAGAGTATATTTATTTATTAAGATTGATATCTTCCTAACATCTTAAGAAGAAATGTATTTTGCTTTTGTATGAGAATAGAATAGAAAGTGTAAATCTATAGTTGTAATGCTTAGGAGTGAGGGTACGGGTGAGGAGCAAAGGCCCCAAGTTCACAGAGTCCTATAGAAAATGATACAGGTTCCATGCAGGTCTCTGAATGCGAACACCGTATATAGATTCTGCTCCCCGCCCATTCTGAGCCCTTAAGAGTCTTCAAATTTAATCTAAGATTTTAATATTTAATCTTAATTTTATAATCACTTTTCATTAAAGCCAAAAATAGTCATTAAAATGGGTTTTTGCCTGTGCTTACTGGGTTTCAGAGAATCTTGGCCCTTAAAATCTTGAACCTGCTCTTCTTATTTAGGATCTCCTTTATACCTTTTCTTATATGCTTGATCTAAATTTAGAAATAGTCAACTTTTTAATTCTATATCCATAGAACTCTAGAACTCTGAACTTGATATTGCCCACATAGCTTCCAGTTCTGTGTTTTGGCTCCTCAGAGAACTTGACTCTAAGTCACTCACTGTACCTCATTACTTATTGGAAAATCCCAACCCCTCATCCTCATCCCGATGCCCCCTCAAAACTCAATGTTGGTACATATCAGTTTTTTTTTCATTAATTAAAAAGTTGAAAGAACAATTAAAGACTTTGTGGATTAACCTTTAAGAAATTTGTGGTTTATTATTTTTCTGTTTAGCTCTAATGAAAGGGATTTGACATTTATGTAGGTTATCACCTTCCATTTAACATATATTGAGACAAATTATTCTTGTTTGGTTCCAAATTATCTTCCAAACATGGGCCAAGTTCATGGTCTTATTTTCTTTTACAAATCGATCACATCACACAAATAAGGATATGACTTTACTCAGAAAATTGTTTAAAAATAAGTATGTTATTTAATCATTCAAACAACTTACAAGAATGACTTCTTATCCCTTATATGTTAAGGAGCCTTATTTATTTTTGCTTATGAAATGGCATATTCAAAAACAGTTTTTAAAGGAGCATGGTCATGCTAGCATTAGCAAAAACCCCAGAGTTCTTTATGTTTCACTATTCTTCCTGCATGTGAACTGCCTTTTTCTGAACCCTCATCTCTTATCCTTTCACACTTTATTGTCTTTATAAAAAGGAAGGAGACAACATACAAAATTAATTTAAGTAAAGTCTGCATTACGACTGAAAGCCATTAACTGGCAGCCGTTTACCAAAGCACAGTCAAAAATCAATTTTAATTAGTATTTTTGGCTTTAATGAAAAGTGACCACAAAATTGGCATTTTAGCTAATACTGTTGAGATTTATGATGAGGTAATACTAATTAATTTTCTGTTGAATTGCTATGGGCCTTGAATATCTGCAATAAAATGATATGTTTGCTGATACCAGGGCTGCATCAGCATTTCAGTTTTATAACAAAAGGCTTCTTAGTGGTTTACAGGTATATTTCACACTACTTCTCCTAAGCTACAGAATATATTATTTTTTTTACATAAAAAGACTGTTATTAACAATCAAATTTCATACCATTTTATTAATTGAGGACATTTTATTTTAATGTATCTTGAATGTTAGCCAAAGAACCCTTTAATTTCAAATACAGCTTTCTTTTGGTGTTACAAGTGGTGTAGAAAGGACATGATATACTTTAGTTAGAGAACATTTAATGAATGATTTCTCTTTATTTCCTCACTTTTCCTCCTCTCTTAACTATGTTGGTAGTAAATTGCCTCCTAAACCTAGTTACATATTTTAGATCCATTTGAAAGCAGGAAATAAAAAAGAGCCAAGCTTTACAATTCACTCTTGTCATTTGATTTGAGTTTCAAATGCTCTTCAGCTTGCTTTAACTGAGATTATTTCTTCCTCCCGCAACTTTCATTTAAAGAAAAACTGCTGACTGCACTCTTTAATAATTATATAATTTTCCCTTACACTGAAAATCTTTATCCTTACATTCATTTTGTTTGACCTGTGATTAGAAAGTCATTGTATTCATTTGTTGTTGGCTGTCATACACAGACACAGGAGGCATAACCTAGACTCAATTACAAGAATAGCCTATGGAGACAGAGGGATGGTGTTGGAATCCTGACTCCACCATTGCTTGGCTCTGGGGATTTGGGTAAATTACTTAACATCTTTAAGCCTCACTTTTCTCATCTGTACAAGGAAATAACTATGTCCATGTCAAAATATATTTTGAGTATTAAAAATTTATAAATATCTTAATGTAAAACACTCAGTAAAATATCAATTGTTATTTTGGAAATGAAATTCTATTTGTTAAAGCATCAGCTTATTACTTACTGGAATGTGTATAAACTTGGGTTATATTTTATTTAGGATCCAAGTACAAATCATGAAGATATATTTTTGTAATCATAAAAATCTAAATATAACTTGAGTGAATCATTAATCAAAAATTCAAGATGATAAAAATTATAAATTAGAAACTATAAAGGCAGAATTATAGAATAGACTCAGTTATTTAACTGAGTCATCTAGTCCAGTCTTTTTTCTTTTAAAAATGAGTAAGCTAAGGCTCACAGAAGTTAAATGACTTGGTTAATGATTCACAACTGGGTATCAGAGGAAGGGCTCAGTTAAGTCTATTCTAGTTGCAAATTTTATGATTCTTACACGTGTTTTTGTATGTCAAAGGAAGCAATATAAAACCTATCCACCACATATAGCAGTAACTGTATAAGAGAAAGCTACCTTATGTGGTTCAGATTTGGGTGATGTAACATAGGAAGCTGAATATTTAAAAACAAACAAACAAACAGTAGAAGTAGAAAAATGTTGCTTCTTCTCATTGCCTGAAGTGTTGGACAGCCTATCACAGGAGGCAATAGACAGTGCCCTAGAAGTTTTGGGGGGAAAGTATACACGTTTTAAGTATACATCTAAAATTAAAAAAAAATCCACAAACATCCCTGCTGAAAAGTAAAGGGGAATATTTTCTATCTTAAAGATTTTAGTTTTTATTCAGGAAGAAATATTTACTTTGTTCCCCCAAAAGAGTTTTCAGGGCATGGTACACACGTAAATACACATTTATTAATCAGGTTCTGAATAAATGGCTCTATTCTATCCACCTTCCTCTGAAAACGCTCTTCACCCCATATGATGATATGGCCTCATCTTTGGGACCCATGGGATGTATCACATGCCTCAGAACTATGGTGATAATAGCGTGTGCTCTTTGTGTGTTTGTTTGTCTCTTGTATGTTTTTGTGTGTGTGTTTGGTACTATAGAATCATAGAATTCTAAGAAAGGAATATTAGGGATTATTTGCTCTAAAATCTTTATTTTGCAGATGAGGAATTCGAAGAATTGGAGGAGTTATAAAACTCACCATTATGATGCAGTCAATATGAACCTGGGACTACAGTTTAGGCAGTGTAAATCATAGCTGAGTGGTATTTCCTTTATTCCGTATGTCCAGTAGTCTACCAATAAGTTCAACATTTGATTTAAAATGAGCATCACATCACATTACTAATATCATTTGATATTAGGAAGCTTCCATGTAAAATATTTTAAGAGAAAAATGCTCTTGAGAACAATGTGAAATAATGGAGATATGGATCTAGAGTGGTTGCTTGGGCATGAATATGCAGCACTGTTGAGTTTTTGATGCATTTATCAACCTTGGTCATTATGTAGTATTTATCTGTATTGGTCTGGGAAGCTTTATTGTGGCAATGTATTTAGAGTTCATCAGTTTCTGGCCATTTTCTTTGTTAACTAAATTCAAAATAGTCTTATGCATTCACCAAAATGACAGTATTAAATTATAGTGAGTAATTTAACTTCTGAGTGAATAAATTACTCATTGCTACTTGGAGAAAAGTCTATATGGAAAGGCAAATTACAATTGTAAGATAGAATAATAGGTGTAGAGCAGGAGAAGTTGGTTGTATTCTTTTCATGATTCAAATCACTGAGATGATTGCTAGATGACTCCATCTTCACTGCAGGAGTAAGTTGGTCTAGAATGCCAGATTACTCGTTGCAGGACTGACTTGAAGGTCACTTGACCTGTACAGTCACACAGGGCCCACATTCGAAGGGACCCACCCTTGGTTTAATGCTCTGCTGTTGCAGTCTTGAAATTCTTAATAATGTTATTCTTTGAACTTGTGTTTTATAAATGAAGTCGATGGAACAATGGAACATGTCGGTGAGCATGTCTGTGATTCATGCATTATGTGTGTCTGCTCTTTCTTGCCACTCCTTTCTTATACTGTGTTCAAGATGCTCTGTGAGCATAGAATTCCGTTGGACTTCTGTGTCTGGGAGTTCAGAGAGCCTTAAAGCTTGTTACTTGTACTGAGTAAGCAGGGTGCTGACAGCCCACAAAGCCATGCTTTTTGTTCTAACCAGAGCATGCTTAGAAAGCAGAAAGAACACACTGGTGTGATGAGAAACACAAGTGACCAAGGAAGCCTATTATATTCTTTATTACTCATTTTACTTCCTTGCATTAGCCAACTTCTTATGATGAAAATGATGACACAGAAGGTAAAGGAAAGAGCAACCTATAAGTCCTTTTCCTTTCAGTCCACTTTTTTACTCACCAGTAAGCCAAAGATAGAAAGTGTTAATAAAATGTGTATATATTTATAAGTAAAATAAAAACAGTTGAGTTAGTTTTCTGCTGTTTCCACTTTTCTGGTAAGAATGAAATACACATGCATATATGAGCCCCAAAATATAAATTGTGTAATTTTGATGATTTAACGTACCAGTTAAACACTCTCATATTTGCATTTAAAACTAACATTGCACATTATCAAGATAAATGGTAAAATTCACATTAGTAACTTAAAATATTAATTTTTATTCATTTAGAAAGATATTAAACATAAATAAAAACATCATAATAGTTGAGAGAGAGACTGCAGAATAAAAAAAAAAGGTCTGTTATTTTTTAGTACATTCCTGACACATTTCCTTGCCTTTCTACAAGTGGTTTTGCATTTTCATTTTGCACTGGGCACAACAAATTATGTACCCAGTCCTGACTCATTGTGATCCTTAAGAGAGTAATCTGTCACATCCTGGAAACATGCTATTATTTTATTGTTTTTATGACTTCTCATTTTCTGGATTTCAAATAGATTATCTTTCTATAGACAGAAGATAAAAAAAGACTTTTTCTTCTGTAGATAAATTGCAATATAATTGATTAGATAATCTTTTATTATATCAATAATAACTCAGCCATATGTTTTTGAGATTGTGTCCTGGTCCTCTTAATTGGATTTTGATTTGATTTGTGAGTTAGCCTATCCCCAAGTTTACATCTCAGATGGCTAATTTTATTCTACTTCACGGAGTTGTTGTGGGTACTGTATTTGTGTATTCAGTAAATATTTACTGAGTAGCCATTTCATGCTGGGCATTCTGCTAGGTGCCAGGACTCAGCAGTGAGTAAGACAGATAGATTTTCTGCCCTCAGGGAGGTTTCACTTTAGAAAGGGAGACAAACAATAAGAAGTAGTTAACAGAACAAACCTCCCAGATTTAGATGCATTCTGTGATGAGAATAAACAGGTGATGAGGGGAAAAAAAGCAATGAGGAGAGGCCATTTTGGGTTGGATGGACAGAGTAAGGACAGTGTATAGTATATGAGGGAAGACCTGGATGATGAGTCAGAATTCTTAGAAGAGAGTGCTCCAAGCAGAGGAAACAAGAATTACAAAGACCAAATGTCCATCAACAGATGAATAGATAAAGAAGATGTGGTATAAATATACAATGGAATACTACTTAGCCATAAAAAAGGAATGAAATTCTGCCATTTGCAGCAAAGTGGATGGACCTAGAGATTACTATGCTTAGTGAACTAAGTCAGACAGAGAAAGATAAATATTTTATATCATTTGTATGTGGACTCTAAAAAATAAAACAAATGAATATATATGCAAGACAAAAACAGACTCACAGATACAGAAAACAAACTAGTGGTTACCAAGGGGAGGGGAGGAGATAGGGGCAAATTAGGAGTATGCAATTAAGTGATACAAACTACTATGTATAAAATAGATTAGCAACATGGATATATTATACAGCACAGAGAATTATAACCATTATCTATCTTGTAACAACTTTTAATGGAGTATAATCTCTGAAAATACTGAATCACTATGCTATAAACCTGAGACTAATCTAATATTATAAGTCAACTATACTTCAACTTAAAAAAAAGAATTACAAAGGACTAAAAATGAAAAACCCTTGGTATAGTGAGTTGAATGGTGGCCTCCAAAAAGATAAGTTATAGCCCAGAACCTATGAACGTGACCTTATTTAGAAAAGGAGTCTTTGCAGATGTAATTAAGTTAAAGGTCTTGACATGAGGTCATCTTGGATTAGCTGTGTGGGCCATGAATCTGGTGTAAAGTGTCCCTCCAACAGACAGAGAGATGACAGAGACCCAGAGGAGAAGGCCATGTGAGGGCAGAGGCTGGTGTTGGGGCTAAACTGCCAGAATCCCAGGGCTACCTGGGGTTACCAGAGCCAGAAAGAGGCAGGGAAAGATTCTCTCCTAGAGCCTTCAGAGGAAGCATGGCCATTGCTTTTGAGCTTCTGGCCTCCAAAACTGTGAGAGAATAAACTTCGGTTGTTTTAAGACACTCATTCATGGCAAATTGTTTTGGCAGCCCCAGGAAACTAATACACTTGGCTTTTTTTTGAAGAACAGAGAGGAGATCACAAAGTGAGCAAGGTGATGGAGACTGAGAGATGAGAGAAGTGAACAGAGGCCAGATTCTGCAGGATTGGGTAAACCTTGGGAAGGAGCTGGGATTTTATTGTAGAGTCATGGGAAGTCATTGGTGGCTGGGTATCAAGCTAAAGTAGCTAGAGTATCATTTGTCTATGTTGAAAGTATAGTGCAAAATGTGGGCTGTCAGGTAGAGAGAGATAAATTGGAAGACTAGAATAGTTGACCAGGTGAGAGATGATGGTGGCCCAGGCTGGTCTGGTTGTGCTAGAGATGGAGTGAGGGGGCCAGAACGAGATACATTTTGAGATAGAAATGGCTGGACTTGGTAATGGATTGGATGAGAGGAATCAAAGATGATTTCCAAGATTTTATTGCAAATAAATGGGTACTGGTAAAGTTGTTTACCAAAATGGCAATTACTAGTAGAGGAAAAGGTATCCACTGTTGAGGGTGGAAATCAGGAGTTCACTTAAGTCATAATTAAGGCTTAAAAATCCAGATGCTAATATTATTTAGGTAGCTTTAGTTGAGATAGTGTATACTAAAAGCCTGATTAATTGCACTTATATATTGCTCAAAAATAAATGCATCCTTCAACATTTAATGATGACTTGACTTTCTTAGTTTAGTTCTCATAAGATAACCTTTTTATCTCTTGGAGACATCACTCCCCAGCTGCTGTCACTGCAGTAATTAGTTCTTGCCTTCATTTATTATTGGAGCAGACTAATGTTCTTTAAGGACCAGGTTGCAAGAGCTGAGCTAATTTTCATGTCTCCATATTTGATGTTTCTACACCAGTCCACAGATCAGAGAGTGTAATTGTAAGTTTAGGGCTAACTTGCACTGAAACATAGAGAGTGATTTCCCCCCAAGTAAGCAATTCCCTGAACTTCGTGATTTGCTTGAGTGCTTAATCCACCAACTAGAGGAAATGCAGGAATCAACTTTTTGCCCAAACTCTACTTTAATCTTGGCTCAAGAAGCCTGAAAATCTGGGCTTACAGATGCTCTTTCTAACCTTTCTCCATTTAATCAATAATGACTCTGGCAGAAGAGAAAGTATATCTTATTTCCCTAACAGAGGCAGTTGAATATGGCCTAATTAGATTAACTGCACTACTATGATGCCATAGTGATAGGTGATATATGGGAGGCTTGGCAGTGATAATTGTGAGAAATATTATTTAATATAAAATGAAGGATACAGAGTCTGGAGGCCACAGCTATGAATATGGTGTCCTCTTCCCCTCTCAAAATTTGAGTGTGTAGTTTTATATTAAAAATGGAATGTTTTCAGTTATTAAAATATGTTCAACTCCTTTCTATGGCTTCTAAGTTTATATACTAATACTTTAGATTGCTTGCATTATTTTTGCTTGGGCAAGAGATAGCAACGTAGCTCCTTTCTGGTCAGAGCAGGGAGGAATATACCACCGACCCTTCCCACATTCACACTGCAGTAAATAGGAAACCAACAGTACTGGGGAAGGCCAGCGTGCCATGTTTTGACTGGAATCAGGCTCAGCCATTATGTCTACAAAGAGTATGGGTAACTGATCTCCTTTTGGGGGAAACAGACATATTATGGAGAAAAATGGAGAAAAGCTACCAACTTGACCTCATGCCACCTGGTCTGACCTAAAGCACTTTGGTGGAAGGCAAATGTGATAAAAAATTTTTATGAGGCAACACAGTTTGAGTAGTGAGGACAAGAGGCCATTTAAAAAAAATGTGACATGTGTTCTATAACTCTAACCACCGATCTTAGGAAAATGGCCACCAACTCTTTCATTGTGTTAGGTGTGCTGTATCTCCATGGTCTGCAGGAAAACATAACACCTTTTCCTCTCATCCATTTAGGACGTTATGAACACTTACTATGTTCTCTGTATGGGTTAGTTGCACTTGACTGTTTGGAAGCTGTTTATGGAAGAAAGAGTTGACACTGCTAACTATGCAATCAGACAAAAGAGGCCAAATTAAAAATCTCTTTTTTCCTGAGGAAAAAAAAGGAGGAATTGACTTGCTTCTCTCAATAATAATGAAGTTTAATATTTTTTCCTGAAACTCTAAATAGGAGAAGTGAAGTTGTGAAGGAACTTGAAAATGTTTCTTGACATCTATTCAACACTGAAATTTTTGTGAAAAAAAATAAATTTTTTTTCCTTTGTAAAATGAGATAATTTCTGATGAGGTAACTTGGGTAGGAGAGAGAGAAATGATTAAGGGAACTAGGTATGAAGATCCAAGTCTATGACTTCATAACCACATCTTATTTGGTGTATTTGTCTTCATATTCATGAATTAAAAAAAAATCCTAGACTTAAGTATAGGAGATAATAAGAGCTGAAGAATGTAACACCAAATGAAAACAAAAAGAAACAAATATTCTGAAGCCCATTAAACCCTATGGGCAAAAAAATGGCAAGATTTCTATATAAGTGTATTTAATCTGTGACAAACTCTGTTTATAATCTTTGAACTTGAATGGCATGCCAAGTGATAGAATCATGCTTTCAAATGAGTATGTTACAGAAGCAAAATATTAGTCAAAGTTGTTATTTATGCAGATAAATAAGTTTGACCAATCATTGTGGAAAAATTTTGAAGCTTTCCAAATCCAAGTGGAAAATTTTATCATTTATCTGTCTTTATTAACCAGATTGGCTAGATCATGAACAGATCTGGAATTCACAGGATGCTGTATTATGACTATGAGTTCAAGACCAAACGTAACTCAAATAATTAACAATACTACTTAGGAATATAATGTAATTTATTTTCCTTCTTACATTTTAGTTCCAATGATATTAGTTTGCTAGGGCTGCATAGCAAAGCATTACAGACTGGATGACTTAAACAACAGAAGTTTGTTTTCTTAAACTTCTGGGGGCCAGAAGTCCATTATCAAGGTGTTAGAAGGTTTGATTTGTCTGAGGCCTCTCTCTGTGGCTTGCGGACGGCCACCTTCTTGCTGTGCTCTCACATGGGCCTTTTTCTGTGTGCACGCATCTTCTGTGTCTAAATTTTCTCTTCTTATAAAGGACACCAGTCAGAATGGATTAGATCCCTCCTTAATGGCCTTATTTCAACTTGTTCACCTCCTTAAAGACCTTCTCTTCCAACATGGTTACATTTGAGGTACGAGGAGTTAGGACTTTAACATATGAATTTTGGGGAGACACAGTTTAGCCCATAACATCAATGGAATTCACACATCTACCAATATTGACTGAGCCCCTATTAGGAATCAGCACTGAGCAGGGCACAGATGATACAGTAGTGATGGGGCCTCTACCTTCATGAAGCTAACAGTTTAGTAGAAGAGAAAAAGTCAGTTAAGAGTTAAGCAAACAAGCAGCTACATATTTATAGATGATGATAAGTGCTATGAAGGTAACAGATGTGATGAAGATCAATAGGGTGAGTGGGGGGGAAGTTGTGGGAAACCTGCCTAGATGGGATCCTGAGGAAAAGCACCCACGGAGGGGCAATTTCTTTGAGGTGTGAGAGGCTGTATTTGAACAGCTGAAAAGCGGTCGAGGTGGTTGAAGCATAATGAATAAAGAGTTGTGAAATGAGACTGGATAGAGGGCCATTAGGTATTTGGATTTGTATGGCTTTGTAGGCCTCCAGAAGGAGTCTGGGTTTTATTTGAATTGCAGAATGAAGCCCTTGAACATGTTAAAACCAGAAAAGATTTCTGTTTTGAAAACCTTACCCTGGCTGCTGTGGTGTGGAAGGGATAGAGTAGACACAGGGAACCCATTTAAAGGCAGTAAATTCTTAGGGCAGAGGATGAAGGTAGCAGCAGGGAAGACGAGGGAAGTAGGTGGATCCAAGATATATCTGAAGGGTAGAAATGACAAGACTTGCAGACAAGTTGATGTGCAGAGTAAGGAGAGAGCAGAACCAAGAATGACTCCCAGGTTTGAACAGCTGAGTAGATGTTTATGCCATTTGCTATGAAAGAGCTAGGGGTTGAGGGGGTGGTTTACATAGAGAGTGGGCTTGGGAAGGGCGGTTGAGATCTAACAGTTTAGCTTTGTTCATTTTCCTTCCTGTTTAATAAAATATTTTATTTTTGTAATGAAGAATTATGAATACATATAAATTCTGAACTTCTACCTTGCACTGAAGTTCATTTTGCTAAACGAAGCACAAAACCCTGAGGTTTCAGGCTGAACACATCTGCCACAATGTGGTATGGCTTCTGTAGTCAGCGCCTCAACTTTAGGCTCCCAAAGCACTTGGAATGAATGAAGATCTAAAGGACATTTTGAGGACGGGGCAGAGAGGGTGAAGCTGGAAGGCGGAGCTGCATCACAGGAAGAAGGAAAAGATCAGGAGTGTGCCCAGGAGGGCAGGAGAGCTGGATGGGTTGAAGGGGAGCCAGGTCCAGCTTTCTCTCCCTGTTATCTCTTCCTGGAGACCTGGAGTTTGAGGTGCTTATTAGGTTATCCTAAGAGTCTTAGAGTTGCTCCAGTAGAAACATGTTATGAAAGCAGAAAGATAAGTTTTGGAAGTTGGTGTAAAATTATATCCATTTATTAATGGTCCTAGTGACTCAGAATTAAAATGTGTCTATGAGCTTAAATAACTTGCTTTCAAATTAAGGTTTGACTAAAGGGTTAGGTACCGCTTTGTCTTTTCCCCCTATACAATAGAATAAATATTGGACATTTTACATGACATAGTTCCAGACTCAGTCAAAGGGTTTCATCTTTGTGTTCCTATCTAATTTGATGGTGCTATTTTTAAAGGCATCTTGGAGGGGCAATGTCAAATTGTTTGAAACCAAAGACTGACATGCTAGACTTTAAAAGTGCAATTGAAGAGTATTTTAGAACTTACACGAAAGTGCCAAGCAAAATGCTTTTAGCACGAATTTGCAAATTATAAATCTGGCCGAGACTAAGAAATGTTTGGCTCCTCTGGCTTCAGTGATTTAGTGAGTTTAGTGATTTAGTAAAGACTTCTTGTTAACAGTTTCTTAAATATTTAATGCTCTAGGCAGAAAGATAGGAAGATAAAAAGTTTGCTGTTGATGAAGAAAATAAATCATTTGGCTTACCTCTAACTCTTGGGGCTTAAAAAGAATCATGCGTGTTAGTAAGTTAAGCAAGGCCTTTTTGTTATTTTCAAATGTTTGTTAATTTTGAAAATAACTTATGAAAAACAGGAAAATAAACTAGAATCAAATATGCATAAAAATGTGTACTTGAGAGTCCAAGAATATATTATAGAGCATCTGGTATAGATATGATAAAGTTGATGATTCTAAAGGTAGGAAAAAACATGTTAGCCATTCTCTCATTCTCAGCTTTTCTAGAAGTTAGTTTGGCAGGAAGGATTGTATGTTCAGTGTTTAAGTTGCTCCCAGGAATAAAGTGAACTTTTCCAGGAGAAGCTCATTACTAAAATGACCTGTAGAAATCCTGGTACTTGTGCATGCTGAAGGCTAATGTTCATTTATCCACAGGAGGATGGTGACAGTCAGTAGGGCAGGCATGTAAGTTGTCTGATAGTAGTGATTCATTTTATAGGGTGTTATTAAAAAAAGCCCTAAGGATTCTTGTTTCCAGCATCTTCATTTCATGGATAAGGAAACTAGGCTCCACATAGGTGAAACGTAGCTAGCCCACAGCTGGTTAATGGAAAGCTGGTTGGGCTAGAATGCAGGGATTCTGATTTCTAGGCTAGTACCTTTCAACTCACAATGCTGTGTTTTGTAGACTGGTCTCTTCTTTTGGTATATAAAATATTTGGGCAGTTCCTTTGTTAAAAGAACTAAGTTTGTGCTTTGTTAGAAGTACTAACTGAATCTGAAATCACCACGATTTTGTTAGAAATCCTTACCATAGATATAAAAGACTTGCGAGGAAGGGTGGGCAGGGTTTAAAGCATGTTGTGTCTCCGTGTGCTTCCGTGCACACATATTGGCATCTTTTGACTAACACTGGTTCACCTTTCCCCTTTGGCACAGATTTAGTTGTCCCCGATATCAGGCTCTTTTGCCGCCATTGTCTGCAATGAGGGAAACATTTCTGGCCAGTATTTTGAAAGATGCTCCTTGAAACCTGTGAATTAAATTTGTCACTTTTGATTTCATTAACATGATTTTCAACCGGATTTCTCTGATCAACAAATTTAAGCTAAGGGAATCAAACTTCTAGACCCTCACAAATATATTTTTCTTTCTTTAATCCATGTTTAGATAGATTTTCAAACATTGAGGAAATAAAAATACTGCAGAGAATATTAAATTTCTCATTAGGCACACTGCATGCAACTCAAGTTAAATATTGATTTTCGTGGTTGATATAGCAGTTTTCAAGCCCAAGCTCTTTATGCATTATATATCTGATATGGAAATGACATAGTCTATCAATGGTGAAAGCGAGAGAAGACCTGCTCTGAAGGAGTTAAATGTGCTAGCTGCCTCAGAACAACTCTGCCCAAAAGTTTAGGAAAGGGAGTGAAGACTATTATGAACAGCTAAATATACTGGAAGAGAAAAGATGTCATAAGATAATATAAAATTTGGTGAATAAGAAAGGGGAAATATTTTTTCTCTTGCCAAAGAACCACAGGATCTTTACATCACTGATGTTGGCACTGCTGACCTGAGGTACTGTTTGTTGTAATGCTGACATTGCAATTCTGCATTGACCTCAGAAGACATTTTGTTGCATATAGAATTGCCAGTGTCCAAAGTAGCCAAAATAGTTTTGTTTGGTTTTCATTAAAATGCTGACCTGGTCTGATACATTAATTTCTAGTGGCTGGAAGGACCAAAATTTTACAGTGACTTCACTGCAAATGAGATGACTGCTTTAGAGCTGAACTTCCATTTGTCCATTGATGATATCAGGACCCTCAAGTAGTATTACAAAGGCAGGTCAACAGTAGCATATTTTCGGAGATAAATAGAAAAATCTAATTGTCTATATCTACCTATTTCTTAATATTTATTTTGAACAACTTTTTTTTTGGCTTCCTTTGAAAGAAGTAGAGTGACACGTACAAAGAGTAGGTAATGAATTGTGCAGGAAGTAATAGATTGCTTTGCAGAGTTCTTGCACTTCTGAGGACTGAAAAGCACAAAGAAGAAAGCATCCGCATACCAGCTCGCACCAGGATAACTGTACCCACAGCTGCACATCTTCCTCACAGATGTGTCTATCATTTTTCTCTCTCTGTCTTTCTGTTGCTGTACATCACACGTCCTACCACACATATACACACATGTGATACAATATCATATACATGACAAATATGTATAATTTGTGATATTATGTATCAAATCATGCATATATATCTTATCATACACATGATATATATATCATATGTAATTTATATCTACCTGTGATGAAAGTATATGTATACATGATATATGTGTGTGTGTATGTGTATATATATACACACAGAGAAAGAGAAACAGAGAGGTGGAAAACCAAAACAATGGTGATGTGACAGAGAAGTTGTTCTAATAGAATAGCAACATCAATGCCAAAAGCAAATTCTACAGAATTTTCTTCCATTTTTTTAATGGCTTGTGACTATGTCATTATTAATTTGGCCTCATTATAGCTGTGTAATATAACAGCCTAGTTTAGGAAAATAGCCGCTGACATCGAAACACTACTTGCTACTTCCCCAAAGTCTAGCTGTTCTGTGGTAGCAGAACTTACTGGGCGAGTAGTGATTTTACAGAACATGATCATGGCAATCTAAGTACAGAAAAGTTCTGGATTCGAATGACCTGGGCATTCTGTCTGCAGGGGTAATGTAATGGCAGCCCTCTTTCTGTCTCTGGTATCATACTCCCAACATGATAATGACAATGGAAATGAATGCAGAGTAGGCATCAGTGAAGATATAAACACCTGCAAGATGTAGATTTTGAATGGCATACTAAACTATGCTAACTATGTCAAAGCTTGTCAAGACCCAGGATAGAGGTGATTCTGTTCCATTGGTTCTCAGTATTTACACAAGCCCGATATCTGAAACAATGAAAATGATGAAAATACTGTGTTTAGCAGAAAATAATGATTAAAAAAAGTCATTGGTTATAGACTCATGAAACAACACTCCATGTGACAGTGTGTTGTTTGTAATTGACATAATCCCTGGATTGAGTGTTGATAGAAGGTGAATCAGGTTAAGTTGGCATTGGAGCAACAGGAAAACAGAGGAAGAATATTAAAAAAAAGGAAGAATCACCAGACCATAAACGTGATAGAGTATGAGTTCAGTGACAAAGAAAACTCACCAAATACAGGTATGCCACACTTTTCCAAAGTTTGCTTTATACCACTTTGCTTTTATGAAAGACCTACATTAGTACCTATTTTCACTAACTGAAAGAAATTTTAAGAGGATTTTTGCTTTTATGAAAAAGAAGGAAAGCGAAAATAGCTTTCAGCCTTTGTTTTGCAGCCAGCCATTATAGAGGCAGTGTGCATCCTGAGCAGTGAGTGGCGCCATCAAGCTGCTTCCCTGGGAACGACATGCAGCGTCTCAGCATGAAGCACCATAGCTTTGAAATGTGTCTGTGAGCACTTGTGCTTTATCTTGATTTATTTTGTGCATCCGTTAGCAAAATGTATCCTAAGGTAATTGCTTCTTTCTTTTAGGCCATTTCGGCTTATGAAAGGTTTCATAGGAACGCTCTGCTTTCGGACAGCAGGGGAAACTTGTAGCGCAAAGCTTACACGTTCGAAAATAACAAGCAGCAGCCCAGAAGCTGATCTCAGCTTGGGGGTTGGCATGTTAATTTTAATGCAGAAAAAGTATTCTTTAAAAGGAAAATCCTCCTCCAGAAGACACAAAGGACCTCTATAGAAAACCGTCATTTCTTCTGATTTTGTGAAAAACAAAACTACCTTACGATGGATGGAATTATAATTACATTTTCAGAAAAACATTAAAAAAAAGTGACAAAAACAGCAGGATATGGCTGGTTTGATGAAAGTTCCCTAAAACTGAATCCTTTCAAAGAACTGACGACGGGAATTAGCGTGGATCCAAAAAAGTTTCCAAGAGCGATGATAGAGATGGTTTCCAGTTTAGACCTTTGCTGACAGTCCAGCTGTGTTTACCCTTCATGAAGCCCTGAGGAGCAAAGTAACAGAATCAGTATAGAAGAGCTGCTCATGGACTCAGAGTTCAGAGAGGAGGGGGCAGAGAAGATAGCTGAACGTGCTGGAAGGATGTTTCAGCGGGGGGACACACTTTGTAATTAGGATTCCGTAGGCATACTTGCCACAGTTTACTGCTACCCTTTCCTTCCATCTATTTACTGAAGATATATTGAAGACGAACAGCATGACATTAATTAATTTAAAATAGACTGTTCCTATTTGTATACAGATATTTCTCTGGGAAAAGTGAGAGAGAATCGATTGTGTGCCCTTGGGGGTAAACATAGGTGTGTTTATAAGAATCCCACCTAGGCTCATACTATTTGAGAAAAAAATAACAGTAACCACAACTATTTTCAAGCAAATTAAAATTTCGTGATGATTTTAGGTTTTGATTGGTTAAATATGAAAGAGAATTAAAATATATTTAGGAGATTTGTAATTTGTAAACATTCAAATAGTTCTTTTTTATACAATCAAGGAATTATGTAAAGAATATTACTTTAAAAAACACTTGAAGAAGCAGAGTCATTTCTGGAAATCCTGCCATTTGTGACAATATAGATGATCCTGAAGGACATTATGCTAAGTGAAATAAGCCAACCACAGAAGGACAAATACTACATAATTGCACTTGCATGAGGAATGTAAAATAGTCAAACCCAAGGAAGCAGAGTAGAAGGGTAGCTGCCAGGGCCTGGGGGGAAGGGGCACAGGGAGGTGCTGGTCACAGGGTACTAAGTTTCAGTTACACAAGATGAGTAAGTCCTAGAGATGAATTGTACATTATAGTGCTTGTAGTTAACAGTACTGTCTTGTGCTTAAAAGTTTGCTAAGAGATAGATCTTCTGTTGAGTGTTCTTATCACAAAAAAACACAAAGAGGTAAGGAGGAAACTTATGGAGGTAATCAATAAGTTTATGGCATTGATTGTAGTGATGGTGTCATGGGTGTATAGCTGTCACTAAACTCATCAAATTTTATACTTTAATTATACGGGTTTTTGTATGTCAGTCATACCTCAATAAAATACCTAGTTTAAAAAAAAAACCCTTAATGAATTCCCATTGCTCTTAAGATAAAGGCCAAACATTTGAACATGGCCTCCAGGTCCAAGCATTGCCTGGTATTCATCATCCTCCTTTGCATCTCATTTTTTTCACATTTCTCACTCCTGCTTTCTATTCTCTGTCTACTATATTGCTCATGTGATCAGCTGCTTCTCATTAAAGGTCGTTCCCTCTTTCTGGACGATATCCCCCTTTTACACTCAAGCTCTCCTTCACCTCATGCTTCTACTGTTCTCTGAGACTATAAATCAATCTTCATTTTTCCTAAGAGTCTTTCACTGGCCTGCTGCCCTGGGTCAGATGTTCCTTTCTGCATTAGCACTTATCACAATTATAATTTATTTTAAATTGTGTTAGACTTAAATAATCCCCATCTCTCCCATGAGAGCTCTGTCAGTTTTCACTTACTAATTTATTCTCAGTGCCTAATACAATGCCTGACACTAGCTAGGTATTTGACAATTTTTGATAAAATTAATAAAAATGAATCTAAATTAAAAATATGTAATGAGTGTCTGCCTTATTAATATTTCAGTAATAGTTTATAGTTAATTAAGTTAAGTGAAAGGAGATTCAACAAGAATATTGCTGTTAACACAAATGGAATCATGATGTCAAATGATTGGTGTATGTGGTGCTAGCAGTTACCCCATTGTTGTGTGTTGGGTGGACGAAGTCATTTGTGAATCAGATACAGCTCATGCTTTTGAAAATGGTGGTTGCTACTACCAATTGAAGGATGGGTTTTATGATTAGGTTCCATGGGGAGGATTGATGCTTGTACCCACTATATGATTATCTTACCATATCGTGCTCTTTGAACACAAGGGCACACACACATGATGTACGCACACACCTCCAGCTTCTCTGTATAGCCAGTCATGCCCAGTTTCTGATTCAATCCACAGCCCTGCATTGAAATCGGCCTTATGAAACACTGTAAACCACCTGAGGACATAGACCTTCTCTTTCACCTTCTCATCTTCAAGCTCTAATAAAATACTTGGCTCATAACACTCTAAAAATTATATGATAAATGAGTAAATTTAATGATTAATGAATGCACAAAAGGCATGGACCTCTATGCACATAGTTCTCTCAAGGAATTTTGAGAATTGAGAATGCCATAGGTATTTGGAGACTTGAAATTTTGTGTCAGTAGTGTTATTTCTTTCCTGATAAGATGATTAGTGGAGTGTTATTTAATAAGAAGTGAAAGATTTTAAGCAAAGCATTGCACTCCTCGAGATTGCAGTCAAGTTGCTGATGAAGCCTAAGTACAGAAGCAGGCAGACAGACATTACATTAAAATTTTTAAGAAGTTCAGGAGGAAAACACCATTGTTTTAGCAAAGCTAGGGATCATTCATCATTCAGAGGTACTCGTTGAATGCGATATTGGAGACAATTTTGATAAAACATGAGACACTAAGGCACTTTCGTTTTTCTTGGCAACAAAAGCTCAAGTGAAGTTTTGAATAATTATTTGAGGGTATTAAGAAATGCATTAAAAAAACTTTTAACATGAATGCTGTGATGGCACATTTGAGAAGGAAGAAACTCACATTGTTAATGATGCACTGCTGTTTAGCAGAAGCAACCTAATCCAGTTTAGCTACTTCATCGGAAAATTTGAAAGGCAAATATTTGTTACATTTCAGTGACCACCCACCATATAAATCTATAGCAAATTTTGTTAGGGAGGTTATGGAGGATTTTGGTATTGATTGCTGACTCTAAAACTGAGTTAGAGTTAAATTAACTTGGAAACTTGAAATTTCTTTTTTTCATGCCCTCTACTCATGATTCATGCTGCTAAATTACATTTTCTGTGAAATATAAGGTTATGTATTTTATTTCAGGTTATTAAAAAGCTAGGAAATTATGTGCTCGATTTCCAATCTTCTTTCATAAATATGCAACATTTCTTTTCCTGTAAACTAAGATTTTCAGACCAGAAATTGTTTAATTCTAAGAGAGGCTCTAACAATTTTCTTTCTTTCAATTACATGTTTTTTTAAATCTGATTTTTAAGCCACAATAAGAGAAAGTCTGACGTTGTTTAATTTACATTTGAATATTTTATTTCTGTGTGTTTTTTCTCATATGATGCTATAGGTTTGAATGTCCCTCTCTAGGGACTGGTAACTGATGAGAGAGCCCATTCCACTTCCTCCACGAATAAGAGATCTCATAACAACTTTGTGGAAGGACCTTGAAATGGGGACAGAGAAAATCATGTAGGGAGAAGGATAAAATCCCTGCCATTGCCTAAAAAGAAATATGGGTGGATTCTTGTACCACATTTTCTGTGAAGTATAACTTAGGGGGCTGTCATGGGCTGAATTATGTTTCCTCCAAAGTTATAAGCTGAAGCTCTAACCTCCAGTACCTCAGAATGTGACATTATTTAGAGATAGAGTCTTTAAAGAAGTAACTAAAATGAGGATGTTAGGGTGGGTCCTAATCTAATTTGACATGTTCTTAAAAGGAAAGGGACTTTGGACATACAGATACCAGGGCAGTTCACACACACAGAGACGACTGTGAAGAGGCAGCAAGAAGGGGGCCATCTACAAGCCAAGGAGGGGACTTGGGAGAAACCATATCTGCTGGCACCTTGATCTTGGACTTCTGGCCTCCTTAACTGTGAGAAAATAAATTTCTATTGTTTAAGTCACTATCTGTGATTGTTTGTTATGGCAGCCTTAGCAAACACATATAGAGGCATGGAAGATGCTTAGTGAGCTGTGTTTCATGCAGACAGTATAAAGGGCTCCTTGTAGGTACTCACCTCAGCACATGTTGGTATCACTTTTAAGCCATATAGAGAGATATCTGAGCTGGTGAGAGAAGACTTCTTGGAAAGATGAGTAGAAACTTTGTTATGGATTGAACTGTGTTCCCCCAAAAGATATGTTGAAAGCCTAACCACTAGGACTTCATAAGGTGACCTTCTGTGAAAATAGAGTCTTTGCAGACGAAGTCAAGTTAGGGTGAGGTCTTTAGGGGGGACCTCAATGCAGTATGACCTGTGTCCATATAGAAAGGGGAAATTTGGACACAGACATGCACATGGGGAGAACAGCTTGTGAAGATAAAGACAATCAGGACGATGCTTCTACAAGTCAAGCAATGCTGATTGTCAGCAGACTGCCGGGAGCGAAGGGAGACACATTCAGCAGATTTTCCCTCCCAGCCCTCAGAAAGAACCAACCCTACCTACGTGTTGATCCAGGACTTCCAGCCCCCAGAGCCATGAGACAATACATTCCTGTTGTTTAAGCACCTGCCCGGCAGCCCTAGAAAAACAACACACACTTGATTTCATTTCTTTTCGTTCATACTTGAGAAATGTGGATTCCTGAATCATAAAACTTCAGTTATTATTGTTTATTGTCTCCAATAATGTTCTCTAAACATTGCTATTCCAAATAATTTCCCACTTCTCTTTTGTATGACTGGCTGTGTCCTCAGCCAGCAGTCTATTCAGAGTTCATTTGTGATCGACTCTTTCTTCACACCTAAGAAGTTGCTGAGTAGATTAAAACATTTTTTTTCATTTCAGCATTCACTGGATTTTAATTCTTGTTCTGTTTCATTTCTCTTTCCTCCCAACCTTTAGTCTTTCTCTTTTCATCGAAGTACTAGATTTTCTCTTTTATTTCCCCTCTCATTTAAAAAATAAAATGATACACAACAAAAATCCTTTTTTTTTTAAGATTAATTTTGCCCTCTCTTCAGTCTACACCTCTAAATGTTTGCTTCTCTTCAAGATCAAACTTCTATTTGAAACCAAAGTTTTTAGAATAGATGTTTCAGTCTGCTCTCACTCTGTCCTTCCCTAAAGATTATTCCGTCGTCCACTGGACACTGTTCTGGCATCCTCTCTCACCCTGAAAGTGTTCTTGTTGATGGTACCAAATTGAGTTGACCTTTTGAAGGCCTCATCTTACTGGACATCTCTGCATGATTGAAAATTTCCTTCTTGAAAATTCTCTTCTCTCTGGGTTATGAAGCTCTATTTCAATATCATGAGGCAATTCCTTTCATTTTTAACCCATACATGAACCCTTCACAGTTCCTGACACCTGGAAAACCTCAACAGTTTCCTTTCCTTGCAAGTTAACCTGCCACAGTTTCATATAACTCTTGGGTTAGAGACTAGGAGTCTTTTTACTTAACACTAGCAGTGCCAGAGAATCAGCATTTGCACTATTTTCTGAGCTCTGATTCCCACAAAGGGACACAAAGAAGGCCACTCTGTGAGTTGCACTATAGAAGAGGAATTCTGAGCTTAGAGAAGCAAGATATTGTGTAATGGACTCTAAGTCTGTCTGATCTTCACCCTGCAGGAAGACATTATCTTTGTTATTCTGGGCCGGAACTAAACTTCCCCATGTTCTGGAGGGAGACACTAACTCCATCTTCTAAGCTTATTAACTACACAAACATCCTTGAAAAGATAGCCCAGAACAAAGACCATCAGTGCATCTGCTTTCAAGATAAGACATGAGAGACTCATGGAGAACTGTCTCCTAAACCTAAAAAATGGTCCTTCAACTACCATTTTAACTTCAATGACCTCTAAAACTTTCTCTCTTTGAACTCTCATCATGGCAACTTGGATGATATGTCTAAAATAGAACCGTTTTTCTTTATCCCAATTATGTTCTCTTTCTGCATTTCTCAGTTTAGTAAATGCTGTCAATATTTATTATTGCAAAGTAGTAAAATCATAGCCATTCTTTGAACCTTTCTTTCTTGTTCACTAATAAGTTATTAAAGCCCTGTGGGTTTTACTTGAATAATTTTTTTTTTTTTTTACAATTATAATTCCCACCTCTGTTTTGGTTCAGCCCTCAACATCCTACTTGAGGCTGTAACTACAGCTCTTTAATTGGTCTCTCTAATTCTATGCTCACTCCTTCAGTTCTATCCTCTACATGGTTGCCTGAGTGATCTTTCTAAAAATGTATCTATTTCAGAACTTTTTAGTAACTCCCTGTATGGATGACACTTGGTACCTCTTCCCTAAAATCTGAGGTGTGGATGGCCAAGTGAAAAGTGGACAGAGATCTTATCTGTGGAATACACATTTCTGTTTCATTTAGTAGTAAATCATACATGCCTGTACCTTATGTAATATTTAACATCCAAAATAAGCTTTATTTTCTCCTATACACACTACATACATCACAGCCCTCTTCAAATATAAGGCTTACTTTTGTCTTCAGTGTTTCTACTCTGCTGGTCAACAAGTGGTAAGAAACTTTGTTAGAGGTTTTACAAATAAAGTCCTTGTAGTTCTGTCATAGAAGGATATAGTAACCTGCTTATACAAATCTATTTTTAAAATAGCTTCACTGCATTGCAGAGCTATGTGCTGAATACTCAGCTGCTAGCAGAATTTGGGTCTCTAGTTCTCAAAATACTAATAGTAAATTAGTTAAAAAAAATGTGTAATGCTCATTGAAAAGCAGCTTTCCAGACCTTGGATTAGTTATGAGACAGGATGGAAGGTGGCAGGGCACAGCCACTCAAGGAATGACAGCAATTTAACACCAAAATGGTGGAAGATTCACCTCCTAGTTGGCCTTGAGGATTAAGAAGTTTGACTTCTAGTAGACCTTGGGCTTCATTATATGCTCATTGTAACAGCATGATAAGTAACATGCCCGCAGGCGCCATGACAGCCCCAAGGCTAACTGCAAAAGGCCAAAGATTGGGCAGTGGCCCAATCCCTGGGAATCCCAGCTCCTTCCCCAGGGCAGTTGGAATGATTCCACCTTTAGGCATGTGAAGGTACTAAGCCCATAAAAACTGGCAACACCTTGTCTAGTGGCCCTTTTCGCTCCCTCCTCTTTGGAGACAGCCTGCGCTCTGTCTATGGAATGTGTACCTACTTTTACTTTAACCTGAGCACCCAATTCCCACATCTATTTCCTTACCTTTCTCTTGCCTTACGCTGTATGCAATATCTCTCTAAATAAATCTCAACTGTGGCTCACTCTTGAATTCTTTCCTGTGCGAAGCCAAGGACCCATACTTGGCGGGGCATGTACCAGGGGCTCAACAAGCCTGGGACACAGCTCTTCTCATGCTCCACATTTGTTTTCCTGCATCAGTTAGAAGCTTTAGTTATATCTTCAATGGAATTTGTCAAAATGTGCTTAGTGACAAACATTAAATGGCACACAGTTCATCATTTGAAATTATGGTAATCAATATTTTTTAGGGCAAGAATGGCAGTTACATGGATGAAACTTCTCCCACCCCCAACCCTTTTTATTTGCAAAGAGTTGACATTATCTGAAGGAAGGGCTTCAGATTTCAGATGAGGGCTGAGGAGAAAAGCTCTAGCAAAAATGAATTGGAAGAGTGTTAGAAGTTGTGCTCAATGTTGTGCCGTGATGGTGTGCGGGTTGGTAAAAGAATTTACCAAGAACCAAAGACCACGAGGACTTAAGAACAAAGTGGAGGTTTAGTAGATACGCTGCTGCAGACAACAGCGGGCCACACAGACAAGAGGTGCCTGGTGAGCGCTGGGGAGGACGTTCAGGGCCTTTTATTTGGTGTGAGGGGCTGTGCACATGAGGAGTAGGGGGCTACATGATCAATTCATGCACAGCTGCCTGATTGATTGTAAGATCTCTCAGGAACCACTCTGAATAATAGGGTTTGTAACTTGATAAAGGCAGGATTCCAGGCCTTTTCCCCTAGAGTGTTGTGAGATGGGCTGTTTCCTGGGGCGATGAGTTTTGTTAGGGTAAACACACAACAAGAGAGGATTCTTTTATCTTGTAGTAATGCAGGCATGCGGAGTGTCCGGCAGTGAGGAGTGGGGGTTGAGGTGTCAATAGCCTCCTGGCACACAGAAAGCCCAGGGGTGGGAGTTTTATGACTCTAGAGAGTGCCAGACGGCTCCACGTGTAGGAATTTGGTAACATTGCATTTGATAGTTGTATTTCAATGAGAATAAATTTAAATCTATGTAGGATGGTCCAATTTGGCGTATGCCTGGTAACAATTCTGCAGATAGTTTCTTAAGAGACAGAGAAATGTTAATTTAAGGTAACAGATAAGGAAGAAATAAAAAGCCATGTGTAGGGTAAAAACAATCTTTACTGACTGTCCAGACAATTACATGAATGTAACTTTGCAAATGGAATTCCAGCTGCTACGTATCAAGAGTCACAGTCTGCCACCCCCCTGAGGATAGAGAGGCTCTTAGGCTAGATACACATATGAAAAAGTTTTATTTTTATATTCAGTGGTCTTTTAATTTCAAACTGTGTTATATTGGAGTTCATTATAATGGCATTTAAATATGTTATTATCTCCGTGTGTTTTGATGTCTCATTTATTATTAAATTTTATATGTTGATGCTAAGCCTTTGGAAGACTTCTTATCAGTGTATGACCTCTTCAGTAACAATAACATTAGATAAGGAATTACTTGGGGGATGGGAACTATTACAGACCATCTCAGTGCAGCTTTGTGACACTCATCTCATTTACTGTGACTTTAGTCTCTTGATACTGGAGTAGCTATGATTAATACCACACCATGGAAAAAAAATTTTTTTTTTTTGAAATAGTCAAAACATTAGTGACTTTGATCTGGAATACAAGGTTAATACCAGCCTAAAGTTTTTTAAAGTAAAATTAAGGTGAAAATCTGAGAGCAATGCCAAGCAACCAGTTTAAAAAATGACATCCATAAGGTGAATAAAAAATTCAGGAGCAGGTGAAATTGGTTGCACTTTGAATTGGTTTCAGATTGTAGTTTTCCCTTAATAAATGCATCAATTGCAGTCTTCATGAATGATTATCTTTAATCATCATCCATCTTTTGCATCAGTAACATATGGCATGGCAGGAAGCCTTTTTATACTTCCAATGATTATATTACATTGGTTTAAACTTTCAGTACGATTCTACGATTTTTTTCCTCCTTTAAATTATTCACCGTAAAGCAGAAACTTCTTTTTTCATTTGCTTTATCTTTTTACCACATGAGTACATGATTATTCAAGCAGCATTATTTACTTAAATTAAAAAGGGATAAATTGGGAATTCGAGATTTGCAGATACTGACTAATATATATAAAACTGATAAACAACAACTTCATACTGTATAGCACAGGGAATTATATTCAATATATTGTAGTAACTTATGGTGAAAAAGAATATGAAAATGAGTATACGTATGATCATGTATGACTGGAGCATTATGCTGTACACCAGACATTGGCACAACATTGTAAACTGACTATACTTCAATAAAAAATTAATACACAAAAAAAGTATAATATTCACATTGAAATTTCAACTCATTCCTTTCTAAATCTGTATTTTTTAGGTAGAAAAAAATGTCTAAGGATAAAAAAATGGCTTTATCTGAGGGTGTATTTTACTTGGTTTCCATCCCAAATTCAGACACTCCTAATATATAATGTCTTTATTGGTAATTAGTCATTTTTGTTTGATTATTCAATTCACTCATGTGACATATCAAATACTACATTCTTTGCAGATTATATGTAGATTAAATTTATCCTGATGCAGTTTATTGAAGTGATAACCTCTATTTTTAAGGAATAAGAAATTAAAAATAAATTTCATGTATTTGGCTTAGAATCTCATTTTATTTTCTTATGATAAAATTTTAATTTCGTATCACTTAGATGTGGAATTTAATTACTATATGAACTGAAACGTTGAAAAAAAACCTAATTATTTCAATGCCGGAGACAAACGAATCTGATTACTGCTGAATGAACTGCTGGGCTATTGACCATCATAATGGCTGACGGAATTGATTATATAGAAAATAGCCACTCTTTACCGAATGATTGAGTGATGAGAAAGCTCTCATTTGCCAGTCAGGCTTCATGGAATCATCCCTGAAAAGAAATCTTAGCTGGCTGTTTGCATGCCTATTAGAACAATGAGAAATAATTGCTAAGTAACTTCTGACTTAGACACATGTCACTTGTCACGTGAGCAAAGCTTAATAACACAGATTTTAAGCAGTGATCGTTTCAATGTTGGAGTGCTTTTTAAGAATTTCTGAGTTAAATGGTTATGACTTGCTTGTGTTTGCTGCTCTGAGGAACATTAAGTAGCATTTATGTAGGTTTCTTTTTAAGATACTGTAAGAAGTGTGTATGAGACAATAATGTATATATTGAGACATTACTATATCTAGTCTTCAGTGGATGAGATGGAAGTAGATGAACTTATTGTGTTTTCTCCTTTTAAAATTTTAAAAAAATTTTCACTTGACTATTAGATGTAGACACTTGAGGAGGAAAGGGAGAGACGCTTAACTTGTGGTAGGATGAACTATTTTGAAATAGTATTCAGATTTTCCCCTGAAATTTCCTTTTCCCTCTTTTTCTTCCACATCCTATTATTAGAGTTTTCTATGTTTATTGCCTAAGAAAAGAAAAGAATGCAGAGAAAAATTAATCTACTCCTGCCTAAGAAGGAACATGGGAGTTTTCATGACGGGTGAGAGAAAGAATTTCTATTCAAAGTCTAGATTAAAAACACTGTTGACTGTGGGATGGGGGAAGAGAAGAGAGATGTGAGGAGACTTTAAAGAAGGAATGGAGAGTTGATGCATCTGCAGGACCAGGGACCGCGTGTATGTGGGTATGCGTTTTTAGCAAGCGTTCGTTTCTACCCCCTACTATGCTCTCTTCTGGGTAATGGACCTGGAAGTCTATGGATACACTTCTCAGCATCCTTTACCAGCAATGTTCAGCTTTCAGCTTCACCATAAAGAAACTAGAAAAGAAAAAAACTAGAGTGAGACTTGAAAGGCAGAAGAAATGAAGCCGAAGCCAAATCATTGCTCCTTTATCTGCAGGAGGCAGATGTGTGGGCTTTGACAGATGGGAAGCTTCTTATGGCCTCTGGTTGCCGCCCTGTGAATCACTCTCCTGGGAGCTGTAAGCAGCTCTGATCACAGGTTTAGGTTACTTCCAGTTCCTGAAGTGCTCAACCCTGTGAAAGCCAGAAGTCAACTAGAGAGTTTAAGCCACGGTATTTTTTTCTTTTTTTCAGCTTCACTCCTGCAGCCTTTTCAGGAGTTTTAAAAATAACTAATCCACTGTATTTGTTTCTTTCTTGATTGAAATACCTGGAGTGTTTTCTGTTACACTCCAGGTATAATAGAACCTTTATACCCGGCTACACCTTGACTGACACACTTTACATGTATGTTCAATTTTCTCTTACAGTCTCTCTAATGTCAATGGACACATCTGCCCAAATAATTTTCCTAAACCAATTCTTTTATCTGATCAGTACTTCAAGATAAAGTCCAACAGAATCTGACTCAATTTTGACTTCCTGATTTATAACCTGCCAGGCCTCTGTCAGGTCCTTGTCCTCAGTAGGGTCTGCCGAATGGGTTTATCTACAGTCACCAAGTGGGTTGCACCTTCTTATCTGAATCATGCACATTTGTCTCCTCCTGATGGGAACTCTTTTTTCCAACCATGCACGGCCATTTCCATTTCAGGCTTCAGCTAAAACTCCCTTTTTCTTTTCAAGGTTTCCTTAGTTCACCCTCACTCAGAGTGATCTTACCTGCCTTTGAACTTTTAGCATCTGTATCACTCTTTTTTATATCTTCTGCTGGCTGTTTACTGTTATTTTTTATGTGCATGATTTAAAACTAAATCTAACTGCAAGCTTCCTGATAGGGAAATCATGCATCAGTTTATGCTGCAAGCCCTGGAGCAAAGCCTTCCTTTTTCAGGTCCACATCCCAAAGGTAGGCAGGAACCCTTCTATAGCATCTCTGACATTACCATCCAGCCTTCAGTGATGGAAAGCTAATTGCGTGATTGTACTGATGGAGCTGTTAGGAAATTCTTCCTTATGGTGTGCATAAATGCAGCTACCTGCAACTTCAAGATCTGCTTTCTTTAGCTACCCTGAATGGGTCTACGCATCTCTCTTGTGTTATGCTTTCTAAAATTTAACGTCATTTTTAAGGCCCCCACATGATCTCTATCAAACTTTTTTGATTATATTCCCTGAAAGAAATCTTTATGTGGTGACCAATTATGTGCACAAACACCAACACATATATGTGAAACAGATGCTTCAGAAAAAAAATTTACCTTTCCTATGTATATTATTTTATCTTTTTATCCAATGTATTCAATTTTTTTTTAATGTAAATGTTTACTTGATAGTTTGAATTCATCACCAACTAATGTTGCAAAACACTGATTTGGACCTCATTTCCATTCCAATCTTGTCTTACACAATATTCTTCCACGCTCTTCCTGTATCAGCAAAACTGGCCTTTCCTCTGTTTTATGAATGGGCCTAAGTGCTTCCTGTGTCAGGGACTTTATGCATATTCTCTTGAATACCATCATCTCTTAATCCTTGCTATTCTGACTTAGAGAACTCTGGATCTGGTTCAGTTTTTTCATTTTGTAGACGAGAAAATTGAGGCATAGAGAGACTAATTAAATGATCTATATGTATATATATACTAAATCAACATGTATTAGAATTTGATTATCTCTGTGTTGCTAAGCAAGGCCCTATGGGTAATAAGAAAATAGCTTCCCCTCCTCCCCTGGGAACACACCCACACACACAGACACACACACACCCCTCCCAGTTATTCTCATCCCTAATTTCTTCAAGTTTCTGCTCGGATGTCATCTTTGAAATAACACCTGTCCTGACCATTCTAAATATTGACGCTTCTCCCAACCCTGGACTTAGTATTTTCTTTGCTTTGCTCTACCTTTAATTTTTTCCACAGCAGATATCATGGTCTAACATGTTAAATTTGCTTATATATTATGTTCACTTTTTATTTCTGTATCCTTCTGCCAGGATATAATCTCCATGGAAGCAGGAATATTTGCTTTTATTAATGGAGAACAAACTCTCAGCTCTTGGAATGGAGGGAGTAGGTACTCAGTTAATCATTATTAAAGGAATGAATGAACGCAAACATCCACTTTGTCAAAAATCACAGCTAGTAATTAGATGGTTAGAATGAAAACCAGATCTGCTGACTCTTATTTCAAATTTTTTCCTTTGAATCCCACTGACACATTAGTTTTTAAGTGAAGATACATTCCTGTGTTTATTCAATAAGAGTCTTACTCAAATGATATCTCAGATATTGAATAAATATAAGTTTCTCCCTAATACAAGTGATACCCAAGATGAAATAAGTATAGGAAAATAGTAAACTAAAATATTTAAATAATATTTAAATAATGATTTAAATATCTTGATTATTTCATTGAAGCATTATTGACCTCTCTTTATATGTAAATATTATAATTTCTTGATTTTTTTTTACCTCACAGATTTATTCAGTTTTCTTTAGAGCTCTGATTTTTTTTAATGGAAGTATAGTTGATCTACAATGTTGTGTTAATTTCTGATGTACAGCATAGTGATCCAGTTATACATGTGTATGTATATATATATATATATATATATATTCCTTTTCAAATTCTTTTTTGTTATGGGCCGTTACAGTGTATTGAATATAGTTCCCTATGCTATGCAGTAGGACCTTATTGTTTATCTGTTTCTTATATAGTAGTTAATATCTACATATCCCATACCTCCAATTTATTCCTCCCCACTGCCTTTTCCCCCAGTAACTGTAAATTTGTTTTCTCTGTCTATGAGTATGTCTCTGTTTTGTAAATCAGTTCATTAATGCCTTTTTTTCATGTGTGTGATTCCACATATAAGTGATATCATATGGTATTTGTCTTTCCTCTTCTGGCTTACTTCTCTTAGTACACAAGTGGACCTGGAGAGCTCTGATTTATTACTCTGCTCTTCAAGCCTGCTCCTTGCTACAGGCCCAGGGGAGGGCTGATTATCTCCACTACACGCCCCTTCCCACCTTAAACTTTACTCTGAGCATGTGCTGCTGAACTGTGCACCTTCTCTAGGTGTCCATCTACTCTTCCTACAATGTTCAGAGTTGCTGATTCTGAGGTTAATTGGCAGATCACTGATGGAATGATCTTACTCACAGAAATTTCCACTCCTTTCTGCTAACACAAAGTATGTTCCTAAGGATACTTTCATTTATTTCTCTGATTATAAGTCTTACAAACACAAGAAACCACAATATTAAATTCTTATGCAATATGAGTTCCAAACCAAACCAAAACTTTACAAACCTCTTCCTCTTCCATCAGTGGTGCCACAGTGTCTTATGGATTATCCACACTTTTCCCTGAGTGCTCCAACATAGTTATGTGCCAGGTTTGATAGAGTTTATCTATAATGAATTTGTTTTTACATTTCTGTCCCTGTCTGTAAGGTACTGTTCTACTTGAACTTTTATTATTTCTAGCTTGGGCCAGTAATAGCCTCCCAAAGGCCAGATCCTCCAACCTACCCCATTTTCACTCCATCTTTTATCTTGCTTCCAGATTAGACAAACTGAAGCACCGTTCTGATCATATTACTCCCTGGATCCATATTGTTTACTCATTAAAATCAAACTAGAGTGATGATTCTTAAATTTTTCTCCCATTATACCGCCAACTGCTAAGGAAAGTGAAGAAAAATTCTTAAGGGAATGCAGTGGCTAGCTCCATACCTAAAGTGTCTGATATTTCTTTCATGTTTTACATTAAAATTGAAATAAAAATGTCATTATATTCCACTAATGTTTTAAATTCTTACCATTAAATGTCTTACCTTGATGCTTCAGGAATATGTTCCAGAAAGAATGTGAACATCTGGCAAATATCTATATATTTCTGTGGTTTCTCAAAAACTTCGGTTGAGAAGCTCAGCCTTCCGCAACACGATCCTAACTTATTTTCCCAGCCTCATCTCTCACCATCGCCTCCTGTAGTCCATACTCCAGCTGGTGGGTGGTTTGATTTTCCCTTTTCAATTCTTTTGTTCGTTCTGTGCTTCCTGTTAGCAATTTTTTCTCCCTAGTTATTCTCTCATCTCCTTAGTTTCATCTTCCATTTCCATTACTTTTAAATATATAAATACCTTTAGTTTCGTTAGATTCATAATGTCCTTGTTCCGTTTGTAAGCATTAAAGCTTTGTTAAGAGTTCGGTTTCTCTTCTCATCATATTTTTGAAAGTGAGCAGAGACTATGTTTCTCACATTTGATATTGGCTTAAATTGTGCTAGTCATGGAATAACTTGTATTATAAACTTCTTTCTAACCAGTTGCGTTTGTCACAACATCTGAGATATAAAAGTACCATTAGAATCTCATAATGTATTTTATTTTATAATTGAGCACAGGAACATGTTTTACTTTATAATTTGCCCTATCTCTATCAAGCTGTGGTTTGTTCTAGTTTATTACATAATTTTTAGTTTCTACTTCGAGGCTACAGATTGAGCCCAGGTGGAACATATACTTTCTGCCTGAGATTCCATTAAATTTATGATAAAGATAAGAAGCTTTTAAGCTTACAACCATGAAGAGGGTAGGGGGAAGGCTATCAGGATATTTCAACACATTTATTGCAAATAGAAATCAGATGAATGAGTTTATCTTGATGAGCCAAGCACAGGAAACTTACAATGTAAATATTTATGAAAAGTCCTACAGTGGAAGAGGGTTGCAGACTAAGAGATTGTAAGATAAATGAATGGCATGCGTCCTAAGTCAGCCATAACGAAATACTTCACTACTGATACAAAAATGATGGTGGCTAATCAGAATGGACACTTAAACATTAGAGAATGACACCATCAGTGTAAACTGACTAATTATAACTCCTGTGTGCCTGTAAGTGTGACCGTTTACTTCACTTACACTTGAGCACAGAATGGTTAGATGCTTGGCGTTTTACCCTGGCAGAAAAGGGGTAGGGGGAGACAAAAACGTAAAACAAGGGCAAAAGACACGCAGAAACTAGCAGAGACTTCTCTTCTATCGAAATGGAATAAGCTGAGTGGTAATAACTAGGGCAGGTAATACGACTCGTGTCTTTCCAGGAGACACTGGTTCTGTGTTGATGGTCTAACTCGAGAATCACCCCAAGGGTGAAATAAAGATATTTCAGACAATAGACGATAAGTTAGAAAAGAGCGTAATTAAGAACTTCAAAACAATCGAAAAGATATTACATCTCTAACATGAGAACTGTGTGTAAATACACACATAAAAGGCTTTAAATTAGGTGGAGAAAATGTATCATAGGGAGAATAAAAAAGGTCTATAAAACATGAGGAAGAAGATAAAAGATGTCGAGTATCAATTCAAGAGTTTCAAAAACCAGAGGAAACCAAGGCAAGTGATAATACATTAAATATATTGTATTTGAGAATCTTCTTGTCTTGGGAATTCCGTCTTATATAGAAATAGTGGTCTTAAGATTTTTACTCCAGCTTTTTAATTTCAGGCAAGTTAATGAGTGTTTTACGATCTCCCTTTACTGAGCAGTAAATTGAGAATATTGAATTAGAGATGGTGATGGCACTTTTTGTATAGGTTTAATACAATACAATTTTTATTCTGGTTTTAAAAGTGTTTTGTTTTTCTTAATGAGAATCCCCATGGTGTCTTAATTTTCACCCTTAATTTCACCTTAATTTTCTATTTTTCTTATTCTTATCCAGTAGTCAGTTTTAAGATTTTTTTTTTAGTACTAAATGTGTGGAGATTTCCTGTTAATACCCAAAGAACTGGAAGGTAGATATTTGAATATTTTTGTAGTTTGTAGATGTCTGACCTGTGTTTGAAATACATTATCATAACAATAAAAACATGTCAATACTGAAAAACAGATAAGAGGTGAAGCCAACAGCTACATTTCCAACACCATTGTCTATTTCCATTTATCGCAATTTTTTTGCTTATGTCTGTGTTTGTAAGTATGTAAGAAAGTTTGTCATCCAGGGCTAGGGGCACTAATGAAATTACCGTGAAGCTGTCTTTGAAAAATGAGAGGAATCCACATTTGGTTTCCATAATGAAATCTATATTTGCTTGGTCATGGTCCAAATCAGTTTGAAATAGTATACATCTAATTGAGGCAGATGAAGTTGTCCAAAACTTAATAAGGATAAAAAAAAAAAAGAAGGAAAATTTAAGGAGAAAATTTCCAATTACAGATGAGTAACTGTTGATTACTCAGGCCCAAGAATTAATACTGATTAATGTTACATAATTCAGCAGATCTTGCCAGGATAAAGAGGTATTTGTGAGCTCAGTATCATAAGAGGCACAGAGCTGCTTTGCAACTTGCATTTTATGTCTGCTCTCCTCTCCCTGGTCTGTACTCTTGGGGTGAAACTTCACTGCAGTTAAGCAGACCTTCCCATTCTAGGGAGATTATTCTCTACAACTTCTGGGTTTTCATCCTTGTCAATCACCCGAAATAATGCCTAACAGTTTTTTTTTTTTTTTAACCCTTTCAGGATTCTGCCACATATTCCTTTACCTGAATATTTCCTAGATCTGCTCTTCACAGTAAGTTCCTAAATAGTGCCCTAAACACTGAATATTTATGTTTTGTCTGGATTTTTAACTGTACATGGAGACTGAGTGTGTTTGTTACCTACACCATCATCATGACGTAGGATTTGAGGGGGCAGTAGGCAATGTCTACAATGAATAACAGTGTACATGAGAGCCTATTTTTGTTCTGGTTTATTTAGAATGTGCTCTTTTGCTCAGCTTTGAAAGGGCCTTAAAGCAATTAATGATATCTTTTAAAAGGGTGGTTTAAAAAAACTCACTAAAAAGAGTGCAAGGTGTAGTGTGAAGCTCTAAAGAAATATTTATTGCTCTTTATAAGTGTTTAGCTCACTTATGGATTCCATAGTTTTTAGGCAAGTAGGACCAGTCATAAAAATGAACATGAGAGATCAGCTAGGGTCTAAAAGAACGATCAGAAAGAGGAATGTAACATTTTAATTGGAAAAGGTGGAGCTTAATGTTAGTATCAGTGCTCACGGCCATCAGCTACATCACTTTAACATTTGAAGGGGCTTGTGAACATTTTTGCTGATAGAAAATCTTTTTGTAGGTCTTTGCTGAGAAGCAAGATAGAACTATTTAGTGCAGGGAGGGACAAGTTTAGTAAATGGGATACTATAAAACTTAAAGTAAGAATTGGAACTGAAAGTGATGGTATTAATTTCCTTGGCATAAATTTCTGCTTTCTCATCCTGAAGTTTTATTTTGGCATAAAGAGAGCAATAACACTAAGCCCTCCACTGGAATCCAAACTGAAGATAGATGATTTTGTCTTTAAAAATTTCATTATAAAGGACTAAGTATGGAATAGATGAAAAAGTATTTTAATTTAATGATAAAAGTGTCCCTTTTGGGTCAGAGAACCCAGGTTGGAGACAGAGTTGCATTTGTTTGTAGCCTTTTCTTTTATAAAACAGAAATAATAAGATTTACTTCAATGGATGGTTGTAAGAATGAAAAAAATTATGAGAAAGTGTGACATTTTTTAAGCTATCAGATTTTATACAAAAATCAGATATTAAAATAATAGAGACTGACATTTTGTAAATTTAAAAATGAAATAATTTCAAAGTATAAATATCCTAGTCTCTCATTGGAGGCGCTGTGAAATTAGGGGAAGATTATAGGCCTTGATGTTAAAACAGTCTGAGTTTGACTCCTGATTTGAACACAAGTTAGCTAAAGGAATCAATGAGTTTATTTAATGTCTTTTCTGGTTATCTATTGCTGTGTAAACTACTCAGAAACCAAGTGGCTTAAAACAACAACTGTTTTATTATATCTCATGATTTTGTGGGTCAGGAATTTGGGCACAGATGGTGCTTCCTCAGCTCCACGTAGCACTGACTGTCTCTCACGGATGTTCAGGTGGTGGATGGGCTGCTGTGGGAGGGCAGGATGGCTTCCTGTGCATATCTGGTGCCATACTGGAGAGGACTAGGAGGCTGGGGTCTCAGCTCGTCCTGTGGAAGACCATACCAGCGTCTGACATCTTCATCATGTCAGGCTCAGGGGAGCTGAACTCACTACATGGAAGCTAGCTTTTCCTATAGTGAACATCCCAGTGGACCCAGGCAGGAGCCATACGGCTTCTTGTGACTTAAACTCAGAAGTTCCAGACCATCCCTTTTGTCACATTCTTTTCTTTGTGGGAGACATAATGTCTAATCCAAATCCAAGAGGAAGGGGAATAGACTCCAACTCTTAATCTGTCATCGTAGCTCTCAGCCTCAGCTTTCCCCAAAGAGTTGTTGTGAAGGTCCGGTGAGACTGTCTTTAACTGCCTCTCATAGAAACTTACCAAGAAAATTCCCTTCTCTTTTCTTCTTCATGCATCTGGAGATTATATTCCCCATGTCACTAGGATACCTGGGAACCACTGAAGTAAGCACAACAAGCATTCAAACAGCAAAGTCCTGCTGTACAGAACAGGGACATGCATTCAATACCTTGCAATAACTAATAATGGAAAAGAAAATGAAAAGGGATACATGTGTATATATGTATAACTGAATCACTATGCTGTATGCCGAAAATTAACACAACACTGTAAACTGACTGTACTTCAGTAAAAATAAAATAAAAGGCACTCTTATTTAAAAAAACAGTGAAAGTGAATTTATGTACTTTAATCACAGAAAATACCTAAGGCTCAGACCAGGTACAATCTTTAACTTATTATAGGCCAATTCTCAGAGTTACTTGTTTTTGCAGCATATAGCAGATTAGAAAGAAAAAAATTAAAAGAAAGCTGGACTTCTAAAAAGAGACACAAGTAAGGAACTTTGAAGCCAAGGGGAAGAAAAAGTATAAAATACAGGCCACTGCGACTCTAGCATTCTGGGACTTTTTGATGGAATAATAGTCTGTCAGGATCTCAGTGACTCTTGTTTTATAGTCTAAGTTGCCAATTACTGTTTCTTATGACTTCAGTAACACAAATTTAAATTTTGTTTCGTGTCACCTGAAAGTATAATAGAATGTATAATCTCTTTTAGAGAGATTCTAAACCTTGATAGTTAACATTAAATGTGTATCACGTGTGAAGTGTAAGTTTCAAGATTTCCTGCTCACGGAGTTTTTCTTTCCCTAATGGTGCTATATAACTGATGTGTTTCAGTATGATGTTATGCCATGATATGAGAAATATCTGTCGTTTTTTTGGCTGACCAGCAGCTAAACCTTGTTTTGAAGTTTTTGGAGTTATTTACCTTGAATCCGGTGGGATTCAGAGAGTACCTTCCCATGAGAAATTGGAAAGGGCAATATTCCCTTTCGCAGCCTTCTGGGCAACAAGTGGTGTAGCTGTGATGTTGGCTTAACTAGTCATAGTTGCTTCACCTGCGGAACCATGATCCTGTGCTGCAAAGAGCCAGGCAGGGCAGCAGAGGTGGGGCGGCAGCAGCCTCCAGTTCTCACGGCCCGCTGGCCTACAGCAAGCTTCAGTGTACACATCAGACCTGTTTTGTTGCAGGATTTTACTGTAATCCCGCCTGACACCTGCCTTATTATTTGTGCCTTTTTCCAAGCCAGGTTCTCTAGGGTTTCCTGCAATTCTGTGACTTATTGATAATCATTTCACTGTATCTCTTTGTTTAATCAGAGTTGGATTCTATTGCTTGAATTAAGAATGCTGATCATTACAGAACTTACTATCAAAGTGCTTGGCAGACCACAGACCCATAGGGAAATGGTAGCAGTGGTTCTGGATTCTGGCTCTACATTAGAATCCCCTAGAGTGTTTGGAAAATACCAATACCCAAGCCAGCCCAGATCAATCACATTGATCAATGTCCAGGGATAGGACCCAGGTATTGATACTTGGAAAAATATTTAGGTGATTCTAATGTGAGGATTAATATAGAGAAAGAAATTCAGTGACTTATGGAGATGGGGATGTTGAAATGGATTAATTATATGTAACTTGTTCACCTATTCCCAAGTTATATCTCCTAAGAAAGCCCAGGATATACTTCTTTAATCAAGGCTTTGGGTGACTACAAGCATTCTTGAAAACCACTTTTGTAGTTGTTCTCTGTAAGCCAAAAGTGTAGTGGAAACATTGCCACTGAAATGGGATCTCTGACTTTGATGGAATTAACAGGGTCCAAGTTAGTAGTTTTCAACTAGTGCATCTAACTTCCAGGCTCGAAGGAGGATGCAGTTATTGTGATAGTCTGCAGGGCCTCCCTGATGATAACAGTGAGCCGTCCAGCTGGGATTGTTGCTATTGCCAAATGAGTCATGGGCTCCTTAGACTAAAACGGATGAGAAACCTACAGAGTCCCTATTTGATTTGTACAACTGGAAAATTCCAAGTCTCGTGAACAAAAGTCTGACTTGATTCATCTTTTGACAGTCCTAGATCTATGTCCAATTTCCAGCCCTAAGTTCATTTGCACACCCAGAGACCTTGGATGAAAAATAGTACCTCTGAGGGTAGAACCTCGATAACGTAGTAGTTCCAACAGGGTCTATGACTCCTAGCCTTCTTCAGCAGTCCTTGGTTAGTTACCAGGTAGCTCAAAGGTCCTTGGCTGGCACAGGGCAAAGGCTGTACAAAGGTTTCAAAAGGTTTTTGTTGTTGTTGTTACTAGATCTGTGTTAATTCTAATTCCTGGGGACCCAGGATACCCTGAGAGTCAGAACACAAATGGAGTCTTGGTTCATCTGCCATATACCAGGCCCTGTGGGACCTTGACACCACCCTGTGGACAATTTTTCCACACTCGGGTGTGTAGAAGTAAAGGATATGCTAAGCAACAGGAGAATCCACACTTCTACATCCTGCCCTAGAGGGCAAGAGCGATTATGCTAAAAAGAGCTACGAGAAAACCTCTGGGGCTCCCTCTCCTCAGTCAATAGTACGTCTAAGGGAAATACAAGTATCAGTGCCATTTTGAGTCTTGAAAGAAACAGGGATAACGAGCTCTTCCCATTTCCTTTTACTCTGCCAGCTTGCCTGTTGCGTACAGAGGTTGGATATGCCCGTGGAGAATGATGGTGCATTGCTGGAAGCTTCATCTGATGGTTACTCCTATAGCAGCTGCAGTTTCCAGATGCGGTCTCTTGATGGGAACAAGTAAGTGGAAAACCTAGTCCTGGTACACGGCCATCGGTCTGGCTAACCTTTTATTCTCTGCCCCTAAAGCAGACAATATCAGATGCAGTCTGCTTTCACCTTGAAAGTACACATGCGTAGCAGAGGGTAAAGGCAAGTCTCAGAAACTGAAAGGGACTTACAAGCTCTGTGTTAACAGTATTAGGGCCACAGCAAGCCCTGAGAAACAAACTGTGCAAGTGGTTTGGATGTGTCTGTTTTGCTACAGTGCCACCCTCCCCTCCCTGAGTTGCTAGAAAAAGCGGGCCTAGTGTGATGGAAGGGTCCTCTTGCAGTCTGGTAGCTGACTTCAGGGTGTGCTTTGCGGGAAAATGAAAAAGAAAATCTTCCCACTGGACAGAACCCGGAGCAGAACACCACGTTGTCCATATGCTCTGGACAGAGAAATGGCCCAAACTGAGTAGCTATATTGCTTCCTGGGCCATGGCTAACAGTTTGGTGGTGAAGTTAAGGAAGTCAGAAGAAAAATGAAAAAGAAGCAAAATGTATAATGAATATGTGTTTGGTTGTTAAGACTATTTGATTCCACATGAAAGCTCATCAGAAGGGCCCTAGTGGAGGAAACTATAGATAAATGTGTGGGAAATATAACCCTCAAGTAGAAATACAATTACAGATTGATTATTTTAGATGCTACTACTGTATACAATAGATGGTTATTCTGCACTGGGATTTACTTGCTCTGCTTTTCGTGTATTTGCCAAACCTTGAACTTACTGATTTCTTTTTACAGCATCTTGAATTTGCACACAATCTCTCTCCTAACCAAGATCTCGAGTTTACTAGGCAGTTGCCCATCAGATTCATGGATTTTACCAAATACTCCATGATCTACTTAGCTGTTGACCTTTCAAAATGGGGGAATGGTTAAATAATTATCATGTCTGCTGGGAGATCACCATCACATATTTAGAATATTGTCCGCTAGGATGCACTGATACTCTGAGCCAGCAACGAATACAGGGTGTTGTAGCTCTCATGAATTGAGGAACTCGTGGACGGAACTGGGAGTTGCATGTTCTCAACAGCACTTATTATGGCCGGAAGCATTTCCTTTCCTGTCCCTAAAACACTATGCTCTGCTAGTGCAGAGGTATTTTTACTCAAGGGAGAAGTGTTTCTACCAAGGGACACAGCAAGTTCTATGTTGAATTAGAAGGTAAAACTTCTGCTGATCCATTTTGCACTCCTCACGCTGCTGAATTATCAGTCAAAGAGGAGGGCTATGATGCTGGCCCTAATGATTGAGCTTGACAGTCAAGGGTAGTTACATAGCTGATATACATTAAAGGATGGGACGTCTCTGACTAGAAGTCACCTGGTATCTTGGCTGCTCCCTAGTACTGCCGTGGCAAGTAGTCTAATTTAATGCTATTCCAACAGGGCTCTTTATAAATTAGAACTTGGTCACTTCACTAACCAGCTAGCTGATGAGAAAAAATTATAAGAAGGGAGAAAAAGGAAGAGAGTCATAAGAATAAAAACACCTTTATGAATAGCTATAGAGACAAGATTATAGTCTCTCCCATATTTTCCTCTTTGCCATATCAGTGTGTGTGTGTATATCTGTATTTCCTCTTATTTCCTTTTTTCCCTGTCACTTTTTTATATCAAGTAGTTTGGTGATTGCAAAATCTATACAGTTTAGTATATACATCACAGAATATTAAAATTGGATCATGGCAGACCTATAGTTGTAAGAGATCCAGGACTTAAAGCAGAATGTTGATTAAAATTTGGATCATCCCACCTTAAATAAGGACTGCAGATGTTTTCAGCACACAGGTGATAGTTACAGCATTAATTATGTAGCAGCAGTTTTTAAACCTTACAAATTTGAAGAAGGTTGTAAGTATTGTGCAGTCTAAGGAATGAATTATATTAATTATTTGTTTTTTTCTCCCTGTGTATCATCTCAGTCCTCCTTCTTATATTTGGGATTTACCCACCTCATGAGTCATGGTAGAAGGCAGGGCATCACTTTCTCCTTTTATAGAATCTGAGAATCAGATACTTAGTGGTCTAGCCTTTTTTCCAGCTAGAATGGGAACATGTGATGTAGGCGTGGTCTGTTAGATGCCGTCACCATGGGACTGCATGGGTAATTAATGACTCAAGCAAGCAAAAGGGATGGAGATTCTGTTTTGGTAGTGATGAACTTCACAAGCAGTAGTAACAGAATTAAGTTTCCAGGAGCATCTGTGGCAGTGATCCAGGAATGACATCAAGCGTCTAAGGTTGGCACTAAGATTTTTAAGGGACTTTTTTTTTGGCACGACTTTGGCTATGGTTCTGGCTACAGCTTCAAATCTTTTATTTCTGTCTTTTTCCATACCCGTTGCCTGCCATGCGCCACCCCCCTCCCCCCGCCCCCGCTTCTGGAGATTCAGTAAATCTTTCTAGACAGTATTTAGAATATTGTCCTCTAGGGCTGCAAAATACGCTTTAAATATATATATTTTAAATGTTTAAGTCAACAAGACCTTTCTTTCCATTGCATGCGACAAAGATTCTGACTGATTAAGAAGAAATGAAAGGCAGGAAGGAGGAAGGTAAAAAGAGCATTCTTTTCCTGGGTGACCCAAGGTAGCGTTAACTGGAAGGAGCTCAAAATCCAAGAAGTAAAAGGCCAGAGGACCAGAAAACATTCAGCACTCGAGGTGGTTTTTCCGCTTGGTCAGGTAGAACAGAGTTAATGCATTCTCTTAAGGTAGTGTGTGAAAGGAGAGAGGCAGACTGTAGGTAGCTGCAAAGTCAGCAAGGAAGACAATATAAGGTGCTTTCCTGCCAGGTTCTGGGCTGAGAGAACGGTGCTGAAGATGGGCGCTGAGACATATGTGTTGGGCACTGGGGCGTTGTGCACACTTATTTGAATAGTTTGGGTAGAGTGACGGTTAAAGGAGCTTTGCTATTGTTTAAATTTTCCAGGCTTTACTAGCTACATATAGGTTTACAGTAACACTAATAATCCAGTTCCATTGTCATTTGCTTTCTCTTTCTAATGTAAGTCATTAACAAGACAACCCTACTTTATAGTTTTGTGTCATGAAGACCCCAGTCTTCAGTGATGGTGCCTGGCAGGGCTCAGTTCTGGCTGTGGGGATGGGTGGGATGGCCTGGTCCCGCTCTCTCTCTCTCAATGGCTTCTTCCAAGCTTAGGGTTGTCTTTTTATAACATGCTTTAGAATGGGGGTGAGGATGGGGTCTCTGTTGTTTGTTCACCAGTATTTGGAATAATTTAAAATTCCTCATTTTGTAAGTATAAATCATGAGTCATAGTGCAACGAGAACATGGGACAGATCCAAGTAACAGACTTCAATATGCTTAAGATACTCCCTCTCTTCCAAAGACCAAAGCTTTTGGTTTTCATTGCTTTTCTTTACTGAAGTAAACTCATTGTCCCTGGCTCCTTCCTTCTTAGTATTTGTTCCTCTGCATAAGTCCCCTTCGAGTTCTCTTGTCCTGCCCCTAAGTTCTCCAGACACATTCAAGAAAAGTCTGCATCTCACTTAGATTCAAGCTAGGAGAGCTGCCACGCTGAGTGGGTGTTCACGTATAATGTGCCAGGATTAGAATTACAGACCAGTACTGAGCTTCCACTCACCTACACTCTGTGCGTGACAGGGGTATCAAGTGGATGAATTGGTGCAACAGGGCATAACTAGTTCCTAGAGATTCTTGATAGTAACTCACAAAAAATTCCCATTTGTGGAGGGAGACTTTCACATGTTAGACTGTAGATCTTTTCATGCTAAATTCAAAACACCTGGAGATGGAGGCAGGCATGCTGATACAAATTCAATTCACATTTCTGCTTTAATTGAGCAGCCTCAATTAACGTTATGCATCCATTGAGAAGTTACACATATGTATTCGGATATTCTTTTTGTTCATTGTGTATGTGGGCCACCAATCACAAAGATGAGGTTGTTGGCTAGGCCCATGGAAAGCCTACTAGTATTTAATGATACAGATTTTCCTTACAGAAGAGCTAACTTCCCTGTTATTTTCTGTCGCCAGTAGTTATGTTGTCAATTTTCTCGACCATTACAAAAAGACACGTCGGTATCATTTCCTTAAGCCGTGCAGTCTGGTTGAGACACTTTAAGCACGGTCGCGTGGCATTTTATTTCTACACCTTAGCTTTTGTGAAGTATGCGATAGTTCATAATACCCCTTCCTTCAGTCCTATGGAAAGTGGTTCTTCATCAATTACTTCTTTACACTATAATTTAATTTTAAGGAAATCAATTAATATACACTTCATGCCTATAGAGAAGCTGTGCTTTTGTTTCTAATATATTTCAGATTAGCCTGTTCCTTACACTGCAGGTTCCTTGGCTGCCATCAAAAGCAGTCATCTGTTCAACACTGTGAGGCAACTTTATACTCACTCTGGGAGTGAAACTCACTCAGCAAAGCTCTCTCTGTACCCTCAGTCCTTCTGAATCCTCAAAGAAGTGAAAGGCAGCACATAATCAGGTATCCTTTCACCCAAAACACATTTATTGATTTTTTTTTGATGAACACCATGCTAGGTAAAGGCGATGTAAAGATGAAGTCTTTGCCCATAACAGTCTGGTGTGGACACGTGCACATTTGATAGTAACAATACTATGTGGAAATAATTGCTATTAAAGATATGTTTAATGGATTGCAAAAGCCCTGAAGGTTGGTGTAAATACCTCAGTTAAGGTTTCACAAAAAGGCGATGTCTGACCTCAGTATTGAAGGTGCAGTAGGAGTTCAGTAAGTAGATCTGGAAGAAGAGGAGTCCCACTTGCTCCAGTCATTCCAGGCAAGACCCACCTAGAGCTGGTGACAGCCAGCCGCTTGCCTGACATGTGAGTGAGACCATCAGTGTCCAGCTGACAGCAGATATTTGAGTGAACCCCGCTGTGGCCCACAGCAGACTTGCCAGGCTTAACCCAGCCCAAATGGCCTCCCAAATCTTCCTAGGTTAAATAAATGCCGTTGTCTTAAGGCACTAATTGATGGGGTGGTGTGTTATGCAGCAGTGGATAACTGATGCAATTGTATTTGATTCTGGAAAATTAATAGAAAAGTTGCAGGGACGGATTATAGGAGATAAAGGTGAATCAGAGCATTTAAGAAGTAATTGGAAGAGCCCAGGAAAGGCCAACTGCTGTTCCTCAGGAGATGTTGTGCCAGAAGCCGGGAACTCAAAGCCTTTTTCCTGGGTCTTGTGCAAATAATCTGACTCCTTCCAGACTATAGCATCCTCCCTATCATCAAAGGCTGCTGATTTCTGAAATATGAATGAGAATCCTGTGCACAATAGTGCCATTGCTAGTTTACTTGCCTGGATTAGCATCCTCCCAGCGGACCTCCCAACCAGGTCGTGGTGGACTTACGCTACATCTCCAGAGGATCTCTTCACCCTCCTTTCCTTTTTCCATACCCTCAACCATTTCAGTTCCCCTGGGACTTATTCATTTGGAAAACTTGCGTACAGCTAAACTCATGAAGTCTTTCTTTTATGTCATTCTTTACTACTTCTGAGAATTTTAACCCCTGATTCATCTTCTCTCACAGTGCTATTCCCTTCCTCCTCCTTCCCCACAACTCTACCTCCCATTCTGCCCAAACCTTTCCACTCTGCTCTCTATTGTTTCTCATCCATAATGAAGACAAATTCTCTGTTTCTTCATTGAACAGTTCTTCTATTGTCCCAAGCCTGAGGCTGGTTCTATTTTGAGAATACTCCTCCTTCTGGTCTCTGAAATACAGGCTGTTTTATCTTCTACACCCCATAGGTCTTAGGATTGGTAGGTAAAGGCAAGGTCATCCTTAGCACCCTACTCTAACTGCTCTTGAAGAGTAATCAATGATCTGCTGGTTGAATTCAGTGGATACTTTCAGTGGCATTGGAAATTCTTGACCACTGTCTTTAAATGCTCTTTTCCTTTGGATTGCTTAGCATTTCTCCTAAATTTCTAAACTTCCCCCTTAAGAATATTTTGTTTATTCATCTTCTTCTGTCTATTCCTTAAATTTTGGTGTTATTTAAGAGTGTACGAAAAGTCCTCTTTCCTTTTTACATCATTTACAGAACTTTCTTGAGTTATCTAATCTTCTCAAATGTCAGTGCCTAATATGAAATGGTTTTCTCCTGAGATTTGACCCGTCTGGTTAAAGTCACCATGTCCTTTAAACCTGTTTCTCTCGCTGTTTTTTCCTCCCCCCACCCCCTGCCTTAGTTCATTTAGTAGTACCAACATCCAACACAGTTGCCTAAACTCAATCTTGGCTCCCACATCTCTACCTCCACCCAATCACAAAGTCCTATTGAATCTATCTTCTAAATATCTCTATTTTTTGTCCATTTATCTTTATTTTCCTTGCCACCATTCTAGTTCAGATCACTCCATCTCATTTCTAGATTAATTCAAGAGTGGGTTCTTTCTCTTCTTTTTCTGTTGGAATTAAAAGATAGAGAAATGCACCTCATAGACTAAGGGATCCTTAATCAAGGGCAGGTTTTTAAGAAAGAGAAGTTGGAGAGAGGAGTCTGAGATGGACAGTAGGCCCCGGGTCACGGGAGGAGAGAGTTGATCCAGGGTACCATCTAGATGCTACCACCCAGTTGAATTGGGTGCTTCTTGGAGAAAAGCATGAGGGTAAATCTAAAGATACCTCCTGCTAAAGATACGCTCCAAGGATCTGCTGTACAACGTTGTGTCTGTAGTCAACAATAACGTATTTTACACTTCAAATTTGATAAGATGGATCTCATGTTATCCTGCTAGAGAGCTGCAGCACTTGGAGCTCAGCCAGTTTTGCTTCAGGACACCCCTGAATGAGTGACAGTGACAGAAGCATCCTCCTCCTCTGCATCACTGTGGCCTGGCTGAATGAGCAAGGATGCCAACAGAAAGTAGATGGCCACGGGAAGCCAGGGCAGATTCTTCCATTGGGCTTGTATTTTTGTAGCTAGCCAGAGTTTCAGCAAGTAGTGACACTGACTTCCTGAAGGAGTCAGCCATCAAGGCACTAGGACCCAAAAGGAACAGTAACTTGGTCAGGCTATGGCAATGCTCCACGATCAACAGCACAGTGGTGGTGCTATCTGGGCCGCTTCAGAAGCTGTCATAAAAGTAGAAGCTTTGAGTCAGAGCTTCCCAACCTGTGGCTAGTGTTCACTGATGGGTCATTGAGTGCCTCAGCCCTTGGGATGGCTGGACAGAGACTTGAGCTGCTGGAGGTCCCAGGACTGTTGGATCATTTATTCTAACATTTCTAAGAGTATTATTTTCCTTGGTGCTATGATGAGATACATATTGGGAAGCTCTGTCATTTAAGAAATCTCTACCCATCTGCTGGATTAAATGACAATTCCATTCCCTCCATATTGCATACTGACTGATGCCTGATGCAAACCGTAGGCTCACAGCTTGGAGGCTCCTCTCGCCATCTTGGTTTTTAGGTTAATGTACAAAATATAGTCAGTTGTATCTGTTTCCAGTCCTGTGTATGCCAGTGGTATTTTAATAATTCACTCAAAAATGAGTGAATGAAACTACCCACTAACCTCCCCATAAAATGGATTGATGAACAAGACTGATGAATTGTGTATCTTCATGTAGCTTGTATTTTAGTATTTCAGTAGGAGAGAAAAACAATAAACACATGAGTAACTATAATTATGACTTTTTATTAAATATCCAATAAAATAGTGAAATGTGAATTTTAAAAGAAAGAGAGTTGTTATTATGAAATTAAATTGAATTTGGAACATTTCATAAAGATACATTGTTTAGAGATTATGTTAAATTAGCTTTAAGCAAGAAACCTTACAAAGCTGAGAAAATTCTATTTCTGATTCTATATTTGGCTTGTGTCACAGGAGTTTGTATGTTTTCATTCCACTTTAAAGAAACTGAAACCTGAAATCATATACCATGTGTGTTATGGTGGTTTAACATGTAAAAGACAACAGGGGAGCAAGACCCCGTGTCTACATTGAAAACCTGGGGAGTTAATGTGTACTTACATGTTTTTGATTAAAATACAACGTTTGAAGCACATGCATATTTTATGTTAATGACTTCCAGCTTTAATGGAAATTTTTTATTAATTGACTAACTACATGAATTGCTTTGGAGAAGAGAGCATCTATCCTAGTTTAATCAATAAATATTTATTGAGCATCAACTCCTTCAGAGCTCTGTTTGGGGCATTCTGGGAGATGCAGAAGTGAGACAAGCATCCCATCCTTAATGGGCTGGTAGTTTGAATGAGAAGAATGCAAATAACTCAAAGGTAGAGGGTAATAAGACAGCTAATGCCTTTCAGTTACGTCCCTTCTCAATAACGCTAATTAATGACCTCAAATATTTGTCAAAAATCTGATTATTAAGACTTTGTTCTAAAAGTTAGGAACTTCTGTTGTAAATTAGCCTTATCCCCCATTTTTCTAATCATAAATCACTCTTACAGTAAAAGCATAAAGCAATCACCAATAATGGCATGTTTCTGAGATGTTAACAAATGCATCTTAAATGGGTCTTATATTTCATGTAATTAACTTGACACGGTGCCTGTGTGGGACTGACAGTTCTTTTCTAAATAATTAACTCAGGAAGGGATGAAGCAGGCTTCTAATATCACTCAATACAGAACGACTCACTCTGAATTCCCCTAGCACTTGTCTCTGCCACTGCTCAGTTATTAATCGTGTGCTTCCTTTCGTAGCTTTTCTAACTGTCTTGAAAGGACAGTTAACTATACTTCAAATAAACCTTTAGGACATTATGCTAAATGAAAAAAGTCAATCACTGAAGGACAAGTACTGCATAATTCCACTTATAGGAGATATCTAAATTAATCAAATTCATAGAATCAAATGCGGAACGATGGGTGCCTGGGGCTGGGGGAGGGGGAAATTGGGAGTTACTAATCAACATGTATGAAGTTTCAGTTATGCAAAATGAATAAACTCCAGGGATCTGCTGTACAATGTTGTGTCTATAGTCAACAATAACGTATTTTACACTTCAAATTTGATAAGATGGATCTCATGTTAAGTGTTCTTAACACAATAAAATAAAATTAAAACAGAGTTATATGTTCATCATTTAGAAAAATAAGCACTTATTACTACTATTGGTACCTTTTTTTCCCTACAGTTTTCAGACTACCTTCATGTGCGTCTTTCACTTCCAATTTGTTTCTCTCCCCCACGCCCTGGTTTTCCAACCAAGACGGGAGAGTCAGCTTAGTCTACTTCACTAACCACAGTCACCAAACCAGGTCAGTTTTATCTCCTGAATACCTCTTTCTCTCTCTTTTGTTTTGTCTGCTTTTTTTTTTTTTTTTTAACTCTGTGACTATTAAAAAAAAAAACCAAACAGCCTTACTGAAGTGTCATTGACATATGATACATGGCACATGTTTAATGTGTACAATTCGATAAACTTGGACATAGACACGCACTCACAATGGCATCACCACTCTCAATATAATGAGTATATCCATCACTCCCAAGGTTTCCTCATGTACTTTGTAGTCCCTTCCTCCCACCCTGCACTGCCCAGTCCCCAGTCAACTGCTGATCTGCTTTCTGTTCCAGATGCCAAGGCCGGGCTGAAAGATAGTAAGTAGGTAAGGACCCATGTACGGTGGGGGTAACTCCCTGTTTGCTTACCCCATGAGATTATCAGACTGGTTGGAGGCTGATTCAGGGGTTGGCTTCCCATTTCAAGTCCCAATTTCTGACTGCCTCTAGTGTGTGTTCATGGTGCTGACCACAGCTATGGCTGAGAAAGGGGTTGCTTATAAAGTGATCCAGTCATGTAAAGAAAAGGGTAGTGCTGGCTGTATGAAGAGGTAGGTCAAACGGTAGGAACATAGGTCTAAGCTCTGGAACGTGGAACAGAGTTGCTTTAAATTAAGAAGGTGCTCTATAAAAACTGTCAAGAACTTACGAGTAGGGGGGTTAGGGAGAGCTGCGTAATAACAGTGGAGGAAAGAGAACTTAAAGTAGTGATGGAAAAAATAGGAATTTATATAGCTTATAGAATAATATTTGAGTGTCAGAAGGAATCTTGAGTTCTCATAAGTCTATGCTCTTATTTTCGAGTCATGAAAATGAGATATTCAGGGTCATCCAGTTTACTAGTGGCAGACTTGGAGCTAGGACCCAAGCCTCCTGATTCTGAATGTGTAGGATTTTTTCCTCAAAGAACCAAAATTGCTATTGAAAATGGCTAAATAGACCAGGACCTGCTAAAATTAACTGCTGTAATTGGCAGTGAAATCCAGGAGTATGAAAGTCCCAATATTGTGGTTGAAGGTGTTTTTTTCCCCTTCAACTAGGTGAAGAATATTCTCTAGCAGCTTTTTAGTCCTAAAACTGCTGGACAAGAGAATAAATCTGTACTTATGAACCCTTGAGAATAAGACTTGTTTTACACTGTGCTGATGGCATTATTAGAGGTATAAATTATGGAGCTATGTCTAATGTGACATTATTTTCTTGCTTGTGTCAGGCAGACTTACTCTGTGTATAGGGTAGAAGATAGAGTAATAACAGTAATACTGCCTGTGTTCATTCATTTCGTGTGACCATTTGTCTGTCCCCTACATTCTTTTCATTTCCAATCAGACTCGTGGGTCTATGAACTGAAACCAGAGGGAGCCAATTCTACCTTTTTTGACCTCTCCTACTTCAGCTTAGAGTTGTTTAGGTGGTCAAAGTTACTCATAGAAACCATTTATTGGAAACCATAATAAACCTATTTATTGTCTGTACCTTCTTGTTAAAAAAATGTATCTATAGCTACATATATACATATATTTAAATATTTTCTTACTCTGTCCATAGCTAATTATATTTCTTATTTACCTGGTCTGATCAATATTGGAAAAGACCTCTGTGAAAGTCCTGATAATATAATGGCCTTCTCTCTTGATTATTCATCCATTTTAGTCCTGTTACATGTAGGGAAACTAAAATTCTGTACTCAAATTGTATGTGCTTTTCTACATGTGCCCATACTTCAGTACAATCACCACCAAGAAAAACAAAGTGCACCTCACATTTCTTTGGAGCCCAGGAAAGATGATATGATGAGCAACCAGTTATCATTCAGTTAGCTCTAATAAGTCAGGGATTGCATTTATAAAACATTGAAACTTTTACAAGTTTCCCAAATTGTCTCTTATTTTTTTTTATCCTAGCTCACTGGCTATCTTTTCTGTCTTTGGTGATTCCTCCTTCTCTCAGACTCAAACTTTGAAGTTTCCCGGATTGCTCTCCAGAGCCCCGTCCACATCCTCTCTTGACAATCTCATCCATTTCTGTGCTTTAAATACCATCTTTAAGAAGATGACTCCAATCCCTGCTGTATCTAAAACCCTAGACTGATAGAACCAACTGGTCACTTGGCACTACCATTTTTTTTTAACATTTTTTATTGATTTATAATCATTTTACAATGTTGTGTCAAATTCCAGTGTTCAGCACAATTTTTCAGTGATACATGGACATATATACACTCATTGTCACATTTTTTTCCTCTGTGAGTTATCATAACATTTTGTGTATATTTCCCTGTGCTATACAGTATAATCTTGTTTATCTATTCTACAATTTTGAAATCCCAGTCTATCCCTTCCCACCCTCCGCCCTCCTGGCAACCACAAGTCTGTATTCTCTGTCAATGAGTCTATTTCTGTCGTGTATTTATGCTTTGTTTTTGTTTGTGTTTGTTTTTGTTTTTTAGATTCCACATATGAGCGATCTCATATGGTATTTTGCTTTCTCTTTCTGGCTTACTTCACTTAGAATGACATTCTCCAGGAGCATCCATGTTGCTGCAAATGGCATTATGTTGTCAGGTTTTATGGCTGAGTAGTATTCCATTGTATAAATATACCACTTCTTCTTTATCCAGTCACCTGTTGATGGACATTTAGGCTGTTTCCATGTTTTGGCTATTGTAAATAGTGCTTCTATGAACATTGGGGTGCAGGTGTCATCCTGAAGTAGGGTTCCTTCTGGATACAAGCCCAGGAGTGGGATTCCTGGGTCATACAGTAAGTCTATTCCTAGTCTTTTGAGGAATCTCCACACTGTTTTCCATAGTGGCTGCACCAAACTGCATTCCCACCAGCAGTGTTGGAAGGTTCCCCTTTCTCCACAGCCTCTCCAGCATTTGTCATTTGTGGATTTTTGAATGATGGCCATTCTGACTGGTGTGAGGTGATACCTCATTGTAGTTTTGATTTGCATTTCTCTGATAATTAGTGATATTGAGCATTTTTTCATGTGCCTTTTGATCATTTGTATGTCTTCCTTGGAGAATTGCTTGTTTAGGTCTTCTGCCCATTTTTGGATTGGGTTGTTTATTTTTTTCTTATTGAGTTGTATGAGCTGCTTATATATTCTGGAGATCAAGCCTTTGTCGGTTTCATTTGCAAAAATTTTCTCCCATTCCGTAGGTTGTCTTCTTGTTTTACTTATGGTTTCCTTTGCTGTGCAGAAGCTTGTAAGTTTCATTAGGTCCCATTTGTTTATTCTTGCTTTTATTTCTTCTAGGAGAAAATTTTTGAAATGTATGTCAGATAATGTTTTGCCTACGTTTTCCTCTAGGAGGTTTATTGTATCTTGTCTTATGTTTAAGTCTTTGATCCATTTTGAGATGATTTTTGTATATGGTGTAAGGGAGTGTTCTAGCTTCATTGTTTTACATGCTGCTGTCCAGTTCTCCTAACACCATTTGCTGAAGAGACTGTCTTTATTCCATTGTATATTCTTGCCTCCTTTGTCGAAGATTAGTTGACCAAAAGTTTGTGGGTTCGTTTCTGGGCTCTCTATTCTGTTCCATTGGTCTATATGTCTGTTTTTGTACCAATACCATGCTGTCTTGATGACTGTAGCTCTATAGTATTGTCTGAAGTCTGGGAGAGTTATTCCTCCAGCCTCTTTCTTTCTCTTCAGTGATACTTTGGCAATTCTCGGTCTTTGATGGTTCCATGTAAATTTTATTATGATTTGTTCTAGTTCTGTGAAATATGTCCTGGGTAATTTGATAGGGATTGCATTAAATCTGTAGCTTGCCTTGGGCAGTGTGACCATTTTAATTGTATTGATTCTTCCAATCCAAGAGCATGGAATATCTTTCCATTTTTTAAAGTCTTCTTTAATTTCCTTCTTCAATGTTTTCTGTGTATAATTCTTTCACCTCCTTGGTTAGATTTATTCCCAGATATTTTATTACTTTGGGTGCTATTTTAAAGGGGATTGTTTCTTTACTTTCTTCTTCTGTTGATTTATCGTTAGTGTAAAGAAATGCAACTGATTTTTGAACGTTAATTTTGTAACCTGCTACCTTGCTGAATTCTTCAATCAGCTCTAGTAGTTTTTGTGTGGACCTTTTAGGGTTTTCTATATATAGTAACATGTCATCGGCATATAGTGACACTTTTACCTCTTCTTTTCCAATTTGGATCCCTTTTATTTCTCTCTCTTGCCTGATTGCTGTGGCTAGGACTTCCAGGACTATGTTGAATAGGAGTGGTGATAGTGGGCATCCTTGTCTTGTCCCAGATTTTAGTGGGAAGCTTTTGAGTTTTTCACCGTTGAGTACTATGCTGGCTGTAGGTTTGTCATATATAGCTTTTATTATGTTGAGATATGTTCCCTCTAAACCCACTGTGGTGAGAGTTTTTATCATAAATGGGTGTTGAATTTTATCAAATGCTTTTTCTGCATCGATTGAGATGATCATGTGGTTTTTGTCCTTTCTCTTGTTGATGTGATGTATTACATTGATTGATTTGCATATGTTGAACCAGCCTTGTGTCCCTGGGATGAACCCCACTTGGTCATGATGTATAATCTTTTTTATGTGTTGTTGGATTCTATTTGCTAAAATATTTGGTGAGGATTTTGGCGTCTATGTTCATCAGTGATATTGGCCTATAATTCTCTTTTTTTGTAGTGTCTCTGCCTGGTTTTGGTATCAGGGTGATGATGGCTTCATAGAATGTGTTTGGGAGTATTCCCTCCTTTTCAATCTTCTGGAAGAGTTTGAGAAGGACTGGTATGAGTTCTTCTTTGTATGTTTGGTAGAATTCCCTGGTGAAGCCGTCCGGTCCTGGACTTTTATTTGTAGGGAAGTTTTTAATTGCTATTTCTATTTCCTTTCTAGTGATCGGTTTGTTCAAGTGTTCAGTTTCTTCTTGATTCAGTCTTGGTGGACAGTACGTTTCCAGAAACTTGTTCATCTCCTCTAGGTTATCCAGTTTGGTTCTATATAGTTTTTCATAATATTCTCGTATTTCTATTTTATTTGTTGTAATTTATCCATTTTCCTTTCTTATTTTGCTAATTTGTGCTCTCTCTTTTTTCTTCTTTGTGAGTTTGGCCAGAGGTTTGTCGATTTTATTTACTTTTTCAAAAAACCAGCTTTTGGTTTGGTTGATTTTTTCTATGGTCTTATTAATCTCTATTGTATTTATTTCCTCTCTGATCTTTATTATTTCCTTCCTTCTGCTGCTTTTTGGGGCTTTTTGTTCTTTTTCTAATTCATTCAGGTGGTGAGTTAAATTGTTTATTTGAGATTGTTCTTCTTTTTTGAGGAAGGCCTGTATCGCTATAAACTTCCCTCTTACCACTGCCTTTGCTGTGTCCCATAGGTTTTGAGTGGTTGTGCTTTCATTGTCATTTGTCTCAAGGTATTTTTTAATTTCAGCTTTGATTTCCTTATTGACCCATTGTTTATTCAATAACATATTGTTTAATCTCCATGCTTTCCTTTTTTTCTCCTTTGTTTCTCTGTTGTTGATTTCCAGTTTCATGGTATTATGGTCAGTAAAGATGCTTGAGATAATTTCTATCTTCTTAAAATTGTTGAGGTTTCTTTTGTGCCCAAGTACATGATTGATCCTGGAAAATGTTCCACGTGCACTTGAAAAGAATGTATATCCTACTTTTTGGGGGTGTAATGCTCTGAAAATATCCACCAAATCTAGTTTTTCTGTTGTATTATTTAATTTCTCTGTTGCCTTGTTTATTTTCTGTCTGGAAGATCTGTCTAGTGATGTTAATGCAGTGTTAAAGTCTCCAACTATGATTGTATTCCCATCAATATCCCCCTTTATCTCTGTTAGTAATTGTTCTATGTACTTAAGTGCTCCTATATTGGGTGCATATATATTAACGAGTGTAATGTCCTCATCTTGTATCACTCCTTTAATCATTATAAAATGTCCTTCTTTATCTTTCTTTATGGCCTTTGTTTTAAAGTCTATTTTGTCTGAAATCAGTAGTGCAACACCTGCTTTTTTGGCTTTTCCATTTGCATGGAATATCCTTTTCCATCCTTTCACTCTCAATCTATATGTGTCCTTCTCCCTAAAGTGGGTCTCTTGTATGCAGCATATTGAAGGTTCTTGCTTTATTATCCAGTCTGCCACTCTGTGTCTTTGACTGGAGCATTTAGTCCATTAACATTTACAGTAATTAATGATAGATGTGTGTTTATTGCCATTTTGAACTTATCTTTGCAGTTGAATTGGTATATCCTCTTTGTTCCTTTCTTCTTCCTTTTGTGGTTTGGTAATTTTCCTTTGTATTATCATGGATTTTATTTAATTTTTGTGACTCCTTTGTAAATTTTTGGCTTGTGGTTACCCTTTTTCGTAAATCTATTAGCCCATTACTATAACTGTTTTTATTAAACTGATAGTAACATGATCTCAAACCCATCCTACCATTAAAAAAATTTAAAAAAGAAAGAAAAAAATATATTCTATATTTCCCTGCCTCCCTCTCCCACTCTCAGTGATTTGTATGTCTTCTTTTATAATTTCGTGTTTATTTGTAATTCATGAGTTATCACCTTTCCAGTTGTGAGTTTCTCATTTCTGTAGCATCCTGCTGCTTTTCTATTTAGAACAGACCTTTCAATGTTTCTTTTAGCATAGGTTTAGTGTTGCTAAACTCCTGCAGCTTTTTCTTGTCTGTGAAATTCTTAATTTCTCCTTCTATCCTAAAGGATAGCCTTGCTGGATAAAGTATCCTAGGCTGCATCTTTTTTTCATTCAGGTCTTTGAATATATCTTGCCACTCCCTTCTGGCCTGTAATGTTTGTGTAGAGAAATCATCTGACAGCCTTATGTGGGTTCCCTTGTAACTTACTCTTTGCTTTTCTCTTGCTGCCTTTAGAATCATTTCTTTATCCTTGACTCTGGCCATCTTGATTATGATATGTCTTGGTGTGGGTCTATTTGGGTTCTTCCTGTTTGGGACCCTCTGAGCTTCCTGTACTTGGATATCTGATTCCTTCTTTAAGTTTGGGAAGTTTTCAGTCATGATTTCTTCAAAAACCTTTTCAATCCCGTTTGATCTTTCTTCCCCTTCTGGGACCCCTATTACGCAAAGATTGGGACTCTTTATATTATACCATAGGTCCCTTATGCTATTTTCATTATTTTTTATTTGTTTATCTTGTAGCTCTTCTGAATGGGTGCTTTCTATTGTCCTGTCTTCTAGATCACTAATTCGTTCCTCTGCATTATCTAGTCGGCTTTGCACAGCTATTAGATCATTCCTCAACTTTGTCAATGAGTTTACCCATTCTACTTGGCTCTGCTTTATAGCTTCAATTTCATTTTTGACATATTTTATATCTCTAAACACTATCTCTTTTAATTCCTTCAGCACTTTGATCACTCCTTTTTTGAAATCTTGATCTAGTAGGCTATCGATATCTATTTCATTGATCTTTCTTTCAGGGGATTTCTCTTGTTCTTTTAATTGGGAAAGGTTTCTCTGCTTCTTCATCTTGCTCATACCTCTCTGGCACTGTGGTTTATGGAGTATCAGTTATCTATTGTGGTCCTTAAGGAGTTTATCTATCTAATGCCTATTTAGGGATAAGACTTAGGAAAAAAAAGAAAAAATAAGAGAGAGAGATAAAGAATTTTAAAAGAAGGGAGAAAGAAGGTTTGAAAACAGTGGATAATGAATAATAGAAAAGCGAGTTGAAGCAGAGTGTCAATTGGGTTGAGACGTCCTTTTAAAACCTTTAAAAAAAAGGGGAAAAGATGAAAAGATGTATTTGAAACCTGTGTCTAATCAATAACAGCGCATCAAAACCCAAGAGAAAGAGAAATGAATTAAGAAGTAAAAATTAAGAAGGTAATAGAAAATAGAACAGGTAAAAACAGATTTAAAAAAAAAAAAGAAGGGGGGTTGTCGGTGTTCTCCTGGAGTCTGTGTGCTTTTAATGTGAAGTCTTTCTGTCTTCGTCCTGTTTTGGAAGCTCAGCTTGCTGTTTTCAGAGGCCCTCCGTTGGCGCCCTCTTCTGTGCTGCTCTCAGTACCTGTCGGCAAGCAGATCGCGCCTCCTCCCAACACTGGGTCAGGTGCAGCTCTCCTCTGCTGTGGGCGGGCGGGTCACTGCCCCTCCCGATGCCGCAGTCAGATGTTGCAGACTGGCCAGGTAGGAGGGCGGGTCTTGCTCCCTCCCAGCACCTCGATCAGGGGCTGTGTTCCTGCCCGAAAGGCGGGGGGCCGCTCTCCCTCTACCTGCGCCGCCGGTAGCTCCGCTGCTCTGTGCGGCTGCGCGCTCCGCCCTGGTCGGCGCTCCGCAGGTGGGCTCGGGGAAGACCGAGGGACAGCCCTGTCCCTGCTCTGAGCCAAAACCCAGCTCCTTGTTTGTCTTTGTGGAGCAAGTTCTCTGAGGGACCAGGATGGAAGGATCCTATCTGCCTCAGGCTGTAGGCCAGTCTCAGTCTGGCCTTTGAGGCTGCTAAGCCCTTGGGTGCAGATACAGGTTTCGCCCCCGCCCCCGCCTGGATGCTAAGCACCGGAGGATATGGCAGCTGTGCCTGAGCCCCGCCTCTCTTCCCCCGAAAGCTTTCTGGGGGTTTTCAGAGATGGGGGGGTATGCACCCTTCCCCCCAGGGCACATCAACCGTGTTGTTTTATGGAGGGCCCAGATTGTTCTGCCCTGTACACCCACAGCCAAGGCGCGCAGCCCCTTGCGTCCCCCGGGGCTGCCTCAGTGCAGCCGCCCCCGTCCTCCACCCACCTTGTGCAGCCTGGCCCTGCCCGCCGCTGCCGGCCCGCGTCTCAGGCTGGGTGTCGGGGGGGCCCTCTGTGCCCGTTTAACTTAGTTCTGTCAGTCAAGGGCTGCTCCGTATAGATCCGAGCCTCGGAGGCTCCCCCTCCGTCCTGCTGGCCTCTCAGTTGGAGAGGGGAGACCCAGCGAGCGAGCGCCAGTCCTCCTTTGCCGCTTCCTCCCCGCGGGACCCGTCCTGCGCTGCTTTGCCTTTTGTTCTTTCTTTTTTCCTTTTCTCCTACCAGATTTTTGGCATCTTTATCTTTTGAAGAGGGCGATGTTCTGGTGGAGTTCCGCAGGTGCTCTGGTTGGCTGAGTGGGTCTGTGGATGTGAGTCTTGGTGCATTTGTGGGAAAGGGTGACCTGCGAGCGTCCTTCTACTCCGCCATCTTCTCTCCTCCTCTCTGGCACTACCATTTAGATGAAAGATGTATCTCAAATACAACATGGCCCCAAATCTTTCCTGTTCCTCCAAACCTGCTCCTCACTCATCTTCCTCATTTCAGTAAATACCATAGTGCCTATCTCCGCCAAATGACTTAAGCCAAAATATCAAGTTATTTTTTGATTCCTCTGTATTTCTCATAATCACATATCCAACCTTTGGACACAATTTTCTTACTGGTGTGCCTGCTTTGACTCTTTCAGCCCTATAGTCCTTTCTCCTGTAGATCCAGAGTGATCATGTCCCCCTTGTTTTAAGTCTCTGATCACCACCCATCACAATTAGAATAAAATTCACACCTTACCCTGGCTTATCAATCTCATCTAGATTGTGCCAACTTTTACTCTTCTGACTAATTTCAGACCCACCACGCTTCAATCACATTAGACTTTTTTTTTTTTTAACCAGTTTCTGCCTTAGAGCCAGCACACTGGAATGCTCTTCTTCCTGGTGTTTATACCATTTTCTTGATGCTCAACTAAGATTAAATACCACTTTTCAGAGGAGTCTTCTTGACAACCCAATCTAGAGTAGCACACTCTTTAACATCATCTAATTTTAATAATTGCATGGTGTGGTCAGTAGTTAATATTTTTTTCTCATTTATTGTTCTTGCCTACCATCTTCCAAACTGTAAATTCCATAAATGTAGATTTTCTTTTATTGAAGTATAGTCGTTTTACAATGTTGTGTTAATTTCTGGTGTACAGCACAGTGATTCAGTTATTCTTTTCCATATTTTCATATTTTCATATTCTTTTTCATTACAGGCCATTACAAGGTATTGAAGATAGTTCCCTGTGCTATGCAGTAGGACCTTGTTGTTTATCTATTTTTATATATAGTAGTTAATATCTGCAAATCCCAAACTCCTAGTTGATCCCTCCCTCCCCTGTTTCCCTCCTGGTAACCGTGTCTGTTTCCATGAATGTAGATTTTCATTGTCAGTGTCAGGCACTTAGTAAATGCTCTATTTATCAATCAATTTGTTTATCTACATTAAAATAATTGAATTGTTGTGTTATCTCAGGTAAATTATTGCCCTTAAAGAACAACTATCATTTTACATTTTCTAAAAATAATTACTTTGTTTTAATCTCCATTCGTGAAGAATTTAATTTTAGTATGTGTAAGAAACTATGAAGTTTTAAATGCCTAAGCTGTTTCTATTAAAATGATCCTATTTTCTCCATTTTAAAAAATTGATTTATTTTGTTAAAAACCCCAAACAAAATAATATATGTAAGAAGAGATGCATTCAGAACTACTGATGGACATACATTCCTTTAAAAATCTTTTAAAACTATATACTTTCTTACAGTCACTGGCCAAGGTCCATATACTGCATTAAATTCTTGTAAAATATGAGTTTCTTACTGAAGAAAGATAATTAATTTGAGCAGTTTAAACAGAAAGTTAGCATATTGTTGCACCATTTTCTGGAAGAGATTCTCTATGAGCTTGAATGGCTAATTAAAAGGCTGTGCCAAAATGTAGCAACTCAATAACGATGCAAAAAAAAACCCCACCAACACATTTCTGCTCATTTTGGGGGCATTTTAACAGGCTCTGTCAAGGCCAGAGAAAACCTCCTGTGTCAACTTGGATGTAGAAGCAATATCACCAAAGAATAGAACACCATTGAAAGTAGTTTTACCTAAGGATGAGGGTGGTTACAAAAGAGATGATACATGGAGATTAGAAATAAAATTATTAAAACTAATGACTGGATATTTGCAAAATGTATTCATCAAATACATGTACATTTTCTGTCATCTCTAAGAGTGATGTTTCCACTAGAGGCTTATTCATTTACCAAATTTAAGGTGTCTGTCAATTTAAAGTTTCATGAGTGGCTTCATCAATCACTTGATAGTTATTGTTTGGTATAAAGCAACATATTCTCTCTCATAGTTACCTGTTCATTTAATCATCAACTTTTGTGCTTACAAGTTTACGCAGTTTATTTGGATGGTTGTTTTGGTTTCTGTATGAGATTACTGAAAGAAGTAATTGGTTTTCCATGTTGAAGATCCCGTACATCTACGATGCCTGACCGAGCAACACATTAAGAGCCAGAGTCTTTCATGCACAAGACGGCTCATGAGGGTGTATCACAAGCAGTGTGGGGTCAAGCAAAAGATGAATTAAAGATCTCTGCCAGGAGCTTTTCCAGCTGTTCTCTTCCTCCAGGCACCCACCCTCACTGGATGCTGGGGTGTAAGGCCTCAACTTGAAGCTTAGTATTGTGTGCTGCCTTGACATTTGGGGACATCAGGAGGGCTCATTCAGTCCAACTCCAAGTCCCCCACCACTAGCACTCTGCTCCTGTTGGATGAGGTCTCCTAGCCAAACAACCCTCCATATGAAGGAGACCAGGCACAATTCCTGCTTATCTCTGAGTAGCCAGTTTCAGTTCCCTGCCAGCCTGAGGAATTATTCAGACAAGCCAATCACATCCTCCCCCAGGAACTGGAAGGCACCTCACTGTCTTGATAGTAGAAAATCTGCCTCCTAAAACCCCTGGCCATTCATTCTGTTCCTGGGTGCAGTCCTGTGTGACCCTCCATGATATGCACCGTCCTCCTCCCTCCCAGGTGTAAGTATATGTGACTGATACACTGCTGTCAGTCTCATCTGTGCAGGGTCAGGAGTCATGTTTGGCCAACCCCATTCCCCTAAGGCTGGAATGCCTCCCTCATAAAGGGGGTGGTTAGGAGGTGATCAGACAGGTGATATGATGCTTCTTTGCTGCCCACCTCATGGACTCTCTTTGACCCTTCCCCAACATGCTACTGCCCAACATCCTTGGGCATCTTGATATGTTACTGCTAACCTTGTACTTGGAAAGATGCACCTCTTGTATCTTTTCCCTGAGGGTCAAACACATCATCTAGCTGATACCATAAACACCTCTGGTCCTGTGTGCTCAAATGTATTTTAACTATGCCTTTGCAAAAACACGATAGCTACCTTAGAGCTAACCCATCAGTGGGATAGTTTTTTAAGATTAAAAAAAAATTCTAAGCATTTCAATGGTAAGAATTTTAAGTGTACACTATCAGGAGGGTTGTTGGAAAGCTGATGTACCTGAAAGCACATAGAAAGAAATGGTCTGCTTTGCATGCAACCAAACCCTTTGAAGATGTTTTGGACATTTGGTGATCAAACCAGTGGAAGAAAGGTAGAAAAGGGAAAGTGAATAATGTTCTGAATAAATCACAACAGCTAAAATTTACCAAGGACTTACATGTACCATGATCTAAGACTTTTGCATGCATTTGCCCATTTAGTTCTCACACTAAACTTCTGACGCAGGTACAATTATCATAGATTAAAAATAAAACAAAAGCAAAAACCCCAAGACACAGAGAGTTAAATAAATAAGTTGACTGTGACTAGCAAGCGGTAGAGATGAAGTTTGGAAGTTATAAATCTATCTAAATCCAGATCTAGGATCTTGACAGACACACTGCCCTGCAGCAACTATCCATGCACACGCATGTGTGGTGAGTCACAAACCAAGAATGTCACACTGATTTGCAGCTCTACCACTTATGAGTGATGCAGTCTTGAACTAAGTGCCTGCTCTCTCTGAACTGATTTCCTCTTTAATGATAAAAAAATCAGCAAACAAAAAGCACCTTAGAGGGCTGTTATAAGGAAATAATTTAAGTTAATGCACATGGGATGTTTCAGTTGTTAAATGAACGTTTATTTCTAACTTCCTCTTTATTCACTTAGTCATAAACTCAATGAATATTTTCAGAGCCCCTAATATGTGCTGGTTACTTGTTCTGCTACTTAGAGTACATCAGCAAAAAAGCAAAGAGCCCTGCTCTCATTCAGTTTTTACACTGTTCACCAGATAAATTCCGAATGGGTCAGAGTCAAACGTAAAATATAAAACCATATAATAACTAGAAGAAAACATAAGTGAATACTTCTGTAATCTAAAAGTGGAGGGAACATTTCTCGCTGTGATCTGTAGATTGCCTTGGGCAGTATGGCCATTTTAGCAATATTAATTCTTCCAATCCAAGAGCATGGGGTATCTTTCCATTTCTTTAAGTCATCTTTAATTTCCTTAGTCAATGTTTTGTAATTATCTGCGTGTAAGTCTTTCACTGCCTTGGTCAGATTTATTCCTAAGTACTTTATTGTTTTGGGTGAAATTTTAAAAGGGATTGTTTCTTTACTTTCTTTTCCTGCTATTTCATTGTTTGTGTAGAGAAATACAACTGATTTCTGTATTTTAATCTTATATCCTGCTACTTTGCTAAATTCTTTTATCAGCTCTAGGAGTTTCCGTTTGGAGCTTATAGGGTTTTCTTTATATAGTATCATGCCATCCACATATAGTGACAATTTTACCTCTTATCTTCCAGTTTGAATCCCTTTTATTTCTTTTTCTTGGCTCAGTGCTGTGGCTAGGACTTCCAAGACTCTCTTGACTAGAAATGGTGAGAGTGGGCATTCTTGTCTTTTCCAGATTTTAGTGGGGGAGAATTTCAGTTTTTCATTGTTGAGTATTATGCTGGCTGTGGATTTGTCATAAATAACTTATTATTTTGAGATATGCTCCCTCTATGCCCACTTTGGTAAGAGTGTTATCACAAATGGTGTTGAATTTTATCAAATGCTTTTTCTGTATCTTTTGAGGTGATCATGTGATTTTTGTCCTTTCTTTTGTTGATGTGATGGATCACATTGATTGATTTGCATGTGTTGAACCATCCTTGTGTCCCTGGGATGAATCCAGCTTGATCAGGGTGTTTGATATTTTTTATGTGTTGTTGGATTCTGTTTGGTAATATTTTGTTGAGGATTTTTGCATCTATTTTCATCAGTGATATTGGCCTATAATTTTCTTTTTGGTAGTGTCTTTGCCTGGTTTTGGTATGAGGGTGATGGTGGCTTCACAGAATGATTTTGGGAGTACTCCCTCCTTTTCAATCTTTTGGAAGAATTTGAGGAGGATAATTATGAGCTCTTCTTTGTATGTTTGATGGAATTTCCCAGTGAAGCCAACTGGTCCTGGACTTTTATTTGTAGGGAGGTTTTTTATTGCTGATTCTATTTCATTTCTAGTGATTGGTCTGTTCAAGGGGTCAGTTTCTTCTTGATTCAGTCTTGGTGGATTGTATGTTTCCAGAAACTCATCCATTTCTTCTAGGTTGTACAATTTGTTTCCATATAGTTGTTCATAGTGTTCTCTTATGGTTTTTTGTATTTCTATGGTATTGGTTGTAATTTCTCCATTTTCCTTTCTTATTTTTTAATTAATGTTCTCTCTTTTTTCTTCCTGGGGAGCCTGGCCAGAGGTTTGTCAATTTTGTTTACTCTTTCAAAAAACCAGCTCTTGGTTTGATTAATTTTTTTTTTTTTAAATCTCTATGTTATTTTTTTCCTCCCTGATCTTTATTATTTCCTTCCTTCTGCTGACTTTAGGTTTTGTTTACTCTTATTTTTCTAATTCTTTTAGGTGATAGGTTAGGTTGTTTACTTGAGATTGTTCTTGTTTCTTGAGGAAGGCCTGCATCGCTATGAACTTCCCTCTAAGGACTGCTTTTGCTGCATCCCATAGATTTTGTATGATTGTGTTTTCATTGTCATTTGTCTCAAAGTATTTTTTAATTTCTTCTTTGATTTTATGATTGACCCATTGGTTTTTGGTAGCATGTTTCTAGTTTCACGGCATTGTGGTAAGAAAAGATGCTTGAAATAGTTTCTATCCTCTTAAATTTTTTGAGGCTTCTTTTGTGCCCAAGTACATGGTCTATCCTAGAGAATGTTCCATGCACACTTGAAAAGAATGTATATTCTGTTTTTTTGGTATGTAATGTCCTAAAAATATCAACCAAGTCCAACTGTTCTATTGTGTCATTTGGCATCTCTGTTGCCTTATTGATTTTCTGTCTGGAAGATTGTCTAATGATGTTAATAGGGTATTAAGTCTCCTACTATGATTGTGTTCCCATCAATTTCTCCCTTTATGTCTGTTAGTATTTGCTTTATGTATTTAGGTGCTCCTGTATTAGGTACATATATGTTAATGAATGTAATATCCGCATCTTGCATTGCTCCTTTAATCATTACATAGTGTCTGTCCTTCTTTATCTTTATGGCCTTTGTTTTAAAGTCTATTTTGTCTGAAATCAATATTGCTACCCCTGCTTTCTTGTAATTTCCATTTGCATGAAATATCTTTTTCTGTTCTCTCACTGCCAGTCTATGTGTGTATTTCATCCTCAAGTGGGTCTCTTGTATGCAGCATATTGTAGGTTCTTGTTTTGTTATCCAGTCTGCCACTCTATGTCTTTTGATTGCAGCATTTAGTCCATTGACATTTATGGTAATTATTGATAGATGTCTGTTTATTGCCATTTTGAACTTAGTTTTCCAGTTGATTTGGTATTTCCTCTTTGTTCCTTTCTTTTTCTTTTGTCTTTTTGTGGTTTGATAATTTTCTTTTGTATTATCTTGGTTTCTTTTTTGTTTTTGTGACTCTATTGTATGCTTTTGATTTCTAGTTACCCTGTTTTTCAAGTATATTAACCCATTACTATATCTGTTTGCTTTAAACTGATAATCATATAAGCTCAAACGCATCCTAAAAAGAATGAAAAGAAGAAAAAAATCTATATTTTCTTGCTCTCCCCTCCCACCTTTAATAATTTTGATGTCCTCTTTTACATCTTCATGCTTATTCTATTGCAATTCATTGCAGTTATTGCAATTCCAATTATGGTTTTCTCCTTTCTATAGAGGCCTGATTCTTTTCTATTTAGAGTAGACCTTTCAATATTTGTTTTAGCATAGGTTTAGTATTGATGAATTCTTTTAGTTTTTGTCTGTGAAATTAAAAAAAAAATTTTTTTTAAGGGCAGTACTGGGCATTGAACCCAGGACCTTGCGCAGGTTAGGGATGTACTCTACAACTGAGCTATACCCTCCCCCACTGTTTGTGAAATTCTTTATCTCTCCTTCTATTCTAAAGGAGAGTCTTGCTGGATACAGTATACTAGAATGCAGCTTTCCTCAATCAGGACTTTGAATATATCTTACCACATACACATACCACATCTTCTTTATCCAGTCATCTGTCGATGAATATTTGGATTGTTTCCATGTCTTCGCTATTGTGAATAGTGCTGCTGTGAACACTGGGGTGCATGTGTCTTTTCAAATTACATTTTTATCCAGGTATATGCCCAGGAGTGGGATTGCTGGATCATATGGTAAGTCTATTTTTAGTTTTTTAAGGAACCCTCACACTGTTCTCCATAGTGGCTATACCAATTTCCATTCCCACCAACAGTGTAGGAGGGTTCCTTTTTCTCCACACCCGGGATAATCTTGCTTTTGATTGTACTATACATTATATTAAATTGAATTAGCCTTTGCTGTGTAATATACCATTATCACAGGAGTGATATTCCATCATATTCATAGGCTCTGCTCATACTGAAGGAGAGGGGCTTATACAAGGCCAAGGATGATTGGGGTTTATTTTAGAATTCTGCTTACTAAAATTACATTTTGAGGATGCTAGGGAATGAATCCATTTTTAAATCTGATTAAAAAAGAATTAAACATTTATACTACCTTTCTAAATAAATTACTTTTCCACCTTTTTAACAAACTATTTTTTTGCCTAATCAAATATTTGATGAGAGAGAGTTTCTCTTTATGAAAGTATTCCATCAAATAAAAGAAAAAGGAGTGAGAGAAGAGATGAAATCATCATTCAGTAAACTCTAATGAATTAATTAATATAGGAACATATCATCAAACAGTGTTAACATACAAAAAGAGAGACAACTAGACATCATATGCTTCCTGAAGAACAACACAACACACATGAATTGGACTTGCCAAAGAAACTGAACCTGAATTTGATCAAGCTTCTAGGTCTCACCGCCAATACGTAGGAAGTACAGGCACCAAAGAACCATGGCATATGCCATCACAGGGAAAGTTAGCAAAATCTGTTCTGTAAAGAGCTCTAGAGAACTCAACAAGCAAATTGGAAGTTTTGTTTTTAAAAAACATGTTTATTTTTGTTCTGACTCATAGAAAATTTAGAAAATACAAAAAAAAAAAAAAAGATTCCACTTATATGTGGAATCTGAAAAAAAGGGCACAAATGAACTTACTTACAAAACAGAGACAGACTCACAGACATGGAAAACAAACATACAGTTACCAGGAGAGCCAAGTGGTAAGGAATGATAAATTGGGAGTTGGAATTTGTAGATACAAACTACCATATATAAAAGATAAACAACAAGTTCCTACTGTATAGTACAGAGAACTATATTGAATACCTTGTAATGGCCTATAATGAAAAAGAATATGAAAGCAAATATATATATATTTATAAATGAATCACTATGCTGTACACCAGAAATTAACCTAACATTGTAAATCAACTATACTTTAATTAAAGAAAAGAAAATTCACCCACAAGTCCACCACCCAGACACAATGCTTATTAACATTTCTATGTATTTCCTTATGATCACACATACTCTTACAAACACACATACTTCCTTTATGATATGTTAGGTCTTTACAAATAGTGTTAGAATCTGGTTTATTGTTCCTTCAAGATTGTACTAATAGAGCACTGGTGTGATCATTTGAGCTTTAAATACTTTTACAATTTGAGATATAACCCACATGGCATAAAATTCACTCTTTTAAAGTGGATAGTTGTGTTTTTCAACATTTTTACAAACTTGAGCAACCACCACCACTATCTAATTCCAGCACATTTTCATCATTCCCAAAAGAAAACCTTTACTCATTAGCTGTCAGTCCCTATCTCCCCTTCCCAGCCCCTGGCAAACTCTAATGTACTTTCTATTTCTCTGGATTTGCCTATTCTGCACATTCTTATAAATGTAATCATACATAAAGTAGCTTTTTATGCTTGACTTCTTTCGCTTAGCATAGTATTTTCAAGATTCATCAACGGGTGTGTTCATCCATTAGTGCTTCATTCCTTTTGATGGCTGAACAGTATCCCATTGTATAAATAGACCACATTTTGTTTACCTGTTACCAATTGGTAGACATTAGGTTGTTTTTTACTTTTTTTAAAAAACAATTAACATACTAAGTATAATTGGATACTATTTTAGCAGGGGATAAGGTACTAGGACTGCAGTATCTCCTAAGAGGATCAATTATATGTGCACATATGTAGCAAAATATATTTCCACATATCACCTGTTATACACACACACACATATGTACATATATATGTACTTGTATACATATATGATAACATTTTCATAACTCTTATTTGGAAAATTATTTTAATGTTTTCATCCTTAGTAAGGACAATGCTATGGAAATCATTGTAGACTTATAAAACTGTGTAATACTTCTAGCCTTCTAAATGTGAAATGGGATGCATTTATTCTTAATATAAATAATTTAGGCCCTGTTTAATAGTTTTACATCATTTACCTCTTCCATGTGGTGCCAAATTTAGCCACACGACTATATATATATATATATATATACACACACAAATGAAGATATTCGAAATATATTTATTAAACAAATTTGCTTTATATCTTACTGGATTTTCTCTAGTGTTGATTGCTGTATATTGCACAGCATAAGGAATGAAAAAAAGAGAAAACAACACTGGGTTTATTTTAATAAAATTCTAGCTCATAAAACATACTAATAAAAATAATTTTTATTTTAATAAAATTAAGTCTCTTATTAAAACTCACCAAAATCTTGACAAAGAACAGATTTTTATTTTTAGACATGCACCATTACTTTATGAAATTGCTTTTGTTTTATTGTTCTGTTATTCCAATACTAAATTGACATTTTCTGTGACAAGCCTTATTAATTTGCAGGAGTTATTCCTTCTGGCAGCATATATTCAGAATGCACGGTATGAGAAGGGGTAAGGGGGTTAGAGAAAAACGGAAGTGAATTGAATAATTTAATGTATGAAAAAAGAAAATGTTATGCAACAGCACCAGAGGAAATTCCATGAATTTGAATAATAGATATAATAGATGGTGAAGGTTTTTGAGTTCTTTAGAATATTAGCATCTCTGTAATAGAGCTTGAGACTTGGAAAGGACCCTAACAGTTCATCTGGCATTGCCTTACTTTCAACAGAGCCTCAAATAAAGTAACTTCGGCAGAAGTAAAAATCCATTAAAAATCCTCTGCAGCAGGACATTCATCAAACTCTCCCTATGGGCCACTTATCTTTGGGGAAATCATATTTGGATACATTTCTGATAATACTGAAATGGTGTGATGTTCCTGGAATGTGACTGATGAATGCCTGGCAGTTGCAAAGCAAAAATATATATACATCATGTTGGGCAATAAATGAAACTCTAGCATTGTGTGTGTGTGTGCACGTGCGTGTGTGTGTGTGATACAAATAGACCCTGCATTTCTATGGCAGAGATCTTTTTAACTAAACATAATTTGGAAAGCCAAGGAGTTTTCTTTCTACACACAGATTTTCACTGCAGCAAGGAGATGGAATAGAGAGCAAATTGGTATCTGTGTCTTAATCTGTATTTTTTTTCCAGCTATGGTTTCTTTTTTATGTGATCAAGTCCATGATGGGTAGTAAATAACCCAAATATTTACTTAAGTTCTTTTAACTTCAACTTCCTCATTTGTAAAATGAAAATAATAAAAGTATCTTTGTTTGAGGGTTATTTTAACAATTAAGTTAGATAATTATTATAAAATTTTTAATACCATGTCTGGCACATAGGGAGTGCTCAATAAATGTTAGTTACCATTTTTTTTATTATTCCTATTGCTCACTGTCATCCACACAGGTCACTGGCAAGACATCCCGTCTTCTCTCCATCTTTGTGCATAACTGAAGCAGCTTAACTAGTAAAATGGACATTATAACAGCCTGAGGTGTTTCTATACTTTAAATAGGCTATAGAGTAGATCTATGTGATAAAAAGCATTTTAGAAAGTCAGTCTTGCAGCTGAGGGGTGACAAGACTGCTTCCTGGGGACTCAGTCTACCTTCAGGTAAAAATGGATTCATCCATTCATTCAATACTCAACGGTGTGTAGCATGAGGAGCCACACTAGCTTGGCCATAGTAACAGGCATTAACCAATCTGTTTGAAAAAAATCTATTCTTTAAATTAGCTGAGAGAAGCACAAGATCGAATTGTAAAAAAGATTTATGATGTTATCTACACACTCCAGTTTGGCAAATGCTTTTCACATTATTAGGGACAGGTAGAGATGGCGTGGTTCCCAAAGAAGAGTGTTATTTGTCCCAACTATTTACATACTTACTGAATTCTTTCAAATATTGAAACACTTTGAAAGGTTTTTTGTTGTTGTGTTTGGTCTTCCTTGTTTGTACTCCTATTCATTTTGTTAGCAAATCTTGGTCAGCAAGGGCTGCCGTAACAAAATATCATAGACAGAGTGACTTACATTGTAAAAATTTATTTTCTCACAGTTTTGGAGGCTGAGATCTGAGATCAGGGGCCTGCCTGGTCACGTTCTGGTGGTGGCTCACATATTTCTCGGTGTGTGCTCGTGTGCTGGGGTCAGCTCTCTGGTGTCTCTTCTTGTAAGGGCACTAATGTCATCAGACCAAGGCCCTGCCCTGCTGACCTGAGTACCTCCTAAGGTCTCATCTCTAAATACCAACACATTGAGGGCTAGGGCTTCAATCTATGAATTTTGGGAGGATACTGACGTTCAGTCCATAACAATATCTGAAAATAATGAAGTTGCAACATTTGTTGCTTTTTATTTGAGTCATTCACAAGTTGAGTCATTCCAGTGTAAATCTATTCTTAGAACTTTAGTATGCATTACAATTTGTATTTATTTAATGTAACAATAAATTAGAATGTTGAAAGTGCTAATGTGTCGGCTTTGGATAAACAATTGAATTTTCACACAGGGAAATATACATACAGATACCATACATTATATATATACATATTCTTCTTCATAAATCTTTCACTGGTTCTTTAGCACCTTCATGATGAGGTTACCATTCTTTTGTAATCTAGATATGCATGTGTTTCTTTTCCTGATGTTGCTGTTTTTATACTTAGATGATCTCTTCTTCCACTGTCATCTTATGGATCTCTTGGATACTATTGATAAACAGGGGTAACTTCACTTTATAATCTACCCGGTGAAGGGTGGAGGTGGTTTGGTGAGGCTGACACCCACTTCTGCAGTTGTACCTCTAAGTTTATCATCACTTCCTTAGGCCATCTTGCCTTTCTCATTTCCTTCAGAGTAAGCACACTGGACTACAATATAGATAATGCAGATCTCGGAACCAAAGGGCCACATTGCTCTCAGAATGTCAGTACATGAGCTGAGGAACAAATATAGACATGGTATAGACTTAGTAGTCTTCTGTTTTATGAAAGTGAAAATCTTTTCAGACTAAAGCCAATAGTTCCTTTTACCTTTCCTTCCCTCATCAGCTATCCATTTAGATCCATCATGCTGGGGCTCTTATTCCCTCCCTCACGGTGCTTCACCTCTCTTACAAGAGGAGGAGACTCCACCTTAAGTCCTGGAAACTTGGATGACACTTTAAGATTCAGCCCAATACTAATGGATCTTTCTTCTGACTAAGCCATGAGGAGTCTAAGGGAATCTAAGACAGTGTGTTAGTCCTTTCAGGCTGCTGTAAGGATACTTTAAGGAGGATGGCTTATTTATAAAACAACAGAAATGTATTTCTCACCGCTCTGGAGGCTGGGAAGCCGAAGATCAAAGCACCAGCAGATTCAGTACATGGTGAAGGCCAGTGTCCTGGTTCATAGATGGCTGTCTTGTTGCTCTGTCCTCACATGTCAGAAGTGGCAAGGCAGCTCTCTGGGATCTCTTTCGTAACAGCACTAATCACATTTGTGAGGCTGTGCCCTAGTGACCGAATCTCCTCCCAAAGACCCCATCTCCTAACACCATCACACTGTGGGGTAGGATTTCAACACAAGAATTTGGGGGAGACACAAACATTCAATCTATAAGAGATGGGAAGTTGTATTAATTTCAGTTCTGCCACTGGAGGGTGTGAGTCTTTATCAGGTAACCTAAGATGTAAATATAATGCATCGAGGCAAAAGTTTTTATGGAAAAAAAATCAAATTAGGAAAAATGTGGTTTTTTTTTTCCTTAGGAGCCTGGCTTTGATCTTGTTCTGTTTGAAAAATAGATTTTATCATTATTGTGAATACAAAGAATTTTACTTTTTCTTGACCAATCCAAGCAATGCTTGTATTATAAGAGAAATCATACTTAATGTAAGTAAATGATTCTTTCTCTCTCTTTTTTCTATTGGAGTGTGGTGGTATCAGTTCTGATTAGAGTCTTTTGTCCTTATATAAGAGGAATGTTCCATTTTATCCCGTTGTACTTAGGTTCTCATTTAATCAAGTTTACAAATTGTTCTTTGCTAATCCTGTTGATGTAATTTTCTACCATTTTCACACATGCCCTCCCAGTTCCAGTATTTCAAGCTCCTAACAGTTCCTTATTATAAGCCCTTGATCCTTTCTATTTTCATGAGAAATCACTGAAATACAACATGAGATGAAACTCAAAAGAAGAAACAAAAGCAAAGTTGCTTTTGTGGAAGCAAGGAGTGACCCCAGCACTCCACCCAGTTATCTTCTTCCATCTCCAATGCATAGACTGTCATGTTCCTATTGAATCCTCTCCATTTGTCTCCTACTCCGTCATCTAGCCGGTTCCTTCTCTGACGTCAAGGTTTTCATTCTTGGAAGTCTTTTCTCACTTGCAGCCTTTCCTGAGAGGTCACAGCAGTCCAGCCTCCCTCTGTCACAGTACATAGTGCTGCTCTGTTGGAGTGGGTTTTCTCTCACTAACCTAGGATCAGACAGTGTTTGAGAACAGGTATGCTTCATTCATTTTTGTCTTCCTTGTGCCTGGTGTGCTACTCAAGACATGGTAGGCATTCAGTAAGTATTTGCTGAATGAATTAATGGGTGAATGAGAGTTTCTAAAATTCCATCCCTGCCTTAAAGCATATTTTCTGTGTATGTTAGCTTTACTTACACAAATAGAGTCAACTCTTGATTCTCCAACATTATGGAAGAAGAGGAATGAAATGCACAAGATTAAAATATTTTGATTTGGAATTAGAATTCACTTCTATTCTTACTGAGTAATTATCCTTGATTTTCTGGGAAGTGTCAATGTTTAATTCAAAATTGTTGAGCACCATTATAAAGCTGACTCAGAAAGGACTTGTATGCTGTCTAAGTTCACTGTATCCTCTTTCAAAACACTTCCCATGTCCCACACATCCTAGGGATGGGGAGCATTGTCTCTTAGATGAATGCTAATCACTACCCTAAAAGAATCCACCCCTGAATGTTCCATCTGGACCTTGAGACTTTCCCCAGGGAAACAATCATTTTGTTACAAGTTGCATTTTCACTTAGTAGCTTATCCTATGTTGGTGTTCAAGTGTGTGTGTGTGTGTGTGTGTGTGGTGGTGGTGGGGCTGATACATGCTGGGGCAGAAAGTGTGCAAAGTGTAGCTGTGTCAAATAGACTATTTACAGAGGAAGTTTACAGAGAGGCAGATACCCTCAATAAAAAAGTTACACACACACACACATATATATTCCTATATGTATAAACATTTATATATGTATGTATATATGTGTGTGTAAAAAAATATATATATATAAAATGTACAAGTAGCTCTTGTCTAAATTGTTAGGGGCACTGCTATTGACTAAATTTTGTCTTCCCTCAATTCTATGTTGAAGCCCTAGTCCCCAGTGAGATGGTATTTGTAGGTGGAGCCGTTGAGAGGTTGTTAGGTTTAGATGAGTTCCTGTTAGTGGAGCCCTTGTGGTGGGATTAACATCTTTATAAGAAGAGACACCAGAGAGCTTGCTTCCTCTCTCTCTGCCATGTGAGGACACAGCAAGTAGACAGACATCTAGAAGCCAGGAAGAAAGCCCTCACCAGCACCAGACCTTCTGGTACCCTAGTCTCGAGCTTCCCAGCCTCCAGAAATGTGAGCGATAAGTGTCTGTTGTTTAAACCACCCAGTTTATAGTATTTTGCTACAGCAGCCAGAGTTAAGACAAGTGTGTTTTTTAATCTCTTTCAGTGTGATAACTAACCCAATTAGATGTGCTTAATTTGAATTCAAATGCCACTTACTATGAGATACAGAAAAAAAGACTATTTTTTGCTCATCTCATTTCACGTTTGTATCACACTAAATTATCAGTTTTTATCAGCAATGTTTTGTGCTTGCTATCTCTAATACTAAAGGTGAATGACAGATGTTGTGGGTATCCGGAGTAGCCCCAAATCTTCCTCTAACATCTCCTTAAAATAGCTTAAATCCACCGCCCATGTACAGAGTGAAACAGTGCTCTCGTCACTATATCTGAGAATTTTCAAGGAGTTTATGTTGTCCAAACACCTCTAACTCTGAGTTCCTTCTCCTACTCTATTCTTATTTATCTGTCAATTGCTTCTGTAGTTGTTCTTTTCTCTCCATCAGGTTTTCTTTATTATGCCCCTTCTACAAAGAAATCAACCAGAAATAGCTATCATTATTAGCATTTTTAAAATGAAAAGATTCAGAATAATGGATGAGAATTACAATACACCAACGATTTCAGCCTGAATATGTTAAATATCTTATATTTTCTCATGTCTCTGTACCTAGAGCATTTTCAGCAGGCGCCTTTCTCGAGTAATCCACCCCAGTTCTCAAGATCTTTCTCCCTAACTTCTCTAAGTAACCTTTCTCAAGCCCCACAATCTTTATTCTGCCAGGCAGTTTTACTTTCAACCTTCATTGTGCACCAGGTGCTAGGACTGACTTTGTAAATCTACAATGGTCCATTAATAACCTTCCAGTATAGAGTTGTCATCCACCTCTGAAATAAATGCTGAGTTCGCCTGGAATTTGTAAGCACATTTGATTAAAAAATGATAGTAATAATATATATAGATAATATATAGACTGTGTGTGTGTGTGTGTGTGTGTGTGTTCCTTTCTTATCTACCTGGAAGTGCTGGTCTTTCTAGGAGAAATGGTTCATTCAGGTAGTCATTTCTTTAACACTATGAGTGTGTGTGTAAGGACATCTAGCTCTATTATGCACACGTGTATGAAGATACGCAGTGTATACTTTTATGTTTATCTACATTAAGAACATTTCCTTGCTAAACAAAAATCTCAAAAACTCAATTTGTCTATGGGGATTTAGTAGAAAAATTCTAAGAAAAATCATTTTGTCTGAAAACTTAAACACAAATTGAAAGATGTATTGTCAGGCTCATTTTGCCTTTCTTATGAAAAAGCATTTTGTTACAAAGCTTCATCTTTAAAAGAGATTATTTCCCTATATGTAAAATAATTTATATTCTTAATCATCTTTTTGTTTTATATAATAGTTACAGAATTATAAGCAATTGAAAGAAGTGTCCCTCATTCTATTTTCCACTGAAAAATACCCGTTTATTTAATTTATTTCATATCTGTATGTATGTTTAGAATTTAATTACATATAGGTCCAAATTAAGGAAGTGTTTTGAGTCATCTTAAACTTAAAATATGGAACCTTAAAAAACTTTAAATACACTTTAATTAATGTAACACCTTATTATTTTCATAATAATTACATTATTTTCCTGAAATAAAATTGGATCATCATGTTAGAATTGCTCTACCCGTGTTTTTGGTAAGTTAAAATATGACAACTTTTTCTGTTATCACATTTATGGTCATATTGATGGGGATTCATTTTGTTTACAGAATTACATTGATTTTGCAAGTTCCTAAAAGGCTCTTGGAGGGAACGGTAATGGAATGGATGGATGCATTGCCTTGTAGATCAATCAGTGAGAATTTCATGGATTGTAAAGTGAGGACAAATGTACCGAGGTCAGCATTTTTGTTCCTGCTGCTCTTTCTGGAACTGCAGCCAGTGACTTATTAGTACTAGTTACATACTTGCTGGAATAGCAAGTGAACAAGAGCACAATACGACAGGGTTTCTTGGCAGGGAGGTGCGTTCTCTGAGCTGCTTTAATTCTAGTCATTGCATTAGGCGCAGTTCATCTCTGATGAAAGACTCTCGGCCAAGACCTAGGAATATATCAAATAGGAGCTGATGCCTCATTTCTTTGAGCAGGGCTCTCAACTGCAGAGACAGGCATGGATAGACTGCAGTGAAGTTGCACGAGAAATGAAAAAGCTAACAAATAGTTTTTGTGGTTGTTTATTCCCTTTAATGTTATTTCATGGAAGATAATAATGCTACAACCAGGCTGATGTGTGTGTGTGTGTATGTGTATGTATACAAACCTATGAGTAAATATGTGAGTCTGTGTATATGTGTGTGTTCATACCCAAAACTATGTCTGCAACAGTGATGTGACAGTTGTCTCTTACATAAACATGGTTGAATCTGATGTTTAATAGTGTAGGTAGGAATTTTTATTCTCTCTGGGAACTGAAAGTGTAATAAGTCTGTGATAGTGGGATAGGATACAAAGAAGGTCATCAATGGAGGACTGACTGAGTAGGTAAAGGGCCTATGGAGAACCTATAGGAAGTGAAATTGATTCTATTCCTCTCAAAAAAAAAAAAAAAAAAAAGAAAAGAAAAGAAAATGAGAAAACAAATGGCAACTAACAATGAAAGTGATACAGTTCCGCTGCTTTGGGGTGGTGTTATGGAGGTATGTGGTATAAAATTTATTATTGGAATTTGAGACATGAAGGTTCACAGCCCAGGTTATCTGGGAGCAGAACCTGAGCCAATGACCATGACCTCTTGGCTGCATCCAGGATTCACTGTGTGCAATGGAATCCTGGGGAAATTGGGAATTGCATTCTGGTACCCTGAGGTTTTATAAGCCTGTTTAGAAAACGAAAGAAAACATCAGTGGTTACAAATAACAGCAACGTGTTTTACAGCTACAAACATCTAAGAAACTCCAACGTGTACTCCAGGCTATACATTTAATGTTTGCCGTGTATACTATGCAGTGTTTTCTATTAATAATATTTATTACCTAACTTTTTAAAGAATACTATACTTGAATGTCAGGAATTGATAGGAAAAAAGGTGGGGATGGGGCTGGGAGACTATACTAATGTTTAATGTCTCTAAATACTTGGGGAAAATGAGGCACTATCACATGGATTATAGTGCTAAAAATGGCTCTGTTATCTAATTGAATTATTTGTCCCAATCTCTTCCCTGCTCTTTATCTCATTGCACTGTTCCATATTCTGCTACTTAAACTCCCAGAAACAGAATGTTAGTAACTGTCTCCCTTTTCCCTGACTTCCGAGACAATTTAATATCAATGGCTAGATTTCTAGGAAATGAGAATCTTTCTGGAGTCCACTCTCTCAGAACACTCTTCTAGGATTTGAGGGTAAATGGAGAGACTAAAAAGGAATTGAAAAAAAATTTGAAGGCGTGGATAATTATCTCCTTGACTTTTGGACAATTTATTTAACCTCTTTAAACCTCAATTACTTTCTTACAAAATGGGAGTGTAAACTTGATAATCCTCGAAGTTTAAGTCTGTAGTATTTACAGAGGGGACAGTGGTAAACTCAGGACTGCCGCCCTGTCTATATGCTTTTAATTTTATAAGTGGCAAAATAACCTTTCTAATGAACCATTGTTTACTGTTTGACTTTGCCAGTGGCTCGTGAATAATTCCTTTCCCTGATGGCTTGTACAATTATATGAAGAGCCCTTGTAGACCCATTCCATACAGGTGGGGGGGAAGCTGTGAAGCATGAAAGCTGAATATTACTTTGAGGCTCTTCCCACAGTGGCTCATTGCTTGTTCCGGGATCTGAAAATTCCCAAGTACAGGGAAAGGAGAAAAAATAGAGCAAGCAAATGGGACCAGGTAGGAATCTGCTTAGATAGTACAAAAACATTTGACCCTTGAACAACAGGGATTTGAAATATGCGGGTCCACCTATACCTGGATTTGTTTTCCAAAAAATACAAAGTCCTCTGTATCTGTGGGTTCTGCCTTCACAGAGTCCACCAACTGCAGCTTGCAGACTTCATATGGGATTGGAGGTTGATTGAATAAGTGGATGCGGAACCAGAGGGTATAGAAGGCTCACTAAGAGGCTTGAGTATATGCAGAGTTTGGTAACTGTGTGTGTGCCATAACCAATCCCCCTGCAGATACCAAGAGAAGACTGTAATTCATATTCTTGCTGTCCTTTAATAATGTGGAAAGTTTAATGTGGAAAGATGATGAATTTACGTTGGAGATGAAAGTTGGAGGTTTAACCGTTGTGCTCTCCACGTGATCTAGGTATTTTGAAATGTTGAGAGAAGTTAGCACTTGAGGTAGAGATTTGTAGGTCACCTTCCAGGGTATGGTAGCAATAGAATTGAAGGAGATTCTCTGCGAGAAACAGTAGGAAGAAAAATGAAAATGGTAATGTGATGTTGGGGAAAACGCATGTATTTTTGATCAGCAGGAGAAATATAAGCCAGAGAAACAAACACAATGAGGATGAGAATAAAGAAGCATTTTAAGAAACTGCATTGACTTTGAATAGCCCACACGAGGACTTGGGTGGTGGTTGCCAAGATATTATTGATTTACTGTGAATTGACCTAGACTTTGCTTAAAACTTGAGTTCTTCAACCTTATATTTTAACCTGACCATATAGTGGAGAAGATGCCTCCAAAGGACTTGGAGAAACATGTTTGCTTTTTGAGAATAAAACACAAATCTATTGGGAATAGAAATTGTATTCTCTAGACCTACTTAGAAAAATGTAGTTAAGGGGAAAATGGATTGGCTTGTGCAGAGAAAGTCCTTTAAGAGAAGCAAATTTTGACTTTCAGAATAAGCACTGTCCAGGAAGAGAGAGATGACGTTTGGGGGACCCAGTTCATTTATGAACAAGGTGTTTTTTGCTGTAGGCAGATATATATTTTTAGACCTCATTATGGCTCCAGTGAAATATTCACCATGTCAATCCTTGGGCTTTGCCTTAAATCTGTGCCATTGATCAACCTACTGATCCAATTATTTGGCTAATAATATTGGAGGAAATATGGACATTAGAAGAGATATCCTCCACTACAAATTAGTAAATTGGTATTCTTAATTTTACATCTTTTCTTGGTGAGAATTTAGTGAGAGTAATTTTTTTAACATTTTTTATTGATTTATAATCATTTTACAATGTTGTGTCAGATTCCAGTGTTCAGCACAATTTTTCAGTTATTCATGGACATATACACACTCATTGTCACATTTTTTTCTCTGTGAATTATCATAACATTTTGTGTATATTTCCCTGTGCTATACAGTGTAGTCTATTCTACAATTTTGAAATCCCAGTCTATCCCTTCCCACCCTCCACCCCCCTGGTAACCACAAGTCTGTATTCTCTGTGAGTCTATTTCTGTCCTTTATTTACGCTTTGTTTTTGTTTGTTTGTTTGTTTTTGTTTTTGTTTTTTAGATTCCACATATGAGCGATCTCGTATGGTATTTTTCTTTCTCTTTCTGGCTTACTTCACTTAGAATGACATTCTCCAGGAGCATCCATGTTGCTGCAAATGGCATTATGTTGTCGGTTTTTATGGCTGAGTAGTATTCCATTGTATAAATATACCACATCTTCTTTATCACTTATTTCTGAGTACAGTATTATGTCCCAGTTACTGGCCTTGAGACATTGAAGATCAGACTCCAGATCCTGGTAAATCCACGTAGGTCATGATATCCTGTGAGGCCACTGTGCGTCTACTTCCTTCCCTTACTTCTCGACTTTCTACCATCCATTTTCTATATGCCAGATTTCCGAATCTGGAGTTGTCTGGTGTTCAGTGGTCTTTTCTTATTAAATGTGTATGCAGATCTGCTAGGAGAATCATCAGGTGTTACACGATTTTCTGACAAGTATGTGCAGACGCTAGCTGGCTGAATGCCTAGATCGGTATGTGGTAAACACAGCTGGCTGATTGACCAGGATCTACTTTGCATTTGATGGTTGCAGAATATTTAAGTGCTTTGTGTACTTCTACGTTAGGGTTCCTCAACTATAGGAATTCCTGGGGTTTTAGATATCCAGTATAAATAGATTTCAGCACAGGAGAAGTGTGACTGAGCTGTAGTTAACATTCCACTGAAACAAGAGAATTCAGCCATTCTGCTATTCTAATTATTTACTTGTTTTTCTATTTCATATTTTTGTTCTCTTTCAGAGACCGGACTTGATTGACTTCTAGTAAACCCTAGGGAAGAACACCTTATAAATGAACTGATAGTTACATGCATGTAATATTTTTCACAGCACTGAGTGCTGGGAGCACATTCTCCAGGTTAAGCTCACGTAAGTTACTGCAGACATATTGAACAGTCAAGAGGGAGGATGCTAAAGCCCTGTCTATATTCAGCTGAAATGTTTGTGTCAGTTGATCTTTTTTAGTTTTCTCCACTATGTAGTGTTTTTCCAATGTCCGTTTGTCTAACATCTTCAACATAACAAGTAACAGAAAAGTCTCATAGTTTTAATTGTTACGGCTAGTGGTCCTTTTTATATAGATAGATGAATTCTTTTATCTACTTCTGTCAATAGATACTATTTGCAAATGGATTGTTTTAAAAGTTTTATGGTAAAGGGCATTGCATGCATCTGGAGCAAGAAGGCCTGAGTTTGAATGATAGGTTCTCCAGATATTAGCTGTGTGACTTTTGGTAAGTTACTTTAGCTCAGTTTATCCATAAGGTGGGAATAATAATAGCTCCTATGATCTAGGGTTGTTTTGAGATAATATTATTTAAAATACGTAAACCACTTACTATAGTGTCTGAAACATATTAAATGCTATTTAATAGTCGGCTATTGCTGTTATTCAGCGTATTTATTTGCATATTCAGGCAACTTAAAGATTTTTTTTAAACGATAATGTCCTAATTTATGAAAAATTACTTTCTTATGAATATTAATTAGGCTAGCCTTTTATAAAATCACATGGTCAACATTTATTCAATGTAAACAATATTTCCTCCTCTCTACTCTTTTAATATTGTGATAGTTTCATACTATTAAGTTCTCTAACAAAACCTAAATGATTATATTGAGATAACACATAACTAAGATTGTGAGAACTTGCGGAATTGGTCTAGTTATTTAAAGCAGCCTAGATTTGTCTAAAAGATATTTGCTTATTGTTAGTAGGAACCCCTGGGTCTGTTAATAATATTATCTCTGACTGAACAGGAGTGCCTGAAACTAGGTATGTATGTTTCTACATATAGCTTATTTTATTTTCAATTAATGTGATTGTTTATAGTCAAAGGAATCACACCAGATTTATTTGATACCTGAGGAGATAGTTCTTCATATTTGATAATTATTATATTGTATTGCATCACATATAGACATTTTTTTCTGTAAACCTCTTAGCTTAAGGAACTGAAATGCTGTGAAGAATGATATATTAATGTAAAGCAGGGGAAGAATTTCATTTCACTATTAGGAGAATTCATGAACTTTGTTCCAGTTATCACTCTTTATTTCACATACACAGCTAACCTTAAGGCCACGTTTACACGGAAGTTGGTTCACTTTGAACCTGTGTCTGTGTCACTTGCGATGATTTCTAGGCCCCATCACATGAAGCAACTTCAGTAAGTGTTTACCTTGAAGTGGTTTACATTCACGCATAGACTGCAGGGAGCTCACTTGCACGTTCCCTCACACAGCAGGCTTTCACAACTATTTCTCTAGAAAGCACATTTTAGATATATGCGTCTGGTTATATTGTTTAAAATGTATAATTTTCTCCCCACCTCTTCCTTCTCTGAGGTTAGGAAGAAAGTGTAACTTTTTTTTTTTCTCCAGCCTATGATGTATTTTGACTTTTCTGTCTATAGGATTACTGAATTTAATGGGGCAGGGCAAGAAAATTTAGAAAAAGGTAAATCCTGAGGAATTCTGTAGGAGACAAGATTAAAAAGTTTTAAAGAAAAAAGGCTAATTCAGAATCACATTAACACTGTAAAGGTTCAAAACACTATTTTTTAAAGGAAAAAGTATAACTTTGAAGCTTTTGAAGATAAATTATTTGCATGTTAATGATAAATGACTAATTTCATTTAAATTCAGTTCTTCTCTGCAGTAACAAAAACTTATAAAAGCAATCTTTATCTTGTTAAATATCTATTTTTATTTGCTACAAATACGTTTTATGGGCTAAGGGGAAATTTGTAACTCGATGAAGTAGATAGAACGCTTCTGTAACACTGTTGATTAGAAAGCAGCTTTCAGTGCGATGTTGGGATCATCTTAGAACTGTATGTGAAAAGACTGAGTGACAGACATCCAAAAGTTGGTTCTAGGGATATAGATTAAAGGGGAACTGTTATAATGAGGCAGTAAACTATTTCATTCAGAGTTGATGTGCTCAAGAAAACAAGCCTGGGGTTCAGCCAAGTTTTATGAATTACATCATTGTGTTTCTAAAACTTCATAAAGAATCCTAGAAGCTTTCAGCTTGGAGACTGAGAATCTGGTTTGAGAGTGTTTATTGATCAAAGAAATCAGATGATGGTTAATTTTCCTTTCACACTGTGATGATTTCATTGATGACTGAGAAAACTTTTTACATACACGCACACATGCACACACATGGACACTAACTCTCTCATGTCTCTAACCCAGTCCTCAGAGTTGTGTCTGTATGAATCCAAGTGACTGTGCACATTGAGAAAGAACACTGTGCACATCAGGAAAAGTTTAAAAAATGCAGTTTCCTGAGTGCACTGTGCCTTCACAGTGTTGGCTTACATCTCTGATCTCTTTTATATCAAGAGAAGCAGTTAATCTCAGGTTTTTTCTTATTATCCTTTTCTATCAAATGTCATGAAGAAGAATGTCTTGGAGTCTGCTTTTTTAAATTGTCTCCATCAAAATTATTTGCAGCTTGCTGGCTTTTTCTTAGCGTTTCTGACTCGTGTCATTTTGATTAAACCTGAAATGTCTACCTCTTCTTTCCCAATCGCCAGTGTTTGGGGATCTTGGAAGAGGGAGAAAAGTGGCTCATCATTTTTTCCAATCCTTTTCTGATCCTTTTAGCTTCTTCTTCTTGGCCTTATGTTCTCGACTTGGCGAAGGGAAAGAGGCTTCGTGTTCTGACTGATGGAAAATGGTTTTAATATGTTACTATCCTCTGAGACAGTCTTGCTACACAGGTTAATGTTAGTTTGATTTCTTCTTACTCCTGTATTTGAACTTAAAAATTCCTTGGAAGAGGCTGCTTAGAGTAATGTTTTGGTTTGGTTATGAGGGTACAGAGAAGAGGAACGGTCTCTTCTGCAGATTCAGCACGTTCTTCTCTGGAAAACTCTCCGTCATTTTGAAAGTTCCTAGTCTCTTCCACATCCCGGGGGTAGCATCCCTCTCCTCTCCAAATGCTGGTTATGCTGTTTTCTAGGTCTTCTCTAATCCACTTGCATTCCCAAGCCTCATCTCTATTCAGTAAGTAACAGCTAAGTTTGCTTAGTAAAAGGATTTTAAAGTAATAAGTCTTCTTTCTGTTGGTAGTTTATAGACATATTTTCAATTATTTTCTTATCATAATTATTCTAGAACTTTTTGGTCTTGTATAAATCGTGGAAGACTCTATTGATTTATTTATCTCAGGGTTTGGCAAACTTTTTCTTCAAAGGGCCAGGAAAGAAATGTTTTAGGTTTTATAGCCATGTGATTCTGTCACATCTACTTGGCTGTGCTCTTGTCACGTAAAAGGAGCCACAGACAATGTGTAAACAAATGAGCGTGACTGTAGTCTGCTGACACCAGCCTATCCAGCATCTTCACCTTCATGCTTCCTTTCTGAAACCCAGTTTTTTTTTTTTTTTCCAGTATTAAGTTGGTGAGCATATGCTCAGGGAAGTAGGCACCTCAGGGTCAGCGGATTCGTCATGATTGATGTAAACCAGCGAGGATCTCCTTTTGCCAACGGTGGGTTTAGAGATAGGTCTATACCCCATTTCTGAACATTGAAACAAAGGAACATCTGTTGGGGTCCTCTGGTGACTGTTTTGTAGGAGAAGGTCACACAAGAAAGGCAGTTTCCTGAGGCAGCTACATTATGAGGATGGGACTAGAGCATATCTGTTATCATACGATGATGATGATAGTGATGATGATTTGTGCTAATGTCAATTAAGTCATCAGATCTGTGACATCCCCAGATCTGTGACACACACTGGCACCACTCTTTTGGGGCAGAGATTGCAATATTTAAGAATGGATATTTTTAATTTGTTTCACAAGCCACCAAAACTCTCAGCAAAGATAAACTTTATGTCTCTGGAGACCTAGTTAAAAGTCTCATGAGAAGCATAAGTACCTTAACAAAGCTATCTTTTTCAAAGATATCATTGCGACATAACACTTCTTCTAAGATCTCTTAGAGAATGTAACTGCCACTTAATGTAATTTTTATATGTATAGAAGAATATTTTCCAAGATTTAAAAGAAATGATAGAGTAAAATCTAATTAAAAAGTTGGAGATTTCTGTGGAGAATTTATAGATTTTACAGAGGTTTATGGTACTTATGCACACGCATACAGTATTCTTTCATTGGAAAATGGATGCAGTGTGTCTCATATTGTCATTTATGGGGTGTGAGGTTACATAATCCAGCCTCCAAATATTTCATATTTATGTGAATTTCCTTCTCCACAATTCCTTCCTTGCCCAGGAAATACCACTTTATACTACATACACATTTCATCGTATCGTAAAACTCCATTTAATCAAGCAGTTTAGTTGCCGACATTGGAAAACTTTCTGTTAACCCAGAAATAGCTTTGTATTGCAAAAACTTTCCACTTGATCATCAACATTCAAATGGAAATTTATTTCAAATATACTCCAATTTCAATCTTACCTCAAAATGTAGGCTATCAAAAGAAAAAAGTTCAGTTAGAGCCTCCTTTCCCACCTGTTAACCATGGAATAACGACACCAATTTATTTTTTACAGCAGGCTCTTTGGCTTGGCGTGAGCAGTTTTGCCCTTAATAAACTAGCCTTCCCGCTTTCTAATTAGAGAATTTATTTCTTTCCTTGCTGAACATTCTGTTTGAATTTGTTTCCCTGTCCTGTTTAGTTTCTTCCTGATTTGTAAAAGTAAAATATAACCATGAGAGTCAAATTTTGGATTCAGCTTTAATGACATTTGAAGGGAAACACAAGAAAGGGAAAGCTATGCTTTTCAGATGTTCGCTTGTCTTCTTTTATTGTTATTCCATCTGGCAATAATTGGCTGTCATGGTCAGACTCAGGAAGAGGAGTCTCACAGTCAATGGACCATCCTCTTTTATATACTCCTGAGGTCTAATCGCCAATGGAAGACTTTCCTTGAGATGCACACACAGTTGCTCTTGTAGCACCAGTGTTCAAACCAATAGATGTTACAGTGCTCAGAAATACATCTATCAAACATTTACAGGAAAGCTGAATTTTTTTTTTAAACAGAAAAAGTCTCCTGGGTGTGTCTATCTGAAGGTTCTCCTTTTGCTTATGGACAACATCTAAAGTCTAGTCTTTCAACTACCCTGAGCTATTTTAATCCTACAAATTCTAAATAGGCAAAGGGAGTCTCAGACTTCTAGGTGGCAATTTACATCTCATTGGGGATATCAAACCAGTTACACAGGGTCAAAATATTAAAGTCCCTGGAGGAGAACTGCACCTGTTTTGTAAAAATTAATGCCACTACGTGTCCTAAGTGGCTCTCCAATAAGCTAACTTGTCCTTTGATAGGAAGGTGGCTCCCCGGGATGAGACAATATGTATGTAATTCTGTATGTCTCTATGTGTGTGTGAATGTGTATGGTAATGTGTAACTTATTAGTATCATAGTGTAGCAAATATTTTGATGAAGTTTGATAAAATCGGCTGTAGAATGGTTTGGAATACATGAATAAATAATCCATTTGACAAGATAACAGTTGTGTAATACATGGAAGCCCAAAATCAAAATCTGGCTTTTAATCCAAGCTCTACAATTTAGCCACAGTTTTGCCTTTGTAGGGTGACTACCCTCTGTAGCACTGTCCACGAAATGACAGGCTTGGATTGAATGAGCAGACCTACGTAAGTCTATATTAGTCAGGGTCTCACTAGACTGAAATCAACAAGTTGGCTGCAGCTGGATTCTCATTTGGAGCTTGGGGTGCTTGTCCAAGCTCAATGAGGTTGTTGGGAGAATTCTGTTCCTTGCAGTGGTGGAACTGAAACCCCTACTTAATTGTTGACTAGACTCCCTGAGGTCCTAGCCAGCAGCCCTCTCAAAACATGGAAGCTTATTTCTTCCAAGCCAGCAGAAAAATGCCACCCTACTCTGCTATGATGGATTTGACCTGCCTTATATTCATAGGTCCCACCTACATTCAACAGGAGGCTATGTATGCAGGGGGACAGAGATCTTGGGGACCATCTTAGAATTTTGCCTAACATATGAATGTATTCATATTCAGGCTGCTACGATAATTATGATGCCTCTTCTGACAAGAAGTTAGGAGGGTAAATAGCCACTGCCATCAGCAAGAGTGATGAACCCTGATTGGGAGCTGCAACGTGTCCTGACATTCCTTAGAGATTTCTGTATTTATCTTGTTAAGTGTCCCCTGAATGTAGCAGCCTACACAGAACTGATTAATTATTATTCTAGTTAATACTCTCTGTGTGAGTTTTCTATCACTGCCATAACAAATTACCACAATTTAGCAGCTTAAACAATCTACCCATTTATTATCTATTAGTTCAGTAGACTGGGAGTCCAGGCACTGTTCGCCTCAGATGGTACTCTGCTCTGGGTTTCACAAGGCCAAAATTGCAGTGTCAGCAGGTCTGATTTCCTTTCTGGAGGTTCTGGGGATAAATCCTCTTCCAAGCTCATTTAGAGCTTGGCAAAATTCTGTTCCACATGACTGCTGGAGTGAGGACCCCATTTCCTTGTTGGCTTTTGGCTGGGGGTTATTCTCAGCTTCCATAAACTGCCAAATTCTTTGGCTAATGTCCACCTTCCTCCATCTTCAATCCACAATAGCGGGTTGAGTCATTCTCATGCTTCAGATCTCATTGACCTCCCTTTTTGCCTCAGATCTCTCTCCCTCTCTTGCTGTGTATCTCTGACTGACCCTTCTGCCTTCTTTGTCTGCTTTTAAGGGCTCATGTGACTATACTGGGTCCACCTGGGTAAATTCAAGATAATTTATCTGTTTTAAATTCAGCTGATTAATAACCTTAATTCCATCTACAAAGTCCCTTCATACCAGTAGTTAGGTTAGTGTTTGAATGAATAACCAGGAGACAGGGAACTTGGGGAGATGTCTTTGGAATTCTGCCTTCCACATCCTTCATACTGAAAATGAATTAACAAATGTTTATGGTGTGCATTCTATGTTTAATATTCTGCATTCAATATGAGGGCCACAAAAATGAGATTGATGTGTTTACTGCTCTCTGTAGTGGTCAAAAAAGTCAAGTCTGTATAAGAGATGGTGTGATGGAGATATGCAGAGATTGTATTTGGGAGGGATGTGAGAGACAGATGAAAATGATGATGGTGGGCAGACATGGAGAAATCACTGTTGAGGGTACGGATGTGATCTGAGGGACAACCTTGAATTAGTGCTCGGAAGTGAGGGAATTGAGAGAATCTAGCAAATCTGTACTGTGAATTTTCCTGTAATACAGAGTGAAACTGATGTATTTATTCATCCAGTTACAGTAGGGGGAACTATTTATAACACTCCTATTTCCTACCAGAATTTGGAACCAAATGAGAGCATAAAAGCCAGGTTGGAAAGAATAAAACTGATACAAGACACAGGCTAAGTTAGACTTATCCAGTCACAGTCCCCAAGTTTGCCAAGTCTCCAGTCTTAGGAGAATTTGTCCTTGTAAATCCAGTGGCATGGAGAAACCCAGAATTTATGTGCTTGTGGATGCATTGACCACCCCTGCCACCCCAGCCCCAACAAAGTTTCTTCCACATTCCCGTACGGAGAGAAGGGAGTGATAGGGTGGAGTAAGGGACCAGGAGTGTTATTCCACTGAACTTCCTCATTTGTGAAACATGACCCAGAAGAGAAAACGTTCTTTTCCACCAATTCGGCAAACTTTTGCCGACAGCTAGAGGTATTCGTATCCACTCTCAAGATGTCCTCTAGGAGTAATTTAAATATGAATATGATAAAGCACAAGGGAAGCTCTTTGAGGTTTTAGAGAAACCTTGTGGTAGAAATACAGGGCTGCTGAGTTTAGCTAAACCATGTCACCCATGGAAGACTTCAGACAGGAAGTTAGTAGTCTTCTGAGGTCAGCTCTCATTCTGGTTATCGGCACCAGGAAGGCAGCCATGGAAACAATGATCTTGACCAAAGTCGTTCTTTCAGACTGAACCCTTAGGCTTCAGTATTTCAGTCTTGGAGGCTGCTACTGATTCAATTCTAGTCCTTTTGAGTCCAGCTTAAATTGCTAAGCAATGCCAGATTCAGGCCACTTAAACTAAATGGCTTTAGAGTCTTAGGGTCATCAGTCCACTAAAAGGAAATCCTGGAACCAAGTAATTTAAAGGCATTATGAGCATGGAGTACTTTTACTGTCAGGTTAGAGGCCGAGTGCTACTACTGCCGAACTGTCTGTAGTGTTAGATACTCAGAGAACAACAGGGAGGTTCTCTGTTGAAATATGGCCTAACGTATTTCTTTTGACCTTGGACTCTTGGAGGGAAACCCAAGTGACTCACTCTACCTAGAAGATCTGATGAAAACTGTGTCTGGGTGAAAAGACACTAAAAGGCAGCTCGTTTTCAATTAATTTATCTTTAAAAGAACAAAAAATAGTTGGAATTAAAAATTGGCACTGGCCTACACATTCAGGGTTTAAAACTTATTGTTTATTAAAAATAATTTTAATAAAATGAACATTAGCACCCATACAGCTAGTAAAGCAAAATTTGTAGGGACCTGATTTTAAGAGTCTACTTTCCGGGTCAGTGTAGTATCAATAAATTTTAATACTATCCATAGATTTATTGTGTGTTGTTCTTGTTAAATTTTACATGAACATCATATTAAAATGTTTGTTTATGGTTATTAGCCTATTTGTTCCATTGCCCATTGCTGTGAAACAAACCAGCCCAAACTTAGTGGTATAGAACCAGCTTTTATGTGCTTATGGCTTCAGTGGGTCAGGAATTTCTAAAGGGCACAGTGGGGATGACTTGTCTCTGCTCCACAATGCCTGGGGCCTCAGCTGGAAGACTCAATAGCTGGGAAGGGGGTGTAATTTGATGCCTGGGGCCTAGTATCACTGATGGCTTGTTCACTCCTTGCCCATGGGCTGGTAGGACCCAAAGTCTAGGATGGCTGACAGGTGTTCCTACCCTCGGCCTCTCTGAGTGGCTTGACTTCCTCATAGCCATGGCAGCTTACATGCAAGTTCAAGGTTCCAAGTGCAAGTGTCTCAGTGAACACAGTGGAAGCTCCCTTAGAAACCACGTGGTGCCACTCCCATCACTGCCATCGCTTCTCTCAGTTACAAGCACATCACACACCTGCTCACATTCACGGGGGCCTGGACTTGGGCACCATCTCTCAACTGGAGGAGTGCCAAGCTTATATTGTCAAAGCAAGTGTGTGTGAGCCGGAAGATAGGTTGCAGCTGTTTTGGAAAGCGCAGTCTGTCACAGTGTTCATGGTGTGCATGTTAATTATCCAATTGAGAGTATCTTCCTAGCTAGTCTGTCTTGCTTACCTGCCATTATGCACTTGGGACCTATTGAGGGAAAAAAAAATTTTTCTTTATGGTCGAAAAAGAAATGAAACTACATATTCTAATAATAGTGATGAAAATAACAAATATATTGAACAATGATACTTTTATTATTCAGCTCACTGGTAACATTATAGACATATTCCATTAAAAATTCCATTTATACATATCTCTGTGAAGACTTTATTTCTCTTTCTTTAGGCAGGTTGTCAGACAAACAGCAGATGGCCTGCCCATAATGCATTTGGGCAGATGTTCTCATTTGGGCCATAACATGTGAATAAAAAATGTCATATTCCAAGCTATCTCATCATCTGCAGTAATTACTGGATAAAGTCCAATGTGTACACAGGTCTTTTATAGCTATGTGTTGTATTGGATGGACCTAGTATTGGAGGCTTGGCTTGTGGTAACACTATTTTGCTAAGTTTCAGAATGGGTTATATCACTCTATTCAATTTGATATTTATCAAATGATCATAATCTATATACTTTTTTGTATATAGAATTTAAGCATAAGGTTAATAAAATTATTTTATTAGTTCCAATCTTCTGGTTTTATCATTTTTAAAGATTATGTTGCCAAAATAAGTGCCTATAATTATTGTATCTTATAGTGAAATAGAGAACTGAAAATAAACCTATTCTACAAAAGAAGTGGGAAAAAAAGATGACAATAAATTGGGCAATTAGTGGAAATATTGAGATGATTTTACAGTGTGTTTTATTTGAGGACTTATTTCAATCATGTAAGACTCCAAGAGTTTTTTGTTGTTTTTTTTTTCTGAAAATTCAGCTGTTTGTCAATAGTGGAACTTCTAGAGATGTTAGAAGTAAGTTTTGGAGTGGTGGGAGTGAAAATGGAAGACAATTACTCCATTTCATAAAAGAGGAGGACATTCAGAGTCTGACATACAACAGGTTTCTTGTAGAACATTTTCTTTCTTTCAATCTTGAATACCATTCAATCACTCGTATTTTTCTTTATCCAACCTCCACAGTTTGATGAAGAAGGCCCCTTTTGGCATCTGCCTGAAACTTTAAAAGGGGGAACAGAAGGTGCTGCATATAAAAAATCCTTATTGGTGTTGCTTCACTCAGTATAAGACAGAAGCAGAGATTATTCAAAAGACTTAATTAGAAGACAGACTCTCTTGTGTTGCTTTGCACCTGCATCTTCCATTTACATTTTCTATTCACTTCACCTACATACTCAGGCAGTACTGCTGAGAAAATGCCATTTTAAGAAAAGCAAGCATCAGAATATATATTTACTCTTCAACTTTATTAGTGTATTATGCATCTAGGCAAATGATGTGTAGTATATATCACAAGTAGATTCATTTTTTTTACAGACATTTTGGCCGTGTGTTCTGGCTTTTGTTTTCACTGCTATTTCTTAAATGTGACTCCATTAACCAGCGAGTTTGTATATTTTAGTTCAGAGCAGTGGTTCTCCATTGCAGGCAATTTTGACCCACAGGGGACATTTGACAGTGTCTGGAGGCAGTTTTGTTTGTCATATTGGGGTTGGGGGCAGGGGGGTGGGGTGAGAGTGCTCCCGGCATCTAGTGGGTAGGGGTCAGGGAGGCTGCTGCATATACATGCCAGTTACTGCATTTCACGAGAGAGGAAAATTTTCAAGTCTCATGCACAGTAGGTTTTTGTGTAGAACATTTTCTTTCTTTCAATCTTGGAATACCGATCATTCGTACTTTCTTTATCCGACCTCCACAGTTTCTCTGCCAAACATTTGTGTTTAAACATGCTCTAAAATCTTTCTTGCCTGACGTCAATTTCTCAACCATGGCTCTGTTGACATTTCGTGCTAGTTAATTCTTTGTCAGTGTTTTTTTTTTTGTGGGGGTCACTTTCCTGTCCTATATGGGATTGGCATTTAAGGTGGGAAATGGTGATGATTTAACATGGGAAGCGCTCAAAAATTGGCCTAGTTTATTCCCCTCCACCGCCATTGAAAGTTTTCTGCTGTATTGGGATAATGTCTTTTTTTCCCAAAAGAAGCCTCATCAGATATTGAAAATGCTTAGTTTTGCAGGCTAACTTCAAATATTATTGGAGTAAATTTCCACACAAATGACTTGATTGTTAAACCTGACTTGATTGTTAAAAAAAAAAGAACTTACACAGTATTGTATGTCATTTATATCTCAATAAAACTGGCAAAAAATTAAAACATTGGAAAAAAAGAATGAAAATATAAGGGGCCAATTTTTGACAGCTTCCTTATTTGGGCTTTGTGTCCAGATTGTGGTAGGTACGTGGAGGTAACCAAGAGGTCTGTGTTGTAATTCTCAAAACTTGTGAGTCTGTTACTTTAAATGTTAAAAGGGGCTTTGCGCATGTGATTGAGATTAAGGACCTTGCGCTGGGCGTTATCCAGGTGGGCTCTATCTAATCACGCGAGTCTTTAAGAAGGGAGCACCTTTCCCAGCTCAGTTAGATGGATGGCAGTGTGGGAAGGCCCCGACTTGCTGTGGTTGGCTTTGAAGATGGTAAAGAGCTACGAACCAAGGAACGCAGATAGCTTCCAGAAGCTGGACGAGGTAAGGAAATGGATTCTTCACTACAGTCTCCAGAAAGGGAAACTTCCTTGCTTTTAGCCCAGGGGGACCCTCTTCAGACTTTGTACCTACAGGCCTGTAAGCTAAAAAACAAACAAACGAACAAAACGGCATTTATTTAAGCAATTAACTTTGTGGTAATCTGTTACAGTAGCAATAGGGAACTAATACCAGTATTTTATTTATATATCTTATTTAATCGTTTCAGCAGCCCTAGGAGGAAGGGAAATGAATGTCTGGAGAAAGACACACAAGGTCACCCGCTAGCGGGTTGGAGGACAAGGTCTCAAAGGCAGGTGCAGTTAAATTTAAAGCTGATGCTCTTAAAACTGACCTCGAAATTATTGTCTAGGTGAAAGCTGATTACTCCTTTTCTAAAGTACAAAATACTCTATCTTTGGTCCTTATTCTCTTTATAAAGTGTGAGCTCTGTGATTAGCTGGAACAGAGAATTGCTTTCTGGAATTTGGAGAGTTCAGTGTCATCTGGGAAAAGGGAGGGCGTATTTTCATCAATTTATATCAGCTCTTTTTTAAAATGTAAAAAAACAGTACTTAAAACTCCTTGACTTCCAGCGAAGTCGTATTGAGGCCTGCAAAGCTCTGTGGCGTCTTCCCGAGCCCCCGTCGTGCAGCTGCTGCTCATTTCTCCCCATTCTCTCTCTACACGTCACACCTTCTGCTTGGTGCTTCAGCCAGTAGAACTTTTAGTTCCTTAAATCAATCATGCTCTTAATTTTTGCTTTTACTCCCCCTACCCCATTCCTTGACATGCTGTTTGCTCAGACTGCAACATATTTTGCACTCTTTCATGTTACTTTGTACTTGTTCAAGTCTCAGCTTCTTATCATTTGATTCCTCTGGGAACTCTATCCCCCCCTGCCCCCCACCCCCAAGACAGGGTGCTTCTACTGCGCTTTACTGAACCTTTCTTCAGAGGCTATTTTCCCAGTGTAATTTCCCTTTGCCTTGTCTGCTTCTCCCTCTAGGCTGAAAGTTCCCCAGGATCAGATTGTGTCTGCTCACTGGTAAATATTTCTTTAAAAAAAAAAACATTTTTGAAATATAGCTTAGAACTGAAAAGGCACAAATCCTAAGTGTACGGCTGGTTGAGTTTTAAGAAAATAACATACACATGTAACCAGTAACTACCATTCAGATGAAGATACTGTTGACTTCCCAGAAGCACACCACCACCTTCTCCCTCTCAGCCTCTGAATCACCGTCCCCTCCCCAACTGCACTCTCCAAAGACAGTCGCTATCCTGACTTATAATGCCGTGAATCAGTCTTGCCTGTTGTATTAGTTTGCTAGGACTGCTGTAACCAAGTGCCACAAACCGGCTGGCTTCAACAACAGCAATTTATTGCCTCAGTTCTGAAGGCTAGAGGTGGAAGATCAAGGTGTCTACAGTGTTGGTTCCTAGTGGAAGCTGTGAGGGAGGATCTAATCTGTCCATGCCTTTCCCCTGGCTCCTGATGGTTTGCAGGAGCATTGCATTCTTTGGCTTGTAGAAGCATCACCCGGATCTCTGCCTTCATCTTCACGTGGCATGTGTGTATGTATGTGTGTATGTCTCTGTGTGCAAATTTCCCCTATCATAAGGACACATCCTATTGGATTAGGGGCTCAGGCTACTCCAGTTTAACTTCATCTTAATTACATCTATAACGACCCTATTGACAAATAAGCTCATGTTCTGAGATACAGGAGGTTAGGACTTCAACATTATGCATAGGGGTGGGGGCCGCAATTCAACCCATAACACCTGTTCTTGAAGTTCTATTTTAAGTAAATAGAACATATACAATGTGTTCTGGTCTTCTTTGACTCAGTATTGTGTTCATGTGATTTGTCCATATCATCATGTGTATCAGTGATTCATTTTCATTACTATTCTGTGTTTTGTTCACTGCCCACACACATATATTGATCCATTCTACTGTTGAAGGATGTTGGAGTATTTATGGCTTGGGACCATTGCAAATAGTGCTGCTGTGAAAATTTTTATATATGACTTTTGGTACATGTATATAAGTAAGTATTTATTGAATAGATGAGTCCTTATGAGGCAGCTAAAGTATTTTCTTAAAGAGCTTTACTAAATGAGCAAATGTCAGAGTTTGGAAGGGAAAAATCAAGTGTTTCTCCAATTATGTTTTTTGGAATATTACTTCTACAGGATCTTAATGAATGCCATTTTTTAAGAGTTACATGGCCTGGAAATATTCGATTGGATAAAGAAAGACATTTTGTTTGTTCTTCTTAGTTATACTGCAGGATTTCTTTTCTTTTTTTTTTTTTTTTTAGAACTTTAAAATGCTAATACGAGTTGTCTCTCCTAGAGAGTGATGTGAAAGGCAGTATTTCTCAAGTTTGCTTGACAGGAAACATCTTTTTGTTTTGAGCAGGATATAGCTAGGGACCAAAATTTCACTAGGCTCTACTCTGTATTTCCTTACTAAATAGGTTCTGGATCTTTTTTTCCCCAAATGGTATGTATCATGAGCTCTTCTGATAAATTACTCAAACCTTAGAGTCTCAGGAGGGTAAAAATATGGTTTGGATCCTAGTTCATCTACTCACTGAATTTTTATGCTGAGACTTTTGTTTGCTTGTTTGGAGGGTAGCTTAAATTTCTTGAAGAATTGTTTATACTTCAATGATAAACCATATTTGTATAGGGGCTTCTCTTTATTCACAGGTTTTCTGTGATAAAAGAGCTGTCTCGCTAAAAGAGAAGGCTCAAGACTCAGCGAGAATGGTGATCAATCAGCCAGGGCAAAGCACATGCAATAGCTTTACTGATCGGGGTGTGATTAATGCTTAAAAAGGAGAAGCAACCCCATTTCAATTCCCTCCTCAACTTTATTCTTAGCCGCACAAATGATTAAATGCTTGCAGGAGGAGTTGTTTCTATTGTATGTATTTAAAGAATTAAATTTTAATTACCAAATGCATTAAACCTGTACATTAATTAAGTGGTTTCAGGTTGCAGTGGTAGGCATCAGCACTTTTCCTGAGGTCTCATTTTGCTGACTGCAGTCTGAATGGAAGCTCGTCCCAGACAGAGGCAACAGGACCAGGGCTGCCAAACAGCACGGGGGCCAAACAAAAGGGCTTGCACCCCAATTAAGTTAAAAGTCTCTGAGCTTATCCTGCATTCCAGATGGCAAGTAAATTCAAATCTACAGGAGAGATTTAATTAAAATACTTTGATTGCAAGCGTGAAGCCAGGAATTCAATTTCAAGCAAGCACAAAAAAATGCAGTGGCACTTAAAAATGAGTGCAGTCAAAGTAGGATCTAGACCATAGCTAAAAGTCAGGGATCTGATATCCAATAATACTCTTCATTCTGTACTCTGCTATCTAGACAACTTAGAAATCTGTTTCTTTAGGCTGGTGTAGTCATTTCATTTTTTTGTTTGTTTTTCGTGGTTAAAAGCAAAGACTTTGGAATTAGACAAATCTGGTTCCAAGTGTTAGGCTTAGCAATCACTAACTCTATGATTTCACTTCTCCCTGAGCCTCTGTTTACTGAACTATTGGATGAGAGATGATGCTGATGTCATAAGACTGAGGATTGAATGATAAATATTCTAAGTGTATATCACTAGTCCTGGTCTTTTCACAGCTCCATACTTGTCTGTCCAACTTGGATTTGTTGGATTACCATCTCCACTTAGATTTGTGATAGGCACCTCAAACTTAAATTGACTAAAATGAAACTGTTGATTATCCCAAACACAGAAGTCTGTTCTCCAGTTCTCCTCCTTTCAGTAATGGTTCCACCATCCGTTAGGCTAGTGAAGCCAAAAATCCAGGAAGTTATCATTGTTCCTCCCTTTCCATCATCTCTTATAAGCAATTCTGTTATTCTACCCCTGATATGTACTGTTGGCCCTCCATATTCCCAGGTTTCACATCTGTGAGGTGGTGGGCACACTGTTCTAAGCCATTTTATATAAGGGACTTGAGCATCCTGGATTTTAGTATCCTTGAGGTGGAGGTGGGGGGCAATCATCTGTAGACGCTGGAGGATGACTGCTTTGAAGATGCCCGTTTCTTTCCATTGCCATTACACTGACCCAGTGTTTCCTCAAGCTTGGTACTATTGATATCCTGGACCAAATAATTCTTCATTGTGGAGATTGTCCTGTACATTTAAAGATGTTTAACAGCATCCCTGGCCTCTACCCACTAGATGTGAGTAGCGCCTCCCCAGCTGTGAATCCAAAATATCTCCAGACGTTGGCAATTGTCCTCTGGGGAGGAAATCAATCCCCGTTAAGAATTGCTGCACTCACGTAAGTCGTCATTAAATCTTGACATGTAAAATTAATTATCACAAAGCTGCTTCAGGCATTTTATGTTTTTTATTTGATCCATTTAGATTTTTGTTATATAATTCAGTATTTCAAGTAAAGATAAGTTTGCCTTCTTTCATCTTTAAAAATTTTTATTCTGGTATCTATTTCTGCATTTAAAAAACCTTTGATTTAATTTAATACAGCAGTAACACTTATTTTGCTCAAGAACCTGCAGTTTGGGCAGTAGTTGGCAAGAACACCGCATCTCTGCTTTACTCATGGCAACAGAAGTGGCTAGAAGCCTGGGCAGTAGACCTCTTTGCAGCGTGGTGGCTGACTTCCAAGAGTGAGAGTCTCAAGAGGGAGAGAATCAGATGAAAGCCAAACTGCCTTTTAGAACCTAACCTCAGAATTCATAGTGTCACTTCTGAGTTACTCCCCAGGAGAATCACAAAAAACTACCAAGTTTCAAGGACAGGAAAAAATCTCCACCTCTTGATGAAGGTATGACAAAATCCTAGAAGGGTGTGTGGGATTAAAATGACTGCTATCTGCATTTTTTTTTGACGATACTACCTCCACACTATTTCAAGATGAATATTAAGTAGGAAGTTAAGTTGGAAGTTTTTGTCTCGTTAACTTTAATGAGAACGTGCATTGTTTTTCTTTTTTGTATATAACTTATCACAGACAGGGCTTAAAACAAATTCTGGACTCAGTTTAGCTGGATTCTCTGCTCGGAGTTTCACAAGGCAGAAATTAAGTGATTAGCCAGGCTGCATCCTTCCTGGAACTGGAAGTCCTCTTTAGCTCATGTGATTGTTGGTAGAAATCAGTTTTTAGTGGTTGCAGGACTGAGGACTCCTGTTCTCTTTTGGTTGTCCGCTGGTGGCAGCTCTCAGCTCCTAGGGGCTGCCTGAAGTTCCTGCCAGGAGGTCCCCTCCCCCACCAATATACTCTTTCATGCTTCAGATTTTTTTTTTCTTTCCAGGAAGGTGCTAGGTGCTGTTAAGGGCTCACAGGATTAGGACAGGCCCACTTGAATAATCTCCCTTTCTATGAGCTCAAAATCAACTGATGAGTAACATTAATTGTACATGCAAAACCCCTTTTATAACATAGTCAAGGGAATGACATCCCATTATGTGATCATGTTTACAGATTCTGCCCACATTCAGTGAAAGGGAATTATGCAAGATATGTACATTAAGGGAGCAGAAATCTTAAGTTCCATCTTGGAACTCTGCCAACCACAGAGTTTATGATTCCCCATTAAACATGCTGACTCTGGTTTTGACATGTGTCGGTCTGTATAATACAAGGGCAATTAGATCTTTCTCATAATAGGCCTTTTCCTTTGAATTAGTGTTGTGCTGTTATATTAATAGATTTTCAAATATTTTATCCTGATATTTCTGAAATGACATCACTTGATGTTACTGAATTCTATTTACTATAATTTTATTTAGGAATTTGTATCATTATTTATTGATAAGATGACCCTGTAGACTTCTTTTATTGTGTTATTTGTGGTGGGATTAATTTTATGCTGGTACTAAGAATTTCCCATTTTATGTTTTGAGTGGTTTAAATAGCAATGGAGTTTCCTGATCCATGAAGGTTTGCTAAAGTGTGCCTATGAAAATATTTAAGCCTAGTAATTTCAGGGCTTTCTGAGGGTTAGGGGTCAGGGTAGGTACAGATGGAGGCAGTAGATTGTTCCTTTAAAAATTTTTTTATTTTTCCCTCAATTTCTCCTCTGGTAAAACAACTTGTTTATTATTTATTTTTAATACCAGGATCAGTTTGGTAATTCACTTTATCCACTTTTCAAATGTAGTTTACATAGGTAAGAAAAGATCATTATTAGAATTCTTTAAAAATTTTTTATGAAGAGTTATAATACCTTTCTAATTTCATGTTTTGTATTCTTTTTTGGGAGGCAATGGGGAAGATTTTTGTGAGATATTTTGATTAAGACTTTTAAAGTATTATTTTACATACTTCTACCACTTTAAAACTTTAAAAATCTGTTTTATTTTTATATTGACTATTTGAATTAGCCTTAAAACAAGCCTAGAAGGTAAGTATGTTACTGCTAACATTTTCCCAGTGAGAACTGAGGCTGAACCATTAGTCCGTGGTCATAGTTAGCAAATGGCAACATGTGCATTTGAATCCAAGCGTTCTTGCTCCAGAGCTGGAGTTGTCAACACTGGTTATTGTCTATCTCTCATTTAGCCATTCTGGTGTGGCAAAATGGTATCTCACTGCAGTTTTGATTTTCATTTCCCTAGTGACTTATGATAGTAAACATCTTCTCATGTGCTTATCAGCCATTTGTGTGTCATCTTTGGAGAAATGTCAATTCAAATCATTTGCCATTTTAAAATTTGATTGTCTTTTTATTGATGAATTGTAAGTGTTATTTATATATTCTGAATACCAGTTCCTTATCAGATACATGAATTGCAAATATTTCCTTGATTCCAGTTTTACTTTTTTTGATGATGACCTTTGAATCACAGTGCTTTTTAATTTTAAACTCCAGTTTTTCTATGTTTTTGCTTTTGTGTCATGTTTAAGAAACATTAATCCAAGATTACAAAAATTGACTCATGTATTTTATTTAAAGAGTTCCATAGTTTGGGCTCTTGCATTTATCTCTGGTCTGTTTTGAGTTGACTTTTTTTACAATGTAAGGTTGGGGTCCAACTTTATTTCATTTGTGGATATCCAGTTGTCCAAGCAACACTTGTTAAAAAGACTATTCTTTACCTTTTGTGTTAAGAAGCTATATTCTGAGTTCATATGATGAATCAACCTTGTGTTCTTTGGTTAAATCTCACTTGGTCGTTTTTATAATTCTCTTTATGTTGCTGGATTCAGTTTTCTGGTATTTTGAGAATGGGTATATATTCATAAGGAATGTTAGTTTGTAGTTTTCTGATCCTGTCTTTGGCTGGTATTGGAATTCTGGGAAGACTGACCTCATGAAGTAAGTTCGGAAATGTTCCGTCTTCAGTTTTTTTTTTTTTTTTGCAAGAGTTTGAACAATTGTTACTACTTTGTTTGACAGGATTTGCCAGTGAAGCCATCAAGGCGTGACTTGTGAAAAATTCTCTGTGAGAATTTTTTGATACTAATTTAGTGTCTTGTTAACAGGTTAATTAAGATGTTTTTATTTCTTTTTGAGTCAGTTTTAGTACTCTGTGTCTTGTATGTGTGCATTTCATCAAATTATTTAATTCATTGACATGGCTGTCAATAATACTCCCTTAATCTCTATTTCTGTAAGGCAGGCAGTAATTGTTTTGTTTTCCTGTTTTAGTAATTTGTCTCACTTTTTTCATTAGTCTAGGTAAAGTTGTGCCATTTTCCTTGATATTTTCTACTGACTACATATCTGTTCCTTTTTTTTTTTTTTTTTTTACTTTTTTTTTTTAAATGGAGGTACTGGAGATTGAACCCAGGACCTTGTGCATGCTAAGCATGCACTCTATCATTTGAGCTATACCCTCCCTCGCTACATATCTATTCTTATGCCTTGGCTACATTGTCTTGATCACTCTAGCTTTGTAGTAAGTTTTGAAGCCAGTTTTGTGTGTTTGGAACCATGTGATTCAAAGGACAACTTCTGATTTTGACTGTTTCTATTGTTTTGCTTTATTTTATTTATTTCTGGTCTAATCTTTATTTTCTTTTGCAAACTTTTGGTTTTGTCTTTTTTTGAACTCTAGAATTTCTATTTGGTTCTTTATAATTTCTATTTAATTGTAGTCTTTCATTCTCATACTTCCCTTTGTTTTTTAGACATGGTTTCCTTTAGTTCTTTCAATGTATTTATAATAACTTTTAAAAGCTTTGCTTAGTAACTTCAATTTCTGGGTTTTCTTGGGGACAGATTCTACGGATTTGTTTTTTTTTTCTAGTATATAGCAATACAACCTGTTTTTTGAGCATCTTGAAATTTCTTTGGAAATTAGACATTTTAAATAATATGACATCTCTGAAAATCAGCTCCCCCACCATGTTCTCTCCTGTTTGTTACTGGTCTGTATTTTTTGTCATGTGTGGCCACTGATTTCTCTGCCCAGTTAGCTTAGTGGTCAGCAAATGATTGGACAGAGTTTTTCCTTAAAGGTTTTGAAAGAATAAGTCTCCCACTCTTTCCTAAGGGAGTCTAAGACCTGGAGCAAACTGTTAGTAGCTCCAGCAGTTTACAGTTTATCTTAGCCGTCACTTCCTGCTTGTGAGGATCCCGAAAGTGAGCTCCAGATGGGAGATTAAGTGCTTCTCAGGCCTTTACTTGGCATCACCACATTTTCAAGACCTTCTAGATTCCCAGGAATATGTCAGTTTTTCAGATTTCTCTACTGGCATCTCATCCCATAGCTTTTCCTTTTAAGTCCTCCCTCCATCCCCCGTTTTAAGTTTCTCCTATGCTTTCATTTTTGTTCCTGCCTTAAGCAGGTGTGGGTGTTCAACAATTGCAACTGATTTTTTTTTCCTGACAGAAAACCTAGGGAAAAAAGCGGTTTGCTGAGAGAGTTCTGAATCAGTCAAATAAAGACAAGTCCTATGAGTGTAGATTTTCAAGCAGTAACCGTATAGGTTAAATAATGACATTGCTCTGGGAATATGGCTTTCTGGTTCAAAACGTTTCTAAACCTGTTTTGTCCCATCCAGTGGTTGCTAGTCTAGCAATTTTTATAGCTATCTTAGTTGTAAGGCTGATTTTCAATGCCAGTGCACAGGTGGGGAGAAGGTGATGGGATAATGTTGGTTAAAATGTGACCAGACCAGCTATTCTTACCAAGATTCAGCTGTTCTCCTGGAATAACCACATCTCAGATTCATGTAAGTATGGTTTTTTCCCAGAGTTCTGAAAGTTGATTTTGAGAATCTTAGTGTTTCTATTGCTCTTATGGAGGAGTAGATTTTTGGGTATATTTACTCCTTGCTTTCAGAAGTTCTTTCCTTCAGTATATTTTCTATGCTGCATAACAACCACAGCTTTCATAGCTTAAAACAATACCCATTTATCATGTCACTGTTTTGTAGGTCTGCAGTCTGAGCACTGATCAACAGCATCCTCTGCTTAGTCTCACAGGCTGAAATCAAGATGTCATCTTGGGCTGGCTTCTCGTCTATAGAGTTTTCAGTCCTTTCCCAAAATTGTTGACTGAATTGAGTTCCCTGTAGTTGTAAGACTGAGGTCCTCAGCTCCCAGAGGCTACCCACCTCTGTAGGCAGTTCACAACATTGTAGTTGGCTTCTTTGACACCAGCAGGAGAGTATCTCTTTGACTTCTTATGGTCTAAACCCTAGACCCAATGTTAAAAAGCTTACTTGCTTGTGCAGTCCCACCCAGGATAATTCCCCCTTTTCCCTTGTGACTAACTTTAAATTGGTTAGGGACCTTAATTACACCTGCCAAGGCCCTTCATCTCTCTTTGCCATATAAGATAACATGACAATCACAGGAGTGATATTACATCACCTTTGCCATAGTCTCTTCTTTAGATGCAAGTTACAGGTCCTGTGTATGTTCTTGAGGAGGATATTATTCAAGGATCATCATAGAATTGTCTGCCACATAACAGTAAACTCTAGAAGTTCTCATTCCATTTACTGATTTAGTAATTTTCAATTCATATTTTTGTTTTCATAAGGTAACAATGACTACAAGTGTCATTATAGAGTACTAGTGGACTGAGTGGATTCCAACTGACCAATGTAGTCAAAATCTAATGCCCAATATAACAAGAGCAAGTTTTGATAGAGTGTTATCCTTGGAAAGCTTGCTTTTATGTTGGGGACTTGCCATAACTTACACAACTGTGTTGCCACTCCCATGCTACTCTTCATACCCTAGTCTATATTTATAGCTCTGTCCTGGCATTCTTCTGGTAGAAATGCTCTTCTTGATAAAATAGAATGACAGCATATAAATAGGGCTAATACCGTACTTCCCATGAGTGGGTAATTTTCTCAGGGTGTATTATGTGAGGAATAATGGTGAGCTTTATACCATGATGGTATCCTTTTCAGACCTAAGGTTTTAAATTTAAACTTAGGTAACTGAATGACAATTGAGATACATGTGTTTAACCTTACTTTGACTTGTTTATGAGATACTTATAATACTGCTGTTTATCTCCAATTAAGTAAAAATTATAAAAGAAACCATCAATAGCACATAAAATAAAATGCCTAAATAACTTGACACAGAACATTCTAACCATCTGTAGTGTTCCTATACAATTTTTAAGAAAAATGCAGGATACAGATGCTAAGCCTTTGAGAATAGTGATGTTTACTTTATTTGGATTCACATTTTGATAAGGAAATTCTTTTCTAAAAAACAGTGCAACACTAGGTATGATAATTGCATTTGAAAATTATAAGTAAGTAATTAACATGCAAAGGAATTATTTATTGCAATTGTTTTTTATTCTAGGTAAAGTGCTATTCCAAGAATTACACTCAATATCTACTAGTTTTCCTTGAATGTTAATGCCAAAGTTCTAATGAAATGAATTTTATGTCATCAATAATTCTAGAATTCTTTAAGGACTACATTGGGTTATGAAACACAGTTGCTCTTAGCCATTAACTTTCATATTTAAGGCCAAATTTGTAAGCTTTTCTTGTCATTTTTTGAAGATACAATTTTTGCTGACAGCGCTCTTGGAGATAACTAATGGATGAATGTATGATTCTGCAAAAAATGTTAAATGATGAAATGGCTTTTTCTAATTAGAAAGGACTGTACCAGACAGGTCCTACTTAAGTCAATGAGGGAAAAAATCCCTGTGTTGTAACCTGGCAGAGCTTGTCAGGGCTGGACAGGGATACAGCTGTGCTTCATTTAATACCACAGATGTCCTGAGGGCCTTTTTGCCCTGTGCGTGTATTTTTTTTTTTTTTTTTTGCAAATGAAACATTTAAAATGCCAAGAGAGATGCCTAGATACAGAGGTATTTGGGCACAATTACATGGTTTAGCACGCAGTCTCTGATGTCACAATGACTGTTCTCAAATCCTGGACTTTCTACTTTTAAGTGTGTGACTTTGGGCAAGACTTAAACTTACCCCTCAGTTTATTTATTTGTAGAGTATATGTAATTTTGGTTGCTACCCCATAAGGTTGTAGAGAGGATTAAGTAATTAATATCTGTAAAGCCCTCAAACCAAAGTAAATATTTTATGAACTAGTTCTTTTGGTAAAACAGTTACTTTGTAATGACTTTTCTGCTTTTATAAACTGAGGTTTCCTAAATGCAGTAGAGGTGCAATTTAGAAGTAGCTGGTTAGGGACTTCTCATAGTGATATCTTATGGAGATTTTCAGTGCTTTTTTTCCCCCACCTATTTATTCATTTAGCAAATGTTTTTAGAGATACTGCCTGTATACTGGGTACTGTGCAAGACACTGGAGCTAGATTATTGAAGAGGAAAGAAATGGTCCTTGCCCTCACACAATTTATAATCAGATAAAGGAGACAGACAAAAAGAAACTGATAAATATTTAAAAGTTGTAACAAATTCTGTGTACCAGAGTACCGAGATCGGAGAAGAAGCTACTTCATTATATTGAGTAATCAGGGAAGACCTGTTTGAGAGGGTGACGTTAAAACTAACCTTGAATTTTAAGAACCAGAGAATAGCTGGCAGAGCACTCTAGACATGTGCAAGATGATTAAGGCATGGAAGATCTTGGCTTGTTAAAGCTGAAGAAGATATCAGAGTGGTAGTAGGGGAACATGCTTTCTGGTGGTGGAGATGAACACCGAAGGTTCAGTTTTGGATATTTTAATTTTGTTAAAAGTTTTTAGACATCCATACAGAGATGTCTAGTAGGTGGTTGAATACATATGTTTGGAGCTCAAAAGAGTCTGAGCATATAGAAAAAATTGGGAAATAACAGTATGTGGGTTATATTTAAACTCAGATAAATAAATGAGATCATCGAGAAAGAGTATATAAAGGGAAGAGGATCAAGGATTGAAATGGGAAGAACAAAAGTATTTAGAAATCAGTTAGAAGATGAAGAGCCAGCAAAGGAATATAAGAAGATAGTAAGAAAGAAAACCTGGAGGGTGTGAGGTCAGCTTCTCAAGGCCCATAATTAAGGGTAATGTTAAGACCACAGTATGATCTGTTAGTTATATCATTCTCACAAATCCCAATACTAGAGTCTGTTAGAACAGCAGAGTGGAATTGCATGGTCATTGTGTATGTCTATATATTATAGCTGAATTGTTTCTGTCAACAAAAGATTTAAAAATATGTACACAAACTTTAACCCTTTTCTAAGATCGGTATAATGGAATGGACCATTACTTTGTACTGGCAAATATAATTCCTTCAAAGTAAATGAAGTTTGAGGTTTTTGAGGTCTTTATCTCATGCCATCTCTTGTCATTGAGATCAAGGAGAATCAGTATTCTTTCCAAGATCAATGAGGATTGCAGAAAAGTGTGCTTGAAACAAATGTTTTTAAAACAAAGCTAAATAAATTAAATTCTGTTGGCAATTGGGAGCCAGCAAGGGTTTATTGAGATGGAGGAATGTTATGATAAGAGCTGTGATACAGGAAAGTTACTCTTGGGCAGGATGGAGGGAAAGGAAGAGAGAGATTGGAGGCAGGGACAACGGTTAGAAGGGTGGTCAAGATATGATGAGGGTGTGACCCACAAGACAGGAAACACAGGGAAGGCAAAAAGAGGGAAATAGATGCAACATTCACTGCAGGAAGAAAACAGAAATATCTTAGTTATGATTAGTGAGGGAATAATGGATTAGAAGAAATCAATTATTTCCAGAGGGTCTTGAGCTGTGTAATAGGTAATAACTCACAAACGCAGTAGGGGAAATAGGTTTGGGGAATGACGTTAGAAGTTGGGTTCCACTAAGTCAAATAAGATATGCGTCCATTAGAGGTGCTGGGAACTATTAATAGAAGGGTGTTAATTTCCCGATAGGAAGCTAGTTAATCCTTACCATGCTGACATCTGTGACTGAGCCGTAGGGTGGCATCCATTTAGTTTTAGAAACAAGTGTACATTGAGTTACAGTCTCAATTGTTTTTTCCTCTTTGTTCCTTTGAATTGATTTCCCATTGATTGCAGAATTTTACTAATTTTTTTTGGTCTCTATTGTGATTTTCAGCTTCATCTTCCTAATTCGTTACTAGGACAATTTTTTTTTAAATAATTTCATTTTCATCTGTCACATAGTTAATATTATTAGAAAAAAGAGCTATAACTATAACTTTTATATATTCTCTTGGCATCCTGACCCTCTCTATAGCATATCATGTTAGCATGTGTATGCCAATCTAGACTATAAAATCCCAAAGTATAGACCTTGTTTCCTTTGTCTCCACTGAGTCTAACACAGTGTTGGGAGCCTGGTACCAAACTTATTTTCTAATTAATGGGGAAAAATATAACAACTAAATATAAAAGCATTGATGTTAAAATATGTGCATATTAATATTACAAGATACATATGATAAAAGGATATTGAAGTAGTTTAAAGAAAAGCTTTTATTAGGCAAGCCCAGAAGAAACAGAGTTAAAAACTGGAAAAGATTCAGTACCTATTTACTATGGAGAATAAGAGAACTTAGATGTTAATAATAACTTACATTAAAATTAGATTAAGATAAAGAACTTAAATCAGAAGTGGGGTTGTACTTTTCATTTATCAAGAGTCCAAAGTATGCTAATTATACAGATATTAGCAAGAGCAAGTTTCTATAGCTTTCCTTGTTAGCTAAATGTCTTGCTAAGTGATTTATATACATTATTGTAAATCTTCTTAGCAACCCTGCAAGGCAGGTGTTATAAAACCTATTTTTCACTTGAATAAACTAAGGTTGAGAAAGATTATGTAAATTGTCTAAAATTCTGAAGCGGCAAAAATGTTGAAGAGCTGAGACAAATTTGAGTCCTTAACTTCACAGTCTAGCTCTTTCTATGATCCAGATATTTATCAATTGCTTCTTCTGTTTTTTCCTGTATGTATTTCAGCATAATTCTTGACGTGCAAAATTTACAAAATTGTATTTTGATCTTATTTCAATGGAATCCATGGCAATTTAGTGTTAAGCAACTTCACAAAAGAATTATTTTTTGACTCAAAACCGAAATGCTCAGACACCTCATGGAAGCCTTATAATGCCAGAAAACATGACAACATTCATAAACAAAGTGAAGCCAGTATAGTCAATAAGTTGTTTCTCTAGATTTAACGAATTACCAATATTTTGTTGATTTTAAAGCTTATTTAATGTTGCATCAGTTATCCAATTTACAATAGTAGTAAATTGTTTAAAAATTAACTATTCAATTGGTTTAGAATGCCACATCACCAGTAAATTATTTATGACAATCTTCCAGGAAGTTAATTGAGTTTATTCAGTTGGTGTAGAATGTCACTTTATAAGCAAATGTGCTAATCTTTGAAAAAGCTACTTACCTGAGTCCAGATGAAAATACTTACTTTTCAGCGAGAACACTGGGGTGATATGTTTTCAGTACTTTAATTCCCTCCTGAATTCACAGAATAGATAGAAACCTTGAGGAATTGGCTAGGGATGTCTCAGTCACCAGGCTTATGGGTGGTAATAATTAGTTTAGAGATCTAGCTAATTGTATACTGTAAAGCCACAATTTTATAATTTCAAATTATACTTTGTGGTATAAGTTTTATAACTATATCCTGGGTATAAATTATCTTCATAAGGCTACTGGACAATCTATTCTCTTGATTTTTCCCTTAAAATTATCTCTGTTCTAGTGCCATGAGCAGGTAGTGATGGTGAATCCAGGCACTACTTTATGCTTTGCAGTAGCTTGCTTTATCTTTTATCTTTTTTCCCCTTTCATATTCAAAAATTTCATGAACTTCAATTTCCTATGATCACCAGCTTATCATACTCATAACTATAGTTTCATAAGGTATGTTAGAGAGTATTGTGGTCATCTTAATTATCTTTGTCACTGTTCATTTCAGCTTTAAGATACCTACTGTATTAGTTCACTGTGGAATTATACCAGTTTTGAGGCAATAATGTCCTCTGGAAGTTTGTCTCACTTCTTTCCAATCTTCCAAAACCCTGCCTTCTGTTAGTAAGAGTTGAATATTGTTAAAAAAGATAGCTGATCACCACCAAACACATAGATCCATCCTTAGATACTGCTTTTGAACAACTGAAACCTCAATAAACTCAGGGTCTTGAGTTGAAAACCCCCATTTGTTTTGAGTTTATGCAGGAACACCCAGTTGCTTGGCAAAAATCTTAGCCAGGCTTCTGCTTTGCCCTCTGGTTGTTCTACTGGCTCTTGGACCCATTTTGGCCCATTTTCTGCCTCTAGTCCTAACTCTTGGATTTTGCCTCCGTTCGTTGATTCCTGTCTTAGTGACTTTGGTTTTCGGAAAATCACCTTGAAGTCAGTTCTGCTTTACACTCACCATTCTGAATAGATTCAGTTTTGCCTCTTGGTTTATGGTTTCAGATTTGTGTGGACCAACCCAAGCCAGTTTTATGGCTGTTGCTGCAGAATTTCTCAGTGGCCTACTCCAGACTGGTAGAAACTTGCTTTGCCCCTTATTCCTACCAGTCTAGAATCAGGACAATTTTACCCTCAAGTTTCACCTAAGAATAGTTTTGGGGGAATTAATAAGTGGAGAGGTCTTCACTTTTTCTTGACTCTCCTGTTTTTGTTGCTATGTAGGGAGTAATTAGGTGTGATGTTACTACCACTTCTCTTCCTTTTACTCTCCTTTCCTCCTACTTCATGAAGGACTTATGAGATTACTACAAGCAAACTCTTTACACTAGCTAGCAATATCAGAAAATGCTTACATATTTTGCAAATGAACCAAAATGTCTGAAAATAGTCTCTGTGAATGGCGTCATCCCTTCTTCCCCCTCCTTGGTTTAAAGAGGGATCTGCATGACTGAGGTTTCGTTCTGAATTAACATAATAAATGCATCTTGAACTAATATGGCGTGCTTCTCAATGCCAGAAATTTGAGGACTGAGATGGGATATACATGAAGAATGCATGCCCCATCTGAAAGTATGAGAAGGTAAGTTTTTATTCAAACATTGACATGACAAGATAAAGGTCTCAGTGGGCCCCCAGCTACTCAGCTAGTGAAATTTAAAATATAAAGGCCTGTTAATTTAACACTGACCCTTAATTTTTTTTAATCATCTGTTGAATGTAGAACAACATGTTTTAAAAAACAAAAGTAGAACAAAGATGCTCAGAAAAAAACTAGTGTGAGTTTTTACCAATACAAAATTGATGTTGTTTATAATTTATTTACATAATTATAGATATTCTTAACTATTTAAAAACCAATACACAGTTCATTTACTGTGGTGTTTTAGTTTTTCCCCACTGACTCTGTAGAAAAAAAAAAACCAACAAAAAAAGCAAAAAACCCCCCAAAACAAAACAAACACACACACACACACACACACAAAATAAAATCTCAACACTGAAATTTTAATTGGTTTCTTAGACATTATAGAGCCTTCTTGTATGTGGATTTTTATGGTGAGACCATTTAAAGATTTTATTAACTGAAATTGAATTTAAGCATTTGAAGTCACTGTAGAGTAATGATTAAGAGGTATAAGCTATAAGCTATACTGCCTGATATCCTGGATCTGCTATTTCCCTCTGCCCCATATTCTATATCTGTCAAAAGGAAACAATGATAGTAGCTAGTTTGTAGTATTATCTTAGGGGTTAAGAGACGATACATATAAAAAAAACGAATACATAAGTTATAGTTAGTATTTTGGTGAATACTAACTTCTGTTATTGGTAACGTTTTAAGACAAAGATGTACTTTGTGAGACCGTGTCTTTCCTGTTAAAAAATCCACACTGCAAGATAGAAGTAACATCATGTGCTCTTCTGACAGTGCATTGATATGTAATTATTAATTTGCCTACACAGTATTATCCTGGAAGGACTCCTGCCAATGTTGCTGACGCATCCTGCATCACTCAGGATCCCAGTGGTTACCCAGTGGGTGCTGGAGAAAGTTCTGTTAGGGATTCACAGTTAGACTTCACTATTATCATTCTGAAGGGGTGCTCTTGAGCCTGTGACGGGACTGGTTTGTACAAATCAATCAGTAGTTAAGAGTACGCACAGCATTACAATATCTAACTCAGAAGGGAGTTGAATATTCTCTCAAGGTATCCAGGAGTTCCGGAAAATCTACAGAAAGAAACAGTATTGTTCAGTGTAGTTTATATATTGAATTCACCTAAGTTTGGGGGGAAAATTATTAACATATGATTAAATGAGATATTCTAAAACCAGTTACATATATCCATCAGGTCACTGAAGGGGGGGCTGTATATTGTTTAAGAGTTTGGCCAATGGAATCGGCTAGAATTGGGTTTATCTACTATTATTTACTAGACTTATAAATTGGGGCAATTAATCAATACTTTCTGAGCCTTAACTTTCTCATATATAAAATGGATTAAGAATACTTACCTCTCATGATTATTAAGAATACTTAGTAAATACAAATGCTTAGTCTAGTGCTTAGTGCATAGTGAATAAGTTATAATTCACAGCTATTCTTATTAATATTACTAATTAGTTTACTAATATTATTTATGGCATTTAAATACTTTGAGTATCCATCATTTATTTTATTCCTATTCCTATTTATTCTAAGATAGGGTGAATTGATATGACTAGAAATATGAAGGAAAGTTTGTATGTAATTTATCCTGGCACAAATGAATTATAAATTGATACTGTATTTCATTATCACTGTTAAAATAATTTTACTGAAATACAATTTGTATGCTATAAAACTTACCCATTTATGCCATTGAATGTTTTAAGTATAGTCAGAATTATGCAATCATCACCACAGTGTAATTTTAGGACATTTCATTACTTCAGAAAGAAACCTTGTACCTATTGTTGCTTCCCATTCTCCCCGAGCCCGAGACAAATGCTAATCTACATTCTGTCTATAGATTTGCCTACTCTGAACATTTCACATAAATAGAATTATACAACATATGGTCTTTTGTGACTGGCTTCTTTCACTTAGGGTAATGTCTTTAAGGCTCATCCATGTACCAATACCTTATTCCTTTTTATTGCTGACTAATATTCCATTGTGTGAATATCACATTTGTTTATCCATTCATCAGCTGATGGATATATAGATTTTCCACTTTTGGCTATTAATAATGCTGCTGTGAACACTGAGGCATACATTTTTTGTTGACGTATTTTTCAGTTCTCTTGGATATATATATCCTAGGAGTAGAATTGCTGGATCATATGTTAGTGCTACATTTAATCTTTTGATAAAGTGCCAGACTGTTTTCCAAAGTGGCTGCACCATTTTACATTCCTCTTAGCAAATAAAGTTCTCAAAACTTTAATATGAATACCATCTTGAACACTGCTTTTGAATTCATAATGAATAAAGAACCTGCCATTCAAGTAATTGAAGGATATTACCCATGGCTGTCTCAAAGGATAAGATGAGGGCCGATGTCAGGATTCAAGCCCAGGTCTAACTGGCTCCAACGCCCATCCTTTCTCTACAGCCATACAAGTCCTCAAGGGACACTGAGTGGTTGAGTATCATTAGGAAACTATTAGTCCTGAATTTTCTGTCTCAAGTATACCTTGTTTTTCATGGTTTTCGTGTTCCACATCTTAATAGCACCTAATGAGAAATACACTCGGAAAGACCTAAAAAATGCTGTTAAATAGCTCTTGTATCTAAGCAGAAGATGGAAATTCACACCCTTTTAATCAATTTTATATAAAGTGATTCCAGAGTAAGCAAGTACATTAGTCATTCCTCGGGCTGCATTATCCACTATTTTTTTTTTTTAACACAAAGGAAATTCCCTGGTCACCTTACTGTCATTTTATTCTTTGGACCTAGTCTAGTCGAAGTATTCTGGGTGTTGCCTTGTCTACTACCCATTCTGTCACATTTGTACCCTAAGAGTTAGTCTTAGTCAAGGTATATGGAGGTAAGAAAAGGGGTAGCTTCCTGCTACTACAGTTCTGAGGGCTAAAAACCTTTTATCAGACATGATCTAAGTTCACAAAAAATGAAATTGTCATACTTATTAAACACAAAAGCCATTCTACAAAGAATTTTTAAAAAGAAGACAACTTCTCATATTGGTTTTTAAATACGTTTTAAAGGTATTTTGAATATATACATTTGGGGGATCTCTTTCTCTGAGAATGCATTCCACCTTTCCCCATATTTGTCCATACGGTTTTTGGAGGTGCTTCCTAAAATATATGTTTCTATTATATCTGTTTCTATTAGCCTATTATCTTGTGATGATAGGAGATTGGACCAGGGGTTGACCCAATCTGTGTCAAATCATGCCCCTTTCTCAGGAATTTAAAACTGGATCCAAGTGATTCCAACTGTAATTTGGGATAAATTTTACCAATTAGGATTGTGGCGCAATCATTACCTACTGTGTTGTCTCAGTGCAGAAAAATAAAGATATAAAGTAAAAGATCTGGAAAGAGGGAAGGAGAGGGAGGGAGAGAGATGGAGATTCTAGTTCTCTTGAAGCCAACTCTGATACCTGCCTTTGCTGTCCAAGAGACATTTCTGGCTTTATTTCCTCTCTATTTTTTCCCCTAAGCTGGATTGAATTTCTATTACCTGCAATAAAAAAAGCACTTAAGATTCAAGCTTCTTAGAGCCACAAAAAGAAGGACAATGCTTTTCTCCCTCTTCCCTGCATTTGCTGTTTGGAATAGTATTTGTACACGTAAGACATCATAATTCTATAAGCACTAATGTAACAAGGAAAAATCCTTTAGGAAGGGTGTGTCTTTGATGGTTTATGTATTATGTTAACTGGGGGATGTGGCTATAGATGTAGGCCAGGAACACTGTATTCAACATTAGGCTTTAAAAAACAACTTATTTGGGTGTTGTGGTCATCTGAACATAAATTTTCTTTTGTAACATCAAAGTCTAGCTTTTTGAAAGCCTGTTTCTCTTTTACACAGAAAAACACATTTCCCATACCTGAACAAAACCCAAAATCTTCTTTAGGAGCATAATATTAAAGCTTTACTTTTCCAAAGTTATTGTTTCCACTTTGGACTCAAATGATATTTAAGTATGTGAATTAGTCACATTTGAAATTCACTTACACTTTGTAGTAATGCAATCTGTATAGTTTTGCATACTTTTCTCTTTTTTTTTTTTTTGCCAAAAATACCCCAAAAGGAAACCTCAAAAACTCAGCAGTTTGATTTTAAGGGAAAAAGGGTTTTGAGTTAAAAAGCAACTGGAAGAGTTTTCTACAGATGTAACTAATTATAGTGATTGAAAATTTCTTCTACATAAATATTTGCTAACTTGGAAATCTGGATGATGTACTTTTTAAAGTGAAGTATAATTGACTTATAATATTATTAGTTTCAGGGTACAATGTAGTGATTTAGTATTTTATAGATTACAAAATGATCACCGCAGTAAGTCTAGTTACCATCAGTTGCCATACAAAGTTATTACAATATTGTTGACTATCTTTCCTACGCTGTACATTACATCCCTATGACTTTTATAACTGGAAGTTTGTACCTCTTAATCCCCTTCACCTGTATTTTGCCCATTCCATCCCTCTGGAAACCACCAGTTTGTTCTCTGTATATATGAGTCTTTTGTTTGTTCATTTGTTTTTGAGATTCCACATAAACTGTGAGTTGGTATTTCATATGGTAATTGTCTTTCTCTGACTGACTTCATAATACCCATTAGGTCCATCTATGTTGTTGCAAATGACAAGGTTTCATTCTTATTTATGGCTGAGGAATATTCCACTGTATACGTATACCACATCTTTATCCATTCATTTAACAATGGGTACATAGGTTACTTCTATACCCTGGCTATTGTAAATAAATTATGCAATGGACATGGTGTACAAATATCTTTTAGATTTAGTGTTTTTATTTTCTTTGGAAAAATACCCAGAAGTGGAATTGCTGAATCATATAGTAGTTCTGTTTTTAATTTTTTTGAAGAACCTTCCTACTATTTCCATAGTGGTTGCACCAATTTACACTCCCACTAACAGTGCATGAGAGTTCCCTTTTCTCCACATCATCAACACTTATTTCTTAATTTTTTGGTAATAGCCATTTGGACAAGTGGGAGGTGATACTGTGATTTTTATTTGCATTTCCCTGATGAATTAGTGATGTTGAGCACTTTTTCATGTGTTTGCTGACCATGTGTATGTTTTCTTTGAAAATATGTCTATACAGGTCCTCAGCCCATTTTTAAATCGGATTGTTTGGTTTTTTGATAGAGTTGTATGAGTTCTTTATATGTTTTGGATATTAACCACTTATCAGACATATCACTTGCAAGTATCTTCTCCCATTCATTAGGTTGCCTTTTTGTATTGTTGATGGCTTCCTTTGCTGTGCAAAAATTTTTACTTTGATGTAGTCCCATTTATTCGTTTATGCTTTTATTGCCCTTGCCTGAGGAGGCAGTTTCAAAAAAAAATTAGATCTATATAAAATATAAACTCTAATACTGTTGTCAAAGAGCTTATTGTTTTCTTCTAGGAGTTCTGTGTTTTCAAGTCTTGTAATTAAGCTTTCAATGCATTTTGAGTTTATTTTTGTATATGGTATAAGAAATCTAGTTTTAATTTTTTTTTTGTGTAGCTGTCCAATTTTCCCAACATTGTTTATTGAAGAGACTGTCTTTTCCCCACTGTATATTTTTGCCCCTTTTGTCAGAGATTAATTGACAATATAAACACAGGCTTATTTCTGGGTTCTTTACTCAGTTTTATTTATCTACATGTCCATTTTTGTACCAGTAGTGTGCGGTTTCTATTACTATAGCTTTGTGATATAGTTGGAAATCAGGGAATGTATTACCTCCAGCTTTATTCTTCCTCAAGATTGCTTTGGCTTTTTGGGGTCTTTTGTAGATGCATACAAATTTTAGGATTGTTTGTTCCAGTTTTGTGAAAAATGTCATGGGTATTTTGATAGGCATTGCACTTAATCAGTAGATTTCCTTGGTAGTATGGACATTTTAACAGTCCATGAGCGTGGTTTATCCTTCCATTTATTTGGGTTATTATCATTTTCTTTCTTCACTGTGTTAGTTTTCAGAGCACAGGTCTTTCACCTCCTTGGTTAAATCCATTCCTAGGTATTTTATTTTTTGGTGCAATGGTAAATGTGATTTGTTTAATTTCTTTCTAATACGTCATTATTAGTGTGTAGAAATGAAGCAGATTTCTGTATATTGTATCCTGCAACTTTAGTGATTCAATTTATTAATTCTAATAGTTTTTCTGGTGGTTTTCTATATATAATATCGTGTCACCTGCAACAGTGATAGTTTTAATTTTTCCTTTTCAATTTGGATGCCTTTTGTCTCTTTTTCTGTCTGATTGCTGTGGCTAGTACTTTTAATACTATATTGAATTAAAGTGTTGGGAAGGAGCATTCTTGTCTTGTTCCTGATTTTAGAGGAAAAGCTTTCAGCTTTTCACTATTGAGTATGATGCTAGTTGTGGGCTTGTCATATATGGCTTTTATGTTGAGGTACTCCATACTCACTTTAAGAGGTTTTAACATAAATGGATGTTGAAATTTGTTAAATACGTTTTCGGAATCTATTGAGATGATTATGTGATTTTTATCCTTTATTTTGTTAACGTGGTGTATCAGACTGACTAATTTGTGGATGTTGAACCATCCTTACATCCCTGAAATTATCCCATTTAATCATGGTATATGACCCTAGTAATGTCTTGTTTAATTTGGTTTGCTAATATTTTGTTGAGGATTTTTACATTTATGTTCATCAGGAATATTGGCTTGCAATTTTTTTTTTTTTTTTGTGGTGTCTGTGATTTTGGTATTAAGATAATGCTGATCTCAGAATGAGTTTGGGGTTGCTTCTTCACTTTTTTGGGGGTAATTTGAGAATAGATATATTAGCTTTTCTTTTAAATATTTGCCAGAATTCCCCTGTGAAGCCATTGATCCTGGACGTCTGTTTGTTGGGAGTTTTTTGATTACTGCTTCAGTTTAATCACTAGTAATTGGTCTGTCAGATTTTCTCTTCCTGATTCAGTCTTGGGAAATCTGTTTCTAGGGAATTTATCCATTTCTTCTAGGTTATCCAATTAGTTGGCATATAATTGTTTGTAGTAATCTCTTATGACTTAGTAATCTCTTATGATTCTATTTTGTGGTATCCATTGTAACTTCTCTCATTTGAGTCTTGCCAAAGATTTATCAATTTTATCTTTTCAAAGTATCAGTTCTTAGTTTCATGGATCTTTCTTTGGCTCTATTTTATTTATTTCTTGTCAGATCTTTATTATTCCCTTCTTTCTTCTAACTTTGGGTTTTTTTTTTTCTTTTAGTTCCTTTAGATGTAATGTTAGATTATTTGAGTTTTTTTTTTTTCTTATTTTTTGAGGTACGCCTGCAATGCTATGAACCTCTCTCCTAGAACTGCTTTTGCTGTGTCCCATAGATTTTGGAAAGTTATTTTCATTTTTATTTGTCACATTTTTTTGTTTTCCTCTTAGAGTTCTTTGGCACACATTGGTTGTTTAGTAATATGTTGTTTAGTCTCTGAGCTTTTTCCAGTTTTCTTCTTGTAATTGATTTCTAGTTAAATACCTTTTGTGGTCAGACAAGATGCTTGATATAACTTCAGTTTTCTTAAATTTATTGATTTATTTTATGGCTTAGCATGTGATCTATCCTGGGAAATGTTCTATGTGCACTTGAAAAGAACGTGTATTCTGCAGTCTTGGGATGAAATGTTCTATTAAGTATTAAATGTATTAAGTCTGTCTGGTCAAATGTATCATGCAAGGCCAGTGTTTCCTTATTGTTTTTGTCTGGATGCTGTGTACATTAATGTGAGTGGGGTATTGAAGTCCTCTATTGTATTACCCTGAATTTCTCCCCTTATATCTGTTAATTTTTTTTAATGTATTAGGTGATCCTATGTTGGGTACATAAATATTCACAAATGTTATATCCTCTTTCTGGAGTGACCCCTTTAATTGTGTAATGTCCTACTTCGTCTTTTGTTACAAAGTCTATTTTGTATGGTGTGAATATTGCTATCCCAGCTTTTTGTTTCCATTTGCATGGAATATCTTTTTTTCATCCCTTTAATTTTAGTCTGTCTGTTTATATCTGAAGTGAGTCTCTTCTAGGAAGCATATAGATAGGTCTTGATTTTTTAAAAAAATTCATTCACTCTGTTTTTTTGATTGGAGTATTTAGTCCATTGACAGTAAAAGTGATTACTGATAGGTATATACTTATTGCCATTTTGTTAATTGTTTCGAGGTTGTTTTTGTCTTTCTTCTCTCTTCATTTCTTTTTCCCTGAATCTTCCTCCTTTGTGGTTTGATACCTCATTTTTAGTGTTTGGATACTTTTTACTTTATTTTTTGTGTAATGATGGTAGGTTTTTTTGTGGTTATCATGAGGTAGACAGTTTATTTTAAGCTGGTAGTTGCTTAAGTATAAACACATTGTAAAATCACTGCATTTAACTCCCCCAACATGTTTTGTTTTTGATAGTCTATTTTACACCTTGTAATTTTTTGTATTGCTTATTAACTCCTTAACTACTTATTATGTTATAGTTGATTTTACTACTTTTGTATTTCAACTTAAAAACTGGCTTTTTAAGTGGCTGATCCCCTGCCTTTCCTACATATTTGCCTTTACCAGTGAGAATTGTTTTTTTCATGTATTTTCTTATTTATAGTTATAGCCTTTTTGTTTTTTGCTTAAAGAAGACCCTTTAAAGTTTCCTGTAATTCTGGTTGAGTGTTAATGAAGTGCCTTAGTTTTTGCTTATCTCGGGGAATCTTTATCTCACCTTCAATTCTGAATGATAACTGTGCTGGGTACGGTATTATTGATTGTATTTTTTTTTTTTTGCATATATTCACTTTAAATATGCTACCCTTCTGGCCTTCAAAGTTTTTGCTGAAAAATCAGTTGACAGGCTTATGGGGTTTCCTTTTCATGTGACTAGATGTTTTTCTTTTGCTGCCTTTAAAATTCTCTAACTTTTGCCATCTTATTTGTAAGGTCTTCATGTGTAGCTTTGGATTCATTTTTATTTGAAACTTTGTTTTTTTGGACACAGATATCTGTTTCCTTCTCCAGGTTAGAGTTTTCAGCCATTACTTCTTCAAATAAGTTTCTTGCCCCTTTTACCTTCTGGAACTTCTATAATGTGACATAATGTGACTATTAGTACACCTGATGTTGCCCCAGAAATGCATTAAACTAGCCTCATTTTTAAAAATTATTTTTCCCTTTTTTGATTGGGTAATTTCCTTCATTACATCTTTTAGATCACTCATCTATTCTTTGTCATCTAATCTACTGTTGATTCCTTTAATGTACTTTTCATTTTAGTTATTCTTCAGCTCTGATTGTTTCTTATTTTCTAACTCTTTGTCAAAGTTCCCATTGTATTCTTCCTTTCTTCTTCTGAATTCAGTTAGCATCTTGGTGACTATTACTTTGAATGCTTTATCAGGTTATTTACTTATCTCCATTTCATTAGGGATTTTTTCCCCCCTGGGACTTTATTTTGTTCTTTTTTGGGGGAAACATACTCTTCGATCTCCTCATTTTGTTTTGGTTTCTGTTTGTTTCTATGAATTAGGCAAAACATCTGCCTCTCCTGGTCTTGAAAGTATGGCCTTGTGTATGAGTGTCCCCTGTGTTAAACTGTATGCTGACAGCTGAACCTGGAGCAGATGCAGCCCAGGGGTCCCAGGGTGTACCACACCAGGGCCATCCTGGTGGGATGGCTGGAGCTGGAGTGGGTGTGGCCTGGGGATATCCTGGTGTGGGCCATGCCAAGGTTGCCTTGGAAGACAGCTGTAGGTAACGTGCGCCAGGGACCTGGGGTGTGCTGGGGGGCCTTTGGAGGCCAGCTAGAGTGCCTGGACCATGTTTCCACTTGCGCTATCAAGGTGGAGGGGGAGCACAAAAAATAGTGCTTTCTGGTGCCTCCAACTGAGTTCCAGCAGTTTCCTGCCTGTTTGATAGATGCCCTAGTGTTAATACATGGATTTTCTTCACATACAGTCTAGATGCTCTGTAAACTGCTGGAGATTTTTTCTTTTTTTGGCTGATTTTGTTTGTTTTTTGCTGAGCCCCAGGGCAGGTAAGTCTGTATGGGAACTACTCCGTAATATCCCTCCCTAATGCAGTTTGATGAGTCAGGGGTGGGGTTTTTGTCAGTACCATGTCTCCACCTCTCTTACCCATCTCTATCTGGTCCTTCTGTCACTTGTTGTGCAGAAGCTGTTCAATCAGCCTTCAGTTTTTTTCAGGAAGAAGTGCTCTGTGTGTAGGTTTAGATTCAACATGTCTGGGAGGAGGTGAGTTCAGGGTCTTCCTGCCATCTTGGACCAGAACTCTTGCCTTTTTACTTTTGAAGCACAGAATACACACACACAGAGGTGCACACACATGCACACACCCACACGTATGTGTATAAAGGCTGTTAGTACAACATTAAGTAAAATTCAGACTGAGAAATTTAATTGGGAAAAATCAAGTTAGAATGTTTATTATTAAAAGCACATTCTGAGGAATTAAAAGAAGATAGAGGAATAAACACACATTTACTTTCATTTTTACAAAGTCTCAACCAGGCATTGATTTAAAAAAATAAATATTTGGTATGAATTTCCTCTATAATGCCCATGTGTATAATAAAACTAAAAAAAGTAAAATAACCATTTGTTTTAAATTTAACTGAATCTGACCCCAACTTCTAAGTCATCAGGGTTGTGCACTACCTAATATCAAACACTATATGAAGAGAGAGAAACTTGTACAAAATTCGTAAGTCCCCAAATTAGGACTCTGATTTTTTCAGTATGTTAGGGGCAGGAGTGAAGTACCATCTGTTTGTGTCAACTAGGGACAGGAACTTTCACCAAGATTTCTAAAGCCCAGGGGATAGTGTCTGGATTGCTTAGGCATATCTTGGAAGCCGTATCTGTCTAGAGAGCTGTGGATAGGTGGGAACCAGTTGTTTGTGAATTCAAGAAAATTTCAAGCTCCCATTATCATCCCAGACTGGCAAATACAAGTTTTCTCCTTGGTTGGAGTCACTTTTCTTACTTGGAGAGCTGCCAGAAGTAACTTCTTTTCTCAGTGGATCTCCAACTTCTAAATAATTCCTAGGGGTAGTTTGTATCAGCCAGACTCACTCAGGTGTAAGATACAAGAACCAAAGTCATTGAAGCACATAATGCAAGTTTATTTGCTTAAAGATGGGAACTCCCTGGGAACCACTGCCATTCTCACACCCTTGGCTTCTTCCTGTTTTTTTTTTTCCCTTCATTTCTATTATACTATAAATATAGGCTATCCTATATCTTAAGGATACCTCCTTGACTTGAAGTCTCATTTTTTCTATTTTCTTTCTTTTTAACATTTTTTATTGATTTATAATCATTTTACAATGTTGTGTCAAATTCCAGTGTAGAGCACAATTTTTCAGTTATACATGGACATTTACACACTCATTGTCACATTTTTTTCTCTGTGAGCTACCATAAGATCTTGTATATATTTCCCTGTGCTGTACAGTATAATCTTGTTTATCTATTCTACAATTTTGAAATCCGAGTTTATCTCTTCCCACCCCCTGCCCCCTTGGCAACCACAAGTTTGTATTCTATGTCTGTGAGTCTATTTCTGTTTTATATTTATGCTTCTTTTTTTTTTTTTTTAAATTCCACATATGAGCATTCTCATATGGTATTTTTCTTTCTCTTTCTGGCTTACTTCACTTAGAATGACATTCTCCAGGAGCATCCATGTTGCTGCAAGTGGCGTTATGTTGTTGGTTTTTATGGCTGAGTAGTATTCCATTGTATAAATATACCACTTCTTCTTTATCCAGTCATCTGTTGATGGACATTTAGGCTGTTTCCATGTCTTGTCTATTGTAAATAATGCTGCTATGAACATTGGGGTGCAGGTGTCATCCTGAAGTAGGGTTCCTTCTGGATATATGCCCAGGAGCGGGATTCCTGGGTCATATGGTAAGTCTATTCCTAGTCTTTTGAGGAATCTCCATACTGTTTTCCACAGTGGCTGCACCAAATTGCATTCCCACCAGCAGTGTAGGAAGGTTCCCTTTTCTCCACAGCCTCTCCAGCATTTGTCATCTGTGGATTTTTGAATGATGGCCATTCTGACTGGTGTGAGGTGATACCTCATTGTAGTTTTGATTTGCATTTCTCTGATAATTAGTGATACTGAGCATTTTTTCATGTGTCTATTGATCATTTGTATTTCTTCCTTGGAGAATTGCTTGTTTAGGTCTTCTGCCCATTTTTGGATTTGGTTGTTCATTTTTTTCTTATTAAGTTGTATGAGCTGCTTATATATTCTGGAGATCAAACCTTTGTTGGTTTCATTTGCAAAAATTTTCTCCCATTCTGAAGGTTTTTTTGTTTTACTTATGGTTTCCTTTGCTGTGCAGAAGCTTGTAAGTTTCATTAGGTCCCATTCATTTATTCTTGCTTTTATTTCTTCTAGGAGAAAATTTTTGAGATGTATGTCAGATAATGTTTTGCCTATATTTTCCTCTAGGAGGTTTATTGTATCTTGTCTTATGTTTAAGTCTTTGATCCATTTTGAGTTGATTTTTGTGTATGGTGTAAGGGAGTGTTCTAGCTTCATTGTTTTACATGCTGCTGTCCAGTTTTCCCAGCATCATTTGCTGAAGAGACTGTCTTTATTCCATTGTATATTCTTGCCTCCTTTGTCAAAGATTAGTTGACCAAAAGTTTGTGGGGTCATTTCTGGGCTCTCTATTTTGTTCCGTTGGTCTATATGTCTGTTTTTGTACCAATACCATGCTGTCTTGATGACTGTAGCTCTATAGTACTGTCTGAAGTCTGGGAGAGTTATTCCTCCAGCCTCTTTCTTTTTCTTCAGTAATGCTTTGGCAATTCTAGGTCTTTGATGGTTCCATATAAATTTTATTATGATTTGTTCTAGTTCTGTGAAATATGTCCTGGGTAATTTGATAGGGATTGCATTAAATCTGTAGCTTGCCTTGGGCAGTGTGACCATTTTAACTATATTGATTCTTCCAATCCAAGAGCATGGGCTATCTTTCCATTTTTTAAAGTCTTCTTTAATTTCCTTCATCAGTGGTTTATAATTTTCTGTGTATAAGTCTTTCACCTCCTTGGTTAGATTTATTCCTAGGTATTTTATTACTTTGGGTGCTGTTTTAAAGGGGATCGTTTCTTTACTTTCTTTTTCTGTTGATTCATCATTAGCATAAAGAAATAGAACTGATTTTTGAATGTTAATCTTGTAACTTGCTACCTTGCTGAATTCTTCGATCAGCTCTAGTAGTTTTTGTGTGGACCTTTTAGGGTTTTCTATAGTAACATGTTGTCGGCATATAGTGACACTTTTACCTCTTCTTTTCCGATTTGGATCCCTTTTATTTCTCCCTCATCTGATTGCTGTGGCTAGGACTTCCAAGACTATGTTGAATAGGAGTGGTGATAGTGGGCATCCTTGTCTTGTCCCAGATTTTAGTGGGAAGCTTTTGAGTTGTTCACCATTGAGTACTATGTTGGCTGTAGGTTTGTCATATATAGCTTTTATTATGTTGAGATATGTTCCCTCTAAACCCACTGTGGTGAGAGTTTTTATCATAAATGGGTGTTGAATTTTATCAGATGCTTTTTCTGCATCGATTGAGATGATCATGTGGTTTTTGTCCTTTCTCTTGTTGATGTGATGTATTACATTGATTGATTTGCGTATGTTGAACCAGCCTTGTGTCCCTGGGATGAACCCCACTTGGTCATGATGTATAATCTTTTTTATGTGTTGTTGGATTCTATTTGCTAATATTTTGGTGAGGATTTTGGCATCTATGTTCATCAATGATACTGGCCTATAGTTCTCTTTTCTGGTAGTGTCTCTGCCTGGTTTTGGTATCAGGGTGATGGTGGCTTCATAGAATGAGTTTGGGAGTATTCCCTCCTTTTCAAGCTTCTGGAAGAGTTTGAGAAGGACTGGTATGAGTTCTTCTTTGTATGTTTGGTAGAATTCCCTGGTGAAGCCATCCAGTCCTGGACTTTTATTTGTAGGGAGGTTTTTCTATTGCTATTTCAATTTCATTTCTAGTGATCGGTTTGTTCATGTGGTCAGTTTCTTCTTGATTCAGTCTTGGTGGACAGTATGTTTCCAGAAACTTGTCCATCTCCTCTAGGTTATCCAGTTTGGTTCCTTATAGTTTTTCATAATATTCTCGTATGATATTCTGTATTTCTATTTTATTTGCTGTAATTTCTCCATTATTCTTTCTTATTTTGCTAATTTGTGCTCTCATTTTTTCCATTTTCTTAACATACACAGCCTCAAATCAGTGGAGTGACTCCAACACTACACTGAGATTGTTCTTGTCAGGGTTGTTTATGCTTCTAAATCCCACATACTTCTCTTTCTTGGTGTTTAGAAGCATTAGTTAAAATGAGACCATTTTCTCCTTTTGGAACACATTTTTCTCTTGGATTTTATGATAATATCCTAAACTGACTTTCTCTCTAGCCACTGCATTTTAGTTCATTTTGATCTTGCTTTCATTTCATCTTTAAAATATTGTAATACTGAAGGCTTAATTCTTAGACTTCATTCCCCTGTGGTTTCATTCATTCTCATGTACATAAACATATATATTTAGATTCTGAATATGTGTGTACTTAGCTCTGACTTATACTGCAACTCTAAATTTGCTAATCCATATTTGATTACCTATTTTATATCTCTACATCATTGTTTAATAGGCACTTCAAACTTAATAAGAACAAAATTTTATTTCCTCTTGCATTATCAGAAATGGCTAAACTGTCCATCTGATTCAAACAAAATATAAATCTTACTCAAAACCTACCTTTATTGATGACTGAGAATGAATAGAAGAATAAAGAGGTGCTAGGTGCCACACTGATACCTGGGATACCTCACAGCATCGTAGGCAGCTTCCTAAATATTCTTTTCCAGGCTGGATATATTTTGATATTTTGGTTTTGGAGAAACTGAGCACTTCCTCTGTAACTTACAAGTCGTTTAAGGGAGACATCAAGTTGTGGAGACTCAGCGTTTATACTTGCTAGTGTGACTTTCATTCCTCAGTATAGCTGCACTCCATAAATCCAGAAATTTCAGGTTTAAAAATGTCTGTTTTTTAAAATAATAATTTAGACCTTTGATTCTTAACCACGATTCCAGAGAGCCTTGGGGTTACATAAAAGAGTGAGATTTAAAAAATCATTTGAGTTGAGCATGCCATGTGATGTCAGTACTCATGATGATGGACATGAGCAAGTAGTCTTTCTGTCCCTTACAGAAGTGCACAGCAGGACCATTCTCACTGAATCTAGTCTATTCTCATTCTTGACCCAAGTCTGGGGAGGCCATTGATAATTGGTGAGCTCTGAATTATATGGAGGCAATGAACTGATAGCAGTCCATTACTTGAATTCACACAGTCTACCCTTATGCACTTCAGAGTGACTTAAAGGAGTAAACAAACTTTTGGGTGTAATAGAAAATTGGAATGATATTCTAAAGGAATTTTTTTGCTTCATGACTCACCTGCCCCGACTTTGTGTTAGAAACATTGTGTTAAAAAAAAAATTCAACTGAGAAAATCTAAAAATCTAATGGGTTTTATTCAGCTACTCATGAATCAGGCAGCATCCCGTCTAGTAAATAGAAAGGTGCTCTGAGGACCTGTGTGCAATATGGAAGGCTGCTAATGAAACAAGGCAGGGTGAAGTGACTATTAGCAAAAGAAAGAATTGTTACAGACAAGGTTACTTCACTAGTGCTGATGAGAAAATCCCAGAAATTCTACTCTGGGGAGAGGTTGAAACTACAATTAAGTCTTGGTTTGCTGTCCTCGGGGGTCAAGTGGTTCCACTTGTGTCTGTAGTTTCTTTTTTCCCCTCTTTTTTTTCTAATCCTGCCTTTTAAAAAAAAAAAATCAAATTCTCAGTCTGAGAGATGATGTATTTAGGTATTAGGATCACTCTTAGCCACCACTCAGTGTCCTCAGCTTTGTTGATTTTTGCTGTTGCATCCATAGAAGATGATGTTTCCCCTACTCCTTGTGACATTCTCAGGTCAAAGTTTCAGGTTCATAATCCTTAAATCGGTCATTTTCTTTGATTTTCTGATATTCCAGTTTTAGGGAGATCATGTGTTTGGTTAGCAGCTGAGAATATGCATCTAAAGCTTTTTAGAGAGTACAATGCAGCAGCAACATTATAAGGAGGATAATTCCCAATGTTTAGAGCATCCTTTGAGTCATGGTCCCCAAGGCCCAAACTGATCAAAGAAAGGCCCCACTGAAGGAGTCACCTTTCTAAGCCAAGTGGCTTACTCAGTGATTTTGCATAACTGAATTTCAGCTTCCCTAAAAATATTGATTCAGGTAGAGCAGATGATGTGGGCCACAGTGCAGATACCTCCTTGTCCAACTGAAAAATAATTAAGGGCTATCATATTATCAAGTACAACCTTAGCCAGAGAGTCTAAGGACTTTTTCTGCTGGACAGCTAATGTCTTAACAATGGAATTTGCAAATACCATCAAGGGGGTTAAGGGAAGGTTTCTGATCATATTCTCTTTTGCATTTACTCCTAACCAGGACATGGATCTATTCACAGGGATTGCTGCACTTAACCATTCCGTCCAAAGGTCAGTCATGTTTTTAGTACATGTGTGAAGGGAATCTCCTAGCCTGAAATAGTCATCCTAAATGCCTCACAAGTACAGATTGCTTAAGTGGGAGCAAGTCTAATCCAGATAGTTATAGACAGATCAGAATCTTTGACAAATCCAGAAATCTAAAGGGTTGCCCCCATAGCAAGGGACTACAAGATACAGATGAGGGTGTTACCTTTCCGGGCCAATGCCGGAGTAGAAGAAAGAAAAAGGAGAAAGTATTTTATATTTAAAATATGAAGTCTTAATTTGTTGTCTAGTGTGGAAGCAGTCTCCCTTGATGTCAGCTACTTGTCTTCCTCTGTGATTTGATTCAGAGGTGTCCGGCATTTTTACAGGGCCAGGTGTCAGCTGGCTCCTCTTCAGTTGTGAGTTGTATATGTAAGGTTCAAGTTCTTCAAATTTGACTGCCATTTCAGGAGTGAGAAGAACCTGGTATGGTCCTTCCGAGGAGATTTAAGGGCAGTCTTTGTTGCTAATGATTCCAAATCAGAAGGGTGGGAGAAAACTGGAAGGGTTTGGTCAGTTGCAGCCAGATATTTGAGTAAACTGGAAGAATTCAGGATCTGTTTTTTCCATTAGTTCTCTTGACCTTGCCTGATGACTGAGGATGATGGGGACGGTGATAATCCTATGAAGTTTGCGAGGTTTTCATTAAGGCTTGTATGGTTTGCCCTGTGAAGTGGGTGCCTGGATACGTGGATATTGTGAAAGATACCTTAAATGGGAAACACATTTTCTAACGGTTTCTTGGTCACCGTAAGGGAATCAGCCTTGTGGCAGGGGAAGCCATCTGGAAGACATACACAGTACAAGAGCGTATTGACAAGTCATATTAAGTGGCAGTTGAGTGAAGTGTTTAAAGGGTACAGAGGAGGGAGGCCACTAGGCTCAAATGTAGTTTTTCTTAAATGCACCATGATGGGTGAAGGAATGCGAAGACTGAAAATGGGATTTGCTATAAAGCTGGAAAAGACTGAATGGCTGTGTTGGGTTTCCTAGAACGCTGACTGTAGAGTTTACAGTCATCGTTTACCCATCATAATTTCTGATTCAGGAGCAGACTGTTGCCGTGTTACAGGGACATCAGGATGGCAGACATCTGGCAATGAGGCCTTATTCTTAGCAGAAGCAGAACAGAACTCATCCAGTGGGCCACGGTCTTCGTAGATTCTGTGGCTACTGCATTTGCATGAAAGGCATTTAGGGTCTTTCCCTGATATTCAGGTTCAGCCCTTTTGGTGTGAACCTCAATTTTGATGACAGCAGATGCATGTGACATAGTTTTGAGGAAAACAGCCATTTAATGTCAAGGGTACTATGTTTAAGTCATCAAAGACTTAACAGATAGTTATCTTCGCAAAACACAGAATTACTGTTTTCTAGGCATATTACTTTAAAAGGTAAAGAAAATCTTAATCTCTTACCAAGAGCAAAATAATAATCCGATAAAACTTTGCTCTTTTAGCAGATGAAAGAAAATTATGTTCCAGTTTTACATAAGCACACTATTGATATTAAAGCTCATTCTTAAAACTCCCACAATAACAATTTAGTTTTAGCCAGCTTGATTACACAAGAGTCCTTCTCTTTTTTTCTTTCTTCCCAGCTTTCTATGGCCATAGTTTGTCTTTTATTTTCTTCCTTCTCATTTTGAAGTAATCAAAAGTTTTAGTTCGGATAAAATTACTCTCATTTCCCTTAACAAAAATTCATCTCTATGGGAGATTGAGATTTGCAGATACTGACTGGTATATATAAAATAGATAAACAAGTTAATACTGTATAGCACAAGAACTATATTCGATATCTTGTAGTAGCTTACTGTGAAAATAATATGAAAACGAATATATGAATATTCATGTATGACAGAAGCATTGTGCTGTACACCAGAAATTGACACAATATTGTAAACTGACTATAATTCAATAAAAAAAGTAAAAAAAAAAAAAAAAAAAAGAATTCATCTCTAAACCTCGTATTTTTTCTTGGCCAAAAGCACATCCCACTCTCTTTGCATACAGAAATGTTTACCTTATTTCTAGTAGCTTTAATACGTATATTAATTAGAACTCTTAAACCTTAGAAGCCTTAATGTCTAGTGAAAACTAAGAAGAAGGTAAAGACTGTGAACTGTATGTCATACAAGCATTTTTTTTAGACTGGCAAATTTATTTATACATAATTTCTAGAAACATGCTCCTTTACAGTACAGTCATTAATATGACATAAAACATATTAACTAAGACCCAAATTTATCTTTATTTTCTTTGTAATAGGTAGCCCAAAGTGTTAAACCTATGATCTTTAACATTTCATTGTTAATTTGAAAGTGATCTGGATATTAAATTTCTGTCATATAGTTTAACTTAGTAGCTAGGATGAACTAGTTACTTTGGTAACTGAATTTTGTTACCAAGAAGATTTTGGAAGCTGTTTTTAAGTATTTGCTGACAAATTTCACAACAGAGATACTATGAATTGACTGATAAAACCCAGGTAGAATAAAAGTTTATCTACGTTGTATTCAATGTTGATAACTTTAAAGACATGTCTGTTTTAATTAAACTAATGAACTTAAATTACTGAAGATTATTCCAGATCATGGGAACTTGAAAAACATTTGGGTTAGTTTGTTACTTCTGAGAACTTTATAATGCCCAATCCTTATAAAAGCTTGCCTTCAAACCAACTAAATAGAGCTTTTTCAAAACTAATTTTGGCAATACCATCTGTAGGTAGAAAAACATCACACATCTACAACATGCATATATGGACACACATACAAACATATAGACAGACACAGAGACAGGATAGTTACTAATATTTGTGGAAACTTGTAAGATTTTTCCCTAGCCCAATTTCTAAATGCCTCTTTTTTTTTTTTTTTTTCCTTAGGAGAATCTTCTCCCTAAGGTTTGCATTTCAAAGAGTTGCTCTTAGATTCTAGAGAAGATGAAGTTGGGATAGTTACATCACAAAGGCACAGGTTAAGCACAGCACAATTCTGTTTTCCACATCTTGATCTTTTCAAGCATTATGAGAGAAATAGATGAGGTTTGACGGATTGGCAAAAAAAAAGGAGGGGGCCGATGAACTTTGAACTTCTATGGCCTGCAGAGATATGCACTATAGTATTCAATTGCCCAAATAATTTGTTTTGGGTACCTTTTATTTCTTTAACTGTGTGTTAGCCTTTTGAAATCTTTCAGTGATGCATTTTGGAGGCTTCTGAATACTAATTAAAATAGGTACTCCATTCTATTTGTATTCTGTTTGATTTGGGAGCTCTTGCTTTTAAGTGCATTTCTTAAATCTTATACATTTGGAATGGTCCTGTAATGACCACTGTAATTTCCCCTGAGGGCTGGCGGCAGTTGGTAGGTCCCTGCCTGCAAATAGAGTTCAGCCAGTTTAGCCATGTCTTGCTGCAAGTGGGGTACGACTTAAATTTCTATTTGTCCGTATTTTGGAGCCTGTAACCTGACAGCTCTCAAGGCAAGCTCTCAGGACACAAAACAGCTTTGTAAGATAGGTCATTTTTATAAATATCTACAGCTTCTGGGATCACAGTTCTCAGACACAAGATAAGCAGGTGTGTTAAGAACGTGGCAACTCAACTCTTCGAATATAAAGGGTCCAATTTAAACAAAATTTTATTCGCCTAAGTTCTCTTGCTGGACCCAGTTTAGCCTAAATCAGACCCAGTCTGGTTTTTAAATTGGACCTAGTCCAATCTCAGACCCAGTCTGGTTTTTAAGTCAGACCCAATCCCATTCTAGCCTGTAACCATCAACAGTTCCCAGCATGGAATCTGGGGAAAGTTCCAAACAAATAGGAAACTGCAAGCTAAACTAACAGCAGTTCCCAGTGTGCAATGTGGAGACAGAACCAGGAGCTGGGTTTTTTCTGCCCAAATACCTGGGAATTGCACTCTGACAGGCCAGCTTGTGTCCTGGGGTTAAGTGGCTCTCCCCAGGCCTAGAATTGTTTTTGTTTCTTAATTCTTTTTTTTTTTTTTTTTTTTTTTTAACAATTGCAAAGCATGGATTATGCAAGTTAGAAATTGTTAGGAAGTTTTATCATCTATTTTTTCCTCATTTGCTTATTAGGTCGTTCTGTCTTATTTTATTAGCTTTTATATATTATGAATGTGTCTAGTGATCCAATGTGATGGTTTTAAAGGTGAGATATGAGATGAGAGAGGAAGATCCCAGTTTTAGGTGTACACACAATCTTATGAATCATGTCGCTGTGCTAGTGCAGCAAGGGGTACAACACAAGTCCTTTATGATGAAAGTTGCTTATCAATAAGGTGTTTATTGGCTGTTCATCCAAGCTGTCTTATTTCCTTGCTCTTTGTGACCAAAAAAAAAAAAAAAAAAAAAAAAAAAAATCGACAGGTCTGGGCGTGGCTTCTGCAAAATTGAAGAGACAGTTCACTGCAAATCCTAGTCATTTGACAAGTAAAGGTGCCGATTAATTTTAAATGGTTATTGGAATCTCAAAACAGAGTAAAGTTTTTGTGAAAGGAAAAAAAGTCTTAGTAAAAAGGCTCAGGAAGTTTGGTATTTAGTGGCAGACATGGAACTTACTTCTCAGAGAAGGTAAAGTCATGCTGTTGGTGATAACATGCTTAATGGCTAAAATAATAAGTTGTAAAATTATAAGGAGGGAAATTCTAAAGGAAAGATGCAGTAGAAGAAATTGAGAATGTTCCACTCTTAGGTAGTATGTTACATTAGGCACAAAAGGCTAAAGAGATCTCAGGTGATAAACTGATAAAAGATGAGTTTTATATTCAGGTAGATGAGTCAGGTTTTACCAATAATTATCATGTAGCATTTGTAAGATTTATAATATGATGGTGAAATTCTGAAAAGTTATTTTTGCTGGAGAGAGTTGCCTGATATTAGCAAACTTTAAGATACACTTGATTTGGTCTCTTGTCTGGAAATAAAAGCCTTGTTCTGACTCCATGACTGATTTACCTCTATAGGAAAGGAAAGAATATCCCAACACAGTCATTACACTCTTTTCAGAGAGCGCTCCTGTGAAAACTCTTAGATAAAACAGAGCTCTAGATGATCGTACAAAACTGTTAACTATTAGTTTTATTATCACTCAAGTATGAGTGAAAAATTGGAGACTTGGACCAAGGGCACAGAATGTCCTGACTACAGAAATGTATCATCTTAGCAGAGGCGGATTTCTGACCGGTAAGTTGTGGGAGGACTTCCAAAAAAAAAAGAAGAGCCAGATTTTGCAGAGTTCTCTGAAGATGAACATGGCTGTAGGAACCAGCCTACTCAGCAAACACTTTTTGTCTAAGAAAGAGTCTCTGCAAGGCCCTGGGAAAACGTTGCGACCTCAGGCGGCAAGACGGCTTGTATCTAAAAGAAAACTGATAACGGCCATCGAAACAGGAGTGAGGTGTTAGCTTTTTGTGGTTTTGACTTGCATTTCTGATTAGTGAGGTTTATTGTCTGTCTAGATACTTACTGGCTATTTGTATGTTTTCCTAGTGAAATGTCTATTGAAGTCTAGCTTGTTTTATTATTTTTTTTCATACTTTAGGAGCCTTTTACTTTTGTAAAATATTTCTGCACTAAAGATGACTTTCTTGATTCTGTTCTGATTTTAAAGAAGAAAAATTTGTGGTAGTAGTCAACTTTCCTTCTCTTAAGAGATTTAGGCACAGATGTTGCAATGCTTGACTATTAGATTTTTTTTTGCCCTGAGGTTCTATTTATTTATTTTTAAGTATAGTCACTTTACAATATTGTGTCCATTTTTAGTGTACTGCATAAAGTTTCAGTCATACATATACATACATATATTCGTTTTCATATTCTGTTTCATTATAGGTTACTACAAGATACTGAATATAGTTCCCTGTGCTACACAGAAGAAACTTGTCCATCTATTTTATATATAGTAGTTAGTATCTGCAAATCTTGAACTCCCAATTTATCCCTTCTCATCCCCCCATTCCCCTAGTAACCATAAGTTTTTTTCCCAAGATCTGTAAGTCTGTTTCTATTTTGTAAATAAGTTCATTTGTATCTTTTTATTTCTTAAGTTGTAAGAGTTCCTAAGTGAAATAAGCCAGTCACAAAAGAACAAGTACTGCATGAGTCTACTTACATGAGGTATTCTAAAACAGTTAAGCTCATCGAATCAGAGTAAGGTTGTGGTTGTCAGGGGCTAGGTGGAGGAGGAAATAGGGAGGTGCTAATAATCAACAGGCATAAAGCCTCAATTATTCAGGGTGAATAAGCTCCAGACATTTGCTGAACGTCATTCCTACAGTTAATAATACTGTATTGTTAAAACTTAAAAGTTGTTAACTTAAAAACTTGAGTTGAAAAAACCTGAAACTTTGTTAAAATCATGATGAAAATTTTGATGTTTTCACTGCTGCATGAGTTTGAGCAAGAGGAAGGCAAGAATTGAGAAAAGGCAAATGTTCAGTGTCATTGAGACTGTCTGGGAGAACCGCTTAACGTTGGGAATAAATGTCCTTCCTTTTCAACCTAACTAGGTGACAGGGACAGGGGAGAGTCCTTTCTCTGACTTGTCTGCTTGGCTTGGAAACTTGACTTTGAGAGACTGATTGCTCAGCTCCTAGACAAGTTCTAGATTTCTGTGAAGAAGGGCATCTAGCCACTCATAGGACAGTGTGCATGTATGCTGCGGTTTCCAACTTGCTGCATACACGAGCAAGTGTTTTCATATTATACGAGCATCATAAACAAGGAAGGAAGTCATGTCATGCCAGTTTAAACAAAAAAGTGTGCTTATCTTAAGTTTGATCCCAAATGAGTATCTAGGCAGCAAAAAAACAAACCGACAACAACAAAAAAGCAAGCATTTTCATGTTAAAGATGTAAATTTCTATCTTTATTTTTGTTTTAAAACACAGCACTTTTTATGGTTATATAGCCTATTTTAAAAAGATCAAGAAACCAAATACATTTGTGTAATTAATCAGTCCTATACTTGAACCTGAATATATCACTTATCATGAAACTGTGTTTTCAAAGTCTTGTATAAAGAAGCAATAGGTGGTATTTTTGTTTGTGCTGCTTCCACTTAAGGTTTCAATCAATCTAGTTTTTACCTGGTCAGTAAGATTTTAAGTATATAAAGATTATTTAAAATCCATTATCTACCTTTATTAAAATTAAATCTTAAATCTACTGACCCTACCTTTGGAAAAGTTAATCCTGTTTTTCACTTATTATGTTGTCCTTATGAGTTTTTAAAAGAGATTAACTTCAAGAATCGTAAGGTATGTTCAATTACTTCTTAATAATGTTAACTTTCAAAGTCATCTTACTCTAAAATTGGTGAGAACTACATATTATAACTCTAACTTCTTGTATAGTAGAAACTTGTGGTAAGACTTTAGGCCTACTTGGATAAAGTAAAAAAAAAAAAAAAATTAAATAAAAAACTGAAGAAAAGTACTAAATACTGATTTGCCTTGGAATTGATATCATTAAGAATGGCCAAAATGTTGGTGTGGATGTAGAAAAGGGAAATTTTGTGCACTATTGACGGGATTGTAAATTGGTATGGCCACTATGAAAAACAATATGGAGGTTCCCAGAAAATTAAAAATGGAACTACCATATAATCCAGTAATTCTGCTTCTGGGAGTATATCCAAAAGAAACAAAAACACTAACTTAGAAAGATATCTGTAACCTTGTGTTTACAGCAGCATTATTTAAAATAGCCAAGACATAGAAATAACCTGAGTGTCCATTGATGGATGAGTGGATAAAGAAGTGGTGTGTGTGTGTGTGTGTACACACACACACCATATGTATATACATACACCACATATATGTACATATACTATATATCATATATATAATATACCATATATATGATGGAATATTATTCAGCCATAAAAAGCAAGGAAATTTTACTGTTTAGGACATGGATGGACTTTGAAGACATTATGCTAAGTAAAATAAGTCAAAGACAACTGTGTGATCTCTCTTACATTTAGAATCTAGTTAAAAAAAAAAAAACACACGTGGAAAAAAGATCACATTTGTGGTTACCAAGTGTGGGGAGGGGAATTTGGAGGAAGGCTGGTCAAAAGGTACAAACTTTCAGTTATGATAAATAAGTACTGGGGATGTCATGCACAACATGATCACTATAGTTAATACTGCTGTATGGTATACAGGAAAGTTGTTAAGATAGTACATCCCAGGAGTTCTCATCACAAGGAGAAATTTGTTATTGTTGTTGTCATGTCTATATGAGATGATGGATGTTAACTAAACCTACTGTGGTAATCCTTTCAGAATATATGTAAGTCAAACCACCACACCGTACATTTTAAATTATACAGTGATGTGTGTCAATTATTTTTCAAAACTAGAAAAAATAAGAAACAAACAAAAAAATGAGATTATCCTTGGGAAGCCATAACAACACAAAAAGACAGGTTGTTAGCCTAAGCCAAGACATTATATTATTATTGGATTATTATATCTCCTGCTGACTAGGTTAATACATAAGATATTGGGACAATAATATTTATGTGGCAGTTTCCTAAGATATGAGATGTTCTTTTCAGAGTTGGGCTAGGATAAAAATTTTGAGAAAGGCATATCCAGAGAGATCAGATTTATCTTGCTCAAAACATTTCATGGTATGTTTGCAGTATGCAGCAAATCTTGGCAAGGCCCTTGTTTATCTTCCAGCAAGTGAATTAATTGGTCAAGACTTACAGTGGCCCCAAAACTTCCTTGGTTTTTTGAGAAGGGAATTTGATATTCAGACCTACTGGTAACATTTTTCTTCCTCACCCTAGAAAGCTGCTCCTTAGATTTTTCCCCTCTGGGTGGATGGATGACGGTTGCCATTTACCAGATTTACAAGTTGAAGTCCCTTTCCTCACTCTCCTGCTGCCATTCAGAACAGCAAGTCCAAACCAACCTAAAGAGTATCCTGAGTTAGGGTTAGCCACACACACTTCTCTTCCATCTCCACTGCTGCATCCCTGTGTGAACCATGACTGTCTCTTGCCATGCTTACCATGATTAACCAAATAGCCTAACTAGTCTCCCTGCTTTCACGGTTGCCCTCTGCACGTCCATTCTTCTCACTAAAGAAACTGAAAAATTTTCAGAATCTCAAATCCTTTTGGCCTTCCTACTCCCCTCCCCAAATTAAGATTATTCAATGGTTTCCCATCATATTAAAAAAAAAATTCTTATCCACAAGCCCTTTATGCTCAGTCCCCTGCCCACATCTATAACTGTATCTCACATGATCCCCTGATCCTTGGTCTTCAGGTGCACTAGCCTCCTTTTGTGTTCCTGAAAGAGCCAAACTCATCCCCTATTTAGTGCCTTCGCTCTACTTGTCTCATTTCCTGGAAACCTTTCCCTCTGATTTAAAAATCTGGCTCCTCTTTGTCTCAATCATACTTTAATGTCACCTCTCAGAGAGGCTTTTCTTGAGCCCTAACTTAAAGTAACCAACAATTCATTCTTTATTACATCCTTCTATTTCAATTCTATGTATGACATTTTCATATAATTTATTATATTTTATATAATTATATCTAACGTGTATACAGTAAGCCATCTGTATCTGTAGGTTCGACATACTTAGATTCAACCAATCATGGATCAAAAATGTTAAAAAAACAAAACAAAACAAAACAAAACAAACCTCCAGAAGTTTCCAAAAAGCAAAGCTTGAATTGGCTGTGTACTGGCAACTATTTACATAGCATTTACATTGTATTTACAGCTATCTACATATAACTTATATTGCATTAGACATTGTAGTAATCTACAGATAATTTAAAGTATACAGAATAGCGTGCATAGGTTATATGTAAATACTATGCCATTTTATAAAATGAACTTGAGCATCTGAGGATTTTGGTATCCATGAGGGGGTCCTGGAACCAATCCCCCTTGGATGCCAAGGGACGACTTTTATGATTCTGATTTACATACATTTTACTTTTTGTGTCTTCCTAATAGAAGGCAAACAAAGAAAATAGGGACATTATCTATTACCTGTGTTGTTCACCGTATATCTCAGCCAATAGTAGTGCCTGGAATTAAAAAGTACTTAAAGAATACACCCATTTATGATAAAAACTCTCACCAAAGTGGGTATAGAGGGAACATTTCTCAACATAATAAAAGCTATATATGATAAACCTACAGCCAACATAGTACTCAATGGTGAATGACTCAAAAGCTTCCCACTAAAATCTGGGACAAGTCTGCCCGCTATCACCACTCCTATTCAATAGTCTTGGAAGTCCTAGCCACAGCACTCAGGCAAGAGAGAGAAATAAAAGGGATCCAAATTAGAAAAGAAGAGGTGAAGGTGTCACTATATGCAGATGACATGATACTATATATAGAAAACCCTAAAAGGTCCACACAAAGACTACTAGAGCTGATCGAAGAATTCAGCAAGGTAGCAGGTTACAAGATTAATGTTCAAAAATCAGTTGCATTTCTTTACACTAATGATGAATCAACAGGAAAAGAAAGTAAAGAAACAATCCCCTTTAAAACAGCACCCAAAGTAATAAAATACCTAGGAATAAATCTAACCAAGGAGGTGAAAGACTTATACACGGAGAACTATAAAACATTTTAAAGAAGACTTTAAAAATAGAAAGATATCTATGCTCCTCGATTGGAAGAATCAATATTGTTAAAGTGGTCATACTGCCCAAGGCAAGCTACAGATTTAATGCAATCCCTATCAAATTACCCAGGACATATTTCACAGAACTAGAACAAGTCATAATAAAATTTACATGGAAACACAAAAGACCTAGAATTGCCAAAACACTACTGAAGAAAAAGAAAGAGGCTGGAGGAATAACTCTCCCAGACTTCAGACAATACTACAGAGCTACAGTCATCAAGACAGCATGGTATTGGTACAAAAACAGACATGTGGACCAATGGAACAGAATACAGAGCCCAGAAATGACCCCACAAACTTTTGGTCAACTAATCTTTGACAAAGGAGGCAAGAATATACAATGTAATAAAGACAGTCTCTTCAGCAAATGATGTTGGGAAAACTGGACAGCAGCATGTAAATCAATGAAGCTAGAACACTCCCTTACACCATACACAGAAATAAACTCAAAATGGATCAAAGACTTAAACATAAGACAAGATACAATAAACCTCCTAGAGGAAAATATAGGCAAAACATTATCTGGCATACATCTCAAAAATGCTCTCCTAGGGCAGTCTACCCAAGCAATAGAAATAAAAGCAAGGATAAACAAATGGGACCTAATTAAACCTACAAGCTTCTGCACAGCAAAGGAAACCATAAGTAAAACAAAAAGACAACCTTCGGAATGGGAGAAAATTTTTGCAAATGAAACCAACAAAGGTTTGATCTTCAGAATATATAAGCAGCTCATACGACTCATTAAGAAAAAAATAAACAACCCAATCCAAAAATGGGCAGAAGACCTAAACAAGCAATTCTCCGAGGAAGAAATACAAATGCTCAATATCACTAATTATCAAAGAAATGCAAATCAAAACTACAGTGAGGTATCACCTCACACCAGTCAGAATGGCCATTGTTCAAAAATCCACAGATGACAAATGCTGGAGAGGCTGTGGAGAAAAGGGAACCTTCCTACACTGCTGGTGGGAATGCAATTTGGTGCAGCCACTGTGGAAAACAGTATGGAGATTCCTCAAAAGACTAGGAATAGACTTACCATATGACCTAGGAATCCTGCTCCTGGGCATATATCCAGAAGGAACCCTACTTCAAAAAAACACCTGCACCCCAATGTTCATAATAGCACTATTTACAATAGCCAAGACATGGAAACAGCCTAAATGTCCATTGACAGATGACTGGATAAAAAAGAAGTGGTATATTTATACAATGGAATACTATTCAGCCATAAAAACCGACAACATAATGCCATTTGCAGCACTATGGATGTTCCTAAAGAATAAATATTTATTGCTGGCCATGCTTAAAAAAATGCAGATTGGCAATGACTGGCATATCATCTCTCCTCCAGCTAGGTTCTGAAGAGGTCAGAAGCAAGTGGCAATCATTCTGCACATGGTAAATATAGTATGACATACCCAAGTTCTATACTCAGCACCTTAGTTTCTTGTGTATAATATGAGAATGCTGGATTAGAACGATGGTCAAAGTCCTTTCCAGCTCTAGGAATATACATTCCTTGATGAACTGGTAAATCGTCTTGTGGTCTTAATTACTAAGTATCTACCTCAATCTCTACTTTAAATCTGAGGATGAAAGAATTGTACCATAACACCAAAACTGCCATGCCTGTTAATATTAATCTTTGATGTATCTGAGATTTTTCTAATCAGTTCTAATTAAATTCCCTTAAACGTGGTTTATTGCAAACTATATCTCAAATAACTTGTGCTATTACTATAAAATTATCAACATTAAACTTTTATTAAAACGAAGTGAAAAAGATAACATTTCTAAATGTTAGGAAAAATTTCCTCTTTTAATGTGGAAGATTTTCAAATATTTTTCTCAGATCTCCAACTAGAAATGTTTATTTCCATTTCCTATAGAATTGCTGTGTTACAATTAACTGTAAGTGGTGACTGGCATGTGTAACTGACAAACAATATTTTGAGAGAGGGGAGTAGCTTTCACAAAATCAATATGAATCCATTTGGGAAAGTGGAATTGTTTAGAGAAATGTCTTCACTCAGTTTTTGCCCATTTACTGAAAACAGTGTCTAACTAAAATTGAAAAAGCAATGTTCTTCTAAACATCTACCCATTAAATATTGTATAAAACATGATTTTATGGCTATTATCACAAATACTTTCTTCCTATTCAATAATTTCCTTATTCCCTTGTGACTGATTGCATCAATTTTAGCAAGGGTTCCTTAAAGGAAATTTATAAAATTTTCTAGCGTCTAAAAGATATTCTTTTAATGTGTTAAATATATACTGTTAACTATTTCTTTATATAAACATAGACATTAAATTTTACATTAATCAAAGTATCTTTGGATTTTTTATGCTTTATTATTCTGAGGAAAAGTAAAAGCCAATATTAAACAGTGATACATTATATCAGCTAATTTATGAAACTAGTCAGCAAAGCAAACAAATCTCACATTAATCTCCACTATATTAACAGAAAGCCAAGTGAAATGTTGATTTTTACACAAAACAATAAAACTAATCATTCAAACAGTTTTATTATTTCTTCCAATGATTTGTTTTTTCTTTTCTTTTCTACTAAGAATGTGGTTTGCTTTTACTACTTATCACCAACATTCATGGGGCTGAAACCTACGGCTAGAATGAAAAGCTCAATTCTCAATTCTGTCTTGCCAGATCGCTACCACAATTTCCCTTGGGAATTCTAGTACACCTTAAATCTCAACATATTCCTAAACTGAAATAATTACTTTCAGTCCCCAAGTCAGCTTCCATTGTCAATGACCCTGTTCCTGCCAGTGATACTACTTTCCTCTTACACTCCCTCAACATTTTTAGGAAATTACATGTTAAAACCTGCACCAAACCAAACACTGATTGTATAACAAGGACAAGGCTCCTGAAATGATGATGTTTGTAGCACGTGGAAGGTTCACACCAGGGTGAGTCCATTACAGTTCAAAGTAGTAAGAGGCAAAGAGGGCTCAGTGCCAGGTATCACGGAACACAGAAAGAATACCTAGCCTGGTGTTTAGATATCAGAGAAGTGTTGTGAAGAAAGCCTATCTAAATAGAGCTATAAAGGATTAGTAGAAACAAGCAGGTAAAGGAAAAGATGGAGGTGTTAGAGCAGTATTTTGGTTTATATAATCTTGTGCAAAGGTTTAGGTACAAAAGAACACCTGCACATGTAGGAAACTAACATTCAGTATGGTGGAACAGAATATAAAGGTCATGCGATAGATGGTGTGTCTGGGAAAGTTTTTAAGGAATTGAAGTTTTGCTTAACTAATTTGAAGCAGAGGATTGGCAAGATTGTATTTTAGAGGACTGCTTGATGCCGTGAATAACCTATTTAAGATTGGCAAGAAATGAAACAGTTGGTCCAGTGGGTGATGATGGTCCAGAAGAGATCATGACAACCTCATCAAGGTTAGGAACAGTAGTGAGAGAACTGGATGGATTTAATTGGTATTAATGGAAATGGGGTCAACAAGATTTGATTTATTACATGTGAGTTTCAGTGAGACATGTGTAAAATTCACTCTGGTTTGGACATCATGGTGGGTGGTGGAACACTTACTGAGCTACAGAACACAGGAGGACTTTACTGGAAAACATTGACTTGTTGGACATGTTGAGTGTTTAAATGGAAATGTTCATCAGGAGCTGGATATGTAGGTTGATATTCAAAATGGTAATGGCTAGAGGTTATAGATTTGGAGCAATCAGAATACAGTGGTAACTGAGGGCCTCTCAGTGGAGGAAGTAGCCAGGAAGGATGAACAAAGTGAGAAGAAAAGTGTCCCAATGAGAACCTTGAACGTAGGGAATGAGCAGAAAGAGACTTAAGGGAGGTTTATTAAAAGTATCCTGAAAGGTAGGAGGAAAACCACATGGAGACGGGGAAATGGAGACTCAGAAATTCTTGAGGTAGCTCACTTTTCTTCATTGGAATTCTTATGTGTTGTATATCATATGACCCCCTTTCTCTAATAGTTTTAATTTGTTACAGTTTAACATGTATATTTCTCTGTATTTTGAATATGTAAATCATTTTATAAACTTATTTATGTTCCATTTCTGAATTTTACAGGAAATTATCTTGATATAGTATATTTTTTTGGGGGGGTCTCATTTTTTCTAATGATCAAGTGAAAGTAATGATAACTGATTTTTTAATAGACTCTTATAATTCAGATCCCTGATATCTAAATCCTTGAGTGAAAAGTGCACCGTTGTTAAAGTTTGTGGCTTGCTTACACCACATACCAATAATTCAATTTTACTGATAATGTTTGTAAAGATGATTATGTTTGTCTAAATTTTGTAATTCTAAAGCAATCATACTGGGAACTGAAAGCAGTTGAGAACTTAGGCCTGTAACTCCAACTAGCAAGTATATCTTAAACAAATTAGCACTCTGTGTGAGTACAGTAATATTGTATGATTTGAGATATGCTTTCTAGAAGGTAAAGCATTTTAACACCAGCAACCATTTCTGAAAATCAGAAATTTGGGTGACAGTGCTAAATAGGAGCTTATGCCTGGTTTCATTAACGTTAAATGGGAAAACCATATACGTATCTGTGCATGTAACAACTCTCATGTTCAGATGTCAAATGCCTACAGCATCCTTTTATGCTCATTATTAGATAATTAAAAATTGTTTGTATTCATTAACATATAAAGTTTGCATATAGATTCACAAATACTATATTTACAACATGGTAAATATTTTCTGATATTAAAGAGGTTTATCTTTGAAAGCAGACAAAAATAAAAACAACAGGAAAATGTCACATAATGTTTTTCCACCATGTAAAGTTGAAACTTGAAGCTTAAACAAAATTAAGAAACAAGGAAGGGAGGATGGTTGAGAATGTCATTTAAAGAACCTGGGAAAAGCAAAACAAAACAAAACAAAAAAAGTGACTTGCTGGATGGGGATGAAAACCAACAATATCAAGCAAATATCCAAGCAAGATAGTTTTTTTAAAAACACTTTTGGCTGCGATGCTGTAGCTTTCCCTGACAGTGATGGGTTTTTTTATACCTTCCATGGAGGTGGTCAATGAATGAAGATGAAAAAATTGCAAAATAGACCTTTCCCTTTTCCAGTGATTATGTTTCATAAAGAAACAAGGAAGTGCTTTAAAAAGAGAAGCTTTTCATCATATCACTGTCACTTTAAGGAGTTACCTCAGGACAGTTTATGCTTCCAGAACCCATCAGCCATTGATGCCTCCTTCAGCTCCAGTGATATCTCAGATTTACTTGCTCAATGTTAATACTTGGCATCCTTTTCGAAATATCTATGCATAGTTCTGATGATGTCCTCTTAATTGTATCTGGGTTGTAATTCGAGACTTTTCCCATGTATCATTTTGTTGTTGAGGTTTGCGGACAGAGTTATACACTACTTTTGTGTAAACATCAGCTGATCAACATTGCATTGAGAAAAATGTACATTCTATGATATCAGTTAAAATATGAAAGGCATTCATCAGGAAAATATTACGCAGGGAGATGGTGATCTGTGAGGTGTGTGTCATTTCTATGCTAATTTGTGGTGGTGTTACTAATAGTCATACATTTTGGGGGAATACATAACTATTCCAATTAAAATATAACTGTTAGGAGATATGTTTCAAGATGTTAGACGGAGCACAAGTGTTTGTTAGGATCTTTTAGGTTACCAAACATTGTGTTTTCTTTTTCCCTCACTGGAATCTAAAAAAAAATGATAAATCCAACAAGAGTAAGGAAATTGTAAAGCAGAAATATCAACTTTATTGCTACTAAAAGTTGAGATGGAGTATGTAGCTTAATGAAAGCACCAAATGGGCCTGACAAATGAAACCTAGGATTAGACAGATGTGCCTATTCAATTATGGCAAAACAGGACCAGAAGTCTCTTACCATTAAGTTAAAATCCTGCTGTAGAAGCAGAGAAGGTCTCCATCCTACAGGCAAAAAGCAGCTCCTGAGGAAAAAACAGCTGAGCCCATTAAGCCCATGATGTCCTTATCATGTTTACAATTAGAAAAGTCACTGCTTCTCCCTTTGGGCAGAGTGAGTACAGGGCGTGGAGGGAGGCTGGGAACATTACTCTCTGATCAACTTCCACGTGGAAGAAAACAGTCAATTTTTTCTTAATATTTTCCAAAGCCTTATTCTCTGTTAAATTTCAAATGAAGGCCGCAGTTTTTTCTTCAGATTCCCTTCTCTTAGAGAGGAAATATAGTTTGCAGAGGTAGGGTATTATCCAGAAGTGGTACCACAGTGCCAAAATTATCTTGTCTGTCGTGTGTGGATAAAGCCTTCCGAGATTAGCCAAATCCCAGAAGAGTCTCCAGCTGCCACCTTCATGGCCTCACTCCCCTGATCCCAACCCTTGCTTCTATGGGTATCTTTCTGGGAACAAAAGACTCTTAAAATGGTCAGAACAGGACAGTAATGAAGTTGACTCCACGATCACTACACAATTAACGTTGAAAATTCATTCTTTTATTTACCTAAAATTTTATCCAGTTGCATCAGAAGTTCTTTATATTTCCTTCAATAAAAAATTTAAATAGATAAAAAACAAATTTCTTCTGTATAGCACAGGGAACTATATTCAATATCTTGTAATAACCTTTAATGAAAAAATATGAAGATGAATATATATACATATATATGCATGACTGGGACATTATGCTATGCACCACAAATGGATACATTGCAACTGATTATATTTCAAAAAAATAAGGAAGTTCTTTATATTTCAATAAATGTAGCATAAAGATACTTCGAGAAATGCTTATAGTTCAGTAACAAAATGGTAGCAACATAGGAATATTACAAATTTGAATGTCTACCCCATTAATTTTATGGGGAAAATTAATGTTCAAACATTTCCTTTGCAAGTTAAAATCCAGTGGCCAAAAGATTGAAACCCAAAATCCTTTTCTCCTTTGTGAGTGAAAAGTCTGAAGGCTTCACCATGGTCTTTCTCGAGTCTCAATAAGGGATACTCTCGGTGCACAAAGAGCTGGGCTGCTTCACCAGCCTCAGTGGGAGCCTTCTGCGGGGGTCACTCACACAGTGGCTTCCATATTCTCAAAACCAAGTTCGATACGCTTGACTTTTTAAACAGACCAGAGACTTAATAAGATGTAGATTACCACAGCAATGGCCTCAATCACACTAATTTAAAAAACAAGCAAATTTCCATCTTCATGAGCAGTTACCTCAGGCCAATTTATGCTTCCAGAACCCTGTATCTTTTGCCAAGGAGCATAACAAGGACTCAGTGGTATCTGAGGATACCATCTCTGTGTTGTTTTTGCCAGGATAGCAGTTGCTGCCAGTTGTCCTTAACCCAGAGCTTGACAATGAACTGGAACTCTACCGGGACAAGTTAATTTTGGCAACATGGATCTGCAATATTTGGATTATGGCAAATACTATCTCCTCTCTCAAAAAAAAAAAAAAGGGCATGTGGGAAAAATGGTCATCTTGCAAAGTTTAAAATGTGCAGTGCTAGAAACCCCCATCACAGGTCTTACTTGAGTTTCCTTTCTCAGCACATTACCCTCCTAATTTAAATTTTTGCTTAAACACTTTGTTTCTGCCACTCCAGTACTGAACCAAGTGTGGGTGATATTCAGCAGTGTAACACTTTGGCTATCTCTCATGAGCAGGTATCTTTAGTCTTGTGCACACTAGCTGTTTCTATTACCTCTTTCTGTGGAATCACTAAGTCCGACAAGGCTGCATCCTTGGGAAGTTTACTCTCTCATATGTACTAAGACTGTTTAGAGACAAAGTGAGACCGTGTGGTGTAGTGATCTTTGAGCTTATGAACAAACAATAGGAATCCAAATTTAGCTCCTCCAAAGTTCGTTCCTTGCCTTAAAGATAGGTGGATCAAGATAACATGAGTAACTTAACTGGAGAAGTGTATCTAACCCTAACACTAATAATTTCCTGTCACCAGTATGTTTTTCTTTGTAATCTTTGCCTCAGCCATGCCTGCTTTGCACAACTAACCCTAAGCTGATAAAGGCTGCAGCAGCCTACACAGTGGGGCCACCACTGCTTGTCGAGAGCTCATGCCCTTGCCAAGGAGTCTTGGGAAAATACCCAACTCTATAGCACACTGGATGCCATATAGAGTTGCCACAATACAAGTCCTGAGGAAGCCAAGGAAATGGCAATGGAGCAAAAGGCATCTGGACAAAGGACCATCAAATGAGAGGAAGGGAAACCAAACATGTAAGCTGAAAGGGAAGCTTTGTCTACTTCACAATTACTCATGTGAGTACTATATAATTTGCAAATGCAGCCAAATAAATATTTCATGATAGTTTAAACTTACCTAAGCATTTTGGGCCACCATTAAGGAGAGAGGCAGGCAGTTCAGTTGATGATCACAGGGCATTTAGTTAATGAAAAGCCATTGTTATTAGTGAGCTTTATTATTTGAAAATAGCAAACTGAAAGTTATCTACAGGTCAGCAAATAACAGACAATTGAAAGCACGTAGATGCCTCTGTCATCTATGGTTCTACTTAATTCGATTTTTCAGTTAAATGCTATGTAGCGCATTATACAAAGAACTCCATATTCCCTAGGTAGGTATAATAGTTTATGGAGGCTTTACATTTTATTAATCTTGGGGAAATAGAAAATCAAAAGCAAGATCATATGCTTCATTCCACAGATCACGTAAATGTTGCAACAAGGTTAAAATAGACGATTTCAATAAACTGTTCTGTTTCCCCCTTTACGTCTCAAATTCTACCATATAACTTATAAAGTCTTATGAAATGGTGTTTAAAAACAGAAGGCAGTATAATAGTTATTTAAAATAATAAGCTTCATAGAAACTAATAAATTTAGTTGGTGTGATTTGACATTGTTTTTTGGCATCATTTGTCCCCAGACAAAACAAAATCTACAGACTCCCAAAGAGCAGGTTTTCTCAATGTTCTACACTTTAAAATTTTTGCTGGTGTTTGTGGTAGTATTGTAGCAGGATAGAACTAACATTCTTGGAGAGAATTCTTTATTTTCCTCTGTGGCTCCAAAATGTGCTCCTTATATTTATATGTCCTGCATTATTACACAACATAGAAACCTTCAAACACAGGCAGTAATAACATCACCAAGAGGGAAAAGGTACGTTCTGTGGCACAAATAGCTCTGCCCCAGCGACTGCCCAAAGATAGAGGAAATGGGAAACTAAGCACACGTCAGAGTATCAATGCTGTCATTAACACATGCAATTGTTCATGAATAGAAAATATTATAAAATTAATAGGAAATGGCATTTTAAAAAAAATTCGGCCCCTGTCTGATGCCATTTTAAAGATATTGAGAGAGATCCTACAGGCCAAAGAATTAAAATAAATTGATTAAGTAATTTCCTGCTGCATAGAAAATCTAAAATGCTAATAAGTTTACATTTAGAGATTTAGTTCTCAAATACAGATTTGATTTATTTGCTGACTTTTAGATACCATTGTAACAGAGCTCCAGAAAATATACAAAAGAGGAAAACAGAATGATTGCTCCTAGACCAGGCATCATGGGGTCAGGAGTGTAATCCTAGGTAACTCTCAAGGGCTGCATTGTTTCAATCAAACTTGATTCAGGATACAAAGAAACACAATTTTATTATTAATAAACTTTAATTTTTAAAACGGTTGTAGATTTGCAGAAAATTGAGTACAGAATGTTTCTTTCCCATATACTTCCTCTCCTCACAGTTTCTCATATTAACATCTTGATTAGTATGGTACATTTCTTACAACTACCAATAGTGACACATTGTTAACTAAGTTCCATCGTTTATATTAGGGTTCCCTCTGTAGTTCCATGGTTTTTTGGCTGATGCAGAATGTCATGTATTCACCATTATGATATTGTGCAGTGTAGCTTCATTGCCTTGAAATGCCTGTGCTCTACATATTCATCCATCCCCTCCTACCCTGAACTTCTGATAATCACTGATTTTTACTGTCAACGTAGCTTTGCCTTTTCAAAAATGTCATGTATTTGGAATCATGTAGTAGGTAGGCTTTTCAGATTTTTTTTTTTTTTGGCAGTATTCATTTAAGTTTCCTGCATGTCTTTCCATGAGTTGATAGCACATTTCTTCTTATTGCTGAATAACACACCATTGTATGGATGTACCACTGTTTTCCTACTCACTTTTAAAGGCCATCTTGGTTGCTTCCAGCTTTTGGCAATTATGAACAAAGCTTCTGTAATTCACGTCCAGAGTTTTAAGTGGATGTAAATCTTCAGCTTATCTGAGTTAAGTATGTAGGAGCTAGATTGCCGGATCTCATAAAACTTTTGTAAGAAAGTGCCAAACTCTCTTGTGAAGTGGTTATAGAATTTTGCATTCTTACTCACATTGAATGAGAGTTCCTGTTGCTCTGCATTCCTGTCAGCATTTGGTATTGCCAGCTTTTTGAATTCTAGTCATTAGAGATTTTGGCTTAGTGTTGATTCAGGATATTAAAAAAAAAATCTTTCCAATAGCCATAGTCATAATACAATAAAGACAATAAAATTTATTAATTCATACAATGAAAAATGTTAGATATATCTAAAGAATGTTAGATATATCTAAAGAATTTATCAATTCACATAATGAAAAATGTTAGATATATCTAAAGAGCTACTGACATGTGTATTAAATTAGAAATATTAATGAATTCAATAATCTGTTAAATTGAACTTTCAAGTAAGCTGTTTACCTAAGGTAATAACCTTAACACAGAATATTTCTACCTGCTCTTTTTGTTTCTTTCATGAGGAAGGTACTTTTATCAGTGGGGGGTCAGATTTTTTTTCTTTTTATCCTGTTAGAAATATTAATTTCAGAGAGAGTAAGGAGAAAATAAGAAGTAATTATAAACAAACAAACAAACAAAAAACCCCAACAACAAAAAGAAGTAATTATAAACAAAGATAACTAGTTTTCCTCTCTATATCCCACCATCTCATTTCTCACATACTTTAAACACTTGATATATTTTGCAAAACCTTAATAATTCTTAGAAAAGGAATGAAATCAAATCAGTTTTTCAGCCTAATTACTTAATTGGAGGCTGTAGTCCATTGAGTTGTATAACTCAAAAAGATATGTTTAAATTCTAACTCCTAGTGCCCGTGGATGTGATCTCATTTGAAAAGTGTCTTTGTGTATGTAATTAAGGATCTTGAGGTGGGTCCTAAATCCAGTGACTGGTGTTCTTATAAGAAGAGGAGAAGACACAGAGAGAAGGAGAAGGCCATGCGAAGGCAGAGGCAAAGCTTGGAGTGAGGCAGCTACAGGCCAAAGAATGCCAGGGATGGCTGGGAGCCACCAGAAGCTAGGAAGAAGCAAAGAAGGATTTTTCTGTAGAGCCTTCAGAGGGAATATGGCTCTGCCATTGCTTCGATTTCAGACTTCTAGCCTCCAGAACTGTGAGAGAATAAATACCTATTGCGTTGTCACCTAGTGTGGTAATTTGCTAAGGTAGCCCTAGCAAACCAATGCAGAGTATTTTTAATATCTGAATAATATCTGGTTAATATCTATCAGTAAAACAATGATATAAAGAACCAGGCTATTAGTTTGATGAAGCTAAATTTAAATCTTAACTAAAAATAAGGTGCCAAATCTTTTTGTATTGGCAGTCATTCCTTATTTCATGACTGTAAGCATATTATTGCTTTAAAAAAAATGAGATGCTTGGATTTAACAGGGGATTGCAAAAATGTTCATATACATTTTTATTTCAATAAGCTCTTATGGAACAAAATGATTTACCTGATTTGGAAAAGGTAATCAAAATTTAGTCGTATTGTATTTGAACCGAGTTCCCAGAAGGGTAATTTGGTTATTAATTTGGTGTTAATTTAATGACAGAAGTCTTTTAGTTTGAAGGCCAGAAGATAGGATGACTTAGTGAACTTCCTTGGCTACAGAAGTGAACAACGAAGCATTTCATACATGCTTATTTTGAAAAATGTTCTCTTTCCTTGACATATTAACCTAGGGCAGGAACCATTTCTAATTGGACAGTGAATAACTAATATAATAAATCATTTGACTTAATTCATATTCTAAAACTCCATCCTTTAATTGCAGAAAATCATTTGGATTTTAGAGATTGTGCTCATTTCCAAGTTTTTCATTTAAGGGTCTTTTAAAAAAATCACTTTAAGTGTATGTTGTGCATCCTTTCATATAGACCAGAGAAAGACAGAAGCACATTTTGATGAAGTTATATTATATAGATAATCTTTTATTAAACTTCTTAAAGGATCTATGACAGCTTCTTTTAATTGTTAAAAAACTACTTTTTATTCTAATAATCTCTGAGAAAATGGGAGGTTAGATTCTTTAATACATTTTATATAATGCATTTTAAGTTAAAATGATTCACTGATAACATAGGTGAAAAATGAAAAATACACAACCAGAGAATTAGTCCTTAATTGAGTATTTCATGTTTCTTAGTAACTTTATGTAAATCTTCTCACTTCAGACAGAATGAACTAATGTTAATAGAAAAGTCACTTGGTTTTCAACAAAGTGAAATGAGATTTTCATCTTCACCCATCTTGGTCCTTGGACATATAATATCCTGTATCATTTAACATAGGTGGTCAATGTCCTGCATGTGTCTACATCTACTAAAGCTAGCTTATCATTCAATGTCAGTGATTAACTTGAATAATTTAAAAGGAAAGTTCATCTTGAAAAATCATTGTTAGAGAATGTCAGCCAATATAAATCAAAAATACTTTATATGGTAAAGATTAATCCAATCATTAAATGAAACTGAGTTTTAAATTCAGTCAGTTTTGAATGTGCAGATCAAATCAATTTTCAAATTATCAGAATGATTCAATTATACTATTTGGTGATCTTTGGGTTCACAAGAATTTTGTTTTGCTTAAATCTGAGAGGATCCTGACTCAGTTATAATTTTTGTGATCACGAGGGAAAGAGCAGAGTTAGAAGCAAAGTTTGAGGCATTTGAGTAGCTATTGGCTTCACATGAGGGAAAAATCAGCTGAGACAGCTGATATATCTTTCTTTTCATCAAATTTTGAAAAAAATTCTGAAATGTCTTAAGTGGTGGCCCCAAAATTTACAAGTAAAAATGTATGCATGCATAAAAATAAACAGATGACTGGATAAATAAGATGTGGTATATTTAAATGATGCAATACTATTCAGCCTTGAAAATGACAACATAATGCCCTTGGCAGCAACATCGATGTCCCTGGAGGATATTATTCTAAGTGAAGTAAGCCAGAAAAAGAAAGAAAAATACCATATGAGATCACTCATATGTGGAATCTTAAAAATAAAATCAAAAAGAAGAAAGAAAAAGACAAATGGACAAATCAACATAAATACAAAACAGAAACAGACTTGTAAACATAGAATACAAACTTGTGGTTGCCAGGGGGGAGGGGAGTGGGAAGGGACAGACTGGGAGTTTGAAATTTGTAGATACTGACAGGCATATGTAGAATAGATAAACAAGATTATACTGTATAGCACAGGGAAATATATACAAGATCTTGTGGTAGCTCACAGTGAAAAAGAATGGAACAATGAATATATGTGTGTTCATGTATAACTGAAAAATTGTGCTCTACACGGAAATTGACACAACATTGTGAACTGACTATAGCTCAACTAAAAAAAATAGTTTGCTTTAAAATTTCAAACACCCTTCTAAGTTGTATTTAAATTGTCATGAGAAACATCATTATGGATTTACATTTTCAAGTTTTATTTCTAGACAACATTGCACTTTCTTGTTATAAGTGAAATTCTGAAGAATTTTCAGTTGTATTAATTTGGGGTCTTTAATTATGGCTTCTTAAAATTCTGCCGTTCCCAAGTTTTTCACTTAGGGGCATTTTTAAATTACTTTCATTGACCACATATTTTGGATGGTTTTGATCACCAAATAATATTTAGAAAATAATACATAACTAATTTTATGTGAATGAAAGTCATGTACTACTGTGCTCTACTCAGCATGAGATACTCAGTTTAGCGAGTAAGTTGATAGACTTTCAGTTAAAGAAGCAGTTTAGTATTTTTAGACAACGTGGGTAGCTTGATCCACAAACGTATGACTGTGATTTTATGAAATGTTAATTTGTGGGCCCCATTATTACCCTTATAAATAAGAGATCATCATGAGAGTCCCTCTTAGAAAGATACCATCTTGGCCAACAATTGATACAGATCTTAGAATTCTGTTTGTATGCAGTGTATGCCAAGATAGCCTATCATGGCGTTAATATGTCAATTTGGGAAATGGACTCAATAAAAATATTTCAATTAAAAGTAAATTAATCAGAGTCTGCTATTACACAGTTTTAGTGCTCTTTAAAGTGATAACTACGGCAGAAGTCAGTGACTGAAAGAAATCTTTTTAAAAAACCAGCTCACTGAAAAAAACTAAACTTTGCCTCTTCTTTTTTGTACTGTTTAGAAATTTTTAAAACCTTAAGATAAAAAATCTCAAGGCATCTCTGCAGTTCACCAGTGAAGATTCCGTATACTTTAAAAAATGAATGTTGTAGCTATTGAAATGGAAAAGAAACTCAGAGAAATGAGCATCTTACCAGAAACTATTAAGACATCATTATGGATTCTTGACTCTAAATCCTACCATGGTCCTAAAAGATTGTTTTAAAATGAGTACTACACTTATCTAGGGGAATAGGTAAATCAATTATAATAATAATATTCATACTTCCAGACATATTGCAACTACATTAACTGTCAGATTCTGCCATTCTATGGTATTTAGTTTATTTTTAACATAAAACATAGGGCATTTTCCCCATTGCAGCTTCTTATTTCTGTCTGAGACCCAGTACCGGAAAAGACACTCAACACTCCTGAGTGAGTTTCAAAACATGGAACAGTCGAGTTTGGGCTGCTTTATGTGATAACAAAGTCTTTCCTTTTAATAAAACTTATAAAACTATTCAAATATTTTCCTTTTCTCCCTTCCCTGATGGGTACAAACAAAGCAACTCTTGGAAGCCATTCTTCTGTGGTCATAATGAGACTGTAACTTCTAGAAAGACAATAATCTGCTCACTCCTATTTATACCTTCACAAAACACTCCTGAATTAAGATCTCCATTGAGAAAATCTAATTGCTTAATTCCAGTGAAACTTAAATTTTCTAGGAGGGGTTTAGTTTACTTATTGGATGTCACTTGGGTTTTTTTTTTTTTTTAATATGCTTCCAAAAGAATAATTTCTTCAGGCTACAGATGATAGGTTCATATAGTATAGTGCATTAGTAATATATAATTCTGAATTCTCTTGAAGCCCAATAAGCATATTGGGGAGAAGAATAGAATAAAGAACAAGTTTGCTGTCCTAAGAATCCCCCCCACTCCCAGTTTTATTGATATATAATTGATATATAACATTGTTTTAGTTTAAGTATACAACATAATGATTTATGGACATATAGCAAAATGTTTATCCCAATAAATTCAGTTAACACACATCACCTCATGTAATTACAATTTTTTTCTTGTGATGAGAATTTACAAGATCTAGTTTCTTAGCAACTTTCAAACACATAATGCAGGATTGTTACCTATTTTCTGAGTTTCTTAATTGTCCCACCCAGATCTCAGGTGGAGATAGTAGTAAAGCTTCAGTTGTGGGAACGGTAAGGGCGTATGTCCCAGAATAGATTTTCCAAGTTACTGAATGTGAAAAAATTTTTACTAATGTTCATATGTAAACCTTGACAGTAGAATACCTTTTAAAATGCAATTCAGATTTTTCCGTTTAATGAACATAGATTTTGAACGTTACCCAATGATTTTCCTCTTTGAGGAATTCAGGGGCTCTGAGACTCTCAGGTGCCAAAAAGCAACATCAATGTCTCTTTTTTCCCAGCCCTTAGGATTCCTGGCTTTTCTAGGAAATGCCCTCACCTCATCTTCATTGTGGACACTTCTGCACTTACTACAAACACTTGCATCCCTCTCAGCTCCTGGTAGTCTTCTATGATACCTAGGGGTTTCGTCGACTGGAGAAAATATACAACCTAAAAGTTGAGAATTATGTTTTCTTTGGCAGATTTTCTGAAGACTTCAAGCCCGGGAGGCAGCCTCTCAGATAGCTCTGAGGGACTTGCTCCAAAGAGGTAGGGAAGAAGCCAGGATATAGGAGTTTTTCCAACAAAGACCAGGTAGTCGGAACATCAAAAGACTGCTGTTAATTAAAGAAAACCAGACATCTCAGGTTAAGGAATTTAGCAGTTTTCTATGTATGGGAAGGCTCACTGAAATCACTCCTTTGATAAGCACCTTAGCTATCATGGCCGGTGTCCTGTTCTTTCCCATCCTGAGTCCCCTCTGGTGCACGCTGAGGGCGGCTGTAGTGGCTTGATGGCTGCAACATCCTTTGTTTACTGATGTGACAGACAACATTTTTCATTCACAGTTGCACATAGAGTTTAGATGTTGATGACTCCCAAATTTATATCTGTAGTTCCACCCTTTTCTTTGAACTCCAGAATTTTTAAAATCAATGATTACACACAGATGCCTAAGAAACGTCTCAACCAATTTCAGAATTGACCTCCTGATTTTCCCTCCCCAAATCCCTCCTTTCCAGTTGCCTCCATCTCAGTAAATACAACTCCTTTCATTCAGTTGTTGAACATCTTGACTGCTCTTTCTCACAGCTACAGTAGATCCATCCAGTCCATCCAATCCCTTAGCTGTACCTTCAAACCATGTCTAGAAATTGATCACTTCTCACCACCTTCACAGCTACCACCTTAGTTCAAACTACCATCATTTATCACCTGAGCTACTGCAAAGTCTCTTAATTCTGAGCTCCTGAATCTGATTTCTTTGCATTTTCCCTTGATCCCTTGTCATCTTAAGACAGTAGTCAGAGTGGCAGACTAACCCAATCAAAGGTTATGTTACTTCTCCAAATTCTTTCATATCATTGAGTAAAAGTTAAAGTCCTTAAAATAGTCTTTAAGGCTACACTCTCTAGCCCTTATTGCCTCTCTGATCTGCCTCCTACTGCTTTTCTATTGCATTCTGTTCCAGCTGCACAGTTTTGGCTTTGCCTCAAAGATTCTCATTCCCCCAACCCTGCTCTTACCCCTGACTGAAATACTCTTCCTTTAAATATTCACATAGCTTGCTGCCTTGCATCCTGATCACACACACAGACACAGACACACATACTCTCTCTATTCTTTATTTTGTTCCATAGCACTTGTGTCATCCACTAGCATATGATATATATTATGTAGTTTGTTTATTTTTGTATTCTCCTACTCTAAGCTCTAGGAGCCAGAGATTTTGGTCAGCCTTGTTCAGATCTGTACCCCAGTGCTTAGGGCACCAAACAGCATGTAGGTGATACCCAATAACTATTGGCTGAATGAATGAATGAATGAAGTTAGAGGAAAGTAAGTCAAAATAAAAACAATCAATGGCCCAACAATGAGTCCAAAGGGAAAAAGTTAGCATCAGAGTCTAAATAGGTCAGGGGAAATTTGGTGGCCTGGCACATGGTCTTGGTACATTGAATTAGCCTGTTATATCCCGGAAATTCATGCCTGAGACCTGCATGTTTCAGGATGAATGAACACTGAGACTAGTCACTGCCTTTTTAGTAGCCAGTTCTATTGGCCTTCACTCTCTTTTGCATTTAATTTCCTTTTTTTTTTTTTTTTTGACTATCTGCTTCAGTTGATTTTTGCTCTCGGGTGCAGTAAATAATCATGACAGCAAAAGGCAACAATTTCAGAGTCTTTAGATCTGATTGTGGAATATCTTCTCACTCTAGCAATTCAGTGTTTTTTGGTCTTTATCAGTGAAAACTTGACTATGACATCTGTCTCATAGCTCTCAGGAAATCTTCAGCTGAATTCCCCCTTCAGAGTTCTGATTTCCTGACATTTATGGAAGAAAATTATTGATACTTTTGAAAGACTGCCAAAGTTTACTCCTTAAAGAACCTCTAGAAACTGTCCAGTGCTGTAACCACTAACTATATGTCTCCTTATATTTCAATTTAACTTTAAAACAAAATAAAACTTAAAATTCAGTGGTAGTGGCCACATATCAAGTGTGTAATGATCACTTATGTTAGTGGTTCCTTTATCGAACGGCACTGACCTAGAACATTTAAGTTGACACTCAGCATTTTGTTGGACCTGCATCTGTAGACTTGTTACTGATTGAAATTTGTCTATTGTAAGTTCATTTATTTGAATATATTTATTCCATGATGAATATTGAGATCCTTCCTGTTGAGTGGGCCACTAGAATTTAAAAAACTTAGAATTCATATACAAAAATAATAAATACCATGTAGTAATCGTTCCATTAGAGGCATATACAGAATGCTGTATGGACATAAAGAAAGCAGTGATTCCTGTCGTCTCAGGTATGGGGTTGGCCATGCAACACACGTTTCGAATCTTTTTGCTAGTTCCATAACTGTCAGAAAAGAAATAGTTGAATGCTGCTGTCTAGTAAGTTTATATTTATTGTTGAAAAAAGCCAATCAATATCAGTCTGAACGTTAACTAATAGCATGGCTTTGCCACTGCCCAAACAATATCGTAGTTAATAGCAATTTTAATGTCTGAAACCACCATAATTGCCCTCAGAAGTCAATAGATCAATAAGAAACTCTTTTTGGTTTTAGATAAGAGTATTGAACAATACATCACATCTTGAAAAGGGTACTTTTGATCATGACGATCTAGACAAGTTTAAAATTAGTTTGAAACCTAAGTAGAAACAAAAGAATTCTTATGTGTAAAGTCTGTAAGTTGACTAAAAGCAGTGCAAACATGCATTTATAGTTTTGTTACCTATTATTTAAATACAGTGAACCTTTGCATGTTTTCATTGGAAATAAAAATGTATTAAACTAAAAGAATTCATAAAGCCCCAGCTAAATAACCAGGTTCTTAATAAATTTAAAACTTATGTAAACTGTAGTTAAAATATACTTTATTATATAATATATATTATATAAAAATATATTATTTAGTATAGTAAATTATCAAAATATACTGAGATTAAATATTTTGGACTTTAATATTCTTAAGATTTCTTTAAGTATTCTCTTGAAATGAGAATAGTCTTCGTTCATCACTTTCTTTTATTCTTTATTTTCACATAAGTTATATGTTGAGATTCTCCTATGACAATATCACATTTTAAAATATCTGTCTCCAAAAGGAAATTGCTAGTGACCCTGCAGTGAGAGGTGTAAATACCATGTTTATCTTAGCGAGACGCACAAACTAGGATGGAAGCAAAAAGCCTAAGGCCATCATGTTATTTGGAAGAAGTGATGACATTCTCATTTAAAGAGCAATCACTTATATTGATCGCATTCATCAGTCAGGAAACACTAACGGAGATGCAATGATTTGTTTGTTTTCTAAGTTGTTAGGTATGTCAAGCAAATTATCTGGGTCCAATTTCTGCTACATGAAAAATTCTTTTGGCATGTGTTACTAGAATTGTGAGTAATGTTCTGATCAAAGGTACATCTTTTGAGACACTCTTATAATTTAGCCAGCCTCACTGCTTTAGATTGTTATTTGTACATTTTCAGCCTTTAATATCTGTAAGGCTTGTATCAGTACAGACTACTTACTGTTTATGAAATGATTATTAGCATGATCAAAATGCCTGTAATTTCTAAGGAGGCAGAAAGCAATATGTTTTGATCTAGGATCCAAACAAAATGTCCAGGGGACTGATCATTTTGTCTTATTTAGTACATACCAATCAAACAACAAATGCTATTATTGTCCAATTCTCCTTCTTGTATGTGTTGGAACACAAAGAACTCTACTCTGTTATTGCCATCAACAGGGTTTAAGTATCAGTATGGTACCAGTCATTTGGTGGACTGGACTTAGAGGTAGAAGAAATTTGTAGGAAGACAGAAGAAACGGAAATGCTGGGTGTAGGCTTGGGTGTGAAGAGAGCCCAGCAGAGGTTAAGTGTAAATTTGAACAGGGGTGGCGTAAATAAAACCAGATACTAAGAACCCAGGGACACCGATCTAATTATAGGTGTGCCTCTAGAAGCCACCTGGCACAGGCCAATGGGGATTTCAATTAACTGTGCCGATCTAAGGATTTTTACCTATTCAGTTGAGACACTGGAACAAGAACTGAGCTCAGCTAACGGGAAATGGGTTAGGTCAAAATGAGTTTATTCAACAGTTGTCAGAGTTTAGACAGGGCAGTATTCCCACTGCTGTGAACTAGATTGAGAAAGTTGAGCCCAGAGAGAGAGACCTTTGGTTACTGAATCAGCCAGTATTTCTTTCTCTACCGGGAGGGTTCAGGCTAGAAATTCTAAAGTATATGAAGAAGCTATGATAAGTGTCTCCTCAGAAGTGTCAATGAGGCCATGGTCACCGAAATTATTTTTTTCTATCCATAGACTCTAATAAATTTGCAATGCTAACTTTATCATCACATATTTTCTCCCCAAATCCAATTTCCTTAAACTTTTACTGGTTTAAATTATGACTTGTATTATTACATTAGCCCAGCATTCTCCCTTCTTTGCCTTTTAAAGTCTTATTCATTAAGGGAATGTTAAAAAAGTCACCGCATTTTTGAGGCTTTACCATGTCTATTCATGAAATCATGCCTTTGTCTGGACTTCCTGTTACTTTAGATCTAAGTAGTAATTATTTCATTCTATGGTTCAATTTGTTTTTATGTTTTTCCAGTTAGATTGTATGCTTACGATGGACAGGAATAATGTCTTAATTATCTAACTCCCTAGCACCTAGCAAAGTGGTTTGCATATAGTAAGCATTAATTAACGTCTGTTCAATCAAATGACGTGATATTTACACAAATTCTTAGCCTGACCCAATGAATTACTTTTGTTCTCAGGTTACTTAGCCTATCTTGCTCTCAGTTCTTAATTTGTAAACTGAAAGGGGACAATTTACTTTCACTGAATTTATAGGTTACTTTTATAGTTAAAGAATCCAAATAAGGAAGAAACAGGGAAGAGAGTCATTGACTCGACACATGTTTATTGAACATCTAAAATTTGCCAAGCACTCTTTTGAGCATCATTAGTTGCTAAAGGAATCTCTCCAGGGCCAGCTCAGGGCAGACAGCACTTGAACTTTGTCCAGGATCACACATGAGACAGCCTCGTAATATCCCTGATTTACCGCCTAGAACCATCTCACATCTGCCCCTGCTATAACGGTATGATTTGGCTGGTGCTTTTAAAAGAGTACGGAAATAACAAGAATGTAAAATTAGCAACGTATGTACAGTAAGAGCTGAAACGTTGAATCCAAAAGGATAAAGGTAATAAATTAAAATATTAAACTGGAAAATATAAGCAAAGATAGTCATGATAAAACAACCAAGAACTGGTTAAAACATTAATTTTGGCAAAGAAGGTACTATGGTCTGAGGTTGCCGTCCGTGATCTGGAGGCATTTTGTCTCATTCCCTCCAGGCTTGGGCTCAAGCTGGGTAATTCATGGAGGGAAGACAGAGCTCAGGCTTATCTCCTTTAATTTCCACCAACTGAAGGAGAAAACTTGTTCTGAGTTATCTCCAATGGGAAATGCCTATCATTCCAACATAAACTTGCTCACCTAGGGTGGGACCGACTCCTACTCGCCAACCCTACCTTGGGAGATGGGACAGTTGATCCTCACCACCGTGATTGCAGGAGCAGGCAGGATTGCAAGCATTGGTTGCATGTGGAGAGAAATGTCTAAGAATGAGGCCAAGCAGAGCAGAGAGATACGTAGAGTGGCATGGTCTCGATAGCCTTTGCGTTCCCTCATCCAGCCATGCTCAAATTTAGTTCCAGTCCTTGACTTTCCACTTACATTGAGCTATTACACTTTCTTTGCTTTAAGCTAGTTTAAGTTGGTTTTATATATCATGTATGTGTATGTATGTATATGTAGTGTATAAATGTATATGTACATTTCACTTATGCTGAAAGAATCCATGTTCTTTTTAGTCTAATATTTAGCATCTTCACTTGGTTTGGCTCCAAGCCATCTGTGATTCAGAGTCCAATTTAATTCTTGAACTTACCTTCTGGTTTAGGTTTCCTTCCAAAGGTTATACCCGAGAATGTGATTGGTCCTGGAATCTTGGAGCCCTTACTATAATCAAACACTTATTTACCAGGAATTCTCTGAATCAAGACTACACAGACCTCAGTAAAGCACCCTGGGGACTATCTGAAAAGGAGAAGTCCTGAAAAAGCATACATCTGAAAAACTCACAACTTCTACTGTATGTCTACACCTGCAAGTATCTCCTTTTTAAGTCTCAGTTAAATTGGTCACTGCATGGGGGGGATGGAGTAGCATTTTCATCTGTATGAAATTGTTAAACTTCATCAAAACAATTAACAAAGAGATATTTTTAATATTACTCAGCTTTGGAAAAGGAGTCAAACAATGAATTTTGAGTTCAACCAGGCAAGATGAAGCTTCAAAGAACACCAGAAATATAGGCAAGCAAAGAGCCTCACTGCCAGTAAAATTCTCTATTAGTGATATGAAACTACTATAATGTTTCATTTGAAAAGAAATTATATAGAAAAAATATTAAAAAGTAAAAAGAGCCAATGACTAGAAGGTTTATAATTACATAAGTGGGAGGAGTGACCAGAAATTGAAGAGTGATAATCAGTCATGGAAATGTAGAACCAAAGCTATTGGTCCAAAGAGGGTATTTTCAATCAGGGTATTTTCTAGAATTTTTTACCTCCAATATCTATAAAGTGCTGTCACTGGCAGCAAGAGAAAATCATAGGAATTTTTTTCTTGAGTTACAAAATTAAATTAATTCAAATTACATTACACACACACACACATATTTTTTCTTTTTAAGAGGGTTATGTCCGTACTGGGATATCACAATATTCTCCACCAGAAATACAATTTGTATAAGGCCTGGGAGGCCTTCCAGGAGAAATAGCCAATGAAATTTGAAGTTTGAGACTCACAACTGACCAAACAGAATGCCAAGATCAATAATCTAGAACAAGGAAAGGCCACAGGAATGTCTCAAACTTCTGAAAGAGGAAGCTGTGTGTGGTGGGCAGACAGAGTTCAGCCACTCTGTTTCTCAGCTTCCTCTGCAGTTGGGACTTCCAGGCTGAGGCGGTTCTCAGTAGGCGTGCTGCTCGCGCTGCTTCCATTTGTCTCTGTTTTCCGTGGTCATCACCAATGCCAGATGGCATAACTAGAAGATAAAGTCTACCCACAATGGATTCTGTGGTCATAAAATAAGCTTTTGTTGTCTTAAGGCAGTGGAATGCAATATGCATATTAACCTACGTATGTTATTAATACGAGAGTTCAGGGAACTCTCTTCTCAAGAAAGAATATATGTGAGCCTTGTTCGAATAATGCCTCAGTGGAAAGCATCATAAAACTGAAAGAAACCTATCGTTACCAAGAAGCCAGCATCAGAGGCTGACTGAGAAAATACCAACCGTGAGAGGAAAATTGCCTCGGTTTTGAGGACCCTCTAAACTGTCGCCAGGAGATCACAGTGGAATGGCTGATGAGGACCCCAGTACTAAGTCTCCACAGGACTCTGAATACTGCGCTGGACTCCAGTTTCCTGAGCTCCTGTGCCTGGAGCCCTACTGCCTAATTGAGATTCCTCCCCTCACATGCTCTGCTATTTCCTGCCAAGCTGACTCCTGGATTCCTCAGACTGCTTTCAGAGACCCTGTTTTGAGCCAAGGCTGTACTGGAAATCAGACTGGCTTTAAATCCACCTCCAACACTTCCAAGCTGGATGACCCATTCCATACTGTTTTGGTCACTTTAGCCCCTCTCTACCTTACTTTGCTCATCTTTAAAATAGAGATGATAATTAAACTTACCTCATAAAGTTGATAGGAAGAGTAAATGAGATAATCCTGGAAAGTATCTAGAATAGTCTTTGTTGATATCACAGCAAAACACTCAGTAATGGTTGGTCCTCATTGTTATCTGTCATAATTAACAACTAATTGTTGTAATTGCCCGATGTACATAAGAAGCTGAGAGCTGGCACTCACTAAAATCCCTGACACTTCCTGGTTTTCCATTTTGGATCTAATCTCTGAGATTTAAATTCTAGACATAAATTAGTTTGGAATTTTTTAATATTCCCTTGGGATTTAGAACTTAGACTTTTGTGCACTTCTTGAATATGCCCCAGTCTTCAAACCTGCACATTCCTGTGATTTCAAATGTGAACTATATTTACAGCATTTTGTATAAATCTGAGAGGGTAGGAGATTATATACTTCATATATGTATATATATATATATAGAGAGAGAGAGAGAGAGAGTAATGTATTGGAGTTAATATTTTCAGAATATTAATAGTTGTTCTTCAACTTCTCATAAAAGGGACTTGTTCTCCTGTTTTCAGTTAATATAATACTTCCACCTCTTCTTTTCACAAGGGCATCTTCAGGGTGCTAGAAATACTCCATTTATTAGGATGCTGGTTATACAAGTACACACACTTTGTGAAAATGCATAGACTGGACATTTATGATTTGTGTGCTTTTCTGAATGTGTGTATACTTCGTTAATTTTACATTTAAAAAGACTTGGATAGAAGTGAAGTCTGGTGTTCTTTATGTTATAGGTCTTATTTTTCTGCTAGATTGGAAAATTTTTATACATATATATGCATGCTTATTTTACTATTTGTGGTACTGCATAAAATAGTTAACCTAAAGTGTAGTCATTCTTGAAAAAATAGCTGGCTCTTTTGTTTACTCCCGAGTGTGTATCTAATGTGTTTGTCTTGTATTTAAGGGCAATTGCTTATTACTTGTAGATGTCAGTTTGCCCACCAGTGGGAAAAATTCTGTTGAGTGGATTATGCAACTTGATCAGGTATTATTCATTTTTTTTAAATTGTTGTGTAGTTGATTTACAATATCATGTTTGTTTCAGGTGTACAGCAAGGTGATTTGGTTATGTATATGTAAATATCTATTTTTTTTTCGATTCTATTCCATTATAGTTTATTAAAAATATTGCATATAGTTCCCTATACTATACAGTAAATCCTTGTTGTTTATCTATTTTATACGTGGTAATGTGTATCTTTTAACCCCCTACTCCCAATTTATCCCTCTCCCGCTTCCCTTTTGGTAACCATAAGTCTCTGTTTTGTAAACAAGTTTATTTGTGCTGTATCTTTTAGATTCTGCATATAAATGATATATAATATTTGTCTTTGTCTGACATAGTATGATATCTCTAGGTCCATCCATGTTGCTACAGATGGCATTATTTCATTCTTTTTATGGCTAAGTAATATTCCTCTGTATTCCTCTGTGTGTGTGTGTGTGTGTGTGTGTGTATACACAGCTACACCACAACTTCTTAATCCAGTCATCTGTTGTGATGGACACTGAGGTTGCTTCCATGTCTTGGCTATTGTTAATAGTGCTGCTATGAACATTGGGGTGCATGTATCTTTTTGAATTCGAGTTTTCTCCGGATGTATGCCCAGGATTGGGATTGCTGGATCACATGGTAACTCTAGCTTTTTAAAGGAACCTCTGTACAATTTTCCATAGTGTCTACACCAGTTTATATTCTCACCAACAGTGTAGGAGGGTTCCATTTCCTCTGCACACTCTCCAGCATTTATAATTTGTAGTCTTTTTTGATGATAGCCATTCTGACCAATATGAGGTGAGTTCATTCAGAAACAGAACCATGTTTGGTGTGTCTTTTTACCAACCCAGCAACAGTGTTGTCTATTTTTCTTATATATGTTTAAAATGTATCTGAAAGAACACACAAGACTACTAAACAGGACTTGTTTTGGTGAGATGAGTGGAAACCAGGAGAATTGGGAAAAAATTGAAACAAGATGATGCTTCATAGTAGATATCTTTGATTTCACATTAATGAAAAACGTAGATCGCATACTCAAAATTAAATGACATACAAACATACAGTAACTCTAAAATATTCTTTAGATTTTAGGGGCATTTATCATCAAGATCCATATAAAATAGGCACATACAGACAGTACACTTCCTCTGGAGGGATGCTGCAAGGGAATCCAGCACATTCGGAAGGAAAGGCAGGAAGAGACGGGATTAGAGGGACCTAAAAGGAATATGTGTTAGGAACCAAAGGTAAACTCTGCAGCCTTGTAAGCCAGTCTTGTTAATAACTTTTTAATGGCTGCCAACTTTGGGGAGAAACTGTGGTGCATCGTTTTCACAAAAATCCTTCCCCTTCATGCTTGGGAAGATGCATTGCTTATTTCTCTCAGATTTCCAAGGGATGGAGTCATTATTTTTAGTTATAGATGACATGAGTTGTGATAGAAAATGCAAAACATTTCCTTTCAATACTAAATAGAAGATGCTCTTCCTGTCTCTTAGCAATACTCATTGAAGTGTTGCTATAATATCTTGTTTTTATATAAATTGATTTTTTATTATAGTCCTCTGAAACTTTTCATGTTTCCTGTCGTTTATAATAAAAGAAATAAATGGATTCATATGTTTAAAGTAGTTGTTTAAAGTTTATTTTAAAACAGTAAAGTTTTTCTTTTTTTTTTCCCTGCATGGGGTAGGGGAGGCAGAGGAGAGAGAGGAAAAAAAAAAGTTACATCCCGGACAAAAGGTTCAGACTTTGTACACTTAAACCTTCTAAAATCTTAGATTAGCCAATTTAATTTATCTGCATCTTCCTGCCAGACAGATTTTAAGGAAGATACTTGTTTTAAATAATATACAAAATTCTAATGGTAGTAAGTGTCAAACAATTTTGCTATGAAATCAAGGTTCTTAACATGAACATTATTAAGATTTCCTGTGTCTGCTATTTACATTGATAAATTATCAATAAATTCTAAATTTCAATAAATAGAAATTTTAAAAATTAAAATTTTACAGCATATTTGTTGTATGTATGTAGTGTATGGGTATTTAACTTTTATCTTATCAGTGTAATACTCATGAAGATGGAAAGGATGATGATTTAACTAGCAAATAAAACCTCCTCTTATTAGAAATTTGGATTGATCTGAATTTAGAAAATCTGGGTTCAAGTCAGAACCCTTCCAGTCACCAGCCCTGTGATGGGGCAGGACAGGGATATGTCTCTCTCCCTGTCGCAGGAGTCTCATGGTTAAATGCAGCTGATGGCATCTAACACAATGGATGGTTAACAGAAACACATTTACAGGCATACCTTGCTTTATTGGACTTTGCAGATAGCGCTTTTTTTTTTTTTTTTTTTTTTTTTTTACAAATTGAAGGTTTGTGGCAACACTGTGTAAAGCAAGTCTATTGACACCATTTTTCCAGCAGGATTTTCTGACTTCATGCCTCTGTGTCACATTTGAGTATTTCTCACCATTTTTGAGTAATAGAACCATTTTTGTTATGTTGATTTGTGATCAGTGATCTTTGATGTTAACACTGTGACATGCTGAAGGTTCAGATGATGGCTAGCATTTTTTTTTAGCAACTAAGTATTTTTAAATTAAGGTTTTTGAGACATGCTGTTGCACACTTAGTAGACTGCAGTGTAGTGTAAATGTATCTTTTACATGCACAAGGAAACCAAATGATTCATGACTCGCTTTATTGTGGTGGTCGGAGCCAAACCTGCAATCTCTCTGAGTTATGCCCGTAAAATTGTATAAAAACATTTTCTAAATTTTAGTGATCTATAAAATGTTGTTATTCACTTGCTTATAGTATAGATTAACTGGAAAATTTACAAGACTCCACACTGCTTTGTTGGGTAGATAAATCTGCAGAACAAAAGATAGTGACAAGGTCTGAATGAAAATATTACTTTCTGATTAAAAGTTCCAGCTTTTTAAAACACCAAGACTTCTGTGTTGAAGTCACTATTATTAGTATTACTACTATATATGCACTCAGAATAATAAGTTGGTGATGATTAGATCACTAATTTTTCAGTTTTGCATCTTTTCATTTGATGGGAACAAACTCAGCCATGCTGTATGACAGTGCCATTTGTTGATGATTTATAAAAACTATTCATGTTAATCTGATTGACTTTTCCCAAAGCTGCTTACATCTCACGTCAACATTTTATACTGATAAGTTAATTAATTTGGTGCCTCCCTCATTGCAGTGGATAGTTTTAATTTTTCAGCCTGCTGGAATCACATACATAATATGTGGATGGTGTACCATAAGACAGCACTGTGATAGACAGTTTCAAATTTATGAATGTGTATAGTCATTAGGGCGTGTCTACATACCAAAAACCTCCCCTTGTAAATTGCTTTTCGTGCCATGTTTTTTTCTTAATGCTCATCTGTAATGACAAAATGGCGGATGAATAAACCAACAGATGGTTTTATCTCAATGGCTGCACCATGGAATGCATCATTAGTTTCATGTCTGTGCTGCACAAGGAATGCTGCCTTTTCTATGGGCATCTGGCTGGCAGTTCCTCCAGGGGTTGTCACACACATAATCTAAGCATCCCAGCTGTGTTTTCAGTTCCCTGGTGTCTACTTTGGCATGAAAAGGTGCTCACGAGCCAACCTAATCCTCCGGTTAAATCTGTGAGCAGCTAGAGGATGACTCTTAAATCTGAAAGCCCTAATGTCTACCCTGACCTACTTCTTTCATTTAAATTGGTTTGTCAAAGATTTTTTTTCTCTTTAGTTTTGATTGAGGAGATTAAGGATTATTGTAAGACATAAGATGCTTCATTTCAACTAAAAACATTGATATAGTGAGATAAAACAGAGGGTAATTAATTAATGAGGTTACCATTCAATGCAGTCAGAAAGTTTTGTTGCTGTCTTGTGTTTTAGCTCACCAAGTGAAAGTAGTGGTGAATGCACAATTTTCCTAATTTATCATAAGAAGACAAATTCCCAGATTAAAGGTCTATAAAGTTTACTTGGGGGAGCGGTGAGGTTGACCTCATGAGCTCATCAATTTATGAATCTCCTAAAGCTCTTTGGATATGCTAGGGAGGTATGGTTAGAACAACAGACACCGACAAAAGTATGTTTTGATAGCCTGATGAAGCAGAACTACAAATAAAACTATAAAAATCACGCATGTAAAATATATGTGCATGGGAGAAGGCAAGATCAGGTGAAATCAGGTGAAATACCACTTTTATTTTCTCATGCATAGATTGCTGACACATTATTATGAAATTGTCTATTAGTCAGACTTTCTGTGATAGTCATATAACAACTGCAGTACTTCCATGGCTTGCGTGAGAAAGGATTTATTCCTTACTCACAGGTCTGCAAGATGGCAGAGGCATCTCTTTTCTGGGATCCAGGTGCATTTAAATGTGTTCAATATATCTGGCGTTCTGTGCTGTAAGTTGAATAAACATGATCTAACTAGGGCATATTCTTCTCATGGCAGAAGGGACTAGTTAAGAGGCCAAACCAGAACACACAAGTACGTTTAAACCCTCTGCCTGGCTGGGTTGTATGTCACATCCCATCACACTCCTTTGTTCAAGGCAAACTGCATAATTGAGGCAAACATCAGTAGGGTGGAAACATATACTTCCCCAGTGGTGGGGTAGGGAGAATGACTATTTGTGGTAAAATTATGCAACCTACTCATAATTTGTTTGTAACATTAACTTTCCTTTCTCCCCCCTCCACAGAATATGTTCACCCCTATGTGAGTGAAGACCCCTTCCTCCCCTCCAAGTTTTGTGCTTTCATGGTATCAGACTTGAAGTTCAAAATCTTGTGATAATTGCTACATCATAGCTTCCCCAAACAACATTCAGTGGTGGAATAGGACAAGATAATCTCTAAAAAGCATGGTTTCCTGGCCACCCACATCTGGCCCCAAAGCCAATGTCATAAATTTTACATTTTCCTTCAGGCAACCCACTTCTGGTATCAATGTCTCTATTAGTTTGGTTTTGCTACAGTAATGTTAGGGAACAATGGATTGAAGCATGCCAGTAACTTACAACATCCAGTTCCCACAAGTGGTCCTGGGGGTTGGATGTCGGGGCTCTGCTCTAGATGGTCACTGATGTCTGTTATCCTGTGTCCCAGGATGAAGAAGCAGTTGCTACCTGGGAAAGATCTTCCCTTGTGGAAAGATCTAACGTGCAAAAGAACAAGAGAAACCACCCGTGCTCACTTTAAGGTTTTGCTTGGATATGGCTTATGTCACATCCTTTCACACTCTGCTGGCCAAACTAAGTCATGTGGCCAAAATGGAAATCAATTAAATGGAGAATTTTATTGCTCCTGTAGAAGGTATGAGTTGGGGGCGGGGGGGGGGGGTTGTCAATATTTGTGAAAGTAGTGCAGTCTACCTCAAATAACTGAGAAATAATTAAGTGGATTGTAGCCAAATAGAATATAGTTGTGGACTTCAGGAAGGAGAGGTTTCTAAACTTACCCTAAGAGCAAACTATTACCATTAAATATCCTCCTTTGTTTCTTTGGGAAATTTTCTCAGTGCCCTTCAGGGTCTTCACTGTTCTAATTCTACACAAAATTTGCTTTGCTCGAAATTTCCTTGTAGAGAAAAAAGCTGGGAAGAAGGTGAATCATACAAAAGCAACAAAATAAAAATCACTCAAATTGTAGGCCGCACATCACTGGTTTTTGTTTGTTTTATTAATCTTGAAAAGATGATTTTCAATGAGGAAATTATGCATTTCAGGGTTACAAAATTAGCATTATTAGCTTCTTGTGCAATTGTGACCTTTTTAATGAAATAGTTTTACATTTCTGGGATCACTTTTAGAAAAAGGAAAAAGGAAATAAAAACTAAATATTCTATTCAAGATTTTAGGCTTATAATTACTTGAACTTCATTATCTCTAACACTCATTGACACCATATAATATGGCTTTATACTTTATTATAAAATATGACAAGACAACGTGGGGTAACTACTCATACATGCAAAGAAAGTAACATCAGTTTATGTCTAGTATCATTTTATAAATTAAAAGCTTGGTTAAAGAGGGCTGTCTGGAGTTACAAGGTGGGTTAATATGCTTCAGTAGCAGTGTTATGCATTAAAATACCAATCAAGAAGGTAGAATACGACTATGAATCACTGAGTAGCAGAGTTATAATAATTTTGGCATAATTTTTGTCACTACTGACCAAAATTATTTTTATGATAATGGTTTTCTCAAAAGATAGCTATGAAGGAAGATGAACACAAACTGCTAGAAATACAGATGCTTTTTTATTTTATGATTTTTCTTTTACTTAGAGGATCTTCATTTATTCCTGCACAGGTGCCTCAGTTTTTACAATCTGTTTGATTCAATTCAACAAACCCTTATGTATCCTCAGCCATGGGCAAGACAGTATGGGGATATGAGGACAAAATGGCCCTTTAATTGGTGGTATTATAGTTCACTGGGAAGAATGTCTCTGGTAGTTTGTCTTTGAAGAAACAAATTTACTCAGCTTTCAAAATTTAAAAAGTGCTAATCAGCGTTAGCATAAAATGGCAGTATTTCTGATAAAGATTTTGACAAGGGAAGTGTCAGCTCCTCTCCAGGTCCACTAACGTGCTCAACATTTTTGGTTCCAACATCATGAAGTGACACCACTTGGAGAGTTCCCTGCAGGAACCTATTTATTTTATAACCTATTCAGCAGAAATTGTTTCCATGGCTGCCGGCCACTGGGTGGGTACTTAACTCTGCGACTTGGCACAGCAGTGCTTCCTTCCATTTGACTTAATTTAAGCATTTTCTGCAGCTCTACCTTTCAGTGAATACCAAGCCTTTCCGAAAAAGGTGCTAGAAAGAGCACTGAACTGGCTGTTTGAATATCCATGGTGTAGCTCTGGGCACATGACCATTTGGCTCTGCCTTACTTTAATTGTTAATCTATGAAAAAGAGGATTTGAAATATATCTTCTCAAGGTCTCTTTCAGCTTTATTTTCTGTTTTGTCTATTCCTTCCCTTCTTCAGTCTCTACTGCACAGTACAGTAGAAGTCCTCCAGCTTCAGAATCAAAGAGCCTGGTGCACAACTGCTTGCTTTGTGAGCTTTAGTGTCCTTATCTATAAAAGAGGGACAACGAACTATGCCTTCATCTCAGTTATTCGGAAGAGTAAATGAGCTAATCAGCACAGTGCTTAAGACATGGCTCAGCAAGGAGGTGCCTTCCCTTTTTGGTCTCCCTTTTCCTTTCCATCTCTGATCATGTTTATCCTTATTTGCACCTTAGGTCTGTATAAAAGGTGCCTGGCTAGATGTTCAGAGAATAAGAAAGAGATGAGCCTCCCTGCGTTCTAGGGAGGCTTCTGTTTGGAAAGACCACAGCTGAATAGTGGGCATGACTGCCTTGGTGGCCCCAGCTTATTGTGACAGGAGAGAGCTTGTAGTTTCAGATAAGAAAGTGGTGGCCAATTCTAGCCACTCTGATACAGTTAGAATAATTCTGCTTTAGTTTAACTAGAACACTCTAGAGATGGTTTCTCTGGAAATGAAGCTGTCAGAAAAGAGCACTGCTGAGATCAAGGTTTAGCAAATTGCCATTGGTCCCATGCTGTCTTAAAAATTTCTGCCCCATTTGTTTACCGGTCCTGTTATTTACTTGATATTTTTTTCTTTAAAATGACCTAAATTCTTCACTATTCAGTCTAGTTCAAGTAGTAATATTTGTAAGATCATGTTTTTGATGTGCTAATTATGGTGATATCTTAATACACATAAAAGTAAATATATAATTATTAAAATTTAAGAAAACCTGTATTTCACCTAAAACCATCTAGATCATCTTTGGAAAGCACTGACTTGCTTTTGATTAGAGTTGGCAAATGGCTGCATGATGGGTGTAGAATTAGGTGTGTGAAATGGGAAAAAAAATCTGCTGTCAGTGGAGGCTAGTGGAGGCTCCAGTCTTCCTGTGTTAATTGCGTAGGAGGGAGTCTTTTTGAGAGGTAGTTTGATGCTGTGTTAAGAGCACAGATTCTAGAGTCTGGCTGCCTGGGTTCAAACCCCAGCTGTCATCTTTTAGCCATGGGTAGCTTTGGGCAAGTTACTTAGCATCCTTGTGCCTCAATTTTTTTATCTTTAAAAATGGGGATAACAAGAGTGTCGTAAGGCTTTCGTGAGGATGAAGTGGGTAAACATACGTAAACCTTTTAGAATAGTGCCTGGTACGTAGTAACTATAAACTGATATTATTAGTATTCCCCTAAGAAAGAGAGACTCATAGTCTCCGATAACATTATCTCGTGTGAAGACCTGAGTTTAGCTCTAACAGCCCAGCTGATATTTTACTCAAACACCAAACCAAATATTTTGAATCACATACATATCTTTTTTGCTAAGATAATTGGGCCTTAGTTTTCAATTGTTAGACTACTTCTGGTAAGACTTTATGCATTCCCTTTTCTCATCTTCTGAAGTGCCAATGAAAAGATTTCATATTCAAAATTGTATTATTTATTACTTTACCCTGTGACTGAAAACAATAAATCTATCAAGGTTTAAAAGTTTAAGTCAATAAAATACTGTCTCTAGTCTGACCCCAATTTTCAAAAAACACATAATGCGGAATGCATGATATTTTAATTCTTCGGTGATATATCGGAGAATGATATTCCAAATTGTTTTCATAGAATGAATCAATAAAGCTTAAACATTTTAAAATGCTAAAATAAAGAAATTTGCCATGCCCAAGGTTTTTGGTTAACTGTGTACATTAATATAAGTGCAAAATAGCAAATCACATAATTTTTAACTTTAATGGCAATAAATAAGCTGCTTTGTGTGAAAACTAACATATCCTCATTAAGATGCTCTACTTTTACTCTGACTACTGTGAGTGGAAAGTGGGTGTTAGCCAGAAAATATAGATTGCTCTCCAGAGAGGGGGTACTTACTTAGATAATCAAGTTTCTGGAAGGATACCAGGTGACTTCCTTAGGTGTGTAGGAAAAGGAAACAAGTGTAGAGTATCATCTTTTCCCCATTTTGTCATGAAACCTCAAGATGGCACGACTAATGGTTAAGCAGAAAAGAAACACCTGTTTCTGGTATTGCATCCTGGCCTCTTAATCCATTTTTACAGCTTTTCTTTCATACATTTTGAGTGTATGCTAAGGTATCCTTTGATAGATAACTCACTCACGAAGTAAGTGATTATAACAATCATGTAGTGTCTGGGATAAAAGAAGATAATACAATTAAAAGAAGGGGATGGGAACAATACATCCCCTCATGTTTAATCCCCATCACTGTTTCTATATGTCTGGTGTGTGGGTGCAAAGTAAGTTATCAAGTGTGTCACTGGAAGGCAGAAAGGACCTGGAACATGACTTCTGCTCTGAAGGCTTTTTTATTAAATAAAATAAACAACACTGTTTCTGGACTGGTAAAAAGACACACCAAACATGGTTCTGTTTGTGAACGAACTTACCTTCTAGTTGAGAAGGTTAAAATATATGCATGTAAGCAGCTGAGTAACTTGTGAAAATTGATAGAAACATTTTACAAGGTAGATTTCGCTCAGAGACAGTGAGTTTTATCCATTTGGGAAAGGCAAGAGAGTGATTGGAGATAGCTTTTTTTGAGAAAAGAGGAGCCGCTGTTTATGATAGGCATAGAGAAAGAGAGACAGGCATGGAAAGGTGGGGAAAATTGGAGAAGTGTGCATTGAGGTGAGAAAACATAAAAACAATTGGTCACCTGATTGGTTGTGCTGGCTGATTTATGAAAGTAGAAAGTGGAAATGAATCTAGAATAGTAAAGAGGGTCAAATTTTGGAGGGCTTCAAATGCAGGACAACAGAATTCAAAGTTTATTTTATTGACTAGAATGTAATTGAAGGCTTTTGAGCAGTAGAATATGTAAAAACCGGTATTTTTTTAAATAGCTTTTGATGGTGGCATTATACATAAATTCTTCTAATATTTGTCTCATGTTTTTCTATAAAAATATTTATATTAACAGTGGAAGTAAATTAAGAAATTAATGAGTATATGAGAAATCTATATTCCAGACAAACAACGTGTTGACTCTGCAGGATAATTGGGTGTACTGGGGCTGGGGGAAGCTAAAACCTAAATCTCAGTCAACAGTTTGGATTGACTACAGCTATGTCTGTACTGAATTCCTATTATTGTCTGTGAACTGGGAGAGTTATTTTATGTCATAACAGGTTGAAGAAGTAGCAGTCATCAAGAACAATATGATCAAATAATTAAAAAAATTTTTAAATCTAAAAAAATGTTAAAAATTTGTCATACAAGCAACCAACTGGATATATTCCACTTATAATAAATTAGGTGTTCCACACAGGTTTTCTACCAAAACTTATTGAAAATAGCATTTTGTTGCTATGACAACCTAGAACAGTCACTGAAAACTAGAACATTAAAGGTGAGGCAGAAAAGAGATAGCTCATTTAGCTAGGTGGTATTCCTTTTTAATTTTTATAAATCCAGGGAGAAATTTGAAACTCTCCAGTGTTCAAAAATGAGTAGTTTTCTCCCTTAAAATCATATAGATTTAGAATGTCTAGTTATATTTGCGTCATGTACTGGTTATTAAATAACATGAGTCAACTCCTGTTTATTTTTTCCTGAATCTCAGAAACCTTTTCCGTCTGTTGGAGCTTTGATTGCTTTTGGTGGATTCTGAACATTCTGACCCTTAGCTCAGGATGTTATAGCTATTGACTGATTGCAACTCTGGTTTTCAAAGTGTGTTTTATGAATCCTAAGTGTTCCGCAAAATATCCCCAAGATTTCTCTGGAAGGAAGTATGGTCATTATGGTCACTTGTTTTAGGTGCTTTCTATTTCTTTTAGGTTTTACCTCAGCACCACACTAGAAATGCAGTTATGGGGCTCAGCAAAAGAGTAGATAGTCTCCTAATTCAAAAAGTTTATAGCAATTTGATAAAAATGTAATATTTTACATCCTAATAATTTTGACATGAATTTCAGATAACCATTTGAACAATAAATGCACATTTTCTATTCATAAGATATCCTCATCTTATGCTCTGATAGTGAACATTATATAAGAATACATACAGTAAAATTTTATATTAACATTCAGATAGGTAAAATTTTATTTTATAATTTCTATTTGTAGGCTTTTGAAAACTTTAACATATTTATTTTATTATTTCTTTAGTGGAGGTACTGGGGATTGAACCCAGGACCTTGTGCATGCTAAGCATGTGCTCTACCACTGAGCTACAATCCCCACCCCCGCCAAAGAAAAACCTCTTAATTGAAGTCAACGTTTATGAATTCCTAGTGGTAGGCACTGGGATACAGGATATTTTATACCATGTTATCTGCTTTAAAGGAGATAGATGTGTCTACAGAAAGAGACATAATGTACCCAATTAATTACTGGAGAAGAAATACAGTGTAATATAAAGAACATGAGCAGGAAATTTTTTTTTCTGGATATTAGAAAATAAGCCTCATATAGGAGGTGATAGTCAACCACATGGAAGATGGCAAGGTGTGAACAAGCATTGTTCTGGGAGGAGCAGAACCTTGCCAGGCAGGTGGGAATGTGGTTACCATATGTATAGATGTTACTGACTGGGGTCTATAGCTGGGTGGAGATAGAAAAAACAAAATTTAGAGTCCCTGACATTATCATTTAGGAATGTCTAAATTATGGATTCATGTTCACTCTCTCTCATAGAACATATCACTAAAATGTGGGTGACTCTGTGGTTTCTGCAGAATATGAAGGAAATGTTTAAGATTTTTGAATGCAACTGACAGCCTCTCCCTTTGTAAGCCTAACATCCTTCAGTATCAGTAAAGGAAAGGAAGGTCTTGGAGGGTTCTTCAGAATTTTGGAAGCCTCCCTTCATCTCTGCCCAGGGATTAAGGAAGTAAGGAGCAAGGAGACCGTCCTTCCTGTGCTGCATACCATTATCCGAGGTCCCTCCTACTCCCATCACCCTCATTCCTGTGAGCAGAAAAGGAAGTTCCAAAATCTGGCTTCAGGTGAAAGTAAAAAACTTAATTCAGAGATTCATTCCTTCTTTCATTTATTTATTTGATAAATATTTCTCAGGCACTTACTGGTGGGAAATAAAACCTGCTCAGAATTTATAATCTTGTGGGGACAAACATTAAACAGCAGTATACCCCCAATTTTAACTGAAGAAAAGTACAATATGTGCTCATTAAATGTTTGTTGAATGAATAACAGTTGCAGCCATAGAGATAAACAGAGAAATAAGCTGGAGTAGACTTGGATTATGTGGTCAGGGAAGGTCTTTCTGCAGTTCTAGGCAGAAAGAGAGGGACAGGTCTCCACACTTCCTTTATAATCATTATAAAGAGCTTCTTAGGACTGTAAACTATTAACTTGGGTTAGGGAAATCAATGTAGAGTCTGGAAGGAAGACCCCAGGGTCCCAGTGGCCCTCATCATGTTGGAGTAAGCCATGTGAAGCGGTATGTTTAGGGAGGGGTTGAAGTCGATGGGTGGGGGAATGATTAGGGGATGAAGATATCCAAGTCTACTTCTGTCTCGTTTTGTTCCCAGTATGCATTTTTTCACAAGTCATTAGAGTTACATGCAGATGAGCCCCGGTGGAGATGAACCTCATCCCACAATGATTATCCCAGTTTTATATTAACAATTTTATATTGTCTTGCAACTTTTGTACTATTTGACTTCATAAATATTTAAAAATCTAAACCATTATTTTAAAGTTTTTAGTGTCAGATTAAATGAGTCCTACCTGTTAGGCAAGATAGGAGGTACTTAGCTAATAGACTCATGATGATTTCTTGCTTTTCTGATGTTCTTGAAAGCTCTTGAAAATTAAGGCTGCCTTATGAATCTTTGTGTCCATGCTTTGGAGAGGAATATTACAGCATCACTTCCTTATATAATATGACCAGTTAATTTTTTCTGGCGTAAGGGATTTGATAATAGAAATTTTCTTACCTTTGGGATTTTCCCTTCCTGTTTCAGGCTTATTTTTAAAAGGTTTCTTTACAATGCAGAATATTTAGACTTTATTACAGAAAAATGATAACTTGTATGTGTATATATATAAAAAAGCATAGTCTAAAGGATAAAGAGACTTTTATGGATGCTGATATCCATGAGTTACTGGAGAGTGTGTACCTTGCTTTTCCCCAAATTTCCATTTTGCTTTGCTGCAGGATTCACATGCATTTGGCACAAAAGACTTTACCCTTAGAAATAGTGTATGGACAAATACTGCAGTGACAGATGCACCTCCAGCAGGATATTTAAATTGATTTTTTTGTCCTAATATCTTTATTTTTCCTCATGTTTTCTCTAACATTATATGTCATTCCACATAACCCAGTTTCTTGCTATTACTGCTGCTCTGACACCAATTGTTTTCTAGTCACTTGATATGTTTGGAGAAGCACTGAATATTTGTGAATACAATAAAGGCATATTTTACGTTTTCTAGGTCTTTAGCTGTTCCTCTTCCTGGTACACTTCCCTTTTGAATAAAATGGAGAACTTTTAAAGAAAACAAATCTGGGTTCATCAAATATTCATTAATAGTTTTATGGTCTCTTAGATGTAATTTTCTTTCACTCAGCTTGGCACTCAGTTTTATTTATTTTGCTTGGATTTTCCATTTATGTGGCATCTGTGATATATCGATCTGTTACTCAAAGGATCATAGGAGAATTTTCCAGGACTCCTATTTTCTGATTAACTTGATAATTAAATAAGAGAGTACACCCATTCATTGTAAATTGACATTGTCTTTTTCATAGAAGAAGAAAGGAGGAAGGGAAGGAGGAGGAAAGGGAAAAAAGAAGGAAGATAAGTGTTAGATTTTCCTAACTTTAGAGAAATAGGATTATAAAGCTGAAAAGGACTTTAGAAATAATCTAGTGATTCCCAACCTCTCTGATTGTGAAGCTCTATTTTTAACAAATGTATTTTTCCATGACCCCACATAATAACAATTGTTATTTCAGTAAATATTGATCAAAAATATATGGATAAAAGTTTTACGAATTTATTGACATTTAAAAATTGAACTTACATCTGTATACATTTGGAAACTTAGTGGATACATATATGTATATATATAAAATATATGACATGTTCTGGCTGGGGATAATCCTTAGTGCACATAAAGATTAAGATCTGAAAAATTTGTGAAGTATTTCTGGGGCAGAATGGCATTCAGTCAGGAAGCACAGAACTTCAACTCATTGGTTTTCTTCATATTTTAAAAACAAAAACCAAAAAAAAAGAAGAAGAAGAAACTTGCCTAAGATCTTATTAACTAAAAATTTGGATTAAGAATTCTGCTAGCCAAGTGATTTTTCCATATTATCATACTCAATGAGGAGTTTGTCAGTTACATACCAAGATAATTCAGGCTGGGCACTTAAAACAAGGATGACTTTAGGTTATACTTTTTTTGGTTTAATCGCCTCAATTTTGCTTATTTGTACTAATGTAGATTAAGACTAGATTTAGTATTCCAGCCAAGATTGTCACAAAAAGTATTGGCCCATGCTAGATTGATAACATTAGTACTGACTGCATTGCTTTCAATTAATAAAGAAGCACCAGAAGGAAATTCTACTACTGAGTTGAGATTTAATTGCACATTCACATAAATTCATATGATTCTTCAGATCTGATAACATATACTTCTAGTAATTGAGTTCCATATTTTTTCCTTTTTTTTTATTGAAGTATAGTCCATATATATTTTTAACTCATCACCTGAATGGTCAAAACATGAAACAGACTCCATAGTTCCTAAATTTAAACTTTATATGATAGAAAAGCAAGTTTTTGTAGTGTATACAATTATTCATTGAATTTCAAACAGCATGATGAACAATGATGCTCCCTTAGGTATCCCTGTAAAAACCAAGGCTTCTCCTGGGATTATGAGGAAGAGCAGAACTGGCTCTTGGATGAGGCAGGTCATGTACCCCATAGTACAGATCTATTTTGAAAAGAACAAGTAAATCTTAGGGGAATTGACCAACTGCTCATCCTTGCATTTGAGCCATTTACGTGCCTGCACAGATACCAATGTGTCACCCTTAAAGAATGGCGATGTAGAACCTTGGATTCAATGGTCTCTTCCTGGAAGTGATGGCTAACCATCATTTCAAAACCACCACCACCACCACCACCACCACCACCACCACCACCAACAACAACAACAACAACACAGTTTTTTCCTACTGCTGAAGTAGTTATATAGTACTAGCTTGATTTTTTTCAGTTTCAAATATTTATTTCATTATGTGCTGGCAGTGTTATTGATAGTCCTCAGGAGAATTATTTAGCATCCTTAATAAAATGCAATAAAATGAATAAATTAGTTAATACTGGATTCCAATAGCATTTCAAATATATTAATATAAAGTTGTAATAATTTAAAACCTAACAAATTCCCTTTGTAGACCACTGCAATGGACTGAATGTTTGTATCCCCCTCCCAATTCACATGTTGAAATCCTACCCCCAAGTGTGATAATGAGATCATGGGAGTGGAGCTCTTCTGAATGGGACTAGTGCTCTTACACAAGAGCCCCCAGAGAGCTCTTTGGCTGTCTTTCCTTCATGAAGTCAGCAGTCTGAAACCCAGAATAGTGCCCTCTCTAGAACCCAACCATGCTGGCTGCCTGACCTCCAACTTCCAGCCTCTAAAATTATGGGAAATAAATTTCTGTTGTTGATAAGCCACCTCATCTATGGTGCTTTGTTATAGCAGTCCAAACTGAATGAGAGAATGACATTTGTCACTCTTTGCCCTGGAACACACATGAGTGAACCCCGTGGTGACTGAGGCTGAAGCCACTGTGTAGAGTTGCCCAAGTGAGAAGCCACTGAATGCAAATCAGTGTCTGGAATTCAGACTGTCAGTCCTTGGGCTTATTAATGGACACACAAAACAGATGCTCACGGGGAATTGCAGACGTTTGAAAGGGAGTAGGAGAATGGAGGAGTGAGTTGTATATTTGGAGCATACAGCTTCCATAGTGTACTACTAAGGGCCCTGATGTCACTTTTCAGAACTCTGGATTCCAAATATTGTTGCTCAATTAATGTTTCAGAGCTTCTGGAGACTCTGGTTGACTCTTGCCTGAGCTTTCTTTGGGATCACTCTTACTGAGATCACCTTCCTGTTTGGGGGCTTGAAGATACACGTTTAATGTCATTGAATCAATGTTGAACTCCTTACCCTAATCGGTTTGAAGTTCTCATTTAAAATTTTTAAACTGGGCAAAGAATCTTAACTTGCAACAGAACTCTCTCCTGATTTGCTAGTCACGCGGTCTTGTCACACTTTGGTTTCAGAGAGTCTGAAAGCCCTGTTCACATAACCTTAGGTTCTCTTGGTTGCTTTCAAGGGAACCCTCATCTCCTGATTGATCCAACAGCAGCTGAGCTTCTGGAACTAAGATATGTTTGCTGTCAGGAAGTCATTTGTCTCCTATGATACCGTATGAATATCCATAGGGAAAACCAATGAAAGTCATTTGTTTAAAAATTTAATGAATATTTGTTGCTTTCCCTTAACTGCCAGTAACTTTATAATTTATTTAAAAAGGGAATTTTGTTTAAAATTTTAAATTCATGTCTCCTCCTATGCTATATTGGAAAAAAAAAAATTGAGAGACATCTTCTGCCCCATGTTCTTCAAAGAGAATACCAAATACCACTGCTGTTCTATATTTTTGACTACCCAAAATGTGCACTCTGACTTTAATGATGATCTGTCCAGATGTTTTCTAGTGATGGAGAAAGAAAAAAGTCTGGTCTTATCAGCCAGTTTCCTTAAAAACATATCTAAAAAGAGTCTCTAATAACTTGTTCTAGTAAGTCAAACAGCTACCAGAATAACTTGAGTAGCCCTAATTAATGGGTGTGGCCACCCTGAGCTGATATAATCTGAGCCTAAAGCTAAGAAACTCTATTTTAGGAAGTTTGTGCAATCATATTGAGGATATAATACAATCTGGATTTCCTGAAGTACTGAACCCTTGTCAATTATGGCTTCAAGGACTTGCCAGCTTTGGGGGCATTAGAGCCATTTGGTGGTTTACTGACATATGGAACATTACACCCAGTGCTTATATTGTAATCCACTGACATTCCTTCCCAAATGAGGACCTTTCCATGAGCCACACGGATGTCTGGGAGTAGGATGCATGAAAGGAGAAAGGAGCTCCCATTCCGAGTCCTACCTAGTTCTGCAGGCACTTGGAGCAGTCACTAAGGTCATAGCCAATGAGGAGCATCATGCTCAACCTGGATAGCGGCTAGGAATTCCTGCAAAAATACCTAATCCCTCATTCCTCCATGCTAACCACAACACTCACTCACACTTCACTGTAGCATTTATACACACATTTATTACTACATTTCTCTCTCCACACTGGACTGTGAGCCCCTGGAGCAGCTCTCTGAACACAGCCACACCCAGAGACACTCTGACATGATTTACAGGGCTGAGCCCTATATACCTCCATTGCTTTGAGGACACATGCTTTTCATTTCCCATTTAAAATCCCAACAATGCCTGTTTGTTTTGGACCTTTAGCTAGTGGCAAAGCTCACAAAAATCCATATCCTTTACATGGTTTATTAATTGTCCACAGCCCTGGAATAAATTAGCATTTTTAATAGTTGTATAAGGAAAATAAACTAATAGACATTATAATTATTTTAGAATTCTACTTTCTTGAGTAGAGTGGAGTTAATCATCTTTAAGATGCTTCCAAGTGTTAAAATTTCTTACTCTGTAAGACATGTCTTTAGCAAGATTGACTTTCTTTTCCAAGAAAATAGTTGAACAAATGTTTAGAGTGTACTTGTGGCTTATGAAAACCAAAGACAGGGAGGTGTTATAGGTAAATGCACCACCCATTAAAACCGAAGGATTTTGTTCATTTAAAACAATGAAATAGCAAAATACCAATTCGACTGAAGCTCATTATGAGAGCTTCCTCAGGTTTCCTATTATAGACTAGATACAGATGAAATGCTTATGAACTTCTTTTCAGTACTCTAGGAAACGTTAACATCCTTGGATGGACTGTTAAAATAAAGACCAAGTCAGGTTATGGAAAAGTGCCTTTGTAGGTTTTAGAACGGTTTACTTCTAATGTAAGCCATAGGTCACTGATGGATGATTGCAAAGTAATTCATACATTTATGTCCAGGAAGTTCCCAAGTATTCAGAAAACGTATTTTGTGTTGACGGTCTTCTCTGGAGCTACGGATAGTGAGATGGAAATCAGTTGGGAAAACTGTGCTTCAAATATTCTCTTCAATTTACTCCTGTGGCAATTTAGTCAAACCACCTGCTTGGAAGTAATCTATTTGCAGAACCTAGGTGGGGAAAAAACCTGCCACATTATATAATTCACTGAGCAGGTTTTGGCTCCCACTCGGCCAATCCATCTTACATAGTGGCCGGTGCCCTGCATCTACCAATACATATGATCAAGCAATTTAGCACGAAAAAAGAAAGGCCCCACAAACTTGGCATCCCCGTGGACATTAATCTTTGAGAAAACCAAATGGATCCAACTTTTGCCAGAGTTTAATAGCAAAGCTGTCACATTTTACACAAATGAGTGTCCAGTCTGCTAGCGAATGGAAAGAGGAGACCGGGAGGAGGGGAGGGAGGAGGTGGGGCTGCTGACTGGACTGTTTTCAAAGTGGCTCCAGTTTTTAGGGGAGGGGCTAGGATGCTCCGCGTGGCAGGAGAGACGAAGTAGTTAAAAATTATTACCAGCTAGGGGCCGGAACCTCGGGATGTGAGTATATAAGACCGCGCCTCAAGAGCAGAGCTGCTGCTGCGGGAGTCACGACCGGGGCGCACGGGCTCAGCCCCTCACTAGCCCGGAGCTGAGGAGAGGAGCAAAGGGGGCCGCGGGGTTCAAGCTGGTGCTCCTGCTTCACCTCTGGGACGGATACGGGACCCCCTAACTTCTGTTGCCTTTCCCAGAACGCGCACCCGCCGGGTCTTGAGCTCTAGCCCAGGACACCCGCGCGCGGCATCAGCGCGCCCGGAGCCAGGTCCGGCCGCAGGCGATGCGTGCAGGGGGCCGGGCGGCCGGGCTCAGGCGGCGGGAGTAGGGCCCAGCGGGGAGGCAGGGAGGCTGCGGGGTGACGGCCCCGGCTGCGCGGCGAGTAGAGGCCGCTTTCGCTACTCGCCACACCTGCTGCCGCCGCCGCGCCGCAATGAGCCGCGTGGTCTCCCTGCTGCTGGGCGCCGCGCTGCTCTGCGGCCACGGAGCCTTCTGCCGCCGGGTGGTCAGCGGTGAGTCCCGGGCCGCTGAGCCGGGTGAGGGGACGGTTGGGCGCGCGGGGGAGGGCGCTGCGGGGCAGCGGGTCCTGAGGTGGAGTCTCTCCGGGGGGTTGGAAACCTTGCTGAGTAGGTAGGGGGCGGGACGAGGCAGGGGGAAATTGATTGTATTCAGCTTTCTCCCAGACCTCCAAACACACAGAAAGTTTAAATTTTTTGAAAGCGCCTGATTCAGTAGCTGCGAAGCGAGCTGTGCTTCATGCTCAGCAGTTCTGCGTCTTCTAGGAGTGATTTACACTTTCTTTGTAGGAGTGTTAGCCGCAGGGCAGGGCTGGTACCTGTAGAAGGGGTGGGGTACCGCGGAGTCAGAGGGAGCCGACACAGAAATGCCACCCTCTGTTGGCGTGGCTCGACTTCAGTCCCCACCCGTACGGGGTTCACGTGGATGATCAGACCTGCTCCTTGTGGGTGGCTCACGGACCCTTGGGCACGCAGCCTTTGTTCTGAGGATGGCTGACAAAGACCAGGGGACTGGTCGTTGTGCGTAGACGCCTTTCCCTTACTTACACACGGCATTCCAAGTTGGGGACTTCTCAGAGCATGAAGTCCGCTCGAGTACATGGTAATCAATGCAGATTTGTGCACACAGTAGGTGCCGGATCAGGTCCGTCGAGTCAGTCGCTGCAAGGGAAATGGATCCGAATTGGCAAGCTTCCCAGAGTTCTCTTTGATTTTTCTTTTTCGTCGACTTTTCACTGTCCTATTGTTGAGCCGTTTGTATTGTATTCACCCTCCCTTACTTTTTTGGGGAGGTCTCAAAAAACATCTTCTTAAAAGCCTAGGATAAATGAATATGGCCTTACAGGAAAATTGAGCATAGCTACCCTAACTGAAATCTCTTGTGATGCTAATTAAAGTGTTGCAATAAATATTTGTTGAATGTATGTGGACATGCGTTTTAAGTGTAGGGTTTTTTTTTGTTTTGTTTTTTGGTTTTTTTTTTTTTTAGCGTAAAAGCAGGGATTCCTTTTCACATGCTGTGCGTCTGTATAACAGGTGTCACTAGAGGTAGAGGCAGATGACAGATGACAGCAACTTAATCAGTAGTGAAGCCAGACCTTTAGAAACTGGCATATTAAGCTTAATTGTTACTGATCTTCCCCTCAGCAATATGCGATGTTCTACATCTTCTGAATATAATTCTTAAATGTCTGGTTATCAATCAGTCTCCACTAACTTTTTGGCCCTGGGGAGACACTGGAATTAAATACAATGTGAAATGTTATTTGGAAATGCATGTTGCTTCCGTTTGTTTTTTCGGACTTTATTCGTTTATAAAATGAAAACTTTACAGTATGAGATAAGGATGTTACAAAAGACATAACATTAGATCTCCCCCCTCCAATTTAGCTTCAAAGAAAACAGTAAACAAACTCATCTGAATGTGTGAATTAAATATCTGACTGCCTTTCTGTTAGAATTATTCTTGCAAATGAATGAACAGCAGATATCAGGCTGTGAGTATAAGATGTTTTTTAAACTCCTAGAAACATTTCTTTGACATAGTATCTATTTGGTATATTCTTATATATAACTTTTTTTTTTATAACTTAAACTTTGCAAGAGAGGAAAAGAATACATAAAGTAAAAACAGAAGTAGAAAAAATTTGTTGGTGAAAAGTTTATTTTGTGTTCTTTTTTTGCATAAATTGTTATAAGCCTTTTGCTGTGTTTTCCTGTTAAGTATTTATAGGCATCTTGTAGGTGACATCTGGAAAATTTCTAATTAACTGAACATGATCTATTTGATTTAACATAAAAGATGATGTTTACTTGATATTAAAACAATTACTTAGTTATGTTTTTCTTATGAATAATTTAATTGTCTTTGGCCATAAAAATTCACATTGAAATTTAACCATTATAAATTGATTTGTGATTTTATCCTTTGAAAACTAATTTTAAAAAATTTATTTTTCAGTCATAATGGCATGACTACAGAGCAGTCTAGAGCCTGACATTTTGGAAATAGTAGGTCTAATGCCTTCCTGGTTGATGTTAAGCTTTTTTATGCCTCTAGGGATCAAAATTCAACTGTCTGTCAACTGAAACAAGGTCATTATTAGGAACATACAATATATGGAATACATTTTCTAATTATAGAATATCAGCACAACCATTTATAATTTCTATATAGTGTACCAAAATAATCACTGAGCCTAGAAAAAAAACAGAAACTCACAAAGTAAGTCTTTATAGAAATTCTCGTTTTAGTACTTCATTCAATAGGATACTTTCCAATACTTTTAAACACACTATCCTTTTTATAGTTGAGAGCATTATTCATAAGTAAAGTGAAAATATTTTAATGAGAAATAACTTTTTAAACATCATCATTATAATCTACCCCATAAGATTTAATAGCATCTAGCAGTAATAGAAGAGTATTTTGATGGGTTATTGGCTATACTTATTTTGATGCCTGAATATGGAATAAAAATATATAACCATAAAGATAATGATCAAAGTGTATTTAGTGGATTAATGATTCTAACTTGGGAACTACTTTTAGGGCCTTAGACCTGCACTGGTTTGTTGCTATACACAGATGTGTAGAGGATGTCTGTGGAGGCTGCAATCATTTAAATTTATGAAGTGACTGGTGGGTAAATGACACCTTCTTTAGAGCAAAGGTAAGAAGATTTTACCATGGGGGAATATGAATACATATGAAAAAGAAGAGTTCAAAATTTAGGTCTCTAAGATGGGAGGATGTGTTTGAGGAGCACATGGATATTTTGAAGCATTTGAAGTGTTCTGAAGTAGTGTGTTTGTGTGTTTATCTTTTCAGTGCACACAGCAATGATTCCATCAACCTGTTTATGCTGCAAAATGCATTTAGTGTATTTCGTGATACCTCCACATTTGTGCAGAAGACTTTAATATGTATTCATTTGAATTTATTGAAATTGACAAATATTTATTTAAGAGACTGACCGATTTAGAGACCTCTGTTTTTAATCATGCAAATGCCACAGAATATTGCAAAATCATGAGTGGGGACCAGTAGCCTACAGATTAATATAAAAAGCAAGGGAGATATAACAACAACAACAACAAACTGCTGAGCATATCCTAGCTGATGGTACTATTTCATGACATCATCAAGAGCATAAAGTGATGACAGTGCAGTTTTCAAAGATGCAATTACTTTAAGTATCTCTCGGGCAAGAAAGGGACAAATTAATCTTATTACCAGTCGTTTAATAAACTACACATTCATCGTAGCCATTAATCCTTTATGGTTTTGTTTTTTATAACTCCTTCTTTTGAAGATGACAATATATGTTACATTAACATTAGAAAGAGAAGTTATACAAATTAGAACAGTTATGTATAACATTAGAAGGGGACATTATATAAAGGCATCCAAAGTGGAAATCTGGCTGATGGTCTCACCAAGAATGTTTCCTTTCTCCAAGTGTCTCTCTCTTCTGTTAGGCACTTTGCACCCAGGTGGATGGATGTACCCAACTACCAGGCAAGATCATTTCTTTCACTGATACAACACAGCCTGACAGCTTGACTAAAGTAATACTCATTGTCATCGAGAAAAAGTTCAGTTTGGACTCATTTGTCTAACTTGGAAAATAAAAGGTCTAGGTAACATATCATTAAGAACGTACATGGTCTGAAAATCAATGAGAGATGTTCTAGTGTTAATCCTATGTCTAAATGTTCATGAAAGGAAATCTACGTTCTGTTTAGAAACACTTAATTTATAACCCATAGTGTACATTAGCCACCTAGTAATCAATGACAGATCAATTCTAAAAATGATCACATAGGTCATACTAATAATGCACTAGTAATCAGTCCTTTTAGTTATGCAATCTTTCACCTTAGAAAGATATTATATTTGAGACCTATATGGAGGCAGCATAGAAATCTGGGTCATGCGTGAACTGGGGAGCCAGACTGCCTGGTTCTAAACCCTTTACCACTTATGAGCTGGGTGAATTTGGCAAATTATTTAACTTTTCTCTGCCTCCCTTGCCTCATTTTAAAAATGGGATGAGAGAGAGCACTTACATCACAGGGTTGTTGGGAGGTTAAAGGGTTCAAACACAGTAGTGCGGGTTCAGCTCTGGGATTGACTGAATGTTTGAAATCTTAACTCATGCAGTTACTTGGTTTACAATTTATTATTTGGATCTTGATTTTAAATATTGGGTTTAAAAAATAAATAAATTTCACTCCCTTCTCAGAAAGCTTGTAGTATTTCCCAAGTGGAGATGTAGGGCTTAAGATGCCACTGTCACCCAGCCAATGACCTAAGACTTCAGTGTTGGTTGTTTATCAATATTGGAGAACAGATTCCAGCACAATCTTAATAGTGTACTATGCAGTTAATTACATTATAAAATCTGTTGCAAAAATAAAGTTTATATGACAACTTTTTTATAATGAAAAAGTCTTAAGAAGTTGGTGAAATGTTGAACACTGAAAGCAGAACACTTATGATAGCTTGCCCCTTTTTCGTTTGAAAGTGTTGGCTTTGCTATCAGAGGTCATATCACACTATCTTGTTGTTTCAACATATTTGTTACTTTGATTTTGAGTAGAGTAAGAAAGGATTATGAAAAACACATTATTTTGGGGGGTTTTAGTAAAATGTCCAAAGTTCAGTTAGTCTGGTTTGGGAAAGATTTACCACGTAGATCCTCTTTTGTATAACTTCTTTGCAACTAAAGGTAGATCATAATTGAACAATAGGAATTCATAATATGTCTTCCATGTTTTTATTGAAAAATATGATATAAATTCAATACTTTTTTAAAGTTGACAATATATGATTATAGTGTAGGTGTAAGGAAAATGTTATTACTTTCATAATTAACTGAAGACCCAACTCTCAGAGAGTTAATAAATATAAGCAAAACAAAAACCAAATTATAGGTCTTTTGTATTCAGGAAGAAAAAAGGAAATTGCCAAGACTTTATGAGTTTGGCCCCACTTTTACATTGTTGCTAAAAGCATTTAAAACTGCCAATTTTTAGCTCTAAAGGAATTTTCATGACTAGGAAAAAAGACAAAATTATTTATTGGTGGAAACAGTAGCAAAATCTTAGCTGTGACAATGATAGGAATGCTTATTTTACTAGGCAATACTGAGTATTATCTCTAAATGAAAGTGCATTGTATGTATTGTGTATGTTTGTAGTTGTGTGTGAATGTGTGCGTGCGTGTATGTATGAAACCAAGAGGTGTAGAATCTAGGTGGAAGGTCTTTCTCTCTTGCAAGTAAGCCAACAATCAAGGGAGATTTCACACTACAGATGTTAGATAACATTTAGTAAATTATTGTTACACAATATTGTTAGAAAATATTGTTAGGCAAAGGTAGCCTTAGTGTAATTAAAAACTGCTATATGGCTATATGAATATTTATCTGAATGTTTTGTAAGTAGCAGACGAGTAGATGGAAGATTAGATGTTGTAGATGGAAGACTAGAATTCCTCTCGTTCAAAATAGTCTATGGAAGATTTTATCTGAATATAAGATTTAAAAGTAAGAGAAAAGGAAATTCTTCATGTGACCTCACAGAATGAGAAGGAGATAATCATAATGGTTCCCTAAGAAAGTTAGCCTTTACAGAAGTGGGAAAGTTGCTTCCAGAAGATCCGTATTAATGGAACTTTTCTGGGAATTAGGGCAACATTTGTTTCCCAGCTGTTGGGAGTTGCACTGCTATTACAGCCAAGTGGGATCAGCTGAAATGGTGGTGAGCAGTGCAGAAGCCGCTGCTTCTGCTGATCTTGCTGCAACTTGGACCAAATCTGCATAATAAAGTGGACATCAGTAATAAAATCAAATTGGATGTAAAGAAATTCACAGTGTCAGCTTTAACTGATTTTGCATATAGACACCATAAAAAACTGCAGTGTATCTATAATTTCATTAAAACTGCCTTGCTAAATCTCAACTGCTAGTGACTTTTCAGTTTAAAATGTGTGGACACAGCTGATATTCAGTTAATGCACTTTGGAGTTAATATCCCTCTGCAGTTGGTAATTGGCCACTGTCCTGATCCTCTGAGAGTCACCCTGCTGTACAGCCACCACAGACTTCACCTCCTCACCCAGGGCCCCTGGACCACCCCATCATCCACAGCCAAAGAGAGGATGTCTGGCACAGAGAGTGCCAAGCTGGCTATTGTCCAGAGCTCATACCTTATTAGTTCTTATTTTAAATATAATAATCCCTGTCTAGAGATTTTTCTTTTAATACTATTATTATTCCTCTACAGGCTAACATTTATCTACAGGTCAATATTCCTTATATCTAATGGCCGTATTAGGAATTTCCACTAGACACTTTAAGCTCTTTTATGCATTTAGTTAGAAGTGCGATTTTAACTTTATAAATAAGTTAATTCTCATCATCATTCTTGTAGCCTCACTGTAAACAATAAATCTGTACTGCATTTTTTTAATGTATCCAAGATAATAAACAGAGACTTTTGGCACATAAATTATACGTACATATCCTTTGAACTTGTGCTGGCTTTGTTACATAGTTTTCATTCATTGAAACTTCTGGCTAATCAGTTTTTTCATTTGTTTGTTTTAGTGTGGCTTCTTTTTGTTATCTTGCAAAACAATCTCGTTGGACAAGTTTAATATTGCAAAAGTGCTGGAATCCAATTGAAGTCTGAGAGTTCTTAGTGTGAAAAACTGAACAAATTGAAAACTCAAGGGAATGTGGTTCAGATACATTTTGAGACAGAAATATGTAAAAGATGTAGAAAACGAAAATGGAAACAGAACTTACTTTAAAAATACAGGGATAAAAATCACTAGGCTTAATGGCGTTAGAGTATTGCCAGGAACAACCATTTTAAACAATGAAGTCATCACAAACTCTAATAATAAATTAGGAAACATTAAAAAAAAATAATTGTATTAGGATCAACCATTGGGACTTCCATGATCATCTCTCCAGGATTATTTGTTTCAGACTGATTTGTCCTCTTGAAGTCTCTTTAATTCCAATTTCCCATGGTCATTCATACAAATGTGCTACTTTTCATCAACAATTAGTTGGGGTGGTCTGTTAATTTGTTCTTATTATTCAGTGTGTTGCTTCTGGGTCCAGACAGAGAGGACAACTGGCTGTCTTGCTTGCCTTGCTGGAATGGCTGTGTTATTAGTTGGCTGTTCTCAGCTTGTCTCAAGATATTGAATGCCTATCACTCAAACACTGTTGTGAGGTTAATGGCCTTCCCTGATGTCTGCTCCCTCCTGCCTCTGAGTGTCATCACAGGTCATTAATTGCTGATTCTGTGGGAGAATGGAATGTGATACCCATGTTGGCTCAGTGTGGTGTCCTGTAATTAACAGTACAAAGCTTGAATGCTTTATTTTTTAGCCAGTGTTTAAAATAACGCTTCCAACCCTCGACTATGAACAGATTTTCTTGATCGGCTACAAAATTAAATACATAATGAAAAACGCATTTAGTCCCAATAAGAATAAGAATTGTAAGAAAGCAGTATAGCTACGCCTTGATTTCTTAGTGTAAAGTATTTTGCCTTAATTTTACATAAAATACTAGATAGTCTATTTTCCAAGGCCAAACCTCAAGCTGAAATCCTAAGGAACAGTGACAGAGAAGGATCTGTGGCAGTTTTTCAAGGTGACAGCAGAGGTCAGAGGTGAACCAAAGAAGCTAATGAAAAACAAAACAGCATGCCATTCTGGAGACTGTGTGGTACACATATTTGGTGGTAAAAAGAGGCAGGTGTAAACAATAGTACAATAAGAATTCCATTGCTGGTTGAGTTAGTGAAATCCTGTACACTGTACTATCCCTGTTATATACGTGGCTTTATTAGGACCCAGTCTGATCACTCATATTTCTAGTTATGTCATTAAGTAATTAGGAAAATTCACATGCTCAGTATGTAGAGGTATGTGAAATTCAGGTTTGAGAGTTTTTGAAATCAAGCTTTTGTTGCCCATGTATTTGAGTCTTCACAGATGTTGTTAAAGCAGAAGTCTAGTGATGCCACAGCAACGAAGCTTGTTAAAAGGTGATATTCCATCAAAAGGCCTCAGGAATTATCTTAAGCTTCATCTCTGGTTCTGTTTAATATCTTGACACAAATTATTTTATATTTTATATATATAGCGACTTTTAAAATCATTAATAGATATCAGGATGGCTGGTTAAACTGAGTACCGTAACTTATAAAAACCTTTAAAATACATGTGAAAATAAAAGTTACATTTAAAATTTCCCTTCCAAATTTTGAGCATTCTAGAGTACTCTAGAAGGTTAACCTGTCACTTCTAATGCAGTGTTACATTAATAAATTATTAGCGTTACCTTCATTCTGACTTCTATTAACTTTCAGTTTTAATGTATTTGCTTTCAGAGATATACAATAAAAATAAATGTTTAAATTTCCCACTTTATTTTAATTTAAATTATTTAAATTTATTCACTTTATGATACCTTATATAAAATTGCTTTTAACTTTAAAAAAAAAATTTTTTTATGGGGGGGGGTAATTAGGTTTTATTTATTTATTTTTTAGAGGAGGTCCTGGGGATTGAACCCAGGACCTTGTCTTGTCCTCTACCACTTGAGCTATACCCTCCCCCACACTTTTAACTTGTTTTTAATAATTAAATTTGTTTAAGAGTTATTCTTATTTTACACTTTTGACCTTTTTGCTTCCCTTTCTGTATCTACCTGATATTTCTTTAGCTATTTTCACCTGCTATGGGTATCAATTTACAAAATCTAAGTCAGAAGAATTATAACTTCCCTTCACAAAAATTTCCTTGAGATACTGTGTTTAAAAGTTTATGTTACAAGTTTATTAGGGAATCAATTTGCCTTTATAAGTCGAAAGTAATAATCTAGAAAATAAACTTATGCAATGGTTCAATGGGGGAAGCCTTGGCAGAGTGTTGCTGTTTTGACAGGTTCTTTAATTTTAATTTGTAGTAAGTAGTATTATGAATATAGCTCAGATAATCAATACATGGGCATCTTTTTTTTTTTTTCAGGCCAAAAGGTATGTTTTGCTGATTACAAGCACCCATGCTACAAGATGGCCTACTTCCACGAGCTGTCCAGCCGGGTGAGCTTTCAGGAGGCGCGCCTGGCCTGTGAGAGTGAGGGGGGAGCCCTGCTCAGCCTCGAGAATGAAGCAGAACAGAAGTTAATTGAAAGCATGCTGCAAAACCTGACAAAGCCAGGAACGGGGATTTCGGATGGCGATTTCTGGATAGGGCTCTGGAGGAATGGAGAGGGGCACACATCTGGTCCCTGCCCAGATCTCTACCGGTGGTCCGACGGAAGCAGTTCCCAGTACCGGTGAGTAGGGATCCTGACCAGTCAGATGTGCTCTGGAGGGGCGTGGAGGGCAAAGGACAAGGGGAGATTTCTGTTACTCAGAGTAGAATGGGCAGAATCAAAGTGTGGCTGCTGGCCTGTATTTGCAGAAACTGGTACACTGATGAACCTTCCTGTGGAAGTGAAAAGTGCGTGGTGATGTATCATCAACCAACGGCCAATCCTGGCCTTGGGGGTCCCTACCTGTACCAGTGGAATGACGACAGGTGCAACATGAAGCACAACTACATCTGCAAGTATGAACCAGGTAGGAGGCCCTGGAAGTCTCTGTGCAAGCAGATGTGGTGCATATTCGCTTATATTAAGTTTTGTCTTTACCCTTCGCTACCCTGGGCTCTTTGAATTTTTCTGCTGTGGAACATGGAGTTACTTTGCAGCCTGATGATCCTCTAGTAAAGCACACTGTGCTGTAGAGCAAACTGCACAATGAGTTAAACAGAACGGAGTAACTAGAAACATCTGGAGAGGGGTCTTAAAGAGAAATTAATTGTCTCTGTTATTAAAGGCAAGTTGTGTTTTTGTAAACAGTTTTTTTATGGAGAATACATACCTATTTTAAAATATTTAAACATTGAGTATAGTGTGTGTGAAGTAGGTATAAGTCTCCACACACCAATAGGTTTACACATCTGGTCAGTAGTTCCTTAGATGATTTTCTGGGGAATTTAAGAGAACAAAGCATTCTCCCGGGACGTTGGCTTATCATGTCACGGCGTGAAACTTGGTGTGTACTCCTCAGTGGAAGTCAGACTGGTCACGGCTCAAAGAAACTTGGTGCAAAAAAGTCAGGGCGTGCGCCGTGCTCTTCCTGCGATCCTCGTTCTTGGGAATGTGCCACCTCAGTTTGCTTTTGGTTGAAGGTTCCAGATTCTTGCCACGTGCGGCACATGAGGAGCTTGCACTGGCCTGAGCTACACTGGTGTTGTTTCCTGTTGAAACATTAAGTTTGAATTATTTTACACAGGACAATTCAACTGAATTGCTATTTGACCAAAAGAGAGACTAATCAGAACTATGTAAACTCAACTCTTTAATCGTCTAAGGAAGGCCAATCAGATACTAAGGCTTTAAGGGTTTTTGCTGTTTTTCTCCTTCTTTATGTTGGGAAGTTTCATTTCAACTCTTCCAAGTGCTGTCTGTCTGCTCGACCTCGTAACCTTGGTTCACGAAGGCAATTATAATCAAGTACTGCTATTTCCATTATTCTCCTGAAATTACATGATTCTTTTTCTCATAAGACTGTGAAGCCCAGGGGATTATTTGGATTAGATTTACCCTTCTCATATTTATCCTGTTCTTGAGTATATTAGCCTACATTCTTTATCCCTGGTGAGTTTATTTAAACCCCTTGGTGGCTACATCCATCATTACCCTCTTAGAAGCTTTTGCAAAGCTAAATCTGTTATGCACTTGGGCTCCTTTCTCTTGATTTTTTTTTTGTTGTTGTTGTTAGAACAATATAAAGTTGAAACTCTCTGATATTTTAAATTTGTGACACTATGTGCTTGAAACTTAAATGAAACCAAGTGTATTATAGAGTATTCTTAATACAATATTATCTTCTCCTTTCTTTGAGCTTTTAGGTGACTCTTCATATGTTATTTTATGTCATACTTATTACATTATTCAGGACACTATCACCCTTAGAATCTTCTTTACTTGTTTTATATTAGGTAGACTAGGTTTATATTATGCATGGAAGAGCATTTTAGACATAAAATAATTTTTTCCTTATCTTCTAAATTCTACCTGAATCTTCAAATGCCTATATTTGTGCAAAATTCTTTTATGTATTTATTGTTTTTGAAGCACATGTATACTTATACAGTTGGTCTTATTAATGTACTTAGAATTTTTATTATTTATTTTACTCTAAATATTTTCATCTTTATTTCTTTTCTGTGGAGTTAACCTTCTTTCCTTGAACTTAGTGTCTTCTGTATGACAGATGTTGGTTTGATTAAATTCCTTGCTTGTATAATCAGTGCTTTTTTGGTGGTGAGTAGTTATTTTTTCAGTGATGAGAGGAGTGGAGGATCAAGTGTCAGGACTAAGTAAAATTTACAAATTATACCACTAATTGTTTTGATCTTTATTCTCCCATTATCCCAGAAGTACTACATGATTTGAACTTAGTCTCCTCTTTCTGCTTCTACATACCATCCAATAGCATGATTAATGATATCCCAAGTAGTGAAAAATTAACCTGGCCATCTGGAAACTGAGTAATTCATTTCTGAGCTTTCTCACTCTCTTCTCCACCTTTTGTTGGTTACTGTCCTGTGAGTTGCATATCTTTTCTTTGGGTCTACCAATGTTAATCCAAAGACAATTATGAGGGGATATTTTTTACTCTAACTTTCATATTTATTAAAATTACATTAAGAGCTCTTAGACATTAAAAATGGTATGTATGAGATTATGTTCCTAAAATTCTGTTACTTAATCAGCAATTGCATTAATTTAAAGTTTGGTAAAATATTTTGAGGATGACCAATTCTGTGTTGCTAAATTGCATAATATCTGTATTATCTGTTCAGCAAATATCAGTTGAGCATCCAGGGGCATAGAGTGCCTGTATTCTGCAGAAGAATGCGCATAGGGTAGGACTCTGTCTGAAGCCAAGAGGAGGCAAAGTGTCAGGGTAAAATATGTATATAAGAATAATAAATGTTATTATAGGATGCTGTATGATTAAGCTTCCAGTAAACAGAGACCACGTGGCCCAATTAGAGTAGTAAACATTCCATTAAAAATGATTTAATATTGTAAAACTAATGTAAGACGCTACAGGTTTTTTTTTTTTTCTTTTCCATTAATCGACAAAAATAGAGAATTATACTTTTGGAACAAATAAAAACAAATTTACAGGATTTTTTCTTAGTAATTAAATTTATTTTCACTAAACCAGATCACGGTAAGAAGTTTTAACAGTTTTCAGGTGTATGGTAATTGAAGCAATCTTGCCTCATAAAACCACAGAAAGAAACAACTCGCAAACCCTAGTTTATTATTATTATTATTTTTTAAAGAAGTAGACCCTATTGGAAAGGAAAACTAAGGATGGCATTGCTTGTAGGGGAGAGAAACATGCTTTAGAACATTTTTCCTTGAATCACCAATCCCAGGTGCAGTTTATATGCAGTCATCTGCTGCTTATTATTGTGGGGAGAAATCATACACTGATTATGGTATAGGAATCCTCCCTGCTGGTTGTTGAATTGCAGTTAGTGTCTCACATTCTTGTATATCTTTACCTGGCTTTGCACCTCCTTTGTCACTCTTGCCTCTAGTAGGGTTGCCATCAGCACAGGCACTTTGGGGTTTGCTAAATGCACGTTGGGGTTGTAGGGATCCACCCAGTGGATCCAAGTTGCCAAGATTCACCAAGTAGATCCTTTGTTCAAAGATAATTAAGTGTTGACTTTACAGTTAGGTAATTTCATATAAATTTAAATCCAAGATAGAATTAGTTGTAAATTGTTCAGAAAACGAAACTATGATGTTTATATTGTCTTATAATAAACTTCTATTTTCATCCACATTTGGATTTGTCTTGTTTATCAGTATATATGATACCTGTACTTACTATTTACAGAGATTAATCCAACACCTCCTGTGGAAAAGACTTATTTCACAAATCAACCGGGAGACACTCATCAAAATGTGGTTGTTACTGAGGCAGGTAATTAGTTCAAATATCTTTAACTCATCTATGAAGAGCAGAAAATGTACTTTCAAACTTTGCTTCATGTTGACCCCGACTTTTCTTGTTGCTTAGTGATAAAATAGTGCACAAAATATAGGCCTATGGAAATTTGCTTTAGGACTAGGTTAGAACCAATGATGTTAGGCTGGGTTTTGAATAGAAAAATCTGTTTTGTTTTCTTCTTGTTTTCACTTTAAGTGGGTATATCTAGTACTAAGTCTTCCACATGAAAACATAGATCCACAAGGAAATTCCCCAGTATGGAAGTGTTATGATGTAAATTGGCAGATTCAGTGGCCTATAAACGGGAATACTGGTAAATGTTTAGGGACTGACTCGGGTAGGATGGGTTTTTTTAAAGCCTAATTTGTAGATTTTGAGTTTTCTATGGTGTGAATACTTCCACTCTGGCCAATTTCAAGCTACAAAGTGACATCTGAACGGCAGGTTGGGTAGCAGGTATAAATGAGCTTTCAACTCAGTGTCCTCAGATACCACTGTCTGCAGAAGACACGAAATGCAATCCCAATGCAAATTTCATGTTGGTCAAAAACTGCTCTTAGTATCAGTTAGGGGTATGTTTCAGTGTGTCCTGATGCCAGTTGGACAGAAATACTAATTTATACTAGTTACTTTGTGAAGATTGAGCCAAAGACCCGAAGTCTCAAAATCTTTCCACAGGTTATCCAAAATCCATGAAAGAGTAGGAAATACTTTCTCTTTTTCTTTATTCTTATATATAAAGGATCATGATGGTATTTTGAATAGGAAAGGAAATATTTCCTGAATACTTAAAAAGTTTAAACTCACATGTTGGAGGCTCAAGAGTCAGTGAAAACATAGCAGATTATCCCCAAAACTCCTCATCACTGGACCTTGCTTAATTTTTCTTCTAAAGTTAACAAAGGAAGTGATGTGCAATAAAATGGATAGTTTGGTCTAAGTCCTGTCCACTTTGACCAAAATTATTTAGATTAATTATTATGATAGCTTTTGATTTGCTAGTTAGATGCATAATTTTCCAATTTGCTTTTCTTTTATTGACTTGATATTAAGCCTTAGCACTTTTCACCTTTTCACTTTCAGGTGTCTAACTTTAAAACCATTCAGAACATGTAAATCTAAATTAATAGATCAGTAAATTATTATATTAGGAATAGTTTCCCTCTTATAATGTTGAAAAATTGTTTAATAAAGTCATTTTAAGTTATATGGGACTTCTGTGTGGCTGTTTTTTATTCCAGCAAGAATATCTAACATTATCATGTGTAATAGAAGAGGATTTAAAAATGACTCATTTTAGAATTTAATTAAGATCAAGTGTTTAAGCCTCTGGAATCTTATGTCTCTAGGTTATGACTGTAGCATTGGTTAATGTTTACATATTTTTTTTTTAAGCCCAGAGAGTCATGAATATCATCATGGCACTGAGCTTATTAGTAGGATAATTGCATATCCAATAAATCAAGAATTATATTAATAATCATTATTCTTTAATAATCAGTGCTTATTTCTCTAAGTAATAACTGACAAGGATTAATGAAGTGAGATAGCTTAGATTATTAATATGTTATGGAAACCAGTCCCAATCTGAATCGCAGATTTAATCATAGTTTTGGAAATAGGGATATTTAACTGGAGCATGACAACCATGCAGTATGATTTTGTTTTTAATTTTTTACCAAACATGAATATATTACTTCATCAGGTTATTCAGTATTTGGGGAAGAACCTTGCCTGGAATTTACTTATTGATAATAATTCTATTTTGCCTTAACTTTTTGGAAAGTTTTTTACAACTCTGATATTAGAATCCTGCCTCAACTATGTCTTTACATTAAGACTGTTTTACTTTTATAGGAATAATTCCCAATCTAATCTATGTTGTTATACCCACCATCCCACTGCTCTTACTGATACTGGTTGCTTTTGGAACCTGCTGTTTCCAGATGCTACATAAAAGGTAAATAACTCACATATGTAGAGACAACTTAAAAAGCTTTAAGTAGGTTTTCAGAACTCTTTAAAAATTTAATATACAAGCATGTATTTAATTTGCCGTAAGAAAGTTCTGATTTTCATATCTGTCAGTACAGATCCAGTATATATAATCTAAAAATATACCTCATGATTATGGGATTCATGAATTATCTCATTTAATCCTCACAAACCAAATGAAGTAGGTACCCTTCTGCTTCTGTTTTTCAGTTGAGAAGATGGCGGCTTGGATGGGTTTCCCAGTTTGCCTTGGGTCTCATAGCTGGAGGGTGTGGTGGGTCTGAATGTGAATGCTTATTAGCTTACAAAGTGTGCAACTATACTGTGCTGTCTCTTGTTAATTAAGCATAAGCTTGAGTGCTAAACCTTTCAATCTTGACCTCAAGTTGTATGCAAGGCTTGAGTCTTGTAGGTGCTTTGTAGTTCCTTTTCAAAACTCGAAGTCACAGGATCTTTTAAGTGTAGGAAATACAGTACAATGGTAAAAATGTATCGCTTTTTAGTAGACATCTTGAAATAAAATGATATATCTTAACAGCAAGATTCTTTTACATCTGTTTACTCATACCCCTAAGTTAGAAGTGAAACTTTTTCATGTGTATCAATTTTCCAAGTAAACTAAAACATTAATATGTGAAATATCAATGTGTATCAAAGGAAAAGGAAAAGATGGTGGGTTTAAATGTATGCCTGCTTGCTAGAATAAACTAGACATCTTTGTCAGAGTGTTTTAAATAAAAACCAATTAAGAGAATGCTTCCCTCGGGGAAGGACCTGCAGATAAGTCATTTTTCTCTTTTGACTTTACTTCATCATCTGCTTTTCTTGAAATGAACCTTAAAGAATCCACTAAGTAAAAGAGCCCTGAGAAAAAAATAAATAGCCATAAACTAAATGGTTCACATAAATTTTTTAAAAGAATCCAACCTGTGATTTACTGGCTATTTAAATAGACATTTTGAATAATGATAAATAAAGCCTGGCAAATTAGTACTACATTTTGTGTTCTCTAGGCTTTCATGTATTTTTTTTTATTTTTTATTTTATGTCACATTTAAAATTCTTTTTCAGTATTTTGTATAGAATAAAGACAATAGTCAGTGTCTAATCTCTACCTTAATTCCTAAGTCTATAGACGTAAAGATAATTTATCATTATGAAAAACAGTAAATTAGAGGGAGATTTGATAGAAATCCCCCCATAACCCAGCCAAACTCTTGAGAAATAACTATAAATAACAAATCAGTGTGAAAAATATTTGAAAAAAATATGTAGACCTTCTCATTTTTAAAATTAAAATTACTAAAGTGCTACTGACTGAGTTTTCTCCAAAATTTGTTTTCCTTCTTCCAAATAGTGTGTTATTATGCAGATTCTGCGCATTCTAAATTCTTTCAGGTTTTTATACTCTGAAGACCTCTGTGAAGTTTTCACTTATGTGGAATTCTCAGAGTGAGAAAATAAACCGAAACAGAGTCGTCCAGATGCCGGAATTAGCTGTAGTGCTTAATTCATTCTTTCTTAGATCCTCCCCTTTTCCTTTCTTCCAGGAGAGCAAGGAGACACTTCATCAAAGACTCAACTCCATTATCATCTGAGTGCCTTGCAGAAAGTTTAAATTCCAATCTGGTACACATGATGGTTTCTCATTCCATGTCATGTTCAAAATAATAAGTCTTGTTTCCTTAACTGTAGTAACTTAAATGAAATAAATACTAATGCTACACAAAAGCCACATTAATAACTTAACCACCTCCCCCCCTCCTTTTTTTAAACCGTTTAGAAAAATCTCATGTTTTTCATAAACTTCGCTTGGCTTATTTTCCATTCGTGTTAGAGGACTTCATAGATAGAGATGTATTGACCTTACTTAATTGGATGCATATCTCCAAAATGTGTCATATAATAACTTGTTAGTAACCAATTCACAGGTAAATTGAGGTCAGTTAAGTCATATGATAACATTGTATTGCTCAGGCTTGTTCAGGAAGACTTCTTTCTTTGCAGGAATTCTGCAGCATCTGATAGTGAGTGGATGGGATGAGGTAGAAGGAATGCCTGGGGGATTGGGGCAGATGCTGGTGGAGGGGGGGATGTCTGCAGGAGAAAGAAAGTACAGGACCCAATAGACAGGGACAGCAAGTGGCTAGTGATCCAGACGAGGACTCCTTCCTAGGAAACTAGACCAAAAGGCACCTAGACCTTGATAAGTATCTGGAAGAGGATGACTTGAGTAAACTCAGGAACAGTCACTTTTGCGGGAGTCTTTGAAATGGCCATTTTATGGAAGAAGTTAGAAGCCATCACAGCCTGAGGTACAGGCTACAGATCTAGAGGACCTCAGATACGCCTGACTTATCAGACCTGAATCTGGTTTGAACTACGTTTGTCTCAGAGACTGAAGCAAAATTAAAACTTTCAGGGATTCAGTGACTTAACTATAGGACAGAAAAAGTGATGGGAGGAGGGGACTGGGAAAGTCCTTATACTTAGGACAAAAGCACTGTTTTGATGATTTGGCATTAAATACATCATTTATTAGTGGCAGATTATTCAAAAAGCAAAATTATAAAAATCCTTGATCAAAGAAAATGAAGATTTATTGATGACAATAAAAATTTTGATACTATGTCAGACACATTTTTGTGTATCTGAATTCTAAACAATGAGGGGTCAGAGAAAGATCTGTTTTATTTAATTTTTCATTATTTCATATGAACTGCTTACCATCTTCACATACTGGAACAATCTAGAATTTTTTATAGGAATGAAAACATACGCTGCTGAGAGAAGAAAGACTCTTTCATGATAAGGGTCTGACATATCTCCATGTGGACCAAGACGTGCCTAGTTTGATAAGAAAAGTCTCAGACATTGAACTCACTTCTTCTTCTGTTTTTCAGTAAAGGAAGAACAAAAACTAGCCCAAACCAGTCCACACTGTGGATTTCAAAAAGCACCAGAAAAGAAAGTGGCATGGAAGTGTAATAATTCAGTGGCTTGGCTCCAGAAGGAGTTTTGCAATTCTGGATCTGTGTAAGGAATGGCATCAGAACCTAAGCTTGGAATGGCTTTGAAATCTCAAAGGATCTGCAAGATGAACTGTAAGCTCCCCCTTGAGGCAGATATTAAAATAATTTTATATGGTTACTTTTTCATTTACAAACTACGCTATGCTAATAATGGAGTGAGACATGCTTATTTTGCTAAAGGAAGCACCCAAACTTCAAGTAAATGGGATAGACCATGCAGATAAAATTGCTGTCAACACGTCACAGAAGTATGTGCATTGGAAGCAGTTATTTTTGTCTCTTTCACCGTTCATAAGTTGTAATCTAGTTAATGTAATGTAAATCGCATTGCAATTTACAGTGTGCAAAAGTATTTTTCCTTTACATACGTGTTTGATAAAAGTGGACTGTTCTAATATTTATTTTTACGGTGTTTCATTTTTCAGTACATGCTGTTTTGACTAAAGAAATTTATCACTGTTGTCAAGTGACTTCACACACACATAAATACATTACCATAGGAAAAAATGTCTTTTCTAGAAATGGCTCATCCTCTTTTACTTTCTCTGCTTTGGGTCAGACTGTGTGTAGAAAATGTCTTCAGAAGTAAGAAGTTATTTCATGAACTGTGGTATCAGTCTACTCAAATATTTTACTTAGAGGCAAGGATTGTCTGATTTCGATTGTGCAAGATGTGTGCCTTACAATTATTTTTAATTTAAAATTCAACAGATTTTGTAAGAACTTTGTTAATAGTTATATAAACAAAAATATACTCAATTTCGAACAAAAAAAGTGGCATACACAATATAAATCATCTGTCTTCACATGTTGCCTATTATAACCACAAGTAGCTCTATGAGGGTTCTGGAATTGATGTGGTCCCTCCCTTGCCCACAAAGCAAAGATGGTGGTTTGGGTCTGGGATTACCCCGGAGGTGGATTCGCTGCAGAGTTTGCCTAAGGCTTTTCCTACCTGGTTAGCCTCTATCAGCATATAAAGGGGCTTTACAGTTGGGACTAGGTGAATGGTCACCGCTGCTGTGGACTTAAGGCCCAGCACACTGACATTTCCAGGAGGAAAGAAACTATGAACTAGTATGAAAATGGGTTGCAAGACATCAATGTCATGTGTTCGTTGTCGAGGGTGTGGCGAGGACAGTAATCTGGGGCGCCTCTGTCCTAATCTTCTAGTTTCTTCAATGCTTGTGGCTCCTTCTTCTCAAGAGAGCTGTACCTATCTGGTCGTCAAATGTCTCTGTGCTCCTTTTAATCAAATAAAAAGTTCGTGTTCCTGAAGAATGATCATTGGTGTTATCTAAATCTCTTAAGTGCACAATATACAGATGTGTTTGCAACAATATATGGGAACAGATTACTGTTGTGTGTGGTGAGAATGGAAGTCATGGGTGTAGAGTGTTTTAAACCTCATCTTTTCAGTTAGATTCAGTTAGATAAAAACGTGCTTGCATTAAAGAAATTCACAAGTCCAGTTGGTGGGCAAAAGTAAGAGGCAAAATAGAAATCAGTGGGCATCAGTCCCTTTTCAGCTGCTCAGTGACTGAGGAATTGGGCAGCTGTGTTCTAAGCTTAGATGTGCCCACATTTAGCACTCCTCTTTCTTTTCCTGGCCACCCATCTTTCTGGGCAGAACAGGAGACCAGCTGCTGGGATCCCCCTCCTGCCTGCCAGCTCCCACCATGCACTCCTTTAGTCAGGACTTGACAGAGGGAGACGAGGCTTTCCCCACTGTCTATGCCACCCATGGCTACAACAGCTGCAGGGTGGGAGAGGCAGAGCAATGGGGAAGGGACTTGATTTTGCCTTTGATCTTGATCCAGGACTGGATTACTCTTCTGGTATCGATTACTAAACCCATAAGTTACGCAGGGTGGGCCAATGAACTTCTCTCTTATTAGAAGATGGCAGAGAGGCTGTCCTCAGGGTTTCTTAAGCTGACCTTTGAAAAATAAAAAATAAAAATATATCTGTTGTGAGTATTTGTATTCTCAGAACATACTTGGACTGTGTGTTCTGAAATGCAGGTGGATTGTGAAACTATATTCAGGGGTTAAAATCAAACAACACACCCCACCCTGCTGCTCCATTGTTCCTAAACACTCCGTCTTTCCTATCTGAAACAGGTCATTGGACAGGTCTTAAAAAGAATAGAGTGTTCAGGGACTCCCAGTTTTTGTCCTAAGAATAAATCCCATGATTATTAACCAGAAATTTGTAGTCCTCAACCATCTGGCCACACCTTCTCGATCATTCCCCAGAGAGAGAGTCTTCTGGTAGGACAACTCATGATTATCTACTGCCCCTTCTCCCTAAACTTTCAGGGTCACTCCCACCTACACAGTGGTCTCCAGTGCCTCTTCAATATGTCAGTAAAGATTACTCCTCTCGGGTGTAGCCCACATCTCCTTTCTTCCATAAGAAAGGCCAATATCAACTGACTGATCCCTTCTTCCAATTCTTTTAAACCTTACTCTCTCCTCTATTACTTTGGACCTTATAGACTCATGCAAGAATGTGTGTGTGTGTGTGTGTATACATGTGTGTGTTTGAATGTGCCCATTTGTATTAATTTGTATGAATTTAATCTTCCTGAAGAAATCAGTAGATTTTGTGTTGTAAGCTAAACTGAAGTTTGCACTTACTCTGGAAATGATCCAGGAGACTAAAGCAGTGAAGCCAATTCATTTATTCCACATTTTTGGCCTTCTAATGGTCTATTCAGCTGTGTCTAAATAAGTTTTGCACGTGTTAGAAATATCCACTCTAGCACCTCTATCAGAAGAAAATGGTAAATAGTGGTATTTCTTTGATATGTCTGATTACTTTTTTTGAAACCTAAAAAATACTAGCTTGAAATAAATGGATGGTATGAATAATCCAGGTTAAAAATGATCTAATGAAAGAATGACAGTGTTAGTTAATTTAGCTTTTATTTTGATACAGCGGTGACATATAGACTTGTACTAGTTTGCTAAGCTAGTTTAATAAGCTTATTTGAGAGAATTGTGCATTCAGTGTAGTCCAGGTCTGTGACATGAGCTTACAATAAGTATTTTTTTATAAGTGGAGGAAATATTAAGGATGTGCTCAAGATGGATTGGAAATGCATTTGGATAGGAAAGTAGGGAGACAATTGAGATTCTGATAATAGTGATCAAAGCTAGAATTAGATAATTTATAGCAGTCTGTTTCAAACAATAACATACTTTGTGCAAAACAGTCTTATTTCCTTTCTTTTCCTAATTTTGCTCAAACTTTAAGTGTAATAGTTTATACTTTAAAATAACATTCCTTTATAGAGAATATGATAAAAATGATTAAGACCATAGGAAATAATGATATCTGTGAAAGAATAGCTGTTCCCAATAAAATCAAAATGTATTGTTTCAAAGTTACTTTGTACTGTAAAGATCATTTTTCCACTCAGCATTTCAGTGGCTTAGTTAAGAATAAAGGCTTTTAGAAACAATTTTTTCAAAACTCTCAATTTTCATACTTCTTAAAGTAGAATGGGAAAGCTGCCTCATATTCATCTTTGTTTTAGGAAACAGTCTAATATAGAAAGCTTTGTATCCATTCTGTGAACCTCGGGACCCGGACGTACACCCCTGGGCGATTAGGCAGCGCACACTGGTATCCAAATGATGTCACACCAGCGAGAAACCATCTGTTGTTTTCTTCGCACATTAGTGGTCCTCCCGAATCCCCCTGAAGAGTACATCGCAAAAGAAAGTTGTAGATGTGTGATCAATTGACAGAAATATATACAATTATTTTTAGCAAATAAATTCAAAACTGAAGATCAAAACTTTGGTTTAATTGCTAGTCATCTGTATATAGTCTCACCATCACTTAAATCAAGGTCGAGAATGAGAACCTTTTGCTGTTCAGTAAGGACACGGAGAAACTATGACAACGAAAAAAAATTTGTATGTAATTTTTTATGATTCACTTGTATAGCAAGCATTTCCTTACTTTAATTATGGCAATTTACTGGGTACTAAGAAATTTTCTAAGGCACTACTGTGAGAGCATCCCAAGTAAAATATGTATTAAAAGCTAATCCTTTTAATAAAGGAGGTATGCCCTAAATATTATGAGGGTCTTTGTGGAAAAGACAATTATCCCACATTTGGTGCTTTAGAATAACTAAAACCTCACACATAAAGTTGATTTTAATTCTCTTGGGTAGCATTCACTTTTTGGCATTAGACAAGCCCAATCAGATTTGAAAAAAACTTAACATTTCAACTGAAATAGGCACATCTATGATATAATTTCTAGTGATAGGCACACATGTTTTCAGCTGAGATTTTAATTGATGAAGTTTTTAATTTTCATAAATATTAATTATAGCAATTCACAGTTAATTACCTAGATTTTACTGCACATGATTATTTCCGTGTAATGCAAGTGAATATCACATAAACACATAGTACCATTATTTAATGACAGAATTGACAAAAACTTTCTCACATTAATTGGGCAAAATTTTTAAGTTAATCTTTTTTATATTTATGAAGGAACTTAAAGCCTTGTGTACTTTGGTTGAAGTCACTGGTACAATAGAATATTTCACCCAAGCTTATGTTAAAAATTATCCTGAGAGAGACTTTTTGCCTGATTCTTTATTATCTTTGGGACCTATATTTGAGGGAAAATAATGTGGTCTAGAAAATCACCCTCTCTCTCCTGGGTATAGAGGAGCATCAGTTGCATTGGCAACCACAGGTTGCTTCTTTTCTAGAAGTAACAAGTGCGTTCAAGCTGTTTGAAGGCAGGGATTGTGATTTTTATTTCTGTATCCTAAACCCTTCGTCTATATTTATGGAACAGTATCAATCCAAGGTAAGAATAAATACAGGCCCAGTGGAAAAGAATCTCAAAGAATACATATATATGGATATGTGTGTGTGTATATATATATATACACACATATATAGATATATAACTGAATTACTTTGCTGTACACCTGAAACATTATAAATCAATTATACTTCAATAAAAACAAAAATAAAAAATAAAAATAGAAGGATAAATACTGGCTCAAAGTTATACGTGACCTTGAAATTCGTCAAAATAAACCTCAACTGTTTGGGTATTTTTAAAAGTAGTCATTTGGTTTTCTTCATATTTTCTAAACTGATTCAATTTTTTAACAGACAATAGAATCCAGACGTTTATTACACGGACACGGGTTTTCAGTTACCCCGCACATACCGGCTCTGTTGCAGTTATTCAAAGAATCCACCAGCAGGCTTAAGGCCAAACAGCTGGGCGGTCCGTCTGGTTGCGAGCCCTATGTCTGGTTCAAACACTTCCCACCATCTGAGACCCCATTTCAGTTCTATTCCATTACTTCTCTCTGCCTTAATTTTCTGATTTGTTCAATGAAGGTGTCTCCTTCTTCCACTGTCCCAGAGATGTGTTAAGTACTCCAAAAATAGAAGTGGAAATGTCCAGAATGTACAGTATTAACCTAAAATGTCTGCTGCCACTTAGACGCTCTACTGGAAAAGAAAAACCTCCTTTGACCTAGCAGCTGAGTGTGAGGGTTGGAGACCATCTTTGTTTAGAGGAGTGGTTCTTTAACCTCAGATCACGTCGGAATCCCTGAGGGCTTGCTAGCACACACTGCTGGACCTCCACGCCTGGAGTTTCTGACTCGGCAGCTCTCTGGCAGGGCCGGGAACTTGCCTGTGTAGCAGGTATTCGGGTGATGCTGATCTGCTGGACCAGAGGCCGTGCTTTGAAAAACCAGTGGCGTACAGAGCAAGGCTCGGAATAGTCAGCAAGATGGGTTTCTGCCATTTACTTAGTTTTATAGAGAGACAACTTTATACAGCCACACAGGGCACCTTAAAATCCAAACAACTGCCCCACAAGCACAAGCCGTTGGTAAACCAGAAGATATTCAAGAACGTGTAAATGATTAAGAAGGCAAGCTCTTCACCACTATAGGGGGAAAAATAATGCTTCAGAGAACGTACTCAAGTGATGTCTCAGCAATGAAACATGCATCATGTAAAATAATGCGTTCTTATTTAATCGGTTAGTCCTCTTGTTTAACACAGTATTAAAGCTGAACAAAGACAACCTAGTGACTCGAGACTATTGATTACTCAGTCATGATAACATATCACACAAGGTATTGCCTTGTGTGGGAGCTTCCTTACTTGCTAATGGACAACATACTTAGACTCTCTGGAAATCAGAGCCAAGTATGACAGTTCAGAGATGTGGCATGAGTTACTGGCTTAATGTGACCCTAACATCAGTAGCGTCAACAGTCATATTTCCTACCTGGTACAGGAGGCGTCTGCCACGCAACCCCTATTAACTCTAATTGAAGTTGTACAGCTGATTTCCCTCTTGAACGATAATTCTATAAATCTCCCGCTAAGTGGCAATATATCTTACCTTTAGCACACTTTTCACTTTAAAAGGAAAGTATAAGATCAAAGATAAATTTTAAACAAGTTTGCTCTCCTATTTGTCTTCAATTTGCAGTGTTCATCAAAGCAGAATAAATGTAAAACAAAGCTGAATATTTCACATGTCACAAGCCATTGACTTAACTAGAGGACACTTAGATCCACCTTCCTAAGTGTCTATTAAGAAAGTCTTGTATCAAGACAAATTATGACATATGCATTAGTATGTGTTAAGATAAATAAGTTGTTTCCACGTTAACAAAATGAAACCATTTGTCCACAATATAAATTGCTACGTCCACATCTGTAAATTATTTGCTCAGTTCTGCTATCAGGTTTAATCTAATCCAGTAGATGTTAACGTATTAATATTTTATTAATTTTCAAATACAGAAAATATGCCAGAAAACTTATTTACAAAGTCTCTTAATAAAAATTGTTAATATTTTTGAGTGCTTACTTAGTGTCTTATATGTGTTACCTCTTTGAAACCCCTCAGCCATACCTAAGTGACTTGCCTGGTCTCACTGGTAAGTGTTAAAGCAAGGGTCAAATAGTTTGAGCACAGAATCTATACTTTCATGGCTACTCCATACTGCACCTACAAATTAATTATAATTCTAAAATCTAGCAGAATTTACTTTTCATTGAGTGTGTGTAGATTTCATGGAGCTCACAGATGGCTACATTATTTCTAGGTGGTTAAGACTTTTTTTATCTTCCAAGAGGGTAGTCTGCGAGTAAGGGTTTTCTTTGAAAGCCATGCAAGTCAAAAGCTAGTGATATTCAAATATGTTGCGCGCTATCCAGGTTGGTTTTCATTTGGAAATTATTTTGAGTCACTGGATACCTGGATCATCCTCTAAACCAGGGTTGAAAACAAGGAGTCTAGGCCAAATTCGTCTGCAGATCTGTTTTTGTTTTCTTTGTATAGAAATTTTAAAGAATTGGAAATTTGGAAATAAATGCTTATAACTAAGGGGTACACTCTCCAGCTCACCCCCAGGCCCACGACTGCATATTTTACTCAGCTGTCTGACATCCGCATTTTATCCCTAAAGACATCTGATTTGTAACCCTTGTCGGTAAAAATCCATTTTGTTTCTAACGCTAAGGTCCACCCAGGAAAGCTATGCAAAAGCCACACAGAAAAGTAAAAAGTCACAGTTTTGAAAAAGAAGAAATGAAAAATTAGCACCCTGAGGATTTCTGTGTTCCCTGATCCTTGTTGAGCAACGAAGTCATCATATAGCAGTGCTTTCTGGAAATGCAGCGGAAGCAGTTTTACCATTTACCTGGCACGAATCTACCCCTCCTTCTTCGTAGCCGGCACACACCATATTCGCTGTAATGTTGTATTCGGGCATCTGTTGTTGGCATTTCTCATTTGAGAGAAGGGGAACATCAGCTTCTTGCAATACGTCTGCAGGAGGACCTGTTCAACACGGATAATGCAGCCAGCCCGTCAGTCAGAAGTGATCAACATGCATCACTGAATGAGCCACCATCAGTCTTCTTTATTTCAGCAGTTCACGCTCATTATCAAGTACTGTGTGTACGTATAAAGGAGCTAAATGCTAAACCTCGTACTTTCAAGCACATAATAAAGCCCATCTGTGGATTTTGCCAAATGGATAACAGTAAAGCACTTCTTTAGTTTCCAAGGGCCAACAGGGTGGTAGATTAGACTAGATAGCCTTTAGGTATTTTCAGTAATTTTAAACAGTTACAGCATTACTCATGGGGGGAAAAAAGCCGACCAACATAAAGAGTTTCATTCATGGAAATTAGCAAAGGCTCAGAAATCCAGGCGTGCTTTTCATCTGGCACCTGAAAAGGTGCTCCCGGATAATGGCATTCAGCTCCTGTGTGATGCAGTGTGAGCGAGCAGGTGCACACTGAGCAGGAGACAAAGCTCAGATGAACTGTGCCCTGGTCTAAGGGCAATCAGCTTGTCAGCCACGTGCAGGTGAAGAGAAAGGAGGCATTTAGTGGCAGAGTATACTTCCACGCTTTTTACAAAAATGACTCATCTACTGGAAGCACGAATCTCTGTTTACAGGAATACTGATCCCAAGAGAGACATGAAAAACGCAGGTGTCTAGTGCCCTAGAAAAGGTAACTGGTAAGCATTTTCTAATAATTGGCAGGTTTATTTAGTTTCTCAAGAGAGGCAGAAAGTTGAGGATAAGGGGGTACATTTGACAGCCAACATTGTTGCAAAAATGCAGGTGATCTCATTTCCAGCTAAGTTTAACACCCACACTAAGAAGATAAGAAATGTATGTATGTGTGTGTATGTGTGTGTGTCTACCTGCGTGTGTATAATTTAGGTGCAAAACAATGTACGTATAACCTAGTGGTGGGTTGATAAATGTTTAATAACTGATCTTCAAGAAATGAAAAACAAAGCCCCAATGTGTATTGTCTGCCAATTAGCCCGCTGTAAACACTCCAACCACGGTCCATTTCAGGGTGCCAGAGTGACAGTGAATGTGAAGTTGGGAGCTGATGCCAGCTGGTACCAGTGACTCCAGCAGCTGGATGATTTTTAAAGCTTGACAATAGACTTTAAGTTTAAAAAGTGAATTAGAGAGGTTATGATGGAGGAGAACTTTCAGCATTTCACTGTCATTTGCTCTATGAAGATCAAGAATGGGCTGGTAGACTTAGCTTTATAATAAAGATCAAAGACAATTTTGCTGCTTGTCAAGGGGTAAAAAATTGGCTGGGTATGTGATAAAACTTTTTGGTAAAGGAAAATTTGAGCAGTGTTCTTACATGTGACATCTGTCAACATGAGTTGCCAAGAGAATAATTGAGAATACACATATTCACACACACAAAACATAAAAATGTCAGTAATGATATTTTAAGTTGACCAATTGCCTTAATTTAATTGACTACTTCATTACTTCTTAGTAAGCAACATGTTCATGATCTTCCTAGAAAATTAATTAGTGTAAAATACTCAAAGAGGGGAAAACTGAGGTTTTAGAAGTAGTTGGAAACCCTCAGACAAAGTTCATAGAATTCATTAAAATTACCATCACCCAGGAAGTATTCAAACATGATCTGTTTATTCCTAAATGAAATTGATCTCAGATGTAGATTTTTTTTTTTCTTGGCTCCATATCACTCTGAGAGACTTCCCTTAAGCCAATTAAATGCATATCTTTAGTACCAATAAGCAAATGGGAGCAAGTTTACTCAGCTCTTAAAAAAATAATAATTTCCTATGGAATAGAGTCTTATATTTTGTTAGTGGATAATTTGTTTTTTGAAGAGTACACTGTGGTCATAGATGTATTTTACTTGAAGTCCGATAGAGAAAATTTTTATCTAAGAATCATTGTTACTCTTTAGATTTCAGATTTAATAAGTCATGACATTTTTCAAGTGGAGGAAATAGAAGAATTTACAGTCTTTGACTTCAGTGTATTTTATGGATGGCAGAAATGAAGCATTTCAGCAACATAATGTAATTGCAGTGAATAACGTTTTTTGGAATCATCAGGCAAGGATTCAACTTAGACTTTATGCTCACATTCACAAGAAGTAAGGATATTTTAGCTGTGAATCCTTTGTTGCTGGCATCTGCATCTTTCCGCAGGATTCTATGCCTTTTCATCTCAAGTGCAATTAGGATTTTTAAATATCACGGCTCTGACCTGTTGTGACTGCAGAGACCAGGTTCTCCCACCAGACAATAGTTTTTCCTCTTTGCTTAACTATTGATGAGTTGTCAAACATTATCCTACATGGAGTATCTCCTATTAGGAATTTCAAAACCAATGAGCCTCACAGTTACATTTAGAGAGTATGAAGGCTTTTTTAAAAGTTTGCTTATTTTTAATATGCATCTTTTCTTTGATTGGAGAATGTGCTATTAAATGACGCTAGTGAGTCAATGGTATATCTATTTATATTCTTCAATGGACGATTCAGGCCATATCTGAGTCTCCTTGTCAGTAGGCAGAACCAGCGTGATAAAACTGATCCCCTTCTCATTTTAGGGAATGTGAGTGTGAAGCCTTTATGTGACAAATAATAATAGTTTTATTGATTTGAGAAATGTAACAGCTAATAATTGGGTTTTTGATGAGATTTTATTTTGATAAGACTTTATCCATGTTTTACAGAGATACAATTTTGTAGCCCTTGGTTATATTCATTTCAATAGCTGTATCTTTTCCCTTTATCAGAGTGTTTGTAATACTTAAATTAGATATTGAGTTTGGAGAATGCTTGAATTCCCCTCCAATAAAAATTGTAGTTTTATAATATAATTCACACAATTTGGGAAAAAAATTAAATTATGCAAATATACAACATATGAATATAAGCCTAACAGTGCTTTTAAGAGATTTTGCAGAAAACTGTTATGAGTTTTTAAAGTGTTGAAAATATTCACAGGATAGAGCAATAGCATGTTTTTTACCAGCAAATGTTTTCTTTGTTTTTGAGTCTGATAATTTACCTTGATATACAACCGTCCCCCAGCCAGCAATAGAACAAATTCTTCCTGGAGGGAAAACTTGATTTTCTTCTGGTAAGCAAATAGGTTGTATATAATCTGGAAAAATGAAGAAAACAGAAATAAGAACAGACGCACATGCATATCCAAAAGGTTTAACAATCAATCATTTTCAACATTTCATCTAAACAAAAAAAATGTGTTTTTGTTTTATCCTGGCTGGACATTTTTTTGACATCAATCTTAGGGGAAAGAAGCTTTCCAGAGCAGCACTTCTTTGCTAGTGAATCAGGTACCACTGGTGGCTTTTTAAGTTCCTCCACATTGTCTCCTAGTTACTCTAATGTAGACAATGTCTTAGTTCTGGAATTAGTCATTTATATTTGATTTCTAAATAATCACGGTACTTAATAGAATGTGGTGCCAGTTCTGTGAAAATCTTGGTAAGGCTGTTTCTCAGCATCAACTAAGAGCAACTTGTGCCAATGTTCTGAGGCTTCCTTGATTTTCCCCAACTATCTCCACATTAACAAAGCTTTTAGGCGATTGTTTCACAGAACCCTTATGGAGGCATTAGCACTGGTTGCTGGCTTTTTATGCACTTCTCCAACAACTGGCAAGCCTCCGAACATTTATTCAGCATCCACGACCTGTAAAACCCAGGGTAGACACCAAAGGGAATAAAAGGACAGGGTTAATACAACTAACCGTGGCAACAGTCTGCCCTGGACAAGTGCTCTGATGCACGTGGAGACCCAGTGCCACAGGAGCACAGAGACAGCAGCACTTCCTCCTGCCTGGGCACTGGAGAGTCTTAGAGTGAAGGCTGGAGCTGAGCAGAGCCCTTCGGGGTAAAGTTCACTCCCCCAGGTGATTTCTCGCACATTATCCAGGTATTTGGAGGAAGTCCTCCACCTGCCATTTTCATGGATGCTGTTGACTCTCCTTTGTGGGTAGCAGTTCTTACTCACTTTGCTCCTGGAACATACTCTCATCTCTCAGTTTGCTCTACTCTGACCTTTGTGGCAGGGGGATGTGCCTTTCTTGCACAGGAGAGCCAGAGAAGGCATGTATTAGAGTGTGACATTTTCTCTGGGCTGCTCCTCCGAGCCCACTGTTACAGAAGGCTCCGAGGGTTATATTTTACTGGTTAATTTCCTAGAAAGTTGGATTTAAGCACCTTGATGAAGGTAATTTAATATGTTTCTCTCCATTCCCCAATTCCATTTAAATTATAATGATTTCTGTAACAAATGATCCAACTTTTATGGACTATTAATGCACTGGTACTGATAATACTTAAATCTAATTTTGAATTAACTTGGGCAGATGAGATGACTAAAACTGATTTATTTTACCTGTGTAATTCACTTTAAATTCAAGGTGCATCATGGCAATGTCGCTGTCCTTTCTCCGTCTATTGTAATGTGGATTTATGACAATTTGATCAATCTGCCGAGTTACTATTTGAGGAGAAGTCAGATTTGATGTCATATGCAGGCCTAGGATTGCTTTCCACTTGGTTGGCTCTAAATTCCTCCTAAAGATTATGAAAAAGAAGTATAAGAAACCCTTCATCTGCCAAGTTGCTTTCTAGAGATCTTCATAGCAGGTGCTTCAGGGCTATGTGTTCTCATCCTCAGATATCCTTGAATTTCTCTGAAGAATTCTTCTTTAAAAATTTTCCATTAATTTTTATTTTTCTGATCAGATCATAGATGAAGCCTTAATTAATGCTAATCTTTATCACATCTTTTAAATCATCTCTCTTTTTTTTTTTTTTAAACTGCAGTATAGTTGACTTACAATGCTGTGTTTCTGGTGTACAGCACAGTGATTCAGTAACACATACATGCATACATTCTTTCAAATAACACTGTTACTTGCCCATCTCCCGTCTCTGATTTAATGAATCTGGGATGGAGAGGAGCACTTTTAAGAATTCATTTTCAAATTGAATCTTGAAGATTATGGTGCTGTATGGTGAGGTTTGAGAACCACTGCTTTATAGTGCATTCCACTGTGGTGACTGCATCTTGGTCCAGGGTCTCCTCAGACAACCACGCAGCTCGGGTAATAACGGAAAGAGGTTCAGCAGCATCTCTTGTTCGGGGGGGGGGGTCCTTGAATTTACAGAGTTCATATAAGCAATACAACCTATTATAATGCTTATAAACTAACACACCAACTTGAGTGATTTCCACACAATGGTTTTCCACATACAACGTTGATATTGAGAATGTACTGGTAAAAGATGACATTTGTATTGTAGGCAGATTAAATTGAAGAGTATATTGTAATTTGAAAGTGTACAGGGACTCCTAAATGTGCTATTGGCCTGCAACACCTTCATGCCAATAAATGACCAGTGAACAGCTGGAATTAAGCCACCTGAGCCATAGTCACAATGATGTAAAAATTCAGTAACACAGTCTTAGCAGAACCAGTGACTTAATTCTCAGTAGTCTCAAATGCCTAGTGTCATGTGCTATTTCAAAGGTTAAAATCCAAGTTACCTACAAATATAAAGGGGCATGAAGTTGTTTGAAGTCCATCTGTTTATCTTTCTATCTATTCATTACGTCGTTATATTTCCCAAAGGATTATGTTTGATCAAGTAGCAGTCATCCGCAAAGCCCAGGCATTCAGTAAGCGTCCACTTACAACCACACTGCATTAAAATCTGAGGGAACTTCCTTGAGTGCTTCATAGCAATAGAACAACTCCCATTTATGGGGAAGCTGCTTTGTGCCGAGCGTGATGCCAAGTACTTTGACGGCATCATCTCATTTCATCCTTATCCCAGTTTCTACGGCTTTTACAGTTGGAACAAACTGGGTGCTGACGGTTTAAAATGATAGGGTGGAGACCTGACGTGGGACTGACTTTAGAAGCTGCCCTTGCACCAGGAGCTGGGGAGCCTCATGGAGCTCTTGGCAGGGTTCTGTGGGAAAAGCTGAGAACATTAGGGGCAGGAGGGGGAGACACAGAGTTACCTAGGCTCAGCCAGGGGCTGATGTCTCTGCTCCTAGCAGCTGGTTGCAACTCCTTAACTGCCCAGATGCTGGGCTGGGAAGGCATTACGGTGCCACAGAGGCCCCTCTGATTGTCAAAAGGCCTTCTCACTCTCTCTTTTCCAGCACAGAGGAATCAGGACTTTGGTCAAGCTGGACATAATGATTATTTCAGATGTTCTGACCGCACCCACTCCCACTGAACCCTGGAACTCCCCTGCCCGCCCTGGCCTGCTCAGGGAGAAGGAAGGGATGGAGTGAAATCTCCTCCCTCATGTCCCATCCCTGAGTTTTTCCCTCTATCACAAGTTTGTTTCCAATAGCCAAGCTGATTGGGGCTGTCACTGGATTAGCATGCCTGTTAGGTAACAGCTGGTTACTCTTTTTAAAGAATTGTATGTTTTTATTCAGCATTTGATTTCTATATTTACTCAATATTTAGAAGAAATTTAATCTTAAAATTGCCACACCATGTTTCCTCCTTTGTATTTGATTATATTTATTTACACATATTATAGTCTGCATTATATGTTATATACCCAATGCATTTATATATTAAATTATAAATAATACTAACTATATTAATGGTATACCATTTAAATAATAACTATAAAAATTTGCTCAAAGGGAGTATGAGCCCATTATATAAATTCTATTTTGAAGTTAATAGAGTACATTTATTTAAAAAAATGATAGAATTATCTCCTTAAATGCTTTCTGCATATTTTATTTTAAAAAATTACATAAAAGTTCAGAGTGCTATATGCAGTTTATTTGCTATAGATTTAAGTCAATGATAAAATAATGCAGTGTCAATAAAATAATGCAGTTCAGTAGCTAAATTCCCAAATTATCTCTCTTGGAAGCACTGTACTCCATCTGAGAACCATAAATATAATTACTGATATGAGACAGCTTGTAGGTAATGCAAAGTTTAGTAATCACCATTTTCTCTCATTATTTTAGAGTTTTGAGTAGAAAACCAATACGTGAACCACCAACTGTGAAGTTTAAACATACATGTTTCAAGCTCCTGGTCTAATGTGATTTACAGGAATGTTGTTCTGACACATTCTTAACGATACCTGAAATTGTTAACGTGCTGCATGGAATATAGCATTTTTCCTGCATCTGTAAGTAGCACTGTGGAATGGAATTATCTCCCCAACACGTATCATTGCATTTCTCTCTCAAGTCTTACTCCACGTACACTTAATTTACCCACCACGAGCCCAACACCAACACAAGACCACCTCTTTCTCTCAGATGATAAAGACTTGAGAATACAGAAGTCATAGCCAATGGTACTTAAAGTTTATGAATCAACAGAAATTTGCTAAAATTCAGTTTCTTAGTTTCTACCTCCAGAGATTCTAATTTGGAAGGTTGGTGTGGGACCCAAGATTCTGTACTTTGTAATCACTGTTGGGATACTGAGCAATACAAAATCCTCCCCAGATTTTTCTATCCTCCTAAAACCAAGAGATAGAAGAATAAAGCCTTCAGAGACATCATTGCAGATGAAGAAAGGAGACATGTTCCAAAAATATCCCTGTTTCAAAGCATCTGCATTCTAATTGACCAAGGAAATGTTATAGGACAGAAGACAGGTGGGGATGGGAACAGGAGATAACCCACTGGCTAGGCAGACCCCAAGCCAGCAGAGGCTAAAGGGAAATAGGATAGCTTTAGGTAGGGAAAGTTGGCTGAACTTCTGCTACATTTAGCCTTTGCCTGCTCTGTCCAAGCAAAGTGTTTTCCTCAGTAGCAAGGGAAAGAAAGGTACAGGCTGAGAAAAAGCAGAGAGACATGTTTCTAACCTCAAAGACTAGCACACTTCTTGGTACACAGTAGGTGCTCCACAGATGCTGCACTGGATGGGATGAGCTGGCGCTACCCCACTCTATGTTGCTATGTGCTGCGGTGTAAATAATGTCACTACTCCGAACATGAAGCTATCCTCTTCTAAGTGGGATTTTCATTGTGGTAGGAAATAAACGTGGTAAGGTAGATAGAGCAACACAATATGCTAAAAGGAAAAAAAAAATCAATGGGAATATATCAATAATATAAACTGAAAGTTTTTTATGTTCTACCATTACTAACGGTGGCATAAAGCGACCTCAGCAAGTTTGCCCACCGCCAAGCCCAATGTTTACCCACAGCACAATGCTTTTGGTCCCTATTACTATTCTCCACTGAATGGAAAGGATTCCTAAGAAAATTGCCAACTCTAATTTTTAAAAGCAATTAAAATTTAGACTGCTTCCAAAACGTAGTGCTGTTGTCAGAGAGTAATGAACTTTTCAAGAATCTCAGAGGTAATTTTAAAAGAACAAAGGAGCCAGATTAAATAGGAAAACAACTTGAGCATCATATGAATCGTAATTATCCTAGTTAATAAAATGAATGCTTAATGAAGGGCCATGAGTCCATAATGAAACTTGAAAAAATAAAAGTCAAGTGTGTAAAGGGTAGTTCTATTGTAAAAGGAGGTGGACATTGAGGATCTGTTCACTTATTATTCCTTTTCGTGAGTAGGGACAAGAGTTTTATACATGTGGGTATTTTTATTTCATCTATTAAGTAAAAATCTGTTTTTAAAATATAGGTATGTACTTACTTAAGTGTAAAAAAGAGAAGTACAGCGAACCAAGAGTGAGCCAATTAATCATCAGCATTATTTGACCTGGTAGATTATTTCTCAAAACTAAAGGAATCATCTCTGAGCTCCCTTCTTCACTCGACTTCCAAGACTATCCATGAACTTGTGATTTTCTTTTCATTTCACTCTCTGCTTGTCCTAGGTTTTCCCCCTCAGCTCTTTTTCTTCTCAAACTCTAAATATTTAGAACACTCTAGAATGTTGCCTTCCATCTTCTCTTCTCCATTTACACTAATGTCATGGATGATTGCATCCCATGCCATGACTTTAAATGCCAGCTATATGCTGAAAGTTTCCAAATTTGTTTTCCAATTCTTGACTTCTTCTCTGAACTCTAGACTCACATGCCCACAACTGGCCAACAAATACCACCTGGACTCTGGTAAGAAGTCTCAATTTAATATATAAAGATCAGAACTTTTATTCCCTTTCCAATTCCATTTCTTCACATTTTCCTTATTTCAACACATCCTATTGCTCAAACCCAAACCCTTGGTTCTCCTCTTTCCTTCTCCTTATCTCTCTGCGATCATTAGTACACTCAGATGTCTCCAAGCATTTGAACTCACTAATGACATCCAGACACTTGCTCGTCTTCCTCAGCCATAATCTTAGGACCACCGTTGTTTCTTTCTAACTGGTCCCCCCAGTTTCGCTCTTGCTCTGCCCAGCAGTCTCATCTCCACACAGATGCCTGATTAGTTAACATCACTCTTCAGCCTTCCAGATGGTCTTACATCCCATTTACCATGGCCATCTGAGTTCTCACCAGGGCCTCGGATCTTGTCTTGCCCATACATCCAATCCTATTCCTACTCCTCTGCCAATCACTTCCTTGTCAACAGCAGTAGCAGGGCTTCTCGAGGTTTCTGTCTTTCTGCCCTTCCCTGTAATATAAGCATTATTAGGGCAAAGACTTTGTTGGTCTGTAAAGCACTATCATCCCCAAAACTTAGAACAATGCTTGGCACAAGATAAGTGCTCAGTAAATATCATCTGACTGAGTGAATATATGAGAAACAGGAAGCAATCCAGGAGCCAGAAGGACTGAGCGTGACCAGTGGGCACACACAACAGCCAGGTAAAGGGAGGGGAGGTGTATATCAGGCCATTTCAACACAAGTGGTAGCACAAAATAAATAAGGAGAAAGAGGGCACAGTCACGTGATTCAAGAAGATGAAATAGTTCTCAAAGTAGAAGTAACTTCAGAGCTCTGATAATGGGAGCATCTAGGAAATAAAACTTCTGGGTAGACTAAGAATTATAATGTTACCTGCTAATGAGAAATATGTTATTAAAATAACACTGAATAGAATTATATCAAGGAGATGGGTTATATAAAATTGACCAAGGGAGACTTAAAAAATACGTAATTTTAAGGAGAAACCAGGTTGGTTGGAAATTGGTAAAACCTGTTAGAAAGGCATAAATCAAAAAAGTCCTAGTGACAGAATAAGAAAATTTTAACTATCAAAAAGATGACTAGCAGCTCAAACTTGAACTCCTTTAGGAAAGAAAACAAGAGCCATGCCTTAACCAAAACCCAATGTCACTAAGCTAATCTTGCACATTCTACTGGCCTAGGAAAATGCTCTTCCTTTTTTTTTTTCGGATCTATAAACATGACTATAATCTTGAGAAAGTATTTATACTTTTAAAATATTTAAGTAATTATAGTATATTAGTAGCTAATCTCCTAAAGCCATAAGGATAGGTAGATAAATAGAGAAATTAATTAAACCCATGATGTTCATTTTTTAGAGTAGGTTTAAGTAGAAATGAAATAAATTTTAAAATATTATATTTGGATAGATTCTGTATCTAGACCTATTTAAAAATTTTGAGGCATTGAAAAGAACTCAAATTTTAAAGTGTAATTGCTGCATCAATTAGTTAAGTAATGCTACTTTATAATCAATACTTAACTGTTTAAAAAGTTGGTTTTTGAATTTTATTAGATGTATCAGTTAATTTAGCACTAAATAAAGTACAAATATTAGTGTGCATTTCTTGCCCTACTCCAAAACACCTCATCGTGAATCATCTATTTCAGAAATGTTGACACCTATTTCAAGAAATTGTTTTAATAAGAAATGAGGTAATCCATATGCTGCATTTGGTCCCCTCTGAAGAGCAAATTTAAAAATGGAAGATTGGCAAGAGACTTCTCTATGGACAATTTCATCATTGATATATGTCTGTTCAATAGATGTGATCCAGACAGTAAGTCTCTACATGACTGGCCAACCCAAGGGACTGAATAGTGGTCCCTTCTGGGATCCACGCTTAAGATTTTGCATTTTGCTATATGTTAGTGGGAAAAAATTGAAAATAAATATAAAACTCTGGTTGGTAAGTTTGCTTTACACAGTGGTCTGAGTTAATAATCCTCAAACTACTTTTTGTGTTCTAAGCTTGAGCAAACCCATAAATACTTTGTGGATGCACAAACAGGGTTTCTCATTATTGGAGATAAGAGTTATGAATACGGAAGGAGACAAGACTAGAATGTACCCTGTGGTCTTTTATTTGGACTGGAGCTATCATTTTAGGTTCATATCTATAGGTATAGAGCTACGTCCATTAGGAGGGTCTAGAAGCAGGACACACCAGCAGCTGCAAGGGGTGAAGAGGACCCTGTTTTTTTTTTTTGTTTGTTTTTTGTTTTTATTTTTAACGTAGAAGGAACTAAAATGGCTAAGTGGATTTGGGGTTTCTTACAGAACACCTGATTTGAGGGCAAGGCCAGGGAATGCATAGAGTGAACCTGGAACATCTTATTTTGCCAAAAAAGGAAAAAAGTTCTCAAAGAATGGGGATATAGTAAGACCAACAAAGGAGCAAGCATGAAGGGTTTCCCCAAAGATAAGCCTTTCTGTAAAATAACTCGCTTATATTAAAAAAAAAAAAAAAAAAAAAAAAGACAAGAAAGACAGAAGGGCTGAGAAAGACAGACAGAAAGACAGACAGAAAGGCTGACAGAAAGGCTGCTCTAGATTAAGGATGAAAGAGGCCTCACGGCTAAACACAGCGCCTTACCCCAAACTGGCTCTTGGGCGGAAAACACACAAACAAACCACAAGTGTCATAAAGGACTTACCTGCAACAATTGATAAGAATGAGTGTATTCTGTGTTAGATAATTAGATTGGGCAACTGTATTGCATTAATTAATTCCGTGATTTTCTGCCGTTATGTAGGGAAATATCCTTGTTCTTGTAAAAATCACATGGAAAGAGGCACAATGTCTAACTGACTCTCAACTGATTCAGAAAATAAACATTTCTCCAAGTCAGAGGGAATGCAAGAGTGATAAGGAAGTTTTCATAGCATAAAAGGTAAATAATTGTTGCATCTCGGCGAGGGTGCACAAGAGTTCTTTGTGCTATTATTTGCAATTTTGTGCATGTTTGAAATTATATCAATATAAAAAGTTTAGAAGATCAATGCATTACATGTGTAGAGGGTAAGTCTTAGACCCTTCTTTCATGGAGCTTTCCCACACAGGAACAGCAGCACAGTAAACTTTGTGTTGCACATTTATACAGTTCACAGTATCCAAAAGTATTGCGGCGTCTTAATTTTGTCCTGACCATCACCTCAGCAGGTAGGTATCCTACGGACACTCTACTGGTGAGGATGGTAAAACCCACAGACATTAAGTCACACAAGGTCAGTAGCACAGGTAGGACCAAAATCCTGCTCTCTGGTTCTAAGTTAACCTTGTCTTTAAATCATAGCAAAGTTGGCCCATACTTTTCAAATATTCCTTTGAAGGTTGGAAAAGAAGACAAATCAGTGAGAGAGAAACAGAACAGACACAGAGAAGTGCAGTGACATCAAGGAACACTGAGGCTCAGGGATGGGAATGGGAGGGAGGACAATATGACTGTAGACAGAGAAGACCTGTCCAATTAAACTGCTTCACCACCTACAGGTTAAATCACCTGGAACAGATTTATACTGCAGTCAGGTCACTTGTGTGGTATGGTTTCAATAAGTTGGTTGATCTGGGTTCTTTTTGTTAGGAATTTAAGCTTTTCACTGCACAAGTAGGGTTTAAAAAAGACCAATAACAGGTGGTAATTCTTAGCATACTGGTAAGAATTTTTTTTGATGAAGCTGTCTGAAATAATATCAGAAACTTACTTTCTTGGTTAGAGACATAAAGACAAAAGCCAGAAAACTCCTGGTAACAGGAAAAAGAAGAAATAATATCACAGAGCAGCTAAGAAGAGTAAAACGCAAGGTTGGTGAGGATAACTGTGAATTCATCACAATTCTATTACAGCTTACGTTTGTTTGCTTTGTTCAGACTGAAACCATGTGAAAAGACATTTTATGTCCTGTATGACTGAACATGTGTTTATATTAGATGGAATTGGTCTTCTATTTCCTTTGTATATTTGTGGTTTGAAAAGACATGGTACCCTAGACCTACAATCAGTACATCTGTGAGGTAATAATTGAAAGATGTCCCAAATATTACTGCAAGCCTGGTTGACATTTAGAAAGCATACGTTCTGTAAGAACATCAAATGGATGAATTTACCAAATCTGAGGTTAATACAGGAGGTTGCTATCTTACTAAGACCTATCTAAGTGTCACTGAAAACACTGTATTTTTTAATACCTGAAGATACCTTTTACTTGTAACATAGTTAAGGTCTAGGTTATTCATCTGTGATACGCCCAAGGCATAGAGTACATATATGAAGTCACATTTTGCAGGGGATGGGAAAACTGACGATTATGCACGTTTGTTATGATATAGTTGAAAACAGATGAAAATGTAATTATCAAAATATAATTAACAGATAAAATATGATTATCAGCAAAGTCATGAAGGTGCATTTTAGCTGTGGGAGAGGCTATGTATAGCTTAGTCACCCAGATGCAGGGTATCATGCACTGGATGAGAGAGCTTTGATGTAGATGGGCAGCACCTTGGACAGTCCTTTCGGAGCCCAGGTAATTGGCCAAGCCAGGATGCAGCTGAGGGTCCTCATTTCCAAGTTCCCAGGACTATGAGTTTGAGTTCACCCTCACTCTGGTATGATGGGTAGTTCACTACTCATTCTCCTTGACCCTCCCTAACTCCCCAACAAATCTCCCAGCCTTCTGTGGCTGGCAATTTGTCTCCATCTATCCAAGAACTATCAATGTCTGTGTTTGTCCAGAGTTTGTCTTTTAACCTGATTAACTACCACTGCATCTTCCATTCTGCACACCCAGGGCTCTTTTCTCAGAGATCCTGGACACTAGAGACTCATTTTAATCCTCACAGGTAAGGTCAGTCTCTGGAGGCCTTTTCTACTCAACCAGGGGCAGGAAATCACCCTCGTCAGGGCTTACGAATCTTTATGAGGAAGCTACCTCTTTTTCAGACTAAATTCAGACGTGTGGGAGTACGACTACCATTAGAGGGAGAAGATAAATCCCCAGATTCAGCATGTATTTTCTCATATTATACTACAAAAAAAGAGTGAGCTATGGTTAGTTGATATTTGTTCTTAGTTTTAGTTATGGTTAGTATCAAAATAGATATGATTTGAGAACTAAGTAACATTTTAACCCCAATTCACAGCAAAGTGCTTATGCATGAATTTCAAGGAGCACAGTTTTTACATTTGTAACTTGAGGGCTATCTATACAAGCTTTTTTTAATATTGACAATTTGCTGACAATAAATATTGTCCTAATTGGCTGATAACTAGCACATTTTATACGTTAAAAACTAATTTTACACCTTAAAAAATGCTTACCTTGTGAATAGGTAGAAATTTCCATTTTTATGTTTGTAGGAAACATAACACTTGATGCGAGTATCTAACAAAGAATGAATTTTAATTGAACCTTCTCTATTTTTATGCATGATTTTACTGGGAACATGATTGGAAAGTTTATAGTGTTCTAAACAGTGGGAACGTTTCCCTACTGGGAGGGTTTGGGGATGCTGCCTGAAAGGGGATGCACAGTGCCTGCCAGGATCACCTCATCTGGGAAGGGACACCATGACGTCACACTCACCCGTACACGCAGTGGGCGGCGGACACCAGCCAGTCCCTGCTGACCAGCGAAGCTCCGCAGAGCAGTTTGTTGTCGTAATACAGAGCCACGACCCAGGGCCAGGCTCCTTCTCTGGCATCATCTCCTCCAATAATCTTCGGGCTAACTTCATCAGCCACCAGTTTTTTCCCACAAGCTATTGAGATCATTGAAGAAAGAGCATCTATTTTATTTTGGTGGATTTCCTCTGATTGTGGAAACTGAGTGGCTCACTACAAAGTAACTTGAGGTGACATACTAACTCTAAACAGAATTTTAAACTGAAGGCTTGAAGGAGGACAGGATGAAATATTTACTTACCTTTATGGTTACATTGTAATAGAATCAGTGAATCCTCTAAGCACTGTTTACTGTAATAGAAGAACAATTATATTTAAAAGCTGTGCACAGAACATTTTAAAACAAAACATAGTGTAGGTCATCCTGTTTTTTCTCTTTAGTAAAACGGACTTTTAAATTTGTTACATATAAAATGCAGGGAAGCTGAAATGCACAGCAGACAATCCTGTTTAAAGTCAAATAAAGTTGAGTTTGCATCCTTAACTCTACCATTTACTCTTCATATGATTTTTGGATACGTTACTCATATCCCTGAGACTCAGTTTTAACATCCACAAAATGGGAACATTAGTACTTTACTGGAGTTTTGTGAGAGGTAAAGAAATATTTGCAATGAAGTTATTACTGTGCATTATACACAGTGAATACTCAATAAACAATAGTTATTGTTAGTTTGCACGAACTAACCTTGGATTTCACCATTCTGTAATGCAGGACATGCTTCAATGTTGCTAATCAGACAGCTATTCAGTGTTCAACACTGTGAAGCTGTGCACTTTATTCAGGGAATTCAATGATGAATAAATCATGGGTCCTGCTTTCAAGTGAGGCAGAATGTAAAAAGGCAAATATAAAATAAACTGTAGGCATAAATAATTAAAAAAACTCACTCTTTGTTTAAATATTTGGATATCAACCTTTTTCAAAGCCAAGAATTCTATTTTAAAGGAAAATTTAAACACAGAGAAATTGTTTTAAAGTGTGCTATACTTACAAACCACTAGAGGTCAGTATAACACAAGAAATTAAAGTATTTGCATTGGTTCCTGATCCAGCTACTGTAAGCTGTTGGTCACATTAACACACACATACACATACACAGACATACAGTTTTAATATTTATATACTTAACACCATCCATTGTGAATGTTGTTTAGGTGCTTGTAATTTTAGGGAAGAACAAACCAAAAAATACAAAACGTGACCCAAGATCTGTATGAGCTCATAAGTACAATCAAAGCAGTTCAGTGTTTCTGGAACATACGTGATAAGGTTCATTTGAAATGACATGCATCCATGTTGTCCAACGGATATGTCCTTTAGAATAGACATATTCAATTTAAATGTAAGGAAATATATTTATTAATAAGCAATGTGCATGTATGTATATTTACCTAGATACAGATATATTCATATGCATTCACAGTCCCACAAGGATGACGCCTCAGTTAACTGTCCTTCTATTATCCGCCCATGGTTAGGAGAGAAGTAGTTCCTAGGACGCTTCTCAGCATCCTGTCAAGTTTCATCCAAACATTTCCTACAGTTACAATACCCATCCAGGAAACCCACATTCAAAGTGCTTCACCATTCTTAGGTGTTAATAATGCTTAATACTCTGTGGCACATATAAGATGGATGCATTCTTTTCAGCAAGCACAGAAAAGATTTTGGTTAACTTAATAGTTAACCAGAAAATAAACTGAGCCTAGCACCCCATTTTCCATGTGTTTTGGGCAATCTTCATACACAAATGCACACATGCAGCATCTCAGTAGAGAGCAGTATGTTGCTTCACCTCTGGTCACAATGAGAGTGAGTACATTTGTCCAGGAACATTTAGAGAGATTAGAAAAAATAGAATTACTGTCCTGGCCTTTGGTCCTGGAGTCAGAACTAGGTTAACCTTCTGTACAGGAAAAAAGGCAGTGCCATGATCTGTGTCTTTCTCTCGCCCAGTGGGGCAGTACCAGGAGACGAATGAATGGGTTTATATCTACTGTACTGACAAAATGAACTCAGTTCTCTCCTTATATATGCCCAACAACATGGCCTTTTTTCTTTCTCTTTTTTCCTTCCAGAACTGCTATTTAAAGTGAGCTGCTTCTTTGAGGGGCTTAGAACACAGCGCAGAAGAGTGGGAAAGTGGAGGGCTCTGAAGTCAGATAAACCTGGGTTGGAATCTCCACGGTGCCTACCAGCTTTGTGAACGTGTCCTAGTCACTTACCACCACCAGGCCTGTTTCCTTATCCTGATGGGGGAGCAGTGCTACCAAACCACAGAGCTTTTGAGTGGACTGGAAATAATCTCCTTAGTTAACACCGTAATATTCCTACCATAGCATCTGCACATGATAAGGATTCAGTAAAGTGTTTGATGAGCGCTTCATATCCGGTATCCAGCACCATGCTTAGAACATATTGTCAATCAGTATATCATAAGTCCATTTCTTTTTTTTTCTTTTCTTTTCTTTTTTTTTTTTTTTTTTTTTGCATCTAGAACTACTACTAAAGTGGTCCAAAGAACTGAAGGAAAGGGAAGCTTAGCGCTGGTGGCAGCGTGAACTGTACATTTCCAGTGATATCGGGGCAGGTTGCTGGGGTCGTGCTGAGCGGCCTTTCTTAGCGGTGGGAAATAATCCCCTAGTCGTGCATATGCCTCATAAAAGGAAGGAAAAAATGGAGATCTAGTTCAGTAGACCTGCATACATGGAAGAATCATCTTCCTTGATATCCTCTTCCTTTCTTTAATTTTTAACAATTACAACCACTAGTGAAAGGGTATTTTTCAAAAGTACCAGTTTTCATGGGGCAGTGAACGTACCTCTGCAATAAATAAACACATAAATTAGCTAACTACATAAACGCATACATGTCTGATTTCCTGCTCACCCAGTATAACGTGGCTAATCACGGGAGAGATTAACAATGTCCTGGCTTATTCATGTGATGAAAGTTTCTAGTATCCTTGTCTATAAATGGTGTCTCTTTCAAATAACATGAACATACATACAATAAAGACATCAATGTGTGATGATACGGGCATTTTGGTGCTAAGCATGGAATAACCTAGTTCTTATTTTAAACATGTGTATAATTAATATGAAAGTATTTTATGCCTTTTCCTTTTTTCCTAACTCACTCTTGAATGTCTATAAAGTATAAATGAGAGACATTCTCAATACAAAAACGGCTCAGGATCTGTAATGGTAATGCACATTTAGACACGCCTTACACAAAGGGAATCGAGAAGGCTGCTTTCTCACCTGCAGATGCTTTGATTCACCCCCAATGAGACTAACAGTATCAGTCAAGGCCCTGCAAACATTCATATAAAACATTCAACTGCTAAGTACCTTGGTACTAAAAATTCTCCTTTAACAATTTGTTTTACTGATAGAGCTCACAGAAATGGCCACATTTCATGAAGAGCTGAATAATTATAATATAATATTTATATTATAATAAAAATATAATAAATATCATTATATAATGATTATAATAATATAATTATTATACAATATAATTATAATTTTGCTTTTCACTCTTAAGTATGTTCAAAAAACTACAAGCTAGCGCACCAGCGATGATATCTTAAATCCTTGTTATAGTCTCTTCTTGAAATTACTTTCTTCCCGCCCAAGCTGGCCTTTAATGGAACTGTAAAATTCAGAAGCCAGTTTCAACAAAAATTATTATTAATGCCCAAACAGGAGGAATGGCACAAACTAAGCTAAAACAGATCTTTAAATACAGGAAGGAGGTTGCTTTTAAAACATTGGTAAAAGCTGTAAAAGTGAACCTAATTTTAAAGAGCAAAAGAGAAAATGCAGGCACAACAAGAAGTCTGAACTCTTCACTGAATATCCATGCTCTGTTTGCTAGAGAAATGAATACCATGGCTTTTTTTTCTCTCTCTCTCGACGATAGCTAATTGTGTCACTCTTTTTAGTCTGATCAGCACTGGACCTTTTTATTCTCTTACAATTTCTTTCTATGGGATTTACTTGTTCATAAATCCAAGAGTAAAGATAAAGAGGATATGGAAGTAAAACTTATTGAATCTCTATCTGCGTGCTAGATAATTACATACAATACCTCATTTGACCATCCTACCATCTATCTGAGGATTAGGCAATGTTATTGGGTAAGGTCAGTTAGATGCTGTTGGCGTCACCTAAATAATAAAAAAGTTACATAACTTTCAAGATTACATGGCTAGCATGTGGTGGTATTAAAATCTGACTAGCTTCAAAATCCATTTTCTTTCTAGTCAATATAAAACTAGTAAAAGAACACATTTTGGGACCCACCTTGGTGTTAGTATTAAGCTGCCATTAGGTGCTGTGTTTAATTTTACAAACGGTCCACCTCCAGTAGAAAAGATTGGCATGGATGAGTTTCCACTCCTAAGGAAAAACACAGACAGAACAAAAACACAAACGGAAAAGACCCATAAACTAAACTTCTAGTTATTTAATGCTGTGGACATTGAAATAAATATGAAATAAATAAATAAATAAAATATGAAACTCCAGACAGACATTTTAATATTAGATCCAAACATTTTAATATTAAACTTCAAATGTTTTATGTCTAAAAGATAGTTAGGATTTCCCATAATGACATAAAATATAATTTTAATTTTTATGTAATATCTCTAGTTCTTGTTTGCTTGCTTATATATATTATTTAACAAGGCTAAAGTCAGTGTATATATCACTGGGGTGTTTGATTTTTTCATTTGACTTTCCTATGTTCAATAATTTTCACATCAATTATAATAACTTCAGAGAATTGCCATACCATAATTTATTAAACTTTTTTCCTATTGAGTGGAATTCATCTTTTTAAAAAATGCACCTTGCCTAGGAACAACCTAGAAAAAAGAGATGTTGATTGTTTACCTTTCTGTGTGTTGCTTTGATGTTGGTATTTCATTCAATTCAAAGCCTAACTGCCCTAATTTAAAGCCAGAAGCTATGTTATTGCTCTGAAATGGGTGGGTATGTAGCCTGGAAACCCACTGAGCCAGAATGGGTCAGAGAAAGAGACAGAAAAGCCTCCATGTGACAAAAGACAAAAGACGTGGACTGGTCTTTCTTATCCCTGAACACCTGTTACATCCGTGCTGTCAATTGTGAGCCTTAATTGAAGATTTCTTTTAATCATCCTCTCTCCTCTATTCTTCTGGCTTCTCACTTTCTAATCTTTTTCCTGGCTTTTATTTATTCGAGATTTTAACCTTCATATAAAAATACCCCTTTGGGCTGGAAACATCCTGATTCCCGCTATTTGCTTCTGATTAGCGGGGAGATGATATGGTTCTTATCTTTCGGGGTATCTGAAGGACCCGCCCACTTCCTCTTCAGAAGAAGGTCCAGTGTCTTCCCTAGGCTATACTCGCCCCTGATCCTTTTCTATCTGTGCATGTGGAGGAAATTTCCAAGCCACACTCATGGCTGTTATGCTCAGTAAGAGGAAAAGATCTAAGCAGAGGGTGTTCCCTCTCTCTTTCAGGTAAGACAACGCCTTAAAGAAACTGAAAGTGTCTGGTAACTTTCATCCACTGAATGGAGAGCTGAAACAATGGCGCCTGTATGTAATGTCCCAGAATTTAGCCCCTTGCACTTTGATTTTATAAACAGATAAAAGTAACTCAAGCACATAAATCAACGATTGTTCCTTTAATAAAATCTGGCGTGGATTTACCAAAGGGAAAAATGAGTGTTACTACTATTATTGTTAAAGATTAAGATATTCCTTCCATGTGGGCAGAAAAATCATCTTATCTAAGTACTTACATAAGATGTATTTGTTTTAGCTCAGAAAACAAAACAGGCATAAAAACATCCAAAGAAAATGAAAATGTTAATTTGAAAAGATGCACTTCAGTATTCACAGCAGCATTATTTATAGTTGCCAAGATACGGTAGCAGACTACTTGCCCATCGACAGATGGCAGAGGGATGAAGAAATGTGGACACACACACCCACAACAAACTATTACTCAGCCACAAAAAGAATGAAATTGTGCCATTTGTGACAAAATGGTCGGACCTGGAGGGTACTATGCTAAGTGAAACAAGTCAGACAGAGGAAGACAAATCCTGGGTGTTTTCACTTATATGTGGAATCTGAAAAACAAAACAAGTGAAAAAATATAACAAAACAGAAATAGACTCACAGATACAGAGAACAAAGGGTTGCCAGAACGGAAACGGATGGAGGGAGGGGTGAAATTAGGTGAAGGAGATTAAGAGACACAAAATGTTAGTCTGTCTCATGTTAACTTAATTCTTAGACCACTCAGTAGACCCAATAGAAGGGTAAAGGAATATTTCTTCCTCCCCAACAGTGTGTAATCTATTAAGATATTGAATCACTACATTGTTCACCTGAAACGAATATAATATTGTAAGTTAATTATACTTCAATTAAAAAAAAAAACTCGAAAGGCAGTCAGGAATGCTCTGGATCAGGAAGGACTTCACCACTGCAGGAATCTTTTAGTTAAGGACTCACACATTTAGGGAAGACAGGATGTGGATCAAAATAGATTTTAGAGAACTTTAATTTTTACCATTGGTGCAACTCCTGGTACAATTCATCACATTAATCTTGACTTTTAAGAATACCAAGGAATGTCTATCCAATCTGAAGAGGTTCTAGTTGTGCTGACTTTGCCTACAGGCTCCAGAAATATCACTGGAATTGGTTGGTTAGTGCAAATATTTGCTGGGAGGGAAGAGTTGGTGGAACCTAGTTACTCTCCAATCTCCCTTTTGTTTGTGGGTCTTCTTTTACTGCCTTTGGTCATGTTCTCAGTATCCGTATTCTGCTGAATGCCTGTATGGGCTGGATGTTCTCCTAGGTGGTTTTCTGTGTTCCTGATGCTCCACGATGAAGGACTTTCCAGGTGTCTTCTCCAGGCGAGCAGCATCAGCCTCACCAGGGGTTATCTGCAAATTGTCCAGCACCATTCCAGACCCATGTACCCATTCAGAACCTCTGGGGGTTGGGTCCGGTGATGAGCCTGTTACCAAACCCTCCAGGTGATTCTGGTACCTGCTAGCCGGCAAACCACCATCATAGCCAAATATAAAATCTGATTCTTTACTTGTTCAGGGGTCTGCTCTTTGGCTTCCACAGTGACTTCTGGCTGCCTGATAAGCAATCTCTTTGAGGCACTGACAGAGTTAATCCATATATCAGGACCCACAAAGTAGGGGTCGTCCAGTGGTCTGGCCGCTGTCACACATCTAAACCTAAGTCAGCCCACATGTACAAAAACTGCCTCCCTGTCAGGGAAACATACCACCAATCGCAATCCTCCAGCTCACCTTGAGCTAGCCATCCTTGCCCTAGAAAACAGAAGCCGGTGGCCTCATCAGGGGTCCTCACCTCCTGGATCTTGTAGCCGATCAGACCATTTCTTCCTTGCCTCTTCTAATGTTCTATTAAAGTCACTCTCACCCCAAATCCCCCAGGAAGACTGCCCTACTTCTTGTGAGGCACAGACCTCCCCAAGTCCGTGGGCTATTTACCCTTAATAAAGGACATCAGACTTGTTATTAAATTATTTTCATTTTGTCATTGGACAGCACTCATGATAATGTGGAGGAACACCCAGAAAGGTAATTTCTTAAAAATATACATCAAAGCTGTGGATTTAAGACTCCTCCATTGTCTCTGACTGGTTTTAGTCTATCGCTTGGCTATCTCTTTTAAGACAACATTGAGGGGTTGCCTTTATTTCTCTGGAAATTTAAAACAAAATCTAGACAAAGTTAAATTGCAAGAAATACTGAAATATCTGTAAATCAGTGTTTAATCTAGCATCTGTTTATTGCACTTACCTACCAGTGGCCTTGCACTGTGATGGGATTGCCAGTTAAATTTTTAACATAAGCCTATTCTAGAAGAAAGGAAGGCTAGAGGCAAAGCTTTAAGAATAAAGAATACTTAGTAGATATTAAATGCTCCATCCTAGGATTCTCAGGTGTTGTACCACAGTGATGTTTTCCCTACCTGGCTGAGAAAAACAGAGATTATGTGTGCATATGGACAAAAGACACATGTACAATTTTTATTCTAAGAGTGTGTTCTACATTTGTAGTCTCAAACTTCATATGAGAAAATAGACTGCAGTTAATGGTGTAGATATGTGGGTTTGGGTTATTCAGAATAACTGGGTAAAACATTCTTTTGGAAAAAGCTTCTAAAGTAATCACATAATTAATTTTTTTGTTAAGTATTGATATCTGCAACACCAGAGTGGTGCACAGAGGCATCAGCTCATAAACACATTTCCAGGTGTCAGTGTTGGATGTTAAAATTTGGAATTTAATTTGAGACAGAGTACTTTTCAAATCCTGCCAAGTTGAACTCATCCTTTTTTGAACTGAACACAATTTATTCCAGTTTGTATTCACAGTAAACAGAATATAAGTGGCAGCAGAAGTTGATGACAAACTACTTCTTATTTTAAGAAATGACTGAAACAATAAAAATATATTTAAAACGTTCTCGGCAAAATAAAAGGTTAGGAACCATGTGTTAAGTCACCATCTATTTTTGAGAAACAAAAATCTCAGAATAACTGAAAAATTGAACTGTTGAGAATATATTTTAAGTTCTATAATTAAAGCAAGCCTCAGTTTCCTTTTCTTGCAAAAAAAATTAGTTAAATTTTAGAGAGGCATGCTCTCAAAATTAAAACTAGAATTTGCATTAAAAAAGATCCTAAATGTGTTCCAGTTCTGCAAATTTCAATAACTGTATATGCATTTGCATGACTGTTTGAAATCTGTCGTTTGGTATTACCTAAAAATGCGCCCATGTAGCAGCACCTTGATGACATGTTAATGCCTCCTGACTGCCTGTTTCCAAGCCTTTATTACCACTTTTATAGGCTGTGCGCCCTCAGAGGGCTCCTCTGGCTTCAGGGGAACCTTATTCTGTCTGAGAAAAGAAGCATACAGATGCAACCCACCATTATTATTTTTGAGGTCATATATGAAGGCATAAAAATATACGCAGAGAGGAATTCTAGTGAGAAAAAGAAGGCTATCCCAAGGCGTCTTGCACAGTATTAAATCTGCCTCTCTTCTTGGACCCTGCTTAGGTTTCCTCTCTTTTGTCTCGCTACTCAGACTGCATGTGCTGTGATAAGAATTCCTCCCTGAAGCAGGAGCTTAGGAGGGATGTTTTAAGCTTTTGGACACACTAAAGCTGCAGAGAATAATAACAAATGCTGCAAATGCAGCAGCCAGGCACTGTCGCTCATGTCACACCCAAAAGCTGTAGGTAATGATTTGAGCCAGGTGGGATTAGTCTGAAAAGGGTTTTGGAGAAGGATGGGCTTTCCATTTCAGCTTGGAGGGAAGAAGGGCATTGATTTGGCAGGGCAGAAGGCGGGAGAGAGCATTTTCATAGGCAGGGGCGTGGTGAATGAAAGGGATTCAAGGCAAAGGACGGCAACGCATCCCACTAGGAGAGTCAGGACACGTGGGCAGGTCCTAAACACCACAACTGAACTGGATGCGTTTCAGCCACAACTGCTTATTCATTTACCATGTTTACAGCAACACATCTAGCACTCACTCAGCACTATCATAACTCTTAGCAAACTTAGATAAGCTTAATTAATTTTAGATGTTCTGATCTCAACTCAAAATTTTGTGACATATACAGAAGGAAAAAAAATGTCAACAGAAAAGAACTATCTTCACCTGATCAATTTCCCCCTTTGTGCAAGCCACTGCGTTAAGAACAAGACAGAAATCCATGGGGTCAGTCTGGTCGCTGCTCTCTGTTATCCTACAGACATAACGATATTCAGAAGAAAATGAACTCCTGGCATCTCCTACCAAAACTGCAGCTGAGGGAAGTGATACTTAGATTGTCAGAGGCAGCATCTCCATGGATTGCATCTTGGACAAAATAATCTTAATCCTTTGTAGTATATCCTTGATTCATTTGTAACATTATTTTCTCAGTACCATTGGAGTTTACTTATTTTTGAATAAGAGGCATATGATCTAAACCTCCATGTTTACTATGACGTGTTCTCAGGGCGCATGTTTTTTCAATGCATTATTACTTTGTAAGACTATACATGCAAAATTTCCTTTAGAATTTAATGTCAGAAGAAAATCTGTTTTCCCCATAGAATTGGTACTATTTATCTTGTCTCATAATTAAAGTTATGCAATTTTTAGTGTATTCCTTTTTTGTGTCATCAGTTTCAAGGAATCTCAGACACAATTATTAGTAATTATGCTGACCTTGCATGTTTTATCAATTTACCTCCTTATTTCTTTGGACCTTATTTATATCACTATTCTATTAATCTTACTGCATATACTCTGTTATAAATCACCTCAGTTTCTTTTAAAAAGATAAGGGTGCAAGGAAAAGAGAGAATGGAAGGAAGTAAGGGGAAAAAAGGAAGGGACTAAGGAAATGAGGAGGGAAACAAAACATAGAGAAGAAAGAAAATAGAAAAGAGAAAGAGGAAGGGAAAATTAAAGGAAAGGAGAAAAAAGTATGTTATTCCATTAGATTTTATCAATTTTATTCAAAATTGTCTTTGGCTCACAGAATATACAGCATTAGTTTTTTACAGGCTGATCAGTTGGAAACAGTTTTCAGAAGGGAAGCAGAACGAACAAGAACACTTTTGTTATTCATTTCAGGGGGTGATAGTTTCCTTCCTGCCTTTATCTGTTTCTATTTTAGAATTTAGAAGCCTCCCTCCACCTTCCCAAACAACAGGATTTAAGGGCATGGTGGAGGATATTCTAGTTTGGGGAAAACCGTAATTTTTTGTTGTTTTTACGTAACAAACTTTAAGTGAAAAAAATGGCCTTTGAGTAAAAAAGAAACAAACGAATAAAAATTAAACAACCCCCCCCGAACTCTGTAACAGATTTTTAGAGACTAAATAGCTATGTTGTAGAAAATTTATTGGTAGATAAGTCACAACTGACCAATTTTCTTAACTCTTTGTATGTATAATTATATTCTTGGTAATTTCCTTGCCACATAACTCTTACAAATTAGAGTGTAAGTCAAAATTAAAGAGATTTCTCTCTAATAAAATAAATGACATTTTAATAAACGAGTTCCTTAAGTCCCAATAATGTTCTCAAATACATAGTGGGAGAAATTGGGAATGATTTTTTTCCAAGCAAGCAATTAATACCAGCCTGTGTTTGGTGAAAACTTAGCCATGGAGATATATATGTATATATGTATATACCCTTTTAATGATGTCCTATTTACAGTAGTCTTTTGAAACTCTCTAATTGTGTTTGATCTATTGGGAGGAAGAAGTTTTCCTGAGAAGTTAAAATAGGCTGGTGTCAGAATGACAAGCTAAGAAATCCCCTGGATTAAGTCAGAGATGCCCTCACATAAAGCATTTAAATCTGATTACAGTAGGAAAAAAACGTTTGATTTCATTTTCACTTTTTTTTTTTTTTAATGGAGGTACTGGATGTCTAATCCAGGACCTCAACGCACATTCTGCCACTGAACTATGCCCACCTCTGACTTTGTTTTTAATACCAGATGAAATCAAACTGCCAAACTTTAGAGACGTTTTGTATAACTTGTGTGTTTTCTACTGAAACAAGTACACAAAGGTTCAGGTTCCTTTGACATGAGACAACTACTTATCTTTAAAGACCCAGGCTCTCTGGGCTTCACTCCAGCCAAGGTTCCAGTGTGGGTTCTACAGTGCCCCTAGTGGTCCATGATTAACATGCAAGGGGCTTATAGTTGGAGGAAAAATAATGACACTTTATTTTATTAACCTCTAATTGAAATATAGGCTTTCCATCTAACCACAGTATTATTAGCAACACCTATAATTTTGCAACCCAAACAAATGACAGAGATCTTCAGGTCACACTGCAGTTACTGCATACATCAAAAGTATCATTTATTCTCATCTTGGTTTAGAGTAATCATGAGAATCACCGGTCTGTCGTATTTATTACCTTAATAAAGACATATATAATACCATACTGTATTTTTAATAATTTGATAACTTGTAATTTAATAATTTGATAACTTTTTTCAATGTAATGAATTTCCTTTTGCCATTATGTCTATTTTACTTTATGCCCTTAAAAATATGTACCTAAGAAGAGGTTGGTAAGTTTCACCAGACTGCCAAAAGGGTCCATGACACACAGAAGAAGATTAAGGACACCCACCCTGACGGCGGTTCTCAGACTTTAACCAGCAACCGAATCGCCTGACAGGCTTGTTCAAAAACAGATTGCTGCTCCCTGCTCTAGACTTTCTGATGAGCTTGTCTGAAGTGGGGTTCCAGCACGAGCATTTGTATACATGCATCCCAGGTGTTGCAGATGCAGAAATTTAGCTCTAAAATCACACAGTGGGAATCACTGACCTAGACCGCCCCGAGTCTGAATGTCTGGGACCACAGCCAGGTGACTCTAACGTATCACCAGGTTTGGGAGCTGCCGATCTAGCTCCTGGATTACAAATCAGTGGCTCTCTTATTTTCACTCCCTTGCTCATAGCAAATATAGTTACCCAACCACTGTGCTTTCCCCAACCCTGTTAGATAATAAGCCTATTAAAGATTACTCTCAGGAAGTTATACGATGACTATAGTTTGCTATTAATTATTTTCTCTTTACTTATTCTTAATTAATGCATTTCTAATTCCGAAATAGGAAAAAAAAAATCAGAGTTATACATTGTAATTCAGGCAAATGGTGAGCTTCTTAGCTTGGCCAGTTAAACCAAGTAAAATAAAAATTTTTTTCCACGATCTTGCCCACAGCTGCCCCTGCCCCACCAGCCCACTGCCTTACCCATCCCTCCCCAGGAACATAGCTAAGAATAAAATTAAAATTTCCTTTTTGTGTTGAACTTATAAATTAAAAAACTAAATATTAAAACTAAAAAACCAGAAAATATTATTTACCTATTTTTGTGTCAAGATAGCAAATAAAATCATTCAGAATTGAAGGTCATCATTATATTTTTTTCACCTAATTCCTATACTTTTGTAGTTTTGTTAAGGCTTTGCCCACATAGCTGAAAAGCTGGGGACACTGACAGAAAATATGAACAAGAACATAATTTGTCCACCAATTTCTTAAACTCATCTGAAGCACAGGTTCCATTTTTCAGTTTCCCAGAAAACTATTTTCAGTGCTGAATTGTGAATGCAACTCTGTGGTGGTGCTTATACAGGAAGTTAAATTATCATGCTCTATTTATTTGTAAGACTAATTAAAAAAAATTTTACCCCTTACCCTCCATTCTCCACCAACATTTTCAAAACACCTCTGGAATGGAAGAACCTTGAAGGAATTCCATTTCTTGTTTTGGGTTTCAGAACAAGAGAGTCAGTGTGATGTTTCTGGTATCTGAACAGAAGATACCTAGAACAGGATTATCATGGGACTTAAACATGAGCACCAGCTCCTTATAGCACTGCCTGATGGGGATACATATATCTAGCTCTATTTTTTAAAAAAAACATTAGTATTTCTTAAATTTTGTGCAGCTATACAGACCCTGATGACTTCTAGCTTTTACTGGCTTAGCGGGGCAAATCAACCGCATAGGTCATTTACTGGGTTAGTAACAGGGTGGTGTGCTTTCCTAGGAAATCTCATTTTAAAAATCACTACTCTAAGTTTCCTTAACGATTATTTCTGCATCAGTATAAAATGTTTTCTTTCATACTTTGATCAGAGACATGAAAATGTTATTCAAAGTACCTTCTACTTATGCATGCTGTAAGTGGCAGGGAATGAAAATATTTCATTTAAAAAAGGGAAGGCTGATGAAATCTGCCTCATATGACTTACCAGAATCTGTGGGGAACTGCATTTTGTGCCCTATCTGCATAAATAATCTTGAGAGACTCCAGTGCCTTTTTAATAAATCGACTCCTAAATTACTTTCCACTGTACCAAACACATCATTTTAAACTCGCTAAGTTTTCTTTTGGTTACCATGCACCAGTCTAGGCAAATTCTCATTAAGGCTATAACTTTCTTTCAATTACTAGAGCTCTATGGAGACCATGTAATAAGTGCAGGCCCACAGATTAAAGTCTTTGCAGAGATGACCTGACTCATTTCTGAAGAAAGCAAGCGCCTGACCTTTATCAAAAATACTGTATCGAAGGCAGTGGGATGTACTACTAGCTTTACACCCAGTAAAAAATTTAGTTCTCTGACCCGGTCTCCATCTGGAAGGACTGTGATTCATAAGAAATAAGGTCAGTGAACCAGAGAGCAAAATCTGGCTGCGGGGAAAAACATGTAAATAGATCGTATACAGCTGTGTGGAATTGGCTGTCATCCACACGGCGCAAGCCACTGGACTAGCCATTGTCTTAGAGAGCCTTCCCTGACATGCACGAATTGCATACAGGTTCTCCTATAGCACGTTGTAGTTATCACATTATATTGCAATTATCTATTGATGTGACTATCTGTACCACATAAGCATTTAAAGCCAAAACCATGTCTTATTTATCTGAAGAACAGATAGAATATGATTGCCAATGCTTTGATTTCTGACCTGGAGTAATCAAAATCATATATTTATATTAGCAACTGTTAATAAAGTCAAATATTTCCTTTCTAATATCTTCTCTCATGTAACGGGAGTCAATAGCATGCTATCATATTTTATTTTTATTCAAATGCATTAAGAAACATTTCTGCCAAAGAAGATGTTGATCATTTTGATCTTTGTAAATGGTTCATCTTAACCCCATACGTCCTCTAGGGAACACCACAATGGAAAGCATGCCTGTGTTTCTAATCATATAGTGATTGCTTAGGAAGGTGATGAACTGGACCACAGGCTCCTGTGCAGGAAGAGCCCAGTCACCCAGGGCATTTGGATTCATCAGCTGGGGACACAATGTCAAGTAACCAATCTCCTCAGCCTAAACTTTACTAAGTTTCTCAGTTTGTAAAATAGCTCCTCCGTTTTATTGGCAGATTTAGAAGGGGAAACAAACGACTTCCAAGGGCCGCAGCTGTATGAACTCACGACTGAACTGAAGTCAACATTAAGGTAGGAATCTGGAATCCGAGCCACTTACCCAGCGCTTTACTTGAAGTGAGGATAAACAACTGTCCTTTTCAGTGTTGTGTGGATTCTTCATCAAAAAACAGTATTCTCCCTACGACCTACCTTCCTCCAAGACTCTATGTCTCAAAGCCCCCCATGTTGAAAGGGTTTCTGGTAGAACACAAACTGCAATGTGTAATTAAAGGGATAAATATATATAAAGTGCAGGAATTTTCCGACTAATATACCTAAACCAAATTGATGATGATTTACATACTGGATGACGAAACTCACTTCCTCCCTTGGATCTTGATAGGAATTGCCTTTCTGATGAGGCTGAGATCACTTGGATGAGACTCGGAGCTGGGGAGTTCCTGTTCTGAATGGGTAACATTAGAGGAGGTAAAGGGAGTCGAAAGCTCTCAATCCAATTGCAGGAAGTTATGGAGCATTTCTGATACTCCGACTGGGACCTCAACAAATTTTCTTATTGTAAAATATCTGTATGTGGTGGTTAGGTACTATCTTGGCATTAGTAATCAATTTAACTCTCCCAGTCTACTGGGAATTAAACAGCTATTACGGCGACACCAGGACCTAACCACTGCACTAACATTATTTTTAGTGGAAAATAATGTTTTGGGTTGAAAAAAAAAACACTTTGAAACACTTCACTAATGTTATTTCTAGTGGAACATAGGTTTGGGGGTTAGAAAATAAACATTTTGAAATCAATTTTTAAAAATCTGTGTATAGCATGAAGACTGTTATATGAATTATTAATCAGAGAGAGGTCCCCTGATGAGGAAAGCTATTAAATTTGATTTTGATGAACTAAGAATAGTTGAGATAAACAGGGAAATGCTGGGGGCATGTGTGCATGTGGACTTAAATTATTTTCCTTTGTAATTTTATGTAATCTTTTAAAATAATTTAGAAAATCATTCTCCAGTTCAGGACAGAAAGGAAATTATAATGATTTATAACTGACAAATATAGAAATGTATACTTTTAACATATATTTAGTTAGATATATATTTATACATATATATATTTTATATAACGAATAATTTAGTACTTCAACAGATTATTTAGCACCTGTATTTTGAGACAAAGGTAAGTCTAGATATTAGCAATGCAACAATGATAAAATAGACATGGTTCTTACATTTACAGACTTTGTAGTTGAATATGACAGGCCAGCCTGGTAATGATACAGTGCTATAAGTGATAAACGTTCACATCTGACCGCGTTTGGTTAGATCTCCAAAATCATGAATAACGAAGGGTCAGAATGGTGAATTAGAGTGGACTGATTATACAACTTAAAAGAAGTAAATCCTCACTACTTATTACCTCCCATTTTCATCTTATCACTTTTGAGATTGATGGGAAGGTAAAAAAATGAATATGATGAACTTATATATTTGATGTAATATATTATGACATTAAATTGGCAGGTATAATAAAGTTTTGGTGAGTCCATAACATGCAATTATCACTTGCATCACCCTTCTTGGGAAAGTCTTGCAATTTTGCATATGCTTTCTCACAATTATACTGCTACAAATTTCCCAAAAGAACTATTATAAACATGTTGCGAAGATACAGCAAAAGCATATTCTCTAAAGTACACTTGCAATTAGTTATATATATATTACACCATATAGCAGAAAATGGAATATTTCATTTTCTTAAAAATGATAATCTATAGAAAATATTTAATGCTATGAGAAATGTTCATGTGTAAGTAGGCTAAAAAACAGAGCATAATATGATATTTTGTGTAATTTTATAATATATTATTACTATATCCTTGTATTTATGTAATATTTATAAAAAGGCTATTAACTGTGCTTGTTTTTTGAGAATGGGGTTAAGCTAGATTTTTATTTTCTTCCTTTTGAATATGTGTATTTTCTAAATAGATAATTTTCAGAAATTTTAAATTTCTTAATAAACCCACTTTAAGACCCATAAAAAAGCTTGAGAATAATTTAAAAGAGAGCAGAGTAGAATGACTTACCCTAGTCCCAGCAGCTGACAAACATCATCTGAGATCTGGGTGGTCCAGTTCTCAGCACAAGCTACATGCCATGCGCTCTGGATTCTGAATTGCACCAAACCACTGTTGCTTGTTGTACCATTGAAAAGACGCACTAAAGAGATTAGATCAAGATGGAGTCATTTTGACCTAAGTTGATAAAAGTAAAAAATGACTCTAAACTAAACATGCAATGTTCTTAACATTTAGAGTTTAGAGACTGGCTGTATTTTTTATTAAGGGTATATTGGAAGTCTTAAGTTGAAAAATACAAATTTGGCAGGCTGAATTTTGCTCTTTCATATCAGTATAAAAGTGGAAAGGGCAGAGATATGCAATACAGCAAATAAAAAGAAAGTAAATCTTTTCTGAAGAGCATAGCTTGTAAGCTTAGTCTTTGAAAGAAGGAAAACTCAAGTTCAGCGATAACTTTAGGCATTTTTTTTCTACTTCTTTCCCCAGAAACTATTTTCTTTGGCCTGTTTCTTTTGCTATTTGTTTTCCATCATCCTCCCTTCCATCTTACAACTGTTTTGGATAGAGTGTTAAGGCCAGGTAGGGACTGGGCCAAGCTAAGCTGGCTTATCAGACAGTTAAAACATCACCAACAGTAGTTTTATCCACAGACACCATATTGTAATTCTGTAAGTGAACGTTAATTGTTTACTTGTTTTTCTTATAAAAAGAGGAAAAGCATTGACTTTAGAATTAGACAGACTTAGGTTGAAAACACAGCTCTAGCCCGTACTAGGTGTTTATAGGGAACTTTGGAAGCCATTTAACCTCTCCAAGCCTCAACCTTCCCGTGGCTGAGGTAGAATTAATTCTAACTTTGTTAAGATTGTTTGACAGCACTCAGTTATAGTGCGTGGCACATAAGAAGTTGCATTCAATATTTTCTTTGAAATAAAAGTAGGACGGAGTAAAACTAGCCATTTCTCATAATGTTATAGAGATTTGGAGTAGGACTGAATCGAAGACTCAAGGCAGGAGGAGTAGTAGATACTGAAGAATCAAGAATGCAAAGGATTAAGTCTAAGAATGTGAGTTATCAATGAGCATAACGGTGCCTCTGTATGTAGGCAACATACAGAATAGAACAGTTAGTAAGAATGGTGCTAATGTGCCTGGTGTGGGCTGTTGTCTCTTTGTGGTGTTTCGTGCTTTCTTCCTGCATATGGGTTGTCCTAGACTTAAAGTTATTAAAAGTCGTCAAATTTAAACAAACAAAAACAAAGGTCTGCATGTTAACTTTCCTTTTAACCAGGACGGAGACAGAGGTGCTGAAATCACCAGGAGATCATAACCCAAAAGTACCAAAATCTGCCCTAATAATTACAGGACTAATCTTCCTTTCTTATTTGTAGAATCCAACTGTAGAGGTTAATGGATAAGCAGTATTTTCTTAAAAAGAAAACATACCACAATGTGCTTCATCTGACCCATCTTTACAGTGTGGAAACCCGTCACAGAGATTTACCAGTGGAACACACTCTCCATCTTTACACTGAAAGTTGTCCTCCTTGCAAGGCTCTGTGGGGGAAATAATATGCATTGTATAGGATAAAGAAATGACAAATAGGCAATTCTGGAGTACCCATCCCACTTCTGCTTCCTTAAACCCCAGTTCTCTGCCACAGTGCAAAGTTATGCTGGCTTTGATACCGAATACGATTACATACTTAATTGCTCAGAATGCTTCCGCAGTAGTCCTGTCAAAGCCAGAGACGTGGCTTGAGAAAGAAGAGTGTGACTAAAAGCTTAAGCAGCTCCTTTGAGGCAGGGTATGGCTTTGGTCCCATTCCTCTCTCACAATCTCCGCTAGTCTCTCTTCAATAAAACATCTCCAACCCAAATGAACATACAGATGACAACCACTGGAATGTTATCCAAGCATAAAGAGACCTCTTGGTTTAACTGTCCAAAGGATACCTCCACACCATTACTATACAGAAATGTAGAAGTTGCTATTTGGAGGGACCAAAGTTGGACCTGGCTGGAAACAGTGAGCTGAATTAAAGCATGGTCAGGCAGGAAAAAGTAGTCTAAAGAAATGGGATCTGTAGCAGCAGTGACTTGAAAGGAAACAGGGATGCAGTTCCAAATTAGTAGGACAAGGCTGAAGTCATGGCAATGTGCTTGGACACGAAGACACAGAAGGAAAATGAAGAAGCTGGACAAGGAAGGAACTGAGTAGATCTGGTGGTTCTTGCCAGAGGTTGAGTTGTGCCAAAAGAGGCCTACTTGAAAGACACATATTCATTGCTCAAAGGGAGTGAGAACTATGTTTCCTGGATATGTTTGTTCATTCTTAAAGACGTGTGCCCTGGGACAGCCCTAGTTTCCCTGGAGGAGAAGGATTTGCTTCCCTCAAGTTGTTTTCTGATTATGGCCTGGGAGGGACATCTAAGTGCTGACACTGGGATCTCTGTTGAGGGCCACATGGGATTTGGGTCCCCTGGGAAAGGAAATGGTAGTTGGATATGGAGAGGCTTAAAGTTTCTTCCCCTAAGTGGCACATGGACAATAATAACGGGGAAGCAAAAGCAATTGAAAAAAAAAAAAAAAAGGAACAGGGAAACCTGTATTTTAAAAACTGTTAGTGAATATTAATCATTAACTACTATACTGCTTTCATGAATACACAATTCAAGTGAAAATGGTTTCCAAAACAAATGGTACTCATCTCCATAGAGACTTTCTCAATTTATGATGACCAAATGTAATGGCACTTGTAAGGAATCATTTCTGTTGTTTTAGAATCTAGGTGGTTGTCCCAAATCTGAGGGCACTGACAAATACTGTTATGTTCTAAAGAGAGGTACTAAATGTAGCCATACTAATACTTAAAAAAATTACCAAAACTAGTCTAGCAACTATAAATTTCCAGCTATCACTTTTTTTTCCAGCTATTACAAAAATGATTAGAGTTTTTTCTTAAAAAAGCCTACATAGGAAACTTAAGGAGGAGTGTTTTCATGTGGAAGACGGGAGGAAGGGGCCATCCAGCAAAGCAAGTGAGGGATGCCCCAGGAGAACCAATTCTAGGCTCTCTGAAAGAACCCAACTGGGTTGCCTTAAAGAAGGGAGGCTGTACTCTCACTCCCCAGTTGAACATTTATTACCTTGCAGAGGCATAAGGACTGCCACTTACACAGGGCTAGTACAGGCACTTTCAGACTTTTCTTTTCAACTGTAACTGCAGTAAAAAATATATTTTGAATCATACTCCAGGGTACACAGCAATGTGTATACTTATGTGTGTGTAAGTGTGCATGCGTGTGTAACTAAATTAAAATTTACTCTTATTTTGTTTTATTATTTCTATTCTATTCTATTCCATTCATTCTATCCCATTTCATTGTATCCAATTCCATCCATTCTGTTCCATAACAAGAATGCTGGGCAAAATCCAGTAAGTTGATTTCATGATATGCTTTTTAAAAAATACCAGACTAAACTGAAGTGAAGTGAAAAATTTCATGTGAGGTGGTGACTTTAGTTTCCTTAAGTTTGGGGACAGATAGCTATATCAATAAAGATTTGTATTCACATCCTGTGCAATGAATTTAAAAGTCAGAAATTTGGCTGGAACTTTCCTTGATGGTAGTTAGGTCTAGGAGAGAAGGGGGCGGTAGAGACAACCTACATTTTCTCCATGTCCAGGGCCATGCGTGAGTTTCCTTTCGGCCATGTGGGCGCTTGGAAGGGTAATGGAGTGACAGCTGCCTGTCAGGACAAGCTGGCTCCAGGACAAAGAAGTGCAGGAATGGAGGCTGGTGAGTGGGGATTGGGAACTAAGCAGAGTTATAAGACATCACAAGGGGAAGCAGTGTACTACCCGTGCGTATGGTGTGGGAGTCCTGGGGAAGGGGGAAAGGAACACTCAAAGGAACACGTAACTCTGTTCTGCACATGAGTTAGCATTTGGTCAGGAACACTGTTAGCCAGGAGAAAACTACGGTGGTGACAGAGTTTTCCTTTTGGCCTTTCTCCCAAAACTGAAGCCATGGGAAGATGGAAGGGAAAGAAAGTGGGAGAGAAGTTAAAGACAGTATTTTCACTCTCCTCTACCTTAAATTTTCGGGCCATGATTTGTGCCTGAGTTGGGAGATTTGGAAAAAAAAAAAAAAAAGCTTTGAATTAGATGATATTAAAGTTTTGGTGCTATATTTGACTGTACATTTTAATACCTAAGAGAGAGTCTTAATTACCCGGTTAAGAAAATCGCATAACCTGGAAAAGTGAAGAGATCTGCCTAAAATATCCAGGAGCAAAAAGAGAGGTTTAGAATAAAGTAGATGGAGGAAAATAAAGCTTTTTCTGTTTATATTCTCATTGAGTCCATTCTTCAAATTGAATATGCAATTTACTAGCTGTAACACCCATATACCTTGTTTCTTCATCTTTGTATGCCCAGGACTTAACAAAATGCCCGGCACACAGTAGAAAATCAGTAGATATTTGTTAGCTGTTAAGTGAATTAATTTATGTTAAATGAGTGGTATGCCTCAAAAATCAGTATGAACCTTAGTAATAAAGTTGACACAGTATAAAGAAATCTTTAAAAGTATGATTTCAAAAACTCTATTTTTAAATAAGGCAGTTGACTGACGGTAACCCTATTAATTTGAAAAATAAGAATGGATTCTATGATTTATGAAGAAAAAATTTACTTATTTGAACTTGAATGGTAGTTAAAACATAAGCTGTGGAATTATATGATCTTGGTTTGATCTGTAATTTAGCCATTTTCTTTTTATTTATTTTTGATCATGGGCAAATAAATTAATCTTTCAGAGATTCAATCCCCTTGACTGTCAAATAAGAAAAAATACTACTTATGTCTTGGGTATATCATAAGAATAAATTTAAAAAAATTAAATGTATTTAGTATACCAATATGAATACACTGGATGCAGAATCAATTTTATCTATAGCAGCAAAATTAGTAAAAAATCTTCCTTTTCATTAATATTTTGAAGTTGCCATTCTTTCTTCCAAATGCCTGTTGTGCAATTTTCTCCTCCAGATAACACAAAAAAACACACCTAATCCTTTCTTCTGGGTATCGTACAACAGTAATTGGAGCTATTTGTATACGTTACTGTAAACTTTGATAACGTCTATATTTTTTCATTCTTACCAAGTTTAAATAATAAAAAAATACTTTAAGCAAGGCATGGCTGGCCTAGTTGTTTCCATAAATCTTTACCCGATGAAAGAAACAGGTTACATATATCAAATATAATGCTATTAGGGAGACTCTTGCAAATGTAATTATCAATTTATTTCACAAATGCATATTTTTAAACCAGATTAGAAGGATGATAAATGGGCACATATTCTACAGGCAAGCATTAATGCTTTAACTGACTTTATATTTTAATTTTTCTAGTATTAATTTTCATTTAGAAAACAGGAATACTTAAAACTAGGTATACATGTGTTTAAATTTACGTATTTATTTTAACTCTATATTTAATATATATTATGAAAGTCAACAGACTAATTATGTATCCATAATCAAATATTTTAATATACTTATAGAATGTTAGTCACCACCAGTTATTTTTAAATTATCCCATTACTTTGTTTTCATAGTTTGTTAAAATCATTATGTAAAAATGAGTTTTTAATGCCAATAATTTAATCACAGATAAATTTATTAATAATTTTACTTTTTTACTAGTATAACCAAGCTACATTTAATTGGAAAAGCACATATCCATCGAATGAAAATTTAAATATTTGAATAAAAATATGAATGGAAACATGTAAATATCTGAAAACTAATTCATTTTTGTGCTCTAGCCAATGTGATTAGGGTTATCCCCTATGAACATCAAAAAATGAACCTATTTCTCTAAGATGAATGTATTGGATAAAAAAATGCTGAATGGGGCAAAATAATCACTTTTGCTTAACTGAATAAAAATGTCAAATTCTGAGAAGTGTAAATAAACTCTCTCAAAATTTTCCTTCCTATACATGAACTGGATTCTGATTTTTTGCAACATATAACGGCTCAGCTTCATTAAGCAAACTTTAATCCAAAAGTTTAACTCTCTGTGGCCTCTAATGTCTTATTTCTGATCATTTTGTGCCCATGGTGAGAGCAAGGGAAAGAAATATTGCTAAGAATTGAATTTCTCCATCTCCTTTTTATGAAGTCTCCCATAGCCCTGCCTCATTTAGTCAGCATATGCTTGGTTTGAAATGGAACTGAATTGATCTCTAAGGCACATGCCACTCAATCTGGGGAGGGCTCCAAACCCCCAAATGTAATCAGCCACCTCTTCCACAGTTGCCTGATAAGCACAATTGAATTCCAAATTAAGACTCTGAGATTCAGAAAAGTGCAATACGGGGACATGTATAGGAGAATGATCTTAATAAATCTGTATTTCATATACCTTAGTGTAAATAAAATGTTAAAAATTAGATAAAGAAAGGAGATACAAAAATACATTATACAATAGACATATATTTCAACTGAATGCTTTGGAAGGTGTCCCCAAAGTATCTCAGAAGATAAATAAAGCACATAAATGCTGAAAATGGATGCTGTGCCTTTTACGCTTTTTTCTCCTAAAATGACCAGCAAAGCAGAGCACCAATATAAACAGATCTGTGTGCTTAATCTCTCTGTTACCAGCGTGATTATCTTCCACTGCCAACTCCCTGGTTCTGTAATTGCTTTTAAGCCTTTTGGTGTAAAAATCTCCCTGGGAGAAGACTGTGCCGATGATGACTCAATCACTCTATTTTCTATTCCCCCGCAGCATCTGTCCCGTGTCCAAGAGGAACATGAAACCGCATTCCCAGTGTATTCAGCACACAGTGATGGTCATGGAAGACTCCATTCTAGCTTCAGTCAAGGGAATTTTCTCTAAATGATTTATGCTTAAATACTAATCACAGTAACTAAAATCTACCCGAAGGGCAAATCAATCTAAACATCTACACCATAAATCACCTATTTTGTGTTGGAAGCCATAGATTAAGTTCTTTTGTCTTTTATCTTGAATAGAAATTGCTTGTACTATTTTTCAAAATGCTTAGCATACTTTTCTTATTAAAGCCAGTAACTATTATTTTTGATGGGAGAGATGTTGCCACCTTCTTTTCCACGATCTATTCTCTTTCCACCTCTTTCTTCCCTTCTCATTTACTATTTAAAACATTGATTTAAAGACCTACTACTTCTCTAAAATTTCATTTCAAAATGCTTTCACTTTTGCAGATGGTGGAAGGCTCAATCATTATTTCAGTAGTTTGGATTCGTGAATAAATTCACTCCCTTATTGGTTAGAGCTCTTAGTTTTTTATCTCATTAGTTCAGACGGTTTTTCTATTCATCTCCATTTCTTTAAAAATATAGTACTTCTTTCAAAAATTCCTTGCACGAAATTCTCGGAAAGCAAGTTGGGAGCCCCTTCCCTCCAAGAGAATTGCTGTTAGGTATTTTCTTACTCTATTTTTTGCTGCTTTATAGAACAGAGCACAGAATTCTATTGCATTCAAATACAAGGGATATTAATGCCTATACATTTTTTTTTTTTACTGTGTAAGTTTCTTCTCAAAAATTTAGAAATACCACTCCACTGTTTTTAAATATTCATCAGAAAATGACTAAAATATATAGCTGGACTGACTTTTAACATCGTTGAAAGGTGATTCTATTTATTTTCCTTAAAAATGTGCTGAAAAATTTTCCTATGGAAATTTAAAATTTCAAATAGGAAATGTTATAACACTGATTTCTGCTTGTAAATTTTTTTACAATAAACGATAAGACTGTATCATTTTTCAGTCACTTTAATCTGGTCTAGAAAGTATATAGTTTTTTTCCCCCACTATACCTTTCAATATTAGTTTTGATGGGTTTTTTCCTTCTGAATGACTATCACTTTCAGCTTGTGGGTTGGTGTTTTTTCCTGCATGTCTATCACAGACTCACACATTTTTCTGTCTCTTTATATATTGTTTTAGCATTCTTGATCATGCTTTTGTGCAACATTTTTGTGAAAATGTGGTATTTTGGTGCCAGAGACTTTGAATCAGTGTGCAGTTGACCAAAAAATCATGCAGTTTCCACTGTTAACAAAAAACTCTGATCAAATCAGAAAAAATAATCTAGTAGTGGTAGAATTTCAATAAGAAATTCCTCTGCCCATAGATGAACATAGGGATAGAATTAGTAACTCAATTCAAAATAGTAGTCTCAAAATTGTCTTGATTAACATTTTCCAAGGCAGTGATTTACTTTTCTTCTATGTTTCTGATTTTATATACATTATATATGTTACCCATTATATTTATACACATATATACATAAGTACATAACATCCAGTGATATTTTCATGTCAATATATTTCCTTTTGTGCTGTTTTGAAAAATAATTATAAATGTAATTTAAAAACAAATAATTTAATTTATAAATTAAGATAATTTTAAATCATATTTTCTACATTTTCTCCTTTTTCATGTACTCTGTTTTGAGATAAATTCTAATTGTCTGTCAGTCTCAAAGTCTTTATTCCTTTTCTTTCGTGCTGTAAATTTTTTCATAGGCCTTCATAGTTTTGTTTGCTTATTTCACTGATTTTTTGATTGATTCCTGTCAGTGTTGCTCATAAATCATAAGTAGCTGCTTCTAAGACCAATCACAAAATCCAGAAGAACAGGAAGTTGGTTAGGCTACCATTTACTCCCACCCAAGTAGCTTGCATAATAACAATTCTTATGACTTATTTTCAGGGCCAGAGGGTAGATAAGCTACAGGTCAACTTCTACATTTGTAGCAAAGCTGGAAGTGTACAATTTTCTGGGATGGAGTCTAAGGCCTGGGCCGGTGGTGAATGGAGGGACAGATATTTGCACAGATAAATCTGGGATTAGATAATAGGCCAGATGAAGATCAATGCTCCAATACTACCTCTTTTCTAGACATTCTGGCTAAAGACAAACTGACCACAATCTCCTATGGAAGGGAAAGGTCAACATAGGAGGAATGTGTGTTCTGTTTACCTGACATATTTGTACCTAGAGAGAACCACTAAGTTGTGGGACAGAAGCATTTAAAATCATCATAGTCCAAGTGAAGCAGTAAGCTATAAAAATTCTCTGCAGACTGTTGAATACAGAGTAGCTTCATATCTTGCATATTTGAATGAAAAGACACACACACACACATATATATATATAATCTCCATGATGAGCAGGCAGGCCACCATTTTGTTTTTCCTGCTGATTTTGTTATGGATACTATAAAATTACAGGGTAATAAGGTTGTGCATCCCAGCAAATATCAGCATCAAATTCCTCATCCTCCATGGCAGTGTCTTTACATGGCTTGTCTCCAAGAAGTTAATGATGTTAATTTCTTAATTGGACGTTGTTGGCATCCAAACAGCTCACTTGCCTGTCTCCCTGCTGTTCTCTCAAGACGTTCTTGGCAAAAGGATCATGACAGCCAATCCTCCTTCCTTACAGTGCCAAGAACCTCTCTCTACAGTTTAAAATGCCCCTCTGCAAGGAACAAAACGCACAACTCTTGCCACACCAGAGAAGTGCAAATAGGTCTGCTGAAAAAGCAGTGTGGATTGCTGCTTTGAACAAAATCAGGTAGTGGTTAAAGAGGTTGAAAGGAAGAAAATCTCCTTTAAGATGAGGAAGAATGAATGAGTGCACTAGCATGCAAACATTGAAATTAAGTCCTGTATGTTTGGATGGTTTTGCTCCAGAAGTTACAAGGCAACATGCAATCCTGAGTGCACTTACCAGGAATCCCCAAGTGATACCCAGTAGTGAAATTTGCTTCAAATCCTCCCTTTGCCAACTCTTCATCAGTGATAAAAAGAACAGTCATCCTGTTGGTGGTTGAGAACACATCCTTTACTGGACCAGGCCCTGTGTACACAGCTGCTCCAAAGGAAAACGAGATAATTAGTGAGACAATTCTTCAACTCGAAGAAAATAGATCCTTTTCCTCAATTGTCTTCCAGATGTATGCAACGTGCAGCATGGCTCGCTGCAGAATAGCCACATGTAAGTGAGTGTGTACATTCTTTTACATTTTAGACAATGCTTCTAGGAAAGCCAACTTCCCCAATGACTTTTTCTAGTATTAATTAAGGTTTCTATACCTCTATGATTTAACAATGAATGACTCACAATATTGTCTGGCTTAGCACCACTGTTCAAAGCTCATGTTACCCTAGAAAAATGATTCTTTTCCTGCTTTTAAAGACCTTTATAAAATAACAGTGCTTATAGTCTCCCTTAATAATTTTTTGTCCAAGTTTATTCGACATTTTTTATAAGTTGAATCATTAACTTAATCCAAAAGATGAATTAATTAGAGACAAATAAACCTAAATGGTAGCTCTCAAATTATTTCCATCTAATCCCTGGGCTTGAGGGTTTCATAAACAATAAAATACTCTTGACTAAAAAACACACTCTCTCTCTATGTATATATATATGAATCCAATATACATTGGAGTCCTTGAAAGTGATTCTGTTTCAAAAGAATGTCTTGTCTACAAATTTGAAAACTATGATTATGAGATCTTTTTGGAATTCTTACTTGCTTTTCAATGATTGATGGAAATACTATGAGGTAAAATGATAAAAATGGGTTTTTCTTAGATAATGAGACACTGTAGTTTTTATTAGAAAGACAATGCAAGCTGAAAATGGAAAAACTCCTCAAAATGCGTTTATAACTGCATATATGAAAATCATATTTGAAGTTCCTCGGTTCTTGCTAGCACGAGGCTCCTTGCCTCACTGAGACTTTCATTACTTATCTGTTCTGTGTGTGGCTCTCAAAATCCTCTCCCAGGAAACTTATACTCTAGAACTTGGTGGGATTTTGCTGAAGAACTCTGCATAATGGGTGATGGATGAGTGTGGCTGGGGAACCCTCTCCACCACTCAGCTCCTTCATTGCTATAGAAAGTACCCTCTGGAGTTTTTACCCATTGGTTGCAGTGTTCATGTGATTGCATAGCTATCTGGCCAGATTTTATAGGAAATGATTAATATAGGTCTAAAACACAGTTAGATAAGACACTTTTACTTGTAAGTTGTGTTGTTTCTGCATTTCAGTTGACCTTTCATGCATTTTCATAGTTTAATGCATGACTTATCGAGAGACAATTTCTTAATAAGTAGTTCAATAGGATATTGGCTATTATTGGATCTTTACTATATGAGCATCTATTTTATGATCTAGGTATAATAATTTCCCCTGGAATAGTACACTTTTCCTCTATGTCTATTAAAAAATTAATGATCAATAAATATAGGGAAAATCAACTTTGGTCAATTTTTTAAATCATTCTCAGAGACATATAGAAGCAACTAGTACTAGAGACACAGAGAAAGTAATAATGGAACATAAAATACAAATTATTTAAAAGTTTTGCATAAAACCCACAACTGTTTCTTTAGTTTGAAGTGAAATGAAACCTAATTGAACAGCTATCTATGGACATACGATGTGCACATAATGCATAGAAAACTGCATTAAGGGTGTTCTTAGCTCTTAGTCTACAAGGTGTAATGCTTACTGTGGTGAATTAGTATCAGTTGGAAGGAACTGCTGATGCAAAGCTATTAATCCTGGCTTGCCAAGAACACTCAAGAAGAATATTATTCTGTCGTCATTGCAAACATGCCTCATATTGGAAGCTTCAGTGAAATTCGACATTACTCTGCTGTTGTATTTTCATTTTGCTAGTTGTGAAAGTGTGACTGCACTTATTCAGAGATGCTCTCAGTCCAACGTCTTGAGCCATTTGACATTCACAACACTTCAGTCGGAGACTTACCTAACAGCAAGGAATCGTCTCCTTCACCATCTCTGATTTCAACTACATCTGCAATATTTTCTAAATCAAATTCTTGAAAATGAAGCTGGATATTTTTTCCCTGTTGTGCATTTAAATTCCAAACACCTTAAAAGTAATAAATAGCAACACTTAGTTTAAACAGAATTCTTTTGATTTCTCTTAAAAACTTCAATCTCTTGAGGATTTCAAATCACTTTCCAAGATTTTTTCATTTTATAAAAAACAACATTCCAAGCTGTTTGTGTATGTATGTATGTGAAGAAATGTCTTGTGTAATCCAGAATATTTATAGTAAAATTTCAATTAAATATGAAATAATTTACTGTAATTGAATTTGTTTTATTTCATATAAAATGGAATACTTTAATCGAAGCTTGCAAATAGCCTTTTACTCCTACAATCCAAAAGTTATGAATATCTAAAGTTATGGACATTCTATTTCCATTTATTTTATTTTCCATGATTAAATTCATAGGAAAAATGAGGTGATTAAAATGCAGTTTGTACGGTAACTAAACTTTAATATTCTTTTAAGTAATTGTTGCCATTATTTATATGTTGCTAGTTCATTTTGAAACAAAACTGAAGCAAAACAACACAAATTAGTATCAATAAACACTCGTTCTACTTTTTATATTGAAGTCTAGTTGATTTGCAATGCTGAGGTAGTTTCTGGCATACAGCATAGTGATTTAGTCATTATATATATATATATATACACTTTTTTTCATATTATTTTTCATTATATGTTATTATAAGATATTAAATATAGCTTCCTATGCTATATAGTAGGACCTTGTTTTTTTAATCTGTTTTATATATAGTAGTTTGTGTCTGCTAATCCAAAACTCCTAATTTATCCCTCCCCTATGTTTTCCCTTTGGTAACCATAAGTTTGTTTTCTATGCCTGTGAAACATTTCTTTTTCTTTACTGATTCCTTAAATGATTTTGTCTTTAGATTTTGTTCTAGCCTCTTTCCTCATTCTTGATGAATATTCTCATTCACTCTTTTTTTAAAAATTGAAATATAGTCCATTTACCTGTGTCAGTTTCTGGTTTATAGCATAATGTTTCAGTCATATATGTACATATATGCATTTTCATATTCTTTTTCATTATAGGTTACTACAAGATATTGAATATAGTTCCCTGTGCCATATAAAAGAAATTTGTTGTTTATCAATTTTTTACATAATATTTAGTATTTGCAAATCTTGAACTCCCAATTTATCCCTTCCCAAGCCCTTTCTCCCCAGTAAGCAAAAGTTTGTTCACTATGTCTGTGAATCTATTTCTGTTTTGTAGAATAATTCATTTGTGTAAGATCATTTTATCAACATAGTGATAGTCTTCATTTTCTACACCCTTTTTTGAGAAGTAGATACATTTATCAACTTATTTACTGTGTATGGGTGTAGGTGTCTCAGATTAAACATGTAATAAAGGGAACACACAATTATTCCTTCTCCAACTCATTCTTGTTTTCATTCTTTCTGTCTCAGCAAACGGTACCACTAATCATCCACTCACAGAAACCTCTGCATCTTCCTTGACCTCCTCTCTCCTGCCACATCCAGCCAGTCTCCAAGGCCTGCCAACACTACCTCCTAAATCCTTGGATTCCCACTCCCTTCTCAGTCTCCACTGCCACCCTCTGAGTTCAAGCCACTGTTATTTTCATTTCCTAACTGGTGATGCGGGTGGCTCTCCTCCCTCACCATCTCTCTGATCTCACAGCCAGATGGCTCCATCTAAAAAGGAAACTTGATTGTATCACTATTTTCCTGTAAACCATTTAAAGTCTCCTCAGTGCTCACAGAATAAAATCCAAACTGCTTAACATGGTGTGAAATACCTTCACACCTCAATTTTCTCATTTGTTATCATTAATTAATTCTGCTTGGAGATTCAGGAATAAATCAAGGTCATCTACCTGTAAACTTTTGTAGGCTGAGAACCTTCCATGTCCCTCCACAGCCTCCCGTTTTTGCCCTTATTTTAACAGTACGTTAGACATTTTGTAATGCCTGACAACTTATCTGAGTCTTTATCTAGACTGCATTATGTTTGTTTCTTCTTTGCTTACCTTAATGCCTAACAAAGTAATCAATAAATATTTGTTGAATAAAAAAATAAATTTAATACATTTCTCCAAACTGTTTTTTCAGTGTTCCACTAATTTTTGGATATTTTTAGATCATTATTTTGTACAAATGACATACTTGAAAGAGATTTTCAATGTGAAGTAGAGATGATAATCTCTAGTTCCCCATATAAGTCAAATTAGATTAATGGCTGTTCATTTTTTTGAGTCCAATATCTCTTCATCATAGTGATCCTGTTCTCCTATGGAAGTGACCCTTATCTCTGGATCATTTAAAGGAAGAGAAGTTGAAATTTTCTAAGAACACATTTTTCACTGCCACTGAGACCTTTTTTTCTACTGGTAGAATTTTCTATTTAGATTGGCGGTGTAGCCATAGAAGGCAGAAGAACATGTCTGTTTCCTAGAACTACTGGAGTGGAATCTTTGTGGGATGAGCTGGGGAATCAGCATCTTTAACGCAAGCAATCCCTATGCAGCTCTAACGAGCTTTTGTATTTAGAACTGTGACCTAGAGATAAGCTTTGTATACTTTTAGCATACTAGTCTGGTCGTCTCTCTAGTCTTAGAAATTTTCAGTGAGTCTCGTTAGTTCATCTTTTATACTGGAAATCTAATCACATTATCTAGCTGTCTGTTTTACTAACTTTGGTCTTTATTTACAAAAGGCGTGGCTGTCTCCATTGGCTTTTTATACTTTACACTGACTTTATTTTATGGAACTGCAAACTTGTTTTATTCACTACAGGCATTAGATGCATAATCAAGGAGTGTGGTATCTGGAGTAAGGCTGGCTCTTTTGCTTACTGTTTTTCTGCAACTTTTAAATTGGAGGATTATGATAATATCACCTGTTTTAAAGAATGATTGTGAGAACTGACTGAAATAAGGTATATTAAGCACAAGCGCAGTGACTGGCATAAAATAAATGCTGAAAAAGGTAGCAATTAATTACGGTTACTCTTGTCATCACTATATTAAGCAATCTCATAGATGTGGTAGTTGTGTACAGAAATGGCAAATTTATAATCTACTGTGCTGTATCAAGAGGAGAATCTAACTTTGATATAGACATTTTTTTTTTCTCATGGCCTGAAAAAGAAATGACTCACAGGAAGCCTGGTTAGGGTAGTTGTTTGGGAAGTTCATCGAAGTGAATGTTGTATTGGGCTCCCACAGTTCAAAAGGTCCTCCACAGTCCGCTAAAAAATAAAGCAGAGAAAAACCATTAGTAACATAAGGTTAATTTCAGAGACATAATACTATATGCCAGCAAATTTCCACTTATGTATCTTGGAATATTCGTTTTGACAGACACATTTTAGAATGTGTGTCAGGGAAAATCATGCCTCTTAAATAAGGGGGAAAATATAGGTAAATAAATCTCCTTACTGAAGAACTTCTCAAAATCTGAAATATTCTTATGTTCTTTGTGATTCTCCAAGAAGGAATAGCACTGTTCAGTATTTCCCAAAATTATTTGGGCAAGGAAACAATTTGGATGAGCATCCTTTGTAAATAGACTTCATGCGATAAGGTATCAACCCTCTGCTGCAGATAAAAAAATGAATCTTCATAGTAGAATGAATTTTGTATCTGCCAATCTCTTATCAGAAGGGCTAATAAATCACTAATCATGATATTTCTTGTTTTTCTACTTTCTTTTCTTTTTTTTTTCTACTTTTTTCTTTCAGTAGAGAGGAAGCTTCACCATCCTGAATATTGTACTGTGGCATTTGGCCATCAAGAAAGGGAGACAAACAAAATCTCTACTTGCTAAATAATTGCCCTAGACTGTCCAGGAGTCAAGTTGGGACTGAACTTAATGCTGATTTATTAGAAAAACAGAGCACAGATCTTTCAGTTAATAGTTTGATTTTTCAAATGGGTAGGTTGAATTTATGAAGTTCTGGAGTTTATATTTATCTGACTTATTAACAGAAAATTCTAAAGTACTGTAAAAATTCATCAACTACTTTAAGTATCCTAATTTTATCTTATTTTTTATTACCATGTTACATTTAAAATGAAAAGAATAAAAGTAACCTAATTAGAAGAATATAGAAAACCGACATAAGTATATATTTTCCCAATCATTAAAGACAGATGATAGAAGAATTATTTACACTCAATAATAAACATCAGATTACAGGAGGGAAAATTAAGTGTCTCTACATTTATGGCAGTGAGTTCAGTCATATCCTCTTCTTTGATCCCTCTTTTACATGTTACTTGCCTCATTTATATAGATCCCTTCAACCCATGTGCATCTTCCAAACTTGTATGTAATAATCCTCTTAGATTTGGGTGTTATGATATGCACAGTGGGACAGAGAGAGGCAGTTGCTGTGGCTCAGAGTAGTATCATTGCCAACATATCCTGTTTGCAAGGTGACAAGCCTTGGTCTGCCTTATATGCCCTCCTGGGCCAGGCTTGTCCCAAGCCAGATGAGCTTAGCAAGAATAATAAGACCTCTTACAAAACCTTATTGTTTGCAAAGTTTCCATGCACATTGTCTCATCTGGGGAGAGAAGATGGTGTATAAAAGAAAGATGTGTTGAAGCTGGTGGATTAAAATTGTTGCTCTGAGTTAGTTATTTGTCTTTTTGAGACTGGATTTGCTTGTATATAAAAGATATATGTATATATATTAGAGATTTTCAGGGTCGTTGTAAAAATCAGACATAATTTATGAAAAGTGCCTACACATTACCTGGCATACTCAGTACTGGTTTCCAATGCATCCTTGTGAATTAGGTAATTATTATTACTATTTCAATTTTAAATGGACAATCTGGGCATTGGAGGTATTCCGTTACTTGCTAATGCTGTGCATATAAACAGTATAAAGTCAAGACTTCAACTCAGTTAACCTCAAGCTCATCTCACAGTACGTTACTGTCTCTTACTGGTTGATCAAATGAAATTATTTCAACCATGTGGTCCAAGCCATAGGCAGGGTTTAGACTGAGTCTCAGTAAGTGGCACTTGGTGGGTATGTGATGTTTACTTGGGTACATGACAAAGAGGAGGACAGAAGGGAACACAGATGAGAGCACTAACAAGTAAGGTCAACAATGGGTAGGTCTGGAAGGAAGAAAGCAGTGAACACAGGGTGCTGAAGAAGGCACTGGAACCAAAGAAAGAGTAATGATGCACAACAAGGGCAAGTGCATCTTCTGGAAGGGGTGAGGGAAAGTCTGAGGAGACTACATGCTCCCACAGCAGCTGTGCTTCTGAGCTAATCCTCTCCTTGATCATGTGACTCACTGTCTTGCAAAGACTTCTGAAAAAAGATTCACTATAATCCCTCAACTCCCGTGTACACAATGCATGTAATTTTAGCAATTCTAGGTGCCATGCAATGCTTCCTTGTCTTCTCAAGGGAAATAATGGAGAAGGGAAAGTGTAGCTGCAGGGACAAACATAAAACTGCAGATTAAAGACTGAGGAACACCAGCTCTTTCTAGTTCATAGATTGAGTCACGGCCAGCGTGGCCATTGATGCGGTGGGGGCTGGGGGGTGTTGTTGTTTAAGCATTCTCATTTTCTCTTCAAGGAACAGGAAAATGTCAAAATCATATACTCCTAATACAGTAAATAGTAACCAACTTGGAGAAGGTACTGAATGTTCACCTCTCTGAACACTTGGGCAGTACCTTACAGTACTTGACAGTACTCATTTGTAGACGAGTAGGTGAGACTTGAATAAACACACAGCCAGAGCTAAAATGTTGTCAAGTGTGACTGTTAAGTATGTCAAGGTATGAAGTTGACTTAGCATTTCTCCACTGAATAGAAACCTTGGAAAATCCATCGCTTTAAAATACTTTTAAAAATAATAAAATACTTAAATAATTTTTGAAATACATTGCAAACATAATTTTATATCAAATAACTGATCAGTAAGATAGCTCTGATCCTTGGCTTTATAAGCTATATCAGTTACTCTCTGTATGTAGATGATTGTAAGGGACTGGCAAAAGCTCTTTCAGACATTCTAAACATGACGACACAATTTATTTTCATGGTGGTGCTGCTATAATGGACATGCAGCATGTGCTTCTCAACAGAAGAGCCCAAAACTCATGAAATTCTGGAGATCACAGTCATGCTGTGTCATTTAGTAAATCATCTTCACCCAGAGATCAAGAGTTAAATAGCCTGCGTGGTACAGGGAACTCTGCACATTCACGGTTGTTAAATTCTTCCATTTTTCTTTTTCTTGGCACTGTTCTCTCAAAGATTTGTATTCTGATTAATTTCTTACTATGCCAATAGGGATTTCCACTACATGAAATATGTAAATAATGTGCAGCATCTTGTAAACTGGTTGTCCAGGATAGATATTTTTCGTGAGGCATGTCATTTTTAATCCACGCTCTGGCATAATGAGATATGTGTCAATGTGGAGGCTTACACTGTAGGGTGGAAGGAAGGGGAGGCCAGCTTTCACTTGCAGTAGGAGGGTTCAAATTAATTTACAAGATATTTGTAACATGAAATAAGGATGATAAAAGTAAGTTGCTGATGGGTACTCTTATGCGAAGGAAATAATAAGTAAATTTTAAGTTAAAATATCTCACATTGATGTTTGAATATGTTAAAAGTGGCTGATTTTCCAAATCAGCAATTATTTTTTATTATCAGAGTAACAGATAACAAGCCCTACAGTATTACAGACAACATTTTAAAAGCTGAGGTTGTAAAATGAAAAGAAAATCTGGGGTTCAGTTTGTCAAAATTTATATTTCTGTGAACAGGTTATGGTGATCAGCCATGATATAAATATTTTTTATTACAATTTGTGGCAATGTAGTTCAAATTTTATTCCTTGTGGTTTAAATTTTATTTGTCGTTAATAGCAATCTAGCCAATAATAACTCTAATAAATAAGCTATTCGTTTTGAAGGTAAGAAGATGAAAACAGAAGAGCCCAAAACACACTGAGTTAGGAATGTATGAGTGCAGTTGATGTGGGATTTGCTGAGGGCTTGAATATCAAGTCATACTAATAGTATAAAAGACCAGCAGCTCGACTTGAACGTGGTCATCAATTACAAGGGAATTAAATAGGTACTGATTTATTTTTTACAGGAATAACCAAAATTAAAAATTATTTCACTCTAAGTATAATATCAAGCCTATGAAACTTCACATAAACTTTTATTTTGTCTTTAGAAATGGAAAATGGCCTAATGATGGCAGAATTGAGCAAAATGTAGAAATAGAGTGACTACTACAATAGCTAAAACTAGCTTGTCCTTTTTCTGCCTTAATTAGTTTTAACAGTCTGGAAGTAAGTCAGGGGCTGAAATGTGGATTTCTTTTTGTATATATCTAGTACTATTACTCAGTGCGAACTTGCCATGAATCATCCCAACTGTGTTGCAAATTGGCATTATATTTGTGCAATGGAATGTTAACTTTTTTAAAGTAGGCTCAATACAAGCCCAACATTTAAATTATTTGTGCTAATGTCACAAGGCAAAAATCATAGAGCTGGTGCAGCAGCAGATTAACATCACAAAATGGAAGACTCCCTAAGGTTATGGAAACTGAATTTACCTTTCCCCAAACGAGGCACTACCTGGAGCAACAGAAAAAACTGGCCTTTGCGAGTTAGTTACTTGACTGAGGTTATTTTCTTCTTTAAATGCTCTTTAAGAGCCAAAGACAAGGCTATTAGCCAGTCAGCCATAGTTTCCCTTTGTTTCTGCTTAAACAAGTCAGTGATCTGGAACTAGAAAAGCTCTGCTCAAATAAGAATTTCACTGAACCAGTTGCAAATGGCATTAGAATGAAATTGTTCAGAATGCATTTGATGGTAATTAACATTTTCTGCTGTGCTAAATATTGCCCTGAAGTGAACCACTTGGAAACTGGAACAAATATTCTCTGGGCAAATCTGAAAGTTTATATTTTAAAATCAGATGGTTATTCTACCGTTACAATTTCCCTATTGTGAAAATATGCAGGGATATCATGCTTCCTTGACCTCGAGGTATTACCTTTTCTCTTTCCGATTGGAATAGATATGAGGACTGTGTGGGTTAGATAAAGTTTTAATATAGAGAATCATATTTATAGTTTTATTTACATATGTATGATTTTATGCCCAAAAGTTGCCTCGAATTTTCTATTTCATATAATGATGAGGTTTTGCTACTTTTAAAATATTGATCCTATGAAACTATGTTACTTTCACCTAAAATTTTTTTCTTCTTGACCACTTATTGATTGGTGAATAGAGGAACATATCGGCAGAAAGGATTATGAAGACAATCTGTTTTATTAAATGACTGCAATATCGAAATAGCAAGATGTTGCAACTGTCTGGTATCCATAGCAATTATTTATCAGACCAGCAGTGATTTTAAAGATTATAATTTTTTTGCATGGAAATGTTTTATATAATAGACAGAAACAGTGTGGGACACCTACAGAAAATGGAGACAATTTTTTCTTAAACAATGCCGTGAAGCCCAAATTATTGCATTCATGTTGGTATTCTCTACATCCGTAACCTCACCATCATTTCCAAGCTTTGATTCTGGTATCAAAATTTTGTTTGGCAAAAATGTTTGTGTCACTGAAAGAAACATACAGCCAAAATAAAAGGAGAGAGAAAGAGAGAGAGAGACTTAGTTCACACCTAATAGTATTTATTGATGATCTATTTATGTGATAGAGCCAGTCAGACACTGGTGAAGCAAAGATGAATTAGATTGAGTTTGATGTCAAGAAAAATTCTTGCAACAATTTCGTGGCCAATATTATTATGTGGGAATGCATGCTACTGTCCTGCTTTTGTTTCAGTTTTATGAGTTTCATTCTGTCTCTCAATCTTACTGCTTCCTTAAAGATTTCTCCACTCTATACTCTCTTCTCCAAAGTCCTCTATCACTTAATCCTCTCATTTATAATATTTAGGGGCATATAGTTATATGTTGTTTTTAATATTGATTAATTTGTAAATTTATATGATATAGATTATGTATTTTTCATCTAGCAGTGGTTATTGCTAAGCTTACATTTCTTGTGCAGTGCTCTGCATGTAGTAGACATCTATAAAGTGTGAATGGATGTTCGAAATATTGAGGAGTTTACGTATAACCCATACACGTATCTAAACATGTTAATACACACAATGGTAAATGTAAACCAGCCTTTCGGTGGGATGTAACTGCTCATCATGGAACAAGTATGATAGTGTGATGTCTCTCCTCATCTTAATGGCTGCCCATTTGTTTGACACGCCCAAATACTAGTTATTTGTCTTTAAAACTTCTGAGTTTTAAAAGTCAGGTTTGTTTTTTTAACTTAAAGATTAGAAGCAAGAAAAATATATAATTTTGGAAGTAAAATCAAATCTGGATAGGTTACCAGCTGATTTGCTGATGTGAATATGGGCAGACTTTCAAGGGTGTTTGGCACAAAAGGGGAAGTGGAAAACGTGCTGTGTTTCATGACAGAACTAAAACATCTATGAGATTCAATGCAAGCAAAGCTGTAGAGCTAGATGAGCTTCCAACCAGCATTATCCAAAGACAAAAGGGATGCTTTTGCATCAAAGCTACAATGTACTGAAAACATCCCAATAGAGGGACAATAGGTAATAGATGTTTGATATCATATATCAATACACAGACACACATATATAGTTTATATGTTTGTTTGTTTTTGCTCAAATCCCATAGTCTGAATCTGAAGGTGGTATGAAGTGATTTCTCTGTTGACATAAGATGGTTGGTAATATATCTTTTGCTTCTGAGATGTCACGATCCCACTTTGAGTTTAGAACACAGGTAAACACAAGCTCCATTTTGTTCGTTTGAGATAAAAAAAAAAAAGGTCCCAGAGGACATGGGAAATCCTGCTCACTGCTATTGCAAGGTCTTACAAAGGCACCATTTTAGGACACAAATCTTTTGTGTGATCTATGTATTCAAATTCCAGGCACAATCATTATTATTAAATTATTCTGGAAATAAGCTTGGTGGGTTTCAGGCTTAACCAAACTCTTCTTGAGATCTTAACATCACTCTTTAAGAAGGCTATGAGAATCTTAAGGCTTCTTCCCAAAAGATTACAGGCCATGCTACATGGCGAATAAAGTATTAGTTTGTATTAAATTGAAAATGAAATGGAAATCAGCACCTTAATTATTTTCAAAAATGGAAATATACTAAAATTATCAACAATATGAGCATAACAAAGTGATTTCACTGTGAATTTATATATAACATGTAATATTTTACTAGTTTCCATTTTACATATATTTTAAAGTTTTTGATTTTCAGTGACAAAATAATACTAGGGCAAGATAATAAAAAATAAGCCAGAAAGAGATTGGCTTAAAAATATTAATAACTGAATTATGGAAAACACATGTTAAGGTTACTTACTAGGAAGTTCTGGTGGAGGAGTTGGGACCAAGGTTGGTTCTGGATAAAGACTCACATTGCAAATCCCATATGTTAGGCTAATATCATCCAATGCTATATCACTCAGGTATGCATTTTTAAATGCATTAAAAACAACCTGTAATTCAGAGAGGCATACAATCATTTCATAAAATGATTCCACCTTAATCTTCTCTGCGTTGATTTTTTGTGTCTGTGTCCTCTGGAGAATCAATATTGCCATGTCCAAATAAATGTGGACTAGTCATCGCATAGAGAAATATTGATGAATCATGTTTTTTAAGGTCCTTCAGCTGAGCCCAACTCCCTAATTATAATACAAGTGCTCATAATACAAGTCTGAATTTTCTCTAGTGTTTTTTTTCTTTGTTAGGCAACATTGTCAGAGTTTCTCTCTGTCTCTATCTCTATCTTTCTCTTGTGATATTGTCATACTCCACTGCACCCCACCATATATACACAGATCATCTGTCAGGGGAGAGCATTCTTCTTTTAGGTTCTTCCCCCACCAATATTAAAAATCCAGGTAGCTGTTTGCTTTCTTAGAGCACACAAACCCTGAAGAGAATACACACTGATTAGATAATTTAGATGAGAGAAGAAGGAAATAAGAGAAAATATGAGTATGATACAGCTACCCAGGGCTAGCTGGCATGGATCAGAGTTCACCCAGGAAGCTGGTGAGGGTGATGCTCAGAGGACACAGACACAGGCTTGGGAGAAAGGTCCAGTGCAGATGAAACATATTAGGTTTTTAAGGACAGTGGGTATTTTTAGCTGGATTTTCCTGTATCCTCTCCTGTTTAGGAAAGGAAAGACATAAGCTGAATTCCTGTCATATGTTAATTGTCATGTGAGGCACGTTGCATACATTATCTCATTTAATTTTTCCAACGCTGATGTACAGTTATCTGTTCACTCATTTGTTCATTCATTGCACCTACTTCATGACAGATACTTTTCCAAATAGGAAGTATCTTCTCCTTTTCTCCCCCTTTCACATATGCACAAGCTGAATCTCAAAGACACTAAGGAACTTGCTCAAGATTTCACAACAAAGTGACAAAGCCTAGGTGCAAATATTTGTAGAACTTGGCACTCTCACACTGCGTGATGAGCTCATTTTGAAAATGTGGATGCAGTTTTATTACCTTTAAAAAAATTCTTGGTGAGTTGAGCCAGATTTGGTCACTGCAATACTTATTTCCCTGCTGCTGCCATCTTATTATTACCTTGGTGTTCCATTTTCCTTTACCCTTTCTGGAGTGATCAAAAAACCAACAAAGATGGAGCAGACAACTTCACAGAAGAAATATAGGAACAGAAGAAAGAAGAAAAAGGAAAAGAAGGAAAAAGAAAGATGAGAGGACTAGAGTTGAGGGTCATTGATTATTGTCTGCTTTTTATCAAGCCACAGGAAAGCACTCGGGCTTCACTGATGACAATGTCTTTCCAGATATACATCTTCTGAAAGTTATACTCTCTTGTCTGAAATTATCCAATTAAAGCATTGTTCATTTAGTCAAACTATTAGCCTAGATTATCCTATATTCTAATTGCAAACACCCTTAGGAAGAGAACACATTAAGTTGTTATGTGAAAAATTAATTCACCCTAATGTGAAATAAATGATGAGAGACTTCCCAATGATACAGATCACAGAATTTCTTGCTACAGCAAATATATGGCAATTAAGTCAGAGTGGGGCAGGGTGGAGGGATATCAGTGAGTAAGGATGTTCTAACAGGCAAAGATGATTCCCTAGAAAAGTGCAGGGCTGATATAGGTGCTGTTTGTGAAAAGTTGGAAGATCTAGTCAGGCAGGAGACATGTAGGGTTGATCTGTGCTAAAAAGTTGCTGAAGAAAGCTGAAATATCCTTTAAGGTTTTTATAAATTTTATGGCTCATTATAAGTAGTACTTCATGCAGTAATTTGTTCCTCAATAAGTGCTTTTTAATAAGTCAATGAATAAGTGAAAATAGAGGCACTTAAAGAGTTTTTTTTAGAAAGGAGGAAGATTAGGAAAGTAGAGAAAGTGCCTTGGCTACGTTCAGAAACTGAGTTAGTTTTTTTCACCGTATTACCATAAACTTTAACTATTTTCGTAATACAAATACATGATTAGAAGTTATAAAGTATTTTGCCAACCTTAAATTCCACTGTTTCATTTAATGTTACTTGTGCGTAGTTCCAATTTTCTCCATAATTTCCTTCCTTTTGGAAAATTGTCTTCTCCATGTTTTGGTCACTGCTGACGTTAACGTTTAATTTATAGACATTTTCACCATACATATAATACCTAGTTTGGAAACAAGCAAAAATGAATGATTCCTACAAGAATATGAGTATTTTAGAGTTCTTCTAAATACTTTATTGTCTTTGAAATATTCCTTTTCCCCTCTGGTGAGGGAGTTGCTAGAGAAAGAGAGAGACTCCCCCAGCATTTTGCTACTCTATCAATAGGAAAAGTAATGGGACAACCTGGGATAACATCTTATTAAAATTTGAACCTGGCAACATAAGAAAAGCTATGTTACTCATTAAATAAAACATTACTTCATATGGGTCAATAACATACCAGAAACTAAGGCAGACTGGCTCCAAAGTGGGGTCTAAAGGGAGACTTAAAAGTCCCACTCTTTCTTGTCTCCCTCCTGGTCCAGTTGGGGTAGAAATGTAAAATCCTGTAAAAACAGCAAAAACGTTTTTACTTCACTTGAATATTAGCAGTTTCGTTGTGTGAGCTGTATCATTCATAAGCAGTAAAGAACAACTTTAAGATGAAAGTGTAAGGACACATATTCAGGTAGAGCGGAGAGAATGCTAGACTGGAATCCAGAAGGCAACTTCCATAATAAATTGTTATTTAAGAATATCACTTCTCAACACTGGATCTCCTAGTTTGTAAAACAAGAGCCTTGAACTGGAGCACCACTAAGGATGTATCAGGCTCTGACTTATTATGAGTCCACATGACTGTTGCATCATATTATTATGTCCAAGTACTACTTTAATTCCAATTTATTAATGTTTTGATTAATTAACCTGTTTAGAGACAACCAGTCCATGAAGGTATTTAGATGTGCTGGTGGACTAACTCATGATATAGGCAAAGACTTAAATACGAATTTGTAGGCAAAGTTAAGTGTTTCAAAGATGGTCAGTTTTTCATTCCATTGTGTCTACTGTGTTTCTCTAAACAAGAAGTTAACTGATTTTATAATGGTCTTCTCTTCCAATTCCTTTGAATGATAACTAGTCAAATTACAAAGGAGCAGGAAGCATGCTAATTCACATAATAGCTTTCTAAATGGCTCAAGCCACTACATAAAGTGCTTTTTGATCTGGAATTCATTATTCCAACCAATGATTTGAGTTACCTGAAGTGCAGTTGTGGGTGAGACATCTTGAACATTTTCTTAGGCAAATAATTTTTTAAATTCTTAGTTTGCAGCTCATGTATTTGACAGAACACAGAAATCATGGAACAAAATATGATATAAAGCAAAAGAAATATTGGATAAATTTAATTTTATTAGAATGTAATTTTTATGAAATGCTGAAATGTAGTGTGTGTTTGAAATCAATCTCCTTTCTTTTTTTTTCCAATAGAAAAAATTTTAGAACATTTTCATAATTCCAAAAAGAAACCCATGCCCAATTGCAGTCATTCCTCATTCCTGTCACCTTTCTTCCAGCCTCTTGCAACCACTAATCTACTTTAAACCTCCATAGACTTGCCTATTTTGGATGGTTCATATAAATGAAATCATGCAACAGCTGGTCTTTTGTAAATGACTTCTTTAACTTAGTGAATATTTCAGATGAACTCATCATCAAATATCTTAGTAAATGTAACATATGCACATTCACTGGATTTAGATTACAAGATATAAAGTAGAAATAAATGTATATTTAATACTTTATATTATTAACACACTACTTATGTTTTATATAATGCTGTGATATTTCATGAGTACTTCTTTTACCTATGGAGTTGGTTAGGGCCAATTATTCAATCCAATAAAAATGTAGTATAGATACAGAGGACATGTTTCAGAATCTACTATCTAAATGCTCAACTCTAAGTCCCTTTTGAGTTGCTTAGAATATTGTTGGAGAGGAAATAATTAAAACACTTCTGAATGTCATAAATTAGTACTGAAATGGCTAGCTTATTCATAAGTATTTCTAGTTAACTATAATTACATAAATTAAACACATATCATGTTCCTACTTTTGTTTGGCCATGTTCACAATCTATTAGTTATAATTAGAAATATTTTTGAATCTATTATTTACTCATTAAATAGTAATATACTCTGGGTTTTCAGTCTGAACAAGATATCATGATGCTATGAGCTTTGTATCATTGTTTAGATACAACACCATTAGATGGACTGTCGTACCTTATGAATTTTGCATAAATAAATTGAAAAACCACAATATACTAAATAGCATATAGAATTGTATATTTTGTAATAAAGTAAAATAACATATTAAATTTTTACACTTGTAGAATCAGCTAAATTCTTTAGTTAACAAATTAGAAGATGAAGGAAATTCCTCATAAAATTATGAATTTCAAGAGTAGAGAAAAATTTACTTAGTCAAACTACCCAACTGTCCTTATACTTCATCCACGACATTTTACCTATGGGGTCACTTGACCCCTATTTAGCATATGTCAGATACAGCAGAAATCACTGCATTTCAAAGCAGCCCATTCCATTTCAACATGACTAGAAAATTCTCTTCCATCTATACCTTTTTTCTGCTTGTTTCTCCATGAACTGAACTTAACCTCCCTCCACCCAGTGCTCCAGTTGAAGAGAAAAAGTGCTGGACACGTGCTGATGGTGATGAAGAGACAGCAGAAACCAAAGAGGTAGCAGAACTTCCTGGAAACTCAAGGTCCCTCTCAAAAAGAAAATAAGCTGATATAAATCACTTTGTGAGTTGTGGTGCATATACATTAACTGAATCTAGTAGATAAACATTGAAAGTTTTGGATTGGAGAATAGTGCAAATTCAGTAAGATTCGGTCAATATTGAAGAGTAATGTTATTTTCCAAAATTCTACATCACAGGAAAGATAAGGAAATAAGGACAATATTTTTGGGAACGCTAAAGTTACACTTGTTTTAGAATAAGTTTACATGCTAAATATAAAATACAGATATCTAAAAGATTTACTGTACTTTTGAAAATTGAGCAGTATAAGTATTTTCTTTTCAAGCTTCCTAATTAGAACAGTACCACAGCCAGTTTGTGTCTGTTAAATACATCTGTGGCATGAAAAGAAAATAGTTATTATATGTAATATTTGTATAGCATTTTTCATGTACTAGGTATTTTTCTACATTTTTTTTATAACATAATAATGTAATGTTCATAATATGCCTCTAGATTCAGGTTCTATTATCATCAGCCCACTTTCCAGATGAGGGAATGGCATCTAAATGGCAGAGCTCAAATTTACACCTAGCTAAGATTTCAGATTTTGATGATCCTTATTACAACACAACACTAATCCCCAAGTACTAGAAATGACCATGATTTCCTTGAGAAAGGCCAACAAAAAATGCTTTCTTGTGAGCTGTCTAGCTCTTTTGTGACCCCTATGTTTCTGAAGTTTTCACATGTTACTAACCTCATACCCCCTGAATGTTCTGAACAAAGGGGCCACTTCTGAGCATCCCAAGATGCAGACCTGTATCAGTGGCATGGTCTCAATTCCCTTTGTTTCTAAGTGGTGTGGAGAATCAGCACTGACTGTATAGAGATTTAGGAGCTGGTGCTCCACCAGGACAAAGTTCTTTAGAAGGACTCAGAAAGTTAAAGGGCTTAGATGTTCCTCCCTAAAGCAATGTTAATTCAAAGTTTATCTGTTTCATTTAGACTTTCCTGTCATTTAAAGTGAAGGCAAAGAACAAAACAAAACAAAACAAAACAAAACAAAACAAAACAAAAAAACCCCTGCATGGATAAGAGGAACAGCGGGAGAAATTTAATTCTCTTCCATTTCAGTGGCAGGATGTTCTGACACATAAAAAAGCAGGCTGAAAGAGAAATGCCCCTTGAGGGGGAATGACTGGTAGATTATGAAATCACCGGTATGAGAGTTAGGAAGGAATTATTAAGGCCTCTCCTCCGTTCTCATTACGCTGCTGCCTCTGGTGGGCTCTGAACTGCTCTGACTCGTCTCATTTTAAATAACTCCTGCTACATGACTTTATCCTGAGACTCCATTTCGAACCCAACTATTTAAAAACCTCCACCTGACATTCAACCTGTTTCCCTTTGGTCAGTTTCATCTTATTTCTTTAGTTACTTAATCTGTTGGCAAGCTGAAACCATTTTTCTCCTGTAATGTACTTATATTCTTCAACTATCAGTGGAATTATTTTATCTCTTATTATGATGACATAAAAGTAGAAAATGATGATTTGAACATCAAAGACTTCGACTCCATAAAAGCTATCTGTCATAGTCAATAGATATAAATGCTTTCTCCACTTTCCTCTAACTACTCTTGTCCAAGTGTGGTAGAGACATTTTTCCCTTTTTTTATTGCAGTTATGGAAAAAATTGGTCAAATTATTTGACTGTTTTAGGTCAGGATTCTTTAGAGGGTTGGGGTGATTATCACTTAGGGGTTACTTCAGCTGTGCAGATGACAAATTTATCCATAGAGGATCAGGCTCTTGGAAATAATTTGTTCAGAGAAGATTAATTATGTATGAGACTATGCAGGTCATAATTTCCAGTACTAAACATGTAGGTCAGATGGGATCGGCCATCTACGCAGAGCACATTTTTGGTCCGCAGGTCCACACTGGTGACTAATTTAGCAGGATCCTGTTAACTTCACTTTTAGGTTATATCCAGAATCTGAGTTCTTACCATATCTGTTCGCATTGTTCTCAGAGTCCCATGGTTTCTTCTCTGGATTAAGTGATGGCCTTTCCCTGGTCTCCCTGACAACAGTCTTGTTCCACCATAAACTATTGTACCGGCCAGTACGAATCCCATCACTCCTACACTTAAGCAACTTCCATAGCTCTTCATTTCACTGAGAGAAGAAGCCAAAGCCATAGAAGACCCATGTAATCCGGACCCTACTGGCCTTATTCATTCTATTCCAGCCACGCTGGCCTCCTGGCTTTTCTTCAAGCTGTCGGGCACAAGCTGTCCCTTTAGAGCCTTTGCTCTGTTTCTTCTGTCTGGAGTAATCTATATGGTGAATTCCTTCACTTCCTTAAAGGTTTGATTCAAATGTCACTTTTTCAATAAGACCTGACCTGATCACTTTTTTTTTACATTTGTAACACCTCAACACCTGGCCTCCCCATTGGCCTTACTTAGCTCTGTGTTTTCCCAGAGTACTCATTCACATTTAATGGACCCCCAAATGTAATTACTTGTCAGGTGGATTGCTTATTTCTGTTTTTCTTTGCCAATATGTGTTCCATGAGAACAGAAAATCTGGCTTATTTTATTCACAGATACATTCTGAGTTCCTTGAATAGGGCCTGGGAGTCAAAAATTACTTCTTAAAGGGAGGAGTGAAAGAATACATTGGATGGGGCTTTCAGTGATTTCTTAGGGAAATAGATTAAAAGTAGTCACTTTTTATTAAGAAATACCTTCAAGGTGAAGTAGTATGGTGAACCATATTTTGTTATTCTGGTAATGTATTGTTAAAGGAACCAGGATTAGTCAGATACATTTCTACCATGAAAAAAAAATAACTTTTTAATATATTTTTACTAGATGTCATTCACAATTGACATTAAATCAGCTATTTACTTTCAGATTATAAAAATAAGAATATTGATTTTTATAATATAAATGGCCATTAATAACAAATCACGATGCACATGTGCTCAGGCTGTTTTTATATTATAAGCTATTTAATTTAGTTAATAACTCACTCACTCAGAAATTACTTATTGAGTGAAAGCTGTAGACATTCATTCATGTATTTGAAAATAACTTCCCACATTAGTGAGATTCAGGCACTCAAATGCACTGGCAATTCAAAGACGTAAAAAGATAAGGTTCTGGTTCCTGACGAGAACACTGTGGTGGAAAGAAAAAAGTAAGTAAGCAAATATAACACCACGTGATGGGAAAAACAAACAAGAAAAAAGGTGTTTTAATGTTTAACAGAAAGGAAGATTTCAACTAGGAGGGTCCAGAAAGACTTTGTAGAAATGGTGATATGTGACCCGTGTCTTCAAAGACAAGGTTAGAGACAGATTTTGATATGCATTTTTTGAATTGAATTTAATTCTCATCAGTAACAAGAAATATTATAGGATAGATTTTGTCCAAGGTAATTATCTAAATGCATAAATTTCTATTCTGTCCTTTTTGTAATTTTCCTTACTTTGTATGATCCATATTACTTCCAGATTTGTACTTTGATCATATTTGGTGTTATGAATACAGGCTTCCACGGTTTACATGGGTGGTTTTCTCACTATGAGTTGCTTACCTCTTGATAATTCCCTGTGATTTCTGGTCTTCTCAGTCAAATATTATTGTTTCAATGTTAATGTTTCCACCTGAAATTCAATTCTAATATCCCATTCACGTGCAAAATATATGTACAAAACACAACCCTTCCCTTAGGATCATGCTGTAGAATCAGCTCTTCCATAGCTTTTCTCCTGTGGACTGAATGGTTGTGTCCCCCTCAAGGTTCATATATTGAAACCCTAATTCCCAATGTGATGATACTGGAAGTGGGGTCTTTGGGAGATAATTAGGTCATGAATGTGGAGCCCTCACAATGGGATTAGTGATCTTTTAAGAAGAGACAGGATGTTCTCATGTTCTCTGTCTCCCTCCACTATGTGAGAATACAGTTAGAAGACAAGAAGGGGCTCTCAGAACCATCTCATACCTCAGACTTCCAGCCTCCAGAGCTGCGACAAATTAATATTGATTATTTAAGACAACCAGTCTGTGGTAAGCTGTTATAGCTGCCCTGACGGACTAAAAAAGCTTGTCAGAAGAAGTAAACCTGCCTCTTTATCTGTATTTCAAGAGGACATGATCTTGTATATTAAAAATTCTAAAGAATTCTTAGAAAACTAATAGAGTTAATATACAATTTCAGCAAGGCTGCAGAGTACAAGATCAATATGCAAAATCAATTGTATTTCTATACACTAGCTAAAAACAATCAGCAAGTGAAATTAAGACAAAACAGACCGAAATTCAGAAAAGTTAATTATCTCCCACAAGTCCACTTAGTTAATAATAAGTGGCAAGTCTAGGGTGACAAACTGTCTCTTTATCTCTAATACTCTCTGTGTACTTTTCAGTATTTCATGAATATATAAAAGAATATATTTCTTGAAATATTTTTACTTGCCTATTTGATTACTATTTTTCACTTAAATTCATTTACTAGTTCATGTTTAAAAAAAAAAAAGAATATCTGAAGAGACTGTCTTGCATTTAATACTGCTCACTTTGAACCGAAGAATGACACATGCGACTTTTTTTTTGGTTTATGAATTAAACACGAATTATACCTGAATCGTTGCCAAAAGTGTGGTCAAAATTTGGTCCAGTCAAGGGAGGAAAAGTGTTTCCCTGAACCCTTTCCCACTCATTATCATCATTTAGATCCTGGACCCAGAAACAAAAGCCATCCTCAAAATTACAGTTGATTTTCTCATAATCTGTGAAATAAAAAAAAAAAAACTTCAGATTTAGTCTACAATATGACTAATTATAATAGATCGAGATGAACATAATATAAACTCACAGTTTATAATTAAGTGGCATGCATAAAATTATTTTTTAAACTTTATTTGACTGTTTAACTCCATTTAGTTAAAAAAAAAACCCAGCTTTTTGTTGCCAACTGTGTTAATATGTTTCTTATGCCCCACTAGGGCTTTAGCAAAAGCATCTTGTTCTTACTCTTTGATTTTTAAATCTCACCTCTGTTGATTTACCCACATAAACTTTGTCCTCAATTTTTGTCTCTCCCTTTTTATTTACTAAATGTAATATTCTGGTTAAAATTAAGTTGATGTGGAATATTATCAGAGTTAGTTTTATGCTAATTTTTTTTACTTTGAATACTTGTATATAAAAGTTTAGTTCAATTTTCCTATTAATTCATAATTTTTCTCAAATTGGTTATTTGATTGTTTTGAAAAATGTTAACTATTTTCTAATTCATTTCCTTCCAAGTATCAGGTAGAGGTATACTTAAGAGATACTCATTAAAGAACTTGCATAATGAAACATATAATGATCTTGTTCTGGAATTTTAGGTTCTGCTACTTAAAAAATTCCATTACAGTTTTAAAGCAACTGAAGATTCAAAGGCTGAGGAATAAACAGTACTTACTATTAAGCTCTGTGCTGTTAAATGCAGTATATGTTGCATTAAAACCAATATAATCATTTTCATCAGATTCTATAAGAAAGGTGGCAGTAACTTGGTTGGAAAAAATCCTAATTGTGCCAGGGCTCTTTTCCCAGAGAGAAGCTACAAAAGAAAGTAAATGACTGTTATATTTATCTGTTTATCTATCAGTTGATCTGTCCATCCATCCATCCATCCATCCATCCATCCATCCATCTATCGATCTATCAAATTTTTTACCTGATCCTATTTGGTTAACTGAAAGAATGTCTTATGATTAATTTATTTAACTAAAACATCTCTTCTCCTATGATAATAATGTTTCAAATTATTACATATATTTGTGGTTTAAAAACTATATTTTTATTTCTAATTATTGGTTACATATACTTTAAACATATTTAAAAAAAGATGCATTTCTTTTTGAAAAAGTTCCTATAAGAAACACACAAGTTAAACAGCTATAAAACAAAAAGTGAGTTTGATTCTGTCAGGTATTTCCCATGCCACACTAACAGGGGCTAAATTCAATCACAATAATAGAAATAAGAGTATTCCTTTGGCTTTCTATGACTGTAGGACCTCAGAAAAGTACCAGGCAACTTAAAGATGGTACAGAATTTAATATTGATTTCATCACTTTTCCATCTTGATTCTAGCTACAAAAGGTAATATCTTTTTAGATTTTTGATTCTCAAATGTTAGTATAGTGCTTGGGATATAAGGAGTACTCATATGATGATTTATAAAAGCATTGCTATATAAAATTTGCTTTTATAAAAATAATTATTTAGCACATACATTCTCAAAGTGGGTGATATTTCCTCCTACGGGGTAAAAATTTGTTCTCAAGGGCAAAAGAATCTTAATTTTTAAACGTATAAAGCTCAGTTATTCATACAAGACATAAGCAGGTATACAGAATATCTGAAAAATTAAAATTTAATGGGGGAGCAATTAGGGAAAAAAAGATCTAAAAATTCCTTAGTGGGAATGGTAATAAAAAAAGATAAGAAACAATGGTTTAGCATTTTAGTTTGATGGTTTGAACTGGGCATCAAATTCAAGTTTATGAAAAGTATCATGCTTGCAAATTGAAGACAAAGCACCAGTGTTACTTACTGAGCTCCAAAGAAAGATACTGTCATAAACTACTGAAAAATTCTGTGCTCATCATATAGAAATTAGTGAGAAAATGTGATACATGCACGATAATTTCAATAAAATCGAATGGAAAGAAAATCGTGAGCAAGCATTGATTCGCATCTTTTCCCCAGTAATGCTGTATGTCAGTCTTTCAGTATTTTCTCATGAAGAACTACACTGGTTATTCATATTCCTTCCACTCTCCTGTATAACTGTGTCATCCAAATGATTCTCATATTGAAAATCTTTGTAGTCCATAAATGTCTAGTTGCTTAAAGGATGTGAATATTCTAGAAAATTTGCTTCAAACCTATCTGCCTCTCTTTCTTGCTTTCTTTTTTAAAGCAATGGAATTTGAGGGGACGGGTGGGGAGAAATGGCTACTGGTTCAATAGCACTCTTCGTGGTTGTAATCTGTTGGATTCCCACGTTGTCTAATGTTATTGCACTAGTCTAGATAGTCTGGGGTTTATGTCCTGAGATCCTTTAATATGCTTCAAAGATACACACAAACTTCTGGAAATGGTGTAGAATATTTGCATCTGTAGAGACTTCATAAAATTTTCATCAGATCCTTAAAGTTGTGACTAGAAAGAGTCCCAGACCACAGATCCAGTGGAAGGAACATATCTTATGCATTCAGGAAAGTAGTACAAGACAGTGGTTAAAAACAGAACTCCAGAGGCAATGTGAGATTTATTTCTGATTCCATGTCTTATTAGACTTCTCTGTGCCTCAGTTTTCTCTGCTTTGATATAATAACACCTTCCATAAAGATTTGTGGTGAGGAGTAAATAAGTAATTTCCATATGATAGACTACCTTGTTTATAGTAAATGCTCAGTGAATGCTAGCCATTATCCCTCTATCTCCCCCACTGGATTGTAAACCCTGAAGATGCAGAGATTATACTTAACACCTTCTGTGCCTCTGCCATTGTGTCAGAGCATGGGCAATTTGTCATCAATATTTGGGTGCATGAATTAAGATGTGAGTAAATAGAGCAATAGAGTTCGCCTACATAAAAGAGTCATCAAAGAGCTGGGACTGGAGTTAAAAGAAAAACCAATTTCCTAATCATTTCTAAAGGCTGGATTTTTCTCTAGCTGACCCAATAAACTTTCAGGCAGTAATTCTTTAAGAGAATCCGGTGTCTATTACTAAAATAAACAATACTTCTATGGATATTAAACTTGCCAAACAGCCACATTTAAGTGTGAGTTTACTCATTTATCTTCTAACAATAAGGGCTCCAGTGAATAGGTTTTGCCAAAGAGGAAAGCTGGGAAGTATAATTAAGACACAGGGGAATTTGGAATGAGGGCAATGGTCAGGGATGACAGACTTTCCACAGAGTATAATTCAGCAGATCTAGCTCGAAACTGTTTATTTTATCTAATTTATAGGAGAAGAAATTCTGCCATTGGATTAGCTTCTTTGTGAATTATAAGAGATTTCTAACATATTCAACACATATCTTTGAGTGCTCACTGTGGATCTGGTATGGTCTAAGTGCTGATGACCTGGAGAAGAAGTAACCAAGTTCCCCATTAGCCTCCTAGAAAGTTCAGATTAGTGAATTATATTAACAAATTACTTTGGAATTGATAGATGTGGGAGAAATGCCATGGGAGTACTGAGGAAGTAATTCTTAATTTTCCCAGGCACTATGTCTGGGGAATAGTCAAGAGCCTCCTGGAAGTCCAACACATTAAGCCAGTTCTAGTCAAACTTTTCCGTATAACATAACCCCTATGAACAGAAGTGAAAGCGTACTTCTAACCATACGTGAAAGTCTTCTAATAAAAGCACAAATTTTAACGAAAATGCTGTGAAAAATGTTTGCATCTACTATTTAGTTCTGTGTCTACAATATGATTATTTTTGCTGTAGGATAAATTGACAATTCAGAAAGATTCAGTATGTTTATTATGTATCTTCGGCTATATCTATGCACACTTTTGGTTTTAAAAACATGGTCTTAAACTGTTAAGCTCCAATAATATGGATATGTTGTTAACAGTCCTTTGGGAATGGAATAACAGCTAAGCACTTAGGAAGGAAAGAATGGCATAACTACACACACACAAGTGCATTTTCTCGGCTTGGCAATTTGAAATCAGTTTCAGTGTGCTGACACAGGCTGTCTTTCTTTGAGGATGTGCAAAAATATCTATGCATTTTTCTGAACAAGGAGTTAAAGGAGCACATTTACCATCTTCTACCACTTCCATACCCAGTACAGATAATTATTACCACCAATGAATTGAATATTGTACCTTCATCAACACAACTTAAAGAAAACATTTTTGAACTAATTATCCTATTAATCTATTCTGATTTACCCCAGTTTGCACACTTACTTGGAGAAGACCCTATTTACTCTATACAATCTGTCTTTATGAAATGCCCACCTTCCTCTGAAACTTTTTACCAGATAAACTTTTTACATCATGACTGTATGTAAAAACGACTGAAAAATGCCTTTAGAATTTGTTTATACTGACTTATGCCTTAATCAAGTATATAAGAACTGTTTATGGTACTGAATACTTTTATTTTCTTATAATTTCTTTAGAGAATATTGTTTTCCTTGATTTAATTAAACTATGTAGACATTTCCCATGTGATAAAGATAATTACATTATTTGAGATCCACATTCTGAATTGTAATTTAATGAAAGTAAATTTGTATACATCTCTCACAAAAAGAAATTGCTAAAATATTTAGAAAAAAAGATGGGATTGTGAATCAAGAATGAAAGTATTATTTCATTATCAGCATTATTACAAAATTAAATAATTTTAGAATTGTAAGAAATGCTATTGCTATCCATTGATTACATACTGTAATACCATGATATATAAACTGTTGGTTTAAATTTAAATCAGCAGATACTGGGTTTTACAATATATCAGGCACATGCTAGATGTTGGAGGTAAGGAATTTTTACCTTCTTGTCTTTCAAAAAAGTATTATTTTTGAATTTAAAAAATGTAATTTTAACAGGCAATGTCATTTCTCATATTTTTCCAAGTTAAATGAAAACAATTAAAAAACTTTAAAATATATTTACATTTTTTAAAAAGTTGTTATAATTTAAATTTCTTAGATTTTTAGATTTTCTTAGATTTTTTTTCTGTTTTGATATTCAGTTTCTTTTTTGCATTTTCACAATAATTATTTGTGCATTATTCACATCGCTACACCTTACGATTTTAAGATTTAGTTATGTATTACTGACAGTCTAAGCATATGAAGATAGGTAAAATTAGCATTCAGGCAAATGATATTTGAAGAGAAGGGAACCTGAGGGAAATTTACACCTATCACTTTTGGGCAACTAACCTCTATGAAGTTAGTTTTTATCATTTGTAAAGACTGTAATATCACCTACATAATATGGTTAGGGGGAGCATTTTTTGAGTTGAAGTGTTGAGAACACAACTTTCCATATTGCAAGTGATCAAAGTATGCTAAAACTTATTATTAATATCACCTTAGCCCTTGGAGAAATTTATATGAACTGGCTTATTTGTCCAGATATGTAAATATTTATGTTGACATTAATTTTAAGGAACTAGATTTATCAACTACAGAAATAAATAGATTATGAAATGGCTGGTCCATTCATTTAAGCCAAATGTGACTTACCATGAGTTCATCTGTTTTATGTCTACTCATGATTATATTTGTGCTCGGGGCTTGTAAAGCACAATGAATAAATACATTGTGTTTGAAGTCAGAGTCTGAGTCTGATTTCTATCTCCAACACTAACTTTGTCGACTTGTGGTCATTTAACTTCATTAGACCTCATTTTTGTCTCTTGTAATGCATACTTTGAAGATTTATTGAAAATACTAAATAAGAACATTCACATAGAGTCCTCAGTATGATAAGTCCCACCTTAAAAGCACCTAATAAAAAGTACATATTATTATCATATGCTTGGCTAGTTCACAAACCAGTAAGTCAATCAAAAACTTTTATTCGATAGAATCTAGCTTTTAATTACTCATGAGTGCAATGTAAAATCCAAAATTATTAAAAGAAATGCAACTATTACATAAACTTTAATAACAGGTGTCACTTGTAACCTCATCTTAGCTCTGCACTTGACTATTCCCCAAAAGTGTGAGGAAAGCTAGTTATTCCAGGGACTCCATTTCTACATTCTTGCCTTCATCTTTATTTTATTCCTTCCTGGAATTTAACTCCTACTTTTACTGGCTACTATGAAGAGGTCTATGCATTTGGGGACCAGATGGAATAACGTGGGGTAGACACACACATATCGTTAGTGCATTCCCTGCCTCTTCTCAGTTTCCATCGATGTCTATGTGCATAATGACAAATGGTTACATAGTAACAATACCATCCACACCTACCATTTACAGAGCCTACAACCTGGTCTAATTGCTTTACACACTGTTAGTAATAGTCCTGCAAGAGACTGAGAAGCAGAGTGCATACTGAACAATAGAAAAAAAAAAAGAGATTCAATGTTGAAGAAAAATCGTCATTTTTTAGGGTTTGAATTTTGTTTAATGGGGAGTAACAGAAACAAAGCATAGTAGAATTCCACCTGATTTTTAAAGCATCAGTTAGAAGAGGATCATGTGAAAGAGTAACTATTTTATTCCTAAGAAGATTGATATCATAAAGCACTAAAATATTAATTTTTATAATGAGTAATGAGGACTAATTTTGTTTTCCTTTCAGTAACTTAAAGTACAAGTTCACATTCAGTTCAATATCAAAGGGAAAACATGTCATTCCAAAAAGTTTTCCACACATTTTCATTTTGATAATGGAGTGTTATTTGTTTTAACTTACCTCTTAAAATCTTGCTTGAACCCACACCTTCATAAATATTTAATACATCTGTATAATATGTATTAAAATAATCGAAGCTCAATTTAATGGAAAGTCCTTGTTTTACTCTGAATTAAAAGCAAAAAAATAGATGATTACACTCTTAACAGTTGGTACAACAGTTGGTATTCTTGAATTTGGATGTATTTTTCTAATTGTGATAAAAAACACTTAACATGAAATAGACATTCAATACATTTTTAAACATATGGAACATTATTTTTGACACAATAAGCACAATATTCTATGGCAGGTCTCTAGAACTTTTCCAATTTGTATGGATAAATTCTGTATCCATTGAACAGTAACTCTCATTTTTTTCTCTCCCAGCCCCTGGCAACCACCATGCTACTTTCTGTCTCTATGAGTTTGAACACTTCAGACATTTCATATTTATGAAATCATGCAGTATTTGTCCTTCTGTGACTGGCTTATTTCACTTAGCATAACGTCCTCAAGGTGCAATCATGTTGTCACGTATGACAGGATTTCCTTCCTCTAATGACTGAATAATATTCCATTGTATGTATAGACCATGTTTCCTTTATCCATTCATCTGTCAACGGGCGTTTAGGTTGTTTCCACCTCTTGGCTATTGTGAATAATGCTGCAGTGAACATAGGAGTGTTTATCTTTTAGAGATCCTGATTTCAATTCTTTTGGATAAATACCCAAATACGGGATTGCTACATCATGTGGTAGATCTATTTTTAGCTTTTTAGGGAGCCTTCATACTGCTTTCCATAGTAATTACATCATTTTGCTTTTCAACCAACAGCACACAAGGGTTCCAATTTCTCCACATCCTGGCCAACATTTATAATGTTTTGTTTTTTTGATAATGGCTATTGCGATTTTGATTTGCATTTTTCTGCTGATTATTGATATTGAGCACTTTTTCATATGCCTGTTGGCCATTTGTATGCCTTTTTTTGAGGAATATCTATTTGAGTCCTTGGCTCACTTTGTAATTGGGTTATTTGTTGTACTTTGCTATTGAGTTTTGTAGGCGTTTCTTACATATTTTGGACATTAACCTTTTATAAGATATATGGTTTGCAAATATTTTCTTCTATTCCATAGGTTGCCTTTCCATTCTATTGTTTCCTTTGCTGTGAAGAAGGGTTTTAATGAGATGTCCTGCTACTTGCTGATTTTTCCTTTTGTTGCTTGTGCTTTTGTTTCCAAATCGAGGAAGTCATTATGAAGATCAACGTTAAGAAGCTTTCGCCCAGTGTTTTCTTCTAGGATTTTTACAATTTCAGGTCTTATGTTTAAGCTTTGAATTCTTTTTGAGTTGATTTCTGTGTATGGTGTAGGACAAGGGTCCAATTTTATTCTGCATCTGAATATCTAGTTCATATTTTAATTTTCAGATATTCAGTTTGGGGAAAAGGTGTTTAGGACAACACCTATTTATAATTCCACTGTTTCACTGAAGTGTAGGTTAGGAATGTGAATAATTCTTGAGTGCTTCGGAAGTACAATGTTCCCCTGAACTCCTCAGAAAGGAGGAAGGCTGAACAATAAAGCAGAGCAGGGGTGATGATAATGTTAAAGACGGCTGGAGGTTGAAAGGGCTGATAATAGAGAGAGAGATCTCATCTCCAAAGCCAAGAAGGAGACTGAGAAGATACTTGGCTTCAGAGGCTGGCTGTGGAGGCTGCTGATTGAATAAGGGCTCCTGGCCAGGGGCATTGCAAGCTAGGAATTTTGGTAAATTATCAGTAGTACCTTGATCAGTTGGGGAATTGGGAACATTCATCACAAATGTAGTTAGTTTTGAAACCCTACGTTTCATTGCTGGGAAATGTCCATGTGGGGCAAGACCTCTGGCTTGGCAAGCCCTGTATTAGGTTCCTGGTGTGGGGCTGGAGTTCAGTCCTCTAGGAGTGAGGCTGACAGCACTGACATGTCAATGACTAGCAGGACAGCATTAAAAACATCTAGACAGAAACTCAGGTTTTTGGATCTGACCAGTTTTTGGTGCTACGGAGGTGATTTTAGAACAATAGTGAGTTATTACATGTGGACCTCGATCCTGGATATCAGATTCAGCAGTTCTGGAGTGGATTTGGGGATGTATATTTTTAAATACTTCAGGAGTGACTGTGATGTGCTATCAGGCTTGAGGGCCACTGGAGGAAGACAGGTAAACCACAGGAGGAAGACAGGGCTGGAAGGAGATCAGTGTGAGGGGGCAGGAGGTCCTTCCAGCCCAGACCGAGAGGAGGAGAGCACAGCAGATGGTGACAGCTGATTATAAAAATTCCGCCTCTGTTGGGTCTCTTTAACGATGACGAAAGTGAGACCTGCTAGTGAGACCTTAAGGGAATCCAGCATCAAAGGTGGAGAAGACTGAAGAAGAAGAAGAAATAAGCAGCCTTCAGGGATGATTTCTGTTCTTTTGATGAAAGTTTTGGTGTCTCCAGGCAAGAATATAGTTAGGTGTTTTTTTTTTTTTTAAATGATGTTTTCAAGCTATGAAACTAAGGCATGCAAGAGAAACTCACTAGGAACCTATGTGTTCAGAGGCCCTTTACTTTTTCAAAACAGACAATTGAAGGTAGAAGAGAGAAACAAGTGCATACTGTTTTCTACTTTTCTTCTGATTCAGAAAGACCATCTTTACTTGCAATAAAACACAGGCATTTACAAAGGTGAGATTAATGAGTGAATATTGTATCTGATGTTTTTATAATATTAGACATGGTTGCCTTCTGAATTTTTGAGGGGAAAGGATACTTTTCTAAATGTAACATATATTTTACATTTTTGTATCAATAGTTACTTTTTTTAAAGCCCACTTTAATGGAGCACTTAATATAGTGCTAAGTGTTTTACATTTATTATTACATTTAATCATGATCTTGGCCCCTGTAGTTAAGAGATGTTGAACTCTATAGATACAGAAATTGTGTATCTAAGAGATTGAGTCATTTACCCGAGATCACACATCTTGAATCTAAAGAAGCCAAATCTGAATGCACAGAGACTGTCTCCAGGGCTCACATTCTTAGTTACTGACACTCCGCTACTTGTGGTCTTAATGTAATTCAAAAATATAGTTTAATTGCATCTTAACCCTTTCTCTGCTAGTTTCTTCAACTCCCAAGCTTGTAGGAAACATCACTGTCTTTGCTCTACTTTGATCACAGTTTGGAAAAACAAACTGTCAGGTACAATGCAGTTCTAATATAGTGATCAGTCTTAAGAAGAAAAGATACTTAGATCATTTACATAATTAGTTAAATCATAATTCTATCATGAAGTATAGTATTTATTTAGGGTGATATTTTAGATTCTATGGGTTTTAAAAACATCCCTAGATTAATGGTATATTTCTTAAAATAGCTTTAAAAGTTAAGTAATGAAAAAGGAAGTAAAAAGAATAAAACTGTGTAAATCCCTAATTAACATAGTGTGATTATTACCTAAATGATGTTACTATTATAGCAAAAATTTATTCTGCTTGCTAATACAACTTCCGTGTAGATTTGACGTAGCTTTGTTAAGAAGTGGATTTGACAATTAAGTTATTATTATTCGGTATTAATAAAACTCCAAAGATTGTGTGAAGAAATCATTGTGCACTTAGGAATGTAGATTAATTAGAAGTTATGTTCTTTCCATGTTCAAAGGAAGTAACTGAAGATTTTTCTAACATTTTCTGCTGACATTTTAGGTAAAGAACAGAATATTTTTCATTTTATTCATGAACAATGATAATAGCCATTTTTAAACCCTTCTTTTTAAATATGATGTGACTATATTTGAAATGATATCCTCTAAATTGTTAATTCTTCACTTGGCAGGAATTACTTAAAATTGCCATTTTTAATACAAAATCTTATCTTCAGCACACAAGTAACATGTTTTTAGAGCCTGAAAACAGAGGAAATTGTGCTCCTATTTATATCACATAACTTACACGGGGCTGAACTCCCAGACAGAGATTGTTTAAACTGAACAGGATGTCCTTCTTTCCCTGAACAAGGCCAAGTAAATGTGTTTAGAACAATCGTCCCTTCATACCTCATCTCATCTCTGGACTATATCTACACAGGGAAACAACCCCTGTGAATCTTCATGGGGCCGTTTCCTATCATTTCTTTGGCAAGAACCCGAGGCTCTGTCGTTTCACCTCCTTTAATTAGCTGTTATATTGATTCCCTGTTTTCTAGTGAGTCATCACAATCATTAAAATAATTACACAGTAGGTCAGATTGGGAAACCATAATCCCATCCAGCTGTTAAGAGAAATGAACTAACTAGAACGCATTTCTCAAAGCGAATTCCACAGAGCACTTGTGCTGAACGCTCTGTGGGGGAAATGTTCAGTGGCTTAATAGGAAATATATACACACATACATACAGTTTACTCTTGGACAGTACTGGCTTGAAATGTGTGGGTCCGCTTATACATGGATTTTTTTCAATAAATGCATTATCCAAACCTAGAACAGAGGGCCAACTGTAGTGTTCAATGTTAAGCATGGATTTTAACTGCATGGGGTGTTGGCACCCTCACCCTCCTGTTGTTCAAGGGTCAACTGTATATTTTTCAGGAGATTTACTTACATCTTGGCTTATTTAAGGCTATGAAAAGTCTTATACTTTTTAAAAGTTATAATGAGTTTATTCCAATGTTCCTTATATTAAATTGAGTACAAATAATCTTTCCTTTGGAATATCTCAGAGAAACATCAAGTACTACTCTATGAAAAATGTTTAGGCAAAATATTAAGGTAGATCAGCCATCAGCATTTGACTATTTTGATCGTCATAATGATTGGATTACTCAGTTGAATTTAGACTTGGAGGTCAAATGTATAGTAATTGAACTGTTACTCAAGATCCAGCAAACGAGATGAGTACAGGCAGTGTCCCAGCTCTGGATCTGCCATGACCAAATCACACCATAGCAGATTTTCATCCAGATGCAAGCTGAGTGAGAAAGGAACTATCCTGTCGCCAGGATGCAGCTGAGTGAAATACAGTTTCTTGTGATACACAGAAATACATGTGTGCTCTTCATTTTGGGAGCATCTGACTTACGCCAACCATAGGGGAAAAACTGCTATGGAGTCCAATGAGATGGCCCCATTTATCTTCTAGAAAGCAAAATTCCTTTTTAAAAGGTTAAGAATGAGAGAGAAACTTCTTGGATAGGTTACCAGTTGGAAAGGTTTTGCGTCACATTTAAATAGTTACTGAAAACAAGTGTCCAAAAAGTAAACACATTACTAAGGATGGTAAACTTACTGTATCACAGGAAGACTTTATGACTTAAGAATATGGAATAGAAGATGGTATATTACCGTATAATCCACCGGCAAATAATACTTGATTGAGAGGGCTTTGGATAATGGGCAGCATCGAAGGACCCAGCAGATCCAGTCAACAAAAACTTTCCGTCACAAGCTGTGGCTGTGAAAAAATGGCGACTAATGTCAGACAAAAAACGATCTTCGAAGGATTTCTCAAATGAAAGGCGATTCAAACTGGCTAACGAACCTTTATAGAACATGCGACTAAATCTGTATAAAGCTATTTCTCAAAAACAAAATAATCAAATGGAAGTAGATCAAATTTAAAGCTTTAAATCTATTAGCTATTTTCATATATTCTTACATATTCCATTATAGAGGACTTTAGAAAAGCATTCTGTTTCTAAATGCCCGTAGCTAAGTTGCATTTTTAGTATATTCTTCCATAATTGTAAGAAAACAAATATATCTGAATTGTAAACTTCCAATTTAAACAAACAACTATGTTTTGTTTTCTTTTCCCCATGAAATTAGAGCTAGGGTGAATTTCAACCACATGCACCAAGCGACACGTCTCTGTGAAAATATGGTCAGAACATGGCCAGGAAAATGATACACATGGTACAAGTGGCCTGGAGAGAGTCTTCCATTCAGTCTTCTGGACACAACTTTTATCAAATTTCATCACTTTTTCTCCTTTTGTATGCAATCACAATCTAGCTTAATATTTTCATTCAGTATTCCAGTATATGTGTTTTTCCTCGTCAAGACAACTTATTTTCTTCTTTTAATTCTTGCAGAACATTTATTTCACGTACCTCTCTTTAATGTCATGCAATTCATTATTAGTTGTCTTAATTTATGTCTGAGTCATTTCCAACCATATTAAAATCATCTTGAAAGCATGAACCAGGAGTCATAACTTGTAGCTTTTTATTTTATACTTCCTATGTATAGTCTGTGTTAAAAATAAAATTTATTTAATCTTCACAATTTTTAGCTTTTCTTAGGTTATTTTCTGTATACTTAGTTCTGTTGATATCCTATGTTGAATGACTCTTGGAATGTGTGCTTTTTTTTGGTACATTGTTAATTCCTCATATGCCAGACTTGATGGAGGGCCAGGAAATCAAAGAAAGTTACCAAAATTAAATTGTTGCTCCTGGAATCTGAGTTCTAGATTAAACTAATCCTAAATTGGTAAATGGAAAAGCCCATTGTAATGTTACACAGTTATTCTGTCAAGTTATAAAATACAAGCTACTATATGACATCAAACATTTTTATGAACAAAAGGAAGAAATTGAACAGCATATAGAAATCTTGCTATAAATCTCACATATTGGTTGGCTTTTTGCTATATACTTTTTAAAGACACAAATGGTAAAGGAATGAAAAAAAGTTAAATAAATTTTACGATTCAAAGTCTGTTTAAAAATAATGGCCTAGGAAGTAATTATATTGGATTATGATAGCCCAATTCCCAGCAGGAGAAAAAAAAAAAAAGGAAAAAAAGAACAAATTAAGAACAAAAAAGATAATAACCCAATCTCACAGACTTCAAGAAATGAAAGAGAAAATATTATGGCTTGTTGAGAGAACTGCATCACTTTTTGTGTAATACTTACTGGAGTAAAAAGGACAATTAAGGCTAATTTGTATGATTTGAAGATTAAACAGTAAAACACGTGACTTTATTAATTCAGAGATAAATCATTTTCTAGTTGTAAAAAAATTTTGTCCTTCATTCTCACCTATCTGCCAATCACAAACCATGCCAAATAAATGGGACAATTAATTCCTTAGTTTCAATGACCATAAAAACGAAAATGGTGTCTGGGTGTATTTTAAGTGATATATGGAGACTTTTAAGCATAGTTTGTCAAGAAACGTGTTGACTCCAAGACTATAAGCAGTGCAAGGAAGTCCACTACTATTGTAAATAGTTTATATTTAAACTCTGATACTTAGGAACCCAGTGAGAAACTTATACGCAAAGCTGGTAGCATTTCAGGAATTCTTCACATCCATTCATTACATATTTTGGGGAAAAGTATCAACAGCTTTCTGCTGCACGACAGGATTCATAATTTTCCAGAAAGCTGAGTTATGTCCCTGATGGCTGAGGTTGTTGTATGTTTGCTGTACCCTTTTTCAGTCCCCTTCTAGACATGTGACTAGACTGCACTTTCCAAAATGGGTCATATGACTGATTCTGGTTAATAAAATGTAGAAGTAATTGAGTTTATTTGCAGATGTGATTTCCAAAGAAGATCTATGACATTCTTCTATTGTCTGTCAATATGGTGGTGGAACTGGCATCCTGAATGCCTACAGAGCACAGCCTCTTGCCATCTTTTTTGGACTGTGATGTAAGTGATAAATGACCTGTAATCATCTTACATTGGTAAGACTGTTTATCATAATATTTAATCTGCCCTAAAGAATATGATCAATTTGCCTGTTCAGTTTTCCATGAAATTGCTGAGTTTTAGTGAAAGTGGGTCACCTATAGGTCAAGTTCTGCTCTAAAGGGCCTCTGGGAATCCTGCATGTGAATAAAGAGTAAGAAGAATATTCTTGAAGATATCCACAATAAAATTACAAGAGTGTTGAACTAGTTACAATAACACAATTCAGAATGCCAAATTATTATCATTTCAAGATGCAGACTTGTGCTAGGGACTTTCTCTTAAATTCTTTCCTTTAATTTCAGGATGTTTTTGGAGAATCTAATTTTATATTAGATAAGCAGGATAGACTTCTGGAAAAACAAATATTTCATCAGCAGCTGAATAAGATTACTGAATGTTCAGGATCATAATTTTTTAGACTACAAAGTGCTATTCCACGAAGCATCAGAAAAAAAATTTTTGCGTGAGAGATAAATGAGCCTGTCAAATAATACCAGGTATTCTATTGCTCTATCTGAAATGCTGCCTGCAGTGGGATGGGATTCCTAAAGGTATGATCTTAGGACCCGCTGAGAGCGCCCTCTGCTGGCTCAATGTTTACTAGTTGTCTGCTCAGGGCACTGAACTCTCCAGGACACGGAAATCGAACACGATCTATGCTCATTCACCCAGGTCCTCTGGGCACATACATGTGAGACATGCAAACAATCAGTGAGGACACTTGCCAACTTCCAAATAGGCCTGAGCGCTGGCCTAAAAGCTGTGAGTCAGCATCTCTTCTTCTCACAGGTCAGCTAAAAAGTGAACTTTCTTTCCTGCTGATGCAATTCACATCAGAAGGAAAACAATTTAAAGAAATCTTGATTCTACTATAGTCAGCTATAAGTTGTGCAAACCTAAATCTCTAAAGACTAGTAAAGGAAGCTGCGTGAGGAAGTCAACATTAATAAGACTCTATTAATAACACAAATTAGAATTAGAGCTCACAGCTGGAGGGTACAAAAGAGAAAAAAGAGAACAAAGGTCAATTTCATAAAGAGAATTCTCTTAAAATGATTTTGTGGTGAATGCAGGTTGATGGACAAGGGCTTCCGTGTAGAAATTACACTACTAGGAGTTCAAGGTGGTGCTTAGGTGAAGAACTCATCACCATTAATGATTAAGTAATGAATGAAACAACTTACATGCCTGAAAATCCTAGACAGATAAAGGTAAAGTAATTGACTGATTTGTCCACTTCCTTATTCCACAAAGGCTTTAAATTCCTTTTCAAAGCTAGGTATAATGCTAACTTTAAAATACAAATAATGGATGGACCTAGAGTTTATCATATTAAAGGAAGTAAATCAGACAGAGAAAGACAAATGTCACATTGTATCATTTATATGTGGAATCTAAAAAAAAATGATATAAATGAACTTGTTACAAAACAGAAAGTGACTCACAAACGTAGAAAACAAATTCAGCCGTACCAAATTCAGGGAACGCGGGGGAGGGATAAATTAGGAGTTTGAGATAGTTTGGGATTAGCAGATACAAACTATGATATATAAAACAGATAACAAGATCCTACTGTGTAGAACAGGGAACTATATTCAGTATCTCATAGGAACCTATAATGAAAAAGAATATATACATATATATATGTATAACTGAATCACTATGCTAAACTCTGGAAACTAGCACGACACTGTAAACCAACTATACTTCAATAAAAAATAAAATAAATAAGTAAGATACAAATAATGAAAAGAATCAAGAAAAATGGAACATGAGGATCTAGAGGTTTAAGAAAGTGACATGGACAGTGAATTGACACTAAAGTTCATTTAACACAAATCCTTCATGATATTGAAAAATAATAATGCAGTGTGATTGTGTCTTTAGGCAAATTTAGAGGATTTAGTTCTGATACTGAGGTTAGTGTCATGAGTTTATAGTGACTCAGAAGAAGAATTCATGGCCTTATAACTTATTTTAGGATAACTTATAACTTATCATTGAATATTTCTATGATTATTTTTTGATATGCATGGATACTAATTTATTTTAAAAATGATAAACTCTGTGACAGTGGTGAGCAAATAATAGGTGTGGTTCATTTTCTTATTATTTAATTCATCTTATATATTTTCCCCCATTTAAAGTTACCGATCATCATTACACAGGCTTGAAAGTCCATGTCTCACTTTGATACATATTATTTTTGAAATATAAATCAATATCGCCTTTATTACCTCACGATGGCACACTTGTTTCAGATACTCTCTGACAAGGTTTTGAAAACCACCTAAAAACCGTAGCAAAAAAAAAAAACCAAAAAAAAAAAAATAGATATTGCTTTCTTCTTCTTTGAGTAACTTGGTTATATAAAATAGATTAAAAAAATTCTGTAGCCTGCAATTTCTTCCAATATGCTCTGAGTGCACTTCAAAGTGTGTGGTTAAACTTTGAAGTCTGAATTTTATCCAAGAACATTTGAATTGGGATTGCTTACTAGAAGCTCTTTGGTCAAGATGCCAGTTTTTGAGCTGGTCTTGAGAAACGGACAGACTGCCTGTCTTTTCAAGTATGTACCAAGTGGAGAGGTTAATTTTTGCAACTTTGGTTGGTATTGGAGCATTCCTCTTCAGTTAACGTCAAGCAACAAGAACAAAGGGTAACAAATAGTAGGAGACCAAGTGTAGCAAATTGTATCTACAGCCTTTACACATTTCAGGAACTAATAGTGCTCATGGTCAGTTTTTAAACTGACCATAAACCACACCAAAAAATTGATTTCCGCTGTTTAATTTTTCAAAAGCAAATTATAGGCTGGAGTTATGTAATTAGTTCCTCATACTGCTTACCAACCTGTACTTAATCTACGTGGTAATCTTTCATTACCCAGCTATAAAACGAAGAAATAAGCCAAAGATTAAAGATGTTTAAATCACCTAAATGATTGGCCATGGATATGCCATGTTTGGTGTTTGGTGCATAGTAAGCACTACTTAAGTGTTAGTTAATAATAACAATAACAGTGATCTTTAAAAAATTATTAGCACTCAAAACAGATGCCAAAATTTACAAAGAAAACACAGATTTTTAAAATTCATCAGCCATGAAGATCTTATTCATAACTGATTTTCCTTATTCACAGAACTGCAACTCAGGTACACTCTTTGTCTGTGTTTTGTTTCTTGGCCAAAAGGTGAATAAAAGCAACAATTGGAATTAAGGAGTGGTGATTACTGAGTTAGAGACTACTAAAATGGCAAAAATAAAATGACAGATATTATGATATGAAGGTGAAAAAGTGTCCAAATTCATAATAGTTTGTAATAGTTTAATAAGAGATGAAAAATAATGTCACTCTCTTCCCCAGACAGGGTTAACCACAGCCTTTTTCTATAGTTGTCAAATAGAATTTGGTTTAATCGATTAATATGTTTAATATCATATGATATAGCTTAGAAAACTTTAATATAATTATTTTTTAGATTTTTGACTAAATTATAAACATGGCTATGGAGATAGCTCATTCTCCAGTAGTTTCTGGCACCTGAGGGGTGAGTGTGTGTGTGTGTGTGTGTGTGTGTGTGTTTGTTTGTACACAGTGGAAGAAGATGAAAAGGAAGAGGGGAGAGGGGAGGGAAGGTCATTACTTACCACAAATTTTATGGTCTTCATCAGAACCATCTGGACAGTTTAATTCTCCATCACAAAATAAATCAATTGCTATACACTTCAGTGCATCAGCACATGGCCTTGAATCAGGTGGACACTCTATTGAGATGTTTCCTTTTGAAAAAGATTCAATTTATAAGTTTCTTGCACAGTAGATTTAATTTCCAACTAATGAGATGTGTACAAAGTTTGGATATTTATTATGTACTTTTTCATCACTTAGGTAAATATACACTTACTTACAAGCATGTATTTCAATTCCCAAAAGAAGTATTTATTTCATTTAGTGAATCGATTTAATTTGTAAACATTTAGAATTTTAAATTTTGAAAAAAGATACATATTTCTTCATAGGTGTTAAATATGATATTTACTTTGTTGATTTTAACACTGATAAATCAATACTACAGTTTGGACATTTAGCCCCCAGTATTTACACCTCCTAGGGTTGTTACGTATTATACGGGCAATTTATTGAAATGTGTATCATATCATCTGCAGTATCTTGAAGCCACTTCATTTACTTAAAAACTTACTATTTGAAAATATAGTGACTGAAGACAAGGTTTTCCATATTGCAGACCAAAGTTTGTCAAAGAAAGCTATTTTATAGTAAAATAAAACACTTAAGATCCCCAGTGCACTGAGCAAGAGAAACCCAATAGCTATTTCTGTTCAATATCTCCTTGCTTGGGTCAGAAGTTATTAGTGAGGGGGGGAAGATGCAAACATAGCTCTGAAGGGTTCCATGCCATCCTCTGTCCAGGATCTGATCAATTTGCACCTCTCAGCCTGTCCTGTCCTTCACCTGCTCCGCTTCCTCATTTCTAAATATAAAGATGGACTAAGAAACACATTTTACCTTTAAAATTTGACTTGGAAAATTTAGGTGCAATTCTAAAAATATACTTATATGCCCACTAGATGAACACATATCTTTTTATATTTCTGAGAAATGTGAGAATTTGAATACTTAGGTCTATGATTAGAATAACAATGATGGTGTAAAGGTTTTGGAAAGTCTTTAAGCTCAATAGCATTTTTTGCTATTGTTCTTAATCTTAAAACCCGCACTGCACTGCCATCTGCTGGATTGAAAAAATAAATTTGATTTTGAAATTTCTCTTTATACCCCATAAAATTAATTGGGAAAAGAAAAGTGCTGTAATCAATCTGCTAAGCCAATACTTAATTAGGAACATTATAGACAGGGTTGCTGCGTATGTATACAACTAAACTGGACTTTTGTAATTGGCTACAATTAAAATGGATATAAACCACTGGGGAAATCATGGAGCACCTAATATCTAAAACAGGACAGGATAAAGACAAGAGCCACTCCCAAATGACTGAATACTCCCATTTAGGAGAATAAAAAAATGATAAAAATGACAGTGAATAAACTCATATGCATGTTATAATTGTTGATATATATGAGACACTCATCAAGAGAATCCTCAATTACTGAGTCCCCGTGAAAGGCATTGTGTTGACAGTATTCCACTAATGCTTGATAAATAAATGAGAAAAAAGCACATTATTCTAGAAACTCTATGTCTCATGTTAACAGTAGTTAATAGAATTCTAATTGTTCAGCATCTAGAAGAACAGATTTGCAGATATAACTAAGACAATAATTTTGTCTGTCCTAATGCTTCTCATGGGAACTTTACTTTCTGATGCTTCACGACTTTATCTGTTGCTTTTAACTCTACAGAGTGAACTTCAAAACCACACTGGCAAGTGACACCACTTGGGACCTTTGATCTCAATTAATGATCGTTCATTCACTTAACTAGTGTTTATTTTCTGCTCATTTATGTCATGGATTTTTAAGGGATAGAGATAAAAAGACGAGGAAGGCGGAGAGGCTATCATCATGGAGCTTGGAGTTTAGTGGGAGACTGGTTCAGAACTAATCATTTTTTTAAAAAAAGAGATAGAAAAAAAGTGATATGGGAACACCAAGAACTGGACTGCACCAAGGATTAGTTTTCTTCTGAGGCATGGATTGAAAACATCTTCATATAAACTATGTTTTGAAGGATGCTAAGACATGCACAAGGAAGAGAGGAATGTGGGACGTATACATGGAGATGCCTCAGAAGCACATTAATATATGGAAAATAGAGGCATCTAACTTATCTGTATGTAGGATGCTTGTTGAAGCTATGGTAGGGAATGTGGTGCCAAATCTTGGGGGACTTTTAAAAAAATCTTTGTAACATATCAAAAAAAATTTTTTTCTATAGGCCATGGCATTGAAAATTTTTACATATATGTGTGATATGATCAGTCCGTGTTTCATAAAGCAATTCCGGGACTAAGTGGAGACTCAAGTGAAGGGAGCAGACCAATTAAGAAACTGTTTCAGTGGTCAAGGTGAACGTTGCTAAGGGTTGGAACTCTTGCACTAGCAGAGGAGACAGGGCATATTCAGTCCACTTGCTATTTTACAAGTAGATTCGATGAGCTTTCATGACCAAATGTGCTCCTGATTGGAGGGGGGTGGATAAGGAGATGCCGAAGATGACAGCTTTGCTTTTGGGGTGGCCAGTGCATTGCCAGTGGTCATTCGTCATGACAGTGACTGTAAGCGCAACAGCTGGGGGGATCACAAAATGACTCTAGTCTGAAATATTCTGACTTGAAGGTGGAAATACTAGAATCTTGTTTAGGTTGTACACTCTATCTCTCTGGACTTTGTTGCATAAACACTCAGCTGTTTTGGTCTGTGAATAAAGAGAAGTTCCTCATATTGAAACCAATATGGAAAATATGAATGTCGTCTTGTTACATAGATGGATTGTTTTAGGATTTTATCAGGTTGTATTTTTACCTAGTCTTCTGTCTCCCTCTCATCTCCTTACATGCACACTATCATTACAATTTCCAACAAAACTACGAAAAAAATTAGCCAGATGCTAGTTTGTAGAAATGACCTTCCGTTCTTAAAACTAGAGTTCTTTGACTTGTGGATTACTTAGCTTTCCATTCCATTCCTTAATTTTGCTCTAGTCTTTCTCCTTTTCTAAGAAATCTATCCTATACTTCTCAATAGGGAATTTTTAGGAAAGGAGCTAAGGAATTCTATTGAAGGAAATGTACACAAAGAGAATAATAATTGATTCTGTTTATTAGAAGCTGATCAAGTTGCCTGAATATTAGTTACTGTTCTCTTGAGTGGGAAAACACCTGGCATATTTTTATGTCTTTATGGTTGTTTATCTTCAGGATATTAATTTTTTTGCATAGTATGAAAACCCACCAGTAAATTAGTATTATTTGGAATTCTGCAAATGGGAGGTTTTAATTATCTATTTATATTTGTATTATGAAGGATTCGTATACACTCAAATGTGATTATTTCAGACTGAGCACAATAATTTCCAGAGATTTAGGGTGAGAAATCTTTTGTGCCTATTTTGTACAGCCACTGTGGTGAGCATTGTGGGGGACAAAAAAGACTGAAATCCATTATTTTTTTTCCTTCCAAACCAGTTACAATAAGTGTTATATACAAGATTATAATTTGAAAATCATATTTTGGAAATCTGAGGTTTATTTGTTTTTCCTATGATTTAAATGAGGGTAATAATAATGCTTGGTGGCCAAAAGTGAGACAAATTAAACTCAAGGTCCTTATAGCTCACTTAGTAATGAAATTGTAATCTGAATCCATGAACGTTTGCTCTGAGAGACCAAGTTCATTTCATTGTACTGCATTAGAAATAGAGATCACCTTACAGAAATTCTCATCTACTTTGATAGAATAAATTTAATCTTTTTGGCAAGACTATGGCTGTTCAATTCAAATGAAATTACAGTGGAAAGATACTTTAATAGTTCTGATATCATGTGCATCAAAATGTCTTAAATTACGGGAGAGTGCTTAGCTGTATATACATATATATATGTTGTTCTCTCGAATGCAGAGGAAAAAAATACTTAAAGTCAAAATGCATTTTTATGTCAGATACAGTGGTTGTGCCTTAGTCCTGGGGCAATTAATTCAACTGAGGAACATAATTCTACTTTAGTTTCTCTTGACTCAATTTCATGTTCTTCACTAAATCAGCCAGTTCTTTTTCTTCAGTTCCCAAAGCCTTCCACATAGTAGAACTATAGCAGGATTGCATTTTCTTTGAGACTGAGAAAGCCCATGATAGTGAAACTTTTGTTTTTCTGCAATCATTGCCTACACAGTAAGCAACAAAAGACTAGAACAGGCCATTTTCTAGAAACCCTTCAAGCATATGAACAATTGCCCCAAAGAGCCCCTCCAGGCACTCTGTAGCAGCCAGGACATCAATTGGTGTAATGCACCCTCAGTTCCCATCTCTCCCCTTAGTGTTCCAAGTGGGTTAGTAAAACTTTACAGTAATTGGCAACAAAGGCAGCTGAACAATAGAACACGATCCTCATGGACTTTGTACCGCTATCATCCAAAAATTCTCTTCGGCAGAATTTATAACAGTACTAACGCCTGGTATATGATGCATGCATTTGTTGATTTTTCTCAAACTCTGTCTTCCAGGCATATAAAAATGAAAATAAACTTAACATCCCTGAAAGGCATATTCATAATAAATTACTGCTTGGAAATTGCGGTTCTCAAGTTTAATTGCCTCGTTCCCCTCTATAAATCTACGGTCTCTTGCCATATGAGAGGAGTAAATGGGAAGGATGATTGGGGACTCACAATCCAGTAAAAGAGGGAATGTGATATTTTGCTACCTACTTACTTTAATATAATTCTTTGAGGTTTGATTAAGGTAATTCAACACAGTCTCTAATAACAGGAAAAGGAAGTTTTTTTTCAGATAAATGATCAGATTAAAATTAGCATGACCAAGTACAATCATCTTGTTTTAACCTTAGTTCATTTTTTGAAAAGCCATTTTATAAGAAATATCCAACTGCTTTTTTACCTTTTTCTAAGTCAGAAGAGGGAAGGGAAAAGGATCTAATATAGGTTATATCCCTCCTTTGTGCCAGTCATTAATTGAGATAGTACAATGGTGTCCGTATTTTCTCTCTTCTTCATGACCACTCTCTAAGGTACATATTTTAATCTTTATCTTTCAGACAACAAATACAAAGTTCAAAAAGACTAGGTAGCTTGCCAAACATCATGTATAGGTGGGATCAGTTACAGGTAGATTCACCCATGCCCTTTCAATGACTGAGAATTGCATGTTACTTTTTGGTCTTCATTTTGATTATCATATGCCTACATAAAGTGTAAAATATAGGACTAAATATGTACTGATCCCATTCCTACAGTTTACATGTAGGAAAGGAGATTTCTGCTCCCCTCCCCAGGAGAGAAAAGCATGGGTTGAATATTACTCTCATGCTCTCTGTTCCCTAGGCACCATCTCCTTCGGCCAGAGGAAACTGGGTTGTTAGCAGACATTTGGTCCTGCCTAAAATGACCACAGGACATTTGCTCCATAAGACATTTCGGTCTTTGAGATCTTTGGTCCTTAAGACATCTGGTCCATACCAAAAGATCCTTGAAAGTTGGTCCTATCTAAAATGTCCACGACTGTAATTTGGTCCATGACAAATGGTTTTGGATGGGGCCAAATTATCAAGGATCTTTTTGGTGTGGACAAATTTCTTATGGACATTTTGAACAGGATCAAATGTCCCACAAGGAACTGGGCATATGGTTCAGTCACTTCTTGTATTTTTGGTGGGTTTGTCTTCAGGATAGTAAAGGGAAAAACTTGTTTGAAATCAAGAGTTTCTTGATTTAACACTGATTTTTTCCCCCAAGTCATTCCACGTAGTTCTCCTAGGGCATTTTACACAACTGAGAGGTCCTCAATATGTTATATGAATCACTCAATGAATCAATAAACAGACAGAAATAAAAAAACAGAGCACTCATTTAGATATTTGTTGCTTTTAAATTTTTAGAAATAAATCTCTCAAAATATGTTAAAATTATTTTTTAGTTGATTTTTAGATTAAAAGAATTAGCTATTCTCCATCCTAAAAATATTTTTTTGCAAGCGTGTTGAAAGGTGATTTTAGATGCTATAAATAGTTTTCTACATTGGAGAAGGGACTGGGGGCTCAAGAGCAGCTTTATTTTTCAGTATGTTGTGCTACTACGTGGATAACACCTAAATACAACCCTAGGCATGCTTATCTTACCGCGGAAGACCTCTGTGCGTTTGGAGATGTGAAGATCTGTTTCATAAAGCATTTTGATTAATGATTCACGTATCACTTTGCTTTTCAAACATCACACCAACCATTTTATTCAAGAATTATTAAGTCTCATCCAGAGGGTATTTATAATTTCACAAGTGTTCTCTCCTTGTGTGTATATAATATTTGATATAAATTCTAATAACATTAAAATGGTGGTATTATTTTAGGAGCTGAAGATCTATACATTATTGCCTTTACAGAGTATACCTAAAGAGATTAGGTACACACCCAGATCATTTAACATGAAGAGTAAGTTAGGACCAGAGAAGACACTTTAGTTAACCAGCAGATAGACAAAAGCACAGTAGATCATTACTAAGAATCCAGAGAAACTGTCACATCAAAGACATCCCAGGAGTTGGCACAAAGTAGGCATTTAATGAAAAATTGTTGGATGGTTGAATCCAAGGCTACTTTGGTACTGGTTTGGCAACATATGAGTGTTAAGAAGAGACAGCAAGCATCTCCTATTTGTATACAGAGAGAATAAATGAAGAAAAAATCCCTCACATCTGATGAAACCTACATCCTCTCTGGCAAACATTTTAACCTTGTTGGTGGCATTCTTAGCAGTAGATAATAACCATGGCTCTAATAGATGGAGGAATGGAGTGAGGTCAGATAATCCAGGCATTAATTAGCTGAAATATATTGTTAACTTTTGTAGAATCTTAAGCTAAAACTGTAAACTTTTATGCTTTAGTTTTTAAAATCTATTAGATAGGGGTACTATTAAATGCCGTATTATCAGAGAATTCTCAGGAGCCCCAAAATCAAACATTAGCAAAAACTTTTTTAAAATAAGAGAAGTAATATTATTAAAACCTACCTTGAGTTGGCAGAGGACTTCTAGTTGTTAACTTGTCTATAAAAATAAATGACATTAAAATAATGATTACATTTTAAAACTGATTATTAGGAATTCTTTCTGTTTAATATTTTACTTGACGTTTTAAAAATTACTATGAATTATTGGTGTTTATTAACTTAAGAATATACTATTAGTATTGGGATCTAAAAATAAATCTTTTATATTTTTATTGATTCTTCAAATTACAGAGCAGAGGTTTCTAGATTTATAAGTCATCTTTTATTCTTTAAATAAAGAAGATGATGTTTTTTAATTTTCAGTAACTAAACATAAGGATTCATTAGTTTCATAATGGCTGTAGACTTAAATGTTCTAGGTTAATCTGATGTTATTTGAAATAGAAGCTTGAGATATGCTTAGACCACGGGCTTTAGAATCGAAAGGAATTCGTTTTAATTCCTGATTTTGACGTGTAGCAGCTGTGACTCTGGGTATGTTCCTGATTATTTATTTATTTTTAGGTGGAAAAAATATTACCTCTGTACAGAATCACTCTGAGAATTAAATGAGATAATGTTTGTAAAATGTATACCCAGTCCAAGTAGATACTTTAAAAAATAGATTTTTCAAATATTATAAAAATGGCCATGATTATAGATAATACTGAAAGTCATATCTTTATGGTTTTATCACAATTTACACATTAAAATCATTTTATATAAATTTTATATTAAGAATGATTTCTGAAATATTGATAAAAATTTTATTATTCACAATTTATAGGAAGCAGATTTTCAGAGGTTGAAATGCCCAGTGATTCTGGTAGTTAGCAGAGAAAGGATTAGTTTTCAAATCTTCTGACTTCAATTTAAATAATTTTTCTACAATGGAGTGATTTTACATTTTAAGGTAACTCAGGTTAATTCTAAAATTATTGATAATTTCTCAAAGCACCCTTTTAATAGTGTGTATGATCTTGATAAGACAAAGTGAATTTCTAAATTTTATAAGTAGTAGTGACTGATTATAGTTAGAAAGATGGAGTGAAGAAAATGCCAGAATAGAGCAAAAAGTTAACTTAAGCCCTAGATTCTTCTCTCCAAAGAGTGCAATACATTTTGCAAGTTACCATTTGATTATCTTTTAAACTCCTTTCCCTCATTTTTAGTGACCTTACAAGTGTCATGGCTTCATTTTCAAGGCTGCATGAACAGAGGCATATTTTGAGAACACACACCCACACACACCCACACCCACCCATATATGCATATATGTATATAGAGTTTAAAATATGAAAGGAGCATTGAAATTGGAAATGCATATCCTTGCATATGTAACTAGGTGTTATGAACCCTGCAGTATTATGAACTACATTATTCCTAAGCAAATGTATGCTTTTTACATTTTGATGTGAAGACTAAATGTCTCAGAAAGAGTTGTCAGGAAAAAAAAGTTGAATCCTTCCCTAACGTCATTTTATGGAGTTTTACGGTCACTAAGTTACATATTTTAAAATGCCTTAAGTACTGACCTGAAGTTGTTGCAGGACTTATTGTAGAGAAATTCTCCAAAGATGCTGGAATAAAGTAAGTTTGATTCAAAATTAGAGCTTATGGTATAAATAGATCACAAAGAACTGAGTGCAGTTTGAATATTTATTCAGAGTATCTGATCTCTTAGAGTTTCCATTTCATCCTATCTCATACTGAATGTTCCTATTATTTAATTGTTTCATTATTAGTTGATTGTGGTGCATTTGATGAATTTCCAGAATCTCTGTATATTCTCTCTATAAAATTTACCTATGCAACATGGGGGTAGTAAAGATACCACATAATAGGATTGATGCCAGGAGTAATTTGTTGATAAGAAAAACACCTGTTTTAGCTAATCTGAATTAGACAAAGATCCAAAACCGTCTCTTTTCCAGCAGCTGTGCCAGAGGGGACCAAACCATCACTAGAAGGGGCACGTAAGCCCTTTGGCTGTAGCACTTTAGTTCAGCAGCACTTCCTACTGAACAGGCACCGTACTACACACAGGAGACCTGGTGAAAGTAAACTGTGCTCGACGAACCTGTACTATAGAGAAAAGGAACTCGAGGTCCTCGATTTAGTATCTTCCATTACAAAATCAAAACAAAACAAAACACATCTGCATGTTTTAATATACTTGATTCAGAAGCAAATCTCTACTGACTGATCTCATTCTGGAGCAAAACTATTTGAACTGGCAACAGGTGATATAAAATTTGCCTTTATTCCACTTAAAATGGATATTTATATACCGATCAGCTTTCTAACATCTAAAGTTTTCTGAATTCCAAAACATATTTAGCCTCATGGTTTACAGATTAGAGACTGCAGATCTGGATGGGTCTGACAAATTACTATTGTTTTCAACGAAAATAGGACACAGTGTAAATGTCTGTTGAATTAAGTTGAACGAAGGATAACCAGAATGGAAAATTTACAATAACCTAACACTCATGGACATTATTGCCTTGCTATTATTTTTGATGCCCTGTATCTCTTCCCCTTTGATTTATTTTTATCTGAACACTATTTATCATTTAAAAAATGAGGTTTTTTTAAAAGTAACAGGGATGAGTCAAACTCATTAGCCTCTCTTTTTACTTCCTCTCCTTCTTTTAAGTCCTCAGTTAGAGACTGGACTTGCCACTCAGTTAGGTAATCTAATAATCTCTACGATTCTATCAGAAAGCAATGAGCATCACTCTCCAATGGAGGGTTTCTGCAAAGTCTGGTTGTGCTTGGCCAATGCCAAAAATGTCATCAGAGCCACGAACGTTTATGAATGCCAATATTTTCAGAACCCTTTTGATATTTGATACTTTACAAACTTTTTATCACTGATATTTTTCTCCAAATACAGTTTTCCATATTTCACTTTTCTTATGTAAATGTGTTACCTCAGGCAATAAGACAGGTTCCTGAAGTCCAGGGTGATCCCACTGCCTCTCTGGTATATAGCTAGAATTTTCATTTCATAGCTTAATGAATCAAAGAAATCAAATAATGTTCACAGATACCTGTGATATCGATGCTGTTCACATCAATATGGAAAGTGACCAGTTGGCTGGATTTATTTGCTTCAATGCCTTGAATCAGTTCTTCTTTTACATTTTCATCTGACACCCATTGGAAGAAGAGAAGGTCAAATATGACTATGATGCTGCCATTTCTGCCAAGCAAAAAGTGATAGAAGAGAAAAAAGTCAGCCTCCTTCAAGTGGTTTGTGCCCAATTTATGCCAGGTGTCTTTGAAATTCTCCACAGTTATCCTCTTATTAATCCTTATTACACCTGTACAACGTAGGGCACGTCAAATATCATCTATGTTTCACAGGTGGAAGAAAAAGAAAAGACTAAATGTTTCTCCAAGAATACAAAAACATAGTCAGAATTAGAACCTGATACCCTGACACTTCTGAGTCCCACATCAGCACACTAATCGCTAGGCCAGGCCAGAGTCATTTATGTCAAATTAAACAAAATCACATGGTATCATGACATTTATTTTCACTTTACTGTTTCAAAAAAGTGAAGAGTGCGGATCCTTCATTTTTAACATTTGACTTCTAAGTAGGAAGAAGTCTAAAGTAGATTCACCGATTTCAAAGAAAATTTTTCTATATAGTTAATGAAGGCCTGAGATTTAGCTTACAGCAACTGACTTATATCTACTTTTTCTTCTCTATTTTTAATAAAAATATAGAAATACACCCTGATTTCAAAGGGTAGAAAGAAGACAAGCATAAGTGGGTTATTGGGGATGTATGGGATTTTCAGTCTCATGGTCAAAGGCTGGGATTATCTTGCCTACATCACCTCTGACCATAACGTTAGAGTTCAGTTACGTGGCCCAAGTTATCTTCCCTTTTACTTCATCTTCTCTGAAACATGCATTTTAAAAGTTTTCTTCAGTGGTAATTTGTTTATACTTTAAAGAATCATAAAAATGCATAAATTTTTGACCCAAGAGGGATACTTGAGAGATGTGCCCTCTTCTGTCTCCATTTCTACTTTGCTACTGTGCTTTTAGGCTACAACCACTTTGGAGACAAACTCCAGCTCTCTGGTCTTCATTCTGCACCCCTCAGGAAGCTGGGGGAGCTCAGGGTGTACTTGGATCCTTAAGAGGCAGACTAAGGAGAACAAAATTTTGCCTATAGTTATGTTTGCTGGTTCTGAAATGTAAGCAATTAGATTCATATCCTTGTGATATTTGTAAGATAAAGAGTTTCTTGAAGGTCTTCATCAACTCCTAAAGAGTCTGTATACCTGTCTTAATAGAGCCTATAGTAAATGTCTTTTTCCCTTCATGACTATATACAGGATCAAAATGCTCCTGAAAGATTGTAGTGGGTCAGCATTTACACTCAGTAGAATATTCTTTTTTAGTTTCTGTGCTAATTTTCAGGTTCAGTTTAGCAGAAGTGATTCCCTTAACAGTATACTCTGATCAATAATTGCACATTTCACCTCTATTAATAATTTTAAAATGTTAGAATGTTAACTTTTCAATCATTTGATTAAATCATAGTAACCAAATCTTGTAAATGACAAGGCTTCTTAGTAACTATTTAGTTCAGGGTTCCCCAGATTTATTGACCTGTCGAATCTCTTGTCCTTGACAAGATAGACTTTGTCATAGACAATGTTTTTATCTACTCTTCCACACTTGTTAATTTTTCCGTGCTAGACAGTCCCTAATTTTATTTGAGAATAACTCTCTATTTTGTCACGGCTTCTCCAATCATTCTTTGTGTCAATGATGGTTTTATTCATAGGTGTATGACCAGGCCCTGGTTGGTGAAATAGGAGGGGGCACTGATGGGAAATGTCTGGGAAACATTTCCATATTTAATAAAATAAAGACCTGTGGTGGACTACTACTCCTCTTCCTTGAATGTCAATACGTTTAGATGCGATTGTCAGAACGGTTACATTTATTTTGGGGCCATGAGGCAAGCTCTGATTGACAAGCTAAAGATAGCATAGAGAAAGAAGGAAAACACCTAAATTCTTAATTGCGTCACTGTCGTTGTACCACTGAATTAACCTCTGATGAAACCTCCAGATTTGTTGCGATGTCAGACGATAAACAATTATTGTTCAAGGCACTTTTATTGTCATGTGTCCTGTTAAGTGCAATTTAAAAAATCCTAACTGGCCCACAACTCTCAGGCTTCATCCCACATTTAAAATGAAGCTCCAGAAAAAAGAACTGACTCCATTTTTACATCTGATGTTGGCCGACTTTGTAGTTTCAGCAATAAGGAGAATGGGACTCAGAATAATGCAATTAACTTTGCCTAGAGTTATACAGCTTATTAGTATCAGAGAGAGGAATTAAACACAAAACCTCTGTTTCCCAGATGTGTTTTTATATAGTTCCCATCCCCCACCCCTATAACCACCTCTGTCAACACCATTATGAACTATTTTGCAGTTGGAAAGACAATACAACACATTTGCCCACGTGTGCAGGTCCAGGTTTTAACTATCTTACTTTGTTGCTAGAACTTTATATCCAAATAGATCGGGAAAATATCTGGGTGAACTCTTGGGGGGGAAGAAATAGATATTTTATTGCTTCCCTACTTTGGCAAAAGAGCATCTTCCCTCGCCTTTCCCTTGCTCCCTCCCTCTCCCCCTCCTCTTTCTCCTCCTTTACTCCCTTCTTTTTCTGCTTGTCCTCCCTCCTTCTCCATAACCCCTTCTTCTTCTTCTTGTCTCCTTAGCCACCCTCACACCCCAAATTCTTAAATGGACAGAGTTAAATATGGTTAAAATAAAGTGAGGTGAACAATGTTCATTAGTTGCTCTGTCTTCAAGTCCACATATTCCTCTCATCCTTGGTTGCATAGCAGATAGTTTTAATTCTGATTAGACTGGATTTTTCTCTTTGTGTAACTTTCTCTTTGTGTAATATTTATTTGACTGAAAACTTGCCTTTATTTCATTTGGCTTAGGGAGTAGAAGAGGTAAGGTAATTTCAGTAGAGAGAGTGCAAATCTGGAATTTTCTTTCACTGAGTTGAAAGTAACTGAATTAGCTCATCCTCAGGCATAATGAAACATCTCTGCATGAAAGATGTTTTCTTAGTTGTGAATTATACATCGTATTTAATAATTTACACTTTGCAAGGACAGGAGTTACATATCCTATTATCCACATACAGTTGTATTCTCTTAAAATTTATTTCTTATTCAGTGTTTATGTTGAGATAAGACAGCTACATAGTAGAAATCAGGAAAACCATAATAAGCGTTTGTGTTTCACCTAATAAGAAAGCTAAAGCTTTTATTTCAGTAGTTTAGCAATGATCTCTATCACTGCTGTGAGGTTGGATTTATTTATTACGGTAATGAGAATTCTTCTTTTAGGGAAAGAAAAAAGAAACAATGGCCATTTTCATTTTCATTTCAAAGTACTTGTTCCAGTGGAATCACTGAGTCTTTTTCTTTCTTTTTTTTTTTTTTGAGCAGATAAATCCTATCATTATACAGAAAGCCTGCGTACAATAAATCAAATGTTTCTTATCTCTTATTTTCCTTAATGATATTGATAACCTCTAGGGCTGCTGAATAAACAAAAGTCTTTCTTTTCCTAACTTTGTGACTCATCTGTGCTCAAAGGGCAAAATCAGCTTCGTATTGCCACAAAGGGTAAACAGACCTTTATTAAAGGAATCGACTGCTAACTGCTCTTTGAGTCAAAGCGCTTTCCACAAAGCAGAATAACAGAAAGGGTTCCCAGAGGAGGGTAAACCATTTGCTTGTCCTGCAGTGGCTCTGTGAACACACACACACACACACACACACACACACACACACACAATTTTGCAGGGAGGCAAGAGTTGATGTTAAATAATATTTTTAAAAGGAAGAAGAGATAGATTAATGACCAAGTTTAGTATTCCGAGCAATTTGACTATATACACGTGCATGGGGTGTGATTTTCATTAAAATCAGTAACAAAAATGGAAATAGGTGCTTTAAAGGATTTTTAGATGTATTTTTCACAGTTGGTGTAGCTATTGTTAGTGGGAACTCAGTTATTTTCATTTTTTCATTTTATCAATTGGAGATTAAAATGAAAATAATTTATAAAGCTAATAGGCGTCTGCCACTTTCTTCTATGAGTGGAGTATGTCATTGTACATGCAACTATTTAAAGTAAACCTAAATATTTGCTAGTTACTTTCTTTCCTGCCTCTGAATTTCTTTTCTTATCCTTTTCTTCTCAGTCTCCCAAAGTACATACCTGTAATTTATCTTACAGACATTTTCATGAAATTTCCTTGCATTGCATCTTTAACAACTCACTTCTGATTTAAAAGTAGTTCAGCTACAACTAGGTGAAAATCTCTCTACACTGATGAAGTATATTATTTGAGTATCATTATAAAATATGTATCAAGTTTTAGGCTCTATATTGGTCTCCTAGGTAGCTGAAGGGAAAGAAATAATTCTTGAGCTCAAATAATTTATAGTTTCAAATAAAGTGATTTTACCATCTAGAGAAATAAAAGATTACTTAAGTATCAAAGAAAATGCTGGGGTTTTGATAAACCACCAGACCTTGTACACAAGTCTATATTCAGCAAATTTTCCACTTTTAGAAAAGCAAAGTTATCTAGCATGTTGTAAACAGGAAAAGACAAAGGCTTCCATTAGGAAAACTATCCTAATAAACTCTGCACTAGATCCTGGGCTTTGCGTGGATTTCACTGGGCGGAGCCCAATGAGGGTGAGGCAGGTACCCGCAATACCTCTCCTTAAGGAAGACTACAAGCTTTGGGAACTAAATGCGAACTGATGCTTTAATATGGCTCTCCACACTCAATCTTCTCCAAAACCGGAAAAGAGAAATTGGTTCCACTCACTCCAAAGTAGCTAAATAGCTCTAAAAGTGAAATAAATTCTTGCATGTATGGTTCTGCCGTCACAGAATAAATGCTAAGTAAGTAGTTTAAAACAGCACTTTAAGAAAAACAAACTATAATAATAATACTAACCTTTCCTGAGAGCCCACATGTCTCCTTCTAGACCCGAAGTTAGGCCAGTAAAAGAGGCTGTCAGAGATTTTAATCCCTGGAAAACAGGAGTAGAAGCCTCTGTATTGTAGACAGGAATGAAGACTGCATGTAGATGGGGGAAGGGTTGACTGGCTACTGACACTAAGGCATCACGAATATGCAGTGGGATAAAGGATGATAAATACAGATAGAGAAGTAGGTGAGAAAAAGAGACTTTTTTTTGGTATAAAATGATGAAGCTTTGTGCTTTTCTTCATTATGGCTTCCACTGAGTGGATATGTTTTGTTCCGACAAGAAATTGCAAGCCCTAAAGTTTCCCTCTGCCCATTAACTAATCCTCACTTGGCCTTCTGTCATTGCTTTTCTAAACATAACCTCTTCACTTTTGACTTGACCTCTTTACCTCTACTTGGTCACTAAGAACTAGGGACTCTTGCTAATGTCAGGACTCTTGTGAAGACTGTACACCAAGTGTCTTCAGTGCCAGGCTCCCTTGTTCAATGGTTTTTGATCTGAGATAAGAGATCATCAGCCTTTCTATAAGAGAGGCTCTTTGCATTCTCCAATGACCTTGAGTCCCCTATGGCTCCCACTTGATGTACATTGAACATCACACTTCTATGCAACTGCATTTAATCAGCTTCAGCCTTGTCCCTGTGTGTCTGCAAGACTTGAACTCAGGAGAAACATGTTAGCATGGGACCAACTTTCTAGAGCTATTAGTATTATTTGCTACATATACAGAAGTTTCTACTGTCCCACTTTTCCCAATCCTCACAAAAATGTTGAAAATTCAACATGTTCCATTTTCTCCTAAAAATAGTGACACTCTTTTACAAATATTAACAAAAGGTCACTATTTTGTGATACTGTGCTTTCTATCTAGCTAAAATTTTTGAGCTTTACTTACTCAAATCGTAAAACTCTTGAGTTTTTATACTCATTTTTCAGATTACTTGATTGAAAGATCTCATCTATCTGAAAACAGAAAAGTTTAAACAGGTATATTAAATCTAAGATTTCATTTAAAAATGTAAACAAAGTAATCTTTATATTCTGCTTAGAACTGGATTGGAGCAATTTCTTTCTCTGTGATAATGGGTCTCATACCTTTAAATATCCTAAGCATATTATATTTATTAACTAATTGTTTCAAAAAGAACAGGATCTGTATATCTTTTGGCAAGTAGTTAATAAAACTATGCAATGAAATTTTAAACTAGGTGAAAAGAGAAGGTCTCCTACCATTTGCTGAATGTCAAAAGCAAGAACTTTGAAGTCCACTGAGAGTTTGTCTTGCAAATTAGGATTATATATAGCTCCAGATGTTATTTTGAATGTCCCTCTGGTTTCATGACTTTTTCCAAATTCTGCATCTAGATGAATTAATAAGAAGCAAAACACTGAAAATATGAATTATGAATAAAGGAGAATATGTACCTGCTGGTTAAGACATGGAAGTAAAGTTCTGGCTTAATGTGTTGGCCCTGGAGTTCTTGTTTTTCCCTCTATAGTCATCATGTTTTATAATCAGCTACTTTTTATTTTTTAAATTTTTAGGTATCTGGTTGTTTTAAAAGATTGAAAAATGAACTTCTTTATCCCATTTTTTTTCTTTTCTTTGAAGTCTAACCAACACTCCAAGCTTCCAAGTTTTTTTTTTTTTTTTTTTTTTCCGTTTTCTTTGTTATTGAGATTCCTATTGGAAGTTACAGGGATGATCAGCTTCCGCCAATTATGGGAACTCATTCAGGGAAACATGGTGAGAAATGTACCATTAAAAGTTTTGCAGTTGCTTTCAGATACTTCTTGAACACCTAGCATCCAGGGACACTGCTGGTTTCCGACATGTAGTTTGCTGTGAAGATTTTAGTGTGTGTGTTACTTTGAAACATAGCCTTGAAGTTGCTTCTTTCATCCTAATAATTATAAAATTGGTATGTATGACCTTTTGCCATCAGATGGAGACTGTCATTACTGGAGAACTTATTGAGAATGCTGCAGACAATTTGTTATCTCAATATGAAAAAATGTAAGAAAAAAGCTAACAAGTTGAATATAAACATGAGTAATTAAATGTGCCATTAAGCCCAATACAATCCCTTTATCAGCATATTTTCTTTGATATATATTTATATTTAAAATGAATTGCTTCAGGTGAAACTCACACAATAATGAAATCATTAGTAAAGGTAGTCATAATGATACATTGACCAGGTATGAGAACATGTTATTTCTTCTTATCCCAGATGGGGAAATTGGGATATAAATTCACTAAGAAAATTTCCCAAGATGATAAAAGTGACAGATCTGGAATTTGGACAAAGGACTGACTGACTTCAGAATCCATGATCTGTCATATATTGACACAAACCTCCTATTCCAGAAGGAACATTAGAATTAATATTTTAAACAATAAATGTATGCTTAGTCTGAACAGTTATCATTACACAATTGATGTAACATATTATTATTATACTATTTCATTTGTTTTTTAAATACTCAAAATTACATTAAGATTTGAGTATTTAAAAATGAAAGGCAAGGAAAGACTGAGAAACTGTCACGGATTGGAGACTAAGGAAACATGAAAACTAAATTCCATGTAGGAATCTGCACTGGATTCGGAACAGGTAAAGGACTTTAGTGGAAAAACTGATGAAATCTGAATGAAGTGTGTGGTTCAGTTAATAATACTGTACCAGCTTTAATTTCTTGGTTGTGGCCATCGTACTACGTATATACAAGACATTGACATTAGGGGAAGCTGGATGAAGGTTATAAAAGAACTCTACAATTTTTGCAGCTTTTTTTTAAAGTCTAAAATGATTTCCAATAAAAAGAGTTAAAAGTGTATTAAAGTAAAAGTGTGTATTAAAAGTAGTATGTCTTGTGTCCTCTGGTGTTCTATTCTAGACTTATCTCAAATCCCTTTTTATATTCAGTAGTTCACAATTAAATCATATTAATATTTATAAGTATTTTCTATTTTACTGGTAAAATAATCAACCTCTGTATTTTCACTGAGCATCAAAGATTCTAATGGACTTTCAAATGGTTACATATCCTTGAAGTTATTCACAGCATTTAAGTAAGACCACAGCAGCTACTTTTCTAAAAGTCTCCAGGAGCCTCTATAATTTATTTAATTGTTCATATAATTACATAAAATATCCACAAGCCTTCTTTCTCTTTAAAATGGACCCCTTGCATATAGCTATAGTAGTTAAATAAACCAGGGATTATATTGGAATTATTTTATAAAACTATAAATTACATTTATTATATTCTAACTTAAACTTACTTATTTACTTGGCGAAAAGAACCAACTCAAAGGCGGAGAATTTTCTTGGTAAAACCAAAATCACTCACATAAAAAGGTTTGGCCCTGTGAGTTTTCAGAAGGAATTAATATGCCCATATATAATTCATCATTTTAAAAGAATGCAAACATTTTCTGAGAAAAAATAAATCCAGGTTTTTGCTATGCTGCCATTAATTTAAAAAATTATCCTATAAATGAATAAATGGTAAATAAGGGCACAAGTTCTGAAGTTGGATTGTCTAGTTTGCACTACCTAGTCATGTTTCAGATTTAAACAAGTTACTTAAAATTTGTCACTGATTTTTCACATATCAAACGATGGTGACAATAATAACTAACTCATAGATTTGTTGTAACAAGAGAATACAGTTGAAGATCTTTGAAAGCAGTTGGTACAGGTAATTTAGCTCTAAATAATAGTTACCTTTACTTATTTTTTTCTGTCAATCACAAATTGCTACTCAGGCAGCTTGAGATCTTTTAAGTCCATGATTACAACCAAATTCCCTTACATTGTTGCAATTCAAATTGTTGTACTAATAAGAGAAAGAAGATACAATTCTCCAGAAATAAAGAACATTATTTTTCTTTAACTTGGCCTATTTATCAGCTTCTATAGTGAACAATGTTTGATTATGTTTATGATTTACATCAGAACAGATCCCTGGGCTATGTTGAAATTGAGAAACTTACCATTTTTTAATTTTCAAAACAATCTGGCAGGGAGAGTTTAGTTCATGGTAGAGTGTGTGCTTGGCATCCACCAAGTCCTGGGTTCAATCCCCAGTACCGTGATTAAAAATACATTTAATTAATTAATTAATTAATTAATCCCCCCCCCCCCCAAGAGATACAAAGTGGCTGAATGGATTGGATTAAAACCAACAACCAACCAAACAAAAACTTAGTCTCAGGCATGAATTCTGAATTAAATTCCAAATTATATACAAACTGTTTTTCCCTTTAATATTCTATGAAGTGAACTACAGTGGAGCATCTGAAAGCAATATAAATACCTTGTCACAAAAGCACAGCAATGAATACAATATACTGGCAGGATTCCTGAGATTAAAGTGTGTACATTCATCTGAGAGCACCTTTAGTGGCCAGCTCCATGGGACTTACCTCCTTCTGATCCCTTGATTCCCAGCCAGGACACTGCGATTAAACCAGCACAGAGCACCACCAACATGACAAAGAGAGCTGCAAACATGACCTCATAGGTGCTGAGAGAATGGTGCCTTGCAACTGCCCTTCGCTTTGACCCCATTTTTGGCTTTTGAAGGTGGTGCTACTCTAAGAACTCTGAGAGAGCAGAGAATCTGGCATCAACTGCAGAGCAAAACCTCTCAAGTTTTCAAAGAAGATTTGTGACACAACAAGTCTACACTAGTCTTCCTACTCCAGTGTAACTGAGTTGTGTATGTCCCTTTGGGAACATTACGTCTCTATACATTAAGTAGTGTTGTAAGCTCAGTTAATCTTTAAGAAGATATTAGTGAGTGAAGGAGTGCTTAGAGTTGTAAATGTGAATCACCTCAACAGGCCAGATGTTGAGATGAATGAAATTAAATACATGTTGTAAACAAAAATTATACTTTATCATTCTGAGAGCTGAATAAATGTGAAATTCATGGTAGTAGATTAGTCACTGGACACACGCACATGCTATTTGTAGAGAGTTCCTGACAGATCAACCTTCTACCCCCTGACTCAGGTCATTATTGAGGGATTTTTCCCGTTTTATGTAGGTGTAGACATTCTAAGGTAACTTTTATGCACAGGTATATATAAAGCCTAATATATATATATTAATACATACATCTCTCTTCCCAGCCTCCCTGTATCCCTTTCTTTCTCTCTCTCTGTATGCATGTATTTCTTTATTGAAGCAATCACAGATGTTGCAATCTTCATTATCTCACCCATGTGAAGTTATGCAATGTAAGGTAGTATTGATTTAACCTAAAGGAAGGTCCACTTGAACAAGGCATTATATGCCTACTTTTTATGGCCTCACGCTATTATCAGTGAACAGGAGCAGCCGCTGTGAGAGGAATTAAGTGTTTGTTTCTATTTTAAGGAAGTATTCTGGGTGGGGAAGATATTACTCAGGTGACCTAAACTTTATCTTTTTAAACATACCAATAATAACAAGAGGACCGGTTGCAATAACTGCATTCCTAACTGGAGTCCTATGCTTTGTGGGGAAATCAAGACTCTTCTCTGATCGTTAAAGTAAAGTTAACCATTGGAACTTCCAAACTTTGAAAAACCATGAGCTTAGAATTAAAAATTAATTATTATAAAACCAAACTTGTTCTGAAGTGAACCAATTTGTCTAGCTCTGGCCAGTAAAACTGGCCAGAGATAAGGAAGTTCTAGATCAAGAGCCCTTAATAAGCTGGAGTTGTGGCATTTTATAATGGGCTAGAATAACCCATAGCCACTTTCGTTTCTTCTTCTTTACTTTTGAAAGAAAACAACCATGTATTGCTCTCTGAAGTCCTTGCTGAAAGCAATTAGAAGTAAATAAATACATGTCATGGAATATATATGTATTTTTTATTTAACTGAATTCATACTAACTGTATTCTTAAACACTTTACCCAGTAAATGAGAAATGGCACTGATGGAGGTGGGAGAGCTTCATTTTACTTATATTCTAGGAGAGGATTCTAATAGGCCAGGCCCTCCCATACAACTAGAGCCTGGGGACTGACCCTTGAATTCGGGGATCCAAGAAGATGGAAGTATAATTACTGTTTCCTTCATTAGGGCTGTTGCAGATGCAACTGCTTTCAGAAAATTGAGTAGAACTTTGTTACATTGATTCTGAATTTATATAAGGGAAGGAAAAGAGAGCAAAACGAGTTCACGTGCTCTGCTCCAAGTACAGGGTAATAATATATTCAATATAAGATGGAAAACCAAGAAGATACAGTCACTTAGAAAATATATACAAAAAAATTTTTTAAAAGATGGAAAACCAGAAATTATATACTTAGGTTCAGAAATGAAATCAGCATTTATAAATTCCCCTTAAACTATATGTCTTAAGTAATTATATCTCATATGCTCAAATAAATTATTAGAAGAATGGCTTTCTTGAAAAAAGACATAAACTTATGAAGGACAGACTGAAATAAAATAAGCAGGTTGATGTGAAAGGGCAAATCATATGTCTTGAAGTTTTAAAAAGTTACTAAAATAAAATGGAACTTGCCGTATCAGATAACAGAACTCATTACACAGTTATAATAATAAAGAGGGAGTGATATTGGTCCAGGAGTAGAAAAATCTCTCAGTGGAACAGAATAAAGATCTCACAAACAACTTGATTTGTATATGGAAATGTCATGTATCAAAATGACAGTGTTACCAACAGATACAGAAAGGATCAGTGGGTCAGTGGCTTATTCATCTCGGGATAAATAAAATTAGATCCTTATCTCACACTCTGAAGGAAAATAAATTCCAGGTGAATTAAATATACAGAAAAAGTATAGAAAAATGTTTGCAGAAAATGTGGAAAGATGTTTTTCTGTTATAGGATACTAAAGGAGTTTTTTTTTTTTTTTTTTTAAGCATTAAAAAGTAAAAGGATGAAGTAGGGAAGGAGAATAATGATAAATTTAGCCAATAATAAGACCAACAGTTTTTTAAAAAAGATATAAAAAATATAGTAAAAACTCGAGACACAAAGTAGATTGTTTCCTTTTTTAAAAATTGTGTCTTTTATTTTGGCTACAACAGAACAGAATTAAGACAAAGATTTTATGAGTTTCTCAAATGTATTTGGAAGGCAAGCCAAGGAAAGTCCATAAGAGGAGTTGGGAAATGAAAAGTCGGGGGAAAAGAAGCCAATAAAAGCTGTGTAATCAAACCAGGAACCACCATGGCCTCAGGAACATAATCCTGCTGGGGAATGTGAGAGACGCAAAGAAAAGTCCTCAGAGTTCTCCCAATTAATAGGCAAGGAAGCAGGGATTTTTATTCACCAAACAGCCTTGCTCACTGGTTGAGAATAATTTCTGGGATTTTAATTCTCCTACTTTCAGCTCTCCCTGTGTATGGGTACAACATTCATGGAAAGTCAGCATGCAGAGATGAATCAGAGCATATATGCGGAGGACTCTGACAGTTTACAACTGAAAAACATTTTTCAGAATTCAGAATTTCTACTAATTAACTAACAAAGGACAAACAGCAGATAATTAACAAAAACACAAAACCAAACAAGTAATAAAGGAACAAAATAGAAGCACACAAATGTCTATAGGTGCACAATTTTAGTAGATGGTCAACTTCAGTAGTAATTATGGAATTCCGACTAAAATTAAAAAATGAAATGTTATTGCCTGCAAGTATACTAGCAACAATTAAGTCCATATTTAAGCGGTGGCATTTATCACTTGTGAGAAAGAAAATTCAAATAATCATAATGAAGAGCGATTTGGTAATAGCTACCAAAAAATACACACATACAATTTGACGCCCAAATTTATCTTAGATGCAGGCAATGAGACAATACTCATTACAACACTATTTTAAGCCCCACAAAATAGACAAACCTTGTGTCCATCAACAGGAAAATGAATTGTACTGTTTTTATATAATAAAATACTATACACAAGTTAAATGTGCAAGAACTGAAGCTGTATTTACCATTCTGGAAATAATAAACTTTTACACATGTAAACATGTTGTACCCCAGGATCTGGCCCTGCCCACCAGCAGATAGTTAGATAGATAGATAGGTAGATAGATAGATAGATAGATAGATAGATAGATAGATAGATAGATAGATAGATAGATAGAACATTCCATCCAATAGCAACAGAATACATATTCTTTTCAAGTGCACATGGAACATTCTTCTAGGACAGATCACATGCTAGGCCACAAAACAAGTCTCATTAAATTTAAGAAGATTGAAATAGAATCAAGCATATTTTCTGACCACAATGCTACGAGACTAGAAATCAACTACTATGTTGTACACCTGAAACTAATAGTAATATTATAAGTCAGTTATATTTCAGTAAAAAAAACCAAGAAACAAGTTTCAGAAGGATATATGCACTGTTACACTATTTAAGTCAAAAAAGAAAATAACTGGTTTAGTAATGCAGTTGTTGTAATAAAAGTTTATGTAGGATTGATAAATAGAAAATTCAGTGTGGTGATTGCTTCTAAGTAGGAAGGGAATTGGAGAGTATAGGAGTGGAATACCAACCAAGGAGGTTTCAACTGTATTTGAATTGTGTCATTCTTTTAAAATTTTTTAAATAAATGAATCAACCATGTTAACTTGACAGAGTTAGATGTTTAGGACATATGAGTTAATAGTTTTCTGCATTTTCCCATTATATATATATACACACACACACACACACACACAAACACACACACACACACACACACACACATACAGAGAGAGAGCACAAGAAAGAGAGAAAGAAAAGGGAAGCATATGATTAAAGTCCTTGTGATATTAGTTTTCATCTTTGAGGAATGTAGAAGTTACAGAATAACCCCTCCCTACCCCACTTAAGTCAAAGTAATTGAATATCTATAGCAGAGTAAAACATTTATTTTAAACATATACTTAAAAACTTAGCCATAAAATCTAGAATGATCTAAATGAAGTAGAAACAAAGAAGAAGAAACAAATATCTGGCTTGTGAATGAAGATATCCATAGCTCTGGGTAGGGAAGCATCCTTAATGCTCTTAATGAAGCTTTCAATGAGGAAAGCAAAATTGTGACCCTTCAGTAATGAGAATGACATATTCCAGTTAAGTGAATAATGAAGTAGGAAGAGACTTGAAGATAGTGGTAGATAGAGTAGGTAGAGTTTGAACTTTTAGAGATTCCTAAGGGAGGATTACTGTGGGAGCCCATGACTGGGTTAACAAATTGTAACAGATCCCAGCCGCTTATCTCCTTAAAGAAGATGTGCTTAGTAACTGCCTTGAGGTTTTAGCAATGACCCAGTCCCCAGGCTATAAACGCTGGGCATGCCTGCTGTTAGTCTTCTATCTGCAAAACAGCCTTGGGATGGAATGGTAAACAACTTATAGAAAACTGCAGACTCAGAGGTGAGAAGGCTGGTTAGCCAATGATGGGTAAGATCCCCTGAGGGGGGCAACCTAAGGCAGGAACAGCCGCCTGAGTCCAAGTTGTTAAGCAGCTGATTCTCATACATTCCGCCCTGATAAGGCTCAACACAAACAAAAAGGGTCTTCTGATCTTGAGGCAAACACCAACAATAAACAAAGCCTTTGTACTCATTGTGATCCCACTCTGTCCTTCCCTAAATTCCTGCATTCCTCTTTTGACTATATTCAATAAATATGGGAGATTTGAGAGGCTCGTGGAGTTGGCTCCCGACTCCCTCTCGCTCTCTTGACTTTTCCACAGAGTGTTAAGTAATTCATTCCATCTCGTTGGGACTTCTGCTGGCCAGAACCCACAGATTATGATGATTTTAGCCTATAATAAACAAAAGGATAAAAGTAGGAAAACTAAGAAAATTAAGAGTCCATAAGCTCTTGTTAATATGATCGAATCAAAAGAATCAGAGGGTTAAGAATTATGGTGCAAAACATAATCTATTCATTTGCTCAACCAATGTGTGATTTTAACTCTGACTTTCCTAAGTAGCTGAAGGAATTGCAGAGTCTCTAAAGATTAAGGCCCTGAGCATTTATAAGACATTTCTTTTTCTATGCAACACAATGTGAGAAACCCCTGATACCTTTCGTCTTTAAATAATTTCCTGTGACTAGGCTTTTATTGGACAAATTTCTTGAATAAAGTTTAAGTTAAAAAAAGAACTAACATAAAAAAAGAAAAATCAATATTTCTCATCAGGAATACTTCTGGAGATTCTACGATTTTCTCTCTGAAAATGTGTCCAAATTCCCCAGTCAATTAACCTTAACTTACCCTATGATGCATGGTTCAAACGTGACAGAGCTGTATGAAATACACATTTGCTCATCTCCAAGGCTAGCTATTTCTTTCCTTTGAGTTTTCACATAATTTTGACACATTAATACCTAATTGGTAAGACTCTTAATACCTTAAGTGTTGCAAGAGGACCGTAATCCTTCTTTGTGCAAGGTCTGAGAACTATTTTATAAATATCTCATGTCATAAGAAAGGGAGGGAAAATAAGCCTTCAAATATTATTAAATATTTTTGTCAATAAGACTCCTTAGATACTATAATCCCAGAGATTTGCTTGGTAGATATTGCTAGATATTGTTCTTTAATTGTTTTGACAACTGAAGAAAAATTTATATATAAAAATGTGGAGCAGTATCACCCTTTCCTCAGAAGCTTGCAGGTATCCCTCCACTATTCTCTGGACTCAAGTATTGAACTAGACCTCTTTTATGGCAGCTCCGTTCATCTTTGATTGTGTGTGCATCATCGTCAACCAGTTTTTCTCTGTGTGTGTGTTATTTTAGGGCTAATGGAGTCTATATTCTCTGAGTTTATTCATATGTGAGAAACCTTCCTCTTTCTTTTATACTTGAATGATACTTTACTGAGGATTATGTACATGGGCCAACCATAAGTTAATTGTTTTTCTTGGAATGCTGAAGATATTTTTCTAATATTGGTTTTCTGACACAGAACACAATTGTGAAAATGGCTAAAGCTAATTCTATACCTTACTTTTGTATGTGACATGTTTTATATTTCCTTGAATGCCTAGAGTATTCCTTTTTCACACTTGAAGTTCAATAGGAAATAAATTGGCATTGATTATTTTGAATTGAGTTTTCTTGGAATGTTGAGTACCTTACGCAATGTCCCCTTCCTCTTAAAATGAACATTCCTTTATTAAAATTTTGAAAGTTTTGGTTGTTCAATTTACTAGATGTCTTCTGGGGTTGGAGTCCAGTTTTTCTTGGTTGGATTCTGTTAGTTCTGTCTTTATATTTATATATTTCTCCTAATTATCACCATATCTGTAACTCCCTCATGCATTTAAATTATATGCAGTGTTCAACTCTGTTTTTTTTTTTTTTGTTCTCTGCTGCATCTAATTTACTGCTAATTTGTATAATGCTCTTGATTCAGATTGCAGTTGGTTTTCTGAGTTATAATTTTTCTCTTTTAATCTAATTTCATGTTTTATTATCTTATTGAATTATTATTGTCCTGAACTTATTTTCTTATTAACTGATCTTATAATAAATAGTACTGTAGAAAACTTCCCTTTGGTTGAATTTGCTTTTAGATAAGAGTCAGATTTTGGGGGCAACATTTTATATACTTTTCTCTTCTCCCCCCCTCCCTTGCCTCTTTCCTTCAGAGGTATATTTGCATGGCTGCCCTGCTATTTCTTTTTACTTGGTTTCTGGTTCACTTAGACCATCCTGCTTAGGCTCTTTCCCATGGCTTTCCCATAGAGGAGCTGAATTCTCCTTGCATCTCTATGAACTCCAGTTTGAAGAGTATATAGGATGTGTATATATATATATATATATTTTTTTTTTTTTTTTCTTTTCTGTAAACTGAGGGGTTGGAGGAAGGTGTTGAGGGAAGAGAATGAACTCATGGGTGGCTAAATACAACGTTTGTATGACAGGTCATATTCCCTTCTCTCTTTTGCAAATTTGTCAAACACCCTGTGCCAAGGTTAGTACATAGTTACTAACCATATTAGTACAAGGGGGTTTATTCTGCTTGTGAATTTGCATGAGACACCGACTGCACTGCATACTATTTCCTACAAGTTGATGAGGAGCAAAGAGAAATCACAAGGCCCTGTGGTTTTCTCTCATCTCCACTGAGATCCCCTAGTTGTCACTGGCCACTAGGGCTCACTAGTCTTGAGATAGTTTCTCCTTTTTCTCGGGCAACTGACACCAATATGACCTGCTTTTCTGCAAATTGCAAAGTATTAATGAAAATTAGGATGTTTTTGAGTTCTTTTCAGCAACATTGATGGGGAGGAGACAGTTTGTAGGTGATTGATAGAAAAAAGAGCCACATTAAGCCTCATAACATTCTTGCTATTGGACAAAGCATATGTCATGAACTTTGTTTTTGTTGTTGTGTTCTTATTTTTGTTTTTTGGTTATTCTTCTTGTTTTTCTTTTTTGCTTTTTTGCTGCTGGTGGCTTTTTCACTAGCTTATAACTAGTTTATAACTTATTTAATTAGATTCTAGAGAAGGATGCTTTAAGCTTCAGCTTTAATTCAGATTTTACCCACAAGTCTATTCAATATGATTTCTAAAAACCACAATTTCATTCATCTAAAACTGTACCAAAAATTAATTTAGATGTCATATCAAAGCTTCCTGGATCTGAAAAAGTCTGGGTACACAATTGTAGTTAGTTCATTTATGAACAATATATTCAGCTGAATACTATTTTACTAAAGGATACACACATGAAAACTGAAAATGAAGAGAATAAAATCCTTTTAATTAATAGTAATCTGTTGATCATTTGATCAAAGAGTAGTTGGATTCTTCTAATACTTTTAGGTTGATAGTAAAACAAAATCCCTAACATGCGGAAATACTCTATTTGAATCACAAAAAATTTACCCTTGACTTGCTAAAAATGTGTTTACCATTCAAAGAAGATGATGTGATGTTGTGAAAAATGCACTAGACATGGAGACAGAAGACCCACCTTCACATGTAGGCATGGACCCTTATATGCAACCCAGAGCATTTCACTAAATCTTTTTGAGCTTCCATTTGCTCATCTGGAGAACAAAGTTATTGATCTTAAAATCACTTTCATGTCTAAAATTTCATGAGTTTATGATTTTTATGTTCCCTGCCAAAAGAAAAGATATGATTAATGTCTCTTCATGTTAAAAAGTCTTTGTTTCCCAGATTTCTTTCAAAGATTCACCTCAAAATCACCTACATGAGACAATGTCTTTTAACACACTGTCTTAAGATCTTTTCCTTCATCTTTCCTACTGGACTTTCATTCCCGTTGCAGCTTCTTTTTATCCTTCTCTTGTCTGACTGCAGTGAAGCCATATTTACTTTCCCTTTGCTAATGCAAATTCTGCTTCCTAACTCTTCATCCTTTGTTCCCGCTCCACACGGGGCTTCGGACCTTGCCGTATGAAAGTCACTCTCACCAGGCATCTCACCCTAATCTACTTTTGTCTGTAAAGTGGATTATGAAACTTTTGAATCAAAGGCATTATACCAGAACATGCTGAACTGCATAGCACTTAACTGTTCCATAAGAGAACTCTATTCATGGCAGTATTCAAAAATAGACCTGTATTTCAGGAAAGAAAAATGAACCAGGCTGGGAGAGATTGGTTTTTCCTAGTAGGGGTTACCACACTTTTTATATCATCTTAGTTGGTTAGTAGGGAGCTTTGAAAAAATATCAGCATGTTCTTCCCTATCGTTTGCTAGTTTAGGTCATTTTCAGAGAAACCCCCCATGTATCCAGAATCCTAACCAATTCACAACCCCATGATTTTGTATTGTTGTGGCAGCCACATCTGTAGCTCAGGATGGATTTATCCTCTCACCATGTTACTTTTTAACTTTAATCATCTTAGTGCCTGGAGGTCAAAAGATTTTTTGATATTGAAAGGGAGTCAGCCTACTTGTCAAAGTTTCTCAGTGCTTTTTTATCTAATTGCCCTGCTAGCATCACCAAAGTCTTACATCAAGCTTTTACTTTTCCCATACAGTAAGTTTCCCACATCAACTTGCTAAAGCAGTTTTCACTGTCTTGTCATTAAAACAGTTCCAGAAAGCTCGTCTTCTTTTCTTTCTTAACTGCAAGAACAAAGATAAGATCCAATTAAGAGATCATCCAGTTAAGGAAACTGAAGTTCTTGGCCTTGATCTGGGCTTCAAAATCCTCATGTAAAATTCTGCACTTCATTTTAATGACTGTGTCTTTTTAGATATCACCCAAATAAATCCTTTTGGTACTATTTTTTTTTTTTACTAGATAAATGCACAGCTTCTTCATATGGATTTTATTTACTTCTTTATTATTGTCAGTTCTTCAATGAACACGGTCAGGTAGGTAGTAAGCTTTTGCTAAAATAATGTATTATAACAAGAATTATGTGTTTAATGATGTTTCTTGCTGCTACTGATAAGAGACGAAACTATTTACATTGAAAATAAAATAACTGGCAGTAACCAGGAATGTAGCTTTGAAGTTATTATTTTAAGATGACAAAGTCAATGATAGAGGCATGAGATTGGTAAAGTTGGTTAGACACAAGGAATTAAGCAGGATAAATATAAATTAATTGAGATTTCTTCCATTTGGTCATTGGGGTGACCACATAAGCTAAGAAAAAATTTATATAAACATAACTCTGGTGGAGATGACTCTCTCCCTGTGTTCCTTCTCCCTCTGTCCTTTTTGTGATGGAACTCCCTGAGTTTTACCCGTGAGCCACCAGAAACATCCGTCTTTCAGTTTGGACGTGGTGATGTGTTTGATTTCAGGAGGGTGGGATGAGAGAAAGCTGCAGGTGCAACCTCTGGATTACCTCTTTAAGGAGCCTTGCTGGAATTTTCTTCTTTCCTCCTGGAAGCTATAAAATGGGAAAAAGTAGTGGTCTTGGAAGTTCCTTGTGAATAGCAGAGCCAAACCACATGCCCTGGCCTTTTATATCTGCGCTAATAGTGAGAGGAAAACAAGCATCTGTTTTATTTAACCAACCTATTACTTCCTTACCTCACTTCTACAGTAAACTGTAACTATTGGATTTTGATGAGGAATTTAAATATAATTCATGATGCACTTCTCAAAGATTTTAAAATATCTTTAGAAAGTGCTTACTTGTGTGTTTGAAAGTAGAAATTCTTTAATTATAATATTTTAATGACTTTATTTTCTTTTCCATGAGTAAGTATTCCAGTGTCAGAATGTGTTAGTTCTGAGCTTAATAGACTGCCACTAGATTATTAAGGTATCATGGTCATTTGTCTTCTTGGTTTCTTTAAAAATTTTTCTAATTCTTATAACTTTAAAGTGTTTATACTCCATATTAACCTTTAATTTTCCAGAACTCCTAGATTAAAATTCAGATCATCCTAAATATCTTTTGGACAGTGGAAACGTGTGGACGTACTGTTAATATAAGGCATTTGTTTTGAGAGCCTGGTTTTGCCATCTCCCTAGTTTGAAGGACATTGGGTCCCTATGATTTATCCATGTCATTCACAAAATAGAGATGATATTCTTTAGTTTGTGAAGTTCTAATATTTGGCCAACATGTGAAATCCTTTGATAAAGTCACAAACTATTTGCAGCGTATTCTTAAGCTTTTTAAAAATGTCTTTTGTTTTTGACTTTAAAATATCCAGAGCTTTTGACTTTCTTTATCTTGTGCTATTGGACATGATAAGCTCATTCATTCAAGAATATAAACACTTCCTATCCTGCTGATACCTCGGGTGTACTTATCTATCTTGGACACATTTTCTATGATCTTTATTTTGTTTTAACGAGGTTTTAAGACATTAGTTCTGAAGACAAAGCCTGCTTTTATTAGGTTTATTTGGAGTAAACCATGCCAGCCAACTTTCTATTTCTTTGAAGATAATGGTAAAATGATCATATCAATGCACATTTTGGTTAATTGTAAGATTAATGTTTTTGTGTAAGGTAGCAGTTTGAACTGAGATTGGATATAGAATAAACTCTAATAAAAAAAAAACATGTTGATTCTAACATTTCAGCCAAGGTTCGTATATAACTTCTCAAAAAATAGTGTCAAGATTTTGGACTTGTTAAGCCTAATCATCATCTATTTGACACTTCTGCTCTTAGATTGTTTTACCCTTTTCACCAAAAATATGTTATTAAAAATTCAATTAAAAAGTCTCCGATTTGTGAAGGTGAGAAGACAGCAATAAATCCTTCCAACATTTTACATAATCCTACTATTGTCTCCCTTATATAAAAAGTTCTGCCACAGCAAATAAGCAGGTGCTATGACAACCCCATTGAGAACTCTGGAGATAAAGAATAAACAGAGATGCTGTAGAGAGATCTCAAAATACAGTTGCGTAATTAAAATCTGCAATTAAAGCATGCAATTAAAATAGCTAATTTCTTTTCAATAGCAGAAGACTACTTAGAAAAAACTATTTTTGGAAACATTTTAAGGTTCCTACTACTTAATTTAGCATCTATGCTGACCAAGGTTTTGTTACTTCACAATTCAGTTAAATTAAGCTTAATAACCCTGTGATAAAAATAGACCCGAACCCCTCAGATGTCTGTATCCTCTAGATGTTTCTGATCTAGAAAATAAAATAAACCTCTTAGTGAAATGATCGAAATAGATTGTCAGGAACTAATGTTGCTCAATGCATATTGGTCCATACTATGAAAATAATTAGGAGAATATTGTTATCATAAGCAGTTCAGTCAGAACTGCAACCTACATGCATATAAACACGCACACGCACACCTATTCACATGTATATCCACACACATAAAAACAGACACACACAACCACTAATTGTGATTAGAACTAATCACACATACACATAACACATACTCAGAATCACATACACATTCATACAAAAGCAAAACACACGTATATTCACACACACAAACATAATTGGAATATAATTGCCAAAGTGCTGTGTACTTTTCATGAGGAATTTGTTAGAAAAAATTTAAAAGCTGATCTTCCCTTAGCAGAGTTGTTGTTGGGAGATGTTGAGCGTGCCTAGCAATGTAAGAAAAACAGTCACTTGGCATCCTGGTCTCTTTCTTCAGCAAAAAGGGAATTAACTGTGCTATTCATTTGTTCTCTCAGTTATAACCAATTAAGGCAAAAGAAATGACACCTTCTCTCCACCTCTCCCAAACACACCCTCCTCTGTGGGTTCATTTCATCCATTAATTTCTTTAATCTTTAGTACCAGCTGGCAAACTATACCCAAAATAGAGGGTCTAAGGGATACCCTGCTTCTGTGGATCATACATGAGGGAGTTAAGTCCCTTCTTCTGAAAAGTGTCCTGTGGTATTTTCTGCATCTCTTACCATTTTTACCTGTAGTGGCCAACTGGAATGCGAATGTCATTCTACACCCAAGGAGGTAGAATCCTAATGATTTTATAGCCATGAAGCTAGAAACGACAGTGGCCACATCTTTGGGAGAGTGGAATTATCCTCCTGTGTATATCAGATGGCTAGGCTATACCTGAAGCTTGAGCCAAACTTCCTGTGCTTGGGGGCTGCTGTAGATGTGGCCTCTTGCTGATGCAGGGAAAATGGCACCCCCTTGATAGTTATAAAATAGTGCAGCTGCTACATACAGCTGTATGTTTAGTTTCCAGGAGAGTATACTCTCATTTAAGTACTTTGCAATAAACCTGACCAATCTCTTCTAGAAAACATTGTTGAAATTGGAACCAGCAGGAAAGGAAAATGGGTTGACTATGGGCTGTTTATTGAGTGTATGCTATCAGTATATCTAGATCTAAGCCAAAGCAACAGAATTCCCACCATTTGTGATTGTAGAAGACTGCATCATTGAAAAAATATTATTTTACTACCCTAGTCAAAAGTGTCCTTCTCTGCTCCATTGATATCAAGCTTGACCATGACCCTTGTAGTGTTCCTCCTAAAGTAGAAAACACATCCTGCCATGTTGTGAGCTTTTTTTTGACTAATGAAACGTGAGTAAAAACAAGTCATTATTTTTCCCCTCTGCAATGAGAAAAGCAATCTCCCAGATAGGGCTGCTCTGTCAACCTGGACCACAAAATGAAGATACCATGAAGCAGAGTCACAGCTGACCAACAGTAGGCATGCAACATGGGCAAGAAATGGATGTTCGTTGTTGTGTGTCACTGAGACCTGAGAGTCATTTTCTTATGCAGCATAACTTAGCCTATCCTGACTGACAATGAAATCGTGGAGATATGTATGAGCAAAGGGAGAGGAGAAGGGTGCTGTTCTTTCTTAAACATCAGACTAGAAGTCACAAATCTAAAGTTCCCTTCTTGATTTTGCTAATAATGTTAACTTAAACAACTTAACTGAATCCCTCAAGTTTTAGCTTCTGCATTTATAGAATGAATGGTTTGGAAGAGGCAATGTTAGCCAGCTTTAGCATCATTGAGTTTATGGTAAGATAAACAGGATTGCTAAAGTCACTATTTGCCTTATTTCAGGCTGTGACAACAGAATACCATAGACTGGATGGCTTATAAAGAATAGAAATGTAATTCTCACAGTTCTGGAATCTGAAGTCTGAGATCAAGGTGTCAGCATGGTCAAGTTATGGAGGGGCCCGTCTTCTGGTTGTAGATGGCCATTTTATCATTGTATCCTCACATGGCAGAAAAGAAAAGGAGGAATCTAGGGCCTCTTTTTAAGAGCACTAATCCCATTCATGAGGGCTTCATTTTATAACCTAATCTTCTCCCAAAGGCTCCCACTTCCTAACACCATAACACTGGGAGCTAGGATTTCAACATATGAATTTTGGAGGAACACATTTAGTCCTTGACACCATTATCTCGCTTTGCTATAATCTCTTTCCTTTATTTCTTTATTAGGTAGCTGGGAGGTACTTTGTGGTTGGACAGAAGACAGAATCAATTGAACTTGCTTTTTCTAGGTGGTTTGGAAAAAGGATCTTTAACATTTAAAAGGTGTAATAAAAATTCATGGGTTGTGGTGAGAGTTAAATCAATCACCAGCAGGACCTTGTGCATAGTAAAACCCATATGTTACCTAAAACAATTAACAGTTTGATTTAGTGATATTGTTATTCTTGATGACACCATACTGGATTAAGATGTGTAACATATAACAAGCACGCTGGATCTTGCTGCTGCAGGAAACAAGCTTTTGATCTTTGATTTCCTGTGAAGTACAAATAGCATAGCTGCGCTTGGGCAGTGAGGAAGGTACTGCCAGTGGGATTCACCATGTAGATGTCACTCTGGGTCTCAGTTACATTGCAGACATCACTGCAGTGAGTCCCAGCGACATATAATCAAAGAGTTTCCTGGGGAATGGGCTTTCTTTCTCTCCCAAGTGGTATCTACAGAGGATATGAAGAGGTTATATCTTTACCACGCAAAGTTTAGTCTCTGAACTCCATCTGGAAGCTTGTCAGAAATGCAGAATCTCACCAGAATTATTTACCAAGAATCTCTATTTTAACAAGATGCCCAGGTAACTTATATGCACATTTAAGTTCTAAAAGCACAGACTTTTCAAAGAATAAGCTTGAGGAGAAACTTGGAAATTCTCTTTTTAACTATTATTTTAAATAACCAGTTGGAATCACCGTACCATTGAATACTACACCACTAATACTGAGAAACACTACATACTGATAAATGCTACTGAGAATATTAATACTAATAAATACTAATCTTGGGAAATAATACTGGAAATATTAATGCTACAAATACTAATCTCAGGAAACAAAACGAATATAGGGTTAATGTGACCTGTAATGACATAAAAATATGCAATATATTAAATACTTCAAATGGGCTCTCAGTCTTTGCATGAAAGAATCTAGAATTTTATGTTCCAAGACTTTGGTTGCAGATTTCAGTGCTCTGTCCTGATTGTGAAGGGAAGGCATTTCTTTGCTAAAAACAAAAACAAAAGAACGTTGGCTTTGAGTCCTACTTTTGGTTTAGATCGTGGCCTCTTCTTACTAACTGTAAAACTGTGGATACTTTTTACATAATTTCTCTGAATGTCAGTTTCTTCATCAATATAATGGGGATGATAATTGTCTGTTAAGGGAAAACTTCAAAAAAGTTCTCCATTGAGATCAGATACTCTTATGCCTGGTCAGGTAACAATTTTCCTTTTCTTAGGGTTCTAATAACATTCAGCCTAGTGTTTTAATTTAGGCATGCTAGAGGTCAGCATTTTTTTTTAAAGATAACTACACAGTTTCATTAAAGAAAAATAGATAATATTTGCAATTTCCATGCCTTTTGGGACTGTGCTCTCGGCCTATTGAATGTACTTCTCCTTAATCTATCTATGGAATAGTTTGCTCTTTTGTTTAAGGTCTGAGTAGCATTTTTCTGATATAAAATTTTGCCCAGAAAGATAATGGATTAAGTCTCAAGGAGACTGTAAGTAGATTTCATCATCCGCTTTAAGTTCAACCTTCACTGCCCTAAGAAAAATTATTGTTGACACATCCCTTTGGTCATGTCCGCTGAAAATTACAATGCCAGCTTTGAGCAAAAGACTTCTCAGACTATTGGTGTTTCTGCCTTCAGGCAGAGGGCTGAAAGCCATGTATTATCCTTAATAGACAGTAAAGGGAAGGTGAAACCTTTGGAGTCTTGATACTTTGTCATCTTTTGTATGATTTTAAAAAATCACCGTATGCACTAACTCAGAGGAGAAACATGTAATTTTGGAGGAGATCCTAAGACATCATTTCTGAGATCATTCTGAAAATAGGGTAAAGTGAGATAAAACATAATATAGACAGTTACTGACATTTAATGATCATTTACGATGCTATGTGTAATTCTAGAAACTTTACACATATTTATTTATTTAATTCTCATAATAACACTATGGGTTGGGTTCTCCTGCTATTCCCATTTGAGAGATGTGGAAAGTGAGGCACAGAACATTTCACCAACCAGCCTAAGGTATCAGAGCCAAAATACACCAGTTTCAGGAAATAGATTCAAGTAGTCTAGATCTAAACACTAAACTCAGTGGTTTTCATATATGTCAATTTAGGTAAACTCCAACTTGATTTTTCAAATGCCCTTCTTGGTATAGCTTTAGGCTAGGCTGGCCACAAAATAAATTTATGAGATTTGGAAGGTGAATGTGAAACAGTGGCTACTAAGTTGGAGGTTGGTGCCTCGGCTCCCAGCATCACTGTAGGTCTCACCTTGTAGCTGAACTGCTAGTTCATCTCATTAGCATGGGCTGCAGCCAGCACAGACTTCCTTCTGGTTCTTTAAGTTGTGGGCCTGGCTCACAACTTGGTATGCAGTGCCAACATGAAGAGTTCTAGCATCTTCCACAGGTCACTAAAGGCTCCATGTTGCAATAGAAACAAGACAAAAAGCAGATATGGCTTTTAGTTTATCCCCCGGGTTTTGGTTTGTCCCCATGGGTTCTTATTTCTTTTTCATTTTTCTCATTTTAGGTACAGATTTTATTCATAATCGCTCACCTTGCTGATCTATAGCCTGTCCACTCCCAAATGCAGAAGCAATAGTTTCTATAGATTTCACCACTTCTTGTCCACGGTTCCTTGTTAGTGGCTTTTCTCTGACCCTCCAACCGCACCTTCCCCGATCTTTCCTTTTGTGCATTCCTTCATAATTGTGAGAATCTAATCACCAAAATGAGTTTCTTATTCCATATTGCTCAGTGATTCTCTGTCCCTAATAGAACTCTCACTGGTGCATATGTCTATAAAACAAAGATGATGATTGTCTATAAAAGAGAGTCTTCCCTGAAATTAACAGATTATAGCTCAATGTGTTTAGCATAATGCCAGGGACATTAAGATCACTTAGTGACATTCTGTGTCATCCTCATCTTCATCTTCATCCTCTTCCTCCTTAAAAATTTCCTGGAAGCATTATCACAAAGCAAAACAAAAAGGAGAGATTCAAGTGCACTTTAGTTAAAAGAAGGAATAGTTTCAACCAGGCACCAAGAGTTTGCCTAAGTATTTTAATGGGAAGAGGTTTCCTTCACAGGTTCTCAAATGGGAAGCACTTATATTTTCCACTTTTAAAGCAAGTATTTTAAACATCCTTCATCAAAAGTTTCTTAGTGTTATCTGAGGCTTTATCATTATTCAGGTTTTTATTTAGCTCAGCAGTAATTTCCATACCTCATAACCTCTGCTAACTTGAGAGACGATTCTGTCCTCCAGCCCTTTCATAATGCTTTTCACTCTCTTCACATCCGAAAATCTTGCTTAAACTCCAGTGCCCAGACTTCTCCCAATTGTCTAACAAAGCTCCAAGCCCAGCCAAACGTTGTGGAGAAACTATACAGACATTTCTTTATGCAACGCTCTTGTTTTGACATCTCCTTGAGTCTATTTACATGCAGTCATTTCCCAATGCCAGTTAAAGTCAGAAAAAGTGATTCACCACGACATTCTTGCAAAATATGACAGATGGGCTCATTAGTCTTTTGATTCATAAAACCCATGATGCTGTTGTGCTTAAAATAAGAAGTACAAAATAAGCAAGTCCCTGATAGGTTTAATTCGGAGTGAGAGCTAAATAATGCCAACTCTGCAGATTCATGCAAAGAACTGACAAAAGGAGCAGTGGGGGCAAAAAGGACTGAACACATGAATGCATTTTGCTTTATGAAATATTATGAGCTATGAGCTGATGGTTGGGAAGGAGCTGGGGATCCAACAGCTAGACAAAAGCAGTGCAGAAAAGCAAGAGTGACTTACTAAGTCACATGCTGTTCATGTTTTCTTGATGTAAATACAACAGTAGAAAAGATGAAGAAACTAAACAAATGAGCCTTCATAGAAAGCAAAAAGAAAAAATAAGATGCTGGACATTTTAAGGGAAAAAAAATCCTTAGTAATGCATGACTAATACAATACAGAATAGTATCTGTTCACAAAGAAGCCAAAATAAAGGAAGGCATCTTTGGAATGTCGACAGTAAAATCTCTTCAAGGAAACAGGTAGAGTAGTGGTGCCAGCAGAAAAGTATTCTTATTGAAATTTTCACTCATATTGATTGGCCATCCAAGTTTTGTTGCAATCAGCAAATCTTCCTGGTAGAACTCCAGTCAAATCTGAATTTAAAATTACAGAGAGTTGGTTTTCAAAACTTACCTGCTCTTTGCCTTTGTATGCTGCTTAAAGGAAGTCTGCATAGATGGCAATATTTCTTCAACTTTTAAGAAATAATTTAAAAATCAAGAGATGGTAAAAAAGGAAGCCACATCATGTAAATCTTAACTGAGCAAAAAGCTTCCATAAGTAACCTAAAACATCTCTATTGTTGGAGAAGCTCCGTGTTTTCGGTTTCTCCTGGGTGAGTCTGTTTCTGTCACTGTTTTCCATGGAATGTGACTCATAAGTTATATATTAGTCTTTAGTCACTGCTTATGTAGTTAGATAGATAAATCATTTTAAACATTTAAATATATATGCAGATAAAAACTTCTCAAAGTTTCAAATGTTGCCATAGTATTATCTTAATGGAAAACTGTTTTGCCGTATTCCACATTCAGTGAAAGTGTCTAAAAATATCTTCCAAATATATACTTGTACACATTTCTCTTGGATATTTTGGTGATTCAGATACATCAGTATTCTGAGCTTCAAGCAAGCTTGGTGTCAAAATACTTTAATGATCTGAGTGAAACATGACAAGAATGCATTATGTGGTAGGAAAAGAGAAAGACATTAACACTGAGTTTTGGTTCTGCACCAGGCTCTAAGCTATGAATGGAACAAATGTTAACAAAATCTCTCTTCATTCATATATTTATTCCCAAAATATTTGCACAAAATCTTTTCTACCCCACATATCTTCTTCTGTAATGATGTCTTTGTTTCTTTTTGCAGCTTTAAGAACACACAATGCTTTTTTTATAAGCTCTTACTTAACTACTATATGTACTCGTAAATATATGTATATACACACACACACACATATAGTTAAGTGACAGGTTCCCTAATTAGTTATAATTTACAGATACAACTTCATTTAATCCTCATATGTATTCTGTAAGGTAGGAATTAATACTATTCCTTTTATATGGAGGAGGGCACCGAGGAATAGAGAGGCTCATTAACTTGTCCATTGTCACTTAGCGAGGAAGTGGCCGATTCAGGATTCAACCTAGGGAAGATGATCTGGCCGCAGGGTGCTGCCCTCCTGGGCACTAGTATGACCTGTAGAGCAAGGGACTCCATGAGGAGCTGAATTCAATGACCATAACTCTCTGGTTAAAAAACTTTCTGTTTCTTGGTTTTATTAAAACGTCCTTTCTGATGAGTTGGTACCCTCAATCACATGTGCTCCATTATGAAGGTCTGGTGAACTCAGCTTATTTCCTGCTCACCAAAGATTTCTTTCTCCTAAAATTGTACATAATAATTGACAAAATTTGAAAAATAAAGTGGTGGAAAAATGTGTTGCCAGATGGTTTACCAATGAATCATATAATGATAATATATTTCAGTTCTTCCTAGTTTACCCCCATGTCAAAATAGGAGGTATTAAAAGAATAGGCATTTTATGACTGGGACGTTGTGCTGTGCACCAGAAATTGACACATTGTAACTGACTATACTTCAATATAAATAAATAAATAAATAAGAAAAAGAGTAGGCATTAAAACAACAAAATAAAATTTTAGTTAAATTTTATGGAACAAAAAAATAAACTAACATTTCTACCCTCCACCATGCCGATTTAGAGTGAATTAATCCCTTTTGGAGTTTGTGAGTATTATGATGTTATTGGAACTCCTTTCACTGTGACTTAGTTTTGCTGGTTGGTTACTTGGTTCTTGCAGAGAAAATGATCTGCTCTCAGCATCATGTTGACAGGGAATGTGTACACTGCAGCAGCCCTTGGAGAATGTTTCAGCTCCCCACCTGCCACTTGCTCATTTGTGTCCATCTGGGGCAGACAGGATTGCCTGCATAACCAAAATTCTGCCCCTCTTCTTCTTCGCTAACAGAACCCCAGTTTTGATCAGGGTGTCAATGTACACAGCCCTCAACAAAACATCCTGGTTAGTCTAACTCTTGACCTACCTATTTTCCTCTTTCCCCACCTCACTTGCTATTACAATTTAATAAAGTCAAAATGCTAAAGACTAGGAAAGAAAATCCTTACCTTTTCTGTATCATTAAGCGGCTGTTCTGAAGCAGTCAGACCCTTTGTTTGGACTGTGCTCTGGGAATCAGAAGTTATTTGTTTTAGTCCCAGCTGGTAGAGGACTCTAGTTACAGCCAAGCCACTTATGACTAGTTGACTCTCAGAAACAGAGCTGCTCCGTGGAAACCCATTTCCTCAAAGGCTGTCCCATTGAAGACAGGACGTTTCCATTCACTGGTTTATTTTCTCTCAAGAAAAAGTCAGCGATGTGGGGTTCTAATTGCTCTTGATTTAACCCCTTTGTCTGATGTAGGAGCAGATTTTGGTGATGTTCAAGACCAAAGCCTTGCTCACTGGACATGAGCTTCTTTCATGGTAACTGTAATGTCCTCTCCTCCTAAATACTTAAAATTCAAAAGTGTCACCAAAGTGTGTCTGGGGATTTATATTTTATCATGAAGTTGGCCTAATAAATGTGCTTACTCAACTCTTTCTTCAAATCAGGGAACTGCCTATTATTCATTTAATTAATCCCTTTTCTTCAACTATGTAATTCTTTTTAGAATTCCCAATTTGCATACAGAGAAACTGGATTTAGTATCCATGCCTCTTAAATTTTACTTTATTTTCATATGGATAACATTTAACACTTAATAAATGTTCATATATAAACACATATATGTGTGTATATAAATATATAGGCTTATCCCTCCAATTTCTCAATGTTTTCAGTTGGTCTTTTATGGCCTTGATTTATATTTCTTCATTATTCAATACATTTCTTTGAACTTTTCCATTTGGTACTCATGTTTGATCATCTGAAAACAATTTTTAATTGTCTCAAAATTTTCTCTTTCATTGACTCCAATTGCAAAGAATAATGAAATATTTCTCTGGAAAGAAAGAATTATTATTTGATCTGTGACATTTCTTCTGGTCAAATGTCTCTTGCAACACTAAATTAAGGAACATTCACAGGAGCAAAATGAACTTTGGAAAGTAATATATACTCTGTGCCAATTCAGGGCCTGTCTTGTGTTATCAAAATTCTTACTAAGAAATCTGTAAGTAGTAATTGGTGAGGTGCAGGCACACTGGAGAAGGGCACTAGACAGCCCAAGGAAGCTATGTGACGAGCAAGGTATGAAGATGGAAGCGACTCCAGAACTAACAACCTCCCTGTGCTAAGGTGGTGCCCAACCAGTCAGCCTTTTCTTTTATTAGCACGCCTATGTCCCAAATGCAGAGTGATTTAGAAATGTTGCTTTCTGTGCCTGTGAGTCACATGACCTCCACTAGCTATCACTATATGTGCTGTGTGACCTGTCCTGGATCCTTTCTTGAAGGTAAGTCAAATTGATGCTGGGTGACACGTGAGTCTTATTATTTACTATGTCTCATAAGTCTTGTCAATATCAATCCAAGACTACTGTTCCTGGTCAAGAAGAGTGGGCAGAAAATTGTCCAGGTGGCTTCCTTCCTTGACTGAGGAGATATCCAGTAAAGACAGACAAGGAATTGTTCACCTGCTACATCAGATTATAGAATAGAAAAGTGTGCTCCATCTGGGCTACAAATGCCCCAAGAGCTGATCTAGACTTGGATCTTATTGCTTTATCATGCCATGTCTCAGATGTCTCAGATTATGACAGAATTCCTGTGCACTTATTACCCATACAGACTTTTCCTCAGCACATGCTGAATTTCAGTCATATTGACACATTCCTCAATTATAGTCTTATGTTGACAATGTTATATAAATTTTGTTATGGTTATTTCCCTTAATTTCATCCTTTTCAAGTAAAGATTTCAGAAGTTTCCCCCTGTTTCTTTATCTTCTTTGTCTTCTTAAAGACAATATTCAATGAATGTAAACAGATTGATTTAAACCAACATCCTGAATAGAAATTAAGTTTTTGATTTTTAATCATTGTGTACATCTTTTCTTCTTTTTTAATAAGAAAATTTCCCAAATCATCTTATGAGGCAACCTAATCCATTGTTGGATAACTTGAATAATTTACTTAAAAATTATACAATATAATATTCAATATAATATTACTTAGTAAAATTTTTATATATTTTTGTAAGTTCCTCCTCTTTAGAAAGCTTTATCTATACAGTTAGCAATATCAACTGGATGCATACAATATTTCCAGAGTACATTTTCTGAACATTTGACAAATGTGCTTTCCGATTATCTCTTGGCACTTCCTCAGGATTGGATTTCTACAACACAAAGATAAACCTCCTTTATTTTTACAATTTAATGTGTTAATGACTTCACTTTGCTTTTCAAAAAACAATAAAAAATTTGGAATATGATTCAAATAATTTTAATAAAATTATGTTCTTATGTTTATCTTAAGCTTCAGCTCCTACCACTTATCTGAAACATTAATTCTAAATAATTTGTAGGTTCTGGACTATATTTTGCTTTTTCATGACCTCACTCCTTAGTATAAAGTGTCCTCTTAGTCTAGAGTTATCTTCTCCATTCCTCTTTGCTACCTAGAGCCCTCTTTTTTATTCTTTAAGACTTATTCCAAGGGTGTTCTCCTCTGATAAGACTTCTCTGAACTATTTTGTTAGTTGGAGACACTATTCCTCTGGTAGTCTTCTGAACTAACTTATCTAATGTAGAGTAACCTCATAAAAATGATGTAAGCTTAGTTTTGTGTTATGTTATGGGTTGAATTGTTCCACCTCCAAAAAGGTAAAGTCTTAACCTCCAATACCTCAGAACATGAACTTGTTGGGAAATAGGGTCATGGCATATGTAAATAGTAAAGTTACGATGAGCTCATATTGGAGTAGGGTGCCTTGAATCCAATGTGACTGACGTCCTTATGAGAAAGATGGACATATGAAGACAGAGAAAGAGATTGGAGTTATGTTGCCACCAGCCAAGAGATGCCCGAGGCTAACAAAGGCTAGAAAAAGGCAAGGAGGGATTACCCCCTTAGAAGTTTGGGAGAGAACACAGCCTGGCTGACACTTTGATTTTAGACTTCTAGCCTTCAGAACAGGAAGAGAATACATTTCTGTTGTTTTAAGCCATCCACTTTGTGGTACTTTGTTATGGCAGCCCCAGGAAACTGGTATGTCAGGATATCTTAGGTATTATGGGAAATAGTCAAATTGTCTTTTTATAGTTTTATACTCATTAATCATCACATAATTTTTTCTCGGAAAAAAGTTGACAGTAATTATTCATGACAACTATTTTAATAAAGTAAGTCACACAAAGATTTCTATGTACTTTTCTTAGAAGGATGAAATTCTTATTTGGAAAGAAACTGAACAGGTAAAACTTAAAATAACCTTGTGAAAATCTCAGTTCATAAAGCATGCAAATGTACTTTTTTAATGTTAACATTAAATAACAGCAAGCGTCCTGCCTGCTAGACCTACCTTCAGTGGGGCAATGGAGACATTTCCATATTCTACCATCGCTAAGAATATCTGTCCTTTTAATTTTAAAGCAGTCCAATACTCCAACTGATGGGGAGGTGTGACCTGATCCACCCCGACTGATGAAACAAGGAAAGATTTCAGGAACAGCAGAATGAAGCCAGGTTGATGCTGTTCACGTACTAAACACTCTTGTGTTGAAAATGAAAAAGCAGGAGAAACTTTGATTAACGTTCGGAATTTCTGCCTCATCATTTCTCTTCAAAATAACAAAGTTTAAACCGAGCCCCCCACCCCCAAAGGCCAGTCACCTCAGATTTTGGTAAGTGCCAAATATATTGTACCTTCCAGTCACTGGCACTAATTTTATACATTTTGTAAAACCTTAAGATTAATATTTTGTTCTGGAGTTCTGCAGAGATTGTGTAATTGACTTTTCTCTCATTTTAAATACTTGAAAAACATCTATCCATCATTTTACTCCACTTTCCTCAGATAAAATCCAAAAACTATACTTATTCAAGAAAAGGTAAACATCATTGTTAATTCCTCTTCACATCATCCTTTATATCAGCATATGGTAAAGTAAAAGACAGACGCTGAGTGTTTAAGCAGCAACCATAAATATTGCTCGGCATCTGTGTGATCCTTTATGCTGTCTCTTTCAAGCACCTTCACGTGACTGCATATCATAAATTACTGCCAACACTATAACCTGATTCTGAGCCATAGTAGGAATGTTGACAGAAACGACAATAATACAATAACAAATCACACTCTAACTATATGCAAAATATATGTGCATGCATACATACATTCAGTAATTTTTGTGGAAATTTGGGGCATGTGGAAAATTGACACACTGTGAGTGTTGGCCTAGAAAATAAATCTAAAGCAGAAAACCTCTGTGTCAGACATGGGTGCACATCAGCTTATATTAATTTTTACAGCCACCATTTAAAGGAAGTTGAAATTTTTCTAAGAGAACACCGAACTCTATTTAATTAATGACTTCAAATCATCACAAAAGAATGCTTTAATGCAGAATGTTGTAGATCATTCATTTGTTTTTTCTGAAAGTCACAAAGCTCCTTAATCCATATGGTTTTCTTTTAAATCTTTTAATTAATCTATGCTCTACATTCTTTCTTATAAATCTTCTCTCCTATGGTTAAACAATGTTGAAAACAATCTACTCTAAAAAGTCAATTCTCCCTTTACATCCAATTCTAGATAAAATCTCTACCATGATTCTCAGGAATTACTGCTGGCCATTGGAGGTTTGCCTGCATTCATCTCCGCATTTGCTTTTACAAATTTACCCATGGCAAATGGTATTTTTTGTTATAATGCTTTGCATTTAAATAGTTCATTACATTTAAAATTAATGTAATTCTGCTAATAGCTCCATGTTAAAGGAAGCAATGATTTCTGTGATCATATTATTGATGGAGAAACTAGTTCAGAGAAGTTAAAAGATGTACCCAGAGATAGTCAGCAAAAGAACAGTTTAGTTGATGATAACAAGGCAAGAACACCTATTTTTCAGCTGTCTTCAATCTTTTCTTAGAGTAGTCTGTTCAGCATATGTAATAAAATTTTGGAAGAATTTCAGAGAAAGATAGTGAACACGTTTTTTAATTTTAATAAAAACTTGTAAGCATCAGAGTCATCAAAGTATAAAATACATAGCTGAGAATGTTGCACTATTTTTCCAATTCAAATAGCAGTCATCACCTTTTCTTTGAGAAACAGGCTTTTGAAAAGAGGTGAGCTAATTTTAGACACTAGGACTTATAAAAGCATCATGATCAAAGTTGCAACAATCAGTAATGAGAAGGCAGATTAAGGAGAGGTATATGTTAAACTGGAATTACGGATGGACAAGAACAGGCTGCTTAGATTTAGAAGCAGAAAATTATAACATGGGGAAAGACTGGATATCAGCTCTATTTTTTTTGGTGGGGGAAGTAACTAGGTTTATTGATTGATTGATCGATTGATGGAGGTAGTGGGGATTGAACCCAGGACCTTGTGCATGCTAAGAACTCACTCTACCACAAAGCTATACCCTCCCCCCTGGATATCATCTTTAAATCTCTTATTAAAGTGTAAAATATTTTGAATAGATAACAGTGCAATCCAGTTCAGAGAGGCTTATCCAAAGCTAGAAACCACTTGAGAAAGATTAGAGGTCTGAGATAATGACTTAAAAGGGCATAGACTATTTTCATGTGGGATGGTTGTGAAGGAGGCAGGGAGTTATTATGGAGTCCTGTAATTAAAGAGCATGGGGGTTGCTGGATTCCCAGACAAAGTGCTCAGAGAAAGTTACAGACTAATCTTACCTTTGTGGATTTGCTTAGACAAACTGCAGTGGTAGATCTTTCCATGGGGGTCAATACAGAGAGCTGGTGTAACCTGAAAGGAAAAAGCATTGAGTGCTGAAATCCCATTTCCCTGCCAATTTCATAGATCTGGTGTATATCAGAATCTTGGACACATGTATTTTTAAATGTGAAATTTTTAAAATTTGAAATTAAATAATGAAAGCACCTCAATGTTTTAAACAATTAGACAGTATTCATGCATTTTGAATAATTGTGCATTTTAAAACTTCAAATAAGGCTTTGTTAAACTCTCATCATGATCTATTCATATGAATAAATAGGCATTCATTGTAATACCTTTTCTTTAAAGATCTGATTAGAAGTGAAATCAGTGTAATATAGTGATTGATAATAATATATATATATTTTCTGCTTAAAAGATAATTATTTCAATGCTGCAAAATAATCAAGGCACTGCCTGAAAGCAAGAGGTAAGATGAACTATTTGAACAATTGAATATATAGGAGATTCTTGACAAAAAGTAAGATTACGAAAGTTACCAGCTTTAGAGCACATTGCTTTTATTAAGTTCCCTCCTCTGGTGAGCAAGTTCTTCCTCAGTTTAACACAATCTCCTATTCATTTTATCCTTCTTTTCCTGTCTTCTTACTTTACTGCAATTGTCTTTTTTGTTATTAAAATTCCTATCTCTCCAATGATATGGTTTACATTTTAATATCAATGAACTGTTCTGTCTTAGTTATTCTGAATTTGATTTTGATTAATTTTATTTAAAAAACATTATTCTCACATCTTCTCTGCTCTCTCCGTCAAGTATGGATCTTTCCCGAGAATGATATTTATCCTACTTTGGCCCCATTCACTTTTGGCGTAGATGCACTTGATATATTTGCTAGCAGATTATCTACTGTAAGTGATGAAACCACGTGACTACTTATGTGAACCAAATAAGGGCATTTTCTATATATATACATATATATATATCTATCTTGTCATTCACACTTTCAAACTTTTATTCCAAAAGGAAATTAAGCTATAAACTAGTTCTTCATACTTTTAAATAAATTTTTCAAAGTCATCAGTGTTAGGTTTTCTTTAATGATGCACAATTTTCCTCGGCATCTTTGGGAGTGGAAATTCACCTCCATCACACATGGCCAAAGCACCACAACCTCCAAATTACATCTCTTATTAGATTGAGTTTGTGACAGCTTATGAGTCTCTTTCAATTATTCAGCAAATTGACAAGAAGTCAAAATATTACTGCTTATTTTTTTTTACCCAGTTAGTCAATGGTAATTCCTCCTAAGCTAAAATCAAACTATTTATCACAAAGTTTATCATGACTTTTTCATTCTGGGGTTCATACAGTGTTCTGAGTGAATAAAAAAGTGTGAAAACAGAGTATATTTTAGCATGTTTCTGATTTATAAATTCCAGTTAGCCTGAAAAAGAAAAAGTCAACTCCGGAGATACAGATACAGTTACTCACCATAAAGTATTATGAAAGAAATTATTGAACAGGTTAGAGGAAACAGGTGACTCTGAACATTAATAAAAATTAAGTTCAGATATATCAGCTTTGTGTATTCCCCACCCTTTACCCAAGGCTCTCTGCGGACATTTTGTTTGCGTATATTTACAATTACAAATAAATTAGCAAGCTAAATCTAATTAAATAAGTATAGAAAAATACGAAAGGAGGACACAGCACGGAAGAAGAGACAAAAATAAGAACTAAAGCTGGATGGAAAAAAGAAACATACGGGACTGGATCTCAGGAAACTGCTACCATCTTTCTAAAATAAAATTCAGAAGCTTCTGTTGAAATGGAGGGAGATTCTCAATTTGTCCCATGAGTCCCCTTCTCCTTTGGCTAATTTCCTCTTGACGTTAATTTTCACTCTTACCATCAAACCTGGCCTCAGGGGAGCTGCTCTTTAATACTGTATTCTACAACTTAAGTCTAGAACATTTAAATAATAGTTAATAGCCACTAGCAGACAGCAGGTTAACACAGAATTTCAAAACAGAAATATCTGGTTTAAATAACTTACTGCTATAGACTGTGTCCAGCCAAAATTCACGTGTTGAAACCTACCCCCTAACATGATAGTATTTGGAAGTGGGGCCTTTGGAACATGATTAGATTATAAGGGTAGAGCCTTTGCGAATAGGATGAATGCCCTTGTAAAAGAGACCCCAGGGAGCTCCCTCCTCCCTCCTACCACATGAGGACACAGGGAGAGGACAGCAACCATGAACCATGAAGGAGCTCACTGGACAGAATCTGCAGGTGCCCTGATCTTGGACTTTCTAGCCTCTACAACTGTGAGAAATAAATTTCTGTTGTTTATAAGCTCCCCTGACTATAGTGTTTTGCTATTTATAGCAGCCTGAACAGCTTAAAACAATTATTTTAAACTTACGGTCCAATAAAGGAAAATGGTCATGTGCAGGTACTGGTCTGCCCAGGTAGGGCAGAGACTGTAATTAATCAACACCGTCTGGGCATAGGCAGAATAATCTTCCATGTTCAAACCCATTAGCTGGGGAAATAGTTTTTCTCTGGTTGGCATTTCAAAATTGGATTTCCTCATTGTTATATATCTAACATACAATTAACCCGATCACTTTCAGAGAAAGCTACAGATAACCGTAGATATGTGGTCTTCCCTAATGATCATTTCAACATAACACAATAATCAAACATTCATATAAAAAAGACATAGATATCTAATGTTGTGGAAAGGGAATTATCCTTTTGTGAAAGAGGGTTACAGGTGCAGCGCAGCATCATGTGAAGTTTCAGTACTGGGGATCCTAGCTGTATATATAAAAATGAAAAGTTGGGAATTACTGGAAAAATTTAAAGAAAATGGGGAACACATTGCTTGAGAAAGTTCGTAGTGAAAATTATAGTATTTTTACCTTTAAAAAGGAGAAAATTTATATTTTTCCCTCTCTATGTTTGATTCTAGAAACACTAAGTGTGGTGCTTTGGATATGTAAAATCCCCATAGGGATTCCTCTTTTATTTTTCAAAGCAGTTACCAATATTTAAAAAAATTCCGAACTCTTCACATTTGTGTTTCATAAATCCTAGAACTGTGTACAGGTGTGATTGTCATTGTGGTGGAATAAGTAAAGCAAAAAAAGAGGAAAGAAACCAAGAAGGCTGGTTTGACTTAACATATATATGCATGGAATGTCTACTACAAATATTTTTTGATTTTTTTAAAAATTATTGATTTATGGAGAAAAATGATTTGTTGACACCCTGATATATTCTTTTATAATTTATTTCATTTAACAGATTTACTGACCTTGCCTACAATGTATATATCAGGGCTGAGAACACAGACATGATCCTATTTTAAAAAAACATAGTGTTTTACAAATTTCATGTGTTTGAGAATCATCTGGGTACTTAAAGTTAGATTAAAAATAAATAATAATTTCCAGACCCACCCTCAGGGAATCTGATTTCTTTGGCACTAGTTGACCCAGGAAGGTGCTTTTTAGTTCAGTCTCCCAACATGGTCCACTATCTTCTGGTTCTCTTAGCACACTTAGAGAATACTGGCCCGTGCGTCAGAAAAATGGATTATGACATCATGTCTCAGGTCTTAGATCTCAATACACTTAGCTATAGGAGAGCCACTGAGAATGTTGAGTCTGGAGCCAGATTTCCTCATTGCACAGACCAGGTGATCTAACACACGCTCTAGGAACTTGGGGGATTAAGTAAATGTCCTGCCACATTTCCACCATCTTCAATATGGAGATAATAATAGTCCCTTCTGCATAGGGCTGTTTGATGATTAAATAAGGCAATAGATAGAACACCCTAAGAAGATATACGATGCATTTTGAGGAATCAGTAAGGATCTTTCTTTTTGTTTGTTGCTTTTTTGAAAAATATCAAAATTCTAAGCATTGAATATGATCAAATGTAAATTTACTAGTATATGCCTTATAAGGACAACATGATATATTTGTATAATTTTAAATACCATGTTGTACTGTGGTTCTAGTCTAATATTCAGAGGCCCAGAATCCATTATATTTGCATTTAGTTTACAATTTTTATTTATAAATGTCAAAAACCACTGTTTGGATAAACTACTTTGTATTGTTTCTGCTGTTAGGTTTAGTAAGCCAAAAGGAAAAAAAATTAACTACCACATAATACCATAAATAAAACATTTTAATCAATGATTTGAAAGGTGCCTGGTATTTTAAGATATATCCCAGTATGTGTTTTATTCTGTTTTTGAAACAAAACTAGCTCTCCAAATATATTTGATAATTATGCTGCTCATAAATGCGAGTTGTATGAACCTAGTTGGTAAATGAAGAATAGATGTTTGAGTAATTAAAATATATGACTATGATTTGCATTTCTGACCTAAAGGCCACACCCAGAAGAGTTTTTGCTTTTTTTTTTTCCTTTTCTTGGGAAAAGGAAGGGAAGAGGCTAATACTTATCAAATAAATTATGACCTTATTCCAGGAGCTTTTGAAAATGTAGTTTTATATGAAACATAGAATTTCTATATAAAATACAGAATTTAACAGTTCACACCCAGAAAATAAAACAGTCTTTTGTGCATTCATTTCTATTTACTGCATGTAGTCATGCTGTGAGATGAGGATTATTAATTTATTTTGTTATCAAAAGTTGGGTCCACTCACTTGTGTAGCACGGGGTCAACCTACTGACACCAGGTTGTGGTAAAGGAAAGTGCAGCATTTATTATAAGGAGCCAAGCAAGCAGTCCAGGACAGCTAATGCTCTAAAAGCCCAAACTCCCCAATGGGTTTCAGCAAAGCATTTTTAAAGGCAAGATGTGTGAGGGGCATCCCAGGGTGTGTGATCAGCTCATGCACAATTCTCTGATTGGTTGATGGTCAGGTAACAGGGTGGTGTCACAGGGTTTAACATTATCAATCCTCCAGTATGTCTGGGGGCTACATGCTTGTGTTCATCAAGTAGTTAATTTCTTCCATTTGGTGGGGGTTTTAGCATCTGTAAAAAAAAACTCGTAATGTGCATCAGATACTATTGTCTGGCTACTTCAGAGAAGAGCCAAAGCAGAGTATATGGGGGAGGGGCCTGTCCTGGGAAGGCCCCATAGGGTCCTGCTCAGTTAAAATTTCCTAGATGGGAAGTAGCTCAGACTTGGGGTGACTTGTCAAACTAGTACCTGCATGTGTGTCTTCTACCTCAGGGTCCCTACAAGCCCTAGCAACATTCTCCTTTTCCCTTGTGTAAACAAGAACTCCTGACATTACCATTTACTGAGTGTGTGATTTTGGTTAGATTATTGAACTTTTACATACTTTAGTTTCCTCCTGTATGAGATGGGGGATACTCGTTGAACCTCTTTCCATAGGTCCTTGTGACAGTAGTTGAGTTAATTTATATCAAGTGTTTTAGAAGAGTCCCTGGCACATGACTAGCACTCAATGCCTACCACTTATTTTTGTCTTTTTATTTTTTAAACCAAACTTTCAAAATTTTGATTATCTTAGCAATGAGGAATGCCTAGCCCATCACTAAAATCCTTGAATGACTCTCCAGTCATTTTACACAGGCTTCAATGGGAAATGGTCTTTGCTCTGAGGTGACCCAGGAAAATCACCAATCTTCTCTTCCAAAACAAAGACAAATCCACACAAAATGGAAGAAAAATCCTGAGAAAATACAAAAGAAAAGACAAATATCATTTATAAGTTCCAGCCCAGTTTTTTCTTAAGACACATACTCTTCATGTTTCTATAGATACAGGACAAATGGGGAGGGAGAGGATGACTAAATCCCAGGTCCCAGGCAAGTCCCTGGGATGAGCCGCATCAAGTGAGGGTCCTTGGCTTTGCATAGGAAAGAATACAAGAATGAGCCATAGTAAAGTGAAGGTAGATTTATTCAGAGAGATGCACACTCCATCCACAGAGTGCAGGCTGTCTCAGAAGGCCAGAGAGGCCATGAGACATGGGAGTGTTTAAAGTAAAAGTAGATACACACTCCATAGAATGTGGGCTGCCTCAGAAGGTGAGAGAGCTCCCATGAGGTGCAAGGTTGTTAGTTTTTATGGGCTCAGTAACTTTATATGCTAACAAGTGGGAGGATTATTCTACTTTGAGGAAGGGGCTGGGATTCCAAGGAATTGGGCCATCACCCATTTTTTGACTTTTTATAGTCAGCCTTGAAACTGTCATGGCATCTGTGGGAGTGCTGTTTAGCATGCTAATGTATTACAATGAGTATATAATGAAGCTCAAGTTCTACTGGGAGTTGAATCTTCCACCATCTTGGTGCTAATTGCTGTGTCATTCTCTTACTGGTTATGCCCTGACCTCTTCCCTCCTGTCTCACTATCACTTACATTTCACTTGTCTTTTATTTTCAACTTGCGGTAGAAATTGATTGAATGAAAACTCCCATGGAATAAACAGCTACAGAACATAGTTCATTCAATACGCAGTTTTGCATTCTTTTACATGTAATGCACATTAGTTTTCAGGTTAATGAAAATAATCTTAACTTCAAGTTTTTATCGCTTGTATGAATTATTTCAAATTAAATAGTATGCACATTTCATTGTTTCACATGTTTTTCTAACATTCTATTCCATCTGGGGTGGTGTAATAGAAGGATCTATTTTCTTCTGAAAACGTCTGTCATAGTTTGAAAGGATCAATGACTAGTCCCTGTGTTTCAGTGGCACATAGCTATTTCCAATGAGCCTTTAAAACTTAGAATCCCAATGCATTTTTGTCTGCTTAAGAATTTTAAATCTTCTTACCTCATTCTGTGATTATGCCATCCCTTGACAATGGTTTCACTAAAAGATTTTCAAAAGCTGAGTCCTGGGAGTAGAGACAAGTTTCAACTTTGAATGCTATTTTCTGATCAATTGGAGCGCCTTAATCCTCTTCTTCCTTTACTTGACCATGCTCTGGTAAATAGCTGTCAGCAAGGGAAGAAGTTCAATACCTTTGGGCCATGACCCACTTAAAAGCTCCTTCTGCTGGGAGAAAAATCCACAGCAGTCTTAAATGTCGGTATTCTCCTGGCATCCCCTGGCGTCAGCCTCAGGGGCTCGATTGCCATGTGTATATATAAATTCCAGCCTTTTCAAATAAAACACTGGAAGTTATTACATCTGTCAGGTGAAACAAAGGTAAATATGGGACTGGAATATAAATATTTAGTCCATATATACACAGTAAACAATAGGAAAGCTGGAGAGACATTCCAATATTTGAACCTGGATAATAAATGCTATGGTTATGTATGATATTCATTATAAACTGGATGATTATTTTTATCTTACTCATTTCAAGATAATCCACAATTAATCACTGGTACAACATTACAATGCAGTGTTCTGTCAAATTTATGCAAAAGATTGACCTAATTTTTTGAACACTGAATGCTATTTTTTTTTCACATCAGATATAGTGATTTTGTTAGAAATTTTATTATAATACAATTCTGTTCACCGGGAGTTTGGACCCATGTAAAAAGGCATTTTTTAATAAAAGGCCGATCATGAACATGAAAAGGATAAGATGAAATAATGTGCCAAACACTGCTATCAGTGTACTAGTTGTTATGAAATTATTTAACTATAAGCAAGTTCATAAAAAAACCCTGCTAAATTAAATGTTCATTTTTATTTTTATTTAGTCATAGATTTGTCTGCCACACCGCTTTTGTAAGTTGATAAGTCATGATATTGTGCAAAGCTGCAATTGTGAAACTCCCCAAAATGAAAGCCAATATTCTTACCAGGAGGGATAAAACTCAGTTTCCCAATGTGCAACACTGAGGTCTTCAAGCTGACCTGAGACTCCAGTACAGAAGAGTCCTCTGTGCTTACCTGGGCTCTGGTTTGTCTTTCTTTCAATAGTTTTCTGCAATTACAAAAAAATATATATATATTTCTACCAGACCGTGTGCTTTTCTGGACACTAGCATATTCTATTTGTTATTAAATTCACTTTTGTTTTTGTTTTTTTCTTCCACTTTGTTTTCCCCTGGCAGAGAAGGTTTAGTTTTTATATGACAGTTCAAGATGAAAACAGAGTAAAGGCTACAACTTTTGGCTCAGGTGAATTTAGAGGCAATCATTACTGTCAATCCAATGTCAGGGTTCATACACATGGCATGCCCAAAGCAATTACTCTCCTAGTTGTGATTTTATTCTCTCATTGTGACTTTTGCATCCAACTTATGCAACTAAATTAAAAAAAAGTATTTGTTGTGATTTCACTTGAGACCAAAAACTCCACTCTGGACTTCCTAGAAGCCTGTGCAGGATTGAAAGATGACGTCCTACTTTGTGGTTCTTGGAGAGAGATCAGCTAGCAATAGATGAGCTAATAGTAATGTGATGGTCCTCCAAGTACATAGAGACTGAGTGAGTTAGCAACTTAGTTAAGCCTCTTACAACAGGATTCTTTGGGTCTGCACTATTTTTAGGCATGGTTTGTTGAAATTAGCACACAGGTATGAGGAATGGAAATAACTTGTTTAGGTTATTCTCTACTTACAACTCAAAGACACACACACACACACACAGACCACACACATAAACAAACACAGGAGGACCATATGATACAACATTAAGATTCAGTAAGATATTCTGATTTTGAGTGCTGCATTGTTGAATAGGAGTACAGATAAAAGTGAACTAGGTGAAAAGTTCAATACAGAGTTTATACTATAAACCAAACAGAAAGCACTTACTTACTTATCTTTAGTTCCTTGAGACTAAGTTATCAAAGGTAGAAATGTGAGTGTTGGAAATTTAATATTGGAATATTTGAAGTCTTTTATTCTATAATGGTGACAATGTCATATAAAGAACTCAATTTACTAAGTTCCAAAGAAGATACTCATACTTGTAAAGTTAAACTCTAATTTGAGATTTGGGCATTCTGAAAATCACTTTTAAGAAAAACTGGTTCGATGTTAAATGCACTATTTTTTTCCCTTGTTAATGTAATACTTTTTTTTTTTTTCATCCTGATGGGGTTTTCTCCTTCAATTGGAATTACAGGTAATTAAATTATTCAATTAGGATAGAATATTTTCTTTTTCCCCCAAAGCCATTTTAATATGAAAATACATGGCTTTTCTTAGGGGCATATGTGTGGATTTTTAAATTTTAATGTGTGGATAAAACTGTATTATTGTCAATGGAATCAAGTAATTGTAGTCCTTCATAGAAAGCTATTAGATAGTTTCCAGATATTTTCTCGTCAATATTTGAGTTACACGAAAAATATATCTGCAGTTAGGAAATAATTGATCTGGTGAAGTCATGACCTCTACTTGCCAGAGATACCAGAACTTCAGTTTCTAAATCCCTATTACGCTTCCCAAACCTCAAAATTACTCATTTATCAAAATTCTCTTTTGAACATCCTCTTTGCAAGGAAAATGCTGTTTATCTTTTAGTCCTGTGCTCAGGGAGAGAAAACTTCCTTAAATTTCTCAGCAAGGCACTTGGCTTTATATCAGATATCAACAATGAAAATAGTGAGTTTGGGAGAAAGAGGTATAGTTATTTAACTACACAAAATACTTTAGTAGAAAAAGGATAGCAAATAATTGTTAGTAATTTTAACAACTGAGAAGATGAAATCAAGTCTAAAGGGGAAGTAAAAGTAAAATGTCTCTCCTTGCACAGCACTGAAGAAAAATCTAGATACAATTTGATTTGGTTTCCTCAGAAGCATTAAGTTCTTGCTACTCGCAGATTACTAAAATGCATAAACCAAACCCTTTGCAAATTATTTAAAGTAAAATGAATTCCTTGAGTAAAATTGAATGAATGTAATTAACATGGGAAGTAAATCTTTTAATTAGAAAAGTCAAATAATTATTTTGCTTCAAAGAAATGAAATGACTGCAATTACATTTTGAGCGGATAATACAGAATTATTTAATAGATAACTTTAAAGAGCCCATAGGAAGGGAATTTAACTAGTCAGTAAAATATTTACAGGGCATTCAGGGATCAACTTTCTCTTCCAGGAGATTCTTAAGAACTTCAGCATTCATTTCCAAATCCTAAAATAAAATGATTGTCCAACATCACAGTTTCATTGAACAACTACTTACGCAAATTTGTTTTTATCTTAGAAATTATGAGTCAAGTAGGATTTTTAACTATTAAAATTATATTATTTAGAATTCACTTTAATAAAACATATACATGCATAAAGCCCACTTATTTTACCAGTTACTTTTCTCAGTGTTTAGGACATTTAAACTGAACAACTTCGTGTTTCAGGAGAAATTTATTAACAAAGCTGAAGAGAGCTGTCTAGTTTCCTAAATTCCAATATGATACTCAAACCACTAAGTTAAGATAATCTTTTTAAAAATAGCATGGGGAAATAGTACAAATATTTAGCAAGATACTTACTAGAGAGCTGATTAGAATTGTTAATTAGAGCTGGGTATTGTTCATGAATTTAAATCATAAATGAATAATTTAATACATAAGTGGTGCTACTGCTACTTGTAAGCATAATTAAAGTTTATACATGGCATAAACATATTATCCTTGATACACACACTTCAAAATTAGTATTTTTCCAGAGATTTATATTTTGGTCTTTACAGAAGATGTGAGTAGTTATTGCAAAAGATAAGTAACACTCTTTAGTGTAAGATATACTATTCCACACAATAAGATGTTTAAGTAGCCTGAATTAGGCAGTCACGGTTCAAATTAAATTTTTCTGTATTGTAGCTCATCACATTTAGCAGCAAGATTGATACTAAGAGGGAACTTTACAGCAATACAAGCATACCTCAAGATACAAGAAAAATCTCAAATAAACAATCTAACCTTACAGCTAAAGGAACTAAAGAAAGAATAAATGAAACCCATAGTCACTAGAAGGAAAGAAATAATAAACAGCAGAGTGGAAATAGATTAAATAGGAACTAAAAAGACAAAAGAAAAGGTCAATGAAGCTAAGATCTGGTTCTTTGAAAAGATAAAATTGAGAAACATTTAGTTAGACTCACTAAGAGATAAAGAGAGAAGGCTTTGATAAATAAAATCAGAAAGAAAGAGGAAAAATAACAATGAGTACTAAGAAATACAAAGGATTATCAGAGAATATTCTGAACAGTCATATGCCAACAAATTGAGCAACCTAGTAGAGTGGACGAATGCTTTCAAGACTGAATCTTGAAGACATAGAAAACTTGAGTAGATTGATTACTAGTTAGGATATTGAAACAGGAATCAAAATCTTCCCCAAAATAAAAGTCCAGGATCAATTAACTTCTCAAGTGAAGTCTACCAAATGTTCAAAAAAAAAAAAAAAAAAAAAAAAAAAGATTTAATACCTGTTGTTCTCAAATTCTTCCAAAAAATTGAAAAGGAGTGCTTCCTAAGTCATTTTATGAGTCCAACATTACCCGGATATAAAAACCTCATAAGGGCAACATTAAAAACATTAAAAAAAAGAAGGAAAACTACAGACCAGTATCTCTGATAAACATAAATACAAAAATCCTCAACAAAATATTAACAAACTAAATTCAAGAATACATTAAAATAACCATACCATGATCAAGTGAGATTTATTCCAGGGATGCAAGGATGGCTCAACATCTGCAGATCAATCAATGTGATACATCACATTAACAAAATGAAGGAAAAAAAATTGTATGAACATCTCAATAGATGCAGAAAAAGCATCTGATAAGATTTAACACCCATTTATGATAAAATTTCTCAATACAATGTATAGAAGGAACATACCTTAACATAATAAAGGTCATATATATGACAAACCCATGTCTAACATCGTACTCATTGATGAAAAACTGAAAGCTATTCCTCTAAAATGAAGAGCAAAACAAAGATACACACTCTTGCCACTTTTACTCAATATTGTACTGGAAGTCCTAGTCAGAGCAATTAGGCAAGAAATGAAAGGCATCCAAATTGAAAAGGAAGAAGTAAAACTGTCACTACTTGCTGACAACATAATTTTATATATAGAAAACCCTAAAGACTCCACCAAAAAACTGTTAGAAATAATAAATACAGTAAAGTTGCTGGGTAAAAATCAATATACAAAAATATGTTTTATTTCTATGAACTAACAATGAATTAGTAGAAAGATAAATCAGGAAAACAATTCCATTTACCATAGTAACAAAAATAATAAAATACCTAGAAATAAATTTTACCAAGGAGGTGAAAGACCTGTATACTGAAAACTATATGACATTGTTGAAAGAAATTGAAGACATAAGTGGAAAGATATCCCATACTTATCAATTGGAAGAATTAACATTGTCAAAATAGTACCTAAAGCAATGTACAGATTTAACACAATCCCTATCAAAATCCCAATGGCATTTTTCACATAAATAGAACAAAACCCCTAAATTTATATAGAACCACAAAAGACCCTGAATAGCCAAAGCAATCCTGAGAAAAAAAGAACAAAAGGAGGTATCACACATCCTAATTTCAAACTAATATTACAAAGCTGTATTAATCAAAGCCACATGGTATTGGCCAAAAAACAGAAACATAGATCAACAAAACAGAATTGAGAGCCCAGAAATAAATCCACACATATAAGGACAATTTATGACAAAGGAGTAAAGAACATGTAATGAAGACAGAAGGGTCTCTTCAATAAATGGTGCTGGAAGGACTGGACAGCCACATGCAGAGTAAAACTGGAACACTATGTCACACCATACACAAAAATCAATTCAAAATGGCTGCACCACTATGGAAAACAGTATTCAGATTTCTCAAAAAATTAAGAATAGAACTACCATATCATCTAGTTATTCCACTTCTGAGTATTTATCGCAGAGGAAAACAAAAATATTGATTTGAAAAAAATATATGCAACCCTATGTTCACTGCAGTAGTATTTATAATAGCCAAGATACGGAAGCAACCTAAGTGTTCATCAAAAGATGAACAGATAAAGAAAACGTGATACACACACACACACAAACACACACACACACACACACACACACACACACACTCACAGTGGAATACTATGCAGCCATTAAAAGATGAAATCGATTTGCCATTTACAACAACATGAATGGACCTAAGTGAAATAAGTCATGAAGAATGCAAATAGTGTTTGATTATACTCTAATGTGGACTATAAACAAACAAATTAGCAAACAAACAAAAAACCCCAAAGTAAATGAACAAATCAAACCAAACAAAAGCAAACTATAGTAATGGTTACTAGAGGGGAAAGAGGGTGAGGGAGTGTGAAATGAGTAAAGGGGGTCAACTGTATTGTGATGGATGGAAACTAAACTTTTGGTGGTGAGCACTATGTAGTGTATACAGAAGTAGAAATATAACATTGTACACATGAAACTTACATGGTATAAATGTTACTTCAATTAAGAAAAAATAATATAAATTTACCTTATGTATCTGTTATCATGAATAATAGCTAGAAATTAGGAAAAAACTAAAATCTCCACCATCTCTCTTTTTACAGGAAAAAAAATCAACATTTTATTAATGCAGTTTTAATTGTCAGAAATAATACATATTTTCTGTTTTAAGCAGATTTTTATGAAATAGATAAAGAAGTAAAATTTGTCTTAACAGTTTTTAGTTTCTTTTTTTATAATAATGCTTCATTTAGACATCTGTCCTCTTCTTTTAATCTTTACTATGGAATGTTGGTCATAAAGTGGATTTATTTCCAGTGCCCCTTTAAATTTACCAGTTACCTTTGAATATTGGCATTGTCTGGAATTCACTTCCAAGTGTTATAAAAGAGACTTAACCTTCCTTTCTAGGAAGAGGAATTTCTTTCTAAATCTTTATTTATTAAAATTACAAAATTTTATAAAACTCATATAAAATTCTTGATCACATATATTAAATTTCTTGAAGTTAAGTTTTACATGAGAATCATTATATCTTGTTCTGTTTTTGTTTACAATTCTGATATGACTTGAATTTATTCTTCCTAATGCAGTTGTACACATTCAAGTGATAGGGAAACAGTTACATCTAAGATCTTTGTACAGCATTGTTATCACAAAGAAAATAAGTTTCTATCCTAAAATGAGACAAAATTGCTGGTACTCAAGGTCATAGAATGCTGCAGATAATTGGGCTTTTGGGAAATGAAGTCTTGAAGGAAGATTAAAAGCAGCATTAAAACAGTATTCATGGTTATGTACAATAGCAATTCAAAACAAAATGTGGTGAATTACAATAAATTCAAATAGTTTGTTTCTACAAACCTTTGCTCCGTGAGAGAGTGTGATACAGTCTCATAATTTTCTATTTGGAATCACTGTTTTATCCATGACATCTCAAATGCAGTTCATTCACTTGAGGATGTATATTATACCCAGAAGAGAATCCAGTTTGTGAGGAAAATCATGACTAGACACAATCCAGTAACTACTGTGTTTCTAACTGGCCATGTATGCTGCAAGACAAGAAAGGACACCACAGTCTTTGAACGTTGTCTCACACATTATTAAAAGAATATAAAGGTTTTGAAATGATTTGGGCAGTATGTATTTAAAAACTCCCTTATAATATATTGAGAATTTGAACTTGGTCCAAGGAAATTGAAAATGAGAAATGCAAGCAGAAAAAAAAATTGATGTGTAGAAATGGCTTTCAGTTAAATAGGAATGCTTGCCAAAATATTGTAACTTGTAGGGCACCGAGAAAAATCTCAGATTAAAGAAAAACATATCCCTCCTTACCTATCAAAGTACTAAAATGTAAGGACAAAAATGAATCTGTTGAGTAATAAACCTTAATGAATCCAATGTTGAGATGCAAATGGACATAGAGTAATTCACCTTTAATTACTTCAATACAAAGCAGTTAATATACGAAGGTTTTTAAAAAGTATTTTTCTCAGAAAATGTTTTAGAGGAGAATTTAAAAGAGGAGAAACAGAGTAGTTTTTGAACCTGAGAAATGCATGTTTAATCATGAGGCAAAGACTTGTGTGTATGTATGAAGAGGAGGGTGGGATCAGTCAAGACCAGGAGCCAGAAACTTAAGATTTGTGTCATGAGGATAATAGTATGATGAAGATGTATTTCATAGTATCGCCCTGTGGATGCTACCAATAAATGAAGCTAAGAAGATAAAGGAGTAAAAAGAAAAGGAAGATTATGGTTGGATAATCAGAGAAAAATGGAAAGTATTTCAGAATCTAGAGTTTCTGTAATTTTAATTTTCTTAACAGAAGGGAGAGAGACAGGAGAGAGAGACAGACAGACAGAGAGAAAGGTGATAAGAAAGGAGAAAAAGAACTTGAGAAAGTGTCACTGGAAAGGTCAGGCAAATTGTGCAAATTATAATGAGATATATTTACATAAGAAAAAAATTGTAGAATATATTCTTGATTAATTCAAACATATTTTACAAATTTCTATTTTCAGAGTGATTACAACATTGAGATTTTGTTTTCATTTTTAGCTCTTTAGAGATTTAGAAAGCTTATATGTCAATTATGTATAATTGACATTCTCTGTTTCAACCCATTCGTTTACAAACAAGGAGCAAAGAGGATCCCTTCAGTGGGTGATTTAGACTTAGTGCTACAGGTTTTTTTCCTCTGTGCTCTTTCCAGGGCATCACATTCACTGGTAAAACACACAACTGCTTTATCCACTCATGTATCCACACTTAGATTGTTTCCATATCTTGACTACTATGAATAATGCTGCAATAAACGTGGGAGTACAGATAACTCTTTGTCATACTGATTCCATTTCCTTTGGATATACACTTAGAAGTGCGATTGCTGGCTCACATAGTATTTCTGTTTTAAATTTCTTGAGGAACTTCCGTATTGTTTGCCATAAAGGCTGTAACAATTTACATTCCCTTTTCTCCACACATAGCCAACACTTATTACCCCTTGTCTTCCTGTTACTAGCCATCCTAACGGATGTGAAGTGGTATCTCATTGTGGTTTTGATTTGTATTTCCCTGATAATTAGTGATATTGAGCACCTTTTCATATACCTGTTGGCTATTTTGTGGTATATAAACACACAATGGAATATTATTCAAACATAAAAAAGAAGGGAATCCTGCCATTTGCAGCAACATAGATGAACCTGGAGGACACTATGCTAAGTGAAATAAGCCAGACACAGAAAGATGAATACTCTAACATCTCATTTATGTGTAGAATGTGAAAAAGTGGAACTCAGAACCAGAGATTAGAATGGTGGTTGTGAGGTGCTGGGTGGTGGGAGAGATTAGGAGATGTTGGTCAAATGGCACAAACTTTCAGTTATAAGGTGAATAAGTTCTAGGAATATAATGTACAGCATGATGATTATAGTTAATTATACTGTATTGTATATTTGAAATTTGTTGAGAGAGTAAATCCTAATTATTTTCGCCACAGACACACATACACACACACACACACAAGTTAACTATGTGAGGTAATGGATGTGTTAACTTGATTGTGATAATCATTTCACAATGAAAAGATATATCAAATCATCACATTTTACATCTGCAACAAAAACCCCAAAACATATTGTTAACACAATCTAAATCTATATGATTTTTACTTGTTAATCATACCCCAATAAATCTGGAAGAAATAAATAATTGCTTTATTTCCATTATTCACCAGCCAATTCAGAGTGACACATAATTATGCAATGGCTGGTTAATGAAGGAGATATTTCTCTTGTTCATCAGCTGCCATGTCTCTTACTAGCTTCCTTCTGGAACCTTTTAAGTTTTGGTGTATATACAGAATAGAACAAACCAGGGGAACATCTAGTCCTTCTAACAAAAAGGTAATCAGTGAGAGTTTTGCCTGTTTTTATCTGCTTCACCAATTATTTACAAGGACTTTTTCATTATATATATTTATGTCTTACATTTCAAACTGAGAAATGAGGCAAAGCTTGAAAAATTTAAGAACTGCTTCATAAGAGGGTAATTGTTTCCTTTACCCACACTCAATGTTTCATTTTATTTCATTTAACGATAAATGAGCAACTGTACTTTGTATGTGTACTCAGTTCCTTGCCTTTTAATTTAACCTCTCTCAGACCTTCAGGTGGTACCGTATGTAATTCCACCTTTTGCAGAGCAGGCTGCACCCTGTTAGGTTCGATAAATGTGCTCTGATAATAATTATCAGTTTGGAGAAGCAAGACAAAATATGGAGTGTTCATGCCTGGTCTTGAGTTATGACTTTCCTCTGAATGGAAAAGAAATCATTCTCGTGCTAAGAAAATTTGCATGTGTATATAGTAGAAAACCGCATGCTTTAACATAAATGCCAGGGGAAAAGAAGCAATTGCAGCTGGCTGTTGAAAGCCTTGACTCTATGTCCACCTGACTAATGAACACAGCCTTCACCACAGCTGCGTTTCCAGCAGTTTCCTTTTATTTGTTGACTGCAGTGTGGAGGCCGGAGGAGGCATGGATGATTACAGAATTCCTTTGGATGTGAATAAATATTTGCAATAAAAGAAGGAGGTCACTTCCTTTTTAAGTGTTTGAATGTCTAAATTTAGGCTTCAGATTTTGGGAGGTGATAGTTTATGCTTTCTTAGCTCAGTTTATTTATTTAATTTGATAACTTACATTCTGGAATTTCCCTGGAATTCAGTTTACCATCCTTGGCTTTGAGGCAGCATTTTTACCCTAAAAAGGAGTAACTTGGCTAAATTATTAGTATTTGTTATTTGTTAGGTGATACAAATACTAAATTTTATTCTTAGCTTTTAAAAAATTTTGTAGAGAATCTTAGCTTCTGTGTAGTAAATCACCGTGTAATGCCATCTGAGTTTATGTTTTCTTGTTCCTCTTAAACTATTGCAATAATATTCTTTATAATAGTTGAAATCTTGATATAAGGGAGGAAGTATATGGTGCAAGAACCACATATTATAATAGGTTTTGGTGGGGATTTAATGTTATTGATGACAGAATTAATTTAGAGAGTCTCCTATAAGCTTTGTTGTGTAATCTTATGGGAAAGGCAACATAAGTTTGCAGTGAAATTTTAAGTAACTACTCTTACTTGCATTAGTCATAGGACTCAGACTCAATACTGTATATTATCTCTGTGCATGCAATATAGTCTTGTGTCTTTATTAAACATAACTTTATTTTTTTTATATTATAAGTGTTGACTGAAATAAATGCACAGCCTAAAAATTGAGAGTTATGTTTTATTTGGCGGACATTTCTGAGGACTCAAACCCTTCGAGCCCAGGATGACAGCCTCTCAGATTGCTCTGTGGGACTGCTCAGTAGAGGTAGGGGAGGAGCCAGGATATACAGGAGCTTTACAACAAAGACCAGGTAGTTGGAACATTAAAAGATTACCTGTTAACTAAAGAAAACCAGGCATCTCAAGAAGTTAAAGAATTTTGCGCTTTTCTATGCATGGGAGGAAGCAAACATTTGGGCTCATTGAATTCATTCCTTTGACAAGCACCTAGCTATTTAGGGCCGGTATCCTGTCCTTTCTTATTCTGAGTCCCCTCAGGGTGCACCACTGTGAGTGGCTGCAGAGGCCAGGCTGCAGGCTTGTCTTCCCTGGGGGGTGGTGGCAGCTGCTGATGACTTGATGGCTTCAGCAGTCTTTGTTTACAGATACGGTTTGTAGTATTTTTCATTCACATAAGAAATAATTCCGAATTTTCTCAATTACCAAGAAAGCTCAGATAGAACTAGAATCATTGTTAGCTTTTAGTAAATTTGGTAAATTGTGCTAAATACATTTTACTTTATTTGCTGGGGGCTAAAACAAAGGAAGGGTAGCTAAGGGTTTTAGTCAGTTTTTAGGTGAACAAATCTACTGGAGTCATAGTTTTGCTTTCTGGAGCAAGTGAGAATTAGTTGGGAAATATCCTTTGTCTGCTCCCGAAGAACGTGATACTACGCACCATTTACTCACTCTCCATGTCTTTCATTTCCCTCCAACTTTTCTTTGGGACCCCAAGCCATCCTTAGAATTCTTTTCTTACATACAATTCCAGATCCCGGTTCTTGGTCTCATATATTAATACCCTTCCAATATACAAACCAAAAATGAGGATGCTATTTTAAGACCTTCCTTATTCCTGTAAAATTTTAAGAGTATTGTGAAAGGTGTCTAAGAACTACAAATTTCAATATTACCATGTGGTGCTTCTAGGCCTAAACAACACTGAATACACTGGAAGCAATGCACTGGAAGGTGATCAATGCGTATAGAACAAGCAGTACAAGAACAGAGTTTTGAAATTAATTTATAATGCAAATTTATATTGACAAGGTCTCTCATTGATTTCACCTACATCTCACTTGAGTTGACAGCTTCTTTATTTTCCTTTATTTATTTTTTTGATGCAGTTACTGATAGTGATAAACTTTATTGTATGTAGGCATCAGAGAGAGAGGAAAGGAAATATGAAAGAGTGGGAGATACAAAGGGTAAGTAATCTTATATTGAATATTCAACATTGTGAAAAAACAAAGCCAGCGAGGCTCAAAATACAGTGTCAAAAACCTGAAACAGTTAAGATAATGCTTTTCCACTAATAGACATGTTAGTGCCAAGTATCCACAGAATGCTTTTCTGGGAATCCAATCTCTGTATCTTTAAGATTAGTCTGGAAGTAGAAAAGTCACAAAGTTTGTAAAAGTTAGGCTCATTGTTTTTAAGACTTCTTAAATCTATCTTACCCGAGGACGATTCGTATACAAAAGAAGGTACCTGGATACCATTTCCTGCGATGGAACACACTACCGTGTGAACTAGCAGGGATGGAGCTCACTTTTCTTACTGTCAAGGGCAGAAATGTTGGGTTTCAATAGTTCTGAAGTATAACAGAACTGTATCAAGTTCACACAGTACCTCCTGAAAGAAATTAGGCTGTTTTTGATACCGAAAAAAAAAAAAAGCATTTAGTATTCTATTTGTGGTTTTGTAATCTAATCTCATGTCTATGAGCTAATTATACCTTTTTTCTATCTAGAGTTATTTATGCTGCTATTGTGTTAGATAAATCGTTCCCCAACTTAGAAACCACTCTCCTGATTATTTTAGCTGTTGTGTTTTTTTTTTTAACACTTTGTACAACCAAATAAAAGTCAATGGTCTAATTCTTTGTTTGTCTCTATAATTCCTGTACTGACCACAGTTTTCTCAGACTTTAGGTTTTGAAAGAAAAACAACATAATGTGGTGTTTTTCATGGTTCTTAAGGGCCAAGTAATGTTTGCTCAAGCTAGCGAATGTATAGTGCAAAAATAAACATACACCAATGAATATGTGTGTGGGATGTATACAGTGTCTCAAACAAATGTCATACAAATGGTGCATATGCGTATATTTGAAAACTGAATGATAATCTTTATTGAGACTTTTGCAACCCAAATGAGTCACTGAAATGGCAAAATCACTGAGTGTGAAAAGACTGTGGGCCAAATGCCAGGGAGATCCATGCAAGTTGTCAGAGTTTTGAGATCTCTCTCTGCAAGGCAGAAGCCAAGGAGGGTTTTCCAAAGTGACCACATGTGAACAAAACAGAGAATTAAATACACCCAGTAACATAAGGGGGATCAACAAAACGACACAGTCACCATGGTCAGCCTGCTGGGGGCTGAGGGCAAAGCAATACAGGTAGTGCCCTATTGTATAACTGCGGCTGAAGTGAACTGATGAAATGAGAAATGAAATAAAAATCCCAGGAGGAGACAGCACAATTCATCTTTTCTGAAGATGATGTGACTTCAGTCAGAAGTTGCTTTGGATGTCAATACCACTCACTGAAAAAATAATTATCAGGATGGAAAATTTAGATTATCTAAATATTAAGAAATAATCGTTGCATGAATAACACTTACCCCTTTGTGTGATTGCCTGAGATTTTATTTCCATATCACTAAACAAATATTTTCTTTCAGTGAAAAGAGAGTCTAGAGGTATAGCTAGGGAATGTCTCATAGTTTGTACATCACATCTTAACGGAAAGTAGCCTGAAAAGAAATAAATGAGTTATGTTCTCAAGATGAACTTGTTCCTTTTAATATGTGAAACTCAAATAGTCCATTATTTGAGTAATATTTCTAATAAAATAGAACATAGGGTAATGGAAAAAATTTAAAGCCAAAAGAGTGATACATATGTAATCACCTAAATGGCTAGCTTTGTATTAGCTTCTAGATTTTCAGGTAACATAGCTCAAAATAGTTTCACAAAGTACCGATATAAAATGTTAGATGAATTTAAATGAATGGCACAGTCACAAAAAAAAAAAAAAAAAAAAAAAAAAAAAGCAAGAAATGAGACCAATAATAAAGCAGCTCATGACAAGAAGTAGGAATTAGGAAGAGGAAATATGTCCAAAGATGCAATGAGAACAATACACAAAATTTTATGTATAGTAATTCCATGGGAAAAGAAAAAGTAACTGCATAAATGATAAGATCAATAAAGGGAAATGCATGAGGTTGGGGCAATAAGAAACACTACATAAGAATTACTTTAGAATATGAATGACTTTGCTAAATACGTGAATTCTAGGTAGGCATTTCAACAGGAGGGTGCAATGATAGCATGTCAGGTTGGTAAAACTCCTTTAATAAAGCATGTGATGGTAGTGATAAGTACTATGCGATGGATGTAGTTTGTATCCAAATAAAATTCTATTGCGACCATTTTTAAGGGCTAGATAAGGGGTCTGTTTAAGTTGTAGTTCTAGCTCAATTTCTGAAGTTCCAAGGGAGAGAGGTAATAAATGAGTTGAATGAAAATAAAGTGTTCTTATCTAAAGCTGAGTTCTGGTGCAGCATAATAATCAGAAGCTCTTTAAGCAGGAGTAGATTTATCAAAGTACAAGTTTCTCTTTGCCGTTGAGTAGTCATCTATATAAAAAACAAGAGAAGTCATTGACCAGGGAGGGGGAGGTATGGTATATCTGAAAATTAAAAAAAAAAAGTACACTATAAATTCATCTACAAAACAGAAACAGACTTTCAGACATAGTAAACAATCTTAAAGTTATTGGAGAAAGGGGGTGGGAAAAGATAAATTAGGAAGTTTGAGATTTACAAATGTTAGCCACTATATATAAAAACAGATTTTAAAAAAGTTTCTGCTCAATATCTTGTAATAACCTTTAATGAAAAAATATGAAAATGAATATATGTTTATATATACATGACTGGGACATTATGCTGTACACAAGAAATTGACACATTGTAACTGATGGTACTTCAGTAAAAAAATTAAAAATAAAACAAAAAGATTAAAAAAATCCATCACCATACATTGTTACAAAATATAAAAAAAAGAAAAAAGAAAATTCAGCTCAGGTTGGTTAGTAGAATGTTATTTTGTAAAAATGGTCATTTTGTGATTATGAACCTTAAATTTGTCCTTACATTTACTGATAGTCTGCAGGCTGTATCTACACAGGCACAACTTTCCCCCTTTTTTATACAACAATCTTGTTTTCTTTTCACTATCTTAAAAACAGTTGTATCTGTTATAAGTTGATATGCACATGTGTGTGTATTTTAATCCCTCTTCAGGTTATCTGTTCTTCACATAAATATTTTAAATAAATAGAACTTTATCTGGGAGAAACTTTCATAGCAGCTCCATGGAACTGGCCAAGACAACTACTCTTTCTAATAAAGAAAATGAAATTGGTTATACCACCCATTCACACACCTGAGAATATCCACCTTAGTGCCTGCATATTATAATCAATTATTGAGTAAGGTAAATTTTTTGGTCAATTATGGCAACCTAATTGTTAATGTATTTTTTCCATTAATGAACAGAAAAATTGGTTTTATTGATATAATTTACTGTCTTTATTTTCTTGACTATTCCATCTAGGTTGCTATCAAGAATTTGTGCTATCTTTGTTAATATCTCATTCACATGTGATTGAGTCTACTGGTACAGATAGGTGGTACTGAACAGATAGATGGTATTGAACAGAGAGGCCATAAGCCAGTGACTGTTAAATTATTCAGTGTGGTCAGGGACTTTTTCCTTTTGAAGGGCAATTTTTAAGTCTACTGTAACCCTTTGTGTATTATGAAATATATAATATAAAATGGCATATGTATCAATATGTATCATATATGCTCATGTATTCAGAGATGATATGGATACCCATATATCCATATGTCATATATATATATATATATATATATATATATCATCTATCAATCATCTATCTATCCATCTATGCATATATCAACAGAGGTACATGGACAAGTAGGTAGGCAGCAATATAAAGGTAGACATTTTGCTATGGATACAACATATGATATGTGATCTGGCGATTGTGATCAACAGAAGGAATTTTACTGAGAAGCTAGGAGGAGCTAAATAGTGAAGCTCTAGAAAGGTCAGGGACGAGAGAAGTTCCAGAGGTACCAAAAACAACCTTCCAAGGGCTCTTCATAGTGGCAACAAAAGATGTTATTAGGTTTTAGCAGTATTCGGGTCCATGATTCTCATTCCAATTTTCTACTTCATGGGGTGAGGGGGAGTCAGATTAGCCTAATTTAGGACACAAATGTACCTTCATCTTCTATGGGAGAGAAACAAAGTTCATGGAGCCAGAACACAGGCACAGGCACTTACTCTCACAGACTTGGAATCATGATGAATTAGCAGCCTCCCAGGGACACCTACACCGTGTGAGTGAGATGAGACGACTCCATTACCTGGACGAGGAAGATGCGAGGCAGCACCATAGAGGGTCTCCGTGTGAGTGTTTTCTCTCATACTGACTCCTCTAATAGTAACATTATTTCTGAGAGTGCTGAAACCTAAATGCATTGTTTTACTTTGTCTTCCAATAAAGGCTGTAAATTATTATGAACTCATATAATAGTCCAATAGAAAGATAAGTCATTTTAAAATTTGATTTGAGTCATGTATAAATATCAATTCCAAATTATTATTTGTATTCACATAAATGTTAAAAACTTCCAAACTTGGAGCTAAAGTAGAAGTCTATTGCCAGAAAGTTTTCTGTTGTGAAACAAAAAGAACTAAAAACAATGAATTAGAACGAATTTTTTTATGCTTAGAATACAATTTTCCTCCCAATCACTTCAAAATGAATTGAAAAAGGGGGGAGGTTAATTTTAAAAATGACGATTTTTCTTCCATTGATTTTGAATAAATTACAAATTATTTTGAATACTAATAACCGTGCTATTAGGCTGAAAACTGCTAACTTTATCTGTTGCTACAAGCAAGTGCTATAACTTTTTGAGATAAAGCTCATATACTACAAACAAGGGAGCAATTGCTTTGACTTATAGCTTATAGTAGTTTGAACTTTTTTTTTAAACAAGGTCACTCTTGGACTTTGTACAGATTTTATTTGCTCACATAAAATTATGATCCGTATCTACATTTATTAAATATAAGATTTAACTTTATTGACAGAAGTGTAGAAATGCTGCATTAATTACTAAAGGCTTGGGATGCAGATTATGGTAAGTTAAGTATTAATGAGAATTGTATTTTACCATGTTGCAAAGAAGCCAGAAAAGTGTTTTATGTAATATGTGTAAGCCTGAATTATAGGAACATTCACACAGCATTAAGAAATTATACATGGAAAAAGGATTATATACCATAAAACTGTTTTATCTGAATCATATTTCCTAGTATTCTTCTCTATTAAATAGCTGACTTAAGGCTTTAGAACATTCTGAGAAATGATGTCCTTCTAGGTGGCATTTATAAATATTCCTTGACAAGAAAAGATAGATTTACTCCATATTTTTAGCATGCATTATTTTAAGAATTCAAACTGCATCCCCAGGTTTTTCTTCATATTAAACTGTTTTTAGATATGTGGTGGAAAAATGTATTTCAAATCTTTTATGAGAGAAAAATATTCTCAAAAGGGAAAAGGAATCATACATAATACAAAAAAGAGATAAGTGATTCTTGCAATATTTGTTTAACTAGTGGGAGGGATAGAAAAAAAATTACATGAAAACCTTTTTTTGTGGTTAAAAAACCCAACCTATTTTAGACTGAAGGCAAACTATTGCTGTCATTTATCGTTAAATTGGCAAATATTTATTGAGCATCTATTGTGTTCAAGAAGTTGTGCTCTGCATTGTGGGTTTATAGAATCTAAAGCAAAACATTGCTGAGCTAAGATAACTTACAGCCAGAAGAATGCTTTCTATGTCGATTACTGTAGATGACTTATAAGCATCTCTGCAGAATATTTTGTTAAAAATAGCAGAGAACCGGACGAATGGTTAGATAATAATAATGACATTGATCTACTTGTCCTAATAACTCTGAAAGAGGTTAGTCCCAGGGTTGGTCAGGGTATGGGGTAGACCCCTTGGTAATTCTCTTGGGTTTTTCTCTTGATTTGCAAGTGGCTATGCCAACTCCAAGCACCACATCTCTCGTCACAATGTCCAACACTAGAAGAAAAAGACTACAGTATGAGGGCTTTACTACCCTACATCTTAAAACAGTGAAAAATGTTCCTGGAAAGCCCCTACTTGAGTTACAAAAAGTAATGAAATCCAAACATGAATATTACGTATTTAGACCAGTGGTTCTCAAAGTGTCATCTATAGAAACTTGTTAGAAATCCAGATTCTCAGGTTCCAAATCAATCCTCTGCCAAAAACTCTGGCAGGGAAGACTGCATGGGATTACAAACTCTTTAGATAATTCTGATGTACTCTGAGGTCTGAGCATCACTGACCTACACCAGTCATGGTTCACTCCCAGAGACTGCATGTGAATGAGTGAGGTTTCTAATCATTCACCTCTGAATTGCACTGAACCCTGGGCTCTTCTACATTCTCCCCATGATTTGAATTAACAATTAGAAGTCATAAAAGGCCATCAAATCTACAGATACTAAGTGCATAAAAATAATAAGGGTCACTTATCGGAGATATCATTTATCCTTTAGGGCTCCTGGTTGCAAGTAACAAACATGGAAATTAAACTGGTGCAAGTAAAAAAGGAGAAGAACAGTGAATCACATAGTTCAGGGTCTGGTTGAGACGCACAAGTTCTATAGTTGTCGCTGGTCTCTCTCGATCTGTTCTTTTCCACGCTGACATGAATCATGACATCTGGTTTCTAAGAGGTCCAGGACTTCATGTGTTAAAGTGTAAATTTAGAGAAAACATGAGTTTTACTTTCCTTCTAAGAGTATGATTACAAATTATACACCATGTGTGAGTCACTTGTCCTTTCTGAGTTACCGTCTTTACCACAGTAATGTTTTAGACTGCCTAGCTCAGGTATAAGTTACATACCCATGCTAAGCCTGGATTTATACTACAATTCTATGCTTAAGAATGACAGAGATGCAGTTACCACCCCACAATTAGGGACCGGTCTTCTTTCCAGGACAATAGTGAATGGATTTTGACTGGTAAAAGTAAATAATATCTATTCAAATCTGTAAATTTATCCATGAGGAATGGAATTCCAGAGGATAAATATCTGATCATATACTTGGATCCATAAATACAGCTGTATCTATAGTACATGTTGAAATCTCTTATGATTGTGGAAATGTTGATGATTTTTTTCCAACATAAATTCCATATATATTAGCCATGTCATGCAGTAGCTATAAAAACTAATATGGCCTTTGGAAATATTTTTTTAAAACCCCAAAACACACAAAAATAGTATTACTGAGTTATGTGCTTTCTCCCAGTCTGTGCAGGACTATGCTGGATTTAGCACTGGGATTCTCACATCTTAAGAAACTCCTCAGTCCACTTCATCTATGGGTGTTTACATGTCTTGCTGACTCTCTTTTGAGTGATGCTGTAAGTTTGTAAAAGTCTTTTACAAGAGAGTCCCTGGGAGATTTTAGTCCTTTCTATAGTCTACCCAGGCCAGGTTATGTCATATCAACTATGCATATACAGAAGTTGGAAGGTATATATGACACATTCTCAATCTAGAACTGAATGTTACTAAGACCTACAAGTTTAGTTTTTAAGTAAAGATGAAATGACTGGACATCATCAATGGATGGACTTTAGCTGTTTTGCCAGTATGATGATGAAGTTTTATCTGTAAGCTCTTATCTTGCCTCCCTTGTGACCAGCCTTATTCATTTGTCAGAAAAAAAAAAAATGACTAGCTTGGATCTGAGAGGGCAGTAGATAGCTATTGAGTCTAGAAAATATGTGACTCAAATGGAATTTAAATTCATGACTCTGCTTCATTAACACTAAAATTAAAGCAAGTGAACAAGATAAAGAATATTAACTCTTGCCTCATTTTTACGTGCTCTTATTACATTACTAAGGGTCAGAGAACGTCACTTATCCAGTCATTATTCCTAAAATGACTGACTCTTATGAAAGAGTCATAATGAAAGAACAAAAGGACACATAGCTTGTCTGATGAATATTGTGAACCATCAATCATCCCATTAATAGAGTTTATTCAAGTCTGATCCTGGAATCAAATTTGAAACACAGATTGATAATGGGAGGAAGCACAGAGTAATGATACACAGTTGCCCCTTAGTATCTCGTGGTGATGGGACCCTCCTCAGATACCAAAATCCGCAGATACTCAAGCCCCATAGTTGGCCCTCCATGTCGCTGGATTCAGCCAATCACAGAAGCTAAACATGGTACACGATCTGTGGTTGGGTGAATCCATGGATGCAAATCTGCTGATACTGAGAGCCAAATGTAGTGAATTCAGGGGCCAGATTATATATTAGGATTTGAATCCTGGTACTACCATTTGGTAACTGTGGCCTCTGGAAGGATACTCAGCTGTTTTCTTGTGTATAAAGTAGCATTGCTAATAGTTCCTTCCTCATTTGATCATGAGTCAAATTACTTCCGTCTATTTTCTTGACTCTTGTGAGCTTCCTTTTGCTCATTTACAAAATACTGGCCTTGATAGCATCAGTTAATATTTGTGAGGATAAAATAAAATAATGTATATAAAGTCCCCAATTGAAATCACTAGGTTATACAGATGTTATGCATAATCTGTTTTTTCTTAATAAGTCAAAGAAGAAAGATATGACTCATTATGTCACACATAATTTTCACTTGTAGAATATTCTATGCTGCTCCCTGACGTTTTCTTTTGATGATTCACGCTTGATGTCGGAGGTGGGGCGTGTTGCCTGATCAACTTTGTACTCAAATTATCAACCTGTCAAAAGCAAAATTAAAGAAGATAGATCAGAAAGTAAACATTTTATCTTGAGATAAAACAAAAAGGCAAGTCATTGACATTTTTCCATCCCCATACGTAGTTCTATTGGTATAAAGTTCTGTCTTTGTTATCTCTTAATTGTTTTTTCACTCTTTTCTCCTATTTTAACTTAAAATAACCTTCCCCAAACTTTGTATAGCAGTAACAGGCAGACAATACAAATATCGTGTAATCAAGAATCTATTTCAAGGCTTTATAACTACAAGTCGGATTTGGCTTCAGTAGGAATTAATATATCTGATCAAATGCAGTGGAGAAAAGAAAAAAAAAAGGATGCAAACTCTTTTGAGGAACTATTTGCTTCATAAATTAAACACATCTTCAAGTATAATTGAATACTAACAGTTTTTGTCTTATACAATTAATTGTTCTAAATTTCTTTGCTTTGGAAATTGTATTAGTGTAGTTTTATCAATGATAGCTATTATTTCATTCAGTTTATATATAAACACTTATTGTAAATTTATTTAAACTAAAATGACATTATTCCAATTTATTTCATTATTCACCTTTTATTATTAACATTAATGAATTTGGGTCATAATGTAAGTAGCTGAATATGAGTTTCACTAACAGTTATCCAATTTGAATGCTGATTTTAATGACACATGAATTTGATTGCAGTATGTATCGAATCACTATCTTTACACTTTTAAGAATAGTATACCTCAAAGTATTTTCAAATAAGCTTATATACTTAAAATATTAATTTTCTCCTAATTTCATGTATTGAGGTAACATCGGTTTATAACATTATGTGAGTTTCACATGAATAATGTTATATTTTGACTTCTGCATGCCCTGCAGTGTGCTTATAACCAAAAGCTGAGTTTCCATTCGTCACCATACAGTTGACCCCTTTACCCATTTTGCCTTTCCCTTACCCTTCCTCTCTGATAACTGCTACTCTGTTCCCTGTATCTACATGTATATTTTTGTTTGGCTTCATTTGTTCCTTTATTTATTTATTTTTCTTTTCTTTTTCCTATTATACAAATGAGTGAAATCATGTGGTATTTGTCTTTTTCCATTTGACTTACTTCACTTAACATAATACTATCAAGGTCCACCCATATTGTCTGAAATGTCAAGATGTCATTTTTTTTATGTTTGAGTAGTATTCCATTGTGTATCTCTTTTTTAGTCCATTCATCTGTTGATAGGCACTTAGGTTGTTTCCATACCTTGGCTGTTATAAATAATGCTGTGATCAACATAGGGGTGCATATATCATTTTGATAGTGTTTCTGTACTCTTAAGATAATCTCCAGAAGTGGAAAAGCTGAATCATATGGTAGTTCTATTCTAATTTTTTAAGGAATCTCCATACTGTTTCCCACAGTGGCTGCACCAATTTACATTCCCACCAGCTGTGTATAAGGGTTTCCTTTCCTTCACATCTTCTTCAACATTTGTTATTTCTTGCCTTTTTGATAACAGCCATTCTAACTGTATGTCTTCTTTGGAAAAATGTCTGTTCAGGTTCTCTCTCCATTTTTTAATTGGGTCTTTTGATTTTTGTTGTTGAGTTATATGATTTCTTGATATATTTTGGATATTAACACCTTTATGAGATATATGATTTGGAAATAACAAAGAACATGCAATGAAGAAAGGATAGTCTCTTCAACAAATAGTGTTGGGAAAACTGGACAATCATATACAAAAGAATGGAGCTACAGCACTGTCTCACACCATACACAAAAATAAACTCAAAATGGATTAAAGACTTAAATATAAGACCTGAAACAGTAAAACTCCTAGAAGAAAACATAGGCAGTATGTTCTTTGACATGGGTCTTATCAATATCTTTCCTGATGTGTTTCCTCAGACAAGGGAAACAAAAAAGCAAAAATAAACAATTGGCATTTATCAAACTAAAAAGCTTTTGCACAGAAAAAAAAAAGTACCCCACAACCAAACACATAAACAAAAAACCAACAACAAAACAAACAGATAGCCTACCTAATGGGAGAAGATTTTCAAACAGATCTCCTAATTTTATTCAATTATCTCTTCCACTTTTTTTGTAATTGCAATTTTGGTTAAAGCATGTATAGGATGAGTGATGAGTGATATAATTTCAAACTCTGAGGGAAATATTTTATGTGAAGATTTTTTAACAGTCCAGAATGAAGATTGCTTAGACCTTCTGTGCCTCAATATATTTCTTTCTCATTTCTCTCACTATCCCTATGAATTCCAAATGCTAAATAAATCAATAAAGTAACTTAGTAGGCATTTCCAAGCCCATTTTAATGTCAAAAATATTTGAAATCTGACCTGGAATTTTATGAATTATATTTGTTTTCTTTCAAGACTGAACACCTGCTCTTCATTCCAATTTGACATCTCAAAATGCAATATTTTCCTAAAATCAACTTCAATTCCTTCTTTCTCATTTATTTTATCTTAATGTGCTTCTAGCTCTTATTTTTTTTTCCTTTATACTTTTAGATTATCTCTAAAGTCTTGGGCCTCAAATAGCAAAGTTCATTCTTTCCAAATATCTATGATTACTACTATTAGCATCTATAGTTCCCAGATAGGCTGTAATCATAGAAATTCCTGACTTTACCTCATTGGAATTGTTATGTAAAATTTTAACATTCCCTACGAAATTTATTAATTTTTATTTGTTACATTTAATTTCCTTTGTACTTCTTGAAAAGAATTTTTTCTCTATATTTTTCTTTACTTCTTTTAATTTTGCTCAAAGCACACTCAAGTTCAGACAAAATGTGATTTTTCAAGCAAAGAAAAGCATAGGTAGTCTTTACTCGTCACTGCTATTTATTACTTTTCCAAACAGTTGGCAGTTAGGTCCTCTATACCTTGGGCTGTTTCTCAACTAAAATAGATTGCACTCTGATGTTTAGCAACTGCTTGTGATTCAGCCCTTTGGTTCTAATGTCAGAGGTTTTGTTTTAACATTTGCTACGTTATAGTATTTTTGAGACCCTGGGCAAGTCTTTAAAGGTGTTCTATGTAATTTTTTCCCTTTTAGTGGTATTTATACAGCACAATATTTTTTGTTGACAAACCCATCAAAATTATTAGAAAGTTGTAAATACAAACTTTATTTAAAGATTTGTGAGTTTGTGTAATATATGTGTGTGCTGTTCATACATACATTCATTATTAAAATAGTAGGACAAGGCATGGATATTATTTCAGCCTGTTACCATAAAGCAGTTGTGCAATCATTGACAACCTACTTCACTTTTCTAGATCTTGTTTTTCTTAATCTTTTTTAAAAATCGAAGCATGCCATTTATACTGCCCCTCCCCCAAATGCACAAATCATCATGGATACCTTGATGAATTTTCACAAGGGGACCACAACCATGCAACCAGAATCCAATAGAGAAAATGTTACCAGCATCCCAGAAGTGTCCCTTGTGTTCACATCCAGAAACCAACCTTCAAGGATAAACAATATTTTGACATCTAACCCTAAAGATTAACTAATCTTTTAAACTAATCCTTGATTTAGAACTTTATATAGTTGGAATCATAGTGTATAAGACTTTTTATCTTTTCTCACCTTTTTTAATAAAAAGTTATTTTTATAATATCTACCTATATCATTGCATATGCTTGTAAATTATTCATTCTCCTTCCGTGTAGTATCTTACTGTGTGACTATACACAGTGCATTTATCTGTCCTTAGAAGGGAGTTGCTACCTGATGAACTAAGAATTCTTTGCCTACAATAAAGATAAAATTGTCATATCAGAGGCAATAGAATTAAAAAGAAATCTTACTCAATAACCCAATACCAAATTACTAATGACTCAGAGGGTATAGGCAGTAACAAAAGACATGGTTAGGGTTTGGGGAGGTCCAAGATGGTCAATGCTACTCCCCAAATACTCTTCATCTCTTGTATTCAAACACATTCTAGTTTGGATTTAACATAAGAGATTTACGCATTGCCTTCACCAGTACATCTGTTTAGTGGTGTTTAATTATAAGGGGATCTGATCAGATTATTTCTTTATTTCTCAAGTAACCTCAGTAAAGGGAGACAATAGATTACAAGTCTGCTTGTAAATTTAACCCTATCCTTCTCACTCAGAAAAATGTCTATATTTCTATTTATTTATTCATATATTTTACATATTTAGATATGCAAATCATCTGGTATATTTCTATATATAATACGGTATATATGGGGATCAAGATGTAATATTTTTCCAATTGGACTTCCAATTGACCTGGCACTATTTATTGAAAAGATTTACCTTTCCCCACTATACTGCAGGTCACTGTCATAAATAAGGTGATCATACATGTGTTGGTCTGTTTCTGTACTCTATATTATGTTTTCATTGTCTATTTTCTATTATATATAGCACCATCATCATGCAGTCTTAATTACTTTAAATGTATAAAATATTTGTGAGTGTGCATTTCTGTTTTTGTTCTTATTCTTCAAGATTACCTTGCCTATTTTCAGCCCTTTGCATTAATTTATAAATTTTAGGATCACATTGTCATTTTCTTCATTATTAAGAGATTTTTAATTGGGGTTGCAAATCAGATTAGGTAGGATGGACACCTTTGTAATATCGAGTGTTCCAATATATTGAGTTGCTTAAGCCTTCTTTATTTTATTTATTTATTTATGTTTTACTATACAGTTCTTATACATAGTTTGTAAAAATTGTGTATAATTTGTTTATGTTGTTGCTATTATAAATGGCATCTTTTTAAATTTTGCTTTCCATGTGTTTGTAGCTAGTAAACAAAATCAATACAATTGTTTTTTTCATGTTGATTTGTATCCAGTATGCTTGCTAAATTACTGGATTTTCTATGCACAGGATCAGATCATCTTTGAATATTGACAGTTTTATTTTCTCCTTATTTAAATATTTATGTATTTTTTCTTTCCTTATTATAACTGACTAAAATCTTCAGTACAATGTAGAATAAAAGGGATAATGGCAGGCATTCTTTTTTTTTCATTCTTGAAGTCATTAGGAAAATCTCATCAGGTATAATGTTTGTTACAGGTCTTTTGTAGGTACCATTTGTCAGGTTAAAGACATTCCACACTATTCTTATTTTGCTAAGTTATTTTGTTTGTTTTGTTTGTTTTTAATCACAAATGAGTACAGAATTTTGTCAAATAATTTTTAGCACTGTTTAAAAAGTTATATAGTTTTCCTCCTTTATTCTAATAATATGGTGAATAATATCACTTGGTTTATGAATAATAACATTCCTTGAATTTCTGAAATAAAGCATACTTTGTCATAACATCTCTTTTGTGCATATTGTTGTGTCATATTTGATAATATCTTGTTCATGAGATAAATCTTTAGTTTTCCTGTCACATCTTTTTCAGATACTGATCTTAAGATCTCATGGTAATCTTGTAACTTTGCAGAGCTCTGGAAATTCTGGCAAAAACACTTGGAGAGTTTGTATTTTTCCCTCTTTAAATATTTTAAAGAAGGCCCCAGGGAAGTCATCTGATTCTAGGGTTGGACCAGTGTTTTTAAACTACTATTTGTAATGGTGTTAAATATTATAGAGTAACACAGTGAAGGTAACACCTTGTTGTAGGAAAACCACTAAAATAGATTATCTTATTTCATCTATACAGAAACTCTTTGAGGTCTTAACAATATTTTTAAAATCAGAGAATTGAAGTTTAAAGAGGGCAAATGGCTTGCCCAAAGTTACACAGGTAGTTTGAAAAGAACTATTTATAAACATTGCCTTTTTATCTTTCAAATGAAAAAGTTGAGTAGATTGTAAATGTTCTCATCACAAGAAGGAAAAAATGTAACTATAGTGTGGTGGCTATTATTTAGACTTATTATAGTGATCATTTATATACATATAATACATATATAATATATATAATCATTATGTTGTACAACTGAAACTAATATAATGTTATATGTCAATTATGTCTTAATTAAAACATGAAAAAATTGACAAAGTGAAGTGTTCACAGAGATAGAGATATTAGTCAAGGTAAAGAGGAATATATTTAATGTGATAAAAAGGACAATTCCACAGTATTTTGTATAAATTTTTGAAAAATGATTAAAGACAATTTAAGTAATACAAATTTTATTTAACACTTCATCAAGCAGATACTCTCCATTCAGAGAACTAAAATGGAGCAGAAGGCAAGAAGCTTTTATAGGATGGAGAATAATGGATAAAGAAGAGACAAATAAAAGAGTAAAATAAAAATATCTTACTGGCTGAAGCCATAGAGTCAACCTTGTTTGGGCTCCATTGCTTTAACCATGGCTCTTAGATGTCTTATCTCAAATGTCAACATCCTGCTTTCTGAATACAACCTCCCACCTTTGCAGCTATCATTTCTCTCCTTAATCCAGTGCAGATTTCCTTTGACAACAGTGTGGCCTTCAGTGTCAAGACTACATCAACTATTTTCGCTGAAGCGTGTGCATCCTTTGATCTCCACAACATGAGAAAAGGAGATCCCTGAGTCTCTGTCATCCTTGATTGTCTGCCTTTTCTACAACACATGAATGGTTGGTTTCACGTAGAAAAATATTGAAGAGCCCTTTGAACTAGTGACAGTCTATATTCAACTTCTTCCATCTTCTCAGTGCTTCTTAAAGGGATTTACTCCCTGAGAAATTTCTTTCCTGTTTTCCCACTGTCTACTTTAATTCTTCCCAGTCTCTTCAAGGGTTATATTCCATCATATTTCAAGTCTCACTGCAGATGATATTCTTGCCTAACTACTTCATCTGGAATAAAACAATATTAGGTCACAGAAAATCATCTGCCTTTAAAATTCTTCTGCCTTTAAAATTATGAGTCCATATAAATTCACAGGTAATTATAATAATAAAACTGAATAAAAGTATTATTTTTTATTTATAGTCCCATTATTCAAATCTTAGCAACATCATAATGTTTATTCGTCATGGCATTCTTATTTCACAGATAATGTCTCGTACCAGGAACAAGCATCTCACAAGAGAGTCCTAAGAGGAAAACTAACCTTCTAAGACTAAAACTCAGGGGAGTCACAATTAAGGACCTGACGTAATTAGTCTGGTTCTCTAATGTTGTGCACCTTTCATTCTTACTGTTTAGTCTCACTCTGAAAATTTAACTAACCCTAGATGCACTGATGAATCCAGAACTCATTCTTGTACTATGTGTCTAGCAACATCTTAGGTATCAATTCATCTTATAAAGTAGAAGTGCCTTTTATTTTTCTCCTCTTCTCATATCTCAGCATCTTAATTTCAGTGACTCATGAGCTGAGTCTGTTTTTATTTATTTTATGTATTCTTTTTTTTTTTTTTTTTTTGGTCTCCTTTCAGTAGTGCTGATGTGTCACAGAACTGTGACTACAACTTCTATCGTAATTGATGGGAACAAATTCTCCTGGGATGTATTAATACAGCTGTAGGCAGTGAGGCAAGCAGTGAACGGAAAGCAAATGGGTTCAGGAGCTCTAGAGACATCGATGTTGCTGGAGGCAAGGGAGGTAGGCAGCCACTAATAACTACAGCGAAACAGTGGGAAGAAAGCGTGCACTAGGTTTATTTCACTAATCATTATATATCATATGCACTTGGTGGTTATGATCAAATGTTATTTTCCCAAACCAGTTAGCCTTCAGTGTGGTGCTAATTAATGCATATGGAGCTGCTAGTTATAATGATCACCAGGCCTTTGATTTTAAGCATCCACATTAAGAATATAGATTTTCTCTGTGGTTTTGAGGGCAAAACATTTTTTCTCAGTCTTGAATACTTTTTCCAAAGACCAAGATTCTATTTAGTTTGAAATTCTAAGACAACTCCTTCACATTTTTAATTTAGGTGCTCTAAACTTGGATCCATAGGATTTTAGTTCTGGTTAAAACGGTTAATTTTGCTGATTAAGAGCTTGCTCTAGAGAGAATGAGTGACTCGCTCAAGGTCCAAAAATTGTTTATGGGCAGCATTTGGATAAAAGCAAATACTAAGGGTCATCATGGTTAGATTTACCAGCAATTCAGCAAAATGTATTGAGTGTTTATTGTGTGTTAGACATTGTGTCAAGGGGTAGGAATACAAAGACACATATAATTAATACTTAGAAATATACAAACACAAATTATTTCAGGATACATAATTATTTGCTAGTGACATAGAGAAAGAGGGAACAAAAAGAAGGGAATTGTCCATTTTGATTAGAGAGTTTGAGGACAATGAAATACCTACAACTGGTAGCTGGCAGTACTGGCTAAGAGGGGCAGGAGGCTTGCTGTAGAGTCTTTGCAGAGCATGGTGGAGGAATGTGGAAGTCACTGACCCAGATATGCCTATTCTCGTACAATTCTTGTGAACTGTGTTTATACCCTGAGTTTCACAATTATGTAAAGGTGCAATTTTCCTACCCGGAATTTGCACTGTACAATGAAGAGAAGCCAGATACATTTAGCTTTTATATGGAATCTTTAGATGTTAAGCACATCTTATTTTGTGCCTCCAGAAATAAATATCTTCTGTACTTTTGTCATTGCAAAGTTCACTTTACTAAGTAATAGAAAAAAAGAAAGATATACTGCTTGATGCATGTCTTAAACACCCTTGACTTTTCAACGCATTGATGACTTCCATGGCTGCCCACACAGTCTTGGTTTTGGAACTAAGGATGGCATCTATCACTGTTACTACATAGATGATTGCATACAAAGACCCTGGCATTTTCAAATCCTTAGCAATAATTCCTTTAACAGACATAGTCCTTTATAAATAAAGAATCAGACACAAAGTTAACACACATGTCCAGCTGCAAATAATTTAATGACTCTACCACCATCTGGCATCTTCCTAGTGAACCATGAGTCACACGAAGCATGAAAAATAACTGCACCATGGTGTCTGATGTGTGTTGCAGCCTCCTGTAGAGATACTCAAGGAGGATTCATTTGTCTCGGTTTTCAGCAGGCATTTTGATGAATATGAATGTTATAGAAATGGCTGAATCTATGTATGAATCAAATGTAAACCAAATATTAACTGCCTCCCAAGAGGAAATGTTTTGCTCTCTTTTGACTTTTTTTTTTTTTTTTCCTTTCTGCCTGGTCATTTCTTGAGACATCAGACATAAAACTGGCTTAGTGCTAGAGTCTCATTCTCCTTCAGAGAAAGGAAAAGTTTAAGGGACACATATAAGTAAAATAAAAGTAAAAGTATCTTAAACCCATTACTCTTTGTAATGACTCCATGAAGTTTACTATTCTTCAAAAGAAGTTTTTAAAGTAATAAAGGGTGGTTTTACATAAAGGACATGCAATTACACATAGGTAGTCATGTAGCAATATAACCATTCCTCATGTAATGTCTAATCTATTCTTTTCAAAGTACTTATAATGTAAAAGACTGTCTGATTGAAATGTTAAAGTGTCATTAAATCTCATGTAAAATAAACATTTCAGAAATTAAGGAATCACATTCTCTTTACTCCCCATTTGGAAAACAGAGGGAAGTAAGCTGGACATGATGATAGAGAAAAAGAGGAGAGATAGGGGTGCTGTATTCTTCTTAATCTTAATGAATCCACCTGGCATCTTGAAGAAACTCTGGAGGGTCTGTTCATTCTTCTGAGGCTATCAGCTTGTGACCACCTTCCTGGAACGCAATTTCTGGTTTAAGGGATAAGCTATTCTGCGTAAACAATGTATAAGGAATGGAGAGTTTAATGGAAAGGTTGGAGGCTCTTAAGCACAAAAGCAATCAAGCAACTGAAGCAGAGATGGAGGTTTATCAGAGAAAAGAGAAAAGCAAGTTGCAAGAATTTAAAGTCAGAATGAATCAGCAAACAGCTTTAGCATCAGGGAAGCCATTTTGTTAGTTTCCTACTCTTTCCCCCAGAGCAAGGTTGAGAAGGGTCGAAAAAAGTTCCAAAGAGACAAACGAAGGACGCCCAGTGCGAATGAAATTTCAACATTATTTCATGAAAATCACTTGTAGCCACTTCTGCTGTTTGAATGCATTAGCAAATAAGATCCAGAATAATACAATATTTCTTAACAACTCTTTCTTTTTTGTTTTTTAGTGATTGAGGAGTCATGAAAACAACATAAGTTTGTACAATATGGTCTCAAAATTATAGACCTGCCCTGGAAGCTTTAAAAATCTGACTTCTTACGGAATTATTTTTCATGTTTTTGATTAATGTGTGTGTACACACGTTTTATAAACACTATGGATTTAAAAACATCACACAATTGACAGGTATTCTAAGATTTAAATGTTGAGTCCCTCTTAGGGTTCTGCTCCTGGTGTTCAAAATGCACTTGGACAAGTTTTAAATTTTCTGTAGTCCAGTTGGTTTATTGGTTAAGTGGGAAGATTATTGATATCCAAGAACATAATGCCATTACTATAGGATATTATTTTAATAAAACAAATGCTGGAGAAATGCTGTCTGTGACTATAGCACATTTATTAGTGTATGTTTACCATTCAGAGCTAACATATTTGATAAATATTTATTTAACTGAATTAAACTGCAAATAGACATCTGCTCATTTTCCTAGGTATATATGCCACTGGAAGAGAATTATTATTTGAACATCTTTATGTATTCTGGGCAACTTAGTAATGGGAGGGGGTAAATATTTGGGCTTATTATCAAGCTATTCCTTTCCCTCACTCTCCCCTTAGCCTTTTTACATTAACCTGTTTCATAGATAAGATACATGAAAAATATTTTCACAAACTGCCTCAAAATTTCACATGCATATTGAGTTTCCAGTCATATTTGGCAAGAAATTGAAACTGGTTGTCAGAAATGTTCTAGAGATTTGATTTCTACATTAAAAAAACTGTCAAATCCTTAAAACTCACTTAATTAATGATTGTATAGGTTTTGATATATTTTCCAAAGAGCAGACAACTTGAAAAAAAAAGTGCATCCAATTATAATTTGTGACAAACTTCACTAGAGAACATTTATAAAAAATCAGAGTCAAAACGTTACTGACATTATTTAAAGAAATAAAAACATATGCAGCTTCTGAAAAGGAAGTCTCCACTAGAGGGTGGTGGTGTTCTTTACCAAATCAACGTGTAACAGCAGTCCGTACTGAAGATTTAAAACGTAGGGGTTCAACGTGGCAAGTCTGGACTGTGATATGAAATGCTCTAAAAGAAGAAAAATAAATTTTTACACTTAGTATTATTTATCAGACAATTTGAAAACTCCAAGCACTTAAATTGGCACTTCCATCAAAATAATTTCACTAGTGTTTGAGATGTAAAATTTGGGAAAAAAATACACATAAAGAAAAAGATATTTATGGAACTCCACAGTTGTTTTACTTAGATAAGTCCTGTTATATATTTATTGTAAAGATTTCTACTCCTCGTAATATCAGATAATTATGGTAGTAATTACTTAGCTGCATAGATAGCTTTCCTCTGAAGGGCTATGATGTATTTATACAAACATAATATATATTAATATTTACACCCCAAAGTGAAAAGTTAAAGACAGGTAATATAATCACAAACTTGAAAAAAATTGTGTAAAATGTCATTTCTTGTCTAGATCTCAGAATTACAGAACAAATATGTATGTGTGTATGGGCACACACAGGACCAAAAATGTAGATGAAGAAATATTTTTTCCATAAAATTGAAAGAAAGAAACATCCACAATTAAATCATGGATTATATACACACATATAACATATAATATTAAAGAGCAAAAATCAAGTTAATTACTATGTTTCATTAATAAATTATAACATGTAATTTAAAAAATAATGGAAAGCTTACTGTGTTTACTATAAACTAAAAGTGAATGGCTAATATAGAAATACCAGACACATTCTCTGAAATAAATAGTTAAAACAGAGTTGTAGAGACAGTGTACATGTCAAAATAGAATATATTGTGTAATTTTATGTGATAAATGTGCTTTGTTGTATATATAGAATTCGGGAGATCATTGTGAGTTGGAGGAAACTAAAATACTCCTTGGAGAGGGGATGGAATTTGAACTTGATCTTGAGATTTGAGAAGAAATCGGATAGGTGAGGATGGGAAGACAGAGTTCTGGGTGGTCCAGACATACACAGATGCCGGTCAATATAAAAATCTGTTTGTTTCAGTGAGTCAGGATAGGGAGGAGTAGCCATAGGAATCTGGAAAGATATATTAGGGATATATTGTTTGTGATTTTGAATTCCTGGCTGAAATGCTTTGATTTGATTGAAAGTATTGAAATCAGATGTGTGGCAGCATCAAAGCAGAGTTTGGAAAAATTAGTCTGCTTGGAAGGTAGAGTCACACGAGAAGAAACTTTAGTGAGAGACAGGACCTTTGAGGAATCTGTCTCATAGATGGTATGAGCCTTAATGAGGACAGTGGCCATGGATATAAAAAAGAAAGGACTGAAGTAGAAGTGACTTAGAAACAGGAAATTGTGTGGATTGGGGTTGATTAAATGAGGTCTCAGAAGGGAGAGAAGAGGAGAAGCAGCTAGGAGGACTGAAGCCCAGAGGACATGAAACAGAAAGAAGAGGAAGTGGGTTTGTCCTGAAGAGAAAAGACAGAAAAATCTGTTCAGTTTTAGATGTGTTAAAATGTCTTTCATTGATTCAATATAATGATTCTCCTCAGAGATGCTGGGCAGAGCTGCAGAAAGGATTTAGACAGTCAGCATAGATTTAATAGTTATAGATAGAAAGGCTAACTTAATCAGAAGAAGGGGAGACATTTCTGAGGGAAGGGAAAAAAGGAAACAGGGGATTAAAGGCTAAAATGTGGGTTAATCCGAATTTAACAGTTGGAGAAAGAATTGCCACTCTTGAAATAGTCAAAACGACTATCTTAGATGTGCACAGGAGAGAAGAGATCAATTCACCAGAAGCACAGAATGAAGGAGTCTCTGAAATAAAACTCTAAAAATAGGTCAAGGGGGAATGGGGAAAATATCATGGAGTTAAGTAATTAAGAACAGATCAGTGCGTATTGGAAAGAGTCATTGCATCAAAGTATTGGAGATGGAAGAAAGATACTGATGGGCTAGAACAGAGGGAAAGGGGAAAAAGCTGAAGTAAATCATTGTTTAAGAATCCAGGCAGTGCAAATAAATCAAATAAGAAACTAGCATCAAAGTGTTACTATTAGGTTTAACTATTTTGTTACAAGATTAGGAAATACTATGTTTCATTACTTCGGAAATATTGTGTTATAATATTTAGGCAAGTAGGTTACATGCTTGCAGCCAAAGAGGAAAAAGAAAGAAGAAAAAGAAATGAGAGATCCAAGACAAAGAGAGAATAATGGAAGGACAAGGTGTGAGAGAAGATAGAAAGAGGGACCGAGGATGGAGGCTGAAGCAACAGCCTTGAAAGCTGTGAAAGTACAGCTTTTGATCAGCCTGATGAGAGATGTTATATCGTGGGTTTAGATGTGTGGTGATATTCTTAGCTATCTCATATCTATTTTGAAATTATATATGGCACAATTCAATCAATAAAAACCAGGATCGCTTCAGTCATCTTTATGTTGTAGGAGATAAGAGGACACCTAAAAAAAGGGATGGGGGCACAGGAGGTAACTTTGCCTGCCTCACAATCTTCCTGATAGTCATTGCTGAGTAAAAATCTGGGCTCTAATGTATTGCATTGAGACTATTTTGTCCATGCGCCTATTTAAAATCAAATAACAAATGAAAAGCAAACTGAGCCTTCTTGTCATCCTGAAAAGAGTCGCCATGCTAGAGGAGGTCGACTAATGTTCTAAACCTACCTGTTTTCGTCATTTAGCATTATGGGCATTTATTTTTTTCTACCTTGAAAAGCCAGATGTTACAAGTCTAAAATGTTCTGTAACTTACAAACAACAGAGTGGCGAAACTGCTGGTTGTCTTTGATCACGACTGGGAAAGAACTGCTGGCGAGATTTCCTGCCTATCAAATTTCCTCATTCTTGGGCTGATCTGGTTGCAGACCCTCTGACCTGGCTCTACTCTCTGCTTCCTTTGAATGTCCTCCTTCCTAACTACCTGCCCAGCCTTTCACTCACCCAGCATCTTTTCTAGGAACTCCCTACCTGTGTACTTCTGATTCCCCCAACTGCCTGTCTAGCTGACTGACTACTGTGCTCTGACCTCCTGTACCTAGATGGTTGTTGATCAAATATTGCTTACTTTAGTGCTAAATTGCCTCCTCCAGCTTGGTGTAGGATATGTCAACATGTGTAGACTGCCTGCCTGAACTCCTGTACCCAACCTTCATCAAGACTTGCTTGACTTTTCCTTATCCTGACTCATCATAGCCCTTCAGAAAAACATTTTCCCCCAGGTCCTAAAAGAAAACAATTACAGATGGTGCCGAGGTTTTTAATACTGGGTGATGGGAACGATTGTGATGGTATTAAACACGTAGGAAACGGTGAAAGAGACAATGATCTTGCTTGTGGAGTAATTTTATTTAGGGTTATACTAGCTGTTTTAGATTGAATGCTCACAAGATTTAAGGTATATTTGCTACAACTTCTCCATCAGGGAGAAAAATCACCAACTAATCTCATTATAATGTATTAACTATTATCTCGGTCTAGATATACTGGAGTTCCATTTTATATTTTTAAGGTCCCAATTGTGGACTGTTATAATGGATTTTTTCTAGGAATTAAAACTATGTAACTCTCTTACGACAGAACTGTTTTAGACTTAATTATGGTTGGAAAAAATCTTAATTGATTTCCACTACACAGATGTGTATCTTACCAATGTGAATTCAATAACAGAGGAAGTACCACCGATGTTTCTTTCTGAAAGATTTATTATGGCATGCTATTTAGGAGAGGGGCAATTGATATTATTTGTGTCTAAATTCTCCATGAAGTTTTTTCTTAAACTTCCTGCATACCACACGATTCATAGGAAATGAAAAAATGTAAAGCACATCTGAAGAAATGTAACAGGCTTCTCAAGGTTTGGGGGGACGTACTGAGGGGTTCATCCATCCTGAGCCTTTTAATCATCCTGAGAGTTTAGGGGTCATAAAATCTGCTAAATTTCAACCAGTTAACATCCTGGGTTGGGAATTCTGCTCAGGAATCACTATCCAATCAGTCAACCAATCTGGAAACTTGAGAATTATCCTTTAATCCTCTTTCTTTCTCACTCTCATCCTTAACCAAAACATCTAGAAACACTTTGAATCTTTTCCTTCCTTCCCGTATGTCTATCTCTTGTCCTAGGTCAGGTGATATCATATTTTCCTAAAACTCTTGCCACACTTTTCAGAATTGATCTTCTTGATTCTAGGATTTTCTCCCTTCTTTGACTTTTGTCACGTTGCCCCTTGCATGGAATGCCCATTCAACAACTAATTGCAGGCTAAAAGGTCCAATTTTTAAAACTCAGCTCAAGGGTCACCTTGATATGACTTTCCTGATATTCCAGATGTCCACATTAACTTGGTGCTGCAGATGGACTGAATGCTTCTTCTCTGTTTCTGTGAAATCCCGTACGTATTTCTGCCTTTGCATATAAAACATAGTGTCATCGTGCTTCTGGTTCTATTTTCCCCATTACACTTAGATTTGATTGAGGGCAAGGAACATATGTTATTGTTTCTCCAGAACTCAGTTTAATGCTTAGTATCTAGTAGGCAGTCCATAAATGCTTGTTAAATAAGTGAATAAATATATAGATCTGTCTTCATTTTCCATGAGCAAGAGCTCTTATTTTTGCATTACATTTGGCACAGTAACAAATGTACGGCAGACACTTAACAAATATTTGGTCAATGATTCTCTCAATATACCACAATCATTTCTTCTTTCAAGGTCTTATGTAAGAAGGGCTCATATCCTATATGTCATCTCAAAAACTTTACTGTACTTTGTGACAAATTCTTAGATTTTACTGTTAAAGAAAGTGGTAGAAAGTTTAACAAAATTTTCTTGTAGATATCTTGGGGAATCATACACATTTCCAAGGTCTAGTCAAGAAGCGCTCATATTAGCTGAAATAGGATTCCAGTGAGTTATGCAAGACATTAATTGTCTCTCCAAATCTAGTGATATATGATATACATAACATAGTATAGTTACTATAACATAATATGATTAATATAATATAATACATTGGAAACCTCTCTTTGGATGATGAAATATCTATGAAGAGCTTGGTGTAGGACAATGAAGAAGTTGATCGATTGGTTGCCTCTGGACCTCATACCACCATTTGCTATTCTGGGAATTCAGGACTAAAAATAATTGAGGAGGTAGGAAGATAAGATTATTTCAACCCAATTTAACATTTGTCACATATTCTTTGCTTGTTGCTATAATTGCATTTTTCAGTTGTTTCATAATGCTTCGTGTGATTGCCACCTTGCTAGAACTGTGAATTTGTGAATTCTTATTCTCCAGTTCTGTGTCTTATTCACATTTATATATCAAACTCATAGCACAGATTATAAGTCAGAGTAGGAGTTCAACATATACTTTTTAAGTGGTTGAATAAATACATTTTATCAAAAATGTATAAATCACTTAAAGTAAATACTGCCAGGAATGTATGTGCCAGTAAGACATACTCGTCCATTTCCTTTATTCAGTCCAATAAAGGAAGGAAAAAAGGGGGATGGGTAGGATGGTTGTTATGCAAAGAACAACTTGATAAATACCATGGGAAAAATATAAACAGTACAATAGCCATATTTGTACAAATGGATGTATCTGCAGCTTAATTTAGAACTATTCATACTGAAAGGCAAAGACCTCAAATTAACGTAGAATGGGATCCTGTCAGAAGACCATGGCACTCTAGATCTTAGATTTTGGATTCATTATCAGGTTCCAAAAATATTTTGACAAGTTGGATCTATAAGGTGAATCTAATAAGGCAACATTTAAGAGTAATAAATGGAAAGCCCTATTCAGCCAACTGCAAAATTAAAGAATGGGGGGAAAAGCCTTAGATTTTTCAAAAAATTTAAGTCCAGTACAAATCAACAGTGAGTTGGTTTCTTAGATGTTATAAATATCACACTTCATTGACAGTGTGGTATCTGCAATAAGGCAGATAATTGCTTCTCTCTGCATGTTGGAATTCGCCAAATGCATTAACATTTTATTGATCATTATTCACTTACTTTGTATCTTGCTTAGTTTCTAAAATAATTTGAGACATTTACCTTGGCCATCTTCTTATGTAAAGATTCCAGAGTACAGGAAAATTATGACTACAAATGATGACTACAGTCAAAGCACTAGCAATATATTTATTTATTCACTAAAAAGAATTCATTAAGCAAATGTTTCCTGAATGCCTACTATGCGCTTAGTACTGTATAAGGTTCCAGGGATTCAGCAGTGAAGGGGGAAACAAATGAGGACCAGTCCTCCTGCATGTTAATGAAGCTTACGATTCATATAAAAAGACATAATCAAATGATTCGAGAAATAAATGTATAATTGCAACCATGATAAATCCTGAGAAGGACAATCATGTTGTGCCCAGAAGGCATAACTAATGAGAAGTATCAGTTTTGGTAAATATGGTCAGCATGAGCTCCCCTAAAACAGTGAAATCTGTGTTGAGATCGTACTGATAAATAAAATACCAATAAATACATATTCCTTTTCCTACTGTTGATGGATGTGGAAATCAACATAATACTTTAAGAAGGTAATTTTATAGTAACCAACAAAACGTGAAATGCGAATACCCTTTAACCCAGTGTTTTAGACTGCATGTCTCCCCAAAATTAATATGTTGAAACCCTAATATCAAATACCATTGTTATGGTATTTGGAGATGGAGCCTTTGGGAAGTAATTAGGTCATGAAGTGGGCCCTCATGATGAGATTTTGTGCCCTAAGAAGAGACCTGAGAGACTTTGCTTCCTTTTTCTCTCTGAAATCATGTGAGGACCGTCAGAGAGCAGACAGCCTGGACAGAGACAACGGAGCTGTCCCCCATCATGCATTAATTTCCTATCACTGTGTTGACTTTCTACAAGTCTTTCGCTCTGCAAGCACTAAACATTAAAGAAACATGAGCATTTGTGGGAACATTTGATCTCTCCTCTTTAGCATTTAAAGATACATATTTTCAACAATTTAGAGCAGTGCATTTATTCTCTGAGAAATGTAAATTTAAAAAAAATCACTTGTAGCAAACTAAGGCAAGTTCTTATATCTTCTTCAGGGTGATGGCTAATTTTATGTGTCAATTTGATACCACCACAGGATGCCCGGATTACATATTATTTCAGAGTGTATCTGTGAAGGTGTTCCCAGATGAGATTAGTATTTGATTTGGTGCTCTCCCCAGTGTGGACGGGCATCATCCAGTCCTTTGAGCACCTGAATAGAACAAAAATGCAGAGGTGGAAGGAATTAGCCCCTTGTGCTCTCTGCCTGCCTGCGTAAACTGGGACATTGGCTTTCTCCTGAAAGTGAAGTGGGATTTGCACATCAGCCTCGCTGGTTCTCAGGCTTTTGGAATTGGACTGAAACTACACAACTGGCTTTCCTGGGTCACCAGCTTGCAGATCGTGGGACTTCTCAGCCTCCATAATTACGTGAGCCAACCCCCCATAATAAATCCCCCCCCCTTTCCATATACCTTATTTGTTCTATTTCTCTTGAGAACCTAGACTGATAAACTCAGAAGAACCTCTCTTCAGGGAATTAGCCTTAACTCTGTCAGAAGCCACCAGTGAGTCTGCCATCTTTGTCAAGTCCTCAGTCATGTGCCTCATTAGACGTCAGTATAGCTTCTTTTAAGGAGAAGCTATAATTTCTTCTCTCAATGCTGCACTGGTTTTGGGGGGAAAAACCCCAAATTTTAGAAGAGGGAAAAGTAAAAAAAATGGCACTTATTGGAACATTTTTTTCTCCCTTCACAGATGGCTTTCTTGTTTCCTATCCATACAATCACTTTTCTAATTTTTTAGGGATTCTTATTCCATTCACCTTTCACTCTGCCTTTCAGATGCATTTCCATAGCAGATTCTATTTCCAATAGCTGTCATCCCCAGCAGTGCTGTCATATGGATTATGCTCAGTTGTATTGGAAATAAATACACTTTCTTATAATAATTTTACAGTAGCAGCTTTCTGAACCTAAATATTCTGCACATAAGTGTGTATGTGCACCCACGCCTGTAACTCCCACGTTATCTCCTCCACACTCTGTATAATCTTATGCCATATTAGTATACTCTGCTGCCTCTTACAAGGTTTCCTTAAGAAGTGAATTGCTTCTGGATGCGTAAATGATCTAAATCTCACCATCATTTTCTCCTAATTGACTCGTATAAGAACCAGCCAACTAGATTCTGTATTGTTTTGTAAGAGACAATATGTCCAGTGAGATGGATCGTAGCTGATGTGTAAATAAGGGTGCAATTTAAGGGATACCAATTTCTTTCACCTTCTGTAAATTTAGCCAGTGGTCTTATTTTATCAATTCCTTCTTGCACAATGCTTCTTCTATTACAGTGTCTTTGGTAAGAATTCAATTGGCCTTTACTTACATTATTTTGAAGTAGATCTCTAAATGGAATGTAACAGTTCCCCCTATATGGAACCCAAAGCGTACTACCGCTCACCAATTTGCTCCAATCTCAGCAGAATTTATCAAATTGTCCCTCAGAATCAGGCCTTCTTAGCTTATCTTACTGTGATTCTGCTTCACAGTGGTGGCTCTGGTGTGTGACCCAGCGAACACAGGACCCTTGCCACTCACACTCTCACTGCAGTGGCCAATTAATAAATATCACCGGAACAACAAGAACTTAGCTAATGACCTCAAACATGTGTTTTTATATTTCCAGTAGCTTCTGTTAAAATTCTTTGTCAATTGCAGGTTAGGAGCGAGGGGATGAAGGCCTCCGGAAAGGGGACGCTATGTGAAATCTGCAACTGGGACCCAGCACAGCTGATGAAACGAAGAGTCACGGGCACATGCAGAGAGCGTGGCGGGGGAGCTGCCGCTGGAAAAGTTAGGAAGTAAACACTTAGCTGACATTGCAGTACCGGCAAACGTACATGGATTTTTTTCCCATCCTTTGTTGTAACTATCAAATTAGCCAGTGTATTCGAGAGAGCGCCATGCTCCTGGGAAGGGGCAATCATTTCTTCTCCTCTCACTCATATTCCTGGTTGACAGTTCCTTAGGGGGACCACAGAAATAAATTTAGGGCTGCCCTGATGGAGGCGAGTCAGCTCATTAGCAGCTGCCATCACAGCACTTTACTTCCAGTTCACAGATGGAGACAAGGGCTCTTTGAAGGCGATTCTAAGGCAGCTTCGCATGGAGCAGCATAAGTGGGGATCTTGTAAAGTGTCGTTTCCCTGGAAACCGAGTGCAACAAATACCCTGTTGTCATCAGTTCAGGATGTGTATAGTTCACACATAAATGCTGGGTTTGTGGAGAAATTTGCACAGTGGATGCCTGTGTTATCAACATGCGTAACTGAGAGATCTTTAGGACTGTCAATCAAATCCTTTATGGAGTCACAGATCATCTTTGAAAGAGTAGCATGTTAAAGGTCTGAAATAAATTACTCCTGTATGATGTACGTGTGCTACAGAGTTCCTGAGTGACATTCAGTATTCCCTTATGCAATTCAGAAAGAGGTATCAATTTTAATCGAATTAGATCTTGTTTTAACATAGAGGCTTATCTTGTTCATTTAATTCCCAGATTCGTATTTATGGCAACACCAGGAGAGGAATTTGGTCTTATTTTTCAAGTAACAATATCATCCCAATTTCATTCATACTCATTAGATTCAGAAATACAAGTAAAAAAGGAGGCATTGTATTGTTTTCTACAAAGCTTTGTATTTAAGCCTATGAAAAAAACAAAAAAACAAAAAAAAAGTACCAGTTTTTAAGAAGAGTCTAACTTTAAATTCTGTGTGATTTAACCTTCTGGATATCTTAACCTTAGACCATAATGAGTTAAAAATAAGTTTAAAGAGTAAACAGTCATGCGGGAGGGTCTAGCTCAAGTGGTAGAGCACATGGTTGGCATGCATGAGGTCCTGGGTTCAATCCCCAGTACTTCCTCTAAAAATGAATAAAGTAAACCAATTACTCCCCAACTCCAAAAAAGAGTTAACTGTTTGTATTCCTGAATTCCAGCTATCCCATCCGAAAATACATATAATCAATTTAAGATGCCAGGAGAGAAATTCCTCAGAAAGGCGTTCAAAGGACAATTGTTCCACTAAAATGTTTATTAAAAAAAAGTTGCCTGCACGTAATATAGGTTAGTGACATTTTTAACAGTAGCGATTGAAATGGATCTCTGTGTCTCAACAGCATAAACACTAAGCTAGAAACTGGCCTCACTTGTCAGCTTAGCTCTTCATTGCATGACATGTTTTTAACTAATAATTCCATGTTAATAAGTTTATATTTGGGTACTTATGGAAAACCTAAGTGACACCACAGACGAGCAGTCTTTACACCGTTTGTACATTTATTATTGATCTTTTCCATATTCTCCATTTGAACTTTCACTCATTTTGAGTGGAATCCTTTATTAAAAATGTCCAAAAACTATCAGGTTCAGGTAGGGATCATCCTGATGTTGCACACAGAGAAATGGAGGCACCAAGAACCTCCATCTCTTATTGGTGTTCACATTAACGCAGCCAGGTCTTTGGATTTTCCTTCTTACCATTTAGTCACAAATTTTTGATAGGCTACAATTCAAATCTACCTAATTAGCCCGTGTAATCAAAATGGTCGATTAGTTGATACAGCCACATGTACGGACTTAACTGCAATTTGACCTACTTAGGCTTGAAATATGGTTTTGCACTGTCTAGACTGTCTGGAGAATGAATCTCTTCCCTTTTCATCTCTTGTATATTAAATCTCCCCTTGGCATTACTGGATTAGGGCAATGTCTGGTCTATGGTTTCCATAAACTCAAGTTTTCATTTTTCAGCTCTTAGTCATGTAGTTCTAAATGTATTACAAATAATGCTGATGTTGAACGTTTTTTACTCCACTGTGTGTTACTAATGGGATTTTACCAAAGAGCATGACCTCTAATCATATTAATACTTAATTAAGCAATAAACATGCCTTGCTGCAAAGCTCAAAGCTCAAAACAGAAGTCTCTCTGATGATGATTTTTCTGTTAAGTTGACAAAGATTTCCTTTGCGTTATCTCATTATTGCAAAATTGGGGTAAATATCTGAGTGTTCAGTCCCCAGTAAGTGCCCCAAAGGGCTTCTTCGTAACTCTTTTACCTAACTAAGTATCCTAAGTTGAACCTTAATATATTTTCTCAAAGCTTTTCCTTTTCAGAAATAACCTCAAAAATCATGGACCTATTAGATAAAGGGTTTTGAAATCGGAAGATGAAGGAAAGGTAGCCATTTGTTAAATGTAAGAGATTGCATTATAAAATATTGAGAAATTTGAAAAAAAATTTGAGTGTGCTAAGGAACACAATGATTATTTGTATCATACTAGGAAAACTAACCCGAAATGAAAGCAATGTGCTTAGACTGTAGTTAGCTATTTATCCTATAGAAGAAAGTGGGACAGAGACAAGGTTAGACGTCACCATACTGTTTCCTCCTCTTGTGGACACAAGAAGGCATTTACCTACCATCCTCCTGACGCCCATCTGCGGCCGGGATGGGGTGTTACCTGAGTTTGGTTGGTAGTTTGTGGGCAGAGATGATGAAGCCACTCCCCTTTCTTGTTCTTAAAAATCATCGTGCGATGTCCTCCAGTTTCCTCTTTCCCATCTGCAGTAACCTTGAGAGCCGCCTGTTCCAGATGGTGTAGCTGCAAGACGGAGGCAGTGTGGCCCCTATAGCTTATAAATGTGCTGTCTTCCATTAGAAATACTTATGGGACACAGTTAACCTCACATTTCTTAAAATTAATTTATAGATTGATTCTGGCAGTCATGAAATCAACTAAAGCACGTAATTCTTAAGTGATCTTTTTGAAGATGTCCTAAATGGTATATGAGCCCTGGCAGAGCTCAGTTCATTGGTCAGCCTTTTTATTTTTGTCTTTGTCCTTTCTATAATTAGAAAATTAAGTTTACAGCTAACTAAATAATATTCAATATCAAGCAAATGTGTGTGTATGTGTGAGTGTGTGTGTATGTGTGAGTGTGCGTGTGTGTGACTGCATATGCATGTGTGTGCATGTGTGTATGTGTGAGTGTGTGTGTGCACGCACGCGTGTGTGTGTGTGTGTGTGTGTGTGTTGTATTTCACCAAAATAGGGGGATATGGCTCATCTCACTCCAGGCCTTTGTGTGACATCTGTGGCTTTGGCTGTGAAAAGAGCAGCTCTGGTCAAAGACTCAGGTACCAATCTGGGACTGCCAGGGCCTCGGCATCCCTGTCCTCAGGCTTGATCAGATCAAGGACGATGCCGGGAAGAGTGGAGTTGGATTGGGCTGTCTAATGTTTAAGATGCCATGTCAGCCCAGCACTGGTGTTGCTAACGATCCTTTGTTTTCCCCTTTAATATTTAGAGGAATCTGGTTGTTACTGCTCAGGATCTATTCCTCAAATGACAGTACAGTCTCAGTGGTTATTTTGAGAGAACCATTTTGATCAAAACACTGAGTTCTCTTTGTTTTGGTTTGCCTGAGGTTTCTCTCAGTTCACTTTCTCCAGCACTGACTCGAAGGAACTGACAGAGCAATACTTATTTGTTCAGAAGGAATTCTCCTCTACTGTGGGCATTGCATATTCCTTTTATTTGTTCTAGCACTGTACAGTGAATTTTTTCTATCCATATCAAATTATTAGTCTGTGGGACAGAGTATGAGTGTAGGTGGACGCTTGCTATCCCTTGGTTAAATTCTATCACACAATATTCTCTTGAAAGAGTCAGGAATTCTCTCTATTCATGGAGGAATCTAAGCAGGGGGCTTGGAATGAATGGTCTAGAAAAATATAAATGCTGCAGTAGATTTATTAAGTAGTAGTTCCAAACAAATGCCACGTAGTACAAGAGTAATAGCCAACATTTGTGCTCCTAACTCAATTTCCTACGGGAAGAAAAGCTGAAAAAAAAAACTATTAAAAATCCATTACCTGTTGTTTGAGAAGCAAAATAGCATTTTTTTCTTTATCAAGCAATTGGATGCAGCAGGATGATGTACAGTGGGAGTGAGGGTTAGGCTGGCTTTGACATTTTGCTTCCTAACTTAAATGATTAAACCTTCACTAAATTAGATCAAGGAATTTAATTTCTTTTCAAGCCTTTATGAATTTCCTCTAACACAGAAATGATCCGAGACAGAACACTCAAGAAAATTAAACAGACACAACACTTAAAAAAAAAAAACTGCATTGCACCCTGTGGAGGGCACTCATGGACCATGAAACACACAGGGTTTCTTGGGCAATTTTCTCAATACAATTTTCAAGGCAAATTCAGATTTGTTTGCTATGTATTCACAATGTATTCACGAGTCAAGACACTCATGCGTGGTAGGGGTAAGACTAATTTGGAAACAACCACTCTTTCTGAAGGTCTTGTATGCTACTTTTTAAAACTTGAAATCTAGTCTCAGTGCTAGTTACTAGGTGCGTTCAGTCTATAGAATAATATTTATCTACATTTGACATGGGCAGAACTAAATCCAAAGGGAGGGAATTTAATGATAGAACTGCCACATATTAACATGGGTCACATTGCATATGACAGAGAGCAGAGGGGCTTAAGGTAATGAAGTTATCTTTCACAGCAGCCGAAGATGGGCTGTGCCTCAAGTGAGCAAGGTAAGAAAGCTGCCAGATCTTTCCCTCTGAGGCCAGGGCAGAAAGATCATCTCCTGTCCATGAAAGAAGTGCAAATGGGACTCACAGGTCAACATGATCACTGCCGGCCCGGAGTCTGCACTGTTTTATGATCTAAATAATAGAGATGCCATGGCTAGCTTCTAGGGAGGTTTCGGATTTCCCCTCAAAAGAAAGTCTCTATTAGCCTTAAAGTCAACCACTTTGGTTGCTCTCTCAATGTTGCTTTAGACTACTTAAATAAATGCACAATGTAAATAAAAAAATTCAAGGGCACGCTAGTCACAAGAATTCGGGGGCACTCGACAAGTTGAGTCCTTCCAAGATTTGACTCCATTCCAAAAAAACTGCCCACATTTAAACCCCTCTTCAAATAAACTTCTATTTCTTAGCTGTAGTAGGATTAGCAAAACGAAGACATATACATTTTCTTCAGGAAAGAAAAGAAACGACAATGGAGCAGACCAAGGGTCTTGCCCCTTTAGGTCATCCCACTACAGACAAAGGAAAACACACCCCTGAGGTACAGCGTAGGAGCACATACACACATGCACATATGTGTACAAATTTGAGGATTTTTATTTGTGAGAATTAAGAGGGAGTTGGTATATCTGGGCAGAGAGAGGGTCATAAAGGAAGGAAAGTAGGATTTATAAATGTATTTTTAATATTATATCAAAAATTACTGAAAATGATGTGTTCACTCATGGAAATGCCAACAAATTGGTAAAAAAAAAAAAAACCAGAAGCATCCAATGCCTAGAATATTCTGGACAAAATCTTGAAAATGTCAGTAGTCAATAGGTTCTCTTCAGTTTGACTCATAGATACCATTGTAATTTGCCAAGGGCTGTAACTTAAAATATTAAGGATGTGGCTTTTGTCATTTACTTTTTTGCATTCTCCTACTTCTAAAAATTAACTCAAAATTTGGTGTTTTAAAAATCTTGTTAAAGAAAACCATATTTAGAGATTCGATCAAACCAGCAGAATCTAAAGCTAACTTCCATGGCAAATAGAACTGCTTCAAAGTGAAAAAAATGGCCATTTCTTTGGAGCTGTTTGTTATATCTGAATGATGTATTTTAACATCAACATAGATAGGATATGATCTCTATATGTAAAATGAACATGGAAATTAATAAAATAATAGACAGCCTAAATTGTTATTTATTTCATAAGAAAGATCATGGTAATGGGAATTGAAGAATGAATGGTAAAGTGTCATCACTCTCAGGAGTGACACTAAAGAATTTGATAATTAAGACTCCAAGGTCAAGTGGTAAGTAATTAATCAAGCCTAACTTTTCATAATATTTTTGGTGAGAGGATTAAACTAAAGGGCACTACATTTCTTGGCTGCATAAATTGAGTCATGATTAAAATAGCCATAGTGAAGTCTCCTTATATATGTATTTTTTTTTTAACTCTGTGAGGCTGTAGAGTGGGGTAATGTGTTAGGCTTTTGTATTCTGTTATCGTGTCTCTGTTGAAGGAAAGGTGATAGGCAAAGACAATGCTATTCTAGAAGACATATGGTTGCACCTTTGTTCACATTGCAAAATGCCTGAGCCGCTTGCCAGAGTTGTCAGACTCCCTTATTGGGATGCTGGAATCTGAATTGAAGCAGGAAAATGAAATGAAAAATGAATGGCTATATCATTTTGCTTTCTTTGCAGTTCCAAACATGAACTCAATGCAGAGAGACAAAGGATTCTCTAGGGCATCAGAACCCTCTAAGTCATGACATGGATCTCCGTGTCAGCCACTGATAAACTGTGCCTTGCTCTTCTGATGAAAGTAACAGATAGGCCTTCTAAAGCACTGAGACTGACGGAATCAGACGGGAGGGGAGAGCCACCTCTCCTGGTTCCAAACCTTACGCTGGAGAGGGAGGTACATCCAGCGTGGCTGCTGTTTCCTGCTTTCCCCCAGGTGAGGGTGTGTGCAAAGCATGCGTTAACCAACAAGCTTAGGGACTCGTAGTCATTTTACATTTCCAAATGGTTTTCAGAGAAAGACATTTGGCAGCATCCTGCACGAATAGGAGTGTTTATTCTAGGAACTTCTACTTTGATTTCACTTAGCCCTGCTTGCCCTTTAGCTAAGGGACATTTTTACCTGAAGTTTAATTAAATCCATTGTCTTCAGGGACTGATTTGCATCAGTGCTTCTTTCCCCAAGGTCCTCAACTCATATCAGGCCTCCTTGAAGTATCCTCAGTTAATGATACCTGGTAAGAGGATATTTTCTCACAACAGAAAATTTCAAATCATTCAATATATCATCTTAGGCACACTACTGAATCCTTCTGCTATGATGCTGTCCTTGCCATTTTTTTAATCATTAGCCTTTCTCTAGTTTCTGCATCCTGATGGCAACTGGAAAAATCTCCCAGGTTTAAATGTACTTTGGTTATCTTTAAAAATTAATTTAGTGAATGATTTGGTCACGATTTTATAAATTGTATAATTAATTTTAAGAATATTATCACAACATTTAAAATGTTTTCAAATGTTCTCGAAATAACAGAGTTAAATGGCTAACGGGTCAATGCAAAGGTTTGAAATTTCCTGCCTAAAAATTAAGAGCAAAAAGGAAGATGAAATAGAATACATATTTGTAACAGAGCAAATAAAATCTATTAATAGCCACAAAATTTCAAGAACAAATGTATTTCTACATTTTAGTATAGATGACATTTTATGTGTATGTCACCTAGCTTAGTTAAATGTATATCAGTTGCTGTTCTTTAAAAATACATTTCAAATTATCACATGTATTTTAAAACATGTTAAGAAGTTGA